>NC_091771.1:5273702-10273702 GCF_029378745.1 Bos indicus
AAGTCTGGCATGCTGCAGTTCATGGGGTTGCAAGAGTTGGACATGACTGAGCGACTGAAATGTACTGAGTTGGAGGACCATCCTTCCCTGTCATTGTGATGTCTCCTTTTAGAACAGGAATGCCTATCTTATGTCTTATATCTTATGCTATTCTAGCATATTTTGGAAACATAAAATTGTCTGGTTTCACACGTTCACATTTAGAGAGGAATTTTACCTCAGGACAAATCATATCTCAAATTCTAACTATCTGATTTAGATGATGTTTTAGAAAAGACATTGAACATTATTTAAAAATATTTTTCTCTACTTATTGCTATATTATTGACATATAGCATACATATGTAACTGCAAGTTGTACAATATGATTACTTGATACACATATATATTGCAAAACAATAACACCTTCATTCATATACATATTTATAAATACACTTATATTTATACTTATACTTTATAAATATATATATGCTGCTGCTGCTGGTAAGTCGCTTCAGTCGTGTCTGACTTTGTGCGACCCGATATACGGAAGCCCAGCAGGCTCCCGCTGTCCCTGGGATTCTACAGGCAAGAACACTGGAATGGGTTGCCATTTCCTTCTCCAATGCATGAAAGTGAAAAGTGAAAGTGAAGTCGCTCAGTTGTGTCCGACTTTTCGTAACCCCATGGACTGCAGCCCATCAGGTTCCTCTGTCCATGGGATTTTCCAGGCAAGAGTAGTGGAGTGGGGTGCCATTGCCCTCTCCAATAAATATATATACATAAAGATATATAACATGTATGTTGTTTGTTGTTTTAGTTGTTAAGTTGTGCCTAACTCTTTTGCGACCCTATGGACTGTAGGCTGCCAGGTTGCTTTGTCCAAGGGATTTTCCAGGTAAGAATACTTCAGTCAGTTGCCATTTCTTTCTCCAGGGGATCTTCCCAACCCAGGCATTGAACCCATGACTCCTGCTTTGGCAGGTGGATTCTTTACCCCTGAGCCCCCAGGGAAACTCCTGCATATATACATATGTATATATAAATATATACACATTTTTGGGTCGTGACATTTAATTAACATTTATATTAGCATCATTATGTTATAGTCTCTATGCTGTACATTAAAGCCCCCCAACTTACTCATCTGAAATCTGGGAGTCTGTACCCACTGGCCAATATCTTCCTATTTCCTCCACTTCCCTATCCCTTGACAACTGTCATTCTACTCTCTATTTCTGTGAGTTCAGGATTTTAGATTCTGCATATAAGTGAGAATATACTGTATTTTTTACTTCATTTTGCATAATGCCTTCAAGGTCCATCGGTGTCGTTGCAAAAAGCAGAATTTACCTTTTTTATGGTTGAATAATGTGTCATTGCGTGTGTGTGTGTGTGTGTGTGTGTGTGTGTGTGTGTGTGTACCACATTTCTTTAGCCATTCATCTATTGATGGACACATACTTTGTTTCTATGTCTTGACTGTTGCTAAGAATACTGTAATAAGCATGGGGGTACAGATATGTCTTGCAAACAGTGTTGTCACTCTCCAGAAGTAGAATTGCTGAATCTTATATATTTCTATTTAAAACATTTTGAAGAACCTTCAGGCTGTCTACAAGGGCCAGTGTGAGAGGGAACATGGATTGGTGGGAGCCCATTGGGGAGCCATCTAAGGCCTTGGGTTTCTGCCTGGTGCCCAGGTTTGCTAGCTCTGGAGTCTGCCATGAAGCCAGGTTCACTTTACTCTCCTGTGGGGAAGGTGTCTCTCTTCAGCTAGATTTCACAGGCTTGAGAGAGGGATAATAGAAGTGGTGTGGATCTATCTTTCCTACCTTCCTCAATATGTCCTTTATTGTTTCTGCCTCTCACCCTGGCTCTCATGAAAGTACAGATAGTTGTTTAAATTGATGCTACTTGGGGTGTACCAAGAGAGGTAGAAATGCCAATGCCACCATTTTGCTGGCATCACCCTTATATCATGACTTTGGATGATAGACTTTAGGGTTGATGCTGGAATGAGTTAACCTCCTTTTGGGGTGTTGGGAATGTAATGAATATATTTTGCCTGTGAGAAAAAACAGACATTTTGGGGGTCTAGGTAGAATGTTTTGGATTGCATTTTTATACATCCTCCAAATATATATAGTGAATTATTAACTCCAAATGTGATGGTATTTGTAGATGGGGCGTTTTTTGAGGTAATTAGGCTTGAATGAAGTCATAGAGATGGGATCCCCATGATGAGATTAGTGTACTTATAAGAAGAAGAAGAGGAAGAGACAGGAGTTTGCTCTCTCTGCCTTGTGAGGACATGGGAGAGCACGTGTTGCCATGTAACCATCTGCAAGCCATGATGAAGACCTTCACTAGAATCCAACAATGCTGGTATCCTGATCTAGAACTTCAGCCTCTAGAATTTTGAGATGCATACATATATATACTATATGCGAGGCTTCCCAGGTGGTGCAATGGTAAAGAATCCTACCTGCCAATGCAGGAGATGCAAGACATGGGGGTTTGCTGTCTGTATCAGAACGATCTCCTGGATGAGGAAATATAATCCACTCCAGTATTCTTGCCTGGAAAATTCCCCAGGCAGAAGAGTCTGGAGAGCTGTAGTCTATGGGGTTGCAAATAATTGGACATTACTTGGCACACACACACACACACACACACACACACACACACACACACACACACACATAATGAATAGTGAAAGCTATTTATATGTAGTATTTTGTCTATGGCATTTTGTTATGGAAGCCAAGAAGACTAAAACTCTAAAACATTGCCCTGCTGCTTGTCTTCAAAATTGTTCTCTAAACTTGAATACTCCTCAGACACACAACTATTCTCTCCAATAATAATACAAAACTAAGTAACACATAAAACATCTGAGGATCAGGAGATGCTCTGGGGTAAGGGGGAGGAATTTACAAGAGAAATATATGTTAGAAATATGCTTTTTGTTACCAGTAAGATTTAAGTACATGTATTCTGTTGGGATCCCATCACTTCATGGGAAATAGATGGGGAAACAGTGGAAACAGTGTCAGACTTTACTTTTTTGGGGTCCAAAATCACTGCAGATGGTGATTGCAGCCATGAAACTAAAAGACGCTTACTCCTTGGAAGGAAAGTTATGACCAACCTAGATAGCATATTCAAAAACAGAGACATTACTTTGCCAACAAAGGTCCGTTTAGTCAAGGCTATGGTTTTTCCTGTGGTCATGTATGGATGTGAGAGTTGGACTGTGAAGAAAGCTGAACACTGAAGAATTGATGCTTTTGAACTGTGGTGTTGGAGAAGACTCTTGAGAGTCCCTTGGACTACAAGGAGATCCAACCAGTCCATTCTAAAGGAGATCAGTCCTGGGTGTTCTTTGGAAGGACTGATGCTAAAGCTGAAACTCCAATACTTTGGCCACCTCATGCGAAGAGTTGACTCATTGGAAAAGACCCTGATGCTGGGAGGGATTGGGGGCAAGAGGAGAAGGGGACGACAGAGGATGAGATGTCTGGATGGCATCACTGACTCGATGGACATGAGTTTGAGTAAACTCCAGTAGTTGGTGATGGACAGGGAGGCCTGGTGTGCTGCAATTCATAGGGTCGAAAAGAGTCGGACGTGACTGAGCAACTGAACTGAATTGAACTGAACTGATTCTGTTGGGGCAGGGGGAGGAAGAAAAAGATGTAACAGAAAGAACTAGTAAAACAATAAATTAAATTACTAATCGTCTCCTTGGGGCTGTGACGACCAGCACATTAAGCACTGCCAAGAGGAGCTACCCCACGTCTGAGTTTAGGGGCAGAAGCCAGGAGGACCCCACGCCCAAAGGGCGGTGGCCAAGAGGAGTTACCCCACATCCGAGGTCAGGGGCAGCAGCCGAGAGTGCCAGGCTATGGCAGTGCAGGAACGGCCAAGAGGAACTACCCGTGTCCAAGGTCAGGGGCGGTGACAAGAGGAATTACCCTGCGTCTGAGGTCAGGGGCAGCAGCCGGGAGGAGCTACCTCACGCTCCCACACCCAAGGCCAGGGGCAGCGGCTGGGAGGAACAACTCCACTTACAAGGAGCCGTGGCTATGCGGCCGCAGGAGGGCCTAGAGGAGCTATCCCATGTTGAAGGTCAGGAAGGGGGGCAGTGAGGAGATACCCCTCGTCCAACGTAAGGATCAGTGGCTGCGCTTTGCTGGAGTAGCCGAGAAGAGATACGCCATGCCCAAGGTAAGAGAAACCCAAGTAAGATGGTAGTGTTGCAAGAGGGCATCAGAGGGCAGACACACTGAAACCATACTCACAGAAACTAGTCAATCTAATCACACTAGGACCACAGCCTTGTCTAACTCAATGAAACTAAGCCATGCCTGCGGGGCAACCCAAGATGGGCAGGTCATGGTGGAGAGATCTGACAGAATGTGGTCCACTGGAGAAGGGAATGGCAAACCACTTCAGTATTCTTGCCTTGAGAACCCCATGAACAGTGTGAAAAGGCAAAATGATAGGATACTGAAAGAGAAACTCCCCAGGTCAGTAGGTGCCCAATATGCTACTGGAGATCAGTGGAGAAATAACTCCAGAAAGAATGAAGGGATGGAGCCAAAGCAAAAACAATACCCAGCTGTGGATGTGACTGGTGATAGAAGCAAGGTCCAATGCTGTAAAGAGCAATATTGCATAGGAACCTGGAATGTCAGGTCCATAAATCAAGGCAAATTGGAAGTGGTCAAACAAGAGGTGGCAAGAGTGAATGTCGACATTTTAGGAATCAGCGAACTGAAATGGACTGGAATGGGTGAATTTAACTCAGATGACCATTATATCTACTACTGTGGGCAGGAATCCCTTAGAAGAAATGGAGTAGCTATCATGGTCAACAAAGGTCCGAAATGCAGTACTTGAATGCAATCTCAAAAAGGACAGAATGATCTCTGTTCATTTCCAAGGCAAACCATTCAATATCACAGTAATCCAAGTCTATGCCCCAACCAGTAATGCTGAAGAAGCTGAAGTTGAATGGTTCTATGAAGACCTACAAGACCTTTTAGAACTAACACTCAAAAAAGATGTTCTTTTCATTATAGGGGACTGGAATGCAAAAGTAGGAAGTCAAGAAATGCCTGGAGTAACAGGCAAGTTTGGCCTTGGGGTATGAAATGAAGCAGGGCAAAGAGTAATAGAGTTTTGCCAAGAAAATGCACTGGTCATAGCAAACATCTTCTTCCAACAACACAAGAGAAGACTCTACACATGGACATCACCAGATGGTCAACACCAAAATCAGATTGATTATATTCTTTGCAGAAAAAGATGGAGAAGCTCTATACAGTCAGCAAAAACAAGACCAGAAGCTGACTGTGGCTCAGATCAAACTCCTTATTGCCAAATTCAGACTGAAATTGAAGAAAGTAGGGAAAACCACTAGACCATACAGGTATGACCTAAATCAAATCCCTTATGATTGTACAGTGGAAGTGAGAAATAGATTTAAGGGCCTAGATTTGATAGATAGAGTGCCTGATGAACTATGGAATGAGGTTTGTGACATTATACAGGAGACAGGGATCAAGACCATCCCCGTGGAAAAGAAATGCAAAGAAGCAAAATGGCTGTCTGAGGAGGCCTTACAAATAGCTGTGAAAAGAAGAGAAGTGAAAAGCAAAGGAGCAAAGGAAAGATATAAGCATCTGAATGCAGAGCTCCAAAGAATACCAAGAAGAGATAAGAAAGCCTTCTTCAGTGATCAATGCAAAGAAATAGAGGAAAACAGGATGGGGAAGACTAGACATCTCTTCAAGAAAATTAGAGATACCAAGGGAACATTTCATGCAAAGATGGGCTCGATAAAGGACAGAAATGGTAGGGATCTAACAGAAGCAGAAGGTATTAAGAAGAGATGGCAAGAATATACAGAAGAACTGTACAAAAAATATCTTCATGACCCAGATAATCACGATGGTATGATCATTCATCTAGAGCCAGAAATCCTGGAATGTGAAGTCAAGTGGGCCTTAGAAAGCATCACTAGGAACAAAGCTAGTGGAGGTGATGGAATTCCAGTTGAGCTACTTCAAATTCTGAAAGATGATGCTGTGAAAGTGCTGCACTCAATATACCAACAAATTTGTAAAACTCAGCAGTGGCCACAGGACTGGAAAAGGTGTTTTCATTCCAATCCCAAAGAAAGGCAGTGCCAAAAAACTCTCAAACTACCACACAATGGCACTCATCTCACACGCTTAAAGTAATGCTCAAAATTCTCCAAGCCAGGCTTCAGCAATATGTGAACCCTGAACTTCCTGGTGTTCAAGCTGGTTTTAGAAAAGGCAGAGGAACCAGAGACCAAATTGCCAACATCCTCTGGATAATGGAAAAAGCAAGAGAGTTCCAGAAAAACATCTATTTCTGCTTTATTGACTATGCCAAAGCCTTTGACTGTGTGGATCACAATACACTGTGGAAGATTCTGAAAGAGATGGGAATACCAGACCACCTGATCTGCCTCTTGAGAAATTTGTATGCAGGTCAGGAAGTAACAGTTAGAATTGGACATGGAACAACAGACTGGTTCCAAATAGGAAAAGGAGTACGTCAAGGCTGTATATTGTCACCCTGTTTATTTAACTTCTATGCAGAGCACATCATGAGAAATGCTGGACTGGAAGAAACACAAGCTGGAATCAAGATTGCTGGGAGAAATATCAATAACGTCAGATATGCAGATGACACCACCCTTATGGCAGAAAGTGAAGAGGAGCTAAAAAGACTCTTGATGAAAGTGGAAAAGGAGAGTGAAAAAGTTGGCTTAAAGCTCAACATTCAGAAAACGAAGATCATGGCATCTGGTCCCATCACTTCATGGGAAATAGATGGGAAAACAGTGGAAACAGTGTCAGACTTTATTTTGGGGGGCTCCAAAATCACTGCAGATGGTGATTGCAGCCATGAAATTAAAAGACGCTTACTCCTTGGAAGGAAAGTTATGACCAACCTAGATAGCATATTCAAAAGCAGAGACATTACTTTGCCAACAAAGGTTCGTCTATTCAAGGCTATGGTTTTTCCTGTGGTCATGTGTGGATGTGAGTGTTGGACTGTGAAGAAGGCTGAGAGCTGAACAATTGATGCCTTTGAACTGTGGTATTGGAGAAGACTCTTGAGAGTCCCTTGGACTGCAAGGAGATCCAACGAGTCCATTCTGAAGGAGATCAGCCCTGGGATCTTTGGAAGGAATGATGCTAAAGCTGAAACTCCGGTACTTTGGCCATCTCATGCGAAGAGTTGACTCATTGGAAAAGACTCTGATGCTGGGAGGGATTGGGGGCAGGAGGAGAAGGGGACGGTAGAGGATGAGATGGCTGGATGGCATCACTGACTCAATGGAAGTGAATCTCGGTGAACTCCGGTAGTTGGTGATGGACAGGGAGGCCTGGCGTGCCATGATTCATGGGGTTGCAAAGAGTCGGACACGACTGAAGGACTGAACTGGGCTAATTGTCTCCTTGAGAAAAAAACAAAAACAACAAGTGAATAATGATGGAAACAAAATGCCACATCAGAGTTAAAAATCATTGTGAAAATGCAGAAAAATGAATGAGTGCTGTAAAAATAAGAAAATATAAGAAATTATTATTCTGGAGAAAAGAAGGGAATAGAAAGGGAAACCTGGGCACAAACACTCAAAGATACAATGGGAAAGAAAATAATTTTCTACATTAAGATTTTTCATAAATCAATATTTATTGTGTGAAGAAAATTATTTGAAAATAAATTATTAATTCCTATGCAGAGTACATCATGAGAAACGCTGGGCTGGATGAAGCACTAGCTGGAATCAAGATTGTTGGGAGAAACATCAATAACCTCACCTACTCAGATTATGCCACCCTTATGGCAGAAAGTGAAGAAGATCTAAAGAGGCTCTTAATGAAAGTGAAAGAGGAGAGTTTAAAGTTGGCTTAAAACTCAACATTCAGAAAACTAAGATCATGGCATCCAGTCCCATCACTTCACTTCACGGCAAATAGATGGGGAAACAATGGAAACAGCGACAGACTTTATTTTCTTAGGCTCTAAAATCACTGAAGATGGTGACTGCAGCCATGAAATAAAAAGATGCTTGCTCCTTGGAAGAAAAGTTATGACCAACACAGACAGCATATTAAAAAGCAGAGACATTACTTTGCCAATAAAGGTCCGTCTAATCAAAGCTATGGTTTTTCCAGTAGTCATTTATAGATGTGAAAGTTGGACTATAAAGAAAGCTGAGCACTGAAGAATTGATGCTTTTGAACTGTGGTGTTGGAGAAGACTCTTGAGAGTTCGTTGGACTGCAACGAGATCCAACCAGTCCATCCTAAAGGAAATTAGTCCTGAATATCCATTGGAAGGACTGATGGTGAAGCTGAAACTCAAATACTTTGGCCACCTGATATGAAGAACTGTCTCATTGGAAAATACCCTGATGCTGGGAAAGATTGAAGGTGGGAGGAGAAAGGGACGACAGAGGATGAGATAGTTGGATGACATCACCGACTGAATGGATATGAGTTTGAGTAAACTCTGGAAGTTGGTGATGGACAGGGAGGCCTGACGTGCTGCTGTCCATGGGATCACAAATAGTCAGACACATCTGAGTGACTGAACTGAACTGATTGAACTAAAAATTCCCCACACATTAATGGATAAGTAGGCTAAACTAAAGAACTTAAGATGGAAATGTATAACTGAACAAATAAATAGTAGGCAATTTGCTCTTCTCATTGGCACTGTGGTAGTAGGACAGTGGTAAAGAGATTTTAAAATATGAATGATTCAAAAAGTCTGCTGCCACATACTTAACCATGTAACGAAGTACTGAAAGACTCAAATAATGAAAACAGCACCAAAAATTAAGCATCCGCAGAGGATGAATGCAGTATAAGACAGAAAACATAAAATAAAAATAAGAAATAAGAAGGATAAAGGTAAAATAAAACATTAGGAAATTAAATAGCACAGTTAAAAGTTTTTAAAAAATCATTAAAAGACAAATTCCTAGTTAATTTGAGGATAACAGTTAAAGCTACACAATTAAGTCAAAGTTTTATATATTTATAACTGAACTATTTAGTAAATATAGTTTCAGAAAACACTTAAAAAATCAGAATAGAATAGAAGATTTTTAGAATATATAAAGATCAGTAGGTCTTAAAGAAGAAGCAGAGAATAAAGTTAGACTGACAGCAAGGATGTAATGAAATAACATGCCCAATACCTATCTTAAATAGAAAACACCAAGATCATATATATATATTTTAAGATAAATTTAAAATTTGCTGTGAATTTTTTTAAACATATATCTTCAAGGCGTTCAAATGTAAAAAATAGGATACCAGATTTCTGAATTATTTTATGAGGCTAGGAAACCTCTGTTACCAAAACAAGACAAAAACAGTACAAGAAAGAGTATTAAAGATACATTCCATGTTTGAAAAATGAAGTGAACATTTTAGTTTAATATGTGTGTAATCTAACAAAACAAAACTAGCAAAACATAATCAAGCAGGATTATTTTCTGGGAGTTCTTAGAAAGGATAATACAATCAGTCTACTAATGTTCCAATGTATTAATATAATTCATTTAATCATAGGTCAAAGGGAAAAATGTAACTATGTGGTAGATACAAATTGGATAAAATCAAATAGATAACATTGATAACATTTGTTAATGGAATAGGAACAGAAGGATATTATTTTGTATATCATAAGTGTAGTTATTAATCAGATCGGATCAGATCAGTCGCTCAGTTGTGTCCGACTCTTTGTGACCCCATGAATCGCAGCACGCCAGGCCTCCCTGTCCATCACCAACACCCGGAGTTCACTCAGACTCACGTCCATCGAGTCAGTGATGCCATCCAGCCATCTCATGCTCTGTCGTCCCCTTCTCCTCCTGCCCCCAATCCGTCCCAGCATCAGAGTCTTTTCCAATGAGTCAACTCTTTGCATGAGGTGGCCAAAGTACTGGAGTTTCAGCTTTAGCATCATTCCTTCCAAAGAAATCCCAGGGCTGATCTCCTTCAGAATGGAC
Source organism: Bos indicus (assembly GCF_029378745.1). NCBI lineage: Eukaryota > Metazoa > Chordata > Mammalia > Artiodactyla > Bovidae > Bos > Bos indicus. The sequence continues at coordinate 5,283,760 of NC_091771.1, forward strand.
TGGTTGGATCTCCTTGCAGTCCAAGGGACTCTCAAGAGTCTTCTCCAACACCACAGTTCAAAAGCATCAATTCTTCAGTGCTCAGCCTTCTTCATAGTTCAACTCTCACATCCATACATGACCACAGGAAAAACCATAGCCTTGAATAGACGAACTTTTGTTGGCAAAGTAATGTCTCTGCTTTTGAATATGCTATCTAGGTTGGTCATAACTTTCCTTCCAAGGAGTAAGCGTCTTTTAATTTCATGGCTGCAGTCACCATCTGCAGTGATTTTGGAGCCCAGAAAAATAAAGTCTGACACTATTTCCACTGTTTTCCCATCTATTTCCCATGAAGTGATAGGACCAGATGCCATGATCTTAGTTTTCTGAATGTTGAGCTTTAAGCCAACTTTTTCACTCTCCACTTTCGCTTTCATCAAGAGTCTTTTTAGTTCCTCTTCACTTTCTGCCATAAGGGTGGTGTCATCTGCATATCTGAGGTTATTGATATTTCTCCCAGAAATCTTGATTCCAGCTTGTGTTTCTTCCAGTCCAGGGTTTCTCATGATGTACTCTGCATAGAAGTCAAGTAAACAGGGTGACAATATACAGCCTTGACATACTCCTTTTCCTATTTGGAACCAGTCTGTTGTTCCGTGGCATTAATCTTGAATTTTCATCCCATGTAGTAAAATATAAAATAATACATCTATTGTTTAGAAAAGTGCCTAACACTTTTTATTTTAAAAATAAATGTTCCCTCTAAAAAAGGAAAAAATATTGATTCAAATGGTCTCAGAAATAATAATAGATTAATTAATAAGACTGCTTTAAAATGAGAATTTTAAAAAAACAATGATTCTTCCCATTTTCGACAATAATTTGTTAAGTAGAATAATAGAATAGGAGCCCCTTTTAATAATTAACCAAAAATATAAGTTTAAAAAGTGTTTAGCCAGAAATCTAAATCCCAGTAGGATTCAGGCACTGAAAGCTTTTCTAAATGGTGTTTTTCAAAGATGGTTCATTTTTGAAGTCCTAAGATTTTAATAATGGAACAATAATGAAGTTCTCAGTGAATCATATGGATGTGATCTGCTCTGTACAGATGAGCAGGTGGTAAGTTTTTTCAGCACAATTCACATAACGATAGGGGCTGTGTGGGTTGTAATTAAGGAATTGTAAATGGCTCTGTCAGAAGCTACCTCAAATTGGCCAAAAATGCCATACATTTCCAGGGACATAGACTTTGAATTTTTGACTAGAGAAACTCCAGATATATAGACTGAAGCAGAAATGCTAAAAACAAAGCTGTAGTTAAGTTGATAAGAATATAAATGCATATTTTCAAAAGTGCTCTTTATCACACTCTGTGGTTTTATGCAGATGCTGTGAAAATAAATTCAGTTGAAAAACTATTTTGTTACAGACTTAATGCAGTATTTCCTGGTAAGTAAGTTGCATTATTGATTTGATTGATTTTTTAAAAATTTTAATGAAAACCAGTGAATTTTGCAAAGTCTGAAATTTTGTGAAAGAACTGGTAGAGCAAATGCATTATTTCTGCTCAAATCTATAAATTTTAGATTTTCATGTAACCTGCTATTTCTTCAATGTTCAGATAAAGCAAATTATTTTAAATGGATCCAAAAATGACAGCATATTGGTAATCCATTTTCATTGAATGATAATGCTGCATAATGGTGGAAGGGGCTCACTGGCATATACTGCTGCTTCCATTTTGGGTGTGGATAATTTACATGCAGAGAAGGAAGAGAAAACCTACTGTCCTCTAAATTGTCAACTTTTCACTGTATGGAGAGACATGGTGCTGTTTGCTACATGTCATCACCAAGGTTTCAGCAGAGTGGAGCCAGCTTCAACTCAAAAGTTAGGCATGGGACCAAAGCATACCATGGGAAAGAGCAGGAAAATCTCCCAACATCACGTTACATATTTGTAAGTTAGCAGACCAATATGAGCTAAGGAATGCCTAGTTTCTCTTTTGCTTGAGAACTCTGGTCCAGGAGAAGTCCTGGGATGCATACCTATGCCCTGGGGACAGTTCTACCAGCCAGAAATTGTTCAGCTGGACAGTTACCAGCGTTTGTTGTTGTTGTTACATCCTATATCTTAGGGAAACTTCCCTATTTTCATTATTTTGATCTGGAACTATAACAGAACCAAGAGTTTGGAAAACTAGGAGGGGGTAATTGTATTTGGTGTGTTAGAAGAATGTAAATGATTTGTGGGAAGAGGGCCAACTCTGATGAATTAAAAATAGACATAGGTGCTTTGCCCCTTTTCTTTCATGCAGTGGAATCTAGTAATCTTCCCCTTGAATCTTGACTGCCTGTGATGGATTTGACCAGTAGAGAATAGCAAAAATGACTTTCCTAAACCAAGCCATTAAGAAGCTGGAAGCTTAAGCCTTAATTTCTTGAACCCTGAGATGACATGCATGAAATTCAAAAACTGCTAAAGAAACCATGTGGAGAAGCCCTGAGATTAAATGGAAGGGGACCTTTCCAGCTCTCCATGTTGGAATTATGGGCAAGGGAATTATTGAGTTCACATACAATTCAATGTATGTGAATTGTTAGGTATTAGATATGTGAATGAGACTGTCTTGGAAACTTCAGACCAGCTCAGTCAGACTGGAATATCACCAAATGACCCTAATTGAAACTGTGTGGCACAGAATTGACTAGCCAAGCCTGGCACAAATTTTTGATCCCCCATGTCCATCATAGGATATGATAAGATGTATGTCACTTTAGGCCACTAAGGTTGGAGGTAGTTAGTTATACACTAATTGATAACTAGAACAAAATTCTTTTTGGATGAATATCACCTTTTCATGCAATTTCAATAAAACCCAAGTTCTATTGTTTAACTGATAGAAATATCTCACATGGGAAACAAAAGTGAAATCCAAATGAAAAAAAAAATATTGTAAAAGAAAGTTAATGGAGAACTGTAAGGCCAGATAATTAAATGTATTCTAAGCTTTAAATAGTTTAGGAGAGTATGATACTAGCACTATAAAACACAACCATGGTAATAAAACTAAAGTGAAAATACAGAAAAAGATCTCAGCTTGCATAAGTGTTGTTGTTGTTCAGTAACTCAGTCATGTCTGACTCTGCAACCTCAAGGACTGCAGCATGCCAGGCTTCCCTGTTCATCAACTCCCAGAGTTTACTCAGACTCATATCCATTGCGTCGGTGATGCCATTCAGCTATCTCATCCTCTGTCGTTGCCTTCTCCTACTGCCCTCAATCTTTCCCAGCATCAGAGCCTTTTCCAATGAGTTTGTTCTTTGCATCAGGTGGTCCAAATATTGAAGCTTCAGCTTCAGAATCAGCCCTTCCAATGAATATTCAGGATTGGTTTCCTTTAGGATTGACTGATTTGATCTCCTTGCAGTCCAAGAGACTGATTTTATGATAAATTTGTCATTGGTGAATAATTCTTTTATAATGTATCTTGTATATTACTTAGCATGTTATAAGCATTTCTAAATTAGACAAAACTGAAATCCCCAAAGAACTGGAATGGAAATGTGGCTGATTATTAGATTGGGATTTTTATAATTATTTAAAAAGCATATTTATTCATGCATTTTTCACTTGTTTAACTGAATATTTTTTTATGGGCAGAAATCATATATTTGTCTTTAATCTCTCACAGTGATTATCACAGTTTAATATTTTTATGAGACATTTAGTACTTTCTTCTATATATAATGCTTCTTCCAAAATGTATAAATGTGATGATTTAGTAACAACCCTGGATTATATTATTAAAATGTAGACAACTTTCCCTAACTAGTGTGAGAAAAATTTGCATGCAGTCAATTTTTGTTCTGCTAAAGAATCTTGCTTCCAAGACATCAGAGTACAGAAAGATATTCTTGCAGTTAATACACTGCTATGTGGGAAAATGTATAGTTTCCCATGTGCAAGGGCTCATGATATCATCGAGTGACATTTAGCAGCACTTACCTCTTGGCTGCTAATTCATCACTTTGCATGATACATTTCTTACATAAAAACTAAGACATAGGGAAGTTTACAGTTGGTATGTCCTTGTGGGATGATAGCATGGTTAACATAAGAGTAATAAACGCAGACTTCGAATGTACAGAGACAGCCATATTTTCGCCCTCTAACATTTGCCCACACTTCATACTTCCATGCTGAAATGCTGAACAATTACAGAAGGAAAAAAAAACAGTGCACCATGGAAAAAAGTAGTATAAAAATAGATAACACTAAGTACAGTTGCTATATGGTATACCATTCACTATATGACAGTTCTATTTTTTCTGGGTAGTTACTTTAAATACCACTTAGTGAACAAGGCAATACATTCATTTTGGAAGAGATTTGCACTTCTAGGCAGTATTATAAAACACGTTTTAAATCAAAGAGATTGACTATACAGCATTTCAAATTGAAAATTTTCTTATTTTTCCTGACACATTACAAATAAAATCATATTTTTCTCCAGATTGCCACTGAATATTTTGAAGTGCCATAATGTGAATGCTGGTTGCTTAAGTGAGTTTAAATTTTATTAAATTCATGATCACATCACTGCTACTTTTTGTCTCCTCACACATGTAACAGGGGCAGAGGATACAGCTGAATACTTCACACCTGACAGACCTTGAAAGGTCGTTGAAAAAACAAATGTGTGTGTACTCAGTCAGTTCAGTCGTGTCTGACTCATTGCAACCCTATAGACTCTGTCCATGGGATTCTCCAGGCAAGAATACTGGAGTGGGTTGCCATGCCCTCCTCCAGGGGAATTCCCAACCCAGGGATCAAACTTGAGTCTCCTGTGTCTCCTGCATTGCAGGTGGATTCTTTACCCATTGAGACACCACAATAGAAAATTGAGCTAATTTGGTAAGCAGGCTATTCAGTAAAGTATAAACATATATAACAATACTAGTGAATAGATATTCAGTCAGTTCAGTTCAGTTCAGTTGCTCATTCGTGTCCGACTCTTTGTGACCCCATGAGTTGCAGCACGCCAGGCCTCCCTGTTCATCACCAACTCCCAGAGTTCACTCAAACTCATGTCCATCGAATCAGTGATGTCATCCAGCCATCTCATCCTCTACCGTCCCCTTCTCCTCCTGCCCCCAATCTCCAAGCATCAGGGTCTTTTCCAATAAGTCAACTCTTCGCATGAGGTGGCCAAAGTATTGGAGTTTCAGCTTTAGCATCATTCCTTCCAAAGAACACCCAGGACTGATCTCCTTTAGAATGGACTGGTTGGATCTCCTTGTAGTCCAAGGGACTCTCAAGAGTCTTCTCCAACACCACAGTTCAAAAGCATCAATTCTTCGGCGCTCAGCCTTTTTCACAGTCCAAGTCTCACATCCATACATGACTACTGGAAAAACCATAGCCTTCAATAGACGGACCATTGTTGGCAAAGTAATGTCTCTCCTTTTCAATATGCTATCTAAGTTGGTCATAACTTTCCTTCCAAGGAGTAAGCGTCTTTTAATTTCATGGCTGCAATCACCATCTGCAGTGATTTTGGAGCCCCCCAAAAATAAAGTCTGACACTATATCCACTGTTTCCCCATCTATTTCCCATGAAGTGATAGGACCAGATGCCATGATCTTAGTTTTCTGAATGTTGAGCTTTAAGCCAACTTTCACACTCTCCTCTTTCACTTTCATCAACAGACTTTTTAGTTCCTCTTCACTTTCTGCCATATAGGTGGCATCAATAACTTGCATATCTGAGGTTATTGATATTTCTCCCAGCAACCTTGATTCTAGCTTGTGCTTCTTCCAGCCCAGAGTTTCTCATGATGTACTCTGCATAGAAGTTAAATAAGCAGGGTGACAATATACAGCCTTGACATACTCCTTTTCCTATTTGGAACCAGTCTATTATTCCATGTCCAATTCTAACTGTTGCTTCCTGACCTGCATATAGGTTTCTCAAGAGGCAAGTCAGGTGGTCTGGTATACCCATCTCTTGAAGAATTTTTCACAGTTTATTGTGATCCACACAGTAAAAGGCTTTGGCATAGTCAATAAAGCAGAAATAGATGTTTTTCTGGAACTCTCTTGCTTTTTGGATGATCCAGAGGATGTTGGCAATTTGATCTCTGGTTCCTCTGTCTTCGGTCAACACTGAAATCAGATTGATTATATTCTCTGCAGCCAAAGATGGAGAAGCTCTATACAGTCAGCAAAAACAAGACTGGGAGCTGACTATGGCTCAGATCATGAACCCCTTATTTCCAAATTCAGACTTAAATTGAAGGAAGTAGGGAAAACCACTAGACCATTCAGGTATGACCTAAATCAAATCCCTTATGATTATACAGTGGAAGTGAGAAATAGATTTAAGGGACTAGATCTGATAGATAGAGTGCCTCATGAACTATGGATGGAGGTTCATGACGTTGTACAGGAGACAGGGATCAAGATCATTTCCATGGAAAAAAAATTACAAAAAAGCAAAATGGCTGTCTGGGGAAGCCTTACAAATAGCTGTGAAAAGAAGAGAAGCGAAAAGCAAAGGAGAAAATGTAAGATATAAGCAGCTGAATGCATAGTTCCAAAGAATAGCAAGGAGAGATAAGAAAGCCTTCCTCAGTAATCAGTGCAAATAAATAGAGGAAAACAACAGAATGGGAAAGACTAGAGATCTCTTCAAGAAAATTAGAGATACCAAGGGAACATTTCATGTAACGATGGGCTCGATAAAGGACAGAAATGGTATGGACCTAACAGAAGCAGAAGATATTAAGAAGAGGTGGCAAGAATAGTATTCTCCAGGCAAGAGCACAGAAGAGGGTTGCCATTTCCTTCTCCAATGCATGAAAGTGAGAAGTGAGAGTGAAGTCGCTCAGTCGTGTCCGACTCTTCAGGACCCCATGGACTGCAGCCCACCAGACTCCTCTGTCCATGGGATTCTCCAGGCAAGAGTACTGGAGTGGGGTGCCATTGCCTTCTCCAAGAATACACAGAAGAACTGTTCAAAAAAGATCATGACCCAGATAATCACGATGGTATGATCACTCATCTAGAGCCAGACATCCTGGAATATGAAGTCAAATGGGCCTTAGAAAGCATCACTATGTACAAAGCTAGTGGAGGTGACGGAATTCCAGTTGAGGTATCTGAAATCCTCAAAGATGATGTGAAAGTGCTGCATTCAATATTTCAGCAAATTTGGAAAACTCAGCAGTGGCCATAGGACTGGAAAAGTTTTCATTCCAATCCCAAAGAAAGGCAATGCCAAAGAATGCTCAAACTACCTCACAACTGCACTCATCTCACATGCTAGTAAAGTAATGCTCAAAATTCTCCAAGCCAGGCTTCAGCAATACATGAACTGTGAACTTCCGGATGTTCAAACTGGTTTTAGAAAAGAGTGAACAAGGAGCTGCTTAATAGTAAGTTTATCATTTTGGAATAAGAATAAGTCTAGTTTTTGTCATTGTTTTTGCCATTTTGTGACCTTTATTACTACTGCATAGATGTGATTTCTAGCAGTATGTTTCTCATTACCATATTAAATGAGTTCAACAAAGGCACATTCACCCACTGCCACCTCCTAACATTATTCAATGCTGCCTGAAGCATCCCAGTCACTTTCCAGACACTGAGCAGTGAGGGACTAAATATTTCAATGCTGTTGCATTGTGATCTCCTTTTTCTGCACTTTGGCTGTATATTTATTTGTTAGAAAGGCATTCTCCCATAGTACATATAATATGCACCACAGAAGAACTAGGTGGCCCTGTAGGATTTGTAGTGTGAGCTATCCATCCATGTACTTACAGCTTTTCCTTAATGTTATTCCCATTATTCAGAAGATTGCTTTTGTTGGACTGAATGATTTCCACTGGTGCAAAGAAATTTTATATTAGCTTTCTTAGTATTTCAACACTTCAATGCATGCCTGATCTGTAGGTTTAGCTTGTTAGATTTTTCTGCAATGTATTTGCCATCCTGCAGTTTCTCACTGTTTTGATCATTTTGAAGTATAATTCTTTCCTACTTACTAAGACATTTCTTATGATATTTCATCATCAACACTGTTTCTTGTACTCTCAGAGACTGTAGAATCTTTTTGTCTTAAATAAACACTCCTATGCAAGCAGACATATGCACACACAACATGCATATATATGTGTATATATATATATATATATGCATGCATACATATATACATATATTTAAGAGAAGGTTAACCACAGGAGTTAACTGTCCAGTGTTTTGCCTGGGCTAGCCAAAGAGGACTATATGTAAGGGTCAGTACTTGGGACTTTGTGTCTTCTTAGCTTTGGTATCACACAAAATTAAGTCCTTGATTTTCCGTATGATGATTTGTGATGAGGAAGATGATGCAATATAACTCTTCATAGGCTAAGTGAAGCAGAAATTGGTGGTATAAGAGTGAGTGATTGTCAACTTTTATTAATTGAAAAACTCCATTCTGATGATTCTATTGTTACTAAAATATAAGGAATTAAAAAGACTCTGCAAGAAACTCATAGAAAAGAATATTTTTTTCCTTGAAAAAAAAAATGGTCCTATTTTGTCTATCTTACTCATGCACTGATAAAATGCCCTCTTTAGAGTAGTTCTGATTATTTATGGATGACCATTGTTTTAATATTTGCTGTTGGTAAACATCTGCAAAACACTTATCACCTGCTGCACTCAAGAGATTTATGGGGAATCCAAACAGTTATATGTGTTTGATTTGACATTTTAATTAAATAGTAATTTTAAAGGTTGGGTTTGGTTGACTAAACTTTAAATCTCAGGTAAAAGTAGCATAATGAAAGGAATGCCATTTAACTAAGCAAAAGTACTTTTATTTTTATAATCTATGTTGAAAGAAAATGCTCTTCAAATACTCAAATTATCTTAAATGCTCATTATGAACATGAGAAATTATTTGGTAATTTGTATTTTGCTTTGGGCTTTCCTGATGGCTCAGAGGGTAAAGCATCTGCCTGCAGTGTGGGAGACCAGGGTTCAATCCCCGGGTCGGGAAGATCCCCTGGAGAAAGAAATAACAGCCCACTCTAGTACTCTTTTCTGTAAAATTCCATGGATGTAGGAGATTGATAGGCTACAGGCCCGTTTAGCCAATTAATTTACAATTACTATGTTTTATGAAAATCAGATGAAACATGAGTAAAACTACAGATACAAATATGTATATTATTACTATCTGTGAGGAATAAGTGCTTGAAAAAAGAGGGCTGTATACTTTTATATATGTCTGAAATACTTCACCATCATCATCATAAAGAAATGAAGGATAAAAGGAGGGATAGAATAGCTCAAATGAATATCATAGCTATTTATAAGGACACTATTATAATGGTATTATGTTTATGGGAAAATAGAATAGAAATAAACAAACCACTAGTAATCAGCATGGGTTTTCTGAAAATGAATTGCATTTATAATACACAGTAATGTAGGATGCTTTTGTCTCATCATCAGTATTTTATACAGTATGATACAAGCAATAAATCCTTCCCACTTTTGTGATTTGGTAAAATTTTCATTGTGTTAATGGTTGATGATTTCAAAAATATAGTAGACACATTTTGTTGTGATTTTAGATGTGTTTTTGATAATAACTCATGTTGAATAGCTGTTCAGGTTTATCAGATATTTTTAGCTCCTCTTTGGCAAAGTTTTATCTCTCATTCGCCTGTTTATTAATTTGTTCTACTGATTCATGTAAAATATATATGACATTTTTATATTATAAAGTAATTAACTTCCTTTCCTGTTTTTTTTTTTTTTTTCTTTTTACCGTGAATATTTTCTGAATTTTGTTGGCCTTTTTATAACTTGTTTTAAATTGTGAAGTTGCTCAGTCGTATCCGACTCTTTGCGACCCCATGGACTGTAGCCTATCAGGCTCCTCCGTCCATGGGGTTTTCCAGGCAAGAGTGCTGGAGTGGATTGCCATTTTCTTCTCCAGGGGATCTTCCTGACCCAGGAATCGAACTCAGGTCTCCCACATTGCAGGCAGATGCTTTTACCATCTGAGCCACTAATAGTAAAATTTGGCAATATTTTTCTTTCTGATATTTTCTATCAGTATAAATTTTCATGTTTCCGTTCATAATATATAGAAATTTAATTTTCTCTTTAGTTTTTTTGGCTTAATTCTTACTTAGTGTTGCTGATTATGACTCTTGAGTTTGTTGAGAACATTTACTTCTCTCCATCCTCTGCCCTGAGAGCATTTTGTCAACCTTGATTCTGTAGATTATTGCATGAGTTACCTCATTCTCTCCATTCCAGTTTTGCCTTTTATCAATCCACTTTCTATGATTCAAACTGAGTGATCTGTTCATTTCACTTTGATACTTGGAATTTGTTCTGGTTTTCTAATGCATAAGCAAACATTACCTCACGCCCTGTGTGATTGCCTGCTGAGCCTTGTTCCCAGCACTTCAATGCTTCTACATTTCACCTCACTCAAATGCAGTGTTTTTTAGTTTCATGAGTGCAATAAACACTATCTTTCTTTTGTGGCTTTTCATGCCTTCTTCCTGATAATTTCCTTTTTCATGTTTGCCTTCAAGTCTTGCCCAAGTTCATGCTTACTTAATACATTGAGCCAATATTCATTAAGGGCTATTTTGATCAAGATAGAATTAGTATATAATCTTCAGAATTTGCAGTTTAGTTGTGAAGACATAAAGTAGAAGATAAAAGAAAATATGAAATTGATATGAAATTATAATTTATGACAAATATTATTTAAAAAATAGGTCCAATGAAATAAAATAGCAAGAGGTAAATAATTTATGCTATAAGAAAATAAGAGGTAAATAATTTATGCTATAAGGAAATACAAAATAGCATCTGAAAAAGTGGCACTTGAATTTAGAATTGAAGAAATAATGGAAATAAACCAGGATACAAGTAGAATAAGAATGCCTGTGATTCAGGTAATTCTTTAGACATCACTATTTCTAGGAAGCTCTGTAACTGCTTAATTAGCTTAAGCTCTGTGTTCAGAGAAAACCTTCATCTCTTCTTATTATAACTTGTTCTTATTATAGTCATTAAATAATAATAGCAATGTACTCTATGAGCTATGATTTATATATGTTTTTCTATTTCTGGGTAAAGGTGCCACACTGTGTGGTCTGATAGTATTTATACTCATATCAATTCACACCTATCACTTTCCCATCACAGTCATTTCAGAATCATATCTTTGTATATAAGAATAGGGTACTATGCCTTCAGCTCTGATAGACTCCAACTTGCAAAGGTCACTGATGTCTTTCCCCAGAAAGCACTTAAGTATAAGTGCTTCCAAAATTGCATTTTTATGAAGTTTAAAAGTCTGGTTGCCATCCACAATATTTAATACATAAATATTATCTAGATGACCTTCCCGAATTCTTAATGGTATATGTAAGCTTTCCTATTTGCCACCAATCACTGCTACAGATCGGAGACATCTCATTCACCACTGAAACTCCTGGCTATCCCTTGCTGATTGAGAGCTGAGTGGTTATATTTAAACCACATTAATAAGGTTTGTTTTTACAGGAATAATCATTTATAAAGTCACCTGATCTCCTTGTTGTAAGAATCTTCCTATGTTGCATTTGCTGTTCTCTGAGTCCAGTTTGCTCTTCCTCCCCAAATCTCAATGGTTCAATCCATCACCACTTTCAAGTGTCTGTTTTAAATGTAATCTCCTTAATAAAACTTTACCTGACCATGGTATTTTCTATAGCACCTATATTCCAAACCACATATTATCCACCATCCATTCCCTTCATTTTTCTTCATATCAGTCAACCCAATGTTATGAGGTTGATAGGATGAGATCAGTTGGTAAAAATTTACAACATTTTGGACCTGCTATTCATTGCTTGATGAAGGTGATATGTTCTATATCCTTAACTGAGAAAACATGGGCCCTAGTCCAATGAGAGTTTCAATCCTACCTCTAAGATTCACAGTTACTGTAAGCAGTTTTATTATGTTTCTCCAAAGTCCTCTCAAACATAGCATCATCCACATTCAGTGCTTTCAAATACCTCATTCCTCTACTGTCAGATGAGGAGATGATGCCCTCCCTCAGATGACCCAAAACACTTTCTCAAACATTCTGACCCTACTGGACAAATACTGAAGGTCCATGTCCCCTTATCCTTCTCCATGATAGAGACTAGTCTGTCTGTGCTCAGTCATTTCTACTACTACTAAGTCGCTTCAGTCGTGTCCGACTCTGTGCGACCCCACAGACGGCAGCCCACCAGGCTCCGCCTTCCCTGGGATTCTCCAGGCAAGAACACTGGAGTGGGTTGCCATTGCCTTCTCCGTCATTTAGTTGTATCCTATTCTTTGTGACCCCATGGACTGTAACCCGCCAGACTCCTCTGTCCATGGGATTTTTCAGAATACTGAGGTGAGTTGCCATTTTGTACTCCAGGGGATCTTCCTGACCCAGGGATCAAACCTTTGTCTCCTGTGTCTCCTGCATTGCAGGCAGATTCTTTACCAGCTGAGCCATTGGGGAAGACCAATAAATCTTACTAGTATCTATGTCTTTCTTAATTTCTTTCTTTTTAATAGCTCTGTCTCTCTACTAGGCAATTCAAAATTGCTATTCTTTTTTATTTGAAAACATATTGTTCTTTGTTTAGCATTCTTTAACTGACACAAATTTAATATTCCAGACTTTTTAAGCACTGCCACAATTAGAGATGTGTATAGACTCTGAGAAAGGGACACAGGACTATGAATTAATGGTTCCTTAATATTATTTCTTAAATCATTGATCACAGACCTATAGGTCTTCTGGATTGTTTAATAGAATGTCCTCTAAATATCTCATGCTGCTCACCTCACTTCCCATTAGAACGGAGAACACTTTGCTCCTAGTAGGGAGCTTTTCCTTCATCTTCCCTTTTTGTTCCTCTGGTGTTAGTGAATATACAGAGTCAGACTCTCTATACTTAGAGCTCTGGTGCCTCCCTTTCAGAGACTTTTGTCCCTGACTTCAGTAATCCTTTCCAAGAGTTTTTTTTTTTTTTTAATGATTATCTGATAGTCTGAGTAAGCAACTTTTGCATATGGAGGAGTAGGTAGAAGATTTTTTCAGGTGCATTCAGACATGTGGTTTATTTTTAACCCTCAAATTCCTTTTGAGACTTTGGGCTTATCACAGGATTATAGAGATATGCATAACCATTTGCACTCTGACCGAAAGGGCAATGTAAAGAAACATATGAAATCTGTTACTAATAAATTAAAGACTGAAATTTATTGTTACTTGAAATTCACTGTCAAAGATGGCTTTTCTTTTCTCCTCCTCATGCATATGTCCAATGGTTGTCTCTCTAAGCTTGAAGGAGTAGGCCACAAAATGGGCAGTGCTATTGGAAGTGCCTCAATTTTATTGATTATATTTAAATGAATTATTTATCAGGGTTTGGCTGACTTTTGCTAAAGTCTGAAGTCATGTTTCCTAAAAAACATGCAAAATGATGGAGGCATAACAGAGATGGAAGGAAGAACATTAACAGAAAGAAGAGAAAAGAGAGAGGAACTGTTTCGCATGTATGGAGAAAATTACAGAGTAGGGGAAGGAACCCAAAGGAACTGAAAGGTAGGTCAGGGTCCTACCATGGACTAGAGGGCATTGAAATTGCCTTGTTTTCAGCTCATTAAGTGGACTTCTCTGGTGGCTCAGTTGGCTAAGAATCCAGCTGCAATGTGGGAGCCCCAGATTTGATGCCTGGGTAGAGAAGATCCCCTGGAGAAGGAAATGATAACCCACTTCAGAATTCTTGCCAGGGAAATCCCATGGACACAGTTGGACACGACTAAGTGACTAAACCACAACCATCAGCTCAATAAAGAATGGAAACTGTGTATGCAGAAAAGAACTAGTTCTAAGTTATTGCAAAGTTTCCCTGTTCACTCTGCACTACAGAAACAAATTCTCTGTCTACTCCATGCTAAAATGATTTTTTAATTGTAAAATTGGTTGTGTGTTTATTCATAGAATAGTTCCTTTATGATCTATGGGTAATCTCTGGGCAGATATTATGTCTAGAAGACAATCTGGGTGATTGAATGATACATAGATCATTTTGAATGCTTAATAAATGGTAACTGACAATGCTAGTCCAAACTTTGATAATCTTTTGGCAGTTTTTATATGATTTGGAAGTGTATTTCTACACAGACAGTTCATACTTCTCATTGTTTATCAAAGGAAGACTGTAAATAAGAGAAAACTGAAACAGTAAAAAGGAAAGGAATTAAGCAGCAAAGGTTATATACAAAATCATGTATGTGTATAACAGACACGGGCTCAATCCCTGAGTCAGGAAGAGCCCCTCTTCCAAGGGAACCCTCTCCCGTATTCTTTTCTTTTTTTTTAATTGAAGGACAATTGCTTTACCCAATTTTGCTGTTTTCTGTTAAACCTCAACATGAATCAGCCATAAGTATACATATATGCCCTCCCTTCTGAAACCCCCTCACATCTCCCTCCCTTTCCCACCCCTCTAGGTTGATACAGAGCCCCTCTTTGAGTTACGAAAACCATAGAGCAAATTCCCGTTGGCTGTCTATTCCACATATGGTGATATAAGTTTCCATGTTACTCTTTCCATACCTCTCACCCTCTTCTCCACTTTCCCTGTGTCCATAAGTCTGTTCTCTAGTCTATTTCCCCATTGTTGCCCTGTAAATAAATTCCTCAGTACTATTTTTCTAGATATGTGTGTTAGAATATGATATTTATATTTTTCTTTCTGACTCATTTCACTTTATAAAATAGGTTCTAGATTAATCCACCTCATCAGAACTGACTCAAATGCATTCCTTTTGATGGCTGAGTAATATTCTGTTTTGTATATGTACCACAACTTCTTTATCCATTCATCTGTCGATGGACATCTGGGTTGTTTCCATGTTCTAGGTATTTTAAATAGTGCTGCAATGAACAATGGTATACATGTGTCTTTTTCAATTTTGGTTTCCTAGGGTATATGCCTAGGATTGGGTTGCTGGTGGTTTCATTCCTACTATTTTAAGGAATCTCCATACCATCTTCCATAGTGGTTGTATCAATTTGCAATCCCACCAACAGTGCAAGAGCATTCCCTTTTCTCCACACCATCTCCAACATTTATTGTTTGTAGATGTTTTGATGATGGCCATTCTGACCTGAGTGAGGTGATATCTCATTGTGGTTTTGATTTGCATTTCTATAATAATGAGTGATGTTGAGCATCTTTCCATGTGTTTGCTAGCCATCTGTATGTCTTCTTTGGAGAAATGTCTGTTTAGGTCTTTTTCCCACTCTTTGATTGGGTTGTTTGTTTTCTGGCATTAAGTTGTATGAGCTGCTTGTATATTTTGGAAATTAATCCTTTGTCAGTTGTCTCATTTGCTATTATTTTTTCCCATTCCGAGGGTTGTCTTTTCACTTTGCTTATAGTTTCCTTTGCTGTACAAAAGTTTTTAAGTTTCAACAGTTCCCACTTGTTTACTTTTGTTTTTATTTCCATTTCTCTAGGAGGTGGGTCATAGAGGATACTACTTTGATTTTTGTCATGGAGTGTTCTGCTTATATTTTCCTCTAAGATTTTTATAGTTTCTGGTCTTACATTTAGGTCTTTAATCCATTTTGAGTTTATCTTTGTATACAGTGTCAGGAAGTTTTCTAATTTCATTCTTTTCCATGTAGTTGTCCAGTTTTCCCAGCACTATTTATTGAAGAGGTTGTCTTTGCCCCATTGTATATTCTTGCCTCCCTTGTCAAAAATAAGATACCTTTAGGTGTATGGGTTTATTTCTGGGCTTTCTATCTTGTTCCATTGGTCTATACTTCTGTTTTTGTGCCGGTACCATACTGTCTTGATGACTGTAGTTTTGTCATATAGTCTAAAGTCAAGAAGCTTGATTCCTCCAGCTCCATTCTTCTTTCTTAAGACTGCATTGGCTATTTGGGGTCTTTTGTGTTTCCCTATGAATTCTGAAATTTTGGTTCTAGTTCTGTGAAAAATGCCATAGGTAATTTGATAGGGATCACACTGAATATATAGACTGCATTTCGTAGTATAGTCATTTTCACAATATTGATTCTTCCTACAAAGGAACATGGAATATCTCTCCATATGTTTATGTCATCTTCGATTTCTTTCATCAGTGTCTTATAAGTTTCTGTGTACAGTTCTTTTATCTCCTTAGG
Source organism: Bos indicus (assembly GCF_029378745.1). Lineage (NCBI taxonomy): Eukaryota > Metazoa > Chordata > Mammalia > Artiodactyla > Bovidae > Bos > Bos indicus. The sequence goes on from NC_091771.1 coordinate 5,300,003, forward strand.
TAAGTTTATTCTTAATTCTTTTTATTGCACTGGTGAATGGGATTGATTCCTTAATTTCTCTGAATTTTCATTGTTAGTATATAGAAATGTATGTGATTTCTGTGTATTGATTTTGTATCCTGCAACTTTGCTAAATTTACTGATTAGCTCTAGTAATTTTCTGATCCTATCTTTAGGATTTTCTATGTACAGTATCATGTCATCTCCAAACAGTGAGAGTTTTACTCCTTCTTGTCTGAGCTGGATTCCTTTTATTACTTTTTATTCTCTGATTGCTGAAGCTAGGACTTCCAGAGCTATGTTTAATAACAGTGGTGGAAGTGGACACCCTGGTCTTGTTCCTGATCTTAGGGGAATGCTTTCAGTTTTTCACCATTGAGAATGTTTGCTGTAGGTTTATCACATATGGCCTTTAATATGTTGAGGTAGGTTCCTTCTATGCCAATTTTTTGAAGAGTTTTAATTATAAATAGGTGCTGAGCTTTGTCAATGGCTTTTTCTGCATCTATTGAGATTATCATAAGGTTTTTACCTTTCATTTTATTAAAATGTGTATCACATTTATTTGCATATATTGAAGAATCCTTGCATTTCTGGAATAAACCCATCAGGATTATGGTGTATGAGCTTTTTGAAGTTTTGCTGAATTTTGTTCCCTAACATTTCATTGAGGATTTTTGCATCTATCTTCATCAGTGATATTGACTTGCAGTTTTCATTTTTTGTCTGGTTTTGGTATCAGGGTGATGGTGACCTTGTAGAATGAATTTGGAAGTGTTCCTTCCTCTGCAATTTTTTGAAAGAGTTTTAGAATGATAGGCATTAGCTTTTCTCTAAGTGTTTGATAGAATTCTTTTGTGAAACCATCTTGTCCTTAGCTTTTGTTTTATGGGATTTTTTTTTTTTTTATCACAGCTTCAATTTCAATGCTTGTAACTGGGTTGTTCATAATTTCTATATCTTCCTGTTTCAGTCTTGAAAGATTGAACTTGTTTAAGCATCTGTCCATTTCTTCCAGGTTATCTTTTTTATTGCCATATAGTTGTTCATAATAATCTATTATAATCCTTTGTATTTCTGCATTGTCTGTTGTAACCTCTCTTATTTAATTTCTAATTTTGTTGATTTGATTCTTCTCTCTTTTTTCTTGATAAGTCTGGCTAAAAGCTTGTCAATTTTGTTTATCTTCTCACAGAACCTGTTTTTAGTTTTATTAATCTTTACTACTATTGTTTCTTTCACTTCTTTTTACATTTGTTTCTCCTGGGATCTTTATTATTTCACTCCTTCTGCTATTTTTTTTTCTTCTTTTTCCAGCTGTTTTAGGTGTAAAGTTAAGTTGTCTATTCAATGTTTTTTCTTGTTTTTTTGAGGTAGGATTGTATTGCTATAAACTTCCCTCTTAGAAATGCTTTGGCTGCATCCCATAGGTTTTCAGTTGTGTTTTCATCATAGAAATTCTTTGATTTCCTTTTTGATTTCATCAGTAAACATGTTGGTTATTTAGAAACATCTTTTTTAATCTCCATGCATTTGTATTTCTTACAGTTTTTTTTTTTTTTCTTTCCTTCTTGTAATTGGTATCTAGTCTCATAGCATTGTTGTCAGAGAAGATGCTTGATATGATTTCAATTTTTTTAAATTTCCTGAGATTTGGCTTGTGACCCAAGATGTGGTCTATCCCGGGGAATGTTCCATGTGTATTTGGAAAAGAAGGTGCGTTCTTCTGCATTTGGATGGAATGTCCTGAAGATATCAATGAGATCCATCTTATCTAATGTATCATTTAAGACTTGTGTTTCCTTATTAATTTTCTGTTTTGATGATCCATCTGTTGGTGTGAGTGGGGTGTCAAAGTCTCCTACTATTATTGTGTTACTGTTAGTTTCTCCTTTTATGTCTGTTAGTGCTTGTCTTGTGTATTGAGTTGCTCCTATATTGAGTGCATGCTGCTGCTGCTGCTAAGTAGCTTCAGTCGTGTCCAATTCTGTGTGACCCCATAGACAGTGGCCCACCAGGCTCCCCCGTCCCTGGGATTCTCCAGGCAAGAACACTGGAGTGGGTTGCCATTTCCTTCTCAAATGCATGAAAGTGAAAAGTGAAAGTGAAGTCGCTTAGTCGTGTCCGACTCTTCGTGACCGCATGGTCTGCAGCCTACCAGGCTCCTCCGTCCATGGGATTTTCCAGGCAAGATTACTGGAGTTGGGTGCCATTGCCTTCTCCATACTGAGTGCATAGATATTTACAATTGTTATGTCTTCTTCTAGGATTGATCCCTTACTCATTATGTAGTGTGCTTTCTTATCTTTTATAAGGAATAAATATCTTGTATTTATTTTAAGGTCTATTTTGTGTGACATGAGGATTGCTACCCCAGCTTTCTTTTCATTTCTATTTGCATCAAATTTATTTTTCTATCCTCTCACTTTTAGTCTATATGTGTCTTGAGGTCTCGGGTGGGTTTCTTGTAGGCAGCATATATACAGGTCTTGTTTTTGTATCCATTTAGCCAGTCTGTGTCTTTTGGTTGGAGGATTTAATCCATTTACATTTAAAATAGTTATTGATATATATGTTCCTGTTGTAATTTTCTTAATTGTTTGGGGTTGATTTTGTAGATCTTTTGTCTTCTCTTGTATTTCTTGACTATATAAGTCATTTTAACATTTGTTGTAAAGCTGCTTTGGTGGTACTGGATTCTCTTAACTTTTGTTTGTCTAAAAACCTTTTGATTTCTCCATCAATTTTGAATGAGATCCTTGCCAGGTACAGTAATCTTGATTGTAGATTTTTCCCTTTCAGTACTTTAAATATGTCCTGCCATTCCCTCCTGGCCTGCAGAGTCCTGCTGAAAGATCAGCTGTTAAGCATTTGAGGTTTCCCTTGCATGTTACTTGTTGCTTCTCCTTTGCTGCTTTTCATATTCTTTCTTTGTGTTTAGGCTTTGTTAGTTTGATTAGTATATGTCTTAGCATTTTTCTCCTTGTATTTATCCTGTATGGGACTCTTTTTGCCTCTTGGACTTGACTGACTATTTCCTTTTGCATGTTGGGGAAATTTTGAACTACAATCGCTTCAGAAATTTTCTCATACCCTTTCTTTTTCTCTTCTTCTTCTGCGACCCCTATAATTCAAATGTTGATGTGCTTGATATTGTCCCAGAGGACTCTGAGACTATCCTCAGTTCTTTTCATCCTTTTTAATTTATTCTGCTCTTTAGAAATTATTTCTACCATTTTATCTTCCAGCTCACTGATTCCTTCTTCTGCTTCAGATATTCTGCCATTGATTCCTTCTAGAATATTTTTTTTTTTTTTAATTTCCGTAATGGTGTTGTTTGTCTCTGTATGTTTATTCTTTAATTCTTCTAGGTCTTTTAATTGATTCTTGCATTTTCTCCAATTTGTTTTCAGTGTTTTGATCCTCTTTACTATCATTCTGAATTCTTATTCAGGTAGTTTGCCTATTTCCCCTTCATTTATTTGGACTTCTGTGATTCTAGTTTGTTCCTTCATTAGTGTATTATTTCTCTGTCTTTTCATTATTATTATTATTTTAACTTATTGTGTTTGAGGTCTCCTTTTCCCAGTCTTCAAGGTTGAATTCTTTCTTTCTTGGTTTCTGCCCTCCTGAGGTTGGTCCAGTGTTATGTATAAGCTTCATATAGGGTGAGATTTGTGCTGAGTTTTTGTTTGTTTGTTTTTCTTCTGATGTGCAAGGCTGAGTGAGGTGTTAATCCTGTATGCTGATGACTGGGTTTGTGTTTTTGTTTTGCTTGTTATTTAGATGACATCCTGCACAGGGTGCTACTGGTGGTTAGGTGATGTGGGTTTTATATTCAAGTGGTTTCCTTTGTGTAAATTCTCACTATTTGATACTCCCTAGGATTAGTTCTCTGGTAATCCAAGGCTTTGGAATTAGTGCTCTCACTCAAAAGCCTCAGGGTTTGACCTCTTTCAACCAAGATGGAATAGCCAATACCTGTACCTTTCTGCTGAAACTAATTCTGATATTAATTGGGCAGGATCCAGTCTCCTTCCATTTGTGGCTTTGCCTCTGAGAAGTCATGGAGTATTCTTCCTTCAGATCCCTCAGGGATCCAGGGTCTAAATGTTCAGAGAGGAACATGCAAGGTTTCAGCTCACCTTTCCAAGTGCTGCCTAGGGCTCTCAAAGCAAAAGTACCCTGACCTCACATCTTTGGCTGAGTCCAGCAACTCCTTGGGCTGTCCCAGCAGTAAGCTGCCTCCACCTCCATCCTACAGGTGCCTAGAGCCCTCTCAAGTATTCTTGCCTGGAGAATCCCATGGAAAAAAGTGCCTGGTGGGTTAGAGTCCATAGGGTCATCAAGTCTTAGGACATGCCTGAAGTGACTTAGCATGCATGCACACATGCATGTAAGCAAAGACCTGCACTCTAAGATTTTAGAATATGTTTACTTTTCTTTCTTTAACTTTTAGTTCCATTATACAAAAATATGCTAAAATAAAAGACTTTTGTTTTGTAAAAGTAGTTAGAGTTTGGGCCAGAGTATGTCTATATACATGGATATCAGTGTATTTATCACGGTTTATTAATAGAGTCTAAGAGAGTTCCTTTTACATACTTTATTTGCACTGGTTGCTGTTTAGTCGCAAGTAGTGTCTGACTCTTTTGTGATCCCGTGGACTGTAGCCCACCATGTTCATCTCCACGGATTTCCCAGGCAAGTATACTGCAGTGAGTTGCCATTTCCTTCTCTAGGGGATCTTTGCAGACCAGGGATTGAATCCACATCTCCTGTACTGGCAGGCAGATTGCTTACCACTGAGCCACTGGGGAAACCCTCATTTTATTTGCACTGCTTGTCATCAAATCAGAAATGATACAGCAAGATATAAGGAGAATGTGCTAAATTATTTTATTTGATTTCATTTGAATAGAAGATAGAGTTTATTTAATTCTTTTTAAAATCAAAGAGAGAATAAACTCAAATTATGTAATTCCAATTTTGTAACACTTCCTCTCTTGCACAGTCTACTGAAAGTACTGGCTAATTATATTTTATATGAAACAAGAACATAATTTCCAATGTTTTGACAATCAACAAATTGCACATTAGTTAGTTGTAAATAAATTTATTAGAAACAGTTGTCCTTGTTTGTAGATTCTGCTTTGAAAGAGTAAATTAATTTAAGGGTCATCATTCACAAGAAATGTATTATAATATCAAAGCAATAGTTATGAAAAATCAGAAACAGAGACCAAAGCCTACCTACTAAATAGCAGAAGAAATCTAATATTGCAACAAGATAAAAGAAGAAAGCATGTGAGGTCTATGATATCAGCATGGTGCCTTCTGGTAATCAGATTTTCAGTCATGATTCATTTGGCTCAATTATTTTACTAATAATGTTATCTGTGCTATAATATAAACATTATACTGGTTTCCACTGAGAAATGTAAATTACAGGTTGTCAAGCATCTTTTCTTGAGGATTCTTTCATTGTCAATTAATTGGTAGAAATGTCAGCTTCTTTACACTTTGAGAACAATAGTTCTTGAAGTATATTAGCAAGAATGGCTATATAGAAATCATAATCTTTCTATAATAAGATTTGGATAGCCTAACTAAAACAGGGACTTTATTTGAATATGGCCTGTAATTATTTAGCTTTTGTAAAAATGTCATAATTTAGTCATAAATATCATTTTCCATATGTAGGAGGATGGTTTGAAATATGTCTGATTTTCTTACCAATTAGTATTCATTAGGTAGGCATCCTAGGTGGCAATAGTGAAGAAGAATCTACCTGCCAATGCAAGAGATGTAAGAGATGTGGGTTTGATCCCCAGGTCAGGAATATACCCTGGAGGAGGAAATAGCAACCCATTCCAGCATTCTTGCCTGGAGAATACCATGGACATAGGAGCCTGGCAGGCTACAGTACATAGGGTTGCAAGAGTTGGACGTGACAGAAGCAACTTAGCACACAGCATGTCAGGATTGAGGAATGTGAGGCTTCAGAAAGTGAATAATCCAGTCAGCTTTACAAAAGAATATCTGTATTTAAGTTTAAAGGATATGTCACAGTTTAGGTACTTCAGGCAGTTGATCCTGATCCAGAGATAAGCAAGCTAAAAGTGTACTCCAAAGTGTTTGTGAGTTCACCACCTGTGGAAGAGAATGGAATAAGGCAGGGCTGTCCACAAGGAGAATTTGGGCTAAATTGCATGCTCAGGAAGGCATTACTTCACTCTCCAGCGATTGAAGCTGAAATAGCCTTTTGGAACTCTCTCAAACTTGGGAGATGTGGACAGTTCATTATATACTGATGTAACTTAGTCATTGAATATGGCCTGCCCTAGAAAGGTGGTTTAACTTAGGCAAAAAGGCATCCTCAGCAGAGGTAACTCCCAAAGAGAGCTGAATGCTGAGGGCTTTCTGCAGGCAGTACTCCCAGTAGTGGAGGAATAAACTGCCAATTCCAAATGAGGATTTGAGAAATCTCACTACATGTATATGTAAGTTCAGTTCAGTTCAGTTCAGTCGCTCAGTGGTGTCTGACTCTTTGCAACCCCATGAATCACAGCACGCCAGGCTTCCCTGTCTATCACCAACTCCCGGAGTCCACTCAAACTCATGTCCATTGAATCGGTGATGCCATCCAGCCATCTCATCCTCTATCATCTCCTTCTCCTCCTGCCCCCAACCCCTCACAGCATCAGGGTCTTTTCCAATGAGTCAACTCTTCACATCAGATTGCCAAAGTATTGGAGTTTCAGCTTTAGCATCAGTCCTTCCAAAAACACCCAGGGCTGATCTCCTTTAGAATGGGCTGGTTGGATCTCCTTGCAGTCCAAGGGACTCTCAAGAGTCTTCTCCACCACCACAGTTCAAAAGCATCAATTCTTCAGCGCTCAGTTTTCTTCACAGTCCAACTCTCAAGGTACATATATATGCATGGGTCAAATGTACCCATATGTATATGTATATATGTGCATATGAATATGTATATATACACATATGTATATATAATGTCTGCTAAAAGTACTGGTGAAGTTATGATTCTTATTAGACTTTAATATGTAACAAAATAAAATTAAACTTATTAAAATGTAATGATGTCATGATAGGAAGATAATTTCTCAGTTACACACTATTTTAAGTTAAGACATTAAGATAAAAACAATGACATTTATGTAGTAAAGCAATAGCTTTCTATAGGTAGTAAGACTTGGAATTCTGTCTTTAAAATTATAAATTACATTAAGGTGTACTAGCTACAGATTCACTATATTTCTTGCTGCTGCCCATAAAATAATAACAACAATTAAAAAATGCCTTTAAATGACAATTCTTTTGAATATCAATTTAAAAGAAGAGAAGTGAAAGGCAAAGGGGAAAAAGAAAGATATACCCATCTGAATGCAGAGTTCCAAAGAATAGCAAGGAGAGATAACAAAGCCTTCCTGCATGATCAATGCAAAGATCTAGAAATCTCTTCAAGAAAATTAGAGATACCAAGGGAACATTTCATGCAAAAGTGGACACAATAAAGGACAGAAACATTATGGATCTAACAGAAGCAGAGAATATGAAGAAGAGGTGGCAAGAATATACAGAAGAACCATACAAAAAGGATCTCATGACCCAGATAACCACGAAGGTATGATTACTCATCTAGAGCCAAACGTCTTAAAATGTGAAGTCAAGTAGGCCTTAGGAAGCATCACTACAAACAAAGCTAGTTGAGTTTATGGAATTTTAATGGAGCTATTTCAAGTCCTAAAAGATGATGCTGTGAAAGTGCTCCATTCAATATGCCAGCAAATTTGGAAAACTCAGCAGTGGCCACAGGACTGAAAAAGGTCAGTTTTCATTCCAATCCCAAAGAAGGACAATGCCAAAGAATGTTCAAACTACCACACAATTGCACTCATCTCACATGCTAGCAAACTAATGCTCAAAATTCTCCAAGCTAGGCTTCAACAGTACATGAACTGAGAACTTCCATAAATTCAAGCTGGATTTAGAAAAGGCAGAGGAACCAGAGATTAAATTGCCAACATCTGTTGGATCATAAGAAAAGACAAGAGAATTCCAGAAAAACATCTACTTCTGCTTCATTGACTATACTAAATCCTTTCACTGTGTGGATCACAACAAGCTGTTGAAAATTCTTCAGGAGATGGAAATACCAGACCACCTTACCTGCCTCTTGAGAAATCTATATGCAGGTTAAGAAGCAAGAGTTAAAACTGGACATGGAACCATGGACTGGTTCCAAATTTGAAAGGAGTACATCAAGGCTGTATATTTTTACTTTCTTGTTTAACTTATATGCATATGGCCTCATGCTAAATGCCAGATTGGATGAAGCACAAACTGGAATCAAGATTTCAGGGAGAAATATCATTAACCTCAGATATGCAGAAACCACCCTTATGGCAGAGAGTGAAGAAGAACTAAAGAGCCTCTTGCTGAAAGTGGAAGAGGAGAGTGAAAAAAAGCTGACTTAAAATTCAATATTTACAAAATGAAGATGATGGCATTTAGTCCCATCACTTCATGGAAAATAGATAGAGAAAGAATAGAATCAGTTATAGACTTTATTTTCTTGGACTTCAAAATCACTGCAGATGGTGACTGCAACCATGAAATTAAAAGATGCTTGATCCTTAGAAGAAAAGCTATGACAAACTTAGCATATTATGAAGCAGAGACATTAGTTTACCAACAAAGGTCCAACTAGTCAAAGCTGTTTTTTAAAGTAGTCATGTATGGATATGAGAGCTGGACCATAAAGAAGGCTGAGAGCTGAAGAACTGATGCTTCTGAGCTGTGGTGTTCGTAAATACTCTTGAGAGTCCCTTGGACAGCAAGGAGATCAAACAAATCAGTCCTGAAGGAAATCAGTCCGGAAGATTCATTGGAAAGACTGATGCTGAAGGTGAAGCTCCAATACTTTGGCCATCTTCTGTGAAGAACTGACTCATTGGAAAATACTCTGATGCTGGGAAAGATTGAATCCAGGAGGAGAAGGGGATGACAGAGGATGAGATGGTTGGATGGCATCATTGACTCAATGGACATGAGTTTGAGCAATCTCTGGGAGAAGGTGAAGGACAGGGAATTCTGGCGTGCTGCAGTCCATGGGGTCACAAAAAGTCAGACATGGCTGAGTGATTGAACTGAACTGAAAAATGCCTTTGAATCACACACCTACACATTTTTATATTTTTGTGTTTTATCTAAATTCAAAACATTGATAAAGAATTAAATAAAACGTTAATTGTACAGGATATTAGAAGAAAGATAAGTTGTATTTTAAATATAGAAATAAACTTTTAGGATAATCAAACTACTGCTCAACATGAAAGAAGAAAAAATATATAGATTGCCAGAGAATAAGATGGTAGAGAAATAGGTGGATGCGGAGTACATCTCTCTCCATGATACATCAGGAATACACTGTCAGACACAGAAGTGCATGAATAACACCAGCTGAGAGCAGACAGGAGTACCTGACCAGTGGAAAAGAATATATAGACCCACGCAAAACTTGGTAGGATGAAGGAACTAGGGGAAAAAACAGGAGTGTTAGTAGGATTGGACCTGCTCGCATCGGGATGGGGAGCTGAAGTAGGGGTCCGATCCCCACATTGTGGCAATTGTCTAAGTCAGAGGAGAAACATTTAAGAGTGAAACAGCTGATCTGTGGTAGCCTAAATGGAATGAGAATCAGACAGTCTTTGGTGCAGCCATATATACCCAGGACAGGGACGCTGGTCCCCTGGAAGGCCCATTGGCTGGGAGCTGGAATTCAGGGATTGTGGAGCGATCCAGGGCGAGGGCTGCTGTTGACTGCAGAAAGACAGATCGAGGGGATGCGAGGGAGGATACTGTGGAGGGCATTTCCTGTGGAAGAAAGCCAGGCAGCCATGAAAGCAAGGTTTTAACTGCTAAGTCATGCATAGTGGGTGGAGTCATCACCATAGCCTCTCTCTCCACACGCCAGCATCGGCAGCTGAATGATAGAGAGGCTGGCCCATCAAACGCCTGATGCACTGCACTACTGAGTAGGACACCACCCAGGGTGCTCATTTAGGTGACTGATGCACTGAACTACAGAGTAGGACCGCTCCCAAGGTGCCCCTTTAAGTGCCTGATGTGCTGATCTACAGAGTAGGATCCCAGCCAGGGGGTCTCCTTTAGGTGCCTGACCTGCCAAACAACAGAGAAGGACCCGAGGCAAGGGAGCCATCTAAGTGCCTGAATGGAGGAGCTATGGAGAAAGACTGGCCAAAGAGGCCTTCCGATTGCCAGCTACAAGAGGCTTGAAAGAGGCTTGAAAAATGACTCCAATAGGGCCATATCTCCTGGGGCAGAGGCAGTCTATGTCCCTGCACACTTGGCGACACCAGAGTCCCTGCAAGCCAAGCAGCTGTGCCACCTTCATGCTCAACTCTCACTGGGACAGAGCTGACAGAGGCAAAAAATAGTCTCGTATCTTTGCACACAGGGTCACTTTGGTCGTGTCCAACTCTTTGCAACCTGTAGACTGTGGCCTTCCAGGCTTCTCTGTCATGGAGGGAGGTTCTCCAGGCAAGAATACTGGAGAGTATTGGCCAATACTGGTTGCCATGCCCTTCTAGTGTATGGCACTAGAAGGGTATGTATTTCCTGCAGCCCCTCCTGTCAACTCCCCCAAGTACCTGGTGCTACCAGAACCCCTGCAACCAAAGAAACTGCACCACCTCCACACCTGGCCCTCACAGGGGCAAGCCCAAGTCCTCCAGGGCAGCCTCAGTTGCAAATCCCAGTGGACGACCCACAAGCAGAGGTGGAAATAAAACCACAATTGAAGCCCAGGGGCAGTGTAGCTAAGGAAGGAGACCCAAAGCCTTTCCACCAGCTATACAAACTGCAGATTAAATCCACAGGATCAACTAGGCAGACTGTGTCTATGGAATATGTAAAAGGACATTGAGAGTTCCTGCAAAAGAAAACACACTAAGTCTGATAGCTCTGGGCTTTGGAAGCAAGAACACAAAGGAGTAGGAACAGATTAGAATCTGAACTGCCCCCACAACAGTTCCAGAGATCAGTACAGTGCTGGAGGGCATGCTAGGGAGGTGAGGTGGACTGTGATTCCAGTGAGGAAAAGGATTCTGACAGCAGAGACTCAAGATAAATATTTATTATTCTTATGTTTTGACTTGTTCTGTATATATTTTTCCTTTTTCTTTCCTCCCTCTGTTGTATTGTTGATTTTATTGGCACTATGAAATCTAATTAAGCTCTTGAGTCTTTTCCCCCCCTCAGTCACATTTTTTGCATTTTTTTTTCAGTTCAGTTCAGTCACTCAGTCATGTCCTACTCTTTGCGACCTCATGAATTGAAGGATGCCGGAGTTCACTCAGACTCATGTCCATCGAGTCAGTGATGCCATCCAGCCATCTCATCCTCTGTCGTCCCCTTCTCCTCCTGCCCCAATCCCTCCCAGCATCAGAGTCTTTTCCAATGAGTCAACTCTTCGCATGAGGTGGCCAAAGTACTGGAGTTTCAGCTTCAGCATCATTCCTTCCAAAGGAATCCCAGGGCTGATCTCCTTCAGAATGGACTGGTTGGATCTCCTTGCAGTCCAAGGGACTCTCAAGAGTCTTCTCCAACACCACAGTTCAAAAGTATCAATTCTTTGGCGCTCAGCCTTCTTCACAGTCCAACTCTCACATCCATACATGACCACAGGAAAAACCATAGCCTTGACTAGACAAACCTTTGTTGGCAAAGTAATGTCTCTGCTTTTCAATATGCTATCTAGGTTGGACATAACTTTCCTTCCAAGGAGTAAGCGTCTTTTAATTTCATGGCTGCAGTCACCATCTGCAGTGATTTTGGAGCCTAGAAAAATAAAGTCTGACACTGTTTCCACTGTTTCCCCATCTATTTCCCATGACGTGATGGGACCGGATGCCATAATCTTCGTTATCTGAATGTGGAGCTTTAAGCCAACTTTTTCCCTCTCCACTTTCACTTTCATCAAGAGGCTTTTGAGTTCCTCTTCACTTTCTGCCATAAGGATGGTGTCATCTGCATATCTGAGGTTATTGATATTTCTCCTGGCAATCTTGATTCCAGCTTGTGTTTCTTCCAGTCCAGTGTTTCTCATGATGTACTTTGCATAGAAGTTAAATAAGCAGGGTGACAATATACAGCCTTGACGTACTCCTTTTCCTATTTGGAACCAGTCTGTTGTTCCATGTCCAGTTCTAAATGTTGCTTCCTGACCTGCATACAGATTTTCCAAGTGGCAGGTCAGGTCATCTTGTGTTTCCATCTCTTTCAGAATTTTCCACAGTCTATTGTGATCCACACAGTCAAAGGCTTTGGCATAGTCAATAAAGCAGAAATAGATGTTTTTCTTGAACTCTCTTGCTTTTTCAATGATCCAGCGGATGTTGACAATTTGATCTCTGGTTCCTCTGCCTTTTCTAAAACCAGCTTGAACATCAGGAATTTCACAGTTCACGTATTGCTGAAGCATGGCTTGGAGAATTTTGAGCGTTACTTTATTAGCATGTGAGATGAGTGCAATTGTGCGGCAGTTTGTGCATTCCTTGGCATTGCCTTTCTTTGGGATTGGAATGAAAACTGGCCTTTTCCAGTCCTGTGGCCACTGCTGAGTTTTCCAAATTTGTTGGCATATTGAGGGCAGCACTTTCACAGCATCATCTTTCAGGATTTGAAAGAGCTCAACTGGAATTCCATCACCTCCACTAGCTTTGTTCCTAGTGATGCTTTCTAAGGCCCACTTGACTTCACATTCCAGGATGTCTGGCTCTAGGTGAGTGATCACACCATCTTGATTATCTGCGTCGTGAAGATCTTTTTTGTACAGTTCTTCTGTGTATTCTTGCCATCTCTTCTTAATATCTTCTGCTTCTTTTAGATCCCTACCATTTCTGTCCTTTATCGAGCCCATTTTTGCACGAAATGTTCCCTTGGTATCTCTAATTTTCTTGAAGAGATGTCTAGTCTTTCCCATTCTATTGTTTTCCTCTATTCCTTTGCATTGATTGCTGAGGAAGGCTTTCTTATCTTTTCTTACTATTCTTTGGAACTCTGCATTCAGATGCTTATATCTTTCCTTTTCTCCTTTGCTTTTCACTTCTCTTCTTTTCACAGCTATTTCTAAGGCCTCCCCATACAGCCATTTTGCTTTTTTGCATTTCTTTTCCATGGGGATGGTCTTGATCCCTGTCTTCTGTAATATGTCACGAACCTCATTCCATAGTTCATCAGGCACTCTGTCTATCACATCCAGGCTCTATTTCTCACTTCCACTGTATAATCATAAGGAATTTGATTTAGGTCATACCTGAATAGTCTAGTGGTTTTCCCTACTTCCTTCAATTTAAGTCTGAATTTGGTAATAAGGAGTTCATGATATGAGCCACAGTCAGCTCCTGGTCTTGTTTTTGCTGACTGTATAGAGCTTCTCCATCTTTTTCTGCAAAGAATATAATCAATCTGATTTCAGTGTTCACCATCTGGTGATGTCCATAGCAAACTGGTTTGCTATGACCAGTGCATTTTCTTGGCAAACTCTATTAGTCTTTGCCCTGCTTCATTCCGTATTCCAAGGCCAAATTTGCCTGTTACTCCAGGTGTTTCTTGACTTCCTACTTTTGCATTCCAGTCTCCTATAATCAAAAGGACATCTTTTTTGAGTGTTAGTTCTAAAAGGTCTTGTAGGTCTTCACAGAACTGTTCAACTTCAGCTTCTTCAGTGTTACTGGTTGGGGCATAGACTTGGATTACTGTGATATTGAATGATTTGCCTTGGAAACGAACAGAGATCATTCTGTCGTTTTTGAGATTGCATCCAAGTACTGCATTTTGGACTCTTTTGTTGACCATGATGGCCACTCCATTTCTTCTGAGGGATTCCTGCCTGCAGTAGTAGATATAATGGTCATCTTAGTTAAATTCACCCATTCCAGTCCATTTTATTTCACTGATTCCTAGAATGTCGACATTCACTCTTGCCATCTGTTTGATCACTTCCAATTTGCCTTGATTCATGGACCTGACATTCCAGGTTCCTATGCAATATTGCTCTTTACAGCATCGAACATTGCTTCTATCACCAGTCATATCCACAGCTAGGTATTGTTTTTGCTTTGGCTCCATCCCTTCATTCTTTCTGGAATTATTTCTCCACTGATCTCCAGTAGCATATTGGGCACCTACTGACCTTGGGAGTTCCTCTTTCAGTATCCTATCATTTTGCCTTTTCATACTGTTCATGGGGTTCTCAAGGCAAGAATACTGAAGTGGTTTGCCATTCCCGTCTCCAGTGGACCACATTCTGTCAGATTTCTCCACCATGACCCGCCTGTCTTGGGTTGCCCCACGGGCATGGCTTAGTTTCATTGAGTTAGACAAGGCTGTGGTCCTAGTGTGATTAGACTGACTAGTTTTCTGTGAGTATGGTTTCAGTGTGTCTGCCCTCTGATGCCCTCTTGCAACACCTACCATCTTACTTGGGTTTCTCTTACCTTGGGTGTGGGGTCTCTTTTCATGGCTGCTCCAGCAAAGCTCAGCCCCCTCCTTACCTTGGACGAAGGGTATCTCCTCACCGCTGCCCTTCCTGACTTTCAATGTGGGATAGCTCCTCTAGGCCCTCCTGCGCATGCGCAGCCATGGCTCCTTCAGGTAGCTCCTCCTGGCCGCCACCCCTGACCTCGGACTTGGATAGCTCTTCTCAGCCATTCCTGTGCCGTTGCAGCCTGGCACTCTCGACCGCTGCCCCTGACCTCGGACGTGGGGGTAGCTCCTCTTGGCCACACTTGGTGTGCTGGTCACAGCCGCCCACCCTTACATTTTTTATTGTTGCTATAAACCTCTGCCTCTACACTGGGCTTTTGCAGCTCTGTGGAGTTTTGTTTTTTTCCCTTTCTTTTTTTTAGTTTTAATTTTTAAACCCATTATCATTTTTTCCACATTTACTCTTTTATTTTCTTTTCCTACTGTTCTTTTCCCCTTGCAGTTAATCTTTAATGTGTATAAATCTTCTTTATCTACTTCTATTTAACTTTGCATATGTATTCTTTTTTTTCTTTCCTTTCCTCTCAACATATTTGTTAGTTTTATTTTCATTGCATTACTTCCCAATCGGCATCTTGTTTTAGCTTTGCTTTCCAGTTTGTGCTTTAGTTAGCTTTGTTCTTAACAGGTAGATATAATTTTTGGTTACCTTTGTTCACCAGCTCAGTCTATTGTACTTTAGTTTGTTGGGCTGTTTTGATTTCGCTTATGGATATATATGTATATGTGTATATTCAGTCATACTTTTTATTGTTGCTATAAACCTCTGCCTCAACACTGGGGTTTTGCAGTTCTTGGAGTTTCCTTCTTTTTTACCTTTTTTTCTTTTTTTGTTCTTTCTCTCTCTCTCTCTTTCTCTCTTTTTTTTTTTTTTTACCTTTTTTATAATTTTAATTTTTTAAACCTATTATATTTTTTCTACATTTATGTCTTTGTTTCCCTTTCCTACTGTTATTTTCCCCTTGAAGTTAATCTTTAATTTATATAAATCTTCTTCATCTACATCTATTTAACTTTGCTTATCTATTTTCTTTCTTTCCTTTCCTCTCAGCATATTTGTTAGTTTTGCTTTCACTGCTTTATTCCCCACTTGGCACCTTGCTTTAGTTTTGTTTTCCAGTTTGTGCTTTGCTTAGTTTAGTTCTTAACAGGCAATATAATTTTTGGTTTCTTTTTGATAACTTATGGTGAAAGGTGTCAGGTTCATGATCTCTGAAGAAGATTTAGCTTAGGGACCAGGGACCAGGCTTGATCACTCAAGAGCTTTTGTGTAACAGAGTTTTATTAAAGTGAAAAAGGAACAGAGAAAGCTTCTGACACAAAAATCAGTAGGGAGTGGAGAATGCCCACTTCGCTAGTCTAAGCAAGGGAGTTATATTCTTTTTAAATTAGTTATTACAATCAATCAAAAGAACTGAGGATAGTCTCAGAGACTTCTGGGACAATATCAAATGCACCAACATTCAAATTATAGGGGTCCCAGAAGAAGAAGAGAAAAAGAAAGGGTATGAGAAAAATTTTGAAGAGATTACAGTTGAAAATTTCCCCAACATAGAAAAGGAAATAGTCAAGTCCAAGAGGCAAAAAGAGCCCAACCATCTCATCCTCTGTCGTCCCCTCCTGCCCTCAATCATTCCCAGCATCAGGGTCTTTTCAAATGATGTGAGCTCTTCACATCAGGTAGCCAAAGTATTGGAGTTTCAGATTAAACATCAGTCATTCCAATGAATATTCAAGACTGATTTCAGTGCTCCAACCACAGGATGAATACTGGCTGAATAGATACAAAAACAAAACCCATATATATGCTGTCTATAAGAAACCCACCTCAGACCTCAAGACAAATATAGACTGAAAGTGAGAGGATGGGAAAATATATTCCATGCAAATGGGAAGCAAAAGAAAGCTGGAGTAACAATCCTCATGTCACACAAAATAGACCGTACAATAAATATTACAAGAGATAACAAACGACACTACAGAGTGAGTAAGGGATGAATCCTAGAGGAAGACATAACAACTGTAAATATCTAGGCACCCAGTATAGGAGCAACTCAATACATAAGACAAGCACTAACAGACATAAAAGGAGAAACTGACAGTAACACAATAATAATAGGAGACTTTGACACCCCACTCACACCAACGGATGGATCATCAAAACAGAAAATTGATAAGGAAACACAAGTCTTAAAGGATACATTAGATGAGATGGATCTCATTGGTATCTTCAAGACATTCCGTCGAAATGCAGAAGAATACACCTTTTCAAGTGAACATGGAGCATCCTGCAGGATAGACCACATCTTGGGTCACAAATCAAACCTCAGTAAACTTAAGAAAATTGAAATTGTATTAAGCAGCTTCTCCATCCCTGTTGTAAGAATAGATATCAACTATAAGAAAAAAATCTGTAAGAAGCACAAACACATGGAGATTAAACAACATGTTTCTAAATAACCAAAAGTTTCCTGAAGAAATCAAAAGAGAAGTAAAAAACATTGTAGAAACAAAAACAATGAAAACACAACTCAAAACCTATGGGATGCAGCAAAAGCTGTTTTAGGAGGAGGTTTTAGCAGTACTATCTTACTTCAAGAAACAAGAAAAACATCAAATAGACAGCCTAAATATACACCTAAAACAACTGGAAGAGAAGAACAAAAAACACCCAAAATTAGGAGAAGGAAAGAAAACATAAAGTTCTGAGTAGAAATAAGTGAAAAGGAAAAGAAACAATAGTATGGATTAATAAACATAAAACCTGGTTTTTGAGAAGACAAACAAAATTGACAAGCCTTTATCCAGACTTATCAAGAAAAAAAGAGAAGAATCACAACAACAAAAGTAGAAATGAAAAAAGACAGGTTACAACTGATGCAGAAATACAAAGGATTATAAGAGACAATTATAAGTGAACACGGATTATAAGTGAACAACTATATGGCAATATAATGGATATCCTGGAAGAAATGGACAGATTCTTTAGTTCAGTTCAGTCACTCAGTCGTGTCCGACTCTTTGCAACCCCATGAATCGCAGCACGCCAGGCCTCCCTGTCCATCACCAACTCCTGGAGTTCACTCAAACCCATGACCATTGAGTCGGCAATGCCATCCAGCCATCTCATCCTCTGTTGTCCCCTTCTCCTCCTGCCCCCAATCCATTGGAAAAGCATCAGAGTCTTTTCCAATGAGTCAACTCTTCACATGAGGTGGCCAAAGTACTGGAGTTTCAGCTTTAGCATCAGTCCTTCCAAAGAACACCCAGGACTGATCTCCTTTAGAATGGACTGGTTGGATCTCCTTGCAGTCCAAGGGACTCTCCAGAGCCTTTTCCAATACCACAGTTCAAAAGCATCAATTCTTTGGTGCTCAGCTTTCTTCACCGTCCAACTCTCACATCCATACATGATTACTGGAAAAGCCATAGCCTTGACTATGCTTTTAAATATGCTATCTATGATGGATTCATTTTGATATTTGGCAAAACTAATACAATTATATAAAGTTTAAAAATAAAATAAAATTAAAAAAAAATAAATATGCTATCTAGGTTGATCATGACTTTCCTTCCAAGGAGTAAGCATCTTTTAATTTCATGGCTGCAATCACCATCTGCAGTGATTTTGGAGTTCCCCCAAAATAAAGTCTGACTCTGTTTCCACTGTTTCCCATCTATTTCCCATGAAGTGATGGGACCGGATGCCATGATCTCAGTTTCCTGAATGTTGAGCTTTAAGACAACTTTTTCACTCTCTTCCTTCAATTTCATCAAGAGGCTTTTTATTTCCTCTTCACTTTCTGCCATAAGGTTGCTGTCATCTGCATATCTGAGGTTATTGATATTTCTCCTGACAATCTTGATTCCAGCTTGTGCTTCTTCCAGCCCAGGGTTTCTCATGATGTACTCTGCATAGAAGTTAAATAAGCAGTTAACTTAAATAAGAAGTTAAATATACAGCCATGATGTACTCCTTTTCCTATTTGGAACCATGTCCAGTTCTAAATGTTGCTTCCTGACCTGCATACAGGTTTTTCAAGAGACAAGTCAGATGGTCTGGCATTCCCATCTCTTTCAGAATTTTCCACAGTTTATTGTGATCCACACAGTCAAAGGCTTTGGCATAGTCAATAAAGCAGAAACAGATGTTTTTCTTGAACTCTCTTGCTTTTTCGATGATCCAGAGGATGTTGGCAATTTGATCTCTGGTTCCTCTGTCTTTTCTAAAACCATCTTGAACATCTGGAAGCTCATAGTTCATGTATTGCTGAAACCTGGCTTGGAGAATTTTGAGCATTATTTTACTAGTGTGTGAGATGAATGCAATCGTGTGGCAGTTTGTGCATTCCTTGGCATTGCCTTTCTTTGGGATTGGAATGAAAACTGGCCTTTTCCAGTCCTGTGGCCACTGCTGAGTTTTCCAACTTTGCTGGCATATTGAGTGTAGCACTTTCACAGCATCATCTTTCATGATTTGAAATAGCTCAACTGGAATTCCATCACCTCCACTAGCTTTGTTTGTAGTGATGCTTTCTAAGGCCTACTTGACTTCACATTCCAGGATGTCTGACTCTAGGTGAGTAATCACACCGTCATGATTATCTGGGTCATGAAGATCTTTTTTGTACAGTTCTTCTGTGTATTCTTGCCACCTCTTCTTACTATCTTCTGCTTCTGTTAGTTCCATACCATTTCTGTCCTTTATCGAGCCCATCTTTGCATGAAATATTCCCCTGGTGTCTCTAATTTTCTTGAAGAGATCTCTAGTTTTTCCCATTTTGCTGTTTTCTTCTATTTCTTACATTGATTGCTGAGGAAGGCTTTTTTTAATCTCTCATTGCTATTCTTTGGAACTCTGCATTCAGATGGGAATATGACCCGCAATCCCACTCCTGAGGAAACCAAAATTGAAAAATACACATGTATCCCATTGTTCATTGTAGCACTATTTACAATAGCTAGAACATGAAAGCAACCTAGATAATCTATCAACAGATGAATGGATAAAGAAATTGTGGTACATATACACAATGAAATATTACTCAGCCATAAGAGGAAACACATTTGAATCAGTTCTAATCATGTGGGTGAAACAAGAATCTTTTATACAAAGTGAAGTAAGTCAGAAAGAGAAAGACAAATATCCTAGTCTAATGGGTATATATGGAATCTAAGAAAATGGTACTGAAGAATTTATTTACATGCCACCAATGGAGCAACAGACATAGGGAATAAACTTATGAATATGGGGAGAAGAGAGGAGAGGGTGAGATGTATGGAACAAGTAACATGGAAACTTACATTACTAAATGTAAAATAAATATGCAGCAGGGATTTGCTGTATGGGTCAGGAAACTGGAACAGGGGCTCTGTATCAACCTAGAGGGATGGTATCAGGAGAGATGGGAGGGAGGTACAAAAGGAAGGGGATATATGTATACCTATGGCTGATTCATGTTGAGCTTTGATAGAAGACAACAAAATTCTGTAAAGCAATTATCCTTCAATAAAATAAATAAATAATAAAAAAGAAAAATGTGTAATAGATATGACATCAGATCAGATCACATGTATGCATATATGAGCTTCAAAGAAAAAGTGTGGTACTGAAGATAATAAATATATGCAAAATTAAAATATCTTATATAATATATATTCTAGAAATGCCTTCAAAGATACATGAATGAGATTATTTTCATTACAATGGATTATGATGCCAGGTTTGATAATAAAAAATTACTTGCTATTCTATCTACTTGCTATTTCCAGTTCAAAATATTAGATACCTTCAGGAGAAAGTGTGTGAAATAAAATCTATTTATCTCTAGTGACCAGAATTCCAAAATGTAACATGGGGTTTTCAAAGTTAAAAATATGTTTATAAGCAACAAAAATTATTATAAGACAGTATATTTGAAATAATATGAAATGTTAAATTAGAAACCTTAAATTATCTAGTTAATATTTATCTACAAAGTTTATCTTTGTCTTAAAAAGCAACATGCTGCAATAGAACTTTCTGTTTATTCTAGCTTTAATTTAATATAATTTTTATTAACAAATTCACATGTCAGATCACACATTTATAGGTCATTTCTGTGTAAAAGAAAAGTAGACATTATTATTTCAATGGATAAAAAAAATTGACTCATATATTGAAGAAGGTATTAAGTTAGTAAAATTCTGTGAGTTCTGAATTAACTACTGTAAATTCAAACTAGTGCATTGGAAGGTTCTCCAAAAGACTGTACTATGACCCTGTATTAGATGGTGTTATGACCCTTACGGACCACTAGGAGGCACTGATTTGATAACGCATAAAGAACGTGGAAAACAATGCCACTCTATAACGTTAGAATGCTGGGTTAAAGAGTTTTGACACTGACAAAACAAGAGTAAAGATAAGTGTTGCTTGTTTGACCATTCACTCTTTATGTTTGGGTGAACAGTGTCAGTGAGCCAGAAATAAAGGCTTAGGTATTATGTGTGTTCTCAGACAAGCAGTCCTCCTACAGTATTTCTGCTTTGAATGCTTGTCATGAATGTGATAGGCAGGAAGCCATGGCAACTAGAAATATACGAAAGGCATCAGAGAGCAAAGCTAAGCCACTCTGCTGCTATGACAAATACTATATTTGCGTTTTCCTGATTTACCTAAATTAAAGCTTTCAAATCAATCTGTGTAGATTTTTTTTATTAGTATTTCTCTTTGAAAGATAATCACACCCCCTCAAAGACTGGTGGAAGAAAAAAGAAAAACAAAGGCATACATAATTTAGTCTTACATAATACTCTGTTTTTACAAGTAATTTCTAAAAAAAAAGAAAGAAAATAAAGCTATGAATAAATGCAATTACAGTTGATATCATTTACTTCCCAATGGATATACATGTTGCACACAAAAAGTTCTGTATAATAATAAAATAAGTATTTAAATGTCTATTAACTATAGCTTGGGATTGGATTAGTTATTTCTCTGCACAATTAAACAAATGTTTAATTGAGCTTAAACTCACACTTCAAAAACTAAAACTAACAAAGGAACTATATCAGATATAGAATTTCACAGAATGCTTCTATCTCTCAAGCCTTTTTTCTTTCTGCTATAACTTACTTAAAGCAGTATCTTGCTCCATTCAACCTCTATCTTATATATGGATGATTTCTGATACAATAGTAGTAAAAATCGGCTTATTTTGGGAGGATTCTGTTCTATATTATATGAAAACTTTGGAGACAGCTATATATTGAACACTATAATATTCTTAGCTTATAATTGAAATAAAGCAACAGTATACAAATTAAAAACATAGAATTTTTGCTTCAAATATAAATGTGTTCAGCCCTTGAGGTGAAGACAGTTTACCCTCTATTTTATGTCCTCCCCTCACTAGAGGACCATCTAACTCTACCCATTGTTAACTGCATATTTGCTTGTCTTTATCAGAAATGACAGAAATGAGATCCTGATGAAGAACTTCTGTCTATAAGCCAGAATCATAGAAAACCTTTGCCTGAGAAGAAGCAGGTCTCATCTGGATTGCACAGGGCAAATATACTAGAGTGGTTAAGCATGAGAGCTCAGAGGACAGTTTACTTGGGTCAGTTTTAGCACACTTCCTTTAAGCTAATTTCCTTCAATGTGATGGAGGTTGTAATCACACTCACCAGATAACTTTGCTAAAGGAAAATCACTTAGCAAATCACCTGGTGCACAGTAAGCCATTGATAAATGTTAGTTTTATCATCATCATTATCATCATCATCATTGTTGTCATCCTCCTCATCAAAGGACTTTTTAGACACTTTAGTTCAGGAAAAAGGATCTTGTTTATCAGCTCAGTTCTTTCAGTAATTTGGCAGAGTACAAGTAGAAAAAATTCATACAAGTACACTTGCAAAAACTTTTCAGAAAATTTTATGTATTAAAGGTTTCCTAAGTTTTAATTATTTTTAATAGGGCAGCATTAATTTAAGAGTAGAGGTTCTACAGACAGAATACATTACAAATTTATTGTTTTTAAATCTTTCTTAATTAACTTTGCATGGCTACTTTTAAGCACTTCTAGTAGATTTCTCATTCTTGTGTTAGAAGTTATCCTGAACTTCAGATAGCCTTTTAGGGAACTTTCACAAGCTTATATCCAACCACTGTTCTCTGAAAACTAGCAGCAAAGTCGGTGCTATCCTCTCAAGAGAACAGTGTAAGGTTTCTTCAGAGTGCTTAAGAGGCTAGTGAAAAGAACTGGAAAAAAAAAAAAAAAAAGAAAGAAAGAAAGAAAAAGGAAAAAACAGTCATTTGTAAAATCAAGAAAGGTAACGATGAAGAGTAGTTCCAAGTTCAGGCTTGACAACCAGACCGTTTGATTCTGATCTTAGCTTCTCACCTCACTGGCTGTGCACCAGTCAGGACAGGGTAAGTTTGGCTGTGATAACAGACACATGCCAATTTTTTCTTGGTTTAAGATAATTAAAGTTAATTTCTCATTCACAGCTATTTTATCTTCAAGTGTTTACAAGGGTACTCGCCACATATTCACTGATGAAGGCTTCTGCTTGGCTTATCCTCTAAGATAATAAAAGTAGGTAAAAGAAAATATGATGGATTTTATGCTGGTTCTGAAAGCTTATGCCCAGAATTGACAGGTACTTGTACTTACATTGTATTACATAAGCCAAGTATCATTACCATCTCTGAATTTAAGAAGAAGATATATAATTTTTCTTAAGGAAGATGGCTCAAATATTAATGAAGTAATGAGATAGTCTATTGTATGTAGCACTAAGTAAAAATTTTACCCTTCAAGTTTTTTTATCAGTAAAGTGAAAATCATAATAAAACCTTTTTCATAAGGTTGCTGTGAGAACCAAATAGGATAATAATTTTAAAACACTAAAGAGGTTTATCTGAACCTGATAAATGGTTAATTAATGGCTTTTGTTACTCAGATCCCATGTGAGAAAAATCATAACTTAAAGATCAACTGTTTCAAGAATAACTAATATTTTAATGATCATTTCACAAGTAATAATTGATATTCACAGCATTGCTTCTGAGGTATTATTATTTTAATTTGAAAAATGATATATTTATTTATGATTGATCAAGTCATGGCTCAAATATAACTCTTCCAGCTCAGAAAATAAGACATGTGAACCTTAGGAGGACCAAAATTGAAAAAAAGAGCTAATGAATCATCTGCTCAGAAAAATATATAGTGCAAAATTTTGCATAAAATTTCCAAATTTTACTGACTCCCTGAAATACAAGTATGTTAAGAACTCCATTTTTATGTAATAAAACAAACATGGACTCATGAATACAGAAAGCAAACTAGTGGTTAGCAATGGAAGAGAGGTAGGGGGAAGGACAAGATAGGAGAAGGTATTAAGAAGTAAAGGCTAGTAGGTATAAAATAAATAAGATACAAGGATGTAAGGTACAGTGTAGGGAATAGTCCATGGGGATTCTCCAGGCAAGAATACTGGAGTGAGTTGCTACACTCTCTTCCAGGGGATCTTCCCAGCCCAAGGATCAAACCTGGGTCTCCAGTGTTACAGGAGGATTTTTACTGTCTGAGCCACAGGGGAAGCCCTATAATAATTTACATGGAATGTAATCTCTAAAAATATCAAGTCACTATGTTGTATACCTGAAACCAATATAACATTGTAAATCAGCTATACTTCAATTAAAAAATAACCCCATTTATAGAAATTCTTTCTGATGGAAAGTCAGCCTTACATTCAACTTGCATTTTGACAATAAGACAGAACATCCATCAGAAAATCATTTATAGTTTTTAATGTACATTGCAACATCTTTAAGAGGTGAATGAAAGTACCATTAATTATTTTGCAAAACTATTTGAATAAAATAATAAATTCATGGGCTGTCTAATAGGAGTAACTTCATGCTAAAAATAAAGACTAATCAATGAGTCCTATGAGTGGAACTTATTATGATTGTATGAAATGAGCCTAATTCTATGCTTGAACTCTAGTTCTATTGTCTTACCAGTGACTATTTCAATTTACTTGTCTGGTTCTAGTAATGATCTTCAAATATCTAGCTATGGAAATGGAATATTCTTAATTTTATCAAAAAGTAAACTGTACCTATTTTATACTTATTGTAGTAGATAGTGACCAGAGAAGCCCACTATTAATCCCTCCCTTTTTCCATCAAGATATAGTCTTGGGACTTCCCTGGTGGTACAGTGTATAAGAATCTGCTGTCACTGCAGGGACATGGGTTCAATCCTTGGTCTAGGAAGATTCCACATGACATGAAGCAACTAAGCCTGTGTGCCTCAACTACTGAGCCCATGTGCCTAGAGCTCATGCTCTGCAACAAGAAAGGCCACTGCAGTGAGAAGCCGGTGCACCACGAGGAAGAGTAGCTCTTACTTGCCACAACTAGAGAAATCCTGCACGTGGCAGCAAACACCCAGCATGGCCAAGAATAAATAAATAATTTTAAAAAGGATGTAAAGTCTTCTAATTTTAAATATGAGCTGGCCTTCTTTAACCAAAAAACTGTGGAAAAAACAATGACTAACTCTATCTGTGCCTAAGCTTTAAGAAGCCTGGGGTCTTACAGTAACGTGCTCTCAGTAACATGCTTACAGTAACGTGGGGAAGAGAGCCTTCTTGTAAGGAGAATGACTAACTTGAAGCAATGTGCTATAACAAAGTCCCAACCTGCCATGTGGATACACCCTGTACAAGAACACTAGAGGCCAGTTGTGCATGAAGCTGTCTTTGATTTTTAAAGCAGCCTGGCCACCTGTTTAGTGCAAGTGAATGATTTCAGCTGGTGCTTTACAGAAGAAACATCTAGCAGAGAGAAGAGCCAGTCTGGTGGAGCCCAGCCAAATCAGAACTGCAAGAAATAGCAAACTGATGTCTGTTGTAAGCCATTAAGTTTCAGAGTGACTTGTTATACTGCAATAAATAATTGAAGCATGTATTCAATATGCATAGTTTAAATGATCTTACCTATAGGGATTTGTTAGTTAAATAAAATGAAAGGCTTAGCTCTCAGGAAATGAAAACCTTATTTTGATTGTTCAATAAGACGGTTGATATCTTTCATGTTGTTTTCAAGATATGTATGTATTATTTTAAAAAAAATATATAATGATTTTTCAATATTTACAAGTTGATTTTAAAACTTAAAAATATGCCTGAAAATGAAATGTGTAAAATGGAACCTGGAAAATGCATATATGTAAATAGAGTAAAATAATGACTTTTGTATAGCCAGTTCATAATTATAAGCATGTTACATAGTTACTCCAAATCCTTCCTTGTCTGTTTAGTGTGGATTCTAGATAGATCCATGCTTAATTTTCTGATCACATTTCCCTATATTGATTTCTTCTCCTTTTGTAATATTGACTAGTTCTATCTCTTTTCAAACACATCCTTTCAATGTTCTATGCATTATTGCAACTCCTGTCTCTACCCTGCTTGACTTTCTTAACTATTCTTAGCTTTTTCTCCAAACTGCACTTAAGTTCAGCCCTATCTCTGAAGCTTTCTGTGAAATCACCTATCAAAACTTAATCATACCATCATCTATTGTATTATTATCTACTGTTGTGTAACAACATTATCATAAATATAGGAGCTTGAAACACCACATGGTTCAGTTTCTGCGAATCTTGGCCAAAACTTAGTTGAGTTCTCTGTTTCATGATTCCACAAAACTGAAATCAAGGTGTTGACCATGACTACAGTCTCATATATTGCTTGTCTGGGGAAATATTTGCTTTCAAGATCACATGTTTCTGGACAGCTTAGTTCCTTGCAGGCTGAGAACTGAGAACCTTGGTTTCTTGCTGGTTGTTGCCTAGAAGTCACCCTAATTTGCTTATCATGTGGTCATTTTCATAGGCCAACTCTCCACCTAGCATCTTGCTTTTTCAAAGACAACAGGGGAGATGGTTTCTCAGGAAAACAGAAATTGTAATCTTATGTAATATCATCACTAAACTGACATCAGTCACTATTATGGACTGAATATTTGTGTCCCCCTGAAAATATATATATTGAAGCCATAATCCCCAGTGTGATGGTACTTGACATGGGGCTTCTAAGAAAGTAATTAAGTGAGGCTATAAAAACAGAGCCCTGGTTCCATAGAAGAGAGAGCACAGAGCAGATTCTCATTTTTCCTCTGTGCATATGCACCAAGGAAATGCCATGTGAGAATGCAGTGAGAAAGTGGCCAATACATAAGCCACGAAGAGAACCCTCGCATGAAATGAAATAGACCAGAATCTTGAACATGGATTTTTCCAGCCTCTGGATATGTGAGAAATAAATGATGTATAAAACACTCAGATACTTTTCTAAGTAGCCCCCAGATACTAATTACCTCCAAAATATTATTTTGATTAAAACACGTAAAGGGTCCCACTCATATTCAAAGAGTGGGAATTTAAGCAAGACATGAATACCAAGAGGTGGAGATCATGTGGGCTACGTTAGAGCCTGTCTACCACGATTCCTTTTTATTTTCTGTTATTCTATTATGCATGCATCCTGCTTTGGGACATAAGTCAACCTTTAGATCTATTCTCATGTATTCCTAAGGTGCTTCCTAGGAAGCACTATTTGATTCTGTCATTACCATACAAGTGGAAGATACTGTGTCATTTCTGAATGGCAGATTTAAAAGCCAGTGGTTGATTCACCTTGTTTTTTTCCCCATTTGCTTTGATGATTATCAAAGCATGCCACAAAACAGACTCTGTCAACCTGGATCCTGGAACAACTATGATGTGCACAGTTCTCCCATCAAACTCTATTTGACATGTAGTATGAATAAGGAAATAATTTTTATTGGGGTGAACTAAAGAGCCTCTAAGTCAAATCAAGTCCCTTATGATTTTGCAGTGGAAATGAGAAATAGATTTAAGGAACTAGGTCTGATAGATGGAGTGTCTGAAGAACTGTGGACGGAGGTTTGTGACATTGTACAGGAGGCAGTGATTAAGACCATACC
Organism: Bos indicus; assembly: GCF_029378745.1. Lineage (NCBI taxonomy): Eukaryota > Metazoa > Chordata > Mammalia > Artiodactyla > Bovidae > Bos > Bos indicus. Next base: position 5,327,616 of record NC_091771.1, read on the forward strand.
CAAGAAAAAGAAATGCAAAAAGGCAAAATGGTTGTCTGAGGAAGCCTTACAAATAGCTGTGAAAAGAAGAGAAGTGAAAAAGAAAGGAGAAAAGGAAAGATATATCCATTTGAATGCAGAGTTCCAAACAATAGCAAGGAGAGATAAGAAAGCCTTCCTCAGTGACCAGTGCAAAGAAATAGAGGAAAACAATAGAATGCAAAAGACAAGAAACCACTTCAGGAAAATTAGAAATACCAAGGGAATATTTCAAGCAAAGATGGGCTCAATAAAGGACAGAAATGGTATGGACCTAACAGAAGCAGAATATATTAAGAAGAGGTGGCCAGCAATCCCACTGCTGGGCATACACACTGAGGAAACCAGAACTGAAAGAGACACGTGTACCCCAATGTTCATCGCAGCACTGTTTATAATAGCCAGGACATGGAAGCAACCTAGATGTCCGTCAGCAGATGAATGGATAAGAAAGCTGTGGTACATATACACAATGGAATATTACTCAGCCATTAAAAAGAATACATTTGAATCAGTTCTAATGAGGTGGATGAAACTGGAGCCTATTATACAGAGTGAAGTAAGCCAGAAACAAAAACACCAATACAGTATACTAACGCATATATATGGAATTTAGAAAGATGCTAACAATAACCCTGTGTACGAGACAACAAAAGAGACACTGATGTATAGAACAGTCTTATGGACTCTGTTGCAGAGGGAGAAGGTGGGAGGATTTGGGAGAATGGCATTGAAACATGTATAATATCATGTATGAAACGAGTTGCCAGTCCAGGTTCGATGCACGATACTGGATGCTTGGGGCTAGTGCACTGCGACAACCCAGAGGTATGGTATGGGGAGGGAGGAGGGAGGAGGGTTGAGGATGGGGAACACATGTATACCTGTGGCGGATTCATTTTGATATTTGGCAAAACTAATACAATTTGTAAAGTTTAAAAATAAAATAAAATTTAAAAAAAATTTTAAAAAAGAGAGAGAAAAAAAAAGAAAGTTAGAAGAAGAAAAAAAAAAGAATACACAGAAAAACTGTACAAAAAGGGTCTTCACAACTCAGATAATCACGATGGTGTGATCACTCACCTAGAGCCAGACATCCTGGAATGTGAAGTCAAGTGGGCTTTAAGAAGCATCACTATGAGCAAAGCTAGCGGAGGTGATGGAATTCCAGTTGAGCTATTTCAAATCATGAAAAATGATGCTGTGAAAGTGCTGCACTCAATATGCCAGCAAATTTGGAAAACTCAGTAGTGGTCACAGGACTGGAAAAATCAGTTTTCACTCCAATCCTAAAGAAAAGCAATGCCAAAGAGTGCTCAAACTACCGTACAATTGCACTCATCTCACACGCTAGTAAAATAATGCTCAAAATTCTCCAAGCCAGGCTTCAACAATATGTCAACTGAGAACTTCCAGATGTTCAAGCTGTATTTAGAAAAGGCAGAAAACCAGAGATCAAATTGCCAACATCTGTTGGATTATCAAAAAAGCAAGAGAGTTCCAGAAAAACATCTACATCTGCTTTATTGACTATGCCAAAGCCTTTGGTTGTGTGGATCACAATAAACTGTGGAAAATTCTGAAAGAGATGGGAATACCAGACCACCTGACCTACCTTCTGAGAAACTTGTATGCAGATCAGGAAGCAACAGTTAGAACTGGACATGGAACAACAGACTGGTTCCAAATAGGAAGAGGAGTAGGTCAAGGCTGTGTATTGTCACCCTGTTTATTTAACTTATATGCAGAGTACATCATGAGAAATGCTGGGCTGGATGAAGCAAAAGCTGGAATCAAGATTGCCAGGAGAAATATCAATAAGCTCAGATACGCAGATGACACCACCCTTATGGCAGAAAATGAAAAGAACTAAAGAGCCTCTTGATGAGAGTGAAAGAGGAGAGGGAAAAAGTTGCCTTAAAGCTCAACATTCAGGAAACTAAGATCATGGTATCTGGTCCCATCACCTCATGGCAAATAGATGGGAAAGCAATGGAAACAGTGAGAGACTTTTTTTTTTTTTTTTTTTGGGAGAGGGGGGTTGGTTTCCAAAATCACTGCAGATGGTGACTTCAGCCATGAAATTAAAAGACACTTGCTCCTGGGAAGAAATGTTATGACCAAGCTAGACAGCATACTGAAAAAGTAGAGACATTACTTTGCCAACAATGGTCTGTCTAGTCAATGCTATGGTTTTTCCAGTAGTCATGTATGGATGTGAGAGTTGGACTATAATGAAAGCTGAGCACCGCAGAATTGATGCTTTTGAAATGTGTTGTTGGAGAAGGCTCTTGAGAGTCCCTTGGATTGCAAGGAGACTGAACCAGTCCATCCTAAAGAAATTAGTCCTGAATATTCACTGGAAGGACTGATGCTGAAGCTGAAACTCCAATACTTTGGCCGCTTGATGTGAAGAACTGACTCATTTGAAAAGATCCTGATGCTGGGAAAGTTTGAAGGCCGGAGGAGAAGGGGAAGACAGAAGATGAGATAGTTGGATGGCATCACCGACTCCATGGACATGAGTTTGAGTAAACTCCAGGAGTTGGTGATGGATAGGGAGGCCTGGCATACTGCAGTCCATGGGGTCACAAAGAATCGGACACAACTTAACTACTGAACTGAACTGAGAGAAGTGAAAAAGCTGGCTTAAAATGCAACATTCAAAACACCAAGATCATGGCAGCCACTCCCATAACTTCATGGAGAAAAAGGGGAAAAAGTGGAAACAATGATAAATTTCTTGGGATTCAATATCACTGCAGATGGGGACTCCAGCTACAAAATTTAAAGAGGCTCCTTGGAAGGAAACTATGACAAACCTAGACAGCATATTAAAAAGTAGAGAAATCACTTTTTGTTGACAAGGTCCATGTAGTCAAAGCTATGGTTTTTCCAGTAGTTATGTATGGATGTGAGAGTTGTACCATAAAGAAAGCCGAGCCCCAAAGAATTTATAATTTTGAATTGTAATACTGGAGAAGACTCTTGAGAGTCCCTTTTACTGCAAAGAGATCAAACCAGTCAATCCCAAAGGAAATTCACCCTGAATATGCAATGGCAGTACTAATGCTAAAGCTGCAGCTCTAATACTTTGGCCACCTGATGTGAAGAGACGACTCATTGGAAAATACCCTGACACTGGGAAAGATTGAAGGCAAAAGGAGAAGGGGGCGGCAGATGATGGGATGGTTAGGTAACATCACCGACTCAATGGCCATGAATTTGAGCAAGCTCCAGGAGACAGTGAAAGACAGGGGAGCCTGGCTTGCTGCAGTCCATGGAGTCACAAAGAGTCAGACATCACTTTGTGACTGAACAACAACTATTAGAATGTTAGATACTTTTGTCATTGCAGTTTAAATAATATTAGTCTGATATAGAGTTTTGTACATTTTTTTTATTGTTATAGATTTAATCACAGTTGTCAAAGGAATCATCTCTGCTTTGTTCACCCCATGGCACCCAGTTTTTAATAAGTATTAGGCATATGGTAGAAATTCCCCCAACACTTATGAAATGAATGAGAAGGTTAATAAATGCATCTGACTCTGTTTCACTGATTCTTTTATATATTTGCCTCTTTTTTCTTGGGATATATCAGATATTTCATAACTTCTATCAAATTATACTGATTACTTATCCTGATGATTTCAGCATCCTCTTAACTCATTTCAAACATTGAAAGTTTCACAGTCTCTTGATATGTATTCTAATAAAAGTGATCTGATTAAGTAACTTCTTCATATGAACACTCATAACCAGAGTCTTCTAATTATCTTCACCTAAAATTTCTCAATCTCTCCTGCTCTCTTCCTCCTCTTTACTGTCTTATTTATTAAAAAAAAAAAAAAAAGTTGAAACTTATACCACATTGCAAATCAACTGTACTTCAATTAAAAATAAAAATAAAAAGCTGATTAACTTGATCCTAACCTCCAATTCTTTGAGCTCTGTACTAGTTTAACAGTCCATTAACAATTATTACACCAACCCCACCATTACTGCTGCTATATTTTCCTGTGTGTTATGAACATCTCAGTCAAAAAAGCACAATATAACTCCCTGAGGTCCTTCAGATTCTAAACTCCTCTCACTTTCTTTTATAACTGCACTGTAAATATGCATTTGAAAATGATCAGAGACTTTCCCCCTTCTCCTGGCTTTGAGATGTGGAATTCAATTGAGAACTCACTGGAGTGCCTTGATTAGCATCTATGTAAACTTGCAGGACCTATCTTGTATTAGGAATAGATTTTACTGTGTTCACATCTCACTTTTGACTGTGACTTTTTCAAGGATGGTTTACTATTTTTATTCATTTGTATGTGTATGTGCATTATTCATAATCCAACATGGTGGATAATACTAACAATTTATAAGTAAATATAGAAATTTAAAGTGAAATAATATTAAACACAACTATCAATAATTTATACGTACATTTGTCCTGGAATGCAAACTACTAAAAGACATATCTTCAGAAGCTGATACTTGTTTGATAAGGCTGGATGAAACTGAGGGTGAGCTAATATTTACATTTAAGAGCCTAACTTAAAGACATGGGTCAATTTAACTTCTGTGAGCCAATTTACTCATGTATTAAACAGAAAAAGTAATGTTAAACATGCCATTCAGTTGATATAAAAATTAAATGAGATAATGCCTTGCACATACATTATGAACTGTCAAGTCCCATGCAAATACAAAGTAATAAAAGGCAAAATTTTAGCACTCCGCAGAAACCAGTTGCCTCCTGAGTGTACGTATTTTTCTAACACCTATGAATTTCCTGTCATCCTCTCTTGCTGCTGAATGGAAGATATAAATAATAGACACTAAAAGTCTTTGTCCCTGAATTTTGAAAGTCTGTAGGTAGAATTTAAAAAAAAAATGTATACAGAAAACAAAATATGACAGGATAATTTTATGTTCTTTAATACCGGCATCAAAAATATGTCAGGAAAAACAAGCTTAGGAAAATATGCCTGTAAGTTCAAAAGGGTGGTTATTTAATACTATATTTTGGAGAATTTGTATAAAAATAGCTCATTTGTGAGAAACTGTAATCCCTCTTATGTTACAAAAGTCACAGAATCTTTATACAATGTTCTAACAAAAGTGATTTTATTTCTTAGAGCTACAAAGAACTATTTTTGCTACCTTCCTGATTACACTAAACCTCATAAAATTGTTGGTATATCTGTTTCTAACTATCCTATATTTCCAAATTTACAAAAAGAGAGAAAATTATATCTTCTTTCAGAGGCCAAATTATCCATGTCATACAAAAGAATTTAAAAATAAATTACCGAATCTGTTGCTGATGTGAGAAAATTGCATATGGAAAATTTTATTTTGATATATTCTCACTCCAGTAATAAGACCTGCTTAAGGGTACAGGCTACCTATCTCATAGTGTCAGGAATTTTGAGTTTGTTGTGATAAATTCCCAATAGTTTTCTTTAAAATATGTTAAAGAAAATCAATTTAGGCAAATTTTAATGAGCCATATTTTAAATGATGTGTTTTATCCATACATTCATATTTGATTCACAAGTGAGAGTTTAGTAGTTTTGTAGTTTTAAAAAAATCGCAGTTATGTAATATATTGTTTCTCATATTGAGGTTATAGATGAAAATATAATATCCTCACCATATTGGAATAATTCTCAGATTTCTTGTTTACCCTTTAGGGTACTACAAAATAACTAATACATGCACTCAGAGAAGGTAAGGAATATTTAAGGGAAAATGCAGTAAATCACTTCTGTTGTAACCAACTCCAGGTTGAGCTTACATAACTTTATGTTACAAGTTTAAAAGTCCCAAACTTCCTCAAAGTTTCAGTCAGTCCATATTCCCTGTGATTTTATACTTTCAAGGTACCAAAAGTTATACTGATTTTAAGATAGGTGTCCCAATAATAATGAAGGTAAAATAATTCAAAACAGTAAGTCAAGAGGCAAATACACTAATTTCTGCTTTGTCATTATCTGGTTTTGGGGAAAAAGGTTTCTGGCTTTTGCTTCAATTAAAAGTCTGTTTATGCTTCTATAGTGACCCACTCCTTGCTCTAAAATTCAACCAATACTTAGGTAATTATGAACCACAAAATCTTCTGTGGCTGTATATATGGGGGGCGGGTAGTTTTTAAAAACATACATCTAGTTTGATCACTATTTGTTATCAGGGAAGGTGATATACAACATAGGTGTAAAGGAGGAGAATAGAAAGGCAGAGACTTTGCAAATAGAAGTCATTGTTAAATCAAGGAATCTGGAGAAAATAACTTAATTATTGATGAACAACAACAAACTCTGTCATCTCTCTTACTTAACTGCCCTAGATAGATAAACCACAAGATCCTAAGGTATAGCCCAGGGAGCAATATTCAATATCCTGTGATAAACCATAATGGAAAAGAATATAAAAAAAAGAATCTATATATGTATATGTATAACTGAATCACTTTACTAAACAGCAGAAACTGGGACAACATTGTAAATCAACTATGCTTCAATAAAAATATAATTAATTAAAAATTAAAAGTCAATGATATTTCCTAATGGAGTTATATTGTGTATAATATAAACATTTTGTATATATGCATTAACTATATAATGTGTATACATGTACCATAAATATGTGAGTATGAGGCGGGGTGTGTATGTGTGTGTCCTTTATATGAGCTAAAGATGTTGCTACTATTTTTGTTTTGCTGTGTAGCTATTGAAATGTTAGTTAGGGTATTATTAAATATAAATATAGTAAATGAAGAATGACTTTTTATTTATATCATGATTTTTTGTTTTGAACCTCTAAAATGTTTTTAATACTGATGTGGGTACCACAGAAGATATAAAAATAATGCAAATTATGTAAGTCATGGAAACTACCCTGGGAGATTTACACTTTGTCTCTACAAATTAGGGTCTCTTGAATTAGATTATTGATAGTAAATTATATCCAGGTTAACCATAGACATATTTAGCAACCTTAAAGATTGGCATACCTATAGTTGCAAGTGACTTTAGATAGATAGACTTGTTGAGCATTAATAAGGATTACTGAGATAATTAGCATTTCATATGCTACTTCATTAACTATAATTTGACATTAAAAAAAAATATCTGAAACATGAAGACAGAGGTGAGTAGTAGCAGCACTAAGGTCACTTAGAATTTAGCCTTCATGACCTTTATTATTCTATTCTCCTAGGCACTGATCACTCTTCAGGGCTGACATTCCTTATGCAATTTATACACTACTCTAGTCTTAAGATTTATTTATTAAAGACCTTGCATTAAAACACATAAATTTTGTCTCTTTAGAAGCCAGTCAGATTGAAGAGAGCAGTTAAAGGGATAAATGTTATGTGGTAAGTTTTAGAAGGCATTGTCCCTGAGAATAAATAATTTTTAAATTTATGGTTATAACTATGGTTTCCACTCAAGGTTAGGTTTTTGTCTCTCTCTCACCTTTGTAAATTCAGTTATAATTTACTAATATTAGCTAATATGAAGTGTTGTCCATGAGCATGGTTTGGAGTGATACTCTACCTGATCCATTTCCCCCAAATCATTTCTTTCTTATTTGCTTGACTGAAGATTAAGGAAACTATAAGAGCTTCTTAGTTTAAAAAATCCAACTGAAGTTGGGAGTGAGGCTCAAGATAACCTGCATTGTTATCTTTGAGAGGGGCAATGCATAATGGATGATAAGTACTTATATTGCCATTTTCATATGTTTAAGTCTATTTTCCAGCAAATCCAAACTGGCCAGTACAGCGTTTTCAGAAGGGGATGAATAAACAAAAAAGTAAAGCAAAACAGATTCAGAGAAATGAGAGCCAGCATATTAAGGTTGTATACTCTTTATTGTTCTCTGAGTAAATCTTTTATTTATTTTATTTTTTTTTTTGTATTTCTATATTATTTATTTTTTAATTATTTTATTTTTAACTTTACAATATTGTATTGGTTTTGCCATATATCAACATGAATCCACCACAGGTATACACGTGTTCCCCATCCTGAACCCTCCTCCCTCCTCCCTCCCCGTACCATCCCTCTGGGTCGTCCCAGTGCACCAGCCCCAAGCATCCAGTATCGTGCATCGAACCTGGACTGGTGACTCGTTTCATATATGATATTATACATGTTTCAATACCATTCTCCCAAATCATCCCACCCTCTCCCACAGAGTCCAAAAGACTGTTCTATACATCAGTGTCTCTTTTGCTGTCTCGAATACAGGGTTATTGTTACCATCTTTCTAAATTCCATATATATGCGTTAGTATACTGTATTGGTGTTTTTCTTTCTGGCTTACTTCACTGTGTATAATAGGCTCCAGTTTCAAAAAGGAGTAAATATTTCATCATGGAAATCTTTTGGAAATGATCTACTCTTCCGTAAGTCCAGTGATTTTTAAAAGTCATTTTAGAGTTAAAAAATGTATTTTCTCTTTCTTATGTATGCAAAATAGTACTAATTGTATTAATTTACAAACAATCAAATCAAATCCTATATAGTTAGTTATTATGATGGTCTTATTTTTAATCATTGAGTGAACTTGTGAATATCATATATATTCAGCTTTATTATAATTTTTGGAGGTTATGTGGATTTATACAATACTTTGTTCACATATTTTCTCAGAATAATTGATATTAGTCAACTGAACAGAATTAATGTTTTTTAACATTGATAAAACAAAAAAACATAATTATGACTCTAAGTAATCATCAAATGGTAACAGTTTTATTTCTTCTTTCTAAAATACATATTTGTGATGATGGCTAGAAGTGTGAATACTTTTCATAATCTTTAAATAAATAATTCTTCCTCTATTTTTGTATTTTATCAGATTGTTTCATACATAATAAGAATAGAGAAGGTTCTAACTTAAACTCACAAAACTAGAAAATGTGTAGTGAGACATCATTGTGTTCCAAGTCACACCAATGTGTTAATTAGTATCATTTCTGTAATAGGTGTCTAACTGAATTTATCTGCATAAGTGTTGTTCTACTTTACTGAAATGGAGAGAGGAAAACATTCAGGAAAGAAGAGATTAGTTTTAAGTGGAAATATACTTTTATATTCCCTCACATAATATTAGTCATGGCTAACTAACCATTCCCTTAATGTAGCTGATGCACTTATAGGTGGAGAATGAAGGCATATATAAAGTTATATTCCTATTGCTTTAATATTTGGTGAAATACAAGACTGGGCAACTAACTAAAAACAACTACCAATATTGGTGAGGTACTACCAATATTTCACTTGAAGTGATTTTAATTAATTTCCATTTTAAAATGACTGAAAACACAGCTGTATCACTGAACTTTATTTAAATTCCTTGCAATTTCTTTCAAAACTGAAAAAGAATGCTACTACTGCATTTAATGCATGCTACTTTCAAAAAACATTATATCTCTAAAGGGTTATTAAAATATCTTTACTTCTAAAAATATAAATACATTAATCATTTTCCAGATCACTGGAAATATTTCTTAGGAGTCAAGTAGAAATACATCCAACATTTCTATTATCTCACAATCAGTAATATGATACTATCGTATTTTTGGAGAAATTTTTCTTAATCTCTGCATGTTTTAATCTTTTCAATTTATTTTATAATGCACTTTCAGTGTTTACATTAGCAGTGTTCTCTTAAGATAGTTGACTGTAATAACACAGTATTGTCTCAAATATGATTTTTCATGTTTTATCTTTTCCAAACAACTTCTTGTGGTGGTGGTTTAATCACTAAGTTGTGTCCAACTTTTGCAAGAATACTGAAATGGGTTGCCATTTCCCTTTCCAGAGGATCTTTCCAAGGGCTAGGGATCGAATCTGGGTCTCTTGCACTGCAGGCAGACTGTTCACAGACTGTTGTTCAGTCACCCAGTTGTATCCAACTATTTGCAATCCCATGGACTGCAGCATGCCCGCCCTCCCTGTCCTTCACCGTCTCCCGAAGTTTGCCCAAGTTCATGTCCTTTGCATCAGTGATGCCATCTGCCATCTAATCCTCTGATGCCCTCTTCTCCTTCTGCCCTCAATCTTTCACGGTATCAGGGACTTTTCATAGATTACAATAATTCACATTCCAGAGTTTCAGAAAGTGGAAATTTTCTTCATAATCATTCAATGACTGAATTTGGGAAGATAAGATTTCCATTCTCAGTATAATTTCCTGTGGACAGATACATAACAACTTTGTATTGAATACCAAGCCTCATTATTAATTTTCTTTAAATAATTCTGAGAGTTATTATTTTCATCACATAATTCAGGACTTAAACTTCTTTGTGCTATTTCTTTGAAATATCTACAGCTATTGGAGTAAACAATTCAGCTGCAGAAACCATGGCTTGTATATTTTCTCAAGAGCCCATATTTCCTTACTAACTTCCTAGATATATAATACTTATGCTGCATAACATAAATGACTGATAGACTCTGAAGACAGAGGGCAAACTTCAATGCTATAGCATATAAATTAGCTTTTTGCACATTAGAAATTTTGAAATTATAATCATTTGAGATAGGTCATGAAAACAGCATTCTGAGGTCTGCCAATTTTGGAAAATGTTGCATAAAATATATCTAATTAAGAGATTAATAATGGATAGGCTGGAGGCTTTGAGTTATTCTGTCTTAGGGAAAACTATATATTCTTCATTAATCTAGCATTTTTCAATTTATTCACATAATAACACTTTTTCTTGTAATACCTAATCACAGTAGGAAGGTTCTACAGACATTCCATCAAAAACACTAATAAACTAGTTCATCTTCACTCTTCACTGCTTTTTCCTTAAAGACAAAAAACAAGGCCCTTTTTTTCAGACCTGTAATATTAATTTGCTTCTCCTTTCAGGGACAAGCCACTGATACTCTTTTCTTCACCCTTTTCCTTACACTTAAAATATCTCTATTTATTTCTTCCATCTAATTTCAAATACATGCAAGATCTCTTAATGCTATACAATTTTAAAATATATTATGTTATGATACCAAGTTACCAATATAATTAAGTCAAATTCTTTGGCATATCAAACATTGTTTATAATCTACCTTTCTAAACTTTGCTGCCTTCCCTCATGCTCTGATATTTTAGCCACATAGCAATATCTCCCATATACATTGTAGGTTTCTCAGTTTTTTTCTCCAGTGCTGTCTCTTTCTGGAAAAAAAATATCTTTCCCTTTTCCAGATGATTCAATACTACTCAATCATATACTTTCTCATATTTTACTATTTCTAGAAAGCTTTCCCTAATTTTTTTTTTTCTCACTGGGGATAATAATTTTTTTCTTTCTAAGTAACTTACAGTCTTTAGTACAAATCACTTTTGGTTGGTGTGCAAGAGAATTATTCAAATACCTTGTTGGTTAGGCCCTCTCTGAGGGAAAATAATTATGCCATATTGTCTTGTAAAATCAACGATCATCACTTAGCTCAACATTTATTGTTGTTGTTCAGTTGCTCAGTCTTTTTGACTCTTTGCAACCCCATGGACTGCAGCACACCAGGCTTCCCTGTCCATCATCTCCCAAAGCTTGCTCAAGCTGATGTCCATTGAGTCAGTGATGCCATCCAACCATCTCATCTTCTGTCTTCCCCTTCTCCTCCTGCCTTCCATCTTTCCCAGCATCGGGGTCTTTTCAAGTAAGTCAGTCCTTCGCATCAGGTGACAAAAGTATTGGCATTTCAGGTTCAGCATCAGTCATTCCAAGGAATATTCAGGATTGATTTCCTTCAGGATGGACTGTTTGGATCTCCTTGCAGTCCAAGGGACTCTCAAGAGTCTTCTCCAACACCACAGTTCAAAGGCATCAATTCTTCAGTGCTCAGCTTTCTTTATAGTCCAACTCTCATATCCATACATGACAACTGGAAAAACCATGGCTTTGAGTATATGGACCTTTGTCAGAAAAACCCTGTTGCTGTTTTTTAATATGCTGTTTAGATTTGTCATAGCTTTCCTTTCAGGGAGGAACCATGATTTCATACCATGGCTGTAGTCACCATTCGCAGTGATTTTGGAGCTCAAGAAAATGAGATCTGTCACTGTTTCCATTTTTCCTCCATCTATTTAAAATTTTTAGTTTAAAGATGTTTTTATTTTTTTAATATAATTTATTTATTTTAATTGGAGGTTAATTACTTTAAATATTGTATTTGTTTTGCCATACATCAACATGAATCCGCCACAGGTATACACGTGTTTCCCATCCTGAACCCCCCTCCCTCCACCCTCCCTGTACCATCCCTCTGGGTCATCTTTTTTAAAATAAAAGTAATTAATTTTTAATTTTTCTGTCTTGAAATAAAAAAGACATATTTTGTTCAATAGACTGTATTAGAAAAGAGTTAGCATTTACTTTTTTTTTTTTTGGTGCTTTAACTTTTATGGGAGGTGCTCTTTGGACTTTCCAGGTAGCTCAGTGGTAAAGAATTTGCCTGCCAGGCAAAGACATATGTTTGATCCCTGGGTTGGGAAGATCTTATGGAGAAGGAAAAGGCAAACCACTCCCATATTCTTGCTTGGAAAAATCTGTGGACAAAGCAGTCTAGTGGGCTACAGCCCATGGATGTGACTGAGACTGCACACATGCAAGACACTTTTTATTTTAGTTCATTTTTACTTCACAAAAATTAATTCAAAGTGAATCATAAACCTGAATGTAAAATGCAAAATTATAAAACTTCTAGGAGACATCATGAGGGAAAATCTAGATAACCTTGAACATGGGGATGACTTTAGATACAAACACCAAAAACAGGACCTATGAAAGAATTGACAGTCTAGACTTCAGTAAAATTAAAAAATTCATGCTCTGTAAAATATGTTGTCAAGGGAATAAGAATACAGACCACAAACTGGAAAAAATATTTGCAAAAAGGAACACATTTGAGTCAGTTCTAATGAGGTGGGTGAGTCTAGAACCTATTATACAGCATGAAGTAAGTCAGAAAGTGTAAGACAATTATAGTATATTAACTAATATGTAAGGAATCTAGAAAGAAGGTGCTGATGAGCCTATTTATAGGGCAGCAAAGGAGACACAGATATAAACGGCAGACTTCTGGGGTGGGATGATTTGAGAGAGTAGCACTGAAACACATACATTACTATATGTAAAATAGACAGCAGGTGGGGATTTGCTGTATGGATCAGAGAACCCATGTGGGTGCTCTGTGACAGTTTAGAGGGGTGAGATGGGGAGAGAGGTGGGAGGGAGTTTCAAGAGATGATGTACGAAACAATCACAATATGCAAGGTAATTACCCTCCAACTGAAAAAAAAGAAAAAGAAAAAGAACACATTTGATGAAGGGCTGCTCCCCAAATATACAAAAAGGAAAAAAAAAAAAAAACACCTCTTTTAAAACTCAACAAGGAAGCAAGCAACCCAATTAAAAAATAGGCTAAAGACCTTAACATCTCATCAAAGAAGACAAACACACACCAATAAGCATATGAAACGATGCTCCACATAATACATCATTAAGAAAATAAAGATGAAAACACCAATGGAAATAGCTGTACATTAAAATGACCAAAATCTGTACCCTGATAATGTCAAATGCTGGTGAGGATGCAGAGCAATAGGAAGTCACATTTATGAGTGGTGGGAATGCAAAATCATACTATCACTTTGGAAGACAATTTGGTGGTTTCTACTAAGCATACTCTTACTATATGACTCAGCAATCACAGTCAATGCTATTTATACAAAATAGGTGGAAATTTGTCCTTACACAAAAAAAGCTGTAGATGGATGCTTATAGTGGCTTTAGTTATAATTGCCACAACTTGCAAGCAAGCAAGATTCCCTTCAGGATTTAAATGGATAAACAAACTCTGGTACAGCCAGACAATGAAATGCTAAAAATTAATATTATTCATTGCTATCATTTATGGCTTAAGCTTTCCAAAAGACATGAAAGAACCTTAAATACATATCACTAAGGAAAAGCAGACTTTACAGTTATATTGTACATTATAGTTTTAAGAGTGTGCATGTATCTTGTAAGTGGTAGAGGACTCATTAAAGTCCATAAAAACAAATAACAACAAAAAAAATACATTCAGTTTTTCAGAGAGTTTTCAGAAAGTATGAAGTCATATATTTTGTTTATTTTCTGGAACAAGTAGTACATGTAGAGTTGTAGAGTTTGGGAGGCATTTCTAATGATAAATGATTCTATATTTAAATATTCTCATTTAAATGCACTATTATAAATGTGTTAGGTTGGGCTTCCCAAAGCAGATAGTGATTCTAGGATTCTTGTGCAAATGATTTATTAAAGAAATTCTCCCAGGCAAATCCCATGAAGGATTTGAGGAAGCAGGACAGATTGAGAAGAAATGAAGGAAGAAGACCTGGGTGAAATTTCAGGAAAAATCTCACAAACTGTAGCTTCAGCCTGATATATCAAGAAAACTCTGCTGGGAAGATTATGCCCTGGAAACTGTCTTAACCAAAGGTATGTAAGCTGGGGTTTCATCAGTTATTTCAGGGTTGCTAGGATTATGCATGTGGTGTGATATATCATGGAGAAGGAAATGGCAACCCACTCCAGTATTCTTGCCTGGAGAATCCCAGGGACAGAGGAGCCTGGTGGGCTGCCATCTATGGGGTCCACACAGAGTCGGACACGACTGAAGTGACTTAGCAGCAGCAGCAGCTGCAGTGATGTATCTTTCAGTCAATTTAGGTTCTCTGGGCTTTAGGACACCAAGGTCACTTGTCTGAAGAGTAGCAGCTACAGGTTATTGGAGGGAAAATCAAAAGTACACCAAAACTAGGGAAAATGAACACAGAAATGCTATAATGGATCTGAAAGGTTCTGGGTGGGACAACAAAAGTGTCCTTTAAAATGAAGTTGATAGAACAGTGCCATCCAAATTTACAAGTAGGAATATCCGACAAAAAGAGAATAGTGATTTCTCCACTTAATGTGGCAGATTGTGAAACACAAGTCTTCCGAGTCCCCTGTTTTTTGGGCTTCTCTGGTGGCTCAGACAGTGAAGAATCTACCTGTAATGAAGGAGACCTAGGTTTGATCCCTGGGTCATGAAGATCCCCTGGAGAAGGAAATGGCTACTCACTCCAGTATTCTTGCCTGGAGATTACCACAGAGACAATCTTGGTGGGCATAGTCTACGGGGTTCCAAAGAGTCGGTCACATTGAGACACATAGAGCATAGTGACTTCCCCACTTAACAGGGCAGATATTGAAACATGAGTCTTTGGAGTCCTCTACATTTTAATGCTATTTAAAATAACTAAATTGGTAATGAATCTGCCTGCAATGCAGAAGACCCTGTTTTGATTGCTGGGTTGGAAAGATCTGCTGGAGAAGGGATAGGCTACCCACTGCATTATTCTTGGGCTTAGCTTGTGGCTCAGCTGGTAAAGAATCTGCTTGCAATACAGGAGACCTGGGTTTGATCCCTGGGTTGAGAATATCCCCTGGAGAAGAAAGGCTACCCACTCCACTATTCTGGACTGGAGAATTCCATGGACTGTATAATCCATGGGGTCACAAAGAGTTGGACATGACTGATCAACTTTCACTTCATTTCACTTTAATTACTTGGCTAAGTAACTTATATCACATGTAGGAACAAAGAGATGTGCTTATTATTAATTAAGCCTGCCATTAACAACTCTGAATTTCAGTAGATCAACCTCAAAGAATTCTGTTCTCTCTCAATTTATTTCAGCTCAGTTGCTGAGCTGTATCCAACTCTTTGTGACTCCATGGATTGCAGCGTGCCAGGCTTCCCAATCCATCACCAACTCCCAGAGCTTGCTCACACTCATGTCCATGTTAGTGATGCCATCCAACTATTTCATCCTCTGTTGTCCCCTTCTCCTCCTGCCTTCAATTTTTCCTAGCATCAGGGCCTTTTCCAGTGAGTGGGTTCTTTGCATAAGGTGGCCAAAGTATTGGAGCTTCAGTATCAGTCCATCAAATGAATATTCAGGACTGATTTCCTTTAGGATTGACTGGTTTGATCTTCTTTCAATCCAAGGGACTCTCAAGAGTCTTCTCTAGCACCGCAGTTCAAAATCATCAATTCTTCACTATTCAACTTTCTTTATGGTCCACCTCTCAAATCTATACATGACTACTGGAAAAATCTTAGCTTTGACTAGAGGGACCTTTGTCCATAAAGTCATGTCTCTGCTTTTTATTATGATGTCTAGGTTTGCCTTAGCTTTTCTTTCAAGAAGCAAGGGTCTTTTAATTTCATGGCGCAATCACTAACCTTAGTGATTTTGGAGCCCAAGAAACTAAAGTCTGTCACTGTTTTCATTTTCCCCATCTATTTGTCATGAAGTAATGGGACTGTATGCTATGGCCTTAGTTTTATGAATGATGAGTTTTAGGCCCATCTCTTTAAGAATTTTTCACAGTTTGTTGTGATCCACACAGACTTTAGTACAGTCAATGAAGAAGAAGTAGACGTTTTCCTGGAATTCTCTTGCTTTTTCTATGATCCAGTGGATGTTGACAACTTGATCTCTAGTTTCTCTGCCTTGGTTCACATACTATTGTAACCCTTCTTGGAGAATTTTGAGCATTACTTTCCTAGCATGTGAGATGAGTGCAATTGTGCAGTAGTTTGAACATTCTTTGTCATCCTGTTCTCTATGTTGGTCATTAAAAACTTAGGTTTCTGATCTGTACCTATAGTCTTGAATTCTCTGGGATGAGAACTTGGCTCCAAAAACCACACACTATCTTCCTGGGTTGATGGAGAGCCTCTGGCCTTAATCTTTCTCTCTCTCTCTTTTTTTTTTTTTTACTTCAGAATTTCGGGTTTTCATACAATGTCCTAATTCTTGTAATTTTTTGTTTCTTGATCATATATATCAAAATATTTCCAACATAGAAAACATATCAATTAATGACGTTTTCAGTACCTCCTGAATTGAAAATTTAGGTAACATAACTTTATTACCAAGTAAGATTTTTATACATTTTATTTATCCATTGTATAAGCAAAAAAAAAAAAAAATTCTTCACAGGATAAGTCAAGTTTTAGTTTTATTTAACATTGTACAAATGTATTTGAATAATACTTCAACCTTACAAACTTGGTGTAAAAATTTGCAAAGTTTTAAAAAGGTGACATTTGATAGAATGTTTCCAGATTATATTGTCTTTCCCCTCCAACCAGCCCCTAGAAACCTACAATTTCAATATGTGCTATTAGGTTCAGGTATGATGTTAAATTTACTGTTTTATGCTGTGTCTGATTGAGTTAGGTTATGCAGTTTTATTTGTATCTTTCTTTCACAAACCTTCGTGAGATCTGCTACTACTCATTCATTTTGGTGCCATTATTTTCTAGAAAATGAAGCAGGAGTAATTTACAGGGTGACTGAAAGCTCAGGCTCGTAGTCTTACTCACAGTTTTACCCAGCCTGCTGTGTGGGTATATATAGATCACTCTGACACTTTTTACAAGGCTTGATGCTTGTTTATTAACACCCTGTTCAGAATTTCTCTGTAATACTTCTCCAGCAAGAATTAATTAATTTTATTTTTATTATTAGCACAGAAAAATTGCATTAAAATTTTGCTACTGCTTTTTAAATGTCCTTAAAATTGTTTCTTGTTTATCTGAAGAGGTAGAACAAAGATGAGTAAGCTAATTGTCATGCAGCTAAGTAAATCATGTTGCTTTTGCAAACAACCTAACAATTCATCATACTTTGGTATTTTACTTATAGTTGAAAAATAAAGTTCTCTGACATCTGATAGTTGTAAATCATTGTTGCTCTTTCAGAGTGGGGTTTTAGTTATAGCCATTAATTATTTAAAAAATCAATCAAAATAAAATTATTTGAAAATGTACACATATGATCTTCACCTCACTACACAAAGAGCAATTTATTGTGAGTGGAAACAATTGCTACCTCCACAGACACACTCAATTATTAATTTATTTAAGATCAGAAAGATCAATAAGATTTTAACATAAAAATTGAAGTGTTACACTTCCACTAGATACCCAAATACAGAATTAAATATTACTCCAAATGATTATTCGGAGAAAGCAATGGCAACCCACTCCAGTACTCTTGCCTGGGAAATTGCATGGTCAGAGGAGCCTGGTAGGCTGCAGTCCATGGGGTCGAAAAGAGTTGGACACAACTGAGAGACTTCACTTTCACTTTTCACTTTCATGCACTGGAGAAGGAAATGGCAACCCACTCCAGTGTTCTTGCCTGGAGAATCCAAGGGACATTGAAACCTGGTGGGCTGCCCTCTGTGGGGTCACATAGAGTTGGACACGACTGAAGCGACTTAGCAGCAGCAGCAGTAGCCAAATGACTATTAACTTGATAAAGTCCTTTATATTCAGGAATAAACTAAAATCATTAGTAGTCATTAGATTCTCTCCATCAAAAAAAAAAATTGAAATTTCAGTACTGACTGACTATACTTTAGTGTATACTAGGCCAGTGTACCTAATTTCTCAAAATAAAATATTTATTGATAGATATAAGGTGAGCAGAAATAGTTGGAGTCTTTTTTAAAATATACTTTTTCTTTGTTTCTTTTAGATTTTGAACTAAAAAGAAAGAGGTAATTATAAACATAACTGTATATTTAACTCCTGTAGCATTTTGCTCTCTATTTTATGACTTTTAATGGTTTGTCAGAATTCCTGATTTCTAAATAAAATCCCTATGATTATACAGTGGAAGTGAGAAATAGATTTAAGGGACTAGATCTGATGGATAGAGTGCCTGATGAACTATGGACAGAGGTTCATGACACTGTACAGGAGGCAGGGATCAAGATCATCCCCATGGAAAAAAAATGCAAAAAAGCAAAATGGCTGTCTGTGAGGCCTTGCAAATAGCTATGAAAAGAAGAGAAGTGAAAAGCAAAGGAAAAAAGGTAAGATATAAACATCTGAATGCAGAGTTCCAAAGAATAGGAAGGAGAGATAAGAAAGCCTTCCTCAGAGATCAATGCAAAGAAATAGAGGAAAACAACAGAATGGGAAAGACTAGAGATCTCCTCAAGAAAATTAGAGATACCAAGGGAATATTTTATACAAAGATGGGCTCAATAAAGGACAGAAATGGTATGCACCTAATAGAAGCAGAAGATAGTAAGAAGAGGTGGCAAGATTACACAGAAGAACTGTACAGAAAAGATCTTCATGACCCAGATAATCACGATGGTGTGATCACTGACCTAGAGCCAGACATCCTGGAATATGAAGTCAAGTCGGCCTTATAAAGCATCACTACGAACAAAGCTAGTGGAGGTGATGGAATTCTAGTTGAACTATTTCAAATCCTGGAAGATGATGCCGTGAAGTGCTGCACTCAATATGCCAGCACATTTGGAAAACTCAGCAGTGGCCACAGGACTGGAAAAGGTCAGTTTTTATTACAATCCCAAAGAAAGGCAATGCCAAAAAATGCTCAGACTACCACACAGTTGCATTCATCTCACACGCTAGTAAGTTCAGTTCAGTTCAGTTCAGTCACTCAGTCGTGTCCGACTCTTTGTGACCCCATGAATCGCAGCACCGCCAGGCCTCCCTGTCCATCACCAACTCCAAGAGTTCACTCAGACTCATGTCCATCGAGTCAGTGATGCCATCCAGCCATCTCATCCTCTGTCATCCCCTTCTCATCCTGCCCCCAATCCCTCACAGCATCAGAGTCTTTTCCAAAGAGATAACTCTTTGCATGAGGTGGCCAAAGTACTGGAGTTTCTTCTTTAGCATCATTCCTTCCAAAGAAATCCCAGGGCTGTTCTCCTTCAGAATGGACTGGTTGGATCTCCCATACTCCAGTAAAGTAATGCTCAAAATGCCCCAAGCCAGGCTTCAGCAATACATGAACGGTGAACTTTCAGATGTTCAAGCTGGTTTTAGAAAAGGCAGAGGAACCACAAATCAAACTGCCAACATCCGCTGGAAAAAGGAAGAGAGTTCAGGAAAATATCTATTTCTGCTTTATTGACTATGCCAAAGCCTTTGACTGTGTGGATCACAATAAACTGTGGAAAGTTCTTCAAGAGATGGGAATACCAGACCACCTGACCTGCCTCTTGAGAAACCTATATGCAGGTCAGGAAGCAACAGTTAGAACTGGACCTGGAAGAGCAGACTGGTTCCAAATAGGAAAAGGAGTACGTCAAGGCTGTATATTGTCACCCGGCTTATTTAAATTATATGCAGAATACATCATGAGAAAGCCTGGGCTGGAAGAAGCACAAGCTGGAATAAGGTTGCTGGGGGAAAGATCAATAATCTCAGATATGCAGATGACACCACCCTTATGGCAGAAAGTGAATAGGAAATAAAAAGCCTTTTGATGAAAGTGAAGGAGGAGAGTGAAAAAGTTGGCTTAAAACTCAACATTCAGAAAACTAAGATCATGGCTTCTGGTCCCATCACTTCATGGGAAATAGATGGGGAAACAGTGGAAACAGTGTCAGACTTCATTTTTCTGGGCTCCAAAATCACTACAGATGGTGACTGCAGCCATGAAATTAAAAGGCGCTTACTCCTTGGAAGGAAAGTTATGACCAATCTAGATAGCATATTCAAAACCAGAGAGGTTATTTTGCCAACAAAGGTCCGGCTAGTCAAGGCTATGGTTTTTCCTCTGGTCATGTATAGATGTGAGAGTTGGACTGTGAAGAAGGCTGAGTGTCAAAGAATTGATGCTTTTGAACTGTGGTGTGGGAGAAGACTCTTGAGAGTCCCTTGGACTGCAAGGAGATCCAACCAGTCCATTCTAAAGGAGATCAGCCCTAGGTGTTCTTTGGAAGGACTGATGCTAAAGCTGAAACTCCAGTATTTGGCCACCTCATGTGAAGAATTTGGAAAAGACTCTGCTTCTGGGAGGGTTTGGGAGCAGGAGGAGAAGGGGACGACAGAAGATGAGATGGCTGGATGACATCAGTGACTCGATGGACATGAGTTTCGGTGAACTTCGGGAGTTGGTGATGGACAGGGAGGCCTGGCGTACTGCAGTTCACAGGGTCGCAGAGTCAGACAGGACTGAGCGTTTGAACTGAACTGAAGGGAAAAAAGACTGAAGAGGAAGGAAGCTTGATAGAGAATAATCCTGCTGTCCTGACTTTGAAGATGAAGGAATGGGACCAGGAGTCAATGACTATGAAGGTATAGGAAGGAGTAGCCTTAAAAACATCTGGGAATAGCCCTCAGTTTTATAGCAAAATGTTAGTCACTTGACCGTGTCTGACTCTTTACAACCTCATATACTGTAACCCCCCAGGCTTTCTGTCTATGGGATTTCCCAGGCCAGAATATTAGAGTGGGTGACTATTCTCTTCTCCAGGGGATCTTCCAAATTGAGGGATTGAACCTGGGTCTCTTGCATTGAAGTCAGATTTTTTACCCTCTGAGCCAAGAGGGAAGCCCTCTTATGGCAAAAGGAACTGAATTTTGTTAATTCAAATGAACAGGAAATGGATTTTCTCCTATAGCTTCCAGAAATAAAAGTTGCTCTGTTAACACTTAGATTTTATTTAAATAAGGCCCTTACTGGACTTTTGACCTACAAAACTGTAATGAAATACATTTGTGCTGTTTCGAGCCACCAGCTTTAGGGTAATTTGTTACTACAGAAAAAAAAAAGTAACATAAAAAGGTGAATCTATTTGTCTTTAAAGTATGTTCATTTTTTGAAGTATGTTCATTGAATATTTTTCAGTTCAATCTCCAGGTTTAACTAAAAATATATATACATGGGTATATGTATATACATGTGTGTGTCAGGGTGTGTCTCTGTGTTAGTTGCTCAGTCATGTCTGACTCTTGTGACCCCAGGAACTGTAGCCCACCAGTCTCCTCTGTCCATGAAATTCTCCAGGCAAGAATACTGGAGTGGGTAGGCATTTTCTTCTCCAGGGGATCTCCCCAACCCAGGGATCAAACCAGTGTCTCTTGCATTGCAAACAAATTCTTTACCATCTGAGCCACCAGGGGAGCCCACATACACAAATAATATGATTTAGTGTTCCTTGCTTTTTCAGGATCTAACAGGATTTCCATTTGTTTATGCCAAACATATTAGAGAAAACCATGGGATAAATATATGTCAATGATTCAATGAAAATTATTCTCCAAAGATTCAGGGTACGAAGTGGGGAGCTAACAATGACTTCCTGTGAATTATTTTTCCCAGTTTATTGGCTATATTTGTTGGTGATTGTTTTGGTGCAGGACTTACCATTCTGCCTGCCATACAAGTGAGCGACCATCCCCGAGTTTCACACTTTCCGTTCTCTTCCTCCTTGGCCTATAAACCAAGCTTCAGCATGTGGGCTGTTAACATCACATATTTCAGATCTTTACTGTTATTTCTATTTTCAAGTTCCTTTTGCACACATTATTTCTTCATGTATTCCTCTGGCACTTCAGGGAAGTCTTTTTATATATTGCTGTAAATTTTTCCCAATAGAAAGCTCAGATGGTTAATAGTCTTGCTTTCACTGTTGCTTAAATATGTGATCATAAATCTCTGTTGCAAGTTTTATTTCAGGTTTTAGAGCTTAGCATCATTAAGAAGTTATTTTTCTTAGGAATAACTAAGTCTTCATTTGGAAGATGTTGGTGCTATCAGTGATCTCAGGGGACAGATATAGTACAGATGGTTGGGAGGCTTTGTTTTTTCTCACTTATCAAAAAACAAGAAGGACTGTTTTTCATGTTTTTATGATTATTTTCAAAAAAAATAGGTAATTTAATCTTATATCTTCTGTTAAAATAAGAAACCAACCAAAAAACAAACAAACAAAAATCAACTCAGTGTCTTACAACAGCTTTTCATATACAGGTTGCCTGAGCCTTATTTCTACCATATGCATGCTAAGTCACTTCTGTCATGTCTAACTTTTTGAAACCCCATGAACTATAGCCTGCCAGACTCCTCAGCCCACAGGATTCTCTAGGCAAGAATACTGTAGTGGGTTGTCATGCCTGCCTCTAGGGAACCTCTAGGAACCCAGGTAACGAACCCTCATCTCTCATGTCTCCTACATCTCTTGCTTTGGCAGGCAGGTTCTTTATCACTAAAGAATCTGCTTGCAATGCAGGGGACCTGGGTTTGATCCCTGGGTCAGGAAGATCCTCTGGAGAAGGGAATGGCAACCCACTCCAGTATTCTTGCTGGAGAATCCCATGGACAGAGAAGCCTGGTGGTTTACAGTCCATGGGGTAATAAAGAATAGAACACGACTGAGCGACTAAGCGCACATCACCTGGAAGCGCTCTTTCTACCACAGCACAGACTACATAGTCTACTTTTATATAGGATAAGATGTTCTTCTGATGGAAATGTACAAAGGTTAGTAATTTACAAAGCACAATTCCATTTCATCCTAATTTTAATGATCAAATCAATTCACATGCCAAAATATGACATCAATGGGGTGGGGAAAATTCCTCTCACAGAAGGAACTGGAGGTCACACGGCAAGGGGTTTTACAGAGAGCTGCTGCTGCAACTGCTAAGTCGCTTCAGTTGTGTCCGACTCTGTGTGACCCCATAGACAGCAGCCCACCAGGCTCCCCATCCCTGGGATTCTCCAGGCAAGAATACTGGAGTGGGTTGCCATTTCCTTCTCCAATGCATGAAAGTGAAAAGTTAAAGTTAAATCACTCAGTCATGTCCCACTCTTAGCAACCCCATGGACTGCAGCCCACCAGGATCCTCTGTCCATGGGATTTTCCAGGCAGGAGTACTGGAGTGGGGTGCCATTGCCTTCTCTCTCTCTCTTTTTTTTTTTTTACAGGGCGGGGGATACATAATTGATACAGTAATAAAATGCAGCATACTATATTTAAAATATGCTTCATGTGTTTCTATATAATGCCTTGTTTTCCTCTCTTGTTTATGAGTAAGGAGCTAAATACTTCTCAGTTTCTAGAATGAGTAAGCTCTGTGGTAACCCAGTTTATTATTCTTTCAGATATATTGCAAGCAACCAGTTTGCAATCATCAATCAGTTATTTTAAACACTTTAAAATCTATAGAGTAACAGTTGAAAATATGAAATAAGGTGTTATATTAATCAATGTTATTCTTAGCAATCTTTAAAATTATTAAGCTTTACTGTGTGTCCACTATATAGATTTCCCTGCAACTGTTGTTACCAAAATTCATATTCCCTGTTTAAGTAGAAGGGGAGGGGAAGGAATAGAGATATTTTTGTGCTTTCTCTATGTTAATTTTTCTAAAAGATGAATTATAATTGATTTACAATATCATAATAATTTCAGATGTACAACATAGAGATTCAACATTTGTATAGGTTATACTCTTTATAAAGTTACTGTATAGTATTGACTATGCTGCTAAGTCACTTCAGTCGTGTCCGACTCTGTGCGACCCCATAGATGGCAGCCCACCAGGCTCCCCAGTCCCTGGGATTCTCCAGGCAAGAATACTGGAGTGGGTTGCCGTTTCCTTCTCCAATGCCTGAAAGTGAAACGTGAAAGTGAAGTCGCTCAGTTGTGTCTGACTCTTATCGACCCCATGGACTGCAGCCCACCAGGCTCCTCTGTCCATGGGACTCTCCAGGCAAGGGTACTGGAGTGGGGTGCCATTGCCTTCTCCAATATGTGTACATATATAATATTGACTATATGTGTGCTAAATTGCTTCAGTGATGTCTGACTCTTTGCAACCCTATGGACTGTAGACCACCAGGCTCCTCTGTCCTTGGGATTCTCCAGGCCCTCCTCCAGGGGATCTTTTCAACCCAGGGACTGATACTGCATCTCCCACATTGCTGGAAGATTCTTTACCACTGAGCCACTGGGGAAGCCCATAATATTAACTATTATGGACACATTTACTTTATTCATTCATCTGTTAATAGACACTTAGAATGTTTCCATTTGTTGGCAATTGCAAACAGTGCTGCTATAATCATTGAGATGGATGTCATCTTTTCAAATTAGTGTTTGTTTCTTCTGGATATATACCAGGGAGTAGATTTGCTGGATCATATGGTGGTTCTAGTTTAAGTTTCTTTAGGAAGCACACTGTTCTTGCCACAGTGACTGCAACAATTTACATTCCCATCAACAGTGTACCAGGACTCTCTTTTCTCCACATCCTGGCCAATATATGGTTTTTGTGGTCTTGTTAATGGTAGCTATTCTGACAGATGTGAGGTGGTATCTCATTTTGGTTTTAATTTGCATTTCTCTGAGCGTCTTTTCATGTGCCTGTTGATCATACGTGTGTCTTCTTTGGAAAAATACCTATTCAGATTTTCTGCCCACTTGCTAATCATGGTGCTTGTTTGTTTTTGGATGTTGAGTTGTATGAACTGTTTATATGCTTTGGGTATTAACCCTTTATCAGTTATATCATTTGCAAATATTTCCTCCTATTCAGAAGGCATGGAAAAATGAACTGGTTCCAAATTGGGAAAGGAGTTCATCAAGGCTGTATATTTTCACCCTGCTTATTTAATTTATATTCAGAGTACATCGTGCAAAATGTCAGGCTGGATGAAGCTCAAGCTGGAATTAAGATTTCCAGGAGAAATATCAATAACCTCAGATATGCAGATGATACCACCCTAATGGTAGAAAATGGAGAGGAACTAAAGAGCCTCTTGATGAAAATGAAACAGGAGAGTAAAACAGCTGGCTTAAAAATCAACATTCAAAACACTAAGATCCTGTCATCCAGTCCCATCAGTTCATGGCAAATAGATGGGGAAAAAAAGGAAAGAGTGGGAGACTTAATTTTCTTCTGCTTCAAAATCACTATGGATAGTGACTGCAGCCATGAAATTAAAAGATGCTTGCTCTTTGGAAGAAAGCTATGAGAAACCTAGACAGTGTACTATGAAGAAGAGACACTTTGCCAACAAAGATCTGTCTAGTCAAAGTTATGGTTTTTTGAGTAGTAATGTGTGGATGTGAGAGTTGGAGCATAAAGAAGACTGAGCACTGAAAAATTGATGCTTTCCAAATGTGGTGCTCTTGGACAGTGAGAAAATTAAGCCAGTCCATCCTAAAGGAAATCAACCTTGAATATTCATTGGAAGGACCAATGCTGAAGCTGAAGCTCCAGTACTTTGGCCACCTGCTGTGTAGAACTGACTCACTGGAAAAGACCCTGATGCTGGGAAAGATTGAAGGCGGAAGGAGAAGGGGATGACAGAGGATGAGATGGTTGGATGACATCATGGACTCAATGGGCATGAGTTTGAGTAAACTCTGGGAGTTAGTGATGGACAGGGAGGCCTGGTGTGCTGCAGTCCATGGGGTCTCAAAGAGTCGGACACAACTGAGTGACTGAACTGAACTGACCTGATAGAAAAGTTACTCCTACCTCTATTTATTTTATCTGCTCTTGTGTTATTATGGTTACACATAATATGTCTATATATTTTAGAATTTATCCAATATATTATTAAAGGTATTCGTTTTTATAATTTTACATATTTTAAAAAAGATTAGATATGCAGGCAGAGCAAGTATATATTTATATTGTTTGTTATATTAAAAATTATTGTCCATTTCTGTATCCCTTCATTTCTTACTGAAGATTTAATTACCATAGTGTGGCAAGTCCCTGTTCCAAAACAGCTTTATTCTCACCCATCTTCTTTAAGCCATTAGTGCTGAATCTATTATATCTCTACATGTTTGTTATAAGACAAATAATACACTTTTATATATATATGTCCACATACCTAAATATATGTGTGTGTGTGTGTGTGTGTGTATATATATATATATATGTGTGTGTGTGTATATATATGTGTGTGTGTGTGTATATATATGTGTGTGTGTGTGTGTATATATGTGTGTGTGTGTGTGTGTGTGTGTGTGTGTGTATATATATATATATATATATATATATAATTGTTCAGTTCAGCTCAGTCACTCAGTCGTGTCAGACTCTTTGTGACCCCATGAATCGCAGCACCCCAGGCCTCCCTGTTCATCACCAACTCCCGGAGTTCACCCAGACCCACATCCATCAAGTCAGTGATGCCATCCAGCCATCTCATCCTCTGTCGTCCCCTTCTCCTCCTGCCCCCAATCCCTCCCAGCATCAGAGTCTTTTCCAAAGAGTCAATTCTTTGCATGAGATGGCCAAAGTACTGGAGTTTCAGCTTTAGCATCATTCCTTCCAAAGAAATCCCAGGGCTGATCTCCTTCAGAGGACTGGTTGGATCTCCTTACAGTCCAAGGGACTCTCAAGAGTCTTCTCCAACACTACAGTTCAAAAGCATCAATTCTTCAGTGCTCAGCCTTCTTCACAGTCCAACTTTCACATCCATACATGACCACAGGAAAAACCATAGCCTTGACTAGATGGAAGTTACATATATTTATATATAGAATTACTATAGGTGGTCTTTCCAGGTGGTGCTAGTGGTGAATCTGTCTGTCAAAGCAGGAGATGCAAGAGACATGGATTTGATTCCTGGGTCAGGAAGATCCCCTGGAGTAGGCATGGCAACTACTCCAGTATTCTTACTTGGAAAAGTCCATGGACTGGTGGGCTGTAGTCCATGGGGTCACAAACAGTCAGACATGATTGAGTGATTGAGCACACACACAATTACTATATATAAATATACAGTTTTATAAAATAGCTTTTTGAATAAGTTAAGAGAAAGGAAGTAAACTAAGAAGCATTTATACCATTTTCTATAATTACATAATTACTTTTACTGATGGTCTTTATTTTTTCTTATGGGTTTGAATTTCTATCTAGGTTTACATGCTTTCTGCCAAAGAGCTTCCTTTAATATTTTTTGTGTTATTGGTTATGTAGATGAGTTCACTCAGGTTTTGCCTTTGGAAAGAAATGTCTTTACTGCATCTTCAGTTTTTGAAACATACTGTTCTGGGTATAGTAAAACATTCTTGTTTGAAAGTTTTTCTTTGGGAGATGTAGTGAGGGTTATTGATTATTTTACTCACTGTCTTCTAGATTCTATTATTCTTAATGAGAGATTTTCTATTAATTTTATTGGAGGATGTCTCCATTGTAAGAGGTAAGTTGTTTTATCATGCTGCTTTCAAGAATTTCTTTTCATTTTCACTTATCAAGATTTTGGGCTTCCTGGGTAGTGCTAGTGGTAGGAGACATGTGTTTGATCCCTGGGTTCTGGAAGCTCACCTGGAGGAGGGCATGGCAACCCACTCCACTATTCCTGCCTGGAGAATTCCATGGACAGAGGAGCCTGGTGGACTGGAGTCCTGTGGGGTCGCAAAGACTTGGACACAACTGAAGCTTCTGAGCTTGCATCAAAATTTTTATGATAAATGTGTCTGGGTATTTATTGTAGTTGTAGTTCATTGAGCCTCTGAGATGTGTAATTTAATCTTTTCCATCAAATTTGAAGAGAATTTTGTTGTTATTTCTTAAAAAAAAAAATATTTTTTGCTTATTCTTTTTTTTTTTTTTTGTTCTACTGTGCTTCTGGCATTTCAATTGTAAGTCTGTGCTGGTGGTTTTCCACATTTCTCTGAAGCTGTGTTCAGTTTTTACCATTCTCTTTTTCTTTTTGTTTTTTAATTTGTAATCTTTTATCATCCTATCTTTAAGTTCATAAATTTGTTTTTCTGCCAGTTCAAATCATCAATAGAACATCTCTAGTGAATTTTTTATTCAGTTATTTTTTTTTTTTTTACTTTTTAACTGCAATTTTTTTATTTTGTTTCTTTTCAAAAATTCCATCTCTTTATTATTATTTTCCATTTGAGGAGACTTTTTCATCTTACCCTCCTTTAATTCCTTAAACATGGTTTAAATCCACACTCTATATTTTGAGTGTATTTATAATATTTACCTTGCAGCTTATGTCTCTTAAACCCAGCATTTGGGTTTCCCTGAAATGTAAACAATATTTCTGATCAAAGGCATATATGCTATCAACATAATTTTATTTCCTCAGTATTCTAAAATAAGTTTGGTGACTGCTATTTAAACTCTTTTCTTAAATATTATTAGCTGTTGTGCTGCACTAACTATGTTAATGTGCTAGATAGTATCTGGTAAATTAATATTCTGATATATTATTAGTAATGTTGATGGCTTAATCCAATATAAATTTTATAAAATTCTATTAGATTCAGTACCTTTTGTTCTTTGACTTAGCATTCTAAATATTATTTTATGTATGTTTAGAGAGTAACTGCTTTTATTATAAAATAAGTAAAAAAATATGCATATATTACATATATAATCTGATTGGTAAAATGTTAGCACTCTCACTTTTCAATGTGTGTCCATTTAATAGAAAATTCAACAGGTGAAATATAATATTTATCACAACATATTCTAATCTTTTCTAGATATGAACATGATATGGGAAATAACATTCTTAAATATGTTCATATTTTAATCTATTTGAAATTAAAAACTAAGCTTCTCTAAGGCTACTTTTAGGAATTTCTAAACTCTCAAGGTGTAAATGAAAATTTTGAGTCAAGAAGGAATATGCAACTTTTCTGGAGTAAAAAAAAAATATATATATATATAATTAATTAGAATGCTTAAGTTCTTTAACAACATCAAAAGGAATTTCAATTAAAATAATAAATTTGCAAGATTTTTGAATAATATTGATTCAAATTAATCTATATATATATATATTAATTATAATTATTGACATACAGAAACAGAAAGTTTGCCTTTGATGCGATTTTTAACACAAACTGTAAACCTTGTCACAAACATTAAGGTTGACAAATTAGAACATTGGAACCATAGAATATTAAGAACTAAAATTGCTAGTTAAGATAATGTCATCAATGCTTACTTCTTTCACAGAAAACTCTGGAAATCTTAGTGCCAACAAAATTAAATATTTATTTTTTATTCATGTGAAGGATAACTAATTCACTGCTCGTGTGAATTGATAATACTCAGGCTTTTGCTTTATGAAGTTGTTCCTAGACATGTGCATAATACCAGAAAGATCAATTGAATTAATTTCTCTAAAATTTGACTCTAAAGATGGGAAATATTTACTATATTTCTTTCTACAGGAACATATAAGTGTATGAGTCATTATGGGATGCAAACTGTAAGCGTGAGTTCTCCAGTGATTTAAACGGTGGCTCTAGTGGTAAGGGGCTTCCCTGGTGGCTCAGAGGGTAAAGTGTCTGCCTGCAGTGAGGGAGACCCGGGTTCGATCCCTGGGTTGGGAAGTTCCCCTGGAGAAGAAAATGGCAACCCACTCCAGTACTGCTGCCTGGATAATTCCGTGGACTGAGAAGCCTGGCGGGCTACAGTCCATGGGGTTGCAAAGAGTCAGACACGACTGAGCGACTTCACTTCACTTCACTTCTTCTAGTGGTAAAAAAAAAAAAAAAAAAAACCCTGCTTGCTAATACAGGAGAGGTAAGAGACACAGGTGTGATCTCTGGGTTGGGAAGATCTCCTGAAGGAGGGCCTGACAATCTGCTCCAGTATTCTAGCCTGGAGAATGCCATGGATATAGGAGGCTGGTGGGCTACAGTCCATAGGGACGCAAAGAGTGGGACATGACTGAAGCGACTTAGAATGCATTCAGTAATGATACTTATATTCGGTTCAAGCTTTATATTTAGGTTTTAGTATTGACTAGCCCCTGAAGCTTTGAAGAAAATAACATAGGTTAACACCTTCTACTTGATCTCAGGCTTATGCAATAAAGCTTGAAATTTGCTTACATCATTATTCTTGGCTAGTGTAATTATAAATGTGATTAGTAAGAATAAAGTACAATTATACTGTTTATAAAACCAGTAGTGATTTTTCAGCTTCACAAATTTGTTTCTCTCAGAGAAGTTAACTTCTTTGAGCAAGGCACTGCTTATATTTTAATTCTGTATATTTATTTTTTAAATTATCCAATCCACTAGGGATAGGGGGATTATCCAATTCCCTTATCACTTCCCTATCCCAACTTCTCACTGCTGTATTTCATATATCTCAATATTAAAACAATATTGAATATTATGGCTCAGTATTAATCATTACAGTGGGTTATGAGTTTTACAAGTAAACTTACATTTAGTTTACATTTAGTTCTTACATTTTGTACACTCTTGTTACTGAGATAAATGAGCTACATTTCCTGATAACTTAGTTTAGGATCAAAATAGACTTTTAAATAGATGGTTGCACTACAATGTGGGTGTCCTATGAAAGAAATATTTAACCCTAACTATAGAAGCATTTGGGATTTCTGCTTGGACAATAGCTTCCCAAGTGGATTATTAGTTTCCCTGGGAAATGATCAAGGGGAAGGAAAGTTCTAAATTCCAGAGAGAGGAAACAGGTAAAACACAGATTTTTTTCGTTGTTTAGTTGCTAAGTCATGTCTGACTCTTTAGGGACTCACGGACTATAGCCCACCAGGCTCCTCTGTCCATGGGATTTCCCAGGCAAGAATACTGAACTGGGTTGCTATTTTCTTCTCCAGGGGATTTTCCCAACCCGGGAATTGAACCTGTGTCTCCTGTATTGGCAGGAAGATTCTTTACCACTGAGCTACCAGGAAAGTCTAAAGAACAAATGCTAGTGGTAAAAATTGTATGATTGCAAGCAGTTTAGTAGCAGTAGAATGATCTATGTGCTTTGGTGTGCTGGAGCTGATCCCTACTTGCTCACAAGACCCATTTATGCATGTTTTTCCCCTACATTGTTTTCAATGAAATCTCTTTGGTAGCTCAACATTGGCCATGTCCAGACTATTAACATGATGACACTTGGCAAATTTTCAGTGCTGTTCCCTTTCTTTCTTTCTTTCCTCCTGCCTTGCTTTTTGTCCTGGAGGGTTGATGGTTAAACATTTATAAGGACAAAACTGCTTTTGTAGTAAAATGTTTTTAAGAATGTTACATACTAGGATGTATGCAAAAAGCATGCAGAACTATGACTTAGCCACATGAGCTAGGATGTGAAAGACTCTATTTCTCACAACTTCTCTAGGGGATATTTCTATACTCTAAAGCATGGGAAATACTGACAAATATATGATGGGAAGCTGTTGAGGATTTTGAAGTGAAAAGATGGCTCTGATGATTTGTAGTGGGACTGAAATCAGTGTCCAAGAAACCAGTGACTGCATGGTTCATGAAAAAACAGACAATCTTTATTTATTTTCTGGGAGTTGAAACTGAATGCTTGGAGAGCTGTTCAAAAGAAAAGGAGCACTTCAGAGTCAGATGCAGTGCTCATGGGGAGAGCTACAGGGGTTGAAGAAAACATCTTTTATTTTTCCCCCAGGTTGAGCAAGAGGCTTCCTATAGCATGAGGGAGGAAATATTTGTCTGTTTTATTGTAATAACAGTGAATGACTATTGTTGTTAAATTCTTGAATTCTTATAGAAGAATTTAGAAGAGAAGAATGGAGATCTGTCAAACTATGGAGATAGAATAGATTTGGTTGAACTACAAAGCAATGTATTGCTTTGACAATAGGACAAGATTCTGCTTAAGCCAAACTGCAAAAGACCCATCAACACTTTATAAACTGTTGAAATAACTTCTTTATCAGTAGAGCATCACACTGTTTCACCACTTAACTTTCATAACTTTATCTTCTTTGAGCTATTTAATTTCTTATTATGATCTTGAGTGCTTGGCAGACAGATGCATATAAAATGACATAATGGACCTTTTATGGGCTATTCAACTGGTGATCTTTGAACTCATATTGTTAAGTAGTCTGTGGAAAGATAAGCCATTTTAGTCAAGCTTTAAAGCAATCTGCATTTCAAACCCATACTGATGGTATATTTATTGATTCTAGTAAGATATTATACATTGTTAAACTTTTTTTTTTTTAATGATGTGAGAATCTGTCAGGTTTAGGAAAGAGTGATTATGTTTAATTCAGTTCACTGGCCATAAATTTCATGACTGAGTTCTGGTATATTATCTTCACATAGCCATTTTGGTTGTACTCTGGGGGGTCTAAAAAGATTCAAATTATGTAAACTGTAATGTAACTATACTCCAGATGAACTGGCTTGAACATTAAAGCTGTAGATTGAAGAAATCTTACATAGGTAAAGATTAAGATGTGAAGAAACAGCTTCCAACATACCTGTCCTTAGAAATATAAAATTTCCGAGTGTCTTTAGTAATGAAGATGGAGATACTATGCAGTTACATAAAACTTTTCTCTGGATAATCCTTTACCTCTAAGGAGGAAAATGAACCAAGATAATATTATCATATACTCTCATTAGACTATGAATACATCTAGGAAAAGATGAGGAAAAAAATGTTCAGAACTGTAGAGTCTGAGATATTATCATAGCTGTGAGCTTAAAAAGTTTCCTGCCATAGGTACATAGATGCTGGCAGAAGACATAGGGCTCCTGATTGGAGACAAATGGCCTTATTGTTCCCAGACCAACAGTCAACATGTTTTTGCTTCAGTTTCATTAGTTCCCTAATGAGGCAGATTCTTCCTCTGTTGGGACTCTAGATGATCAAGGATCCTGAGTGGCACCTTAACTGCAGCCTTGTGAAACCTTGAGAACAGGACCAGTTTAAGCTGTGTCTGGATACCTGACCCATGGAAATAATATGTGAGATAATAACTTCATCTTGTCTTAAACTACTAAATTGTAGTTATTTGTTATGTGGCACAGAGAACATGGCTGAAATCCCTTGAGAGCAGAAGCAGGCCTTGGTGGATGCTGTCCACACAGTGGGTCTGTGTCACAGTTGGCGACCCTTGAGACTAGGAAATTCTAATTTCATATAAGGTATTCTAGAAAGCCTGTATAAACTTTCTCTTCCTTAGAACATATTATAATCCTGTACAGGAAATCTGCCTTCTGGCTCTGAGGAAGGTACTATATTCATCTTCCAAGGCTGTTTGCTATACAAATATCCTTGAAAAAGTCATCTGGGACAACTGCTGTCACAAGATTAGACATGGAGAATTGTTGCCAACAGCCCAGAGGTACTTTCAGCACTCTAGGAGAATTTCCATATACTTAGTGGGATACAGTTTTCTGGAAGAGACTGTTGTTGTGTCTCATTCATGCCAAAAGGTTCATTTGGGGCAATAAAATAACTTAGCCTATTTTATAAAATAATATTTAGTTATCTAGTTTCTCCCTTGATAAACAAATTATAATCACATTTGCTGATGCACAGATTATATTGTGCTTTGATATAAAGTAGCTGTGGGATTCTGGGGAACTTAAAAATATCCATTAAAAGATACAGGGAGAATTTTATGCTCTGCCTTAAATATATATATATATATATATATATATACACACACACACACACACACACATATATATATACACATACGATCTCATTTTCAGTATTCAAAATAATGGTACTTTAAGATATATAGACATAGGAATCTGAAGATGTTACAAAACATTAATAAAATTATTAAATTCATTTTAAGTAACCATTTAAAGCTATAAATATTTTGGTTGTTTATGAGTTTCTAATATTTTTAATTTAAAGGATTAAATACAGATTGTGACTCCATGAGCAGACTTAAGTCTTGGGTGCTTTATCATAAGAGCTGGAACATCAGACTAAATGAATAAGACTTTATTGATTTGGTAGTATTCGCTCAAGATGCAGGATTTAGGATCCTGGCAAGGATCTCAGGAGATGATATAGATTCCACTGGAGTAAGTTTTAAGTGTGGAAATATTGATAGTCAAAGTGAATGAGCACTCAAGAATCTGTACCTGTGATATTGTAGCTAATAGGGAAAAATGTATTTGGCCATTTAGATGAGAAAATATACACTTCTCATATATATATCAGGGCTTTATCCACAGTTCCTGGCTCACATCTTCCAAAACCCTTGGAATTTCTTGAGTGCAATGGAATAATATTTGATCTCTTGCCCTGAGTTCTTGAAAACTGAGGGAGCTTGTGGTTGAATCAATCAACAATGGCCAATGGTTTAATCAATCTTGCCTATGTAATGAAGCCTCCATAAAAATTCAAAAAGACAAGGATCGGAGAACTTTCATGATGGTGAACACATGGGGATTGGGGAAAGTGGCACACCTGGAATGGAAATGGAAGTTTTGAGCTCTTTCCCCAAGCCTTGCCCAAGGAGTCTGTTCTTCTGGCTGTGGATTCTTATTCTCTAGTATTCTTTTATAATAAATCAGTAATCTAGTGGGTAAACTGGGTTTTCCCAAATTCTGTGAGCCATTTGGAAAGTGAAAGTGAAGTCGCTCAGTCGTGTCCGACTCTTCGAGACCCCATGGACTGCAGCCCACCAGGCTCCTCCATCCATGGGATTTTCCAGGCAAGAGTACTGGAGTGGGGTGCCATTGCCTTCCCCATGGTAGTAAGCTAGCCTATCTCAAACTGATTCTTACCTCAGGAAATAGAAATGGTCTAAGACAAAATAAAACAGTACTTAATTTTTATATTTGGCATTAGTTTTTAAAAGGCTTTACTAACAATTCTTTGAAAGCCCTTGAAAAATGTTATGGCTGTGTTTATTTTCTTTTAAATATTATAAAATCAGTTAATTGAAAAGTGCCACTCAGACTGTTGTTTAGTTGCTCAGTTGCATCTGACTCCTTGAAACCCTATGGACTCTAGCAAGCCAGGCTCCTCTGTCCATGGGATTTCCCAGGCAAGAATACTGGACTGGGCTGCCATTTCCTTCTCCAAATAACAACCTGAACTTTCAATTGGCATCATGAGCTGGAGAGGGATTTTGAAACCTCCAATTGTAGGTAGTCTGTCAGAAGCACAGGAAGCAACCTGGTCTTGCATCTACCCTTGTAGAGGGCAATGCATGGGACTCAGCCCTTGAGTTGAGTGGAATCTGATTCTATTTCCAGGTAGATAGAGTCAGAATTGAGCTGGCATCCAAGAATAGCTGATTTGTGTGGGAAAGATTACACACACACAGACACATGGAATGAACTGACTCTAAGAACCCTGAAGCTATCCCCAGTGGTCTGATGGATAAAGAAAACTGTCCTACTAAACAGTTAAATTCTCTTTCTTATTGATAGTATCTGGACCTAGGCCAATTTGATTCAGAGACTACTCATTAAAGAAAATGTTAGGTCCTATGGCAAAAGGACTCTGTAACACCATGGCAAATGTACCAGAGAAAGTGCCTTCAGTGGGACACAAATCCTTGTAGGACAATGAAGATTCTTTGGTAAGTTTGACAACACTGATTCCATTTCACCCTGGAATGGCCATTCATTCATTCAGATGGGGATAGAGACATATGCTGGGTATGGGTCTGTCTTTCTGCCTCCAAAGCCACAACCAACACTTTTATTAGAGAGCTTATAGTCTGCTTGCTTCATGGACATGGGCTCCCATAAAATATCACTTTTGACAACTGTAGCCATTTTATTTATTTATTTATTTTTTAAGTAATGTGCAGTAACTAGCTGTGACTGTGGGATCCACTGGTCCTATCACCCAACCTAGAAGCTATTAGACTGATAGTAGACTGGAATGATTGCAAAGCTGAACTGGCAAATCAGAAGTGATACTTTTGAAATGGCCAAGTATCGTTGTCTAGGATTCAGGATCCACCTTAAAGAAAAGATGTTTATATAGTGCTATGTACATATTAGGAGGAATTCCTGGACCTGATATTCACATGGAAAAAGGAATGGCCAAGCTTATCATAAATCCCAATGATCCCTTGGGGAATATTGCTTCCTATCCCTGCCAATCTGAGTTCTGCAAGATTGGGTGCCAATGGGAGAAATATTTCAGCCAAGGGACATATCAAGAATTCTACTGAACTCTTAAGAGACTGGCACTGTTTGTTGAGGAGTCTGATTTCAAGGTCAAAATCTGGTATGACCTTTCAGACCCAAGTTTAGTTAATTAACAAAGAAGCCTTTGTTAATTTGCAGGATCATGGGAGAAAGCCCTACTCACAGAAGACTTAGTGTACAGCCTTGCCTTACAAACTTCCAGAGAAAGTTACTGTCAAAGACTCAGGTCTCCTCCCCAGGCCGGCTAACATTCATATTTTTGGCTGAGGTACCTCCATTCAGAGGCCTTCCAATCAGGGGGGCATCAACTGAGATGTTTTTACTTTTCCTCCTTGCCAGGGAATCTTGACTGAGACGACTTTCTCCACTCAGACTCAGGACTGCTGCAGTCTTATTACTTTCTACTCGTCTCCTCCAGACCCCAGTCACACACACACACACACACACACACACACACACATGCACACAAATAACAGGAATTTATTCAGGATTCCTTTTTAATAAGACAGTTCTCCTCATCTGCCCTGATCTGCCTGACTCCCACTTGGTACCACTCAATGGGGAAAAATGGATCATTGGGAAAGCAGTGCCTTATTTTGCCTCTTTCTTACACTCCTGCAGAAAGTGAATAGAAGCTCAATTGTTATTTTTAGCTTAATTGTCCCATGACCACCTTGACACCTGGCTGCTTTGGGCTTTGGGCATGCGAAGGAAAAACATGTTAAAAAAGGAGTCATCAAGTTGTCTGGGATCCTGATCATCAATCTGAGACAGAACTTCAGTTACACAGTGTGGTTAGGGAGGGATACTGTTGTCACCCAGAGAAGCTATTTGGATGTTTTTTGGCACAGTCCTGCCCAATTCTGATGGTCAGTAGATAAATACATTAATTTCTGTCAGAGAAGGTCATGGTGATCCCTTGGGCACCAGCATCTGTCCCATGCCATAACGAAACACTGCAAGACTGCCACAGGCAATACTTCAAGCTGCGGGGGAGCAGGCCAGTCAATCCTAAAGGAAATCAACCCTGAATATTCACTGGAGGGGCTGATACTGAAGCTGAAGCTCCAGTACTTTCACCACCTGATATGAAGAGCCAACTCATTAGAAAAGACACTGATGCTGGGAGAGATTGAAGACAGGAGGAGAAGGGAAAACAGAGGACAAGATAGTTGGATGGCATCACTGACTCAATGGATATGAGTTTGGGCAAGCTCCAGGAGATAGTGAAGCCAAGGGAAGCCTGGAGTGCTGCAGCTCATGGGATCTCAAAAAGTCAGACATCACTGAGTGACTGATAATAAGAGAAAAGAAGACAGATGTCTATTGCAAAGTTACATTGAGAGGTTTTAATTTGTCTTACTAATCTCCTACTTCTAAGTTTCCTCATGAACACTGACCTATGTGAACCTTGAAAAAACTTCTGGCAATTCATATGCAAACAAAAAAGACACAAAACAGCAAAGCAGTCTTGGGAAAGAAGAATGGAGCTGGAGGAATCAGTCTTCCTAACTTCAGATTATACTACAAAGCTACAGCTATCAAGACAGTATGGTACTGGCACAGAAACAGAAATATAGACCAATGGAGCAAGATAGAAAGCCCAGGAATAAACCCATACACCTATGGGTACCTTATTTTTGACAAAGGAGGCAAGAATATACAATGGGGCAAAGACAGCCTCTTCAATAAGTGGTGCTGGGAAAACTGGACAGCTACGTGTAAAAGAATGAAATTAGAACACTTCCTAACACCATGCGCAAAGATAAACTGAAAATGGATTAAAGACCTAAATGTCAGACTAGAAACTATAAAAATCTTGGAGGAAAATATAGGTAGAACACTTCATGACATAAATCAAAGCAAGATCCTCTAAGACCCATCTCCTAGTGTAATGGAAATAAAAACAAAAGCAAACAAGACCTGATTAAACTTAAACACTTTTGCACAGCAAAGGAAACTGAAAGGTGAAAAAAAAAGCAAGGTGAAAAGACAACCCTCAGAAAGGGGAGAAAATAATAGCAAATGAGACAAGTGACAAAGGATTAATTTCTAAAATATATAAGCAGCTCACGCAACTCAATACTGGAAAAACAAACAACCCAATCAAAAAGTGGGAAAAAGACCTACAAAGACATTTCTCCAAAGAAGACATACAGATAGCTAACAAACACATGAAAAGATGCTCAACATTGCTCATTATTAGAGAGATGCAAATCAAAACCACAATGCAATATTATCTCACACTGGTCAGAATGGCCATCATCAAAAAGTCTACAAACAATAAATTCTGGAGATGGTGTGGAGCAAAGGGAACACTCTTGCACTGTTGGTGGGAATGTAAATTGATACCGCCATTATGGAAGATGGTATGGAGTTTCCTTAAAAAACTAGGAATGAAACCACCGTATGACCCAGCAATCCCACTCCTAGGCATATACTATGAGGAAACCAAAATTGAAAAAGACACATATATCCCATTGTTCATTGCAGCACTATTTACAATAGCTAGAACACGAAAGCAAACTAGATGTCCATCAACAGATGAATGGATAAAGAAGCTGTGGTGCATATACACAATGTAATATTACTCAACCATAAAAAGGAACACATTTGAGCCAGTTCTGATGAGATGGATGAACCTAGAACCTATTATACAGAGTGAAGTGAGTCAGAAAGAAAAAAGATAAACATACTATCCTAACACACATATATGGAATCTAAGAAAATTGTACTGAAGAATTTATTTACAGGGCAGCAATGGAGAAACAGACATAGAGAATAGACTTATGGACATGGGGAGAGAGAAGGAGAAGATGTATGGAAAGAGTAACATGGAATCTTAAATTATCATATGTAAAATAGATAGCCAATGGGAATTTTATGTCTGGCTCAGGAAACTCAAACAGGGGCTCTGTCTCAACCTAGAGGGGTGGGATGGGGAGGGAGATGGGAGGGAGCTTCAAGAGGGGATATACATATACCTATGGCTGATTCATGTTGAGGTTTGATAGAAAACAACAAAATTCTGTAAAGCAATTATCCTTCAATAAAAAACTAATTAAAAAATAAATGCTTTTGAAGATGTAAAAAGGAATGTATATGAGGTGGGTAAACCAGCACAAGTGGTGGACACTGTGATGCACACTGGGTTCTATTAAAGAAGGATGAGAAGTCCTGCTGGCAGGGTGGATGGAAGATAGCCTTCAGCTCTTAGGTTTTTCAGGGATCACCTCTGCTGTAGAAATCTGGAGGTCCATACTCTTCTCACAGTCTAAATCCAATGATGGATAGAGCCATAATCTAAAGGCCTAGCTATTTTGGTTTCCAACAGTATAACTGATAAAGCCTACTAGCTCCAGACATGGCCATAGTTTGGCTATCGGGATTTCTCTCTCTGAAGGATACTGTTCCTTTCCCCTTCATTCTGGAATCACTGATTCCAAGGACACTCACTAATGAAGAGTCTGCCAAGGAAACTCCCGTGTGAATCTCTTGGGCTACCCCTTCTGTGCCAATTTTTTATTTTGAATCACTAAAATTCTAATGACTCATAGGCGGAAAGCATAATCTACCTTAGTCTAATTCTTTTGAACTCATTTCCAAGTTAAAAATTTAACTTTAAAAATTAAGTACAATGTTTTGAATTATATAGATAGTACAAGGGCTTCCTTGGTGGCTCAGATGGTATAGAATCCATCTGCAAAGTGGAAGATCTGGGTTCAGTCCCTGGGTTGAAAAATCCCCTGGAGAAGGAAATGGCTACCCAATCCAGTATTCTAGCCTACAGAATTGCATGGACAGAGGAGACTGGCAGGCTATAGTCCATGGGGTTAAAAAGAATCAGACATGGCTGAGCAACTTTCATTTTCACTTTCTTTTAAATTTTGATAGCTGATTTACATTTTAGACTTCATAAATATTGAAATAAAATGTTTCAGGTATTTGCTTATGAAAAATTTGGGCCATTATAAATAAAACCGTAAGTAGGTATGCACTTTAATCAATATGAAAATAAATTTATGTATTGGGAGACTACAACTGTTTTATATTGCATATTTGGATATTATTCAAAAGCTGTAGTTGATTATTCTGTCTTAAATGACATTTAGTTAAAGACGAAATGTTTGCATCCTCACCACTTCCCTGCCCAACCCATATGTTTATATGTTGAAATCCTAACCATCAGTGTGATGACATTTGGATGTAGGGCCTTTAGAGGGTGATTATGTCATGAGAATGGAGCCCTAGTGAATAGGATTGATGTCCATATCAGGAGATCCCAGAAACATCCTTTGCCCCTTCTATCTTGTGAGTTATAGAGATAAGATGGTCCTCTATGAATCAGGAAGCTGGAACTCATCAGACAGCAAATCTGCCAGGACCTTGATTTTGGACTCCCCAGCATTCAGAGCT
Organism: Bos indicus; assembly: GCF_029378745.1. Taxonomy (NCBI): domain Eukaryota; kingdom Metazoa; phylum Chordata; class Mammalia; order Artiodactyla; family Bovidae; genus Bos; species Bos indicus. Next base: position 5,368,837 of record NC_091771.1, read on the forward strand.
GTGAAAAATCCTGTTTAAAAGGCACACAGTCAATTTTATCACGTTACAGCAGCCTGAATGGACTAAGACAGCGGGTTACTTTTGCTTATTGAAATAATGGGTCTCAGAAATTTACTGCAGATCAAATTATTTGTAAGAGAAACATGGTTTCTCAGTATTAAACTTCATTCTACTGGGGGCCAAGTTTTGCTTATGGCAAAAATGAAGCTATGTTTTAAAATATGTTTAGTAACTCAAATAAATCAAGATTTCAGAAAAATGTCCACACAGCAATGCTGTTGTATTGTAATATACATGTCACACACACACACACACACACACACACACACACACAAACACATAGATGACAATGAAAACTTAAATACTTGTAACTGACTTATGTGTGTAACTTTGAAGGGAAAGTAGTCTGTATTTCATATTTTCACAAGATAACCTCTTCATAAATTGAATCTTGCCTTATAATATCCTTGTGTCCAGGCTAAACCAGACCCATGAGGAATCAATGTCTTTATATAAGTGTCCAGTGTAATTTTTATGAGGACAAGAGATTGTCTCATTTTCCCATGGCTCTGTGCTAATCACAGTCTGGAATTTCAGCCCTCCCATCTTTCCTTAAGATAATGCTAACTCCATTGCTCTGATTTGAGCAGTAGGATGATTGAAGACAATGCCAAACTTTCCTTTTCTGTTCCCAAACTGAGTCATTGACCATAGTTCAGAAGTATAAGTATATATAACAGTCTTTTCTGAAAAATGGAAATTCCTAAGATAACTATAATCTAGAGGGAAGATGTCTTCCAAAAATAATTCCATAATGGCCACTAAAATTTATTTCTTTAGTATCACCATTTACTTTTTTAGCCTCCAATAAAAGGTGAGGAGGAGGTGTATTTAAAAAGAAATTGTGGTTTTCTAAAGGGATTTTCTTATTCAAAAAATTTTCCACCATGAGATTTCCCTTCTCTCTCTACTTTCTAGACAGTTTCTTTTCTTCAACCTTCCATATTTTTATTTTTCTCTCTTAGAGTTTGCACATCTGCTGTCTTCACCTTGGCCTACAAGGATGATCAGTAGACATCACTGTCTGTAACAGTATGTGACAATACTTATTCCTGTGCTCTACAATGTGTAATGGGCAGAGTAAGAAGGTACTTCTCCATAGACAGAAAATGTGTTTATCAAATTGACTAATAGCTACCTCATATTTACTTTGTGTTTCTAATGTTCTGCAGCAGAGTTGCAACTGAACTTAGCTATATTTGCTTTGTATGACCATTATAATTAAGTGAACAATCAAAATAAATATTGAATATCATACTTTTTGAGGAAATCCTAGAAATAGCATGATTAAAGTCAGACAAAAACAAGGATGCCAATAATCTTGAACAGTATTTAACATTGTTCCAGAAGTATTAGCAAAATGCAATTAGAGGTAAAAGAAAAGAAATATACTTTAAAGGAGGACAAAATATTTCACTATTTACATGTATCATTCTAACCTGAAGCTCAAATAGAAGCAAATTAAACATTGCTGAAAAAGGTTAAATGATTCAGAAATTAGGTTAAATTAACCTAATTTACACCATTTAAAGCCAAGCCAAATATAAGAAACGTTACAGCAACAACACATTAAAAGATAAAAGATATTAAGAAATAAAAAGCATAGAAATGAAAGAAAAATTAAAATGAGATGTAAAGATGTATATCACCCTAAGTGAAAAAAAAATATTTAAGATTTCAATGGTTGATAACATGAAGTTTCCAATCTTCCCTGAATTCACAAATAAAATCAACAAGTAAATCTAATTTTTGAAATTCTTATTCTTAGGCAAAAGGTTTCTAATGTTAATGTAGGAAAATAAACATGATAATATCCCAAATTCTGAAACATTAGTTTCCTATTGCTGCTCTAACAAATTACCAGAAACACAGTGGCTAAACATTACAAATGTATTGTCTTATTGTTCTGTGGGTCACAAGTCTGACTTTGGTCTCATTGAGCTAAAATCAAGATGTCAGTAGGGCTGAATTCCTTTCCGGAGGCTTTAGGTGGGAACCTGTTTCCTGGCCTTTTCCAACTTTGTGAGGCCACCAGCCTTCCCTGGCTTACGGCCCTTTTCCTTTTTCTTTACCAGAGATGGCTGACTGGATCCGTCTTACACCACATCTTTCTGACCTTCTCTTCTGCCTTCTTCTTTGATATTCAAGGACTCCTGTGATTATACTAGGCCTAAATAGATAATCCAGGAAAATCTCACAACCCTAAATTCAACTGGTTGGCAAACTTAATTCAGATTCAACCTCAGTGACTCTGCCATGTAACATAAGATATTCACAGGTTCCATAATGTAGAGCATGTGTCTCAGGTGGACATTATTCTGCCTTCCACAAATGGCTAATTCTAGTCACTTGACTTGTTTTCTCACATTTTCCCACTTTTGTCCTCTCAATCTTACTTAAAACTTTAAAAAGATCATATGTGAATGTGCTTTATAAACTGTGAAGCAATCTACTCAGTAAAATATACAAATTACTTTACTTGTGTTATTTATACATTAATTTATTTTATGTAAGTGATAATGTCTTCCTTTCATATTACTCAGTCTTCCTGTAGCATATGCTACTAAACGTAACAGCAAGCAAATGAAAAACTAAATATGAATCCAGCCCAAAAAAGGAAAAAAAAAAGCATTTCCTTAATTTGCTAGAAAACTGTCTCATTAACCTATACCAAATTCCCTTTCAATCAAACTTTTCAGTTACACAAAATAAATTCAAATTTTGTTTAAATTAAGCACTGTGAAAACTCTACCTCATTAAATAAATACATTGAACTTTGGTATTAAAAGTGAAAAATATTAAATAAAAAACATATTTCTGAATATACAGGGCATAATTTCATGCAAATTGACATAGTGCAATTAATTCAGAAATATTGAGTAAATATGGATGAATCAGTAAGTAACAGCTAACAGAAAAATTAAGAAAAAACACATGTTAAAGCTCAGCTAAATATATGAAAATTTACATTTGTATATTTTTTATTAATAATGTACAGAATAGGAAGTTCTAACTGTATTTCCAAATGTTTCATAGAAATCAATTTAATATCTTTGAGTTATAAATTAAATGGTTTTAATGGTTTAATTAAACTCCAGTTCTGCTATATAAAATTTATCATCTGTGCACTACTATAAAATTGTTATCCTTTACTAGATTTGAATACTAAAAATATGCAAAGTCTATCCTTAGATCCAAAGACTATGTTAAAAGATGTAATTGTTCATTCTTCTAGACTGCTATTTTTTAACCTGCTCTCTGGATGTTAAATTATATTTATTTATTGACATAAAATAAGCATTTTGAGAAATAGTATGTCATATTCTTGAATGAACTCACCAGATAGCTTTATATTTCTCAATTTTCCTTTCTAGGATAATATTCCTTTGACTGAGGAAAACAATGAAGATATCTCAATAACAAAATGTGAAGTCTACTTGAAGAGCAACTCAATAGTTAAGTCATTGACCATCAAACTTATCTTTATAATCACATAACTAGTTTTGAAACTTCCCTTGTTATAAATGTTAACATTAAAGTGAAATATTCCAGAAGAGTAAAGACTTAAGAAAGAATGATGTAAAGACAGAATGAAAAAAAAGAAAGGAAGACAAGGAAGTGAAGGAGGGAAGGAGGAAGGAAACAAGAAAACCATTAAACTTGACACCATATTAATGACTAGTAATAAGAATACAGGCCTATTAGGTTTTAGAGAAGGCATGATCTCTCAAGTCTTGAAAATCACTTTAAGGCAATATTTCTTTTAGAGTATTAAATGTCATTAACCAAATGATCTCAAAGATATCAATCAGTAGAGCATTTACTTGGATATCTCTATCTCTGGTTGATTTAAAAGTAGTAACATATATGATCCTTGTCTAAAGACCTGCTTTCTCTCTTAGAAGACAAGATTAATTTACCTGAAATCTCAGAAGAACAATGAAATTAAAAATGAAAAATAAAAACAATCTAAACACTAAATTGTGTGCTTCAGCCTTTAAATGCGATTGCATTCAGAAAAAGGAGAAATTCCTCCAAATTGGATTATTCAAATACATTTTTCATAAAATTATTTTTTCCTTTAACGGAGGTTTATTTGACATCCTGAAAATTTTATAGCAATTGATTTGGCAAAAAAGAGATAGAAGTGTTTTCCAGGCAGGTGAAGTGAGAGGCCATACTCTTCTGGCAAAATTGTAGTACAAATATGATGTTGATTAGTGGCTATGAACTGACTCTTCAATGATTTGGTCAACTAAGTTATAATTAAACAACTGACAAACTTTCTGGTAGAAGTTGGAAGGGGTGTGTGTGAGAGAGAGAAAGGGAGAGAGAGAGAAATCTATAATCATCCTCACTTTGGTCTTACAGTACCTTCCATTCATATGCAGTAGAATTTCATTATAGTAAATTTCCTTAAAGAGTCTGGATTATATAAAATGATCCAGCATCCTGACTTCATATGAAGTTATTTTCATGGCTTGTTGTAATATTGCTTTTTTATTTTATATGACAATTAATTCTATATGACAAATATTTTCTCCATCTTTTTCTATACCACAATCTCATGAGGGAAAACTACTGGACATGCTGTTTAGGGCATAATTTTTAAATTATGTACCAGTAACTATACAGACTGATTCCAAATAGGAAAAGGAGTATGTCAAGGCTGTATATTGTCACCCTGCTTATTTAACTTCTATGCAGAGTACATCATGAGAAACTCTGGGCTGGAAGAAGCACAAGCTTGAATCAAAATTGCTGGGAGAAATATCAACAACCTCAGATATGCAGATGACACCATCCTTATGGCAGAAAGTGAAGAGGAACTAAAAAGCTTGTTGATGAAAGTGAAAGAGGAGAGTGTAAAAGTTGGCTTAAAACTCACCATTCAGAAAATGAAGATCATGGCTTCTGGTCCCATCACTTCATGGGAAATATATGGGGAAACAGTGGAAACAGTGTCAGACTTTATTTTTTGGGGGGCTCCAAAATCACTGCAGATGGTGATTGCAGCCATGAAATTAAAAAACGCTTACTCCTTGGAAGAAAAATTATGACCAACCTAGATAGCATATTGAAAAGCAGAGACAGACATTACTTTGCCAACAAAGGTCCGTCTAGTCAAGGCTATGGTTTTTCCAGTGGTCATGTATGGATGTGAGAGCTGGACTGTGAAGAAGCTGAGAGCCTAAGAATTGATTCTTTTGAACTGTGGTGTTGGAGAAGACTCTTGAGAGTCCCTTGGACTGCAAGGAGATCTAACCTGTCTACTCTAAAGGAGATCAACCCTGGGTGTTCTTTGGAAGGAATAATGCTAAAGCTGAAACTCCAATACTTTGGCCACCTCATGAGAAGAGTTGACTCATTGGAAAAGACTCTGATGCTGGGAGGGATTGGGGGCAGGAGGAGAAGGGGACAACAGAGGATGAGATGGCTGGATGGCATCATGGACTCGATGGACATGAATTTGAGTGAACTCCAGGAGTTGTTGATGGACGGGAGGCCTCGCGTGCTGATTCATGGGGTCGCAAAGCGTCGGACATGACTGAGCGACTGAAGTGAACTGAACTGAACTATAGGGTGTTTTAAATCAGCAATAATAAAGTTGACATTGGTCATTTAAGTATTATGTATCTTTGTTTTCATTCTTGACCATCTCAAAGGCAAAGAATCTAAAGGCAATTTAATAATTGCCCCAAGAGGGAAAAGTCTTCCTGTCTCTTACTGAAGAAAACTTAAGAAGAAGCTAAGTAGAGTTGCCTGTCCCTTTCTATGGGTAATAAAACACTAGGAAAAATAAACTTTATACCTTTATTAAATTTACATTATTAATTCATTACAATATTGATTGATTCATTAATAAATATCTGTGGGCCACAACATACATATCTATTAATAAATATGGTAAATGTGGTCTCAGACAAGTCATTGAGCTATACTCTGGCAGAGTTCAAGAATGGATGACCTTTGATGAAAAAAATTGAAGAGAAAACTAAATGGAAATATATTCTGTGTTTGTAGATTGGAAAAACTAACATTGTTAAAATTTCCATATTAACCAAAGTAATTGACAGATTCAAGTCCAATCCTTGTAAAGAAATCCAATACCATTTTCACAGACATATAATAATTTTAAATTTAAACGGAGTTAGAAGTAGCCAGTGACCATGAAGAGTCACAGCAGTCTTAAAAGAGAACAAAGCTAGACGCAGCATGCTTCCTGACTGAAGCGATATTACAGAGTTACCACAATCAAAATAATATGGTTTCATCCTAAAAACAGACACATAAACCAATGGAGCAGAAATGAGAACCCAGAAATAAACCCACGCATATATGTTCAATTAATTTACAACAATGAAGGAAGCAACATACAATAGAGAAAGGACAACCTTTTCAATCAACAGTGGTTGGAAAACTGGACATTAACATGCAAAAGAATGAAATTAGCCTATTATCTTAAACCATACACAAAGTTAGCTTAAAATGGATTAAGGACTTAAATATAAGGAACAAGACCATATAACTCCTTGGAAAAAATAAAGAGGGTAACTCCTTGATCTGGGTCTTGGTGATGATTTTTTGGATCCGATTACAAAAGCAAAAAAGAAAAAAAAACAGTAAAAGATATTTGTAAACCATATATTCAGTAAGGGATCAATAAGTAAAATGTATAAATAATTGACACAACTCAATAGCAAAACCTCAAACTATCTTATTAAAAAATGGGCCGAGGATCCGAAAGACATATTTCCAAAGAAGATCTTCAAATCACCAGCAGTTGCATGAGAAGATGCACAACACCATTAATAATCAGGAAAATGCAAATCAAAACTGTAATGAGATATTACCTCCTGTTAAAATAGCTATTATTAAAAACAAACAAACAAACAAACAAACAGCAAGTAAATGTTGGTGAAGATGTGGAGAAAAGAGAACACTTGTGCACTGTTGATGGGAAGGTAAATTGATGCAGCCACTATGGAAAACATTATGGAGATTCCTCAAAAAATATGATGGAAGCTCCATATGATCCAGTAATTCCATTTCTGAGTATTTATCCAAAGAAAATGAAAATACTGTTTCTAAAAGACATATTTTCCCCTACGTTCATCATAATGTTATTTACAATAAACAAGAGGTAGAAACAACCTCTGTCCACTGATGTTTGAATGGATAAAGAAGATATGGTATATAAAATAGAATACTACTCAGGCATTAATTTTTTTTTTTTTTTTATCATTTTGGCCAACATGATGGACCTAGAAAGTATTATGCCAAGTTATGTAAGTCAGGCAGAACAAAACCAACAAATAACATATGATTTCATTTTCATTTGTAATCTAAAAAAACAAATCAAACCAAGCAACAAAACAAAATAAAACTCACTAATACAGAGAACAGAATGGTGGTTGCCAGAGGGGAAGAGAAATTGGAGGGTGAGCAAAAAGGGTGAATGGATTCAAAAGTTATAACCTTCTTGCGTATATTTAAATGTTGCCATGAGAATAAATCTTGAAAATTCTCAGCACAAGAAAAAAATTTGCAACTCTGTATGGTGACAGATTGTAACTCAATTTTTATTGTGGTGATCTTTTTGCACCATATAAAAATATGTAATCATCATGTGTTCACCTGAAACTAATGTTTCATGCCAATTATACCTCAAAAAATGGAACTGCCCACAATGTGTGTTTAAATATCCATTTTACTGTAATCTATAAAAAAGTTATTTGAGTAAAAATTCTTTTTAATTTATACTTTCACTATCACTCATTAACATGTCTGTTTTTGGGGAAATGATATGCCATTAGCCTAATTCCATAAAAATGAACACAAAGACTAAGTCGGGGGGAAGCACAAGCATGGTAGCTGCCTTGATCCCTGCTACTGCAAAGTTCATCATCTACTGAAATACTAAGTTTTGTAATCTACTAAAAAAAATAAGGATAGCAAAATACAGAATTTTAAAAAAGAATATATGTAACAATAGAAGTTAGTAATTTTAATAATGACTAACATGCTACCATGTTAAGCACTGTTTGAAGCACTTTATGAGTTTTCGTTTTTCCTTTGAATAAAAATTATTCTCACACTTTGTAGTGAGGAAGCTGGTGCTGAGATAGATTAAAATCTGATAAGGGGATGACAGAGGATGAGATGGTTGAATATGAGTTTGAGCAAGCTCCAGGAAATGGTGACAGGCAGGGAAGCCTGGCTTGATGCAGTTCCTGGGGTCACAAAGTGTTGGACATGACTGGGTGACTGAACTACAAGGGGTAAACTTTGTTTTAAAACCTATGTCAACTCAACTTTAGTCATATCTGTTAACCACTATGCTGTATCAAACAGGGATTCATTCTAAAAACTGCTAATACCATACATTTATGCAATGTTTCTCTCTTACATATGAAAGAGCTATTTTACATAGTATATCATTTGATCTTTATATTTCTGTGAATAACATTAAATTTTATTCCATTATGCATAAGAGTAAGCTAAAATTTTGAGTGGATATTCATGACAAACTTCTAGTGAATGGCAATGTTAGGAATCCAAAGCAAGTCTTCCCAATATATAACACTAGTATATTTACTTTATGTCACTCTGAGATCACTTTAGTGCTGTAAAATGCTGAGCAGGGATGAGAACTAAAATGTTATAACTCCTATTAACCAAAAATATCAAGAAAAATAAAGATTTTTATGGTGAGCTATCTGCCTGTGAAGTGATATATAGGATGTATTGTCAATATCTGCTATTGTAATTTCACATTGGTTGAATTTAAAATTTTATACTTCTAATTTTATATATACTGCTATTATGAAATAAAATAATTTAAAACCTCAAAATAATGACGTTAAAATATTGGCACAGCAGTAAAGAGTCTGCCTTTATAGGAGATGTAGGAGATGCATGAGACGTGGGTTACATCCCTGGATCAGAAAGATCCCTTCGTGGAGGAAATGGCAACCCACTCCAGTATTCATGTCTGGAGAATCTCGTGGACAGAGGAGCCTGGTGGGCTACAGGTTATAGCCTCACAGAGTTGGATGTGAGGATCCATCCAACTGATCAATCGCACCACAGTTGGTGCGAGTGATCAGATGTGGATCACTGAGCGCACATGCATACATTAATTAAATAAATTGAGAACAAACTGACATCAATTTTCTTTCCTTTGTCTTTATTAACATGCCTTTCTGATCCAGTGTTTGGGAGGAAAAAACAAAACAAAACATATGTTCTTTTTTTTTTCATAACGATATCAGAGAAAAATATTTTAGTTAACTGTTCAAAGAAATATGTATTACTGAAATTCACAACTGAGCCAACTAAAAATTACCTTATCCGTACTATACTTTACATTGTACAGGAGGCGGTGATGAAAACCATCTCCAAGAAAAAGAAATGCAAAAAGGCAAAATGGTTGTCTGAGAAGGCTTTACAAATAGATTAGAAAAGAAGATAAGTGAAAAGCAAAGAAAAAAAGGAAAGATATACTCACTAATGGCAAAGTTCCAAACAATAGCAAAGAGAGATAAGAAAGCCTTCCTAGATGAACAATGCGAAGAAATAGAGGAAAACAATAGAATGGGAAAGACTAAAGATCTCTTCCAGAAAATTAGAGATACCAAGGGAACAATTCATACAGAGATGGGCGCGCACACACACACACACACACACAAATAGCATGGACCTAACAGAACCAGAAAATATTAAGAAGAGGCAGCAAGAACACACGAAGAACTGCACAAAATATGTCTTAAAGACTTGGAAAACCGCAAGGGTGTGATCACTCACCTAGAGCCAGACAACCTGGTGTGTGAAGTTAACTGGAAATTAGGGAGCATTACTGTGAACCAAGTTAGTGGAGGTGATGGAATTCCAGCTGAGCTATTTCAAATCATTAGAGATGATGCTGTGAAAGTGCTGCACTCAATATGCCAGCAAATTTGGAAAACTCAGCAGTGGCCACAATACTGTTAAAACTCAGTTTCATTCCAATACCAAAGAAGGGCAATGTCAAAGGGTATTTAAACTACCACACAATTGCACTGATTTCACATGATAGCAGGAAAATGTTCAAAATCCTTCAAGCTAGGCTTCAATAATATGTGAAGCTAGAACTTCCAGCTAAACAAGCTGGATTTAGAAAAGGCAGAAGAACCAGAGACCAAACTTGCAACATATATTGGATCATAGAAATAGCAAGAGAATTCCAGAAAAAAACATGTGCTTCTGCTTCATTGACTATACTAAAGCCTTTGACTGTGTGGATCACAAGAAACTGTGGAAAATTCTTAAAGATATGGGAATACCAGACTGCCTTACTTGTCTCCTGAGAAATCTGTATGCAAGTCAAGAAGCAACAGTTAGACAGGACATGGGACAGCACACTGGTTCAAAATTGGGAAAAGAGTATGTCAAGGCTGTATAATGTCACCCTGCTTATTTAACTCTGATGCAGAATGGTGTAATGGTGAAAATCACTCAGTTGTGTCTGCTCTTTGTGATCCCATGGACTTTACGGTGCATGAAATTCTCCAGGCCAGAATACTGTAGTGGTTAGCCATTCCCTTCTCCAGGGTATTTTCCCAAACAAGGGATCAATCCCAGGTCTCCTGCATTGCAGGCGGATATTTTACCAGCTGAGCCACCAAAGAAGCCCCATGTACTCTATGCAGAGTACATCATGTGAAATGTTGCCTGGATGAATCACAAGCTGGAATCAAGATTGCCTGGAGAAATATCAATAACCTCAGATATGCAGATGACACCACCCTTATGGCAGAAAGTGAAGATAAAGTAAAGAACTCTTGATTGATGAAGGTGAAAGAGTGAAAAAGCTTGCTTAAAACAGCATTCAAATCCTAAGGTTATGGCACCAGGTCCCATCACTTCATGGCAAATAGATGAGGATGCAATGGAAACAGTGACAGACTTTATTTTCTCGGGCTCCAAAATCACTGTGGACTGTGAATGCAGCTATGAATTTAAAAGATGCTTGCTCCTTTGATGAAGAGCTATGATAAACCTAGATAGCATATTAAAAAGCAGAGATATCACTTTGCAGACAATGGTTCGTACAGTGAAAGCTATGGTTTTTCTAGTAGTCATGTACAGATTTGAGAGTTGGACCATAAATAAGGCTGAGCACTAAAGAACTGATACTTTCAAATTATGGTTTGGAGAAGACTCTTGAGAGTCCCTGGATAACAAGGTGGTCAAGCCAGTCAATCTTAAAGCAAATAAACCCTGAATATTCATTGAAACGACTGATGCTGAAGCTGAAGTTCCAATACTTTGGCCACCTGATGGGAAAAGCTGATGCATTGGAAAAGACCCTGATGCTGGAAAAGATTGAGGGCAGGAAAGGAAGTGGGTGACAGAAGATGAGATGGCTGGATGCATCAATGAATCAAAGGACAAAAATTTGAGCAAACTCCAGGAAACAGCAAAGGACAGGGAAGTCGGCATACAGCGGTCCATGTATTGCAAAGAGTCAGACACAACTGAGTGGCTAAACAACAACTTTGGTTTAAGACTCAATCTCTGTGGGTCCACCAGTCCAAACCTATAAACTCTCTAATAGTCTGTCCAATCCCAACCCATTCTCCATTTTATAAAATACATGAAAATAAGTTACACCATGTGGAGATGCTGCTATATATCCATTCAGTTCAGTTCAGTTCAGTTCAGTAGCTCAGTTGTGTCTGACTCTTTGTGACCCCATGAACTGCAACACGCCAGGCCTCCCTGTCCATCACCAACTCACGGAGTTCACTCAAACTCATCTCCATCAAGTTGGTGATGCCATCCAGCCATCTCATCCTCTGTCGTCTCCTTCTCCTCCTGCCCCTAATCCCTCCCAGCATCAGGGTCTTTTCCAATGAGTCAACTCTTCGCATGAGGTGGCCAAAGTACTGGAGTTTCAGCTTTAGCATCAGTCCTTCCAAAGAACACCCAGGACTGATCTCCTTTAGAATGGACTGGTTGGATCTCCTTGAAGTCAAAGGGACTCTCAAGAGTCTACTCCAGCACCACAGTTCAAAAGCATCAATCCTTTGGTGCTCAGCTTTCTTCACAGTCCAACTCTCACATCCATACATGACCACTGGAAAAACCAGAGCCTTGACTATATGGACCTTTGCTGGCAAAGTAATATCTCTGCTTTTTATTTATTTATTTAATTTTATTTTATTTTTAAACTTTACATAATTGTATTAGTTTTGCCAAATATCAAAATGAATCCACCACAGGTATACATGTGTTCCCCATCCTGAACCCTCCTCCCTCCTCCCTCCCCATACCATCCCTCTGGGTCGTCCCAGTGCACTAGCCCCAAGCATCCAGTATTGTGCATCGAACCTGGACTGGCATCTCATTTCATACATGATATTTTACATGTTTCAATGCCATTCTCCCAAATCTTCCCATCCTCTTCCTCTCCCACAGAGTCCATAAGACTGTTCTATATCTCTGCTTTTTAAAATGCTATCTAGATTGGTTATAACTTCCCTTCTAAGGAGTAAGCATCTTTTAATTTCATGGCTGCAATCACCATCTGCAGTGATTTTGGAGCCCCAAAAAATAAAAAGTCTGACACTGTTTCCACTGTTTCCCCATCTATTTCCCATGAAGTGATGGGACCAGATGCCATGATCTTAGTTTTCTGAATGTTGAGTTTTAAGCCAACTTTTTCACTCCCCTCTTTCACTTTCATCAAGAGGCTTTTTAGTTCCTCTTCACTTTCTGCATAAGGGTGGTGTCATCTGCATATCTGAGGTTATTGATATTTCTCCTGGCAATCTTGATTCCAGCTTGTGCTTCTTCCCAGCATTTCTCATGATGTACTTTGCATAGAAGTTAAATAAGCAGGGTGACAGTATACAGCCTTGACATACTCCTTTTCCTATTTGGAACCAGTCTGTCGTTCCATGTCCAGTTCTAACTGTTGCTTCCTGACCTGCATATAGGTTTCTCAAGAGGCAGGTCAGGTGCTCTGGTATTCCCATCTCTTGAAGGATTTTTCACAGTTTATTGTGATCCACACAGTCAAAGGCTTTGGCATAGTCAATAAAGCAGAAATAGATGTTTTTCTGGAACTCTCTTGCTTTTTCTATGATCCAGCGGATGTTGGCAATTTGATCTCTGGTTCCTCTGCCTTTTCTAAAACCAGCTTGAACATCTGGAAGTTCATGGTTCACATATTGCTGAAGCCTGGCTTGGAGAATTTTGAGCATTACTTTACTAGCGTGTGAGATGAGTGAGATTGAGCATTCTTTGGCATTGCCTTTCTCTGGGATTGGAATGGAAACTGACCTTTTCCATTCCTGTGGCCACTGCTGAGTTTTTCAAACTTGCTGGCATATTGAGTGCAGCACTTTCTCAGCATCATCTTTCAGGATTTGAAATAGCTCAACTGGAATTCCATCACCTCCACTACCTTTGTTTGTAGTGATGCTTTCTAAGGCCCACTTGACTTCACATTCCAGGATGTCTGGCTCTAGGTGAGTGATCACACCATCATGATTATCTGGGTCAGGAAGAACTTTTTCGTACAGTTCTTCTGTGTATTCTTGCCACCTCTTCTTAATATCATCTGCTTCTGTTAGGTCCATACTATTTCTGTCCTTTTTCGAGCCCATCTTTGCATGAAATATTCCCCTGGTATCTCGAATTTTCTTGAAGAGATCTCTAGTCTTTCCCATTCTGTTGTTTTCCTCTATTTCTTTGCATTGTTCACTGAGGAAAGCTTTCTTATCTCTCCGTACTATTCTTTGGAACTCTGCATTCAGATGCTTATATCTTTCCTTTTCTCCTTTGCTTTTTGCTTCTCTTCTTTTCACAGCTATTTGCAAGGCCTCCTCAGACAGGCATTTTTCCTTTTGCATTTCTTTTCCATGGGAACGGTCTTGATCTCTGTTTCCTTTACAGTGTCACGGACCTCTGTCCATAGTTCATCAGGCACTCTATCTATCAGATCTAGTCCATTAAATCTATTTCTCACTCCACTGTATAACCATAAGGGATTTGATTTAGGTCATACCTGAATGGTCTAGTTGTTTTCCCTACTTTCTTCAATTTTAGTCTGAATTTGGCAGTAAGGAATTCATGATCTGAACCACAGTCAGCTCCTGGTCTTGTTTTTGCTGACTGTACAGAGCTTCTCCATCTTTGGCTGCAAAGAATATAATCAATCTGATTTCAGTTTGACCATCTGGTGATGTCCATGTGTAGAGTCTTCTCTTGTGTTGTTGGAAGAGGGTGTTTGTTATGACCGGTGCATTCTCTTGGCAAAACTCTATAAGCCTTTGCCCTGCTTCATTCTGTATTCCAAGGCCAAATTTGCCTGTTACCCCAGGTGTTTCTTGACTTCCTACTTTTGCATTCCAGTACCCTATTATGAACAGGACATCTTTTTTGGGTGTTATTTCTAAAAGGTCTTGTATGTCTTCATAGAACTGTTCAACTTCAGCTTCTTCAGTGTTACTCTTTGGGACATAGACTTGGATTACTGTGATGTATCTATTATACAAGCTAAAATATAAAATAGTGATTATACCAAATGATGAAGAGGATGTGAAAAAATTAGGTCTCTTATAAACTGCTGATGAAATTGTAAAACTATAAGACCATTATTGAAACTATTTTGGATGTGTCTTGTAAAATTAGGGCTTCCCTGGTGTCTCACATAGTAAAGAATCTTCTTGCAATACAGGAGAACTGGCTTCGATCTCTGGGTCAGGAAGATCCCCAGAAGAAGTGAATGGCTACTCACTTCAACATTCTTTCCTGGAGAAGTACATGGACAGAGAAGCCCTTTAGGCTACAGTCCAGGGTGTCACAAAGATTTGGACTTGACTGAACGACTAACACACACACACACGCATACACACACACACACAGAAAGCCATTATTGAAACTATTTTGGTAGTTTTCTTGTAAAATTAACACTACAACACAGAAATAGCACACTTGATCATTTAGCTCACAGGAATGAAAACATCTGTCCACACAAAAACCTGTATATTGACAGTCATAGCAGCTTTCTTTTTAATACCAGAACCTGGATCAAATATCCTCTTCTTATGTCTATAGGAAAGTCTGCTAAGCCTCCATATTGGCCTTGTTCTTTTTTACATATAAATCAACTAAACTTAGCTTTGCTTTATCAGGTTATTCTGCTGGCATTTTTGGGGGCTGAGAAAAGACAAGATACAAATGTATCTGGTCTCTACTGTGCCAGGTACTGGGGACACAAAAATAAAAGATAGAAGAGACCTGTATTTTCATGGAGCTTGAAATTAATTGAGGTAGCATGTGAGAAAGAGGAAAACCTACAAATAAGTAATTGCAGAATATATTGTTATGGGAGAAAGAATAAGACACTTCTATTTAGAATAGTAATTGGCAAATCACCACCTACTTTGTTAAATAAAATTTTATTAAACCTGGCCACAAACTTTTTTTTTTTTGCATATTGTCTATGACAATATTCATGATATGAAGGCAGTATTGAGGAGTTACAACATAGTTTGTATAGTCTACAAAGGCTAAAATATTTACTATCTGAAACTTTAAGAAAAACTTTGCACATCTCTGACTTGGGATATATATTTTGAGTCTCAAACTGGATCTTAATATGTTTATATTCTCTCTTCTAGTAAGATATTTGTTAAAGCCAGGTGTTAAGGACTTTTTAAAAATGGTTTTTAAAAATTTTCTTAAGCCTTATATACAGACCAAAATCTAAGTCTGGTGGTCTATTACATAGTAGAGTTTGTTCTAGGCACAGTTAAACCATAAACATTTTCAATTACACCATGGTAGTAGGAAGATATGGTTTTCTAAACCATGGTAGAGACTCATCAATAGATCTCAAAATCAATTTTCAGGTTGTAACTAAAAATTTTTAAGTGAAATATACAAAGAAAAATAGACTGTAATGCACATAGTAAGGACACATTGCTTATGAAAGCTTTGTTCAGTTTGGTATGCATAGGCACATGGACAAACACACATACACATGCATGTTTTTGTTTATCATATATGGAAATAAATTATACAATGCTTGGAAGTCATTGCTTAATGAGATATGAAACTTGTAACTTAACTGCTAGGGAGCATTAAGGGTGATGCAGTTAAGTGGAACTATATTGTTCCTATTTCATACTTATGGACCAAAGATTGGGAGAACGGAAAAGCCTATAGTATATTTAAGGAAGAATTCCCTTGGTACCCTTCTGCTTTAGAATTCTAGAAGTAAATCACTTTGAAGACTGCAAAAAAACCAAGGGCATGCCAAGGAGAGTTAGAAAGGCTGTGGGTATATTCTGCACTTATTCACTTCTAAAACAACTTGTATTATTGTACTAGAGTATAGATGATGAACCCTGAGAAGGGACATCACCAGATGGTGAATAACCAAAATCAGATTGATTATATTCTTTGCAGCAAAGATGGAGAAACTCTGTACAGTCAGCGAAAACAAGACCAGGAGCTGACTGTGGCTCAGATCATGAACTCCTTATGCCAAATTAGACTGAAATTGAAGAAAGTGGGGAAAACCACTAGACCATTCAAGTATGACCTAAATCAAATCCCTTACGATTATACAGTGGAAGTGAGAAATAGCTTTAAGGGACTAGATCTGACAGAGAGAGTGCCTGATGAACTATGGATGGAGCTTTGTGACACTGTATAGGAGACAGGGAGCAAAACCACCCCCAAGAAAAAGAAATGAAAAAAGGAAAATGGCTGTCTGAGGAGGCCTTATAAATAGCTGTGAAATGAAAAGAAGCCAAAAGCAAAGGA
This sequence comes from Bos indicus, assembly GCF_029378745.1. Lineage (NCBI taxonomy): Eukaryota > Metazoa > Chordata > Mammalia > Artiodactyla > Bovidae > Bos > Bos indicus. The sequence continues at coordinate 5,385,721 of NC_091771.1, forward strand.
GAAAAGGAAAGATATACCCATTTGAATGCAGAGTTCCAAAGAATAGCAAGGAGAGATAAGAAAGCCTTCCTCAGTGATAAGTGCAAAGAAATAGAGGAAAACAATAGAATGGGAAAGACTAGAGATCTCTTCAAGAAAATTAGAGCGCAATATACTATTAACCAGATAGCCCACCATGTTCAGCTACTTTGAGATGACTGAAAATAAATGTGTTTCTGTCCAAAGTCACTTCAGTGGTGTCTGACGCTTTGCGATCCCATGGACTATAGCCTGTCAGGCTCCTCTGTCCATAGGATTTCCAGGCAAGAATACTGGAGTCGTTGCCATTGCTTACTCCAGGGGATTGTCCAGCCCACGGATGGAACCCACCTCTCTTATGGCTCCTGTGTTGACAGGCGGGTTCTTTACCACTAGCACCACCTGGGAAGCCCTAAAAAGTAAATGACCAGGATGTAAATCTGCTGCTCTCTTTTCCCTGTCCCAAAGCCAGATAACAATAATGATCTCAAAAATGACTGGTGTAGGTTCCAGGACACACTACTCATGCCTCAGCAATCAGTGTGTTTCTAGAGGCAATTTTCCATAATTCTAAGAACTCTGATTTCTGCTCTATAAGATTATATAATACATGTCCTCATGAATGTAAAGATGTTGTGGGGCCTAATGCTTATATAATCTTGGAGGTACACCTTAAGAAAAAGGATTCAACAGTGCATATCCTTGTTAAGGGCCCATTGTATAAGTGTCCCAGATTCTTTTCCTTTCCATTCTAAAGTCACCTTTGCAATTAATTCTCCAATCTATACTAAGAAATGCTTAGAAAATATAAGGCATTGGTGGACAATTGAAATACTGAGAAAGTACTTGAAATTAGCAAGCAGAAATTACTAAGAAGAGTTTATTTCTTCAGGCTAAATTTAACAATATTGACTGAATTGAATTTTAACCCAAAGAATAATTGGGAAATCATAAATATTAACATTTGATCACACTTTGTGGGAGATGACATAGGGTAAGAAGTATGGAGCAGAACTGGTTGCCAATTCTGCCCAATACTCTTCCCTTTTCTTTTTGAAATTTGTTATTTTATTCTGATAATTTGTTTTTATTTATTTACTTGTAGACAATATCTACCAATAGAGAGTTTGAAATGTCAGATACTCTCCAAGCCAACCCCGAGCTGGGGCAAATGCATATGGCATATGGTTTTATAGTGGGAAATAAGATTATGGAATTTTGGTGATGACCTTCTGGGAAAAGATGTCTTTTCAAATAAAAAGACCTGTGAGAGATGTTCTCAAGCCAGATTCCACAACTGGGTATCATGTTTAAAACTGTACTAAGTAATCTTAAATGAACACAACTAAGTTCCAAACCAATATGTTCAGGGTTATATACAAAAGCAAAAAAAACAAAACAAAATTCTTAATAACCTGAGTAACTGACTTGATTTGTAAGGTGTTGAATAATTTGACCTTCAAAATATGGAAATTTGTAGTTATAAAATACCCTCAGATCAGATCACATCAGATCAGTCACTCAGTTGTGTACGACTCTTTGCGACCCCATGAGTGGCAGCACGCCAGGCATCCCTGTCCATCACCAACTCCCGGAGTTCACCCAGACTCACGTCCATCGAGTCAGTGATGCCATCCAGCCATCTCATCCTCTGTGGTCCCCTTCTCCTCTTGCCCCCAATCCCTCCCAGCATCAGGGTCTTTTCCAAGGAGTCAACTCTTCCCATGAGGTAGCCAAAGTACCGGAGTTTCAGCTTCAGCATCATTCCTTCCAAAGTAATCCCTGGGTTGATCTCCTTCAGAATGGACTGGTTGGATCTCCTTGCAGACCAAGGGACTCTCAAGAGTCTTCTCCAACACCACAGTTCAAAAGCATCAATTCTTTGGCACTCAGCCTTCTTCACAGTCCAACTCTCACATCCATACATGACCACAGGAAAAACCATAGCCTTGACTAGATGAACTTTTTTTGGCAAAGTAATGTCTTTCCTTTTGAATGTGCTATCTAGGTTGGTCATAACTTTCCTTCCAAGGAGTTAGCGTCTTTTAATTTCATGGCTGCAGTCACCATCTGCAGTGATTTTGGAGCCCAGAAAAATAAAGCCTGACACTGTTTCCACTGTTTCCCCATCTATTTCCCATGAAGTGATGGGACCGGATGCCATGATCTTTGTTTTCTGAAGGTTGAGCTTTAAGCCACCTTTTTCACTCTCCACTTTCACTTTCATCAGGAGGCTTTATAGTTCCTCTTCACTTTCTGCTATAAGGGTGGTGTCATCTGCATATCTGAGGTTATTGACATTTCTCCTGGCAATCTTGATTCCAGCTTGTGTTTCTTCCAGTCCAGCATTTCTCATGATGTACTCTGCATAGAAGTTAAATAAGCAGGGTGACAATATACAGCCTTAGTGTACTCCTTTTCCTATTTGGAACCAGTCTGTTGTTCCATGTCCTGTTCTAACTGTTGCTTCCTGTCTTGCATAGAGATTTCTCAAAAGGCAGGTCAGGTGGTCTGGTATTCCCATCTCTTTCAGAATTTTCCACAGTTTATTGTGATCCACACAGTCAAAGGCTTTGGCATAGTCAATAAAGCAGAAATAGATGTTTTTCTGAAACTCTCTTGCTTTTTCCATGATCCAGCAGATGTTGGCAATTTGATCTCTTGTTCCTCTGCCTTTTCTAAAACCAGCTTGAACATCAGGAAGTTCACAGTTCAGTCTTTAGTTATTTTAATTTAAATATTTTCTTTTTTAATGCTATAAAACACATAATATGGCGTCTACGCTCTTAAATTCTTAAGTGTGCAGCAAAATATTATTAAGTACAAATACAGTGTTATACCAAAGATCTCTATAACTTTTTCATCTTAAGCATCTGCAAAAACTTACATGTAGTGAACAGCAGCCTCCCATTTCTCCCTCTAGAATTCCTGGCAACCACCATTCTACTTTTGCTTTAATGAGTTTGACTAGTTTATACACCTCATATAAATGGAATCATACAGTATTTGTCTTTTGTGACTGACATTTTCTTAGTGTAATGCCTTCCAGATTCATCTGTGTTGTAATATTTGACAAGATGTTCTTCTTTTTTTGTGGCTGAATATTACTCCATTGTATGAATATAAAACATTTCTTTACCACTTGGTCTGTTGATGGACATTTAGGCTATTTCTCCCTCTTAGCTAGTGTGACTTGTGCTGCAGTTACCCTGGGCCTGAAAATATCTTTTTGAGATCGTGATATTAATTTTTTGGATATACATACAGAAGTGAGACTGATGAGTCATATGGTAGTTTTTATTTTTAATTTTTTAAGAAAATTATATACTGTTTTCCATAGTGTCTACACCATTTTATTTTATTACAACAAGGGAAAAATTTTCCAATTTCTCAACATTTTATCAATGTTGTTATCTTTATTTTAATAGTATCTTTTCATCTTGTTGATCGTTTCCTTTGTTGTTCAGAAGTATTAGTTTGATGTGGTCCCTCTTGTCTGTTTTGTTGCTTATGCTTTTGATGTCACATCCAAGTAATCATTGCCAAAGACAATGGCATGAAGCTTTCCCCTTATTTTTTCTACCAGGAGTTTTATAGGTTAAGATGTACATTTAAGTCTTTAATCTATTTTGAGTTTAATTTTATGTATGGTGTATGATAGGATCCAATCTAATTTTCTTGTATGTGGATAACTGGTTATCTTAATACCAGATTGAAGAGACTGTGTTTTCCCCATTGTGTATTCTTGTTACCCTTTTTGAAGATTAGTTGACTGTGTATGTGTAGTCTCATTTCTAGGCTCTCTATTCTCTTTTGTTAATACACATGCCTATTTTTATGCCAATACCATACTGTTTTAATTACTGAAGCTTTGAAATGTATTTTAAATCAGAATAGTGATGCTCTTAGATTTGTTCTTTGTCAAAATTGTTTTGGGTATTCAGAATCCTTTCTGGCTCCATATAAGTTTTAGAAATTAATTATTACTGTAAAAATGCAATTAGGGTTTTAATAAATCTATAGATTTCTTTAGGTACTGTAGACATTTTAATAATATTAATTCTTCTAATTCATGGATGCATGATATCTTTTATTCATTTGTCTTCTTAATGTCTTCCATCAATGTTTAGTAGTTTTCAGTACACAAGTCTTTAACCTTCTTAGTAAAGTTTGATCTAAAGGATTTTATTCTTTTTAATGCTAATATAAATTAGATAATTTAAATTTTTATTTTTGGATAATTCATTGTTACTATATTTGGGAATATTACACATTTAGAATAATTCATTTTTAGTATATAGAAATGACTGTTTTTTTTTTTCATGCTGACGTGTGTGTGTATGTGTATTTGTGAAGTTTTCAGAGGTTTTTCATATGTAAGATTATGTTATTTGCCAACAGAGGCAGTTTTACTTCTTCTCTTCTAATCTGGATGCCTTATTATGTTGAAGTACATTCGTTCCATACTATGTTTGCTGAGATTCTTTATTACAAAAAGATGCTATATTTATCAAATGCATTTTCTACATCTACACTGAGATGATCATGTGATTTTTGTCTTTCATTATGTTAGTGTGGTGTATGACATTTATTGATTTGCATACTTTGAACCCTGTTTGCATCGTAGCATAAATCTTACTTGATCATGGTAAGTACAATTATAATCCTTTTTAATCTGCTGTGAATTTGGTTACTGGTACTTTGTTAGGTCTTTGCATCCATGTTCATTAGGGTTATCAATCTGTAATTTTCTATTCTTGTATTGTTCCTGAATAACTTTGGTATGACTTTGGTATCAGGTTAACTCTGCTGTCATAAAATGAGTTTGGAAATGTACCTGACATCTTTAGAATTTTGAATAGTTTGGTATGGATCAATATTAATTCTCCTTTAAATATTTGGTAGACATCTCCAATGAAGCCATCTGATTGTGAGTTTTCCTTTGTTGGGAGGTTGGTGATTATTTACTTAATCTTTTTTTTTTTCATGATAGGTCTGTTCATGTTTTCTATATTTTTATTATAAAGTATTGGTAAGGTTTTTGTTTATAAGTTTTCCCATTTTTTTCTAGGCTATCCAATATGTTAAAGTATAATTATTTATTATAATTTCTCTTATTTCTGTGGAATCAGATTTAATGTCACCTTTTTCATTCTAATTTTATTTAATTCACTTTTTTAATGTTATCTACCTAACATTTTTGTCAACTTTGTAGTCTTTTCAAAAAAACAACTTTTATTTTGTAGATTATTTTCTTTCTTTCTTTTTTTTGGTTTAAAAACTTTCTTCTGTTATCTTTGGGCTTAATTTGTTCTTTTTCTAGTTTTTGTATGTGTGGTGTTAGTTTATTTGATGTTGCTTTATTCTCTTTAATGTAGAGGTTTATTGCTATAAAGTTTGTTATGAGTACTTTTTTTGATGCATCCTATTAGTTTTGATATATTTTAAAAATTTTGTGTAAAGCTACTTTCTATTTTATCCTCTAATTTCTTCTTTAATCCATTGGTTGTTCAAGAATGTGCTGTTTAATTTCCACATATTTGTAATTTTTTTTAGCTTTCTTTCTGCTACTGATATCTAGTTTCATTCTATTGTGGTTGGGAAAGATACTTGCTATAATTTCAATCTTCTTACATTTACTAAGGCTTATTTTATATACATATATATATGCATATATATTATGTATATCGAGGAAGGCAATGGCACCCCACTCCAGTACTCTTGCCTGGAAAATCCCATGGACAGAGGAGCCTGGTGGGCTGCAGTCCATGGGGTCACGAAGAGTCGGACAACACTGAGTGAAATCACTTTCACTTTTCACTTCCTACATTGGAGAAGGAAATGGCAACCCACTCCAGTGTACTTGCCTGGAGAATCCCAGGGACGGCGGAGCCTGGTGGAAGCCGTCTATGGGGTCGTACAGAGTCAGACACGACTGAAGTGACTTAGCTACCAATAGCAATTATGTATATATATGTATTATATATATAATATATATAATTTTATATAATATATTATAATATATCATAATATACAATATATCATAATATATCAATATAGCATATATTATATATGATTATTAATATTATATATAATGTAAATAATAATTATAAAATTTATAAATATATTTATTATATTATATTATCATTATATTATTATAATGATGTATATTAATTATATAAAATATACATATATATCAGATCAGATCAGTCACTCAGTCGTGTCCGACTCTTTGCGACAGGCATCCCTGTCCATCACCAACTCCCGGAGTTCACCCAGACTCAAGTCCATCGAGTCAGTGATGCCACCCAGCCATCTCATCCTCTGTCATCCCCTTCTCCTCTTGCCCCCAAATCCCTCCCAGCATCAGAGTATTTTCCAAAGAGTCAACTCTTCCCATGAGGTGACGAAAGTACTGGAGTTTCAGCTTTAGCATCATTCCTTCCAAAGAAATCCCAGGGTTGATCTCCTTCAGAATGGACTGGTTGGATCTCCTTGCAGACCAAAGGATTCTCAAGAGTCTTCTCCAACAACACAATTCAAAAGCATCAATTCTTCGGCACTCAGCCTTCTTCACAGTCCAACTCTCACATCCATACATGACCACAGGAAAAACCATAGCCTTGACTAGACGAACCTTTGTTGGCAAAGTAATGTCTCTGCTTTTCAGTATGCTATATAGGTTGGTCATAACTTTCCTTCTAAGGATTAAGCGTCTTATAATTTCATGGCTGCAGTCACCATCTGCAGTGATTTTGGAGCCCAGAAAAATAAAGTCTGATACTGTTTCCACTGTTTCCCCATCTATTTCCCATGAAGGATGGGACCGGATACCATGAACTTCGTTTTCTGTTGTTGAGCTTTAAGCCAACTTTTTCACTCTCCACTTTCACTTTCATCAAGAGGCTTTTGAGTTCCTCTTCACTTTCTGCTATAAGGGTGGTGTCATCTGCATATCTGAGATTATTGATATTTTTCCCATCAATCTTGATTCCAGCTTGTGTTTCTTCCAGTCCAGCGTTTCTCATGATGTACTCTGCATAGAAGTTAAATAAGCAGGGTGACAACATACAGCCTTGACGTACTCCTTTTCCTATTTGGAACCAGTCTGTTGCTCCATGTCCAGTTCTAACTGTTGCTTCCTGACCCACATACAAATTTCTCAAGGAGAGATCTGACAGAATGTGGTCCACTGGAGAAGGGAATGGCAAACCACTTCAGTATTCTTGCCTTGAGAACCCCATGAACAACATGAAAAGGGAAAATGATAGGATACTGAAAGAGAAACTCCCCAGGTCAGTAGGTGCCCAATATGCTACTGGAGATCAGTGGAGAACTAACTCCAGAAAGAATGAAGGGATGGAGCCAAAGCAAAATGAATACCCAGCTGTGGATGTGACTGGTGATAGGTCCGATGCTGTAAAGAGCAATATTGTGTAGGAACCGGGCATGTCAGGTCCATGAATCAAGGCAAATTGGAAGTGGTCAAACAGGAGATGGCAAGAGTGAATGTCAACATTCTAGGAATCAGCGAACTGAAATGGACTGCAATGGGTGAATTTAACTCAGATGACCATTGTATCAACTACTGCAGGCAGGAATCCCTCAGAAGAAATGGAGTAGCCACCATGGTTAATAAAAGAGTCCAAAATGCAGTACTTGGATGCAATCTCAAAAATGACAGAATGATCTCTGTTCATTTCCAAGGCAAACCATTCAATATCACAGTAATCCAAGTCTATGCCCAATCAGTAATGCTGAAGAAGCTTAAGTTGAATGGTTCTATGAAGACCTACAAGACCTTCTAGACTAACACCCCCAAAAGATGTCCTTTTCATTATAGGGGACTAGAATGCAAAAGTAGGAAGTCAAGAAGCACCTGGAGTAACAGGCAAATTTGGCCTTGGAATACGGAATGAAGCAGGGCAAAGACTAATAGAGTTTTGCCAAGAAAATGCACTGGTCATAACAAACACCCTCTTCCAACAACACAAGAGAAGACTCTACACATGGACATCACCAGATGGTCAATACCGAAATCAGATTGATTATATTCTTTGTAGCCAAAGATGGAGAAGCTCTATATAGTCAGTAAAAACAAGACCAGGAGCTGACTGTGGCTCAGAACATGAACTCCTTATTGCCAAATTCAGACTGAAATTGAAGAAAGTAGGGAAAACCACTAGACCATTCAGGTATGACCTAAATCAAATCCCTTATGATTGTACAGTTGAAGTGAGAAATAGATTTAAGGGTCTAGATCGGATAGATAGAGTGACTGATGAACTATGGAATGAGGTTCATGACATTGTATGGGAGACAGGGATCAAGACGATCCCCATAGAAAAGAAATGCAAAAAAGCAAAATGGCTGTCTGCGGAGGCCTTACAAATAGCTGTGAAAAGAAGAGAAGCGAAAAGCAAAGGAAAGATATAAGCATCTGAATGCAGAGTTCCAAAGAATAGCAAGAATAGATAAGAAAGCCTTCCTCGGCGATCAATGCAAAGAAATATAGGAAAACAACAGAATGGGAAAGACTAGAGATCTCTTCAAGAAAATCAGAGATACCAAAGGAACATTTCATACAAAGATAGGCTCAATAAAGGACAGAAGTGGTATGGACCTAACAGAAGCAGAAGATATTAAGAAGAGATGGCAATAATACACAGAAAAACTGTACAAAAAAGACCTTCACCACCCAGATAATCATGATGGTGTGATCACTGACCTAGAGCCAGACATCCTGGAATGTGAAGTCAGGTAGGCCTTAGAAAGCATCACTATGAACAAAGCTAGTGGAGGTGATGGAATTCCAGTTGAGCTATTCCAAATCCTGAAAGATGATGCTGAGAAAGTGCTGCACTCAATATGCCAGCAAATTTGGAAAACTCACAAGTGGCCACAGGACTGGAAAAGGTCAGTTTTCATTCCAATCCCAAAGAAAGGCAATGCCAAAGAATGCTCAAACTACCGCACAATTGCACTCATCTCATACGCTAGTAAAGTAATCCTCAAAATTCTCCAAGCCAATATGTGAACCATGAACTTCCTGATGTTCAAGCTAGTTTTAGAAAAGGTAGAAGAAGCAGAGACCAAATTGCCAACATCCGCTGGATCATGGAAAAAGCAAGAGAGTTCCAGAAAAACATCTATTTCTGCTTTATTGATTATACATATATATAATTATATATACAATATAATGTATATATATACATATATACATTTTATATATATATATATATATATATATATATATATATAATTATCTATTCCAAAGCCTTTGACTGTGTGGATCACAATAAACTGTGGAAAATTCTGAAAGAGATGGGCATACCAGACCACCTGACCTGCCTCTTGAGAAATCTATATGCAGGTCAGGAAGCAACAGTTAGAACTGGACATGGAGCAACAGACTGGTTCCAAATAGGAAAAGGAGTACGTCAAGGCTGTATATTGTCACCCTGCTTATTTAACTTCTATGCAGAGTACATCATGAGAAATTCTGGGCTGGATGAAGCACAAGCTGGAAATAAGATGGCCAGGAGAAATATCAATAACCTCAGATATGCAGATGACTCCACTCTTATAGCAGAAAGTGAAAAGGAACTATAAAGCCTCTTGATGAAATTGAAAGTGGAGAGTGAAACAGTTGACTTAAAGCTCAACATTCAGAAAACGAAGATCATGGCATCCGGTCCCATCACTTCATGGGAAATAGATGGAGAAACAGTGGAAATGGTGTCAGACTTTATTGTTTTGGGCTCCCAAATCACTGCAAATGGTGACTGCAGCCATGAAATTAAAAAACGCTTACTCCTTGGAAGGAAAGCTGTGACAAACCTAGATAGCACATTGAAAAGCGGAGACATTACTTTGCCAACAAAGGTCCGTCTAGTCAAGGCTATGGTTTTTCCTGTGGTCATGTATGGATGTGAGAGTTGGACTGTGAAGAAGGCTGAGTGCCGAAGAATTGATGCTTTTGAATTGTGTTGTTGGAGAAGACTCTTGAGAGTCCCTTGGACTGCAAGGAGATCCAATCAGTCCATTCTGAAGGAAATCAGCCCTGGGATTTCTTTGGAAGGAATGAAGGTAAAGCTGAAACTCCAGTTCTTTGGCCACCTAATGCGAAGAGTTGACTCATTGGAAAAGACTCTGATGCCGGGAGGGAATGGGGGCAAGAGGAGAAGGAGACGACAGAGGATGAGATGGCTGGATGGCATCACTGAGTCAGTGGACGTGAATGTGAGTGAACTCCAGAAGTGGGTGACGGAAAGGGAGCCTGGCGTGCTGCGGAGGTCACAAAGAGTCGGACATGACTGAGCGACTGAACTGAACCGAATGGAATTATATGTACATATATATATATTGAATATATATATATAATAATGTATACATTTATAATAATGTATATATGTATTATATATAATATATATAATGTATACATTATAAATGTGTACATGATGTATAATAATGTGTATATAATGTATATATTTATAATAATGTATATATCTATTGTATATATAATGTATGTATGTTTACACATATGCATTATTATATAATGTATATATACATATATATGTGAATATAATTATATTATATATAAATTATAATTACAAATTATAAATATAATATGTATTATATTATTACATTATTTTAATAATTTATAACAATTATAAATGTTATAAATATATATAATTATATATAATATAATGTATATTATATATACATTATTTATATAATATATATAATATATCATATTATATAATGATAACATATATCATATTTTATGTATTATATTTAAATAATTTTATATTATATTATAATATGATACAATATTATACTGCATATTATATAATAATATATAATATAATATATCATTATATTTATAGTATATAATATATTAATATATCATATATTAATGATATATTAATATCAAATATCATATATCATATATACCGTATATCATATGTTAATATTAAATACAATATAATGTATATTATATAATATATAGTATGTATGCTACGCTATGCTATGCTAAGTCACCTCAGTCGTGTCTGACTCTGTGTGACCCCATACATGGTAGCCTACCAGGCTCACCTGTCCCTGGGATTCTCCAGGCAAGATTACTGGAGTGGGGTGCCATTGCCTTCTCCAATGCATGAAAGTGAAAAGTGAAAGTGAAAGTGAAAGTGAAAACCAATATATAATATATTATATTATATATTGTTCAAATATAGTGTCATATATAATATAATATAAAACATTATATATAATCATATGTATATCATATATTATATATCTTATCATATTTTATATGATATGATATATAATATAATAATATAATATATTATATTACATTATGTATTTTACTAATATAATATCATATATTTATAATATGATAATGTAATAATATAATATATACTGTATTATATAATGTTATTATATTATATTATTATAATATATAATATATACCATGTATTATAATATGTAATTTATACAATATATAATTTTTAATATAATATATCTTATATATGATATTGTATTAGTAAAATATATAGTATAATATGATAATATATATTATATTATATTATATATTATATATATCATATATTTATATGATTTGTATATATTATATTATATATAATTTATATTTGATACATAAATTACTTTATATTTGTATATATTATATAATATTATATTATATATTATATATTATATATAATAATATATACAAATTATATATAAATGTATATTTATAATATAACAATGTATAATATATATTATTTCATATATAAATTATGTATAATATATATTATATATAAATATATGAATATATATAATTTATGTAAATATATAAATATATATATAATATATTTATACACATTGTAGTACAATGTGTGATTTATCCTGGAAAATGTCCGTGTCGTCTTGATAAAACTATCTGGGCTGTTGGGTGGAATAGTGTATGTGTCTCTTCAAGCAAGTCCACTGATTCCTTTTTGATGTTCTACCTACGTGATATATTCATTAGTGAAAGTAGGACAATGAAGTCTCTATTTTGTTTTAGTGTCCATCATTCCTTTCTGATCTGTCAATGTTTGTTTTATAGATTTAGGTACACCAATGTACACATATTATTTACAATTTTTATATATCCATGTATGTTGACCATTTTCTCTTGTATAGTGTGTTTCTTTTTTCTTTGGACATTTTTTGACATTAAAATCTACCTTTTTTGATATAAGCATAGTTACTCTGGCTATCTATTGCTTACTATTTGTATAGAATAATCTTTTTCTTTTACTTTCATCCTATTTTTATACTTAAATTGAATGTGACTTTGTTGTAGACATCATTTAGCTGTGTGCTTTTTTTTTTTAAGTTTTTGAAAATCCATTGGGTTATTATCTTTTGGTTGGGGAATTTAATCCATTTATATATAAGATAGCTCTGTGTATCTTTCTATCTTTTGCAATTTTTGTGTGTGTCTCATGTATTGTTTACTTTATACTGAGATGTTTTGATTCTTTGTGTGTGTGTGTGTATGTGTATGTTTGCTAGATATTTTCTTTGTAGTTATATAGAATGTCTTAATCATATACAAAATCTCTATACTTTTAGCCTACACACACAAACACTCTTTGTTGGTATATGACAATTTACATTTTATACTGTATATACAAGGTTTCCAATTGTATACTGTGTATACAATTCCGAAGAATTGATGCCTTCGAACTGTGGTGTTGGAGAAGACTCTTGAGAGTACCTTGGATTGCAAGGACATTGAACCAGTCAATCATAAGGAAATCAGTCCTGAATGTTCATTGGAAAAACTGATGCTGAAGTTGAAGCTCCAGTACTTTGGCCATCTGTTGTGAAATGAAGAACTGACTAACTGAAGAAGACTCTGATGCTGGGAAAAATTGAAGACAGGAGGAGAAGGGGACAACAGAGGATGAGATGGATGGATGGCATCACTGACTCGATGGACATGAGTTTGAGCAAATTCTGGGCGTTGGTGATGGACAGGGAAGCCTGGTGTGCTGCAGTCCATGGGGTTGCAAAGAGTTGAACACGACTGAACGACTGAACTGAATTGAACAAGCTTCCCAAGTGGCTCAGTGGTAAAGAATCCACCTGCCAGTGAAGGAGATGCAGGTTTGATTCCTGGGTCAGGAAGATCTCTTGGAGAAGGAAATGGAACCCACTCCAGTATTCTTGCCTAGGAAATCCCATGGATAGAGGACACTGGCGGGCTACAGTCCATGGGGTTACAAAAGAGTCTGACATAACTTAGTGACCAAAGAACAAAAAGAATTGCATAACCGTTAACAATATTTTGTCATTTTCCTTATTAATAATACTCCTGTCTTTTAACTTTTAACCTAAAATTTATGCAAATCTCTTTTGATTCATAGTTTGGATTGTTTGGTTTCTTGAATCTGAATGTCTTTTTCCTTCCCTTGATTTTAGAAGAATTTAGTCATTATTATTTTAGCTAAACTTTCTGCCCCTTTCTCCTTCTGAGACTCAAAAATTGTCTCTTTGATGGTGGCTCATTAGTCCTTTAGCTTTTCTTCATTTTTTTTTCCCATGGTTTATTTTTGTTCCTCGGACTAGATAATTTCAAATGACCTGTTTTTGAGTTTACCATTTTTTTTCTCGGCTTATTCAAGTCTGTTGTTGAATCCCTCTAGTGAATTTTTTAGTTTATTTATTTCATTTTTTTAGCTTCAAATTTGATGATTCTTTAAATATTTTCTGTCTCTACTGAAATTCTAGTTTTGTTTATACATCACTGTTTTCATCTTGTTTAGCCTATTTTTGACTGTTATTTTGAAGTTTTTGTCAGGTAACATATATCTTCTTTAGAGTCTGTTTCTAGAGTTTATCTTTATTCCTTTAATTGGTGCATCCCTCCTGTTTCTTTGCATTCCTTGTAACTTTGTACCAGTATCAACATGTCCAAATATGCCATTTATCCTAGTCTTCATGGACTTCTAACAAAGAAAGACTTTCACCATTCAGCTCAGCTGGAGATTCAGAGGATCTCTCAATCTTTCTCTGTGGATGTCTTCTCTGGACTTGCAGATTCTTAATTAGAGCCATCTTCTAGTTTCTTTTTCTCATGGGAGCTCATAGCCTTTCATTTCCTTTGGTGTTAATCTGCTATTTGATGGGTCCTCTAAGGTAGCAACATGCCACCCTACATTTTTTTGTTCTCAGAGACCCCTAACAATCTATAGTATGTGGCTTTCTTTAGCAACCCAAATTGGGTTAGATAGAAAGTGGTTCCTTGAACAGCCTCCTGTAAAGCCAAAATGAATATAGGACATAAAATCCATTCTTCTTTTTCCCTCTTTACAGGTGGCCAATGAGCTGCATTGGTCTCTGTCACTGGAGAAGCAGCATGCTTCCCTTACATTCTTTCTTTCTTTCTTTTTCTGCTCAGGGACTGTAAGGGATCTAGAATATTGTCTGCAGTATAAGACAGCCAGGGCAGAGTCTATCTCTCAAGAAACTCCCCTGAAAACCTAGTATGTTGGATGAATGGTCTGGTCTCCTCTTTCTTTCCTTAGGAAGAAGCTAAGAGCTGTGAATTTTCTTCTGTTCATGTGGCACTGCACTGGGGGGATCAACAAAGGTGAAAAGATATAAAAAATTCTGGCTGTGCTGTGGCTAGTTTTGTGTTTGTATAGGGTGTAGGAATATTTTATCTGGTTTATGGATTTCATACAAATTGAATTAGTGCATGTGTTGTTTCATCAGTGTCTCTATGAGTGGAAGGAGGGTCTGGAACTGTCTGCTTGTCATCTTATTGGCATCACTCTACATAATCTTTTATTGCTGAAATATCTAAATCAATACAAAAACTTTGGGGAAGTTACAAAAAAAAATGCCTCCAGGAAAAGGTATGCTTCCGTACAAAGACAATTATTAAAACAAAGTAGTGAAGCATGAGTTAAACAGAAAAATACTTTGATACCATGGAAACTCAAATGCGAATTCCTCCCACATATGTATTCAATTTAAAGTATGTGGTCAAAGTAGATAAATCTTCAGAGATTCAGTAACATGGGGAAAAAGATGTTTGCCAGCTTCATAATCTCAAAGTAAATAATGTCACAGCACATCAATTAAAAGTACAAATGTAAATGTGTTACTAAAGTAAACATTTTTCCCCCTAGCTATCTCACACTGTGCTTTGAAAAGAGTTTTTAGCTCAGCTGTATTTTAGGAACTTGTCTACATGGAGAAGCTATGGGCTTCTGGGCTCATAATGATCTGGGCTCTGGGAAAAATGCACTTGATGGGTTCTGTATTCTGGGGCTTCCCTGGTGGCTCAGACAGTAAAGAACACACCTGCAGTGTGGGAGACTCAGGTTACATCACTGGGTGGGTAAGATCCACTGGAGAAGGGAATGGCAACCCATTCCAGTATTCTTGCCTGGGAAATCCCACGGACAGAGGAGCCTGGCGGACTAGAGTCCATGGGGTTGCAGACAGTTGGACTTTTATTTTTTATTAACATAAGAATCAAACTAGATGCTAGAACTTTCATTCCAACTGTATTCTTTGCTTTTGTTTTGTAAAAAATAATATCTAATGCTTCTGTGTTTCTCTCACATATATCTCTTTATAATTTAAAAATTGTAAATGATTCATTTATTCAACATATGTGGCATTATTTTGTGTTAGATAATGAATTAACAATTTTAACCACCATTTGCATAGGATTTAAAATGTGCCAGTGACTATTCTTTATATTTATTAGTACATCTTAAGCTTAATAATTTTATTGTTGTTAAGTTGCTAAGTCATGTCCATCTGTCTTGAGACCCCATGAACTGTAGTCCACCAGGCTCCTCTGTCTATGGGGATTCCTAGCCAAGACTACTGGAGTCATTTGTCATTTCCTTTTCTCTATTGGCAGGCAGACTTTTTTACCTCTGTGCCACCTAGGAAACCCTGTAAAAAGACAATGTAAAAATATCTATATTGACCTAAATTACTTCCATTATTAATTATACTGTGGTGCTGAACAAGTCATTTAACTATTCTTGATCTCAGTTCCTTCATTATAATGACTGTAACACTTTCCAGAATTGCTCATGTGATTTTTTAAATGAAGAAATTAGATATGTGCACAGTTGTTCATTTACAAATTGCAATTATTGTAGGAGCTTTAACACATGTTTTATAGATAAATGTTTATAACCTCAAAATAGATTAAAATGTTTATGGTTTCTTAGATTAGATCATTATTTTTACTGGGATAAGGGGAGAATGGCATTTATTGAGTGTTTATTATGTTCTCAAATTCTGCTAGGAATTTTGATTATATCTCAATTCCATAAAATGTATCTTTACTTTAAGAAGTAATTTATTACCTTTGTAATTTATTATAATTAATTCTAGAGATGAGACTGAAGCTCAAGGAATTTAGTTTGCCTAATATTTTAGAGATAAATACCAAATGTTGGATTCCAATTTATAATACAGACAGATTACATAAATTGTGTTCTTTTGTGTGTGTGTGTGTGTGTGTGTGTGTGTGTGTATGTATGTGTGTGTGATAGAGAGAGAGAGACAGAGAGTGGTGGGAAGAATGACTGTATACAAATTTTGTACAAAAAAAAGCTTTAGAATACTAAGCATGTTGTTTATTAATGCAAAGTCATCATTTCTTTTCTTATACCAGTGCATGTGTATGTATAGGCAAACACACTATCTCTAAACCTAGACAGCTGGAAGGGGAGATTGATAGTTGTAAAGATGTAAAAAAAAAAAAAAAAAAAGGTAACTTTGGAACCTGACTCTAGCTTGAGGAAGAGAAGCACAGTTAAGTTAATGCATTAATTGGATAATAATAGTATCCTGGGAAAGCAGAGATAGGCACTAACAGGAGATGAGGGGTAGGAAGGTTACAAGATAAAGTTAACCTTATTTTCCTTTGGGTGAGCACTGTACTGGTCCCACCTTCATATATTTTCTATTCCTTGCTCTAATCTGGATAATATAGATATTGGGAGCAGGCATAACTTCACTGAAATAGGTGTGAATAGGTGTGCCCAATGTTGTCTTATAGAGACCATAAAGTTCTTGATGCATAAGACTATCTATCTGCTATTCATTATATCATTCTTCATCATCCACTGGAATGTCTTTCTCTTAAGAGATGGGCAAGAAATATTTATTGAAACAAGTGGTCTCTCAAAATTAATGGCTCACTTATAAAAAAAAAAAAACAAGCTACACATGAGAAACAAAAATTATGCAGAGTATGCTAGGGCTATAGTGGCGTAACACAAAGTAGTTAGCTGCTTCATGACACGTTCGCATTAAGTGGGCTTCACTGATGGCTCACTGATTAAGAATCTGTTTGCAACAGGAGATATGGGTCCAATTCCTGGGTAGGGAAGATCCTCTGGAGAAGGAAATGCAACCAACTCAGCTATTCTTGTAGGGATAATTCCATGGACAGAGGAGCCTGGGAGGCTGCAGTCCATGGGGTCACGAAGTGTTGGACATGACTTAGCAACTAAACAACAACAAAAAATAAGTGTACAGGTATAATATTTACTTTTTAAAAATATTCTGGGCTTGTGCTGATGCAAGATTATGATGATGAAATGAAAACATAATGCTGAGCATCACTAGGAGGAAGAGAAAAATCACAAATCTAAAATAGACAATGTAGACTAATAAATATGAAGCAAGATTGTGTTGAAGACAGTCTTATGATGATGAAATGAAAACATAATGCTGAACATCACTAGGAGGAAGAGAAAAATCAAAAATCTAAAATAGACAATGTAGACTAATAAATATGAAGCAAGATTGTGTTGAAGACAGTCTTAAGATTATGAGACATAACTGAGAAATTTTAAAAATTAAATCTACTAGTGTGAAAGCTAATTTTTTATTATGGCTTTGAATTTGGAAGCAGTGGGAGAAACCATGCAGGGTGTGGTCCAGGATTGAGATATTGGTTGGCTATAATATTTTCCTCAGTGTAATGACATTTATAGGGGCTTCCAAGGTGGTGAAGTGGTAAATAATATTTTTGCCAATGCAGGAGATGCAGGAGATAATTTGATCCCTGGGTCAGAAAGATCCCCTGGAGTAGGAAATGGCAACCCACTCTAGTATTCTTGCCTGGAAAATTCCATGGAGAGAGGAGTCTGACAAGTTACAGTCCATAGGGTTGCAAAGAGTCAGACATGACTGAGCAGTTGAACACACACACACACAGATATTTATACGGTAGCTTTCTTTGAAAAATAGAACACTTCCTCTAAGGGATATACTTTTATCAACTTTAAAACAGTTTTTTTTTGATCATCCATAGTTAAAAATATCTTATTTATTTTAACATTAATTAAGTGTCTACATTTTATAACACTTATAGTGCATTAGATTTTGATGTTTTTGCATTATTATTTTCTCAATTGGTTCATTGTGTCTAAACAATATTTTTAGTTTTTAAGACCCTCAATATAAATGTTTGATTTAACTTTTGGGCTCAAGTTTTCTTATCTAAAAAGTAATGTGACTCCTACTATTCTTTCTGGGTTTGAGGAAGGAAAGCCTATTTTGGAAGGAAAACCTATGTACTTTCAATAACAGCAATACATAATGGATCATGATGTCCTAAGATATTATGTTGAATAATTCTTTTGAATAATATAGGTTGAATTGTAGCCCTAAATTATTACATTAGAAGTCAGGTTGGTCTTGAGATAGAAAACATTACAGAGGAATCATCTTCCTAGGTTTATATTTACATAAAAAGCATCCTTATTGGAAAGACCCATTTGAATGGAAGAGAGAATTCATATGCCAATACTGTACTTTATTCAAAATCGATGGAAGTGTCAACCAAAATACTGGTAAAGAATATTTGGTCCCTCAGATTGGGCTCTTAGCTGTACTTGTATAGGCTTATATTTCAATTTTAAACTAAGGACAACAACAAAATAGCAAATAGTAAACTGAATTAAATACCAATTCAAGAGCCCTGACATTAGTTGGGGTGGTTTTGCAGTGTTATGAGACACCTTTGTTAACACATCTCATAAATATCTTCATTGTCTGGGTATCTGCTGGCTCCTGGTGTTCAGCTGATATTTTGCAGAGCATATATCTAGGGCCATCTACATAAGGTGTGACATCCAGAACAAATCTGAAAACAAAAAGAAAAAAACAAAAAAAAAAAGAAAGAAAGGAAAAAAGAAAAACAAATAAAACAAAAACAGAGGAACATGAGGAAACTTTGGGATGTGGTGGCTATGCCTGTTCCCTCGATGTCATCATGGAATTCTGAATATGGTAAACTCATGAAATTGTGCACATTAATATGTGCAGTTCTTTGTATGTCAATTATACATATGATAATACTATATAGTTGTATAAAAGAAGAAAAGAAAGAAGCAAGGGTGTTTTATATTGGGCTATATTAGTTTTATATTGCTATGCAGCAAATTAACACAGAATGAACAGCTTAAAACTTCACTCTTATTTATTATCTCACAGTGCTATAGGTCAGACTTTCCGCCATGGTAAGACTGACGTTTCTGCTCTAGGTCTTACAAGACTGAAACCAAGGTGCATTGGGTGTATTGTCATCTAGTTTGGAGCCCTCTTAGAAGCTCACCTGTATGAGGCAGAGTTTATTTCCTTGCCATTTAGGACTGAGATGCTGGTGTCCTTACTGATGCCAGTTGTATATTATTTTTTTTTTCAGATATACTTAAATTTTTAAAATTACCTTTGATTAATCACTACATTCATATGAAATCCTATAAGAATGTTTAGTGATTAGGGTAGCCCATCTGATAGAGGAATACAGTCTTGATTAATTACCCTCTTCTTCAGATTCACACTCTTCCTCTGATTTTATATACAGAGTATGACTAAAGTATACACATTTCTGTAAATAATATCTGAATGATATGTACATTTGAGTGAGAACTTAAACATTCTCTTTTTACATGATAGCAATCCTATCTTGATAAATTATGCATTTTGGGGATTAACTACAGCTTTTCTTGTCTCTTTCCCTCCTTCCTGATAACAATGGAATATTTCTGATCACATTTATAAAAACTCACTGTGAACAGTGAGGCAAAATCAAATGTAAATTTAAGATATACACATACATTAACACATTTATTTTTTTAAAGCATTTCATTTTATTTTATTTTTAAACTTTACAATATTGTATTGGTTTTGCCAAATATAGAAATGAATCCACCACAGGTATACATGTGTTTCCCATCCTGAACCCTCCTCCCTCCTCCCTCCCCATACCATCCCCCTGGGTCGTCCCAGTGCACCAGCCCCAAGCATCCAGTATCGTGCATCGAACCTGGACTGGGGACTCGTTCCGTATATGATATTATACATATTTCAATGCCATTCTCCCAAAAGGTCCTACAGGTTTCCAGCATTGCTTGCCATGTAGCTCCCTCATTCATCAAAGTGGCCAACAGGACATCTCTCTTTCTTCAAATCCCTCTTATGCTTGAACTTTCTGACTTCTACAAAATCCCAGTCTGTTTTAAGAGTTCACTGGGTTAAGGCAAGCCCATTGAAAATAGTACCTATCTTAAGGTCAACTGGTTTGAGATCATAATTGCCTCTATAAAAATGTGTGGAGAAAAGGGAACTCTCTTACACTGTTGGTGGGAATGCAAACTAGTACAGCCACTATGGAGAACAGTGTGGAGATTCCTTAAAAAACTGGAACTAGAACTGCCTTATGATCCAGCAATCCCACTGCTGGGCATACACACTGAGGAAACCAGAAGGGAAAGAGACACGTGTATCCCAATGTTCATTGCAGCACTGTTTATAATAGCCAGGACATGGAAGCAACCTAGATGCCCATCAGCAGATGAATGGATAAGAAAGCAGTGGTACATATACACAATGGAGTATTACTCAGCCATATTTGGCAAAACTAATACAATTATGTAAAGTTTAAAAATAAAATAAAATTTAAAAAAATAATAATAAAAAAAATTAAAAAAAAAAGAATACATTTGAATCAGTTCTAATGAGATGGATGAAACTGGAACCTATTATACAGAGTGAAGTAAGCCAGGAAGAAAAACACCAATACAGTATACTAACGCATATATATGGAATTTAGAAAGATGGTAACAATAACCCTGTGTATGAGACAGCAAAAGAGACACCGATGTATAGATCAGTCTTATGGACTCTGTGGGAGAGGGAGAGGGTGGGGAGATTTGGGAGAATAGCATTGAAACATATATAATATCATGTATGAAACGAGTCTCCAGTCCAGGTTCGATGCACGGTACTGGGTGCTTGGGGCTGGTGCACTGGGATGACCCAGAGGGAGGGTAGGGGAGGGAGGAGGGAGGAGGGTTCAGGATGGGGAATGTGGGTATACCTGTGGCGGATTCATTTCGATATTTGGCAAAACTAGTACAATATTTTAAAGTTTAAAAATAAAATAAAATTAAAAAAATAAAAAAAATAATAAAAATTTCTTCATAGCAGCACCTAAATTTTAATGTCATTAATGGTTTCAATAACTGGTAGAAGGTGTATTATACCAGGGGTAGAACATCTTAGGTTCATTTAAAAATATCTTACTCTAAAGACCGTGGAAAATACATAGGACTTATATATGTCAAGACTTTTCTTGTTCTGTCCCCAAGCTTTCTTTCTTTTCTTGCAAAGCAGTTTCATTCAAACTGGTTTATTAATTATGAATTTAAAAGCACTTATGTTTTTTCTAACTATATTTTTCAAATTTAATTTTTTTCTGTCAGAAATCTTCATTTTTATTCTTTTTTAAAATTCTTTTTTCTTGGTCTTTATTTTTGTTTTCCACAAATTTTGCGTCCAAAATTGTAACTACTTGAAAATTTTCCTTTACAACTTCCACCTGAAATGACCATTTTTCTATTTTGGTGATCTATATGCAATATTTATTTTTATATTTTTGGGAATGTATGAGAGGTATTTTTAATGATAGTAAACTAAGTCTTTCTAAAACAATGGATTTTGAGGTTACTCATGTGCTATTTATTGAACCATTCTGTTTTCATAAGAGTTACTTCATTAGATGAATTTTTTTCAATAGAAGATTAAGGGGATGCAGTTTAGGTCAGTAAAACATTAGAATACCTTCCTGTTCTAAGATATATCTTTTTTTCTGATTCAGAAATATTTGATTTTTTAAAATATTAATTGCAACTGTATACTAAACAGTTTATTGTTGTATCTTAATTACCAAGCAAAACAGCAACAATTATGCATATTATAAAATTTATGTAAGATTAACTTTTATGAATCTAGTAAGTTTATTTTTTCTCTTTTAGTCTCCACAGTTACTTGATTACATATAAGGGTTCTCTGCTTATGGGCTACAATATATTATGAAAAGTGCAGTATTAGATTTAGGTTTGCAACCTGGCCTTTCATGTAATTTTGGCAAGTTTTTAAATGTTTTAAATCCTTATTTTATTTGAAAGAAAGGGAAATGATAAATGTATGTCAAGGAGTTATTGTGAAAATTTGAGATATTTTTAAGTCATCTTGAACAAGTGGCAATAAGTATTTGTTTCTTTCTCCTTTTACTCTTTCTCATGAGTCCTAATAATTAGAAAAGCTATGATTTCTTTGAGTATTTAAAATTATGTATAGTGGTAAGTTGAAAAGTTAGGCATTAATCTCAAAATAATATTGAAATATAACATATTAAAAACCTGCTCTGAAAGTTGGGCTGAAAAAAATTAACAAAGGAACCTATTCTATATCTCCTTAAAAGAATGTAGTATCCAAGAAGATGAGATCCAGATAGCAGTGTAGAAAGACATAGAAATCACCTCCCTCAGTGAAAACATCAAAAATACATCTATATGAGGAACAATTTTCACTGAAAACAAAATGGAGTTTGACAGGAAAGTCCCTGTGGAACCAAGGCTAAAGAAAGATCAATAGAGAATCAGTAGGGAGGGAAGTAAACTGATCAGGTCCCCTGGAAGGAGAGTTGGAAGAAGAGGACGAATATACCAACAGACATCCTTCCTAGGAGCGAGCAATTCGAGCTGCATGCTTAGTGCCCTGGGGTTCACATTGAGAAGGTGAGTATCCTTGGCTGATTGGAAGACTGACGAGAGCAACAAGAGGGCTGTAAGAAACCTGGACTCTGCTCCTGAAGACTGTGTAAAAGTTTCTTACTCTCAAAACAGGGAGGACAGAGTGGACTGAAACTGACGGGGATGCTGGCTGATGTCCTGTGATAGCCACAGCATCTGCTCAAGTCTGAACTCGATGTGTTGTCCCTTCCTGCTTGTTTTACTACACAGCTCTAAACCAGGGTCACAGCTGTCACAGCCCAAGGGAGATAACAGCTGTGAAAGACAAAGGCATTCAGGCCCACAGCAGCATGTGAGCAGGTACTGCTTCCCTTTGCAGTGGGAGTACTAGTGCTGAGAGGTGAGGAGTGCAGGAAGTTAAGGGAAATGGAGCTATCACAGACCCAAAACTCGGGGTTACTGCTCCAGCAGTTTGAGAACCAACCCCAAACTCAGTATGGTGCTGCTGGCCACTGAGTAGAGGGAAAACCCCAGTTTACACCTAGCCTTGGCTCTAATCCCAACATCTCCAAACACATTTCTTATCAAGATGATAGCTGCCAGAACACACTGGGGAAGGACGTGACTCATGTTTGCATCAAATCCAGCTTACTCACCAAAGCAATAAAAAGAATCATACACCAGGATCAAGTTGGACTTACCGCAAGGATACAAAGATGGCTCCTATCTACAAATATATTTCATTAACATAAAGAAATGACAATAAAGTGGATGCAGCAATACACATATCAGACAAAATAGACTTTAAACCTAAGTTTGTAATACAAGTCAAGAAAGGAATTATATAATGTAAATGGATCAATACAAGAAGAGGATATTTTGTTCATTTAACATACATCAGTTCAGTTTAGCCACTCAGTAATATCCAACTCTTTATGACCCCATGGACTATAGTGCACCATGCCTCCCTATCCATCACCAACTCCCAGAGTTTGCTCAGATTCATGTCCATTGAGTCTGTGATGCCATTCTACTATCTCCTCCTGTCATTCCACTCTCCTCCTGTGTTCAATCTTTCCCAGCATCAGGACCTTTTCAAATGAGTTGGTTTTTCACATCAGATGGCCAAAGTTTTAGAGCTTCAGGTTCAGTCCTTCCGTGAATATTCAGGACTGATTTCCTTTAGGATTGACTGTTTTGATCTCCATGCAGACAAGGTCTCTCAAGAGTCTTCTCCAACACCACAATTCAAAAGCATCAATTCTTTGGTGCTCAGCTTTCTTTTGGTCCAACTCTTAAATCCATACATGACTACTGGAAAAACCATAGCTTTGACTAGACGGACCTTTGTTGTCAAAGTTTTGTCTCTCCTTTTTAATATGCTGTTTAGGTTGGTCACAGCTTTTCTTCCAAGGAGCAAGAATCTTTTAATTTCATGGCTGCAGTCACCATCTGCAGTGATTTTGGAGCCCCAAAAATAAAGTCTGTCACTCTTTCCATTGTTTCCCCATCTATTTGCCATGAAGTGAGGGGACCAGATGCCATGATATTAGTTTTTTGAATGTTGAGCTTCAAGTCAGCTTTAACAAACATACACCTAAATAAAAAAGCAAATGCTAACAGATATAAAGGGAACAATTGACAATAATAGCTGTTGTTTAATCACTAAGTGGCGTCCAACTCTTTTACAACTGCATGGACTGTAGCCCACCAGCTCCTCCATCCATGGGATTTCCCAGGCAAGAATACTGGAGAGAGTTGCCATTTACTTTTCCAGGGAATTTTCCTGACACAAGGGTTGAACCCACATCTTCTGCATTGGCAGGTGAATTCTATAGCACTAAGCTACCATGGAAGTACACAATAGTAGTAGGAGACTCTAAACCCTTACCTCAAGGAGAGATTGTTCAATCAGAAAATCAATGACACAAAAGTCTTCCTAAATGACACAACATATCATTTGGACTTAGTAGATATCCACAGGACTTTCTATTCAAAGCAGCATACATATTCTTTATAGGTACACATGGAATAGTTTTCATGATAGCGCACATGCTAGGCCACAAAACAAGTCTCAACACTTTGAAAAAGAAATTATATCAAGCATTTTTTTTTCTGGCCACAAGAGTATAAAACTAGAAGTCAATTTCATGAAGGAAAATGGGAAAGCAAAAATACATAGAGAGTGAAAAACATGCTACTAAATGCTACAGTGAATTAAAAATAAATCAAAGGGATTCTACCTCAAGTACCTGGAGGAGGGCATGACAACCCACTCCAGTAATTTTGCCTGGAGAATCACCATGGACAGTAGAGCATGGCAGGCTACAGGCCATGGGGTCGCAAAGAATCAGATACAACTGAGTGATTACGTGCAGCACAGCACCTCAAGTGAAAGAAAAATTGAAACAACTTCTCAAAATCTATGGGAAACAGAAAAGGCAATTGTAACAGGGAAGCTTATAACAATACAGATATATCTCAAGAAACAAACAAACAAAATCTCAAATAAATAACCTAACCTATCAGCTAACGAAATTTTAAAAAAAAGCAAGAATAGCAAACAGAGCACACAGTCACCTGAAGGAAGGACACAATAAAGAACAGAGAAGAAGTAAATGTAATAAAGACCATAAACAACAGAAAATATCAACTAAGAGCTTTTTATAAAATAAAATATTTGATAAACATTTAGCAACGCTCATCCAGAAAAATAACTGATATGACTGAGATACAGAAAAATGGCAAGAGAATACTACAATTTTATGCCAGCAAATGTGACAACTTAGAAGAAATGGACACGTTTCTAGAAGCATACAACCTTCTAAGACTGTATCAGGGAGAAATAGACAATCATAACAGACTAATCACTAGTAGTAAAATTGAATTTGTAATTAAAAAAACAAAACAAAACTCTCAGCAAATGAAAGTCTAGGACTGGACAGCTTCAAAAGAGAATTCTACCAAACATAAAGAAAGAATAATACATATTCTTCTCAAACTAACTCAAAAAAAAAAAAAGGAAGAAAAGGGAAAACTTCCAAATTTGTTCAGTGGGTTCACTATTATCCTGTCAAACAAGACAAAGAAACTAATTGATTGATGCTTTTGAGCTGTGGTGTTGGAGAAAACTCTTGAGAATCCCTTGGACTGCAAGGACATCCAATCAGTCCATCCTAAAGGGAATCAGTCCTGAATATTCATTGGAAGGACTGATGCTGAAGCTGAAACTCCAGTACTTTGGTCACGTGATGCAAAGAATTAACTCATTTGAAAAGACCCTGATGCTGGGAAAGACTGAAGGCGGGTGGAGAAGGGGATGGCAGAAGATGAGATGGTTGGATGGCACCACTGACTCAATGGACATGAGTTTGAGTAACCTCCAGGAGTTGGTTATGGACAGGGAGGCTTGGTGTGCTGCAGTCCACAGGGTCACAAAGAGTTAGACATGACTGAGTGACTGAACTGAACTGAACTGAATAAAGAAAAACATATTGGAATAAACTTAATCAAGATGAAAGACCTATACTCTGAAAACTATAAAACTTTGAAAAAATTTGAAGATAATGGAAAAATGGAAAGATATGAGTATACTATCCAAAGCAATCTATAGATTCAATGCAATCCCTATCAAGCTACCAACGGTATTTTTCACAGAGCTAGAACAACTAATTTCACATTTTATATGGAAATACAAAAAAAACCTCAAATAGCCAAAGCAATCTTGAGAAAGAAGAATGGAACTGGAGGAATCAACCTGCCTGACTTCAGGCTGTACTACAAAACCACAGTCATCAAGACAGTATGGTACTGGCACAAAGGCAGAAATATAGATCAAAGGAACAAAATAGAAAGCCCAGAGATAAATCCACACACTTATGGACACCTTATCTTTGACAAAGGAGGCAAGAATATACAATGGAGAAAAGACAATCTCTTTAACAAGTGGTGCAGGGAAAACTGGTCAACCACTTATAAAAGAATGAAGCTAGAACACTTTCTAACACCATATACAAAAATAAACTCAAAATGAATTAAAGTTCTTTTTTTTTTTTTTTGTAGTTTATTTATTTATTTTTTTTTTCTAAATTTTTAAAAGAAAATCCATCCTGAACCCTCCTCCCTCCTCCCTCCCCATACCATCACTCTGGGTCGTCCCAGTGCACCAGTCCCAAGCATCCAGCATCGTGCATTGAACCTGGACTGGCATCTCGTTTCATACATGACATTTCACATGTTTCAATGCCATTCTCCCAAATCTTGCATCAGAAACTATAAAACTCCTAGAGGAGAACATAGGCAAAACACTCTCCAACATACATCACAGCAGGATCCTCTATGACCCACTCCCAGAATATTGGAAATAAAAGCAAGAATAAACAAATGGGACCTAATTAAACTTAAATTTTTTAAGTTTAATTTAAATTGTTTAATTTAATTTAATTTATTAAATTAATTAATAAAATTAATAAAATTAAATAAATTTAATTTAATTTAAATTTTAATTTAAATTGTTGTGCTTTTAAGCACAACAAAGGAAACTATAAGCAAGGTGAAAAACAGCCTTCAGAATGGTAGAAAATAATAGCAAATGAAGCAACTGACAAAGAACCAATCTCAAAAATATACAAGCAACTCCTGCAGCTCAATTCCAGAAAAATAATCGACCCAATCAAAATATGGGCCAAAGACCTAAACAGATATTTCTCCAAAGAAGACATACAGATGGCTAACAAACACATGAAAAGATGCTCAACATCACTCATTATCAGAGAAATGCAAATCAAAACCACTATGAGGTACCATTTCACACCAGTCAGAATGGCTGCTATCCAAAAGTCTACAAGCAATAAATGCTGGAGAAGGTATGGAGAAAAGGGAACCCTTTTACACTGTTGGTGGGAATGAAAACTAGTATAGCCACTATGGAGAAAACAGTGTGGAGATTCCTTAAAAAAAGGAAAATAGAACTACCTTGTGACCCAGCAATCCCACTGCTGGGCATACACACCAAGGAAATGAGAATTGAAAGAGACACGTGTACCCCAATGGTCATTGCAACACTGTTTATAATAGCCAGGACATGGAAGCAACCTAGATGTCCATCAGCAGATGAATGGATAAGAAAGCTGTGGTACATATACACAATGGAGTATTACTCAGCCATTAAAAAGAATACATTTGAATCAGTTCTAATGAGGTGGATGAAACTGGAGCCTATTATACACAGTAAAGTAAGCCAGGAGGAAAAACACCAATATCATGTACTAATGCATATAAATGGAATTTAGAAAGATAGTAACGATAACTCTATGCAAGACAGCGAAAGAGACACTAATGTATAGAACAGTCTTCTGGACTCTGTGGGAGAGAGATGGGAGTGGGATGATTTGGGAGAATGACATTAAAACATGTATAATATATAAGAAACGAATTGCCAGTCCAGGTTTGATGCAGGATACAGGAAGCTTGGGGCTGGTGCACTGGAATGACCCACAGGGATGGTATGGGGAGGGAGGTGGGAGGGGAGTTCAGGATGGGGAACATGTGTACAACTGTGGTGTATTCATGTTAATGTATGGCAAAACCTACACAATATTGTAATTAGCCTCCAATTAAATAAATTTAAATTAAAAAAAGAGAATTAGTATTTTAAAATATCCATAATACCCAAAGTAATCTATACATTTAATTCAGTTTCTATCAAAATTTGCATGATATTTTTCACAGAACTGAAACAAGTAGTTATAAAATTTAAGCAGAACTATGAAAACCCCAAATTGTCAAACTTATCTTAAGTAAAAAGGGGAGAGATGGAAGTACCATACGGTCTTTCTTCAGACTATAATACAAAGTTATACCAGCAAACCAACATGGCACCAGCACAAAACCAGAGACATATACCAATAGAGAAGAAAGAAGAGCCAATAAATTAATCCAGGCACTTATGGTCAATTAATTTACAACACAGAAGGAAAGAATATACAACAGAGAAAAGACACTCTCTTCAATAAGTGATGCTATGAAATACGGATAGTTAATGCAAAAGAATGAAATTAGTACATTCTCTAACACCATATACTCAAATAAGCTCAATATGGATTAAGCCCTAAATCAGATCAGATCAGATCAGATCAGTTGCTCAGTCATGTCCGACTCTTTGCAATCCCATGAATCACAGCACACCAGGCCTCCCTGTCCATCACCAACTCCTGGAGTTCACTCAGACTCACGTCCATCAAGTCAGTGATGCCATCCAGCCATCTCATCCTCCACCGTCCCCCTCTCCTCTTGCCCCCAATCCCTCCCAGCATCAGAGTCTTTTCCAATGAGTCAACTCTTCGCATGAGGTGGCCAAAGTACTGGAGTTTCAGCTTTAGCATCATTCCTTCCAAAGAAATCCCAGGGCTGATCTCCTTCAGAATGGACTGGTTGGATCTCCTTGCAGTCCAAGGGACTCTCAAGAAACTTGGTCAAATAGGAGATGGCAAAAATGAACATCGACATTTTAGGAATCAGCGAACTAAAATGGACTGCGATGTGTGAATTTAACTCAGATGGCCATTATATCTACTACTGCGGGCAGGAATCCCTTAGGAGAAATGGAATAGCCATCATGGTCAACAAAAGATTCCGATATGCAGTACTTGGATGCAATCTCAAAAACAACAGAATGATCTCTGTTAGTTTCCAAGGCAAACCATTCAATATCACAGTAATCCAAGTCTATGCCCCAACCAGTAACACTGAAGAAGCTGAAGTTGAATAGTTCTGTGAAGACCTACAAGACCTTTTAGAAATAACACCAAAAAAGATGTCCTTTTCATTATAGGGGACTGGAATGCAAAAGTAGGAAGTCAAGAAACACCTGGAGTAACAGGCAAATTTGGCCTTGGAATACGAATGAAGCAGGGCAAAGGCTAATAGAGTTTTGCCAAGAGAACGCACTGGTCATAGCAAATACTCTCTTCCAACAACACAGAAAATGACTCTACACATGGACATCACCAGATGGTCAACACCGAAATCAGATTGATTATATTCTTTGCAGCCGAAGATGAAGAGGCTCTATACAGTCGGCAAAAACAAGACCGAGAGCTGACTGTGGCTTGGATCATGAACTCTTTATTGCCAAATTCAGACTGAAATTGAAGAAGGTAGAGAAAACTACTAGATCATTCAGGTATGACCTAAATCAAATCCCTTATGATTATACAGTGGAAGTGAGAAATAGGTTTAAGGGACTAGATCAGACAGACAGAGTGCCTGATGAACTATGGACGGAGGTTCATGACATTGTACAAGAAATAGGGATCAAGACAATCCCCAAGAAAAAGAAATGCAAAAAAGCAAAATGGTTGTCTGAGGAGGGCTTACAAATAGCTGTGAAAAGAAGAGAAATGAAAAGCAAAGGAGGAAAAGAAAGATATAAGCATCTGAATGCAGAGTTCCAAAGAATAGCAAGGAGAGATAAGAAAGCCTTCCTCAGTGATCAATGTGAAGAAATAGAGGAAAACAACAGAATGGGAAAGACTAGAGATCTCTTCAAGAAAATTCAAGATACCAAGGGAACATTTCATGCAAAGATGGGCTCGAAAAAGGACAGAAATGGTATGGACCTAACAGAAGCAGATGATATTAAGAAGAGGTGGCAAGAATACACAGAAAAACTGTACAAAAAAGATCTTCATGACCCAGATAATCACGATGGTGTGATCACTCACCTAGAGCCAGACATCCTGGAATGTGAAGTCAAGTGGGCCTTAGAAAGCATCACTATGAACAAAGCTAGTGGAGGTGATGGAATTCCAGTTGAGGTATTTCAAATCCTGAAAGATGATGCTGTGAAAGTGCTGCACTCAATATGCCAGCAAATTTGGAAAACTCAGCAGTGGCCACAGGAATGGAAAAGGTCAGTTTTCATTCCAACCCCAAAGAAAGGCAATGCCAAAGAATGCTCAAACTACTGCGCAATTGCACTCATCTCACATGCTAGTAAAGTAATGCTCAAAATTCTCCAAGCCAGGCTTCAGCAATACGTGAACCGTGAACTTCCTGATGTTCAAGCTGGTTTTAGAAAAGGCAGAGGAACCAGAGATCAAATTGCCAACATCCGTTGGATCATGGATAAAGCAAAAGAGTTCCAGAAAAACATCTATTTCTGCTTTATTGACTATGCCAAAGCCATTGACTGTGTGGATCACAATAAACTATGGAAAATTCTGAAAGAGATGGGAATACCAGACCACCTGACCTGGCTCTAGAGAAACCTATATGGACATCAGGAAATAACAGTTAGAACTGGACATGGAACAACAGACTGGTTCCAAATAGGAAAAGGAGTATGTTAAGGCTGTATATTGTCACCCTGCTTATTTAACTTCTATGCAGGGTACATCATGAGAAACGCTGGGTAGGAAGAAGCACAAGCTGGAATCAAGATTTTCGGGAGAAATATCAATAACCTCAGATATGCAGATGACACCACCTTTATGTGAAGAGGAACTAAAAAGCCTCTTGATGAAAGTGAAAGAGGAGAGTCAAAAAGTTGGCTTAAAGCTCAACATTCAGAAAACGAAGATCATGGCATCTGTTCACATCACTTCATGGAAAATAAATGGGGAAACAGTGGAAACAATGGCTGACTATTTTTTGGGCTCCAAAATCACTGCAGATGGTGATTGCACCAATAGAAGTAAAAGATGTTTACTCCTTGGAAGGAAAGTTAGGACCAACCTAGATAGCATATTAAAATGCAGAGACATTACTTTGCCAACAAAGGCCCATCTAGTCAAGGTTATGGTTTTTCCAGTGGTCATGCATAGATGTGAGAGTTGGACTGTGAAGAAAGCTGAGTGCTGAAGAAATGATGCTTTTGAACTGTGGTGTTGGACTGCAAGGAGATCCAACCAGTCCATTCTAAAGGAGATCAGTCCTGGGTGTTCATTGGAAGGACTGATGCTGAAGCTGAAACTCTAGTACTTTGGCCACCTCATGTGAAGAGTTGACTCATTGGAAAAGACCCTGATGCTGGGAGGGATTGGGGGCAGGAGGAGAAGGGGACGACAGAGGATGAACTGGCTGGATGGCATCACCGACTCAATGGCCATGAGTTTGAGTAAACTCCTCTTGCGGTTGGTGATGGACAGGGAGGCCTGGCATTCTGCACTTCATGGGGTTGCAATGAGTTGGACACGACTGAGCGACTGAACTGAACTGAACTGATAAGACCTAAACCCGTTAAACTCCTAGAAGATAATTTAGGCAAAACATTCTTCAGCGTAAATCAAAGCACCTTTCATTGTCACCTTCAAGCACATTATTTTAATTGTGTAGTTATTAATTAATTAAGATACAAGAGTGAAGATATATATATAACTTCCATCCTTCTTGTTCCACTTTTCACTTCGTTCCCACTACCTAGTGAAAAAAAAATCTCTTTAATATTAGTGACATTCTCAATTATATCCTAAGATGTATTTGAAAGAATAATCTTAATTTTCACTTTCTTTGTTGTAGCAGTGATATTTATTAACCCTTTTGTAACATTTGCCACCTCAGTTATGCATGACTGATAGTTTGTGATTTTAAAATATTATACATTTTTCTGTGTATACAAATCTTAAAGGTATTTCTATAAGCAATTCTTTCAAATATTTTATAATTAAACACATTATTTAGTATATTTAAAGCATGTTTTGAATATTATAAGAATATATAGGCAGTTTATTTCATCACTCAGTTTGACTAAGTGAAAAATACTATTGAATTTATAATAGTCACAGGGTACAGAAGAGGTTCTCTGAAGGTTCAGATGGTAAAGAATAACACAATATCCTGCAGTGCAGGAGGCCTGGGTTCAGTCTCTGGATCTTGAAGATCCCCTGGAGAAGGAAATGGCTCCAGTATTCTTGCCTGGTAAAGCCACGGACAGTGGAGCCTGGCAGGCTACAGGCCATGGGGTTGCAGTGTCAGATACAACCGAGCGACTTTCATTTTTCAATAAAAAGTGATGTTATATCAGATCGATCATAAAGGTACTAATACATAAGACAAAATTACTATGTAATAGATGAACAAACTGAAATGTGTGTAGTATGGTTGTTTAATAATCAGATCTTGTTCTTGTGGTTAACATTGGCAGCACTTTAATATCTACAAGGCAGTTTCCTTCACTAAGAGTCAAGGGAGTGTTTACTGACTTAAAATATTTTTCACTGTTATATATTTCGTATTCAGCATTTTAGATGTGTTATAAGGATGGAAACATGTTGGTCTTATAAGGGTATAGCTACCCCTCTCCACAGTGTTACTTTTCATTGTAAATTTGTACATTTTAAATGTTGTGTAAAGAATCAAACTTTGTGTTCTTGATCAATGTTAGTCTCCTCACTGTGAGTAGCACAATAAGGAATTCAAATATTTTTGTTAGGCACCAAACTCTAAGAATTTCAGTTTGCAATTATATAGAAGATTAATGATGGAAGGAAGGAATAAAAAGATGAGACATATGGGAAAACCTTTTCTTCCATTTTCTAATGTGATTATTGTGTTGAAAAATGATAATGTATGAAGATTTTCATAGAGGAATAAGCTGCTTCATTATACATATTTAAAATATTTTTTAAAATTCTTTATTGTGCTATAAAGCTTAAGAATTTAAAAGTTTTTGTGAAAGAGATTTAAAGAATCATTAATCATTAAAGTGCTAGCAAAATTATTAGAGCAACGAACTATTTGCCTATAGGAAGTAACCATCTTTCTTCTCTCAATTAGTGACATAAGAGACACATTAAACAAAAGCACATGGGAGATATTGGGTAAAATCAGAAAGATTATTAGAAAGGAATAATAATATAAAAAGAGCAATGAAAGTTTGCATTCTAACGTGGGCATGGGGAACAATATAAATGAACAGAAAGAATAGGATCAAGAACGAAGGTGGGATGAAAAAATGCCAGCACATATGGTGAAGGAGCTGAAAGTTGCCTGTCTTACTTACACAGATATATTTCTAAGATAACCCATGAACTATATATTTAACACAGTTGAAATTGAAAGTTGAACTTGTCAGCAGATGTAGGTACTGAATGATATCTATAATAAACTATGCTAGTTCATAGTGATACAAAATGAATAAAATATGATCATACTATTCTAGTGGTTCGTAAGGTGATAATAATTATCTGGTTATAAAAATTGCAATATATAATTGCATAATTATAAAGTATAACACAATGTGATGATGATGCAAGGTTAGCATCCTAGGAGATCATGAGTAAGTATTTCGTATCTAACTTCTGGGATAATCAAGTACATATTCACAAAAACATTAAAACCATAGCTGAAATTTTAATGTAACTTGGAGTTTGCAAAACAGGTAAGTCAAGAAGGTCAGATTACTTAGGAGAGTAATCCACCTAGAACATCTGCTGTGCCACCAGGAGTTGATCCTGGTCCAAATGACCTGGCTAGTACTATTTCCCTGTTTGATCTGACCACACTTCATGGGCATTCATCTTGAACTTGACACCTCAGTCAAACACTGTGACCTTCTTTAATTATGGCATATCATTCTTTACATTTTCTTAATTTTTAGACTATGTTATCCTGATTTTTGGCTTAATGCCTTAGAATTGTTTAGTTCCTTCACAGTAGATGAATGGACTTTTAAAATAAATTATTCATTAAATCACAGAATCTACCCCCCACCCCACAAGAGGAACTATAACAAATAAAGCTTACTGTATGAAATTAAAATTGTATTAAATAATTATATAACAGAAACAAACTCTTCTCTCCCACTCTTATTATTCTTGTTTTGGAAAACCTACATTGATTTACATCTTATCTAGTTTTCATTACTTGATGGCTGTGTAACCATTAAAATTGATATGAAGAAATGTTGGAGAATATGTCTACACATGTATGAATTTAAGTAATATAACACCACCTACCATTAAAGGGGAAATTATGCAGTTATGATGAGTCTGAGTTATTTTAAAGATAGATTATCTCAATTTGCAAAGACATTGGCAAATTATATGCATTTGGTCTACCTTTTATTACAATTTCTTATATGCCATTTACATTTTATTTATAATACTGAGATTGTATATATTTAGCTATATATTTAGCAGAAATTCTTACAGTAACCTTTCCCTTTCTCCTCCCTGGCCTTTCCTCACATAAGTGTATAGTTTTCTAGGTAACCTTATGAATACATAGGGATTGTAGACTTGATTAATGGTTTACAAATGTCATCTGCCATAAATTTTAGGGAGTATAGATTCTTTTTCCAACTTTGATGGTATCTTCTAGGATAACTAGTACTCTACTGCTCATTTTAGTGGAGTATAAAAGCAAGATGATATCTGACATGTAATTACTTAAACATATTAAAACATTTTTTTCTGAACCAAGAAAAATAGTTATTTTCACATACTATACTTCTTTGGAAAGAAGATAAGATTTAAAAAATAATAGTGTTATGTGTTGAATATGTGCTATGCTTAGTCACTCAGTCTTGTCTGACTCTCTACAGCCCCATGGACTGTAGCCCACCAGGCTCCTCCTGAAATTTTTCAGGGAAGAATACTGGAGTGGGTTGCCATTTCCTTTTTCAGGGGATCTTCCCAGCCCGGGATCACACCGCCGTCTCCTGCGTCTCCTGTATTAGCAGGAGGTGCTATTCCACTAGCGCCACCTGGGAAGCCCAATGTATGTGTAGAATGTATTTCTGAGAAATACTCCCTCAATGAAAACAAAAGAACTGAAAAAGATGGTGAAGTCAGCAACAGCCTCTTGGAAACAAACAGACTATTATAACTAAGGTTAATATTTACCCAAGGCTCATTTTATGCCAGACAATTTTCTAAGGACTTTATTGTCATACACACACACAGGTGTAAGTGAGCCGTACCAGATTCTCTATTTCATGGAAGAAACAACAGTGGTTTAGTTAATTAATTAGGTTGTTGGTATCACCCATCTAACAATGAACGGAAGTCCTCTGAACTCATGAAGTCCAGCTCCAGACTCCAAGTTCTTAATCAAATGCTTTCTGATCTTTTAGGTATAATTAGATTTACTTTTGGAGAAGGCAATGGCAACCCACTCCAGTACTTTTGCCTGGAAACTCTCATGGACGGAGGAGCCTGGTAGGCTGCAGTCCATGGGGTCGCGAAGAGTCAGACAGGACTAAGCGACTTCACTTTCACTTTTCACTTTCATGCATTGGAGAAGGAAATGGCAAACCGATTCAGCGTTCTTGCCTGGAGAATCCCAGGCTGCCGTCTATGGGGTCGCACAGAGTCAGCCACGACTGAAGCGACTTAGCAGCAGCAGCAGCATATTTACTTTTATGGAAAAAGTACCTATATAGTAAATGCTACTCTTCTCTACACCATCCAGCCTTGAACCAGGATATATCTATGTTCAGAATATAAATGCAACATTACTGTTAGCAACGGCCCTTAGCAGAAATATCATCTTTGATCCTAGAAGTGATATATATATATATATATATATAACAATATATATATAAATAATTATATACATATAAATTGTTATATATGTATATATAAATGTTATATATATGTATAAATGATATATATATAATTTACCAAAAAGATCCTGAAAAATTTTCAGGATTACTCTGGACCTAAGATTTTTGATATGGAGGAAGACTGTATTATTGACATCAATGAATCTGAAGATAATGATGAACATCTTACAGGTTAGCATAGATGTTAACTTTGATTCTGATTGGTGCTAATTAGTTCTGAGATAGCAGTTTGTAAGTTCCTCTTTCCTGAGTCCTGGGCCCTGTGAAATCCAAATTGCTATTTCCATTATATTTTCCTGATGAACTGTGGGTATATATTTTTATTGTTTGTATTTATGGTGTTTAAAATAAATAACATTCACAAAAAACAATGATTTCTTTTATATCTTTCCTTTTTAATTTTTGTACATATTGATAAATTTTATCTCCTTGTTAATTTTGTCTTATTTTCAAGCCTATACTCTCCAAGCGTCTGTTTGAATAATCTACTTATGTCAAGGCAACATTTACCATCTTTGGTAAGAAGCATCATATCTTTTTCATGATATAAGAAGATATTTAATATCTGTTACACATGGGAGGGGGGCTTAAGAAGGAGGGGATATGTGTACACTTATGGCTAATTCATGCTGTTGTAGGCAGAAATCAACACAACATTGTAAGGTAATTATCTTCTAATTAAAAATAAATTTTTAAAAATAAATGAAACCTGTCATGGTTTTAACCAATCAAAATATCATATACACATTTTATATTTCTAAGAACAATTCCTTAAACTTCCACCATTTACCAGTCAAGAGTCACAAACAGTTTAAGGACCGAAGGCAAAAATAAAGCTAATATTTATTTACCCTGGCTTATTTCATCTTTAAAGTGGTAATTGTTAGAATATTAAGTCAAAATCTGTTCTCTAATTTTCAGCCGTGGGTCTAATTTCTGATGCCTGAGGTGAAGGAAAACCAAATTGCTTCAGATGATGTCTAAATTGGCTCCACTGTTAATATTTCAAATGTAAACTTTAATAACTCAATATCTAAATTTTATTTTAATAATAATAGTGTTTTATAATATGCAAAAATAATAAAAAAATATAATCATGCACTTTGCTCTATAAAAGCAGATTGCAATATTATTATTGATACTCACTGCAAAATGTGTACCATTGATACTAATTTTTAGATCAAGTACCTCATGAATACATAGGTAAGAAAACTGACTGTTGGAGAGGACTGATGAAATTTTCCCATTTTTTTACAGCAGGATAACTACTTGCTTTGTTGGTGTTGAGATCTTGGATGAGCCGGGCCTCTTTTTGTTTTAGGAGTGAAGGATTCAGTGGTACAGGCTTAAGAGAATAGATCACTGGAAAGTTCATATGAGATCAAATTAATCTGGAACATGGTTGTTCCTGTGAAATCATCAGGACTCAATGTCTCAGATTCTCAGCTCTTTTCCCAAGTACAGCATCACACAGGAGAAAGAATGTTGCTATGAGGTAATAATGTAGAGACCAATTAATTTAAGGCTTTCACTCTGTTCTCTTAAAAGAAACTAACATAAGCTAAAAGATATGTCCTTTATTACAATTCCCAGAGGGCTATCAAAACTGGGCTAACATGGGACCCTTGGCTGGAGCCTCTTGCTCTAGTTAAGGGTATTACTGGCTAAGGGGATAAAAATGCTCTCATTACCTTTCAGTGTCATCTTCCCAGGTGGTACTAGTGATAAAGAACACACTGCCAATGCAGGAGACGTAAGAGATGTGGGTTTGATCCCAGGATCAAGAAGATCCCCTGGAGAAGAGCATGGAAATGCATTCTTGGATTCTTGCTTAGAAAATGCCATGTACAGAGAAGGCTAGAGAGCTAAAGTTCATAGCATGGATGAACTTCAGTTCATCTGAAGCAACTTGCTGCTGCTGCTAAGTTGCTTCAGTCGAGTCCAACTCTGTGCTACCCCATAGCCGGCAGCCCACCAGGCTCCCCCGTCCCTGGGATTCTCCAGGCAACTTAGCACACATGTATGCCTGTCCATCCTCAAAGTCAGAGGTGAAGTGAAGTCTACAAAACTGGAATGATGTCTACACAACTGGCATGAGAATGAGTTAGAAATGTTGTTTATTCAAGGAAAATCACAGTGCTTTCATAAGAGTGTGAAGGAATTAAACAAAGGCAAGTAAGAAAAATATTCACTATAACTCCTTTTACTGAGTCTTTAATAAGGATGTGGTGCTTGGAGAAATTAGGAAGCTTGCTTAAAGTCCCACCACTTGCCATGGCTAGAATCCTTCTCACCCCACCCCACAATCCAATCTTCTAATTTTTTAGTACGATATTATATACACAATGTTATACAATGCAGGACTGTGCTACCACTTGTCTTGAAGTTCTCATCTTTCATCAGCTTTTCTCAAATGCTATAAATGGTAGATGAAGACAAAGACTAATTAGACATCATCTTAGATGCATGGTTTTGTCTCTAGCAAGACAAAACACTTCCACAGCAACAACTAAGTAAAACAGAAGATTATGTAAAAATTTGTGTTTTTCAAAACATTGTAGATTAAGAAGGCAAGATGAACAAAAATAAAAGAGAATACTTGTTAGTTCTTGTCAGAATGTTTCTGTCCCTAGGGTCATTTGAATGAAATGGGGGATAGTTTATCTGAGAAAAGTAAGGCAGACTTACTCCAGGTAGATTAATCATTTGGGGGAGAGAAGACATCAAATCTTGTGAAGCCCATGTGGTCTGACATGCTGGGTTGGCAACTCAGTTGGATTCAGTTCATTCACTCAGTGGTGCATGACTCTTTGCAACCCCATGGACTGCAGCACACCAGGCTACTCTGTCCTTCACCAACTCCTGGAGCTTGCTCAATCTCATGTCCATTGAGTCGGTGATGCCATCCAACCATCTCATCCTCTGTCATCCCCTTATCCTCCTGCCTTCAATCTTTCCCAGCATCAGGGTTTTTTTTTTTTTTCCCCCAATGAGTGAATTCTCCACATCAGGTAGCCAAGTTATTGGAGCTTCAGCTTCAGCATCAGTCCTTCCAAAGAATATTCAGGACTGATGAAAGGTTGCTGCTGTGAGCCGTATGTTACACCAGGATTATTGACCTCCAGAGGAGAGGATTTTGATCCGGGGTCAGAGACAAGGCTTGACTACTTGGAGCTTTTTGTGTAGCAAAGTTTTATTAAAGTATAATACAGCTAGGGAAACTTCTGATATAGACATCAGAAGGGGATAAAAAGAGTGCCCCCTTGATAGTTTTTAGAGAGGTGTTTTATGTCTTTTAGAAAGCTATTAATCAGATAAGAGAGACACCTCAAGGCTGAGGGAGTTTCACCAGGCCCCTCTCCCACAATATGCATTTTTGAGATAGGGTGGCATGCGGTGTATCATCCCCTGTCCATAAAACATTTGACAGGAATACTGGTTTGTTGAGCCATTACTGGCCCAAGGCTTGAGGGAGGAAAAAAAAAAAAAAAAGTTAGTCTTAGAACCATTTTGAAGAAAGGCAGATTCTGAAGCAAATACATAGCTTCAGTAACATAGCTTAAGAAAGACGTTTCCATTCGAAAAATGCATTGATTAACTCAAGGCAGAACCAGGTATCATCAACACAGAATTAAAAGAAGCCTCTTCTAATTTTGGGTTAGAGAAGGAAAACAAGCCTGCCACTCGCAGTTTCTTTCCTCCTGCCACTTGGGGACCTCTGGCCTTCCTGCCTGTTACCCTCTCATTACCCCCCCTTTTCTTTTAGGAGTATTATGTTGCCTAGGGAAAGGGACGATCCTTCATTCATTCCATAACTGCTTCCAAGCTGACAAGGGGCGTCATCCCTAAATTGGTGAAGCAACACATTTTCCTAACCCTCCTGTTGACCATCTGTGATCCAGAGGCCCCAAGTAGTAGTTGGAGGAAGCTGTGGCACGAGTAGGAGTTTGGACAACAATTTGTAATTTAAAATTCTTCATGTGGCTAGAAACAAATCCAGCTACACAGGTGCAGATTCAGGGAGCAAAAACAGGACAATCAGAGTTATTACAATTAAGATAGCTTTCCACAATTGGGAAATGTTTCCCAAAGTAAAGCAAATGAGGCTTCAGGCATATCCATAGCCTGAATCAGCATGTTCATGTGTTTAGTAAAGTGAGTAACATTAGTGCTCATATATTTTATATATGTACAACACTGGGTATGAATAATGGCACAAATTCCTCCTTGTGTGGCTGTTAGAATATCTAAGGCCAATCTGTTTTGTAAAACCACCATTGTAATTTGTATTTGTTCATCATTAAGGGCTGAAATAGTTTTTTGAGAATAGTCACAGCATCAACCCATAGCATAATTTCTGTAGTTCCCAGAGAGGGAATGAATATTGCAGCCACATAATCATACCAGTGAAATACAGACCTCATCCAATGGGTTCTAAGGTGTGGCAAATTGGCAGGCTTCTCTGGAAGCTCTGAAAATGTGAAGCCATGAGTAAAAGCTCCCTATCCAGCTAGGGGAATATCACACCCATAGGTCAGAGCCACATAATGAGTAGGTCCTGTTTGGAGCAAGCCAGTGTGACTGAGGGATCCATTCCCAATCAGTGTCTAGCCAGGCAAAACTAGGACCTGTACTGGGGTAAGAAAACACAGGAATGATTACATTGCATATTTCTTGAGGCAAAAACCCAGATTGTTTCCAGTCATTATTAAGCTGTCAGCTAATTCTGGGGAAGGCTCTGTTTGTCCCCCGCATATGGGGGCACTAGACATTAGGTGTCCCTTTTCAGGAGTTAGCCATATGATCTCATTCCATATTTGATAAACATCATGCAAAGAACCATCAGATCTAGACCCATTTGTCTTCTTATGTGCAGCAGAATAGTCATTAAACCAACATAAAGTATAATCAAAGTTAAAAGTCACATTATATCCATAGTTACGGTACAAAGTGTTACACCAGTCCATTTTAGGATTGTTACATGTCATCAGATTAAGAAGAGACATCACATATGATTGCTGTTGGTGAAGGTAGTTACAGACTTGGAGAAAGTCCTTTCCCTGAAGTAGAGATGCCCACCATGGGAAGCCTTCTGCCAATGAGGATAGGAGTGCCCCACATACCCGGCAATTAGACCAACTGTGGAAGGCAGCATATGAATGAGCTCAGGACAGGAAGGGATCTTGAGGGTCAAACAGCAGACTCAGGATTTTTGGAGTCAGCAGAAGCCGGCCCATATAGATTATTTGGTCCATCTGAAAAGTGAAAAAGTAAAAGCATAAAGAATAAAGACATAAAATGATATTGTTTACTCTGAGGGTTAGGATGCCACTTTTTAACTCGAACATGGTACACCCATGAATCAATTCCTGGCACCTTGACAGCTGTGGGAAAAGAAAGAATAACCTGGTAAGGGCTTTCCCAGAGGGGCTCAAGAGATTGCCACCACCCCCACCCCCACCCCACCCCTCACTGCCAAATCCCAATGTCTTTATCAGGACCTTGGTTCCTGGCTCAAACAGTGGCTTGTTCGACTCAGAGGCTGGGTCACTGTCCAGAGTTCTCATAATGTCTGTTGAAAAGCTCAAAGTTGAGTTATATAGCAGTGACTGATATTTAAGAAGCCAATTGTCTGTCATCCAAATATTAACTTTAGAGTTTAAGATTCCACTCACATCATGAGAATTTAGTACAGTAAGATTTTGCCCATTAATAAACTCAAGAGCTTCAGGTACCAGTAAAAGGAATAGCAGAAATTACCCTTAGACAATCTGGCCACCCACATGCCACTACATCTAATACTCTCCTCAGGTATCCTATAGGTTGCTGGTGAGGCCCTTGGGGTTGTATCATAACTCCCACGGCCATAACTTTTCTTTCAGTGACAGATTAAACTCTGGTCCTGTGGGCAAGCTCAAAGCAGGAGCTTTCAGGAGAGCAGTTTAAAGAGCCTTAAAAGCCTTTTGAGTATCTGGAGATCAAACCAACTTGTCATTTTGGGCTTGATGAGTTTTAGTTATAAGTTTGTATAAAGGTTGGGTAAGTTCCCCATCATCTGGATTCCAAATGTGGTAGTAGCCTGTGATACCCCCAAATCCTCTCAATTGTCTTAAAGTCATTTTAAGGTAGGGGATGATTTAGTATAGGCTTAATTCTCTTGGGGACTATGGCCCTCATTCCTTCGGATATGATTAGGCCCATATATTTAACAGATTGTTGACAAAACTGTAACTTTTCCCTTGATGCCTTATAACTGTAGGCAGTCAAAAAGTTTAGGAAGTCTTTTGAGGCTTGCAAGCAAGCTTCTTCTGTCTCAGAACAGAGCAGAATACCATCTACATAGTGTAACACTACTGTCTAAGAGCTATTTAAAGTTTTGTAGGTCCCGTGACAAACTCTGTCCAATTAAGTGAGGGCTGTCACAAAACGCCTGGGACAAAACTGTCCAGGTTAACTGAGAAGCTGGCTGGGTAGGGTCTTCAAAAGCAAATGAAAAATGACTTTCTTCTGACAACATTATAGAATAGGAGGCATTTTTTAAATCAATTACTGAAAAATATTTGGCTTATTCAGGAATTTCAGACAATAGAGTATAAGCTTTGGGTACCATGGGAAGGAAGGGAACCACACAGTCTCATTTACTATTTGTAAATCTTGAACTAGTCTCCATTTATCATTTGACTTTTTCATACCCAAAATAGGAGTGTTGCATGGACTATTACAGGGAATTAATAGCCCCTGCTCCTTTAAATTTTCAATGATAAGTTTTAACCCTTTCTTAATCTTGAGTTTTAGAGAATACTGCTTTTGATGTGGAAATATGTGTGGGTCTTTGAGCTTGATAATGACATTAATAACACAAAATTGAGCATTTTGTGCTCAACCCACAGTTTTTCCATCAACCCACACTCTAAGATTTACATTTTGTTCAATTAATGGGAGAGAAATTTTCATGAAAACAGAGCCGTGGACCTTGCTCAGTATGTCCCTCCCAAAAAGGGGTGAGGGAGACTCTGGCACAATCAGAAACTCATGTGAAAACAGCACAGAGTCTCAGTGGCAGCCTAGAGGACAACTGAAATAATAACGTTTGGCTCATCCAGACAGTCCCACTGCAGTAGTGGATTGGGGAGAAAGTGAGCAGGGGCTTCAGTAAGCACAGAGTAAGTTGTCCTGGTGTCCAGAAGGAAATCAAATGATTAGCCCCCTACAGTTATTAATAGCCAGGGTTCCTCAGGTATAATTAGGATGGGATCTTGTGTGGGGACCCGCGGACAGCTTCAGTTCTGATTGTCCTGAGAATCCGACCTCTGGGGCCTATGCCTCTGAGGGCAGTTTCTCTTCCAGTGTGGTCCTTTATAGACCAGACATGGACCTGGGGGCAGCTTAGAAGACTGAGGGCAATCCCACTTGAGGTGCCCCTCCTTCCTGCAGTAATAGTAAATCCATCCCTTTCCACTGGGGTCCCTCTGGGCACTTTTCTCAGGTTGTCTCAGAATGGTTCTGACCACCATTATTAGGGCTTCAGTCTGTTCCTTG
The DNA here is from genome assembly GCF_029378745.1 of Bos indicus. NCBI lineage: Eukaryota > Metazoa > Chordata > Mammalia > Artiodactyla > Bovidae > Bos > Bos indicus. The sequence goes on from NC_091771.1 coordinate 5,429,926, forward strand.
GTCTTTCTCTGCTTTTCCTTCTCCCCATATTCCCTGATGTAATAAACTGTCCCAACCAGTTGCAATAAATTATCTGAAGACTGATTTTGTCAAGATACCTGTTTTAGTAGCTTACGGTGGATATCTGGAGCCAGCTGACTGAGAAATCTATCATTTAAGATCACTCTTCCCTCTTCACTTTCAGGACCAATCTCAGTGAGTCTGTGAATGGCTTCTCACAGTATACCTAAGAATTTACCAGGTGCTTCCTTCTTTTCCTGTTCTATGTTTGCCAGTTTGGCATAGTTTAAAATCTTAGTACATGTTCTCATGAGTCCTTCAAGCATACATCTGACAAAATGACTCTGATCCCATCTTCTTTTAGCTGCATTATAGTCCCATTTCAGTTCAGTTCAGTCACTCAGTCATGTTTGATTCTGTGAGACTCCATGGACTGCAGCGCGACAGACCTCCCTGTCCATCATCAATTCACAGAGTTTACTCAGACTCAAGTCCATCGACATGGGGATGCCATTCAACACTCTCATACTCTTTCATCCCCTTCTCCTCCCACCTTCAATATTTCCAGCATCAAGGTCTTTCCAAATGATGTGGTTACTAGCATCAAATGGCTGAACTATTGGTGTTTCAGCTTCAGCATCAGTCTTTCCAATGAATATTCAGGACTGATTTCCTTTTGAATGGACTGGTTGGATCTCCTACAGTCCAAGGGACTTTCAAGAGTCTTCTTCAGCACCATAGCTCAAAAGCATCAATTCTTCAGCACCCAGCTTTCTTTATAATCCAACTCTCACATCCATACATGACTACTGGAAAAACCATAGCTTTGACTAGACGGACATTTTTTGGCAAAGTAATGTCTCTGCATTTTAATATGCTGTCTAGGTTGGTCATAACTTTTCTTCCAAAGAAGGAATTTAATTCCTTTTAATTTCATGACTGCAGTCATAATCTGCAGTGATTTTGGAGCCCCCCCAAATAAAGTCTGTCACTGTTTCCATTGTTTCCCTATCTGATTGTCAAAAGTGATGGCACCAAATACTATGATCTTCGGTTTTTGAATGTTGAGTTTAAGCCAACTTTTTAATTCTCTTCTTTCACTTTCATGAAGAGACTCTTTAGTTCTTTTTGCTTTCTGCCATATTGGTGGTGTCATCTGCATATCTGAGGTTATTAATATTTCTCCCGGCAATCTTGATTCCAGTGTGTGCTTCATCCTGCCTAGCATTTCTCATGATGTACTCTGCATATAAGTTAAATAAGCAGGGTGACAATATACAGCTTTGTTACTCCTTTCCCCATTTGGAACCAGTCTGTTGTTCCATGTCCAGCTCTTACGGTTTCTTCCTGACCTGCATACAAATTTCTCAGGAGACAGGTTGGGTGATATGGTACTCCCATCTCTCAGAATTTTCCACACTTTGTTGTGATCCACACAGTCAAAGGCTTTGACATAGTCAATAAAACAGAATACATGTTTTTATGGAACTCTCTTGCTTTTTTGTTGATCCAGCAGATGTTGGCAATTTGATCTCTAGTTCCTCTGCCTTTTCTAAACCCAGTTTGAACATCTGGAAGTTCATGGTTCACATACTGTTGAAGCCTGGCTTGAAGAATTTTGAGTATTACTTTGCTAGCATGTGAGATGAGTGCAATTGTGTAGTAGTTTGAGCATTCTTGGCATTGCCTTTCTTTGGGATTGGAATGAAAATTTATCTTTTCCAGTCCTGTGACCACTGCTGAGTTTTCCAAATTTGCTGGCATATTGAGTGTAACACTTTCACAACATCATCTTTCAAGATTTGAAACAGCTCAACTGGAATTCTTTTCCATTAGAGGTCAGACGGATTGAAAACCACAGTCACAGAAAACAAACCAATCTGATCACATGGACCACAGCCTTGCCTAACTCATTGAAACTATGAGCCATGCCATGTAGGGCCACCCAAGACGGACAGGTCATGGTGGATAATTCTGACAAAATGTGGTCCAGTGGAGAAGGGAATGGCAAACATTTCAGTATTCTTGCCTTGAGAACCCCATGAACAATATGAAAAGGCAAAAAGATAGGACACTGAAAGATGATCTCCTCAGGTCGGTAGGTGCCCAATATGCTACTGGAGATCAGTGGAGAAATAACTCCAGAAAGAATGAAGAGATAGAGACCAAGCAAAAATAACACCCAGTTGTGGATGTGACTGGTGATGGAAGTAATGCCCGATGCTGTAAATAACAATACTGCATATGAACCTGGAATGTTAGGTCCATGAATCAAGGCAAATTGGAAGTGGTCAAACAGGAGATGGCAAGAGTGAACGTCAACATTTTAGGAATCAGCGAACTACAATGGACTGGAATGAGTGAATTTAACTCAGATGACCATTATATCTACTACTGTGGTCAAGATTCCCTTAGAAGAAATGGAATAGCCATCATAATCAACAAAAAAGTCCGAAATACAGTACTTGGATGCAATCTTGAAAACAACAGAATGATCTCTGATTGCTTCCAAGGCAAACCATTCAATATCACAGTAATCCCAGTCTATGCCCCGACCAGTAATGCTGAAGAAACTGAAGTTGAATGGTTCTATGAAGACTTACAAGACTTTGTAGAACTAACACCCAAAAAAGATGTCCTTTTCATAATAGGGGACTGGAATGCAAAAGTTGTAATCCCAGTCTGGTTCTATAGTTCTGACTGCCTGGTTCCCAGGAAGGAGAATGGCCATCTTGTCTCCCCTCTTTCCTGCTGACTCATTACCAAACCATTCATCTCCATAGGCAATAGCTTTCACCAAAACTTGAGTTTTTGAGTCAGGGGTTAGCATTTGCCTCAGGGTATACATCACATCCTTCTCAATAAGATCATAAAGCAGAGTAACACCCTTAAAAGTTCGAATAGATTTCTCTGGGTCTTCCAAATAGTCTCCCAGATCTTTCTTGATTCTTTGTATTTTTGATAAGAAAAGGGATTATTAATGCTCATGGATTGACCCTCCCCACCCCTTGGTGGGTGTTTCATGGAGAGGCAACAGTTTGTGAGGCTGTTCCCCAGCCTCTTTGGCTGCCTTTAGCATATGATCCCAGGGATAGCTGGGAGAAATGTGTTTTTCCTTATCTCTTTTTCTCCAGTTCAGTTCAGTTCAGTCACTCAGTCGTGTCTAACTCTTTATGACCCCATGAATCGCAGCACGCCGGGCCTCCCTGTCCATCACCAACTCCTGGAGTTCACCCAGACTCACGTCCATCGAGTCAGTGATGCCATCCAGACATCTCATCCTCTGTCGTCCCCTTCTCCTCCTGCCCCCAATCCCTCCCAGCATCAGAGTCTTTTCCAATGAGTCAACTCTTCGCATGAGGTGGCCAAATTACTGGAGTTTCAGCTTCAGCATCAGTACTTCCAATGAACCCCCAGGACTGATCTCCTTTAGGGTGGACTGGTTGGATCTCCTTGCAGGCCAAGGGACTCTCAAGAGTCTTCTCCAACACCACAGTTCAAAAGCATCAATTCTTCGGTGCTCAACCTTCTTCACAGTCCAACTCTCATATCCATACATGACCACTGGAAAAACCATAGCCTTGACTAGACAGACCTTTGTTGGCAAAGTAATGTCTCTGCTTTTCAATATGCTGTCTAGGTTTGGTCATAACTTTTCTTCCAAGGAGTAAGCATCCTTTAATTTCATGGCTGCAGTCACCATCTGCAGTGATTTTGGAGCCCAGAAAAATAAAGTCTGACACTGCTTCCACTGTTTCCCCGTCTATTTCCCATGAAGCAATGGGACCAGATGCCATGATCTTCGTCTTCTGAATGTTGAGCTTTAAGCCAAGTTTTTCACTCTCCAATTTCAGTTTCATCAAGAGGCTTTTTAGTTCCTCTTCACTTTCTGCCATAAGGGTGGTGTCATCTGCATGTCTGAGGTTATTTAGATTTCTCTCAGTAATCTTGATTCCAGCTTGTGCTTCTTCCATCCCAGAGTTTCTCATGATGTACTCTGCATATAAGTTAAATAAGCAGGATGACAATATACACCCTTGACGTACTCCTTTTCCTATTTGGAACCAGTCTGTTGTTCCATGTCCAGTTCTAACTGTTGCTTCCTGACCTGAATATAGGTTTCTCAAGAGGCATGTCAGGTCGTGTGATATTCCCATCTCTTTCAGAATTTTCCACAGTTTCTTGTGATCTACACAGTCAAGGGCTTTGGCATAGTCAATGAAGTAGAAATAGATGTTTTTCTGGAACTCTCTTGCTTTTTTGAATATCCAGAGGATGTTGGCAATTTGATCTCTGGTTCCTCTGCCTTTTCTAAAACCAGCTTGAACATCTGGAAGTTCATGGTTCACTTATTGCTGAAGCCTGGCTGGAGAATTTTGAGCTTTACTTTACTAGCATGTGAGATGAGTGCAATTGTGCGGTAGTTTGAGCATTCTTTGGCATTGCCTTTCTTTGGGATTGGAATGATAACTGACCTCTTCCAGTCCTGTGGCCACTGCTGGTCTACTGTCCTCCATTTCATCCTGTATTTCACCCTTAGTTTTCGTTGTCTGAGCTTCCCTTACTTCAATTGTCTGATTCTGAATTAAAACCAGAGTATGAGCTTCTACCAAGACCAAGGCAGCCCTCTCCTAATGGGTGTCCTGACTTTCAGTTTGCTCCTTTGGAAGCCCCAGATGTGATGGCAAAATAGGAGGACAGGAGGTAACTGAAGGTTTTACACTCAAATCTACACCCTTACGACATAAGTCTGACATGCCTCACAGAGACAGAAAAAAAAAAAAAAAAAAGGGAGGGGAGCAACGCATATGCTACTTCTACCCATTTCCATTGTTTTCTACAAAACCAGTCTAATTGTAAGACAGTATTATAATTAAGAGACTCTGCTACTGGCCATTGTTCGCCATCCTCCAATGGATAGCATGGCCATGCAGTATCACATAGGAAGGTCAGGTGTGTCTTCTTTAAGCTCTGGGGATCAAATCTATCTGATTTTCAGGATACAGTTTAAAGGAATGAGGCTGGAATTGTTAGCTCCCATCTGTAAGAAAGAAAAAAGCAGCAACTAGCACCTTTTTTTTCTACAGGAGACAATCCTCCCTGCTCTAGATGGGGGTGGAGACAGGCCTTGCACCCAAACTTCCTTCCCTGGCCAGAATTAACCTGTCTCTTATTGATGTAAGTATCCCTCTACTGTTCTTCCCTATTCTACCACTGAGGCAGAGTGGAGATGCACCAGGGGTAGACCTGGTGGCATCCCAGATTGATGTCCAGTTCCTCATCATTAAACCCTTTGTCTAATTTCTGCTCCTCTTCTGATGCCACCCGGAGTGCAACAGAGTAGCCTTCTGGAATGCCTCCCGAGATAAGACTGCCAGGGGAAATATCTGTCTTCTGTGTGTTTGTGCACAGTACTGAGTATATTCCTAACCACAATAGAACTGAGAAATATAAAAGGTCAAACATAAAACCAAGATGTCCCTTCCGAGTGTCACCACACCAGTATATGTGGTGATATATATGTTGTGATACAAAAGAGCTGGTGAAGGACTATTCAGAGAGGAAAAAGTGATTTGGTCCTTGAGATTTTAGGTCCAATCCTTTCAAAACCACTGGAGAGCCTCCTCTGCTCTGGTAAGAGCTAGCGTTACCGAAGGAAGAAACCCATTGCACTTCCAAACTGACCAGATCATGAGATTCCTGATATGTGTCCTCAAAAACCTCATGGTCACCAGCCTTGCTCCTATCCACAGAGAACAGAGGCACAACCATATAAAGACTCACTTTCACGTCGTTAGCCCCTGAGGCAGGCAGCCAGGAGAGCAACTTCTAGCCTGAGAGATGTTCTTGGAGTTAGAGCTCCACCTAGCTACTGAACAATGTGCTCCTATCTGTAGTGAATGATATGACAACCAATAGCATGGACTGCAAGTCCCTTGAAAGTCTGTGGTCTGACAGCTTTTGTTATAGTTCCAATTCCTCAAGCAGTTACAAAATGGTCAAAGAGACCTGTAAAAGGTGACAAAGAAAGGAATGTTCGGTCCACACGCTTTGCCCATTTCTGGCCATTCCCCTCGCAGGGATGTTGGGTGCCTCTTGGCATTGACAAGTCAGTATAAACTCCCAAAAAAGCTCCCCTTGAGGCTGCCTTCAATCATTGCAAGGCACTACAAAACCACAAAGCAGGGCTCAACGCTTGCTTCGTGACCAGTTCCACAGCTCTTTCCTGCTGCTTTCACACACACAGGCACACTGTAAAGTACAGCAGAAAACGTGTTTACTAGGAAAGCAAGGAACTAGAGCTCCAAGTACCCTTAGCTTGTCTTGAAAATCCCAGATGAGCCCCCAAGATGAAAGATTGCTGCCGAAAGCTGTATGTTATGCTGGGATTTGTGACCTCTGGAGAAGAGGAATTCAATCCAGTGTCAGAGACAAGGCTTGACTACTTGGAGATTTTTGTGTAGCAAAGTTTTGTTAAAGTATCTTAGAGCTAATGAAAGCTTCTGACATAGACATTAGAAGCGGACAGAAAGAGTGCCCCTTGATAATTTTTAGAGAGGTGTTTTATGTCTGTTAGAAAGCTATTAATCAGATAAGAGAGACACTTCAAGGCTGAGGGAGTTTCACCTGGCCCCTCTCCCACAATATGCATTTTGAGAAAGGATGGCATGAGGAGTGTTATCCTCCAGCCATAAAACATTTGACAGGAATACTAGTTTGTTGAGCCATTATCGTCCCAAGGTTTGAGAAAAGGAAAAAAAAAAAAAAATTAGTTTTAGGCAGAATCATTTTGAAGAAGGCAGATTCCAAAGCAAAGGCATAGTTTCAATAACATAGCTTAAGAAAAACAATTCCATATGGAAAAAGCATTGCCTAGCTCAAGGCAGAACCAGGTGTCATCAAAACAGAATTAAAAGAAGCCTCTTTTAATTTTGTGTAGAGAAGGAAAAGAAAAACAAAAACAAAAAACTGCCATGTGCAATTATTTCCTCCTACCGCGTGGGGACCTCTGGCCTTCTTGCCTGTTACCCTCTCACTGCTATCCTTTAGGATGGACTGGTTGGATCTCCTTGCAGGCCAAGGGACTCTCAAGAGTCTTCTCCAACACCACAGTTCAAAAGCATCAATTCTTTGGTGCTCAGCTTTCTTTATAGTCCAACTCTCACATCCATGCATGACCACTGGAAAAACCATAGCCTTGACTAGACGGACCTTTGTCGGCAAAGTAATGTCTCTACTTTTTAATATGCTACCTAGGTTGGTCATAGCTTTTCTTCCAAGGAGCAAGCATCTTTTAATTTCATGGCTGCAGTCACCATCTGTAGTGATTTTGGAGCCCAAGAAAATAAATCTTTCACTGTTTCTAATGTTTCCCCATCTATTTGCCATGAAGTGAAGGGACCGGATGCCGTGATCTTAGTTTTTTGAATGTTGAGGTTTTTTTTTTTTTTTTTTTAATAAGCCAGCTTTTTCACTCTCCTCTTTCACTTTCATCAAGAGGCTCTTTGGTTCTTCTAAAGGGCTGGTAACTAGAGGAGCTCTAAGTTCATGGCTTCTTTCCTCAAAGGACATTTCTAAATGCTGAGATGATGATATGGAAGGCTGTGAAGACAGGGTGGGCTGGACAGCCAAATTGAGCCCTGTAGCCTTAGTGGCATGTGGGAGGCAAAGTCTCAATAGATGGCCTATAATAAACACACAATACATCTTGTCCTTGAGATGTAGAAGAGAAGAAGGCTAAATCTAACTGAAACTGCAACCCAGTCCTGATCTAGATCAATGACTGACTGAATTAAGGCGACAGCCCTTCCTTGTCTGTTTAACAGAAAAAAAGGAAAACCTTCTCAAGGACATCAATTTTAGGGCTAGTCTTTATAGTTTTTTATATATAATATCTAGGAAAAATAGTTTATTTTGATATATAGTGTCCATGATATCTTTAATTTATATAATTGCACATTATATCTGATATAGTAAATAGCTCAATGATTGCTTATATAATCAAATAATTTAAATATTACATTTCATAGCATTATGTATGATCAATGCTGCTGCTGCTTAGTCACTCAGTCATTTCCAACTCTTTGCCACCCCTGTAAGATTCCTCAGTCAATAGGATTTTCCAGGAAAGATTACTGGAGTGGGTTGCCACTTCCTTCTCCAGGGGATCTTCCCAACCCAGGGATTAAACTTGTGTTTCTTTTGTCTCCTGCCTTGGTAGGCAGATTCTTTACCACTGAGCCACCTTGAAAGCTCATATATAATCAATAATTTGCATTATATAAATATATCTAATTCAAAGAATCATAAATATGTGATTTTCTTCCTTTTATTATTGAGCAACTCTTCTAAGTTTTTTCCTCTGATTCTTCCTTATCTTCTCAACCACTAAATATTGGAATGTCCCTAACTCTCAGTCCTATAATCTATCCACTTTTTTCTCTGCACTCATTCTTTTTGTAACCTCATCCATTCTCTTGTCATTAAATACCATGTGAACTGATAACAGTGAAAGAGGGATTCACCTCTCATATGTCTAGGCTGACATATGCAACTGTATACTCAAATTTATCACTTAGATATCTATAGGTAAAACAACTTAAAACATCCCTAAGCAGACTTCTGGTTTCCATTCATAACTATTTTTCCCCACATTCTTTATTTTAGAAAATGCAATCCCCTCTTTCCAAGTGGCAAAACCCTTTCTCAATACCAGATTTCCAATCCAACAGCAAACACTATTTGGTTCCATCTTCAACATATGTTAAAAATATGGTCTCATCCTCAGGCTTCCCTGGTGGCTCAGTGGTAAAGAATTTACCTGCCAGTTTAGGAGATGTAGGCTCAATCCCTGGGAAGCAAAGGTCCCCTGGAGAAGAAAATGGTAACCCTCTCCAGAGTTTGCCTGGGAAATCCCATGAACAGAGGAGCCTGGCAGGCTACAATCCATAGGGTCAACAAAGAGTCAGACATGACTGAGCATACATGCACACACTTCAAACCATAATTATCTCTCATCTGGAGCCTTACTTTAGCTGCAACTGTTTTGCCAGATTATACACTTATCCTCCAGCAACCTATTCTCATCATGGGACCCAATGGAGAAACTGTCCACAACACTCTTTAAACCCTTGACCCTGTGATAAATTTCCATCCCACTCAAAGAAGAGCTAAAATCCTCACAGTGATCTAGTAGGTCCTACACAATCTGTTTCTCTGCACCTCCCTGTGCTCATTCCTTGGTACTCATATCCTCATGCATTTGCTGCAGCTGAACCTGCTGGTTATGCCTGAAATGTCTTACCCCTGCCCACCTGGTTTTGCACTTGCTGCTGCTGGTGCTTGAAATACTCTTCCTACAAACATCAATTTGGACACCTCTCTCACTTCTTTCATCAAATACCACATCAATGAAAGATTTTTCTATAATCACGTTTGAAAATGACACTCTCCCCAGTATATATTCTACCACTCTTTTGTGTTCTAGATTTTTTCCACAAACCAATACAATAACACACACACACACACACACACACACACACACACGCATTTCACTTATGTATTGGATTATTGTTTTTCAACTACTACTAGAATAGGACTGAGATGAGGATAGGCAATTTTTTGCTCTTTTTTGCTTATTTTTATAGTGCAATCACTCACAACATGGATAGCTACTCTATAAATAACAGTTGAATAAACAATTATGAATATGGTTAATGTTTCTTTAACGCAGTCTGATGTTATGACCTCATGTTCTCTTTTTTGGAATAATATATTTATTCAATGAGAATTCAAAGAGTATTGGAGTTATGATAAAATAAAGATATTGTTTGTCTTATACTTTTAAATCTTTTGCATAATGCACCATTAAGAAAAGAACACTCAGTGCTCCTACACACGCATACAAAATATACACAGATTAACTTAGGTAGGTAGTAACAGGAAGCCAGATATGTTTGTAGTCAAAATTACTGATCCTTTTATTGAATCTTGCAAACAGAGTTAGACTAGGAAGAAAATGGAAAGAACATCTGATACTCATTATTAGATACTCATTTAACAGTTCTGGGAAATAGCAATTCTCATTCACATTTTCTGTTAGCATCCTAAAAGTGGGCCTGTCTGACAATTCAGTCATGGGGAGACATGTTTTGATCAAGTCTGTTGCTTTTCCTTTCAAAATGAACTACATAATGCACCTGTGTAACTTCACTTCTTAATCGGATCAGCAGGATTGCATTGAAACTGAGTTTAATGCTGCTACAAGTTGAGGATTGCTTGAAAAACTGCCCTAATCCCTTTTCTTTGTTAAAAGAATACAAGAGATAATACTAATGTTTCTGTCTCCTAAATTTAGTAAAATTGGGCAAAACATTAAGCAATATCATTTTGTGCCCTTTAATTGGCTTTGGTATACATTTTCACAGGTAAAATCATCTTTCCAAATATACATGCATTTGTATATATTTGTATATTTGTGTATGTATATATATATACAAACGTATATGTGTATATAATATATATGTAAAACCTTGCTGTGAATATATGTATATACACAGTGAACTCCAATCTTCAGAATTTCACAGAAATTAATTTTTCTAAATCATATACTTAAACTTTGCAAATGATAATAGCTTGTTATTTCTTTGAAAACAACATATTGATGGAAGGCTAGTCTCTAGACTAAATGATAAAAGGTGTAAAGTATTCTTTTCTCTTTGCCTATTTTTTGGTTTTGTGCATCTCTTCATCTAGGTGTTATGCTTTTTGTTTTTCTCCTATTGTTATAATTGGTTGGTTCTAAATCAATCATTTGAAGTAAATCATTAATAAACAAATTTGTGATTTTTGCATCAATATCTTGTTCTTTGACTGCACAATATTTTTTGTTGTTGTTGTTGCTGTTATTATTTCACATTAATTATGGAGGCCATAGCAGAAAAATGCAGAAATACTTGGGATGATGGTAGAATTTTAAAGAATTGTTCTAATGCTTCTGATATAACTCATTTAACAACTTATAAAAAATTTAGGGGAGAAAGTTTCAAGAAAAAAATATTATATTCAGAACCACATTTATCTTCATGTAGAGATAAATGGCAACTCACTCCAGTATTCTTGCCTGGAAAATCCCATGGACAGAGGAAACTGGTAGGCTACAGTCCATGGAGTCGCAAAGAATCAGACATGACTGAGCGACTTCACTTTCACTTTCAGAGACATTAAGTATACCTTCCTCTTAATTAGGAAGTAATTGTAGTTTACAACTTCTCACTTGCCTTGAGCAGATCTTTACATCAGGAAAACCATTATGGATTTTTGAAGGCTTAAGGAAATTTGAATGGAAAAGGAAGAGAAAACACCTAAAAGAGGATCAAGATTGTTATTTTGTATTTGAGGAATGTATCATGATTTCAAATGGAAAAGAAGATTCTTACCACTTTCTGAGGCTTTAAGTTCCACAGTGTTCATTACTCTCTCATCAGTTTTTCAGCCTCCTTTGAGATGAATGCAATTGACTCCATCCTTCTGCAGGTAACCAATTTAATTAACTTGGTCTGCTTTCAGTCTTATAAATGTCAATCTATAGCACAAAGTAATTTATGTTCTTAAGTAAAACTGTAGTACGTTTCTAGTTTGTATATCTTAAATGCTACAGATACCATGCTTCTGTATTATTGAACTCACTGAATTTACATGGTTTTCTCAACATATTAATTTTTGAAGAGAAGGGGCAAATATTTTACAATCAAATATTTAGGGTTTTTTGGGGGGTGTTTTCCTGTTTTAATATCTTCTTTTTTATTAATTTATTTTTACTTGGAGTATAATCGCTTTACAATATTGTGTTGGTTTTTGTCGTACATCAACATGAATCAGCCATAGGTATAAGAAAGCACTTTCAAAAGAACTATTTCAGAGGCTTCAAATACTATACTATACTTTCAATTAAAATAGTAAGATGTCTTGGAATTCAAAGTGCTACTAAATAAACTGTAAAGATATATTCCTGTGTTTTGTTTTCTTTTTTTAAGTGAAATATCCTTCAGTTCATTTCAAAGGAGAAATCATGCCCTCCATTTTAAGACTGCAAAGGAAATTCTCACCGTGATGACAGACAAAATGCCCAGAGAAACTTAAATATTCAACTTATTTTATTAAGGTTGTTGTTTTTGTTTAGTTATACAGTTTCATAGGATTTAACCAGACTGCTCCTATCCCTAATTTTCCCATAAATAATATTACTTTTTAATGTGTAATTTTGAGGAATGGACATTTTTCAGGGACACCCATGTGGTATTTCAGAAGAAACGCTTGACTATGCATTCCTGCTTTTCTTTCTTTTTATCAGTCAGTTCAGGTCAGTTGCTCAGCCGTGTCCAACTCTTTGTGACCCCATGGACTATAGCATGCCAGGCTTCCATGTCCATCATCAACTCCCGAGCCTGCTCAAACTCATGTCCATTGAGTCTGTGATACCATCCAACCATCTCATCCTCTGTCATCCCCTACTCCTTCTGCCCTCAATCTTTCCCAGCATTAGGGTCCTTTCCAATGAATCAGTTCTTCTCATCAGGTGACCAAAGGATTGGAGTTTCAGCGTCAGCATCAGTCCTTCCAGTGAATATGCAGGACTGATTTCCTTTAGAATGGACTGGTTGTATCTCCTTGCAGTCCAAGGGACTCTCAAGAGTCTTCTCCAACACCACAGTTCAAAAGCATCAGTTCTGAAGAGTGCTCAGCTTTCTTTATGGTCCAGTTCTCACATCCATACATGACTACTGGAAAAACCATAGCTTTGACAAGATGGGCATTTGTCGGCAAAATAACGTCTCTGCTTTTTAATACGCTGACTATGTTGGATATAGTTTTTCTTCCAAGGAACAGTGTCTTTTAATTTCATGGCTGCAGTTGCCATTTGCAGTGATTTGGAGTCCAAGAAAATTAAGTCTGTCAGTGTTTTCATTGTTTCCCTATCTATTTACCATGAAGTGATGGGACCAGATGTCATGATCGTAGTTTTTTGAATGTTGAGTTTTAAGCCAACTTTTTCACTCTCCTCTTTCACTTTCATCAAGATGCTTTTTAGTTCTTCTTCACTTTCTGCCATAAGGGTGGTGTCATCTGCATATCTGAGGTTATTGATATTTCTCCTGGCAATCTTGAGTCCAGCTTGTACTTCATCCATGCTGGCATTTCACATGATGTACTCTGTATAAATCAAATAAGTAGGGTGACAATATACAGCCTTGATGTACTCCTTTCCCAATTTGGAACCAGTTCATTTTTTCATGTGTGGTTTTAACTGTTACTTCTTGACCTGCATACAGACTTCTCCAGAGGCAGGTCAGGTGGTCTGGTATTCCCATCTCTTTAAGAATTTTCCACAGTTTGTGACCCACACAGTCAAGGGCTTTGGCATCATCAATAAAGCATAAGCAGATGTTTTTCTGGAATTCTCTTGCTTTTTCAATGATTCGATGTTGGCAATTTGATCTATGATTCCTCTTCCTTTTCTAAATCCAGCTTGAACATCTGGAAGCTCTTCATTCACATAATGTTGAAGCCTGTTTGGAGAATTTTGAGCAATACTTTGCTACCTTGTGAGATACAGTCCATGGGGTCGCAAAGAGTTGGACACAACCGATTGACTTAACTTTCCATTTGTTGTTGCCACCTTTTCTTAATATTTTCTGCTTCTGTTAGGTCTATACCATTTCTGTCCTTTATTGTGCCCATCTTTGCATGAATATTCCCTTGGTATGTCTAATTTTCTTGAAGAGATCTCCAGTCTTTCCCCTTCTATTGTTTTCCTTTATTTCTTTGCATTGACCACTTTGGATTGCTTTCTTACCTTTCTTGCTATTCTTTGGAACTCTACATTCAGATGGGTATAGCTTTCCTTTTCTCCTTTGCCTTTAGTGTCTCTTCTTTTCTCAACTATTCATAAGGCTTCCTCAGACAACTAATTTGCTTTTTTGTGTGTTTCTTTTTATTGGCCCAGCAAGGTGGTAGGAGGCATGAAATTGCATTTAGAATCAATCTCCATACCTGCCAGAGACAGTCGGAGGCCTCAAACAAAACCTGTGCACACAAGGACGCAGAAGTCCCACAGACACTGAGCCAGACCTACCTTCTTTTTTATATTTGTACACCAGCACAAATACACATGTCTGCAGACATATACACACATTTATACACGCAATAACATTGTTACTCTTAAAAACACTTTTACATATGGATGCTCTTATTATGTGCTGAATTCTGTCTGTCTTCTCAATTCCTATGTTAAAGTCCTAGGCCACATACCTCAAGAATGTTTTCAGAGATACATTTTTACAGGAGTAATTATGTTAAAATGAGATCATTAGGATGGGCCCTATTTCAGTGTGACTGGTATCTTCATAAGCAGAAGAAGTTTGGACACAGACACATACAGAGGGAAGACAGTCTGGACACATAGGGAGATGTTTGTCTACAAGCCAAGGAGGGAGAGCTGGAATAGATATTTCCCTCATAGCTCTCAGAATGAGCCAGTCTTGCCTGCACCTTGATCTGGACCTCTGACCTCCAGAACTTTGAAAAATAAGTGTCTGTTGTTTAAGCTACCCATTCTGTGGTACTTTCTTACTGCAGGCTTAGCAATGTACTAGATGCAACTCATATGTAGCTCACATAATGTAGGTAATTTGTAAATTAAAGAAAGTTGCTTTTTTAACTGCCCTTTTTCTTCAATATATTCTGAACATTTCCCTATATCCATTGTATCTCTTTTAATAACTGCATGGTGTTTCATCCATTGGAGAAAGTGTTTCACATATTTTATTTTTAGAAAAGATGCTACAATAATAAACTTGGCAATACATCTTTGATATCACCTGTAGTTAGTTTCTGATAAATTCCTAGAGTGATAAGTTGCTGGGTTTTGTTACCTTTATATGTTAAAATGCTGATAGAAGTTGTTTAATAGCTGTTAGCAATGTTGTGCCAATTAATACATCTAGCTATTCTTGCATGAAGAGTGTTTAATTTTCTATTTTCTTGAACTCTCAATAGTTGTATTTTTTAAGTTCATGAAAAGTTAAGCTTTTAAAAACAGAATGTCACTATGCTTTAATTTAAAGTTATTTGGTTATTAAGGAAACTGACCATGCTTTTCCCTTGATGTTTTTGCCATATGTTCTTTTTCTTTTTTATTTTAAATTCTCTATTGTTGTCAATTTTTCCTCCTTGCCCTAAAAAAGAAATGATACTGATACTCAAAGTCTTTCTTACCTCTCAATTATTCAATTATTGACCATGAAACCTTGAATGTGTGCATTTTTGGAGATTATAATGACCACACAATGTGTGACTTTACTGTAGGAGCAGGTATGATCCTGTCTCAAATCAGAAACACTTATTCACAAAATTACCCCTAGATAATTCTCTTATCATCAGATTTTGAATTTCTATTCTTTCCTTTATCTACGATGACCTATATCTTACAATAAATAAATGAATTTATCAAGAAAGTAGCAGGAGGAAATGTTTTCAGTGTTTGTCTTTTCCAGCTCTTTGTGTTAGGACTTCTTGATATTCAAGTTTTGGATAAAATGTGTAAGATGTCTGAAATGAACTTCGATTTGTTCACAATAGCTACTGAGCTTGCTGCCCATACTCTCAAGCTACCTTGAAGCCTCTTTTTCATTCCCAAAACTTAACTTCTCCCACTTCTTCACAAAAGTATTTGACTCTCTGCCTTCTCCCAATGAATTCTCTTTTTTGCTTAGAATAGTTATATTTGATGTCTATTGCTATCAACTAAGAATGCTGACTGAAAGAGTTGGCTGCTGAAGTAGAAATTTTGAGGTTGGAAAGATGTTAAATGTGGTCAATCTTAGATGATTGGTTGTGGCTTAAGACTTTGGTCAGCATGTGAGTACTTGAGGAAGGGTCAGATGATTTCTAGGAAGTTGCCAGTGAGGCTAAAGGGGAAATGTGTGTGCATCAATGACAAGCATCATCTGCTTCACAGTTTTGTCTAAGATGCCCCTAAATTCATCAGCCAAGCAGAACTCTTTGAGCATGAGGGGCAGAAAAATCTGGGCAGAATCAGAAACAGATGGTGCTGTGACATGATCCCTCAACTGAGGTTATGCACCTGAGTTCAACAGACCGCTGGGCAAATGTCCAAATGCCAGGAAGATTAGGCTGTCCTTGATAATTAAGGCTAATTAAGTTGTTCTTTCATGTAAGTCCAATGTTGGGTCATCCAATATATATTAGATAAACCTTATTTAATCTGAAAATATTTATACTATGAATACTTAACAATCAAAAGTAGGTGAAGATTGTAATATTCATCATTAAGTATTGGTTTATTTACACTTAAGTTTACTTTTCAATTGAAAAAGAAACTTCTCGACTTCTAAATATTATTAGAGATTTTGAATTCCAACATAGGTATTAACAATAGTAAAAAAAAAATACTGTCTTTCATTATAATTTTTAGTATGCAGCAGTATTTTTCAAAGATTTACACAAATTTAGAACTTAGGAAATAAATTATAGAGAACTGCAAATTCTTAACTTGAATGTTACCTAATTTGCCCATAAAAAAATAGACACTATCTTTCTAAAAAAAATTACTCTTTCCTTGTATTTATTTCTGCCTCTTCTCTATTTGGTTGTTTGAAATCATCGTTAAAATGTGTGTTCAGAATTATGAGATTTAAGTTTGAACTTTTTTGTGCTTTTCCACTCATAGATGTTTGTGCTTCATATCTTTTATTCATAGAGTGAATTTCTTGAAATTATTGCTTTGTATATGAATTTAATGCAGTTAGTATTTGCAACTGGAAATTAATTCTTATATACTGTGCTTCATCTTTGTGGGAAATAAAAAATCCTCAATTAAAGTGACTTTATAATAAGATATATTAGAGATGAATTTATTTTAGGAGGAACATGAGTTTCTAGTTCATATATTTACTGCATATAAAAAGTTGCCTATAAGAACATATTTGGATATGCAGCAATCTTACTGTAGGAAAGGTGAGATGTTCAAGTATTTGTTTTTTGTTTTTTTGATTGAGAAAATAAAAACTGCTTGCATAGCTTATTTAAATCAACTGTATTATCCATTGAATATGAATTGATGTTTGTTGGCACATTCAGGGATTGTGCAAGTAATGTTTATATGTTTACTTTTAAACTCTTCACTTAGCTACCCTTTTTTTTTTTTTTTGGCTTCATATCTCTTCCTTCTTCTGAAGAACTGTTTGACCCAGGAATCTATTATAAGGATTCAAATGGAAAACCTTATAAAACTCACTTGTGTATATTCATATGTATAGAGAACGTTTAGACATTCACAAGCTATAGTTCAACTCACAACACAAATATTGTTTTAATACAGCAAGTGTGTATTTATGGATTTTTGATAAACTGATTTGTTTTCTAAAAGACTAAATTTTATCAATTTTAATGTATTTGTTTCATTCTGTTGGTAAAAGGTTCCAGATATATGTGAGCTTTCTATTTGGTCTGTGTTCATCAGCTATCACTCAGCGGCTGCTTATGCAATATTACACTGAAACAGAATGTCTTCTGGAGTACTGACTAGCTATTGTACTTGGTGTTACTTCATCATCATTAATCAGGCAATGATTGCTACCTGTAGGACACAGTGTATACTGTGGGATATTTTTTAGGTGGTGCTCAGAAAACACAATAAAACTTCTAAACTTGTTAATGAGTCTAATGTTCATGAGAACATCCTTTGACAAATAGATTATTTTAGTAAAACTTTTGGTGGTAACCACTTTCTGTTAACTATTTCCCAAAGATGACAAACAACATATTTGTTGATATTTTATCAACATTATGCTTATATATTTATATCATTTTCTTAAGATTATTGGGTGAATGGACTATTTGTTAAGGACTATAATAATTTTATATATTTTAAGAAGTAAAGTAGCCAATTCAATTGTTTTAAAGGCAAGATATTTACTTTAGAAGGTAATGATCTATAATATAAATAATAGTATTAAATGGATATTGTTAATCTGGTTTTGTTGTTTATCATCACCTTAATCATCCTGAAGAGGACAGATAAAGCAATAATAATTGATTAAGAACCTTTTTATTTGAATCTTTTATGGTAACTAGATATATACACATTTGCACATGTACCCTGGAGAAGGCAATGGCCACCTGGAAAATCCCATGGACAGAGGAGCCCGGTGGGCTGCAGTCCATGGGGTCACAAAGAGTGGGACACAACTGAGTGACTTCACTTTCACTTTTCCCTTTCATGCATTGGAGAAGGAAATGGCAACCCACTCCAGTGTTCTTGCCTAGAGAATCCCAGGGACGGGGGAGCCTGGTGGGCTGCTGTCAATGGGGTCACACAGAGTCAGACACGACTGAAGTGACTTAGCAGCAGCAGCAGCACATGTACACACACACAGAATTCTGCTCCTAAAGTTTACATAGATCTTATAGAATGATAGTTTAAATCTTCATTAAAAACTTCACTTTGTTCATGGGCGCATTTCCATTTGAAATAGAACAAAACATAGAGATGCTCTGAAATACCCTGTCCATTCTCTCCAAACTGGAGAATTAATAAGAAAGTTTTTAAAAATTATGTGTTAGCGCATCTTAAATTTTACTTAGGTATTATTGAGACATCACATAACCTTGTTTTCAAGATCTGCTAATAACATATCTAATATTTTTCAAGATCTTGGAACAAGTCGCTTATTATAACATGGCTATTTAAGTATGCTTAACTGTTTATTTACAAATGTTTATATCATCTAATCTATGCGTCAAAAAATGTTAAATGCACACATAATTGTTTTTAAAAAACAAATTGATTATTAATTGGGTAAATTGCTATTCAGTGTGATTCTCTTTATATCTGCACATTAATAAGGCTACAAAGAAATCTCCTTTTTTGTTACCTTCTGGAGAATTTTGCTTTTTCCTTGTGGATTCAGATACAACTTTGGAAATAAATAAGAAGCTCTTCTCATAAAAGCAGATTTTGCAAGCACATGTAAAAATGTATGTTTCATAAACTAAAGGCCTGATTTTGCCTCTTTATATAGAGGAACATTTGCATGTAAGATGTATATTCTTCTTTGTCCTAATTTGTAGCTAGCTGTTACACAGGAAAAAGGATGTATACAAATTTGAGTAATTCCTCTTTGATTGTGACCAAGTATACAAAAGCATGGGCTTTCTAGATGGCACTAATGGTGCCAATGCAGGAGATATAAGAGATGTGTTTTTGATCACTGGGTCGGGAAGATTCCCTGGAGGAGGGCATTCTCCAGTATTCATGCCTGGAGAATCCCATGGACAGAAGAGTCTAGTGGGCTACGGGCCATAGGGTCACAAAGAACTGGACATGACTGAAGGTACTTGGCATGCACGCACATATGAGAGCATTCTCAAGATTAGCTGGCCATGAAGATAATTCTTTCAAGTGGAGATCTGAAAGAATTATCCAGATAATGTAAGCAAATGCCAGGTATCCCAGTTACACGAAATTTCTTGAGGACTCACTTGGAGTCTGAATTATTTGTAAGATTGCAGTTTTTGCTGTACGTAAACCTAGTCTTTCTTCCATCCCATTTTATGAATAACGCTTTCACTGAAACATATTTTTATAATAAATTTTGTGGGAGAATAAGTTTATGAAAATAAGAAATTAATAGTACTCTTAGAAGCCAAGTAACTAGGCCAAATATTTGCCAGCTGTTTAGTAACACTGTGTGAATCCCAGGCTTCTCCTGAGCAGAAGCTTTCAAGTTTGGATCATTACCATAAATTTTTAGTCCAGTAATATGGACAAATAGACTAAATGCAAGACATTAAATTCAATCAATTTGAGAACTGAGCAAAATTCAACCCAAACCTCTAAAGGTGAAAGTCAACTATACTAAATACATACATCATGAAGTCTCATGCAAGATGGTTCTAAGCCGTTAAAAATCTGTTAAAAATTGAAATATAAATAATTCACTAAACAAGGAATCCCATTGCATGTTCAATTTCATATTTCTCTCATCTGTACCCTCCAATAGATTCATTTCATTTTAATCATATAAATTTAGCAAAACTTTGCAGATTGCAAGTGTTTTAGAATATAAGAGCATGCTTAAATTTTGCCCAGACAAATGCACTTTGACCACTTAAATAATTCCTTAGTATTGGTAAATCCTCTATTTAAAATACAAATACCATGGGAGCAAAATTTTCACTTTTTAAGAGCTTCTTTCTGACCAAAGGTTTTAAAAATGATTTTTGACTCATTGGTCTATTATATTTTCACATATAATACTTATTACTTCTATTTGAATTGAGATGAATAAATGAAGGAAAGATTCAGTTAAGATATGATTATTTCTATAGCTTTAAAATTTTGAAATATATTGACATCAAGATATTCTAGGATACATGGCAAAGTGGATCTCAAGAATGATTCTAGTTTTGGTTTAGTTTTAAACAGATAAGGGTAAGAGTCTGTCTAGATAAAGCCAAAATTCCATCAAAAAATCACTTTACAAATCAAGATGTACTAATACATATTTTAAGTATTGGCTGAATCACAATTTAGCTGACTTTAAATCTTTAACATAACTTTGCTAACAAATACATGCTCAGTTTTCTTTTTTCTTCAAAATGCAAACATGGAAAATTATTATATCTCATGAATGAAAGATAACTGACAGGTAGGGTGCCCTTGTTAGATTTAAAGTACAATGAATCAGATGTCATCTGTCATATTCATCAAAACATTATGTCACTTTGATGATGTTTGATTTATTTTTCTCTGTAAGGTGAACAGCTAGACATGAATAAACTTTGAATTAATATGTAAAAGAATAAAATGAGAGCACACGACACAATATGTTAATGGTATTCATTTTCATTAAGTTTAAACTTGGGTTCCTATTTTCCTTCAACATTGTAATAAAAACTAATTGGTTTAGTTTCATGATTTAAATTGCCCTGCATGAAAACATGTTTAATAGAAAATTATGGCAAAATAAATAGTAACTCAATTGCTGTATTGCTCAAGGCTCATAAATACCAAACTAAATCGGGATTTACTTGTAAACATGAACATAATATTTAATATGCATTCTTGACTATTTTGAAGCTACATTAGGATGCATTTTTAGAGTTAAAGGTTGGTAAAATTATATATTGAATAGAAACAAAGAATAACAGATTTGAAATTCAGCACCTGAAACCTTTCAAATTCACAGACAATTGCAGAGTCAATCCAATCTTCAATTTTCCAGAATTAATTGAAGTTTAGATATGGTTTTTAGGATGACAACTTTAATTTTCTTTTATCCTTTAGTTTTCACAAGCTGACCATTGCAAATTAAAATTATTATACTAAAATATTGCACATTTAAAGTTTGAAGCCTTTTCTGATTGCTAATATAAGTATAAAAATAAATGGAAAAAACCCAAGTCCACATGAAACTCTAACTAGGGTTTTGCTGTGCATTTTAACTTTATTTCTAAGCCGGTATCTTGGATTACACTCATTTTGAACTTACTTTAATTGCTAAATCAAGAATTAGTGTAAACTTGTTCCATATTAGAGCAGAAAGAGACTCAGATGTATAGAATAGTCTTTTGGACTCTGTGGGAGAAGGAGAGGGGGATGATTTGGGAGAATAGCATTGAAACATGTATAATATCATATAAGAAACAAATTGCCAGTCCAGGTTCAATGCAGGATACAGGATGCTTGGGGCTGGTGCACTGAGATGACCCAGAGGGATGGTATGGGGAGGGAGGTGGGATGGGGGTTCAGGATGGGGAGCACGTGTACACCCATGGCAGATTCATGTTGATATATGGCAAAACCAATACAATATTGTAAAGTAATTAACCTCCAATTAAAATAAATAAATTAAAAAAAATTAAAAAAAACAAAATTTCAAACTATGTCAGTTTTAAACAAATATTCACTTAATTTGGATAGGAATGTACTGAACACTAGCAGAAGAAATACAATAATATTTAGAATAGAAAATTCATTTAATGACTCATACTTTAGATATATCAGCAGAATCAATCATAAGAATTAAAATCCTTTTTGAAGGATTTTATGAAACCTCATTTTACAGTATTTCCACACAAAAAATAGACACTTGAATAGAAAAGATATTGAAATTCATCTATTGAATACTTTCCAATAGAAATGTGAGTCACAAAGGTGAGTCAAATATATTATATAAAATTTTCTATAGCCGCATTAGAAAAATAAAGAGAACTAGTGCAATTAATTTTAATGCTAGACTTCATTGGACCCAATATACCCAACATATTTTCATTTTAACATGCAATTAATATCAAATACTGAAAAATGTTGTGTTCTTTTATTTCTAAGTTTTTGAAAATCATTACGTATTTTATATTTATGGCACATCTCAGTTTGGTATAAATACTTCAGGCCTTCATTGTCTAGTGTTTCTAGTGCCCGCTTTATAGGATGCTGTAGATACGTGGCACCCTGCTACCCTGATCGTCCCTGATGGCTCAGATGGTAAAGAGTCTGCCTGCAATGCAGGACACCCAAGTTAGATCCCTAGGTCAGGAAAATCCCCTGGAGAAGGGAATGGGTACCCACTCCAGTATTCTTGCCCAGAGAATTCCATGGACAGAGGAGCCTGGTGGGCTACAGTCCATGGGGTCACAAAAAGTCATACATGACCGAATGACTAACACTACTACTATCCTAATCTTCAGATTTGTGAATACTTATTTTGAGTGAGTTGATGTGGAAGGCTATAAATGTTATGAGTTAGATAGGTACTGACATCCAGAGAGGCAGCAGAGCTAGTAGGTGCAAGCATTAACAATTATAGCAACTTAGTCCCAAGTCTCCTATTAACAAGTTGTGTGACCTTGGCATGTTATCTTTCCTCCTATTTGCTCAGTTTCCTTACCAGTAAAGTGGGAATATAGGGGGCTTCCCTGGTGGCTCAGATGGCAAAGAATCTGCTTGCAATGCAGGAGACCCATGTTCAATTCCTGGGTTCATGAGATCCCCTGGAGAAGGGAATGGATACCCACTCTAGTATTCTTGCCTGGAGAATTCCATGGACAGAGGAGCCTGGTGGGCTTCAATCCATGGGATTGCAAAGAACCAAACATGATTGAGTGACTGACACTCACTTTTCAAAGTGGAAGTAATGCTAATAATCTCATATACTAGTTATTTAGTGTACATAATTAGGACAGTTCCTGATATATTATAAGAATTATTATAATTATTCCTGCTTTACTCAATTTAGAATCTTTATGTAAATCTATTATTTACTTTCTATGGTTAAAAATCTGTTTGGAATAACTATTGATTGTAGAATGCATTTGAATATAATGAGTTTGTTGGATCAATAGGTTATTGTTAAAGTAAATGTGTGCATGTATTTTTGAACGTATTTGAAAGGCTGAGTGACTGACCTTCTCAAAACTGGCTATAACAATCTAAAGTCACCTGGTTTAATTTTGTATATTCCTTTATTTCTTTTAATACCAGATTAACCAATTATTTTCTTCCACAGTATTTAGAACAACTTTCTGGATACTTTCATGTAGCTTTTTAGTTATCAGTGGATGAAGCTGTTCATCATTTTATTTTATTTTTTCAATCTCTACTTATAATGCCATTTGATTCCCTTAGTCATTTTGAGCTTTTTCTCTGAACGCCTTCCAATCTGTCTGTATTTCTCTGCTACTGAGGCAACCAAAACTGAATGGCACTTTGATGCAGTTCATCAGAATTACATAAGGAAGGCTATCACCCATGTGTCCCAGAATGTCATGATTCTTTGCCTGCAGATCAAAGTAACAGTGAACTTTAATGCATTTTATTGAAGCATCAGCCAGATCTTTTCAGTGGATGACTAAGGTGCTCTTAGAAGAGAAGAGTCAAAATTAATAAGACTCAGAGAGACGGTGTGAAAGAAATGGAATCTATTCATCAGCTTCTTCAGAATCTTTTTTTTTTTTAAGGAGAATTTGGGCTTAGAATTGGACTTTTGCAAAGATCATTTGAGGTAAAACAGATAATTTTGTGACTAGTACTTGGCTTTCCTTAAATATTTTCTCTTTAAAAATGATGTTTTCCTTAATACTTTTTACTCCTTTATTTGATTTGATGGAATAAATGCACTTCTTAAAGAGTATCCATGCAAATTTGTCAAAAACATATTAGAAAATATATTTATTAATTGACCTTAGTATGTAACCCTACAAAGAAACAATTTGGAAAAATATTTTCTCAAAGTGATATATTCTATTGTATCGATGGTAGTTTTTTTAACTACCATTTTAAACAACTACTTGCTTAGAGAACTGTATGATAGGTGCAGTTTCATATCAACATCATATGGGTTTTAGAGTTAGAAATGACAACTATGGATCCAACTCAAAATAAGCTGAATAAAATATAAGTTTAACTGAAATGACATTGACAGATTTTTAGCACAGATATGACATTTTTACCCATTTAAGATGATTATTGAATGATTCATTTGTTGGCAATAGCCTTGAGTCATATCTGAGAATCCAATTATTTGCAAATAGGGGCTGCCTATGCAACCTCAAAAGTCTCTTCATTTGACATTTACTTGTTTTCTTCCACTATCTGCGTGGGATTAACTAAAAAGTCAAAATGCCCACAACCAACCCTTGACTGCATGGTGCCATTGAAACAAAATCTATGTGCTCTTTATTAATGTGTTTATCAGATTTTACTTGAACTTTATTTCCTGTCTGCAATTTTCCCCTCAAATGTAAGCTCACTGAAGGAAGCAAATGATGTCAAATTCATCACTGTACATTGAATATACTGTATGGAGTCTTTCAAATAATATTTGCTTGTTAGTTCAAGAGTAAAAAAAATATAGGGACCCATGAAATTAAAAAATAGAAGCATTATACAAAAATTAGCATAGGTGCTTTTAAAATTGGGCTAACTACTTAAGAGATTAGTCATTGTTTTAGAAAAAAGTATAATCGTTTTCTGGTGAAAACCTCTTTAGAAATAAATTTAGAGTTAATTTATGTAGCTTACTAAATTATATCACTGCTGATTTATATGAATGTGACAATTTGCAAAGTCTGAAAATTGCAGAAAGTCATTATTTATTTCTTCTTGGTAGATGGAAAACTACCACTAGTACTTTTTGCCCAATAGACTCTTGCTTCAGGAGGAAATGAAGTACAATTTTATCTGTCCCCAAGACTAGCTGTAACAATTATTTCTTTATTACCTACATAGTTAGACAAAGTATAAAAGAATATTTCAGTTCAGCTACATTTAGCTTTGTTCAAATTGTATGGTAATGAAAGAATTTTGTGTTTCTCTTTGAAATAGTAACTCAAACCAAACTTTAAAAATATAGCATTTGTAAATTATTAACCATGGCTATTAAAAGGTTTGTGTAGTCACAGACCTCCCTGCAAATGCACTGCATGACTTTGCCTTTGCAGAGATATCCATGATGTTCCTTCATGAACATACTCACATCCTTTTTCATTTGCAAGGAAATGAACTTCATTGCTATTGAAAGACTGAATAAGTACTTCATACAAAATGCAGTTTGTGAACTGTCTAGAACTGCTGTTTTCTTTTGAAAATTCAGCATCTCATGTTCTTTGCATGAAGTTAAAATTGGGTTTCTAGCTTCTGAATATGAGGAGGAAATAGAAAAATATGCATTGTCAAACAGGAAGCATTGAAACACTATTAAAATACACTCTGAATTAAATGGTCTTTGTGGATTTCTCTAGCGGTCCAGCATACCCACTGAAGGGGGCACAGGTTCCATCTGCACCCCTGGGGGTGCAGCCAAATAAGTAAATAAGTGCTCAGTCATGCACATATGAGCTTCCCTGGTGGCTCAGATGGTAAAGACTCTACCTGTGGAGAAGGGAATGGTTACTCACTCCAGTATTCTTGACTGGAGAATTCCATAGACAGAGGAGCTTGGTGGGCTACAATCCATGTGGTCTTGAACAAAGAGATGGACACAACTGGGTGACTGACACACACACACATATATAAGTGTATTTATACACAACACTAATACACTTCCACTACAGTGCTAACAACAGATAATGCTACAGGTTACTCAAACTCTAAGTTATCTGCCATTACATTTAGGGTCTGACACTCTAAAACCCAAAATATAGCTAGCTACCAGGAGTTTTTGAACATATAACCAGTGCATTTACAGTGGCTACATTTAATGCACTTTTCTTAGGCAGTTTATGGTTTTCAGTTTTTTACCTTAAATTAGTATAACTATTTCCTATTCACTCTAATAATGAAATGTTGTAATTAATGAGTTTTATATTTTCAGTTTTATTTTATTCTATGTTTCTTAACCATTTGATTATAATATTTACAATGATTTATTATCTCCACATTATTGCTCTGAGAAATAAAATAGATTTTTCTTCTACATCTTCACTACCTGTCATTTGCAAGTTAATTGTGACTACAGATAAAGAACACTTATGTAAGTTTCAATCCAGTTTCACCTAATTGGTGACTGGACTACAACTTCCATTTATTATGCCATTTGTCAAAATTGGGCTTTGAAATCAGAACTAAATTATAACTTCCCTTTATATATATAAATATACAGATTACTTGACAATTATACTTGGTATCCTGCAAAAATTCAATGGACTGAGGAGCCTGGTGGGCTGAAATCCATACAGTAGCACAGAGTCAGTCACAACTGAACACACACACACAGTGTATCAGTAAATGGCTGCTACTATTATTATTTACCTTAGTCAAACTGTGCATCTTCATACCAGCAAATCAGTGATAAAGCTCTCTTCTATCTCAAAATATGTTACATAGATTCAAACTATCTGATTTGAATCAGTAAGTGTTGATTCAAAAGTATTTTAATGTAATCTTTGTTTTTTGTTCTTTTTTGGCTTCAAAACTTTTACTTTCCATCAAAGTGAAACTTTAGTACTAATAGTAATACTAATTTATCACCAAGCCCACAGGAAACAAAAGTTTTGGATAGATCAGTTTATGTATGTCAATGCATAATTAATATCTTCAAGATAATTAGAATATCTTAAGTGGCAATGTCCTCATAGTCAAACTATATATTTACCCAATCTGAAGAATTAAATACTTTATGAACATGTCAGCATTGAATAACCCACTGAACATATGAAGGATATAAAAGCTGAAGGTAAAAGAATCGGATTTTTTGGCAATCTTTTAATATCTCTAGTAAGTGTGATTTTCAAAGATCTCTCAATTTAATTGGATCCTTTTGGTAAGTTGAGGCATTTGGAGTTAACTTTTTTAAATATAAATTTATTTATTTTAATTGTAGGTTAATTATTTTACAATATTGTATTGGTTTTGCCATACATCAACATGAATACGCCACAGGTATACCTGTGGAGTTAACTTTTGTGCTTCTTAATAAGAGATGTTTTTTAAAGCAAAATAGCATTCAATTATTTTCTTGCTATGACAGAAATCGTCTTCATAAAAGATTGAACACAATTGTGGTTTGATAGTTTGTACACCGTGGCAAAAGATTTCTGGAATAATTCACAACTATTTAAAATATGTCTATCACTGGACATTACATTATTTGGTAAATGTAATGTATTCCTAGTATGGTCAATAAGGGATATCAATTTTGTAAGATAATGCAATTGCATTAGAGGTCTGTTCCACTATAACTTGTCAATATTAGATCAGATCAGAACAGATCAGTTGCTCAGTCATATCCGACTCTTTGCAACCCCATGAATTGCAGCACGCCAGGCCTCCCTGTCCATCAAACTCCCGGAGTTCACTCAGACTCACATCCATCGAGTCAGTGATGCCATCCAGCCATCTCATGCTCTGTTGTCCCCCTCTCCTCCTGCCCCCAATCCCTCCCAGCATTAGAGTCTTTTCCAATGAGTCAACTCTTCGCATGAGGTGGCCAAAGTACTGGAGTTTCAGATTTAACATCATTCCTTCCAAAGAAATCCCAGGGCTGATCTCCTTCAGAATGGACTGGTTGGATCTCCTTGCAGTCCAAGGGACTCTCAAGAGTCTTCTCCAACACCACAGTTCAAAAGCATCAATTCTTTGGCACTCAGCCTTTTTCACAGTCCAACTCTCACATCCATGCATGACCACAGGAAAAACTATAGCCTTAACTAGACGAACCTTTGTTGGCAAAGTAATGTCTCTGCTTTTCGATATGCTGTCTAGGTTGGTCATAATTTTCCTTCCAAGGAGTAAGCATCTTTTAATTTCAAGGCTGCAGTCACCATCTGCAGTGATTTTGGAGCCCAGAAAAATAAAGTCTGACGCTGTTTCCCCATCTATTTCCCATAAAGTGATGGGACTGGGTGCCATGATCTTCGTTTTCTGAATGTCGAGCTTTAAGCCAACTTTTTCACTCTCCTCTTTCCCTTTCATCAAGAGGCTTTTGAGTTCCTCTTCACTTTCTACCATAAGGGTGGTGCCATCTGCATATCTGAGGTTATTGATATTTCTCCCAGCAATCTTGATTCCAGCTTGTGCTTCTTCCAGCCCAGCATTTCTCATGATGTACTCTGCATATAAGTTAAATAAGCAGGGTGACAATATACAGCCTTGACGTACTCCTTTTCCTATTTGGAACCAGTCTATTGTTCCATGTCCAGTTCTAACTGTTGCCTCCTGTGCTGCATACAAATTTCTCAAGAGGCAGATGAGGTGGTCTGGTATTCCCATCTCTTTCAGAATTTTCCACAGTTTATTGTGATCCACACAGTCAAAGGCTTTGGCATAGTCAATAAAGCAGAAATAGATGTTTTTCTTGAACTCTCTTCCTTTTTCCATGATCCAGAAGATGTTGGCAATTTGATCTCTGGTTCTTCTGCCTTTTCTAAAACCAGCTTGAACATCTAGAAGTTCACAGTTCACATCCTGGCTTGGAGAACTTTGAGCATTACTTTACTAGCGTGTGAGATGAGTGCAATTGTGTGGTAGTTTGAGCATTCTTTGGCATTGCCTTTCTTTGGGATTGGAATGAAAACTGACCTTTTCCAGTCCTGTGGCCACTGTTGCGTTTTCCAAATTTGCTGGCATATTGAGTGCAGCACTTTTACAGCATCATCTTTCAGGATTTGGAATAGCTCAACTGGAATTCTATCACCTCCACTAGCTTTGTTCGTAGTGATGCTTTCTAAGGCCCACTTGACTTCACATTCCAGGATGTCTGGCTCTAGGTCAGTGTTCACACCATCATTATTATCTGGGTCATGAAGATCTTTTTTGTACAATATTAAGTATGCCACATTTGAGAATTTTCCTGGTTTCTAATGAATATAGTATGTATCATGCCTTATAATATTTAAAGGAATCAAACTTTTAGCAATATTTTGCAAGATGAATGAGTGAGTAGGCAGATCCAAATTAAAAATTGAATAGTAAGGCACTTAATACTGATAAAATATAGTGGGTAATAAAGTTGTTTTCATTTTATATAGTTTTGTAGCTGATAACATACTTTCAAAATATTTAGTCTTTTATTCCCCAACCATCAATTGTGAAGCAACTCTATTTGGTAACCACAGGGTTATTAAAATGAACATTTCAATAAATGTTCTTTATTATAAATTATCTTTTCTCAAGACTGTTAGGGTGTAAGGGAGAACACAGATAAACAGGTAATTTTGAGATATTTCCCAGCACAATGTCTAACACATAAGGAATAATGAATGCTTCTACATGGAAGAATGAGTGACTGATAACCATGGTGTAACCAAGTGCTACTGAGTAAAGTGCTTTTTCCCACTACTACTGCTGCTACTAATAACATCTATACTAATAAGGCTGACAGCTGGTGTCACTGAAGGATTAATGTCTATGACACACTATGGTACTTGTTTCATTTAATTCTTACAGTAGCCCTGTGAAGTAAGAACAAAACCAGTTACATAACTTCCAAGTCGCAGTTCAGAATGAAAACATCAGACTCTGTCCAAAAACTGTCAGTAATTTTAAGGTTGCAAACATGCTAAGTCACTCCTTCATGTCTAACTCTTTACAACCCCATGTACTGTACTCTGCCAGGCTCCTCTGTCCACAGGCAAGAATACTGGAATAAGTTGCCATTTCCTCCTCCAAAGGGATCTTCCTGACCCAGGAATCGAACCTGCTTCTCCGTCAATGCAGGCGTGTGTATTCTTTAGCACAGAACCACTGGGGAAAGCTGAACATTAATCTAATATCCTTCCAAGTGTCATAGGGCCCTGTGTTATTGTTGACAGCAAGTGCCCATGAAGCCACAGAAACTCTAATTATCCTTCATTCCTCAGAAAATGAAGTACACATTTAGAGAAGATGCTTACTCATATATTTTTCTAAATTTTTGGATACTACTGCCTTACACAAGTACTTTAGTTACAATATATAGAATCATTTAAAATGTATAACATTGAATTCAGATACCAGTTCAGAGGTTGTTGTATTCATCCAGTTTGAGCATTCTAGTTAATTTGGTCTGTCTGGGGAGAGTTATCATAAAACACATTAAAAAATGTTCTAGGTAGTGTAGTATTTGAGTACTCCTCAAAGGCTGAAATCTATCATTATCAGATTTTTGATATTGAAAATGGCTTGAGAGGACCTGTACCTGTGATGCCAGTTGGTTTGATCATCTGCCTTATCTAGGGCATCAACAACTTGGATCTCCTTATGTTGTTTATTCATATCATTATCACCATACTGCTTTGCGTTGCATCGCCCCACTAGATTGCATTTCTTTCACTGTTGATGTTTTTCATAATCCTTTATATTTTATTCCTTGAAAATGTCTTTCATTTAAAATATATCACCTGGACTTTTGGCTAAACACAGATTATCTCAACTTCCTACAAGAAAAGAAAAAATAAAATAAAATAAAATGATTGAATCAGGTTTTAAAATGGTGTAAACACAGATGAAGAAGAAACAACTGAAGACGAAATTAAAACATACTATGAAAAAAAGAGAAAACTCAGAGATAATTTGTAATTGACATAATCAAGCAAATGAAACTGAAACCCAAGCGTTGGTCAAGGGAAGCCTATGAAGATCAAGCCAGTATAACCTGCATATGAGCATAGCAAGGAGGCAGTAAGAACTTCAGAGTGTGCAAGTGAATGGAGGCCAAAAAGGAAGGATCTGTTGAAAACCCACCCTACATGAGTCCACCTTGGAGAAAAGAGATGTTTAAACACCTGAAACATTAAATCTGAAAGACTGTGAACTGGGACTTCCAAAAAGCAGTGAAGGCAGCATGGGGGAGCTCATTAGAGGTGAAGAGATGAAGCCAAATTCTATACATTAAAAGCAGGCTACCACAAGGGCAGCTTGTTGTCATCTTAGCTTCCACGGCGTTAGCCTATGTAGGCTTAGATACTCAAGGCAAAGAGGAAGCTGTATTCTTCTCTGGTGGCAATGACAGATCAGAGAAATATTTACAAGCATTGATGTTTGGAGGTCCCCATCCAGTCTTTTTACATTAAATGTCTTTCATTTACAATGCCTATCCAGGTTCACAGAGTTTTCAGAATGCTTATTCACACCTCATAGTGTATTATGGGGAGATGGACATGGCACCCCACTCCAGTACTCTTGCCTGGAAAATCCCATTGACAGAGGATCCTGGTGCGTTACAGTCCATGGGGTTGTGAAGAGTCGGACACGACTGCGTGGGTTCACTTTCACTTTTCATTTTCATGGATTGGAGCAGGAAATGGCAACCCACTCCAGTATTCTTGCCTGGAGAATCCCAGGGACAGAGGAGCCTGGTGGGCTGACATCTATGGGGTCGCACAGAGTCAGACACGACTAAAGCGACTTAGTAGTAGTAGTGTATTATGAAACACAACCAAGATTTGTCACACATCTGAGAAAAAGTTCACCAAATCAAACTAACTGCAAAAAGAACAGAGACAACAAAGGGGACAGAAGGATCTCCTCTAAGTTTTAAAGCTAGAACAATGATAAAGAATCAAGCAAAACATGGAAGGTGATTTTCTTAGGAATTAAAATCACATGAATATAAATAGTGTAAGACATTTTGGGGAATCATTGAGAAAATAGAATAAAATAAATGGTAATGTAAAAATAATAAGAAAGAAGCTATAAGAAAACATGAAGATCAATCCTGGGAACTTGACAATTTTACTAATAAGACTTCTATGGAAATTGAAAGCATGGTCAGGAGAAAATTCTGAAATAAATGATTCAAGGAAGTGTCACAGAACAGAGGGGCATAGAATGGCCAATTAGTTTTGAGTACTTGGGCAAATAATCTGAAAATTACCCATACTAAGGTAAAATGGCCATAAAATTATGAAACACCTGAGAAAAATTAATGACCTTAAAAGTTTCCAGAGAACAATAAATGGGCTTTCCTGGTAGCTCAGATGGTAAAGAATCCTCCTGCAATGCAGGATACCTGGGTTTAATACCCTGGTGGGGAAGATCCCCTGGAGGAGGGTATGGCAACCCACTCCAGTATTCTTGCCTGGAGAATCCCCAAGGACAGAAGAGCCTGTAGGGCTGCAGTCCATGGGGCTGCAAAGAGTCAGACACGACTGAGGGACTAAGCACAGCACAGGGAGAAAAAAAAAAGAGAGAGCGTGTTTGTTTTTTTTTTTTTAATTAAATTTATTTATTATTAGTTGAAGGATAATTGCTTTACAAGATTGAGTTGGTTTCTCCCAAACATCAAGAGGGTTAGTTTTATGCTGAGAGAATATCAGTTTAGTTCAGTTCAGTTGCTCAGTCATGAACGACTCTTTGCGACCCCATGAATCGCAGAACGCCAGGCCTCCCTGTCCATCACCAACTCCCGGAGTTCACTCAGACTCACATCCATCGAGTCGGTGATGCCATCCAGCCATCTCATCCTCTGTCGTCCCCTTCTCCCCTGCCCCCAATCCCTCCCAGTATCAGAGTCTTTTCCAATGAGCCAACTCTTCACATGAGGTGGCCAAAGTACTGGAGTTTCAGCTTTAGCATCATTCCTTCCAAA
Organism: Bos indicus; assembly: GCF_029378745.1. Lineage (NCBI taxonomy): Eukaryota > Metazoa > Chordata > Mammalia > Artiodactyla > Bovidae > Bos > Bos indicus. The sequence goes on from NC_091771.1 coordinate 5,463,015, forward strand.
GAAATCTGAAGGCTGATCCCCTTCAGAATGGACTGGTTGGATCTCCTTGCAGTCCAAGGGACTCTCAAGAGTCTTCTCCAACACCACAATTCAAAAGCGTCAATTCTTCGGTGCTCAGCTTTCTTCACAGTCCAACTCTCACATCCGTACATGACCACTGGAAAAACCATAGCCTTGACTAGACAGACCTTTGTTGGCAAAGTAATGTCTCTGCTTTTGAATATGCTATCTAGGTTGGTCATAACTTTTCTTCCAAGGAGTAAGCGTCTTTTAATTTCATGGCTGCAGTCACCATCTGCAGTGATTTTGGAGCCCCCCAAATTAGAGTCTGACACCGTTTCCACTGTTTCCCCATCTATTTCTCATGAAGTGATGGGACCAGATGCCGTGATCTTTGTTTTCTGAAAGCTGAGCTTTAAGCCAACTTTTTCACTCTCCACTTTCACTTTCATCAAGAGGCTTTTGAGTTCCTCTTCACTTTCTGCCATAAGGGTGGTGTCATCTGCACATCTGAGGTTACTGATATTTCTCCTGGCAATCTTGATTCCAGCTTGTGCTTCTTCCAGCCCAGCGTTTCTCATGATGTACTCTGCATATAAATTAAATAAGCAGAGTGACAATATACAGCCTTGACGTACTCCTTTTCCTATTTGGAACTAGTTTGTTGTTCCAAGTCCAGTTCTAACTGTTGCTTCCTGATCTGCGTACAGGTTTCATATATATATATATTATATAAAGGTGTTAATATAGAAAACCAATCCTGAAAGTTGTAAGGTGAAGAACGCTTTAAAATCTAAAGAACATTTATTTTCCAATATAATAGTTGTTAAGCTTCCCATATTATCTGATACTGACCAGAGTGCTTGGCCTTCTCCAATTAATAGGAATGAGTAAAAGCCAGACAAGAGATTCAGGCAAGGCTTTATTGGGGCCCTTGCTGAAGCACAGGGAAATGATAACAAGAAGTTTCCATTGCTTTCTCACTGGCTGAGGGGGGCACGATTTTGTTCCTGAGATGGGGAGAGGGTCGGGGTGTGTCCAGGTGTCAGGACTGAAGGCTGACTTAAGAGTTTTGTCCTCTGCTCTGGCGGTATTGAGTGCTGGGGACAGGCATAGTACCCTGCTTTTGCTTTCAACGTTTTGTTTTTGCTCCTGCCTCTTTGGAAGTGGCAGTTGTGTTTTTTAGTCTTTTTGGATATTTTGGCCAGATTTGCCCCCACTGAACATAAATGCAGTATTTTTATAGTTTCTTTGTATTTTGCTGCTGGAGGAAAGGTTTGATTGGGTACAAGCATTGCAGCACTGGAGCAAAGGGTCCCAGGTCTCACTCTCCTTCAAGTATGAGAATAGAATAAAGTATTTCCAGGAATGTAAACTCTCAAGAATGTTGTTTTTGTATTATTTTTTTCTCAAAAAGTTGCTGGAGTTATATTGCACTAAAAGAACTCAAAAACAAATAAACAAAAACCTAACAAAACAAGAAAAAATTGTATAACCTGTATATTCTGGAAATGGTAGGATATCTGCAGTCCAATGGACCTGGACATCAATTAGTACAGATTGGAAGGCAAATGCTGTTATATCACGTGTATGCCTCATGTGTCAGCCAAGAGTTTTACAATTGCTTTGAAGACTGCGAAAAAAAAATACAGTAGTTAGTATCTAGAAAGTCAGCAAATATATATATATATAATTCATTCAGAAGAAAAAAGAACAGTGAAGATAATGTGAATTGAGGTTTAGCTACCTTACTATCTTAATTCTTACCTTTACTTACCAGTGCTACTTTAGTTAATCCCTGTTCCCTGTTTTATAAATAGTTTTCCTGCTCTCAGCATTTCTTTTCTCTAATCTACTCTCCAGATTGCAATTAGAAATATCTTAAAAATAAAATTTAAAAATCGGTTACATTATTCAGAGGAGAAACATTCTATATAATATATGTTAATTATCCAAAGTGAATGTTTAAGCTAAACAAAGGGAGCTATTTGAAAAACAAGTTTAGAAATAAGGGAATGGAACACTGAATGATTCTTTCACAAGTTTTTATTTATTCTGTGAAAAATCTTTGAATAAATTGGGTGCTGGAACCACGAAATGAGACCTTAGGAAGACTAAACTGTTTGCTATGTACAAGTTAACTTTTAGTTAAGGATATGGCTTTGGTGATGCTGAGAAGAGTTAAGAGTGGTAAACACTTTGGTTAACTTGAGACTAGTGAAAATATTAAAATATCAGAAAATGAAGCATTTGTGAATGAAGGAAAAAACTTTTAAGTATTGTGATTGATTGGGTATGTGGTATGATGGAGAAAAGGCATCAGTAATTGTACTCTATTATTTAAGACAAAACTTACCTCCATGAAAAAAAATCTATTTTTAAAAGAAAAAAAGACAGAAAATTGAAGGTGCCCAATTTATATGTTGTTAGCTTCTGTGTACATGCTGCATCATTGGGTCCTATTGAGTCAATAGGAACAGAGAATGTAAAGATAACACTGGCTGAGAATCTGCCACCCACTTTTAGTTACCTCATAGTTAATTGAAACATTGTTAAGACAATGAGATGAATAATTGAAAAACAATCAAATGCAATGAGAGTTACATGGTTATTGAAGGAAAAATCAAACAATAAAACTCCCAGGTAAATTCTCTTAGTAACAAATAGTAGTCATAATAAGGGATTGAGGACACTTTCAGCCAAATACATATAAGGAAATTGCTGCTATTTTGGTCCAGATTGCATGTACATTTTGCTTTTTTTTTTTTTTTCCAGTTTATACTCTAATCTGGGTTCCATACTATTTGTTACAGAATCTGTACAGGTGTTGTCGATTCCTTTTATTGGGAAACTTACCTACTCACCTCTAGAAAAATTGATGCTATATGTACCAATTCCTATGAGAGTTTTTCATCAGTGTGATATTTCAAATGTTTTTCTATATTATAAAAATTAATGAGCAGAAAACTCAATTAACTATAGCTGAAAGACAGGAAAGGGGACATCCCATGCCTTGTAACAATAGCAAAACCCAACAGGAAGAAGCTAAAGTCTTCTTTTATCCTGGCGAAAAACAGATACAATGAAATGCCTCACACTGTGTTTACTCTAGCCCTCCCACACTCCTCTTCCCCTTTATAAGAATAATCTAATTCCCTTGCCTTTTGGGGACCTGCATATGACTTATTCTGGTTGTTGGTTTCATTCAACTGCTAAATTATGTCTGATTCTTTGCAGCAGGCCAGACTTCTTTGTCCTTCATATCTCCTGGTGTTTGCTCAAACTTGTGTCCATCGAGGCAGTGATGCCATCCTGCCATCCAACTGTCTCATTCTCTGTTGCTCTTTTCTCCTCCTGCTCTCAATCTTTCCCAGCATTAGGGTCTTTTCCAGTGAGTCAGCTCTTCACATCAGGTGGCCAAAATATCAGAGCTTCAGCATTAGTCCTTCCAATAAATATTCAGAGTTCATTTCCTTTAGGATTGATTGGTTTAATCTCCCTGCTGTCCAAGGGACTCTCAAGAGTCTTTCATAGGAATACAGTTCAAAAGCAGCAATTCTTTGGTGCTCAGCATTCTTTATGGTCCAGCTCTCACACCCATACATGGCTAATAAAACTATTGCTTTGACTATCCAGACTTTTGTCAGCAAAGTCATGACACTGCCTTTTAATACACTGTCTAGGTTCATTATAGGTTCTCTTCCAAGGAGCAATGCCTTTTAATTTCATGGCTTACATTACCATCCACAGTGATTTTGGAGCCCAAGAAAATAAAATCTGTCACTGTTTCCATTTTTCACCATCTATTTGCCATGAAGAAATGGGACTGGATGCATGATCTTTGTATTTGAATGGTGAGTTTTAAGCCAGCTTTTTGACTCTCCTCTTTCACCTGCATCAAGAGGCTATATAGTTCAAATCTTCACTTTCTGCCATTATGGTGGTGTCATCTGCATATTTGAGGTTATGGATATTTCTCCTTGCAATTGATTCAAGAGTGAGATTAATCCAGCCTGGCATTTCAAATGATATATTCTGGATATAAGTTAAATCAGCTGGGTGACAATATACAACCTTGTCATGTTCCTTTCCTAATTTTGAACCAGTCCATTGTTCTATGTCCAGTTCTAACTGTTGCTTCCTGACCTGCAAACAGGTTTCTCAGGAGGTAGGTAAAGTGGTCTGGGATTCCCATCTCTTGAAGAATTTTCCAGTTTGTTGTGATCCACAGTCAAAGGCTTTCAGTTCAGTTCAGTTTAGTTGCCCAGTTATGTCCAGCTCTTTGTGACCTTATGGACTGCAGCACACCACACTTCCCTGTCCATCACCAACTCATGGAGTTTACCCAAACTCATATCCATCGAGTCGGTAATGCCATCCAACCATCTTATCCTCTATCATCCCCTTCTCCTCCTGCCCTCAATCTTTCCCAGCATCAGGGTCTGTTCAAATGAGTCAGTCTTTGCATCAGGTGGCCAAAATACTGGAGTTTCAGCTTCAACATCAGTCCTTCCAATGAAGTCTCAGGACTGATCTCTTCTAGGATGGATTGGTTGTATCTCCTTGCAGTCCAAGGGACTCTCAAGAGTCTTCTCCAACACCACAGTTCAAAAGCATCAATTCTTCGGCACTCAGCTTTCTTTATGGTCCAACTCTGACATCCATACATGACTACTGAAAAATACCATCGCCTTGACTAGATGGACCTTGGCTGGCAAAGTAATGTCTCTGCTTTTTAATATGCTGTTCAGGTCGGTCATAACTTTCCTTCCAAAGAGTAAGCATTTTTTAAATTCATGGCTGCAATCACCATCGGCAGTGATTTTGGAGCACCCCAAAATAAAGTCAGCCACTGTTTCCACTGTTTCCCCATCTATTTCCAATGAAGTGATGGGAACGGATGCCATGATCTTAGTTTTCTAAATGTTGAGTTTTAAGGCAACTTTTTAACTCTCTTCTTTCACTTTCACCAAGAGGCTCTTTAGTTCTTCTTCAATTTCTGCCATAAGGGTGGTGTCATCTGCATATCTGTGGTTATTGATATTTCTCCTGGCAATCTTGATTCCAGCTCGTGCTACATCCAGCCCAGCATTCTCATGATGTACTCTGCATATAAGTTAAATAAGCAGGGTGACAATATACAGCCTTGATGTACTCCTTTTCCTATTTGCAACCAGTCCATGCCCAGTTTTAACTGTTGCTTCCTGACCTGCATATAGGTTTCTCAAGAGGCAGATCAGGTGGTCTGGTGTTCCCATCTCTCTCAATATTTCCACAGTTTATTGTGATCCACACAGTCAAAGGCTTTGGCATAGTCAATAAGGCAGAAATAGATGTTTTTCTGGAACTCTATTGCTTTTTCCATCATCCAGCGGATGTTGGCAATTTGATCTCTGGTTCCTCTGCCTTTTCTAAAACCAGCTTGAACATCAGGAAGTTCACGGTTCACGTATTGCTGAAGCCTGGCTTGGAGAATTTTGAGCATTATTTTACTAGCATGTGAGATGAGTGCAATTATGCAGTAGTTTGGGCATTCTTTGGCATTGCCTTTCTTTGGGATTGAAATGAAAACTGACCTTTTCCAGTCCTGTGGCCACTGCTGAGTTTTCCATATTTGCTTGCATATTGAGTGCAGCACTTCAATAGCATCATCTTTTAGGATTTGAAATAGCTCAACTGGAATTCCATCACCTCCACTAGCTTTGTTCGTAGTGATGCTTTCTAAGGCCCACTTGACTTCACATTCCAAGATGTCTGGCTCTAGGTGAGATATCACACCATCATGATTTTCTGGGTCTTGAAGATCTTTTTCGTACATTTCTTCTGTATATTCTTGCCACCTCTCTTAATATCTTCTTCTTCTGTTAGGTCCCTGCCATGAGCCCATCTTTGCATAAAACGTTCCCTTGGTATCTCTAATTTTCTTGAAGAGATCTCTAGTCTTTCCCATTCTATTGTTTTCCTCTATTTCTTTGGACTGGTCACTGAGGAAGACTTATTTCTGCTTGCTATTCTTTGGAACTCTGCATTCAAATAGGTATATCTTTCCTTTTCTCTTCTGCTTTTTGTTTCTCTTCTTTTCACAGCTATTTGGAAGGCCTCCTCAGACCGCCATTTTGCTGTTTTGCATTTCTTTTTCTTGGGGATGGTCTTGCTCCCTGTCTCCTGTACAGTGTCACAAACCTCTGTCCATAGTTCATCGGCACTCTGTCTATCAGATCTAGTCCCTTAAATCTATTTCTCACTTCCACTGTATAATTATAAGGGATTTGCTTTAGGTCATACCTGAATGGTCTAGTGGTTTTCCCCACTTTCTTCAATTTAAGTGTGAATTTGGCCCACCACACACACACACACACACAAAGGTGCACCACATCCAAGGAAAAGAGAAGCTATAAGAAGATGGTAGAAGGGCACAATAATGCTTAAAATCAACCTTATACTCACCAGAGACACTTGGAGGGCATAAGCAAAACCTTGGGTGCACCAGGAAACAGGGAAAGGAGAGACTGAGCCAAACCTACCTGTTAGTGTTTGAGGGTCTCCTGTGGAGGTGTGGTCAGCAGGGGTCTGCCACAGGGACAGGAGCACAGGCAGCAGCAGTCCTGGGAGGCAAGGTGTCTGCCATAATTCCTCTTGGAATACAGCCCCAGTTATCAGCAGAAAATTGGATTAAAAACACGGGTTGAAATCTTCACTATTTACTAGTTATACAAACTTGTGAAATTTCCTCTCTAGTTCAGTATGCACATCTGTGTTAAGTCATTTCAGTTGTGTCTGACTCTTAGCAACCATGTGGACTAAAGCCTAACAGGCTCCTTTGTCCAGGGGATTCTCCAGGCAAGAACACTGGAGTGGGTTACCGTGCCTCCTCCAGGGGAATTTCCTGACTCAGGGGTTGAACCTGCATCTCTTCCATCTCCTGCATTGGCAGGCAGGTTCTTTACCACTAGGGTCACCTGGGAAGCCCCCTAGTTAAGTACATTCCTCTCTAATATGAAGTTAGATATGTAGAACTCATGGAAAGTTAAGAATAATGTAAGAGGTCTAAAAGGTTCTTTGTTAGTAAAGTGAGTCAAAGTGAAAGTCGCTCAGTTGTGTCTGACTCTTTGCGACCCCATGGACTATACAGTCCATGGAATTCTCCAGGCCAGAATACTGGAGAAGGTAGCTGTTCCCTTCTCCAGGGGATCTTCCCAACCCAGGGATCGAACCCAGGTCTCCCACATTGCAGGTGGCTTCTTTACCAGCTGAGTTACCAGGGAAGTCCTATCAATATATTCATGCACAAACAAATATGTTCAATATTCAACAATTTTTTTCTTTGCTTTGAGATGCATTTTTTTCCATTTCTTTCTTTTTAATCCCTTAAATATCTTTATGCTTTAGCAGTTGTTTCTAAATACTGTCTATTTGCAACAGTCATACTTCATCTGGAATTTGCTGCTTTCTGCTTTATATTGGCTATACAAATTACCTAAGGTACAGGCAGATATTTTTAAGAAATGACTGAGAATACTTTAGTTGAATTGTAATATGGGTTTTTGAAAAACATATTGTTTTCTATGTTAGTACAGTAGTTAATGATATGTTATCTAGCTTTTGCATTTTATGAATATTATAAGAACCATACATAATTTCTTCTGCTATCCATTGACTCTGTCTTTATGCTAATTTTTAGATATTTGCAGAGAAATAGTAGAAATTATAGAGAAAAACCACACAGGAAAGAATCTTCATGGTGGTGATATTTATGGACTTCTAAATATGTCTTTGGAAGGAATGATGGTAAAGCTGAAACTCCAGTACTTTGGCCACCTCATGTGAAGAGTTGACTCATTGGAAAAGACTCTGATGCTGGGAGGGATTGGGAGCAGGAGGAGAAGGGGATGACAGAGGATGAGATGGCTGGATGGCATCACTGACTCGATGGACGTGAGTCTGAGTGAACTCTGGGAGTTGGTGATGGACAGGGAGGCCTGGCGTGCTGCGATTCATGGGGTCATAAAGAGTCGGACACAACTGAGTGACTGAACTGAACTGAGATATGTCTATAGTGTGGAATTTCTGAAAGTTAAGTCGTAAGGTATCTCTTGTGAGGGGAAAGATGTTGAAATCAGCAATGGACCCAAAATGCCTGAGGTCACTTACAGAGCAGGCCACTGAATGCTACAGTGACTTTTGCTGCATGGTCAGCACTGATAGCCTATCTTTTCCTCCTTGTCCTAGCTGTCTTTATAGTCGCAGTTTTGCTGGTCTGTGGGTAGGGTATAACTGAAGTAAGGCATTTGTGTGGTGCTCCCAAAGTCTGGGAAAGTTGTCATACTCTTTTTGTATACGCTGCTGCTGTTGCTAAGTCGCTTCAGTCGTGTCTGACTCTGTGTGACCCCATAGAAGGTAGCCCACCAGGCTCCCCTGACCCTGGGATTCTCCAGGCAAGAACACCGGAGTGGGTTGCCATTTCCTTCTCCAATGCATGAAAGTGAAAAGTGAAAGTGAAGTCGCTCAGTCGTTTCCGACTCTTAGCAACCCCATGGAATGCAGCCCACCAGGCTCCTCCGTCCATGGTATTTTCCAGGCAAGAGTACTGACTGGAGTGAGATGCCATTGCCTTCTCCATTTATGTATGAAATGCATTGTTTTTAGCAGGAAAGTTCCCTCTTAGAATCAAGTACTTCTGGCCTAGAGGATGGGATTATGCAAGCAAAACAAAACAGTTTTCCCTTCTCCAGTGTGTTTATTCTCAAGTTTTTTGTTCCATTGTGTTGTTGAAATTTCTTGTGGATTCCAGGGCTCTCCTAGAGCTAATTTTGCTTGTGGATCTAATTGTTGACCTACTTTTATTGTTGTCTAATTTTTTATCTTTTTGTAGGAATGGAGTCTGGTGTCTCTCACTTAGCTACCTTACTGATATCACTTTGCAGACCCCAAATGTGTATACATTTTTTAATTGAAACAACAAAAAAGACAAATATGCTTTTGGTGATCTAAATCATGTAGTTGGCATTTTGCTTACACCTGCATGTAACCCTACTATCCAATAAGTTCAAACTGTTTAAAAAATATGTGGCTGTGTGAATAGCTCTTCTAATTCACCTTTGTCAGGGATGTGCCTAAAAATGGAGGACCCCCAAGATAAAACTCTCAGAATTTAATGCACAGAATTTTAAGGCCCCTTGAATATAATGCTATTTTACAGAAGCTAAAACTTTATCTCTTTCAGTTTTTCCAAATTAGCTACTTCCTCCCATGTAGTAAAAGAAAAAAAAAAATGAGAAAAACATTGTCTGAAATCTAGGGCAACTTTCTTCTATACGTAGTCTTTTTCCACACAGAAATTTCAATATGTTAGGTAGATTAAATAATTTCAATTTGCTAGTGGTCTTGTTTAAGATATTTATTACTATTTGGTTGTCTATCTATAACAGACAACAACTTTTTCTTCAAACTTGAAAATTGTCCTTCTTATGGTTGCAATAATTGGAACAGCTTTTTATCTAAACTAATGATGAGTTCATCTATCTTCATAGCTCCTAACTAAACTGACTGACTCAGTTACTCAACAGTTTGCCCTTTGTCACCATTTTTTTCTCTTTGCTCTATGTATAACACCCCCCCCTGCCAAATGAAAACATAATTTATGTATACAGCAGAATCATTTCCTAAAAGCAGTTGTGACTTTCTCCTCTCTTACGAAGCATTAGCCTGTGTTGAGGTCTGTTTTTCCACCCTAAAATACCTATCAATTGCATAGTATTTTTTTGAAAATTGAATAAAATGGCACATGTGAAAATATGTAGCACATTGCCAGGAATAAGTTATAGTCATGAAATTTGTATGCCTTCACTTATATCCCACTTTCTCACCTCCAAGTCATCCATACTCACTTTTTATTTACAAAAGGAGTTTTCTTACTGATGTTTCTGTTTTACTTTTTTCTTCATATATTTGCTATTCTCTTTATTTCAGTCAAATTAAGATATTATTGAATTCTGCCAAAAGATAATTCTTCATGTTCATATAAGGTAATTCTATAACACTATTTTTACCGAAATGGCTATGCTAAATAATTCATGTTTTCACCCTAGTGTGTTTGTTTTCCAAAGTTTGTCATTTCAGCCAATAGTTGGGGAAACAAAGGTAATGAACTGAGATATTAGGCTTGTTTGGGATTCCACTGCAAGTTGATGAAAAGATTAAAATTTCAAAGTCTCAGAAATGCAATGTGGAATTCAGCACATTCCATTACAATTGCACCAGAACGGAGAATGGGGAAAATTCCTAAAATAACAAAAAAAGGCCTTTGTCCATTATTTACTAAGATTTCAGTCACAGCCTTGCAGACTGCAGGTTTAAACCTCCCCACTCTGTCAATCAGAATGATAGAAGCTGATCCTCTCGGAGTGTTTTTTCCGCCTCTTGACTCTTGGGAGAATCTCTTCCTTATCAGTAAAACCTACAGATGTTAAGAAAATATATTGTCTGGAGGAATATCCTAACCCAGAGGGGTGATTTACCCTTTCCTAGTTTAGCTCAAAGCCTACTCTGAAGTCCCTTTGGGTGTGTTTCTGCCCTGGAGTGTAGGGATTGAAAAAAACAAATAAGAAGGAAATTTTAGTTTCTCAGGAATTTGGCCACCACCCATCAGACTGCATGGTTAAGATTAAGAAAAGTAAGCAATATGTCAAAGAAAAATTGAGGGAAGGAAAAAATAAACCAGAAGGAAACCAGAAAAAAAAAGTAGCATTCATTTTTCATAGGTTAGATAGAGGCTGCATCTTCAATAATATATCAGTAGATTAAAAATATCAATAATGTTAGTGGCAACTGTTCTTTGCTAGTCAGAAAATGGGTTGCCTCAAATTGTCATTGAAAGTTAACTATTCCTTTGTGAAGTGAACATTTTATAGTTGAAAAGATAAACCAAGGAAAAAATATGAAAACTATCTGCCACTACTCTTTAGGTAGACTTTTTATTGTTAACTTTTCAAAAACATGAACACACTACAAAACATAGCAAAATGATGCAAAATAAAGTTCAGTTAGCAAACACAAACAAAGCCTTCTGCTATGAGAATTAACATGTGCCAATATAAATAGCTGAACTCTTTCCAAGCAGGATGACATTTTCACGTAGTTTCCTAGGAGACAGGAAATGAAAAGAAAGTGAAAATTTTAGTGAATTTTAAGAAAGGGTAAATTGCAGAAAGGAAGCACCAGAGAGCAATTTAAACGATATTAATGTGATGAAGTGTATTAAGTGATCAACAGAATCTAATTAGAAGGTGGAAAGAACTCTCTCAACTAGTATCTGAATAGAGTCAAAATGACTCATAATACATAGCCTATAAGATATCAACTAGAATGACAAAGACCTATTTATAGCACAGGTAACTATACTCAATATCCTATGACAAACTATAAGAAAAAGAAAACTATAAGGAAAAGAATATTTAGAAAAGAATATTTAAAAAAGAATACTTATATGTGTATGACTAAATCATTTTCCTGTACAGCAGAGATTGAAACAACATTGTAAATCAACTATACTTTAAGAAAAATGTAAAAAAAAAAAAGAAAGATATTATCTAGAAAGTGATAAACAGTAAAACAAATAGTTTAATAGTATTCTTTATGAACTCCATGTATGTTGAGTAACTTCAGTCATGTCTGACTCTTTGCCACTGTATACACTGCAGCCTGCCAAGCACCTCTGTCCATGGAATTTTCCAGGCAAGAATACTAGAGTGGGTTGTCATGAACTGCTCCAGGAGATCTCCCTGACCCCGTGATCAAACTCACGTCTCTCATGTCTCCTGCATTGGCAGATGGGTCCTTTACCGGTAGTATCACCTCCAAAGCCCAATCTTTATAAACTACAATGTTGTTATTGGCTTCTTTGTGATGCAGAAATTACTTTTAACTTGGATCCAAAGAAAATCATTTTAAATACATACTGAAGTGCATGAGCAAATAGAAAGAGAAATTAAAGTTCTCAGAGATAATGGAAATAAAAAGCCACTAAGAGAAATGAGTTTTGTAATAATGGTTATTGACTTAGAAAATAGACTCCTGAATATTTTCCCAGCAAAGATGGGTTTATTTGGGATTAGCAGAGAATTGCAATTCACATTGTGCAACCATAACAGCCACATGCAAATTCTGCCAGAGTGAGGGAAAAAGTATGCTTCTAAGAAGGGGAGAAACAAAAAAGGTGTGGAAAGGCTGTAATAAAGAGTCAGAAGACTTTCATTGGCTGAATTTTTGCTAGGAAAGAACAAGTCTTTTTCTTCCTAATGGACTACTATTAAAGGGTGTGGGAGGTCTCCCTTGTTTCCTCCCAAAACTATTTAATTGAAATTTCTGTGTGTTTTTTTTTTTTTTTTTAACATGACTTCCTTCTGATATAGATATTAATTTGAAAACATTGTTGATCAGGTTTCCATGACTTTCTGTCCCTCAAGGCCAGAAAAGACCTTCCTCACATGTAGTGTCTCATGTTAGAGGGCAAATGCCCAGACTGGAAACACACTGGAGTCACAAGAAGAGGTAAGAGGGAAAACTCTCAGCCCTGTTTTATTTGAAGTTCATACATTATCAAAATCAGAGACATTGGAGATTATCTGAACCATTCTACCATTATGAAAGATAGATGACAAATTTCTAATAGGCCTGGTCTGGATATCTTGGGAAAACTGTCTCATTATATGTCACATGTTTCAATTTGGGGAAATCTTTGCCCTCAGGTTTGATGCTCTCTTTAGGGATGTCGCATAAATCTAAGTCTATCCCCTGGAGTTTAGCTGAGCAAGGTTGCTAGCAGTAGAGTTTAGGGCTCTTTCCATAGAGATTGTAAAGGATTTTCCAGGAGGTGTCTTTTCTAATAGCAAAATCTTCTGGTTGCAAGTTGAGATGCTGAAAGTTTTAGTCTTGAGAGAGTGCAAAATAGAAACATTGTGGACATTTTTAATGAAAGTAGTTAGGCTTTTACAATATTGGAATATTTCTTCTTTTATCTTCTCAAGAAGTAGGAGGCAAACATATTGGATGTCCTGTAACTCTCTCAGAGGGTAAGAATTTAAGGGCTCCAGAAGGTGTGGATCTGAGATTTAGAAGAATCAACAGAAAAAATTTTGTTCAAACTATTTGGAAAGCCTCTATGAATTTTGCCAATACAGCTTTAATAATGCTGTTAGTTTGACTAAACCAGAAGATCAAGGGTCGTAATCACAGTGAAGTTGTGGTGAAACAAACCAAACAGCACAGACTTGTTGAAATATTGTTCAGTACAATGGTTTTCTCAATCACTATGAAGTTCAAGAGGAGTGCCCTAGGTATGGATAAGCTTTTCAAAAGAACTTTAGCCACAGAAGAGGCAGTAGCCTATCTGCAAAGGAAGACTTCAGTCCAATGTGAAAACATAAGAACATGACTGAAATAAGCTGTATCAAGTCTATTGTCAGGCTTGAAATTGTCCATTAGGCAGTTTAAAATGGTGGGAGGAGTATGAATAAGCTTTCTTGGGTTGTACTTTGGACAAGTGAGACAAGAAAGGTAGGCAAATTTGAAGTTTTCCTAATGTTTCCCAACCAATATTGATTTTTCTATGTTATCATTTTGTTAGTAGATCAATGGTTTAATGCAGGCATAGTGGTGAGAAGTGGAAATTTTGAAATCTCTGATAGGACTGAGTTGTTATTTGGTCCAAACTACAGCTTTCTCTTTTTATTAAACAATTGCTAAACTTCCAAACTTATTTTTTTTTTCCTTTTCTAAGGCCTATTGTTGGGTTTTACTGGCAAGTTTTTCTAATTATCATTTGAGGAAATATCCTTTGCACCATGATTGGGGTTTAGCTGTTGTTGGTTTCCTTAAATGCCCTATCCGTCACAGAAATGTTAGCAATATGAGTTCCCTTACCCTCCAGAGGTCAAGTTTATAATGGCCTAAAATCTTAATAATAGCTAAAGCAGAAGGTATGGTATTGTATCCAGTAATTCCTGAATATAGGAGCTGTTTTAATTTTATTTCCATTGGAAGTAAGGAAGTCATGTTGCTTACAGAATATTTCAGAATCATGAGTGACTCAAAATCACGTATCTACCATCTGTATAAATATTGCTAGTTTTGCCCTTGGCTGAAGTACAAACCTGTGTACTTCAAACTTACCTGTTGGGCTGAAGTAGCCAAAGCTAAAAATGCAGTCTCAACAGTTTCAAAAGGAGTTGTAATAACATACCCAACATGATACTTGCCATTGCCACTTTTAATTAATAACCATCAGTGAACTATGAGAAGTAAATTATATCCAATGGAATTTCATGTAGATCATTTAGGAGACAACAGTTGATGAGCTGTCAGCCTTAATCAGACATGAGGAATCAGTTGGTTGACAGAGAGAAAGAGTAGTCAGGTTCAAGTTATTACCATATAAGAGAGTTATGTGAGGGACAGTTAACAGAAGAACTTATAGGAGGTGGGGCAGCTGACTAAGAAAGGTGGAATTTGATGAGAATTCAGTAGGGCTTCTACTGCATGAAGTTAAAAAAAAAAAAACATTGTTAAAGTGGGTCTCACAGTGATTTTATCAATGGCCTTAACCAATAGGGCAATAGCAGTAACAAATAAAAGGCAGTGGGGTTATTTCTACTTCACAGGGTCCAGTTATTGCCTTAATAAATTATGGGGTAATAATGATCTCCATGATTTTGGGGGAGTACCCAAAGGGCATTTCTTTCTTCTTCAGAGAAGGAAAAGGGAATCTGATAATTGGGCTGCCCAAGGGCAGCTGTGTTCTTAGTCACACAGTTGAGTCTGACTCTTTGTGACCCCAGGGACTGTAGCCTGCAAGGCTCCTCTGTCCATGGGATTTTCCAGGCAAGAATACTGGAGTGGGTTGCCATTCCCTTCTCTAGGGGATCTTCTTGACCCATGGATTGAACCCAGGTCTCCTGCACTACATGCAGATTCTTTACCATCTGAGCCTCCAAGGAAGCCCAAGAGCAGCAGAGTTCATCAAACTCTTCTTTAAGGCCTTGAAGGCAATTGTTTTTGTCCAGTTCTTCCCATAAAATTGAGTCACAGTTGTCATTATTAAATGACATTGAATAAAATATATAGAGAGATTTGGACATAAAACAGGTATTTGGAATCCAATTTTGGCAGTAATTAACAGCCCAAGAAAATCTCACAGTTGGCACTTAGTTTGGGTTTTAGGAAATTTAGTATACTGTGATGTCTATCTGAATCTAGGTATAACCTTTATTTTCTGACATCATATGCCCTAAATGTCAATAATGGGTTTGAAAAACCTGTAATTTTTCTTTGGCACACTTACATCCCTTTAAGGCTACAAGCATTAGCAAGTTGCTGTTTTCCTGTGAGGAGGCTTGAGAAGGAGAGCTAAAAAAGCAAATCATTGATACATTGCAACAAAGCACAACCTTTAGTAAAGTTTATATCAGTCTTCAGAATTTGGGAGAAATTAAGAAGGATTCTCAACAAACTCAGAGGTATTACTCTCATGGTAAACTGTTTTCCTAAGTGAAGGCAGAAAATTGGTTAGCTTTATGCACTAAATATTAAAGAATGGACTGCATAATCAATGACAGTAAAGAGCTTGCTTCCTGTGAAAGCGGATATTAGTAGTGTGTGACAGTTAGGAACAACAAAGTGTCAAGGGAAAGCAATGTTTTCTGACTGGTGGTCCTGGTTTAACTTTCATCCTTGGCCTGTAGGTTTTCTCACTGGTAAAATGCGAGTGTTACATAGGCTATTGTTGTTCAGTCACTAAGTCATGTCTGACTATTTGTGACTCCACAGACTGTAACCTGCCAGGATCCTCTGTCCATGGGATTTCCCAGGAAAGGATACTGGAGTGAGTGGCCATTTCTTCTCCAGGGAATCTTCCCAACTTAGAGATCGAACGTACATCTCTTGTACCTCCTGTATTGGCAGGTAGATTCTTACCGCTGAGCCACTAGTGAAGGTATGCTATGTGGGCTAGTGAAAGGAATAGGGAGACCTTGATTATTATAATCTTTTATTGTAGCTTTTTTATATCATGAAGGACTTATTTACTTATAGAGCACAGGCTCATTTTGGGAAAATATGTTGAGGGATCTCTTTAAATCTTTATGGGATGTGCACTGTGAAGTTTGTCAATATCTGTTGGAAACTTTTCATAGGAAAAGTGAGAGGGGTACTGATTCAGTTGCAAAAATTGATCAGTGTCTTAGGATCAGCTTTGGTATGTTAGGAGACAGAATGAAGAAAAGATATCAGATTATTTAATTCACCTGATGATTTTCTTTGATCACTATTCTCAGTTTCTAAATCATTTCCCTCTTTTTGGTACAAAAAGATTTTGGCATGGGACTACTGTATGATTTGTTGTTGTTGCTGTTCAGTCACTAAATTGTGTCTGATTCTTTGCAACTCCAATGTCACAGTATAAGAAATGAATGGAGGTGGAGAAACTGAGGAGAAAAAAGTAAGGCTGTCTTGAAGAGCCTTAACAAAATGAAATGGCTTCAGAGAGAGGAGCCTCTTGGGGTTCACTAGAGATCTCTACTATTTGAACTCTTTTAGTGTTTGGAGTCAGGGGCTGCTTTATATCAGTGGGGCTGAGCACTGAGAGTGTGATCTGGTGTCAATCAAGGCTGGAAGAGATTTGTCTCCAATCTGCAGAAATGTTTCTTCAAGCTGATTAAAAGAAGAATTGAGAAGAGTTTCTGTAGTTTCTTGGAACCTGTCATTGAGAACCTTGGAAAGGCTGGTCAGAAAGTTGAAGTTACCTAGAGAACTTACACGTGTAACTACTTTTTTTTTTTTTTTTAACCCAATGCCTTTGCTCATTGGAATAATAGCATACATTAGAAGAGTTTTAATTTCATTTGGGGGCCTGCAGTTGGTGTACCTGAAGACTACAAATTTTGGTGATCTTTCTTACAGATGACTCAAGTGTGCATCGATGGACTTGAGTTTGAGCAAGTTCTGGGAGCTGGTGATGGACAGGGGAGCCTGGCATGCTGCAGTCCATGGGGTCACAAAGAGTTGGACACGGATGAGTGGTAGAACTGAACTGTAAGTGTGCTAAGAGGTGATTTTCCAGATTAACTAAAACTAGTATGGTCATATCTTTTAACTTCATCCTGGTTCTTTTTACTAGAAGGGAAAAGTCCTGATTTAGCCAATTAAAAAGCACAAACTTAAAAAACTATTTGAATCGATCAATAGCTGAAGGAAGACCAGAATTTTCTCTAAAAATATTCTGAAGTTGAGAGTTCCTTGGTTGCCTAGTGGTTAGATTCTGGGCTTTCATTGCCATGTCTCAGATTCAATTTCTTGTCAGAGAACTGAGATTTCTCAAGCTTCTTGATGTGATTAAAAAAAAAAAAGATTCTGAAGTCAATTGCAATAATCATGCACAGGTGAGCCAGATTTTTGTGTAAGAGTCTGAAGTTTGTTCTAAGCAACAGGCTTTGTTAAAGTCCTAGGAATTGTTCAGTAAAGTGCCCAGCAATTTCCCAAGCCTCATCATATAATAAGTTAGCAGGCTGGCTGGACTTCTCGTTGTGATTCTAGTCATTTTTCAAGATTTTCTCAATTAGTATTATTTATACAATGTTGGCCCAGGCCTTCACTGAACTAGCTGATATGTGGCAGAGAAACAAAGTAAAATGTTTGAATGACTATTAAATTCTTCTTCAACAAAAATGTGAGCAAACTTGGTTACTTTGGAAAACAGCTTCACTATGGCTCACAGTTCAGCCTTAGTCTCAGCTTTAGTCCAGAGAATATAAGAAATTAAATATTTATACTCTAGATCCTCAGACTTAATTTTAAAAAGACTGGCTATGACAAGTTCAGGGGAAAAGAATGTGTGCCAAGTTTGAAAGAAAACTAGAAATTTGACGAGAAAATTATTAAGGGGGACTGAGGGTGGAGTTGAGGTGTAGGTGGTACAGAAGGGAATAAGCAAGCTGGAGCTGGAGCCACAGGTTGGCTGTGAGGAGCCAGCACAGAGACATGATGGGTTCAGAGGTGGAGCCTGAGAAAGAGAAGGCAAGGAAGAAGAGCTTGAGTTTTTGTGAACAATTTTATCTTTCTACAACTGTTTATTTGCATCAGTTCATTTATTTATTTATTTATTTTTATTTTGCAGTGTGGCAATTTTATGCTCTTGAGGAAGTTGGGAAGCCTCAAAATGCCAATCAAAATAAGCATTCTGAATGTCGGAAAATTTTGAGCTATTGTATTTCAATTTTGTCTCAAGAAAATTAAGTTTGTGCATATCAAAAGTTCTCCATAACAGCCATTAACATTCCAAAGGTCTGGTATGTCCTTTTAGTTAGAAATCTTTAAACATAAAATCATCCAGAGTCCTTATAGTTATCTAAGAAATATTTAGCTAACTGGGATCCCATTTTTCATGAATTTTTCTCTAGAGCAAAAGAATAATTTGCATGAAGTTCAAACAGCTCAGTTCAACATCTTACGACTCAAACATCGTGCAGCTCAAACAGTCTGTGAGCTACTGTCAGACAGTTAAGGTCCTGGGGCGGCCAGGTAAAAGACTTTTCACCTACTTTCTAGAGAACAGCCCCTATTGCAAATGAATAGACCAAGGCTCAACTGACATGGTTTCAATAAAGCAGCTGCTGTTTCTAAAGGAATTTGTCAATGGCAGCTCAGCCAGCTCTTGTTGAAACAGGTTGATTCCTAATTCAGACCAAAATGACAAATGAGTACTTCCAAACAGAGCAAGACCTTAACTATAAAGAATAAAACCTTAGGGGAGATCCCAAATAAAGCTCGAAGAACTTAAAATGCAAAGAGGTTATGAGTTTGAATCCAGAATGGAGACATGGCTTCAAACTCTAGGATTGGCAGGAAAAGCAGTGAACACAATGGGTTCAATTGTAGTATTGCAGTTGCCTGCTCACCAGTCCAGGAGCCTAATGAGATCATCTCTAATCCCTTCATAAACCACCAAATTTTTACCTAAACAAAAAGATTGTCAGATACTTCTTTAGCAAAGATGGGTTTATTTAGGATCAGCAGAGAATAGCTATTTGAAATGTGGAAGCATGGCAAATGTGAGCAACTTCCCACAGGGCAAAGGGAGAATACTTTTATAGAAGGGAAATGGCAGGTGGCAGGACTATAATGAACAAATATGCCACGGCTTTTCATTGGCTGAGCTTATCTCAGAAAAGAGGAGGTGTCTTTATTCCTTATGCTGGGCTTCACTATCATGGCGGTGCTTAAGAGTTCCCTCTTTGGTCTATTTATTTGAGTTTATGGTTTATCGATTTTTTTCCAGACAATGGGCAACATAGGCATAGAAGAATATAGATGTCTGTCTCAGAAAGAATATAGAAGAATATAGATGTCTGTCTCAGAAAGCCAAGACAGAAGGTGTCAATCTTGGGGCTATGATAATTCCAGCAATTCCACATAAAGTGGAAACTAGAAATTTACATATAAAACAATTGGCAATTATTCTATCCTATGAACACATAATTTAAGTTTTAATGTACTCTAGATACAGTTGATTCTATCATTCCTTATTGTGGATTTTGTTCTTCTCAACTACATATTTTGCCCTTTCATTCTAAAGAGACAATTTCTGGGATTATTGTTATTTGTAAAAGTACTTAGAATGATTTAATGTGCATTTAATGCAATTGTTACTTTTGTTTTGCTTTTTGTTTCTTGCAGCAAGTTTTTTAAGCATTTTAACTGGAAGAATTATGGAATATAATGTAAAACATAGGATGCTAGTAGGTAAAAGAGACAAACAAACAAAACCCACAAATTAAACACACACTTTCCTGGTTAGAGAGAAAAAGGACTGGAAATGTAATTACCTATTGATTTTACTTTTAGCCTTTTTAATGCATAGAATTACCAATGGGTTAAATAAATATTACTTTATTTTCACTATGAACTAGATACAAGTAATTTATATTGGAATAATGCAAATAAATTATTGTGCCTCTCCTCCAATTAGGATTTAACCAAAATCAAACAAGATGATAGCTTTATAGAGGGATGTTATTATTCACATTATCTCCAAATATTAGTAATTTCAGGGACTGAAATATCCCTGATTTTGTGACTGTGATAAAGTTTAGATAATTAACACTTGCTGAAAATGAGTCAAATATTTGAAAGTCACACATTTCTTTCATTTATTCTTAATGATTAGTACTGAAATTGAGTATTAATGAAAAAAATAAAACCATTGACATATTCATATAACATTAATTTTGAAATCAATTACAGTTATTCAAGCCAACTACATTATGTTTTTTAGTCAGAGGAAACAGACCTCCATCTCACCCCCTTGCTTTCTCTGTGTATATCTATATGTATGAAGTAGTTATATTTAGAAGCTTATCTGTAATTTTTTCTTGGTAATAATGGACTTTATTGCATTTTCCTCTCTTGCTTCTGAAAAATAAATATTTGCTATATTCCAATAACCAAATATTTTCTTGACTATCTCAATATATGTCTGGAGGAGAAAAAACCTCCCTCCAGGAGGACACTCTGAAACAAGACAAAAAGGAGAAATACCATCTCTGAGATTTTTATTACTTGAAGGAAATATGTAGGAAAAAAGTGTATTTCTTAAGGTAAATGTCATACTCAGAAGAGAAAATGATTAATCAGAAAAAAGCACATGGTATTTATGAAACCTTTATGATATTTTATTGAGTATATTTATGTCTTCATTTTTTACAGAAGTGGGTAAGAAAAAGTACATTATTTTATTCCACATCATAGTTTTAAAGCTTAAATATATTTAGCAAGCGAGGAAATGAATATTTCCATTTTAAAGGAAAGATAAATCATGACGTTTACAAGAACTTGATTCCTAACTAAACTGTAAAGATATAGATGTCTGTATTAATATTTAGTATATATTCTAAAACTCCACATAATCTAAATAAATATCTTCGTATGTCTTAAATATCTTCATAAACATCATTTTTAATATTGAATGATGGCAATTAACTTCAGAAATTACTGAATATCAATAATACTTTAGTTCAGTTCAGTCACTTAGTCATGTCCAACTCTTTGCAACCCCATGAATCACAGCACGCCAGGCCTCCCTGTCCATCACCAACTCTCGGAGTTCACTCAGACTCACGTCCATCAAGTCAGTGATGCCATCCAGCCATCTCATCCTCTGTTGTCCCCTTGTCCTCCTGCCCCCAATCCCAATCCCTCTTAATTATTTAGTAATTTTCCCAGAATGAAGAACTTAAAATAAGCTCACAAAAGTTCATTTGTATCTTCCATAAGCTTTTTTGGAAATATTTTTGAAAGTGAGAAAAAACATATAAAATTCGTATTAAGTTCTCAAGATTAAATTAAGCACTTGAATAAAAGTGTTATATACTCTATACTGTGCAATGTTTGGAAATATTTAAGTCGTTGATCATAACCATTTTAACTTTACACAATCAATATTTTAAGAAATAAAATATCACTCAGTTAAAATGTGTATTTTTATATATAGGTAAATACATCTTTTATTCATTTTATACTATTAGAATATTGTAGTGGGAGAGAAAGCAAGACTAAAAAATTTTTTTCTTCTGAAAAGGAAAAGGAGAGCAGAGAAAAGAAAATAAAGAAAAAGAATGAAAGCTTTAAAAAGAACAAAAAAAGTAATATTAAGTTTCTGTCATAAGCCAAGAGCTCTAATAATCACTATTGACACAATATGAAAGGAAGGAAATGTAAGAGAGAACACAGATATAAAGTGCTTCTCGGGTGGAGCTAGTGGTAAAGAAGTCACCTTTCAGTACAGGTAGATTTAAGAGACCCAGTTTCAATCCTTGGGTCAAGAAGATCCCCTGGAGGAGGGCATGGCAACCCACTTCAGTATTCTTGCCTGGAGAATCCCATGCACAGAGGAGCCTGGTGGGCTACAGTCCATGGGGTAGCAAAGAGTTGGACACGACGAAGCAACTTAGCACACATGCACTCACACAGATATAAACTAATACTATTAGGCTGGCAAATGAAAATACACTATTCTTACAAATGTGAAGCAAAATTAGAAAAAGAATGAATAAATTTGCTAAAAGAAGTTTCATAGTATGGGTGACATATCTTGCTTTGGAGAAAGAAAAAGTTACTGGGTAAACAACTAAAGAAAATTAATTCTGGAAAGCAGGGAAAGTATAGTACAGCACGTTCAGGGTTACATAACAATAATAAATTATAGTAGAAGTATAGAGATTTAGAACCGGAGCAGTATACAGGGGCTTATTAGGAATGACATTTATTCCAGACTGGACAGCTGGTTTTGTATCTTTCAGATTATGAAGAAATGTTTAATGACTTAAAACTGTGAAAGGAGAGATTCAATTTGTATTTTGAAATGGGTACAATTCCTTGACAGCTGATTACAAGACTGATAATAGAAAATAAGTCCAGATCTTTTAAAATGGGTAAATTCACTTTGACAAGGGGTTGAATTAAGCTACAGTAATAGGAATAGGGGTTAGAATTGGCAGGACTTGATGACTGATTAGAATGGATAGTAATGAAAAACAGAATGTATGTAGAAAGATGACCGAAATCGTTGGCTTGGGTGATTAGAAGAATGGATGTGCCACCAAAAAAGACATAGAGAATTGCAGATAATGAGTTCAGCTTTATATGCTTGCAGTGTTTTAGTGCAAGTTGAATATGATGGTAAATCTTCAGAAAAATTCAAGGTCAAAGATAAAATTTTTCAGAAATCACCTAGAAAATATTCATAACAAGAAATGAATATGAGAAAAGGAATTATGTCTAGGCACTGTAACCATTTAAAGCTAATAATAAGAAGGAATAATAGTAGAACCAGCAAATACACATTTGAAAGATTGGAGGAGAACCAGGAAAAAGTGATCTTTCACAAGTCATAGAAGTAGAATGGCATGTTTGAAAGAAATAAATAGCCAACAGTGGCAGTTATAGCCAACAAGATTCAGGAAATAATAATTTTAAAAAAGCATTAGATGGATATAATATACAGACACTAACTGGTGATTTCTCTCAGTCTAATTTCAGTAAAATGATCTAATTGCAATGAGCTGAGAATGGGAGCTAAAATCTTTTGTGGAAACGCTGCTCAAAATGTTCTCAAATATGTTGAAAACATACCAGACTCAAGTAGTTTTGCAAAACCCAGCAGAATAAAAAAAAAGGAAAGACATATCTAGACATACTATAGTCAAATTGCTGAAAATTAAAATAGAAAAAGAAATGAGTGCAGGGGGAAGGGAAGAAACTTACATTAAACAAAAAGGAGCAATAATATGAAAGATGACTTCTTAGCAAAACAACAGGGCAAATAAAATGTAATAAAAACTAAGATTTTTTTTTTTACAAAAACCTGTAAGTTCAAAATTCTACATGTAGCAGTATATTTTAAATCAGAAAATTAAACAAAGATACATGAGAGCTTAATAAATTCTTAGCAGATTTACACTACAAGAAATGCTAAAAAAGAATTTTTAGTATGAAAAGGAATGCCATAAAATGAAGCATCACATCCATAATAATAAACTAATGTCACCTAAAATAATTCATCAAAATGTCAACAGGGCAGTGTTCTTTTCTGGAAGGTCCAGAGGAGAATCTGTTTCCTTGCCTTTACCAACTTCCTGTGGCCTGTTGACATTTTGATTATTCCCAGAAGCTTCTATGTTGAAACCCTACCTATAGAATAAGATTATCAATTTATTCTATTTTCAGTCATTAAGTTTGTGCTAATTTATTATAACATCAGGTAGAAAAAAAAAGAAAAAGTGGAAAGAAAAGGATGAATAAGGTGAGGAGGAACTAGAGCAAAAGGCAGAAAGATTTATATATAAAAAAGCTTAATCGAGAAGATGAGTCGAGCAAAAACTTGAAGATCTGAAGAGGTAAGTAACTCAGTTAAGTAATTATCTGGAGAATAGGCAAAAAAAGCAGCCACAAAGGCTTTAAAGCAGGGCTGTTACTGGCATATTTGAAAATAGCACAGCAGTCAATGTGAATGGAAAAGTGTGGACAAAGCAGAGAGTAGCAGGAGAGGATTGATTGGCTTGTGTTTTAAAGTGATCTCTGTTGCAAGGTATGAAATGGAAAGAAGAAAGCATGTGAGTGTGTATTAATTAAAGGGTTATAAGATAAATGGATTGGATTTCTTAATGGATTGAGAGAATGTTGAATTTGGGAATAGTAGAGTGAATGAGCTTCAAAACCGGGAAGAGGTAGTCAGAATAGGGTGGCACTGGATTTGTGAAAATATTGCTCTAATTAGTAATGCCAAGTTATGCTTCCAGGTATGACTAGAAGAATGAATGTTTGAGATAGGGTTGACACCATTGTAATAGAGCTGTGGATAGAATGGAAAGGCCTAAGAGTTAGGGAGATTGTTTTTTAATGTGTCAATCAGTCAGTTCAGTCGCTCAGGTGTGTCCGACTCTGCGATCCCATGGACTGCAACATTCCAGGCTTCTATGTCCATAACCAACTCCCAGAGCCTGCTCAAACTCAAGTCCATTGAGTCAGTGATGCCATCCAACCATCTCATCCTCTGTTGTCCCTTCTCCTCCTGCCTTCAACCTTTCCCAGCATCAGGGTCTTTTCCAGTGAATCAGTTCTTCTCATCAGGTGGCCAAGGAATCGGAGCTTCAACATCAGTCCTTCCAATGAATATTCAGGACTGATTTCCTTTAGGATGGACTGGTTGGATCTCCTTGCTGTGCAAGGGACTCTCAAGAGTCTTCTCCAACACCACAGTTCAAAAGCACCAATTATTTGGTGCTCAACTTTCTTTATAGTTCAACACTCACATCCATACAAGACTACTTGAAAAGACATAACTTTTACTAGACGGACCTTTGTTGGCAAAGTAACATCTCTGCTTTTTAATATGCTGTCTAGGTTGGTCATAGCTCTTCTTCCAAGTAGCAAGTGTCTTTTAATTTCATGGCTGCAGTTACTATCTCTACTGATTTTGGAGTCCAAGAAAATAAAGTGACATTTATGTGTAAATTGGTGTAATCATGCCAGATATGGAATGGATTGGTAGAAGCTGGGGAGTAAACAGGGTTTATTAAACAATGAGAGCAAGCAAGGTTGTAAACCTATAAGTAAACAACTATCAAAATTGGGGATATAGAGAAGAGTCAGTGAGACTATCTCAAAGCAACAGTGAGAAGTCCAATTATACCAAGCCCAGTGATTACAATTTGAAATGAAAAAAAAATAGATACCAAGGAAGCACTCAAGGCAGAGTATAGCCAGTTCTATGTTAAGATGAGAAAATTGATGGATTTGTGGTTGGTACTTTCTAAATGTCACACAAATTTCTTTAATTTTGAAACTTCATATTCTTACCTGTGATCATATATGGAGTATATAATTTTCAGCTAATTTTTGCCACACAGAAACATTTCTGAAGAGGTGATAATTGTGGCAATAAATCATTTTCAACCTAATTAGGCTATTCTTTTGATTCTTGCAAGCTTGCTGAATTTAAAGGGACCTAAGCTCTTTTCATCATCTGTTTCACATTTGTGAAATGTTATTTCTATCCCCAAAGTCAATCCATAATCTAAGATAGTTGGTACAGCTATCATTGACATGTGCTCATTTTATGAAGAAGGGAAAGGGGAAAACAGGAAATAGCCCAATTTATACTTCCTAACCAACTGAGGAGGCTTCTATTAGATAATGTCTCTTTTAAATATCGCTGACCACAATTTTGGAGATGGCAATCGCACCCCACTCCAGTACTCTTGCCTGGAAATCCCATGGATGGAGGAGCCTGGAAGGCTGCAGTCCATGGGGTCACTGAGGGTCGGACACGACTGAGTGACTTCACTTTCATTTTTCACCTTCATGCACTGGAGAAGGAAATGGCAACCCACTCCAGTGTTCTTGCCTGGAGAATCCCAGGGAAGGGGGAGCCTGGTGGACTGCCATCTATGGGGTTGCACAGAGTTGGACATGACTGAAGTGACTTAGCAGCAGCAGACCACAATTTAGTCAACATGACCATGTTTAGCTACAATGGATGCTAGGAAATGTACTCTTATGGCTGGGAATATTGCTTTATTAAATAAAATTAGAAGTTTATTTCTAAAATGGAAGGAATAGAAGATATTTAGAAGGCATCTACATTTCTGCTATTTCAGGGGTAGCAGTCAAGCTTTAGGAGGGTTCACATGGAATCATCCTTAAGATCTACATGTTTCTAGGGAGAAATGAGATCGAATAAAGCCATAGTATAATACTATGTATTGTACTTATACTTATACATAGTATAATACTATGTATTATACTTATACTTATAATACTATGTATTATACTTATACTAAGTATAAGTATAATAGTATTATACTTTCCCTTGAAGGGCTTAAAATCAGATAATTACATAAGAATACTGAGAAAAAATGTAACTCACATTGGTCAAAAATTAGGAAACATAGAAATAAACTAAAAAAAATGATAAACAACAGATAAATGTGTTAAATGTATCAATACTAATAATTCTTCCCAAGTGGTTCTGTAATTACAAAAATCAATCATTATGTGTACTTATCTTGCATATATTCTCATATCTCCAATTTCAACATTTTCAAAGGTAAGTCATTTATTTTGTGGTTTTTTTTAGATCACTATTCTGTGGTATTAGTAGCAAATTAACCTTCATTAATAATATAATAGAAGCACCTATAATATGTGAAATATTAGTCTATGTGGTAAAGATACAGTGTTGGTCAAAGAATAGGTCTATATGTTCAAGAAACTTACCCTCCAGTGGCAAGAAGACACCTCTGAAAGTGAGAAGGGATGTACCCAGTGTTACATAATCTTACCACAGAGGTATCTATGGAGTGAAATATAGGGTAAATAGCTACAGCTCGTCTCTCTAAAAGATCTGATGGTTAAGTTTAGTTTTAAAGGACAAATTTGAACTAGGGAAGCAAAGATAAATCAAAACAGAATAATAGATATGGTGCTGCTGCTGCTGAGTCGCTTCAGTCGTGTCCGACTCTGTGCTACCCCATAGACGGCAGCCCACCAGGCTCCCCCATCCCTGGGATTCTCCAGGCAAGAACACTGGAGCGGGTTGCCATTTCCTTCTCCAATGCATGAAAGGGAAAAGTGAAAGTGAAGTCGCTCAGTTGTGTCCGACTTTTCATGACCCCATGGACTGCAGCCTTCCAGGCTCCTCCGTCCAAGGGATTTTCCAGGCAAGAGTACTGGAGTGGGGTGCCATTGCCTTCTCCAATAATAGGTATGGGGAGGTACAAACAAAAAGGGCTTGAGGACAAAGAAAGAAATGAAGAAAGTCAACTGCAAAAGATGCATCTGCAAGGTTAATGATGTTCTGGTTACAAAGGTATTTTTAGGACACATAAAATTCTAAACTTTATGCTAAAAGTGATAAAAATACATTAGTGAGTTTTAAGTAGGACAAAAAGTGTGATTAGATTTGCATTTCACAATAATTGATATTGTTATTCTAATTCTATTAGAAGAGGAATATTAGAACAGGGGAAGGTCCAAGGCAAGACACCCTTAGAAGCCTGTTGACTGGTACTTGAATTCAAACAGGTATCCAGGTGAATAGGATGGGTAAATAATGAGGAGGAGACTTGGGGCCATTGATAAGATTTTGTTAAAATTATAGACCATAGGTAGGGAAGTGAAGAGGTGACTGAGCAATAGGAAAAAGTAGAATGATCCATCTGGTGGAAATTGTAATGATATGAAAGAATATATTTGATGAAAGTACTGAAGTATTTAAAGTGGAAAAACCTACATTATCTGACTCAGTGATTTCAGAAATAGATTTTCAGGTGATAGCAAGGTAGGTGGAGAAGGGTGCTGAAGAGTGTGCAGAGGGGAAAAATTCTGGAGATGTATGGGTTATAAAGTAGGGAGGCCAGGATATCAAACGGATAATAAAACCTTTTTGATGTGCAAAGGAAAACTGGAACCAAATGACAAGTCTTCAAGGGAGGGTAGCTAGTTAGTTGAAAATCAACAGAAATCAACATAAAACAAAGGGAGGTTTAATGAAATGTTTGAAAGTGTAGTGGCAGGGTCCTTTCCAACCTGGACCAGGCAGAACAGCTCCTGCCGAGAATGGTGGTGAGAAGGGCCTTCCTGCCATCAATGAGGTGGGAACCAGAGAATATACCATCAGTATCCCCAAGAACATCCATGGAGTGAGCTTCAAGTGTGCCCCTTGCACACTCAAAGAAATTTGGAAATTTTCTATGAAGGAGATGGGAATGTTAGATGTGCCCAATAACATCAGACTGGGTTAATGGAATAAGCGATATCTCTTAGGCATCTGTATTTAATTGTCCAGAAATGAAGATGAAGATTCAGCAAACTTCTTTAACTATGTACATGTCACCAATTTAAAAATGCTAAAGACAGTCAATGTGGATGAGAACCAACTACTGATTGTGTATAAAATTATAGAATTGCACACACAAAAAAAGTGTAGAGGGTATTGTTAATCATATACATGAGGTCTTAAAATCATAATGGGAAGTCTAGCAAGGATCTTGAAAACTGGGTTTTGAGTGAATTTGCATCAATACAATATGGAAATAACTTGAAGGAAAAACAAGTTACCCAATGAATTTGCATATTGAATGGTTTAAAAGAAACATAAGGAAATGTGTGTTATATTTTGCTTTCACAAGCTTGTGAGAGAATTATTTCCAGTTTGAAGTATGTTAAACTATTTAAGTCACTTTAAAACTTAATTCTATGCAATGTAATGCGCAGACTCCAATTAATATTGTTTATGATCCTGAAATTTTATTAGGATTTTTTTGGTCATATTATATTTAGCAAAACTCAAACAGTTTTTATTCACATTTGCTAAACCACTATATTTAATGAAAATCCACAAGTTATTTTAATCTGAGAAGATAGCAATACCTTCTTATAGCATCTGCTGAAGCTTAGATCTAAACTAAACTCATCACAGGGTTTTTCTCTTTTTTCGGGGGGTGGGGATGGCAAGATCAATCTTTCTTTTCTTATAAATCTGTGAAAAAGTTTTGTCACGTGCTCTCAGTTTTTAACTCTTGCTCTAGCATTGAAGTAGTTTGCTATTTTTTTGTAAATTATAGTGAATACACTTTTTTCAGTTCATACTTTGAATTCTTATTTTGTTACTAAATAAGGCTTTACTGAGGCACTGCTACATATGTAACAAGTGAGGGCTTTGGGAATAATGATGAGCATATACCCTCAGGCTTTGCATGATCCATACACATGCATCGGTTTAAAAACAACATGTTGCATTATGAAAAGTTAGTCATGTGCTACAGATTATATGCCATTCTTGGAAAGCAGTGAAAACTGAATCACATAATCAAAGTAGATATTTCAGGAAGGAAAATTTGAGAATGATTTTTAAATGTTATTTACAGCTCTTTTTGAAAAACAGAACTTCTTCATGAGAATATCTCTCGTGTTCACATTGAGTTGCAATAACATTCTTTGGTTATAACAAGCTTAGTAAGAAAATTAGGTGAATAAACTTTTTATGCTGACCAGGTTGAGACCTCAGTTTATATGTCAGCTCTATTTTTATCAGCTTGTTAACTTCTGGCAGCTTCATTCTGTATGAAAATGGGGGTCATAACTCACTAGTGTAAATACAAGAATTAAATACTGTGCATTGCTATTATAATGTATGTTAACAAACATGTTGCTGAGAATATGAAGATGTGATTCTCATCTCCAGAGCCCGAGGTGCAGCAACACTTTCCACTGTTGTTTGATTCCAAGTGTGTGTGCTGTTGAATAACTATGTAAAGCAAACTGTCATAGCTGCTTGGAAAAGTCAATGGTGGGTACCATTTTATTGCAAAATCGAGGAGCTGATACCTTTTAATTTGGTTTTATTCATGAACACCTGTTATAAATATATGTTACCTGCACTATTGCGTATAAAAATATGGAACACCATATGTGAAATACATGAGGAAGTATAAAAGATTGGAAAACAAATGGAGACACAAAAATGATGGCACGATTTCTGCATTTCTTCTGTTTCCCAGCTTAGGAGAGAAAAAAGTTTATTCAGTTTTGATAACACACACCAAAATATGGTGTGTCCCTAAATTGCACTCTTAGGGGCAACAGGAATGACTACATTTCTGAGTTACACTTACACCAGTAAAAATTGATATCTAAAGCCAGACACCAGTTAAATCAATTTCTTAAATATTTGATGTGTTCATACAACATTTAAAGATTATTATTTTAACTGTAATAACTTCTAATAAGTTCAAGATGATGTTTATCAAAAATAAAATAAAGGAGTTCCTCATATTCCAAATCAAAACCCAAAATTTTAGCCACAAAATTAAAAGATGCTTGCTCCTTGGAAAAATAGCCATGACTATCCTAGACAGTGTATTAAAAAGCAGAGACATCACTTTGCTAACAAACGTCCATATAGTCAAAGCCATGGTTTTACCAGTAGTCAAGTATGGGTGTGAGAGTTGGACCGTAAGAAGACTGAGCGTCAAAGAACCGATGCTATTGAACTGTGGTGCTGGAGAAGACTTTTTGAGAGTTCCTTGGACAGCAAGGAGATCAAACCAATCAATCCTAAAAGAAATCAACCCTAAATCTTCATTGGAAGGACTGAAACTGAAGCTCCAATACTTTGGCCACCTGACGTGAAGCGCTGACTCATTGGAAAAGACCCTGATGCTGGGAAAGATTGAGGAGGAGAAGGGGATGACAGAGGATGAGATGGTTGGATGGCATCACCAACTCAATAGACATGAGTTTGAGCAAACTCCAGAAGACATTAAAGGACAGGGATGCCTGACATGCTATAATCCGTGGGGTCACAAAGAGTCAGACACAACTTAGTGACTGAACAACAACAAATATAAATGTTCTCTGACCTCATTGTAAAGTTTAGGTGACATATACCTGATCTGCTACTAAGTGTTCAGTTAGGCTTCAGAGTAGAAGGGCTGCTTGTTAGTCGCCCAGTGACAGCCTCAGAGTCTGCAGAAATTTGCTATGGCCCACCCAACCTGCACTAAATATCTTCCTGTGGCAATGGAGAAACCTGTAAAGCTGTATTTTTCTCTTCTAAAAGTATACATGTTTCTCTGGAGTCATATTTCTTTACAAAGACCATATAGTAGATTGGGGGAAAAGGCCTCTCTTTTAACTGCAGAGATTTATAGCTTGACCACTTTAGGGTAGACACTAGAGTTCTTACCGTGGTGCAGTGGTAAAGAATCTACCTGCCAATGCAGAAGAAGTAAGAGATGTGAGTTTGATCCCTGGGTAGGGAAGATGGCCTGGAGAAGGAAATTACAACCCACTTTAGTATTCTTACCTGGAAAATTCCATGGACAGAAGAGTCTGGTGAACTACAGTCCATGGGGTCACAAAGAGTCAGATAGGACTGAGCACACACGCAGGCAGGAAAGCTCTTACCTTCTCAGCAACACACCAGTTGGACTTATCACAAAAGAGCAAAACTCATGCACAATCTCTTGGAAACATAGGAACAAACTCTGTGTGCTCTCCTACATCCTGTTTCCATTGTATAATCTTGTGAATACCTGCAGATACTCTTGACTTTGCCAATTCCTTCAATTTATGTCATTACTTTCATTCGGGAAATTCTGAATTCAGGACTTTCCTGGTGGTCGGGTGGCTAAGACTCCTTGTTACCAATGCAGGGGGCCCAGTTTTGATCCCTGGTCAGAGAACTAAATCCCTCATGCTGCAACTGAAGAGCCTGTCTGCCGCAAGGAATGTCAAAATTCCTCATGCTGAAGGTTACAAGGAAGATCGAAGGTCTCACTTGCTGCAACTGACTCAGCCCAGCCAAATAAATATGGGACGACCCAGAGGGATGGTATGGGGAGGGAGGAGGGAGGAGGGTTCAGGATGGGGAATACATGTATACCTGTGGCGGATTCATTTTGATATTTGGCAAAACTAACACAATTTGTAAAGTTTAAAAATAAAATAAAATTTAAAAAAAAAGAGAAATTCTGAATTAAATAGCCAATCATCTCAATAGATTAACCTTTCCTGATTTTAAACATTTTAAAACGTTTTAACATTTTTAAATGAAAGTCATCTTATATTTGTTGTACAAATTTCATTTTATGTGCCAATAGGAAAATACAAGTACATGAATTCCTAGCCTAAAACTATTTCTCAGTACTCTTCTTTGTATTACTTCTTTGTTTTTTCACTCTGCAATATCGCAATTAGAAACATCTTAGTTTCTTAAGAAAAAGTCTATGGTATGTGTGTAACATATGATTAATGATTCATATGATTCAAACTTATTTCACAGCATTATATTTAAGTCCTTTTTGTTGTTGTTTTCTGTTTTTAGGTCTCCAACCAAGGATCTAACTTATGAGCCCCTTTCCCCATGCAGATCCTTAACCACTGGACTGCCAGGAAAGCCCCCTTTAATTCCTTTGTTAAAGCCACAATATGTTACACACTTTTGTTTACATTTGTAAACTTATGTGACTGTTATATGCTTTTACATATGATTAAAACATTATTTGGACACCACAAAGCGTGACTAAAACTTTCACTTTCAAAACATTATTCTAGTTTTTAGATTTCAAAAATATGGAGCCATTATGTACTAATTACTTTCAAAAGAACCAGAAACAATAGAATATGTGAAAATATTTTATTTAAATGTAGGATTCAGACTTTGCCTATATGATATTCTTTTATATCTTTTTTTTAAATTTTATTTTATTTTTAAACTTTACAATATTGTATTAGTTTTGCCAAATATCGAAATGAATCCGCCACAGGTATACATGTGTTCCCCATCCTTGAACCCTCCTCCATCCTTCCTCCCCATACCATCCCTCTGGGTCGTCCCAGTGCACCAGCCCCAAGCATCCAGTATCGTGCATCGAACCTGGACTGGTGACTCGTTTAATACATGATATTATACATGTTGATAAAGTATGTAATAAATTTATGTTTTACTGTCATATAAAGAACTGGAAAGTAAATTAAGCATAAAACAAACTGATAAAAATCTGAAAGTACATGATTTCTGGACCCTTGTGATGCGGTTATTTTGTCTCAACTTTCATACTCTCTGAAGTTGAAAGTGAATTATTATCAACTAAGAAGAAAACAATTATTCACTGTTGGGGTCAGTCCCTTTACAGTACTCTTTAGGTTGTAGTGTTCAGAAAGGGAAACGATTACATGCTATAGGACATGGCAATCTTTCCCAGTAAGTGTTGCTTTCTTTTTTTTTTTCTTTTTATATTTTAATTGGAGGCTAATTACTTTACAATATTGTATTGGTTTTGCCATACATCAACATGAATCTGCCACGGGTGTACACATGTTCCCCATCCTGAACCCCCCTCCCACCTCCCTCCCCATACCATCCCTCTGGGTCATCTCAGCACACCAGCCCCAAGCATCCTGTATCTTTCTTATGCCAATATTATTATAATGTAATAAACTAATTAAACTGTATCCCAGTAATTTCAGCATGGTAATTCAACTTCAATATAAGAAATTAACCTAAATATAAAAAATAAAGGAATACATCTTATCTTAATAATTAGCCATTTATTTGATAGAACTAGCTCAGGGAAAATTTGTAAATTAAGTGAAATTTGTAAAATAAGTGATTTTTTTTTTGTAAAATAAGTTTAGTTTGGTAACTTCCCATAGTCTCCATTCTAATGCTTTTATCTAGATGTTCATTTATATGTTGAGGCCCTTCTGCTTAGGCTTTATTCTCCCAGGATTTACATCCATATTCTATTTACCCTGAAGATTTTTTAGTGCTATTTGCTAGACAATAGTACTGACTTTACAGAGACTCTGGAAGAGTCTAGGGGATGTTAGGAGTCACCAGAAAATACTTTCAGGGTGAATATCAAGTCAAAACTATTTTTACAAGACAAGATTTTTTTGTTGTTGTTGTTGATTTTTCCAAAGGATACATGATTGATTATTAGAAGAGTTTGAATGAAGAGTTGATATGATAATCCAGTTATCTTTTATTAACCCAGGTCTTAGAGACATTTACAAAACTGCAGGCAATGATACTCTTCACACCAATTCTTTTTGTTTGGGAAAATACAGTTGACCCTTGAGCCGCATAAGTTTTGATGCTTGAACCACACAAATTAGGGGTGTCCACAGTCTGAGCAGTCAAAAATCTCTGTGCAACTTTGCAGTTGGTTTTCCATATCTGCAGTTTCTCATCTGAGGATTCAACCAACCATCAACTGTAATGAGGCATTTACTATTCAAAAGATTCTTCAAAAAAAAGACCCTCACAGTTCAAATCTGTGTTGCTCAAGTGTCACCTGCATGCTTGTGGTGTAAGCACCCAATAATCAGCTTGATTATATATATATATATATATATATATATATACACATATATAATGAATATATTACCAGTTACACAACCCGACAAAATGCCTTGTTGCCCAAGCGTAAATTTCCCCTTTTGGAAAGCCCTGGTTAATCTAGGTAACTGACTGCTTCAGTGACCCTACTTTTCTCTTCCTGTACTTTTATTCCTATGCTTATGTTTTAAAATTGGCAATAAAAGATGGACCTGCTAAATCCTTGGCACCTCAACCTTTACACCCATAAAGGCAGAACTCCAGGGCTACTCTCTCTCATTCTCCCTGTGACTTCAGTGTGTGTCCCTGGGTGTGCATGTTTGAGACTTCTGAGTAATAAATCTTGCTTTTCAAAGTTTTTTAATGATGGTTGCTAATGGGCCTCTTGTATTCATAAGGACTGCAAGAACTGATCCAGCCACAACATTAGCTCTGGTTGGGAAACTGCCTGTTTGGGCCCTACAAGTAGTACAGACCCAGGAGAGTGTTCTAGCCATTCCTACTCCATAGCTTCACTATCAAAATGGTGAGACCAATGTAAAACATGCTTTTTCATTACAAAATGGAATTGATTTTAATAAGGGGTTTTTTTATTATTGTTTTTTGTAAGCTAATCAGTGAATGTTTATGAGACAAAAGTTTCCTGGAGTCCTTAGTAAGTTTTAAGAATGCAAAGGGGTCTTGAGGCTAAAGAATTGAAAATCACATGTGCTAGACAGTCTGAAACACTGAGTAGTGACAAGTGAGTTAACATTTCTAATAATAAATCTGTATTTTACAGGAGCCTCCTAGAATACTGATGTTTTTACCCCAATGTAATAAACAAGTATGACTTTTTTTAAAATAAATTAGGGTAAGGTATTAAACATTTTTATATTAAAACATTTTTTTTGAGGAAGCAAATTTTCATTTTTATTTGATTGTAATGAAATTAATTTTATTTATTTTTTATTTTTATTTTTTTACCAAAATATAAAATCTATATATTGTTACCAAGTAAGTGAAACATATAGTTTCCTACTCAAAGGGAACTAACAGGTTAAAATGACACAATAGTCTTGACAAAACTTTGAAAATCTTTATTTATTTTTTTAAATTTTATTTTATTTTTAAACTTTACATAATTGTATTAGTTTTGCCAAATATCAAAATGAATCCACCACAGGTATACATGTGTTCCCCATTTGGGCTTTCATTTTGATCACAATAAATTTCACACTCTTACAACTCTTTTTTTTTTTTCTTATATGATATTATACATGTTTTAATTCCATTCTCCCAAATCACCCCCGGCTCCGTCTCCCACAGAGTCCAAAAGACTGTTCTATACATCTGTGTCTCTTTTGCTGTCTCACATACAGGGTTGTCATTACCATCTTTCTAAATTCCGTATATATGCATTAGTATACTGTATTGGTGTTTTTCTTTCTGGCTTACTTCACTCTGTATAATAGGCTCCAGTTTCATCCACCTCATTAGAACTGATTCAAACGTATTCTTTTTAATGGCTGATAATACTCCATTGTGTATATGTACCACAACTTTCTTATCCATTCATCTGCTGATGGACATCTAGGTTGCTTCCATGTCCTGGCTATTGTAAACAGTGCTGCGATGAACATTGGGGTACACGTGTATTTTTCAATTCTGGTTTCCTCAGTGTGTATGCCCAGCAATGGGATTGCTAGGTGGTATGGCAGTTCTATTTCCAGTTTTTTTAAGGAATCTCCACACTGTTCTCCATAGTGGCTGTACTAGTTTGCATTCCCACCAACAGTGTAAGAGGGTTCCCTTTTCTCCACATCCTCTCCAGCATTTATTGCTTGTAGACTTTTGGATCACAGCCATTCTGACTAGCGTGAAATAGTACCTCATTGTGGTTTTGATTTGCATTTCTCTGATAATGAGTGATGTTGAGCATCTTTTCATGTGTTTGTTAGCCATCTGTATGTCTTCGTTGGAGAAATGTCTATTTAGACATTTCTATTTAGAAATTTCTATTTAGACAGCCTTCAGAATGGGAGAAAATAATAGCAAATGAAGCAACTGACAAACAACTAATCTCAAAATTATACAAGCAACTCCTGAAGCTCATTTCCAGAAAAATAAACAACCCAATCAAAAAATGGGCCAAAGAACTAAACAGACATTTCTCCAAAAAAAAAAAAAATATATTAAAACATTTATAATTGGGACAAGGTATTAAAACATAGAACTTCCCTCATGGCTCAGATGGTAAAGCATCTGCCTACAATATTGGGAGACCCACGTTTGATCCCTGGGTTGGGAAAGGATCCCAGTCTTCCACTGGAGAAGGAAGTGGCAATCCACTCCAGTACTCTTGCCTAGAAAATCCCATGGATGGAGGAGCCTGGTAAGCTACAGTCCACAGGGTTGCAAAGAGTCAGACGTGACTGAGTGACTTCACTTTCACTAAAACATTTTATTATTAAAGTGGGGGAGAAAGGTGATAAGGAAATAAAATTCTCATTCTGTAGAGGACTATGTTTGCTTTTGTGGGGATGGTAGTGATGGATTTTCAGATTATGAATGCAGCTTACTGACTCTACCATGATATGGGTTTTGCACTTTAAAAGTAGAGCAGGTAGCAGATGGAACCCCATGTGTCTCAAACCATTTTCTGAACTTGTGAATTTTTTTTTCCTGTTCCTAAAGGATCACTATAATTACATATGCTATTTTGGTTAGTTCTATGAGGAAAAAAAAATTGCAAGTTGCATCAAAAAATCTTGTTCTAATTTTGTTCAGTTAGTTATTAAAACCCTATGACATTACTGAAGATACCTGTATACTCACAATTTTAAGTAATTAATTTTTTTCTTTATGTCTGAACATTTCTTTTCTTGAACTTAAATATATCAGTTGAACTGTAAAAACATAAATATCTAATTTAGTTATATTGAATTTTGTTGAAAATCATGCTGATTATTCATTGAAAATGGTCTTTGAACTGCCCAGATGGAAATATCTAAATACAACATAAACAGGAGAAAAAAAAAAAGAACATTAGATGAAAATACTAAGAGGATATTTATACAAATAGCATAAATGTTGAAAATTTTAGTTGAAATATGGTTAGCTCATTTTTGCTCAATATTTTTATTTACTTTAATATAGCATGCAAATAGTTCACACAAATTGCCAATGTATTTTGTTTGACATATTTGGCCCAAATAAAATTAAAATAGCTGAAAATTTATGTAAGTTTAAAGCTATTTTAAATTGATTTATTTCAATATGTTCTGTATATGTTATGTATGTTATATTTACATTTAACTAATGTATACATATTTTATATATATCTATGCTGAAACATAAGAAGAATTAAAATGAAGTATTCTGAATTTTTTAAGGGAATAAGGTAATATATTCAGTCAGTTTTCCCAAATATTTGTTCAGATAAAGTGTTCACATGGAATTTCATACAGATTCAGCTAAAGAACACTTTTATGAAATAATTTTGAGAAAACATTGCATACTTGACCTCTCTTGGTGTATTGGCTTTTTAAATACTCCAAAGTGTTCCAGTGAAGATACATATGTGTTTTCTGTGTGTGTGTGGGTATGTGTGTTTTTGTATAATTTGATCTTGGAGATATTTGTTTTGGAACATCAGTTTATAGTGATAGACTTAAACATCCAAGAAAACTGAATTGGAAATGCTGTTTGAAATTATTTCAGTTGCTTTTATTTTCTGTGAAACAAATTCACCATTTCTAAATTTCTTCCCCCTGGAAATTAAAAAAGAAAACTTGTTTACCTTGTTTAAACAAGAAAAAAAATGGATAAGAATGTTTTATAAGTAACTTTCATCTAGACAAATATAAAGTATATCAGATACTAGAAATATAAAGTTTATGCATTAAATATTAATCTATAGCACTAAAACCTTAGCACTTTCATTGCATTTATTTTTCACCCAGATAAATTTAGACACAAACCAGATCAACCTCGACAGCATATTAAAAAGCAGAGACATTACTTTGCCAACAAAGGTCCATCTAGTCAAGGCTATGGTTTTTCCTGTGCTCATGTATGGATGTGAGAGTTGGACTGTGAAGAAGGCTGAGCACCAAATAATTGATACTTTTGAACTGTGCTGTTGGAAAAGACTCTTGAGAGTCCCTTGGACTGCAAGGAGATCCAACCAGTCCATCCTAAAGGAGATCGGTCCTGGGTGTTCATTGGAAGGACTGATGTTGAAGCTGAAACATCAATAATTTGGCCACCTGATGCGAAGAGTTGACTCTTTGGAAAAGACCCTGATGCTGGGAGGGATTGGGGGCAGGAGGAGAAGGGGACAACAGAGGATGAGATGGCTGGATGGCATCACCGACTCGATGGACATGGGTTTGGGTAAACTCCAGGAGTTGTTGATGGACAGGGAGGCCTGGCATGCTGCTGTTCATGGGGTTGCAAAGAGTCGGACACGACTGAGAGACTGAACTGAACCCAGATAAGTTTAGATACAGAACCCATTCACACTCATATTCTATATCTAGCTATCCTTTCAAAAACTGAAATGTTATTACTTGTTTTGATATTATATTTCAGTTATCTCTTAGAGATGGATTTACAGGATCAATTTAAATTTTCAAAATGGTAAACATATATAAGTAGATAATTAGTTATGAAGCTGAATTAAAAATGCTTTATAAGTACAGTTGACCCTTGAAGAACTCCAGGGTTGGGGTGCCCATCTCCTGCAGTGTTGAAATTATATATATAACTTTTGACTCCCCTAAAACTTAACTATTAATAGCCTAGTGTTAACTGGAAACCTTACTAATAGCATAGAGTAAGTTAATAGATTTTTTTTATTTTTATGTTTTATATGCTGTTTGTATGTAACTATTAATAGCCTAGTATATGTAACTATTAATAGCCTAGTATGCTACTGCTAAGTCACTTCAGTCGCGTCCGACTCTGTGCGACCCCATAGATGGCAGCCCACCGGACTCCCCTGTCCCTGGGACTCTCCAGGCAAGAACACTGGACTGGGTTGCCATTTCCTTCTCCAGTGCATGAAAGTGAAAAGTAAAAGTGAAGTCGCTCAGTTGTGTCCAACTCCTAGCGACCCCATGGACTGCAGCCTACCAGGCTCCTCCCTCCATGGGATTTGCCAGGCAAGAGTACTGGAGCGGGGTGCCATTGCCTTCTCCCATAGCCTAGTATATGTAACTATTAATAGCCTAGTATATGTGAAGAAAACTGAGCCGCGAAGAATTGATGCTTTTGAACTGTGGTGTTGGAGAAGACTCTTGAGAGTCCCTTGGACTGCAAGGAGATCCAACAAGTCCATCCTAAAGGAGATCAGTCCTGGGGGTTCACTGGAAGGACTGATGCTGAAGCTGAAACTCCAGTACTTTGGCCACCTTATGCAAAGAGTTGACTCATTGGAAAAGACTTTGATGTTAGGAGGGATTGGGGGCAGGAGGAAAAGGGGACAACAGAGGATGAGATGACTGGATGGCATCACTCACTCGATGGACGTGAGTCTGAGTGAACTCCGGGAGTTGGCGATGCACAAGGAGGTCTGGTGTGCTGCGATTCATGGGGTCGCAAAGAGTCGGACATGACTGAGCGACTGAACTGAACTGAACTGAACTGATATGTAACTATTAATAGCCTAGTATATGTAACTATTAATAGCCTAGTATATGTAACTATTAAGCCTAGTGTTGTCTTACTAATAGCATAGAGTAAATTAATAGATATTATTTATTTTTATGTTTTATATGTTGTTTTCTTATCATAAAGTTGGAGAAAATAAAATGTTAATAAGAAAATCATAAGGAAAATATATTTACACTTCTGTACAATATGTATTGGCACCACAAGTTCCTTTCTCTGTTTACAAGGTGAATCATCTCTCTCTCAATACCTACCTCAATAATGTCTTATGTGATACAGAACACTGTAGATGTTATACGTATCATTAACACTAGCCATTAAAAATGAAAAGATTTTGTGAGAAAGAAATTCATCTTTATTTACAGGTAGAAATATTTACACACTGATAATGAAGACGATGTAGTGTGATTATTTTATGGTAACCTAGTGTAATTAGTGTGATTGCTTCACAGTGGCCTTGTCTATACACTAATGAATGCATCATTATACAATTTTTTATGTCATACCGTGTTGCAGTGATATTCATGACACAGTATTGGAAACACTGTTACATTAAAAAGAACACCTAGGATGTTACCTATGATGATAAACTGATATGCAGATTTTCAATTACCAGAGAAACATACTGTAGAGTAATGTAATTCTTTGAATTCTAAATTATAAAATAGCAAGAAAACGAACACATTATTAATTTTATAGTAAAGACCACTGACCTTAGGCCTATGTAATTCTTGCACACTGTGTTTTAAATAACAGATACTGAGGCAATGATGATGCGGAGGGCACAAAATGTCTAGGGGACGACAGAGGATGAGATGGCTGGATGGCATCACTGACTCGATGGACGTGAGTCTGGGTGAACTCTGGGAGTTGGTGATGGACAGGGAGGCCTGGTGTGCTGTGATTCTTGGGGTGGCAAAGAGTCGGACGCGACTGAGTGACTGGTCTGGTCTGATCTGATCTGATGCATAAATAGACCCATGCAGTAAATTTGTGTTTTTCAAAAGTCCACTGTATTATTATCTCACTTAGCATTTTTGTTCACTGATGGCTAAGATGGAAAAGAATCTGCCCACAAAGCTAGAGACCCTAGTTTGATCCCTGGGTCAGGAACATCAGCTGAAGAAGAGAATGGCTATCTACTTCAGTATTCTTGCCTGGAAAATCCCATGGACAGAGTAGCCTGGTGGTCTGTAGCCTATGAGTTCACAAAGAGTAAGACAGAGTAAGACAGAGCTGAGCAACTCACACTTTTACTCCACTCCAATCTTTTAACCACATTGTTTAATAGATTCAACATAAATCAGAGGAGTCTATAAATCTTTTATCTCATCGATCCACAATTAAAGGTATTTTTTTGAAGTCTCATATGATTACTCTGTTCCTGTAAAATTTTCCTTTTAGATCTGTTAATATATGCTTTATGTATTTAGATGCTTCTATGTTGAGTGAATAAACATCTACAAATGTTATATCTTCTTACTGAATTGACCACCTTATCCTTATGTGGTGCCCATCTTTTTCTTTTATTATCATTTTTGTTTCAAAGTCTACTTTGTCTAATACAAGTGAAGCTTTCTTTTGGTGTCTGTTTGCATGAAATATTTTTTAGTTTTCAGTGTGTATCCTTACATCTGAAACAACTCTCTCATAGGCAGTATATAGATGAGTATTGCTTTTTATTCATTCAGCCACTTTATGTCTTTTAAATGGAGAATTTAGTGCATTTTCATAGAAAGTGATTACTGAAAGTTATATATTTTTACCATTTTATTGATTGTTTTTTGATTCATTTCCAGTGTATCTGTTTCTTTTCTTCTTTTGCTCTCTGTCCTTGTGGTTTGATGATTTTGAGTGTTATGCTTAGATTCCAGTCTCATTATTTTCTGTGCATCCATCAAAGATTTTTGCTTTGTGCTTACCATGAGGGTTACTTATATCAGCCTATATGTGTATATAAATATACAAATACTTGAGTCTATTTTAAATTGATAGCAAGATACTAAACTTTCTTCATTAAATTCTTTTTCATCTTATTTCCTGCTTTCTGCTTATGATGCTTTTAAAAAAATTAATTTCACATACAAAATGATACACAATTAATGTATAAAACTTGGTGAACTTGGAGATAAATGTATATATTTATACACCATAAAACCATTACCACAATCTATGCCGTAATCCTATTGATCACTTCTAAAAGTTCCCGCTGCCCTCTTCTCTATTATTATTACTATTGTGGTTATTTTGTCCTAAGGACACAGAACGTAAGATTTAACTACATCACAAATTTTTAAGTATATGACACAATATCATTAATTATATAAGTTGTGCTGTACAGAGGGTCATTAGAATTTATTCATCTTCTATAATTGCGAATGTATACACTGACTAATACCTCCTTATTTTCCCTCATTTGGCAACCATCATTCTACTCTTCTATGATTTTGATGAGTTTAGACTCATCACATAAGTGGTATCTTGGAGTATTTATCTTTCTGTGTCTAGCTTAATGCCCTAGACACTTAGTATAACATCTTTCAGTTTTATTTTTGTTGTCCTGAATGGCAATATTCCCTTGCTTTTTAAAGGATACATACTATCTCATTGTATGTATATGATATATTTTCTTCATTCATTCACCCATCAATGGACATTTAGATTGTTTCTTTGCCTTAACTATTCTGAATAATGCTGCAGTGAGGATGAGGTATTTATTCAAGTGTAAGTATTTATTCAAGATCCTGATTTCAATTTCTTTAGATATATAGTGTAAGGGATTTGTTTCTCCACATCCTTGTCAACAATTGTTACCCTTTGGATTTTTGTTAGTAAGCATCCAATTATAAGATGATATTTTCTTGTGATGGTTTTGATTTGCATTTCTTTGATGATTTTAAATACCTCTCATAACTCAGTTAGCCTTTCTTAGTCCTTCTTGGAGATGGTCTATTCAGTTTCTTTGCATTTTTTGAAAATCACGTTGTTTATGACTATGGAACTGTATGAGTCCTTTATATAATTTGAATATTTGCCTTTTGTAAGACATTGAATTTGCAAATGTTTTCCTCCATCTTTCAGGTTTCCTTCTCATTGTAATGATTGCTTTCTGTGCTGTGATGAAGATTTTTGCCTTGAAATAGTTCTACTTGACTATTTTTAGTTTATGTTTTTGATGTCATAACAAGCAAAATCATTGCCAATACCAATACCATGAATTTTTTAATCTATGTTTTCTTCTAGGAGTTTAAATTTACAGCTTACATTTATGACTTTAATTCATTTTGAATTGACTTGTGTATAGTGTAAGATAATCCAGTTTCCTTTTTTGTATGTGGATATCAGTTTTCTCAGCACCGGTTTTTAAAGAGACTATCCATGATTATTTTATTTTGTTGACACTCTTGTCAAAGATTATTTGACTGTATACATACGAAATTGTTTTGGGTTTCTCTACTCTTTTCCATTGACCTGCATATCAGTTTTTTAGCCAGTGTTTTACTGTCTCAATTATTGTAGCTTAGTAATACAATTTAAAATCACAAATGTGATGACTCCAACTTCATTCTCTTTTCTAAAGTTTGCTTTGGCTATTAGGGATCTTTTGTGATTTCATGTGCATCTTAAAGTGCTTTTTTTTTCTATTGTTATAAAAAGTGCCACTGAGATTTTGATAAAAATTACACTGAATGTGTAGGTCACTTTGGGAAATATGTACATTTTAACATTACAAATTTCTAATTTATGAGCACTGACTGTCTTTGCATTAATATACTTGTTTCAATTTCTTTTGTCAATATTTTCTATTTTTCAGTATATAAATTTTCACCTCCTTTTTTAAGGTTATTTCCAAGCATTTATTATTTTTGATGGTGTTGTAAGTGGAACTGATTCTTTAATAGCTAAGCTTTTAAAGTTGGAATTGAATATTAAATATTTATTTTTTGTTACATAAAAATTCAAAGATGTAAATTCTGTAAGTAGCATGTGAGTTGTATATCACATATTTTGATGCATTGTATTATCAGTATCATTCAATCATATATTTTTGACATATCTTGAGTGATTTTTCTTTGACCTGTGTGAAATTTGCCAGTGTGCTAATTAATTGTCAGATATGTGGAACCCCTTATAGATTATTGGTTCTATTGCTTGCTAATTTAATTTACAGTGATTAGGCAAATAATTGTATTTGTATTTTACTGAGATTTTTTAAATAGCTTTTCATGTGGTCTGTTGTGCTGTATATTCTTTCAGGATCTCATGAATTCAAAAAGAACATATTCTACAATTATTTCACAGCTGTAATATATGTCATTAGGTCAGATTTGTTGACATAATTATTTAGATTGCTTTTTTTTGTTTAGTTGTATTATCAAGTACTGAAAGTAGGGTACTATGAAACTGTTTTACCCTTTGATTCTGTCA
Organism: Bos indicus; assembly: GCF_029378745.1. Classification (NCBI taxonomy): domain Eukaryota; kingdom Metazoa; phylum Chordata; class Mammalia; order Artiodactyla; family Bovidae; genus Bos; species Bos indicus. The sequence goes on from NC_091771.1 coordinate 5,507,551, forward strand.
GTTTTGGCTTCAAGAATTTTAAAACACTTTTATTAAGGGCCCAAATATCTGTGAATGTTACCATCTCTTGATGAACAAACATCTTATCCAGAAATTTCACTTTATCTCAACTTTGTCCAGAACTCTATTTTGTTTGATCTAAAAACACACTCTAAGTTTGTCATGCTTATATATTTTTCAACTCTTTTATTTTCAATTTGGTCTGGATCTTTATGTTTAAAGTGAATCTCTTGCTAATGGAAGGAAGTTGAGTTTTTCTTTTTGTCCATCCAACAGTCATTGCCATTTACTTGGAATATAAACTAATTGGAATACAAATTCATAGCATATTTAATTCAATTATTGATATGGCTGGGATATTTATACCATTATATAAATTATTCACTATTTGCCATGCTTAGTATTTTTTCTTTCTATGTCCCTCCTTTCCTGCCAACGTATTGGTTAAAGTATTATTTATGTGTTTAATGTATAGTATTCATACATTTCCCAGTATTATTTTTATTTTATTTTAATATCTTCTTGGTTCTCTCAAATTTAAATATATGTTCTTGATTTCTTACCAAAAAAGAACTGATGTGGCAATCTTATTATCAGAAAATAGACTTAAAGTAAGAAAATACTACTACAGATAAAGGATATTTTAAAATTAAAAGAGGACTGATTCATCAGGAAGATACAAAAAATAATTTTAAAAATACTTCTAAAGATGGAGCCAAAACATGAAGCAAAAACTGTAAACACTGAAAAGTACAATAGCCTATTCAACAATAGGACTTCCAAGGTAGCTCAGTGGATAAAGAATCTGCCTGAAAAGCAAGAGACACAGGAGATACAGTTCAGTCCTTGGGGTTGGGAAGATCCCCTGGAGGAAAGCATGGCAACCCATTTCAGTATTCTTGCCTGGAGAATCCTATGAACAGGGAAGCCTGGCGGGTTATAGTCCATAGGGTCACAAAGACTCAGACTTGACTGAAACAACAACATGCAAGCATGCAATTCAACAATAATGAACTTTCCAGGTGGCTCAAGTGGTAAAAAATCTGTCAATGCAGAAGATGCAGGAGATGCAGGTTTGATCCTTGGATTGGGAAGATCTCTTGAAGTAGAAAAAGGCAGTCTGCTCCAGTATTCTTGCCTGGAACGTTCTATGGACAGAGGAGTTGGCAGGCTATAGTCCGTGGGGTCATAATGAGTCAGATGCAACTGAGTGATTGAGCACACATGAATTCAACAATAATAGTTGGGGTTTTATCCATCCCATTTTTCATTTATGGTCAAAATACCTAGGCTGCAGAGCAATACAGAAACAGAAAATTTGAACAACACTAAAAATTGCATAACTTAATGGACATCTACTGACTGTTTCACAAATAGCATATTACACATTCTTCTCAGTTACAAGTGAATATTCTCCAGTACAAACCATATGATTTGCCACAAATCAAGCCTCAACAAGTTTAAAGAATTTAAATAATACAAAGTATCTCCTCTGATAACAATTTGGTTAAATTAGAAATCAATAATAGAAGAAAATTTGAATATTTCACTCGTATCAGAAAATTAAACAATGTATTTCTAAATAACCAGTGGAGCAAGAAATAAATCACAAGAAAAAAGTAGAATGTATATCAAGATGAAATAAAACAAACAAACAAAAATAACATACCAAATCTTATTAGATGTAGCTGAAAGCAGTCTTAAATGGAAATTTAAAGCTGTAAACTCCCATATTATGGTAGAATACTGATTCTAAATTGTTAAACTAAACCTTTCCTTTTAAAATAACCTTCCCCTTATAAATAGAATACTGATTCTAAATTATTAAACTAAACCTTTCCTTTTAAAATTATAAATAGAGGGGAAATTAAACCCAGAAAATACAAGGAAGAAAATAATAAATATTAAAGTAGATATAAAGAAAATGAGAAATAGGAAAATAGAAATACTGAATGATACCAAGTGATTATTCTCAGGAGAAAAATCAATCAATATAATAAAATATTAGTTAAGCTGTCTGAAAAAATAAAAAAGACATATGCCGATAAAATCAGAATTGAAAGTAAGGAAATGACATACTAATAGTATTAGAAACTTTTAAAGGATTATAAAAATATAGTATTCGCAGTGGTTCAACAAATTAGATAATTCAGATGAAATGAAAAAAATTCCTAGAGACACATAAATTACAAAAACTGACCAAGAAGAAATAGAAAATTTCAATAGTCCTACAAGAAGAGATTAAACACTAATTTAGAACATTACCAATAAACTAAAGTCCAGAACCAGATGGCTTCTTTCTTGAATTCTACCAAATAATTAAAGAATAATTAGTCATACTCTAAAAATTCCTAAGGAAATGGCAACCCACTCCAGTGTTCTTGCCTGGAGAATCGCAGGGACACAGGAGCCTAGTGGGCTGCCGTCTATGGGGTTGCACAGAGTTGGACATGACTGAAGTGACTTAGCAGCAGCAGCAGCAGCAAAAATTCCTAAAGATATAAAGAAAACATTTCCAACGCATTTTATGAAGCCAATGTTACCTTGATAACAAAGCCAGAAAAAGAATCACAAAAATAAACAAAAGTACTTTTTTTGAATACAGACCAAAAAACAACAACAACAACAAGCCATTAGCAAACTGAAACTGATGGTTTATTAAAAGGGCTACACATGACCAAATGTGATTTATGTCAGGAACACAGTTGCTTAATAAAAAGAAAATCAATAACCACACTAAGAGAAAAAGGATGGGGGTGGGAGGAAACCTGATCATTACAATACATGCCCAAAACAATTTGAAAGATGTCAACACTATTTCATAACTACAACACACAGCATACTAGGAATAGAAGGACACTTCCTTAACACGATAAATGGTCCACATGAAAAGCCCACTGCCAGCATTATTTTTAATGGTGAAAGACTAAACACTTTAACCTTGTGATCTGACACTGCTCTCATGTCTGCTATTCATTGTTCTGTGAAGAAAGCTGAGCGCCGAAGAATTGATGCTTTTGAACTGTGGTGTTGGAGAAAACTCTTGAGAGTCTCTTGGATTGCAAGGAGATCCAAGCAGTCCATTCTGAAGGAGATCAGCCATGGGATTTCTTTGGAGGGAATGATGCTGAAGCTGAAACTCCAGTCCTTTGGCCACCTCATGCGAAGAGTTGACTCATTGGAAAAGACTCTGATGCTGGGAGGGATTGTGGGCAGAAGGAGAAGGGGAAGACAGAGGATGAGATGGCTGGATGGCATCACTGACTCGATGAACGTAAGTCTGAGTGAACTCCGGGAGTTGGTGACGGACAGGGAGGCCTGGCGTGCTATGATTCATGGGGTCGCAAAGAGTAGGACACGACTGAGCAACTGAACTTAACTAAACTGAACTGATTCATTGTTCCAAATTCCTAGCTAGAGAGATTAGGAAGAAAAATATATAAGACATCCAAATTGAAAAAGATGAAGTAAAACTGTCTCTACTTAAAAGTGACATGATTATGTATATTGAAAATCTCAGATAAACATGAAAAAACTACCAGTGCTAATAAACAAATTGAGCGAAATTTGATGTTACAAGATCGGTGTACAAAAATCACTTGTATTTCACTCCAGTGAAAAATCTGGGAAGGAAATTAAGAAGACAATTTTACTGACAATAGTGTTATATAGGAAGTTAGACATGAACAATGAAGGATGACCTAGACAAAGCGGATGCAAGATCATCTGTAAACCCCACTTCAGACATGCCCAAAGTAGCCCAAGAGAGCTCACGTACTTCATACAAAAATTATCACAGAGATTTTTTCCATTTCCTTCATACACACCTTAGGCACACAGTGGATACAAATGAACCACAGGGGCTTTTCCAGCTCTAAACACCTGCACCCTTGATGCACGGCTATGTCCTCAAGTGACTTTAGGCAGCTAGTAATCCATTAATAATAGTAGTAATAATAATAATCCAAGTATATATTGTCACCCTGCTTATTTAACTTACATGCAGAGTACATCATGAGCAAGGCTGGACTAGATGAAGCACAAGCTGGAATAAAGATTGCCAGGAGAAATATCAATAACCTCAGATATGCAGATGACACCACCCTTATGGCAGAAAGTGAAGAAGAACTAAAGAGCCTCTTGATGAAAGTGAAAGAGGAGAGTGAAAAAGTTGGCTTAAAGCTCAACATTGAGGAAACTAAGACCATGGCATCCTGTCCCATTGCTTCATGGCAAATAAATGGAGAAACAGTGGAAACAGTGGATGACTTTATTTTGGGGGGCTCCAAAAACACTGCAGATGGTGACTGCAGCCATGAAATTAAAAGACATTTACTCCTTGGAAGGAAAGTTATGACCAACCTAGACAGCATATTAAAAAGCAGAAACATTACTTTGCCAACAAAGGTCCGTCTAGTCAAGGCTATGATTTTTCCAGTAGTATGTATGGATTTGAGAGTTGGACTATAAAGAAAGCTGAGCGCCGAAGAATTGATGCTTTTGAACTGTGGTGTTGGAGAAGACTCTTGAGAGTTTTCTTGAACTTCAAGGAGATCCAACCAGTCCATCCTAAAGGACATCAGTCTTGGGTGTTTATTGGAAGGACTGATATTGAAGCTGAAACTCCAATATTTTGGCCACCTGATGTGAAGAGCTGACTCATTTGAAAAGACCCTGATGCTGGGAAAGTTGAAGGTGGGAGGAGAAGGGGACGACAGAGGATGAGATGGTTGGATGGCATCACAGACTCAATGGATATGGGTTTGGGTAAACTCCAGGAGATAGTGAAGAGCAGGCGTGTTGCAGTCCATGGGCTCGCAAAGAGTTGGACACGACTGAGTGGCTGAACTAAACTGAATCCATTGAGGGTTCATAAATATTCTATACATACATACATCTGATTATAACAGACTAAATTATGGGAAGGACATGTCCAGTAGAGCCTGTTGTTATGTAACTGGCAAATGTCAATTAAAACTCTCAGTCCATGCCCACTTAGATGAATATGTAAAAACCCTATTTTGCATGTGCCCAGACACGCCCCATTCCCTGATTGGTCTTGAGAATATGCCTATTTGCATTTTTCAAAAGGCAGAACCAGGAGTAGGAGACAAGGAGCATTAAAAGAGAAACCAACAGGTATCATACCTCTCCTTGGGGTCCACATCTTGGGAGCGTACTATCCACTGTTTTATTAATAAAAGATCTATCTTCTTGAGCTGTAATTCAGCTGTAACCAGTCTCTTGTTTTGAATCATTTCTATGAAAGAGACGGGAGCCAAGAAATCCTATATATTTGAGCTGTAACTAATCCATCATTGCAAATCTTTGTTGCAAAAAGACAAGAACCAAGGGAGAGAAATAAACTGACCTGACAATAGCACCTAAAGGAATAAAATTCCTAGTAATAAATTTAAGTAAGAAGGAAACATCTGCCATTGAATACCACAAAACATCGATGAAATAAATAAAAAATTCCTACATATATGGAAAGGCATCTCATGTTCATGTACAGGAGACTCAGAGTACTAAGATGGCAATATTCCTAAAGCAGGCTACAGATTGATCCATTTTAATCACTATCACAATTTTAGTTTTTTTTTTTTTTTTCCCGAAAGACAAAACATGATCCTAAAATGTACATGAAACTCCAAGGGACCTAAAATAACCAAAATTATATTTAAAAATGAAAGTAAGGCAACAGCATACACATTTCTTGTTTTCAAAACTTGCTACAAGTTTAAGTAATTAATCAGTTCTGGTACTAACATAAAATACAAACATAAGCATAGACATATTAACAAATGTAATAGAATAAAGCATCCAAAAAATTAACCCAATTATTTGTGAACAAATGATTTTCAGCAATGGTGCTGAAACTAGTCAACAGGAAAAAGATAGTGTTTTCAACAAATAATTTTAAAATAATTTGATAACAATAAACAAACAAAAAAGTTAGACACCTACTTCTCTCCATATGCAAACAAAAGAAAATGAAAACAATAGCACAATTAAAAAAAAAAACCTTAAAATAGGTTGATAACTTAAACATGAGCTAAAATTATTGAATTCAGAAGAAAATGTGGAGATAAATCCTTTAAACATTAGATTTGACAATGAATTTTATTATTTGACATAAAAAGTATGAATATAAAATTGCACTTTATAAAAATTTTTTAAAATATGAATCAAAAGATATTATCAAGTTCAGAAAGAAAAACACCAGTGCAGTATACTAACTCATATATATGGAATTTAGAAAGATGGTAACGATAATCCTGTATGCGAGACAGCAAAAGAGACACAGATGTATAGAACACTCTTTTGGACTCTGTGGGAGAGGGAGAGGGTGGGATAATTTGGGAGAATGGCATTGAAACTTGTATAATATCATATATGAAATGAATCGCCAGTCCAGGTTCAATGCATGATACTGGATGCTTGGGACTGGTGCACTGGGATGACCCAGAGGGATGGTACGGGGATGGAGGAGGGAGGAGGGTTCAGGATGGGGAACACGTGTATACCTGTGGCGGATTCATGTTGATGTATGGCAAAAGCAATACAATATTGTAAAGTAATCAACCTCCAATTAAAATAAATAAATTTATATTAAAAAAAAAGAATGTGAAGACATAAATTCTAGAATGGGAGACAATATTTCCAAATCATATATCCGATAAATGTTTAACACCCAGAATACACAAAGAACTGTTACAAGTTGACAACTAAAAAGACCAAAACAAGAAAGAAAGAAAAAAGAAAACAATTAAAATTAGGCAAAGAACTTAGACATTTCTTCAAGGAAGACATAAAAATGGCCAACAGGCACGGGAAAAAATTGACATCATTGGCCATGAAAGATTCGTCATCAAATCACAAATATCATAGTTTCCCTTTGTCAGAAGAAAATGCAACTTTTAAATTCATATTTTGTGTTCAAAACCATAGTGTAATATTTATATTTTACTAATATAATACTTTTTTTTTTTTAAAGAATTGCAGTATCTAGCACTTTACTCTTAATAATAATATATCATTATGCAGCTGAACTTTTCAGTTCTGGTACTATTATTTCCCCCCCCTTCAAAAGAGGGGGACAAACTTCATTAAACTGGCTATAAAACATAAGCAAAATACTAAAATAGTATTACTTATAGTAAAAACCCTGGAGAAGAAAATGGAAACGCACTCCAGTATTCTTGCCTGGAAAATCCAATGGAAAGAGGAGTCTGTCAGGCTATAGTCCACAGGGTCACAAAGAGTCAGACATGACTTAGAGACTGAGCATGTACACGCATAAATAAAACACTATTTTTGTGTGGCTAAATTTCACACAGTGGTTCAATATATATTGTATAACATATATCTTACTCAGGTTTAGTAGAGTTACTGATAAAATAAGTACAGAAATTTTCATACATAATAAAATAATCTAGAACTGCAGTTAGGTTTATTTACTGAATCAGTTCAGTTGAGTTCAGTTGCTCAGTCGTGTCCGACTCTTTGCAAGCCCATGAAACGCAGCATGCCAGGCCTCCTGTCCATCACCAACTTCTGAAGTTTACCAAAACTCATGCCCATTCAGTTGGTGATGCCATGTAACCATCTCATCCTCTGTCGTCCCCTTCTCCTCCTGCCTTCAATCTTTCCCAGCATCAGGGTCTTTTCAAATAAGTCAGCTCTTCACATCAGGTGGCCAAAATATTGGAGTTTCAGCTTCAATATCAGTCCTTCCAATGAATACCCAGGACTGATCTCCTTTAGGATGAACTGGTTGGATCTCCTTGCAGTTCAAGAAGACTCTCAAGAGTCTTCTCCAAGACCACAGTTCAAAAGCATCAATTCTTTGGCACTCAGCATTCTTTATAGTTCAAGTCTCACATCCATAAATGACTACTAGAAAAACCATAGCCTTGACTAGACAGACCTTTATTGACAAAGTAATGTTTCTGCTTTTTAATATGCTATCTAGGTTGGCCATAACTTTCCTTCCAAGGAGTAAATGTCTTTTAATTTCATGGCTGCAATCACCATCTGCAGTGATTTTGGAGCCACAAAAAATAAAGTCAGCTCTTGTTTCCCCATCTATTTGCCATAAAGTGATGGGACTGGATGTCATGGTCTTAGTTTTCTGAATGTTGAGCTTTAAGCCAACTTTTTCACTCTCCTCTTTCACTTTCGTCAAGAGGCTTTTTGGTTCTTCTTCACTTTCTGCCTAAGGGTGGTGTCATCTGCATATCTGAGGTTATTGAAATTTCTCCTGGCAATCTTGATTCCAGCTTGTGCTTCATCCAGCCCAGCATTTCTCATGATGTACTCTGCATATAAGTTAAATAAGCAGAGTGACAATATACAGCCTTGATGTACTCGTTTTCCTATTTGGAACCAGTCTGTTGTTCCATGTCCAGTTTTAACTGTTGCTTCCTGACCTACATACAGGTTTCTCAAGAGGCAGGTCAGGTGGTCTTATATTCCCATCTCTTTCAGAATTTTCCACAGTTTATTGTGATCCATAGAGTCAAAGGCAGATAGTTGAATACAAATAATAATAAACTGTAGAAATTATTACTGTTGTTGTCCTTTAGAATTAAGAAAACTAGCGGTAGCAGAAATATATTTTATATGTTTATTGTGTCATTTTTGCAAGATTCTTTTTCAATCCATTATTTAGAAAATTTAGGAACTAATTAAGCACTATATTAAAATTGCTTTTCTCTTTTCATCATAAAAGGACACACGAATTACACTGTAAGAATTACATTGTAATTTTAGCTATAATGTTTATTTCAACTTAACGGACACAAGTTTTTTTTCTGAATTCTACATGAAGCTAGTGAGGAAATAGGTTAAAATTTAACATATTCTGTGTTTCAGGAACTGAATGCTATTGCCTCAGTTGTCATTGATCTATGACATTGATATCCTTAACAGAGTCATCATGTATACTCTGAACTCACCTGTTTATTTTGTGATATATTTCTGGCAAGACGGACCTAAACAGAGTTATTTTTACTGTATAAGTTATCACTGTTCAAAGAAAAAAAAATAGAAACCCAAATCAACCTACTTTTAAGAAATAAAATAATTTTCATGTACAACCAGAAAGTCCAAAGGTTGTTTTGGCTTCAGGAACAACTGGATCCAGGGACTGAAATAATTTTATGAGGAATCAATCTTTCTTAATTTTATGACTCTGCTTACCTGCCTTTGGCATGATTCCCAGCCAAATTCTTTGCAAATAATCTTGTTATCTATAGCCATCAGCAGGATTCCACCTTTACATTTGGCAACTTCAGTGGAAAAGTCAACTTTTTAAATATTTCAAGTAATAGTCCTAAAGATTCTCCTTGGCTTGATTGATTTGTAGCTGTACCTTATCCTAGCACTGATCACTATAGCCAACCACTTTGTACTCTGATGGACCAGGTCTGCACCTTGTGCCCCAAGAATTTGGATGTGAGTCAACCATAAGAGTAGCCATATACTGAGAGGAAGGAGGAAAGATTCACCAGGGGAATATTACAGAGATTTCACCAGAGGAAAGGTGGAAAAATGTTAGGCTAAAAACAGTCATATCCATATAATTTAATAATAAATGTTATACATTTTATGTAACTGAAAAACTGTACATTCATGTGCATTAGCCACTAGATGTTGATAGGATTATAAATTAACTTCTGCACATACACAGTGAAAAATACGTTTTATAAGTAACATGCTTTTCTACAGAAACACATCCCAAGTTCAATAGGAGCTATATTCCCATCTTAGAAGAGTTTTGTGCAACTGGAATCAGCAGTTTGATTTCTGTCAATTATTCATATAGAATAGTGGGTGCACATTTTGAAGATTTGTTTAATACTTTTATTTGTATGGTAAACAGTAATAAAGATCAACGAGCAGCCATTGTAGAATTACTACTGAAGAAACTAATGAGGTAGCAAATTGCATATTAGTACCCAGAGACATGTATTTTTAAGATGTCAACATATTACTTATTACAAAACCAAATTATGGTTACTCTTGCCTATAAAATAAGGAAAATGGAAGGAAGGTGTTGACAGTCTTTAATGTTAAACCATGTTATAATCTAAAATATTGTCTTATTACTCAAATTTCAATGATATATATCCTTATTTTAAAAATGTATTTGTTTTTATTTTATTTTTATATAAATATTAATACAAAATCAAAATTTTAAGATTTACCAATAAAACTCAGTAGTTTTATCTAGCATGCTAACTATCCTAGCATAGGTTAAGAAGTAAACCTGAGTAAAGTACAGCAAAGTTGGTTTTCAAAAGTCTCACAATCCACTAATATTTGTCAACAAAACGTCACTGAAAACTATTATGCAATTTAAAATGTATAATAATTGATATATTATGCACTACTGAGGAAACATATGTGAGTAGGAAATGATTCTGTTGTTGGTTGGATAGAAGAAACAGTATGAATAAATAATGTTTGAATAATTTTTGTAACATAAACGGAAATATGCCAGGAGGAAGGGGAGCATTACAAGATGGGGGAATATTTTGAAAGATTGCATAGACGTATGCAGGAATATGGCATTTCACTGGATTATGAAATATCTATTGTTTTGAAGGAGCCACTCATGAAATTTCTGGGAAAGGAAGCTTGTGCTGACATTCATGTATAATGATCTAAGTGAAAGTCGCTCAGTCATGTCTGATTCTTTGCTACCCACTGAACTCTAGCCTGCCAGGTTCCTCTGTCCATGGAATTCTCCAGGCCAGAATACTGGAGTGGTTAGATGTTCCCTTTTCCAGGGGATCTTCCCAATCTAGGAATGGAACCCAGCTCTGCCGCATTATAGGTGGATTCTTTATGGAGAAGGCAATGGCTACCCACTACAGTACTCTTGCCTGGAAAATCCCATGGATGGAGGAGCCTGGTAGGCTGCAGTCCATGGAGTCTCTAAGAGTCAGACAGCACTGAGCGACTTCACTTTCACTTTTCACTTTCATGCATTGGAGAAGGAAATGGCAACCCACTCCAGTGTTCTTGCCTGGAGAATCCCAGGGACGGGGGAGCCTGGTGGGCTGCTGTCTATGGGGTCGCACAGAGTCGGACGCGACTGAAGCGACTTAGCAGCAGCAGCAGCTTTACTATCTGAACCACCAGGGAAGCCAATAACAATCTAAGGAGCTTGATTTTTATCATATACAAAATCAGTCCTCAAACATTTTGGCTTCAAGAACTCTTCATACGCAAAAACAAACTTGTTGACTCCAAAGAGATTTAGTCTATCTAGTTGGGTATTTAAGATACGTAGTTTCTGTAGTGAAAATTAAAATTGAAAAAATGTTAAAGTAATAAGTTATTATTATTTAACTGAATCATGCAGATTTTAAATGCATTGACATTTCCATTTAGAGCAAAAATTAGTATCATTAACAATCATGTCTGTAAAGTTTGTAAGTATTTAGAAGCTGTGACAGATACAAGTTTTTGAAAACTCTAATTTTCATTTAAAGCATGCATGTTAATATTGATGTCAGATAGTGTCATTTGCTTTCCTTGGAGTGACTATCTTAGATCATTTTTGGAAAAAAAGATGTCTACAAAATACCCAAGTATGCATAGTTTCACTGTTCTTTTTTTTTTTGGTAATGAAGTTCAGTGAAAGTGCAGGAAATTCAGCTCATACTACAATCACTGTATGTTTTCCTCAAAACAACTATCACATGATATAACTGAAGCTATTTGTGTTTACTTTCCATTTTCCATGCAGTGTAATGAAAACAGATGTACTCAGGGTTGAGATTTAATGCAATTAACAGTTTCTACTAACTTACCAAGGGTGTTCTTAAATGAACCTGTGCAACAGTTATTAGAAAAGAAGAAAGAGTGTGTGGCAGTGAAGAATATATGGTTCCTAGAGTACTCTAGTTCTGTCAGCTTGATTTCATGCCAAAATGCATGCAATTTTACCCAACATTACTTTGCAAAAATAGTGGAAAATATGAATACAATGGAAAGGTGTGATCACTTTTAATATTATTATGAACAAGTTTTTGACCCTGTAAATCCCTTAAAAGTGTCCTAGGGATGTCCAGCATCTGTAGAACACTTTGAGAACTGTTGTCATAAGTAATGAGAAGTAAAGCAAATTTCAAAGTTTATATTTAAAATTTTCAAATATCTAGGAGATTTAGTACTTGCATGTTTCTCAATTTTTGCTGAATATGATGACTTTGCTATGTTTGAGTTCCAGAAATATAGTTGGCTTCATATTCTGAATGGAAAGTGTTGGTGAGAAGTAAATTACAGGTTTTTTTTCTTTTTTTAATATAAATTTATTTATTTTAATTGGAGGCTAATTACTTTACAATATTCTATTGGTTTTGCCATACATCAACATGAATCCACCACGGGTGTACACGTGCTCAGTACAACATTATTCAATAGGCAAGCAATAAGAGACTGAAATGAACCACAATGTCAATGAAAAAAACCAAAGAACGTGATTATTTTAGAAGTCAATAAAAATAAATTTGAAATTGATTAAATGAAAGGATTGAGCCAAAATAGAGTGTTCATTAATGCTTCAGATGTCACATTTGATTGACCAAGTGAGTAATGATGATATTACTCAAGATGGAGCTGGCTGGCTAAATGTGTATTTAGTTAAGTTTGAGACAATAATATCATGCATTTCACATATTTTTGAAAATATGTCAACATTATGGTACCTATCATAATGAGAGTTAACAAACATATAATGAGATTTTAATAAAAAAGAAATATGTTTGGGAAAGCAAAGGACCCTATAAAAACAGACTGAGGCATCAGTTATACAGATGAATTTATGAGAAGTAGCTATGAGAACTGTTTCTCTAGTTGTGCATGTCATAGCTCTAGTGCCTGAAGCCTTCATCTATTATCTAGTACTCAACACAGTACGTGGTATAGAGTAGGTGCTTAAAAATGGATGGGGACATCAGTGAATCAATGAAAATCGTCAGGTGACAAAGCCAAGAACAGAAATCCAGAGACAATAACATTTTTTGAGAGAGCGGAATGATTATATAAAAATAAATGGCAATAGTGCTAAGTCAGAGATAGACTGAATAGTAAAATATAATCTCTTAAAAACTTGATTCAAAGAAATATTTAATAATTTAATAAATAATGGAGACAGAATTACAAGTGAAAGATGAAAGGATTATATGCAACTGTTGAGATAATTAGAATTTAAAATAATTAATTGTACACAGCATAAAACATATAGGGATAATATTAACAGCAATCTAGTAGAAGAAAGTAATTGTAAACATTTACATATAGTTAAGTAAGAAGATTCTAAGCATGGAAAAAGTAGAAAAGCCAATAAGAAAATGATGATAAATTTTACAAAATAAAAATGTACAAGACTTAAGATAAAAAAGACAGAATGTATTTAAGATATAACTTCCCTTTACCCATTCCTACTTTCATGCTCAGGACCCCGGAAAGAGTGAAAAAATATACAAGGATGTGCTACAAGAAAGAGTAATTTTCCCAGTTTCCATATTGGAAAAGTAACATCTATTTTATGTTTATTTAAAGTCATATTGTTCTAAACATTTTATATTTATTTTCTTGTTAAATATTAGTTTGTGGAAAGAAGAACAGAAAGATATTTTGATAGCAAGATTTGAAGTCAAATCTTTGTTAGTAAACATATTTGAATGAAAGCACAAGGAGACAAATTTTTCCTGTCTAACTGAAAAAATGTCAAAAATAGACCCACTGGATGTGAATGTGGTGAAAAGCATGCTCCAATTTTAAAATCTTATGAGGATAATTAATGCAATTTGTCCTTATTTGTAATTTTTTGTATGCTATAGCTACAAAACAAATATTAGGACTTTATATTTATTATGGGATATAGATGATCAGAAGAATGAGGGGAATGGATAGAATTAGAATTTAGGGGAAAAAAGCCCATTTAGTCAATTAGCATTGTCAAATGCTAATTGAGAGAGGAGTGAGATTCAAGCACCTAGTCTGTGCTTATTAGTGATATTTTCAGGGCAACTTCCAGATTACCAATTGTCTCTGTTCTTTGTGTAATAGAATAGTGTGTGCATGTGTGTGTGTGTGTGTGTGTGTGTGCACACACACGTGTGCTCCTGTGTTTTGAAGGTCAGAGAAAGAGAGAGAGAGTGACAGGAAGGGAGATTGAGTTTACTTGAGATTGAGGGAATTAGCTCAGCCAATAAATAAAAACAAGTTCCCCACAAAGGTAAAGTTCCTGACAACCTCTTGCTTAGAAAATTCAAGGACATTCTTCTGTACTATTCAAAGTGATGCCTGACCACCCCCCTGTCCATAACTTATCTGCTTCAGCAGTTAGGCATACTAATTTTCCTCCTGAATAATTTTGATACCATTATATTTGTACTTATTTTCACATTGGTGTTTATAATTGACTGCTTAATATTATTTCTGAGTATGTATTTGTTAAAATAATCAGCACCATATACCTAATGAATATTAATTGAAGAAAAGGTAAATATTTGTTCAATAGAACAAATTTGACTGCCTTGATTGCTTTCATTGCGAAATAAACTGTAATATGAACCAGAGATCTATGTCCAGTAATATTAAATTTCTAAACTCTTCCTATCATTCCTCATTTTTCTTCTGCTATGTTTCTTTTCCTTCCTTACTATTTTTACAATATGAAAGTCACAATGCAACATATTTTTTAGCAGTAAGGATATTAACAGGGAAGCATTTCTTTACAGGAATAATAAAATAACTACAGTTCTAATAATTCATCAACTAAAATAAAAAGTTCTCTACAGGTAATTAAGAATGATCAGCTGGATTCTTCCATCTGTTCTGGGAGCATAAATTCCCTACTCTCCAAGAAATGGTTGTTTTTCTCTTACCCCTCAAGGAGCCTGGATTTTATTGAATGAAAGACAACATTAAAAGTGTAATTTGGGAAGCTTTGATAAATTTCAAATATTCCCCTTCAGTCACTTATATGTATGTAAATAATTAAATGCCTGGTTCTATTAGCACTTAAATATCTTGAGTAATGAATAAACATACAATAACAGTTTGTCAGCAAATTAGTGCAGGCTGAATATGTCCATTTTCTCTTTTTCAATATTTCTTCTAATGGAAACATCCAATTTTACCTTGCAGTCCCAAATCTAGAAGATAATATAAGAGAAAATCTAGACAAACATGGGTTTTTAAATGAGTGTTTGAATAAACACCAAAAGCACAATCCTTGGGAAAAAATGCAAATTGGACTTAATTTTGACAAATATACCATCCAAATATAACATGCTAAAAATAGGGGGGATGGGTATGAGTTATATAAGAAATTTCTATATTATATTCAAAATTTTTTTGTAAATATAAATCTATTCTAAAACATTTATTTTGAAGAAATTCAGAAAAATATTTCAGAACAAAAAAACCTTGTCATTTTTTGTTGAAATTATTACCTGTGCTATGTTTTAGATCAAAAGTCCATTAATATGATTTGTAAGATCCTTTAATGTATCTAATAATTTATCTAGAGATATATTCCTCATCTCGCTCTACAGCTTCTTCTTGAACTGCTCACTACTTTAATGCACACCATGATTCTGCTTTCCTGTTACTCAATCTTTCATTTTCTAGCTAAGTTATTTACATATTGGGATGTAATTGAAAGTAATATGTGCCACTTCTAGACCTAGACAATAACCTTTTCTAATGTTTCTTTATTCCACTTCTGTCTTCTGGATGAATGAATGAAAATGACAGTGGCATTATTGCAAATTATCAGTTGAGGATGATAAAGTTTTCATCAGCCCAAGTCCCTGAATAACCCTATGAAGTAAGGCCTTGATTGACTTGAAATGTTACATGCATAAACAAATTAATTTCTTCTACTCTAAGTCTTGAAATGTTGAGTGTCTCTGTTATCGTAGTTTAGTCTTTCAGAACTAAAGCAAGGTTATAGTAAATGCTAAATGATGTGATAGATATAAAGTTTGTGGAATAAAGACTGGTACTAGCAAATGTTATAGAATTCATTAAAACTGTTTTAATGGTTTATATTTTTGTAGTGCTAATTTTATTGAAATACAGTTGATCTACAATATTAAGTTTTTGGTGCACCGCATAATGATTTGACATTTGCAAATTTCTCTTTCTGATTACTTGTTAATGTATAAAAACACAACAGATTTAAATGCATTGATCTTTTATCTTGAAATTTTGTCAAATATATTGATGTTTTGGTAGTGCTGTTAATATTTTCTGTTTATAGGATCATGTCTTCTATAAATAGTTGAAGTTTTACTTCCTTTTGATTTGGCTTCCATTTATTTATCTCTTCAATTGTTCTTGTCTGATTGCTGTAGCAAGGACTTCTAATACTTTGCTGAATAAAATGGTGATAGTGAATGAGCATCTGGATCATAGAAAAAGCAAGAGAGTTCCAGAAAAACATCTATTTCTGCTTTATTGACTATGACAAAGCCTTTGACTATGTGGATCACAATAAACTGTGGAAAATTCTGAAAGAGATGGGAATACCAGGCCACCTGACCTGCCTCTTGAGAAATTTGTATGCAGCTCAGGAAGCAACAAAATGGGCCAAAGAACTAAATAGACATTTCTCCAAAGAAGACATACAGATGGCTAACAAACACATGAAAAGATGTTCAACATCACTCATTATCAGAGAAATGCAAATCAAGACCACTATGAGGTACCATTTCACACCAGTCTGAATGGCTGCGATCCAAAAGTCTACAAATAATAAATGCTGGAGAGGGTGTGGGGAAAAGGGAACCCTCTTACACTGTTGCTGGGAATGCAAACTAGTACAGCCACTATGGAGAACAGTGTAGAGATTCCTTAAAAAACTGGAAATAGAACTGCCTTATGATCTAGCAATCCCACTGCTGGGCATACACACTGAGGAAACCAGAAGGGAAAGAGACATGTGTACCCCAATGTTCATCGCAGCACTGTTTATAATAGCCAGGACATGGAAGCAACCTAGATGTCTATCAGCAGATGAATGGATAAGAAAGCTGTGGTACATATACACAATGGAGTATTACTCAGCCATTAAAAAGAATTCATTTGAATCAGTTCTAATGAGGTGGATGAAACTGGAGCCTATTATACAGAGTGAAGTAAGCCAGAAGGAAAAACACCAATACAGTATACTAATGCATATATATGGAATTTAGAAAGATGATAACAATAACTCTGTGTATGAGACAGCAAAAGAGACACTGATGTATAGAACAGTCTTATGGACTCTGTGGGAGAGGGAGAGGGTGGGAAGATTTGGGAGAATGGCATTGAAACATGTAAAATATCATGTATGAAACGAGATGCCAGTCCAGGTTCGATGCACGATACTGGATGCTTGGGGCTAGTGCACTGGGACGACCCAGAGGGATGGTATGGGGAGGGAGGAGGGAGGAGGGTTCAGGATGGGGAACACATGTATACCTGTGGTGGATTCATTTTGATATTTGGCAAAACTAATACAATTTGTAAAGTTTAAAAATAAAATTAAAAAAAAATAAAATACAGGCAAAAAAAAAAAAAAGAACTGGACATGGAACAACAGACTGGTTCCAAATAGGAAAAGGAGTTCGTCAAGGCTGTATATTGTCACCCTGTTTATTTAACTTATATGCAGGGTACATCATGAGAAACGCTGGACTGGAAGAAACACAAGCTGGAATCAAGATTGCCTGGAGAAATATCAATAACCTCAGATATGCAGATGACAGCACCCTTACGGCAGAAAACGAAGAGGAACTCAAAAGCCTCTTGATGAAAGTGAAAGTGGAGAGTGAAAAAGTTGGCTTAAAGCTCAACATTCAGAAAACGAAGATCATGGCATCCAGTCCTACAACTTCATGGGAAATAGATGGGGAAACAGTGTCAGACTTTATTTTTCTGGGCTCCAAAATCACTGCAGATGGTGACTGCAGCCATGCAATTAAAAGACGCTTACTCCTTGGAAGGAAAGTTATGACCAACCTAGATAGCATATTCAAAAGCAGAGACATTACTTTGCCAACAAAGGTCCATCTAGTCAAGGCTATGGTTTTTCCAGTGGTCATGTATGGATGTGAGAGTTGGACTGTGAAGAAAGCTGAGCGCCGAAGAATTGATGCTTTTGAAGTGTGGTGTTGAAGAAGACTCTTGAGAGTCCCTTGGACTGCAAGGAGATCCAACCAGTCCATTCTGAAGGAGATCAGCCCTGGGTGTTCTTTGGAAGGAAGGATGCTAAAGCTGAAACTCCAGTACTTTGGCCACCTCATGCGAAGAGTTGACTCATTGGAAAAAACTCTGATGCTGGGAGGGATTGGGGGCAGCAGGAGAAGGGGACGACAGAGGATCAAATGGCTGGATGGCATCACTGACTTGATGGACGTGAGCCTGAGTGCACTCTGGGAGTTTGTGAGGGACAGGGAGGCCTGGCATGCTGCGATTCATGGGGTCGCAAAGAGTCGGACACGACTGAGTGACTGATCTGATCTGATCCTTGTCTTGTTCCTAATTTTAGAGGAAATGGTTTCAGCATATCATCATTGGCTATGACATTGCCTGTAGGTTTGTCATATATAGTCTTTTTCAATTAGTGATTCAGTTTTATTATTGGTAACTTATCTGTCATATTTTGTTTTTCTTACTGATTCAATTTTGAGAAATTGTACTTTTCTAGAAATTTGCCCATTTTTTTCTTCTGGGTTGTCCATTTTATTAGCACATATATATTCATATTTCTCAGTCTCCAAACTGTGTCCGACCCTTCATGACCCCATGGACCACAGCATATCCAGCCTCCCTGTCCCCCACCATCTCATGGAGTTTGCCCAAATTTATGTCCATTGCATCAATGATGACATCCAACCATCTCATCCTCTGTCTCCCTCTTCTCCTTCTACCTTCAATCTTTCCCAGCATCAGGCACATTTACAGTGAGTCAGCTCTTCATATCACATGTCCAAAGAAGTGGAGATTCAGCTTCAGCATCAGTCTTTACAATGGACATTCAGGGTTGATTTCCTTTAGGAATGACTGGTTTCATCTCCTCACTGTCCAAAGAACTATATATCATAGCAATCGCTTAACTTTAGAATTATCTTTTGTTGGTTGTAACTTCTCTCTCTCTCTTTTTCTTGATGAGTCTGGCTAAAGGTTTATCAATTTTGTTTATCTTTTCAAAGAACCAGCTCTTAATTCCACTAATATTTTTTTTTTATTGATTTTCAGTCTCTACCTTTTTTTTTTTTTTTGCTCTAGTGTTTATTTTTTCTTTCCTTCTACATACTTTGGCTTTGTCTTTCTTTTTCTAGTTTATTTGGGTATAAAGTTAGATTGTATAAGATTTTTCTTATTTCTTTAGGTAGGTTTGTGTAAATATAAACTTCCCTTTCAGAATTACTTTTGTGGTGTCCAATAGATTTTCAATTTCAATTTCAATTTTAAATTTCAAATTTCCTTTTTAATTTATAATATATTTCAATTTTAATCTGCTTTCAGGTACATTTTGATGTCCTTATTGATTTTTTGGTGATCCATTGGTTTTTCAGTGGAATATTGTATAGTCCTCATATTTTTGCATTTTTTGCAGTTTATTTCTTATAGTTGGTCTCTAGTTTCATATTCTTGTGATTGGAAAAGATGCTTGATAACATTGCAATCTTCTTAAATTCATTCATACTTGTTTTATGGCCTAACATGTGACCTCTTCTGGGGAATATTTTGTGTGAATTCGCAAAGAATGTCTTTCTGCTGCTTTTGGTGGAATATTCACTATATGTTGATTTTCTTCTGGATGATCTGTCTGTGATGTAAATGGGATGTTAAAATCCCCTAGTATTAATGTGTCACTATAGGATTCTCCTTTTATTTTTGTCAATATTTGCATTATACATTCAAGTGCCCCTGTGTTGAGTACAAAATATATTTACAATGGGTCTCTTGATTACTGTGTAATGATTTTCTTTGTCTCTTGTTGCAGTCTTTAAAGTCTATTTTTTTCTGACATAGATTTTTCTATACCAGCTTTCTTTTTATTTCCCTTTGTATGAAATATATATATATATATATATATTTTTTTTTTTTTCCTATTTCTTTACTTTCAGTCTGTGTGTGTGTCTTTGGATGTGAATGAGTCTCTTAAAGGCAGCACATATGTGAATCTTGTTCTTTTTGCCCGTTAAGTCTCTGTCTTTTTTTTTTTTTTTTTTGTCTTTTGATTTAAGCATTTAGTCTACTTACAGTTAATTATTGATAGATACATACTTATTGACATTTTGTTAAACATTCTTGCTTTTCTACTTGTTTATTGTTCTTTTCTTCTCTTTTACCCTATTCCCTACTGATTTGATGACTATCTTTAGGTTTATGTTTTAATTTCTTTCCCTTTTCTATGTGTGTGTCTGTTATTGATTGTTCATTTGTGGTTACCATGAAGTCCATATATAATTAACTATATATACATATGTGAGTATTTTAAGTTGATGATTTCTTAAGTTTAATGGCATACCAGTAACTCTGGAGTTTTGATTCCCCATGCCTCCACTCTTAATATTTTTTAACATAATATTTTATGTCTTTTTTTGCACTTTGTATATTTCTTAAAATGCTATTGAGTATATAAAAAATTTTATTACATTTTTAAAATATATTTCTCTTATATGTTAAGTGGTTAATCTATTACCTTTACCAATCAGACTTTTGCCTGTATGATTGTCCTTACTTATGATACTTTTTCTTTTGTGATTTTTATATTTCTACTTGTGGACTCTTCTGCTTAAAGAAATCCATTTAATATTTCTTGTAAAACAAGTTTAGTGATGATAATCTCTTAACTTTTATATATATATAAATATACATATTATAAATATGTATATTTATAATACATACATATATAAATACACACATATATAAATATGTACATATATGTATATACATATTTATATATGTGTGTATATATATATATATATATATATATATACACACACACACACACAACTCCTTATCTTCAAATCTGGATGATAAGCTTGTTGGGTAGGGTATTCTTGATGGCAAGTTTTTTTTTTTTTTTTCCTTTCATCACTTTAAATACATAATTCCACTCTCTTCTAGTCTATAAAATTTCTGCTGAAAAGTTGGCCAACAGCCATACAGAAATTCTCTTGTGTATAATTGGTTTCTTTTTCTCTTTCTTCTTTTAAAATTCTCTTTATCCTTAATTTTTTCTCACTTTAATTATAATGTGACTTGGTGTGAATCTCTTTTGAGTTTTCATGTTGTTTGCAGTTCTCTCTGTTTCCTAGACCTGGATATTTATCTCTTTTCCCAGGTAAGGGAAATTTTCATTATTATGTCCTCAAATAATTTCTTAACCCTTTCTCTGTTCTGGAGCCCCTATAGTACAAATGTTAGTATACTTGTTTGTCTTAGAGGTCTCTTAAGGTGTCTCATCTTTTGACATTCTTTTTTCAGCTTGAGTGACTTCCACTAATCTCTCTCATAGTTACTGATACATTCCTCTCTAATCTACTGTTAATTCTTTCTAGAGTATTTTTTATCTCAGTGATTGCATACTTCAGCTCTTCTTTATATTTTCTTATTTTTGTAATTCTCACTGTGTTCATACATTCTTGCCCTAAGTTTGGTAAAAATCTTTGATTGTCAGCTTTAAATCTTTATCAAGTAGTTTACTTATCGCTGTTTTGTTTAGTTCTTTTTCTGAGGTTTTGTCTTTTTCCTTAATGTGTAACATATTCCTCTGTACCCTCATTTTGCCTATTTACAGTTTTTTTCCTGTGTTTTAGAAATGTCAGTTATGTGTCCCAAACTTGGAGTAGTCTTATATAGAAAATGTCCTATGGGGCCCAGTGTATGTTTGCTTCTGACCATCAGAGCTGTGTGTTGTATGAGTGCTCGTATGTGGGGTCATGGGGGATCTTCTGTTGTATCATAACTGAGCACTGTGGACCTTCTGTTGTATCATAACTGAGCACAAGTATGCTTGACTGGGCCCGGTCCAGTTTGCTGTGTGGCCTGGGAGATCTGGTGCTCTACTGGCCTACTAGTGGGTTAGGTTGGATCTGATCCTAGGGTGGCTGGGTGCAGGGGCTAGGGTGGCCTGGGACTGTGCTGGCCAGTTGATGGGTAGGTAATTTCCAGTTCTAATATGTTAGAGGGAGAACTTCAACAATATTACTTGCTAAGAGCAGTGTCTTAGAGGTAGAAAAAGCTCCCAAAATGACTGCTGCCAGCACCTTTGTCCCCAGGAGTAATTGCAGTTGCTTCCTGCCTCTTCAGGAGGCTCTCTAAGATATGCAAGTAGATCAGTTCTGACAGGCTGTTTTCAAATTCCTTCCTCTGTGCTGGGACCTGAAGCATGTAAGATTGTGTTTGCACCTTTTAAAAATGGAGTCTCTCTCTCTCTCTCTTTTTTTTTTTTTTTTTTTGCAGTCCTCTGACTCTCCTGAATGCAAGCCCCACTGACTTTCAAAACCAGACATAAAAACTGGTGGCTTATTTTCCTGTTATAGAACCCCTGCCTTAAGCAGCCTGATGTGGGGTTTATAGCTTTCACTCCTTGGAAATTTGGAGATTGTTTGTAAAAGGGATTACCTTCCCATTTTTAAGTGGCCTACCAAGGGTATGGGTCTTGAATGTTATGTGCCTCTGCTTTTCTTACCCACCTCATTGTGATTCTTACCTTTAACCTTTAATTTTAGAAAATATTTTCTGCTAGTCCTCAAGTTGTTCTCATAGATTGTTCCTCTATAAATAGTTATAATTTTGGTGTGCTCATGGGAGATGAGTCAGTGTCTTTCTACTGTGTCATCTTTCTTCATTGTGATTTTTATGTTTACCACATTATTTTACTTAGTATAGTTATCTGTGCTGTACTTGTACTTACCTTATAAATCTAATGATTCAGTTCAGTTCAGTCTCTCAGTTGTGTCCAATTCTTTGTGATCCCATGGATTGTAGCATGCCAGGCTTCCCTGTCCTTCACAAACTCCCAGAGCTTGCTGAAAGTCATGTCCATTGAGTTGGTGATGCCATCCAAACATCTCTGTCATACCTTTCTCCTCCTGCCTTCAATCTTGCCCAGGATCAGGGTCTTTTCCAATGACTCAATTCTAATCAGGTGGCCAAAATATTGGAATTTCAGCTTCATCATAGGTCCTTCCAGTGAATTTCCTTTAAGTCACTAAGGGACTAATTTCCAACAGCACAGTTCAAAAGCATCAATTCTTTGATGCTCAGCTTTCTTTATGTTTCAACTCTCACATCTATACATGACTACTGGAAAAACCATAGCTCTGACTTTATGGATCTTTGCTGGCAAAGTAATGTCTCTGCTTTTTAATATGCTGTCTAGGTTGGTTATAGCTTTTCTTCCAAGGAGCAAGCATCTTTTAACTTCATGACTGCAGTCACCATCTGCAGTGATTTTGGAGCCCAAGAAAATAGTCTGTCACTGTTTCCCTATCTATTTGCCATGAAATGATGGGACCGGATGTCATGATCGTAGTTTTCTGAATGTTGGTTTTAAGTAAACTTTTTCACTCTCCTCTTTCACTTTCATCAAAAGGCTCTTCAGTTCTTCTTCACTTTCTGCCATAGGGTGGTGTCATCTGCATATCTGAGGTTATTGATCTTTCCCCTGGCAATCTTGATTCCAGCTTGTATTTCATCCAGCCCAGCATTTCTCATTATGTAATCTGCATATAAGTTAAATAAGCAGGGTGACTATATACAGCCTTGACACACTCCTTTCCCAATCAAATCTAATGATATATTAGATTGATATATTGTAAAGACTTGACTTCAGAATCTCTGACTTATCCTTTAATTTTCTGCATTTATTCTTATGCCTTTTACTTAATAAATGTTGACACATATGTACAACTAAAGTAGTTTCTACTGATGCTTTCAAAGTTGGACTATCTCCGAATATGTATTAATACATAATTTGCAAGTAATTTTCTTGAACTCAACTTTTTATATGTCCATTTCTTTTAAACTACACTATTAATTTTTGAACTTTTTATATGATTTCATTTTTTCTTCTGTATTTGTGGACTCTCCAACATTTGTAAATCAGAATCAGGCATTGTATTTTTTCAGCTATCAGATTTTCTAAATATATAACACTAATACATTTATTCCTACATATTTATATTTCATTCTTCTAACCCAATAATCACTTATGTTTTCTATTACTGTTGTTAAAAGGATAAGAATGGAGTTAAAAATGAAGCCATGATGTCAGTCTATAAACTGACATCAAAACGGGGCTTAAAAAAGGTCTCAACAGAATTAGGACTATTATACAGTTACATTGTTTCTAGAGTAGAGACTTTTCTTTTTGTTGTAGGTTAATCCTCATGCCAGTATGAACTGTTTTAAGTCTTTCCCTAAACATCTGTCAATTGTCATGGATACAAGTCCAGGGAGAGGAGTGAGGGAAAAAATGCTATTGTAAACTGATTGGTGTAAGAATAGGAAACAATTCACTGCATCATCAAGAATAATCTGATCAGTCTTTTCTTTAGACTATATCCAGGTGTAAAGGGACCAATAAAACCTCATTATTTTTTGTTTGAGCAATATGCACATTTATCTAAAGTAGTCTACTTACATTATCTGTGGAGAAAAGACTTGCAAAGCACTTTAATAGTATGTAAATGGAGCTTTTTCTTAGATAATAGGATTGAAGCTCTATATTGTTGCTAGCCAAATGTTACGACAAAGTCAAACACTAACAAAATACAGTAATTATTTTTTATTGTGTCAAGAACTTGATGGCTATAATTTTTTAAATTATAGCTCCCACTATGTGCTCACTTTTTTTCAAGTATTTGAATTTAAAAATGTATTTCTAAAATATGCTTTCTACATGAGACATTTAACTATTATTCTGATTCAATGAAAATTAGGAAAATTAGGAATATATTAGCATTGTTTGATGATGAAATAGATTTAACTAATATAATCTCTTATTATATTTTTGTTTTAACTTTAATTTTTTATAATATCTTGAAATTTTTCTATACAGTTTCATGTACAGGTTATAATTGAACTTTTAAGAAGTCACATAGTTAATAAATGAACTATGATGTTCATTTATATGGGTATGGCAAAACAATATGTGGGTAGTCATTAAAATATCAAATGAAGTTTGTTAGGTTACAGATTGTTTCTGTATTTTAGATTGGAGACATTATATCAAACAGAGTAAAATTAATAGAGGGAATATTAAATTTTTGAATGAGAAATTTTGAAAATATAAGTTAGAAATCAGACTAGTGTTATAAAGTAGAGTAAGAAATAATGATCCTGATCTTAGCAGATTATTTGTCAATCAAGTTAAATCACTTAAGGCATCATGATAGTATTATGACTATCAACAACAGTACCACCCTCAACATCATCATCACCAATAATAATTATTACCTAAAGGTCAAAGAATGTTACAGATGGGAATATATGAAATTACAGGAGGTTAAATTTGAAACAATTTAATGAGAGGCTCCCAGTTTGCATAAATATTATCAAAAATCAAATGTAACAATTAACTTTTCTCTTAACTGTGGGATCAAAAAAAAAAGGAATATGAACTTGGCTTGACATGAAAGAATATGTTAACCAGTAGAATCATTATTCATGAAATTGATAATATATGAAGTAACATGATTGTGCTTAGAGACAAATGAATTAAAGAGATGTTGCTGCATTCATGAAAAAGTTGTATTTTTAGGTAGAAAAAAAGAAGATAGTACAGAATTCTGGCTACTTTAAAATGTGACAGATTTAAAATTTTTCTTTCTCTGACTCTTGGCTATTGAGCTCTGCTGTTAAAATAATACATATTTTTATAGTAAAGTCTAACATGATACAGTGTAGTCACTTAAAGGTAGGCAATAACTCCTCAGTATGGATTATTAAAGAAGTTTGAACCTATTCATAAAATATTTTATAAATATAAAATACTAAAGGTCTTTCCTTTTGACAATCTTTGTGCAGTTGATGTAGCCTGACATACTGCCTGTGGAAACTGAAATGCAGGAGCTATCAATGATGAGTGTGGAGGATGGGCTTGGCTCATGTAACCCAGGGAGTACTATATTTTTTGACTCACTAAAGGTATGAGAAGAGGCATTCAAATATGAATAATCTTTCCTATTCAAAGTCCTTAAATGTTACTTAATTTAATGAAATTACAAAATATAACACATTTTTTAAGGTGAATTGTGGTTTTGGTGATGTTATTCACTTGATTATTAGGTCTGTGTGTAAGATGAGGAACTATTATCTTTAATGAGGAAGCAGTGGGTTGGAGGTGGCAAAATTAAACTGCCCTATGACAGAAGTCTAATCAAAGTTATGGTTTTTCCAGTAGTCATGTATGGATGTGAGAGTTGGACTATAAAGAACGCTGAGCATCCAAGAATTTATACTTTTGAACTGTGGTGTTGGAGAAGACTCTTGAGAGTCTCTTGGATAGCAAGGAGGTCCAACCAGTCCATCCTAAAGGAAATCAGTGCTGAATGTTCTTTGGAAGGACTGATGTTGAAGTTGAAGCTCCAATACTTTGGCCACCTGATGCAAAGAGCTGACTCATTGGAAAAGACCCTGATCCTGAGCAAGACTGAAGGCAGGAAGAGGAGGGGACAACAGAAGATGAGATAGTTGGATGGCATGAACTGATGACAAAAGTGGCATGTAGACAATTCCCCTCCCGGGAAAAGTCCAATGGCTTCTTTGACTACAAGTCTTGAAGAATTTGGTGGATTTTTCCCTACTTTAACAATAAAAACAGAAAGAGGAAGCTTAGATTTTCTACATGATGTCCATTAATTTAGCTATTTGTATTATAAAGGGCCAAGTATCCTAAATCAAAAATCTTGAACAAAATATTTTTATCTTTAAATAATGCATGGCAAAAGAAATATAATTTTACCAACTTTAAGTCACTCCAAGCTTTAGTTTATTCTCAACTGAAAAATAATACAAAGTCTATGAAAACTCTAAACCTGTTTGGAATTTCATAAGATTTCCACTGTTTTTTATATTTACCAGAAGCCTAAGAACTATGACATTTCTTAAACTTGATATCATTTAAAAACAGGACAAAGAAGTGGACAAATAATAATATCACTTTGTGAGCTAAGTTGCTTCAATCTTGTCTGAATCTTTGTGACCCTATGGACCGTAGCCTACCAAGCTCCTCTGTCCATAGGATTCTCCAGGCAAGAATACTGGGATGGGTTGCCATGCCTTCCTCCAGGGAATCTTCCCAACCTAAGGATTGAACCAGCATCCTTCTACCTGCATTGGAGGGCAGATTATTATTGGAGCCACTTGGGAAGCCCCTGTCACTTTAGCTCTAATACATTATTCAGTTCAGTTCACTTCAGTCGCTCAGTCCTGTCCGACTCTTTGTGACCCCATGAATCGCAGCACGCCAGGCCTCCCTGTCCATCACCAACTCCTGGAGTTCACTCAAACTCACGTTCATCAAGTCGGTGATGCCATCCAGCCATCTCATCATCTGTCGTCCCCTTCTCCTCCTGCCTCCAATCCCTCCCAGCATCAGAGTCTTTTTCAATGAGTCAACACTTTGCATGAGGTGGCCAAAGTACTGGATTTTCAGCTTCAGCATCATTCCTTCCAAAGAACACCCAGGACTGATCTCCTTCAGAATGGACTGGTTGAATCTCCTTGCAGTCCAAGGGACTCTCAAGAGTCTTCTCCAACACCACAGTTCAAAACCATCAATTCTTCGGTGCTCAGCTTTCTTCACAGTCCAACTCTCACATCCATACATGACCACTGGAAAAACCATAGCCTTGACTAGACGGACCTTTGTTGGCAAAGTAATGTCTCTGCTTTTGAATATGCTATCTAGGTTGGTCATAACTTTCCTTCCAAGGAGTAAGTGTCTTTTGATCTGCAGTGATTTTGGAGCCCCCAAAATAAAGTCTGACACTGTTTCCACTGTTTCCCCATCTATTTCCCATGAAGTGATGGGACCAGATGCCATGATCTTCATTTTCTGAATGTTGAGCTTTAAACCAACTTTTTCACTCTCCACTTTCACTTTCATCAAGAGGCTTTTTAGTTCCTCTTCACTTTCTGCCATAAGGGTGGTGTCATCTGCATATCTGAGGTTGTTGATATTTCTCCCAGCCATCTTGATTCCAGCTTGTGCTTCTTCCAGCCCAGCGTTTCTCATGATGTAGTCTGCATAGAAGTTAAATAAGCAGGGTGACAATCTATAGCCTTGATGTACTCCTTTTCCTATGTGGAATCAGTCTGTTGTTCCATGTCCAGTTCTAACTGTTTGTTCCTGACCTGCATATAGGTTTCTCAGGAGGCAGGACAGGTGGTCTGGTACTCCCATCTCTTTCAGAATTTTCCACAGTTTATTCTGACCCACACAGTCAAAGGCTTTGGCACAGTCAATAAAGCAGAAATAAATATTTTTCTGGAACTCTCTTGCTTTTTCGATGATCCAGTGGATGTTGGCAATTTGACCTCTGGTTCCTCTGCTTTTTCTAAAACCGGGTTGAACATCTGGAAGTTCACCGTTCATGTATTGCTGAATCCTGGGCTTGGAGAATTTTGAGCATTATTTAACTAGTGTGTGAGAGGAGTGCAATTGTGCAGTAGTTTGAGCATTCTTTGGCATAGCCTTTCTTAGGTACTGGAATGAAAACTGACCTTTTCCAGTCCTGTGGCCACTGCTGAGTTTTCCAAATTTATTACCTCACCTGAAAAAGATACCTCAATTATTATACTGTTGAATTTCAAATTGGAAATTACTAGTGTGGTTTTCTGAAAATATAAATGAAGATTTTCTGATTAATAGAACTTTAATGAGATCAGATTCATGTTATAATGTACTATCTTCATGTAAGTAGATTTAACTTATGGCTATTTGAGTGCTCTTGCAAGCATATGGACAACATTGTGAAATGATAACAAGAAGTATATATTTTTTTTTGCTTATTTTTGTTTTATAGAAGCAGGTGTCCATAAGAAAGAAAATCACAAGAGACTTGGCATTAAGTATTCAAGACAGAAGTGACCTATCTAAGAACACAGTAAAAAAAAAAAAAAAAGATTCTCAAAACCGTGTGGGTTCTACACTTCAAATAATCTTCAATAGCTAATAAATTTTTGTTCTTCTTGATTCTATGTGCTATTTACTTTTCTTATGTTAAATTTCCCAAGTAACAGAAAAACACATGCATAATATTTATTTAATTATTTAATGATAAATATTTTATTCAGAAACGAAAAGGTAATACATTTCTATATTTGTTTTCAAAAATGTTTATTGTATATTCAATAATAAAACAGATTTTCTTACACTATTTTATTCCATATTCAGGTGATTCTGCGGGGGGGGGGGGGGGGGGGCGGGGAATCTTCCTGCCAATGCAAATAGACATAACAGGTTCCCTAGGTTGGGAAGATCCCCTGGAGGAGGCCACAGCAACTCACTCCAGTGTTCTTGCCTGGAGAATTATAAGGACAGAGGAGCCTGGTGGGGTATAGAAAATAGGGTCACAAAGAGGTAGAGAAGATTGAAGTGACTTATCAAGCATGAGCATTTCATTTTCAAGTCTATGTCTTGGTTCTAAGACAGTATAAAATTTATTGAACTTTTTATAATTAAAATAATATAAAGATAAAATGTTAAAGGGTTATTTTTTCACATTTTAAGCTTATAAATAGCATTATTTTAACACTGAGGTAGGGCTTTCCTCATAGCTCAGTGGTTAAGAACCTACCTGCCAATGTAGATGATGGCTCAATCCCTGCATCAAGAAGGTCTCCTGGAGAAGGCAATGGCAAAACATTCCAATATTCTTGCCTGAGAAATCCTGTGGACAGAGGAACCTGAAATACACACACACACACACACACACACACACACACACACACACACACATATATATATATATATATATATATATATATATCACATCTCTTTATCCATGCATATGTTGATGGACACAGGTTGCTTCCATATCTTGGCAATTGTAATAATGCTACTATGAACATTAAGGTGCACACAAATTAGTGTGTTTTCTTTCTTTGTATATATACCCAATAATGAAATTTCTGAATCATTTGGTGGTTATATTTTTAGCTTTCCAGGAAACTCCATACTGTTTCCCCAGTGTCTGCACTAATTTACATTCTCATCAATACTGCATGCAAGTGTACTCTTTTCTCTACATCCTCACTAACATTTACTGTATTACTTCTGGTGATAGCTGTTCTGAGAGTTGTGAGATGATATCTCAATGCATTTTAATTTGCATTTCTCTGATGGCTATCTTTTAATATGTCTGTTATATATATATATATATAAATATATATATATATATAACATCTTTTTATACATCTGTTGGCCAACTGTATGTCTTCTTGGAAAAATATCTATTCAGGTCTTCTGCCCATTTTTAATCAGGTTGTTGTTTGATGTTGAGTTGAATGAGCTCTTCATATATGTTGAATATTAATCCCTTATCAGTCATATTATTTGCAAATATATTCCCCTTAATAAGTTGTCTTTTGTTTGTAGTTTCCTTTGGTGTGCAAAAGTTTTAAAGTTTAAATAGGTTTATGTGTTCATTTTTTCTCCTTTAATTTCCCATGATTTAGGTGACAAATTCAAAAAAATATTGCTCCAATTTATGTGAAAGAGTGCTATGCCCATGTTTTCTTCTATGAAATTTATAGTATCTGGTCTTTAATACTTTCTTATTTTATTTTTCTATATAGTGTTAGAGATTATTCTTTAATAGTAATTGAGTCTTATAGAAATATATTATACTCCAACATGTAAACCTTATCTCTGTACAAGTAGACAGTATATTCAAATTTTCTAAATATTATATTATAGAAAACTGATAGAAATAAGATTAAAGATAAGTAGAAGGGTATAAAATTTAAAATGCACATTATTTTAATTACCTAGCTGTGTAATACAGATTTCAGATAATTAGGACATTTCCCGGGATTCATAACTATAAGTTCCTATATGAAACAAGGGTCTAAATTCTAAGTGACTTTTATAAGTCATGATTGTGTTAGAAAGTGTTCTAGTTTCATTCTTTTACAAGTGGTTGACCAGTTTTCCCAGCACCACTTGTTAAAGAGATTGTCTTTAATCCATTGTATATTCCTGCCTCCTTTGTCAAAGATAAGTTGTCCATATGTGCGTGGATTTATCTCTGGGCTTTCTATTTTGTTCCACTGATCTATATTTCTGTCTTTGTGCCAGTACCATACTGTCTTGATGACTGTGGCTTTGTAGTAGAGCCTGAAGTCAGGCAGGTTGATTCCTCCAGTTCCATTCTTCTCTCTCAAGATTGCTTTGGCTATTCGAGGTTTTTTGTATTTCCATAATTTTTGTGAAATTATTTGTTCTAGCTCTGTGAAAACTACCGTTGGTAGTTGATAGGGATTGCATTGAAGCTATAAATTGCTTTGGGTAGTATACTCATTTCCACTATATTGATCCTTCCAATCCATGAACATGGTATATTTCTCCATCTATTAGTGTCCTCTTTAATTTCTTTCACCAGTGTTTTACAGTTTTCTATATATAGGTCTTTAGTTTCTTTAGGTAGATATATTCCTAAGTATTTTATTCTTTGCATTGCAATGGTGAATGAAATTGTTTCCTTAATTCCTCTTTCTATTTTCTCATTATTAGTGTATAGAAATGCAAGGGATTTCTGTGTGTTGATTTTATATTCTGCAAATTTGCTCTATTCATTGATTAGTTCTAGTAATTTTCTTGTGGAGTCTTTAGGGTTTTCTATGTAGAGGATCATGTCATCTGCAAACAGTGAGAATTTTACTTCTTCTTTTCCAATTTGGATTTCTTTCATTTATTTTTCTGCTCTGATTGCTGTGGCCAAAACTTCCAAAACTATGTTGAATAGTAATGGTTAAAGTGGGCACCCTTGTCTTGTTCCTGACTTTAGAGGAAATGCTTTTAATTTTTCACCATTGAGGATAATGTTTGCTGTGGGTTTGTCATATATAGCTTTTATTATGTTAAGGTATGTTCCTTCTATTCCTGCTTTCTGGAGAGTTTTTATCATAAATGGATATTGAATTTTGTCAAAGGCTTTCTCTGCATCTATTGAGATAATAATATGGTTTTTATTTTTCAATTTGTTAATATGGTATATTACATTGATTGATTTGTGGATATTGAAGAATTCTTGCATCCCTGGGATAAAGCCCACTTGGTCATGGTATATGATCTTTTTAATGTGTTGTTGGACTCTGATTGCTTGAATTTTGTTAAGGATTTTTGCATCTATGTTCATCAGTGATATTGGCCTTTATTTTTATTTTTTTGCGGCATCTTTGTCAGGTTTTGGTATTAGGGTAATGGTGGCCTCATAGAATGAGTTTGGAAGTTTACCTTCCTCTGCAATTTTCTGGAAGAGTTTGAGTAGGATAAGTGTTAGCTCTTCTCTAAATTTTTGGTAGAATTCAGCTGTGAAGCCATCTGGACCTGGGCTTTTGTTTGCTGGAAAATTTCTGATTACAGTTTCAATTTCTGTGCTTGTGTTGGGTCTGTTAAGATTTTCTATTTCTTCCTGGTCGAGTTTTGGAAAGTTGTACTTTTCTAAGAATTTGTCCATTTCTTCCACGTTGTCCATTTTATTGGCATATAATTGTTGATAGTGGTCTCTTATGATCCTTTGTATTTCTGTGTTGTCTGTTGTGATCTCTCCATTTTCATTTCTAATTTTATTGATTTGATTTTTCTCCCTTTGTTTCTTGATGAGTCTGGCTAATGGTTTGTCAATTTTATTTATCCTTTCAAAGAACCAGCTTTTGGCTTTGTTGATTTTTGCTATGGTCTCTTTTGTTTCTTTTGCATTTATTTCTGCCCTAATTTTTAAGATTTCTTTCCTTCTACTAACCCTGGGGTTCTTCATTTCTTCCTTTTCTAGTTGCTTTAGGTGTAGAGTTAGGTTATTTATTTGACTTTTTTTCTTGTTTCTTGAGGTATGCCTGTATTGCTATGAACTTTCCCCTGAGGACTGCTTTTATAGTGTCCCACAGGTTTTGGGTTGTTGTGTTTTCATTTTCATTCATTTCTATGCGAATTCTGATTTCTTCTGTGATTTGTTGGTTATTCAGCAGCGTGTTGTTCAGCCTCCATATGTTGGAATTTTTAATAGTTTTGTTTCTGTAATTGAGATCTAATCTTACTGCATTTTAGTCAGAAAAGATGCTTGGAATGATTTCATTTTTTTTAAATTTACCAAGGCTAGATTTATGGCCCAGGATGTGATCTATCCTGGAGAAGGTTCCATGTGCGCTTGAGAAAAAGGTGAAATTCATTGTTTTGGGATGAAATGTCCTATAGATATCAATTAGGTCTAACTGGTCTATTGTATCATTTAAAGTTTTTGTTTCCTTGTTAATTTTCTGTTTAGTTGATCTATCCATAGGTGTGAATGGGGTATTAAAGTCTCCTACTATTATTGTGTTATTGTTAATTTCTCCTTTCATACTTGTTAGCATTTGTCTTACATATTGCAGTGCTCCTATGTTGGGTGCATATATATTTGTAAAAGAATGCAACTAGAACACTTTCTAACACCATACACAAAAATAAACTCAAAATGGATTAAAGATCTAAACATAAGACCAGAAACTATAAAACTCCTAGAGGAGAACATAGGCAAAACAGTTTCCGACATACATCACAGCAGGATCCTCTATGACCCACCTCTCAGAATATTGGAAATAAAAGCAAAAATAAACAAATGGGACCTAATTAACCTTAAAAGCTTCTGCACAACAAAGGAAACTATAAGCAAGGTGAAAAGACAGCCTTCAGGATGGGAGAAAATAATAGCAAATGAAGCAACTGACAAACAACTAATCTCAAAAATATACCAGCAATTCCTACAGGCAATTCCAGAAAAATAAATGACCCAATAAAAAAATGGGCCAAAGAACTAAATAGACATTTCTCCAAAGAAGACATACAGATGGCTAACAAGCACATGAAAAGATGCTCAACATCACTCATTATCAGAGAAATGCAAATCAAAACCACTATGAGGTACCATTTCATGCCAGTCAGAATGGCTGCCATCCAAAAGTCTACAAGCAATAAATGCTGAAGAGGGTGTGGAGAAAAGGGAACCCTCTTACACTGTTGGTGGGAATGCAAACTAGTACAGCCACTATGGAGAACAGTGTGGAGAGTCCTTAAAAAAAACTGGAAATAGAACTGCCTTATGATCTAGCAATCCCACTGCTGGGCATACACACTGAGGAAACCAGAATTGAAAGAGACACGTGTACCCCAATGTTCATCGCAGCACTGTTTACAATAGCCAGGACATGGAAGCAACCTAGATGTCCATCAGCAGATGAATGGATAAGAAAGCAGTGGTACATATACACAATGGAGTATTACTCAGCCATTAAAAATAAAATATTTGAACCAGTTCTCATGAGGTGGATGAAACTGAAGCCGATTATACCGAGTGAAGTAAGCCAGAAAGAAAAACACCAATACAGTATACTAACACATATATACGGAATTTAGAAAGATGGTAACAATAACCCTGTATAGGAGACAGCAAAAGAGACACTGTTGTATAGAACAGTCTTTTGGACTCTCTGGGAGAGGGAGAGGGTGGGATGATTTGGGAGAATGGCATTGAAACATGTATAATATCATATATGAAATGAGTCGCCAGTCCAGGTTCTATACATGATACTGGATGCTTGGGGCTGGTGCACTGGGACGACCTAGAGGGATGGTATGGGGAGGGAGGAGGGAGGAGGGTTTAGGATGGGGAACTCATGTATACCTGTGGTGGATTCATTTTGATATATGGCAAAAACCAATACATTATTGTTAAGTTAAAAAATAAAATTAAAAAAAAAGTCATGATTGACATGTGGAAATATATAATATAATATATTACATTGACAGAAAGAAGGACAAAACAATATCATCTGAAGTAATGCATAAAAAGCATTCTACAAAGTTTTCTATCTCTTCATTATATATTAGGAAAAAAAAAAAAAAACTAGAGATAGGGGAAAATTACCTTACCATTATAAAGGTCGTAATGAAAAAATCCCCAACTAAAAACTGTAACTTAGTAAAAAACTGAAAGTTTTGCATCCCACATTGGGAACAAGACAAGGATGCCACTCTTAGCACTTCTGTTCAGTATAGTACTGGAAGTCTTGGCCAGAACAACTAGACCAATAAAATAAAAAGCCTTCAGATTGTAAAGGGAGAAAAAAGTATCTCAGTTCACAGATGACATAATTTCATATGTAGGAAATTTAAAAAAATTCTAGAAGAAGCTTTTATAACTTATAAACAAATGCAGCAAAGTTGAAAAACACCAAGTCACCACATACAAATATCATTTGCATATCTATACACTTACAATGAACAATCTGAATGCAAATTAATAAAATAGCCCTCTTTACAATAACACACACACAAAGAATAAAGTACTTTGGAAAAAGCTTAACTAAGAAGTGAATAAATTGTATACTGAAAATTACAAAATGTTACTGAAAGAAAATTTTTTCTTCTTTTTTTTTTTTTTTTATTTTTTTTTATTTTTTAACTTTACAATATTGTATTGGTTTTGCCATATATCAACTTGAATCCACCACAGGTATACACGTGTTCCCCATCCTGAGACACAAGTGAATGGAAAGACATCCCAGGCTGATAGATTGGAAGACAATATTGTTAAAATGTTTACACTACCCAAAGTAGTCTATAGATTCACTGAACTCCCTTTCAAAAGCCTAATGTCATTTTTTGAGAAATACAAAAGAACCATCCTAAAATACATATGGAATCACAATGACCCTGGTGAGCCAAAAAAATTTTGAAGAAGAAAACAACACTGGAGGCCTCACATGTCTTGATTTCCAAACATATTACAGAGCTAATATTTAGATATAATGAATTGAAATATAGCACCATACATTTAAAACAACTATCATTAAAATATAATGAGCTTCTAATTGATCTATTTATTTACTACAAAATAGGTCTTTAATCAATTTCAGAAGATATAAATTCTTCAAAAAAAATTATTGATCATCATATTCTATTCACCTATTTTCTTATTTAGTTTCTTGCATATTGGGTGCCAGAGATAACACTATGAATTATTACAGCAATATTACAGGGCACTACTTTATAAAGTCTTGTTAAAGAAAGCAGAGTGTGATTAAAGGTCTAAAATATTCAAAATATTATATATTAATCTCACAAATTGTTAAACTTTGCTTAAACTTACTAATTCTGAAACACTATTTTTTTGTCTGCCAAAATTTCTGTAGTTTTTAATTGCTGAATTTCTCTAGCATCTCCAAAACTAAAATTTACATTCAAATATTAAGTTAGACACTTGGGAATTGGTTTAACTCTTTCATTATCCTAGACAATATTTTAGGACAGATAAAGCAAAGGGACTTTAAAAAAATAATAATAAACAAATATTGATTATGGACTCTCTGGTTATGAAGCCTTTTATAGGGGCCAACTAGGGATTAAGATGGCAGAGTAGGAGGAAATGGAATTTGTCTCTCCTATAAACACATTAAAAATACATACACATGTGGAACAACACTCATGGAAAATTAACTAAAGCCTGGAAAAAAGACTATCATACAACTAAGGCTGTGAAACAAGTCTATACAAAATTAGGTTGGATGGGAAAAGAAGGAATAAGTTGGGAACTTCTGACCCCAGGAAGGGACTCAGAAGTGAGGGAAGACTACATAGGTGAAGATTGTCCATGGGGAAAGAGCCATTTGACACCTACATTAAGTGTTCCTACCCTGAGATCCTGGGTTCGGTCCCAGGGTTGGGACGATCCCCTGGAGAAGGGAAAGGCTACTCACTCCAGTATTCTGGCCTAGAGAATTCCATAGACTGTATAGTACACGGGGTCACAAAGAGTCAGACACACTGAGAGACTTTCACTTTCACTTTTCACCCTGGGATCCAACATGAGGAAGACAAATCCTCTTAATTGTTTGCAGGACTGGTGGGACTAACAAGAGGGTTGTGAGAAGCCAGGATTTTACTGGTGAGGTCTGCAAATATGCTTGATTACTCCTAAAAGAGGGCAGAGAGGGTGGGTCATAACTTCACAGAGGTGACTGGCCAGTTTTCCATGATTGCGCCGCCTGAACCCAGCGTGAATCAGGTGGCCATTCCTGCAGCACCTGCTTCACAAAACGTTTCCACACTGGAGCAAAGGCTGCTACAGTCAAAAAGAACCTCTACTGCGAGACAAGCAGCTCAGCCTGAAGCAGCATCTGCACAGAGCAGGAGCAGCCATTACTGGTTCTTACAAGGGCAGTGCTTAGGAGGCAGTCTGTCTGTGGCTGAGAGCAATAGTTCATGCCCTAACTGGGGCTTCCCTGGCTACTCAGCTGGTAAAAAATCTGCCTGCAATGCAGGAGACCCTGGTTAGGTTCCTGGGTCAGGAAGATCCCCTGGAGAAGGGATAGGCTACCCACTCCAGTAGAACTGCCTGGAAAATTCCATGGACATAGGAGCCTGACAGGCTACAGTCCATGGGGTCAGACAGGACTGAGCGACTTTGACTTTCATGCCCTAACCCATGCCAAGTGATTACACAAGCCTATCTTGCTCCAGTACTACTCCCTTCTGGGGTAAGAGTGCTGATGATAAGAGGGGAGAAAGCACACATTTAAGAGAGCAGACCTGGCTTGATCCAAGTCTAAGGGCTTCTGCTCCAGCCACGTGGGAAGCAACTCAGACCCCAATAGGGCAGTGACAGCCAGTTTAGGAGAGAATCCCAGCTCACACTTGAATCTGATCCTAGTTCCTGCATCTCCAACCCTGCCTCCTATCAAGAAAACAGCTGCTGTCACACCCCAAGGAAAGGCTTGACTCCCTGTTCATGTCAGATGCAGCGCTCTCATCAAAGGCAGTGGGCATTTGCAGATGGTACAGGGACACTCTTACATAAGGACTCTTTTTCAAGACCACAATAGGTAACTGTTTTACCTAATTTCATAGAGATAAGAAATGTTAACCAAAATGAGAAGACAGGTATTACTTTCAATTTAAAAAGCAAGAGAAAATCCCTGAAAAATTACCTAATGAAACAAGAATAAACAGTTCTCCAGATAAAGAGTTCAAAGTATTTGTAATAAGAATGTTAACTGAGTTAGGGACAAGAATAGATGTACACAGTGAGAATTTTAGCAAGAAACTAAAAATATATAAAAAAGAACCACTCAGAACTGAAGAATACAGTAACTAAAAAAAAAAAAAAAAAAAAAAACACTGAAATGAATGAGCAGAAGACTAGATAATACAAAATATCACAATTGATTTGGTGATTTGAAAGATATAATCTTAAAAATTATGCAATCAGATATAAACACCATGGTAACCATAAATCAAAAACCTGTAGTTGATACACAAAAACCATAGAGA
Source organism: Bos indicus (assembly GCF_029378745.1). Lineage (NCBI taxonomy): Eukaryota > Metazoa > Chordata > Mammalia > Artiodactyla > Bovidae > Bos > Bos indicus. Next base: position 5,546,117 of record NC_091771.1, read on the forward strand.
AAGGAATACAGTTATCAGTTCAGTTCAGTTCAATTCAGTTGCTCAGTCGTGTCAGACTCTTTGTGACCCCATGAATCACAGCATGCCAGGCCTCCCTGTCCATCACCAGCTCCCGGAGTTCACCCAGACTCATGCCCATCGAGTCAGTGATGCCATCCAGCCATCTCATCCTCTATCGTCCCCTTCTCCTCCTGCCCCCAATCACTTCCAGCATCAGAGTCTTTTCCAATGAGTCAACTCTTTGCATGAAGTGGCCAAAGTACTGGAGTTTCAGCTTTAGCATCATTCCTTCCAAAGAAATCCCAGGGCTGATCTCCTTCAGAATGGACTGGTTGGATCTCCTTGCAGTCCAAGGGACTCTCAAGAGTCTTCTCCAACACCACAGTTCAAAACCATCAATTCTTTGGCGCTCAGCTTTCTTCACAGTCCAACTCTCACATCCATACATGTCCACAAGAAAAACCATAGCCTTGACTAGATGAACCTTTGTTGGCAAGGTAATGTCTCTGCTTTTGAATGTGTTATTTAGGTTGGTCATAACTTTCCTTCCAAGGAGTAAGCATCTTTTAATTTCATGGCTGCAGTCACCATCTGCAGTGATTTGGGAGCCCAAAACAATAAAGTCTGACACCGTTTCCACTGTTTCCCCATCTATTTCCCATGAAGTGATGGGACCGCATGCCATGATCTTCGTTTTCTGAATGTTGAGCTTTAAGCCAACTTTTTCACTCTCCTCTTTCACTTTCATCAAGAGGCTTTTGAGTTCCTCTTCACTTTCTGCCATAAGGGTGGTGTCACCTGCATATCTGAAGTTATTGATATTTCTCCAGGCAATCTTGATTCCAGCTTGTGCTTCTTCCAGTCCAGCGTTTCTCATGATGTACTCTGCATATAAGTTAAATAAGCAGGGTGACAATATACAGCCTTGACATACTTCTTTTCCTATTTGGAACCAGTCTGTTGTTCCATGTCAGTATACCACTAAGAAAATCATCAAACCACAAGGGAAGAAATTTTTAAAAAGAAGAAAACAAAGAACTTCAAAAACAGTGGGATATCAAGTAATAAAATTGCAATAGGACATACCTATCACTAATTATTTTAAATATTGATGGATTAAACGCTCCACCCTAAGACATAGGGTGGCCGATCAGATTAAAAAAAAAAAAAATCAAGACCCACCTATATGCTACTTGCAGGATACATACACAGAAAATCAGAGGATGGAAACAAATACTTTATGCAAATGGAAGTGACAGAAAGCTAGGGTAACAATACTCATATCAGACAATAAAGACTTTAAAAAATGCTTAGAACAAAAAAGGACATCCTATAATGATAAAGGGATTAATACAAGACAAGGACATTACACTCATTATCATATATGCACCTAATACAGGAGCACATAAACATGTAAAGCAAATATTAACAGACATAAAGGAAGAAAGTGACAATAATACAGTAATAGTAGGATATTTTAACACCTCAATCACATCAATGAGCAGATCATCTAAATGGAAAATCAATAAGGAAGCAGTGGTCCTAAATAACAGGATAAATAAAACTTTAGTCCGGCTCATCAAGAAGTAAAGAGAAAGGATCCAAATAAAGTAAGAAATGACAGAGGTGAAATAACAACCAATAATGCAGAGATACAAAAAGTCATAAGAGGATACTATAAAGTTATTTGCCAACAGATTAGTCAGTTTAGAAAATGGACACACTTCTAGAAACATACAACCAGCCAAGCTGAATCAGAAAGAAATAGATAACCTAAACAGACTAATCACTAATTGTGAAAATCTATTTGCAATAAAAAACAAAAAGTAAAATAAAAAAAATCCTCTTATTAAATGAAAGCTAGGACTGAATGGCTTCACAGGGGAATTCTATCAAACATATAAAGATCTAATGACTATACTTCTCAAACTCTTCCAAGACATTAAAGAGAAAAGTACCCTCTCAAATTCATTCTACAAGTCAGTCGTTACCCTATTACCCAAACAAAAAACAAACAAAAAAAAAAACCATTTAAAAATTAAAATTACATATCAATATCTCTGATGAATATAGATGCAAAAATTATTAACACAATACAAGCTAATCAAATTCAACAATATGTAATAAGAGTCACACACCATATCATGCTGGATTTATGCAGAGATCCAAGAATGGTTTAATATTTTCAAGTCAATCAATGTGATATCCTCCATTAACAAAAGAAAGGACAATATAACATAGTCATCTCAATGGATGGAAGAAAAACTTTTGACAAAATCCAACATTCATTCATGTTAAAAACTCTCATCAAAGTTGATATGTGCTCAGTTTTTCTGATTCTTTGCAACCCTATGGTCTATAGTCTTCCATGTTCCTCTGTCCATATTTTTCAGGCAATAATACTGGAGTGGGATGCCATTTCCTCCTCCAAATCTTCCTGACCCAAGGATCAAACCTACATGTCCTGCAGCTCCTGCATTAGCAAGCATATTCTTTACCTGCTGAGCCATCAGGAAAACCCCCAAGTTGGTATAGAGGGACAATATCTCAATATAATAAAGACCATTTATGACAATCTTCCCTGGTGGCTCAGATGGTAAAGCATCTGCCTACAATGCAGGAGACATGGGTTCAATCCCTGGGTTTGGAAGATCCTCTGGAGAAAGAAATTGCAACCCACTCCAGTATTCTTGCCTGGAAAATCCCATGGATGGAGGAGTGTGGTAGGCTACAGCCCATGGGGTTGCAAAGAGTCAGACATGACTGAGTGACTTCATTTTCACTTTCATGACAAATCTACAGCTAACATCATACTGAAAGATTAAAAATTGAAACCCTTTTCTCTGAAATCAGAAACAAGACAAAGTTGCTCATTTTCACCAGTTTTATTTAGCATTTTTGGCTTTGAATGTCTGAGCTATAACAATCAGAAGAAGAAACAAAGACATCCAAATTGGAAGTGAGAAGTAAAACTGATTCTATTTGTAGATGTCATGATGCTATATATAGAAAATTCTAGAGCCTCTGCCAAAAAGCTGTAAGAACTAATAAATGAAGAAAGCTAAAACAATAATTTGTGAAGATACATGCACTCCTATGTTCACAGCAGCAATATTTGCAGCAGCCAAGTTATGGAAGCAACCTAAGTGTCCATCAACATACGAATGGATAAAGGTGATGTGATATACACACAATAGAATAGTAATCTGCCATGAAAAGAATGAAATTCTATCATTTTCAATGACATGGATGGACTTGGAAGGTAGTATGCACAGAGAAATAAGTCTGACAAAGACAACAACTTCACAGTGTCACATATGTAGAGTCTAAAAAATAAAACAAATGAATATATATAAGAAAATGGAAATAGTCTCACAGAAAGTAAACTGGTGCTTACCAGTGAGAAGAAAAATGGGGAGAGGGACTCAATAGGGGTAAGGAATTAAGAGATACAAGCAACTATATAAAATAAATAAAATAAACTATATAACTAAATAAAATAAATAACAAAAATATATGGTACAGCACAGAGAAATGCATCCATTATTTTGTAAAAATTTTAAATGGAGTATAGACTATAAAAGTATTGAATCACTATGTTGTACACCTGAAATTAATATAGTACTGTAGAACAACTATACTTCAATTAAAAAGAAGGTGAATAAAGAAGTGATCATGCTCTCTAGTAATTCCATTTTATATACACACTCACTCACAGACACACACACTGGCGCGCACACACACATGCACACTACCCAATAGAAATGCTATAGGAAAGTATAGAACCAACAGAGGATTGAGTTAAGGTATTAAGGGAAGTCCAGGATATCTTCATAGGTGACATAATGATTAGACTGGATTTTATAGGATGAATGAGTATGTGGAACTTAGACAAAAAGCCTTTTTCTTAAACCAAATGTGCCGGGAGGGAAATTTGTCTACAATTATGAAAGACAACAAGTTATTCTGTGATCTGTAAGTAGTTGGTCACTATAGAGTATAACAATGTGTTGATGTAGAACTTCCTAAGAGGTAACAACTGAAGTCAGAGTATAAGTGTTTTCACATGAAAAAGTAGTATTTACTTTAGGAAATCTGTCTGTGTACATTTGTATATATATCAACTTGGTCTAAAATAATTAATATAATGCCTATTATATCAAGAAGGAGTTGTTGTTGTGCAGTCGCTAAGTCAGCTCTGACTCTTTGTGACCTCATGGGACTGCTGCACACTAGGCTTCCTGTCCTTCACTATTTCCCTCAGTTTTCTCAGATTAATTTCCATTGAGTCAGTGATGCAATCCAACCATCTCATCCTCTGAAGTACCCTTCTCTTCTTGCCCTCAATCTTTCCTAGCATCTGGACCTATTCTTTTTTTTTTTTTTTTTGATAATGACCTCACTGTAAGCTATATTAGGAAATGCTACTGCTTTGACGCCACAAAGAAAAGATAAATAATAAATTAAATTTGATATTGGAGTCTTTAATCTTATATTTATAGTTGTATATTTCAAGCATTTATAATTCTTACAAATAATGACACATATTTTTTTATTAATGTATTTATTTTAACTGGAGGGTAATTACTTTACAATATTGTGGTGGCTTTTGCCATACATTGACATGAATCAGCCACGGGTGTACATGTGGCCCCTTCTCCCAAAACCCCCACCCACCTCCCTCCCCATCCCATCCTTCTGGGTTGTCCCAGTGCACTGGTTTTGAGTGCCCTGTTTCATGCATCGAACTTGGACTGGTCATCTATTTCACATATGGTAATATACATGGTAATACATGGTACTATCTCAAATCATCCCACCCTCACCTTCTCCCACGGAGTCCAAAAGACTGTTTTTTTTTTTTTGTTTTTTTTTTAATCTGTGTCTCTTTTGCTATCTTGCATATAAGGTCATCGTTACCATCTTTTGAAAATCCATATATGTGCTTTATATACTGTACTGGTGTTTTTCTTTCTGACCTACTTCACTCTGTATAATAGGCTCCAGTTTTATCCACCTTATTAGGACTGATTCAAAGGTGTTCTTATTAATAGCTGAGTAATATTCCATTCTGTATATGTACCAAAATTTGTTATACATTTGTCTGCCAATGGACATCTAGGTTGCTTCCTTGTTCTAGCTAGCTATTGAAAACCATGCTGCGATGAACATTGGGATACATGTGTCTCTTTCAATTCTGATTTCTTTGGAATATATGCCCAGCAGTGGGATTGCTGGGTCATATGGCAGTTCTATTTCCAGTTTTGTAAGGAATCTCCATGCTGTTCTCCATAGTGGCTGCACTAATTTGCTTTACCACTAACAGGGTAAGAAGATTCACTTTTCTCCACACCCTCTCCAACCTTTTTTTGTTTGTAGATATTTAGATAGCAGCTGTATGGATCTGCATGAGATGGTACCTCATTGTGGTTTTGATTTGCATTTCTCTGATAATGAGTGATGTTGAGCATCTTTTCTTATATTTGTTAGCCATCTGTGTGTCTTTGAAGAAATGTCTGTTTAGTTCTTTGGCCCATTTTTTGATTGGGTTACTTATTTTTCTGGAATTTAACTGCATGAGCTACTAGTATATTTTTGAGATTAATTATTTGCCAGTTGCTTTGTTTGCTAATATTTTCTCCCATTCTTAAGGCTGTCTTTTCACCTTACTTGTATTTTCCTTCATTGTGCAAAAGCTTTTAAGTTTAATTAGGTACATTTTTTTTTTAATTTTTGCTTTTATTTCCTTTACTCTGGGAGGTGGGTGATAGAGGGTCTTATTATTTATGTTAGAGAGTATTCTGCCTATGTTTTCCTCTAGGAGTTTTATATTTTCTGGTCTTACATTTATATCTTTAATCCGTTTTGAGTTTATTTTTTGTGTATGGTGTTAGAAAGTGTTCTAGTTTCATTCTTTTACAGGTGGTTGACCAGTTTTCCCAGCACCACTTGTTAAAGAGATTGTCTTTTCTTCATTGTATATTATTGCCTATTTTGTCAAAGATAAGGTGTCTGTATGTGTACAGATTAATCTCTGGCCATTCTATTTTTTTACACTGATCTATGTTTCTGTCTTTGTTCCAATACCATACTGTCTTGATGACTGTAGCTTTGTAGTATAGTCTGAAACCAGGAAGGGTGATTCCTCCAGCACCATTCTGCTTCTCAAGATTGCTTTGGCTGTTTGAGGTTTTTGTGTTTCCATACAAATTGTGAAATTATTTGTTTAAGTTGTGTGAAAAATATCATTGGTAGCTTGATAGGGATTGCATTGAATCTACAGATTGCTTTGGGTAGTATACTCATTTTCACTATATTGATTCTTCTGAACATGGTATATTTCTCCATCTATTTGTGTAATTTTTTATTTCCTTCACCAGTGTTTTATAGTTTTCTATATACAGGTGTTTTGTTCCATTAGGTAAATTTATTCCAACGTAAAATTCCTACGTATAAATGAAAATTATTTTCATTGTAATGGTGAATGAGATTGATTCCTTAATTTCTCTTTCTGTTTTCTAATTGTTAGTGTATAAGAATTCAAAGGATTTTGTGTGTGTGTGTGTGTGTTAATTTTATATCCTGAAACTTTTACCATATTCATTGATTAGCTATAGTAATTTTCTGGTGGTGTCTTTAGGGTTTCCTATGTAGAGGATCATGTCATCTGCAAACAATGAGAGTTTTACTTCTTTTCCAATCTGTTTTGCTTTTGATTCTTTTTCTTCTCTGATTGCTGTGGATAAAATTTCCAAAACTATATTGAAAAGTAGGGGTTAGAGTGGGCACCCTTGTCTTGTTCCTGACTTTAGGGGAAATGCTTTCAATTTTTTTGCCATTTAGGAGAGTGCTTGCTGTGGGTTTATCATATATGGTTTTTATTATGTTGAGGTATGTTCCTTCTCTGCCTGCTTTATGGAGAGTTTTTATCATAAATGGGTGTTGTATTTTGTCAAAAGCTTTCTCTGCACCTATTGAGATAATCATATTGTTTTTATCCTTCAATTTGTTAATATGGTGTATCACATAGATTGATTTATGAATATTGAAGAATCCTTGCATCCCTGGGATAAAGCCCACTTGTTCATGATGTGTGATCTTTTCAATATGCTGTTGGATTCTGTTTGCTAGAATTTTGTTCAGTATTTTTGCATCTATGTTCATCAGTGATATTGGCCTGTAGTTTTCTTTTATGTGGCATCTTTGTCTGGTATTGGTATTCAGGTGATCTTGGCCTCATAGAAAGAGTTTGGGAGTTTACCTTCCTCTGCAATTTCCTGGAAGACTTTGACTAAAATAAGTGTTAACTCTTCTCTAAAGTTTTGGTAGAATTCACCAGTGAAGCCATGTGGTCTTGGACTTTTGTTTGTTGGAAGATTTTTTTATTACAGTTTCAGTTTCTGTGCTTGTGGTGTGTCTGCTAAGGTTTTCTATTTCTTCCTCATTCAGTTTTGGAAGGTTATACGTTTCTAAGAATTTGTCCATTTCTACCAGGTTGTCCATTTTATTGACATATAGTTGCTTATAGTAGTCTCTTATGATCTTTTGTATATCTATGTTGTCTTTGTGATTTCTCTATTTTCATTTCTAATTTTGTTGATTTGATTTTTCTCCCTTTTTTTTTCTTGAGGCGTCTGGCTAGTGGTTTGTCTATTTTATTTATCTTCTGAAATAATCAGCTTTTAGTTTTGTTAATTTTTGCTATAGTCTCTTTTGTTTATTTTTCATTTATCTGCTCTAATTTTTATGATTTCTTTCCTTTTACTAACCCTGGAGTTCTTCATTTCTTCTTTTTCTAGTTGCTATAGGCATAAGGTTAGGCTATTTATTTGATATTTCTCTTGTTTCTTGAGATAAGCTTGTAATGCTCTGAACTTTCTCTTTAGCACTGATTTTACCAAATCACATAGGTTTTGGGTTGTTGTGTTTTATTTTCATTTGTCTCTATCCACACTTGGATTTTCTTTTTTATTTCTTCCATGATCTGTTGGTTATTAACAAGTGTGTAGTTTAGCCTCCATGTTTGTATTTTTAATACTTTCTTTCATCCTGTAGTTGACATCTAATCTTACAGCAATTTGATCAGAAAAGATACTTGAAATGATATCATTTTTTTTTTTAATTTACCAAGGCCAGATTTGTGACCCAGGATAAGCTCTATCCTAGAGAATGTTCCATGTGCACTTGAAAAAAAGGTAGAAATCCTTGTTTTGGGATGAAATGTCCTATAGACGTCAGTTAGGTCTAAATGGTACATCGTATCACTTAAAATTTGTGTTTCCTTCCTAATTTTCTGTTTGGTTGATCTATCCATAGGTGTGAGTGAGGTATTAAAGTCTCCTACTATTATTGTGTTACTCTTAATTTCCCCTTTTGTACTTATTGGCATTTGCCTTACATATTGAGCTGATCCTATGTTGGGTGCACATATATTTATAGTTGTTATATCTTCTTCGTGGATTGATCCTTTGATCATTATGTAGCATCCTTCTTTGTCTCTTTTCATGGTCTTTTTTTCAAAGTCTATTTTATCTGTTATGAGTATTTCTACTCCTGCTATCTTTCGGTCTCTATTTGCATGAAGTATCTTTTTTCCTGCCCTGCACTTTCAGTCTGTATATGTCCCTTGGTTTGAGGTGGATCTCTTGAAGACAGCATATACTTATAAGTTGCTTCAGTCATGTCCAAATCTTTGTGTCCTTCATGTCCTGCCTCATAGATGGCAGGCTCCTCTGTCCCTGGGATTCTCCAGGCAAGAATACTGGAGTGGGTTGCCATTTCCTTCTTCATGAAGACAACATATACAGGGATCATATTTTTATATCCATTCAGCTAGCATTCAACCCATTTACATTTAAGGCACTTATTGATATGTATGGTCCCGTTTCCATTTACTTTACTATTTTGTGTTTGATTTTGTAAACCTTTTCTGTGTTTCCTGTCTAAAGAAGATCCTTTCACATTTGTTGAAAAGCTGGTTTGGTGGTGCTGAATTCTCTCAGCTTTTGCTTGTCTGTAAAGCTTTTGATTTCTCCTTCGTATATGAATGAGATCCTTGCTGGGTAGAGTAATTTGGGTTGTAGGCCTTGCTCTTTCATCATTCTAAGTATGTCCTCCCATTCCCTTCTGGCCTGAAGAGTTTCTATTGAAAGATCAGCTGTTATCCTTATGGGGATCCCCCTTGTGTGTTATTTGTTGCTTTTCCCTTGCTGCTTTTAATATTTGCTCTTTGCGTTTGATCTTCATTAGTTTGATTAATAAGTTTACTGGGGTGTTTCATCTTGGGTTTATCCTGTTTGGGACTCTCTGAGTTTCTTGGACTTGGGAGGCTATTTCCTTCCCCATTTTAGGGAAGTTTTCAACTATTATCTCCTCAAGTGTTTTCTCATGGCCTTTCTTTTTGTCTTCTTCTTCTGAGACTCCTATGATTTGAATGTTGGGGTGTTTAACTTTGTCTCAGAGGTCTCTGAGGTTGTCCTTATTTCTTTTAATTCTTTTTGTTTATCTTTTTTCCCTCTCTTCTTCATTTATTTCCACCAATGTATCTAATACCTCACTTATCCTCTCTTCTGCTTCAGTTATTCTATTGTTGGTTCCCTCCAGAGTGCTTTTGATCTCAGTTATTGCATTATTCATTATTGATTGACTCTCCTTTATTTCTTTTAGGTCCTTGTTAAACATTTCTTATATCTTCTCAATCCTTGCCTCTAATCTACTTATCTGTAGCTTTGTTTTGTTTTCAAGATTTTGGATCATCTTCACTATAATTTTTTTGAATTCTTTTTCAGGTGGATTCCCTATCTCCTCCTCTTTTGTTTGGTTTCATGGGTATTTACCATATTCCTTTACCAGCTGAATATTTATCTGCCTTTCATATTGTTTAGATTGCTGTGTTTGGGGTGCCCATTCTGTGGGGTGGATGTTCATAGTTCTTCTATATTGTGGAGTCTGCTCCCTGTAGGTGGGGTTTGACTAGTGGCTTGTCAAGGTTTCCTGGTTACAGGAGCTTGTGTCTGTGTTCTGGTGGATAGAGCTGGATCTCTTCTCTCTGGAGTGCAATGAAGTGTCCAGTAGTGAGTTTTGGTGTGTCTATTGGTTTGGCATGGCTTTAGGCAGCCTGTCATTTAATGCTCAATGTTGTGTTCCTGCTTTGTTGGAGAATTAGCATGGTATGTCTTTCACTGGATCCTGTTGGCTCTTGTGTGGAGCTTGGTTTCAGTGTTGGTATGGAGATTTTTGGATGAACTCTTGTCTACTAATTGTCTACTCTTGTCTACTAATTCCAGGGAATTAGGAGTTCTCTGATGTTCTCAAGTTTTGGATTTAAGCCTCCTGCCCCTAGCTTTCAGTCCTTCTCTTACAGTAGCCTCAAGACTTCTCCAAACAGCACAGATGCTAAAACATCTAGGTTAATGATGAAACAGTTCTCCATAGCAAGGAACACCCAGAGAGACTCACAAAATTGCATAGAGAACAGAAGAGGGAGGGAGGAGATAGAGGTGACCAGGAGGAGAAGAGGGGAAATCAATAAGGGTGAGAGCAATTTAGGTAGTAATTATTTTCCTAAGTCCTCTCCAAAGACCAGAACACCCAGAGAGATTCACATAAGGAAGAGAAGAGAGAGGAGATAGAGTTGAGCAGAAGGAGAAGAGGGAGAGTCAAAGAGGGAGAGACCAATCTCACTAGTAATGAATTCCCTAAGTGTTCTCCACAGCCTGGAACACCCAGAGAGATTCACAGAGTTAAGTAGAGAATAGAAGGGGAAGGAAAGAGACAGAGGTAACCTGAAGGAGAAAAGGTAGAGACAAAAGTGTAGAGAACAATCAAACCAGTTTAATCACATCCCTAAGTGAAAATGGATGCTGAAGATTAGATTCTTAAAGGTACAAAATTGATAGCAAATACCAAAAAGCAAAGATTGAACATCTAGAATAGAGGTTAGACTTTCAAAAATACAATATAAAAATACAAAACAATATCAATCACAAAAATTAATATATATATATGAAGTTTACCTTGAAAATATGATCTTTTTGCAAGTTAATAGTAAGTTATAATAATGAAAATTAAAGGAATAATAAAAGAAATGTTAATAGTAAAAAATAAACCTAGGAATTTCTCTGGAGCTGTTGTGGATAGTGTGTGGTCAGTTCAGCTACAGACAGTTCCTTGTTCCAGCTTGCACTTGTTCTCAAGGTCTATAGGTCCCCTCTAATGCACAGACAATATTGACTGCAGGGTTTTAATCTGTTGCACCTGTCACTTTCAGAGTGGTTCCTTCTTCTTTGTTTATTTAGGCTTCCTCTGTTTGCAAATATCTTCAGTGTCTAATTTCCACCCTGACATAAGAGGGTGAAGGTGGTCACTTATTTAGGTTCACTTATTCAAGTTGTGTTGTGAGGAGGGAAGAACACTGCAAATAAATATTGCTGGTGTGTGTCTGGGATGCTCGCACTTTATGGACCAAACTGGGTTTGCCACAGCCCAAGGCTGTGTGTGCTTCCTGGGTCTACACTGCTTAGGCTCCAGTGTGTTCTTCAAGGACACTGTCCAAAGTGGGCCCTGAGTTTTGTGCACTTCCCAGGTCCAAGGTGCTCAGGTTTTTGGGTACTCTACAAGGGCACAGACTGGTTGGGCATGTGTTTTGTGCCCTTCCTAGGTCCAAGCAGCTCAGATGACCAGGTGCTTAGCGAGTGCAGTGTCCTAGGTGGACCGTGTGTCTTACTCACTTCCTGGGTCTCAGCCACTTGGTTTCTTGGGTGTGCTGTGAGAGCACCGTCTCAGGTGTGCCAATGTGTCTCCTCTTGGGAGCTGATTTCAGGCTGAGACACTCCTGGCAGATGTTAACCATTCAGGATCCCAGGAAGACATTGCTAGCAACTTGGAGTCTGCTCACAGTTTGGTGGAAGATGCCATCTCTGGGGCCGCGACTGCAGCAGCCCCTTAACTTCCCACTCTGGCTGTCACACACCTGCCTCTCTGCCTCCCCTGGGAGAGGGGCCTATATTGCAGCCTGATAGCTCTCCTTTGGTATTCACTCAATCGTTTGTTCTGTGAGTGCTTCAGGCTTCATTCAGCATTAGAGCCTTGTGCGGCAAATTATTGTGTGTGTGTGTGTGTGTGTGTGTGTGTGTGAGACAATCCCTAGGTTTGGGTTGTTATCTCATGTTAGCTCCCTCAGATTGTCTTCAGAGCATTCAGGCCTGGTCCTTACCCTAAGGACTGATGATGCAGCCCACAGCTCCCTGCCCAGCCCCCACTAGCTGGTAGCAGACATGAGCATCTGAGATACTTCTCTGCTGGCACTTAGGGCATATTCTGTGGGTTTTTTTTTTTTTTTAATTTTTTATTTTTTCTCCTGGTTATGTTGCCCTCTGAGATTCCAAATCTCCCCACAGACACGCCTGTGAGATGGTTTCCTACTCTGTGGAGACTTCTCCTCCTTCACGACTCCTTCCACAGGACAAGTCTCTGTCCCTAACATTTTGTCTCTCTTTGTCTTTTGTATTTTGTCCTACCTCCTTTCGAAGAGAATGGGCTTCCTTTCTGGGTGCCTGGTGTTCTCCACCAGTGTTCAGAAATTGTTCTGTGGAAATTGCTCAACATTCAAATGCTATTTTGATGAATATGTGGGGGAGAAATTGTTCTCTCCATCCTATTCCTCCACCATCTTGGGACCACCCCCACCCCCACTCCTCCCAATCTGTATCTTTTCCAAGGACTTGGTTCTTTGCATCAGGAGGCCAAAGTATTGGAGCTTCAGCTTCAGTATCAGCCCTTCCAATGAATATTCAGAGTTGATTTTCTTTAAGAGTGACTGGTTTGGTCTCCCTGTCCAAGGGACTCTCAAGAGTCTTTTCCAACACGACAGTTCAGAAGCATCAATTCTTTGGTGCTCAGCCTTCTATATGGTTCAAGTCTCACAGCTGTATTTGACAACTGGGAATGTCATAGATTTGACTACACAAACCTTTGTTGGCAAAGTGATATCTTTGCTTTTTAATATACTGTCTAGGTTTGCCATAGCTTTTATTCCAAGGAGCAAGTGTCTTTTAATTCCATGGCTGCAGCCACTGCAATAATTTTGGAGCCCAACTAAAACTTTAATATTGAAAGAATCCGGATCTTTTACTGGAACACATAAATCATTAGTTAAGGGCATCTAGATATGCATGTCCTCAGTTTCTTACAAACTATTTTCCATATAATTAAGTTTCTTTTTTTTTTTAAATGAATATATAATTAACATACAAAATTGTGTACGTTTAAAATGTACTAAGTCTTGGTATGATACATCTGTAACCCCTTCTTCATGTCACATAATTATCATCTCTTTTTGTGTTGAGGATAACTGACATCTGATCTCTTAGCAACTTGGCAATTTTGAAATATATAATATACTATTGTTGACTATAATAAATATGTTTCATTAGATCTTTAGAAATTCTTTATATACCAAGTGTAAGTTTATACACTTAAAGAACATCTCTTCATTTCTCCCTCTCCTCCATGTTTAGGTAACCACTTCTCTACACTGTTAACAAGCTCATATTTTTCATATTCACATATAAGTGATATCACGCAGTTTTGGCACTCTCTGCCTGGCTTATCTCACTTAGCATTATGCCCTCAGGTTCAACTTGTGTTTTTACAAATGAAAGGATTTCCTTCTTTCTCATGACTAATATTTCATTGTACATATATACCATATCTTTTTTATTTCAGCCATTTCTGGACACTCAGGCTATTTTTATATCTTGGGTACTGTGAATGATGCTGCAATAAAGAAGGATGTGCAGTTATCTGTTTGAGATACTGATTTTTATTTCTTTGAATATATACCCAGTAGTAGTATTGCTTGATCATATTGTAGCTCAATTTATAGTTTTTTTTTTTTTTGTTTGTTTTAGGAACCACCATACATTTTTTTCCCCATAATTGCAGTACTAATTTGTATACATACCAACAGTGGGTAAAAGGGTTCTGTTTTCTCCACATCCTTAGCTCTTGTCATTTGGTAAAAGTCATCATAATAGGTACAAGGTGATATCTCATCGGGTTCTTAATTTCCCTAACAAAGGTCCATCTAGTCAAGGCTATCGTTTTTTCACTGGTCATGTATGGATGTGATAGTTGGACTGTGAAGAAAGCTGAGCATCGAATAATTGATGTTTCTGAACTTTGGTGTTGGAGAAGACTCTTGACAATCCCTTGGACTGCAAGGAGATCCAACCAGTCCATCCTAAAGGAGATCAGTGCTGGGTATTCATTGGAAGGACTAATGCTGAGGCTGAAACTCCAATACTTTGGCCACCTCATGCAACGAATTGACTCATTGGAAAAGACTCTGATGCTGGGAGGGATTGGGGGCAGAAGGAGAAAGGGATGACAGAGGATGAGATGGCTGGATGGCATCACTGACTTGATGGACATGAGTTTGGGTGAACTCTGGGAGTTCGTGATGGACAGGGGAGGCCTGGTGTGCTGTGACTCATGGGGTCACAAAGAGTCGGACACAACTGAGCAACTGAACTGAACTGAATGAATAATGATGTTAAACCTTATATATATATATGTGTGTGTGTGTGTGTGTGTGTGTGCGTGTGTTTATAGGCTATTCGTATGTTTTTTTTCGAAAAAAATAAATCTGTTCAGATCCTTTGCCTCCTTTTAATTTGGAGTATTTACTTTTTATTTTGAGTTGTATATATTCTTTATACATTTTAGAGTTAATTCCTTAACAGATGTGTTTTGTGCATATGTTTTTCTCATTCTGTAGGTGCCTTTTCAATTTATTGACTACTTCCTTTACTGTGCATAATCTTCTTATGTAAGATAGTCCTATCTGTTTATTTAGTTCCAAGTTGCCTGTGCTTTGGGTAGCTTATTCAAGAAATTATTTAGTTGGACTAGCTTAGTGTTTCTTAAAGGAAAAACTTAAGGAACAAATTCAGATCTTGAGGAAAAATGAAAGCCACCAGAATATAATCATGCTATCACACTCTATTCTTCACCAGTCATAACTCCTTTCTCGCCTCTTAGTCATGTTGTTACTAAACAGAGATATTAATATTGCTTTTAAAAATTTTTTAAGAATGGAGGAGGAGGAGCCAAGATGGCGGAGGAGTAGGACGGGGAGAACACTTTCTCCCCCACAAATTCATCAAAAGAGCATTTAAACGTCGAGTAAATTCCACAAAACAACTTCTGAATGCCGGCAGAGGACATCAGGCACCCAGAAAAGCAACCCAACTCTTCAAAAGGAGGTAGGAAAAAATATTAAAAACAAACAAAAAAAGAGACAAAAGAGGGAGGGATGGAGTTCCGTCCTGGGAAGGGAATCTTAAAAAGAGAGAAGTTTCCAAACACCAGGAAACCTTCTCACTGCCGAATCTGTGCCGAGCTTTGGAAGCACAGAGGGCAACATAACAGGGAGAAAAAATAAATAAACAATTAAAACTCGCAGATTGCGAGCCCTATGGTAACTCCCCCAGTGGAGAAGCAGCGCAGACGCCTGCATCTGCCATTAGCAAGCCGGGGCTGGGCAGGGAGGCGCAGCGTGGGCTGCATCGCTAAGAGTAAGAATCTGGCCTGAATATCCTGAGCGCTATCTGAGCGAAATAATTTGGGCTAGCAAACCAGACTGTGGGATATCTACCACGCGAAAAGCCAGCCCTAACCTAAGACCGCCAGGCCCGTGCACGGAACAAAGGACTGAACAGAGATAGCCGGCTGCAGATCTTCCCCCTCCGGTGACAGGCAGCCAGAGGAAGGGGGCAATCGCAGCCCCAGAGAGACATTATCTATAAAACTGTAAGCAGGCTTCTTTGCTAACTAAAACTTCTTGGGGGTCTGGACAGTCAACATCTGCCTGAGAAGGTGTGCCGGTTTTACACCCAGATAACCGAGTGGTGGGGAGGCAATAAGTCGCAGCATTGGCGCTTGCCAAAGACCTCATGACCTGAGCTGCTTGGACCTGGGAAGAGCACAAAACGCAGGCCCAACTGAGTCTGCGCCTCTGAGGACTACCCGAGTGCCTGAACCTGAGCAGCTTGGACCTGGGAGGTGCATGCTGCCCAGGGCCAGCCTCGGATTGTTCCCGGCGGAACAACCTAGAGTCCGAGCAGTGTGGACAGGGAGGCTACACGCGCCGTGAGCGGGGGCAGACCCAGGGTGGCTGAGGCACTGCGAGCCCACGCCAGTGTTATTTGTTTGCAGCATCCCTCCCTCCCTCCCCACAGCGCGACTGAACAAGTAAGCCTAAAAAAAAAAAAAAAAAAAAGTGTCCTCCACCGTGCCCTTTGTGTCAGGGTGGAAACCAGATACTGAAGAGACTAGCAAACAGAAGAAGATATAACAGAGGGAAACGCCTTGGAAGCTACAGGCAATAGATCAAAACCCTGTGGTTACTACGGACTACATAGGAAGGGACCTATAGATCTTGAGAAATATAAATCTGACCAAGGAACTAGCCAAAAATGAACTGAACCCACAACACCCACAAAAAAACCCAAAAAAGTCCTAGATATATTTTTATTATTTTTACGATCATTCTTTCTTTTTTTTTTATTAAAAAAATTTTTTTTAAGTCCTCTATTGTTCCTTTAATTTTCACTTTTATAACCTATTACTTTGCAAAAAAAAAAAAAGACCCTATTTTTTTCTCCTTCAGCAAACTTCATATATACATATTTTATAATTTTTTGACCTTGTTTTTTTTTTTTGTTTGTTTTTTTCTTCTTTTCTTTAACATTGTATTTTTGAAATTCCAAACTCTACTCTAGATTTTTAATTTTCGCTTTTTGGTATATGTTATCAATTTTGTACCTATAGTTTTTTTTTTATATAATTTCTGTGACTTTTTTTTTTTCTTCTTCTTCTCTGTTTGTTTCTCTTCTTCTTTTATATAACATTGTATATCTGAAATTCCAAACTTTACTCTAGATTTTTAATTTATGCTTTTTGTTATTTGATATCAATTTTGTACCTGTATTTTCTTTGTAATTTTTGTGACATTGTTCCTATTTGTTTGTTTGTTTTCTCTCTTTATTTTTCTTCTTCTTCTTCTTTTTTTTTTTTTTTTAACATTGTATTTTTGAAATTCCAAACTCTACTCTAGATTTTTAATTTTTGCTTTCTGGTATTAGTTATCAATTTTGTACCTTTAAGGACCCAATCTTCAGGACCCATTTTTAACTAGGGAGTGAGATTACTGGCTTGACTGCTCTCTCTCCCTTTGGACTCTCCTTTTTCTCCACCAGGTCGCCTGTGTCTCCTCCCTAACCCCTCTCTACTCTACCCAACTCTGTGAATTTCTGTGTGTTCCAGACGGTGGAGAACACTTAGGGAACTGATTACTGGCTGGGTCTGTCTCCCTCCTTTTCATTCCCCACTTTGATCCTTCTGGCCACTTCTGTTACCTTCCTCCTTCTTCTCTTCTCTGTATAACCCCGTGAGCATCTCTGAGTGGTCCAGTTGTGGAGTGCACATAAGGAAGTGACTACTGGCTAGCCCACTCTCTCCACTATTGATTCACCTCATCTCATTTGGGTCACCTCTAACTCCCTCCTCCCTCTTCTCTTCTCCATGTAACCCTGTGAACCTCTCTGAGTGACCCTCATCGTAGAGAAACTTTTCATCTTTAATGTAGATGTTTTATCAATGGTGCTGTATAGAAGGAGAAGTTTTGAAACTACTGTAAAAATAAGACCAATCACTGGAAGCAGGAGACTTAAGTCCAAACCCTGACTCCAGGGAACTCCTGACTCCAAGGAGCATTAATTGACAGGAGCTCATCAAATGCCTCCATACCGACACTGAAACCAAGCACCACACAAGGGCCAATAAGTTCCAGGGCAAGACATACCAAGCAAATTCTCCAGCAACAAAGGAACACAGCCCTGAGCTTCAAGATACAGGCTGCCCAAAGTCACCCCAAAACTATAAACATCTCATAACTCATTACTGGATATTTCATTGCACTCCAGAGAGAAGAAATACAGCTCCACCCACCAGAACACCAACACAAGCTTCCCTAACCAGGAAACCTTGACAAGCCACCTGTACAAACCCACACAGCGAGGAAACGCCACAATAAAGAGAACTCCACAAACTGCCAGAATACAGAAAGGACACCCCAAACTCAGCAATTTAAACAAGATGAAGAGACAGAGGAATACTCAGCAGATAAAGGAACAGGATAAATGCCCACCAAACCAAACAAAAGAGGAAGAGATAGGGAATCTACCTGATAAAGAATTTTGAATAATGATAGTGAAATTGATCCAAAATCTTGAAACTAAAATGGAATCACAGATAAATAGCCTGGAGACAAGGATTGAGAAGATGCAAGAAAGGTTTAACAAGGACCTAGAAGAAATAAAAAAGAGTCAATATATAATGAATAATGCAATAAGTGAAATTAAAAACACTCTGGAGGCAACAAATAGTAGAATAACAGAGGCAGGAGACAGGATTACTGAATTAGAAGATAGAATGGTAGAAATAAATGAATCAGAGAGGATAAAAGAAAAACAAATTAAAAGAAATGAGGACAATCTCAGAGACCTCCAGGACAATATTAAACGCTACAACATTCAAATAATAGGGGTTCCAGAAGAAGAAGACAAAAAGAAAGACCATGAGAAAATACTTGAGGAGATAATAGTGGAAAACTTCCCTAAAATGGGGAAGGAAATAATCACCCAACTCCGAGAAACCCAGAGAGTCCCAAACAGGATAAACCCAAGGAGAAACACCCCAGGACACATATTAATCAAATTAACAAAGATCAAACACAAAGAACAAATATTAAAAGCAGCAAGGGAAAAACAACAAATAACGCACAAGGGAATTCCCATAAGGATAACAGCTGATCTTTCAATAGAAACTCTTCAAGCCAGGAGGGAATGGCAAGACATACTTAAAATGATGAAAGAAAATAACCTACAGCCCAGATTATTGTACCCAGCAAGGATCTCATTCAAGTATGAAGGAGAAGTCAAAAGCTTTTCAGACAAGCAAAAGCTGAGAGAATTCTGCACCACCAAACCAGCTCTCCAACAAATACTAAAGGATATTCTCTAGACAGGAAACACAAAAACGGTGTATAAACTCAAACCCAAAACAATAAAGTAAATGGCAAAAGGATCATACTTATCAGTAATTACCTTAAACGTAAATGGGTTGAATGCCCCAACCAAAAGACAAAGACTGGCTGAAATGATAAAAAAAAGAAGAAAAAAAAAAAAAAACAAGACCCCTACATATGTTGTCTACAAGAGACCCACCTCAAAACAGGGGACCCATACAGACTGAAAGTGAAGGGCTGGAAAAAGATTTTCCATGCAAATAGGGACCAAAAGAAAGCAGGAGGAGCAATACTCATATCAGATAAAATAGACTTTAAAACAAAGGCTGTGAAAAGAGACAAAGAAGGTCACTACATAATGATCAAAGGATCAATCCAAGAAGAAGATATAACAATTATAAATATATATGCACCCAACATGGGAGCACCACAGTATGTAAGACAAATGCTAACAAGTATGAAAGGAGAAATTAACAATAACACAATAATAGTGGGAGACTTTAATACCCCACTTACACCTATGGATAGATCAACTAAACAGAAAATTAACAAGGAAACACAAACTTTAAATGATACAATAGACCAGTTAGACCTAATTGATATCTATAGGACATTTCATCCCAAAACAATGAATTTCACCTTTTTCTCAAGCGCACATGGAACCTTCTCCAGGATAGATCACATCCTGGGCCATAAAGCTAGCCTTGGTAAATTCAAAAAAATAGAAATCATTCCAAGCATTTTTTCTGACCACAATGCAGTAAGATTAGATCTCAATTACAGAAGAAAAACTATTAAAAATTCCAACATATGGAGGCTGAACAACACACTGCTGAATAACCAACAAATCACAGAAGAAATCAAAAAAGAAATCAAAATTTGCATAGAAACGAATGAAAATGAAAACACAACAACCCAAAACCTGTGGGACATGGTAAAAGCAGTCCTAAGGGGAAAGTTCATAGCAATACAGGCACACCTCAAGAAACAAGAAAAAAGTCAAATAAATAACCTAACTCTACACCTAAAGCAACTAGAAAAGGAAGAAATGAAGAACCCCAGGGTTAGTAGAAGGAAAGAAATCTTAAAAATTAGAGCAGAAATAAATGCAAAAGAAACAAAAGAGACCATAGCAAAAATCAACAAAGCCAAAAGCTGGTTCTTTGAAAGGATAAATAAAATTGACAAACCATTAGCCAGACTCATCAAGAAACAAAGGGAGAAAAATCAAATCAACAAAATTAGAAACGAAAATGGAGAGATCACAACAGACAACACAGAAATACAAAGGATCATAAGAGACTACTATCAACAACAATATGCCAATAAAATGGACAACGTGGAAGAAATGGACAAATTCTTAGAAAAGTACAACTTTCCAAAACTGGACCAGGAAGAAATAGAAAATCTTAACAGACCCATCACAAGCATGGAAATTGAAACTGTAATCAAAAATCTTCCAGCAAACAAAAGCCCCGGTCCAGGCGGCTTTACAGCTGAATTCTACCAAAAATTTAGAGAAGAGCTAACACCTATCCTGCTCAAACTCTTCCAGAAAATTGCAGAGGAAGGTAAACTTCGAAACTCATTCTATGAGGCCACCATCACCCTAATACCAAAACCTGACAAAGATGCCACAAAAAAAGAAAACTACAGGCCAATATCACTGATGAACATAGATGCAAAAATCCTTAACAAAATTCTAGCAATCAGAATCTAACAACACATTAAAAAGATCATATACCATGATCAAGTGGGCTTTATCCCAGGGATGCAAGGATTCTTCAATATCCGCAAATCAATGTAATACACCACATTAACAAATTGAAAAATAAAAACCATATGATTATCTCAATAGATACAGAGAAAGCCTTTGACAAAATTCAACATCGATTTATGATAAAAACTCTCCAGAAAGCAGGAATAGAAGGAACATACCTCAACATAATAAAAGCTATATATGACAAACCCACAGCAAACATTATCCTCAATGGTGAAAAATTGAAAGCATTTCCTCTAAAGTCAGGAACAAGACAAGGGTGCCCAATTTCACCATTACTATTCAACATAGTTTTGGAAGTTTTGGCCACAGCAATCAGAGCAGAAAAAGAAATAAAAGGAATCCAAATTGGAAAAGAAGAAGTAAAACTCTCACTATTTGCAGATGACATGATCCTCTACATAGAAAACCCTAAATATTCCACCAGAAAATTACTAGAAATAATCAATGACTGTAGTAAATTTGCAGGATATAAAATCAATACACAGAAATCCCTTGCATTCCTATACACTAATAATGAGAAAACAGAAAGAGAAATTAAGGAAACAATTCCATTCACCATTGCAACAGAAAGAATAAAATACTTAGGAATATATCTACCTAAAGAAACTAAAGACCTATATATAGAAAACTATAAAACACTGGTGAAAGAAATCAAAGAGGACACTAATAGATGGAGAAATATACCATGTTCATGGATTGGAAGAATCAATATAGTGAAAATGAGTATACTACCCAAAGCAATTTATAGATTCAACGCAATCCCTGTCAAGCTACCAACAGTATTCTTCACAGAGCTAGAACAAATAATTTCACAATTTGTATGGAAATACAAAAAACCTCGAATAGCCAAAGCGATCTTGAGAAAGAAGAATGGAACTGGAGGAATCAACCTACCTGACTTCAGGCTCTACTACAAAGCCACAGTTATCAAGACAGTATGGTACTGGCACAAAGACAGAAATATTGATCAATGGAATAAAATAGAAAGCCCAGAGATAAATCCACACACATATGGACACCTTATCTTTGACAAAGGAGGCAAGAATATACAATGGATTAAAGACAATCTCTTTAACAAGTGGTGCTGGGAAATCTGGTCAACCACTTGTAAAAGAATGAAACTGGACCACTTTCTAACACCATACACAAAAATAAACTCAAAATGGATTAAAGATCTAAACATAAGACCAGAAACTATAAAACCCCTAGAGGAGAACATAGGCAAAACACTCTCCGACATACATCACAGCAGGATCCTCTATGACCCACCTCCCAGAATATTGGAAATAAAAGCAAAAATAAACAAATGGGACCTAATTAACCTTAAAAGCTTCTGCACATCAAAGGAAACTATTAGCAAGGTGAAAAGACAGCCTTCAGAATGGGAGAAAATAATAGCAAATGAAGCAACTGACAAACAACTAATCTCAAAAATATACAAGCAACTCCTACAGCTCAACTCCAGAAAAATAAACGACCCAATCAAAAAATGGGCCAAAGAACTAAATAGACATTTCTCCAAAGAAGACATACAGATGGCTAACAAATACATGAAAAGATGCTCAACATCACTCATTATCAGAGAAATGCAAATCAAAACCACTATGAGGTACCATTTCACACCAGCCAGAATGGCTGCGATCCAAAAGTCTACAAATAATAAATGCTGGAGAGGGTGTGGAGAAAAGGGAACCCTCTTACACTGTTGCTGGGAATGCAAACTAGTACAGCCACTATGGAGAACGGTGTGGAGATTCCTTAAAAAACTGGAAATAGAACTGCCTTATGATCCAGCAACCCCACTGCTGGGCATACACACTGAGGAAACCAGAAGGGAAAGAGACACGTGTACCCCAATATTCATCGCAGCACTGTTTATAATAGCCAAGACATGGAAGCAACCTAGATGTCCATCAGCAGATGAATGGATAAGAAAGCTGTGGTACATATACACCATGGAGTATTACTCAGCCATTAAAAAGAATACATTTGAATCAGTTCTAATGAGGTGGATGAAACTGGAGCCTATTATACACAGTGAAGTAAGCCAGAAGGAAAAACATAAATACAGTATACTAACGCATATATATGGAATTTAGATAGAGGGTAACAATAACCCAGTGTACGAGACAGCAAAAGAGACACTGATGTATAGAACAGTCTTATGGACTCTGTGGGAGAGGGAGAGGGTGGGAAGATTTGGGAGAATGGCAATGAAACATGTAAAATGTCATGTATGAAACGAGTTGCCAGTCCAGGTTCGATGCACGATGCTGGATGCTTGGGGCTGGTGCACTAGGATGGCCCAGAGGGATGGTATGGGGAGGGAGGAGGGAGGAGGGTTCGGGATGGGGAACACATGTATACCTGTGGCAGATTCATTTTGATATTTGGCAAAACTAATACAAATATGTAAAGTTTAAAAATAAAAAATAAAATAAAATAAAAATAAAAAATGTTTAAGAATGACAGCATGTATAAAGAGTGACACATATGTATTTAAAGAAATATTTGATACCAAGTGGACACATGAATGTCCTTAAAATATATCAGTGAAAAAGTTACAAAATATGCTATAGGTTGTATACATTTTGAGTTTGCAGAAAAGCAGTAGAATGTAGTAAAATGTATTGACAAGTAGAAAAGCATTTAACTCTCTCAGTATTTAATTTAGAAATATCTGCATCATTATGAAACTTAAGTGAGATTTAAAATAAAATACTACTAGTTTGAATTTCACCTCCTTTCTAGCTGTGTATTCCTTTTCCTCTCTTAAACTAATAACAATAAATCCTACAGTTTATTGCAAGATTTAACTTAGATTAGTTTATAGGACATTGTGATATTTAAATGTATTAACAGCATCTTGCTTTTATTTCCCCCCATTCCTAGTAAATTCTGGCACATGGCAGAAATTTAGTACAAATTTTTGAATCAGTGAATGAGGGTATGTTATTATCCTGCTGCTATTGTGTCATTATTAGTATATATTATGAATTTCAAAAGAAAAAAAGAACATAAAAGAAGAAAAAGGAAACTGATAGATGACAAAAGTCCTCAGTTTTCATAGAAATATTAAGAAAACTAAATCTCAAGAGATTTAACATTGGGGATGGTCCCAAGATGGTGGAGGAATAGAATGGGGAGCCCAGTTTCATCCCCACAAATTCATCTAAAGGTCATTTGGATACTGAGCAACTTTCACAAAACAACTTCTGAACCCTGGCAGAGGACACCTGGACTACACAAAGGCAGCCCATTCTCTTTGAAAGGAGGTAGGACAGAATATATAAAAAAGAGAGAGAGACAAAAGAGGCAGGGAGGGAGACCCATCCTGGGGAGGGAGTCATGAAGGAAAAGAAATTTCCAAACTATAGGAAACCTTCTCACAGGCGTGTCTGTGGGGAGTTTTGGAATCTCAGATAGCAACATAACCCAGAGAAAAACAAACAAACAAAAATCACACAGAATAGGGACCTAACCACCTCTGCCAGCCAAGAAGTAGCCCAGAAGCTCGCATCTGCCACCAGCGAGTGGGGGATGGGCAGGGAGGTGAGGGTGGCTTCATCAGTCCTTAAGGTAAGGACCGGGCCTGAATGCCCTGAATGCCCAATCTGAGGGAGCTAACACGAGATAGCAATACAAACTTTGGGATTGCTGAGGAAAAAAAAAAAGAGAGAGAGAAATTTCCTGCACAAGGCTCTAATGCCACAGCCTGGCCCACTCACAGAACAAAGCATTGAGTGAATACCAAAGGAGAGCTAGCCAGATGCATACCAGGCCCTCCCCACCGCTGGAGGCAAAGAGGCAGGTTTGCGACAGCCAGAGCCTGAAGGCAACGGGCTGCTCCAATCTTGGCCTCAGAGACGGCATTTTCCACCAAACTGTGAGCAGGCTCCCAGTTGCTAACCATGCCTTCCTGGAATCCTAGATGGTTGACATCCACCAGGAGGGTTGCAGTCTGAGAACAGCTCCCAGAAGAGACATATGGCACACCTGAATTGGTGCTCTCATGGCACACCAGGAAACCGAGCAGCCGGTATTGGGGAGGTGATTAAGACGCACAGCCTGCCTGGGACAGTGTGCTCACAAGCACCTGGTCGCCTGAGCTGCTTGGACCTGGGAAGGGCACAAAACTCAGGGCCTGCTTTGGACAGTGCCCTGAAGAGAATGCTGGAGCCTGAGCAGTGTAGACCTGGAAAGCACACACCACTGTGAACTGGGGCAAACCCAGTGTGGTCCATATACTGAAGGCACTCCCCAAACATGCCAGTGATATTTATTTCCAGTGTTCCTCCCTCCCCACAACACAACTGAACAAGTGAACCTAAGTAAGTGACTGCCTTCACCCCCTTGTGTCAGGGTGGAAGTTAGACACCAAACAGACTTGCAAACAGAGGAAGCAAAAATAAACAAAGAAGAGAGAACTGCTCTGGAAGTGACAGATGGAGCAGTCTTGAGGCCACTGTAAGAATAAGACTGAAAGCCAGATGCAGGAGGTTTAACTCCAAAACTTGAGAACATCAGAGAACTCCTGACTATAGGGAACATTAGTAGACAAGAATTCATCCAAAAGCCTCCATGCCTACAATGAAACCAAGAGCCAAAAACTTCCAGAGCAAGACATATCAGACTAATTCTCAAGCAAAGCAGGAACACAGCTCTGAGCATTAAAAGACAGGCTGCTTAAAGCCATGCCAAACCCATAGACACCCCAAAACTCCCTATTGATCTCTTATTTACACTCCAGAGAGAAAAGATCCAGCTCCACCCACCAGAACACCTATGCAAGCTCCCCTAACCAGGAAACCTTGACAAGCGACTAGTCAAACCCCACCTACAGGGAGCAGACTCCACAATAAAGAACCATGAACATGCAGCCTACACAATGGGCACACCAAACACAGCAATCTGAACAATATGAAAGGCAGAGAAATATTCAGCTGGTAAAGGAATATGGTAAATACCCATGAAACCAAACAAAAGAGGAGGAGATAGGGAATCCACCTGAAAAAGAATTCAAAAAAATGATAGTGAAGATGACCCAAAATCTTGAAAACAAAACAGAGTTACAGATAAGCAGATTAGAGGCAAGGATTGAGAAGATATAAGAAATATTTAACCAGGACCTAGAAGAAATAAAGGAGAATCAATGAATAATGAATAATGCAATAACTGAGATTAAAAGCACTCTGGAGGGAACCAGCTATAGAATAACTGAGGCAGAAGAGAGGATAAGTGAGGTGGAAGTTAGAGTGGTGGAAATAAATGAAGCAGAGAGGAAAAAAGACAAAAAGAATTTAAAGAAATGATAACTTCTTAAAAGAAGTCTTTCTTAAAAGAAGGTTTTAAAAGTCACTTCTTAAAAGAAATGAGAGACCTCTGGAACAATGTTAAATGCCCCAACATTCAAATCATAGGAGTTTCAGAAGAAGACAGAAAGAAAGGCCATGAGAAAGTACTTGGGAAGGAAATAGCCTCCCAAGTCCAGGAAACTCAGAGTCCCAAACAGGATAAACCCAAGATGAAACACCCCAATAAACATATTAAACTAACAAAGATCAAACGCAAAGAGCAAGTATTAAAACCAGCAACAATAACACACAAGGGGATCCCCAAAAGGATAACAGCTGATCTTTCAATAGAAACTCTTCAGGCCAGAAGGGAATGGCAGGACATACTTAGAGCAATGAAAGAGCAAAAGCTACAACCCAGATTACTCTATCCAGCAAGGATTTCATTCAGATATGAAGGAGAAATCAAAAGCTTTACAGACAAGCAAAAGCTGAGAGAATTCAGCACCACCAAACCAACTCTTCAACAAATGTGAAAGAATCTTCTCTAGGCAGGAAACACAGAAAAGGTTTATAAAATCAAACAAAAAAATGGTAAAGTAAATGGTAACAGGATCAAAGATATCAATAATTACCTTAAATGTAAATTGGTTGATTGCCCCAACCAAAAGACAAAAACTGGCTGAACGGATACTGGCAGGGAACATTTAACAAGAGGGTTCCTGCATGCTGTTTTCTATTTCTCAAGGATTCTCTGTTCCTTATCAGTTCCTATTCTGAGAACAAGTAGAGCTGCATGCAGTTCTCAGGACTGAGGTATAGGATGAAACATGCAGTGACTCTTTTCAGCATCAGCGAATTTGTATGTATTAGCCTATCCATACTGTGGCTATTGATAAAATTTCATCCTGTGTAATAGCTGAGTAATCATCTTACTAAAGATATATAAGCCTGCATTTCTGCTAATTAAGCACCCTTGCTCCATCAGAACTTGGGTCCCCATGTCTTTCTTTCTTTCTTTCTCTCTCTCTCTCTTTCACTTTCTTATCATTGACTCCAGACTGCCAGGTTCCGGTCCATTAAAGGACCACAGCAGGATACAAAAACAGGACCCCTATGTACTTACATATGTTGTCTACAAGAGATACACCTGAAACCAAGGGACACATACAGACTGAAAATGAAGGGCTGGAAAAGATATTTCATGTAAATGGAGACCAAAAGATAGCAGGAGTAGCAATACTCATATCAGATAAAATAGTCTTTGAATTAAAGAGATAAAGAAGGACACTACATAATGATCAAAGGAGCAATCCAAGAAGAAGATATAACAATTATAAATATATATACACCCAACATAGAGTCAGCTCAATATGTAAGGCAAATGCTAACAAGTATGAAAAGGGAAATTAAGAGTAACACAATAATAGTGGGAGAATTTAATACCCCACTCACACCTATGGATAGATTGACCAAACAGAAAATTAGGAAAGAAACACAAACTTTAAATGGTACAATGTACCAGTTAGACCTAACTGACATCTATAAGACATTTCACCCCAAAACAATGAATTTCACCTTTTTCTCAAGTGCACACAGAACATTCTTCAGGATAGAGCTGATCTTGGGTCATAAATCTAGCTTTGGTAAATTAAAAAAAAAGAAGAAGAAGAAGTTATTTCAAGCATCTTTTCTGATCATAATGCAATAAAATTAGATGTCAACTACAGGAAAAACAAATATTAAAAATACAAATGTATAGAGGCTATATAACATGCTTCTAAATAACCAACAAATCATGGAAGAAATCATAAAGGAAATCAAAATATGCACAGAGACCTTTGAAAATAACACAACGACCCTAAATCTATGGGATTCAGTAAAAGCAGTGCTAATGTAAAGTTCATAGCATTACAAGC
Source organism: Bos indicus (assembly GCF_029378745.1). NCBI lineage: Eukaryota > Metazoa > Chordata > Mammalia > Artiodactyla > Bovidae > Bos > Bos indicus. The sequence goes on from NC_091771.1 coordinate 5,574,203, forward strand.
TTACCTCAAGAAACAAGAGAAACATCAAATAAATAGCCTAACTTTATGCCTATAGCAACTAAAAAAAGAAGAAATGAAGAACTCTAGGGTTAGTAAAAGGAGCGAAATCATAAAAAATAGAGCAGATAAATGAAAAATAAACAAAGGAGACTATAGCAAAAATTAACAAAACTAAAAGCTGATTATTTCAGAAGATAAATAAAATAGACAAACCATTAGCTAGATGCCTCAAGAAAAAAAGGGAGAAGAATCAAATTGACAAAATTAGAAACGAAAATAGAGAAATCATAACAACACAGAAATAGAAAGGATCATAAGACTACTATAAGCAACTGTATGCCAATAAAATAGAAAACCTGGTAGAAATGGACAAATTCCTAGTAAAGTATAATCCTCAAAAACTGAATCAGGAAGAAATAGAAAATCTTAGCAGACACACCACAAGCACAGAAACTAAAACTGTAATCAAAAATCCTCCAACAAGCAAAATATGTTTTCACAGGTGAATTCTACAAAAAAATTTAGAGAAGAGCAAACACTTATCTTAGTCAAAGTCTTCCAGAAAATTGCAGAGGAATGTAAACTCCCAAACTCTTTCTATGAGGCCAACATCACCCTAATATAAAAACCAGACAAAGATTCCACATAAAAGAAAACTACAGGCCAAAATCACTGATGAACATAGATGCAAACATCCTGAACAAAATTCTAGCAAACAGAATCCAACAGCATATTGAAAAGATCATACATCATGAACAAGTGGGCTTTATCCCAGGGATTCAAGGATTCTTCAATATTCACAAATCAATCAATGTGATACACCATATTAACAGATTGAAGGATAAAAACTATATGATTATCTCAGTAGGTGCAGAGAAAGCTTTTGATAAAATACAACACCCATTTATGATAAAAACTATCCATAAAGTAGGCAGAGAACGAACATACCTCAACATAATAAAAAACCATATATGATGACCCACAGCAAACACTATCCTAAATGACAAAAAAATTGAAAGAATTTCCCCTAAAGTCAGGAACAAGACAAGGGTGGCCACTCTCAACACTACTATTCAACATAGTTTTGGAAGTTTTGTCCACAGCAATCAGAGAAGAAAAAGAATTAAAAGAAATTCAGATTGGAAAATAAGAAGTAAAACTCTCACTGTTTGCAGATGACAAGGTACTCTACACAGAAAACCCTAAAGACACCACCAGAAAATTATTATAGCTAATCAATGAATATAGTAAAGTTTAAGGATATAAAATTAATACACAGAAATCCCTTGAATTTCTATACACTAACAATGAGAAAATGGAAAGAGAAATTAAGGAAACAATTCCATTCACCACTGTGAAAAACAAGAATAAAATACTTAGGTATATATCTACCGAAAGAAACAAAAGATCTATATAAAGAAAATTAAAAACAAACAAACAAACACTGATGAAAGAAATCAAAGATGACACAATTAGATGGAGAAGTATACCATGTTCATGGATGGGAAAAAATCAATATAGTGAAAATGAGTATACTACCCAAAGCACTCTGTAGATTCAATGCAATACTTATCAAGCTATCAACGGTATTTTTCAGAGATCTAAAACAAATACTTTCACAATTTGTGTGAAAATACAAAATATCTCTAATAGCCAAAGCAATCTTGAGAAAGAAGAATGGGACTGGAAGAATCAAACTGCCTGACCTTAGACTATACTACAAACTCCAGTCATCAAGAGAGTATAAAACTGACAAAAAGACAAAAGTATAGATCAGTGGAATAAAATAGAAAGGCCAGAGATAAATTTACATACGTATGGCCACCGAATCTTTGACAAAGGAGGACAAATATACAGTGGATAAAAGACAATCTCTTTAAGAAGTGGTGCTGGGAAAACTGGTCAAGCACCTGCAAAAGAATGAAACCGGAACACTTTCTAACACCATACACAAAAATAAACTCAAAATGGATTAAAGATCTTAATGTAAGACCAGAAACATTTAAATTCCTAGAGGAAAACATAGGCAAAACACTCTCTGACATAAATCACAGCAAAATCCTCTATCACTCACCTTCCAGAGTAATGCAAATAAATGTAAAAATAAACAAATGGGACCTAATTAAACTTAAAAGCTTTTGAGCAATGAAGGAAACTATAAGCAAGGTGAAAAGACAGCCTTTAGAGTGAGAAAACAATAGCAAACAAAGAAACTGACAAAGAATTAATCTCAAAAATATACAAACAGCTCATGTAGTTCAATGCTAGAAAAATAAATGACCCAATCAAAAAATGGGCCAAAGTACTAAACAGACATTTCTCCAAAGAAGGCATACAAATGGCTGACAAACACATGAAGAAATGCTCAACGTCACTCATTATCAGAGAAATGCAAATCAAAACCACAAAGAGGCACCATCTCATGGAAGTCTAAATGGCTGCCATCAAAATGTCTACAAACAATAAGTTGCTGGAGAGGGTGTGGAGAAAAGGGACCTCTCCTCTTACACTGTTTGTTGGAATGCAAACAGTACAGGCATCCTAGAGAACAATGAGGAGATTCCTTTAAAAACCTGGAAATAGAACTACCATATGACCCAGCAATCCTACTGCTGGGCATACACACTGAGGAAACCAGAATTGAAAGAGACATGTGCACCCCGATGTTCACTGCAGCACTGTTTACAATAGCTAGGACATGGTTCATCACCAGACAAATGGATGAGAAACTGTGGTACATATACAGAATGGAATATTACTCATCTATTAAAATGAACACATTTGAATCAGTTCTAATGAGGTGTATGAAACTGGGGCCTATTATACAGAGTGAATTGTCAGAAAGAAAACCACCAATATAGTATAATAATGCATATATATGGAATTTAGAAAGATGGATGATAACCATGACCCTATATGCAAGCCAGCAAGAGACAAAGATATAAAAAAACAGACTTTTGGACTCTGTGGGAGAAGTTAAGGGTGGGATAATTTGAGAGAATAGCAGTGAAACATGTATATTATCATATGTGAAATAGATGACCAGTCCAAGTTTGATGCATGGAACAGGGCACTCGAGGCCATTGCACTGGGACAACCCAGGGGGATGTGATGAGGAGGGTTGTGGGAGGGGTTCGTGATGGAGGACACATGTACACCTGTGGCTGATTCATGTCAATGTATGGCAAAAGCCACCACAATATTGTAAAGTAATTAGCCTTCAAGTAATATGAAAAGTGAAAGTGAAGTCGCTCAGTCATGTCCAACTCTTTGTGACCACATGGACTGTAGCTTATCAGGCTACTCCATCCATGGGATTTTCCAGGCAAGAATACTGGAGTGGATTGCCATTCCTGCTCCAGGGGATCTTCCCAACCCAGGGATCAAACCTGGGTTTCTTGCATTGCAGGAAGATGATTTACCATCTGAGCCACCAGGGCAGCCAAGTAATATAAGTAAATTAATTTACAAAAAAAGAAATTTAACATTGGCAGGTAATGCATAATTATTAATATTAGTTGTTCAAAGTATTACATAGTTGTTCACTTAAGGAAAGGAAATATTTGAATGTCTTAGAAATATTTTTTACAATTTTTTAAATACTGTAGCAAAATAAATAATGTCATAGCTCTCTTAATGACTTTATAATCTTGTTCACTTATGTGCTGTAAAACAAGCCACCAGATGGTGAAGTCTACCTGTATACATTATTTCCTTATCTTGCAAAGGGTAATCATCATTGTTTTTTTGATATACTTATTCATTAATGGCTTTTCAAATATAAAGGCCAATAGACCCTTTTTCATTTCTTCTAAGAAATTTCAGGTCACTTTTGTTTCCTTCATTATGTCTTTCAGTATTTTTATTATATTTATTTACTTATTTTTATATTAAATTTTAGACAGAAAATTTATATGAAACTGTACTTTCATATCATGTACTTCCTCTCTGACACAAAATTTTTTATTAGAAAATTGATATGAAGGTATAATGTACTTTCATATCATGTACTTCCTCTCTGACACAAAAATTTCTCCTATTATTTAAATTTTGCCTTAGTGTTGAACTTTGGTTATAATTAATGAAGTAGTATTGATGCATTAACTAAAGTCAATACTTTACATTAGAGCTTATGCTTTATATTGTACCTTCTATAGGTTTTCACAAATGTAAAACATACATCCATAATTTCTGTATCATATAGAATAATTTCACTATGCTAAAAATCTCCTTTGTTCCACTTATTCATCCTTCTTCCCCTTAAATCCCCGGCAACCACTGATCTTTTCACATTCTCCATATGTTGCCTTTTCCAAACTGTTGCATAATTGAATTCCTACAGTATGTAGCCTCTTCAGATGGGCTTCTTTCACTTAAAGTGATTTTAAATCTTATATTTTTATTTTTCTATTTCTATAGACTTTTTCTTTTTTTATTGTTGAAAAATACTCCAATATATGAATACCCATCCACCTATTAAAAGATATATTGACTACCTTTTAGTTTTAAAAATTATGAATGGAAGAGCTATAAAAATTTGTGTGAGGGTTCTTCTACGGATATAAGTTTTTAACTTAGTTGTGCAAATATAAGTGGAATTTCTGTGTATTATAGTCTAGTTTTGTAAGAAGCTCACAAACTGTTTCCTTTTTTATGGAATGCTTTTCCCTCAACTATATTCCCTCAATTATATTTCCCCTATAAATATATATGTTCTCCAAATATTCTTCTATACTCCTTATACACTGTTCCTGGGAAACGATACATACATAACTGAGTTCACCTAATGCTAAGAGACTCATAAATTTCTCCTGAGTAGCCTTGTTTGTGTGTATTAGTTGCTCAGTCGTGTCCTACTCTTTTTGGCCCCATGGACTGTATCCCACTAGCCCCCTCTGTCCATGGAATTCTCCAGGCAAGGCTACTAGAGTGGGTTGCCATTTCCTTCCCAGGGATCTTCCTGACCCAGGGATCGAACCCATGGCTCCTGCATTGTAGGTGGTCTCCTGCATTACAGGTGGATTCTTTACTGACTGAGTCACCTGCTCAGAAGCACACTTGCTACTTGGCAATAGTTTTTATTCCTCCCCTGCCTCATGTCCTTATCTAATCACTAAATAAGATGTGTAGATATAAGTTCTTAATTATCTGTCTTATGTGTATGTTTGTCTTTATCATTACTTGTATTACCCTAATACTATATTTAAATGTTTATATTTTGCTCAAAATTACTTTATGGCTCCTCATTGTCTTTAAAGTAAAATCACATTTCAGCATGTTTTATGCAGTCATACTTGATATAATTTTCATTGTCCTCATTTTCTAGCATTGTATGTATTATTCCAAAAACACAAATGAATATTTAACTCTTTAAATGGAATCTGTAAATAAAGTTTTCCTCATGCTCTTCTCACAGCAAGAAATGACTATTCCTCCCCTGTACTTATATTTATTGAAAAAAGTATTTCTATAACAATTTATGCAAGTGTTTCTTCAAGTCTACTCTGACTCTCATTTGCTATCTTGTATTTACACTACAGTTTTTCTAATCTTGCACTACTGTGGTAGAGTTAACCATGTTTTGTCAGTTTTCCTGACTCTTTGTTATGCTAAAAACATCTGGAAAACAAAGATTTCCTCTTTTCCATCAAGTAGATCACAAACAACATAAACATAGCCTTGAACAGTGCCTTAGTTCAGTTCAGTTCAGTTCAGTCGCTCAGTTGTGTCTGACTCTTTGCGACCCCATGAATTGCAGCACTCCAGGCCTCCCTGTGCATCACCAACTCCCGGAGTTCACTCAAACTCACGTCCATCAAGTCGGTGATGCCATCTAGCCATCTCATCCTCTGTCATCCCCTTCTCCTCCTGCCCCCAATCCCTCCCAGCATCAGAGACTTTTCCAATGAGTCAACTCTTCACATGAGGTGGCCAAAGTATTGGAGTTTCAACTTCAACATAAGTCCTTCCGATGAACAACCAGGACTGATCTCCTTTAGAATGGACTGGTTGGATCTCCTTGCAGTCCAAGGAACTCTCAAGTCTTCTCCAACACCACAGTTCAAAAGCATCAGTTGTTCAGTGCTCAGCTTTCTTCACAGTCCAACTCTCACATCCATACATAACCACTGGAAAAACCATAGACTTGACTAGACAGACCTTTTTTGGCAAAGTAATGTCTCTGCTTTTCAATATGCTATCTAGGTTGGTCATAACTTTCCTTCCAAAGAGTAAGCATCTTTTAATTTCATGGCTGCAGTTACCATCTGGAGTGATTTTGGAGCCCCCAGAAATAAATTCTGACACTTTTTCCACTGTTTCCCCATCTATTTCCCATGAAATGATGGGACCAGATGCCATGGCAGATAGTAAATGCTCACAAATTATTTGTTGTTTTAGTAACAGTAAATTATACAATGACTGAGTCATTTGAATGAGTTGATTTTCATCTTTAGGGAAGGTCAGATTATTATAATCTTCTCTTGTAAAAAATAATGAAGAAAGACATGTGCAATTAGAAAAGAATACTTTGAAGGATTTTCACATTTGAAAGGGCAAAGATGATATGTGCTTCTACTTCATACAACTTGTGAAAGAAAAAATATTTCTTTTGGACAGAGAAAAATGTGACTGGTTTCTAAAAAAACAAAAGTAAAAGAAATAAATCTATATATATTGTGTTGTGAAATGAGTAAAAAAGAAGTCTGAGACAAATGTTTAATTCAAATTAATTAAGTATTTAATACAACACCCCAAAACAATTTTATAATTTCAATGATAGTTCAAATGAGAGACATTTTTCAGTGAGTAATACTTTATCTCTGAATGTATGGAAATAATAAACATCAAAAACAACACAGAGTGGGATTTTTTCTGTTGAGTTTGTTTATGTTTTGTACTAAATTTGCAGTTGATTTAAACTCTTTTGCATAGGCTAGAAACATATAAAGTCAAATGAAAACATTTTAAATTAGTAGGCTCACAGAAATTTTGCTCATCTATGGATTAAAACATCTTTTTTTGGATGTTAGTTCTAAAAGATCTTGTAGGTTTTCATAGAAATGTTCAACTTCAGCTTCTTCAATGTTACTGGTTGTGGCATAGGCTTGGATTACCATCATACTGAATGGTTTGCCTTGGAAATGAACAGAGACCATTCTGTTGTTTTGGGGATTGCATCCAAGTACTGCATTTCAGACTCTTTTGTTGACCATGATGGCTACTCCACTTCTTCTAAGGGAGTAGTAGATATAATGCCCACAGTAGTAGATATAATGGTCATCTGAGTTGAATTCACCCATTCCAGTCCATTTTAGTTCACTGATTCCTAGAATGTTGACGTTCACTCTTTGCCATTTCCTTCTCCAGTGGACCACATTCTGTCAGATCTCTCCACCATGACCCTCCCCTTCTTGGGTGGCCCCACGTGGCATGGCTTAGTTTCCTTGAGTTAGACAAGGCTGTGGTCCATGTGATCAGATTGGCTAGTTTTCTGTGATTATGGTTTCAGTGTGTCTGCTCTCTGATGTCCTCTTGCAACACCTATCGTCTTATTTGGGTTTCTCTTAACTTGGACGAGGGGTATCTCATCATGGCCGCCCCTCCTGACCTTGGACGTGGAGTAGCTCCTCTCAGCCCTCCTGCACCCACTCAGCTGCCGCTCCCTGGATATGGGGTTGCTCCTCTCAGCTGCCTCCCCTGACCTCAGGTATGTGGTAGCTCCTCTTGGCCACCGCCTCTGACCTCAGAAGTGGGGTAACTCCTCTCAGCCGCTCCTGTGCCAATGGAGCCTGGCACTCTCAGTCACCGTCCCTGACCTTGGGAGAGGGATAGCTCCTCTCAGCCACACTTCTGTGAGGTCCGTTGCCCCACCTTTATTACTATGGCCCGCCCAAGGTAGACCCTTGGCAGCTGCCTTTTTGCAGACCTTTTAAGAAGCAGAAGAGTACCATTATTGAAGGAATGCAAAAGAAGGAAGTCAAGAAACACCCGGATTAACAGACAAATTTGGCCTTGGAGTATGGAATGAAGCAGGGCAAAGGTTAATAGAGTTTTGCCAAGAGAATACACTGGTCATAATAAACACTCTCTTCCAACAGCACAAAAGAAGACTCTATACATGGATATCACCAGATGGTCAACACCGAAATCAGATTGATTATATTCTTTGCAGCCAAAGATGGAGAAGCTCTATACAGTCAGTAAAAACAAGACCAGGAACTGACTGTGGCTCAGATCATGAACTCCTTATTGCCAAATTCAGACTGAAATTGAAGAAAGTGGAGGAAACCACTAGACCATTCAAATATGACCTAAATCAAATCCCTCATGACTATACAGTGGAAGTAAGAAATAGATTTAAGGGACAAGATCTGATAGAGTGCCTGGTGAACTATGGACTGAGGTTCATGACATTGTACAGGAGACAGGGATCAAGACCATTCCCATAGAAAAGAAATGCAAAAAAGCAAAATGGCTGTCTGAGGAGGCCTTACAAATAGCTGTGAAAAGAAGCGAAGTGAAAAGCAAAGGAAAAAAGGAAAGATTTAAGCATCTGAGTGCAGATTTCCAAACAATAGTAAGGAGAGATAAGAAAGCCTTCCTCAGCAATCAGTGCAAAGAAATAGAGGAAAACAACAGAATGGGAAAGACTAGAGATCTCTTCAAGAAAATTCGAGATACCAAGGGAACATTTCATGCAAAGATGGGCTCCATAAAGGACAGAAATGGTATGGACCTAACAGAAGCAGAAGATATTAAGAAGAGGTGGCAAGAATACACAGAAGAACTGTACAAAAAAGATCTTCATGACCCAGATAATCATGATGGTGTGATCACTCACTTAGAGCCAGACATCCTGGAGTGTGAGATCAAGTGGGCCTTAAAGCACCGCTATGAACAAAGCTAGTGGAGGTGATGGAATTCCAGTTGAGCTATTTCAAATCTTGAAAGATGATACTGTGAAAGTGCTGAATTCAGTATGCCAGCAAATTTGGAAAACTCAGCAGGGGCCATGGGGCTGGAAAAAGTCAGTTTTCATTCCATTCCCAAAGAAAGGCAATGCCAAAGAATATTCAAACTACCACACAATTGCACTCATCTCACACACTAGTAAAGAAATGCTCAAAATTCTCCAAACCAGGCTTCAGCAATATGTGAATGATGAACTTCCAGATGTTCAAGGTGGTTTTAGAAAAGGCAAAGGAAGCAGACATCAAATTGCCAACATCCGCTGGATCATCAAGAAAGCAAGAGAGTTCCAGAAAAACATCTATTTCTGCTTTATTGACTATGTCAAAGCCTTTGACTCTGTGGATCACAATAAACTATGGAAAATTCTGAAAGAAATGGGAATACCAGACGACCTGACCTGCCTCTTGAAAAATCTATATCGAGGTCAGGAAGCAACAGTTAGAGCTGGACATGGGACAACAGACTGGTTCCAAATAGGAAAAGTAGTACGTCAAGTCTGTATATTGTCACCCTGCTTATTTAACTTATATACAGAGTACATCATGAGAAATGATGGGCTGGATGTAGCACGAGCTGGAATCAAGATTGCCAGGAGAAATATCAATAACCTCAGATATGCAGATGACAGCACCCTTATGGCAGAAAGTGAAGAGGAACTAAAAAGCCTGATGATGAAAGTGAAAGAGTAGAGTGAAAAGTTGGCTTAAAGCTCAACATTCAGAAAATGAAGACCTTGGCATCTAGTCTCATCACTTCATGGGAAATAGATGGGGAAATAGTGGTAACAGTGTCACACTTTATTTTGGGGGGGGCTCCAAAATCACTGCAGATGGTGACTGCAGCCATAAAATTAAAAGACACTTACTCCTTGGAAGGAAAGTTATGACCAATCTTGATAGTATATTGAAAAGCAGAGACATTACTTTGCCAACAAAGGTCCGTCTAATCAAGGCTATGTTTTTTCCAGTGGTTATGTATGGATGTGAGTGTTGGACTGTGAAGAAAGCTGAGCACCGAAGAATTGATGCTTTTGAACTGTGGTGTTGGAGAAGACTTTGAGAATCCCTGGGACTGCAAGGAGATCCAACCAGTCCATCCTAAAGGAGATCAGTCCTGGTTGTTCATTGGAAGGACTGATGTTGAAGTTGAAACTCCAATACTTTGGCCACCTCATGTGAAGAGTTGACTCATTGGAAAAGACTCTGATGCTGGGAGGGATTGGGGGCAGGGGGAGAAGGGGACGGCAGAAGATGAGATGGCTGGATGGCATCACCGACTCGATGGACATGGGTTTGAGTGAACTCCGGGAGTTGGTGATGCACAGGGAGGCCTGCCGTGCTATGATTCATGGGGTCACAAAAAGTCGGACACAACTGAGTGACTGAACTGAACTGATGGATTGAGACTCTATTTAACGTTTGCTAAATATATATTTTAGCGCAGTATGTTTTGATGAATTATCCTTGTGCTAATAAACAAAAAAGATACCGCCCTTGCAGAAATACCAGGCAAATATGGACGACTAAATCTACAACCTTATATATTAAATCTCCAGTGAAAATTGATCTGCCAAATACTACTACGTTCAGCTACCTCTGGGGAAAACATATGTCTCTTATCTAATGAGCTTAAGAAGATACACTCTTTGAGTAGCAGAGGGAATTGAAAAGCAAATGAACAAACAAAACTTGTATCACTTATTATACCCTTAAATGTCTTTTAAAAAAATGCTTGAAAATGCTTTAAATTAGACCAAAAATTGAAAACTGAATGTTTCAGTGCTCTAAGGAAGTTTGTAATTTACACAAAATTTATTCCAATATCAAGAATAAATTAATAAATTCCCTCTAGTTAATTTTGGTGGCATATATTTACCTATATTAAAAAAAATCTTCTACATAATAATCTCTAAAGTATTGGTGATGTGCTGTGCAGTGCTTAGCTGCTCAGTCATGTCTGACTCTTTGTGAGCCCATGGGCTGTAGCTTGCCAGTTTCTCTGTCCTTGGGGATCCTCCAGTCAAGAATCCTGGAATGGATTGCTATGCCCTCCTCCAGGGGTTCTTCATAACCCAGGGATTTAAGCCAGGTCTCCCAAATTGCAGGCATTCTTTACTGTCTGAGCCACCAGGAAAGCCCATGAATCCTGGAGTGGGTAGCCAATCCCTTCTCCAGGGGATATTCCTGACCAAGCAATCAAACTGAAGTCTCCTGCAATGCAGGCAGATTCTTTAACAACTGAACTACCAGGGAAGCCCTAAGTGTTGGTTGTTGTTCTTGTTCAGTTGCCCAGTCATGTCAGACTCTTTGCAACTCCATGGACTGCAGCACACCAGACCTCACTGTCCCTCAGCATCTCCTGGAGTTTTCCCAAGTTCATGTTCATTGTGTTGGTGATTCAGTCCAGCCATCTCATCCTCTGATGCTCTCTTCTCCTTCTGCTCTCAATCTTTCCCAGTGTCAGAGACTTTTCCAATGAGTCAGTTCTTCACATCAGGTGGCCAAAGTATTGGAGCTTCAGCTTCAGCATTAGTTCTTCCAGTAAATATTCAGGGTTGATCACCCTTTAGATTGACTGTTTTGATCTCCTTGCTGGCCAAGGGACCTTCAGGAGCCTTCGAAAGCACCACAGTTTGAAGGTATCAGTTCTTTGGTGTTCTGCCTCCTTTATATTCTGCCTCCTCCAGTCCAGCTCTCACAACAATATGTGACCACTGGGAAGACCATAGCCTTGACTATACAGACCTTTGTTGTCACAGTAATGTCTCTGCTTTTCAATACATTGTCTAGATTTCTCATTTGCTTCTGATATCATGGCTGCAGTCACCATCTGCAGTGATTTTGGAGCCCAAGAAGAGGAAATCTGTCACTACTTCCACCTTTTCTCCTTCTACTCACCATATAGTAATGGGGTCAGATGCTATGGCTTTAGGTTTTTTTTTTTTTTTTTTTTTTTAATATTTAGTCTTAAGCCAGCTCTTTCACTTTTCTCCTTCACATTCATCTAGAGACTCTTTAGTTCTTCTTCTCTTTCTGCCATTAGAGTTGTATCATCTATATGTCTGAGGTTGTTGGTGTTTCTCCTGCCTATATTGATTCCAGCTTGTAACTCGGCCAGCCTATCATTTCTCATGATGTGTTCTGCCTATAGGTTAAACAAACATGGTGACAGCAGACTGCACTGTTGCACTCCTTTCTCTTGAACCAACTAGTTGTTCCATACAAGGTTCTAACTGTTGCTTTTTGATCCACATGCAGGTTTCTCAGGAGACAGGTAAGAAGGTCTGGCATTCCCATCTCTCTAAGAGCTTTCTACAGTTTGCCATGATCCACACAGTCAAAGGCTTTAGAATAGTCAATGAAACAAGAGACAGATATTTTTCTGAAATTCTTTTGCTTTCTCTATAACCCAGCAAATGTTGGCAATTTGATCTCCTGTTCCTCTTCCTTTTCTAAACCCTGCATATACATCTGCAAGTTCTTGGTTCCCATAATGTTGAAGCCTAGCATGCAAGATTTTAAGCAAGACCTTACTAGCATGGGAGACGAGTGCAATTATCTGATGATGAGCACATTCTTTGGTATTAACCTTCTTGGGGATTTGGATGAGGATTGACATTTTCCAGCCCTGTGGCCACTGCTGGGTCTTCCAGATTTGCTGTCATAGTGAATGCAACACCTTGATGGCATCTTCCTTTAGGGATTTAAATAATTCTACTGGAATTTCATCGCATCCACTAGCTTTATTAAGAGCAGTGCTTTTTAAGGCCCACTTGACTTTGCACTCCATAATGTCTGATTCTTGGTGACTAACAGCACCATCATAGTAATCTGGTTCATTAAGATTTTTTTATACAGTTTTTCCACCTATTCTCTCTATCTTTTCTTGATCTCTTCAGTGTCTACTAGTTCTGTACCATTTTTATCTTTATTGTGCCCATTTTTGGGCAGAATGCTCCCTTGATGCTTCCAATTTTCCTGAAGAGATCTCGTCTTTCCCCTTTGTTCTTTTCTTCTAGTATTAAGCACTGTTCATTGAAAAAGCCCTTCTTGTCTCTTCTAGGCATTTTTTGGAACTCTGAGTTTAATTGGATGTACCTTTCCCTCTCTGCCTTGCTTTTTTCCTCTCTTTGCTCTTCCACTATTTGTAAAACCTCCTCGGATAACCAGTTTGCCTTCTTTACATTTTCTTTGGGATGGTTTTGTTCATTGCCTCCTGTATAATTCTATGGACCTCTGTCCATAGTTCTTCAAGCATACTGTTAACTTGATCTAGCCCCTTGAACCTCTTTGTAAGCTCTACTGTGAATTCATATGGGATTTGATTTAAGTCATACCTTGCTGTCATATTGTTTTTCCTGGTTTTCTTTAGTTTAAACCTGAATTTTGCTATGAGAAACTGATGATCTGAGCCACAGTCAGATCCAGCTGACTGTATACAGCATCTCCATCTTCAGCTACAAAGAAAGTAACCAATTTGATTTTGGTATTGACCATTTAGTGAAGTCCATGTGTAAAGTCATTTTGTGTTGTTTAAAAAGGGTATTTGCTATGACTAGTACTAGTGGTATTAAGTGTTTATACTAAATTTTAGTTGTGTGTTCTAAATAATGGCAATTTTATTTTTTTCTCTAGTGAGTCAAATACTAAATATTTCAGACTTTGTGTGTCATTCAGTCTCTGACACAATCATACCTCTGCTGGTGGAACACAAAAGCAGACATAAACAGTTAATAACAACTGAGTCTGTCTGTGTTCTGATAAAATTTTATTTATAATAATGTGGTGGGCAGGACTTGGCCACCTGTGTATAGTTTGCTGATCATTAGCATACACTGTTAAACATTATCTGTGTGCAAAATCATCTCCAGCTAAGAACCACTGTTCTAAAGAGACCAGGGTCAATGCAGTCATGGATACCTGTTACATTCTGTATACTTAAAATATTCTACATTTTAAAATAGATATGTTTTAAAGATATGCTCTCTAAATAAAAGTGCATGGATTTTAGTGGAACAGAAAACTCAGATGATAAGCACTGGGAGGACAAGAACTCCATAATTGTTATTTATCACTAGCTGCAGAACCTGATAGAGGGAACTATCAATAAACATTTACCCAAAAAGCAAAGAAGGAACAATCAATACACATTTATCCAAAAAGCAAATGAATAAAAGTTTGCAAAAATAACTACAATGAACAATTTAGAACTATTTGCCAAGTTTTAAGTTACTATGTTATTTTCCTTAAACACATTTTCTATACTCTCAGACTCTGTGAAGCATGTTTTCTTAGGTAAGATAATTCTCTGCTAAGTCTTTGCAATAGGGCTTGGTGGAAGCTAGAAGACTGAAAGAGAAAGAAGGAATATGCAGCATTTTGTTGTGGTCTCTTTACTGGTTCTGTTGCCATCACCTTAGCAGAATGCAGTGATGGTTTTCCAAACCCTAGCACTTTGTTCCAGTATTAGCAACCTCCACAACATTTATGAAATCAGAATCATAGGACCTAATGCAGAGGGACTTCCTCCTCAAACATCTGAGTTAAAGCTTGAAGGACTCCTACTCTAAATTTCTTAAGATTTAAAAATTCTAATCCTTTTTGCTCCTTCAGTGTTAGAGATATAGCTATTCCTTGTTGCTGCCTTCTAAGGCAGGAGGTGAAGGGAACGACAGAGGATGAGATGGTGGGATGGCCTCACTGACTCGGTGGACATGAATTTGAGCAAGCTCCGGGAGTTGGTGGTGGACAGGGAATCCTGGTGTGCTGCAGTCCATGGGGTCACAAAGAGTCAGACACGACTGAGCGACTGAACTGAACTGACTGGACACCTTTTCTCCTCCAGCATTAGAAGTATAGCTGTTTCTTGTTGCTGTCTGCCTAAGAAAACACCTTCATCTACATTTTTTGACTTTCAGTTTTTCAATATATAGTTAACAAGTCTGTATATTAAATTATCTTTGCTAAAGTAATTGCTGTGATTTCTATGCCCAAACTGAATTCTGGATGATACAAACTAAAGGAATAAAAACACGGACACCATTCATTCTATGGTCAGTAAAATGGAGATAGGAGGGCCAAATGACTTAAGGAGATAATTTTTAATTGGTTCCTGAAAAACTTATAGGTGTTTGACAGACTAACCATGTAAAAATTTTTAAGGGTGCATGCATGTATGCTCAGAGAAGGCAATGGCACCCCACTCCAGTACTCTTGCCTGGAAAATCCCATGGATGGAGGAGCCTGATGGGTTACAGTCCATGGTGTCGCTAAGAGTTGGACACAACTGAGCGACTTCATTTTCACTTTCATGCATTGGAGAAGGAAATGGCAACCCACTACAGTGTTCTTGCCTTGAGAATCCCAGGGACGGGGTAGCCTGGTGGGCTGCCGTCTATGGGGTCACACCGAGTCAGACACAACTGAAGCGACTCAGCAGCAGCACCAGCATGTATGCTAAATCACTTGTCATGTCCGACTCTTTGTGACTCCACAGACTATAGCCTGCCAAACTCCTCTGTCCATGGGATTCTCCAGACAAGAATATTGGAGTGGGTTGTTTTGTGCTTCTTCAGGGGATCTTCCAAAATCAGGGTTCAAGCCCATGTCTCTTGTGTCTCTTGCGTCTCTTACAATGGCAGGTGGTTTTGTTAACCAGTAGCACAGCCTGGGACGCCCTCATTAAGGTTATTTGAAGGAAAAGATAATGAGGCTCCTGAACAGGGGAAAAACACACACACACACACAGAATGGTGAAATAGTAAATTTAGAGACTGTGATACTATTTTAATAAATAGATAGAAAAGATTAATGTGATTACAATGGGGCTAGGGTGATACAACACTGGATACCCTAAGGTATCAATCATTCACTCAATTGCTGTGCTAAATTTATGGAGTAAACAAAATAGAATTTGTCTATAAAGAGATAGCATATTCAGTCTAGCTGAAAGATTGATACTAAAGAATTAATTTTACTAATAATTATATAATTAAAAATTCTGCAAAAAAATGAAATTCAGAGAGCTAGAATGAAGAATTAATAAGAAACTTTTAAATTAAGATGTGATAAGGAAATCTTTTCTGAGGAAGTGACATTTAAGCTAAGAACCAAAAGAGAAAAATTATTTTGGCCAGAATTAGACAGTTTGGTGTAAATTTGGGCCTTACTCTTGGCTTGGTTGAAAGATTTAAGTATGAAAGTTGTATGATCTTAGTTCTGTTTTAACCTAGAGTCTGTCGTACAGAATGAAGTAACACAGAAAGAGAAAAACATGTACTGTATATTAATACATATATATAGAATCTAGAAAAATGGTCTTGATTAAACTATTTGGAGGCAGGAATAGAGACACAATAATAGAGAACAAACTTGTAGACACAGTGGGAGAAGGAATGGATGGGATAAATTGAGAGAGCAGCATTAGCATATATACACTCAGTTAGGTTCAGTTCAGCTGCTCAATCATGTCCAACTCTTTGTGACTCCGTGGACCAGTTATGGATTTTCATAAAATTTTTTGAAATTCTAATAATAGTATAATAGCTATATGTATTTTTATTGTTTATTTTTAGCTAATATTAAGTGAGAGTACATCAAGGCTGTATACTGTCACCTGCTTATTTAACTTATATGCAGAGTACATCATGAGAAATGCTGGGCTGGAAGAAGCACAAGATGGAATCAAGATTGCCTGGAGAAATATCAATAACCTCAGATATGCAGATGACACCAACCTTAGGGCAGAAAGTGAAGAGGAACTAAAAAGCCTCTTGACGAAAGTGAAAGAGTAGAGTGAAAAAGTTGGCTTAAAGCTCAACATTCAGAAAACAAAGATCATGGCATCGGGTCCCATCACTTCATGGGAAATAGATGAGGAAACAGTGGAAACACTGTCAGACTTTATTTTGGGGGGCTCCAAAATCACTGCAGATGGTGATTGCAGCCATAAAATTAAAAGACACTTACTCCTTGGAAGGAAAGTTATGACCAACCTAGATAGCATACTCAAAAGCAGAGACATTACTTTGCCAACAAAGATCTGTCTAGTCAAAGCTATGGTTTTTCCAGTGGTCATGTATCGATGTGAGAGTTGGACTATGAAGAAGGCTGAGCGCTGAAGAATTGATGCTTTTGAACTGTGGTGTTGGAGAAGACTCTTGAGAGTCTCTTGGACTGCAAGGAGATCCAACCAGTCCATTCTAAAGGAGATCAGCCCTGGGATTTCTTTGGAAGGAATGATGCTAAAGCTGAAACTCCAGTTCTTTGGCCACCTCATGCGAAGAGTTGACTCACTGGAAAAGACTCTGATGCTGGGAGGGAATGGGGGCAGGAGGAGAAGGGAATGACAGAGGATGAGATGGCTGGATGGCATCACTGACGTGATGGACATGAGTTTGAGTGAACTCCAGGAGTTGGTGATGGACAGGGAGGCCTGGCATGCTGCGATTCATTGGGTCACAAAGAGTCGGACACGACTGAGTGACTGAATTGAAGTGAGAATAATTGTATCCAATTACTTTAAATTTTTTTGACAAGCCAACCCTTACTTTACCTCCTATTTCATTTCTTCTCTATTACTCTGCTTGATCCATATTCTCCTCTCCATTGTTATTTGGAATATGCCTAGCTCCTTTCTTAGACCTTATGCAAATACTTGCTTTGCCTTCTTCCTGAACAATCTTGACTAAACATGACTTTCTTAAACTGTCTTTTGAAATGCCAAATTAATTAATAAATCTTCCTTGGGAACTTAATGTAAAATAGCATTTCACTATATAAAAATACATTCACTTACTATGCTGTATTTTTATTTCTAGCTCTTATCAATGAATTATTTATTTGTTTACCATTGTTGATCCCCACTAGAGTATGAGCTCTGTAACAACTAGAATTTTATCTGCTTCTCCTTTATTGTATCCCTGGTGTAGGAGTTCAATAAATATTTACTGAAGAACAAATATGAATTAAATATTTTAACACTACACAATAGCTTTCTTTAAGTCTATTAATAGCTTTGTTTTGAAATCTAATTTGTATTATATTAATGTAGCACAGTTTTTCCTAACTGGGGGTGATGAAGGAAATGACAACCCACTCCAGTATTCTTGACTGGGAAATCCCATGGACAGAGGAGCCTGGTGGGATAGAGTGCATAGGGTCACAAAAAGTTGGACACTACTGAAGTGACTGAACATGCAGTGTAACCCAGTGCTTCTCACCTGTGGGGGAGGGTGTAATCTAAGGGTGATTTTATAATATCTGGAGATATTTTTGGTTGTTACAACAGGAGGAGGGTAGTGCTCCTGGCATCTAGTGTATATAGGTCTTGGATGTTGCTAAACATCAAGGACATACCTTTATAACAAAGAATTATGCATGAAATATCAATAGTGTCACTGTAGTGAAACCTTGATGTAGCCACTCCATTTTCACTTTGATTAGCATGTTCTTGTATCATTTTACTTTATTTTACTTTCAATCCTATTGTGAGTTTATGATTTATATATGCATTTCATCAAATGATTGCCTATGTTTATATTTTTATATTTTAATTAAATAGTTAATCTGTTTAAATTCACCATGATGCTTGGTATATTTGGAACACTTTTATATATGCTTATTATCTCTCTTCCTTATTCTGTTCTTTTCTCAATTCTTTTATGTTGATAAAGGAATGTTTTTAGAGTTTTTTAAAACTTTTCATCAGAATATAATATAGAAATTGAAATGCACATAAGTGTGAAAATCAGTGAATTTCACAAGTTTAACATATCTGTATGTCCAGCACTCAGATTAAGAAATGGGATTATGACCATCACCCCATGTGGTCATGCTCCCTACCAGTCTCTAGCTAATCACAAGAAACCACTATTCAGACATTTTAGCAGCATAAAGAAAGGTTTTTTGTTTTTTTTTTTTTTTGGTATGTTAGTTGAATAGATTTATAGAGTATGTGTTATTTTTTTCTGATTCTTCATTCAATATTGTGATAAAGAATCATTCTTATTTTCCATGTAGTTGTAGACTTTATGTTCCTGTGGCTCTATCACATTTTGTGAATTTACCAGAGTTAATTTACACATTTTGTTTTATAAGCATTTGAATAGTTAACAGTTTCAGATGATTATTAATAGTACTATTATACACACTAGAACAAATCTTTTGTTAAACCCATGTCCACATTAAATCTGAGGATACACCTTTAAGAAAATCATCAAATAATTTTCCAAATTGGTTGTACAAATGTATACTTTGACAAATGGTACACAGAATTCTGGTTGCTCCCCATTCTTACCAATAATTAATATTTTTCATCTGCTTCATTTGGTACATTCTGGGGTTTAGAGCATTGTGGTGGTGTGATTTTATTGATAGATGATTAAGTTGAACAATACTTTTACCTATATTAATTAGGTATTTTGATATCTTTTTTGGTGAAGTATCTTTGTAAATCTTTATATCTTTTTCATTGAACTTTGTTCTAATTGATTTATTGGAGAACTTTATATGTTTTGCATTTGTCAAATATATGTATGGTGAATATCCTTTTCCTCTTGGGGGTTTGCCAATAAGTTGGTTTTTAATCACCTTAGTTCTTCTCTATTGGTTTAGAGTACATGCATTCTATTTTAACTATTACTTTTAAAATGTTAACATACACAGGATTATATGTGTATGTGCAACACTGCATTCAAAAGGATATATTCTTTTACCCATTCACTCATCCTGTGAGAGATATGCTATTTTTTTTCTAGTATTTTCTTTTTTTCTTTTTTTTTGTAATCCTGCAAATTAGACATGAATTTATCATTATTTTATATAGTCTATGTTTCATAAAATCCATCCATATATTGCATATTTTCTTGTGTTTCAGTTTTTCTGTGTAAAGTGGCTTCTTTTTGAAGCAATCCTTTAGAATGGTGATTCTAAAATTTATCATACAGAAAAATAACGTGGTAGGCTTGTTGAAACAGAAATTGCTGGGCAACTTAAAAGTGCACAGACTCCTTCTAGGGTGACACTGGCAACCTGGAGCAGATCCGAGGGAGAACATGGAGATGACACCCACAGTCAGCTCCTGGATGTAAACTTAGAAGCCTGACCCCACTGCTGCATCTTCTGAAGCGTGCAAATAGGCCTTCTGAAGTATGCTAATGAGCCTCAGTCAGGGAAAGGTTGGAAATGGGGTGTTTATATCTACTTCCTCGTGCTCAGCCTGAAACTCTGTGCTAAGGAGTCAGAAAGAGTCCTTGGGCACTAATTAAAAAATATTTCTTTGTTTGCAGTTGTACTGTGTGTCTGGACATCAGCTTTATTGGGTTTCAGAGCATCAGGTGGAAGTTTTATAAGCTGAGGTGCTAGATATTGGGTCCAATCCCTTTACTCCTCAAGTTGAAGCTGAGAGTGTGAGTTCTCTTCTGATTGTATGATGTTGTGCTGGGGATGTGGTTTAGGTGGCAGTGTGTTTGAGCCTTCTGTACCCATTTCAAGGTAATCACTGATGCAATGGACATGAACTTGGCCAAACTTCTGGAGATGGTGAGGGACAGAGAGGCCTGGTATGCTGCTGTCTGTGGGGTTGCAAAGAGTTGGACACAACTGGGTGACAGAACAACAATCTCTCCTTCAATTGATGTGTATGAGTTACTCAAAGAGTTTCTGGAATTTATTTGGTGGGAATTGCACCATGTGTGGCTGTACATCAGGAACCTCCTATTTCACCATCTTGGAACAGAATTCTGTCTTTCTTTTCACTCTTTCCTAATCTTATCATCGAACCTGTTCCCTCACAGTAATCCACAACTCAGTAAATGGAACCTCACATCCTCAGGTGCTTAGGTCAAAAATTTGATAAGTCTTTTAAAAATATTTTCTCATATTACTCTTTTTTATGATATTGCACTGTGCTCATACTCTAATTTCAAGTTACATTGACCTTCTCACTGTTCCTAAAACAGATCAACAAGCCCTTCCTCTTAGAGTTCAAAAAAAAAATTATTTTATTGAAATATAGTTGATTTACAATATTGTGTTTATTATGCACAGCAAAGTGATTCATATATATATGTATACAAATACATACATACATTATGTATGTACATATATATTCTTCTTCATATTCTTTCTTATTGTGGTTTATCACGGGATATTGAATATCGTTCTGAGGCTGTACATTAGGACCTTGTTGTTGGGGCTTTTTGCATTTACTATTTCCTCAGCTCTTCCTCTAAGCACATTCATGACTGCTGTTTTTCCTCCTTCATATCATTATTCCTATGACACAATCTGTAAGACTATCCTTGGACACATAAAATTGGGGCCCATTCTAGCACATTTCCTATATTCTTTTATATATTTTCTTAGCATGTATTGTTCTTATTTTGTGTTCCACGAAGGAAAGGGTTATTTTCTTTTATTCTCAATACTGTATTTCTAGTGTCCACAACAGTGCCTGGCACACAATATTGAATAAATAAATTGACCTTAAGAATTGATCATGGCATCCGGTCCCATCACTTCATGGGAAATAGATGGGGAAACAGTGGAAATAGTGTCAGACTCTATTTTTCTGGGTTCCAAAATCACTACAGATGGTGAATGCAGCCATGAAATTAAAAGATGCTTACTCCTTGGAAGGAAAATTATGACCAACCTAGATAGCATATTCAAAAGCAGAGACATTACTTTGCTAACAAAGGTTCGTCTAGTCAAGGCTAAGGTTTTTCCTGTGGTCATGTATGGATGTGAGAGTTGGACTGTGAAGAAGGCTGAGCGCCGAAGAATTGATGCTTTTGAACTGTGGTGTTGGAGAAGACTCTTGAGAGCCCCTTGGACTGCAAGGAGGTCCAACAAGTTCATTCTGAAGGAGATCAGCCCTGGGATTTCTTTGGAAGGAATGATGCTAAAGCTGAAACTACAGTACTTTGGCCACCTCATGCGAAGAGTTGACTCATTGGAAAAGACTCTGATGCTGGGAGGGATTGGGGGCAGGAGGAGAAGGGGACGACAGAGGATGAGATGGCTGGATGGCATCACTGACTCGATGGATGTGAGTCTGAGTGAACTCTGGGAGTTGGTGATGAACAGGCAGGCCTGGCGTGCTGCGATTCATGGGGTCGCAGAGAGTCAGACACGACTGAGTGACTGATCTGATCTGATCTGATCTGATTGTATTCTTTCATTTCCCTTGTTCTATATTATTACTTGCTCTTCTTTTGTGTTATAAACTTTTAAAAATTGCTTACTTGTATATAGATTTTCTTTTTTCCCCCTAATTAAAGAGACCACAAGCTCCTTTGTGATAGTAGCTATATTATCTTATTTAAAAATCTAGGTTTAAGGTAAATAGTTCAGGGAGATGTTTATTTATTCATTTATCAATTTCTGTAAAATCTTTGCAATATTAATGTGTTGTATAGAATTAATGTTTTATTTAATGCTTTATTAAATGTTGAGTCTGTTATGTGCTCAAGATATATGATTTTATTAATCAAAAATGGGAATTTTCATTAATATTTTACTTTTCTCCAAATTCACAATAGATTATATAATCATTACTTCTTTATTATACATATTGCTCAAGTAATTAGTTACTTGTATCTTGTTATTTACTGATATTTAATCTGTTATGTCTTTACAAGATAAGTTATTCTTCTAAAACCTAAATTATTATGCTGTTCTCTTTACTTACTCCTGCTTTTTTGAGTACTTCTGGGGACAGATTTTTTTTAAATGTTCAGAATATATAGTTTCTTTATAGTTATTTTGATTTCTTAATAATAGAACATTTTATTAAAATCCAAAGTGGATTAATTTATAAGATATGTATTTGAAGATAAAGCAAAAAGAGCAATACAATCTGTAGTATTTTTAGTGCTAGTTTAGAGTTACCAACGTATACATTCCAAAATGCATCATGAATAAAAGCCTGAGAAAATTGAAAAGGATGCAAGCCATTTCAGCAAGTGGCAAAAATAGGGTGCTTCAAAAGGGCAGAGCTGGCATGAATTAATTGGACTTTCACATCCATGTTTGTCAGAATTATTATAATCCAGTGGAAGAAAGAGTGGAATAGATACTTGGATATTTTTAGTTTATGGATTCTATTTCTTGATCTGTAAGCTAGAACACACATTAACATTTCTTCCAAATTACTCTAGTAAGTTTGGAAGTATGTATAAATCATGGGAATCATAGTAATGATTTTTTAAAAACATCTAAATAAAAAGTAGCACATATTTGCTAAGGAAAACATTTTCATATGTAGGCAGTCCTGTGTGGATTATTCTTAAAACAATTGTAATTTGTTGAAATTAATTCTCTCATTCAAGATAGGTGAAAACTGTCCCTTTTTTTCTGTTTAATTTGTCTTTGTTCTAAATCCTTTACATAGCCATGAAAATCTGAACTGTACATTAAAAAGTCCAAGAAAATTAAGGGTGACAATGAGGAGTTGAAGGAGCTAGACCTATGCAGAACAGGCATTAGGAAGGTGGAAAGTACTAAAAATCACATTTTGGAATGGGGGGGTCCTGTGAAAGGCACTGATGCCCATTAAAAGTTTAAAATATCATAATATTACTAGTTTATTTTTAACATCTTGCATTTAATCCTAAAATGCACTCAACTAGATTTTAAACTGCTTGGTGGCAGAGGTTATAAATAACTGTTTTTTTTTCATTCATAATGAAGCACATGTCACTCAGAGTAGAAATTAAATATCTAATAAATCGTGAATGCTACATTGGATGTTCTTTAACCCTAAATTAAAGCAGCTGTTAAGCATTTTTTTCTTTTTATTCTATATAATTAATCTGAAAGTACAATATTTGAAAGTCATTCTTCTATCTTATTTTGTAGTATCTCACAGGTAAGTTTCTCAGGAACCAGAAGCCTCTAGAGAACTGGCTAACAACTGCTCTAATGAATTTTACTTCTCAAGGGGAAGTACATTGTAATGTAGTGCATTACTCTACAAGAACTACTGCAAAGAGTATTTAGAATTTTGAAGATATACTTTTATCCCAGACACATCTGCTTAAGTTCTTTCAACTGCTCAGTAGAGGCAGCAACAAAATATTGTGCCGAGTACAGCATGTCTGCATGTGCAGGGGAGAGAGAGACACACACACACAGAATGAGAAAGAGAAACAGAGAAATGTTTGAGCTAAAGTTGTTAAAGTTTAGGCCCTCAAAGTTAAGTGAGTACTGTATATTTCCCATTCTTTTTTGGAAAAAAAAAAAACCAGAGTGGAATGTGTGAAAAGGAATACTTCTATAGTTATCTTTGAGGGAAAATCTCTCTAGATATGTATATTTCAATTAACTAATTTCTAAATTTCTAACATAGAAAATCCTTGTCTCTGTGTCATCTCAATTGAAAATTAATGTTTTCAATCAACAAAGACCAATTTGAAGAGAAAAAAATATGATCTCATGAGTTATTATTGTTCATTTTCATTTTGAGTACATAAAAATGAGGACAGAAAAGTACAGTTCATTTGGAAATCCTCGCTACAGCTACCCTTCAAGAACAATAGCAAGTAAAAAAGTCTTTTACACCTTCTTCAATCTAGTTTGTCGTCCTCTCATTCCAGCAACAAAATAAGCACACTGAATTATTATATTCAAAATGAATAGCTATTGAACCTTAAGAAGTGGTTTAAGGTGAAGTGTGAACAAAAAATCCTGGTGATGGCATACAGACTGCAGAGACAAAACTGGATTGGAAGACAGTGATTCCAGAAGGAGGCTTTCACTGGAAAACTTGCCTATTGTCTCATAAGACTTCTCTAGAGTCACTGAAATTTGCCAAAGACAAACTTTGTTGCTTTTCTAGTTTCTTTTTCAACCATCATTGGGGAGTTCATCGGGTCGTTGCATAAGGGAACACATATTGAATCATTCTACAAATGAAATTAATTAAGACAGGAGCATTGGAAAAAAAGTGAATTCAGTCTAAAATAATTTCAGGTTTTAAACTGCTTGTTCAGTTCAGTTTCTCAGTCGTGTCTGACTCTTTGGAATTCCATGGACTGCAGCACGCCAGGCCTTCCTGTCCATCACCAACTCCGAGAGTTTACTCAAACTCATGTCCATCAAGTTGGTGATGCCATCCAACCATCTCATCCTCTGTCATCCCCTTCTCCTCTTGCCTTCAATCTGTCCCAGCATCAGGGGCTTTTCCAAGAGTCAGTTCTTCGCATCACGTGGCCAAAGTATTGGAACTTCAGCTTCAGCATCAGTCCTTCCAATGGATATTCAGGACTGATTTCCTTTAGAAATGAATGATTTGATCTCCTTGCAGTCCAAGGGACCTTCAAGAGTCTTCTCCAACACCATGGTTCAAAAGCATCTATTCTTCAGCGCTCAGCTTTACTTATGGTCCAACTCTCACATCCATACATGACTATTGGAAAAACCATAGCTTTGACTAGATGGACCTTTGTTGGCCAAAGTAATGTCTCTGCTTTATAATATGCTGTCTAGGTTGGTCATAACTTCCCTGGTGGCTCAGGTGATAAAAGTGTCTGCTTGCAATGCGGGAGACACAGGTTCGATACCTGGGTTGGGAAGATCCCCTGGAGAAGGAAATGGCAACCCACTCCAGTTCTCTTGCCTGGAAAATTCCATGGATGGAGGAGTCTCATAGGCTAGAGTCCATGGGGTCGCAAAGAGTCAGACACGACTGAACGACTTCACTTTCACTTTCAGGTTGGTCATAGCTTTTATTACAAGGAGCAAGCATCATTTAATTTCATGGATGCAGTCACCATCTGAAATATTGAAATATTAGAACTCCCTAGTATGATCCTAGTCCTGATCAATTTTGTTATGTTCAAGAAGTTAGAAGAAATTTGATAGTACTTTTATTAATGTCCAAAGATAAAATCAGAAATGTGGAAGCCAGATGTTACAAGTATTAATGATGCTTACATATTTCAATTATATTTTGGATAATAGAAAGTTGAACAGAATTAATACAATTTCTTAAAATTATCTATTACCTTATGTTAGAAAATATTTACAATTGCAGTTAGCATATACATACATGTATATATAGAGAGAGAACATTCAAGTTTGCAACACCAGAGAGTAACTAAGTAGTGCTTTAAATTTAGATTTCTATGAATCCAAAACTTTCTCTTTGTATAACACAGAACATTGTCTTTCAAATAAATAAGGGCATACATCTCAGTTTGCTTTCTACATTTCACCAGGAATACTTATGGCAAGATATGTATTTTACCTATGCTCCCTCACAGTTGGAGAAAAAATATTTATTTTTCCTGACATTCTACCAATCTCTTACTTTATTTCCCTTTCATATAGGCTTAAGCCCCTGAAGAAAATAACTCCTTAGTTCCTTAAGTGTCTGCTGGCAAAGCAATTTTATTGTATCCACTTGAGGCTATAGCAACACTCCAGCAAGAGTACATTTATGGGAAAGCCAGAATGAAATTAAATAACCAAGTAACTCATTTTTGTCATATTTATACAACACTTTACATTTGTGCAGTGCTATATAATTATCTTCACAGCTTCTGTGTGAACTTTATTATCTATGTGCTATCATATGAAGTGAAAATTGAAGCACACTGAAGTTAGGTCACTCCCCCAAGGTGATATGAAAGTATTCTGAGAAACAGAGTTCAAAAAACATCTATTGCACAAAGCAGAAGATATTCAAGGTTGTTTTGTGCAAGTAGAATTAAATAAAGACAATACTTAATGTGAAAAAAGCAAAAATATATTTGAAGTTCAGTCATCAGTTTAGGAATAATTTTCTATATATGGAAGCAAGACTATCAAGACTGAATTTTTTTCAGACAACTGTACACTCTAATCCCTACACATAAAATATAAAATAATGAGCTTATACTTTGAATAATATGTTTAAATACAGTATAAAGTCATGGTTTGGGTAAACTAATTCTAAAATAATGTAATAAATTAACTTAAAATATCTAAAGACAATAGTTAAGCAAAGTAGATATCACTGTAGTGGAAGGTGATTCAAAGTTGTTAAAAAAACAACACAAAGGTATGATAATTATGTTTTCGTGTGGTTAACCAGATCAAACAAAATTTATGAAAGGAGATGCCCTTTCTAAATTTTTAATTTATATTGGAGTATGCTGCTGCTGCTGTTAAGTCGCTTCAGTTGTGTCCGACTCTGTGCGACCCCATAAACGGCAGCCCACCAGTCTCTGCCATCCCTGGGATTCTCTAGGCAATATTGGAGTATAGTTGATTAAAAATGGTGTGTCAGTTCCAAATGAATGGCAGAGTTATTCTGATATATATATATATATACATACATACATACATATATCTAATCTTTTTCAAAATATTTATCCATTTAGGCTACTACAGAGTATTGGGCTGAGTTCCCTATGCTATACAGTAGGTTCTTGTTGGTTATCTATTTTAAATATAGTAGTGTGTACACGTCCATCCCAGACTCCCAAACTCCCTATCCCTCACCCACCACTGCCCCCTGGTAATCATAAATCTGTTCTCTAAGTCTGTGAATCTGTTTGAAATAAGCTCATTTGTAATTTTTTTTAAGATTCTGCATATAAACATTATCATATGATGTTTGTCTTTGTCTGACTTACTTTACTTAGTATGATAATTTCCAGTCCCACCCATGTTGATGCAAATGGCATTATTTCATTCTTTTTAATGGCTAATATTCCATTGTCTACATGTATCACATCTGTATCCATTTATCTGTTAATGGGCATTTAGGCTGCTTACATGTCTTGGCTATTGTAAATAGCACTTCAAGAGGTGCATGGATCCTTTTAAAGCATGTTTTTCTCCAGATATACGCCCAGGGTTATATGGTAGTTCTAATTTTAGCTTTTTTTTTTAAAGGAACCTCTGTGTATGTGTGTGTGTGTTTATGTGTGTGTGTGTGTGTGTGTGTGCCTGTGTTCAGTTGTGTCTGACTCTTTGCAACCATACTCTTCTCCCTACTGGCTGTACCAACTTACATTCCCTCCAACACAGTAATAGGAGGGTTCCTTTTTCTCTACATCCTCTCCAGCATTTACTGTTTGTATATTTTCTAATCATGATCATTCTGACTGGTATGAGGTGGTATCTCACTGAATTTTTCCTCTCATAGTTGAAATAATTTCTTCAAAATGTGGAAATACATACACAATTTTAAAGGACATGTTATAAATAGAAATCAAGCCCACTTAGCACATAAATTTCTTGTGGTTAATTTTTAAAAAGAATGTTGATGTATGACAAAACCAATACAATATTGTAAAGTAATTAACCTCCAATTAAAATAAATAAATTTATATTAAAAAAAAGAATAAAAACTGTTATAAGCAAAGACTAGAAGAGCTGCATGTGAATGAGTACAAAAGATAATTTTAAAATAAAAAATTAAAATATAAATCAAAATAAAGTATATATTATTCAGTTCAGTTCAGTTCAGTTCAGTTGCTCAGTTGCGTCCGACTCTTTGCGACCCCATGAATCGCAGCATGCCAGGCCTCGCTGTCCGTCACCAACTCCTGGAGTTCACTCAGACTCACGTCCATCAAGTCAGTGATGCCATCCAGCCATCTCATCGTCTGTCGTCCCCTTCTCCTCCTGCCCCCAATCCTCCCAGTATCAGAGTCTTTTCCAATGAATCAACTCTTCGCATGAGGTGGCCAAAGTACTGGAGTTTCAGCTTCAGCATCATTCCTTGCAAAGAAATCCCAGGGCTGATGTCCTTCAGAATGGACTGGTTGGATCTCCTTGCAGTCTTCTCCAACACCACAGTTCAAAAGCATCAATTCTTCAGCATTCAGCTTTCTTCACAGTCCAACTCTCACATCCATACATGACCACAGGAAAAACCATAGCCTTGACTAGATGGACCTTTGTTGGCAAAGTAATGTCTCTGCTTTTGAGTATGCTATCTAGGTTGGTCATAACTTTCCTTCCAAGGAGTAAGTGTCTTTTAATTTTATGGCTGCAATCACCATCTGCAGTGATTTTGGAGCCCCCAGAAATAAAGTCTGACACTGTTTCCACTGTTTCCCCATCTATTTCCCATGAAGTGATGGGGCCCGATGCCATGATCTTCATTTTCTGAATGTTGAGCTTTAAGCTCAGTATTTAAAATCAATTGACAACATGCTAGATGATCTCTTATTTTTAAAATTTTAATTTTACATTTTTTTCAGGCAAATGCTTTTTCACAATAGGATGTATATGGCCTTAGGGAATCCGTTCTTGAGTGGATAAAATCCATATGTCCTGATGTGCCAAAATGACTCTAATAACCTTACCTTTTTGGGAATTCTAGTCTCATTTCCTATTTTGGATCAGGCTATATTTTTAACTTGCAAGAACTCTGCCAGAATACTTTGGAAAACTATACTTGCATCCACCTCCTTTGCTCTGTGTTATCATTACAGTAGTATCAACTTAAGAAATTGATACCCTGTCTTGTAGTTGGGCAACATATGCTATATTTATGTCTTTTTGCAGGAATAAATTATTGTTACACTTTTAGGTTGAGTGCTAAGCAAACATTTTGAATAGATTTGCCAGTTGTCCCATGACACTCTCATTTGTTTATCTTCTTTAATCCATTTTCATACTCTTCAGTTAAGACCAACTATATATTTCAATTTTATTGGATTGACACTTCTATTTTTGAGAAAAATTTTGTCATGCTTATTGAGATTATGGCCTTTTCAGTCAAATAAGTCAATGATTAGTCTAACTAGTGATTGTGCTTGTTTGATTTAGTTTGTAAGCTTTCAGATATTTTTGGAAACCACTCAATGATAAGTTAGTTCTCAGGATTCATGCAACCTCTAGTCCTCACGCTGTGCTTTCCTGTGCTTAGTCACTCAGTCATATCCAACTCTTTCTGACCATGGACTGTAGACCACCAGGTTCTTCTGTCCATGGGGATTCTCCAGACAAGAATACTGGCATGGGTCACGTGCCCTCCTCCTCAATCCAGAGATCATACCCAGGTCTTCCACACTGCAGGCAGATTCTTTACCATCTGAGCCACCAGGGAAGCCCAAAATTGCCAGAGTGGGTAACCTATCCCTTCTCTGGGGGATCTTCCTGACCCAGGGATCAAACCAGGGTCTCCTGCATTGCAGGGGGATTATTTACCAGCTGAGCTATAAGGGAAGCCCAATCCTCAACCTGCTGCTGCTGCTGCTGCTAAGTCGCTTCTGTCGTGTCCGACTCTGTGCGACCCCATAGACGGCAGCCCACCAGGCCCCTCCGTCCTTGGGATACTCCAGGCAAGAACACTGGAGTGGGTTGCCATTTCCTCCTTCAATGCATGAAAGTGAAAAGTGAAAGTGAAGTCGCTCAGTCTTGTCTGACTCTTAACGACCCCATGGATTGCAGCCTACCAGGCTCCTCCATCCATGGGATTTTCCAGGCAAGAGTACTGGAGTGCGGTGCCATTGCCTTCTCCCATCCTCAACCTACCAGCCAATAAATCAATATTGTGTTCACTTTAGAGTTCCAGAAACTGAGGCTCAAAAAGTCAAATGTCTAGCTCTAAGTTATCAGAGTTCTTGGTTATCTAATATGAAGCATTTCAGTACTTCCATTGTTCTCTATATCTGTTCTCCCTTCCTTTCTACTGTTACATATTTAAATATTCTGCTTTCAATTCTTAGATTTAGCAAACAACCTCTACACCAAATCACATTAACTTTTTACTTATATTCATCTATAATGACCTTCATACCTACTGTCTACCAAAATAAGTGAAGATTTTGACACCTCCAAATCTATCTTGCATTCTTTCAAGTACATGAGCAATTTCATCATGGCATGTTTTATTCATTTATTAAAACAAATCTTAAATTGTGTATGTGTACGTGTGTTTGTTTGGTGTGGGTAGGGGAGATGTCTTGAGGCATTGATAACATGATCTTATGAATATTTGTAAATAGCTGCTTTGTACAAGAGTATATGGAATTTTGAATGTCTATATTGGATAGGCTTACCTATTGGGAAGGAAGATCAAAGAGATTATATGGTCATGATTTAAGCATGGGTTACTATGTTGACATCTCACGTTACTCTTAGGAAACTGACTTTTTCAACAACAACAAAAAATACCCTCAGAGTTTGTATATCCCTACCTGCTCAGGCTTTAAAACCACACTGTGGTGAAAAAGCTGTATCCTGAGTCATGCATTCTCATTATCAGAATTATCTCTGACTGAAGAAAGATGCAATCACCAACAGGACCCATTATATCCAACTAAATATTCTGGATTGATGACTATTTTTCTAATTGAATCTCTTATGAAATGAAGTAAACCTGTCAAGACATAGAGGACTCAATCATCTACAAAAGGGAAAGCTTCCCAGGTCACCAGTAACTGTTGTCATATCCACATACTGTTTTGCTTATATCCAATTTCCAATCTTTCAGAACTTTCTAAATCATTCCACAGTGACCCCTAGAACTCAAAATACCAAAGTCTTCCTAACCACATAAGTTGCTTGACTTAACTGAAGACTTGCTATCCTCAGAAGACAAAGTTTCTTCTGTAATCTACCTAAGATAGCTTCTTTACAATACCCTGTCATGCAATGCCTTAATATATTCACTACTGCTGGCTCCATGTAATTTATCTTCTTTCTTACTTCTTAAACTATTGCTCTTGTGAAGCAGATAGTATCAAAATATACGGTAACTTATTCTTCCCAAATGAATAAT
Organism: Bos indicus; assembly: GCF_029378745.1. NCBI lineage: Eukaryota > Metazoa > Chordata > Mammalia > Artiodactyla > Bovidae > Bos > Bos indicus. The sequence continues at coordinate 5,605,904 of NC_091771.1, forward strand.
CTTTAGAATTTCCAGTCATCCCTTTCTATCAGTAAAATTGTTAGTATCTGAATAGCTGACTTTTGCTCTATTCTCCCCTTTTTATCATTCTAACCTATTTTATTAATATTAACATTTTCCTTTCTTCCCATTTCACCTCCTCCCCCAATGCCTTGTGTTTTGTCATCATTAATTAGGGTCCCAAATTACTCCAAAATTTACTCCAAAATTACTCCAAATTACTCCAAAATACTCCAAAATTTCAAATTTCATAATTTGCCCTTAGGCATCTATGTTCATCTGAGCGAATTTTCAGCAGTGTTAATATTTGCACCCATTTAGCCTATCCCATTCCCCGTCATTCATTACTACTCTATCTCCTTCATATCCTCTCTTTACTCCTTGTATGTATAACATAACTCTAGGGCTGCCTGTTACACAGTACCACATATCAAGTGGCTTAAAACAACAGAAATGTATTGTCTTACAGTTTTGAAAGCAACCTATGATATCAAGATGTTGGCAGGAAGATGCTGCCTGTGAAACTTGCAGAGGAGAATTCTTCCTTGCCTCTAGAGCTTCCAACTTTTGTGGCCCCTTGGACTATAGCCCCCCAGGTTCCTCTGTCCATGAGATTTCCTAGGCAAAAATATCGGAGTGAGTAGCCATTTTGTTCTCCAGGGGATCTTCCGGACCCTGGAATTGAACCCACGTCTCCTGCAGTGCAGGCAGATTCTTTATCACTGAGCCACCAGGGAAGCCCTTAAGCATTCTGTTACACTCAATCAATTCTCTTTTCCTGAATAATGTTCAGTGTCAATATCTTTATATATAAATATTGTACATAGCTAAACCACTGCTGTATAATTTCCATTTTAATTTGAAATTATTTAATTATGTGACTTTGGGTTTATGTGCTCTCTTAATCACTTGACTCCAATGTCCTGACAATATTTTTAAACATGCATCTTGTTATCTATTAATTCAGTTTTCTTTTTTCTAGAAACCTCACTGTTAGAGCCCTCTGATTTCTTGTTTCTAATTTAGATTCAGTGTTCTCTATCCTCACTACACAAATCTTATCTTAGGACTTCCCCAATATCATCATTCTAAGAGCTTGCTTTACTTATCACCTATTTTAAATATTCTGCTTTTTGTATTTCCAAGTGTTGCCCCTTCATGGTTTTTAATATCCTTGTTTTACAAGTACACAATATCCATTGTCTTCCTGGGTAAAATTGTTAATATATAATATTGAAAATAATATGATAATGTGCATTTCTACTCATACTTTGTAATAGAAGTATATTTTATTGTTTAGAATTCTAGATTGGAAGTACTTTTCCCTCAAAATTGCTCAGTTGTCTCTAGCTTCCCCTGATTCTGAAAATTCAGTTAGATTTAAAAGAATTTTCCTCCATAGTTTTAAAAAAAAATCTTCTCTGGATTCAAAACAGTTCTAAAACATTATAGCATAAGTCTATTTACCCACTAGTTGAAAAAATATGTTCTGCAATTATAGTTGCATTATAGTTATCCTACCATAACGAAATGGATCAAATAATATGCATGTTTTCAATAACATTAGATATTGGTAAACTGCTCTTCTCAGTGATCTTCCCAATTCAGCTTCATCAGCAGTATATGGGAATTGCTATTGTTCTATATATTTCCCAACACTTTATATTGTAGTTTTAAAATTCTGTCCATATCAAGGGCCTGAAATACCATTTCAATTATTTTTTGTTTGTTTTATTCAAAAAGCAGGGTTTTATTCAGTGACAGAAAACTATAAGGAAAGGCTGGATTAAGACAATATATATGGTTATCAGTACATGGTAATTTTTTTTTAAATTATGATATATGCTAAAAGCATTTCCTATTCTTAGATAAGTTCTGGTCTGAAATTTCTTTTCCTCTTTTTTTTCTTTTTTTAAATTGAAGTATAGTTGATTTACAGTGTTGTGTCAGTTTCAAGTGTACAGCAAAATAATTTAGTTATACATATTTATGTCCATGGGCTCCTCTGGTGTTCAGCTAGTAAAGAACCCCCTTGCAATGCAGGAGACCCTGGTTTGATTCCTGGGTCAGGAAGATTCCCTGGAGAAGGGATAGGCTGCCCACTCCAGTGTTTTGGGGCTTCCCTGGTGGCTCAGAAGTTAAAGAATCTGCCCACAATGCTGGAAACCTGGGTTTGATCCCTGGGTCGGGAAGATCCCCTAAAGAAGGGTTATGGCAACCCAGTCCAGCATTTTGCCTGGAGAATCCCATGGGCAGAGGAGCCTGGTGGGCTACAGTCCATGGGGTTGCAAGGAATCCGACAACTCAGTCAATAAGCACAGTATAGCATATATGTAAATATATTCTTTTATAGATTATTTTCCCTTATAAGTTATTTCAAAATATAGAGTAGTTTCTTGTGCTATATCATAGGTCCTCATTGGTTATCTATCTTACATATTAGTTCAGTTCAGTTCATTTCGGTCACTCAGTCGTGTCCAATTCTTTGTGACCCCCTGGACTGCAGCACACACACAGGTAGTGTGCATATGTTAATTCCAAACTTCTAATTTATCCCTCCCCCAACCCTTTCCTCTTTGGTAATCATAAATTCATGTTTTGTTTTGTTTTCTGTGTCTGTGGGTCTATTTCTGTTCTATTAATATATATATATATATATATAATACTTATTTGTATCAATTTTTAGATTCCACATGCAAGTGATATTGATATGATATCTATCTTTCTATTTCTGGCTTACTTTATTCAGTATGATAATCTTTAGGTCCATCCATGTTGCTGAAAATGGTATTATTTCATTCTTTTTTCTGGCTGAGTAATAGTACTCTGTATGTATACACTACATCTGCTTTATTCAGTCTCTTACTGAAGGACATTTAGGTTGTTGCTATTATTTTAATTTGCATTTTTTGGCTTCCAGTGAGTTAGAACAGCATACTTTCTTATGTTTCATACTTTCTCCTCTCTTACATACAGCACTTTTAGTGACTGCATATCAGTAGATTCCAGAGGTGAGGCATAGATGATATTGATCACTGTTCCATTGAAATTTAGAATGTCTTTTTCATTTCTGATCTGTGGAGACATTCATTTTATTTCTTTAGCTCAATTATGTGCTTTGAATGTACATGTACACGTATTTAGCCTTTCTACAGTGACAGAGAGGTAAAGAATCTGCCTGCAACACAGGAGCCACAGGAGAGGTGGGCATGATTTCTGGGCCAGGAAGATCCCCTGGAGGAGGACATAGCACACTCCAGAATTCTTGCCTGGAGAATCCCTTGGACAGAGGATCATGAAGAGTTACAGTCCACTGAGTTGCAAAGAGTTGGACATGACTGAAGTAACTTAACACACACACACATGTATTCATACACGTTAATGTTCATATACACATTGACCTATACACAGAAGAACTGTATAAAAAAGATCTTCACAACCTAGCAGTGGCCACGAACTCAGCAGTGGCCACAGGACTGGAAAAGGTCGGTTTTCATTCCAATCCCAGAGAAAGGCAATGCCAAAGAATGCTCAAATTACCGCACAATTGCACTCATCTCACATGCTAGTAAAGTAATGCTCAAAATTCTTCAAGCCAGGCTTCAGCAATATGTGAACCGTGAACTTCCAGATGTTCAAGCTGGTTTTAGAAAAGGCAGAGGAACCAGAGATCAAATTGCCAACATCCGCTGGATCACGGAAAAAGCAAGAAAGTTCCAGAAAAACATCTATTTCTGCTTTATTGACTATGCCCAAGCCTTTGACTGTGTGGATCACAATAAACTGTGGAAAATTCTGAAAGAGATGGGAATACCAGACCACCTGACCTGCCTCTTGAGAAATATGTATGCAGGTCAGGAAGCAACAGTTAGAACTGGACATGGAACAACAGACTGGTTCCAAATAGGAAAAGGAGTACATCAGGGCTGTATATTGTCACCCTGCTTATTTAACTTATATGCAGAGTACATCATGAGAAACGCTGGACTGGAAGAAACACAAGCTGGAATCAAGATTGCCAGGAGAAATATCAATAACCTCAGATATGCAGATTACACCACCCTTATGGCAGAAAGTGAAAAGGAACTAAAAAGCCTCTTGATGAAAGTGAGAGTGGAGAGTGAAAAAGTTGGCTTAGAGCTCAACATTCAGAAAATGAAGATCATGGCATCTGGTCCCATCACTTCATGGGAAATAGATGGGGAAACAGTGGAAACAGTGTCAGACTTTATTTTTCTGGGCTCCAAAATCACTACAGATGGTGACTGCAGCCATGAAATTAAAAGACGCTTACTCCTTGGAAGGAAAGTTATGACCAACCCAGATAGCATACTGAAAAGCAGAGACATTACTTTGCCAACAAAGGTTCATCTAGTCAAGGCTATGGTTTTTCCTGTGGTCATATATGGATGTGAGAGTTGGACTGTGAAGAAGGCTGAGTGCTGAAGAATTGATGCTTTTGAACTGTGGTGTTGGAGAAGACTCTTGAGAGTCCCTTGGACTGCAAGGAGATCCAACCAGTCCATTCTGAAGGAGATCAGCCCTGGGATTTCTTTGGAAGGAATGATGCTGAAGCTGAAACTCCAGTACTTTGGCCACCTCATGTGAAGAGTTGACTCACTGGAAAAGACTCTGATGCCGGGAGGGATTGGGGCCAGGAGGAGAAGGGGATGACAGAGGATGAGATGGCTGGATGGCATCACTGACTCAATGGACGTGAGTCTCAGTGAACTCCAGGAGTTGGTGATCGACAACGAGGCCTGGCATGCTGTGATTCATGGGGTCGCAAAGAGTAGGACACGACTGAGCAACTGAACTGAACTGATACACATATGTTTCTGATTTTTTAAATGTTATTTCTTCTGAGTGTTATAAACCTTGCCAAAACTACCTTCTATGTCTTTTGCTGTGAGTGAGAGTTGACCACTGATTTAGAATTTCTTTGTTATTTAATTTATAGCCATTAAAAACTTTGAAATATGTAACTGAAAAATATTTGAGTTTATAAAAACTAAAACTATGCAGTATAATATATTATCTTCTCAGGTAAATTAAGTTGCTTTCTTATGATCTTATGTGTTCATTTATGAAATTAGGGTTGCCATATTTAGCTAACAAAAATATAAGATGTATAATTAAATTTGAATTTCAGGTAAACAGCAAATCTATTTCAGTGTAAACATATCCCAAGTATGCTGAAATGTGGTATCCTGTATTTTTTGCAGCAACATTAATAAAATCCATATGTGTAATTAAATATTTTGACAAATATAATACAATCATTTAAAACATACTTTTTTGAGTTTTCTGCTCTGGTGGATTTTTCTACTCCTAGATTTTTCTAATGTATTAAAATCAGAAACAAAATGAATACTATATGATTTTGAAAAACAATAGACTGATGACTATAAAGTGTGACTACACAGGGAGTAGTATACTATGGTACCTATGAGTATGCTCTCTAGAACCAGATTACTGGGCTAGAATTCTGGCTTCAACATTGTGAATTTAGACATGCTATGTAAACTCTCTGTGCCTTAGTTTCTTTTTCCAGAAATGAGTTAATATGTGCATTAAATATGTGACTCAAAATAATATCTGGTTTGTGGAAAAAATCTGTAATTTTAGATATTTTTATCTTCTATCTCTACATTATTTTTAATATCTATGAATGTGTATGCATATTTTAAATATTAGAAGATAAGTAGGAATAGTTTAATGATCCTAGACTTGATAGCTTAAATTTAATTCATGAAAGGATACTGAGACAAGCCATCACATTATCAATTTACAATTCCCTAGAATAAGAAAGTGTGTGAGCCCTATATTATTACAGAGAGTAGCTCTTTTGAGCCCAATCTGATTTGCATCTGTAAAATAATTACTTTGTATCTAGACAGAATAAGATCAAAATATTATCCCTATGATTTTCATGTTTATCTTGAGAATTTACCCTATATCATATTTTCATAAATGATTAAAAAGATGAAATGGAAATTGAAATACTCTTCTATGAATAAAACTGTCTAAGAATGCAATTCAGATATTTCTTCCTGTTAGCTCACTGACAATCTTAGAGCTGCACAAGTCTGGTATCATTTAATTATTGTACTCTCTTCACTACTGGGTTCATTTTTAGAATACCACATAAGCCGAGATAATGAATTAGTGAGTTTCACAAGGTGCAGAGTTGTGAGAACATCAACCTCCAATAAATGTTGTTAGAAAAATCTGAATGTTAATTGAACCACATGATGAACACAGGTAATGTTTGAACAGCAAACTAATGTATTAGAAGTAATAAGTAAGCAGGAAAAAATGTTGATCAACATATCTAACTAAAAGCTAACTAAACAGATAAATAAACACACTATGTAAAAGCTATAGACTACTAATATTGCTTTTTAAAAGATATGAATAATAAAAAAATAAGGAAAAACTTTAAATGACACTACCTTAATAAATTTGAATAATTGACTAAATAAAATTGTAGTAGTTTATTTGAATTACAAAAATTACATCAATGTATTTTAATATGTAATATATTAATAAATACATTTGTTTGACATAAAAAGAAATTAGGTACTATAATGAACTAATTCATTTGCAAAAGCAGAAAAAATATGTAAGATATAAGAATATTATGAAGAAAAGAGTACTGCCTACATAAATAAAATTTATAACTGTGACTGGAGAATCTGTTTAAAAATGATTGAAGACTTTTTGTGTCTTTCTAAATAGTTGTATTTGCCCCAGTTTACATTCCCGATATTTATTAATTTGGTGTATATGTATATTTGTTAAAATGTAAGCAATAAACTGCAAGCAATTGGTTTAGCATGATATTTATTTTCCTTTTCATTTTTTTCCCCCTACAGTCTAAATTTCTATCTTATGGATCTCTTTTACATTAAAAGTATTTTCAATTAACAATCAAAGAACTATCACTCACTCAGTGCTAACATCTAAGTTATACAGGACAATTTTTTTGTTTGTTTGTTTTGTTTTAACAAAGAAAGATTTTAGAATTTTCTTTCTATATCAGTATACTTCTTAGCTTGTTTTTCATCTTACTTTTAGTCATAAATTCTCTTAACAATATGTCACATGTCTTGTTAATTTACTAATATAATTTTCTCTTTCCTTAAAAACTCAAGTAACACATTTGTTTCCACTTGGAATCTTTTTATTTTTTTTTCCTACCTCATGTGTCACATTATTTTAGCTATTGTTGAGCATCTGTAGTTATTTTCCATCCACACAATCCTCGTGATAGAAGACAGATCACATCTCACTCTAAAACTAACTTTTACCCACATTTAAGGATGTGGGTAAATCATTCTTTAAAAAAATATTAAAGTATTTCAAAAGCCTGAAATAAATTTTCCACTTAAATTTCTCTTGCATTGATTATTTTTTAAAAAATACAGAATGATTTAACAATGCAAGTATAAAACTTTGTAAGTCTGTATTTTCACTTTTTGACTTCTTACAATTTAAGATGATTATATTCTTCTAATGACAAATTTTGAACACAAATAGAAAGACAATGTTCTAACCTTACAATACATTGAACAGGTTACTGTTTTGTTACTAGTACATTTTTCTACTATTTATTTACAAAAAAGAGTAATATTTTGTAGGTTAAAGACAAATTCATGCTCAAGGTGTCTTTTCAAACAGTAGGAGGCAATCTAGAAGGTAATGATCATCCATGATGATCTCTCCATTTAAAATAGTCTGTTACACATTCCTGCAAAGCTTTGTCTGTGTGTGTGTGTGTGTGTGTGTGTGTGTGTGTGTGCTCAGTCGCTCAACTGTGTTGGACTTTTTGTGACCCCATGGAAGCCCACCAGGCTCCTCTGTCTATGGGACTTCTCAGGCAAGAATGCTGGAGTGGATTACCATTTCTGGCTCCAGAGGATCTTCCCAAGCCAGAGATGGAATCCATGTCTTTTATGTCTCCAACATTGGTAGGCAAATTAATTTTCTAGAACATTAAATTAATATTGGATATGCTTATCCATTATATATATTCTTCCAGTCAATATCATATTGCAAAGAATAGCTTCTCATTTCCTTCACTTGTTACAAAGGGAACACTGACTGGGACTTGCACCCTCCTTTTGATATTGCTAAATAATAAAAACTATAAACAACAAAAACTAGAGAAAAAGAGAGAGACTGTGAAAGAAGGAGAGGGGAAGGAAAGGGAAAGGAAAGAGAGAAATTTGGTCGACAATTGACTTTTTTAATGAATGTCAATTCCTACACCAATTCCCAGATGGCTTGATTGGTAAAGAATCCGCCTGCCAAGGCAGAAGACAGAAGAGATGTGGGTCAGAAAGATCACCTGGAGAAGGAAATGGAAACCCACTTCAGTAATTCTTGTCTGGAAAATTCCATGGACTGAGTCTGGAGGGCTATATTCCATGGGGGTCACAAAGAGTTGGACACAACTGAGCATAAACACGCAGTACACAAGGACTGTAAATGGACCAGAAAAACAACAGTTTAATATCTCCCAAGTGTTTATGAAAAGCAACTCTCAAACAACTAATTATACAAAAGATTAAAAAAAAAAGTAGATTTAAAAACAGTGAACAACCTCAGTGTCAAAGTTGCCTGTAATGATATACAAATTGAATCATGTATTCCACAGCCCTTTTGTACACCAATGTTCTCTGCTAATTCAAAGAGGGCATGGGACAATTTGTTAGCACATGTGTGACAGCAGCATAATGTACTCTCAAATCTTTTATTTTGTACTTTTTTTGACCTCTCCATTTTTTCTAGACCCAGTCTGAAAAGTTAAGAAAGCACACAAAATGGAATATTATGTGTGGAACACTTCACAGGTGTTTCTATCTGCAATGCAAAATGTTGACACTTGTAAAAGCATGCTTTGCAATTCTTATTCACACAGATTGTGATCTCAGTGTTCTTTTAGTTGATGCTAGCAATTCTATTTCTAACCCAATATTTTTTAGTAACATGCTTACAATATAATTTAGTGGGGAAGGTATAAATATGTCTTGAAAGTGAAAATGAATGTGTTAGTTACTCAGTCATGTTCAACTCTTTGGGACCCCATAGACTGTAACCCACCAGGCTTCTCTGTGGGATTCTCCTGGCAAAAATTCTAGAGTGGGTTGCCATTTCCTTCTCCAGGGAAACTTCCTGACCCAGGGATTGAGCCCTGGGTCTCCTGCACTGCAGGCAGATTCTTTACCATCTGAGCCACCAGGGAAGCCCTATAAAAGTGTTTTAAAAATACAATTTTAGGTGATTTTTCTATATTTAAATGCAGCCCTTAGACTCAGTCATTATATAATTGGTGAAACCTAATCAATTTAAAAATCAGTCATAATTCTGAAATTTGACCATTTTATTATTAATCACAAAATATTTTAAAATAATGCTTTTTAAATATTTTCCTTATTTTTAAAACAAATGTAAGGACCTCATTATACTAAAATATTTACTTCAAAACAAATGGCTTCATAGAGCAAAGTGAAAGGAAAATCAGGGAAATTTTTTTAATAAATGCATTTAATCTAGATTTATACAAATTTATAGCATTTATTTTAATTGAGTAAGCCTAGGTTATTTTACAACTATATGATCTGTTACATTAGTATATTAATAAGCAATTATCAAATAATAACTTTTTTCAAAATATTATGTAAAGGAGTTAAATATTTATAGTTTGTATAGTATATTATGTCATCATAAATTTAAAGAATAAATACAATATAACTCATAGATGTATGTCAAACTATGGTAGTAAAATTTTGAATATACTATATGCTGGCATTATGTTAAGAGAGATACAAATATATTTGGGTAATGAATAGCATAATATGTTGATAATGAAAAGGAAATTCTTAACCTAATAATAATTAAATGATAGTACGGAAAAATCCTTAAATGATCTTTCTTAAAAAATGGAACTTCTGCTTCTAGTCATAAGTATACCTAAATATTTCATCTAAGGTGGATAATCTTCTTTCTATTTTTACATGTAACAAACCAAATTACACTTGCAGTTTCCATGTCGCAAATAAACATTTATCTGTAAAGTAAAGGTTTTACAAATTTTCCCTTAATCTAATAATTCATCTAAATGAAAACATTAAAATGTTGTTTTATAATTATCATTACATTTCTTATACAAAATCTCTGATTCTGCATACATATTTCTGTACCAGTAAAACCTGTATTAATTATATATTTATATACATTTATCTACATGCATTTATGTACTTAAAAAAAAAACTAACCAATTTTATTTATTTATTTGTTTTCCCTATTAACAAGAAAATTGTGTTTGTAACACTGGTAATGATGATTAGTTCTCCACTGAAAACTGATGAAATAAAACATTCAAATGGAAGAGAGTTTCAGAAAAGTAGCATGCTTGACAGCTTCTTCTTATTCTCTTATTTGCAGCCTCACAAGTACCGAGGAAGTATTGCTCATCTTCTAGGCAAGTAGTAGGTACACAAATGTTAAGATACTTAAAAATCAAATTCATGCTGAGCTTGTGTTTTGAGAGACAGTTCAATTCAATAAGAGAATGTAGCATAGTTTCCTTTTGTATACAGTTACTGATCATTCATAGATATTTATTTAATAACTATTCTGTGCCATTTACTGCAGATACATAGATTAATAAAACAAGTAACATATTAATGCATTTTCAATATATCGAGGGGCATCCCTGATGGTTCAGTGATAGAGAATCCGCCTGCCAATGCAGGAGATGCAGGTTAGATCCCTGGTTTGGGAAGATCCCCTGGAGCAGGAAATGGTACCCCACTCCAGTATTCTTGCCTGGGAAATCCAATGGACAGAGGCATCTAGCAGGCTACAGTTCATGGGGTTACTAGAGTCAGACCCGACTTAGCGACTAAACAGCAATATATCAAGGGGTAAGAAGTGATATTTAGAAAAGTAAATCAGGACAAAATGAAAAAGGCTAATAAAGAATTTTTATACATGTGTGTTTTTATAAGCATGTGTGCAGGGGGCACATGCATGCTTATATGTATGGATGATTTATTCTTTAATATTACTGTAGTGCGTCTATTATAAAAATAGCTTTCCTATATGCTATTCTCTTATCCCTTCCAGTTCCCATCTGGGGAGAGGTCAAACATTCATTTGAAGAATAGCCAATGGTTCTAAAATTCTAACCAGCTAAGAAGCATTCAGCTTCTGAAAACTTGAAATCTCACCCAAAGGTGTAGTTTAAGGGCAATCGTTAGATTTATATGCTTCTGGATTTCTCCTGAATGTATCACCAAGGCATAATACACTTTACAAAGGCCTAAAATGGTTCCAAATACCGATGTTATGTGTAGCTCTAGGTCATATTTTCTATTATAGAAGATATGAGGGTATAAAAATTGCATTGCACACTGCATCAATAAAAGAACATTATGGGCCTTATCTTATCTTACAGAAATTTCCAATTTGAAATGTGCATTTTTGTTGTGAAAATGCTTTAATAGATCACAGTAGTTTCTGCCTCTGCCGTCTGAATTATATCCAAGCGATTTTAGGCTAAGCTTTTGTTCTGGTTGAAGATCTATGAACAGAACTGGTGTTTTGCTAAAGGAGAAATGAGGGGAATGGGGCAGAGAGCATACTGCTAGATGATAAACTGAAGGCAACTTGGGAAAGCATTCTAGTAAGATTCAATGAAATAGTATATCAAGTTTGACTATAATATTGTTTTTACAAGAAGAAAATATTAAAATAATTTATTCTAAGATCTCCCAGCATATCTTCTCAGAAACGATATTTAAAAAAGATCTCTAATGAGTATTATCAAAATAGCATATTCTATGGGGCTGTTTATTTCCATGGGGAATAAAACTTAAAGGAATGAAAAGCATCTGTTTTATTTTTTTCTTACCTCTTATCAATACTGGCTTAGAAATTATTTACCAGGCTCTATTTTCCTGCTGTTGTGTCTATTTGGATAATATTAATACTAATTGGTAGCATTTTACTGGGTCATCCAAAGGTCTCCATTAGTAAGACAGATGTTTGTTAACACTCTTAATGAAAACAACCTAAGAATTCTATTCTTTTACTTAATCAAAATAAATTGATTTATAAATGAGTGCAAAAATAGTTAGTAAAATATTAGGATATTGGAAAGAAATGAAGATAAGCTAATAGGAAATAGCAGAAGAATTAGGCTTTGTCATTACCTATACATGTTACAGCCTCAAAGCAAGAATATATTGGACATATTTAGTGAATAAATTAATCCCTGGGCATAAATTAGGAATTCATAAGATTTATTTACTCTTACAGTACCTGTATATCAGTTATAAATACTTTAATAAATAAGCAAAAATATAAATAAAATAATTTATTAATTTTTTCAAACATGCACACAACTTTAGTTTGTTACAATGCTCCAGAGTTTGAAAAATGGAAATAAGTATTTCTGTGATCCAAGTATTTAGACTGTATAGCTAAAATTTATTAACGAGCTATGACATGTGAATATTGTTTCTTTAGACTATCATTTACCGAAATACCCAGTGCTGTGAGATTATCATTTTAGAACATTTGGCAGATACATGTTGATTACGTATTGTTTAGAATCTAGGTATACCAGCATTGGCTTCTTTTTCCTAGTAGAGTTCAGTAACCCTGTTTTCTTTCTGACCTCTACCATAGACAATATTTTTGCTTGGAAAAAAAAAAAAAGAAGAAGAAGAAAAAGCAAAGGAAAAAATAAGTCAAGTAGTATACATATTAGTGAAACATTTGGACTTGATATCATCAAAGCAAAAAAGTAAGGTTATTTTTCTCTTCTTTTTTTTTTTTTTAATAGTTTCCCACTCATATAGGCAGAACCCATGTTCTTGAATCCCTAGCAACAGGTATGCAGAAGTACACAAGTAATACAAACGTACACTGATTTACAACAAAGAATGCTTCAGAATTTGGTTGCAGGATTTACATTCTAATTTTGCCACTGAGCTATCTTGGATAGGTTACTGAAATTTATTTAATTTTAGTTCCATTTTCTGAAATAGATAGCAATAGTATTATTTAAGGATTCCATTTACACACAGCTCAGAGACTGGCACAGGAAAAAACATGTTTAATGAAGGTAAATGAGTCGTAGTCAAACAATAGATGGCAAGATTGAACATCAGCATCTTAGGAAGCAGTGGGAATAAAAAATGGATGAGAATGAGCAAATTTAATTCAGATGACCATTATGTCTGCTACTGTGAGCAAGAATCCCTTAGAAGAAATGCAGTAACCCTCATGGTCAACAAAAGAGTTCAAAATGAAGGGCTTTTGTCCAACCTCAAAAATGACAGAATGATCTTGACTTGTTTCCAAGGTAAACCATCACAGTAATGGAGGTTTATGCCCCCACCACTGATCCTGAAAGAGCTGAAGCTGACCAGTTCTACTCTTTAGTTCTGGAAGACTTCTAGAAGGTCTTCTAGAAGTAAGACCAAAAAAAAAAAAAAAAGATGTCCTCTTCATCATAGAGGGTTGGAATGCAAAAGTAGAAAGTCAAGAGATAGCCAGAATAACAGGCAAGTTTGTCCTTGGAGTACAAAATGAAACACAGCAAAGGCTAACATAATATTTTCAAGAGAACATGCTGGTTACAGAAACACTCTTTTTCAACAATATGAAAGACTACTCTACATGTGGGCATCACCAGATGATCAAAACTGGAATCAGATTGATTATGTTCTTCTCAACCAAAGAAGGAAAAGTTTGATACAGTCAGCAAAACAAGATCTGGAGCTGACTGCACCTCAGATATTGAGCTCCTTATTGCAAAATTCAGGCTTAAATTGAAGAAAGTAGGAAAAACCACTGGACCATTCAGGTATGACCTAAATCAAATCCCTTATGATTATACAGTGGAAGTGACAAATAGATTCAAGGGATTAGATCTGCTAGACAGAGTGCCTGAAGGACTATAGATGGAGGTTCATGACATTGTATGGGAGGCAATGACCAAAACCATCCCAAAGAAAAAGAAATGCAAGAAGCAAAGTGGTTGTCTAAGAAGTCTTCAAAAATAGCTGAGAAAGAAAAGAAGCAAAAGGCAAAGAGAGAAAAGGAAAGCTATATCCAACTGAATGCAGAGTTCCAAACAATAGCAAGGAGAGATAAAAGGTCTTCTTAAATGAACTGTGCAAAAATAAATAAATATATAAAGGAAAACAATAGAATGAGAAAGATTAGTGACTAAAAATCATCAGTGTGGACTTTATAATATATTCAGGGAAAGTAAATGTAATTAAACAGTGTATGAATAAGGCACTATGTAAGAAAATTAATGGGTTTAGAAAATTAGCAAGTTGTTTCCAAAGATATAAAAAGCATGGCATCTACCTAAAGTTGAGTTCAACTTGGTGGGAAAGTCAATCCTACCATGTCCTCAGGAGAAAAAACCCACATCTTTATGAACAGTGTTAATTGCTACCATAGGATTATCTCTCATTCTTTAGTGATAAGTCTTAAAGGAGGGAACATTCTATCTCTCTATCTATCTACCTGTCATTTTTTCTAAATGCCACATTAAAGTTTACATAGATTTCAAGGTTGCTTCAATCATTCTAAATAAATCATATGTCAGTTGTGCTTTGATATATTGAATGCACGTGGAAGAAAAATGTAAAGATCATCTTGTTCAGTGTGGACCATATTACGCTTGTTCATTTCTTTTTTTTATTAATCTATGCTCAGTATTATTTTTTTATTTTATTTTTTTAATTTATTTTAATTGGAGGCTAATTACTTAACAGTATTGTATTGGTTTTTCCATACATCAACATGAATCCACCACGGGCGTACAAGTGCTCCCAATCCTGAACCCCCCTCTCACCTCCCTTCCCATACCATCCCTCTGGGTCATCCCAGTGAACCAGCCCCAAGCATCCTGAATCCTGCATTGAACCTGGACTGGCAATTCACTTCTTAAATGATATTACACATGTTTCAATGCCATTCTCCCAAATCATCCCCCCCACCCCCACACAGAGTCCAAAAGACTGTTCTATACAGAACTATTTTGCTGTCTCGCATACAGGGTTATTGTTATCATCTTTCTAAATTCCATATATATGCGTTAGTATACTGTATTGGTGTTTTTCTTTCTGGCTTACTTCACTCTGTATAATAGGCTCCAGTTTCATCCACCTCATTAGAACTGATTCAAATGTATTCTTTTTAATGGCTGAGTAATTTCTCCATTGTGTATATTACCACAGCTTTCTTATCCATTCATCTGCTGATGGACATCTAGGTTGCTTCCATGTCCTGGCTATTATAAACAGGGCTGCGATGAACCTTGGGGTACACGTGTCTCTTTCAGTTCTGGTTTCCTCGGTGTGTATGGCCAGCAGTGGGATTGCTGAGTCATATGGCAGTTCTATTTCCAGTTTTTAAAGGAATCTCCACACTGTTCTCCATAGTGGCTGTACTAGTTTGCATTCCCACCAACAGTGTAAGAGAATTCCCTTTTCTCCATATCCTCTCCAGCATTTATTGCTTGTAGACTTTTGGATCACAGCCATTCTGACTGTCATGAAATGGTACCTCATTGTGGTTTTGATTTGCATTTTTTTGATAATGAGTGATGTTGAGCATCTTTTCATGTGTTTGTTAGACATCTGTATGTCTTCTTTGGAGAAATGTCTATTTAGTTCTTTTGCCCATTTTTTGATTGGGTAATTTATTTTTCTGAAATTGGTATGCTCAGTATTTTAAAAGATGGAATGGTCTTAATAAAACATCAGATTAAATTACACAGACCTGTGTATCAGGGACCCTGCTAGTTAATAAAGGCAGAATAATAATTATGGCACAGCCCCTCTCCTCCAGTAGCTCAAACATAAAAGGGTAATGGCCAAGTAAAATGCTATTAGCTTTATTGATGATGAAGGTAAATCTCTATTATGAAAAGTCACTTAACTAAGAAGGAAAAGGAAACAGAATCAAGGATTTCACAAGAGCACGTGAAACGTCAACTATGCAGAATTGTTGAGTGAGGCAGATAGACCCAAGTCTCCCAAGCTTTAATTGCACATTCTCTACCTACCACATGACATTGCCATTAGGGAAAACAATCACCACAGCTCGTCAGCTTTCTCTGTAGAGGGATTTCAGTTGGACTAAAGCTCCTTGTCCCAACCTCTTCCCCTAGATTCCTCATTCATTCCTCTCTAAGGAAGGAAAGGTGAGTTATCTAAATAATTTTGAGTTTGAAAGAATACTCCTCTTTGGAGCAAGCCTGCATATGACCAGATGTGAACTGCTTTGTCAGCTTTGTGATCTTGCAGTACTGGTGATACTCTGGTGGATCAGCTTGCAGTGCTCCCAGTAACTGGCTAAATAAGTTGATCCAATCCTAGAAGGTGTTCTCAAGTCTGTTTGGCTGTATATTTAAGCCATATCCTTTAAGACTTTGATCTATTTTTTATTAGCAATAAAGCTGACAATTTTTGGTCTCCATCTGCATGACTCCTGTGTCTGTTGCCCAGCTTGTTGCAAACATAGATAGTCAAGAGGGCTAGTATTTAGGGACTTAACATTTCAACCACCACTTCCAATATATTCTCTAAGAGGTTATTTAAATACATACAGCTTCATTTGGTGATTATTTCAAGATCCTAAACTCTGAAATAGGTTCAAATTCAACTTGGGACTTAATCGTATCTCCTTTCCAAGTCATAGCCAGGAGCTACACATCTAATGGGTGCTATATATTTTTTTTTTAATTTAGTGAATTTATTCACTTAGCTTTTCTTCACTGAGAGGCAAAAAATTAACAATAATATAGATCTATCACCACTAAAAAATAATTGTGAGAATCGCTCATATGCTTTTTTTGCATTAGTGTCTTAGTTAGCTCTGGCTTCAGTAAAATAAAAATATAGACTGGATAGGTTAGATAACAAATGTTTCTTCTCATAGTTGTAGAAGTTGGAATTCCAAGATCAAGCTACCAGCATAATTGGTTCCTGGGTAATTGTGTCTTCCCAACCTTCAGATCACTGTACTCTAGCTATGTGATGACATGGCCTCTCTGTGTTGGCAGAGATTGAAAGGAAACAAGTACTCTGGTATTTCTTCTTATGGGGATATTATTCTTATTGGATCATGGTCTCACCCTTATGACCTCATTTTAACTTAATTACATCTTCACAGGCCTTATCTCCAAACACAATAACCTGGGAGTGAGGGCTTCATCACATGGACTAAGGATGGGGAACATTTTAGTCCATAACAATTACCATTCAATAGAATAGTAGTGACTTCTGTTTTATTCTTTAGATACTAAGTCATGTCAGACTCTTTAAGAGCACACGGACTGCAGCACACCAGGCTCCCCTGTCCTTGACTATTTCCTGGAGTTTGCTCAAATCCATACCCACTGAGTCTGTGACATTGTCTCACCATCTCATCCTCTGCCACTGCCTTCTCCTTTTGCCTTCAATCTTTCCCAGCTTTAAGGTATTTTCCAATGAGTTGGCTCTCCACATCTGGTGGCCAAAGTGTTGGAGCTTCACCATCAGTTCTTTCAATGAACATTCAGGGTTGATTTCCTTTAGGATTGATTGGTTTAACTTCCTTCTTGTCCAAAGGATTCTCAAGGCTCTTCTCCAGCACCACAATTTGAAAGCATCAATTCTTTGGTGCTCAGCTTTTTCTATGATTCAACTCTCACATCCATACATGACTACTGGAAAAAAATACAGCTTTGACCATAAAGTGATGTCTCTCCTTTTTAATACACTGTTGAGGTTTTTCATAGCTTTTCTTCCAAGAAGCAAGCATCTTTTGGAATTGAGCTGCAGGTGTTGCTTGTATATTTTTGAAATCAGTTCTTTGTCAGTTGCTTCATTTGCTATTATTTTCTCCCATTCTGAAGGCTGTCTTTTCACCTTGCTTTTAGTTCCCTTTGTTTTGCAGAAGCTTTTAATTTTAATTAGGTCCCATTTGCTTATTTTTGCTTTTATTTCCAATATTCTTGGAGGTGGGTCATAGAGGATCCTGCTGTGATTTATGTCAGTGAGTGTTTTGCCTATGTTGTACTCTAGGAGTTTTATAGTTTCTGGTTTTACATTTAGATCTTTAATACATTTTGAGTTTATTTTTGTGCATGGTGTTTGAAAGTGTTCTAGTTTCATTCTTTTACAAGTGGTTGACCAGTTTTCCCAGCAGCACTTGTTAAAGAGATTGCCTTTCCTCCATTATATATTCTTGCCTCCTTTGTTGAAGATAAGGTGTCCATAGGTGCATGGATTTATCTCTGGGCTTTCTATTTTGTTCCATTGATCTATATTGCTGTCTTAGTGCAAGTACCATACTGTCTTGATGATTATGGCTTTGTAGTAGAGCCTGAAGTCAGGTAGGTTGATTCCTCCAGTTCCATTCTTCTTTCTCAAGATTGCTTTGGCTATTTGAGGTTTTTGTATTTCCATACAAATTGTGAAATTATTTGCTCTAGTTCGCTGAAAAATATCATTGGTAGCTTGATAGGGATTGCATTGAATCCATAGATTGCTTTGGGTAGTATACTCATTTTCACTATATTGATTCTTCCAATCCATGAACATGGTATATTTCTCCATCTATTAGTGTCCTCTTTGATTCCTTACACCAGTATTTTATAGTTTTCCATATATATGTCTTTTGTTTCTTTTAGTTCATTTCAGTTCAGTCACTCAGTCGTGTCTGACTCTTTGCGAGTGCATGAATTGCAGTATGCCAGGCCTCCCTGTCCATTACCAACTCCCAGAGTTCACTCAAACTCACATCCATCGAGTCAGTGATGCCATCCAGCCATCTCATCCTCTGTCGTCCCCTTCTCCTCCTGCCCCCAATCCCTCCCAGCATCAGAGTCTTTTCCAGTGAGTCAACTCTTCACATGAGGTGGCCAAAGTACTGGAGCTTCAGCTTTAGCATCATTCCTTCTAAAGAAATCCCAGGGCTGATCTCCTTCAGAATGGACTGGTTGGATCTCCTTGCAGTCCAAGGGACTCTCAAGAGTCTTCTCCAACACCACAGTTCAAAAGCATCAATTCTTCAGCGCTCAGCCTTCTTCACAGTCCAACTCTCACATTCATACATGACCACTGGAAAAACCATAGTCTTGACTAAACGGACCTTAGTTGGCAAAGTAATGTATCTGCTTTTGAGTATGCTATTTAGGTTGGTCATAACTTTCATTCCAAGGAGTAAGAGTCTTTTAATTTCATGGCTGCAGTCACCATCTGCAGTGATTTTGGAGCCCCAAAAAATAAAGTCTGACAGTGTTTCCACTGTTTCCCCATGTATTTCCTATGAAGTGATGGGACCAGATGCCATGATCTTCGTTTTCTGAATGTTGAGCTCTAAGCCAACTTTTTCACTCTCCTCTTTCACTTTCATCAAGAGCTTTTTAGTTCCTCTTCACTTTCTGCCATAAGAGTGGTGTCATCTGCATATCTGAGGTTATTGATATTTCTCCCAGCAATCCTGATTGCAGCTTGTGCTTCTTCCAGTCCAGCGTTTCTCATGATATACTCTACATATGAGTTAAATAAGCAGGGTGACAATATACAGCCTTGACGTACTCCTTTTCCTATTTGGAACCAGTCTGTTGTTCCATGTCCAGTTCTAACTGTTGCTTCCTGACCTGCATACAAATTTCTCAAAAGGCAGGTCAGGTGGTCTGCTATTCTCATCTCTTTCAGAATTTCCACAGTTTATTGTGATCCACACAGTCAAAGACTTTGGTATAGTCAATAAAGCAGAAATAGATGTTTTTCTGGTACTCTCTTGCATTTTCCATGATCCAGTGGATGTTGGCAATTTGATCTCTGGTTCCTCTGCCTTTTCTAAAACGAGCTTGAACCTCTGGAAATTCACAGTTCACGTATTGCTGAATCCTGGCTTGGAGAATTTGAGCATTACTTTACTAACATGTGAGATGTGTGCAATTGTGTGGTAGTTTGAGCATTCTTTGGCATTTGAATGAAAACGGACCTCCTTCAGTCCTGTGGCCACTGCTGAATTTTCCAAATTTGCTGGCATATTGTGTGCAACACTTTCACAGCATCATCTTTCAGGATTTGAAATAACTCCACTGGAATTCCATCACCTCTGCTAGCTTTGTTCGTAGTGATGCTTTCTAAGGCTCACTTGACTTCACATTCCAGGATATATTTATAATTGTTATATCTTCTTCTTGGATTGAGCCTTGATCATTATGAAGTGTCCATCTTTTTCTCTTTTCCCAGCTTTTGTTTTAAAGTCTGTTTTATCTGATATGAGTACTGCTACTTCTGCTTTCTTTTGGTCTGTTTGCATGGAATATCTTTTTCCATCCCTTCACTTTCAGTCTGTATGTGTCCCACGTTTTGAGTTGGGTCTCTTATAGACAACACATATGGGGGTCTTGTTTTTGTATCCATTCAGCCAGTCTTTGTCTTTTGGCTGGGGCATTCAGCCCATTTACATTTAAGGTAATTATTGATAAGTATGATCCTGTTGCCATTTACTTTATTGTTTTGGGTTCAAGTTTATATACCTTTTCTGTGTTTCATGTCTAGAGAAGATCCTTTAGCATTAGTTGGAGACCTGGTTTGTTGATGCTGAATTCTCTCAGCTTTTGCTTGTCTGTAAAGCTTTTGGACTTCAAGGAGATCCAACCAGTCCATTCGGAAGGAGATCAGCCCTGGGATTTCTTTGGAAGGAATGATGCTAAAGCTGAAACTCCAGTACTTTGGCCACCTCATGTGAAGACTTGACTCATTGGAAAAGACTCTGATGCTGGGAGGGATTGGGGGCAGGAGGAGAAGGGGACGACAGAGGATGAGATGGCTGGATGGCATCACAGACTTGATGGATGTGAGTCTGAGTGAACTCTGGGAGTTGGTATTGGACAGGGAGGCCTGGCATGCTGCGATTCATGGGGTCGCAAAGAGTCGGACATGACTGAGCAACTGAACTGAACTGAACTGAAAGCTTTTGATTTCTTCTTCATATTTGAATGAGACCCTTGCTGGATACAGTAATCTGGGTTATTTTCTTTCATCACTTTGAGTATGTCCTGCCATTCCCTTCTGGCCTGAGGAGTTTCTATTGATAGATCAGCTGTTATCCTTATGGGAATCCCCTTGTGTGTTATTTGTTGTTTTTCTTTTGCTGCTCTTAATATTTGTTCTTTGTTAATTTGATTAATATGTGTCTTGGAGTGTTTCACCTTGGGTTTATCCTGTTTGGGACTCTCTGGGTTTCTTGGACTTCGGTGATTATTTCCTCCCCATTTTAGGGAAGTTTTCAACTATTATCTCCTCAAGTATTTTCTCATGGTCTTTCTTTTTGTCTTCTTCTTCTGGGACTCCGATGATTCAAATGTTGGGGCATTTAACATTGTCCCAGAGGTCTCTGAGTTTGTCCTCATTTCTTTTAACTCTTTTTAAATTTTTTTTCCTCTCTGTTTCATTTATTTCTACCATTCTATCTTCTACCTCACTTATCCTATCGTCTGCCTCTGTTATTCTACTGTTGGTTCCCTCCAGAGTGTTTTTTATCTCATTAATTGCATTATTCATTATATGTTGACTCTTTTTTTTTTTTTTCTTCTTCTAGGTCCTTGTTAAACCATTCTTGCATTTTCTCAGTCCTTGTCTCCAGGCTATTTCTCTGTAACTCCATTTTGTTTTCAATATTTTGGATCATTTTCACTATCATTATTCGGAATTCTTTATCAGGTAGATTCCCTATCGTTTCCTCTTTTGTTTGCTTTGGTGGGCATTTATCCTATTCCTTTACTTACTGGGTATTTCTCTGCCTTTTCATCTTGTTTATATTGCTGTGTTTGGGGAGGCCTTTCTGTATTCTGGCAGTTTGTGGTTCCTCTTTGTTGTGGAGGCTCTTTGCTGTGGGTTGGGTTGGACGGGTGGTTTGTCAAGGTTTCCTGGTTAGGGAAGCTTGTGTTGATGTTCTGGTGGGTGGAGCTGGATTTCTTCTCTCTGGAGTGCACTGAAGTGTCCAGTAATGAATTTTGAGATGTCAATGGGTTTGGTGTGACTGGGCAGCCTATATGTTGAAGCTCAGGGCTATGTTTCTGTGTTGCTGGAGAATTTGCATGGTATGTGTTACTCTGGAACTTGTTGGCCCTTGGTGGTGCTTGGTTTCAGTGTAGGTTTGGAGGCATTTGATGAACTTCTATTGATTGATGTTCCCTGGAGTCAGGAGTTCTCTGGTGTTCTCAGGATTTGGACTTAAGCCTCCTGCCTCTGGTTTCCGTCTTATTCTTACAGTAGGCTCAAGATTTCTCCATCTATACAGCATCAATCATAAAACATCTAGGTTAATGGTGAAAAGTTTCTCCACAATGAGGGACACCCAGTGAGGTACACAGAGTTACCTGGAAAAGAGAAGAGGGAGGAGGGAGATAGAGGTGACTCGGAGGAGAAGGGGGGGAATCAAAAGAGAAGAGAGCAAGCTAGCCAGTAATCACTTCTCTATGTGCTCTCCACAGTCTGGATCCCTCAGAGATGTTCACAGAGTTACACAGAGAAGAGAAGAGGCAAGAAGGAGACAGAGGTGGCCAGGAGGAGAAAAAGGGGAATCAAGAGGAGAGAGACAGACCCAGCCAGTAATCAGTTCCCTAGGTGTTCTCCACAGCCCGGAACACACAAAAAGATTCACAAAGTTGGGTAGAGACGAGAAGGGGGAGGAAGGAGACACAGGTAACCTGGTGGAGAAAAAGGAGAGTCAAAAGGGGGAGAGAGCAATTAAGCCAATGATCTCGTTCCCAAGTGAAAATGGGTACTGAAGATTGGGTTCTTAAAGGTACAAAATTGATAACAAATACCAAAAAGCAAAGATTAAAAATCTAAAGTAGAGGTTAGATTCTCAAAAATACAATATCAAAAAAAAAAAGTCACAAAAATTATAAAATGTACACATATATGAACTTTGCTTTAAAAATAGGGTCTTTTTTTTTTCTTTTGCAAGGTAATATTGGATGCTATAAAAATGAAAATTAAAGGAGTAATCAGATCAGATCAGTCGCTCAGTCGTGTCTGACTCTTTGCGACCCCATGAATCGCAGCACGCCAGGCCTCCCTGTCCATCACCAACTCCCGGAGTTCACTCAGACTCACGTCCATCGAGTCAGTGATGCCATCCAGCCATCTCATCCTCTGTCGTCCCCTTCTCCTCCTGCCCCCAATTCCTCCCAGCATCGGAGTCTTTTCCAATGAGTCAACTCTTCGCATGAGGTGGCCAAAGTACTGGAGTTTCAGCTTTAGCATCAGTCCTTCCAAAGAAATCCCAGGGCTGATCTCCTTCAGAATGGACTGGTTGGATCTCCTTGCCGTCCAAGAGACTCTCAAGAGTCTTCTCCGACACCACAGTTCAAAAGCATCAATTCTTCAGTGCTCAGCCTTCTTCACAGTCCAACTCTCACATCCATACATGACCACAGGAAAAACCATAGCCTTGACTAGATGGACCTTTGTTGGCAATGTAATGTCTCTGCTTTTGAGTATGCTATTTAGGTTGGTCATAACTTTCCTTCCAAGGAGTAAGTGTCTTTTAATTTAATGGCTGCAGTCACCATCTGTAATGATTTTGGAGCCCAGAAAAATAAAGTCTGACACTGTTTCCAGTTTCCCCATCTATTTCCCATGAAGTGGTGGGACTGGATGCCATGATCTTCGTTTTCTGAATGTTGAGCTTTAAGCCAACTTTTTCACTCTCCACTTTCACTTTCATCAAGAGGCTTTTGAGTTCCTCTTCACTTTCTGCCATAAGGGTGGTGTAATCTGCATATCTGAGGTTATTGATATTTCTCCCAGCAATCTTGATTCCAGCTTGTGTTTCTTCCAGTCCAGCGTTTCTCATGATGTACTCTGCATACAAGTTAAATAAACAGGGTGACAATAAACAGCCTTGACGAACTCCTTTTCCTATTTGGAACCAGTCTGTTGTTCCATGTCCAGTTCTAACTGTTGCTTCCTGACCTGCATACAAATTTCTCAAGAGGCAGATCAGGTGGTCTGGTATTCCCCATCTAATAGAGGACTTAAAATTAAAAAAAAAAATTTAAAAATGATAATAGTAAAAATATATCTAGGACTTTCTCTGGAGCTGTTGTGAACACTGTGGGGTCAGTTCATTTTCAGATAGTTTCTTGATCTGGCTTATATTTCTCAATGTCTATAGGCCCCTTCCTATGTAGTTGGTGCTAATTACAGAGTTTTAATCTATTGCACCTGTCACTTCCAAAGTGGTTCCCTCTGTTTATTTTAGCTTCTTCTGTTTGCTTGTCTCTTCAGTGTCTAAATTCCGCCTTGACACAAGGAGGGTGGTGGTGGTCACTTTTTTAAGGCTCACTTGTTCAGTCGTGCTGTGGGGAGGGAGTAACACTGCAAACAAATATCATTGGCATGTGGGGGGCGTGCTCACAGTGTTTCAGCTGCACTGGGTTTGCCCACAATCATGGGGTGTGTGCTTTCCCAGTCTACACTGCTCAGGCTCTAGGTTGCTCTGCCAGGAACTGTGACCCAGGCCTTGGGTTGCATGCACTCCCCAAGTCTAAGCTGCTCAGGTTCAGGTTCTTGGGTACTCCACAAAGGTGCAGACTTGGCTGTGCCTACCTTCTGAGCTTGTCCTAGGTCGGAGAACTCAGGTGACCAGGTGATTGGCAAGCGCTGTCGCCCCCAGTTGAAGGCTGTGACTTATGGCCTCCCCTGTCCCAGCTGCTCGGTTTTCTGGGTGTAGAGCGGGAGCATCTTCTCAGGTGTGCCATGTGTCTTTTCTGGGGAGCAGATCTCTGGCTGTGACCTTCCCGGCAGATGTCAACCATCCAGAATCCCAAGAAGTCTTGGTTAGCATGGAAGTCTGCTTGCAGTTTGGTAAAGGATGCCTCTCTGGGGCTGCGATTGTCCCTTTCCGGCTCTGGCTGTCCTCTCCTGCCTGTCTTTGGCGGGTGATGGGCCAGCCCACAGCTGGCTTCCTCTGTTCAGTCCTTTGTTCTGTGAGCAGGCCTGGCAGTGTCTTCAGTTCAGTTCAGTTGCTCAGTCATGTACGACTCTTTGCGACCCCATGAATTGCAGCACGCCAGGCCTCCCTGTCCATCACCAACTCCTGGAGTTCACTCAAACTCACGTCCATTGAGTCGGTGATGCCATCCAACCATCTCATCCTCTGTCGTCCCCTTCTCCTCCTGCCCCTAGTCCCTCTCAGCATCAGAGTCTTTTCCAATGAGTCAAATCTTCACATGAGGTGGCCAAAGTACTGGACCTTCAGCTTTAGCATCATTCCTTCCAAAGAACTGATTTCTTCCCAGGACTGATCTCCTTTAGAATGGACTGGTTGCAGTCCAAAGGCCTCTCAAGACTCTTCTCCAACACCACAATTCAAAAGCATCAATTCTTTGGCACTCAGCTTTCTTTACAGTCCAACTCTCACATCCATACATGACCACTGGAAAAACCATAGCCTTGACTAGATGGACCTTTGTTGGCAAAGCAATGTCTCTACTTTTTAATATGCTATCTATGTTGGTCGTAACTTTCCTTCCAAGGAGTAAGCGTCTTTTAATTTCATGGCTGCAGTCACCATTTGCAGTGTTTTTGGAGCCCAAAAAAATAAAGTCTGACACTGTTTCCACTGTTTCCCCATCTATTTTCCATGAAGTAATGGGAACCAGGTGCCATGATCTTAGTTTTATGAATGTTGGTCTTTAAGCCAACTTTTACACTCTCCTCTTTCACTTTCATCAAGAGGCTTTTTAGTTCCTCTTCAGTTCCTGCCATAAGGGTGGTGTCATCTCCATATCTGAGGTTATTGATATTTCTTCCAGCAATCTTGATTCGAGCTTGTGCTTCTTCTAGCCCAGCGTTTCTCATGATGCATATAAGTTAAATAATCAGGGTGACAATATACAGCCTTGACATACTCCTTTTCCTATTTGGAACAGGTTAGGGCTTTTCGCAGGATAGCTATCCTACAGTCTGGGTTGCTATCTCAAGCTAGTTCCCTCAGATTGCCTTTGGGGCATTCGGGCCTGGTCCTTACCCTACGCAATGCCGCCCACACCTCCTTGCCCAGCCCACGCTTGTTTGTGGGGGATGCAAGAATTTGGGCTGCTGCTCCGCTGGGAGTTGCTGTTAGGCACGTAAGCTGTGGGTTTTAATTATTTATTTATTTTTCCTCCTGGTCATTTTGCCCTCTGAGATTCCAAGGCTCACCATAGACCCGCTGGAGAGTGTTTTCTGGTGTTTGGAAACTTCGCTCTTTTTTATGACTCCCTTCCCAGGACAGATCTCTATCCCTACCTCTTTTGTCTCTTTTTATCTTTTATATTTTGTCCTACCTCTTTTCAAAGACAATGACCTGCCTTTCTGGGTGCCTGATGTCCTCTGCCAGCATTCAGAAGTTGTTTTGTGGAATTTGCTCAGTGTTCAAATGTTCTTTCGATGAAATTGTCAGGGAGAAAGTGGTCTCCCCATTCTATTCCTCCACCATTTTAGGACTGTCCCCCAGAATCAAGTCTCTAATGGTTCTCTGATTCCAAAATATTAAATTTCTTTTGTGGATTATTGTCATTCAGAGATAAAATTTCTAGAGATAACCAAAATTTCATAGAACATTCTAATCTGTAATTATTTCTCACTTAAAGAAATAATTAGTATTTTTTCTTAAATGAGGGGTAGTGGAAGGGAAACTCTGAAGGCCTTTTTATATCTGGACACTTAGTAAAATCTTTAGCAGTGCATAGATTAAAATGTAGCCTCCATATACCAGACAATAAACCCCAGGCAGTAATATAGTGCAGCTACATTTGCTAATAAGTTAACTTGTTATCAATTTAATATTATGTATAGGTGACAGGTTAAAAAAAAAAAGATGAACAATAATTACACGATTTAGATGTGTATCTGAAATCAAAGGTCAAATTGTAAATATAAAGAGATAAAAATACCCATAGAACTTGAGTATTTATATTATATTTATACTTTTCTCACACTATATATTTAACAGAATAAAATTCATACTGATTTCAAACAGGTCATAGTTTATGCAAGGGCAAATTCTTATCATTTTGTATTTAACTATAATTTCCTAATTATTTAAGCTATTTGTTCCTGCTTTTCTTTTGTGGTTATATGTCCCTAATAATTATCACATCTGTATGATGTTTAACAACAACAAAAAATAAGAGTGAGGGAGAAAAACAAGTAAAGAATGACAGATAATTAAAGCACAAGGCAAACTTGATTATTGCTCCAGTAAAAGTTTTATGAAGTTAATAATAAAACAATTAGATAAAATTAGGAGTTAATGGCTTCAATGACCTTTTCAATTTATTATTTTTAGGCCTCACAATTACAATATTTCTTGGAATGAGAAATTTGCTTTAGAATATCTGGATACAGGGTGGCATAGGCTATTATAGTCAAGCTAGACTGGATCTTATTCTTCAATTAGCTATCTGTATTCAACTTACCATGCTATTAAATTATTCAAAGTCTCTGTTGCTTCATTTGTCACACATGGGTATCAAGTTATTTCAAGATATTGTTGTAAGAACTAAATAACTATGTGTGTAATATACCTAGCATGTAGTTTCTGTCATGTATTACAGCACTTAAGAGCCAAGTGGCTGCATTTGAACCCTGACTGTGACTCAGAATCTTCACATTGGAACAGTTACATAACATTGCAGTGTCTAAATTTTCTTATATACAAAACTGAGGATAATAATATAAGTTTCTTGTAGTTTTCTCCTGGATGTTCAATGAAAGGACTGCTGTTGAAGCTGAAACTCCAATACTTTGGCCAACTCATGCAAAGAGTTGACTCGTTGGAAAAGACCCTGATGCTGGGAGGGATTGGGGGCAGGAGGAGAAGGGGACGACTGTTGTAGTCCAGGTCCAGCAGCCTGAAGAGTGGTGTCGGCGGGAAATGATGTAGCCTCTGACTCGAGATACGGGACTACATGTTTATTTCAAGCATCAGGTTTTCTTTTATACTTTTTCAAATGCATTAGGTCAGAGGTTTGACATTTTCAGTTCCCCCTCACCCAGATTATTGTCTCATTGTTGCCCTTCAAACGGAGTTCCTGCTTCAGCAATTCTCTCAGAATCATGTTTGCTTATGATTACATTGTAACTCATGCTTATGTCTGGGCTGCATACCACATTCCTCAGTTTATTTCTTATCTTTCAAAAATCCTGCTTGCCCCTAGTATCTTAAGCTCACTATCTCCTAAAAAGGCTTCTAACTATTCTTAATTATTCTTAAACCCTAAACTCAGCAAACGTCTTTTGCCATAAACATTTCCCTCACAAACAGGTCTCAGATAACAATCTTTCCCATGGCCTCAAGCTGTGGCCTACGTGCTCATCCTGGGACATTCTTTGCAAAAATCCTTGAACAAATGTTAATGGTTACTTTATGGATTATTTTCTAGGCACAACTGCAGAAGGCTTTGTGATTTCTCACGCTTCTCTAAAGAACAACAAACACCTTAACATTCTTTCCAGCCAACTCAACCAAAAAAAGGAAGAAACACGTCAGAATCACAAGAGCTAACTCCTTCATCCCGGGTCCATGCCTGCAGAATGAGGAGAGGGGGCTGGGGCTGTGCCTCCGTTCTGTCAATAATACCTAATGCGGCTCCTGACAGATAACAGAGGATGAGATGGCTGGATGGCATCACCAATTCGATGGACATGAGTTTGAGTGAACTCCGGAGTTGGTGATGGACAGGGAGGCCTGGCGTGCTGTGCTGCATAGGGTCACAGAGTCAGACATGACTAAGTGACTGAACTAAACTGAACTGATGTTAATATAAAAGCAAGGTGCCTAAAAGAGAGTCCAAAACATGATAACAATAAAGAAACATTAAGCACTGTTTTTCAGTGGTAAGATCAATAAATGTTTCTCTTTACATCTTCCTTATATTAGAAAATAAGAATTTTAAAAACAGGGGTGTTCAGAAATCAGTACATCCTTAATTATTTGCATTTTGGGGCCTCAAGATATCACTAATATGTGTTAAAATATGTAAATAAAACTATATTCCTGAGCAAGATGATTGAAAGTATAGTTTGCTTTAAAGGGTAAACTATTTCACTTTAAATATAATACTTGTAATTTTGCATTTCTCAGTATTTAAATTTAGGAATATCAATATGTTTCTGAAATTCCCTGGTATTACATTAACCTTTAACAATGTTAGAAAATCAAAATTCATCTGAGTAAATTTAAAGATCTAATTGACTTTATTCAACAATTCATGTATCAGGCAGTGTCCATCTAGCAATTAGAAAGGAGCTTTAAAGAACTGTTCAATATGCAAGGTTTTTACATTAGGTTGGTGCAAAAGTAACTGAATTTTTTGCTTTGTTGAAATTTGCTGTTTGTTATTGGAATACAGTCTAAATAAATGTGGTTATGTTATATATCATTTTAATGTGCATTTCTCACATTATATCTTTTTTTTTTTTGCTAATGACATTACTTGCTGTTTATTTTATATTTACTTTAGACTATGGAAATGATGTTAGACAAAAAGCAAATTTGAGTGATTTTCTTATTATAGTTCAAAATGGGTTGTAAAGCTGCAGAGACAACTCACAACATCAACAGTGCACTTGGTTCAGGAATAGCTAATGAATATACAGGGCAGTGGTGGTTCAAGAAGTTTTGCAAAGGATACAAGAGCCTTGAAGATGATGAGTGCAGTGGCTGGTCATCAGAAGTGACAACATCCAACTAAGAGCCATCACTAAGCTGATCTTCTTAATACTCTACAAGTTGCCAAAGAACTCAAAGGTGACAACTCTATGGTTGTTCAGCATTTGAAGCAAATTGGAATGTGAAAAAGCTTGATAAGTGGGTGCCTTATGAGCAGAATGAAAATAAACATATATATATATATGTTTGAAGTGTTGTCTTCTCTTATTCTACACAACAACAATGAGCCATTTCTCGATTAGATTGTGGCGTTCTACAAGAAATGCATTTTATACCACAACTGGCAATGATCAGTTCAGCGGTTGGACAGAGAAGAAGCCTCAAAACACCACCCAATGCCAAACTTGCATCAGCAAAAGATCATGGTCACTGGTTGGTAGTCTGCTGATGGTCTGATCCACTACAACTGTCTGAATCCTCATGAAACGATTACATTTGAGACATGCTTAGCAAATCAATGAGATTCACCAAAACCTGCAATGCCTCCAGCTGGCATTGGTCAACAGAAAGGGCCCAATTCTTCTACATGACAACATGGTTGATACACAACCAATGTATCAAAAGTGGAACGAACTGAGCTACAGAGTTTTGCTTCATCTGCCATATTCACCTGACTTATTGCCAACCAACTACTGCTTCTTCAAGCACCCTGATAGCATTTTGCAGCAAAAACACTTCCACAACAAGCAGAAGGCAGAAAATGCTCTCCAAGAGTTCATTACTCCCAAAGCATGGATTTTTTTATGCTAAAGGAATAAACACACTTATTTCTCATTGGTAAAAATGTGTTGCTTGTAATGGTACCTATTTTTATTAATAAAGATGTGTTTGAGCCTAGTTATAATGACTTAAAATTCAGGGCTGAAACCATAACTACATTTGTACCAACCTAACCCACTCCAGTATTCTTGCCTGGAGAATCCTCATGAACAGAGGAGCCTGGTGGGCTACAGTCCATGGGGTTGAAAAGAGTCAGACATGACTGAGCAACTAAGCAGAGCACAGCACAATAGTTAAACAGGGGGCAAGACAACAAAAAAATTAGTATTTTATCTTATTTTTTTCAATTAAGCTCTTCTTTTGGGGGAGGGAAAGAGTCAATCTTTTGGGTGGATTACCTCACTTAGGGCTGACTAAATAATTCCAGATCAACTGGTTAAACATTACATTCTAGGAAAGGCTGAAATATGTTTTGGTTTGCTGACATAAAGCCTAGCACAAGTAACTCCATTTGGGGACTTTTCTTTCTTTCTTTCTTTCTTTCTTTTTTTTAAACAACAGTAAGTACTATGATCAGGCAATAATTGTCTGAAATGCCCTACTGATTATTTTCTATGCTTTGCATCAAAGACTACTTGGATTTCAATGAAAGTACTCAGGTGCATTTACTGTAATGAGAATTGGCAGCAGCATGAAAAGTGAAAGTGAAAGTCGCTCAGTCATGTCCAACACTTTGCAACCCCATGGCCTATACAGTCCATGGAATTCTCCAGGCCAGAATACTGGAATGGGTAGCCTTTCCCTTCTCCAGGTGATCTTCCCAACCCAGGGATCGAACAGGGATCTCCTGCATTAAACAACTTTAAAAGATCCTGTGCTGCAGAAACCCTTCCCGCTCCCACATAATGCAGCTGGTTCAAATTGGGAAGAGGCTGGTTGTAACACCAACTGAGCTATAGTTTAATATTCAGATCTTTTCATTTATATGGGGTTTCCAAACCACCTGTGAAGTCTTAGAACATTCCATTTTCAATAGCTTATGGGATATTTATGAGATACTGCTAGGGACATTGTATAGTTCTTGAAATTGCTCTTCTATATATGTGTGTATTAGTCACTCAATCATGTCTGACACTTTGTGACCCCAAGGACTGTAGCCTGCCAGGCTTCTCTGTCCATGGAATTTTCCAGGCAAGAATACTGGAGTGGATTGCCATTCCCTTCTCTGCAAGAACTTTCCAACCCAGGGATTGAACCCTGGTCTCCTGCATCACAGGCAGATTCTTTACAATTTGAGCTACAGGAAAGTACCACATTCTAGATACAGTTACATATAATTACTAAAATAAATACAATTGTTGCTCTTCTATTCCATCAAATATGTAATTTCCCTTGGCAGGGCATTAAATATGATGAGTTAATTCAGAAATACATAAGTATAAGCAGTACAGGATGGCCTCATCCATTCAAGTTTTGAAACAATGTTGAGCTACTATTGAAAAATGAAGAAATGGTACAGGAAATGGAAGTTCAGATTTGATTACAAGGAAGAAAGTGTATGCATACCCAATCTACTGTAAATGGAAGCAAGTGCATTGGAAAAGTATGTTAAATACTTATGACATTTAAAATAGAAATAGAATGCAAGTTGATAAGATCGGCATGACATAAGTAGTTTAGGACAGACTGCACTGCCTTTCATCATATCCTCTCTGCTCACCTCTAGATCCCCATTGCTCATCATACCTTACTCCTACACTTTACACTTTGCTTCGGCCTCACAGGATTGCTGGGAATCACCAGTTACTATTCTTCTGAGACTTCAAACATGCTACCATCTAAATTAAATGCAAAAGCATTTCTAATTCATCACTAAGTCCCATTCTTTGCACAGGCAGTTTTAGCGAATCATTTTATCCAGAGATCTCCAAGAGGCAAGAGAGATGCCTCTCTTTGCTCTCATCATCCCCAGTACTCACCCCATTCTAATTGTGACTATTTTCCATTCCATGTTGGCTTTCCCTCCACAGTTAGAGACAATGTTATTGCATACATGGTGCCTAGGGCACAATATGTACTCAGTAAATGTGAATAAAAACCAAAATCTTAATTAAAAAAGGGGAAGAGGGCAAGAAAACTGAGAATACAGAAAAGGGAATACAGATTGATAAAATATAAAATAGAGACATAGAAGTATGTTCCAACACACACAAACATGGTCAGCAATAGACATACAATGCTTCACCTATTTGATTAAATATCTAAAGGAAATTATAATAGTTAAAAATACAGTATTCAAATAAAGGGGTCCTACCATGTGAATATGAGTGACAACATACATTGTTTTAAACTTTTCTTTAAAAATAACAGCACAAATACATGACATGGTCATTTCCAGTTAAACTTGATCTTAAGAGTTAACTTAAAATTCAGGAATAGCATTTTAAAAGTGAATATTAAACTTGAAATAATATGAAGTGGAGAATTAAAAATACTCTCAGTGTTGAATTATAGTAAAAAGACTGTGAAAACCTAGGTAGATTTATAGAATAAAGACTGGAATAATTTTATGTGAAAGTGAAAGTCGCTCAGTCGTGTCTGACTTTTTGCGACCCCTCAGAGTATATAGTCTGTGGAATTCTTCAGGCCAGAATACTGGAGTGGGTAGCCTTTCCCTTCTCCAGGGAATTTTCTCAACCCAGGGATCCAACTCAGGACTCCCGCATTGCAGGTGGATTCTTTCTCAGTTTAGCCATAAGGAAAGCCCCACAAGGAAATTATTTTATGGTTATGTTTTATACAGATAATGAATAAATTTTAAATGTTATATAAGTAAATACAATGGTACACATATACACACATACACATACTAAAATGAACAAAAACAACATGGAAATGAATCCTAGATATTCCCTAAAATTGTAAAACGTGGTTATTGATGTGTTCCTCTGAAATTACAATATGTTGCACATGACATCCCTGTGATTGGGGAAATATCCATTGAATGAGAAATCTCAGAGCCCAGGCTCCAGAAAGAGAGTGTGGACTTGATGACTGGCTATGACATCTATTTTACTTGTGATCTTTAGCAGTCAACATTAGTTTGATGTTCCCCAGTTCTCTTATCAATAAAAAAAAAGGAGCCATTACTAATGCTGCCTTACATGTTAATAGGATAAATGGCTTAATATCCATGACAAAGATTCTCTCCTTTGTCCAAATTTTGGTCAGCTCTTCTGAGTCCTCTTTCTGGCTAGGTCTTACCCTTGAACTCTGTCCTAAGCTAATTTAATCCAATGTTAGTGAGAATCTTGCTGCATCGATTCAGTGAAAAGCCCCTGCTCTTGAAAGATGATCAAATTTTATCCTCCACCCTAATATGTTATCATTTGGGCCTGCCTTTACCAAAAATTTTATCAAATTGGTTTAGCCATAATCCCTTTATCCATAATATTCTGTTTCAGTTATTTTTCATTTACTGATTCCACCATGGCCTTTGGTTATAAATCTCCATTTATACTTATTTTCAGAGTTGAGTTTAGTCTCTCTCCCTTACTACAAACCACTACTGTAGTAGCACCCCCAGAAAAAAAGTCTGCCTTTCCCTTTTTAACAAGTGTCAATACTTTTTCATTTTATCCCTACAAAGGACATAAAAGTGCACTGTGAAGAATATGAGCTTGTGCAATTTTAGCTCTTTAAATCATGATTAGTATTATATTTTATTTTTACAATTTCTTAAAAGTTTCTATTGTTATCTGGCTTTGGAAATTTACCCCAGGTAGATGACTTCATAGCAGTTTGTATTTCTTCTATCACTACGTTTATGACAACTTATTACTAAATTCAAGAAGGACATAATTCATGTGTGTCTTGTTCACTGTTACATTTCCAGTGTGAAGAAAGTTGCTTGATGCATGAGAGGCTTTAAATAAATATTTGCTGATTAAATTATTAATTGATGTTTGAATCTAACACAGAACATTTTATCCTTCTATTATCTTTCCTCTAATCCTAGGGGATTTTCCGTAGTCTCATCATCAATTTCTGCAAAATAACACTTTTTTGAGGGGTGGGTCTATTTTCAAAACAAATGTTGCAGAATAATTTTTTTATATCCATGAGGATAAACCTCATAAATTATAAGATAATTGAGAACAAAGGATTTCTCTCCTATTCTCTTTATGTTTCTCATGCTTCTCTTGAAATAATTTGTATATAGTAAGTCTTTAGATGTGTTAACTATTAAAATATTGTCTCACAAGAAAAGTCTCTAGAACTAGTGTTTGAACTAGAAACTTACTTCCAATTGCATCTTATATTTCAATAAATGCATTAAAATAAATGAGGTTTGTGGCTATAACTTATTTTTGCCTGGTTCAAAAAAATGTAGGAAATGTTTAATGATAAAACAACACATTTTAATTATGGTAGAATATGATTGTTTTTAACAAAATAGTTGAAGTTCCAGTTAAACTATTTAACTGCTCATCTTTTCTTTATTGTACCTTTAGCTAAAGGAAATTCACAAAATGTTTTTAAAAGTTTATTATTAGGCATGTGGCTAATTGATAGTGTTCACCGTCTGCTATTATTTTAAGTGCTGAATGTTAATTACAGCCCAGAGGTTACTGTAAGTTGCTATATTTAGATTATTCCCATTTAAGATTACTTCCTTTTAAGAAATTTTAATTAATTAATGTCACTTCTTACAAGGTATCGGTAAAGTGTATTTTGAAATATATAAATTATTTTTGAAATCTGTGAGTAATATTTGCAGTATAAAATGTGTGTTCAACAGACTTCTTACAGAGGGTCTGTTTCAAATCATATTAATATAATGGCTATGAAGCATACATCAAAATAAAAAAATGAACACATGTGAGGCTGGAAAGACTGTAAATTTTTAGCATCTGAACAGGTGGCCAACTTACCAAAACAACTTAAGCCTTTATGATATCTTAACATAATGAGACAGAACCTGGTGTTTTACAATTATATTAAAACTAAACTCTAATTTTTACCATAGAGATAATAATTAACCAGTGTCAGAGAATATAGTGAGATCGTATCTTCTGAACGGAAAAAGGAAGACATTGTTTCTGTCATGGGCCAATGATTGTTGACATATTTGATGGTGCTAAACTAGAAAGCTGTGAATATGGAGGTAAGTAGCCTTTGATATCGGAGAAGGCAATGGCACCCCACTCCAGTACTCCTGCCCGGAAAATCCCATGGACGGAGGAGCCTGGTAGGCGGCAGTCCATGCGGTCGCTGAGGGTTGGACATGACTGAGCGACTTCACTTTCACTTTTCACTTTCATGCATTGGAGAGGGAAATGGCAATCCACTCCAGTGTTCTTGCCTGGAGAATCCCAGGGACGGGGGAGGCTGGTGGTCTGCCCTCTATGAGTTCACACAGAGTTGGACAGGACTGAAGTGACTTAGCAGCAGCAGCCTTTGATATTGATGGTCTTACTTTAGGACTTGAGGAAAGTAATGACAAATTTCATTGTAAGGTGAAAAGTTAGGAAATCTGTATATATTCAGGTATTGATTCTATTTCAGAGCTTCACTTTATTCTAAAAGAAAGGATGGATATTTTATTAAACAGATGTCATACCAAACTACTAAATTTCTCATATTATAATGCGAACTGGATAAATTTAATGTACTTAGCCTACAGTATCTAGAATAACATAAATAAACTTAAATACATTAATTAATTATTCTTAGTAGCCTATTTACAGGTTTCCCAGGTGGTAAAGAATCTGCCTGCCAATGCAGGAGACGTAGGAGACACGGATTCAATCCCTGGGTCAAGAAGATGCCCTGCAGGAGGAAATGACAACTCTCTCCAGTATTCTTGCCTGGAGAATCCTATAGATAGAAGAGCCTGGTGGGCTTCAGTTCACAGAGTCCTATACAACCGAGCACAACACAGAAACCTATTTGGATTGTTGATTTGATGACACCCAATGAAAGCACACCTTCTCCTTGTTATAGAATAAACGGGAGTTCTATTTAGTCTTCCTCATTTACTGTTTTTTGAGAACATATCTGTTCAAAGGCAAACATTAGAGTGGCTACATGTGGAACTTAGGCATTTAGAGAACTTTAGAAGTCATTTGGGGAGAAGGAAATGGCAACCTACTCCAGTACTCTTGCCTGGAAAATCCCACAGACGGAG
Source organism: Bos indicus (assembly GCF_029378745.1). NCBI lineage: Eukaryota > Metazoa > Chordata > Mammalia > Artiodactyla > Bovidae > Bos > Bos indicus. The sequence continues at coordinate 5,642,589 of NC_091771.1, forward strand.
GAGCTTGGTGGGCTACAGTCCATGGGGTCATTAAGAGTCGGACACGACTGAGCGACTTCACTTTCACTTTTCACTTTCATGTATTGGAGAAGGAAATTGCAACCCACTCCAGTGTTCTTGCCGGGAGAATCCCAGGGACCAGGGAGCCTGGTGGACCGCCGTCTATGTGGCCTCACAGAGTCAGAAACGACTGAAGTGACTTAGCAGCAGCGGAGGTCATTTGGGAATAAAGTGTCTTATTCCTGACATTCTTCTTAGGTTATTTGTGCAGTTTATTTCTGTGACATGTTTGTTGCTTCCTGAAATGTCATGTCCCATTGACCCCTTGCCTGTTTCTAGCATCTTCCTCCAGCAGTTGATTTATTTTCTCCTTTATATTCAGCACAGTCTCTACTTCTTAGTGTACCAACCCCAGATTTTCTGTTAACTCACATGTCTGTACATCTCCTTTGATTACAGAATTCCTAAATTTCTCTCCCCATCAACCTGAACCTCTGAGAATACTCAGCATGTGTACTCTTCCTCAAGTACCAAGTTGCTTTTTTTACTGTAATAAATGATATTGTAAAATTAATTTTGTACAAAACTTTGAATTACAATTATTGAATTGTAATTATTTGTTTTGTTGAATATTGCTCAAATAGTATTTACAGTATGTATTTATAATGTAGTTTTATTTTATCTCATGCTGCTGCTGCTACTGCTAAGTCGCTTCAGTCGTGTGCGACTTTGGGTGACCCCATAGACGGCAGCCCACACTGTCCCTTTAAATTTCCCCAAAGAGATTTGTCTCTGTTAGATGATGAGATGGGCTTCCCAAGTCATGCTAGTTGATAAAGTGCTGATTTTTATTAGCTTTATGGGCTTCCAAATGGTTATCAGGAGCCTATAATTGCTTATAGGCAAAACAATATTTTAAGATTAACCCAGGCAAGTAAAAAATTAAGAAAGATAAAAATAACAACTTAAGCTCTTTTCCCTTTATTTCTCTGTCTCAGGCTCCACCGCAGGCACAATTTATATATCCCTTGGCCAGATTTTGCCTCCAACTCCAAACTCCCCCTTCCCTCTTATACCCATCTACAACTCAACTATACCTTTAATTCCCTTAATATCAATTTTCTCACCAAGCTTCCCCTTTTCCCTGAAACTCTCTCCACTTCCCTTTCTTCTGAACTTGTCATAATTGTTCTTTTTAAATTAATCTGTCTTAATATACTCCCTGGACTAGAGCTGAACTGAGAGCTGTATTAAAGATTCCTCCAAAGTAAACAGGGTCCTCACAGATTTGCTATGGAATTTCATACAGTCATTAAATTGGCTTCTCTGACTTCTATTAAGTAGTTCATATACTTGTCAGTGGAGTATAGGTTCAGCATGGGGTGAGAGCTGCTATTTGGGAAAATACTAAAAGTTCTAGATTTATAACAGAGAGATCAAACTACTAACTTACTGTATAATCAGGCTCTGGCAATTGTTAGGCAACTTCATTGAGCAATTCCTAGAGCTTAAAAGAAAAAAAAAAAGTCTCCTCTCTTTTAATGTTGATTCCACCAGGGAATCAACCTCTTTGATTCCCTTTTAACTTTATGATTATTAATAGGCTAAAATAAAATCTTTTCCTTCTACTAAAATGACTAAGATGGAAAGGGGGAAACAATGCCCTCTCCAGGTATAGTTGGTCTGGCAAATCATCTCTCTTGCACTATAGATGGGTCACCTAAAAGGAGGGTCACTAAAATTCTTAACCATCAACTCCTGCCAATGAAGGCCCTGGGTAAAACCAAAACCCTCCTAGATTCTGTTATTATTATAAAGAAACAGAATACTGAAAAGGAGATTGTTTTAAGCATCTTCAGTCCTCTAATCAGCCTTTACAAGCTCTCCTAATTCTCAATGACAGGGCTGAAGAAACTACAGACTTTTCTGAATCTTCCCTTTGATTAAGAGCATCCCTTCCTCAGAGGACTAAAGCAGTTCAATTGTGGGGTTCTCTAATGAACCTCAAGAAGTTCCTGTCTCTGAACCAATCCCTTTTGTTTAGAACCTTTGAGAGATACACAATTTTTTCTTCTTATTTCCTCCACCCCTCCCCGTTTTTAGGCTGAGACTTCTTAGAGAAGAATCATGCCCTAGTTTCTTTCTGCCAAAAGAAGAAAATAATTATATAACTTAGCTGCTGCTGCTGCTAAGTTGCTTCAGTCGTGTCCGACTCTGTGCAACCCCATAGACGGCAGCCCACCAGGCTCCCCCGTTCCTGGGATTCTCCAGGAAAGAACACTGGAGTGGGTTGCCATTTCCTTCTCCAATGCATGAAAGGGAAAAGTGAAAGTGAAGTCGCTCAGTCCTGTCCGACTCTTCGCGACCGCATGGTCTGCAGCCTACCAGGCTCCTCTGTCCATGGGATTTTCCAGGCAAGAGTACTGGAGTGGGGTGTCATTGCCTTCTCCAATATAACTTAGCAGTAGTCATCAAAATAATTAGGGAAATCAAATGGACCCCTTGACATCTTTTACTAGTTTCATCTCTGACAGCTCTAAAATAAATTCAGAAAATATTATCATTTGTACCTACTGAATCAGATACTACCCTCCTTATGAGCAAAGTCTCCAAATGATATTGGAAAAATTCAAAACCAACCTCTCATTAAGAATCCAATAGAATCCTCAAAATTTTTCACAGAGGTAATTGATATTCTATAGGTAAAGTAGCCTTTAAAAATATAAAGCACATAGTAGATTACCAGACTCAAAATATCTATTATACTAGGCCCTTCAATACTCCTATTTTACTAGTGAGGAAACCTAAGGACTGATCATGGAAATTTATCCAGGAACTCAGAACAATTTAATATATATATATATATATATATATATATATATATATATATATATATATATATTTTGACACTCCACTGTAACTAGCATTAATGGATTTCTAATATCCACTCCCCTGAAAGCAAATTCTTTACTGTAATTTATTCAGTGCATTCTTTCATATTCCAGTTGATGAAGCTAGCCAAAACACTTTTGCCTTCACTTGGGAAGAAAACTAATTCACCTGGACATTAATACCTTAGGGTTTTATTCACAGACATTATTTCTCACAAATTTGAAGGTTAGAGGTTCAACTTTACTGTATTGTATGAAGGATTTGCTTCTTTGCTCTCTTTTTCAATCCTCTTCAGAGTAACATAGCATCCAGGGGCTATAGTTTTTAGTCTTAAAGCAACATAAGATCACCAAAAAAATTGCATTTTTCCTTAACCATGTTTGATATTTAGGGCATGTCTGGGGAGGCCTTACAAATAGCTGTGAAAAGAAGAGAAGGGAAAAGCAAAGGAGAAAAGGAAAGATATAAGCATCTGAATGCAGAGTTCCAAAGAATAGCAAGAAGAGATAAGAAAGCCTTCCTCAGTGATCAATGCAAAGAAATAGAGGAAAACAACAGAATGGAAAGTCTAGGGATCTCTTCAAGAAAATTAGAGATACCAAGGGAACATTTCATGCAAAGTTGGGCTCAATAAAGGACAGAAATGGTATGGACCTAACAGAAGCAGAAGATATTAAGAAGAGGTGGCAAGAATACACAGAAGAACAGTAAAAAAAAGGTGTTCACAACCCAGATAAACATGATGGTGTGATCACTCATCTAGAGCCCGACATCCTGGAATGTGAAGTCAAGTGGGCCTTAGAAAGCATTAGTACAAACAAAGCTAGTGGAGGTGATGGAAATCCAGTTGAGCTATTTCAAATCCTAAAAGATGATGCTGTGAAAGTGCTGCATTCAATATGTCAGCAAATTTGGAAAACTCAGCAGTGGCCACAGGACTGGAAAATGTCAGTTTTCATTCCAATCCCAAAGAAAGGCAATGCCAAAGAATGCTAAAACTACTGCACAATTGCACTCATTTCACATGCTAGTAAAGTAATGCTCCAAATTCTGCAAGCCAGGCTTCAGCAATACATGAACCGTGAACTTCCTTATTTTCAAGCTGGTTTTAGAAAAGGCAGAGGAACCAGAGAGCAAATGGCCAACATCTGCTGGATCATGGAAAAAGCAAGAGAGTTCCAGAAAAACATCTATTTCTGCTTTATTGACTATGCCCAAGCCTTTGACTGTGTGGATCACAATAAACTATGGAAAATTCTGAAAGAGATGAGAATACCAGACCACCTGACCTGCCTCTTGAGAAATCTGTATGCAGGTCGGGAAGCAACAGTTAGAACTGGACATGGAACAACAGACTGGTTCCAAATAGGAAAAGGAGTATGTCAAGGCTGCATATTATCACCCTGCTTATTTAACTTATATGCAGAGTACATCATGAGAAATGCTGGACTGGAAAAAACACAAGCTGGAATCAAGATTGCCAGGAGAAATATCAATAACCTCAGATATGCAGATGACACCACCCTTATGGCAGAAAGTGAAGAGGAACTAAAAAAGCCTCTTGATGAAAGTGAAAGAAGAGAGTGAAAAAGTTGTCTTAAAGCTCAACATTCAGAAAACAAAGATCATGGCATCCGGTCCCATCACTTCATGGGAAATAGATGGAGAAACAGTGGAAACAGTGTCAAACTTTATTTTGGGGGGCTCCAAAATCACTGCAGATGGTGACTGCAGCCATGAAATTAAAAGACGCTTACTCCTTGGAAGGAAAGTTATGACCAACCTAGATAGCATATTCAAAAGCAGAGACATTACTTTGCCAACAAAGGTTCGTCTAGTCAAGGCTATGGTTTTTCCTGTGGTCATATATGGATGTGAGAGTTGGACTGTGAAGAAGGCTGAGTACCGAAGAATTGTTGCTTTTGAACTGTGGTGTTGGAGAAGACTCTTGAGTCCCTTGGACTGCAAGGAGATCCAACCAGTCCATTCTGAAGATCAGCCCTGGGATTTCTTTGGAGGGAATGATGCTGAAGCTGTAACTCCAGTACTTTGGCCATGCGAAGATTTGACTCATTGGAAAAGACTCTAATGCTGGGAGGGGTTGGGGGCAAGAGGAGAAGGGGACGACAGAGGATAAGATGGCTGGATGGCATCACTGACTCGATGGACCTGAGTCTGAGTGAACTCCGGGAGTTCGTGTGGGACAGGGAGGCCTGGCGTGCTGGCCTTCATCGGGTCGCGAAGAGTTGGACAGGACTGAGCGACTGAACTGAACTGAAGTGATATCAGTAAAAGGGCTGTTGTTAGATCCAGATAAACTTTATAGTGAACCGCATTTTCCCAAATTCAAAGTGAAATATCAACAGCGGTGTTTTCTTGGCTAGTAGGTTATTGCTGAAATTCGATTTCAAATTTCTCTCTAATGTCCAAGCTTCTGCATGTTTTTCTAAAAAATAATAACCTCAACTCAGCCTTTAAGATCTTATAAGAGAGTTTAATGACCCTACCAGCCCATGGCATCCCAATTAGCAGATTCCCTTTTTATTTTGTATATTTTTTATATATTAAAAGGAAGGGAATGTCCTCGGAATATTCACTCTAATACATGAAACCACCATCAGCCCACAGTGTATAATAGAATGCCTTGTGGCATAGGGATGAACATCGTGTCTTGAGCTATTACTACCACTAAACTTTTGGTGAAGCTAACTAAGAAAGTTATTGTGGGAAATGCTTTATCCATTTTTGTACGTAATGCAGTCGAAGTCCTTCTGAATTTTCATCACATGTGACATTTCTGAGTGAATTGCCTACCTGCTATGAAATGTTTCTGTTACTTGTTCCTACGTAACTCTTTTACAAAAGTCTTGATCTGCTTACTTTTCTCCCCTCCATCACTGAAGAAGTCCTTCTTAATTGCTTAACTCTGACAAACCATCTCCTGACTCCTTGTGATGATCTGCAGGAAATTCCTTTGGGTAATGCTGGCTTCTCATAGTTCTCAGATGATTCTTATTTAAAAGATGGCAATGGCAAATATTGTGCTGTGTGTGCTATTGAAATTCCTTTCACTGTCAGAATAACTAAAGATTTTGGAATGTTGTGGAAACAATACGGTTTCCTGATTTTCAGCAGGAAATAATATATACCTATACATATATATGGGTGTGTGTATGTATAAAATCTCTGTTCTTTGAACTTAGAATGTGTTTATTTTGTTTTTCTTCTAAGCACTTCCACACATTGTTGAAGACTCCAGCACCCCATCTTCACTCCTATAGTGTCTATTTCTCTAAGTATTTTAAATTCCCACAAGTATTACTAAGTGTTAAGATGGCTAGTCATTTGCATTTCTTTTGTAGCCTCAAGTGTATGCAAGTCTATTTTTAGCTCTCACACACTCGGTGGTCTCTTTAGATGTAGAGAATTTGTGCACCCTATGTCCACTCTGTGCACCAGTAACCCTCAAACTAGAGTCAATCTTGTTCTTTAGATTTCTTAGATATTTACTTAGACACTTTTTTCTCTGTCTTTTCATACATTGTTTAGCATGAAAACTCCTACTAAATTCTCACAGTATGAATTTCAAAATTATCTTCCTTGTTTTAAGGTAAGAGAGGAAGCACTTCCTTCATACCTCTACTGGGTTTTCAGACTCACAGCTGACTGCTAATGTGTGCTAAGTCACTTCAGTCGTATACCCACTCTGCACAATGCTATGGACTGTAGCCTGCTAGGCTCCTCTATCCATGGGATTCATCAGGCAAGAATACTACCGTGGGTTGTCATGCCCTCCTCCAGGGAAGCTTCCTGACACAGAGGTTGAACACATGTCTCTTAGGTCACCTGCATTGGCAGGTGGGTTCTTACCACTAATGCTGCCTGGGAAGCCCAGGTGACTGCTAATAGCTCTCTCCAAAGAAATTCTGCTCAAGAATGGTCTTCAAATGTAGTCTAACTCCCATACTTTTATGTTTTTGTTATGAAAGGGTGATTTAATAAGCTTTTTACTCATTTGTTTTTGTCTACTTTTAACTTTCGGCAAGTTGGCCTCACTTTGTCAAAATCAGGAAAGAAAGGACCCAGTTTAAAACTTTAGTTCAGCTAACAAGACATCATTGTTGTAGATAGATTGATTCTGATATTCAATAATAATTACCCCTTTTCAGGATTTAGTCATCTTGTAATTCAATTGCATTTTTACTCACTTCCAGTTTTCCTTCATCTCTTAATTTCTCTTTCCTCTATTTTTCTCCCATAGTTTTTGCTTCTATTGCATGGAAAACGTAAATAGTGGTGGAGAGGTTCCTATTAATTGGTCATTTATTCATTGAATCTATATTTTGGCTAAATATTTTTCACAAAATATTGTGCTCATTGATAAAGATGATACAATAATTATTCACCATGCCCTCAAGGGAAATTTCAGTTTCATATAGGCATATGAAATATGTTAACTAATATAAATTAGTTAATTATGAAATTAATAATTTCATAATTAACTAATTTATCCCCAGTGTAAGAAAGCTAACTAAATATCTTTAATATGGTCCCATTTCATAGTATAATTTCAATAATACCTATTTTCATCAACCAAATTTTTTTTTTTAATTTATTGCTTTCTCTTATATGATGGCTACTCTCTCAGCTCTGTCCTTTCTAAAACCAATAAATCTGGCCATTGTAATGGGAAAAATAAATAGCCTCATGCCAAAACTCATGGATATTGCTGTTTATTCTTGCTCCTTTGTGTATGGGTCTTCAGTTTTATTCCCCATTACATGGTAAATGAGAACCAGTTTAGAACCTTATCTTTTTCCTGCTCTTTAGTAATTGAATTTGTTTTTATACTTCTAAGTCTCATTTGCTTCCTGTTACTTTAGTTCACTATCTGACTAATTTAAGTTGTATTCCCATTTTTGCTGCTGCTAAGTCACTTCAGTCATATTTGACTCTGTGTGACCCCATAGACAGCAGCCCACCAGGCTCCCCCATCCCAGGGATTCTCCAGGCAAGAACATTGGAGTGGGTTGCCATTTCCTTCTCCAATGCATGAAAGTGAAGAGTGAAAATGAAGTCGCTCAGTCATGCCCGACCCAGAATGAGCCCATGGACTGCAGCCTTCCAGGCTCCTCCATCCATGGGATTTTCCAGGCAAGAGTACCGGAGTGGGGTGCCATTGCCTTCTCCAATTCCCGTTTTTAGAGGCAGCTTAACTAGATATACCTTATAGCTGAATTTTCTGTCTTCTGGGTCTCAGTTTTCTCATTCAGTTCAGTTCAGTTCATTCACTCAGTCGTGTCCGACTCTTCGCAACTCCATGAATCGCACCACGCCAGGCCTCCCTGCCATCACCAACTCCCGGAGTTCACTCAGACTCAGGTCCATCAATTCAGTGATGCCATCCAGCCATCTCATCCTCTGTCATCCCCTTCTCCTCCTGCCCCCAATCCCTCCCAGCATCAGGGTCTTTTCCAATGAGTCAACTCTTCGCATGAGGTGGCCAAAGTACTGGAGCTTCAGCTTTAGCATCATTCCTTCCAAAGAAATCCCAGGGCTGATCTCCTTTAGAATGGACTGGTTGGATCTCCTTGCAGTCCAAGGGACTCTCAAGAGTCTTCTCCGACACCACAGTTCAGAAGCATCAATTCCTCAGTGCTCAGCTTTCTTCACAGTCCAACTCTCACATCCATACATGACTACTGGAAAAACCATAGCCTTGACTAGATGGACCTTTGTTGTCAAAGTAACATCTCTGCTTTTGAATATGCTATCTAGGTTGGTCATAACTTTCCTTCCAAGCAGTTAAGTTTCTTTTAATTTTGTGGCTGCAATCACCATCTGCAGTGATTTTGGAGCCCAGAAAAATAAAGTCTAACATTGTTTCCACTGTTTCCCCATCTATTTCCCATGAAGTGATGGGACCAGATGCCATGATTGTAGTTTTCTGAATATTGAGCTTTAAGCCAACTTTTTCACTCTCCTCTTTCACTTTCATCAAGAGGCTTTTTAGTTCCTCTTCACTGTCTGCCATAAGAGTGATGTCAACTGCATATCTGAGGTTATTGATATCTCTCCTGGCAATCTTGATTCCAGTTTGTGCTTCTTCCAGCCCAGCATTTCTCATGATGTACTCTGCATAGAAGTTAAATAAGCAGGGTGACAATATACAGCCTTGACATACTCCTTTTCCTATTGGGAACCAGTCTGTTGTTCCATGTCCAGTTCTGACTGTTGCTTCCTGACCTGCATATAGGTTTCTCAAGAGGCAGGTCAGGTGCTCTGGTATTCCCATTTCTTTCAGAATTTTCCACAGTTTATTGTGATCCACACAGTCAAAGGCTTTGGTATAGTCAATAAAGCAGAAATAGATGTTTTTCTGGAACTCTCTTCCCTTTTCCATGATCCAGTGAATGTTGGCAATTTGATCTCTGGTTCCTCTTCCTTTTCTAAAACCAAATTGAACATCAGTAAGTTCACGGTTCACGTACTGCTGAAGCCTGGCTTGGAGAATTTTGAGCATTACTTTTCTAGCATGTGAGATGAGTACAATTGTGCAGTAGTTTTAGCATTCTTTGGCATTGCCTTTCTTTGGGATTGGAATGAAAACTGACCTTTTCCAATCCTGTGGCCACTGCTCAGTTTTCCAGATTTGCTGGCATATTGAACGCAGCACTTTCACAACATCATCTTTCAGGATTTGAAATAGTTCAATGGGAATTCCATCACCTCTGCTAGCTTTGTTCGTAGTGATGCTTTCTAAGGCCCACTTGACTTCACATTCCAGGATGTCGGGCTCTAGGTGAGTGATCACACCATTGTGATCATCTTGGTCGTGAAGATCTTTTTTGTACAGTTTTTCTGTGTATTCTTGCCACCTCTTCTTAATATCTTCTTCTTTTAGGTGCATACCATTTCTGTCCTTTATCGAGTCCTTCTTTGCATTAAATGTTCCCTTGGTGTCTCTAATTTTCTTGAAGAGATCTCTAGTCTTTCCCATTCTGTTGTTTTCCTCTATTTCTTTGCATTGATCACTGAGGAAGGCTTTCTTATCCCTCCTTGCTATTGTTTTGAAGTCTGCATTCAGATGCTTATATCTTTCCTTTTCTCCTTTGCTTTTCCCTTCTCTTCTTTTCACAGCTATTTGTAAGGCCTCCCCAGACAGCCATTTTGCTCTTTTTCATATCTTTTCCATGGGGATGGTCTTGATCCCTGTCTCCTGTACAATATCATGAACCTCAGTCCATAGTTCATCAGGCACTCCATCTATCAGATCTAGTCCCTTAAATCTTTTTCTCACTTCTACTGTATAATCATAAAGGATTTGATTCAGGTCATACCTGAATGGTCTAGTGGTTTTCCCTACTTTCTTCAATTTAAGTCTGAATTTGGCAATAAGGAGTTCATGATCTGAGCCACAGTCAGCTCCCAGTCTTGTTTTTGTTGACTGTATAGAGCTTCTCCATCTTTGGTTGCAAAGAATATAATCAATCTGATTTTGGTGTTGACCATCTGGTGATATCCATGTATAGAGTCTTCTCTTGTGTTGTTGGAAAAGCGTGTTTGGTATGACCAGTGCATTTTCTAAGGGAAAACTCTATTAGTCTTTGCCCTGCTTCATTTCGTATTCCAAGGCCAAATTTGCCTGTTACTCCAGGTGTTTCTTGCCTTCCTACTTTTGCATTCCAGTCCCCTATCATTATAGGACATCTATTTGGGTATTAGTTCTAAAAGTTCTTGTAGGTCTTCATAGAACCATTCAACTTCAGCTTCTTCAGCATTACTGGTTGGGGCATAGACTTGGATTACTGTGATATTGAATGGTTTGCCTTGGAAACGAAGAGATCATTTTGTGGTTTTTGAGATTGCATCCAAGTACTGCAGTTCAGATTCTTTTGCTTACCATGATGGCTACTCCATTTCCTCTAAGGGATTCCTGCCCACAGTAGTAGATATAATGGTCATCTCAGTTAAATTCACCCATTCCAGTCCATTTTAGTTTTCTTATTCCTAGAATGTCAACACTTTCTCTTGCCATCTCTTGTTTGACCACTTCCAATTTGCCTTGATTCATGGACCTTACATTCCAGGTTCCTACGCAATATTGTTCTTTACAGCACTGGACGCTGCTTCCATCACCAGTCACATCCACAACTGGGTATTGTTTTGCTTTGGCTCCATCCCTTCATTCTTTCTGGAGTTACTTCTCCACTGATCTCCAGTAGCATATTGGGCACCTACTGACCTGGGGAGTTCCTTTTTCTGTATCCTATCATTTTGCCTTTTCATACTGTTTATGGGGTTCTCAAGGCAAGAATACTGAAGTGGTTTGCCATTCCCTTCTCCAGTGGACCACATTCTGTCAACCCTCTTCACCATGACCCGCCCGTCTTGGGTGGCCCCACAGGCATGGCTTAGTTTCGTTGAGTTAGACAAGGGTGTTGTCTAATGATTAGGTTGGCTAGTTTTCTGTGATTATGGTTTCAGTGTGTCTGCCCTCTGATGCCCTCTCGCAACACCTACCATCTTACTTGGGTTTCTCTTACCTTGGACTTGGGGTATCTCTTCACGGCTGCTACAGCAAAGCTCAGCTGCTGCTTCTTACCTTGGGCAAGGGGTATCTCCTCACGGCGGCCCCTCCTGACCTTGAACGTGGAATAGCTCCTCTAGGCCCTCCTGCACCCACGCAGCCACTGCTCCTTGGACGTGGGGTTGCCTCTCCTGGCCACCGCCCCTGGCCTCTGGCATGGGGTAGCTCCTCCCCGCTGTGGTCCCTGACCTCGGATGTGGGGTAACTCCTCTCAGCGTCTCCTGCACTGTCAGAGCCTGGCACTCTCGGCCACTGCCCCTGACCTCGGATGTGGGGTAGCTCCTCTCGGCCATTCCTGCACTGTCGCAGCCTGGCACTCTCAGCTGCGGCGCCTGACCTCGGACCTGGGGTAGCTCCTCTTGGCCGATGCCCCTTGGGCATGGGGTCCTCCCGGCTTCTGCCCCGACCTCGGACGTGGGGTAGCTCCTCTCACCCACGCTATGTGTGCTGTCTTAGCCGCCCACTCTATGACAGTAATGAGATTTCTCATTACTGTTCCTTAATTCCCCCATATATACTTTACGTGCTTCTTATATCAGTGTATTTTGAAGTTCTCTACCAATCATTGGCTGGAATGAACATTTATTTCAGCTCCTTTAGAAAATGAGCTATTGTTCCTTATGGAGTTGCCCACAAAGTGCACTTGGTAAAGGATCCACCTGCCAATGCAGGAGATGAAAGAGACATGGATTTGATTCTTGGGTTAGGAAGATCCCTGAGAGTAGGTAATGGTAACCCATTCCAGTATTCTTGCCTGGAAAATTCTGTGTAACAGAGGAGCCTTGTAGTCACAAAGAGGTGGACACGGCTGAGCACATATGCTTACTAATGTTCCTTATATCCTATGTTTCCCTCCCCTCCATGGTGATTGCCCTGAATTGAAGGTCCACTTTGAGAATTTCTCTGCGATTTCTCCTAAGATAGAAATCTGCTACTTATTTCCATGCAGCTTTACCTGATCCTGCAAGTTTTCCAAAAATTCTTGTACTAGTTTCTCTATACATTTCACTGTCTCTAAACACAAACATTAGCTTAATCAGATATGTAAAAAAATAAAATATGAAAAAAAAGAAAATATGGGGAATAGAGAAAAATTACTGGCAGAAGGTACTGGGATGAAAACCACAGGTAGGAATGGATGATAGGAAAAAAGATAATTCTAAAGAATTATGATCATAAAATAACATAAGTGTTACTAAAGACTTGCTATCTTTTCCAAACAGCATATGAAATATTACCTTTTTAAGTGCCTTTCTCTTTAGGTCTTGAAAGGGGTTGAATGGTAATTCCCCAGTAAGATGTATTCACATTCTCCTTCCCAGAACCTGTGAATGTTACCTTATTTGGAGAAAGAGTCTTTGTATATGTAATTCAGTCAAGGAAATTGAGATAAAGAGATTACTTGGATTGTTTGATTATCCTGGATTGTTTGGGTGTTCTAAATTCAATGAAGAGTGTCCTTCTAAGTCTGAGACAAAGGAATATTTGATATCCATAAGATGAGGCAACATTGTGACCACTGAGTCAGAGAATGGAGTGAGACACCTACAAGGCAAGGAATGATAACAATCAACAAAAGTTAGCAGCGGTAAACAGCGTTTTCTCCCTGGAAACCCCAGAGAAAGTATGGCTATGCTGACATCTTGATTTTAGACTTCTAGCATCAAGAACCGTGATAGAATAAATTGTAGTTCTTTTAAGTCACACTGTTTATAGTAGTATATTACAGCAGACATAAGAAACTAAACAGTCATTCAACTGCCAATATCCAAATAAGACACAAAATCCAAATAAAACCTCAATTTGGATTTTTATATAATGGACAATTTAACCTCTGTTAAGATAGAACTCCTCCCTTCCACCCCAGTTTTAATGAGGCAGGAGACGCAAGAAATTCAGGCTTGATCTCTGGATCAGGACGATTCCCTGGAGGAAGAAATGGCAACATATTCTAGCATTTTTGCTTGGAAAATTTCGTGGACAGAGGAGCCTGATCGGCTAAGGTCCATGGGGTCACAAAGAATCCACCACGACTGACCTACAGAGCACAGATGTAATTGACAGAGTTGCACATATTTAATGCATATATCTGGATGAATTTGTACCTGTGCATATACTTGTGATAATTTTTTAAATTCCAAACAAACAGACAAAAAGGGAATATACTATGTTAATGAAGAAATAAAGATAACAGTTTTTTATCTCCTATTATTTTGACTATCTTTTTAAACTTCAGATTACTAAAATTCCTCTTCCTAATGAATTTTGCCTTCTATTTCTCTGCGTTGTCACATACTCTATCTAAAATTGTCATTCTTTAATAGTTCTCATTTCAACTTAGATATGCAAAAGTAAGACAAATGAATGCTTTTAACATTTTCCAACAAGTTCTGAGTATTGGAAAAGTATTCAAGACCCATATTTTTGTATCACTAAAATTACTTTGCTTATTTTAAATGTTATGAGGAAAAAAAAAACTGAAGGGAATTGTTTCCATATATGCATAGAACATGCATATTTTTAGCACTGGGAAAAATGGAAGAATTTTAATTAAAATTGAATTAATTATAGCATTTTATAATATGTTACACATTTAATTTTTGTACTACCAATATTTTCTTTGGAGAAATATGTTTTAGATGATACCGTTACTTGTAGCCAATCTTACAAAACATTATATAGAAGGCTGTACTAAAAATGTCTTCTAAGTCACAAAAAAAATCCCTATACCAAGCACATATGACAAAAATGGCTTATTAGTGCCTCTTAAAATGACAAATAATTTAAATAAATAATCTTAAGATCATTTTAAGCACATATAGAAGAGAAGTTGATTCCTAGAAAGGAAAAAAGTATGATAACCACAAGTCTTGATGCTGTAGAAGTAAGACAGCAAGATCATTTTCTGAGAACTGTCAACCCTGGGGTGTTACCTTGTGCCACCAAAAGAAGCATTTAGATCTGTTGGTAAATAACCCTGGAGGGACTATGCTGTTAGGAGTCATAAGTAGCAATAACAACTGTTGGAATCAAGACTGTGAATGCAAATTAATGCAGAAAGGCTATGAATAAGATTTAAATACATATCCTAGGTCAGGAAAGGAGTCAATTCAAAACTATAAGCCTCAAATCTCCTCCAAGATATTCCTGACATATTTGAATCTACAAACTTAGCTCTAAGAACTCTTTTTTTTCCCCCAAGGCAAATCTCATCAAACCACAAATTTCCAAATATATTTCTAAAAAATAGCATGTACTCAAATATTTTATGGATGTTCAGAAAATATAAACAAAAAATTGAAACAAAAATCAAGTTTGTCACACATGCATTACCTATTACAGATGCATGCTACATCTTCTAGGAGAAATCATCTTGACAAGGGAATGAAAGTCTTTTATACTCATAGAAGTAAAATATTCAAAAATAAAAAGTACTACTTTCTAAAATTTTGTCTTTTTTTCCCCACATAGTTTCTGGTTCCCTTCTCTGAATTCCACACTGACTAGTGAAAATGGCACATATTGATATTTTTCTCTCTCTCATATGAGGGCACATATCTGTGTGAACATACATGCACACACACACTATGAAATATATGCATGGATTATAGAAATGGTTGTATCTGACTGGTATATGTATGTTTTGTGTGTATCCAGAGAGAGCTGTGAGCCAAAATTAAGCACAGACTGGGGGAATGTGTTAATAAGATGTAGAATAACTGTTTTACAAGTGAAAACAGATGACAGTGCTTCAGAAAACAGTCATTACTTACAGGCATTGCTTCACTTAAAATTGAAGATATATATTTATACAAAATATAGTAGTCTTCAATGAGTAGCATATGAAAGGCAAAACCCTTTTACATAGCTAATTTTATAAACAGACACAGAAGGTCATTATATTTGACAAATGCAAGTTTAAATATGAGATAAGTCTGTATATCCATCAGATAAGGAACATTTTAAAAAAGTAAAATAATTTCAAGTGCTAAAGAGAGGATAAAGAGTTGTTGGACAGCCCTTTGAAATTGTTTATGAAAATGAAGTTTTGTATATCTTGTATAGTAGCAACAGGATTCCAAAGTGTTTAGACTAGTAAACCTCAACAAATAGTAAACCTTCTGAGGATGTGTCCTCAGGAGCCACATTTAAATATTATGTTGATAAAGACTCAGATAAAGATATTAGGTCATTCATTATAGAGGGATGTAAATATAAATTATGAAATCAAAAATTTATGCGGCAGCCAGAAGTAATAAATAGCATGCACATATATGGAGAAATACTGTAACACATTACTATATTAAAAAGTTAAAAAAAGAATGATACAAATCTTATATTATTAACATAAATTTTAACAAATGTACTCTGAAACCAAAATCATATTTTTAAGGAATAGATGGAAAATCCATTCATGGAAGGTAGTTTGAAAGAGCACTTTTTTTATCTATGCAAATTTTTAGTATATAAATCAATTGTGGAAAGTATATTAGGAAGATATATTAAATCCAGCATTGTAGACACAGTGATGAATGTGGAAAATGGACAAGGATAGTCATGGAAGCAAAACAGAACAAAAGAAAATGACAGATCACAAGATAGATCTTGATTGGATTAAGTTGATAAATTTTATTTGAAGGCATTAGAAAGCACATATTATATGATGTGATTTTCAGAGTGTATTTAGGTTAGAACTCCAGAAATTCTGAAATTAGTAGTCTGGTGGTGCTTCCTATGTTGGCATCCATATACTTTCCAAATTCAGCAAATTCAAATGATTCATGCCTCTTACCCTATAACTTCCATTCCTTCCATCTCCACAATAGGAAATAGATTGCTGCTGCTAAGTCGCTTCAGTCATGTCCGACTCTGTGTGACCCCATAGAGGGCAGCCCACCAGGCTCCCCCATCCCTGGGATTCTCCAGGCAAGAACACTGGAGTGGGTTGCCATTTCCTTCTCCAATGCATGAAAGTGAAAAGTGAAAGTGAAGTCTCTCAGTCGTGTCCGACTCCTAGCGACCCCATGGACTGCAGCCCACCAGGCCCCTCCATCCATGAGTACTGGAGTGGGGTGCCCTTGCCTTCTCCGAGGAAATAGATTAGATACTTCCTATTTTGGTAATGCCACCAGTTGTCCAAGATTATAAATTGTTCTAATCTAAGTTCTGGATCTCACATTCAACTTTTCTCATTTGGATTATTATAGTCATCCAATTATTCTCCAAGATCTTCCTTTAATCATTCTTTTGTCCCACCCAGATTGTTGACTTTATTTATTTTTTTTTAATTTGATTTTATTTTTAAACTTTACATAATTGTATTAGTTTTGCCAAATATCAAAATGAATCCGCCACAGGTATACATGTGTTCCCCATCCTGAACCCTCCTCCCTCCTCCCTCCCCATACCATCCCTCTGGGTAGTCCCAGTGCACTAGCCCCAAGCATCCAGTATCGAACCTGGACTGGCAACTCGTTTCTTACATGATATTTTACATGTTTCAATGTCATTCTCCCAAATCTTCCCACCCTCTCCCTCTCCCACAGAGTCCATAAGATTGTTGACTTTAAAACAACAGTATGAGTATACTCATACTGATGTGAGAAGTTAAAAAAAAACCCACAGAATTTTGCCCCAGATAGCGGAGGTGCATATGAAAGGAATGAATTCAGTGAGCCCAGAGACTTGTATTTTCCCATTCATAGGGGAGCACTAAATTCCTTACTTGATATCTGGGTTTCATTCCTTAACAATAATCTTTGATGTTTAGACTGCCTGCTCCCTTTGTTTAAAAAAATGTATAAAACCTGACTCCCTCTCTTGCCTCCTTGAAGCAGTTTTCTCAGAGCTACTGAGACACTGTCTCCGGGTTCTAAATATTCCCATCAAATCAAATAACTCTATTTACAGGTTGGAACTAATATTTTCAGTTAACACTCTTAAAGGAGATTAAGTTCTATGAAGCAACATGCTTGATCTGTTTTGCTCATCACTGTATCCCCAGCAGCTAAAACAGTGCCCAGGGCAACATAGACACTAAATTTGTATTTATTGGATGCATAGTTTGCTGACTAGCTTCTAAAATGTTCTATCTCACCCCATAATCCCAATTTCTGTTATTCTTAACCTTGTAAAATCACATCCCTTCGAGTAACTTGCTTCTTAGAATTCCTCAACTTCGAGTAGATGTGTCAACTGAAAAAAGATACAGTATGAGTATAGCGAGTTAAGTTTTATTTGGGCCAAAATGAGAACTGCAGCCTGGGAGACAGCACCTCAAATAGTTCTGAAAGACTGCTCCAAAGATGGAGTGGGAGAAGGTCAACAAATAAGATTTTGGTGAATGTGGAGGTAAATATAATCCAGCACTCATTTTCCCTCAACCTTGGCTCAAACGGTAAAGAATCTGCTTTCAATGCAGGAGACCTAGGTTTGATCCTGGGTTGGAAAGATCCCTTGGAGATGGGAATGGCTACCCACTCCAGTACTCTTGCTTGGATAAACCCATGGACAGAGGAGCTGAGCAGGCTACAGTCCATGTGTTTGCAGATCTGGACATGACTTAGCAACTAACACACTTCAACATACACACTTCAAAACACTCACCTTACAAAAGGCTTTCTTTTAGTCATGCAGAGCTATTGTCACCATGAAAGATAGTGAATGGTGCTTTTCTAGGTATGAGGAGATGTAAGGATTGGGATCACAAAATCAGTTCCTAATAAATTCTAACTATCTAAGACTTGTCCCGTGAATTTCCCTGGAGCACAGCGTGGCTCCCTCTTCACCATGAACTCCCTTCAGGACATGTCAAACGCACCAGCTTCAGCAGCACACTATTCAGTCACCATAGAGGCAAAGGGCAAATGTACTTGGCAAGCACCAGTTTGTAGCTGACAGATTCTTTTCTATAAATTATAAAAATACTGACTTCCATCTTGCTGTTAGTCTCTCCCTTTCTGACTTTAATGAAATGAGTTACCTTCTTGAAGAGAAAAGCATTCTGGTTACCAGTTCTAACATGTCAGTGAGTAGGGTTTTGGGGATTTACATGCCAAGGAACTCTGGTATACCAGCTTGGTGTCCTACAATTAAACTCAATTCTCACACTGTCTACCAGGAGATCAGTTCAGTTCAGTTCAGTTCAGTCGCTCAGTCTTGTCCAACTCTTTGCAACCCCGTGGACTGCAGCACGCCAGGACTCCCTGTCCATCACCAACTCCCAGAGCTTACTCAAACTCATGTCCATTGAGTAATGTCATCCAACCATCTCTTTCTCTGTCTTCCCCTTCTCCTCCCACCTTGAATCTTTCCCAGCATCAGTTTCTTTTCCAGTGAGTCAGCTCTTCGCATCAGGTGGCCAAAGTATTGGAGTTTCAGCTTCAGTATCAGTCCTTCAAATGAACACTCAGGACTGATCACCTTTAGGATAGACTAGTTGGATCTCCTTGGAGGCCAAGGGATTCTCAAGAGTCTTCTCCAATATCAGAGTTCAAAAGCATCAGTCTCTAGGGGCTCAGCTTTCTTTACAGTCCAACTCTCACATCCATACATGACTAATGGAAAAACCATAGCCTTGACTAGATGGACCTTTGTTGACAAAGTGATGTCTCTGCTTTTTAATATGCTGTCTAGTTTGGTCATAACTTTCCTTCCAAGGAGTAAACATCTTTTAATTTCATGGCTGCTGTCACCATCTGAAATGAACGTGAAGACCCCAACATAAAGTCTGCCGCTGTTTCCACTGTTTCCCCATCTATTTCCCATGAAGTGATGGGACCAGATGCCATGATCTTCATTTTCTGAATGTTGAGCTTTAAGCCAACTTTTTTACTCTCCTCTTTCACTTTCATCAAGAGGCTCTTTAGCTCTTCTTCACTTTCTTCCATAAAGGTGATGTTATCTGCATATCTGAAGTTATTGATATTTCTCCTGGCAATCTTGATTCCAGCTTGTACTTCCTCTAGCCCAGCGTTTCTCATGATGTACTTTGGATATAAGTTAAACAAACAGGGTGACAATATACAGCCTTGACTTACTCCTTTCCTGATTTGGAATCAGTCTGCTGTCCCATGTCCAGTTCTAACTGTTGCTTCCTGATCTGCATACAGATTTCTCAAGAGGCAGATCAGGTGGTCTGGTATTCCCATCTCTTTCAGAATTTTCCACAGTTTATTGTGATCCACACAGTCAAAGTCTTTGGAATAGGCAATAAGGCAGAAATAGGTGTTTTTCTGAAATTCTCTTGCTTTTTCGATGATTCAACAGATGCTGGCAATTGAATCTCTGGTTCCTCTTCTTTTCTCTAAAACAAGCTTGAACATCTGGAAGTTCATGGTTCACATATTGCTGAAGCCTGGCTTGGAGAATTTTGAGCATTACTTTACTAGCATGTGAAATGAGTGCAATTGTGCAGTAGTTTGAGCATTCTTTGGCATTCCCTTATTTAGGATTGGAATGAAAACTGATCTTTTCCAGCCCTGTGGCCACTAATGAGTTTTCCAGATTTGCTGGCATATTGAGCACAGCACTTTCACAGCATCATCTTTTAGGATTTGAAATAGCTCAACTGGAATTCCATCACCTCCACTAGCTTTGTTCATAGTGATGCTTCCTAAGTCCACTTGACTTCACATTCCAGGATGTCTGGCCCTAGGTCAGTGATCACACCATATAGATTATCTGGGTCCTGAAGTTCTTTTCTGTATAGTTTTTCTGTGTATTTTTGCCACCTCTTCTTAATATCTTCTGCTTCTGTTAGGTCTGTACAATTTCTGTCCTTTATTGAGCCCATCTTTGCATGAAATGTTCCCTTGGTATCTTCAGTTTTCTTGAAGAGATCTCTAGTCTTTTCCATTCTATTGTTTTCCTCTATTTCTTTGCACTGATCACTGAAGAAGGCTTTTTTAAATCTCTCCTTGCTATTCTTTAGAACTCTGCATTCAAATGGATATATCTTTCCTTTTCTCCTTTTATTTTTGCTTCTCTTCTTTTCACAGCTATTTGTAAGGCATCCTCAGACAGTCATTTTGCTTTTTTGGAGTTCTTTTTCTTGGGGATGGTCTTGATTCCTGTCTCCTGTACAATGTCATGAACCTCTGTCCATAGGTTCATCAGGTACTCTGTCTATCAGATCTAGTCCCTTAAATCTGTTTCTCACTTCCACTGTATAATCATAAAGGATTTGATTTAGGTCATACCTGAATGGTCTAGTGGTTTTCCCTACTTTCTTCAATTTAAATCTAAATTTGGCAATAAGGGGTTCATGATCTGAGCCACAGTCAGCTCCCAGTCTTGTTTTTGCTGACTGTATAGAGCTTCTCCAACTTTGGTTGCAAAGAATATAATCAATCTGATTTCAGAGTTGACCATCTGGTGATGTCCATGTGTAGAGTCTTCTCTTGTGTTGTTGGAACAGGGTGTTTGCTATGACCAATGCATTCTCTTGGCAGAACTCTATTAGCCTTTGCCCTGCTTTGTTCTGCAGTCCAAAGCCAAATTTTTCTGTTACTCCAGGTGTTTCTTAACTTCTTACTTTTGCATTCCAGTTCCCTATAATGAAAAGGACATCTTTTTTGGGTGTTAATTCTGGAAGGTCTTGTAGGTCTTCATAGAAGCGTTCAACGTCAGCTTCTTCAGCATTACTGGTCGGAGCATAGACTTGGATTACTGTGATATTGAATGGCTTGCTTTGGAAACAAACAAAGATCATTCTGTTGTTTTTGAGACTGCATCCTCGTACTGCATTTCAGACTCTTTTGTTGGCTATGATGGCTACTCCATTTCTTCACAGTAGTAGATATAATGGTCATCTGAGTTAAATTCACCCATTCCTATCCATTGTATTTCACTGATTCCTAAAATGGTGATTTTCACTCTTGTCATCTCTTGTTTGACCACTTCCAATTTGCCTTGATTCATGGGCTAAACACTCCAGGTTCCTATGCAATATTGCTCTTCACAGCATCGGACCTTGCTTCAATCACCAGTCACATCCACAACTGGGTGTCATTTTTTGTTTGGCTCCATCCCTTCATTCTTTCTAGAGTTATTCCTCCACTGATCTCCAGTAGCATATATTGGGCACCTACCGACCTGAGGAGTTCGTCTTTCTGTGTCCTATCTTTTTGCCTTTTCATAGTGTTCAGTACTGTTTAGTTCCAGAAGATAGTACCACAGGTTAAACATTCCACTGGAGATAGATTCCACAATTAGCCTCAGTCCCATAAACTGCTCTCCCCTAATTCAGATGCCAATGGCAAGTCAATGTTGTTAACTGTACTTTTGAATGACAGCTGTAAATCAGAGGTTCCTGTGAACCCCACCTTGAGTTTGATTAATTCAGTAGAGCAGCTCAGGGGAACCAGGAAATCAGTTTACTTAGTAAGTGATTAGTTTATTAAAAAGATGTCAAAGGGATATGAATCAACAACCCATTAGATACATAGTGTGAGGTTCTGAAGGAAGGAGTTTCTGTCCTTATGGATTTGGGGACCTGGTATTAAGGCATGTGGATGCATTCCAGTTGAGCAATCTGAAAGCTCTCTGAATCCCTTTCTTTGGATCTTTATAGGAACTTCCTTACATAGGTATTGCACCATTGATTAAATTATTGTCATTGGTTTTGATTCAAACTCTAGCCCTTTTATCCTCCCTGGAAACCAGGGAGTGGGACTGACTGTTTTAACCCTCTACTCAAGGTTGATTTTCCTGACAGCCAGATACCCTCCTCTTCCCCTTTTTGTTGTTGTTGTTCAGCTGCTCAGTTGTGTCCAACTCTTTGTGACTCCATGGAGTGCATCAAGTCAGGCTTCACTGTCCTTCACCTCAGGTGGAACTTTAGCATCCTCTTCTGCTTAAGTCACCTTATTAACATAAACTCAGTTAAGGTTGAAAGGGACATGTTATAAATAACGAGACATACATGTTACCTTTATCACTGTGAAGAACTAGGATAAGAAGCTAATATTATAGCCAAAGACAAAGATACCTCCATTGCTCTTACTGTTTAGAAAATCCCAAGGGCTTATGGAGCCTGTCAACCAGGGATCGTGTATTAAAACCAAATGCATATGAAATATGCTTCCTTGGTGGCTCAGCTGTAACTAATCTGTCTGGCAATGCAAGAAATGCATCAGGAGATCTGTGTTTGATCCCTGGGTTGGGAAGATCCCCTGGAGTAGGGCATGGCAACCCATTCCATTATTCTTGCCTGGAAAATCTCCATGGGCAAATAATCTTATGGACAGAGAATCCCATAGACAGAGGATCCTTTTCCATAGGATCACACAGAGATGGACACACTCAGCACACTCATACTCCTGTATACATGGCAGACACAGATGCACCTCAATAACTCTCTAAATGATCAAACCTATTACTTTAAATACCACTGCCAGCTAAAGACAAAAAAAAAGAAAAAGATGATTCCATTCACTGAATTTTTCTTTCACTATGTTTATGGATTTTTTGTTTATGAGGATTTTCCTCAAAGATTACTTTCATGGTTGTTGCAGATACAACTCCTTCTTGGGGTTCTGACCTGAAGCCCCTGACCCCATACCTGTCTGTTGGTGGGGGAGAGTTGATTTATGGAAGGTTACCAGAAAATAACAGTAAACAATGTTATCCTTGTTCTTGAATGGGTATAAGTGACTTCAGTTGTGTCCAACTTTGTGTGACTGTGGATTGTAGCCCACCAGGCTTGTCTGTCCATGAGATTCTCCAGGCAAGAATACTGGAGTGGGTTGCCATTTCCTCCTCCAGGGGATCTTCCCAACCCAGGGATGGGACCTGCCTCTCTGAAGCCTCTTGCATTGGCAGGAGAGTTGTTTACCACTAGCGCCACCTAGGAAGCCCCTCTTGTTATGCTTGTTATGCAGATTTAAATCTGTGCCTTCTCCATTGTTAAGAATTTCTAGAAATTTGATCATTCTATTCCTGGTACAGACAGGGAAACACCATCAGAAATGGAGATTTCCCTTATAAACATAAATGTCTCTTAGAAAAAAGTAACTTCCACTCATTTTTCAGAGTTTTTCATATATTTGCTGTTTCTTAGAATTTACCAGTTCAAAATAACTTTACACAACAAAGGCCTATTTGGGGGATGCTATTCTGATTTTCAAGTCCAATAGATCGAAAAACTGAGAGCATGCCCCAGATAACAGACAGCTATGGGGTCAGGGGCTTCAGGACAGAACCCCAAGAAGGAGTTGTATATGCAACAACCATGAAAGTAATCCTGAGGAAAATCCTCCATAAACATAGTGAAAGAAAAATTCAGTGAATGAAATCATCTATTGTTTTCCCATAACTTTAAGGATTCCTTTTATTATATTTTCCGTGGATAATATACTGACAGAAGATGAATTCTGCCATATTGTAAAACAGAGCTGTTAGTTACTTGTTAGAATGTCTTCTGAAAAAACGTTCACTTTCTCTCTACTCCGTCTCTAATAAATAGAAAAGAAAGCCACAAAGTTTTTCATATGACTTTACTGTGTAAAAAGGGATACATTTCACAAAAGTGGTGTATAAATTATAAAATATCCTTTTAGCCTGTCCCAGATGTTGAAGTTAAAAAAACGCTTGCTCCTTAGAAGGAAAGTTATGACCAACCTAGACAGCATATTAAAAAACAGAGACATTACTTTGCCAACAAAGGTCTATCTAGTCAAGGCTATGGTTTTTCCAGTAGTCATGTATGGATGTGAGAGTTGGACGGTGAAGAAAGCTGAGCAATGAAGAATTGATACTTTTGAACTGTGGTGTTGGAGAAGACTCTTGAGAGTCCCTTGGCCTGCAAGGAGAGCCAACCAGTCCATCCTAAAGGAGATTAGTCCTGGGTGTTCATTGGAAGAACTGATGCTGAGGCTGAAACTCTAATACTTTGGCCACCTGATGCGAAGAACTAACTCATTAGAAAAGACCCTGATGCTGGGAAAGATTTAAGGCAGGAGGAGAAGGGGACCATAGAGGATGAGATGGTTGGATGGCATCACTGACTCAATGGACATGAGTTTGGGTAAACTCCTGGAGTTGGTGATGGACAGGGAGGCCTGGCGTGCTGCAGTCCATGGAGTCACAAAGAGTCAGACACTACTGAGTGACTGAACTGAACTGAACTGATGTTGAAGGTTTTTTGTATATGTGTATACCTGAGGAATAGTAATGTTTGATACATAAAATACTTCCCTGTTGTTATACAACATTTTTATGATAATATCGATTTTCTCTCCTCTCCAGGTTATAATAACCTAACATTAACAAGGATATAACTTTCAAATGTGTTTTAGTCATTATTATTGGATATTCTATTTTTAATTGTGTCTCGGATCAACTGATATTTTGTTTCATTGCTTGAATATCTCTACCTATCTTGAATAAATCTAGCTGATTTTATTTGCTAAGAAAATTTGGGGGATAAAATTATCAAAGTTTCCAACCATCTGCAAGTTGGAAAAGCATTTTCAGACATGAGGCAAATGAGAGGAAAATAACATTTATTAGAATGGGAGACACTGTTAGAAGAACAGTTTGCTTTCACTGGCTAGTAGCCAAATTTTTTATCCTCAAGACAGAGAAAATCCCTGCTGGAATCATAGCTTTAGGTGATTGGTTAGGATATTATTGGCTGGGTATTTTACCTAATATAGGATTAGGGAACTGGCCTGTTTGGATATAGAGGCTCATGGCAACAGCTGCGATGGGGCTTGGTCACTTCCAGAGATTTTTACCCTGTGACCATGGTTCAGGGCTCCACACCTGTGACCCTGGTATAGGGCTTCACAAAAGTGACATAGTTATTTACCCACTGATTGATAATCCAAGTTATAATTTCTCAGAAAATTCTTCTCAGACTCAATTCAACAATGCCAATCAGTGAAGAAATCAACACAAGTAGTTGGACTGATTTTTCAGTGTTTTTTTTTTTCAATTAAAATAAGACATTTTATATTTATTTCATCTATTGAATACCCATTGAACTTTAAAACTAGTATTTTGTGATTTTTATTATATTGTGATTTATGGAAAAAAACAGAAGAAGAAAAAAAAATGAAAATGAAATTTACTTTGGAAAATGAGCTAAACCATATCTTTAATGTAAAAAATGATATTAGGAAATTCAGAAACCAAATGATTGTTATGGCTTGTTGACCTAAAGCACATAGACTGAGTGCTATGTATTTCTTCAGCAATTATGGGTTTATTCAAAATCAGCAGAGGATTGAAATTCAAGCTCTGCAATCATGGTGAGCCATGTGCACGTACCCACACATCAGGAGAAGAAGCACTCATTTATGGAAGAGAAAGGGAAGACAGGAGAGTTATAGTAATCAATGAGTCCATGGCTCTTCATTGGCTGAGTCCTTGTCAGAAAAGAAGAGTCTTTCCTCTTCCTGTTGGACTCAACTGTCATGGGAGGGCATGAAAACTACCTCTCTGGCCTTCCAACTTTATTTTAACTTCCTGTTTATTAATTTTTATAAAGTCCAACATAACTAAGGTATCATTCTTACTCATTTATACAATAGAGAATATCTTTGAGATAAGCTGGGGTCTCCACTATTATACTAAATATAATTAGTAATTATAAGTTGCTTAATATCACTTATATTAAGAAAAAATAGCAGTTCATTTGGATGAAAGCTTCCCTGGTGGCTTAGATGGTAAAGTGTCTGCCTGAAATGCAGGAGACAGGGATTCAATCCCTGGGTTGGGAAGATCCTCTAGAAAAGGAAATGGAAACCCACTCCAGCACTCTTACCTGGAAAACTGCATGGACAGAGGAGCCTAGCAGGCTGCAGTCCATAGGGTTGCAAAGAGTCAGACATGACTGAGAGACTTCACTTTTTTTTTTAATTTGGATGAAAACTTTTATATTAACAGAGAGTTTTTGCTTGAATTGGATGTAAGAGTGTCATATCTCCAAATAAATTTGTCCTCACACAAAGCATAGTTACACATTTTTTAAAAAATCAAGAGTATAAAACAGTAATACATTATTTTGAATTTTTGTAAGGAAAAGAGAGCATTTTATTTATGAACTATTTCTTTTTGCTTATTAATATTTGAATTACAGAAAAATTAGCATTCATAAATTTTAGCATCTGATTCTAAATATTTAGCATTAATTATCCTTGTAAATACCATATAATGTTTGAATACCTTCAATATATCCACAAATAGTCATTTATAATTTTATTAAAGATGTTAAAGACAGGTGCCTAACCTATATTCTGGAAAGTTTATTGATGTTTGCATAATTCTGTTGGCAAAGACTGCATTTTATCATCCTCTGTAGCTTCCCCTCATTAATTCTTTTTCTGTGCTATGAATTCTTATGTAGATACTAATAAAGTACTTTCCACATGATAGTCTTTAATATAATGAAGATGACTATAAGAAATCCATAGTTTGTTCCACTTTTTTTTGAGCCATGCTGCATGGCTTTTGGAGAAGGAATTGTCAACCCACTCCAATATCCTTGCCTGAGAATTCTGTGGACAGGAGAGCTTGGTGGGCTACAGTCCATGGGGTCACAAAGAGTCGGACACAACTGAATGACTCTCTCTCTCTCTCTCTCTCTCTCACACACACACACACACACACACACACAAAGTATTTTTATTTACTTATTTGGCTGTGCGGGCTTCCCTGGTGGCTCAGATGGTAAAGCATCTGCCTGCAGTGCGGGAGACCAGGGTTTGATCCCTGGGTTGGGAAGATCCCCTGGAGAAGGAAATGGCAATCCACTCCAGTACTCTTGCCTGGAAAATCCTATGGATAGAGGAGCCTGATACAATCCATGTGGTCTCTGTGGTCACAAAGAGTCGGACACCACTGAGCGACTTCATTTTCACTTTTTTTTCACATGACTTTTAGTTTTTTTCATTTTGTCTTATATGTATTTTCATTTTTTAATGATCTTTTAGAAATGTGCTTAATAGAACATTTAAGGGATAAGGAATAGATTGGGAGTTTGGGATTGACATGTACACTCTGCAGTATTTGAAACAGATAAACAAAAAGGAGATACTGCAAAAAAAAAAAAAAAAAAAGTTGAATTTAGCTTTCTAAGTCAAGAGAACTCACAATTGTGTAAGTGTCCCTAAGCTCCATAAACTATCTGAAATTATATGCAAACTACTTTTGTCATGAACATTTCTTCTGCCAATGAAGTGAGTAATTTTCACCATATTCCAGAAATGTCATAAATTTCACTAATTAATGACAGTAATTCACAATCTTTTAGATATATTAATAAAAAAGAAAAACAGACAGTGTGAGCCTGTTCACATACTTGGATTTCACAACAGAATATGCGTTTTTTAAAATAAAATTAAACTCTCTAAAAGTTTATATGCATAAATAACATTTTTGGCAGATTCTTTATTTGCATATTTATCTGCTTGCTAAAATTTGTTTTTAACCCAAAATCAATATTCATGGCACTTTCATGGCATGTCATTCATGCACTTGTACACAGCAATGAAAATTTGCATCACCCAATATGCAAGTTCCCAGCTGAGGGTGATGAAAGTGATGCTCTTCCTTCTTATTTAAGCCCTCATACTGTAAACAAGTGGCCTTTTCATGGTCTATTTAATGCCACGCTTGTCATTTAATGTGTTTTTTTTCATTGTTGTTGGCAATATCAGTTTTCAGGCATGAGTTATAGTGTTGTTACTTTAATATTAAAAAATCAGTAATATTTAATGATTTTTTGTGATTCTAATGACAGTCAAAAATATACTATATGATGATAGTCAATAAAATCACAATCCTTCTTTCAGCAGAAGCACTTTTAAAACAAGGTAATATATTGATCAGTGGATAGAAATGTAACCGGAAGCTCACAGAAACCTAACTCATCTATAGTTTATCTAGGAGCAATTGTTTGATATTCCCTAAATTAGTGTTTCCAGCAACTTTATAGAACATGACTACCTATCAACATAAATAACAATAATTGAATGTATAAGAACATATTTGTTAAAACAAAATAATCTTAAAAATGTATCATACACAATTTTAACCCCTTTTTTTTCAGACTGTTGTTTTGAAGTGAATTGTTAAATCTTAACATTATCCTATTAGATTTTATCCCATTCTTTCAGTCTATCAGAAATCTTTTAGTACAGAGTTATAACTTTTTGTTTTATTCAACTAATTAAAACTTTAAGCATGATAACCATATTTTCTGGTACTGTCTAAAATGGTATCATTAAGAATATAGTCAGGATGGAGGAGGAGTAGTTGGACAAAAAGTACATCTCTCTCCAGGGAGAGATGTGCACACAGAAGTGCATGCAGAACACCAGCTGAGAGCAGACAAGAGTACCTGACTGGTGCAAAAGAATATATCAAACCACACAAAACTCAGTAGGATGAAGGAACATGGGGGAAAAACAGGAGGGTTAGTAGGACTGGACCAGAAGCAGGGATCTGATCCCCACAGCAGGGCAATTGTCTGAGTCAGAGGAGAAACATTAAAGGCTGAGAGTGAAACAGCAGATCTGTGGCATGAGATGGAATGAGAATGAGACAGTCCTTGCTGCAGCCATACACACCCCGGATGGGGATGCAGCGGCTGGGAGCTGGTGTTTAGAGATTGTGGAACAATCCCAGGGCGGGGGCTGCTGATGACTACAGAGAGATGTGTTGAGGGGATATGAGGGAGGAGATCGGGGTGAGAAATTTCCTCTGTGGAGGAAAGCCAGCAGCCATGGAAGCAAGACTACACTGCTGGTTACATGTAGTGGGTGGAGCCATCACCATAGCCTCTCTTTGTCCTCATGCCAACATTGGCAGCTGAACAATAGAGAGGCTGGCCTATCAAACACCTGATGCACTGAACTACAGAGCAGGACCCCACCCAGTTTGCCACTTTAAGTGCCTGATGTGCTGATCTACAGAGTAGGACCCCAGTTGGGGGGCCCCTGCAAGTGCCTGACATGCTGAACAATAGAGAAGGACTCCAGGCAAGGTATCCCTCTAAGTGCCTGAACAGGTGGAGCTACAGAGAAAGACTGGCCAAAGAAGCTTTCTGATCGCCAGCTACAAGAGGCTAGACAAAAGACTCTAATGGGGCCATAACTCCTGTGGTGGAGGAAATTTGTGTCCCTGAACACTTGGTGCCACCTGGGTCCCCGCAAGCCAAGCAGCTGCACCACCTTCACACTCAACCCTCACTGGGGCAGAGCTGCCACAGGAAAAAAGAAAAACAAAAACTCAGCTTTGCATCTATGTGCTCAGGGTCGCTTCAGGTGTGTCCAATTCTTTGCGACCTTGTGGACTGTGGCCTGCCAGGCTTCCTAATAGGGGGGCTCTCCAGGCAAGAATACTGGAGTGTATTGGCCAATACTGGTTGCCATACCCTTCTAGAGCACTCTATTTCCTGCTGCCCTGGCCACCAACCCCCCTGAGTACCTGGTGCTGCCAGAACCCCTGAGACCCAAGCAGCTGCACCACCTCCACACCTGGCCCTCGCAGGGGCAAACCCAAGTCTCCAGGGCAGCCGCAGGAGCAAATCCCAGGGGATGACCTGCATGAAGAGGTGGAAATAAAACCATAATTGAAACCCAGGGCAGTGTGGCTAAGGAAGAAGACCCCAGGCCTTCCCACCATCTTTACAGGCTGCAGATTAAATCCACATGATCAACTAAGCAGACTCTGTGTCTTCTGGAATATATAAAAGGACATTGAAAGCTCCCACAAAAGAAAATACACTATTTCTGATAGCTGAGAACATTGGAGGCAAGAATACACAGGACTAGGACCAGACTAGAAATTGAGCTGCCTTCCCAGCAGGTCCAGAGACCAGCACAGTGATGGAGGGCATCCTAAGGAGGTGAGGTGGACTGTGACTCCCAGCGAGGGAAAGGACTCTGACAGCAGTGACTCAAGAAAAACATTGTTTTCACGTTTTGACTTGTTCGGTAGATTCTTTTGGATTTATTTATTTTTTTCTTTTTCCTTTTTTTTTTTTTCTCTTTTGTTGTAGTTGCCAATTTTATTGACATGATGAAATCTAATTAAGCTTTTGAGCTTTTTTCTTTTTAGTTACACTTTTTTATTGTTGCTATAAACCTCTTCCTCTCTGTTGGGCTTTTGTAGTTCTGCAGAGTTTTCCTTTTTTCTTTTTTCATTTTTCCTCCTTTTTTTTTCCTTTTTTCTCTTTTTTTTTTCTAAAGTTTAGTTTTCAACCTATTATTATTTTTTCTACATTTATTTCTTCGTTTGCTTTTCCTACTGTACTTTTCCCCTTGCAGCTAATCTTTAATGTATATGTCTTCTTTATCTACCTCTATTTAACTTTGCATATCTATACTTTCTTTCCTTTCCTCTCAACATATTTGTTAGTTTTGTTTTTATTGCTTTATTCCCCACTTGGCACCTTGCTTTACTATTGTTTTCCAGTTTGTGCTTTAGTTAATTTTGTTCTCAACTGGTAGATATAATTTTTGGTTTCCTTTGATCACTGGGTCAATCCATTGTACTTTATTTTTTGTTGGACTATTTTGATTTTGCTTATGGGTGCATATGTATATGTGTATATGCCATTATTTTAATTATTATTTGCATGATTTTATAACTGCTATTTCTCTGGGGTTCTTTGGTTTCTCAGTTTGGAGTATTTGTTTTAATCATATGTAATGCCATAACATACCACTTTTGGAATCTTTGTTCCTGGCCAGAGATCAAGCCCTGAGCCTTTGGAGTGGGAGCACTGACTCCAAGACCCTAGACTACCAGAGAACTAACCCTAGGGAGTATCAAACAGTGAGAACTCACACAAACAAAACTACTTGAATACAAGACCCAGCATCACCCAACCACCAGTAGCATCCTGTGCAGGACACCCCATCTAAACAGCAAACAGAACAAAAATACAAACACATTCATCAGCAGACTGGATTACCACATAATCAGCCTTGCTCATCAGAGGAAAAACAAAAGAAACCAAAACTCATCACAAATCTCACCCTATATGAAGCTTATGCAATCCACTGGATGAACCTTAAGAAGGCAGAAACCAAAAGGAAGAAATAATTCAACCTTGAAGCCTGGGAAAAAGAGACCTCAAACACAATAAGTTTAAAAAAAGATAATGAAAAGGCAGAGAAATACTACACAAATGAATGAATAAACTATAAACACAGAAATCCAAAAAAAATGAAGAGGACATATGAAAACTCAATGAAAAAAAGAATTCAGAATAATGATGTAAAGATGATAAAATCCTAAACAAAATGGAGAAAATGCAAGAATCAAATAGCAAAGACCTAGAAGAATTAAAGAAGACATGCATACAGAGACAAACAACACAATTACTGAAATTAAAAATACTCTAGAAGGAATCAATAGCAGAATATATGAAAAAGAATGAATCAGTGAACTGGAAGATAAAATGGTGGGAATAACTTCTGAAGAGCAGAATAAAGCAAAAAATGAGGATATTCTTAGAGACCTCTGGGACAATATCAAATGCAACAACTTTGTAATTATAGGGGTCCCAGAAGAAGAAGATAAAGAGAAAGGGTAAGAGAAAATTTTTGAAGAGATTATAGTTGAAAACTTCTTCAACACGGAAAATGAAATAATTAATCAAGTTCATGAGATGCAAACATTCCCACACAGGATAAACCCAAGGAGAAACACACCAAGACACATACTAATCAAATCAATAAAGATTAAACACAAAGAAAGAATATTAAAAGCAGCAATGGAAAAGCAACAAGGGCAATCCCATATGTTTAACAGCTGATCTTTCAGCAGAAACTCTATCCAGAAGTAAAGCTCTCATTGCTTGTCAATGACATGATACTGTACACAGAAAATCCTAAAGACGGTATCAGAATATTAGTAGAGCTAATTAGTCAATTTAGCAATGCTGCAGGATACAAAATCAATGAACAGAAATCACCTGCATTTCTATATACTAACAATAAAAAATCAGAAAGAGAAATTAAGAACTCAATCCCATTCACCACTGCAACAAAAAGAATTAAATATCTAGGAATAAACTTACCTAAGGAGACAAAAGAACTGTACACAGACAATTATAAGACACTGATGAAAGAAATCAAAGATGACATTAATAGGAGAGATATTCCATGTTCCTGTGTAGCAAGAATCATTACTGTGAAAATGACTACACTGCCAAATGCAATCTACATATTCAATGTTATCCTATCAAATTACCAATGGCATTATTCACAGAACTAGAACCAAAATTTTCACAATTAATATGGAAACAGAAAAGACCCCAAGAAACCAAAGCAGTCTTGAGAAAGAATGGAGCTGGAGGAATCAACCTTCCTGACTTCAGAATATATGACAAAACTACAGTCATCAAGACGGTGTGGTACTGGCACAAAAACAGAAATATTGACCAATGGAACAAGACAGAAAGACCAGAAATAAACTCATGCACCTATGGGTACCTTATTTTTGACAAAGGAGGCAAGAATATACAATGGGGCAAAGACAGCCTCTTTGCTAAATGGTGCTGGAAAAATTGGACAGCTACATGTAAGAGAATGAAATTTCGTATCACCATACACAAAGATAACTCAAAATGGATTAAAGACCTAAATGTAAGAAAAGAAACTATAAAACTCTTAGGGGAAAACATAGGCAGAAAATTTCATGAGATAAATCAAAGCAATATCTTCTATGACCCACCTCCTGGAGTAATGGAAATAAAAACAAATTAAACAAGTGGAACCTGATTAAACTTAAAAGCTTTTGCACAGCAAAGGAATCTATAAGCAAGGTGAAAAGACAACCCTCAGAATGGGAGAAAACAATGACAAATGAAACAACTGACAAAGGATTAATTTCCAAAATATACAAGCAACTCATACAATTCAATGCCAGAAAAACAAACAATCCGATCAAAAAGTGGGAAAAAGACCTAAACAAACATTTCTCCAAAGAAGACATACAGATGGCCAACAAGCACATGAAAAGATGTTCAATGTCACCCAGTATTAGAGAAATACAAATCAAAACTACAATGAGATATCACATTGCACCTGTTAGAATGGCCATCATCAAAAAGTCTGCAAACAATAAATGCTGGAGAGGGTGTAGAGAAGAGGGAATCCTCTTGCACTGTTGGTGGGAATGTAAATTGATACAGCCACTATGGAAGATGGTATGGAGATTCCATAAAAAACTAGGAATAAAACCACCATATGACCCTGCAATCCCACTCCTAGAAATATACCTTGAGGAAACCAAAATTGAAAAAAAACACATGTATCCCATTGTTCATTGCAGTTCTAGAACATGGAAGCAAACTAGATGTCCATAGACTGATGAATGGATAAAAAAGTTGTGGTACATATACACAATGGATTATTACTCAATCATATAAAGGAATACATTTGAGTCAGTTCTAAGGAGGTAGATGAACCTAGAGCCTACTATACAGAGTGAAGTGAGTCAGAAAGATAAAGATAAAGATTGTATTCTAATGCATATAATCCAGACAAATGGTACTGAAAATTTTATTTACAGGGCAACAGTGGAGAAACAGACATAGAGAATAGACTTATGGACATGAGGAGAGGGGAGAAGAGGGTGAGATGTATGAAAAGAGTAACATGGAAACTTACAGTACCATATGTAAAATAGATAGCTAACTGGAATTTGCTGTATGGCTCAGGAACTCAAACAGGGGCTCTGTATCAACCTAGAGGGATGGGATGGGGAGGATGATGGGAGGGAGGTTCACAAGGGAGGGGGTATATATATATATACCTCTGTCTGATTCATGTTGAGGTTTGATAGAAAACAACAAGATTCTGTAAAGCAATTATCCTTCAAGTAAAAATAAATTAAAAAAGAATATAGTTTGAGGAAAAATAAAAATTATATAATTGTACAATATTTGTCAAATTTTTTTTCAAAGTATCTTCCCACTTACTTTTGAAGATATAAAGATGAATAAAATCAGTTGTTTTATTTATCAATGAGTTTGCAGTCAGGTTGAAAGAACAGAGAATGATGAGATGAAGTATTGTGTAATGGAAGAAGAAAGCACATTTTATAGTTAGAAAACTGAAGTTCAAGTGACAGTTCTGTATGCTTTGGTCAAATTGATTAATGTTTGTGAGCTTTAGGTTCCTTAGCTATAAAATAAATACAATAATATCTGACTAACACAGCCACTTCCCTGATAGCTCAGTTGGTAAAGAATCCACCTGTGGTGCAGGAGACACTGGTTCGATTCCTGGGTTGGAAAGATCCACTGGAGAAGGGATAGGCTACCTACTCCAGTATTCTTGAGCTTCTCTTGTGGGCAGCTGGTAAAGAATCCACCTGCAATGGGGGAGATATGGGTTTGATCCCTGGGTTGGGAAGATCCCTTGGAGAAGGGAAAGGCTACCCACTCCAGCCTGGAGAATTCCATGGACTATATAGTACTCTTGCCTGGAAAATCCCATGGATGGAGGAGCCTGGAAGGCTGCAGTCCATGGGGTCCCTGAGGGTCAGACACGACTGAGCGACTTCACTTTCACTTTTCACTTTCATGCATTGGAAAAGGAAATGGCAACCCACTCCAGTGTTCTTGCCTGGAGAATCCCAGGGATGGGGGAGCCTGGTGGGCTGCTGTCTATTGGGTTGCACAGAGTCAGACACAACTGAGCTACTTTCCCTTTCAACACAACCACAGTCATCATAAAATGAGCTCATATATGAAAAAAGTTTGTATAGTACTAGCAAAATTTACAACTGCTTTTAAAAATTCAAGTTCAGAAGGATTTACTACATTAAAAATAGCATAGCTTTTTACAATTAATATGCAGTTTTGTTTTAATTTCAGATGGCTTATGTCTGCTTTGATAATTATAAATGTCTACATCTGTAATGTCTCTATAATTGGGAATAACATAGGAGGTATTTCTATAAAGGATAGGAAAGTGGTAAAATAGTTTATTAAAAACAGCCTCATTTTGAACACATAGATGTGATATAGGTCTTTGTTAATAACTTTGTAGCCTCTAAAGATATATAATAGTTTTTTTTTAATTACATGAAGATAAATCTAAGATATGTATATGATGGACTGAAATGAGAAGATGCAGAACCATAGAAGAAAAACTATTTATTATTTCAAGGATAAGGTAAATTCAGGATGAGTTAAGGTAGTGTTTTCTTGAATGAAAATAAATTTTAAAAAGAATACAGAGAAGAATTTCTGCTTCAGAAATTTTTGATTTTCAAATTATAGAACTAATGTTGATTTTGAACAACTGAAATATAATACAATACAAAATTAATTTAAATTAATTTAATTTAATTTAACTTAAAGTACAAAGTTAATTTTCTCTGTTACTCTTTCTTCAAAGCATACACATAAATACAAAAATACTTTCTATTATGTCCTTTAAGTAATCAAAATTTAACCTCCTGATGTATATTTTTACACTCTGTTATCTCTACTTGAGTAAAAATATACACGCTTGTGTTTCCAAATACTAAAGCTTTTTTTTTTTTTTTTCCAAAAGAGAATTATACTATATGTGTTGGTGGTTTAGATTACTTCTTTAAAATTTGGCAATTGACTTGATTAATGATGAGATAAGATAAGGGAAAATAAAAAAAGGATAATAGAAATTTTCACCATAATAACTAAACAATAGATCCTTACAAGGAGTAAGAAAGGTGGGAGAAAGAAGCACTATTGGTAGAAAGGAGAAAACAATTGAAATATCATTTCAGTATCATATACTAAAATTGAGTTCAGTTAATATAATAAATAAGATTAATTTCTTCATAACAAATGAACATTACTATTTTTATTTGTGGGAATATCATACATGCTTTTCTTCTTTTGCATATTTTATCTTATAGATATCTGTTTATTATATAATTCATAAAAATATTTTATACTTTATTTTCCTCATTTTTTTTTTTACATCTACTTGTGCTTTTTTTTTTTTTTGATTTAAATGTTTTTTTTTTATTTTTTTATTTTTAAACTTTACATAATTGTATTAGTTTTGCCAAATATCAAAATGAATCCACCACAGATATACATGTGTTCCCCATCCTGAACCCTCCTCCCTCCTTCCTCCCCATACCATCCTTCTGCACTAGCCCCAAGCATCCAGTGTCGTGCATCGAACCTGGACTGGCAACTCGTTTCTTACATGATATTTTACATGTTTCAATGTCATTCTCCCAAATCTTCCCACCCTCTCCCTCTCTCACAGAGTCCATAAGACTGTTCTATACATCAGTGTCTCTTTTGCTGTCTCGTACACAGGGTTATTGTTACCATCTTTCTAAATTCCATATATATGCGTTAGTGTACTGTATTTATGTTTTTCCTTCTGGCTTACTTCACTCTGTATAATAGGCTCCAGTTTCATCCACCTCATTAGAACTGATTCAAATGTTTTCTTTTTAATGGCTGAGTAATACTCCATTGTGTATATGTACCACTGCTTTCTTATCCATTCATCTGCTGATGGACATCTAGGCTGCTTCCATGTCCTGGCTGTTATAAACAGTGCTTCAATGAACATTGGGGTACACGTGTCTCTTTCCCTTCTGGTTTCCTCAGTGTGTATGCCCAGCAGTGGGATTGCTGGATCATAAGGCAGTTCTAGTTCCAGTTTTTTAAGGAATCTCCACACTGTTCTCC
This sequence comes from Bos indicus, assembly GCF_029378745.1. Lineage (NCBI taxonomy): Eukaryota > Metazoa > Chordata > Mammalia > Artiodactyla > Bovidae > Bos > Bos indicus. Next base: position 5,679,740 of record NC_091771.1, read on the forward strand.
ATAGTGGCTGTACTAGTTTGCATTCCCACCAACAGTGTAAGAGGGTTCCCTTTTCTCCACACCCTCTCCAGCATTTATTATTTGTAGACTTTTGGATCGCAGCCATTCTGACTGGTGTGAAATGGTACCTCATAGTGGTTTTGATTTGCATTTCTCTGATAATGAGTGATGTTGAGCATCTTTTCATGTGTTTGTTAGCCATCTGTATGTCTTCTTTGGAGAAATGTCTATTTAGTTCTTTGGCCCATTTTTTGATTGGGTCATTTATTTTTCTGGAGTTGAGCTGTAGGAGTTGCTTGTATATTTTTGAGATTAGTTGTTTGTCAGTTGCTTCATTTGCAAATATTTTCTCCCATTCTGAAGGCTGTCTTTTCACCTTGCTAATAGTTTCCTTTGATGTGCAGAAGCTTTTAAGGTTAATTAGGTCCCATTTGTTTATTTTTGCTTTAATTTCCAATATTCTGGGAGGTGGGTCCTAGAGGATCCTGCTGTGAGGTATGTCAGAGAGTGTTTTGCCTATGTTCTCCTCTAGGAGTTTTATAGTTTCTGGTCTTACGTTTAGATCTTTAATCTATTTTGAGTTTATTTTTGTGTAAAAATAATAAAATAATGGGTTAAGAAGAGAAACTCCCAGAGAACATAAAGGCCATCAGTCCATATTATGAGCCTTCATTTAATTAATTATTAAAAGTAGTTTAATAAAACTCACTGTCTGCTACATAGCAGATGTTTCATGTATGAATGGATGGATTAGTGAATTAAAGTAGCTAGCTGGGAATTCATGAGCAGTGTAAGAAAAGGGGAAAGGAGAGCCTGAGACTGAGGGGTGGAAGACACCAAGCAACAGAGCTTTGATTTTCTTTCCCCACAAAGTTAATACGAGTCTTACCTAGTTAAAAAGTGATAGAGAATATTCTTATCTCAAGTGTATATTTCCCATTAAGTAGCAATAAACAATGTAGCAAATGTGGCTATACCTGAAAAAAAGCATTTTAGCTCATTTTAAATCAAACTTTCTTTGGTCTAAACTATAACATAACAATCTTCAATTCAAATTTTTATTGGGTTTTGACACACACACGTGTCATAATTACTGGATACTTAAACAAAAGAGGCAACTTTTTTTTTTTACTTGAAAAAGAAACACTGAATTTTAATTTGTTATTATATTTGTAATTGCATACTTCTTCAACTACACTGGTTGAGGCAATATGTGAATTTAATAACAAAGATAATACTAATTTCTCAGACTATTTGAAAATTATATAAAATGACTAATAAAAGTGAGGAAAAATAAAAAAATATATACCTTTCAGTTTATGTCCAAATATTTGGAAATTTTGTAGTCTATAGGGTGGTAAACCAACTATGTGTTACAGGTGTTTAGACATCTTTGTATCTGGAGTTTAGTCATCAAGGTTAATTGGAATATTTGTTGAATTTATAATGTATGTTGTTGTTTATAAGACTCTGAGAACTACTATGGGCTTAAATGGAATCTGTTTGGCTACTAGGCATTATTATGTTTTAGTAGTGTTATTAAAGAAAAACAAGAGGGAAAGAGTAACTCATGTATTTTTATTGGAATTGTTCTAAGCTATTTGGCACATATGTCACAGAATTATAAAGAAGGAAACTAACATTTCTGATGGAGATATGAATCATATCACACAATATCTTCACTTCAAATACTTATAATCAGAAGAAAAGTAGAAGGACATATACATGACAGGTACATCTAAAAGCTCTGCTTTAAAATTTGTGAATATTATTTGGGTACAGATATCTAGTCAATCATGTATCTCTGGGGTTTCTCAGTTCTTGCTAACAAATAGGTACAATTATGTGTCACATTTCATATTTATTACAATAAAAAAGTTACATATGCCACAATTTGAATGAATAATTCCAAACATTGCCCAAAGTATAAAAATGCTTAAGACTAAGTCATGCTAAGCAATGCTATGCTAAGTCACTTCAGTCGTGTCCGACTCTGTGTGATCCCATAGACGGCAGCCCACCAGGCTCCCCCGTCCTTGGGATTCTCCAGGCAAGAACACTGGAGTGGGTTGCCATTTCCTTCTCCAAAGAGTAAGTCATAGTGGTATATTAATATATACTTCACTTGAATAATAAAAATATACTGCCTATGCAATAATTAGTTATCAAAAGAGGAACAATAACCTTCACTCTTCACTTGAAACTATCACAAGATTGTTAATTGGATGTACCTGATGTGACATGAAAAGTTTAAAAAATTAGAAAAGAAGAACAATAAGAAAACTGAGAGGAAAAATAAACTAGAAATGTTGAAAATTATTTCTGCACAAAAACCAGCATGCAAATGTTTGTAGCAACATCATTTTGCCTATTGGAAACAAGCAATTTCACTGTTTGCCTACTGGAAACAAGCCTTCTACTGATGAATGAATATCCTCCAACTTATGAATGGATGACAATTTCTATATATATACAAGAGAATATTTTTCATCTATGAAAAAGAATGCAGTATTGATGCAAGGTACAACACAGATGAACTTTGAGAATGTTATTCCAAGTGAAAGGAACCAGTCACAAGGACATATTTCATTCAAATAAGTTATTCACAGTAGGAAATGTATTTTGCTGTTCAGTCACTAAGTTGTGCCTGACTCTTTGCCACCCCATGGACTGCAGTATGTGAGGATTCCCTTCGCTCTCTCCCAGAGTTTGTTCAAACTCATGTTTATTGAGTAGGTGATGCTATCCAATTATCCCATCCTCTGGTGCCCCCTTCTGCTTCTGCCCTCAATCTTTCCCAGCATCAGGGTCTTTTCCAATGAGTCGGGCTTCCCATCAGGTGGCCAAACTATTGCCTTAGTTTGATCTCTTTGCAGTCCAAGGGACTCTCAAGAGTCTTCTCTAGCACCACACTTCAAAAGCACCAATTCTTGGGCACTCAGCCTTCTCTATGGTCCAATTCTTACATCCATTCATCACTACGGGAAAAAAAAAAAAAAAAAAAAACAGCTCTGATTATATGGACCTTTGTTGGCAAAGGTGTTTCTCTACTTTTTAATATGCTGTCTACATTTGTCATAGCTTTTCTTCCAAGGAGCAAGCATCTTTTAATTTATAGAGCTAAATAAGGTATAGCTAAAAAGAGCTATAAAGAAAGTATAGCTAAAGAAAATAAACTAGTGATTGGGGAGGTGGAATAGAAAAATCATGGGTCAAGATTAAGAGTACATGCTTTTTTCCTGAGGTGATGTGAGTGCTCTAAAATTGAGTGTGGCTGGCTATGGTTGCACACATCTGTGAAATACCAATAATGATGAACTGTATGCTTTCTGTTGATGAATTGTATGGGACATGAGTTGTATATCAATAAAACTGTTAAGACAGAGGAGACAAAGGACAAGATGACAGAGAATGAGATGGTTGGATAGCATCACTGACTCAAATCCGAGAGTTGGTGATTGACAGGGAAGCCTGGTGTGCTGCATTCCATGGGGTCACAAAGAGTTGGGCACTACTGAGCAACTGAACTGAACTGAAAACTGTTAAGAAAAATAGTATGGAGACTACAGTTGTACTCACCAATTATTAACATCTTACATTTGAATGGTACACTTATCAAAATCAGTGTACACATATTGATATACTATTATTACTAAATAGTGTCCATGTTTATTCTATACCTACATTTTTAAAATGAATATCATTTTCTGTTTCATATCTGATCCTTTATATACCTTATTCTCTTCTTGGTTGTGACAATTTTTCAAACTTTTATAGGTGTATCTTGTTCTATTGCACTTCACTTTATTGTACTTCACAGATACTGTGGCCCTTTGATTTATACAAATTGAAGTTTGTGCAACCCTTCATCAAGCAAAACTATTGGCAACATTTTCCAAAAGTATTTACTTACTTCATGTCTTTGTGTTTTATTTCACTAATTCTTTTGATATTTCATGCATATGTATACCCCACAAAGAATCATCTCAATTATAAGGCAAATGCTAACAGCCATGAAAGGGGAAATCAACAGCCACACAGGAGAGGTGGGGGCTTTAACACTCAACTTGCACAAATAGAGAAATAATCCAGAGAGAAAGTTAACAAGGAAGCAGAAGCCTAAAATGACATATTAGACAAAATAGGCTTAACTGAAATTTAGAGAGCATCCATTCTGAAAGTAGCATAATACATTTTCTTCTCAAATGCACACAGAATATTATTCAGTATAGTTCTCCTCCTGGGTAAAAAAGAAAGCCTCAATATATTAAAAAAAAAAAAAAACCTGAAATTATATCAAGTATCTTTCCTGACTATGAAGTTCAGTTCTGTTCAGCTGCTCAGTCATGTCTGACTTTTTGCGACCCCATGAATCACAGCATGCCAGGCCTCGCTGTCCATCACCAACTCCCGGAGTTCATTCAAACCCATGTCCATTGAGTCAGAGATGCCATCCAGCCATCTCACCCTCTGTCATCCCCTTCTCCTCCTGCCCCCAATCCCTCCCAGAATCAGTCTTTTCCAATGAATCAACTCTTCGAATGAGGTGGCCAAAGTACTGGAGCTTCAGCTTTAGCATCATTCCTTCCAAAGAAATCCCAGGGCTGATCTCCTTCAGAATGGACTGGTTGGATCTCTTTGCAGTCCAAGGGATTCTCAAGAGTCTTCTCCAACACCATATTTGGCAAAACTAATACAATTATGTAAAGTTTAAAAATAAAAAGAAAAAAAAAGCATCAATTCTTCGGCGCTCAGCTTTCTTCAGTCCAACTCTCACATCCATACATGACCACTGGAAAAACCTATACAAAAAAGATCTTCATGACCAAGAATCATGATGGTATGATCACTCACCTAGAGCCAGACATCCTGGAATGTGAAGTCAAGTGGGCCTTGGAAAGCATCACAAGGAACAAAGCTAGTGGAAGTGATGGCATTCCAGTTGAGCTATTTCAAATCCTGAAAGATGATGCTGTGAAAGTGCTGCACTCAAGATGCCAGCAAATTTGGAAAACTCAGCAGTCGGCACAGGACTGGACAAGGTCAGTTTTCATTTCAATCCCAAAGAAAGGCAATGCCAAAGAATGCTCAAACTACTGCACAATTGCACTCATCTCACACACTAGTAAAGTAATGCTCAAAATTCTCCAAGCCAGGCTTCAGCAATATGTGAACCATGAACTTCCAGATATTCAAGCTGGTTTTAGGAAAGGCAGAGGAACCAGAGACCAAATTTCCAACATCCGCTGGATCATCAAAAAAGCAAGAGAGTTCCAGAAAAACATATATCTCTGCTTCATTGACTATGCCAAAGCCTTTGACTGTGTGGATCACAATAAACTGTGGAAAATTCTGAAAGAGATGGGCATACCAGACCACCTAACCTGTCTCTTGAGAAAACTCTATGCAGATCAGGAAGCAACAGTTAGAAATGGACATGTAACAACAGACTGGTTCCAAATAGGAAAAGGTGTATGTCAAGGCTGTATATTGTCACCCTGCTTATTTAACTTATATGCAGAATACATCATGAAAAATGCTGGACTGGAAGAAGCACAAGCTGGAATCAAGATTGCCAGGAGAAATATCAATAACCTCAGCTATGCAGAAGGCAATGGCACCCCACTCCAGTACTCTTGCCTGGAAAATCCCATGGATGGAAGAGCCTGGTAGGCTGCCGTCCATGGGGTCGCTAAGAGTCGGACACGACTAAATGACTTCACTTTCACTTTTCACTTTCACACTTTGGAGAAGGAAATGGCAATCCACTCCAGTGTTCTTGCCTGGAGAATCCCAGGGAAGGGGGAGCCTGGTAGGCCACCATCTATGGGGTCATACAGAGTCAAACATGACTGAAGCGACTTAGCAGCATGCAAATGACACCACCCTTATGGCAGAAAGTGCAGAGGAACTGAAAAGCCTCTTGATGAAAGTGAAAGAGGACAGTGAAAAAGTTGACTTAAAGCTCATGGAGAACAGTGTGGAGATTCCTTAAAAAACTGGAAATAGAACTGCCTTATGATCCAGCAATCCCACTGCTGGGCATACACACTGAGGAAACCAGAAGGGAAAGAGACACGTGTACCCCAATGTTCATCACAGCGCTGTTTATAATAGCCAGGACATGGAAGCAACCTAGATGCCCATCAGCAGATGAATGGATAAGAAAGCAGTGGTACATATACACAATGGAGTATTACTCAGCCATTAAAAAGAATACATTTGAATCAGTTCTAATGAGATGGATGAAACTGGAACCTATTATACAGAGTGAAGTAAGCCAGAAAGAAAAACACCAATACAGTATACTAATGCATATATATGGAATTTAGAAAGATGGTAACAATAACCCTGTGTACGAGACAGCAAAAGAGACACTGATGTATAGATCAGTCTTATGGGCTCTGTGGGAGAGGGAGAGGGTGGGGAGATTTGGGAGAACGGCATTGAAACATGTATAATATCATGTATGAAACAAGTCGCCAGTCCAGGTTCGATGCACGATGCTGGATGCTTGGGGCTGGTGCACTGGGACAACCCAAAGGGAGGGTTTGGGGAGGGAGGAGAGAGGAAGGTTCAGGATGGGGAACACAGGTATACCTGTGGCAGATTCATTTCGATATTTCGCAAAACTAATACAATATTGTAAAGCTTAAAAATAAAGTAAAATTAAAAAAAAAAAAGAAAGAAAACGAAGATCATGGCATCTGGTCCCATCACTTCATTGGAAACAGATGGGGGAACAGTGGAAACAGTGTCAGACTTTATTTTTCTGGGCTCCAAAATCACTGCAGATGGTGACTGCAGCCATGAAATTAAAAGACGCTTACTCCTTGGAAGAAAATTTATGACCAATTTAGATAGCATATTTAAAAGAAGAGACATTACTTTGCCAAAAAAGGTCCATATAGTCAAGGCTATGGCTTTTCCAATGGTCATGTATGGATGTGAGAGTTGGACCATGAAGTTATGAGAGTAGAAATCAATTAAAGAAAGAAAAACTGTTAAAAAAAAATAAAACTGACATCTGATAGCTCAACAGTACCAACATCATATTAAAAGATTCTTATACCCAAATCAAATGGAGTTAATCCCAGGGTGCAAGGAGTCTTCAATATATACAAAGTATTCAATGTGATACACAACATTAAAGAATTGTAGAATATTATAATTTCTATAGATGCAGAAAAGCTTTTGCAAATTCAACACCAATGTTTGATAAAATCTTTCCAGAATATGTGCTTAGAGGGAACCTTCTCTACATAATACAGGTCATATACAACAAACTTATAGCTAACATCCTACTCAATGGTGGAAAGCTGAAAGTATTTCTTCCAATATCAGAAACAAGAATAGGCTGTTCACTCTTGCCACTTAAAGAAAAAAGTTATATAATGTTTCTCTTTGTTTATTTATTGAAGTTTAATTTACAATATTATGTTATTTTCAGATATGCAACTTGAAAATTTTATACTTTTATGGCATCTGGTCCCATCACTTCATGGGAAATAGATGGGGAAACAGTGGAAACAGTGTCAGACTTTATTTTTCTGGGCTCCAAAATCACTACAGATGGTGACTGCAGCCATGAAATTAAAAGACGCTTACTCCTTGGAAGGAAAGTTATGACCAACCTAGATAGCATACTCAAAAGCAGAGACATTACTTTGCCAACAAAGGTCCAACTATGTTTTGCCAACATAGTCAAGGCTATGGTTTTTCCTGTGGTCATGTATGGATGTGAGAGTTGGACTGTGAAGAAGGCTGAGTGCCGAAGAATTGTTGCTTTTGAACTGTGGTGTTGGAGAAGACTCTTGAGAGTCCCTTGGACTGCAAGGAGATCCAACCAGTCCATTCTGAAGGAGATCAGCCCTGGGATTTCTTTGGAAGGAATGATCCTAAAGCTGAAACTCCAGTACTTTGGCTACCTCATGAGAAGTGTTGACTCATTGGAAAAGACTCTGATGCTGGGAGGGATTGGGGGCAAGAGGAGAAGGGGACGACAGAGGATGAGATGGCTGGATGGCATCACTGACTCAATGGACATGAATCTAAGTGAACTCCAGGAGTTGGTGATGGACAGGGAGGCCTGGTGTGCTGCGATTCACGGGGTCGCAAAGAGTTGAACACGACTGAGCGACTGATCTGATCTGATACATTGCAAAATGATCACTAGTATGATTCTAGCTACTACTTGTCACCATATAAAGTTATTACAATTTTTTTGCTTCCATTCACCACTTTTATTCAGCATAGTTTTGGAAGTCCCAGCCATGGCAATCAGAGAAGAATATGGAGTCCAAATTGGTAAGAAGTTAATTGTCACTTTTTGCAGATGACATGATACTATACATAGAAAATCCAAAAGGTATTACCAGAAAACTACTGGAGCTCATCAATGAATCTGATAAAATTGCATATCAAAACATTAATACACAGAAACCTCTTGCATTCCTATACAATAACAATGAAAGTTCAAAAAGATAAAGTATGTAAGAATAAACCTAAGAAGGAAAAATCCTGTACTTAGAAAACTGTAACTTATTAATGAAAGAAATAAAAAATGAAACAAATAGATATACACTGTCTTTGCATCGGAAAAATTAATATTGTGAAAATTATTATACTCTCCAAATCCATCTACAGAGTCAATGCAATCCTTTTGAAATTATCAGTGGTATTTTTCACAGAAGGAGAATGGAAATTTAAAAAATTTTTATGGAAACCCACACACAAAAGCCTGAATAGCCAAGGAATCTTGAGAAAGTAAAACAGAGCTGGAGATATTAGGCTCCCTCATTTTAGACTATACTACAAAGTTACAGTCTTCAATGTGGTATGGTATTGGCACAAAAACAGAAATATATCTCAATGGAACATGTTAGAATGTCCATAAATAAACCCATGTATCTATGGTCAACAAATCTACAACAAAGAAAGCAAGACATACAATGGAAAAAAGATAGTTTCTTCAATAAGTGGTTCTGGGAAAATTGGACAGCTACATGTAAAAGAATAAAATTAGGATACTTACTAATACCACACACAAAAATAAACTCAAAAATGAATTTAAAAAGCTAAATGTAAAGCTGGATACTGAAAAAGTTTTAGAGAAAAACAGAACACTCTGTGACATAAGTCAAAGCAAGATCCTGTTGGACACAACCCTTAGAATATGAAAATAAAAATAAACAAATGGGACCGAATTAAACTTTAAACCTTTGCACAGCAAAGGAAACCATAAAAAAAAATTCAAAAGAAACCCCTCATAATGGGAAAAAAAAAATTGCAAACAAAACAACTTACAAGGGATCAATCTCTGAAATATCAAAACAGCTCATGTAGCTCAATGTATGAAGATGAGCAGATCCAAATAGATGTTTCTCCAAAGAAGTGATACAAATTGCCAAAAAACAAATGGCAAATGAAAAGATGCTCAATATCACTAATTATTAGAAAAATTAAAATCAAAACTACATTGTGGTATCAGCTAACACTGGTCAGATTGTCATCATCTAAAATTCTACAGTGTTCATGAGATGTAAATTAGCCTTGCCACTATGGAGAATGTTATTGATGCCCTTTACAAAAACTGAAATTATAGGTACCATATTACCCAGAAATCCTGCTGCTGTGAATGTACCGAGAAAACCATAATTCAAAGACGAATGCACCCCAGTGTTTGTTGCAGCATTATTTACAATAGCAAGGACATATATGCAATCTAAATGTCCATTCACAGATGAACAGATAAAGAAGATGTGGTAATATACACAATGGATTATTGTGATTTATTACAAGCCATAAAAAAGAAATGAAATAGTGTCATTTGCAGTGACATGGGTGTACCTAAAGATTGCCACTCAGAGCAAAGTAGATTAGAAAGAGAAAGACAAATATCTATAATATTGCTTATATTCAGAATGTAGAAAAATTATATAGATGAATATACTTGCAAAGCAGAAATTAGTCACAGATGTAGAAAGCAAACTTACGGCTACCAAGGTGGGAAGTGGGGATAGGCTGAAATGGAAGATAGAAATTGACATATACACACGACTATATATAAAATAGATATTTAATGAGGATCTCCCATGCAACCTAGGAAACTCTACTCAGTGCTCTGTGGTGACCTAGATGGGAAAGGAATCTTAAAAAGAGTGGATATATGTGTATGTGTATGTATATACATAACTGATTCACTTTTTTCTATACAGCATAAATCCAACACAGCATTGTAAATCAACTACACTCCAATACCAGTTAACTAAAAGAAAAAAAAGATAATCAATATGGAAGAAATAACCTCCTTTTAGAAGAAGATGTCATCCAGGTCTTTTAGAGCTAGAGAGAAATCAATGCCTGGCTCCAAAGGACAGGCTAATTCCCATGTTAGGGACTAATGCAGTTGGTGACTTGAAGTTGAAGCCAAATCTCATTTACCATCCTGAAAATCTTATTACCCTTAAGAATTATGCTAAATCTACTCTGATGGTGCTCTATAAATAGAACAACAAAGCCTGGATGACAGCACATCTGTTTACAACCTGGTTTACTGAATATTTTAAGCCCACTATTGAGACCTACTGATCAAAAAAGAAGCTTCCTTTCAAACTATCACTGCTTATTTGCAATGCACCTTGGCACCCAAGAGTACTGATGGAGATGGATGAGATTAATGTTGTTTTCATGCCTGCTAACATGACATCTATTCTGAAGCCCATGGATTAAGCAGTAATTTTGACTTTCAAGTTTCATTACTTAAGAAATCCATTTAAAGTTATAGTTGCTGTAGATAGTGGTTCCTTTGGTGAATTCTGGGCAAAGTAAATAAAAAACCTTCTGAAAAATATTCACTATTCTAGATGCCATTAAGAACTTTGGTGATTCTTTGGTAAAGGTAAAAAATATCAACATGTACAGGAGTTTGGAATATGTTGACTCCAACCTTCCTGAATGACTTTGAAAGTTTAAGACGTAAGTGGAGAAAGTAACTGCAGAGGTGGAAATAGCAAGAAAACTGTGATTAGAAGTGGAGCCTGAAGAAGTGACACGATTTCTGCAGTCTCATAAAACTTGAACAGATGGGGAGTTGCTCTTATGGATAAGCAAAGAAAGAGGGTTTTTGAGATAGAAACCATTCCTGGTGAAAATGTTGTTTAAGTGTCAGCAAACAATTTAGAATATTACATTAACTTAGCTGATAAACCAGAGCAGGGTTTGAGAGGCTTGACTCCAATTTTGGAAAGTTCTGTCAGTCAAATGCTATTAAACAGGACTGCATGCTACAGAGAAATTGTTCATGAAAGGAAGAGTGACTTGATGCAACAAACTTCATCTATTCTCTTATTTTAAGAAATTGCCATGGGCCACCCTACAGTAACCACCACCTTGATAAGTCACCAACCGTCAACATCTATTCAAAATCCTCCAGTAGCAAAGATAGTATAATTTACTGCTGTCTGGTGATGGTTGGTATTTTTTAGCTATGGAGTATTTTTACAAAAAAGGTCTTAATTGCCTGGATAACCATGATTGTGTGGTCACTCACCTAGACCCAGATATCCTGGAGTGTGAAGTCCAGTAAGCCTTAGGAAACATTACTACAAACAAAGCTAGTGGAGGTGATGGAATTCCAGCTGAGCTACTGCAAATCCTAAAAGATGCTGCTGCTAAAGTGTTGCATTCAATATGCCAGCAAATTTGGAAAGTTCAGCAGTGGGCACAGGACTGGAAAAGGTCAGTCTTCATTCCAATCCCAAAGAAAGGCAATGCCAAAGAATGTTCAAAGTTCTGCACATTTGCACTCATTTCACATGCTAGCAAGATAATGCTCAAAATCCTTCAAGCTAGGCTTCAGCAGTACATGACCTGGAACTTCCTGATGTAGAAGCTGGGTTTACAAAAGTTAGAGGAACTAGAGATCAAATTGAAAACATTTGTTGGATCATAGGAAAAGCAAGACAATTCAAAAAAAAAAAAAATATCTACTTCTGGTTCATTGACTATGCTAAAGCCTTTGACTGTGTGGATCACAACAAACTGTGGAAAATTCTTAAAGAGACGGAAATACCAGACCACCTCACCTGCTTCCTGAGAAACCTGTATTCAGGTTAAGAAGCAACAGTTAGAATCGGACATGGAGCAATGGACTGTTTAAAAACTGAGAAAGAAGTATGTCAAGGTTGTATATTGTCACCCTGCTTATTTAACTTCTGTACAGAGTACATCATGCAAAATGCTGGGCTGGATGAATCACATGCCAGAATAAATATTGCTGAGAGAAATATCAACAATCTCAGATAAGCAGATGAAAACACCCTTAGGGCAGAAAGTGAAGATAAATTAAACAGCCTCTTGATGAAGGTAAAAGAGGAGAGTGAAATCTGGCTTAAAACTTAACATTCAAAAAGCTAAGATCATGGCATCTAGCCCCATCATTTCATGGCAAATAGATTATTCTCTCAGGCTCCAAAATCACTGCAGACAGTGACTGAAAGCACAAATTAAAAGACATTTGCTCCTTGGAAGAAAAGGTATGACAAGCCTAGACAGTGTATTAAAAAAGAGAGACATATTTTTTCTGTCAAAGGTCCCGTATAGTCAAGGTTATGGTCTTTCCAGTAATCATGTATGGATGTGAGAGTTGGACCATAGAGAAGGGTGAGCACTGAAGAAATGAGGCTTTCAAATTGTGGTGCTGGAGAAGACTCTTGAATGTCCCTCGGAGAGCAAGGAAATCAAACAAGTCAATCCTAAAGGAAATCAGTCCTGAATATTCTCTGGAAGGACTGATGCTGAAGCTGAAGTTCCAATACTTTGGCCACCTGATATGAAGAACTGACTCATTAGGAAAGACCCTGATGCTAGGAAAGATTGAAGGCAGGAGGAGAAGGGTGTGACAGAGGATAAGATTGTTGGATGGCATCATCAACTCAATGAATATGAATTTGAGAAAGCTCTGGGAATTAGTGAAGGATAGGGAAGGCTGGCGTCCTGTAGTCCATGGGGTTGCAAATAGTTGGACTAGAGTTAGTGACTGAACAGCAATTAGGGTATGTACTTGCTTTTTTAGGCTAAAGCTATTGCACACTAATAGACTACAATATAGTATAAACATAACTTTTATATGCCCTAGGAGACCAATAAATTGTTTGATTTGCTTTATTTGATATTCACTTTGTTGTGGCAGTCTTGAACTAAATATGCATTATCTTCAAGGTGTGCTTGCATTCTGATGACTTTGAATTCTGATAGAATATTTTATAAATTGTCAGTCATTGGAATTTGTTTGCTGTTTTCCTCATGATTACACTTAAGTCATGTGTTTTTGGAAGCAGACCACAAAGTAATTGCCATTCTCATCATATTAGTCAAGAATACATACTAATAATATGAAAATGAAAGTCACTCAGTCCTGTCTGACTCTTTGAGACCCAATGGCCTATACAGTCCATGGAGTTCTCTAAGCCAGAATACTGGAGTGGGTAGCCTTTCCCTTTTCCAAGGGATCTTCCCAACACAGGGGTCAAAACCAAGTCTCCTGCATTGCAGGCAGATTCTTTACCAGCTGGGCCACAAAGGACACCCAAGAATACTGTAGTGGGTAGCCTATCCCTTCTTCAGTGGATCTTCCTGACTCACGAATCAAACTGGGGTATCCTGCATTGCAGGTGGATTCTCTATCAACTGAGCTATCATGGAAACCCTATTATTAATACTAATTACCTGGCTTGAAATTTCCTTGCCATCAATGAGAAACCTGGATCCAAGATACTACTTTTCATTTATTCAATTGTTTCATTACAGTATGCATTTGATCCTTGAATAGCACAGAAATTAAATGTGCCAACCTTATGTTCAGTCAAAAATTTGTCTATAACTTCACACAGTTGGCCCTCCGTATGTAGGGTCCACATCCACAGATTCAAACAGCAGCAGATCATGTAGAACTGCTGTATTTACTACTGAAAAGAATCCACATGTAAGTGGACATGTAGTTATGAATTATTTTATATATTTTTAAGCTTTATGATATAATCAACATATAGAATTATATATGTTCAGGGCATCCTTAATAGAATAATTTTTATGTGTATATATTGCAAAAATGATTATAAGGTTAGTTAAGACATTTATAAGGTAAGGTAAGACACATAATGTTAGTTAAGACATTTATCACCTCACATAGTTACAAGGTGTGTGAGTGTGTGTGTGGTGAGAACATCCTAAAAATCCATTCTCTCAGCAACTTTAAAACCTACTCTCTATACTACCATGTAATACTTTATCAACAAGAGTGTAGTACTTAAATACAGGGTTATTGCCTTTAGTCTTACAGAATGAGCTTATTTTCAAAGTGACTTAGGCTAGTCCCTTATTCCCCAATCCTTTTGGTGAGGTTGTTTCATATTAATATATTTGTACTACCTTTATATTTTGTCATATTATGTACTCAACCTAGGAAACTCATTATCTCATAAGTGTTTTCTTTTAAAACTATATGTATATATAATAAATTTACTCTTTGTAAAGTTGCACAAGTTTTGAAAAATACTTAGTCTTATATTCCTAATTATGGTGTTATACAGAATAGCTTCACTGCCCTAAAATATTTTTTTATGTTTCACCTATGAACTCCATCCAGTCAACTGGCAATCATTCATCCAGTTGCCCTCGCTATTGTTTTGTCTTTAACAGAATAAAATATAATTGAAATCATATTTTGTGGTAATTTATGAGACTAGCTTTGTTCATTTATTAATAAAAATTTAAGATGTATTCATGAATTTTCATGGCCCGATAACACATTTCATTCTATCACTGGATAATATTCCATTGCAAGGATAAAATGAAGTTTTGGTTATTCCTTGTGAAAGAATAACTTCATTGCTTCCATTTTTGGTGGTTATGAATAAATTTTCAACAAACATTTATGTGCAGATTTTTTGTGGGCATAACTTTTCAATTTAATGTGTAACTTACTAGGACTGCAATTGCTGGATCGTATGATAAGATGATATTTAATCTTGTAAGAAACTGCTAAACTGTAATGCAAAGTGGATGTATCAATTTTTTTTTTTTATTTCTGGCAGGCATGTATTTTTATTTTATTTTTAAACTTTACATAATTGTATTAGTTTTGCCAAATATCAAAATGAATCCGCCACAGGCATACATGTGTTCCCCATCCTGAACCCTCCTCCCTCCTCCCTCCCCACACCATCCCTCTGGGTCGTCCCAGTGCACCAGCCCCAAGCATCCAGTATCGCGCATCGAACCTGGACTGGCAACTCGTTTCTTACATGATATTCTACATGTTTCAATGTCACTCTCCCAAATCTTCCCACCCTCTCCCTCTCCCACACAGTCCATAAGACTGTTCTATACATCAGTGTCTCTTTTGCTATCTCGTACACCAGGTTATTGTTACCATCTTTCTAAATTCCATATATATGCGTTAGTATACTGTATTTATGTTTTTCCTTCTGGCTTACTTCACTCTGTATAATAGGCTCCAGTTTCATCCACCTCATTAGAACTGATTCAAATGTATTCTTTTTAATGGCTGAGTAATACTCCATTGTGTATATGTACCACTGCTTTCTTATCCATTCGTCTGCTGATGGACATCTAGGTTGCTTCCATGTCCTGGCTATTATAAACAGTGCTGCGATGAACATTGGGGTACACGTGTCTCTTTCCCTTCTGGTTTCCTCAGTGTGTATGCCCAGCAGTGGGATTGCTGGATCATAAGGCAGTTCTAGTTCCAGTTTTTTAAGGAATCTCCACACTGTTCTCCATAGTGGCTGTACTAGTTTGCATTCCCACCAACAGTGTAAGAGGGTTCCCTTTTCTCCACACCCTCTCCAGCATTTATTATTTGTAGACTTTTGGATCGCAGCCATTCTGACTGGTGTGAAATGGTACCTCATAGTGGTTTTGATTTGCATTTCTCTGATAATGAGTGATGTTGAGCATCTTTTCATGTGTTTGTTAGCCATCTGTATGTCTTCTTTGGAGAACTGTCTATTTAGTTCTTTGGCCCATTTTTTGATTCGGTCGTTTATTTTTCTGGAGTTGAGCTGTAGGAGTTGCTTGTATATTTTTGAGATTAGTTGTTTGTCAGTTGCTTCATTTGCAATTATTTTCTCCCATTCTGAAGGCTGTCTTTTCACCTTGCTAATAGTTTCCTTTGATGTGCAGAAGCTTTTAAGGTTAATTAGGTCCCATTTGTTTATTTTTGCTTTTATTTCCAATATTCTGGGAGGTGGGTCATAGAGGATCCTGCTGTGAGGTATGTAAGAGAGTGTTTTGCCTATGTTCTCCTCTAGGAGTTTTATAGTTTCTGGTCTTACGTTGAGATCTTTAATCCATTTTGAGTTTATTTTTGTGTATGGTGTTAGAAAGTGTTCTAGTTTCATTCTTTTACAAGTGGTTGACCAGATTTCCCAGCACCTATTGTTAAAGAGATTGTCTTTAATCCATTGTATATTCTTGCCTCCTTTGTCAAAGATAAGGTGTCCATATGTGCTTGGATTTATCTTTGGGCTTTCTATTTTATTCCATTGATCTATATTTGTCTTTGTGCCAGTACCATACTGTCTTGATGACTGTGGCTTTGTAGTAGAGCCTGAAGTCAGGTAGGTTGATTCCTCCAGTTCCATTCTTCTTAAGATCGCTTTGGCTATTCGAGGTTTTTTGTTTTTCCATACAAATTGTGAAATTATTTGTTCTAGCTCTGTGAAGAATACTCTTGGTAACTTGATAGGGATTGCGTTGAATCTATAAATTGCTTTGGGTAGTATACTCATTTTCACTATATTGATTCTTCCAATCCATGAACATGGTATATTTCTCCATCTATTAGTGTCCTCTTTGATTTCTTTCACCAGTGTTTTATAGTTTTCTATATATAGGTCTTTAGTTTCTTTAGGTAGATATATTCCTAAGTATTTTATTCTTTCCATTGCAATGGTGAATGGAATTGTTTCCTTAATTTCTCTCTCTGTTTTCTCATTATTAGTGTATAGGAATGCAAGGGATTTCTGTGTGTTGATTTTATATCCTGCAACTTTACTATAGTCATTGATTATTTCTAGTAATTTTCTGGTGGAATCTTTAGGGTTTTCTATGTAGAGGATCATGTCATCTGCAAATAGTGAGAGTTTTACTTCTTCTTTTCCAATTTGGATTCCTTTTATTACTTTTACTGCTCTGATTGCTGTGGCCAAAACTTCCAAAACTATGTTGAATAGTAATGGTGAAAGTGGGCACCCTTGTCTTGTTCCTGACTTTAGAGGAAATGCTTTCAATTTTTCACCATTGAGGATAATGTTTGCTGTGGGTTTGTCATATATAGCTTTTATTATGTTGAGGTATGTTCCTTCTATTCCTGCTTTCTGGAGAGTTTTTATCATAAATGGATGTTGAATTTTGTCAAAGGCTTTCTCTGCATCTATGGAGATAATCATATGGTTTTTATTTTTCAATTTGGTAATGTGGTGTATTACATTGATTGATTTGCGGATATTGAAGAATCCTTGCATCCCTGGGATAAAGCCCACTTGATCATGGTGTATGATCTTTTTAATGTGTTGTTGGATTCTGATTGCTAGAATTTTGTTAAGGATTTTTGCATCTATGTTCATCAGTGATATTGGCCTGTAGTTTTCTTTTTTTGTGGCATCTTTGTCAGGTTTTGGTATTAGGGTGATGGTGGCCTCATAGAATGAGTTTGGAAGTTTACCTTCTTCTGCAATTTTTTGGAAGAGTTTGAGCAGGATAGGTGTCAGCTCTTCTCTAACTTTTGGTAGAATTCAGCTGTGAAGCCGTCTGGACCAGGGCTTTTGTTTGCTGGAAGATTTTTGATTACAGTTTCTATTTCCGTGCTTGTGATGGGTCTGTTAAGATTTTCTATTTCTTCCTGGTCGAGTTTTGGAAAGTTGTACTTTTCTAAGAATTTGTCCATTTCTTCCACGTTGTCCATTTTATTGGCATATAATTGTTGATAGTAGTCTCTTATGATCCTTTGTATTTCTGTGTTTTCTGTTGTGATCTCTCCATTTTCATTTCTAATTTTATTGATTTGATTTTTCTCCCCTTGTTTCTTGATGAGTCTGGCTAATGGTTTGTCGATTTTACTTATCCTTACAAAGAACCAGCTTTTGGCTTTGTTGATTTTTGCTATGGTCTCTTTTGTTTCTTTTGCATTTATTTCTGCTCTAATTTTTAAGATTTCTTTCCTTCTACTAACCCTGGGGTTCTTCATTTCTTCCTTTTCTAGTTGCTTTAGGTGTAGAGTTAGGTTATTTATTTGACTTTTTTCTTGTTTCTTGAGGTGTGCCTGTATTGCTATGAACTTTCCCCTTAGGACTGCTTTTACCGTGTCCCACAGGTTTTGGGTTGTTGTGTTTTCATTTTCATTCGTTTCTATGCAAATTTTGATTTCTTTTTTGATTTCTTCTGTGATTTGTTGGTTATTCAGCAGCGTGTTGTTCAGCCTCCATATGTTGGATTTTTTAATAGTTTTGTTTCTGTAATTGAGATCTAATCTTACTGCATTGTGGTCAGAAAAAATGTTTGGGATGATTTCTATTTTTTTGAATTTACCAAGGCTAGCTTTATGGCCCAGGATGTGATCTATCCTGGAGAATGTTCCATGTGCGCTTGAGAAAAAGGTGAAATTCATTGTTTTGGGATGAAATGTCCTATAGATATCAATTAGGTCTAACTGGTCTATTGTATCATTTAAAGTTTTTGTTTCCTTGTTAATTTTCTGTTTAGTTGATCTATCCATAGGTGTAAGTGGGGTATTAAAGTCTCCCACTATTATTGTGCTATTGTTAATTTCTCCTTTCATACTTGTTAGCATTTGTCTTATGTACTGTGGTGCTCCCGTGTTGGGTGCATATATATTTATAATTGTTATATCTTCTTCTTGGATTGATCCTTTGATCATTATGTAGTGACCTTCTTTTTCTCTTTTCACAGCCTTTGTTTTAACGTCTATTTTATCTGATATGAGTATTGCTCCTCCTGCTTTCTTTTGGTCCCTATTTGCATGGAAAATCTTTTTCCAGGCCTTCACTTTCAGTCTGTATGTGTCCCCTGTTTTGAGGTGGGTCTCTTGTAGACAACATATGTAGGGGTCTTGTTTTTGTATCCATTCAGCCAGTCTTTGTCTTTTGGTTGGGGCATTCAACCCATTTACGTTTAAGGTAATTACTGATAAGTATGATCCCGTTGCCATTTACTTTATTGTTTTGGGTTCGAGTTTATACACTGTTTTTGTGTTTCCTGTCTAGAGAATATCCTTTAGTATTCGTTGGAGAGCTGGTTTGGTGGTGCAGAATTTTCTCAGCTTTTGCTTGTCTGAAAAGCTTTTGATTTCTCCTTCATATTTGAATGAGATCCTTGCTGGGTACAATAATCTGGGCTGTAGGTTATTTTCTTTCATCATTTTAAGTATGTCTTGCCATTCCCTCCTGGCTTGAAGAGTTTCTATTGAAAGATTAGCTGTTATCCTTATGGGAATTCCCTTGTGTGTTATTTTTTGTTTTTCCCTTGCTGCTTTTAATATTTGTTCTTTGTGTTTGATCTTTGTTAATTGGATTAATATGTGTCTTGGGGTGTTTCTCCTTGGGTTTATCCTGTTTGGGACTCTCTGGGTTTCTTGGACTTGGGTGATTATTTCCTTCCCCATTTTAGGGAAATTTTCCACTATTATCTCCTCAAGTATTTTCTCATGGTCTTTCTTTTTGTCTTCTTCTTCTGGAACCCCTATTATTCGAATGTTGTAGTGTTTAATATTGTCCTGGAGGTCTCTGAGGTTGTCCTCATTTCTTTTAATTCGTTTTTCTTTTATCCTCTCTGATTCATTTATTTCTACCATTCTATCTTCTAATTCACTAATCCTATCTTCTGCCTCTGTTATTCTACTATTTGTTGCCTCCAGAGTGTTTTTAATTTCATTTATTGCATTATTCATTATATATTGACTCTTTTTTATTTCTTCTAGGTCCTTGTTAAACCTTTCTTGCATCTTCTCAGTCCTTGTCTCCAGGCTATTTATCTGTGATTCCATTTTAGTTTCAAGATTTTGGATCAATTTCACTATCATTATTCGGAATTCTTTATCAGGTAGATTCCCTATCTCTTCCTCTTTTGTTTGGTTTGGTGGGCATTTATCCTGTTCCTTTATCTGCTGAGTATTCCTCTGTCTCTTCATCTTGTTTAAATTGCTGAGTTTGGGGTGTCCTTTATGTATTCTGGCAGTTTGTGGAGTTCTCTTTATTGTGGCGTTTCCTCGCTGTGTGTGGGTTTGTACAGGTGGCTTGTCAAGGTTTCCTGGTTAGGGAAGCTTGTGTCGGTGTTCTGGTGGGTGGAGCTGTATTTCTTCTCTCTGGAGTGCAATGAAATGTCCAGTAGTGAGTTATGAGATGTCTATAGTTTTGGGGTGACTTTGGGCAGCCTGTATCTTGAAGCTCAGGGCTGTGTTCCTTTGTTGCTGGAGAATTTGCTTGGTATGTCTTGCCCTGGAACTTATTGGCCCTTGTGTGGTGCTTGGTTTCAGTGTCGGTATGGAGGCATTTGATGAGCTCCTGTCAATTAATGTTCCTTGGAGTCAGGAGTTCCCTGGAGTCAGGGTTTGGACTTAAGTCTCCTGCTTCCGGTTATCGGTCTTATTTTTACAGTAGTTTCAAAACTTCTCCTTCTATACAGCACTATTGATAAAACAACTACATTAAAGATGAAAAGTTTCTCTACGATGAGGGTCACTCAGAGAGGTTCACAGGGTTACATGGAGAAGAGAAGAGGGAGGAGGGAGTTAGAGGTGACCCAAATGAGATGAGGTGAATCAATAGTGGAGAGAGTGGGCTAGCCAGTAGTCACTTCCTTATGTGCACTCCACAACTGGACCACTCAGAGATGTTCACAGAGTTATACAGAGAAGAGAAGGAGGAGGAAGGTGACAGAGGTGGCCAGAAGGATAAAAGGGGGGAATGAAAAGGAGGGAGACAGATCCAGCCAGTAATCAGTTCCCTAAGTGTTCTCCACCATCTGGAACACACAGAAATTCACAGAGTTGGGTAGAGTAGAGGGGTTAGGGAGGAGACACAGGTGACCTGGTGGAGAAAAAGGAGAGTCTAAAGGGAGAGAGAGCAGTCAAGCCAATATTCTTGCTCCCTAGTGAAAAATGGGTCCTGAAGATTGGGTTCTTAAAGGTACAAATTGGTAACAATTACATAGAAGCAAAAATTAAAAATCTAGAGTAGAGTTTGGAATTTCAAAAATACGATGTTAAAGAAAAGAAGAAGGAAAAGAAAGAGAGAAAAAACGAACAAACAAAAACAAACAAGGTCGTGAAAATTGTAAAGAAAGTACAGGTACAAAATTGATAACTAATACCAAAAAGCAAAAATTAAAAATCTAGAGTAGAGTTTGGAATTTCAAAAATACAATGTTAAAAAAAGAAGAAGAAGAATAGAGAAAACAGACAAACAAAAACAAACAATGTCACAAAAATTATAAAGAAAATACAGGTACAAAATTGATATTATTCAGATATACAATGTTATATAGAAGAAGAAGAGAAAGAAACAGAGAAGAAGAAAAAAAGAAGTCACAGAAATTATATTAAAAAAAAAACTATAGGTACAAAATTGATAACAAATACCAAAAAGCGAAAATTAAAAATCTAGAGTAGAGTTTGGAATTTCAAAAATACAATGTTGAAGAAAAGAAGAAAAAAAAAAAAAAAACAAGGTCAAAAAATTATAAAATATATATATATGAAGTTTGCTGAAGAAGAAAAAAATAGGGTCTCTCTTTTTTTTTTTTTTGCAAAGTAATAGGTTATAAAAGTGAAAATTAAAGGAACAATAGAGGACTTAAAATTTTTTTTTAATTAAAAAAAAAGAAAGAAAGAATGATCATAAAAATAATAAAAATATATCTAGGACTTTCTTGGTGTTGTTGTGGGTTCAGTTCATTTTTGGCTCGTTCCTTGGTCAGACTTATATTTCTCAAGATCTATAGTCCCCTTCCTATGTAGTCCGTAGTAACCACAGGGTTTTGGTCTATTGCCTGTAGCTTCCAAGGCGTTTCCCTCTGTTATATCTTCTTCTGTTTGCTAGTCTCTTCAGTATCTGGTTTCCGCCCTGACACAAAGGGGACGATGGAGGACACTTTTTTTTTTTTTTTAGGCTTACTTGTTCAGTCGCGCTGTGGGGAGGGAGGGAGGAATGCTGCAAACAAATAACACTGGCGTGGGCTCGCAGTGCCTCAGCCACCCTGGGTCTGCCCCCGCTCACGGCGCATGTAGCCACCCTGCCCACACTGCTCGGGCTCTAGGTTGTTCCGCTGGGAACAATCCGAGGCCGGCCCTGGGTTGCATGCACCTCCCAGGTCCAAGCCGCTCAGGTTCAGGCACTCGGGTAGTCCTCAGAGGCGCAGACTCAGTTGGGCCTGCGTTTTGTGCTCTTCCCAGGTCCAAGCAGCTCAGGTGATGAGGTGTTTGGCGAGCGCCAATTCTGCGACTTAACGCCTCCCCGCCACTCGGTTATCTGGGTGTAAAACCGGCACACCTTCTCAGGCAGATGTTGACCGTCCAGATCCCCAAGAAGTTTTAGTTAGCAAAGAAGCCTGCTTACAGTTTTATAGATAATGTCTCTCTGGGGCTGCGATTGCCCCCTTCCGGCTCTGGCTGCCTGTCACCGGAGGGGGAAGGTCTGCAGCCGGCTATCTCTGTTCAGTCCTTTGTTCCGTGTGCGTGCCTGGCGGTCTTAGGTTAAGACTGGCTTTTTGCGTGGTAGATATCCCACAGTCTGGTTTGCTA
Source organism: Bos indicus (assembly GCF_029378745.1). NCBI lineage: Eukaryota > Metazoa > Chordata > Mammalia > Artiodactyla > Bovidae > Bos > Bos indicus. Next base: position 5,702,580 of record NC_091771.1, read on the forward strand.
GCCCAAGTTATTTTGCTCAGATAGCGCTCAGGGTATTCAGGCCAGATTCTTACTCTCAGTGATGCAGCCCGCGCCGCGCCTCCCTGCCCAGTCCCTGCTTGCTAATGGCGGATGCAGGCGTCTGTGCTGCTTCTCCGCTGGGGAAGTTACCGTAGGGCTCTCAATCTGCGAGTTTTAATTGTTAATTTATTTTTTCTCCCTGTTATGTTGCCCTCTGTGCTTCCAAAGCTCGGCACATATTCGGCAGTGAGAAGGTTTCCTGGTGTTTGGAAACTTCTCTCTTTTTAAGATTCCCTTCCCGGGACGGAGCTCCGTCCCTCCCTCTTTTGTCTCTTTTTTTTGTCTTTAATATTTTTTCCTACCTCCTTTCGAAGAGTTGGGGTTGCTTTTCTGGGTGCCTGATGTCCTCTGCCGGCATTCAGAAGTTGTTTTGTGGAATTTACTTGACGTTAAAATGCTCTTTTGATGAATTTGTGGTGGAGAAAGTGTTCTCCCCGTCCTACTCCTCTGCCATCTTGGCTCCTCCCCCCGGATGTATCAATTTTTATTCCCACCAGCAAATGATGAGAGTTCCTGATGCTCCACATCATAACATATTGTCAGGGTTTTTTATTTCTGTTTTGTTTAAATTTTAGCTATTGTAAAATGTGACTTTGGAAAAATCATTTCTGTTTAAATTTGTAATTCTTTAAAGACAAATGTTCCAGAAACACATCTATTTCTGCTTTATTGACTATGCCAAAGCCTTTGACTGTGAGGATCACAATAAACTGTGGAAAATTCTGAAAGAAATGGGAATACCAGAGCACCTGACCTGCCTCTTGAGACACCTATATGCAGGTCAGGAAGCAACAGTTAGAACTGGAAATAGAACAACAGACTGGTTCCAAATAGGAAAAGGAGTACGTCAAGGCCGTGTATTGTCACCCTGCTTTATTTAACTTATATGCAGAGTACATCATGAGAAACACTGGGCTGGAAGAAGCACAAGTTCGAATCAAGATTGTCAGGAGAAAAATCAATAACCTCAGATATGCAGATGACACCACCCTTATGGCAGAAAGTGAAGAGGAACTGAAAAGTCTCTTGATGAAAGTGAAAGAGGAGACTGAAAAAGTTGGCTTAAAGCTCAACATTCAGAAAACGAAGATCATGGCATCTGGTCCCATCACTTCATGGGAAATAGATGGGGAAACAGTGGAAACAGTGTCAGATTTTATTTTTCTGGGCTCCAAAATCACTGCAGATGGTGACTGCAGCCATGAAATTAAAAGACGCTTACACCTTGGAAGGAAAGTTATGACCAACCTAGATAGCATATTCAAAAGCAGAGACATTACTTTGCCAACAAAGGTCCGTCTAGTCAAGACTATGGTTTTTCCTGTGGTCATGTATGGATATAAGAGTTGGACTGTGAAGAAAGCTGAGCACTGAAGAATTGATGCTTTTGAACTGTGGTGTTGGAGATTCTTGAGAGTCCCTTGGATTGCAAGGAGATCCAACCAGTCCATTCTGAAGGACATCAGCCCTGGGATTTCTTTGGAGGGAATGATGCTGAAGCTGAAACTCCAGTACTTTGGCCACCTCATGTGAAGAGTTGACCCATTGGGAAAGACTCTGATACTGGGAGGGATTGAGGGCAGGGGAGAAGGGGACGAAAGAGGATGAGATGGCTTGATGAACATGAGTCTGAGTGAACTCCGGGAGTTGGTGATGGACAGGGAGGCCTGGCATGCTGCGATTCATGGGGCCGCAAAGAGTCGAACACGACTGAGCGACTGAACTGATCTGAACTGAAAGACAAATGATGTTGAACATCTTGACATATGCTTATTTTCATTTGTATGTCTTCTTTAGTGAGATGTCTATTCAGATTTTTGCCCACTTTAATAGCATTTTTTTTCTTATTGTTGTATTTCAAGAATTTTTGGTACATTTTCAATGTGTGTGTGTGTGTTTGTGTGTGTGTGTGTGTATTAGTTCAGTTAGCTCAGCTCAGTTCAGTTCAGTTGCTCAGTTCAGTTCAGTTCAATTCAGTCTCTCAGTCGTGTTCGACTCTTTGCAACCCCGTAGACTGCAGTAGGCCCGGCTTCCTGTCCATTACTGACTCCCAGAGCTTGCTCAAACTCGTGTCCTTCAAGTCAATGATGACATTCAACAGTCTCGTCCTTTGTTATCCCCTTCTTCTCTTATCGTCCCCTTCTTCTCTCTTCTGCAGCCCTCCTCTGTCCATGGAATTCTCCAGGCAAGAGTAGTGGAGTGGGTTACCGTTCCCTTCTCCAGGTAAGGGCTTCCCTGGTAGCTCAGAGAGTAAAGTGTTTGTTTTTCCAGGTAATCTTTTGAACTCAGGGATTGAACCGAGGCCTTTGTAGATTCTTTATCATCTGAACCACCATACAAATCCTTTATCAGACATAGATTTGGCAAATATTTCTTTCAGTCTGTGATTTATCTTCTTAGTCTATTAACATTTTTCATACACAAAATCTTAATTTTAATAAAATCTATTTCTTTTTTTCTTTCATGGATATTGCTTTCGGTGTTATGCTGGCAACTCACTCCAGTATTCTGGCCTGGGAAATCCCAGGGATAGAGGAGCTGGGCAGGCTACAGTCCATGGTGTCGCAGAAGAGTCAGACACGACTTAGTGACTGAGCAACAGCAAATTAAAAATTTAACACCAAGCCTAAGGTCATGTAAAAATTTTCCTAAGTGATCTTCTAGAAGTTTAATAGCATTATGTTTTTCATTTTGGTCTAGAAACCATTTTAAGTCATTTATATAATGTGTAAGGTATAGGTTAATTTTTATTTGCATAAGTATTACCAATTATTTTGCATGTCACAGACTAAGAGAATTATCATTTATTGAGTTGTATTTGATTCTTTGAAAAAATCAGTTGAATACATTTGTTTGGATCTATTTCTGAGATCTATATTTTTTATTGAAGTATAGGTGAAATATACTACTGTATTAGTTTCAAATATACCACATGAGTGAAGCACAAGCTGAAATCAAGATTGCAGGAACTAATATCAATAACCTCAAATATACAGATGACACCACCCTTATGGCAGAAAGCGAAGATGAACTAGAGTCTCTTGATGAAAGTGCAAGAGGAGAGTGAAAATACTGCTTTAAAACTCAACATTCAAAACACAAAGATCACGGCATCCTGTCCCATCACTTCATGGCAAATAAATTGGGCAACAATAAAAACAGTGAGTGATTTTATTTTCTTTGGCTCCTAGCCATTGCAGATGGTGACTGTAGTCATGAAATTAAAAGATGTTTGCTCCTTGGAAGAAAAGCTATGACAAACATAGACAGCATATTAAGAAGCAGATATATTATTTGCTGACAAAGGTCTATATTGTCAAACCTATGGGTTTTCCAGTAGTCATGTATGGATGTGAGAATTGAACTATAAAGAAAGCTGAGCACCAAAGAATTGATGCTTTTGAACTGTGTTGTTGGACAAGACTTTTGAGAGTCCCTTGGGCAGTAAGAAGATCCAACCTGTCCATCCTAAAGGAAATCAGTCTTTAATATTCATTGGAAGGACTGATGCTAAAGCTGAAGCTCCAATACTTTGGCTACCTGATGTGAAGAGTCAACTCATTGGAAAAGACCCTGATGTAGGGAAAGATTGAAGGCAGGAGGAGACAGGGATGGCAGAGGATGAGATGGTTGGATGGCATCACAGACTTGATATACATGAGGTTGAGCAAGCTCTGGGAGTTGGTGATGTACAGGGAAGCCTGGTGTGCTGCAGTCCATGGGGTTGCAGAGTCGGACACAACTGAGCGACTGAACTGATTGAACTGAACTGACACATATATGGATTACCTCCATTAAAAGTTACTTCAGGGTAATAAGTATAATTACCTGTGTTACCCAATATACACTTGTTGCTTATTTATTTTATACATAGTGACAATTTGCATCTCTTAATTCCATACTCCTAGTTTGCCTTAACTTATTCTCTACCCTCTGGTAACTACTAGTTTGTTTTCTGTATCTGTGAGTCTATTTTTGTCTGTGTACATTTGCTTGTTTTATTTTTTAGATTATACATATACATACGATGTTTGTCTTTCTATGACTTATTTTACTAAGCACAATATTTTTTAGATCCATCCACATTGCTGAAAATAGCAGAAGTTTATTCTTTCTTATGAGTGAATATACCTGATATGTCTTCTTTACCCACTTGTTGATGGGAACTTAGGTTGCTTATTTCTGGAGTCTATATTCTGTTCCATAAATGTCTGTATTATTCTGCCATCAGTATCATATACTCTTCATCAGTATCATATACTCTTCATCAGTATAAACTTGTAGAAAGTTTTAAATAAGATAGTGTAAATTTGTCAACTTTATTCATCATTTTCAAAGCTGGGTTATTTCTTTCAGGTATGTTCTTTCCATGTAAATTTAAAATCAGGTAGCTGGTACTTACTAACAATTTTGGGGGATTTTAAGTAGGATGATAATGAATGCTTTAGATCAAATTGGAAAAAAAATAATGTTAGTACTTCTACGTCTTTAAACCAGTGATTGAGAAATCTCTATCTATTCAATATTAAACATTATTTTTTAATGTTTTGCAATTTTCCATATTAAAATATTTTAATATCAGTCAGTTCAGTTCAGTTGCTCAGTCATGTCCAACTGTTGCCACCCCATGTTCTGTAGCACATCAGGCTTCCCTGTCCACCACTGATTTCCAGAGCTTGCTCAAACTCACATCCATCGAGTTGGTGATGCCATCCAACCATCTTATCCTCTGTCATCCCCTTCTCCTCCTGCCTTCAATCTTTCCCAGCATCAGGGTCTTTTCTAATGAGTCAGTTTTTTGCATCAGGTAGCCAAAGGATTGGAGCTTCAGCCTCAGCACCAGTCCTTGCAATGAATATTCAGGACTGATTTCCCTTAAGACTGACCGGTTGGATCTCCTTGCACTCTCAAGAGTCTTCTATCACCAGTCGCATCCACAAGTGGATGGTGTTTTTGCTTTGGCTCAGCCTTTTCCTTCCTTCTGAAGCTACTTCTCCACTCTTCTCCAGGAGAATATTGGACACCTGGGGATTTTATTTTGTTAAATTAATTCTTAAGTATTTTATTTTTGATGAAATTCTAAATAGTATATTTATTATAAATTCCAATTGCTTTTGCTTCTGTATAAGAAAATAATTTACATCTGTTTATTATCATTTTATGTTACAATCATATTAACTTATTTCTCTGCTGCAGGAAGATTTATGTTATTGTTGCTCTATTCTATACAATTTTCTATATAGACAATCATTTCATCTGCAAATAAAGACAGCTTTACTTCTTCCTTTATATTTACTATACTCCATTCCCTTTTCTTGTCTTACTGTACTAGTGTTAACAATGATGTTGAATAGATGTGGTGAGAGAGGACCTTCTTATCCTCGTCTCAATTTTTGTAAAGTATGATCTGTTTCATTCCATTAAATGCATTGTTAGTTCTAAGATTGTTGTTGATTTTCTTTTCATCTTATATGGTTTTGAGTAAGAATAATTTTATGTTTTAAAACATTGTAATAGCTATAAAAGAAAAAGAAACTGAAAGACAATAAGGAAAGAAAGAAAGTGGAAAAAAAAGACAGGAAGAAGGAAAGTAGGAGAGAATGAAAAAAGAAATGTGACAGAGACTTTGCATGGCTCCCAAAGCCTAAAGTATTTACTGTCTGGACTTTTATAGAAAAAAATGCTGACTACAGAGATATTCAGTATCTTTACTGAAAGGAAAAACCTGAAATTGCATTTAGGATAAATTTAAAAATCTGAGTCATAAAAGATGACCAGAGAGATGTGTGGAGGTGAGATGGACAAGCCTATCAGAGACACACTGAGAAACAATTTTTTGTTGAAGAATGAATATTGAAGAGTTAAGTGACTTGTTCAATATTATACAATATACTTGGAGAAGGCAATGGCAACCCACTCCAGTACTATTGCCTGGAAAATCCCATGGACGGAGGAGCCTGGTAGGCTGCAGTCCATGAAGTCGCTAAGAGTTGGACACGACTGAGTGACTTCACTTTCACTTTTCACTTTCATGCATTGGAGAAGGAAATGGCAACCCACTCCAGTGTTCTTGCCTGGAGAATTCCAGGGATGGGGGAGCCTGGTGGGCTGCGGTCTGTGGGGTCGCACAGAGTCGGACATAACCGAAGCGACTTAGCAGCAGCAAGTGACTTGTTCTTTATTATACAATATACAATGTCTGAGACACAAAGTTAGGAAGTAAACTTGGTGGTTTGATCAAATATCTTTAGGTCCTCCCACTGAAATAGAATTTATTCCTATTAACTCTCTTGATATTTCTTAGTCATTCTTCATTGATGAAGTAAGGGAAAATGTGACCAAGATAAGCAAATAGAATAAAAAGACTCCTTTATGCAATAATGCTAATAAAATAATATACATATATCCTCCATATCAAAGTCATATATACATACAATTCAATGATTTTATGTGGGTTCACTGTATAACACTTGGAAAATATGTCTCTGCTATTCAGTAAGCCAAGATTTCTTGTTGATGGATTAAAAACTAAGTTTAGTTTCAGTTAAAATAAGCCATGAAGAGATAAAGAACCCTTAGGATCTTGGAATAATTCTGAATGTAGAAGATTTGCAAATGGGTCCACTATTTAGAAAGAGAAAAATATTTTCTCATATATGTCAGTTCTTATATACCCTAAGAACAAAATTCTTAACTTTTTGGTGGTCAAGGATCTGACTATCAGTAGAAAAGCGACAATTGCTACTTTAATTTTAAAATTTTACTGCTGTAATCACCAAAGGAGAAATTTTCATGAGCAAATTTCTTGATAAGTAGCATTTCAACTTACCATTTAATTTTATTTTACTTGCTTTTGTAACTTAAAATATTGTTGAGTTTACAAAATAATATGTTCTGTAAAACATAATTAAATTATCTTACCATGGTGCCTAGACTATATTGATCAAATTTAGATACAAGTGAGAACTAAAATTTAGGTATAATTTCCTGAAAACTTGGGGGAAGTGTTTGTGAAAGTTGATAAAGAATCTGAGGGAGGGTAAAGTTAGTAAAATAGTCTAAAAAATATGGGGTCTATATCAAGAAGGTCTTCAGAACCCAGTGAATTAGCTGTGGTGTTTAATCTTAATGATTGTCTACTGCTTCCTCTTCTACAACATTTTATGAGGATTAGGTGAGTCATTGCTGATAATTCTATGATGGAGATGAATAACTCTCTGGGAAGGCTGATTAAAGTCTTTTACTTCTTTAGAAAAGAAAACTATAGCTTTCATTTCATTAATATAATGTCTGTAAGAGGCAGTATCTCACATTTTTAAAAGGAGACAAGAATAAGCTTTTAAAGTTTGGCCAGCTCTGGAAAAGATTAATCGCATTTCAGTTCCAGATTAACCACTAGGGAAAACCAGGTTTCCTTGTCATGTCTTCAGTCACTCTTATGGTCTCTGATCAGATACTATCATTTCTCATTTGTCTTTTTTTTTTTTTTTTCCCCTAGAAGTAAATTTAAAGTAATTATGGTAATTTATACATAAGAATCTATTACCACAGGTTTAATATAATAGAGCTTGAAATGATTATTATTTCACAGGTAATATTTAAATTAAAACAGTGATAAATGGTATAAGTTTAAATGCATAAGCTGCACAGTCATGCATATTTGCTTTGTTAGGAACCGATATCCTCCACCCATGTTGTGTGACTTTAGAAAAAGTTATACAATGTCCCTGTGTGCTGTGTGGTAAGTCACTTCAGTCATGTTCAGCTCTGTGTGACCCTATGGACTGTAGCCTGTCAGGCTGCTCTGTCCAGGCAACAATATTGGAGTGGGTTGCCATTTCCCACTCCAGGGGATCTTCCTGACCCAAAGATGAGACCAGTGTCTCTTATGTCTCCTGCTTTGGCAGACAAATTCTTTACGACTAGCCTCATGTGGAAAGCCCAGTGTAATGTCCCTAAAACTCCGTTTGTGAAAGTGGGATGAACTTGAAAGTGTTGTTGAGAGAAATAACAATCCATAAATAGGCTTTAGTGCAATAGAATAAATATTTCTTTTAAGTTGCTTTTCAACAAATTGCCTCAAAGACACTGAGTATGTGGTCTTCATTTAGGATTACTGTATACATAACCTTAATGCAACTCTAAATTGGACCTGGGAAGCCCCAAAATTGAAAATTAAAAATAGTTAAAATCTGTAGCATAAAACATCTGAGTGCCTCTATTGACTTTGGTTTGGTACATATATGAAACTTCAGTTTGAGCCACTTCTAGTAAATGGTACTGCTGGGGCTGCAGCTGCTAAGTCGCTTCGGTCGTGTCCGACTCTGTGCAACCCCACAGACAGAAGCCCACCAGGCTCCCCTGTCCCTGGGATTCTCCAGGCAAGAAAACTGGAGTGGGTTGCCATTTCCTTCTCCAATGCATGAAAGTGAAAAGTGAAAGTGAAGTCGCTCAGTCGTCTCCAGCTCTCAACGACCCCATGGACTGCAGCCTACCAGGCTCCGTCATCCATGGGATTTTCCAGGCAAGAGTACTGGAGTGGGGTGCCATTGCCTTCTCCGAGTAAATGGTACTAACAACATTAAAATCACACTTCCTTATCCCCAAACACCTGCAAGCTTTGTTTTCAAACTAAACACCCACACTATCTATTGCTTGATTACATTTTTATTAATTAAATGGTGTATATAACTTGCATTTTCAGTTAACACAGCAAAAGAAGCCGGCATTCTCATAAGTCATTTTTATGAGTTGGGCCCCTATCATTTTAATGTAGCAATTAATTAAGTGTTTAATAAAACTGTGCTTTATTATAGCAAAGCCTGGTTTCAAGAGTCTAGTTACAGTTGTGTCAGCATTTTTTGTTTACCAACTCCTTTTTAACTTCTCAATAATTGTTCTATAAAAATTTGCTTTGGGTACAAGCTATGAAATGCTGTAAATTGCAATAATAAGCTATTGTTTAGATATAAAAATACTTTTACTATGACTCTAAGTATAAACTGAATATTTTCTTGTCTCCTCCCCTGGATAATTGTTTACTTATCAAAACATATATTCTATCTGACTGTACATTAATGATATTGCTCACATTGACAGATTTTCTTAATTATTTTGACTGAATGGTTACATCTCCAATGATAATATGAACCTAAAGAAAATTGGACTTTCAAAAACCACATAAACATAGGATTATAATTTAATTATATCTTGATTGAGAAAATGTGTATATACCCTTATGATTACATGGTTCTTATTAAAATACATTACAAAGGAAAATACTTTTATAGCAATGTTTTCAAATAAGCACATAAAATACAAAAAATAAGTTTGTTACATTTTAAGAATTACATCTTAAGCAAGTGTTTAGAAACTTGAGTTTTCAGAAACATCCTATGAAATATTACCTAAATGTTATTCTGTTCCAAAATTGTTAAGTAAAAAAAAATTGTCTCTGGTATTCTGGTTTTCCTATACAATGGTAGAAATTGTTTCAAAATATACAAAAATTAACTATCTAATTTAAATATTTATTATGATATCAGATCAGATCAGATCAGTCGCTCAGTCGTGTCCGCCTCTTTGTGATCCCATGAATCGCAGCACGCCAGGCCTCCCTGTCCATCACCAACTCCCAGAGTTCACTCAGACTCACGTCCATCGAGTCAGTGATGCCATCCAGCCATCTCCTCCTCTGTCGTCCCCTTCTCCTCCTGCCCCCAATCCCTCCCAGCATCAGAGTCTTTTCCAATGAGTCAACTGCACTTTCACATCATCATCTTTCAGGATTTGGAATATTATTTATATCTAATTTGTCAGTATATGCATTTTTAGAAGAATATTTAACTACCTCAGTTAGGAAGCAAAGAATACATTTAAATGCCAAGCTGGTTTAGCATAGAACTGTTGCTACTCTTCAGAAACAGCTGGAAGAAGTGCTACAGTTTTATTCAAGAGTAGTTAATTTTAGAAAAAGTTGAAACACAAGAGGGGAGATGGATTATTCAGTACCTTTTAGAAAGTGTGTTTGGTTCTGTTCTCCTGCATATGGCCATCAATTTTGATCTGATATTCATGAAAACATAAAGTATGCTGATTGTGCATATTGAGAAAATGAATGAAATACAAAACAACATTAAAAAAAAATAAAACTTGTGGTAACACCCACCAGAATAATTTATATAAACACAGGTCAGTTTAAGAGGTGCTTCTACAATCTGAACTCAGGATGTATGCAATCATATTCATAATAGAAACAACTGTATGAAATACATAGATGGAGAAAATATATATGATTAATAAGAGATTTGGAAAAAATGCCTAAAATCCCTTGTCTTTTCTCCAAACCAAGTTGTTGAACTTCACTGAAATCAATTCAGGTGTGGAAATTTTGAGTGAATGCAATCAGCCAACATTCTTATGTCCACTTTATGGGTGTTTGAGCAAAGTGCTTTTGATTTGTAGTAGCTAGTAGATGCTTATAACTCTGCAGGCCATAGGACATGGTGTGCAATTTAAGAGGCTAATCTATTGCCACTATGCTCACTGGCAATTTTGACTTGTTGATAAAGTGTTTCAATATAATGTGTAATGTAATGCTATCAGATAGAAAAAGACACAGTTGGAAGTGGGCAGGGTAGTCTGTGCCTTAGCAAACAGTACAATGAAATCTTTGCTGCCTAAAGAGGTTGAAACAGTTGAATCCTTGTTTCAGGTAGAAACAAGACAACTTTCCCTGAAGAACTCCTGAAATGTGAAGAAAGTGGTTTCATGAGATACTGCAGATAGGAGTGAAAACAGACCATCAGAGGTGGGAGTTTGATCTAAAAGCTAAAGACAAGTCATATCCTCAGAAAGCTACAATGAATCAGAAATACAAATGTCTAATGTGTCCATTCATCCTAAGAAACCAGAAGTATATAAACTGGAGAAATTGAAGCAAAAATCTGCAGTGGGAGGCATAGGCACAATGTGTGGTAGAATTCAGCTAGAAGAGAGAAAGTGGGTTATTACAAAAGGGGAAGATTGCTCCTCCATGAATGAGGATGGACTGTGAAGAAGGCTATGGAGAGAGAGAGAGAAAGGAGATAAAATACTTCTGAGAGTAACTAAAACTTCTTCAGCATTATTATGTATAAAGTACAGATTTAATACTTTAATTGTTGACAATAAAGATAAATTCCATAATGAAATTATTAAATGGAGAAGCCAACACAAGAGAGTACAAATTGTATTATTTGAACTTCTATAAAATTAAAAAGCAGGCCTACCAACATAAACATCTTTATTTTGGTAGAATTTCTAAACTTTAATAACACAAAATAGGTTTGAAAACAATTAAGAACCAGTACTGTAAAATCATACCTAGAGGACTTGACTTTTCAAACATCGAAAGTTTTTTTCAGAGAGAAGGTTTTAGGTCAAGATTAAGATTTCAGGTGCAAAAAACTGAATATGCAAAGAAATAGGATAATTTTCAACAGTGTGAATAAATTTCTTGCTGAGACTGGAAATCATTCCAAGTCTTTGTGTACCACTCTATGAACACACATGATTACCTATAATTGCATGAACCACCTTTTGAAAGATTGAGAAAGAAAAATACTTTGTGTGCCACTATTTTTCTCTATGCATTTATCTCTAGTGAATTAAAACAAATTTAAAATACATTAACTTCATCTTAACTAAATTTTGTGCCAAAAATAAAACAGTAATAAATAAATAATAATAATAATAGAGGTTCCCTCCAATTCTACCTTTATATGAACCTTGTAAGCAGTTTCAATGCTTCCCTTTTCCCTTTCCATTCAAATTCTGACCTTTTATTTCAAAAGAAAGTAATAGTGAGGAAAGTCCCACCCTCCGTTCAACACACACACACACACAAATCTGAAGGCAGATTATTTAATTTACACTTTGGACATTTTCTTTTCTTAGTTCACATTAACTCTACTCACTCTAACTTATACATTTTCACTTCATACCTGTAAAAAAAAAGGTGCTCCTTTCCATTTAGTACAACACTAATTGACTAGATAACTTGTAGAGAAGACCATCCTGCTATTTGAACTACTGTGAATATAAATTGTCTTGTAAAATTTAATATGCATGCATTTTATGTTTTTCACAGTAGCATGGGCTACTGCAAGAGTTAAAAATATCACTGTAGCATTAAATGAATATGAGTTAGTCACAACAGTGATCTTACTATTTTATATTTTTTGGTGTTCAAAATACGTTTTAAAATAATTCATTTGAAATGCTGCTGCTGCTGCTAAGTCGTTTCAGTCATTTCCGACTCTGTGTGATACCATAGACAGCAACCCACCAGGCTCCGCCTTCCCTGGGATTCTCCAGGCAAGAACACTGGAGTCGTTGCCATTTCCTTCTCCAGTGCATGAAAGTGAAACGTGAAAGTGAAGTCACTCAGTCGTGTCCGACTCTTAGCGACCCCATGGACCGCAGCCTACCAGGCTCCTCCATCCATGGAATTTTCCAGGCAAGAGTACTGCAGTGAGGTGCCATTGCCTTCTCCGAATTCACTTGCAATAGTAATGTGAATTCAAAATCTTATTAATGCAAGCAGATAGAATTTTGACCTTCAAAAAAAGAAAAATGCATATTGTCATCTAAACTAATTAGCAATAATTTCTATGTATATTACTCAAATATATAATATTTGCTTTTTAGATCAGAAATCAAGAGGCCTCAATGCATTTCCCATTATTTCACATATCTTCTTAAGAAAAATAATGGTTTTTACATTAATTCTGGCATGACTAATTTTTTTCTTCTTATGTACACAGGATTTCAGTATAGTGATAGAAATGATAAAATATCCCCCAATAAATAACTCCGAGGAAAAAGAAAAGAGATTTGTGTTTTAGAAGGTCATCTCTCCTTAACTGACTCACTCTAAGGGCAAACTTCTTAATATCTCCATGCCTCTGGTTCTTCCCTAGTAGTTTATAGACAAAAAATCTTACATAAGGAAGTTTTGGAAAATATTATACCAAGTTTTAGAGATGTGAAACTCAAACTCATTAAAGCAAATAATTTAACAATTCAGAATAGTTTTCTCAACTCTAAAACTTATCTTCAACACACTTTTGGGAATGTTGAGTCAATGTTATTGGTTAGATAGCCAAGCAGCACACTTAATTAAAAATCTTTACAATAGATTGATGGACACTGTTTCTTACACATATTTCTTTCTAGGATTCATTGCAAATCAGGATCAGTCAGTTAAATATTTCTTTGTTCCATGGTAATGCACATTTTTATACATGAAGCTAAAGCCTTAGTCTTTGACACTTCTCTTCACTGTTGTAATAGTGGATTTTAAAGCAAATTCCCTGTGTTCTTCATCATTACAAGTTTCACTTTGGTATTAATACACCTTTCATTTACCTTTTCATGTAGTTTAATAAAAGAATAAATGCATCAAATTCTAGATTTACTTGTGCTTTAAGCTTGAAAATGTGTTTGGAAGTGCAAGGGATATGGAATTCAAGTTACTTGCAATTCAATCAAATTGATACATTTTATGGAGAATTCAGACTATTCTAATCATCATCATATCATTATTTTATTACTATTTTTGAAATAATAGGTTACTGTTATTTAAATATTAAGAGAATGCAGCAAGTATTAGAAGTATTTCATAAACTGTTGAAGGGATATACATTTCTTTTTTTGGGGGGGGGGATATACATTTCTTATGGACACTAGTGTCATTGACTATGACTAACACAAGTATAAAAATGTGTTTTACTGAACTGTCTGAGAATATCTCATAAAAGGTCTCATATCCTAAGGATCTTGACATCCTTATGGTAAAGTACAGAAAAGAGTAGATATAAAATAACAATTATATCCATTATGAGTGATAGTGTTTAAATGGTTTGCATAAATTATTTCATTTATTTCTGCAAGCACTATAGAGTTTATTTAATACATGAATAAATTGAGGGAAAGTTTATTAAATGTCTTAAGTATCAACTCCTCCAAAATAATAACAATAAAACTCAGGAATAAATGACAAAGAAATGCAAAATACCTGAACAAACAAGTGAAACAGGTTGGATAGCTTGGGTGAAAGGGAATCACAAAAGCTATGTGCTTGAACTCTTATCACGTGAATTTTCTGGTTGGCATAGTCCAAGGTCATTAGGTCTAACAAGAAGTGAACAAAGCAAGAAATCTATTCAAGATTCTTAAATCATGCATCATTTCAGTTCAGTTCAGTCGCTCAGTCATGTCCGAGTCTTTGCGACCCCATGAATCGCAGCACGCCAGGCCTCCCTGTCCATCACCAACTCCTAGAGTTCACCCAGACTCACGTCCATCGAGTCAGTGATGCCATCCAGCCATCTCATCCTCTGTCGTCCCCTTCTCCTCCTGCCCCCAATCCCTCACCAGCATCAGAGTCTTTTCCAATGAGTCAACTCTTCGCATGAGGTGGCCAAAGTACTGGAGTTTCAGCTTTAGCATCATTTCTTCTAAAGAAATCCCAGGGCTGATGTCCTTCAGAATGGACTGGTTGGATCTCCTTGCAGTCCAAGGGACTCTCAAGAGTCTTCTCCAACACCACAATTCAAAAGCATCAATTCTTCGGTGCTCAGCCTTCTTCACAGTTAAACTTTCACATCCATACATGACCATTGGAAAAACCATAGCCTTGACTAGACGGACCTTTATTGGCAAAGTATTGTCTCTGCTTTTCAATATGCTATCTAGGTTGGTCATAACTTTCCTTCCAAGGAGTAAACATCTTTCAATTTCATGGCTGAAGTCACCATCTGCAGTGATTTTGGAGACCAGAAAAATAAAGTCTGACACTGTTTCCACTGTTTGCCCATCTATTTCCCATGAAGTGATGGGACAGGATGCCATGATCTTCGTTTTCTGAATGTTGGGCTTTAACCTGACTTTTTCACTCTCCACTTTCACTTTCATCAAGAGGCTTTTGAGTTCCTCTTCACTTTCTGCCATAAGGGTGGTGTCATTTGCATATCTGAGGTTATTGATATTTCTCCCGACAATCTTGAGTCCAGCTTCTGTTTCTTCCAGCCCAGCATTTCTCATGAAGTATTCTGCATATAAGTTAAATAAACAGGGTGACAATTTACAGCCTTGATGTACTCCTTTTCCTATTTGGAACCAGTCTGTTGTTCCATGTCCAGTTTTAACTGTTGCTTCCTGACCTGCATACACATTTCTCAAGAGGCAGATCAGGTGGTCTGGTATTCCCATCTCTTTCAGAATTTTCCACAGTTTATTGCATAGTCAAGAAAAAAGTGCACTTTACTGCTAACACAGCATGTTAAGTCAACTTCTCTGGGAAATAAACTCTAAGGAACATATTAGCAAGCTGGTCAGATGTGCAGAGTGCTCTTAGAACACATCATATAAGAGGACAAGCAGGCAAATTTGGAGAAGGAGAGACATGGAACTATGATTCATCATCAGAGACACTGGCCAGTGCCATTAGAAGCTCTGGATCTATGATAGCATCTTAGAATTTGTGAGAATAGAAAAGTTGGAGGAATAGGCCACTGTACTCTGTGCTACCAGTCAGTGTTTTAAGACTATACCTGGTTAGCTGGTTAGGGGCTAACCTTCCACACATAAGTACTCAGCTGAGAACTCTCAGTAGCCAACACTGTGGCTGGGCAGGTGTCAAATACATAAAGAGGAGAATAGACTGTCAGACCACAACGTATACTATTATTCATTCTTTGTTCTTCTCAAGGCCTCTTGCTTTGCACAGTAATTTTATCCCATGTGGAAACAGTTCTTTAACATCCTGGTTGGTTTTGTTTGTTGTTCTTTTTTCTGCCTGGAGAATCATAGAGTAGGAAAATTTGTGAGAAAAATACAGCACTGGTCTTGAGTCTGCAACTGTTGTTCATTATCTGTTTTCTCCTCATTTCTACCAGCACTTTTAAATTTCCCTTATTTTTGGCTAGAGCCTTCTCAGGTCTAGATCCTTCTTCCTGGTTAACATGAGTGATCAAGAGGCTAAGGGAAGTGATGCCAATAAAATACCATGATCCCTTGCCATGTTTCCAGATTGAGCCAGTTCTCAGACTTAGTAAACATTGAGGGAAAAAGCTCTGATATTTCTTTTGGTAATGAATATCTTAGTTATTTTCTAAAGAGATGTACACCATTATTTGGGTAATCATGCCCTGGCTAGAAAAGAATATCATATGTGTCAAGAAAAGTAATAACACAAAAAAATTGATCCAAGAAGCCCAAAATTAATACCAATGCATTTTTAAAATAACATATATATTAAAAAAAAATGTTGTTGCCACCAAGTCATGTCCAACTCTTTGTGATCCCATGGACTGCAGCATGCCAGGCTTCAAAATAATGTATGCCAACACTAAACCAAGATATGGGAGAGAGAAATTGGGAACCTACTGTTGTGAAATCCTTTTCCTCTACATGAAGAATCATATTACTGTTTGAAGGTAGACTCTGGTTATTTAAAACTAAATTCTAAAGCAACTACAAAAGTAGAGAAAACATTTTTAAAAGAGGTATGTATAAATAAGTCAGCATGGAGATAAGCAAGATTATGGTATATGATTGATTGATCCAAAAGAAAGCAGGTAAAGAGGGAAAAGGAAAACAAGAGCAGATGCAACAAATAGAACACAGCTAGTATGATGCTATATTTTAATCCAAACACAACAACAGTCCTGTAAAATATAAATGATTTGAATATACTGATTAAAAGAGAGCTTCAGATTGAGGTAAACAAAAAAAAAAAGAGCTAATTCTGTTCTGACTACAAAATGTCACTTGAGATACAATAATTAATAGGTTAAAAGCAAAGGTTGGTGTGCTAAGTTGCTTCAGTTGTGTCTGACTCTTTGCAACCCCATGGACTCTGGCCCACGAGGCTCCACTGTCCATGGGATTCTCCAGGCAAGAATACTGGAGTAGGTTGCCATATCCTCCTCCAGGGCATCTTCCCAACCTAGGGATCAAACCAGTGTCTCTTAGTCTCCTACATTGGTAGGTGGATTATTTACCACTGGTGAGACCTGGGAAGCCCAAAAATGTGGACCACTAGCTAGAAGACAGAGTAGATGTCAAAGTAGTTATCAACAGGATACAGGATGCTTGGGGCTTGTGCACTGGGATGACCCAGAAGGATGATACGGGGAGGGAGGTGGGAGGGGGGTTCAGGATGGGAAACATGTGTACACCCGTGGTGGATTCATGTTGATGTATGGCAAAACCAATTCAATATTGTAAAGTGATTAGCCTCCAATTAAAATAAATAAATTTATATTTAAACAACAACAAAAAAAGAACTATGAGTATAAAAACTGGTATTGCATACTAAAGGACTTAATTCTCCAAGAAAATGTAAAAATTCTAAATACATGTGCATGTAAGAGGTTTTAAATATACAATAAGTAGAAGTTTTATAAAATGTAAAGAAATTTATACATCCGCGATTATAGCTCTAAACTTTAACTCTCCTTTTATTAAAATACAGAGCACATCTATAAAAGTTCAGTAAGAACATAGATCTCAAAAATCAATCAACTTGACCAAATCGTCATAACATACTGTATCCAAATCAGGAGAGGACATGTTATGTTTTTATCAACTGTGCATGGAACATTCACCAACATAGACCATAGACCAAGCATCAACAAACTTAAAAAGATTCATATCAATACTTATGTTATTTGCTTAGAGAATTTTGCAATTTATCTCAAGATTTGTCACAATTTATTTTCTATTCCTTTCCCTTCTATTAATTATAGAAATCTTAGAGAGATGTAAAACAAAACAAAATAAAAACAAAAAAATATGGAAAATTATTAATTACTCAGTAATATTGCTTTCTCTTAGTCATGAAAAGTAAAAACAACTGTCAGATTCTAAACTTTTACTCTGAGTCCTGGTTTATACCACCAAGTCATACCTAAATAATGAATTATCTTGGATCAGATTGATGATGTAGCACAGGTATTATATTCTTCCAGATTTACTCATATGCATCCTAAATCATAATCGTCAACCATCATCTTAAATCTTTTTTTCAGAGGGGGGATACAAAGTCAATAAAATGATAAGTACCCATGATTTACAATTCTCTATTAGACTAAATATTGGAATACTATCAAAATTCCATACCAAAATATCTGTGACACTAAATGTGGTTTAAAACATGTGTGCACTTAGGAACCAAGTAAATGTAGTGCCTTGTTGGTTAAAGAAGACAACATTATGCTGTAGCTTATAAATATTTATTTAATTTAATCTCTAACAGGACAATTGAGTCATGTAAAATAAATGAAATATATTTTAGAACAAAGCTTATGTGTAAATTAAACTAGTTTTCAGTATTAAGAAGGATAACAATTATTTTTATTTTAGCAAAGTGGTTTACAATGTGTTATATACCTTTTACGTGGTGTAAATTCATATGCTTAATTTCATGAATATAGATTCATGTACAACATAAACCCATATCAGAACTATAGTAATGGATTGTCACATTACAGACCATAAAAAAAAATGTTTATGATAAACATAAACACAAACATCAACTTTCTGATGTAAATCTCATATAGATTTTTTTTTAGATTTTTTTTATTATTGATCTGAAAGCACAAATTTTTAGTAAGATTGGAATAAAATTTATAAATAAGGATACTTAATGGAAGTTTGCACATATACTATAGAGTGAATATGTCAAAGAGCTGCATTTTACAGTGATAAAGGGATATTTAATTGAAGTGGAACATATACAAAATAAGATTATGAGGAAGAATAGCCGGAGGTGTTCTATCAATGGGGTGGGCTGTTTGGGAAAACGTAGTTTATTAATGTCTCTGAAAGGCGGTGCTGAACTGCAAATTACATGAGCAAGCGTTGTGCGGTGGCATCAGAAGCTGTCAGTGTATATGTGTCTCGGTATTCAGAGTTTGTCATTATCAGATGCATTTCTATTGCTTTTCGAGTACTCCTAGTGAGAACTAAATTACATATTTTAAAAAATCCAAGGCTCTTATACTCATGAAATATAAACAGCATTAAACAGCTTTAAAAGAAATGCATAGTGCAGACCTTATAGGAAAATGACATATCAGTAAAATCTTTAAAAATTAATAATTTTGCCTGGGCAAAATCTTCACGGTAAAAAATGCATTATTAGGCTTTTAAAAATAATATCCATTTAATATTTAATCTTTTTTACCAAAATACATGCAGATTGTCTTATGAATGAAACTTACTTGAACACTAAACATAATTTTGAAGTACCCAAAAACATTCATATTTACGGATTTATTTGGAAATAATCAAACAAGGTAGACTGAAAGAATCCTGCCAGGTGAGCAAATGTAAATAAGCTATCACAGAAGAATCCCGAAAGATGTGGTTTGCTTAAATTCTTCTATTTTTTCCATTGTATTGTGTTCTTATTACAGAGGATTAATACGTATTTTTGCCCGAGTGGCAATCCATTCTTTAAAACTTACTAACTGAGAGATAGCAGATCTTGTAGTCTGGCTTTTTGGTTAGCTCTCTCTTTAGTTTATTAGCAGAGTCAGTTTTCTTTATTGGCGAATTCTTCATCTGCAGATGTGGAGGGCCATTTCATACAGCCATTTCATTGAAGGGACTAATTTGAAGATTTTCGTATCCTCAGGAGGGCCAGGGTGGGCCCTATGACGGTTCTTGGAGCCAATCCCCTGCAGATACAGAAAGACTGCTGTAGTTGCAAGCATAGTAGAGGACAGACAGTAACTCAAAGAAACAGCTAATCCTGATGTGGCTGTGATTTCTGTTAGAATGTTAGAAAATATTTTCTTTTTCCACTCCACTCAGACACAAAGTTAGTATAAATTCAATAGTATTTTATTTTAGTTTTTACTTTTAAAATCCTGCCATATTATTAAATAAATAGAAAATGTCTGAACACACATCTAATTACTCCACTTCCAGACTCATGATCTTATTTTCTGTACATTACCTTTGCTAGGAATATCCTTCACTGTTTGAAGATTATAGCAATAAAATGATTTTTATGCTGTTAGCTCATATCAAAATAAGCATTTTAATAAATATTTGGTACAAGGAGTTTAAAGTAGATTATTTCAAGCTGTGAAAATAAACATTGAATGTGAGATTAATAGTAAAAATTGATCAAATTACCATATCTACACCTCACTTTGTATTATATATTACAAGTAATATTTTTTACACTCTGAATTTAAAATTTTTTCCCCAGGGTCTATATTTAAGGAAATTAGATCAAGATAATGTACACACTAATGTATATCAAGGCTTCCCAGGAGGCTCAATGGTAAAGAATTAACCTGCCAATGCAGGAATCATAGGAGACAAAAGCTTTGTTTTGTTTTTCCTGGGCAGGGAAGATCCCCTGCAGGAGAAAATGGCAATTCACTCCAGTATTCTTGCCTGGAAAATTCCATGAACAGAGGAGCCAGGCAGCCTACAGTCTATGGGGTCACAGAATCGACATAACTGAGCACATATACACATAAACACACACACATATGTGTGTGTGTGTGTATACACATATACATATCAAGATAAAAGGAAGGTGACTTCAGTTGGGTCACAAACACAAAGACATCTCATTTTCAGAGCTAAATAGAAGTGAACTGTTCTAAGTGTAAAAAGCTATTTCTCAACTAAAATAGGGAAAGATCAGATCAGACCACCTGTGACCATTATCCATTCTAACACAAATAGCCCTGGTGAGAGAACAAAATCAGTTCATTTTCTTCTTGAGAACAGGTGTATTTGCCAGGGGTTTATTGTTTCTCTGCCTGTCGCTGACATAGAGAAATAATAAGCCAGCTACTTCCGAGTGCCTAAGTTACTCCCAGAGAGTTCGGGTATATAATGCATGAGAGAATGCTACCTCCTTCTGATCCAGAAACTTCCATTCAAGGCATTGCTACTAAAAAATAATTTTAATAGAATAGAATACCTATGAAATATTTTATTTTCAGTTGTAGGTTTGTGTATTTATATATAGATTTTTATATATGTACACATATATATGTATTTATTCTCATGCATATTAGATGAATTTATTGGAATAATTTACAAATATATTATGCTACTTTATTTACAATTATACTTGACAGAATAGATATCCTAAGTATATAAAATATACTTGGGGTATTATAAAAAATTATACAGAGTGTAATTAAAGTACTCAGTGCATGAAATACGTGGCAGTTTTAACATTGTTTAATAACAAATAAAATCATAGTTTTAAAAATATAGGCTTTTAAAAAAGTTTCTGAATTTTTTTATGATCATTCAAATTTGGAAGGAAATTTCTTGGTCTTTGCATGATCTTAGGGACATATACTTTTCTGAGCATGAATTCCTTCATGTTTAAAATCAGCTTGTTGAAACATTCACCTTCTGTGATTGCTTCTTAATGGCTGTTGTTTTTCAGTTGCTAAGTTATGCCTGACTATTTGTGACCCATGAACTGCAGCATGCCAAGCTTCCCTGTCCTTCACTATCTTCTGGAGTTTGGTCAAATTCATACCCATGAAGTAACTGATGCTATCTAACCATCTCATCCTCTTCACCCTCTTCTTTTTTTGCCTTCAATCTTTCCCAGCATCAGGGTCTTTTCCAATGAGTTGGTTCTTGGCATCAGGTGACCCAAGTATCGGAACTTCAGCTTCAGCATCAGTCCTTCTAATGAATATTCAGGATCAATTTCCTGTAAGATTGACTGGTTTGCCTGGTGGCTCAGATTTAAATAATTATTTTAAAAATTCAGAAATTTCTTTAAAATCCTTTATTTTTAAAACTATGATTTTCACCTAAGATTATAGTCTTTCAAACCAACTTACAAGTATATTAAAGTATTATTGATGGTTATTTCTATTACAACTGACCAATCATTCCAGAAAACTGATACTTCATGCTCTCCTCTAATCCCATTTTACTTAATACTTAATTTTATCCTTATTATCACATTTAAACAGAACTAATGGTACTATTTTTTCAAAACCAACAACTTTTTTAATTGAAATATAGTTGATTCACAATGTCATATTGGTTTCAGGTTTAAAATAAAGTGATTCAGTTAAAAATATGCATCTATTCTTTTTCATATTCGTCTCCATTATAGGTTATCACAATATGCTGAATATAGTTCCCTGTACTATATACACAGTGTGTTTGTTGTTGTTTATCTATTTATATATGTATCTGTTATTCATAAACTTTTAATTTATTCCTACCATCCTTTCCCCCTTGGGAAACCATAAGTGTTTTCTAGATCTGTGAGTCTAAGAAATAGCAGTTCTTTTTATTCTCTTTAGCATATTAGGCAGAGAGAGAAATTCTGAAAGTGATTCATTTTCTTTTCTTACCTTTCGAAACTGTGCTGCCTCATAATGATGACCAAAAATTTATGATGCAAATATATGGTGTATTTTTCCCATTATCTTTTTGAGAATTTGCCTATATTCTGAACACAAATATACCCATTTTTTTATGTGTGTTACTAGAAACATTTAAAAGAATTTTGAAAATACTAAAAGAAAGTATATGGGAAGATACTAGTTTATTTTCATCAGACCTTTCAAAATACAGTAAAATTCATTATTTCTTTTGTTACTTGAAACAGTCATGAGAAATTGGCATGATGTATATAACATTTCTACAGGTAATAAAGCAATCTCAGCAAGATAGTTGAATTGCTGACATGTAAGTGACAGGGACTTGTATAGAAAAATGTCTATTTTTTTTTTTACAGCGATTTCAGAATTTTTTTGTGTATCCATTTGTGTCTTCATAAGTAAAACTTTCTTTCACTTCAGTTTATTTCAAATGGATCAATTTATCTGGTGCATTAAGGTTATGGGGCATCCTTTCATCTTCCACCTTAAGAAATTTTGGAGACTGAATTATAACACAAATTTATGAAATGTATATTTTCTTATAAAATTTTGGGCAGTTAATGTATGACAGAAAAAGTCCAAGTCTCTTTCTAAAATAGTCTTCCAGATACACTAGTATTTGCACTTATTATAATGACTATGACTTATTACTATAACTATGACTTTGCTCTTTATACTTTGACTATATGGACTTTTGCTGGCAAAGTGATGTTTCTGCTTTTTAAATACACTGTCTAGATTTGTCATAGCTCTCCTTCCAAGGAGTAGCATCTTAATTTCATGGCTGCTGTAAATGTCCCCAGTGATTTTGGAGCCGAGGAAAATAAAATCTGTCACTGCTTCCAATTTTCCCCTTCTATTTGCCATGAAGTGATGAGACCAGATGCCATGTTCCTAATTTTTGGAATGTTGAATTTCAGGCCAGCTTTTGCCCTCTCCTCTTTCACCCTTATCAAGAGGCTTTTTAGTTCCTCTTCATTTTCTGCCATAAGGGAGGTGTCATCTGCATATCTGAGGTTATTGTTATTTCTCCTGGGAATCTTGATTCCAGCTTGTGATTCATCCAGTCTGGAATTTCACATGACTTAAATAGGCAAGGTGACAATATACAGCCTTGTCATACTCCTTTCCCAGTTTTGAACCTGTCAAAACTGAACCCAGTTTTGTTCCATGTGTGGTTCTAACCGTTGTTTCTTGACTCACATATATGTTTCTCAGGAGACAAGTTAGGTGGTCTGGTACTCCTATCTGTTTAAGAATTTTCCACAGTTTACTGTGATCCACACAGTCTAAGGTTTTAATATAGTCAGTGAAGCATAGATCTGAATGCCCAACAAACAAATATAATTTAAATAATTATCACTGAAGCATAGAAATAAATACTTAATAGTCTATAGGAAAAGCTTTTTTTTAGAAATGTTGCCAATAAATTAGCAGATCTATTGTTTTAGTTAGACACTAATGACTCCAAAGTATCATTTCTTAACAAAATATTTGTATTTTTCAGATTTAAATAAAAGATCAAATCTTTCATTCACTCTTTTCTACAAAGTTAGAAATTCCAGAATGTGTCAGAAATACTTGTGCCTTTTTGTTTCATTTTGTGAAACGTTAATGGTAGAAGCACTGAGATGTTGTTGTAATGGAAAGTCTAGCCTGTTATTTTCAGGCAGCTGTGGTTTTCCAAAAACTGCTTTTCAAAAATCAGGTTATGTAATTGATCCAGTTTTACTGGAAAAAAAAAAAAGTTATCTAGCTCAGATCTGGATTAGCATTCACACATCTTCTAATCTCTGGTAGGATGACCTTAGGACAGAAATCTGTTTGGGTGTCTTGGCAGAATTCGTTTACAACCATCTGTTCATGGAAGAGTAGCCTCTTCAAAATTGCTCAGAACCTTCAATGAGACTTTAAAAGTGATTTTCTTTTTCAGTATTTTTTACTTTCATACAATGTTACATTGAAAAAATAAAGCTTGTGACTCTCCATGTTCTAAAGTGTATCAATAGATCATACTAAATTGTATCAGTTGATGTACTAATTGAAACAGTTCAAATTTTCCCACAGGAAGTTTAATTGCAATATAAGTAAAGACCTAAATAAGAAGACCTGTTAAATCTGATATTCAGATTTTCAGCAAATATCTCTGAGAAATCTATAATATTAGTTATAAGTTAACTATTATAAGCAACAAAAAACAAAGTTCTTATTATAAAATCATATTAAATGCCATTTATTTTATGTTAAAGAGAATGGGGAAATAGAACAATAAATCTGAAACTTTTTAAATAAATTGACTTTGCTCTGATTGAAAAGCTAAAGGAAAATAATACCTACCATTTTGTCAACAGGTGGTAATCAACTTGATGAATAAAAATGACCTACCAGGTGGTGAGAATCATGAATATTTTAAATTTCCATGACCAATGATAATGGTAGTTATAGAAAAAAGCATATATCATATCAGAGCGTGGTGTTCTTGAGCTGCTTGAAACCACACCAGCCTACTGTTGAGCTGTCTCACGTGTATTACCAATGAGGCTCTCAACATACTTAAAAGTGGAAACTCTTATGATGGTTATTATCTCAGTTAATATAGGCTATTTGTTCTGTATAAATACAACATAGTAACAGCTAACACAGCAAAACCCTCTCTCTTTTTTAAACTGAGAGACTCTAGTGTTTTGTTTGTGGGTTATTATTATTATCACACTTTTTCCCTTGCTCATACAAAATCTGTAGGTTCACTGGGGTTATTTGCCCAGGGAATCGACTTCCATTTGTGGCTTAAATATCTCAACACATGCTTTTATGATCTCCACAAGAATGATCTTGTACTAGCAATTGAAAACTTTGGCCATGAAAAGACATAACATTTCTGCCTCCATTGGCTGAAATTAGTTGCATGCACTGTCTAGGTAAAATATAGGGGTAGGAAATACAATCCCAAGCCTAAAAAACAAGTTAACCAGATATATGTAAGCAAACACATATACATATATATTTGTATATGTACATACATATATATGGAGAAGGCAATGGCACCCCACTCCAGTACTCTTGCCTGGAAAATCCCATGGACCGAGGAGCCTGGTAGGCTGCAGTGCATGGGGTCTCTAAGAGTCAGACATGACTAAACGACTTCACTTTCAGTTTTCGCTTTCATGCATTGGAAAAGGAAATGGCAACCCACTCCAGTGTTCTCCCAGGGATGGGGGAGCCTGGTGGGCTGCCATCTATGGGGTCTCACAGAGTCAGACACGACTGAAGCGACTTAGCAGCAGCAGCAGCAGCATACATATATATACACATATGTATATATGTGTAGGTTGTCTACACACATAAATATATATATATTATATATATGTATATGTGCATATAATATATGCGACCGGCACACTAAGCGTGGGCGGCTCCAACGGTGCACTAAGTGCCGAGGTCAGGGGCAGAAGCTGGGAGGAGCAACCCCACGCCGGAGGCCAGGGGCAGCGGCCAGGGAGGAGCAACCCCACACCCAAGGCCAGGGGCGACGGCCAGGAGGACCAACCCCACCTCTAAGGAGTGGTAGCTGCTCGGGTGCAGGAGGGCCTAGAGGAGCTATCCCACGTTGAAGGTCAGGAAGGGCAGCAGTGAGGAGATACCCCTTGTCCAAGGTTAGGAGCAGTGGCTGCACTTTGCTGGAGCAGCTCTGAAAAAAACTCCATGCCCAATGTAAGAGACCCAAGTAAGACGGTAGGTGTTGCAAGAGAGCATCAGAGGGCAAACACACTGAAACCATACTCACAGAAAACTAGTCAATCTAATCACACTAGGAAAACAGTCTTGTCTAACTCAATGAAACTAAGCCATGCCCATGGGGCCACCCAAGATGGGTGGGTCATGCTGGAGAGATCTGACAGAATGTGGTCCACTGGAGAAGGGAATGGCAAACCACTTCAGTATTCTTGCCTTGAGAACCCAATGAACAGTATGAAAAGGCAAAATGATAGGATACTGAAAAAGTAATTCCCCAGGTCAGTAGGTGCCCAATATGCTACTGGAGATCAGTGGAGAAATAATTCCAGAAAGAATGAACGGATGGAGCCAAAGCAAAAACAATACCCAGCTGTGGATGTGACTGGTGATAGAAGCAAGGTCTGATGCTGTAAAGAGTAATATTGCATAGGAACCTGGAATGTCAGGTCCATGAATCAAGGTATATTGGAAGTGGTCAAACAAGAGATGGCAAGAGTGAATGTCAACATTCTAGGAATCAGCAAACTAAAATGGACTGGAACGGGTGAATTTAACTCAGATGACCATTATATCTACTACTGCGGGCAGGAATCCTTCAAAAGAAATGGAATAGCCATCATGGTCAACAAAAGAGTCCGAAATGCAGTACTTGGATGCAATCTCAAAAACGACAGAATGATTTCTGTTTGTTTCCAAGGCAGACCATTCAATATCAGAGTAATCCAAGTCTATGCCCCAACCAGTAACGCTGAAGAAGCTGAAGTTGAACGGTTCTATGAAGACCTACAAGACCTTTTAGAACTAACACCCCAAAAAGATGTCCTTTTCATTATAGGGGGCTGAAATGCAAAAGTAGGAAGTCAAGAAACACCTGGAGTAACAAGCAAATTTGGCCTTGAAATACAGAATGAAGCAGGGCAAAGACTAATAGAGTTTTGCCAAGAAAATGCTCTGGTCATAGCAAACACCCTCTTCCAACAACACAAGAGAAGATTCTGCACATGGACATCACTGGATGGTCAACACTGAAATCAGATTGATTATATTCTTTGCAGCCAAAGATGGAGAAGCTCTATACAGTCAACAAAAACAAGACCGGGAGCTGACTGTGGCTCAGATCATGAACTCCTTATTACCAAACTCAGGCTTAAATTAAAGAAAGCAGGGAAAACCACTAGACCATTCAGCTATGACCTAAATCAAATCCCTTATGATTATAGGGTGGAAGTGAGAAATGGATTTAAGGGACTAGATCTGATAGATAGAGTGCCTGATGAACTATGGAATGAAGTTCATGACATTGTACAGGAGACAGGGATCAAGAACTTCCCTGTGGAAAAGAAATGTAAAAAAGCAAAATAGCTGTCTGTGGAGGCCTTATAAATAGCTGTGAAAAGAAGAGAAGCGAAAAGCAAAGGAGAAAAGGAAAGACAAAAGCATCTGAATGCAGAGTTCCAAAGAATAGCAAGAAGAGATAAGAAAGCCTTCCTCAGCGATCAATGCAAAAAAATAGAGGAAAACAACAGAATGGGAAAGATTAGAGATCTCTTCAAGAAAATTAGAGATACCAAGGGAACATTTCATGCAAAGCTGGGCTCGAGAAAGGACAGAAATGGTATGGACCCAACAGAAGAAGAAGATATTAACAAGAGGTGGCAAGAATATACAGAAGAACTGTACAAAAAAAGATCTTCACAACCCAGATAATCAAGATGGTGTGATCACTGACCTAGAGCCAGACATCCTGGAATGCGAAGTCAAGCAGGTCTTAGAAAGCATCATTACGAACAAAGCTAGTGGAGGTGATGGAATTCCAGTTGAGCCATTTCAAATCCTGAAATATGATGTGTGAAAGTGCTGCACTCAATATGCCAGCAAATTTGGAAAACTCAGCAGTGACCACAGGACTGGAAAAGCTTGGTTTTTGTTCCAATCTCAAAAAAGGCAATGCCAAAGAATGCTCAAACTACTGCACAATTGCACTCATCTCACATGTTAGTAAAGTAATGCTCAAAATTCTCCAAGCCAGGCTTCAGCAATACGTGAACTGTGAACTTCCTGATGTTCAAGCTGGTTTTAGAAAAGGCAGAGGAACCAGAGAGCAAATTGCCAACATCTGCTGCATCATCAAAAAAGCAAGAGAGTTCCAGAAAAGCATCTATTTCTGCTTCATTGACTATGCCAAAGCCTTTGACTGTGTGGATCACAATAAACTGTGGAAAATTCTTCAAGAGATGGGAATACCAGACCACCTGACCTGCCTCTTGAGAAATCTGTATGCAGGTCAGGAAGCAACAGTTAGAACTGGACATGGAACAACAGACTGGTTCCAAATAGGAAAAGGAGTACGTCAAGGCTGTATATTGTCACCCTGATTATTTAACTTCTATGCAGAGTACACCATGAGAAATGCTGGACTGGAAGAAACACAAGCTGGAATCAAGATTGCCGGGAGAAATATCAATAACCTCAGATATGCAGATGACACCACCCTTATGGCAGAAAGTGAAGAGGAATTAAAAAGCCTCTTGATGAAGGTGAAAGTGGAGAGTGAAAAAGTTGGGTTAAAGCCCAACATTCAGAAAACAAAGATCATGGCATCCGGTCCCATCACTTCATGGGAAATAGATGGGGAAACAGTGGAAACAGTGTCAGACTTTATTTTTCTGGTCTCCAAAATCACTGCAGATGGTGACTGCAGCCATGAAATTAAAAGACGCTTACTCCTTGGAAGGAAAGTTATGACCAACCTAGATATCATATTGAAAAGCAGAGACATTACTTTGCCAACCAAGGTCCGTCTAGGCAAGGCTAGGTTTTCCTGTGGTCATGTATGGATGTCAGAGTTGGACTGGAAGAAGGCTGAGCGCCAAAGAATTGATGCTTTTGAACTGTGGTGTTGGAGAAGACTCTTGAGTCCCTTGGACTGCAAGGAGATCTAACCAGTCCATTCTAAAGGAGATCAGTCCTGGGTGTTCTTTGGAAGAAATGATGCTGAAGCTGAAACTCCAGTACTTTGGCCACCTCATGCGAAGAGTTGACTCATTGGAAAAGACTCTGATGCTGGGAGAGATTGGGGGCAGGAGGAAAAGGAGATGACAGAGGATGCGATGGCTGGATGGCATCACTGACGTGTGTTTGAGTGAACTCCGGGAGTTGATGATGGACAGGGAGGCCTGGCGTTTTGCAATTCATGGGGTCACAAAGAGTCGAACATGACTGAGCGACTGAACTGAACTGAACTGAAACCTTAATCCTCATGTGCTAGGTGTTAGACGATCTTGAATGTTTTACTTTTGCTATTTTACACCTTTCGTTACCATTTTTCTTGAGTCACAATTTTTAAAAAATCAAAGAATAGCAAATATCAATTTCACTTTTATCAGAACATTTTCTTCATAATATACATTCTTTTCACTTTCCAGGAAAATGCATAGATTGGCCTGTACTTTAAAAAATAACAGGAATATTTTGGCCCATCTTTCCTTTCTATTAAGTGACATAGTGGTTTAACTGTGGTTTCTGGAAAAAAAAAAAAAAAAAAAGAAAGAAAAAAACAGGATTACTTTAAATTTTCACGGTTGAGATATAAGATTTATAGCTTCCTAAGTACATGTCTTATATATGAGGCTTAGTTCTGAGCCTGAAGCTTTAATTTATTTCATTGTACGTCTTTCTGCTTTTTTTCCACAAAGAAGAATTATGGTTTGTTTAATATTTGCTGTTATTTTCAGTAAAAATAAATTTCAAAATAATATATGTTTGCTCATTTTTTATATTATTCTGGGCAAGGTATATTAGAAAAAAAAAATGGATCCATAGGAAAGACTAGAAGCAACCAGAAGATTCAGGAGTACATGAAGAATAGATATGTTCATAAATGGATAACTTCCATAGTAGTTCTGTTTCAGATAAATCAGAAAACAAATGTTAACTATGTATACACTGCTGATGTTTATGACAATAAAAAGTTCAGGTAGACTTTTGGTGGCCACCAGAATGTAATTTCAAAGTATTCTTAGTGCAGGAAATGAGGGTGAAGAGAATATATTCTGAATTCTGTAGTTTAACAGTCCTGAGATTCTTATACAAAAATAAAAGTGTCTAATTATTATGTTCACACATAAAAGTGTTTAAGGGACCTTAGCAGTGTTTTTTCTTGAAGAATTTGGTGGCAGTCTGGAAAATTTCAGCTTTAATCTTTTGCCTTAGTAAGCTGAAAGAGATAAAACCTATACTCTGATCATTAATGTTGTAGATGTTGGAATGTTCAGAAGGGTTGGGAAAGGTCTCAGCTCACAAAGTTCATTAATGACAGTGACAGGATTAGAACCCATCTTTCATAAATTGCAAAATACCTGTTCCATTTCAAACCAATTTTTTTAAGGGATAACCACTTGAAATTTTACTTTTGATTAACCTTTCAAACATACCTTCAGTTCAGTTCAATTCGGTCGCTCAGTCGTCTCCGACTCCTTGTGATCCTATGGACCAAGCATGCCAGGCTTCCCTGTCCATCACGAGTTCCTGGAGATTGCTCAAACTCATGTCCATAGAGTCCGTGATGTCATCCAACCATTTCAGCCTCTGTTGTCCCTTTCTCCTTCTGCCTTCAATTTTTACCTTAACCTTCTTTAAATTTAACTGTTTAAAGTCTGTCATTTTTCATCATGGCTCATATTATGCTTTTCACTAGGAGTATCAACTAAATATAAAGGGAGTACTATTTAAATAATTTTGACAAAAAATATGAAGACTCAGTCTACTTACCTGAATAATGAATGCATGTCTTCCTTTCCTTTTGGGACTGATATACTATCAGCCTTGTACAAGCCTCCTGTGAAAGTGAAAGTGCCTCAGTTGTGTCCAACTCTTTGAGACCCCATAAACTATAAACCATGGAATTCTCCAGGTCAGAATACTAGAGTGGGTAGCCATTCCCTCCACCAAGGGATCTTCCCAACCCAGGGATCTAAGTCAGGTCTCCCACATCGCAGGCAGATTCTTTACCAGCTAAGCCATAAGGGAAACCCAAGAACACTGAAGTGGATAGCTTATCCCTTCTCCAGGGGATATTCCTGACACAGTAATCAAACCAGGGACTCCTGCATGGCAGGCGGTTCTTCACCAACCAAGCTATCAGGGAAGTCTCCTACTGAGTAGCTAAAAAAAGTCAGAGAAAAATCACACACTGAGAAGATTGTTAGCAATATATATTCATAGACACTGACCTCAGCTGGATCTCAATACTAGTAGAAATTTTTATTTGTTTTGTTTTGTCTACTTTCTATAGTTAAACTCTTGTATTCTCCACACTCTTCTACCAGTACAATTCTCATAAGATGACTTTGCCCTCTACTTCATAGAAAAAAAAAAAATCTATCAGAAGTAACCACTTCAAATTCCTGCCACATCTTCAATTCTACTTAAATCTTCCTTCTTTATTTATAATTTTTCTAAGTTGTACTTTTCAAAATACCCCAATTTTTTTTCTCAATAGGGAATATCCATGTTGAAAGATGTACATGTATAGGTGTGTCCTGTCCCAGTTTAGTTCTGTTCAATTTAGTCACTTAGTCGTGTCTCACACTCTGCAACACAATGGACTGCAGCACATCAGGCTTCCCTGTCGAGCACCAACCCCCGGAGATTGCTCAAACTTACATCCATCAAGTCGGTGATGCCACCCAACCATTTAATCCTCTGTTGTTCCTTTCTCCTCCTGCCTTAAATCTTTCCCAGGATGAAAGTCTTTTCCAAGGAGTCAGTTCTTCACATTAGGTGCCAAGGTGTTGGCTTTTACGCTTCAGCATCAGTCCTTCCAATGAATATTCAGAAATGATTTCCTTTAGGATTGACTGGTTGGATCACCTTGCAGCCCAAAGGACTCTCAAGAATCTTCTCCAACACCACAGGTCAAAAGGATCCATTCTTTGGTGCTCAGCTTTTTTTTATAGTCCAACTCTCACACCTATATATGACAACTGGAAAAACCATAGCCTTGACTAGATGGACCTTTGTTGGTAAAGTAATGTCTCTGCTTTTTAATATGCTGTCTAAGTTGGTCACTGCTTTTATTCCAAGGAGAAAGCATCTTTTAATTTAATGGCTGCAATAACCATCTGCAGTGGTTTTGGAGCCCCCCAAAATAAAGTATCTCACTGTTTCTATTATTTCCTTATCTACTTGCCATGAAATGATGGGACTTGATGCAATGATTTTAGTTTTCTGATTGTTGAGTTTTAAGCCACCTTTTTTTCACTCTCCTCTCTTACACTTTCATCAAGAGACTCTTTAGTTCTTCTTCACTTTCTGCCATAAAAGTGCTTTCATCTGCATATCTGAGGTTTTTGATATTTCTCCCAACAATCGTGATTCCAGTTTGTGCTTCATCCAGCCTGCGTTTTGCATGATGTACTCTGCATATAAGCAGGGTGACAATACACAGCCTTGAAGTACTCCTTTCCCAATTTGGAACCAGTCTGTTGTTCCATATCCAGTTCTAACTGTTGCTTCTTGACCTGCATACAGATTTCTCAGGAGGCAAGTCAGGTGGTCTGGTATTCCCATCTCTTTTGAAGACATTTCCACAGTTTCTTGTGATCCACACAGTCAAAGGCTTTGGCATAGTCAATAAAATAGAAGTAGATTTTTTTTCTGGAACTCTTGCTTTTTCGATGATCTAACGCATGTTGGCAGTTTGATCTCTGGT
This sequence comes from Bos indicus, assembly GCF_029378745.1. Classification (NCBI taxonomy): domain Eukaryota; kingdom Metazoa; phylum Chordata; class Mammalia; order Artiodactyla; family Bovidae; genus Bos; species Bos indicus. Next base: position 5,735,529 of record NC_091771.1, read on the forward strand.
TCTTCTGGCTTTTCTAAAATCACCTTAAACATGTGGAAGTTCGTGGTTCATGTGCTGAAGCCTGGCTTGGAGAATTTTGAGCAATACTTTACTAGCATGTGAAATGAGTGTAATTCTGTGGTAGTTTGAACATTCTTTGGCAGTGCCTTTCTTTGGGATTGGAATGAAAATTGACCTTTTCCAGTCCTGTGGCCACTGCTGAGTTTTCCAAATTTGCTGGCATATTGAGTGCAACACTTTCACAGCATCATCTTTTAAGATTTGAAATAGCTCAACGGGAATTCCATCACCTCTACTAGCTTTGTTCATAGTGATGCTACCTAAGTCCCACTTGACTTTGCGTTCCAGGATGTCTGGCTCTAGGTGAGTGATGACACCATCTTGGTTATCTGGGTCATGAAGATCTTTTTTGTATAGATTTTCTGTGTATTCTTAATATCTTCTGCTTCTGTTAGGTCCATACCATTTCTGTCCTTTATTGAGCCTGTCTTTGAATGAAACGTTCTCTTGGTGTCTCTAATTTTCTTGAAGAGATCTCTAGTCTTTTCCATTCTATTGTTTTCCTCTATTTCTTTGCATTGGTCACTGAGGAAGGCTTTCTCATTTCTCCTTGCTATTCTCTGGAACTCTGCATTCAAATGAATATATATTTCCTTTTCTCCTTTTTCTTTAGCTTCCCTTTTTCTTCAACTATTTTTAAAGCCTCTTCAGACAACCATTTTGACTTTTTGGATTTCTTTTCCTTGAGGATGGTCTTGATCACTGCCTCCTATACAATGTTATGAACTTCCATCCATAGTTCATCAAGCACTCTATTAGATTTAATCTATTGAATCTATTTGTCACTTCTACTGTATAATCATAAGGGATTTGATTTAGGTCATGCCTGAATGGTCTAGTGGTTTTCCCTACTTTCTTCAATTTCAGTCTGAATTTGGCAATAAGGAGTTCATGATCTGAGACACAGTCAACTCCTGGTCTTGTTTTTGCTGACTGTATAGAGCTTCTCCATCTTTGGCTGCAAAGAATATAATCAATCTGATTTCAGTGTTGACCATCTGGTGAAATCCATATGTAGAGTCTTCTCTTGTGTTGTTGGAAGAGGGTGTTTACTATGACCAATGCTTTTTCTTGGCAAAGCTCTGTTCCCCTTTGCCTTATTTCATTTTCTACTCTAAGGCCAAATTTGCCTGTTACTCCAGGTATCTCTTGACTTCCTTCTTTTGCATTCCAGCCCTCTATAATGAAAAGGACATTTTTGGGGGGTGTTAGTTATAGACAGTCTTGTAGGTCTTCATAGAACCATTCCACTTCAGTTTCTTCAACATTACTGGGAGGGGCATAGACTTGGATTACTTGATATTGGAAAGTTTGGTTTAGAAATGAACAGAGATCATTCTGTCATTTTGGGGATTGCATCCAACTACAGCATTTTGGATTCTTGTGAAATATGATTGTTGCTCCATTTCTTCTAAGGGATTCTTGCCCACAGTAGTAGATGTAATGGTCATCTGAGTTAAACTCACCCATTCCAGTCCATTTTAGTTTACTGATTCCTGAAATGTTAATGTTTGCTCTTGCCATCTCCTGTTTGACAACTTCCAATTTGCCTGATTCATGGACCTAATGTTCCAGGTTCCCATGCAATATTGCTATTTACAGCATCAGATTTTACTTCCTTCACCAGTCACATCTGCAAAGTGTGTTTTTTTGATTTGGCTCCATTTCTTCATTCTTTCTGGAGTTATTTCTCCACTCTTTTCCAGTAGCATTATTGGGCACCTACCTACCTGAGGAGTTCATCTTTTAATGTCATATTTTCTTGCCTTTCCATACTGCTCCTGTCTCATATAAGTTGCAACTAACTGCTACACTGTGTGAAGTTTTCTATATCCATCACAATTGTATTTCTCCGGTTGTAGATATTTTAGTGGCCCCCAAATTCCCAGTATAATAAACAACTCTGTGAAGAAGTTCCTCAAATATCTATGTGTGTGAAAACTGTTTAAGTTGACATATGTAAGAAGCAGGATTGTTACCTATACCTACTTTGACTGGGTGCAACTATTTCTAAAAAGCATGACTTAAGTTCCTTTATGGACAGAAAGGAAATCAAACCAGTCAATTCTAAAGGATATCAACCCTGAATATTCATTGCAAGGGCTGGAGCTAAAGCTGAAGCTCCAGTACTTTGGCCACCTAATATGAAGAGCTGACTCACTGGAAAAAATCCTGGTGCTGGGAAAGGTTGAGGGCAAGAGAAAAAGGAGGTGACAGAAGATGAGATGGTTGGATGGTATCATTGACCAAATGGACATGAGTGTGAGCAAACTCAGGGATATCATGAAGGACAGGGAAGCCTGGTGTGCCGTATTTCTTGGGTCGCAAAGAGTTGGACATGGCTTAGCAACTGAACAGCAAGTTCTTTTATAGTCCCAACTTCAGTGCTTCATCATCTGTCAATTAGCACAACTGATAGATTTCCAGATTTTCCTAACTGAGGATGGTAACTTCATAACATGCTGTTTTTTTTTTTTTTTAATCCCAGTTTTATTGGGGTATTATTAACATATAGCCCCATATGAATTCAAAGTGAAGGAATAATCATTTGACTTACATACATAATGAGATAATTATCACAAAAAAACATAGTGAACATCTACCATCTCATATTGATATAAAATACAAAAAGAAATATATTTGTGTATGTTTGTGACAAAAATTCAGGATTTACTCTTAAGAACTTTCATATATAACATACAGCAGTGTAAATTTATTATCCTCTACCTTCTATCCCTAGCACTTATTTGTCTCATAACTGGCAGTATCACCTTTAGATTGGTTCCATCTGAATCATGCTCCCCTTATCCCCGATCTCTGGTTATAAAGACAAATCTGATTTCTCTTTCTATTAGTTTGCTTGTTTTTCTTTTTTTGAAGTATACCCATCCCACAATATCATGTTAATCCCTGTTACATTACATAGTGATTTGATGGTTTTATGAATTGAAAAATCATCACCAAAATAAGTATAGTTGGATCACCATACAAAGATATTACATAGATATTGATTATATTCTCCACACCTTACATTTCATAACCACTGCATTTGTTTTACAACTGAAGTTTGTACATCTTAATCTCCCTCACCTCTTTTTCATTCCTCCACCCTGCTCCTCTGGCAGCAACATATTTGTTCCCTGTGTTTACAAGTCTTTCTGTTTTGTTGTCTGTTCATTGTTTTGTTTCTTAGATTCCACACATAAATGAAATAATATAGTATTTGTCTTTGTCTGGGTTAGTTAACTTAGCATAACACCTGCTAGTTTCACCCACGCTGTTGCAAATGCCAAAATGTCATTCTTTGTGATGGCTGAGTAGTATTCCATTGGGAGCTTCCCAGGTGGCTCTAGTGGTAAAGAATGCACCCGCCAATGCAGAGCAGCAAGAGATGTGGTTTCCGTCCTTAGATCAGGAAGATCACCTGGAGAAGGGAATGGCAACGCACTCCAGTATTCTTTCCTGGAAAGTTCCATGAACAGACGAGCCTGATGGTTACAGTACATGGTGTCTCAGAGTCAGACATGCCTGAGAACATTGAGCATGAGCAGTATTCCATTGTATATCCTTCTTTATCCATTCATCTGTTGATGGGTATTTAGGTTGCTTCTGTATCTTGCCTATTGTAAATAATGCTCCAATGAGCATAAAGGAGTATATATCTTCTCTAGTTAATGTTTTATTTTCCTTGCATAAATACATAAGAGTGAAATTGCTGGATCTTTTGGCAGTTCTATTTTAAAATTTTTAGGAAATCTCCGTTTTGTTTTTCATAGTGGCTGCACTAATTTGCATTCCCCCAAACAGTGTATGGAGATTTCTTCTCTCCACATCTTTGCCAACACTTGTTATTTGTTGTCTTTGATAATACGCATTCTGCTGAGTGTGAAGTGATATCTCATTGTGGTTTTGATTTGTCTTTTTCCTGTGGTTTAGTGATGTTGAGATTCTTTTCATGTGCCTATTGGCCACCTATATGCTTTCTTCACAAAAATGTCTGTTCATGTTCTATAACCATTTCTTAACTGGGTTGCTTGCTTTTTGATGTTGACTTACATGAGTTTGTTGGATAATTTTTAAATAAACTCATTATCAGATATATTATTGGCAAATATCTTTCTCATTCAGTTGGTGCTTTTTTCACTTTATTGATAGTTTACTTTTCTACGTAAAAGCATTTTAGCTTGATGTTGTTCCATTTTCAAAAATATTTACTTTTGTTTCACTTGCCTGAGGGGACATATTCTGAAAAAATCTGACTAAACCTGGTATTGAAGAGAGTCCCACACGTGCTTTCTTGTCACTTTGTTAATTGCTTTGGCACTGTTTCTTTGTTTTCTTCACTTATGATATTTAATGTTATATTTGGATACCATTTTTGCTTTTCTTGTGTGCTTTGCTCATGTAAATGACATTTTATTTTTGTAATGCTTTATTTTTGTTTATTTTATTGAGACAGAATTTAAACACAGGGAAACCCACTGATCCTAAGTGTATACCAGCATCAGTTTCGACAAAGGAAAAACCTGTGTCATCCACATCCTTGTCAATATATATGCTCTCAACCCCAGAAGTCTTCCTTTTGCTCATTATCGGTCAACTCCCAGTTTTGCTGACACAAAGCATTGCTCTGATTTATAGTAACATGATTTTTTCAGTTCTTGATCTTCACAAAGGTAATTACACAGTTATGTACTCTTTTGTATCTAAATTCTTTTGTTCGGGTTAATATTCTTGAAATTATCTGCATAATTGCATTATCAATAGTTTAGTCTTGTAGTTTCTGCATAGTCTTTCATTGTATAAATAGATGTGTTACTGTGTTTGTTTTACTGTTGATGGAAACATGGCATGTTTACAGTTTTTGCTAGTCAAGTTACTTTGAACATTCTTGGATAAGACTTACTGTGCATGTATTTTCATTTTTTAAGAAAATAGGATCTATTCTTTGGGATTAACATATACACACATATATAAAATAGATAACCAAGAAAGACCTACTGTATAGCACAGGAAAGTCAATACTGATTATTCTCTAACAACCTACATGGCTAAAGAATCTGAAAAAGAATACATGAATGTATATGTATAACTGAATCCCTTTGCTATACACTGCAAACTAACACAGCATTGTTAATCAACTAAGCTACAATATAGAATAAAATTTAAAATAATAAAAGTAAAAGTATCTAGAAGCTAAATTGCTGAATTAGAGAGTAAGTGAATCTTTATGAGAATTGTCCAAATATTTTTTAAAAAGTTTACTCCCATCAGTAAGAAAGTTTAGATGACTCCACGTTTTCATCAACAATTGCTTTGTCAAGTTTTTTTTTTTTTTTTCTGCCACAGGTATACCTGTGTTCCCCATCCTGAAGCCTCCTCCCTCCTCCCTCCCCACACCATCCCTCTGGGTCGTCCCAGTGAACTAGCCCCAAGCATCCAGTATTGTGTATCGAACCTGGACTGGCAACTCGTTTCTTACATGATATTTTACATGTTTCAATGTCATTCTCCCAAATCTTCCCACCCTCTCCCTCTCCCACAGAGTCCATAAGACTGTTCTATACATCAGTGTCTCTTTTGCTGTCTCGTACACAGGGTTATTGTTTCCATCTTTCTAAATTCCATATATATGTGTTAGTATACTGTATTTATGTTTTTCCTTCTGGCTTACTTCACTCTGTATAATAGGCTCCAGTTTCATCCACCTCATTAGAACTGATTCAAATGTATTCTTTTTAATGACTGAGTAATACTCCATTGTGTATATGTACCATCGCTTTCTTATCCATTCATCTGCTGATGGACATCTAGGCTGCTTCCATGTCCTGGCTATTATAAACAGTGCTGCGATGAACATTGGGGTACACGTGTCTCTTTCCCTTCTGGTTTCCTCAGTGTGTATGCCCAGCAGTGGGATTGCTGGATCATAAGGCAGTTCTATTTCCAGTTTTTTTAAGGACTCTCCACACTGTTCTCCATAGTGGCTGTACTAGTTTGCATTCCCACCAACAGTGTAAGAGGGTTCCCTTTTCTCCACACCCTCTCCAGCATTTATTATTTGTAGACTTTTGGATCGCAGCCATTCTGACTGGTGTGAAATGGTACCTCATGGTGGTTTTGATTTGCATTTCTCTGATAATGAGTGATGTTGAGCATCTTTTCATGTGTTTTTTAGCCATCTGTATGTCTTCTTTGGAGAAATGTCTATTTAATTCTTTGGCTCATTTTTTGATTGGGTCGTTTATTTTTCTGGAGTTGAGCTGTAGGAGTTGCTTGTATATTTTTGAGATTAGTTGTTTGTCGGTTGCTTCATTTGCTATTATTTTCTCCCATTCTGAAGGCTGTCTTTTCACCTTGCTAATAGTTTCCTTTGATGTGCAGAAGCTTTTAAGGTTAATTAGGTCCCATTTGTTTATTTTTGATTTTATTTCCAATATTCTGGGAGGTGGGTCATAGAGGATCCTGCTGTGATGTATGTCAGAGAGTGTTTTAAATTGTCTCTTCTTTACTATTTTGAAGATTAAAAATCATACAGTTGCTTTTGAGGATTGCTAGGGCTGCATCCTACAAATATGAGAATGATGGGTTTTTAATATTATTCAATTAAACTGTATTTTTTAAAGTTTTTTTTTGATTTTTTAATACAATTATAGATGAGTTTTGTCTGATTTTCAAGCAATTGAAGACTTGCTAAATATCTTAATGTTAATTGTTTCTGGTTGTACACCTTTGTGTTTCAGAAAACATGCTTTGTATGATCCCATAAAATTTATGGAGACGTTTTTTTGTTCATTCTTAGTGAGTATGCATTTGAGAGGAATGAAAGCTGTTTTTGTGGAGTGGGGTTTTCTATACTTATATATTGCCCCTCTATGGTCATTTGTGTTTTTCAAATTACCTACATCATCTCAGATTTCTTTGTCTACTTTCTCTGTTCATTATTGACAATGTATTATTAAAGTCTGCAACAGTTTGTGGATGTGTTTTTTCTTCCTTTAATTATGTTGCTTTGTCATTTGTCTGGCTCTATATGATTGCATGCATGCATATTCACATTGCAAGTGTTTTTTATAATTTTAAATCTTTCATCTTTATGAAAGGGGCTTATTTATGTCTGGTACTACTTCTTTGCTTTTTTTTTTTTTTTGAAGTCTACTTTTTCAAACATCAGTAGAGCCACTTCAGCTTTATTATGTGTGATGTTCACATGGAATATTTTTTTTTTCCTTTTTAGATTTTCAATATTTGTGAATATTTGTTGAAAACGCTTCCTTGTATATTTGTATACTTGTTTGGTTTTACTATCAGAACATAATAAGGAGGTTGACTTCAAAAGACAAAATAATTATTTATTTTCATAAAAAGAAAACTCTCAATGTATTATTGCCAGTCAGGTTAAAATGCTTATATTTTTTCCTCAAGTAAATCTTTATTTTTTGAGGTATTAATTGAAATTAAATTTAGATAAGAAATTATTTCCTGAGCTTTAGATTTTTAGCTTCTCTGAAGCTAAGACTATATTTCTCTCTGTGCTATATGATTTTCTAAGACATTCTTAGGGGCTTATAATTATTTTATTACTTTATTACAAATTACACCTGAACTCTATCATTTAACATATTTTATTCTAGGTGTACTCAATTTTCTTATTAGGTTTTTAAAATTGCAATTAGTCTCATCTCCATTACTCTCCAAATGTCTCGATTTCTTTCTCCCATTTTTTTTTTTTTTCCCTTCAAGACAAGTTTAAAATATTAGTTCTGTAGCTTGGCTACTAAAAACTCATCATTAATTTTATTTCCCTCCTAATTTATATGAAGCTATTATCCCTGCTGTCTCATTCCCTTCTGCTACATTTGTTCCCTGTAGTTCTTATTTTATGTTCTCACTGATTTTCACTTGCTATCAAGCCTTAACCAATCAATGTGTGTGAATTTATATATATATGTGGTATCTTATCACTTTTATTCTGTACCAAGCAGTCAATGTTTCTTGAGCTATTACATATTTATGTCTTCTTTGTGTTGTATGTCTATATTAAGGATTATATTTCAGGTATGCATGCATGCTAAGTCACTTCAGTCATGTCTGACTCTTTCAGACCCTAAGGACTCAAGCCTGCCATGCCCTCCTCCAGGGGATCTTTTTCACACGGGGATTGAACTCTCATCTCCTACAGTTCCTGCATTGCAGGCAGATGTTTTACCGCTGAGCTACTGAGGAAGCCTGTATTTTATGTATGAAATTAAGTATATACAATTTTAATTAATAAACATTCCTCCCAAATTATCTTATAAAAAGTACCTCCACAGGAAGACACTACTTTCTTCCTTTCCCTTTATGTTTCTCCCCAAACACTATAACACAGTGTTTTCAGAATTTCTTTTTAAACAGATGGGGGAGCTTAGAAGTTAAAGTTAGATGGATGGTGATGGAAGTGATACTATAATGAGAAGAAAACTAGCAAATTATTATATCCAAAACCAGATTTTCTTTTCCATTATGTGTATGTTATTGCTACACATGTGGGCAAAAACTATCTTCAAAATTTTTGCAAAACAAGAAATACTGTATTTATATACACATGAGGAAAAAGAGTGAAAAGAAAAAAAGAAAATGTAGAACTAAAGATGTGGAGAGAAATCACGATTTGAAAGTGCCATACTAAACAGGAGCATTTATAATTGAAAAATCTATCAACTAATACCTGATTTTTTTAAAAAAACATATTTTGTTTTATTCAGGAAAAATAATATTGCTGTTTAAATTTGACTTCTGCATTTATGGATCCATTTTATTTGTGTGGTATTTTCATTAATTTTCAGTAATAAAAAAAAGAAAAAGATCTTTTCTGTAAGAATTTTCCAGTTGAAAACTGGAAACTAAATATTCAAACACAGCAAATACAAACCCTGTGGAATTGGGTAGTGGATATTCAGGTAGAAATATTCCTTTTATCCAAGACCAAGTTTTGGAAACAAACTGACATTAGCTGCATTTCAAAAAATCATTTCACTGCCTCAATATGCGTAGCAAACGGCTGCAAGTGTCAGGCTCAGATAAGCTGAAAGCAAGATGGCTGACAGGTACATTTTCTAATCAACTTCCTGGATTATCTTTGACTCCTGGTATGGCCTCACATGTGAACTAATTATGAAGTATAACATGCCAATATTTTCATAACAAAAAATAAAAATTGGCCTTTTAATTCTTTGGAAATGGTTCATGATGTTATCCTTGTCGTTACTTCTACAAATTTTAGATATACTCTTCCCCTTAAACTTTGTCTTCTGACTAAAAAGCACCAGGCACCAATTTTTGGTGACATCACTTTCATTATGTGTTCTATTATGTACATTTTCCAGTTCTCACATTTATGTATTTTAGAAGGTAATATTTTTTTTCCCCTGAGGCCATACTTGGGTAAAGGCTTTTAAAAGTGAATTTTATCTACAGCATAGCCAAAGTGGTTTACCTTTTTTTAAAGTAAAGACATGTGGATTAAAAATAACATACCTAGGTGTGCATATTAAGAGTAGGATGGTAAATATGGTTTAGATTATATTTTCTTGCTGTTCTATAATTCAAAAAGTTTTAGTGGCTTCACTTTTACATTAATCGTTCTTTGCTGTTACTGCCCCTATCTCATTTTTCCCCTTTCTGAGCTTTCTTCCCCTTCTGCTTTCTTTCTCCTCTTTTCCTTTCTTTCTTCTTTCTCTCTATCTTTATTTCTCCCTTTCTATTTCTCTTTTTCTTCCTTTCTGACCTAGAAAATACATGATATAGATTTTCTAAGCTGTAGCTGGCATTGAAATTGTGTGCATGAAAAGATAGCTTTGGAAAATATGTATAAAGTGTCTGTGTAGAACAGAGCTTGGCTACTTTAAGAAACTGAAAGACGACTGAGAAATGAGCATTCTGAGAAAATGGTATACATGTGATTTCTGATACTGCTGAAGATAAGAGTTCTAGAAGAGAAAACAGAAAACCAAGTATTGAAATTCTTCAGTGAGTGCAAAGGAAGTAACCAAGAGGTAAATAGGTGAGGGTATTTAAGAAGGGTGAGGATGTTTGAACCTTGTGGAACATACAGTGAAAGAGAAATTTTGCTGATATGTTTTTGTTGTTGTTGTTGCTATCGTTTAGGACAGTAAATATACAACAGCAGCAAGAATTGCAAGGAAAAAGACATCAATTTACCCTCCAAGTGTTGGTATTGAAAACAACAGACATAGTTTCTGATCAATGAGACTATAGGGGAAGTTATTGTTTAATTGATAGCTGGTTTTTCAGAACAATAATAAATTGTGCAAATGTAGGAAAGTTTGTTTTTCTTAAGTGTAAGAGGTAGGGAGAGAGTAGAAAGGGATAGAGGATTGGATTAAGGTAGGAAATATCCAGAAATGATATTTTAGGTTGAATTGGAAGGATGAATCCTCTGTTAGGGACTGTGGTCAGCATAAGTCTGAGGGGAGATGGATTTTTTTCTAACAGTCTGAGATGAGACATGGAGAAGGAAATGGCAACCCACTCCAGTATTCTTGCCTAGAGAATCCTGTGGACGGAGGAGCCTGGTGGGCTGCCGTCTATGGGGTTGCACAGAGTCAGACACGACTGAAGCGCCTTAGTAGAAGCAGCAGCAGAGATGAGACAGGATAACTAGACCTAATGCTATGTTCCCAAATGCATCTTCTCAGGTATAGCAACTGACTATAAATACACTCTTGGAAGCTCCAATCTACACACTGTACTTATATACAAAAAATACCTTCTTAGTTTTCCCTTATTCTGAACTGTTTATTTCAGTGAAAGGGAAACAATGTTCATTTGTAGCAATAAATAAATAATATAAACCAAAAGGCCCAAGGAATTGAATATTTCTTCTGATGTATATTTACAAGTTAAGACAGACAGTGTATTAGTGTTCTGAGGCCTGCATAAAAAAGGAAAAATACCATTGATTGTCTTGTTTAAACAGCTTGTTAGTTTTTTTCCTCACAGTTCTTCAAGCTGGATGTCTGAGATGAAGGTATCAGCAAGGTTGGTTTCTTTGGAGGCCCCCCACCTTGGCTTGCAAATGACCGATTCCCCTCTGTTTTTCACATAGCCCTTACTTACATGCATATGTAACTCGTGTTTCCATGTGTCCAAATTTCTGTTCCTACAAGGACACAAGTCCTATTGGAATGGATCTACTCCAAAGACATAATTTTAACGTATTCATCTTTTCAAAGATCTCCCCCTCACATCTCCAAATATGTCCACACTGAGACCCTGGGGTTTAGAATATATGCATGAATGTATGAACACGTGAACTTGGAGAAAATGCAATCCAGCCCATAACAAGCAACGTAACAAACCTTTACTTTAAGGGTCTAGTGTATACTTTTACAACAGAGGATTGTCTTCCTATAGCAGATATTCATAAGGTTGGCAATATGCAGCAAAGAAAAAGTATCAGATCAGATCAGTGGCTCAGTCGTGTCCGACTCTTTGCAACCCCATGAATCGCAGCATGCCAGGCCTCCCTCTCCATCACCAACTCCTGGAGTTCACCCAGACTCACGTCCAGCGAGTCAGTGATGCCACCCAGCCATCTCATCCTCTGTTGTCCCCTTCTCCTCTTGCCCTCAATCCCTCCCAGCATCAGAGTCTTTTCCAATGAGTCAACTCTTCGCATGAGGTGGCCAAAGGACTGGAGTTTCAGCTTTAGCATCATTCCTTCCAAAGAACTACCAGGGCTGATCTCCTTCAGAATGGACTGATTGGATCTCCTTGCAGTCCAAGGGACTTTCAAGAGTCTTCTCCAACACCACAGTTCAAAAGCATCAATTCTTCGGCGCTCACCCTTCTTCACAGTCCAACTCTCACATCCATACATGACCACGGGAAAAACCATAGCCTTGACTAGATGAACCTTTGTTGGCAAAGCAATGTCTCTGCTTTTGAATATGCTATCTAGGTTGGTCATAACTTTCCTTCCAAGGAGTAAGCATCTTTTAATTTCATGGCTGCAGTCACCATCTGTAGTGATTTTGGAGCCCAGAAAAATAAAGTCTGACACTGTTTCCACTGTTCCCCCATCTATTTCCCATGAAGTGATGGGACCAGATGCCATGATCTTCATTTTCTGAATGTTGAGCTTTAAGTCAACTTTTTCACTCTCCACTTTCACTTTCATCAAGAGGCTTTTGAGTTCCTCTTCACTTTCTGCCATAAGGGTGGTGTCATCTGCATATCTGAGGATATTGATATTTCTCCCGGCAATCTTGATTCCAGCTTGTGTTTCTTCCAGTCCAGCATTTCTCATGATGTACTCTGCATATAAGTTAAATAAGCAGGGTGACAATATACAGCCTTGACAAACTCCTTTTCCTATTTGGAACCAGTCTGTTGTTCCATGTCCAGTTCTAACTGTTGCTTCCTGACCTGCATACAAATTTCTCAAGAGGCAGATTAGGTGGTCTGATATTCCCATCTCTTGAAAAATTTTCCACAGTTTATTGTGATCCACACAGTCAAAGGCTTTGGCATACTCAATAAAGCAGAAATAGATGTTTTTCTGGAACTCTCTTGCTTTTTCAATGATCCAGCGGATGTTGGCAATTTGCTCTCTGGTTCCTCTGCCTTTTCTAAAACCAGCTTGAACATCAGGAAGTTCACTGTTCACATATTGCTAAAGCCTGGCTTGGAGAATTTTGAGCATGACTTTACTAGCGTGTGAGATGAGTGCAATTGTGCGGTAGTTTGAGCATTCTTTGGCATTGCCTTTCTTTGGGATTGGAATGAAAACTGACCTTTTCCAGTCCTGTGGCCACTGCTGAGTTTTCCAAATGTGCTGGCATATTGAGCACAGCACTTTCACAGCATCATCTTTCAGGATTTGGAATAGCTCAACTGGAATTCCATCACTTCCACTAGCTTTGTTCGTAGTGATGCTTTATACCATACACCTAAAAGTACAACAGTGCCCTAAAGAGAGCACTGTTACTGGAGTTCATTCTTTTTTTTTTTTTTAATTTTATTTTATTTTTAAACTTTACATAGTTATATTAGTTTTGCCAAATATCAAAATGAACCCATCACAGGTATACATGTGCTCCCCATCGTGAACCCTCCTCCCTCCTCCCTCCCCATACCATCCCTCTGGGTCGTCCCAATGCACTAGCCCCAAGCATCCAGTATCGTGCATCAAACCTGGACTGGCATCTCGTTTCATACATGATATTTTACATGTTTCAATGCCATTCTCCCAAATCTTCCCACCCTCTCCCTCTCCCACAGAGTCCATAAGATTGTTCCATACATCAGTGTCTCTTTTACTGTCTCGTACACAGGGTTATTGTTACCATCTTTCTAAATTCCATATATATGCGTTAGTATACTGTATTGGTGTTTTTCCTTCTGGCTTACTTCACTCTGTATAATAGGCTCCAGTTTCATCCACCTCATTAGAACTGATTCAAATGATTCTTTTTAATGGCTGAGTAATACTCCATTGTGTATATGTACCATAGCTTTCTTATCCATTCATCTACTGATGGACAACTAGGTTGCTTCCATGTCCTGGCTATTATAAACAGTGCTGCGATGAACATTGGGGTACATGTGTCTCTTTCCCTTCTGGTTTCCTCAGTGTGTATGCCCAGCAGTGGGATTGCTGGATCATAAGGCAGTTCTATTTCCAGTTTTTTAAGGAACCTCCACACTGTTCTCCATAGGAGTTCATTCTTTGGCCTATTGGCACTTCATGAAAATGCAGAACTAGGGATAAATAATTTAATGAACAGACATAGTATGTGGTGTTTCATTCAGTGCAACCTAGATAAATTGCAAATCACTTCCAAGTATGTAAAGTAAACATACATTAGATTATATAATGCAACACAATTTAGCATGGTTTAAAAAAAAAAAAGAAAGCAACTACAGTAAAATTTCAGATCTGCTACTAATTACTTATGTGACATTAGACTCACTATCCAGACATTATAAACTTTCTTCTATTCTCTTCAAAATGAGAGATATGGATAAATGCTCTCTAGGGATTCTTTCAGTTCTAAGTTTCTGTATTTTCTTAAGTATCAAAATAAGACTAGCATAAAATGGAAGTAAGCTTTCAAGAAATGTAATCATAGATACAGGTATCATTATCACCTTGTAAACATAAATACTTCTTCCTTTCTCATAATTCAATGTTTTGCTTACTTTTTTTTTTGAGGGGAAAGACTGACATTAAGCCTAGGTTCAATTCTGTATGAAGCTTCTAATACTCTTTCCCATCTCCTATTAAATCCTGTTTTCAATAACATTACTGTGATTGTTTGAGAGATGCAACAAAACTTTCAATTTTTCTGTGTGTGTTTACAAAATAAAATAGGAGTTTAAAATATTCTTTTACAGTTAGGTCTAGTTACAGGTGGTCTTCTTATTATATTAACTGCTACTGCTAAGTCGTTTCTGTCATGTCCGACTCTTTGCGACCCCATAGACGGAAGCCCACCAGGCTCCCCCATCCCTGGGATTCTCCAGGCAAGAACACTGGAGTGGGTTGCCATTTCCTTATACAATGCATGAAAGTGAAGTGAAGTGTCTCAATCATGTCCGACTCCTAGCAACCCCACAGACTGCACCCTACCAGGCTCCTCCATCCATGGGATTTTCCAGGCAAGAGTACTGGAGTGGGTTGCCATTGCATTCTCCGATTATATTAACTACTCCATGCTAAACTTCTAACATGATACTTAAAAACAGAAAATACAACCCTCTTGCACTGTTGGTGGGAATGTAAATTGATACAGTTGCTGTGGAGAACAGTATGGAAGTCCCTTAAAAAAACTAAACATAGAACTACTATATGACCCAGCAATCCATGAGCATATACTATGAGAAAAACAAAATTTAAAAGGACACATGTACCCCAATGTTCATTGCAGCAGTTTTTACGATATTTCTTATTTGCTCAAACTTATGCCCATTGATGGGGAAACAGTGGAAACAGTTTCAGACTTTATTTTTTGGGGCTCCAAAAATCACTGCAGATGGTGACTGCAGCCATGAAATTGAAAGATGCTTACTCCTTGGAAGAAAAGTTATGACCAACCTAGATAGCATATTGAGCAGCAGAGACATTACTTTGCCAACAGAGGTCCTTCTAGTCAAGGCTATGGTTTTTCCAGTGGTCCATCACTGACTCGATGGATGTGAGTTTGAGTGAACTCCGGGAGTTGGTGATGGACAGGGAATCCTGGCATGCTGCGATTCATGGGGTGGCAAAGAATCGGACATGACTGAGCGACTGAACTGAACTGAACTGATGCCCATTGCGTCAGTGATGCCATCCACCATCTCATCCTCTGTCATCCCCTTCTCCTCCTGCCTTCAATCTTTCCCAGTATCAGGGTCTTTTCCAATGAGTTGACTCTTCTCCTCAGGTGGCCAAAGTATAGGAGTTTCAGCTTCAGCATCAGTCCTTACAATGAATATTCAGGAAGAGATAGTGGGTATATGTTTACTTACGGCTGATTCACTTCATTGTACAGCAGAAACTAATACAACATTGTAAAGCAATTATATCCCAGTAAAAAACTAAGTAAAGAACAAAACATCAGTATCAATGTACTTAAGAAAGGAATAAAACAAAGGTAAAACAACATACAAAAAATAGAATAGCTATACAAGAATCTAAATAAGTTTCATTATTATCATGCAAAATACCTTCCAACTCAAAAAGTATTTTTGAAGTAAACTTAAAAATGTTAAAATCACCCACTTATTTATTTGAAGTTCATGTATATATTCACTCATTTTTAATATAATGGTCATCGTCACAATCCTTCAAGGCCCTTCATTTTCTTCATTCTCCTTGCTTGCAATTTAGGTAACAGATAAGCTTTTCTTGACCAAATATGGAAGTGTTGACTGGTATATAAACTTTACAGGCTAGGTTTTTATGATATGTATTTCTTTCAAAGGTCTCAGCTGTGCATCTAATTACTCTCTTTTTCTTCTATCTTTGTTAGCTCTTAAATTAGATGACTCTATTTACCAAAGAAATATTAACATATACATCTTTCTTTTTTATTAATTTTTCTAGTTCTTTGTGTGTTCTGACTGCATATAGTATGTTCCTCCTTTATTTTCTCTGAAATACATTTTCTCTTTCTCTCTCTCTTTTTTTTTTTTTTCTTAGCAAATGTTTAAGAGGCAAATGTACCACAATCCTGATTGTTAATTGAAGGGAAGTTTAAGGTAAATTAGTGATGCACTGATAATGGGCTTTGGGCCATAAGCACTGTCACATTTTTGCTGGGATGAAGCAGTGCCCTCATAAAGACATTGATGAATTTTAAAATTCTCATTGAGATTACCCTCAAAATTGTTTGCTCATCCCATTCAGTGGTCATTTGTTGTTGCTGTGTAGTTGCTAAGTTGTGTCCCATTCTTTGTAACCCATAGACTACAGCCCGCTAGGCTCCTCAGTCCATGAGATTTTCCCAGGCAAGAACACTGGAATGAGTTGCCATTTCCTTCTCCAGGAGATCTTTCCAACCCAGGGAATCAAATCTGTGTCTACTGTGTCTCCTGCATTGGAAGGCAGATTCTTTACCACTGAGACACCAGGGAAATCATGATTATGTTTATTAACATTAATATTTTCTCATATCTACATTTAAGTTTAATAAATACTTGATTACTATTAAGTACAATTTTTAATTAGGATTTTTTAAGACAGTGTTCCCTACACTTTTCATTTTCAGTTAAAAGTATTCATTTGTTCATTTTAGCTATTAATAATTGTGGAGAACTGGTGGTAATAATCTACCTTTAGTGGAGGAGATGCAGTTTCAATCTCTGGGTCAGGAAGATCTCCTGGAGAAGGGAATGGCAACCCACTCCAGTATTTTTGCCTGGAGAATCCCATGGACAGACAGCCTAGTGGGCTACAGTCTATAGGGTCACAAAGAATTGGACACAACTGACTAACACTTTCAAGGTTTATAAATGCAACTTGCTTTGTTAATTGAAATGTGTGTGCCATTGGCTGTTGGGAATTGTGTCATTTTCAGGAAAACTATGCTGTGTGCCCAGGTATTTTCCCTTGTTCTATTTTTTGTTTGTTTTGGTTTCCTTCTTAGATACAAGATGCACATGTTTAATCAAGAAATAAGCTACTCTATGTTAGTTCAGGTCAGTTCAGTTCAGTCGCTCAGTTGTGTCCGACTCTTTGTGACCCCATGAATTGCAGCATGCCAGGCCTCCCTGTCCATCACCAACTCCCAGAGTTCACTTAAACTCACGTCCATTGGGTCGGTGATGCCATCCAGCCATCTCATCCTCTGTCAGAGCTTAGTTAAATTTGGATCATTTATCTATGATGTAAGAGTAATAGTAAAACAGAAACATTGTGGAAGACAAATTTGATTACTTTCCTTATTCATTTTCCTTCCCAAAGTGGTTTAAAACTGTTAGTTTTGGTTGTGTTGGCATTTATATGGATTAAATGAAATATATAATATATGAGTTATTTAATATAATTATTATTGAAAAATTATTAATACATTGAAAGCAATTATTTCATTCATGTTTATTAAATAAGCTAAATTTTCTTTTCACTGGATTTTATTTCAACCTAGAGTTAAAACGTGAGTTCTTTAATAATTTATTGTTTTAACTGTATTAAAAAAAATAGTGTTTGCTACATGGTTTTCTGTAATATTTACTCTTAAATTTAATGCCAGACAGTCTCTTAGGGGGAAACATAGACAGACAATGTCCTTGTGCTTTTTCAGCTAAAGAGAGTAAGCCAGGGTTACAGGTGTTGCCTCGTCTCCACACACATCCCCCAGGACCCTGCATTGAACAAATAGCCCTTTTGTGTGGATCTAGAATACGTTTCCCTTCCTGAACACAAATCCCACCACATCTGTTCAACCAACTCCGCTGCAGGTTAAACAAAAATTGCATTGATGAATTGCAAGTCTTGTTACACATTCTGTTATTCCTGGCAGGAAATTCCTTTGCAGAAGCAAAACCCAAAGCCATTTTTAGTACTTCTTTTTGTTTCGTGAAAGCTTCCCTGTAAACACAAGGTACAAAGCCTTGTCAAATTTTCTTTTAAAATGTAGAGTTCTTCATATTTAAATGTAAAAGTAACAGAAAAGTAAGATATATTCTTTAAGTGTCAAATAGTATTTTTAAACATACCTAAGAATCTGGTGAAGACATGGAAGGAAAGAAAACTCTGAGAGAGTCACCTTCACTGATACTGGCAAATCCTAATGCCTCCTGTCTGAAAGATGATTCATGAAACATATTGAGGTCATTTCCTTTAGAAGAAGAGGGCATTCTTAAAGCATAAGCAATACATAATACAAAGAAGCTTCATTATTTTTAGCACATTTAATAACTAAATATAAACCTCTTGTCCATTTTGAAAAGAATTTTTCTGGATTATTTACATTACTCTCTTCTTAGCTTTGTTTTCCATTGAACTAAATAGTACTGCCTCTGCCAAATAATTTAGCTTAGGAGCTATCTAGCATATAATATTATACATAATTTTTGGCCTAAATATCATCATGAGTTTTATTTCTCAAAAAATATCAACACAAAATTTAAATTGAAAGACTTGGAATATGTGTCACCTCAAGTGTAATAATAGAATCAGTGGTATTAAATATAGTTTCATCTAAAAATGGTCAATTTCCTGAAAATATCCACTGATATAGATTATCTAATATATACTTGCTATACTTTAATGATACATCTCCAAAATAGTATATTTATCTTTAGGCTACTTTAACAAATTAAAAGTTATTTCTTCTATGATTGAAAGTATATATTTCAATGGTTTATTCATATTGGTTCTAATGATGTCAAACCTTCAATATTATATACAAAATGTGGAATTTTTCCATTTAAAAATTCCTTCAATGATTTTGAACACATAGGATATATTAATAGGTTTTTCTTTCCCAAGATTAAACAAGCCTTGATTTTTCAAAGAAATGCATTTTGAATGCTTTTGAGTACTATCACATTAAATTATATCCTATTGCATATTTGCTTGCTGTGCTGCTACTGCTAAGTCACTTCAGTCGTGTCCGACTCTGTGTAACCCCATAGATGGCAGCCCATCAGGCTCCCCCGTTCCTGGGATTCTCCAGGAAAGAACACTGGAGTGGGTTGCCATTTCCTTCTCCAATGCATGAAAGTGAAAAGTGAAAGTGAAGTCATTCAGTCGTATCCGACTCCTAGCGACCCCATGGACTGCAGCCCACCAGAATCCTCTGCCCATGGGATTTTCCAGGCAACTTTTCCAGGTACTGGAGTGGGGTGCCATTTGCTTGCTGTATCTCTCTAGAAAGTTGCCCTTTAGTTTTGCAGCAGAAATCAAAATGTGGTACAAGCAGTACAGAGTAGATTTAAAATGTAACCATTTGGTATAAAAGGGGACCTTCTGCCACCCAAATGGCTTCAAATTACATAGAATTCCTAGATGGCTATCTCAAACTAACACACATTAAATTCATTTTACATTTATGATTATTTTCAGTATTTTAATTTTTAGATGTTGATTCTCTAATACAGCACACCTGCCGTAATACTCATTTGATGAGTATGCCTGCAAGACCAGAAGTTTATTTCCTCAATGGCTGCTACCCTCTTGGATTTGAGTCCTTCCTTTATTCTTCACCCCAGAGCAGTTCTGTCTTTTCCAGCTCTCTCATCTCTCTTACCGTATCGTTTTTACTCAATGTTGATTTTGTACAGTGGGGGGTCAGAAAAATGGAACAATATCTAATGTTCTCATTAAGCCTTGGCCCCATGCAGGTGCTTTGTCCCTGGATCTTGTTGGGTGGGGGGGTTTTACCTGAGCAAGTTTTCTTGACCCTTCTAAAATGTTAGCTTTTGACGCAGCATATATTATCATTTAGAGTTATTATTCTTCAGAATTAGTACCTCTTTTTGTTTCTTTTAGCCATCCTCTCTCCCCAAGTGCAATGTTTTTGCACCAGTGTTCCAAGGGAACAATTTTTGTTGTTCTTCCTTCTACGGGTTAAGAAGGAGGAAGCAATGGTCTGTGCAGAATTTCAGCAATACCCACTATTTCTCAGCCCTAGGCAGCATCATCGTAAACACATTTCTAGGATTACATCTGCTGTCATTTGCCGTCCGCACTGAACCTACAGATCTCCGGACTCCAGGCGAGCGTGAAGCGGCTCTCGGGCGAGCTTGTGGAGCTCAAGCAGCACCTGGAGCACTACGACAAGATCCAGGAGCTCACGCAGATGCTGCAGGAGAGCCACAGCTCCCTGGTCAGCACCAACGAGCGCCTGCTGCAGGAGCTGGACCAGGTGCGGGCGCAGCACCAGGCGGAGGTGGAGCAGCTGCACTGGAGCTACAAGGAGCTCAAGAAGACCCTGGCGCTGTTCCCTGGCAGCCCCAGAGACGCGCGGCCCGCCTCCCCGCCACGCGCCCTGTGAGCCCCTCTCTGCTGTCTTCAGGGCCCGAAACGTCCTAAAAAGACAGGTTCATCCACACCCTTCACGTGTCAAGCAGTCAGATGTCTCCTTTTTCATCAACTGTCTTGAGGTAAAGAAAATGTTGCATTTTTCTGCCTAACGTGCAAGAAAGCAGCTCTTTAGGGCGATTAAAGAAAATAATTTATGGTGTAACAGGCAACCTTATTTAATAAACACGTTCTAGAAAGTGGCTCTAATTGTAAAAAAAAAAAACAAAAAACAAAAAAAAAGGGGTTAAAGGAGGAAAATACCTGCAAGCCTGTGTGAATCCTCATACAAGAGCAGACTCCAGAGATTTCAAGTTCTCACACTCATTCACACTTAGCTTTAGAAATTTATTAGTTTTCTCCAACTGTGTCTTTTAACTAGTGTATGTGGCCCATGGCAGTTTGTACCCTGGGCACGCAGATGTTCGTGTCTTGTTTTAACTGTCGGTCTCTATCACTCCCTAAATTTTGAGGGAGTTTGCCTAAAGTCTCAGTTCCCTGATATGTTAGGGGAAAAAATGCTACTTTGCAAATTTTCCACTTTATTTTTAGGATAAGAGTAACACTTTCCAGCTTAATACAGCTCTGCAAAGAAATTCAGAGATGTCTTATTAGGGTGTTTTCTTAGGACTTAAAAAAAAATCTTGATTAGTTTTCCCCTATTTAATTAATAACTTATGCCATACACTAATTAGCTTTTGATATTTCTTTTAAATATTATGCACTAATTGTATTTTATTGTCTTTTTTCCCCCCTCTTTGGTTGAGCCACTTTTAAACCAAAATACAGAATGTAGAAAGAGGTATGAAAGTCTAGTTTTGTCATTCTCCACCAAGGCCTGGTCACACTCTATTTGCCTTATTCTCTCCTTGTAACAATGACCATGAATCAAGCAAATCACTCAGAAGTTATATTCTGCGAACTTTATTTTTTCCTGAAAAGGTGACTCAATTGTCATTTTGTGGCCTTTTTGTTTTCAGAATGTAATTAGTTTAAGATCTAACTAATTAGATTTTTCATTTCATTATCTTCTCTGTACTTTTCCTGTGTTCACACTGCTTTATTGTCCCTCCTGATCTGGGCATTTAAATTTTCTTATTCAGAAATGATGACTGGGGCAAAGCCGGGAATAGGAAAGACACGACTAGAAAACTCAGCCTATGTCAACTCTCTTGCTTTCTTCCTAAATTTCTTTACAGCAAATCCCACCTTTCCAACCTCCACCAAAGTCACAACCACACACACACACCCCAAATCTATTTTTAAATTTTCTGTGGTGTCTGGTCATGTAGACGTCCAGGTTGAGGGGTGAACAAAAGGTCATAAGCCCATGCTAACATGCCATCTTGTCTAGACTGAGAATGTTTCTTGAATTAAATTCCCTATCTAGTGGATAGACATGACTGACATTTCTTTAATCAATTTGAATGTCCTCAGGGGAGCGCTCCTTTCTTCGCTGACAACTCTCCACATGAACATCAGTAACATAAATTTTAGACAGTGGGTGTGAATTTTAAATTCCATGAAGCAATTTGGAATGTTCTTGGATCAGAGTCACTAAATGCAGAGTGTGGGTTAACCTGAAGTAGACTTTGGCACAGCAGATAGAAATCCTAACAGTGCTTCAAGGAAGTTCAAAGGTTTATG
Organism: Bos indicus; assembly: GCF_029378745.1. Classification (NCBI taxonomy): domain Eukaryota; kingdom Metazoa; phylum Chordata; class Mammalia; order Artiodactyla; family Bovidae; genus Bos; species Bos indicus. The sequence goes on from NC_091771.1 coordinate 5,757,751, forward strand.
GATAAGATATTCAGTGCAATGTTGATACTTGTGATATAAGTAGGCCACTCAAAAAGTATTTTCCTAGATGCTGATTTTTTAAGGTGTTCAGTTCAGTTCAGTTCAGTCGCTCAGTCATGTCTGATTCTTTGTGACCCCATGAACCACAGCATCCCAGGCCTCCCTGTCCATCACCAACTCCCAGAGTCCACCCAAACTCATGTCCATCGAGTCGGTGATGCCATCCAGCCATCTCATCCTCTGTCGACCCCTTCTCCTCCTGCCCCCAATCCCTGCCAGCATCAGGGTCTTTTCCAATGAGTTAACTCTTCGCATGAGGTGGCCAAAGTATTGGAGTTTCAGCTTCAGCATCAGTCCTAATGAACACCCAGGACTGATCTCCTTTAGGATGGACTGGTTGGATCTCCTTGCAGTCCAAGGGACTCTCAAGAGTCTTCTCCAACACCACAGTTCAAAAGCATCAATTCTTAGGTCCTCAGCTTTCTTCACAAGTGTTAGTTATACTTACCTAAAAATAGGAAACAAATTCGTATCAGAGACTTAAGTCTTATATTTCTTTCTGATAAAGTCAGAAGTATACTTTTCCTTATTATCCAGAGTCTATAAACATTATTTGCCATTTTAAATGATAATTTATTTTACCACTTATCCAAAACAGCTATGGAAAAATATATATATTTGAATTTAAGAAATTGTTTTTCTTATTAATTATGTGACATATTCCCACATATGTTTCATAGTTAAACTGAAAACATGAATAATGTTAAATTTTTACACATTTTAAAGATGCTCAAAAGAGAATATTTTTTTTTGGCTAATAAAATAAGCGTGTACTTTTAAGAGTTTTCTCACCTGACTATACACTCTGTGCTTCCCTGATGTTGTCAATATCCTGTCATCATTTCCTGGCATATAGTTCAGTTCAGTTCAGTCACTAAGTTCTGACTCTTTGTGACCCCATGGACTGCAGCACGCCAGGCTTCCCTGTCCATCACAATTCCTGGAGCTTGCTCAAACTCATGTCCATCGAGTTGGCGATGCCATCCAACCATCTCATCCTATGTTGTCCCTTTCTCCTCCCACCTTCAATCTTTCCCAGCATCAGGGTCTTTTCCAATGAGTCAATTCTTCATTCCAGGTGGCCAAAGTATTGGAGCTTCAGCTTCAGCATCTTTTCTTCCAGTGAATATTCAGGACTGATCTCCTTTAGGATGGACTGGTTTGATTTCCTTGCAGTCCAAGGGACTCTCAACAGTTTTCTCCAATACCACAGTTCAAAAGCATCAATTCTTCATTACTTAGCTTTCTTTATGATGCAACTCTCACATCCATACGTAACTACTGGGAAAACCATAGCTTTGACTAGACAGAGCTTTTTCGGCAAAGTAACATCTTTGTTTTTTAATATGCTGGCTAGGTTGGTCATTGTTTTGCTTCCAAGGAGCAGGCATATATACAGTAGTATAGTATATGCTTATATATAGTATATGGCATACAGGATATGTGTATATTATAGTATATATGCATATATAGTATATGCATATACTATAGGTGCATATATATACATATATATATGGCATAGAGTAGGTATTCAATAAATAATAGTTAATTACAATGGTTAAATACAATACAATGGTTAAATAAATACAATAGTTAAATGCCATGTTGGTAACAAATAAAGGCTTCTGTTATCTACATATTTCATTTCAAAGATATTTTCTCATATGAATCTATTTATTTTACTTCAGGTTTTGGTACTACTTTTTGTTACCTACTATGAGAATAAATGCAAAGCTCTTTCATTATATTTTACTTTTTTTATTTAAGCACATGGTAAAATAATACAGAAAAATGAAGTTTCTGGGAATATCACATTTAGAGTAAGAGCTATATAATACAAGATAATTTTATCTTAGCTTAGTTTTATTCTAATGTAAAAACTAATTTAAACAAATATTACTGAATTGATTTACATATAATAAGTCAATGTCCATTCTCATTTTGCAGTTTGTAACAACAATGTTTTACTGATATAACTTTTATTAAAATAAGCGATCTCAATATTTTCAAAAGATTATCTATACATTAAAATCCTACATAACAAAGATGCCTGTTTGGTTTTATATTAATATGTAATAATGTTTGCTATGCTATCTACACAATGAAAGATATTCTTCTAAATATTATGTTGTCACAAAATATTGTAAACTTTTACTGAGAGAGAAGTTATATTTTATACGTCTACCAACAGACTTACTTTTGAAGAACTTTTGTGCATGGCTCTGGGTGGATAGAACGCTGCTGGTCCTCCTGAAGTTCCAGCATTTGGCCTTTATCCTAGTGCAATAGGAAAAAAAAAAAAGACAAATTTTAGGGGATCTTGTTGACTTTAATTAAATTACAGTATTCATACAGATACTGAAGTATATGATCTATTTAAGGGATCTTTGATTAGAAAATCAGAGAGAAACTTTATTTTTTAAATATTTTTATTTTATTTATTTTTTTTTTACTTTACAATATTGTATTGGTTTTGCCATACATCAACATGAATCCGCCACAGGTATACACGTGTTTCCCATCCTGAACCCCTCTCCCATCTCCCTGCTCATACGATCCCTCTGGGTCATCCCAGTGCACCAGCCCCAAGCTTCCTGTATCATGCATCGAACCTGGCCTGGCGATTCGTTTCTTATATGATATTATACATGTTTTAATGCCATTCTCCCAAATCATCCCCCCCACCCAGCAGAGTCCAAAAGACTGTTCTATACATCTGTGTCTCTTTTGCTGTCTTGCATACAGGATTGTCATATGGAAATACACCGAGGAAACCAGAGAGAAACTTTAAACTGTTGTAAGCAACCAGTAGTTAACATAGCCTAATAAAACCAGGTTGAAAGGATTTATTATTTTAAAGTTAAGGAAACCCAAGCACTAAAAGAAAAAAAAAAAAAAACCTCAGTCGGTTTTGTTTTAATATTATCTCAATTTATTATTACCTTAATATTACCTTATCTCTGCTTTAAAGTAGCTCTAGCTTGGTCTGGAACACCAAAGAGTCATGATCACTGCCTGGCTTTCCTTGAGAAGAAAATAAGTAAACTAGAAACTGTGGAACCTGGGGATAAGCCGTTTTCTAAACACAGTATAAATTCTTATTCTATATCCAAGGAGTAGTAGATATAAAATAGTGTTTTTCAAAATATTATATATAGGATTTATTTTTTTCTTTGTCTTATTTCTATGAATAATTTGTTTTAAAAGATACATAAACAACTTTTTTCTGGGACACATGACATACTACATATTATTAAATGCCTACAGTATGACTCCAAGATAAAAACAGCCAAATCACCACTAACAGGTTTTATTAAAAATCAAATTTTTTCCAAGGAATCAGCATTACATTCAAGGTAGATAGCCTTACTGTTATGTTTTGAGGACTTGTGGTCTGAACAGAAGTCCTTTGTTTGGTAGGAATATAATAAGCTAAAAAAATTAAGTCCAGCTGTTCATATGACATTTCACTTAAAATTATAATATTTCTAAACAGAAAAAAATTTTATCAAGCATATTCTAATCTTTCCTGAATTGTCCCTTTTTCAATAGAAATTATCACCTATTTAATAGCTGATCCTGGGACTTCCTGGGTGATCCAGTGGTTAAGAATCCACCTTGCAATGCATGGGACCTGGGTTTGATTCCTGGTCAGGGAACTAAGATCCCACATGCTGCGGAGCAACTAAGCCTGTGCACCTCAACTTCTGAACCCTGCCTGCCCTTGAGTCCACCTGCCACACTTACAGAGCCCATGCACCACAACCAGAGAATCCATGCACCAGAATGCAAGACCCCACATTCTGCAACTAAGATTTGACACAGCCAAATCAATACATAAACATTAAAAAACTTTTACATTAAAAAAGTAAAAAATGAGCTACTCCTGATGGGGCTTTTTAAAAGGGAACTATGTCTGATGTCCGAATTCACAGCTACTGATTTCATGGTCATTAGGTGGCCCAAGAGTGAGGGGCTTTAAAACTTTCACAGATTGTTTCTTGCACAGCCGGGCTTGAAAATTGTAGTTGAAGAGGATGCACCCTCACAAAGAGAACGTCTCAGTTCTTTCATTTCTACCCTCTCCCTCTCCAATTTTTTCTTCCATAGTCTTCCTCCTTGACTTGTCCAGAAAATGTAGAGGTGCCTGGGAAGTTATCACAAATATCAGAAAGTTATATTATGCCTTTTTTGTTAAATACAGAGATTTCCAAAAGAACATAAGGGTGACTTTAATGTGTGTGTGTGCAGTCGCTCAGTCATGTCTGATGCCTTGCGAGTCCACAGACTGTAATTCAACCAGGCTCCTCTGTTCATGGAATTCTCCAGGCAAGGATACTAGCTATTGTTTGGTCACTAAACCACATAGACTGCAGCATGCCAGGCTTCCCTGTCCTTCACTATCTGCCAGAATTTCCTCAAACTCGCTTCCATTGAGTCAGTGGTACCATCCAACCATCTCATTCTCTGTTGCCCCTTCTCTTCCTGCCCTCAACCTTTCCCAGCATCAGGGTCTTTTTCAAAGAGTTGGCCCTATGCATCAGGTGGCCAAAGTATTAGAGCTTCAGCTTCAACATCAGCCCTTCCAATGAATATTCAAGGTTGATTTCCTTTAGGATTGATTGGTTTGATCTCCTTGCAGTCCAAGGAACTTTCAAGAGTCTTCCAACACCACAGTTCAAAAGCATCAGTTCCTCAGTGCTCAGCCTTCTTTATGGTCCAACTCTCAGATCTGCACATGATTACATGGATCACAGCCTTGAGTAACTCTATGAAGCTATGAGCCATGTTGTGCAGGGCCAGCCAAGACGGACAGGTCATGGTGGACCATTCTGACAAAACGTGGTCCACTGGAGAAGGAAATTGCAAACCACTTCAGCATTCTTACCTTGATATCCCCATGAACAATATGAAAAAAAAAATACTGGAGTGAGTAGCAATTCTCTTTTCCACGGGGTCTTCTCCACCCCTTCTGGAAAAGGAAATGGCAACCCACTCCAGTACTCTTGCCTAGAAAATTCCATGAATGGAGGAGCCTGGTGGGCTACAATCCATGAGGTCGCAAAGAGTTGGACACGGCTTTACTTTCAATTTCACTTTCCAGGGGATCTTCCCCACCTAGGGATCAAATCGAAGTCTCTGCATTGCTGGAAGATTGTTTATCATCTGAGCCACCAGGGAATCCTGGCTTTGAATATTGCCACACAAAAATACAGGTGAAAGTAATTGCTGTTGAAACACTTACAGAGTTCTATAATTCAAGATGTTCTTGTCCAGTTGCCTACTCATGTCCGATTCTTTGTGATGCCTTGGACTGCAGCAAGCTAGACCTCTCTGTCCCTCAATATCTCCTGGAGTTTGCCCAAGTTCATATCCATTGCATCGGTGATGCCATCTAACCATCTCATTTTCTGAGACCTTCTTCTTCTGCCCTCAATCTTTCCCAGCATCAGAGACTTTTCCAATGAGTCAGCTGTTTGCATCAGGTGAACAAAATACTGAAGCTTCAGCTTCAGCATCAGTACTTCCAGTGAATATTCAGGGTTGATTTCACTTAAGATTGACTGGTTTGATCTCCGTGCTGTTCAAGGGACTCTCAGACATATTCTCCAGCACCACAGTTTGAAGACATCAATTCTAAGGCATCCTTTATGGTCCAGCTCTCAATACCATATGTGACCTAGGAAGACTGTAGCCTTGTCTATTTGGACCTTTGTCGGCTGAGTAATGTCTCTGCTTTTCAATGCACTGTCTAGGCTTATCATAGCTTTCCTGCCAAGAAGCAATTGTCTTCTGATTTCATGGCTGCAAGTCACTGTCTACAGTGATTTTGGAGCCCAAGTAGAGGAAATCTGTCACTACTTCCACCTTTCCCCTTCTGTTTGCCATGCAGTAATGGAGACAGATGCCATGATCTTAGTTTCTTAACTTTTAGTTTTAAGCTGGCTCTTTCACTGTCCTTCACACACCATCAAGAGGCTCTTTAGTTCCTCTTCACTTTCTGTCATTAGGGTCGTATCATCTGCATATCTGAGGTTGTTGATGTTTCTATCACCTATTTTGATTCCAGCTTGCAATTCATCCAACATCACATTTTTCATGATGTGCTCAGCCTATAGGTTAAACAAACAGGGTGACAATAAACAGCCCTGTCATATTCCTTTCTCATCCCAAACCAATCAGTTGTTCCATACAGGGTTGCTTCTTGAGCCGCATACAGATTTCTCAGAAGACAGGTAAGATGGTCTGGTATTCCTGTCTTTTAAAAAGATTTTCAGAATTTTGTATGATCCACACAGTCAAAGGGTTTAGCATAGTCGGTGAAACAAAGGTACATGTTTTTCTGGAATTCCCTTGCTTTCTTCATGATCCACTGTATGTTAGCAATTGGATCTCTGGTTCCTCTGCCTTTTCTAGACCCAGCATGGACATCTGAAAGTTCTTGGCTTGAGTAATGCCGAAGCTTAGCATGCAAGATGCTAAGCATGACTTTACAAGCATGGGAGATGAGTGAAACTGTCCAGTGGTTTTAACACGCTTTAATACTACTCTTCTTGCTTATTGGGATAAGGATTGATCTTTTCAGATCCTGTGGACACTGCTGGGTCTCCCAGATTTGCTGACATATTGAGTGAAACACTTTGATACCATCATCTTTTAGAATTTTGGGCTTCCCTGATAGCTCAGTTGGTAAAGAATCTTCCTGCAATGCTGGAGACTCCAGTTCGATTCCTGGGTCAGGAGAAGGAATAGGCTACTCACCCCAGTATTCTTAGGCTTCTCTTGTAGCTCAACTGGTAAAGAATCTGCCTGCAATGTGGGAGACCTGGGTTTGATCACTGGGTTGGGAAGATGTCCTGGAGAAGGGAAAGAATATCCACTCCAGTATTCTGGCCTGGAGAATTCTATGGACTGTGTTGTCTATGGGGTTGCAAGGGTCAGACGACTGAACATCTTTCACTTTTTTTTGAATGGGTTTTTTGAATGGGTCTCTGGAATTCCATGTCATTCATTAGCTTTACTAACAGCACTGCTTCCTAAGACCCACTTGACTTTATACCCCAGAATGTTTGAACATATCTTAAGTCAAGATACTGCCAAATATTTTGTAGTCTAACCCACTTAACTGTTAAAAGTTAGTATCTCAAGTCTTCTCTTGACTCCTCAATATTATTTTTTTGTCTCAAGAGCAGTTTTCCAACAATCTTTAGGCATAAACAACCCATCCATTTGTATGAAATGGATCAATATTGCACAAGATACATTAAAGGAAGTACAGCAATATTTTCAGATGATTAATGTATTCCACTTTATTCTGAAAAAAATGATGGAACTTTATAGCTTCTTGCTTATTGGTCATTTCTGCTCAGCATATCACCATGTATAGTCAAAACGGAATATATTATATTAAGTTCTAACCTGAGGTTCTGAAGTTCTCTCCTCACAATAAATGACTCTGTTTTTAAACCTCTTTTCAAAGCTAAAATTCTGGAATTCATCAGTTATTTCTCTTTTTTTTCTTACTGACACCATTCAGAAACCGAGTACTGACAATTTTTAATTCATAAGTGTCTAACAAATTCATCTCTAGTCACTTGTCTAGTAAGGACAATGATCAAATCATCTTTTGCCTGAACTAGTACAACAGACTGTTAAATAGATGTATTCAGTTTGAACATTGGTGCAGGATCATCTCTTAAATCATGTCTGCACTGCTTTGTTTTATTCTCTGGACTCTCATTGTCCTAAGAAGAATGCAAGCTGCTTATAGGGCCTTATATTATGAGGCTTTTGCCTTTCTCTCTGACCTCATCTCTTATCTTTTCTGTATCACACATTTAGAACCCATAAATTCTATACCTCAGATATCCTGAGCTATCTTTGCCCAGTAAAGTGACCTGCTGTCTCCTCTTTTTATGATTTTGCACATGTATTCTATCCAAAGAATGAGTCTCTTACGGTTCATTTTCCTACCTATCCTTCTACACGTTTCTCACTTTTTCTGAGTAATTCACATTTTACTTTCCAAGTCTTTCCTTTAAACAGGAATTCCTTTGGAACACTTCTCTGGCTCTAAAATCTACCAATTTTGTTTTTCAACGAATATCACCTTTATCACAATAAATTTTACACCCTAGTATAATTACCTATTTAAATTGTCCTTCTATCACTCAAATTCCATGAGGACACAGCTGTGTCTATCTTTTATTGTGCCTGAATTCCAAAGATTTTACAAAAAGTAGGTAACAAATTAATATGCATTAAAATATGGAATAAAATCTAGCAATAACCCAAATGTATTAAAGAATGTGTTATTTGAAAGATTCAAGTTAAGTTAGAGAAATTTTGTAAACTGGAAAACAACTAAGATGATACTGGAACTTGGAAGGCTACAGGGAGAGTTTGATTATGCTTTCAGGCACCAAGCATCATGGTAAAACTACATCTTTTTCTAAAAGGAGACATATGGAAGGTCATTGGGTGGCCCTTTTTAAGTGATTTCTGTGCCTAGCAGCTTTTTTTTGTAACTCATGTTTTATTTTTGGCTGCGCTTTGCTGGGTGTTCGTTGCTGTGTGCAGACTGCCTCCAGTTGTGGACAGCGGATCTGCTGTCTAGTCGGCAGTGACCAGGGCTTCTCACTGTGGTGGCTTCCCCTGTGTGGGCCGTAGGCTAAAGGGCACTGGCTCAGCTTAGTTGCCTCGATGCAAGTGGAATCTTCCCAGACCAGGAATTGAACCGGTGTCCCTTGCACTGGCAGGCAGATTTTTAATTGCTGGACCACCAGGGAAATCCCCTAGCATCCTTTTTACTAGCACAACCACACTGCCCTTGAGACACATGGCTGTGAAAACTCTGGCATAGGGAGGTGGGCAGCCCCACAGCATCTAAACTGGCAGTGCTTTAAAGAGGAGGTAACACATCTTCATAATTAATTTAAAAAAAAGGAAGAGTGTGATAATGCAATGTATCATTTTTATTAGGATTAGATTCCAAGCATAATGTGGTGCTGGGACAAGGCATCTTTAAATTCTTTCACCTTTGTAGGTGAACTGCTTGAATGTTCTCAGATACCATTTGTTCTTAACACAGTTTCATCCGTCCTGTAATAGCTGGTAGATATTGGTCCAAGATTCTGGCAAGATTATGACTTCTTCCTTACACTTTGTAGCCTGTACTTTTTGTACTTGCTGCTTGGAACACTTCTCTGTCTGCATTTTGGTATCAGCTATTCAGTAATAACTGAAATGTCTCTTTCTCTGCAAGGAATTCTTTGACAGCTTCCTCCTGAAAAATGGTATTCCTGTCTCATATAACCTTGCTGTTTTAAAGTACTTATTTCAGTATATAATTATATTTTAATTAGGTTAATTTCTGCCTTCCCAACTTTTCTATAAAAGAGTTCATTAGTATAAAAATGCCTCTTTTTTTTTCAATAGCATATTATGAGTCTAATATTGTACTTGAAATTCAGTAGACATTTAATACACATTTTTGATTAATTTACAATTGAATTAATGCACATAGAAACATAGCTAGAAAGCATTACATTATTGTTTTATTACTGAATCATAATTTTTCTCTTTTACATTTTTATTGTTGATATTTTAAAATTATGGTGCTTTTTAATTGGTATTTGTTGTTGTTGTTCAGTCACTCAGTCATATCTGACTCTTTGCAACCCCATGGACTGCAGCACTCCGGGCCTCCCTGTCCTTCACTATCTCATGGAGCCTGCTCAAACTCATGACCATTGAGTCAGTGGTGCCGTCCAACCATCTTGTCCTCCGTTATCCACTTTTCATCCTGTCTTCGATTTTTCCCAGCATCAGAGTCTTCTCTGGTGAGTCAGTTCTTCATATCAGGTGGCCAAAGCATTGGAACTTCAACTTCAGCATCAGTCCTCCCAATGAATATTCAGGATTTACTTCATTTAGGATTGACTGGATTGATACCCTTGCAGTCCAAAGGGACTCTCAAGAGTCTTCTCTAACACCACAGCTCTAAAGCATCAATTCTTTGGCTCTCAGCCTTTGTCATGGTCCAACTCTCATCCGTCCATGATTACTGGAAAAACCATAGCTTTGATTAGACAGACCTTTGTTGACAATGTAATGTCTCTGCTTTATAATATGCTGTTTATATTTGTCATTGCTTTTCCAAGGAGCAAATGTCTTTTAATTTCATTGCTGAAATCACCATCTCCAGTGATTTTGGAGCCCAAGAATATAAAGTCTCTCAAAGTTTCCATTGTTTCCCCATCTATTTGCCATTAGGTGATAGGATTGGATGCCATGATCTTAGTTTTTTTTTTTTTTTTTTAATTTAAATTTATTTATTTTAATTAGAGGCTAATTACCTTACAATATCTTAGTTTTTTGAATGTTGCATTTTAAGCCAGCTTTTTCATTCTCCACTTACTTTCATCAAGAGGCTCTTTAGTTCTTCTTTGCTTTCTGCCATAAGGGTGGTGTCATCTGCATATCTGAGGATATTGGTATTTCTCTCTGAAATCTTAACTCCAGCTTGTGCTTCATTGGCCTGGCATTTCTCATAATGTGCTCTGCATATAAGTTAAATAAGGAGGGTGACAATATACAGACTTGGTGTACTCCTTTCCCAGTTTGGAACCAGTTCATTTTTCCAAGTCCAGTTCTGTTGCTTCTCGACATGAATACAGGTTTCTAAGGAGGCAGGTGAGTTGGTCTGGTATTCCCATCTCTTTCAGAATTTTCCACCATTTATTGTGATCCACACAGTCAAACATTTTAGCTTAGTCAATTAATCAAAAGTAGATGTTTATCTGTAATTCTCTTGCTTTTTCTATGATCCAACGGATGTTGGCAGTGTTTGATCTCTGGTTCCTCTGCCTTTCCTAAATTCATCTTGAACATTGAAAGTTCTCCGTTCACATACTGTTGAAGCGTAGCTTGGAGATTTGAGGATTACTTTGCTGACAAAAAAATAAACTTCCATTGCAATTAAAAATATAAATACAGTTAATACAATTTAATATAGCTTTAAAACAGTTTTACATTTTTAATATGTCAATAAATATAGACTAGGAGTCACTATGAACCAGACACTGTACTGTTTGGAGAGTTCAAGACACAGCAATGTTCCTGTTCTTATTTTACTGATTTATAACTGATAAATATTTAAGAATGCAAATTATTATAATAAATTATACCTGTGAATTACATAAGAAGAGCTTGTTTTTATGTTTGATTTCTACAGAATATTGGATTAGGAGCAGGAACCTAAATTTCACATGATGAGAGAAGTAAATCAAATTGATTTTACCACCTTGGTCAGGAATATAGTTTTAAGATGTGCAAATTTACAAAAAGAGTGGTTATGTTGTTATTTTCTGACAATCCTGTTAACTGATGTTCTTTTCTTTATGCTTTAAAATCAGGTTACATATTTTGATGATTGAAAGGTTACAATAATTATTAGCTATTAATTAATTTACATCAGCACTTATGAAAATAATAAAGTCTCAATAAAGCTTTTGATAATCAATCAATCATTGTAATTAGCATGATACATTTAAATGATGACTTGTGTATGGATTAATGTTGTAGTAGCTATGACAGTTACATTGCCAATGATAATATTAAATTATCCACTGAACTATTTTGCTTCATTAATTTATTTATACCAATCATGTGCTGATAGCAGTTGAAAGGTACTCTATAGATATAGATTATAGTACATTTTCTTTCTCTAAAAAAGGTATAACAGTCTTGTGAACATTTTTCAAAGATAAATTTTCAGCAAATTCATCTATTAAAAAAAAACAAACAAATGAATATAACAGAACAGAAAAAAAAAACTGACAAATATGGAAATCAAGCTAATGGTTACCAATGAGGGGAAGGAGAGAGAGAAAGTGGAGTGGAGCAAGACAGGCATGGGGGTTAAGAGACACAAACTATTATGTATAAAATAAATAAGTTACAAGGATATGCTGTGCAGCCCAGTAAACATACCCAGTATTTTGTAATAACTTTAAGAGAAGTAGAATCTATTAAAAATTTTGAATCACTGTGTTGTACATGTGAAACTAATATAATGATCTAAATCAGCTATGCTGCTGCTGCTACTGCTAAGTCGCTTCAGTTGTGTCCAACTCTGCGCGACCCCATAGACGGCAGCCCACCAGGCTCCCCCATCCCTGGGATTCTCCAGACAAGAGTACTGGAGTGGGATGCCATTGCCTTCTCCGAAATCAGCTATACTATAATTTAAAAACAAGAAAAATAAAAATCAGAGATGGTGTGTACCAGCCAGTTATGACACAGTCATTTTTTAATAAGAAAAATGTTTTATTTTTAAAATCTTATTTTTCCTCAGTAAAGACACAACATGAAATATAACCTTTTAACACATTTTTAAGTGTACAGTAGATTAAGTTGACTGTAAGTGCAATATTGCACACTGGATACCTAAAGTTTTGTCATTATGTTTAACTAAAACTTTAAGCCAGTTTACTAGTAACTATACACTACTGCCTCCCACCAGTCCCTGGTAATGAGCATCTTACTCACTGATTCTGTGAATTTAACTATTTTTAGTTACTTCATAGAAGTTCAATCATGAAGTCTTTGTCTTTCTGTGATTGATTTATTTCACTTACATTTATATCTTCAAGTTTCATCCATGTTGTTGCATAATTGCAAAATTCTCTTCTTTTTTAAGGCTGAATGATGTTCCACGGTATATGCATACCACATTTTCTCTATCTATTGATGGATATTGATGTTGTTTCTATAACTTGGATAGTATAGATAGTGCTGCAATGAACATGCAAGTGCAAACATCGCTTTGAAATTCTAATTTCTTTTTTTTTTTTTTTTATAAATACAAAGAAGCAGATTTGCTGGATTACATGGTAGTTCTTTAGTCAGTCCTAAAGGAAATCAGTCCTGAATATTCATCAGAAGCTCTTATGCTGAAGCTTAAGCTCCAATACTTTGGCCACCTGATGCAAAGTACTGACTCATTGGAAAAGACCTTGATTCTAGGAAAGATGGAAGGCAGGAGGAGAAGGGGACAACAGAGGATGAGATAGTTGAATAACATCACCGACTTGATGGACATGAGTTTGAGCAAGCTCCAGGTGTCAGTGATAGACAGGGAGGCCTGACATGCTGCAGTACATGGGGTCACAAAGAGTCAGACAGTACTGAGTGACTAAACTGAACAGATGGTAGTTCTATTTTTAAGAAGATGAAAGACTTGTGTACTAAAAACTATGAAAAATTGATGAAAAACTTATAGAATATACAAAGAAAAGGAAAGGCATCTCATCATCATAGATTGAGAGACTTAATACTATTAAAATATGCTTACCCAAAGTGATATATAGATCAATACAAGCCTTGTAGTTCATGGGGTCACAGAGTCAGATATGGCTTAGTGACTGAACAACAATAACAACAAAAAAAAATCCTGACAGCATTTTTTTTTCAAAAAGAGAAAAAACAATTCTATCATATAAAACCACAAAACACCATGGATAACCAAATTAATCCTTAGAAGGACACATCTAGGGGCATCATGCTTCCTGAGTTCAAACTGTATTACAATGTTACAGTGATCAGCAAAACAGTATAACAGATATATAGATATATACAGGTATTGACATAAACACAGATATGCAAATCAAAAGGACAGAATAGACAGCCCAGAATTAAGTTCCTTAATATAGGAGCAATTGATCTGTGACATGGTGCCAAGAATACACAACAGGAAAAGGATAAGTTCTTCAACCAATTTCTGCTAGGAAAGCTAGAAATCCACAAACAAAGGAAGGAAACCAGACTTTTACCTTACATTACCATACACAAAATTTAACTCAAAATAGAAAAGACTTGAAACAGCTATAAAACTACTAGAAGAAAACATAAAGGAGAAACTTCATAACATTGGTTTGACTATGAATCCATTTTCTAACTTAAAAAAATTGTTTTTTTAAAGCACCGTTGACTTACAATGTGTTAGTTTCTTGTGTAGAGCAAAGTGATTCAAGTATATACATATATATTTTTTTTTAATTCATATTCTTCTCCACTATGATATTACAGGATCTTGAATATAGTTCTTTGTGCTATGCAATAGGTCCTTGTTGTTTATTCACTCTCTATATAATAGTACATATGCTAATCCAAAATTCACAATTTATCCCTCCCCTCTCTTCCCCCTTGAGCATTTACAAATTTGTTCTCTGTGTCTTTAAGTTTGTTTCTGTTTTGTATATAATCACATTTGTGTCATGTTTAGATTGCACATATAAACAATATCGTACAGTAATTGTCTCTCCAACCTTGACAATGATTTCATGACATGACAGCAAAAATGAAGGCAATAATAGCAAAAGTAAATAAGCGAGACTACATAAAAGAAAAAGATTCTGCATATCAAATGCACATCAAAAAAAAAAAAAAAAAACTTCCAGTGAAAAGGGAGCAGGAGAAACAATATTTGAAATCTACATACAAAATAAGATGTTAATTTTCAAAATATATACAGAATTCCTACAACTCAATAGCAAAAAATGTAATAAACTGATTAAAAAATAGACTGTGAAGTTTGCTCTAAAAAAGTATTTTTTTTTTGAAAAGTAATAGTAAGTTATAAAAGTGAAAACTTTGTAAAGTAATTAGCCTCCAATTAAAATAAAATTAAAAAAAAAGGTCCATAACACATTTCTAAATGAAAAGAAGGTATAAAACAGTATATGGAATTTGACACAATTTTGATGAATTTTAAATAAATATAATTTTTTTTTAAATAAAGGGATGTCTCGTATACAGGGTTATTGTTACCATCTTTCTAAATTCCATATATATGCATTAGTATAATATATTGGTGTTTTTCTTTCCGGCTAACTTCACTCTGTATAATAGGCTCCAGTTTTATCCACCTCATTAGAACTGATTCAAATGTATTCTTTTTAATGGCTGAGTAATACTCCATTGTGTATAAGTACCACAGCTTTCTTATCCATTCATCTGCTGATGGACATCTAGGTTGCTTCCATGTCCTGGCTATTATAAACAGTGTTGCGATGAACATTGGGGTACATGTGTCTCTTTCAATTCTGGTTTCCTCGGTGTGTATGCCCAGCAGTGGGATTGCTGGGTCAAAAGGCAGTTCTATTTCCAGTTTTTTAAGGAATCTCCACACTGTTCTCCATTGTGGCTATACTAGTTTGCATTCCCACCAACAGTGTAAGAGAGTTCCCTTTTCTCCACACCCTCTCCAGCATTTATTGCTTGTAGACTTCTGGATCACAGCCATTCTGACTGGCGTGAAATGGTACCTTTAGAAAGATGGTAACAATAACCCTGTATACGAGACAGCAAAAGAGACACAGATGTATAGAACAGTCTTTTGGACTCTGTGGTAGAGGGAGAGGGTGGGATGATTTGGGAGAATGGCATTGAAATATGTATAATATCATATATGAAACGAGTCGCCAGTCCAGGTTCAATGCACGATACTGGATGCTTGGGGCCGGTGCACTGGGATGACCCAGAGGGATGGTATGGGGAGGGAGGAGGGAGGAGGGTTCAGAATGGGGAACACATGTATATCTGTGGCAGATTCATTTCAATAACTGGCAAAACCAATACAATATTGTAAAATTAAAAAATTAAATTAAATTAAAAAAAAATAAAGGGATGATGGAAAAGACAAAAAAAAATCAAAATAAAAAATAGACTGTGGACTCAAGTAGACAGTTTTCCAAAGAAGACATAGAAATGGCCATCAAGTGTACAAAAAGGTATTATCAATAACTATCCAGAAAATAAAAATCAAAACCACAATGAAAAGTCAGTCTTTAATAACCTAATACTAGAGATGATCTTCCAATATTTTTGCTACATTTTACTCTATAAAGAAGTTCCTGGGGCCATATCACACCCAAATTGAGAGTGTTAACAATGGTGTGAATACCAGGAGTTAAATATCATTGAGAGTCATTCCTTAAGTTGTTTATGATAACATCAGTGAGATAGCACAGCAGTTGATGCTACTATGTACTTTTGCCAAACTGCTTGAGTTTGCCTAGGTTAAATCCCAGTTCAATAATTTATTTTTTTAGTGACACTGGCAAGTTGTTAACATCATAGTCACCTTATGTATCACAGGAATTGTGAAAAGAATAAGTAATAGTTTCTCAAAATTGACACCATTGACATTTTGGACCAGACAATTCTTTCTTGCAGGGGTCTGTGCATTGTAGAATGTTTAGCAGCATCCCTGGTTGCTGTTAGATTTCAGAAATCTAACAGATTTCTTGTATTGACAAACAAAAATGTCTCCAGACCCTGCCAAATGTCTTCTCAAGCTAAAACAACCTCCAGTTGAAAAACACTGGTTTAAAAGATATGTTGCACATAAAACTATTAAAAGTTGCTGAACAACTAAAAATATTAGTGATTTTTATAATTGGTTGTGATTTTCAATAATTTTTATCTTTACTTAAATCACTGAAATGAAACATGCAGGGTCATTCAACAAATGAAAAAAAAAAAAAAAAGGCAAAAGCAACAACATCTGAGATAGAAGTCAGATTAGATAGTGAGATGGAGTGGAACCCAAGTAGACTTGAACTACTGAGAAAGTATTATGGATCATTGATCCAGTTAGTTTCTATGCCACTTATAATTTCAGTGATTTCAGTTATTTACATATATATCTTTGTTTTAAAGACATTAGAAATTTTTTTTCCAAAATACAAATAGTGTTCAGTTCAGTCGCTCAGTCGTGTCTGACTCTGCGACCCCAAGAACCACAGCATGCCTGGACTCCCTATCCATCACCAACTCCCAGAGTCCACCCAAACCTATGTCCATTGTGTTGGTGATGCCATCCAGCCCTCTGATCCTCTGCCATCCCCTTCTCCTCCTGCCCCCAATCCCTCCCAGCATCAGGGTATTTTCCAATTGGTGAGCTCTTCGCATCAGGTGGCCAAAGTATTAGAGTATCAGCTTCAACATCACTCCTTCCAATGAACAACCAGGACTGATCTCCTTTAGGATGGACTGGTTGGACCTCCTTGCAGTTCAAAGGACGCTCAAGAGTCTTCTCTAACACCACAGTTCAAAAGCATCAATTCTTTGCTGCTCAGCTTTCCTTATAGTCCAGCTCTCACATCCATACATGACCACTGGAAACACCATAACCTTGACTAGATGGAACTTTGTTGGCAAAGGAATGTCTCTGCTTTTTCATATGCTACTTAGGTCATAACTTTCCTTCCAAGGAGTAAGCGTCGTTTAATTTCATGGCTGCTGTCATCATCTGAAGTGATTTTGGAGCCCCCCAAAATAAAGTCAGCCACTGTTCCCACTGTTTACCCATCTATTTGCCATGAAGTGATGGGACCAGATGCCATGATCATAGTTTTCTGAATGTTGAGTTTAAAGCCAACTATTTCACTCTCCTCTTTCACATTCATCAAGAGGCCCTTTAGTTCTTCTTCACTTTCTGCCATAAGGGTGGTGTCATCTGCATATTTGAGGTTATTGATATTTCTCCCGGCAATCTTGATTCCAGCTTGTGCTTCTTCCAGCTCAGCATTTCTCGTGATGTACTCTGCATATAAGTTAAATAAGCAAGGTGACAATATACAGCCTTGACATACTCCTTTTCCTATTTGGAACCAGTCTGTTCCATGTCCAGTTCTAACTGTTGCTTCCTGACCTGCATATAGGTTTCTCAAGAGGCAGGTCAGGTGGTCTAGTATTCCCATCTCTTTCAGAATTTCCACAGTTTATTGTGATCCACACAGTCAAAGGCTGTGGCATAGTCAATAAAGCAGAAATAGATGTTTGTCTGGAGCTCTCTTGCTTTTTTGATGATCCAGTGGATGTTGGCAATTTGACCTCTGGTTCCTCTGCCTTTTCTAAAACCAGCTCGAACATCTGGAAGTTCATAGTGCACATATTGCTGAAGCCTGGCTTGTAGAATTTTGAGCATTACTTTACTAGCGAGTGAGATGAGTGCAATTGTGCAGTAGTTTGAGCATTCTTTGGCATTGCTTTTCTTTGGGATTGTAATGAAAACTGACCTTTTCCAGTCCTGTGACCACTGCTGAGTTTTCCAAATTTGCTGGTATATTGAGTGCAGCACTTTTACAGCATCATCTTTCAGGATTTGAAGTAGCTCAACTGGAATTCTGTCACCTCCACTAGCTTTGTTCATAGTGATGCTTCCTAAGGCCTACTTGACTTCATATTCCAGGATGTCTACCTCTAGGTGAGTGATCACACCATTGTGATTATCTGGGTCATGAAGATGTTTTTGTACAGTTCTCCTGTGTATTCTTGCCACTTCTTCTTAATATCTTCTGCTTCTGTTAGGTCCATACCATTTCTGTCCTCTATTGAGCCCATCTTTCCATATAATGTTCCTTTGGGATCTCTAATTTTCTTGAAGAGATCTCTAGTCTTTCCCATTCTATTGTTTTCCTCTATTTCTTTGCATTCCTCACTGAGGAAGGCTTTCTTATCTCTCCTTGCTATTCTTTGGAACTCTGCATTCAAATGGGCGTCTCTTTCCTTTCCTCTGCTTTTCACTTCTCTTCTTTTCACAGCAATTTGTAAGGCCTCCTTAGATAGCCATTTTGCTTTTTTGCATTTCTTTTTCTTGGGGATGGTCTTGATTCCTGTCTCCTGTACAGTGTCACAAACCTCCTTCCATAGTTCATCAGGCACTCTGTCTATCAGATCTAGTCCCTTAAATCTATTTCTCATTTCCACTGTATAATCGTAAGGGATTTGATTTAGGTCATATCTGAATGGTCTATGCTTTTCCCTAGTTTCTTTAATTTCAGTCTGAATGTGGCAATAAGGAGTTCATGATCTGAGCCACAGTCTTCTCCAGGTCTTGTTTTTGCTGACTGTATAGAGCTTCCCCATCTTTGGCTGCAAAGAATAGAATCAATCTAATTTCGGTTTTGACCATCTGGTGATGTCCATGTGCAGAGTCTTCTCTTGTGTTCTTGGAAGAGGGTGTTTGCTATGACCAGTGCGTTCTCTTGGCAGAACTCTCTTATGCTTTGCCCTGCTTCATTCTGTACTCTAAAGCCAAATTTGCCTGTTAATCCAGGTGTTTCTTGAGTTCCTACTTTTTGCATTCCAGTCCCTTATAATAAAAAGGACATCTTTGGGGGGTGTTAGTTCTAGAAGGTCTTGTAGTTCTTCATAGAACTGTTCAACTTCAGCTTCTTCAGCGTTACTGGTAAGGGCATAGACTTGGATTACCATGATATTGAATGGTTTGCCTTGGAAACGAACAGAGAGCATTTAGTCGTTTTTGAGGTTGCATCCAAGTACTGCATTTCGGAATTTTTTGTTGTCTATGATGGCTACTCCATTTCTTCTAAGGGATTCCTGTCCCCAGTAGTAGATATAATGGTTATCTGAGTTAAATTCACCCATTCCAGTCCATTTTAGTTCACTGATTCCTAGAATGTTGATGTTCACTCTTGACATCTGCTATTTGATCACTTCCAATTTGCCTTGATTCATGGACCAAACATTCCAGATTCCTATGCAATATTGCTCTTTATAGGATCGGACTTTGCTTCCATCACCAGTCCCATCCACAACTGGGTATTGCTTTTGCTATGGCTCTATCCCTTCATTCTTTCTGAAATTATTTCTCCACTGATCTCCAGTAGCATATTGCATAATATATAACAAATAATATAGTGAATAAGAATACATGAGTGATTTTTAAGTATTTTTATAAAAATATACACAAATTTATAAAATGTTATGCTCATCTCTTTATAGGTTATGAATAGTGCACACTGAGAGACCTTGATTGTGAGTAAATTAAAGTTTTAACTTGAAAATTTAAGTTACTAACTGTGGGAGACAGAGAAAAAGAGAGTGAAACTTATAGAAAATCAGTATACAGAAATAGCATATTAGCCATCTTGAGGGAAGGGTGCTAGTTACAATTATAAATATGCCTAATGCTTTTTGAAGAGAAATCTGACATTAGAAAATATTTTAATCAGGCATTAAGTTACTCAATTCAATCAAATGTCAAAATGTGTGTGAAAGAGTTTCTTTTCAAAATTGGAATATAGGATTACATAAGAGTTGATGATAATACAAATACTGAAAATATCACAGCCAAAGCAGTTCTTACTAGTAATTTATTGTGTAGGTGTAAGAGGATGTTATTAAGATTTACCAAATATGTACTGCAGCTGATATTTATAATAAAAATGCTTTGCTTGTTGAAAGAGCCCAATTCGGAAGCAATGGCACTCCTTTTCGCATCTTAAGTGAATAAAGGAAGAAAGGAGATACATAAATATTTTGGGAGGAGTGTTGATTATATAACTTGTCAAAAAATGCATCTCTTAGATGCTTCATCTACTGACATCATGAAGGTCAATCCCAGGCCTTGGACATCTATACATGGACATAATAAACACTAATAGGAAATGTAAATTTTGCTCTCTGCCTTGCCTGCTTCAGATAAAATGTGCTTTTGCTCCATTCATATGCACCTTTTATTAACTGTTTCTCATATTTTCAATCAAATTCTTTCTTAGCCTTATTCTTTAATGGTCATTTTCAGTTTATTTTATTTTTTTTAAAGATTTATGATTCCATTTTATTGATACCCTCTTAGAAAAATAATCTCCTAGAGAAACATTTTCTCTGTATCACATAGTTTATCTATTTAATTAATTACTTGGTTACAAATACTATTCAAAGTCCTATGATCAGTGTAGTTCAGGATTCAAAGATCAGTAAGATGTTGTTTTTGTTCTCAAAAAATAATGAAACGATGTATTTTCATACTGACAACCATAATACAATCAGGAAACACTTGTTTACTTGCTATAAGGAAGGAAACAGTGGCATACTGATAATACACTTGGTTGGTAGGATAGAGGATGGGGCAATTTGCTGTTGAAATGGGTTGTAGATAACAGTTATTATTTAATCAGAAAGAGATGAAAGGATTATCATTTCTTGCAGAATTATGAGCACATATAAAGATATTGTGTGTGTTCAGATAAGGGTAAATTGCAGGAAAGGTAGTTGTGAAATGATAGGCTGAAAAAAGTAAGTTCCCAGAATATCCTGAATGATCATAAAAGCCAGTAGTCCAGTCTATAAAAATCTATTAATATTTCAGTGGTTTTCCTTGCTGTGAACCCAATCTGCACCTTTTTTCCTGAATATACTTTGTAAAATTCCTTTTACTCTCTATGCTCCCTGTAAGTGCCACAACAAAGTACCACAGACTGAGTGACTTAGAACAGGAGAATATGGAGGTTAGAAGCCTAAAACTAAGATGTTAGCAGGGCCAGTCTCTCTCTGAAGGGTCAGAGGAATAATTCTTTCTTGCCTCTTCCTATTGTCTAGAGTTAACTGGCAATTCTTGACATCTGGGGTTTCTGGCAGCATAAGTTCAGTTTCTACCACTGTAATTGGAGAAGGAAATGGCTACCCACTCCAGTATTCTTGCTTGGAAAATCCCATGGAGGGAGAATCCTGATGGGCTACAGTTCACGGGGTCACAAGAGTCTGGCACAACTGAGTGACTAACACTTTCACTCTCCTAGGTATCTCTACATCTCTCTTTTCAGTATGTGAATTTCCTTTTCCCTTCTCTTATTAATTAATCAATGGATTTAGAGCCCACCCTTCTAAAGTGGCGCAAGTGGCAAGGAATCTGACTGCCAATGCCTGAGACATGGGAGATGCAGCTTTGATCCCTGGGTAGGGAAGATCCCCTGGAGGAGGAAATGGCAACCCATTCCAGTATTCTTGCCTGAAAAGGTCTATGGAGAGAGAAGCCTGATGGGCTACAGTTCATGGGGTTGCAAAGAGTTGGACAATACTGAGCACACATGCATACTCACTAATCCAATAAGACTCATTACAAACTTGACTACAATTGTAAAGATCTTATTTCCAGGTTACATTCACAATTACATGGGACTACAACCTCAACATATCATTTTGAGGAATAAAATTCAACCCAGGATTCTCTCTTAAAATTAACTTAAGTGTATGTCCTGTGGAGACCCACAGTTATATTTTAATGTTATCACTAACCAGTGAGTGCATTCTCAGTTGATTTAGTTGTATCCAACTCTTTGGGACCTCATGGCCTGTATCCCACCAGGCTCCTCTGCACATGGGATTCTCCAGGCAAGAATACTGAAGTGGGTTGCCATCTCTTCTCTAGGGGATCTTCCCCACCCAGGGATCTAAGCCACATCTCCTGTGTCTCTTGCATTGTAGATGAATTATTTTCTGCTAAGCCACAGTGGAAACCCACAGATTTTTATTTCTCTGGTGTGGTAAAGGGTACCATTTTTAAAGCAAATAGTTCAACAAATATATACCATATATACAAATAAGCTTTATAGTTTATTAAATAAATAATGCGTTATGTACTAGCCCCTAAAGCAATCCCTGGGAACAAAATGACAGACAAGAATGTTTGTCAAATAAGTGACTGCTCTCCTATGAAAATAATAAATCCATAATTAATTATGTGTGCCTTTATGTTATCTAAAAAACTGTTTTAAATTATGCAGTTATTACATTTTTGTTGTTGTTTAGTTGCTAAGTCATGTCCAACTCTTTTGCAACCCCATGGACTGTAGTCCCCCAGAATCCTCTGTCCATGGGTTTTCCCAGGCAAGAATACTCAAGTGGGTTGCCATTTCCTTCCCAATGCCAGGATCAAACCCGCAGCTCCTGCCATCACTGGCATTGAAGTAAATTCTTTACCACTGAGGCCACTTCCATATATCTGGAAGTCCAGATATGTGTGTGTGTGTGTGTGTGTGTGTGTATGTATATATATATATATATATATATATATATATATATATATATATATACGAGGAACAGATTGCAAACATAAAACTTCTACACACGTGCTTGATGAATAATACAAAGTGGAGGAAGGCCAGGTGTTGGAGCTATGCTGTTGAAGAACAGGTGGCGCCATGCACGTGGTGAATGCGTGAGAATAGAATCAATGATGCTTTTAATGTAGGGACAGAGCTTTAGGACAGTTAGGAGAAGTATATCAGACCCATATATGCTGAATAAAATGCCTCTGTGTGTCTGTGTTAGTCGCTCAGTCATGTCCGACTCTTTGCGACCCCATAGACTATAGCCCACCAGGCTCCTCTGTCCATGGAATTCTCCAGGCAAGAATACTGGAGTGGTTTGCCATTTCCTCCTCCAGGAAAATGACTCTACAGTAAACTGAAAAGATATGTCTTCAATTACTACAGCCTTTCCCTCCTCTTTTCTTTATCATGAAATTATTCCAAATTCTATATTCCCATACAAAGAGTGAGGATATTTGTGATTTAGGAAACATTTTTTATAGTGCCTTAGAAACCCATTATCTTCTGGTCTGGAAACTCACTAATAGAATTCATTTTTGAGAAAGCTGAACATTATTTCCCATGAATAAATATGACAGTGTAAGGTATACAAGGCTTCTGCTACAAATATAGAGACAAAACAATGAGAATAAATGCTTTTCTTTTTTTTTAATTTTTTTATTTCATATTATTTTTAAATTTTACATAATTGTATTAGTTTTGCCAAATATCAAATTGAATCCACCACAGGTATACATGCTTTATTTTTACATTCAATGAGAGATTTTTTTCCCATATACTATCAAGTGGACTTTTTGGCCTTGAGACAAAGTAGAGGTTCAAAAGAGGAAAAATACCCAGACACGTGCTTTGGGTATCTTTTTGAATTGACAAGGAATTTCTTACTAAAGTTTTGATCATCAATTACCAACAACACATCCTTTAGTATCAATCTGCTATAGACTCTCTTATTTAAGGAAAGCTTTACTTCATTTAAAAATGATTTTGAATTTATAGTCTAAAGTAATGTGTTTCAAAGTAAATTTGGTTAAACTCATTACTTTAAAAGCTATTATTTTTAAAATATAAACAAAAATTCAGCAAATTTTCAACTTATTCCATACTACATTAAATATTTAAAAATACTTTTAAATAGCTTTAAACATGGTATTCATTAGCTCAGGGATCTGATTAAACAAAATCTTCAAAAATTGGACAAGGGAACATTTTCTCGGATAAAAGAATGTGTAAGGCAAATCACCCATGCTAACAAAAATGTAATTAAGAACTGCTGCTGCTAAGTCGCTTCAGTCGTGTCCGACTCTGTGCGACCCCATAGACAGCAGCCCACCAGGCTCCCCCGTCCCTGGGATTCTCCAGGCAAGAACACTGGAGTGGGTTGCCATTTCCTTCTCCAACGCATGAAAGTGAAAAGTGAAAGTGAAGTCGCTCAGTCGTGTCCGACTCTTAACGACCCCATGGACTGCAGCCCACCCAGGCTCCTCCATTCCATGGGATTTTCCAGGCAAGAGTACTGGAGTGGGGTGCCATTGCCTTTCCTACCCTGGTGTTAATGGAGTTCTCTGAATGACATGTGTAGAATAGAAATGAGAGGAAACCAAAAATGAGTATATGGGAAAGGCCTGCAGAAACCAAGCAGCCTGCATAAAACTTGCAAACAGCACCATAAATTAGGGGGCTTACACTTGTTATCCTCAAATAATAAATTTGGGACCCCAGATTGGTTGAGAGCTAATGAACCATTTTCCTTTCATCTGGAAAAAAAAATGTACAAAGTAACATGGTTAATGTTTAATGATTGAAAAAAGAAAATAATACAAGCAAATATTTTAAAAGAAAAAATAATTAATTTTAGGCATTCTAAAAACCTCAAGAGTAAAAATAATAATAGAAAACATTCTTGTCTTATTTTGGGGGAGGTAGATATTTTATAGGAATTATATTAAATTACATGATAATGACCTCTTCTCTGTGATAATTGGGGAAATGTATCTTTAAGAAAATGTTGATACAATTTGGAATTTTTTCATGTGTATTATTTACCAATTAAATAAAATAAACATCCTTGACCTAATTCAGTTTAAGATACAGTTATGTGAATGCTGATTTACAGATACATGTAATCTAAAAAATAGATAAATGCTATTTATTTGGAAACTGAATAAAACCTATAACACATGAACTTAATGCTTTTAACATGTGGAATTAGACATGTATTATATCTTACCTAGATCAAACTTCATTTCTTTCAGAAAAAAGCTCTCACAAAGGACAAGGGACATGGAGAACTTAAGAGTAATTAGGGATATCAATATTCAAGATATCTAATTCCAAAATTGAGAAGAAAATGATAAAGACAGGCAGTCCTATAAAAGACAACCTTCCATATTTAGTAGTTTTGAAAGCTTCTGATTCCACATATAACAAGTTTGGGAATTGCCACTGCATTCTAAAAGCAAGTGAAAAGCTAAATAGACTGAAAAATAAACAACTCTTCTTGGGTTCCAAAGAAAGTGAAGGACACAGGACAAATCACTGTGGCTGTAGAGACAGGCAACTAGGACAGCAGAATCAGTGCAGTGAAAACCACCTTGAGAGCCAATGTCAGGGTGGGAAACTCTGACCTCTAATTGACAACGTACTGGAGGCCCAGGCTGATCAACTCTGAGAGTTTAAAACTCCAAAGATCTCCAGTCGTGGGGCTATGGGGCACAATATTGTGTGGTTTACCTCTAGAAGCTCATACAGGTTCCAATAGTAAATACTGGAGAAAAATCCTTTTGTGCTTCCAGCAACGGAAGGAGAACAGTAATCATTTTGCACTACACTGGAACACACTCCAGTACTCTTTCCTCAAGAATCCCATTGATGGAGGAGCCTGGTGGGCTGCAGTCCATGGGGTCACTAAGAGTTGGACACGACTGAGTGACTTCACTTTCACTTTTCACTTTCATGCATTGGAGAAGGAAATGGCAACCCACTCCAGTGTTCTTGCCTGGAGAATCCCAGGGACAGAGGAGCCTGTTGGGCTGCAGTCTATGGGGTCGCACAGAGTTGGACATGACTTAGCAGCAGCAGCAGTAGGAACATTAAAAAAAAAAAAAAATTAACAAAAAACATGGCCTGCTCTCTGGGGAAACTAGTTAACTAGAACTCATACTTCTAGGGCATTGTCAGAGTCAAATTGACCCAGGAAATGAAAATTCCAAACTCCAATTCACTTCATTTTGTCCCGCTAAAGGGAGAGAAAAAAACTGAGAAACTGTTATGATTCAGAGGCATACACTCACTAAAAGACTGGGACCCAGACAGGGGGCTGTAGAACTCTGCCTCTCCCCACACAGCCAGACACCACTTTACTAAGGGCTATTCATCGCAGCTCCTTTTACCTGGGACATCAAGTCTTGCTATTAGGAAAGCTTAGGAGGCATACCAAAAAAATAAAATAAAACAGTAAAACCAAAGCACAATTTGAAGGGAGAAAGCAAGGATCAGAACCAGACAAGTCAAGTGTATTAGAATGATCACACAACTATGACTGATATGATAAGGGCTCTAATGGAACAATGGACATCATGCAAGAACAAATGGGTGGTATAAATAGAAAGATAGAAATCCTAAGACCAAAAAATAAATGTAAAAAAATACAAAAAGAAAAGTGTATTTGATGAGCTTATTAGTAGCTTGGATACAGCTGAGGAATATCTCAGAGATAGATGATATATCAATAGAATCATCAAAAGCCAAAAAACAAAGATAAAAAAAGAATGCAAAAAGGAAAAATAGAGAAGAATATCCAGGGTTGGTGTTTTTGTTGGTATTGTTCAGTCACTGAGTCATGTTCAACTCTTTGTGACTCCATGGATTGCAGCATGCCAGGCTCCCCTGTCTTTCATTATCTCCAGGAGTTTCCTCAAACTCATGTTCTTTGAGTTGTGATGCCATCCAACCATCTCATCCTGTCACCTGCTTATCCTCCTGCCCTCAATCTTTCCTAGCATTAAGGCCTTTCCAGTGTTAGAGTTTCAGCTTCAGCATCAGTCCTTCCAATGAATATTCAGGATTGGTTTTCTTTAGAATGGACTGGTGTGATCCCCATGAGATCCAAGGGACTCTTAAAGGTCTCTTCCAGCACCACATTTCAAACATATTTTTCTTCGGTGCTCAGACTTCGTGGGCCAAGTCTCACAATTATACGTGACTACTGGAAAAACCATAGCTTTGACAATACAGACCTTTGTCAGCAAAATGATGTCATGCTTTTTAATATGCTGGCTAGTTCATCATAGCTTTGCTTCCAAGGAGCAAGGGTCTTTATTTTCATGTTTTCAGTCACCATCCTAAAGAAAATAAAATCTGTAACTTTCCATTTTTACCCCATCTATTTGTCATGAAGTGATGGGACCTGACACCATAATCTTAGTTTTCTGAATGTTGAGTTTTAAGCCTACTTTTAAAACTCTCCTCCTTCACTTTCATCCAGAGGCTCTTTAGTTCTTCACTTTCCGCCATAAGGGCGGTGTCCTCTGCATATCTGAAGTTATTGATATTTCTCCTAGCAATCTTGACTCTAGATTGTGTTTCATCCAGTCTGGAATATCACATGATGTACACTGCATATAAGTTAAAAAAGCAGGGTGACAATATACAGCCTTGATATACCCCTTGCCCTATTTGGAATCAGTCTGTTGTTCCATGTCCAGTTCTAACTGTTGCTTCCTGACCTGCATACAGATTTCTCAGGAGGCAGGTCAGGTAATCTGATATTCCCATCTCTTGAAGAATTTTCCACAGTTTGTTGTCATCCAAAACCAAAGGCTTTCAGTTCAGTTCATTTCATTCGCTCAGTCGTGTCTGACTCTTTGCATCCTCGTGGACTGCAGCATGCCACATTTCCCTGCCCATCACCAGCTCTCATAGTTTACCGAAACTCATGTGCATTGAGTTGGTGATGCCACCCAATCATCTCATCCTCTGTCGTACCCTTCTCCTCCTGCCTTCATTCTTTCCTAGAATCAGGGTCGTTTGAAATGAGTCAGCTCTTCGCATCAGGTGGCCAGAGTATTGGAGTTTCAGGTTCAACATCAATCCTTCCAATGAACACTCAGGACTGATCTCCTTTAGGATGGACTGGTTGTATATCCTTGTACTCCAAGGGACTCTCAATAGTCTTCTCCAACATCACAGTTCAAAAGCATCAATTCTTCAGTGCTCAGTTTTCTTTATGGTCCAACTCTCACATCTATACATGACTACTTGAAAAACCATAGCCTTGACTAGATGGACATTTATTCACAAAGCAATGTCTTTGCTCTTTAATAGCTGTCTATGTAGGTCATACCTTTCCTTCCAAGGAGTAAGCATCTTTTAATTTTATGGCTGAGGTCACCATTTGCAGTGATTTTGGAGCCCAAAAAAATAAAGTCTGTCACTGTTTCCACATCTATTTGCTATGAAATGGGACCACATGCAATGATCTTAGTTTTCTGGCTTAGCTTTAAGCCAACTTTTTCACTCTCCTCTTTCACTTTCATCAAGAGGCTCTTCAGTTTTTCACTTTCTGCCATGAAGGGTGGCATCATCTGCATATCTGAGTTTATTGATATTTCTCCCTGCTGGAATCTTGATTCCAGCTTATGCTTCATCCAGCTCAGTGTTTTTTTCATGATGTACTCTGCATATAAGTTAAATAAGCAGGGTGACAGTATACAGCCTTGACATACTCCTTTTCCTATTTGGAACCAGCCTGTTCCATGTCCAGTTCTAACTGTTGCTTCCTGACCTGCATACAGTTTTCTCAAGAGGCAGGTCAGGGGGTCTGGTATTCCCATCTCTTGAAGAACTTTCCACAGTTTATTGTGATCCATGCAGTCAAAGGCTTTGGCATAGTCAATAAAGCAGAAGTAGATGTTTTTCTGGAATTCTCTTGCTTGTTCAATGATCCTGCAGATGTTGACAGTTTGATCTCTGCTTCCTCTGCTTTTTCTAAAACCAGCTTGAACATCTGGAGGTTCACAGTTCATGTATTGCTGAACCCTGGCTTGGAGAATTTTGAGCATTACTTTACTAGCATGTGAGATGAGTACAATTGTGTAGTAGTTTGAGCATTCTTTGGCATTGCCTTTTTTTGGGATTGTAATGAAAACTGACCTTTTCCAGTCCTGTTGCCACTGCTGAGTTTCCCAAATTTGCTGGCATATTGCATGCAGCACTTTCACATCATCATCTTTTAGGGTTTGCAATAACTCAACTGGAATTCCATCACCTCCACTAGCTTTGTTCGTAGTGATGCTTTCTAAGGCCCACTTGACTTCACATTCCCAGATGTCTGGCTCTAGATGAGTGATCACACCATTGTGGTTTTCTGGGTCATGAAATTCTTTTTTTGTCCAATTCTTCTGTGCATTCTTGCCACTTCTTATTAATATCTTCTTCTTCTGTTGGGTCCATACAATTTCTGTCCTTTATTGTGCCCATCTGCATGAAATGTTCCCTTGGTATCTCTAATTTTCTTGCAGAGATCTCTAGTCTTTCCCATTCCATTGTTTTCCTTGATTTATTTGCATTGATCACTGAGGAAGGCTTTCTTATTTCTCCTCATTATTCTGTGGAACTCTGCATTAAGGTGAAAGGTGTGTCTACCTTTCCTTTTCTTCTTTGCCTTCCACTTCTCTTCTTTTCTCAGCTCTTTGTAATGCCTTCTCAGGCCTCCTCATATATTTATGTAAAAACATGCAGTTATACAAGCATATATATAGGAAATGAATGATAGCAATGATACAAGAGATGGTTGGAAGGAATTAGAATTATTATTACAAGATACTTACATTACACAAGACATGATATAGCATTATTTGAATTCACAATGGTAGTTGCCAGAATCCAGTTTCTGAGAATGAATAGAATCAACAGGCATAAAGAAAGAGAGATCATTTCCAGGAATCAGCTTCCTGCTATTGCCCTCGAGTTCAGATCTGAAGATTAGTCTCTTGTGGGAAGTAATGAGAAAAACCAAAACTCAAAAATAACTCCAGTGAGAGAGATGAACTATATTCTTTGTAAGTTCACCTATACCTGTATTTGTAGTTTTGTATTTCTGAATGCACTCAAGGGTTAGTTCATGTCTTAGAACCAGGGCAGTACACGTGAGGCTGGTTGACTACAGCTCAGTCTTAATGCTATAATTTAGATATTAGGGACCCGTAGTGTATATATTTTTCCTAGGCATTAACTTTTTAGTACATTTTGCATTCTACCCACAAAGTTAAAAATTAACCACATGAGCACCTCAAGTAGCATGTATAAATTATGGGGAAAATGCAAAATTGAAAATCAAAAATAATGCAATGTATACGATCATTATTTTTGACATCACTTTAGCATAAATGTGGAATGGAAAAATTAAATTGGAAGTTTGTATATTTCCTTTAAAGAAAAATAATGGTAATTTCACAAATGCATGTATGCTGCTATGTCTGACTCTTTGTGACACCATGGACTCTAGCCTGCCAAGGCTCCTCTGTCCATGGAATTTTCCAAGCAAGAATACTGGAGCACATTGCCATTTCCTACTCCAGGGGATTTTCCAATCCAGGGATAGGGAAATCCATGTCTCCCACATCTCCTGCATTGCAGATAGATTCCTTACCACTGAGCCACCAGGGAAACCCATTTTACATATAGTTATTACCAAAGAATTTCTGCAAATTACTCTTTGGGGTTTTTCAGTGGGAAAATTCAGTCAATTCAATAGCTGATAATTTCAACAAATTTTTCTTTGTTATATAAAAATTCATGTTTTCTTTCCTACTATGAAATTTAACAGACATTCATTTAATTACATTTACAAACATAGAAATTGAAAAACTGAATAATTATAATTTTTGAATTTGTAGCTATACTTTGTGGTTATAAATACAACATTTGTATTTTTTTTTTAATAAATATCAGTTCAGTTCAGTTTTTCAGTCATGTCCAAATTTATGACCCCACAGACTGCTGCACGCCAGGCTTTCCTGTCCATCACCAACTCCTGGAGCTTGCTGAAACTCATGTCCATCAAGGCAGTGATGCCATCCAACCATCTCATCCTCTGTCATCCCCTTCTCCTCCTGCCTTCAATCTTTCCCAGCATCAGGGTCTTTTCTAATGAGTCAGGTCTTCCCATCAGGTGGCCAAAGGATTGGAGTTTCAGCTTCAGCATCAGTCCTTCCAGTGAATATTCAGGACTGATTTCCTTTAGGATTGACTGGTTAGATCACCTTGCAGTCCAAAGGACTCTCAAGAATCTTCTCCAACATCACAGTTCAAAAGCATCAATTCTTCAGCACTCAGTTTTCTTTGTAGTGCAACTCTTACATCCATACATGACTAC
The DNA here is from genome assembly GCF_029378745.1 of Bos indicus. NCBI lineage: Eukaryota > Metazoa > Chordata > Mammalia > Artiodactyla > Bovidae > Bos > Bos indicus. Next base: position 5,789,110 of record NC_091771.1, read on the forward strand.
TGGAAAAACCATAGCCTTGACTAGACAGGCCTTTGTTGGCAAAGTAATGTCTTTGCTTTTTAATATTCTGTCTAGTTTGGTTAGTGCTTTTCCTCCTATATATATATATATATGTGTGTGTGTGTGTGTATGTATATATATAACAAATATATAAAACAAATTATATATAACAAATATATAACAAAATATATTTTACTATAAATACAATATTTGATATATAATACAGAAAAAATATTTCAATGAGATACTAGCAGTTTAACTTGACCTCTACCTGTGCAAAGAGCTGACTCATGTGAAAAGACCCTGATGCTGGGAAAGATTGAGGGCAAGAGGAGAAGGGGGTGACAGAGGATGAGATGGTTGGATGGCATCACTGACTACAATGAATTTGAGTGGAAATAGTGAAGGAAAGGGAAGCCTGACATGCTACAGTCCATGAGGTCACAAAGAGTCAGACATGATTTATCTACTAGACAACAACCACCACTAAACATATAGTAATTCTTGTCACTGTTACCTGCTAATCTTCTCTTGAATCCTCTAAGTTTCATTCAATCTTCTCTGTTATCCTTTCTAGCAGACAAGTATCCTTGAATACTTAGAAAATTATGAGAGTATTTTAACTGTTTTTCTCTGTATTTATGTTTTTAATTTTGCTTTTCAAGATATTTAGTCTCCACCTGTACATAGAGTCCTTATGTAAAACAAAGTTTACTTATGCAAAAATGTATGAGGCTTCCCTGATAGCTCAGTTGATGAAGAATCAATTCATTTCATTCTCCAGCTGAAGCCCTACAGTCTTAAATCACAAACTTGTCTAGAGAGACCCTTGGAAAGGAAAAATGCTGTTTATTTTTCCAGCCTCATCACAGGTACCACATATGTCTTTCTTCCTCTTAATTAAATCTGTTATTCATCTGTGAATGTCACCTCCTCTGAGGATTCTTCCATGTCGCAACCTACACAGTAGATTGGGTTTGGCATCCCGTAGTCTGACTATCATTGACCCATACTCTTTAGTAGTGGTTCCTTGTTTTTATCTCTCTAGCTGACACGTTTCATGGAGGCAGAGACTATGTCTGCTGTTTGAATGGGAATCTGCAAGCCAAGTATAAAGATTTTGAATAAGAGAATAGCACTTTTTAAATGGTAAAGTTTTAATAACATGTTTCCATTCTCTGTGCACATGTTCTGGAATATTCTTTCCCTTTAATATTCTCGACCAACTTTTTTTATCCATAGGCTTCAGCTTAAATGTTATTTCTTCAGAGTTGTTCTCTAGATCATGAAATGAAATACAGCCTTCTATAATACACTATAAAAATATGGTGTAATTTCCCAACATACTGCAGATCATGTTTTGCAGTATATATTTATTCCATTGAGTATTTGGCAGTGTCTGTTTCTCTCTCTACAAGTCTTTAACTTTGGCAAAAGGGATTTTTTTTTTCATTTCTCTCCACTATTTTAGTCAAGGTTGCACAGAGTGAAATATGTGCTCAAGAAGAATTTGTTTAGTAAAAGGTGAATGGACAGTTTTTGTTTGGTTTTGCTGGTTTTGTTTTCCTTAGGACTTGTTTTTATTTTATGTCCTGTTTTATCAGAAATAAAATATGCCAACATTATGACAAGCATTGGTTACTTTCAGTTTCTAGTTCATGAAGACAAAAATCTGGAATGCGTTGCTGCAGAAAATGCATTTTAATATTGACAGGATAAATGCAAAGAGTTTGGGGGGTCTATTTAATTGGACATTTACATCGGAGAAGTAACTTTTCTTATTTGCATTTTGTTTCACTAGCAGAATATTTTTTGAAAAGGTCTATTTCTTATTTTCAAAGTTGTCATACAATAGACACATGTGTCACTCAACAATTAATGGTGCTTTTACCATAACTTTATGGACAAACTGATCAGGGCTGCTCCTTTGTTGTCTCTGTGTCTGGAAATCAAACACATAAGTGGTCATTGAAGCTTATTTTGCTTGCATCCTAGTGCAAACTGTAAATTTTCCAGCTCATTTATGTAAAGTAAAGATTACCTCAGATCTGGAAGTTAGATTCGATTAGCATTTCACTAAAGATCAGCATGCAATGTGAGTAATGTCTTTTTTCTAGAAGATTAGGAAGCAGTATGTATTATTTGGATAATGATAAGTGTAACAATTCTGAGGCCACCTTCAAGGAGACCTATGCAAGAAAAACAGTCATTTCTGGCAGCTAACAAATGCATAATTTATTTATAATGATTTAGGAATTTTAGTCACATAGAATTTTTTTTTTTTTAAAGAACGGTAACTCTTACACATTTGCATCTGGAGAAATAAGTTTTATACAAACAGTTTTAATAATATTCCTGCAGGAGTACAAATAGGATTTAACAATAGGAATGAATTTTAAATGGTCATCTATTATTAATACTGAATATATAAACCCTAATAAGGAAGAGCACAAATAGTTTAATAAGACACTATGCTATGGATATGGATATGTCAATAACTCTCAAGCGATTGGTATATTCATCCATTCTTCATTAAAAATGCATGGCTATTTAATTCCAGACAAACTCAACTACAGACAGTATGTTTTAGAAAAAGAGGCAAGCCTTTTAATAATAGGTTTGTTTGTTTATTTTTAACATAATTTATCAGTGATACTTTTGTTGCAAAATATCTTCACAGAAACTGGAAATGTATTAAAGATTTATAGCCATTTCCCTTTAGAGGAATGTTTACATGAGATGCACTTTAAAATGCTAAAGAATAACAAAGAAGTTAAGGCAGAGATGTGTCCTTTAAAGTGCTATTGTATAAAGAAACTCAGCCTTTACTTTTCCACAACAGCAGCTTTCATTTGGCAAGGAAAACATTTTTATCCAATTTTAAGTTATTTAACCCTTAAAAATTTGAATTAATATCATTATACTCACTGAAGTATAAGCAAATTTACCTATTGACTGTTTAGGCTAAGAGAGAATGGAAATTAATGGTTGGGTTCCTAGTGATCTAATTTAATATAAGAATGAATGTATAGGGAGAGCAATAGGAACAAAATGAGAGAATATTGAATGAAATAACAAACACTAGGAAAAGAGCAAGATAATAGTGAAAAGCTAGCATACAGAAAAGTTAAATGTATATGCTTTTTTTTTCCTGTTCTGAAACCATATTCTATATTTATCAGATTTTCCTTACAGCTAAGGTAGTTATAGCAGATTATTGTTCTCCATTATATGAAAGATTATACTAATAATATAAACCTATCATGTGGAATGTTTAGCCAAATATATAGTTTATTTTTATAAACACTTTTAAAATGGTTATTTAACAACTAAGGAATTTTAATCAATTAAAACCAGCCATATAATCATAAATTACCAAGCTATTTTCCTATTCTGGGACATTTTATCAAATATCAAGTTTTTAAAGGTTATATTAACTTTGTTAATGCTTAATTTAAGCTAAAACATAATATCTTAAAATATTCATTCACTCACTCAAATTATTTCTTAAAAATCAATTGCATTCCTTTCCTGTTTTAACCACAGAGAATACTAATTTGCTAAAGCTTAAAGGAGATCTGCTAAAGTTAAAGCTTAGATGAGAAAAGGGCATTGAAGCAATAATCAGATACATACAAGATGATGAACTGCAATTATCTATAGAAAGTACAGAATAGCATGAGAGTTACCAAAGTTAGACTGGGACTCAGGGAAGGCATGCCAGAAAAATTTATACATAAGGTAAGATCTGAAAAACAAATATTGATAGAAAGCTATCAATAAATAGTTCAGAGCACTGCACTAAAGGAAGCATCATGTGCCTCCGTCCAGATATGATACAAGAGCTTAATGGATTCAAGCATCTAAAAGTAAACAAGCATGCCTGGAAATTAGTGAGGGGACTAAAACTAATGCAAAATGAGACTAGAGAGTTTCTAGATCATGAAAAGGCTTGGCAAATCTTAAGAATTTGAATTTAGTTTCATGCTAATTGAGGGGCCCATAAAGAATTTTAAGAAGGAAAACAATGTGTATTTCTTTCCATTTTGAAAATAAAAGTTAGCTTCAGGAGAATGGAATGGGGGAGCAGTGTGGGCTGAAAATGAAGAGACAATCAGCAGGCATCACTGTCAAGAATTAATTGTAGACTGAATTAGAGAGATTGCAGTTGCAGATAAGAATATTGGATAGATTTGAAATATATTTTCAAGTTAAGTAAACATAACTTGTTAATTGACAGATGATGAAAAGTGAAGAGTCATAGAGACCTTTCTATTTGCAACAAACAGCTAAATGACATCATCATTTATAGACTGGATAATTTAAAGAAAAAATAAACTTTATGGGAAATATCAAGAAATGCATTTAGGATATATTTTGCCTAAAGTCCATTGAAACATCTGAGTGGAAATATCTAGCAGTTAACTGGAGATAAGTTAGAACTCAGGATAGTTTTGGACTCCAGGTATGTTAGCTGATTGTCATGAAGAGAGAGAGAATTTAATCTAAAGCAAGAGAGATTATTTGGGAAGGGAGAGTGGAAAAGTACATCATGTGAAATGCTGGGCTGGATGAAGCACAAGCTGGAATCAAGATTGCTGCGAGAAATACCAGTAACATCAGATATGCAGATGACACCACCCTCATGGCAGAAAGCAAAGAAGAACTAAAAAGACTCTTCATGAAAGTTAAAGAGAGTGAAAAAGTTGGCTTATAACTCAACATTTATAAAACTAAGATCATGGCATCCAGTCCCATCACTTCATGGCAAATAGATGGGGAAACAATGGAAACATTGACAGACTTTATTTTTTGGGGCTCCAAAATCACGGCAGATGATGACACCAGCCATGAAATTAAAAGACGTTTGCTCTTTGGAAGAAAAGCTATGAACAACCTAGAAAGCATATTCAAAAGCAAAGACATTACTTTGCCAACAAAGGTCTGTCTAGTCAAAGCTATGGTTTTTCCAGTAATCATGTATGGATGTGAAAGTTGGACTATAAGGAAACCTGATCACCGAAGACTTGATGCTTTGAACTGTGGTCTTAGAGAAGATTCTTGAGAGTCCCTTGGACTGCAAGGAGATCCAAAGTCAATCCTAAAGGAAATGAGTCCTGAATATTCATTGGAAGGACTGATGCTGAAGCTGAAACTCCAATACTTTGGCCACCTGATGCGAAGAACTGACTCATTAGAAAAGCCCCTGATGCTGGAAAAGATTGAAGGCAGGAGAAGAAGGGAACAATATAGGATGAAATGGTTGGATGGCATCACCAAATCAATTGACATGAGTTTAAGTAAGTTCCAGGAGTTGGAGATGGACAGGGAAGCCTGTTGCACTGTAGTCCATGGGGTCCAAAGAGTCAGACATGACTGAACAATTGAACTGAACTGAACTGAATGGAAAATTGTGGTGAATTCTGTGTAGAGGTCATACATACATGCTAAGATGCTTTAGTTGTGTTCGACTATTCATGACTCTATGGACTGTAGCCCACTAGTCTCCTCTGTCCACGGGATTCTCCATGCAAGAATACTGGAGTGGATTGTCATGTCAAGTGCAATCCTCTTAAAAACCATGCAAGTGTCAAGAAGAGAGTGTAAGAAAAGAAGTGTAATATTTTTTTCCTCCCAAGAATACCAATTTAGATTAAAATATTTGAAAACAGAAGTCATTTTAAAATTAAAATCATATAAAAAATTTTGTAAACATCTCTTTGAATTAGGAAAAAATCCTACCTGTGAGGAGGTCTGTAACAACAGATGAAAGTTTGTTCTAAAAGTAGAACACTGAAACCAGAAGATCAGTCAATATTAGAATTGAACTGGGAAGCTTAATTTACATAAAGGAAGAAAACTGAATTTATGGAGTAATCTGTGATATTGGAGATTTGTTTGAAAAATGAGAGCTTCCAATTTCTCTTAGGTTAAAAAAGCTGAAGATAGTATCTTCATCACAGGAAAAAAAAAATAAGTAAACATGGTCAAGCTAAAATATCATTTCTTTTGAGTCCATCAGAATTCTGAGATCACAAAAAAACCATGTAACCTAAAGTTCAAGAAAAGGGCAAGTCCTTCTGAAGAATAATGGAACATGCCAATCATCTCAACTGTGGTGGAAGATGAGGAAAATAATGTCTGTGTGGCCTCAAAAAAATTTAATCAGCTAATTATAAAGAGCTGCTGAGCACTAAGCAGCCTAGCTTTTCAATCATAAATAACTTAGATGGTTGTATACCTGTTTCTACAGCCTGACTGCACAAAACAGCTAATATTCTATTAAAAATTAAACAACACACATACAAAAACAAGAGGATCCAACCCACTATAAAGAAAAAAAAGTGAAAAATACTAGGTTGATAAATTATTCGGATATTGAAACTATTATACAGATTTGAAATAATGATGATAATATTAAAATATGCAGTGGGAAATGTGGACATCAATGAATATAGGAGAATGTCTTAGCCTGGATTTTCTAGTGAAATAGACCCAACAGAATATATATTTTTTATAAGAAATCCAATGTGTTATAAAAATTAAATCAATATATTTATATAAAATATATCAATTCAGTTCAGTTCAGTCACTCAGTTGCAACCAACTTTTTGCAACCCAATGAACTGCAGCACACCAGGTTTCCCCGTCCATCACCAACTCCCGGAGCTTGCTCAAACTCATGCCCGTCAAATATGTGATCCCATCTAACCATCTTATCCTCTGTTGTCCCCTTCTCCTCCTGCCTTCATCAGAGTCTTTTCCAGTGAGTCATTTCTTCACATCAGGTAGCCAAAGTATTGAAGCTTCAGCTTCAGCATCAGTCCTGCCAATGAATATTCAGGACTGATTTCCTTTAAGATTGATTGGCTGGATCTCCTTGTAGTCCAATGGACTCTCAAGAATGTTATCCAATACCACAGTTCAAAAGCATCAATTCTTCGGCGCTCAGCTTTATTTATGGTCCAATTCTCACATCCACACATGACTACTGGAAAAACCATAGCTTTGACTAGATGGATATTTGTCAGCAAAGTAATGTCTCTGCTTTTTAATATGCTGTTTAGGTTAGTCACTGCTTTTCTTCCAAGGAGCAAGTGTCTTTTAATTTCATGGCTGCAGTCACTATCTACGTGATTTTGGAGCTCAAGAAAATAAAGTCTGCCACTGTTTCCAACATTTTCCCGTCTATTTGCCGTGAACTGATGGGACCGTATTCCACGATCTTAGTTTTTTGACTGTTAAGTTTTATGCCAGCTTCTTAACTCGCCTCTTTCACTTTTATCAAGAGGCTGTTAATTCCTCTTTGCTTTCTGCCATAAGGATAGTGTCAAATGCATATCTGAGGTTATTGATATTTCTCCCAGAAATCATAATTCCAGTTTGTGCTTCATCTAGCCCAGCATTTCATATGATGTATTCTGCATATAAGTTTAATAACCAGGGTGACAATATACAGCCTTGACATACTCCTTTCACAATTTTGAACCAGTCTGTTATTGCTTGTCCAGTTCTAACTCTTGTTTTTTGACCTGCATACAGATATCTCAGGAGGCAGGTAAGGTGGTCAGGTATTTCCATCTCTTTAAGACTGATCTCCGTTCAATTCCAAGGTGAACTGTTCAATTAACTTGAAGTCTATGCCCCAACCACTAATGCCCAAGAAGGTGAAGTTGAACACGTCTATGAGAAGCTATAAGACCTTCTAGAACTAACATCATAAAAGATGTCACTTTCATCATAGGGGACAGGAATGCAAAAGTAGGAAAGCGAGAGATATCTGGAGTGGCAGGCGAGCTTGGCATTGTAGTACAAAATGAAGCATGGCAAAGGCTAACAGAGTTTTTGCCAAGAGAACACCCTGATCATAGCAAACACCCTCTTACAACAACACAGGAGCTGATGCTTTTCATGGACATCACCAGATTATCAACACAGAAATCAGATTGATTATAGTCTTTGCAGCCGAAGATGAAGCTCTATACAGTCAGCAAAAACAAGACCAGGATCTGACTGTGGCTCAGATCACAAATTCCTTATTTCAAAATTCAGTTTTAAATTGAAAAAAGTAGGGAAAACCACTAGACAATTCAAGAATGACTTAAATCAGATCCCTTACAGCTATACAGTGGAAGTGACAAATAGATTCAAGGGATTTGATATGATAGATAATTTACGTGAAGAACTATGGATGGAGATTCACAATACTGTACAGGAGGCAGTAATCCAAACCATCCCCAAGAGAAAGAAATGCAAAAAGGCAAAATTGCTGTCTGGCCTTACAAATAGCTAAAAAAAGAAAAGAAGTGAAAGGCAAAGGAGAGAAAAAAAAAATAGGTATACCTATCTGAATGCAGAGTTCCAAAGAACAGCAGGGAGCAATAAGAAAGCCTTCCTAAGTGATCAGTGCAAACAAACAGAGGAAAACAATAGAATGGAAAGACTAAAGCTCTCTTCAAGAAAATTAGAGATTTAAAGGGAATATATCATGCAAAGATAGGCAGAATAATGGACAGAAGTGGTATGGACCGAACAGGAGATGATGGAATTCCAGCTGAGCTATTTCAAATCCTAAAATATGATGCTGTCAAAGTGCTGCACTCAATATGCCAGCAAGTTTGGAAACTCAGCAGTAGCCACGGGAGTGGAAAAGGTCAGATTTCATTCCAATCCTTAAAAAAGGCAATCCCAAAGAATGTTCAAACTACTGCACAATTGCACTCATCTCACATGCTAGCAAAGTAATGCTCAAAATTCTCCAAGCTAGGCTTCAACAGTATGTGAACTGAGAACTTCCAGATGTTCAAGCTGGATTTAAAAAGTCAGAGGAACCAGAGCTCAAATTGCCAACATCCATTGGATCATAGAAAAAGCAAGATAATTCCAGCAAAACATCTGCTTCAATGACTACACTAAAGCCTTTGACTTGGAGGATAACAAACTTAGACAGGGTATTAAACAGCAGAGACATCACTTTGCTGACTAAGGTCTGTATAGTCAAAGCTATGATTTTTCCAATAGTCCTGTATGGATATGGGTGTTGGACCATAATGAAGGGTGAGTGCCAAAAAATTGATATTTTTGAATTGTGTGCTGGAGAGGACTCTTGAGAGTCCCTTAGACTACAAAGAGATCAAACCAGTCAATGATAAAGGAAATCAATCCTGAATACTCATTGGGAGGACTTATGCTGAAGCTCCAATACTTTGGCCACCTGATGTGAAGAGCTGACTCATTGGAAAAGACTCTGATGCTTGGAAAGATTGAAAGCAAGAGGACAAGATGAATGACAAAGGATGAGATGGTTGGATAACATCACTGACTTCATGGACATGAGTTTGAGTAAACTCCTCTGTGAAATGGTGAATGACAGGGAAGACTGGCTTGCTGCAGTCCATAGGGTTGGAAAAAGTCAGATGCAAATTAGTGACTGAACAACAACAATAAAACAGAGCATGAGAAAGAATAAGACATCCAAGAGCCCTACTACAATCCCAGAGGGAAAGAGAAATAGAATGGCATAGACAAAATACTTGAAGAGTTAACAGCCAGTATATTGCCTCGGATTGACCTAATTGCCTTTATAATAAAGCTTTATTCTGTGTATACGGCATTTCAATGTCTCTCTTTTGCTTTCAATAGTATCATTATTTTACTCTGATTTTTAAACCTTTATCACTTATTTTCATTTTCTATCCAAACTATGTTTCCAGTTATACTAACTCCAACACTCAGTACATGAGTATACCCAGCTATTTCAAGTTTCAGAAATGTTCTTTTGCAACATGTGTATCTGTACATGTAGATTTCTTTTCTTAAAATCCTCATCCACACCCAAGTCAAGCTAAATTATATCCAAGCTTTTGTTGAAGGTTACTTTTATCAGAGGCATTCTCTAACTTCCAGGCTATTTTATTACGTTCCCATATGACTGCCAACTTCTTTTTCTTATAACATTCAAAGTAATTTATTATAATGTTTACTTTTCTTATGCACTTTTTCCTAAGTAAGGAGTAAATCTCTTGAGTTTGATGAATGTACTCTGCTGCTAAGTCACTTCAGTCGTGTCCGACTCTGTGCGACCCCATAGATGGCAGCCCACCAGGCTTCCCCGTCCCTGAGATTCTCCAGGCAAGAACACTGGAGTGGGTTGTCATTTCCTTCTCCAATGCATGAAAATGAAAAGTGAAAGTGAAGTTGCTCAGTCGTGTCCAACTTTTAGTGACCCCATGGACTGCAGTCTACCAGGCTCCTCCATCCAGGGGATTTTCCAGGCAAGAGTACTAGAGTGGGTTGCCATTGCCCTCTCCCCTATCAGCTCCTATAAATCCACTAATCTGGCCTCGTTCTAGACATGGATGCTGACTGAAGAAGGCAGAAGTGCTCCCTTCCCTTCTGAGCTCACAAACCGCTATAGTTTTATGTATTTTCCTGTGTAGTTCAATGACCTGAGCATGGAAGATACTTTCACAAGATAAACGTTCATTAAATTTATAAATGACTTATTTAATAAAGTAAAAATGATACATTTAATATTAATAATAACAGGAAATATGAATGGCTCACAGACTTTAATATAGTGTTTATGAACAGTTGTTTCTTTCATTATTACATTGGAATGTTATACTTTTTAAATTTATTATTTTATGATCAGCACACTTGTAGATTCATAACTTGAAAAAATCTAGGCATCAGGAGTTTAGAATAAAAAAAGCAATTTTACATAGCTTAACAGTTTATGAAAACACAAGTTAGCAGATATTGTAAATCACCTATAGAATGTAAAAATTTTCCCAGAGCACAATCTAACTGTGCTGAAGAGGGCTGTAGATATAACTTGTAGCAAACCATTCAAAGCAGACTCTATTAATCTTAATTTTTACTGTTGCATTTATCAGAATTAACACATGGAAGATTATATATGTGAACTATTTATATGATAATGAAATCATGTAAAATTTGTAGTATGCACAAATCAAACATTTCTATTTGTTTTCTTTCTTGCTATGCTTATTTTGTTATATTTGTGACTTGTAATTTATTTTCATATTCCATATTTATGAATAAGAAGTCATAATTTATATAAACTATATTCACACAAGATAGTGTATTATAAAGACTTTGTCAGTCTTTTGCTGATGTATTTGTCTCCTTCTTTAATATATTGTAAATATATGCTGTAAATAATGGTGCATATTGTTACATTCTGAACAGACAAATACTACATATGTAATTCTAAATAAACTAGGAATTTGGTCTAGTCATTGTTGAGAACATTTTTAACACATTCAGTCATTCTGTGGCTAAAGCTTTTGAATTAAGAAAGACCCCAAGGATGGGAAGATAATAAAAATATGACAAAAATGAAATTCTTTTCTCTATATTCTGGAATTTAAAAATTGGTCGCTATTCATATTTTATATTTCTATAGAATTTTATTTTTTGAGTAGCCTCCCAATTATTACAATACTGCCCTTTCTGTTTATAACTTGAAAAATGCTACCCATTTGGAAATTCAATACTTTGGAAGTGTTATCACAATAAGACATATTATTTCTTCCCAGAATCTTGATTTTTCCTGAAAATCTTTGAGTAAGCACTTATAAAGTTTCTAATATTTATTTCTATTCTATAAGTTCTTTGAGATGCCCTGGTGGCTCAGATGATAAAGACTCAGCATGCCACATGGGAGACCAGGATTCAATCTCTGCGTTGAGAAGATCCCCTGGAGGAAATTGCAACCTATAGCAGTATTCTAGCCTGGAAAATCCTATGGACAGAGTAGCCTAGTCGGCTACAGTCTGTGGGGTCGTGAAGAGTCAGACATGACTGAGCAACTAGCACACACACACGTATCTTCTTTATTCATTTCTACCTTTTCTTAGTCATTTAAACTTAAATCTTAGAATCCATTTTTTTTCCCCCTTTGGACTGTACATGTCTTAATGTAATACAATCACATGAGAAATTGTTCACCAATTTACTTGTTCCCAAAAGCTGTTTAGCTTTTGTGTATTTTGTAATATAAATCTCCAGGTTTTTCTCAATTAAATTATTTAAATTCTGATTATATGTATATGCATATATCCACTGTGCTAAATTTGAATTTATAACTAAATACATAGTAAATATATTATACTTTATTTAAGCTATTATTGACAACTAAAAAGTATATATATTTAAGATATGAAAGTTGATATCTTGATATTATGAAATAATAATGACGATAAATCTAGTTAATACTTGCCTTTTGGAAGTTTTCTGTGTGCCTCTGGGATTTTACAAAAGATCTACATTAGTGTTTATTATCACTAATAGGGAAATTCAAAGGTTTTTGCTTTCATGAAGAAAGGAAAAAATTAAAAAAAAAGCAACTTCACACTAACAATCTATTTTACAGGTGGTGATGTATATATTTCAATGGTACTCTCTCAAATAGGTTCATCAATATGATTTTTCTAGATTCCACGTATATGAATTAATATACAATATTTGTTTTTCACTTTCTGACTTACTTTCCTCTGTATATAGGCTATGGTTAATCCACTTCAGTTCAACTGACTCAAATGCATTCCTTTGTATGGCTGAATAATATTCCATTTCTTTATCCATTCATCTGTCTACAGACAATAACATAGGGAGCTCAGTCTGGTGCTCTGTGATGGCCTAGAAGGTGAAATGGGAGACAGTTGGGAAACAAGCTGAAGAGCAAGGGGATATTTGCTCTTGAGCCATATAAATATACTTATAAGGATATAAGTATACTTATAGCTGATTCATGCTGTTGTATACCAGAAACCACCAGAACATTGCAAAACACTTATCCTCCAATGAAAAATTTAAAAGTAGAATTCAGTGGTTGTTTTGTAATGAGCCTATAGAGGCAGCACACACTGAGAAGGAAAGTGGCACTGCTAAAGTCTTTCTGTTGGAACTACACTCAGCATCCCAGCCTCAAACTGTTGTAGCCTTGGACTGTGAATGTGGGCTTCTGTGCATGATCAAAAATTTATTCTGTGCAGCCGTTAGCTAGATGTGGCCTAAAGTAATCACTTTTCACTTTATACCATTTTGGTCTAAGAAAAGTTCCATAGGAACTTTCTACCTTTGGATAGTAGGGGAAACATGTCTATCCATCATCACACATAAATGCCTTTTACTTCCTCTCTCCCTCCTTCTAATCCATCCTTCCCTGCATTCTTGGTCTCTCTTTTTTCCTTTCCTTATTCCTTCCTTTCTTTCTCCTTCTCTTCTTTCTTTTTTGTTTCCACATTTAAGATCTACCCTCCAAGCAAATTTCAAGTATTCATTGCAATATTAACTATAATTAATCAAAATCACATTTTACCTTAGATGTCTGGAATTTATTCATTTTGCATAACTGACACTTTGACTTGTTGATCAACATCTTCCCATTTCTCCCTCCCAATAGCCTCTGAAATCTACCATTCTACTCTATGCTTTTTGAGTTTAACTGTTTTAGGTTCCTCATATATGAGGTAGTGTAGTATTTGTCTTTTTGTGTCTGGCTTATTTCACTCAGCATAATGCTCTCATATTGGAGAAGGAAATGGCAACCCACTCCAGTGTTCTTGCCTGGAGAATCCCAGGGACGGGGGAGCCTTGTGGGCTGCCGTCTATGGGGTTGCACAGAGTCGGACTCGACTGAAGTGACTTAGCAGCAGCAGCAGCAGCAATGCTCTCATGGTCCATTCAAGTTGTCACAAATGATAGGATTTCCTTCTTCATCATGATGAAATAATATTCTATTGTAAACATATTCCACATTTTCTTTATCCTTTCATCCATCAATGGACATTTAGGTTTTTTCTATGTATTAGTTTTGGGGATTAATGCTAAAATGTACAGAGAGTGCAGATATCTCTTTGGGATCCTGATTTCATTTCCTTTGGGTATATACCTGGAAAATAAAGTAATTCTAATTTTAGTTGTTTGAGTAATATCATATTATTTTACATAGTGGCCATATCAAAACACCTTCCTTGTGCCTTAAGGTTTTTCTATATGTATGATTATTTCATCTGCAAACAGATAATTTACTTCTTTTCTAATTGGAATGCCTTTTAGTTATTTTTCTTGTCTAATTATCCTTGCTAGAACTTCTGGTACTTTGTTGGGAAGAAGATATTAGAGTGAGTTTCCTTGCTTTATTTTATATCTTACAGGTAAAATGTTTCATTACTATATTATCTGTGTTTTTTTCATACCTGGCCTTTATTGTGTTTGGAGAGGTTTCTATTTTGTTGACAGTTTAATCATGAATGGATATTGGACTTTGTTAGATACTTCCTCTGCTTCTATTGAGGTGATGGTGTTTTTTTTTTTTTTTTTTTCAAATTTCATTTTGTTACTGTGTTGTATTGCACTGATTAGTTTGTATATGTTTGAACAGCCCTTGGATTCGTGGGATAAATCCCACTTGGTCATGGTATATGACCCTTTTAATGTGCTGTTGAATTCTATTTGCACCTTAATATTAAGTACAATTACCTCCACAAAGTTTTTTTCTTTTTTTCATATAAACCCACATTCTGATTTTGAGGTGGCCATGAGTTTTGAGAGACACTAATTAACCCAGTACACTATCTAATCAATTTTTGGAGCAAATGACAAGATTCTGAGTGGTAAGATTTAATGATCTTAAACAAATGTTTATCTTCCATGTATATACATAATCACTAGCTTTACTTTGCATCTTTCTTTGAGGTAATTTTAAATATTTTTAAATGTCAAGATTTTATAAATATGACTATGAACTGGACAATATTAATTTGTACATAAACATGATTATATGAAGATTTGTACATATTTATTAGCAAATAAATCCCAGTTTTCTATGATCAAGAAGAGTCTTAAACCCAACTCAAACTGAGTGATCATGGGAAGCTGGGATTTATTTGCTAATAAATATGCACATATGTGAATAGGGTATAAAGAACAAATTTGGAAGTAAAAAATATCATAAATGAAAGATATGAAGAAGTGTGATCCAAAATTTCTAGAAATATTCATTACTTTAAAAATCTAGTAGTTAGTAAGGAAAGCATGAGCTCCTCTCTAGATTCAGTAAACAAGGAACATGGTGCCTGAGTAGGACTTGATGATCTGCAATATATTTCCTGCGTAAGTAGCAATTGAAGGATGACTATACAAGGCAGCCAAGGTTTGATTGAAAAAGTAGAATAGAAATGTAGCCTATATATGCATTTTTCCTATTGAAATAAAGGAAATGTGTCCCTCTAGGATAAAATGTAGTATCTTAGTATGTGCAGCAAGAGTGAGTGAAAGCAGTAGAAAATATAAAAATCCATATGCTTTAAGTTACTATCATCTGCTGGCAATGCTGTGCCTGTGTGCTGTCACTTCAGTGATATCTAACTCTTAGGGACTCTGTGGACGGGAGCTCACAGGGTTCCTCAGTCCATGGGATTTTCCAGGAATGAATGCTGTAGTGAGTTGCCATGCTCTCATCCAGGGTATCTTCCCAACCCTGGAATGCAACCCACATTTCTTCTGTCTCCTGCATTGGCAGGTGGGTTCTTTATCACTAGTGCCACCTGGGCAGCTTCCAGGTCAAGTGTTAGTTGCTCAGTTGTGTTCCACTCTCTGCAACCCATGGATTGTTGCCCACCAGGATCCTCAGTCCACAGAATTCTCCAGGCAAGAGTACTGGAGTGGGTAGCCATTCTCTTCTCCAGGGGATCTTCCTGACTCAGAGACCAAACCCAGGTCTGCCGCCTTGCAGGCAGATTATTTAAGGTCTGAGTTACCAGTGCACGTGTGCTAAGTTTCTTCAGTCCTGTGTGACTCTTTGAGCCACCAGAGAAGCTAGCAGTTTGATCGAATGCTAATTACAATATACACCCTCATTTCTAATCTATTCCTGCTATTCCTGGCACCATTGTCAAGTAGCACTCTTAACGGAACGTCCACTAATTCCCAATTTGAGAGGATCTGCTAATCTGTGAATTTCTCTATATAAATACATAAGTAAGGTCTTCCTGTAGAGGAAGGAAAGACACAGAAGTGGGAGGTGGGGAATACTGTGAAATGGGGTGAGGGAAAATGAAGAGGAAATGTCATTTGGCATTTTGTATTTGACTGCTAAATTTGTACATTTTACCTCTCAACTAGGATTGCAAATGTAAATATATATATTTACATATACATATGTATATTATATATATATTAATTATATACATATTATATATATAAACAACTCACACAGATCAGGAGGAAGTCTAGCAACAGGAACTAGAATTGGGAACTATATAGTTTCTGTTTTTTGATTTATATCAGTAGATAATTAAAAATAGATGTATTTGTTTGCTAACTATTCAATATCTACCTTGAGGCTCTTCCACCCTTTCCTTCCTCCTTATTTTCTTTCCTTTCACTAATATCCATTTGATTACTATATGCTAGGAAGTGTTTAGGTATTTTAGTGGTACAACATTGAGCAAAACCTGAGCCATTCCTGTTCATATTGTGTTTACAGTCTACAAAAAATGTTCTATTTAGAGAAGCATTAGATTGTCAGAATAGAAAATTTACAAAGTAAAAATCATTCTAGGAAAGGCGTGTGGTTGTTTGAAAATACAGGACAAATGAAATAAAGAAAGAAAAAAAGTGTTTATAGAGATTATATTGGTATCTATTAATTTGAATTGGGCTCGAGATAATAAACATGCTACTTATTAAAATGATTATAGCAAGTTTCTCAGATTAAAAAATGCAACTAACTAGCAATGTTTTAGTTATATAATATTAAAATGTTGTACTGCAAGAATGTGTTTAAATTTAAAATGTTAGCAGCATTCAGTACTACTAATTAGAGTGGTAACAACACTTGGGAAGGAAATAATATGGTAAAAGAAATGTGGCAGAACCAAGTTGAAGCTAATGAGAGTCTTATGAAAACATTTCTAAGGATGTAAAAATGGTGAATTGGTCAATGTCATACTTTAAGAAACAAACATATAATAATAATAATGAATTGTGTTTTAAACTCTCTAAAATAGGTTGTTCCAGGAATACAACATTGAGATTTAAGAAATATTCCATAGTGGAACCACAATCTCAATTATACCATAAAGGAGGAAAACTTTAATTTATGTGATATGTTAATAGATTTATTTTTGCTAAGTCACTTCAGTCATGTCCGACTGTGTGCAACCCCATAGACAGCAGCCCACCAGGCTCCCCCGTCCCTGGGACTCTCCAGACAAGAAAACTGGAGTGGGGTGCCATTGCCTTCTCCAGATTTATTGTAGCTCTTCTTTTTAAATTTTATTTATTGGAGTAAGAAGAGTGAACATGATATTTGCCATCTTAAAATTTTAAGTATATGATATGGTGTTATTAACTATGGGCGTAGATATGTGCAGCAAATCTCTAGAGTTCATTCATGTTGCATAACTGACACTTTACAACTCATGAATAGTAGCTCTTCATTTCACCCAGCCCAGGCCCTGGCAACCAACATTCTACTCTCTGCTTCTGTGAGTTAGCCTATTTGCAGTACTCTATAGAAGTGGAATAATACAGTATTTGTTCTTCTGTGACTAGCTTATTTAACACAGCATAACACCCTACAGATTCATCCACATTATTGCTTATTGAAGAATTTATTTCTTTTATTAAGGATAAATAGCATTCCATCATACATAATACCACCATTTCCCCCTTTTAACATTGATGACCATTTACATTGTTTCCACCTACTGGCTGTTGTGGATAATGTTTCAGTGAACATGGGAATCAAAATATCTCCTTGTTTTCATTTTGATAATTTTGGATGAATACACAAAAGTGAGATCACTGGATCATATGGCATTTCTCTTTTTAATTTCTTGGGGAACCTCCATACAGTTTCTATTGTGGCTACACTGTTCCTATCAACAGTGTATAGAAAGTTTTTGGTATGCAAATTCAGCATGATCACTATCAAAATCCCAATGGCATTCTTTACAAAATAGAATAAAATCATAAGATTTCTATGGAAACACAAAGGTATCCCCAAAAGCCTAAAATATTGGAAAAGTAAAGCAAAACTGAAGGCACTGTACTTTCTGATTTCAAAATATATTACAAAAATATGGTAATTCAAAGAATATGGTACTAGCATAAATACAGACCCATAGAATATTAGAACAGAATAGAGTCCAGAAACAGAACCACATTTCCATGGTCAGCTGATATTGACATTGCCTCAAGAATATAAAACTGAGAAAGGATAGTGACTTCAGCAAATGGTGTTGAGAACACTGGATATTTACATATAAGTAAATGAGATTGGGCTTATCTTACTTTTTTAAAATTTTTCATGCTACATAGAAATCAACTCAGAATGGGTTACACTCTTAGATCTAAGCCCTGAAACTGTAAACCTCCTACAAGAAACCATGAGCAAGAAGTGTCATGAGATTGGCCTTGAATGTCATGTGACACAAAAAAGCAAAGGCATTTCTTCTTAAATTGTTGTCAGAAGATTCCAAATATAGTACTAAAATTTTTTCAGAACACCAGATAGACAAAATTTGGTGTGCTATTCCATTGAAAGTACTGTCCATCAATATTAGACATATTAATTATATGACTTATAATAAATTATGAGACATAATATAAGTACCTGACAAAAAAATGAAGATAACTACCAAAAAAGGCACATTTCAAAACTGAAAGAATTCAGCTTTGAAATAAAAAGTAACATATACAAGTTAATGAGATACATGTATAAACTAAACTCTTGAACATTCTGTATAGCTGAAAATAGATTATGAGCAAATATAAAATTATTGACAATTCTAACAGATACAATTATTTAGATTATTTCAATTTTCTGACTGACATTTCGCAGCTAAGAGATCAGTTATTTAATTTTATCTATGAATGTATATTAATGCTATTTTAAAGTCCTTTGAAATACTGACTAGAAAAAATATTTCATAGGCATTCTGTCTTTCAGAATATTCCAATATATTAATAAATAGAACTGAACATTGGATGTTTGTGTTATAAAAAAACTGTATTGCTCAACTTTGATTCGTTAGCACATAATTCAAAATCTCACTATATAACAAAAATTTATCAAATTATATTACTTTTCATAGTTGACTTGTTGAAATTGCTCCATATTTCTTCAGCTTCTGATACTAACACTGAAGAAGGAAATTGTTTCTCTTGGGGCCACATGGGAAGAGTTAAAAGTGGTAGAAATATGAGTTATTTTTAATGTCTCAGCTCAAAGCTGGGACATTGTCAATTCTGTTCATATTGATTCAAGAAAGTCAGTTGATCATGCTTGAATGTGAAGTGGGGAAATATCCCTTGAACCCACGGAGGATGAAAGGAGTGAGGAAAAAGGGGACATGGAGGTTCTGGAAGGTTGTAAAGGCTCTAGTAATGGAGCCCAGGACCACGAGGCTCCTGAGCTCTTCAGCAGCCCAGTGTCTGAGAAAGGGAACCATCTCCAAGGAGTGGCTGGACGTTACTTATTCAAGTGTCTGATAAACGTTAAGAAGGAGGTAGATGACGCCTTAGTTGAAATGCATTGGGTTGAGGGCCATAACAGGGATTTGAGGAACCAGCTTTGTACTTATATATGTAACCAAATTTTCAGGCTTGTTGCTAGTTAACTCCAAAATTCTCGCACAGTTGGGAAAGTTCTATAAAGCAGCTTGCTTTGAAGAGTGGCCTAGGGGTGGGGTGGTGGCAAGCTGAATTCCATCATTAGCCCACTAGTAACATTATGTGGAATTGTCTTAAAAAACCAAGAAATGAGTCCATTTTTAAACACCTGCCTGCTTTAAAAAAAAAAAAAAAAAGAATTACAGGGCATTGTAGTATGGTAGTTCAGAAAAAGAATTGTGGTGATCAGCATCAACAAAGTGCCATCGGTAAACTCATAAGGGATTTAAACATGACTCAAGCTGATCACCTTTGGAGAAGGAAATGGCAACCCACTCCAGTATTCTTGCCTTGGAGAATCCTATGGACAGGGGAACCTTGGGGGCTGCAGTCCATGGGGTCGCAAGAGTTGGACACGACTAAGTGACTTTGACTACTACACGTGACAACGGAAAGGAATGCTTGATCTTCTTAGAGGGAAGGAATGAATTACTGAAAATAAAAACATTATCAATCATACATGTTTTTTAAGTTCCCTCTCCCATTAGAGTATGACTACTTTGAAAACAGGAAATTTCCATTAATCATCCTAATATCTTTTTGCTGTTGTTCAGTCACTAAGTCCTGTCCAACTCTTTGTGACCCCAGGGACTTCAGCATGCCAGGCTGTCCTGTCCTTTACTGTATCCTGGAGTTTGCTGAGATTCATGTCCATTGAATTGGTAATGCTATCCAACCATCTAGTCCTCTGCAGCCCTCTTCTCCTGCCCTCAATCTTTCCTAATATCATGGTCTTTTCCAATGAGTCTGCCCTTTGCATCAGGTGGCCAAAGTATTGGAGCTTCAGCATCAATCCTTCTAATGAATATTCAGGCTTGATTTCCTTTAAGATTGACTGGCTTGATCTCCTTGCTGTCCACAGGACTCTCAAGAGTCTTCTCCAGCACAACAATTCAAAAGCATCACACCTTCCACCCTCAGTCATCTTTATGGTCCAATTCTCTCATCTGTACATGACCACTGGAAAAACCACAGCTTTGACTATACAGACCTTTGTTGGCAAAGTGATGTCTCTGCTTTTTAATATGCCGTCTAGGTTTGTCATAACTCTCCAAGGAGCAAACTTTTTTTTTTTTTAATTTCATAGTTGAAGTCACAGTATGCAGTGATTTTGGAGCCCAAGAAAATGAAATCTGTCACTGTTTCCCCTTTTTCTCCTTCTCTTTGCCATGAAGTGATGGACCAAATGTCATAATCTTAGTTTTTTTGAATGTTGAATTTTAAGCCAGCTTTTTCACTCTCCTCTTTCACCCTCATCAAGAGGCTCTTTAGTTCTTCTTTGCTTTCTGTCATTAAAGGAGTATCATCTGCATATCTAATATTGTTGGTATTTCTCCCAGCAATCTTGATTCCAGTTTTTGATTAACCCAACATTTCACAAGATATGCTCTGCATGTATGTATTAGTCACTCAGTTGTGTCCGACCCTTTGCAACCCATAGACTCACAAGGCTCCACTGTCCATGGGATTTTTCAGGCAGGAATACTGGAGTGGGTTAAGCAGGGTGACATACTCTTTTTCCAATTTTGAACCAGCCAGTTTTCCATATCCAGTTCTGACTGTTGCTTCTTGTCCTGCA
The DNA here is from genome assembly GCF_029378745.1 of Bos indicus. Lineage (NCBI taxonomy): Eukaryota > Metazoa > Chordata > Mammalia > Artiodactyla > Bovidae > Bos > Bos indicus. Next base: position 5,810,399 of record NC_091771.1, read on the forward strand.
TACAGGTTTCTCAAGAGACAGATTTCCTATCTCTTTAAGAGTTTTCCACAGTTTGTTGTGTTCCACACAGTCAAAAGTCAAAGTAGTCAGATGTAGATGTTTTTCTGGAATTCCCTTGCCTTCTTTGAATTGTGTTAATCATATATATATATATATATGATATATATGTTAATCATATATATATAATATATATATTATATATATAATATTTCTAGGTTATACTGACAGGGAAAATACTTATATGACTCATCTATAGGGTCCATCTATAAATAATTCTTTATTGCTATTTCTATTTCCACTAACTTTTCTTTTGATATTGAATATAAAGATAAAAGAAAAAAAAAGAGATAACAATGAGTCTGATGCTTTGCTGCATTCTGGTCATTTTTCAAAACAATATGTCTGTATATTCACAAATGATAGATACAATAATGTGCTCTCCACATGAGAAAAAAAGGTGAGCATTCTTAGGAGCACAATTTCCAAATGCTCTGCATTCTATTGCCAGAGTTCAAGGGACATTCAAAGATTGAAATTGGGGGTTCTTAGTGGTCCCAGGGGGTAAAAATTCCTGTAATTGAGGCCCACAGTGAGAATATAAAGAACATTAAAATGCCATTAACTTCAAATACTCACACTCTATAATACATTAAACCTAATTATTATGACGTTATAGAAATATGTAGTATCCTAATGTTCTTTAAGCTGTTTACAAAAGTGAATACAAAAGTGTATTTGGCACCAGAGAACACGTTAACTTAATGGAAAGGAAAAAATGTCACTGTCTCCATGTACAGGAAATCCAGCACAAAGTATATTTGAATCTATGCTCTCTATTTTCATGAATAACATGGCCAATTCAATTCATTGAAAGTGAATGAATTTCATATGGGTTGGTTTCATAGAACCGAAAACTGGAATAGAAACAGAAGATTTAAAAAAAGGAATAGTATACCTCAGTTACTTATTTGTTGTTTATTTTCCTCAATTATTTTTTCCACTACTTTTTTTCTCACTAAAAATTGTTTTTGACCTGCATTGCTTTGATATTCTGAACAAACAACTGTCAAATTTGCCAAAGGCCAACTGACTTTTTAATGTTACATTTTGTGTTTGCAATGTCAAAAATCACTAAATGAATTTCTAAAAAATCACATTAGTGGACTATAGTTGTTTTGCCCTACAAAACAATCTACCTGAGTAACACTGTCTCTGGTTTCACAGCAACATGTAACAAGTAGGCATTTTAAAGATAAATATATTATGACCATTCTTAAATCCAGCTTCAAAGCACACACAAAAAATGGTTAATTACATAAAATCCAATCAACTAGAAGGAGTTTTTATCTTCTCTCCCTCTTCCTCTCCCTCCCTGGCTTTACTGACTATAATAAAAATCTTCCAACAGATATACAAGCTTTGTTATATTTCTTGTTGTGTATATGTACAGGAGTGACTAATTTAGAAACAAACAAAAAAAAGTGACCTGTGATACTTACTAATCTCATTATAAGCCTGAGCCAAGCAAATCTCCCCAAATTATAATCAGACTCACAATATAAAATTGCTCATTCATATCTCATATCCATACATTTCTTAACTTCACTATCTCAATAATGTCCATATTTAAAATAATTTTTAAAATTGTTTCACTAATCATAAAAACCTGATTTTTTCATCATTTGGACTTAACATTAGAATGAAAGTTGAATTATAAAAATATAAATATGAATGCATTTTTTGCCACTGTATAACTGGAAAGAATGGTTCTGGATACTATATTTTGAAAGACAGTTTATGTAGCAGATAATGAATAACATTATGGAACTAGATTTTCCAGGCTCTTATCTCTATAAATAGAACTTCTATTGTCACAATTCTATATATACCATATTCAATGTATTTTATGTTAATATATATTTATGTATACATATACATGTCATAATATATACCTGATGGGTCAGATGGTAAAGAGTCTGCCTTCAGTGTGGGAAACCTGGGTTTGATCCCCTGGAAAAGGAAATGACATCCCACTCCAGTATTTTTGCCTGGAAAATTCCATGGACAGAGGAGCCTGGTGGGCTACAGTCCATGGGTTGCAAAGAGTCATATATGTCATAATAGATACCTTTTTAAAACTTAAGATGAAAGAAATAACCTTTTATACATGCCTGGATATTTACCATTTGGTTACTCTCTCTTCATTTTTGATGATCCAAGTTTCCTTCTGGTATCATTTACTTTCTACCTGTAACATTTCATATCTTTCTACAGCAGGTCTATTGGCAAAATTTACTCATATCTTTCAGCCGTTTGATAATATATTTCATCCTCAATCCTTAAAAATAACTTAAAAGATATTAGACTTAGGTTTGACAGTTCTTTTCTTTCAGAATTATATCTACATTGTCACATTGTCTTTGCCTTCCATGATTTCTATTGAGAAATTCAGTGGTATTTCATTATTCCCTTGCATGTCTTGTTTTGCTCTAGTGTTTTACTCTTCATGCTTTCAAATTATTTTCTTTATATTTTGGGTTCAGCAATTTCATCAGGGTTTGTCTAGTTGTAGGTCTAGGTTATCCTATTGGAGGTTCACTGAGCTTTTTCTATAAATACAGTATGTACATACATCAACATGAATCCACAATATTGTAAAGTAATTAACCTCTAATTAAAATAAATTTAAATATCTAAAAAATACAGTATGTACAGTTATGTTTTATGCTGAATTAAAAAAAATATTTCTTCATTTTTTTTCTGAACAAATCTCATTCTCTTCATTTGAGATTCCAGTGACATAAAAACATTTTTATATCAGAACCTCATATACCTTGTTTCTATTTTTTTATTTGTTTATACTTCAGATTGGATAATTTCTGTTGCTCCATCTTCAATTTAATTGAATCTTTATAACTTCCATTATGCTACTATACCATTGACTATTTTTTTTTTAATTTCAGATTTTATATTTTAGCTATGAAGTTTCCATTTGGCTTATTATTTAGCTTATATTTATTTAATAAATGCATCTTTCAATTCCTTTCAAATGTGTTTACCTTCATTTCATGATTCACAGTTAATATACATTTTACTGTGTTTGTCTGATAATTCCATTATTTTTATAACATCAAGATTGATTTCTGCTGTTTTGTCCTTCAAGAGATTGTTGCATTTTTCTCATGCTTAATATGTTATGTGGAATTGTTTTCTAAACATTTTAGATATTATACAGACTGCAGGCTTTGTTATAGTCCTTTGGGTACATATTTTTTTAGAACAGAAAAAAACCTGGTTACATTCACACTGAAAGTTCATCATCTTCTGTGAGAAATGATTCTAGATCAGTTCAGTTTTCAAAAATGTGTCTGTTCTCTCTTGGCGCTCTCCTACATATGTTCCAACAGGATTTAGCCTGAGACTGTGGTCGTCTTAAACCATCACATTATCAAACACTGTATCATATTAGTTTGGTCTGTCCCAATCATGTACAGTTCAGGGGTAAGTTTGAGTTTTGTGCAGGTTAACAGTCAGTAAACAACTCTAAGTATTTTTATACTCTAATATGTGAAAATAATCGATAGAATATGCAAAAAAAATAGGCAAGTCACAAGAAAAAGGCAGAAGAAAAGGAAATAATATGCAAAGGATAGGACTGACAATTTTTCAAAGTGAAAGCCTAAAAGCAATCGTGTAAAAGGAAATAAACTTAATAAATGCATGTAGACAAATTAAAAAGCAATGAATTACTGTAATATTTAAAAAGAAATCAAAAGTAAAATATGGCTAACAGCACTCTGTAGAAGTGTAAACAAATCCAATAATCCTTGAAGGAAATCTGATAGTAGGAAGTGAAGACATGTCTGTGATCCAGTATTTTTTTTATTTTATTTTTTTCCCACTTTATTTTTTTAATTGAAGGATAATTGCTTTACAGAATTTTGTTGGTTTCTGTCAAACATCAACAAGAATCAGCCATGGGTACACCTATATTCCCTCCCTCCCAAGCCTCCCTCCCATCTCCCTCCCCACCCCATTCTTCTAAATTGTCACAGAGCCCGGTTTCAGTTTCCTGAATCATACAGAAAATCCCCCCTGGCTATCTATTTACATACAGTACTGCAAGTTTCCATGTTGCTTTCTCCATATATCTCACCCTTTCCCGCCTACCCTCCCTTCATGTCCACAAGTTTGTGGTCTATTTTTGTTTCTCCATTGCTATCCTGAAAATAAATTCATTAATAGGAAAAATTATACAAGTCTGTAGTAAGACTTGAATTAGAGCAGTGTGTTATCAGTAATTGTTTTTTCAATTAGTTGGAAGCAATTGCAATGTCTGGCATGAAGAAACTTATGTATAAAATGTCATGGATATGTAGCATACAATACTAGGAGTTATTTAGAAGTGATTAACTTGGTGTCTTTGGCATACAGATAGATCTTAAAAACACAACTCTAAAGCACAGTGGATATGATAGTCATGTAAAGGATATTTGTAAAAATTTGGAAGATTATAGTTATCCTTGTTGGTGACACCTGTGTAGCTCACACTTCTTGATACCTTAACTGATTAACATGTTAGCATTCGTATTTTTGCACAAGCCAAAGGTTTCATACTGAAAGCACCTGGATATCTGTCCTAAGATTGTCTTTAGTTTCACATGTGTGCATGGTTTATGGTCAGGACAAGGCAGAAATGAGAGCTCATCATAGCTCCAAAGTCCAATTCTTTCTCACAATTGATCTAATGGATGAAGACTATTCTGTGGCCATTTCTTTGTTCTCTGAGTACATACTTGCAAGAGATACACATGGAAGCTAAAAAACTTACTTTGGTCCCTGATAGTAGAGTCATTATGAAAGAAAAGACTAAGTGAAAACCCATGAAACTGTTAGTCAACATAGCCAAGAAAGTGGCTTAGAAACAATGCCCAAACTGGGTGAATTGGCTAAGTTTAGTTCCACTTTCAAAGACTTAAAGAATGCAAAGTGAAAGTGAAAGTGAAGTCACTTAGTCGTGTCCGACTCTTTGCGACCCCATGGACTGTAGCCTACCACGCTCCTCGGTCCATGGGATTTTCCAGGCAAGAATACTGGAGTGGGTTGCCATTTCCTTCTCCAGTGGATCTTTCCAACCCAGGGATCGAACCCAGGTCTCCTGCATTGTAGGCAGACACTTTACCATTTGAGCTACCAGGAAAGCTCCTAAAGAATGCAAAATCCCTATCAAATTGCAATTTTATTCCCAGTCATGTTTCTGTAAATATCAGAGAGATCACAGGATAGGTACAAACATTAACTACTGGTATTTTATTAGAATAATAACAATATACTAACATTTTGACTCATTTTGGTGAATCAATAAATTTTAATCTACACCAGGAAGAAGAATCATGATCGTTATCAGTCTTTAGCCAGACCTTTGTTCAATCTCAAACATATTTAATATTTGAAGACACCTTAATCATCTTTACTTGTTGCAGAGCATGATACTGTTTACAGAATGTGTTGCTCATATGTCCCCAGAATATTCTAGCTAGTTCAGATCATCTGAAAAACATATACCAAAATAGGAGGTAATGTTAAAGTAATATATTGGGGAAATACATGTGACAGGGAAAAAAAAAATAATAATACAGAAGGCATTCAGAGAGAGCAGGAGAGCTGCGGGAATGCACTGCAGTCTGTGGAAATGGCAGTAAAGAGCTTAGGCAAAGGGTCTCATACTGCAGTGTGCAGTGTAGTTCTAGGAAGATTTTGCCTGGAACATCTGTATATATTTGATTCAAAGTCTCATAATTTTCATACCCAGTAGGTATGGCCTACTGTTCTTAGTCACTTGTGGAGAGCTGTGTGTGGGGCGTGCATCCTCAGCAAGAATATGTTGATGGATTCAGAATGCAGCAACTGTGGCTGTCCACCAAATACTTTCCCTCAACAGAAAACCCAAGTGGTGTTTTGATAACCTCTACATTAATGAACCTTTGTTCATTAATGTTCACCTACATTAATGTTCACCTTAATGAACACTTTGACTTTGAACATGCTCATTTCTCTATTATAATATCCTACATAAACCTCCTTGGCAGAAACTCTGCTTGTTTTTGAGAACGAAAGTTAAATATCCCTTCTCTGGGGGTGAAGTGTTTTGGAAAGGGGATATACACAGTAGTCAGCCTACTTCAGATTTGATTCTTGCTGAAAGTTGTGTTATCCTACACTATTTCTAATCTCATTCTATCTTATATTAAGCAAACAGTTATCATTTTATTAATTTTATAAACCCATCAAAATTATTTGAGATTATTGAAAGCCCAGAATCAAAACCTTATATTCATGTCACTAACTTCCAACATAGATAGACATTGATAGTAGTGATTATACATTGAAAGAAAATATAACACATAGACTATCAAAAACTGATCTTTCCCTTCTACTTTTTCTTCCCTGACTACTCCAGACAAATAGAGAAGTTTCTCTAAAACTGGTATTATACTCATTATATATAATGTTATATTACTTTGTTTTCATATATGTTCATGTTAAGTCAGGGTTTAAGTACCAAAAATTATTGTATTTCATTTGTATTTTTATTATACAAATTGGAAGTATATGATGTTTATGGTAATTCCAAAGAATGCTCAAACTACCACACAATCGCACTTTTCTCACACGCTAGTAAAGTAATGCTCAAAATTCTCCAAGCCAGGCTTCAGCAATACATGAACTGTGAACTTCCAGATGTTCAAGCTGGTTTTAGAAAAGGCAGAGGAACCAGAGATCAAATTGCCAGCATCCTCTGGATCATCAAAAAAGCTGGAGAGTTCCAGAAAAAAACATCGGCTTTATTGACAATGCCAAAGCCTTTGACTGTGTGGACGACAATAAACTGGAAATTTTTTTTTTCAAGCTTAACTTTATTTTATTTTTTTTCTTTTTCATTTTATTTATTTTCTTTTTTATTTTTTAACTTTACAATATTGTATTGGTTTGGCCATATATCAACATGAATCCGCCACAGGTATACATGTGTTCCCCATCCTGAACCCTCCTCCCTCCTCCCTCCCTGTACTGGAGAACAGTGTGGAGATTCCTGAAAAAACTGGAAATTCTTAAAGAGATGGGAATACCATACCACCTGACTTGCCTCTTGAGAAATCTGTATGCAGGTCAGGAAGCAACAGTTATAACTGGATGTAGAACAACAGACTGCCTTCAAATCTGGAAAAGAGTATGTCAAAGCTGTATATAGTCACCCTGCTTATTTAACTTCTATGCAGAGTACATCATAAGAAATGCTGGGCTGGATGAAGCACAAGCTGGAATCCAGATCACTGAGAGAAATATCAATAACCTCAGATATGCAGATGACAACACCCTTATGGCAGAAAATGAAAAAGAACTCAAGAGCCTCTTGATGAAAGTGAAAGAGAGTGAAAAAATTGGCATGAAGCTCAACATTCAGAAAACGAAGATCATGGCATCCAGTCCCATCACTTCATGGCAAATAGATGAGGAAACAGTGGAAATAGTGATATACTTTATTTTCTGGGGCTCCAAAATCACTGTAGATGGTGACTGCAGAAATAAAATATATTTGCTCCTTGGGAGAAAAGTTATGACCAACCTAGAGAGCATATTAAAAAGCAGAGACGTTACTTTGCCAACAAAGTTCCGTCTAGTCAAGGCTATGGTTTTTCCAGTAGTCATGTATGGATGTGAGAGATGGACTGTAAAGAAACCTGATCATCGAAGAATTGCTGCTTTTGAACTGTGGTGTTGGAGAAGACTCTTGAGAGTCCCTTGGACTGCAAGGAGATCAAACCAGTTGATCCTAAAGGAAATGAGTCCTGAATATTCATTGGAAGGACTGATGTTGAAGCTGAAACTCCAATACTTTGTCTACCTGATGCAAAGAACAGATCATTTGAAAAGACCCTGATGCTGGGAAAGATTGAAGACGGGAAGAGAAGGGGACGACAGAGGATGAGATAGTTGGATGGCATCACCGACTCAATGGACATGAGTTTGAGTAAACTCTGAGAGTTGGCAATAGACAGGGAGGCCTGGTGTGCGGCAGTCCATGGGGTCTCAGAGTCGGATACAACTGAGCAAATGAACTGAACTGAACTGAACTGATGTTTATGGTGAAAAATAATTACTACTGAATCCTTATTTCATTTGGATTAAAATTCTGGTTTTCAAAGTGCTTTTTTTTAAATGTTATCTAATGTATTTCCATAAACAAATTATTATCCTATTGTGTTTAATAAACTGTTAGATCCTCATCAATATTAAATGTTTTGCCCCAAACAGAAAGACAATAATTTGCTGTTCATCAGATTATTTTTACATTATGTTTAAATTAAATTCAAATTTTGCAACTGCTGTTCTCTCGGAAAAGCATACACTGTTTTGAGGATAAAGAAAATATCAGACACAACTGTAATAAGTTAATGATTGTTTTAAGATCACAAAGTTGGTAGTACTTCCTTCACTAATAATGCATTGTAGAAATATTAAATTAGCAGGACAATATCCTTGATGCAAATATTCTCAGCAAAACATTAGCAAATCAAATATTACTCCTCCATGGACAGAGGAGCCTGGTAGGCTAAAGTCCATGAGATCACAAAGAGCTGGACATGACGAAACCATTGAACACAGCACACACATGACAAATTCACAGTCAGCATAATACTCAACAGTGACAAATTTAAAACCTTCCTGCCAAATTCAAGAATAAGTCAAGGGTGCCCACTCCCACTGCTTCTATTTAACATCATTTTGAAAGTCCTGGCTCATCAATCAAAGAAAGAAAATAAAAAGTTATCCAATTTGGAAGGGAAGAGGTAAAACTGTCACTCTTTGCAGGTAACATAAAATTCTATGCAGATAACATAAAACCCTAAAGTCTTCACTCAGAAACTCTAAGAACTAATAAATGAATTTAGCAAAGTAGAAGGATACAAGATCAATATACAAAAATCTGTTGTGTTTCTATATACTTGTAAGGAGATAAGGAACGTTAAAAGAAAATCCCCTTTAAAATCACATAAAAAAATAAATAAACAAACTAGAAATATGTTTAACCAAGGAGATGAAATACCTATGCACTGAAAATTGTAAAGCATTCATGAAGGAAACTGAAGATGAGTCAATGAAATGGAAAGCTATCCTTTGGTCTTAGATTGGAAGAATTAATATTGCTAAAATAGTCATAATATCCAATATAATCTGAGATTAAATATAATCTCTACCAAAATATTCATAACATTTTTTATAGAACTAGAACAAATAGTCTTAAAGTTATGAGGAATCACAAAAATGACTCCAAATTGCTAAAGAAATCTTGAGAAAAAAAATAACAAAGCTGGAGGAATAACTATCCCAGACTTCCAGACTATAATACAAAGCCACAATAATCAAAGAGGATGATACTGTCACAAAACCCGATACTTCAGTCAGTGGAGCAGAACAGAGAAAAAAGAAATAAACCCATGAAAGTATGGTCAATAAATCTATGACAAAGAGGTAAGAATATACAATGGAGAAAAGGCAGCCTCTTCAACAAGTGGTGCTGGGCAGTCACATATAAAACAACTAATTAGACTAGAATATTCCTTCATATCATATAAAAAATAAACTCAAAACAGTTTTAAGATGTATCACTTCACTTTTATCAGAATGACTATCATCAAAAAGTCTACAAATAACAGATATTGAAGAGAAGGTAGAGAAAAGGGGGAATCCTCATAAACTATGGGAAAGTAGACTGGTACAACCCCTATGGAAAACAGTATGGGAATTACTTTAAAAAATAAAAAGATAACTGCCATATAATCCGGTAATCTCACCTCTGAGTTTATATCTGGAAAAAAATGGAAACAGTAATTCAAAAAAGACACATGCACCCCCATGGGGATAGCAGTGCTATTTACAGTAGCCAATACAGGGAAGCAGCCCAAGTGCCCGTCAACAAACTATTGAGTTAAAGAAGATGTGGTATATTTACACATATAAAATGGAATGTTATGCAGCATAAAAAAATGAAATACTGACATTTGCAACAATATAGATGGAACTAGAGAAGTTATGCTTACAGTGAAACAAGTCAGATAAAGACAAATACTCTATAATATTGTTTATATGTGGAATATAAAAAAATATTATAAATGAATGTATATGCAAAACAGAAATAGGTATAGAAAAGTTGTGGTTACCAAAGTGGAGGGAGAAGTAGAGACAGGAAAATTAAGGATATGGGCTTAACAAGCTACTATGTATAAGACAGATGAGAAACAAGGACATGTATAACACAGGGGATTATAGCCACTATCTTTAATAATTTATAATGAAGTATAAGCTGCAAAAGTACCACATCACCATTCTCTATACCTGAAATTAACACAATGTTGTCAATTTTTGTGTGTGTATAATAAAATGATTGCATGTAATTAGGCAAGTTCCATTTTAGTTTGCATGATGCTATATATTTAGAATAGAAAACTATAATAAGCTACTTCATTTTCCTGACTTACAACTAGTTCAGTAACATTCAAAAGCAATGTATTTGATAATCATATAAAATGGTTACAAAACAAAAATATGCCATTAAAACTATTATTTTTATAAAAATTAATTTTGCAAGAGGCAAAAATTATTTTGCCATCAGGATATAAAACCCAATCTATTCTGTCCATGGGCTGATCCTTAAGCTGATCCTTCTCTCTTCTTCCCAAGTTAGATACAAAAGGCATCTATACTAGAAAGGTTCAGGGGCTTTTTTTGCTTGGATGAAGCACAGTTATATGTTGTACATGAGATTTTTATATTTCTTGGAATCTTAGACTTAGTGGGTTAAAAAAAATCATATTCCTTAACTCTCAACTTTATACTTTAGATACCAACTGCCTCATGTTTGCTTTAGTAAGAGTTACAAGCATATCATAACATTCCTTCCAAGAGTCCATAAAAAACAGCATCATCATTTAAGAATTTTATCTTTTATTTTTTTTTTAAAGTAGGCTCTTAGACTCTGAAACCTCTCTTTTCACAGCATGCAGAACACAAAAATAAATTTGACTTTAAAACTCCTAAGCCTTATATTTGCCCAAAGCAATGCACAATGTAGTAATTTATTTTATGACATTTGTAAGTGAATATTATATGATGTTATCTCCAAATTTTCAAAGCTGATGAAAGACTACAATGCAGACAATTGGTAAACTGCCAATTAACAGAACCAAACTATAGAAAATGTAATACTCTAAGAAAGAATGATGACATTGATAAAAATAATTTATATGTTATATGATGTATGAGACATATTATTTTAAATGAATGGAGACTCTCCTCTCATTCTGTATAATATTATATTGTGAATGGGGTTCATTATTTTAAAAGAAAGCTTTAAAAATATCAACTATGTTAGCATTCTATTATTCAAAGTTTTAGAAACAAAGTAAAATGAGCAAAAAAATTAAGGATTGTTATATTGCTTATGATGGTGGCTCTTAGCATATATGGTGGTTAGTTTGAAAAATTTTATAGAATATTTTTATTTCTTGAAGTAATTATTGTAAGTCTTATTATTTGCTAGTATGAAATTCTTCTTGTTCACATTTTAAACACATCTTTAGTCTTTATAACTATTTTTTTCTTATGGTCTCAAAATGTAGATGATAAATTATAAAAGTTTAGCTCATTAATATTAGATGACTATTCATAAAAGAAAGGATCTATTCTTTGGTCATGTTTCTGGTATGTCCTGACATAAAAGTAGCATCATACTCACATGTGATGTTTAACTCTGAACAAGTTCTGCAGGTGATTTAGCATTTCTTGTCATCTGTCAATACTCCTTTTCTCCAAAATAAATTACATTTCTCCAATTATCAAAACCTTCTGTTCATTAAGTTGCATACTTGCCTACTGCTCCTTGATTTGACTTTTAAAAACCTTGATCCCCTTGTTTCTAAGTTTAATGCTTCCTTATTTTATTTATTACTTTCATACACTAACTTTGTCTCCACCAAAGTGTCATTTGAAAATTTCCCTGTCTTCTTAATAAGTTCCTTTGGCAACTCAAATTTCCCTATCCATCTCCTTCTCACTTATACCAACTAAATGTCAGCATACTTCAGACGATACCATATGCAAACCCCCTTATTCCAACCTGAATAATCTTACTCTTTTTCAGGGTGACTCACATGAAAGTGGTAAAATATATTTCAATACTTTTGGTCTCTTGTTTAAAAAAGGTCAGTGTTACCATATATTCACTGTTCAACTAAATGAGAACTCATAGCACATCTCTGCTCTAAATCAGTCCTGAATTCACTGCCATGTTTGGAACATATTGTTTTCTCCTTTCCTGTTAGTTACTAACCCTGGGTAAAACCATAACAAAATATATTTATAAAGCAATTTATGTAACATGTGATTGGATTGATAAAATCCTGAAACTTTTAAATTCAAAATAATAAAAACAAGAATTTTCAAGAAAAGAAATCATAAATTGCCTGAATTTTATTAGTCTGGCCTCAAGTTGAAAACTAATCTTACTAATAAATAGAAAATGATAAATAAGTAGGAAGGTAGATAGATAAATAAATAAGTAGACTAAGTCAGATAAAATAGCTGTCAATAACAGAGGCACTTGAGATTCCAATTCTCAATTTAAATTAAGCCACTAGTTAATTCTAAGAGAGCAGAAGTCATCAATTAATATAGATAGATAGATAGATAGACTTAGATGATAGATTAGGTATGGGAAAACATCCTTGGTGACTGTAAGTGATAGTATCTATATTTTTAATAATATCTTAATTGACATTGTTTTTAGAGTGAAAGTGAAGTCGCTCAGTCATGTCCGACTCTTTGCAACACGATAGACTGTAGCCTACAAGGCTCCTCTGTCCATGGGATTTTCCAGGCAAGAGTACTGGAGTGGGGTGCCATTTCCTCTTTCAGGGGATCTTCCCAACCCAGGGATCCAACCCAGGTCTCCCGCATTGCAGGCAGATGCTTTACCACCTGAGCCATCAGGAAAGCCAAAACTGTTACTTATTAATTTGATAACAAAATAGAACTCACCTCACATCCTTTTAATGCAATTTTTTTTTCTTATACATATTTTCAAATTTTTCCTTCAAAAGATCTAAAGATGGAGCTCTTTTCTAGATCAAGTGTATTTCTGGAAATATCTGAGGACATCCATGTCCTTCACAATAATGCAAGTCAAATTAGGGCAACAGTCTCCAAGCTTTCTGGCACCAGGGACAGGTTTCATAGGAGACAGTTTTTCCACAGACCTGGGGAGGGGGGAATGGTTTCAGGATGATTCAAGAGCATTATATTTATAGTGCACTTCATTTCTATTATTATTACATCAGGTCCACTTTAGTTTATCAGGCATTAGTTCCCAGAGGTTGGGGACCCCTGAATTAAGGGAAACAATAATACTTGTACTGTTATATTTTTCAATATTACAGTCATCTTGTTATTGTTGTTCAGTTGCTAAGTCACGTTTGACTCTGTGACCTTATGAACTGCCACACACCAGGTTTCCCTGGACTTCACTAAGGAATTTTACTTTTCTGGCTCGTAATTCTCTCATTATCTTTGAAATAATCTGATTATAAAGCTGTAATACTCAGAAAAGTATCACAGTTGGTTAATAACATTATTCCATTTGTAAATTTGAAAAACTACTTTTCAGTTATGTAATTTGACATAAATCGAGGGAGATTAAAAGTGAGTGGCATAACATGAGAATAATTAAAGTCTTACTTGTGTATTGGTTTTACTTTTTATTTTGATGTGCTTAATTCTTGTGAGTAGACAGAGACATGTGATGTAAAAAAAAACTGTATATCAGCATGACAACTCTATATGTTGAGTCAGAAGAAAGTATTTTGCAGGTGCTGATAATGTAGGTATTTGCATTTCTAATTGAATTACACTTGTATTTGATTAAGACACTGACTACCAATGTGTCTACTGCAACTTAGGCTCTATTCTTACATTTAGTCCTGAAGACTATAGGAAGGTAATCTTGGAATTTCTGGACCCCTCATAAACTATTCTGAGACAGTTGGCTGCTATTTGTTTAATTGTGTTGTCTCCTTAAATTTAGGCAATCAAATGAGTCCTCACTCATATTTCCCTCACATGACTAAATTCATAAAGATTATTCAAAATTCAAACCAGTTGTCATCTTGACTACACATAGTCAACTGACAGAAGGATCTCATTTTTTGTTTTCCAAATATCAGTGGGTTTCAATTAAATTATGTAATTATATAAAGTAAACGAATTTTAAAAATCCCCACAGCTCTCTCTCAAAATATGGCTCTTGGCCTCCAATGAAGGATTGAGTGAGAAATGTGGCAGTAAGCCAAATCTGTCTTTCTTCCAAAATCAGCCACAATAGAATCTGCTGAGTTGAAACAGACAATAGGAGTTTAGTTTGGCACTCAGTACTTTTGACCAGTACTCTATTCGCAACATGATTTACTGGGCCAACTGCCCAGGGAAGCTCTGTGTCTAGTTGCCCAGTTTTGAAATAATGGAGAAGAGTTCATGACCACCATGCTTTGTAAACCTACATTTCTGAAAATTATATTTCTCCATTTAAAAAGACTGTGAGATAGCCAGATGTGTGTATTGGGAAAAATCACCACTGTGAAAAGCCTTTTGTGTACAATTTCTAAAAACCGTTGGTATCACTTGAATTGGTTACACATTGCTTTCTGGCCGGGCAATTTCACATTTCTATAATTGGCTAAAAATGATCAGTATTGAAATTCCATTCAAAGGTTCTACAAATATATCATCAGTGATATTGTGTTTTATTAAATATGCTGTTTGGAAAACCATGTGGCCCAGTGGAAAGAACATGAACTTTGTGTCAGAGAAATCTGGGTAAGCATCCAAATTTGTTCACATACTTGCTGTGAAAGCATGGACAAGTTTATTAACTACATTTCCCAACATTTTCTTTTCTAACCATCTGTAAAATTGCCTCATTGAGTGGTTACATGTGATAACCTATGTAAACCCTGACAGCAACTTTCTATGAGACAATGATTGTGATTTTCCTCATTTTGTAAAAAGGTAATTAATGCTCAAGTAATTTCTTCATGGTCAGAAAGGAGAAAGACAGACTAAGACCATGGTCAGAAAGACAGACCAAGCTCATGTTTAAATGCAGACAAAGTAACCTCCAAAATATATCTAAACAAGTACTGTCCCTTCTAATATCACCATACTCATTTGTTTATCAATATACACCTAATCAAACATCATTTTGATTTCATTGACATCATTGTCTCAGAGTTGTTGCATTCATTAATTTATAGTAGCATTACCATTATAAATGTCATTATTAAACACAAGTTCTCAAATGTGGAACATCATTCATATCATTCTACAACCTCCTAGTCATGCGAATTTGGTAAATCAGGACTCATCTAAATCTGTTATCTCATTTTCAAAGAGACTTTTTTTCTTTACCTTCATCATTGAGTCAATGTCAAGTTTAAGTGAAAAATATTTGAATAAAATATTTAGAAGAATGGATACATAGGGTGAACATAAAACATGAATGACAGTAACAATTTGAATGATTATTGATAAGAGGCACAGATATTGAATATTTTGCCTTAATGGGTGTTCAATAATAACATTTTTTCCTAAGTTCTTTTAGATTTCAGTTGATTCTCAAGCCAAAATATATCAAGCTATTTCCAGTATACTGTAGTTTAAAAGGCAGTAGAGTTAAAATACTCTGAGTTGAACTCAGGTCTTAGCATTGTCATTATCAAATTATGTGATCATTTGCTACATCTCTATCCAGCCCGATCTTCATCTTATCCATGAAAATCATCAAAAATGGTGAGTAAAAACTTCCCTACATACCTCCAAAAGTGGTGGGAAGAATTGAATTTCATTAAAATAATATGAACTGAAAGTCTGTATCAAATTAACATTATCAGCTATATTAATTATTTTTAACATTACTGTCCTAACTAAATTAATTTTTTGGCTGGGAGGGCAGAAGATGACTAGACATGTCTCTGGATAATATCATGTGAATGACAAGTATGATTTGTTAGGTATGAATGTCATTAATTTTGGATTTTTAATGCAAATAGAAAAAAAGACCATTAATATCAATACTCTTACAAATGAGTGTCACAAATCAAGTAGTAATCTAAAAAAGAGCAGTACTTATCTTTGCATGTGAATAAGCAAGGTATTAATAATTTTAATAATTAGAATTTACAATACAAAATAGGCTAATATGTGCTATAATAAACTTTTTTTATTAGTCTAAAAAATATTTAGTTTTCATTTATGTAAATAGTCCTAATGAGAACAGCACTGATTGAGTATTTTGACCCTTTGTAAATCACTTCTTTCCAAGGAAAATTTTACTACCTCTCTTTCTCATTAAGCTTCTGTTTGAAATTGATTCATACTCAAAACTGAAGATGAAGAAACCTGGGCATTCATTTAGATGATTAATTAGGAAGAAAAAATTATTCAGCCTTAAAAATGATGCACAACCCTATCAGCCACTCATACTGACTGAAAATGAGATGTGATTCCCAGAAGTATGATTAACTTTCCTGGGGATGATGGAATTACTATCAAGACTAGACTTCTACTGACTAAGTTGACTTTACAGCACTGGCAAGACATTCCAAATGTGGTCATGGCATCAGCTTAAAATTATCCCTATTTATTTAAGCATACATTTTGAACTACTGGTGATTTACTCATATCCTTCATATTTAATAAATAGAATAACATTTTTTTTCTGAAAAAGAATACCTATATAAAACTGATTATTGTTTAAGGCTGAATACTTTTTATTCTTTAAAGGTTGATGGGCTAGATTTTAGAAATGTATATTTCATAGATAATCTTCATATTTTCCATCTGCAGGTTTGCCAGGTAATATACTTTAATCACGGTGATAGTCATAGGTAATTAAGATGGTTGCCTTCTATCTCTTTCAGTGAACTTAATGGTGAATAATATAGCCATACTTTGTGCTACATAGGTCTCTCAGGCATTGATATTTTGCAAATAAGAAACATAAAACTATTTGATGGATAATACATATAGAGATCTAATTGCCAACATCCAGGATCATAGAAAAAGCAAGATAATTCCAGAAAAAATATCTACTTCTGCTTTATTGACTGTGCTAAATCCTTTGACTGTGTGGATGACAGCAAACTGTGGAAAATTCTCCAATAGAATGGAATACCAGCCCACCCTTACCTGACTCCTGAGAAACCTGTATGCAGTTCAGGAAGCAACAGTTAGGACTGGGCATGGAACAACAGACTGGTTCCAAATTGGGAAAGGAGCATGTCAAGGGTGTATACTATAGCTCTGGTTATTTAAGTTAAATGCAGAGCACATCATGCAAAATGCCAGGTTGGATGAAGCACAAGCTGGAATCAAGATTGCCAGGAGAAATATCAATAACCTCAGATACACAGATGACACCACCCTTATAACAGAAAGTGAAAAAATAAAGAGCCTCTTGATGAAAGTGAAAGAGGAGAGTGAAAAAGCTGTCTTAAAACTCAACATTCAGACAACAAACATCATGGAATCCAGACCTGTCACTTCATGGAAAATAAATGGGGAGGCAATGGAAATTGACAGAATTTATTCCCTTGGAATCCAAAATCACAGCAGAAAGTGACTGCAGAAATAAAGTTAAAAGACGCTTTCTTCTTGGAAGAAAAGCTATGACCAACTGAGACAGCATATTAAAAAGTAGAGACATTACTTTGCCAACAAATTCCCATATAGTCCAAGCTATGGTTTTTCCAGTAGTCATGTATGGGTGTGAGAGTTGGACTACAAAAAATGCTGAGCTTCGAAGAATTGATGCTTTTGAACTGTGGTGTTGGAGAATACTCTCTAACTGAACTGAAAGGAGATCCAACCAGTCAATTCTAAAGGAAATCAATTCTGAACAGTCATTGGAAGGACTGATGCTGAAGCTGAAGCTCCAATACTTTGGCCACTAGATGTGAAGAACTGACTCATTGGAAAAGACCCTGATGCTGGAAAAGATTGAAGGGAGGAAGAGAAGAGGACGACAGAGGATGGCATCACTAAATCAATGGACATGACTTGGAGCAAGCTCTGAGAGTTGGTCATAGACAAGGAAGCTTGGCATGCTGCAGTCCATGGGGTTGCAGAGTCAGACACAACTGAGCAACTGAACTGAACTGAACTGAGGTTGTGTATTAAAACTAATTTGTTTTGTTTTTGTTTTTCAGTTGCTAAGTCATGTCCAATTATTTGAGGCCCCATGGACTGCAGCATGCCAGGCTTCTCTGTCCTTCACTATCTCCCAGATTAATATTCTGGACTATCAATACTAATAGTTTAATATTTAATATTAGTAATTAATATCAGCCAATATTCAGGACGGATTTCCTTTAGGATTGATTGGTTTGATCTCCCTGTAGTCCAAGGGACTCTCAAGAGTCTCCCAGCACCACAACTTAAAGGCATAAATTCTTTGGTGCTCAGCCTTCTTTATGGCCCAGTTCTTACATTCATACACAACTACTGGAAAAACCATAGCTTTGACTATATGGACTTTGTTGGCAAAGTGATGTCTTGGCTTTTTTTACACTGTCTATGTTTGTCATAGCTTTTCTTCCAGGGAACAAGTGTCTTTTAATTTTGTGGCTGCAGTTACCATCTGCAGTGATATTGGAGCCCAGGAAAATAAAATGAAATCTGTCACTGCTTCCACTTCAGGCTGAGCTATTAGCCATGAAGTGATGGGACTGGATGCCATGATCTTAGTTTTTTTTTTTTTTTTTTCTGATTCAATTTTTTTTAATTTTATTTTTAAACTTTACATAATTGTATTAGTTTTGCCAAATATCAAAATGAATCCGCCACAGGTATACATGTGTTCCCCATCCCGAACCCTCCTCCCTCCTCCCTCCCCATACCATCCCTCTGGGCCGTCCTAGTGCACCAGCCCCAAGCATCCAGCATCATGATCTTAGTTTTTGAGTGTTGAGCTTTAAGCCAGCTATTTCACTCTCTTCTTTAATCCTCATCAAGAAATCCTTTAGTTCCTCTTCACTTTCTACCATTAGAGTGGTATCATCTGCA
Organism: Bos indicus; assembly: GCF_029378745.1. NCBI lineage: Eukaryota > Metazoa > Chordata > Mammalia > Artiodactyla > Bovidae > Bos > Bos indicus. The sequence continues at coordinate 5,829,572 of NC_091771.1, forward strand.
TATCTGAGGTCACTGATATTTATCCTGGAAATTCTGATTCCTGCTTGTGCTTCATTCACCCCAGCATTTCACTCCACATAGAAGCTGAATAAACAGGGTGACAATAGACAGTCTTGTCTTTCTCCTTTCCCAGTAGTGAACGAGTAAAGTTCTAACTGTTGCTTCTTGTTCTGCATACAGGTTTCTTAGGAGACAGTTGAGTCTGGTCGGTTCATATTCCTATTTCTTCAAGAATTTTCCACAGTTTTTTTGAGATCCACACAGTTAAAGGATTTAGCATAGTCAAGAAGAAGTAGATGATTTTCTGGAATTTTCTTGCTTCCTCTATGTTCCAATGAATATTGACATTTTGATCTATGGTTTCTCTACCTTTTCTACAGCCAGCTTGTACATATGGAAGTTCTCTGTTCATGTACTACTGAAGCCCAGCCTGAAGGATTTTGAGCATAATCTTGCTAGCATGTGAAATGAGCACAGCTGTATGGTAGTTTATATATTCTTCAGCACTGGCATTCCTTGGGAATGAAATGAAAACTGACCTTTTCCAGCCTGGTGGCCTCTGCTGTGTCTTCCGCATTTGTTGGCATATTGAATGTGGCACTTTTATTTACATTTATGTATTAATATAACTACAATTAATGCTAATATTTCAAAAAGAAAACATTAACAGTATAATTATCAAGCCATACATAATTCAGTATGGTTCTTGAGAAAAGCATTTCCTTATATAGTGAAGATTATATTATCAGAACTTTGTGATAATTTGATAATAATTTATTAAATATTCCAACTTAATAGTTTTCTCCCAATATTATCTTTATCACACACTTCCCATATTAAGATCTAAATTAGAAGCAATTGCATTAGATTGTCATGTGTCTCTAGACTTCTTCAATGCTTAACAATTCTTTTTGTAAATAATACACTTATTCGTTAAAAGGATAGGATGTACCTGACTCACCTCTAGGTGAAGCTTAAATTATTCCAATTCTCTGTAGTTCTTGTAAATTTGGAAGTAAAACAAAAGACTCATCAATCTTTCTATGTCTTAAAGTTGATTATACATGATATTCTAGTCTTAATTTTGTCTTTGCAATATGAGTGATGATGAGATTGGCCAACTGATTAAAATGGTGAAAGTTTGATTTCTTCTTCTTGCACATTTTCCTTTCATTATCAAAATATATCTTAGCATCATATGAATATCCAGAATCCCTTCTCCCCACAGACAACTGCCTATACCAGTTGATGAGTCTTGCCTAAGCTAATGGTTATATTAGGAGTCAAAATGTTCTGATTTTAAAAAAAAATGTATAATATCATCTGTAGTGATTAGTTTTTATCCCTAAAATAGAACTTTCCTTGTTTGCTTGTAGGACTACTCATCTACTTGAGGATGCATTTTATAATGGAAAGAAGTGATAATGTTCAGTTCTTACTTAGATATCCTCCAAAATTGTTACCTATTCATAATTTTCTCATTATCTTTCTCCTTGTTTCCACCTTGTAATAGAGCACTTAGATTGCTTTAAAATCATTATTTTATTAATATCAATCACCAAATTAATATATACAATATATTAATATATTATAATATATATTACAAATTAATATATTACAATAGCTATCTAGGAATTAAAATACAAACTGTTGTTTCTTATATATGTTTCATGAAATCATTTAAATTTTTTGATATCTAAAAATATCCTAGTCACAGGCCTTACAAAATCTTATGTATCATACAAATTGACAGCACCCAATTCATCCAAATCCACCATTCTTGCTTGTATATTTCCATAATATTTAACAATTTATTTTTTCCATTTTTGATTGAATAAATTTGTTGTGTATATATTTATGATACTCTGATCCTGATATTCTCTTGTCTTTCGCCCTGCTGTATCAAGGCAATTTCTCTCCATCTACCATTATCATGGTCTTCTCTCTTGAGTAAATTCAGGAATATATAAAAAATAGCTATCATTCCTGGCAAGCATCCATTCTCTGAAAACTTTAGGTATGCTATAAGGTTGTTATAAATATAAAGTCATTTGGTGTTATCATAATGTGTCTATTAGTTTTTTTGAGGGGTTATACTAAGAAATTATTCATCTCAATGAAGTCAACACTGATCTACAAATTCAGTTCTTTTAGTAACTAATTCAGATTTTTTTCCCCAAATTTACCATAATGGAAATGTTAGCTTTTTCTGCCATAAGGGTTGTGTCATCTGCATATCTGAGGTTGTTATTTCTCTGAGCAATCTTGATTCCAGTTTGTGATTCATCCAGCCCAACAGTTTACATGATGTACTCTGCATAGAAGTTAAATAAGCAGGGTGACAATATACAGCCTTTTCCAATTTTGAAACAGTCAGTTTTCCATGTCCAGTTCTAATTGTTGCTTCTTGACCAGCATCCAGATTTCTCAGGAGACAGATTCTGTATCTCTTTAAGAATTTTCCAGTTTGTTGTGATCCGCACGGTCAAAAGAGTTAGCATAGTCAATGAAGCAGAAGTAGATATTTTGTTTTTTTTTCTCCTGGAATTCTCTTGCCTTTTCTATGGTACGACTGATGTTGACAATTTGATTTTTGGTTCCTGTGCGTTTTCCAAATCCAACTTAAACATCTGAATTCTATGTTAATATATACTTCAATGTGTATGACAAGCTCTAAGCTCATCTGTATCACTGCAAATGACTCACACTCATTCCTTTTTATGGCTGAGTAGTATTCCACTGAATACCTATACCATAAATTATTTATTTACTTATCTACTGATGGACATGTAGGTTGCCTCCATTACATGCCTATTGTATGCAGAAAACCATAAGACACTAAAGAAAAAGTCAATGATGATACAAACACATAGAGAAATATACCAAATTCTTGGGTTGGAAGAATCAATATTGTGAAAATGTTACACTATCCAAAATTATCTACAGATTAAAAGCAACCCCTATCAAATTATCAATAGCATTTTTCACAGAACTAGAAGAAAAAAAAATCTTACAATTTGTATGGAAACATAGAAGGTCCCAAATAGCCAAAGAAACCTTGAGAAAGAAAAACAGAGGTGGAGGAAATAGGCGCTCTGTTTTCAGACTATACTGCAAAGTTACAGTTAACAAAACAGTATGGTATTGGCACAACAGCAGAAATACAGATCAACAGAACAGGAGAGAAAACCCAGAGATAAACCCCTGCACCTATGGTCACCTAATCTGTGACAAAGGAAGTATGAATATAAAATGGAGCAAAAGACAGTCTCTTCAATAAGTGGTGCTCAGAAAACTAGACAGCTACATATAAAAGAATGAAATTAGAAAACTTCCAATTTTCCCTAACACCATACACGGAAGTAAATTAAAATTGGATTAAGGACCTAAATATAAGATCAGGAACTATAAAGTTCTTAGAGGGAAATATAGGCACAATATGCTTTGACATAAATTGCAGCTGGATCTTTTTTGACCCATCTCTTAGCGTGATAAAAATAAAAACAAAAATTAACAAGTGAGACCTAATTAAAAATAAAACCTGTTGCATGTCAAAGTAAATAATAAATAGGACAAAAACACAACCCTCGGGAGGGGAGAAAATATTTGCACACTGAAGCAACTGACAAGCGATTAATCTCGAAAATATGCAAGCAGCTCAGTATTAAAAAACAAACCGCCCAATCAAAAAATGGATGGAAGACCTAAACAGCCTTTTCTACAAAGAAGACATATAGATGGCCAACAAACACATGAAAAGATATTCAACATCACTAATTATTACAGAAATGCAAATCAAAATTATTGAGATATCATGTCATACCAGTCAGAATAACCATCATCAAAATATCTACAAACAATAGATGCTGAAGGAAGTGTAGGGAAGAGGGAACCCTCTTACACTGTTGGTGAGGTTGTAAATTGGTCCAGCCACTATGGAGAACAATATGGAGGTTCCTTAAAATAACTTAACATAGAACTACTATATGACCCATTAATCCCAGTACTGGGCATATACTCAGAGAATAGAATAATTCAAAAATACACTTGCCAATCAGTGTTCACAGCAGCACTATTTACAATAGCCAGGACATGGAAACAACTAAATGTTCATCAACAGAGGAATAGATAAGGAAGATGTGGTGTGTATACACCATGGAATATTATCCAGCCATAAAAAGGAATGAAATTGTGTCATTTGCAGAGTTGTGGGTGAACCTAGAGACTGTCATACAGAGTAAGGGAAGGCAGAAAATCAAATATTATTGCATATCTGTGGAATCTAGACAAATGGTATAGATGTTCTTATTTGCATGGCAGAAATAGAGACACAGATTTTGAGAACAAATATATGGGTACCAAGAGTGAGGGTGGGTGTGTGGGATGAATTGGGAGACTGGAGTTGACATACAATATGCATTACTGTGTATAAAATACAGAACTAATGAGAACCTAGTGTATAGCAGAGGGAATTTTACTCAGTGCTGTGTGGTGACCTAAGTGGGAAGGAGATCTGAAAAAGAGGGGATATATGTATATGTATGATTGATTCACTTTGCTGTACAGCAGAAGTTGACACAGCAGTGTGAAGCTACTATAATACAACTTAAAAAAAAAAAAAAAATGATGTTATATATCACAGACTCCTTTGCACTCACTAATACAACTTGCGGGATGTACTGGACCTGCACAACCACTGTCCAGGTGCAGTTGTTCGCACCTTCACCTGCTGTGCTTTCTAGTAAGTACTTCTTGTCTGCTTTAGATATACTCTGGTTCAAGGGTCATCAGAAGTCCAGTGTCTTTCTGTCTTCTACAGTTATCAATGGTGTAGCTATTTGCCTCCTTCCATTCATATTTGGCAGTTGATGGAAACAATGTATCCCTTACTTCAGAGGATTTTTTTGTAATATAACTGTTTTGCCCATTTAAAAAAATAATAAAAAAAAAACTTTTTAAGGAGATATTAAAGCAGAGTTCCAAATTATGCTACTACTAGTATTTTCCTAGAATTATCCAGTCAATTTATATTTAAATGTGGAGTCCCTATTTAATGTCATTTGGGCTCTAAGTGTGACCTATAGGAGTATTCACCTGAAATACTCGGAAAAATCTCCAGTCAAGAGTAAGTTTGTGTGATAGCTGATGAATTATGTAACTCATTTGTTAGGTAAATTCTTTCCTATGTGAATGCAAAAAAAATTCTATATGTCCTCTCAATATTTAATAGTTAAACTAATAAATAAATGTAATTTATGCTGTGCTTAGTCACTCAATCATGTGTGACTCTTTGTGACCCCATGGGCCATAGCCTGCCAGATTCACCTGTCCACAGGGATTCTCCAGACAAGAATAGTACAGTGAGTTGCTGTGCCCTCCTCCAGGGGGATCTTCCCAACTTAGGGATTGAACCCAGGTCTACTGCATTGCAGGTGGATTCTTTACCATCTGAGCTTAAAGGGAAGTACAAATGTAATCTAATGAGGCCTTTTCCTATAGGTTATATATAAAGAACGAGAAAGCATTATGTGTAACAGTGATGGCTTGATACCTATGTTTCCTCCTAATCATGGCTTGACAAGATTTTTGTTCTGCAAATTTGGGAAGCTGACTGATGATATCCACATGAGGTACTCTACCAAACAGTTGATATAACTATTTATAAAGTGTCTACCTTAGAATTTGATAAATCTAGCTACAAAGTTTTGGAAACCTCATGCTAGAAGATATGTACACACTGAACCTTTCTCACCCTTTGGTGTGTGTCACAGGTCCAGAATCCTGATCAGATTCACATTCTACCATGAACAATGGGTTCTATCACATGGCCTCACAAGAAGATGACCTGAAATCTAAAATATAGTGCTGTCACATCTGCCTAGAGTAAACTCTAAAAATACTTGTTAGAGTTAAGTTTTGGTCACTCAGTCATCTCCAACTCTTTACGACCCCATGGACATTAGCCCACCAGGCCCTTCTATCCACAGAATTCTCCAGGCAAAAATACTAGAGTGGGTTGCTGTTTCCTTCTCCAGGGGATCTTCCCGACCCAGGGATCAAACACAGGTCTCCTGCATTGCAGGCAGATTCTTTACCATCTGCACTACCAGGGAAGCTGCTACCTTGTTAAAGTTGGTATCTATATTTTTATCAATCCTATAGCATAAGTTATATGATCTTGTATAATACTGTCAGTATCCATTTTTGTGCTAGAATTTGATATCAGATATTCTTTTATTGTAATATACAGCTGATATCTCTGGAGTGAAAATAGGGAGGCATGTTTTCACCTATTATGTGAAGCTGTTAATTTATTGATAAAAACAGAAAGAACTCAATATTAATGAATAACCAAACTGAATCTGATAAATCAGTGACAGAGAGCACCAGAATATTAGTAATGTAGACATAAAGCTAAATAGTATGGAAAGGCTTCAATTTTTTTAATTTTTATTTTTAATTGGAGGATAATTGCTTTCACATGCTGTGTTGGTTTCTAATATATAACAATGTGAATCAGCTACAAATATACATATATCCCTTCCCTCTTGAGCCTCCTCCCCACTCACCCCCCATCTCACCCTCTAGATTGTAACAGAGAACCAGGCTGAGCTCCCTGTGTTATATAGCAATTTCCCACCAGCTATCTATTTTGCACAAGAATTTCACACATGGAGCATAATCAACTCTTAAATGTAAAAGTCTGTATTGAATTTTAAAAGAATCATATAATATCCGAACTTAATAGACTATGGAGTGCTTAAAAAATATCTACAGCCTTCTCATCTGACAAACAACGTATCATATCAGAGCTAATGAGATAATTTTGAGGAAAGCTTCAGGCATTCTCCGTCATCAGTTATTTGAAGCAATAATGAGAATTTCAAAGAGACTATATCTTTTTATTCAGTACATCAGTTTAAGTGCAAATCCAGAAATTACATCACTAATATTTCCAGAAGATCTTTGATTCTGGATCCTGAGATGACACTCTTTGCCTGATAAAAATGTAATGTAATGTAAGTGATTTCACTTAAGCAAGCCTTATTAAACAAATCAAGGTCTTTATTTATTATTAGAAAGAAAGCATTAAAGAATCACATTGTGTAACCATAAAATTTTTATTATCAGAATTGAGGATGTCAATATAGCATAATAAAATTATTTTTAAATGGTGAAAAATTAAAACATTTCAATAATAACCTTTGAGCATAGTAAAGAAACATGTGAAGCAAATAATGTATATAATAATTTAGTAAATGTTATATTTAATGCTATTAGTAGTAGGGTTGGAGAAGGAAAATGGAGAAGGAGAAGGAAGAAGGCAACCCACTCCAGTGTTCTTGCCTGGAGAATGCCAGGGACGGGGGAGCCTGGTGGGGTCTCACAGAGTCGGACACGACTGAAGCGACTTAGCAGTAGCAAGACACATTAACGGACTTCCCTGGTGGCTCAGATGGTAAAGCGTCTGTCTACAATACGGGAGACCCGGGTTCAATCCCTGGGTGGGGAAGATACCCTGGAGAAGGAAATGGCAATCCACTCCAGTACTATTGCCTGAAAAATCCCATGGACGGAGGAGCCTTGTAGGCTACAGTCCATGGGGTCACAAAGAGTCAGACACGACTGAGCAACTTCACTTTCACTTTCACTTTCAAGACATATTAACAGGAGTAATGAAATTTAATACATAGGTATGAGGAATTCACATAAGCATGAGGGATTCTAAAGACAGTAAAGCAAGATAGGAGATATATATGTATATAAATATATATATAATTCTAGATTAAGAAGAAGAGGTCAGGGGCTTTAAAGGGAAATAAGAGTTAATATTTGGCAAACAAATTTTGCTGAGCTGTAGACAATGGGAGGCAGAGAGGACTTTGATCATAGGGTCTTTGCTAGGTTTCTACATCTACCACACTGAGTTCATATTTTCTATAAGTATCTATGGTGATAACCCCTTCCTGGAACAAGTCTTCTATCTTCAATTCTTTTAAATTGTTAGGGGAAAATTCAAAGTTTCTTTCTGAGTCTTTTTGGCCTTTCTTGCTTTCAGCTGAAAATAATCTGCATGCCAGAGTAGCACTTCTTGGGGAGGACTTCCTTGAACCTCATCAATATATATTCCTCCTATTGGAAGAGGTCATGAAAAAGCCATGAAAACCAGTTGATATCAACCTGGACTCAGGTAATTGGAAGTTCCCACTCCTTCTCCTGTCCTTGAAAGGTGCATTCAGCTTGCCTTCCCTCCTCCAAAAAGCTGCCCCAAGAATATAGCCTTGAAATAGAAATGCGGGGTTGAGATTGTCTGTACTGAAAGCATGACTGAACCCAGTTAAGTCCTCTCTGTATAAATTTATAAGGTTCTGGAGGACAGGTGAAGAAATTTGCTCATTTGGTGGCCACCGAAGTCTAGTCTCATAAGTAAATTCTCCTACTTATTAACTTACCACTTGATGAATCTAGAGTGGTCTCTTTCTTAAATCTCTCCCTGATCTCTATAGGGGAGACTGACTTCAGACTACACCTGGAAAGATCCCAAGAAGTTGCAAAACAAAATCTCCCCTAAATCTATTGCTATTTTCTGGAACAAGTTTACAATACTGTTGATTATCTGCGAGTTTTATACTCAATGGGGAAACTGAAGGCACATGGACTTCATTTTTCTCCAATAGGGATATGAAATGGACAACTGTGAGTGAATGCTCAATCTTTTCAGTTGTGTCTGACTCTTTGAAACCCTATGGGTTATAGTCTGCCAGGCTCCTCTATCATAGGATTCTCCAGGCAAGAATACTGGAGTGGGTCGTCATACCCTCCTCCAAGGGATCTTCCCAAACTGGGTGGAACCTGTGTCTCTTATGTCTCCTTTGGTGGGTTCTTTACCAGTATTGTTAGCTTGCATCCCTGATGGCAGAGTTGGGAAAGCATCTACCCGCAATGTGGGAGATCTGGGTTCAGTGCCTAGTTTGGGAAGATCCCCTGAAGAAGGAAATGGCAGCCCTCTCCAATACTCTTGCCTGGAAAATCCCATGGATGTTGGAGCCTAGTAGGCTACAGTCTATTGCGTCACAAAGAATTGGACACAATTGGGCAACTTCACTTTTTTTCTTTCACTTTACCATTTTGATTTTATTAATTCTAAGACACAGTTCAATACTTTTATTCATAAAATGCACCATTCTATAAATTTACTACTATGTAAGAGAAACCACCCTTATGGCAGAAAGTGAAAAGGAACTAAAAAGCCTCTTGATGAAAGTGAAAGAGTGAAAAATGAAAAGGTTGGCTTAAAGCTCAACATTCAGAAAACAAAGATGATGGCATCTGGTCCCATCACTTCATGGGAAATAGATGGGCAAACAGTGGAAACAGTGTCAGACTTTATTTTTCTGGGCTCCAAAATCACTGCAGATGGTGACTGCAGCCATGAAATTAAAAGATACTCCTTTGAAGGAAGGTTATGACCAACCTAGATAGCATATAGAAAAGCAGAGACATTACTTTGCCAACAAAGGTCCATCTAGTCAAGGCTATGGTTTTTCCAGTGGTCATGTATGGATGTGAGAGTTGGACTGTGAAGAAAGCTGATCACTGAAGAATTGATGCTTTTGAACTGTGGTGTTGGAGAAGACTCTTGAGAGTCCCTTGGACTGCAAGGAGATCCAACCAGTCCATGCTAAAGGAGATCAGCCCTGGGTTTTCTTTGGAAGGAATGATGCTAAAGCTGAAACTCCAGTACTCTGGCCACCTCATGCGAAGAGTTGACTCATTGGAAAAGACTCTGATGCTGGGAGAGATTTTGGGGCAGGAGGAAAAGGGGATGAAAGAGAATGAGATGGCTGGATGGCATCACCAACTTGATGGACTCACTGAATTTGAGTGAACTCCGGGAGATGGTGATGGACAGGGAGGCCTGGCATGCTGCGATTCATGGGGTCGCAAAGAATCTGACATGACTGAGCAACTGAACTGCACTGAATTGAAGAGAAGAGTAACTCACATTATGCTATAACCCAATATTTTTTCTTTTCCCTTATAAATGCTGATGACTTCCCTCATGAAAGCTCATCATGTATTTTCTGCTACAATCCCAAGATATAAATGTCAGGCTGATATTCCTCAAAACATGCTACTAAAATTTCAGTTTAGAATTAGACCCATGATTCCACCATATCATATTCTAATGAATCCCATAGGCCACTTCTTACTGAAGAGGGTGTAAGCTTCCTAAATTATGCAGCTAAAAACTTGCAATGTCTGTCTCTTTCTAAGAATGATATCTTGCTTGGCTAAATCACTGTTCTACCCCAAATTGTATTGGGTCAAAGCATCCATCTTCCTTCTATTGCTTCTGTTTATGCAAATTGACATGAATAAAAGCACTCTAGCCTGTGTTTGCTAAACTTTTTCCTTTGCTTTTGGTATAAATATCACCATTATTAAATGAACTGTTAAAAAAAAAATCTTCTATTGTTTTCATATTCCAGCTTTGAGCACAAATAAATAGAAAATGCATTTATGACAAATGACTTGAAAATATCTAAAATTCCCTCACATTCATAGCCCAAATTTTCTATATTAATTTGTTTTATATAAAGCTCATATTTTCACATAATACAATACTCTAGAAACACAAGCTGGAATCAAGATTGCCAGGAGAAATATCAATAACCTCAGATATGCAGATGACACCACCCTTATGGCAGAAAGTGAAGAAGAACTCATAAGCCTCTTGATGAAAGTGAAAGTGGAGAGTGAAAAAGTTGGCTTAAAGCTCAACATTCAGAAAACGAAGATCATGGCATCTGGTCCCACCACTTCATGGGAAATAGATAGGGAAACAGTGGAAACAGTGTCAGACTTTATTTTTCTGGACTCCAAAATCACTACAGATAGTGATTGCAGCCATGAAATAAAAAGACGCTTGCTTGTTGGAAGGAAAGTTATAACCAACCTAGATAGCATATTCAAAAGCAGAGACATTACTTTGCCAACAAAGGTCCGTCTAGTCAAGGCTATGGTTTTTCCTGTGGTCATGTATGGATGTGAGAGTTGGACTGTGAAGAAAGCTGAGCACTGAAGAATTGATACTTTTGAACTGTGGGGTTGGAGAAGACTCTTGAGAGTCCCTTGGACTGCAAGGAGATCCAACCAGTCCATTCTGAAGGAGATCAGCACTGGGATTTCTTTGGAAGGAGAGATGCTAAAGCTGAAACTCCAGTACTTTGGCCACCTCATGTGAAGAGTTGACTCATTGGAAAAGACTCTAATGCTGGGAGGGATTTGGGGCAGGAGGAGAAGGGGATGACAGAGGATGAGATGGTTGGATGGCATCACTGACTCGATGGACGTGAGTCTGAGTGAACTCCAGGAGTTGGTGATGGACAAGGAGGCCTGGCATGCTGCGATTCATGGGGCAGCAAAGAGTCGGACACGACTGAGCAACTGATCTGATCTGATTCAGCATTTTTATACAAATACTTAATTAAAATCTCCTGAATTTTATTCTAAGATATTGAAATATATTTTTCAAATTTTGATGTTTGTATTATATATTTTACTTGACTATATTCACAGTTTTTTTTTTTTTTTAATCAAGGTAATTACTTGTTCTTAATCACTATAGTAGAGAAGGCAATGGCACCCCACTCCAGTACTCTTGCCTGGTAAATCCCATGGACTGAGGAGCCTGGAAGGCTGCAGTCCATGGGGTCGCTGAGGTTCGGACATGACTGAGTGACTTCACTTTCACTTTTCACTTTTATGCATTGGAAAAGGAAATGGCAACCCACTCCACTGTTCTTGCCTGGAGAATCCCAGGGCCAGGGAGCCTGGTGGGCTGCCGTCTATGGGGTTGCACAGAGTTGGACACAACTGAAGTGACTTAGCAATCACTGCAAAGTTGGAAAGTTCTTATAAGATAATAATCTAAACAATATATAAATTGTTTACAGTAGTCTCTATTTCTTTTTCAAATATTACTAGGAATTTGACAATTCCCTGTTTCATTTTTTCCCATTGTCAGTGTGTTTCAGAGAAATAAAATAAGATATCTTGCCTATTTGGGAGTGTCTTCTTCTCTCAAGTCCCATGAAAGTATTTGCTTGTTGCTTTCAAGAAAACGTGAAATTACAACGATTCATTCAATGATGAGTATTTTCTCCCTGATGTCTTATTTATGCCCTGCGGTTCTGCTTCTCTGCCTCTGCATACACAATTACATTTTGCGTTTCAATGCTGAGACACATTTGAACATTTTGAAAGACATTTTCAATGGTAATCAAACTTGACATGTGTAGTTCCAATAATGCACATGATTCAATTGAAGTAATTACAATATGAATAACTGAGATGAAGGTCATACATGGCAGTAATGACAACTCTGTCATAACAGCTAACAGTCTTACAGTAATTGCAAGATTGTTACAGTTGTGACAGTTGTGAGATGTATCCCACTATTAGAAATATTAAATGTGCAGAATATGTTTCTAAGTGTCAATGAAATATTTGCTTCCAATCAACAAAATCATTTTTATGTACTTCAGGTAAAAGTTTTTTTTTTAACTTTTATTTATTGTTTTTATTAATTTCTTTATTTTACTTTACTATATTGTACTGGTTTTGCCATACATTGACTTGAATCCGCCATGAGTGTACATGTGTTCCCCATCCTGAATTCTCCTCCCACTTCCCTCCCCATCCCATCCGTCTGGGTCATCCCAGTGCACCCTGTATCATGCATAAACCTGGACTGGTGATTTGTTTCACATATGATATTTTACATGTTTCAATGCCATTCTCCCATATCATCCCACCCTTGCCCTCTCCCACAGAGTCCAAGAGTGTTCTATACATCTGTGTCTCTTTCGCTGTCTCACATACAGGGTTATCGTTACCTTCTTTCTAAATTCCATATATATGCATTAGTATACTGTATTGGTGTTTTTCTTTCTGGCTGACTTCACTCTGTATAATAGGCTCCAGTTTCATCCACCTCATTAGAACTGATTCAAATGCATTCTTTTTAATGGCTGAGTAATATTTCATTGTGTATATGTACCATAGCTTTCTTATCCATTCATCTGCTGATGGACATCTAGGTTGCTTCCATATCCTGGGTATTATAAACAGTGCTATGATGAACATTGGGATATATCATTTTTATGTACTTCAGGTAAAAGTTTTATCTTAAAATATGAATATAATTGTTTCCAGTCTTAAATTTATTTTTTCTACTAAATCATAGTGATTTTTCTTATTGGGAAGATATTTACTACTAATTATTATATATATATTTATATATACATGTATACATATATATATATATATACACACACATAAAACGTTTATGCTTACCAATTTGTCCTAACACAACCCGAATATATCAAAACCATAAGACTTCTCTTTGAATACACATAATTAGTAATGTACACACAAAACTTTTGAAATTTTGGAAGAATATCAACTCTTCACGAAACATAGTGCTTTTAAAATGGAAGGTATGAGTGCAGTGATATGAACACATAAATTTAAAATATAAGGGGAAATATGTCTATACGTGGGCTTCCGTGATGGCTCAGACTGGAAAGAATCTGCCTGCAAAGCAGGAGACCCAGGTTCAGCCCCTGAGTTGGGAAGATCCCCTGGAGAAAGGAACAACTACCCACTACAGTATTCTTGTCAGGAGAATCCCATGCAAAGAGGAGCCTGGTGGGCTCCAGACCATGGGGTTGCAAAGAGAGAAATGCAAACTGAAATTATAATGAGGTATCACCTCACAACAGTCAGAATGGACATTATCAAAAAATTTTACAAACAATAAATGCTGGAGAGGATGTGGAGAAAAGGGAATCCTCCTACACTATTGATTGGATACACGCCAGTATTCTTGCCTGGAGAATCCCATGGAGAGAGGAGCCTAGTGGTCTACAGTCCATGGGAATGCAAAGAGCTAGACACGACTGAGGGACTAAGCATGCACTCATGTCTATATATTACTCATCTAGATATAAGAAGTTTTGGTATGATTTTATTAAAACTCTGTAAGCAATAAACCTCAGCAAAAGGAAAATTTTAGTTTAAAATATGGGATGAGAAATTTACCTTGAAAATGAGATACTGAAAGAATTCTTATGAAAGGATTATGAGTTAGTAAAAGAGAGTTACTTAGTAGATTTACTTACTAGTTATTATCACAAATGGCAGCCTTTAAATTAAAAAAAAAATCATTACAGAGCTTATACCTATGTACATAATTATCAAAATTATAAATAGTGTGTCATATTAGCAAAAAGACCAAATAGAGAGTTTTCCGGTTTCCCTTTTTCATTTCCTCTCTTTCTTAACACTTTAATTTCATCCATTTTCCTACTCTTAGTTCTTGCCCATTTCCTCTTTCATATTATCTTCATTCCCTTCTCTTTCTTGCAGCCCTCCCTTCTTGTCTCTTCTCTTTCAATCCCTCATTTCTTACATTTACTTTAGAAAAATACAATAACAGAGGCAAGTCTAAAAGACTTTTTTCCTTTTCAGTGGAAAACATTATACCTGTTGATTCTAAGCACTTGAACATTTTCCTATAACATTAAGTCACTATACTCTTCACTGAAATGTTAGAGTACTGAAAGAGTAGGGGAGTACATATATCAATGATCAAAGAAGACAGAGAAGGGAGGAAATAAAGTAATATTTATCTTAAGTACTTTTATGGAAGTACAGAATATTTATTAAAAGTAAAGAGATTTTATGGATCAGTTATTTCTAAGTCAACATCCGTGTAGACAACATGCAGATCCAGAAAAAAGATATTAGCAGCCCTCAATATGCCTCTTTATCTTCTTCCAGTCTTTCCTCTTTCCATTTTCCAAAGTTAGCTTTGAGGTTAATTTATGCCTTTATTTATAAGTTTCACCTGATTAAATTTTACAATATTGAAAGAAGACAGTATGTACCATTTTGGGTCTGGCTTCTTTTGCTTAATATATAGAAGTTCATCTATGCCACTGTATTTGCAGTCACCAGCATACAATAGCCTTATAATATTCAGTTTTAAACTATATAATACATACTGTCCACACAGTTGCAAGAGCTAGGGGTTGCTTCTGTGTGGAGCTATTATAAACAAATATTCTTAAACATGACATTTACACACACTCACTCATGGAAGGACTAATGCTGAAGCTGAAACTCCAATACTTTGGCCACCTCATGCAAAGAGTTGACTCCTTGGAAAAGACCCTGTTGCTGGGAGGGATTGGGGGCAGGAGGAGAAGGGGACAACAGAGGATGAGATGGATGGATGGCATCACCGACTCGATGGACATGAGTTTGAGTGAACTCCTGGAGTTGGTGATGAACAGGGAGGCCTGGTGTGCTGCAACTCATGGAGTCGCAAAGAGTCGGACATGACTGAGTGACTAACTGAACTGAACTGACTCACACATACACATACATTTTGTATATACCCATGAGTGATATTACTAGTTGAAGAATAAGCATATTTTGAACAATTTTACATATAGCAAAGAATTTTCCAATGTAGTTGTACCAATTTAAACTCCCAACAACCTCCATACATTAAGTTGCTCTACATTCTGAAGCTTTCTTTTGACTAAGAATCATGCACCTTTTATATATTAATTATTTGTCATTTTCCTATCATTTCTGTAATATCATATAACTATATTTTGCCTAATTTGAATTGTTTTTATGTTTATTATTGATTTTATGAAAACTTTATATTAGCATGAGGACTAAAAACTCTTTTTATTTTAAAAATGGATGCTAATCAATGATTTCATAGTTTCACTCTAACCTAATTGGAATAGAAATCCTTCCCAGATGTATGCAGATGGCTTCTCTGAATCAGTGGCTTTTAGAAGACACATATTTAGATATTTAGTTAGTCTGGAAATAAGCTATAGTTTTTCATCTATATGAATTTTCATTATCTTTATTTACTTTTTTTGGTTTGATTTTCTGTGATTTTCCTAACTAGTTGAAAATTATGCATATATTATCGAATTGTCATCCTTTCTTTTTTTTTCTAATATTTTAATCTAAACATATTGCTTTCTCTTTAAGCACCATTTTATTTGCCATGCACTTTTTGATATATTTCATTTTTATACAGTTGAAAATATTTTCTAAATCTCATTTTTGAATTGACAAATGTCTTTATCTCAGACTGTAAAGAATCTGCCTGCACAGCAGGAGACCCTGGTCAGGAAGATCCCCTGGAAAAAGGAATAGATATCCACTCCAGTATTTTTGCATGGAGAATCCATGCAAAAGAACAGAGGAGCCTGGTGGGCTACAGTTCATGGGGTCGCAAACAGTCAGACACAACTGAGTCACTAAACATGCAGGCAGAGATAATAATTTATAACTATATAGAGATAATATGAAGAGATAATTTTTCTAGTTGTATCTTCCCAAGCCAGGGATCGAACCCAGGTTTCCAGCATTGCAGGCAGATTCTCTACCAGCTGAGCCATAAGGATAGCCCAAGAATACTGGAATTGGTAGCCTATCCCTTCTCCAGTGGCCTTCCCAACCCAGGAAGTGAGCCAGTGTCTCCTGCATTGCAGGCGGTTCTTTACCAACCACGCTATCAGGGAAGCCCATACAGAGATAATATGAAGAGATAATAATTTTTCTATTTATTTAATGTTACTGAATTCTACCTGAATTCCACTCAGGTTGGAATACATACGTTATGTGTTTTATTCCTTTGAAATTGGTAGAGACCATTTAAAATTTCACCTTTCATTAATTTTGGTAAAATAGCACTGCCGAGAATGTTGATTCTGTCATTGTTCAGTGCACTTTTACAAAATGCCATTTATATGAAAATTGTAATCAGATGGTTCAGATGTTTTACTATTTTTCAACTTCTGTTTTCTTAATAATTTTCAAAAAGACAGGTGATACTCATATATTTATCTTCTATATTGATTAGGTTTTGCTTTATACATTTAAAAGCCATAATACTGGTTATTCATAGATGTAGATAGCTCAGTTGGTAAATAATCTGCCTGAAATGCTGGAGAACCTGGTTTGATTCCTGAATCAGAAAGATCTGCTGGAGAAGGGATAGGCTACCCACTCCAGTATTCTGGCCTGGAGAATTCGTAGAGTCAGACATGACTGAGTAACTTTCACTCATAGATATAGAATTGTTGTATAATATAAAAGGATTAAATATTTTTATTCCATACATGCATCTTTGTTTCTATAAATTTTTCTTGCCTTAAGTTATATTTTATATGATATTAATGTACATATATTAATTTATCACAGTTATTTTTTAACTTTCCTTTATCTATAAACTTCCCTATATACTTGTATATGCATTTATCTTATGCAAGCTGTGTGTACGTAGGTTTTTGGTTTTTTAATAATTAAGAAATTTAGTTCATATGAATTTTGTGCAGTTGCTGATACTTTGATTTGCAGATCCAGTCTTGAAAATGTGCTTTCTGTTTTTCCAATCTCTTTTATATTTCTCTAAGCACTCCTAGGACACATTTGGATTAAGCATTTTTGTTATTAAATTTATCTTATTTTAGCTTCTGCTTATTACTCTTCTTCTGTTTGTTCATCTTCTACCCTTCTTTTAATTCCTGCCAATGAAATAATGTAAACCCCAACTCATTAGTACTTTAACCATATTTCTGCTTAATTCAATTAGAACAATTTACCTTCCTAAACCTCTTTTGCATTTTGTGTTTGTCACATTTTAAGTTTCAGGATATTTCAATCTGAAAGCATTATTAATATAATAGCTCAGTTCAGTTCAGTTGCTCAGTCGTGTCCAACTCTTTGTGACCCCCATGGACTGCAGCATAATAGGCCTCCCTGTCCATCACCAACTCCCAGAATTTACTCAAACTCATGTCCATCGATTCAGTGATGCCATCCAACCAGCTCATCCTCTGTCATCACCTTCTCCTCCCACCTTCAATCTTTCCCAGCATCAGGGTCTTTTCAAATGAGTCAGTTCTTCGAATCAGGTGGCCAAAGTATTGGAGTTTCAGCTTCAGCATCAGCCCTTCCAATGAATATTCAGGACTGATTTCCTTTAGGATAAACTGGTTGGATCTCCTTGCAGTCTAAGGGACTCTCAAGAGTCTTCTCCAACACCACAGTTCAAAAGCATCAATTCTTTGGTGATCAGCTTTCTTTATAGTCCAACTCTCATATCCATACATGACCACTCAAAACACCATAGCTTTGAATAGGCTGACCTTTGTTGGCAAAGTAATGTTTATGATTTATAATATAAGGACTTGTACACCATTATATATATATATATATATATATATGTATATGTATATCTACATATGTTCCATCTTATTCTTTTTTCTCATCTGGGATCACTCTCCATAAGATTGTTTTACTCCAGCATAAATTCTTGCCAATTTTCTATGCACTATTTCCTTCACAGGTATGAAAATATTTTTATTTTATTATGACTATTTATAATATTTTCCTAGTTGTAGAATTCTATACTGTAATGCATTTCAATACTGCAAATATTTGTGTGTGTTTATGTCTGTATGTGGTTTTCATCTCTTATAGGGAGAATATTATTGCAAGTTTCATTGTTGCTCTTTTGAATATGATGAATCCCCTCCACCTCTGCTCTACTCAGATCAGATCAGTCACTCAGTCATGTCTGACTCTTTGCAACCCCATGAACTGCAGCATGACAGGCCTCCCTGTCCATCACCAACTCCCGGAGTTCACTCAAACTCACGTCCATTGAGTCAGTGATGCCATCCAACCATCTCATCCTCTGTCGTCCCCTTCTCCTCCTGCCCTCAATCCCTCCCAGCATCAGAGTCTTTTCCAATGAGTCAACTCTTCACATGAGGTGGCCAAAGTACTGGAGTTTCAGCTTTAGCATCACTCCTTCCAAAGAAATCCCAGAGCTGATCTTCAGAATGGACTGGTTGGATCTCCTTGCAGTCCAAGGGACTCTCAAGAGTCTTCTCCAACACCACAGTTCAAAAGCATCAATTCTTCAGGGCTCAGCCTTCTTCACAGTCCGACTCTCACATCCATACATGACCACAGGAAAAATCATAGTCTTGACTAGACGAACCTTTGTTGGCAAAATAATATCTCTGCTTTTGAATATGCTATCTAGGTTGGTCATAACTTTCCTTCCAAGGAGTAAGTGTCTTTTAATTTCATGGCTGCAGTCACCTTCTGTAGTGATTTTGGAGCCCGGAAAAACAAAGTCTGACACTGTTTCCACTGTTTCCCCATCTATTTCCCATGAAGTGGTGGGACTGGACTACTCATATGCATTTATTTTTTCTTTGCATGTCAATGACTTTGCTATATGTGCTCAGGTGTATTTAACTCTGTATTCATTCTTCTTTATATATGTGGAGTTTCTTAAATATGTGGTGTAATGTCTTTCAAAGTTTTTGAAAAATCTGTAACCATTATCACTTTAAACATTATATTTTCTCCATTTATCCCCAAATACTCTTTCACAAAATCAGATATACATATGTTAGATCTTTCACTGTGTCTCATAGGTCTCTTCCACACTTCTCTGTATTTTAATTATTTAAAATTATTATTCTTTCAGATGATATATTTTCTGTGTACTCATTTTCCCATTCTGTAATTCTCTCTTCAAGCTATTTAACGTCAACTATTCTTAACTTCAAGTATAGAGTTTCCATTTTCTCTTAGTTATAGATTTAAACTCTCTAGAATAGTTTTTCATCTTTGGCTATTCTGGAATGAATTAAACACTGTTGATGTAAATTCTACATAAGAAAACTCCATTCATTAATTCCTATTTTCTTTTTCTTTCTTTCTTTCTTTTTTTTTCTCCTCTTGTGGTCTTCTCTCTTTGAATGCCTGTTACTTTTTTTTTTTTTTTTTAATTAGATATCAACTGCTATATCTGAAAGTAAAAAACAGTTTATGGATATCATAAGCTACTCTTGGAAAAAAAAATAAAATAGCTTATACTCCAGCAGGGAGCTAGAGTCAAGTGACCTAAAACAAATAAGGAATTTCATTGACTGGAGGCTGAGTGTAAATTTTGGTTTTCCTCTCATTTCCAAGGATCAGTTCAGTTCAGTTCAGTCACTCAGTCGTGTCCAACTCTTTGCAACTCCGTGAATAACAGCATGCCAGGCCTCCCTGTCTATCACCATCTCCCAGAGTTCACTCAAATTCACACCCATCGAGTCAGTGATGCCATCCAACCATCTCATCCTCTGTCGTCCCCTCTTCCTTCTGCCCCCAATCCCTCCCAGCATCAGTCTTTTCCAATGAGTCAACTCTTTGCATGAGGTGGCCAAAGTACTGGAGTTTCAGCTTTAGCATCATTCCTTCCAAAGAACACCCAGGGCTGATCTCCTTCAGAATGGATTGGTTGGATCTCCTTGCAGTCCAAGTGACTCTCAAGAGTCTTCTCCAACACCACAGTTCAAAAGCATCAATTCTTCAGTGCTCAGCTTTCTTCACAGTCCAAATCTCACATCCATACATGACCACTGGAAAAACCATAGCCTTGACTAGACAGACCTTTGTTGACAAAGTAATGTCTCTACTTTTCAATATGCTATCTAGGTTGGCCATAACTTTTCTTCCAAAGGTTAAGGGTCTTTTAATTTCATGGCTGCAGTCACCATCTGCAGTGATTTTGGAGCCCAAAAAATAGAGCAGCAGAAATTCCAACTGAAAAATTTATGTGGAATCAGAAGTATATCTTTGGTGGATTTTGAGGCCAATTTTTGTTTCATAAGATTCTGAGGCTGCTGAATAAAACATTCTAATTTACAACTTGCTTTTGTCAAGTTTCTTGGCATCTTGGCCTTAAAAATGCCATGCGAGTAAAAACAGTGTAGTGTGGATCTCATATTTCTGCAATTCCCTTCTCTTGGGGATCCTAACATCTGAGGTTGTTACAGTCTCAGAATTCCTTCAACACCAGTAAAAAAGATGTCTATTGTATTTTAGGCAAACTTTCACTTGCTCTTAACAGATTATTAAGCCACTTTATGATTTGGGGGGATGGTATTTGAAATAATACTTATCTTCCTGATTTTCTAGTGTAAAGTTTCCAAGATTAATGTTTAATTCTTTATAATTAATTATACAAATATTTTGGCATCACTGATAAAAAGAAGTTGGTAAAATGACAGCAACAATGAGTTGCAAAAGATAAATATCATGTAATGTTGCTGTAATAGAAAAAACATTGTAAAGATTTTTAGCTACAATTACTTGCTTCTTTACACTGAACCTTTCAGTTCAGTAATTGAATACTTAGGCATAACTTCGACTTCCAACTAAGAAGGAGTCACGAGAATCAGCTTTATTCTTCTGCTTCAAGCCACTAAAAAAGTTTGGAAAAAAAAAAAAAAAAACATGTGAAACAATGGTTTTCAAGAAAACATGTAACATGCAAAGGAAAATAATAAATAAGAAGTAGGAGACACGTGAGTTAAATTCTAAAATTTCCCTAACTTACTGCTTTTAGATGAGGTTGCAGAAAAGAGAAAAAGAATCAAGAGAGAAGTGGGAAGACTTTCTGTGATGAAGATTAACAAATCAAAACTGGCCAAGAATTGGCAAAGTTGTTAGAATTAGTGGGTGAGGTTGTCACAGAGCACTGAGTTGAGCTCCCTGTGTCACAAAGCAAATTCCCATTTGCTATCTATTTTACTTATAGTAATATATATGATTGCATACTATTCTCTCAATTAGTCCCACTCTCTTCTTCCTCCAATGTGTCCACATGTCTGTTCCCTACATCTGCATCTTCACTGCTGCCCTGTAAATGGGTTCATCAGTATTGCCTTTCTAGATTCCATATGCATGAGCAAATATGCAATATTTGTCTTTCTCTTTCTGACATACTTCACTTTGTATATTAAGCTGTAGGTTCATCTACTGCATTAGGACTGACTTGAATGCATTCTTTTTTATAGCTGAGTAATATCTGGGCTGGAAGAAGCATAAGCTGGAATCAAGATTGCAGGGGGAAATATCAATAACCTCAGATATGCAGATGACACCACCCTTATGGCAGAAAGTGAAGAGGAACTAAAAAGTCTTCTGATGAAAGTGAAAGAGGAGAGTGAAATAGTCGGCCTAAAGCTCAACATTCAGAAAACTAAGATCATGGCATCTGGTCCCATCACTTCATGGGAAATAGATGGGGAAACAGTTGAAACAATGTCAGACTTTATTTTTGGGGGCTCCAAAATCACTGCAGATGGTGACTGCAGCCATGAAACTAAAAGATGCTTACTCCTTGGAAGGAAAGTTATGGCCAACCTAGATAGCATATTGAAAAGCAGAGACATTACTTTGCCAACAAAGGTCCGTCTAGTCAAGGCTATGGTTTTTCCTGTGGTCATGTATGGATGTGAGAGTTGGGCTCTGAAGAAGGCTGATCACCGAAGAATTGATGCTTTTGAACTGTGGTTTTGGAGAAGACTCTTGAGAGTCCCTTGGACTGCAAGAAGATCCAACTAGTCCATTCTAAAGGAGATCAGTCATGGGTGTTCATTGAAAGGAGTGATGCTAAAGCTGAAACTCCAATACTTTGGCCACCTCATGTGAAGAGTTGACTCATTGGAAAAGACTCTGATGCTGGAAGTTACTGGGGGCAGGAAGAGAAGGGGACGACAGAGGATGAGATGGCTGGATGTCATCACCGACTTGATGGACTTGAGTTTGAGTGAACTCTGGGAGATGGTGATGGACAGGGAGGCCTGGCATGCTGCAATTCATGGGGTCACAAAGAGTCAGACATGACTGAGCGACTGAACTGAACTGAACTGAACTGAATATCCCATCAATTAAAAAACATAGACATCACTTTTTATTAAAAAGCAGAGACATCAATTTGCCTACAAATTTCCATATAGTCAAAGCTATGGTTTTTCCAGTACTCATGGACAGATATGAGAGTCAGACCATAAATCAGGCTGAGTGCCAAAGGTCTGATGCTTTCAAATTGGTTCTGGAGAAGACTCTTGAGAGTTTTTTGAACTGCAAGGAGATCAAACAAGTCAATCCTAAAGGAAATAAGTCCTGAATATACATTGGAAGGACTGACACTGAAGCTGAAGCTCCAATACTTTAGCTACCTGATGCGAAGAGCCAACTCATTGGAAAAACCCTGATGCTGGGGAAGATTGAAAGCAGGAGAAGGGGATGACAGAAGATGAAATGCTTGGACAGCATCACCAATTCAATGAACATGAGTTTGAGCAAACTCCAGGAGACAGTGAAGGACAGGGAAGTCTGGCATGCTGCAGTCCATGGGTGGCAAAGAGTCTGACATGAGTTAGCGACTGAACAACAACAACAACAACAACATTCCATTGGGATGAACTGGGAGATGGGAGAGGGGTTCAGGTAGGAGGGGACATTTGTATGTCTGAAATCAACACAATATTTTAAAGCAATTATCCTCCAATTAAAAAATAATTGAAAAAATAGTGTGTGAGGGTATCCAAGTTATTATAACTGAGATAAAGATGTTAAATAAGCTAACAGGAAAATTAAATATGTTAAGGTGAGAAATGCAAGTTGTGGAAAAGAGCCAAACTAGTTGTAGGAAGATGCAAACTACTGTCGAAATGAATAATACATGCTGGATGTTATTATCGAAAGATGATACTGTAGAATAAAAGATTACTAAACCTGAAAACATAGAAATAGAAAATAATGGATATGAAATACTTAAATAAAAAGAGCATTTAAAACATCATTAAACCTAACACACATGTTAGAGTTGAGGCAGAATAGGAGACATGGCGATAGAAAACATATTTGTCAAATAATGGCTAAACTACTTCCTAATTTGATGGTATTGATATATCTACAGATTCAAGAAGTATAACAACCTTCCTTCACAACTCTCACAGAAATAAACATTACAAATGTACACCAAGGCACATCATGATCAAACTGCTCAAAATTAGTGATAAACATATTTAAAAATAAAAAGCCAGAGATAAATCACGTTTGTGCAGAGCAACAAAGTTAAATATAGTAGCAGATGTTTCATTGGAAACAATGCAAATGAAAAAATAATGAAGCAAATATTTAAAACACTGAGAAGAAGACTTTTTAATACAGAATTCTGTACTACTAATGAAAAGTATGATGCAAAAGCAAAGATGAAATGCTTATTAAGACACATTAAAGCTCAAAAAGTCATCATAAGTAGATTTGTACCTTTAAAAATGTTAAGGTAAATGATACCAGATAGAAATATAGGTTAAAAAATGAATAAAGATCATCAGAAATTATAAACATATATATAAGATTTTTAAAAGTAAATATGTTAAAGGTAATTAGCCATTTAAATGAAAGTAAAAGAAATATTTTGTTGAAGATATAAATTATGTAGATTTAAGATATATAACTACAATAGCACAAAGGCCTACAGAGGAAAAACAGAAATACAAGAAAAAACAGACATACAGCTTGTTCTTTATATCTGTTCTTTATATCTGTCGTAGGTTTTTTCCGCTCATCTTTTCCTTGTTCTCCTTTTCCTACTTTCTGCCTTGCTTTGTATTAACTATATTTCAAGATTCAGGTTTATATTATCTGTAACTTATTATCTATTACTCTTTTCTTCTTCTTTAAGTCATTGCCTAAGGCTTTGTAATATGTATACGATTATTCTTGTACATAACATATGTATAAGATCCTTCATGTATAAGAGTCTATAAGACAGCATAGGTTTTAGAGTAGATAATATTGACAAACAATCATGGTTATTTCATAGTGATAAATGTGTTTATTGCAGTCAAGAGGAGTTGGTGACCATAATAGGTATACATCTTACGCATAAAGTGAAAACTAATGGAAATGAAATTCCGAATAGACACATTATCATTATAAATACCACTTTCTCAAAAACAGAAGCACAAATTTAAATCAGTAATGGTCAGTCAGTCAGTTCAGTCACTCAACTTATAGAATGCTTAACCCTATTAACTCTCTTGATCTAGATAATATTTGTATAACACTTCATTCAGTATCAGCAGAATACACCTTATTTTCAAGTACACCTGGAACATTTCCCAAAACAGATCACATTATGATTCAAAAACAAAGTTTAATACATGTAAAAACTATTCCAGTTATTTAAAGTCTTCTTTGATCACGTCAGAATTCAATTGTCAGTTGTTCAGTCGCTCAGTCTTGTCCATCTCTTTGTGACTCCATGGACTGCAACATGCCAGTCTTCCCTGTCCTTCTCCATCTCCTGGAGTTTGATCAAACTCATGTCCATTGAATCCGTGATGCCATCCAACCATCTCATCCTTTGCCATCCTCTTCTCCTCCTGCCTTCAATCTTTCCCGGCATCAGGGTCTTTTCCAATGAGCCAGTTCTTCGCATCAGGTGGCCGAAATATTGGAGCTTCAGCTTCAGCATCACTCCTTCCAGTGAATATTCAGGGTTCATTTCCATTAGGATTGACTGATTTGATCTCCTTGCTGTCCAAGGGATTCTCAAGAATCTTCTCCAACACCACATTTGGAAAACATCAATTCTTTGGTGCTCAGCATGATTTATAGTCCAACTCTCACATCTGTACATGATTACTGGGAAAAAAAAAATTAAGCTTTGACTATGTGAACCATTGTCATCAAACTGATGTCTCTGCTAGATATTTACCTGAAGGAAAGCATATGGCCAAACAGTGACTTATATAAATATATTCCTAGCATATTTTTAAAACACAAATGGCTCAAATATCCATTATTAGGTGAATGGATAAACAAAACTTTGTTGTTGTTGTTGTTCAGTCACCAAGTTGTGTCCAACTCTTTGTCACCCCATTGACTGCAGTACACCAGGCATCCCTGTCCTTCACTAACTCCCAGAGATTGCCCAAATTCATGTCCATTGAATCAGTGATGCCACTGAGTCATTTCATCCTCTGTCACCCCCTTCTTCCCCTTAATTCTGACTCAATATTTAGAACTGTAAAAATGAAATATGCTTCAGTAATGAAAAGAAATAAAATGTTAAACCTCCCTGGTGACTCAGATTGTAAAGAATCCACTTGCAATGTGGGAGAGTTGGATTCAATCTTGGTTTGGGACGACCCCCTGGAGAAGGGAATAGCAACACACTACAGTGTTCTTGCCTGGATAATCATGGACAAAGTAGCTACAGTCCACAGTGTCACAAAGAGTCAGGCATGACTGAATGACTAACATACACATATGCAACAGCATGCTTATATCCCAAAAAGTTATAATAAATATACTTAAAAATATCAGACAGAAAATAAATCCTGTATGATTCCATTTATCTGAAATTTTGCATAATGCAAATTAATACATACTAACATTAAATAGATTATTGATTACCTGAAGAAAGTAAGAGGTTAAGGGATGTGGACAAAGACAGCCAGATAGACAAGCAGACTTAAAAAGATATAAGTAAACTTTTTGGGGTGATGAACATGTTTACCATTTTGATGATGGATTTATGGTTGTATATAGATGTCAAAACATATTAAAGCAAAACTTTGTTCTATTTACTGTGTATTATCATTTAGTAGAGTTATAAATGTAATATTTTACAGAAAATATATAATTTCAAAATGTGGGCTATTTAGTATTATTCCATTCACTTCTTCTTTTAAAACTGAGAATTAAAAATATGTAGATTTATTCTATCTTTGTAAAATGTGAGCACGCTAGTTGATTTCTACTTAACATAGGTCACAGAGTGTCTGACAAGTAAAATAAATAACAAAAGAGTATTTGTGTCAGATTAGCATTTATGTTACCCATTATTTGAAAGCTTAGCATGTTTGCTTGGCTTTTAATTCTTGATTCAAGCATATTTGCATAACATTTACTTAAAAACAATCTAAATGCTTGAAAATGCTTACTAATCATTGTAGTTAAGTAGTCTACCTGTATAATTTAGCTTTGTTATTCTGACACTACCACATAAATTTGCATGGTTGCATAAAATGTCAGTATTATAATTGTTCATACATAACTGTTAATGAATTCCTATTGTGTGTGTGTCACTCATGCACCTGTGAAGTTTTCTTTATCTTGTCAGAGACATTGCTAAGGTCTAGGGCATTTCGTATCTCAAAATGAAAAAAACCTGTTATAGACTGCTCTACTCAGATTCCTTTTTTCCAAAAGAATGTTCTACTTGTAATGAATATTGTGAATCAAAGTAGTTTACATGGTTTACATCTGCATTTCTTTTTTGCCCAGGTAAAAGCAATTTAGTAGTTAAAGCTCCAGTTGTTATGACCTAGTGGCACATTGCCCAATAGCAGAACATATCCAAATGAGTAAAAATAGATATTCAGATGAATAACAATAGAGGGATTGATGTGAAATATTTTTCGATTTTAAAAGGTCACTAAAGCTCAGAGCAACATTATTCAGGTATTGGATTTGCAATTAGAGATGCTATCACTTTAAAATCCATCAGCCATGTGTATGGACAAGCATAATCAATCACACCCTGATTGTCTTGCAAGAAAAAGACATTTCCATTCCCATCCCATTTGATTCTGCCAGAGAAAATGGTAATTTAACTTTTTAAAAGCACAATGCAGAAGTTTTGAGACTTAAAATTGTCTGAACTATAGTAGTCTCTGCCTGATGGTGTTTATTAGAAAAAAACTCCCGCTTATTATTATAATTATCAACAGATTACAGGTAATTTTCAACTTTTGAGATCTATCTCAATGAAGTGACGATTCTCTTTTATTTAAATAGCATGTTTTGTAAAAAGAGGAAAAGAAAAGAGCTATGTTGACCTGTAGCTACTTCCCTAAATATTTGATGAATGTCATCTTTTTAGGAAATAAAAAGACCTATATAAAGATGAAGAAATTTAACTGGAAGATTTTCAAGTATGCTTTTAGTGAAGTCGCTCAGTCATGTTTGATTCTTTGTGACCCCAGGGACTGCAACATGCCAGGCTCCTTCATCCATGGGATTTTCCAGGTAAGAATACTGGAGTGGGTTGCCATTTCCTTCTCCAGGAGATCTTCCTGACCAAGGGATTGAACCTGGGTCTCCTGCATTGTAGGCAGACGCTTTACAGTCTGAGCCACCAGGAAATGCTTTTAGGATTCCTTAAATTATTGTGCTCTCAAGTTTGAATAGTGACTCATAAATGGTAATATTCAATATAGCCATTTGCTGTTGTCCAATTCTCTGCTTTTCCTGTTTGAGGGACATTAACATTTATTGTGCTAATGTTCTGAGAATATTAACATTTATTTATACTTTTATATGCATGACTGTTTATGTAGTTAGTATTTTAACACATGCTTGTTAGTAAAATGCCAAGAAATATGTTTTACAACATATTGAATAATTTAAATAATCAAAATAATTTAGTATTTTACCTCATCTCTTTAGCTAAACCAATAGATTTAAGTGCTTTCAGAATGTCACCCAAAACACACTTAACTATAATAATTTAATGATTTTAGAACCAGTCATTTAATTAGGCAATCCCAACCTTGAAAAATGACAATTTAATGCTATTAATGTTGGGTTCCAATCCAAGGCGTCTCTGTCTCTTGAACTATACATGTATCAGTGTTCATAAGTTTTGCTAAACTATTTGTGGAAACCTGGTCATTTGCATGTAGGCACAAGTGAAAACAAGAACTAGGTTCTGTTTGCACAAAGTAGACTAAGGGTAGATATCTCTTTTCTATTTCATGTTACTGAAATTATAGAAAACATAATTCAGTGTAAGAACCCATAACTACTGAAAACAAAACAAGGGCATCATAGTATTAAATTGCCCACAGATAGTACAGGAGGAAAAATAGAAATTACATTTATGAAGAAAATAATGATAGTTATAATTCCAAATACATGAATTATAACCCTTCCCTGAAGAAAGTCAGGACATACTCCTGGCTCTGTCTATAGATATAGAATGGTGAGTAGGGCAATCATTGGGAGAAAAAACAAAATTACTACAGTTGGAACTTCTGAGTGAGTCAGCTCAGAGCTTATCTTCTCTCACCCTTCTCCATCCCTCCACTCCTTCCACCTCACCAGGAAATTTTCTTCATTTCTTTTTATATCACATACATTGTGTCACAAAGGTATTTGATTCATGGAAAAAGCCAATAATTCTATATAAATTTACTTGCTGTTTCTGATGTACATGTTTAAGGATCTAAAAAAGGATACAATCAACTTGCAGGAAACTCTCTACAGTTTCAACATACACTGAAATGTTAAAAGGAAAAGACAAATAGAAAAGACAAAGCAACTAATTTTTAATGAGTAATATATATATTATTGCAAAATTCAGACTTGAAGAAAGTAGGGAAAACCACTAGACCATTCAGGTGTGACCTAAATCAAACCCCTTATGATTATACAGTGGAAGTGATAGATAGATTCAAGGGATTAGATCTGATAGACAGAGTGCCTGAAGAACTATGGATTCAGGTTCATAACAATTTATAGGAGGTGGTGATCAAAACCATCCCCAAGAAAAAAAAAATGCAAAAAGGCAAAATGGTTGTCTGAGGAGGCCTTACAAATAGCTGTGAAAAGAAGAGAAGCTAAAGGCAAAGGAAGAAGGAAATATATATCCATTTGAATGCAGCATACCAAAGAATCACAAGGAGAGATAAGAAAACCCTCCTAAGTGATCAGTAGAAAGAAATAGAAGAAAACAATGGAATGGGAAAGACAAGAGATCTCTTCTTAAAAATTAGAAATGTTTATGATTGGTTTCTTCATAATTCTGTTCCATTTTCATCTTAGTATTGAAAACATCTCACAAACTTAATCATGATCCCTCTATTTAACTTACCATACTCTCTTTTTTGTCCTTTTAATTGTAAATTCACAAATAAAGGAGATACATTTTGTCATTATATACTTAGTGTGTGTGTATATGTGTGTGTGTGTGTGTTAGTCACTCAGTCATGTTCTACTCTGCAACCCCATGGATTGTAGCCTGCCAGGCTCCTCTGCCCATGGAATTCTCCAGGCAAGAAAACTGGAGTGGGTTGCCATTTCCTTCTTGAAGGGATCTTTTCAACCCAGAGAGCAAACCTGGGTTTCCTTCATTGCAAGCAAATTATTTACTGTCTGAGCTACAAGGGAAGCCTATATACTTAGTACCAAAGTTAGATACCCAGTAAATATTATTTTTAGTGAACCAAAAGTTGTAGATACTACATAATATGTGCATGATTTTCATACAAATATCCTTGAAGATATATTTTAGTTCCAATTCTACAATTTAATAAGATTTCTTTCCTGACTGGTTTGGCATTTTTAATATACTAACAAAAATGTGTGCATAAATTTAGAGAATTTGGATGGAGAAATATTAACAAAATTGTCTGATTGACTTCTTTCTATAATTATATATTTGACTAATTAAATATTTTAAACGCTTTAAAGCATAACCACAAATACAGTTTTTAGGTGCAATACCAAAGGCACAATTAATGAAAGAAAAAAAAATGATAAACTGGAATTTACTGTTTAAAAATTCTGCTTTGCAACCATCAAGACAATGAGAAGATGTAACAGGGAAGGGTTAATTTGACTATATTTTGGAACTGTATTTTTTTTAAATTACAGTTGCTTTTGTTATTATAATCATTCACGATGACCCGCCTCAGAGAATCCTGTCTCTCTGCCTCGACCCCTAAAGTGCCTTTGTTTAGCTCACAAGGAGACAATCTTACCCTGCCCATTTCTGAATGACTGTAAGAAAGAAGAGACTAACACACAGCCCCCTGCCTGAGGCTACAATTCTAGGAGATATTTGCATGATTAATGGTTTTTTACTTGTTTCCTCATCTCCACCATCTCTGATCCATAAAAGAATCTGGCATCCAGACCAAGATGAGATGGTTGTTTTGAGATATTAATCTGCCATCTTCTCTGTCAGCTGGCTCTCCAAATAAAGCCGTATTCCTTGCCTCAATGCCTTGTCTCAGATTCATTGGCCTTTTGTATGATGAGCAGAGTGAACTTGAACTTGGTAACAAGGATAAGCCACAGTTGGGAGAAAATGTTTGCAAAAGACACATCTAATAAAGGATTTTTTAACTCAAATTGTTAGGTCAGTTCTTTTTTCCCTCAGTTCTTGTCTCATTGTATCAAAGAATTGAAATGACAGACCAGGATAGCTCAGGCAGGCAAGATTTATTAAACAAGCAGTAAACAGTACACTCTTGAGATGTGAGGGGACCAACCCCCCAGAAGTGGTCTGGTCTTGTTTTGGCTTCCCTTTTTAAATCTTTTGTTTCCTCCCCTGGGCCATCCTTAGCACCTGACTGGTTGTACCCTATGAAATGAAGCATGAGCCTGAGATCAATAAGCAAAGAGAATGTAAATAGGGCATAGTGAAGTGAAAGTTGTTCAGTCGTGTCCAGCTCTTTGCAACCCCATGGACTATACAGTCCATGGAATTCTCCAGGCCAGCATACTGGAGTGGGGAGACTTTCCCTTCTCTAGGGAATCTTCCCAACCCAGGGATAGAACCCAGGTCTCCCATATCGCAGACACGTATTCTTTAGCAGCTGAGCCACAAGAAGTCTGAGACTAATCAGGGAAGGGAATGTGTTGGGCACGATTTTCCCACCAGAAGTCTTCATTCTGGTCTATGGCTTTCCTATTTGGTTATCTTTTCTTTGTTCACCTTCCACATAAATTTTCTGGTCACCATTTCCTCTGACCTCCATTTTGGGCCCCTTTTTGCCCTAGTCTGACTAACAAAAATAGATAAATAACTCAAAATTCAACAATAAGAAAAACAATAGCTCAATTAAAAATGTCAAAAAACCTGGACATCTTCCAAAGAAGATATATACAAATGTCAAATAAATACACAAAGCTCCACAACTTCATAGGTCATTAGGGAACTGAAAATTAAAATAACAGTATGGTGCCACTATATACGGCTGCCTAGTTGCTCAGTTGTGTCCAACTCTTTGCGACCCCATGAACAGTAGCCCGCCAGGCTCCTCTGTCCGTGGGATTCTCCAGGCAAGAATACTGAGGTAGGTTGCCATGCCCTTCTCTAGGGGATCTTCCCAACCCTGGGATCAAACCCAGGGCTCGAACATTGCAGACAGATTCTTTACTGTCTAAGCCATTAGGGCCTATGAGAACAGTGAAAAGCAAAAACATTGACAACATAAAATTCTGGTGATGATGTAAAGCAACAAGAATTCTCACTCATTTCTTGTGGGAATGCAAAATGGTACAGACATTTAGGTAAACAATTTAGAATATTCTTGCAAAATTAGACAGAATTTTGTCAGATGATCCAGCAATCAAGCTTTGTGGTATTTATGCAAAGGAGTTAAAAACATGTCCACACAAAATCTTGCACATGAATGTCTATAGCAGCTTTATTCATGATTGCCAGAATTTGAAAGCAAACAAAATGTCCTTCTATAGCTTAATGGATTAAAAAAAAAATCTGTGACATATCTGAAAAATGGAGTATTATTCAATATTAAAAATATGTGAACTATAGAATCATGAAAGTGTGTTAAGAACCTCAGGTGCATATTACTAAATGAGAGAAATTGATTTGGAAAGAATACATATTGTATGATTTCAACAACTTCAGATTGCTCAACTGTGACACTCTGTTAAAAGCAAATATATGGAGATTGTAAAAGGATGAGTGGTTTCCAGGGGTTAGGAGGAAGGAGGGATGAATAGGTGGAGCACAGATTTTTATGGCACTTATGTCAAAGGTTTGCATAGCTTTGTGATACTACAGTGGTGGATACATGTGATTACATTTTTCCAAGTCCTTAGCATGTGCAGCCCCAAGAGGGATCCTAATGTAAACTCTGAACTTTGAGAGATAATGATGCCTCAATATAAATTAACTGACTGTAAGAAATGTACTGATCTTTTGTGGGGATTTGATAGTGGGGATTAAGGGAAAGAGACAGTCTAATGCAATCTTGGAGTCAGAGTATGCAAATTAGAACTGCATTTTGGAGGACATTCTGAAAATTTATGTCAAAATTTATTTGAGCCATTCACTCCACTTGCTAAATTTTTCCCAAGGAGATATGAGCCCAGTATACTATGTTATTAAAAAAAAAATGCTTAAAATAGGGTTTCTCAAATTAGAAATATCTGGAACCAACAATTTTGGATTGATTAAATAAATAAGATCAGCAATATAGAGCTTTATGAAACTATTAATAAAGGGTCAGTTATATTTATTTGAAAACTTAATATTGGAAGTATTTAATAGCTGGTATGGCAAGTTAAACAATCATAAAAATATTATAAATAAACATTTGGCTGTCTGATGCACTCTGCATGATCTTTTTCTAGCACTGTCTTTAACTTAAAACATAAAAGTATATCTGAGATGGATACATTGCTAAATGAAAAGAGAACCTGCCATAGAAAGTCCCTATGTGTATATAACTATATCCATGTATGTAAACACAGATGCCAGTTGCGATGCACGGATGTCATTATTTAGACAGTCAGGGAGAGAAATATATGAGACAGAAAGAGAGAAGGAAAACAGAGAGAAAAAGAGAGAAGGGGTATATTTAGTAAAAGAAAACAATAAAATTTAACTTTTTGGTATTGCTAGAACTATTAAATAGTATTATATTATCTTTGTGAAAAAGGACATAAATATTTTCATTTTGATAATATATTTTAATAAATTGATTTGAAAAAAATTAAGCAATATTGTCCCTTTGTTTTATGGAGATTCTATTAATTTATTGTATGCTTCATAGAAAATGAAATATTCCCTCATAGTTTCCCTGATAGCTCAGTTGGTAAAGAATCCACCTGTAATACAGGAAACCTGGGTTTGATCTCTGGGTTGGGGAAATCCCCTGGGGAAAGGAAAGGCTACCCTCTGCAGTATTCTGGCCTGGAGAATTCCATGGACTGTATAGTGAATGGGGTTGCAGTTGGACTCAACTGAGGAACTTTCACTTCATAGAAAATGAGTATCCTATGTTCTATTTTTCTCTTCCCCACACAAAGACACATACACAAAAGCTGTTTAATAATTCCATAATGAGCATACTTTACAAAAATACAAGCATTTATTAATATAGATTTAATCAAAATTTCTTCCTAATTTAAAATTATCTAGAACAAACTTCAATACATGCTCAACTGATGATTTATTTTAGGTCTTATATGCAGAGTGCATCATGAGAAATGCTGGGCTGGAAGAAGCACAAGCTGGAATCAAGATTGCTGGGAGAAATATCAATAACCTCAGATATGCAGATGATACCACCCTTATGGCAGAAAGTGAAGAGGAACTAAAAAGCCTCTTGATGAAAGTAAAAGTGGAGAGTGAAAAAGTTGGCTTAAAGCTCAACATTCAGCAAAAGAAGATCATGGCATCCGGTCCCATCACTTCATGGGAAATAGATGGGGAAATAGTGGAAACAGTGTCAGACTTCATTTTTTTGGGCTTCAAAATCACTGCAGATGGTGACTGAAGCCATGAAATTAAAAGACTCTTACTCCTTGGAAGGAAAGTTATGACCAACCTAGATAGCATATTCAAAAGCAGAGACATTACTTTGCCAACAAAGGTCCGTCTAATCAAGGCTATGGTTTTTCCTGTGGTCATATATGGATGTGAGAGTTGGACTGTGAAGAAGGCTGAGCGCCAAAGAATTGATGTTTTTGAACTGTGGTGTTGGAGAAGATTCTTGAGAGTCCCTTGGACTGCAAAGAGTTGACTCATTGGAAAAGACTCTGATGCTGGGAGGGATTGGGGGCAGGAGGAGAAGGGGATGACAGAGGATGAGATGGCTGGATGGCATCACTGACTCGATGGACGTGAGTCTGAGTGAACTCCAGGAGTTGGTGATGGGCAGGGAAGCCTGGTGTGCTGCGATTCATGGGGTCGCAAAGAGTCGGACACTACTGAGCGACTGAACTGAACTGAACTAGATAAATAAGAAGTACGACAATAACCATCTATCTTCCATAGTGTTACAATCTAATGGTGAAATGAGGTCCTATGGGAAAAAAAAAAACGTATCTAGCAGGGCAGCATTATGAAGAGTAAAACCTAATATAGGTTGTTCTGCTCAGCCGTGTCCGACTCTGTGTCCCCATGGACTGTACTCTGAAAGGCTCCTCTGCCCATAGAATTTTCCAGGCAAGAATATAGGAGTGGGGTACCATTTCCTACTCCAGGGTATTTTCCCAGCCCAGGGAGCGAACTCCCATCTCTTGTGTCTGTTACATTGGCAGGTATGTTCTTTACCATTAGTACCACCTGGGAAGTCAATGTAGGTTGAATGAACTATTAAGGAGAAATGTTAGGAATTGATTTGAATTGTGAAGGAAATATAGTTTTTACATAAAAGCAAACAAGGACTCATGCAAACCAAGGGGCCAGTGTAAGCAAGAGAATTAAAATGTAAGGGTCATGAGATTTTTAACATATGTTGCACTTATTTGAATAAATTATGGAAAATAGATGGGGAAACAGTGGAAACAGTGTCAGACTTTATTTTTCTGGGCTCCAAAATCATTGCAGATGGTGACTGCAGCCATGAAATTAAAAGACGCTTACTCCTTGGAAGGAAAGTTATGACTAACCTAGATGTGCAGCATCACTTCAGTCGTGTCCAACTCTGTGCAACCCCATAGACGGCAGCCCACCAGGCTCTGCCATCCCTGAGATTCTCCAGGCAGGAACACTGGAGTGGGTTGCCATTTCCTTCTCCAATGCAGGGAAGTGAAAAGTGAACGTGAAGTCTCTCAGTCCTGTCTGACTCCTAGCGACCCCATGGACTGCAGTCCGCCAGGCTCCTCCATTTATGGGATTCTCCAGGCAAGAGTACTAGAGTGGGGTGCCATTGCCTTCTCCATGACTAACCTAGATAGCATATTCAAAAGCAGAGACGTTACTTTGCCAACAAGGTCCATCTAGTCAAGGCTATGGTTTTCCTGTGGTCGTGTATGGATGTGAGAGTTGGACTGTGAAGAAGGCTGAGCGCCGAAGAATTGATGCTTTTGAACTGTGGTGTTGGAGAAGACTCTTGAGAGTCCCTTGGACTGCAAGGAGACCCAACCAGTCCATTCTGAAGGATATCAGCCCTGGGATTTCTTTGGAAGGACTGATGCTAAAGCTGAAACTCCAGTACTTTGGCCACCTCCTGCGAAGAGTTGACTCATTGGAAAAGACTCTGATGCTTGGAGGGATTGGGGGCAGGTGGAAAAGGGGACGACAGAGGATGGATGGCATCACTGACTCGATGGATGTGAGTCTGAGTGAACTCTGGGAGTTGGTGATGGACAAGGAGGCCTGGCGTGCTGCGATTCATGAGGTCACAAAGAGTCGGATACGACTGAGCAACTGAACT
Source organism: Bos indicus (assembly GCF_029378745.1). NCBI lineage: Eukaryota > Metazoa > Chordata > Mammalia > Artiodactyla > Bovidae > Bos > Bos indicus. The sequence continues at coordinate 5,865,976 of NC_091771.1, forward strand.
GAACTGAATGCCTTTACCACAGCTGGAGTTTTCTAGAGAAGAAATTTTAGATAAAATTTGGTTAAAAACTTAGTGGTAAACATGAAAATGAAAGTCAAGTCACTCAGCTGTGTCTGATCTTTGGGACCCCATGGAAGCCTGCTTAGCTCCTCTGTCCATGGAATTCTCCAGGCAAGAATATTGAAGTGGGTTGTTATTCCCTTCTCCAGTTTATCTTCCCAACCCAGGGACTGAATCCAGGTCTCCTGCGTCATAGGCAGACTCTTTAACATATGAGCCACCAGGGGACATATGAAGCTCTAGTTATTTCAAGATAATTTCTATGTCATTTATTTAAAATCTAAAGTTTTATTATCTGGTGTTTAGCAATTAGAATTATTTTGGGTTTGTGAGGTATATTCATTAACCTGCTGCTTATTGTTGCCCAAAAAGTGAATTATTTTTTTTAATTTTATTTTATTTAACTTTACAATATTGTATTGGTTTTGCCATATATCAAAATGAATCTGCCACAGGTATACATGTGTTCCCCATCCTGAACCCTCCTCCCTCCTCCCTCCCCATACCATCCCTCTGTGTCGTCCCAGTACACCAACCCCAAGCATCCAGTATTGTGCATTGAACCTGGACTGGTGACTCATTTCATATATGATATTATACATATTTCAATGCCATTCTCCCAAATCATCCCACCCTCTCCCTCTCCCACAGAGTCCAAAAGACTGTTCTGTACATCAGTGTCTCTTTTGCTATCTCATATATAGGGTTATTGTTACCATCTTTCTAATTCCATATATATGTGTTAGTATATTGTATTGGTGTTTTTCTTTCTGGCTTACTTCACTCTGTATAATAGGCTCCAGTTTCATCCACCTCATTAGAACTGATTCAAATGTATTCTTTTTAATGGCTGAGTAATACTCCATTGTGTATACATACCACAGCTTTCTTATCCATTCATCTGCTGATGGACATCTAGGTTGTTTCCATGTCCTGGCTATTATAAACAGTGCTTCAGTGAACATTGGGGTACACGTGTCTCTTTTAATTCTGGTTTCCTCGGTGTGTATGCCCAGCAGTGTGATTGCTGAGTCATATGGCAGTTCTATTTCCAGTTTTTTAAGGAATCTCCACACTGTTCTCCATAGTGGCTGTACTAGTTTGCATTCCCACCAACAGTGTAAGAGGGTTCCCTTTTCTCCACACCCTCTCCAGCATTTATTGCTTGTAGACTTTTGGATCACAGCCATTCTGACTGATGTGAAATGGTACCTCATAGTGGTTTTGATTTGCATTTCTCTGATAATGAGTGATGTTGAGCATCTTTTCATGTGTTTGTTAGCCATCTGTATGTCTTCTTGGGAGAAATGTCTGTTTAGTTCTTTGGTCCATTTTTTGATTGGGTCATTTATTTTTCTGGAATTGAGCTGTAGGAGTTGCTTGTATATTTTTGAGGTTAGTTGTTTGTCTGTTCCTTCATTTGCTATTATTTTCTCCCATTCTGAAGGCTGTCTTTTCACCTTGCTTATAGTTGCCTTTGTTGTGCAGAAGCTTTTAAGTTTAATTAGGTCCCATTTGTTTATTTTTGCTTTAATTTCCAATATTCTGGGAGGTGGGTCATAGAGGATCCTGCTGTGATGTATGTCAGAGAGTGTTTTGCCTATGTTCTCCTCTAGGAGTTTTATAGTTTCTGGTCTTTCGTTTAGATCTTTAACCCATTTTGAGTTTATGTTTGTGTATGGTGTTAGAAAGTGCTCTAGTTTCATTCTTTTACAAGTGGTTGAGCAGTTTTCCCAGCACCACTTGTTAAAGAGATTGTCTTTTCTCCATTGTATATTCTTGCCTCCTTTGTCAAAGATAAGGTGTCCATATGTGCGTGGATTTATCTCTGGGCTTTCTATTTTGTTTCATTGATCTATATTTCTGTCTTTGTGCCAGTACTATACTGTCTTGATGACTATGGCTTTGTAGGAGAACCTGAAATAAATCTAACTGGAGAAGGGAATGGCAAACCACTTCAGTATTCTTGTCTTGAGAACCCCATGAACACTGCCAAAAAGCAGAGATTTTACATTACTTTGCCTACAAAGGTCCATATAGTCAAAGCTATAGTTTTTCCAGTAGTCATGTACTGATGTGAGAGCTAGACAATAAAAATAAAAAAGGCTGAGCACCAAAGAATTGAAGCCTTCAAACTGTGGTGCTGGGGAAGACTCCTGAGAGTCCCTTGGACAGCAAGGAGATCCAACCAGTCCATCCTAAAGAAAATCAACCCTGAATACTCATTGGAAGGACTGATGCTGAAGCTGAAGTTCCAATACTTTGGGCACCTGATGCAAAGAGCTGACTCATTGGAAAAGAAAGATTGAAGGCAAGAGAAGAAGCGGACAGCAGAGGATGAGATGGCTGCATGGTATCTCCGACTCAATGGACATGGGTTTGAGCAAACTCTGGGAGAAATTGGGGACAGGGAAGCCTGGTGTGCTGCAGTCCGTGTGGTCTCAAAGAGTCAGACATGACTGAGTGACTGAACAACAATAAATCCAATCGGATTTGTAATTCTAAAGAAATTTTACTGCTCTAAAATTAGGTAATGAGAAAAAAAGTCAAAATAATCATGATTTTTATTACTTCTGGTTTGGTTCTCAAATAAATCAGTCTGATTATTTTGTCTTTTTAGAGATTTAACATCCTGTTTGTAGGACGTGATTCTAGTACTTAAAATTCTAGTTAGTACTAGTCAATGCTGTAATTAGACAACAATTATCTTTATGTTTCCCCACACCCACCACCAACCTCAGCCTCTCTAGTCTACATTCATTCTCCCCATTCATATAGCAGAATATGTATCTCCTGTTCTTCTATAGTGGAGAAGGCAATGGCACCCCACTCCAGTACTCTTGCCTGGAAAATCCCATGGACGGAGAAGCCTGGTAGGCTGCAGTTCATGGGGTCGCTAAGAGTTGGATACGACTGAGTGACTTCACTTTCACTTTTCACTTTCATGCATTGGAGAAGGAAATGGCAACCCACTCCAGTGGTCTTGCCTGGAGAATCCCAGGGGCGGCGGAGCCTGGTGGGTTGCCATCTATGTGGTCGCACAGAGTCGGACACGACTGAAGTGACTTAGCAGCAGCAGCAGCTCTCCTATAGTTGAGTAAACTTGTATTTTTTGGCTTCCCTGGTGTCTCAGATGGTTAAGAATCTGCCTGCAATGAAGGAAAACCAGGTTCAATCTCTGGATCTGGAAATTCCCCTGGAGAAGGACATGGAGACCCACTCCAGTATTTTTGCCTAGAGAATTCTATGGCCATAGGAGCTTGGCAGGCTACAATCCATGGGGTCCCAAAGAGTCGTACACAACTGAGTGACTAGTACTTTTACATTTTTTCAAAAGCTTTGCTTTCTGAGAGAAGTTAAAACTTGAAAGCTGAAAAGAAATCAAGACTTGGCTTTGACAGCCAGCCTCCATTTCAGGTTTAGAGAGGCCTTTTCAAAGAGTCACCAGGGTTTTGTTTGCTGTTAAACATTGATTGAGAAATTCATCCAAAATTTATGGGACAGAAGGTCAGACAAGATAAATGAATGGGAGTACTTGCATAGATATTTTAATAATAACACACTACTAATTTTATTAGTTTATTAAAGGGTAAATTATATGTAATGTATAATAATGTGCATTTTTACCTAAGTCAAATATACCAATGTATAATACGACATTTATTTATTTATAGAATTTAAACAAAGAGTGTGTATATGGATATGTATAACTGGTTCACTTTGCTGTGCTTCTGAAACTAATACGACATTGTAAATCAACTATATCTCAATAATAATTTTAAAAATAAAAAAAAAAGAATGGAAATTGTTGTTGCTTAGGGGGAGGGAAATGGGAGAAGGATGTGTTGGGAGCTTGAGATTATTATGTTACATAATAACTGTTGCAAACTATTACATATAGAATGGATAAATAGCTAGGTCCCACTCTATAGCAGAGAACTATATTCAATGTCCTTTGATAAACCAAATGGAAAAGAAAATGAAAAATAATGTTAATATACATATATATGTATGCACTACTTTGCTGTTCAGTGGAAATTAACACAACATTGTAAATCAACTAAAGTTCAATAAAATGTTTTTAAAAGAAATAATAAAACATTATAAATGAACAAATTGTTCTCTAGTCCATTCAATTTTTTTCTTCTATAATAGAGTTAATTTTGCTTTATCAAGTGAAAATAGACTTCGGTGGCAAAGAAAATAGGAAAGTGAGAAACACATAAGTGACGAACTTGTTTCTCCCCCTGTTTAACTTTGTGGCTTGTCAGTCCCACAGTCAAGTTAGAGCCTACCTGCTATTTGAGTAGCATCAATGTGCTTCTTGGGTATAATTCTTTAGAGTTCATATCAAGAATACTAACCATGTGACTTCAACAATAATTAGGTCAAAAGACAGAAACTGCAGTGGTTTTTATGGTAGTGTTCAATCAGAAATGAGGAAATCTGTTACACAATTTCCCCTGAAGGATCTAGATTAATCTGTACATCTGTAGAATCCAGGAAGCCTGTGGAGATTCAGTGAGAGAACAGATTTGGAGGCTATATATCACTGAATTGAGAGTCTACTAATTAAATCTCCCATAAAAGAAAAACTATTAGGCTTTTGTAGAGTGCTATCATTTATAAGAAGTTGCCATTTGGGTGCAATAAAAAATACTTCAATAATTTATTATCTACAAATTTTAGACACATGTATTTTGAATTAAATTTTCAAGCACAAAAGTAAATTTAGCTGAATATGAAATACCATTTTAATATCTACCAGGTATTTTATTTTAAAAAGAATATTTAAATATCATATTCAATAATTTATCTATGCACTGATTATTCAGTTGTATGCATCAAAGAAATATATGCAAATTATTCTGAAATAATTTATCAGAAAATTAGAGTACAGGCACTCTCATGCCTTGCTTTATGAAAATGTTAGCAAAAGTATATCTATCTAAATTGAATTATATAAATTGCCCATATCATAGTAAGTGAATAGCAGTACAGGAGTCTCCTCCTTTGCCTGTGTCTGCATTATTTTAAAAAAAGTATCACATTTAAATATTGTCCATAGAGAATAGCCTAAGGACAAAATTATACAGTTCCTCATTTAAAATCTACTCCAGTTTCTCTTGACCTTGATCCAGCCTATATTGAAAAGATGTAGGAAATGTTAAAAATCAGACCTAAACCAAATTCAGCTTTGAGACTTTTTAAAAATTTCGGTGTAATTGAAGAGCAGCTCTCTGCCTTTTCAGCTACAGAGGCTGGTAACTTGAAAGGAAAAAAAAAGAAAAAAACTTTCTAAAATATCTGAAAGAAATCTTATTTCCTTGCTTTGAATCTTTGGCACTTTTGGCCACTTCTGGGAAGAAAATGCTCTGTCTCTGTGTATAATACACTGAGCGGAGTGTGGCACAGCAATGATTTTTCTAACTTTGATTACATTCTATATCCTATGTAGAGAATTTTGATTTTCTGTATCATCATTCAGAATATGCTACAGTTTCTCTGTATTTTCAGTACACACACACAAAGTATATGAAAGAATAGTGTCTTTTATGGAGAAGGAAAGTAAATAGAAAATTCTGAATAGAATGCATTGTGTTCTATTTTAAATTGGATCATTATCTTCCTTATCAAATGCTATGTACTAATTATCCACATCAGGATGTCAGTACCTGTCTAAAGAGTTAAACATAAATTCCTCTTACTTCTGTAGGTTGATGACATAAACAAGAAGGATATTAAAATGTATGTAAAGTATTCATTCAGAGCAAACTGTATGAAACCTGAAAGATAATAGACTTTATATCCTTACACAAAATAAAAAGAAAATAGAGGACAACAGGAAGTTTCATTGCTACTTTATCTCCTTCTCTTTTGTCTTTTTTCCTGGTGTGTTGAAAGTCGAAATTGTCTCAATGGTCATGAGTTTCATGCAATTTTAATATTAAGCTGTTTTTCTTTCATAAACAAAAATTACTATCATATCATCCTCTATTACTTCATACTACACATTTAAAATACTATATTTTACAAGGAGGGCATTTTACTGTACAAAATTTGACAAATTACTGCATCTTGTAATTATATTAAAATAATGTTATATTTTATGTGCAATTTGTCAAAAAAATTCAAATACTTGGGAGAACAAAGATGTCATTATGACTGCAACAAGTTGTATATGTTCTTCAAAGAAATTAGGAACAAGGGACCTTTCTTTCTTACTCTATGTTTTTATACAATGCCTAGACAGTTTTTGAATTTAATTTGCAAACTCCTAATGCTGAAAGAAAAAGAGAATTTCAGAGTTATGGAATTTTGAACTTATTTCTGGACAAGAAGAAAGATTTTCTTATTACCTGCATGAAAATGCAGCTGTCTACACTTTTTCAAAAGCTAATGTTTTATATCTTTGAAATACATCTGATGAAGTTAATGTTAGTCACATAATTGCTTGAAATATTTTGACAGTGTCATGAACTTAAAATTCAAAATATTACAACTAGTATCATTATTCCTAAATTATATGCTATTGTTTAATAATCCCAGTTCCCCGGTTTTCATATTTGAGTTTAATGGGTATAGAACTAAGAAAACATCAAGATATAAAGCCCTACTGAAAAGTACATTCTACATTGTATCAGAGAACTACATTTGGAAAATACTTAAAAACGCTGTCTTTTTGTCCTTCCTCAGCTTTTTCTGTTTAAAAAAAAAAAAAAAAATATATATATATATATACACATCCTGTTTCTTCTGTATTAATGTTTTAAAACAAAAGTTGTAGATTTTCCAGGAGAATAGATAAGAAGGCAGACAAGAAAGGGAGATTACAATGAATGAAATAGCGTAATTGTTTTGATTATTATAGGCACTGGGGCAAGTGCACCTGGCCTTTTTGTTCTGAAGAACAGTTATCCATCATCAAGTCAGTAATCTTTCTCCTTCTCCATCTTTAGTGCCTTACATGGGATTCCTTAATGGAGATAAGTACAATCACACATGAATATTTAGGCTTCACAATTTCTACCATTATGACTATCATTTGTTGTTTATATTGAAAATCAATTTGCCTCTAATACAGATATATGTGACACATATTTCCACATTTCCTAAACTACAGTTAGCATCTTTAGAGGTAACATAGTTGCAATAGCTTTGGAGAAGCTGCCTATTACTTAAAGCTCCTTCCCCAAGTAGATTTTATTTATGCCTTTGGACCTAATTTAAGTCAATCTCGCTAAATTATAGTCCAAATATGATGAACATCTTCTCTGGCATTTTTGTATGATTTGGAAAGAGAGGAAAAAACTAATTTCATATTCATGTAGAAAAAGGGAAAAGTAGAGATGATGTAATATTGTTCAATGTCAGCAGAAGAAACTTTTTTATATAGCTCCTGCATGACTCATAAACAGGTTATTGATTATGAACTTTGTATATAATAACTTGTATCCTTTCTATCTCTCTACTCTTGGTAGCAAATTGTGACTCAGTTATTAGGAAACATTGCTATGGTCATATTTCTTTTTTAAATTTATTTTTTTAATTTATTTATTTTAATTGGAGGCTAATTACTTTGCAATATTGTAGTGGTTTTTGCCATACATTGACATGAATCAGCCATGGCTGTACATGGTTCCCCATCCTGAACCCCCTCCCACCTCCCTCCCCATCCCATCCCTCAGGGTCATCCCAACACACCAGCCCTGGCCTGGTGTGCTGGGAGCACCCTGTCTCCTGCACTGAACCTGGACTGGCAATCTATTTCACATATGTTCATTGTATTTCTACATGTTTTTCCTCCCTAATGATTTATACTTGACTGGTTTTGTAAAGGGATCAAATAAAGTAAAACATACAAAAAAATGAATGATATGAATTTAAATTAACTTTCTTTTCAATGACATTCCCTTTGAGAAGAACAGACACAAGGTAAATTTCCATAAATATGCACTTTGAGTAAAATAATATATCATATATATTTTGCCTGAGAGGATGAATACTTATGTATTTTTCCAAGTAAGTTATATTTCAGGCCTTCCTTAAAGTCCTTCCAAAATTTCTTTTTTACATTGCTAAATCTATATTAGATCTATTAGTTACATTTTTTCAATTTAATATCTATGTAGAATTACAACACAGTGAATGATTCAATTCTCTTTTACCCTCCACCAATCACATACAACTAAATATGGTTAAAGGACCAAGGAGATAAACTTGGTATTTAAAAATGGGGCAAGAAACACAATAGGGAATACTTGAACTTATGAGTCATGTCTGTTGTGATATAAATCATTTACAATATTTTATAAGATCTAACTAAGTCCTGAGAGACACTTCCAAAGCTTTTACCCTCACAAATAACATTTTTGAAGGAAAAGAAAGTCACACTTATAGACACATTTATGTTAGATATGCTTAGAATAACATGGGTAATAAACTGAACCACATATTTTAAAATATTGATTCATAATGTATGTTCTGTGCTGTATCAGCTACCGCCTTCATTTTCGTGTTATGTTCATAATTTCATTAGCAAAATTAAATTGGTATTGGTATGATTTACTGTGTTCTGGAAAGAGGTTCTACTGTTATTTTCCAAATGATTTTCTAATATTCCCCCTTAGAGCATACCTGTAATAGAATAACACTTATTGTAATGGTTAGCTTTACATGTCAACTTGACTGTACCATGAGATGCCTAGATATCTGGTCAGACATTATTCTAAGTGTTTTTGTGAGGCTCTTGTGGTTCTCAGGAGAACTACACCATTTGGTGTCTTGGATCTAAAGAGACTGTAGAGCTTGGGACATGTTGGCCTCCATAGACATATGAGCCAATTCCTTAACATCCAGATAGAGATAGATTGGGCTTCCCAGGTGGTACAATGGTAAAGAATCTGCCAATGCAGGAGATGCAAGAAACATGGGTTAATTCCCTGAGTCAGGAAGGTTCTCTGGAGTAGGAAATGATAACCAGCTCCAGTATTCTTGCCTGGGAAATTCCATGGACAGGACAGCATGGCAAACCATAGTCCATGGGGTGGCAAAGACTCAGACACAAACAACTCAACAGCAAAATATAGACAGGTAGACAGATATAGATAGATCCTACTGTTTATGTTTCTCTGGAGAGCACTGGATAATATAATACACTCATAAACTAGAGTGCCTAAAAAATGCAATTTTATAAGACAATCTTGATAAAGGAAGATGAAACTTAAAATTAATGTTACAAGAGCACAAGTGATGAAAATATCAAACTGGTCCTTTAGATTAGAAAAGAAATTCATTAAAAATTACTAAAATAAATTTAAGTAATTTAAATTTAGTTTTTATGTCTGTGTGAAAAATCTATTTACTTATGTAAGGAAAATGTCTTTAATTTTTTTTTTTTTTTTTTTTTTTGCTACAAACCTAGCACAGAGTCATTTGTTCTGGGACAAATTTTGGCTCTGAGAAATTAGCTTTATATTTTATTTTGTTTTTATCAACTAGTTGTGTATTTCATTTAACATAAAATCTCAAACCTCAGTAGCTTCATTTGAAAATTCACACACACACACACACACACACACACACACTCCAATATATGTAGGTAAACAAGAATAAGACCACCACCACCAACAATAAAAACCCTGTCTAATGTTTTGAAAGTCAAAATTGTCCAACTCTCCACCAAAATCTGTTTTTCTATTCTTTCTGGGAATACAGTTATACTGTTTTCAATCTTCTTTATTGGTAGAATTGTTTTGAGTTTAAGAAAATCAAATGTGGGCAAGAATAATATGTTAAATTTGAGGGATAAATAATTGCAAAACTGCTATGTATACCCTTTGATACAATTTTATTTCTTCAATAACATGGAGGGTACACAAGAAAAATAATGTGCTGATCATTGAAGAGCCAGGTGACTGGAGGAGCCTGAATTTATAAATCACTTCATAAGTGACAGCCACTTGCTGAACAGGGAAGCCTACCTTTTATTGATACATGAGTCACATAGGTGCTGTCAATATCAGGTAAAATTTCAAGAAGTAAAAGAGCATATCATGCTTCTGGTAAAAATTGGATGATAAAGACTGGATTTACCTCTTCCATGGAGCAGCTGAAAAAAATGAACAAAGTATGTAAAACAATGATTTTCAAAAATTGGATATTAGACACCACAGTAGAGTGATTTCTTGAAAGAGGAAACAGATGAGGTAAATTAATATTCCAGCTCTCTATCTAGAGATGCATTGTAAGCTTCAGTGTTGAGAGATGGAATCCAATGCTGAAGAGACAGAGCCGGAAGAATGGAGAGATCAACAAATATGGAGTTCACAGAGCAATTTACTGGAGAGACAAGTGCAGATGAGAAGGGTTGGGCAGGAAGAGGGAGAGAGAAAGAGAAGGACTAAAGATATTTAAAATGGCCCATGTGAGTCTTCAACTGAGTCCTTATCATTTCATGAAAGTAAGCTATGGAAAGAGACATCTTAAAAATTTAATAAAAGCAGTAATTGGAACTAGCAGAATTCTAGAGGTAATTATTGTTTCCTTCAACCAAAATGAAAGATATTCAAATTTATAAGTTTCAGGTAGAATACTTAGGCATTCAGGACTCAAGTAGGATTTTAGTTTAGTAGTGGGACAAATCTTGGCTTAAAGTGACGTTTTCTCTCTCCATAACTAAAAAAACAAACAAATAAAACTTAGAAAGAAGTCTTACAATATCAAAGAATTTCCATGTAAATAGTGTGCACAAAACAAAAGTAATTGGAAAAATTCAAACATTTTCAAGAACCAACGATGTGAAAGTATGATTATTTCCATTACTAGTCAAACATTAGAAAACATTCAAACAAACAAGAAAAAGTGGCTCTAAATGTGGAGAAAAGTCAATCAATAGAAACAAATCCTGAAATGACAAACATGATAGGATTGATAGAACAGATCCTTAAGTCATTTAGCATAATTAATTACATGATAAAAATTTAACTTCCAGAAAAAAGACATAAAGGAGTTTTTGTTCTCTTAGGCAAAGCAATATATAAAAAAATCATGCTAAATTAAGGAAGAAATGGCAAACTCAAATGAGTTAAAAATAAACATTTTAGTTCTTTAAAGGATATTATTATGAAAAGTATGTTAGAAAATGAAGAAAAAATTGGAAGAAAATACCTGAAATTCAAATATTCTATAAAGGACCTATATTCTGATTTCATAAAGAAATATCAAAATTCAATAATAAACATGGGCAAATATGTGATTGATCCATCAAAAAGAAGAAAAGAAATAAGAACAATCACATAGAAAAGGGCTTCCCTTGTGGCTCAGCTGGTAAAGAATCCACCTGCAATGTGGAATACCTGGATTCTATCCCTAGGTTGGGAAGATCTGGCCTGGAGAATTCCATGAACTGTATAGTTCCAAGAGGTCTCTAAGAGTCAGACACTACTGAGCATAGACACATATTATATAACATATCACATTCTATGACATAACACTGAAATTGTTAAGGCTTCCCAGGTAAAGAATCTGCCACCAATGCAGGAGATGCAAAAGATGAATAGGATCGTTAAGTTAGGAAGATCTCCTAGAGGAGAAAATGTCAACCCACTCCAATATTCTTGCCTGGAGAATCCCATGGACAGAGAAGCCTGGCTGGCTATATGGTCCACGGGGTCATGAAAGAGTTGGACATGACTGAGTGACTGAGTATACACACACAGAAAAAGTTAAACATCACTACTCATTAGAGAAATGTAAATTTAAATGACAATGATGTATCACAATGCAATTATTAGAATAAGAAACATTTCATAAAAAGACCTATTACTTGTTGCCAAGAATGTGGTGGAGATACTGATACTCTCATACATTTCTTAAAGGAAAGCAAAATGATGTAAATACTTTGTATAATGACTGTAATTTCTTTAAGAAATTAAGTATGTACATACCATCTAGCCATTACTTTCCTAATATTTACATAAGAGAAATAAGCACTTAGGTCGACAATGTGCAAATATATATAGCAATTTCATTTGTATAAGACATGAAATGTTTGTAAAAGTAATAAAAATAATTGAAAAGGAAATTTAAAATCTAGGCAGAAAAGTGAACTTGTTGTGACTATCTCTGGTGGCTCAGACAGTAAAGAATCTGCCTCCAGTATGGGAGACCAGGGTTTGATCTCTGGGTTGGGAAGATCCCCTGGAGAAGGGAACACTTACCTACTCCAGTAGAATTGCCTGGAGAATTCCATGGACAGAGGAGCCTGGTAGACCCCAGTTCATGGGGTCGCAAAGAGTCAGACACAACTTAACGACTTTCACAAAAAATAAAAACCAATATACACTGCTAAGTAAGTAAATAAACAATTTCTTGGTAATGTGGCTGGAATGAAGATGGGAAGGAGAGAGAGAGACTCTAAACGAGTTTGAAGCAAATTTTATTCATATCTTGCTTTAATTGTGGCAAAATTTTCACAAATGTACATATATGTCAAAATTTATTTAAATTCACACTTTGTGTATGAAATCATGATTTTGGTGATGATTTTGCATCACCAAAATGATGCAAAAATAAAGAGATTTGGCAAGTTTATTAAAGTACTTTGCTTACCAGGACATGGTTAAAGTGAAAGTGGTTAGTTGTTTAACCATGTACAACTCTTGCAACCCCACGGACTGTAGCCTGACAGGCTACTCTATCCATATAATTCTCCAGGCAAGAATATTGGAGTGAGTAACCATTCCCTTTTCCAGGGGGTCTTCCTGACCCAGGGATCAAACTCCGATCTCCTGCATTGCAGGCAGATTCTTAACTGTCTGAGCCACCAGGGAAGCCCAAGGACATGGTACTGATGATAAAAATAAATAAATGAATAAAAAAGCAGAACAGAAAAGAAATCTATTTTTAAGTTATAGCACTACTAAAGAGATATAAGAAGCACAGTCACAGTGGCACTAAATGTATCCAGTTGCAAAATAAATATTATTCACTTCCCACAGAGGGAAGATTCCTCAGTGTCCCCTCCAGATCAGATCATAGGTAATTATGAAGAAAGTATGCCCAAGACAGTGGATACAAGGGTCACAGAGCACATGGGCACATTCCTAGCAAAGATCCTCCAATGGCAAATTAACTGTCTTTATAATGTCAAAATCATTTTGCAACTGATAGGCCTATGTTATTACTTTGGATTTTCCTTGTCTTTTTCTATTTTGAGTGATGGCTTTCAAAGTTTTCCTGTCTATTCCCCATTTTGGTATATTGACTAGGATGATGTCGGAATAGAAGGTAAAGTTTTTCTGAAAGCCACTGGGTCAAACAGCTATGACCAGATTGATGAAGAAGTTATCACAACAATGAGAAATTTTGACTTTTAGTTAGATTTAATAACTGGAATACAGATGTGTTTCCCCACTTCTGGAGGAACAGGAAAATGAAATATGGAAAATAAGAAGGGGGTAAGTTGTTACTGAGTGACTGGGTAGATGACCTCATGCAAATTTCTGTGTATTCACCAAAACACCATTTATCCATATTCATGATTAAAAACCTTGGAAGGAAAGTTAAGACCAACCTAGACAGCATATTAAAAAGCATATTTCTCAACAAAGATCCGTCTAGTCAAGGCTATGGTTTTTCCAGTAGTCATGTATGGATGTGAGAGTTGGACTATAAAGAAAGCTGAGCCCAGAAAAATTGATGCTTTTGAACTGTGGTGTTGAAGAAGACTCTTGAGAGTCCCTTGGACTGCAAGGAGATCCAACCAGTCCATCCTAAAGGAGATCAGTCCTGGGTGTTCATTGGAAAGACTGATGTTGAAGCTGAAACTCTAATACTTTGGCCACCTCATGTGAAGAGTTGACTCTATTGAAAAGACCCTGATGCTTTAAAAGATTGAGGGCAGGAGGAGAAGGGGATGACAGAGGATGAGATAGATGGTTGGAAGGCATCACTGACTCAATGGACATGAGTTTGGATAAACTCCAGGAGTTGGTGATGGACAAGGAGGCCTGGGGTCACAAAGACTCAGACACGGCTGAGTGACTGAACTGAACTGATGATCAAAAACTAAGACTACATTTCCTTCCACCACCTTTTATATTAAATGTGGCCAAGTGCTTAGCTTCTAGCTAATAAAAAATAACCGAAGTGACATATGCCCTTCACATCCTTGTTTCATAGAAATTGCCTTTTGCATTCCTCTTGCTATTTTCTTGGTTCAGGTAAGAATGACCCTAGCAAGCACATGTTATAGTTGGAGGAGACATAAATTCTCTGAATCATCACATGAAGGATGGCCTCCTACTGTGCATTATCATATGCTTCTTACTTAAAAATTTTTTTATTTATTTTAATTGGAGGGTAATTACTTTACAGCATTATAGTGTTTTTTGCCATACATTGACATGAATCAGCTATGGGTGTATATGTGTTCCCCATTCTGAACCCCCCTCCCAGCTCCCTCCCCATCCCATCAATTAGGGTCATCCCAGTTTGCTCTTAAATGAGGAAGATATAAATAAATGTCTGCTGTGTTTATACCATTATACATGTTAGGATACATTTGTTATGACGATTAGTGTTCTCTAACCAACACAACTGCAACTGCCTGAACCATATAACATATGACTATTTGAGCTCCTTGCTTCTTATAGGTTCTTTGTTGGGGGCCAAAGTGAGGCACTCCGCCCGTGGCAAAGGTCATGAGGAAGGAGGCTCGACATACACAAAGGTGGGATCGAGCCTCAGGAGTCCCCCTGGAAATCCTCGAGCATCTACCCCTATAACCAGAGCCTGCCTACTTTACTACTTTGTGCTCATCTACACCTCTGACTTTACGGGGGGCTGTCCCCCACCACCTCTTTCAGAGAAGGAGTTAACTTAGAGCTCCAGTTAATAATAATTCCTGGGTGTGACAGGAGTGTTTCAACTTACAAACTCCTCTGAAGGTTCTCTAGACTGCCTGACAGGCTTGTCCGGCCACATGTGATTGCTCACAGCCTCCCAACCGTGAGAGACATGAGATGCTTTAAACCTTCTAAAAACAGGTTCCTTAGAAAAGTTAGAAAACTATTAGTATAAGTATAATGGGCTGATTAGAAATTGTGTTTTTCATTTGTTGAGCCAATGTTTGTTGATAAGTCTCCATATCCCCTGCCCTTACACACATTAATGACTATATAGAAGAAATAAGTATTAACCTTTGATATTAATCACGTTAGACCTTAGGCTAAGTAAATTCTTTCCTTAACTAAAACCCACTACACCCTCACCCTATAGGAATGTAACTTTATTTGGGTGGCATCTGTTTTAAGAATAATCACCCTTGGAGAAATAAGTGTCCTGGTTGACTGACCGCTGTCACAAGGAGAGGGTCATAAATTGTCAGCAGGCCCCCTGGCCAGAAGATGATGTAACACCCCTAAGACCTCTGTATACATTTGTATGAAGCACCTGACTTTGATAAAAGTCAGGACTGCTGACCCCACGTGATTTTTGCATAACATCTCAGTGTATAAAAGTAGACCATGGAAAATAAAGAATTGGGATCAGTTTCTTGAAATACTGGTCTCCCCATGTCGCTCTCTCTCTTACTCTGGCTGAGTCTCCATCTGGAGCGCGGAACCCGCCATGCTTATTAATTATGCCTGGGCTTCTAAGATCCGACCAGGGAGGCCTCAGTGTCTCCGAGAACGGAAGGACACCTGCAGACTACGTAAGTGGTGCAAGCTTCTTGTCTTGAAGTTTTTTTTGGTCTCCTGCGTAAACCAAGCTACTCAGCCTCTTTTCTCCACTGAATTTTCCTACTGAGCTATCCTCATTCTATGACTCTTTATATCTTTAATTAATATCTAATTGAAGCTATTGTATCCTGATCCTCGCCGATGCCATCCCCGCTTCGAATACCGTGGATCAGCCGCGGCTGGACCCCAGCAGTTCTTAGTATACACTGGGTTAAGCAATTGTTTATACCCCTAAATATTTTTACAGTCATGGAACTAAAATACGTCTTCTTAGTTTCACCAGTCAACAAACAAGAGCCAAAAATAATTAAAGAACATGTCTTAACATTAAAAATAAATTGCAGAATCAATAGTAATTCCTTGTTTTCTTCTTCCCAATTCAGTTTTACTCTACCAGTCACATGCTATGACTTGAAGAACAAATTCCTGATACTTTATTCAGAGCTTAGAAAACCACATAGAGTTTCTTACAAGTGAGATACACACACACATACACATACTTGTATATATATATATATATATATATACACACACACACATACTTGTGTGTGTGTATATGTATATATATATACACATATACATACATATGTATACACATATGAAAAAGTTGGCTTAAAGCTTAACATTCAGAAAATGAAGATCATGGCATCTGGTCCCATCAATTCATGGGAAATAGATGGTGAAACAGTGGAAACAGTGGCTGACTTTATTTTTTGGGGGGCTCCAAAATCACTGCAGATGGTGACTGCAGCCATGAAATTAAAAGACACTTACTCCTTGGAAGGAAAGTTATGACCAACCTAGACAGCATATTGAAAAGCAGAAACATTACTTTGCCAACAAAGTCCGTCTAGTCAAGGCTATGGTTTTTCCAGTGGTCATGTATGGATGTGAGTGAGGGCCGAAGAATTGAGGCTTTTGAACTGTGGTGTTGGAGAAGACTCTTGAGAGTCCCTTGGACTGCAAGGAGATCCAACCAGTCCATTCTGAAGGAGATCAGCCCTGGGATTTCTTTGGAAGGAATGATGCTAAAGCTGAAACTCCAGTACTTTGGCCACCTTATGTGAAGAATTGACTCATTGGAAAAGACTCTGATGCTTGGAGGGTTTGGGGGCAGGAGGAATAGGGGACGACAGAGGATGAGATGGCTGGATGGCATCACCAACTCGATGGACGTGAGTTTGAGCGAACTCCAGGAGATGGTGATGGACAAGGAGGCCTGGCATGCTGCGATACATGGGGTCGCAAAGAGTTGGGCTCGAATGAGCGACTGAACTGAACTGAACCGATAAATACAGAGATGCAAAATCTTCAACAGAATTTACATTTGTGCAAGTCAATTTTTAACCTATTATTCAATATTTATTGACCTACATACCCTACTACATACTAAGGAAACAAGAAATGGGGAAAATGTGGTTTGGATATGAGACAGTTGTAATGTATCTATAGAAACTGTTCAAAATTATATACCATCTAGAATATCTGTTGTAATATTTTTAATATTTTAATAATAATAATGATAGATGGAAAAGTACCTTCACATAATTTATTGCATTTAATTGCTATTTATTTGAATCAAACATTAATAGCACGATCCTGGATGTTTGGGGCTGGTGCACTGAGATGACCCAGAGGGATGGGATGGGGAGGGAGGAGGGAGGAGGGTTCAGGATGGGGAACACATGTATACTGGTGGCGGATTCATTTCGATATTTGGCAAAACCAATACAATATTGTAAAGTTTAAAAATAAAATAAAATTTAAAAATTAATTTAAAAAAATAACTGGCAAAAAACAAAAAACAAAAAAACAAACATTAATAGTAATTTTTTGAAAACTGAAATTTAATTTTGTTCAAATAGTAACAGTTAATTGCATATCCTTTCTATTGTTGAGGGAAAAACTATTTCAAATTAACTGGCTTAAAATAATGCCCATTTATCTTGTCACAGTTGTCAGGGCCAGAAATACTGTTAAATTCACCAGAGTTCTCTGTTTATGCGTTTTCAAGGCTGGTGTTAAGCTGTCAGCCTGGCTGAACTCATACTTGAAGTATTTTTGGAGTAGTCCGCTTCTAAACTCCTTCAGGTTGTAGTTAGAACTTAGATTCTTGTGGCATTAAGACGAAATTTTCTATTTTCTACATGGTTACTGGTCAAGGAACATGTTCAAGAGCTGGAGGTTGTTCTCAGAATCATGTCCCATGGCAATACAATTTGATAATAAAATATGTAGGTGATTTTGTTGAAAATAAAATTTCATAGACAAAACAACAGAAATTCCCAAAAGATATGTAAGTTGGACATTTTAATAAATGTATTAATTCAAATCAATTTAAATGGAGAAAGTATTATTAGATGTCTGTTACTTTATTTAACTCAAGTGATTATTGAGTACATGGAGCAAATTATAAAAAAGAGAATGGTGCATGATCTATTTCATTTTCTAAATATCCATGAATAAAGTGAAATGTGTGTCAATAGCAGTGATGAATATTAAAATCAATGTTGTTTCTGAAAAATATAACTTCTTATCTGCAGTATAGAATCTTACTCTACGGGAAAAGCAAGTCTACTGTGCTGCAGCTGAAAATATGATAAACATCTTTTGGTTTGGAGTGAGACAATGGCACATTCCCAGAGGGTTGAACAATATACCTCGTGAGAATCAGTGGAAATTTTAACCTTTTGCAGAGTCACTGCAAAATTTTGTAAAATTGTCAAGTTTTTGCAAAATGCACATTTCAATATGAAATGTTAAATATTCACATGGATAGCCCCCACCTCACAATAAGTTAAACTGACAAAATGTAAAAATATTTTATTAAGCTACGTTCAGTCAGTCACTCAAATGTGTCTCTTTGCCACCACATGGAATGCAGCACACCAGGCTTCCTTGTCCATCACCAACACCCAGAGCTTGCTCAAACTCATGTCTGTCGAGTCGGTGATGCCATCCAACCATCTCATCCTCTGTCGTCCCCTTCTCCTCCTGCCTTCAATTTTTCCAAGCATCAGGGTATTTTCCAAGAAAACAGTTTTTCATGTCAGGTGGCCAAAGTATTGGAGATTCAGTTTCAGCATCAGTCCTTCCACTGAATATTCATAACTGATTTACTTTGGAATGGACTGGTTAGATCTCCTAAAGAGTCTTTCCCAACACCACAGTTCAAAAGCATCAATTCTTCAGCACTCAGCTATCTTTACGGCCCAACTCTCACTCGCATCCATACATGACTACTGGAGAAACAATAGCTTTGACTAGATGGACCTTTGGTGGCAGATTAGTGTGTCTCCTTTTTAATATGCTGTGTAGGTTATTCATAGTGTTTCTTCCAAGGAGCAAGAATTTTTTTTTAAATTTCACAATTGCAGTCAACATCGGCAGTGATTTTGGAGCCCAAGAAAATAATGTCTAACACTGTTTCCACTGTTTCCTCCTCTATTTTCCACAAAGTGATGGGACCAGATGACATGATCTTAGTTTTCTGAATGTTGAGTTTTAAGTAAGCTTTTCCACTCTCCTCTTTCATCAAGAGGCTCTTTAGTTCCTCTTCAATTTCTGCCAAAAGGGTGGTTTCATCTGCATATCTGAAGTTATTCATATTTCTCTCAGCAATTGTGATTCCAGGTTGTGCTTCATCCAGCCTGGTTTTTCACATGACGTACTCTGCATATAAAGTAAACAAGCAGGGTGACAATATACAGCCTTGACGTACTCCTTTCCCAATTTGGAACCAGTCTGTTGTTCCATGTCTGGTTCTAACTGTTGCTTCTTGATCTGTATACAGATTTCTCAGGAGGAAGGTAAGGTGGTCTGGTATTCCCATATCTTTAAGTATTTTCTACAAGAAGTTCTCAGTTCACATACTGTTGAAGCCTCACTTGGAGAATTGTGAGCATACATTGCTAGCATGTGAGATGAATGCTATTGTGCCATAGTTTGAACAGTCTTTGGCATTGTCTTTCCTTGAGATTGAAATAAAAACTGATCTTTTCCAGTCCTATGGCCACTGCAGAGTTTTCCAAGTTTGCTGGCATATTGACTGCAGCACTTTAATCACATCATTTTTTAAGGGTTTGATATAGCTCAGCTGGAATTCCATCACCTCCAGTAACTTTTTCATAGTCATCTTTCCTAAGGCCAATTTGATTTCACATTCCAGGATATATGGCTCTAGGTGAGTGATCACACCATTGTGATTATTTGGGTCATTAAGATCTTCTTTCTATAGTTCTTCTGTGTATTCTTGCCACCTCTTCTTAATATCTTCTGCTTCTATTAGATCCATATTATTAATATCCTTTATTGTTCCCATGTTTGCATGAAAAGTTCCCTTGGTAATTCTAATTTTCTTTCAAAGATCTCTACTCTTTACCATTCAATTGTTTTCCTCATTTTTCTTTGCATTGTTTACTTAAGAGAGCTTTCTTATCTCTTCTAGTTCTTCTTTGGAACTCTGCATTCAGTGCGGGGAGCCGGTGAGGCATTCTGCTCATGACAAAGGTCATGAGGAAGGAGGCTCGGCATACGCAAAGGCGGGATCAAGCCTCAGGAGTCCGCCCGGATATTCTCGAGCATTTTCCCCCAAAAAACCAGAGTCTGCCTACTTTATTGCTTTGTGCTCTCACCTCTAACTTTACTGGGGGCTGTCCCCTACCACCATCTCTCTCTCTGTCAAAGAGTTAACTTACAGCTCCAATTAATAAAGTTCCTGGGCAATTAGGAGTGTTTAAATCCAAACCCCTCAGATGGCTCTCTAACTCGCCTGACAAGTTTACCCCGACTCCTGCAGCTATGCATACGATTGTTTACAGTCTCCCAGCCTCGAGAGGCATGGGAAGCTTAAGATATTCAAATAGCTTAGAGCCTCTCAGAGAGTTAGAAACTGTCAGAATAAACTAGTAAAGGATTTCATTGATGAGTCAATGTTTGTTGCCAAGTTTTCACATCCCCTGAATTGTATCCTTGAATATGTATTAATTAATAGTGGGTATGTAGAAAAAATAAGTAGTGGCCTTGGTGTTAGTAACTTTAGACCCTTAAGGTAATAAATTCTTTCCTTTGTTGTAAACCCATTACACATCCACCCTATAGGTATGCAATTTTATCTTCGGAAGATGGCGCAAAACCTTAAAATAATTACTCTTAGAGAAAGTAAGTCTTTGTTGATAAGTCCTTGTCAAGAGTCATAAAATGTTAGTAGGCCTTCTGGCCAGAAGATGATGTAAATCACCTAAACCATTTGTATACGATAAATTTGCAGGAAAGAAACCCTGGTTTTTGATAAGGGTCAAAGACTGCTGACTTTGCATCCCCTATTATCCTCTATGTGTAACTTAGGGTATAAAAGCCCATGTTAAAAATAAAGCTACGGGCCTTGCTCACCAACGCTTGGTCTCCCCATGTCATTCTTTCTTTTAACTTCCAGCTGAGTCTCCATCTGGAGCGCGGAACCCACCACGCTTACTAATTATGCCTGGGCTTCTAAGACCCACTCGAGAAGGTGTCTAGGGTGAGGCACGTTCCGCTATTCGAGAGGGCGCCTGCGGCCTACGTAAGTGGTGCAAACTTCTTGTCTTGAAGTTTTATTGGTCTCCCGCGTAAACCAAGCTACTCAGCTTCTTTTCTCCACTGAATTTTCCTACTGAGCTATCCTCATTCTATTGTTCTCTATATCTCTAATTAGCATATAAATAGTCGCCGACGCCGTCTCCCCTTCGAATACCCTGGATCAGCCGGGGCTGGTCCTCGGCAATTCAGATGGGTATCAGTCACTTCTGTGCATAATCATAAGGGATTTAATTTAGGTCATAACTGAATATTCTATTGTTTTCTCCACTTTATTCAATTTAAATCTGAATTTTGTAATAAGGGGTTCATGATCTGAGCCTCTATCAAGTCCCTGTCTTGTGTCTGCTGATTGTATAGAGCTTCTCCATCTTTGGCTGCAAAGAATATAATCAATCTGATTTTGGTATTGACCATCTGGTAATGTCCATGTGTAGAGTCATCTCTTGTGTTGTTGGAAGAGGGTATTTTCTATGACCAGTGTATTATCTTGGAAAAACTTTGTTAGTCTTTGGCCTGCTTCATTGTGTACTCCAAGGCCAAACATGCCTGTTATTCCAGGTATCTCTTGACTTCATACTTTTGGTTTCCCATCCCCTATGATGAAAAGGACATCTTTTTTTGGTGTTAGTTCTAGAAGATCTTGTAGGTCTTCATATAACCATTTAATGTCAGCTTCTTTGACATTAGTCGTTGGGGCATAGTCTTGGATTACTCTGATATTGTATGGCTTGCCATGGTGGGGACGGGGAACAAACAAAGATCATTCTGTTGTTTTTGAGATTGCACCCAAGTACTGCATTTCAGAATCTTTTGTTGACTATGAGAGCTACTCCAAATCTTCTAAGGGATACTTGCCCACAGTAGTAGATGTGATGGTCATATTAATTAAATTCTCCCATTCCAGTCCATTTTAGTTCACTGATTCCTAAAATGTCAATGTTCACTCTTGCCATCTCCTTTTTGACCTTTTCCAATTTACCCTGATTCATGGACCTAACATTCCAAGTTCCTATGCAATATTGCTCTTTACAGCACTGGATTTTATTTCCAATCACCAGTCACATCCACAACTGTGAATTGTTTTGCTTTGGCTCTTCCTTTTCATTCTTTCTGGACTTAATTCTCTAAGATGGGGGAGTAGAAGGATGTGAGCTCATCTTCTCCTGTAAGAACTCCAAAATTGCAGCTTGCTGTCTAACATTCATTGACAGGAGAATGTTGGATCCCACCAAAAAAGATATCCCATGTCCAAGGACAAAGAAGAAACCCCAACAAAAATGTAGAAGGGGAAAATTGCATTTAGAATAAACCCCATACCCAACAGAAAAGCTCAGAGGGATCAAACAAAACCTTGTGCACACCGGGACCCAGAAAACCCACAAGAGACTGAGCCAGATCTGCCTTTGAGTGTTCCCTGCAGAGGCATGGGTCAGCAGTGGCCTGCCACGGGGACAGGGGCTCTGGCTGCAACAGACCTAGATCGTGCGGCATGTGATGGAAGTCCTCTTGCATCACATGGAGGAGGAGGTCGCCATTAGCTCCACCATAGAACCGCCAACAGACAACTGACAAACTGCAGAACACTGTTAAGAAAGTTGAAGGACCCACAACAGATTTTCCAACCTGGGGATCTGCCAAGGGACTGAGAATCCCCAGGTAATTTGACTTTAGAGGCCAGTGGGATTTGATTACAGAACTTCCATGGGGCTGGAGAAACAGAGTCTTGGAGGGCACAAAGAAAACCTTGTGTGCACCAGGAACAAGGAGAAGAGAGCAGTGTCCCCAAAAGAGACTTGCTTGTGAGTGCCCAGGAGTCTCTGGCAGAGGCTTGGGTTGACAGTGGCCTGCTTCAGGGTTCAAGGCACTGAATACAACAGTGTGGGCATAAATCCTTTTGAAGGAAGTTGGCATTACTGCCATTACCCCTACCATAGTTTGGCCTCCATGTCCAGTTCTAACTGTTGCTTCTTGACTTGCATACAGGTTTCTCAGGAGGTAGATAAGATGGTTGGGTATTCCCTTCTCTTTATAAAGTTTCCACAGTTTAGCACCGAGGTTTTGGTGGGTATGGTGACCTCTTGTAGGCTTGAAATCTAGGGGATATGGTGTAAATCTTGCATTGGGCCAGTACTGATATCTGCAGCAGGTCTTCAAGGTGAACATCCTCTGGCATGCTGGAACAACATATATATATATAAGGAAAGTGGGCAAGCTGGATCTGTAACTTTGGGATAAGGATGGCTCTAAGGGAAGGGTCTGTTGGGATGTGAGGCATAGCCAGGTGGGAGGATGTAGAAAAATAAGAATTCTAATATATTGCTAGTAGGAATGCAAAACAGTACAGTCCACTTGGGAAGAGAGTTTGGCAGTTTCTTACAAAGCTACACATACAATCAGTGTGGAGAGGGTGGACAGATGAATAGGCAGAACACAGAGGTTATTTAGTGCAGTAAAAAAAATTATATGTGATACTCTAATGATGCATATGTTATTAAAGGTTTACCCGAGTCTACAGAATGTACAGTACCAAGAGTGAACCATAAAGTGTGGACTTTGGGCAATAATAGTAATGTAGATTCATCCTGAGTAAAATTTGTATCATTTTGGGAATAACTTTGAAACATGGAAGGTTATGTATATGTGATGGTAGGGGTATATGAGAAATATTTATATCATCCTCTTAATTTTTTAATAAACCTGAAAGCTACTCCCCCAATATTCTTTTTTTATAAAGGCTAATCAAGATTTAATGCCACAAAAAGATCTGCAAAATATAGCAATAGTTTGTATATGGAAGAAAGTTGCTGAGTAAAGAAAGTACACTGAAATTTCCTCAGTAAATTTAGTTTCTGATATTGGAATGTGTGTAATTGTTTGATTAAATACATATATCATAATGGCTTTGAATTCTTAATTAATTTGATAAATTTGATTTTGTTTTATGTTCATTACTTTTATTATTGCAATTTATATGCCAGGAATTTAGAGCTAATGTACATTTTGTTAAGAAATAATATTATACTCACTGTCACTTTCACAGAAGAGATACTTTTTGAATTCCAGTTCATATAATGTCCTGTATAGCTGGGAGGAGACATTGATGGAACTCCTCCCCAGTTTTGTTGAGGGAATCAAGAGCATTGGTATGTGAAAGGCACATAGAACAATACCTGCCAAGTAGAGCATAGTGAATGTCAGATATAATCTGATACATGTATCTGTCTTTGATAACAATGAGAGTAATACTTGAGGTTGTCTCAACACAACTATATGCCATGCTTCTTAGGATATGCCAAATAATTCCTAGTGTATTATAAAAGACTTCTTCAATGACAGTTCTTAGCTTATTCATAGAAACTGCTTAAAATTGTATAGAAAACAAAATTGCAAACGACTACTTTCTCTTTATAATATTTTCTCTCCCCCTCAAAAAACTTTATAAAAATCTTTAAATTTCCTATAGGAAAAGAATTGTACTGTAACTAAAACATCCTGAAATTTTATATTCTTAGTGACTTATGCTTCCTTAGTAGTTCAGATGGTAAATAATCCACCTGCAATGTGGGAAACCTGGGTTGGATCCATGGGTCAGGAATATCGCCTGGAGGAGAACATGGCAAACCACTTCATTATTCTTGCCTGGAGAATCCCCATGGAGAGAGGAGCCTTGTGGGTTACAGTCCATGGGGTCCCAAAGAGTTGAACACGACTGAGCGACTAAACATAGCACATGCATATATTTTTTATTTGGGGTATTATTTGTAGAAATATACAAATGACAATGAAAACTGTGAAGATAACACTATACATACACACTGAGGAAGCACAAACTTTAAAACATCTTATTGAAGAATACATTTATAGTGCAAATGATTCCTAACTAATAGTCATGTTCCAATATTGCAATTTTGGTTTTTATCTTAGAGCTTGTAAAGAATGCAATGTAGGAAAATAGCAGTGATGGCTACTGCATTCTAAAAAGAACTGTTCAGAAAAGATGTAAACGTCCAGTAGAGGCAGAAATAAAATAATTTTGTTCTATCAGGCATTAAATGAAATTAGTTTTGAAGGTACACATATCAAATGTAAACAATGAACCTATTTCATACTATTAACAATTTGATATTTAAATCAATAAATTAATGCATGTCAAGTACCTTCTATTTATAATACTGTGCTAGAGGCTACAGGATACCATCACATTCTGGACCATCATATAATTTGAAAGCACATTGGCAAACTTAATGTTGGCAAATGTCAAGACATCCATCCTATTGCAAAAACATTGCTGTGACATATGAAGATATGGAGAGGAAATTTGTTCTAATTTATTCAGGACAGTTATTCAATGATATATTGTAGCATGATGACAACTTGAGAGAAGAAAGACACAGGTTTTTAAATTAATAAATTAGCCAGCAGTTTTGTGGGAATGAAAAAGAAAGTAACTTAGCATATGTTATATGAATTGAAATTGATATAAGGGGGAAATTAAATGGATATTGCTTGCTGCTATTTTCTCATCCATGTCTATTCAAGTAACCGTGTCTTTTGGTAGATACAATGTTCCTTGGTATCCTTAAAAGCTCACTTTCATGTCTTCATTGCTCAAAATAAGTCATGGTAGGTTTAATCTCACTAAGTGGTTGGTTGAGGCAAAGACATACATGGCACTTCTGGTCATTGAAATATGAGAGAAAGGCTACAGGATGCTTCCTAAAGTTTTATCTCACTCTTAAAGGGGTTCATAGCCCAGTGATGATCCTGTTTTTGCTATTCTTATAAGGAAGGAGCCTTGGGAACATCATTAAATACAGAGGGAAAATACCAGGAGTGTTGAACAGCTTAATCAACAATCTCCAAATTGCACTGACTTTGGTATTCAGATCATACAGAAAATATATCTTCCTCTTATCTTATCCAATCTGTCTACTTTTTTAAAACAAAAGACATATATCATAATTAAAATGTTACAGTGATGGCCCCATGATGCTCTTCAATGAGCAAATACAACAATGTGTCAGATTCAAGAAAACAGTGAGTGGATGAAAGACCTCACTATATCTACAGTAGAATAAATCATTTTCTATTGGTTAAACCCTATACAACACTTCACCTACTATCATGCATAAGAGATTTCATATAAAAATTGGAAATTCTCCTTTTAAGAAATGAGATTCGGTTTCCTTGACTGACTTCCTCCATGGTAACCAGGAAGACAGTAGCTAACATTAGTTCTCCAACTTCCTTTCTCTGCTTTTGAGCCCCCAGCAAGAGGTCTTTGCAAACATGCTAAGGAGCTTTTGGGTTCTTCTCTAAATTCTTTTCAAGTTGATTGTTTATTGTAAATGAAGCTGGCTTTTTAATTTAATTTACATATTGTAAGACTGAAGTAGGATAACTGGGTTAACAATGGAAATTATCAAGTGATTGGTGCAGGCAGGTCACACAGGTCTTTTAGTTTCATGATAATCACACATAAAAAAAAAAAAAAAAAAAAAAGAACCCAAAGGTAAGTAATTTCCTTGTGTTAATCTGTACTATATATAACTGTCATCTGTCACTTAGAACTAAATCTCAGAGTGCTAAAAGAAACTTTTGGAAATCTGGACTACAAGATGTATTTGTGGCTGTTTCTTAGTTGTTTGCATTCTTCGTTAATCATTGTTAGCATGTTTGTTGGGGAAAACCTGACTTGTGGATCCATTTTGACAATTTGAGCATTTCTCGTAATACATCAACAATTGGTTAAAAATTATAAGAGGCTAAGTGAACCTTTCTACTGCAGCAGAACTCATGTGCTTGGCATTTGCACATTTTTTTCTAAACATCCCCTCTTGTTCTCCCTACTTAAAATATTACTTTAAACTTAGAGAATGTTATGTGAAAAAATATTGTAATTAGTGATAATCATGAAAACTGTGATGAAGTTGACAAAGTTTTGGTAATATTAACATAATATTCATAATAGTATGAATTATCTCACTTTTGTGTTTTTAGGAAAATCTTAAACTAGTCAGGGAACACTGTCAGTACAGCAAAGTGTGAGTAACAACCATGCTTCTGTAATGCGTAGTGATAATATTTGGTATGTTCCAACAACAACAAATAATAACAAAAACAATATGACAGCAAAGTTATGTCAGCAATATTGTACAAATGCATGAAATTTAAGTTAATTAATTTCATGATGTACCTTAGGATTCACATATGACTCACACATAATCAATGCAAAAATTGATTAATAAGAAAATGAAAAATAAAATATGTTTACAGTAAATTCATAATAGTCTCTTAAAAAATGCAAACATGTAAAAACAAACAAAAATTTGTAAGTACAGGTTATATAAACAGTTAAAAGCACATGTTGTAAGACTGAAATATGATCCTAAATGGTTGTATTTGTCAAGATGATAATTTTGTTTTTTGAATAAAACAGTAATTTAAACTTTAATCATCTTGTTGGAAATTGCACTCACAGAACTTAAGCAGAAACACTTGAAAATTTAGATAACATTTTATTCATAATGACATTATGATTATTATCATTGTACTAATTAACCAAGGTTGCCATAAGAGGATACCACAGCCAGTGTGGATTAAACAATAGATTTTTTTTTCTCTAAAATTTCTGGAGACTGAAAGTCTAAGACCAAGAACCAAGAAGAACAGGATTTTGATAAAGTCTCTGTGGCCTGCAGATAGATGACTTCTCACCGTGTTGTTACATGACCTTTCCTCAGTGTGTGTACTCAGTGTGTGTACTCTCCTGGTATCTCCTCCTCTTCTGATAAAGACATCAGGCCTATTGGTTTCGAGTTTCATTCCATATGGCCCTATTTAACCTTAATTATATCCTTAAAGATTCTATTTCCAAATACAGTCACATTGGGGCTTAAGACTTCACAATATAAATTTTCCTGGAGAAGGAAATGGAAGCCCACTCCAGCATTCTTGCCTGGAAAATTCCATGGACAGAGGAGCCTGGCAGACTACAGTCCATGGGGTCTCAAAGAGTCAGACGTGAATGAAATAACTTAACACACACACACATATAAATTTGGGGTAGAGATAATTTAGTGAATAACAATCATCATCATCTTTTAAAAAAATTACTATGGGCTGGTGACACTTTTTTCTTATTATAAACATAGCATATAGTTATTATAAAGTATTAAGAAAAATATGTAGAGAAAAAATCTCCATGTTATACCACTCTTCAAAGTGAACAAGACCTGTTTGATATTTACTCAGATAGATCTTGTTTTTAAATTAATGATTCTGAAATGTTATTTATGCCATGATCACACTAAATGTAGTCTCTGAAAATCTTGTTTTAATTAAAATTATCTTTCTTGAACTTTAAATATAGTTATATAAATATAGATCACACAGCCATATATATATATATATATGCTGCTGCTGCTAAGTCGCTTCAGTCGTGTCCGACTCTGTGCGACTGAAGCCTACCAGGCTTCTCCATCCATGGGATTCTCCAGGCAAGAACACTGGAGTGGGTTGCCATTTCCTTCTCCAATGCAGGAAAGTGAAAAGTGAGAGTGAAGTCACTCAGTCGTGTCTGACTTTTAGCGACCCCATGGACTGCAGCCTACCAGGCTCCTCCATCCATGGGATTTTCCGGGCAACAGTATTGGAGTGGGGTGCCATTGCCTTCTCATATATATATATATATATATATATTTAGACATTATAAAGATACAGATGTGCATGCTCAGCTGTGTCCAACTCTGTGTGACTCCATGGACTGTAGCCCGCCAGTCTCCTCTGTTCATGGAATTTTCCAGGCAAGAATATGTCAGTGGGTTGCCATTTCTTCTTCCAAGGGATCTTCCTGACTCAGGGATTGAACTTGTGTCTCCTACATTTCCTGCATTGGCAGGCAGATTCTTTACCACTGAGCCACCAGGGAAGCCCATGTAAATATAGCCCATACAGATAAGTAGCCCATGTGGATAAATAGTCTCTATAGATACAGCCCTTGTCAATATAGATATAGCTGATAGATATAGCTCATGTAGATAAATACAGTAATAGAGACTGATGTAGGTATATAATTCATTTTAAAGTCTCCATAGTTATCTTATCCAATACAGAAAATACAAAAAAATATTGCTTAACAAATTTTAATTATATCAATAGGTATTGTCACAGGTTGGGGTACCCTGAACATTCTGAGGCACAGATTAATATGCAGGATGTTTGTTAGGGAATAATCCAATATAAATGATTATCCTGGAGAATAGTGTAGTGTTAGGAAGTAAGGAAGTGTTTAACACACACACACACACAAATAAATATACACATACAAATAATGATGATATTTCAAATGGAATACAGGAGCCATCTGAAAGCTTATGACAGTCAAAGTTGAAATAATTTGAGAACAAAATAAAGTAGTATTGGTTCATTACCTAATCAATAAACTAAATATTTATGATTCTGTACTGATATAAAGTGATTTAATAAAAAACTTGAAAATTTTGACCAAATCTCCTATGCAGGAGAATTTAAAACTATTTATGTATATTCTAGAATACTCAAGGAGAGGGAAAATAAAATTCCCACTGTTTGAGTGTGGCCTGCACATAGCTCAGTTCAGTTCAGTCACTCAGTCCTGTTCGACTCTTTAGGACTCCATGGACTGCAGCACGCCAGGCTTCCCTGTCAATCACTGATTTTCAGAGCTTGCTCAAACTCATATCCATTGAGTCAGTGATGCCATGCAACTATCTTATCCTCTGTCATCCCCCTCTCCTCCCACCTTCAATCTTTCCCAGCAACAGGGTCTTTTCAAATGAATCAGTTCTTTGCATCAGGTGGCCAAAGTATTGGGGTTTCAGCTTCAGCATCAGTCCTTCCAATGAATATTCAGGACTGATCTCCTTTAAGATTGGCTGTTGGATCTCCTTGTTGTCCATTGGACTCTCAAGATTCTTCTCCAACACCAGAGTTCAAAAGCATCAGTTCTTCGTTGCTCAGCTTTCTTTATAGTCCAACTCTCACATCCATACATGACTACTGGAAAAAACATAGCTATTACTAGATGGATCTTTGTTGGCAAAGTAATGTCTCTGTACATAGTGACTTCCTTCAAACAGTACAACATTGAAAAGGGGGAAAGAGTGACATTAAAACGAAGAAATCTTACAAACACTATCTCAGTCAGGCCATCAAGGTAAAAATCAACACTGATAACCCATACTTAGAGAATATTCACTTGGTATGGTGTGATGATAGTGACATATTTCCACTGGGTCTGCCTTCCAAAATAACACTCCCACTTGAATCATGGGAAATATATCAGACACATCTCAAATGAGGAAAATTCTAAAAGATATCAGAATTAGTCCTCAAAACCAGAATGGTCATCAAAAACAAGGAAAGTCTGAGAAAACTCTCACAGCTAAAGAAGCCTATGGAGACATGTTAAGGAAATGTAATGCAGTATCCTGGGTGGCATTCTGGAGCAGTAAAAGATATGTAAAAAACAAGAAAACTTAAATAAAGTAAGATGTTTTGTTAATAATTGCTGCTGCCACAGTAAGTTGCTTAGTTATGTCTGCATCTTTATGAACCCATGGACTGTAGCCTGCCAGGCTCTTCTGTCCATGGATTTCTCCAGGCAAGAATACCAGAGTGGGTTGCCATTCCCTTCTCTAGAAGATTTTCCCAACCCAGGGATCAAAGCCAGGTCTCCCACATTGTAGGTAGATTCTTTTACCACTGAGCCAACATGGAAGCCTTTGTTAATAATAACATACATTTATCTGTTCAATAATTACAAAAAAAAATACCTAATAATATAAGATGTTAATAATGATGAAAATTGGGTATGAGATACAGGGAGCTCTCTGAACTTTCAATTTTTTTCTCTAAATAACATACTATTCTAGAATAAGTTTATTGGAAACAGCTATACATTACAAACATCAAATAGTGTACTGTTTAGGGATTTGTGTTTTGTGAAGTTAAGAAATACATTTTAAAAAAGTTTGACAGCATGGCAAAGTTGTAGGTACTAACAATACAAGTCAAAAGTTTTAGATTTCAATCCTATTTACTCAGTTAGACATTGTAACTTATTTGTAAATGATCTTCCTTTATCTTCTTTGAGCTATTTAATAAGCCAACATCAAATTTTAAAATTTATTTTTTGCTTTTATTTTCAGGCAAGAAGCTCTATGCCTGATCACATCAAAGTTTAAAAATTCAGTCTAGCAACGAAGGTCCAAATCTGCTGGTATCTATCTCTTGGTATTGTACAATCAATTAGCTTCTTTGGATTTCTTATCTTTAATGGTTTTTAAAAAATGTATGAGTAGTTGGGAACCTTACCATTACTTCAGTTTATGCTACATAAAGTTATCAGTTTATTTTTAAAAGAACAACCTACAGTGAAAAATGTCAAAAACCAAAAAATGTTACTTCAGCAGTTAAATTTATTAAGGCAATAAGATATCTTTCAAGACTCAGTGCACATAGACCTTAATTGTCCCACCGACATACAACTATAGCACATTAAGGACACACCTGTCATAACATTTAGTTTACTGTATTGCAATTATCTCTTTCCTTACCTCTGTCCGCACTAGAGTAAATACCAAATTTGAGAATGTTTACTCAAAATAAAAAATGTAATTTAAAAGAATATTCTCAATCAGAGGAAAGACTAAGCTGTAAAGTGAACTTGCCCATGCAAGATCATGTTCTCATTAAAATTTCAGGGGATTATCAGAGAAATGCAAATCAAAACTACAATGAGGTACCATTTTACACCAGTCGGAATGGCTGTGATCCAAAAGTCTACACACAATAAATGCTGGAGAGGATGTGGAGAAAAGGGAACCCTTTTACACTGTTGGTGGGAATGCAAGCTAGAACAGCCACTATGGAGAACAGTGTGGAGATTCCTTAAAAAACTGGAAATAGAACTGCCATACGACTCAGCAATCACACTGCTGGGCATACACACCGAGGAAACCAGAATTAAAAGAGACACGTGTACCCCAATGTCCATCACAACACTGTTTATAATAGCCAGGACATGGAAACAACCTAGATGTTCATCAGCAGATGAATGGATAAGAAAGCTGTGGTACATATACACAATGGAGTATTACTCAGCCATTAAAAGGAAGACATTTGAATCAGTTCTAATGAGATGGATGAAACTGGAGCCGATTATACAGAGTGAAATAAGCCAGAAAGAAAAACACCAATACAGTATACTAACGCATATATATGGAATTTAGAAAGATGGTAACGATAACCCTGTATGCGAGACAGCAAAAGAGACATAGATGTATAGAACAGTCTTTTGGACTCTGTGGGAGAGGGCGAGGGTGGGATGATATGGGAGAATGGCATTGAAACATGTATAATATCATATATGAAACGAATCACCAGTCCAGGTTCAATGCAGGATACAGGAAGCTTGGGGCTGGTGCACGGGGATGACCCAGAGGGATGATATGGGGAGGGAGGTGGGAGGGGGGTTCAGGATTGGGAACACGTGTACACCCATGGAGGGTTCATGTTGATATAGGGCAAAACCAATGCAATATTGTAAAATAATTAGCCTCTAATTAAAATAAATAAATTTAAATTAAAAAAATTTTTTCAGGGACACATTTTAGCTCCATATACCTTGGACCTTACCAAAGATATATATACCAAAGATATATATACCAAAGAATTGATCAGAATGTGACATAAACACAGAAAACTATAGAGAAACAAAGTCAACTAAAACAGGAGAAAGAAAAGCATACTAAAAGAAAATAAAGACAAATCAATGCAAAAGAACTTAAATGAAAGAACAGAGGGATGAAACAAATCCAACAAAAATTGTGTACTTTTGAAAGAAGAAAATATAAACCACTGCTTAGCAAAGAGAATGTGGGCCTCCTCTCCAGTATTTCAGAGGTTAATAATGGGCAAATAAATGGATAAGAGATAAGATATAAATGCCATCCAGTAAAGTATATGCCCTGATTATAGGCCTGTACAAGTAAGATAAATAGAAAGGTCAATAGAGCAAATATGTAGTTTAATCAGTAAATTATGTAAATGAGCACAAATAATATACACCCTACAACTTGTGATCAGTAAATCTTTCAATTCCATTAGCCAAAATTAGGTACATTTACAAGAGTTAAATATGCTCTTAAAACAGCAAGATTGGGGAAAAAAAAGAAAAGTATAATACTCCAAGTTTGGAGCCTCTGCCTTGCTTAGATCCCAGAAAATGTTGGCAGATAAGCTCTCAGTCATGGAGAAATTGCCTTTAAGAGATTTTTACTCTCTTCCATAGCAAGTAGAAGCAAACAAATAAAAACTAAAAAGGAAGCAAAAACAAATAATAGGCAATGAAAACCATCCAAAATAGGTAGAAATTGGAAGAAATGAAAGTATTTCGTGAGGTTGCTACTTTTTTTGTTTTCTTTTCTTTCCTTCTTTCCCCCTCCCCCCACCCCCGGGCCTTTTGCCAGAGGGAAGGTGCCAGGTGATGTCATGAACAGTAAAATTTGGGAAGAAACTTGCAGTTCTATGGACTTGAAGATTCGAGCACAGATTTCAGGATTCCCATGGCCTCTAGACAGTGCTGAAGGAAAACCTGAAAGAACAGAGCCAAGAAAGGGAGTCTAACTCTGTGTCTAGACTCAGTATGAACTGCGTATAGACCCAAAAACAATTTGGAAGCTTCTATATGGTGGGTGGATTCTAAGAAGGGCAGCTGAAGATGTAAAATTACACTGAGATTTTACCTTCTGGCAATTGAAAAGACAGTTTGAGTTTGAAATCAGACTGCTATCTCTATTTTCTCATTCGTATTTTGCCAAAGTTTTAGTTCATTTAAATCATACAGTAATTCTACACAGCACATAGTATATTTTTGTATATGTTTAGTACTTATATGTTTGTTTATATTATATTTCTATCCCTATTCAGAAAACATCTGAAATACTACTTTTAAACGGAGATGAGAAAGGATCTGAGAAAGAAACAAAAATAGGTTAATGCATTGACTTACCAAGTGGCAGAAGGTAAAAAAAAAAAAAAAGTATGTTTCAAATTTTCATGTTTAGTAATATAGTGTTATCCAATATTAAGATTCTATTAAAAAGTTGTTTCATGAGAAACCTTACCAGTGAGTTAACAAAAGTGATATTCAAATATTTAGAAACCAAAAATTTAACTGCTGCAGAAAAATAGTGTGTCCAATTCAATAACCATGTATAAGCACAACATTACAATCTTAGTTATGTAGGTTTGTTCAATTCAGTTCAGAAACTCAGTAACTAACTCTTTGTGACCCAATTGACTGCATCATGATAGGCTTTTCTGTCCATCATCAACTCCTGGAGCTTGCTCAAACTCACGTCCATGGAGTTGGTGATGCCATCCAACCATTTCATCTTCTGTTTTTCCCTTCTCTTCCTGACTGTAATCTTTCCCTGGATCAGGGTCTTTTTCAATGAGTCAGTTCTTTGCATCAGGTGGACAAAGTATTGGGACTTCAGCTTCAGCATCAGTCCTTCCAATGAATATTCAGGACTGATTTCCTTTAGGATGGACTGGTTGGATCTCCTTGCAGTCCAAGGGACTCTCAAGAGTCTTCTTCAATGCCACAGTTCAAAAGCATCAATTCTTCAGCACTCAGCTTTCTTTGACTTCCCTGGTGGCTCATATAGTAAAGAATCTGCCTACAATGCGGAAGACCCAGGTTCAATCCCTGGATTGGGAAGATCTCCTGGAGAAGGAAATGGCAACTCACTCCAGTGTTCTTGCCTAGGAAATCCCATGGACGGAGGAGCCTATAGGCTACAGTCCATGGGGTCGCAAAGAGTTGGACATGATTGAGCGACTTCACTTTACTTCAGCTTTCTTTATGGTCCAACTCTTTCTCACATCCATACATGATTATTGGAAAAACCATAGTTTTGACTAGATGGACCTTTGTCAGCAAAGTAATATCTATGCTTTTTAATATACTGTCTAGATTGGTCATATCTTTTCTTTCAAGGAGCAAGCATTTTTTAAATTTCATAGCTTCAATCACCATCTGCAGTGATTTTGGAACCCAAGAAAATTAAGTCTGTCACTGTTTCCATTGTTTCCCAGTCTATTTTCCATGAAGTGATGTGACCAGAAGCCATGATCGTCATTTTTTGAAGACTGAATTTTAAGCCAGTTTTTTCATTTTCCTCCTTCACTTTCATCAAGAGGCTCTTTAGTTCATCTTTGTTTTCTGCCATAAGGGTGGTGTCTTCTACATATATGAGGTTATTCATATTTTTCCCAACAATTTTGATTTAAGGCTGTGCTTCATCCAGCCTGGTATTTCATATGATGTACTCTGCATATAAGGTAAATAAGCAGGGTGACAACATACAGCCTTGACATTCTCCTTTTCTGATTTGGAACCAGTTCGTTGTTCCATGTCTGGTTCTAACTGTTTCTTCTTGACCTGCATACTGGTTTCTCAGGAGGAAGGTAAGGTGGTCTTACATTCCCATCCTTGAAGAATTTTCAACAGTGTTTTGTTCCACACAGTCAAAGGTTTTTGCATACTCAATAAAGTAGAATTAGATATTTTTCTAGAACTCTCTTGTTGTTTTTTTTTTTTTTTTTTTTGATGATTCAATGGATGTTGGCAATTTGATCTCTGGTTCCTCTGACTTTTCTAAAACCGGCTTGAACATCTATAAGTTCTCGGTTCACGTACTGTTGTAGCCTGGCTTGGAGAATTTTGAGCATTACTTTGCTGGCATATGAAATGAGTGCTATTGTGAGGCAGTTTGAACATTCTTTGGCATTGTCTTTCTTTCATATTTGAATGAAAATTGAGAATTTCTAGTGTTGTGACCACTGCTGCGTTTTCCAAACTTCCTGGCATATTGAGTGCAGCACTTTAATAACATCATCTTTTAGGATTTGAAATAGCTCAACTAGAATTCCATCACCTCCATTAGCTTTGTTCATAGTGAAGGCCCACTTGACTTCGCATTCCAGGATGTCTGGCTCTAGGTGAGTGATCACACCATCATGGTTATCTGGGTCATGAAGATCTTTTTTGTAGAGTTTTTTTGTGTGTGTGTGTATTCTTGCCACCTCTTCTTAATATCTTCTGCTTCTGTTAGGTCCATGCTGTTTCTGCACTTTATTGTGCCCATCTTTACATGAAATGTTCCCTTGGTATCTCTAATTTTCTTGAAGAGATCTCTAGTGTTTCCCATTCTATTGTTTTCCTCTATTTGTTTGCACTGGTTACTGAGAAAGGCTTTCTTATCTCTCCTTGTTATTCTTTGGTTCTGCATTCAGATGGGTATATCTTTCCTTTTCTTCTTTGCCTTTCACTTCTCTTCTTTTCTCTGCTATTTGTAAGCTCTCCTCCTTTTCTTGGCAATGATCTTGATCAGTTCCCCCCATACAATTTTACAAATGTTTGTCCATAGTTCTTCAGGCACTCTGCCTATCAGATATAACCCCTTGAATATATTTGTCACTTCCACTGCTTAAACATAAAAGGGTTTGATTTAGGTGATACCTGAATGGTCTAGTGATTTTCCCTACTTTCTTAATTTTAAGTCTGATTTTTGCAATAAGTAGTTCATGATCTGTCCGAAGTCAGCTCCCAGTCTTGTTTTCGCTGATTGTATAGAGCTTCTCCTTCTTCAGCTGCAAAGAACAGAATCAATCTGATCTCAGTATTGACCATCTGGTGATGTCCATTTATAGAGTTGTCTCTTGCGTTGTGGGAGAAGGTGTTTGCTATGACCACTGAGTTCCCTTGGCAAAACTCTATTATTCTTTTTGTATGTCTGTATTTACACACAATACATGAAAAATCAAGGAGGTGGGGCGGTTCCAAGATGGCAGAGGAATAGGTTGGGTTGACCAATTTCTCCTCCACAAATTAATCAAAACATCATCTGAATGCTGAGCAACTTCCAAAAAACAACTCCTGAACTCTAGCAGAAAACACCAAGCACCCAGACCCAGAAAGGCAGCCCAATCTCTTCAAAAGGATATAGGACAAAATATAAAAGACAAAAACTGAGACATAAGATTTAGGGGCAGAGACCCATTTTTGGGAGGGTGTCAGGAAGGAGAAGTCTCCACACAGTAGGAAACCCTCTTACAGGTGTGTCTTTAGGGAGTTTTGGAATCTCAAAGGACAACATAACCCACAATCAGGAGGAAAAAAAAAAAGACCCACACAATACGCACCTAACCACAAATGCCAGCAAAGAAGTGACCCAGAAGCTCATATCTGCCACTAGGGAATGAGGGTTGGGCAGGAAGGCACAGGCTGCATCATTGATCCTTTGGGTAAGGACCAGGCCTGAATGCCTTGAGGACAATCTGAGGGAGCGAATGTAAGATAGGAACCCTATCTGCGCATTCCCCTGGGAGACCAAAAAAAAAGAAAATGTCTTCCTCTGAAAGGATCTAACCGCTTCACTGTGACGCCTGGTGAGCTCACAGAAGAAAAGATTGACTAACATCAAAGGAAAGCAAGCTGGCTGCCTGATAGGGCCCTCCCTCCACAGAGGCAGACAGGCAGGCAAGCCACAGCCAGAGCCAGAGGGCAAGGGGCTACTGCAATCTCGGCCCCAGAGACTGCATCATCCACCAAACTAAGACCAGACTCCCAGTTGCTAACCTCATCTTACTGGGATCCTGTATGGTTGACATCTCCCAGGAGTTCTGCAGACTGAGATCACCTCCGCAGAGGAGAAACCTGGAACACCTGGGACTGTGTTCTCATGGCATACCCAGGAAACTGAGCAGCAGGGACCAGGCAGGTGAATAAGATGCACAGTCCACCTGGGACAGTGTGCTGGACAACTACCTGGTTGCTTGAGCTGCTCAGACCTGGGAGGGGCACAAAACGCACAACCCATCTGGGTCTGTGCCCTTGTGGAGCACCTGAGAACCTGGGAAGTGCATGAAAAGCAGGGCTCACTTGGGACAGTGCCCTCGCAGAACACCCTGGAGACTGAGCAGTGTAGACCCGGGAAGCACACGCTGCTTTGGGCTGTGGCAAATCAAGTGTGGTCCATCCACTGCGATCACTCTCTACACATGCCAATGTTATTTGTTTGCAGTGTCCCTCCCTCCCCACAAAACAACTGAGTAAGGGAGACTAAATAAGTAGACACTTTCTCCCCCTCGTGTCAAGGCAGAAATTAGACACTGAAGAGACTTGCAAACAGAGGAACCCAAAATAAACAAAGAAGGCTAATTACAACATTGTATTGGTTTTGCCATACATCAAAAGGTGTTAAAATAAATTCATATTAAAAAATTTTAAAAAATAAATAAAGAAGGGAGAACTGCTCTGGAAGTAATAGGTGCAACAGATTAAAATCCTGCATTTAATACTGGAGACATTTGAGGGGCATCTATAGACCTTGAGAACAAGTACAAGCCAGAATAAGGGATTATCTGACACTGAACTGACCACACATTGTCCACAACAGCTCCAGAGAAATTCCTAGATATATTTTCACTATTATCAATTTTAACTTTTAATAAAATATTTTGTTCTTTATTACTCTTTTAACTTTAATTTTTGTAGCCTTCTATTATCTTTCAAAAAAAACCCCTATTTTTAAAACGAATTTCATATTTCTTAAAATTATTGTGATTGATTATGTTTTATATTTTATATAGTATTTTTTAGAGTCCAACCTCTATTCTAGGTTTTTAATGTTTGCTTTTTGGTATTTGTTATCAATTTTGTACCTCTAAGAATCTAATCTTCAGTATCCATTTTCACTTAGGGGTTTGATTGCCAGCTTGGCTTCTCTCTCTCCTTTTGACACTCTCTT
Organism: Bos indicus; assembly: GCF_029378745.1. Taxonomy (NCBI): domain Eukaryota; kingdom Metazoa; phylum Chordata; class Mammalia; order Artiodactyla; family Bovidae; genus Bos; species Bos indicus. The sequence continues at coordinate 5,905,220 of NC_091771.1, forward strand.
TTCTCCTTCAGGTCACCTTTATCTCTTTCCTCCCTCTTCATTTCTCTGCATAACTCTGTGAATCTCTCTAGGTGTTCCTGGCTGTGGAGAATTGTTTCACCAATAAAGCTAGGGGTTTTATCTTCTATGCTGTATGGATGGAGAAATCTTGAGGCTACTGTAAGAGAAAGATCAAAAGCCAGAGGCAGGGGGCTTAACTCCAAAACTTAAGAACATCAGAGACCTCCTGATCCCAGGGAATATTAATACACAAGAGGTCACCCCCCCCCAAAAAAAAAGCAAGCTCCAACCAAGAGCCAACAGGATCTGGTGCAAGACACACCATGATAATTCTCCAGCAAAACAGAAACACAATCCTGAACATTAAAAGAAGGGCTGCATAAAGCCATGCTAAACCCATAGGCACCGAAAAACTCACTACTGGACACTGCACTGCATTCCAGAGAGAAGATATCCAGTTCCACCCACCAGTACAAATTGTCTGTACACAAACTCCTCCAACCAGGAAACCTTGACACCAATTAGTCCAACCCTACCCACAGGGAGCAGACTCCACAGTTTGAAAAGGCAGAGAAATATTCAGCAGGTGAAGAAATATGATAAAAACCCATAAAACCAAACAAAAGAGGAGGAGATAGGGAGTCTATCTGAAAAGGAATTCAGAATAATGAAAGTAAAGATGGTCCAAAATCTTGAAAGCAAAATGGAGCTACAAATAAATAGACTAGAGACAAGGATTGAGAAGATGCAAGAAATGTTTAACAAGGACCTAGAAGACATAAAGGAGAGTCAGCAATAATGAATAATGCAATAATTGAGATTAAAGCACTCTGAAGAGAACCAACAGTAGAATAACTGAGGCAGAAGAGAGGATAAGTGAGATGGAAAATAGAGTGGTAGAAATAAATGAAGCAGAGAGGAAAGAGAAAAAAAAATAATTAAAAGAAATGAGGACAACCTCAGAGACCTCTGGAAAAATATTAAATGCCCCAACATTCGAGTCATAGGTGTCCCAGAAGAAGAAGACAAAAAAGAAAGCACATGTGAAAATACTTGTGGAGATAATAGTCAAAAACTTCCTTAATATGGGGAAGAAAATAGCCACCCAAGTCCAAGGACCCAGAGAGCTCCAAACAAGATAAATCCAAGGTGAAACACTCCAATACGCATATTAATCAAACACAAAGAAAAAATATTAAAAGCAGCAAGGGAACAGTAACAAATAATGCACAAGGGATCCTCATAAAGATAACAGCAGATCTTTCAACAGAAACTCTAGGGCACAAGGAAATGGAAGGATATACCAGAAAAAATCTGCAACCAAAATTACTGTACCCAGAAAGGATCTCATTCAGATATGAAGGAGAAATCAAAAGTTTTACAGACAAACAAAAGCTGAGAGAATTCAGCACCAGCAAATCAGCTCTGCAACAAATGCTAAAGGATCTTCTCTAGACAAGAAACACAGTAAAGGCTTATAAAAACAAACCCAAAACAACAAAGCAAATGGTAACAGGATCATACTTATAAATAATTACCTTAAATGTAAATGGGTTAGATACTCCAACCTAAAGACAAAACTGACTGAATGGGTACAAAAGCAAATCTCTATATATGCTGTCTGAAAGAGACCCACCTCAAACCCAGGGACACATACAGACTGAAAGTGAAGGGACAGAAAAAAGATATTTAATGCAAATGGGGACCACAAGAAAGAAAGAGTAGCAGTACTCATATCTGATAAAATAGACATTGAAATAAAGACTGTGATAAGAGACAAAGAAGGACACTTCATAATGATCAAATGATCAATCCAAGAAAAAGATATAGCAATTTTAAATATACCAAAAGTAGTGAAGTGAAATCTCTCAGTTGCATCCAACTCTTTGCAACCCTGTGGACTGTAGCCTACCAGGCTCCTCTGTCCATGGGATTTTCCAGGCAAGAATACTGGAGTGACTTACCATTTCCTTCTCCAGGGGATCTTCCTGACCCAGGGAGGAAGACCCAAACCTGGGTCTCCTGCATTGGATGCAGACGCTTTACTGTCTGAGCCACGAGTATGTAAGGAAAATGCTAGCAAGTATGAAACGAGAAATAAACAGTAACACAGTTATAGTGCGGGGTTTTAAAACCCCATCATGTGGATAGTTCAACAAAACAGAAAATTAGCAAGGAAACACAAGTTCTAAATGATAATACTGATACAGTGCACCAGTTAGACCTAACTGATATCTATAGGGCATTTCACCCAAAACCAACAGAATTCACCTTTTCTCAAGTGAACACTGAACATTCTCCAGGAGAGATCACATCCTGGACCATAAATCTAGCCTTGGTAAATTTAAAAATAATTGAAATAATTTCAAGCATTTTTTTCTTTTTCTGATCAAAATGCAGTAAGTTTAGATATCAACTTCAGGAAAAAAAAAAGTACAAACATATAAAACATATAGAGGCTAAACAACATGCTTCTGAATAATCAAAATATCACAGAAGAAATCAAAAAGGAAATAAAAATGTGCATAAAAACAAATGAAAATGAAAACACAACAGCTCATCACTTATGGGATTCAGTAAAACCAGTGCTGAGGAAGATTCATAGCAATACAAGCCTACCTCAAGAAACAAGAGAAACATCAAATAAACAACCTAACATTACATCTAAAGCAACTAGAAAAAGAAGAAAAGAATAACCCCGAAGTTAGTAGAAGAAAAGAAATCATAAAAATCAGCAGAAAAAAAAATGAAAAGAAAAAGAAGGAGACTATAGTAAAAATCAACAAAATTAAAAGCCAGTTCTTTGAGAAGATAAATGAAATAGACAAACTATTAGCCAGATTCATCAAAAAAAAAGGGGGGGGGGAGAAAAATCAAATCAATAAAATTAGAAATTAAAGTGGAGAAATCACAACAGACAACACAGAAACACAAAAGATCTAAAGAGACAACTATGAGCAATTATATGCTAATAAAGTGGATAATCTGGAAGAAACGGGCAATTTCTTAGAAAACCTTCCACATCTAAACCAGGAAGAAATAGAAAATCTTAACAGACCCATCACAAGCACAGAAATCAAAACTATAATAAAAAAAATCTTCCAACAACAACAACAACAAAATCCAAGGACCAGATGGCTTCACAGGTGAATTCTACCAAAAACTTAGAGAAGAGCTAGCATCTATCCTACTCAAACTCTTCCAGAATATTGCATAGGAAAGTGAACTCCCAAACTCATTCTATGAGGCCACTCATCACCCTAAAACCAAAACCAGACAAAGTGCCACAAAAAAAGAAAACTACTGACCAAAATGACTGATGAACATAGATGCAAAAATCCTCAACAAAATTATAGCAAACAGAATCCAACAACATATTAAAAAGATCACATATCATGACCAAGTGGGCTTTATCCTAGGGATGCAAGGATTCTTCAATATTCACAAATCAAACAATGTCATAGACCACATTAACAAATTAAAAGATAAAAAAACATGTGATTATCGCAATAGATGCAGAGAAAGCCTTGGGCAGAATTTAATACCCATTTATAATACAAACCCTCCATAGTGCAAGCATAGAAGGAACATAATTCAACATAATAAAACCTATATTTGATAAGCCCACAGCAAAGTTTTCACCTTAATGGTGAAAAATTGAAAGCATTTCCTCTAAAGGCAGGAACAAGTCAAGGGTGCCCACTCGCACCTCTACTATTCAACATACTTTTGGAAATTTTAGCCACAGAAACCAGAGAAGAAAAATAAATAAAAGGAATCCAGATTGGAAAAGAAGTAAAACTCTCACTGTTTGCAGATGACATGATCCTCTACATAGAAAACCCTAAAGACCACAAGAAAATTACTAGAGCTAAACAATGAATATAATAAAGCTGCAGGATATAAAATTAATACAAAGAAATCCCTTACATTCCTTTACACTAATGATGAGAAAACAGAAGGAGAAATTAAGAAAACAATCCCATTCACCATTTCAACAAAAACAATAAAATACTTAGGAGTAAATTTACCTAAAGAACCAAAAGATTATATATAGAAAACTATGAAATACTGATGAAAGACATCAAAGATTACACAAACACATGGAGAAATATACCATGTTTATGGATTGGGAGAATTAGTAGAGTGAAAATGAGTATATGACCCAAAGCAATCTATAGATTCAACTCAATTCCTACCAAATTACTAATGGTATTTTTCACATAACTAGAACAAAAAATTCACAATTTGTATGGAAACACAGAAAAACTCGAATAACCAAAGCAATCTTGAGGAAGAAGAATGGAACTGAGGAATCAACCTGCCTGACTTCAGACTATACTACAAAGCTACAAGTATGCTACCATACTGTCATCAATACTGTCTTGATGACCATATGGTACTGGCACAAAGACAGAAATATAGATCAGTGGAACAAAATAGAAAGCCTAGAGATAAATCCACACACCTATGGATGCCTTATCTTTGACAAAGGAGGAAAAAATATATAATGGAGAAAATATAATCTCTTTAACAAGTGGTGTTGGGAAAACTGATCAATCACCTGTGAAAGAATGAAACTAGAACACTTGCTAACACCACACACAAAAATAAACTCAAAATGGATTAAAGATTTAAATGCAAGGCCAGAAATTATAAAACTCTTAGAGAAATACATAGAAAACTCTCCGACAAAAATCACACTAAGATCCTGTATGTTCCACCTAACAAAGTCATGGAAATAAAAACAAAAATAAACAAATGGTACCCATCGAAGCTTAAAATATTTTGCACAATAAAGGAAACTATAAGAATGCCGAGAAAACAACCTTCAGAATAGCAGAAAATAATAGCAAGCAAAGCAACTGACAATTAATCACCAAAGTAATGTCTGCTTTTTAATATACCATCTAGGTTGGTCATAACTTTCCTTCCAAGGAGTAAGTGTCTTTTAATTTCATGGCTGCAGTCACCATCTGCAGTGATTTTGGAGCCCCCAAAAATAAAGTCAGCCACTGTTTCCACTGTTTCCCCATCTATTTCCCATGAAGTGATGGGACCAGATGCCATGATCGTTTTCTGAATGTTGAGCTTTAAGCCAACTTTTCACTCTCCTCTTTCACTTTCATCAAGAGGCTTTTTAGTTCCTCTTCACTTTCTGCCATAAGGGTGGTGTCATCTGCATAACTTCGTTTTCTGAATGTTGAGCTTTAAGCCAACTTTTCACTCTCCTCTTTCACTTTCATCAAGAGGCTTTTTAGTTCCTCTTCACTTTCTGCCATAAGGGTGGTGTCATCTGCATATCTGAGGTTATTAATGTTTCTCCTGGCAATCTTGATTCCAGCTTGTGCTTCTTTCAGCCCAGAGTTTCTCATCATGTACTCTGCATATAAGTTAAATAAGCAGGGTGACAATATACAGCTTTAACATACTCCTTGTCCTATTTGGAACCAGTCTGTTGTTCCATGTCCAGTTCTAATTGTTGCTTCCTGATCTGCATAGGTTTCTCAGGAGGCAGTTCAGGTGGTCTGGTATTCCCATCTCTTTCAGAATTTTCCACAGTTGATAAAAACCACAATGAAGTATCAAATTACACTGGTTTGAATGGCTGCCATCAAAAAAATCTATAAACAATAAATGCTGGAGAGGGTGTAGAGAAAAAAAAACAAAAACTCTTTTACACTGTTGGTGGGAATGCAACCTAGTACAGCCACTATGGAGAAAAATGTGAAGATTTAAAAAAAAAAAATAAAAAAAACTGGAAATAGAACTGCCATATGTCCCAGCAATCCCACTGCTGGGCATACACACTGAGGAAACCAGAATTGAAAGAGACACTTGTGCCCCAATGTTCATTGCAGCACTGTTTACAAATGCTAGGACATGTCATTTGGCAGGCAAATGGATTAGCAAGTTTTGGTACATATACGCAACGGAATATTGCTCAACTATAATAAAGAATGCAATTGAGTCAGTTCTAATAAGGTGGATGAAACTGGAGCCTATTATGCAGAGTGAAGTAAGCCAGAAAGAGAATCACCAATAAAGTATATCGACACATATATATGGAATCTAGAAAGACAGTAGCGAAGACCCTGTATGTCTATATGTAAGACAGCAAAAGAGATACAGATGTAAAGGACAGACTTTTGGACTATATTGGAGAAAGCAAGGGTGAGACAATAAGAAAGAATAACATTGAAACATGTATATTACAATATGTAAAATAGATGACCAATGCAAGTTCGATGCATGAGGCAGGGCACTCAAAGATGGTATTCTAGGACAACCCAGAAGGATAGGGGAGGGGAGGGAGATGGGAGGGGACTCAGGATAGTGAGACACATGTACAGTCATGACTGATCTATGTCAGTGTGTGGCAAAAATCTCCACACTATTGTAAGGTAATTAGCCTCCAATTAAATAAATAAATAAATAAGTCAAAGAGATTCTGAGTCACTAACAACCTGTTAAAATCACATATCTTATCACACAGAAAAAATTACCCATGTAATATGAAAAAATGTCAAAAATTTTGTTACTTACTAGAACTGATTATGGTAATGTAAATAAAGTGATAATTTGCAGTTTCTTCATATTTTCTTTTTAAATATGTAAAGATTACATGTATTCCATTGTTTTTGTCATATTGAACCAGTAAATGACCATATATTGTCTGTAAAGAAAAATGTGTGTGTGCTCTGTTGCTCAATCATGTCTTACTCTTTGCAAACTTATGGACAGTAGCCCACCAGACTCCTCTGTCCTGGGGATTTTTCAGGCAAGAATCCTGGAGTGGGTTGTCATTTTCTTCTCCAGGATATCTTTCTGACCCGGGGATCAAGCACTCATCTCTTGCATCTTCTGCATTAGCAGGCAGATGATTTTACCACTAACACCACTTAGGAAACTTAAAAAAATAATAATAATCTACTTGAAATCAGTCAAACAATAATAGTTGATTTTTTTTTAACTCAATGCCATTGATTCTCAACCAAGTGCAGTTTTGTCTGGAGACATTTTTGGTTGCCATGATGGAGTGGGTAGCGGGTAGAGTGTAACTGGCATCTAATGGGTATTGGCCAGATTTCTTGCTAAGCCTCATACCTAGAATGTACAGTCCCCCACACAGAACAACATGTTTGCTCCAAAATATCAATAGTGCCTTGATTAGGAAACTTTAGAATACACTTGGAAAAAGTCAGAGTGTTTTGCTTCTTAGAGCTTTTTGAGACATAAGAAAGGACATGCTCTATTGATACATTAACCACAAATGCCTCTGAAGACAGCTGTCTGCCTTCAATTCATCAACCTCTGGATAAATGACCTAAACTTGGTGAGCTTCATTTTCTTTTTTTAGGATAAGGGATCATAGAGCAGAACCTATATCATAGTTTGAGACAAGGGTTCTGTACCTGAAATGGATTATAGGTATTGATTGTGGTGAGACATGAATCCAGGACTTGTACTGAATTTCAAACCTACACAGATTTGCTATGGTTTGAGTCTTGTGTAATAAAAGTTTATAACTGTTTTCAGGACATTTTATGTAAATAATTTGTCTTACCATTCCTGATCTAATTAAATATGCTTCAAACTCAGCTATCTAAAATATGCAAATTATTAGTTTCCAGTGTGGGGTGAATGGGTATGACTCCCACTTACCTACCTTCAGGGCCATGGGATAATTTGAGAGAAAAAGCATTGAAACATTTATATTACCATATGTGAAATAGATCACCAGTCCATGTTCGATGCATGGGATGGGGTACTCAGGGCTGGTGCACTGGGATGACCCTTAGGGATGGGATGAGAGGGAGGTGGGAAGGGGGTTCAGGATGGGGAACACATGTACACCCAGGGGTGATTCATGTCAATGTATGGCAAAAACCACAATATTGTAAAGTAATTACAACAATATTGCAAAGTAATTAGCCTCCAAATAAAAGAAATAAATTAATTTGCAAAAAAAAAAAAAATAGATTGAGTGCTCGCCTCAGGCTAGAAAGGTCATGCAATGATGGTTTTCTATCAAGATTCTGAGTATAACTTGAACTACTGTCTCTTTTATAAGACATTCTTCTTATGAAATAACAAGGAAACAGTGAAACAGTGGCAGGAGATCTAAATGAGACACTGACAGTGACATGTCAAGAACATTAAGTTCTGAAAGAAACAAGACACAGGGACTCTGGGAATCTCTGGAAGGCAGTGAGACAGATATTGGGCACACTGGGATCCATTATGTTCCCAAAAATCACAGTGGGGAGCAACTCTGTTGGCAATTTGTGGGTAAGGTTATCTAGTTCAAGAATAGGATTCAAAGAGAGCTATCAATATCAATTTGTGAATAAATGTAACTATTCAACTAGACTTGAACTGACATACTAAAACATATTCTTATAATGTGGGAAGTCAGAGAAACAAGCAAAATATTATGTGAGGAATAGCGTTTTTCTAAAAAATGATGCTCTATTTCTAGTTGTTTTTTTTTTTTTAAATGTTTCATTGACATTGTACTTGACATTGCATGTCAGTCAAGGTTAACATTGAATCCTCATAATTTGTATCCTAAAGCAATAGGTAGGCTTCATAGCATTACTTATATAGAATTGGAATATTCTTTGATTCAATATTAATAATAGGATTATTTTCAACCTTTTCCAAAATTCAGCTGCACATTATGTATGGTGTCCAAAGTTGCCTTTTCTTTTGTATTTTGTTTGTTCAGTTTTTAAAATCTATGGTAGTGTCAGTTGGTCAGATTTTGATTCTAGGTTCTTCCATCTCTTTGACCTGAGACACTGAAGAAGCCAGTGTAATTAACTTTGAAGAAGTTAGTCAGAGATTCAACTGTCTCATATGTTCTTTAGCACTTACGATTATGTGTTGAATTAAAATATTTGAAAGAACTTTAAAATATATTTAATTATTCTATGATCATAAAACAAAGCATATAATAATGTCATTGTCGCAACTATAACCACTAATAGTGAATGTTTAATTTTAGCACCATATTTAGAACCTCATAAAGATAATCCCATCAAGTTCACCTAGGAAAAAGCAATTATCTTACACACTATTGCCTCTCATAAAAAAATGGTAATTAAATTTATCCTATTCAGTTAAAATGTCCAAGTTCACAAAATCAATATGTCCTGGTTAGGATTCTAAACCCAGTCTTCCATATCCATAAATCTATAATGTTCAGTTTCATAATATGTTAATAGAGTTGAATATTATATCTATAAATATGTATATAAAATATTTTGTTGGATATCTATGGATTATATTGATCATCAGTATTTGATTTCCAACTACAACGTCATTTCTGTTATTTACCAAATATCCCTAAATTGCCTCCTTTGGGGCACATCATAAAATTGGATTCCCTGGTCTTTTTGTGGCTGAGGGAGATCATATCCAAGGATATGTGAACAAACCAAAATATCCCATTTCTAGGCTATAGTATTTCACTGCCACCACAAGGCCTCTACAGCTCTCTTCTCCTTGTAGACTGAAGATTGAGAACATTCAAAATGACAGTTTCTCCAACAGCCTGTGCTTCATGGTGACTGTAATTGAAAAGATCTTTACCTAACCCTCCTTAGATATCAACATGAGTTAAAAAAAAAAAACACTGTTATATTAATCTAAGCAACTAATATTTTTATTTTATTTTTCATTGCCTCTCTTGATAATTGGAAGCATACTCATTTACATATTCATATCCATGCAGTATTCAAAATCACTAGCTCTAAATTCAATAGTTTCTCTCTTGTGCAAAAACAAATAACTGAATCCATGTGAAGTAAAGGGATCATTACAATATGGAAAGCCTAGACTCTAATCTCATATAAAAATAGATTACTCAAAATTATTGTTCTTTAATACCAATGTTTATGACAAACTTTGAAGTTGATTAGGATAAACCAAGAGACCACAATTGATAAAAGCTGATATAAATAATATTATTCCATGTGGAGTTGATATCTTGGCCTTGGTTTTCAGCACCTTCTATGTACAAATAAGATATATATATATATATATATATATATACACACACACACACACACACACACATATATAGTGATTATAAAAATCATGCATACATAATAATTCAAAGGAAATCATAAAGTTTGTTGCATTCCCTTTCTATTCAACACTCCCATCTGTGTCTTTTCACTTCTCTTACTGTGAATTTGTATACATATAGTTGGGGCTTCCCAGGTGGCTCAGTGGTAAAAGAATCTTCCTCCCAATCCAGGAGTCCCAGTGAGACAGGGGTTTGATCCCTGGGTTGGAAGGATCCACTGGAGGAGGAAATGGCAACCCACTTCAGTATTCTCCCTGGAACGTCCCATGGATAGACGAGACTGGCAGGATACAATATATGTAGTCTCAAAGAGTCAGAAAAAACTGAAAAACTGAGCATGTGCATATACGTGTATTTATCACTAATGCTTATAATTCATATTCTTTATATTATACAAATGTTGCTATTACCAGACATAGAACAGCATGGAAATCAAAATTGTAATCAAAATCTTCCAACAAACAAGACCCAGGACGAGATGCTTTCACAGGTGAATTCTACTAAAAAATTAGGGCTAACACCTATCCTACTCAAACTCTTCCAGAAAATTGCATAGAAAGGTAAACTCCCAAACTCATTCTATGAGGCCATCATCACCCTAATACCAAAACCAGACAAAGATGCCACAAAAAAAAAACAAAAAAAACTACTGGCAAATATCACTGATGAACATAGATGCAAAAATCCTTAACAAAATTTTGGCAAACAGAAGCCAACAACATATCAAAAAGATCATACATCATGACCAAGTAGGCTTTATCCCAGGGATGCAAGGATTCTTCAATATTTGAAATTAATCAATGTGATACAATACATTAAAAAATTAAAAGATAAAACCATATGATTATCACAATAGTTTCAGAGAAAGACTTTGACAAAATTCAGCACCAATTTATGATAAAAGCTCTCCAGAAAGCAGGCATAAAAGGAACATACATCAACATTCAGTGCAGTTCAGTCCAATCTCTCAGTCGTGTCCAACTATTTGCGACCACATGAATTGCAGCAAGCCAGGCCTCCCTGTCCATCACCAGCTCCCAGAGTTCACCCAAACTCATGTCCATCGAGTCGGTGATGCCACCCAGCCATCTCATCCTCTGTCGTCCCCTTCTCCTCCTGCCCCTAAACCCTCCCAGCATCAAAGTCTTTTCCAGTCAGTCAACTCTTCGCATGAAGTGGCCAAAGTATTGGAGTTTCAGCTTTAGCATCAATCCTTCCAAAGAACACCCAGGACAGATTTTCTTTAAAATGCACTGGTTGGATCTCCTTGCAGTCCAAGGGACTCTCAACAGTCTTCTCCAGCACCACAGTTCAAAAGCATCAATTCTTCGGCACTCAGCTTTCTTCACAGTCCAACTCTCACATCCATACATGACCACTGGAAAAACCATAGCCTTGACTAGACAAACCTTTGTTGACAAAGTATTGTCTCTGCTTTTGAATATGCTGTCTACGTTGGTCATAACTTTCCTTCCAAGGAGTAAGCGTCTTTTAGTTTCATGGCTGCAGTCACCATCTGCAGTGATTTTGGAGACCAGAAAAATAAAGTCAGCCACTGTTTCCACTGTCTCCCCATCTATTTCCCATGAAGTGATGGGACCAGATGCCATGATTGTAGTTTTCTGAATGTTGAGCTTTAAGCCAACATTTTCACTCTCTTCTTTCACTTTCATCAAGAGGCTTTTTAGTTCCTCTTCACCTTCTGCCATAAGGGTGGTGTCATCTGCATAGCTGAGGTTATTGATATTTCTCCTTACAATCTTGATTCCAGCTTGTGCTTCTTCTAGCCCAGCGTTTCTCATCATGTACTCTGCATATAAGTTAAATAAGCAGGGTGACAATATACAGCCTTGACATACTCCTTTTCCTATTTGTACCCAGTCTGTTGTTCCATGTCCAGTTCTAACTGTTGCTTCCTGACCTGCATATAGGTTTCTCAGGATACAAGTCAGGTGGTCTAGAATTCCCATCTCTTTCAGCATTTTCCACAGTTTATTGTGATCCACACAGTCAAAGGCTTTGGCATAGTCAATAAAGCAGAAATAGATGATTTTCTGGAACTCTCTTGCTTTATCCATGATCCAGCAGATGTTGGCAATTTGATCTCTTGTTCCTCTGCCTTTTCTAAAAGCAGCTTTAACAGCTGGAAGTTCACAGTTCACATATGGCTGAAGCCTGGCTTGGAGAATTCTGAGCATTACTTTACTAGTGTGTGAGATGAGTGCAATTGTGTGGTAGTTTGAGCATTCTTTAGCATTGCCTTTCTTTAAGATTAGAATGAAAACTGACCTTTTCCAGTCCTGTGGCCACTGCTGAGTTTTCCAAATTTGCTGGCATATTGAGTGCAGCACTTTCACAGTATCATCTTCCAGGAATTGAAATAGCTCACCTGGAATTCCATCACTTCCACTAGCTTTATTCATAGTGATGCTTTGACAAGCCCACAGCAAAGATTATCCTTAGGAACAAGAAAAGGGTGCCCATTCTCCCCTCTACTATTCAACATACTTTTGGAAATTTTAGCCACAGAAATCAGAGAAGAAAAATAAATATAATGAATCCAGATTGAAAAAGAAGTAATGCTCTCACTGTTTGTAGATGACAGAATCCTCTACATAGAAAACCGTAGGACACCACCAGAAAATTACTAGAGCTAAACAATGAATATAGTAAAGCTTCAGGATGTAAATTAATATACAGAAATCCCTTGCATTCCTATACACTGGCAATGAAAAAACAGAAAGAGAAATTAAGGAAACAATCCCATTCACCTTTGTAATGAAAAGAATAAAATACTTAGGCATAAATTTACCTAAAGAAACAAAAGATCTATATATAGAAAATTATAAAATATTGATGAGAGACAACAAAGATGACAGAAACACATGGAGAAATACACCATGTTCATGGATTTGGAGAATCAATATAGTGAAAATGAGAACACTACCCAAAGCAATCTATAGATTCAACTCATCTCCTACCAAGCCACCAATGGTATTTTTCACATACCTAGAACAAGTAATTTCACAATTTGTACGGAAACACAAAAAAACCTCAAATAGCCAAAGCAATCTTGAGGAAGAAGAGTGGAACTGAGGAATCAACTTCAGACTTCAGACTATACCACAAAGCTACCGTCATCAAGACAGTATGGTACTGGCACAAAGACAGAAGTATCACTCAGTGGAACAAAATAGAAAGTCTAGAGATAAATCCACACACCTATTGACACCTTATTTTGACAGAGCAGGAAGAAATATACAATGGAGAAAAGACAATCTCTTGTCTTTTCAACCACCTGTGAAAGAATGAAACTAGAATACTTTCTAACATCATACACAAAAATAAACTCAAAATGGATTAAAGATCTAAATGTAAGACCAGAAAGTATAAAACTCTAAGAGGAAAACATAGGAATAAAACTCTGACAAAAATCTCAGTAAGATCCTGTATGTTCCACCTAACAAAATCATGGAAATGAAACCAAAAATAAATGGTACCTAATGAAGCTAAAAAGTTTTGCACAACAAAGGAAACTATAAGAACACTGAGAAGACAACCTTCAGAATAGGAGAAAATAATAGCAAGCAAAGCGACTGACAATTAATCTCCAAAATATAAAAGCAGCCCATGCAGCTCAATGCCAAAAAATAAACAATCCAATCAAAAAATGGGCCAAAGAGCTAAACAGACATTTCTCCAAAGAAGACACACAGATGGCTAACAAACAGATGAAAGATGCTCAACATCACTCATTATCAGAGAAATGCAAACCAAAACCACAATGAGGTACCATCTCATGCTGGTCAGAATGGCTGCCATCAAAAAGTCTAAAAACCACAACTCCCCCCACCAAAAAAAATAGTCTACAAACAATAAGTGCTGGAGAGGGTGTGGAGAAAAGGGAATCCTCTTACACTATTGGTAGTAAAGCAAACTAATACAGCCACTATGGAGAACAGTGTGGAGATTCCTTAAAAACCTGGTAATAGATCTGCTATAATACTCAGCAGTCCCACTGCTAGGCATACACACCAAGGAAACCAGAATTGAAAGAGACACATTTACCCCAATGTTTATTGCAGCACTGTATACAAAAGCTAGGACATGCAGGCAAAGTGAAAGTGAAGTCACTCATTTGTGTCCAACTCTTTTTGACCCCATGGACTGTAGCCTACAAGGCTCCTCTGTCCATGGGATTTTCCAGGCAAGAATACTGGAATGGGTTGTCATTTCCTTCTCCAGTAGATTTTCCCAACCCAGGGGCTGAACCCAGGTCTCCCACATTGTAGGCAGACTCTTTCCAGGGAAGTCCCATGGAAGCAAACCAGATGTCAATTGGCAGACAAATGGATAAGCAAGTTTTGGTACATATACATGATGGAATATTACTCAGCTTTTAAAAAGAATGCAATTGAGTCCATTTTAATGAGGTGGATCAAACTGAAGCCTATTATACAGAGTGAAGTAAGTCAGAAAGAAAATCCCCAATACAGTATATTAGCACATATATATGGAATTTAGAAAGATGCTAAAAATGACCCTATGCAAGCCAGCAAAAGAGATGCAGATATAAAGAACAGACTTTTGGACTGTGTGGGAGAAGTTGAGGGTGGGATGATTTGAGAGAATAGCATTGAAACATGTATATGACCATATGTGAAAGAGATGACCAGTCCAAGTTCAATGCATGAAACAGGACACTCAAAGCTGATGCACTGGGGTGACCCAGAGGGATGGGATGGGGAGGGAGGTGGGAGGGGGGTTTGGGATGGGGGGACATATGTATACCCATAGCTGATTCATGTCAATGTATGGCAACAACCACCATCATATCATAAAGTAATTAGCCTCCAATTAAATACATTAATTAAAAAAAATGCTTTTATTTCACAGGTGCTGTTCTTCAACTTTCTTTTATCCCTTAAAATTATGTCTGAGGGTTTTTTTCCCCTTTTATTATTTTTTACTTTCTATAATTCTGCCTAACCTTGTCTTAGTTTTGCACAGTTTGGATGTACTGTATTTTATTTAACCACTGTCTTAAGACAGGTTTAGCAGAATGGCTCAGTGGTGAAGAATCCACTTGCCAAGGCAGCAGACGTGGGTTCAATCCCTGGATCAAGAAAACCCCTGGAGAAGGAAACGGCAACTCTAATATTCTCATCTGGGAAATCCCCTGGTGAGCCACAGTCCATGAAGTCGCAAAAGAGTCAGACATGACTTAGCAACTAAACAATAAACTAAAAGGGACTTATACTTTTAACAACATAAACACAGCAATGTTAGGATTGCACATCTTTTAAATAAAGCTTTGATTTTACTCTGATGCATTTTAAAGTCAGGAACTTCATGAGCTTTCAGGTTTTTCTCTTTTGCTTATCACATTTTTATATAATGTAAAATTTATGTTTTAGTTACTTGGAGATTTGCCATATGTGCTTAAATACCTTATATCTTCTAGACCTTTTGACATTTAAAAAGTTGGGTTGATTATTTTCTATTCTCTTATGGTTATTAAGACATTTCTGTCTCCCTAGTTGAAACTAATTTTCTAAAAATTTTTTTCACATAGTTTGTCCAATTTTTTATTTTTTTTCTTTTTTTTAAACTTTAAAATCTTAAGTTGTTGGCATAAAATTCCACATCTGATTCTGTTCTGTTATAACTTATTTAGTTTCCTCTCTTTCACTTTCATTCCGTCTTTATAATTCTCATTTTTCATATTATATTTTTATTTTTTAAAATAGAATATGATTAATATAGTTTTAAAATAAAATAGATTAATATAGTTTTCGCAAAGACCCTAGGTTTTTAGTGACGGAATTTAATTGGTTTTGTTTGATACTTTTGATCTTTGAATTTGGTTGAATGCATTTAACACAGAATGTTAAATGTTTCCTTACATCTATATCTTTGCAAATGTTTTTCATACATAAAAGAAAATTAAGAATCACAACTTTTAAACTTCTCATTTATCTAACTCTTGTAACATTAACTTCCAATATTCAGTTTATCAGAGAAATAAACCATCCTGGTGTGATTTTGACTGTGTTTAAGACCTTAATTTTTCTCTTCAGAACTTACATGTATTTTTCTCTCTTCATTTCAAGTGATATAGTGCTTATTTAATTACTCTTACCTCAAAGAGTCAACTCTTTTAATTTGCAAATTAAAGATGATTTCCAGCTCAGATTCTATTTAATAGATTTTGATCTATTTCCTCTACTTCAATGTCCTTATTTCTACCATAATTGGATCCTGTTTTTCTGGTATGAAAATGCATTTTATAAATCATCCTTATTTGTCTTACATATATTAATTCATTTTAATCACTTTTTTTAATGCTTTTCATTCTTTCCTGTCTTGGAGAGCATCTTAAGTTGAACTACTATATAAATTATTTGGCTTTCTCCTTTGGTGGTTCTAGTCTTTACTATTGAAAATGTCAATTTTCTTTCAATGATCTCACTTAAATATGTTTGCAATTTACATGTGTTTTAAATTAAATTTTCTTTTCATTTCTGTCTGTCTCTCTCTAGTATTCATTCTTGGAACTACATTTTCTTATATCTATTGATGTTATTCAGTTGCTAGGTTATGTCCGACTGTAACCCTCTGTGAGCCCATGGACTGCAACATGCCAGGTTTCCCTCCAGTATTTCCCCTTCACTATTTCCTTGAGTTTACTTGAATTTAAGTCTTTTGAATTGGTGACGCCACCCAACCATCTCATCCTCTGTAGCCTCCTTCTCCTGCTGCCCTCAATCTTTCCCAGCATCAGAGGCTTTTCCAAAGAGTCGGCTCTTCACATCAAGTGACCAGAGTATTGGAGCTTCAGTATCAGTCCTTCCAGTGAATATTCAGGGCTGATTTCCTTTAGGATTGACTGGTTTGATGTCCTTGCTGTCCAACAGACTCTCAAGAGTCTTCTCCAGCACCACAATTCAAAAGTGTCACTTTCTTTGGTACCTAGCCTTCTTTATGGTTCAACTATCACATCTGTAAATGACTACTGGAAATACCATAGCTTTGACTATATGAAGTTCTGTCAGCAAAGTGATGTCTCTGCTTTTTAACATGCTGTCTAGGTTTATCATATATTTGTAGTCACCATCTGCAGTGATTTTGGAACTCAAGAAATTAAAATAAAATTTGTCACTGTTTCCACTTTTTGCCATCTATTTGATATCTATTCCCCATCTATTTGCCATGAGTGATGGAACTGGATGGCATGATCTTAGCTTTTTGAATGTTTAGTTTGAAGCCACTTTTTTCACTCTCTTCCTTCACACTCATAAAGGGGCTCTTTAGTTCATCTCCACTGTTTGCATTAGAGTGGTATCGTCTATATATCTGAAGTTGTTGATATTTTCCCCAGAGATCTTGATTCCAGCTTGTGATACTTCCAGCCTGACATTTCACATTATGTACTCTGCATGTAAGTTAAATAAGCAGTGAGAAGCCTTGACTTATTCCTTTCCCAATTTTAAACCAGTTTGTTGTTCCATGTCCGCTTCTCACTATTGCTTTTTGACTGTACATACAGGTTTCTCAGGAGACAGGTAAGGTCTGGTATTTCCATCTCTTTGAGAATTTTCCACAGTTGTTGCAATCAACACAATCAAAGGCTTTTGCATAGTCAGTGAGATAGAAGTATATATTTGTCTAGAATTTCCTTGCTTTCTCTATGATCCAACTCTTTGTGTATAAGGACAATCATCTTTTTTACATTTAGAACCAACATTAACATCTATTATAGTATAGTATTATAGCTAATGTCAAAAGACTTTTAAAGTGAATAGAAAGTCTATTATCTACTTTGTTAAATCTGCTAATGAAATACCTCCATTTTACAAAGGATGGCAAAATACATTTATGAAAATCACTGTTCATTTAGCACTAATAAGAGGAGAAATGCATTTCATTTTTAGTAATTTATAGAAAGAAAAACTGTGCCTCAGAAACTTAAAGTGACTTGCTCAGGATCTCTTACCCAGGATAAGGAAAATTTAGGATTCATAAAATATCTGGTAACTCCAAGTGAATTTTTTTTTTGCTTTGTATTCTGTAAAGGTATATTGTGAAAGTGCCTTTGTAAATGAGCAGATACGAAGTTGAACAATATTTTCTTTGTTTTCAGTATTAGAATTTGTATAGCCATTCAAATAAAATTTGGTTTATAACTTTTTTAAAGGCAGTCATTATTACTTTTTATCTTTAGTTCTATATTTAAAAGTGATTATATGATGTTTTCTTATATCAAAATATATTGAATTAAAGAGGAATATTACCAAGGAACATAGTTATAGTATATTTTAAAGCAAAGTTTTGGTTTCAATTTTTGAAATATATACTTAAAAAGAAGTACAATTAAATGTAAACTAAAACGTTGAAAAGTGAAGTTTGAGTGAAGAAAATTGTGTTTAAGACCAAAGCTGTGGGAACACATGTGTTTAAACCAGATATGTTTAAAACAATCTGTAGGAACAAGATGGCAGAGGAATGGATGGATGTGGAGTACATATCTCTCCATGGATATGTCAGGAATAAACTTTCAGATACAGAAGTGCATGCAGAATACCAGCTGAGAGCGGACAGGAGTACCTGACCAGTCATGCAAAATAAGACAAAGGAACTGGGGGTGGCGGGGGGTGGGGGGGACAGGAGTATTAGTAGGACTGGACTTCCCTTGGCAGGTTGAGGAATTGAAGCAGGGGTGATCCCCACATTGGGGCAATTGTCCGAGTCAGAGGAGAAACATTTAAGGCTGAGAGTGAAACAGCTGATCTGTGGCAGTCTAAATGGAATGAGAATCAGACAGTCCACAACCGTACATACCCAGGACAAGGATGCTGGTCACCTGGAAGGCACAGCAGCTGCAAGCTGGAGTTTAGGGATTGTGGAGCAATCCAAGGATGAGTGCTGCTGCTGACTGCAGAGACGGATTGAAGGGATTTGAGGAAGGAGCTCATGGTGGGAAATGCCTGTGGAGGAAAGCTGCACAGCCATGGAAGCAAGGTGGTACTGCTGAGTCATGGTAGCAGGTGCAGCCATCATCATAGCCTCTCTCCACCCAGCATCGCCAGCTGAGCAGTAAAGAGACTGGCCTATCAAACCCCTGACACACTGAACTAGAATGTAGGACCTCATCCAGGATGCCCCATTAAGTGCCAGATACACCAGTCTACAGAGTAGGACCCCAGCCAGGGGGTACACCTCTTTGTACGTGAAGCACCGAGAAGGACCCCAGGAAAGGGAGCCCTGTAAGTGCCTGAATGGGTGGAGCTATGGAGAAAATAGCTGGCCAAAGAGGCCTTCTCACAGCCAGCTACAAGAGGCTCAAAAAAAGACTCCAATAGGGCCATAATTCCTGCAGCAGAGGCAATCTGTATCTCTGCACACTTGGTGCCACCAGGGTCCCCACAAGCCAAGAAGCTACATCACTTTCATGTTCAACTCTCACTGGGGAAGAGTTGCTACAGGTGAAAAAAAGCCTTGTGTCTATGCATGCAGGGTCACTTTGGTAGTGTCTGACTCTTTGCAACCCTTTAGACTGTGGCCTGCCAGGTTTCTCCGTCAGTGAGGGAGGTTCTCCAGGCAAGAATACTGGAGTGATTTGGCAAATACTGGTTGCCATACCCTTTTAGAGCACTATATTTCCTGCTGACCTAGCCACCAACT
The DNA here is from genome assembly GCF_029378745.1 of Bos indicus. Classification (NCBI taxonomy): domain Eukaryota; kingdom Metazoa; phylum Chordata; class Mammalia; order Artiodactyla; family Bovidae; genus Bos; species Bos indicus. The sequence goes on from NC_091771.1 coordinate 5,925,000, forward strand.
TCCCTTAGAACCTGGTGCTGCCAGAACCCCTGAAACTGAAGCAGCTGCACCACCTCCACACCTGGCCCTCACAGAGGCAAACCCAAGGCTTCCAGGGCAACCTCAGGAGCAACCCCAGTGGACGACCCACATGTAGTGGTGGAAATATAACCACAATGGAAACCCAGAGGCAGTGTGGCTAAGGAAGAAGACCCAAAACCTTCCCCCTAGCTGTACAAGATCCAGACTAAATCCACACGATCAACCAGGCAGACTCTGTGTCTATGAAATATATAAAAGGACATTGAGAGCTCCCACAAAAGAAAACACACTAGTTCTGATAGCTGCTCACATTGGACACAAGAACACACAGGAGTAGGACCAGATTAAAATCTGAGCTGCCCCCACAGCATGTCCAGAGGTCAGCATAGTGTGGGAGGGCATCCTAGGGAGGTAAGGTGGACTGTGACTCCAAGCTAAGAAAAGGACACTGACAGCAGTGACTCAAGAAAAACATTATTATTATTTTTATTTTTTTGACGTCTTGTAGATTCTTTTAGATTTTATTTTATTTTTCCTTCCCCCTCCACCCCCACCTCCCCATTGTAGTTGTCTATTTTATTGGCACTAAGAAATCCAATTAAGTTTTGGAGTTGTTTTTTTTCTTTTCCTTAAGTCACATTTTTTTTTTATTGTTATAAAACTCTGCCCCTTTGTTGGGCTTTTGCAGTTCTGTGAATTTTTCCTTTTTTTCCCCCCTCCTTTTTTAACACTAATTTAAAAATTTTTAAACCTATTATTGTGTTTTCCACATTTATTCCTTTGTTTTCTTTGTCTACGGTTTGCCTACTGTTCTTTTCCCCTGCAGCTACTCTTTAACATATGCAAATCTTCCTTATCTACCTCTATTTAAATTCTTTCTTTCTTTCCTTTCTCTCTTTTCCTCTCAACATATTTGTTAGTTTATTTTCATTGCTTTATCCCCTAGTTGGCACCTTGTTTTAGCTTTGTTTTCCAGTTTGGATTTTGGTTAGCTTTCTTTTGGTAGATACGATTTTTGGTTTCCTTTGTTTGCCAGGTCAATCTGTTGTACTTTATTTTTGTTGGACTGTTTTGATTTTGCTTATGGGTGTATATGCATATGTATGTATTCAGTCACACCTTTTATTTTTATAAACTTCTGCCTCTATGCTGGGCTTCTGCAGTTCTGTGTGGTTTTCCTTTTTTTTTTTTTTTCTTTTTTCTTTCTTCTTCCATTTTTTAAATTTTCTTTTTTCTTTTGCAATTTTAATTTTTCATTTTTTTAAACTTTTTATATTTTTTCTACATGTATTCCTTTGTTTGTCTTTCTTACTGTTCTTTTCCCTTGAAGTTAGTGCTCAATGTACATAAACCTTCTTCATCTACCTCTAACTTTGCATATCTATTCTTTTTTTCCTTTCTTTTGTTTCCTCTCAACATACTTGTTAGTTATGTTTTCATTTCTTTATTCCCCACTTGGTACCATACTTTAATTTTCTTTTCCAATTTGTGCTTTAGTTAGTTTTGTTCTTAACTGGTAAATATAATATATGATTTTGCCTGTTCACCAGGTCAATCTATTATCTTTATATTTGTTGTACTGTTTTGACTTTGCTCATGGGTGTATATGTATATGTGTATATTCCATTATTTTAATTATTATTTGCCTGATTTTGTAACTGCCATTTTTTTGGAGTTCATCTTTGGTTTATCATTTTTGGATAGTTGTTTTAATCTCACTTAATGCCATAGCAAATCACTTCTGGAAACTTTGTTCCTGACCAGAGATCAAGCCCTGAGCCTTTGAAGTGGGAGCACAGACTCCAAGACCCTAGATTACCAGAGAACTCACCCTAAGGAGTATCAAATAGTGAGAGCTCACACAAAGGAAACCACTTGAAAACAAGAACTGGCATCACCCAACCACCAGTAGCACCCTGTGCAGGACACCTCATCTAAACAACAAACAAAATAATACAAACCCAATCATCAGCAGACAGGATTACCACATCAATCAACCTTGCCCAACAGAGGAAACACGAACAAACCAAAACTCAAATCTCACCCTTACACAAATCTCACCTTTATACAAACCACTGTATCAACCTTAAGAGGGTAGAAACCAAAAGGAAGAAGGAATTCAACCATCTTCAAGAAAGAGTTCAACTTTCCTTGAAGTTGAGGAAAAGGAGACTTTGAACACAATAAGTAAAAAACAAACAAACAAACAAAAACTAGAAAATCAGAGAAATACTATACAAATGAAAGAATAAACTAGAAACACAGAGGTCCAAATAAATGAAAACACAATATGCAAACTACCTGAAGAAGAATTCAGAAAAATCATAGTAAAAATGATCAAAACCCTTGAAAACAAAATAGAGAAAATGCAAGTATCAATTAAAAAAGACTTAGAAGAATTAACAAATAAATGTACAGAGACAACACAACTACTGAAATTAAATATACTCTAGAAGCAATCAATAGCAGAATATCTGAAGCAGAAGAAGGAATCAGTGAGTTAGAAGATAAAATGGTGAAAACAACTTCTAAAGAGCAGAATAAAGTAAAAAGAATGAAAAGACTGAGGACAGTCTCAGAGACCTCTGGGACAATATCAAACACATCAACATTCAAATTATAGGGGTGCCAGAAGAAGTGAACTGATACTTTTGAACTATGCTATTGGATAAGACTCTTGAGAGTCCCTTGGATTGCAAGGAGATCCAAACATTCCATCTTAAAGGAAATCAGTCCTGAATATTCATTGGAAGGACTGATGTTAAAGCTGAAACTCCAATACTTTGGCCACCTGATGTGAAGAACTGACTCATTTGAAAAGACCCTGATGCTAGAAAAGATTGAAGATAGGAGGAGAAGGGGATGACAGAGGATGAGATGGTTGGATTGGTATCACAGACTCAATGGGCATGAGTTTCAGTAAGCTCTAGGAGTTGGTGTTGGACAGGGCAGACTAACGTGTTCCAGTCCATGGGGTCACAAAGAGTTGGACATGACTGACTGAACTGACTGACTGAAGAAGAAGAGAAAAAGAAAGGGTATGACAAAATTTTTGAAGACATAATGGTTGAAAATTTTCTGAACATGAAAAAGGAAATAGTCCATCAAGTCCAAGAGGCATAGGGAGTCCCATAGAGGATAAACCCAAGGAGAAACATGCCAGGACACATACTAATCAAACTAACAAAGACTAAACACAAAGAAAAAATATTAAAAGCAGAAAGGGAGAAGCAACAAGTAATATACAAGGAACACCTCATACACTTAACAGCCGATCTTTCAGCAGAAACTCTGCAGGCCAGAGGGGAATGTCAGGATATACTTAAAGAACCAAAAGGGAAAAATCTACAACCAAGATTACTGTACCCAGCAAGGATCTAATTCAAAATTGATGGAGATATCAAAATCTTTTCAGGCAAGCAAAATTAACAGAATTCAGTGCTACCAAACCAGCTTTACAAAAAGTTAAAGGGACCCATATAGTCAAGAAATACAAGAGATGGGGAAAAAAAAATCTACAAATTCAACCCGAAACAGTTAAAAAAACAGTAATAGGGACATTCAGTTCAGTTCAGTAGCTCAGTCGTGTCCAACTCTTTATGACCCCATGAACTGCAGCACGCCAGGCCTCCCTGTCCATCACCAACTCCTGGAGTCCACCCAAACCCATGTCCATTGAGTCCGGTGATGCCATACAACCGTCTCATCCTCTGTTGTCTCCTTTTCCTCCTGCCCTCAATCTTTCCCAGCATTAGGGTCTTTTCAAATGAGTCAGCTCTTTTCATCAGGTGGTTAAGTATTGGAGTTTCAGCTTCAACATCAGTCCTTCCAATGAACACCCAGGACTGATCTCCTTTAGAATTGACTGGTTGGATCTCCTTGCAGTTCAAGGGACTCTCAAGAGTCTTCTCCAACACCACAGTTCAAAAGCATCAATTCTTTGGCACTCAGTTTTCCTCACAGTCCAACTCTCACATCCATACATGACCACTGGAAAAACCATAACCTTGACTAGACGAACCTTTGTTGGCAAAGTAATGTCTCTGCTTTTGAATATGCTATCTAGGTTGGTCATAACTTTCCTTCCAAGAAGTAAGCGTCTTTTAATTTCATGGCTGCAGTCACCATCTGCAGTGATTTTGGAGCACCCCCAAAATAAAGTCTGACACTGTTTCCACTGTTTCCCCATCTATTTCCCATGAAGTGATGGGACTAGATGCCATGATCTTAGTTTTCTGAATGTTGAGTTTTAAGCCAACTTTTCCACTCTCCTCTTTCACTTTCATCAATCAGCTCTTTAGTTCTTCTTCAGCTTCTGCCATGAGAGTGGTGTCATAAGCATATCTGAGGTTATTGATATTTCTCCTGGCAATCTTGATTCCAGCTTGTGCTTCCTCCAGCCCAGTGTTTCTCATGGTGTACTCTGCTTATAAGTTAAATAAGCAGGGTGACAATATACTGCCTTGATGTACTCCTTTCCTGATTTGGAACCAGTCTGTTGTTCCATGTCCAGTTCTAACTGTTGTTTCCTGACCTGCATACAGGTTTCTCAAGAGGCTGGACAGGTGGCCTGGTATCCTATCAGTAATTACTTTTTAAATGTAAATGAATTAAATGTTCCAACCAAAAGACACAGACTGGCTGAATGGATACATAAACAAGACCCATATATATGCTATCGACCTGAAACCCACTTCAGACCTAATGACATGTACAGACTAAAAGTAAGAAGATATAAAAATATGCTCCATGCAAATGGGAAGCAAAAGAAAGCTGGAGTATCAGTCCTCATATCAGACAAAATAGACCTTAAAATAAAGAAGATTAAAATAGATAAGGAAGGACACTACATAATGTTCAAGGGATCAGTCCATGAGGAAGACATAACAATTGCAAATATCTATGCACCCAACTTAGGAGCACCTCAATACAGAAGACAATCACCACAGACATAAAAGGAGAAATTAACAGTAATACAATATTAGGAAACTTTAACACCCCACTCACACCAATGAGCTGATCATCAAAAAATAAAAAAATAAGGAAACACAAGTCTTTTTTTTTTTTCACCTTTTTTTTCTTTAATAGAAAATTATTTAATTAGTATACATGTGTTCCCCATCCTGAACCCTCCTCCCTCCTCCCTCCCCACACCATCCCTCTGGGTCGGATACTTTAAAGGATACTTTAGATGAGATGTAGCTCATTGATATCTTTAGGACATTCCATACAAATGCAGAAGAATACACCTTCTTCTCAGGTTCACATGGAATATTCTCCAGGATAGACCACATCTTGGGTCACAAATCAAACTTCAGTAAATTTGAGAAAATTGAAATTGTATCAAACATCTTCTCCAAACACAATGCTATGAGACTGGATATTAATTAGAAAAAAAAAATAAAACTAAGAAACACAACCACATGGAGATTAAACAACACATTTCTAAATTACCAACAGGCTATTGAAGAAATCAAAAGGGAAACCAATAAAATCTGGAAACAAATGAAAATGAAACCACAACTCAAAACCTATGGGATGCAACAAAAGCAATTTTAATAGGGAAGTTTATAGCAATACAATCCTGCCTCAAGAAACAAGAAAAACATCAAATAGACAAACTAAATTTGCACCTAAAACAGTTGGGAAAAGAAAAACCAAAAAAACCCCAAATTAGTAGAAGAAAATAAATCATAAAGATCCAAGTAGAAATAAATGAAAGAAACAATAGTAAAGACTAATAAGACTAAAAGCTGATTCTTTGAGAAGATAAACAAAATTGACAAACTTTGAGCAGGACTCATCAAGGAAAAAATAGAGAAGAATAAAATTGACAAAATTAGAAATGAAAAAGGAGAGGTTACAACAGACAATGCAGAAATACAAAGGATAATAAGAGACTGTTATGGACAACTATATAATAGTAAAATGGATAACTGGGAATAAATAGACAGATTCTTAGAAAACTTCAATCTTCCAAGACTGAACCAGGAAGAAAGAGAAATTATGAACAACCCAGTTAAAAACACTGAAGCTGTGTTAAAAAAATCTCCCCAAATGCAAAAGCACAGGACCAGGTTGCTTCACAGGAGAATTCTATCTAACATTTAGAGAAGAGCTAATGCCAACCCTTCTAAAACTCTTTCAAAAAACTTCAGAGGAAGGAACACTTCCAAATTCATTCTATGAGGCCGCCATCACCCTGATACCAAAAGCAGACAGAAACAACACACACACACACACACAAACTACAGACTAATATCACTGATGAACATAGATGCAAAAATCCTCAATGAAATTTTAGCAAACAGAATTCAGCAACACATCAAAAACATCACACACCATGATCAATTTGGGTTTATTCCAGGATTGCAAAGATTCTTCAATATATGCAAATCAATCAATGCGATACAACATATTAAGAAACTGAAAGATAAAAAAAAATATGATCACCTCAATAGATGCATAAAAATACGTTGACAAAATTCAGGACCCATTTATGATTAAAACACTTCAAAAAAGGGGAATAGAAGGAACCTAAAGGTCCGTCTAGTCAAGGCTATGGTTTTTCCAGTGGTCATGTATAGATGTGAGAGTTGGACTGTGAAGAAAGATGAGCACTGAAGTATTGATGCTTCTGAACTGTGGTGTTGGAGAAGACTGTTGAGAGTCACGTGGATGGCAAGGAGATGCAACCAGTTCATTCTGAAGGAGATCAGCCCTGGCTGTTCTTTGGAAGGAATGATGCTAAAGCTGAAACTCCAATACTTTGGCCACCTCATAGGAGGAGTTGACTCACTGGAAAAGACTCTGATGCTGGGAGGGATTGGGGGTAGGAGGAGAAGGGGACGACAGAGGATGAGATGGCATCACCTACACGATGGACATGAGTTTGAGTGAACTCCAGGAGTTGGTGATGGACAGGGAGGACTGGCGTGCTGCAATTCATGTGGTCGCAAAGAGTGAGTCAGACACGACTGAGCTACTGAGCTGAACTGACCTCAACATAGCAAAAGCCATATATGATAAGCCTACAGCAAACATTTTTCTCAATGGTGAAAAACTTAAAGCATTCCCCCTAAGATCAGGAACAAGACAAAGGTATCTACATTTGCCAGTATTGTTCAACATAGCTCTGGAAGTCTTAGTTACAGCAATCAGGGAAGAAAAGGAAATAAAAGGAATCCAGATTGAAAAAGAAGTAAAGCTCTCGCTGTTTGCAGTTGACATGATACTGTACATAGAAAACCCTAAAAATAACATCAGAAAAGCACTAGAGCTAATTAGTGAATTTAGCAAAGTTGCAGGATACAAAACCAATACACAGAAATCACTTGCATTTCTATATACCAACAATGAAAATCAGAAAGAGAATTTAAGGAATTAACCCCATTCATCATTTCAAACCCATTCATCATTGCAAAAAGAATTAAATATCTAGGAATGAACTTACCTAAGGAGACAAAAGAACTGTACACAGAAAATTATAAGACACTGATGAAAGAAATCAAAGATGACATAAGCAGATGGAGAGATATTCCATGTTACTCGGTAGGAAGAATCATTATCGTGAAAATGATTATACTACCAAATGCAATCTACAGATTCAATGTGATCCTTATCAAATTATGAATGACACTTTCACAGAACTGGAACAAACAATTTCACAGTTCATATGGAAACATAAAAGACCCCGAACAGCCAAAGCAGTCTTGAGAAAGAAGAATGGAGCGCGAGTAATCAGCCTTCCTGACTTCAGATTATACTACAAAGCTATAGTCATCAAGATAGTATGATACTGGCACAGAAACAGAAATATAGACCAATGGAACAGATAGAAAGCCCAGAAATAAACCCATGCATCTATGGGAAACTTATTTTTGACAAAGGAGGCAAGAATATACAATGTGACAAAGACAGCCTCTTCAATAAAAGGTGATGGGAAAACTGGACAGCTACATGTAAAATAATGAAATTAGAACACTTTCTAACACCATATACAAAAATAAACCCAAAATGGATTAAAGACCTAAATGTAAGACCAAAAACTATAAAACTCTTAGAGAAAAACATAGAACGCTTGATGACATAAATCAAAGCAGGATCCTCTATGACCCACCTTCTAGAGTAATGGAAATAAAAGCAAAAGTAAACAAGTGGGACCTGATTAAACTTAACAGCTTTTGCACAGCGAAGGAAACTATAAGCAAGGTGAAGACAACCCTCAGAATGGTAGAAAATAATAGCAAATGAAACAACTGACAAAGGATTAATTTCCAAAATATACAAGCAGCTCATACAACTCAATGCCATAAAAACAAACAGCCCAATCAAAAAGTGGGAAAAAGACCTAAACAGATATTTCTCCAAGAACACACAGATCGCTAAAAAACCATGAAAAGATGATCAACATCATTCATTATTAGAGAAATGCAAATCAAAACTACAATGAGATATCACCTCACACCTGTCAGAATGGCCATCAAAAAGTCTACAAACAATGAATGCTGAAGAGGTTGTGGAGAAAAGGGAATGCTCTTGCACTGTTGGTGGAAATGTAAACTGATATAGCCACTATGGAAGATGGTATGGAGATTCCTTAAAAAACTAGGAATAAAACCACCATATGAACCAGTAATCCCACCCCTGACATATACTCTGAGTAAACCAAGATTGAAAGATACACCTATATGCCATTGTTCATTGCAGCACTATTTTCAATAGCTAGAACATGGAAGCAACATAGATCTCCATCAACAGACGAATGGATAAAGAAGTTATGTACATATACTCAATGGAATATTACTTAGACATAAAAAGGAACACATTTGAGTCAGTTTTGATGAGGTGGATGAACTTAGAACTTATTGTACAGAGTGAAGTAAGTCGGAAAGAAAAATACAGTATTCTAATTCATGCAAAGAGTTGACTCATTGGAAAAGACTCTGATGCTGGGAGGGATTGGGGGCAGGAGGAGAAGGGGACGACAGAGGATGAGATGGCTGGATGGCATCACTGACTCAATGGACATGAGTTTGAGTGAACTCTGGGAGTTGGTGATGGACAGGGAGGCCTGGTGTGCTGCAATTCATAGGGTCACAAAGAGTCGGACACGACTGAGTGAATGAACTGAATTGAACTGAACACACACATATATATATGGAATCTAGAAAAATGGTACTGAAGAATTTATTTACAGGGAAACAATGGAGAAACAGACATAGAGAATAGACTTATGGATGTGGGGAGAGGGTGAGGTATGTGGAAAGAGTAACATGGAAACTTATATTACCATATATAAAATAGATACCCAACAGGAATTTGCTGTATGGCTCAGGAAACTCAAACAGGGGCTCTGTATCAACCTAGAGGGGTGGGATGGGGAGGGTGATGAGAGGGAGGTGAAGAAGGGAGAAGATATATGTAAACCTATGGCTGATTCATGTTGAGGTTTGACAGAAAACAGCAAAATTCTGTAAAGCAATTATCCTTCAATAAAAAAATAAATTAAAAAAAACTGTTTCAATTTATTTAAGAATGCTTTAAAGATGAATATTTAAATTCATAAAATGAGTCCTTCAGTATAACTTAAATGTTGTAGTAAATCAAAATGGCTTCAAAATGTCTAAATAGAAAATGAATGGCTTTTAGGTACTTTAATATGTATTTTCTCTGGGTTTTATATTTCATCTCTAAAATTGCAATCCCTAATTCATAATATCTTGCGTGAATTAAATTGGTACTTGACAAATGTATAATATTATGAATTTCGGTAAGACCACTAAATAAGTGCTTAAAAATTATTTAAGTAATTTATTAGTCAGTAGCATGATGAAAGTATTTAATCTTTAATGTAGGCTAAAACATAATATGCCAAACTATCAATAAGACTAAGGTGTCACATAATGAATAAAAGCAGTTTTGGAATATTAGGCTTTTCTTAATTGTCCTTGAAAGTAATCTTAAGTGGAGTAAGTTATACCTTTAAAATATTATACATTAACATACTTTTCCTTAACATAATGAAAAAATAATGCCAAAAACATTTGTTGTTCAGTCACTAAGTCATGTCTGACTCTATGTGACCCATGGACTGCAGCATGCGAGACTTCTTTGCCTTTCACTATCTCCTGGAATATGCTCCACCTGATGTTCATTGAGTCAGTGATGCCATCCAACCATCTCATCCTGTGATGCCATTTTCTCCTGCCTTCAAGCATTCTCAGCATCAGAGTCTTTTCCAGTGAGCCAGCTCTTTGCATCAAGTGGTTAAAGTATTGAAGTTTCAGCTTCAGCATCAGCCCTTCCAATGATTTAATTGATAAACAAAAGCAATCAGAGGGTCATATATATAAATACATACATAATTTCAGCTTCAGCATCAGCCCTTCCAATGATTTAATTGATAAACAAAAGCAATCAGAGGGTCATATATATAAATACATACATAATTTCAACTTTAACAGCAATAAATTATTAAGGAGTTCAATACTTATTGAAATATGATAACAATTTGCTATGATACAGAAACATCTTTAGAAGGAACAAATGCTGAAGATTACTTTTTCCTTGAGTGATACCTGTTATTTCAGGGAGAAAAGTTGAAATTTGCCTCCAGAACCAGGGGGCAAACATTTTGCATGTAGTTAAAATGATAAAATCACTTGAATTTATAGCTGGTCAAGGTTATATTTGAAAAGCCAATTCTCCAAAGAGCTAAACTTAGGTCAACCTAATTTTTTATGTATAAATTTGAATGAAAAAATTATGCAATATCTTCAAATGACTTTAAATCATTACAGATCAAAACAGTCCCCCACCTGCTTCTTTTAGTGCACACCCCAGAGATACACTGCAAAGGCATTGCTTAAGCTGGCATCTTGGAAAACTTAACAAAATTCTCAGAATGATTTTTATCTAGAAGAATTCTAAATGAGATTATTAATAGGCCAAGATAGAATTAAAATCTATCAGTGTTCATAGATGCTGTAGAACTGCATATGCCTTGCCTGCAACAGTCAGAAAATTTCAGATTCCTTGCATTTTAGTTACTATTTGAGCACCACTACTTGCTCTGGTGTGTTTGTTAATACGTTTTAAATCTATTAAGTCAATGTTTTTCAGAAAGTCAGGAAACTTATTCCCTAATTTAAAATATACATAATCCTAAAGTATTCCAGGCCTTCCCTGGTGGCTCAGATGGTAAAGAATCTGCTGGCAATGTGGGAACCCTGGGTTTGATTCCTGGATTGGGAAGATTCCCCTGGAGGACGTCATGGCAACCCACTCCAGTATTCTTGCCTGGGGAATCCCCATGGGCAGAGAAGCCTGGTGGCTTACAGTCCATGGGGTTTCAAAGAGTTGAACACCATTCAGCATCTAAGCACAAAGTATTCCAGTGAAAATTGTTTAGTCGTGTCTGACTCTTTGCGACCCCATGGACTTAGTCCATGGAATTCTCTATGCCAGAATATTGGAGTGGGTAACCTTTCCCCTCCAAGCAGAACAAAATCTATCCCATTTGACTACCTTTCAGGTTTTAGTGTAAGTGAGAAAGGAGGTTAATGGAATATTTTGAATACATCACATCACTTGAGTGAGTGTATTTGTTACCTATGATTGAATAATAAATCATACCCAAACTCAGTTACTTAAATCACTTATTGAATCCTTTTCCTGTTTCTACAGGTTGGATGTGCTCAGCTTGTCTCATATCCTACTCCACATCTTACAAAGTGAGATTACTCATGGGGTTGAATCCCTAGGTTTGCATCTGAGGCTGGAATGTCCACCTCCATCACGTGACCGCAACAGCTCAGCCTTGCCATGAGCATCTTCGCTGAATGATGTCTAGAATCCAGAGGAAGGGGTAGAAGCTCAGAGTATCACTTGAGTTTTATTTTATTGATCACGAGTCTAACTCTAGCCTTCACCTTGTGATGTAAGTGGTAGCATGTATGTATAGAAACGGGATGAATTTTCAGTTATCCAGTTATAATACTTTCTACTACAGAAAGCTGGTACAAAACAGAAAAGGAAATTGCTATCTTGGGCTTAGTTATTCGTTTCAATTTTCAAATTACTTTTCTTTGGAGGTCTGACATGAAACAAAAAGAAAAGAAAGTATAATGAACAGTACAATTAAAAAAAAAAAAACAATCTTACTAAGCTATTCTGATTTCAAAAAATACAGTTTAATTGAAAAATCTGATTTTAAAAATTTAAAATGCATTACAAAATGTATCTGTAATCCCATCATCTAGTGATAACTACAATAAATTAACATTTTATTGACTGAGAAGAATGAGAATGATACTATTTTCATTTACATAATTATATTGACTGATATTAAATATAAACATATAGAATTAGATATTTACACTTTGCTTCTTTTAGCTATACTAATATTTAAGAATTTTATCTTTTTATATAGCCTACCAAAGAAAACAAAAACAAAAAATTCATGTATTATGTGTGATGAGGAAGTTATCACCTTTGTAGTAACTTTCATACTTTTTCCCTTAAAATTATTCTTATGTAGCTATATAAGCCATACCATTATTTTATTTCCTTTCTCTATTTTCAAAAATTTAATTATCATTATTTTTAAGTATGCATGTTAATATACTGACTCTCTGTTCTATGATTTTAATTATTCAACTTTGTTTATATGTTGCTTCTAAGAACTGAAAACTAATAGAAAGATTTAAACTATTTTTGCCCCAACCATGTCTATTCTCCAAACACTAATGCCAAAGAAACTGAAGTTGAACAGTTCCATGAAGACCTAAAAGAACTTCTAGAACTAGCTCCACAAAAAGATAACCTTTTCATCGTAGGGGACCGCAATGCAAAAGTGGGAAGTTAAGAGGTACCTGGAATAACAGGCAAGTTTGGCCTTGGAGTACAAAATAAAGCAGGGCAGAGGCTAACAGAGTTTTGCCAAGAGAATGCCCTAGTCATAGCAAACAGCCTCTTCCAGCAACGCAAGAGATGATTCTATATGTGAACATCACCAGAAGGTCAGTACCAAGAACAGATTGATTACAATCTTTGCAGCCGAAGATGAAGAAGCTACATACAATCAGAAAAACAAGACCAGGAGCTGACTGTGGCTCAGATCCTGAACTCCTTACTGCAAAATTCAGACTTAAATTGAAGAATGTAAGGAAAACCACTAGGCCATTCAGGTATGACCTAAATCAAAACCCTTATAATTATACAGTGAAATAACAAATAGATTCAAGTGATTATATCTGATAGACAGAATGCCTGAAGAACTATGGATGGAGGTTCCAACATTGTACAGGATGAGTGATCAAAACTATCCCAAAGAAAAGAAATGCAAAAAGGCAAAATGGTTGTCTGAGGAGGACTTACAAAGAGCTGAGAAAAGAAGAGAATAAAAAGGCAAAGGGGTAAAAGAGAGATATACCAATCTAAATGTAGTTTCAATGAATAGCCTGAAGAGATAAGAAAGCCCTCTTAAGTTGACAATGCAAAGAAATAGAGGAAAACAATAGAATGGGAAAAACTAGAGATCGCTTCAAGAAAATTAGAGATACCAAGGGAACATTTCATGCAAAGATGGACAGAAAGGATATGGACTAACAGAAGCAGAAGAAATTAAGAAGACGTGTCAAAAATACACAGAAGTATCCAAAAATGATATTAATGACCCAGATAACCACTATGGTGTGATAACTCACTTAGAGTCAAGTCAAGTGGGCCTAGGAAGCATCATTGTGAACAAAGCTAGTGGAAGTGATGGAATTTCAACTGAGCTATTTCGAATCCTAAAAGATGGTGCTGTTAAAGTGCTGCACTCATTATGCCAGCAAATTTGGAAAACTCAGCAGTGGCCACAGGAGTGGAAAAATTCAGTTTTCATTCCAATCCCAATGAAAGGCAATGTCAATGAATGTTCAAACTACCTCATTGCTGCTGCTGCTGCTAAGTTGCTTCATTCGTGTCTGAGTCTGCATGACCCCATAGACAGCAGCCCACCAGGCTACCCCGACCCTGGGATTCTCCAGGCAAGAACACTGGAGTGGGTTGCCATTTCCTTCTCCAATGCATGAAAGTGAAAAATGAAAGTGAAGTCACTCAGTCATGTCCAACTCACATGGACTGCAGCCTACCAGGCTTCTCCATCCATGGGATTTTCCAGGCAAGAGTACTGGAGTGGGTTGCCATTGCCTTCTCAAAACTACCTCACAATTGCAGTCACTTCACATGCTAGCAATGTATTGCCCAAAATCCTTCAAGCTAGACTTCAACAGTACATGAACTGAGAACTTCCAGATATACAAATTGATTTTAGAAAAGGCAGAGGAACAAGAGATCAAATTTCCAACATCTGTTGGATCATAAAAAACTCAGAGAATTTCTGAAAAATGTCTACATCTGCCTCACTGACCACACTAAAGCCTTTGACGGTGTGGATCACAACAAACTGTGGAAAATTCTTAAAGAGATGGGAATAATAGATCACCTTACCTCTGCCTCCTGAGAAACCTGTATGCAGTTAAAGAAGCAACAGTTAGAACCAGACTGGAACAGTGACTGGTTCAAAATTAAGAAAGGAGCAATCAAGGCTTTACTTTGTTACCCTGTGTACTTAATTTCTATGGACAGTATGTATATGTTTGCTTTATCCATTAGTTGTGTTCGAATTTTCGTGACCCCATGGACCATACCCCACCAGACTCCTCTGTCCATGGCATTCTCCTAACAAGAATACTGGAGTGGGTTGCCATGTCCTCCTCCAGCGTATCTTCCCAAACCAGGGATCTAACCTAGGTCTCCCACATTGCAGGTGGATTCTTTGCCATCTGAGCCACCAGAGAACCCCAATGTAGAGTACATAATATGAAATGCCAGAATGGGTGAAGCACAAGCTTGAATCAATATTGCCAGAAAAATACAAGTAACTCAGATATGCATATAATAACATCCTTATGGCAGAAAGTGAAGAGCAAATAAAGAGCGTCTTGATGAAATGAAAGAGGAGAGTGAAAAAGCTGGGTTAAAATTCAACATTCAAAAAATGATGATCATGGCATCTGGTCTCATTGTTTCATGGCAAATAGATGGGGAAACAATGGAAATGGTAACAGACTTTATTTTATTTTTTATTGGCTCCAAAATCACTGCAGATGGTGACTGCAGCCATGAAATTCAAAGATGCTTGCTCCTTGGAAGAAAAGCTATGACCGATTTAGACAGCATGTTAAAAAACAGAGAAATTACTTTGCCGATAAATGTCCAAATAGTTAAAGCTATGGCTTATCCAGTAGTCATGTGTAGATGTGATAGTTAGACCATAAAGAGGACTGTGCACCAAAGAGTTTATGCTTTTGAAATAGGGTGTTGGAGAAGACTCTTGAGAGTCATTTGGACCACGAGAAGATCAAACTAGTCAATTGGAAAGGAAGTCAACCTTGAATATTCATTAGAAGGACTGATGCAGAATCCTACAAAGTAGGCTTAAATTTGCAGAGGAGGCATCTAGAGCAAAGGCATTAAGGTGGGAACAATCTTTGCTGTGTAGTAATAAGAAAGAGACGGCCCATGTGAGCAGTATAGTGAATATGGCATTGGGGATTATGAGATGAATTCTGAGGGATGCTAAGTATTAAATGATGAGAACACTGTTTATCCTCTCCTTTCTAGTGGTATCTCTTGCCAAGAGCCGGGGGCTGAACTTGAACAGGAGAATGATATGATTTGGGCTTCCCTCGTGGCTCAGATGGTAAAGAATCTGCCTGCAATGCAGGAGACCTGGATTCGATGCCTGGGTTGAGAAGATCCCCTGGAGAAGTAAATGGCAACCCACTCCAATATCCTTACCTGGAGAATCCCCACAGACAGAGGATCCTGGCAGACTACAGTCCGAGGGGACGCAAAGGGTCAGACATGACTCATCGGCTAAGGACAGCACAATGATATGACCTGATGGTTCAAAAAGGCTTCACCAGGAAGTGTGGGAAATTGACACAAACAAGTCCAGAGGTTATTAGCAAAGCTATTCTCTAGGTGAAGAGATAGCAGTGGTTTGGATCAATGTCAGAATTTCTTTAATAATGTGGAGTGGACACCCTTCCCATTTTAAGGGAGAGCTCTCAGGGCTTCTGGAAAATGATGCTAAAACAAAGGCAAAAGCATTTTATAGAGCATGAGGAAGTGAATATCTGACTACATATAGTGGATTTGTGAAGAAATCATGCAAACATAAAATAGAAAATTCAGATATTGGTTTTAATCCCCCTGTAATGACACCACCCTTATGGCAGAAAGTGAAGAGGAACTAAAAAGCCTCTTGATGAAAGTGAAAGTGGAGAGTGAAAAAGTTGGCTTAAAGTTCAACATTCAGAAAACAAAGATCATGGCATCTGGTCCCATCACTTCATGGGAAATAGATGGGGAAACAGTGGGAACAGTGTCAGACCTTGTTTTTTGGGGCTCCAAAATCACTGTGGATGGTGACTGCAGCCATGAAATTAAAAGACGCTTACTCCTTGGAAGGAAAGTTATGACCAACCTAGGTAGCATATTCAAAAGCAGAGACATTACTTTGCCAACAAAGGTCCATCTAGTCAAGGCTATGGTTTTTCCTGTGGTCATGTATGGATGTGAGAGTTGGACTGTGAAGAAGGCTGAGCACTGAAGAATTTATGCTTTTAAACTGTGGTGTTGGAGAAGACTCTTGAGAGTCCCTTGGACTGTGAGGAGATCCAACCAGTCCATTCTGAAGGAGATCAGCCCTGGGATTTCTTTGGAAGGACTGATGCTGAAGCTGAAACTCCAGTACTTTGGCCACCTCATGGGAAGAGTTGACTCACTGGAAAAGACTCTGATGCTGAGAGGGATTGGGGACAGGAGGAGAAGGGGACGACAGAGGATGAGATGGCTGGATGGCATCATCTACTCGATGGACGTGAGTCTGAGTGAACTCCAGGAATTGGTGATGGACAGGGAGGCCTGGTGTGCTGCGATTCATGGGGTCGCAAAGAGTCGGACACGACTGAGTGACTGAACTGAACTGAACTGAAAGCATCGAGGAGGAGCAGAGTAGAATATTCACTGAGACATCAGAATTACTGTGCTCGCTGGAAACAATGGTTTCACACTAACAAGTTTCCTCAGGAGAAACTGGAGAGTTTATATGCATGTTGGGCCAAGTTTTATTCAAATTTAAAACGATGACCTATTGACAATCATGATCAGCATTATAAAAATAAAGCAACACAAGAACAGGAATGAACAGAAATTCCACAACAAGCTGCAAAGTCTTCATTGTGTTTTGAATTCACGATACTTGAAGTTGGGACACCTATCTGGCAATATCTGCTGCTGTTGCTGCTGCGTCGCTTCACTCGTGTCCAACTCTGTGGGACCCCCAAAGATGGCCTCCTACCAGGCTCCTCTGTCCCTGGGATTCTCCAGGCAAGAACACTGGAGTGGGTTGCCATTTCCTTCTCCAATGCATGAAAGTGAAAAGTGAAAGTGAAGTCGCTCAGTCCTGTCTGACTTTTGGCAACCCCGTGGACTGCAGCAGAGTACTGGAGTGGGTTGCCATTGCCTTCTCCAGCAATATCTAACTATGTGTAAAACATTACTTTGCTTTCCCTCTAACTAATTCAACACTATCCTGCCAATCCAACCTCACAATTTGTTTTGAACAGCAGCAAAGCATTCTAATAAATGATACCCAGGAGCAGTTGGGCAAAGATGGACAACAACTGAACATTCTTTTCACCTATTCTCCTTTTACAAACTTCCTGAGGAAACATTGTCTCCAGCATGATTTTATTCCTTGCTGACAGTTGAATAAATTTACCTTAGGTACTCATTTTGTCATCCTTTCTAACCTTCTCATTATTTCTCTATCTTGCCCTCAGGATAATAATGAGCCAAAAACTTACTTAATTGTGTCTGATAAGTATAAGAGCAGTATGAACAGAAACTGTATATTCAAGAAGAAAAAAGCCCAAAAGTTGTCTACTAAAACTGAACATAATAATCAACTTGTACAATTTTTGTTAGTTCAAAGTCTTTTTCGGAATAGTCTCTAAGACATCTATCTAGTCTATCCTCTTAAAAACTGTTGCTTTTACTTAGGGTATTAAACATTAATTTTATGTCTGTTTTAATCCAATGTATTCTGCTTGCTCTAGAAATAACTGGAGGTAACTAATAAATACACCTTGATGAAACAAATATATGTCAAATTTTTTTTCAAATTACACATACGTATTGTAGGTATACAATTACCTTGCTTGCAAAACTAGCGACAAAATATAAAACTTTATTTTTCTCTGTCATTCTACTTTGATTATTATTTCGATATGTTCAGTATATAAAATTGCTCTGCCTCATGTTTGGTCTCCTAGTGACACAATTTTCTATGAGACAGTAGGAGCTTAACTTCGTAGTAGAAGGAAAACAGAGCAACATATGGTCCAACATTTTCACGCTGGGGAAAGGACAGCTTCACCCTGTGAAGAAAGAGTGAATGGAGTGTTTGAACTATGCTTCAGTCTAGAGCTTTCAAAGGTGAAAAGAAGATACTTACTGAATGCAAATATAGAGAAGCAATAAATTCAGTTTGTGCAGAGGAAATCTACCATTTTAATTATCAGCTAGTCATATATATACATGTATATATATATGTATTTCCTTTGTTTCAATGGATTTCTTAGAGTAAGTCAGTCAGGACTTTCAAAAGCACATAACTTTCCTGCATGTTCTCTCATTATATTTGAAGCTATTTGAGAGTGCTTTAGCAATCAAACTAAGATTTCTGTGGCTGGTATTCCTTGGAAATTATATAGACAATGAGAAGTCATTTTAATTTCAATCATTGTATTTAAAATATTCCAATCTAGCTATTTTCTTATAATGGGGTTAAATGATAATAAATGCTAAAAATAGTGTGAAATAGCAGCTGTATTAAGTTGTAAAAATACATATTCTCATTGAAAAACTACTGACACCATTTTGAATATTGGGCAAGATTTAAGTGACTTGAATTTGACTCTGTACATATTTTATATTTAATTACCATACTTAATTCTATGAATACTCTTAAAGGTGAATATTAGTCACTTAATCTTTTGGTAAGTAAGAAAGTTGCTACTTAATGAGTTTTAATGTCTTAAGTCACAGTGCAACTAGAGGAGATGATATTCAAATTTAGAACTATCTGAACCCAAAGTTTAATGATTTCCCCCTATATGGCACTGATGATATTTGATGGGAAGTCCCCATAACATTTTTGAAGGTGATAGCTCTAAAATAACTAATAAATATGTGACATGTAAGTGTACATATATATATTCAGGGCTACAGATATGTATATGTATACACATATATATATAACTTTGCAAACTCTATATTTTTAGAAGTGATATTAGAAATTGCTTTTATTATTTTTATTTTGTAAATCACAGTTATTTATGATAATGAATGCTCTTAAGTGAACAATATTCTCATTATACTATTTTCTTCATTTGAATCATATTTGATGGCACTATATAAAAAATACTAGGCAATAAGACAAGAGTATGATGATAATGGTATATAGAATTATATTCTAGAATGTGTAAATCAATTAGTCTTCATGGAATTAGTGGTAATTTATTTATATAAACACATCATCATCAATATCTTGTCATGAGGAAATTTAACAACACTCCTGGCATGTGACCTCTGTTTAAGGAAAATAATTCAGTCTGCTTAATTTTCTTGGTCATTGTTGTCTAAATCCTTTTTTTCTCTTGACACACTGTAAAAAAAGGTGAGCATAATTAATTAATTGGCTTCAGGAAAACATTTGTAAGTAAAAAGTTTGTAACTGAATAATTAACTTGACAGTGAAGCCCATTTTCCTTAGAGTGAGAATAATTTCCTCCTCTACATTCTTAAAAGATTTGACAAAGACTGGCAGACGAACAATGGGATAGAGCAGAAAAATTATCCCATTTTTCTCTACTTCATATGCAAACACTTGAGAAGCCTATTTAAGATTTCCACCTAAAGACAGAAACAATGTCAACCAAAATGAATGGGAGCAATGAGATCTTTACTTCAAAAAGATTAAGAATCTGTCAAAGGCAATTCTGAGAGTTCACATTGGTAGGGAGTTGCTTAGAATGCAATATATTTTCTCCCAGAAAAGAGACACATGAAGGCTGCATTAAAGAATCATGGAGCAAGTATAAAGGATGGATGGGCAACATCACCATTCAGCTCCACCAATGCCATGTAGCAAAGTTCT
Organism: Bos indicus; assembly: GCF_029378745.1. Taxonomy (NCBI): domain Eukaryota; kingdom Metazoa; phylum Chordata; class Mammalia; order Artiodactyla; family Bovidae; genus Bos; species Bos indicus. Next base: position 5,945,302 of record NC_091771.1, read on the forward strand.
CAGGAAGCCTCGGCATTCTCGATGCGTAGCAGACAGATAGAACTTGCCTGGAAGCCTAGTTGGCAGCAGGTTGCCTGTTCCACGGAGCTGTGCCCTGATGGGACACTGATGAGAGTTGGCAGGAGAGAGCAGCAGGCAGTGTAGATAAACAGATTAGAACAGCCAGGCATAGAACAATTACCAGAGATGTGTTAATCACTCCCTCCTCTTTATCCTCTGAGTCCTGTGCAGTCCACAAATATTAATACACTGGTAATGGGAGAGAGATCTTGTTTCTGAAATAACTGACTTGCCAATAGCCTGTGGGAGATTTTGCCTTAAGCACTTCACTCAATTGTCTCCATTTTCTGATGAGGTTTAGTATTATCACTGTCATAGTGGAAGAAACTGCAGCAAAAGAAGGTGTCATATTCAATTAATAAACAAAATTGGATTTCTATTGCCTATCTTATCAAATATCAAGGGAATGATGCTGAATTATCCCCAAATGAAAATGTTTCCTTCTACTTCAGGCCTCATTTTTTCCCCTAATAAGACCAATATCTAGATCTATATCAGGTGTATGAAGATCAGAGTTGTATAGAATAGCTCTCCTTTCTCTTATCATGTCCCCAAAAGAATCTAATTCCTTTAGGTGATAACTGATATAATTACCAGTGGCTACACCTTTCTGAGAAATTTCTCTTCCTTGTAAAATAACAGCTAACATTTGCAGTTTGTCAGGTGCTGGTTTAATTTATAATATTAACTCACATAATCTTCACAATTACCTTATTATTAATCTTGTATTACAGATGAGAAAACTAAGACACAGGGTAGTATAACTAAGGTCACAGAATAAATGTGGTCTTGGACTCAAAACCAGGACATTCAGTTTCTGAAGACCATGATCTTAATCACTATGGTAAATTTATGTTTGTCTTTGAGAGTTTGCATAGATTTTGCCAGTGTCAAAATGCTATTTATTAAATTCATGTATGTCTTGCCCTTGATAATGTATACTAAATTGATTCCAAAGAGGTAACAGATTTTATAGTCATCTCCCAAATTTAAATTTATACCCAGGTTGAACTTCAAAACTGTTTTTAATTAATCCTGTGAGTTGCTTTTAAGGCTTGCTCAATATCACTTTCTTAACCTGATCCACCAGCACCTTCCACTGATGACATTTCTTATTCTCCTTTATCCACTGCATTTATTTCTTAGGGCTACCATCATGAATTACCACAGCCTGTCTTAAAATCAATGGGGTTTGCACTCTCATGGGCTTCCCTGATAGCTCAGTTGATAAAGAATCCGCCTGCAATGCAGGAGACCCTAGTTCAATCCCTAGGTCAGGAAGATCGCCTAGAAAAGGGATAGGCTACCTACTTCAGTATTCTTGGACTTCCCTTGTAGCTCAGCTGGTAAAGCTTCGACCTGCAATGCAGGATCCCTGGGTTGGGAAGATCCCCTGGAGAAGGGAAAGGCTATCAACTCCGGTATTCTGGCCTAGAGAATTCCATGGACTGTATATTCCATGGGGTAGCAAAGAGTTGGTCATGCCTGAGCGACTTTCTCTCCCTTTACATTCTCATTGGTGTGGAGGCTGGAAATCTAAACAAAGACTAGATGGAGCATGCTCCCTCTGCAGGGTATAGGGGAGAACACTTGTTTGTTTCTGTGAACTGAGGTCCTTGACCTGAGCCTGTATAGCACCAGTGTCTGACCCATCTTCACATTTCTCAGGTAAGAACACCTGTTATGGTACATATAAGTCTGGGGTGATTTTATCTTGAGATCTTTAACTTACATCTAGAAGGACTCTTTTTCTGAATAAGATAATGTTCATAGGTTCCTAAATTAGGTCTTGGACATACTTCTCTTTTCTACATCTATCTATCTATCTATAGACTCAGATTATTTTCCATTGTAAACATATCTTGATGGGGCTGCTATTCAATCCTCTATACTCATCTCTTAAAAAATCAAATTATGTATTAATTTAAAATAAATTTTATGATTTACTCCTTAGATTTATTGATTGCATCTTTTCCAGATTCTTAAAATAAAATATGTAGTAATACACATTTAGAGAATACACTTAGAGATAGGCTCAGATGAAGACATGAATAATTTCATTGAAAATCTATTCTTAGACAGAATGTTATTTTTCCCTTTTTACCACAGGTTTTTTACATCTGCATCAGATCTGTATTTTCCCCAAATAATTACAAAGTCTCTACTGTGTGTATCCCCCCAAACAAACCTCCATACTAGTGGACACTCAGCCATGGCACAAGAGTTAAACTATAGTTTCACAGAACACTTGGAAATTCTCTAGACAGTAATATGCTTACTGACTCTAGGAATATTATGAAGGACCTGTTATAAATTAAATCTTGTGCTTGGTTCTAGGGCAAATCAGAAAAGAGATGATGTTTTGTAATCAGATATCATGTTTCTTTGAAGACACAGCAATTACATGGAATATTCCAAAGCAATTAAAGGCTTTTGGCTAATGATCAACAAAAGTTAAATATATAAACCCTGACTGGAGCCTGAAAATCCTTTGGTCCATCCCTCTTCTAGATCTGTTCCTCATTCTAACAAGAAGACGATAGATTAAGAGCCTCAGATCTAAGGAATTCTACTGCAGTTATATTCACCTAAGGGTAGCTTTAGAGTTAGAACATAACTTGTTACCCACGTTCTTTTGGAGATCATCAGCAAAGACCATAGTTTAATGAAAGGTTAGGAATCCTCTGTGAAGTTAGCTTGTTCAAACATTTAACCCGAGCCTATCAAATCATGAGCAGTCCATTCCCTCATTCAAAAGTATTTGCTGAACACCTACTATCTATTATGTACTATCTACTGTTCCAAATACTGGTCTAGAGTACAGAACAAATAGATAACAATTACTGCCTTAAATGAGCTTCCATTATATTAAAGGAGATAATAATAAATGAGACAAATAAGTATAGAGAATTATTCATAGGAAAAGTGCTGAAAATCAAAGTTGCTCAGTCATATCCTACTCTTTGCAACCTCATGGACCATACAGTCTATGGAATTCTCCAGGCCAGAATACTGGAGTGGGTAGCCATTCGCTTCTCCAGCAGGTCTTCCCAATACAGAAATTGAACCCAGGTCTCCCACATTGCAGATGGATTCTTTACCAGGTGAGCCACCAGGGAAGCCCAAGAATACTGGAGTGGGTAACTTATCCCTGCTCCAGCAAATCTTTCCGACCCAGAAATTGAACTGGGGTCTTCTGCATTGCAGGCAGAGTCTTTACCAGCTAAGCTACCAGGGAAGCCCAGTAAAAATTCTGAAGAAATATGAATAGATTAGGGAGAGGACAAGAAATGTGAATATGAGGAGAATATGTTCTAAACGTATGATTGACAGATAAGTCACACATTCTCGCCTTATAATTCCTTTAGACTACAAGATAGCAGAAATTTTCACTGATTTTATTTAATAATAATGAAACCTTAAAATGCTCTTTAATGGCTATGGAAATAAAATAATCTGAACATAAGTGTAAGTTCAAAAAAGGCCTAAATTTGGGGATGCTTTATAGGTTGAATGTATATTATTCTGCCACATTTACCATGAGAAAACAAAGATTTTCAAAACGTTGTAGAATATTATTGACTAAATTACTGGAATCAAATTAGTTTATGCTGCTGCTGCTGCTGCTGCTAAGTCGCTGCAGTCATGTCCAATTCTGTGCGACCCCATAGACGGCAGCCCACCAGGCCCCGCCGTCCCTGGGATTCTCCAGGCAAGAACACTGGAGTGGGTTGCCATTTCCTTCTCCAGTGCATGAAAGTGGAAAGTGAAAGTGAAGTCGCTCAGTTGTGTCCAACTCTTAGCGACCCCGTGGACTGCAGCCTACCAGGCTCCTCCGACCATGGGATTTTCCAGGCAAGAGTACTGGAGTGGGGTGCCATTGCCTTCTCCCTTAGTTTATGCTAGTTCCTTGAAATGATGAGCATGCAATTTCATTTATATTAATTCACAGTGGAGAAGAGATTCTAGAGGCAGATGAACTTATTTCAAGACATTTTATGTTACATCCTCTTTTGACAAGAATGTAAATATCTCTTAAAGAAGATGTATGCACTAAGGTTTTCTAGTCCCTCATTTAATCCATTTAGAATATCTTAGAGGCATTTGCACTTGCATGCGCTCTTGTAAAGGGTTTCAGTGTCATGCCAATTTCTTAGGTTCTCATTCAGGCCATTGTTTAAGAATTATTTTTATGTCCAATACAAATCTTAACATCACTGAATTAGCTATAGCGGGTAAACAAGTTTTTATTTTAAACAATACAGAGTCAAGTAAAAGTATTTTTCATCTTTATAGTTCCTTGCATTATAGGACATAATTCTTTTCTAGTTTTCTGCTTATGTCTTTAGCCTTTTTTCTGAATATATTCAATTTTTCCCATATTCAGTATTCAGTAATCAGAGGTCAGTTCACCTTTGAATGCATGCTTATCTAATTTTGTTTTTTACACTTTCTGCAGTGTCTTTTCTGGCATCCATCACAAGGCTAGAAACACAACATATGGCACAAAATGTTTATAGCCTGAATGAGTAAGGGAAGAGAGAAAGGGATGAATGAATGATACCATCCACATATGACTCCATTTACCACCTGTAACCTGATGCCTAAAGCTCAAAACCTCTAGTGTGGGCTTCTCTGGAACATGGAAATGCTATGTAATGTTTTTCATTCTAATATCCTAAAATCATCTCAAATTTTAAAATAGTCTATTTTTAATATTAAAATATAAATACTCTCACGGCAATCTCAAATGTGAAAATTATATTTTCACATTAAAATAGCATAGGCTTTTTTGGTAAGTTTAGTGAGTTGAAGAAGAAAATAAAAGAAGTAGCTGAACATGCTCAAACTGGAAGACATCACTGTCTCTTCACTTTTATTTGTTTCTGTTCTCCATCACTGAGGACAGTTCCATCACTTTCTGAACTGATGAATCAAGAAATAGAAGGATCATCTGGGCATTTCCCTGTCTCCTACCGAGGGTACTAAGAAATTGGTATATCCCTTAAATGCATTTCTTCTGGTATCACTCTCTACCCCTTCTCAGTCTGTCACAGCTTTAGGGTTCAGTCTTTCATCTTTTTCTTATGTGTCACAATATATACATTATTTCATTTTTTAAAAAATATTATCTTCTCCAGAGTTGTCTCATTCCAATCTCCATTATTCTTTGATAGCTGCTCTAGTCTGAATATTTATGTCCCCAAATTCATATATAGAAATCCTAACCTCCAAAATGATGGTGTTTGGAAATGGGAATTTTAGGTCATGAGGATATAGCCTGGTATCTTACTCTCCTCATTTATAAAATATTATGTTTGACCAGATGATCTCTAAGAATTTTTTTTTTTACTTTTGCTTTTATTGACAAAAAAACGAGCAAGCTATTTTTCTAGATATACCATTTAAAATGTTTATTTATTTATTTTATTGTGATGAGTATAGGAGAAACTATAAAACATGAAATACCTAGATTACAGAAAAAATTAAAGAAGAAAGAGTTTTCTGGAGGGGCAGGCTGTTATTTGAGCAATTGTAACTTAAGACATTTTTAATTTTTATTTTATGTAAACTACTTTCAAGACCAGTGTTTTGAGATGAAGCTTTCTTTAGAAGTTTCAGATTTTGGATTATGACTTTTCATAATTTCCTCCATTTTAACTAAATCTGAAATTTTGCTCCCCATAAAAACAGACTCCTGTTTTCTGCCCTTGGTTAGAATCTGCCACCTTTAGTTTGGGAGAAAGAAATAATAATTTATGTTTAGGGATAGTAATCATTAAATTTAATGTCAATTGACTGAGCTCAGAATTACCCAAATAGCTGAAAAATCATTATTTCTGGATGTGTCTGTCAAGGGTGTTTCCAGAAGTGAATAACATCTGATTCAGTTGATCAAATAAAAAAGATATGCTCTCACCAATGGGGATGGGAATCATCCAATCTATTGAGACCTTATTAGAACAAAAAGGTGAAGAAACACAAATTTGCACTGTCTCCTCTCTACCTTCTCCTACCTTGAGCTATGGTTTCTTAAGTCTTAAAGTTCTGGGACTTACATCAGTGGCTCCCTGGATCTCAGGACTTTGGACTAAGACTGAGTAGTATCTGGATGAAGCTAAAATATAAGTTGGCCAGGAGAAATATCAAGAACCTCAGATAAGCAGACGATAACACCCTTGTGGAAGAAAGTGAAGAGGAACTAAAGAGCCTCTTGATGAAAGTGAAAGAAGAGAGTGAAAAAGCTGGCTTAAAACTCAACATTCAGAAACCTAAGATCATGGCATCTGGTCCCATCACTTCATGGCAAATAGATAGGGAAACAATGGAAACAGTGACAGACTTTATTTTCTTGGACTCCAAATTCACTGTAGATGGTGACTGCAGCCATGAAATTAAAAGACAGTTGCTCCTTGGAAGAAAAGCTATGACCAATCTAGACAGCATATTAAAAAGCAGAGACATTACTTTGCTGACAAAGCTATGGTTTTTCGAGTAGTCATGTATGGATGTGAGAGTTGGACCATGAAGAAAGCTGAGCACAGAAGAATTGATGCTTTTGAACTGGCGTATTGGAGAAGACTCTTGAGTGTCCTTCGGACTGCAACAAGATCCACCCACTCCATCCTAAAGGAGATCAGTCCTGGGTGTCCAGTGGAAGGACTGATGCTGAAGCTCAAACTCCAATACTTTGGCCACATGATGTGATGGGCTGATTCATTTGAAAAGACCCTGATGCTGGGAAAGATTGAAGGCAGGTGGAGAAGGAGAAATCAGAGGACAAAATGGTAGGATGGTATCACCAACTCAATGGACATGAGTTTGAGTGAGCTCCAGGAGTTGGTGATGGACAAGGAAGCCTGGCATGCTACAGTCCATGGGATTGCAGAGTCGGACATAACTGAGTGACTGAACTGAACTGAGCTGGGTAGTATCACTGGCTTTCATGGTTCACCAGCTTGCAAATGGTAGACTGTGGGACATATTAGCCTCCATAGCTGTGTGAGTCATTTCCTATAATAAATTGTAGGAGATGATTTATTCAACTGGTTCTGTTCCTCTGGAGAACCCTAATGCAGGAATTAAACCCTTCCTTTTGGAAGGAAGGTAGAGCTGAGAAGTTTAAACTATCTACAAGTACTAAAAACTACTTGCTCATTTCCACTCTGACCTTGTACCAGTCATTTTGAGATAAAGACTGAATTTGGGGAGTCCTGGGACTCTGGCCCAGCACTGAGCCAAGGATATTAAGACAACTAAAACAAAAATATACTAAAACTAAATAAAATCAAATCTCGCATACTAGTACTGTCTATAAAATTTGGAGTTCAGTCAAGTTTTGGTGTTTAAATTTCTGGCTTATAGTGATAGCTCAGAGACAGAATATGGAGGGGTGGGGGAGTCTACAATAAAAAATTTGTAGCTGCCAATGTCTGACAACTCCACATAATGTATTTCTGGTTGTTTGAACTGAATTTCCCTTAGCTCTACATAACTTTGACCATGTTAACCCTTTTGTTTATGATTGGGTTCAATAAATCCCAGGGTGCTAACTCAAAAAAGAAGCCTGTGTTTCTCCAGCTGATATATGATTGCCAAATGCCAATCTTTATACACATGCTCAGGAAGCATCCTGTGACTGCTACTGTGTGTTAGCAGTTTAGGACTCCTTCCAGTCTGCTGGGGCTCTGCAATTAAACTGTTTTTGCCCTCCTCCCTCCCAGAGCCAGATTAACTGATTAGTCACTATCTAGAGGAGAGACTGAGGCAAAGTAAACACTGGTTCTGACAATTTCCACTCGGAAATTACACTTTTGTTCATATTATATCAACAAAAGAAAAGCAGAAATTGAAGCTCTGTTAGTAAGAGATACGCAAGAAAATGTAGTAAAATAAATGTACAAAATAACTGACAAAGGAAGTAAATAGGAATTTCATAACCCTTTATTATTCTTAGAATATTTAGAAGTGCTTTAATATGTGCTCCATCTCTTGCAGTTTTTTTTTTTTTTTTACTTGCAACATGATGAAATGTAAGTATCATCACTTTTCCCTTTGATATCTATGTTTCAGTGACAGTGAATTTTCAGCAATTTTCACAAGTTTTTACACTGCCTTTTGCCTCTAAACCTTAATTTGCTATCCATGTGAACTTGAACATCCAGGTTGGCCATTCATCTAATCAATGATACTCAAGAAAGTGTTTACTGTCCCTTCATTAAAACAAACAAACAAAAAACCTGCACACAAATTCTGAATTCTACTGCAAGGACTTTTACTTATAATTAGATTGTATGTAGAAACAAGTGCTTAATAGAGGCAAGTTCTCTGATGATATAACATAACAGGTTTTTATTCTATAGGAAAATCCTGTGATAATAGGAAAATAATAGTAAGAAGAAAGCAAAAATCCAAAAAAGGAATGTAAGTATTGAAGGTGGGGTTATAAGTGCATAGTAACTAAAATGTTGTATGTACATTTTGAATTTAAATATACCTATAAATAGAAATATGTTCAAATCGTAAGTATTATAGATTAATTTTACCAACACATGAAAGAAGATAACCATTAACAACCAGACAGAAGCATACTTGGTTCCCTTTCTGTCTTGCCCCTCTTCTAAGAGTCATAGCTTCTATTGCACCGCATTACTTGCTTTTCAGAACATTATATAAATAGAATCATACAACATATAATTTCATTTATGTCTGGTTGCTTCCATTTAACAGTATTTTAGTGTGAGTCACCATATTGCTCTACACAGTTGTGGGTGTTCTTTTCTCTGCAATACGCCATGTGATCGCACAAATATCATGTAATGTATGCATCTCCTCTACTGGTGATAGATTTGTAGGTTGTTTCCATTTTAGTGATACTATGGGTAGTACTGCCCATGAAACCTTTTGTATAATACTTTTGGTGAACATATGTGTACATTTCTGCATATATGTTCTCTGGAATAAGACTATTGGGTCATGGTGTTTGTGTATACACATTTTGATAGATACTGCTGATGAGTTTTTCAAAGAAGATATGCTAATTTGTTTTCCTCCAGCAGTGCCTAATACATCTAATTGATCTATATATCCTCATCAGCACTTAGTATCACCTTTGTTATTATTATTTTTTTTCATTTAGCTAGTCTGATTTTTGTTTATATTGTATTTTGATTTTATTGAATTTCCCTGATAAATACTCATACTGAGTATTTCAAATGCATAGTCTTTGATGGAATGTTTTTGAAAGTCTTCTGCCCTTACTTGCATTAGGGTGTTTGAGTTTCTTTCTTTACTGAATTTTGTTATATATTCCATACTCAGTATAAGCTCTATGTCCATGTTATATATATATTGCATGTATGTATATATGTATACAGAATGCATGTTCAGTTCAGTTCAGTCGCTCAGTCATGTCCAACTCTGCAACCCCATGAACCACAGCACGCCAGGCCTCCCTGTCCATCACCAACTGCCAGAATCTACCCAAACCCATGTCCATTGAGTTGATGATGCCATCCAACCATCTCATCCTCTGTCGTCCCCTTCTCCTCCTGCCCTCAATCCCTCCCAGCATCAGGGTCTTTTCTAATGAGTCAGCTCTTCGCATCAGGTGTTGGAGTTTCAGCTTCAACATCAGTCCTTCCAATGAACACCCAGGACTGATCTCCTTTAGGATGCATGTTACATATATTTATTATAAATGTTTTCCAAATTTATAGTTTGCAACTTAAACTTCAGAATTTTGCCTTTTCTTAGCATATTTTAATGCATTGCAATTAATCTTTTATTTCTTCATTTACAATTTTTATTTTTGGATCTTGTTTAAAGGATGTTGGCCTATAACATCAGGAACATATATATTTGAATTCTTCTAGATGATTTAATGTTTTTACTTTCACATTTAGTTCTAAATTCAGCTTTAATTTACTTTTTTTGTGTATGTGAGATTGTCATTAATATTCCCTTTTATCTGTGTGGATCCTTAATTGATGTAGCACAGTTGTTGAAAATCACTTTTTTCCACATTATTCTCTTTGGTCTTTTTATTTTACTTTTTATCTTAAATTATATATCTAAAATAAATATTTTTCATTTTGTTTTTAAGTGTTCAACTTTGTTTTTCCTCTTCAATATTATCTTAGATATTCTTGGATCTTTATATTTCTGATTAAATTTTAGAACAGCTTTTGAATTTTCACGAAATAACTTGGAGTTTCTATTGAATTACATAGACTCTCCAGATAAATATGTTTGAAAACAGCTTCACTTTACAATCTTGTATTTTTTTCCATATAGAAGTTGATGTTCATTTTATGTCAACTCTTAAATTGTGTGATTTCCTTGTCTTCTGGCTAAATAATTGTCCTGAGAATTTAATCATATCCTTATTATTACTTCTTCTAATATAATGCATCATTTCTCTCTGGCATGGTTTATATTTTTTCCCTTTGTCCTTGGGTTTTAGAGATCAATTATGATGAGCCCAGTTTTTATTTTTCTTTGTATTTATACTGATTTTTGTGTGCAGACATTTTTGAACATGAGGATACTCATTACTTTTTGAAGATTTCCATTGATTATTTTATTATAAAAAGAAAATTTTCCTTCTTTTCACTTGTTTATTTTCCCATTGGGGCCTCAAATTACTTTTATATCAGATATACTGCTTATGTTCTTTTCTCTATTTCTTATATTACTTTTCTTTATATTTAAGTTCAAAAATTGTCTGTCATTATGTCTGCTTCAAATTCAGTACTTTATTGATTGAATATATTTTCTATAATTTTTATATAATTTTATAGATTTTAATTGAGTGATAAAATATTTCAAATTTTAATATGATTTTCCAGTATCCACACGTAGATTCTTATCTTTATTAATGAAGATTATTTATAAATCATTATCTTAACTTCAGTGTCTAGAAAACAACTGATTCTGTTTATATTTTCTATTTTAGTGATAAAGTCTCATCTTCTGGCACCTGGATTTTAATATAATTTTACATAGTAAATTGATAGATACAAAGGAAGATATATATTTTTCCACATAGGGATATCCCTTTTACCTCCACTAGAAAGGTAGACAAGGGTGACTTAATCACCATAATTCATTCAAGAGTTAAGTGCAGTTAAACCTGGGTTGAAATTCTGGCAAGACATATTTCTGGTTCACCTCTTTTTAATGTCTATCCTTTGAGCACATTCATATAAGAGACTTTTCATTTTAAAATTTATTCTTTTGGGATCTTTACTCTCAAAGCATTTGTCTCCTCACCAGTGAAATTCCACTTACTTTACAGAAATGCTTCAGCCTCTTCTCTCACACAGTCTTGTATTGTGTTAGTCCATTTGTCATGTCTGCCAGACTCCTTTGCCCATGGAATTCTCCAGGTCAGAATACTGCAATGTGTAGCCATTCCCTTCTCCAGGGGATTTTCCTGACCCAGGGATCAAACCCAGGTCTCATGCATTGCAGGCAGATTCTTTACAATCTGAGCCACCAGTGAAGTTCCATACAGCCTTAGATTTAGGCAATTATTTTAAGAACACTTGTTTAAGGATCTTCACTTTCCAGTCTTTCTTTCCATCACTAGTCTCTGCATAAAGCTCTGCTGTTTTCTATATTAATAAGGAATAGCCCTCAGCAAGGAAAAAAGTCATATTCTCAGCCTTTTTTCAATAACCATGTCAGCAAATACTCCTGGCAGGTGGGGGCGGGGTGTGGCGGGCGGAAATGTTGCAGAGGTAATTTCTCTGGGATTCTCCAGTCACTGGGATCTTAACTCCTCAATTCCTTCTTATTTTGACCAACCTCTAATGGCTCTGAACTGTCAGTTTTTGCACTATATCTGTTGTTTCTAGTTGCCCTTGATAAAAGTAAGACTTACTTTTATACTCCTCCATTTATCAGGTATTGAAAATTTCAGTTTGCTGACTGAATTATGGGCTCACTTTCTTACCTCTCCCTGTAACCAAACCTTTGCCATAAAATATTACAGCTCTCATAATAATGGCATGCAATTTACTGCCTCTTCACTTTTGGATAAGACACAAAACATTGTCATTTTACTCTTTTTGAATCTAGGCTTTAAGATGTTTAACCTGATTCTAACAATCCTCAAGATGCTATAATTTCAATGAGAAAATCATTCCGTGAGTAGGCCACAGATCCCAGGAGGATGACTGACATTTAGAACTGTTCCAGCTGCAACCTCCTGCTTAGAGCTACCCTGCCAGGCCAACCAAGATCAGCCAAGTCACCAAACAGCAGAAATGTGAGAAACAAATGTTTATTGTTTTCTGTCACAGATATTCTGCATATGTTAATTACAGAGCAATAAAAGACAAGTTAAACTGGAGCTTAGTGTCATTTACTGGGACTAAGAACACATTAGTAAGAATATGAGAAAAAAATTAAAGAATTTATTTTGTGGACAGGTAACTCTGACTCCTCTAAAATACACTATGCAAGTTGTTATTCTACTTCAGGTAGTTCAAAATTAGAAATTTAAAAGCAATATGCCTAACAATAATATTTAAAATGTGTGTGAAAATAGATTACTTTTGTAAGTAATGTAAGTAGAACATAAGTAGAGACAGTTTTGAGTACTAAGCCTCATAAGTTTTAATAAATGGCAAGAGGAGAAAAAACCAGCACAGAGGGAGAGAGTAGCAACCATTGTAATAAAGTAACATCAGGAGAGTAGAGTATTCCAGAAGCCAAGGGAGATCACTTGTTTTTTTAAAAAAAGGAAATTAAAAAAAGAGGAAATGATGCCATTGCTGCTTAGAATGTTAAGAACAGTGAATTAACTCTGGAGATTTGAAGTGCTGAGTTCTTTGGTAACTTTAATGAGAATGACTTGGATAGATAAACACTGATTCAAAAGAGAGTGAGAAATAAGAAAGTGAGCACTATTATTATATATAATCATTTTTTTCTAAGAGAAGTGAATGCAACTAAAAAAGTGAAGTGGGAGTGAAGCTGAATGTAATGAAAAAGTTTTGGCTATATATTTTTTTAAAGTTTATTTATTTTACTAAAACATGGACAACTACAAGATATAGTCTATATGTGTGTTTATAGGTAAGTTTATTTATTTAATTTTTAAAGATAATGGCATATTTTACTTTATTTTTTTAAATTTTATTTTTTAACTTTACAATATTATATTGGTTTTGCCATATATCAACATGAATCCACCACAGGTATACTCGTGTTCCCCATCCTGAACCCTCCTCCCTCCCCGTACTATCCCTCTGGGTCATCCCAGTGCACAAGCCCCAAGAATCCAGTATAGGTAAGTTTAAAAGTAAAAGTCTGAGAAAGTCTTCTGTTACATTTGCTTTCACACTGAAACAGGGTAAAAAATTGATAGCTAAAATTGAGAAGAAAATATATTAGAAGTGTTAGAAGAAAGAGAAGATGTGAAATAGTGATATCAGCAAGTATGAGATTGAATATCTTAATAAAATATAGCAAGGCAGTGCTGAATAAATACTTTACACAGTTTCTAATAAATGATGTCTGCATAATGTTCCATAAAATGGGATATTATGAGATGTGAATACTTTTTCAGGATCCCACCTCTGAAAACCAGAAATATCTTTAAACTTCTTTTTCTAATTAAAAATTATGCTTTTCTTGGGCACAGATAAATGATGCCAGTGAAGCAAAAACTATTACATTCCTCTTCACAAAAGAGTTGAAAATACATAACCAATCTTCACAAGAAGGTTTCCCTTTCCCACCTCTTGTGAGAAGTTTTTTTTTTTTCTTTTTTTCTCTTCACTGCTAAACTAAGGAAACTAAAAGGGAAACGGATGACTCACATGTAAATATCCCTTCATATAAATATTTAATGCAATGTTTTCACCAATAGTCATGTGTAACTTACATTAGTCACTAATAGGTTATTGTTAATTTCAGTTAGATGCTTACTTCTTGGAAGGAATGTTATAACCAACATAGATAGCATATTGAAAAGCAGAGACATTACTTTGTCAACAAAGGTCTGTCTAGTCAAGGCTACGTTTTTTCCAGTGGTCATGTATGGATGTGAGAGATGGACTATAAAGAAAACTGAGCACCAAAGAACTGATGCTTTTGAACCATGGTGTTGGAGAAGACTCTTGACAGTCTCTTGAATATCAAGGAGATCAAACCAGTCCATCTTAAAGGAGATCAGTCCTGGGTGTTCATTGGTAGGATTGATGTTGAAGCTGAAACTCCAATACTTTGGCCACCTCATGCGAAAAGCTGACTCTTTGAAAAGATCTGATGCTGGGAATGATTGAGGGCAGAAGGAGAAGGGGACAACAAAGGATGAGATGGTTGGATGGCATACCGATTCAACAGACATGGGTTTGGGTGAACTCTGGAAGCTGGTTATTGACAGGGAGGTCTGGTGTGCTGCGGTTCATGGGGTCGCAAAGAGTTGGACATAACTGAGAAACTGAACTGAACCGTCCTTAAATTTGAAAAAAGAAATATTTTCTCAAAGGTGATTCCCTTGTTTAGTTGCTATATCATGACTAACTCTTTTGCGAGCCTATGGACTGTAGCCCACCAGGCTCCTCTGTCCATGGGATTTCCCAGGCAAGAATACTGGAGTGGGTTGCCATTTCCTTCTCCACACAAAGGTGACAAATACATTTAATTTTAAAAATTTGTACACAAACAGGTACATTTAGTCAAACATATGCATTTGGTCCAAAATTTTGTGGAGTAATTATCAGTGTAGGAATCATATATAAATCTTATCTGTTCTTCACATTGTATCTATGATTCAAATAAAATAACTGTAGCGTTTAACATTCTACACTTTAAAAATTTGCAGCTATCTTTTCACATTATGGTTTTCTTCCCAGTATACGCCTAGGAATCGATTTTCTAGGTCATATGGTAGTTCTATTTTTAAGGAACTTCCATACTGTTTGAAAAGATACATGCATCCCAGTGTTCACTGTGGCACTGTTTACAATAGCCAAGACACAGGAGTAATCTCAATGTCCATCAACAAAGAAATGGATAAAGAAGATGTGGTACATATATGCAATGGACTATTATTCAGCCATAAAAAGAACAAAATAATGTCATTTGAAGCAACATAGATGGATCTAGAGACTGTCATACTGAGTGAAGTAGTCAAACACATAAAGGCAAAGATCATATGATATCACTTAGATTTGGAATCTAAAAAAGGGGTATTAATAAACTCAGCTACAAAACAGGAGTAGAATCACAGGGGTACAAAACAAACTTGTGGTTACAAGGGGGTAAAGGGTGAGAGGGATAAACTGGAAGATTGAGACTGACATATACGCACTGCTGCTGCTGCTGCTGAGTCACTTCAGTTGTGTCCAACTCTGTGCGACCCCATAGACGGCAGCCCACCAGGCTCCCCCGTCCCTGGGATTCTCCAGGCAAGAACACTGGAGTGGGTTGCCATTTCCTTCTCCAATGCACGAAAGTGAAAAGCGAAAGTGAAGTCGCTCAGTCGTGTCTGACCCTCAGCAACCCCATGGACTGAAGCCTACCAGGCTCCTCTGTCCATGGGATTTTCCAGGCAAGAGTACTGGAGTGGGGTGCCATTGCCTTCTCCTCATATATAAAATTGATAACTATTAAGACCTACCGTATATCACAGTTTAGTTCAGTTCAGTCACTCAATCGTATCCAACTTTTTGCAACCCTATGGACTACAGTACACCAGGCTTTCCTGTCCATCACCAACACCTTGAGCTTGCTCAAATTCATGTCCATTGAGTTGGTGATGCCATTCAACCATCTCATCCTCTGTCATCCCCTTCTCCTCCTGCCTTCAATCTTTCCCAGCATCAGGATCTTTTCCAATGAGTCAGTTATCACATCAGGTGGCCAAAGTATTGGAGCTTCAGTTTCAGCTTCAGTCCTTCCAATGGAAATATTTAGGACTGATTTCCTTTAGGATTGACTGGTTTGATCTTGCAGTCCAAGGGACTCTCAAGAGTCTTCTCCAACATCATAGTTCAAAACTACTGGAAAAAACATACCTTTGTATAGCACAGAGAACTATTCAATACACTGTAATGGCCAATATGGGAAAAGAATCTAAAAAAGAGTAGATATATGTATATCTATAACTGATTCACTTTGCTGTACACCTGAAACTAACACACCATTGTAAATCAACTATCTTTCAATAAACATTTTAAAAATGAGATAAAATAAAAAGAACATTTCAAAAAAAAAAAAATAGAATAAAATTATGGAGCTAAAAAATTTAAAAAAATATATACAATATCCATTGTTGTCATTAAGATATTTAAAAATGTCAAGGAGATACTAAATGAACAATAAATATGTATACTTCAATACAATTATTTTTTTCCTGGGTCATTTCTATAGACACATTATTCCTCAATGTTGTCATTAAGATGTTTAAAAATGTCAAGGAGATACTAAATGAACAATAAATATGTATACTTCAATACAATTATTATTTTCCTGGGTCATTTCTATAGACACATTATCCCTCAATTTTATAGAACATATAGAAAATAGTGTTAAAAATAAGCTTTCCTAATTAAAAAAATAATAAAGAAATGAGAATGCTGACTAGTATACAAATCACTAATATGCAGTGATTAATCAAAACACATTCCTATCAAGGTATATTACAGAGAACATGTGTTTATTTAGGTGTAAGCTATCTTTCAGTGTCAAACTGCTTTCTTAAAAGATCCACTAACCAGTCCATTAAGTCATAGGTGAAACCTAATAAAGAAAATAGATTATACATCTTTAATCAATCAGTATCAATAACCAACCAATCCAGAAACCAACAGTTTAATCAATTATCATTAACTATATACTAGGAACCTAGACTAATAAGGAACAATCAATAACAGGTGGAACATATGAATCCTTTCCATTTATTTACTACAAATCCTGTTGGCAAGACATTTATAAAGAGTGCTCATTATAAATGAGAGTGTCTATAATAAATGCAATGTAAACATGGCATTCTGTAACTTCTTTAAAATTATAGACTTAGTTGCTCAGTTGTGTGGACTGTAGCTCACCACGCATCCTCTCTCCATGGAATTCTCCAAGCAAGAATACTGGAGTGGGTTGCATTTCCTCCTCCAAGGTATCTTCTAGACCCAGGGATCTAACCAAGGTCTTCTGCATTGTGGGTGAATTCTTTACCATCTGAGCCACCAGGCCTGAACTGTGTCTCCATGACAGAGGGACGGATTGTTGAAGACTATCGCTCTACCTCCTGAATCTTCCCCTGCTATCTCATATTGTTTTTGCTTTTGATACATGTTCTAGCAGTTACATTATGTAATAATGTTGTTCTTATAAATAATTGCTTCTTTCTGAGTCCAGATAAGTTGAGGATACTTTTAGTATACACAAGTGGGAACAATGTGATCTCTCTGAATGAAAGAAAGCTAAAGTTGACTTTTTGTGTTTAAATATTTAAGTTAAATTTAATGAGAAAATTATATTTCTAAATATCAGAACACTGTAGTGAATTTTTAAAACAGTGTCTACTGAAATGGAAATACTGAAATATATTATTTATTATCCAGTAGATATCATTATCTTTTAAAAAAGAGAAAATTTTATAGAGAATTATCTATTTTATTGCCCAAGATGTAGTTGGAATTCTTTCCATCATATGGATCTAAGGTTTAAAAAATGTTATGCAGTCTCTCTGTTTCCATATTAGGTTCAAATAGCCATTTGACAACTTTGGAGTATAAAATCAATAAAGTATTTTGAGAATTATAAAAATATAAGCAACAGATTGGATGATTTATTAATAAAAGATATATCTGCACTTAGAAAAGCATATAATATCTTCTGGCATTCATACAAAAATTTACTTTAATTGCCTAATTTTAACATTTTTGTCTTCTGTTCTATACTGCTTTTTTATGATATTGACTAATGTAACAATGACTATAAATGACTTAAATATTTAAATTGACAATGCAGAATTACATTACATCTCTACATCTCTGCTTATAATATCATTATTTTCTAGACTCAAAAAAATTTGGCTAACACCTTCTAGTGAGACTTAACTACAAAGAAGTGTCTCCACAGTGAAGAAGGAGGGATTCAGAAAATGTTCATTTAAAAAAAAAAAGAAAATGTTCATTTAACTAACTTTTCATATGAAAGTGCTTTTCATAGAAAGTAAAATTCTTTAGAGTGTATTAATGCTTCTTTTTGAGAGAAATTTCTATATTACATAGACTTGAATGGTTGAAAACCTACCATTAACTGTGACTAACATGATGGATGTTTTAAAAGGCATTATCTCCAGTATAGATGCATATATAAGCCATGAGCAAGAAGAATATGAAACTTTACTACTAGGACATTCATTTATTACAATATATGCATAGCAAGATGATGAGAAGTACAGGAATTCACCTTAAAGGTGTTTAAGGTATATCTCAGAATAATGTCAAGGTTTAGACTTGAGCTTTAGAGTATTGATTGAAAGGTCTTGGTTCAACCCTGAGTTCTCATTTACTCGAGAGTGATCTTAAGGAAGACAGCTGTAACAGAGGGCTAAATTGGAATTCTTTCTGATGACTGTTTAAAGAAGTCCTAAAATAAATTGTCTTCCATGTCTAGGCACTACTTTCATAAGAGGTGGCTGGACACTAGCTATGTAATTTTAAGACATGCATTTATCTCTAGAGAACACAAAGGGTTGAGGATAGAGAAACCATAAAGGGGTGAGACTGTTAGGTAAGACAGACTCCCTGAACTATACCTCCTGTTGATGGTGAGAAAGAAGCTTCTTCCTCAACTCAAGGTGAGACCCCTTAAAAGGCTAGTAGGAAGCTGACCCCCTTGACTCAACAGTAGGCTGACAGCTAATATGGCTGAATAATCTAAAGACAAGCTTTTCATCATTGAATTGACCAAAGATTTTTTTTATACTTTGAAAGCAATCAACAGTCATTGAAGATGCCTCAGACTGTATACACACAATGGGTTTTAAAAAGAAAGTTATTTTCTTATACATATGTAATTTCAGAGAACAGTGACATTATGTATCCTTAAGGGTTGTTCAGAATCTTTATCTGATATATAGTAATAATTTATTGCTATTTGAGTTTGATGGGAAATGAGATATCATACATAATGTATTTGTCATGTACTAAACAGTATAAATTATATTTTTATTATTGAGATAAATATCAATCTAATGTATCCATTTTGTATTTCCTAATTGCTAGTAATTATGCTTAGTACTCCTTGTTTAAAAAGATAAGGTGCTTTTTTATTAAAATTTCAAAGTCATATATTGGAATCATTTTATATCATGTAAGAATGCAGAATTTTATAAACATTTAAATTTGAGATTGCAGAGATGGAAAAGTTCATAATTACAAATGAGGAATACTAGTAGAACTTTACTGTGGAAGGCATTCTTTGAGTTGCAATATAAAGTGCATAATGCTCACTTTACTTTAAAAAAATATTTTTTAAAGTTATTGGAGGACTACTAATAAAATATGGGAAGAATATTTACTAAAATAATATTATTTTTAAATAATCCATGAATAAAATGGATGAAAAATCTAAGAACCTATAGATAATACTTGCAACTCTAATATATAGAGAAAAATATCTTTCTTAACCTTCAAAAATCGCTAGGAGTTCATTTATTTTCTTTATCAAAACATCATTATGGTTACATTGTTATGATTATTCCAGTCTTTTCTTACTAAATTGTGTCTTTGAGTTTATCATGTGACCGATTCACAACTTAAAATATATACTGAACATTTTTGAATAGTATGTGCCAACAGGAAAGAATTACTTAAACAAGAATTATCTCCTCAGTTTAATTAAATCTTTCACTTAGTATTTACAATGTAATTAAATCAGATAGCTTCAGAATGGACTGATTTTTTGAGCTACTTGGAAAATATGCTTAACCTCAACAATGTTCCCCATCTTTCAGCTAAAAGTTTTGATTCAAAGCCTAAGTACACTCTAGCCTTCAGTAAAAAATTATCTTAATGATAACCTAGGGTATTGAGCAAGACATAACCACCTATTTTCATTAGTTATTAATTAATTGTATCTATTATTCAAAATTATTCATTTGTAAAATAAAATTAGAATTTTAAAATATTCAGTAGCCTTTAATTGTGGGTATTTGTCAAGCAAGTTGTTGGCAAGCAAACAAATTAATATTCTCAGAAGAAAACTCACCACCCAAACACAAAACACACACCACATATCTATACGCAACATTTCATTTTTAAACTAACTTACAAACAGAATCTCATTTCTTTCTAGGCTTGATTAGGTTTTCTTTACTTCCATTTTATATACCTTTGTTATAAATTCATAGCTATGTTATATTGTTACAGAAGCTTTCTCAAAATTTCTTCTAGAATTTTATTTTAGATAACTTTGATTGTTCTGCTATTTTTTTCAATATTTTATAGCATTTTTTACTACTTTAATGTTCTTAATGTGTCATATTGACCTTAGGACTTTCCCCTAAGCTAAGCTGACATTTTCTTATTCACTAGATAGTACTGTTATATTTTTCCTAAATGTTTACATGAATGTGCAACTTCTATGAAAACAATTATTTCAGAATACAATGATCCTATTCTGCTTTAGATAAAATAGGAATAAATCAGCAGCCAAATAATGATCACATTAATGTCATATCCAAAATCACCACTGATATCTATTTATTATTGTAATTTTTCATGTGAAAATTTGTGTGTTTATCTTTGTGAATATCTAAGCTGAATATATGTTTCAATTTTAAAAAAACTGATGTATATGAAACTCCCTGTAAAAACTAAGAACATACAAGATCCAGAAGCTATTAAGAGAGATAAAATTCTGATTGTTTATTCTTCCCTTTGTTCCTTAGTGGCAAAGTCAATTCTGGCTACAGCCCACTGGTTAATTTTTCATTTGGCTTGGAGAAGACAAAATTGAGAGGAGTGAAATTCTTAATTCCCAGGATCTATAATATATGTCATCAAATAAGCAAAGAAGAATTCTTCAGTTTCAATTCTAATAGCCTAGGTTAAGATAAATGCTTTATACTTTCATGCGACATATTATCTTCATCCCTTTCCTTTTAAACTAGATATTGTGTAAAAATCTTTATAAATTACATTAAAACCATTTAAAGCAAAAATAAAAATGGCAATTTATATTGTTTTACAGTAAACACAATAATAACTTTATAAGTTGATATTCCAATGTTCCTTAAGGATGAAATGCTTGAGGAGGAGAAATGTTCATACCAGGAGTTCAGTAAAGGACTGTGCCCTCAAAATCACTTAATACTACCACCATTCTTCTGTTGAGTCCCAGTAATCCATTCTTTGTTTGGATCTTTCTAAGTCCTAAAGGTATCAGCATCCATGATTCATTTATAATAAGTTAGTATGGAAATTTATTTGTAAATCTTATACTATTTTAATTTGATCTTTATTTAATAACTTTAGAATGCTATACTTTGAAGAATGAGTATATTATCAATAAATTCTGATGACATAGGCAACTGATTTTTCATTAGTAATCAAAGAAATAGACTAAGATTACCATGTTTCTAGCCATTTCAGAACTATGGAAACCAGGCCAAAGGAAATGAGAAGAGTCAAACTTCAAAGCAAGACACTGAGATTTGGTGGACGCTAGATAACAAGGCATTTACAGAAGGTATCTCATATATGAAAGCTGGACTCAGAATCCAGAAATTAACGTCAGATAATAGGATATAGTTACACAGAGGCACAACTGTTCAGTTGGGCTTTCACGGTGGTCATATGGTAAAGAATCCACTTGCAATGCAGGAGACCCAGGTTCAATCCCTGGGTATGGAAGATTCCCTGTTGAAGGGAATGACTGCCTAGTCCAATGTTCTTGCCTGGAGAATTAATTCCATGGACAGAGAGAGGAGCTTGGCAAGCTATAGTCTATGGGGTGTCAAAGAGTGAGACATGACTGAGTGAGTAACACTTAATTTTTCACAAACTTTCAATAACTACATTATCCTAGCACTGGTCTACCTTATTCCTGCACTTATTTTTCTCTGGTCTTCAAATCACTTTCTCCTATAAGTGTACCTTGTATGTTCAGAAAAGATTCTATAAGTTTTTTAAAGATTTTGTTCATAACTTTCATAGCTTATCACTTCAGTTCAGTAGCTCAATCATGTCCAACTCTTTGCAATCCCATGGACTGCAGCACACCAGGCAGCCCTGTCCATCACCAACTCCTGGAGTTTACTCAAACTCATTCCATTGAGTCAATGATGCCATCCAAACATCTCATCCTCTGAGTTTCGCTTCTCCTCCCACCTTCAACCTTTCCCAGCATCAGGGTCTTCAGATGAGTCAGTTCTTCGCATCGGATGGCCAAAGTATTGGAGTCTCAGCTTCAGCATCTGTCCTTCCAAATAATATTCAGGACTGATTTCCTTTAGGATGGACAGATTGGATCTTCTTGCAGTCCAAGGGACTCTCAAGAGTCTTCTCCAACACCACAGTTCAAAAGCATCAATTCTTTGGCATCCAGCTTTCTTTATAGTTCAACTCTCACATCCATATGTGCTGCTGCTGCTGTTAAGTCGCTTCAGTCCTGTCTGACTGTGTGCGACCCCATAGACTGCAGCCCACCAGGCTTCCCCGTCCCCGGGATTCTCCAGGCAAGAATACTGGAGTGGGTTGCCATTTCCTTCTCCAATCCATACATGACTACTGGAAAAACCATAGCTTTGACTAGATGGACCTTTGTTGGCAAAGTAATGTCTCTGCTTTTTAATATGCTGTCCATGTTGGTCATGACTTTTCTTTCAAGGAGCAAGCATCTTTTAATTTCACGGCTGCAGTCACCATATGCAGTGATTTTGGAACCCAAAAATATAAAGTCTGTCACTGTTTCCACTGTTTCCCCATCTTTTTGTCATGAAGTGGTTGGACCAGATGCCGCGATCTTAGTTTTCTGAATGTTAAGTTTTAAGCCATTTTTTAACTCTCCTCTTCCACTTTCATCAGGAGGCCCATTAGTTCTTCACTTTATGCCATAAAAGTGGTGTCACCTGGGTATCTGAGGTTATTGATATTTCTCCTGACAATCTTGATTCCAGCTTGTGCTTCAACCAGCCCAGCACTTCTCATGATGTACTCTGCATGTAAGTTTAAGCAGGGTGACAGTACACAGCCTCAGCGTATTCCTTTCCCAATTTGAAACCAGTCTGTTATTCCATGTCCAGTTCTAACTGTTGCTTCTTGACCTGCATACAGATTTCTCAGGTGTCAGGTCAGGTGGTCTGGCATTCCCATCTCGTTCAGAATTTTCCAGAGTTTCTTGTGATCCATACAGTCAAAAGTTTTAGAATAGTCAATAAAGTAGAAGTAGATGTTTATTTGGAACTTTGTTGTTTTTTTGATGATCCAGTGGAGGTTGGCAATTTGATCTCTAGTTCCTTATAAAAGTATATTATTTGCCACAGTAAATTTTGCGTTAGTCCATATTCTTCTGCAGTCAAATGCATAGACACTGATGCCCTTTTTTCAGGATGTATGTGTTTTTTTGAAAATATGCAAATAAATTAATAGATTACTTGTTATGTAGTAAAAATGTATGCAGTATCAAAATATTTTATTAAAAAGTTGATGGGACAATACAAATTTTAGTCACTTAAGTGGCGATATGAAACACCTCAGTATTAGCTTGATTTTCACATATGTAGAATGGAGAACAATCCAATTTTAGAATATTTAGTAAATAAATCATTAGTTTGAAAGAAATGTCTTTAACCATAACTGCCAATTTTCTAATATCAGTAACTAGATGGATCATAGTGCTGTGAACTGAGGCCCAGAATACTGCAGGAAGAAAATGTTCTAAGAGATAGATGATAATCAATTTTCAAGTAATGGTTTGATATTTTTCTGGAATATCAACATAGCAGTACATGTAGACATATTTGAATAATAGGAAACTAGATACAGATTTAGGATTCATTCATCTTTGGTGTTGAACAACTATGAGTGTGTATAAAATCAGCTAAGGCATTTTGTAAAAGTAATAAATGACATACAAACAGATAAAATTCAATGAAACAACAATATTTTAAGGATCAAAGGAATGAAGAGTACTCTAGAAACAAAACTTAGAAAAGCAGTTACTTTTTTAAGGAGAACTGGGAAGGGTATTACAGACTCCAGGAAAGTAAAGTTTCTTAGAATGAAGTTGGGGATAACAGTACCACACTCAGATGAGCCAAAAATAACACTCAATATACCTTTACTGCTTTGGAAAAATAAGATAATTCTTGGTGACATTAGTAAGACAGTTAAAACATAGTAGGATACAAATATTAATAAAGACCCAGTTGCTGCAAATTTGAGGGTGAATAGATGGTAAGAGTAAATAATAAAAGTAAATGGATACTAACAAAAGGGTAATGACATCATAAGAGGAATAATTTCAGGAACAAAAGTTTTTTGGTTAAAAATGATAAGCCATTAGAGGGCAAAGATAATTGATCAGCTGACATCCAAGAGAAGACAAAAATGAGTAGCTGAAAGGCAAAAATAAACAAATATATAAATTTTAAAAACATATTTTCCTCTGAAATTGAACAGAAGAAATTAAGACAGATATCTAGATAGTGATAGAGGTGTCAAGATATTTTAGGAGATTATGCAAAATAAGCTCTAGTTCTTTAATTAAATGGACTTCAACAACAACAGCAAGACTAAGGGACAAGATGAGAAAAGGTAGGAAATTAGGAGTAGCACTGGATTCTTTTCTGTTTGAAAAAGTAACCAAGGTCAAAATCATATTTTTATCGTGACCTAATCTGAATGTTTATATTCTTTTTTAACAACACTGAATGTTTGTGTTTAAAAGTAATAAAAATAAAATGCAAAGTAGATATAAAGCTGATATATTTCCAGGTAAGCACAGTGGAAGGGCAGGTCTGTAAGATCATTTGGAGTTTGGTTTCAAGGTAATCTTGATCTATACATGCAGGCCAGAATACAGTAGAAAAGGAACTGATAACTAGAGATACGTGAAGATAGGAAAATATTAGGGATGTGTAGGGAGCCAGTATATGGTACTATTTAAGAATGTTGCTGCTGCTGCTATTGCTAAGTCGCTGCAGTCATGTCCAATTCTGTGCCACCCCATAAACGGCAGCCCACCAGGCCCCGCCGTCCCTGGAATTCTCCAGGCAAGAACACTGGAGTGGGTTGCCATTTCCTTCTCCAGTAGATGAAAGTGAAAAGTGAAAGTGAAGTCGCTCAGTCATGTCTGACTCTTAGAGACCCCATGGACTGCAGCCTACCAGGCTCCTCTGTCCTTGGAATTTTCCAGGCAAGAGTACTGGAGTGGGGTGCCATTGCCTTCTCCGATTTAAGAATGTTACTTGATATCAAATTCTTACTTCCATTCTATACCTGTCCTTACTATATAATATTTGGTTTGTTTTCATAAATGTCTCATCATCTGCAAAATGGGAGGAACTGCAGAATGTACATAATAGAGGTGAGATGATTAAATACTTGTAAAGTGCCTACTATAATACTCTGCAGAAAGCAGGTGCTGAAAAAACATTTCTTATTATCATAGACTTTTGTTGCAAATTTTGCCAAACTGCATTCATCCTTTGAGTGCCCTGGCCCCAATGTGTTTCATTAGCTCTCAGCTGGACTACTTCATTTTTATTTTCTCACAGATGTACTGTTTTATCATTAGCCTGTTCTCACTAAAATTTTACTTTTATGGAGCTCTTTTAATATTCTGAAGAAGATCTATACCTAGGAAATTGTTCTACTACAGCTATTTCACTTTGTTCTATTGATCAAAGAATACCCAAATTCCTTAGCTTAAATCCTATCATAATTCTGTGATTAATGTCATGAGGCATTTAAAAGATAAATGTAGCCTCTAAAAAAGTAAATGCCTCAACAAATTCAATAGATGCTTTATTTGTTCTCACTTGTACTTAAAAAAAAAAAAATTGAAAGAACATTTAACATGAAATCTATCCTTTTAACAATTTTTGGGTGTACAACCAGCATTGTGAACTACAGACATGTACAGCAGATATCTAGAATTTATTCATCTTGCATAACTGCAACTTTGTACCTGTGAATAGGAACTGTCTGGGGTTTCTGGGTTGCTCAGTGGTAAAGAATCTGCATGAAGCACAGGAGACACAGATTTGATCCCTGAGTTGGGAAGATTCCCTGGAGAAGGGCATGGCAACCCACTCCAGTATTCTGGCCTGGAGAATTCTGTGGGCAGAGGAGCCTGGAGGGATACAGCCCATGGCGTCACAAAGAGTCAGACATGACTGAAGCAACTGAACATGCAAGGATAGGAACTCTTCATTTCCCTCTCCCCACAGCCCCTGGCAGCTATTATCCTAATCTCTACTTTTACAATTCTGGATGTTTCAGATAATTCATGTGGGTGGCAGCAGACAACATTTATCCATCTGTGATTGGCTTATTTCACTTAGCACTGCCCTCTCTGTTGATATATCTTGCTGTATATTTCAATCTTTCTTTACTTTTTAAAACTAAATAATATTCCATCCTATGTTTATGTCACATTTTTGTTTCCCATGCTTCTGTGGATGGGCATTTAGTTTGTTTCACACCTTCACTGTTGTGAATAATGTCCCAATGAAATCAGGAATCAGCTATTTCTTTGAGATCCTGACTTCAAGTCTTTTGGTTCAATACTCAGAAATAAGATTTCTAGATCATGTGGCGGTTCTGTTTTTAATATTTTTGTGATGCCTCCCTCCATACTGTTTTTCACCCTGGGTGTATAATTTTACATTCTCATCAATAGTGCACAAGAGTTCCAGTTTCTCCACATTCTAGCCGAGCTTGTCATATTTGTTACTGAAATAATAGTGCTCCTAATAGATGTGAGGCAATATCTCACTGTGGTTTCATTCGCATGTTTCTGATGACCAGCAATATGGAGCATATTTCCATATATTTAGTGACCATTTATATGCCTCTTTTGGAAAATGAATAGACATTTCCCAAAAGAGGCATACAAATTGAACTATTTGTTTTTAATTGGGCTTAGTTTTTGTTTTAATTTGGCTTTGTTTTTTAACTGGGATATTTATTTTTATTGAAGAAATTCCTTATATATATTTTTGATATTAACTTCTTTACCAGCTGAGCCACAGGGAAGCCCAAGAATACTGGAGTGGGTAGCCTATTCTTTCTCGAGAGAATCTTCCCAATCCAGGAATCAAACCGGGTTCTTCTGCATTGCAAGCAGATTCTTTACCAACTGAGCTATCACGGAAGTACCTTATCAGATAAAATTTTGCAAATATTTTCTTGCATTCTGTAGATTGTCTTTTTACTCATTGCTTTGTGAATGCTTTTTAGTTTGATATACTTTATTTGCTTGTTTTTTGCCTGTGTTCGCTGTACTATTGGTGTTACATCCAAAAATTCATTGCCACAGTCAATATCATAAATCTTTCCCCCGAGGTTTTCATCTAGGAGTTTTATAGTTTCAGGTCTGATGTTTAAGGCATCTATGTTGAGTTGTTTTTTGTGTATGATGTAAGTTAAAGGCCCAATACCATTCTTTTGTGTGTGGGTGGTGACTGCAGCCATGAAATTAAAAGATGCTTACTCCTTGGAAGGAAAGTTATGACCAACCTAGATAGCATATTCAAAAGCAGAGACATTACTTTGCCAACAAAGGTCCATCTAGTCAAGGCTATGGTTTTTCCTGTGGTCATGTATGGATGTGAGAGTTGGACTGTGAAGAAGGCTGAGCACTGAAGAATTGATGCTTTTGAACTGTGGTGTTGGAGAAGACTCTTGAGAGTCCCTTGGACTGCAAGGAGATCCCACCAGTCCATTCTGAAGGAGATCAGCCCTGGGATTTCTTTGGAAGGAATGATGCTAAAGCTGAAACTCCAGTACTTTGGCCACCTGATGCGAAGAGCTGACTCATTGGAAAAGACTCTGATGCTGGGAGGGATTGGGGGCAGGAGGAGAAGGGGACGACAGAGGATGAAATGGCTGGATGGCATCACTGACTCGATGGACGTGAGTCTGTTTGAACTCCGGGAGTTGGTGCTGGACAGGGAGGTCTGGCGTGCTGCGATTCATGGGGTCGCAAAGAGTCGGACACGACTGAGTGACTGATCTAATCTGATCTGAACCAGTTTTTTCAGTGCTTTTTGTTGAAGAGACTATCTTTGTTCCTTTGTGGATTCTTAGAACCCTTGTCAAAAAATCAGTTTACTATATATGTATGCTTTCATTCAGTTCAGTTCAGTCACTCAGTCGTGTCCGACTCTTTGGGACCCCATGAATTGTAGCACGCCAGTCCTCCCTGTCTATCACCAAATCCTGGAGTTCACCCAAACCCATGTCCATCGAGTCAGTGATGCCATCCAGCCATTTCATCCTCTGTGGTCCCCTTCTCCTCCTGTCCCCAATCCCTCCCAGCATCAGAGTCTTTTCCAATAAGTCAACTCTTCACATGAGGTAGCCAAAGTACTGGAGTTTCAGCTTTAGCATCATTCCTTCCAAAGAACATCCAGGACTGATCTCCTTTAGAAGGGACTGGTTGGATCTCTTTGTAGCCCATGGGACTTTCAAGAGTCTTCTCCAACACCACAGTTCAAAAGCATCAGTTCTTCAGTGCTCAGATTTCTTCACAGTCCAACTCTCATATGCATACATGACTACTGGAAAAACCATAGCCTTGACTAGACGGACCTTTGTTGGCAAACAACAAGTAATGGCTCTGTATTCTGTACCACTGGCCTATACATCTGTTTTTATACCAGTACCACACAGGTTTAATTTGGCTTTATAAGTTATTTTAAACTATGGATGTGTAATGCCTCCAAGTTTGTTTTTCTTTCTTCAGATTGCTTTGGCTATTTGGGATCTTTCATGGTTTCATATACATTTACAACTTTATTATTATTATTATTATTTTTGTATTTGTACTATAAAATGCTGTTGAGGTTTTGATTGGATTCCATTGAGTCATAATTTATTTTAAGCATTGTGGACACTTTATCAATATCAAATATTTCTATCTCTAAATATGGACTGTCTGTCCATTTACTTGTGTTTTTTTTTTTATGTCATAAAAAGTTTAATGAATTTCAGAGTAAAAGTCTTTTGCCTTTTGTTTATTCCTAAGCATGCTATTCTTTTGATACTATCATAAGCAAAATTGTTTTCTTAATTTTTTGATAATTCACTTTTAGTGTTTAGTAACACAGAAGAATAGGCATGTTGATTTTAATCATACAACTTTACCAATTTTGCTTATTATATCTAACTCTGTCCATGTGTGAAAATTGCAATTATTTTGCCCATTCTGCTTTTCAATGTGCTTCATAAATATAATGTACAATTAATATAGTCTATACATTCACTCAAATATGATATGAGTATATTTTTTAGACATTTACAGTGTTTACAGATTATCATTCATATTTAATTTTGTACATTTTTATTTTTGAGGATTAATCTCTTAGAAATGTGGGAAGAATGAGAGGGCTAAGAAAAAAATCAAATAATTTTAGAAATGTAATATGACTATAAGAATATTAAAAAACAGAAAAATAAAAGAGAGTAATACTATTATAGCTGT
Organism: Bos indicus; assembly: GCF_029378745.1. Classification (NCBI taxonomy): domain Eukaryota; kingdom Metazoa; phylum Chordata; class Mammalia; order Artiodactyla; family Bovidae; genus Bos; species Bos indicus. Next base: position 5,975,044 of record NC_091771.1, read on the forward strand.
TTTTAATACAAATTAACTTTGAAGATATGGAAATAAAATAGTATTTACTAAATAGCAAAAAGCTCATCAAAGTTGTCATAATAACAACATATTATTTAAGAAACACTATTATCATTTTATCTTAAATTTTTTCAGCCTTTTATATTCATTTTATTTTTTGACATTAATTTGTTTTTTTTATTTATGATTATTTTATTTTTGCTGCAATAATAGTCCACATATAATTCCCCCTTTAGAGGATTATTTAAATGTTATCTACATCTTTTATTTTGCAAAATGTTAATGATATCTCTTTTCATCACCATTTTGTTATTTTCTCCAAACTTTTTCATTAATGTTTTAAATGCATAACAAAATAATTTGCAAAACTAAAAATTGGAATGAGTATAATGAACGATTATTACTTTTATTAAAAACTACTTATTGTGATGAACTATCAATATGACAATTCCAAAATATGCTAATTTTGTATGAATTTTTATGGTGGTTAAATTTTTCCTTCAAGTAAAAATGCAAAGAAAATAAAATATGAAATTATTTTCTACTTAAAATGCTTAGAATAAGAAAAGTATTAATAAAATTAAAATTAGTTAATGTACACATCAAGACAGTGTGATATGGTGGGAAAAGATGGATTTGTGGGAAGAAATCATTGGTATTATTCTGGCTTTGTTTCTGTCTAGAAGCACAGACTTGACCAAATAATTTTACCACTAACTCTGTCAGCTTCCTCTGAATCTATAGAGTAAATATTGTGAAATAGTAGATATTTATGGCACTTTTTGCAATCTCTATGATTTTGGCAATGTAATTTTCTGTGTACTAATCACTCTAACTTGAAGATTTGTATCTATTTCATACAGATTTGGGCAAATGAAATTCCTTGCTTAATACTTTAGTAGATTCTTTCATACAAGTGAACTATCAGTCATCAAAACTTCATTAAACTAGATAGGCCATTCCAGTGGCTACTGACATTACCAGTGAGATAAATGGGCTTGAAGGGGATCAGAAGTACATTAATGTAAAAAGTGTAGGAAGCTGAAAACTGCTATCCATCCATTTTGCATCATTGGGCCTTGGCTGATGTTCCATCGCTATCAATTATAGACAAGATCTCTGCCATCTCCACAATACAGAATGTCAGTTCAATAGCACAATCCACAACATTGTTATATATATGGTAACAAGATAGTTGTAAATAATATAATCATGTATAATCTTTTCATTTGAAGGGAAAAATGCAAAATGTTTGAAGGTTTCTGCCACTTTGATGTACTCTGTGTATGCTTTTTAATCTATTCTCACATTCTTTTATGTAATACTCAAAGATATAAAATAGTGTTCCTTTGATTAAACAGCCTTTCAAATATTTGTTACACATCATTCTTCCATTGCTTTATTTCATTTGCTTCTTTTTGATACTTATTATATTTTATCTCTTTCTTCTTTCAAAATTGACTTTACATATTTTAAATGTTAACTGGTTTGTCCTTCATAGTTCCCTTTACATCAAGGCTTATCTACACAATGACAGACATTTCACTGACACATGCCTTTTATAACACTAGCAGGTATGCTCTGTTAACACACAATGGGCCTTTGATGACCACAGTGTTCATTTTTGTTTTAGGGAAAAGGAAGTTGACAGAAAGGGCTGATTTTAGTTTATGTTGTACTAATCCAAACTTCAGGTCCTATAGAAACAATATAGATTTCTCAGTTGGTATAAAATGACTGAATATCATTATTAGTGTATAGGAATGCAAGGGATTTCTGTGTGTTGATTTCATATCCTGAAACTTTACTATATTCATTGATTAGCTCTAGTAATTTTCTGGTGGAGTCTTTAGGGTTTTCTATGTAGAGGATCATGTCATCTGCAAACAGTGAGAGTTTTACTTCTTCTTTTCCAGTTTGGATTCTTTTTATTTCTTTTTCTGCTCTGATTGCTGTGGCCAAAACTTCCAAAACTATGTTGAATAGTAGTGGTGAAAGTGGGCACCTTTGTATTTTTCCTGACTTTAGGGGAAATGCTTTCAATTTTTCACCATTGAGGATAATGTTTGCTGTGGGTTTGTCATATATAGCTTTTATTATGTTGAGGTATGTTCCTTCTATTCCTACTTTCTGGAGAGTTTTTATCATAAATGGATGTTGAATTTTGTCAAAGGCTTTCTCTGCATCTATTGAAATAATCATATGGCTTTTATTTTTCAATTTTTTAATGCGGTGTATTACATTGATTGATTTGCAGATATTGAAGAATCCTTGCATCCCTGGGATAAAGCCCACTTGGTCATGATGTATGATCTTTTTAATATGTTGTTGGATTCTGATTGCTAGAATTTCGTTAAGGATTTTTGCATCTATGTTCATCAGTGATATTGGCCTGTAGTTTTCTTTTTTTGTGGCATCTTTGTCAGGTTTTGGTATTAGGATGACAGTGGCCTTATAGAATGAGTTTGGAAGTTTACCTTCCTCTGCAATTTTCTGGAAGAGTTTGAGTAGTATAGGTATTAGCTCTTCTCTAAATTTTTGGTAGAATTCAGCTGTGAAGCCATCTGGACCTGGGCTTTTGTTTGCTGGAAAATTTCTGATTACAGTTTCAATTTCTGTGCTTGTGATGGGTCTGTTAAGATTTTCTATTTCTTCCTGTTTCATTTTTGGAAAGTTGTACTTTTCTAAGAATTTGTCCATTTCTTCCAAAATAGAAAGAGAAATTAAGGAAACAATTCCATTCACCATTGCAACAAAAAGAATAAAATACTTAGGAATATATCTACCTAAAGAAACTAAAGACCTATATATAGAAAACTATAAAACACTCATGAAAGAAATCAAAGAGGACACTAATAGATGGAGAAATATACCATGTTTATGGATCGGAAGAATCAATATAGTGAAAATGAGTGTACAACCCAAAGCAATTTATAGATTCAAAACAATCACTATCAAGCTACCAACGGTATTTTTCACAGAGCTAGAACAAATAATTTCACAATTTGTATGGAAATACAAAAAACCTCGAATAGCCAAAGCAATCTTGAGAAAGAAGAATGGAACTGGAGGAATCAACCTGGCTGACTTCAGGCTCTACTACAAAGCCACGGGCATCAAGACAGTATGGCACTGGCACAAAGACAGAAATATAGATCAATGGAACAAAAGAGAAATCCCAGAGATATATCCACGCACCTATGGACACCTTATCTTTGACAAAGGAGGCAAGAATATACAATGGAGAAAAGACAATCTCTTTAACAAATGGTACTGGAAAAGCTCGTCAACCACTTCTAAAAGAATGAAATCAGAACACTTTCTAATACCATACACAAAACTAAACTCAAAATGGATTAAAGATCTAAACATAAGACCAGTAACTATAAACTCCTAGAGGAGAACATTGGCAAAACACTCTCTGACATAAATCACAGCAGGATCCTCTATGACCCACCTGCCAGAATATTGGAAATAAAAGCAAAAATAAACAAATGGGACTTAATTAAACTTAAAAGCTTCTGCACAACAAAGGAAACTATAAGCAAGGTGAAAAGACAGCCTTCAGAATGGGAGAAAATAAGAGCAAATGAAGCAACTGACAGAGAACTAATCTCAAAAATATACGGGCAACTCCTGCAGCTCAATTCCAGAAAAATAAGTGACCCAATCAAAAAATGGGCCAAAGAACTAAATAGACATTTCTCCAAGGGAGACATACAGATGGCTAACAAACACATGAAAAGATGCTCAACATCACTCATTAACAGAGAAATGCAAATCAAAACCACAATGAGATACCATTTCATGCCAGTCAGAATAGCTGCTATCCAAAAGTCTATAAGCAACAAATGCTGGAGAGGGTGTGGAGAAAAGGGAACCCTCTTACACTGTTGGTGGGAATGCAAACTAGTACAGCCACTATGGAGAACAGTGTGGAGATTCCTTAAAAAACTGGAAATAGAACTGCCTTATGACCCAGCAATCCCACTACTGGGCATACACAACGAGGAAACCAGAATTGAAAGAGACACATGTACCCCAATGTTCATCGCAGCACTGTTTATAATAGCAAGGACATGGAAGCAACCTACATGTCCATCAGCAGATGAATGGGTAAGAAAGCAGTGGTACATATACACAATGGAGTCTTACTCAGCCATTAAAAAGAATATATTTGAATCAGTTCTAATGAGGTGGATGAAACTGGAGCCTATTATACAGAGCGAAGTAAGCCAGAAACATTGAAACATTGAAACATGTATCATATAAGAAATGAATCACCAGTCTAGGTTTGATGCAGGATACAGGATGCTTGGGGCTGGTGCACTGGGATGACCCAGAGGGACAGTACGGGGAGGGAGTGGGGGTTCAGGATGGGGAACTCGTGTATACCTGTGGTGGATTCATATTGATGTATGGCAAAACCAATACAATATTGTAAAGTAATTAACCTCCAATTAAAATAAATAAATATATATTTAAAATAAATAAGTAAAATGACTGAATAACAGAAATAAAGCTCTCAGATTAGAAATGATTTGTAATTATATAATACCATTTTTTTCTATTTATTCTGAAATATTTGTATATTTTCTTTTTTGTGGTAATTTTCTTGTTTCTTTTTTTTTTTTTTTTTTTTTGCCTTTTATTTTTAATGGAGGATAATTGCTTTTCTGCCTTATGTCAGCATGAATCAGCCAAAAGTATTCGTATGTTCCCTCCCTCTTGAACCTCTCTCTCACCTCCCACCCCATCCCACCCCTCTAGATTATCTCAGAGCACCAGATTTGAGTTCCCTGCATCATACAGCACAATCTCACTAGCTATCTATTTTACATGCGGTAATGTATGTATTTCAATGCTACTTTCTCAATTTATCCCACCCTCTCCTTCCTCCAGTGTCCACAAGTCTGTTTTCTTTCTCACTGGATAAGCACTTTGGGTTCACAATTGCCATTTTATTCCACTGGAATTACAAAATAAGTTCAAAACACAAATGGGTAAATAAACAGTCTGAAGGCATACCAAGAAACTGGTAAAATTACTTTATAATGCATGGCAGGATTTGTCCCTATGCATATAGCATTTATTAAAATGAAAACATGGTGCTGGCTTCTATAATACAGGTAAACAGGTAGACCATGCAAGAAAAGATGTATATCCTAAGTTATTGCCAAATTGCTTCCTATAAAAATGTGTACCAATTAATCATGACTACTAGTTGTTTCATTTTAATATAATTTCTCCAAAATTTAAAACTTTTCAATGATATGCATAAAATATATTTTAAAAACATGGTAACCATAAAAACACATATGTACAAATCTTTTCTATTAGAATAAAATTAGTAAATTATTAGCCGCATGTCACCATTTCACATTTGAAAAAATAATGTGACATATTTTTCTTTAACATTCAGTCATTGATTATAAAAGATAAAAGATTAAGAGTGCTTGGAAGAATTAATATTGGTAAAATGTGCATACTACCCAAAGCCATCTATAAATTCAATAAAATCTATGCCAAAATTTCAATGGAATTTTTCACAGAAATAGAAAAACAATCCTAAAGGTTATTGTTGTTCAGTCACAAAGACTTGTTCAACTCTGTGACCCCATGAACTGCAGCATGCCAGGCTTCCCTGTTCTTTACTATCTCCTGCCTCTTTGAATAAGGAGCCATAAAAGACCCTGAGTAGCCAAATCAATTTTGAGAAAGAATAAAACTGGAGGCATCAAAATTTCTTGTTTCAAAAAAAGTTAAAATGCTATAATAATCAAAAAAGTATGGTGTTAGTAAAAACACAGAAATATAGATAATTTTAACCAAATAGAAGTCCCAGAAATAAACCCATACATATATGGCTGATTAATTTATAATAAAGGAACCAAATGTATATAGTAAGGATAGGATATTCCCTTCAATAAATGGTATTAGTAAAACTGGACAAGCACGTGCAAGATAATGACACTGGAGCCCTATTTTTTACTATACACAAAATCAACTCAAAATAAAAAAAGGCCTGAACATAAGACCTGAAAGTATAAAATTCCTTGAAGAAAATAGAGACAATAAGCTTCTTGGCATTGATCTTGGTAATAATTTTTGGATTTGGTATTAAAAACCAAGGCAATAAAAGCAAAAAACAAAACAAAAAAAAAAAAAAAAAGTGGAATTGCACCAAGCTATAAAATATCATAGAGCAATAGAAGGCCATTAACAAAATGAAATTGATACTTGCAAAAAATATATCTATGTGATAAAGAATTAATATCTAAAAACATAAGGAACTAATATAATTCAACTGAAAAAGGTAAACAATCTAATTTTAAAATTTTTCTGATAATGTACATAGATATTTGTTCAAAGAAGACATACAGATGGACAATAGGTTCGTGAAAAGATATTCAACATAACTAGACCATTCAGGTATGACCTAAATCAAATACCTTATGATTATACAGTGGAAATGAGAAATAGATTTAAATGACTAGATCTGATAGAGTGTCTGATGAACTATGGATGGAGGATTGTGACATTGTACAGGAGACAGGAATCAAGACCATTCCCAAGAAAAAAGAAATGCAAAAAAGCAAAATGGCTGTCTAAGGAGGCTTTACAAATAGCTGTGAAAAGGGGAGTGAAAACCAAAGGAGAAAAGGAAAGATATAAGCATCTGAATGCAGAGTTCCAAAGAATAGCAAGAAAAGATAAGAAAGCCTTCCTCAGTGATCAATGCAAAGAAATAGAGGAAAACAATAGAATGTGAAAAACTAGAGATCTCTTCAAGAAAATTAGAGATACCAAGGGAACATTTCATGCAAAGATGAGCACAATAAAGGACGGAAATGGTAGGGACCTAACAGAAGCAGAAGAGATTAAGAAGAGGTGGCAAGAATACACAGAAGAACTGTACAAAAAAGATCATCATGACCCAGATAATCACGAGTGGCATGATCACTCAACTAGAGTCATACATCCTGGAATGTGAAGTCAAGGGGACCTTAAAAAGCACCACTATGAACAAAGCTAATGGAGGTGATGGAATTCCAGTTGAGACATTTCAAACCCTGAAAGACAATGCTGTGAAAGTGTTGCACTCAATATGCCAGGAAATTTGGAAAGCTCACCAGTGGCCATAGGACTGGAAAAGGTCAGTTTTCACTCCAGTCTCAAAGTAAGGCAATGCCAAAGAATGCTCAAACTACTGCACATTGCACTCATCTCACACACTAGTAGAGTAATGCTTAAAATTCTCCAAGCCAGGCTTTAGCAATACGTGAACCGTAAACTTCCAGATGTTCAAGCTGGTTTTAGAAAAAGGAGAGGACCCAGAGATCAAACTTCCAACATCAGTTGGATCATGGAAAAGGCAAAAGAGTTCTAGAAAGACATCTATTTCTGCTTTATTGACTATGCCAAAGCCTTTTACTGTATGGATCACAATAAAATATGGAAAATTCTGAAAGAGATGGGCATACCAGAACACCTGGCCTGCCTCTGGAGAAACCTGTATGCAGGTCAAGAAGGAATAGTTAGAACTGGACATGGAAAAACAGACTGGTACCAAATAGGAAAAAGAGTATGTCAAGGCTGTATATTGTCACCCTGCTTATTTAACTTATATGCAGAGTACATCATGAGAAACGCTCAGGTGGATGTAGCATGAGCTAGAATCAAGATTGCCAGGAGAAATATCAATAACCTCAGATATGCAGATGACTCCACCCTTATGGCAGAAATTGAAGAAGAGCTAAAGAGCCTCTTGATGAAAGTGAAAGAGGAGCATCAAAAGGTTGGCTTAAAACTCAACATTCAGGAAACTAAGATCATGGCATCCAGTACCATCACTTCATGGCAAGTTGATGGGTAAACAGTGGAAACAGTGACTGACTTTATTTTGGGGGGTTCCCAAATCACTGGAGTGGCGGCTGGGAGGAGCAACCCAAGCCTCTAAGCCTGCAAGGCCAGGGGCGACGGCCGGAAGGAGCTATGCCACGCCCCCATGCCAGAGGCCAGGGGCGGCAGCCAGGAGGAGCAACCCACGTCCGAGGCCAGGGGCTGTGATGAGAGGAGTTACCCCACATCCGAGGTCAGGGGCGGCGGCCGGGAGGGCCTACCCCAAGGAGCCGTGGCTGCGTGGGCGCAGGAAGGCCTAGAGGAGCTATCCCGCATTAAAGGTCAGGAAGGGCAGCGGTGAGAAGATACCCCTCATCCAAAGTAAGGAGCAATGGCTGCGCTTTGCTGGAGCAGCCCTGAAGAGATACCCCACACCCAAGGTAAGAGAAACCCAAGTAAGACAGTAGGTGTTGCAAGAGGGCATCAGAGGGCAAACACACTGAAACCATACTCACAGAAAACTAGTCAATCTAATCACACTAGGACCACAGCCTTGTCTAACTCAATGAAACTAAGCCATGCCCGTGGGGCAACCCAAGATGGGCGGGTCATGGTGGAGAGATTTGACAGAATGTGGTCCACTGGAGAAGGGAATGGCAAACCACTTCAGTATTCTTGCCTTGAGAACCCCATGAACAGTATGAAAACGCAAAATGAAAGGATACTGAAAAAGAAACTCCCCAGGGCAGTAGGTGCCCAAAACTGGAGATCAGTGGAGAAATAACTCCAGAAATAATGAAGGGATGGAGCCAAAGCAAAAACAATACCCAGCTGTGGATGTGACTGGTGATAGAAGCAAGGTCCAATGCTGTAAAGAGCAATATTGCATAGGAACCTGGAATGTCAGGTCCATAAATCTAGGCAAATTGGAAGTGGTCAAACAAGAGATGGCAAGAGTGAATGTCGACATTCTAGGAATCAGCGAACTCAAATGGACTGGAATGCGTGAATTTAACTCAGATGACCATTATATCTACTACTGCGGGCAGGAATCCCTCAGAAGAAATGGAGTGGCCATCATGGTCAACAAAAGAGTCCGAAATGCAGTACTTGGATGCAAACTCAAAAGTGACAGAATGATCTCTGTTCATTTCCAAGGCAAACCATTCAATATCACAGTTATCCAAGTCTATGTCCCAACCAGTAATGCTGAAGAAGCTGAAGTTGAACGGTTCTATGAAGACCTACAAGACCTTTTAGACCTAATACCCAAAAAGATGTCCTTTTCATTATAGGGGACTGGAATGCAAAAGTAGGAAGTCAAGAAACACCTGGAGTAACAGGTAAATTTGGCCTTGGAATACAGAATGAAGCAGGGCAAAGACTAATAGAGTTTTGCCAAGAAAATGCACTGGTCATAACAAACACCCTCTTCCAACAACACAAGAGAAGACTCTATACATGGACATCACGAGATGGTCAAAACTGAAATCAGATTGATTATATTCTTTGCAGCCAAAGATGGAGAAACTCTATACAGTCAGCAAAAACAAGACCGGGAGCTGACTGTGGCTCAGACCATGAACTCCTTATTGCCAAATTCAGACTTAAATTGAAGAAAGTAGGGAAAACTACTAGACCATTCAGATATGACCTAAATCAAATCCCTTATGATTACACAGTGGAAGTGAGAAATAGATTTAAGGGCCTAGATCTGATAGATAGAGTGCCTGATGAACTATGGAAAGAGCTTCGTGACATTGTATAGGAGACAGGGATCAAGACCATTCCCATAGAAAAGAAATGCAGAAAAGCAAAATGGCTGTCTAACGAGGCTTTACAAATAGCTGTGAAAAGAATAGAAGCGAAAAGCAAAGGAGAAAAGGAAAGATATAAACATCTGAATGCAGAGTTCCAAAGAATAGCAAAAAGACATAAGAAAGCCTTCTTCAGCGATCAATGCAAAGAAATAGATGAAAACAACAGAATGGGAAAGACTAGGGATCTCTTCAAGAAAATCAGAGATACCAAAGGAATATTTCATGCAAAGAGGGGCTCAATAAAGGACAGAAATCGTATGGACCTAACAGAAGCAGAAGATATTAAGAAGAGATGGCAAAAATACACAGAAGAACTGTGCAAAAAAGATCTTCACGACCCAGATAATCACGATGGTGTGATCACTGACCTAGAGCCAGACATCCTGGAATGTGAAGTCAAGTGGGCCTTAGAAAGCATCACTATGAACAAAGCTAGTAGAGGTGATGGAATTCCACTTGAGCTATTCGAAATCCTGAAAGATGATGCTGTGAAAGTGCTACACTCAATATGCCAGCAAATTTGGAATGCTCACCAGTGGCCACAGGACTGGAAAAGGTCAGTTTTCATTCCAATCCCAAAGAAAGACAAAGCCAAAGAATGCTCAAACTACTGCACAATTGCACTCATCTCACACGCTAGTAAAGTAATGCTCAAAATTCTCCAAGCCAGGCTTCAGCAATATGTGAACTGTGAACTTCCAGATGTTCAAGCTGGTTTTAGAAAAGGCAGAGGAACCAGAGATCAAATTGCCAACATCTGCTGGATAATCAAGAAAGCAAGAGAGTTCCAGAAAGACATCTATTTCTGCTTTATTGACTATGCCAAAGCCTTTGACTGTGTGGATCACAATAAACTGTGGAAAATTCTGAAAGAGATGGGAATACCAGACCACCTGATCTGCCTCTTGAGAAACTTTTATGCAGGTCAGCAAGCAACAGTTAGGACTGGACATGGAACAACAGACTGGTTCCAAATAGGAAAAGGAGTTCGTCAAGGCTGTATATTGTCACCCTGTTTATTTAACTTATATGCAGAGTACATCATGAGAAACGCTGGACTGGAAGATACAAAAACTGGAATGAAGATTGCCAGGAGAAATATTAATAACCTCAGATATGCAGATGACACCACCCTTATGGCAGAAAGTGAAGAGGAACTCAAAAGCCTCTTGATGAAAGTGAAAGTGGAGAGTGAAAAAGTTGGCTTAAGCTCAACATTCAGAAAACGAAGATCATGGCATCTGGTCCCACCACTTCATGGGAAATAGATGGGAAAACAGGGGAAACAGTGGAAACAGTGTCAGACTTTATTTTTCTGGGCTCCAAAATCACTACAGATGGTGACTGCAGCCATGAAATTAAAAGACGCTTATTCCTTGGAAGGAAAGTTATGTCAACCTAGGTAGCATATTCAAAAGCAGAGACATTACTTTGGCAACAAAGGTTCATCTAGTCAGGGCTATGGTTTTTCCTGTGGTCATGTATGGATGTCAGAGTTGGACTGTGAAGAAGGCTGAGCACCGAAGAATTGACGCTTTTGAACTGTGGTGTTGGAGAAGACTCTTGAGAGTCCCTTAGACTGCAAGGAGATCCAACCAGTCCATTCTGAAGGAGATCAGCCCTGGGATTTCTTTGGAAGGAATGATGCTAAAGCTGAAACTCCAGTACTTTGGCCACGTCATGCGAAGAGTTGACTCATTGGAAATGACTCTGATGCTGGGAGGGATTGAGAGTAGGAGGAGAAGGGGACGCCAGAGGATGAAATGGCTGGATGGTATCACCGACTCTATGGACGTGAGTCTGAGTGAACTCCGGGAGTTGGTGATGGACAGGGAGGTCTGGCGTGCTGCGATTCATGGGGTCGCAAAGAGTCGGACACAACTGAGGGACTGATCTGCTCTGATCTGATCTGAAATCACTGGAGATGATGATTGCAGCCATGAAATTAAAAGATGCTTACTCCCTGGAAAGAAAATTATGACCAACCTAGATAGCATATTACAAAGCAGAGACATTACTTTGCCAACAAAGATCCGTCTAGTCAAGGCTGTGGTTTTTCCAGTAGTTATGTATGTACATGAAAGTGGACTATAAAGAAAGCTGAGCCCCGAAGCATTGATGCTTTTGAACTGTGGCGTTGGAGAAGACTCTTGAGGGTCCCTTGAACTGCAAGAAGATCCAACCAGTCTATTCTAAAGGAGATCAGTCCTGGGTGTTTATTGGAAGGATTGATGTTTAAGCTGAAACTCCAATACTTTGGCCACCTGATGCGAAGAGCTGACTCCTTGGAAAAGACCCTGATGCTGGGAAAGATTGAGGGCAGGAGGAGAAGGGGATGACAGAGGATGAAATGGTTGGATGGCATCACCAGCTTGATGGGCATGGGTTTGGGTGTTCTCTGGAAGTTGGTGATGGACAGGGAGGCCTGGCGTGCTGCAATTCATGGGGTTACAAAGAATCGGACATGACTGAGTGACTGAACTGAACTGAAATCATCAAGGAATTTTAAATCAAATCTACAATGAGATATCATCTCATAGCTTTCCCATGGCTAGTATCAAAAAGACAAAATATACCCTCACACGGATATTACACAAAAGCAAGAACTCTAAGAAGAAGGGACAATAAGAGGAGTACCAAATGGGTTTGTCCATTGTAGAGACATTCTTTCTTGCACAAATTTATTTTGATTATTAATATATTGTATGATATATTATTATTTTTAGGCCAAAAGAGGTATTAAATTTAATTAAGTCTTAGCCTCAGATCTCATCATAATATGTAAAGGAGAGAAAAAATTTTGAACATATAGTGGTTCATTAGTAAAGAATCCACCTGCCAATGCAGGAGATTCAAGAGATGCAGGTTTGATCCCCGGGTTGGGAAGATCCCCTGGAGAAGGGTATGACAACCCCCTTCAGTATTCATGCTTGGAGAAACCCATGGACAGACAAGACTGGCAGTCCATGAGGTTGCAAAGAGTCAGACACAACTGAGAGATTGAGCACCCAAGCCAATAACGCTAAGAATTCAATGAAATATTTGTCAATAACAAAGCTCTCTCACAGATTATTATAATTTTATATAATTTCAATTTCACCTACAAAACAATAAAAAATGCACAGTGACATATACCACAGTATTCTTTTACACTCACTAATTGAAATAGAAGAAAAAAAAAACACCAAATTTATTTTCCTTAATCATTTTTCTGCATTTCATCAGTGTACAGTTTTGTATTTTTTTCTTCTGCCTCTTTTAAAAATATTTATATATATTTATTTATTTTTGATTGCACTGGATCTCCGTTGCTGCATTCAGGCTTTCTCTATATGCAGCAAGAGAGGCGCTTCGCTCTCCAGTGCAGTGCACAGGCTACTCCCTGTGATGGCTTGCCTTGTGGAGCACAGGCTCAAGGTCTTCAGGCTTCAGTAGTTGCAGTGTGTAGGCTCAGCAGTTTTGACACAGGAACTTGGTTGCCCAGTGGCATGTGGGATCTTCCTGGACCAGGGATCAAATTTGTGTCCCCTGCATTGACAGGCAGATTCTTAATCACTGGACAAGATGGGAAGTCCATTTTTCTTCTCTTTTTGTCTGCAGATCTTAGTACTATTTTTCTTTTATATTTACAATATGATACGTTTTTTTGAATCTTTCTGAAATTATCATTTAAAATTATTTTCAAATTATCTTCAGTAACATTGGAATTGTTTAGTGCTTAGAATGTGTTTCTATTCTGTATTTAATTTTATAAGAAGTCATTTGAGGAAGCATAAGAAAAAGAAATATATTGAAATTATTCAAATATAACTTGTAACCTCCTTAGAATTTCAAGAGGGTAATTTTGAAAATTGTAGGAAAAACACACCTTGTGAAATATTTTGTTGCTGCAAGAACTAGTACATTTTCTTCTGGGAATTGAGAACATTAAAAGTTTAGGATGTAATTCAATTATTTTAATTAAGCTTATAGAACAACTTGAATTTTAAGCAAAATTTTATGAATGCTTTATTGGATCACTAAATATGCTAAAATACATAATTTATTTTTATATCAGCTGATATTTAAAAGAGTGAACAAGTGTACATTTATGCAGCTAGAATATACAGTGTTCAGAAACTATTCCAACTAATGCAACATCACAACATTGGTATTCAAACTACTGTGAAAGGAAGTGAACTATACCATCTTTATGGGTATTTTAATGAAGCAAACATGGGAATGTTCTAATGCCTTTTTATCAAATCTACACTACATAATTCAAAACATGATAGAATACACTTGGTGAGTAGTCTCAAAATATGTTATATGACTTGGGAGGATTTGAATATAAGTTTAATCCTTTGTATGGACCACAATAAACTGTGGAAAATTCTGAAAGAGATGGGAATACCAGACCACCTGACCTGCCTCTTGAGAAACCTGTACGCAGGTCAGGAAGCAACAGTTAGAACTGGACATAGAACAACAGACTGGTTCCAAATAGGAAAAAGAGTACATCAAGGCTGCATATTGTCACCCTGCTTATTTAACTTAGATGCAGAGTACATCATGAGAAACGCTGGGCTGGAGGAAGCACAAGCTGGAATCAAGATTGCCAGGAGAAATATCAATAACATCAGATATGCACATGAAACCCTTATGGCAGAAAGTGAAGAAGAACTAAAGAGCCTCTTGATGAAAGTGAAAGAGGAGAGTGAAAAAGTTGGCTTAAAACTCAACATTCAGAAAACTAAGATCATGGCATCCGGTACCATCACTTCATGGCAAATTGATGGGGAAACAGTGGAAACAGTGGCTGACTTTATTTTTCCAAAATCACTGTAGATGGTGATTACAGCCATGAAATTAAAATACACTTACTCCTTGGAAGGAAAGTTATGACCAACCTAGATAGCATATTAAAAAGCAGAGACATTACTTTGCCTACAAAGGTCTGTCTAGTCAAGGCTATAGTTTTTCAGTAGTCATGTATGGATTTTAGAGTTGGACTATAAAGAAAGCTGAGCATCAAATAATTGATGCTTTTGAACTGTGGTGTTGGAGAAGACTCTTGAGAGTCCCCTGGACTGCAAGGCAATCCAAACAGTCCATCCTAAAGGAGATCAGTCCTGGGTATTCATTGGAAGGACTGATGTTGAAGCTGAAGCTCCCATACTTCTGCCACCTTATGCAAAGAGCTGACTCATTGGAAAAGACCCTGATTCTGAGAATGATTGAGGGCAGGAGGAGAAGGGGACGAAAGAGGATGGGATGGTTGGATGGCATCACCGACTCCATAGACGTGGGTTTGGGTGGACAGCCAAAAGCTGGTTCTTTGAGAGGATAAATAAAATTGACAAACCATTAGCCAGACTCATCAAGAAACAAAGGGAGAAAAATCAAATCAATAAAATTAGAAAACAGAGAGATCACAACAGAAAACACAGAAATACAAAGGATCATAAGAGACTACTATCAACAATTCTATGCCACCTGTACAAACCCACACACAGCAAGGAAATGCCACAATAAAGAGAACTCCACAAACTGCCAGAATACAGAAAGGACACCCCAAACTCAGCAATTTAAACAAGATGAAGAGACAGAGGAATATCCAGCAGATAAAGGAACAGAATAAATGCCCACCAAACCAAACAAAAGAGGAAGAGATAGGGATCTACCTGATAAAGAATTCCAAATAATGATAGTGAAATTGATCCAAAATTTTGCAATCAAAATTGAATCACAGATAAATAGCCTGGAGACAAGGGTTGAGAAGATGTAAGAAAGGTTTAACAAGGACCTAGAAGAAATAAAAAAGAGTCAATATATTATGAATAATGCAATAAATGAAATTAAAAACACTCTGGAGGCAACAAATAGTAGAATAACAGAGGCAGAAGATAGGATTAGTGAATTAGAAGATAGAATGGTAGAAATAAATGAATCAGAGAGGATAAAAAAAAAAAAAAACAAATTAAAAGAAATGAGGACAATCTCAGAGACCTCCAGGACAATATTAAACGCTACAACATCGAATCATAGGGGTCCAAGAAGAAGAAGACAAAAAGAAAGACCATGAGAAAATACTTGAGGAGATAATAGTTGAAAACTTCCCTAAAATGGGGAAGGAAATAATCACCCAAGTCCAAGAAACCCAGAGAGTCCCAAACAGGATAAACCCAAGGAGAAACACCCCAAGACACATATTAATCAAATTAACAAAGATCAAACACAAAGAACAAATATTAAAAGCAGCAAGGGGAAAACAACAAATATCACTCAAGGGAATTCCCATAAGGATAACAGCTGATCTTTCAATAGAAACTCTCCAAGCCAGGAGGGAATGGCAAGACATACTTAAAATGATGAAAGAAAATACCTACAGCCCAGATTATTGTACCCAGCAAGGATCTCATTCAAATATGAAGGAGAAATCAAAAGCTTTTCAGACAAGCAAAAGCTGAGAGAATTCTGCACCACCAAACCAGCTCTCCAACAAATACTAAAGGATATTCTCTAGACAGGAAACACAAAAACAGTGTATAAATTCGAACCCAAAACAATAACGTAAATGGCAACAGGATCATACTTATCAGTAATTACCTTAAACGTAAATGGGTTGAATGTCCCAACCAAAAGACAAAGATTTGCTGAATGGATACAAAAACAAGACCCCTGCATATGTTGTCTACAAGAGACCCACCTCAAAACAGGGGACACATACAGACTGAAAGTGAAGGGCTGGAAAAAGATTTTCCATGCAAATAGGGACCAAAAGAAAGCAGGAGGAGCAATACTCATATCAGATAAAATAGACTTTAAAACAAAGGCTGTGAAAAGAGACAAAGATGGTCACTACATAATGATCAAAGGATCAATCCAAGAAGAAGATATAATAATTATAAATATACATGCACCCAACATGGGAGCACCACAATATGTAAGACAAATGCTAACAAGTATGAAAGGAGAAATTAACAATAACACAATAAGAGTGGGAGACTTTAATACCCCATTCACACCTATGGATAGACCAACTAAACAGAAAATTAACAAGGAAACACAAACTTTAAATGATACGATAGACCAGTTAGACCTAATGGATATCTATAGGACATTTCATCCAAAAACAATGAATTTCACCTTTTTCCCAAGTGCACATTCTCCAGGATAGATCACATCCTGGGCCATAAATCTAGCCTTGGTAAATTCAAAAAAATTGAAATCATTCCAAGCATCTTTTCTGACCATAATGCAGTAAGATTAGATCTCAATTACAGGAGAAAAACTATTAAAAATTCCAACATATGGAGGCTGAACAACATGCTGCTGAATAACCAACAAATCACAGAAGAAATAAAAAAGAAATCAAAATTTGCATAGAAACGAATGAAAATGAAAACACAACAACCCAAAACCTGTGGGACACTGTAAAAGCAGTCCTAGGGGGAAAGTTCATAGCAATACAGGCATACCTCAAGAAACAAGAAAAAAATCAAATAAATAACCTAACTCTACACCTAAAGCAACTAGAAAAGGAGGAAATGAAGAACCCCAGGGTTAGTAGAAGGAAAGAAATCTTAAAAATTAGGGCAGAAATAAATGCAAAAGAAACAAAAGAGACCATAGCAAAAATCAACAATGCCAAAAGCTGGTTCTTTGAAAGGATAAAAAAAATTGACAAACCATTAGCCAGACTCATCAAGAAACAAAGGGAGAAAAATCAAATCAATAAAATTAGAAATGAAAATGGAGAGATCACAACAGACAACAAAGAAATACAAAGGATCATAAGAGACTACTATCAACAATTATATGCCAATAAAATAGACAACGTGAAAGAAATGGACAAATTCTTAGAAAAGTACAACTTTCCAAAACTGGACCAGGAAGAAATAGAAAATCTTAACAGACCCATCACAAGCATGGAAATTGAAACGGTAATCAAAAATCTTCCAGCAAACAAAAGACCAGGTCCAGATGGCTTCACAGCTGAATTCTACCAAAAATTTAGAGAAGAGCTAACACCTATCCTGTTCGAACTCTTCCAGAAATTTGCAGAGGAAGGTAATCTTCCAAACTCATTCTATGAGGCCACCATCACCCTAATACCAAAACCTGACAAAGATGCCACAAAAAAAGAAAACTACAGGCCAATATCACTGATGAACATAGATGCAAAAATCCTTAACGAAATTCTAGCAATCAGAATCCAACAACACATTAAAAAGATCATACACTATGACCAAGTGGGCTTTATCCCAGGGATGCAAGGATTCTTCAATATCCGCAAATCAATCCATGTAATACATCACATTAACAAATTGAAAAATAAAAACCATATGATTATAGCAATAGATGCAGAGAAAGATTTTGAAAAAATTCAACATCAATTCATGATAAAAACTCTCCAGAAAGCAGGAATAGAAGGAACATACCTCAACATAATAAAAGCTATATATTACAAACCCACAGCAAACATTATCCTCAATGGTGAAAAATTGAAAGCATTTCCTCTAAAGTCAGGAACAAGACAAGGGTGCCCACTTTCACCATTACTATTCAACATAGTTTTGGAAGTTTTGGCCACAGCAATCAGAGCAGAAAAAGAAATAAAAGGAATCCAAAATGGAAAAGAAGAAGTAAAACTCTCACTATTTACAGATGACATGATCCTCTACATAGAAAACCCTAAAGACTCCATCAGAAAATTACTAGAACTAATCAATGATTATAGTAAAGTTGCAGGATATAAAATCAACACACAGAAATCCCTTGCATTCCTATACACTAATAATGAGAAAACAGAAAGAGAAATTAAGGAAACAATTCCATTCACCATTGCAACAGAAAGAATAAAATACTTAGGAATATATCTACCTAAAGAAACTAAAGACCTATATATAGAAAACTATAAAACAGTAGTGAAAGAAATCAAAAAGGACACTAATAGATGGAGAAATATACCATGTTCATGGATTGGAAGAATCAATATAGTGAAAATGAGTATACTACCTAATGCAATTTATAGATTCAATGCAATCCCTATCAAGCTACCAACAGTATTCTTCACAGAGCTAGAACAAATAATTTCACAATTTGTATGGAAATACAAAAAACCTCGAATAGCCAAAGCTATCTTGAGAAAGAAGAATGGAACTGGAGGAATCAACCTACCTGACTTCAGTCTCTACTACAAAGCCACAGTTATCAAGACAGTATGGTACTGGCACAAAGACAGAAATATTGATCAATGGAACAAAATAGAAAGCCCAGAGATAAATCCACGCACATATGGACACCTTATCTTTGGCAAAGGAGGCAAGAATATACAATAGATTAAAGACAATCTCTTTAACAAGTGGTGCTGGGAAATCTGGTCAACCACTTGTAAAAGAATGAAACTAGAACACTTTCTAACACCATACACAAAAATAAACTCAAAATGGATTAAAGATCTAAATCTAAGACCAGAAGCTCTAAAACTCCTAGAGGAGAACATAGGCAAAACACTCTCTGACATACATCACAGCAGGATCCTCTATGACTTACCTCCCAGAATATTGGAAATAAAAGCAAAAATAAACAAATGGGACCTAATTAAACTTAAAAGCTTCTGCACAACAAAGGAAACTATTAGCAAGGTGAAAAGGCAGCCTTCAGAATGGGAGAAAATAATAGCAAATGAAGCAACTGACAAACAACTAACCTCAAAAATATACAAGCAACTCCTACAGCTCAATTCCAGAAAAATAAATAACCCAATCAAAAAATGGGCCAAAGAACTAAATAGAGATTTCTCCGAAGAAGACATACAGATGGCTAACAAACACATGAAAAGATGCTCAACATCACTCATTATCAGAGAAATGCAAATCAAAACAACTATGAGGTACCATTTCACGCCAGTCAGAATGGCTGCTATCCAAAAGTCTACAAGCAATAAATGCTGGAGAGGGTGTGGAGACAAGGGAACCCTCTTACACTGTTGGTGGGAATGCAAACTAGAACAACCACTATGGAGAAGAGTGTGGAGATTCCTTAAAAAGAACTGCCTTATGACCCAGCAATCCCACTACTGGGCATACACACCGAGGAAACCAGAATTGAAAGAGACACATGTACCCCAATGTTCATCGCAGCACTGTTTGTAATAGCCAGGACATGGAAGCAACCTAGATGTCCATCAGCAGATGAATGGATAAGAAAGCAGTGGTACATATACACAATGGAGTATTACTCAGCCATTAAAAAGAATACATTTGAATCAGTTCTAATGAGGTGGATGAAACTGGAGCCTATTATACAGAGTGAAGTAAGCTAGAAAGAAAAACACCAATACAGTATACTAATGCATAGATATGGAATTTAGAAAGATGGTAACAATAACCCTGTGTACGAGACAGCAAAAGAGACACTGATGTATAGAACAGTCTTATGGACTCTGTGGGAGAGGGAGAGGGTGGGAAGATTTGGGAGAATGGCAATGAAACATGTATAATACCATGTATGAAACGAAAAAAAAAAGCATAAGGCTTTAAATCCTTTATGAAAAAGAAAAAAAAATTAGTATAAAGCAATGAGATAGGTAAAGGCAAAGAGATAGGTTGCAAAATGTCTATGGTGTTATTTTCTTTGTAAATCAATGGAGGTAAAATAATGGCCTTTCCAAATATTTGGCCAATATATCCTATATAACACATGCAAAATGCAGAATCAGTTAATGGTGGTTGTTTAGTCATTAAGTTGTGTCTGACTCTTATGACCCCATAGACTCTAGCCCGCCAGGTTCTTCTGTCCATGGGATTTCCAAGGCAAGAACACTGGAGTGGATTGCTATTTCCTTCTCCAGGAGATCTTCCCAACCCAAGAACCAAACCCAGGTCTCCAGCATTGCAGGAGGATTTTTTACCAACTGAGCTATGAAGGAAGTCAATGGCACTGAATCAGCTAATAGAGCATATAAAACATTCACATCTGAGTTCCTTTGCCCTTTATATATAAAAAATGGACAGAATGTGTGTGCATGCTAAGTCACTTCAGTCGTGTCTTACTCTTTGAGGTAGCCCTCCAGGCTCCTTGGTCCATGGGATTCTCCAGGCAATAATATTGGAGTGGGTAGCCATGCCCTCCTCCAGGGGATCTTCCTGACCCAGGGATCAAACCCACATCTCTTACATCTCCTGCATTAGCAGGTGAGTTATTCACCACTAGCGCCACTTGGGAAGACCCAAAAATGGACATTACTGGTTCCTAATTTTAACTCTTCTATAAAATGTTACTGGTTGAGGGTAAGAATTCACCTACCTGTACTATTTCCAATGTTTATAATTAAGAAATGGAGATGAAATGAATAAATAAATGGCTACAACTCTTGCATGTGAACTGTATATGCAGTTGAACTGCAACTGCAGATGTTCAGTTCAGTTCAACCACTCAGTCATGTCTAACTCTTTGCAACCCCATGGACTGCAGCACACCAGGCCTCCCTGTCCATCATCAACTCCAGAAGTTTACTCAAACTCATGTTCATTAAGTCGGTGATGCCATCCAACCATTTCATTCTCTGTCATCCCCTTCTCCTCCTGCCTTCAATCTTTTCCAGTATCAGGGTCTTTTCCAATGAGTCAGATGGCCAAAGTATTGGAGCTTCAGCATCAGTCCTTTCAATGAATATTCAGGACTGATTTCCTTTAGAATGGACTGGTTTGATCTCCTTGAAGTTCAAGGGACTGTCAGGAATCTTCTCCAACACCATAGTTCAAAAGCATCAATTCTTCTGTACTCAACTTTCTTTATAGTCCAACTCTTACATCCATACATGACTATGGAAAAACCATAGCCTTGACCTATGTCACCTTTGTTGGCAAAGTAATGTCTCTGCTTTTTAATATGCTGTTTATGTTGGTCATAACTTTCCTTCCAAGGAGTAAGTGTATTTTAATTTCATGGCTGCAATCACCATCTGCAGTGATTTTGGAGTCCCCCAAAATAAAGTCAGCCACTGTTTCCACTGTTTCCCCATCAATTTGCCATGAAGTGATGGGACCAGATGCCATGATGTTAGTTTTCTGAATGTTGAGGTTTAAGCCAACTTTTTCACTCTTCTCTTTCACTTTCATCAAGGGGCTCTATAGTTCTTCTTCACTTTCTGCCATAAGGGTGGTGTCATCTGCATATCTGAGGTTCTTGATATTTCTACTGGCAATCTTGATTCCAGCTTGTGCTTCATCCAGCCCAGTGTTTCTCATGATTGCAGATGTAGCCTAAGTAAAAATTGAAAAAAGTGTGGAAGATATTTGTTAAGGAGGAGAATGTGAAAGGAAGATTTGAACAGATTCAGAGACTGGAAGTCAATGGCAACCTATAAAGAAAAAGAGTTTAAATTTTTTTTAGGAAATATTTGTGTTAAAACTCTCTGGAGAACCCCTTTAAGTAAACCAAAATTATAGATCAATATTCTTTGCAAGATTTGTGGCATTTTAAGGATTATTATGTGAATGTTATAATAGGGACTTATGAGAAAAACTGATTATTTCAGTTACATCAGTGAATACCAAATTCACATAAATTTATTTTGAATTTACCAGGGACCTCAGGTGGCATGATTTATTTTTTCCCAAATGTGTAAGCTTTTCAATGGAATTCATTTCTATTTCTATTTTTAGAATTGAATTTATACTCTGAAATTATGCTATTTAGATATATGTTGGGTATGCCTGTCTGTACCATATTTATTTTCTATATTAGTCTCTTAATAGTAACATGACACCTATATCCATATTTCCCATATGGATAAAGTACTACAGCCAGAGATAAAAAGGACTTGAAATGATATAGAGGGAAGAGATAGAATTATAATTCTTTCCTAAATGTATTTACATAAAGAGAGTTTTATCACTCTTTATAACTTATTCATTTTTGATCATTTATTCCATGTAATGTTTTGATGAATTTAAAAACAAATTATAAATACTGATAAATTCCTGCATTTCTCCTTAAAAAGTTCAGCATACATGCTGTTAGCTAGAATTCAATATCTATTTACATACTTCTTTTCAATTAATATTTTACCATCATTGAGATTCACAAATGTATTTGTATATTTGCTAACTTTTGGCAAATACACAATATATACAAATACATGCATATTTGAATACAAAATTGCCTGATTCTACCACAATATAAATACAGAAACTTCCCTTCTGCCCCTTCTCAGACAGTTTCTACCCTCAGTAAACAGAGGCAACCACTGTCTGATATTTTTTTCTCCCTATCATGAGTTAGTTTTGCATGTTGACTTTTTTTTTGTGTTCCAGCAAAAGAACATAACATTATTTATTCTCAAAATGAAGGATACCTGGGTATGTCCTACACTGGCTATTAGATGAATAAAGATATAATAAATATCAAAAGGCAAGCCTTTATTTTTGGACATATGCTGTTATTTATTTATGGTAAATACTAGGACATTGAAAAACAAATTTTAGTAGTGTTACTCAATTCAAATTTGTAAGTATATTCTTGAAGAGTATCCCCTGATCCTTCTCAATTTTCTTTCTTCCACATTTTGACTTTCAGGTGATTTATTTCCTTTGTTAGTGCCTTTCTTTCCAGGTGGTTTAGAGGGAAAGAGTCCACCTACAATGCAGAAGACAAGGGTTCATTCCCTGGGTAGGGAAGATCCCTGGAGGAGAAAATGGCAAACCACTTCAGTATTCTTGCCTGGAAAATTCCATGGACAGAATGAAAGTCCATGGGAGTCACAAAGAATCAGATATTGCAGAGCCCACAGGCACAAATATATTTCTTTAGCACTTCTGTTTCATCTCTCCAAAGCTCTGAACTTACTCTTATAATTCAGGTGCAGCTTTTTTTTTTTTGAAAACTTTTTTCTTTCTCCATGATGAGAATGAAAAATATCAAGAAAGAAAACAGAAATTTGAATATCCTGGATTTCCAAGTTCAGTAAAGATTGCCTGCATCTCCAAAACTTCCACATGCAGTAGTACAAAATTATTGCTTAATTGTTGAGGTCTACAATTAAAAGGTCTACATTTGTTAAGTTCTATAATTGAGTTGTAAGAAAGACTTAGTTTACTATGAAAACCCTGTAGTCAAAATAGTGGAATTATAGCAAATGAATAGGTAGACCAATGAAAGGCTTAAATACGTATAAAATTTTAATACTATATGGTAAATGTGGTATCTCAGGATTCTGGGGCAATTTTTTTTTTTTTTTTAATAAAAATTGTCATGGCAACTGGTTAACCATTTTGAAAAAGATAGAGGATTAATCTTCAAATAATACTCCAAAATAACCTTCACCTGGATCAAATAAATAAAGACATCTTGCAAATAATAGAGAAAACAGAAGAAATTCTTTTTAATCTGAGTGTAAGGAAAGACTTCCTAAGGATTCAAAATTCAGACGCAATAGAGAGAAATGATTGATAAATTTGACTTCAAAATATATTTCTACATTGCAAAAAAAAAAAAAAGCAATGTAGAAGTTGTTTAAAAAGAGAAACATAACTAGCAAAGTGTAGGGAAACATTTGAAATATCTAATAGATGAAAGGCTTCCCTTGTGGTTCAGCTGGTAAAGAATCCACCTGCAGTACGGGAGACCTGGGTTCAATCCCTGAGTTGGGAAGATGCCCTGGAGAAGGAAAAGGCTATCCACTCCAGTATTCTGGCCTAGAGAATTCCACGGATTGTATAGTCCATGGGGTCACAGAGAGTCTGACAGGACTGAGTGACTTTCACTTTCATTTTCACTTCAATAGATGAAATTCTCAAAGGAATCTTAAAAGATTGGTGAGAAATTTAAAAAAAAAAGATAGAAAACTTGAAAAATGTAATGAACAGCCACTTTTCAAAACATGTAATGCTGCTAAGTCACTTCAGTCGTGTCCGACTCTGTGCGACCTCATAGACGGCAGCCCACCAGGCTCCTCTGTCCCTGGGATTCTCCAGGCAAGAACACTGGAGTGGGTTGCCATTTCCTTCTCCAATGCATGAAAGTGAAAACTGAAAGTGAAGTCGCTCAGTCATGTCCGACACTCAGCGACCGCATGGACTGCAGCCTACCAGGCTCCTCCGTCCATGGGATTTTCCAGGCAAGAGTAGTGTGCCATGTAATGAATAGCCACTTTTCAAAACATATAATAAAGGTCCTTAAATACGTGAAAATGTGTTCCTGTCACTAATAATAAAGAAATAAAAAATAAAATTACAATCATATATTAACTTATAGATTAGCAAAAGAAAGTAGATGTATGTGAACTCAGCAAACACATCCAGTGATGTGCTATAGACTTTCCAGCTACTTGTCTTAACCCAGTCAACACTTAATTATGATTAGGAAAGAAGCATTCTTGGTACTATTTTCAGGTTAGCGATACAATATCAGAAACAGAATGGCAGAATTTGGTCTCAACACTTCTGAGAATCTAGAGTGATAAATCAATAGGGATAAGATTAATTTTAATTAGAAAACATAAAGTTCTCTAAGAAACACATAATAGATATCATAGCTTTGCATCATAATGGATCATGAAAGATAAGCATTCTCAGTATGTAGTTGGCACAGAAAGCAATTTATTCTTCAGCTGTGTTTTTTCAAATAAAATGCATGGAATGAGAAAGCTGATTGTTTCACTTTCACTTGCATTGCAATTGAAATGAATCTAGTTTTTATTTGGTATTTACTAAGCATTTTTTATTTTACATGTTTATGTTTATGCATCCTTAGAGATATTTTTTACTTCTTTCTAGAAAGAATTAGATTTTTGTATTATGTTATTGCATAGTCTCAGATAATATACAAATCAATGTTTTAATATTATTAATTTTCTCTTGTTAACATCTTATAATTGCAATAAAATAGTTTTAGATTCATGATTTAATTAAATTATCAATAAACATACCTTGATTATATCTAACTAAATAGATGATTATTCAAAGGATACTTTCTATAGGATTTCTAACTAACACTAATTTTACTTTTCTCTAAAACTTGTTTAAAATCTCTCTTTTAAACAAATGTTAGTCTAATAGCTCTAAGAGGCCATGGTTATTTCTCAGGTTTAATCTTTAACCTAGATATACCATACATAGGTACTCTACAATGACAATGGTAATACACTGATATTAGGCTATCAATGAGCTACTGAATGCAGAACAAGTCAAGCCAGTTCTTATGATACATTAACTTTATGTTAATGATATCCCATAACTAAAAAGATAAATGTTCACTTGTCATCAGTCCTAAGAATTGATATAGTTAGTCCACATCCACTAATTTTGCCTATTAAAAATCATTTTAAAAATTCATATTTGAATGTATTAATAGCATTGTCTAATTTTATATCCATAAATCAACTTCAAAATTATGAAACTACATAACAAGACAGAATCTGGAACACAGGGAACATGCTCACAGTTAAGCTGAAATTTAATTCTGATAGTAAAGAAGACATACGTAAGATATAAATTATAGATACTATACTGTTAAAAGGCAGAGAGTAAGTATATAAAACTTTGCTGACTACATTCCATCTATATGTAAAATTTTAAATGTGCTGCTTAGTTAAAATCAAAATAGCAATATGTACATGTCAATTGCAAGATAACTAAGAACACTGAAGGAAAAATATGAAAGCATGTATATTCTCATTATATTTATTATCTACAGTATGCATGGTAACAATGGTTATGTGTCCTTATATTCAATAACTTGGGTGATACTATTCCATTTGGGCACATGTTGACCTGATATATTTATATTCCTTCCCAAATGTGATAGCCTACCCCTTGTTGCATGCATGTGTCTGTGTGTAGGCTGAGTGTAAAGATATTTAATATTTTTCTTTTCTAAAGAAACATATTTATGTTTGTCCATATGTGTCATACAATATGAATACAGAGCTTATAAATAACCAGAGATAGATAAACAGATATGCCTATTCATTTTCATACTGTGAAGCTATGAAGATCAAAGAAATGAAAAGGATAAAGTACAAGTGTATGCATTTCAGAAACAGTGTTCAAATAGTTGCATGGAGGAAACATATCTGCAGTATTTTGTTGCTGTTTTCTGTTCCATCATTTGTTTCAAAGATAATTTTCAAAATATACAGAAAATAATTCTGTCCTCTAAGGGATTCCAAGAAATCTGTTTCAACACTTAAATTGCTTTTATAGATATATATGCTCAGTCAGCCACTCATCAGTTACATTCAGTGCATTTCCATTATATCTTAAAAGAATATATGAGTTCTTTCTGATTTATGCTACTGCACCAGTCAAAAAGTTGACATTTTGTTTTGGAGAGAATTGAATTGTGAATTGCTTCTTTTTAAAATGCATTCTGGATACCATGCAGGTGCTGTCTTCATTTTTGCTCACCAAAGTCATAGAGAGCATTTGAATTATGAATTACATGTTAAAACATGTGTTATGCATGTGCATATATAACATGATATATGTAAACATGTATATTGCAAGATATGTATATTATGAATTAATTGAATTATCCATGATATGTTGTTAGGTGTAAGTATCCACCTTAAACCTAAGGTAGATAGGTTCAGAGATGAAGTAAGGTTAGGTTAGGTAGATTAAGCTCAGAGATTAAGATGGCCTAGTAAGGAGGTTGCTGGGCTCACATCCTCTCCTGAAAATGTCAGTAGTACAACTAAGAGTGACTCCCATTGAAACTGTCCTGGGGACTAGCAGAATAGCTTTTCTGCAACAAGAATAAAAAGAAACCTTGACATGCAATCTGGTGGGAAGTGACAAACATCAGTCAGATTAGGACCATACCTCTCCTGGGGGACACAGAAGAGGAAAGGAGTATTATAGGCTTGGGGAGTGAGGGGTTTGAATCACATATTGGATACCTCAGACCTGGGTCTGACAGGTAAGATGAGACCCCTTACTGGCTTAAAAACCAGTGAGGCCTACTGGAGAGCTATAAGAAAATCTCTACTCTTCAAGAATGTATGCCGAGACCTATTTACTCTTAGTCACAGCAGACTGAAAACTCTGGGGCTCTGCTAGATTTCCAGGACAAACCCAGCATGCCACCCAGCCCACGTCTGTACATGTTCGTGTACATGCTAAGTCACTTCAGTCATGTCCGACTCTTTGTGATCCCATGGATCATCACCTATCAGGCTCCTATGCCCATGGGATTCTCCAGGCAAGAACACTGGAGTGGGTTGCCATGCCCTCTTCCAGGGGATCTTCCCAACACAGGGAAGATGGCTCTTGCCATCTGCACTGGCAGGCAGGTTCTTTACCACTAGTGCCACCTGGGAAGCCCCACCCAGCCCACATTAGACTTCTACTCCACACCCTCTTATTCTGTTCCTAACTAGGAGAAAGGGTGTTTTCAAGGAGATTGTGCACACTTGGATGGAATGCAGTCAGCTGGGACTCCTTCCCTGCCTCTGACCAGGGCTGAGGTAGCCATTTCTAGCTGGTGTGTCTGTGTACACACTCTGGAGGGAGCTAAGAGGGCTCCAGGATGG
The DNA here is from genome assembly GCF_029378745.1 of Bos indicus. Classification (NCBI taxonomy): domain Eukaryota; kingdom Metazoa; phylum Chordata; class Mammalia; order Artiodactyla; family Bovidae; genus Bos; species Bos indicus. The sequence continues at coordinate 6,003,229 of NC_091771.1, forward strand.
AGACAGTCATTGTGGGTTTAAGTCTCTGTGCACACTTACTGAATGGGGCTGGGGCCAGCTCAGCGATGCTGCCCCAGTCTCTCTGGATCTGACCCAGCCTTTAACCACGGTGTGCACAAGAAAGAGAAAGTGAAAGGAGTACGGAAGTGCAGCCCCTAGCAGTCTGGCACTGGTAACATCACAAATCAAGGCAGAGACAGCCATCACTTAGGAGAAACCCAACACCCTTAGAGCTCCTGCTCCAGAATTTGGGTCCACATGGAGATATATACACTGAGCACAGGAGAAGCACTGGATTGCACCCGCCTCTGGCTGCAACCTCTCTGACTCCAGTTCTGCCTCCCACCGAGACCGTGGCCACCAGCATGTCCTGAGGGAAGACACTGCTGGTGCCCGCTTTGGCTCCAGCTCTCTCACCAAAGCCATACACGCAGACTGTATAGGGACACTTCCACACAAGAAGATGCCTTTAAGACCAGAATTGTGAAAGTCACTCAGTTGTGTCCAGCTCTTTGCAACCCCATGGACTATACCATCCTTGGAATTCTCCAGGCCAGGATACTGGAGTGGGTAGCCTTTCCCTTCTCCAGCAGATCTTCCCAGCCCAAGAATGGAACCAGGGCCTCCTGCATTGCAGATGGATTCTTTAACAACTGAGCTACCAGGGAAGCCTTGAATAGGTAACAGTTTCAAGACCAGAATAGATAACTGTTTCACCCAATTTCATAGAGACAGAGAAATGTAAACAAAAGATGAATATGATTTAAATGAAAAAGCAAGAAAAAAAACCCTGATAAAACAGAGGTTTTATAATTTACCTGATAAAGAATCCAAATCAATAGTAATAAGAATGCAACTTGAACTGGAGAAAGGGATAAATGAACACAGTGAGAATTTCAAAAATATAGAAAATGTAAAAGCCTGTCAGAGCTCAAGAATACAGTAATTGAAATTTTTAAAAAATTACAAAAGAGGAAACTAACAGCATATTAAGGGATATAGAAGAACACATAAGTCATCAGGAATAAAGAATAATGGAAACCAGGCAATCAGAATAGCAAAAAGAAAAAATAAATTAAAAAATAAGAAAAAAGTTTAAGTGACCTCTGAGACAGCATCAGGTCTACTAATGTTCACATTATAAGGGTCTCAGAAGGCATGAAATTATGTTTGATAACTTTATGAACCTGAAGAAAAACAGATATCCAGTTATATGAAGAACAGAGATCTCAAAACAGATGAACCCAAAGATACCTGCACCAAGGCATAGTATAATTAAAATGGAAAATATGAAAGGCAGAGAATTCTAAAAGCAGTATGAGAAAAACTGTGTCCCATACAAAGGAAACCCCACAAGGCTATCCGCTGAATTTTCAGTAGAAACTTTCAAGGTCAGAAGGGAATGGCATAACATATTTAAAGTGCTGAAAGGAACAACAACAACAAAATACCCTACCAGGTGGTAAAGAACTCATCTGCCAGTGAAGGAGATGTAAGAGACAGAGGTTTGATCCCTGGGTTGGGAAGATTCCCTAGAGGAGAGGATGGCAACCCACTCAAAAATTCTTGCCTGGACAAATCTTATGCACAGAGGAGTCTGGCGGGCTACAGTCCATGGGATCACAAAGAGTCGGACATAACTGAAGTGACTTAGCATCCTGCATGCATGCTACAACTTAAGATACTCTACCCAGCAAGGTTATCATTCAGAAAGGAAGGAAAATAAGGGAATGCTTAGACAACCAAAAACTAAAAGAGTTTATCACTACTAAATTTACTGTACAAAAAGTGTTAGAGAGCCTTCTTTAAGTGAAAAAAAGAAAGACTGCAACAAGAAATAAGAAATATTAGGAAGAGAAAATTTCCATTGGTAAAGGCAGGTCTATAGTAGAGACACTGGTTCAACCACTTAAATAAGATAGTACAAAGGCTAAAAATAAAATTGTAAAATCAATTATAACTACAGTAAATAGGTAAGGGATAGATATAAAGATGTAAAATATGGCAGAAAAATACAAAAATGGGAGTGGAATTAAAATGTAGAGCTCTTAGAATGTGTTTGGACTAAATGATTATCAGTTTAAAATGAAGAGATATAGTTACAGGTCAACATGTCTGGACTATGTGATAATCACAACAAAAACCTTTGATGTATATACAAGAACCAGAGCATAAACATAACACTAAAGACAAGCATCAAACCACAGGCTGCTGCTACTAAGTTGCTTCAGTCATGCCCTACTCTGTGCGTCCCATAGACAGCAGCACACCAGGCTCCCCCGTCCCTGGGATTCTCCAGGCAAGAACACTGGAGTGGGTTGCCATTTCCTTCTCCAATGCATGAAAGTGAAAAGCGAAAGTGAAATCACTCAGTTGTGTCCAACTCTTCATGACGCCGTGGACTGCAGTCCACCAGGCTCCTCCGTCCATGAGATTTTCCAGGCGAGAGTACTGGAGTGGGTTGCCATTGCCTTCCCCGTCTCAAACCACAGGAGAAGACACTAAAAGAAGAACAAAGAGAAAGATAACTACAAAAATAAGGAGAAAGCAAGTAACAAAATGGCAATAAGTGCAAGTTTTGTTCAGTCACCCAGTCATTTCTGAAACTCTTTGCAACCCCACGGACAGCAGCATGCCAGGCCGTCATGTCCCTCACCACCTCCTAGAGTGCCCAAGTTTATGTCCATTGCATTGGTGATGCCTGTCAAAAATCTCTTTGTATCTCAATGAATTAAACTCTCCAGTCAAAAGACATAAAGTGACCGAGTGGATTAAAAAAAAAAAAGTATATGCATTGTCTATACTTATCATATCACACGTCATCCATTTATTACTTAAAATTCCAAGCTGTGAAAGCACATTTTTAAGCTAGAATGACCCAAAATGCTTCTATATGAATCTAGAAGCTATTCTCAGGATTTTAATACCTATATAGAAATTATTGGACAAAAGTGATTTAAAAAATGAGTTTTTCTTGGCTTATTTTTCACTAGATGCCTTTTTGAGAGTTTTCAGACAACAACATGCTAGTGAATTGAGAGTGTTTGATTGGGTACAAGAAACACAAAGCACCAGCTGTTCATATAATATTGTGATGTGATGAAAAGTGGGAAGAAGTTATATACAAATTTCAAAGTTTATTAAGAAATGGTCATTCATATATATTTTTAAATTTCTTTAGTGCTCTCTATGTGATAGAGGCTTCCTGAAACTTAATTTCTCCAAATTAGTCACACAGTTATCAAACTTCATATGTTTGGCAGTAACTTTCAAATCCTATCTATAACCTCATACTGTTTCACAAGGCTCCTTTCACATATAATAGTTCCTTAATTGTTAAAATAATTTTGCAAAGTTAACCCTTAGTCTTTACTCTTATTTCATTCAGAAAATGGAAATTATATGAATATATAGGATTAATATAAAATACTGTGAACTTCAGAATCAACAGACTTTCCGCTATCACACAGTACTACTTCTATCATAGCATACAACCACATCCAATCTGGTTTAGGAGACCCTTGTTTGTCCTTTCATATCAATCTCCTGTAGATTGTAAACACCTAATTGATTGCAATGAGATTAGCTCATAGATGTTTCCCTTACCCACCAGATGGTACATATACGAAGTCAGAGTTCATGCTTCTTTGTCTATGAATGCCTGAAGTCTAACAAATAACTTGGCAGTTCCTCAATAAACATCAGTTAAAAGAAATGATACAATTCATCAATTGACAGGTTAAGTTAAAATTAGAACAAGGCTGTTCTCCTTCAGTTGAACTGCTGTGATGTGGACTGCAATTAATAATAATCTTCAAACTAATGAAGGTATGACTTATTTTCATTTAGTTAGAAGTTTTAGTGTGATAGCCACAATAGCAAAAATTCGATGGTTATCTGAATAATGAATTGAACAGTGATTCTGTCATAGTTCAATTGAAGTCAAATTGAAACACTTAATTTTGATCAGCTTGTATGCTTATGAAACCAAGAGTATATGACACTTTGAGCCTTGATAAGAAAATATGAGCTGAAGAGGGATTTTAACAAAAGGAGAAATCTCTAAACAGATAATTATAGAATTTGGAGTCTAGACAGCATAATGAACCAAACTTCTTGTTCTAAAACCTAATGACCACCTCTAAAATTGGGTCTTTCCTGAAATACGTGGTCAATAAATTAATTCAATTTTTGCTTAAATAGATTAACCTGTTGAATATGTCTCAATTTCTGACATACCGTGCTTTAAAACAGCTGAGTACTTACAAATAAAGTTCTGATTCTGTAGGTACAGAATATTTCCCATTAATTGATGGAAAACAAAACTGAAGGTGATTCTGAGAATTTCTTGTCAAGCATCATGATACTTTTTAGAACACTTGCCACCATGAGTATAATGTGTGTGCGAAAGTGTTAGTTTCTCAATCATGCCCAGCTCTTTGGGAACGCATGGACTGTAGCCTGCCAGGCTCCTCTGTCCATGGGATTCTCCAGGCAGGAGTACTGGAGTGGGTAGCCATGCCCTTCTCCCTGTGATCTTCCCAACCCATAGATTGAACCTGAGTCCCCTGAATTGCAGGCTGATTCTTCATAGTTTGAGCCACCAGGGAAGCCCCATGAGTATAATATCTTGGTCCAAAATAAAGTGTACAGGTGCAGTGTAGATATAGAAGTATGTGACTAATCCAATAAAGTAGTTTGATGTAGTAATCTGTTGTGGAGTGAACATTTCCCTTGTTATATCTCCTATTAGAATAAAGAATTAACTAGATTCAGCTGCCTAGCAGTGGGTATAATATAGTATGTAAAAAAGATGATGCTATCAGAGGAATGACACCGTGTTTTGTTGGGAATCAGGTTTAACTTAATTACATAGTATATTTTGAGAAGTTCACTTTTTTAAGATATTAGCCTTCTTGATACAACTTCCTGATCTGAACTTTGAAAGTGGTAGTGCTCACCTCAAGTTATGATTTTAGAAGAGAACATGTGTTAAGTGCCAATATGTTTATTTAGCAAGCATTTAATGATCATTTACTATGTACCAAGCACAAGTTAGGTGCTTAAAACACTTATTTCTTCCTTCATTTTTTTCAATTTGTATAAAAAATTTTAAATCTATTTATTGTGCATGATAATCTGTTAGCATCTAATTATTGTGTTTATATAGAGCATTTATAAACAACCAATGTCTTGTAAATAATTAAACAAAGTACTCTTTATTTTTTTATGTTAAGTAAATCATCAATTGATGTTTTCTTCCGAGCATGTTAGAAAAAATTAGAATATATCTAATAGGCAAATCGAGAGCATCTCATATAATTTGCCCCAAATTAAGGGAAACCTATATGCAGGTCAGGAAGCAACAGTTAAATCTGGACATGGAATAACAGACTGGTTCCAAATAGGAAAAGGAGTTTGTCAAGGCTGTATATTGTCACCATGCTTATTTAACTTATATGCAGAGTACATCATAAGAAACGCTGGGCTGGAAGAAACACAAGCTGGAATCAAGATTGCTGGGAGAAATATCAATAACCTCAGATATGCAGATGACACCAACCTTATGGCAGAAAGTGAAGAGGAACTAAAAAGCCATTTGATGAAAGTGAAAGAGGAGAGTGAAAAAGTTGGCTTAAACCTCAACATTCAGAAAACGAAGATCATGGCATCTGGTTGCATCCCTTTATGGGAAATAGATGGGGAAACAGTGGAAATAGCGTCAAACTTTGTTTCTTTGGGCTCCAAAAACACTGCAGATGGTGACCGCAGCCATGAAATTAAAAGATATTTACTCCTTGGAAGAAAAGTTATGACCAACCTAGATAGCATGTTGAAAAGCAGAGACATTACTTTGCCAACAAAGGTTCATCTAGTCAAGGCTATGGTTTTTCCTGTGGCCATGCATGGATGTGAGAGTTGGACTGTAAAGAAAGCTGAGCGCCAAAGAATTGATGCTTTTGAACTGTGGTGTTGGAGAAGACTCTTGAGAGTTCCTTAGAATGCAAGGAGATCCAACCAGTCCATTCTAAAGGAGATCAGCCCTGGGATTTCTTTGGAAGGAATGATGCTAAAGCTGAAACTCCAGTACTTTGGCCACCTGATGTGAAGAGTTGACTCATTGGAAAAGACTCTGATGCTGGGAGAGATTGGGGGCAGGAGGAGAAGGGGATGACAGAGGATGAGATGACTGAATGGCATCACCGACTCGATGGATGTGAGTTTGAGTGAACTCCGGGAGTTGGTGATGGACAGGAAGGCTTGACGTGCTGCAATTCATGGGGTCGCAAAGAGTCCGACGCGACTGAGCAACTGAACTGAACTGAACTGAAAGGTATTCTTCAGCTAATGAAATTACAAATGGAATTACATTTCTTGTACCTCAGTAATTTAAAAATCTAAAGGAATCAAACACAAATACGCATTGCATCTGTAATTAGTTGCACTTAGATTGTATATAAATATTTGCTCAAAATATTATGTTAAGCTAAACAGAATTTTAAGGCACAGAGGTAAAAGCAGTACATTAAGAAATGAAACTGTATTTGTCTATTTATACAACTTCATAAATATTTATAATACCTAAGAATAAAGTAGATTTATTCATCTAAAAATATAAAGAAATTTTGAATAGTCAGCTATTTACATGAGAATTAAACCAATCCTCATGTTAATTATATTAATTTAGTAGAAAAATACAGATCCAATTTATGGTATTAACCATAGCTTTCTTTATATCTCTGTTTTATGGGGGAAAGTAGCCATACATTAACAAAATGCCTTCATTACAGTTGTGCAAATATTATATTAAAAGCATTAATAATCATTAAACCATATCTAACTTACAAATACAGCTTACAACTAAGATTTGAATGAGACAGGAAAACTTGACTAATAATGTTAGTTTGCACGAGAGATGAATGAAATAAATATATGCAAAGTTAAAAAGAGAATAAAAATACACACTGTTAAATGACAAATGTGAAGTTCATTGGTCCCTACTATTGGGACCTTTTAAAAATACACGAAGAAAAGTAAAAAGCAAAGGAGAAAAGGAAAGACATACCCATTTGAATGCAGAGTTCCAAAGAATAGCAAGGTAAGAAAGAGAGAGATAAGAAAGCCTTCCTCAGTGATCAATGCAAAGAAATAGAGGAAAACAATAGATCCAGAAAGACTAGAGATCTCATCAAGAAAATAAGAGATACCAAGGGAACATTTCATGCAAAGATGGGCTCCATAAAGGACAGAAATGGTATGGACCTAACAGAAGCAGAAGGTATTAAAGAGATGGCAAGAATACATAGAAGAACTATACAAGAAAGATCTTCATGACCCAAATAATCACAAAGATGTGATCACTCAACTAGAGCCAGATATCCTGAAATGTGAAGTCAAGTGGGCCTTAGGAAGCATCACTACAAACAAAGCTAGTGGAGGTGATGGAATTCCAGTTGAGCTATTTCAAATCCTAAAAGATGATGTTGTGAAAGTGCTGTACTCAATATGACAGCAACATTTGGAAAACTCAGCAGTGGCCATGGGACTGGAAAAGGTCAATTTTCATTCCAATCCCAAAGAAAGGCAATGCCAAAGAATGCTCAAACTACCACATAATTGCACTTATTTCACATGCTAGTAAAATAATGCTCAAAATTCTCCAAGCCAGGCTTCAGCAACACGTGAACTGTGAAATTCCAGATTTTTAAGCTGGTTTTAGAAAAGGCAGAGGAAACAGAGATCAAGTTGCCAACATCCACTGGATTATCTGAAAAGCAAGAGAGTTCCAGAAAAACATCTATTTCTGCTTTATTGACTAGGCCAAAGCCTTTGACTGTATGGATCACAACAAACTGGAAAATTCTTCAAGATATGAGAATACCAGACCACTTGACCTGCCTCTTGAGAAACCTGTATGCAGTTCAGGAAGCAACAGTTAGAACTGGACATGGAACAACAGACTGGTTCCAAATAGGGAAAGGAGTACGTCAAGGCTGTAAATTTTCACCCCGCTTTAGTACATCATGAAAAATGCTGGACTGGAAGAAGCACAAGCTGGAATCAAGATTGCCAGGAGAAATATCAATAACCTCAGATATGTAGGTGACACCACCTTTATTGCAGAAAGTGAAGAACTAAAGAGCCTCATGATGAAAGTGAAAAATGAGAGTGAAAAGGTTGGCTTAAAACTCAACATTCAGAAAACTAAGATCATGGCATCTGGTCCCATCACTTCATGGCAAATTGATGGGGAAACAGCGGAAACAGTGGCTGACTTTATTTTTGGGGGCTACAAAATCACTGAAGAAGGTGACTACAGTCAAGAAATTAAAAGATGCTTACTCCTTGGGATGAAAGTTATGACCAACTTAGACAGCATATTCAAAAGCAGAAACATTACTTTGCCAACCAAGATCCATCTAGTCAAGGCTATGGTTTTTCCAGTAGTCATGTATGGATGTGAGAGTTGGACTATAAAGAAAGCTGAGCACTGAAGAACTGATGCTTTTGAACTGTGGTGTTGGAGAAGACTCTTAAGAGTCCCTTGGACTGCAAGGAGATCCAACCAGTACATCCTAAAGATCAGTCCTGGGTGTTCATTGGAAGGACTGATATTGAAGCAGACACTCTAATACTTTGGCCACCTGATGGGAAGAGCTGACTTCTTGGAAAAGACCCTGATGCTGGGAATGATTGAGGGCAGGAGGAGAATGGGCCGACAGAGGATGAGATGGCTGGATGGCATCACCAACTCAATGGACAGGGGTTTGGGTGAACTTGGGGAACTGGTGATGGACAGGGAGGCCTGGAGTGCTGCAGTCCATGGGGTCACAAATAGTCAGACAGGGACACGACTGAGCCCCTAAGCTGAACTGACAAATACAAGCCCTCTGCAAAGAAGTCTTCAAGTTACAAACTTTCATCTTTGCCATCTCCACTTCCCCTCCCTCCCTCCACCAGTCAGGAGCTCTTCTTGCCTGTTTACTAGACACAAGCCCCTGCATACCAGTATTGTACTGGACTACTGTACTTTTTCAAGGTTTTGTACTGTAAGGTTAAAATGTTATCATTTTGTGTTTTGTTTTTATGTATTATTTTGTGAAAAGTATTATAAACTTATTACAGTACAGTACAGCTGATTGTGTTAGTTGGATATCCAGGCTAACTTTGTCAGACTTTGGAACTAACTGGACTTATGGATGCACTTTCAAAATGGAACTCATTAGTATGCAGCGTACTTACTGTAAAATATATTTGCCCTTTTAATTCAATGGAATTATTTATAAGTGTTTTTCCTCAAATGTTGACAAGAAAATTTCTCTTTTAAGACAGAAATCTGTACTTTAACATAAAGTATAGAGCATACTTTGTTCAATTATTTGCAAAATGCTGGTTGTTTGAATATATATGCTTTATATAAGCACAATAATTACTGCAATTTGACTTAGTGGAAAAGACGCATGAATTCACAAAAATAGTAATTGGCATATCCAAAACGGCAAAACTGTTATAATTTAGAAAAAAAAAAAAATAGGTATAGCCTGACAATCAGAACTCTGAAAGGATAAGGGACACTTGTTCATAACACTTTATCAATGAGTGATATTTAAACAAAATTTTATTAATGGTATTAGTTTTGCACATCCCCAAATACAATTAGGCAATATAAGTGCATTACTGTTGCTTTCTTCATGTATATGTGTACCTTATTTTATGAGTCAGATTAAGTTTGCTTATCTAGACTATTTTACAAACCATCCAGAAAGAATCACTCTCTATTTCATTTGTTTTCTTAGAATAAAATTATCTTATGTTATGTATCAGATCAGATCAGTTGTTCAGTCGTGTCCAACTCTTTGCGACCCCATGAATCACAGCACACCAGGCATCCCTTTCCATCACCAACTCCCGGAGTTCACCCAGACTCACATCCATCGAGTCAGTGATGCCATCCAGCCATCTCATCCTCTGTCGTCCCCTTCTCCTCTTGCCCCCAATCCCTCCCAGCATCAGAGTCTTTTTCCAATGAGTCAACACTTCGCATGAGGTGACCAAAGAACTGGAGTTTCAGCTTTAGCATCATTCCTTCTAAAGAAATCCCAGGGCTGAGCTCCTTCAGAATGGACTGGTTGGATCTCCTTGCAGTCCAAGGGACTCTCAAGAGTCTTCTCCAACACCACACTTCAAAAGCATCAATTATTCAGTGCTCAGCCTTCTTCACAGTCCAACTCTCACATCCATACATGACCACAGGAAAAACCATAGCCTTGACTAGATGAACCTTTGTTGGCAAAGTAATGTCTCTGCTTTTGAATATGGTATCTAGGTTGGTCATTACTTTCCTTCCAAGAAGTAAGCGTCTTTTAATTTCATGGCTGAAGTCACCATCTGCAGTGATTTTGGAGCCCAGAAAAATAAAGTCTGACAGTTTCCACTGTTTCCACATCTATTTCCCATGAAGTGGTGGGACTGGATGCCATGATCTTCGTTTTCTGAATGTTGAGCTTTAAGCCAACTTCTTCACTCTCCACTTTCACTTTCATCAAGAGGCTTTTGAGTTCCTCTTCACTTTCTGCCATAAGGGTGGTGTCATCTGCATATCTGAGGTTATTGATATTTCTCCTGGCAATCTTGATTCCAGCTTGTATCACATCCTCCCAAATTTATTGCTTGGCATGGTTTCCCCTATCTGGTTAAGTAATTTGATTCTAGGTTTGTGACTTAATTGTCTTTGAATTTCCAGCAGTAAGAATATAGGTACATTATTTTTAGTTGGGTTACTTTGCCAATAGATTTATAAATGAATGAATAATACATAATAGAATTATCCAAAACCAACAATTTGGAATAGTCATGAAAGACACAAAACAAATTAAGAAATTCTGCTTCTAAAAATGCAATTTAGAAAGCTAGACTTAAAACTAAATTGATATTATCATGACATAATTATGACTGATGTGTGTTCAATTATACCAAGATCTTATGCCAGAAAAATCTGTGTGATTAAATTGCTATGTATATAAAAAATTAAATGTTAACTAATAAGAAAAATGTGTTTCATATTCTTTCAGATATTTTTAGATGAAATATATTTTATGAAGAATGCAGGATATGCAAATCAGGGGATATGAAACATTATTATTATTATTTTTTTGCTGTGATGAAAAGAAGAACAAACTGCCAAAAATATTTTGTATCATTGACCAGATATTTGTTTTGTTTGTAGAATAAGCAGAACATTATTCTTAGGTTTTTTAGGTCCTATTTAAACACTTTAACATACGATTGAGGAGAAATTGAAAACACTGGTAGCACTAGGTAAATGTTTTCATTCCTTTTTTATAAGTTTTACTAAATTCATTTGTTTCATTTCCATTTCTCTAACCTGTAAACTGTAGTTAAATCTAGTTTATTTTCTTATTGCTGACAGGAGGCAGAAACTACAGAGCTCTTTCCACTGTGATACAGAAGGAAAGCCACAAAGAATTTAATGGCTAGGAAGTGAGATTTGCTGTTTTTCACTCCTAATAGTCCTTACTTCATACCCAAATCTTACCTCTTTTATCCCCTTGCTTCTGCTTGTTTACAGTCACCTTTTTCCTTCATCATTTTATACATATTTTGATATCTCACTTTGTAAAGAATCCACTGGCAGTGCAATAGATCTGGTTTGATTCCTGGGTCAGGAATATCCCTTGGAGAAGGAAATGGCAGCCCACTTCAGTATTCTTGCCTGGAAAACCCAATGCACAGAGCAGCCTGGTGGGTTACTGTCCATGGGGTTGCAAGAATCAGACATGGCTTAGTGACTAAACCTTTAACATCATCTCCTCTAATACCTTTAGCTTCCAAAATATAGTTTATCTTTGCCCTTTTGGCTTGGTTACTTGGAACTGATTGCCTTATCCACACATTTTATAGTTCTTGCTTAAGGATTACCTTTAAGCAAAAATTTTGGACCAAATTATTTCCTAAATGGGAATCAATATTAAGCCTTCTTGATATTTACTGGACTCTCATATTATCTAGAGATAAAATCACTCTGACAATTTTTACTTCAAAAAAGCATATTATTTTAAAATAATATGATGAAAACAATATCCAGTTCTGCATGATTCTGCTTTCAGTTTTGGGTGTTACATAGTCTTTTAAGAATTTGGTAGCTGGTCTGACTATACTCTTTCAGGATGATAGAGCACTTGTGGTAGTTCACTGAGATATAAATATACTTAACTCCACAAAGAGATATTTTTGCTTCACATGCCAAATATCTTTATGAAGCTTTATGCACAGATATACAGTCTGATGTTCCATCTAAGTCCACTTCTGGAGGTGCAGTTTCAATTATGAATAGGTATTGTTCATATTGGTCAAAAACCGACTAGTAGAAATGTTAGTTCTTTTTTTACCTCCCCCATTCCCAAAGTGACTGTATAAAGATTCAAATTATCTTAGAAACTGACAGAAAATCCCAACTTTAAAGCATGTGTAGCAAATACTGCTGATATCTCAGAAACCCAACAGACTGAGTTTAAAACTCAAGTAATGAAGATCTTTGCTATAAAGAATAGAGAGGAAAGAAAAGAAAGCCTTCTTCAGATATCAGTGGAAATAAATAGAGGAAAACAATAGAATGGGAAAGACTAGAGATCTCATCAAGAGATACCACGGGAATACTTCTTGCAAAAATGGGAGCAATAAAGGACAGAAATGGTATGGACCTAACAGAAGCAGAAGATATTATGAAGAAGTGGCAAGAATACACAGAAAAACTTTACAAAAAAGATCTTCATGACCCAGATAATCACAAAGGTGTGATCACTCACCTAGAGCCAAACATCCTGGAATGTGAAGTCAAGTGGGCTTTAGGAAGCATTACTACGAACAAAGCTGGTGAAGGTGATGGAATTTCAGTTGAGCTATTTCAAATCCTAAATGATGATACTGCGAAAGTGCTGCATTCAATGTGCCAGCAAATTTGGAAAACTCAGCAGTGCCCACAGGACTGGTCACTTTTCATTCCAATCCCAAGGAAAGGTAATGCTAGAGAATATTCAAACTACTGCACAAATGCATTCATCTCACATGCTAGCAAAGTAATGCTCAAAATTCTCCAAGCCAGTCTTCAACAGTCCATGAACCATGAACTTCCAGATGTTCAATCTGGTTTTAGAAAAGGCAGAGGAACCAGAAAACAAACTGCCAACATCAGTCGAATCATTGAAAAAGCAAGAGAGCTTCAGAAAAACAACTACTTCTGATTTTTTGACAATGCCAAAGCCTTTGACTAATGGGTCAGAACAAACTGGAAAATTCTTCAAGAGATGGGAATACCAGACCACCTGACTTGCCTCTTGAGAAAACTGTATGCACGTGAAGAAGCAACAGTTAGAACTGGACATGGAGCAACAGACTGGTTCCAAATTGGGAAAGTAGTGCATCAAGGCTGTCTATTGTTACCCTGCTTATTTAACTTACATGAAGAGTACATCATGAGAAACACTGGGCTGGAGGAAGCACAAGCTGGAATTAATATTGCTGGGAGAAATATGAGTAACTTCAGATAGGCAGATGACACCATCCTTATGGCAGAAAGTGAAGAAGAAATAAATAGCCTCTTGATGAAAGTGAAAGAGGAGAGGGAAAAAGTTGGCTTAAAACTCAACATTCAGAAAACTAAGATCATGACATCCAGTCCCATCATTTCATGGCAAACAGATGGGGAAACAGTGGCTGACTTTATTTTTTTGGGCTCCAAAATTACTGCAGATAGTGACAGCAGCCATGAATTCAAAAGATGCTTGCTCTTTGGAAGGAAAGCTATGACCAACCTAGACAGCATATTAAAAAGCAGAGACATTTCTTTGACAACAAGGATCTGCCTACTCAAAGCTATGGTTTTTCCAGTGGTCATGTATGGATGTGAGAGTTGGACTGTAAAGAAAGCTGAGTGCCGAATAATTGATGGTTTTGAACTATGGTGTTGGAGAAGACTCTTGAGAGTCCCTTGGACTGCAAGAAAATCCAACCAGTCAATGGTTAAGGAAATCAGTCCTGAATATCCACTGGAAAGACTGATGTTGAAGCTGAAACTCCAATACTTTGGCCACCTGATGCGAAGAACTGACTCATTGGAAAAGACCCTGATGCTGGGAGGGATTGAGGGCAGGAGGAGAAGGGGACAACAGAGGATGAGATGGTTGGATGGCATCACCGACTCAATGGACATGAGTTTGAATAAACTCCAGGAGTTGGTGATGGACAAGGTGGCCTGGTGTGATGCAGCCTATGGGGTCACAAAGAGTTAGATATGACTGAGCAACTGAACTGAACTGAATGAAGAGCCCCTTGTTACTCATTGATATCCACCACTTGACCAGGCTGTTCAAGGTGATCGTGTGAGAGGTGGCTCAGTGCACCTTGGAGTATGTATTATAACTGATTGTGGGACAAAATAAAGACATTGCCAAGGCATAAACATTGGCCATTAGATATATCACAGTGGGTTTTGAGGAGACTAAAAATATAAGTTTTTTAGTCTAAAAATATATGCTTCTGTTCTGTTTCCCTACCCTCAACTCCATTTGGTCTTAAACTAGAGGCTGGGTTTTGTAAACGCTCAATTCACATGGCAATGGCATTGATAGAAAGTTGTTGAAATAAATACAATAGAGTGAATAAGATTACACTTTTGGACACAGTAGTACATGGATGTGATTCTGTTTCTGTCACTTACTACCTGTGTCATTTTAGGTATTGACTGTGCTTCTCTAGGCCTCAGTATCTTACAGAAAGAAAGAATCTTGCCAAATTATTAAAAAAATCTAGCACCCTGTTAGATATGTGATACAATTTAATACATAACTGTTTAGTTCAGTCGCTCAGTCATACCCGACTCTTTGTGACCCTAGTTCAGTCGCTCAGTCATACCCGACTCTTTGTGACCCCGTGGACTGCAGCATGCCAGGCCTCCCTGTCCATTACCAACTCCCAGAGATTGCTCAAACTCATGCCCATTGAGTCAGTGATGCCATCAAACCATCTCATTTTCTGTTGTCCCCTTCTCCTCCCGCCTTCAACCTTTCCCAGCATCAGGGTCTTTTCTAATGAGTCAGTTCTTCTCATCAGGTGGCCAAAGTATTGGAACTTCAGAATCAGTCATTCTAATGAATATTCAGGACTTATTTCCTTTAGGATGGACTGGGTGGATCTCCTTGCTGCCCAAGGGACTCTCAAGAGTCTTCTCCAACACCACAGTTCAAAAAATCAATTCTTCAGCACTCAGGTTCTTTTATAGCCCAACTTTCACATCCATACATGACTACTGAAAAAAAAAAAAAAAAAAACAAAGCTTTGACTATATGAACATTTGTCAGCTCTGCTTTTTAATAAAATGTATAGGTTGAGCATAGTTTTACTTCCAAGGAGCAAGTGTCTTTGAATGTCATGGCTGCAGTCACCATCTGCAGTGATTTTGGAGCCCAAGAAAATAAAGTCTGTCACTGTTTCCATTGTTTCCCCATCTATTTGCCATGAAGTGATGGGACCGGATGCCACGATCTTCATTTTTTGAATGCTGAGTTTCAAGCCAGTTTTTTCACTCTCTTCTTTCACTTTCATCAAGAGGTGCTTTAGTTCCTCTTCACTCTCTGCCATATGAGTGGTGTCATCTGCATATTTGAGGTTATTGTTATTTCTCCCTACAATTGTGATTCCAGCTTGTGCTTCATTCAGCTCAGCATTTTGCACGAAGTATCTGCATATAAGTTAAATAAGCAGGGTGACAATATGCAGCCTTGATGTATTCCTTTCCCAATTTGGAACTAAGTCCATTGTTTGACGTCCGGTTCTAATTGTTGCTTCTTGACCTACTTATAGATTTCTCATGACGCATGTAGGGTAGTCTGTTATTTCAATATCTTGAAGAATTTTCCACAGTTTTGTGATCCACACAGTCAAAGGCTTTGGCATAGTCAAAAAGGCAGAAGTAGATGTTTTTCTGGAACTCTCTTGCTTTTTCTATGTCCAATGGATGTTGGCAACTTGATCTCTGGCTCCTCTGCCTTTTCTAAATCCCGCTTTAACATCTGGAAGTTTACAGTTCAAGTACTGTTGAAGCCTGTCTTGGAGAATTTTGAGGATTACTTTGCTAGTGTGTGAGATGAGTGCAATTGTGTGGTAGTTTGAGCATTCTTTGGCATTGTCTTTCTTTGGGATTGGAATGAAAACTGTCCTTTTCCAGTCCTGTGTCCACTACTTAGTTTTCCAAATTTGCTGGCATATTGAGTGCAGCACTTTCACAGCATCATCTTTTAAAACTTGAAATAGCTTAGCTCGATTTCCATCACCTCCACCTCTTTGCTCGTAGTGAACCTTCCGAAGGCCCACTTGACTTCAGATTCCAGGATATCTGGCTCTATGTGAGGGATCACACCATTATGATTATCTGGGTCATTAAGGTATTTTTGTATAGTTCTTCTAAGTATTCTTGTCACCTCTTCTTAATATCTTCTCCTTCTGTTAGGTTCATATGGTTTCTGTCCTTTATTGTGCCCATCTTTGCATGAAATATTCCCTTGGTATCCTTAATTTTCTTGAAGAGATCTCTAGTCTTTCCCATTCTATTGTTTTCCTTTATTTTTTCACATTGTTCACTAAGGAATGCTTTCTTATCTCTCCTTGCTCTCGTTTGGAACTCTGTATTCTAATCGGTATGTCTTTCCTTTTTTCCTTTACCTTTGGCTTCTCTTTTTTTCTCAACTATTTGTAACATGTCCTCAGACAACCAGTTTGCCTTTTTTGCATTTCTTTTTCTTGAGGATGGTCTTGATCCCTGCCTCGTGTATAATGTCCTGATCCTCTGTCCATAGTTATTCAGGCACTCTGTCAGATGTAATCCCTTGAATCTGTTTGTCACTTCCACTGTATAATCTTAAGGGATTTGATTTAGGTCATACCTGAATGGTCTAGTGGTTTTTCCTACTTTCTTCAATTTAAGTCTGAATTTGGCAATAAGGAGCTCATGAGTTGAGCCACAGTCAGCTCCTGGTATTGTTTTTTTCTGACTGTATAGAGCTTCTCCATCTTTGGCTGCAACAATTATAATCAATCTGATTTTTGTATCGACCATCTGGTGATGTCGACATGTACAGTCATCTCTTGTACTGTTGGAAGGGAGTGTTTGCACTGGTTTGCTATGACCAGTGCATTGTCTTGGCAAAACTCTATTAGCCTTTGCTCTGCTTCATTTTGTACTCCAGGGGAAAACTTGCCTGTTACTCCAGGTATCTCTTGACTTCCTACATTTTCTTTTCAGTCCGCTATAATGAAAAGGACATCATTCTTTGGTGTTAGTTCTAGAAGATATTGTAGGTCATCTTAGACCCATTCAACTTCAGCTTCTTTGGCATTAGTGGTTGGGGCATAGACTTGGATTACTGTGATATTGAATGGTTTGCCTTGGAAACAAACATAAATTATTCTGTCATTTTTGAGATTGTACCCAAGTACTGCATTTAGGATTCTTTTGTTGACTATGAGCGGTACTCCATTTCTTTTAAGGGATTCTTGCCTACATAATGGTCGTAGGAATTAAATTCTCCCATTCCGATCCATTTTAGTTCACTGATTCCTAAAATGTCTATGTTTACTCTCTTTACTCCATCTCCTGTTTGGCCACTTTCAACATACCTTGATTCAAGGACATAACTTTGCAGGTTCCTATGCAATATTATTCTTTACAGCATCAGGCTTTACTTCTATCACCAGTCACATCCACAGCTGTTGTTTTTGCTTATTCTCTGCCTCTTTATTCATTATGGAATTATTTCTCCACTCTTGTCCAGTAGCATGTTGGCCGCCTACCAGCCTGGATAGTTCATCTTTCAGTGTTTTATATATATATAAATATATATATATGTATATATATATATATTTTTTGTCTTTTCATGCTGTTCATGGGGTTCTCAAGGCAAGAATACTGAAGTGGGTTGCCATTCCCTACTCCAGCGGACCACATTTTGTCAGAACTCTGCACCATGACCCGTCCGTCTTGGGTTGCCTTACACTGCATGTCTCATAGTTTCACTGAGTTAGACAAGTTTGTGGTCCATGTGATCAGTTTGGTTAGTTTGTGATGTTTGATTGTAATCATTATGGTATAGTAAATAATTGTTACTATACCATAATTTGTTCAAACATTTTAATAGTTAAAACACCTTTAGTTTAAGTACCATTAAAAAAGAAAAGCACTTCCAAATCAAATTACAAGGCTTGTCCTGATGTTATAGATATATCGAAATCAGTTAAATATAGTACTACTCACTTAAACATCACAATTTATTTCTAATATTTAGTTCATTGGGAAAGATTTAATATAATGTGATAGAAATGTTACAGCATTATTTTGTAATAGTTTTATTTTTTGTATTTAACATAAATATAACATATTTTGACAATAAATTTTAAGAAAGCTTTAATATTTATTTTAACAAGAGAAGATGATCAGCACAATCAAAACTTTTGTTAGCTTTTTTATGTATGAAATATTATAATTAGACACTGTCTTGGATTTACACATTTTCTTAAAATGTGATAGCAGATCTGCCCTAATTAGAACTTCTCCAAAGTTGTTAATGAACATTCAAAGTTAGATATTAATACTCAGTTTATTAATTTGAGAGTTTTTTTTTTTTTTCAGAGAAATGAGTAAAAAAAAAATGTTTACTTATTTGCTTAATAGTTAAGATGAAGACAAAAACAATCATGTTTGAAAAGATTATGTTGAGATTAGAACAGACACATAAGGTTATTGTTCACAAATTAATTAAAATAAAGTATGATATAGAAGGAAAATTATATATTTTATTGTCATATTCAAAATATTTGTTTTAATTATTATTTAACAAGTTCTGATATATTTAACAAGTTTAGTTCTCCACAATGTATTTTAAATAAATGCTGCTTTACCTCTTGTCTTCACAATTCAGACTGAATGCTTATAAAGCATCACAAAATAACACAAACCAGCTCTGATTCTTTGCATTCAAACCTGTTCCTATCACAGTCTCCTAATAAAGGTAATCTCCCCAAGATTAAAGACGTTTTTTCTCCAAATTTATATTCAGTCATTCAGAAAATCCTTCCAATTAAGTCTCAGATCCATTACCATCAACTTCTCCACCATTATCACCCTTATTCAAGACATCCTTGTTGCTTTTTTTTTTTCACTCAGTAGATTGTAAGGACCTCTATTTTTCCTGCTTATACTCTTGCATTATTCCTGTTTATGCTCAATATAGCAGTCACAGTTAGTCTGTTAAATATTTAATCACTTCATGTCAGTGTGTTTTCATCCTCCACTTCCGTGGTGCCACATTTTACTCCAAGCAAATGTCAAACAAGGTCTTACACAGTTCAGGCTCTTGTTAATCCCTCTAACGTTAGCTCCTATTCTTCTGCCCTTATTTATTCTACTTAACCATTTTGCTGTCCCTGAACACTCCAGACATACTCCCATGTCAAGGCTTTTGCACTATTTTCTTTTCCTGAAGTATTCTAATATCATTGACCTGGCTCATTTCCTCAAGTTCATTAAGAATTTACCCAAATAGTATCCTCTCAATAAGACCTTGCTTGACCACCTTACTTATAATTTTAACTGCTTTTTCTAATAGACCCTGTTTGATTTACTTCCTTTAGCCTTTCTCACAGCACTTTATTGATTTGTAACTTACAATATGATATACTTATTTACTTTACTATTTCTTACTCCAATTGAAAAGAAATTATTTCAGTTTAGCTTTTACTATTTTAGTTTTCTGATATATCTCTAAATAATACCTGGAACATGGTAGGAACTCAGTAAATATTGACTGAATGAATGATTGCATCTACACATATATCTTAATATACTAGGGTTGAACAACTCCTTTCAGACATGTTTCCTTCTACAACTGACTAGGTCATCAGACACCAAATTGAAATCATACCTTTACTAAATTAATGGTATGTGAGCTCCACTGATATGTCTATGGGTTACCATTGCCTGTGTTTACAACAGTGTGGGGAAACAGGCTATCAAGTTTGCTTTCTGATGGATTTCCCATAATAAAGTTATTCTTACTGTAACTTCTCAAAGTTCATTCACGAATATCAAATGACGTTGATATTCTTCAATAGAGTGTATAGTTGAGTCTTCTCAAATGGCTCAGCAGGTAAAGAATCTGTCTACAACACAGGAGACACAGGAGATGCTGTGTCAGGAAGATCCCCTGAAGTAGGGCATGGAAACCCACTAAAGTATTCTTGCCTGGAGAATCCAATGGACAGAGGAGCCTGATGTGGTACAGTTCATGGGGTCACAAAGAGTTGGACAAAACTGAGCAACTGAATGCATAGTTGATAAAAAATAGTGGGAATAAGAAAGCTCAACTTTTTTTGTTTTTGGTTTTCCTTTTTTTGCCTGTTTGTTTTCAAAATTTAAATATAATGAGTCTTACTGAATGCTTGTAATTTAAGTTAAAATATTTTTCAAAATTCTGAGAGAGGAGTCCATTATTAATCTATGGTTTTCTTACAAGCACTTTAAAATTGTGTGCATGATGGATAGGATAAGACATGCACCGTTTGTTGCTCTGTTTCACTTTTTTGGAGATAAATAATGGCTTTTTCACAGCAGTTCCACTTCATCTAATTCAGTCTGATTTGATACCTCCATCGGGAAGTATAGATCATTCAAAACTGATTGTTTTGGGAAGTCTCAACAGATATTTCATATTCAGTGGATTAGCATAAGTAGCAAGCTATGATTTTACATCTTGTTCTAAAGGCCAACTATTATTTGGACCCAAAGTTGCCCTATTTACAAGCAGAATGCAAAGTAGGATAATCTGTAGAGCTCCGTGAAAATATAAGTAATAGGCTACACTTAGGAAGCATGTTATTTTGCAGTTTGGGATCTGTACCTCAATTTTAAAAGAAAACTGAAAGAAACTAGTAACCCAATCCAAAAAAAAAAAAAAAAAGAGGGGGGATGGGCAGAGGTGCTAAATAGACTTTCTCTCAAAAAAACATACAGATGGTCAATAACCACATGAAAAGATGCTCAGTATCACTAATTATCCAAAACTACAATGAGGTATCACTTCACACTGGTCAGAATGGTCATCATCAAAAAATCTGCAAATGATAAATGCTGGAGAGAGTGTGGAGAAAAGGGAGCCATTCTACAGCATTGGTGGGGATGTAACTTGGTACAGCCACTATGGAGAACAGCATGGAGGTTCCTTTAAAAACTAAAAATAGAGGTACTATATTATCTAACAATCCCACTCCTGGACCTGTATCCAGAGAAAACCATACAGTAAATCCCCCATATATAAACCCTCAAGTTGTGAGCTCTAAGATGCAAACCCACATTATATCAATGTGAGACATGTGAAAGTATACCTTGCCATCTTCTATTGCTGAAAATCTTTCATCTCTACTATCTCCCACCTCTTATCCCTCCCCCAGTCAGTAACTCTTCTTGCCTCTTCACTAAACATCAGCTGTTGTACAATATTACCGTAATTTTAAGGTACCGTCCTATAAGATTAAAATGTTTTCTTTATTTTTTTGTGTTTGTTTTTTTTTATGTATTATTTGTGTGAAAATTATTGCAAACCTATTTCAGTACATTATTATATAACCCATTGTGTTAGTTGGGTACCCAAGCTAACTTTGTTGGCCTTATGAACAAATTGGACTTAAAAATGTGCTCTCAGAATGCAATTTGTTTGTTATATAGGGGGCTTACTGTAATTTTAAAATATGCTTGTACCCTGTTGTTCATTGCAGCACAATTATACTTGTACCTCATTGTTCATTACAACACTATTTACAATAACCAGGACATGGAAGCAACCCAAATCTCCACTGACAGATGAATGAATAAAGAAGATGTAGTACATATATAATGAAGTATTGCTCAACCATAAAAAAAATGAAATAATGCCATTTGCAGCAACATGGATGAATTAGATATTGTCATACTGAATGAAGCAAGTCAGACAAAGATAAATATCATATGATATCACCTGTATGTGAAATCTTAAAAAAGAAAATGGTATCATCTGCATTTCTGAGGTTGTTGATATTTCTCCCAGTAATCTTGATTCTAGTTTGTGGGACATCCAGCCTATAATTTCACATTATTCTCTCTGCATATAAGTTAAATATAAAATGATTAGCGTAAAACTCCTCAGTTATCACAATACTCTTTTAAATACAGTACAGAAGTTGTTGTCCATTCACCCAGTCGTGTCTGACTCTTTGTGACTATGTGGACAGCAGCACTCCAGTCCTTCCTGTACCTGACCATCTCCTGAAGTTTGCCCACATTAATGTCTATTGCATTGGTGATGCTATCCAGCCATCTCATCCTCCGATGCCTTCTTCTCCTTTTGTCCTCAATCTTTCCCAGCATCAAGGACTTTTCCAATGAGTCAGCTCTTCAGAGGTGACCAAAATACTGGAGCTTCAGTTTCAGCATCAGTTTTTGCAATGAGTATTCAGGATTGATTTCCTTTAGTATTGAGTGTCTTGATATCCTTGCTGTCCAAAGGGCTCTCAGGAGACTTCTCCAGAATCACAGTTTGAAGTCATCAATTCTTTGGTGCTCAGCCTTCTTTATGGTCCAGTTCTCATCTCCATACATGACTACTGGGAAGACCATATCCTTGACTATATGAACCTTTGTCGGCAGAGTGATGTTGCTACTTTTCAATACACTGTCTCAGTTTGTCATAGCTTTTCTTCCAAGAAGCAGTGTCTTCTTATTTCATGGCTTCAGTCACCATCTTCAGTGATTTTAGAGTCCAAGAAGAGAAAAGCTGTCACTGTCTCCATTATAAAAGCAATGATCCATAAAATAAACATTTGATAAGTTGTACTTCATTAAAATTAAAATCTCCTGGTCTGCTGAAGAAAAAATGAAGACAGTATCAAAAGAGTGAAGATAAAAGCCATAGATTTTGGGGAAAAATGCTTTAAAAAGACATAACTGATAAAGCATTATTATCCAAAACATGCAAAGAATGTTTAAAATTCAATAAAATGATAAATAATGTGATTAAAAATGTGAAAAAAGACCTTAAAAGATGTCTCACCAAAGATAGCATACAGATGGCAAATAGATTATAAAAAAGTACTCAATATAACATGTCATTAGGGAATTGAAAATTAAAATAACAACATATTATCACCATGTACATATTAGAAAAGCCAAACTCTGAAACAATGACTGCTTTAAGTGCTAACCAGTCTGTGAAGCAAGGAGAACTTTCATTTGCTACTGTGTGTGTGTGTGTGTTTGTGTTAGTAGCTCAGTCGTGTTCAACTCTTTGCAATCCCATGGACTGTAGCTCTTCAGGCTCCTCAGTCCATGGAATTATCCAGGCCAAGAATACCAGAGTGGGTTACCATTTCCTTCTCTAGAGAGTGAGTACTGAGGGGAACGTGAATTGGTGCAGCCACTTTGTAAGATAGGTTGACATTAAATAATAATAATACATATGCTGACTCTGTGATCAAACTATTTCTTGCTTATATTTACCCAACCAACTTAAAACTTATGTTCAAACATAAGCCTGAATGGAAAGATGGGAAAAGAGTATGTCAAGGCTGTATATTGTCTCCCTATTTATTGAACTTATATGCAGAGGACATCATGAGAAGTGCTGGGCTGAAGACAGAAAGTGAAGAAGAACTAAAGAGCCTCTTGATGAACGTGAAAGATAAGAGTGAAAAAGTTGGCTTAAAACTCAACATTCAGGAAAAAAAAAAAAAGATCATGGCATCTGATCCCATCACTTCATGGCAAATAGATGGGGAAGCAATGGAAACAATGACAGACTTTATTTGCGGGGGGGGGGGGGGGAGGAGGGGGGGGCGGGGGCTCGAAAATCACTGGAGATGGTGACTGCAGCCATGAAATTAAAAGATGTTTGCCTCTTGGAAGAAAAGTTATGACCAACCTAGACAGCATATTAAAAAGCAGAGTCATTATTTTGCCAAAAAAGGCCCATCTAGTCAAAGCTATGGTTTGTCCAGTATTCATGTAGGAATGTAAGAGTTGGACTATAAAGAAAGCTGAGTGCTGAAGAATTGATGCTTTGTACCATGGTGTTAGAGAAGACTCTTGAGAGTCCCTTGGACTGAGAGAAGATCCAACCAGTCTGTCATATAGGAAATCAGTCCTGAGTGTTCATTGTGAGGACTGATGCTGAAGCCAAAACTCCAATATTTTGGCCACCTGATGTAAAGAACTGACTCATTTGAAAAGACCCTGATACTGGGACAGTTTGAAGGCAGGAGGAGAAGGGGATGACAGAGGATGAGATGGTTGAATGGCATCACCGACTCAATGGACATGAGTTTAAGTAAACTCCTGGAGTTGGTGATGGACAAGGAGGCCTGGAGTACTGCAGTCCATGGGGTCACAAAGAATCAGACACGACTGAGTGACTGAACTGACCTGAAGCCTGAATGAGAATGTTTATAGCAGCTTTATTTATAATTGCCAAAACTTGGAAGAAATCAAGCTACTCTTCAGTAGAATGCATGAATAAATGAACTGTGGTACATAGAAACAATGGAATAGTGCTCAGTGGTAAAAATAAAGCACCTACAAGGCTATGAAAAGACATAGAAGAAGCTTAAATAAATACTAAATGAAAAAGGCTAATCTGAAAAGGCTGCAGGCTGTTTGATTCTAAATGAATGTCATTCTTGGAAAGAGAAAATCATAAAGACAGGAAAAAGATCAGTGTTTTCCAGGAATTAACAAGAGAAAAGAAGGGAACACAGAGAACTTTAGGGCACTGAGAATATTCTGTATGATATTAAAGTGTGGATATGTGCCATTATACCTTTGTTCAAACCCAAGAATGTACAACCCCAAGAGTGAGCCCTAATGTTAACTATGAAATTTGGATGTAATGATGTGTTAATGTAGGTTTATCAGCTGTAGTGAAAGTACCACTATAATGCAGGATGTCAGTATAAAATATTGTGCATTCTTGGGTGTGGGGTAGTATATGGGAATTCTGAGTTCTTGAGAGTACTAGAGTCACAGTTCATTTTACTGTGACTTGACTACTTTTAAAAAATTAATTAAAAACTTTTTTCTCCACCCAATATAATTGGACTTCCCTGGTGGCTCAGTGGTAAGGAATCCACCTGCCAATGCAGGAGCAGCAGTTTGGTCCCTGGAACAGTAAGATTCCATGGAGAAGGAAATGACAACCCATTCCAGTATTCTTTCCTGGGAAATCATGGAAGCTGATCCTGTTACAGCTACACCAGAAGTTGCAAAGAACTCAACATTGACCATTCTGTGGTCATTTGATATTTGACGCAAATTGGAAAGGTAACAAAGTTCAATAAATGGGTGCCTCATGAGCTGTTTGAAAATTTAAAAAAAAAAAATGCTGTTTTGAGGTGTTGTATTCTCTAATTCTATGCAACACCAATGAACCATTTCTTAATCAGATTATGACATGGAATGAAAAGTGGATTTTATATGACAACCAGTGATGACCAGCTCAGTGATTGGACAGAGAAGCTCCAAAGCATCCCCCAAAGCCAAACTTGCACCAAAAAATGGGCCATGGTCACTGTTTGGTAGTCTGCTGCCTGTCTGATCCACTATAATTTTTTTAATCCCAGCCAGACAATTATATCTGAGAAGTAAGCTCAGCAAGTCATTGAAATGCACTGAAAACTGTATAGCCTGCAGCAGGGACTGATCAATAGAAAGGGCCCGATTCTTCTGCATGACAATGCCCAACTGCAGGTTGTACAACCAACACTTCAACAGTTGAAGGAATTGAGCTACAAAGTTATGCATCATTGCTATATTCACCTGATCTCTCTTAAGTCGACTACCACTTCTTCAAGTATCTCAACAACTTTTTGCAAGAAAAACTAGCAGAAAGTAGAAAATGCTTCCTGAGAGTTCACTGAATTCTGAATCAGGGATTTTTATGCTACAGGAGTAAACAAACTTCTCATTGGCAAATTTGTGTTGATTGTAATGATTCCTATTTTTTATTAATAAAGATATGTTTGAGCCTGTTTATAATGACTTAAAATCCACTGTCTGAAACCACAATTATGTTTACACCAACGTAATACATCATAGGAACAAACAACTTTTCAATATAGGTGTTCAGACAGTATATCTTTTTATTGTCTCTAGAACATACAAACTATTTATAAAAGTTGCTGTAGTTTCATCCCCTTTTCCTACATGGTTTAATTGATATCTCCTTATTTTTTTTCCCTTAACTGAATTATATAATGCTTGAATATAGCTTCTTTTTAAAAACAGATAGAAAAAATATTGATGGTCCAAATTTTGCATCATCACATCTTTTACAGTACATGATTCATTTCAATCACACTGAGGTCTATACTTTCTGTAACATTTTGAAACATTTCATAGTTTTGCCATCATTTTTATTTTGTGGTTCATCATTAATAAGTTGCTTACATATCTCTGGCAAAACAAAGTGCAAGCTTTTTATGGTTTAGTTTTTTTTAAATAATCTTTTTAAAAAATGAACTGGAGCCTATTATACAGAGTTAAGTAAGCCAGAAAGAAAAACACCAATACAGTATACTAACGCATATATATGGAATTTAGAAAGATGCTAACAATAACCCTGTGTACGAGACAGCAAAAGAGACACTGATGTATAGATCAGTCTTATGGACTCTGTTGCAGAGGGAAAGGGTGGGAAGATTTGGGAGAATGGCATTGAAACATGTATAATATCATGTATGAAATGAGATGCCAGTCCAGGTTCAATGCACGATACTGGATGCTTGAGGCTGGTGCACTGGGATGACCCAGAGGGATGGTATGGGGAGGGAGGAGGGAGGAGGGTTCAGGATGGGGAACACATGTATACCTGTGGTGGATTCATTTTGATATTTGGCAAAACTAATACAATTTGTAAAGTTTAAAAATAAAATTTTAAAAAAATTGGAAATATTTGCACATGAAAAATAAATTAATTAATTTAAAAAAATATATGATTATTTACCAAACAAAACATCTGTGAAAGTTTTGTCTTTGCTTTTGTTTTTTCACTAGTATATAACATTTACTTTGCAGGGACAAATTTAAGTTGAATAAATGTGTTTCTCTGATCCTCATTACATTTTTTTTCTTGCAATATTATATTAAATTAGATATTTCTTTTTAGCCTATAGGCACTTAGAACTCCAAATTCAAGCTAGCTGTCAACCACATGTGATCATATTAATGAAAATAACTGATGTGACAACAAAATGAATAAAAAGTTGTAGGTGTACCAAGTGGGCTTTTCCAGTTATAATAAGTAATATAATTAAACTGTTCAGAAATACATTTTATCTAAGACAGTGTAATTGTTGCATCTAAACCTTTAGCTGTACTAATGGCAAGGAATTTAATTTAAAATTCAGAGCTAGTTTCCTATTTAAATCCATTTGTTTCCTAGAAAATAAGACTCAATAGTCTCCACATAGATTTAAACTTTCCACCAATATCCCTCCCTCCTAAAATTTAGAGGTGGGGATAGGTATTTTTATGTGTCTCTTAGTTTTGGTTATGCTGCTAAATATCTTTAGTGATTGTGTTTTTCTAGTTAAGTTTCCAGGCCAAACAGCACACGATCTTCTTTGATTCAGCTCTTTCTATCTCTACTGATCCAATGAGATTTAGCCACTTATTCCTTCAGATAGTTTGCCACATCCTTCTGATAATACACTCTCTTTGAATTTCTCTGCCTCTCAGTAGACATAACAATCTTGATTTCTTCTAAGTTTTCAATATTGTAAGCTCCAGGAAAACATTTCTTGCATCATCAACTTGCCTCTGGAGCACTGAGGGAAGCATAGTTATAAGTAAATTTATTACATGCCCACCTTCCCCATACATAAAAACTGGATTGAGGTGAAAAGAGAAAGCCCTCTATAATACTTCTTACTCTCTTTTTTCCAAAAACATTTTACTTCTGCATCTTGAAACTCTTTTTTTTTTTTTTTCCTCCCCTCCTTTAGAACATAAAGACAGAATAAAAGCATAGTGCAGAATGTTGCTTTACTAGCCACACTATTTTCCTACTTTGCCTCAAGTTTTATGAAACATTGACAAAACCACAAAAGATTGGTCTTTATGTTATGATAGAACACAGCAAAAATAGAAAAGAGAATCTTGGAATGAAAACCGTTTGTAGTTATAATTCTTAGTGACATATTTCATTATCTCTTTAAAACTAAAGGAAGGTTTTAAGGTCTTGTCTTATACATATAATAATGCTTTTCCAATTTCAAAAAGAGATGGACTTGGGAATTAAAATGTAGATGAGTACATCCAACTATTATTCCTATAGTCTCACTTTCAAAACTTTAGGTTATTATCCCTAGAAATCTGAGGTTTGTTATTCTAGTGATTACTTCCAGAGTTAGAATGATTCCATAAGAGAAAAATTATTTTCAAAATTTTAACTATCATTTTGTTGAAGCTTTTAATAACAATAGAAAAATGTAGAAAACAGTGTCATAGTAACCAATCAAGTGATTAACTGGATATATAGGAGAAATAAAGTTTGTACTATACAATCTGGACAATGAGGTACATGGCAGAGAATCTAAGGGTCTAGAAGAAATTGAAGGCTTGATAGTGTATTTATCAGACCTATCCATTTGTATTAACTGAAATTTAAGCCTAGAATATGGTAGAGATTTGGCCAAGAAAAATATGTGAATTAATTGTAGAGTCAACACCAGAACTCTTGCCCTTGATTTAACAATTGTCTTAAAAATGATATTGTCAGAAAAATAATTATAAAGAGAAAGAAAGAGATATTTTTGCAAAATCCAGTATGCCAAGAACCACTTAGGATAGAATTATTTTGTGCAATTTTCAAGAAAATCATTATGAAATATTAATAATTTTGTATTAAATAGCCCAATAACTCTTGAAATTTGAATTTGAGTACTTTTGCAATGTCATTTTGGAGTTATTTGACAGAAAATTTATCTTTGCTTTTCAGTTGAAATTCAGATATAAACATGGACCAATAATGTAGGTAGGGTTAAAAAAAAAAAAGTTTCAATTATGTGACTTCAAACCATGACCAATTTTATCTTAGTTTAAAGTCATTATAAGAATACTAGCACCTAGCTATCAAAATAACCTCATTCTTATATTTGTCTAAGTTTTTCTAATGAAAAGAGAGATTTTTCACATTAACAGAATCCTAAAATGGATTCATTGGAGAAGGCAATGGCAACCCACTCCAGTGTTCTTGCCTGGAGAATCCCAGGGACAGGGGAGCCTGGTGGGCTGCCGTCTATGGGGTCACAGAGAGTCGGACACGACTGAAGCGACTTAGCAGCACTAGCAAAATGAATTCATAGCTGGCCAAATCTAACTATGTCCAATTAAAAATGTAAAGGAAATCACTGAAAGTAGGAAAGAAAGTCATATTCTTGTTAGAAAGTTATCTGTTTTCATTTTCAACAAAATTCAATTTTCAAGTAGCTACCAAGTATTAAACTTGATAGAAATGAATATATATACACACACATGATATATATATATCATGCTTTGGAAAATACAAAAGTAGGTCCTTGTAAGAAGATTTTAAAAAACAGAAATTGTTAACTAGTAGAACAGTGTCTTTCATCAGTCCTCATATCTTAAGGGATCACTGAGCACTGTAATCTCTGAATCACCTCTGAGATCATTCTTTCTTTACTTGAAAAATAATACACATTCATAGTCATGATTTAACTGTTTTGTGATCCAATTCTGTGGAATCCATGAAGTGTAACAAACTGCCTTTGTTTTGTCCTGCTTTCTCTGTCCCTTTTAGTTCAGACTGGTGCATTCTTTGCTGGTACAATCCCATTTATATTCCTGGCTCCTACTGAGATAGGTGATAAGTCCATGAGTCATACTCATTATTTTTATCAACTACATTCCCAGGATCCCCTTCAGAGAAAGCATTCTCATTTTGTGTGTGTGTGTGTGTGTGTGTGTTAGGGATAGGCTGAAAATTTTCTATCCTCAAATTCTTATTTCTTTATGCTTCATCTTTCTTTCTTTATCTCTCTCTTTCCACATTTCACTGTAAGAAGTCATCAGGAACCAATCTCCTCCTTTAAAACTTTGCTTACAAGTTTCCTCAGGTAATATTCAATTCCATTGGACACAAATTTTATCTTCCACAAAATACTAGAGTACATTTCAGTTGAGGTGGCTTTTTTGTTTGTTTGCATTGGCATATTATAACAAAAACTGCCTTTCTCCTGTTTCCAATAACAAGTTCTCATTTCCATATGTGACTTTGCCAGAGAGACCCAGACATCTTTTTTTTTTTTTTTTTTTTTTTAAGATATCTCAAAACTCATCCACCTGCTACCCATTCTCTAAGCCAGGCTTCAACAGTACATGAACTAAGAACTTCCAGATTCTCAAGCTGGACTTAGAAAAGACAGAGGAACCAGAAATCAAATTGCCAACATCTGTTGAATCATAGAAAAAGCAAGAGAATTACTGAAGAGCATCTACATCTGCTCCATTGACTATGCTAAAGCCTTTGTGTGGATCGCACCAAACTGTGGAAAATTCTTAAAGAGATGTCAGATCACCTTACCTGCCTCCAGAGATCTGTATGCTAGTCAAGGAACAATAGTTAGTCTGAACATGGAACAATGGACTGGTTCCAAATTGGGAAAAGAGTACCTCAAGGCTGCATATTGTCACCCTGCTTATTTAACTTATACGCAGTGTACATCATGCTAAATGTCGGACTTAATGAAGAACAAACTGGAATCAACATTGCCAGGAGGAATATCAATAACTTCAGATGTGAAGATGACACCACCCTTAGGACAGAAAGAGAAGAGGAAGTAAAGAGCCTTCTGATGAAGGTGAAAGAAGAGAATGAAAAAGTTGGCTTAAAACTCAAAAAAAGAAAACACACACACACACACACACACCAAAATCATGGCATCTAGTCTCATCACTTCATGGCAAATAGATGGGGAAACAATGGACACATTATTTTTGGGGGCTCCAAAATCACTGCAGATGGTGACTCCATGAAATTAAAAGAGGCTTGCTCCTTGGCAGAAAAGCTATGACCAACCTAGACGGCATATTAAAAAGCAGAGACATTTCTTTGCCAAAAAAGTCCATATAGTGAAAGCTGTATCTTTTCCAGTAGCCATGTATGAATGTGAGAGCTGGACTATGAAGAAGGCTGAACACTGAACAACAACTATGGTGTTGGAGAAGACTCTTGAGAGTCCCTTGGACTGCAAGGAGATCAAACCAGTCAATCCCGAAGGAAATCAGTTCTGAATATTCATTGGAAGGACTGAAGCTGAAGCTCCAATACTTTGAACACCTAATATGAAGAGCCAACTCGTTAGAAAAGACTCTGATCCTGGGAAAGATTGAAAGTAGGAAAAAGGGACAATAGAGGACAAGATGGTTGGATGGCATCACTGCCTCGATAGACATGAGTTTGAGTAAGCTCCCGGAGATGATGAAGGACAGGGAAGACTAGCGTGCTGCAGCCCATGGGGTCACACGGTCAGACATGACTGAGCGACTGAACACCAATGCTACTTCCGTGTTTAGTATTTGTTACAGGAGAACGTCATCCTTAATTCTAAAGTCCATATTTGTCTGCAAATAGTGTCATGATACATTTTATATTTTGTTGCTCAAAAAACAGAAATTTATTTTTCTGTTTTAAGGGTGCAAAGTAAAAGAGCCAAGTGCTGGTCAAGTTGGTTTTTGATGAGAGTTCTCTTCCTGAGTATTTGTTGGCATTGCCTTTCTTTGGGACTGGAATGAAAAGTGATCTTTTCCAGATCCGTAAGCATCACTATGAACAAAGCTAGTGGAAGTGATACAATTTCAGTTGAGCTATTCCAAATCCTGAAAGATGATGCTGTGAAAGTGCTGCACTCAATATGCCAGCAAATTTGGAAAACTCAGCAGTGGCCACAGGACTGGAAAAGTTCAGTTTTCATTCCAAACCCAAAGAAAGGCAATGCCAAAGAATGCTCAAACTAACGCACAATTGCACTCATCTCATACGCTAGTAAAGTAATGCTCAAAATTCTCCAAGCCAGGCTTCAGCAATATGTGAACCGTGAACTTCCTGATGTTCAAGCTGGTTTTAGAGAAGGCAGAGGAACCAGAGATCAAAAAAGGCAGAGGAACCAGGGATCAAATTGCCAACATCCACTGGATCATGGAAAAAGCAAGAGAGTTCCAGAAAAACATCTATTTCTGCTTTATTGACTATGTCAAAGCCTTTGACTGTGTGGATCACAATAAACTGGAAAATTCTGAAAGAGATGGGAATACCAGACCACCTGATCTGCTTCTTGAGAAATTTGTATGCAGGTCAGGAAGCAACAGTTAGAACTGGACATGGAACAACAGACTGGTTCCAAATAAGAAAAGGAGTTCGTCAAGGCTGTATATTGTCACCCTGTTTATTTAACTTATATGCAGAGTACATCATGAGAAACGCTGGACTGGAAGAAACACAAGCTGGAATCAAGATTGCTGGGAGAAATATCAATAACCTCAGATATGCAGATGACACCACCCTTATGGCAGAAAGTGAAGAGGAATTCAAAAGCCTCTTGATGAAGGTGAAAGTGGAGAGTGAAAAAGTTGTCTTAAAGCTCAATATTCAGAAAACGAAGATCATGGCATCCGGTCCCATCACTTCATGGGAAATAGACGGGGAAACAGTGGAAACAGTGTCAGACTTTATTTTTCTGGGCTCCAAAATCACTGCAGATGGTGACTGCAGCCATGAAATTAAAAGATGCTTACTCCTTGGAAGGAAAGTTATGACCAACCTAGATAGCATTTTAAAAAGCAGAGATATTACTTTGCCAGCAAAGGTCCGCCTAGTCAAGGCTATTGTTTTTCCAGTGGTCATGTATGGATGCTAGAGTTGGACTGTGAAGAAAGCTGAGCGCCGAAAAATTGATGCTTTTGAACTGTGGTACTGGAGTAGACTCTTGAGAGTCCCTTAGACTGCAAGGAGATCCACCAGTCTATCCTAAAGGAGACCAGTCCTAGGTGTTCACTGGAAGGAATGATGCTAAAGCTGAAACTCCAATATTTTGGCCACGTCATGCAAATAGTTGACTCATTGGAAAAGATCCTGATGCTGGGAGGGATGAGGGCAGGAGGAGAAGGGGACAACAGAGAATGAGATGGCTGGGTGGCATCACTGACTCGATGCACATGAGTTTGGGTGAACTCTGGGAGTTGGTGATGGACTGGGAGGCCTGGCCTGCTGCGATTCATGAATCTCAGAGTCAGACACGACTGAGCAACTGAGCTGAACTCTTCCTGAATTGTCACACTGGGAGTTATGAATACTGAGGGTATATTTTTCAATCAATAACAGTAGTTTAGAATGTAAGTTTTGAAAGAATTTAAGCAAGTTGGGAAACCTGTGATTTGGATCATGAAGGATATGAAGTTTAAATAAAGGTATGAATAGTTATGAGAAAATTCAGTTTTCAGCAGATATCTGATGTTTAACTCTGATCAAAATACCTGTGAAAATATGTAAGTGTTGCTAAAATATTTTAATAATGCACTCATTAAATGTTCATGATAAAATTCTGAGGGGTTCCTTGGTAGTTCAAATGGTAAAGAGTCTACCTGCAATATGAGAGACCTGTATTCAATCCCTGGGTTGGGAAGATATCCTAAACAAGGGCATTGCAACACACTCCAGTATTCTTGCCTAAAGAATTCCATTGACAGAAGAGCCTGGCAGGCTACAGTCCATGGGTTCGCAAAGATTTGGACACGACTGAGACTTTCACTCTCATTAAATGAAAGCAGGACCTCAGAGGGGTAATAGATCATAGATCTATTAGATTACAAGCTCATGTGGATTGTTGGCAGCATTAAGTTGCCTGCAAGTTATCAGACTTGAGGGCATCTGACTGTCGGTTGGACAAAATGAAAGTGTTAGCTGCTCAGTCTTGTCCAACTCTTTGTGACCCCATGGACTGTATAGACCACTAGGCTCCTCTGTCCATGGAATTCTCCAGGCAAAAATACTGGAATGGGTTTCCATTCCTTTCTCCAGGGGATCTTCCTGACATAGGGATGGATCAAAACCGGGTCTTCTGCATTGCAGACAGATTCTTTACTGTCTGAGCCATCAGGGAAGCTCACCTGTTAGCCAAAGGCTGCCTTAAATTCCTTGTCAAAAAGTTGATCATAGCATAGCCTCTTCTGAGCCAGCAAGAGAGAGAGCTCACAAAATTGGCTATATAAACTAAACAGCATTTTATGAGTGTAGGAAAAAATGATTTGATGAATGCATTAAAAACAGATCCATGTAATTAAGTTGCTGACATGACAAAGCAATGAGTCAGAATAAAAAATATCCATGATAAATTTAACTACGCTGAAATTATTTATCTGGTTGTATAAATTAGGGAAAGATATTATGCACATATAGAAAATAAAGGATTAAGATCTATTAATCCAATGAACAAAAGGAGCTAAACTTTTAATATGAAAATGGACAAATATTTTGAACAGGAATAGCCTAGAAAAAGAAACCTATGGTCTATAATCCAAAAACAACATTAGCTCTCATGGAATCACACCTAGTCAACCTTGTTAGATACACACCTGCTTGGCAAACATTTTAGAATCTGAAGTAACATTAAGTAACATTATTGTGGTTGTGGCAATTTTTATCAAATTCCCTTCACTGGAAGAAAGTCATAGAATTTTTATTTGTTTATTTTTGGCTGTACCTTCTGGTAACGTTAAGTAACATTATTGAGGCTGTGTCAAGTTTTATCAAATTCCCTTGGCTGAATGCAAGTCATAGGATTCTTGTAGGTTTATTTGTTTGTTTTTCGCAGTACCTGTGGCATGAGTCTATGCCCCAATGAGTAACGCTGAAGAAGCTGAAGTTGAAAGGTTCTATGAAGACCTACAAGACCTTTTAGAACTAATACCCCCAAAAGATGTCCTTTTCATTATAGGGGACTGGAATGCAAAAGTAGGAAGTCAAAAAACACCTGAAATAACAGGCAAATTTGGCCTTGGAATATGGAATGAAGCAGGGCAAAGACTAATAGAGTTTTGCCAAGAAAATGCAGTGGTCCTAACAAACACCCTCTTCCAACAACACAAGAGAAGACTCTATACATGGACATCATGAGATGGTCAAAACTGAAATCAGATTGATTATATTCTTTGCAGCCAAAGATGGAGAAGCTCTATACAGTAAGCAAAAACAAGACCAGGAACTGACTGTGGCTCAGACCATGAACTCCTTATTGTCAAATTTAGACTTAAATTGAAGAAAGTAGGGAAAACCATGAGACAATTCAGGTATGACCTAAATCAAATCCCTTATGATTATACAGTGGAAGTGAGAAATAGATTTAAGGGCCTAGATCTGATAGATAGAGTGCCTGATGAGGTATGGAATGAGGTTCGTGACATTGTACAGGAGACAGGGATCAAGACCATCTCCATGGAAAAGAAATGCAAAAAAGCAAAATGGCTGTCTGGGGAGGCCTTACAAATAGCTGTGAAAAAAAGAGAAGCAAAAAGCAAAGGAGAAAAGGAAAGATATAAACATCTGAATGCAGAGTTCCAAAGAATAACAAGAAGAGATAAGAAAGCCTTTTTCAGTGATCAATGCAAAGAAATAGAGGAAAACAACAGAATGGGAAGGACTAGAGATCTCTTCAAGAAAATCAGAGATACCAAAGGAACATTTCATGCAAAGATGGGCTTGATAAAGGACAAAAATGGTATGGAACTAACAGAAGCAGAAGATATTGAGAAGAGATGGCAAGCATACACAGAAGAACTGTACAAAAAAGATCTTCACGACCCAGATAATCACGATGTTGTGATCACTGACCTAGAGCCAGACATCCTGGAATGTGAAGTCAAGTGGGCCTTAGAAAGCATCACTACGAACAAAGCTAGTGGAGGTGATACAATTCCAGTTGAGCTATTCCAAATCCTGAAAGAGAAATGCTGTACTCAATATGCCAGCAAATTTGGAAAACTCAGCAGTGGCCACAGGACTGGAAAAGATCAGTTTTCATTCCAATCCCAAAGAAAGGCAATGCTAAAGAATGCTCAAACTAGTGCACAATTGCACTCATCTCACACGCTAGTAAAGTAATGCTCAAAATTCTCCAAGCCAGGCTTCAGCAATATGTGAACCATGAACTTCCTGATGTACAAGCTGGTTTTAGGAAAGGCAGAGGAACCAGAGATCAAATTGCCAACATCTGCTGGATCATGGAAAAAGCAAGAGAGTTCCAGAAAAACATCTATTTCTGCTTTATTGACTATGTCAAAGCCTTTGACTGTGTGGATCACAATAAATTGGAAAATTCTGAAAGAGATGGGAATACCAGACCACCTGATCTGCCTCTTGAGAAATTTATATGCAGATCAGGAAGCAACAGTTAGATCTGGACATGGAACAACAGACTGGTTCCAAATAGGAAAAGGAGTTCGTCAAGGCTGTATATTGTCACCCTGTTTATTTAACTTATATGCAGAGTACATCATGAGAAACGATGGACTGGAAGACACACAAGCTGGAATCAAGATTGCTGGGAGAAATATCAATAACCTCAGATATGCAGATGACACCACCCTTATGGCAGAAAGTGAAGAGGAACTCAAAAGCCTCTTGATGAAGGTGAAAGTGGAGAGTGAAAAAGTTGTCTTAAAGCTCAATATTCAGAAAACGAAGATCATGGCATCCGGTCCCGTCGCTTCATGGGAAATAGGTGGGGAAACAGTGGAAACAGTGTCAGACTTTATTTTTCTGGGCTCCAAAATCACTACAGATGGTGACTGCAGCCATGAAATTAAAAGACACTTGCTCCTTGGAAGGAAAGTTATTACCAACCTAGATAGCATATTCAAAAGCAGAGACATTACTTTGCCACAAAGGTTCATCTAGTCAAGGCTATGGTTTCTCCTGTGGTCATGTATGGATGTGAGAGTTGGACTGTGAAGAAGGCTGAGCGCTGAAGAATTGATGCTTTTGAACTATGGTGTTGGAGAAGACTCTTGAGAGTCCCTTGGACTGCAAGGAGATCCCACCAGTCCATTCTGAAGGAGATCAGCCCTGGGATTTCTTTGGAAGGAATGATGCTGAAGCTGAAACTCCAGTACTTTGGCTACCTCATGCCAAGAGTTGACTCATTGGAAAAGACTCTGATGCTGGGAGGGATTGGGGGCAGGAGGAGAAGGGGACGACAGAGCATGAGATGGCTGGATGGCATCACTGACTCGATGGACCTGAGTCTGGGTGAACTCCGGGAGTTGGTGATGGACCGGGAGGCCTGGTTTGCTGCGTTTGATGGGGTCGCAATGAGTCGGACACGACTGCGCGACTGATCTGGTCTGATCTGATCTGTGGCATGTGGGATCTTAGTTCCTTGACTAGGGATCAAACCCATGTGCCCTGTATTGGAAGTGTGGAGTCTTAACTACTCGATGGCTATCGAAGCCCAAGTCGTAGATACTGCCCAAACTCGAGTTATAAGTTATGGGAGGGGCACATAAGGAGCACTGGCAGGTAGGGATAACTGTGATCCATATTTGATTTTCCACCACAGCTTCCCAGAAATAATGGAAGTTCAAAGATAATGAACACGCATCTTCAATATGATGAAATATTGCCTCAGTATAATTTGTGCAAAGGAGAAAACATATATTTTTGAGCAAAAGTTGTGTTTATTACACTGACTCTCATTAATAGAAATTGTAAAGATGATTGAAAAGTAAAATTTATTTCAGGTGAAAGGCAGTATTGCAAGAAGGATTAATAAATAAAGTGATAAATGAATTAAACATAAATGACTGTTAAGTATAAAATTAATAAAAATTGATTTTGTGTTTCAAAGTTTTCAAACTAATACACCAGATAAATAAATACACAGGAGGAAAGTGATGAGAATCAAACTGTTAAAATTCTTTGTATTGTTTGGAATGAGAGTACAGACAGACACTGATATTTATTTTTTATTTTATTTTTTTTTTTTAGTTTTTATTTATTTATTTATTTATTTTTTAATTTTATTTTATTTTTAAACTTTACATAATTGTATGAGTTTTGCCAAATATCAAAATGAATCCGCCACAGGTAATTAAAAGGAATGATAGATATTTTTTAATTAAAAAATAAAATAGAATCCTAGTTTTCAACTTTCAAATGACTTAAAGAAAAAGTAAGTGCAAAAAAATTCAATACAAAAAGAGTAAGAAAAGAGGGAAAATAGATATGAAGGGGGAATGGGGAGGTATAGTACAAATAAGATGGTAGAGAGAAATATAAACACATCTAAATAAATATAAACACATTTATGAGTCATGCATAGTTAAAGAAGATAGCATAATACAAATGACAAAATATTACCAATTGAATGATATTTGAAATATATGTATTGTGCATCAATGAGTGTTATCATCCTGTCAATAAAAGAAAGCAAAAAATGGTCATCTTAATAGATATGGAGAATATATTTGAAAAATATCCATATTCTATGGGACTAAAAATTAGTTTCAGAAAACCAGGAATATAAAGTATTTTTCTCATTGTCATAATACATTGATAAAAGCCTATTGTATATCTAATGTGTGGTAAAATACTGAGATACATTTTCTGAATTGGAAATAAAGAAACAAAACATCATCACTATTATATTAAAAATAAAATGCCTGTGATATTTCACAAAATATCAACACTATCATTGAGTTTCAAGCTATATTGTTCAAAAAGAACAACAATAAATATAAGAACTATAAAATCAACAAAAGTGTAATTTAAAAGAATTTTTTCATATTTAGTTGAAATTAAATAAACATACCTAAAAAGCTGGATAACTATACTATATCTTGGGTTGTAAGATAGAATATCATCAAGATATCAATTATCCCAACATTTACCATGGATTCTAGATAAATTCAGGGGAAACACTGCAGGTTTATTGAAAACTTAAAAGTTGACCACAATGTGTACAGAAGAACAATGGCTTACAATAACCAAAATATTTAAGACGATCATTGACAGGATGCATTAAGAAATATAGATTACCAGTTATCAAAGATTATCACAAAGCTACATTAACTAATAAACATTTTATGAGTGTAGAAATAAATGATTTGATGAATGCATCAAAAACAGATCCATACAATTAAGTTCCTGACATGACAAAACAATGTGAAAGAAAGTGAAAGTCTCTCACTCCTGTCTGACTCTTTGCTTGCGATCCCATGGAATGGAATTCTCTAGGCCAGAATTCTAGAGTGCGTCAGTAAGTCAGAATAAAAATATCTGTGGTAAGTTTTACTACAATGAAATTGAGTATATTGTACAATTAGAATAAGACTTTATGCACATGTAGAAAATACAGGATTAAGAACTCTTAATACAATGAAGAAAAAGAACAAAACTTTTAATACAAAAATAAGCAAATGTTTTGAACAAGGATAGCCTAGAAGAAACCTAGGTCTATAAGCCTAAAACACAACGTTAGCCCTCACTGAATCAGTCAACCTCAACACACCAGCTTGGCAAATATTTTAGAAGACTTTTAGTTTTTCAGTATTGGTGACAACATAGAGAAATAATAAATATTATCCATTGAAGAAGGTGGTGAATTTTCATAAATCTAATTTGAAAACCATTCTAGCATTATCCAGTAATTTTCAAAATTAAATATTTTATAATTCAGTAATTTCACAACTATATTTCTTTCAGAGAAGGACTTTTATGTATGCACCAAACAAAATACACAATATGTCCATACCAAAGATTTTTTAATATAAAATTAGTAACTGACATATCAACAGCAACATAGAGAAACAGGTTGAAATAAGTCATGCATTGGATGTCATATAGAATGAATTATTGCTCTATGAGATAATATTCATGAATATCAGAAGCAGACTATTAACAAAAACAGTTTTAGAATGCATGCCTAATTCTATTTAATTAATTTAAAAACATGTTTAGTTCAGTGTTCTGTTGTTTAGGATATAAGTATATGTGATGACATCATACAAAGAATATAAGGGTGCATGCAGGGGAAGGTTCTCTGAGAAGGCAGAGATGGAATTAAAAGTATACAAGTTCCCTATATACCATTAAAATGTATTTTTTTTCTTAAACTGGGTCATGA
This sequence comes from Bos indicus, assembly GCF_029378745.1. Lineage (NCBI taxonomy): Eukaryota > Metazoa > Chordata > Mammalia > Artiodactyla > Bovidae > Bos > Bos indicus. The sequence goes on from NC_091771.1 coordinate 6,043,516, forward strand.
GTCCACTTTTGTATATTTCATCTTGCACCCTTATATCTGATTTAATATTAACATATAGGTACATATTTGGAGAAGGCAGTGGCACCCCACTCCAGTTCTCTTGCCTGGAAAATCCCATGGATGGAGGAGCCTGGTAGGCTGCAGTCCATGAGGTCGCTAAGAGTCAAACACGACTGAGCGACTTCACTTTGACTTTTCACTTTCATGCATTGGAGAAGGAAATGGAAACCCACTCCAGTGTTCTTGCCTAGAGAATCCCAGGGATTGGGGAGCCTGGTGGGCTGCCGTCTATGGGGTCTCACAGAGTCAGACATGACTGAAGCGACTTAGCAGCAGCAGCAGCATAGGAAGATATCAATATGGCTTCCTTGCTGGCTCAGTGGTAAAGAATCCACCTGCCAATGCAGGAAGATGTGTGCTTGATCTTGGGTCAGGAAGATTGCCTAGAGAAGGAAATGGTTTCCCACTCCAGCATTCTTGCCTGAGAAATCCCATGGACTGAGGAGCCTGGCAAGCTACATGGGGTCCAAAAAGAGTCATACATGACTTAGTATTAAACAGCAACAACATATTAATACAATACTAAATATTGGATATCTACCTGTATACCTATTTGTTGTCTATCTATGCAGAGGAACCAGAGATCAAATTGCCAACATTTATTGGATCATAGAGAAAGCAATGGAATTCCAGAAAAACATCTAATTCTGCTTCATTGATTATGCTAAAACTTTTGACTGTGGATCACAACAAACTGGAAAATTCTGAAAGAGCTGGGAAGACCATCTTACCTGTCTCCTGAGAAACCTGTATGCAAGTCAGGAAACAACAGTTATAACCAGACATGGAACAACAGACTGGTTCAATATTGGGAAAGGAGTATATTGTCACCCTGCTTATTTAACTTATATGGAGAGTACATCATATGAAATGCCAGAGCTGACTGAATCAAAAGCTGAGATCAAGATTGTTGCTGTTCTGTCTCTCAGATGTGTCTGACTCTTTGAAATCCCATGGATTGTAGCAAGCCAGGCTTTCCTGTCCTTCACCATCCCCCAGAGCTTGCTCAAGTTCATGTGCATTGAGTTGATGATGTCATCCAAACATCTCACCCTCTGCTGCCCTCTTCTCTTTTTGCCTTCAATCTTTCCTACCATCAAGGTCTTTTCTAATGAGTTGACTCTTCACATCAGTTGGCCAAAGTATTGGAGCTTCAGCTTCAGCTGAAGTTCTTTCAGTGAATATTCAGAACTGATTTCCTTTAGGATTGACTGGTTTGATCTCCTTGCTGTCCAAGGGACTCTCAAGAGTCTTGTCCAACACCACAATTCAAAAGCATCAATTCTTCAGTGTTCAGCCTTCTTTATAGTCCAACTCTCACATCCATACATGACTACTGGAAAAAACTTAGCTTTGACTCTGTGGACCTTTGTTGGCCAAGTAATGTCTCTGCTTTTCAATGAAGATTGCTGAGAGAAATATCAATGAATTCAGATACGCAGATGATACCACTCTAATGGGAGAAAGTGAAGAGCCTCTTGATGAAGGCGAAAGAGGAAAGAGAAAAAAAAAAAAAAACTGGCTTAACAGTCAACATTCAACAACTAAGATCATAGCATCTGGTCCCATCACTTCATGAAATATAGATGGGGAAAAAGTGAAAACAGTGACAGATTTTATTTTCTTGGGCTCCAAAATCACTACAGTTGGTTACTGCAGCCATGAAAAATTAAAAGGCTCTTACACCTTGGGAGAAAAGCTCTGACAATCCTTCACAGAGTATTAAAAAACAGAGACATCATTTTGCCAACAAAGGTCTGTATAATCAAAGGTATGTTTTTTTCCAGTAGTCATGTACAGATGTGAGATTTGGATCATTAAGAAAGCTGAACACCAAAGAGTTGATGCTTTTGAATTGTGCTGGAGAAGACTCTAGATAGTCCTTTGGGCAGGAAGGAGATCAAACTATTCAATCCTGAAGGAAATCAGTCCTGAATATTCACTGGAAGGACTGATGCTAAAGTTCTAATACTTTGGTCACCTGGTATGAAGAGCTGACTCACTGGGTATGAAATAGTTGGATGGCATCACCAACTCAATGAATATGAATTTGAGCAAACTCTGGGTGACAGTAAAGGACAAGGAAGCCCGGCATGCTGCAGTCCCTGGGATCACAAGAGTCATACACTATTTAGCGACTGAACACCAACAGTCTATATTCATTATTGAATACCTTCAATAATGAATGTAGATCTACCTATATGGAGTATTATATAGAATCCTAGTATTAGAAATAATTAATATATTTTTTAAAAAATTAGAAAATATGGCAATGATAATCCATATTAAAAATGCAAATTTAATGGCAAGATTCAATATTTCAGTTTGGTTAGATTGATTAAAGTGAAGGATCTCTGTCAGGAAATGAAGAAGGATGATATAGGATGGATATATGTGTCATTTTGTCTTCTGTTGTGACATCAAAGCTGGCAAGTTGAGCTTGATTCTATCAGTGGTTGGAAACGTACTTTTTTGGTCTGCTGGGGTAATATGATACTAATGTATCACTGCTTTTGAAAACATCAGTAGTTTTGCTTAATCTTTTTTTTTTTTTTTTTAAATTTTCATAGCAATGACTAATTGGAGGATAAGGCCTTGGTGGAATAAATTGGAAATTGATTTCAGAATCTCTTAGACTCAGTTCTCAGCAGTTCCTTTAAGTCTTGCAGAATTGAACTTCCCCTCTGTCATCTCATATAGGATAATTTTCAGAATTGGATAATCTTCCTTTTAGCAAGAATGGAAAGGAAATATACTGACACTCTTCAGTTAATATGAAGAATTTCCTTGGATTACAGTTCCTGCTTGTTCTCTCTTACCAAGTCAAAGATGGAGAACAAATTCTCTGGCCAGTGGGTAATACTCTCCTTAAAGCTATATTAAAGGAAATCATATATACTCAGTCTGGACTACAGTGCCATACAGTAAGCAAGTGGGTAGTTCATTATTATTATGTTACATAAGTTATATCCTCTTTTGAACATATCTCCAGGCTGGGACACACTAGTTATTTGTCAGCATTGACTATGCAGAATTTCCCAGGTGGCGTTAGTGGTAAAAAACCCACCTATGCTGGAGACAAGGGTTTGATCCCTGGGTCAGAAAGATTCCCAGGAGGAGATCATGGCAACCCACTCCAATATTCTTCCCTGGAGAATCCCATGGACAGAGGAGCCTGACAGGCTGCAGTCCATAGGGTGCAAAGAGTCAGACATGACTGAAGTGACTTTGCACCCACAGAAGGACCTTGCTATGTAGGAATGGGAATACCACAGTCATGTTTAAGTTATACGTCTTCAATCTCAAGAATTTATGATCTAAGGAATATTGATATATTATTTCAAAGAGAATATCAAGGATGCATACAATATTGAGGAAATACATAATTTAAATGGCAAATATAAATGTTTGCTCAGTTTTCATTCATTTATCTCACATTCTTCACCCAAACTGTAAGGATTACACTCCGCAGTTCAAAGGAGAAATTATATGTTGTTGGCTTCAATATCCTTGAAGAGTGAAAATTCCAGTAAAGTACTTCAGATACAAATATTACAAGAAAAGAGGAAATCTCATGCTGTTTAAATAGTGAGTGAAAAAAAGAATTCCTTAAAGAACACTTCAGATACACTAAAGTATGAAAGGATTCATCTTCGGGCTGTTAATAGTCTGGTTTGGACCAAGGACAAATAAAGACCAGAATATGTTACCAACTGCTTTGTTAAAAGCTGAGTCCCACCCTTTCCTTTTGCCTGCCACAGTGCAGCAAGTTTCCTGAATGATAAGTAAGTTTTTCACTTGTGATCTGAAAATATTTTAAGTGAAATAAAAATTAAAGTGTACTTTTGAAAAAAAAAAAAAATCCCTTGATCATCATATTGAAGAGAAGTGTTATTTGTGATACTGTCTTGTTAGACATTGCAGGCATTAGAAATTCATTTTTTAAGCTTTCATTCTCATTTAATTAATCAGAGGAAAATTCTATTTAATATTTAAACATACTGTTTAAACTTTAAACACCAGTGTCTTTTTTAAAATATATAAGTGATACAAAAGCTGTGTGGGAATTAGTATTTATTTCTTCCACTCGATGTCCATGTTGCACAGGCAGAGAGAAGTAAAAATAATTTGTCAACATATGCCACCAGTAATGACTGCAGGTAGGATCAATTGCAAATAACTCCTCATTGTATATATTTTGAAACTACTCTTTTCTGTGAATAAATAAAACTCATTCACACAACAAGGCACACAAAACAATAATAATAGCAGCAACAGAATTTGTGGTATAAACTTTCCTACAGTGAATATACTGCAAATCATCTTGATGCCTTCTGGTTTGAAAACCTCAGCAGCAGATCAGAATCTAAGAAGCTACAAATGCTCCTTTTGCAAGGGGTTTTAGATAGAAATTAAATCTGTTTTTGCTTGTTTTAATTCTCTCCTTTCCAATAATGTGAAATTTTGTCTTTGCTATGCAGAGTACATCATGAGAAATGCTAGGCTGGAAGAAGCACAAGCTGGAATTAAGATTGCCAGGAGAAATATCAGTAACTTCAGATATGCAGATGACACCACCCTTATGGCAGAAAGTGAAGAGGAACTAAAAAGCCTCTTGATGAAAGTGAAAGAGGAGAGTGAAAAAGTTGGCTTAAAGCTCAACATTCAGAAAATGAAGATCACGGCATCTGCTCCCATCACTTCATGGGAAATAGATGGGGAAACAGTGTCAGAATTTAATTTTGGGGGCTCCAAAATCACTACAGATGGTGATTGCAGCCATGAAATTAAAAGACTCTTACTTCTTGGAAAGAAAGTAATGACCAAACTAGATAGCATATTCAAAAGCAGAGACATTATTTTGCCAACAAAGTTCTGTCTAGTCAAGGCTATGTTTTTTCCAGTAGTCATGTATGGATGTGAGAGTTGGACTATGAAGAAAGCTGAGCACCGAAGAATTGATGGTTTTGAACTGTGGTGTTGGAGAAGACTCTTGAGAGTCCATTGGACTGCAAGGAGATCCAACCAGTCCATTCTAAAGATAAGCCCTGAGTGTTCTTTGGAAGGAATGATGCTAAAGCTGAAACTCCGTACTTTGGCCACCTCATGTGAAGAGTAGACTCATTGGAAAAGACTCTGATGCTGGGAGGTATTGGGGGCAAGAGAAGGGGATGACAGAGGATGAGATGGCTGGATGGCATCACTGACTCAATGGATGTGAGTTTGAGTGAACTCCGGGAGTCGGTGGTGGACAGGGAGGCCTGGAGTGCTACAATTCATGGGGTCGCAAAGAGTTGGACATGACTGAGCAACTGAACTGAACTGAACTGAACTGATATTTTCTAAATAACTAATTTAAAAGTTTTTACAGGGCTGAATTTACTTTTATTAATACAGTTCTATGTGAAAGTCTATAGATCTTTTTAAAAATCACACCTTATCTTTGACAAAGGAGACAAAAATATACAATGGAGAAAAGACCATCTCTTTAACAAGTGGTGCTGGGAAAACTGGTCAAGCACTTGTAAAAGAATGAAACTATCATATATAAAACGAATTGCCAGTCCAAGTTCAATGCATGGTACTTGTTCCTTGGGGCTGGTGCACTGGGACAACCCAGAGGGATGGTACGGGGAGGGAGGAGGGAAGGAGGTTTGGGATGGAGAACACGTGTATACCTGTGGCGTATTCATGTTGATGTATGGCAAAACCAATACAATATTGTAAAGTAATTAACCTCCAATTAAAATAAATAAATTTATATTAAAAAAGAATGAAACTAAAACACTTTCTAACACCATACACAAAAAATAAACTCAAAATGGATTAAAGATCTAAATGTAAGACCAGAAACTATAAAACTCCTAGAGGAGAACATAGGCAAAATTCTCTCTGACATAAATCACAGCAGGATCCTCTATGACCCACCTGCCAGAATATTGGAAATAAAGCAAAAATAAACAAATGGGACTTAATTAAAATTAAAAGCTTCTGCACAACAAAGGAAACTATAAGCAAGGTGAAAAGACAGCCTTCAGAATGGGAGAAAATAATAGCAAATGAAGCAACTGACAAAGAACTAATCTCAAAAATATACAAGCAACTCCTGCAGCTCAATTCCAGAAAAATAAATAACCCAATCAAAAAATGGGCCAAAGACCTAAACAGACATTTCTCCAAAGAAGACATACAGATGGCTAACAAACACATGAAAAGATGCTCAACATCACTCATTATCAGAGAAATGCAAATCAAAACCACAATGAGCTACCATTTCATGCTAGTCAGAATGGCTGCTATCCAAAAGTCTACAATCAATAAATGCTGGAAAGGGTGTGGAGAAAAGGGAACCCTCTTACACTGTTCGTGGGAATGCAAACTAGTACAGCCACTATGGAGAACAGAGTGGAGAGTCCTTAAAAAACTGGAAATAGAACTGCCTTATGACCCATCAATCCCACTACTGGGCATACACACCGAGGAAACCAGAATTGAAAGAGACACGTGTACCCCAGTGTTCATCACAGCACTGTTTATAATAGCCAGGACATGGAAACAACCTAGTAGTCCATCAGCAGATGAATGGATAAGAAAGCAGTGGTACATATACACAATGGAGTATTACTCAGCCATTAAAAAAGAATATATTTGAATCAGTTCTAATGAGGTGGATGAAACTAGAGTCTATTATACAGAGTGAAGCAAGCCAGAAAGAAAAACACCAATACAGTATACTAACACATATATATGGAATTTAGAAAGATGGTAGTGATAACCCTGTATGCGAGACAGCAAAAGAGACACAGATGCATAGAACAGTCTTCTGGACACTGGGAGAGAGAGAGGGAAAGGGTGGGATGATTTGGGAGAATGGCATTGAAACATGTATAATATCATATATGAAACAAATCGCCAGTCCAGGTTCGAGGCAGGATACAGGATGCTTGGGGCTGGTGCACCAGGATGACCCAGAGGGATGGTACGGGGAGGGAGGTGGGAGGGAGGTTCAGGATGGGGAACACATGTACACCCATGGCAGATTCATGTTGATGTATGGCAAAACCAATACAATATTGTAAAGTAATTAGCCTCCAATTAAAATAAATAAATTTATATTTAAAAAAATAAAGGTCTCATTAATCTCACTAATTGATGGTAGAAAGAACTTTGTCAGGCCAACAGTAGAAAGAAATGTTTAGCATAAGGCCTTGATGATCTATATATGCTATGTCATTTGTCTACATATTAATAACCATTTTGGATAATTCATCCTTGTCTGTATATTTTTAAGAACAATCATGCATTTGAGGAGTGGAAAATTTTTATCAGATTCTTAACAAAATACTATTTATTTAGTACTCATAATTACAAATCATTAATGCAATAAAATACAAAATTTTTATATTTAGTAACAGGGAAAATAATCATTTTTTATTTTAGAAATATATAGGTGTAACTCTGCATTTGATTTAGGTGAGTTAAAAACAATTAAAATATTAAGGTAAGTTTAGATATAGCATTAACCCATTTAAATGATATGTCTGAAATTTAAATCATTTGATTTCCTAGAGTTCCAGAGTTGCTTTTTTTTTTTTTTTTTGAGTGATTCAAAAACATTTGTCAAACATGAAATTTAATATTGAAAAAAATATATTTTGTCTCCAATAAAATTTTATCAATGAAATGCAGGGTAAGATATAGATCTGAAACAAGAAAGAAGTAAGGCAGGTTTTTGTCTTCATGAGATCAACATATTGGTAAATGATTAATTTATATTATTAATACTTTAAAGAATTATTTCTAATTAAATAACTATATGGAGCAAACTAAATCAAAGTGGGAATAAAGAAAGAAAAGATATCAAAATACTAATATTACAGTCAAAACAAACAAAAAAATGACAACATGGAACAAATAGCAAATGACTAGTAATATCTTACTCTCTGGGGCAGGAGTAGAAGGGGACGACAGAGGATGAGATGGCTGGATGGCATCACTGACTCGATGGACGTGAGTCTCAGTGAACTCCGGTAGTTGGTGCTGGACAGGGAGGCCTGGCATGCTGCGATTCATGGGATCGCAAAGAGTCGGACACGACTGAGCGACTGATCTGATCGGATCTGATAGATCATTATATCTACTCTCTTGGAGGAGTTTTTCTTTACCTATATATAATACCTCAATAATAATGCTATTAATTTTCAACATTGCTGTTATTAAATTCTAAAGGAATTTATAAAACATTGACTAATTCTGTTGATTGTTTCCTTTGCAGTAATGTTTTAGTTTAATAAAGTTCCACATACCTACTTTTACTTTTTTTCTGTATTCTTGGTATCATATTGAAAATAACATCACAAAAATTTTCCCCTGATTTCCTCTATACTTCATTTACTGAAAGTTTTTTCATTCCTTCTGTTAATGTGTTGTTTCACACTTATTTGCATATGTTGAACTATTTTTGCATCGTAGTTATAAATACCTTATGGTGACATTGTATCATGATTCTTGTATTGAGCTGTTGGCTTTGTCTTGCTAGTATTTTGAGAATCTTTGTATCTATGTTAATCAGGGCTATTGGTTTTCTTGTCCTGTTATGTCTTTGTATGGCTTTGGTATCAAGGTAATGCTGGCTTCAAAAGATTAATTCAGAAGTGTTCCCTTCTCTTCAATTTTTGGAATAGTTTGAGAAAGATTGGTACATATTCTTTAAATGTTTCAGAGAATTCACCAGTGAAGACATCTGGATATGGGCTTTTCTTTGTTAGTAGGATTTGATTACTGATTCAATCTTCTACTTGTTACTGGTTTGTTCATATTTTCTATTTCTTCATAATTCAATACTTATATCTTGTATATTTCTAGGAATTTATTCATTTTTTTAAGCTATCTCATTCATTCATATATAATTATATATAGTTGCCCTATTTACTCTTATTTGCTCTGTGGTGTCAGTAGTAATGTCTCCTCTTTAGCTTCTGAATTTCTGTATTTAATCTTTATCTTTTTTTTTTTTTAGTCAAAATAAAGTTTTGTCACTCTTATTTATGTTATCAAAAACCAGTGCTTGGTTTCCTTCATTTTTTTTTTTTTTCTGCTGTTTTACTTGCCTATGTTTCACTTATTTCTTCTCTAATCTTTGTTATCCCCTTCTTTTTGCCAAATGCTGGCATAGTTTTCTTGTTCCTTGAAGTGTAATGTTATATTGTCTATTTAATATATTTTTAAAAATGCAGATGTTTTCCTCTTTGAACTCCCCTCTTAGAACTGCTTCTGCTATTCATTTTGGTACATTGTACTTCCACGTTTGTTTGTCTCAATATATTTACTGTTTTTTAGTTTAGCTTGGTCTTTGATTCATTTTTCTTTTTTTGAGTGTGTGCTTAAGTTCCACATGTTTGCATTTTCCAGTTTTCCTTCTCTTATTGACTTCTAATTTCATTCCTTTGTAGTTAGAAAATATATTTGCTATTATTTCCGTCTTCTTACATGTATTGCTCTTTGGGGGTCCTAATGTGTGATATTGATAGACAGTGTTTTTTGTGCACTTAAGAAAATGTCTATTTTGCTATTTTTGGAAGCATTGCTGTGTCCAGTCAGTTTACAGTGTTGTTTCAAGTCTACTTATTTTTTTTTCCTAATTACTTCTCTCTGAATATTCAATTCATTATTAAAGGTAATTTATTCAAGTCTCCTTTTATTATTGTATTGCTATCTTTTTCTCCCTTCTGTTTTGTCTATATATGCTTTGTACCTTACTGTCTTATGACAATTTTTGAGATAAAGCCTATTTTGTCAGATATAAGTATAGCCACCTGAGCATGATTTTATTCTGCATATCTTCACTTTCAGAGTCAAAGACTGTTTCCTTAAATCTGAACTCTTGGATCTAGCTTTTCTAATCATTTAGCTTTTTTGTGACTTTTGACTGAGAAGTTTGATCTAAGCTAATTACTTTAAAGTAATTAAAGATAGAGAAAGGTTTACTTTTGCCATCTTGTTCATTGTTTTCAGTTTGAGTTATGGTTATTTTATCCCTCTTTTCTCCTCTTGCTATCTTCTTTTGCGATTCATTGATTTTTTAAAATAGAGATACAGTGTGATGTATTTTTTTTACTAGTATCTTCTATAGGTATTTTGTTTGCATTTATATAAAATGCATTATAACAGTCTATATTAAACTGATAACCAATGAATGATACTATTGAATAGAAAGAGGAAAGGGCAATTTTATGTCATGATGGACATATTACATATTTTGATTTGGCTAATAGTTACATGTTATATTCATTCATAAAATACATCAAGCTATACACTTTTGTTAGTTTGATATTTATTATATACTACTTAGAACTCAATAAAAAAAAGCACTCAATGGAAATTGTAATTAGTTTAACAATTCTCAAAGTATTTTTACAATATATTTACTTCTTAGCAATGTCTGTCCCTAATTCTATGATACTGTTATTTTTCTGAAAATGTTTTTTCAAAAATGCCTTACTTTTTCCAACATTTGCTAATGCTTTCTTCAAAAGTGTCTTTTAAAAATTGAAGTTTTTGACATCTGTTTATATATTTTTAAAACTAAAATATTTTTATTTAACACAGATCTGTCACTACAGGTGTTGAGGTATTTTGTAGCTCTGGGTAAAATGTGCTTACTTATATCTACTTTCATATCCAAGTGTTTAAAAATTTTGAGTTAACACTTTTCCTAAATATTAGCTTTTAGCTTCTAATAATGTTCAAGCATACTTGCAAGATAAACTTATCAAATAAATTGTATCTACTTATATTTAGCCTGAATATATTTCCCCATGTAGATCTACAGAATCATAGACCTCCTCAACTACATTCCATTCAGGACAGAAAAACAAAGTTTTTAATTCAAGTAAGACCTCACAAAAATGTTCTTTCCAGATTTTGAGTTATTTCAAAAGGCAATTATAGAATTTCAAAACTAAACTTTTACACAATTTGAATGTTAAGAACTTATTCAGTTATTTCATTCCAACATAACTTTTGATAATTCTTTTCTAGATTTGTTATTGTGCCAATAGAAGCATAAAAACATAACTTTCTGACATTATATTAATGAAATATCTATCTAAATATACCTATTTATTTTACACTAAATGCAACCTAAATTTAGAAGAATATTTTAAAATATTATCTAATATAGAGAACAAGATGGCAGAGGAGTAGTTGGATGTGGAGTACATCTCTCCCCATGGATACATCAGGAATACACCTTCAGACACAGAAGTGCATGCTGAGAAGAACACCAGCTGAGAGCAGATATGAATACCTGACTAGCGGAAAAGAATATATAGACCCACATAAAACTTGGTAGGACAAAAGAAATAGGGGGAAAAATAGTATTAGTAGGACTGGACCTGCCCTTGGAGGGTGGGGGAAGTGAGGCAGGGGTCTGATCCCCACACTGGAGCAACTGTCTGAGTCACAGGAGAAACACTTAAGGCTGAGAGTGAGGCAGCTGATCTGTGACAGCCTAAATGGAGTGAGAATCAGACAGTCCTTGCTGTAGCCACACATACCCCGGACAGGGATTCAGGTCCCCTGGAAGGTGCAGTGGCTGGGAGCTGGAGTTTAGGTATTGTGGAGCAATCCCAGGGCGAGGGCTACTGTTGACTGTGGAGAGACAGATCAAGGGGAGGAAGAAATTGTGTATGAGGGAGGAGATTTTGGAGGGCATTGCCTCTGGAGGAAAGTCAAGCAGCCATGGAAGCAAGGGATACTGATGAGTCATGTGTAGGGGCTAGAGCCTTCACCATAACTTCTCTCCCCCGAGCATCGCCAGTAGAACAGTAGAGAGGCTGGCCCATAAAACGCCTGACTGAACTACAGAGCAGGACACCACCCAGGGTGCCCTTTAAGTGACTGATGCGCCAAACTATAGAGTAGGACCCAACCCAAGGTACTCCTTTAAGTGCCTGATATGCTGATCTAGAGAGTAGGACCCCAGCCATGGGGGTCCTTCTAAGTACATGAATGGGCGGAGCTACAGGGAAAGACTAGCCAAAGACGTCTTCTGATCGCCAGCTACAAGGGGCTCAAAAAAGTCCCTGATAGGGCCATAACTCCTGCGATGGAGGCGGTCCAAGTCCCTGCACACTTGCTGCTGCCAGGGTCCCTGCAAGCCAAGAGCTGTACCACCTTCATGCTCAAATCTCACTGGAGGAGAGCTGCCAGAAGCAAAAAAAATCTTGCATCTATGCAAGCAGGTCACTTTGGTAGTGTCTGACGCTTTGCAACCATGTAGACTATGGCCTGCTGGGCTTCTCTGTCAGGGAAGGAGGTTCTCCAGGCAATAATACTGGAGTGATTTGGCAAATACTGGTTGCCATACCCTTCTAGAGCACTATATTTCCTGCTGACTTAGCTGCCAACTCCCCTGAATACCTGGTGCTGCCAGAACCCTTGTGACCCAAGCAGCTGCACCACCACCACAGAGTGCAAACCCAAGGGGCAAACCCAAGGCCTCCAGGGCAGCCTCAGGAGCAAACTCCAGTGGACGACCCACATGTAGAGGTAGAAATAAAATCACAGTTGAAACCCAGGGGCAGTGTGGCTAAGGAATAAGATCCAAAGCCTTCCCAGCTATACAAGCTATAGATTAAATCCACACAATCAACTAGGCAGACTCTGTGTCTATGGAATATATAAAAGGCCATTGAGAGCTCCCACAAAAGAAAATGCACTAGTTTTGATAGCTGTGAACATAGGAGGTAGGAACACAGAGGAAATGGACCAGATTAGAATCTGAGCTGCCCCCACAGCAGGTCCAGAGATCAACACAGTGCTGGAAAGAATCTTAAGGAGGTGAGGTGGACTGTTACTCCCAGTGATGGAAAGGACTCTGACAGCAGTGACTCAAGAAAAACATTTATTATTCTTATGTTTTGATTTGCTCTGTAGATTCTTTTAAATGTTTTTTTCTGTTTTTTTCCCCTCCTTCCTGCTTAGTTGTTGATTTTATTAGCACTAATTCCAATCCCAAAGAAAGGCAATACCAAAGAATGCTTAAACTACCACACAATTGCACTCATCTCACACGCTAGTAAAGTAATGCTCAAAATTCTCCAAGCCAGGCTTCAGCAATATGTGAACCGTGAAATTCCAGAAGTTCAAGCTGGTTTTAGAAAAGGCAGAGGAACCAGAGATCAAATTGCCAACATCCGCTGGATCATGGAAAAAATAAGAGAGTTCCAAAAAAAAATCTATTTCTGCTTTATTGACTATGCCAAAGCCTTTGACTGTGTGGATCACAATAAACTGTGGAAAATTCTGAAAGAGATGGGAATACCAGAGTACCTGACCTGCCTCTTGAGAAACCTATATGCAGATCAGGAAGCAACAGTTAGAACTGGACATGGAACAACAGTCTGGTTCCAAATAGGAAAAGAAGTATGTCAAGGCTGTATATTGTCTCCCTGTTTATTTAACTTATAAGCAGAGTACATCATGAGAAAAGCTGGGCTTGAAGAAGCACAAGCTGGAATCAAGATTGTTGGGAGAAATATCAATAACCTCAGATATGCATATGACACCTCCCTTATGGCAGAAAGTGAAGAGGAACTAAAAAGCCTCTTGATGAAAGTGAAAGAGGAGAGTGAAAAAGTTGGCTTAAAGTTCAACATTCAGAAAACTAAGATTATGGCATCTGGTCCCAACACTTCATGGGAAATAGATGGGGAAACAGTGTCAGACTTTATTTTTCTGGGCTCCAAAATCACTACAGATGGTGACTGCAGCCATGAAATTAAAAGACGCTTACTCCTTGGAAGGAAGGTTATGACCAACCTAGATAGCATGTTCAAAGGCAGAGACATTACTTTGCCAACAAAGGTCCGACTAGCCAAGGCTATGGTTTTTCCACTGGTCACGTATGGATGCGAGAGTTGGACTGTGAAGAAAGCTGAGCTCCGAAGAATTGATGCTTTTAAACTGTGGTGTTGGAGAAGACCCTTGAGAGTCCCTTGGACTGCAAGGAGATCCAACCAGTCCATTCTGAAGGAGATCAGCCCTGGGATTTCTTTGGAAGGAATGACGCTAAAGCTGAAACTCCAGTACTTTGGCCACTCATGAGAAGAGTTGACTCATTGGAAAAACTCTGATGCTGGGAGGGATTGGGCACAGGAGGAGAAGGGGATGACAGAGGATGAGATGGCTGCATGGCATCACCGACACGATGGATGTGAGTTTAAGTGAACTCCGGGAGATGGTGATGAACAGGGAAGCCTGGCATACTGCGATTCATGGGGTCGCAAAGAGTCGGACACGACTGAGTGACTGAACTGAACTGAATTGAACTGATGAAATGTAATTAAGATTTTCAGCTTTTTAATTTTTTTCTCAGTCACTTTTTTATTGTTATAAAACTTTCCCTCTATGTTAGGCTTTTATAGGTCTGTGGAGTTTTCATTTTATTTTTTCTCTTTTCTCTTTTTTTTTTTTATTTTAATTTTTTACACCTATTATTATTTGTTTACATTTATTCCTTTGTTTTTCCTGATGTTCTTTCCCCCTTGCAGTTAATCTTTAATGGATATAAATCTTTATCTACCTCTATTTAACTTTGCATTTATCTTTTCTTTCTTTTCTTTATTTCCTTTCCTCTCAACATATTTGTTAGTTTTATTTTCCTTGCTTTATTTCCAAATTGGCACCTTGCGTTGGTTTTGTTTACCAGGTTGTGCTTTAGATAGTTTTCTTATGGTAGACATAATTTTTGGTTTCCTTTGTTCACTGGTCAATATATTGTACTTTATTTTTGTTGAACTCTTTTGATTTTGTGTATATGGATATGTGTTTATCTAGTCCAACTTTTTATTGTTGTTATAAACATTTGCATTCATGTTGGGCTTTTGCAGTTTTGTAGAGTTTCTACCTTTTCTTTATTTCTTTTTTTTTTTTTTTTTCTGTTGTATTTTTTTCTCTTTTTTATAATTTTATCACTTAACTTTCTCATACCTATCATGTTTTTGTACAATTATTCCTTTGTTTTTCCTACTATCATTTTCCACTGCAGTTAATCTTTAATGTATATAAATCTTCTTCATCTACCTCATTTTAACTTTGCCTATCTATCCTTTCTTTCCCTTCCTCTCAACCTATTTGTTAGTTTTGTTTTCATACCTTTATTCTCCACTTGGCACCTTGCTTTAGTTTTATTTTCCAGTTTGTACTTTAGTTAATTTTGTTAACAGGTAAATATAATTTTTGCTTTCCTTGGTTTGCCAGGTCAATCTATTTTACTTTATTTTTGTTGGACTGTTTTGATTTTTCTCATGGGTGCATATGTATATATTTATATTCCATTATTTTAATTATTATATGCCTGATTTTGTAACTGCCATTTGTCTGGGGTTCATCTTTTGTTTCTTGTTTTTTTATATTTGTTTTAATCTCACTTAATTAAAAACCACTTGTGGAATATTTGTTCCTGACTAGAGAACAAGCCCTGAGTCTTGGAAGTGGGAGCATTAACACCAAGACCATAGATTACCAGAGAACTCACCCTAAAAGTGAAGTTGCTCAGCCGTGTCCAACCCTTTATGACCCCATGGACTGTAGCCTACCAGGCTCCTCAGTCCATGGAATTTTCCAGGCAAGAGTACTGAAGGGCATTGTCATTTTCTTCTCCAGGGGATCTTCCCAACCCAGGGATCAAACCCGGGTTTCCCACATTGCAGGCAGCACTTTACCATCTGAGCCACCAGGGAAGCCTAGAAAATATCAAACAGTGAGAACTCACACAAAGGAAACCACTTGAATATAAGACCCGGCATCACCCAAATAGGAGTACCACCCTGTGCAGAACACCTCATCTGACAACAAACAAAGAAAAATACAAATTCAATCATCAACAGACAGGATTGCCACCTCACTCAGCCTTGCCCATCAGAGGAAAAACAAACAAACAAAAACTCAGCACAAATCTCACCCTTACACAAACCAGTGGACAAATCTTAGGAAGGCAGAAACCAAAGGAAGAAAAAATTCAACCTTGAAGCCTGGGAAAAGGAGACCTCAAACACAATAAGTTAAAAAAAATATATATATAATGAAAAGACAGGGAAGTAACACACAAATGGAGGAACAAAGTAGAAACACACAAGTACAAATAAATGAAGAGGAAATAAAAACCTACATGAAAAGGAATTCAGAATAATGATAGCAAAGATGATCAAAAACCTTGAAAACAGAATGGAGAAAATGCAAGAATCAATTAACAAAGACCTAGAAGAATTAAAGTACAAACAACAGAAACAAACCACACAATCACTGAAATTAAAAATACTCTAGAAGCAACCAACAGCAGCATATCTGAGCAGAAGAATGAATCAGTGGGCTGAACGAAAAAATGGTGGAAATAACTTCTGAAGAGCAGAATAAAGTAAAAAGAATGAAAACAGTTGAGAACCCACTCAGAGACCTCGTGAACAATATCAAATGCACCAACATTTGAATTATAGGGGTCACAGAAGAAGAGAAAAAGTAAGGATATGAGAAAAATTTTGGAGATTATAATTTAAAATTTCCCCAACTTTGAAAAGGAAATAGTCAATCATGTCCAAGAGGCACAAAAAGTTCCATACAGGATAAACCCAAGGATAAACACACCAAGACACATAGTAATCAAAATAACAAAGACTAAACACAAAGAAAGAATATTAAAAGCAGCAAGGGAAAAGCAACAAGTAACATACAAGGGAAACTCGATATGCTTAACAGCTGATCTTTCAGCAGAAACTCTGCAGGCCAGAAGGGAATGGCAGGATATACTTAAAGTACTGAAAGGGAAAAATCTACAGCCAAGATTACTGTACCCAACAATGATCTCATTCAAAATTTATGGATAAATAAAAAGCTTTTCAGACAAGCAAAACTAAGAGAATTAAGTACTACCAAGCCAGCTTTATAACAAATGTTAAACAGACTTATATGGTCAAGAAATACAAGAGAAGAAAAAAGATCTACAAAATCAACCCCAAACAATTAAGAAAATGGCAATAGGAACATATATATCAATAATTACTTTAAATGTAAATGAATTAAAGGTTCCAACCAAAAGAGACACACTGATTGAATGGATACAAAAACAAGACCTATATGTATGTTGTCTGAAAGAAATCTACTTCAGACCTACAGACACATATAGACTGAATGTGAGAGGATGGAAAAGCATATTCTAAGAAATGGAAAGCAAAAAAAAAGCTGGAGTAGTAATCTTAATATAGGAAAAACAGACCTTACAATAAAGAATATTACAAGAGATAAGAAAGATGCTACATAATGATCAAGGGATCAATCCAAGAGGAAGACAAAACAATGGAGAAGCTCTATACAGTCAGCAAAAACAAGACTGGGAGCTGACTGTGGCTCATGAACTCCTTACTGCCAAATTCAGACTTAAATTGAAGAAAGTAGGGAAAACCACTCGACAATGCAGGTATGACCTAAATCAAACCTCTTATAATTATACAATGGAAATAATAAATAAATTTAAGGGACTCAATCTGATTGATAGAGTGCCTGATGAACTATGGACGGAGGTTCATGACATTGTACAGGAGACAGGGATCAAGACCATCTCCATGCGTTGGGGGGGCGGGGGGAATGGCTGTGGAAGCCTTAAAAATAGCTGTGAAAAGAAGAAAAGCAAAAAGCAAAGAAGAAAAGGAAAGATATAAGCATCTGAAAGCAGAGTTCCAAAAAATATCAAGGAGAGATAAGAAAGTCTTCCTCAGCGATCAATGAAAAGAAATAGAGGAAAACAACAGAATGGGAAAGACTAGAGATCTCGTCAAGAAAATTAGAGATACCAAAGGAACATTTCATGCAAAGAGGGGCTCAATAAAGGACAGAAATGGCATGGACCTAACAGAAGCAGAAGATATTAAGAAGAGGTGGCAAGAATACACAGAAGAACTGTACAAAAAAGATCTCCACAGCCAAGATAATCACAATGGTGTGATCACTCACCTAGAGCCAGACATCCTAGAATGTTAAGTCAATTGGGCCTGAGAAAGCATCAATACGAACAAAGTTTGTGGAGGTGATGGAATTCCAGTTGAGCTATTTCAAATCCTGAAAGATGATGTTGTGAAAGTGCTGTACTCAATATGCCAGCAAAATTTGGAAAACTCAGCTGTGGCCACAGGACTGGAAAAAGTCAGTTATCATTCCAATCCCATAGAAAGGCAATCCCAAAGAATGCTCAAACTACCGCACAATTGCACTCATCTCACATGCCAGTAAAGTAATGCTCAAAATTCTCCAAGCCAAGCTTCAGCAATATGTGAACCGTGAAATTCCAGATGTTCAAGCTGGTTTTAGAATAGGCAGAGGAACCACAGATCAAATTGCCAACATCTGTTGGATCATTGAAAAAGCAGGAGAGTTCCAGAAAAACATCTATTTCTGCTTTATTGACTATGCCAAAGCCTTTGATTGTGTGGATCACAATAAACTGTGGAAAATTCTGAAAGAGATGGGAATACCAGACTACCTGATCTGCCTCTTGAGAAACCTATATGCAGGTCAGGAAGTAACAGTTAGAACTAGACATGGAACAACAGACTGGTTCCAAATAGGAAAAGGAGTACATCAAGGCTGTATATTGTCACCCTGCTTATTTAACTTATAAGCAGAGTACATCATGTGAAACGCTGGGCTGGAAGAAGCACAAGCTGGAATCAAGATTGCTGGGATAAATAAGAAACCACCCGAAGGCAGAAAGTGAAGAGGAACTCAAAAGCCTCTTGATGAAAGTGAAAGTGGAGAGTGAAAAAGTTGGCTTAAAGCTCAACATTCAGAAGACAAAGATCATGGCATTTGGTCCCATCACTTAATGGGAAATAGATAAAACAGTTCAGACTTTATTTTTGGGGGCTCCAAAATCACTGCAGATGGTGACTACAGCCATGAAATTAAAAGACGCTTACTCCTTGGGAAGGAAACTTATGACCAACCTAGATAGCATATTAAAAATCAGAGACATTAGTTTGCCAAAAAAATGCCCCTCTAGTCAAGGCTATGGTTTTTTCCAGGGGCCATGTATGGATGTGAGAGTTGGACTGTGAAGAAGGCTGAGCACCAAAGAATTGATGCTTTTGAACTGTGGAGTTGGAGAAGACTCTTGAGAGTCTCTTGGACTGCAAGGAGATCCAACCAGTTGATTCTAAAGGAGATTAGCCCTGTGTTCTTTGGAAGGAATGATGCTAAAGCTGAAACTCCAGTAATTTGGCC
The DNA here is from genome assembly GCF_029378745.1 of Bos indicus. Lineage (NCBI taxonomy): Eukaryota > Metazoa > Chordata > Mammalia > Artiodactyla > Bovidae > Bos > Bos indicus. Next base: position 6,062,851 of record NC_091771.1, read on the forward strand.
CTCATGTGAAGAGTTGACTCATTGGAAAAGACTCTGATGCTGGGAGGGATTGGGGGAATCAGGAATAGGGGACAACAGAGGATGAGATGGCTGGATGGCATCACCGAGTCGATGGACATGAGTTTGAGTGAACTCCGGGAGTTGGTGATGGACAGGGAGGCCTGGCGTGCTGTAATTCATGGGGTCACAGACAGTCAGACGTGAATGAGTGACTGAACTGAACTGAATGCACCCAATATAGGAGCACCTCAATACATAAGACAAACACTAACAGACAGAAATGGAGAAATTGACAGTAACACAATAATAGTAGAAGACTTTAACACCTCACTCACACCAATGGACAGATCATCAAAACAGACAATTAATAAGGAAACACAAGTCTTAAATGATGCATTAGATGAGTTGGATCTCATTGATATATTCAAGATATTCTATCCAAAAGCAGAAGAATACACCTTCTTCTCAAGTGCACATGGAACATTCTCCAGTGTAGCCCACATATTGGGTCATAAATCAACCTCAGTAAATTTAAGAAAATTAAAATTTCATCAAGCATCTTCTCCAATCACAATGCTATAAGACTAGATATTAATTTCAAGAAAAAAAAGTAAGTAACTCAAACACATGGAAATTAAATAACACGTTTTAAATAACCAACAGGCTACTTGAGAAATCAAAAGGAAGTCAGAAAAATTTCTATAAATGAATGACAATGAAAACATGACCACTGAAACCCTATGGGATGCAGCAAAAGCAGTTCTAAGAGGGAAATTTACAGCAATACAACCCTACCTCAAGAAACAAGAAAAACATTGAATATAGAACCCATCTTTGAACCTAAAACAACTGGAAAAAGAAGAATCAAAAACCTCAAAATTAGTAGAAGGAATGAAATCATAAAGATCAGAGCATAAATAAATGAAAGAAACAGTAGTAAAGATTAATAAAACTAAAATCTGTTTACTTGAGAAGATAAACAAAATTGACAAAACTTTAGTAGGACTCATGTAGCAAAAAAAGAGCAAAGAATCAAATCAACAAAATTAGAAATGAAAAAGGTGAAGTTGCAAATGACAATGCAGGAGTACAAAGAATTATGAGAGTACTGTGAAGACGTATATAGAAATAAAATGGATAGCCTGGAAGAAATGGACAGATTCTTAGAAAAGCTCAATCTTCCAAGACTGAACCAGGAAGAAGTAATTTTTAGCAACCCAATTACAAGCACTGAAATTGAAGCTGTGATTAAGAATCTCATCCCCACAAACACAACCAAAAAAAAAAAAAAATGCTCAAGTCCAGAAGGCTTCACAGGAGAATTCTATCAAATATACAAAGAAGAGCTAATGCCTTTCCTAAAACTCTTGAAAAAAATTGCAGAGGAAGGAAAACTTCCAATCTCATTCTATGAGTCCACCTTCACCCTGATACCAAAAGCAGACAAAGACAAAGATGACACACAAAAAAGAAAACTACAGTCCAATATCACTGATGAACATAAATGCAAAAATCCTCAAAAAAATTTTAGCAAATAGAATTCAGCAACACATCAAAAAGCTCAAACACCGTGATCAAGTTGGGTTCATTCCAGGAATGTAAGAATTCTTCAATATACACAAATCAATCAACGTGATATGCCATACTAACAAATTAAAAGATAAAAACCATATGATCATCTCAACAGAGGCAGAAAAAGCCTTTGGCAAAATTCAGGACCCATTTATGAATAAAACTCTTCAAAAAATGGGAATAGAAGGAATCTACCTCAACATAGTAAATGCCATATATGATAAGCTACAGCAAACATTATTCTCAATGTTATAAAACTGAAAGCACTCCACCTAAGATCAGGAACAAGACAAGGGTGTTCACTTTCACCACTAATATTCAACATATTTATGGAAGTCCTAGCTACAGTAATCAGAGAAGGAAAATAAATAAAAGGAATCCAGATTGGAAAAGAAGAAATAAAGCTCTTGCTGTTTGCAGTTGACATGATACTGTCCATCAGTTCAGTTCAGTCGCTCAGTCATGTCTGACTGTTTGCGACTTCATGAATCACAGCATGCCAGGCCTCCCTGTCCATCACCAACTCCCAGAGTTCACTCAAACTCATGTCCATCGAGTCAGTGATGCCATCCAGCCATCTCATCCTCTGTCGTCCCCTTCTCCTCCTGCCCCCAATCCCTCCCAGCATCAGAGTCTTTTCCAATGAGTCAACTCTTCGCATGAGGTGGCCAAAGTACTGCAGTTTCAGCTTTAGCATCATTCCTTCCAAAGAACACCCAGGACTGATCTCTTTTAGAATGGACTTATTGAAAATCCTAAAGATAGTATCATAAAATTACTAGAGCTAATCAGTGAATTTAGCAAAGTTGCAGGATACAAAATTGATACAAAAAAATCACTTGTATTTCTATATACTAATAACATAAAATAAGAAACAGAAATCAATCCCATTCACCACTGTAACAAGAAGAATTAAATATCTAGGAATAAACTTACCTAAGGAGACAAAAGAACTGTACACAGAAAATTATTAGACATGAATGATAGAAATCAAAGATGACATAAAAAGAAGGTGAGATATGCCATGTTCCTGGGTAGGAAGAATCAATATTTTGAAAATGACTATACTGCCAAATGCAATCTACAGATTCAGTGCAATCCCTATCAAATTGCCAATGACATTTTTCACAGAACTAGAACAAAAAATTTCACAATTCATATGGAAACACAAAGACACCAAAGAGCCAAAGCAATCTTCAGAAAGAATAGAATTGGAGGAATCTACTTTCCTGACTTAAGATTATACTACAAAGCTACAATCATCAAGACAGTATGGTACTGTCACAAAAACAGAAATATAGGCCATTGGAACAAGATAGATAGCCCAGAAATAAACCCATGCACCTAAGGGTACTTGTTTCTTGACAAAGGAGGCAAGAATATACAATAAGGCAAAGATGGCCACTTCAATAAATGGTGCTGGGAAAACTGGATGGCTGTGTGTAAAAGAATGAAACTAGAACACTTCCTAACACCATACACAAAGATAAACTCAAAATGGATTAAAGACCTAAATGTAAGACCAGAAGTATAAAACTCTTAGAGGAAAACATAGGCAAAACACTCGATGACATAAATCAAAGCAAGATCCTCACTGACCCACCACATAGAGTAATGGAAATAAAAACAAAAGTAAACAAGTGGGACTTGATTAAACATAAAATCTTTTGCACATCAAAGGAAACTATAAGCAAGGTGAAAAGACAACCCTCAGAATGGGAGAAAATAATGGCAAATGAAACAACTGACAAATGATTAATTTCCAAAATGTACAAGCAGCTCATACAACTCAATGCCAGAAAAACAAACAGCCCAATCAAAAAGTGGGGAAAAAGACCTAAATAAGCATTTCTCTAAATAAGACATACAGATGGCTAACAAAAACATGAAAAGATGCTCAACTTTGCTCATTATTAGAGAACTGTAAATGAAAACCACAATGAGACATCACCTCATACCAGTCAGAATGGCCATCATCAAAAAGTCTACAAACAATAAATGCTGGAGAGAGTGTCGAGAAAAGGGAACAGTCTTGCACTGTTGGTGGGAATGTAAATTGACACAGCCACTATGGAAGATGGTATGCAGATTTCTTAAAAGCCAGAAGTAAAACCACCATATGACACAGCAATACCACTCCTAAGCAAATATTGTGAGGAAACGAAAATTGAAAATGTCACATGTATCCCATTGTACATTACAGCACTATATATAATAGCTAGAACATGGAAGCAACCTAAATGAATGGATAAAGGAGTTCAGGTACATGTACACAATGGGATATTACTCAGCCATAAAAAGGAACACATTTGAGGTCAGTTCTGATGAGAAGGATGATCCTAAAATCTATTATACAGCATGAAAGTGAAAGTGAAGTTGCTCAGTCCAACTCTTTGCGCCCCAGTGGTCTGTAGCCTACCAGGCTCCTCAATCCATGGGATTTTCCAGGCAAGAATACTGGAGTGGGTTGCCATTTCCTTCTCCAGGGGATCTTCCTGACCCAGGGATTGAACCCGGGTCTCCAGCATTGCAGGCAGATGCTTTACCCTCTGAGCCGCCAGGGAAGCCATACAGCAGGAAGTATGCTGTATGAAAGAGAACAATAAATATGGCATTCTAACCCACATATATAGAATCTAGAATAATGGTACTGAAGAATTAATTTACAGAGCAGCAATGGAGAAAACTGAGGAGGCTTTACAAATATCTGAAAATAAGAGAAGCAAAAAGCAAAGGAGAAAAGGAAAGATATACTCATTTTAATGAAGAGTTCCAAAGAATAGCAAGAAGTGATAAGAAAGCCTTCTTCAGTGATTAGTGCAAAGAAATGGAAGAAAACAATAGAATGGGAAAGATTAGAGATCTCTTTAAGAAAATTAGAAATACCAAGGGAACATTTCATGCAAAAGATGGGCACAATAAAGGACGGAAATGATATGGTCCTAACAGAAGCAGAAGATATTAAGAAGAGGTGGCAAGATTAAACAGAAGAACTATACAAAAAAGATCTTCACAACCCAAATAATCATGATGGTATGATCTCTCACCTAGAACCGGACATCCTGGAATGTGAAATCAAGTGGGCCTTAGGAAGCATCACTACAAACAAAGCTAATGGGGGTGATGGAATTCCAGTTGAGCTATTTCAAGTCCTAAAAGATCATGCTGTTATAGTGCTGTACTCAATATGCCAGCAAATTTGGAAAACTCAGCAATGGCCACAGGACTGGAAAAGGTCAGTTTTCATTCGAATCCCAAAAAAGGTAATGCCAAAGAATGCTTAAACTACCTCACAGTTGCACTCATCTCACATGCTAGTAATTCTCAAAATTCTCCAAGCCAGCCTTCAACAGTACTTGAACTGTGAACATCCAGATGTTCAAGCTGGATTTAGAAAAGGCAGAGGAACCAGAGATCAAATTGCAAACATCCATTGGATCATCAAAAAAGCAAGAGAGTTCGAGAACATCTATTTCTGCTTTATCGACTATGCCAAATACTTTGACAGTGTGAATCACAACAAACTATGGAAAATTCTGAAAGATATAGGGATACCAGACCATCTGACCTGCCTCTTGAGAAATCTGTATGCAGGTGAGGAAGCAACAGTTAAAACTGGGCATGGAACAATAAACTGGTTCCAAATAGGGAAGGAGTATGTCAAGGATGCATGTTGTCACTCTGCCTATTTAACTTATATGCAGAATACCTCATGAGAAACCCTGGGCTGGATGAAGCACAAGCTGGAATCAAGATTGCCAGGAGAAATATCAATAACCTCAGATATGCAGATGACACCATCCTTATGTCAGAGAGTGAAGAAGAACTAAGGAGCATCTTGATGAAAGTGAAAGACGAGTGTGAAAGGCTGGCTTGAAACTCAGTATTCAGAAAATTAAGATCATGGCATAATGTCCCATAATTTCATGGCAAATAGATGGGGGAAGAGTGAAAAGAAAGAGAGACTTTATTTTCTTGGGCTCCAAAATCACTGCAGATTGTGAATGCAGCCATGAAATTAAAAGACGCTTACTCCTTGGAAGAAAAGTTATGACCAACCTAAACAGCCTATTGAAAAGCAGAGACATGACTTTGCCAACAAAGGTCCATCTAGTCAAATCTATGGTTTTTCCAGTAGTCATGTATCAATGTGAGAGTTGGACTCTAAAGAAAGCTGAGTAGCAAAAAAGTGATGTTTTTGAACTGTGGTGTTGCAGAAGACTCTTGAGAATCCCTTGGACTGCAAAGAGATTCAACCAGTCCATCCTGAATATTCACTGGAAGGATTGATGCTGAAGCTGAATCTCCAATACTTTGGCTACCTGATGCGAAGAACTGACTCATTTGAAAAGACCTTGATGCTGGTAATGATTGAAGGAAAGAGGAGAAGGGAACAACAGAGGATGTGATGGTTGGATGGCTTCACCGTTTCAATGGACATGAGTTTGAGTAAACTCTGGGAGTTAGTAATAGACAGGGAGGCCTGGTGTGCTGCATTCCACGGGGTTGCAAATATCTGGACACACTGAGCAACTGAACTGAACTGAAGTAAATGGAGAAACAGCCATAGAGAATAAACTTATGGACATGGGTAGAGGGGAGGAGAAAGTGCAATGTATGGAAAGGGTAGCATGGAACCTTTCATTACCATACGTAAAATAGATAGCCAACGGTAATTTTGCTGTATGGCTCAAGAAACTCAAACAGGGACTCTGTATTGACCTAGAGGGGTGAGATGGGGAGGGAGAAGGGAGGGAATTTCAAAAGGGAGGGGATATACGTAACCTATGACTAATTCATGTTGAGGTTTGACAGAAAATAGCAAAATTCTGTAAAGCAATTATCCTTCAGTTAAAAAAAAAATTAAAAAAAAAAAAAAAGAAAGGAAAGGAAGCAAAACAAGAGAGCAGATGGACCACAGACAGAATCAATCACCCATATGAAGTCCCTCTAAAAACCAGTTTCAGAAATAAGAAAATACTCTTAGAAACTCTGAAATGGCAGGATAATGAGTAATCATGGGTCCTTCTCTGTCCATGACCCTATTTATACCTGTGGTTCTGGCATGTTGTTGATGGGGCTGAAAATGTGGTCAAGTTTGAATGATAAAATATATGCCCATTCCACAGACAAAATAAATTAATTAATTAAAATAAAATAAAACATTATCTAATATAATAACTGAATATTTAAATTAAAAATTAAATTAATTATTCAAAAGCCTATGTGCATGCTGAGTTGTTTCAGTCATGTCCAACACTTTGCAACCCTATGAATCATGTGCAGCCAGCCAGGCTCCTCTGTCCATGGGATTTTCCAGGCAATACTGGTGTGGGTTGCCATGCCCTCCTTCAGTGAATCTTCCACATTTCTTATGTCTCCAACATTGGCAGATGGGTTCTTTACCATTAGCACTACCTGATAAATTGCAAAGCACATCAGGTAGGCTGAATTAACACAACAAGAATAGAAGTTTGAGAAAGTAGAAGTGGCTGGAATTTCTAGGACCACATACTACCTTCAGTTAAGTTCACTTCAGTCGCTCAGTCATGTCCAACTCTTTGTGACCCCATGAACTGCAGCATGCCAGACCTCCCTGTCCATGACCAACTCCTAGAGTTCACTCAAATTCACGTCCTCAGTGATGCCATCCAGCCATCTCATCCTCTGTCCCCTTCTCCTCCAGCCCCCAATCCGTCCCAGCATCAGAGTCTTTTTCCAATGAGTCATCTCTTCGCATGAGGTGGCCAAAGTACTGGAGTTTCAGCTTTAGCATCATTCTTTCCAAAGAACACCCAGGACCGATCTCCTTTAGAATGGACTGGTTTGATCTCCTTGCAGACCAAGAAACTCTCAGTCTTCTCCAAAACCACAATTCGAACCCAGCTCATGTTTGTTTGTTTTTTTTTCCAGCTCATGTTTTTACATGCACTGTTTCTTTCATCTGGTTTCTCATTAGTGAGTAAGCTCATCTCTTTTAACACATTCTGTCAGGTCATCTTTTAAGCACTCAGCTTTCTTCATAGTCCAACTCTCACATCCATACATGACCACTGGAAAAACCATAGCCTTGACTAGACGGACCTTTGTTGGCAAAGTAATGTCTCTGCTTTTGAATATGCTATCTAGGTTGGTCATAACCTTCCTTCCAAGGAGTAAGCGTTTTTTACTTTCATGGCTGCAATCACCATCTGCAGTGATTTTGGAGCCCCCAAAAATAAGGCCTGGCATTCTTTCCACTGTTCCCCCATCTATTTCCCATGAAGTGATGGGACCAGATGCCATGATCTTAGTTTTCTGAATGTTGAGGTTTAAGCCAACTTTTTCACTCTCCTCTTTCACTTTCATCAAGAGGCTTTTGAGTTCCTCTTCACTTTCTGCCATAAGGGTGGTGTCATCTGCATATCTGAGGTTATTGATATTTCTCCTGGCAATCTTGATTCCAGCTTGTGCTTCTTCCAGTCCAGTGTTTCTCATGATGTACTCTGCATAGAAGTTAAATAAGCAGGGTGACAATATACAGCCTTGACGTGCTCCTTTTCCTATTTGGAACCAGTCTGTTGTTCCATGTCCAGTTCTAACTGTTGTTTCCTGACCTGCATATAGGTTTCTCAAGAGGCAGGTCAGATGGTCTGGTATTCCCATCTCTTTCAGAATTTTCCACAGTTTATTGTGATCCACACAGTCAAAGGCTTTGGCATAGTCAATAAAGCAGAAATAGATATTTTTCTAGAACTCTCTTGATTTTTCAATGATCCAGCGGATTATGGCAATTTGATCTCTGGTTCCTCTAAACAAAGGCAAAACAAACAATATTTTTTTTAATGACATTGAAGTTCCTTTAGGTCTGTTACTAAATAAAAAGTAATACATTATATAAAGTTTCACAAAGTTTACAAAGAAACCATTTAGCATTTGGAAGCAGAACAATTCCCTAGCTTATGACTTGGAGACATTTGAGCCTTAACCAGTCTTATGCAGATATCAAACACAAAGGTTATTTCTTAGGGATGTCAAAATTATTATGCATTGTAGTAGAAATGAACACTTGAGTAAAGAGAAATCTTTCTGGCCCAGCATAGTTCTAAAATATATCTCAGAAAACAACCTAATCCAAAAATGTACTTAGATACATTGATAGATAGTTGATAGATAAAAGCAACACCTTTTAAAAAATAAAAACAAAAGCAGACATTTAAGAATATATCATTCTTAATGTTAAGCATTTAATTACAAACTTCTAAACATGTAAAGAAACTGTAGCATGCCAGGCTTCTGACTTTCACTATCTCCCAGAGTTTGCTCAGACTCATCAGTTGAGTCAGTGATGTCATCCAACAATTTCATCCTCTGTTGACCCCTTCTCCTCCTGCCTTCAATCTTTCCCAGTATCAGGGTTTTTTCCAATGAACTGGCTCTTCACACCAGGTGGCCAAAGAATTTGAGTTTCAGCTTCAGCATTGTCTATCCAGTGAATATTCAGGGTTGATTTCCTTTAGAATTGAATGGTTTGATCTCCTTGCAGACCAAGAAACTCTCAGTCTTCTCCAAAACCACAATTCGAACCCAGCTCATGTTTGTTTGTTTTTTTTTCCAGCTCATGTTTTTACATGCACTGTTTCTTTCATCTGGTTTCTCATTAGTAAGTAAGCTCATCTCTTTTAACACATTCTGTCAGGTCATCTTTTAAGATTCTTTAGCCATTTTATCAATGAGTTTTCTCTATTTTTATAAACTGCTCAGTTATAGATACTATGATATTTCTTTCTATTAAAATTTAAAAAAGTTTAATAAGTTTTATGATTAGTATTAAAAAATCGAGTACTATCTTCTATATATTTGTGCTCTTGGTGGTCTCTGTTGAGAAATAACTTTGCTCACAGATTTCTGGGATTATTTAATTTCTTTGGGATTACATTTTACGTATTCTAAAATTTATTTGGGTGTAGTGTGTTTTCTACTTCCTCTTTTGTCCTGAGTTATTTTTTCCAAGTAATTTATCAAATTTTCAGCCTGTCCTGAGCCTCATTATATAAGCATATTAATTAGACATGTTTATAGCAGATTTAAACCCATCCGGGAGTTGGTGATGGACAGGGAGGCCTGGCATGCTGCGATTCATGTGTTCGCAAGAAGTTGGACACGACTGAGCGACTGAACTGAACTGAAATGAGCTTAATGATGAACGAAAATGATTGTATATAAGTTCTGTATAACTAAAAGCTTTTTGATTTAGTGGTTTTCCTGTTGCCCTAACATGATGGTCAATATAAACAGATGTGCAGGAATAAGATATATTTGCATTTCCTTCCACTGTGACTTTTATTTTACAGACTTCCATGAAGATCCAAGAATTCCTTATCAAGACTTATATATATGCAACAATAATAACTTTCAAAAGGAAGACACTTGGATTCACCGAGCTCACATCTGATCACGTAGTGTATTTTCCTATGCTATTAAGAGTTTTGTTTAGACTAGGTTTAAAAGATTAGACAGTGGGTTCAAGCATTTCCCCAGGAAAATTATTTCATGAACTAAGTTCTCACTAGCAGGAGACACATTGAAAATCTTGATTCTGATATTAATCTGTGGAAAAATTTATCTTGGTGGAATGAGGAAAGGTCTCTGACTCAAGTCATATGAAACCTGTCTAGAGATAAAATTTGATCTGCTATAGAGGCTCACCTGAAAGTTTCAAAAGAGCAAAATATCTTCAGAGACTTTCCTGTTACTGACCTCCATAATTTTAACAAGTGAATCACTACTTACCCTAGAGTTAAATTTAATTTTTACCTATTTCATCTTTGCAATACTTATTTTGAATTTTCTATAATCTCTTTCTTGCTTTGAATATCTTAAATAATTATCCTAGAACAATTTTACATATGAACAGAGGTGATGATTTCTTCAAAAAGTTAATTTTTTGGTTGTTTCTTCAAGAAACCAGGACAGCAACGACTGTCAACAATTTGCTTTGTTTTTCTGTCCTCACTGCAAATTTGTCTTGCTATCTGTTTGTGATGGGTGGAAATGGATTTTCTTCAGTGTGGTACTTGAATATTTCAGTAGGCCAATTGTTGGAGCCTGAAAGTGTGAAGTAACAGCCATGCCTGAAGAAGCTGTTTTTAGGACATTAGGAGACACATTGTCAAGAGCATCAGCAGAAGCAGACTGTGTTGCAGCTGTTCTCCTACATTATATAATAGGACACCCATATTTTAACTCTTGGCTGTCACAAGCAATTAACAAGGAATGAAGAAAATAACTTCAAATATTCATAAATAACTAGGAACTTTCACACACTTTGAAATAGGCAATTATAGACTTCAAGTTTTCCTATCAAACTATTCAAAACTTTGCATCATTTCAAGAAATGCATTTTAGACAATTCCTTTTTGTTTATTTTTCTTCGGGTACATTTCAACACCTATGAAATATACTATGTGATTATTTATTAAGAAATAATATTTGTCTTATTATAATCTTTGATGCCCTGGGATATTTGATGTGTATAATTGCTCAATTCATAAGCAACCAATATACCAAAGTGGCTGTATTAAGGTAGTCAACCTTGTAGTACATGTTGTTTACTAATTTTGCATTCATCATTGAATACGACCAACAGTGGTAGAGTTAAGGTCTTACAAGGGTCTAGAGTTGATCTTTGTAGGATGCTGGAAAAGCTGCAAACTTAGTGTTTGTTGAAAATTATGTAATAGCATTTTAGTCAATGCTTAAAATTTAAGCTTGCATCTGCTTTGCTAAACAAGCCAGTCTTTCCCAGAATACAAAGGATCAGGTGGTGCTCAAATGCACTAGAAGACGAAATATGCCAACAATATACTTTACTACAACACTAAATGTCTAAAATTTTAGAAAACTTTTCTAGAAGTATAGAAAAATAGCTAAATGTCTAATAATAATGTGTGAATTTTGATTTCTAGTACTCAATTTTGGTTTAGTGGCTTACAGTGACTACAGCTAAATATTGATTGCACAGTTCTCTGTATTCTAAATATGTAAAGAAAACCATGGGTTTTCATTTCTTCTTAGACTGAAAAATTTAAAAGAACAAAATCATTTATGCTCTTATTTTCATTATGGCTTTATTTGTATGCAATGTTTTATAAACATGAGATATTTTATAACATGCAATTTCTCTTGTCTTTCCAGAGATCATAAACACAAATAAAACTGTGTAACCTGTACATACTCCAAAGTATAGCAACTTTTGAATAAAGAGTAAAATCAATTTGCTAAACTTTTATTCAATTTTATCATATTCAAATCACTGTGAAACAATGCAGTAACAGAAATTTACATAATTTTTACAATTATTAAAAGAACACTAGAGAAAATGAAAAAGAATTTTAGTAGTAGAATACGTACAAACATGTGTAGGATCCTGCAGGGATAAAATAGCTTATATATGAATGAATAAAACATACTAAAGAGGAAATATTACAAGTACCAGTATTGACCCAGAAATAAAGGAGGAAAATTATTTTTAGGAGATTGTTTGGACACCATATGGAGGACTCTTTCAGTGAAGGTAGGAATTATGAATTTCATTTCAGGTAGTGACTTTAAGTTTAGGATGGTTTCCCTGGTGACTCAGCTGGTAAAGAATCCACCTGCAATAAAGGAGACCTGGGTTTGATCCCTGGGTTGGGAAGATTCCATGAAAAGGGGACAGAATACTCCAGTATTCTGGCCTAGAGAATTCCATGGACTCTATCGTTCATGGCGTCACAAAGAGTCGGACACAACTGAGTGACTTTCACTTTCAATGTGTACAATAGAATGAAAAAAAATTTAGGCATGTATTTTAACGCCTATGACAACTCATACGTGCTGCATTTTTTTTTCCTAGACCTCTATCAGTCAAATTATTATTATTATTGTTTGAAATCGTTTTTCTCTTAAATTAAGCATTTTACTAGTTGGGTTAGGTATCAAAGGGAATTGCTGTCTTATGTGAGGCACCTGGGCTTCCCAGGTAGCTCAGTGGCAAAGAATCCTCTTTCAGGAAATGGGGGTTTGATCCCTGAATTGGGAGAATCCCCTGGAAGAGGAAATGGCAACTCACTCCAGTATTCTTACCTTGACAATCCCATGGAAAGAGAATCCTGACAGGCTACAGTCCAAGGAATTGCAAACAGTCAGATATGACTGAGCATGCACACATTTATTGATGAACATTTAAAAAGTTATTAAGAAGTTGACAAGATTATTAATAATCTTTTAAAAGTTGTAAACTTGTATAAGTATAAATACTCATTTCAGGATATTTATTGCATCTCTAATAATTATTCCCAACAGACAAAAAAATAAAAAAGAAAAAGCATAGCATTTCATTTTGAACATATATATAAACTGAATTTTAAATAAATTTGAAATCTAAATTTTCTGAATTGATGATAGAATTGAAAAAAAAAACTTCTGAGGTTTCTTTGTTCTTTAATAAAACAAGGTTATTTAAATTCCCAAGTCTAGAGACAGGAGGTATGGCCTGACATGCAGAACCACATGGGAAAACAGCTGGGTGGTCAGGAGGCAGGAGTGGTTGTGGGAATGCTTAGAGCATTTTTTATTAACTTTTCTCTGGGCCATAGTAGACAACTTAAGACTGGATAGTTGAATAATTTCTTCAGTGGACTTTGGACTATTGGAGTGGTCTCAAGCTGGTTGGTGCCCAAATCTGAGGTGATTATAACAAAAGAATATTCCATGTGAAGGTACCTGAATCAGAAAGAATTATGGCTCTGGATTGGCTAGTTTCACACAATGCTTTCAGATGGACACTTCGTTATATCTGAAAATTGACTAGCCTGTGGAGGGACAATTTCTCCTCTGCCAGAAAGATTTTTTAAGATGTCAAAATATATAAATATAAATATGTATACATTTATATACATGCAAGTATATCAATGTGTATGTTGTTCAGTCATCCAGTTGTGTCTAACTCTTTGCAACTCCATGGACTGCAGCATGCCAGGCGTCCATATCCCTCACCATCTCCCAAATGTTGCCCAAGATCATGTCCGTTTCATCAGTGATACCATCCAGCCATCTCAGCCACCGATGCCCTCTTCTTCTCCCCTCAATCTTTCCCAGCATCAGGGTCTTTCCCAAAGGGTTGGCTCTTCATCAGGTGACCAAAGTATTGGAGCTTCAGCTTCAGCATCAGTCCTTCCAATGAGTATTCAGGGTTGATTTCCATTAAGATTGACTGGTTTAATCTCCTTACAGTCCAAAGGGCTCTCAAGAGTCTTCAACAGCACCACAGTCTGAAGGCATCAATTTTTTGGCATTCTGCCTTCTTTACAGTCCAGCTCTTACAACCATATGTGACCACTGGGAAGACCATAGGCTTGACTATACTGACCTTTATCAGCAGAGTAATGTCTCTGCTTTTCAACACCCTGTCTAGGTTTGTCATAGCTTTCCTGCCAAGATGCAATCATCTTCTGATTTCATGGTTACAGTCTCCATGCACAGTGAGCCTAAGAAGAGGAAATCTATCACTGCTTCCACATTTTATCCTTCTGTTTGCCGTGAAGTGATGGGCCCAGATGCTGTGAACTTAGCTTTTTTTTTTTTTTTTTTTAAGTATTTTATTTTAAGCTGGCTTTTTCACTCTCTTCCTTCACTTTCATTAAGACATTCTTTAGTTCCTCTTCACTTTCTGCCATTAGAATGGTATCATCTGCATATGTGAGGTTGTTGATGCTTCTGTTGCCACTCTAGGGTCCAGCTTGAGCTGGAATGTATATGTACATACACACATACAATACAGTCAGTCTTGTGATATGTTACATCAAATTAAGGAATGTTCAGGGTGATAGCCAATATTTTTAGAAAGTAGGGAGTAAGTAGCTTAAAGGGTCTAGAAAATATTTTGAGAGTAGAAAGCAGGAAGAAAAACATGCAAGGAGTATCTGCAGTTCAGACTCTAGGAAAAGTTCCCATTCGCATGGCATTAGTTAAGAAAGCTAGATTTGAAACATTGAGGGTCTCTAAGAATATCTTGATGAAATTGTAAAATATATTAGATTTCTATTTTTAAATTAATATTAATCTGATGAAAATATTTTGCACACTGGTCAATTGATTTTTTCTAGATTTGTGTTTGCATATAGGTCTTGTTATTGTTCTTGGTCTTTTTCCACATAGATTTCTGATACATCTTAATTAAGTTTAAGAAATTTAATTATTTCTTAAAATAATATGTCCATTACAACCAAAACTGAGGTTATTTGGGGGCTTCCCTGATAGCTCAGTTGGTAAAGAATCTGTGTGCAATGCAGAAAACCCTGGTTCGATTCCTGGGTCAGGAAGATCCACTGGAGAAAAGATTGAAAGACAGTCTCAGGAACACCTCCTATACTGAAAATCAATAGGATCTATTGTCCGTTGCCTTGTTTAGTTGCTAAGTCATGTCAAACTCTTTTGCCATCCCATGAACTCAGGCCCATGAGTCTCCTTTGTTCATAGAATTTCCCAGGCCAGAAAACTGAAGTTATTTTTAGGGTTTCTTACCTAATAAAACATATTTACTGATTCCATTTATGAAAGCCTTTATCCTTTAGTTTGAACTAGGTGTGATATCTTCTGCACTAACACAGTAGCTAAATACTACTTAAACACCAGTTAGTCCCTCAGACATGTCAGACTTTTTATGACTCCATGGACTGCATCTAGGCTCCTCTGTTCATGGAATTCTCCAGATAAGAATAATGGAGTGGGTTTGCCATTCCCTTCTCCAGGGTGATCGGACTTACCCATGGATTGAACCCAGGTCTCCTTCACTGCAGATGGATTCTTTAACTTCTGAGCTGCTAGGGAAGCCCCTCATTAATGAACGGAAAGGGCTTCCCTGGTGGCTCAGTGATAAAGAATCTGACTGCCTTCAGGAGAGGACAGAGACACAAGTTCAATCCCTGGGTGTTGGGAAGATCCCCTGGAGAAGGAAACGGCAACCCACTCCAATATTCTTGCTTGGGAAATCCCAAGGACAGAGGAGCCTCATGGGAGGCAGTCCATGGGTCTCAAAAAGATCCAACATGACTTAGCAACTAAACAAGACAACAAACAATAGATCTTTTTGAATTTCAGGGTAAACTGTAGGAGATGTTCCTGAGACTTTCTTTCTTAATGTTTCTGACTCTTCAAAATTGGTTTTGAATTTCAAAGATATTGTTATAATGTCTACTTAGTTTTAATTCACCTTTAAAGGAATATATATATTATGACCTATGGATAAATATTATTAGTGTTGAATCTTTGGTACAGAAACTCTTAAGCAATGTGCTTCCTTATTTCTGAAAGTATAGTTATGGACTCCAGTCACTAGCTACTATAATGTGTCAATATGTAAATATTTCTCTTGATGTGGGGACAGTTGGGAAAGTACAAAAACTTAAAACTTCAACATCTTAACACAAAAATATTCACATTTACTTATTTGAATTGAAATGTTAATTTGCCATATTTAAAATTATAGCATCTTATGTAGACTGAAAACATAAAGTAACCAGTTATACACCTGCTTAAAAAAGAAAGTTTATAGGAGCTGAGGAAAATTTAGGAATGATTTTTCTCTTATGGAACTACTTTTCTCTCTTCTCATGATATTTAAGCCTCATTTGGGACCACACTATCTCTACTCCCTATATTTTATGTAACATTTTTCACATCATATCTTCTTTTTCCCTCATAATCACCACATTTTTATAATTCAGAGTTTCTGAGAGATGGCTAAACCGACTTCCTCTGCCCCATGCTACGTTCATCAGTCTTCTTGTAGCCTATTCACGTCTGCTTTGGATATTAACAATATCCTCACCTCAGTAATTCTTTTATAACTCTTAAGGAAGGTAAAGTAATTGTTTAATTTTTTGCTCAAAATGTTCCTCAACATAGAGCATATTTTATGTGGTTTAGGTATTCCATGCTAATTAGTTATTTTTATAACTAAGGAAGACATTTCATAATATAAGGCAAGAGTACTGGAGTGGGGTGCCATCGCCTTCTCTGAATATAAAACATAGCAATCTATAATGTGGAAAAATAATTTTACCTTAAAAGGATTTGTTATAATATTTAATATTGTAATCAGGTTCTTTAATCCACATTTAATTTTAAAAGGAAAATGAAATAGAAATAGTCATAAATCAAACATGACAAGAGGCAAAAACCATATGAACTGTCAATAATCATTTACCAGGTAGCCTATAGATTGAGTACAGAGGTAATGCATACAATGCTATTTTTATCTGTGTATCTGAGTGACTGAGGGACTTATGGGAGTGTTTATAGGAGAAGATAAAAGTAGCAAATCAAATATGAACACAGTTCCCAGAAACTTCTGTGTACCCTTTGCCCTTGGGAATTGATAAATATTCTGGGAAAATAGCTAACCCCTTTTTCTAGGTACTCTGTTGACTCTTCAGACCTTAGCTTCTATCTGATCTCATTTAGAAAATTTCAAGATTATGTTAGCTGAAAAGCATATGTGATGCCATCTCAGAAGTCTGAAGCCTGAATTGAAGTTGCTGAAGTCTGGAGACTCCAGAATTCTTCATATGAAAGATAACTTCCATACCAAAGGAACAGAAACTATAGTTGTTTATGTTCTTTTTCTAAAAATACATCAACATTATCTATGTATCTGCAGCAATGTCCTGGGGAAAAGTTACCAAAAACAGGGGAGACAAATGTACTCTCACTTTTCTTAGCACATTTATTATGTGGCATATGTATGAGAGAAGAAGCTGCTCTTTTATTTTTTTTTTTTTTTAAAGTCCCTTTCTGTCAATCGTTTAAGCAGAAAAGATGCAAGTATTCACACTTAAGAGTATATTCATATATTTTTAGATGCTAATTTGATCATGTTAAAATGAATTATTTGTGAAGAGAATTTTAGATCACTAATTCACTGACTTGATTTCCGACAATGAAAATAATCAGCCCCTAATGTAACATATTAAAAAACATTTCAAAATCATGAAATTTTTAAAGATTATAAAAGCACAAATGCTAAAACATGAGAAGTTCTGTTTTTATTATATCATTATGATTAATGAATTGAACTAGGTATTTTTGTAAGTATGTGTGCATGCAGGCTAAGTCATTTCAGTCGTGTCTAACTTTTTGCAACTCTATGGACTCTAGCCCACCAGGCTCCTCTGTTCATGGGATTCTCCAGCCAAGAATACTGGAGTGGGTTGCCATGCCCTCCTCCAGGGGATCTTCCCGACCCAGGAATTGAACCAGCATCTTTTATGTCTCTTGCATTGTCAGGCAGATTCTTTACTGCTACTGCCACCTGGGGAGTCTTTTGTAAATATTATCCTGATGTTAAATATGCCTCGTGTCTCATACTACAATGAATCACTGCTGGTGTTATCAAAATGAAAATATTCTGTTTTAGGGAGCGTATTTACCCCTCTGCTAGAATTCTTTATTTTTTAAGCTATATCATGGATGATAAGATTAAGCTGTTGTCAGCTGTTTACTTTTTTCCTTTTAGTTTTTCTATTCTCTAGAATAATTTGAGAGTGTTAGTTTAGTCACTGTACCTAAGTTTGTGCCTCTATTTACAAAACAGATTTGTATTATCAGCATATTTATACAATTCTTTTGAATAAGAAACATGTATATTGTGAGTGAGTTTACATATGATAGGCTCTTTATTATTAAATTTATGTTCTAGTCCTCTAGGTTCTAGGGTTTTAGAACCATACATTCTAATGAGGGTTTTAGTTGTACTCATGGGGAGAATTGGAGTTAGGGAAACACTTTCGATTTATTCCCAGCTGTTTGATGAGCTCAACTTTTGTAACTTTGTTTTGATTATTCTTCAGAGGTGTTCCTGGAAAGACTGATGGCCATGAATGAAGTAATACTCCACTTCTTGAGCAGTCAGCAATGATGGTTGATAGCCTGGCTCATCTTCCAGCAGTAATCTCAGCAACAAAGGGTTAAAGAATCTGGGTGTGATGTAAAAATGTCCACCAAAGATAAATAATTGCTAAAACTCTAGCAATATTTTCAAGGGAAAAAAATGCAATAAGATAGCAATTTCCAAATCAAAAGAGGAAGAGGTATTGCTATCGATGTTTTTAAGTAATTTTAAAAGACCAAGGAAATATATTCTTTAAAATTTGTAAGTACAAGTATTGAGAATTTAGTTGTAATGAGGGATTCTGTGAAAAACACAACACATAAAAACTATAAGAGAAGAAACATATGGATAACTTTATTAAAAATTGAATCAAATGCAAAAAACTTTTCGTTAAAATTTTATTTTATTTTTAAACTTTAAAATATTGTATTGGTTTTGCCAAATATCGAAATGAATCTGCCACAGGTATACATGTGTTCCCCATCCTGAACCCTCCTCCCTCCTCCCTCCCCATACCATCCCTCTGGGTCATCCCAGTGCACCAGCCCCGAGCATCCAGTATCGTGCATCGAACCTGGACTGGCGACTCGTTTCATATATGATATTATACATATTTCAATGCCATTCTCCCAAATCATCCCACCCTCTCCTTCTCCCACAGAGTCCAAAAGACTGTTCTATACATCAGTGTCTCTTTTGCTGTCTTGTATACAGGGTTATTGTTGCCATCTTTCTAAATTCCATATCTATACATTAGTATACTGTATTGGTGTTTTTCTTTCTGGCTTACTTCACTCTGTATAATAGGCTCCAGTTTCATCCACCTCATTAGAACTGATTCAAATGTATTCTTTTTAATGGCTGAGTAATACTCCATTGTGTATATGTACCACTGCTTTCTTATCCATTCATCTGCTGATGGGCATCTAGGTTGCTTCCATGTCCTGGCTATTATAAACAGTACTGCGATGAACATTGGGGTACACGTGTCTCTTTCCCTTCTGGTTTCCTCAGTGTGTATGCCCAACAGTGGAATTGCTGGGTCATAAGGCAGTTCTATTTCCAGTTTTTTAAGGAATCTCCACACTGTTCTCCATAATGGCTGTACTAGTTTGCATTCCCACCAACAGTGTAGGAGGGTTCCCTTTTTTCCACACCCTCTCCAGCATTTATTGCTTGTAGACTTTTGGATGGCAGCCATTCTGACTGGTGTGAAATGGTACCTCATAGTGGTTTTGATGTGCATTTCTCTGATAATGAGTGATGTTGAGCATCTTTTCATGTGTTTGTTAGCCATCTGTATGTCTTCTTTGGAGAAATGTCTATTTAGTTCTTTGGCCCATTTTTTGATTGGGTCATTTATTTTTCTGGAATTGAGCTGCAGGAGTTGCTTGTATATTTTTGAGATTAGTTCTTTGTCAGTTGCTTCATTTGCTATTATTTTCTACCATTCTGAAGGCTGCCTTTTCACCTTGCTAATAGTTTCCTTTGTCGTGCAGAAGCTTTTAAGTTTAATTAGGTCCCATTTGTTTATTTTTGCTTTTATTTTCAATATTCTGGGAGGTGGCTCATAG
The DNA here is from genome assembly GCF_029378745.1 of Bos indicus. Taxonomy (NCBI): domain Eukaryota; kingdom Metazoa; phylum Chordata; class Mammalia; order Artiodactyla; family Bovidae; genus Bos; species Bos indicus. Next base: position 6,082,909 of record NC_091771.1, read on the forward strand.
AGGATCCTGCTGTAATGTATGTCGGAGAGTGTTTTGCCTATGTTCTCCTCTAGGAGTTTTTTAGTTTCTGGTCTTACATTTAGATCTTTAATCCATTTTGAGTTTATTTTTGTGTATGGTGTTAGAAAGTGCTCTAGTTTCATTCTTTTACAAGTGGATAACCAGTTTATCCAGCACCACTTTTTAAAGAGATTGTCTTTTCTCCATTGTATATTCTTGCCTACTTTGTCAAAGATAAGGTGTCCATAGGTGTGTGGATTTATCTCTGGGCTTTCTATTTTGTTCCATTGATCTATATTTCTGTCTTTGTGCCAGTACCATACTGTCTTGATGACTGTGGCTTTGTAGTAGAGCCTGAAGTCAGGTAGGTTGATTCCTCCAGTTCCATTCTTCTTTCTCAAGATAGCTTTGGCTATTCAAGGTTTTTTGTATTTCTATACAAATTGTGAAATTATTTGTTCTAGCTCTGTGAAGAATACTGTTGGTAGCTTGATAGGGATTGCATTGAATCTATAAATTGCTTTGGGTAATATACTCATTTTCACTATATTGATTCTTCCAATCCATGAACATGGTATATTTCTCCATCTATTAGTGTCCTCTTTGATTTCTTTCACTACTGTTTTATAGTTTTCTATATATAGGTCTTTAGTTTCTTTAGGTAGATATATTCCCAAGTATTTTATTCTTTCCATTGCAATGGTGAATGGAATTGTTTCCTTAATTTCTGTTTCTGTTTTCTCATTATTAGTGTATAGGAATGCAAGTGATTTCTGTGTGTTGATTTTATATCCTGCAACTTTACTATAATCATTGATTAGTTCTAGTAATTTTCTGATGGAGTCTTTAGGGTTTTCTATGTAGAGGATCATGTCATCTGCAAACAGTGAGAGCTTTACTTCTTCTTTTCCAATTTGGATTCCTTTTATTTCTTTTTCTGCTCTGATTGCTATGGCCAAAACTTCCAAAACTATGTTGAATAGTAATGGTGCAGTATGTAAGACAAATGCTAACAAGTATGAAAGGAGAAATTAACAATTAAAATTAACACAATAATAGTGGGAGACTTTAATACCCCACTCACACCTATGGATAGATCAACTAAACAGAAAATTAACAAGGAAACACAAACTTTAAATGATACAATAGACCAGTTAGACCTAATGGATATCTATAGGACATTTCATCCTAAAACAATGAATTTCACCTTTTTCTCAAGCACACATGTAACCTTCTCCAGGATAGATCACATCCTAGGCCATAAATCTAGCATTGGTAAATTCAAACAAATTGAAATCATTCCAAGCATCTTTTCTGACCACAATGCAGTAAGATTAGATCTCAATTACAGGAGAAAAACTATTAAAAACTCCAACATGTGGAGGCTGAACAACACGCTGCTGAATAACCAACAAATCACAGAAGAAAACAAAAAAGAAATCAAAATTTGCATAGAAACGAATGAAAATGAAAACACATCAACCCAAAACCTGTGGGACATTGTAAAAGCAGTCCTAAGCGGAAAGTTCATAGCAATACAGGCATACCTCAAGAAACAAGAAAAAGTTAAATAAATAACCTAACTCTACACCTAAAGCAACTAGAAAAGGAAGAAATGAGGAACCCCAGGGTTAGTAGAAGGAAAGAAATCTTAAAAATTAGGGCAGAAATAAATGCAAAAGAAACAAAAGAGACCATAGCAAAAATCAACAAAGCCAAAAGCTGGTTCTTTGTAAGGATAAATAAAATTGACAAACCATTAGCCAGACTCATCAAGAAACAAAGGGAGAATAATCAAATCAATAAAATTAGAAATGAAAATGGAGAGATCCTAACAGACAACACAGAAATACAAAGGATCATAAAAGTCTACTATCAACAATTATATGCCAATAAAATGGACAACGTGGAAGAAATGGACAAATTCTTAGATAAGTACAACTTTCCAAAACTGGACCAGCAAGAAATAGAAAATCTTAACAGACTCATCACAAGCACAGAAGTTGAAACTGTAATCAAAAATCTTCCAGCAAACAAAAGCCCAGGTCCGGACAGCTTCACAGCTGAATTCTACCAAAAATTTAGAGAAGAGCTAACACCTATCCTGCTCAAACTCTTCCAGAAAATTACAGAGGAAGGTAAACTTCCAAACTCATTCTATTAGGCCACCATCACCCTAATACCAAAACCTGACAAAAATCCCACAAAAAAAGAAAACTACAGGCCAATATCACTGATGAACACAGATGCAAAAATCCTTAACAAAATTCTAGCAATCAGAATCCAACAACACATTAAAAAGATCATACACCATGACCAAGTGGGCTTTATCCCAGGGATGCAAGGATTCTTCAATATCTGCAAATCAATCCATGTAATACACCACAATAACAAATTGAAAAATAAAAACCATATGATTATCTCAATAGATGCAGAGAAAGCCTTTGACAAAATTCAACATCCATTTATGATAAAAACTCTCCAGAAAGCAGGAATAGAAGGAACATACCTCAACATAATAAAAGCTATATATGACAAACCCACAGCAAACATTATTCTCAATGGTGAAAAATTGAAAGCATTTCCTCTAAAGTCGGGAACAAGACAAGGGTGCCCACTTTCACCATTACTATTCAACACAGTTTTGGAAGTTTTGGCAAAAACCTTTTAAAGGAGAAAATACCTGACTTACATTACTTTGTTTGGAATTTTACAAACATTCAGGACAAAGTAATAATAAATGTATATAAGTTATTTCATAGTAAAGAAAAAAACACTTAACAGAATATGTAAAAGTGAATAAAATTTTTAGGCATAGGAGATAAGGATATTAAAAACAGGAAAAATTATAGTTGAATATTTGTCATGAAAATAGATGCAAACACCAAAAACAACATTTTATATTATATAAAGTTATAAAATTATATATTATAATATATTATTATATTATATAAAATATAATATATAAACATATTGTGTATTATATTATATATATTTATATTATATATATATTATATAATTAAGAAATTATATGCTATATATTGAAAAATTAAAATACCATAATCAAGTTGAAATTGTTGCAAGATAAAATTAAATCTTCTGAAAGATAATATAGGAGAATATTTTTTACGATGTTGGGGAGAGGTCAAAGGGATGTTTTTAAAATCCAGGACAGAACAATGCAAACCAAAAACGTTAAGATTTATAAAATGTATTTCATTAATTTATAATTTTCTGGTCCATGGGGTCACAAAGAATTGTATATGATTTGGCTACTAAACAACAACATATTTGAATATAGCATTAACACAGGGCACTCTAGACTTCCCTGGTGGCTCAGACAGTAAAGCGTCTGTCTACAATGTGGGAGACTCAGGTTCAGTCCCTGGGTGCGGAAGATCTCCTGGAGAAAGAAATGGTAACGCATTCCAGTATTCTTGCCTGGAAAATTCCATGGACCTAGAAGCCTGGTAGGCTACAGGCCATGGGGTCGCAAAGAGTCGACACAACTGAGCGACTTCACTTTCTTTCTTTCTAATCAGTACTCTGTATTGCCTGTATGGGAAAAGAATTCACAGAAGAGTGGATATATCTACGTGTATAACTGATTTGCTTTTCTGTATACCTAAAATTAATACAACATTGTAAATCAACTATACTCCAATAAAAAAACACACACTAATTATTAGAGAAATTTCAAAAGTTAAAAAAATTTTGGCCTAAAAAAATGTATTAGGAGGGAGAAGGTACCAGTTTCAATGGAATCTTTCCTTTGAAATTTCATACTTTTTATGGTTAGTCATAAGAAAAACCCTAAAGAAAATGAATGAATGAATTTTTTAAATAAATAAAATGTGAAATTAAAAATATAAAAATAAAATAGTGAAAGGGCAAATCACAGAAAGGAGATATATTTGCTATATATATGTATTTGCATCTATCTGAAAAAAAGTTCTTTCACATAATATGTAAGATACACTAATTTTTTTTTTTTAAAGATAGATCATCCATTTTTAAAAACATCAATAGAGGGGCGCTGAGTTTTGCCACTGGAGTGAGCAGCTTCCAGCCAGGCCTGAGGTTTGGCGCATCTGGCTGTAGTCCCGCCCTGAGGTTGCGTCCAGCTGGGGCAGTTCAGGAGCTTCTCGCCTGAGGAACTCCAGAGGCCTGGGGGAGATCTGCATTCTGGAGACTCTGTTCCTTTACAGAGGAAAGATGCTGGGAAGACACTATGGCTGTTGAACAGATGGCAGCAAGATCTCAGGTGTCAGTGATTTTCCAGGATGTGACTGTGCTCCTTACGCGGAATGAGTGGAGAAATCTGAGGCCTTCTCAGAAAAACTTGTACCAAAGTGTGATGCTGGAGAACTGTGGTAACCTGGTCTCCTCGGGATCCCCCTCCCCCTCAAAAAAGTGTCAAACATTGAAAGTAATTTTACTTAAGAGCCTATCCTAAATACCAATAAGCGTGGAGATGGATGTTCAAATGATTAATCACTAGGGCACCAAATATTAAAATCACAGTGACATAGCTCTGTATCCCAATCAGAAATGCTAGTACAAAGAATAAAAAACTGGCAACATCTGTATTAGTGAGACTAGAGTGGAACTGGATTTCTTATACTAAACTACAGAACTGTTAATGAATCAAAAGTCTTGAAAAGATAGTTTAAAAAATTCTATAAGGCCTTTGTTTCTGCTCGGAAGAGACTCATGAAATTATGTCCCAACAGTGATGATCTTGCAAAATATTTAAGGTGTTTTTGTTTGTTTTTGCTTTTTTTTTTTTTTTCTTTTCACTTGAATTTCTCTGGAATTTATGAAATCCCATCCCTCCTTCTGAACTTGAGAGCAGCCCACCCTTAATTTAAGGAAGGGAGAAGGAGAATTTGTTTTCCTTTCCAAAAAGGGCAAAAAAAAAAAAACATGACCCCACAAAGTGTATTGTTAAGAATAAATGTGATGATGTTGCTAAAAGATTTAGCCTAGGACAAGGACTGTGATAGCACTCAGTAAATGATATTTTTCCTTCATGCTATATTCTTACTGAAATACCCAAGATAACTGAATAAAATTTAAAAAAGACTTAAAAATTGGAGAATTATGAGACAACTGAATAATAAACATTTGGAGAAATAAAATAAACATTTTTGATAAAAGATACTCTATCAGTTGCAACCACTTTTATAAGGTAATGTTGAGTTTACAGTCTTTTCATGATGAGATAAAATTATAAAATTCAGTATGCCTATTAGTAAAAGTGCATTGCATATTTAGTTTATTAAATGATAGTTAAATGAAGAATAAATAATTTCTATTAGGAGGACTGTTTTAATTATATACCATTTCCACAGTTAAAGACCTCAGAATCAGCACACAGATATAAATTTCCTTTTCTCTAAGCTCAACTATAATATACACATGCTGACATGTAGCATTGATTTTTTTTCTTTATATATAGCTATATTAACTTTCAAAGTTCATGCAGACAAAAGTGTACCTTTCATAAACAGAAGCAGCAAAATAACTAGATCCTGTGTAGAAAACTCCATTATGTTCTTCATTTAAATTTAGGTGTTTTTAAAAAAAAATAAACATCAATTTTTGCATTTTATAAGATGTTTACTTCCCTAGATAGTTTTGAAAATTCATTATAATATTTAATGTATAATTTATATATGTCCTGTAACTCAAATTAAATTCAAGATGTAGAAAAAAATTTTCTTCAAGTCTCATTTTATGATAAGAATACCTGTAAGCAATCGTGCTTTTTATATCACTTTTTCCCCTAAAAATATAAAACATAAGCAGCCAGCTGCATCAGGCTTGACTGTGTATCTCCAAAGTCACTTTGGAGTGTTTATTTTCAATGTTACCAAGAGCAATAGCACATAAATTATTAAGCTGATTTAGAACTCTTCATTTTAGTGTTTAAACAACTCCTCAACAAATCCCCAAAGAGTCAATAGGCATAACTTTTCTGGTGTTTGTTTCCTGGTGCATTTCTTCAAAATGTCCACTGGGCCTTCAAACAAAGGTCTAAATAGACTACTGGCTTAATACTTATTGCTAAAACAGATATTTCACTGCTTGTGTGCATTGCTTTGGCCAAATGTATACTACAAATTTGATCCTGCCAATCCTGTTCCCCTGACTTGGGTGATTTTTCCTCTCTATCTTATTTCTAAAACAATAATTAGGAAAAAAAAAAAAAGTTACCTTCAAAATTCAGAACAGAAACTAGTCACTACATTTTATTATTTGATTTCAATTTTCTCCATCCTCCCAAACTTTTTTATGTGCCTTTTCTCTACTTTTCCCAAATAGCTACGATTCTTTGGCTGCCATAATAATTTGTAGAAATAGATAGCATTTTCTCTAATGAATTTAAGAAGATTTTATTGAATTCTTGATACAAATATCAGGAATCTAAGCAAGAAAATATTTCAAACTCATTTAACAAATCATTTCTAGAAAGATATGTTAAACTCTCCACGTTACAACTACTTTTGCTATTGTGGTAGAGATATACCCTGCCTGAAATCTTTCTCCTTTGAGGGAAGATTTGATGTCTAAATATGGGAAATGTGATCAGCATGCAAACTCCATTTTTAGTTCCTTCAAAGTCTAACTCAACTTCAGAAACTAGCTGCCTCACCTGAGGTCATTTCCTGAAAAGTGTAATCCTATGAATGTCTGGACTTCTCAGCTTAACATGGAAACAACTTTTTCACTCTCTTCTTTCACTTTCTTTTTTTTTTTATTCTTTTTTTTATTTTTTAACTTTACAATATTGTGTTGGTTTTGCCATATATCAACATGAATCTGCCACAGGTATACACTTATTCCCCATCCTCCCTCCTCCCTCCCCGTACCATCCCTCTGGGTGATCCCAGTGCACCAGCCCCAAGCATCCAGTATCGTGCATCGAATCTGGACTGGCAACTCGTTTCTCAGCTTTTAAAACCCTTGCTCTCAGTTGCTTCAGTCGTGTCTAACTCTTTGTGACCCCATGGAATGCGACCCACAAGGCTCCTCTATCCTTGGGATTTCCCAGGAAAGAATACTGGAGTAGGTTGCCATTTCCTCCTCCAGGGGATCCTCCTGACACAAGGATCAAACCCACATCTACTGTCTACTGTGTCTCCTGTATTGAATACAGATTCTTTACCACTAGTGGAACCTGGGAACCTCTTTAAAACTCTTACAGATGAAGAATTGGCAGGGTTTATTGGTAGAAGGGAAAAAAAAAAAAATAGATGGTGCTATGTATCAAATGTTTGACATATAAAGAAGAGATCGAAGTTATAAGTAAAATAGGGTCAAATGACAATTGCTAAATGCCATTAGTGTTCTTTTTGTTTCTCATTAGTGTTCTGTGTGTGGGTGATTAGTCACTCAGTTGTGTCCAACTCTTTGTGACCCCATGGACTGTAGCCCCCCAGGCTCCTCTATCCATGGGGATTCTCCAGGCAAGAATACTGGAGTGGGTTGCATGCCCTACCTCCTCCAAGGGATCTTCCCAACCCAGGAATTTAACCCAGGTCTCCCTCATTGCAGGCGGATTATTTACCATCTTAGCCACAGGGAAGCCTGGATACTGGAGTGGGTAGCCAGTCCAGGGATACTTTCAGGGATACTTCCTAACCCAGGAATTGAACCAGCATCTCCTGCATTGCAGGTGAAGGGCTCTAAAGCAAGATAATGAAGACTTGGGCTACAAAGCAAGGTGTGAAAGTTAGAGGGAATCCATTTCATGCAACGAAGTTCACATCTTTTACATTATAGTGAAAGAGCCTAGGAATAAGTTCAAGACCAAGTCCAGGGTGTAAGAGCATGTGGCTAAACGTCATTCATGATTAAATGTCCAACAAAAGCAACTCTCTGTGGCAAGCTTAAGTTCAAATTAGAAAAGCCTGGTTTCTTGACACATGAAATGATTACATCTGCATGGATGTCCTGAACTTTTAATTCTGAAGATTTCTTTGAACCTTCTGAGCCTGCTCATATAATCCATTCCTACCTGTTAAAAACTAGCATTTATCTCTGTTTTGCACTTCAAGACAATGTACAACCCTCTACCATACAGTGAAAAAAAAAAATATGGCCACTCAGGATTTGCTCCCATCTTTCCTCCTGGCCATTGGGACTAGAATCAAGATGAAATTATACCAGAACTCAGTTTGAAATATGCCCAGTCCACGTAAGGGATAAAAATGACTATTTCCCATATAATACCTATATATATGATTATAGTATAATAATAATATAGCATAATATATATACTATAATATATAGTATAATGGTATAGTATATAGTATAATAATAATATAGTATAATATATAATTAATATAATGTATAGTATAGTATATTTTATAGTATATAGTATAGTATATAATATAATAATAATAATATAGTATAATATAATAAAATATAGTATAATATATGTGATTAATATATATTAATATATTATTATATATAGGCATTATACCTATATATAATTTCCCTATAATACCTATATACTTGCTTTATATAACAGCAGCTTCTGATGTAATGTGCAGGATAATAAAGTTTGAGGGTCCAAGAAAGCAGTACATAAGATTAAGTAAGGAAGACCTTTTTTTTTTTTAATCTGAGAGGTACATTTTCAGTATGCAGGATGTAGCACCTTAATCATTTTCCAGGAAGTGCTGAGAATTGCTAGTAGGCTTCCCCACACTGAACACAGTTGAAATGTCCAAATTGCCATGATATATGTTTCAGAGAAGAAAGCATGCTGAAATGGATATTATATGCATGACTGGAAGACCTATCAGAAGATTATGTTCCATGAGAAATTCCAGAACTACCATTTATCAGGGTTATGAGAATTATCCTTGTGGAGACACCAGTACCACTGAAAACCATTCATTAATAATATTATACAGACCAGTCAGAATAAGCAAGTGGTTGTTTACAAAGACATGCTAGTTATTTAGAAAAGTACTTGCATTCCCACAGGTGAAAAATAAACTGTGAAGATCTAGCAGCCTGCAGTGGTCCGTGGCAGGTAAGCACATCCACTTAAGAATAAAAAGCAAAATGGTATTTTATACATTATAAGATGTAGAGAAGTTACCTCTTCAGGCATTTGAGGTGGCAGACTTCTCTGTTAAAACCAGATTTCTCTTTTTTAAATATACTGTTCCTATAGATATAGTAGGTAACAGAAAAGACAGCTAGATTAGAATAAGACTCCTAACAGGAAGAGTCTGTATGGCGACTCTATACTGCCGTTCACTCAGCCCTGCCTGGTGGGCAATGCAATTCAGGAGATCCTCTATGCTGGAGTTGAGTAATGGGGAAAGTAACTTTTAAGAGTTGATGAGAATTTATTTTAACAACAAGTCTTGGCATGCTTTGGGGCCATTTAGAAAGGAGATACCTGAATACGAAACACAAACTGACCACATCACAGAGACTTCCTGTTATGAGCAAACCTGTATCAGAAACAACGAAAAGATAAGTCAAGATGACTCAGCCAATTTGAATAATAACAGAATCCTAAAAGCAAAACAAAACAAAATTATGGTGGACTATGAGAGAACTAAAAGATAGTGTAACATAAGTCTAATGGGAGTACAAAAAGAACAAAAAGAGAAAAGAACAAAAGAGATATTTGAAAAAATAATGACAGAATTTCTACAGATTAATGTTAGACAGCAAATCATAGATCCAGCAAACTCAGAGAACATCAAGTGGGATAAATGTCAAAAAAAAAAAATATTCCAACATTCAAGCATATCATTTTCAAACTAAATAAAATCAAAGATTTAGAAAAAAAAAAAAAGCTTGAAAAAGCCAGAGAAAAAAGAAATGCCCTATGTATAGAGGAACAAATACAAGAATTATATCCAGTTGTGGCTCAGATGGTAAAGAATCTGCCTGCAGTGTGGTAGACCTGGGTTCAATACCTGAGTTGGGAAGATCCCTGGAGAAGGGAATGGCTACCCAGTCCAGTATTCTGGCCTGGAGAATTCCACGGATGAGTCCTTAGGGTCGCAAAGAGATGGACTTGACTGAGCAACTTTCATTTTCACTTCTCTCCTCAGAAACCAAATAAGCAAAAAGACAGTGAAATGAAATATTGAAGTGTTGAGAGAAAAAGTTACCAACCTAGAACTCTATATCATGTGAAATATCCTTCAAAAGTAAAGAATAAATAAAACAACCTCAAACAAAATGTGTTGGACATAGTGAACAAGTATCTGAAAAATTGAGCTATACAGCAGAAATTCTAAGAAGCTTGAGGTTAGAAAATACAGGTCATGTGTAAATGAGTAAAAGTGTGGATCAACTAAAGATAATTGGCTGATATTCTGAATGGTATAGTGACATGAAAGTTGCTCAGTCATATCCCACTCTGCGATCCCATGGACTGTACAGTCCATGGAATTCTCCAGGCCAGAATACTGAAGTGGGTAGACTTTCCCTTCTCCAGGGGATCTTCCCAACCCAGGAATCGAACCAGGGTTTCCTGCATTGGAGGCTGATACACATATGAACAAAACAAACCTCTGTTCCTCAGAATCTCAGAATTTCTAACTCCAGATTTTTATCCCAATTGGTGGGTACTAATTGTTTTTCAAATTATTATTTTTTAAATTATTATTCCTGGATACTTCATTTTGGTCATCTTTGGCCCTTATTTTCTAGACCTCTGCATTTATTTTGATTACTTGCCAAGCCTTCAAATATAGGTGAATTTGTTTATGAAGCTATGTGATTAGGATAAAAGACAATTTGTATTCCTCTGTACCTTTGGCTTCCCAGGTGGTTCAGTGGTAAAGAATCCGCCTGCCAATGCAGGAGATGCAGGTTTGATCCCTGGGTCAGGAAGATCCCCTAGAGAAGGAAATGGCAACCCACTCCAGCATTCTTGTCTGGAAAATCCCATAGACAGAGAAGTCTGGGGGGCTACACTTCATGGGGTTACAAAGAGCTGGACACTGCTGAGCATACAGGCATGCACGCACACACCTGTGGGGGACAAAAAAGGTATCATGTCAGAAAAAAAAAAAGATTAAAACATCTTATTTCCAGAATTCAGAAGGATGTATATAGCTATCTACAAAGTGGCATACAACAGACTATGTGTCAAAAATTTTTTTTTTACTTTTTTCTATTTTAAATCTTTATAAATGTTATATCATTATTCAAAGGTTTCAAGGCACAAAAGTATACCAAATTATTGCATTTTGAAAGCAAAACTTATCATAGTTAAAAATAACTAGAAAGAGCTCATCCACTTTTGTCCACAAATTAGCTTTCTTTTTATTAAAACCTTAAGTTTCATTTATTATTTTTTCTTTACATTTTCATTACCACTCCAAACTTATGTAACATTTTTTGCCTTATAAATTTAAATGTAACAGATGGCCTAGTTGTTATACTTGATACTCAGTGATTCACCAAATATTCTGGAGGAAATCTCTTCATCTGGCATTTGGTTCTGGACTTTAATTCAAAAATTAATGACCCCAAATATCTGTTGTTAGAATATGTATTATTAGCTTTCACCACCTGTCATGGTTTAAAAGAAATAAAATTCAAATTAAAATAAGATGATAATGAGAAGAGTATGTTGTTTACCTTTTGGACTATATTTTTGCTTTTGAAATACTTTTTCTTTAATCTTAAGTAATTAATACACATTTTGATTTGAAATCAGCTAAACCTTTGAGATTATATCATATAAAACTATGTATATATTCATGCAGCTGCAAAATGCTAATAGAAACATGCTAAGGAGGTGCCAATGGAGTGCTAACAAGGAACTGGGGTAAAGAAGATTCAGGTATTCAAGGAAAAAGTGATAATGAGGATCTTGTTAATGAGGATTCATTAAATAGATGTTGAAATTCATAATTTTTTTTTCATTTTATTAATAAGTAAAAGTTTTTTTTTTTTTTTTTCCCCCCATGGGAAAAGGAATGTAACACTTAGATCAGATCAGATCAGATCAGTCCCTCAGTCATGTCCGACTCTTTGTGACCCCATGAAATGCAGCACACCAGGCCTCCCTGTCCATTACCAACTCCTGGAGTTCACCCAGACTCACGTCCATCGAGTCAGTGATGCCATCCAGCCATCTCATCCTCTGTCATCCCCTTCTCCTCCTGCCCCCAATCCCTCCCAGCATCAGAGTCTTTTCCAATGAGTCAACTCTTCGCATGAGGTGGCCAAAGTACTGGAGTTTCAGCTTTAGCATCATTCCTTCCAAAGAAATCCCAGGGCTGATCTCTTTCAGAATGGACTGGTTGGATCTCCTTGCAGTCCAAGGGACTCTCAAGAGTCTTCTCCAACACCACACTTCAAAAGCATCAATTCTTCGGCGCTCAGCCTTCTTCACAGTCCAACTCTCACATCCATACATGACCACAGGAAAAACCATAGCCTTGACTAGACGAACCTTTGTTGGCAAAGTAATGTCTCTGCTTTTGAATATGCTATCTAGGTTGGTCATAACTTTCCTTCCAAGGAGTAAGCGTCTTTTAATTTTATGGTTGCAGTCACCATCTGCAGTGATTTTGGAGCCTAGAAAAATAAAGTCTGACAGTTTCCACAGTTTCCACATCTATTTCCCATGAAGTGGTGGGACTGGATGCCATGATCTTCGTTTTCTGAATGTTGAGCTTTAAGCCAACTTTTTCACTCTCCACTTTCACTTTCATCAAGAGGCTTTTGAGTTCCTCTTCACTTTCTGCCATAAGGGTGGTGTCATCTGCATATCTGAGGTTATTGATATTTATCCCAGCAATCTTGATTCCAGCTTGTGTGTCTTCCAGTCCAGAGTTTCTCATGATGTACTCTGCATAGAAGTTAAATAAACAGGGTGACAATATACAGCCTTGACGTACTCCTTTTCCTATTTGGAACCAGTCTGTTGTTCCATGTCCAGTTCTAGGTAGGCACAATAATGGCTCTGCCAAGATGTCCACACCTAATCTCATGAACTTGTGTATGTGTTACCTTACATATCAACAAAGGACTTTGCAGCTGTGATTGAGTTAAGGACCATTGAATGGAAAGGTTATTTTGAATTATCTGAGTTGGTCCAATGTACTCACAAGGTCCTTAAGATAGGAAGAGAATATGTTATTTTCCTGGATTTGAGGACAGAAGGGAGATAGAAGCCAAGAAATGCAGGAAGCCTTTAAAATCTGAAAATGGCAAGGGGATGGATTTTCTCCAAGAGCCTCCAGAAAAATAGAATCACGTGATCACTGATTCTTGAACCCAGAAAAACTAATTTTGTACTTCTTGCCTCAAAAATGCAATAGTAAAACTTATTTGTTTAAAGCAACTATTTGTGGCACTTAGTTGCAATAATAGCAGGAATCTTAATACAATAATGTGCTAGTTTGCAAAAAAAAAAAAAGCCAATCTCAACTCTTATTTTTAATCTTTTTAAAATTTATTTATTTTTAATTGAAGGATACTTGCTTTACAATATTGCCTTGTTCCTGCAATATATCAACAGGAATCTGGAAACTGAATAGAAATGAATGACACTCATCTTTTGTTCACATACAATAAATGAGGGTAAAAAGTTGCACGATTGAATCAAGTTGTTATTTTTTTGGTCTCCTTTAAGAAATATCCAAGATCTCGTATAAAAACAGAAGAATAGCTACACCCTTATTTCTGATTAGCCACTCTAATCATGTGCTCTAAAATTATTAAATCAGAGTGTATAGCTCTGATATATTAATGGATGGGGCTAGAATATTATTTTATATCTTTTTAGATAGCTTTTGTAGCTGTATCTTCTTATGGTGATTTCTTTTTTTGCAATATAATAAAGCTTAATACTAAAATATTTTTACAAGTGGAAAAGAGGCAGAGTGTGCATAATTGTAAAATATATACACTGACCTTCTGTTTCCAAGACACCATTTCATTAATCTTCACCATAGGATATAAATAGAATCCATCCATTAAACTAAGTTTTTGACCAAAACCAAAATTATAAAATATCAAGCAGGAAATCATCTCAGAAACATTGGCAAGGATATTCAGTTCCTGAGCTTGTTCTATCAGGATTCTTTTTAATTGCTATGTCCTCCTAGGAAGGCCCCATATACAGTCTCAATGAACTCATAAGACTAATAAACAAGATGTACTTCCATGAAGTTTTATATTTTTCTATGAATAATGAATAATTTTAGTTTAATTTTGATTATCCAGATATATAACGAGCTCTGTTAATTACCCCAACTTTGGGGACTTTTTGCTCAAATTATGGTACTAAATTTCTGTTTTATACACCTGAGCCAATGCTTTATATTAACAGTTTAGATTATTCCAAGATTGGAGCATCTCATAAATCTGAATGCTACCCAGTGCTCAGAAACAATGCTTGTTCTTGGAGACTAGCTAGTGACAAAGTCTCTGCTAGCCACTGAGGACCGAGAACTGTCTTCCCGGCCTTTGCCACTATCATGCCCTGCCATGGTCCACCTCATCCTCATTATTCACTGGACGTCTTTTACCTGATAAATGGAATACTGCCTACCACATCAGTAAGCAAAGGATTTCAGAGTCATCAGTGATTGCAGCCACTTCCAATAGTGAGCTGGTGTGCCCTGAGGGAACTCAGGAAGAAAAAGAATATCTGCCATCTAACAGGCCTCCAAATGTAGCTACTCCCTGTGGTGAACCCTGAGGACACTCAGGATGTAGAAACACAGGATGCTGGCCCCAGACAGCTGAAGTGTTTATCAAAGGATTGATTTTATTGCCTAGACTCTTATATCTTCCCATTCACATAAAATTGCTAAATTCTTTAACTTGACATACTGGTTTCTTTAATTAATAATACTCTTTTGATGTTCAGACTACCTGCCCTTTGCTGCAAAACTCCTGCATACCCTAGCTCCCCCCTGCCCTTGCCTCCGTGGAGCGGTTCTCTGAGGGTTACTTGAGGTTCTGCCTCAAGGCCTAAAGTCCTAAAAATTCCCACTGAGTAAAACATAGTTCTCAGATTTTAAATTGTGAAAAGGAGGTTGGAAGTAGATACTCCCTCTTCCCCCAGGGTAAAGCAATTGGAGATTCATTCCCTGTGGACTGAAACTCCAAGACAAGACTATCAGGACAATTAAAAGAGGAGGCTCAACCCTGACAGACTGCTTATTTCTCATTCTCAAAGTCAGGGGACCTCCTTAGCTACATGTGCACAGAAAGTCTCCTTGGACATCAAAGAGGGAGTCATGCTAAGGGACGCTCTACCTATCGGCCTTTGTAGTAAAACCATTTTGCCTAAGAGATGTGTGTACACGTATGGGGAAATCCTGATATGTACCAAATATGGAATGTGAAGCAGGCAAATCAAAAGAATTAGCCAAAGGAAATCCAAAAGAAATGCCCCCATAAAAGTAATTCAAACTGCCAAGAGAGCGTGACTCAGGGACTCTCCCTTTGAGTCTGCCCATGTCTCTATCCACATGTACTGTACTCTTTTTCCTCCTAATAAATACTTTACCTACTTCACTACTTTCCTTCTTTGTGGGAATTCTTTCTAGCAAAGTCGAAATGCAGGGCCTTGTCCCTAACCCTTGGCCTAGTGGCTAAGATTTGGTGCTCTCACCACCATGATCTGCTCAGTCTCCAGCTGGGAACCCAAGCCACACTTTAAACTATTGCAGGCCTAGCCCTGAAATGCATTTTTTACTTGACGCACCAAATATTTTCTTAAATAAACCTAATTTTGTATCCTCCAGATGGATCTCAAAGAGACGGTGGTGAGTACTGGCTTGAAGCAAGATGTTAGCTCCCTGCCTTGGAATTGAACTGGGTAGCCAGGATGAAAATAAAGAATCGTAACCACCAGATCAGCAAAGGCTGGAGGCTAGAGGCAAGTTTTCCCTGTCTCTTGTGCTTAGTCACCGAGTTGTGTCTGGATGTCCCCTGCATCTTCTGCATTGCCAAGCAGATTCTTTACTGTTGTGCCACCTGGGTCTGTGTGCATGTGCATGTGTGTGCAGAGTCAGTCATGTCTGACTCTCTTTGACCCCATGGACTGTAGCCCACCAGACTCCACTGGCCATGAGGATTCTTCAGGCCAGAATACTGGAGTGGGTAGCCATTCCCTCCTCCAGGGGATTTTCTCAGCACAGAGATCCAAAACAGGTCTCCTGCATTGCAGGCAGATTCTTTACCATGTGAACCACAGGAGAAGCCCAATAATACTGGAGTGGGTAGCCTATCCATTCTCCAGGGGATCTTCCCAACCCAGGAATTGAACCAGTATCTCCTGTATTGCAGGTGAATTATTTATCAGCTGAGGTACCAGGGAAGCCCCTCTGGCTCCTGACCCAATGAAAAATGCATTTCTTAAGGAGGCAAAAACTGTAAAAACAGATACAAATTTTATTATTAGAGACATAGCACAGCAAGTGGGAGAGCACACAGAGAAACAGTTTGTTTAGTTAAGACAGAATCAAGACAGAAATATACATCCAGAGAGGAATGCTGTGAACCTCCCCTCAATGAGGAGGAGCACAGTAAAGAGGTGGCGAAGTCATTTATATAGGGTAGGCCTTCCAGCCTCTGTTTCAGTCAGTTCAGTCGCTCAGTCATGTCCGACTCTTTGCAGCCTCATGGACTGCAGCACGCCAGGCCTCCCTGTCCATCACCAACTCCCAGAACTTGCCCAAACGCATAGCCATTGAATTGGTGATGCCACCTAACCATCTCATCCTCCGTCGTCCCCTTCTCCTCCCACTTTCAATCTTTCCCAGCATCAGGGTTTTTTCCAATGAGTCAGTTCTTCACATTAGGTGACCAAAGTATTGGAGCTTCAGATTCAGCATCAGTCCTTGCAACGAATATTCAGGACTGATTTCCTTTAGGATTGACTGGCTTGATCTCCTTGCAGTCCAAGGGACTCTCAAGAGTCTTCTCCAACACCACAGTTCGAAAGCATCAATTCTTCAGCGCTCAGCTTCCTTTATGGTCCAACTCTCACAACCATACACGACTACTAGAAAAACCATAGATTTGACTAGATGGACCTTGTTTCAAAGTAATGTATCTTCTTTTTAATATGCTGTCTAAGTTGTTCATAACTTTTCTTTCAAGGGGCAAGCATCTTTTAAGTTAATGGCTGTTGTCACCATCTGCAGTGATTTTGGAACCCCCCAAAAATAAAGTCTCTCACTATTTCCATTGTTTTCCCATATATTTGCCATGAAGTGATGGAACCAGATGCCAGGATATTCATTTTTTGACTGTTGAGTTTTAACCCAGCTTTTTCACTCTCTTCTTTCACTTTCATCAAGAGGCTCTTTAGTTCCTATTCACTTTCTGCCATAAGGGTAGTGTCATCTGTGTATCTGAGTTTATTGCTATTTCTCCTGGCAATCTTGATTCCAGCTTGTGCTTCATCCAGTCTAGCATTTACTATGATGTACTCTGCATATAAGTTGAATAAGCAGAGTGACAATATACAGCCTTGACGTATTCCTTTTCCAATTTATAATCAGTCTTTGTTTACCTGTGACCAATTATCGGATTTGTTTTTCTACACTTGACCTGCACTAGGACCCTCACCAATGTGTGTGCAGCTTGTTTCCAGCTCAGAGGATATGAGTTGATGGTGAGGGAGCAGGGAAGGGGACATGGTATCACCTCCTATGCCCCTTCTTTTTGACCCCCAATGAGACTTCCTACAGCACATATGTAGTGTCTTTCTTGCCTAAAGAGGGAAACTATATGACCTCTTGATCTTTTATTCAAACAGGGCTTAACCCCTCTCTGTCCCCGCCATAACTGTTATCTTAAAGTGTCCACAGGAAACAAAGTCTGGCTATTTATCCTATTGCTGTTTCAGAGAGTAAATTGGAGGCTGATTGTAAATTCCTAAATTGGAGTCCAACTATCTCCTATCAGAAGAAGCAAACAGTAGGCTTGTTGTAAGTGTTTGGCCTGAAGCCAATCTATCTCCTGCCACAAACTATCATATTCTGCTACTTGGTTAGATTTCCATGTAGCTCAAACAGTTTAAATTTCAAATTAAATGATCAACCTGTATGTGTGCAGTGTGATAGCTAGCCCAGGTAGTTTGCCACAGCCGACTGAGTAGGTCAACCATACCATGTGTTGTTGCATCATAAAACAGAATACATTTTTTAAATGTCTACTTCAGTTAGTACACTTTACTATGCAGAGCCCACTGTTGATTTTCTCCTGGAAAAAATAATGATTTTCTAAATTTTATATGAAAGGAAGACAAAAGATAAGAGGATGAATTTAAACAAAGGTGAAGTGATATGTGCTAACAAAGGAACATTTCACATTCTTGATATAAAAGGACTTATTAAAAATAAAACTTGACTATAAATGATTTAAAAATCAATACCCATAATGTAGCTCATTAAGAAGTAATATAAAATGCTGCTATAACTAAGAGTAAATTCAAAACTGTGAAGGTATGTACAAATATATTTTTTTACAAAGAAATTATTAACAAATCATATATAAGTGCTTCCCAGGTAGCATTTCTAGTGGTAAAGAATTTGCCTGCCAATGCAGGAGAGGCAAAAGCCATGGGTTCAATCCCTGGATCTGGAAGATCCCCTGGGGAAGCAAGTAGAAACCCACTCCAGTAACCTTGCCTGGAAAATTCCATGGACAGAGGAGCCTGGCAGGCTACAGTCCATGGTGTCACAGTCAGACCTGTCTGAGTATGAGTGTGCACACATATGCACATACACACCCAAGTGGCACAATGGTAAAGAATGTGCTTGACAATGCAGAAGATTCAGGAGACACATTTTGATCCCTAGGTCAGGATGATTGCCTGGAGTAGGAAATGGCAATGCACTCAAGTATTCTTGCTTGGAAAATTTCATGGTCTGAAGAGCCTGGAAGGCTACAGTCCATTGGGTCACAAACGGTTGGATACCACTGAGCAACTAAACTGACTGACTGACTGTCCTATTCAAATTTTCCAATCCACAAAAGCTTCTCTTCCAATATTGCCATATGTGACCTATGACACCTGTTTAATATTTAATATTTGAAACCTATCAATATTTTTTACTTCAACTTAAAAAATAAAACTGGCATTGTTGAAGAATATATTACCTTGAGTTTAAACCCTTCTTTTTACCTAGATTTTCTGGGTAAAAGCATTCCTAGAGTTGCTCTCTGTTTCATCAACTTTCATTCACTCAACAATCCACTGGAATGGCTTTCATGCTACATTTTCAAAAAGCCTCATATAGACGTGATTGCTTACTGCCATGTCTCTAAAGCCAATTTTTACTCCCCACTCATTTTTTTTTTTTAATTGAGGGAAATCTTTAACATGAAATATATTCCATTAACAAACTTTAAGGTGTACCATATAGTCTTGTTAAAGCACAGTGTTGTACAACAGGACTCTACAATTTGTCTTGAGTAACTGTAAAGTTATACCCATCGAGTACCAACTCCCCACTAGACCCCTTCTCCCCAGCCCATGAGTGCTACCATTCTACTCTTTGTGTCTGTGAGTTTGACAATTTTAGGGACCTTGTATAAGGCATACACATTGTTTGGTTTGTCTCTCTGTGTAATGCTCACTAATGATCCCTCTTTCTTCTTAAAATGTTGTCTTCCTTTGACTTCTATACCACAAAACTCTCCTGGGGCTACCCCTGCCCACTTGGCCTCTTTCTCCTTTTCAGACTCAGCATAATTTTCTCTCTGTTAATTGTGAATCAGTAAATTATGTAGGAAAATAGCAGTAGGAGAAATAGTGACAATTGAATCAAAACTTGACAATATGATTGACATCCCATTTTCAGTGGTTATAAGACAAAATAAAAAAATAATGTTATAATGATTATTGGTGATGATTTTTTGCAATCATTGTCACTGAATTCTGGATTTCTCCTATTCTTTCACTCAGGGGAAAAAAAAAACAAATATTAAGTGCTTCACAAGGTATAGAAATATTTAGATTTAAAGGAAAAACAGTAAGAAGAACAGGCTAGATTGCTACTTTTTCAACTTGCTGTTAGTACTTTAAATTATATGTACATTGATCTGACTACTGTTATACTGTTATGCTCCATGTAAAATAGTTTTTTATTATTTTTACATTATTTTTGTATAAGAAGGTGAATGAATTTGTCATCAATTAATCTGTGGTTTAATTGAAATTGTAAGGAAATAAACCTTACTTCCTTACAGTAAAATAAGTAAAATAAGAAATCCTTTCTTATCCTATAAAACTAGTCAGGGTAAATTATTTTAATTTCAAAGCTGCATAAAATCAGCCTGTCTTTTGCCTATTTCTCAGTGTTACTCAGAGACATATCACTTATGAATATTTAAAAGAAAATACTTTTAATTGGGACTATTGTAGATAAGACTAAATAAAAAAATTTCACTTGCAAATATTCCTCTAAATGATTTTAGAGAATCAGCTTCTTTTTATTTGCAAATCTATGAAAGCTCTTAAATATGCATAAACTTTAAGATCAATAAATTACATTAATTGAAATCTGAAATTTAGAGCATATCCTTCTAAGTATTTTCTTTTGATGACTGATTATATAATATGGCTTACAAATTTATATTCCATAATTGACCATCAAATTCATATTGTAAGCCATCATTTCCAATTATAATAAATAATGCACTGTGCATGCTAGAATTCTTAACTCCAGGGAAGCAATAGAAAAGACTTTAAATATATCTGTATTTAGCATATCAATATGTGTAACATATGTTGAGGCTTTTGTTTTGCAGTAAACTAATACTGAAATTATGTAACACATTGTAGTTATATCCAGAAGTATGTTTCATTTGTACTGACCTTCCATTTCATGAGAAGCATATAATATATTGTTCTGTTTTCTTTGAGGAACAAAACAAGGAATAAATGAAATACATTTTGGGGTGTTTCAAGACATGCAATTGCACTTATACAATAAGAGTGAAATTGAAACTTGGAATTTGTTGTTTGCTGTGTTGAGTCTCAGGTAAATTGAAAGTTTAACCATGAAACAACTTTTTTTCTAAAAAGGTAATAGGTTTTTTGCTAATCTGTAATAAAAAAAAAAAAGTGAAACAAATCTTTTTCTCTTTTATTTTTGAAGATTTCTTTACCTTCTAAAGTGCTATCAAGTGTCAAAATTTAATTTGTATTTTACATCAATTAAATTGAATAATTTGAGTTCACTTCTATAAATAGATTATTTGTTAAAGAACACAACAATACACTAGTATAATTGCATTTATATAGGTCATTCTACATGAGTAATGTTCTATAAGGACAGTTTGTAAAGCCCTGTAGGAACCAAGAACTATTTAAGAGGATTCATGAAATTCAGTTCAGTTCAGTCCCTCAGTCAAGACTGACTCTTTGTGATCCCATGGACTGCAGCATGCCAGGCTTTTCTGTCCATCACCAACACCTGGAGCCTATTCAAATTCATGTCCGTCGAATCAGTGATGCCATCCAACCATCTCGTCCTCGGTGTCCCCTTCTCCTGCCTTCAGTCTTTCCCAGCATTTTTTCAGTGAGTCAATCCCTCATATCAGGTAGCCAAAGTATTGGAGCTTCAGCTTTAGCATCAGTCCTTCCAATGAACACTCAGGACTGATCTCCTTAAGGATGGACTAGTTGGATCTCCTTGCTGTCTAAGGGATTCTCAAGAGTCTTCTTCAATACCACAGTTCAAAAGCATCAATTCTTCGCTGCTCAGCTTCCTTTATGGTCCAACTCTCACATCCATAATGACTACTAGAAAAACCATATCTTTGACTAGATGGACCTCTGTTACAAAGTAATGTCTCTGCTTTTTAATATGCTGTCTAGGTTGGTTATAGTTTTTCTTCTAAGGAGCAAGCATCTTTTAATTTCATGGCTGCCGTCACCATCTGCAGTGATTTTGGAGCCCCCCAAAATAAAGTCTCTCACCGTTTCCATTGTTTTCCCATCTATTTGCCATGAAGTGATGGGACCTGGTGCCATGATCTTCCTTTTTTGAATGCTGAGTTTCAGGCCAACTTTTTCACTCTTCTCTTTCACTTTCATCAAGAGGCTCTTTAGTTCTTCACTTTCTGACATAAGGGTGGTGTCATCTGCATATCTGAGGTTATTGATATTTCTCCTGGCAATCTTCGTTGCAGCTAGTGCTTCATCCAGCCCAGTGTTTCTCATGATGTACTCTGCATATAAGTTAAATAAGCAGGGTGACAATATACAGCCTTGAGGTACTCCTTTCCCAATTTGGAAGCAGTCTGTTTTTCCATGTCCCATTCTAACTGTTGTTTTTTGATCTGCATATAGATTTCTCAGGAAGCAGATAAAGTGGTCTGGTATTCCTATCTCTTTAAGAATTTTCCACAGTTTGTTTTGATCCACACAGTCAAAGAATTTGGCATAGTCAATAAAGCAGAAATAGATGTTTTTCTGGAACTCTTTTGCTCTTGCCATGATCCAATGGATGTTGGGAATTTGCTCTCTGGTTCCTCTGCCTTTTTCTAAATCCACCTTGAACATTTGGAAGGTCTCAGATCACGTATTGTTGGAATTACACTTGGAAAATTTTTAACATTACTTTGCTAGCATGTGAGATAAGTGCAATTGCGGAGTAATTTGAACATTCTTTGGCATTGCCTTTCTTTGGGTTTGGAATGAAAACTGACCTTTTCCAGTCTTGTGGCCACTGCTGAGTTTTCCACATTTGCTGGCATACTGAGGGCAGCTCTTTAGCAGCATCATGTTTTAGGATTTGAAATAGCTTAGCTGGAATTCTATCACCTACTTTAGCTTTGCTTGTAGTGATTCTTCCTAAGGCCCACTTGACTTTGGACTCCAGGATGTCTGACTCTAGGTGGGTTATCTCACCATCATGGTTATTTGGGTCATTGAGTTATTTCTGTATAGTTCTGTGTCTTCTTGCCACCTCTTCTTAATATATTCTGCTTCTATTAGGTCCATAAAATTTCTGTCCTTTATTGTGCCCATCTTCACATAAAATTTTCCTTTGTTATCTCTAATTTCCTTGAAGAGATCTCTAGTCTTTCTCATTCTATTGCTTTCCTGTATTTCTTTGCATTGATTACTGAGAAAGACTTTCTTATCTGTCCTTGCTATTCTTTGGAACTCTGCATTCATATGGGTATATCTTTCCTTTTCTCCTTTGCCTTTAGTTTCTCTTTTTTTTTTTCTCAGCTATTTGTAAGGTCTCCTCAGACAGCCATTTTGCCTTTTTGCATTTATTTTACTTGGGAATGTTCTTGATCACCGCCTCTTGTACAATGTCACAAACCTCCATCCATAGTTCTTCAGGCACTCTGTCTATCAAATCTAATCCCTTGAATCTATTTGTCACTTCCACAGTATAATTGCAAAGCATTTGATTTAGGTCATACCAGAATGGTCTAGTGGTTTTCCCTACTTTCTTCAATTTAAGTCCGAATTTGGCAATAAGGAGTTTGGGATCTGAGCCATAGTCAACTTGCTGTCTTATATTTACTGACTGTATAGAGATTCTCCACCTTGGGCTCAAAGAATATAATCAATCCAATTTCAATATTCACAATCTGGTGATGTCCATGTGTAGAGTCTTCTCTTGTGTTGTTGGAAGAGGGTGTTTGCATTCTCTTTACAAAACTTTGTTAGACTTTGTCCTGCTTCATTTTGTATTCCAAGACCAACTTGCCTGTCACTGAAGGTATCTCTTGACTTCCTACTTTTGCATTCCAGTCCCATATGATGAAACTGACTTCCTTTTTTGGTGTTAGTGCTAGAAGGTCTTGTAGGTCATCATAAATCTGTTCAACTTAGCTTCTTCAGCATTAGAGTTTGGGTCATCATAGACTATGGTTACTGTGATATTGAATGATTTGGCTTGGAAACGAACAGAGATTATTCTGTAATTTTGAGAATGAACCCAAATACTGCATTTTGGACTCTTTTGCTGACTATGAAGGCTACTCCATTTCTTCTAAGGGATTCTTGTCCACAGCAGTAGATATGATGGTCATATGAATTAAATTTGCCCATTCCAGTCCATTTTAGTTCACTGATTCCTAAAATCAGTCTATGTTCACTCTTGTCATCCTCTGTTTGACCACTTCCAATTTACCTTGATTCATGGACATAACATCCCAGGTTCCTATGCAATACTGTTGTTTACAGCATCGGAATAAAGCATGTTTACTTTATTCCATTACTAGTCACATCCACAACTTGGCATTGTTTTTGTTTTGGCTCCATCTGTTCATACTATCTAGGGTTATTTCTCCACTGATCCCCAGTAGCATATAGGATACCTACCAACCTGGGGAGTTTATCATTCAGTGTCCTATCTTTTTGCCTTTTCATACTCTTCATGGGGTTCTCAAAGCAAGAATACTGAAGTGGTTTGCCATTCCCTTCTCCAGTGGACTGTGTTTTGTCAGAACTCTCCACCATGACCCATCCGTCTTGGGTAGCCCTACATGGCATGGCTCATAGTTTCTTTGAGTTAGACAAGACTGTGATCCATGTAATCAGTTTGATTAGTTTTCTTTGATTGTGGCTTTCATTCTGTCTGCTCTCTGATGGAGAAGGATAAGAGGCTTATGGAAGCTTCCTGATGAGAGAGACTGACTATGGGGGAATTGGGGTCTTATTCTGATGGGTGAGGCCATGCTCAGAAGATCTTTAATCCAATTTTCTGTTGATGGGCTGAGCTGTGTCCCCTTCCTGTTGCTTGACCTGAAGCCAAACCATGGTAGGGCTAATGACAGTAATCAATTCAGTTCAGTTGCTCAGTCATGTCCCACTCTTTGTAACCCTATGAATTGCATCACACCAGGCCTCCCTGTCCATCACCAACTCCTGGAGTTCAGTCAGACTCACATCTGTCGAGTCAGTTATGCCATCCAGCCATCTCATCCTCTGTCATCCCCTTCTCCTCCTGCCCCCAATACCTCCCAGCATCAGAGTCTTTTCCAATGAGTCAACTCTTCTCATGAGGTGGCCAAAGTACTGGAGTTTCACACTGTTCATGGGGTTCTCAAGGCAAGAATGATCACTAACCTAGAGCCAGACATCATGGAATGCGAAATCAAGTGGGTCTTAGAAAGCATCATTATGAACAAAGCTAGTGGAGGTGATGGAATTCCAGTTGAGCTATTTCAAATCCTGAAAGATGATGCTGTGAAAGTGCTGCACTCAATATGCCAGCAAATTTGGAAAACGCAGCAGTGGCCACAGGACTGGAAAATGTCAGTTTTCATTCCAATCCCAAAGAAAGGCAATGCCAAAGAATGTGCAAACTACTGCACAATTGCACTCATCTCACACTCTAGTAGAATAATGCTCAAAATTCTCCAAGCCAGGCTTCAGCAATACGTGAACTGTGAACTTCCAGATGTTCAAGCTGGTTTTAGAAAAGGCAGAGGAACCAGAGATCAAATTGCCAACATCTGCTGGATCATCAAGAAAGCAAGAGAGTTCCAGAAAAACATCTATTTCTGTTTTATTGACTATGCCAAAGCCTTTGAGTGTGTGGATCACAATAAACTGTAGAAAATTCTGAAAGAGATGGGAATACCAGAGCACCCGACCTGCCTCTTGAGAAACCTATATGCAGGTCAGTTAGAACTGGACATGGAACAACAGAATGGTTCAAAATAGGAAAAGGAGTACGTCAAGGCTGTATATTGTCACCCTGCTTATTTAACTTATGAGCAAAGTACATCATGAGAAACGCTGGGCTGGAAGATGCACAAGCTGGAATCAAGATTGTCGGGAGAAATATCAACAACCTCAGATATGCAGATGACACCACCCTTATGGCAGAAAGTGAAGAGGAACTAAAAAGCCTCTTGATAAAAGTGAAAGAGGAGAGTGAAAAAGTTGGCTTAAAGGTCAGCATTCAGAAAACGAAGATCATGGCATCCGGTTCCATCACTTCATGGGAAATAGATGGGGAAACAGTGGAAACAGTGTCAGACTTTATTTTTGGGGGCTCCAAATTCACTACAGATGGTGACTGCAGCCATGAAATTAAAAGACGCTTACTCCTTGAAAGGAAAGTTATGACCAACCTAGATAGTATACTGTAAAGCAGAGACATTACTTTGCCAACAAAGGTTCGTCTAGTCAAGGCTATGGTTTTTCCTGTGGTCATGTATGGATGTGAGAGTTGGACTGTGAAGAAAGCTGAGTGCCATAGAATTGATGCTTTGAACTGTGGTGTTGGAGAAGACTCCTGAGAGTCCCTTGGACTGCAAGGAGATCCAACCCATCCATTCTGAAGGAGATCAGCCCTGGGAGTTCTTTGGAAGGAATGATGCTAAAGCTGAAACTCCAGTACTTTGGCCACCTCATGCGAAGAGTTGACTCATTGGAAAAGATTCTGATGCTGGGAGGGATTGGCGGCAGGAGGAAAAGGGGACAACAGAGGATGAGATGGCTGGATGGCATCACTGACTCAATGGATGTGAGTTTGAGTGAACTCCGGGAGTTGGTGATGGACAGGGAGGCCTGGCGTGCTGCAATTCATGGGGTTGCAAGCAGTTGGACATGACTGAGTACTGAACTGAAGTGAACTGAGTGTGTCATTTGAATATTGTGTTTTAAGGATTATAAATCTGAAGACTGAAAATGTTATTTATATCCAAGCTTATCTATGCCCAGCTTTATTGCAGAAAAGAACACAAACCAATTTTCACAAGCTTTAAAGTCTGAAGATAGTGGGAAACTGTGGAGAATCCAGAGAAGATTGACCATGTTGATTAAACCCTGTCTTACTCATACTTTTATTCAGTTATTTATCATTTCATTCATTAACTCTTTCAACCAAAATTTACATAATACTTCTATGGTCCTCTTCAGTTATGCACAAAACCTTTTTTTTTTCTCTCAATGGATACACATTTACAGCTTGTTTCAGAACCTTCCTTACAATTAGTTGTGGCCATATGAGTTAGTTATGGCCAAAGAAATATTAGCATTTGTAATGTACTCTACTTCAGGCTTGTTAATACAAAAACTACTGTGTACTATCCATAGTGTTCTTCCCTGGACTGATGGCTGGATGTCAATGATAAGACACATAATGAAGGTGGAATTTTCTTGATCATGCAGGTCCTAAAGTTTAAGAATTGTAGGGAACTTCAACCTTCTATTATATCTTACATAAGTGAAAAATAAACTGATTTTTTTTTTTTTTTGGTGTTAGTTGTGGCTTTCAGGATATTTCCTGGTGGCACTCGGGCTCTTCCTTACTGTGAGTGGGCTCAGTGGCCCTGAAGCATGTGGAATCTTAGTTCCCTGACCAGGGATTTAACCCACATCCTCTGCATTGGAAGGTGGATTCTTAGCGACTAAGCCACCAGAAAAGTCCCTAAGCTTTGATTTTTAAAAAGAATTATCATGTATTGGAACTTTTATTAATATCTATGATAGTGCTTTAAAAAATTCTACCTCTAAGTTCTAAATAACTTCTGTTCTTGGCCCAATGGTAAATAAAGCACAGTCTTTGTAGAGAATAGTTCAGGATTTCTTGAGAAAGCTGAATATACAATAAGTTGCTAGTACTATATTACACACACACACATTTGCTCTTTCCTGGTGACTCAGATGGTAAGGAAACTGCCTGCAATGTAGGAGACTCAAGCTCAATCCCTGGGTCAGGAAGGTCCCCCTGAAGAAGGTAATGGCAACCCACTCCAGTATTTTTGCTTGGAGAATCCCATGGACAGAGGAGCCTGGCAGGGTATAGTCCATGGTGTCACAAAGAGTCGGATTTGACTGAGCAATTTTAATTAGGTAGAGTCCAGATATATGAGATATATGTATATGATACCATGATGGGACAAAGAAGAGAGATTTGACTCCTTAACTGTGGCCTAGGAGAAAGGAGGCAATTTTAAAAGAATTACACAAAAAGCTGTTATCTATATTTATTTTGAAGAGTTAGTTGAAGTGAGGAGGAAAAGAAGGAGGTGTTCTCAGATAAAATGGCATGGAAAAAGGTAAGGACAACTAGCAATCTAGCTAACATTTATCTGTTCATTATGTCTTATACTGTGTGAGAAAAAATGAGTAATCATTTTCCTTTCAGACCCAGTTATCTTGTCATATCCTGAGGGGAAGCAGAAGTGACATCAGTGAGTCTATCTTCTGGTTTGGGGATAAATGAGCTCCTTGCTTTTTGACCCTTTCTTGTCTTATGCTGATTGTTTTAATTCACCCCCTGGCTCAAGCCCATATAGAAGTAAATTTCTCCTGGTGCAGACACAATATATTAAATTCAAACAATTCTCAGTCCTCAACCAGATTTTGTGTGGGCTTCAAGGAAGAAATGAGTGCATGTTCTTGAGTGAAAAAGACTAAGCTCAAGTTCTTTCTCTGTCACTTATGAACTGTGTGATTTTAAGACAAAACTCAATCTCACTTGTCTTAATTGTTTCATAAGAAAATTGACTCATTTTCTCATCTCTAATATCCTATATAAGCTCTTGATGGTGTGAATTGCATTCTTCTTTGGAATCCTTGTATGATATTATTTCAGTCAATGCATTATCCTGGCTCTCTGAATAACCTCATCCATACTTCTCTGGGTCAACTACAGACTCTTCTTTCAAACCTTGTGTCATAGCAAACTATTTTTCCTGGTTAGTCTAATATTCCATATATCAACCTTCTCCAATATCAAAATAATAAAAACAACCAAAATATTACCAAACACATAAACTGTCAGGCTGAGTTCTAACTGACAAATGTGTTGAGAGAAATGAGGAGGTTTCCCTTATTTTTCTTTCTTCAGTGATTCTATAGTTTGTAAGTTGTGTGTTTGTGTTGAGGTGAGGGAGATGGGGACTAAAATACAAATCTCTACCTATGAATTTTTTACAAATCCCATTATCATTGTATAAATCCATTTATGCTCAACAATTTAGTTTTAAAATATATAGAGACTCATATCTGAAAAGCATTTTAAAGCACTTAAATTTTCTTAAATGGTTTGTTTCTTTCACAACTGAACATTTCAGATTGAAAATGTCATATAATCCTTCAACAATACAGCGTGTTTAAATTCTGCTTATAGAATTTTCTGTTTGAGCAGACTGTGTGTGGAAAAAAAAGAAAAGCACATATAGTTATGGTTAATTTTTTATCATTCATCTGCTTTTATGTAATTTCATATTCTAATATCAGCCCTGTATTTCCCTTGATGGCTTTCCTACAATGCATATTAAATCAATGAATGATTACATGCCTGGGTGGTATAAATGATGTACTCTACCTAATTCAAAATCTAATAACCAAAAGGAGTTTCCATGTGAATTTTTTAACAGATAGATTTAGACATAGCATAGCATTGTGTTTAGTACTCATTAGGGAATAAATGAGCTTCTGAAGCATTGTAAAGAAGACTACCTTTGATAAATCTTGGTAATGGTTTTTGTATCCTTAAATCAAAATGTTGAACTAGTGCAATTACTATTTGGGGTAAGAACTTAATTGATAAAATAAATTGGAGAATGGAGACAATTAAGTGGATTATTTAGCTGTAAGGTTTTATTTGATATAAATTAATTTGACTGCTTTTTTATATTTGTCAATTCACAGTACAATTTCTCAATTGTTTTTTTATACACATTTCAACTATATCAAAATGAAGATATCTATTTGATATATGAATTTGAGGATATTGCTAATTTTTAATAAATATGCTCACACCACCCTGACTCATGAAGGTAACACGAATTAATATTATTTACATAATTATAGTAAAATAATGAAAGCATATAGGGATTACTCTGTGCCAGTCACTCTTCTGATAATTTCACATTGATTTATTTAATCCACCTAAATGCTCTGTGAAGTAGAAATATTATTTACAGTATACTGTGGAGAAGTGACCAGGCTTTCCTGGTAGCTCAGATGGTAAAGAATCAAAGAATCTGCCTGCAATGCAGGAGACATGAGTTCAATCCCTGGGTTGGGAAGATCCTCTAGAGAAGGGAATGGCAACCCACTCCCGTGTTCTTACCTGGAGAATTCCATAGACAGAGGAGCCTGGTGGGCTACAGTCCATGGGGTCACAAAGAGTCAGACATGAATGAGTGACTAAACATACATGCATGGAGAAATGGAGGTACAAAAAAGGGTTAACTCTCTGTTCAAGATTTCATAGCCAGAAAGGGTAACAGTGTTTCACTGTTCAAAAGACAGATGTAGTAGGAGAGAAAGCAAAAGTTAAAAAGAAGAAAAAACAAAAACAAGAACTCTGGCATCTGCTAGTGGAACTAAATATATTGAAGCATACATGTGGTCTGTAGAGTAGTAAAAAAGAGGGGGAAATTATATTGTAGGAAGAGGTGGAATGTCTCGAAGGTACAAGTTGAAAAACGGATTTGCAGTTAAAATTAAGTTCTTCTGGATGGGCTAGGACAAAGGGAGGTTTCTATGGGTCCTTTTTAAGAAAGGAATGAGACCCAGTTTTCAGCTAGCACCTCATGATATAACAAAACTCAAGTAAGAAAAGACTGCAAAGTTCTTCTGTTAGGATAGATCCACAGGTTCTCCTGCCTCACTAATGATGTGGAAACAGTAATGAGGTCCATATCTGAAGTGCCATGTGGAGAAGGAAAATGGACATCTCTGTAATGAGTATTGGGCGATAGGAGGCAGAAAACATACAAAACCGCCACAGACACCCACTGGGAGTTGGACGCCAACAAAAAAAAGACTATCATGGC
Source organism: Bos indicus (assembly GCF_029378745.1). Taxonomy (NCBI): domain Eukaryota; kingdom Metazoa; phylum Chordata; class Mammalia; order Artiodactyla; family Bovidae; genus Bos; species Bos indicus. The sequence continues at coordinate 6,113,656 of NC_091771.1, forward strand.
GGTAAGTTGCCATGCCAACTAATTTCAGGGAAGGAGTCATAAGCGATCTGAAACTGACACTCATTATATAGGCATGTTTGTGAGGCTGCTTCCAGCCTCCATCAAATATTCAGGTGAATGAGGCCATAGCCATCATAAAATTGCTCTGGAATTAAGGAAACCCTGTATGAGCTGTTCAGCCAAGTTCTTCTCAAAATACTGTCAACATAAACTAAGAGATAATAAGTGATTATTGTGTTTTTTCATGCTTGCATGCTCAGTCATGTCAGACTCTTTGCAACCCCACGGACAGGCTCATCTGTCCATGAGATTATCCCAGCAAGAATGCTGAAACAGGCTGCCATTTCCTCCTCTCGGGAATCTTCCGGACCCAGGGATTGAACCCATTTGTCCTGGAGATCCTACATTGGCAGGTAGATTCTTAACCACTGAGCCACCTGTGAAGCCATTATTGTATTTAATCCACTACATTTTAGAGTTATTTGTCTTTTAGCAATAAGGTAGATAGAGACAATATAAATTCCAATACTTCCAACAGGCCCACAGGAACACTCTGATGTTTTTTCTTCAGTTCCTGAATGTATAATTCACATAGTCAGCAACTGACAGTGGTCCTTTGTTAAGCACTTTGAACCATAGATGACATCTTTTAATAATAGAAAGCGTCAAGTAGAAGCCTTTGAAATGTCCCTTCCCTCCTACAAAATATTTCCAGAAATTGTAGAGAAAAGTTCCACAAAAATGTAAAAGACCCAAGGGAAAGGGGAGCCAAAACCACCACAACCTGTCAGCTCATCTGATTGGCTTATATAGGAGACAGGTGGATATCAGTGAATCATTATGATTTATCACATACATAATCAGGATGTGATGACAATTTTAGTTGCTGATCCAGATAGAATTCCTTGCTAAAGCAAACATAGCTTCTGGCACCTAGTTTATAGGTTTAAATGGGGAAATTTTTTATTTTTATTTTATTTTTTTCAGAAAATTCCAAAGACTACAACAGTCATTTCTTTTACTCTGGCAGGGCCAATAATAGACTTTTACAACCTTTTATCACTCTTTCTTTGATCTCTCATAAGGTAGAACAGGAAGTCTTAATTGTCTTTTTCCTAAAAATTTCACATTTGTCCATTTTTTGTTATTATTTAGTTGCTAAGTCAAGTTTGACTCTTTTGCAATCCATCAACTGTAGCCCAACAGGATCCTCTGTCCATGGGATTTCCCAGGCAAGGATACCAGAGTGGGTTGCCATTTCCTTCTCTAGGGGATCTTCCCAAACCAAGGATGGAACCTGCATCTCCTGCACGGACAGATGGATTCTTTACCACTGAGCCACCAGGGAGGTCCCTCATTTGTTAACTATATTGAGTATATTAAGTTGATTGAAGCTAATAACCAAGAAGTGAGAAACCTTTTATATACTTCGGTGAAAGTATTTTTAAAAAGACAGGTGAAACAGAGGAAAAGAGATACTATTCTCAAAGATTCAGGTGCCCACCACTTCAGAGAAGTTTCTGGATATCTATGATCTGGAAATATCAAGACAGCTACAAGATGAAACATGGCATAATCCTTATTGTTGTTGTTGTTTAGTTGCCAAGTTGTGTCTGACTCTCTCTGACTCCATAGACTGCAGCATGCCAGACTTCCCTGCCCTTCACTATCTCCTGGAGTTTACCTAAACTCATGTCCATTGAGTCGGTGATGCCATCCAACCATCTCAGCCTCTGTCATCCCCTTATCCTCCTGCCTTCAGTCTTTCCCAGCATCAGGGTCTTTTCCAATGAGTCAGCTCTTCACATCATGTGGCCAAAGTACTGGAGCTTCAGCATCAGTCCTTCCAATGAACATTCAAGAGTGATTTCCTTTAGGATGGAGTGGTTGGATCTCCTTGCTTCTCCAGCAACACAGTTTGGAAGCATCAGTTCTTTGGTACTTAGCTTTCTTTATGGTCCAACCCTCACATCCATACATGCCTACTGGAAAAACCACAGCTTTGACTCTATGAGCTTTTGTAGGCAAAGTAATGTCTCTGCTTTTTAATACTCTGTCTAGGTTTGTCATAGCTTTTATTGCAAGGAGTAAGCGTCTTTTAGTGTCATGTCTGCAGTCACCATCTGCAGTGATTTTGGAACCCAAGAAAATAAAATCTGTCACATTTTCCACTTTTCCATAGTCCTTATTATATGCAGCAAACTGTGCAAAATGTATATCTTTATATATATTTTATGCATTATATATACTATATATAAGTACATATATTTAATCTTTTAAATTCTAAAAATATGAAGTGAAGTACATTTGTTTAATGCATCAGAAATTCAACTTCAGAAACATTAATTTAGTTGATCAAATCCATCTATTATGTTGGGGGATGGGAATTAAATCCTTTTTTTTTTTTTCTTTTTTTTTCCTTTTTCAAACTGTATGTTCCTAGTGAGTGTGTGCATGTTCAGTCAAGTCTGACTCTTTGAGACCCCATGGACTGTAACCTTCCAGGCTCCTCTGTCATGAGATTTCCCAGGCAAGAATTCTGGAGTGGGTAGCCATTTCCTCCTCTAGGGACCTTCAACCCAGGGATCGAACCATCTCTTGTGTCTCCTTTTTTGGCAGGCAGATTCTTTACCACTGAGACACCTGGGAAGCCTTAAGAAAGCAAATAAAGTATATCTTTGTCTTTCTTAGAAATATTCTACAAGTTTTCTTAGACCTTGATCAATTAAATGTATCTATATTAAACATGAAGAAAAATTTTTCTTCAAAGAGAATTAGCCTCGGGTAAAATTCTTCAGAATATTTTCTTTTTCAAGCAGTTTCCACTCTATTTCATGTTAGGTACATGCCAGTCTGATCAGAAATCATCTTGCCTATGATAATTTTTGTGTCCTTAAATGCTAATCTCACTTGCCCCTTTCACATATATTTTGTATTCATCTTTTCTTTAATACTTGTTAGTATATTTTATTTTGTTGCTTTCAGAAAGAAAAAAAAAAAATCAATCAATTTAAATTGGATCAAGTGCACTACTATAAGATAGGTCCAAAATGCTTAGGAATGGAAGTCATATGAAACCGAGGTTGGCATGGAGATTGTTAGTATTGCCCTGCAACCTGCAAAGTATGGATGACACAAGTGTATACAGAATATGAATCAGTGGTAACAGTGGGACTTGTGGAGGCTATTGTGCATGCAATGAATTATAGAGTTTAATAGACTTTGAGAGTGTTCAGTACCCTGTTCCAACAATGAAGCAGAACTATACTATTTGAGTGCTGCTAATTGGAAATAGTTTGGGAATTGTGTTCATCTTAATTTATATCAGCTATAAATCCTAAACATCATTTTGATTATCCTTAGAGAGTGAGCAGAAAAACTATGTTCCAAATATCCCACTTGAGATAATTTAGTTTACGTTGGTTCCATTTAATTGTCAAAAATAAAGAAATACATTCCTGAACTTCGTGGCACATTTACTGCGCAAAAAGGATATAGAACAACAGTCTAAATTCTCAGAAGATAATCATGTCAATATGTGGTTAGCTTCTGTTTAAGAATAAGTGACTATCTGGGGGTACTACTGTTTTCAAAATTAATGATCAATGTAAATGGTCAAATAAAAATAAATGTCATTAAGTATTTGAACTATAAATCTATTTATTCTTTTTAAAAATACATTGCATTTGAAAGCATTTTAAGTAACATAGCCTTTAGCAAAATAAACTCCTATTAGATTTTATATAATTCATTTATTCATTTTTAATGTTAATATTAATCAGTAGTGGTAATGTTAAACATTTAATGACAATGAGAGCGATTATTACTGTGAGAAGCAGTATTGCATAGTTATTTAAAGCATGAACTCTGGGATTAGATTCCTGGCTCCAAATCTTAACTCCATCCATTAGTGTATGTGTGGCATTAAGAAGACGTGCAACATTTTGGGACAGGGTTTCTACATGTATTGAATCAGGAAAATAAAGCTATTTCTCTCATAAGCAAAAAACTAAGACAAAACTATTATTATTAAGGATGAGATGGTTGGATGGCATCACTAATTCAATTGCCATGAGTCTGAGTGGGTTCTGGGGGGTGGTGAAGGACAAGGAAGCCTGGCATGCTGCAGTCTATGGGGTCTCAAAGAGTCAGACATGACTGAGCAATTGAACAACAACAAAATATTAATTGTACATGATAAATTCAAACTTTGAATATAGTAAAATTCAAGTTCTCTTAAATAGTGCCCTATTATTTTTTTAAGAAATTATTAAAATTAAAAAAAAATTATTGAATTGCCTTATACTTTTTCACTTAAAATAAGTTATAATCAATTATTCAATCAAGTGCTTTAATAATAGAAGAATTTGATAAGCTTCTGGATAAATTTTCTTTAAAGAATTTAAATTATCAAATAGACATCCATTTCTAAACTATGTACATAAAATGAGCACTGTAGTTTTGTCTTATTTCTTCCTAACATTACCACAGCTTACAGTATTAAGAATGAACAAAAGGTTATTTTTAAAGAGATTTTTGTTTGACTTCTTAGCTGGATAAGGAGTCACACAAACCACATTTTTGCCCAGGGATTCAGAGCTGGAGCTATAGAATTACTATGTTTTATCTCATGTGCAAGACTGCAACATCATTTTTTTTTTTAATTTTTATGCCAACATGGTGCTATGGATTCAATTGTGCCCTTTCAAAATTCATATGTTGAAGACTTAATTCCTGGTGTGATTAAATATGGAAATACAACCTATACGAAGGTAATTAAGGTTCATGAGAACATAAGGATGGAGCTCTGTAGGATAGAATTGACGTCATTATAAGAAGAAACATCAGAGCTTTGTCTCTCTCCCTCCTCCATAATGTGCAAAAAAGAAGAAAGCCATGTGAGCACACAAAATGGTGGGTGCCTACATTCAGGATAATGGGGTTCACCAGAAAACAACAAATCTGCACTCTGATCTCAAACTTCAAGCCTCCAAATAGCTAAGAAAATAAATGTGTGTTTAAGTCACCCAATCTATAGTATTTTGTTATGGTGGCCTAAGTAGATAAAATATACAAATTGTTTTTTTATTTTCATTTCTTACCAACTGTGTTGTCTATTTAAGGTATTTAAAATTCTTTAACTTCAATCTAGGCTCCTTACCAATTAATTGGATCAAATCAAACTGTTTATTGATTCATTCTGTCCTTAAATATTTTCATATTTTTCTACCACATAGGCCCATAGTTTTGTGGTTAACTACAAATTATATGATTGCATTCCCTTAGCTCTTATTTTGACTGATTTTAATAGCATGCTTCTGACGTCATTCTCAAAAATATATAATAAATGTTGAACATTCTAGTAGATTTAACCAATTCTAGTGTTTTTCATTGCTACCAGTGGTAAAGAACATGCTTGCCAATGCAGGAGACAAAAAAGAAGGAAATGGTAACCCACTGCGGTATTCTTGACTGAAGATCCCATGGACAGAGGAGCCTGGTGGGGTACGGTCCATAGAGTTGCAAAGAGTTGGACATGACTGAAGCAATTTAGTAGGCACACCTTCCCCCCCTCCCCCTTAATATGTGTTTACCTATTTAGCTGTGTCAGGTCTTAGTGGAGACACTTGGTAGCTGTGGTCTTCAGAGCATGTGGGCTTAGTTGCTCAGTGGCATGTGGGATCTTATTTCCCTGATCAGGGATTGAACCCACGTCCCCTGTGTTACAAGGCTGATTCTTAACCGCTGGACCACCAGAGAAGCCCTACAACATTGTTTTTATTTTTATTTATTTTTCAACATTGTTTTTAGATAGGATGAGAAATCCATATGAGGAAAAGATTAAATAGATCAAAAACACGTTAATGGCACAAAGAAAGCTGTAAGAAAATAAAAAAGTGAAATAAAACATAAAAAAATAGGGTAAGGATTTTTACTTGATAAACAATTAACTTGTGAATTATGAACTTGAAAAAACTTGTCCCCAGATATTATGGACAAGAACCTAGAGATAAACATGATGCTACCTAGTAGATATGGGAAATAGAACAAATATTAAACTTGGGGATTATAACTGGTTTTAATTCTAATTAGGGCCTTGATTTCTGGTTATGATTTATATAGTCACAAGAGATCATCTCTTTCATGCAAGCAACCAAAAGCTACAAAATGTTAAGTTTAAACCGCATCTGAGAATTATGGATATAAAGAGTTCTAAATTAAGCAAATTCAAGAAAATAATGAGCTGTTCATAGAAGAGACTGCTCTCTTTCTTATTACAGTACTAATAGCAGGAGTTATCTGATATAAATGACTTAAGAGAAACGAGAGTGAACTGTAACAGACTGATAATACTTCTCTACACTCTAGCATAAGGGGGGTTAAATCAAAAAAGGTCCCACCCACAGTCACACCTGCCAAGACTTTCAGAGCCCATCACATGTGATGAATGTTTGTGTTGTTTCAGGTGTTAACAGAAGTATATACAATTGTCAAAACTCATTCAATTGAATATTTATGATCCATTGACTTACTAATAAATTCAGATTATACATTCATACAAATTTCATTTTAATAAAAAACATAATATTTTGGAGACTTCAATGGGAGAAAATGTATCATAACATGTACAAAATAGAAATAAGTGAAAAGTTAAAAAATTATGATGAAAAAAATCCAAGGTGTTATATGCTAGTAATATAGTAGCAGATTCAGATAGCAAAACTAGAATATGTGAAGTGATGATTGTGTAGATAAAAATAAGGAAGTAAAAATGGTGAACTTTTCATTAATCTGAGGAACAATGTATATCTTAAGATTTTAAACATTTGTGCTTGTTGAATTAATACATACTTATATGCATATATAAATTGAAGACACCAACCCAGACATGATCTTGCAGATGATACAAATAATAAAAATGACATAAAAAAATCTTATAATGTTCTATATAGGAGAAATATATTACATGGAAAGAAGCAAGAAAGTAGATGGTTTTTCATTATAGCCTTATTTTCTTTATGTTAGGGAGAAGATGATGGGAGACAATTGAACAAAATGACAATCACATGCTATTTCCCCTGTACCACCTTCTTTATAAGTTTTTATAAATGGATGTAAGGAGCTGCCTAAAGACATAAAGTAAGCCAACTATACAGACTCTTGGAGTACATCTGTTTAGATCATATGTATCTTGCTGCACTGAGAAGTAATTCAGATCATAAATATTTTTATTTGTTTATCTATTTACTTATTTTTGACTATACTAGATCTTCATTGTTGCACATTGGCTTTCTCTAGTGCAGCAAGTGGGAGTTATTCTTTGTTCTAGTACACTGGCTTCTCGTTGCAGTGTTTTCTCTTGTTGAGGAGCATGGATTTATTTGCCACATGGCATGTGGGCATGTGGGATCTTCCTAGACCAGGGAACAAACCCTTGTTCATTCCCTGCACTGGAAGGTGGATTCTTAACCACTGGACTGCCAAGGAAGTCAGATTGTCAACCTCAAAACAGGGCAAGTAAAGAGTTTAAACATATATCAGTAATAACATGTAAATTTTACTTCAAAAAGCTGACATTAATTTTTATTATGATTAATAGTATTAATATTTATAATATATAGTTACCCTTAAAGTTAAATATATTTATCCCTGTGAACAGGGATTGTGTTATAGTTTGCATAAAATAAAATTATAAAATCCTTTGGTGGTATGTATTCAATACCAATATATGCTAAACAAAAGTATTTGGAAGAGAGTGAAAAAGAGGTAATAGTATTCCAAAGATGTTAACTAGCAGAAGAAATTCTAGGATTCATAAGTAAAATACTTAGTTAGCAGAAAGAAAAGACATAAATAGTTGGGCTATATAGAACTGCAGAGAAAATTGAAAAAAAAAAAAAAACCCTGATGTGGGCATAGTACCAGATGATATGGATTTATGGATAATGTTGTAAGATGTGACAATGGTTTTGGAATAATGTAGGAGAATATCTTTACATTTTACCCTTGTATGTAGGATTATTTATGAATCGTGTCATGTCTGTACTTTAGTTGGGTAAAATAATACTTAAGATTATATAGTTAAGCCAGTTGTGAGGAGCAATTTAGAGAGTACAGTAGATGTCATGAGTTTTTAAAGAAAGAAAAAAAATATATGGGTGTATAAATTTTCCTAGAAAAGGAAAGTGCTTTCTTCAAAAACCATTATTAAGTAGATAGGCTTTGTATTTCCAAATACAATTTAGTGGAATTTACTTGGAAAATAAAGCAATATTGGCAACAAAATTATCTTTCCATACTAATACAGAAGTCAGAACAAACATGATTTATAATTTACCCTGAGTTAATTTTGGAGGTACTTGCATACGTATCTAAAATTTAATTAGCATGTGACTTTGGATACATCTCTAAATTGTAGAAAATTGAGGCTGACCTTAATCCCTAGAGAGTTTTTTTTCTATTTTTCAATGTTAGAACAAGGACTCAGATTCACCATGTCTCCAAGGAAACAAACTGTGAAAAAGCAGGGGAAGTGGTCTCTTTGGTCTCTATAAGCAAATAAAATCATTTTTCATGTACCCTTACAATTGTTCTTTTGTAATTTTTTATGACAATGTTAAAATTTTATAAGGGTTTTCATCGTGATATTTACTGTTTACTGTGCATTATCTGGAGAAGGCAATGGGACCCCACTCCAGTACTCTTGCCTGGAAAATCCCATGGACGGAGGAGCCTGGTAGGCTGCAGTCCATGAGGTTGCTAAGAGTCAGACACAACTGAGCGACTTCACTTTCACTTTTCACTTTTCACTTTCATGCACTGGAGAAGGAAATGGCAACCCATTCCAGTGTTCTTGCATGGACAATACCAGGGACGGTGGAGCCTGGTGGGCTACTGTCTATGGGGTCGCACAGAATCGGACACGACTGAAGCGACTTAGCAGTGCATCATCTAGCCATAGAAAGACATAGCAAGTTCTTAGCAAAATAAAAAGCAGTGAGAAATTGGTATAAATGCAATAGCTAAGCAATCTAAAAAATGGGCAGAATATATGAATAAACTTTTTTTTTTTTTTTCCCAAAGAAAACATCAGTCAGTTTAGTTCAGTCGCTCAGTCATGTCTGACTCTTTGCGACCCCATGAATTGCAGCACACCAGGCCTCCCTGTCCATCACCAACTCCCGGGTTCACTCAAACTCATGTCCATTGAGTCAGTGATGCCATCCAGCCATCTCATCCTCTGTCGTCCCCTTCTCCTCCTATCCCCAATCCCTCCCAGCATCAGAGTCTTTTTCAATGAGTCAATTCTTCCTATGAGGTGGCCAAAGTATCGGAGTTTCAGCCTCAGCATCAGTCCTTCCAAAGAACAAGCAGGACTGATCTTTAGGATAGACTGGTTGGATCTCCTTGCAGTCCAAGGGACTCTCAAGAGTCTTCTCCAACACCACAGTTCAAAAGCATCAATTCTTTGGCACTCAGATTTCTTCACAGTCCAACTCTCACATCCATACATGACCACTGGAAAAACCATAGCCTTGACTAGATGGACCTTTGTTGGCAAAGTAATGTCTCTGCTTTTTAATATGCTGTCTACGTTGGTCATAACATTCCTTCCAAGGGGTAAGTGTCTTAATTTCATGGCTGCAATCACCATCTGCAGTGATTTTGGAGCCCCCAAAAATAAAGTCTGACACTGTTTCCCCAGCTATTTTCCATGAAGTGATGGGACCAGATGCCATGATCTTAGTTTACTGAATGTTGAGGTTTAAGCCAACTTTTTCACTCTCCTCTTTCACTTTCATTAAGAGGCTTTTTAGTTCCTCTTCCCTTTCTGCCATAAGGGTGATGTCATCTGCATATCTAAGGTTATTGATATTTCTCCCAGCAATCTTGATTCCAGCTTGTGCTTCTTCCAGCCCAGCGTTTCTCATGATGTACTCTGCATAGAAGTTAAATAAGCAGGGTGACAATATACAGCCTTGACGTACTCCTTTTCCTATTTGGAACCAGTCTGTTGTTCCATGTCCAGTTCTAACTGTTGCTTCCTGACCTGCAGATTGTCAATAGGTACCTGAAAAGAGTCTCAATCTCACTAACCAGAAAGATGCGAGTTAAAATCACAGTAAGATCTTACTTCATATATGTTACCATGACTATTATCAAAAAGACAGGAAACAAGTGTTAGTGATGATGTAGAGAAATGGGATCATTTGTGTTGTTTGAAGGTATGTAAATTAATACCATTATGGAAAACAGCACTGAGATTTCTAAAAAAACAAAATTAAAATTATAAATAGGGTTACCTTGTTGTTGTCACAAAGTCTTTCCAGACTTTTTGTGACCCCATGAACTACAATATGACAGGTTCCCTGTCCTTCACTACCTCATGTATTTTGCTTAAAACTCATGTCCACTGAATCAGTGATGCCATCCAACCATCTCATTCTCTGTTGCCCCCTTCAACTCCTGCCCTCAATCTTTCCCAGCATCAGGGTCTTATCTACTTGTGGTCTTTTCCAAAGCAATTCAAAAGTATCAATTCTTTGGCATTCAGCCTTGTTTTTTGTTTTTTAATATAAATTTATTTATTTTAATTAGAGGCTAATTACTTTACAATATTGTATTGGTTTTGCCATACATCAATAAGAATCCACCATGGGTGTGCTCGTGTTCCCATCCTAAACCCCCTTCCCATCTCCCTCTCCATATCATCCCTCTGGGTCATCCCAGTGCACCAGCCCCAAGCATACTGTATCCTGCATCAAACCTGGACTGGTGATTCATTTCATATGTGATATTATACATGTTTCAATGCCATTCTCCCAAATCATCCTACCCTCTCCCACAGAGTCCAAAAGACTGTTCTATACATCTGTGTCTCTTTTGCTGTCTCGCATACAGGGTTATTATTACCATCTTTCTAAATTCCATATCTATACATTAGTATACTGTATTGGTGTTTTTCTATCTGGTTTACTTCACTCTGTATAAAAGGATCCAGTTTCATCCACCTCATTAGAACTGATTCAAATCTATTCTCCATTGTGTATATGTACCACAGCTTTCTTATCCATGCATCTGCTGATGGACATCTAGGTTGCTTCCATGTCCTGGCTACTATAAACAGTGATGCAATGAACATTGGGGTACACGTGTCTCTTTCAATTCTGGTTTCCTCGGTGTGTATGCCCAGCAGTGGGATTGCTGTGTCATAAGGCAGTTCTATTTCCAGTTTTTTAAGGAATCTCCACACTGTTCTCCACAGTGGCTTACTAGTTTGCATTCCCACCAACAGTGTAAGAGGGTTCCCTTTTCTCCACATCCTCTCCAGCATTTATTGCTTGTAGACTTTTGGATCGTAGCCATTCTGACTGGCGTGAAATGGTACCTCATAGTGGTTTTGATTTGCATTTCTCTGATAATGAGTGATGTTGAGCATCTTTTCATGTGTTTGTTAGCCATCTGTATGTCTTCTTTGGAGAAATGTCTGTTTAGGTCTTTGGCCCATTTATTGATTGGGTCGTTTATTTTTCTGGAATTGAGCTGCAAGAGTTGCCTGCATATTTCTGAGATTAAATCTTTGTCAGTTGCTTCATTTGCTATTATTTTCTCCCATTCTGAAGGCTGTCTTTTCACCTTGCTTATAGTTTCCTTTGTTGTGCATAAGCTTTTAATTTTAATTAGATCCCATTTGTTTATTTTTGCTTTTTTTAAAATTTTATTTTATTTAACTTTATAATATTGTATTGGTTTTGCCATATATCAAAATGAATCTGCCACAGGTATACATGTGTTCCCCATCCTGAACCCTCCTCCCTCCTCCTTCCCCATACCATCCCTCTGGGTCATCCCAGTGCACCAGCCCCAAACATCCAGTATCATGCATCGAACCTGGACTGGTGACTCATTTCATATATGATATTATACGTATTTCAATGCCATTCTCCCAAATCATCCCACCCTCTCCTTCTCCCACAGAGTCCAAAAGACTGTTCTATACATCAATGTCTCTTTTGCTGTCTCATATACAGGGCTATTGTTACCATTTTTCTAAATTCCATATATATGCAGTAGTATACTGTATTGGTGTTTTTCTTTCTGGCTTACTTCACTCTGTATAATACGCTCCAGTTTCATCTACCTCATTAGAACTGATTCAAATGTATTCTTTTTAATGGCTGAGTAATACTCCATTGTGTATATGTACCACTGCTTTCTTATCCATTCATCTGCTGATGGACATCTAGGTTGCTTCCATGTCCTGGCTATTATAAACAGTGATGCGATGAACTTTGGGGTACACGTGTCTCTTTCAATTCTGGTTTCCTCAGTGTGTATGCCCAGCAGTGGGATTGCTGGGTCATAAGGCAGTTCTATTTCTGGTTTTTTAAGGAATCTCCACACTGTTCTCCATAGTGGCTGTACTAGTTTGCATTCCCACCAACAGTGTAAGAGGGTTCCCTTTTCTCCACATCCTCTCCAGCATTTATTGCTTGTAGACTTTTGGATGGCAGCCATTCTGACTGGCGTGAAATGGTACCTCATAGTGGTTTTGATTTGCATTTCTCTGATAATGAGTGATGTTGAGCATCTTTTCATGTGTTTGTTAGCCATCTGTATGTCTTCTTTGGAGAAATGTCTGTTTAGTTTTTTGGCCCATTTTTTGATTGGGTCATTTATTTTTCTGGAATTGCTTTTATTTTTAATATTCTTGGAGGTGGTTCATAGAGATCCTGCTGTGATTTATGTCAGAGAGTTTTGCCTATGTTCTCCTCTTGAAGTTTTATAGTTTCTGGTCTTATGTTTAAATCTTTAAGCCATTTTGAGTTTATTTTTGTGTATGATGTTAGAAAGTGTTCTAGTTCCATTCTGTTACAAGTGAATGACCAGTTTTCTCAGCACCACTTGTTAAAGAGATTGTCTTTTCTCCATTGTATATTCTTGCCTCCTTTGTCAAAGATAAGGTGTCCATAGGTGCGTGGATTTATCTCTGGGCTGTCTATTTTGTTACATTGATCTATATTTCTGTCTTTGTGTCAGTACCATACTGTCTTGATGACTGTGGCTTTGTAGTAGAGCCTGAAGTCAGGCAGGTTGATTCCTCCAGTTCCATTCTTCTTTCTCAAGATTGCTTTTGCTATCTGAGGTTTTTTTGTATTTCCATACAAATTGTGACATTATTTGATTTAGCTCTGTGAAAAATACCATTGATAGCTTGATACAGATTGCATTGAATCTATAGATTGCTTTGGGTAGTATATTCATTTTTACAATATTGATTCTTCTGATCCATGAAGATGATATATTTCTCCATCTATTAGTGTCCTCTTTGATTTCTTTTATCAGTGTTTTTTAGTTTTCTATATATAGGTCTTTTGTTTCTTTAGGTAGATATATTCCTAAGTATTTTATTCTTTTTTTGCAGTGGTGAATGGAATTGTTTCCTTAATTTCTCTGTTTTCTCATTGTTGATGTATAGGAATGCAAGGGATTTCTGTATGCTAATTTTATATCCTGTAACTTTACTACATTCATTGGTTAGCTCTAGTAATTTTCTGGTAGAGTCTTTAGGGTTTTCTATGTAGAGGATCATGTCATCTGCAAACAGTGAGAATTTTACTTCTTCTTTTCCAATTTGGATTCCTTTTGTTTCTTTTTCTGCTCTGATTGCTGTGGCCAAAACTTCCAAAACTATGTTGAATAGTAGTGGTGAGAGTGGGCTCCCTTGTCTTGTTCCTGACTTTAGAGGAAATGCTTTCAATTTTTCACCATTGAGGATAATGTTTGCTGTGGGTTTGTCATATATAGCTTTTATTATGTTGAGGAAAGCCTTTGACAAAATTCAACATCCATTTATGATAAAAAAAACCCTCTAGAAAGTATTCAGCCTTGTTTATGGTCCGACTCTCACATCCATACATGACGACTGGATAAACTATAGTTTTGACTATACAAACCTTTGCTGGCAAAGAGATGTCTCTACTTTTTAATAGGGTGTCAGGATTTGTCACACCTTTTCTTCCAAGGAACAAGTATCTTTTAATTTCTTGGCTGCAGTCACAATCTGCAGTGATTTTGGAGTCCAAAAATATAAAATCTATCACTGTTTCCATTTTATTCCCATCCATTTGCCATGAAGAGATGGGAACAGGTGCCCCAATCTTAGTTTTCTGACTGCTGAGTTTTAAGTCGAGTTTTTCACTGTCCTTCTTACTCTTCATTAAGAAGCTCTTTAGTTCTTCCTATCTTACTGCCATTAGAGTGGTATTATCTGCATATCTGGGGTTGTTGATAATTCTCCAGGCAATTTTGATTCCAGCTTGTGATTCATTCAGTATGGCATTTTGCATGATGTACTCTGCATATAAGTTATATAAAGTCAAAGTGAAAATCTCTCAGTCATGTCCCACTCTTTGAGGCCTAATGTACTATACTGTACATGAAATTCTCCAGGCCATAAGACTGGAGTGAGTAGCCTTTCCCTTCTCTAGGGGATCTTCCCAACCCAAGGATCAAACCCAGTTCTTCCACATTGCAGGCAGTTTCTTTATCAGCTAAGCCATAAGGGAAGCCCATTAGTTCAATAAGGAGGGTGACAATATACAACCTCGAAGTACTCTTTTTCCAATTTTGAACCAGTCTGTTGTTTGATGTCTGATTCTAACTATTGCTTCTTGACTGGCATACTGGTTTCTCAAGAGGCAGGTAAAGTGGTCTGATATTACCATCTCTTAAGAATTTTCCACAGTTTTTTGTGATCCACTCCGTCAGCAGCTTTAGCATAGTCAATGAAGCAGAAGTAGATGTTTTTTTTGGAATTTTCTTGCTTTTTCTATGACCCAACGTATGTTGGCAATTTGGTCTCTAGTTCGTCTGCCTTTTCTAGATTGAGCTTGTACAATCTGCACATTCTCAGTTCATGTGCTATTGAAGCCTAGCTTGAAGGATTTTGAGCATTATGTTATAAGCATGTGAAATGAGCACAATTGTACTGCAGTTTGAGCATTCTTTGGCATTGTCTTTCTTTGGGATTAGAATTAAAACTGTTTTCAGTCCTGTGGCTGCTGCTGAGTTTTCCAAACTTTCTGGCATATTGAGTGAAGCACTTTCAAAGCACCATCTTCTAGGATTTTAAATAGTTCATCTGGAATTCCATCACCTCCACTAGCTTTGTTCATAGTAATGCTTAAAACTACTTTATGATCCAGGAATTCCACTTCTCAGTATTTATCCCAAGAAAATGAAAACACTAACTTGGAAAGATATATGCTAATTATGGTTTTTGTGGCGTTATTTACAATAGCCAAGAGATGGAAACAACTTAAGTATTCATTGATATATAAATGGATAAAAACATTGTAATATGTATATGTATATGTATATATCACAATTTCTATATATAAAACTGTAAGTAGAAACTCATAGCTTCTGTAGATGTCAAGATTTTTTTTTTTTTTTTGCCACAACGTTTTAGATAAAGCTGGCATTTTAGTTCAGGCTATTATAACAAAATATCATAAACTGGGTGACTGGTAAATGACCAAAATTTATTTCTCACAGTTTTCAAAATTATGGAGCTAACATGGTCAAGTTCTGGTGAGAGGATTCTTTTGGTTTGCAGACTGCCAACATGTTCTTTCCCCTATGGCTGAAAGTACAGAGAAGAAACAAGCTCTTTTGTGACTTCTAAAGACACTCATCCCATTCATGATGGCTCCACCCTCATGACCTTATCTGATACTAACTACTTCCCAAAAGTCCCACCTCCTAATGTGGTCACATTCTCAAAGTGGCAAAAAAGAACATTTATTTACAGACTCAAATAAACAGTCTTTATTTACCATAAAAATAAAAAATAAAATTATACAAAATTGTACTTACCAATTCATTTTTCAGTATGATTTCTTACTTGTAATCAAAAATCTTCCAGCAAACAAAAGCCCAGGTCAGACAGCTTCACAGCTGAATTCTACCAAAAATTTAGAGAAGAGCTAACACCTATCCTGCTCAAACTCTTCCAGAAAATTGCAGAGGTAGGTAAACTTCCAAACTCATTCTATGAGGCCACCATCACCCTAATACCAAAACCTGACAAAGATCCCACAAAAAAAGAAAACTACAGGCCAATATCACTGATGAACATAGATGCAAAAATCCTTAACAAAACTCTTGCAATCAGAATCCAACAACACATTAAAAAGATCATACACCATGACCAAGTGGGCTTAATCCCAGGGATGCAAGGATTCTTCAATATCCCCAAATCAATCAATGTAATACACCACATTAACAAATTGAAAAATAAAAACCATATGATTATCTCAATAGATGCAGAGAAAGCCTTTGACAAAATTCAACACCTATTTATGATAAAATATCTCCATAAAGCAGGAATAGAAGGAACATACCTCAACATAATAAAAGCTATATATGACAAACCCACAGCAAACATTATCCTCAATGGTGAAAAATTGAAAGCATTTCCTCTAAAGTCAGGAACAAGACAAGGGTGCCCACTTTCACCATTACTATTCAACATAGTTTTGGAAGTTTTGGCCACAGCAATCAGAGCAGAAAAAGAAACAAAAGGAATCCAAATTGGAAAAGAAGAAGTAAAACTCTCACTGTTTGCAGATGACATGATCCTCTACATAGAAAACCCTAAAGACTCCACCGGAAAATTACTAGAACTAATCAATGATTATAGTAAAGTTGCAGGATATAAAATCAACACACAGAAATCCCTTGCATTCCTATACACTAATATTGAGAAAATAGAAACAGAAATTAAGGAAACAATTCCATTCACCATTGCAATGGAAAGAATAAAATACTTAGGAATATATCTACTTAAAGAAACTAAAGACCTATATATAGAAAACTATAAAACACTGGTGAAAGAAATCAAAGGGACACTAATAGATGGAGAAATATACCATGTTCATGGATTGGAAGAATCAATATAGTGAAAATGAGTATACTATCCAAAACAATTTATAGATTCAATGCAATCCCTATCAAGCTACCAACGGTATTCTTCACAGAGCTAGAACAAATAATTTCACAATTCGTATGGAAATACAAAAAATCTCAAATAGCCAAAGCTATCTTGGGAAAGAAGAATGGAACAGGAGGAATGAACCTACCTGACTTCAGGCTCTACTACAAAGCCACAGTTATCAAGACAGTATGGAAATTGTTTTTTAATTTATTTTAAAAATGTAACTACTGTTGGATTAATGTTTTTTAGACTAACAATACTAGTAAGTTATATACAAACATATTTTTCTCATAATTTTAACATTAAATTGAAATGTTACATCAGATCAGGTCAGTCGTGTCCGACTCTTTGCGACCCCATGAATCGCAGCACGCCAGGCCTCCCTGTCCATCACCGATACCTAAAGTTCACTGAGACTCACGTCCATTGAGTCATTGATGCCATCCAGCCATCTCATTCTCTGTCGTCCCCTTCTCCTCCTGCCCCCAATCCCTCCCAGCATCAGAGTCTTTTCCAATGAGTCAGCACTTTGCATGATGTGGCCAAAGTACTGGAGTTTCAGCTTTAGCATCATTCCTTCCAAAGAAATCCCAGGGCTGATCTCCTTCAGAATGGATGGGTTGGATCTCCTTGCAGTCCAAGGGACTCTCAAGAGTCTTCTCCCACACCACAGTTCAAAAGCATCAATTCTTTGACACTCAGCCTTCTTCACAGTCCAACTCTCACATCTATACATGACCAGAGGAAAAACCATAGCCTTGACTAGCCGGACCTTTGTTGGCAAAATAACCTCTCTGGTTTTGAATATGCTATCTAGATTGGTCATAACTTTCCTTCCAAGGAGTAAGCGCCTTTTAATTTCATGGCTGCAGTCACCATCTGTAGTGATTTTGGAGCCCAGAAAAATGAAGTCTGACACTGTTTCCACTGTTTCCCCATCTATTTTCCATGAAGTCGTGGAAACGGATGCCATGATCTTCGTTTTCTGAATGTTGAGCTTTAAGCCAACTTTTTCACTCTCCACTTTCACTTTCATCAAGAGGCTTTTTAGTTCCTCTTCACTTTCTGCCATAAGGGTGGTGTCATCTGCATAGAAGTAGTTAATTGGTAAAAAGAACATATCCAACCAAAATGCAAATTTATGTTTGTACTATATATATTATTGATAGCCAGATATGGCATAGTTTTTGTTGTTGTTGTTAGTAGACCAAAATTATTAAACAAGTTTCAGTAGCCAAAATTTTACCTAAAGTATGTGAATTTGGATTCTGAAAATATTTAGGAATTATTTGTATATTAGTACTTTCCTATCACATTGAAGAATTATAAATACAACTGTTATTTTGGGGGAAATTTAGTAATATTCAAGTTACATATCACATATTTATTTCAATAATCCAAAATAGTTGAAGAGAATGCAAGGATGTTCCAGAAAAAAAGATCTATTTCTGCTTCACTGACTATGTTAAGGTCTTTGTCCTTGTAAATCACACAAAACTGTAAAATTCTTAAAGAGATGGGACTACCAGACTACCTCGCCTATCTCCTGAAAAACTTGTATGTTGGTCAAGGGGCAATAGTTAGAACCAGTCATGGAACAACTGATTGCTTCAAAACTGCATATGGCACCCTGCTTACTTAGCTTAAGTCCAGATGAGATGAATCACAAGCTGGAATCTACATTACCAGTAGAAACATCAACAACCTCAGATATGCATATGATATCACTCTAATGGCCAAAAGTGAAGAACTAAAGAGCCTCTAGATGCTGGTGAAGGAGGAGGACAAAAAGATGACTTCAAACAACGTTAAGGACTTCTCTAATGGTCCAGCTGCTAGGAATCTGTCTGCCAGTGCAGGGAACATGGTTATAATTCCACATGCCAAAAGGCAACTAATCCTGTGTGCCACAACTGCTGAAGGCCATGTGCTCTAGAGTCTGCATGCCACAATATAGAAGCCACAACAATGAAATGTCCATGCACTGCAACCAGAGAAAGCCTGCACACAGCAACAAAGACCCAGCACAGTAAAAAATAATATAATAATAAAATAAATTCAGCATTAACAGAAATAAGATCATGGCATCCTGTCCCATCTCTTCATGGCAAATAGAAGGGGAAAAAGTGGAAGCAGTGACATATTTTATTTCCTTGGGCTCCAAAGTCACTGCCAGTGGTGACTGTAATCATGTAATTAAAAGATACTTGCTCCTTGGAAGGAAAGCTATGACAAACTTAGGCAGTATATTAAAAAGCAGAGACATCACTTTTTTGAACAAATGTCCATATAGTAAAAGCTATGTTTTTGTTTTTTCCTTTAATCATGCATGGATGTGAGAGTCAGACCATAAAAATGCTGAGGGCTGAAGAACTGATACTCTTAAATTGTGGTGCTGGAGAAAACTCTTGAGATTCACTTAGATTATGAAGAGATCAAACCAGTCAATTCTAAAGGAAATCAACCTTGAATATTCATTGGATGGACTGATGCTGAAGCTGAAACTTCAGTACTTTGGCTACCTGATGCAGAATCGACCCACTGGGAAAAACCCTGATGCTGGCAAAGACTGAAAGCAAATTGAGAAGGGGATGATTATATGGATTAAAGCAACTATTGAAATGAATTATAAATTTATTTATTGCCCTAAGATTTTATATCCTTTGTACTTTTATTTTTTTTTTTGTTTGATTCTTTTCTTTTTTTTTTTTCCTCCAATTTTATTTTATTTTTAAACTTTACATAATTGTATTAGTTTTGCCAAATATCAAAATGAATCCGCCACAGGTATACATGTGTTCCCCATCCCGAACCCTCCTCCCTCCTCCCTCCCCATACCATCCCTCTGGGCCGTCCCAGTGCACCAGCCCCAAGCATCCAGCATCATGCATTGAACCTGGACTGGCAACTCGTTTCCCACATGATACTTTACATGTTTCATTGCCATTCTCCCAAATCTTCCCACCCTCTCCCTCTCCCACAGAGTCCATAAGACTGTTCTATACATCAGTGTCTCTTTTGCTGTCTCGTACACCGGGTTATTGTTACCATCTTTCTAAATTCCATATATATGCGTTAGTATACTGTATTTATGTTTTTCCTTCTGGCTTACTTCACTCTGTATAATAGGCTCCAGTTTCATCCACCTCATTAGAACTGATTCAAATGTATTCTTTTTAATGGCTGAGTAATACTCCGTTGTGTATATGTACCACAGCTTTCTTATCCATTCATCTGCTGATGGACATCTAGGTTGCTTCCATGTCTTGGCTATTATAAACAGTGCTGCGATGAACATTGGGGTACACGTGTCTCTTTCCCTTCTGGTTTCCTCAGTGTGTATGCCCAGCAGTGGGGTTGCTGGATCATAAGGCAGTTCTATTTCCAGTTTTTTAAGGAATCTCCACACTGTTCTCCATAGTGGCTGTACTAGTTTGCATTCCCACCAACAGTGTAAGAGGGTTCCCTTTTCTCCACACCCTCTCCAGCATTTATTATTTGTAGACTTTTGGATCGCAGCCATTCTGACTGGTGTGAAATGGTACCTCATAGTGGTTTTGATTTGCATTTCTCTGATAATGAGTGATGTTGAGCATCTTTTCATGTGTTTGTTAGCCATCTGTATGTCTTTTTTGGAGAAATGTCTATTTAGTTCTTTGGCCCATTTTTTGATTGGGTCGTTTATTTTTCTGGAGTTGAGCTGTAGGAGTTGCTTGTATATTTTTGAGATTAGTTGTTTGTCGGTTGCTTCATTTGCTATTATTTTCTCCCATTCTGAAGGCTGTCTTTTCACCTTGCTAATAGTTTCCTTTGATGTGCAGAAGCTTTTAAGGTTAATTAGGTCCCATTTGTTTATTTTTGCTTTTATTTCCAATATTCTGGGAGGTGGTATTGTATAATTAGTTTGATCCCTTCTAATTGAGCTCTTGATACAAGATATTGTTACAAATGTCCATAGTTTATCCTTTTGATAAGCTACTTTATTGGCTCAGTAGCTGTGATTAATTCTGCATTATGCATAAACACCAAGATTCTGCTTTATAGCAGAGAGCTATGCTCAGTATCCTATGATAAACCATAAAGGAAAAGAATATTTAAAAAAATGTATATATATATATGTTCATCTGAATCACTTGGCTGTACAGCAGAAATTAGCACAACATTATAATCAACTATACTTAATTTTTTTAAATGTTGTGCTTTAAAATAAAAGCTTAATCATTCCAAAAAAATAAACAACACCATTCCCCCCCTCAAAACAAACAAACAAACAAAAAACCCTGTTTTATAATTCCCTATGGCTTAAACCTACGTTTTAGCTCAGAGAACATCTGAGACCACAGTGAGACATTTACTCTCCCCAATCCCTCTTTTACTTTTTTAAAAAAAATACATTTACTTTTTAATACATTTTACTTTTTTAAATAATAAACTAAAATGATTTTTAATAAAAAAACTAAAATGATTCTTTTTAATATTCAAATCAAGCTTCATACCCAAATCAAGCTTCATATTCCTGAGTATTGAATATGGTAGATTTTAATTTGCACACTAGGATTTTCCTTAGTATATTCACAGTAGAATTCAGGAGAAATTAAGCAAGCAAGTTCCATTTTCAGTGCTCCTATGTATCTGTAGAGGAACCATGTTGAAAAAGGAAGAAGCAGAAGGGTAAGCATAATTACAATAGACCTGTATTGATCTGTCATTAGATGGAAAAAGAGAGAAATTTCAATAGAAATGTTACAGTACAAGTGTCTATTAGGAAAGGCAAAGAAAGTTTAACCAAAAGAAAAGTTGTAGACACATATGGTCCAACAGTTTCTAACTCCAACACTTTCCCAATCTGTCAGTTCAGAGTCATTTTTCAATTATTCCCTACTGAATGGCCCTGTCTCTGGGCTTTTCTGATTCCCTTGCTCTTGTAATACCTGCATCTTCTTTCTATAATCCCTTTTCCAAAATATTGACTTCCTGCAATAGTGACTTCCCTGGTGGCTCAGTTGGTAAAGAATCTGCCCGCAATGCAGGAGACCCAGGTTCAACCCATGGTCAGGAATATCCCCTGGGGGGAAGAAATGACTAACCACTCCAGTATTCTTGCCTGGAGAATTATATGGACAGAGGAGCCTGGTGGGCTACAGTTCATGGGATAACAAAGAGTTGGGCAAGAATGAGTAATTAACACACATTATAGTGGCACATTAATTTTCCTCTTCCTTCTTTTTCTTTGTAGGTTGACCAGAGTAAGAGTATTAGCAATAAGGTTTGTTCTTGCCAACCTTTTATCTTTTTGACTAACTTGAAGCAGAATAGTACATGAAAAGGGCTGCCAAAAAAGTGGACAAGACCGCGGGAGAAATTCTGACCTGCCCCTGCCTGGATCCATTCCTGTAATGGATGAGGAAACGTCAGCACCGCTGGTGAACATTGGAAGGGTACTGAGTATAAAGGTGCACTCCTCTCAGCTCACATTTTGCAGAAAGGCTTGAAGTGTAGTTGTTTGCACTACTCTTGATGGGTCTCGTGCTTTCAGCCCTGACTTCATTTCCATTGTTGAAAGATAGTTAAACTTTTGTGGTCATGGAGTCTCCTGAGATGGTGGATTATTTTTTGGCCCCCAAAGGGTTTGCATCAATGCAGGAGAAAAACTTTTTTCAGAAGGATCAACACACTACATGTGGAACCTTGCAGTGTGTGTATGTAGGTGTATGTGTGTATGAAGAGTGTTTCTACAGTGCCAGAGTCCAGCTCCAACTGTGTCGATGAGGCAGCCTTTCAGTTTTCTATGGACTGCCTATTTATTTCAAGTTTAAGATTCTGTTTTATACTTCTACAAAAACATTAGGCCAGAGGTTTGACATTTTCACTTCCCCCTCTCCCAGATTTATTATCTCCATAAATCACTGTTTCTCTTGAAACAGAGTTCCTGCTTCAGTGATTCTCTCGGAATCAGCCTTATCATCTATTATCAACCTCCTCTAATGTGTCCTATAGTTAACTTGTGATTACATTGTAACTCATGCTACATTCCTCTGTTTATTACTTATCTTCCTAAATCCTGTTTGCCCCTAACATCCTGAGCTCACTGTCTCTTAAAAAGGCTTCTAGCTATAGGGTCTCTAAAAATTCCTAACTTCTATAAGCTATAGTAAAATATGCTAACTTTACAACATCCCTTAAATCTTTAACTTCTAACTGTTTTAATTATTTCTAAGCCCTAAATTCTGTAAACTCCTTTGCCATAAGCATTCTCCTCACAAATAGGCTTCAGATAGCAATCCCTCTCATGGCCTCAAGCTACAGCCTGTGTGCTCATCCTGGAACACTCTTTTGTAAAAGTTCTTGAACAAATGTCAATGATTAACTTTATGAATTATTTTCTGAGCACAGCTGAAGAAGGCTTTGTGCCTTCTCATGCTCCTCTCAAGAACAATAAGCACTTTAATATTCCTTTTCAGTCAGCTCAGCCGAGGAGAGGAAAAGACAAGTCAGAATTACATGGCCTAATTCCTTCATTCCGGGGCCATGGCTGCGGAATGAGGAGAGGGTTCTGGGGCCGTGCCTCCATTTTGTCAGTAATGCCTAACGTGGCTCCCAACACTACAGCTTCATCTGGCGCTTCCTGAAGCATGGAAAGAAAACCTTAAATTGGTAATATCAGCTGGGGATAAGGCATGTATACTCTTAAGATTTCAGGTCCTCCATGTGATCTCTGGTAGCTTCATAATTGCATCAGATTCACTAATGACCCAAACTTAAAAAACTTCCCTTCCTTGCATTTTTGCAAGAAAAAATGTAGAGTTATAAGGCTTTGTCGCCCCCAACCCACCCCATGAAGTATATAAAGTCTAACCTTACTTGTGTTTGTTTACATTTTTCCAAATGAGTAGCACAATTTCTCTCCATTCTGACATATTTTTATAGGATGATTGTCTTTGTGTATGTTCTCATTTATCCTCTACTTGAACAGTTTTATTATTTATGCTCCTTAGCTACTTGATGGGTGAAAGGAATCATTTTTGGGTAATCTCTGAGCTAGGATGCTTGATCTAATGTCCTTGGACTGAAATGGTAATTCATCACCTGTTTAAGCAGTTAAGCCCTTATCCTTCCTTCTTGGGAACCCTTCATAAAAAGGTATTGTCCATCTAAAAGATCCTTGCTTTTGCATTTCCAGAGTTCAGCTTCAGGCAGAGAGATGGAGACATAGGAGAAAAGCTGAAATATCATAGAAGGCAATAGGGTTCCAGCCTTCAGAGAGAGAAGATACATTTAATCCTTGCACTTCCTTGCCAATCTCATATATTTCCTGGTGGTTCAGGTGGTAAAGAATCTGCCTGCAGTGCAGGAGACCCGAGTTTAATCCCTGGGTTAGGAAGATCCCCTAGAGAAGGAAATGGCTACCCACTCCAGTATTCTTGCCTGGGGAATCCCATGGATAGAGGAGCCTGGTGGGCTACAGTCCATAGGGTTGCAAAGAGTTGGACATGACTGAGTGACTAACACTTTCACTTTTGTTTTCCATATACCTAAGGTCCATAAAGTCAAGGGTATAATTTTTCCAAAAGTCATGTAGGGATGTGAACATTGGACCGTAAAGAAGGCTGAGTGCCAAAGAATTGATGCTTTTGAATTGCGGTGCTGGAGAATCCCTTGAGAAACTCATGAGGACCCCTCAGGCTGCAAGGAGATCAAGCCAGTCAATCCTAAAGAAATTCACCCTGAACATTCATTGGAAGGACTGATGCTAAAACTAACGCTCCAATACTTTGGCCACATGATGTGAAGAGCCAATGACCCTGGTGTTGAGAAAGATTGAAGGAAGGAGGAGAAGGGGGTTACAGAGGATTAGATAGCTGCATAGGATCACTTACTCATTGCACATGAGTTTGAGCAAACTCTGGGAGATAGTGAAGGACAGGGAATACTGGTGCTGAAGTCAATGGGGTCACAGAGTCGTACACAGATTAGCAACTGAACAACAACAACAAATATACTAATCCTACTATAGAAACTACTAGAAGCATTCTCATTATGCATTATGTTAGCTTTTATTCAGTCCTTATTCTTTCTACCCATTCAGTCTTCTATAGAATTTTCCCCCTCTTTTGCTTAATAACATTCTTTAAATGATTACCCTCTAGCTAAGTTGTAGTATGCACCTGATGTTTACTTCTCCAAGATAACACTCCCTAACACTCATTTCCTCTGTGAGCATCCTTCATTCCAGAAAGAAGGTCACAGCACAATAACCTAAAGGGCCACCAGAACATGTTCCATAACCACCGGATGCCAGCCCTAATAATCTCAATTCTCCAAGAGGAAAGAAGAATATAAGACTATATCAATCCCCATCCTTAGCTACATCCCTGTTTACCACTGTGAAACTCTAATGCCCCTTCCTAGTTCCCAAGTAGGGGAGCACGATCTGGAGGGCATTACCCTGCTATGGCCCATTTTGCAGGGCTAAGTCATAAAGCTACTCCTTTCTACTCCTCCAAAGTTCTGTCTCCACCTTTCTACTTGGCACCCATGATCAGAGGCTGAGTTTTTTGGCAATATTAACATGGCAAAGACTTAGCAGCCTTTAACACTAAAACTGATAGTGATCCTGATGAAGAAAGACTAACATACATATTTAATTTAAAAAAATAGAGTTTTGAGAGGACAATCTATTATATAGATAGTATTCCCTAAAGAACAGTAAGCTAGAAGAGCTATTTTGCAAACCATTCTCTCTCGTGTCTGACTCTGTGCAACCCCATAGATGGCAGCCCACCAGGCTCCCCAGGCCTTGGGATTCTCCAGGCAAGAACACTGGAGTGGGTTGCCATTTCCTTCTCCAATGCATGAAAGTGAAAAGTGAAAGTGAAGTTGATCAGTCGTGTCCGACTCTTAAAGGCCCCATGGACTGCAGCCTACCAGGCTCCTCCATCCATGGGATTTTCCAGGCAAGAGTACTGGAGTGGGGTGCCATTGCCTTCTCCACTCATTGACTGTTAAGTGACCATAAAAATCTTCACCTGCTCCAGTCAATTCAGGAAATGTTTGACAACCATTCAAATCAAAATATTGTTGGACAAATAAAACAATACTGACAATAAAAATACTATATTTCAGTATGGAAGAGAGAGAAGGTACAATTTATTATTGAGTAGTATCAACTAGAAAAAAAAAAAAAAAAAAGCACCTGAGACTTGTGAGTTAAGTGTTATTTGGGGCAAAATGAAGATTATAGCATGAGAGAACTAACTCTTAGAAATTACTACAAAGAAGTAAGGACTGAAGGTCAGTATTATATATGAATTTAGTGAAGGGGGATAAGTGCAGTCAAGCACACATTTTAGCAGAAGGTTGCTGCTAATCTCATGAAGGTTACTGCTAGTCAAGAGGCACAGATGTCTCTACTAATGATATAAGAGGCAAGGATGTGGACTCATAAAAACTTCTCCTGAAAATATCTAATTATCTGAAGGCCAGGAGACAGTAATCAAAACCATCCCCAAGTAAAAGAAAGGCAAAAGGGTGAAATAGTTGTCTGACTAGGCTGTACAAATAACTGAGAAAAGAAAAGTGAAAGGCAAAGGAGAAAAGGAAAGATATACCCTTGTGAATGCAGAGTTCCAAAGAATAGCAAGGAGAGGTAAGAAAGCCTTCTTAAGTGAACAATGCAAAGAAATAGAGAACAATAGAATGGGAAAGACTAGAGATCTCTTCAAGAAAATTATAGATATGAAGGGAACATTTCACGCAAAGATGGACACAAAAAAGGACAGAAAAGTGTGGATCTAACAGAGCAGAGTAGATTAAGAATAGGCGGCAAAAATGCACAGAACTACACACAAAACAATGTTTTAATGTCCCAGATAACCACGACGGTTTAGTCATTCACCTAGAGCCAGACATCCTGGAGTGTGAAGTCCAGTGGGTCTTAGAATTGTTATTACAAACAAAGCTAGTGGAGGTTGATGAAATTCCAGCTGAGCTATTTCAAATCCCAAAATATGATACTGTTAAAGTGGTATACTCAGTATGCCAGCAAATTTGGAAAACTCAGCAGTGGCCACAGGAGGAGAAAATCTGTTTCCATTCCAGTCCCAAAGAAGGGCAATGCCAAACAATATACAAATTACCACACATTTGCAATCATTTCACATGCTAGCAAGGTAATGCTCAATATTCTTCAACTAGGCTTCAACAGCACGTGAACCAAGAACTGCCAGATGTACAAGCTGGATTTAGAAAAGGGAGAGGAACCAGAGATGAAATTGCCACCATCCAATGAATCATAGAAAAAACAAGAAAATTCCAGAAAAAAACATCTGCTTCATTGACTGAGATACAGTCTTTGATTGTGAATCAAAACGAATTGTGGAAAATTCTGAAAGAGAAGGGAATACAAGACCAACCTATCTGCATCCTGAGAAATCTGTATGAACCAGACAAGGAACAGTGGACTGCTTCAAAATTGAGAAAGGAATATGTCAATGCTGTATATGGTCACCCTGCTTATTTAACTCATATGCAGAGTATATCATGCAAAATGCCAGGCTTTATGAAGCACAAGCTGGAATTAAGATTGCTGGGGGAAATATCAATAATCTCAGATATGCAGATTATACCACCTTAATATCAAAAATTGAGGAGAAACTAAAGATCCTCTTGATGAAGATGAAAGAGGAGAGTGGAAAAGCTGGCTTAAAACTCAACATTCAAAAAAGGAAGATCATGGCATCCAGTCCCATCACTTCATGGCAAATAGATGGGGAAACAATGGAAACAGACGCAGACTTTATTTTCTTGGCCTTCAGAATCACTGCAGATAATGACTACAGTCACAAAATTAAAAGATATTTGCTTCTTGGAAGAAAAGCTATGACCAACCTAGATAGAATATTAAAAAGCAGAGATATTGCTTTACCTACAAAGATCTGTATAGTCAAAGCTATGTTTTTTGTTTTTATTTCCAGTAGTTATTTATAGAGTGATAGTTGGACAATAAAGAAGGCTAAGTGCCAAAGAACTGACTCTTTGAAACTGTGGTGTTAGAGGAAAATCTTGAGAGTCCCTTGGACTGCAAGGAGATCAAACCAGTCAATCCTGAAGGAAATCAATCTTGAATATTCACTGAAGGACTGTTGCTGAAGCTGAAGCTCCAACACTGAGGCAAAAATTGTTAGGTAGTTAGTGTAGGGTTGAGGGCCTCAGTTTTATTATGATTTTAATTTTAATTTCAACTTATTCCCTCACATAGACTTTTTGCTCCATTAGTCCAAAGCTCCATTTTCTAGGCATTCAGAGGAATGCCTCCCTGGTCTGGTGGGTCATAAAATATTCAAACCCAGGATAAGACAATCATTAACTGCTGTCCAGTTTATCAAGGAGAACTCCAGATAGGTCATTAACTCTTAAACATACATCTGGTCCTTAAACAATGGTCTGTGTTCTTGAGAAAGGGTTGAGGGATGGCACCACATAGTCTGGGAAAGCTGAGAAATTGGAAACCAAAAGAAAGCCATGAAAATGACAAACTGTTGTTGCAACATTCAAAGTGATTGGTCAAAAACTGTTAGGGGAATCACACTGACTGATACCACCCACCCTGGGCAGGCACCATATTAACCATCTGCATGAGTTGTTTTATGACAGGAGGTCCTGGTAAGAAACATGGAACTAATAAGCCACCACCAACTGGAAGAGTTCGGGAAAGATCAAAAGGAGGCACCACATGTCCGACCACCTCCCAGAATCCTCACTGGCATCCATCTTGTCTGAACAAGGGGACCACCATCATGAAGGACTCTGAGTCAGAATGTTTGGCTAAAGGCAACTGGGAAACTAATCCCATCACCATAAAACCACATGGCAGAGCAGTACTCCTGAGTTCCCTCACCTTACTGCTCTCTTCCCGGGCACCCTTTCCAATAAAATCTCTTGCTTTGTCAGCATGTGTGTCTCCTCAGACAGTTCATTTCTGAGTGTTAGACAAGGGGCCACTTTCAGGCCCTGGAAGGGATCCCGTTTCCTGCAACAAAATGACATATGTTAAAGTTGTTAGGTAGTTAGAATAGGAAAAAGGAGTCCAGAATGGTGGTGGCTAAATGGAATGAAGTGTGGCTAGTTTTTGTGAGCTGGGTGAATTCATATGCTAATGAGTGGGAGGATCATCCCAACCATTGAGGAACCACCCACTCCTCCATCTTTGGTGCCTTGGAGCTGTCCTGCCACCTGGATGTGTCATTTATCTTACAGATTGGGGATCAAGGTTTAGTTGAATTTGACTTGTCATCTTGGATCGATTTGATTTTAAATGGTTTATGTCATGTCCTTGCCCTATGTCATCTTTCAAAAGTTGTGCCCTGCCCCCTTCCCTCCTGTTTCATACTCTTTTCCTGAGCCCCGTCTGAGCCCACAATGTTACCTCTACAATCTTCTGGAGGAACAACCAGAAAATAGCTGGTCCTTGAGAGGGAAATATTGTATAATATCCACTCCTTCTAGATAGTCAGGCCTTCATCTGCCATGTTTCCTACAACATGGGTAACATCAGCATCTCTAAGTGAACCCACTAGGGCAGGAGACAGGCACAGAGTGCCTGCTAGAAGTCCATCTGTTGGCATCCCTTAAAAGGCAATTGGGCTTCCAGGGATGATGTTTGATACTTTAGGAGTTAGCCATGCTGGTCGTTTGGGCCCAAACCCTTCCAACTAAGACATATGAAGGAATTCTGTCTTAAGTATGGGGTTGTTGTAGGCCCTAAAAGTGAGCCTATTAGGTAAATGGTGTTAGTCACAGACAACCAAGAGAAAGAACACCCCTGTGTAGGCTCGCTCACCTCCCACACCTCCTGAGTTGCCTGATGCTCCTTCCTTGTATCCAAATGTGCCCCCATATCCGGGAGCATCCCTTCCACAAAAGCCAGCTCGAATATGTCCCTTAGTCGAAACTGGAGGAGAATTCGGACCAACCTGGGCCCATAAGCCCTTCTCTCTCTTAGAACTAAGATCAAACAAGACCTGGGAAGATGACCTATACCAAAGAAGACCTATACAGATGACCTAGGCAAATATATAGATATATTCCAACACATTACTTTGGCCTTTGACCTGACATGGAAGGACATCATGGTCATATTTAGTCAAACTTTGTCTGACCCTGAGCATACTAGGGTCTTAAAGGAAGCCCGAAGGTATGCAACAGGGCTTCACATGTCAAGTCATAAATACCCAGTGGGGGAAACTGCAGTCCCCTCCTCAGATCCCAATTGGAATTATAATGACCCTGAGCACATCTGGGAAAGGGATCATTATCTGATCTGTGTGAAGGCAGGACTGAAAGCAGCCCAGTAAAAAGTAATCAGCTAAGCCCAGGTCTCAGCAATAACTCAGGAGCCCAATGAGAACTCTATTGCCTTTCTGGAAAGGCTAAAAAAGGCCCTCCAAAAGTTTACCAATCTGGACTTAGACTCTTACGAGGGACAGGTGATTTTAAAGGAGAAATTCCTGTCCCAATGTGTATCAGACATCAGGATAAAGTTACAACAGCTACAACAGCAGGACCATGCTGCCTCTTTAGATGAGATGGTCCAGACAACCACCAATACCTTTTATAACAGAAAACAGGAGATGATAGCCAAGGCTCAGGAGAGGGAGAAAAGGAAAGAGATAAGGCATGCCCAGATGCTGGCCACCCCCCAGGGAAACCCTATGGCAAATCCCGAGTCCTTGAAGGACAAAGAAAGAAAGTGAAAGTCGCTCTGTTTTGTCTGACTCTTTGCGACCCCATGGACTATACAGTCCATGGAATTATCCAGGCCAGAATACTGGAGTGGTTAGCTCTTGTGTTCTCCAGGGGATCTTCCCAACCCAGGGATCAAAACCTGGTCTCCTGCATTACAGGCAGATTCTTTATCAGCTGAGCCACAGGGGAAGCCCCTTGAGGGATAAGGCACCAGGCAAATGCCTAATCTGTATACAGGCGGGGCATTGGGACAAAGAGTGTCCAAACCATGGCAAGTCTCCTAAAATGGTTTGCTACAAATGCCAGCAATTAAGACAATGGGAGGCATTCTTCCCTGGGGACCCAAGAGCCTCAAGGTCAAGAGCCGAGCCTTCCCTCATGATGGTACAACAGGACTGAAGTGACCCACTCCAGCCAGCCCACCTGTCACAGATAACCATCACGGGGCTAGAGCCAAGGGTGCAACTGGATGTGGCTAGTAGGTCTGAAAATTTCTTGGTTGACACAGGGGTTACCTACTCTGTCCTGATCTTCTACTCCAGAGCCATCTCCACCCAAACCTGTACTATTTTGGTTGCTACAGGAAAAACAATTATAAAAGATTCACCTGAGCACTTCTTCATTTCTGGGATGGACAAATATTTTCCCACCAGTTTCTGGTGGTCCCTGAGTGTCCCACTCTGTTACTGGGGAGAGATCTTTCCTGCCTTTGAAATCTTGCAGCTATTGCAGTCCTGACAGAAGATGCTTTAAAACTCTCTCTTGGGGGCAAACTATTTTTACCAGCCACCAAGTGAAACAGTTCCTGAATGGGAGAGGCCTTTTATGGATGTCTGATCAAAGGATCCTCAGATATCAAGCAGTGCTGATGGAAAATCCAGGCCTCCCTATATTCCCTTGTGAGGTTTTTAACCAAGCTACCCTCCTGCCTACTCCCGAGGGCTCTCTCCCCTTTCACTCTTGCCTAGAAACCTTGGACCACTGGAAAGAAACCTAAGAGGGATTGTCAGAAGATCCTCTGACCAGTCCTGAGGAAATCTGGTACACTGATGGAAGCAGCTTTGTCTTGGATGGAAAAAGAAGAGCTGGATATGCAGTAGTCTCCAATTTTGAGATCACAGAGGCTAAACCTCTGCCACCAGGTACTTCAGCCCAATTAGCTGAGCTCATAGACCTGACTCGAGCTTTAGAGCTGGGAAAAGGAAAAAGAGTAGCCATTTCCACTGACTCCAAGTATGCCTTTCTAGTGCTACATGCACACGCTGCTATTTGGAAAGAAAGAGGCCACTTGGCCACCCAAGTGTCCCCAATCATATATGGTGATCAGATTCTTCGACTCTTGGAGGCAGTCTATCTGCCCATTGAGGATTCAGTCTCCCACTGTAAAGGACACCAAAAAGGAAGCACAGAAGTGGCACAAGGAAACCAAGCAGCTGATCAGGCAGCTAAGAGAGCAGCACTACAGAACAGTGACCTAATAGGGGTTGCCACCTTAGGTCCACATACTGATTTGCCAGAAACGCCTTCATATACTGAAGGTGAGACTCTTAAAGCTAAAAGTGAGGGCTTTCAAGATTATATGGGGTGGTTCCAAAGGGAGGGGCTCCTTTTTCTGCCTGGGAACCTCCAATGAAAGTTGGTTAACTCCTTACCTGCCATCATTCATTTAGAGGAGAAGGACCTCCAAAGATTACTAGAAACATCCTTCAGAGGAATAGGTCTCCAAAGGACTATAAGGCAAGAGGTCTCGTCTTGTCCCACTTGTCAATTAAACAACCCTCAAGGAGCTCAAAGACCCCAGCTGGCCCAGCCTGTCCAATGACATGGGACCTACCCAGGAGAGGACTGGCAGATGGACTTCACCCAGATGCCAGTTTCCCAAGTGTATAAACACCTATTGGTCATGATGGATACATTCACAGGATGGATTGAAGGCTTTTCCACCCGGACTGAGAAGACTAAGGAAGTGATAAGAAAACTGCTCCATGAAAATCATTCTGAGATTTGGTCTGCCCAGGTCATTACAAAGTGACAATGGAACATCATTTAATTCTAAGGTTACCCAAGGGGTCTCTAAAACACTGGGCATTACTTATTATCTCCATTGTGCCTAAAGGCCTCAGTCTTCAGGAAAAGTAGAAAGAACCAACCAGTTTTTAAAATCAGTGATAAAAAAATAACCCAGGAGGCCTCCCTGATATGGAAGGAGGCTTTACCAGTAGCTCTCTTCCATACCCGTATTGTCCATAAGGAACAGGTTGGTCATAGCCCTTATGAGATGCTAGATGGGAGACCTTTCATTTGTGTCAATTACCTCTTCCTAAATCAGAGGCTTAGACCCTCTGGTCTTATACCATGGCCATTGGGCAATTCCAACAGTATATACACTGTGGGGAGTCAACCAGGACCCAAAATATTCTAAAGAGTCACCACTATATGCCCCAGGGACTCAAGTCCTAATTAAAGTCTGGAAAGATGGGTCCCCAAAGGCTCAACTCCAGCCCACATGGAGGGGCCCCTACCTTGTAATAATTTCTACCTGCAAAGCAGTCAAGGTACCAGAACATGACTCCTGGATTCACTACTCATGAGTCAAGTCATGGAAGAAAACAGAAGAGGACACTCAATACACCTGTGAGCCTCTGGGAGATCTCAGATACCTATTCAGGACTACAAATGAGTGCCATTCTAATAAACACCCCCAAAATTAAGTTTCTGGGGATAATATTTCTCAGGACAGCTCCCAAGAACCAACACAGCTTGGCAGGGGTTGTACGCCAAAACAGATAGGAGATAGATCTTATGATCCTTGAATAAGGAGGGACTTGAGACATCCTAGCGATGGAAATTTGGAGCTGGCTAATGCTGGGAGGGATTGGGGGCAGGAGGAGAAGGGGACGACAGAGGATGAGATGGCTGGATGGCATCACCGACTCGATGGACATGAGTTTGAGTGAACTCCGGGAGTTGGTGATGGACCGGGAAGCCTGGTGTGCTGAAATTCATGGGGTCACAAAGAGTTGGACACGACTGAGCAACTGAACTGTACTGAACTGAATGCCCCTACAGGTCCTTGTTATTACCATATTGACGCTGCTTATGATTGCTCCACGTATTATCAATTGTCTAACCCGTTTTGTCTCTGCCCAAGTCCACAAGCTACAATGTGCAGTGCCAGTTCAAAAAGGAATATAAAACTATAGCCAATCACAGAAAATATCACTCACCCTTAGATGGACACTGCTTCAAGGACTCTGAGGCTTGAGTCTAGCAAGAGGGGAGGCCCAATGCCCTGCGCTGCCCCAGTTCAGCAGGAAGTAGCCAGAGAGACCTTGATGCTCCTATTCCCAAAGAACTGGGCCTCTCATCTCTTCAGGGGGAAATGCTAGGTAGTTATAATAGGAAAAGGAGTCCAGAATGGGGATGGATAAAGACAAGAAAGGGAAAAGCCCGCAAAAATAGAACAAAGGATAGTCCGAGGACCAGAGCAAGGACCTCAAGTAAAACAAACAGCAATTCTGGCTACCCCAGTTTACATAGGGCAGGCCCAGGGGGAGGAAAAAGGATATAAAAGAGGAGCCAAAGGGCAGGGGTTCTGTCTCTCTGCTCTTTGTGTCTTTTGGGTCAGTATGCCCTCACACCTCGAGAAGGATATATTTTCTTTTATTTTCTAAATAAAACTGAGCTGTAACACGGAGCTGTTACAACAGCTGGTCCATTCGAGAGCTGAGAGCTGTAACACTGGTCTGTCTGAGAGCTATAACGATGGTCTGTCGCTTCAAATTTTTGTTGTGATGAAGTAGAACCAAGGAAATTACACACTCCCCCGATGAAGTCATGAGTCAAGCAAAAATATACAGATCCATACTAGTAATTATATAAAACTGCTATAATCCCCATCTTTTTGGTGCTCTTCACTCAATTTCAGTGTCTATGCTGAGAGCTTTGTATTGCTATCCTCTATAATAAACTTCATCTGTGTGCATATTTCCAAGTTTGTAGAATTTATTCTTTGACTCCACAAATAGAACTCAGTTTCTCATTTCAATACTTTGGCCACCTGATCCAAAGAGTCTGAGGCTGGGGAAGGCCCAGATGCTGGGAAAGATTGAAGTCAGGAGGAGAAGGGGAGGACAGATAGTTGGGTGGCATCACTGACTCACTGGACATGAATTTGAGCAAGCTCTGAAGATAGTGAAAGACATGGAAGCTGGGCATGCTATATTCCATGGGGTAGCAAAGAGTGGGACACAACTGAGGACCTGGACAACAACAACAACATCTGAAGGCTTGCCTGTTCTGCCAGCTTTTCCTAGAGCCCAGAGTACCCCCTTCTTGATCTCTACCTTGAATTCCTTTTGCAGTTGAAGGTGAATAGTGAACTAATCCTTGTAGTGGTAGATGGCAAGTGACAGTTCTCATTTGGCAGTAAACAAAGACTATACACATGTAAGTTAGCATACAAGTGACCACAAAATTAGGACAAAAGTCTCATACACTTTATGTACCAAAGTGAAAGATATGCTGCAATAAACAGGTAGCTAACTATTAGCAGAGAATTGGGGGCAAGGGTCAGGTGGCAGGAAATCAGGGATCTTGTAAAGAGCAAGGGTCCATAATACGACAAAAAAAAAAAAAAAAAAAAGCAGGAACCTTCAGACTGACAGGAAATTACACATTTAGGGTGATAAGAGTCTGAGTAGCAGGCAAAGAAAGGTGGAGAAATTCAGGAATCTCTTGTATCCAAATGTAACATTTTGTTCATTTTGCTTTCATCACAATAAGTTTAGCCTTATAGATAAGAAGTATATGTCATGAACCTGATGCCATGACACTTCAGATTCAAGCCAAATAGGGACACAAATCCTTCCTCCCCTTCAGAAAATGCAGTTGAAATGAAAATCAGGGAATATGACCCCCAAAGTCCCCCTTTCCCAGTGAATATTCCATCCTTGATTTTGTACGCCCCTCATAACCGGCTTGTCAAAGAGACACAGGGCCGCCGCTCTTCACCTGTTTGCCCACTCTCCCTCTGAGAGCATATCTTCTCTTAAATAAATGTTTGCTTTACTTTCTTAACCTCTGTGTTTTGTTTCTGAATTCTTTTGTGATGAAGAAAGAACCTAAAATTCATTGGGAGCAGGTATAAAATTAATTTATCTTACTTCCTCAGGAGACTAAGGCTACTCCATGTAAAAGTCTCCAGTACATCTGAGAAAAAAGAGTCTTGAGTTAACTCTGGAGATGTGTGTTTACATATGTAAAGGTTATTTGAACCATGACTTTGGAGATTTTTCTACATCATAAAAATTTGACACAAGGCTTAATCCCTGCAGATTTATCTGTTTTCCAAAGGTTAGAGTAAGGACCCAGATTTACCATGTATCCAAGGAAACAGTGTAAGAAAAAAGAAAGAGGTAAAATGGTCTCTTTGCTCTTTCTAAATGGAAAAACAAAAGTTTTATTTATGCTTACAGGCTCTATGAAAAATAAATTGTATGAATATAAAATAGCATGATAAGATTTATTATTTCTGGCAAGAGAATAGATAAACTTTTCCCTTATACTCCTAATAAATCCAGTTGAGAAATCCAGACAATATATAGCAGCATAGAAGTCACTCAAACATGGAGGTAAGAAGGAAGAAAGCTAGCTTTTTTCAGAGAATCTTAAAGCTCAACATTCAGAAAACGAAGATCATGGCATCTCATCCCATCACTTCATGGGAAATAGATGGGGAAACAGTGGAAACAGTGTCAGACTTTATTTTTTGGGGCTTCAAAATCACTGCAGATGGTGACTGCAGCCATTAAATTAAAAGACGCTTACTCCTTAGAAGGAAAGCTATGACCAACCTAGATAGCATATTCAAAAGCAGAGACATTACTTTGCCAACAATGGCCCATCTAGTCAAGGCTATGGTTTTTCCAGTGGTCATGTATGGATGCAAGAGTTGGATTGTGAAGAAAGCTGAGCTCTGAAGAATTGATATTTTTGAACTGTGGTGTTGGAGAAGACCCTTGAGAGTCCCTTGGACTGCAAGGAGATCCAACCAGTCCATTCTGAAGGAGATCAGCTCTGGGATTTCTTTGGAAGGATTGATGCTAAAGCTGAAACTCCAGTACTTTGGCCACCTCATGAGAAGAGTTGATTCATTGGAAAAGACTCTGATGCTGGGAGGGATTGGGGGCAGGAGGAGAAGGGGACGACAGAGGATGAAATGGCTGGATGGCATCACTGACTGAGTGAACCATGTGAGTCTGAGTGAACTCCGGGAGTTGGTGATGGACATAGAGGCCTGGGGTGCTGGGATTCATGGGGTCGCAAAAAGTCAGACACGACTGAGCAACTGAACTGAACTGAACTGAACTGATAGATTCTTATATGAACCTTAAACTAAATGAAAGACACTAAGTATCACCACTTTTTCTTCTTCTTCTTTTTTTTTTTTAAGAACATACTCTGACATAAACCACATCACAGTCCTTCTATAGGCAGATGATATCTAACACAAGATTATTTTAAGAATTTTTTTTTTTAAACCCAAATTGTACTTAAGATACCAAGAAGGTCTCTGTGGGGCTCCTGGACAAAAACATTTTTGTCCCCACCCGCCTTTTTTTAAATTTTATTTTATTTTATTTTGTTTATTTATTTATTTTTTGATACAGGAGATAGCCTTCATTCAGGCTCCATGACCTTTGGGCAGATTCAAGCAGTCCTTAATTAGGGAGGGGAAAGGACATGAGACAAACAAGAAATAGTTAAGAGAAATAATAGTGCCACCTTGGGACAAAGTCCTCTTTCCCCATCAAGAGATACACACAGTACTTTTCAGCTATTTTGCAGATACTGAAATAGCCTCTGAGGAGAAGTTAAGGATTAAAAATGGCATGCTGTGTACAAGCACATAAACTGCAGACCAGTTAGAACCTGAAGGTTGATGTTGCTGACTCCTACTTCTGACTTCCCTGGTGGCTCAGACTGTAAAGCGTCTGTTTACGACATGGGAGCCCCGGGTTCGATCCCTGGGTTGGGAAGATCCCTTGGAGAAGGAGATGGCAGTGCACTCCAGTACTATTCCCTGGAAAATCCCGTGGATAGAGGAGCCTGGTAGGCTACAGTCCATGGGGTCACAAAGAGTCGGACACGACTGAGTGACTTCACGTTCACCTTCACCTCTGTTGCCACTAACCAATGAGAATGTTCACTAGCTGCCCAGGCCCTGACCTCTTTGAACTATTACCATAAGACCTCACTAACAGGTTGGGCCACATGTTATTGAGGGCTTTAACCCTCTTTGGCTCCTTGCCTGACAAAGCAATGAAGCTATTCATCTCTTCTTCACCCTGAAATCTGTCTGATATTTAATTCTGTGTCAGGGTACAGGGACTTAATTTGCCACTTATTTGAGAAGTTTAAGTAAAGCATTAAAGCATTCATCTACTTCTCTCTTAATTAGCTAACTCTTGTTTTTATTTTCCATTTTCATGAACAAGTTAAAAATACCCCTTCCTTGTAATCTTTCACTTTCAATTTCTAAACCTTCAGGAAGATTTTTCTTGCTTTAAAAACAGGTACACTTTGTACGATGCTTTAGGGCTTTTGTTATTACTACAAAGCTCCAACAAAGTGCTTAAGAAGGCTATTGTGTAGAGTGCCTGGCTGACCAAAGGTAACTTGATACTTTTAAGAAGGTGATGCTTATCCTGGGGCAAGTCCTTGAATCTTTTGTTTCAAATTGGTTGCCAACATTTGTGATCCTAGACAACACCAAATTTTTTTTTTTTTAAAACTGGAGTGTGGTTGCTTTACAAAATTGTGTTAGTTTCTGCTGTACAACACATTGATTCAGTCATTGTATAAATAGAAACCTTCCCTCTCGGACCTCCATCCCACCCACCCCCATCCCGCTCATTTAGGTCATCACAGAGCACCAAGCTGAGGTCCTTGTGCTCAGGGACATAACTGCTGCTGCTGCTGCTAAGTCGCTTCAGTCGTGTCCGACTCTGTGCGACTCCATAGACAGCAGCCTAATAAGGCTCCCCTGTCCTTGGGATTCTCCAGGCAAGAACACTGGAGTGGGTTGCCATTTCCTTCTCCAATGCATGGAAGTGAAAAGTGAAAGTGAAGTTGCTCAGTCGTGTCCGACTCTAGCAACTCTATGGACTGCAGCCCACCAGGCTCCTCCGTCCATGGGATTTTCCAGGCAAAAGTACTGGAGTGGGGTTCCATTGCCTTCTCTGCAGGGACATAACTAGCTACCTATTTCACAACAGCAGTGTGTATATGTGTCAATTTTAATGTGTTCCTGTTTGTCTTCTTTTGGTAAACTTTACAGAATTTAGAATAAATATACCAAAACTCTCTAAGAATCTGGATTTTCATGGACACTGGTAGCCTGCAAGGACTTCCCTGGAGGCTCACAAAGAATCTGCCCACAATTCAAGAAACTCAGGTTTGATCCCTGGGTTGGGAAAAACACAAAAAATATAAAATCATTCTCTATTGTTTTGAACAACTAAATGTCATCAAATAAAGTATCATCCAACATATACTATTTAAACACAGTTAAGTCTCCTACATATAAATGTTCAAGTTGCAGACTTTCAAACATATAAATAAATGTGTATTCATATGCCCAATCATGTAAATTATTTCTTTTTGAGGAGGCACTGTTAGTTTTTGAGGCACAAGGGCTGGGCATAGAATGATATACAAAGATCATAACAGTTATACAGAGATTGTAACCCAGTGCTAAGATGTCATCTATGATGAGAGGAAAAAAAAAAAAAAATACTACACAGATGTCATTGGACTGTTTTTTCAAGACGATAGATAGAATTGAATTGAATCCAATAAGGAACCAAAACCTGTGCCATCAATGTCAGGCATTAATAAAATCAGAACTTGCTCTCCCTGTCATTGCTGAGGATCTTTCAGCTCTACCATCTCTCACCTCCTCTCCCTCCTCCAGTCAATAAACTCTTCTTTCCTGTTCAGTTGATGCTCTTGCACGCCAGCTGTTACAGTGTACACATAAACTTAACCATCACAGTTTACTCTTTAGCTTGCCACACATACATAACTCCTCACACCATAATTCATCTCCATATAAACATAATAACATGGTCATATTTCTATGTAAATGCTACAGCTGTCCTGCTTACACTGAAAATACAGTAACCCTTTTTCCATAGGAGGATACAAAGTCCATGAGTTTTGTTCACTTCTCCTGATGTCCTGTAACTGTGATGTAAGTTAACACATGTTGTACTATAAAATGATAAAAAAAAGATGTTTGCTATATGCACACACACACACACACGCACAGATATAGTCATAAGATAAGGGTAGCAGATATAAATACTATCATTGATGAAATGCAAGGTGGAAGGTATTACCAGGTATGCAGGCATCCTGAATATATGAACACAATAACAGACATGGTGAGACAACTGCAAGCTTCATTCCACAAGGGAAAAATCTGTTCTTAAAAAATCAACAGTATAACAGATTAATGCAGAATTGCAGTAAGAAAAGGAAGTATCGGTAATATGGACTAAGAAGGTCAGGGCTGCTAATTTTAGTTCAATTCTTCTGAAAAGAGAAAGAAGTAAGTAGTAAGTGTTCATTCAACTTTCCAACACCATCTTTTTTACTTCACCTTGCTTATGTCCTGTTTCTAGAATTCTAGAATACAACTCTAATAAAGCAAAAACACTATAAGCAGGATAAAAACAAATTAACAATGTTAGTTTGACTGAACTCTTACTCACTCAAATACTGTTTCCCAACTGAACAGCACTGAAATACTATACACTGTTGGTTAAGTCCTTTACATATTCTTCTTTTACCTACTGTTACCAAATAAATTATGAATAGATTAAAAAATAAAAATAAAAATATCTTCCAAATACTAGTGAAATATTATTAACAGAAAGGACACTTATTTGTTACTCTGTAATATTTAATGCATGCTATATTACAAATTATTGGCAGGCTGCATACATTTAAGTTAAATATCAAAAAATATGTTAATCTTAAGTTTAATTATGAAATGTGTTTGCTGGCATTACAAAGCTGTTTCAGATCAGTTCAGTTCCTCAGTCATTTTTGACTCTTTGCCATCCCACAGACTGCAGCACTCCAGGCTTCTCTGGCCATGACCAATTCCTGAGCTTGCTCAAACTCATGCCCATAGAGTCGGTGATGCAATCCAAACATCTCAACCCCTGTGCTCTCCTTCTCCTCCTGCCTTCAATCTTTTCCATCACCAGGGTCTATTCCAGTGAATTGGCTTTTTGCATCAGGTGGCTAAAGTGTTGGCGCTTCAGTTTCAGCATCAGTCCTTCCAATGAATATTCAGCACTGATTTCCTCTAATTGACTGGATTGATCTCTTTGTAGTCTAAGAGATTCTCAAGAGTCTTCTTCAATACCAAAGCTTAAAAACATCAATTTTTCAGTGCTCAACTTTTGTTATTGTCCAACACTCACATCCTTACATGACTACTAGAAAAATCATAGCTTTGACTAGATGGACCATTGTTGGCAAAGTATTGTCTCTGCTTTTTAATACGTTGTCTATGTTTGTCATAGCTTTTCTTCCAAGGAGCAAGTGTCTTTCAACTTCATGGCTGCCATCACATCTGCAGTGATTTTGGATCCCAAGAAAATAAAATCTGTCACTATTTCCATTGTTTCCCCATCTATTTAGCGTGAAGTGATGGGACCGGATATCATGATCTTAGTT
This sequence comes from Bos indicus, assembly GCF_029378745.1. Classification (NCBI taxonomy): domain Eukaryota; kingdom Metazoa; phylum Chordata; class Mammalia; order Artiodactyla; family Bovidae; genus Bos; species Bos indicus. The sequence goes on from NC_091771.1 coordinate 6,155,156, forward strand.
TTATGAATGTTGAGTTTGAAGCTAACTTTTTCACTTTCATGAAGAGGCTCTTCAGTTCCTCTTCACTTTCTGCCATAAGGGTGGTGTCATCTGTATATCTGAGGTTATTGATTTTTCTCCCAGAAATCTTGATTCCAGCTTGTGCTTCATCCAGCCCAGCATTTCACATGGTGTACTCTGCATATAAGTTAAATAAGCAGGGTGACAATATACAGCTTTGACATACTCCTTTCCCAATCTGGAACCAGTCGGCTGTTCCATGTCCAGTTCTAACTATTGCTTCTTGACCTGCATACAGATTTCTCAGGAGGCAGGTAAGGTGGTCTGGTATTTCCATCTCTGGAAAAATTTCCCACAATTTGTTTTGATATACATTACTTTGCCAACAAAGGTCCGTTTAGTCAAGGCTATGGTTTTTCCAGTGGTCATGTATGGATGTGAGAGTTGGACTGTGAAGAAAGCTGAGCACCGCAGAACTGATGCTTTTGAACTGTGGTGTTGGAGAAGATTCTTGAGAGTCCCTTGGACTGAAAGAAGATCCAACCAGTCCATTCTGAAGGAGATCAGCCCTGAGATTTCTTTGGAAGGAATGATGCTAAAGCTGAAACTCTAATACTTTGGCCACCTCATGAGAAGAGTTGACTCATTTGAAAAGACTCTGATGCTGGGAGGGATTGGGAGTAGGAGGAGAAGGGGACAGCAGAGAATTAGATGGCTGGATGGAATCACTGACTCGATGGACGTGAGGCTGAGTGAACTCCGGGAGTTGGTGATAGACAGGGAGGTCTGGTGTGCTGCAATTCACGGGGTCGCAAAGAGTGGGACAAGACTAAACAACTGAAGTGAACTGAACTGAAAAATTTAAAAGGCTTTGGAATTATCAATAAAGCAGAAATAGATGTTTTTATGGAACTTTCTTTCTTTTTCAATGATCAAACAGATGATGGCAATTTGATCTCTGGTTCCTCTGCCTTTTCTAAATTCAGCTTGAACATCTGGAAGTTCATGGATCATATACTGTTGAAGCCTGGCTTGGAGAATTTTGAGCATTACTTTGCAAGGGTGTGAGATGAGGGCAATTGTGCAGTAGATTGACCATTCTTTGGCATTGCCTTTCTTTGGGATTGGAACAAAAACTGACCTTTTCCAGTCCTGTGGCCACTGCTGAGTTTTCCAAATTTGCTGGTATATTGAGTGCATCACTTTAACAGCATCATATCTGAGGATTTGAAATAGTTTAACTGGAATTCCATCACCTAAACCAGCTTTGTTCGTAGCAATGCTTCCTAAGGCCCTCTTGACTTTGCATTATAGGATGTCTGGCTCTAAGTGAGTTATCACACCATCATGATTATCTGGGTCATGAAAACATGTTTTGTATAGTTCTTCTGTGTATTCTTGCCACCTCTTCTTAATGTCTTCTGCTTTTGTTAGGTCCATATCATCTGTCCTTTATTGTGCCCATCTTTGCATGAAATGTTCCTTTAGTATCTCTAATTTTCTTGAAGAGATCTCTAGTCTTTCCCATTCTATTGTTTTCCTCTATTTCTTTGCATCGGTCACTAGGGAAGACTTCCTTATCTCTCCTTGCTATTCTTTGGAACTCTGCATTCAAATGGGTATATCTTTCCTTTTTTCCTTTGCCTTTAGCTTCTCTTCTTTTCTCAGCTATTTGTAAGTCCTCCTCAGACAACTATTTTGCCTTTTTGCATTTATTTTTCTTGGGAATGGTCTTGATCACTGCCTCCTGTTCAATGTCATGAACCTCCACCCATAGTTCTTCAGGCACTCTGTCTATCAGATCTAATCCTTTGAATCTATTTGTCACTTCCACTTTATTTTATTTAGGTCATACCTGAATGGTCTAGTGGTTTTCCCTACTTTCTTCAGTTTAAGTCTGAATTTGGCAATAAGGAGTTCATGATCTTAATGACAGTTAGCTCCTAGTCTTATTTTTGCTGACTGTATAGAGCGTCTCCTTATTTGGCTGCAAAGAATATAATCAATCTGTTTTTAGTATTGGACATCTGGCAATGTCTGTGTGTAGAGTCTTCTCTTATGTTGTTGAAAGAGGGTGTTTGCTATGACCAGTGCGTTCTCTTGGCAAAACTTTGCTAGCCTTTGCCCTGCTTCATTTTGTACTCCAGGGTCAAATTTGTTTGTTACTCCAGGTATCTCCTGACATCCTACTTTGCATTCCAGTCCCCTATGATGAGAAGGACATCTTTTTTGGTTCTTAGTTCTAGAAGGTCTTGTAGGTCTTCATAGAACCATTCAACTTTAGCTTCTTCGGCATTACTGGTTGGGGCATAGACTTGGATCACCATAATATTGAATCGTTTCTGTCGTTTTTGAGAGTGATTAAGATTGATTTAAGCATTTCATATGTATTTGAAATTATACTTTTATTTTGAAATATTTTAGAAATATTCATATAGTTTGGCTAATTTGTACAAATTAATTTTCCAAAAATTTATTTTATTTCTTTTGGAACATAAACTAGAAACTTAGTCCAACCAAATTAAAACAAATTATAACAGTTTTTTTTTTTTTTTTTACTTTAAAATGACATTATTTATGTTTTAGATCCTAATTAAATTAAATATGTTCATTTATAATGAACTTATTGAGACTGAAATTGATTGGAATAATTCAGGCAAACTAGTATCTACACTGTATACATTTTATGTCTAACATTTGAAAATTGGGCTTCCTAGGTGGCACTAGTGGTAAAGAGCTTGCCTGCCAATGCAGGAGAAGTAAGAAATGAGGGTTCCATCACTGGGTCAGGAAGATACATTGGAGAAGAGCAAGGCAATTCACTTCACTACTTTTGCCTGGAATATCCCATGGAAAGAGGAGCCTGGCGGGCTACAGTCCATAGGGTCCCACAGAGTCGGACATGGCTGAAGCAACTTAGCATGCACTCATGCATTTGAAAATTAAAGCCAGCTGTTCCTTGAGGCAAACAATGTAACAGTTCCTTAAAAATAATTTTATGTTTAAAATAGCCAATGTATAAGATCAAAATTATAAATATATACTAGATTTATATGTTTAGAAAGTATCATTAAATATTTCCAAAATTTAATTCTTAATTCTTTAATTAATAGGCCAGCATTATTACTTTCCATTATGCTTCAACTCAAAAGTAATTATTTCTGCATTCACTGAGTCACTGTCTACTTGTCCATTTCTTGTTTTATTTTAAACTAAATACCTTGATTGAACCTCTTGCTAAAATATATTAAAAATCTTGCATAAATAACAATTGATGTTATTCAGTTGATCAGTCCTGTCTGACAGTTTGTGACCCCATGGACTGCAGAATGCCATTTCCCTTTCCTTCACCATCTCCCAGAGTTTGCACAAACTCATGTCCATTGACTCGAAGATGCTATCCAACCATCTCATCTTCTGTTGCTCCCTTCTCTTCCTGCCCTCAATCTTTCCCAGCATGAGGATTTTTTCCAGAGTCAGCTCTTCACAATATTTAGGTGGCCTAAATATTGGAGCTTCAGCTTAAGCAACAGTCTTTGCAACGAATATTAGGGTTGATTTCCTTTAGGGTTGACTTCTTTGATGCCTTGAGGTCCAAGGAGCTCTCAACAGTCTTCTCTAGCACCATAATTTGAAAGAATCAATTCTTCAGTGCTCAGCCTTCTTTATGGCCCAACTCTCACATCTCTATATGACTACTCAGAAAATCATAGCTTTGATCACACTTTTTTGGCAAAATGATATCTCTGCTTTTCTATACTCTGTCCAGCTTTATCATAGCTTTCCTACCAAAGAGCAAGCATCTTTTAATTTCATGGCCACAGTCACCATCTTCAGTGATTTTGGAGTCCAAAGAAATAAAGTCTGTCACTGTGTCCACTTTTTCCCCTTCTATTTGCCATGAAGTGTTGGGACTGGATGCCATGATCTTAGTTTTCTGAATGTCAAGTTTTAAGCAAATTTTTCACTCTCCTCTTTCACTTTCATCAAGAGTTTCTTTAGTTCCTCTTCATTTTCTGCCGTTAGAGTGGCATCATCTGCATGTTCTCCCAACAAACTTGATTCTACCCTGTGCTTCATCCAGGCCAGCATTTCAAATAATGTACTCTGTATAAAATTTCAATAACCAGAGTGACAATATATAGCCTTGACACACTCCTTTCCCCATTTGGAACCAATCTGTTGTTCTCTGTCTGATTCTGTTTCTTCTTGATTTGCATACAGGCTTCTCAGGAGGCTAGTAATGTGGTCTGATATTCCAATCTCTTTAGAATTCTCCACATCTATTGTGATCCACACTGTCAAAGACTTCAGCATAGTCAATGAAGCAGATGCTTTTTTCTGGAATTCTATTGCTTTTTCTATGATCCAATGGATATTAGCAATTTGATCTCTGATGCCTCTGCCCTTTCTAAATCTGGCTTGTACATCTGGAAGTTCTTGGCAATGTACTATTGAAGCCTAGGTTGAAGTATTTTGAGCATTACCTTCCTAGCATGTGAGATGAGCACAATTGTACAGTAGTTTGAACATTCTTTGGCATTGACTTTCTTTGATATTGGAATGAAAACTGACCTTTTCCTATCCTGTGGCCACTGCTGAGTTTTCCAAATTTGCTGGCATATTCAGTGCATCACTTTAACAGCATCATCTGTTAGGGTTTGAAGTAGCTCAGCTGAAATTCCATCACCTCCACTAGCTTTCCTCATAATGATACTAAGGCCCAAGTGACTTCAAACTGTAGGATGTTTGGTGCAAGGTGAGTGACCACACCATCGTTTTTATCCAGTTCATTAAGACCTTTCTTTTGTACAATTATTCTCTGTATTCTTGCCACATTTCATTAATCTTTTCTGCTTCTGTTAGGTTCATATGGTTTCTGTACTTTATTGTACCATCTTTGCATGTCATATTCCCTTGATATCTCAATTTTTCTTGAAGAGTTCTCTATGCTTTCTCATTTTATTGTTTTCCTCTATTTATTTGCATTATTCATTAAGAAAACTTCTTTATCTTTCCTTGCTATTCTTTGGAACTCTGCATTCAGATGGGTGTATCTTTCTTTTTCTCCTTTGCTTTCTCTTCTCTTCTTTCCTTGGGTATTTGTAAGGCCTCCTCAGACAGCCATTTTGCCTTGTTGAATGTCTTTTTCTTGAGGATTGTTTTGTTTACCACCTCCTGTACAATATTACAAACCTCTGTCCATAGTTCTTCAGGCACTCTGTCTATCAGATCTAATCCCTTGAATCTATTTGTCACTTCTACTATATAATCATAAGAGATTTTATTTAAGTCACAGCTGAATGACTTAGTGGTTTCCCCTACTTTCTTCTATTTAAGTCTGAATTTGGCAATAAGGAGTTCATGATCTGAGCCACAGTCAGCTCCCTGTCTTGTTTTTGCTGACTGTACAGAGCTTCTCCATCTTGGCTCTAAAGAATATAATCAATCTTATTTCCGTATTGACCTTTCTGGTGATGTCCATGTGTAGCAGTAGTCTCTTGTGTTGTTGGAAGAGGAGTCTTGAATAAATAACAATAAAAAGGCCTTAAGTAAAGTGCTGAACCAAAAAGAAGTTAAAGAATGCTTAGCTACCAAACAAGTTAATGCAGAGTCTCTTTCCCAAGAATCAAGGGCTAGGAACCAAAACCAGGTTTCACTCATTAAAGTCGGTAGGTTGCTAAGTATTCTCCTTAAGCTGTTCTTGCATAAAACTAACCCTCCCCCAAGAGTGAACAGAATTGAAATGTTCTGATAAGTGAGAACTGTATGACTGAAGTAAAATTATTCTCAAAGGTGGAAAAGGGATATATCAGATCAAATAATTTTTCCTGACAATTTTTATCTATAACCTAGTTTGGATATAGGTCTGTAGCACTAAAAAACACTGCTACTATGCTCCACTATCATTAAGATCAGAATTTATGTTTGAGGGTTCCTAGAATCATCAACTAGGTAGCTGATAAAAATAAACATGAAGCCTGTATGAGGAAACTGCCTCCATACTAAGACTCAGAAATCTAATGGCTAAAATTGAAGATAAATAAGAATTTCATCATCAAATATCACAAAACATTTAAGGAAAGACATGCAATTCATTAAAGGAAAAAGAGAATTAAGCAGAAAAACTTTAGATATTGTAATTATCAGTCCCAGGATATAAATTAAATATGCTTAAAATGTTGAAGATTATTAAGAACACTTTAAAAATAAGAGAAATATTAAGCTTTAGTGAAAAACAAAATACTTAGATTATTAATAAAGTCATTAAAATTATAGTCTCCTGGGATGTATTGAACAGCAAATTTGGACTGAGCTAATGAAATAATTAATAATCTAGAGGAAATACCTAACAATATTATTAAGAAGGAAGTACAGATATATAAACAGATGGAAAATACATAAAAGAGAGATGATCCATAGAAACCTAAATGTGAAGATTCATTACCAAGCATACAGAAAGAAGAATAAATCATAGCTTCACTTAGAAACTAGATGCAACCAATGCAAAAGCTAAGAGAAAATGAAAGTGAAAGTCAGTCAGTCGTGTCCGACTCTTTGAGATCCCATGGACTGTCCATGGAATTCTCCAGGCCAGAATACTAGAGTGGCTGGCCTTTCCCTTCTCCAGGGGATCTTCCCCACCCAGGGATCGAACCCAGGTCTTCCACATTGTAGGTGGATTCTTTCCCAGCTGAGTCACAAGAGAAGCCCAAAGCTGCAGAAAATTGAGCTAAAAGAACAACATTAGAAGACATAAGGTAGAATTATATTTCCATAAAATAAACACTACAAAAATAATAATTATCATGTTTATGGATAAATAACTATGTAGCAGTAAAATTCTGCTGCTTCCATCTTGTGATCTTGAAGTGATGGACATGAAGACAAAAGATATATACAGTGAAGAAAAAGGAGATGAAAAACTGATTCCTAGCAGATGGCATCTTCAAGCTGTTATTCTAGCCCTGACCTGAATAGCTAGACCTCAGCCTTTGTGTTTTATGAGACATAAATTCCTATCTGCTAGCCTCTGTTAGTTTAGTTTTCCATTTCTCTCAGCTTCATAAAAATACTTCTTTCACTACCACATCACCATTCATAATTACCATTTTTAAAATATTCAGCTTTTCAATAATAGTTTCTTTTTAATTTAACTTGGCTTTCTTTGATTACTATTAAAATTAAAAAGTATGTATATACTTATTATCTGTTTTTCTCTTTTTGAATTTATAAAGTGCAACCATTACCTAATTATATTTTGGAATATTCATAGTATGATTAATTATAATATATTAATATAACAAACACTTGTCTCTTTGTGGATTACTTTAAATATGATCAATTGATTAAATTTACTTCGCTAAACACCTAAGATACCAGATCTAAGATACTTGAAGGCTATATTGATGATTATCTTTTGTATGTTATTTCCTCAGTTGTGTCCAACTCTTTGCGACCCCATGGATGGCAGCCTGCCAGGCTTCTCTGTCCATGGGATTTTCTACGCAAGAATACTGGAGTAGGTTGTCATTTCCTTACACATCTAAAAATAAAAGATTTAGATTTCTCCTAAAACCATCCTACAGTCATTTGACTTTATTTTTATACATAAATGTGCCCATATGATTGATTTTTTCTCTTACCTAGTCTTTGTTATTTAATGGGTAAATTTAGTCTTATTCCTTGTAAAAATGGTGCTACTCTCCTTTCTTTTGAAGTGATCAATAAAATATTAATGCACTTTTGTAAAAATAGAACGAGATATATTAACATAGATTCTGCTGCAAAAGAAGAGAGAACTAAATTTAGGAGAAAATATAGTCTTTAGTGAATATTTTATCAAAGAATACTTACAAAAAAACACACTGCTATATAAATGTATCTTCTACAGCTTACTATCTCCTGGAATGCCCTGCATGCTGTTTCTCCAAATAAAATAATTTTTGATGATTTCTTTCATTCCTTTTCATTAGAAACTAATTCAAAGCTTGCTTTCCTATGAAAGTTCTCTAGCCAACTTATTTATCTCATCTTTTCTTATCCACTGAGATGCTTAATCTTTATAATCTTAGCTTAATCATAAAGATTAGAAAGTGAGTGCCAGTGTTTTTCTACATCCTTACAATATTTAATCCAGTAGGCTGCATATAGCAGATTCTTGTGAATTACTTGTTAAATATTATTCTGTAAAAAGAAGAATCTATTCTGTCAGAAATACTTAGCAGTCTCTATTTACTTCAGCAGATTCTTGTGAATTACTTGTTAAATATTATTCTGTAAAAAGAAGAATCTATTCTGTCAGAAATACTTAGCAGTCTCTATTTACTTCACTCTTACCACCTATGAATCAGCACTACCAACACACTCAATGCTGCCCAGGAGTCAGTTAAGAAGAATCATGTATAAGGCTGCATTACTTCTTCACATTATAAAGTGTATTTTATTGTTAACTTATGATCTGGCATGGCTATTGAAATAAATTTAGTCAATGGTAATATTTGAAATAAATAAACAGCAAATAGGTTAAAAATTGTATCAAATTAAACGTATTTTGAAATTAATGATAATGTGAAAATTCTAAGATCATTTCACTCTTTTGGGGCACTCTTAGTGAAATAAGGATCTCATGTGAAGGATAACTAAATGTGGCTCTTTTCTGTAATTGGTATTGGATGTCAAAACAGTTAAATATGTCTCAGCATAAATATTTACTTAGCTACCTCTTAAGGATATGCCTATGGTTTAGGACTCCAGCAGGTCCAAGAACTTGGCAGCTCTAAGCCTTTATGCCTGCAGGTGACAGGTTACTGTTAATGACAAATGGGTCGTCTCTAACAAGCAGGATTGTCAGGTAGAAAACTAAGCATGGGGACAGATTTAAAGTGGCTTAATTATACTTATTTAGAAGGGCTTATAAGAAGAGCTTATTATACTTATTTAGAAAGTATTTACTCAGTGTCATTATTATCTATCACAGTGAATGAAGAGAGCATTTGGTTTACTTGGTGGAGGCGGTACATAAACAGCCGTTTTAGGATCTCTTCTAGTTATGATAATCTGAACAATGAAGATGCAGAAACCAATAAGAGATGTTTGTACGTGTGATTAGTCACATCCAAGTTTTTGAGACTTTATGGACTGTAGCCCTCTGGGTTTCTCTGTCCATTGGATTTTCCCAGCAAGAATACTGGACTGGGTTGCCATTTGCTCTTCCAAGGGATCTTCCCATGCCAGGGATTCAACCCATCCTTAACATTGCAGGTGGGTTCTTTATTGCTGAGCCACTGGAGAAGCCCAATAAGAGGTGTTTACTGTTCAGCAGACAGAAAACTATGAAAAGGGAAAGAAATGAATAAATACTTGAGTAAAGTGAAAGACAGTGTTAGTGATGAAGCGACTGCTGCTCAAGGATCTAATATCTTAGGCAAGTATTATACAAAAATGAAGCAGAATAGGACAAAGACAATGGCACCCCACTACGGTACTCTTGCCTGGAGAATCCCATGGACGGAGGAGCCTGGTGGGCTGCAGTCCATGCAGTCGCTAAGAGTCGGACACGACTGAGCGACTTCTCTTTCGCTTTTCACTGTCATGCATTGGAGAAGGAAATGGCGGCCCACTCCAGTGTTCTTGCCTGGAGAATCCCAGGGACGGGAGAGACTGGTGGGCTGCCGTCTATGGGGTCGCACAGAGTCGGACACGACTGAAGTGACTTAGCAGTAGCAGGACAAAGAGCTTTTCTAAATGGATAGAATGAACTCATTAATTGATAGAATGAATATCCCTCCAATCTCTTGTAGCTTTTCTGGCTTAGTGGCTCCTTAACCACCATTCTCTGTGTCTCCAACAATAGAATGCAGGAGCAACAGTCCTATACACAGGACTTAATGCTTGATTCCATTATCACATAAGCAGCAGACTTTTAAGTTTAAAGATACATAGAGTTTGCTGCTGCTACACAGGAAGAGAACAAGAAGGTATAATTCCCACTGCTTGCACTGGAGCTGTTTGATCTAGACATTTGAAGAGTTCCAAGATCTGTATCAACAAGTAAAATTGTGTCAGTGCTAAGTATTTAATTTGCAATCATGAAAAATGGAATCCTCTCCCACCCAGGAGAAAAGAGATGAAAGGTATGTTACAACAAATGGCGATTTATTACAGATACAAATTGCTATGCAGAGTTTGATTAATTGTGCATACTTCCCACACCCCCAGTCCCCAGTTCTAGATTCTGAATCAATGGTTTTGTGAAGAGTTGTTTCAGAGAAGATTTGAGATATTCTATAAGATCTTTCCAAGGGTGGATCAGATCTCTTCCTGTTATAAAATTATTTGACAAAAATGGCTAATGTACAACTGTAGTTTCAGGCCTTAATGTTATGGTGACTTGGCTTTGCTGATGTGATTTCTTAGATTTAAAAATAAACATTGAAATCTTTGAGATCGAACTTGTTGCTAGAGTGTCAAATCTATGATGCTCCTTAACATCTGCTGCTGCTGCTGCTAAGTCACGTCAGTCATGTCCGACTCTGTGTGACCCCATAGATGGCAGCCCACCAGGCTCCCCCATCCCTGGGATTCTCCAGGCAAGAACATTCGAGTGGGTTGCCATTTCCTTCTCCAAGGCATGAAAGTGAAAAGTGAAAGTGAAGTCGGTCAGTCGTGTCGGACTCTTAGCGACCCCATGGACTGCAGCCTACCAGGCTCCTCCGTCCATGGGATTTTCCAGGCAAGAGTACTGGAGGCAAGAGTACTGGACTGGGGTGCCATTGCCTTCTCTGTTGCTAGTAAATATTAATTTAAATACTTACTATTGGTTACAGTCCAACTAATATTTAATTATACATACACACTTTAATTATACTACTGAAGGCTTGGGCATGACATTAGAATTCCTTCAAATACATAATTTTTTGTACAATGGAAACAATTTTTTACTGAAATATTTGCTATTCTGCATGTACTGAGGCTAACCATATAGGAATTTATTAAAATTTGTTATATTTTGCTGCTTCTGTTGCATGAATGTTGACTCATATTTACCCTGTCTGCTTGTGCTAGGTAGAAATTCATTCAAATTTATTGCATATTATGCCTTGCTTTTTAGTTACCACCGTTAGTCAAATATAGTATTAGCTTATACAGGGTTTTGTAGCCTAGTATTTACTAGTATACAAATACATGATTATTTCTAAGTACATAACTCAAATTATTTTTCAGTACTAGTATAATATTAATGCTTATATAAAACTTATGCATTTCTATAGAATTATGTTTCATATTGTATTATATTTACATGCATAAGTTTTTTTCAACAAAATAATTTTAAAATTTCTTTCAAAACCTATTTAAAAGTGTTGATATTTTATTTTTCATCAGAATTTTTGCTATATATATTTTGGCAACTCTTTATGCCTACATGTCTTAAATTCTGAGAAATATAGCAGATTCTGAAACGATGAGGAAAAAGCTATCTTAAGACAATGATAAGAAACCATTTTTTAGGGTGCATCATCATCTTCTGTCCCTAAATATGATGGTTTTTTGGGGAATTTGAACTGTTGTGCAAAGATGAGACTCTTTAAAGTGGAGACTTTCCAGCTTGTTCAAAGCCATCATTGTAGGATAGCTGCCTTCACAGTTCAATAAGTAAGGTCGGAGTGACTAAAATCTAATTCAGCACAGGGGCTCAAAAAGAAACACAGAGAAGTTGGTTTACAATTTTCATGGACTAAGAGCAGCCCCAAGCAGTTTTAAGGGAGAAACTGGGGGGATATTTTATGATATTTATTTTTTGTGTGCCTAAAATCAAAATTAGCTCATATTTACATGATAAACCAAAACATTGTGAGTATTTCACATATGGTAGCATTTGTGATTACTAGTCATTACTTACATTACCATTAATGTACTAATAATTCCTAAACTCAAAGTCAACAGTCATTCTCCCTTCTTTCTTATTCCTATATTAAATTAGCCAACAAAACCTGTTGTTTATAATCAGATCTGCTTGTTCTTTAATTTTTCCATGTTGTCCCTCCTAATTTATTTCCCATATCTATATAAATGGTTTTATTTCTTAAAAACCCTCTTCAGATCAAGTCTTAACTTCAAATAAGCCTTAGCTTATTTGGATTGTTGGCTTTGTCAGGGATCTAAAAATAAACAATGGAAGATATCTTTGGGTGATGATTGAGTATCTTTTCCTTGTTTGTACCATTAGCACCCACCTAAACAGTTATTTGGGGAGCTTGGGAGCTAGGTAACCCGATGTTGTCTTCATGCCATTTCTCTCTCCCCCAAGCACAGACCCCACATACACCTACACATTCATCAAAACAAAGCATACTAGAACAACAGCCCATATTTAACACTTCAAAGTGAAACATTTATTCATTATTTAAGGAGTTATCATAATATTGTTCCTGTTCATATTCCCAAGCTCCTCTTCTATTGGTACTATTATGTTCCCCTAGAAAAAAAAGGATTATTATAAGATTAGATAGAGAAACATAGACTCTTCTTTGAATTTCCAGGTTATTGTTTTTTGATCCATCTGACTGACTAATGACTGAAAATGTCTAATGTGAGAGCACATGTTTTGTGAAAATAATATATTCATGTCCAGCCTAAATGCAGTCACTTAGTATGCAGACAGCAAGGCTTACAAATCTCCTAGAGCTTCAAACTGAAAAATAGTATCTAAACAAGGCATCATTTTTCCATGATAATATTTATGCTACTATCATAAGAATGGGTGAAAAGATTGATTAAAATTTCAACTTTCTCTTAAATAGACCCAAGATGACCTAAAAATAATTTACTTCATAAAATTATGGAAAATATGAATAAAACAAGGCCAAGAGTACTCTGCTTCATCTTCTTTCTGCTCTCAGATGCTCTTAGAAATATTCCATCAGAAGTTCTACATGCAAAAATATTTATAAGGAGCAAATATTGTGGAGATACTGGTCTCTGTGCCATACTTGTGTTAGTGCTCAGTGCAACGTGCCCAGATTGTTGTTTTAAAAATGAAAGCATATATGTTGTTGATGTTCTGTCATTAAGTTGTGTCTGACTCTTTGTAACCCAGTGGACTGCAGCACACCAGGCTTCCTTGCCCTTCACTGTCTGAAGGGCAGTTTGCTCAAACTCATGTCCATTGAGTCGGTGACATCATCCAACCATTTCATCTTCTCTGTCTTCTTCTCCTTTTACCTTCAATCTTTCCCAGCATCAGGGTCTTTTCCAGTGTGTTAGGGGAGTAAAATCTAAGATAGCTTTGTGATTTTTTCCCCATGGTTTCCTTCCCTCTGAAGAAGTTTCTGCAAAAGATTCAAACTAAACCTCTTAGACATCGTGCTACATAACTTGGAGTAAAATATTGGACTATGAACTTCTCTGAGAAGAAGTCAAAAACGAGTCAGCAACACCTTCTAACTGCAGTTGCTACCAAGTCCAAGCTCATACTGCTCTACACAATAATGATAGGCCAATAAATAAAGAGATAAGGCATTTGGACAAGGAATATCAACTTTATTCTGAAATCTAACTGACCAAGAAGATGGTGGACCAAGGTCCCAAAGAACCACTTTATCTGAGTTATATTTCAGACTTCTCCTATCCTAAAAAGGAAGGACAAGTGGCTGGTTGTTGCAAGCTTCTTGGTATAAGAATCCCTTGTCCTTACAGTTGTCCATTTAGGTCTGATCATAATGTTCCTGTAAACCTTCAACAAGATAGATGTTATTCTCTGTTCTGTAGCTTTTATCTCTATGTGAATGAGAAGTGGTATAATCTTCTATCATGTATATTTCAAACTAAAGGCAACACTCTTTTACAAAGAACCAACAAGACAAAGCACAGGCAACTGAGTACAAAGGTTGGAGCTAAAAGAATGGATCCAATATGGTATGAAGTTTATTTTATTTTATTTTCCTGTTATAGAACTATAACAGGAAACAAGCAAACAAGTTATAGAAACAAGCAAACAAGAAAAGCAGCACCCACCTTAAGAGAAAGAATGTAAACTCTAGGGGCCTATAAACTAAATAGTGTGAAGACCATTCAGTTATGACACTGAAAAGAGGTAGCCACTGATTTTGAGTGGTATGACTAAGGAGCCTATCCCATTAAGTAGGATTCCAGTCTTCACAAAAGACTTATGTGCCCCACAGGAAACATGAAAGAAATATAATGAGAAAACTGAAGTCACTTCATAGACTAGAATACTAGTTATTTTTGCAATAAGCCAGTGTAGACATACAAAAACGTAAATATCATACCTAGGGTCTTAGTTATATGTGGATTTCAGGCTTTTGGTGAGGAAAGACTCAAAATGTCTCCCTAAACTAACCAGATAAAATTTCAGCATCAAAATACACTTGATTTGTGAAAAATAGGGATAGTTCATATTTTCTATATACCTAAGGAAAAGATCAAGATTCAATGACTATGTGAATATTAGTCTAATTTTTGTTCCCTTTGTGGAGTTCAAAGCAATATTTAGGGCCTAATCAACATTTTCCCTATGGATAAGTGATAATGAACTTTATTATCTTGAAAATTATTTAAATTATATACAATAAAAGTATGAAATTGAGTAAAAACTGTGCATTATTTGAGCAGGTCATATACTGTTTAAAAGCTGTCAAAATGTGATCATAGTTTGAGGATTGAGTTTCAAAACAATCATTTTACCAGAAACTTCTTGTCAGCTCGATATGACAGTTTCATTCCTCCTAAGAATATGAAAAATAACTTTGATATTTTTTAAAATAATTAGTTTAATAATTTGTGCCATGTTTGCATAATGTTTTCTAATACTTATGAGAAATAATGATCTGGAATTTTTACCAACCTAGTTAAATTTCTTTAAGATGTTTGATTCCTAAGAAACTGTTTCCCAGTGGATATTATTTATATAATACAAATAAAGCAAATACATACATTTCTAAAACATATACAACTTTGTAATGATCCCATTAATAAGTCTATTATATATCCACAGAGAATGATAGACCTTTAATTCTGGAGGTTATACTGTCTAATTGGATCTTAAGTTTTGTTGCTATTGTTTAGTTGCTTAGTCATGCCCGACTCTTTCTGACTCCATGACCTGCAGCACACCAGGGGTGTGGCTGGATACAATGTCCAAGGCTCCCTGTGTCTCACCATCTCCCAGAGTTTGTCCAAATTCACGTTCATTGCATCAGTGATTCCATCCAGCCATTTTATCCTCTGATTCCCTCTTCTCCTTCTGCCAATCTTTCCCAGCATCAGGGACTTTTCCAATGAGTTGGCTGTTCTCATTCAGTTCAGTTCAGTTCACTTCAGTCGCTCAGTCATGTTCGACTCTTTGTGACCCCATGAAGCGCAGCATGCCAGGCCTCCCTGTCCATCACCATCTCCCGGAGTTCACTCAGACCCACGTGCATCAAGTTGGTGATGCCATCAAGCCATCTCATTCTCCATTGTCCCCTTCTCCTTCTGCCCCCAATCCGTCCCAGCAACTGGGTCTCTTCCAATGAGTCAACTCTTTGCATGAGGTGGCCAAAGTACTGGAGTTTCACCTTTAGCATCAGTCCTTCCAATGAACACCCAGGACTGATCTCCTTTAGAATGGACTGGTTGGATCTCCTTGCAGTCCAAGGGACTCTCAAGAGTCTTCTCCAACACCACAGTTCAAAAGCATCAATTCTTCGGCACTCAGCTTTCTTCACAGTCCCACTCTCATACCCATACATGACCCCTGGAAAAACCATAGCCTTGAGTAGATGGACCATTGTTGGCAAAGTAATGTCTCTGCTTTTCAATATGCTATCTAGGTTGGTCATAACCTTCCTTCAAAGGAGTATCTTTTAATTTCATGGCTGCAGTCACCATCTGCAGTGATTTTGGGGCCCCCAAAATAAAATCTGACATGGTTTCCACTGTTTCCCCATCTATTTCCCATGAAGTGATGGGACCAGATGCCATGATCTTTGTTTTCTGAATGTTGAACTTTAAGCCAACTTTTTCACTCTCCTCTTTCACTTTCATTAAGAGGATTTTTAATTCCTTTCCACTTTCTGCCATAAGGGTGGTGTCATTTGCATATCTGAGGTTATTGATATTTCTCCCAGCAATCTCGATTCCAGCTTGTGCATCTTCCAGCCCAGCGTTTCTCATGATGTACTCTGCATATAAGTTAAATAAGCAGGGTGACAATATACAGCCTTGATGCACTTCTTTTCCTATTTGGAACCAGTCTGTTGTTCCCTGTCCAGTTCTAACTGTTGCCTCCTGACCTGCATATAGGTTTCTCAAGAGGCAGGTCAGGTGATCTGATTTTCCCATCTCTTTCAGAATTTTCCACAGTTTATTGTGATCCACACAGTCAAAGTCTTTGGCATAGTCAATAAAGCTGTTCTCATTAGGTGACCAAAATACTGGCACTTCAATTTTAGCATCAGTTCTTCTAATGAGTATTCAGGGTTGATTTCCTTTGACTGTTTTTATCACCTTTCTGTTCAAGTCACTCTTGGGAGACTTTTCTAGCACCAGAGTACAAAGGTATCAATTTGGGGAGCTCTGTCTTGTTTATGGTCCAGCTCTCACAACCATATATGATCACTGGGAAAACCATAGCCTTGACCATATTGTTTTTTGTACTCCAAGTTTGGCTTTGGAGTACAAAATGAAGCAGCTGCTGCTGTTAGGCCACTTCAGTCGTGTCTGACTCTATGCAACCCCATAGACTCTCAGCCCAGCTCAGCCCACCAGGCTCTCCCATCCCTGGGATTCTCCAGGAAAGAACACTGGAATGGGTTGCCATTTACTTCTCCAATGCATGAAAGTGAAAAGTAAAAGTGAATTCGCTCAGGCATGTCCAACTCTCTGAGACCCCATGAACTGCAGCCCACCAGGCTCCTCCATTCATGGGATTTTCCAGGCAAGAGTACAGGAGTGGGTTTCCATTGCCGTCTCTGAAAATGAAACAGAGCAAAGGCTAAAAGAGTTTTGCCAAGAGAACACACTCATCATAGCAAACACCCTCTTCCAGCAACACAAGAGAGGACTCTACACAAGGACATCACCAGCTGGCCAATTCTGAAAACAGACTGGTTATATTCTTTGCAGCCAAAGATGGAGAAGCTGTATACAGTCAACAAAAACAAGACCAGGGGCTGACTCTCGCTAAGATCATACACTCCTTATTGCCAGAAATTGAAGGAAGTATGGAAAATCACTAGACCATTCAGGCATGACCTAAATCAAATCCCTTACAATTATATAGTGGAAGTGACAAATAGATTCAAGTGATTAGATCTGATAGACAGAGTGCCTGAAGAACTATGGATGGAGGTTCATGACATTGTACAGGAGGCAGTGATCAAGACCATTCCCAAGAAAAAGAATTGCAAAAAGGCAAAATAGTTGTCTGAGGAGGCCTTACTAATAGCTGAGAAAAGAATAGAAGTTAAAGGCTAGGAGAAAAGGAATGATATACCCATTTAAATGCAGAATTCCAAAGAATAGCAAGGAGAGATAAGAAAGCCTTCTGAAGTGAACAATGCAAAGAAATATAGTAAAACATTAGAATAGGAAAGACTAGAGAACTCTTTAGGAAAATAGAGATATTAAGGGTGCATTTTGTGCAAATATGGGCTCAATAAAGTACCTAAACTTCTTTTAGGTGTTGACCTAAAAGAAGCAGAAGATATTAAGAAGGGGTAGCAAGATTACACAGAAGAACTATACAAAGATCTTAATGACCTAGATAGCCATGATGGTGCTATCACTCTCCTAGAGCCAGATGTCCTAGAATGTGAAGTCAAGGGGGCCTTAGGAAACATCACTATGAACAAAGCTAGTGGAGGAGATAGAATTCTAGCTGAACTATTTCAAATCCTAAAAGACAATGCTGTTAAAGTGCTGTACTCAATATGGCAACAAATTTGGAAAACTCAACAGTGGCCACAGTTAAGTGGAAAAGTTAAGTTTTCATTCCAATCCCAAAGAAGGGCGATGCCAAGAATGTTCAAACTACTGTACAATTGTGCTCATTTCACGTACTAACAAAGTAATGCTCAAAATCCTTTAAGCTAAGCTAATTGTACATGAACTGAGAACTTCCAGATGTACAAGCTGTATTTACAAAAGGCAGAGGAACTGGAGATAAAATTGCCAACATCTACTGGATAATAGAAAAAGCCAGGGAGTTCCAGAAAAACATCTACTTCTGCTTCATTGGCTATAGTAAAGTCTTTGACTGGGTGGATCACAACAAGTGAAAATTTAAAAAACATGGGAGTAGCAGACCACCTTACCTGCCTTCTGAGAAACATATATGCAGGTGAAGAAGCAACAGTTAGAACTGGACATGGAACAACAGACTGGTTCCAAATGGGGAAAGAAGTATGTCAAGGCTGTACATTGTCACTCTGTTTATTTAACTTCTCAGCAGGGTACATCATGTAAAATGCTGGACTGGTAAAGCATAAGCCAGAATCAAGATTGCCTGGAGAAATATCAATAACCTCTGATACGCAGATGACACCACCCTTATGGCAGAAAGCTAAAAGGGACTGAAGAACCTCTTAATGAAAGTGAAAGAGGAGAGTGGAAAAGTTGGCTTAAAACTCAACATTCAGAAAACAAAGATCTTGGCCTCCAGTCCCATCACTTCATGGCATATAGATGGGGAAACAATGGAAACAGTGACAGAGTTTATTTTCTTGGACTCCAAAATCACTGCAGACTGTGACACAGTCATGAAATTAAAAGACACTTTCTCTTTGGAAGAAAAGTTTTGAGAAATCTAGACAGCATGTTTAAAAGCAGATACATTATTTTGCCAACAAAGGTCAATATAGTCAAAGCTGTGGGTTTTTTTTTTTTTCCAGTAGTCATATACAGATGTAAGAGTTGGACTATAGAAAAGGCTGAGCACTGAAGAACTGGTTCTTTGGAACTGTGGTGTTGGAGAAGAATTGAGAGTCCCTTGGACTGCGAGGAGATCCAACCAGTCAGTCAATCCTAAAGGAAATCAGCCCTGAATATTCATTGGAAGGACTGATGCCAATCCTGAAGCTCCAATACTTTGGCCACCTGAACTGAAGAGCTGACTCCTTGGAAAAGAGCCTGATTCTGGGAAAGACTGAAGGCAGGAGGAGAAGGGGACGACAGAAGATTAGATGGTTGGATGGTGTCACCAACTGAATGAACATGAGTTTGAGCAATCTCCAGGAGATGGTGAAGGACAGGGAAGCCTGGCATGCTGCAGTCCATGGGGCAGCAAAGAGTCAGACATGACTGAGTAACTGAACAACAACAATAGGGATCTTAAGTAAATATTTTCAAAATTTTTTTCCTTCTCATATTAGTAATAAATATTTAGTTCACCATTTTATTTCACAAGGTATGATGGTTTACATTATACGCTTTAATTTAACCTTCCAAATATCAGGCAACTTTTTAAAATATCTTTTTTGAATATATAATCAAATAATTAATGAATAGCTTGTTTCTGTGTCTCAAACTCACTTTAGCTTTCCATATTCTTGTACTTCCCCACATTTATTATTCATACACTTCCACTGCTAAGATCTGCAAACAAAAACCTACAGAAAGCTGTTTGGTGTTCTCTTATTAACTCTTCTATATTTATTCTATGTTTTCCATCACAGGGGCATGGGGCAATGATATTTTAACATGTTCAAGCAATTAATTAAAATAATAATAAGAATCATAATTTTTAATATCCATAGAAATTCCTGATTATAATAGACAATGACATAGATTTACATAATCTCGAACTAAATTTATTTTGTTTCTGTACAGTAAATAGCATGTTCTGCAGTAATAGTGCTAACATGGGTAATTGTATCTCTTATTATTCTTATAGAACAATATTATTTTTAGTAACAAAAGCAATCTACTGTATTCATCATTTATGATTTCTAAGTTAAAATATCATTTACTTTATCTGAGTCCAAGAAATCTTACCAGTTCATGTCCCTTTTGTTCAAAATAGTGAGTAATATGGGTCAGACTGATAGGATGATATAAATCAATGAATATGAGGCAATCAAATTCTTATAATTCATTTTATTTTCTTCTTTATTGATAGAATTAAGCAATAGACGAGACTAACCAGCAAGAAGATAAGAGAACAGTGTAATTAAAGCAATGTAATAACAAAGATAAGACAATAATGAAAATATTAAAGATAAAGAACACTAGAAGTTACTTTTAAAAAGGAAAATAGGAAAGATAAAAAAAATAAATTGCAGAATCAAAAAAGATGACAAGGAGGCAGCAGAACAGAAGGGAAGTTGTAGAAGAAAAAGAAGCAAAGATGGATTAGAAAGGGGAAAAAAGAGAAGCAAAAATTAATAAAGACATGAGTTAAAGATAAATTTTTAAAAGGTATTATATTTTTAAATATATGGAGGAAACAATAGACATGAAGGGCAAACCAAGATGAATGTATTAGAAAAATATAAAGGAGACAAAAAATGTATGATAAAGTGAGTGTTACAATAAAATGAAAAGAGAAACTGAACAAAGAAATGCATGAAGCTAACAAGACACTAGGCAGCTTGAAGAAAGAGAAGGTGCAATCATGCCCAGGGGATGCTTGTTCAGGCATTAGTTTTAGTTAGCCCATTAGAGCAGGTTTAACAGGAAAAGAGAGCAAGTCACATAACAAATATCTCTACTTTATGTCTTTCATAATAGACCCAAGCCTTGTCAGAATACCCTGAGAGGAAGTTAAATTAGATGACTTCATTGGAAACTGAAGCAGAGGCAGAAAAGCATAGTTTAGAGCCTTTAAGAGCCAGGACCTACTACAAATTGGAAGAAAAAAAATGTAGTTACAGAAAAAAAAAGAACGCTTCAACAAGTAGAATGTTTTCTGACTTTTTTATTTGCCCTTGTAGTTTCTTTTCCATATAACATATATATGAGTCTAGTCAATGAGCTCAGATGTGACTTAGAAGCAAACCTGGTAATGCCTGAAGGCACTCATCTACTGAATTTCTGACAGTAGGCCATGCTATAAAATGCTCCCTGAGATTTACTTCTTTCTGACTGCATTCTTTTCTGTTGAATATGTATTTGTTAAACATTTTCTTTTTTGCCCCCACCAATTTTAATTATTTCATAGAAATCATAAGCAGAAATGAGTTCACTTTTTGTTGTCTTGGATTTTTGATCTGGGATTTCCAGGTGGCACCAATGGTAAAGAACCCTCCTGCCAATGCATGTTACCTAAGAGACACAGGTTCTGTCAATCCCTGGTACAGAAGATCCCCTGGAGCAGGGATTGGCAACCCACTCCAGTATTCTTGCCTGCAGACTCCCTTGGACAGGGGAGCCTGGTGAGGTACAGTCCATAGGGTTGCCAAGAGTTGGACATAATTGAAGTGATTTAGCATGCACACCCACACATTCTTGATGTAATGTTTGTTTTTTTTAATGTTAGCTTAGTTTATATATTTGACAAAATGTTAGCTTTTTGAATTGCAACTATGCTACTAATAACATGTAGGATTTTAACAAACCAAAACATGTTTCTGTGGAAATCAGATTTATATTTTAGAAAACAATTACATTGGTTTTTACTCGCAAACCAATTACCAAAATTAAACTAATTAACATTTATAGGCTTCATTCCTTAGTATTCAAGCCAACTGTAAGCATTTCCCTAACCTCATATGCAGAAATCAATTACTTCTCAGCACTTTGACAGAACTTATACATCATTTACCACATCTCATATTGACTATTGTTGTCTCTGTTAGACTTATGAACTAAATTTGCTGCATCTCTGAGAGTACATGCTAGATTGTACATTCTTTGTGTGACTCCAACAAACAGTTTCTCATTAAGTGAACTATACTTTATATTGACAAAAGATTGCTGATAATAAGAGACAACCAGCCTGAGGAGTGGGGTAGGTAAGAGCTTTGATACACCATCTATAAGGAACAAAAAATCACATGTATTGACCAAGTACATATTATGTATCAGCCTAAAGAATATAATAGTGCATTATATAGTTTGTTCTGTAGTGGACTTTTACAACGTTTTAAGTTGTGTAATTCTATTCAGACTAAGTAACCAGAAAACAGGAAAATTAAGGGGATGAGAATATAGTTTTAAAAAATTGTTAAAGTATAGTTTATATAAAATGCTAGCTTATTCTGAACAATAAAGTGAATCAGTTATTCATATACCCATTTTTTTTTTGATTCTTTTCCCATATAGGTCATTATGGAGAATTGAGTTGAGTTCTCTGTGCTACCCTGTGCATGTGGGCATGCTAAATCACTTCAGTTGTGTCCTACTCTGTGACCCTATGGACTGTAGCCTGCAGGCTCCTCTGCCTATGGGATTCTCCAGGAAAAAAATAATGGAATGGGTTACCATGCCCTCCTTCAGGGTATCTTCTTGACCCAGATATTGAACCTACGTCTCTTACATCTAGTCTTCTACATTGGCAGGCAGGCTCTTTACCACAAGCATCACCTAGGAAGCTTCACACTGTAAGTCCTTAGCAATTATCAAGTTTATATATAAAAATGTATATATGTCAATCCCAATCACCCAATTTATTCCTCTCCCCATCATTCCTCCTTTGGTAACCATGATATTGTTTTCTACTTCTGTGACTCTATTTCTGTTTTGTAAATAAGTTCATTTGTATTACTAATTTAGGATTTCACATGTAAGCAATATCATATGATATTTATCTTGGATAAACTTTACTCAGTATGACAACCTCTAGGTCCATCCATTTTGCTTCAGATGGCATTATTTCATTCTTTTTTATGGCTAAGTAATATTACTTTGTCTATAAGTGCCACATCTTTATTCATTCATCTATTGATGGCCATTTAGGTTGCTTCCATATCTTGGCAATTGTAAATACTTTTACTGTGAACATTGAGGGTGCTTGTATCCTTTTGAACCATATTTTCCTCCAGATATATGCCCAGGAGTGGGATTGCAGGATCATATGGTACTTCTATTTTTAGTTTTTTTAAGGAACCTCCATACTCTTCTCCATACTGATAGTATCAATTTACATTCCCATGCAGAGTGTAAGAGAGATCCCTTTTCTCCATATTCTAATCAGCATTTATTGCTTGTAGACTTTATGTGATGACCATTACGAAAGGTGTGAGGTGATATCTCATTGTAATTGATTTGAATTTCCCTGATAATTAGTGATGTTAGGCATATTTTGACTTGTGTTTTGGCCATTTGTATGCCTTCTTTAGGATTCCATGGTGGCTCACTGATAATGACCCCACCTGCAATGCAGAATCTCTGAGTTGGACAGATCTCCTGAAGAAGGAAATGACAACACACTCTAGTATTCTTGCCTGGGAAATCCCACAGACAGAGGAACCTGGGGTCATAAATGAGTTACACACAACTTATTGATTAAACAATAGTAACAATTTTTTCTTTGGAGGATTCTGTGTTTAGAAATCTGCTCATTTTTTGATTGAGTTATTCATTTTTTTGGCATAGAACTATATGAGCTGTTCATATATTTTGGAGATTAATCCCTTATAATATTACTTCTTTTTCAAATTTATTTTTCCCATTCTGTGGTTTATCTTTTTGTTTTACTTGTTCCTTTGCTGTGCAAAGGTTTTTAAGCTTAATTTGGTCCTATGTATTTATTTGTGTCTTTATATCCATTACTATAGGAGGCAAATCAAGGGAAAAAAAAATACTGCTGCAATTTTTGTCAAAGAGTGCTCTGCTTATAGACTCCTACCATACATTTAGCTCTTTAATTCGAGTTTATTTTTGTGTATGGTATTAGAGAGTGTTCAGTTCAGTTCAGTTCATTTTCTCAGTAGTGTCCAACTCTTTGTGACCCCATGGACTGCAGCATGCCAGGCCTCCCTGACCATCACCAAACTAATGTTCATTGAATTGGTGATGCCATCCAACCATCTCATCCTCTGTCATCCCCTTCTCTTCCAGCCTTCAGTCTTTCATAGCATCAGGGTCTTTTCCAATGAATCAGTTCTTCATATCAGGTGGCCAAAGTATTGAAGTTTTGGCTTCAACATCTGTCCTTCCAATGAACACCTAGGACTGATCTTTAGGATGGACTGGTTGGATATCCTTGCAGCCCAAGGGACTCTCAAGAGTCTTCTTCAGCACCACAGTTCAAAAGCATCAATTCTTTGGTGCTCAGTTTTCTTTATAGTCCAACTCTCACATGCATACATGACCACTGGAAAAACCATAGCCTTGACTAGCTGGACCTTGTTGACAAAGTAATGTCTCTGTTTTTCAATATGCTATCTAGGTTGGTTGTATCTTTCCTTCCAAGGAGTAAGCGTCTTTTAGCTTCATGGCTGCAATCACCATCTACAGTGATTTTGGAGCCCAGAAAAATAAAGTCTGACACTGTTTCCACTGTTTCCCCATCTATTTGCCATAAAGTGATGGGACCAGATACCATGATCTTAGTTTTCTGAGTACTGAGCTTTAAGCCAACTTTTTCACTCTCCTCCCTCACTTTCATCAAGAGGCTCGTTAGTTCTTCTTCACTTTCTGCCATAAGGGTGGTATCATCTGCATATCTGAGGTTATTGATATTTCTCCCAGCAATCTTGATTCCAGCTTATGCTTCTCAAGCCCAGCGTTTCTCATGATGTACTCTGCATGTAAGTTAAATAACCAGGGTGACAATATACAGTCTTGACATAGTCCTTTTCCTATTTGGAACCAGTCTGTTTTTCCATATCCCATTCTAACTGTTGCTTCCTGACCTGCATACTGATTTCTCAAGAGGCAGGTCAGGTGGTGTGGTATTCCCATATCTTTCAGAATTATCCAGTTTCTTGTGATCCACATAGTCAAAGGCTTTGGGATAGTCAATAAAGAGAGTGTTCAGATTTCATTTTTGCTACAGGCAGAAAAACAAAACAGAAAGCAAATATAGTCTTTTGATTCAAACAGCCAAGGATTTGTTCCTTGGTATTCTCTCCCATACACCGTAATTTTATGAAAGCTGACTTGAATCTTAGTATCCTTATCTTTAAAATCAGGATATTATCAAGTTCATTAGATTGGTATGATATATAAGGCATCAATGAACTTAAGGTTTCTGGGAAATAATGTGTTCGATAATGGAAAACAATCTGATTCACAGCTGCATTAAAATTATAAAATATGTAGGAATAAATCTAAGGTGGCAAAAGACCTGTAGTCCAAAAAACTAAAAGGTGATTTTGAAAGAAATTGAGGCCGATGCAGATGAAAAGTTAAACAGTATTCTTTTATTGGATGAATCAATATTATTAAAATAACCATACTACTCAAGGCAATCTACAGATGAAATGCAAACCCAACCGAAATACCAAAGTCATATTTCAAAGAACTGGAACAAATAATTTTAAAATTTGTATGGAAACATAAAAGAATTGGAATAGTCAAAGTAATCTTGAAAAAGAAGAATAGAGCTAGAGAAATCACACTCTCTCACTTCACACTATACTATAAAGCTACAGTAATCAAAACAGTATGGCACTGACACAAAAACAGATACATAGATCAGTGGAAGACATTATAGTGCCCAGAACTATGCTCACTTTCAGTCAATTGATCTATGAGAAAGAAGACAAGAATAGAGAATGGAGAAAAGACATTCTCTTTAATAAGTGGTGTTGAGATGCTGGAAAAACCAAACAGCTACATGTAACAAAACAAAATCAGAACATTTTCTAACACCATATTGAAAAAGTAAACTCAAAATTGATTAAAGACCTAAATGCAAGGCCAGATAATACTCTTAGAGGGAAACACTGTTTGACATAAATCACATTTGTTTTTTTGTTTGTTTGTTTGTTTTTTAATCTCTCTCCTCAAGTAAAGTAAATAAAAGCTAAAATAAGCAATGGACCTAAAAATGGGACCTAAATAAATGTAAAAGCATTTGCACAGGAAAAGAATCATCAACATAAAATTAAAAAACAGTCTACTGAGTGGGAGAAAATATTTGCAAGTGATGTGACCCATAAGGAATAAATATCCAACAAATATAAACAGTTCATAGCAACTTGACATTAAAACAACAAGTAACCTGATTAACAGTGGGCAGATAAATTGAATTTAAATTTTGCTAAAGAGGAAGTGCAGATGACCAACAATTCCATGAAAAGATGCTTAACATCTTTTAATCATCAGGGAAATATAATTCAAAACCACATTGAACTATTAACTCATGCCTGTCAAAATGGCTGTCATCAGAGTCTACAAATAACAAATTTTACAGAAGATGTGGAGAAAAGGGAAACCACAATTCTTTTATGTTTCCATACAAATTTTAAAATTATTTGTTCCAGTTCTTTGAAATATGACTTTGGTATTTCGGTTGGGTTTGCATTTCATCTGTAGATTGCCTTGAGTAGTATGGTTATTTTAATAATATTGATTCATCCAATAAAAGAATACTGTTTAACTTTTCATCTGCATCGGCCTCAATTTCTTTCAAAATCACCTTTTAGTTTTTTGGACTACAGGTCTTTTGCCACCTTAGAAAAGGGAATGTAAATTGGTGCAACAACTATAAAAAACAGTATGAAATTTTAAAATATATACATATTTGTATATTAGGACTACTATATAATCTAGCAATTCTACTTCCAGGTATATATTCGTTGGGAAGCATCATACAAAA
Source organism: Bos indicus (assembly GCF_029378745.1). NCBI lineage: Eukaryota > Metazoa > Chordata > Mammalia > Artiodactyla > Bovidae > Bos > Bos indicus. The sequence continues at coordinate 6,181,863 of NC_091771.1, forward strand.
TAGCCGTATTAGGAGAAAGTCCTTGGGAAAATGGCGAAGGGCCAGAGGTACCCGGCTTTGTGTACTGCGGACAGAAAAACATCTCCTGCCTTTGGTTATGCTCAGTGCCCAGATTTAATATTAAATAGGGATGCTACTTGAGAAAACAGGTTGTGGGATAAGCACATGAGTCACTTAGAGTGCGCTGTTCTTGAAATGTTTTTACTGATTATGTGTTAACCCCGTATGCGCTCTGCTGGCCGTATACTTTAAGCTCTTTGTTCCTGCTTCTGTAAAAAGGCTTGACTGCAGAAATAAACTTGCAGTCCTTGCAAAAGACTGTCCGAATGTCATTCTTTCACGTTCGTCGCTTCCAAGTCCTGGGGAGAAAAATCCCCAACAAGTGGCGCCTGAACAGGGACTTGAAAGGAAGGCTGAACAAAGCGATGAGCCCCTGCAGAAAGAGGTAAGCAGGATGGGACAACATAACAGTAAAATTCCTTTCATTTCTATAATGCATCATTTTTGAAACAAAACGGTGTTAATGTTTCAAGAGATCAGTTGAACGACTGCTATCATATTTTACTGGAACAATTCGTGGTTCCCAGAAGAGAGGACACTCAATCTAGACATATAGAAAAGGGTTAAAAATAATGTTTTGCGAGCATATAGGCAAGGGTTACATGGTCACTCATACGGGCTATCATAGAACAAATTGAAGGGTATAACGTTGATTTGGAAGTAAAAACTATTCAATCTTTACATGAATATGAGCTTAAAGAACAAGATATGCAAGGTGCTTTGAAATATAAGAATGTTATGCTCAATCAGACACAATCCTTAGAAAAACAACTTAGAGACATATATATATATATACATGATGTGTCAAACCTGAAGCCACTTAGAACGGAGATCATTTAATTCAACGGACAGCCCAAATCTGAGGTTTTTCCTTCTGCTCCGCCTGTAACAACAATTGCTAACTTTGCTCTACTAACCGCTTCACTCCTCCTCGGGAGATGCCTGCTTATGCTTTCGCTTTCCCGATACAATTTGATCAACCCGTACAGGGTCAAAATTCTTGGGACAGTATAGATTTTAGCATGTTGTCTAATTTTAAGAAAGCATGTACTCTGTATGGACCTACTTTTCCTTACTGTATAGAATTTCTCAGAGAATGGGCTTGCCATTGGATGTCATATGATTTTTTTCAAGTAGCAAAGATGGCTTTAAATCCTCAAGAATTACTGCAATGGCAAATGTGGGTTAATGATGAGGCCCAACAGCTGATGATTGACCAGCAATTTCATGGTAACCCTGCCAATTTAACTTACCATATACTGACTGTAACAGGGACTATGGCCAATGTAATGGCGCAGTTAGCTAATATTACCCTTGAGATGCTGCATTTCATTAAAGAAACTGCCTGCAGGGCATGGGCAAAAGTTGATAGCACTAACTCTGTTGGTTCATTTGTTAAGATTATTCAAGGACATGAGGAGGAATATTCTCAATTTCTGGAAAATTAAAGGATGCAGTTGAGAAATCTATTAAGGATGTGACTTTACAAAATATTATTTTAAACAACTTGCTTTTGAAAATGCTAATGAGGAATGTCGATCTGTGCTCAGACCAATTCGAGAGACTGGCTCTCTTATGGAATATTTGAAAGCATGTAGGGACATTGGATCTATGTCCCATAGAGAAAAATTGGCAACACTAGAAACCTTTAATGTACAAAAAGCTGCTAATGCCAAATGTTTTAACTGTGGGAAGCCCGGCCATATGAACAAACAATGTCACATGCCAACACAGGCTGGAATAATACTATTTCTAATAAGAAGAGACCCCCAGGAGTATGTCCAAGATGTAAAAAGGGGTTCCATTGGCTGAATGAATATCATTCTAAATTTGATAAGGATGGAAACACCTTGAACCCCAGTGCACAACAAAAACAGGGAAACTGATAAAGGGGCCGTCCTCTAGCCCCACTACAAAAGGAGGACCTAATGTTATGATGCTACAAGCAGCTACATCTAAGAGTGCTTGCATTGATATACCTAGTCCTTATGATATGGAACTAATAGAATTATACAACCACCACAAAATTCCCACTGGATATTATGGCCCAATTTCACCCAGGACAATGGGACTTATTTTGGGACATAGTAGCTGTGCGATGAGAGGTTTAATGGTATTGACCGGTGTTATGGACGAAGATTATGAAGGGGAAATACATATTATGGTAAATGTTGTGAAAATGGGAAATGTATACTTACAAACAGGGGAACATTTTGCACAATCATTACTTTTGCCATTTGTCAAACCAATGAAGGCATCTGATAAAGTTTGGCAGGGAGGCTTTGGCAGTACCAACCTTACTGCTGTACTATCCACCTTATTAAAGGAACATCAGAAACCCATGCTTACATTACGTATATGGGGAAAGAATTTCACAGGCATGTTAGATACCGGAGCTAACATTTCAATCATTAGAGCTGCAGAATGGCCCCTTGATTGGGGTAAGGTTATGGCTCCTTCTAGACTATTAGGAATGGGTGAAGCTGATGCCACACAAACTTATGTCAATACATCCTATTTACAAGTGTATGGCCCTGATCAAATTGTAGCTTATCTTAAACCATATATTACTAATATCCCAATCAATTTATGGGGACGGGATTTTCTTGAACAAACGAAAGTCACAATTTCTTTAAATGAACCTTTTTACTGGAGGCCATTGAATTATTACCGCTGCCCCTCGATTGGGAATCTAATACCCCAATATGAACACCTCAACAGCCCCTAACTAAAGAAAAATTGGCAGCTCTTATTCAATTAGTTAATGAACAATTACAAAAAGCTCATATAGAACCTTCATTTTCCCCATGGAATTCCCCTGTTTTTGTAATAAAGAAGAAATCAGGAAAATGGCAAATGTTGATAGATTTAAGAAATGTTAATAATACCATGTTCCCTATGGGGCCCTTACAACCCAGATTGCCCTCCCCTTCTATGGTACCAAAAGGATGATCTATAGTTATTATTGACTTACATGACTGCTTTTTTACTATACCTCTGCACCCTAAAGATAGAAGACGTTTTGCCTTTTCAGTTCCTTCTATAAATCACATGGCTCCTGTTAAAAGATTTCAATGGAAGGTGCTACCTCAAGGAATGATGAACTCTCCTACCATTTGCCAATATCTCATATCTGTTTTATTATAACCCATTAGAGATAAATATCCTACTACATTTATAATTCATTACATGGATGATACACTTCTTTCTATGGAATCTGAACTCTATTTGCAACAGTTATACCATGAAGTTACTACTACTCTTCAAAATCATGGCCTGCTTGTTGTGCCAGATAAAATTCAATGGAAAGCACCCTTTAATTATTTAGGACATGTTATGGAAGAATCTAAAATCAAACCTCAAAAAACTCAAATTTCAATGCAGTCTCTACGCACGCTGAATGATTTTCAAAAATTGCTGCTGCTGCTGCTGCTAAGTCGCTTCAGTCGTGTCTGACTCTGTGTGACCCCATAGACGGCAGCCCACCAGGCTCCCCCGTCCCTGGGATTCTCCAGGCAAGAACACTGGAGTGGGTTGCCATTTCCTTCTCCAATACATGAAAGTGAAAAGTGAAAGGAAAGTCGCTCAGTCATGTCCGACTCTTAGCGACCCCATGGACTGCAGCCTACCAGGCTCCTCCGTCCATGGGATTTTCCAGGCAAGAGTACTGGAGTGGGGTGCCATCGCCTTCTCTGCAAAAATTGCTAGGAGATATTAATTGGCTACGGCCATCTGTTGGCATCCCCACCTATGCCTTACAAAATCTACTTAAAATTTTAGAGGGATCCCCTGACCCTAATAACCCTAGGAAGCTAACAAAAGAGGCCAAAGAAGAACTGGCCTTAATAGAGAAACGCATTCAACAATCTTTTTCAACTCAACTAGATTATGATCAACCAGTTTCTTTATATATATTCCCCACTGAACATTTGCCCACTGCAATTATAGCTCAACATAGCCCAATAGAATGGATATACTTACACACTAAACAGTTTAAAAAATTGTATCATATATTGAGAAAATAGGGCACTTAATTATGTCAGGAAGAAGCCATGTACAAACTTTGACTGGCTTTAATCCATATGCAATACACGTCCCCTTGACAAAAAAGGAATTGCAAATTGCCTTACAGTATAACTTGACCATGCAAATGGCATTAAATGATTTTCAAAATGTTATCTCATTTCATTTGCCAAAAGGAAAATTATGGGACTTTCTACAATGTACTAAATTCATTATAACTAATATCATTGCATCCCAGCCTATTTCCAATGCATCCACCTATTTCATTGATGGCAACAAGAAAGGCATAACAGGGATTGTCAGCTCTGATATCAAAGAGAAATTACCCACTACCTATTCTTCAATACAAAGAGTTGAATTATATGCTTTATATGCTCTTTTGTCACTTCAACCATTATCCTTCAATGTGTATACTGATTCCAAATACCTTGCTTCCCTTTTTCCTGATTTTGTTACTGCCTTTTTATACAACCTAGATGAAGAATTATATACTCTCTTTTCACAAACTCAAGCCTTAATTCTCTCACATACGGAACCTTTCTTTATTGCACACATACGTGCTCATTCAGGTTTACCTGGCCCTCTGGTTACAAAAAATGATGCTATTGACAGGCTCATAGCTCCCATTTTTACGTCTGCCATTGACGAACATGCTAATCTTCATATCAATGCTAACAGATTGCACTCTAAATACCATATTTCTCTCACTGAAACATGGTATATTATTAAAACCTATGATGTCTGTGCCCCTCTACATTTACAGACTACGATTTCAAAAATTTATCCCCGGGGGCAACAACCTAATTCCCTTTGGCAATCTGACTTCACTCACTACTCCTTAGGAAAATTTTCTTTACTTTTTATCTCAATAGATACATTTTCCGACTTTATCTGGACAGTAGCTATCTCTTCAGAATCCAGTAAACATGCCATTTCCACACTCTTACTCACCTTCCCTGTTATGGGTATTCCTTCTGTCTTGATAATAGACAATGGACCTACATTCACCTCACATTCGTTTCATTCATTTTTATCAGAATGGAACATAACACACATTACAAGAATACCCTATAATCCTCAGGATCAAGCCATTATTGAAAGAGCCCACCGCACCCTAAAAACTCATTTATTAAAACAGAAAGGGGGAATATGGAAGAGGAGATACACTTCTTATCCAACGAACCCTCAATTACTATTATTTTTAATTCTTATTCCGTAAATTTTTTAAACTTAACAAAAAATAATTCTGACACTTGTACAGATAGACATTTTGCAGAAGACAAAAACAGCAAATTAGAAATCAATACACCAATATGGTATAAGCAATTTAATCAATGGCTGCCAGGAATCTTATGACTCCTAGGCAAGGGTTTTGGTCTTGTCATTGCAGATGGAGAGGAAATCTGGGTTCCCCTTCGCCATGTCCATTACCGAGAGGGACCCCAAGACTGGACTCCCTTGGAAAGTGATGAAGTTGACGCAAAGGGTCTTGTCAATGACCCTGGAGGAACCAAGGAGGAAACGCCATCATCTGAATCCTTACCCGACATGGGCTCAAGTGGAAAACATGACTCGTCAGGCTGAGCAGACACTGAAGAGCAAGAGGAATATCATAACTGCTCCTGGTTTAATAGATCAAGCACTGGAGGCTTTCATAAATCTAAGACAAGTTTCTGGACTGATAAGGACATATTGCTGAATTAGTATAACAGGTGCTTATCACCCCCATGACCCAGGATTGTCGTCACCATTGTGGGGCCAAAGCAATGGCACATTTGGAAAATTTCAGCAGCTTTAGAGCACTTCGCTAATGTTTATGGGACTATGGGTGTATTTCATCCTTCTAATTATACCTTCCTATATAATGCTGTTAAGTCGCTTCAGTCATGTCCAACTCTGTGCGACCCCATAGATAGCAGTCCACAAGACTCTGCCGTCTCTGGGATTCTCCAGGCAAGAACACTAGAGTGGGTTGCCATTTCCTTCTCCAATGCATGAAAGTGAAAAGTGAAAGGGAAGTCCCTCAGTTGTGTTTGACTCCCAGAGACCCCATGGACTGCAGCCCACCAGGCTCCTCTGTCCATGGGATTTTCCAGGCAAGAGTACTGGAGTGGGGTGCCAATGCCTTCTCCATATATAGTACTGGCTATATTCAATCACGTGTTCACCTTCCGTACTTGTTTATTATAGGGTATTTTGATATTGACTTATCGGCCAAGATTTTCAATTGTACTGCATGTGCATTGTATACCTGCCTTAATCACACCATTTCATATCACAATGTTAGCATTGCACTAGTTAAACAACGATCTGAGTTATGGCTTTCCGTAAACTTAACTGAACCTTGGACTGATTCTGTATTTCTTTCTGTATTGTTGAAAACTGGGCTTAGGCAATCTAAACGCATCATTGGGTGGATTATTGCAGGCATCTTAAGCCTTATCTCCATTGTGACTGTAGGAACTTTGTCTGGTATGGCTTTACATACTTCTATATAAAATCATGATTTTATCACTGCTTGGCACAAAGACTCTCATGATCTGTGGACTCAATAAGCTCAAATAGATCAGCAATTACAAACATGAATTAATGAGTTACAAACTGTGGTTATCTACTTAGGAGATCAAATGCAGCAACTGACTTTCTGAACACGTATACACTGTCACTGGAATTTTACTTCTTTTTGTCTGACTAACATGCCCTATAATAGCACTGAATATCCTTGGGATAAAGTTAAGGTGCATTTGCAGGATCTCACAGATAACTCAAGTTTAGACATCAATTTGTTGAAACAAGTTGCTAATTTTCAAGTTAGGGTACCTAGGGAATTGTCTAGCACTCAATTCTATGATACTTTAACCAAAACCCTATCATCTCTAGACCCTAGAGCTTGGCTTTCAGGAAGCAATATTTTTATATATGTATTAATCACCCTGCTCTTTTTGTCATTGCTTATAGGATACAGGATATTCCGTGCCTCCCACAATGGACTCCAACTAGCAGCCGCCGTGCTTAAATTAAAAACAAAAGGAGGATATGTTGGGAAGCGTAGTACAAAATAGCCGTATTAGGTGAAAGTCCTTGGGAAAATGGCGAAGGGCCAGAAGTACCCGGCTTTGTGTACTGAGGACAGAAAAACATCTCCTGCCTTTGGTTATGCTCAGTGCCAAGATTTAAAAATAAATAAGGATGTTACTTGAGAAAACGGGTTGTGGGATAAGCACATGAGTCACTTAGAGCACGTTGTCCTTGAAATGTTTTTACTGATTATGTGTTAACCCCGTATGTGCTCTGCTGGCTGTATACTTTAAGCTTTTTGTTCCTACTTCTATAAAAAGGCTTGACTGCAGAAATAAACTTGTCAGTCCTTGCAAGAGACTGTCCGAGTGTCTTTCTTTCAGGTTCATCGCTTCCAAGCCCCTGGGAGAAAATCCCCAACAATATCCAAAGAAACAAAAGCAATAACTGGGAAATATACATCAACCCTATGTTCATAGCAGCATTATTTACAGTTTCTAAGATTTGGAAATAATCTGTGTCCATCAACAGATAGTGGATAAAGAAGATATGCCTTATACATACAGATACACAGACACAGATACAGACACACACACACACATACACACACACACACATGTGCATATTATTGTTCTGTCACTAAGTCAAGTCCAACTCTTTGCAACCCAAAGGACTATAGAATACCAGGGTACCCTATCTTCCACTGTCTCCCAGAGTTTTCTCAAATTCATGTCCATTGAGGTGGTAATATTATCTAACCATTTCTTCCCATGCCATCCCCTTTTTCTTTTGCCTTCAGTCTTTCCCAGCATCAGGGTCTTTTCCAATTCCAATGAGTTGGCTCTTTGCATCAGTTGGAAGTATTGGAGATTCAGCATCAGTCCTTTCAATAAATAATCAGGATTTATTTCCTTTAAGATTGACTGGTTTGGTCTCTTTGCAGTCCAAGGGATTCTCAAGAGTCTTCTCCAACACCACAGTTCAAAAGAATCAATCCTTTGGCACTCAGCCTCTTTTATGGTCGAACTGTAACATCTGTATATCACTACTGGAAAAAAAAACATAGCTTGAACTATATGGACTTTTGTGGGAAAGTGATTTCTTTGCTGTTTAATATGCTGCCTAGGTTTTTCATAACTTTCCTTCCAAGGAGCAAGCATCTTTTAATTTCATGGCCTCAGTCACCATCTGAAGTGATTTTGGAGTCCAAGAAAAGAAAATCTGTCACTCCTTTCATTTCTATTTTCCATGAAGTGATGGAACCAGATGACATGATTTTAGTTTTTTGAATGTTGAATTTTAAGCAAGCTTTTTCACTCACTTCTTTCCCCACATCAAGATACTCTTTAGTTCCTCTTTAATTTCTGCTGTTAGAGTGATATCATCTGTGTATCTGAGACTGTTGATATTTCTCCCAGCAATCTTGATTCCAGCTTGTGATTCATCCAGCCTAGCTTTTCTCATGATGTACTCTGCAAAGAGGTTATAGAACCAATGTGACAGTATACAACTTTGTCATACTCCTTTCCCAAGTTTGAAACATATCTGGTTCTAACTGTTGCTTCTTGACATACATACAGTTTTCTGGGGAGGCAGGTAAGGTAGAATGGTATTCCCATCTCTTTTAGAGTTTTCCACATTTTGTTGTGATCCACACAGTCAAAGGCTTTAACTTAATCAACGAAGAAGAAGTAGATGTTTTTTTCTGGAACTCTATTTCTTTTCCCATGATCCAACAAATGTTGGCAATTTGGTTTCTGGTCCCTCTGTCTTTTCTAAACCCAGCTTGTACATATGGAATTTCTCAGTTCATGTACTGATGAAGCCTATCTTGAAGGATTTTGATTGTAACCTTGCTAACATATGTGATACATGCAATTGTATGGTAGTTGGAACATTCTTTGGCATTGCTCTTCTTTGAGATTTAAATGAAAACTGAGCTTTTGCAGTCTTGTGACAACTGCTGAATTTTTCGAATTTGCTGACATATTCTGTGCAGCACTTTCACAACATTGTCTTTTAAGATTTGAAATAGCTCAGCTGGGATTCCATCACCTCCACTAGCTTTGTTCATGTAATATTTCCTAAGGCCCACTTGACTTCACAATACAGGATGTCCTACTCTAGGTGAATGACCATACCATCATGGTTAAACAGGTAAGTAAGACATTTATGTATAGTTTTCTGTGTATTCTTGTCAAATGTCTTCTGCTTCTGTTAGGTTCTTGTGATTTCTGTACTTTATTGTGTCCATCTTTCCATGAAATGTTCTCTTGGTATCTCCAGTTTTCTTGAAGATATTTCTAGTCTTTCCCATTTTATTGTTTTCCTTTATTTCTTTGCACTGTTCAATTAAGAAGGCTTTCTTATTTCTTGCTCTTCTCTGGAACTCTGGATTCAGTTGGGTGTACATTTCTTTTTCTCCCTTGACTTCATTTCTCTTCTTTCCACAGCTATTTGTAAAACTTCCTTAGACCCTACATTCTTGCATTTCTTTTTTGTTTTTCAGATAATTTTGTTTACTGACTCCTATTCAATGTTAACAGCTTCCACCCATAGTTCTTCATGGAGTCTGTCTACAAGATCCAATCCCTTGAATCTATTTGTTACCTCCACTGTATAATTATAAGGTATTAGATATAGTCATACCTGAATTGCTATAGTCATACTGAAATTGCCAATAAGGAGCTGATGATCTGAGCCAGTCAGCTGCAAATCTTGTTTTTGCTAACTGTATAGAACTTTTCCATCTTCCACTGCGAAGAATATAACGATTCCATTTTCAGTGTTGACCATTTGGTGATGTCCATGTGTCTCCTGATTTGCTTGAAATGTGTTTTCTGTGACCACATTTTCTCGTGACAAAACTTTGCTAGCCTTTGCCCTTGTTCATTTTGTACTCTGAGACCAAACTTTACTGTCATTCCAGATATCTCTTAACTTCCTACTCTTTCATTCCAATTCCCTATGATGAAAAGGTCTTCATTTTTGGGGGTGGGGGGGCGGGGGCGGGTGTTAGTTCCTATCAGCTTCAGCTTCTTTGGTATAAGTGATTGATATATAGACTTAGATTACTGTGATGTTAAATGTTATGCCTTGGAAATGAAACGAGTTCATTTTGTGCGTTTTGGAGTTGTACCCAAATACTCTACTTTAAGCTCCTTTGTTAACTATGAGGGTTACTCCATTTCTTCTAAGAGATTATTTCAACAGTACTATATATAAAGGCTATCCAAATTAAAATTGCCCATCCCCATCCATTTTATTTCACTGATTCTTAAAATGTCAGTGTTCAACCTTGCCATTTCATGTGTGACCACATCCAGTTTACCTTGATTCATGGATCTGACTTTCCAAGTTACTATGCAATATTCTTCTTCTTCAAAAAACTTTAAACTTTTTATTTTTGTTGTGGTAATTGCAGGTGAACAGCAAAGGGACTCAGCCATACACATACATGTATCAATTCTCCCCCAAAGTTCCCTCCCATTCAGCATGGAGGGATGGATAGTTGTGGAGTTTGGGAAGGTCATGTACACATTGCTCTATTCAAAATGGATGACCAACAAAGACCTACTGTATAGCATATGGAACACTACACAAGGTTTCACAGTGTTGTTTTTCACATCATTGGACTTGACTTTTGCCACTAGACACATCCATAACTAAGTTTCATTTTCACTTTGCCCTGGTGGCTTCATTTTTCTTCTGGAACTATTAGTAATTTCTCTCTACTCTTCCTCAGTAGCATACTGGACACCTTCCAACCTGGAGGGTCTTATTTCCAGTGTCATATATTTTTACCTTTCGTACTTTTCATGGGGTTCTCAAGGCAAAAATATTGAAGTGGATTGCCATTTCCTCCTCCAGTAGAAATCTTCACTATAACCTGTCTGTTTTTGGTGGCTTTACATGGCATGTCTTATAGGTTTACTGTGTTATGCTGTCTCCTTTGCCATGATGAGGCTGTGATCCATGAAGGGGATACACACACACATGCACACACATGTGCACACATATATATGTATATGAGCTTCCCAAATGGCATTAGTAGTAAAGAACCTACTTGGCAATGCAGGAAATAAAGAGATGTGAGTTTGATCCCTGGGTCAGGAAGATTTCCTGGAGTAGGAAATGGTAACCTACTCCAATGCTCTTGCCTGGAAAATTTCATAGACAGAAGGGGATGGCAGGCTACAGTCTATGGGATCACAAAGAGTTGAACACAACTGAGCACACACACACACACACACACACACACACACACACATACACATACACAGTGGAATTCTACTCAGCTATAAAAAAAAAAAAAAAAAAAGAATGACATTTTACCATTTTCAGCTACTGGGATAGACTTGAATGGCATTTTGTTAAGTGAAATAAGTCAGACAGAGAAAGACAAATACTGTATGATGTCATTTATATGAATAATATAAAACAGAACAAACTATTATTATTATTTTTTTAAGCAGACACACATATAGAGAACAATTTAGAGATTGCAGGTGGCTTGGGGATGGCACCATGGGAATGAGGGAGCCAGGGGTCAAAGTATTGAGTTAAAGATAGATTCAAGGACATATTGTACATCAAGGGGAATATAGCTAGTATTTTGTAACAATTTTAAATGAAAATTAATCTTTCAAAATTGCATAAAAGTTAAAGAAAATTAATAGCCTTTGTTAACACGAGTGTGGATGATGAACAAACTACTTCTAAAGATTTAGTACAGAGGAAACAACTCAATATTCTGGTTGCAGTGACTAATAATTCTAAAATATTTTTTTAAATTTCATTATTCAAAGCATAAATAATGAATTGAATCATGTGAGGGCTTAGGTAAGAATTCCTCATCTTACTCTCCTCAGTAATTTATTTTTTAAAGACTTTGTAAAATCAGTAGTTATAGCAGTATGGACATATTGACTCCTACTATGTATCTATCCCTGTTACAAAACCTTAGAATTGACTGTAAATTATAATAAAAAAACTACTATAATGAAATTCAATAATGTCCTAGAAAATGTTTTATGAGTAGAAACATTTTTTTTCTAATAGAGTAAAGCTGATTAGCTCTAAAATTTATATCAGTAAAATTACGTACTATCCTTTTATCCATAATTTTTGTTTTTCACTTTGGTACTGATTTTAAAAACTATGTTATTTCTGTATAAAGCCAAGTTGCTAGTCAGTTCATCTGGCCACAGCTGCCAATCGAAAAGTTTGGTATCAACCAAGAAGGCAAGGGCACCCCACTCCAGTACTTTTGCCTGGAAAATCCCATGGATGGAGGAGCCTGGAAGGCTGCAGTCCATAGTGTCGCTGAGAGTCGGACACGACTGAGTAACTTCACTTTCACTTTTCACTTTCCTGCATTGGAGAAGGAAATGGCAACCCACTCTGGTGTTCTTGCCTGGAGAATCCCAGGGACGGGGAAGCCTGGTGGGCTGCCATCTATGGGATCGCACAGAGTCAGACACGACTGAAGTGACTTAGCAATAGCAATAGCAATTCTCAAACTTACTATCACTTTATAAATCTGAATTATTTCAAGAATAAAGGAACAGTGTACAAAGTATTATCTAACATAGAGTCATAAATAATTACGCTAACTAATCAGAAGAAGGAAGCAAATATCAGGGGTATGTAAGTATGCATATATATATATACATTTGTATGAATGCATGTATGCATTTATCTACGTATTTGCCTTCCAGTTATTCAGCTAACTGGATTCTCCATTCCATCTCTCTCTTTCTTTTAACTGAGTAGATATGGATTGTGTTGTGTGCTCAGTTGCTCAGTTGTGTTCAATTATTTGAGACCTCTTAGACTGTAGCCTGCCAGGCTTCTATGTCCCTAGAATTTTTAAAGCAAGAATACTGAAGTAAGTTGCAATTGCCTACTGCAGAGGATCTTCCGCACCCAGGGATTGAACCTGCATCACTAGAATCTCCTATATTGTCTGGAGGGTTCTTTACCAGGGCACTACCTGGGAAGCCCTAATGGGTTACTGAGCATTAATCTATGGCTTTTCAATAGCTTTTATTTAGCCATAGATTTTGGAGTGCTTTCTTCTCTGAACTATGTAAAACAAATGCTCAAAGTAAGCAAGAACATGTGATATTGAAATGACTTCTGAGCAAACCTCAACCTCAAATATAGCCTTTGCTCAAAAAAGTCTATTACTCAAACTGCTAAAATAAAACCAACTTGAGGAGGAAGCCTGTAACAGCTAGGATAAGTTATATGGTTTGAAAATGGGGAACAATTTTCATGGCTTCAAACACTAGTAATCCCCTATGTTAGAATGTCTTGTCAGTGTAAACCTGAAATTGAAAATGCTCAATTTGGTCTATCATATTAGACTGAGTGACCCGAATAATATATTTTCTCCTACTGTGTAGGGCAGGAATGTTCTCAAAGCTTCAAGTGCCCTTGGCAGCCAAGATTTGGGTATCCCTGTGATCTTCCAATTGACTTCTCTTGTATCTCAGTAATTATCCTTCCCTAAGTTGAACAACTGTACTTTCTATCCCACTTCTATAGAACCCATATTGCTTATTGTCATATAAGGTGTGGTTACATTTCAAACACTTATTTAAACTGAGTGATGATTAATGTTGCCACTCTCTCCTCATGTATGTGAAAAAACAGACATGTGTAACATAACAGCATCCAAGGGTGCAGATGGGTTTAGAGATATATCAGAAAAATGCAGGCAGGCTAAATAACATGAATCACCAAATAACCTCAGAATCTGAAAATATTCATGTGGGAGAATTTAAGTTCACTACCTTTCAGTATAAATTGTATTAAGGACTGTCTTTAAGAACACAAATCTGTCAACTGAATAAAAACCATAGTGCAAATAAAATGTTAAGTTATTTGGAAGCAACCTAGATGAATGGATAAGAAAGCTGTGTTACATATACACAATGGAATATTACTCAGCCATTAAAAAGAATATTTGAATCAGTTCTAATGAGGTAGATGAAACTGGAGCCAATTATACAGAGTGAAGTAAGCCAGAAAGAAAAAACACCAATACAGTATACTAACTCATATGTATGGAATTTATAAAGATGGTAATGATAACCCTGTATGTGAGACAGCAAAAGAGACACAGATGTATAGAACAGTCTTATGGACTCTGTGGAGTGGGCAAGAGTGGGATGATTTGGGAGAATGGCATTGAAACATGTATAATATCATATGTGAAACGAATCACCAGTCCAGGTTCGATGCATGATACAGGATGCTTGGGGCTGGTGCACTGGGATGACCCAGAGGCATGGTATGAGGAGGGAGGAGGGAGGGGGGTTCAGGATGGGGAACACGTGTAGACCCATGGTGGATTCATATTGATGTGTGCAAAACCAATACAATATTGTAAAGTAATTAGCCTTCAATTAAAATAAATTTATATTAAAAATAAAAATAAAGAATGTTCAGATTAGCAAAAAAAATAAATAAAATAAAATGTTAAGTTAATATAACATTCAAGGACAGAGCCTAACTGAAATATTTACTTAGTCAGAAAGCTTTATCCATTCAATTCCTGTTTAAGAGAGAGAATGGCTTGCCAGACTGATGTCATCATCTGATTTGCCTGCCAAGTATAATCCCATGGCAGAGATATGTACATAAAGCTTCCAGTGTCTGGCATTATAACTTTGAGTTTCATAACTAACAAAGTGTATGTATATTTTCTTTTTTCCAAATTTTCTCTCACTCTTTTTTTCCAAATTCTCTCTTCACCAAATTAAATCATGAGTGTTTGACTTTTCATGTAGCTTATTCACTAGAATAGAGTGGGCTGGTCAGACTGAAGGCCCTTTTTGGAATGCCATATCTAGCATTGAAAAAAATAAGTTTGTTGTACTCATTATTTTACTTACATTTATTTTGCTAGTTGAATCAATGATCCTGACTCTGAATAACTCCTGGGCTTTCCCGGTGGCTCCAGTGATAAATAATCTGCCTGTCAATGCAGGAGACCCGGGTTTAATCCCTGGATTGGGAAGATCCCTTTGAGAAGGAAATGGGAACTCATTCCAGTTTTCTTGTCTGGGAAATCCCATGGACAGATGAGCCTGGAGGGCTATAGTCCAAGAAGCTGCAAAGAGTGGGAAAACTTAGCGACTAAGTAACAATAAGCTTTTGTCCTAAGGAAAATCTGAAAATCTATAATTGCTGTTATATATGATGCTAAAGCTGAAACTCCAGTACTTTGGCTACCTCATGCGAAGAGTTGACTCACTGGAAAAGACTCTGATGTTAGGAGGGATTGGGGGCAGGAGGAGAAGGGGACAACAGAGGATGAGATGGCTGGATGGCATCACTGACTCGATGGACGTGAGTCTGGGTGAACTCCAGGAGTTGGTGATAGACAGGGAGGCCTGGCGTGCTGTGATTCATGGGGCTGCAAAGAGTTGGACATGACTGAGCGACTGAACTGAACTGATGTATATATGTTATAACATATATATAACATATATATGTGTGTGTGTATGTATCTGGCTAGATGGATGGCTTTGTGTAGAATTCTTTTCTTTAAAATTCTACTTTAGCCATCCAGCAATATTCAGTTTTAGAACCATAACCCAGATCACAGCAGTAAAAGCCCAGAATTCTAACTACAAGCAACCAGGGAATTCCCTCTAGTCAACTTATTAATTTAGAGAATTTAGGAAGTGAAGGCAATTCCTGAGAACATGTAGCCCAAACATGATGCTGTTGCAGTTTATGAAAACTATATAAGTCCTAAAGAAAATACTGTATCTGAAAATCTATCATCATTATTATATACATATGTGTGTGTGTGTGTATACATATATATGTGGTAGCAAATATTAGCTATGGTAAGTAGAAATTTTTGTTTCACTTAGAATAATATACTTCAGGTTCATCCATGTTGTCAAAATTGCAAAAATATGTGCATACATACATATGCATTTTATTTATCCATTTATCTATCATAAGACATTTAGATTGTTTTCATATCTTGGCTATTGTGAATGGTGTTGAAATGAACATGGAAGTGAGGATATCTTTTCAAGATATGGATTTATTTCCTTTGGATATATACTTAGAAGGTAAGGTGGCTCATAATAATGTCTTTAATTTTTTGAGGAACTTTTATAACATTTTCCATAATATCCATAGCAATTTGCATCCCCACCATTAGAGCATAGAGTAAAACAAACCAGACACAGAAATACAAATGATGCCTATGTGAGGTATTAGATAAGATAAGCACCTTTATTGTTATGAATATTTTATAGTATATTTATGCATCAGATCATCAAGTTGTACATAGTAAGCATATATAATTTTAAATTATCAACTATTCTTCAGTAACATTGAGAAAATAAATAATGCATGTTATTTTATGGATAAAAAATATAACTGGGCAAAATGGATAAAAAAATTATCCAACTACCGTCTACAAAAGACTCACTGTAGATCTAAAGACATGATAAGTTAAAAATGAAAGGATAGAAAACATTTTGGATACGATACCAAAGTTACAGTCAACACAAGAAAAAAAGTCTTGAATATTAAAAAAAAAGAAAGAAATACTTTTGTTCATCAATAGACAGCCCACATAATGGATAATATATTTTCAAATCATATGTCTTATAGAAAGTAAATAATTGGAATATATAGAAAACTCTTAAGACTCAATAATAAGAAAACAACCTTATCAAAAATGAACAGATTTAAATAGAGATTTCTCCAGCAAACACATACAAATGGCCATGCAAATACAAAAAGATGTTCAACATCACTAATCATTGGTAAATGCATAAATAACCACAGTGAGATACTTCTGCTGCTGCTGCTAAGTTGCTTCAGTCGTGTCCAACTCTGTGCACCCCCATAGACGGCAGCCCACCAGGCTCCCTCGTCCCTGAGATTTACCAGCCAAGAACACTGGAGTGGGTTGCCATTTCCTTCTCCAATGGATGAAAGTGAAATGTGAAAGTGAAATCCCTCAGTTGTGTCTAACTCAGTGACACCATGGACTGCAGTCCACCAGGCTCCTCTGTCCATGGGATTTTCCAAGCAAGAGTACTGGAGTGGGTTGCCATTGCCTTCTCCCACAGTGAGATACTACCTCATATCTATTAGGATGGCTACCGTCAAAGACTAAGAAATAACAAGTGTTGACAAGGATATGGAGAAACTGGAAGATTTGTGCACTGCTGGTGGAAACGTAAAAAGGGTGCAGCCACCTAGGAAACAGGATGGTGTCTCCTCAATAATATAAACGAGAATTGCCATGTGATACAATGATTTCACTTCTAGCATCTAACCAAAAGAATTAAAGGCAGAACTCAGGGACTTCCAAGGCAGTCCAGTCGTTAAGACTCTGCACTACCAATGCAGGAGGTGCAGGCCCCATCCCTGGTAGGGGACTTAAGATCCTATATGCCTTGCAGCATGGCTAAAATAAGATAAAACAAGGCTCAAAGAGATGTGTAAGCATCTGTATCTACAATGACGTTATTCCCCATAGCCAAAAGATGGAAGTGACCCAACTGTTCACCTAAAGATGAGGATAAGTAAAATGTGTTACATGCAAATAATAGAAGGCTCTTCAACCTTAAAAGAAAAAAGAAAAAAAAAATCTGAAACATGCTACTGTTACAGATCCCAGGCTCACAGTGCTTGCTCCGTCTCAGGCCAATAAACTGAGAGACAGAGTGTTTAGGAAAAGAGTAGAGATTTTATTCGGAAAGTCAGCAGACTGAGAAGAATAGCCTAGTGCCCTAAAGAGACATTTTACCTAAGTTAGAATTCAGGCTTCTCTTATACCAAAGGAGATAAGGGTGTGGCTGATTGTTGCACATGTCTTGGTGCCTAAATCCTTTTTTGTTACTGTTGTCCACTTAGGTCTGGTCACAATGTTCCTGTAAACCTCCAACATAATAACTGTTATTCTCTGTTTTGCAAATTTTTATCTCTTTATGAATGAAAATTGTTATAGCTTTAAAGGTCAAGTCTGGGAGGCAGAACCTTCAGAATAGGCTATCATATATGTTTCAGGCTATAGGCAAAATTTGTTTAGAAAGGTGCAGCGTCAGTGACTAGCATAGGCGAAAGAACAATAAGGAAGAGATTTAATGCAGAGAAGGTTTGTTCTCCATTAAACACCACTACAGCATGGATAAACATTGAGGACATGATACCAAGTGAAATAAATCCATCACATAAAAGCAAATACTGTATGATTTAACTTATATAAAGTAACTAGAATAGCCAAATTCATAGAAGTAAAGTAGAATAGTGTTTGTCAAGTGCTGCATGGAGTAGGTAATATGAAGTTATTGTTTGATGATTGTAGCTTGTATTGTTGGAGAAGGCGATGGCACCCGACTCCAGTACTCTTGACTGGCAAATCCAATGGATGGAGGAGCCTGGAAGGCTGCACTCCATGGGTTCACGAAGAGTTGGACATGACTGAGCGACTTCCCTTTTACTTTTCATTTTCATGAATTGGAGAAGGAAATGGCAACCCACTCCAGTCTTCTTGCCTGGAGAATCCCAGGGACAGGGGAGTCTGGTGGGCTGCGGTCTATGGGGTCACACAGAGTTGGACACAACTGAAGTGACTTAGCAGCAGCAGCAGTAGCTTGTATTGTAATATGAAAAGAGTTCTGGAGATGGATGGTATTGATGGCTTTGAAACAATATGAATTGTTCTTAATACCTCTCAAGTTTGCATAAAAAATGATTGCAATGGCAAAGCCTCATACCTCTTTTTATATATATTTGAAGAATAAATGAGAATTTTGTGGAACAGAAATTCATGTGTGACCCAGGGCACTTAAAGTTTCCATTACCATAAAAAGATTATCTGAAAACAAAAATTTACTAGAATTTCATTAGATAATAATACAAATTAACAGTATATATATATATATATATATATATATATATATATATTACTATGGGCACCATATTCAAATGTATTAGAATAACACTTTATCCCCAGGACTGCTAAATAATATAGTATGATATAATGGGGAAAAATATCTAATTGGATGTTGAAAAAACTTGGCTAACCTCTTCCTTTGGTCTCTACTTTCATAATAGCAAAAATAATGATGAAGTATGTCTGATATTAAGTAAAAATAACTGTTTCTTTGAATATACTTTATCTCTTTTATGACAAATAAGTTATTCAACTCACCTGTCTTGATTTCCCCATATATAAATCACTATAATAATAGTATCCATATCATAGACTACTTGAGAAGGTTAAACAAAAACACATGGAGTTGCTTAAAAAGAGATACATACAATATTCAGTAGAATACATGTTCAATGAATTTAGCCATTTTAAAATTAACTTTAATGGAGTATAGTTGATTTACAATGTTGCATTAGTTTTTACTGTACAGCAGCGTGAGTCAGACTCACATATACATGTACTCTATCCCTTCTGGACTTCCTTATCATTCAGGTTGCCACAGTGCAATAAGTTAAGTTCTCTGTGCTATACAATCTCACTGATTATCTATTTTATGCATAATATTAAATAGTATATATGTGTCAATCCCAGTCTCCCAATTGCTGTCTTCCTTTCCCCCTTAGTACTCATATGTTTGTTCTTTTTTCTGTGTTTCTATTTCTGCTTTGCAAATAAGATCATCTATACCATTTTTCTAGATTTCACAAATATGTGTTAAAGTATATTTGTTTTTTCTCTTTCTTTTTTCATGCTATGACATCCACATCTCTACAAATGACTATTTTTTTTCCTTTTTTATGACTCATACTCCATTCTATATATGTACTACATCTTCTTTATCCATTCCTTTGTTGATGAACTTTTAGGTTGCTTCTATGTCCTGCCTATTATAAATAGTTCTGCTATGAACACTGGAAAGAATGTATCTTTATGAATTATTGTTTTCTCAGGGTATATGCCCAGTAGTGGAATTGTTGGATGATATGCTAGTTCTATTTTTGTTTTTTAAGGAAAATCTATACTGTTTTCCATAGTGGCTATATCAATTTACATTCCCAAAAACAACACAAGAAGGTTCCCTTTTCTCCACATCCTTTAATGACGTGTGAGGTGATGCTTCATTGTAGTGTTGATTTACAGGATGTTGTGCATCTTTGCATGTGTTTGTTGGTCAGGAGAAATGTCTACTAGATGTTTCACCCTTTTTTTTTTTTTTTTTTTTGCTTTTATGATACTGAGCTACATGAGCTGCTTGTATATTTTGGAGATTAATCTTTTGATAGTTGATCCATTTGCAAATATTTCCCCCTATTCCTAGGGTTATCTTTTCATCTTGTTTATGATTTCCTTTTCTGTGTAGAAACTTTTACTTTTAATTAGGTCTCATTTATTTATTTTTGTTTTTGTCTTGGTTACTCTAGGAGATGGGTCAAAAAAGATTTTGCTACAATTATGTCAAAGTGTGTTCTGCATATGCTTCCCTCTAAGAGTTTTATACTGGGTGGTCTTATATTCAGGTCTTCAATCCATTTTGAGTTTATTTTTATGTATGGTGTTAGAGAGTGTTCTAATTTCATTCTTTTACACTAAGCTGTCCAGTTTTCCCAGCACCACTTACTAAAGAGAATATCTTTTCTCCATTGTATATTCTTGTCTTAGAAATAAAGTGGAGCCAGAGATAAAGAAGACATAATAAATGTTTAACAAGGACCCAGAATAGCTAAAGAACAAGCAATCGATGATGAACAACCCAATAACTGAAATGAAGAATATACTAGAAGCAATCAATAGCAGAATAGCTGAGGCAGAAGAGCAGATAAGTGAGCTGGAAGACAGAATGATGGAAATAAATGCTAAGGAGCAGGATGAAAGAGAATAGAATGAAAAGAAATGTGTACAATCTCAGAGAACTCTGAGCAACATTAAAAGCATTAGCATTTGAAGTACAGGAGTCTTAGAAGAAGGAGAGAAAGGGAAAGGGTCTGAAAAATATTTGAAAAGATTATAGTCAAAAATGTCCCTAATATGGGAAAGGAAAGAGTCGATCAAGCCCAGCAACCACAGAGAGTCCTATACAGGATAAACTCAAGGAGTTTAGATACATAAACATGTATCAAACAAAACACATTTGATTAACACAAATTAATCAAACTAACAGAACTTAAATACAAAGAAAAAATATTAAAACAGCAAGGGAAAATCAACAAATAACTTACAATGAAACTCCTATAAGGTTAACAGTTGAACTTTTAGCAGAAACTTTGAAGGCCAGAAGGGAATAGCAAGACATATTTAAAATATGAATGGGAAAAATGCTACCCAGCAAGAATCTCATTCATATTCGATGGAAAAATCACAACCTTTACAGACAAGCAAAAGCAATTTTAATTCAGCACAAACAAACCAGTTTTACAACAAATGCTAAAGGAACTTTTCTAGGTAGGAAACACATATACAAAAAAAAAAAAAAAAAAAAGTCTACAAAAGTTTAGGTAATTTTGATGAAACTTAAATTAAAAAAATAATTTTTGTGATGATACTGATAAAATGCCAGTCACCTTTCTAAATGCTCTGTTTGTATTAATTCTTTTAATACTAACAAGAATATGTTGTACATACTTTTTTTTTTCTTTTTAGTTTTCGACTGCACTGCACAGCATGCTGGATTTCAGTTCCCAGATCAGAGATCAAACTAGTGCCCCCTGCAGTACAAGTTCAGAGTTTAACCACTGAGGAGTCCACCAAGGAAGTCCCAAAGCTATAAACACTTTTATCATTCTTCACCCCTATTTTCAATTCAGTTCAGTCGCTCAGTCGTGTCCAACTCTTTGCTACCCCATGAATCACAGCACGCCTGGCCTCCCTGTCCATCACCAACTCCCAGAGTGCACTTAGACTCATGTCCATGGAGTCAGTGATGCCATCCAGCCATCTCATCCTCTGTCGTCCCCTCTCCTCCTGCCCGCAATCCCTCCCAGTATCAGAGTCTTTTCCAATGAGTCAACTCTTCGCATGAGGTGGCCAAAGTACTGGAGGTTCAGCTTTAGCATCATTCCTTCCAAATAAATCCCAGGGCTGATCTCCTTCAGAATGGACTGGTGGGATCTCCTTGCAGTCCAAGGGACTCTCAAGAGTCTTCTCCAACACCACAGTTCAAAAGCATCAATTCCTCAGTGCTCAGCTTTCTTCACAGTCCAATTCTCACATCCATACATAACCACAGGAAAAACCATAGCCTTGACTAGATGGACCTTTTTTGGCAAAGTAATGTCTCTGCTTTTGAATATGCTATCTAGGTTGATTATAACTTTCCTTCCAAGGAGTAAGTGTCTTTTAATTTTATGGCTGCAGTCACCATCTGCAGTGATTTTGGAGCCCAGAAAAATAAAGTCTGACACTGTTTCCACTGTATCCCCATCTATTTCCCATGAAGTGATGGGACCAGATGCCATGATCATCGTTTTCTGAATGTTGAGTTTTAAGCCAACTTTTTCACTCTCCTCTTTCACTTCCATCAAGAGGCTTTTTGGTTCCTCTTCACTTTCTGCCATAAGGGTAGTGTCATCTGCATATCTGAGGTTATTGATATTTCTCCCGGCAATCTTGATTCCAGCTTGTGTTTCTTCCAGTCCAGGGTTTCTCATGATGTACTCTGCATACAAGTTAAATGAGCAGGGTCACAATATACAGCCTTGACGTACTCCTTTTCCTATTTGGAACCAGTCTGTTGTTCCATGTCCAGTTCTAACTATTGCTTCCTGACCTGCATACAAATTTCTCAAGAGGAAGGTCAGGTGGTCTGGTATTCCCATTTCTTTCAGAATTTTCCACAGTTTATTGTGATCCACACAGTCAAAGGCTTTGGCATAGTCAATAAGGAGAAATAGATGTGTTTCTGGAACTTTCTTGCTTTTTCAATGATCCAGCAGATGTTGGCAATTTGATCTCTGGTTCCTCTGCCTTTTCTAAAGCCAGCCTGAACATCAGGAAGCTCACGGTTCACATATTGCTGAAGCCTGGCTTGGAGAATTTTGAGCATTACTTTACTAGCATGTGAGATGAGTGCAATTGTGTGGTAGTTTGAGCATTCTTTGGCATTGCCTTTCTTTGGGATTGGAATGAAAACTGACCTTTTCCAGTCCTGTAGCCACTGCTGAGTTTTCCCAATTTGCTGGCATATTGAGTACAGCACTTTCACAGCATCATCTTTCAGGATTTGGAATAGCTCAACTGGAATTCCATCACCTCTACTAGCTTTGTTCATAGTGATGCTTTCTAAGGCCCACTTGACTTCACATTCCAGGATGTCTGGCTCTAGGTCAGTGATCACACCATCGTGATTATCTGGGTGGTGAAGATCTTTTTCGTACAGTTCTTCTGTGTATTCTTGCCATCTCTTCTTAATATCTTTTGCTTCTGTTAGGTCCATACAATTTCTGTCCTTTATTGAGCTCATCTTTGCATGAAATATTCCCTTGGTATCTCTAATTTTCTTGACGAGATCTCTAGTCTTTCCCATTCTGTTGTTTTCCTCTATTTCTTTGCATTGATCGCTGAAGAAGGCTTTCTTATCTCTTCTTGCTATTCTTTGGAACCAAGCATTCAGATGCTTATATCTTTCCTTTGCTCCTTTGCTCTTCGCTTCTCTTCTTTTCACAGCTATTTGTAAGGCCTTCCCAGACAGCCATTTTGCTTTTGTGAATTTCTTTTCCATGGGAATGGTCTTGATCCCTGTCTCCTGTACAATGTCACAAACCTCATTCCAAAGTTCATCAGGCACTCTATCTATCAAATCTAGGCCCTTAAATCTATTTCTCACTTCCACTGTATAATCATAAGTGATTTGATTTAGGTCATACCTGTATGGTCTAGTGATTTTCCCTACTTTCTTCAATTTAAGTCTGAATTTGGCAATAAGGAGTTCATGGTCTGAGCCACAGTCAGCTCCTGGTCTTGTTTTTACTGACTGTATAGAGCTTCTCCATCTTTGGCTGCAAAGAATATAATCAATCTGATTTTGGTGTTGACCTTCTGGTGATGTCCACGTGTAGAGTCTTCTCTTGTGTTGTTGGAAGAGGGTGTTTGTTATGATCAGTGCATTTTCTTGGCCAACTCTATTAGTCTTTGCCCGGCTTCATTCCGTAGTCCAAGGCCAAATTTGCCTGTTACTCCAAGAGTTTCTTGACTTCCTACTTTTTCATTCCAGTCCCCGATAATGAAAAGGACATCTTTTTGGGGCATTATTTCTAAAAGGTCTTATAAGTCTTCATAGAACCATTCAACTTCAGCTTCTTTAGCGTTACTGGTTGGGGCATAGACTTGGATTACTGTGATATTGAATGGTTTGCCTTGGAAACGAACAGAGGTCATTTTGGTTTTTTTGAGATTGCATCCAATTACTGCATTTTGGACCCTTTTGTTGACCATGATGGCTACTCCATTTCTTCTGAGGAATTCCTGCCCGCAGTAGTAGATATAATGGTCATCTTAGTTAAATTCACCCTTTCCAGTCCATTTGAGTTCGCTGATTCCTAGAATATCGACATTCACACTTGCCATCTCTTGTTTGACCACTTCCAATTTGCCTTGATTCATGGACCTGACATTCCAGGTTCCTATATGCAATATTGCTCTTTATAGCATCGGACCTTGCTTCTATCACCAGTCACATTCACAGCTGGGTATTGTTTTTGCTTTGGCTCCATCCCTTCATTCTTTCTGGAGTTATTTCTCCACTGATCTCCAGTAGCATATTGGGTACCTACTGACCTGGGGAGTTCCTCTTTCAGTATCCTATCATTTTGCCTTTTTGTACTGTTCATGGGGTTCTCAAGGCAAGAATACTGAAGTGGTTTTCCATTCTGTTCTCCAGTGGACCACATTCTGTCAGATCTCTCCACCATGACCCGCCCTTCTTGGGTTGCCCCACAGGGCATGGCTTAGTTTCATTGAGTTAGACAAGGCTGTGGTCCTAGTGTGATTACATTGACTAGTTTTCTGTGAGTATGGTTTCAGTGTGTCTATCCTCTGATGCCCTCTTGCAACACCTACCATCTTACTTGGGTTTCTCTTACCTTGGACCTGGGTTATCTCTTCATGACTACTCCAGCAAAGCACAGCTGCTGCTCCTTACCTTGGACGAGGGGTATCTCCTCACCGCCTCCCTTCCTGAACTTCAACATGGGATAGCTCCTCTAGGCCCTCCTGTGCCCTGCAGCCATGATGCTAGGACGTGGCGTTGGTCCTCCCAGCCACTGCCCCTGGCCTCCGGTGTGGGGTTGCTCCTCCCGGCTGCCACCCCTGACCTCAGACACCGAGTAGCTCCTCTCGGCCGCACCCCCTGACCTTGAATGCGGGGTAGCTCCTCTTTGCCATTCCTGTGCCATCGCAGCCTGGCACTCTCGGCCACTGCCCCTGACCTCGGACGTGGGGTAACTCCTCTTGGCCACCGCCCTTAAGCATGGAATGATATGGAATTCTGAAGTATGATTCATATTATTAATAATTATGCTAATCTGTAATTTCCTTCAACAGCAGAACTTTCTACGCATGACATTTTAAAAAGCAATGAGAAACTTAACGTAATAGACAAATTATACACATGAATTGGAATGATAGAATATTGGCCTATAGAGTAGATTATTAAAAAAATTGGTGATATACTTCCCTGACATAATAAATAATTTGATATTTTACTTTTTAAATATTATGGAATTAGTGTTGAGTCTTTAAGCAGCCAGGGAAGGTCAGATAATCATTTTCATGTGAAGAATATTTAGAGAGTGCTAGAAAATAGGAAATATAATTAGTTCCACTAGGTTAACATAGTTAATATTTTATTTTGTATGCATCCTATTTCAGTGTTTTTTTTAATGTACATGCATTCTTTATAAAATTACCATCTTAATGCACATTCATGCTATAATGCAATTTTCACTTAAAATATCACATTAATTTCAATAGTACTTCATAATTTTTCTAATTACCTTTTCTAATAGGCATGTATTTTTTCATTAAGATGTGCCATAATTTATAATTTAATTAGCCATTTTTCTACATGAAGATTTCAATTGCTTCCAATAGTACTACATTATAAATAATACTTTAAGTCATTTTGTATATAACAGCCACACATTTTTATTAGGAGTTCTGAAGTAGTGACACCAGGTCAAGATACATGTGCTCTCTTTTGTCATGTAATACACCTTGCTGCTGATTTTTTTGTTTTGTGTTTGCTAAAATTTGTAGAACTTTTCAGAGCTACATTTCCACACAATTTTGTCAGAAAGCACACATTTGTTTTCCTTTGTAAGTTATTCATAGGAATGTGGAGGAAAGACATATGAAAATACACAAACGAATGGGACCACAGTTTAGAGTCAAGATTTAAAAATTCTGTCAAAATGAAGGAAACTGGTAGTGGAGATTTTAGCATAACACTTGTTAAATGTTCCATGTCCTAAACATGTGTCCTATTCTAAATCACAACTATTTTATATTAATTATCTAATTTAATCCATAAAACAACATTAGGAAGAAGGAAGAGTTATAAATCCTCTTTTGCAGATAGAGGCTCTGAAACATATGTTGTTGACTTGTAGATATTGTTAACAAATATTGAATAGCAGATTTTGGATATAGTTATTAAATAAGGCACCAAAGAAAGAGCAGGGTCAAGCTTTTTTACTTTAGTACAATTTTTTCCCCATTATACAATAGTATGTTATTTTTGAGTTCTGGTTAAGGATGTCATGCAATTTATATGGAAATGATCTTCATATTAAAACAAAATTTTGATCACTTAGTGCTTTATTCAATTTTCCTCTAATGAAACTGTAATTCTCCCAAATAAACAGAGCCCGTTTTAATTTTCTTGATTCTCTATTTGTGTAAAACTTCTATAATTGCTATGATTCTGGCCACAATTTTGCATATATTCAATCTTCATTTCTATTACTGTTTACCCACACCTTCAAATAATTTGATATTTTAGAAGCATATTGTATTGGCTTCTGTTTCCTTGTGTGTTTCAGTTAAACCTTGCAAAATGCAATTTTTGAAATTTATTTCCACAATAAACTGATTCATTCTTTAAAATATGGCTTAAGGGAATTCCTTGGAGGTCCAGTGATTAGGACTACAAGCTTTGACAGCTGAGAGCAGAGAACTAAGCTTCCACATACAAGACTTTAGGTGCAGCAAAAATAAATCAATAAATAATATTTTAAAATAAAATAAAAAATAAAAGGATGTTCCCTTATAAAAAATAAAATATAACAGTCTGTATTCTTCACCCTATTCCCTCCTATGTCCCTGTCTTAAATCTCCCTTATCATAATTTTTCATCCAAGTCTTTAACACCATTTATTAATTAAGGACCTATTATATTGGCACTTTCTCAACTATTGAATACAAAATTTCTGTCTGAACTCAAATTTTTGACCTTTGACATGTATTTTAAAACATAAAGATATAATGCCCTTATTTAAACTTTTAAAGGTTTTTTTTTTTTTTATCCCCTTCCTTTTCAAATAGATGGAAAAGTTCCAGGGGAATAATTCAGACTTTATTTTTGCTGCATCTATAGCAACCCACTCCATTGTTCTTGCCTGGAGAATCCCAGGGACAGGGGAGCCTGGTGTGCTGCCATCTATGAAGTCGCACAGAGTCAGACACGACTGAAGCGACTTAGCAGCAGCAGCAGTTATTAGTATAGAAAATTTTTAAGAATTAAAGGCCCTCAGTATATACCGATTAGTTTGTTGCCTGGCCATATATTATACTTTAGTTTCTTATTTAGTAAGATGTAGATTTTCTTTAAAGTATTAAGAAAAGTATATCTGGAGATAAATAAAAATGCCATATTACTTTATTTCACTGAGACGAAAAGTAAATTTTACTAAACAATTGAACTACATATATGTATAGATGACATATATTATTGCCTTAAAAACCTGTTATTGATTTTAGTTGCGAAGTCATGTCTGACACATTTGTCACCCCATGGACTGTAGCCTGCCAGGCTCCTCTGTCCATGGGATTTCCCAGGCAAAAATACTAGAGTGGGTTGCCATTCCTTCTCCAGGAGATCTTCCCAACTCAGGGATTGAATGTACATCTCCTGCTTAGCAGGTAGATACTTTACCATGAAGCCACCTGTGAAATTCACCTTATAAATATTTGTTTATATAATAATTGCTATTCAATAATCATATGTGTGTGCTTTTGAGACTATAGGGAAGTCTCTCATTGTTGTATTCATGTTAGAATAAAATGTACAAACTTTAAAGTTCCTGGAATTTCTGCCTAGCCAATATGCAATATCTATTTAAGTTTGATAAACACACACACACACATACATACACACACACACACATATAGTGAGCAATAGAAAAAGCAAGGGAATTCCAACAAAACACATCTATTTCTGCTTCATTGACTACACTAAAGCCCTTGACTCTGTGGGTCACAGAGTCAGATTCTTAAAGAGATGGGAATACCAGACCTACCTGCCTCCTGATTACCTGTATGCAGGTCAAGGAGCAACAGTTAGAACTGGACATGGAACAGATTGGTTCAAAATTGGGAAAGAAGTATACCAAGGCTGTATGTTGTAATCCTTTTTATTTAACTTGTGCAGAGTACCTCATGCAAAATGCTGAGCCACATGTAGGACAAGCTGGGATAAATATTGCTGAGAGAAATATCAGTAACCTCACATACGCATATGACATCACCCTAATGGCAGAAAGTGAAGAGGAACTAAAGATCCTCTTGATGAAGTTGAAAGAGGAGAGTGGAAAAGCTGGCTTAAAACTCAATATTCAAAAAAAAAAAAAAAACTGTGATCATGGCAACTGGTCCCATCACTTCATGACAAATAGATGGGGAAAAACAGAAACAGTGTCAGACTTTATTGTTTTCAGTTTCAAAATCACTGGGGATGATGACTGCAGCCATGGAATTAAAAGATGTTTGCTCCTTGGAAGAAAAGCTATGACAAACCTAGACAGCATATTAAAAAGCAAAGATATCACTTTGCAGACAAAAGTCTGTATAGTCAAAGCTATGATTTTTTCCAGTAGCCATGTACAAATGTTAGAGTTGGACCATGAAGAATGCTGAAAACCAAAGAACTGATGCTTTTGAACTGTGGTGTTGGAGAAGACTCTTGAAGAGTCCTTTGGACAGCAAGGAGATCAAACCAGTCAATCATAAAGGAAATCAGTCCTGAATATTCATTGGAAGGACTGATGCGAAAACTGAAGCTCCAATACTTTGGCCACCTGATGCAAAAGATTATTTTGTTGGAAAAGACTCTGATGCTGGGAAAGATTGAGGGAGTGACAGATGAGGAGATGTTTGGATGGAATCATCAACTCAATGAACATGAGTCTGAGCAAACTCTGTGAGTGATGGACAGGGAATCCTGGTGTATACAGTCCATGGGGCTGAAAAAGTCAGACATGACTGAGTGACTGAATAAGGTAGTCCAGGTGGTAAAGAATCTGCTTTGAATGCAGGAGACCCAAGTTCAATCCCTGAGTGGGGAAGATCCCTTTGAAAAGAGAATGACTACTCAATCCAGTATTCTTGCTGGAGAATTCCATGGACAGAAGCATCTGTCAAGCTGAAGTCCATGGATCCCAAAAATAGCTGAGAAAGAAGAGAAGTGAAAGGCAAAGGAAAAAGTGAAAGATATATTCAACTACATGCAGAGTTTCAGAAGATGACAATGAGAGATAAGAAAATCTTCTTAAGTGAACAGTTCAAAGAAATAGAAGAAAATAATAAAATGGGAAAGACTAGAGGTTTCTTCCAGAAATTTGGAGATAAGGGAATATTTCATGAAAAGATGGGCACAATAAGGGAGAGAAACATAAAGGACTGAACAAAAGCAGAAGATATTAAGAAGAGGTGGGAAGAATACAAAGAAACTACACAAAAACCATGATGGTGTGGTCACTCACCTAGAGTCAGACATCCTGGAGTGTGAAGTCAAGCAGGCCTTAGGAAGCATTAGTAGGAACAAAGCTAGTGGTGGTGATGGAATTCCATCTGAGCTATTTAAAATCCTAAAAGATAATACTGATTAAGTGCTGCATTCAATATGCCAGCAAATTTGGAAAATTCAGTAGTGTTCCAGCAGGACTGGAAAAGGTCAGTTTTCATTCCAATCTCAAAGAAAGGTAATGTCAGAGAATGCTCCAACTACTGTACAATTGCTCTCATTTCACATGCTACCAAGGTTATGGTCAAAATACTGCCAGGCTTCGGCAGTACAAGAGCCAAGAATTCCAGATGTACACATTAGGTTTAGAAAAGGCAGAGGAACCCAAGATCAAATTGCCAACATTTTCTGGATCGTAGAAAAAGGAGATTTACAATAAATTATCTACTTCTCCTTTATTGACTACGCTAGAGTCTTTGACTGTGTAGATCACAAAAGACTGTGGAAAATTCTTAATGATATTAGAATACCAGAACACCTTACCAGTCTCTGGGGGAAACCTGTATTCAGAACAAGAAGCAACAGTAGAACCAGACATAGAACAAAGGGCAGATCCAAAATTTGGAAATGAGTACATCAAGGCTGTATATTGTCACCCTGCTTATTTACCTTATATGCAGAGTGCATCATGTGAAATGCTGTACTGGATGAAGCACAAGCTGGAAGCATGATTATGGGGAGAAATATCAACAACTTCAGATATGAAGATGATACCATTCTAATAACAGAAAGTAAATAGGAACTAAAGAACCTCTTGATGAGGGTAAAAGAGCAAAATGAAAAAGCTGGCTTAAAGTACAACATTGAAGAAACTAAGATTATGGCATCTGAGTCTCACTTCAAGGACACCCTCATGGCAAATAGCTGGGAAACAATGGAAACAGTGACCAAATTTATTTTCCTGTGCTCCAAAATCACTGCAGATGGTGCCTGCAGCCATGAAATTAAAAGACACGTGCTCCTTGAAAGGAAAGCTAGGACACACTTTGCATATTAAAAAGCAGAGACATCACTTTGCTGACAAGTCTGTATAGACAAAGCTATGGTTTTTACCACAGTCGTGTGTGGATGTGAGAGTTGGACCATAAAGATGGCTGAATGCCAAAGAAAGGATGCTTTCAGAAGACTGTGCTGGAGAAGACTCTTGAGTGTCCCTTGGACATCAAGCAGATCAAACCAGTCAATTCTAAAGGGAATCAATCCTGAATATTCACTGGAAAGACAAATGCTGAAGCTGAAGCTCCAATACTTTGGCCAGTTGATGTAGACAGTGGACTCACTGGAAAATATCCTGATGCTGGTAAAGACTGAAGGTAGGAGGAGAAGGGCCAATGGAGGATGAGATGGTTGCAGGGCATCATGGATTCAATGGACATTAATTTGAGCAAACCCCCAGGGACAGTGAAAGTAAGAGTTGCTCAGTCATGTCTGACTCTTTGCGACCCCCTGGACTATGCACTCTGTGGATTTCTCTAAACCAGAACACTGGAGTGGGGAGCCTTTCCCTTCTCCAGTTGATCTTCCCAACTCAGGGACTGAACCCAGGACTCCCACATTGCAGGTGGATTCTTTACCAGTGGAGCCACAAGGGAAGCCCAGGAGATAGTGAAGGACAGGGAAACTTGGTGGACTGCAGTCCGTGGGATCATAAAGAGTGAGACATGACTCTGGGACTGAACAACAATATCAAATATATATAATAAATATATGAATATATATTTTTACATATATATGTATACATAAAACAGTCTTTACAGTGTTTTCTTTTGAAATTCATTACTCTTTTAATGGATAAAATACAATGTGATTATTGGAATTTCCTTTAAAGAATTCATAGTTTCAGCCTTATGACATAAGCTGCCCTAGGGAATAATTTTATAATATTTGTAATTCTTTTCTATGCCCCTGCCTGAAGTCATTGCCAATTAAATGCTATTACTATAAAGTTAGCATCTCCTCCTGTTTCAGACTTTAGTCTTCTTTGAAGGTATTAAGAACTATTAGGCCAATTTTTTTTAAATAAATTTATACATATTTTGTTTGTAAAACAGTGTCATGTTATGCTTTAAATTTCGATTGGGGGCACTGAAATTATTTCAATAACTACTATAATGCAAGAAAAATGCTATTTTTATTGAATTATTGCTGATTTTTGAAGACTTGTTTTAGTGTTTGAACTTTCAATGTTGGGCTCATCACTTTTTCTTTTTTAAGTTGATTACTCAGTATGAATTGAGAAATACTTCTTCTAACTGCAATACCAATTTAGGTAGTTATGAAAACTATTATATGATCACATTTCTTTAGGTACACAGTAACCTGAAAATTTCATCTTTTTTTTTTTTAATGTGTATGAAAGTCTTTAATTGATAGGAGTGTCTGTGGTTGTAAACAACCAGCTTTGCTGAGGTCCAGACTGTAGGTTACTTTCTTTATTTAGCTGATTTACATAACTGGACATGCTTCATATGACAATGGTACTTACAAATGGCAAAAATTGGGAATTCTATCTGAATTGGGAATTCTATCTGAAAATCAATACTTTGGCCACCTGATGAGAAGAGCTGACTCATTTGAAAAGACCCTGATGCTGGGAAAGATTGAAGGCAGGAGGAGAACGGGACAACAGAGGATGAGAAGGTTGGAAGGCATCATTGACTCAACGGACAGCAGTTTGAGTAAACTCCACGAGTTGGTGATGGACAGGGAGGCCTGGCATGCTGCAGTCCATGGAGTCACAAGGAGTCAGACATGACAGAGCGATTGAACTGAACTGATCTTATATTTAGTAAGATTAGATTATATAGCAATATATGGTTTGTGGTTTAAATTAAATATAGTGATATTTGTAGCATATGAATAAATAATGTTTTATTATTGATAGTTTAAGAAAATGTGTTTTTTGTTATCTATCTATATATGTATATTTGTGTTTATAGTTCTAGTGTGGCAAAATAGTTTTTCTTTGATTGCTTTCATTTCCCTGAAGATTTTATTTGAAATGTTCCAAGAACAACTCCTATTCTAAACTTGAATTTGCACGTCTTAATTGCATTGTGTTCAGTATGGTATGCGTAATTTAACTATATTGTTACTTGTAAGTTACAGTGAAGTTGGGTTACTGCATCAGTATAGAGGAAAACATTGCTGAAAATACAGCCAGAAAGGAATGTTTTATGATTTGAACTATTTAATATTACTAAAATGCTATGTCTCACATTAAAATATTATAGGTGTATACACACAAATTCATGTACCTCTTATTACATTCATACTTGTATGCACAGATGTATATATGAGTCTGTGTTTTTATGAAATATATAAACAATCACAAACACATTATTTTGCAGTTTGTTTTTTGTATTTGCATGCATAAACAGTGCAGCATCATTTCTCAATAACTTTTTAGGGGGAAAATGTTACTTGAATTAAAAAAAAACTTAATCATGGGTATCTAATTCCAGAAAGAAGTATGAGTTCCCAGGAGAAACACACACAATTCTAATTAAGCTGTGAGGTAGCCAAATTCTATTTCTAACAGTAATGTAACATCCAATATCCGCTTTAGCATTAAAAATTGATTTAAAGGAACATAAACTGACTTTTGATTAAATACAAGATTACATGGAACAGACCTTGGCAATTAGATCATTGCAAATAGAATAGCTGACAACCAAGTTTGCCAAGGGCTCCAGCTGTGACTGGGTAGGAGGGCTCAATCTCAAGGAAGGAATTTACAAGTCTTGTTCTTTACTGAATCTCCTACTGAATTTTTACTTTGAGGTAGGCAATTCAATTTTTACATATTTCCACATTAGCTATAATGGCAAGATTATAGACACCTGTATTAAATGCTTACAATAATTAAATATTTCTCTAATATTTTCATTGCATCATTATTATAATGGTCACTAAGGAAGCAAGTCCGGAGAAGGCAATGGCACCCCACTCCAGTACTCTTGCCTGGAAAATCCATGGATGGAGGAGCCTGGTAGGCTGTAGTCCATGGGGTCACTAAGATTTGGACACAACTGAGCGACTTCACTTTCATTTTTTACTTTCATGTACTGGAGAAGGAAACGGCAACCCACTCTAGTGTTCTTGCCTGGAGAATCCCAGGGACAGGGGAGCCTGGTGGGCTGCCATCTATGGGGTCGCACAGAGTCGGACACGACTGAAGCAACTTAGCAGCAGCAGCAGCAGCAGAAAGCAAGACAGATGATCAAGTTCTAGTAATAATGAGCAGAAGATTTAATGTCCACTGACTATCTCTATTTCTGTGCTTGACTGTTTAGAGGATCTCAAAAAAACAGTTTGCTTTCACAATTCCTGCAACCCTGTATTATAATTTAGGGAAAATCCAGTACATCTGTAAAGCCATTAAACACTAACCCAACAATATATTTGAAAATTCAGCAATGTTCATTTTAGAAACAACGTGTTAAATTTATTTTCAACTCAGTTATTTTTAATTTAAAATATTTAACCTGATATTCAAGATCTCTACATGCCTAGAAAAAATTACAGGAGATGGTTTTTTTTTTTTTTTTGGTCAAATAGGAATCAAAGAATGGATTTATGTGTGGGATATGGTCATCTTAACAAACAGCAATAGTGCATAGCAGGGGTTAGCTTCAAGTGTTTGATTAAATAACAAAATTTAAGTTAACGATGGTCATTTAAGTTAATATGATGAACAGAGTTGGACACAACTAAATGCCTGAACTGAGGGTCTTTCAACAAAAATCACCCAATTTAAGCAAAATTGCTTATTAGATTAAGAAATTGTTGCAATAAAAAAAAAAATACCACTCCAGCCAGATTACTTCTTTTCTTTCTTGGAAATAAAAGTAAGAGAATTGTAATTTACATATATTCAAATTCATATTTCTGCTTATAAAAATAAACATTAAAAAGTTATCCCAACGTGATGTCATGGTTTCATTATCAGCATACTTTTAAGACTTGACTCTGAATCTTAAAATTCACATAATTATTACTCTTTGTAGGAAGGGTGACCTTACCTCATGGGTCTCCATTCTTGGAAAGGAAACAAAGAATAATCTAAGGTCTTACCAGTGACACAAATAAGTGTATTAAAGAACACCTCAAAGGAGATATGGGCCAAACCGAGTGGCATTGGCACTAGAATGATGCTGTGTGAGGTTTATAAGACAGGGTTTTGCATATTCATTTAGGTAGGAGTGGATTAACAGTTTTGATTAACAGTGGCAAGTTGCATAACAACAGGCTCTATTGTGCATGTCTTTTCCATAATTATCTGTTATAATCAAACATATATATGTAGAAAGCAAATATAAATAGATTTTACAATGTTTTTTCAGAGATCAATAGATTGCCCTTTTTTATATAAATATTTTTTATTTTTAAAGAAATATATAATTTCAATGTTGACTATTTTAAAATGAACACTTTAAAAAAATCAAATAGTTAAAAGCAATCATAAGGTATAAAAATGGAAGGGAATGACAGGGCCTGCCATATATCGAAAGGAATATATTGGCATTTAAAATCATAGTGTTCCCTTTGGAAATACAATGCCAGATTATGTGCAAATGCTTTTATTCAGGAGTTGAAAACTGCTGCAGATATTGTACCAATCCTGTTCAAATGACTGATCATTTTGATACAAAGAAAATGAGTAAATCATATAAAGACAAGTGTAATAGAAAGATGCAGATACTTTTAGCAACTAATCTGACAAAGTTATTCACTATTACGTAAGCATAATGTTAGAATTAACTTTAGTGAACAATTTTGTTTTGTTGTATTCAAGCGTTGTTGTTTAGTTACTAAGTTGTGTCTGACACTTATGCAACTCCATAGACTGGAGTCCGCAGACTCCTTTGTCCATGAAATTCTCCAGACAAGACTGCTGGAGTGGGTTGCCATTTCTGTCTCCATGGGATCTTCATGACCCAGGGATCGATCGAATCTACATCTCCCGCATGGACAGGAGCCATCAGGAAAGCCACTGTGTGCAAGTGTGAAAAGTGAAAGTGAAAGTCGCTCAGCGGATCCCATGGAGTGGGACCTGACAGGCTCCTTTGTCCATGGAATTCTCAGGCAAGAATACTGAAGTGGATAGCCATTCTGTTTTCCAGGGAATCTTCCCAACCCAGGCATGGAATCCAGATCTACCACATTGCAGGTGGATTGTTTACCATCTGAGCCACCAGGGAAGCCCTGGTGGTATGCACATGTAGTAAATCATAAACTTTCACATGATTAAAGCTCAGGTGGATAAAACCTATTTTTTTTAATGAAATCATTTTCACGAGAGTTTATGTTTTGAACAGTGAAGGGATACAGAATGGTTTCTTTCAGTTTATCAAAGTCATATTGTGGTTTGAAACATCATTTCATTAAACTGTATTAATCTGTCAGTTTATTTATCTATTGACCTACATTTTACAGAAGTACATGCTTTGTCATGTTTTTCTCCAAGTTTGTGGCTTATCTTTTGATTATCTTTGAAAAGCAGAAGAGTTTATTATTATTAAATTACAACTCACCATTTTTCCCTTTCATGAATTATGCTTTTTATATTACACCTAAAGACTCATCACAAAACCTATGATAACCTAGATCTTCTTCTATGTAGTCTTCTTAAATTTTATAGTTTTGCATTTTAAATTAATGTCTGTGATCCATTTTCATTTAATTTTTGTAAAAGGTATAATGTTTGCGTATAGTTCCCCGCCCCCCCCCCCACTCACCCCTCCACATGGACATCCTATTGCCCATATGGACATCTAGTGTTACTTATTGAAAAGCCTATTTTCTTTTCTCCATTGAGTTGTCTTTGCTTTTTTGTTAAAGATCAGCTAACTGTATTATGTGAATATATTTCAGGGTTCTAGATTGGATGACTTTCTACCTTTTTGAAAAATACTGGTGCATAATATTCTTCTAGTGAAGTTTTCTGATATCTTTCTCATTATTAGACTGCAATTACCTTGGCCACCTGATGAGAAGCAATGACTCATTGGAAAAGACCCTGATGCTAGGAGAGTTTGAAGGCAAGAAGAAGGGAGCAGCAGAGGATGAGATGGTCAGAGAGTACCACCAACTCAACAGACAGGAAGTTTTAGCAAATTCCAGGAGATAATGGAGGACAGGGAAGTCTAAAGTGCTGCAGTCCATGGGGTCACAAAGAGTCAGACATGACTGAGTGACTGAACAACAATAATGATGAATTTAAGGATGAAGCCAAGAGAAAGAAAACTTTTAAGAAGGCCCATGTAGGCAAATAGATCAAACTCATTAAATAGAGAAGAAAACAGAAATGGACACAAGGCTGGATAACAAGGGTACATTTTACAAATTGATAAATACGATTCAGCAAAATAGTGGGAGCCCAAGTCCAAGTATGGTAGTTGACAAAAGAATTAAAGGAGAAAGAGTCAAGAGAAAAACTAAAGTTCACTGTCACTGAACTTTTGCTCTGGAGAATACAGTAAGGAGGTGTCACAGAAAGGGAATATAAGGGTAAGAGACAAAATGCTTTTTTAGGAAATTTTGTTCTAGTTTAAGACAGGAAATTTAAAGCACACCTTTATAATAGAAATAATTCATGATTAAAAAATTAATGTCACAGGAGAGAATTGGAGTAATTTTTGAATCAAAGTTCTTATTTAAGTAAACATAATGCTTTAAATTTATATATCATTGCATGGGGCTTCCCTGGAGGCTTAGAGGTTAAAGCATCTGCCTGGAATGCGGGAAACCGGGGTTCGATCCCTGGGTCGGGAAGATCCCTTGGAGAAGAAAATGGCAACCCACTCCAGTACTCTTGCCTGGAGAATCCCATGGAGGGAGGAGCCTGGTAGGGATCTCAGAGATAGAGGGAGGAGCCTGGTAGGGATCGCAGAGATAGAGGGAGGAGCCTGGTAGGGATCGCAAAGAGTCAGACACGACTGAGTGACATCACTTCAATGGTTTAAATTTATATATCATTGTGTGCAATGACAAATTTAAATTAATTTCTTTTCTGGATATAAGCATAGAAGCCCATTTTACCTATTATGCATGACATAGGCATTTTCGCCACAGTAAATTATGACAGCAAAGTAGGTATATTGTTTTAACCTCATAACTTAACAAACAACTGCAAAGTATCTATTAACAAATATGTAGTAATGATTCTTCCCTATGATTATACATCCTGGGTAAGATATAAGACAACATTTTGTTTATGTATAAATGTATGCTATATTATAAAATACGTTAATTCAAACAATGTGTAAAAAATATTCAGTTATACATGTTAAATATTCTTGCTATGCTTTTTTTTTCACTGATTTCGGTGGTTACATTATAGATAAATGCTAAAATATTTAATGTAAATAGTCACCCACATTAAAAAAATTCTAGGCACAGATGTGCTTCTCATATAAATTAATTAAAAATGGATCATATAGCTGTATGGAAAAACACAAAACGGCTGCCCAGGTAGTGCTGGTGGTAAAGAACACTCTTGTCAAGGCGGGAGATGCAAGAGACACAGGTTCAATGCTTGGGTCAGGAAAATCTCCTGGAGGAGGACATAGAAAACCACTCCAGTATTGTTGCCTGGAAAATCCCATGGACAGAGGAGTCTGGCAGGATACAGTCCATAGGGTCACAAAGAGTTGGACACCACGGAAGCTACTGAGCATGAGCACAGAAAAACACACACAAAATATAAAACTCTTAGAAGACATCTTAGGAGAAAAGCTAGAGACTTTATGTAGAGTTAAGTAATGCTGACGAAGCTGAAGATGAATGGTTCTATGAAGACCTACAAGACCTTTTAGAAATAACACCAAAAAAGGTGTCCTTTTCATTATAGGGGACAGGAATGCAAAAGTAGGGAGTCAAGAAACACCTGGAGTAACAGGCAAATTTGGCCTAGGAATATAGAATGAAGCAGGGCAAAGGACAATACAGTTTTGCCAAGAGAATTCACTGGTCATAGCAAACACCCTCTTCCAACAACACAAGAGAAGACTCTACACATGGACATCACCAGATGGTCAACACTGAAATCAGATTGATTGTATTCTTTGCAGCCAAAGGTGGAGAAGATCTATATAGTCACAAAAAACAAGACTAGGAGCTTACTGTGGCTGAGATCATGAACACCTTATTGCCAAATTCAGACTTAAATTGAAGAAAGTAGGGAAAACCACTAGACAATTCAGATATGACCTAAATCAAATCCATTATGATCATACCGTGGAAGTAAGGAATAGATTTAAAGGACTAGATCTGATACATAGAGTGCCTGATGAGCTATGGAATGAGGTTCATGACATTGTACAGGAGACAGGGATCAAGACCATTCCCATGGAAAAGAAATTCACAAAAGCAAAATGGCTGTCTGGGGAGGCCTTACAAATAGCTGTGAAAAGAAGAGAAATGAAAAGCAAAGGAGAAAAGGAAAGATATAAGCATATGAATGCAGAGTTCCAAAGACTAGCAAGTGGAGATAAGAAAGACTTCTTCAGCAATCAGTGCAAAGAAATAGAGGAAAACAACAGAATATGAAAAACTAGAGATCTGTTCAAGAAAATTAAAGAAACCAAGGGAACATTTCATGCAAAGATGGGCTCTATAAAGGACAGAAATGGTATGGACCTAACAGAAGCAGAAGAGATTAAGAAGAGACGGCAAGAATACACAGAAGAGCTGTACAAAAAAGACCTTTACGACCAAGATAATCACAGTAGTGTGATCACTCACCTAGAGCCAGACATTCTGGAATGTGAAGTCAAGTGGGCCTTAGAAAGCATTACTATGAACAAAGTTAGTGGAGGTGATGGAATTCCAGTTGAGCTATTTCAAATCCTGAAAGATGATGCTGTGAAAGTGCTGCAGTCAATATGCCAGCAATTTGGAAAACTCAGCAGTGGCCACAGGACTGGAAAAGGTCAGTTTTCATTGCAATCCCAAAGAAAGGCAATGCCAAAGAATGCTCAAACTACTGCACAATTGCACTCATCTCACACGCTAGTAAAGTAGTGCTCAAAATCTCCAAGCCAGGCTTCAGCAACATGTGCACCATGAAATTCCAGACGTTCAAGCTGGTTTTAGAAAAGGCAGAGGAAGCAGAGGTCAAATTGCCAACATACGCTGGATCATGCAAAAAGCAAGAGAGTTTCAGAAAAACATCTATTTCTGCTTTATTGACTATGCCAAAGCCTTTGTGTGGATCACAATAAGCTGGAAAATTCTGAAAGAGATGGGAATACCAGACCACCTGATCTGCCTCTTGAGAAATTTGTATGCAGGTTAGGAAGCAATAGTTAGAACTGGACATGGAACAACAGACTGGTTCCAAATAGGAAAAGGAGTACGTCAAGGCTGTATATTGTGACCCTGCTCATTTAACTTATATGCAGAGTACATCATGAGAAACACTGGGCTGGAAAAAGCACAAACTGGAATGAAGATTGCCGGGAGAAATATCAATAACCTCAGATATGCAGATGACACTACCCTTATGGCAGAAAGTGAAGAGGAACTAAAAAGCCTCTTGATGAAAGTGAAAGTGGAGAGTGAAAAATTTGGTTTAAAGCTCAACATTCAGAAAATGAAGATCATGGCATCTGGTCTCATCACTTCATGAGAAATAGACGGGGAAACAGTGGAAAAAGTGTCAGACTTTATTTTTGGGGGGCTCCAAAATCACTGCAGATGGTGATTGCAACCATGAAATTAAAAGACACTTAGTCCTTGGAAGGAAAGTTATGACCAACCTATGCTATGCTATGCTAAGTCACTTCAGTCGCGTCCGACTCTGTGTGACCCCATAGACGGCCTAGGCAGCATATTAAAAAGCAGAGACATTACTTTGCCAACAAAGGTCCATCTACTCAGGGCTATGGTTTTTCCAGTAGTCATGTATGAATGTGAGAGTTGGACTGTGAAAAAAGCTGAGCACCGAAGAATTGATGCTTTTGAACTGTGGTGTTGGAGAAGACACTTGAGAGTTCCTTGGACTGCAAGGAGATCCAACCAGTCCATTCTGAAGATCAGTCCTGGGTGTTCTTTGGAAGGAATGATGCTAAAGCTGAAACTCCAATACTTTGGCCACCGCATGAAGAGTTGGCTCATTGGAAAACACTCTGATGCTGGGAGGGATTGGGGGCAGGAGGAGAAGGGGACGGTAGAGGATGAAATGGCTGGATGGCATCACTGACTCAATAGACATGTGTTTGAATGAACTCCGGGAGTTGGTGATGGACAGGGAAGCCTGCCATGTGGCAATTTATGGGGTCAAAAGAGTCGGCCACGACTGAGCAACTGAACTGAACTGAAGGCTTTTAAGATATATTAACAAAGGAATATCCATGAAAGAAATAAGTAATATGTTGCATTTCATAAAATTAAAATTATGCTCTGTGAAAGTCAATGTCAAAAGAATGAGAAGATAAGCCAAATACTGGGAGAAAATATGTCTGTAAGATACATCTGATAAAGGATGGTCATCTCATATATACAAAAAACTCTTAAAACAGCAATAATAGTACAGAACAAACAAAAAATCCTGAATTAAAAACGGGCCAAAAGCCTTAACAAATGCCTCACCAAAGGAGAGATACAGATGGCCAATAAGCATATGAAAAGAAGTTCTGTACTGTATATCATCAGGGAAATATAAATTAAAACAACAATGAAATATCACTGCACACTTAGTAGAATGGCAAAAATCCACATGCTGATATACCAAAAGCTGCAGAGAATGTGGAGATGCAACAGGAACCCTCTTTTATTGCTGGTGGGGATGCAAAATGGTACAGTCTCTTAGAAAGGCTGAGAGTTTCTTATAAAACTAAATATACTTTTACTATCTCAAGGTAATTATATGTGCACAAAACCTGCACACAGGTACTTGTAGTAGCTGTATTCACAGCTGCCAAAGCTTAGAGGCACCTAAGGAGTTCTTCAGTAGGTAAATGGATACATAAACTGCAGTACATTAGATATTGTACTGCAGTACATTAGCATTCTTCATTACTAAAATAAGCTATCAATGAATTGAAATGCATGAATGGAGAAATCTTAAATGCATACCTTCTCCGAAGGCAAAGAGGCCAATCTAAAAAGATCATACGTACTAGAATCTTACATACTGTACAAATCCAACCATGTGACATTCTGGAAAAAGACCAAACAATGGAAAGAGTAAAATGATCAGTGGTTGACAGATATTGGTAGAGGAAGGATGAATAGGAAGAATACAGAAAATTTTAGGGCAGTTAAAATGCTCCACACAACAGTATAATGTCATTAAACACTTGTCCAAACTCATAGAATGTACAACACCAAAAGTGAAATGTAATGGAAATTTTGGACTTTGGATGATTATGATGTGCTGATGTAAATTTGCAGTTATAACATACCTACTTTTCTGCTGGGAAATGTTGCTAAGGTCTGTACCTACACCTGTGTAGAGACCAGGGCTATATGAGAAATATCTGTATCTTCCCCTTAATTTTGTTCTGAAACTTACATTGCTCTCAGAATACAGTCTTAAAATATTTAATGTATTCAAATTCACAAAAATAAAAATTAAAGTGATCTTTGAAAATTTTTGAATCATTCTATAAACTATTCTATTCAAAAATTTAATATCTGACAGTCATATGGAATGTTTTCATGAAACTGGTATTATCTGCATATCAAAACCAGACAAAAAGAGTATAAAAGGAAAAAAATTAATACCAGTATCCCTCAAAAAATGTTCCCAAATATCCCCAAAAAATCCCTCACAGTTGTTTATCCTAGTAATATTTACAAATAGCTTTTAGAAATATATAAAAGGAATTTAATATTTTTACTATTTGGATTTATTCTGTGAATGCAAGGGTAATATTTGGAAATGGAAAGAATTATAAAAAAAAAAACTATTAGAAAACTGGCAAAAGAAGAGATTACATTGAGTCATCAAAAAGGTATGTGGAAGCATTATTAAGATATTGAACATTAGCAACCAATAGGGAAATGCAAATTAGATGGCAAAGATCTATCCTGACATATTTATCAAAATAGCCCATCCTCCCCCAAAAATGTGACAATACATAATGCTGGCAAGAATGCAGAAAAACAGTCTTTCATACATTGCTGGTGGGAACATATTTGGCACAGAACTCTGAAAGAACACATTGGCTGTCCGGAAAACATACAATTGTATACAACTCAACAATCACAGTCTTGGGAATTTATCACAGAGAAATGAAACTTCAGTTCTGTTCAATTTAGTTGAGTCTCTCAGTCATGCCCAACTCTTTCTGACCTCATGGACTGCAGCTTGCTAGGCCTCCCTGTCCATCACCAACTCCCAGAGTTTACTCAAACTCATGTCCATTAAGTCAGTGATGCCATCCAACCATCTCATCCTCTGCCGTTCCTTTCTCCTCGTGCTTTCAATGAGTCAGTTCTTTGCATCAGGTAGCCAAAGTATTGGAGTTTCAGCTTCAGCATAAGTCATTCCAGTGAATATTCAGTACTCATTTCCTTCAGGATGGACTGGTTGGATCTCCTTACAGTCCAAGGGACTCACCAGAGTCTTCTCCAACACCACAGTTCAAAAACATCAAATCTTCAGTGCTTAGCTTTCTTTATGGTCTAACTCACATTCATGCATGACTACTGGAAAAACCAGAGCTTTGACTAGATGGACCTTTGTTGGAAAATTAACGTCTCTGCTTTTTAATATGCTGTCTAGGTTTGTCGTAGCCTTTCTTCCAAGGAGCAAGTGCCTTTTAATTTCATTGCTGCAGTCACCATCTGCAGTGATTTTGGAGTCCCCCAAAATAAAGTCTGTCACTGTTTCCACTGTTTCCCCATCTATTTGCCATTAAGTGATAGGACTAGATGCCTTGATCTTCATTTTGTGAATGCTGAGTTTTAAGTCAGTTTTTTCACTCCTCTTTCACTTTCATCAAGAGGCTCTTCAGTTCCTCTTCACTTCCTGCCATGAGTGGTGTCATCTGCATATCTGAGGTTATTGATATTTCTGTCAATCTTGATTCCAGTTTGTGCTTCGTCCAGTTTGGCATTTCTCATGATGTACTCTGCATATAAATTAAACAAGCAGGGTGGCAATATACAGCCTTGGTGTACTCATTTCCCAATTTGGAACCAGTCCATTGTTCCA
Source organism: Bos indicus (assembly GCF_029378745.1). Taxonomy (NCBI): domain Eukaryota; kingdom Metazoa; phylum Chordata; class Mammalia; order Artiodactyla; family Bovidae; genus Bos; species Bos indicus. The sequence continues at coordinate 6,226,128 of NC_091771.1, forward strand.
TGTCTGATTCTAGCTGTTGCTTCTTGACCTGCATACAGTTTTCTCAGGAGACAGGTAAGGTGGTCTGGTATTCCCATTTCTTGAAGAATTTTCCAGTTTTTTTTGTGATCCACATAGTCAAAGGCTTAGTGTAGTCAATAAAGCAGAAGTAGATGTTTTCCTGGAACTCTCTTGCATTTTCCATGATCTAGTGGATGTTAGAAATGTGATCTCTTGTCCTTTCACCTTTTCTAAATCCAGCTGGATCATCTGGAAGTTCACCATTCACATAACGTTGAAGCCTGGCTTGGAGAATTTTAAACATTACTTTGCTAGCATATGAGGTGAGTGCAACTGTGTGGTAGTTTGAACATTCTTTGGCATTGCCTTTCTTTGGGATTGGAATGAAAAGTGACCATTATTGGTCCTGTGGCCACTGCTGTGTTTTCCAAATTTGCTGGTATATTGAGTGCAGCACTTTAACAGCATCATCTATAGTGTTTGAAATAGCTCAGCTGCAGTTCCATCACCTCTTCTAGGTTTCTTCATAGTGATGCTTCCTAAGGCCCCCTTGATGCTGAACTCCAAGATATCTGTCTCTAGGTGAGTGATCATACTATCGTGGTTATCTGGGTCATGCAGATCTTTTTAGTATAGTTCTTTTGTGTATTCTTACTGCCTCTTCTTAATATCATCTGCTTCTGTTAGGTCCATACCATTTATGCTCTTTATTGTGCTTATATTTTCATGAACTTTGGTTTATCTCTAATGTTCTTGAAGAGATCTCCAGTTTTTCCCATTCTGTTGTTTTCCTCTATTTCTTTGAAAGGATCACTGAGGAATGTTATAAAGAATTCTTATAATAATATTTACAGTAGCCTTATTCATATTTAATAGCCAAAGCACAGGAAACAACCAGAATATTCCTCCGTACGTGAATGTTTATCCAATATGTGATATATCCATCCCATGAGATATTCAGCAAAAAACAGAAATGAGTTATCATTACATGTAGCAACTTGGATGAATCTCAAGGGCATTATGTTCACTGAAAAAGTCAGTCTAAAAGGGCCACATACTGCATGGTTCCATTTATATTACATTCTCAAAATGACACAATAACAGAGATGGAGACTACATTAGTGTTTGACAGGGATTCAGGATGGTTGAGTGGAAAAAGATACAATGATGGCAAGAGAGAACTTTATGGTGGTGGAAGTAGTTATGCAACTGGCTTCTGGTAGTTCTTACATTAATCTATACACAAGAGAAATTGCATAGAACTATACACACATTTATCAGTGTCAATTTCCTAGCTTTAATATTAAATTTTAGTTATATAAGATTCGATTATTGGGAGAAACAGAGTGAAGGGTACATGGATTCTGTCTACTGTATTTGCAATTTTCCAGTGAATCTAAGATCTTTTAAAGTAAAAATAAAGCAAAAAGGAAAGAAAAACAGATTTACAAAGAATGAATGCTCAGACACCGCCATCATAGAAAGAAGCCCTGGATGTACTAAGAACTGAACCCCAGATACCTGGGTTTAGTGTGACCACTTGCTCTGTGACCTGTTTTTCTGTAATTAAATATCTTAATATTGTGAAAAATATCAGACAAGAAGATAGCAATGAAATCTCAGTTCCAATATTTACTATTCCTGGACTGTTGGTGGATTTGAAATTTCATAGTGATTCCAAATAACTAGCTACAGTGAGAGAAGAGAAAATTTTTATTCTTTCAAGGCATGTTTTAGGTAGAGTTAAAACATGCAGAACATTTTGAAATAAAAGATAATGCTGGGCTTTGTAAGTTTTGCTTTCAATATTAATTTATTTTTAAGCTGGATGAAATTAATTCAGATTGATAAAGAAAGTGAAGATGGTCAACTTCATTGCCCAGGTGGAATTGACTAAATACAAGCAGTTCATCAAAGCTATCTTAATATATCAACCAACATTAATGTGTTGTTTATTCCTTTTATAGAAAAAACATACATAACACACTAAAATATTCTGGATTCAACTTATACACATATAAAATATGCTTATTTATCCAAAATCACTGTGGACAATGACTGCAGCCATGAAATTAAAAGACACTTGCTCTTTGGAAGTAAAGCTATAACAAACCAAAATGGCATATCAAAAAGCAGAGACAGTACTTTGCAGACAAAGGTCTGTATTGTCAAAGCTATGGTTTTTCCTGTAATCATGTAGAGATGTGAGATTTGGACCATAAAGAAAGCTGAGCGCTGAAGAATTATTGCTTTGGAATTATGCTGAAGAAGATTCTTGAGAGTCCTTTGGACTGCAAGGAGATCAAACCAGTCAATCATAAAGGAAATCAATCCTGAATATTCACTGGAAGAACTGATCCTGAAGCTGAGCTCCAATATTTTGGCCACCTGATGTGAAGAGCCAACTCATCAAAAAAGATCCTGATGCCAGGAAAAACTGAAGGCAAGAGAAGAGGGTGGCATAGAATGAGAGAGTTAGATAGCATCATTGACTCAGTGGACATGAGTTTAAGCAAACTCTGGGAGATGGTGGAGGACAGAGGAGCCTGGCATGCTGCAGTCCACAGGGCCACAGAATAAGACTTGACTTAGCAATTGGACAACAAAATATGTACTATGAAGCAAATTTCCTGATTATTAAATATTGTGTGGTTAAAGGGAAAATCATTTCATTTCCTGAAACAAGTTTTTTGTTTTTTTTTTTTTAATGGTAGCTTTAAAACAAGACATGGAAATTAAGTCTAATGCAATTCTTATTTTGTATAATTTCTGTATTAACATTTTCTTTTTCTGACCATTTTCTGTGTCACATTAAGAGAGTCACACTAATATATCACATTGTCACCTGAAGAGATTATTTATGACTAAGTGGACAAATTAGAACACATTTTATTTCCAATTCACAATAAAATCATATTTTCTTGAGTAAATATAATTGCAAATCATAATCCAGCCTGTGCTGCGCTAATTCCTGGATTTGTTCTGTTCAGTGAAGTTGTCCGTTCAAAAGGTTTTTCTGCTTCTGTATTAAAATGTGTCTTTGGGCTTTGTGTAACTCTACTGCAGAGACACTCTGTACCTCTTTGTGATGGTGACTACCTTTTATGCTCTGTTAGTTGCTTCAGTCATGTCCGACTCTGTGAGTCTATGCACTGTAACCCATCAGGCTCCTCTGTCCATGAGATTCTCCAGGTAAGAATACTGGAGTGCATTGCCATTTCCTCTGGGAGATCTATCAGACTCAGGGATCTAACCTGTGTCTCCTGCACTGCAGGCAGATTCTTTACCCACTGAGCCACCTGGAAAGCCCACATTCTAAGTTATTCCCTTTCTATACTTGTAGCTGTAATAGGGAAGAATAAATCTGGTTCTATATTGGATGTGTTTCTTCTGCTTTAATCTTTGCTTTTTCTACAAGTTAATCAATCACGAAAGGGACGTTGCAGATAGCTTAAAGTATACACAAGGTAGGGCTTCCCAGGTGGCGCTAGTGGTAAAGAACCCCCCTGCCAATGCAAGTAGATGAAAGAGATGCAGGTTCAATCCCTGGGTCAGGAAGATCTCCTGAAGAAATGCATGGCAACCCACTCCAGTATTCTTACCTGGAGAATCCCATGGACAGAGGAGTCTTTTGGGTTATAGTCCATAGTGTCACACAGAATCAGACATGACTGAAGCAACTTAGCACATATGGGCATGCATACATCATGTCACACATCCAGGAAACCCTGCCTCCCCTGCCTGAATATTAAACTAAAATACATTTATTTAAATTCATAGGAAGCATTCTAACTAGGCATACCTGTAACTGGTTGCAGGAAGGAAGAAATTATCACACCCTCTCTGGAGTCTGGCCAGAACCAGAAAATATTTGCAACAACTTATCACATTTTTTTATTTTACCTCTTAACCTCCTCCTCTTTGTTCTATAAAAGAAAATAGTATCTAAACCTGGGCATGATGTTCGTTAAAGGTACTGGTCCAACATCATCTTTATCTGCTGGCTTTCTGAAAAGAAATTTCTATTCCTTGACTCCATAATTCATCTCTTGATATGCTGGTCTGTATGCATCAAGTCATAGGAACTTGGACTCAGAACATAGCTACAACTGAAACTATCAAAAAAGACTTGATTTTTAGCTTCTTTAGGGGCTTTAAAATTGACTTAAAAGTCTAACAAGAGAAATGGCAAAATTTATTTTACCTGTACAGGGAACCTTATAGTCACAATTAGGGAAATAATGTTTTAGCTAGGTTTCCAATACACCAGCTAAAAATGACTGTACTGATTAGACTTCACAGAAAAGATGCTTTTTAAAGACACTGAAAACTCTCATAAATTGACAGAAGAGACAGTACTGTTTCTGTTCTTAAAGTTATGTTTTTACTTACTTTTAATGCCTGACCATCACAGTTATGACAAATAGGTCAGCTTTGTTGTCTTAAGAATCATGGTTTTCTTAAGCACCATTTTTGGGTACAGGAGACAGGGATCAAGACCATTCCCATAGAAAAGAAATGCAAAAAAGCAAAATGGCTGTCTGGGGAGGCCTTACAAATAGCTGTGAAAAGAGAAGCGAAAAGCAAAGGAAAAAAGGAAAGATATAAACATCTGAATGCAGAGTTCCAAAGAAGAGCGAGAAGAGATAAGAAAGCCTTCAGCAATCAATGCAAAGAAATAGAGGAAAACAACAGAATGGGAAAGACTAGGGATCTCGTCAAGAAAATCAGAGATACCAAAGGAAGATTTTATGCAAAGATGAGCTCAATAAAGGACAGAAATGGTATGGACCTAACAGAAGCAGAAGATATTAAGAAGAGATGGCAAGAATACACAGAAAAACTGTACAAAAAACATCTTCACCATCCAGATAATCACGATGGTGTGATCACTGACCTAGAGCCAGACATCCTGGAATGTGAAGTCAAGTGGGCCTTAGAAAGCATCACTATGAACAAAGCTAGTGGAGGTGAGCTAGCTTTGAGCTATTCCAAATCCTGAAAGATGATGCTGTGAAAGTGCTGCACTTGATATGCCAGCAAATTTGGAAAACTCAGCAGTGGCCACAGGACTGGAAAAGGTCAGTTTTCATTCCAATCCCAAAGAAAGGCAATGCCAAAGAATGCTCAAACTACTGCACAATTGCAGTCATCTCACACTCTAGTAAAGTAATGCTCCAAATTCTCCAAGCCAGGCTTCAGCAATACGTGAACCGTCAACTTCCTAATGTTCAGGCTGGCTTTAGAAAAGGCAGAGGAACCAGAGATCAAATTGCCAACATCCGCTGGATCATTGAAAAAGCAAGAGAGTTCCAGAAAAAACATCTATTTCTGCTTTATTGACTATGCCAAAGCCTTTGACTGTGTGGATCACAATAAACTGTGGAAAATTCTGAAAGAGATGGGAATACCAGACCACCTGATGTGCCTCTTGAGAAATTTGTATGCAGGTCAGGAAGCAACAGTTAGAACTGGACATGGAACAACAGACTGGTTCCAAATAGGAAAAGGAGTTCGTCAAGGCTGGATATTGGCACCCTGTTTATTTAACTTATATGCAGAGTACATCATGAGAAACGCTGGACTGGAAGAAACACAAGCTGGAATCAAGATTGCCGGGAGAAATATCAATAACCTCAGATATGCAGATGACACCACCCTTATGGGAGAAAGTGAAGAGGAACTCAAAAGCCTCTTGATGAAAGTGAAAGAGGAGAGTGAAAAAGTTGGCTTAAAGCTCAACATTCAGAAAACGAAGATCATGGCATCCGGTCCCACCACTTCATGGGAAATAGATGGGGAAACAGTGGAAACGTGTCAGACTTTATTTTTCTGGGCTCCAAAATCACTACAGATGGTGACTGCAGCCATGAAATTAAAAGACGCTTACTCCTTGGAAGGAAAGTTATGACCAAATTAGATAGTATATTCAAGAGCAGAGACATTTCTTTGCCAACAAAGGTTCGTCTAGTCAAGGCTATGGTTTTTCCAGTGGTCATGTATGGATGTGAGAGTTGGACTGTGAAGAAGGCTGAGCACCGAAGAATTGATGCTTTTGAACTATGGTGTTGGAGAAGACTCTTGAGAGTCCCTTGGACTGCAAGGAGATCCAACGAGTCCATTCTGAAGGAGATCAGCTCTGGGATTTCTTTGGAAGGAATGATGCTAAAGCTGAAACTCCAGTACTTTGGCCACCTCATGGGAAGAGTTGACTCATTGGAAAAGACTCTGATGCTGGGAGGGATTGGGGGCAGGGGGATAAGGGGAAGATAGAGGATGAGGTGGCTGGATGGCATCACTGACTTGATGGACATGAGTCTCGGTGAACTCCGGGAGTTGGTGATGGACAGGGAGGCCTGGCGTGCTGCGATTCATGGGGTCACAAAGAGTCGGACACGACTGAGCGACTGATCTGATCTGATTGGGGGTGATATTACACAGTTGTTAATCACAGGATTTTTCAGAATTTTTCAGAATAAAGTGGTAGTTGACCATCAAATGCTTTGTTCTTGGGGCGGGGTGGATATCATATGTATAATTTCAGTCTATTTTAGTATTGTGTGGCAAAGGCAAACAGTCTTATAGTTTCTTACTGAGTATGAAATTCCTTTTTCATTTTTACTATTGGATAAGATATACTTGTAGTTATTAACTAATATTTCTGCCTTTTACAATATATTCTATAGTAATTACTGCTTTTAGAGTGTACATTTGAGCATTGCTTATTTAAGCTTTATATCTTTACTTTTCTTTATGAAAAGTATGAATCTGAAAATGTGTATTCACTTGTATATTAGAAAAATAAAATCAATTTTGAATACCTTTGTGTATCTTTAAATATCCTTTGGTGGTACTAGGGGTAAAGAATCCACCTGCCAGTTCACAAGACAAAACAGAAATGGTTCAGTGCCTCAGTCGATTGGGAAGATCCCTTGGAGGAGGAAATGGCAATCCACTCCAGTGTTCTTGCCTGGTAGATTTCATGGACAGAGGAGCCTGTTGGGCTGTAGTCCATAGAGTCACAAAGAGTCAGACATGATTAAGTACACACACACACACACTTATAAACTTAGATAATAATTTTACTCACAAAATATTAACATTAAGAAATATTAATTGTTTACTCAGTAATGTTGAATCTTTAAATATGATGATTATAACCTGGACTATCAAAATAGCTTTATATAGTTCTATAGAATAAGAGAGTAATCAGCTATAGTGCCTGTATACCTAATTGACAACATTTTAAGGTTGATTTAGGATGAAAAGTGTCTGCCTTATTACTCTTTCCTTAAACAGTGTGTCTGATCACAAGAACAGATCTTCCTCAAAGGTTTTCTCTCAAAGAGAACCAAAGTTTCATTTAGACTACGTGAAAAAATTTATATTTTGAAAAAGTTTCCAAGCAAATATATCAAAGTGCTGCTGGCATCTCAGCTGTCCTTGGGGAGCAGCCAAAAGTAGTGAGATATACCTTCTGATATGGAAAAGATGCACTACTGATAGTTCAGTTGCTTAATAATAGTAATGTCACTGAATAATCTCCAGTTAATTTCTGGAATGAAAAATATAGCTGAGTTTTAGACTTTGATTTCACTCTGGAAGACGACTTTTCTTCAACAGACACTAAAGAAAATCCAGTTAGTTGTAACTGAGTGTGAATAAATGAATAACATCACCAGACTAGGGATTCTGAAGGAACAAAATTAACATAATTTTCAGATTAAATATTTGTGAGAAACTTAACAGTAGCAATGATAATGAAATAGTAGTTGAGTTTGCTGAAGCTTCAGACATGATATATGCTCTAGACCATAGAGAAACAGTGATAGCAAATGTCATGAACTGCCAATAGTTGTACATGTTTTAGCTTTTGATTCCAGTGTTTAAAGACTGTGTCTAAGCACTCTAATGCTTTACTGAAGCATAAGCAATATCACACTTACTGTCTCAACACCCATCTCTTGTCACACTTTTATTACCTATACACACTAGAGGCATTTTAGTTTCCTTATATGCTTAGAAGGATGGTTTTCAAACTGTGCTGCAAAGTTATGGAGAATTTCACAAGGTGATTTAAGGGAAGCTGCAGAAAATGGCACAGTGCTTCTGTCTGCATTTTATGTAGGTTTCTTTTTTAGTAAGAGCTTACTTAAGTAAGAAATTTAATTTCTAAATAAACACTTGATAATCATTCTCTGTAGAGAGTACATTAGGAATTTATTTTTTCCTAATAAAGCCAAGTCTTACTCAAAATCAAAGATATTCAGAGTTAGTTGTTTTCTTTAAAGAAGTCAGCTGCTTTAAATGACATAGATATTTTCTTGTTCTTTTGATTTTAGCAAAGAAAGATGATGGTTGTTTAATGTTATCTATAATTACATGATAATTTCATAAAACGAGATGCTTTTTAAAAGTATTTATAATTCACATAGTTTGGTTGAAGCTTGTATATTTCTTATTGCCCTCATTTCCCATCTATGAGACTCCATATTTCAAGGTAATCATTAAGCAAAGAGCAACAAGGGAGTCTAGGAAGGTAATATTATGAAATTATAAAATTCAACTTACAAATATTGTATGGTTTTTGACAATAGAATTAAGTACATCTTAAATGTTATTGTGCATAACAATTGCATTAAAACACAGATGTCCAAACCTAATGGTAATGAAATAATAAAATAGTAGGCGTCTATCAGAATTTTCATAGACCACATTTGGGGAAAGACAGGCAAAAGTCACTTGTTCATTGCCATACTTTCTGTGCACACTTTATTATAACCTGCGAGTGAGATTGCATGTGAAAACTATTCATTGCCTAACATGTAACTGCATTGCAAGTGGAGGTGCCTGTATTTTCTCTTTATGTTACCTACTGGATAGGGAGAGTTGACGAGGACCCTTTCTTGTGGGTCTTGGTTCTTGGTAAGGACACAAAGAAGAATCTGAGGTCTCACACATGGGAAAAAGAAGTTTATTGAAGAATGAAGAGAAAGAACACAACAAGGGAGAGGTGGGCCAAGCCTCGAGAGGCACTGGTGCTGGAATGGTGATGTATGGGGTTTTCAAGACAGGGCTGTTACATACTCATCTAGGCGGGCGTGGACTGACAGTCTTGATTGACAGTTGCAAGTTACATAGCAACAGATTATGTTGTGCATGTCTTTCCCATAATACAGTCTATTATAATCAGATGGATGCATGTATAGAATATTTATGAACTTTTAGTGGGCTCTTAGCTGCCTAAGGTCACTTGAAGACCTCTGTGCTTGAAATGATGATACGCAAGAGTTACAAAAGTCTCTGTGGTTATTTTGTAGCATATCTGTGAGCTCTCCTGAGCCACACTGGAGTACTGAGGTAGGGTTTAGAGATCAGCTTAAATTGTTTTCAGCTAGGCCACCCATTGCTGCTCATGCTAACTTCCTACTTAATACTTGTATGCTCATGATTAAAGGAGCAAAAGGATGACATCAGTGTTCTAGACTGAGTATATATAATTCTTGGTTTCCATTAGCATCATATGTAATTGTATTTAGGAAGAGAAATATCAAAAGAAAATTACTAAATACAAATAATAGTTCAAAACTATTTCATTTATTGCCAGAGAAATAAAATATAGTGTGGAATTTTTTCCACTGAAATATTATATATAAGAGATCCTGAAATTTGGAAAGGGAAACAGCTTATTATCCGTTTCAAAATGTATTCTTAGAAGGATGTCATTGGAACTATTTCTGTAAAACTATAATGCCTTTTCAAAATACCATGAAATATGCTTTAAAAGTAATTTAGTCTATTACATTTTTTAATCCATAAAGGGCATATTCACACTTTTGATTTTGCCTGTTTTATCCCTCCCATTGCAAACTTGTACAACACATTTCACTAATTAGTAATATGTTTATATCCATAGTCAAGTGATTTAGGGATCTACCATCATAAAATTTCTACAACAATGAAGTACATTTGTGGCTAAAATACCATGAGTTGAAATGTTACTCTGATTTTCTTAAGATGTGAGTTTGTTTAAGAGCTGCTAATCTTCAAATGTCTATACTACAAACAATTTTATGCTTGGTTTCCAGTGTAGTTAACCTTTATTTAAGAAGCAATAACTCTTCTGAAACAACCATGTGTGAATTATTTAAAACTTTTATTGTGCTAAATAAGTCAAGATGAAAATGCCTATCTATTCAAGAAATAAATTCATGAAACCTTGTTCCATACATATACATGTCTGTATGACTGTACATATAGATAGATAAAAGATAGATATTATGGATATTATTTTATTTTTCTCTGTTTTACTGTGTTGAGGATTTCTGAAGAACAAATACTAAGTCATTTCATAAAAAAGTGACTCTTGAATGACTAAGGACCAATCCTGCCTACATAATTAATTTGTTATCATTAAGTTACCACTGAAGTTCATCTGTTTTTCTGAGATCTTGGGGCTGAAATGAGCCTGAAAAGAATGGCTTCAAATTCACCTATATAATTTTACTTATTTTGTAAAGGCTATGCCATTTATTTTGTTATTATAAAATTATTCTAATATCTACCTTTCTACTACTGAAAATTTTGTATATGATCTGTGTTGTAATAAAAGAGAGAGTTGGACAAAAATAACACATGATTATAGAAATGAAGGCAAAATTATGAATCCAAGATATATTTGGGGGTTTAAACACTTTAAAATACCTTTTTGTCTTTATTTATGTAAATATGCATTTATAATCAACATTTGGTTATTCTTAGAAAAAATGAATCAGAGGCCACTTTTCACTTCATTTTAGACTTTGTATTTAATTTAAAAATATAACCCTAAAAGAACTATATAGGTATTTTAGCAGATAATAGGATATATTTTATTATTTATATGGAAAATGTCACTGAATTAATAAGCAGATAAAAACATAATATTTTTGCATTTATATTTTTCCTCAATGGTAAACCGTTATAATGTAGTCACATTTCTTTTATTTATGGTTTATATCCACTAAAAGTATATTAATAATCCTTATTAAAACAATATGAAGAAAAACAGAAATATGATGTATGGCAAAACCAATACAATATTGTAAAGTAGCCTCTAATTAAAATAAATAAATTTTAAAAAGTTGATAATAGATTTTGGTAAGACTGCACAAATTATGCATGCATTTATATTTAATGACCAATTTACTTTACTCTGACATATAGTCGGCAGTTAAATATAGTTACAGTAGAGCTAAGTAACCAAAATAGTTTGGATAATTATATAAGAAAATCACTAATAGATGTATTCAATGACAATTGCTGTACAAATCTAGAAAGCAAAAATTTTTATGGTCATTGTAATCTTTCATAATCCACACTCCAATTCATTAGTAATAGCAAATCCTTTGTACCACATTTACCAAACTATTCAAAATTCTTCCACTTCTCAGCACTTTCACTACTATTACTCCACTTCAGGCCGTCTTCAATTTTCATCCAGATTATGCCAACTACCAGTCTTCCTTGTTACTATTATTGCCCTCTCCAGCCACCTCTGGCAGGTATGAGGTTTGATTATAAATGTGATTGTGCCCCTCTTACCTTCTTGTTGGGGCTTTTCCTTTGTCCTTAAACGTGGGGTATCTTTCTTTGGTGGGATCCAACATTTTCCTGTCAATGGCTATTCATTAGCTAGCCGAGATTTTGGTGCTGTCATAGGAGAAGAGGAGCCCACATCCTTCTACTCCACCATCTTGATGTTAATCCTTATGGCAAAAAGTGAAGACTAAAGAGGCCTTTTGATGAAGGTGAAAAAGGAGAGTAAAAAAGCTGGCTTAAAACTCAACATTCAAAACACTATGATCATGACATCTGGTCCCATCACTTCATGGCAAATAGATGGGGAAACAATGGAAACAGTGATAGGCTTTATTTTCTTGGGCTCCCAAATCACTGTGAATGGTGACTGCAGTCATGAAATTAAAAGACACCTGCTTCTTGGAAGAATAACCCTGTATACGAGACAGCAAAAGAGACACTGATGTATAGAACAGTGGACTATACATCCACTCTGTGGGAGAGGGAGAGGGTGGGATGATTTGGGAGAATGGCATTGAAATATGTATAATATCGTATATGAAACGAGTCGCCAGTCCAGGTTTGATGCACGGTACTGGATGCTTGAGGCTGGTACACTGGGACAACCCAGAGGGATGGTATGGGGAGGGAGGAGGGAGGGGGGTTCAGGATGGAAACACGTGTATACCTGTGGTGGATTCATTTCGATATTTGGCAAAGCCAATACAATATTGTAAAGTTTAAAAATAAAATAAAATTTTAAAAAACAAAGAAAAAAAAAAGAAAATTTGTATGGATGTTGCACAGCAGAAACTGACACAATATTGTGAAGCACTTATGTTGTTGTTCAGCCACCAAGTCGTGTCTGACTCCTCGCGATGCCATGAACTGAAGCAACAATATTCCAATAAAAAAACTGTGGTTAAATATAAAAAAAAAAAAAGAAAAGAAAAGCTCTGGCCAATCTAGACAGAATTTTTTTTTTTTTTTTGGTTGTTGGTCGTTACAGCCATTTTAATTTATTTTTAGTTGAAAGGTAATTGCATATTAAAAAGCAGAGACATTACTTTGACAACAAAGGTCTGTCTAGTCCAAGCTATGGTTTTTCCACTAGTCATGTATGGATGTGAGAGTCCAACCATAAGGAAGCCTGAGTGCTGAAGAATTGATGCTTTTGAACTGTGGTGTTGGAGAAGATTCTTGAGAGTCCCTTGGGCAGCAAGGAGATCAAATCAGTCAATCCTAAAGAAAATCAACCCTGAATATTCATTGGAAGGATTGATGCTGGAACTGAAGCTTTGACTACTTGATATGAAGAAATGACTCATTGGAAAAGACCTTGATGCTGGAAAAGATTGAAGGCAGAAGGAGAAGGGGACAACAGAGGATGAGATGGTGTATGGCATCACCGACTCAATGGACATGAGTTGAGCAGACTTCGGAAGATAGTGAAGGACTATACCAGGAGATAGTGAAGGATGCCTGGTGTGCTAGAGTCCATGGGATTGTAAAGAGTCAGACACAATTGAAAAACTGAACAACAGCAAAACCTTAGATCAGGGGTCTGGGCATGATCTAACTGGGTCATCTTCTTTAGGGATCCCCAGGGCCGAAAGCATGTACCACCAAGCATGCACATGTTAACTGTGGTGACCATCTCATTGAGGTTGGATTTTGAATGATCTGATTAGAAACTCATATTGGCAGAAATCAGTTCCTTGAGGACTTGGTCTGATGACTTTGGTTTCTTCCTGGCTGTCACCCAGAAACTGCCTTCATTTTCTAGCTATCCTCAACTTCTTGCCACATAAGCTTCTTCAACGTGGCTACTTATGTCAAAAGAGTCAGCCAGATATATAGTGTCCTAGTGAGATAGATATTTTCCCAACATAATTAGAAAAATGACATGCAATTACCTTTTTATTATTCTGTTGATTAACAGCAGGTCACATTTCTGCCCACAATCAAGATTACACAAGGGCATAAACATCAGGAATTGGGCATCATGGGACTGCCATAGAATATGTTTGCCACTGGGCTTTTGCACATGTGTTTATTACATCTTCCCTCTAGTCTCATTTTTCTGAAATTTGTACTCACATGCTAATTTATTATAAAAGCCTAACTTGCCCCCCATATATAAAGTGTACCCTGTAGAGAGTTTTTATTGTATTAGCTTCCTTTAGCATTTTTATTATAACAGTTATCACAAGCAGACATAATGCATATTTATTTTCTTTTTCATTCTTCTAGATGTGAAGAGTGAATTATTCTCGGTCTTATTTTCTGATATATTTCCATCTTCTAGAAAAGTTCTAAGTCAAAGAAGGGGTATTTTCAAAAATCAAGAGGTTTTTTTTTTTTGTTGATGAAAATGTGTAAGGTATACTTATTTCCCAATATTTAATAACATTTGACTTCTTGTAATATATCTTCATTGTCCAGTATGATGATCACTAAACGAATGTGGTTATTTTAAGTTACTCAAAATTAAATACAACCTAAATATTAGTTTATTCATTATACTAAACCACATTTAAAGTGATCAATAGCCACACATGCCTAGTGGCTACCCTAATGAATAGCACAGATATTCAGTAATTCCATCATTGCAGAAAGCTCTACTGATAAACACAACCTTATATTTACAAAGCTTTTTATTTATTTTCTTCTCCATGCCAGGTTATAAACATCCACAGAGAATAAACTTTGTACCATTATTATTTGGTCCAACATAAAAAAGTTGGTTAATTTTACAGAAAAAGTTGATTGAGTGACTGAATTTTTGAATGATAAAACACACTTCCAGGACAATATGGAATCTATCTTAACACGCAAAATTATTTAATCAACAATTATATATATTTTTTCCTGTTTTCTATGTTGCTTCCTTATATTAGCTATAAAAATAAGTTTCATTACTAAAACGGTTTTCAAGTCATTACGAATTTTGTTTCGGGAACAAGAAATTCACTCATAGAAAATATCACTGTAAGTATAAGCAGAGAGAAATGCATAGCATTAAGTTCACAAACACTATATATTATTGTTCTCTTTTAAGAGACCACGGTGATATACTACATCATGCCTGCAGCCTGGCAGATCTCAGTAGCTCTAGGCTTGTTTCATCTTGTTCTGTGCCCCTTGAAGCTCATCATAAAATCAGTAGGATTTCTCTGTTCAAAGATAGATCAAGACAGAAAACAGTCCCTTCATTTTTGTGAAGAATAAATTCTTTTTTTGTAAACAACAACCTGTCAGATTTTTAAAATATAAGCTGTTATTTAGGAATATAATTGAAATGGAAAGAAAAGTTTGTAACAGATAAGATTAAAAACATGATTGATAATGCTTAATGAGTAATAGGTCTGTATCATACAGATGCATTGTGTGTACATCTATGCTATTAGAATTATCTGTCTATTAAATCTTATATATAATTGAAAAATGTATATTGATACTATTTTTATTTTTTATTATTTTAATCACAAATTGTATATTTAAGACAATTATGAATTCCTAGGAAGTAAGTTTTATTTCTTTATTCATGTGATAATTAAAAGATGTTTGATAACATGTATCTGATATCTCAAGACTCAAACAATAAAAATGAATTGTTGTGATAAGTATTTTCAAAACCTATTTACAAATAGAATAAGACAATAAACATAGAGATATAATGAATATTAAAATTTGGAGAATTTATGGAAACAAATATAGTATATGATGATAATTAGAGGTGAGGGAATGTCATTTGGCATTATTTGAAATTTGCCATCTAATAAGATTCTATCCCTCTCAAAAAATATATCAAATCATGGTATTTATAGATGTCTATGAGTATTTCAGGCTTCCCAGTTGGAGCAGTGCTAAAGAATCCACCTGTCAATGCAGAAGATGCAGGAAAGGTGGGTTTGATCCCTATATCAAGAGGATACCCTGAAGGAAGAAATGGCAACCAACTCCAGTATTTTTGCCTGAAAAATTCCATGGACAGAGGAGTCTGGCAGGCTATCTAGCCCATGGGGTTACAAAAAGTTGGACATGACTGAGTGACTGAGCATGCGTGAGTGTTTCAATCTTACTATATTTCTTTAAGGAAAGGCTCTGCAGTGGTATGAAGAATCCCTAACAAGGAAGGAAGAGTACAATTAATGTTTTTTTAATTTAAATAAAAGATATTTGCTGGGATATTTATTGTGTTTGAGGATGAAGTTGAATTTTCATATGATGTTTGTGTGATCTCATGGATAACTACCAGTGTGAACAGATTTATTTAAGAACACATACAAACAAAGAATTTCTGAACTATATCTAACTATTCACATGGATTTTCTACACTGCATAATTACATTAAATGCCCAACTATAATATGTCTCCTAAGCTTGTAAATCAATCATTTCTTAGTATTTAACAATCTTTTTTTCAAAATATGAGATGAGGAATTGTTCTACTTACACAAAAGTTTTCAGTAATATTTCATTAGAAGAAAAATAAGAATCCTTTAATTCTTTATTTAAAAAACCATCAATCTTGCAAAAATAACTTCAAGTTCAGTAGCACCATAAAAATACTCTCCATTTTTTAAAATTTAAATTTATTTATTTTAATTGGAGGCTAATTACTTTATAATATTGTATTGGTTTTGCAATACATCAACATGAATCTGCCATGGGTGTACACGTGTTCCCAGTCCTGAACCCCCCTCCCTCCTCCTTCCCCATACCATCCCTCTGGGTCATCCCAGTGCACCAGCCCCAAGCATCTTGTATCTGCATCAAACCTGGACTGGTGATTCGTTTCTTATATGATATTATACATGTTTCAATGCCATTCTCCCAAATCATCCCACCTTCTCCCTCTCCCACAGAGTCCAAAAGACTGTTCTATACATCTGTGTCTCTTTTGCTGTCTCGCATACAGGGTTCTCGTTACCATCTTTCTAAATGCCATACATATGCATTAGTATACTGTATTGGTGTTTTTCTTTTTGGCTTATTTCCCTCTGTATAATAGGCTCCAGTTTCATCCACCTCATTAGAACTGATTCAAATGTATTCTTTTTAATGGCTGAGTAATACTCCATTGTGTATATGTACCACAGCTTTCTTATCCATTCATCTGCTGATGGACATCTAGGTTGCTTCCATGTCCTGGCTATTATAAACAGTGCTGCGATGAACATTGGGGTACACATGTCTCTTTCAGTTCTGGTTTCCTCGGTGTGTATGCCCAGCAGTGGGACTGCTGGATCATAAGGCAGTTCTATTTCCAGTTTTTTAAGGAATCTCCACACTGTTCTCCATAATGGCTGTACTAGTTTGCATTCCCACCAACAGTGTAAGAGGGTTCCCTTTTCTCCACACCCTCTCCAGCATTTATTGCTTGTAGACTTTTGGATCGCAGCCATTCTGACTGGCCTCAAATGGTATCTCATTGTGGTTTTGATTTGCATTTCTCTGATAATTAACCTTAGAAAATTTTAAGTTCAACTGTCTTAAAAATACCAAATAAAACATATTGAATGTCAAGTATGCTTGATTCAATTTCTCACTTACCTCTGCGTTTCTGTAAATCTGATCTGGGCATAGAGATCCTTTGAAATTGATGGGGAGTTATAAGTTGAATAAGTTCAATATAATCATGCAGTATGACTAAGTAGTCGTCCTTTGTGTTATTTTCAGTAAAATTTTCTCTCCATTTGAACTGATAAAGACAGAAGACACTTAATCAGCAATTGAATTTAGTCTTCTTATTAAGTGTATTCAACCCTTTTCATTTGATTTTATGTACAAATTTTCATGATTTCTGTAACTTCCTTGATCACCTCGTTTTAAGACTTGTTCTACATGTAACACTAGTTATATCTTATATACTACATTTTTCCTTATAACATTAACCACTATTTGATTTTATATTATAGTGTATTTATTTATCATTTAACTTTTTTCTTTTTTGCTTATGGTTGAAAACCTAGCACTTCCAACCTTTATATTGCAGAGCAAGTAGACAATATATATGATAGAAGTCTCTAATTTATTTGAAACTACCTGGTCTGTACAATCAGATATTTTCTTGGGATTGTGCAATACAAAATTTGAAGTATTTGCTGGTGATGAGATAAACTGGTGTAATTCTCTTTATTCTAGAAAGTCTCATCAAGCAATAAGAAGTAAAGGAACAACAAAAATCCTTTCTAGGTTTTTGAGGTAAGAAGTCTCACTGATATAGGAATGAGTGATTTTGATATCCAATTCAAATTTCGAATACTCCCTACAAAGTACCTGGGGCTCCCAAACAAGGAATCATGTAACTCTTTTCATATGTTCTTTTATTCCAATGAATGCAGATGACATAATAATTTAGTACTTACAGTTAGTGAAAAATAGTGTTGTTGATTTTTGCCTTCAGTTGGTTAGGGGGGATGTGAAGAGATAAAGCAGTTTTCTGACTAACTGTTCATAACACCAAAGGGAAAAAAAAAAAAAAAGCAAATTTAATCACAGGTATCACAGGGTATTGAGATATCTCTATTTTCCATTTTGTGCAAAAAAGCTATCCTAGTCGAAGGAAACTGATTTTACCAGTAACTATTAGGAAGATAATTTTCATAAAAAATGAAAACCAGAGATATTCATGCAGAAATAAAAATAAACTTGTGCTATAGACTTTAATTAACTCATGATAAAGAACCAGGTTATTGAAATATCAATAACCTCAGATATGCAGATGACACCACCCTTATGGCAGAAAGTGAAGAACTAAAGAGCCTCTTGATGAAAGTGAAAGAGGAGAGTGAAAAAGCTGGCTTAAAACTCACATTCAAAAAATGAAGATCATGGCATCTGGCCTTATCAAATAGATGGGGAAACAATGGAAAAAGTGACAGATTTTATTCTCTTGGGCTCCAAAATCACTGCAGATGGTGACTGCAGCCATGAAATTAAAAGGCACTTGCTCCCTGGAAGAAAAGCTACGACCAACCTAGACAGCATATTAAAAAGCAGATTACTTTGCTGACAAAGATTCATCCAGTCAAAGCTCTGGTTTTCCAGTAGTCATGTGTGAATGTGAGAGTTGGATTGTAAAGAAAGCTGAGAGCTGAAGAATTGATGTTTTTGAACTGTGGTGTTGGAGAAAACTCTTTTGAGAGTCCCTTGGACCACAAGGAAATCAAACCAGTCAATCCTAAAGGAGATCAGTCCTGAATTTTTATTGAAAGGACTGATGCTGATGGTGAAGCTCCAATATTTTGGCTACCTGATGCAAAAAAACTGATTCATTGGAAAAACCCCTGATGCTGTGAAAGATTGAAGTCAGGGGGAGAAGGGGATGACAGAGGATGAGATCATTGGATGGCATTACTGACTTGATGGATATGAGTTTGAGCAAACTCTGGGAGTTGGTGATGGACAGGGAAGCCTGGCAGTCCATGGGGTAGTAAAGAGTCAGACACGACTGAGCAACTGAATTGAGCTGAACTGATGAGTTAGGTTGCTTCTTCTAAAATGGGTATTTGAAGAAGTATTAATTTTTTTAAAGCTTATCAATAACTAATAAAAGTTGATCTCTATTTCTTAAAAAAAAATAAGTATGTGGAAGTTATGACTTTTCCAGAATAAGCTATAGGTTTTCAAACTAAATTCTGACTCTATTATCTCTTATTTTATTCGTGTCTATTTCAAAGATAAGTTCATTTTTAGATAGGTATTCAAAGCAGATATGTTCTGTTTAACAACATGTTTAAGAGCTATTACATGAAAAGTCATCTCTAATGAGTACCTGAGATCACAATTGTAAAACTACCGTGTCGCCACTTTATCTTGTTTCAGGCCAGCACTACCTAATAGAGCTATCAGAGATGATGGACTTCCCTCATTTTTCTTGTCCAATATAGCCATCACCCCTAGTTACATGCGACTATGGACCCATGACAGTGTAAGTTGCACAACTGAGTTTTTACTTTAATTTTGATTAATTTAAGTTGCTGCATGTGGCTAGTGGTGAACGCATTAGAGAGAACAGCTCTAGACCTTGAATGGGATTTTAAAAATATTTCCTGGAAAGCAAGATTTTCTCATGTAGTTTGAGATCTGTTTCTCTCAGCAGAATTTCTGGAATAAGATGAATGAGGAAAAACCCATGAATAAGAGATTCCTAGGACCTCAAGTACTGTTATAGCTAAGGTTCTGAATGAAGCTATTTCTGATGCTTTTTCATGTACTGTGACTGATTTGCATGATTTCCTCCTTTTCCTCAGGAACTGAGCCAATCTTTTCAGAGGAAAAGTTCTCTCTATATAATCAAGGGCCAAAGATCGAATTGACCTTGTAATTCTGTCATTTCTAGTAGAAAAACAACCAGATCATATGCTATTGAGAAAAATATCAGCCTCGCATATGAAACATTTAATGTTTTTACTTCTAAAGTTCATAAAACTGAAACACAATTTTGAATTAGTTAGTCATGTATATATATAATTTATATTATCTAATTGTTGACACTGATGTTATTTTGATTCCTTATTATTCTTTGAAAACATATTAAACATTAAGAATGAATAAAAATAAATAAATAAAATCGGAATAATGATAGAAATATGAAATGGAATATTACGCATACTTTACTTACACTGATTCTGTAAAACTAATTGGTTCTAGTAAATTATTGGCCTGATTAAAAAGATAGCTTTAGAACTCATTAGAACTGATTCAAATGTATTCTTTTTTTAAAATTTATTTATTTTAATTAGAGGCTAATTATTTTACAATGTTGTATTGGTTTTGCCATACATCAACATGAACCTGCCATGGGTGTACACATGTTCCCAATCCTGAACCCCCCTCACACTTCCCTCCCCATACCATCCCTCTGGGTCATCCCAGTGCAAATGCATTATTTTTAATGGCTGAGTAATACTCCATTGTGTATATGTACCACAGCTTTCCTAGTTCTAATGAGGTGATGAAACTGGAGCCTATTATACAGAGTGAAGTAAGGCAGAAGGAAAAACACCAATACAGTATACTAATGCATATGTATGGAATTTAGAAAGATGGTAACGATAACCCTGTATGCAAGATACCAAAAGAGACACAGATGTATAGAACAGTGTTTTGGACTCTGTGGGAGAGGGAGAGGGTGGGATGATTTGGGAGAATGGCATTGAAACATGTATAATATCATACAAGAAATGAATCGCCAGTCCATTTTTGATGCAGGATACAGGATGCTTGGGGCTGGTGCACTGGGATGACTCAGAGGAATGGTACGGGGAAGGAGGTGGGAAGGGAGTTCAGGATGGGGAACACGTGTACACCTGTGGCAGATTCAAATTGATGTATTGCCAAACCAATACAATATTGTAAAGTAATTAGCTTCCAATGAAAATACATAAATTTAGCCTCCAATTAAAATTTTTTAAAAAAAGATAGCTTTATGATTATCTCTCTCTTGTCAATAATATCAAAAGGGAATATCAGAGTGAATTTTGTACTGGAATAGTTAGAAGTACTGGAATAGTCATTATTTTCTCATGCCTGGTATCAAGCAAAATCCACCAGGCTCTAATATATCAATGTGATTTCTATTGCTGTCATAAAGTTATTCATTAATATGCCATAGGATGTTATTTAGAAGAAATTTTCAGCAAAATTGTGTTGTTTTGCACAAATGTGTTTATCTAAGGCAGAGGCTGCTCCCTTTAGGTTCTATTTGCCATGACTTTAGTATGAATATTTTATCAATTTAAAAGAATAAAGGATTCAAGATTTTGTGCCATGTAAAAGTGCCAATTGCTGATCACAATTTCATTGATTCTCAAATGAAAAATGATGCGTATATAAGAGGAAGTACCACTCACAAAAAGAATGAAAACTTAATAATATATATGGACTAATTTTTATTTTTTTAATATTTTACTCACTTTTGCAATCATCTCTTCTGCTGGCTATTTTTCTGGTGTCTACTGAGCCCCATTACACCCCTGTGTGCTAAATTTTGTAGAGCTAGATCTGAAAAATATTTAAATTACATTTCCCAGTCTCCATTGTGTAATATTTCCATACTAGGTTCTATGGATTTGAGATTCTGTGGAGAGATCAAAAATCAGAAAGGAAAGATGTCTTAACTGTAACTCCAGTAGGAGAAATGGATACAGGAAGTTGATGGAGAAGGTGAGAATAGTGGCAGAAAAAAAAAAAAAAAAAGAAAACAATTATTCAGTGGTGCAAGTACTGAGAAATCAGTGTTCCCAGTGAAGTGGTCAGTATGGGTGGTGAGCTCTAGTTGAAAGGTACAAGTAAGCCCTGGTCAGATAATATTACTTTTCCTTTTGCCTACTGTTTCAGCAACCACCATAACATTTTTGGTCTTTCAGTCCTTCAAATGACCAACAAATGTAATTCCCTTTATTAAACACATGTCTGAAATATTAATACTTTGCAGTTTTTTTTTTTAACCTCACCCAACCTCATGCGAAGAGTTTACTCATTGGAAAAGACTCTGATGCTGGGAGGGATTGGGGGCAGGAGGAGAAGGGGACGACAGGGGATGAGATGGCTGGATGGCATCACTGACTCGATGGACATGAGTCTCAGTGAACTCTGGGAGTTGGTGACAGACAGGAAGGCCTGGCGTGCTGTGATTCATGGGGTTGCAAAGAGTCAGACATGACTGAGTGACTGATCTGATCTGAACCTAACACAAATGTCCACATTCATCAGTTCACTTTTCAATAGACTACTCTGTCCCAATGTATACCTCATGAGCTCATGAATGTGTTAAAGGTCTTATATCTCCCTTGGCTTTGTCTTTCTCATTCTCCTATGTAAAACTTAATGCATGAATTTGAATACTGGGTCCATGAAACTTAGACCTTATATAAGTACAAGAAGAAGCTGTGAGACAAAAAAAAAAGAAAATAAAGGCCTTTAGAAAGTTAAAGATCAGTTGTTTTCATATATAAAGAAGGAAAACAATTAAAAGACAAGAAATTATATTAAATGTTTGGTTAGTGAATTTTTGATTTTTTAAAGTGGCATAGTTGCTTTCATTGAAAAGGTATAGAATGTGATCACTGCTATGGAATTTAAGTAAAAGCAACTAATTTAATGAAACGCAGGAACTTCTCCATTTATATTTTAATTGGTATTCTAAATGGGTTTTCAAATAGTATTGGGTAATTACATACTTAGTGGAAGAGAATAAAACTGAAATCCTTTTTGCCTGTATTCTCAAGGAATATAGAGAATTGACCCTTAAAGCTAAATGATGTCAAGGACAACACATAAAAGTGATGAAATGAGATTGCATAAAATTCCACAGGACCAGATTTTGTTTTTTGTGAACTAAGTAGTGGTCTGCAAATAATAGTAAATTAATTTCACCTCTGTTTTTTTTTTTTTTTTTTTAAGTAGGATATGGGAGAAAGCACAGTTTCCTCCTGGCAAGTCTGAAGAAAACCATCAATGGAAGAGAGCCAAGTTTTAATTAAGCATGGAAAGAGAAAGGCATTTCTATAAAGAGAATGAGAATGAGACTTAAATTAATAATGGAATGAGAAGTCTATATTAGATCAAGAAAAAAGAGGCTAGAAGTGAGAAGACAGACCCTGATTTGGAAAGAAATGACCAAGAAGATGAAACAAAATCTTGAAGCAGAAACAAACAGATTATCTAAGGGTCTGTAATTTAACGACTGAATATCAACAACCACATAGCAATGTTATTTTGGTCCAAGAACAGAGTTAGGTTTAGGATTGCAAGTAACATATACAAGATGTCCAGACAAAACACTGGCACCCAGTGAACATTTTCAAGGAGAATCAGAGTGATCAAAAACTAAGTCAGAAAGTTGATTTGAGGACCGTAATGTTTAGTTAAGTGTCACATCAGATGTCCTTTGGTGTCCAGGCAGTGATATCAGGGACTCCTGTCCTGCACCATTTCCTCTTCATCTAGATTATAAATTCTCCACATGATCACTGTCCTATAAACATTTTATATTGATGATTCTCGAATTATATAACTCATAAGGAACTCTGGTGCATGTGATTATATGAAATTGAGGAAGGAAATAATATTGAGGATCCATAGTTCTATAAATAATTCAATGACATAATAATAATGTTTTACATGTCAAAAGCATTAGTGTAATATTTAATGAGCAACAGCAGCGGAAATTGTTATGCTGATGTTTAAAATGAAAGTAAATATCAGCAGATCTGGCATCCTGTCACCAGATAATGGGCTCTGGTTCTTCAAAAATGCTCAGTCACAGCTAAAATATAGTTTCAAAGGTATTGATCGTGTGACAACATTTGTTTGAAATGACTTCATTTTGGTTCAAACAAATGAGTCAAGCAGGTGTACAAATGAGCTTGAAACCACGAAAAGGATTTTGCCTTAGTATTATGAAAGTGCTTATTTCAACCAGCTGAATTAGTAGTTTAGTGTATAATTTCCCTGACAGGAATATGTTACAAACACTCTAAATGATGGAATGCAATGCATGCTTTATAAATTAACCAGTTTATAATTGGCAATCAAGTTTCTAAACTACTCCATTTTCTTCTGATAATCAGCAAATATTAATGCTAGCTGAAGTGTCATTTTGTAAAAATTCAACTTTTAGTAAAGCTACAATGAGTTTTTATAATGGATACATTGCTTGTAGATTTTACCTAACCCATAATTTATAATCAAATTTCTATAGGGCATGTAATATTTTGTACAGACTTGTATATAAGACAGAACAAAAATATTTATTCAGGATGGCTAATCTAATTTAGAAATAATTCTAATATGTGATATTTGAGTGTAAAGTAATGTGACTAATTAAAAGATAGCATTTTATTTTTAGATATTCATTTATGTTAGCCCCTTCAGAGCAGAGTTGGACATAACTGAGTGACTGAACTGAACTGAACTTCAGAGCAGAAGACACATGTCATAACGCATGTGAAAAATTGGATATAGGACTGAACCAAAAAAATATGGTAATGATAAAGGGAGTTATTGAATTACCATCTGAATTGTTTGAAATATAGTTGTGTGTCATCTTTATCCACTTCACTTCTGATTGTGATAGATATGGTTGGTGCCGATAACACAGTTCAAAACAGTTGCATTCCATCTTAACAACATTTCACCAAAATGGTAAAATAACTCTTACTGCACAGTACTGTGTGGAAAAAGAAAAGCCAGTGCTTCATGACATTATCTGTAAATCGAAAATGAGATAACTTGAACAAGCAAGGGAATGATAACACAGAGCATATGCATTCACAAGGCATGTATTTAGCATTATATGTTCAGGATCTGATTAAGAGCCACCAGAAAATCTTAACTGTGTGAAGATGTGCAATGTACACTGTTGACAAAACATTTACTAATTAGAAATCTAACAGTAGATGGAAAATTTATCAAGTGCAAGTGAAGCCCAAAAAAGGAATATAGAAAATTGTGATTGATGCATGGCCTCCTCAACAAGGAATAAACACTGAGCGGACCTTAATGTTATGAGCATCTGGTAATTTTCCAGAAACAAATCTAATCATTATAAACACAGTAAAATATCACTTGAAGAGGTGCTAAAGGAAACATGATTTTAGTGCATATTTTAATCACTATTTCTACATTTCTTATATGATTAAAACTTGATTTAAATCTGCAGCCAGGTCCTCCATCTGTGTATTGTTACACCCCACCTTCAATTTTCACCATTCACAAAACCAAGTAAATCCCAAGAACTCCGTGTAATCTTACCCTGTGGTTAATGTGAAATATTCAATTAAAGCTTTTTCAACCATCATTAGAAAACTGTATTTTAAAGCAAAACAAAATGGAAAAAAATAAATTAAATATTTACCTTCCACCTGATATTACTTGTAAGCAAATTCTGTAAAAAATTAAATGTATGTTATTCATTCTCCCTATTCATCTATTAAAAATAAATGTATTGACCACCAACTATGCAATAAATAAAAGCAGAGCTAAATTCTGCTTTTGAGAAATTAAGCATCTAGAAGTGAAAATAGATTAAAAAATAATAAAATTATTATATTTAACCACATGGGGTACAGTTATACTCTACAAATTATGTCCAATATGCTTTCTTACTTACTTTTCATGATAATACTGTGTTTTACTGAAAGTTTTCACTTTCATCTCCAGTTCAGAGGATTTGCTAACAAAATAAGTCACTTGTTATATACAAATAAATAATACAGATATTTATCAGAGAATTATCTAGCTTATTTTCAACATATTAACATTAAAAGAAAAGAGAAAGAGCAAGGAATACATCACCAAATTGGGTTTTGATCAAAATCCAGACTTAATCCACCTGCAATGCAGGAGACCCTGGTGTGATTCCTGGGTCAGGAAGATCCCCTGGAGAAGAGACAGGTGATCCACTCCTGTATTCTTGGGCTTCCCTGTGGCTCAGCTTGTAAAGAATCTGCCTTCAATGAGGGAGACTGGGGTTTGATCCCTGGGTTGAGAAGATCCCCCGGAGAAAGGAAAGGCTACCCACTCCAGTATTCTAGCCTGGAGAATTCCATGAACTGTATAGTCCATGGGGTCAAAAAAAGTTGTACACTACTGAGCGATTGTCATTTCACTTCACCTGCTCCAGTATTCTGGCTTACAGAATTCCATGGATTGTATAGTCAATGGGGGTGCAAAGAGTCAGACAAGACTGAGAGACTTTCACTTTCACTTTTAGACTTCATCAACGCTGGGAAGTCCCCTGTCACAGCATATCTGGAGTCCATTTGGACAAGGGCCCAGGCGGTGCATCCACCCCGTGGGTGAGACTTCAAAGACTGCAGTTCAGGAGTTCCCTCTTATAATCCCAGGACAGAGACAAACTGATATCATCATCAATCTGTGACCAAATTACAAGCCTGGTTTCCTGTTGATGCTATTTGTTTTGTCATGTAAAACTTGGAATGTTGCTCCTCCTGGGGCTTGGTTGGACAGGCACCCTCTAGGGGCTTAACAACCTCAAAATTTCCCCCGCATCTTATCTATGGTGTTGCAAGTCTTGTACTCACAGCAGGCAGGCACTCAGAGTCTCTGGCAATTAGGGCAGTGTCCAGGCAGGTTAGAAGCAAGGTTAGAAGCCTGCTATGCTTTGTCTCTGAAGTCTAAACAGACTTTTTTTTTTTTTTTTTTAATTTCCCTAACATACTGTGAACATCAGTTCAGTTCAGTTCAGTCACTCAATCATGTGCAGCTCTTCACAACCCTGGAGACTGCAGCACACCAGGCCTCCCCATCCATCACCAACTCCCAGAGTTTACTCAAACTCATGTTCATTGAGTCAGTGATGCCATCCAATCTCATCTTCTGTCATCCCCTTCTCCTCCTGCCTTCAATCTTCCCCAGCATCAGGGTCTTTTCCAATGAGTCAGTTCTTCCCATCAGGTGGCAAAATTATTGGGATTTCAGCTTCAGCATCAGTCCTTTCAATGAACATTCAGGACTGATTTCATTTAGGATTGACTGGATCTCCTTGATATCCAAGGGACTCTCAAGTGTCTTCTCCAACACCACAGTTCAAAAGCATTAGTTCTTCAATGTTCAGCTTTCTTTATAGTCCAACTTTCCCACGTCCATACATAACTACTGGAAAAATCATAGCTTTAACTACATGGACCTTTGGCGGCAAAGTAGTGTCTCTGCTTTTTAGGTGCTATGCTTTGTAGGTGGCTCACAGCTTTTCTTCCAAAGAGCAAGTGTCTTAATTTCATGGCTACAGTCAACATCTGCAGTGATTATGGAGCCCAGAAAAATAAAGTCTTTCAGTTTCTACTGTTTCCTCATCTATTTGCCATGAAGTGATGGGACCAGATGCCACAATTAGTTTTCTGAATGTTGAGTTTTAAGCCAACTTTTTCACTCTTCTCTTTCACTTTCATCAAGCGGTTCTTTAGTTCTTCTTCTCTTTCTGCCATAAGTGTGGTGTCATCTACATATCTGAGGTTATTGATACTTCTCCTGGGAATCTTGATTAGAGCTTGTGCTACATCCAGTCCAGGATTTCTTATCATGTACTCTGCTTATAAGTTAAGCAGGGTGGCAATATACAGCCTTGAGGTACTCTGTTCCAATTTGAAACCAGTCTGTTGTTCCATGTCCGGTTCTAACTGTTGCTTCTTGACTTGCATACAGATTTCTCAGGAGGCAGGTAAGGTGGTCTGGATTTTCATCTCTTTAAGAATTTTCCACAGTTTGTTGTGACCCACACAGTTAAAGGCTTTGGCATAGTCAATAAAGCAGAAATAGATGTTTCTCTGGAACTCTCTTGCTTTTTCTGTGATCCAACGGATGTTGGCCACAAATTTGATCTCTGGTTCCTTTGTCTGTTCTAATTCCATCTTGAGCATCTAGAAATTCTTGGTTCACATACACTTGAAGCCTCATTAGGAGAATTTTGAGCATTAGTTTGCTAGCATGTGAGATGAGTGCAATTGTGTAGTAGTTTGAACATTCTTTGACATTGCCTTTCTTTGGGCTAGCATGAAAACTGACCTTTTCCAGTTCTGTAGCCAGTGCTGAGTTTTTCAAATTTACTGGCACATTCAGTTCAGCACTTTTACAGCGTCATCTTCTGGGATTTGAAATACCTTAACTGGAATTTGATCTACCTCCACTAGCTTTGTTCTAAGTGATGCTTCCTAAGGCCTACTTGACTTTACATTTCTGGATGTTTGGTTCTAGGTGAGTGATCACACCATCATGATTATCTGGGTTGTGAAAATCTTTTTTGTATAGTTCTGTGTATTCTTGCTGCATCTTCTTAATGTCTTCTGATTCTGTTATATCCATACTATTTCTGTCCTTTATTGTTCCCATCTTTGCATGAAATGTTCCATTGGTATCTCCAATTTTTTTGAAGAGCTCTCTAGTCTTTCCCATTCTATTGTTTTCCTCTATTTCTTTGCATTGATCACTGAGGAAGGCTTTCTTATCTCTCCTTGCTATTCTTTGGAACTCTGCATTCAAGTGGGTATATCTTCTCTTTTCTCCTTTGCCTTTCTATTCTCTTCTTTTCCTAGCTATTTGTAAGACTTCCACAGAAAACCACTTTACATTTTTGCATTTCTTTTTCTTGGGAATGGCCTTGATAACTGCCTCCTGTAAATGTCACAAATTTCTGTCCATAGTTCTTCAGGCATTCTGTATATCAAATCTAATCCTTTGAATCTATTTGTCACTTCCATTGAATAGTCATAAGGGATTTGATTTAGGTCATACCTGAATAGTCTAGTGGTTATCCCTACTTTCTTCAATTTAAGCCTGAATTTGGCAATAAGGAGTTCATGATCTAAGTCACAGTCAGCTCCAGGTCTTATTCTTGCTGACTGTATAGAGTTTCTCCATCTTTGGCTGTAAAGAATATAATCAGTCTGATTTTGGTGTTGACCATCTGGTGATGTCCATGTGCAGAGTCATCTATTGTGTTTTTGGAAAAGGGTGTTTGCTATGACCACTGAATTCTCTTGGAAAAACTCTATTAGCCTTTGCCTTGCTTCATTCTGTACTCCAAGGCCAAATTTGCCTGTTAGTCCAAGTATTTCTTTACTTCCTACTTTTGCATTCCAGTCCCCTATAATGAAAAATACATCTTTTGGGGTGTTAGTTCTAGAAGGTCTTGTAGTCTTCCTAGAATTCTTCAACTTCAGCTTCTTCAGCATTACTGGTCGAGTATGATAACTGTGGATAACTGTGATATTGAATGGTTTGCCCTGTAAATGAACAGAGATCATTCTGTTGTTTTTGAGATTGCATCCAAGTACTGCATTTCAGACTCTTTATTTTTTTTATTTTTTTTTTAATAGGGACTCTTTTGTTCACTATGATGGCTACTCCATTTCTTCTAAGGGATTCATGCGCACATATGAATAGTAGATATGATGGTCATCTGAGTTAAATTCACCCATTCCAGTCCATTTTAGTTCACTGATTCCTAAAATATTGATGTTCACTCTTGCCATCTCCTGTTTGACCACTTCCAATTTGCCTTGATTCTTGGACCTAACATTCCAGATTCCTATGCAATATTGCTCTTTACAGCATTGGACTTTATTTCCATCACCAGTCACATCCACAACTGGGTGTTGTTTTTACTCTGTCTCCATCTCTTCATACTTTCTGGAGTCATTTCTCCACTGGTCTCCAGTAGGATATCAAACAATATATATATTTTTTAATTTCCCTAACATACTATGAGCATAGGATCAGTATTTCCTTTGCACATTTGAGAAAAATAATAGTTAGCGGCATTAAGCAACCTGTCTCAAGTTCCAAAGGTAAGTTGTGTGTTGGGATTTTCAAATATCTGATGTATTTCAAAGTGTCCACTTTTGAATGCCTTAATACTATATTAATGATGTAGTTGCCATAAGAGATTGTGAATATGTTTTTGAATGAGCAAGTAAATAACCCTCATTGTTATCAGTTTCTTGAAATGACTAACAAATTACCATACCTGACTAACTTAAAAAACAGGCACTTATTCTCACAATTCTGGATGTTAAAAAACCCAAATAAGTTTTACTGGTCAAAATCAAGGCATTAGCAGGGCCAAGATTTCTTCTGAGATTGTAAGGGAGAGTAATTCCTTCTCTTAAAGACTCTAAAGATCAGTGTCATCCCTTGGTTTGTGAAAACATCACTCTACTCTCTGCTCCTATGTTCACATTGTCTTCTCCTCTCCCGAATACCAAATACTACTCTATCTCCCTCTTTCAAGTATATATGTGGTTACATTTAGAAACCACTCAGAAATCAAGGATAATCTCCATATATTAATATCTTTAACATCTGAAAATCTTTTTTTCTTTTTCATTTTATTCATATAAGATAATATTTGTAAGTTCCATGGATTAGGATGAGGATATGTTTATAGGAGATCATAACTAATTTTACCACACTATTCTAGACCTTAATAACCTTCAACTTGAACTCCATGGAATTATTAATTCTAGTCAGACCAAAATCAATGCTATCCAATTAGGATGCAATGCCCAACACTTATGATATTTCTTTGCTTATGTATATTACCCTCACTTAAAATCAGTTATTTATTTTTCTTTCTGATTTGGCTGTGTAAATTATCAAGCTTTAGTAAAATTAACTGACCTCTCCAAAGAAACAAGAAGGTAATAGGCAAAGAAGGTGAAGAGAGAAACCATAAAACAGTTAATCAACATTTTGTTGATTCTGTTGAAAAATCAATTTTCAACAGAATCAAAAATCTGTTCCATATAACCCATAACCAAACTGAAAACTAAAAATAATACAAAATCTATTTCAACAGTCATTCAACTATTCCCAAGTATTCATAGGTGGAGTGAAATATTCCTTCAAATACATTGACTGTCATATTCTGCATTTCATTTCTTAGTAACTACATACTTGTCATAACAAGTCTTAACTTACTGTATTCATCCAGTTTAATTAATATTCCAGTTTTAGCCGCTTTAGACTTTTCCATGATTTACACGTCCTAAATCTAATGTGATATAATGAATCAATATAGTCTTAAGAATCCCCACCCCACCAAGGTACTAAGAAAATGATCTGCATTACTTTAGAACAGGAAAGCTGACTATAAAAAATATAATTCTCACTTGGCTTTAAAGCCCATTAGATGGCAAAAAAAAAAAAAAAAAAATCTGAAACCATATCAGTATAAAAATTATACACTACTTCTTTAACCTCACATTATTTAAATAATGTTGGGAACATATTTATTTATTTATGCTTTTGGCAGGCAGTGGAGGTCAATGTGGGCTTCTCAGGTGGTACTAGTTGTAAAGCACCTCCCTGCCAATGCAGGAGATATAGAAGACACAGCTTCAATCCCTGGGTGGGGAAGATCCCCTGGAGGAGAACACGGTAACCCATTTCAGTACTCTTGCCTGGAGAATCCCATGGACAGAGGAGCCTGGCGAGCTACAGTCCATAGGCTCGCAGAGTTGGACATGACCGAAGTGACTTAGGAGCCACACACACACAGAGGTCAATACACACATTCAATCTGCCATGTTTAACAGAAGTCCACTACAAGTTTTATTAAGTACTTAAAATGGCAATGGTGGTTTGGGGCTTTTGGTGAAAAGAAATACTAGTTTGGGGGAGTTTTTTTTTTTTTTGGTCCAGGACGTTTTCCTCTAATTCCTCCACAAAAGGTGGGAGGGCTATACAGCTGACTCAAGGATAAAGTCTGATTCTGATTCTTTAGCACAGCATGAAGGATCTATCTCCTCTCCAGGAATGGAAGATGAACTCCCTGAAGTGAAAGTGAAGAGTCTTAACCACTGGACTACCATGGAAGTCCCCAGATGCATAGTTCTATAATCCAAACAAAAGATAGAGCTTCCTCCCTGCCACATATAAATAAAATGGCAGATTATCTACTATACATGTAAACAAACATATTTTAATGCGAGATAGTCACTTTTTAATCACTTATTTCATGGGCAGAAGAGGTACAGTTACATACAATATACATTTTTCCAACAACCACCAATACTAACAAGAGAATGCAGCCAAATGTGTAGAGAAGAACTAGGCAACTTGGGTAGAAATATGTTTCAGTATCTCACAGTGAGGGCTCTGTGTTGTGCTATGTTCTCAGTTGTGTCTGACTCTTTGTGACCCCATGGACTCTATCCTGCCAGGCTCCTTTGTCCACAGAATTTTCCAGGGAAGAATCCTGGAATAGGTTGCCATTTCCTACTCCAGGGGATCTTCCTGACCCAGGACTCAAACCCACATCTCTTGAATCTCCTGAGTTGGCAGGTGGATTCTTTACAACCATGCCTCCTAGGAAGCCCAACAGTGAGGTCTTTAAGTAGGATTAAGGAGAAATCTGGGATTCATGTTTTGCTTGGTGCCAAATAAGCAGACACCAAGCTCTTTACTGGGACCATTCCTTTTCCAAATCAGAGGAGATTGCTTATGGCAAGTTCTGATGTTCCCATTACTTCACCGCCTGCTATGAACAGAGGTGCTAAGTCTGTTTAACTAGTTTTGTCTTTTTCTGGTAGTTCATGCAGAAAACTTTTTTTTTTTTGTCCTCCTATTTTCTTAAAACAATAAAATTGATTCTAACAAAGCATAGTATAAAAACACATATTCAAGTGTCACTTAATATGTTTGTTATACTGAAATGTTCCTGGACTTCCTTTTAAGAGATCTACTTGAATAGTCTGAATATAAATATTCAAAGCTATGTCTTTTATAACATAACATGGTCACCTGAAATATTTCTAGCTTATGTATTCAATTTTAGTTATTTTCCATTGTAATTAATTTTAAAAATCAATTCAACACTTTGACAAAAATCCACTCATTTTTATATGCTACCTAAATGTTCACTGAAGCTGTTTATGATTTCCTCCCACTTGTTTCTGAGTATATTATTAAGTATATTATTCTTCTTATAAGGCAGATATTTTTAAGAAATTTAAAATGTCACCAAAATAACTAAACATTATAAATTAAACATTTCAAAGCTATAAAAATAATCATGAGAATATTGAGAATTCTTCCTCCTTTTCAGCACAGGTTACCTCCTCATTGGTAATCCCATCATCACATCTAGAGACTGAAAGGTGTGAGCATAGCATATCTTTTGAAGTTACATTTTCATTAAATACTTTATTAGAGTCTTATCTCTAACTTAATATTTATATAGCTCTTTTTCTGGTCTCCTGCTGACTCTCAAAAACCTTTGGTTTTTGTGTTATCTCTTTGTCTTCAACCATCTCAGAGGACTATTTGCTTTTTTCAGTAGTCTTTCACGTTCCTCTTCCTTGTTGTTATAAACTGAAATTTTGTGTTCCTCCCAAATCCATGTGTTGAAGCTTAATGCCCAAAATGATGGTGTTAAGAGGTGGGCCTTTGGAAAGTTATTATCTCATGAGGGTGGAGTCTTCATAAATGAAATTAACGTTAGCTCTGTTAGGATGGGGCTTCCCAGGTGGCTCAGAGGTTAAAGCATCTGCCTGCAATGCGGGAGACCTGGGTTTGATCCCTGGGTCAGGAAGATCCCCTGGAGAAGGAAACAGCAACCTACTCCAGTATTCTTGCCTGGAGAATCCCATGGACGGAGGAGCCTGGTGGGCTACAGTCCACGGGGTCGCAAAGAGTCTGACACAACTGAGTGACTTCACTTTCACTTTCGCTTTCTGTTAGGATGAAACCCTGGGCTGTTCCTTTGTCCTTTCTGCCATGCAAGGATGTAAGGAGATGTGGCAAAGTGGTGAAGTATCTGTCTTCTAATGCAGGAGACACAAGAGAAATGGGTTCAATCCCTGGGTTGAGATGATCCCAGGGAGTAGGAAATGGCAACCAACTCTAGAATTCTTCCCTGGAAATTTCCATGGATGGAGGAACCCAGGGGCTATAGTCCATGAAGACTCAAAGAATCAGACACGACTGCGCAACTGAGCCTGCAAGTGGTCTGTAGCAGGAAAAAGGGTTCTCATCAGAGCCCGACCACAGTGGCATTCTGGTCTTAGACTTTCAGCCTCTAAGAGTGAGCAATATATTTTTTGCTGTTTACAAACACCTAGTTTATGTCATTTTTTAATAGTAACCTGAACAGACTAAGACACCTCTGTACCATTCTATGCATTTTTTTCAGAGTTCTGCCTTTTGATATATACTCTTCTTATTTTATAGTCTTGATGTGGCAGTTACCCATAGGTCTATGGATTTTGCTCTTACTCTAAATGTTACTCTAAGTGTGAACTCTTTGTTCACAACCAAAGTTTGTTTTTTTTTTCCCCTCCTTGCAAGGGACATTTTGGAATGTCTGGTGACATTTGGCAATATTTATAGATATTTCTACTTTGCCACAACCAGAAGACAGTGCTACTGGCACTCAGTGGGTTGAGACTATGGAAGATACCAAACATCCTATAATACAGAGGTATCATACCCTCACGCCCCATGAACAACAAAGTATTATCTGGGCACAAATGTCATTGTGCCAAGACTGCAGTAATTGGAGTTGTTACAAATTTATAATTCAAATGTTATGAGCATGAAAGGAGTTCATTACACTCTCCTGGAGACCTTCAGATCAGATCAGTAGCTCAGTCATGTCCAACTCTTTGCGACCCCATGAATCACAGCACACCAGGCCTCCCTGTCCATCACCAACTCCCGGAGTTCACTCAGACTCATGTCCATTGAGTCAGTGATGCCATCCAGCCATCTCATCCTCTGTCGTCCCCTTCTCCTCCTGCTCCCAATCCCTCCCAGCATCAGAGTCTTTTCCAATGAGTCAACTCTTTGCATCAGGTGGCCAAAGTACTGGAGTTTCAGCTTTAGCATCATTCCTTCCAAAGAAATCCCAGAGCTGATATCCTTCAGAATGGACTGGTTGGATCTCCTTGCAGTCCAAGGGACTCTCAAGAGTCTTCTCCAACACCACAGTTCAAAAGCATCAATTCTTCGGCGCTCAGCTTTCTTCACAGTCCAACTCTCACATCCATAGGTGACCACAGGAAAAACCATAGCCTTGACTAGATGAACCTTTGTTGGCAAAGTAATGTCTCTGCTTTTGAATATGCCATCTAGGTTGGTTATAACTTTCCTTCCAAGGAGTAAACGTCTTTTAATTTCATGGCTGCAGTCACCATCTGTAGTGATTTTGGAGCCCCAAAAAATAAAGTCTGACACTGTTTCCACTGTTTCCCCATCTATTTCCCATGAAGACCTTAGTGGGTACTAAAGTTAAACATGGGCTTCCCTGATGGCTCAGGCAGTAAATAATGTACCTGCAATGCAAAGACCTGGGTTCAAACCCTGGGTTGGGAAGATTTCCTGGAGAAGGGAATGGCAACCCACTCCAGTAGTACTGCTTGGGAAATCCATGGACAGAGGAGCCTGGTGGGCTACAGTCCATGACATTGCAAAGAGTTGGACAAGACTGAGCCACTAACACTT
This sequence comes from Bos indicus, assembly GCF_029378745.1. Lineage (NCBI taxonomy): Eukaryota > Metazoa > Chordata > Mammalia > Artiodactyla > Bovidae > Bos > Bos indicus. The sequence goes on from NC_091771.1 coordinate 6,261,662, forward strand.
TGATTTTGAAGTTAAATATGTCCAACATTGGACTCATGATTAGAAACTGTATGTATTTCTAAAATTTTAGCACCAAAATCATAAATATTATGCAAACTGTTGATGTGTTCATCAGTGACTGAGTTGGTCTGAATCTTTGTGACCCCATGCACTTCAGCACACCAGGCTTCTCTGTCCCTCACCATCTCCTGAAGTTTGCCCAAGTTCATGTCCATTGCATCTGTGATGCCATCCAGCCATCTCATCCTCTGATTCCCTCTTCTCTATCTGTCCCTCTTATAGCAACTATCTCATCTTAAATCCTAATTCCATACATACAAACACATAATAAAACCTCCAAATTATAACTTTCTAAGTGTTTAAAACATTCCTTCTTCATCTCTATCCCCAAATCACTTCTTATAATGGAATATTATCCTTTAAGAATATTTCAATTAATCATTTTCAGTCCTTGAGTGTAACATGCTATTTGTCACATGCAATGTTTTTATGTCATTCCTCATTTCAAGGTAAATGTAAAGGTTTTTTTTTTTTTTTTTTTTTTTTTACTTTTCATACGAGTTCACTTAAAGTGTCAAAGCTCCTTACCTGTTTGACTTTAATTCCAGTCACTTCTTTGAACACATTGCTTATTTCTGCTACTAAACTACTTGTGAATATACAGCATTTTATCAAAATTTCCTATATAGGTAAATAGTTTATTCTCTGTCTCTCTTGTTTCCTCAGCAAAAGCATATGCATTCTTTAAAATTTGGCCAATACACTGTCTGCTCAATAATCTTCCATTGTATCTGTTTATTTTATCCCCTCACTTTGACATTAATATATGTCTCTATTTTGATAACCATATTATTATTTTTACACTTCTGAACTAATTGTTGCTTTCATTCATTTTTTCTCTGACTTTGAACAAGTCAGAAAAATAATTTTTAATTATTCCCAAAATATTTACCTCATAATGAAACACTAAAAAAGACATTATTAAATCAATATTCTAAAATCTGAGTAAAGAAAATTAATGTCCCTCTCTTCACATGTATTGCTAACATCTGGACCAATTAGCTTAAATCACAGGATGAGTATCATATATGAAACCATTAGCTTTTTGGAACATATATAAATGGAAAACACTAACTTAAGAAGCAAGTGGGTTCTTGAAAGAAATATCTACTCTAATGGTCTCTTTTTAGGCAGAAGGCCATGCAATTTCTAAGTTCAAATTCCCTAAATCCATCCATTTAAAATGGTGTTTGATTAATGAATAAGAAAAGTAAGAAAAATAAAAACTATTTTTCTGCCTTCATTTCCCTCACTGAACTGTTGAACCTCTTAAAACCATGCTCCTCCATGATTCTGATAAAATCTACCAAATTATAGAAATATTTAGGTTTGGTTGGACTCCAGATGCATTTCACCCAACATACTTTTTAAAGCCCCTTTTTAAAAAGGAAGATTGGAGTAAACTGGAAAGAACAAATGAGGAGGCTTCTATTTAGCATAAATGATACTGAGAATTTTCCTGTTGTAGTACTGATTATTGAATAATATCAGGCTTTTCTCATACAGAACCCTTTTATTTCATAATCTTAACAAATGCCCTTCCCTTCTCCCATCTCAAATAGTCTTTTTATCTACTAAAGGACCACACTCTATACATAAGTTTGGGACTGTTCTACCAGTGCTATCTTCCCTGGTGTTCAAATAGAACATTGTCCTGAAGCCCCCTGTTTAGAAAGTCAGAAGTATTCACTGGTTTATTTTAGTGTTTTCCATGTCTAGTCAATTATTCTTCTCCCTGACTAAAGCAACAAAATATAATTCAACAACATCTGCTCTTAATCTAAAAATTATCAGTTTTCTCATACTAATTAAAGACAATTAAAAAAAAAAGACAATTCAGGTGAAGAGTTGATAAAAATTAGAATTATTATTATTAACAACATAAAGCTTAAGTGGGTAATATCTCCTTAATGTTTTTCTGAAACATATATGGGTCTACAAGTTATGAAGGAAATATGTCTAAGAAATAGTAACCTAGAATAGAAGTATAGAATAATTATCTCTGAGTGTCTTTTTTGACAGTTTTTACTAATTTAACAGTTAATGTTACTATAAATAATTTGTTCAGGTTCATTAAAATTATTACTATGATAATTTTATGCATTTATAAACATATCAATTTCACAGGCTGTATTTGACAGCCTAATTAAGGGGAGTAGTATATTAAAAAGCCATGTTACATTTAATATATTTTGAAGATTGAAAAAGAAAAAAGTCACGAATAAATACAACAACTCTGATACCTTAGATAACATTTTTTGTTTCTTTTTTGCAATATCTGCAAGATATGCTTGGCATATCTTGAAGAAGCAGAAACATCACTGTGAGTATCCATCAGGTGAAGCAATTTTTTATCCTATTAGGAGGTCTATGAAAGACATGAAAAGACAAGAAAAATAATTTTAGGTTGAAGAGAAAATGTATTTGGTGTTAGCATCTGCTTTGAAAGGAAGCCCCATAGATAAGAGTGAAAATCCATTTGATGGTGATACGCTGTAAGAAAATGGAATAGTAAAATTTTATTTCTTAAGGACAAAACTCAGAGATGCTTAAGAAAATTGGAAAATGCCAGGCAGACTGGCAGCAAACAAGACAGACATATTGTCTAATTTGGCAAAACTAATACAATTATGTAAAGTTTAAAAATAAAATAAAATTAAAAAAAAAAAAACAGAGCTTTACAGTGATAGAGCTCTTTAACCAAATTTGTTTAAAATATGATGCATGGAATCCATAAATTATTTATATTACTCATTACAAGGAATATAACTATATATTTTGAATCAATAACTATTTTAAAGAATGTTCTTTGTAGTTAAATTAAGAAAGAATTTTCTGTTAAATAATATTGAATACTTTATCACAGATAGTTAATTTATATCACACTTCAGTAGAGTCTGACTCCATTTTTGATTTTTGACTGCTGACAGACTTCACATCCCATCACTTCTTTTTGTTCTTCTTTCCCACATCTAGCAAAGCTAATAAGAGAGCCTGGGTGCTCCTTCTTTGGGCACCAGTTGTTGCTGTTTAGTCTCTAAGTCATGTCTGACTCTTTGTGACCCCATGAACTACAGCACACCAGCTTCCTTGTTCCTCACTGTCTCCCAGGGTTTGCTCAAACTCACATCACCAGTGGGAAACTGAAACTATGCAAGCCTCTGCTCAGGCTTCCCAGGTGGTGCTGGTGGTGAAGAATCCACCTGTCAATGCAGGAGACATAAGCTGCTAAGTCGCTTCAGTCGTGTCCGACTCCGTGCGACCCCATAGACGGCAGCCCACCAGGCCCCGCCGTCCCTGGGATTCTCCAGGCAAGAACACTGGAGTGGGTTGCCATTTCCTCCTCCAAAGCATGAAAGTGAAAAGTGAAAGTGAAGTCACTCAGTCGTGTCCGACTCTTAGCTACCCCATGGACTGCAGCCTACCAGGCTCCACCGTCCATGGGATTTTCCAGGCAAGAGTACTGGAGTGGGGTGCCACTGCCTTCTCCCAGGAGACATAAGAGGCACCATTAAATCCCAAGGTCAGGGATACTACCTGGAGTAGGAGAAGGTAGCCCACTTGTTTTCTTGCATGTAAAATTCCATGGGCAGAGGACCCTGGTTGGCCTCAGTCCATGAGACCATAAAGAGCTTGACATGACTGAGAGACCAAGCACACACACACACCCTCTGCTCAATTGGAATTCAGGTCAGTCCCGCCCTGTAACTGCACCAGGAGCCAAAGCCAACTGATCTTCCTGGTTCTCTCAAACATTTTCAGTGCTGCTTAAGAGTTGGTCCTGTTCTCCTCAGGAAATCGTAATATGTGAGCAATCTCTTCATAATTTCTTGGTGAGCATGTAGCATCATACTGCATCTGACACTGCAACTTAAATTTACATGGGGATGCTTCATCCCACTTTTCTAGGGTGATGATAACACACTTCAACATATGAACCCATGTGTAAAATAATTCATATGAAATAATATGATACAATTCACTGATTACAGAAAATATTCTAATGTAATCTAGCTTATAAATGTTAACCTAACAAAATATTTTAGCTTAGGCTTATTATACAATTAAGCTAGTAACATTCTAGATCAAATAGTTAAAAACATCATTCTCTCAGTAGAGTTTTAGTTTTAATATCTGTATATGGATGCTGAAATAGGAATGAAAATTTAATGTTAAATGAAATTGTTAGGTAGGGAAGTCTTCAGTCACAATCATTTGTAGAAGATAAATTATGAATGCTTCCAAAAGACACAAAATTTCCATATTAATAAGTGCATTGATGGAAGAGAAAAATATAATCATTAACTTTGTACCTTGATTATCCTATTCATTTGTAACTGACAAATATTTAGATTATAGGGTTAAGATATTGTGATAAAAAAGAAAAAAAAAACATTACTTTTACCCCATACTGTGTTAATTCTTATTTTTCTATCTGTATATCTAGATGTAGACTTGCAGCTGATTGGAGTACACTTTTATATATTTGATTAATATTTGTTTAAGGGCTTTCCTGATAGATCAGTTGGTAAAGAATCCACCTGCAATGTGGGAGACCTGGGTTTGATCCCTGGATTGGATAGATTTCCTGGAGAATGGAAAGCGTACCCACTCCAGTATTCTGGTCTAGAGTATTCCATGGACTGTATAGTCCATGGGGTTGCAAAGAGTTGGACATGACTGAATGACTTTCACCTTCACTTTTCACTTTCAACATTTTACTACTAGATTTAATTCCACATTGATTCCATATCTTGGGAGTTAAAATTATTTATAAACATATAGACACAAACACACATATAAGACACAGATACATATATATATATATATACCATTATATAAATATGTGTATATAATATAAGAGTTTCTTAAGTGGTACAGTGATAAAGAATCTGCCAGCAAGTGAAGGAAATGGAAGAGACAGTTTCAGTCCCTGGGTTGGGAAGATCCCCTGGAGTAGGAACTTGCAACCCACTCCAGTATTCCTGCCCAGAAAGTTCCATGAACAGAGGAGCCTGGCAGGCTATAGCCCATGTGGTCACAAAGAGTCAGGCACAACTGAGAGAATGAGCACATACACACATATACATGGTAGGTAGGAAGTTAGGCATAAGCAAGAGCGGGTGGTCTAGTCTAAACGGATGCAAGGTGATCTCTAAAGCCCACCCCAGACACAACCAGGAGAGCTCAATATATGCTACAAAATAACCACAGAGACTTTTCCAACTCCTGTAAATGCCTCTAGGCACACAGTGGATACAAACTAACCACAGGGGCTTAACCTTAGGCAGCAAGAAGTCCATTCATTTAATTTCAGTTCAGTGGCTCAGTTGTTCAGTGGCTCAGTCGTGTCCCATTCTTTGCGACCCCATGGACTGCAGGACACTAGGCCTCCCTGTCCATCACGAACTCCCAGAGTTTACTCATACTCGTGCCCATTGAGTCGGTGATGCCATCCAAACATCTAATCCTCTGTCGTCCCCTTCTCCTCCTGCCTTCAATCTTCCCCAGCATCAGGGTCTTTTCAAATGAGTCAGCTCTTCACATCAGGTGGCCAAAGTATTGGAGTTTCAGCTTCAACATCAGTCCTTCCAATTAATATTCAGGATTGATTTCCTTTAGGATGGACAGGTTGGATCTTCTTCCAGTCCAAGGGACTCTCAAGAGTCTTCTCCAACACCACATTTCAAAAGCATCAATTCTTCAGTGGTCAGCTTTCTTTGTAGTCCAACTGTCACATCCATATATGACTACTGGAAAAACCATGGCCTTGACTAGATGGACCTTTTTTGGCAAAGTAATGTCTCTGTTTTTTAATATGCTATCTAGGTTGGTCATAACTTTTCTTCCAAGGAGTAAACGTCTTTTAATTTCATGGCTGCAGTCAGAACCTGCAGTGATTTTGGAGCCCCCAAAAATAAAGTCTGCCACTGTTTCCATTAAGCCCATTCAGTTTAGTTCAGTTCAGTCACTCAGTCATGTCCAACTCTTTGTGACCCCATGAATTGCAGCATGTCAGGCCTCCCTGTCCATCACCAACTCCCAGAGTTCACTCACACTCACGTCCATCGAGTTGGTGATACCATCCAGCCATCTCATCCTCTGTTGTCCCCTTCTCCTCCTACCCCCAATCCCTCCCAGCATCAGAGTCTTTTCCAATGAGTCAACTCTTCACATGAGGTGGCCAAAGTACTGGAGTTTCAGCTTTAGCATCATTCTTTCTAAAGAACACCCAGGGCTGATCTCCTTCAGAATGGATGGGTTGGATCTCCTTGCAGTCCAAGGGACTCTCAAGAGTCTTCTCCAACACCACAGTTCAAAAGCATCAATTCTTCGGTGCTCAGCTTTCTTCACAGTCCAACTCTCACATCCATACATAACCACTGGAAAAACCATAGCCTTGACTAGACAGACCTTTGTTGACAAAGTAATGTCTTTGCTTTTGAATATGCTATCTTGGTTGATCATAACTTTCCTTCTAAGGGGTAAGCGTCTTTTAATTTCATGGCTGCAATCACCATCTGCAGTGATTTTGGAGGACTCCCCCCCCCAAAAAAAAAAATAATGTCTGACACTATTTCCACTGTTTCCCCATTTATTTCCCATTAAGGGTTCATAAATATTCTACACATATATACATCTGATTATAACAGACTCATCTATGAGATGGAGAAGGAAATGGCAACCCACTCCAGTACCTTTGCCTGGAAAATCCCATGGATGGAGGAGCCCAGTAGGCTACAGTCCATGTGGTCACAAAGAGTTGGACATGACGGAGCAACTTCACTTTCCCTTTCCCTTTAAACTATGAGAAGACATACAGAAACGAACCTGCTGTTATATAAATTGCAAATGGCAATTGGCCTTGAACACATGCCCATTTGCATTCCCTTGCATTGACTGGTGGTGGGTACAAGCCCTATTTGGCACAGAGCACAACCAAAAGGCAAATAGATCGGGAAACGGTGGTTGACATTATTTTTTTGGGTTCCAAAATCACTGCAGATGGTGACTGCAGCCATGAAATTAAAGACACATACTCCTTGGAAGGAAAGTTATGACCAGGTTAGATAGCATATTATAAAGCAGAGACATCACTTTGCAGGCAAAGGTCCATCTAGTCAAGGCTATGTCTTTTCCAGTAGTCATGTGTGGATGTGAGAGTTGGACTATAAAGAAAGCTGAGCACTGAAGAATTGATGCTTTTGAACTGTGGTGTTGGAGAAGACTCTTGAGAGTCCCTTGGACTGCAAGGAGATCCAACCCATCCATTCTAAAGGAAATCAGTCCTGAGTGTTCATTGGAAGAACTGATGTTGAAGCTGAAACTCCAATATTTTGGCCACCTGATGAGAAGAGCCGACTCATTTCAAAACACCCTGATGCTGGGAAAGACTGAGGGCAGGAGGAGAAGGGGATGACAGAGGATGAAATGGTTGGATGGCATCACCAACTCGATGGACAGGAGTTTGGGTAGACTCGAGCAGGGAGGCCTGGCATCCTACGGTTCATGGGGTTGCAAAGAGTCAGACACAACTGAGCGACTGAACTGAATTGAACAACCAAAGCGGGATGGAAATATAAAAGATGTAAAGGCCAAGAGGGATTGTTAATAGGAGGATGATTCTTTTGTGGTTGGCATGCTCTGTATGTCTTGGGAGTGTCTAATAAAAAAATTTTTTCTGCTTGAGTTTAACTGAACTATAGCATGCCTGCTGTTTTACATTTTATCTGTTGTTCTTTTTTTTTTTTTTTTTTAAATGAGAAAAGAATTGAGAAAGTGGAATAAATTGACCTGACATACATATATAACACAACATCAGTTCAGTTCAGTTCAGTCGCTCAGTCGGTTCGACTCTTGAAGACCCCGTCAATTGCAGCAAGCCAGGCCTCCCTGTCCATCACCAACTCCCGGAGTTCACTCAAGCTCATGTCCATAGAGTCGGTGATGCTATCCAGCTATCTCATGCTCTGTCCTCCCCTTTTCCTCATGTTCCCAATCCCTCCCAGCATCAGAGTCTTTTCCAATGAGTCAACTCTTTGCATCACGTGGCCAAAGTACTGGAGTTTCAGCTTTAGCATCAGTCCTTCCAATGAACACCCAGGACTGACCTTTAGGATGGACTGGTTGAATCTCCTTGCAGTCCAAGGGACTCTCAAGAGTATTCTCCAACACCACAGTTCAAAAGCATCAATTCTTCGGCGCTCAGCTTTCTTCACAGTCCAACTCTCACATCCATACATGACCACTGGAAAAACCATAGCCTTGACTAGATGGCCCTTTGTTGGCAAAGTAATGTCTCTGCTTTTGAATATGCTATCTAGGTTGGTCATAACTTTCCTTCCAAGGAGTAAGCGTCTTTTAATTTCATGGCTGCAGTCACCATAGAAGCATACATATGTAGAATATTAAATTTAAAATGTGTGTACACTCTCACACACAAACACATATATATACAAATAATAAGTACAATATAATACATTGCTTGACCATTTTTGCTTCCATGGAAGGACATTTTAAATACAGATAAATAGATATTTAAAAGATCAATAGTACTGTAAAGTGCCTTCTGAAATATATAAACTCTTAATATGTTTTATCCCTGCAAGTGAAAATCTAAAAATATGAAAACCAAGTCTTTATAAAGGCAGCAATGAATCAAACCTATTACTGAGACTTTAAGCCACTCCAGCTGCATGTGAAGGAGGTGTGAAAAAATGAAAGTTCAATAATCTAAAAAAAATTGTGCCTTTCCGCACTTTGTGGGATGGTGGTGATTGTGGAGCACACAGTGTAGTATTCACTCAGTGGGTGATTTTTGCAATAGCAGTATGATCTAGTCTAAATTCTAATCCAAAATTAAAACTGAAGATGTGTTTCATTGTATGTGATCCAACATTTTTCTGAAATACATTCTCTAAGCTGCTCTGAGTTTCATTATCTTAAGATTTTGCCTTATTTTGGTATGTCTTTAAACCATTCCTTTTGCAAAAGAGGAGCCATTTAAAACACGTCTGCTTGAATGATCCTTTTCATTCTTATTACCTCTTTTGAGAATTTTAGATATTCTCTTGTGTAAGGTGAAATAACAAATGGAGTTTAAAGGGTCTCCGAAATTTCATGTTTTTCATTTGATATACTGGAAAATATTCAATTTACAAAATATAATTACACAGATTTTCAGCCTTTTAATTTGAGATATTAAACATGAAAATAAAATGTAGCTAACTAATTGTTAAAACAGCTGAATTGTCTTGTGGTGGAAATATAAATACTGATTAATTATTCTTTCTTATGCTGTCAAACTAATGATATAGAAATAATAATATATAAATACTTTTTGAAATTAACTTTTCAATGAAAAAATCATAGGTTTTAATATAATAAAGTAGTTATTCAGTTCAGTTCAGTTCAGTCGCTCAGTTGTGTCCGACTCTTTGCGACCCCATGAATCACAGCACGCCAGGCTTCCCTGTCCATCACCAATTCCCGGAGTTCACTCAGACTCATGTTCATTGAGTCAGTGATGCCATCCAGCCATCTCATCCTCTGTCGTCCCCTTCTCCTCCTGCCCCCAATCCCTCCCAGCATCAGAGTCTTTTCCAATGAGTCAACTCTTCCCATGAGGTGGCCAAAGTACTGGAGTTTCAGCTTTAGCATCATTCCTTCCAAAGAAATCCCAGGAATGATCTCCTTCACAATGGACTGGTTGGATCTCCTTGCAGTCCAAGGGACTCTCAAGAGTCTTCTCCAACACTACAGTTCAAAAGCATCAATTCTTCGGCGCTCCGCCTTCTGCACATTCCAACTCTCACATCAATACATAACCACTGGAAAAACCATAGCCTTGACTAGACGGACCTTTGTTGGCAAAGTAATGTCTCTGCTTTTGAATATGCTATCTAGGTTGGTCATAACTTTCCGTCCAAGGAGTAAGTGTCTTTTAATTTCATGGCTGCAGTCACCATCTGCAGTGATTTTGGAGACCAAAAAAATAAAGTCTGACACTGTTTCCACTGTTTCCCCATCTATTTCCCATGAATCACTAATCCATAAGTGGGTGCATGCTCATTCACCTCATTTGTGTCCAACACCCTGTGATGCCATGGATGGTAACCCTCAAGTCTCCTTTAACCATGGGATTCTCCAGGCAAGCATACTGGAGTGGGTTGCCATTTCTTCCTGTAGGGGATTTTACATACTCAGGGATCCAGCTTGCATTTCCTGCATTGGCAGGTGGGTTCTTTACAATTGAGCCATCTGGGAAGCCCAGCCTATAAGTACATGGTGGAAATCAATAAATAAGTAGCTGAGTCCTTTGTTCTTAAGACTCCACCTAATAGAGTTTTGCTTTAGAAATGCTAGCTCAAATAACCAGGCTTATAAAAAACATTTTCCTACTATGCAAATACTTAACACAAAGATGAAATCATATAACAAGGAAAAATGTATTTTAAATATATGTGCCCACTCCCAACTCAGATGACAATAAGTGCTAAATAAAATTTCAAAAGTGTAAAAATCAATATGTATTATATACCAATCATGTTTATTGCAGCATAATCCACAATAACCAAAATATATAAACAGCCTAAGTATCCAGTGTTTATCAATAGATGAATGAATGAGGATTTTATATATAAAATATATATATATACATATATAAACTATATATATTCATGTATATATGCTGCACAATGGTATATTTTTCAGCTATAAGAAAGAAGGAAATCCTACCATTTGAGACAAAATGAATGGGCCTAGAAGATACTATGCTAAGTAAGATAAGTCAGACAAAGGCAAATACTCAATGAGATCAGTTACATGTGAATCTAAAAAACTTGAATCAGTAAAAACAGAGAGTAGGATGGTGATTACAAGGGACTTGAAATTGGGGGAGTTTTGGGGGAATATTTAAGGTTATAAAAGTAGACAAGTAAATTCTGAAGATATAACCTTTTTTTGATGAATCTGGCTAAAGGTTAATCAATTTTGTTTATCTTTTTAAAGAACCAGCTTTTAGTCTCATTGATCTTTTCAATTGTTTTAAAAATACTTTTAAACTTATAAAATGAAAAATTATGCAATAGAGAAAATCTTGATAGAATGGAAGGAACTATGGGTTTGGGCATCAAAAGAATGTTAGCTTACAGTCTGTTCTCTACTTGCAAAGTGATGTGTTAACTATAATTATACTGAAGCAATAATATTATATTCTTTAATTTCTCAAACAGTACCTAGGAAGATAATATACGCATGGTATTTACCACAAAATGGGTCCAAGGTAATATTTTCAAAATCACTGGAAGTTTAAACAAGAGTTAACTCATGTAAGATTGGAGACAGTTTTTGTTGTTCTATAGACTCATAAAACAAGTTGTGTTCAGATATCAAATATGGGACCAAAAAAAAAAGGCACTAAATAACATGATTTTTTTCAATGGACACAGAAATGGAGAATATGAAAAAAATCTAATGCCCTTTTATGATAAAAATATTTGACATTCTCAGAAGAGAACCTCATAATGCATATATATGTAAAACCAAATCTAATATTAGACTTACTAGTGAAAGCCTCAAAGCTCGCATGCTAAGATCAGGAACAAAAATGTCCACCCTTGAAATTTCTTTTCAGCATTATAATGGAACTTCCAGTCAAAAGAATTGGAGAAGAGAATAAAAAGTTGCATCAAAATAGAAAAGGAGAAAATAAGACTAACTCTATTTGCAGATAATATGATTGTATGTAGAGAAAATATTGAGGTATTCACATGCATGCAATAAATATTAGATCTAAGCAAATTCAGTACAGTTGTAGGCTAGAAGATCAATACTTAAAACTCAACTTTAATTCTAGATCCTAGTAATGAACATCTGAACATGAAATCAAGAAAACATCTCTATTTATTTACAATTGCATCAAAAATAATAAAATAGGAATAAACTAAGCAAAAGGAATGCAATTCATACAACACAAACTACAAAGATTGCTAAAAGAAATTAAAAACAAGTAAATGAAAAGATATTACAAGTTTATAAATCTGAATATGTAAGACTATCCCAATTGACCTGCATTTTCAACACAATTCTTTACAAAATCCAAAATGTCTTTGTTGCTGAAATTAACAAGCTGATCGGAAAATTTGCCTGGAAGTGTAAATAAAATAGATTATACAAAACAAAAGACAAGAATATGGAAAAACTGGAACTGTCATTTACTGCTAGTGGGAATATTAAATGGTACAATTGCCTTGGACAACCGCTGCTAGAAATGCTACCATATGACCCAGAAATTCCATTCCTAGGCATATACACAAGACAATTGAAAACATGTGTCCAGAGATTTCTCTGGTAGGGCAGTGTAAAGAATCTGCCTTGCAGTGCAAGGGATGTGAGTTTGATCCTTGATTGGGGAACTCAGATCCCACATGCAGCAGAACAACTAAGCCCACATGCTGTAACTACTGAGGCTACACACCACAGCTAGAGAGTACATGCGCTACAATGGAAAGATCTCACATGACACAGTGAAGATGCCCTGTGCCACAATTAAGACCTGATGTGGCCAAATACATGAGTAGAAAAAAATGAACACGTGTGCCCACATGTCGTACACAAGAAACGTGCACATGTGTTCAGAGAAGCATTAAGCATATTAGCCGTAAAGTGGTAACGATTCAAGTGCTTATCAATAGTCTAATGGATAAAGAAAATGTAGTCTATCTACACTATGGAATAGTCACCCACTAAAAGAAGTGAAGTACTCATGGAAGCTTCAGCGTGGTTACAACTTAAAAACATCATGTTAAGTAAAAGAGGCATGACACAGAAAAGGGCACATATTATATGACTCTATTTAAATAAAGAATGTTCAGAATATGCAAGTCAACAGACAAAAAGTGGGTTTTTGGTTTCTAGGCACAAGGTAAAGGAGAGAATGGTGACAGCCTAATGGGTCTGGTAGTTTCAAGTGATAAAAATATGCTGGAATTAGATAGAAGTGATGGTTGGAAAAATTGTGAGTTAACACAGATCACTAAGTTATGTTTTTGAAATGAATAAATTACTTGATATGTGAACTACATCTCAATTTAAAAAAATCAGCACACTACTCTCTACTACAAGGTGTTTTGTTTTCAAAACAACAACAAAAAAGGAAACATCTGAAAAGTACGTACAATGGGACTGAAGAGAGAATAATGCAACCATTGGGCCAGATTCAGCTATGACACTGATGATGGAGCTAAATAGAAAATTTTAAATAACAATAAATAATATGTTAAAAACTCTGATGAAACAGGTAAATAACACATATTCTGATGATAAATTTCAACAAGGAAATGTAAGTTTGAGGAATAATAGAATAATAATTCTGCAAAAGACAATAAAAAACAACTAAAGTAGAAAGAGATGAAGAATGTCTTTCTGGGTGATGTGACTGAGAAAATAACCAGTGAACTTTAAGTTGATAAAACTTATGCAAACAAATGGGCTTCCCAGGTGGTGCCAGTGGTAAAGAACCTGCCTGCCAATGCGGGGGCATTGGATCCCTGGGTTGGGAAGATCTCCTGGAGCAGGGCATGCAATCCACTCCATTATTCTTGCCTGAAAAATCCCATGGACGGAGGAGCCTGGTAGGCTGCAGTCCATGGGGTCGCTAAGAGTTGGACACAACTGAGCGACTTCACTTTCACTTTTCGTTTTCATGCATTGGAGAAGGAAATGGCAACCCACTCCAGTGTTCTTGCCTGGAGAATCCCAGGGACAGGGGAGCCTGGTGGGCTGCCGTCTATGGGGTCACACAGAGTCGGACACGACTGAAGTGTCTTAGCAGCAGCATATAATATATTATGCAATCATGTAGTGTGTGTGTATATATATATATATGATTGGCCTATAGTATTTGATTAATAATATACACATATTATCCTTAATATTAGCTTTCTATTATTGTATAATGCTTACTTCAAACTAAATAGCTTAAAATAAAAATAATACAAATTTATTGCTTCACAGTTTATGTCAGTAGTTCAGGCACAAGTTATGTGAGTTCTCTGTCCACAGTCTCATTAAGCTGAAATCAACACTTTGGAAAGGATTGTAAGTTCATGTGAGGCTTGAGGGTCTCTTCAAAGCTCAGACATTGGCAGTCCGGGGTGCTCAGATCTAGGAAGATTCAAGACCCTCCCATGCGTCCCTCTCTACAACATAAAAGCTTCCTCTTTCAAATACAAAAGAAAAATATCTATCCTAGTTCAAATCTCTTTGGGTTTTCTTCCATTTTGAATCTCTAGCCTCTTTTTTAAATGTCTCATGTAAGCCTGTCTTCTGTAGGTAAGCATTTACAGGTATCCAGGGGCAATCCTTTGAGTAACTCCTTTATCATATCACACCATGGACTATCAACGTTCTCTTTACACTGGAAATAGGGCCTTTATTGTCTTTCAATCTATTCATATTAGAAAGTCCATTTCAGAAAATACAAAAACTTTATAACAACATTCACTTAAGATTCTCTTCCTCTGGAATCACTTTTGATATCAAAATTCAGCCAAAGCTGGAAAGGTGAAGACCAGGCTTTGGAACCACACAAAGTGAAGTCGCTCAGTCGTGTCCAACTCTTTGCGACCCCATGGACTGTAATCTACCAGGCACCTCTGTGTATGGAATTCTCCAGGCAAGAATACTGGAGTGGGTTGCCATTTCCTTCTCCAGAGGATCTTCCCAACCCAGGGTTCTAACCCAGGTCTCCCGCATTATAGGCAGACACTTTGCCGTCTGAGCTACCAGTGAAGTCCTTGGAACCACACACATATGGGCTAAACCTGTTTTAACAGGTGAGAGTCTATCTCTTCCTTTGTGAGAAAGGCCTAACTCACTTTTTAAAATGTGTAACTAAAACAGATACACCCAGGACAATCTCTCTGTTTTAAAATGCAGACATATCATGGTTTGTTGCACTTTGCTTTGTAGTACTTCACACATACTGCTTTTTTTTTTTTTTTTTCTCCCGATTGAAGATTTGCAACGACCCCACAAACTCCACATCAAGTAAGTGTATCAGGTGACATTCTTCAAAAAGCATTTGTTCACTTTATGTCTCTGTGTCACATTTTGGTCATTCTCACATATTTTTCATTATTTTTATATTTGTTATGGAAATCTGTGATCTTTGATGACAAATATTACATTAAGATTACAACTTACTGAGTGTTCAGATGATGGTTATCATTTTTTAGCAAGAAAATATTTTTAACTATGATATGTACATTTCTAGACATAAAGACATTATACATTTAATAGACTGCAATATAGTGTAGGCATTTAATTACTTTTAATTTTAAAAAATAAAAAAAATAAAAACATTTAAATGCACTGAGAAACCAAAATGTTTATGTGACTCATTTTAAATGTGGTGGTCTAAAACTAAACCCACAATATCTGTAAACTGGTTTACTTTCACTTAAAAAAAAAAAAAAATCCCTTCTTAGAAATGTTTACACTAGTGTTTGAGTAACTGGGAGGTATGTGTGTGTGCTACCAAAACACTACTGATTGATTCCCTTTTTTCCTCCAGCACTTACAAGAAACTATCTCTTATAGCTTATTCTATCCAGACATACTAGGAAGAGTTTAAGAAACAGAGGATAACCTAGTTACTTTGACAAACAGCTCACTTCTTGCCAGTTTGGAACTCATACACATCTCTTTTTAAGTAGTACCTAATCTCCAAATAAACAATAATGAAAGAATACCTCCACTTACAAGATATACATTTCCGTCATTCAATCAAAAGCATAGCAAACCTTTCCTTAGAAAAGAATACAGTCTTTGGATGATATTCACTCTTCTCCATTGATATCCAAATTCCTAACTAAAAGCCAAAGCATTAATCACAGTCTAGGAATCAGTGTAAAGTTATATTTCTTAATATCTTTCTTTCCAGGCAAAATAAAAATTGTTAACAAAATCTTAATTGGGAATCTGCCAAAGTAATTAATCAATCCTTATTTGGAAATCTGCCAGTTAGAAATTTAGAATTACAATTTAAAGTGCTTTTAATCATATAGCATTTTACTTGAAGATAGTATTTTTCTGTCTGAAATCATATATGTACAATCATATAATACAATCATATAGTATTTTACTTGCAGATAGTGGTAAGGAGTACATCAAGAGATACAATTCATTCCTTGGTGGTGGTGGTGGTTTAATCGCTAAGTCATGTCTGACTCTTGTAACTCCATGGACTGTAGCCTGCCAGGCTCCTCTATCCATGGGATTTCCCAGGCATGAATCCTGGAGTTTCTTCTCCAGGGTATCTTCCTGACGAGGGATCGAACCAGAGTCTCCCGTATTGTAGGCTGAGTCTTTACACCTGAGCCACCAGGGAAGCCCAATTCATTCCTTGAAGGTGAAGGTGAAGTCGCTCAGTTGTGTCGGACTCTGCGACCCCGTGGACTGTAGCTTACCAGGCTTCTCCGTCCATGGGGTTTTCTAGGCAAGAATACTGGAGTGGGTTACCATTTCCTTCTCTAGGGGATTTTCCCGACCCAGGGATCGAACCCACGTCTCTGACTTTGGGGGCAGATGTTTTAACCTCTGAGCCTCCAGGGAAGCCCAATTCATTCCTTAAAGACCTAAAATTCTAGTTTGACCATAAAAAGCAGTGATAAAAGGAAATCCTCCTGCTGACAGAGCTTGAATTGTACACTTGACTTTACTGGGCTTACAAGCTAAGTTAACTTGTTCCCGTTTCATAGATGCCAACATAACACAGAGTCTTAGGGGAGGAAGAGTAGATTTACTCCTCACAGTACAGAAAGGAGCCTGTCAACGTATTTACATTGGTTCTTCTTGCACCCATGTGTCGCAGGACAGTGTGATAAACCCAGATGGATGCTACACAGAATTCGCATCGCAGCTGAGGAGCAGAGCACTCAGTTCGGAGAATCCACTACATTTACAGGAGTCAGTTAGCAAGTCTGGGTTTCTTTCAAGGCGGGACAGGGAGAAGGATTGCTTAGTTCTCAAACTTGAAAAGGAAATCTGAGAAATAGGCAAGCAATCAGGGCTTGCAATTTGGCATACCTGGCAAAAGGGTAAGAGCACAAAACCCAAAGAGTACTGTCGTTTCAAACACATTAATATGCAAATGATTTTCATTCATTTATTTATTCATTCACTTTTTCTCCCCTTTAACCTGCTTTGTTTTTCTGCATGGCACTTATCACAATTTTGTTGCCTGTCAGTCCCCCCAGGTTACAAGGTCTAGGAAAGTAGATTTTGCTTTATTCACTCTTATATCCTTAGAATTATGCCTTGTTACATTTGTTTTATAAAATATTTGTGGTTGAATTGAAATATTTATCAGTTTCCTAAAAGCTGGATGTATCTTTAAGTGCCAGGGTTACATAGCAGGGAGCAAGTTGGAGAAGGTCCCTATTTTAACCCTCATAATCTTTATCAGTAAAAAGTATTATTATAGTGTCTACCTCATATAATTATTGAAAAGATCTGATAAATAATGCAAGTAAAGTGTTTAGTAAAATTCCTTTTGGAAAATAAATGCTCCATCATTTATTAAAAAATAATGCTCTTACTCTTGGGAGTTCTTATATTATTCATAATGTTTATAGTTTAAAAATTTGCACTACCATTTAAAAATTATTCTCTTTAAAATAAAATGTTCAAACAGAGATGTATAAAACTAATACAACATAAGCTTAAGTGATATAAATATTTCATTTTTCCCAGAATATTGTTACATGGAAAGAAAAGTTACAAATAAAACTAATGCACTATCAGAACCTTCTTTTCTCTCTATTTTCTTCCTTTTCAGATTTAACTACATCATTTCTATTCCTATTCTTGACCAACTGGATTTTTTAACATTTTTACTTAAATGGAAACATACTGGAAGTAATGTTTTTCACCTTTCAAAACTTTAAAACCAAAATATTTCCTTGAAGACATCTGTCAGCTCTTGATCCTTTCTGCATCATCTCCAAAGTTTATTTTTAAGGAATGAAAGAGTATGAAATGGTACCTAAGTATGTTATAATAAAATTACTTCACCTCCCAAAAAATTCTAATAAGAAATTTTGACACTTAGTTTCCTTAAAGTAGTTCAAGTTTCTCTCACCTTACAAGTGTTTCAGATTTTGTTATCCAAATATAAAGTGTACAGTTTTTAAAAGTATTTGGCAGCTTTTAAAAATAAGCAATATTTAGGCTGAATAAATTTCAACATTGATAAATGCCACTTAACATTAAAGAAAAAATTTTAAAGGGTAAAATACATTCTTCTTTGATTTCTATTAATACTGAGTTATCTTTAATGTGTTTATATTTTTAATATTACAGTCAGTGAAACGATTACCAAAATTAATTTAGTTTCCACAAAATAAAAGAGCATTCCAAGAACAACTTTTCATAGATATGGTTTGAATTCTTGAGAAAACACTCAAAACATGGATTTTTTTTCTACTATTTTTTTAATATAAATTTATTTATTTTCATTGGAAGCTAATTACTTTACGATATTGTATTGGTTTTGCCATACATTAGCATGAATCCACCACGTGTTCCCCATCCTGAAGCCTCCCCCCACCTCCCTCCCTGTACCATCCCTCTGGGTCATCCCAGTGCACCAGCCCTGAGCATCCTATATCCTGCATGGAACCTGGACTGGCAATTCATTTCATATATGATATTATACATGTTTCAATGTCATTCTCCAAAATCATACCACCCTCTCCCTCTTTCTACTATTTTTGGAAGTGTTTTAAAACATATATCTTTTTGCAAAGTGTCACAATATAGCTAACACATCAAATTCTTTATATTCAGTCTATAGAAAAACAGACAAATTACTATGATTCAAATCAGAAAACATTGATGATTGAAAAAAATATGACTGTGATATACAAATTATAAACAAACTACAATAACTCATGAAAATACAATTTCTGCTATATAAAAATTACCACTTATTTCTAATATTTCCTTTAGAAAATAAATATGTATAAATATAGTGGAGGCATATTAGATCTTTCTTCAACCAATTTTTAGCAAAGATCATCTATCATTTGTATTTTCTTTGAAATTGTACATTATAATTTGTTTTATGTCATATTTAGACAATAGAGATCAAATATTAGAAAAATAATAATCTAGGTGATTATGGTTATAAGTGTAAATTTACCAGAATATATTTTATTTGGCTGGTATTCAACTGTATCTTGGAGTTAGAAGCCTTGATAACAAATGCTATTATAAGGAGAAATTGCTAAAACATTTTCATTAGAAATATGATAGAATGAACAAAAATCAGTAGTCTCTAAACAGTATGAGTTTTTTCCTTCCTGTGCAGTGAAATAATAAATATTGATCTCAAGACTTGTTTTCTTTGCCTGGTTCTCTCTATATATTGTATATGTGTATCTCATTTTCATCTTAATGAGAATTCCTTCCATTAAAAGTGAGATATGTATGAAATGCATATTAAAAAAAGCATTTAATGAAATTTGAATATGTTGGTATAATTCTATATGTAATTTTAATGGAAAGTAATATGAATAAAATAAATGTGTATATTCTTATAACTATTACAAAAATACTTTACATATAGACTTGCAGGTAGTTCATGAGACTTAACATTCTAAAATAAAAACTTAATGCAGAGTTTAATGTAATGTGAAGAATGAGTTATTTATTAACTCTAAAAGTATTGTTGTAAGCTACTAATATTATGGTTTATCAACTCAACAAGTAGCTATTTTCTTTTGTACTTAAATAATAAACAAAATACTTAAATCAGAAACAGTTGAAATACTTATCAAAGAAGCATAGTTAAAGATTCACACTTTCTGATTTTAATGACATTTAATAATAGCTTATAAAATGAGCAATTTCTTTTGAGATGATAATGAGTATATGAATAAACATCAAATTTAAGTGACATGCACTTGTTATACATTTTCATCTTTATTTTATTTTCTTTGATATTTTGTCTCATGTTTTTAACTTTTTTATTGAGCAAAATATTCAAGAACCATTTTAATAATTTTCTTCATAGGGTTTTTGCTGTTTGTGACAATGCAAATTGTTAATAGCTCTATGATCCTTAGATGTGTAACTGGGTGGATGACCTCAGAATTTGGTTTGCATTATATATTGCTTTCATCCTACATTTTTTTTCATACTTTAAAAAGAATGTCACAAATATCAAATTCACTTTGATTTGCAAGCCTGTGTTTGGGGATGATGATGTGACAGTGAAGTTTCTTCCTTCTTAGATTAAAATTAGGAAGCTGCAGTTCAGTCTTCCATTTCAAGTTAAATTTATATATGAAACATACTTTTGTTTTGATTTATTAGTTAACTGGCAAATGAAAACATCTTCTTCCTTTACTTTTCCAATTACTCTCTTATTTCCATATCTCCTGTCACTGGGCTTCATTTTCTTGTTTGTTTCTTTTAATTTTTACTTAATAATAAAATAAATGTATATGGCAAATATTCATGTTATATAAGTTCAACTTAATATAAAATACTGAATGTTTGTACACATGCAACTTTTAGTTTTAGAAAATTACTAGCTTTTATAAGAGCAAGTACAAATATTGTTATATATTTGACCCTTGACATTATTTTCAGTAAATATTTTGAGCATGATAATTATTGATATAACAGACTTGAAATGTCCTAATTATTAAGATCTTGTGTATATTTGTTGGTACCATTATTTTACATACATATAGGACAAGTTAAATCATTTCTTCTACTTAAAGGAGTAAGTGTATACCTTGTCAAGAAATAATGGGTTGCTGTTAATCCAAAATAAGACATTAATGGTTTCCTAACAAATTTTACAATTTTTAATCTGTGAAAATATCCAGTGAGCAAATTGTCACCCATTCTTTAGAATTTTTTATTTAAACATCTTTACTGAAAAAGAAAAAAAGACTGTTACATGGAAGAAAATAATATAAACTTCAAAAGTTTATTTCAATTCTGAAATATATTTGATTAATACAGGAGTGCAGTAGCACATGGGACCTTCTGGTTGTGTACTAATAATATGAGCATTTTATATTATTATTAGTTTTTCAAATAAGATTACTCATCAAATGACCTATACCTTTTTCATAATAAATTTTATTATTTTCTATAAGATAACATCCAAACTAAAAGCAAAAGTATTATTAATTTCCAATTTATACTAGAACAACTTAATTGTGAATTATGTCCCTATGCAATGAAAGAATATCTTTAAAAGAAAAGCCCAAATTAAATTAAAGGAATATTTGTTGAAAACCCATTATATATGGGCCTAAGGTGATACTTAAATGAATGATACAGCATCTCTAACTACAAGTTTATTAAACTATAATGGAGAGATGAACATGAAAAATAAATGGTTATTAAAAGTATTCTAATTATAATTGGCATTCTTTTAAGACACAGCAAATAAATTGTTATATTAAAATAATGACATTTCTCATAAAGGAATTGACATTTGTTTGGGATGTAAAAAGAAACAAATTATTTTTATAAGCCTTTAGAGTGCACACTAACAGAGAGAGAAGGTTGATTAAGAGTGAATACAAAAAAAAAAAAAAAGTGTGAATACAAACAATGCCTGAAATGTGGCCTCAAACCCAAAGAGAAGTTGCTAAATAATGCATGGCATGGTAGGATTTCTAAAAGTAAAAGTATGATCAAAAATTTATTCTCAAAATTGTTTAAAGTTGATGTCAGACATAATATAAAAATGTGGTTCAAATTTCTGAGTCACACCAGAGAAAAACTGTGCCCAATATTACTTCAGGGACAGCAAAGTTGTCTTTCTTGAAAATCTGAACAAGATGATTAATAAATAGTGCAGTTTTTGTGGAATGCCTAAATGTCTCTGAACCCAAAAGAGAAGAGCCTGTAAGTTGAGCTTCATCAAGAATCAGTAAAGAATTCTTCCACAGAGTTTTTCCAAAGGCCCTTGGAAATACTTGTGAAAGCTACAGTATACATTTGTATGTTATTAATATTCAAAGGTTAGAAAATAAAGATAACTGTTGATATCGTTTATTCAAAAGAAAACTATTTTACATTTTTGTTAAAGTATCCTGACCAGGTTTAAATTTGAAAAAATCAAGAATTGCATTCTACATGAGGAGAACATACTGTAGTTTGAGTCTATCCTACAAAAATTTGCTCTCAAGTTATGAATTAAGCAGTAAAAATACTGAATGTAAGATAGCAAAAATTCTTTGCTGTCACATGGACTCAAAGAGATGGGTTGAAAAATAGGTAAGTACTTCACCTTCTTTTCCTCTTTATCTCGTTTTCGGACAAATATAATCATGTGCAATTTTATATAATATGTACATATATATATTATATTAAAGGATTAAATGAGAATTAAGGAATAATTTATTTAGAATCCATAACACCACCTACATAGCACTGAATAAATGTATAGATGCTATCATAGTATATAAAAATATTTGTGCTTGCATTCATATGTGTTTCCAATATATAAATGAGTAACAGTTTTATGGTTGTAAAAATTTTGATAACTACAAAATTATTAATGGTCATTAGAAAAATAAACATAAGATATTAATAATTCTATGGCATAAGTATATAAAGTAGTATGTGTAGCTTTAGAAAGAGTAGTTCTAGTTTAGAACTAGTAGTGGTTTATTTGTTGAAGGGCTTGATAGGAAAGATCCCTGGAAACATAAATAATTGACATATTGCACTCAATTTACCTTTAAATAAATGAATGTGCACAGCTAAATATATTTTGAATGAAGAACACATCTCAGTGGGATATCAAAGACTGTAAAATCAGGAAAATTTGCTTTATTCAGTCTTGGCTGCACAGTTTACACATTTTATAATCTTAGGGAATATATTTATTGTCTTTTAACAAAAATTATATACAGTCAGCAAAAACAAGACTGGGAGCTGACTGTGGCTCAGATCATGAACTCCTTATTGCCAAATTCAGACTTAAACTGAAGAAAGTAGGGAAAGCCACCAGACCATTAAGGAATGACCTAAATCAAATCCCTTATGATTATACAGTGGAAGTGAGAAATAGATTAAAGGGATGAGATCAGATAGGTGGAGTGCCTAATGAACTATACACGGAGGTTTGTGACATTGTACAGGAGACAGGGATCAAGACCATCCCCATGGAAAAGAAATGCAAAAAAGCAAAATGGCTGTCTGGAGAGCCCTTACAAATAGCTGTGAAAAGAAGAGAAGCAAAAAGCAAAGGAGAAAAGGAAAGATATAAGCATCTGAATGCAGAGTTCCAAAGAATAGCAAGGAGAAATAAGAAAGCCTTCCTCAGTGATCAATGCAAAGAAATAGAGGAAAACAACAGAATGGGAAAGACTAGAGGCCTCTTCAAGAAAATTAGAGATACTAAGAGAACATTTCATGTAAAGATGGGCTCAATAAAGGACAGAAATCGTATGGACCTAACAGGAGCAAAAGATATTAAGAAGAGATGGCAAGAATACACAGAAGAACTGTACAAAAAAGATCTTCACGACCAAGATAATCAGGATGATGTGATCACTCACCTACAGCCAGACATCCTGGAATGTGAAGTCAAGTGGGCCTTAGAAAGCATCACTATGAACAAAGCTAGTGGAGGTGATGGAATTCCAGCTGATATATTTCAAATCCTGAAAGATGGTGCTGTGAAAGTGCTGCACTCAATATGCCAGCAAATTTGGAAAACTCAGCAGTAGCCACAGGACTGGAAAAGGTCAGTATTCATTCGAATCCCAAAGAAAGGCAATGCCAAAGAATGCTCAAACTACTGCACAATTGCACTCATCTCACATGCTAGTAAAGTAATGCTCAAAATTCTTCAAGCCAGGCTTCAGCAGTACATGAATCGTGAACTTCCAGATGTTCAAGCTGGTTTTAGAAAAGGCAGAAGAACCAGAGATCAAATTGACAACATCTGCTGGATCATGGAAAAAGCAAGAGAGCTCCAGAAAAACCTCTATTTCTGCTTTATTGACTATGCCAAAGCCTTTGACTGTGTGGATCACAATAAACTGTGGAAAATTCTGAAAGAGATGGGAATACCAGACCACCTGACCTGCCTCTTGAGAAACCTATATGCAGGTCAGGAAGCAACAGTTAGAACTGGACATGGAACAACAGATTGGTTCCAAATAGGAAAAGGAGTATGTTAAGGCTGCATAGTGTCACCCTGTTTATTTAACTTATATGCAGAGTACATCATGAGAAACACTGGGCTGGAAGAAACACAAGCTGGAATAAAGATTGCTGGGAGAAATATCAATAACCTCAGATATGCAGATGACACCCCCCTTATGGCAGAAAGTGAAGAGGAACTCAAAAGCCTCCTGATGAAAGTGAAAGAGGAGAGTGAAAATATTGGCTTAAACCTCAACATTCAGAAAACAAAGATCATGGCATCTGGTCCCATCACTTCATGGCAAATAGATGGAGAAATAATGGAAACAGTGTCAGACTTTATTTTTCTGGGCTCCAAAATCACTGCAGATGGTGACTGCAGCTATGAAATTAAAAGATGCTTACTCCTCGGAAGGAAAGTTATGACCAACCTAGATAGCATGTTGGAAAGCAGAGACATTACTTTGCCAACAAAGGTCCGTTTAGTCAAGGCTATGGTTTTTCCAGTGGTCATGTATGGGAGAGTTGGACTGTGAAGAAAGGTGAGCACCGAGGAATTGATGCTTTTGAACTGTGATATTGGAGAAGACTCTTGAAAGTCCCAGTCCATTCTAAAGGAGATCAGCCCTGGGATTTCTTTGGAAGGAATGATGCTAAGGCTGAAACTCCAGTACTTTGGCCACCTCATGCGAAGAGTTGACTGATTGGAAAAGACTCTGATGCTGGGAGGGATTGAGGGCAGGAGGAGAAGGGGACGACGGAGGATGAGGATGAGGTGGCTGGATGGCATCACTGATTCAATGGACGTGAGTTTGAGTGAACTCTGGGTGTTGGTGATGGACAGGGAGGCCTCGTGTGTAGCAATTCATGGGGTCGCAAAGAGTGGAACACGACTGAGCAACTGAAGGAACTGAACTGAATCTGTATTTCATCTCAGAATATGAACATCATGGATGAGGTTATAGAGTGTTGGGTTTCAATAAAAGTTTTAAAGGCAGGGTGTTTTCTAAAAGGTGATAAAGGATAATAAACTCTGCCGCCTTGACACAGAGGTCACACTTGTCTCAGCAGAACTGAATATCCAGTCAATCATGTGCTCTG
This sequence comes from Bos indicus, assembly GCF_029378745.1. Taxonomy (NCBI): domain Eukaryota; kingdom Metazoa; phylum Chordata; class Mammalia; order Artiodactyla; family Bovidae; genus Bos; species Bos indicus. The sequence goes on from NC_091771.1 coordinate 6,287,015, forward strand.
TCGATGGTAGAACATTGGCAGCTTAGTGATCAATTATTCAACATTTTCCAATGTTAAATTTCAGATGTTTCCCATAATAATCAATCTTTCTAGATTTTCTTGATAAATTAGTTTATCTGACCACACTGATCTAATATTCTTTAAAAATAATAATTGGTACAAGTCCAGTTAACTGTTTTCCCTTATAAACAGGGCATAATCTCTAGTTCATCATACTTCTTATAACTATTTTCAGTTTCCCTGACCTGGTGATAAATTCAGTTGCAATTCATCATTGCACTTGATATATTTTATCCTAATAGAATTAGAGAAAAGTGAAATATTTTTGTACTTAATCTCTGCCAAAAGTTTGAAACCAACACATAGACCAAGAAGTCTACAGCATTTTAAAAAGTGGTATAATATTTCCTCAAGGATAATAGAATACCTAGACATGCTTAACTTGTGTAAATAATAATAATGTGTCTGCATTAAAATAGCAAAAGTAAGACATAATTCTTAACCAACCTTCATATCTTCATTCAATGCTTTGCATACATGGAATCATTTGAATTACAAATTCTATTCTCAGAAAGTATACAAATATTATCTATAAATACACTGATATATAGACAAGAAGATGGAGCATGAAATTTAGTTAGTATGACAAGAAATAATGTAAAGGAAATGTTGGTACTTTCAGTAATTGTAATTAAATTTTTAATGTCATTCCCACAGTAGTTCATAACATTTCAGCACTTCTAAATATTATACAATTTCATTTAATTCACAATATTTTTATATTAAAGGGAAAATATCTTTATATTCTACAAAATAAAGCATTCTACATTAGTATATGATTTTTGTTAGTAGCTTTGAGCAAATATCATTCATATATGTAGACTTTTACATATCCAGGTATCTGTTACATATTTAAACTTTCACCTCACAATTTTATGTAGTTTAAATCCAAACAAAAATGTATGAGAATCAAATGGTGTGAATTCTTCTTGACTATACTTTGGACAAAATTATTAATTCATTTCTTATATTGTGATTCCTGAGCAGCTAGATAAAATCATATGTTTTTTATATAACCTCCATTGTAGATTTTTCTATTAATTGATTTTTTATCCTTCATATCACTTTGTGAATTATAAAATTAAAACATTTATTGATTTCTTTATATACTTACAACAACTGGCTTAACAAGCAGAATATTTTAGATAATGAATTATTAAATGATCACATTTCATTAGTTAACAGTTAACACATTTTCTGTATAAAATAATATGTTGTTCACTAGATAAGCAATCAGCAAACAACTCAGTAAATTTATATGTAGACTGCAAATACCATAGTAAAAGTTAGTATAATACTCAGTATTCATTAAATGTATTTAATGTGTGTGTCATTATGACATCAGTGAAATAGACAATATTTTAAAGTAATATTTTCTTAAATATTTATTAAAATAATTTAATAATAGAGACTCAAAGCACTTGCTATATAAATCAAACTATAATTAATTGAATTAATTTATTTACTCAATGTTTGTAATGATAGTCTAGACACAACAATCTTCAATTAAAATATTTTAACAATACAATTATGATAAATAGTGTTTGCTATATTTTGGAACAATAGCTTTTATTACTATGATTGGAATATCTGCATAAACAATTCCTTAAGTCACCTTTTCAACATATTTTTATTAAAAGATCGAGTATATGTAAAGATGGGAACTGCATTAAAACCACAGAAGAGTCAATTGATAAAATCTCTAACATAAGCAATGCTGCTATTTCTCACTCATAGACCTAATCTTTTTAAAATCTTATGTGAATTTGTTACTAATTGACTGTGAAGAAAGCTGAGCACCAAAGAACTGATGCTTTTGAACTGTGGTGTTGGAGAAGACTCTTGAGAGTCCCTTGGACTGCAAGGAGATCCAACCAGTCCATTCTAAAAGAGATCAGCCCTGGGTGTTCTTTGGAAGGAATGATGCTAAAGCTGAAATTCCAGTACTTTGGCCACCTCATGCGAAGAGTTGACTCATTGGAAAAGACTCTGATGCTGGGAGAGATTGGGGGCAGGAGGAAAAGGGGACGACAGAGGATGAGATGGCTGGATGGCATCACCAACTCAATGGATGTGAATTTGAGTGAACTCCAGGAGTTGGTGATGGACAGGGAGGCCTGGCGTGCTGCAATTCATGGGGTTGAAAAGAGTTGGACATGACTGAGCAACTGAAATGAACTGAACTGAAAGTTTCAACTTTCTAAAATAAAGTGAATCTGCTTAATAACATTTATTTTATTTTCAAACAATTTTTTAGCTTGGTTGTCATTGAACTTTCTTTCAACTTTCATTGAGACCCATTTTTTATTTCATCTACCAGGGGGTGCTTGTGATAAAGAACCCTCCTGCAACAATGCAGGTTAGATATAAGAGACTTGGGTTGTATCCCTGGGTTGGGAAGATCCCCTGGGATAAGGGCACAGCAACCCACCCCAGTATTCTTCCCTGGGGAATCCCATGGAGAGAGGAACCTTGTGGGCTATATTCCTTGGGATCTCACAGAGTCAGACACAACAGAAGCAACTTAGCAAGCTCGCATCCAGCCATTTACTAGTGAAAATTTTATATACTGAAAAGTCAATAACTAGTATGTCCAGTTCTTTCACTATTTAAACATGGATACTCTGACAATTCTTGTTTTTCTAATTACTTAAAAACAGAAAATAAAATAAGTTGCAAAATATAGTACAGAAACTGTGATGTGTATACATTTACTCTGTGTGTGTGAGAGAGAGAGTTATAGCAAGAAGGACAGAGAAGATTGCATTCATCTTTATTCCTAATAAGCAGTGATTTTTAAACGACATTCAATTCTATAGCTTAAAATGTTGAGTTGTGAGTATTATGTAGTCCAGTGCTCCTGACAGTTTCACTAAACATTTAGGGAAACACATTTTTTTTTTTAAATCAATGCCTTTGTTCCTAGCATATCATAATGACACTCATATTTCAATATGGTGACTCAAATTCAGTCATCAAAACATCTATATTCTCTTCAGTTTGAAAGAAGAGTCAAAGAAAGACCACAAATTCTCTCTTCTTTTACTGACTTCTTTAAGAGGAAACAGGGAAAAGTTAACTCTCTACCACATGTACTTTCATTAGCTATTTGTCAAACATCAATTTATTAAACTTTAAACATAATTGAGTGTATATATTTGATCACTGTATAAGAGAAACTTTACTATGACCTTAGCCTTATTATTTTCACTGTAATGTCATGGGGTTTTTCATATATCTTTTTAATCAATAAAATTGTCATTAAACTTCTTTGTTATAAAAGATTATGCACTCAGCAGTACCTTTTTGAAGTTGTTTAAGGATCTTTTAACTGAATTTCCCTGGTGGCTCAGACGGTAAAAAATCTGTCAAAGTAGGAGACCTGGGTTCAATCCCTGGGTCAGGAAGGTCCTCTAGAGAAATGGATCTTCTCCACTCCAATATTCCTCCCTGAAGAATTCTATGGACAGAGGAGCCTAGTGGGCTACAGTCTTTGGAGTCTCAAAGAGTTTAACACGACTGAGCAACTAACATACACACATACAAGGATCTTTTAAAGAAATAAATTGTCAAGAGCTGAGTTAAGCTGAAAAGAGCTGAGCAAAGAGGTGTTGATTAGTCAGTTAAAATAACAGACCAAATTGAAGTCCCCATCAATATTTAAATCTCTTACTGCAATGATATAAGCAAGAAGAAAAAGTGAAAGCTCCACCAATTTTTAAGAAGGGTGCAGGTGAAGGTAAGATTTATTACTGCAGATGTGATGGGAGGTGTTGAGGAGATTGTCTCTTGGTAAGGGAACTCTGAACAAAAGTCATCTGTTATTTTGTGCACCTGGGGATTGACTGGAGAGAGAAATGAAAGTCTGGGAGTAGTAGTATACTGAGTCTCAGGGAGAAAAGGGTCTTCAAATTTCCTCCCTTCTCAAAAGGTCTTGGCAGAAGCACAAGAAAGGCTTCCTCCAAGGGCCCAAATAAAGAAGTTTGTGGATGAAAGTATCTGAGCTCAGAAGCTCAGGCATATATAAAAGTATGGCCAGTAGAAAGAATCTGACTCTTTGTATACAGTTGCCTTCAAAGACTGCAGTGCACTGGCTGTGAGCTGGGTCTGGTGTGGGAAAGGCAGTTTTCCTAGTGCTGAAATCCCGTGTTTTTTATGTATACTTCTGTTTTAGTCTGCTGTGAGCTGGGTCTGGTGTGGGAAAGGCAGTTTTCCTAGTGCTGAAATCCCGTGTTTTTTATGTATACTTCTGTTTTAGTCTGCTCAGATAGCCATAGAAAAGTACCATAGACTGGGTGGCTTAACAAACAGAAATTTATTTCTCACACTTGTGGAGGCTGAGAAATCTAAGACCATCAAGGTAGGTTTCATTCTGTAGAGGCTTCTTTTGGTTTGAAGGCTGCTACCATCTCCTGTGTGACCTCATCTTTCTGTACCCTGGAACAGCAGTGAGTTCTCTGTCTCTTATAAGGATACTGATCTTTTGGAATCAGGATTCCAGCCTTGTAACTTCCTTGAACTTTAATTGCTTTCACAAAAGTCCTATTTCAAAATACTGTTACATTGATGGGTTAGGGCTTCAGCATACTGATATGAAAGGACACAAACATTCAGCACACATCGATTTTTGTTTCTTAAAAAAAATGTTTATTTCTAGCTGTGTTATGTCATCTTTGCTGTACAGGCTTTACTCTAGGTGCAATGAGCAGGGGTTTCTCTCTAGTGACACTGTGCAGGCTTCTCACCCTGGTGGCTTCTCTTATTTAGAAGCACAGACTCTAAATCCTCTAAATCATACTTGGTTCAGTAGTCGTGGTGCCTGGGCTCCAAAGCACAGGCTGAATAGTTGTGGTGCACCGGCTTAGTTGTTCCAAGGCATGTGGGATCTTCCAGAATCAGGGATTGAATCTATGTCTCCAGTTTTGGCAGGCAGATTCTTACTCAACATGACACCAGGGCAGTTCAAGAATTTCATTTGAATTTAACTGATTAGTCTTTCCACAAAGCAAGTTGTGAGAAAAAATATGTATAATTTAAAATTGTATTGACCCCATGGACTCTAGCCTACCAGACTTCTCTGTCACTGGGGTTTTCCAAACAAGAGTACCAGAGTGGGTTGCCATTTCCTTCTCCAGAGGATCTTCCTGACCCAGGGATTGAACCCTGATCTCCCACAGCACAGTCAGATGCTTTACCCTCTGAGCCACCAGGGAAGCCCATATTCTTATATAAAATACACATTTGAAGATTTTTATGAAAAGAGTAGATAATATGTTAACAGTTTTCATGCCAATCCCAAAGAAAGGCAATGTCAAAAATGTTCAAACTACCATACACTTGTGCCTATTTAACATACTGGAAAGATCGTGCTCAAAATCCTTCAAGTTAGGCTTCAACAGTATGTGAACTGAGAATTCTGTATGTACAAGATGGCCTTAGAAAAGGCAGAGGAACCAGAGACCAAATTGTCAACATCTGTTGCATCATAGAAAAAGCAAGAGAATTCTAAAAAAAAAAAAAAAAAAAAAAAATCTAATTCTGCTTCATTGAATACCCTAAAGCCTTTGACTGTGTGGATCACAATAAACTGTAGAAAATTCTTAAATAGATGGAATACCATACCACCTTACCTGCTGAGAAATCTGTATGCAAGTCAAGAAGCAACAGCAAGAACCAGACATGGAACAATGGACTGGTTCCAAATTAGTAATAGAATATGTCACGGCTGTATATTGTCTCTCTGCTTATTTAATTTATATGCAGAATGCATCATGCAAAATGCTGGGGTGGATGCACAAGCTGGAATCAAGATTGCTGGGAGAAATATCAATAACCTCGGATATGCAGATGGCACCACCCTTATGGCAGAAAGCGAAGAGGAACTAAAGAACCTATTCCTAAAAGTGAAAGAGGAGAATGCAAATGTTGGCTTAAAACTCAACATTCAAAGCATGAAGATCATGGTGTTAGGTCCCATCAGTTCAGTTCAGTCACTCAGTCATGTCCGACTCTTTGTGACCATGAACCTCAGCACACCAGGCCTTCCTGTCCATCACCAATTCCCGGAGTTTACTCAAACTCATGTCCATTGAGTCGGTGATGCCATCCAACCATCTCATCCTCTGTTGTCCCCTTCTCCTGCCTTAAATCTTTCCCAGCATGAGGGTCTTTTCCAGTGAGTCAACTGTTCCCATCAGGTGGCCAAAGTATTGGAGTTTCAGCTTCAACATCAATCCTTCCAATGAACACCCAGGACTGATCTCCTTTAGGATGGACTGGTTGGATCTCCTTGCAGTCCAAGGGACTCTCAAGAGTCTTCTCCAACACCACAGTTCAAAATCATCAATTCTTCGGTGTTCAGCTTTCTTCATAGTCCAATTCTCACATCCATACATGACCACTGGAACAAACATGGCCTTAACTAGATGGACCTTTGTTGACAAAGTAATGTCTCTACTTTTTAACATGCTGTCTATGTTGGTCATAATTTTCCTTCCAAGGAGTAAACGTCTGTTAATTTCATGGCTGCAATCACCAACTGCAGTGATTTTAGAGCCCCCAAAAATAAAGTCTGACACTGTTTCCACTCACTTCATGGAAAATAGATGGGAAAACAATGGAAACAGTGGCAGATTTTATTTTCTTGGGCTCCAAAATACTGTAGATGGTGACTGCAGCCATGAATTTAAAAGACACTTACTCCTTGGAAGAAAAGCTATGACAAAACTAGACAGCATGTTAAAAAGCAGAGACATCACTTTGCCTACAAAGGTTTGTATAGTCAAAGCCATGGTTTTTCAGTAGTCATGTACAGATATGAGAGATGGACCATAAAGAAGGCTGAGTGTAGAAGAATTAATGTTTTGGAATTGTGATATTGGAGAAGACTATAGAGAGTCCTTTGGACAGCAAGGAGATCAAACCATTCCATCCAAAGGAAATATATCCTGACTATTCATTGGAAGGACTGATACTGAAACTGATGCTCCAATATTTTGGCCACCTGATACAAAAAGTTGACTCATTGGAAAATACCCTGGTGCTGGGAAAGTTTGAGGGCAGGAGGAGAAGGCATGACAGTTGATGAGATGGCTGGATGGCATCCTCAACTCAATGGAGATGAATTTGAGCAAACTCAGGAGATAGTGAAGGACAGGGAAGTCTGGTGTGCTGTAGTCCATGGGGCACAAAGAGTTTGACATAACTTAGTGACTGGACAATTAACTTTTAGCAGTTAAAATAACAGGAAGCATAATAGTTAATAATTAGGTTTATCTCTAAATAATCATTGAAAATACAATTGATTTTATTGAAGTAGCCATTTGAAGGTTAAAGAAAACTGTGAAAAAGAAAAATAGGTCTGTAGAACTGGAACTACTGTGAAACAAAACTGTAAAATATGTTTCTGTGTGTACATGTATTCATGCATATATGTGTTTATAGAAAAAGTAGGTGCAGATATAGATAAAAATAAAGATGCATATGCAATTTTAAAGTAAAGGTGTAGATGTATATTTAACTATATCAGATCAGATCAGATCAGTCACTCAGTTGTGTCTGACTCTTTGCGACCCCATGAATCGCAGCACGCCAGGCCTCCCTGTCCATCACCGACTCCCGAAGTTCACTGAGACTCACGTCCATCGAGTCAGTGATGCCATCCAGCCATCTCATCTTCTGTCGTCCCCTTCTCCTCTTGCCCCCAATCCCTCCCAGCATCAGAGTCTTTTCCAATGAGTCAACCCTTTGCACGAGGTGGCCAAAGTACTGGAGTTTCAGCTTTAGCATCATTCCTTCCAAAGAAATCCCAGGGCTGATCTCCTTCAGAATGGACTGGTTGGATCTCCGTGCAGTCCAAGGGACTCTCAAGAGTCTTCTCCAACACCACAGTTCAAAAGCATCAATTCTTCGGTGCTCAGCCTTCTTCGCAGTCCAACTCTCACATCCATACATGACCACTGGAAAAACCATAGCCTTGACTAGACGAACCTTTGTTGGCAAAAAAATGTCTCTGTTTTTGAATATGCTATCTAGGTTGGTCATAACTTTCCTTCCAAGGAGTAAGCGTCTTTTAATTTCATGGCTGCAGTCACCATCTGCAGTGATTTTGGAGCCCAGAAAAATAAAGTCTGACATGTTTCCACTGTTTCCCCATCTATTTCCCATGAAGTGATGGGACCAGATGCCATGATCTTTGTTTTCTGAATGTTGAGCTTTAAGCCAACTTCTTCACTCTCCACTTTCACTTTCATCAAGAGGCTTTTGAGTTCTTCTTCACTTTCTGCCATAAGGGTGGTGTCATCTGCATATCTGAGGTTATTGATATTTCTCCCGGCAATCTTGATTCCAGCTTGTGTTTCTTCCAGTCCAGCGTTTCTCATGATGTACTCTGCATATAAGTTAAATAAACAGGGTGACAATATACAGCCTTGACGAACTCCTTTTCCTATTTGGAACCAGTCTGTTGTTCCATGTCTGGTTCTAACTGTTGCTTCCTGACCTGTATACAAGTCTCTCAAGAGGCAGATCAGGTGGTCTGGTATTCCCATCTCTTTCAGAATTTTCCACAGTTTATTGTGATCCACACAGTGAAAGGCTTTGGCATAGTCAATAAAGCAGAAATAGATGTTTTTCTGGAACTCTCTTGCTTTTTCCATGATCCAGTGGATGTTGGCAATTTGATCTCTGGTTCCTCAGCCTTTTCTAAAACCAGCTTGAACATCAGGAAATTCATGGTTCACATATTGCTGAAGCCTGGCTTGGAGAATTGTGAGCACTACTTTACTAGCGTGTGAGATGAGTGCAATTGTGCAGTAGTTTGAGCACTCTTTGGCATTGCCTTTCTTTGCCATTGGAATGAAAACTGACCTTTTCCAGTCCTGTAGCCACTGCTGAGTTTTCCAAATTTGCTGGCATATTGAGTGCAGCACTTTCACAGCATCATCTTTCAGGATTTGGAATAGCTCAACTGGAATTCCATATATTCCAGGGAGGTTTCAATTTAAAATTTGAAATTGTTGTAGCATTTTGGTTCTCTTCCCCTACCCATGCCGTGACAACTTCTATATATATACATATAATCAGGTGCAAAGTTTTGGAAGTTTTGTTAAGTTAATAAAAGGTACATATCATTAAATAACAGGATATTTAATTTAGACTACTTTTTAAAGTCATATAATGCTAGAATCCTAATAAGAATATTTGAATTGATTTTATTGGAGCACTTTTGTACTAGGGCTCATAACCCACTACAATTCATTGTACTTCATTCTGACATATTCTATTACTGGTGATGCTTCAGGATATTTTTAGTTTTAAGGTAAAATTTACATTTATAACACTTGTTCTTTAGTCCCTTCCAAAATAAAATCTAGACCAGCATGGTTCTTAAATATTTAAGGACCAGAATGCACATATTTGGATTGCTCTGATTTTAATTCTAAAGATATGACTTGGCCAAATTATGAAGTGTATGTAAGCCTTCTTTTGCATCTAATTATATGAGGGGAAAATATGGTTTGACGTAAAATCCAAGTGCAATCACTTGGATTGCACAAGTTTTGGAAAAATATATTTCTCATTCAGTTTCAGTAACTGGATTCCATTTAATTTATTTCCTATGATAGCCTTTATATGAAATATTGGTTCCCAACTAAGATTTTTACATCAAATATTGTTTCTTCTGTACTTAGGGGAACACGTGTCTACCTTTATTTTATTCTGGTATTGCTATCCATTCCATTTCAGTTCTAATAAACTCCCTCAGGTAATTGATATATGGGTAGAATATTATACAAACTGTTTATTTTGCTTAATTTATTCAATCATTGGTGTTTTACTATAATATGATACTTAATGAAAATATTCATTATAAAGAAAATGTATGAATTTAAACTTATGCAAGTACTGATACATATGACTAGTTTGAAAGCAAAAGCTAAATTGAGATTATGCAGCATTACTCATGCTACAATTTGTTTTAAATTACTTTTAACTCCACAAATGTATTGCTAAAATTTAATTTAGCTTTCCAATAGGTACCACTTAGAAACTGCTTCTTATAAATCTACTTACCTATTTTTTAGCTACTGAAATAACAACAAAATTTAACTGATTAATAGATAAAAGGTAGCCAAATAGTCAGCTTAAGCAAAAGACTCCAAGTCACTAGAATCCAGTCTTCTCTTTGTCTGAGAAAAATTGACATCTAAGCTTTTTGCATCCTCCAGAATGAAAAGGTTTGAAAGAAAAAATAATGAATCAATGAAGTTTCAACAATGTTAAAGTTTTTACTCAGGAGCAAAATTACACCTATTACTAAACTCAAAGATGATAAATTGAAACAATATGAACTGAAAAAGCAAGCTAACACCGGAATCACATTCTATATAGTGTTTACTTAACACTTAATCAACTATATATATTAAGTTAGTTGGTATATTTCCTAGGAGACATTTTCTAAGTTGCAGATTTTCCCTAAACCCCTTTCCTGAGATTTCCCCAACCCCACAGCCACCTATGAAATGGATTCTAGAAAGCTCATTAGTACCACATACTCTTTGAGTCTATTTTAATTTGCTTTTCATTTGCTTTAAACTAAATATACAATCATTTAATGTTGTCTTCATAGGCACACTCTAAAAGACTTCACAAAAAGGAGGAATTTTGTATCCTGTAATCAAACAAGGGCTTCCCTGGTGGCTCAAATGGTGAAGAATCTGACTGCAATGCAAGAGACCTGGGAAGATCCCTCAGAGGAGGACCTAGAAACTCACTCCAGTTTTCTTGTCTGTAGAAATCCCATGGACAGCGGAGACTGGTGAGCTTCAGTTCATGGAGTCTCAGAGTGGGACACGTCTGAGGGACTAAGCACACACATGCATATACAAAGAAAGAAAAAGAACAAATAACAAAAAAAAAAAAAAGGGAGAAAGAATCTTAGTAATGGTATAACTAGAGTGAAACAATGGCTGCTTCTAAGTGATACTTAACTGTTTAATAGATAGAACATTAAATATTCTATAGTAACTTTTCCCAGGTTAATATTAATGAGTCCATGAACGGAAATTCTGAAGAGAAAATATACAGGAATAGTTGAAGGACTCATTGCTATAGTCAAAATGAGGAATTTTCACTGACTGGACTGAAATAAATATATGAAGCTATGTCCTCAAGGCACTTTTTCTATCTTGCAATTGTCTGTAAACAAGATGTTTTTGAGCAAATAAGTTCAATTTAAATTTGTAGTAATGAGAAACTTGATTTTTACTTACTGGAAGGAGAAGTTGAAGCAAGGTGACCACAGACAAGGATACTGGCTGCCACTGGAAGGTGGAAAAAAAAAAAAAAAAAGGATGTCATTTGAAATTCTTGACATATAGTCATTTCAGGGATTCTTAAAGTAACTGGATATGAAAACCAAGAAGAAAATGCACACCAAAGATTTTAATGTAGTACTGCTTTCAGAGATCTGAGCATTGTAGGAACAGATGGGATTTTATATAGCTAAATTATCAATGTAACACTATCTCAGTAATAGAAGGGTGGATTGGTGTAAAGTAAAAATTGCCCATTGTTTCTGGTTGCTATTGGGGCTCTTTTCCCATTTTATTCTTGGCCAGTGGATTCTTTTCAGAGACTGTACTCTGAACCAGAAGCAATTTTCTCTATAGAATGGACAAACAGCAGTTACTTTTGTGCTATTCAAGATCCCTGACCTATTATCCAAACAGGCCAAGTTTTGTCCTTTGGTATTTTATTGCAACTAACACATATGGCTTACTTTTCACAGAGTACACAATGGCAAATATGACATCATCTGGTAGATGGGATCCATTGCCTCAAACTAAGCAAGATCCAAGTCATATTCAAGTCCTTCATACTGTGCCAGATGCTGTGGGATGCAAAGGATAAATGTTGCATATCCTCCTGGAATCTTAGTTTCATCAGTGTAAGTAATGTTAATGTTAGTTTTGAATTAAGAATCAAACATATTATTTAATGGAAACCATAAAATGAGAGAATTTGCGAAAATGATTTACAGAAATATTGATTTTCATCCAAGCATCTTAGACTTTAACCCGCATGTTTGGTACTGAACTAACAGTACATTTTTAGCTAAAATGAATTTGCAATATTTGTCAGAGTCATCATGGACAACCTCAATGTAATATCACAAAGGATTTTAACTTGATAAAATAGAAGTTATTCAATACATCCTAAAGGAAAAATAACAAATAGGAGCTCACATGCTATAATTGGCCTGTACATGTATTTTGTTTGGGCTTCTTTTGTGGTGCAGACTGTAAAGAATCTTCCTGCAATGTGGGAGACTGGGTTTAATCCTTGGTTTAGGAAGATCCCCTGGAAAAGGGAATAGTTACCCACTCCAGTATTCTTGCTTGGAGAATCCCCATGGACAGAGGAGCCTGGCAGGCTATAGTCTGTAGGGTTGCAAAGAGTTGGACATGACTGAGTGACCAAGCACATATATCTTGTCTATAAAAACATTCTATTTTTTTTAAAGGAACACACACATACTTGTTACATACAAAATGGATTTTAAATATTGTTGTTGCTATTGTTCAGTCACTAAATTATGTCCAACTCTCTGTGACCCCATGGACTGTAGTACACCAGGCTTCCCGGAGTTTGCTCAAACTCATGTCCATTGAGCTGATGATGCCATCCAATCATCTTATCCTCTCTCCCCTTCTCCTGCCTACAATATTTCTGAGCATCAGGGTATTTGCCAATGAGTCAGCTCTTCACATCAGGTGGCCAAACTACTGGAGCTTCAGCATCTGTCCCTCCAGTGAATATTCAGTGTTGATTTCTTTTAGGATTGACCGGTTTGATCTCCTTGCTGTCCAAGGGCCTCTCAAGAATCTTCTCCAGCACAATTTGAAGCATCAGTTCTTTGACGCTCAGCCATCTTTATGGTCCTACTCTTATATCCATAAATGTCTACTGGAAAAACAATATACAGAACTATGGCTATACAGAACTTTGTCAGCAAGTGATATCTCTGCTTTTTAATACACTGTCTGGGTTTGTCACTTTAAATATTATGAAAACAAATACACCCTGGATTAATAGATTCTCTTGAAAACATCAAAACTGAGAGAAGACTGCTACCACAGCATCTTAAGACAACAATCAGCCAGCCTACTATGATGTATGCACTTTATATGCTCCAGCTCCAGCCTTCAGGATAGTGGATCTCTTCCACTAGCTTCATTCATTTGGAGTGCTGGTATGTGATTATGCAACCTTTGGTTTAAAGCCAAGAGCCATATCAGAATCATGCACAGATAATACATACAGGCATACCACAAAGACACCCACAACCATTTCACACAAACGCAAACACAGCCACCATTAAAGAAGGTACCAAAATTCCCTAATGGGAATGGCTGTGGAAAGATTAGTAAAATCATCAGGGGAAGTCTTTACAAACAAAAACACCCTGTGTGAAAGAAAAGCCCTATTTGTAGCAAGGTTTGAGCCATCTGCAAGTGGCTACCCTTCCATGTGTAAAAGAGGGATCAAGAAGAGGTGCTGATTTTATTACTAGCCTTATGTCAAATGCAAGAAGGCAAAGAGGCTAATGAAATATGATGCCGTTATAAGATCACTGAAAAATGAGGCATCATTAAAATGACAGAAATTTGAAATGTCTGTCAAAAAGGTCAGGATTTAATAAAAATTCATATGATGAAATTATTATACTATATATGTATATATGTGTGTATATATATATATATATATATATAATTTTGTACCTTTATTTATATTATATACACATACATATTCTCTGACACCAGAAAAATGTGAAACACATTTCTGTAGGATAAACTTTTAGTTTATTCCTGAGAAGATGACTTTTAGTCCATGAGGCTGTAAGAATAATGTTTATTAGTAATAGGAAAACCAGTTTCTTATGTTCCATGTAGCAGTTTTATTAGTTTTCAAAACTTTGCTGTAGGTAAATAAAATTTGAAATACACCTACACCAGTATAACCTTTGCAATGAGTCACAACAGTTCCTTGACATCATTAAAGAAAGCAAGAATTAGAAAAATCTCCCAATGATTTAAAATGCATTGTTTCAATGCATGCTCTTTCTTTTATCTTCTTTCTGCATACTCTTTTGTTTATTAGGTTTCTGCTGGTAGGAAGATATTAAATGCTAATGTGTCAGTGTTTGCCTATTAAAGTCACTTTCATGTTCCATGCAACTCACTAGTTCATTAATCAGAGTATTCATGGAATTTATATTACAGTTGGAGTTAGGTATAATGTAAAAGTGTATGGGTATAAGTTAGGATTCTTCATATCTTTTTACTTTTAATATTGTACCTACCCTTAGTTCCTTTGATTGTAAAATTATTTTTCCCGTAAATGAAACATAATTTTAATAATACAGTTTCCTTGTTCAGTGAAATATTTCTAATATAAGACATGGGAATATTAATGGTTGTCTCAGAGATAGTGTGACTGAGAGATGAGAGGTACTGGAGATACAACAGCTCAAATTTAATCATTTTTGGATCCAGTATTCAGACCCCTGTTACTGTTCATAAATTTGATCTGAATGTCTTATTATTAAAAGTATAATATTTTCCAAGTGTGTGTTTTTTTAAGAATTTCTGAACATAACTGTGCCGAAGAATTGATGCTTTTGAGCTGTGGTGTTGGAGAAGACTCTTGAGAGTCCCTTGGACTGCAAGGAGATCCAACCAGTCCATCCCAAAGGAGATCAGTCCTGGGTGTTCATTGGAAGGACTGATGTTGAAGCTGAAACTACAATACGTTGGCCACCTGATGCAAAGAGCTGACTCACTGGAAAATACTCTGATGCTGGGAAAGCTTGAAGGCAGGAGGAGAAGGGAATAACAGAGGATGAGATGGTTAGATGGCATCACCGACAAAATGGACAAGGGTTTGGGTAAACTCTGGGAGTTGGTGATGGACAGGGAGGCCTGGCATGCTGTGATTCATGGGGTCGCAAAGAATAGGACATGACTGAGCGACTGAACTGAATATAGCTGTGCAAGTCATTTTAGGGGAAAAAAAAGTATAGAATATACAATCCAAAATCAAATAGAAATATTCTCCTCCTTTTTGCTTTTAACCTGATACTATTGTTACACAAAATAAACTCAACTAATCAGACAAAACAATATATATTTTTCCAGAAACACCTGGATTCCAGTATTTGCCCTGCCAAATAAGTACAAAAGAAAAGTATATTTTACCAGATTTATTTCATCACCATACAAAGTTTTCCCACCAAAAAAAAAAAAAAGGAGGGGGGGTGGGTGGGACTTGAAACCAAATAAGAAAGGGAAAAAAGAATACACACATCAAAAAAGAAAAGGAAAACAAAGATAGCAAATCAAAATTGTTGGTTTAATTTAGACTTCTTTCACTAGTCTATCAGTTCAGTTCAGTTCACTTGGTCAGATGTGTCCGACTCTGCGACCCCATGAATCGCAGCATGCCAGGCCTCCCTGTCCATCACCAACTCCCAGAGTTCACTCAAACTCATGTCCATCGAGTCCGTGATGCCATCCAGCCATCTCATCCTCTGTCGGCCACTTGTCTTCCTGCCCCGAATCCCTCCCAGCATCAGGGTCTCTTCCAATGAGTCAACTCTTCACATGAGGTGACCAAAGTACTGGAGTTTCAGCTTTAGAATCAGTCCTTCCAAAGAACACCCAGGACTGATCTCCTTTAGAATGGACTGGTTGGATCTCCTTGCAGTCCAAGGGACTTTCAACAGTCTCCAACACCACAGTTCAAAAGCATCAATTCTTGGGCACTCAGCTTTCTTCACAGCCTAACTCTCACATCCATACATGACCACTGGAAAAACCATAGCCTTGACTAGACGAACCTTTGTTGGCAAAGTAATGTCTCTGCTTTTCAATATACTACTAGTTTGGTCATAACTTTCCTTCCAAGGACTAAACGTCTTTTAATTTCATGGCTGCAGTCACCATCTGCAGTGATTTTGGAGCCCAAAAAAATAAAGTCTGACACAGTTTCCACTGTTTCCCCATCTATTTCCCATGAAGTGATGGGACCAGATGCCATTATCTTCATTTTCTGAATGTTGAGCTTTAAGCCAACTTTTTCACTCTCCTCTTTCACTTTCATCAAGAGGCTTTTTAGTTCTTCTTCACTTACTGCCATAAGCGTGGTGTCATCTGCATATCTGAGGTTATTGATATCTCTCCTAGCAATCTTGATTCCAGCTTGTGCGTCTTCCAGCCCAGCGTTTCTCATGATGTACTCTGCATATAAGTCACTACCCTATATAGCTACATTTTCTTTTAAAGCATTTCAGTTATTAGGAAGGCATGACAGGTAATGATTTGAGACCATAATTAAATTTACCTACTGAGTAAATGTCTAATATTGGCAGCTTTGTTTAACAGAAAATGAAAAAATATGAATCATTCGCTGATTTAAGAGTACAAAGACATGTACACAAATATCCCTGTGGTACTCTATTCATTATTATTGGAAATATATATATATATATATGTGCAACCCCATAGACGGCAGCCCACCAGGCTCCCCCATCCCTGAGATTCTCCAGGCAAGAACACTAGAATGGGTACAGTTACATATAAAAGGTTTTACACTGTTGAACAATGTTTTTTTTGTTTGTTTGTTTGTTTGGTTGGTTTGAAATTTTTTGTATATCTGACAAGTATTGTCTAAGAATATGCTGTAGATAGATCAAATAAAAAAAAAGCATACAAAATATATATACATCAACAGAAAAGAAAAAGGTTCTCCTGAAGCTCCATTGACTTAAAACATTGATTCCAAAGCACTATTTTATTTAGATATTTCCTAAAATTCATTTTAACTGTATCTAATAGTATGTAACATTGGGAGGACTGGTGCTGAAGCTGAAAATCTACTACTTTGACCACTTGATGCAAAGAACTGACTCACAGGGAAAGACCCTGATGCTGGGAAAGATTGAAAGGAGGAGGAGAAAGGGGAGAGAGGGACAAAAGAGGATTATATGGTTGGATGGCATCATTGACTTGATGGACATGAGTTTGAGCAAGCTCCAGGAGTTGGTGAAGGACAGGAAAGCCTGGTGTGCTGCAATCCATGGGGTCGCAAAGAGTCAGACACGACTGATCGACTGAACTGAACTGATACTTGTTAGCTTTTTAGCTTATTAAAAGTTCCAAAGAATGTCTAAAGTTCTTTTGTAAAGATCAGTTGAATTAATTCTAACCATATTATATATTATTTTCATCCATTAAATGATATATTGAAACAACCCTAAATAATTGTCTTCTATTTTATTTTATTTTTTAACATCTTGCTGTTACAAATTAGAAAATATATTAGTGCTGGAAAAAGAAATAATTTAGCATTGTTTGTAGGAATTCAGTCATCGAGGTAAACACTGAATATATTCAAACCAACTCATTCGACCACCTTAAATATACCTCCCAAAAGTTCTAATTATTATTTTTGAGGTTTTGGGAAGCTACTACATTTAGATAGAAAAAAAAATTCAAAGTAAAAACTGAGAAAGAATGCCAGAGCCTGGTGTTTGGATATATATTCTTTCTGAGTGTAGTTTAGTACTTTATTTCTCTTTATTGATTTGCAATTAAAAAAAAATCCTTTTCTTCCCACTCATAGGCATATACCCTGAGGAAACCAAAATTGAAAGAGACACATGTATCCCATTGTTAATTGCAGCACTATTTATAGCTAGAACATGGAAGCAACCCAGATGTCCATCAATAGATGAATGGATAAGAATTGTGGTATATATACACAATGGAATATTACTCAGCCATAAAAGGAGAACATTTGAGTCAGTTCTAATGAGGTGGATGAACCTAGAACCTATTATACTGAGTGAAGTGAGTCAGAAAGATAAAGATAAATACTGTATTCTAACACATATATATGGAATCTAGAAAATAGTACTGAAGACTTTATTTACAGGGCAGCAATGGAGAAACAGACCTAGAGAATAGATGTATGGACATGGGGAGAGGGGAGGAGAAGGTGAAATGTATGGAAAGAGTAACATGGAAACTTACATTATCATACATAAAATAGATAGCCAATGGGAATTTGCTCTATGTCTCAGGAAACTCAAACAGGGGCTCTGTATTAACCTAGAGGGGTGGGATGGGGAGGAAGATGGGAGGGAGGTTCAAAAGGGAGAGAATATATGTATACCTATGGCTGATTCATGTCGAGGTTTGACAGAAAACATCAAAAATCCTTCAATAAAAAATAAATTAAAAAAAAAAAAACGACAACTGCTCTATGGTAGAATTTGTGACTGCCAGTTCTGCAGTGTGGTTGTGGACTTTAAGCAGACAATGTGGCTTTGTGTCTTAATATAATCATTTAGTATGAAAATAACCTCTATCTTACTAGGTTGCTGTAAATATTAAATGAGATAGCACCAATAAAATTGACATGTAAACAGTAAAAAGCTATTTTAATATAAAATGCTACATAGAAATGCTAATAATCACATGTTAAAGCTTCTAAAAGTAAATAAATAAGTATTACTTTTCTTCTTTCACAACTGTAAGAAGACAACCAAACAATGTTTAATAACTGGCAATATCATTGGGTGTTAAGTGCTTATTACCACTAATTTATTTCCTTGATGGCCTCTCAGAGTGCAGAGTATTTAACATACCACTCAAATAGCTTAATGAAAGACAGTCACCTTAAGAATTAATTTTCTTCCAGCAGTCAGAAGTTCTTTCTTCCCCTTTTTTTAATTGAAGAAAAAATAACATACTATAATATTGAACCTTTAAAGTGCTTTTATTTTAGTTTTCTTTTCTTTTGCAAAGTTTTGCAATTGTAGAATATTTTCATCATCCCAAGCCCATAGGAAGTTTCACACATTACCACTTCCTCCTTCCCCTGGAAACTAGTAATCTATTTTCTATCTCTTTAGAATTGCCTATTTTGGACATTTAATATGAATGAAATCATGGAATATGTGGCGTGTATATCTGATATCTTTTAATAGCATACTGTTCAAAGTTCATTCATTTTGGAAAATCCAATTTATCCTTTTATGTGTCTGAATGATATACCACTTAATTTCCCATGTTGCTCACCCACTAATCAATTGATAAATATTTGGGTTGTTTGCACCTTTTTTATCATAAATAATACTTCCATGGGCATTTGGGTACAATTTTTTGCATGGACAAATGTTTTCATATCTCTTGAGTATATAACTAAGAGTAGGAATAGTTGAGTTTTGATAACTCTTAATCTTTTTGTGGAATTACAAAACTGTTTTCCAAAGCAGATGGAAGATTTTACATTTCCACCTTTAGTGTATGTGGGATCAGATTTTCTAAAGTCCTGTTAATATTATTTTTGACATTTTTTATTATAGCCTGCCTGATAGATGTGAAGTGGCATCACATAGTTTTAACTTGCATTTTCCAAATGATCAATGGTATATAGCATCTGTTCATATGCTTACTGGTCATTTGTATCTATCTTCATCTTCATAAAATCTTAATGAATGTATCTTTATATTAAGTTTTGAAATAGGAAAAATGTAAGAGTATTCTAACATTTTTTTCTTTATAATTTTTTGACTAGTCTGAGTCTCTTGCATTTCCAAAAGATTTTTTTTAATCAGTGTTTCAATTTTTGCAAAAAAATCATCTGGCATTTTGATAGATTCCTTTGAATCTGTAGTTCAATTTAGAGAATATTGCTATCTTAACAATGTTACACTGCCAAATTATTAACGTGATTTTTGAATTTATTAAAATCTTAATTTCTTTCAACATTATTTTGAACTTTTCAGTGTACAAGTATTGTACTTTTCATTAAAATATTCCAAAATATCTTACACTTTTGTTACTATAGTAATTTTTGTTGTTGTTAAAGGCGATGTGGCCACCATGATGGACCTGTCAACCATCCAACAGGGCATTTTAAATAATTTCTTAAATTTATTTTTTCATTTTTTCAATGCTAGTACAGTATATACAAACAAGGACTTCCCCAATGGCTCAGTAGTAAAGAATTCACCTGCAATATAGGAGACTCAGGTTGGATCCCTGAGTCAGGAAGATCCCCTGTAGAAGGAAATGGAAACCCACTCCAGTATTTTTGCCTGGAAAATCTGATGGACAGAGCAACCTGGCAGGCTACAGTCCATGGGGCCACAGAATTGGACATGACTTAGCAATCAAACCACCACCACCACCACATGTACAGCATGGATTTTATATATTTATTTTTGTACCCCACAGTGCTATTGAACTTTTGTACTAGCTATGTATTTTTTAGTGTATGCCTTTGTATCTTCTATGCAAAAAATAATGGCATCTGAAGATGGAGATAATTTTACTCCTTTTCCTATCTGGATGAATTCTATGTCTTTCTCTTGCTCTATTATCCTAAATAGAATCTTCAGCACAATATTAAATAAAAGTGGTGAATGCAGACACCCTTGCCCTGTTACTGATTTTAGAGGGTTTTCAGTCTTTTAGTCAGTCAGTTCAGTCACTCAGTCATGTCCGACTTTTCATGATCCCATGAATCGCAGCACGCCAGGCCTCCCTGTCCATCACAAACTCCCGGAGTTCACTCAGACTCACGTCCATCGAGTCAGTGATGCCATCCAGCCATCTCATCCTCTGTCGTCCCCTTCTCCTCCTGCCCCCAATCCCTCCCAGCATCAGAGTCTTTTCCAATCAGTCAACTCTTCCCATGAGGTGGCCAAAGTACTGGAATTTCAGCTGCAGCATCATTCCCTCCAAAGAAATCCCAGGGCTGATCTCCTTCAGAATGGACTGGTTGGATCTCTTTGCAGTTCAAGGGACTCTCAAGAGTCTTCTCCAACACCACAGTTCAAAAGCATCAATTCTTTGGCACTCAGCTTTCTTCACAGTCCAACTCTCACATCCATACATGACCACTGAAAAAACCATAGCCTTGACTAGACGAACCTTTGTTGGCAAAGTAATGTCTCTGCTTTTGAATATGCTATCTAGGTCGCTCATAACTTTCCTTCCAAGGAGTAAGCATCTTTTAATTTCATGGCTGCAGTCACCATCTGCAGTGATTTTGTAGCTCAAAAAAATAAAGTCTGACACTGTTTTCACTGTTTCCCCATCTATTTGCCATGAAGTGATGGGACCAGATGCTTTCAATCTTTAACCACATGGTAATATGTTAGCTGAGGGTATTCTTATGCACACTGTATCAGAAAAGACATTTCCTTGTATTACTAGTTGAGTGCTTATTTTAGTAATGAAAGTTACTAGATTTTACCAAATTTTTGATGTAATTATTGAGATTATGTCTTTTTTCTAATTATCTCAATATTATGGAATATTTATTTACTGTTTTTCATGTATATGTTGAACATGCATTTCTGGTGTAAATCTTACTTGGTCATGGTGAATAAGACATTTTGTGTGTTCCTGGATTCACTTTGCTAATACTTTGTTTAGTACTTTTATATCTAATTTCATGAAAGATACCAGTTCATCACTTTCTTTTCTTGTAATGTCTTTCTCTGTTTCTAGTATCAGAGTAATATTTGGACTACCTGAAAGAGTTGAGCAGTGACTCCACCTGGCTTTGTGCTTTTATTCATGAAGAAAAAAAAGATTGCTTACTAATTTTAATTCTTTATTTGTTACAAATCTATTCAAATTTTTCATTTTTTGTGTGCCATTTTAATAATTTGAGTTTTTATAAGAATACTTTAATATCTTCAGTTATCTAATTTCTTGTCATAAAATTTTTCATCATGAATTCATATTCAATTTAATTCATCTTTCCAAGAACCAGTTTGTATTGGTTCATTTATTAATCTTTAAATTCTATACTTTAATTATGTAAGTTCTATTATTTACTTTTCCCTTCCTTCTGTATGGCTTGTAGTTACTCAGCTTTTAAAAATAAAGTATTAAATGTAAAAATCTAAGTCATTCATGAACATATTTCTTCTTTTTAAATATAGATTTTCCCATAAATACTGTCCAGCTACTGCATAAGTTGGCCATGTTGTATTTTGATTTTCATTTTTGTTGTTGTTCAATCACTCAGTCATATCCACTCTTTGTGACCCCATGGACTGCAGCACGCCAGGCCTCCCTGTCCACCACCATCTGCCTGACCTTGCTCAAACTCATGTCCACTGAATCATGATGCCATCAAACTATCTCGTCCTCTGTTGTCTCCTTCTCCTCCTGCCTTCTATCTTCCCAGCATCAGGATCCTTTCCAGTCAGTCATTCTTTGAATCAGGTGGCTAGAGTATCAGAGCTTCAGCTTCACCATCAGTCCTTCCAATGAATATTCAGGATTGATTTCCATTAGGATCGACTGGTTTGATCTTCTTGCAGTCCAAGGGAAACTCAAGAGTTTCTCCAGCATCATGGCTTGAAAGCATCAATTCTTCAGAGTTCAGACTTCTTTATGGTCCAACTCTCACATCCATACATGACTACTGGAAAAACCAGTTTTGACAATATGGACCTTTCTCAGCAAAGTAATGTCTCTGCCTTTTGACACACTGCCTAGGTTTGTCATAGCTTATTTTCCAAGGAGCAAGTGTCTTAATTTCATGGCTACAGTCACCATCTGCAGTGATTTTGGAGCCCAAGAAAATAAAATCTACCACTATTTCCACTGTTTACCCATCTATATGCCATGAAGTGATGAGACCAATGTCATGATCTTCATTTTTTTATGTTGAGTTTTAAGCCAGCTTTTTTACTCTCCTTCATCAAGAGGCTCTTTAGTTCCTCCTCTTCTTCTGACATAAGGGTGTTGTCATCTGTATATCTGAGGTCATTGATATTTCTCCCAGGAATCTTGATCCCAGGTTGTACTTCATCCAGCCCGGCATTTCACATGATGTACTCTGCATATAATTTAAATAAGGGGGGTGAAAATATACAGCCTTGACACACTCCTTTCCCAATTTTGAACCAGTCTGTTGCTCCATGTTTGGTTCCAACTGTTGCTTCTTGACCTCCATATAGATTTCTCAGGGGATAGGATATGTGGTCTGATATTCCCATCTCTTGAAGAATTTTCCACAAGTTTGTCATGATTCACAGTCAAAGGCTTTAGCATAGTCAATGAAGCAAAATTAAATGTTATTCCATATTCTCTTGCTTTTTCTAAGATCCAACAGATGTTGGCAATTTGATCTCTGGTTCCTCTGTCTTTTCTATATCCAGCTTTTATATCTGGAAGTTCTCAGTTCATGTACTGTTGAAGCCTAGCTTGGAGAATTTTGAGCATGCCTTGCTAGCATGTGAAATGACTGTAAATGTATAGTATTTTTTACGTTGAAAAAATTAAGATCATGGCATCCAGTCCCATCACTTCATGGCAAATATATGGGAAAAAAATGGGAACAGTGAGAAACTTTACTTTGGAGGGGGCTCCAAAATCACTGCAGATGGTGACTGCAGCCATGAAATTAAAAGGCACTTGCTCCTTGGAAGAAAAGCTATAGACAACCTAAACAGCATATAAAAAGCAGAGACATTACCTTGCCAACATAGATACATCTAGTCAAAGCTATGGTTTTTCCAGTAGTCATATGTGGATGTGAGAGTTGGAATATATAGAAAGCTGAACTGAAGTGAAAGTCACTTATTTTGTACGACTCTTTGCGACCCCATGGACTATACACTCCATGGAATTCTCTAGGCCAGAATACAGGAGGGGTAGCCTTTCCCTTCTCCAGGGGATCTTACTGCTGCTGTTGCTGCTAAGTTGCTTTAGTCGTGTCCGACTGTGTGCGACCCCAAAGAGGGCAGCCCATCAGGCTCCCCCATCCCTGGGATTCTCCAGGCAAGAATACTGGAGTGGTGTGCCATTTCCTTCTCCAATGAAAGTGAAAAGTGAAAGTGAAGTCACTCATTCGTGTCTGACTTTTTGCGATCCCATGGACTGCAGCCTACCAGGCTCCTCCGTCCATGGGGTTTTCCAGGCAAGAGCACTGGAGTGGGTTGCCATTACCTTCTCCCACCCAGGAATCAAACCAGTGCCTCCGGCATTGCAGGTGGATTCTTTACCAATTGACCTATCAGGGAAGCACTTAGAAAGCTGAGCACCAAGAATTGATGCTTTTGAACTGTGGTGTTGGAGAAGACTCTTAAGAGTCCCTTGGACGGCAAGGAGATCAAACTAGTCCATCCTAAAGGAAATCAGTCCTGAATATTCATTGTAAGGACTGATGCTGAAGCTGAAACTCCAATACTTTGGCCACCTGATGCAAAGAACGGACTTATTGGAAAAGAACTTGATCCTGGGAAAGATTGAAGGCGGGAGGAGAAGGGGACAATAGGGATGAAATGGTTGGACGGATTCACTGAGTCAATGGACATGAGTTTGAGCAAGCTCAGGGGGTTGGTGATGGACATGTGCTGCAGTCTATGGGGTAGCAAAGTGTCGGAAATGACTGAGTAACTGAACTGAACTTGGACATTCTTTGGCATTGTCCTTCATAGATATTGCAGTTAAAACTGCCCTTCTCATTCCTGTGACCACTGCTGAATTTTCTATATTTGCTGGCATACTGAGTGCAGCATTTTCACAATATGATTTTTAGGATTTGAAATGCTCACCTGGAATTCCATCACCTCCACTAGCTTTGTTCATAGTGATGCTTCTTAAGGCCCATTTGACTTCACAATCCAGGATGTCTGGCTCCAGGTGAGTGATCACACCATCATGGTTATCTGAGTCATTAAGATCTATTTTGCACAGTTTTCCTGTGTATTCTTGCCACCTCTTCTTAATGTCTTTGTCTTTTGTTAGATTCATGCTGTTTGTATCCATTATTGTGCCTATCTTTGCATGAAATATTCCCTTGGTATCTCTAATTTTCTTGAAGAGATCTCTAGTCTTTCCCATTCTATATTTTTCCTCTATTTATTTACATTGATCACTTAGGAGGACTTTCTTATCTCTCCTTGCTATTCTTTGGAACTCTGCATTCAGATAGGCATATTTTTCTTTTCATCTTTGCTCTAATAATTTTCATTGATCTCTAAATACTTTATAATTTTCCTGTCATTTATTGTTATAATTGGTATTTAGAAGAGTATTTAGTGTTTATATATTTGTCAATCTATATCTCTTTGTTTTATATTTCTAATTTTATTTAATTGTGATCAGAGAATATCTAATTTAATTCCTTTACATTTATTTATTAACACTTTTTGTTAGCTAACATATGCTGCTGCTGCTGCTGCTAAGTCGCTTCAGTCTTGTCCGACTCTGCGCGACCCCATAGATGGCAGCCCACCATCCCCCGTCCCTGGGATTCTCCAGGAAAGAACACTGCAGTGGGTTGCCACTTCCTTCTCCAATGCATGCAAGTGAAAAGTGAAAGTGAAGTCACTCAGTCGTGTCAGACTCTTAGCGACCCCATGGACTGCAGCCCACCAGGCTCCTCCATCCATGGGATTTTCCAGGCAAGAGTACTGGAGTCGGGTGCCATTGCCTTCTCCGAGCTAACATATAGTCCTTCTCAAAAAATGATCTTCATTAATCTTTCTGATAATACTTTCTACAAAATGAATTATTTCTTTCTTGATGCTTTCAAGTTTCCCTTTGTACTTTGACAAATTTTGATTATGGCATATCTAAGTGTGGATCTCTTTGTACTTATTCTATTTGAAATTCAGACTATTTGGCTATTATTTGTTCAAATATTCTCTCCCTCTCTCTCTTTTTTAATTTCCTCTTGCTTGAGACTTCCAATTTATATAGATTAATATGTTACATTGTTTCCCACAAGTCTCAGGGATCCTTTCATTTTCTTCACTTTTTTTTTCTGCTCCTCAGATATGATCATTTGAACTGATAATTCAATCTGATATTTACTTATTTTATCTACTGTCTGGTCATATTTGATGTTGAACTTCTAATAAATTCTTTATTTCATTTATTGTACTTTTCAATTACGTAATTTCAATTTTATTTCTTTCTGTAATATCTACATCTTTACTGATATTCTCTGTTATTGAGATTGTCTCATATATAATTTATCTCTCCAGACATGATTTCCTTTGTTTTTTTCAATAATACTTAAAACAGATTATTTCATATCTTTGTAGAATTAGTCCAATATCTGGTCTTTTGCAGGGATTTGCTTTTATGACTTGTATGGTTTATTTCTCGTCCTTATATATAGCCTTATTTTCCTGTTGCTTTGCAGTTTTTTTTTTTTTTTCCTTGAAAACTAGACATTTAAAATGACCCAGCAATCCCACTGCTGGGCATACACACCAAGTAAACCAGAACTGAAAGGGACACGTGTACCCCAATGTTCATCACAGCACTGTTTATAATAGCCAGGACATGGAAGCAACCTAGATGTCCATCAGCAGATGAATGGATAAGAAAGCTATGGTACATATGCACAATGGAGTATTATTCAGCCATTAAAAAGAATACATTTGAATCAGTTCTAATGAGGTGGATGAAACTAGTGCCTATTATACACAGTGAAGTAAGCCAGAAAGAAAAACACCAATACAGTATACTAACACATATATATGGAATTTAGAAAGATCGTAATGATAACCCTATAAGCAAGACAGCAAAAGAGACACAGATGTATAGAACAGTCTTTTGGACTCTGTGGGAGAGGGTGCGGGTGGGATGATTTGGGAGAATGGCATTGAAACATGTATAATATCATATGTGAAATGAATCGCCAGTCCAGATTCGATGCATGACACAGGATGCTCAGGGCTGGTGCACTGGGATGACCCAGAGGGATGATACGGGGAGGGAGAGTGGAGGGGGGTTCGGGATGGGGAACACGTGTATACCTGTGGTGGATTCATGTTGATGTATGGCAAAACCAATACAATATTGTAAAGTAATTAGCCTCCAATTAAAATAAATTTATATTAAAAATAAAATAAAATGCTATAATGTGACCCTCTGCAAATCAGGATTTTCTATGGTTGGTCTTTATTATTATTTTTTGTTTGCATAGTGCAAGTGCTAAGTTGCTTCACTCATATCCGACTGTTTGTGACCCTTTGGAGTGTAGCCCACCATGCTCCTTTTTCCCTGGGATTCCCCAGGCAAGAATACTGGAGTAGGTTGCCATTTCCTTTTCCAGGGTATCTTCCCAACCCAGGTCACTAAAAGTCTCTGGATTAGCTTAGTCTGCTAGTGAAAAGATTGCTGTTTTTGTTCAGCCACTCTGTTGTTTTCGACTCTGCTACCCCATGGACCACAGCACGATAGGCTTCCCTGTCCTTCACCATCTTCCAGAGCTTACTCAAGCTCATGTCCATTGAGTCAGTGATGCCATCCAACCATTTGTCCTCTGTCATCCCCTGCTCCTCCTGTCTTCAATCTTTCCCAGCATCAGGGTCTTTTCTAATGAGTTTTGTGTTCACATCTGGTGGCCAAAATATTGGAGCTTCAACTTCAGCTTGGCACTTCTAATGAATATTCAAGATTGTTTTCCTTTAAGATTGTCTTGTATGATCTCCTTGTAGTCCAAGGGACTTTCATGAGTCTTTTTCAACACCACAGCTGAAAAAAATCAATTCTTCAGCATTCAGCCTTCTTTATGGTCCAACTTTCACATCCATACATGACTACTGCAAAAACCATAGCTTTGACTATACTTTGTTGGCAAAGTAATGTCTCTGCTTTTTAATAGGCTGTTTAGTTTGGTCATAATTTTTCTTCCTAGGAGCCAGTGTCTTTTAATTCCGTGCCTGTGGTCACTACCTGCAATGATTTTGGAGCTTGAGAAACCAAAGTCTTTCACTGTTTCTGTTGTTTCCCCATCTATTTGCCTTGAGTGATGAGACTGGATGCCATGATTTTAGTTTTCTGAATGTTGAGTTTTAAACCAACTTTTTCATTCTCCGCTTTCACTTTCATCAAGAGGCTCTTTAGTTCTTTTTCACTTTCTGTCATAAGGGTGGTGTTATCTGCATATCTGAGGTTATTGATTTTCTCCAGGAAATCGTGATTCCAGTCCATGCTTCATCCAGTCCGGCATTTCAAATTGTGTACTCTGAATAGAAGTTAAATAAGCAAGGTTACGATATACAGCCTTGACATACTCCTTTTTCAATTTTGAACCAGTCTGTTGTTCCATGTCCATTTCTAAAGATAGGGATTTTATTCAAATGTTTGGCATCAGTAAGTTTCTTAGAAACTGAGGGTCTCAGTTTGTTTGTTAGGCCCACCTTTTACACTCAGGCAAGCAATTTACCCTTCTGCCTTAGATTTACTTTGTGATTTTGCAGACCCTTAAATTAAGCCAGAGGTAAGAATTTAGGGACTTTTCTGGATTTTCTAAGCATGAGCACCATCCTATTTAAGATCACAGCTCTGTTAATAATAATGGCTGTCTAGATTCCCAGGAATATTTCAGAGGTTTGAAAGCCCCTGAAAAACATCTCATTACCTGGTATTTTTTTTCCCCTAAACTGGAAGATAATTGTTTTACAATGTTGTGTTGGCTTCTGCCAAAGTATACCTCTGCCCTTTCCCCATTGAACCTTCTTCTCACCTGCCACCCCATCCTACCCCTCTAGGTGGTCACAGACCACCAGATGAAGCTTCCTGTGTTACACAGAAACTTCCTACTAGATTTCCACTTTACATATAGTAAAGTGTATGTTTCAAGGCTCTCTCAATTCATCCCACTCTCTCCTTCCTCTGTTGTATCCACAAATCTTTTCTCTATATCCGTCTCTATTCCTTCCCTGCAAATCGGCTCATCAGTACCATTTTCCTAGATTCCATATATAGGCATTAATACACTGTATTCATTTTTCTCTTTTTTACTTACTTTACTCTGTATGACAATTTCTAGGTTCACCCACCTCAGTAGAACTAACTTAAATGTATTCCTTTTATGGCTGAGCAACATTCCATTGTGTATATGTATCACAGCTTCTTCATCCATTCATCTGTCAGTGGACAACTAAGTTGCTCCCATATCCTAGTTATTGTAAATAGTGTTGCAGTGAACACTGGGGTACATGTGTATTTTTTAATTATGGTTTTCTCAGGGTATATGGCCAGTAGTGGGATTGCTGAGTCATGTGATAGTTTTATTCCTAGATTTTTAAGGTTCTCCATATTGTTTTCTATAGTGGTTGCATCAGTGTACATTCCCACCAATGAAAGAGTGTTCCCTCTTCTTACATCCTCTCCAGCAATCATTGTTTATAGATATTTTGATGATGGTTATTCACTGGTGACTCAGATGGTAAGGAATCCACCTCTAATGCAGGAGACCCAGGCTCAATCCCTGAGTAGGGAAGATCCTATAGAGAAGGAAATGGCTACCCACTCCAGTATTTGTGCCTAGAGAATTCCATGGACAGAGGAATCTGCAAGGCTACAGTCAATGGGGTCACAAACAAATGGAACTGAGTGACTATAACTTTCACTTTCAATCTGACCAGTGTGAGGTGATACCTCACTGTAGTTTTGATTTGCATTTCTCTAATAATGAGCAATGTTGAGCATTTTTTCATGTGTTTATTGGCTATATATATATATATATATATTCTTTGGAGAAATGTTTGTTATTGTGGTTGTTGCTTTTTACCTGGTATTTCTTATTAAGTATTTTGATTAGCCAGTTGTGTGCTCAGATTGTTGTCTGCCACCTCAGACAGTCATGGAATAAATCAATTGTCTCTTATTATTTTCAACAATAATAAATGTGATGAAATGTAATATTTGGCAAGACCTAGTTATGACCATGGAGAAGGCAATGGCACCCCACTCCAGAACTCTAGCCCGGAAAATCCCATGAACGGAGGAACCTGATAGACTGCAGTCCGTGGGGTTGCTAAGAGTCAGACACGACTGAGTGACTTCACTTTCACATGTCACTTTCATGCATTTGGAGAAGGAAATGGCAACTCACTTCAGTGTTCTTTCCTGGATAATCCCAGGGACGGGGGAGACTGGTGGGCTGCCGTCCATGGGGTCACACAAAGTCGGACACGACTGAAGCGACTTAGCAGCAGCAGCAGCACTTGTGACCAACCTAGATAGCATATTCAAAAGCAGAGACATTAGCTTGCCAACAAAGGTCCATCTAGTCAAGGTTATGGTTTTTCCAGTGGTCATGTATGGATGTGAAATTTGGACTGTGAAGAAAACTGAGCGCCAAAGAATTGATGCTTTTGAACTGTGGTGTTGAACAAGACTGTTGAGAGTCCCTTGGACTGCAAGGAGATCTAACCAGTCCATTCTAAAGGAGATCAGTCCTGGGTGTTCTTTGGAAGGAATGATGCTAAAGCTGAAACTCCAGTACTTTGGCCACCTCATGCGAAGAGTTGACTTATTGGAAAAGACTCTGATTGGGAACAGGAGGAAAAGGGGACGACAGAGGATGAGATCGCTGGATGGCATTAGTGACTCGATGGAAGTGAGTTTGAGTGAACTCCAGGAGATGGTGATGGACAGGGAGGCCTGGCGTGCTGTGATTCATGGGGTCGCAAATTGTACTGAACTGAACTGAATCAGTCAAATGGGGCTTTCCACATGGCGCTAGTGGTAAATAAATCCCTGCCATTACAGGAGATATAAGAGATGTGGATTAAATACCTGGGTGGGGAAGATCTCCTGGAGAAGGGCATGGCCACCCACTCCAGTATTCTGACCTGGATAATCCCATGAACAGAGGAGCCTGGCAGGTTATAGTCTGTAGGGTTGTACAGAGGTGAACATGACTAAAATGACTTAGTACACACTTACGTAGTCAAATAAAGAGTAATAGAAGTGAGGTCATTCAGAAAACCAGTAAACAGGTGAAATTATAATTCTATGAAACTGGGGCTTTGAAGAAGTTCTAACCCATTGTGCTCTATCAGTGGCAAGAAGGCTAGTGGGTTTCACCTTGATTATCTGCTTTTGGTTTTCAAGTTGCTGTGTAGTTAGGGTTGAGGGAATGGGAATATGGCAAGGTAAAATGCCATATACCTCACTGTTGTTACTAAGTTTTTTCTTGATAAATGCTCCCCAGATTGCCACAAGACTTCATTTAATTTCTAGAATTTTGGAAACATTGATTCTCCATTTTTCCATTGTTCTTGATCCTTTTATGAAAGACAGGATTTTGGACTATTTTATTCTGTTATTCTCACTGATGTCACCTCACAGTTTGATGAACATAAACCACAGGGCAAAGACATGCTTACAGTATCCTCATGTGTCATTTAATTTTTTTAATTAAAGTTTACAAGTAATTTTTGGAAAATTTAATAATCTTCAGATGATGAGAAATCGATTATTTGCATCTTTCCCACTTCTCCATCATTCTGACTACACACACACACACACAGACAGCTATTATTTCCACCTTCAGTTTAGTGCAATAAAATTTGTAACACTATGGTCAAATGTTGTGACTTCTCTAGATGCGCTGGTTTCATTAGAGAGCTTGTATACTAGGTAACTCTTCTATATTTCAGCAAGTCTAAAATTTGAGCACAGGCTGAATATCTTACACATGACTCTCCCTATCAATAGTCATTTATGAAGTAAGTTAAAGCTTAATTTTATGTTATAAAACATCAGTTCAATTAAGTTCAGTTGCTCAGTCCCATCTGACTCTGTGACCCCATGGACTGCAGCATGCCAAGCTTCCCTATCCATTACCAATTCCCGGACCTTACTCAAATTGATATCCATCAATTCAATGATGCCATCCAATCATCTCATCCTCTGTCATCCCCTTCTCCTCCCATCTTCAATCTTTACCAGCATCAGAGTCTATTCAAATGAATCAGTTCTTCGCATTGGGTGGCCAAAGTATTGGAACTTCAGCATCAGTCCTTCCAATGAGTATTCAGGACTGATTTCCTTTAGGATTGACTGGCTTGATCTCCTTGCAGTCCAGGGGACTCTCAAGAGTCTTCTCCAACAACATAGTTCATACTCAATATCTAATGACAGTTAATTCATGAAAATTCTTCCAATAAAATACTGCTTTGTGATTAAATTTCATGTCATTTTTAAAGTAAAATTAATTTCAAAAACAATTTTAATCACAATTTTCCTAGGAATTAGAGTTATTTCAAGAAAATATTTTAGGTTTTGTAAAAATTCATCTTTCATTTATTCTATGAAATTTATTCAATATTGAATTAAAAATTAAAGTCCTTGATGATATTAACCTCCTACCAACTTACTTTGATTTAGAAAGCTTGAAAGTGAACATCGTCCAGTTGTGTCTGACTCTTTGTGACCCCATTGAGTACACAGTCCATGAAATTCTTCAGTCCAGAATACTGGAGTTGGTAGCCTTTCACTTCTCCAGGAGATCTTCCCAACCCAGGAATCGAACCCAGGTCTCCCTCTTTGCAGGCAGATTCTTTACCAGCTGAGTCACAAGGGAAGCCCTAGAAAGCTTAATTTTTCTTTTAACATTATTTTCCAAGATTATTTTATATGTGATTTTATGTTATTTCCTCTTTACACATGTGCTAGGAAATTATGAAAAAAAATAAATGAGCTCACTGTCAAAAACTATTAAAATAATGATTGTCCTACCTAAGCCAAAATAAATAGGATGAGCAATAATAAGTATATGCAGGGAACACAGTAAATATATGAAAGAAGTACAGTAATCAGCAATGTAGCCTGGAGAAAATTTCCTATGGTTTAGTTTATATTTTAGATCACTGGTCTGCTGATGGTGGCTTTCCTAGTAAATAATCATAGATGGCCCACACTGAAAAGCTTGTAAACTCATAATTGTGTCCCAAGTACATACCTCCAGTCTCAGCACCAAACATCAGACTCAGAATGTAGTAAAAGAAAAACAGTGTTTTTGTGTTCTTAACTCACAGTGATTCGGTAAAATGAATGTTATACTGAGTGCCCATAGTCTGCCATGTAAATGAAGAAGAAAACTAATTACTGTCTACTAAGTCTTAGTAAAAGGGATAGATAGGCATTTTATATTTTTATTATATTTTTCTCACATCTTCTTTTTTTAATGCATTTCCAAAGAATATCTCTCCATGTATATTGTTCAATTGACTTAAAATATATGTGATAAAAGTACATCAACATTTAAATTAATAAATGCCCCTTATCCCAAGAAATAAACTTTTATCATTATTGTTAGAAATCCCATATTTTTGAAGGAGCCTACCTTCCTCATTCTTCAGTAGTAATCCCATCCCATAATTGTGTCTATCATTCCCTAGATTTTATCCACTGCATTACCACTTACATTTATGTCTCTAAACAATATATTATTCAGCTGTAATAGCTTTGTAATAAAATCATATCAAACTTACTGTATTGCAATATGTTTTCTATTCTCCCTATATTAAGTTATTGAGACTTATCTATGCTGCTGACTATAGTGTTTATTTTTTATTTTCACCAGTTTATCATTTTCAGTTGTATGAATGAAATGAGACATACTTATATAATCTTCTGTCATTTGTGCCCTTTTTCTGTCTTGCTATTTGGAACAGTATTTATAAAATCATCCTTTTACAGGCTTTCTGGTGAGCTTAAGAAAGCTTATTTAGAGTGTACATCAGGGAAAGAATTGCTGGATTGAGGTATGTGCTTTTAACTTTACAAAATAATGCCAATTGTTTTCCATTTCAGAAAAGTTACCCCTTTTTGTTTCTACATTCCAGAAAAGAAATTAGCATACTCTCACATCCTTTGTTTTTCTCAGACACTGATATAAATTGATATGTATTAGAAGTTTTTTTTTGGTTATTATGTATTTTTTCTATGATCTTAGCTTATTTTTAGCATACTCATTATGCTTAAAAATTTTGAGATCAATTTACTTCAAATATCTCTTCCAAATATCTCTTGAATATTTATCTCCTTTTGTAAATATCTAAAATTGCTTTCCAGTAATTGTTCATATATATTAAATATTCTACAACTTATAGGCTTGTAAATACTTTTAATATAACCTCATATTTAAATGACAATTCTATTAAAATCCTATAATTATACAATTATACAATTTGCTATAATACAATCTCCTATAATTATACAATTTGCTCTAATTTAGTTAATGTTGTTACTGAAAAATCTTATGACACTATAATTTTGATTTATGTTTAATAAAAGTACTGTTTTCTTACAGAAGAAGAATTTTTATAATTTTATTTTTGTCATTGATATTTTAAAATTTTACAGTGGTTTGCTCTGAACTGTTCCTTATCACTCCTTTTTAGTATTTTAAGACATCTTTAACTTTGAAAGTTTATAAGTATATTATATTTCTTTTTATTCTGAGACATTTATTTCAAATCCTTCTGAGTCCCTTTTTTTTTCTATCATTCTATAAATCCTGTAATCCAGATATTAAAACTTGTCTTATATTTTATTTCCCTTCAATTATCTTACATATTTTTTATTGATTGATCTTTCCTTGATACATCTGCAAGAGTGTTTCAATTCTCTGCTATTACAATATTCTTTTTTTTTTTTTTTAATTTTATTATTTTTTTTTCAAGCTTGTTTTCCATGCATGGACAAATATTCTTTACCTGCCCTATATACTGTGCTGTTTATTTCAGCTATTTTTTTACCCCATGTATTTTGGTTTGATATCTATTATTTTTCTTCTTCTGTTTATAGATGATAATATTAGTTCATGTATCTTTCTTACTGTGTTTAGTATATGAAGCTTTATTATTATTTGTTCTTCAAAATAACAAAACATTTGCTTCTCACTTAATCTGTAATCTGTTTGCTGATTTCTTTTGAAGCAAAAGTGTACCTTTGATATCCTACAGATTTATTTATAAGCTCCTATTTCTTGCAGTAAGATTAGTTAAGGTCCAAAGCATACACTATAGTCTGCATCAAGACTGTAGCCAGGAAGAAAGGGCTTGGTTAAAATAATTTCTAGGGTAGAGAACTATAGGCACAAAGGAAAAATATTCACTGTTCCTCATATCACATAATAAATTCTTGGGAGGGAGATTTACACTCAGCTTCCCAGGGAGAAAGAACATTAAGAAGAGGCACTTCTTATAAGTGCTTCTCAAATTTTCAGTGAATACTGGAACAGTATGGGAAAGTTTGTTTTGTTTTGTCCACTCTGTGGGGCTTATGATATTTTAGTTCCAAGACCAGAGATTCAGCTCGGGTCCTTGGCAGTGAAATTGCCAAGTCCTAACCCCTAAACCACCAGGGAATTCCCTGGAGAAGTATAAATGATACTGATAATAGTATTTCATCTAGAGATTCTGTGATCTCATTTTGGTCTTTTAGATTTTTATGGATTAAAAAAAAAAAAAAAAAAACTTTCTAGGTACTGTCAATGTTCATCCAAGTGCAAGAGTCACTGTCCATGATTAAGATTCCTCAGCTCAATCCACAAATTCTTTTTTCATTTCTCATTTTGTCCAGACTCTGAGTTTTCCTCATTTTAACTGTATACTGTTCTAAAGACAGAAGGATAAAATAGCAGTTGAAAGACAAGCTCTCACTATCCTAAAAGAAGGTAGGAGAAAAATATAAGCAGAATTAGAAGTTCATTTCCTGTATCATTCTCTAGTCCATTCTCTAATGGACATACCATTCCCGTTAAGACATTTCAAAAAATACACTTATATTTCCCAGGCTTTTGCTCAGTTTATTCTTATTCCCATGATTTCAGTCTTTGGTTGTAGTGATTCTGAGGAAAGAAGTCAACAGTTTACACTAACTTAAAAAAAAAAAAAAAACTAAAAGAAGCAGATTCACACATATAGGGAACAAACTAGTGGTTACCAGTTGGGAGGGGAGGGAAGGTATAGAAGTAGGTGGGGGATTGGGAGGTGCAAAGAACCTCATGTGAAATAGACTCAAGGATGCATTGTACAACATGAGGAACAACGGCAGTATTTTAAAATAACTGTAAATGAAAAGTAACCTTTAACAGCTATATAAAAATTTAAAAAAAAATAAAAGATCTATGAAAACCTGTTTGGCATTTTCAGAGGAACTAATCAAGACATGTCTATCAATTTACCTCTTTGAAATTTGGCTTATTTTACACTTTTAAATATTAATTATCTCACCAAATAAGCTCACATTTTGAAAAATAGAATGCTTCATTTAAAACAAAAAACACATGCTATTAGTTATTTAAGAGCTAGGGACAGTTTTTATAATTTTCTATCCATAGGACCTAGTGGAGTTATTCGCTAATAGGCATCAATAAATAAATATCAGTTGTATAAATTATGTATTTTCTTCAACATGAAAGCTAGCATAATGGGATAAATTAAAAACACCTATATTATGTGATTTAAGGTATAGGAGGAAATACACAAGATTAGCCTTTTACTAATGATCACATTTTCCAAATTACTGTAGTTAAAATTAATATATTAAATATATTTTACTCCATATAAATATATTCACTATATAATTTATCTCCATATACCCATTATAGAAAAATGACATAACAGAAACCACGTCATAAACAAATAAACACTGTCTAAATTATTTTGAAAGAGATTAATTTCTTTGGAATGAATGCTATGGCTTAGTCTTATTTCCTTGTCTTTGCAGAATTAACATTTATGCCAATCATTTCTTTTGTTGCCTTGGATAAGCCATGTCATGATGAAACTCATTTTCCCCACTGGAAATTGAAAATTTCACATGATATTTTCTTTGTGAACATTTTAGTTCAAAGAGTACAATTTTTCCATGATTATGTTAGATTAAAACATGAAATTACCAATATTTTACTTTCTTTTAATTTATAAAAATTCCATAAATTTTTACTTAATACTTTTGGCCTGCTTTTTTATATACTTGGCCTCAGAACACCATAAAAGTATTGGATACTTGGAAATTTAGAAGTGTTTTTAACCACTGAAATCACTGAAAATGGAGACAGCTGAAAGGAAGAACATAGAAAATAAATCTGGACAGACCATTCAAGGGAAGTGTTTCTGCTCTATTTTTTGTCTGTGGCTATCAGAGAATACCTGGTTACATGTAATCATTAAGACTTGCACCAAAGAATTGATGCTTTTGAACTGTGGTGTTGGAGAAGACTCTTGAGAGTCCCTTGGACTGCAAGGAGATCCAACCGGTATATCCTAAAGGAAATCAGTCCTGAATATTCATTGGAAGGACTGATCTTAAAGCTGAAACTCCAATACTTTGGCCACCTCATGCGAAGAGTTGACTCGTTGGAAAAGACCATGATGCTGGGGAGGGATTTGGGGCAGGAGGAGAAGGGGATGACAGAGGATGAGATGGCTGGATGGCATCACCGACTGGATGCACATGAGTTTGGGTTGGCTCCGGGAGTTGGTGATGGACAGGGAAGCCTGCGTTCTGCAGTCCATGGGGTTGCAAAGAGTCGAACACAACTGAATGACTGAACTGAACTGATCAAAGAACACATGGCTGCATCCAATCATCAAGACTTGGGAAACGACTAACTTTGTGACATTATTTAAGTCATCTTTCTGGCTTTTATGTGATACACATCCTTGATAAAATATAACTGGATTGTTTTCGAAGTTATTGGAATAGAATGTAACAAGCCTACTCATCTCCATTGTTTTCAACCTCGTGAACTAAGGGTTTCCTCTTTTACTCTTTTTCTTTTTGCCAAAACAATCCCTTCATAAAGCTTTTCAAGTCATTTTCGGCACCCACCCTCAAAGAACAATTGGTTAATATTCTCCATGTGTTTCTTAGAAAAATACTAACTATGATGTTGTTTGATTGCTTTGACTGTTTGATTTGTAGAATACTTCAAATAGACTCTATAACTTCGTGTTCATCTATATAATGATTCCAAATTGGTTCACACTATACACAGAATTTTAATAGACTTCTCCATGGAGGTAAGCACATACACAGTGTTTACTATCAAGTGTGTATGTGTCCTGTTCTAGTGCCTAGGAGTACTGAGGGTATTTAATCCTCCTAAATATGCTATAGTCTTCCCTGGTGGCTCAGACGGTAAAGCATCTGTCTACAATGCAGGAGACCTGGGTTCCATCCCTGGGTTGGGAAGATCCCCTGGAGAAGGAAATGGCAATCCACTCCAGTACTATTGCCTGGAAAATCCCATGGGCAGAGGAGCCTGGTAGGCTACAGTCAGTTCATGGGGTTGCAATATGCTATACTTGTCCTTTTAATGTAGCAAATGTGTATGTAGTAAAGGTGTTTTTTAAAGGTAACCTTCAACTACATTTTTAAGATAATCATAAATCCAAATCAGTGTAGTTCAAATTACTATATTTAATTATATGTTTGGATGTAGCAACCTCCTTGTTATAACTGACTGTACACTAGAAGTAATGTTACTCTTATGTTCAGTGATGCAGATTTAACAGCAGCCAATGTCAAACTCCAGAAGATATTTCTCTGTGTAAAAAGAATCTGTGTATGGAGCCATGCAAAAATTGTCCTTCAGTCACCCACTTTGATCAGAGGTGCTACATTCTGCTTTTATAGCTTTTGCCTATAGTAATGGTTATCTCCAGGAAACCAGACATTTAGATTCATTTTTATTTACATATATTGGTGTATTTTGAATATACCAAGAGATCAAGTCTTCTGATGAAATAACTAGAGGAGTGATAATGCTAAGAAATGAGTGTTTTACAGATAAAGTAAACTTAAATGACCACCCATCCATTTAGAGATCTTGTGTTATGAAATTGATTTGCAAATTTCAGAGAATTGTAGACACTTTTTTATTTTTGATTGTGTCAACATGGTAAACTTTATAACATTGGAATATTATATGTCGTATGTAGGGCTGTTTTATAGGAGTTACTGCATCTATATACATTTATGTGAGAGAAGAGATGTGGTATATTAAATAAAGACATAAGTATATACTATTAATTTTATTCATATTATAGGATGTGTATATTTAATTGTCTTACAAAAATGGTATTTTTTTCTACTTACAATTTAGTGAATAATTGACTACATATAGGGCTTTCTATTGGGGAAGGCAATGGCAACCCACTCCAGTACTCTTGCCTGGAAAATCCCATCGATGGAGGAGCCCAGTAGGCTGGGTCGCTAAGAGTCAGACTCGACTGAGCGACTTCACTTTCACTTTTCACTTTCATGCATTGGAGGAGGAAATGGCAACCCACTCCAGTGTTCTTGCCTGGAGAATCCCAGGGATGGCGGGGCCTGGTGGGCTGCCATCTATGGGGTCGCACAGAGTCGGACACGACTGAAGTGACTTAGCAGCAGCAGCAGCAGGGCTTTCTATTGAGGTATATTTCATAGCTAATTACATTTTCCTAGAAAGTATGCATTAAAAACCGGGTCTTACAAGCTTTACAATGCAAAATGTCCTGCTTCTGGGTTAGATTTTGGTATTATCAAATAATCATTGAAGGCTTATGTTACTGTATATACAATTACAAACATAGAAGTATCATTTATGTCTGATTAATTTTACTTTCTTACATAGTCATTCTCATGAAGCCGCCAGTGATGCACGTAAGATAAATATCACTTTGATCATGAGAGTGAGATTCAATAGCCTCTGAAAATATTAAGCTTAATTCTTATCAGATGGATTCATTTCTCTAATTTATTTACATCAATTTCTTTATATCTTGCATACAATGAGCAATAACTTTTTCCACATGAATGTTTTCTTAGGAGAATCTTGATTGTCATAACTTAATAGAGGGAAATGGAATTAATTAAATGACTGCTTATTTTCCATGAAAAAAAAAACAAAACAAAATGAAGATTACATCAATAAAGTTCATCCAACATATTTTAAGTAAAATGCATAGCTATATGAGAACACTTTTATTTATAAAATTTTGGTTAGAAATTAATGCCATTCCATGCCCAATTATTTTCTTGTTAATTTAAAGGGAACTTTTAGAGTTTAGGGGAAAAAAAAAGAAAAATTTTGATGTTGTTCAGTCTCTCAGTAGTGTTCAATACTTTGCAACCTATAGATTGAAGCACACCAGGCTTTCCTCTCCATCACCTACTCCCAAAGCTTGCTCAAACTCATTTCCATTAAGTCAGCGATGCCATCCAACCATCTCATCTTCTGTCATCCCCTTCTCCCCCTGCCTTCAATCTTTCCCAGCATCAAGATCCTTTGCAATGAGTCAACTCTTTCCATCAGGTGGTCAAAGTATTGGAGTTTCAGCTTCAGCATCAGTCCTTCCAATGAATATTCAGGACTGATTTCCTTTAGGATGGACTAGTTTGATTTCCTTGCAGTCCAGGGGACTCTCAAGAGTCTTCTCCAACACCACAGTTCAAAAGCATCAATTCTTTGGTGCTCAGCCTTCTTTATGGTCCAACTCTCACATTCATACATGACTATGGAAAAACAAAAAACAAAAAACATATAGCTTTGACTAGATGGACCTTTGTTGGGAAAATAATATCTCTGCTTTTAATACACTGTATAGGTTTCTTCCAAGGAGCAAGTGCCATTTAATTTCATGGCTGCAGTCACCATCTGCAGTGCTTTTGAAGCCCAAGAAAATAAAATCTGTCACTGTTTCCACTGTTTCCCCATCTATTTGTCATGAAGTGATGGGACTGGATGCCATGATCTTATTTTTTGAATGCTGAGTTTTAAGCCAACTTTTTCACTCTCCTCTTTCACTTTCATCAAGAGGCTCTTTGGTTTCTGTTTGCTTTCTGCCATAGGGGTGGTGCCATCTACATCTGAGGTTATTGATTTTTCTCCCAGGAATCTGATTCCAGCTCGTGCTTCATCCAGCCCTGCATTTCACATGAAGTTCTTACTCTGCATATAAGTAAAATAAGCAGGTGACAATATACAGCCTTGATGCATTTATTTCCCAATTTAGAACCAGTCTATTGTGTCACTAACTCCTTGGATCAAGATTTTCTGACTGAAAATCTTTAAAAATGATGTTCAGATATATAGGGCCTATATTTAAATATGGCTTATATTAAAAGTTCATTCTGAAAACACATATTTTAAAAATATTTTGCATGCTGCATCATTAAAAATGACATATCTTCCCAAATTAAATGGTTGGTTTAGACTAGGTCACAACATCTTTTTCCTCTTCTGCTCATAGCCAAGAAACATGAAGGTAATAACTAAGGTTATATCACGAGAGATCATTAAACTGATATATTCCAAATTGTGGTGCTGGAGAAGACCCTTGAGAGTTCCTGGAACAGCAAGGAGACACAATCATTCAATTCTAAAGGAAATCAACACTGAATATTCATTGGAAGGACTGATGCTGAAGCTGAAACTCCAATATTTTGACCAACTCATTCAAATAGATAACTCATTGGAAAAGATTCTTGGAAAGACTGAAGGCTGGAGAAGGAAACAACAGAGGATGCAATGGTTGGATGGCATCCCCAACTAAATGGACATGAGTTTCAGCAAACTCTGGTACATAGCGAAGGACAGGGAAGCCTGGCATGCTGTAGTCCATGGGGTCACAAATTTGGACACAACTTAGTGACTGAACAACAACAACTTCAAATCATCCCTACAAAGTCATTGCTCATGTCTTTTGCTATATTATTAGTTAATGAATTTTGAAATTCAGAGACAAATTTTGATAGCACATTCCTTCCAATATAGTCTTATACAGATGGTGAATTATCTTACCATTTAAAAATGTCTTTCTAGGTATCAAAAAATAATATATATTTCATAGATGAAACTGCCATAGAAATACAAACTTTTCAGGAAATTGTAAGAATTTATAATCTAGGATTTCAAGGGTAACTTCTAAATTCTTATTATATTTTTTTGATCAGCCACCTTTCTGATATCTGTCAAGATATATATATATTTTTTATTGTGAAATTCACCCCTTGAATTTATGTACTTCTCCTGGACTATGCTTCCTAATTTATCCAGGGTTAACTGCCTCAAATTCCTGCCCTTAATCCTCATCTGCATATTATTGGGTGTTCATCCACCCCTTTTAAGGTTTAACTTCTCAGCCTCTATGATTGATTCTCTCCTTATTCATCACCTCAGGACTTCATATTATGGGCCCCATGAAAAATAAACAGTTTTTTGGCCCCACGACTTCACTTTAACTTTTCACTTTCATGCACTGGAGAAGAAAATGGCAACCCACTCCAGTGTTCTTGCCTGGAGAATCCCAGGGATGGGGGAGCCTGGTGGGCTGCCATCTATGGGGTCGCATAGAGTCGGACACGACTGAAGTGACTTAGCAGCAGCAGCAGCAGTAAACCCAAAGGAGACTATGCTGCCTTCAAAATCCAGAGGCCCAATAAGTGTTGTACCTCGTTTTTGATTGTTAGGGAACTGATGTCACAACTTATCTTTCACTTTGCACTTCTAGAAATTTCACTGAAGTTGAAGGTCTCTGAAATTGTGTCAAGATTTATTTCACACCGTCTTACATATCTATATCTTACTAATGTTAGTAAGAATAGCAAGGACAGATATGAAAGCCTTTCTACGTGAACAATGCAAAGAAATAGAGGAAAATGATAGATTGAAAGAGACAAGATTTCTTCAAGAAAATTAGAGATACCAAAAAATATTTCATGCAAAGATGGGCACAATAAAGGACAGAAATGGCATAGACCTAACAGAAGCAGAAGATATTAAGAAAAGGTGGCAAGAATACACAAAAGAACTATACAAAAATGATATACATGACCCAGATAATCATGATGGTGTGATCACTCACCTAGAGCCAGACATCATGAAGTACTAAGTCAACTGGGCCTTAGGAAGCATCACTACAAACAAAGTTAGTGGAGGTGACAGAATCCCAGCTGCCAAGTTCAGTTCAGTCACTCAGTCGTGTCTGACTCTTTGCGAACCCATGAACCACAGCACTCCAGGCCTCCCTGTCCATCACTAACTCCCGGAGTCCACCCAAACCCCTGTCCATTGAGTTGGTGATGCCATCCAACCATCTCATCCTCTGTCCAGCTGAGCTATTTCAGATTCTAAATGATGATGCTATGAAAGTGTTGCATTCAATATGCCAGCAAATTTGGAAAACTCAGCAGTGGCTATAGGACTGGAAAAGGTCAGTTTTCATTCCAATCCTAAAGGATGGAAATGCCAATGAAATGTTCAAGCTACTGCACAATTGCACTCATTTCATGTGCTGGCAAAGTAATGTTCAAAATTCTCCAAGCCAGGCTTCCACAGTACATGAACAGAGAACTGCCAGATGTTCAAACTGGATTTAGCAAAGGCAGAGACATCAGAGATCAAATTACCAACATCCTTTATATCATAGAAAAAGCAAGAGAATTCCAGAAAAAAAATCTACTTCTGCTGTATTGACTGCACTAAAGCCTTTGACTGTATGGATCAAACAAACTGGAAAATTCTACAAGAGATGAGAATACCAGACCACCTTTACTGTCTCTTGTAAAACCTGTATGCAGGCCAAAAAGCAACAGTTAGAACCAGACATTGAACAACAGACTGGTTCCAAATCAGGAAAGGAACACGTCAAGGTTGTATATTGTCACCTTGCTTATTTAACTTGTATACAAAATACATCATGCAAAATGTCAGGCTGGATGAAGCACAAGCTGGAATCAAGATTGCTGGGAGCAATATCAATAACCTCAGATATGTTGATGACAACCATCCTTATGGTAGAAAGCGAAGAGGAACTAAAGAGCATCTTGATGAAAGTGAAAGAGGAGAGTGAAAAAGCTGGCCTAAAACTCAAAGTTCAAAAAACAAAATCATGGCATCTGGTCCCATCATTTCATGGCAAATAGATGGAGAAGCAATGGAAACAGTAAGAGACTTTATTTTCTTGGGCTCCAAAATCACTGCAGATGGTGGCTGCAGCTGTGAAATTAAAAGACCCTTGTTCTTTGGAAGAAACGCTATGACAAAACAAGAGAGCATATTAAAAAGCAGAGACATTACTTTCTCTGCTACTGCTGCTGTTAAGTTACTTCAGTCGTGTCCAACTCTGTGCAACCCCATAGATGGCAGCCCACCAGGCTCCCCCGTCCCTGGGATTCTCCAAGTAAGAGCACTGGAGTGGGTGCCAGTGCCTTCTCCATTACTTTCTCTACAAAGGTCCATATAGTCTGAGTTATGTTGCTGGTTTTTTTTTTTTTTTTTCCCGTACTCAGGTATTGATGTGACATTTGGACCATAATGAAGGCTAACGCTGTGGTGAGTTTGAGCAAGCTCTGGGAGATGGTGAAGGACAGGGAAGCCTGGCGTGCTCCAGTCCATGGTATAGCATAGAGTTGGGCATGACTGAGCTACTGAACAACAGCAATTAGTTAAGGTCATGGCTACTATGGGAGTATGTTCTGTTTCCTTAGAGAACTGTGACTGATACAGAGTTTGGTTGTAAAAGAACAGAATCTCATGGGTGAACTTACTGAATTTCTTCTGGATTTTCTAGACTCTTAGAG
Source organism: Bos indicus (assembly GCF_029378745.1). Lineage (NCBI taxonomy): Eukaryota > Metazoa > Chordata > Mammalia > Artiodactyla > Bovidae > Bos > Bos indicus. The sequence continues at coordinate 6,331,510 of NC_091771.1, forward strand.
TTGGTTCTCTAGTCTGAATAGTGACTTCTAGTCTGAAGTCATTGCTAACACTATTTCCAATGCTAAAGACGTCACTTACAGTCAATGTCATAATGCAGACACAAAGATATGGAAAATATCACTATTGGGTGTTTATAATTAAATACTTAAAAAAAGCATTGTTCTGGGCTACTGTGTATCTGACACCTTACATGTTTCAGCTAAACTAATCAAGAAATTGTCTTGTTAACTGCTCTTTCAGTTCTTTCACTTGTTTGCATTTAGATAATTGCTAAAAGATACACTGATTACTTTCATGAAGCTCTAAATGTTGTCAGAGTTATATTATGAAATTTAACTACTATGTCTCCTAAATACTGTTCTCCTAAATACTGACACCTCCATTCCTGTCACAGTTGCTCTTCCTTTACTTCTAAAACTGAAACTTTACCCCATTACTTGTGAAAACCTGTCATCTTTTTGGCACACAGTGGGATCTATATCTAGCCAAATATCTGCAAGTAATGCTATATGTTATTTTTATGTAATATATACATATCATATATGTATACCTGTCATTGTTCAGCAGTTTATAGATATTATAAAATAAAGCATCTCCATTAATTACTTCCTTTTTGTTTTCTAATAACAATAAATGTCCATTTACATGTATCCTCCTGAACTATGATTTATCTCATTTTTGAGCTTGTTCACAGGTACATGTTTTAAAGCATTTGTGTTGTCCTGCTGGCTTTATTTGTCAAAACTCAGTTTTGTTAATAGAATATCAATACTTATTCCAGTTTCAGTTGTTATACTGGAAGTTGCTAGTAAAAAAAATTAATAGTCACTTAATAATCCTGTTTTAACTAAGACAAACTGTAGCTTAAAAAAAAAAAGAAATAGTCAGTACAATTTGCTTATAGGCCTTTCAGACTTTGTTCTTAAAGTTTCTGGAACTTTCCTGTCTGTGAAGTACAGGAATTTCTGAATTACACGAGGAACCCTCTCTGGGACAACCAATGAGAAATTAGACAGTTCAACCTGGGCTTTACAATAATTGCATCCTCCTCACTCTAGCTAAGAAGGCACATGCTTCTCAGCACTGAGGTCTGAAGATTTCCACTGTTTTTAGCTGGAAAGACCAGTTCTAGCAACAAACAGCAGTAAATCTCTGGCACATATGCTACTGCCCTATGATTTTAGGAAATTATGTAGGTAATTTGGATGTAGTTCAATCTATTCAGCAGTGGAGCATGTTTAATATGGTCAAACTACTCTGCCAGAGTAATATACTTAAGATACTGCTTTATTTGGGGCTTCCCTGTAGCCCAGTGGTAAAGAATTCACCTGCCCATGCAGGAGACACCAGTTTTATCCCTGATCCAGGAAGATCCCACATGGCGACAAGCAACTAAGCCCATGTGCTGCCGCTATTGAACCTGTGCTCTAGAGCCTGGGAACCACATCTGTGGAGCCCACGTGCCACAACTCCTGAGGTTCAAGCACCCTAGAGTCCGTGCACTCCTCCCACTGCTTTGAGAAGCCCACTCAATGCAACTAAAGAGTAGTCCGTGCTTGCCACAACTAGAGAATACATTGCACGGCAATGAAGACCCAGCCCAAACATAAATAAATAAATAAGAATAGGGTTTATTTAAACCAAAATCTAACAAAATGCCTTCACCTAGAAGAACCTAATGAAACTAAACCCAAAGTTCTGGCAGGGAAGACTCACTGGTAGTTGCAGTTGTGTCACTTAGAGAACTTAAAGTCATTCCAGGTGAGGTAAAGGCGGCACTACCTTCTTCGTTACTATACATAATTTCAGCTAGGGTCAGGCCCAAAATTTGCATTTCTAAATAGTTCAGAAAAGTCCATAGAAGAGTTTCAAAGACTTTTATAAAGAAGAATGTCTGTCTGTCTTTGTGCATCAGTAACAATGCCCATCAAAATTTCCTAATAATGCAAAGGAAAAGGCAAATCTATATACTTGATCAGATGTCAAAGGAATGGGAGGTAGACTATTAAGACACCCTTAATGCTTCTTCTGGCCTTTTATTATGCTCTGTTCACCAGTGTGAGTCAGGTGGACTTTTGTGAGAGAATAGTGTTTGGTAGCCAGGGCCACTTTGGGTCATTTCTTCCTAAATGTAATACAGATAATGGAATAAGGGAGATAATACAGAGAAGTGACTCCTTCCAGCTAAGAAGCAGTTGATGAAGCCCATATATGCATTCAAGAAGCACATGGGATCCTCTCTAGCTATGGATAGTGGCTAATCTGGTCATCCAGAATTGACACTGTGGACTGCATGTCTCCAAAATCTCTGAATAAGGACTCACCATATCCAATGGCCTATAGATAAATTCAATGAGAATAATATAGTAGAGCAAGAGCCCACTGTTGGAATATGGAATAATGATGTGATCTTGGTCTTCTTCTTCCTAAATTTCATATTAGTATTAACAAACTAAATATTAGAGTGGTAATTAGTCCCTTGATTTATCCCATTAAGGTGAATATCTTTTAATTATGTGTTTTTTTGTGTAAATTTGTTTCAACTGTGAACACTCTTTAGAGAATATTAATACTTTAGCAAATCTTTCCATTGTTCTAGCAATGCTAGAAGTATATGAAACTTTTAATGATTTTGGTATGAAACCCATATTCATGATGAAAATTAAGACAATATTTCTCTCAAGTCTACACCAGGGATGACCTTGGGGACAATTTTGACTAGAATTTTTCTTACTAGGTCAGAGAGCTCTATATTGGTTTAAGTTGGAAGTCACTCTGGCCCATTTTAGCAAAGGTTCATCCTGAGGAGCACGCCAGACATATTAGCAACAGTTCACAATTCTTGTGGTTGATCTTTGGTTACTTGAACTCCCTAACTTAAAGTAATTGGGTCAATAGCCCCCGCTTATTACAAGAAATAAACTTTATTATCATTCTTCTATCTTTATACACTTCATTTAGTCAGTTATCGTCTTCTGGGCTGCCACAGATCTGCCTGGACCAGTACCAAATGTCATGGTTACATGACTGCCTGTTAACTGCCTCTGAACTCCCTTACCTTCTTCTCTTCTGTTAGATGCATTTTCTCCATTTGAACATATTGCACCCGTATCTCTTCCTGGCATGAAATGGTACTCCAACTCACCTACTCTAATTCTTAATCTAGATCTTAAAAAAAGATCAATATTTACCAAATGGAATAGACATTGAATTCTATAGACTCCATAATAGATAACTAATTTTCTCTGAAAATAATTCATCAGAAAAGCATTTAAGGCAAGGAATTAGCTGTAATATAGCTTTAATATTGATTTTAGGTATGCTGGACCTACAATATGTTCCTGCTTATATTACTACACAGTGGCAGGAAATACTACATAAATTACACAGCTGGTTGACTGCTGCTGTGCTGAAGATTCAGACTTTTATAGATTTGTGATTTCTCCAAGCTCTGTGATGGAATAAATCTACAACTGTTGGAAATTTCAATGGTCATATTCTAATATCCTTGTAGAAGACAACTGAACTAGAGATTGAGAGAGGAAGGCTTCAAGTACTATAAGGCATAAATTTTATACTTGAGCTCCTATGCTATGTGACTCTAAGTTGGCTATCTCCACATTTGGGAATGTTACTAAGGGCTATGTTGGGTGAGACACTGGTGTGTGGTGAAAAAATACACAGTTAAATCAGGATTCTGATATTGGATTTATATTCATTTTATGCATTTTTTAAAAAAATTTTTGTATATATTTCTCAATATACCTCTTGTACTAGAACCATAGAGTATATCAATGATTTATATATAAGAATGTATGTAATAAACTGTACTCAATTTTTGTTTGTTTGTTTGTTTTTACTTGTAGAGCTAAACAATAGGAAATTTGTAGAAACTGTTACCTAGAGGAATGTTTTAACTTCACAATTCCAGATGGCTTGGGGCCTGTCAGGAGCTCCAAAAAGTTGACCTAAAATTAATTTGAGGTTTTGAAGGAATTTCCAAAATGTTTTCCACACTAGTTATATGTTTTTACCTTCTTATCAGCAATGTATGTGTGTCCAGTTTCTCTATATCCTCATCAGCATTTGGTGTCACCACTACGTATGTTTACGTTTGTCATTCTGATACTACTACTACTACTACTACCTCGCTTCAGTCATGTCCGACTCTGTGCAACCCTATAGACAGCAGCTCACCAGGCTCCGCCATCCCTGGGATTCTCCAGGCAAGAACAATGGAGTGGGTTGCCATTTCCTTCTCCAATGCATGAAAGTGAAAAGTGGAAGTGAAGTGGCTCAGTCGTGTCCGACTCTTCGTGACCCCATGGACTGCAGCCTACCAGGCTCCCCTGTCCATGGGATTTTCCAGGCAAGAGTACTGGAGTGGGATGCCATTGCCTTCTCTGTGTCATTCTGATAGGTGAATAATAATATGTAAATAGCCAATCAGAAATTTTTCTCCTAAAAATTTATACAAGAGAAATGGAAAACTATATTCACACACAAAATAATTGTAAAGTAGTGCTTAATAAAGCTGTTACTTTGCTAATAATAACCAAAACCTGGAAACAACCTAGATGTTATTTAACAAAAGAATGATTAAGCAATCTTATAATGCATACAGATCATGGAATACTATTTAGCAATAATAGGAAAAATTTATTAAAACACACAAAAATATGTCTGAATCTCTGGGGAATTATGCAGAGTGAAAAACAAACCCCCAAAGTTTAAATACAGTATAACTTAATTTATATAATATTTTTAAATGACAACTTTATAGAAATAGAAAATAAATTAGTGGTTGCAAAAAATTAAGGAGAAGTGAGTGAGAAGGAAGAGAATATGGTTTTAAATGGGCAGCATGAGAAATCTGGATGATGATGCAAATGGTCCGTTTCTGCAATGTACAGTTCAGTTCAGTTCCGTCACTCAGTCGTGTCAGACTCTTTGTGACCCCATGAATCACCACACGCCAGGCCTCCCTGTCCATCACCAACTCCCAGAGTTCACTCAAACTCACATCCATCGAGTTGGTGATGCCATCCAGCCATCTCATCTTCTGTCGGCCACTTTTCCTCCTGCCCCCAATCCCTCCCAGCATCAGAGTCTTTTCCAATGAGTCAACTCTTTGTATGAGGTGGCCAAAGTACTGGAGTTTCAGCTTTAGCATCATTCTTTCCAAAGAACACCCAGGATTGATCTCCTCTAGAATGGACTGGTTGGATCTCCTTGCAGTCCAATGGACTCTCAAGAGTCTTCTCCAACACCACAGTTCAAAAACATCAATTCTTGGGCACTCAGCTTTCTTCACAGTCCAACTCTCACATCCATACATGACCACTGGAAAAACCATAGCCTTGACTAGATGGACCTTTGTTAACAAAGTAATATCTCTGCTTTTCAATATGCTATCTAGGTTGATCATAAGTTTTCTTTCAAGGAGTGTCTTTTAATTTCATGGCTGCAATCACTATCTGCAGTGATTTTGGAGCCCCCCCCAAAAATAAAGTCTGACACTGTTTCCACTGTTTCCCCATCTATTTCCCATGAAGTGATGGGACCAGATGCCATGATCTTCGTTTTCTGAATGTTGAGCTTTAAGCCAACTTTTTCACTCTCCTCTTTCATCAAGAGGCTTTTTAGTTCCTCTTCACTTTCTGCCATAAAGGTGGTATCATCTGCACATCTGAGGTTATTGATATTTCTCCCGGCAATCTTGATTAAAGCTTGTGCTTCTTCCAGCCCAGTGTTTCTCATGATGTACTCTGCATATAAGTTAAACAAGCCGGGTGACAATATACAGCCTTGACGTGCTCCTTTTCCTATTTGGAACCAGTGTGTTTTTCCATGTCCAGTTCTAACTGTTGCTTCCTGACCTGCATATAGGTTTCTCAAGAGGCAGGTCAGGTGGTCTGATATTCCCATCTCTTTCAGAATTTTCCACAATTTATTGTGATCCACACACTCAAAGGCTTTGGCATAGTCAATAAAGCAGAAATAGATGTTTTTCTGGAACTCTCTTCCTTTTTCAATGATCCAGTGGATGTTGGTAATTTGATCTCTGGTTCCTCTGCCTTTTCTAAAACCAGCTTGAGCATTAGGAAGTTCACGGTTCACGTATTGCTGAAGCCTGGCTTGGAGAATTTTGAGCATTCTTCACTGTATCACCACCAATATTCTAAGTCTGATACTCTCCAACAGTTTTTTCAACATGTCAGCCTCAGCAGAAATTGGCTAAGTGGTATATGGGATTTCTCTATGTCTTCTCTTGCAACTACATATGAATCTACAATAATTGCAAATTTTTAAAGGGTTAATTTAAATAGCAATAAAATCAGTCCTGGGTGTTCATTGGAAAGACTGATGCTAAAGCTGAAACTTCAATAATTTGGCCACCTCATGTGAAGAGTTGACTCATTGGAAAAGACCCTGATGCTGGGAGGGATTGGGAGCAGGAGGAGAAGGGGACAACAGAGGATGAGATGAATGGATGGCATCACCGACTCAATAGATGTGAGGTGAGTGAACTCCGGGAATTGATGATGGACAAGGAGGCCTGGAGTGGTGCAATTCAGGGGGTTGCAAAGAGTCGGACACGACTGAGTGACTAAACTGAACTGAACTTATGGACATCACGAGATGATCAATACTGAAATAAGATTGATTATATTCTTTACAGACAAAGATGGAGAAGCTCTATACAGTCAGCAAGAACAAGACTCGGAGCTGATTGTGGCTCAGATCATGAAATACTTATTGCCAAATTAAGACTTAAATTGAAGTAGGGAAAACCATTAGGCCACTCAGGTATGACCTAAATCAAATCCCTTACGACTATACAGTGAAAGTGACAAATAGATTCAAGGGATTAGGTCTGATAGACAGAGTGCCTGAAGAATTATGTACAGAGGTTTGTGACATTGTACAGGAGACAGTGATCAAGATCATCCACAAGGAAAAGAAATGCAAAAAGGCAAAATGGTTGTCTGAGGAGGGCTTACAAACAGCTATGAAAAGAAGAGAAGCAAAAGGCTAAGAAGGAAAGGAAAGATATACTCATTTGAATGCAGAGTTCCAAAGAATAGCAAGGAGAGATAAGAAAGCTTTCCTCAGTGGTAAATGCAAAAAAAAAAGGAAAACAATGGAATGGGAAAGACTAGCGATCTCTTCAAAAAAATTAGAGATACCAAGGGAACTTTTCATGCAAAGATGGGTTCAATAAAGGACAGAAATGGTAGGGACCTAACAGAAGCAAAAGATATTAGGAAGAGGTGGCAAGAATACACAGAAGAACTGTACAAAAAAGATCTTCATGACCCAGATAATCACGATGGTGTGATCACTCACCTAGAGTGATCCTAAAATGCAAAGTCAAGCAGACCTTAGGAAGCATCACTATGGATAAAGCTAGTGGAGGTGATGGAATTCCAGTTGAGGCATTTCAAATCCTAAAAGATGATGCTGTGAAAGTGCACTTAATATAGTAGCAAATTTGGAAAACTCAGCAGTGGCCACAGGACTGGAGAAAGTCAGTTTTCATTCCAATCCCCAAGTAAGGTAATGCCAAAGAATACTCAAACTACCACACAATTGCACTCATCTCACACGCTAGCAAAGGAATGCTCAAAATTCTCCAAGTCAAGCTTTAACAGTATGTGAACTATGAACTTCCAGATGTTCAAGCTGGATTTGGAAATGCAGAGGAACCAGAGACCAAATTGCCAGCATCTACTGGATCATCAAAAGAGCAAGAGTGTTCCAGAAAAACATCTACTTCTGCTTTATTGCCTATGCCAAAGCTTTTGACTTTGTGGATCACAACAAATTGTGGAAAATACTTAAAGAGAAGGGAATACCAGACTACCTGACCTGTCTTTTTCGAAATCTGTATGCAGGTAAGGAAACAACAGTTAGAACTGGACATGGAACAGCAGAATAATTCCATATCCAGAAAGGAGTACATCAAGGCTGTATATTGTCACCTTGCTTATTTAACTTATATGCAGAGTACATCTTGAGAAATGCTGGACTGCATGAAACAAAAGCTGGAATCAAAATTGCTGGGAGAAATATCAGTAACTTCAGATATGCAGATGACACCATCCTTATGGCAGAAAGCAAAGAAGAACAAAAGAGCCTCTTGATGAAATTGAAAGAAGAGTGCGAAAATGTTTGCATAAAACTCAACATTCAGAAAGCTAAGATCATGGCATCCTGTCCCATCACTTCATGGCAAATAGGTGGGGAAACAGTGGAAACAGTGACAGACTTTATTTATTTATTGGCTCCCAAATCACTGCAGATGGTGACCACAGCCATGACACTTGCTCTTTAGAAAAAAAGTTATGACCAACCTAGACAGCTTATTAAAAAGCAGAGACATTACTTTGCCAACAAAGGTCCATCTAGTCAAAGCTGTGGTTTATCCAGTAGCCATGTACAGATGTGAGATTTGGACTATAAAGAAAGCTGAGTGCTGAAGAATTGATGCTTTTGAACTGTGGTGTTGGAGAAGACTCTTGAGAGTCCTTGGACTGCTAGGAGGTCCAGCCAAGCCATTCTAAATGAAATCAGTTCTGAATATTCATTGGAAGGACTCATGCTGAAGCTGAAACTTCAATACTTTGGCCACCTGATGGGAAAAACTGACTCACTGGAGTCAGTTGGAAGAACTGACTCATGGAAGAACTGACTCAAATTGATGCTAGGGAAATTGAAGGCAGCGGGAGAAGGGGATGACAGAGGATGAAATGATTGGATGGTATCACTGACTTGATGGACATGAGTTTGAGCAAGCTCTGGGAGTTGGTGATGGACAGGGAGGCGTGCTGCAGTCCATGGGGTGGCAAAGAGTCAGACATGACTGAGCAACTGAACTGAACTGAGCTGATGGGTACTTTCCTTCCAAGTTTGGTAATTGTTTAGTCGCTAAGTCAGGCCTATCTCTTTGTGACCCCATGGACTGTAGCACATCAGGCTCCTCTATCCTCCAGTGTCATCTCCTGGAGTTTGATCATATTCATGTCCATTGAGTTGGTGATACTATGTAACCATCTCATCCTCTGTCACCCCTTTTGCCTTCAGTCTTTCCCAGCATCAGTACTAGTAGTCACTACCACTACCAGTAGTAGTAGTAGTTGCTACCAGTAGTAGTGTTAGTCACTCAGTCATGTTTGAGTCTTGCAGCCCTATGGATTGTAGCCTGCCAGGGTCCTTTGTCCATGGGATTCTCCAGGCAAGAATACTGGAGTGGGTTGCCATACCCACTTCCCAATAGGTGGTTTCAGAGCAAGTCTAGTGCAAGTCAGGACATTCAACTTTGCTCAGCAGTAATATGTGTACCTCCACCACAGTGATTATGGAGATTACAAGATCCTAAATACCTATCTTTGACCAACAATAATGAGATACCACCCCAACCTTGGGTGTCAATGGAGACTACGTGAGGAACTTAGGATTTTGTTTCCACTTGATATCAAGGAGATAGTGCTCAGCCTTAGTGTCAGAAAAATCAGCTAGAAGAGACGGTTTTCATTTTTAATTTAGTTCAGTCGCTTAGTTCTATTCAACTCTTTGTGACCCTATGCACTGAAGCTGAAGCATGCCAGGCCTCCCTATCCATTACCAACTCTTGGAATTCACCCAAACTCATGTCCATTGAGTCTGTGATGCCATCCAACCATCTCTCCTCTGTCTCATCCTCTTCTCCTCCTGCTCTCAATGGTTTTCATAAGATCCAAGAATCCATAGCATATTAGGAAAATGTCCAAGTTTTGACTGAAAAATTTTCAGGGAGTGGCCAAGATGGCAGAGTAGAAAGATGCTAAGGTCACTTCCTCCCACAGGCACACCAAAATTACACCTATTTACAGAGTAACACTAGGTGAGAAATACCAAAATACTAGCTAAAGGTATTCTCTAACTAAATGTGTAAAGAAGAAACCACAAGGCAGGGAAGAAGGGCAGGGATGCAATATAATACAGATCCATACACACAAGTGGGTGACTCACAAACATGAGAATTATTACAATTGTAGAACTTCTCCTCAAGGAGCAAGGAGTCCAAGTTGCTACCCAAACTGGGATTCCTACACCAAGAAGATAAGACCACAGAAGTCTGGATTTGAAAGCCAATGGGCTTACTTTTGGGATAACTAGAGGACTGAGGGCAAGAAAATCCACTCCTAAAGAGTACATGCAAAATCTCACATAATCTGAGACCCACGGAAGAAACAATAATTTGAAAAGAGCCTGGGTCAAACCATCTAATGATCTTGGAGAGGATTCCAGAGAGGCAGTAAGCAACTGGAGTTCACCCTGAGGACATGGACACTAGCAGCAGCCATTTTAGAGAGTTCAGTCTACCTTGAGGACACTGGGGTTCACAAGTGCTCATTTGGAGTCCTCATTTAGTTTATGACCTAAGGGACCCAGCCCTGCCCACCAGCCATTTGGGCACCACTATAAGATACTCAAGACCAAGCAGCTATCCAAGAAAGTCTTATTTCTACCCATCATTAGCCCAGGTGCCTTATGATCCCTTGAAGCCACAGTCACCCCAAGCCTTGATCTGTCCACCAGAGGGCCCAGGACCCAGCCCCACACACTGGTGCATTGGCACTAGCCACACGACTACTTGGAGACCCAGAGCCAGCAGTACAAACTCCACTGCCACCACATCAGTGGGTTGGCAGCAAATCTTGGACTCCTTAGGCCCACTGTTGGGCAGAGATGAGTCTTGGGGTGGGTGATTGTGGATGTAGGGGTCCCAGATCTAGTGCTGTCCTGCTGGTGGGTGGAGCTGATTCCTGCACAGCTGGCTATAGAGTCTGGGGTTCCTAAATTGGATGTCAGTCTACTGCTGAGTAGGGCTGGATCCCAGGGTGGACACCTAAGGAGGCCAGGTGGCTTGGAGCTCATATCTGCCTGCAGGTGGGTGAATCTGGGGCCCAGGGGTTTCTGGGGCTAATGCTGGCTACTGATGGACAGAACCATGTTCCAGGGTCTCATGCTGCAGGACTTTGGGGGGTTTTGGAGCTGGTGTTAGCCTAATGGTGGCTGAGACTGCAGCCAGCCACCTCATTACTCAGCCCCATCCACAAGACTTCCCACAGTAGTCAACTAGGCACAACAGAAGGGACCACAAAGTCACAGGGGGAGTGCACCAAGAGAATATAGCTTTGATAACAAAAAGAGTGTGCACTGCTGTAACACATAAGACATCTCCTAGGAAAGGCCACTTACCAAGGCTGGGAAATGAAATCAACCTGTATAATACACAGGAAAAAAAAGATAGACAAAATGATAAAATGGAGGAATAATTTTCAAATAAATGAATCAGTTACAATCCCAGAAAAATAAATAATTGAAGTGAAGATAAGCAATCTACCTGGTAAAGAATTCAAGGTAATAATGGTAAAGATGCTGAAAGAACTTTGGAAAATATTGGATGATTGAGTGAAAAATTAGAGGCTTAAAACAAAGACATAAAAATATAGAAAAATAAAACATAACAGAATAATACCATAACTGAAATAAAAATACCCTGGAATAAACTAAAATTGGATTAAATGATTCAGAGGAATGAATCAGCTGAACAAAATGTAAAATGGTTTGAAAGTGATTGTGAAAGTCATTCAGTCATGTCTGACTCTTTGCAACCTCATGGACTATACAGTCCATGGAATTCTCCAGGCCTGAATACTGGAGTGGATAGACATTACTTGCTCCATGGGATCTTCCCAACTCAGGGATCAAACCCAGGTCTCCTGCATTGCAGGAAGATTCTTTACCACTGAGACACAGGGAAAGCCCAAAAAGGTATGAAGTCCTCAAAAATTAAAAATATAATTACCATATGATCCAGCAATTCTACTCTAAGTATTTACCCTAAGTAAATAAAAACACAAATTAGAAAAGATATATGCACCCCTGTGTTCATAGCAGCACTACTTACAATAGCCAAGATAAGGAAGCAAAGGAAGTGTCCATCATAAGTAAGTGGATAAAGAAGATATGGTATATATTAATACATACAACGAATCTTCAGGTCAGTATTTTACTTTCATGGCTGCAGTCACCATCTGCAGTGATTTTGCAGCCCAAGAAAATAAAGTCTGTCACTGTTTCCATTGTTCAATGCAAAGTGATCAATGCAAAGAAGTAGAGGAAAACAACAGAATGGAAAGACTAGAGAGCTCTTCAAGAAAATTAGAGATACCAAGGGAAATTTTCATGCAAAGACGGGCACAATAAAGGACAAAAATGATATGGACCTAACAGAAACAGAAGATATTAAGAAGAGGAGGTAAGAATACACAGAAGAACTATACAAAAAAGATCTTCATAACCCAGATAATCACGATGGTGTGATAGCTCACCTAGAGCCAGACATCCTGGAGTGCAAAGTCAAGTGGGCCTTAGGAAGCATCACAAAGCTAATGCAGGTGATGGAATTCCAGTTGAGCTATTTCAAATCCTAAAACATGATACTGTGCTGAACTCAATATGCCAGAAAATTTGGAAAGCTCAGCAGTGGCCACAGGACTGGTAAAGGTCAGTTTTCATTCCAATCCCAAAGAAGGGCAATGCCAAAGAATGTTCAAACTACTGCACAATTGTACTCATTTCACATGCTAGCAAAGTAATGCTCAAAATTCTCCAAGTGAGACTCCTGTAGTGCATGAACCAAGAACTTCCAGATGTTCAAGCTGGATTTAGAAAAGGCGGAGGAACCAAAGTCCAAGTTGCCAGCATCCTTTGGATCACTGAAAAAGCAAGCGAGTTCCAGAAAAACATCTTCTTCTGCTTTATTGACTACACCAAAGCCTTAACTGTGTGGATCACAACAAACTGTGGTTAATCCTTAAAGAAATGGGAATACAAGACCACCTGACCTGCCTCCTGAGAAATATGTATGCAGGTCAAGAAGCAACAGTTAGAACAGGACATGGATTTATTTCAAACTGGGAAAGGAGCATGTCAAGGCTGTATACTGTCACCTTGTTTATTTAACTTATATGCAGAGTACATCATGAGAAATGCTGGGCTGCTTGAAGCACAAGCTGGAAACAAGACTACTAGGGGAAATATCAATAACCTCAGATATGCAGATGACACCACCCTTATGGCAGAAAGTGAAGAACTAAAGAGCCTCTTGATGAAAGTGAAAGAGGAGAGTGAAAAAGTTAGCTTAAAATTCAAAATTTGATAAACTAAGATCATGGCATCCAGTCCCATCACTTCATGGCAAATAGATGCGGAAACAATGAATACTACTCAGCCATGAAAACAAATGGTATCTTGCTATTTACAGTAACATGGATGGATTTAGAGTATTACATTAAGTGAAATATGTCAGACAGGGAAATATAAACACCATATGGCTTATTCATATGTGAAATCTTAAAAAAAATGAGCAAATGTTGCAAAACAGAGTTATAGATATAGAGAACAAATAGGAGGTAGCCGAATGGTAAATGTGGAGAGAGCAATGAAATAAGTGAGGGAATTAAGAGGTAAAACCTTCTGGTTGCAAAATAAATGAGTCAGGGGTATGAAATGTACAGCATCGGGATATAGTCAATAACTATGTAATATCTCTCTATGGTGAAACATTATATCTAGACTTACCATAGTGATCATTTTGTAATGTATAGGAACAGAAAATAAGTTTGTTGTATAACAGGAACTAACATAGTGTTTTAGATAAATTATATTACATAATCAAGCTCATAGAAAAAGAGAACAGATTACCAGAGGCAATGTGTAGATCAGTTCAGTTCAGTTCAATTCAGTTGCTCACTCATGTCCGACTCTTTGCAACCCCATGGATTGCAGCACGCCAAGCCTCCCATCACCAACTCCAGGAGTTTACTCAAACTCATGTCCATTTGAGTCGGTGATGCCACCCAGCCATCTCATCCTCTGTCATCTCCATCTCCTCCAGGGTTCAATCTTTCTCATATCAGGTGGCCAAAGTATTGGAGTTTTAGTTTCAGCATTAGTCCTTCCAATGAATATTCAGGAATGATTTCCTTTAGAATGGACTAATTGGATCTCCTTGCAGTACAAGGGACTCTCAAGAGACTTCCCCAACACCACAGTTCAAAAGCATCAATTCTTCGCTGCTCAGCTTCCTTTATGGTCCAACTCTCACATCCATAATGACTATTAGAAAAACCATAACCTTGACTAGACGGACCTTTGTTGGCAAAGTAATGTCTCTGTTTTTTTTAATATTCTGTCTATGTTGGTCATAACTTTCCTTCCAAGGAGCAAACATCATTTAATTTCATGGCTGCAGTCACCATCTGCAGTAATTTTGAAGCCCAGAAAAATAAAGCCTGACACTGTTTCCACTGTTTCCCCATCTATTTCCCATGAAGTGATGGCACCAGATGCCATGATCTTAGTTTTCTGAACGTTGAGCTTTAAGCCAACTTTTTCACTTTCTTATTTCACTTTCATCAAGAGGCTCTTTAGTTCTTTGCACTTTCTGCCATAAATATGGCGTCACCTGCATATCAAAGGTTATTGATATTTCTCCCAGAAATCTTAATTCCACCTGGGCTTCATCCAGTCCAGCATTTCTCAAGATGTACTCTGCATATAAGTTAAGTAAGGAGGGTGACAATATACAGCCTTGACGTACTCCTTTCCCAACTTGACACCAGTCTGTTTTATGTCCAGTTCTAACTGTTCCTTCTTGATCTGCATACAGGTTTCTCAGAAGGCAGGTAAGGTGGTCTGGTATTCCCATCTCTTTAAGAATTTCCCACAGTTTGTTGTGATCCACACAGTCAAAGGCTTTGGCATAGACGATAAAGCAGAAGTAAATGTTTTTCAGCAGAAGTAGATGTTTTTTGGTGCTGGAGCAGTAGCTGTGCAGCTCTGGAACAGTGATTTCATGGTGCTGGAGTGACTGTAGGAAGATACCCCACGTCCAAGTGCAGAGAAGCCCCAGCAAGACAGTAGGTGCTGGAGTGGCAGCTCCTAGTGTTGGAGCTGCTGTAAGAAGATACCTCATGTCCAAGAGCAAAGGAGAAGCCTCAGAAAGATGGTAGGTGGGGTGAAATTGTGTTTTGAATCAAACCCCATACCTTCTAGAGATGCTCAAAGGGCTCAAACAAACCTTGTATGCACCAGGACACAGAGACCCCCAGAGACTGATACAGAACTGTGTTTGGGTGTCTCCTGAGGAGGTTTGGGTCAGCAGTGGTCTGTCCCAGGGGCAGGAGCTCTGGGTGCAGAACACCTGGGTGTGGCATAAGCCCTCTTGGAGGAGGTCGCCACTAACCCCACCACAGAGTCAGCAGAACTTACACAGGACTGGGGAAACAGACTCTTGGAGGGCACAAGCAGAACCTGTGTGCACCAGGACTTAGGGAAAGGAGCAGTGACCCCAGAAGAGACTGACCCAGACTTGCCCGGGAGTGTCCAGGAATCTGGTGGAGATGTGAGTTGGCAGTGGCCTGCTGCAGGGTTAGGGGCACTGAGTGTAGCAGTCCCTGCATGGGACCTTTTGAAGGAGGTTGGAATTATCTTCATCACCCCCACCATAGTTTCAGTTCAGTTCAGTTCAGTTGCTCAGTTGTGTCAGATTCTTTGTGACCCCATGAACTACAGTACACCAGGCCTCCATATCCAACACCAACTCCCGGAGTTCACTCAATCTCATGTCCATAGAGTTGGTGATGCCATCCAGCCATCTCATCCTCTGTCGTCCCCTTCTCCTCCTGCCCCCAATCCCTCCCGGCATCAGGGTCTTTTCCACTGAGTCAACTCTTCGCATGAGGTGGCCAAACTACTGGAGTTTCAGCTTTAGAATCAGTCCTTCCAAAGAACACCCAGGACTGATCTTCTTTAGGATGGACTGGTTGGATCTCCTTGCAGTCCAAGGGACTCTAAAGAGTCTTCTCCAACACCACAGTTCAAAAGCATCAATTATTCGGTGCTCAGCTTTCTTCACAGTCCAACTCTCACATCCATACATGACCACCGGAAAAACCATAGCCTTGACTAGATGGACCTTTGTTGGCAAAGTAATATCTCTGCTTTTCAATATGCTGTCTACAGCAAAAGTGACGCTGATGTATGGAACAGTCTTATGGACTCTGTGGGAGAGGGAGAGGGTGGGAAGATTTGGGAGAATGGCATTGAAACATGTAAATATCAAGTATGAAACGAGATGCCAGTTCAGGTTCAATGCACGATACTGGATGCTTGGGGCTGGTGCACTGGGACGACCTGGAGGGATGGTATGGGGAGGGAGGAGGGAGGAGGGTTCGGGAGGGGGAGCACATGTATACCTGTGATGGATTCATTTTGATGTTTGGCAAAACTAATACAATTACGTAAAGTTTAAAAATAAAATAAAATTAAAAAAAAAAAACAAAAAACTTTTCTTCCAAGGAGTAAGCGTCTTTTAATTTCATGGCTGCAATCACCATCTGCAGTGATTTTGGAGCCCCCCCTTCCAAAAAAAAAAAAAAGTCTGACACTGTTTCCACTGTTTTCCCATCTACCTGGCATGAAGTGATGGGACAAGATGCCATGGTCTTAGTTTTCTGAATTTCGAGCTTCAAGTCAACTTTTTCACTCTCCTATTTCACTTTCATCAAGAGGCTTTTTAGTTCCTCTTCACTTTCTGCCATAAGGGTGGTGTCATCTGCATATCTGAGGTTATTGATATTTCTCCCGGCAATCTTGATTCCAGCTTGTGCTTCTTCCAGTCCCGCGTTTCTCATGATGTACTCTGCTTCTAAGTTAAATAAGCGGGGTGACAGTATACAGCCTTGACGTGCTCCTTTTCCTATTTGGAACCAGTCTGTTGTTCCATGTCCAGTTCTAACTGTTGTTTCCTGACCTGCATATAGGTTTCTCAAGAGGCAGGTCAGGTGATCTGGTATTTCCATCTCCTTCAGAATTTTCCACAGTTTATTGTGATCCACACAGTCAAAGGCTTTGGCATAGTCAATAAAGCACAAATAGATGTTTTTCTGGAACTCTCTTGCTTTTTCCATGATCCAGCGGATGTTGGTAATTTGATCTCTGGTTCCTCTGCCTTTTCTAAAACCAGCTTGAACATCAGGAAGTTCACGGTTCATGTATTGCTGAAACCTGGCTTGGAGAATTTTAAGAATTACTTTACTAGTGTGTGAGATGAGTGCAATTGTGCGGTAGTTTGAGCATTCTTTGGCATTGCCTTTCTTTGGAATTGGAATGAAAACCGACCTTTTCCAGTCCTGTGGTCACTGCTGAGTTTTCCAAAATTGCTGGCATATTGAGTGTAGCACTTTCACAGCATCATCTTTCAGGATTTGAAATAGCTCAGCTGGAATTCCGTCACCTCCACTAGCTTTGTTCATAGTGATGCTTGCTAAGGCCCATTTGACTTCACATTCCAGGACATCTGGCTGTAGGTTAGTGATCACACCATCGTGATTGTCTGGGTCGTGCAGTTCTTTTTTGTACAGTTCTTCTGTGTATTCTTGCCCCCTCTTCTTAATATCTTCTGCTTCTGTCAGGTCCATACCATTTCTGTCCTTTATTGAGCCCATCTTTGCATGAAATGTTTCCTTGGTATCTCTAATTTTCTTGAAGAGATCTCTGCTGCTACTGCTGCTAAGTCGCTTCAGTCATGTCCGACTCTGTGCGACCCTATAGACGGCAACCCACCAGGCTCCCCTGTCCCTGGGATTCTCCAGGCAAGAATACTGGAGTGGGTTGCCATTTCCTTTTCCAATGCATGACAGTGAAAAGTGAAAGTGAAGTTGCTCAGTCATGTCTGACTCTTAGCGACCCCTTGGACTGCAGCTTTCCAGGCTCCTCTGTCCATGGGATTTTCCAGGCAAGAGTACTGGAGTGGGGTGCCAGTCTTTCCCAATCTGTTGTTTTCCTCTATGTCTTTGCATTGATTGCTGAGGAAGGCTTTCTTATCTCTCCTTGTTATTCTTTGGAACTCTGCATTCAGATGCTTATATTTTTCTTTTCTCCTTTACTATTGCCTTCTCTTCTTTTCACTGCTATTTGTAAGGCCTCCTCAGACAGCCAGGCCCCAGGTAAATAACAGGGAGGGAACACAGCTCCACCCATGAACAGAAAATTGGATTAAAGATTTACTGAGCATGGCACCACCCATCAGAATAAGACCCAATTTGCCCTTCAGTCAGTCTTTTCCATCAGGAAGCATCCATAAGTCTCTTATACTTCTCCATTAGAGCATAGACAGAACAAATGTGTGGATAAAAGTAGGAATTAGATGACAATGGGTAAAAGGTACAAATTTTCAGTTATAAGAAAAGTAAATAAAAGGGATGTAAGATGGAACATGATAAATATGATTATCACAGCTGTATGTTATATAAAAGACTAGTTAACAGAGTACATCCTAAATGTTCTCATCAAAAGAAAAAAAAATTATTTCTATTTCTTTATTTTGTGTCTCTATGAGATAATGGAATCTCACTAAACATATTGTGATAATCATTTCATAATGTATGTAAATAAAATGATTATGTTGTTTTCCTTAAACTTACCCAATCCTGTTAAGTTGATTGTGTGAGTGCATGCTAAGTCCCTTCTGTTGTGTCTGACTCTTTGGGACCCCATGGACTATAGCCTGCCAGACTCCTCTGTCCATGGGGATTCTCCAGGCAAGAATACTGAAGTGGGTTGACATGCCCTTCTCCAGGAGCTCTTCCCAACCCAGGGATCAAGCCCAGGTCTCTTACATCTCCTGCATTGGCAGGTTGGTTCTTTACCAGTACTGCCACCTTGGAAGCTCTGTAAGCCAATTACATTCAATCAAAAAGAGGAAAATTAACTGGCATATAAAAACATGGAGTTCAATCTTTAATTTTAAATTATTTGTTCTACAAAAGATAATGAAAATAATGAAATAAAAGCTACATAATGGGAGAAAATATTTTCAAATCAAATATACTAGCAGAGGGTTATTATCTGGATTATATGAAAAGCTTTCAAAGCTAAATAATAATAATCATAAAATTTCAATTTAAAATGATTTAAATAAAAGGCATTCAAAGTCAGAAAGGAAGATGTAAAATTATCTCTGTTCACGGATGACATGGCTTTGAATGTAAAAAACCCTAAAGACTTTAAAAATATAGGTAAGTCGATAATATTCAGTAATGTTGTGGGATACAAAATGACCCAACAAAAATAAGTTGCAATTCTATATGTTCTATATGCATAGTTTTGGGAAGGAAAGTAAGAAAACTTAATTTACAATAACATCAAAAAGAACAAAATACTTAGAAATAAGCTATAAGATATTGGTGGAAAAATAATGAAGACATAAATAGAAAGAAAATATATGTTCCTAAGTTGGAAAAACTAATATTTTTAAAGTGTCTATACTACCCAAAGTGATCTACACATTAAATGCATTCAGTATCAAAAACACAATGGATTAAAACAAACAAAAAAACACCTTAAACTTCATATAGAGCCAAAATGAACCCTGAATAGTAAAAACAATCTTGGGAAAGAACAAATTTGAAGGCCTCACACTTCCTGATTTCAAATCATATTACAAAGCTATAGTATATTAAAATTGTATGATACTGGCAAAAAGACAGACATATAGACTAATAGAGAACAAAGTGGAGAAGGCAATGGCACTCTTGCCTGGAAAATCCAATGGACAGAGGAGCCTGATAGGCTGCAGTCCACGGGGTCGCTAAGAGTAGGACACGACTGAGCGACTTCACTTTCACTTTTCACTGTCATGCATTGGAGAAGGAAATGGCAACCCACTCCAGTGTTCTTGTCTGGAGAATCCCAGGGATGGCGGAGCCTGGTGGGCTGCCATCTATGGGGTCGAACAGAGTCGGACACGACTGAAGCGACTTAGTAGTAGTAGTAGTAGAGAACAGAGAGCCCAGAAATAAACCAATACATATGTGGTCAATTCATCTTCCACAATGTTGCCAAGAATGTACAACAGAGAAATGACAGTCTTTTCAATAAATAGTGCGGGGAAAATTGGATATTCACAGGCAAATGAATGAAATTTGACCTTCATCTTATACTACACACACAAAATAAAGCAAAAAAGTAAAAAGTTAAATATAAGACACAAAACTGTAAAACTCTTTGAAGAAAACATAGAGGGAAAGCGTCATGATTTTGGTCTTTGAAATTATTTATTGGCTATGACATAAAAGCATAGGCAATGAAAAATAGACAAACTGGACCAAAAACTGAAAAGTATGTGCAAAAAAAGTAAACAGTCAACAGAGTTAAAAGACAATCTACAGAAAGAGAAAAATATTTATAAACTACATATCATAGAAAGGGTTAGTGTTTAAAAATACATAAGGAACTCCTACAACTCATTGCATACAACCAAATAACCTGATTGAAAAATGGGCAAAGAACTTCAATGGACATTTCTCCAAAGAAGTCATTACAATGGCCAATAGCTATATAAAAAAGATGCTCAGCCTTACTAATATCCAAAGAAATGCAACACAGAAATTACAAGGAGAGGTATGACTTCACACCTGTAGGGATTGTCATTGTCGTTATCAATTTTTTTTTTTTTTTAAGTGTTAGTAAAGATATGGAACCAGTCCATTCTGAAGAAGATCAGCCCTTGGATTTCTTTGGAAGGAACGATGCTAAAGCTGAAACTCCAGTACTTTGGCCACCTCATGCGAAGAGTTGACTCATTGGAAAAGACCCTGATGCTGGGAGGGATTGGGGGCAGGAGGAGAAGGGGCCGACAGAGGATGAGATGGCTGGATGGCATCACTGACTTGATGGACGTGAGTCTGGGTGAACTCCGGGAGTTTGTGATGGACAGGGAGGCCTGGCGTGCTGCGATTCATGGGGTCACAAAGAGTCGGACACAACCGAGCGACTGAACTGAACTGAACTGAAAGATATGGATGTGAGAGTTGGACTGTGAAGAAAGCTGAGCACCGAAGAATTGATGCTTTTGAACTGTGGTGTTGGAGAAGACTCTTGAGAGTCGCTTGGCCTGCAAGCAGATCCAACCCATCCATTCTAAAGGAGATCAGTCCTGGGTGTTCTCTGGAAGGACCGATGCTAAAGCTGAAACTCCAGTCCTTTGGCCACCTCATGTGAAGAGTTGACTCATTGGAAAAGACCCTGATGCTGGGAGGGATTGGGGGCAGGAGGAGAAGGGGATGACAGAGGATGAGATGACTGGATGGCATCACTGACTGGATGGGCATGATTTTGAGTGAACTCTGGGAGTTGGTGATGGACAGGGAGGCCTGGGATGCTGCAGTTCATGGGGTGGCAAAGATTCGGACACAACTGAGTGACTGAAATGAACTGAACTGAACTGAAAGATATGAAGAAACCAAAACCATTGCAATTTGCTGTTGAAACTATAAAATGGTATAGCCACTATGGAAAACAGTCAAAGGATTCCTTAAAAAACTAAAAATAGCACTAACATAGTATACAGCAATCCAATCCCACAACTGGATATTTTTCATAAGAACTGAAAGCATGGTATGAAAGAAATATTTGTACTCCCATGTTCATTACAGCATTAGTCACAGTAGCCGATATATGGACATGAACTAAATGTCACTTGATGGATGGATGGATTGAGAAAACAGAATATATACAAAGGAATATTATTTAGCCTTAAAAATGAAGGAAATGCTGTCCTATGTGAAAATGTGGATGTATGTTGAAGAAATTATAAGTGAAATAAGTCAGTCACAAAAAGGCAAAAACAGCATAATTACACTTATGAATTACATTATAAAGTTACCACACCCACAGAAGTAGAGTGGTGGTTACCGGGAGCTTGGGGACTGTTCAGTGGGTATACAATTCAGTTATGTAAGATTAAAAGCATTCTAGATTCTAGAGATCTGCATCGGTATGCTTATAGTTAACAATACAGTGTTAGTCACTCAGTCATGGGCTGACCCCATGAACTTTGCGACCTCATGGACTGTAGCCCGCCAAGCTCCTCTGTCCATTGAATACAGGGGTGGGTGGCATTTCCCTCCTCCAGGTGACCATCCTAGCCCAGGGATTGAACCCAGGTCTCCTGCATTGCTGGTGGGTTCTTTATTGTCTGAGCTACTAGGGAAGCCCAGTGATACTTCACTGTACACTTAAAAATTTTTAGAAGCTTAGATCTCAGGTTTTTTTTTTTTTTTCTTCATTTATATATAAAGAAAAAAATGAGATGGTAAACAGGCAAACCCAAATAAGTCCAAAAAGATTAGCCATTAAGAAAATTCTAATTAAAACCACAGTGAGATATCACCACACATTTATAAGAATAAGTAAACTTAAAAACAAAATGGTTGTATCATATGCTGGCAATGATGTGAAGAAACAGAATACTCATATACGCTGATGGAAATGTGAAAAACTACATCCATTATGGAAAAGTTTGGCATAAGACTACCATATGACCCACAATTGCTGTCCTAGATATCTACACCAGAGAAGTGAAAATTTAGGTTAATCCAAAAATCACACACAAGTGTTTATAGCAACTTTATTTTCAGTAGCCAAACATTGAAACAACCTATGTATCACTTAGTAGGCTAATGGTTGCATACTTACTTTACATATGCTACAATAAAAGGGAACAAACTATTAAAAAGTACAACAGCTAGCCTGATTCGCCAGAAAATTATGCTTAAAAAAAAATCCCAGAGTGTTACATAGTGTTTGATTTCATTTGTATAAAATTTTTGAAATGACTAAGTTATAGAAAACAGATGAATGTTCTACAGAGAGAAAAGTCTGTTTCCTAGGGAACAGCTAGTGACTCTGAGAAGTTAGTGTGGGTGACAGACAGGAGAGAACTGGGCGTGGCGATGAAAGTGCAGCAAGGGGGATCCTGGAAGTGACGGGAAGGTTCTGATCTTAATATCTGTTACAGTTTTGCAGGATGTGAGTTCTGTGCGACACTATCTACATGGTCATTAGACTTCTCCATGTTATTGCCTAAAACTGCATGCAAATCTATAGTTATCTCAAAGTAAAAAGTTAACAAAATTACCTGTTTTGGTGTATAAATCATGTCTTAAAGATGTGCTCAGTCATTTCAGTTGTGTCCAACTCTTTGTGACCCTGTGACTCCCTGTGGATAGGAGTCGCCAGCTTCCTCTGTCCTTTGGATTCTCCAGATGGAAATATAGGAATGGGTTACCATGCCATCCTTGTTTAACTGTATTAAAGATGCAGCTACATAATTGCCAGCATTCTTTAACTTTGTTTATATAGATAAATGAAAATAGTTACGTAGTCATATATGTAAAGACATTTAAGAAAGCAATTGCCAAAAAATAATAGACAAAATTGCTATAAATTTAAAATAATTGATATTCATTATTCTTAATTTTTTCATGTAGTTAAAAGAAAATAAATGTTTGTAGTAAAGAAATACCTAGCCAATTAACATCATGCCAATATAATTGAAATATGCACAACATCCTTCTTTGAAAAATAGGAAAAAAATGATTTTTTTCTTAGAATTAATATTACATGATTAGAAATCTAAGCAACTCTGAAGAATTACTTATATTTAAGCAAAAGCAAGAACTGAGACTCAAATAAAGACAAATGGTGATAATTCTAAGCACATGATTGACTTTCAATGAAACTGAAAATGTATAATATTGTTTAATTTCACATCAGCATTTTAAAATGAATTGTTTTTTACTAGGAAGTTTCTAAAGATTAACTGCAATGTGCTGGTCCACTGAGGAACATACTATTATAATCAGTTTAAACCAGATTCATCTGAGTCATAAAATATAATGATAATAATATAATGGTAATGATGATAAAGTGACTTGTATTAGGTCACTATAGTAAGTCAGAAATAAATGTAGTTAGAAAACTAAGGTGATCAGCCTATCCATTAAATCATACTGCTTTTCCAATTTTAAACACTCAATAATAATACCTATTCATTAAACATGTAACAGCAAAAAATTAAAAAGCAATACATCCTGGCTGCCTAAAGGGGAATAAATGTCTTCCACTTCTGGTCATTTTCCTATTTCACCTATGGTGTTACCTAAGAAATTAATCTCCTTCATTATTTCTGGAAATTGTTGGCTTTAATTGACTGCCTATTTTCAGCTATATCTTTTGCTATGCTTCAGGGAATAGAAAAATCCAATTCAACAGCCATATCAAATGAGGCCATTGTATTAGTTTGCTAGGGCTGCAATAATAAAGAACCACAGATGGGGTGGTTTCAAATACAGAAATTTGTTTCCTCACATTTCTGGCAGCTAGAAGTCCAAGATGAATGTATAAGCAGGGTGGGCTCCTCCTGTTCCAGGCCTCTCTCCCTACCCTGTAGACAACACCTTCTCCCTCCATCAGTGTCTGTGCCCAGAGTTCCTCTTCTTATCAGAACATCTGTCATATTAGAAGAGAGATGGCCCTGAAGTCCTCATTCTAACCTCACAGCTCATACAAAGATCATCTCTCCAAATATGGTCATGTTCTAATGTACTAGGGAAAATGACTTCAACATATATATTTTTGAGGTACACAATTTAGTCCATAATAGACACAGGTATATATATACACACACACACACATATATATATTTATAATTTGCTGTATACATAATGCTCAGTATCATTAAACTTGAAATTCAGTTCACTATTAAACACATGGCATTGTGGAATGTGTGTACTTTACACACAAAATACTTTAAGGGTCAGATAATCAATCAGCTATATTTTACTTGTCATGCCTGCTAGACTTAGCCAATGTAATATAATGAACACTATTCTGTATTTTAGCTTTGTATGAAACTGATTGATTCTCTATAAACCCATTATTATAGGTCAAAGGCTTCTGTGGGATGAAAAAAAAAAAAAAAGGTTTGAATTGATGGTTTGAATAAGCACATACAATTTGTTGAGCTATAGATTTCATCAACCCTGGAAAATTCTGAAAGACATGGGAATACGGACCACATGATCTGCCTTCTGAGAAATCTTTGTGCAGGTCACAAAGCAAGAGTTAGAACTCGACATGGAACAACAGACTGGTTCCAAATAGGAAAAGGAGTACCTCAAGACTGTATACTGTCACCGTGCTTATTTAACTTATATAGAGTACATCATGAAAAACGCTGGGCTGGATCAAGCACAAGCTGAAATCAAGATTACTGGGAGAAATATCAATAATCTCAGATATGCAGATGACACCACCCTTAGGGCAGAAAGTGAAGAGGAACTCAAAAGCCTCTTGATGAAAGTGAAAGAGAAAAGTGAAAAAGCTGGCTTAAAACTCAACATTCAGAAAACTAAGATCATGGCATCTGGTCCCATCACTTAATGGCAAATAGATGAGGAAACAGTGTCAGACTTGGTTTTTTTGGTCTCCAAAATCACTGCAGATGGTGATTGCAGCCATGTAATTAAAAGACCCTTACTCCTTGGAAGGAAAGTTATGATCAACCTAGACACCAAGGAGATCCAACCAGTCCATCATAAAGGAAATCAGTCCTAATCATTCATTGGAAAGACTGATGTTGAAGCTGAAACTCCAACACTTTGACCACCTGATTCCAAGAGCTGATTCATTTGAAACGCCCCTGATGCTGGGAAAGATTGAGGGCAGGAGGAAAAGAGGATAGCAGAGGATAAGATGGTTGGATGGCATCACTGACTCAATGGGTATGAGTTTGAGTGAATTCCAGGAGTTGGTGAGGGACAGGGAGGCCTGGTACACTGCAGTCATGGGGTTGCAAAGAGTCTGACATGATTGAGCAACTGAACTGTACTGAATTGAACTGACAGTTAACAATATGTGATAGAAGTACCTCCCACGAGCCATGTAAAATATTTATGTGGCACAAAATACTGCAATTTAGAGAAAAGTTTTCTCTATAAACTCTTTTTGTAGCCTGAGAACTGAAACAGTTATTTGCGGGTTTCAGTATTTGAAACAAAAATACAGTGAACAGAGGGAGTTCAGATATGATATGCTAATCACGATCAACTTCCAGGATCACAATATTATACTAAAAATTCTGAAGAAGCAAAATAGCACTTTTTACATATCATATCACAAGAAACACAAACTGGAATCAAGATCACCAGGAGAAATATCAATAACCTCAGATGTGCAGATGGCACCAACCTTATGGCACAGAGTGAAGAGGAACTAAAAAGCCTCTTGATGAAAGTGAAAGAGGAGAGAGAAAAAGTTGGCTTAAAGCTCAACATTCAGAAAACGAAGATCATGGCATCCGGTCCCATCACTTCATGGGAAATAGATGGGGAAACAGTGGAAACAGTGTCAGACTTTATTTTTTGGGGCTCCAAAATCACTGCAGATGGTGACTGCAGCCATGAAATTAAAAGACGTTTACTCCTTGGAAGGAAAGTTATGACCAACCTAGACAACATATTGAAAAGAAGAGACATTAATTTGTCAACAAATGTCTGTCTAGTCAAGGCTATGGTTTTTCCAGTGGTCATGTATGGATGTGAGAGTTGGACTGTGAAGAAAGCTGAGTGCCAAAGAATTTTTGTTTTTGAACTGTGGTGTTGGAGAAGACTCTTGAGAGTCCCTTGGAATGCAAGGAGATCCAATCTGTCCATCCTAAAGGAGATCAGTCCTGGTATTTCTTTGGAAGGAATGATGCTAAAGCTGAAACTCCAGTACTTTGGACATCTCATGAGAAGAGTTGACTCATTGGAAAAGACTCTGATGCTGGGAGGGATTGGGGCCAGGAGGAGAAGGGGACGACAGAGGATGAGATGGCTGGATGGCATCACTGACTCTATGGACATGAGTTTGAGTGAACTGTGGGAGTTGGTGATGGACAGAGAGGCCTGGTGTGCTGTGATTCATGGGGTCGCAAAGAGTTGGACACGACTGAGAGACTGAACTGAACTGAACTGAAAAGATAAGAAGTGCTCACTGCTATTTTTTTGTTTAAATTTAATTAAATAATTAATTTATTTTTGTCTATGCTGAGTCTTCATGGCTGCACAGTCTTTTCTCTAGCTGTGGTGAGCAGGGGTTTTTCTCTAGCTGCAATGTACAGGCTTCTCATCGTGGTGGCTTTTATTGGGGAGCACAGTCTGTAGGTTGTAGGCTTCAGTAGTTGGGATGCAATGATGCAATGATGACTTAGTTGCTCCAAGGTTCGTGGAATCTTTCCAGATCAGGAACCAAACTCATGTCTTTGCTTTGGCAGGCAAATTCTTTAGCAGTGAGGCACCAGGGAAGTCCCTCACTGTTTCCTGTCACTCTTTATAAAGATAAGGACAAACTTTATTCAAATGGTATTATAACATTTGTCTTGCATGTAAAAGAAATATGTGAATACAATGTGCGTAAACTAATCTACAGAACTGCACTTTTGATTGTACTGTGGTATCTGGTCCTCTGTTGAGGGCAGATATCCTAAAGGGGTTTAAAAAAGCCCTTTATTGAGGACTAGCCTGCATTTATGAACAAGCATGCTTGTTTATAGGGACGTAATTAAAAATGTTTTATAATGATCTTAGAGTAGTCTTTGGGCAACAAAGCTTTAATTGAGAGCCCGTTTCATCTCACAGTTAATTTGGTTTGTATTGGCTCTTTAAAACTTTGAATGTGCTTTTATAATACATTATAACAATTGATTCCTGCTATTTACTAGAGAAAGGGGCTGTGTAAGTATTACTACAGGTCTGCACTTCTAAAACATGGTAAGAAACACAAAATTTCCTAAATTAAAGTTTGTTTGTTTTCTTTCTTTCTTTTCTGGAACAGCTCTCTACAAAGTAAACAGAACCTTAATTTACACCTGAAAGCTGATTTAATAATTCATCCATTTCTGTAAAGGATAGAAATAGATCTGCTGCTGAAGACCATACTGGGGCTATTTTATATAGCAAGTGTGTAGAAAAAAAGCAAAATAAAAATGAATTCTGAAATATTTGTAGCCCAAAGCTTTGGGATATAAGGATTTGTTTTAGAGAAGTATGAAGACAGTAAGGCTGGTCAAGTGTGAGTTGTCCAAGACCATATCAATTTACCTGAATTGGGTAAGGTATTTTTTCTGGTTGTCATTAAAAAAAAAAAAGCAACACTAAAACCAAGGAAAGAAAAAGAAAATTAAAACCAAGAGTTCAAGTAATTTGTCAAATGCCCCACAGTAACTTTTTTCAGTAATCTTCCTTCACCCTTTGTAATAATGTTCCCCATGCTTCTTCCACGTGTGTCTTCTGTCACAGTGAGTTCCCTGCTTGGAGAAAACTTTCTTTCCAGTGCATTCACCTCTTTTTTAGATACTTTTCTATCTTTGTTTCTGATGGAAAATTTCAGATCAGTCTCCTTAAGGCACATTTTTTGTGATCTCTAGAAAATGTCAACTCTTCATGCTTCTAAGGCATTAAAAATTCTTCTTTCTGCAATTACCACAGTTTTAGTTTCACATGTGTGTGTACATACACACATGTGAGGTTTTTTGATGAATGCTTTCCTCAGTTTTTAATCTATAAATCTCACAAAGGTGGGCACTTGGTTTTTCCTGACTTTTTGCTATAGACTGAATATTTTCATTCTCCCACCCCATTCATGTATTGAAGCCTTGATTCCCCAGATGATGGTACTCAGAAGTTAGGCCTTTGGGAGATCACTGGATTTGAAAGAGATCTTGGCAACGCAATCCCCATGATGGGATTAGTATAAGTGGAAAGCTACAAAAGATTTTCCATTGTGTGAGAATACAGCAAGACAGTGGCTATCTACAAAAAAGGAAAGGGACTCTCACCAATAAGCTGATCACTCTCCAGGAAAGAGTACTGGAGTGGCTTGTCATGCTCTTTTCCATGGCATCCTCCTGACTCGGGAATTGAACCTGTGTCTCCTGTATTGCAGGCAGATTCTTTACCCACCAAGCCACCTGAGAAACCCACCATATGTATCAGTTCAGTTCAGTTCAGTCGCTCAGTCGTGTCCGACTCTTTGCGAGTCCATGAATCGCAGCACGCCAGGCCTCCCTGTCCATCACCAACTCCCGGAGTTCACTCAACTCACGTCCATCGAGTCGGTGATGCCATCCAGCCATCTCATCCTCTGTCGTCCCCTTCTCCTCCTGCCCCCAATCCCTCCCAGCATCAGAATCTTTTCCAATGAGTCAACTCTTCGCATGAGGTGGCCAAAGTACTGGAGTTTCAGCTTTAGCATCATCCCTTCCAAAGAAATCCCAGGGCTGATCTCCTTCAGAATGAACGGGTTGGATCTCCTTGCAGTCCAAGGGACTCTCAGGAGTCTTCTCCAACACCACAGTTCAAAAGCATCAATTCTCTAGCACTCAGCTTTCTTCACAGTCCAACTCTCACATCCATACATGACCACTGGAAAAACCATAGCCTTGACTAGACGGACCTTTGTTGGCAAAATACAAATTTGAAGGAAAAAGATACAGAGTAGAAAAAAGTATAAATCATGTGCTTTGGAGTCAAGTAAATATGGACAATCTTCTGGACTCTACCACTTACTAGAGGTGTCATCTTAAGTAGTTAATTTAATTTTAGTGAAAATAATAATACCTACTTTAGATGGTTACAAACATTAAACAGGATATTTCATGTAAAACCCCCAATGCAGTAAGAGGGGAAAATCATATTAGCTCACAGGAGCTATAATTTCTAAAATACAAAGAGCAGCCAATTAAATGATTAATTTTAATTCAATTGAATATATTAGGCATTATCTTACTTTGCACTCAGTTGCTTAGCTGGCATCTTTGTTGTTCTTTGTTTTTCCCCTTGTGTCCACAAATACTTACTCCAGCGCAGTGTGATCTTTTGTTGGACAAGAAAGAGGTCTTTATTGCACACAGTTTTTTTCAGTATGGCTGAGCAGGCCCAGTTGAAATGAATATTTGAAAATTGTTCAGAGAAGAGAAACTGTTAGCAAATATACCTTGGTAATACACATCTTCCCAAATATATTTATGTCAGATTTAAGCAGCTTGGTAAATGAATTTTAGTTCATTTCACACAGCCTATTCTATTGGGAGCAGACAATTGTGTGGACACACAAAATTTTTTTATGGAGTCATTTTGAAGAATTTCTCTATAGCACTTCATCTTCTATCTGTTGTCTGAAATTTTTTATGCACAATGTCACAGTATTACAGATTTAGATCCTCAGCATACAACACTTTGTACTAATGCATTCTGATCTGATGACTTATTGCTCCAACACACCTGGATCATTTAAAGAGTCTTTCCAATGCCTATATAAAATTCAGAATTTCAGATCCTGCCTTATACTGTCTCATACTGTTGATTCAGAATCTGCATTAAAACAAGTTTTGGAGCTGACCTGTATGTATATTAAAGTTTGAGAAGAAGAGATATTAAAGGTAAATGGAAAAATAGCAGGATCTTTACATAAAACTTAAGTTTATGAGGTCAAAGAATAAAGGGTCAGAAATAGTTTGGAGTTTTGGAGAGGAAAAAAGAAGCAGAACTATACCACAAAAGCAAACTATATGAAACATAAGCCAAAAACAAGATTGATATTATTAATAATATGCTCATGTCCTGCTTTAAACTGTCAAGAATAT
Organism: Bos indicus; assembly: GCF_029378745.1. NCBI lineage: Eukaryota > Metazoa > Chordata > Mammalia > Artiodactyla > Bovidae > Bos > Bos indicus. The sequence goes on from NC_091771.1 coordinate 6,362,097, forward strand.
AAATACCATCTTCTCAGATAATCACATCACAAATTCAGGACTTAATAATTCTCTTTCCTTCACATTCTAAATCTAACCCATCAAGTACTGTTAACTCAATCCCTAATTTTTACACTGTGTCTATCCCCAACACACACTGAGTCCGCATTGGTGGAGACAACTCTGACATGAAGACTGATGTTTATATTCCATATCGGTTCATATTAAAAAAGCACCAGTAGCCTAGATATTGTTAATGAAAATAAGCTTTATTTTATCAAGTAGTAAATACAAAGTTTCAAACAGTTCCACTTTCTTCCAAATGTTTGAATTAACTACAAAAAAGGCAGAAATGAAATCTGCATACAGTCTTAGGAAAAAATTCACAAGTCCATGTTAGGTTTCCTTTGGCAACGTGCTCCTTTTTCTGTATTTATAACATGCATTAAAAAAATTGATTTCAAAGCACTATAGTGCTTTGATATTTGTATGATAGTCATGCAAATGCTTAAGCAAAAAAGCAGTTACATTAAGCAGAATCTATACTATTGGTAAATGAGTGGACTCCTTACAAGGTCTAGTGTGTTGTCAAGCTCACACTACCCGAAAAACCGTTCAAATTGTACCAGCTTGTGAAAAGGAACAAAGAACAATACTGGTAACAAAACTGTATTCAAAAGAGGAAAGCCTCTTCATTGCTGCCCTGCAAATAGGTCTATCGGTACCATCTTTCTAGATTCCATACACATGAATAATAAACATGGGTTAAAATAAAATACAAAAAAAAAAAAAAAAGGTGAGGGAAACGTTGGTATCTTGGAAGCAAAACTAGTTTGCTGTAAGACAGGGTAACTTCTACATGCATCTTTTGAATCAATGCTTAAAAAAATAACAAAACAAAACTGGGTAGTTCCTATTTAAAAGGTAACTGCTAATCAACCGCAAAATCTTTCCTCAGTCAGAGAATGTAGATTCAGAGCCTAGAGAACCATGGAAGAAGTACGGGATCGGGGTGGGGTAAGGAGAAAACAGACCGTTATAATCTTGAAAACAAAATTCCATCCAACAGGGGAGATAAGCTGTGACTTCTCTCCTCGGAAGAAGACGGAAAACCTTCCAGTTTCACAAGGCAGCTAGGACCCGGCATTCCGTTCAGTCTCAGTCAAGGACGCTTGCACCAGTCACTGAGCGCAGATTATGTCTCCTTATAGTCTCTCCACCGAACTCATGTGGCCCGCGTAGGTGAGTCTGATCTTTTCCTCGCAGTTTTCCAAGATGGCCAGAAACTCAGCATATTTTATCTGGAGCATCTGACAGTTCCCAGTTCCCTGGGTGTAGCCTAGGGCTTATGCTAAATATTATCAAATGGGCTTGTAGAGAAGAGTAGTTAAATAAAATCAAGGAAATAGAATTGACAGTATTTGTAATTTTGGATATTCCATCAGGGATGATTGTCAAATTTATGATTTCTGGACTTGGTCAATGATGACATATTTCATTGTAAAAAAAGAATAAAAGAGCAAAGTAAAATTGAAGGCATCCTTAAGCAAAAATGCAAGAAGAAATAGTGTCCATTACCATCATAATGTGAAATTGCTTTCAAAACTAAAAGTTCTTATAAACAGTAGCTTTGCATACATGTGTATTTAGTCTGAATTAGAGTCTGTAAAGAAAGTATGCTATATAACACTGAAAAGTTTTGAAACATACTACATTCTAGGCACTAAATTAAACAGTTTGTATCACCTCTTTTAAACCTTTAGACAATTCTATATGCTAAGTTCTATCATAATTTCCTAAATAAAAGTTAAATTTTGCTTGAATTTTTCAAAATTTTCCAATACTTTGGCCACCTGATGCAAACAACAGATGCTTGTGAGATGTTATCTCCCCAGGCCAGAAGGGGTTAAAGTCAAGAGATTCCTGAAATTGAGAAGTTATAATGGGAGGAAAGGAAAAGTTTCCTTGAAAGATCTGTGGCCTTCAGTAGAGGAACGCTGAATTTTCAGCCTATAACCATGTAAGGAAAGAACCAGGTAAGGACCATACTTGTTTCAAAAAGAGGAACTTGATCCAATGCAACTGATATATTAGAGAAGATATGTGCAGAAAAATTTTGGTTTTGCTTATTTGTAAAGAAACTTTCATTGTCTGTGTGTGTGTTTATAATTCCATTATTCACAAGAAGACCTAGTAAGTAGAGCACTGTGCAGGGATATATGTGTGTGTGTATATATATATATATACATATACATATATATATATATATATATATATACATTTCAAGTGTCTAGTAGCTATAGTTACCCTCATAATACAGGAGGAATTGATTCCAACATCCCCCATGGATACCGCAATTCAAGACCTTTATATAAAATAGCATAGTATTATCATCTGAGCTCCCTTACCTGCAGTGCAGGAGACCCAGGTTTGATCCTTGGGTCAGGAAGATACTCTGGAGAAGGGAATGGAAACCCTCTCCAGTATTCTTGCTTGGAGAATCCCATGGAGGAGGAGCCTGGTGGACTACAGTCCATGGGGTCACAAAGAGTTGGACATAACTGAATGACTAACACCAGTATTTGCATCTAACCTGTGCATATTCATCACATATACTTTAAATCACCTCTAGATTACTTATAATACCTAATAAGTTGTAAATACTATGTGAATAATTGCCACTGCAAGGACAAATTCAAGTTTTACATTGGAGACATTTTTACAAATTAAAAAAAAATATATATATATATATATATATATTTGATTGGTGGCTGAATGATTCTGTAGATATGAAACCCACAGCCCAAAGATACAGAGGACTAACTGTACTTCATTCATCATATATGATCTGAATGTTATCTGAATTTGATGTTACATGTTACCTGAATTTGATGTTACAACTTTTGCTGCTATGTCATGTAATTCCTTCTACAATTTCATGATAATTCCCAGTGTTCAACTCTTTCATGTCCACATCCAGATGCAAACTCTGAGTTTCTTTCAAGAGAAATAGCCATATTTATTGTACCATTTATACAAATGTGTATAATAATGTATTATATATTAACATATATAACAATATATAATTGTAAATAATAATTTACAGTAAATAATAATAAGTGCTAATAATAACAGTAAAAATTGTGCTACCATTGCTGTTATATTTTATCTTATTTTCTTAAAGGTACCACTGGTAAGATTTTGAGTGTTAAATCCCCAAAGTCATTTTTTCCCATATCCTTGTGGTTTTGTTGCATAATTTTACATAAAATGTTAGAAAGTATAAAAATACATATCACATTTTAGCAGAATTGACTATAAATACCCTCTCTAAGTGAAAATATAATTCATGAAACAAAGGAATCAATTGCTGCAACCCATGAAGTTCAGCTGTCTGGGGCATACATATTTAAATCCAGAGTAGATCTGAAAAAGTAAACAGAAAATGTTTACCACAATACTCCATGCCATACTGCTTTGCATATAAATAACAAACATTTTTGAAGATGTGTAATAAAGAACACTAAAAATGCTTGCAACCAAGTAAAGAGAATATAAACATATTAAAAAAAAAATCTGTGCTTAAAAAGACCACACAATATAAAAGCACAAGTTACCAATGTACAAGTTACTAGACTATGTAGAAGATGCAGTAGTGACAAGTCTAGAAGAATATAATAAGGGGAGACAGCAATACAGAAGGATGCGATCTACCTCTCCCAACAAGTACACCATGAAATGTGTCATATATATATGTATGTACACACAAAAGGAACAGTTATCACAGAGCACCTGTTGAACACTAGCAGAGGACCTCAGACACCTAAAAGGGCAAAAGAATACTCATGTAACCAGGAAAAAAGAAAAAGTGGGGGTTGGAGGGGAATGGGATGGGACCTGCACCCCTGGAGGGGAGCTGAGGGAAAGGAGAGGTTCCTACAGTCATGGAAGCCCACTCACTGGTGGGGAGATCAGCTGGGACCAAGAGGGAGCTTCCTGGGCTTGGAAGAGAGAGCATCAACTTGTCTGGAAGGCAGGGCAGAGTAAGAACTACACTGATGGTCTGTTCCAAAGCCCTGTGCGCTGCAGTCTAAGTTGTGCATCTGCTGGTGCAAAGTAGAGCTGGGTGTTCCTATGTGGAGTTTGGAGAGCAACTCAGGGAATGGAATAAGCATTGGATATGAAGACACAGCCCGTATGGAAGGGAGTAAGAATCTCCACAATTTGGAAAAATCATGGAAGAATCCCAAGCCACCATAGAAGCAAGGTGCCATTGCTGAGTGGTGCACAAGGGGTGGAGCCACCATTGCAAACCCCTTCCCCAAGCACTGACTCCTGTTCCAGTGAGTACTAACAGCAGCACCTGCCTGAGCAGGATCAGGTGCCCCTCCTATCAAAGCCTCCCTAGCTGCACCAGCCCCTATGGGCTTGTGCACCAAGTCTGTTGCTATTTTCACACCCTCCTGCCTGGGTGGATATATGTGTCCCAGCGCAGCCACTGCGGGAAGAACACACAAAGATGGGGCTCAAACCACAGCTGAGCCTTAGGTGCCATGCAACTAAAGAGAGGGAGAGCTGAAAGCTCTCTTTATGGCTGTGGAAACCATGGATTCACACCCCTTGCTGCTGACTTTGTAAACTCAGTGCATGTGAAACATCTGAACAGATGAGTGCTCCTGAAGCTGAGATAGGTCAAGCTTTAGCAGCTGTGGACTTTGTAGGCATGTACTTGTGGCAATTGGTCCAGATCAGAATCTGAACTGCTTCCATAGCTCACACAGTGACTTCAAGTACACAATTACTGCAGTCCTGGGACCTGGATTTGGTAGATCTCTGCTTGTGATCTTGTGAAAACAACTGAGAGATGGTAGGGGCAATTGGCAATAAACACGTCAGTAGGTGCCCAATACACTACTGGAGAAAAGTGGAGAAATAACTCCAGAAAAAATGAAGAGAAAGAGACAAAGTTAAAATAACACCCAGTTGTGGATGTGATTGGTGATGGAAGCAAAGTCTGATACAGTAAAGAGTGATACTGCATAGGAACCTGGAATGTTAGGTCCATGAATCAAGGTAAACTGGAAGTGGTCGAAGAGGAGATGGCAAGAGTGAAAGTTGACATTTTAGGAATCAGTGAGCTAAAATGGACTGGAATGGACCAATTTAATTCCAAGGACCATTATGTCTACTGCTGTGGGCAAGAATCCCTTAGAAAAAATGGAGTAGCCCTCGTAATCAACAAGAGTCTGAAATGTAATATTTGGGTGGAATCTCAAAAATGACAAAATAATCTCTATTCGTTTCCAAGGCAAACCATTCAATTATCACAGTAATCCAAGTCTATACCCCAACAAGTAATGCTGAGGAAGCTGAAGTTGAACACCTCTTTTACAAGATCTTCTAGAACTAACACCCCAGAAAGATGTCTTTTTCACTATAGGAGCTGAATGCAAAAGTAGGAAGTTAAGAAATACCTGAAGTAATAGGCAAACTTGGTCTTATGTACAAAATGAAGCTGGTCAAAGGCTAACAAATTTTTGTTAAAAGAACACACTAGTTATAGAAAACACCCTCTCCCAACAACATAAGAGAAGACTCTAGACATGGACATCACCAGATGGTTAATACCGAAATCAGACTGATTGCATTCATTTTTGCTAAAGATGGAGAAGCTCTATACAGTCAGCAAATACAAAACTGGGAGCTGACTGTGGCTCATATCGTGAACATCTTATTGTCAAATTCAGAGTTAAAATGAAGAAATTAGGGAAAACCAATAGACCATTCAGGTATGACCTAAGTCAAATCCCTTAGGATTATACAGTGGAAGTGACAAATAGATCAAAGGATTAGATCTGACAGACAGAGTGCCTGAAGAACTATGGGCAGAGGTTCATGGCATTGTACAGGAGTCAGGGAACAAGACCATCACCAAGAAAAATAAATGCAAAAAGGCAAAATGGTTGTCTGAGGAGGCTTTACAAATAGCTGAGAAAAGAAGAGAAGCTAAAGGCAAAGGAGAAAGGGAAAAATATACCCATTTTAATGTAGAGTTCCAAAGAATAGAAAGGAGAGATAAGAAAATCTTACTCAGTGATCAGCGCAAAGAAATCAAGGAAAACAATAGAATGGGAAAGACTAGAGATCTCTTCAAGAAAATTAGAGATACCAAGGGAACATTTCTTGCAAAGATGGGCACAGTAAAGGACAGAAATGATATGGACCTAACAAAAGCAGAAGCTATTAAGCAGAGGTGGCAAGAATACACAGAAGAACTGTACCAAAAAGATCTTCACAAACCAGATAATCACGATGGTGTGATCACTCACCTAGAGCCAGAGATCCTGGAATATGAAGTCAAGTGGGCCTTAGGAAGCATCACTATAAATAGAGTTAGTGGAGGTGATGGAATTCCAGTAGAGCCATCTCAAATCCTAAAAGACGATGCTTTGAAATTGCTGCACTCAATATGCCAGCAAATTTGGAAAACTCATCAGTGGCCACAGGACTGGAGAAGGTCAGTTTTCATTAAAATTCCAAAAAATGTTAATGCCAAAGATCTTTCAAATTACTACACAATTGAATTCACCTCACACATTTGCAAACTAATGCTCAAAATTCTCCAAGCCAGGCTTAAACAGTACATGAATTGTGAACTTGCAGATGTTCAAACTGAATTTAGAAAATGCAGAGAACCAGAGATCAAATCACCAACATCCATTGGATCATTGAAAGGGCAAGAGAAGATCTTGCTAATAAAAAGATTTACTTCTGCTTTATTGATTATGCCAAAGCTTTTGATTGTGTGGGTCACAACAAAATGTGGAAAATTCTTCAAGAGATGGGAATACCAGACCACCTGACCTGCCCCCCCCTGAGAAATCTGTATGTAGGTCATGAAAAAACAGTTAGAACCAGACATGGAACAATAGGCTGGTTCCAAATTGAGAAAGGAGTTAGTCAAACATGTATGTTGTCACCCTGCTTATTTAACTTATAGGCAGAACACATCATGAGAAATGCTGGGCTGGATGAAGCACAGGCTGGAATTAAGATTGCTGGGAGAATATCAGTAACCTCAGATATGCAGATGGTACCACCCTTATGACAGAAATGAAGAACAACAGAGCTTCTTGATGAAAGTGAAAGAGGAGAGTGAAAAAGTTCGCTTAAAACTCAACATTCAGAAAATGAAGATCATGGTATCCGGTCCGATCATTTCATGGCAAACAGATGGGAAAACAATGGGAATAGTGAAAGACTTTATTTTCTTGGACTCCAAAAATACTGCAGATGGTGACTACAGTCATGAGATTAAAAGACGCTTACTCCTTGGAAGAAAAGCTATGACCAACCTAGACACCATATTAAAAAGTAGAGGATTACTTTGCTGCCAAAGTTCCATCTAGTCAAAGCTATGGTTTTTCCAGTAGTCATGTATAGATGTGAGAGTTGAACTGTAAAGAAAGCTGAGTGCTGAAGAATTGATGCTTTTGAACTGTGGTGTTGGAGAAGACTCTTGCGAGTCCCTTGGACTGCAAGGAGATCAAACCAGTCAATCTTAAAGGAAATCAGTCCTGAATATTCATTGGAAGGACTGATGCTGAAGTTGAAACTCCAATACTTTGAACACCTGATGAGAAGAACTGACTATCAGGTGTTCAAAGAATTGGAGTTTCAACTTCAGCATCAGTCCTTCCAATGAATATCTGCCTTATGATCCAGCAATCCCACTGCTGGGCATACACACTGAAGAAACCAGAAGGGAAAGAGACACATGCACCCCAATGTTCATCACAGCACTGTTTATAATAGCCAGAACATGGAAGCAACCTAGATGCCCATCAGCAGATGAATGGATAAGAAAGCTGTGGTACATATACACAATGGAGTATTACTCAGCCATTCAAAAGAATACATTTGAATCAGATCTAATGAGATGGATGAAACTGGAACCTATTATACAGAGTGAAGTAAGCCAGAAAGAAAAACACCAATACACTATACTAACACATATATATAGAATTTAGAAAGATGGTAACAGTAACCCTGTGTATGAGACAGCAAAAGAAACACTGATGTATAGATCAGTCTTATGGACTCTGTGGGAGAGGGAGAGGGTGGGGAGATTTGGGAGAATGGCATTGAAACATGTATAATATCATGTATGAAATGAGTTGCCAGTCCAGGTTCGATGCACGATACTGGATGCTTGGGGCTGGTGCACTGGGACGACCCAGAGGGAGGGTATGGGGAGGGAGGAGGGTTCAGGATGGGGAACACAGGTATACCTGTGGCAGATTCATTTTGATATTTGGCAAAACTAATACAATATTGTAAAGTTTAAAAATAAAATAAAATTAAAAAAAAAAAAAAAAAAAGAAAAGACTCCGATTCTGGGAGAGATTGAAGATAGGAACAGAAGGGGGAAACAGAGGATGAGATGTTTGGATGTCATCACTGACTTGATGGACATGAGTTTGAAAAACTCCAGGAGTTGGTGACGGACAGGGAAGCCTGGAATGTTGTAGTCCATGGGGTTGCAAAGAGTCAGACATGATTAAGCAACTGAACTGCCTGAAAGTGGGATGAAAACAGTTCCAACAGGAATGTAATTTGTGAACCAGTAAAATGAGTGAAAATTATACAATAGTACACTCACAGGTGAATATCTTCAGAGGAGGAAACCTCACTGGCTTCTCTCCTGTGTTCCAATCCAGCCTAGCTCACATGAGTATCAGAAACACAGCCCAGAAACAGATCTCGGGAGATCCTTAGCACTAATTAGTAGAGTAGAAATACATGGATGGACCCCTTGTTATGGGACCTTGTCAGAATCACACCTGCTCAACAACTATTGACAGAAAAGATACCTTTCAACCAAAGACACATAAGAATCTACAATGAGATGGTAGGAAGGGGCACAATCATGAAAAGATCTCATCCTGTACAAGCCAGGTGTGCAACTCAGAGGTTGAGAGCAATTGTACCATGGAGGAGTTCCCATACGAGTGAAAGTCCTGAGACCCATGTCAGTCTTCCAAGTCTTAGGGTCCAACAACAGGAGGAGAAGCTCCCATAAAATCTGGCTTGAAAGTCAGCAGGGTTTCATCATATGAAATCCACAGGACTGGGGAAAATAGAGAGTCCAGCCTTGGAGGGAGCACACAAGGTCCTGTGGGTACCAGATCCTGGTGAAAATAAAAGCAATTATCCCATAAGAGACTGGATCAGACCTACCAGCTAATAATGGAAGGTCTCTTGCAGAGACAAGGGTCAGCTGTAGCTCATCGGGGGAACAAAAACACTGGCAATAGTATTTCTGGGAAGTACTCATTGGTGTGAACCTTCCCAGAGGCCACCATTAGCCCCAACCAACAGATCGTACCCTCTAGTGCTGGGAAGCCTCAGGTCAAACAATCAACATGGTGAGAACACAGCCGCACTTGTCAGCAGATGGGATGCTTACAGTTATCTTGGTCCCTGCCCATCAGAGGGACAAGGCTCAGATCCACCTACCACTAGAGTCCCTCCCATCAGGAAACTTGCACAATCCTCTTAGATACTTACCCACCAGAATGCAGACCACAAAAGCAAGGAGAGCTACAATCCTATGGCTTGTGAATACAAATCTCAATAACAAAAAATTAGACAAAAATGAAATGCAGAAGAATATGAGTCCTAGATGAAGAAACAAAATAAAACCCCAGAAGAACAACTAAGTGAAGGCAACATCTATATAAGAATTCAGAATAATGATAGTAAAGATAATCCAATAAATCAGAAAAAGAATGAAAGCAAGGATCAATAGCATGCAAGAAATGCTTAACAAAGATGTAGAAGAACTAAACTGCAAATGAATGGATATGAATGATACATTAACTGAAATGATTAAAATATAATAGAAGAAATCATGTATACTTGTGGTGGATTCATTTTGGTATATGGAAAAACCAATACAATATTGTAAAGTTAAAAAATAAAATAAAAATTAAAAAATATATATATATAATAGAAGAAATCAATAGCAGAATATCTGAAGCAGAAGAATGGACAAGTGACCTGGAAGACAGAATGGTAGAAATGACTACTGGAGTATAGAATAAAGAAAAAAGAATCAAAAAAATGAAGAGAGCCTAAGAGAACTCTAGGACAATGTCAAACACATCAACATTCACAACATTCACATTCACATTCTGGAAGAAGAAAGTGAGAGAGAAATTACCAGAGAAAATATTGCAAGAGATAATGGCTGGAAATCTCCCTAACATGAGAAAGGAAATGGTCACCCATGCAGAGGACATGAAGAGAGTCCCAGGCAGGATAAAAACAAGGAGGAACATGCCAAGACACAGAGTAATGAAATTTACAAGAATTAAAGACAAGGGAAAAAATATTAAAAGCAAGATGGGAAAAGCAACAACATACAAAGAAATTCCAAGGTTATCTGCTGAATTTTCAGCAGGAACTCTACAGGCCAGAAAGAAGTGGCATGATATATTTGAAGTGATGAAAGAGAAGAAACTACAACTAAGAATACCCAGCAAGGCTCTCATTCAGATTTAATGGAGAAATCAAAAGCTTACAGACAGCAAAAATTAAAATAATTCATGACCATCAGATGAGCTTTGTAACACATGCTAAAGGAGCTTCTCTAAGTATAAAATAAAGAGCCACTACTATAAACAGGAAAGTTATGAGTGGAAAAGCTCACCAGTTAAAAGGAAGTACACAGTAAATGTAGGAAATCATTCACACATAAATATGATATCAAAGTCAGCACTTGTGAGAAGAGGAGAGCACAGATTCTGGCTATTGGAAATGCATTAGAAATTTTGAAAATGAAAATTTAAGACAATCTTATTTATACACAGATTGCTAGATTAAAATCTCATGGTAACTACAGACTGAAAATTTGCAATGGATACACACACACACACAAAAGTAACCCAAGTGCAACACTAAAATTAGTCATCAAATCATAAAAGAAGAGAACAAAAGAGAAAGGGAAGAAAAACTATCTAGAAAAATAAATCCAAAGCAATTAAAATCTCAATAGGAACATGCATATTGATAATTCACCTTAAATTTAATTGATTAAATGCTTCAAACAAAAAACATAGGTTAGCTGAATGGGCACAAAAATAGACATATATATGCTGTCTACAAGAGATCTGTCTCAGATCTAGGGACATACACAGACTGAAGAAGAAGGGATGAAAAAGATATTCCATGCAAATGTTAACCAAAAGAAAGCTAGAGGAGCAATATTTAAACAAGACAAAACAGATTTTAAAATAAAGATTTAAAATAAAATATCATAGTCAAGGAAGGACAATAAATAGTGATCAAGAGATGAATCCAAGGAAAAAGTAAAACAATTGTAACTCCTCAATATATAAGCCAATAATAACAACCATAAAAGAGGAAATCAACAGTAACACAGTAATAGTTGGTGACTTTAACACCACACTTACACCAATGGAAAAATCATCCAGACAGAAAATCAATAAGGAAATACAAGGTATAAACAGCAAACTAGATGAAATAGAACAAAATGATATTTATAGAACATTCCATCCAAAAGCAGCAGAATAAACTTTCTTCTCAAGTGCACATGGAACATTCTCCAGGATAGATCACATCTTGGGCCACAAATCAATGCTCAGTGAATTTAAGAATGGTGATATCATGTTAGGCATCTTTTCTGACCACACGCTATGAGATTAGAAATGAATTAGAGGGGAAAACTACTATAATAAAACACAAACACATGGAAGCTAAACAATGTGCTACTAAATAACCAAGAGATCACTGAAGAAATCAAAGAGGAAATCAGTAAGTACATAGGGAAAACACACACACACACAATGGCCCAAAACCTTTGGGACACAGCAAAAGCAATTCTAAGACGGAAATTTATAGCAATAAAACATTTCAGTAAATAAGGAAATCTTGAATAAACTGAACTAGAGAAAGAAGAACAAACAAAACACAAAATTAGTAGAAGGAAAGGAATTGTGAAAACCAGAGCAGAAATAAGTGAGATAGAGACAAAGAAAACAATAGCAAAGATCAATGAAACTAAAAGCTGGTTCTTTGAGAAGATAAAATTGATAAACCTTTAGTCAGACTCATCAAGAACAACAACAAAAAAAAATAGAATTCAAATCAATAAAATTAGAAACAAAAAAGAAATTAAAACTGTCATCACATAAATAAAATGGATTATAAATGACTACTAAAGCAACTATATGCATACAGAATGGACACTCTAGAAGAAACAGAAAAATTCTTAGAAAAGTACAACCTTTGAGGACTGAACCAGGAAGAAAGAGAAAATATGAATAGACCAGTCACAAATTCTGAAATTGAAACTGTGATTTAAAAACTTTCAACAAACAAAAGTTTAGATGAGATGGCTTCACATGTGAATGCTATTAAACATTTAGACAAGAGTTAAAATACCCTCTGAAACAAAAAACTGAGATCATGGCAATCCTTCCCATCACTTCATGGCAAATAGATGGAGAAAAAATGGAAACAGTGACAGATTTTATTAAGCTCCACAATACTGTGGCTGGTGACTGTAGCAATGAAATTAAAAGATGCTTGCTCTTTGGAAGAAAAGCTGTGACAAACCTAGTAGTAGTGTTAATCACTCAGTCGTGTCTGACCCTTTGTGACCCCATGGACTGTAGCCTGCCAGGCTCCTTTGTCCATGGGATTCTCCAGGCAAGAGTACTGGAGTGGGTTGCCATTCCCTTCTCCAGGGGATCTTCCTGACCCAGGAATCGAACCGGGTCTCCTGCATTACAGGCAGATTCTTTACTGTCTGAGCTATAGGAAAGCCCCAAACCTAGACAGTGTATAAAAAGCAGAAAACTCACTTTGCCAACAAAGGTCTGTATAGTCAAATCTATGGTTTTTCCAGTAGTTGCGTATGGATGTCAGAGTTGGAACATAAGGGAGACTCAGCACTGAAAACCTGATGCTTTTGGACCGTGGTGCTGGAGAAGACTCTTGAGAGTCCCTTGGACATCAAGAAGATCAAACCCATCAGTCCTAAAGGAAATCAATCCTGAAAATTTATTGGAAGGACTGATGCTGAAGCTGAAGCTACAATACTTTGGTCACCTGATTTGAAGAGCCAATTCATTGGAAAAGACCTTGATGCTGATAAAGATTGAGAACAGAAGGAGAAGGGAGTGACAGAGGATGAGATGGTTGGATGGCGTCATGGACTCAATGGACATGAGTTTGAGAAAACTCTAGGAGAGAGTGAAGGACAGGGAAGCCTGAAGTTCACAAAGAGCTGTATGTGACTGAGCAACTGAACAACAATGACAACTTCTGAAACTCTTCCAAAAACTTGCAGAGGAAGAAACACTCCCAACCTCACTCTTTAAGGTCATCATGATTCTGATACCAAAATCAGCCAAAGATATCACACACAAAAAGAAAACTAAAGGTCAATATCACTGATAGACATAGACACAAAAACCTAATGTAGTAGTATATTTAAAAGCTCATACATGTTGATCATGTTGGATTTATCCCATGGATGCAAGGAGTATTCAATACATGTAAATCAATCCATGTGACATATTACATTAACAAACTAAAAAACCAAAACCATATAATCATCTTAATAGATGTAGAAAAAATGTTTGACAAATTCCACACCCATTTATGATTAAAAAAACAAATTTTCAGAAAGTGGTCTTAAGGGAAACTGTGCTGTGCTGTGTTGCACTTAGTCTCTCAATCATGTCTGACTCTATGTGACTGCATGGACTATAGCCCGACACATTCCTCAGTTCATAGGAGTTCTCCAGGCAAGAACACTAGAGTGGGTTGCCATGCCCTCCTCCAGGGGATCTTCCCAAGCCAGGGACTGAACCCATGCCTCCCACATTACAGGTGGATTCTTTACCATTTGAGCCACCAGGGATGCCCATGAATACTGGAGTGGGTTGCTATGCTTTCCTCCAAGGTATCTTCCCAATACAGGGATTTAACCCAGGTCTCCCACGTAGTAGGCAGATTCTTTACCAACTGAGCCAATTGGGTAGCCTATCCCATTTCCATGGGATCTTCCTGACCCAGGAATCAAACTGGGATCTCCTGCATTGCAGGTGGATTCTTGACCAGCTGAGATACCAAGGAAGCCCTATTTCAACATTATAAAGACCATTTATGGCAAACTCACAGCAAACATAATTCTCAGTGGTGAAAATCTGAAATCATCACCTCTTAGATGATGACCAAGAAAGGGATATCCACTATCACCTCCTTTATTCATAATTTTTGAAGTCTTGGCAATCAGAGAAGAAAAATAAATAAAATGGATCCAAATTTTAAAACAAATAATAAAATTGTCACTGTTTGTAGATGACAGGATACTATACATAAAAAGTCCTAATGATACTACCAGAAAATTACTAGAGGGCTTCCCTGGTGGCTCAGAAGGTGAAGAATTCACCTGCAAAGCAGGAGACCTGGGTTCAATCCCTAGGAAGATCCTGTGCAGATGGGCATGGACACCCACTCCAGTATTCTTGCCTGGAGAATTACCACAGATGGAGGAGCCTGGTGGGCTACAGTCCATAGGGTCACAAAGAGCTGGACATGACTGATCAACAAGGCACAGCAATCAATTTAGTATATTTGCAAGACACAAAATTAATACACAGAAATCTCTTACATCCCTGTACACTAATTACAAAATAGAAATTAAGGAAATGATTCCACTTACCATTACGTCAAAAACAATAAAATATCTAGCAATAAACCTATGTAAGATAGCAAAATATATGTACTTGGAAAACTATTTGTAAGACACTGATGAAAGAAATTAATGACCACAAAAAGATGGAAAATTTTACTATGTTCTTAGAAGAATCAACATTATCAAATGACTATTCTACCAAGAGCAATCTACAAACTCAGTGCAATCACTATCGAATTAGTGATGACATTTTTTTCAGAATTAGAAAAACAAAAATACAATTTGTATGGAAACAAAAAGACCCCAAATAGCCAAAAAAATCTTGACAAAGAGAAACTGAGCAAGAGGAATTAGGTTCCCTGACTCCAGACTATACTGAATAGCTATAGTAATCAAAACAGTATGGTGCTGGCACACACACACACAAAAAAACAGAAATATAGATCAATAGAACAGGATAGAAATTCTAGAAGTAAACCTACATAAGTGTGGTCAACTCATCTATGACAAAGGAGGCAATATGCACAATAGAGAAAAAGCTTCCAATAAGTGGCACTGGGTAAACTGGACATCTCCATGTAAATGAATGAAAATATACTTTTATTTAACTCCTTGTGGAAAATAGGCTCAAAATGGATTACAGATCTAAACATAAGAATGCATAGTATAAAACTCAGAGAAAGACATAGGCAGAACACTCTCTGATGCAAATTGCAGTAAGATCATTTCTGATCCACCTACTGCAGTAATTAAAAATAAATAAATGGGATTCAATTAAAATAAAAAAGCTATTCAATTAAACTAAAAAAGCTTGGCAGAGTAAAGGAAACTGTAAGTAAAACAACAACAACAAAAAGAAACAACCCACAGAATGGAGGAAAATGTTTGAAAATGAAACGACACACAAAGGATTATCTCCAAAATATAAAAACAGCTTCAGTTCAGTTCAGTCACTCAGTCGTGTCCAACTCTTTGTGACCCCATGAATTACAGCACGCCAGGCCTCCCTGTGCATCACCAACTCCCGGAGTTCACTCAGACTCACGTCCATCAAGTCAGTGATGCCATCCAGCCATCTCATCCTCTGTCTTCCCCTTCGCCTCTTGCCCCCAATCCCTCCCAGCATCAGAGTCTTTTCCAATGAGTCAACTCTTTGCATGAGGTGGCCAAAGTACTGGAGTTTCAGCTTTAGCATCATTCCCTCCAAAGAAATCCCAGGGCTGATCTCCTTCAGAATGGACTGGTTGGATCTCCTTGCAGTCCAAGGGACTCTCAAGAGTCTTCTCCAGCACCACAGTTCAAAATCATCAATTCTTCGGCACTCAGCTTTCTTTACAGCTTATGTAGCTCAATAACAACATTGAAAACCCAGGTTAAAAAACAAAAAAGTATAAGATCTAAATATATATTGTTTCCAAAGAGTACATGCAGATAATAAAAAAAAAAAAACACACAAGAAAAGATTCTTAACATCACTAATTATTAGAGAAATGCAAATCAAATCTACAATAAGGCGTCACCTTACACTGGTCAGAATGGGCATCATCAAGGAATCTAGACAGAAACAAACAAAAATCTAGAAACAATAAATTATGGAGTGATTGTGGAAGAAAGGAACCCTTGTACACTGTTGGTGAGACTGTAAATTGGTATAGACTTTATGGAGAACAGTGTGAAAATTCCTTTAAAAAATAAAGCTAGAATGACACTACAATCCAGCAATACTACTCCTGGGCATATGCGAAAAGAAAATTATAATTGATAAGACATGCATGCCAACATTTATTTCTGCACTATTTACAATAACCAAGACAAAGAAGCAACCTAAATATCCACTGACAGATGAATCAATAGCTAAGATATGGTGCATGTATACAATGCAATATTACTAAGCCATAAAAAATGAAATAATGACATTTGCAGCATTGTGGATGGATCTAGAGATTGTTATATTGAGTAAGGCAGAGAAAGACAAATGCATGATATCTCATAAGAAGAGATATGGTTCAAATAAAGTAATTTACAAAGAAGAATTTCATATGTAGAAAGTAATCTTGTGGTTCACAGAGGTAAAGGAGGAGGAGGGATAAATTGGAAGACTGGGATTGACATATATGCACTATAATATGTAAAATAGACAACTAAAAATAGACAACTATAGCAGAGTGAACTTGACTCGGTGGTCTGTAATGACCTATATGGGAAAAGAATCTGAAAAAGAGTGGATATATGTATATGTATAACGGATTCTCTTTACTGTACAGTAGAAAGTAACACAACATTGTAAATCAATTATACTCTAATAATTATTTTTAAAAATGAATGGGATAAGAGATATAGAAAATAGTCAAGTGAATACTAAAAATACTTCTATAGTTATGAATGTACAAGAGCATAAACATTAAAACTATTCATTATAGTTCAGTTAATTTTTTAATATAAATATATATATATATACATATGGAAAGCAACATAAAATTCACACAAAAAAAGAATAATTAAATATATTATATACTTGAAAAGAAGGTCAGGATTCAAGTTCTCCAGCATGCTTTTAAATGTTAGATGGCAATGTCAAACTTTTTAGAAAAAAAATGTACAACCAATACAATTTATACCAAATCACTCCACTGTGCATAGGTAATGATAACAAAATCTCTCTCTTCTATGGGAAGACATTCATACTCTTCAGGAATGTAATACAATACTTAGAATTATGTTTATATGATAAATTGACCAAAAGAAATTGTCCAAAGCTATTGGGCATTTCTAAAATGTAGAATCAAGTTAATTAGGACAATTTTCAACATAATGCTGCATTACTATTTCATTTCTTCATCTGTGTACCACCAAATTAAGCCAAAATTCATCAGCATAAGTCAAAAAAAAATATAGAAAGTAGCAACAGATATGGAAATAAGATATCCTATTAATTCTACAAAACAAAAAGGAATTTGTGACAGTGTTAGTTTGACCAGATTAAAAATTACATAGGCCCAGTAATCTGGCCTGGAGAATTCCATGGACTGTATAGCCCATGGGGTCACAAAGAGTCAGACATGACTAAGCGGCAGTCATTTCACTTCACTTCCCTGGTGGTTCAGTCGGTAAAGAATCAGAGACACTGATGTATAGAACAGTCTTATGGACTCTGTGGGAGAGGGAGAGGGTGGGAAGATTTGGGAGAATGGCAATGAAACATGTAAAATATCATGTAGGAAACGAGTTGCCAGTCCAGGTTCGATGCACGATGCTGGATGCTTGGGGCTGGTGCACTGGGACGGCCCAGAGGAATGGTATGGGGAGGGAGGAGGGAGGAGGGTTCAGGATGGGGAACACATGTATACCTGTGGCGGATTCATTTTGATATTTGGCAAAACTAATACAATTATGTAAAGTTTAAAAATAAAATTGGAAATGGCAAAAAAAAAAAAAAGAATCCACCTGCAATGAAGGACATCTAGGTTCCATCCCTGGGTCAGGAAGATCCCCAGGAGGAGGGCATGGCAACCCACTCCAGTAGCCTTTCCTGGAGAATCCCCACGGACAGAGGAGCCTGGTGGGCTACAATCCATGGAGTTGCAAAGAGTTGAACATGTCTGAGTGACTAAGCACAGAAAAATTACATACAAGGACCTGCTATAAGGATATGGGATGTCAAGACACAGATAAAACATGGCCAAACCCTTTTGAGATTTGAAGATTATGAAAAGTATATCAGTAGATATCCCAGTAGATATCCACTCTTATGGTTTTAAAAACATATCCACAAATCTTCTCCATCAAAGTTGAAATTTGATTTCCTCTCCTTTAAATGTGGATTAGCTTCAGTGACAAATATCTAAAAAAAATAACATTATGGTATGATTTTTCACGATTCTTATATTAGGTTGTAAAATGTTACAAAGCTGTGACATGACTATCTTTGGGATATTCACTCTGGAAATTAATTTACTATATTTTGAGAAAGTCCAGGAAATATAAAGAGTCATGACACTCTTGGCTAAAATCTCAGTGACAGCCAGTATCACCTTCTGTATATATGAATGAGCTAGAATTTAGTTGATTTGAAGGAGTATGTAAAGGCTGTATATTGTCACCCTGATTATTTAACTTATATGCAGAGTACATCATGAGAAATACTGGGCTGGAAGAAGCACAAGCTGGAATCAAGATGGCCAGGAGAAATATCAATAACCTCAGATATGCAGATGACACCATCCTTATGGAAGAAAGTGAAGAGGAACTAAAAAGCCTCTTGATGAAAGTGAAAGAGGAGAGTGAAAAAGTTGGCTTAAAGCTCAACATTCAGAAAATGAAGATCATGGCATCTGGTCCCATCATTTCATGGCAAATAGATGGGGAAACAGTGGAAACAGTGTCAGACTTTATTTTTTGGGGCTCCAAAATCACTGCAGATGGTGACTGCAGCCATGAAATTAAAAGAGGCTTACTCCTTGGAAGAAAAGTTATGACCCACCTAGACAGCATATTGAAAAGCAGAGATATTACTTTGCCAACAAAGGTTCGTCTAGTCAAGGCTATGGTTTTTCCTGTGGTCATGTATGGATGTGAGAGTTCGACTGTGAAGAAAGCTGAGTGCCGAAGAATTGATACTTTTGAACTGTGATGTTGGAGAAGACTCTTGAGAGTCCCTTGGACTGCAAGGAGATCCAACCAGTCCTTTTTAAAGGAGATTAGTCCTGGGTATTCTTTGGAAGGACTGATGTTAAAGCTGAAACTCCAGTACTTTGGCCACCTCATGCGAAGAGTTGACTCATTGGAAAAGACTCTGATGCTGGCAGGGATTGGGGACAGGAGGAAAAGGGGATGACAGAGGATGAAATGGTTGGATGGCATCACCGACTCGATGGATATGAATTTGAGTGAACTCCGGGAGTTGGTGATGGACAGGGAGGCCTGGCATGCTGTGATTCATGGGGTTGCAAAGAGTTGGACATGACTGAGCGACTGAACTGAACTGAATCCTTAGTCATTGGGCTTACCCAGCTGATGCCAAATGGAGCAGAGATGATGTCACGATTGAGCTTTGTTTAAATTTCATATTCATTAAAAATATTTTTGAAAAAGGCTAAGAAGCAATAGATGAATTGAATATTCCGACATTTTCAAAAGGATGAAGAAATTATAAATGCTGATTATTGACAAAGATTTGTAGCAGACATTTTCCAAGGATAAGTCACATGCATTCAAAATCAGTCAAACTGTTCAAGGAGGCACCAGAATAGAGACTGACATAACTAACAACTGTGGAGGAGTTGAATTATCCCAGAAAAAGCTAAACATTTCCATACTCTAATAATGAATTGTTCCAGGAGGGACGCCAAAACCTAACAACATCATGTCTTAGTAAATGAAACCAAATTAAAGAAAAAATGTTGATGGAAATCCGCCACTATCGAATTTTCTTCAACATTGGAGAGAAACCCTCTAATAGAGTTTTTGGTGAGTATAGAATTATGAAATGCTAGAAAACAAGCATTTAGTAGTTTTCAAGAAGTTCCTGCCTACTTTTATAGCTGACTCAGCTTCAGGCTCTTCATATTACAAGAAATTAAATTTTTGTATCTATTGGAGAAACCTAATGTGCATTACATTTTAGAAGTATAATCACTTGGACCAATCAGCTGTAAATACTTTAGTAATAAATTTACTTATTGCCTTATATCACTTATGTATACAGTTGTACAAACTGAGTTTTCTATTTCTTTTGAATAAAACTATACAGATATAATTACTATTGTTTAACATAATTCTGGAAATTCTGGTAAGCACCATAAAATAGTTAAAAGACATAAATGCAATTATCAGAATATAAATTATTTCTTAGATGATACTACAAAAAGATCAATAGTCATAATATTGATTCACTTCTGCTGCTGCTGCTAAGTCGCTTCAGTCATGTCCGACTCTGTGCGACCCCATAGTCAGAAGCCCACCAGGCTCCCCGGTCCTTGGGATTCTCCAGGCAAGAACACTGGAGTGGGTTGCCATTTCCTTCCCCATTGCATGAAAGTGAAAAGTGGAAGTGAAATTGCTCAGTCATGTCTGACCCTCAGAGACCCCATGGACTGCAGCCTACCAGGCTCCTCTGTCCATGCGATTTTCCAGGCAAGAGTACTGGAGAGGGGTGCCATTGATTCGCAGGAGAGTTTAAATAGATGTCAAATACAGTGCTCTTTTATAAGCTCAATATATTTCTTCTACATCTGTAGTAACCAAACAGAAAATATTAAAGGAAGCATTCTATTAACAAGAATAATTTAAAATATAGTTCCCTGCTCTTACTTCTTTCACCAAATTTGTCTGGGAAACAGCTTAATTTTATTCTATGTGTAATTACTGATTTAAAAAAGAAAATATATTATATACAAATTTTATGTACAACTCAATTATTAAATAGTAAAATTTGCTAAATTAAATAATACAAATTATATATATATATATATTTACAGCCTACTGTATTTACTCTAATTAAATATTGTATTAACTCAAATTAAATATGTTTAAAATGTACACAAAAAATTTCTTTTTTAAGTAAGACACTGAAAAACCCAATTGATATAATGCTTAGTAAATTTGCGCAGAGATGGATTAAAATCATAAAGCATACTACAAATTTGGCTAAAGAAATGTAGGATGCCAACCAATAAAAATTATGGAGTCTTGTATTTCTAACATTGATGAGCTAACTAATGAATCTTCTTCAAGTCCCAAAAGAAAAAATTATAGACAGGATAATGTTAGAAATTTCAGACATTGTTGAAGACAAGAGTGTAAATAAGAAAATAAGGAGATGCTCTTTGAAATAAAATTTAATAATCCTCTCCATGGACATTTGTTTTATAAAATAAAAGTAATTTTAGTAGGGCATGAGACCAATCAAAGAGCAGATGCCAATTTTAGAAAATCTATTTCATATGACCATCAAACATTTTCAAAATATGTCTTTAAAAATGTTCTAGTGGTGAGTTGTTTCATCATGATTGATTCATTTATTAGAAAGAATAGTATATATTTTATTCTCAGGTATCTTTTTTAACAAAAACCAAACTACTTCAAATATTTGCAATTCAAAATAAATCTTCAAAGACTGGAAGGAATTAAACAGGATTTATAACAAAAAAAATCAATTTTCATTATGTTGCTCTTCTTAAGTGGGAATGTTCTTTTCTCTTAATGTTTAAATATATATTAATATATGTTGTCTTGCAGAGGTTGATAACATAAGAGAAACAAAATGGCAGAATATCTTGACAGTGATTTTAGATGTTGCTGTGTTTTGTACAAAAAGTAATTTGCATCTTAGAACACCAGAAGAATTTATTTAAGTCCAAATATTGGAATGTTTCTAAATTTAGTTTAACTTATGGCCCATTATCATGTTGATATAGCTAATCATAAAAAAAGAATTATACTATTTATGTAACAAAGGTAAGAAAAGAAGGATCTATAATGCTAGTAGAACATCATGCTGCTGCTGCTGCTGCTAAGTCGCTTCAGTTGTGTTCAACTCTGTGTGACCCCATGGACAGCAGCCCACCAGGCTCTGCTGTCCATGGGATTCTCCAGGCAAGAATACTGGAGTGGGTTGCCATTTCTTTCTTCAGTAGAACATCATGTTAGAGGTGAAATAATAGGAAGTATACTAAAGTAATCAAAATAATTTTCTTCACTATAAAAAGTAAGGCAACACTGAGTTGCATAACTGAAATGTTACAGTTTATTTGGCCATATAGTTTAAGCATTTAAATTAAAATAAATGATACTATTTTATCATAAAGTTGGATCCAAATCATACTTACATGTTGTTCTGAACATATTAAGTTATATCCAATTATGCAAATATATATGCATTTCCACAGTTTATCAGTGATGCTGGGCTGGATAACCTAGTCACCTGATATAATTCCAAAATCCAGTGTCCTAAGGTAGCAAGTTTCATTTTTTGCTCAACTTACCTGTTCAATGGTTGCCAAAGGAAACAATTTCAAATGTTAAGGGATCAGATATAAGGAAACAAGAAAGTCCTAGAATCATATAGAAGATAGAGCTATGGAAAACCACATAAACTGTTTAATGTTTCTAACTAGAATCAGTATGAACTCTTATTTTATTGCATAGAATAAATAACCTAGTCATGCCTTATTCTAGATTGATTATGGCAGTGAAGTGAGACACTCCCTTATTTTCAGAAAAGAAGATTTTTATACTAGGGAAAAGTTAAAGCATTGTCCCAATGCAAAGCAAACACACACACACACACACACACACACACATACACATGTAGTAGTAATTGTTGTTCAGTCTATAAGTCGTTTCGGACTCTGCAATCCATGAACTTCAGCACATCTTCTGTACTCCACTACCTCCTGGAGCTTGTTCAAATTCATGTCAATTGACCTGGTGATGTTATCTAACCGTTTCATCCTCTGCTACCCCCTTCTCCTGGAGCTTCAGCTTCAGCATCAGACTTTCCAATGACTATTCAGGGTTGATTTCCTTTAGGATTGACTGATTTGGATTTCTTGCAGTCCAAGGGACTCTCAAGAGTTTTCTCAAGCACCACAGTTCAAAAGCATCTATTCTTCGGCACTCAGTATTTTTTATGGTCCAGCTCTCACATTCATACATGACTACGGGAAAAACCATAGCGCTGACTATATGGATATTTGTTCGGAAAGTGATGTCTCTGCTTTTTAATTTCTGTCTAGATTTGTCATAGCTTTCCTTCCAAGGTGCAAGCATCTTTTAATTTCATGACTACAGTTACTATCCACAGTGATTTTGGAGCCCAAGAAAATGACAAAGCCCAAGAAAATAAAATCTGTCACTCCTTCCATTTTTTCTTCTATTTGTCATGAAGTGATGAGACCAGATGCCATGATCTCAGTTTTTTGAATGCTGAGTTTCAAGTCAGTTTTTTTACTCACCTCTTTCAATGAAATCAAGAGACTCTTTAGTTACTGTTCACTTTTTGCCATTAGGGTGGTACCATCTTCATATTGGAAGTTACTGATACTTCTCCTGGCAATCTTGAGTCCAGCTTGTAGTTCCTACAGCCCAGCATTTCACATGATGCACTCTGCATATAAGTTAAATAGGCAGGGTGATAATATACAGCCTTGACATACTCCTTTCCCAATTTTGAACCAGTCCATTATTCCATGTCCAGTTCTAACTATAGCTTCCTGACCTTCAAGTACATTTCTCTAGAGACAGGGAAGATGATTTGGTACTCCCATTTCTTTAAGAATTTTCCACAGTCTGTTGTGAGCCACACAGTTAAAAACTAGTCAATGAAATAAAATTAGATGTTTTACTGAAACTCCCTTTCTTTCTTCATGATCCAACAAATGTTGGTGATTTGATATCTGGTTTCTCTGCCTCATCTAATATTAGCTTGTATATTGGGAAGTTCTCAGTTCATGTACTGCTGAAGCCTAGTTTGAAGGATTTTGAGCATAACCTTGCTAGAATGTGAAATGAGCACAGTTGTATGGTAGTTTGAATATTCTTTGGCATTGCCCTTCTTTGGGATTGTAATGAAAAATGACTTTTTCCAGTTTTGTGGCCTCTGCTGAGTTTTTCAAATTAGCTAGAATATTTAGTGTAATACTTTAACAGCGTCAACTTTTAAGATTTTAAATAGCTCAGCTGGAATTCTGTCACCTCCTGTAGCTTAGTTCCTAGGAATGCTTCCTAAGGCCCACTTGACTTCACACTCCAGGATGTCTGGCTCTAGGTGAGTGACCATATCATCATGGTTATCTGGATCATTAAGACCTTTTTGGTATAATTATTCCATGTATTCACTTAAAGTTGTATGAGTATTTGCATATGCAAATACATATGTAATACATTTACATATACACTTACATATACATGCATATTACATACACATGTATATGCAAATACAAATGTATTTGCAAATACAAATATATGTATTTGGGTATTTATATGTATTTGTATCTCTATATTTCTCTATGTATTTACTTTATCTTCTCTATTAGATAATTTAAGAACTTCTCCTAAATATGTATTTCATGCATTATTTGTGATTAACATTAACTGAAAAATACATGCCAGTCATATTCAAATATTTATAACCTGGTGGCTTAAATGGTAAAGGATCTGCCTGCAGTGCAGGGCACCCAGGTTCAATCCCTGGGTCAGGAAGATCCCCTGGAGAAGAGAATGGCAACCTACTCCAGGATTCTTGCCTGGAGAATCCCATGGACAGAGGAGCTTGGTGGGCTGCAGTCCATGAGGTCACAAAGGGTCGGCACGACTGAAAAACTAGCACACACAAGATACACACGAGTGTTGTAATGCACGTTTTCAGGTTTTGCATCTTCTATTCTTTCTTGCATATAAAATTTAAAATATAACTTTTATAAAATCAGAAAGATTATTTCAGATATCTACTCATAACATTGAACCAAATAACTGACAGTCTCAAATGTATCTAGGAATAGAGAAATAAAAGCAAGAGCTTCTACCTTAATTCTACTCAGAATTGGATATTTAGCCATAAATTCTTTGAAAATTAGCAAAGCATACAACCTCCTGTATTGTATTTTAATGTCTGCATTTACATTATCTGACTTTTCCTACACAGTTATCTACCTGAAAAGCTTACTGCTTAATACAGTAATGATCTGATTCTTTCCCCCTCTTGATTCTGAGTTGGCTGTATTGTTCCTGCACTACTTTCTCGGGCTTCAATCGTGTGGTTGCATTTATCCGAATGATCAGCTGTCCAAGAAACCCTCACTCTTGTCTGATACATAGTGCTGGTTTTTAACTTGGTTACTTCACTTCCCCTTCACATTGCTTTCTTAGTCTAGTTAGTAGCCATATGGGCCTCTTCAAATTGCAGTGCAAAACAGCTTTCTAATCAGTTGAAGATAGAAGAATCAAAACCTCTTGTGGCCAAACCTCATAACTCACTCATCATTTCTATGAAATTTCTTTGGTCAAAGCACAAGCACAGGCCAGACTCAGTGATCAGTATAGCCCCACTGTGAATGAGAAAAGATACAGGCGGAAAAAAAAAAAAAAAAAAAAAGGTCCCATTTATGGCAGAGTAGAAGGACGTGCCAGAGAAGGCAATGGCACCCCACTCCAACACTCTTGCCTGGAAAATCCCATGGACAGAGGAGCCTGGTAGGCTGCAGTTCATGGCGTCCCGAAGAGTCGGATACAACTGAGCGACTTCACTTTCACTTTCATGCATTGGAGAAGGAAATGGCAACCCACTCCAGTGTTCTTGCCTGGAGAATCCCAGGGACAGGGGAGCCTGGTGGGCTGCCGTCTATGGGGTCGCACAGAGTTGGACACGACTGAAGTGACTTAGCATCAGCAGCAGAAGGACGTGCACTCATCTTCTCCTGTGAGAACTCTAAAATTACAACTCGCTGTTGAAAAGCCATCTACAGGAGAATGTTGGATCCCACCAAAAAAGATACCCCATGTCCAAGGGCAAAGGAGAAGCCCCAGAAAAATGGTAGGAGGGGAGAAATCATGTTTAGAATCAAACCCTACACCCACTGGAGATGCTCAGAGGACTCAAACAAAACGTTGCATGCACCATGGGACCCCACAGAGATTGAGCCAGACCAGTGTTTGAGTGTCTCCTGCAGAGCTAAGGGTAAGCAGTGGCCTGCCAGAGGAGCAGGGGCTCTGGGTGCAGCAGACCTGGGTGTAGCATAATCCCTCTTGAAGGAGGACACCATTAACCCCACCACAGGGCCACAGAACTTGCACAGGACTGGGGAAACAGATTCTTGGAGGGCACAAACAAAATCCTGTGCACCAGGACCCATGAGAAAGGAGCAGTGACCACACAAGAGACAGGCCCAGACTTGCCTGTGAGTGTCCAGGAGTCTCTGGCGGAGATGTGGGAAGATAGTGGTCTGGCATACATGGTCACATGCAAAGGGCTATGCTTTTGTGTGCTTTGCAATACAAATTGTATCAGATCAGATCAGTCACTCAGTTGTGTCCAACTCTTTGTGACCCTGTGAATCGCAGCACACCAGGCCTCCCTGTCCATCACAAACTCCCGGAGTTCACTGAGACTCACGTCCATCGAGTCAGTGATGCCATCCAGACATCTCATCCTCTGTCGTCCCCTTTTCCTCTTGGCCCCAATTCCTCCCAATATCAGAGTCTTTTCCAATGAGTCAACTCTTCCCATGAGGTGGCCAAAGTACTGGAGTTTCAGCTTTAGCACCATTCCTTCCAAAGAAATCCCAGGGCTGATCTCCTTCAGAATGGACTGGTTGGATCTCCTTGCAGTCCAAGGGACTCTCAAGAGTCTTCTCCAACACCACAGTTCAAAGCATCAATTCTTTGGTGCTCAGCCTTCTTCACAGTCCAACTCTCACATCCATACATGACCCTAGGAAAAATCATAGCCTTGACTAGACTAATCTTTATTGGCAAAGTAATGTCTCTGCTTTTGAATATGCTATCTAGGTTGGTCATAACTTTCCTTCCAAGGAGTAAGCATCTTTTAAATTCATGGCTTCAGTCACCATCTGCAGTGATTTTGGAGTCCAGAGAAATAAAGTCTGACACTGTTTCCACTGTTTCCCCATCTATTTCCCATGAAGTGATGGGACCAGATGCCATGATCTTCATTTTCTGAATGTTGAGCCTTAAGCCCACTTTTTCACTCTCCACTTTCACTTTCATCAAGAGGCTTTTGAGTTCCTCTTCACTTTCTGCCATAAGGGTGGTGTCATCTGCATATCTGAGGTTATTGACATTTCTCCTGGCTATCTTGATTCCAGCTTGTGTTTCTTCCAGTCCAGCGTTTCTCATGAGAGTACAGTAATACAGTGTAACTTGACCATTTTTTCAAGAGGGTAGATAGAATTCAATCTAGCAAGGAACAAGAAACTTTGCCATCATTGTCAAGCATGAGTGCAATTGCAGCTTGCCCTTTGACTCCTGTTGCTGACAGTCCTTCAGCTCTACCATCTCCCACCTCCTCTCCCTCCTCCAGTCAGTAACACTTCTTGCCTGGTCACTTGATGCCAGCCCCTGTATACCGCTGCTGTACTATATTACTGTATTACTCCAGGTACTGTACTGTAAGATTAATGTTTTCTTTATTTCTTCTGCTTGTTTTTATGTATTATTTGTGTGGAAATATTATAAACATATTAGAGTGCATTATTAGATAGTCAAATGTGTTAGTTGAGTAGCCAGGTTAACTTCGTTGGACTTAGGAACAAATTGGATTCATAAATGGGCTTTCAGAATGGAACTCGTATGTATGTAGGGAACTCATTGTATAAGATTTTAAGGCCAAATGAGGTGTATAGCTATAAAACTTGCAAGTGTCAGTACATTTAGGATGCATTTAAGTGAATGATCTTAAATATCTTAGGGATCTTTCAGAAAACATATATATTTAATTTTTAGAACAATGGCCATAGGTAAAGGAATTTACAAAAAGGGACAGACAAAATGAATGAATATGAATAGATAAGAATCACAAATAGCTTACATTCAACTGTCCTAGCAGATGATTCAGATTGACAGGTATTTTGGAGAGGTGCTAAAACGGAACCATATGGCTGATAATTTCAAGATGATGACAGTTGAGAGAAGTGAGCCTTGCCTTGACTGGGTTATACAACTTGTGAATATCAGAATCTCTGTCAGAAACTTGAGAGGCACAGACATATACTCCTCCACACCAGCCAGAGGCAGAACACAGCATTCAGCTGAGCAGCTCATTTGAAAACTCCATGACACCCTCAACCTTTTTCATGTCTCTTTGTTTTTTGACTAGACAGAATCACCCACACCACCATCTGATCATAAGGAATGAAATATTCTTTTATTATCACTTTGGATTGACATGCCTTAAACTAGAATTTTAAAAATGCAATTGGAAAATGTGGGAAATAATTTTGTAATTTGTTCAAAGCTCTAAGTTCTATTTATTGCCAAATAGAATTTGGCAATAGACATAGATTAACATAGACATGGTTATAAACATAATTTCAATGAATATATTTAAAAGCTTATTAAATATTACAAATGTGGGAAAACAAACTAAAAGTGTCACTTTCCTTATCAGCTTGCTATACATTAATAGAACAAACTTAAAAAGTTAAATCTCAAACTAAGTTTATCTCCAATAAAGATAAAGTTTGAATTCAGATCAGATCAGTCACTCAGTCGTATCTGACTCTTTGCGACCCCATGGATCTCAGCACGCCAGGCCTCCCTGTCCATCACCAACTCCCGGAGTTCACTCAGACTCACGTCCATCGAGTTAGTGATGCCATGCAGCCATCTCATCCTCTGTCGTCCCCTTCTCCTCCTGCCCCCAATCCCTCCCAGCATCAGAGTCTTTTCCATTGAATCAACTCTTCGCATGAGGTGGCCAAAGTACTGGAGTTCCAGCTTTAGCATCATTCCTTCCAAAGAAATCCCAGGGCTGATCTCCTTCAGAATGGACTGGTTGGATCTCCTTGCAGTCCAAGGGACTCTCAAGAGTCTTCTCCAACAACACAGTTCAAAAGCATCAATTCTTCGGTGCTCAGCCTTCTTCACAGTCCAACTCTCACACCCATACATGACCACAGGAAAAACCATAGCCTTGACTAGACGAAACTTTGTTGGCAAAGTAATGTCTCTGCTTTTGAATATGCTATCTAGGTTGGTCATAACTTTCCTTCAAGGAGTAAGCGTCTTTTAATTTCATGGCTGCAGTCACCATCTGCAGTGATTTTGGAGCCCAGAAAAATAAAGTCTGACACCGTTTCCACTGTTTCCCCATCTATTTCCCATGAAGTGATGGGACTGGATGCCATGATCTTAGTTTTCTGAATGTTGAGCTTTAAGCCAACTTTTTCACTCTCCACTTTCACCTTCATCAAGAGGCTTTTTATTTCCTCTTCACTTTCTGCCATAAGGATGGTGTCATCTGCATATCTGAGGTTATTGATATTTCTCCTGGCAATCTTGATTCCAGCTTGTGTTTCTTCCAGTCCAGCGTTTCTCATGATGTACTTTGCTTCTAAGTTAAATAAACAGGGTGACAATATACAGCTTTGACATACTCCTTTTCCTATTTGGAACCAGTCTGTTGTTCCATGTCCAGTTCTAACTGTTGCTTCCTGACCTGCATACAAATTTCTCAAGAGGCAGATCAGGTGGTCTGGTATTCCCATCTCTTTCAGAATTTCCCACAGTTTATTGTGATCCACACAGTCAAAGGCTTTGGCCTAGTCATTAAAGCAGAAATAGAGGTTTTTCTGGAGCTCTCTTGCTTTTTCCATGATCCAGCAGATGTTGGCAATTTGATCTCTGGTTCCTCTGCCTTTTCTAAAACCAGCTTGAACATCAGAAAGTTCATGGTTCACATATTGCTGAAGCCTGGCTTAGAGAATTTTGAGCATTACTTTACTAGCATGTGAGATGATTGCAATTGTGTGGTAGTTTGAGCACTCTTTGGCATGGCCTTTCTTTGGGATTGGAATGAAAACTGATCTTTCTCAGTCCTGTGGCCACTGCTGAGTTTTCCAAATTTGCTGGCATATTGAGTGCAGCACTTTCACAGCATCATCTTTCAAGATTTGGAACAGCTCAACTGGAATTCTATCACCTCCACTAGCTTTGTTCATAGTGATGCTTTCTAAGACCCACTTGACTTCACATTCCAGGATGTCTGGCTCTAGGTCAGTGATCACACCATCGTGATTATCTGGGTCATGAAGATCTTTTTTGTACAGTTCTTCTGTGTATTCTTGTTATCTCTTCTTAATATCTTCTGCTTCTGTTAGGTCCATACCATTTCTGTCCTTTATCGAGCCCATCTTTGCATGAAATGTTCCTTTGGTAGCTCTGATTTTCTTGAAGAGATCTCTAGTCTTTCCCATTCTGTTGTTTTCCTCTATTTCTTTGCATTGATCACTGAAGAAGGCTTTCTTATCTCTTCTTGCTATTCTTTGGAACTCTGCATTCAGATGTTTATATCTTTCCCTTTCTCCTTTGCTTTTCACTTCTCTTCTTTTCATAGCTATTTGAAAGGCCTCCCCAGACAGCCATTTTGCTTTTTTGCATTTATTTTCCATGGGGATGGTCTTGATCCCTGTCTCCTGTACAATGTCATGAACCTCATTCCATAGCTCATCAGGCACTCTATGTATCAGATCTAGGCCCTTAAATCTATTTCTCACTTCCACTGTATAATCATAAGGGATTTGATTTAGGTCATACCTGAATGGTCTAGTGGTTTTCCCTACTTTCTTCAATTTAAGTCTGAATTTGGCAATAAGGAGTTCATGGTCTGAGCCACAGTCAGCTCCTGGTCTTGTTTTTGCTGACTGTATAGAGCTTTTCCATCTTTGGCTGCAAAGAATATAATCAATCTGATTTCGGTGTTGACCATCTGTTGATGTCCATGTATAGAGTCTTCTCTTGTGTTGTTGGAAGCGGGTGTTTGTTATGATCAGTGCATTTTCTTGGCAAAACTCTATTAGTCTTTGCCCTGCTTCATTCCGTATTCCAAGGCCAAATTTGCCTGTTACTTCAGGTGTTTCTTGAATTCCTACCTTTGCGTTCCAGTCCCATATAATGAAAAGGACATCTTTTATGGGTGTTAGTTCTAAAAGGTCCTGTAGTTCTTCATAGAACTGTTGAAATTACTTATAAATAAATCTTTAATGCAATATTCTTATGAACAACATATTAGAAATAATTAAGTAGAAATGTTCTTTATGACAGTGGGTCAGTGTAAAGAAGTTCATTTTTGTCCTGTCAGTTAAACCTAGGAGTTACTTAAGTTTTGAATCTTGCCTCAAGAAAAATGTTAATAATATTATCCTCAATAAGTAGCATAAGATGAGGATCATGTTTGAAGTTAGGTGAGATTTATTTAGACATACTTAAGCTATCTTTATGGTCTTAAAAAAAAAAGTGAAAAGTTGAACCTAGAACTCAGGCTAAAATGCAGAATGAAAAACATTTCAGTAGAGAGAATAAGAGAGAAAGAAAGAGAGACTCCTAGAGGAGAGAGAGATCTCTCACACTTGCCCATTAGTAAAGAGGAGCCTCTGTCCCTTGATGTTAACAGAGGCCAAGTGGGGGATTTGGACATCTACTCTCACATGTAGTCATGTACGGATGAGAGAGTTGAACTATAAAGAAAGCTGAGCCCTGAAGAATTGATGCTTTTGAACTGTGGTGTTGGAGAAGACTCTTGAGAGTCCCTTGGACTGCAAGGATATGCAACCAGTCCATCCTAAAGGAAATCAGTCCTGAATACTCATTGGAAGGACTGATGCTGAAGCTGAAAGTTGGTCACCTAATGCTAAGAGCTGACTCATTGGAAAAACCTTTATGCTGGGAAAGATTGAAGGTGGGAGGAGAAGGGGACAACAGTGGATGAGTTGGTTGGATGGCATCACTGATGTGAGGGACATGAGTTTAAGTAGGATCCAGGAGTTGGTGATGGACAGGAAAGCCTGGCATGCTGCAGTCTATGGGGTCACAAAGAGTCAGACATGACTTAGCAACTGAACTGAACTGAACTCTCACATGGCAATAAATAAGTGTCCCAACACCATTCCCTGCTGCCATACCTCAATTAAATTCAACTGAAACAGAAGTTTTAATAATATTCAGAGTCTCATACCATAGTGTCCAAAACATGCACACTTCAATTAAAACTCATTCCTTATACAAAGAACCAGGAAAACAACACTTTTTAAGTGGTAAAATTATGGAAATGGGGAACAAATTAGTGGCTTCCTAAAGTGAGGGATGGAGAGATGAGTGAGTCTATAAAAGGGACATATAAGGCATTTTTGAAATGACAGGTATGTCTTGATGTATTATTTTCAACATATTGGCTTTTATATTGAACTATATTTCTGCTAGATTTCCCACTGGAGGAAAGTAGGTAAAGTGTACAAAGTTCTCCATGATTTCTTACAAATGCATTTAAATGTATGATTAACCTGAAAATAAAAAGCTTAATGAAAATATGTATTAGTAATAAAATTAATATGAAAGAAAACTATTATCAGCAAATATTTTAATTTGTTGATAAGAGGCCTTCTCCATAAGAAATTGAGAAGATATTTTTTAGATTATTAAAAAATGCACTGCAGTCTAAACACATCAGGGCCACGTTTGCATTGTCACACACACACACACAGGTGAAGATTTTCATGCTCTTAATTGCTACATGGCAGTCTAATTTTCTGGATGAACTGCTGGACAGCCAGCCTTACATGCAAAGGTAAAGCCATGTAAGACACACGAAGAAGCAAAGTGAAACAAGGTCATTATCAATGATTTTGTGACTGGATAACCTAACTAAAATTAGAGTACTCATTATTTACATAAATACTTTTCTCATCCTACAATTCATAAAGTGTTTTTTAAAATATATTTACTGTTACTATTTATAGAAGTGATTAATTGCAGCTGTGCATTATGTAGGTGGGCCAAGAGGCTTTACTATTTTTTTTATTTTGAGTTTTATCACCTGAAATAGAGCAACTATATAAACTATCTCAGCGTTTTATTTTGAAAACATAAAAATATTAAATATATTTAATAATATATATACTGTATGTGTACATGTAAATATATATAAAATATTTCCAAAATGTCAAAATTCTAAAAATGGGGAACACCTGAGTGGTTGCCAGTGGTTATGGATGGCTGATGGGTGGGTCTATAAGATGGCAGTATGAGGTTTTCATTTTGAATATGTATTTATACATACATATACATCACTTTGCATATTTGTGTGTACACTCATACACATCAAAGGACTTAGCCTCGCCTCTGACATGCATTAGCTGTTTAATATGTAGTAATCATTGTTTTCAATAACTATTATTATTCCCAATAATATTATCTTTGAAATGAATGATGTTAATATACCTTAGAATAACACTAGGAGAATTAAAAGGTAGTAATAAAAAGTAGTTGTAATGCAGTCATGCCTTGAAGAATAAGCATCATTTTCTGAAGCAGAAAAAAGAGTGAAAAATAATTTCAGTCCAGAACAATTTATTGTCATTGAGTGTAGATCTGTAAACATTAGCAATATCCATGAAACAGAACAAAAGGATCAATGATCTTACAGAGGCACCCGGAGTACTGCTACCTCACAGTTTCAGCATGACACCAACGCACAGCTCTATTTTACAGAGTATTGAATTTGCTTCATATTGAAAAAGTCATCCGTGACATCCTCAATCACACTGATTCAAAAACGATAGTAAACAGGCTTTTAACTAAGATAACTTATTATCCTAAATTGTCAGCCTTGAAAATCACTAGAACAGAGAGAAACAGAAAGGAAATGAGATGTGTTAAGAGATATGAGCAAATAATATAGTGTGAATCATTTTTAAAATAAAGAGGCTATTAAGCACAGTGACAAAATATCTATGACACATATATTTAATATACGGGAGAGTCTTCAAAGCAAAGCAGAAAAACATGCTGAAACTCCAAAGTTCTACAAATCAGATTTAAAGTTATAGTTCAGTAATAAAAGGTTAAAGGGTCAGCACAATATCAGTGTGAAAATCCAAAATCACATATTGAGAGATCCAGGCAATATTTTTTCTGATGCAACTGAGCCTAAACAGGAAGTGTTCATGTTCCAAACAGAGATGTTATTGTGCTCTAAATCTGTAATTAATTGAAGAAAAATATTTTTATTACAAACTAGTATTTATTTCATCGAAGAAGGAAATGGCACCCCACTCCAGTACTCTTGCCTGGAAAATCCCATGGATGGAGGAGCATGGAAGGCTGCAGTACATGGGGTCACTGAGGGTCGAACATGACTGAACGACTTCACTTTCACTTTTCACTTTCATGCATTGGAGAAGGAAATGGCAACCCACTGCAGTGTTCTTGCCTGGAGAATCCCAGGGATGGGGAAGCCTGGTGGGCTGCCATCTATGGGGTCACACAGAGTCGGACACAACTGAAGTGACTTAGCAATTTTTTTCATTGTGTAATATCTACTCTGTATTATATAATCTATGCATTCTATAAAGTTCAAAATGTTATACCTGTTGCAACCCACTGTACCTCACCTGTCTCTAAGGCATTAGAGATTTTTATAGGGGTTTTTTACATTGATAAAGTAGTCTCATCTCAGCCTTCCACTTTCTGTATTCCCATCTCCATTTCTAATTAAGAAGGTCTGTAATAGGGGCTACTTCTCCTGCCCTGAGTTGAGATAGCTGCTTTTTTTCCCACAACAGGAGGAGATTGATTGGTTTAAAAAGCATGTTATATACTTTAAAAAGAGATGTGTAGCAATGCAAGTTTATGCAAGTTTATCCTTTAAATGCAAATTTCTTTGTATTCATACATCATTCTTCCATAAAGTCATT
Organism: Bos indicus; assembly: GCF_029378745.1. Classification (NCBI taxonomy): domain Eukaryota; kingdom Metazoa; phylum Chordata; class Mammalia; order Artiodactyla; family Bovidae; genus Bos; species Bos indicus. The sequence continues at coordinate 6,397,230 of NC_091771.1, forward strand.
TTCTGAATAATTGCCATTTGCCAGATAGCATACTGATAGCCAAGTACACCTACTCTAGGTACAAGAGAGTTTTCCTAAGATTAACATTATTAACCACTCTGTTTCATTTACGCATTAAACAGAGGTAATGATATAAATCAATATAAATATTGCTTTGGTGATCAGAAAGATAATGTGAGAAAAGTACCTAGTACGTTAAATACTTAGCAAATACATGTCTACTTTGTAAAATATCATTATAATAGAAATGCATGTAAGAATTTCAAACTTGAAAATCCTCAAATGATATTAAAGGAAAATATTAGTCTCTTTTCCCTTCCTGTATATTATTTCCATTTTTCAAGGGTAGCTATTTTTATTGCATCAGTGTTTAGTTCTTAGTATATTTTAAAACTGCCCCGTCCAACACAGTAGCCACTAGCTACATATGGATATTTAAATTCACATTAATTAAAATAAAATATATTTCTTTAAAAGACAGTTTCTCAGTGATGAAATTTCAAGTGCTCAGTAGTCTTATGTGTGGAGTTTCTATCCAATTGGGCAGTAGAAGTAAATTCATCATTGCAGAGTGCTTAAGCGATATACTTAGACATTGGTATTGTTATCTTGAAGAAAGTGTTAAAGTATCTTGATAAAACTTTCACATGGCCACAACTTTTCTTGAAAAATTCTATAGTAATTAACATCTAGGAGGCCATAGTTAAAATTCTTAGATGTTTCATAACAGCTTTTTTGTCCTCCTGTGCTTTGGAAAAAACTGGCTTCCACGCTTCAGACTCTACAAAGTAGGTGTCTTATGTCTGAATTCCATTTATTTTAATTAAAACTACATCCTCTATAAATACTGGAGGCACAAATGGAAGGAAGATACTCTCAGAAAGTCACAAGGAAATTGACACTGGTTGAGAAAGAGAAGCAATTTCTGTCTTCCTTAGAATTTTCACATGGGCGAATGCCCAGTGCATTATGCACTGTTTATGGATTTATAGTAATTCTCTCATCCCTTTCCTTCTTTCTTGTCCTTCTCCCTCTCTCTTTCTTCTAATGACTTAAACCAAATTCCATTAAGTTAAATGCATTTCTGTGGTGATTCCACCTCCAATTCTTGCTTTTGACATTATATATAAACTCTCTAGAGAAGAGATTTTGAAGCTTTTAATATAACTTATTTACAGACACATTCCTCCTGGTTTCTTAGACAGCTCCACCATATTTTTAGACCCAGGCTCGGACTGGTAAAGCGTCTGTCTGCAGTGTGGGAGACCCGGGTTCGATCCCTGGGTTGGGAAGATCCCCTGGAGAAGGAAATAGCAACCCACTCCAGTACTCTTGCCTGGAAAATTCCATAGACTGAGGAGCCTGGTAGGCTACAGTCCATGGGGTCGCAAACAGTCGGACACGAATGAGTGCCTTCATTTTCATTCTAATACAAATTATTCCATCTATTCAGAATTTTTTTTCCTTTTTTCTTTTCTCTTTTCATTTCTCCATTCCTTCCTTTCCCTTCCTTTTTTTCTTTTTTTTTCTTTTTACCTAAATTCAAATAGCCTTGCCTTTTCCTGAGGGCAGGGGAGCCAACTGGGCTTGAGGCTAATTTTAATCACATTTCTCAGGATGTGTCCTTCATTAATGATTCCTTTAAAACTTGCTTATGAAATCTAAGCTTAGAGAATTCCCACACTTCTACCTGGCAGAATAAATTACACATTTTTGTTGTCTTCTTCAGTACATGTTTGAAGTTCAGCTCAGCTGTATACTTCATAACATATGTATCAGCTTGTTATATTCCAAAAAAATTATTAAAACCTTTTACTTAATTGATGAACCTTCCTCCTAACCTTCATGTCATTGTTTTAAGTTGCATGCATTCCTTTAAGGTCATATCAATAGATTTTTAAGAGGGAAAATATGAATATGTGTAGTCAGTCTGCTGATGTCTGAATATGGAAGCTGAGTGCATATCTGAAATGTGTTTTATATGGAGTCATATTATATAAAATGACACCTGGGGCAGCAGTTTGTATGCAGCGCTAGGTTGCCATTTAATCTCTTAGAATGGGAAGTAAAAGTGCTAAGAGGCTTAATGCTAGGAGATTAACCTCCTCTGCTGGACAGCAAAGTACAAAGCCCAGCTTTTGTCTGGATGTAAGAAGTAAAATTTATTCTCCAGGGCTCACTGCAGAATCGGGCTGAGTTTGGTACCCAGCTGAAATTACAATCTTGTTTAGCTTTCTTTCTTTCCCTATTCTGTTTCCTCCAGCCTCCAGTGATTTCTCCTGGGAAATTTCCTTAATATATCATTTGCACCTGAATCTTTGGCTCAGTGTCTGCTCTATGAGAACCAAGACTAGGACGTTCTGATGCTCTGAAATGGTGGTTGATGGTTGGATCACTTGTCTTCCAGATCACTTGCTGTTCATATCACCAGGCATTGTCATGAGGATGCATCTCTGGTATTAGGTGAAGTGATAAAAATCCTGATGTGCTATAGAATTGCAATTGCTGAGAATTTTACTGATGTTAAACTTCTATTGTTGTTTACTCACTAAGTCATGTCCTTCTCTTTTGCAAACCCATGGACTGTAGTCCATCAGGCTCCTCTGTCCATAGGATTTCCTAGGCAAGAATATGGAAGTGGGTAGTCATTTCCTTCTCCAGGGGATCTTCCTGACCCAAGGATAAAACCCACATCTCCTGCATGGCAGGCAGATTCTTTACTACTAAGCCACCAGGGAAGTCCATGTTAAACTAGCAGGATAATAATAGAAAGGATGCATTTTGAATGAATTTTATACATACGTATGACATTTGAGGGGTGGGCTGGGGATAGTGATTACAGGAACCTTGGATGTGAGTGTTTATTTCTGAATGACATTGATGCACTGAAAAGAGAAAATAACCACTTGGGTAGGTCAATTACCAATTTAAGGAAATTGTTAGAGTGTGTATCCAAGTTATCATGTATTAATAAAAAGATGAATTTTCAGGCCTCTGATGAAGAACCTAATACTGGTTAAATGCAAGGATACTGCCTGTGATATATGCATACTACAGTTTGTAATAGATTGCTCTGAACCTTCTGGGAGTGGATTTTGGGAAAGGGAAGTAAAAATATAAATAAAGCTGGATAATGGAGAAGTTTTTTATTTGGAAATGCTCTCCTATGCCTTTTGTATCCTGGCAAGAACTCTTGGTGCTAAGTTTGATGTTCTGGAGGATGCCTTTTGGGAATTCAGGAAAAAGCACACTAAATGAAATCAAGTTGCCAAAACTTCTGTGAAAGAGTATGAGTTTGGGAGAGATGAAGTGAGCAGGGGTATGATGGTTTTTTAATTTGAACATAGGTTGATTTCTTCTTTCCCCATTGAAATCAAATGGTATTTAAGTATTTATATGAAAATAAGGACCCTAATTGTTCTGTTCTAAGTCACCTGCATCACATGCAAATCTTTGTGATCCCATGGACTGTAGCCTGCCAGGCTCCTCTGTCCATGGGATTCTCCAGGCAAGAATACTGAAGTGGGTTGCCTCTTCCAGGGGATCTTCCTGATCCAGAGATTAGATCTGTGTCTCTGACATCTCCTGCATTGGTAAATGGGTTTCTTGAGATAAATGTAATCTAGTATTCTATCTTGCAATGGTCCATCATGCCCAAAGACATCTTCTCAAATTTGTCCTACAGAAAAAAAATTCAACATTCAGAACAGCTTGTTAGTAATTCAGGCCGTGTCCTGAAGTTGAGGTTGCTGTAAATTCTTGGGAGAAGATATAAGTGTATTTTTACCTTGTTTTATTAATCAGTCAAAAAACTGTCTCTCTGATTGAAATAATTTTAAATTTTAAATCAATGCAGGCTGCTATGCAACTTTTCCAAAATATTTAAAATGGATTAAATCTTTTTCTTATATTGTAAACCATATGGTCAGATACAGTGTATTATATAATTTTCTTATTGTACATTCACTTCTGAAAGATACTCCCACTATGTAATCTCAATTAATATAGATTAAGATATAATATGTATATGTATACATATGTAATATATAATAATATGTAATATGTAATGCATAATATAGTATATGTAATATATAATAATAATATGTTTGGTTGAAAAAATTATGAAATTCAAAATATATTGCCATTTGCAGAATAAATATTTTTTTTTGGAAAAAGGAAAACTTTATCTGTAAGGAATTATCCAGTTTAACTTTACTTTTGACATAATCTTTATTTTCATATCTCTTTCTGTTTGTAAAAAAAATAACTGATCCATTTGCCATAATTCTTCAGGTATACAGAGAGAGAGGAAAAATTATCATAAATGCCTGAAAATAAATGTTATTTGACAAGTTCCACACGTGTGCCCACTTCTTCCTGCCTTCAGTCCAAGGTGGCTTTGAGGGGATTTTTCACTGTAGCGTTACCATTTTAGTTATACATTATCACACTAATAAATATTAAATTCACTTTTTTCCTATTCTAATTTCTTTCTTAATTCTATTTTTCCTGAACTACTGACCATTAAAGAGTCTTCAGTCATGAGACACAACCAAGTAAATGGAAGTTTTGCTATATTTTTTATGATTTAAAAAAATGTAAAGAATTAGGATTCCTTATATGTAAACATATGTCTCTTCATTTACCATATGTCTGTTATTTTCATATTAAATGGATTATCCTTCCTTTTTATCCAGAGAAGTACACATGTCATTCTAGTCTACTGGTCTGATATTAACAATCTTCAAAATGTCATCTCTACGCATTTCTGAGAGCTATATGTAGAATCACCTCAAGTGAGTTTAAGAATAGTTTTCCTCCAATCTGTCTTCTCAAGGCTTCTCCCTCTCCTCAATAACATAATACAACTCCTGAAACTAAAGACGTCATGGATTAGCTGTTCACAGGTTTTATTTTAACTGAGAAGATTACAGAACAACTCAACCTTGTTTCAAAATTGAGAAAATCACTCTCACTAATTCCACAACACATTTAACTAATCCACTAAAATACAGCAATTAGCTGGCAATTAACCTTCTTCAAAGAGATCTTTTTTTTTTTTTTTTCAATTATCTCTAGTTCTTTAAATACAGGCCACAACTAAAGCTTTCTCCACAATGAAGAAATCCTTTGCCCCTCTAATTTCCTTTTTTCTTAAAAGAGAGCAGTTAAGAGAGGGACAGGTAAGAACATTCCTCTTTTCTTTTGCTAGGCTTTTGCTCTCTGATGAACAACTATTTATGAAAGAACACACCTACATCTGCCAAATATCTGTATCTATCCATAGATATCTATATCTATTTAAGTATCTGCCTATATATGTATATATATATATATACACACACACATACGTACATGGTCAGTTGCTTAGTCATGTGTCTGACTCTGCAACCCCATGGACCACAGACTGCCAGGCTACTCTGTCTGCTGGATTATCCCAGCAAGAGACAGCAAAAGAGACACAGATATATAGAACAGTCTTTTGGACTCTGTGGGAGAGGGAGGGGGGATGATTTGGGAGAATGGCATTGAAACATGTATAATATCATATAAGAAATGAATCGCCAGTCCAGGTTCGATGCAGGATACAGGAAGCTAGGGGCTGGTGCACTGGGATGACCCAGAGGGATGGTATGGGGAGGGAGGAGGGAGGGGGGTTCAGGATTGGGAACACGTGTACACCCGTGGTGGATTCATGTTTGATATATGGCAAAACCAATACAATATTGTAAAGTAACTAGCCTCTAATTAAAATAAATACATTTAATTAAAAAAAAAAGAATATTAGAGTGGGATGTCATTTCCTCCTCCTGCAGAATCAGGGTTTTTTCCAATGAGTTGGATCTTTTCATCAGGTGGCCAAAGTATTAGAGCTTCACCTTCAGCATCAGTCCTTCCAATGAATAGTCAGAATGGATTTCCTTTAGGATTGACTGGTTTAATCTCCTCAAAGTCTAAGGGAATCTCAAGCGTCTTCTCCAGCACCACAATTCAAGAGCATCAGTTCTGCAGCCCTCAGGCTTCTTTATAGTCCTGTTCTAACACCCATACATGACTACTGGAAAAACCAGAGCTCTGGATAGATGGACCTTTGTCCGCAAAATGATGTCTCTGCTTTTTAATATGCTGTCTAGGTTAGTCATAGCTTTTCTTCCAAGGAGCAAGTGTCTTTTAATTTCATGGCTGCAGTCACTGTCAGCAGTGATTTTGGAGCCCAAGAAAATAAAATCTGTTTCCGTTTTTTTTTTTTTTTTTCTATTTATTTGCCATGAAGTGATAGGACCAAATGGCATGACCTTAGTTTTTTGAATGTTGAGTTTTAAGCCAGCTTTTTCACTCTCCTCTTTCATCTTCATCAAGAGGCTCTTTAGCTCCTCTTCACTTTCTGTTATAAGAGTGATATCATATGCATATCTGAAGTTATTGATATTTCTCCCAGCAATCTTGATTTCAGCTTATGATTCATCCAGTCAAGCATTTCGCATGATGTACTCTGCATATAAGTTAAATAAGCGGGGTGACAATATACAGCCTTGACGTACTCCATTCCTAATTTTTTTTTTTTAACTCTTTAAATTTTATTTTATTTTTGAACTTTACAATATTGTATTAGTTTTGCCAAACATCAAAATGAATCTGCCACAGGTATACCCGTGTTCCCCATCCTGAACCCTCCTCCCTCCTCCCTCCCCATACCCTCCCTCTGGGTCGTCCCAGTGCACCAGCCCCAAGCATCCAGTATCGTGCATCGAACCTGGACTGGAGACTCATTTCATACATGATATTATACATGTTTCAATGCCATTCTCCCAAATCTCCCCACCCTCTCCCTCTCCCACAGAGTCCATAAGACTGATCTATACATCAGTGTCTCTTTTGCTGTCTCATACACAGGGTTATTGTTACCATCTTTCTAAATTCCATATATATGTGTTAGTATACTGTATTGGTGTTTTTCTTTCTGGCTTACTTCACTCTGTATAATAGGTTCCAGTTTCATCCATCTCATTAGATCTGATTCAAATGTATTCTTTTTAATGGCTGAGTAATACTCCATTGTGTATATGTACCACAGCTTTCTTATCCATTCATCTGCTGATGGGCATCTAGGTTGCTTCCATGTTCTGGCTATTATAAACAGTACTGCGATGCACATTGGGGTACATGTGTCTCTTTCCCTTCTGGTTTCCTCAGTGTGTATGCCCAGGAGTGGGATTGCTGGATCATAAGGCAGTTCTATTTCCAGTTTTTTAAGGAGTCTCCACACTGTTCTCCATAGTGGCTGTACTAGTTTGCATTCCCACCAACAGTGTAAGAGAGTTCCCTTTTTGCCACACCCTCTCCAGCATTTATTGCTTGTAGACTTATGGATCGCAGCCATTCTGACTGGCGTGAAATGGTACCTCATAGTGGTTTTGATTTGCATTTCTCTGATAATGAGTGATGTTGAGCATCTTTTCATGTGTTTGTTAGCCATCTGTATGTCTTCTTTGGAGAAATGTCTATTTAGTTCTTTGGCACATTTTTTGATTCGGTCCTTTATTTTTCTGGAGTTGAGCTGTAGGAGTTGCTTGTATATTTTTGAGATTAGTTGTTTGTCAGTTGCTTCATTTGTTATTATTTTCTCCCATTCTGAAGGCTGCCTTTTCACCTTGCTAATAGTTTCCTTTGTTGTGCAGAAGCTTTTAAGTTTAATTAGGTCCCATTTGTTTATTTTTGCTTTTATTTCCAGTATTCTGGGAGGTGGGTCATAGAGGATCCTGCTGTGATGTATGTCGGAGAGTGTTTTGCCTATGTTCTCCTCTAGGAGTTTTATAGTTTCTGGTCTTATGTTGAGATCTTTAATCCATTTTGAGTTTATTTTTGTGTATGGTGTTAGAAAGTGTTCTAGTTTCATTCTTTTACAAGTGGTTGACCAGATTTCCCAGCACCACTTGTTAAAGACATTGTCTTTAATCCATTGTATATCCTTGCCTCCTTTGTCAAAGATAAGGTGTCCATATGTGCGTGGATTTATCTCTGGGCTTTCTATTTTGTTCCATTGATCAATATTTCTGTCTTTGTGCCAGTACCATACTGTCTTGATAACTGTGGCTTTGTAATAGAGCCTGGAGTCAGGTTGTTCCATGTTCAGTTGTAACTGTTGTTTCTTGACCTGCATACTGGTTTCTCAGAAGTCAGGAAGGGTGGTCTGGTATTCCCATCTCATAAAGAATTTTCCACACTTTGTTGTGATCCACACCATCAAAGGCTTTAACATAGTCAATGAAGTAGATGCTTTACTGGTTCCCTTGCTTTTTCTATGATCCAACAGATGTTGGTACTTTGATCTCTGCTTCAAATTTGTTCAAGCCTTTTCTAAATCCAGTTCATACATCTGGAATTTCTTGGTTCACTTACTGTTGAAGCCTAGCTGGAAGACTTTTGAGTAATACCTTGTTAGCATGTGAAGTGAGTGGAATTGTACAGTAATTTTAGCATTCTTTGGCATTGCCCTTCTTTGGGATTGGAATCAAAACTGTACTTTCCTATACCTGTGGCCACTGCTGAGTTTTCCAAATTTGCTGACATATTGTATTTACCAGCAACATCTTGTATAATTTGAAATAGCTCAGCTGGATTTCCATCACTTCCACTAGCTTTGTTATAGTAATGCTTTCTAAGACTCACTTGACTTCATACTCCAGAATGTCTGGCTCTAGGTGAATGATCACACCCTAGTTGTTGTCCAGGTCATTAAAACTTTTTTTTTTTTTTTTTTGGTAGCATTCTTCTGTGTATTATTGCCATCTCTTTTTAATATCTTCTACTTCCCTTGTGGCTCAATTGGTAAAAAATCTGCCTGCAATGTGGGAGACCTGGGTTCGATCCCTGGGTTGGGAAGATCCCCTGGAGAAGGGAAAGGCTACCTGCTCCAGTATTCTGGCCTGGAGAATCCCATGGACTGTATAGTCCATGGGGTCACAAAGAGTCAGACGCGATTGAGCGACTTTCACTCACTTCTGTTAAGTCTATATCTTTTCTGTCTTTTTTTGTGCCCATATTTGCATGAAATCTTCTCTTCGTAACTAATTTTCTTGAAGAGATCTCTAATGTTTCCCATTCTATTGTTTTCCTGGATTTCTTTGCATTGCTCACATTTTAATCTCTCCTTGCTATTCTTTGGAACTCTGTATTCAGATGGATATATCTTTCCTTTTCTCCTTTGCCTTTAGCTTCTCTTCTTTTCTCAGCTATTTGTAAGGCCTCCCCAGGCAATTATTTTGCTATGTTGCATATTTCTTTTTCTTTAGGGATGGTTTTGATCTCTGCCTCGTGTGCAATGTTATGAACCTCCATCCATTGTTCTTTGGGCACTCTGTCTAGCATATCTAATCCCTTGAAACTATTTGTCACTTTCACTGTGTACTCATATTTTATTTAGGTCATGCCTGAATGGCCTGGTGGTTTTCCTACTTTCTTCAATATAAGTCTGAATTTTGCAGTAAGGAATTCATGATCTGAGCCACAGCTCCCAGTCTTGTTTTTCCTGACTGTATAGAGCTTCTCCATCTTTGGCCATAAATAATATAATCAATCTGATTTTGGTATTGACCATGTGGTGATGTCCATGTGTAGAGTCATCTCTTGTGTTGTTGGAAGAAGGTGTTTGCTATGACCAGTGTGTTCTCTTGACAAATCTCTGTGAGACTTTTCCTAGCTTCATTTTGTATTCCCAGGCCAAGTGAAAGTTAGTTGTTCAGTTGTGTTGGACTCTTTGCAACCACAGGAACTGTAGCCCACCAAGCTCCTCTGACCATGGAATTCTCCAGGCAAGAATACTGGAGTGGGTAGACTTTTCCTTCTCCAACAGATCTTCCCTACCCAGGGTTATAACCCTGTCCTCCTGCACTGTAGAAAAATTCGTTACCATCTGAGCCACCAGGGAAGCCAAACTTGTCTGTTATTCTAGGTATTTCTTGACTTCCTATTTTTGCATTCTGGTCTGCTGTGATGCAAAGAACATCTTTTCTTTTTTCTTTTTTTGATGTTAGTTCTAGAAGGTTTTGTAGGTCTTCATAGAACTGTTCAGCTTCTTAAGCATTAGTGATTGGGTCATAGAGTAAGATTACAGTGATATTGGATAGTTTGCTTTGGAAGTATATATATATATATATATATATATATTAATGTAAGGTAATCCAGATTTCAATGATGAAAACATATAGATCTGCATGAATGTATCCAATTTGAATGATAAAATGGTATTTAACATGTAATCTGAAATACTGGCTAGCCATTTGTTTTTTCTTTTCTTTTTTCTGTTGACTAAAAAGCTCACTGTTCAAATCTCTCCCAGAACAATGAACAATATAGTTTGAGGACTAATTATGTTTTCCAGTACAGAACATGGAAACTCATCTCATGTCTCATTGGCAGAACACCAACTTAAAAAAAAGTATGAGATCATACCACCACCAAGCACTTTAATGCGATTTTCTTCCTGATTCCTTTGGTTATGACACTTCTGTATCTGGAATGCCATCAGCTATGACCTTTTTAGCTTGCAAAAATCTTTTAAAGACAATCATCAGTGCCATAGAGACAATGAATGTCTTTAATCTTCTTTACCAAAAGAAAGCTCCCATTTTCTACATAGAGTTTTACTGAAAATTCATACTAGAAAGTGCCAAATCACTTTATCTATTATCTCCTGAATAAACAAAATACTACCCATTGGTCTACTTTCGGGTTCTTCAATTCCTCTAGCCTGCTTCCTCTCTACTCATCCTCTTTCCTTACTGAATTAATTCTGGAAACTGATTTGGGGCTCCAAAAGCCTTCATTGTTCTTCAGATTACATAAAGTTGCTCTAGTTATACAGCCTTGTATTAGATTCTATTATACTATTTAACATAGATACAATTTAATATTTTTATATCTGTTTAATAAAAGAGAAATAGATACATCTGTCATAAACATTGTTGCAATCTGAAAACATAAGCTAGTTATTGTGCTATCATATATGTTCAATATTTATGGAATAAATGAGGGAATAAATAAATACTTCCTCCAATTTAACATATGCTCTTTTATTGGCATTAGAATTGGAATTTATCTATGTGTATTGTGAAACTGAAATGTTTAAATCCTAGGGCAGAAATCTTTTCAAGGTAAAGTTTAATGTTTCAAAATATTCAACATTGTTAAACCTATTCAGAACCGAAAGATCCACAATATAGTCTCAAAAATACCTATGCTGTTGATGACAGTGTTTGGAGAAGAATAGGCTAGTGGAAGAGGTAGATGCCTCACTGAAATGGGTTGAGGAGTGAATGAGCGGTCAAAGGGAGGATGGAAGCGATTCGCTGGGAAAGTTACTGAAATCATGAGACATTCTGTGTGTTACATATGTTGTGGTTGCTGTTGTGGGTATCCATTTTCAATAAGACAGATAAAAGTGTGCTTAATGTCAGGGAGCACCCCACTCCAGTACTCTTGCCTGGAAAATCCCATGAATGGAGGAGCCTGGTGGGCTGCAGTCCATGGGGTCACTAAGAGTCGGACACGACTGAGCAACTTCACTTTCACTTTTCACTTTCATGCATTGGAGAAGGAAATGGCAACCCACTCCAGTGTTCTTGCCTGGAGAATCCCAGGGACGGGGGAGCCTGGTGGGCTGCTGTCTATGGGGTCACACAGAGTTGGACACGACTGAAGTGACTTAGCAGCAGTAGCAGCAGTAATGTTAGGGAACTAAGACAGTAGGGATTTTAGAGCTAAGAAGGATATGTAAATAATAGATACAAATGTCCTTGAAAGAGAAAAAATCTGGAACCATTTTATTTCTGAGAAGGATTAGCCTTATTTGGTGATAGGTGGAACTCCCTTGCTTTCTTACTGATCCAATAAACATTGGCCATGACCTTTCTTTTTTTAAATGGTGAGTTTCAAGTCATCTTTCTTACTCTCTTTCACTCTCTTTAAGAGGCTCTTTAGTACCTTTTCACTTTCTGCCATAGAGTGGTATCATCTGCATTTGTGGGGTTCTTTATATTTCTCCCTGCCACCTTGATTCTGGCTTATGATTTATGCAGCATTTCATGTGATGTATTCTGAATACAAGTTAAATAAACAGGGTGACAGTTTACAGCCTTGTCATTCTCCTTCCCAAATTTTGAACCAGTCCATCATTCCAAGTCCAGTTCTAAGTGTTGCTTCCTGACCTCCCTACAAGCTTCTCAGGAGACAGATAAGGTGGTCTGGTACTCCCATCTCTTTAAGAATTTTTCACAGTTTTTTGTGATCCATGTAATCAAAAGCTTTAACGTAGTCAATGAAGCAGAAGTAGGTGTTTTTCTGGAACTCCCTTGCTTTCTTCCTGATCTAATATATGTTGTCAATTTGATATCTGCTTCCTTGGACTTTTCTAAACCCAGTTTGTCATCTGGAAGTTTTCATTTCACTTACTACTACTGCCTAGTTTGAAGGATTTTGAGAATAACATTTTTAGCATGTGAAATAAACACAGTTGTGCGGTAGTCTGAACATTCTTTAACATTGCCCCTCTTTGGGATTGGACTGAAAGCTGACGTTTTCCAGTCCTGTGACCACTGTTGAGTTTTCCAACTTTGCTGCTATATTGAGTACATCATTTTAGTAGTATCATCTATTCAGATTTTTAATAGCTGAACTGAAATTCCATCACCTCCATTAGCTTTGTTCATACTAATGCCTCCTAAGGCCCACTTGACTTTGCAATCCAGGATGTCTTGCTCTGGGTGAGTGATCACACTATCATGGTTATCCTGGTCATTAAAACCTATCATACAGTTCTTCTGTTCATTCTTGCCACCTGTTCTTAATCTCTTCTTCTATGTCCTTATTGTTTCTGGTCTTATTGTGTTTATCCTTGCATGAAATGTTCTCTTGTTATCTCCAATTTCTTTAAGACATCTCTATTCCTTCCCATTCTATTGTTTTCCCATTTTTTTCTTTGCATTGGTAATTTAACGAGGCCTTACTCTCTCTCCTCACTATTCTCTGGAACTCTGCATGCAGTTGGATATATCTTTCCCTTTCTCCCTTGCCTTTCACTTTTCTTCTATCCTCAGCTATTTCTAAAGCCTCCTCAGACAACCTCTTTGCTTTCTAGGATTTCTTATTCTTTGGGATGGTTTTGGTAATTGCCCTCTATACAGTTAAGAACCTCCATGTGTAGTTCTTGAAGTACTCCATCTACCAGAACTAGGACCTTGAATCTATTCCTCACTTCCACTGTATAATCATAAGGGATTTGATTTTGGCCATGTATGAATGGCCTATTGGGTTTCCCTACTTTTTTTTTTTTTTTTTCAATTTTAGCCTGAGTTTTGCAATAAGGAGCTCATGATCCGAGCCCCAGCCAGTTCCAGGTCTTGTTTTTGCTGACTGTATAGTGCTTCTCCATCTTTTGTTGCAATGGACATAGTCTCATTTCAGTATTGACCATATGTAAATGTCCATTTGTAGATCTGTCTCTTGTGTTGTTTGAAAAGAGTGTTGCAGCAACCAGCATATTCTTTTGACAAAACTCTGTTAGCCCTGCTTCATTTTATAATTTAAGGCCAAACTTGCCTGTTATTCTGGGTATCTCTTATGTTCCTCCTTTGGCTTTCCAGTTCCCCATGGTGAAAAGGACATATTTGAGTGTTAGTTCTAGAAGGTGTTCTAAATCTTCATAGGACCAGCCAACTTCAGCTTCTTCAGCACCGGTGATTGGGACATAGACTTGGTGTGATATTGAATGGTTTGCTTTGGAAATGAGTTGAGACCATTCTGTCTTTTTTGAGGCTGTCCTCAAGTACTGCATCTCAGACTCTTTTTTTTTTTTTTTTTAATCATGAAGGCTACTCAGTTTTTTAAGGCATTTTTGCTCACAGTAGTAGATACAATGGTCATCTTAATTAAATTCACCCATTCCTGAACATTTTTGTTCACTGATTCCTAAAATGTCAATGTTTAATCTTGCTCTCTCACATTCAATTTACCTTGGTTCATGGACCTAACATTCCAGGTTCCTATACATTATTGTTCTTTACATCACTGGTCTTTATTTTCACCACCAGACACATCCACAACTGAGCATCATTTCTGTTTTGGCCCAGACACTTCATTCTTTCTGCAGCTGTTAGTAACTAACTGCCTTCTATTCTTCCATGGTAGCCTATTAAACACCTTCGGGGTTCAATATGACTGGGGGAGGTCATCTTCTAATGTCACATCCTTTTGCCTTTTCATACTGTTCATGGTGTTCCCCTAGAAAGAATAGTGGAGTGGGTTGCCATTTCCTCCTCCAGTGGACTGCATTTTATTAGAACACTTCACTATGATCCGTCCATCTTGGGTAGCCCTTCAGGGCATGGCTAATAGCTTCTTTGAGTTATGCAAGCCCCTTCACCATGAGAAGGCTGTGATCCATGAAGGAAATTAGTGACAAGATACTGAAGGATTTTCTTTATGATATTTTTGTCATAGATAAGGGATCAAGACAGAGGTAGTAAAGAAGAGTTGAAGGATGTTAGAGAAATACTGAAACCTCTGTTGCACTAAGTCAAAGCATGGGTTATGGATGGGCATATAGAATTTCTAAATAATTTTGATGGCACAGTTATGTTAACAGATCAAACTTTCTAATGTTTCAATCCCCCATGCTACCTTTTTCTAAATAGTGTTTAGGAGTTAAAGGATATGTTCAGTCAAGATAGGGCAAGAACTTGATACTGACAAGTAATTAAAGTTGTAAACCATGTAGATGGGATGAAGAAGAGCATAAAGAATTGAATATTTTAGAATAAACAGAGAGAAAAATGGGGTAAGTGAGTGTTATTATGTCAGAGTTTTAGTGCTTTCTGAAATCTCTGAGTGAGTTTAGATCTTAGAGTTGTATTTGTTATGGTTTCTTAAGCTGATGCCCATCATTTGGATTTCTGAATAGTTATCCATGTAAGGAATTCATTTTTTATTGTTAATCTTTAAAGATGAAAAATAGAAGTGTGTCAGGAGGATAATTTTTATTTTAATATTCAAATATTTAGGCAAACAGAAAAGGGAAGTGGTAAGTTTCCATTCCATGTAATCTTAATTTCATCAAATTTTATGTCTGAATTTATCATGGAGATTATGAGAAGAAATTCTGTGGTAAGACACTTTATTGGCTTGTTTGTTTCTATTTATCTGATGCTATGTGTGCATCAGTGAGTTAAGTTCTTTAAACTGCATTTCCATCTTGCTGCTGAGGACTGGAAAGGGTCTTTCTGAGGGCAGAGTAATAAAAGAAAATGGGAATTACCCCTATGGAAATAGGACATTGTCTGGGGAATTCTGAGTAATGTGCTTACTTTTCTTGTTTTGTAGCCCAGATATTTGGATTATTGCATTCTAAGGTCATGATTAATAATATAGCTGCTATTAATAATGAAGTAACTAATATTTACACATAATCCTAATTGTATTCTGGCCATTGTGCTAAGAGCTTCATGGAGATGATCTTAATTGTAACCATAGATTTAGTTGTAGGAAATATATTTATCTAACATGCTATAGATTAATTCAGAAAATGCTCGAGAACTTAAGTAACTTTCCCAGTATTACAGTTAGAACAAATCAGAGAGAAATTCAATTTGGGGAAGTGATCTACTCTGCTCTTTACAATATACTTTCAGAAGTCTCTAACAATCGCGTCTCTCTTGTACTCAGCCTGACAACTTTGCCCGATGAAGCAAATGCATTTGCTGGTTCCTCTGTGTGAGTGAGAAATGGCTCTCTAAGTGTAGTTTCTGGACTGGTGGCAGTGGCATCAATTTACTAGGGATGCACGTTCTCCAGCTACCACCCCATAACAACCAGTCAGAAGTGCAGATTGCTAGTTGGGGCAATCTATCATGATTATGAAACACACCACAGTCTGAGAACAAAAACAGTGGAGTGTAAGGTCATAGTTCCTGAAGTTATTTGATTTGCTCCACTTAATTGTGCCTGAGAAGCTTCGACATTTGAATGCTGGATTCCGTGGTTAGGCATTTTTACTTTCCAAGCAGGAACCTCCTATTCCTGTACTATTACACGTTGAGATCAATACTTATCTAACCCCATTCTCCCTAGATTCTTTAGACATTCTTCAAGTTTTCTGAACTATAGATAATACCGTTATTACCGTTATTATCTGTTAGAGGTGGTAAAACTTGCCTGGCTTAAAAAAATGTCTTTTGTTAAGTGATCATTTTTTTCTTTGGTAACTCAAACGCTCTTTGTTTCTCTCCCTTTTCCATGACACCATAATCATTCTGCAAGTTTCCACTGGTGCTCCTCATCTGACCTCACTTTATAACTAGGATCTTCTATAGAATTTTCTACTCGATTTTCTCTACACAAAATTTATAGGTTGGACTGTACTCTAAGCTTTGTGAACAACTCAAGTCAATATCTAATATGCCAGGATTACTATTTTAAGAGAGTTATGAGAAAGTTTGAATTCTATTAATTTGTGTTTTTCACAACACTCCTATGGGCTAGTCAAACTGGGTCACTTTGAAGATGTGCTTAGATTTTTAAAGGCTTGGGATTATTTGTGTTTTAGAACACTAATAACTTTAAAGACTAGCAGTTTAAACATTATTTCCTCACTCAGGACATATTTTTTCTTAAAAATATGTTTACTATTTATAATAACTTAAAAGAAATTGGAAAGAAATACCATTAAAATACTATTCACATTATAATGTATCTATTCATCTTGTGCTTTTATTCTCATTTTACATGTCATTTCTTTTCTATTGTTTTCATCCTTTTGTTTAAAAATAAATTGGCAGGCCACATTAGGAAATATGAGCTAATTAAAAATATTTCAAAACAGCTTCTTCTGGGCTTGATCATGAGTTTATTATTATATTTTTATTTGCTTATAAAGCAAACTTTGCTTTTTTTCTAAGATGTATATCAGTTACCTTAGGTAGACTGGCATGTCATAACTGACAAACTGATAAACACCAAATTCATATCTCTATTCTGCTAACATTACCTCTCAGTACATTTTACATTGCTCTTGTCGATATTACTTGTCTTTTAAAGCATTTGAAATCAATTAGAGAACTATGTAATGAATGGCACCTGCATTCTGGTGTCTAAAAATGTTTATAAAAGTGGATATAATGTTTCTGGGTGGGGAAATCTTTGCTTACTGAGTAAATCACAGGCATTAGTAGCAGACAGTCTCAGCTTTGATGTGCTGAAAAATCTATTCTCAGAACACTCTTCATACTATAAATGACTCACTAATAAATAATTTCAAATAAGTCAATACTTCCTTAGTAACATAATTTTTAAGTTAAATGAAATGTGTACATTTTTGTTCCCACTATGGCTAGTGCAGAAGGACTATGCTTGCCATAATACACAATAACTGAAGGCTTTCACTAGGTATTAATTAAAACTTTGTGTATTGATTGAATAGCATATACCAATTAAGTATTAACTATATTAGATTGGGATCTTTTACTGCAACACATTTTCAGTGATCAGGACACACCTCCTGTTTGAACTTAGTATCCCATTAAATACATCTTTTGTTCAATATATTAAAAAACCTGCAGGCTTTCATACTTTTATATTTTTCCATTTTTACAAATGATTAAGTTGATAAAACAATCAATTTATTTCATATTGTTCTGGTCATACACAAAATTATTTAAGTTTAGGCATTTCCATTTATGAATTATTGCAATAAACTGAACTAAGATATAAGAGATACAAGATATAACTGGATATAAGAGATCACAGGAAGACAATCTGGGGCCCAGAAGGCTTAGGATGAGACACAGGTCCATAACTTGTATGTCATAGACTTTTAGAGAGTCTGTCTACAATCAGCTCTTCCCGCCAGCACCCAAGAGACTTGGAGTAGACCCAGCATAAATACTGATCCATGGTTTGGCATATCCCCTCCATATTCATGTAAAGAATATAGTACCAATGATATTTCTCAACTAGCCTTATTGTAATTTAAATAAGCAGAAAAATCCTCATATGAATACAAGTGGTAATTCATGAAAAAAAATACTCCAAAGGCATATTATACCATTCTATTCTTATTTCTCATTTTTAATTGCATAAATCTATTGCCTGAGAATTTTCAGAGATCTCATTTTGATGTGTAGCAGTTTGCCTCTCAATATTTTTGAGAGGCATTGTAATGTTCATATAGTGAATTATATTTAATGTCAATCCTTTCATTTCTAACCAATATAATAGTCTATAGTCCCCCTTTCTTTATCATTATATAGTTTTCTTCAAAAGCTCTACCACCTGGAGCAAATGTTACTTTTTGATAGCTACATTTACAATTTGACTCAAAGAAATTTTCCTTTTCCTTCAGGTTGGAACATTATGTGATTTTGACAGATGAATAACATGACTTATAATGCTTTTATATTCATAGTTTCCTAAACTAACATTCTATTATTCCTCATTTTAAATCTTTATTTGTAAAAAAAATAAAGATTGTAATATTCTTTTTCAGAAATTGTTCCTTTCCACATTCTTATTCTCCTTTGCTTTCCTGCTGTCCATGATAGGCTCATTCTAACTTTGCAGCAAGATTTTACACACTAGAAAGCAGAGAACTACCATCAAGTCAAATAAGAAAGACAGGTGAATGATAAATGGGAAAAGAAAGCATCAATGTAGCACTCCAGTTACATACTCATTACTCATTACTTAAAATGTATTTAAGAAAACCAACATTTGTTTAGTAACCTGGATAAACTTAACTTTTACTCACTCCTTGAATCAATTTCATTTTAAAGTGATGATAGATCAAAATTACTTTTCATTGTAATGAAATCATTATGTATCAAACAGCATTTGAAAAGCTAGGCTACTAAGATCTTTTCTCTCCTTTTTTCCCCATCTAAACACAAAGAAATTCTCATAAAAAGTGCATAACTGCAGTTTTTGCTTCTCTGATAATGAAGCTTCCTATTTCAAAAATACAGAGGATCATAGATAGTAAGTGATTTATTCAATTTTGCTCTTTGTTGGTTTCCAAAAGCAATATAATATATATCTAATGGCTCAGGATTGGGTCTGATTCCCCTGAGGCTTGTTCCTCACCTTTCTCTGCTTGCTCTGGAACACTAGAGTGCTGATCACTGCAGGCAAATTGTCAAGCCCTCCAAGTCAGTTAAGTATTTGGCGAAATAAAGAGGGGCATTGTAAAACACAGAGGGCAGGAGAGAGAAGGGAAAAGCTTAGATTTTTCATTCTTTCTCTCTCTCTTTCCCTCTCTTTCTTTCTCTTCCCACTTCTTCTGTTTCTCTATTGGGCACATATCCAGTACTAAATTGAATTTTCTGTCAATGCCCTTTTTTCTCTGGTCTCAAATAACACTGCTTTCTCCAGCCCTAAGAATTTTTTTGGTTTCTTTCCATTGATATTTCCTAGGCTAATTCATCACATCCAGTTTGAATTTTCAGGTCCTTGATCAATTATGTAACTGATTCCCTGCATGAAATTCCTGAGGCTTAAATGCTTAAGTGTATTTCCAATTTCTTGGTTGTTCCCTGACTGATACATACAGTACTTAAAAATAAGCTGTTATAAGGATGATCTCTATTATACCCTATATAGCATTCAGTCAATACATACTTTTCTTTTAATAAAACCTCAAAATCTCAGAGTTGCAATGGGTCTTAAAATTCAGTACACCTAAATATAGTTCTTAACAAAGTTTCTCCAGGCTTTGTCAGATATAGACAGGCATTTCACCTATTATCTTAAAAAAAAAAAAAAAAAAACTTTCTTCATGTCAAATTGAAATCTGACCTATTTGGCTTGTATACATTATTCTATGTGGTTAAGAGTCTACATATTCCATTATATAAACCTATTTTCCTTATCTGAAAAACTGAGAAAACATTGCTTCAGAATTTTTGCTAAAAAACTTAAAGGAGATGAGGAATGTTAAAATACCTGATGACTCTGGGAAACATTGATTCTCTTCCCCCTTTCTTTCTCTAATTCACATTCTCCACCTTTTAACTTCATAGATTATTGGATATTTGAAGGATATCCCTCAAATTTCTATCATCAAGTTTAAGCACCCTAGACTATTCAAACTTTCCCCATAGAATGTAGTCTTTTTCTTTCAGGTCACTGTTCATTAATTTCTCATATAGCAATTCCTGTTTGTTGCAATAACTCTCAAATGGCAACACCTGAAATTCAGCTAATTTTGTTTATAACCAGAACATCCCCCATGGACATGTTTCAGTATATGGGCTGCAAAGAATTGGACATGACTGAGCAATTGAACTGAACTGAACTGAACCATAACTGAACTGAACATAGCTATAACAAACTGTGCTTCTCAATTCATTCATTTCTAGGAATCAAGGCAATGTACAATAGCATGCAGGACAATATGAAGAAAAAAATATTTTGTCCTTAGCTCTAAGATATCACTGATTATTAAGCATACTTTATTTCAGGTGTGCTAAAACATAAAAGGTCAGTTTTCATTCCAATCCCAAAGAAAGGCAATGCCAAAGAATGCTCAAACTACCACACAATTGCACTCATCTCACACGCTAGTAAAATAATGCTCAAAATTCTCCAAGCCAGGTTTCAACAATATGTGAACTGTGAACTTCCAGATGTTCAAGCTGGTTTTGGAAAAGGCAGAGGAACCAGAGATCAAATTGCTAACGTCCGGCTGGATCATCGAAAAAGCGAGAGTTCCAGAAAAACATCTATTTCTGCTTTATTGACTATGACAAAGCCTTTGACTCCGTGGATCACAATAAACTGTGGAAAATTCTGAAAGAGATGGGAATACCAGACCACCTGACCTGCCTCTTGAGAAACCTGTATGCAGGTCAGAAAGCAACAGTTAGAACTGGACATGGAACAACAGACTGTTTCCAAATAGGAAAAGGAGTACGTCAAGGCTGTATTATTGTCACCCTGATTATTTAACTTATATGCAGAGTACATCATGAGAAACGTGGGCTGGAAGAAGCACAAGCTGGAATTAAGATTTCCGGGAGAAATATCAATACCCTCAGATTTGCAGATGACACAACACTTAAAGTGAAGAAGAACTAAAGAGCCTCTTGATGAAAGTGAAAGAGGAGAGTGAAAAAGTTGGCTTAAAGCTCAACATTCAGAAAACTAAGATCATGGCATCCGGCCCCATCACTTCATGGGAAATACAAGGGGAGACAGTGGAAACAGTGTCAGACTTTAATTTTTGGGGCTTCAAAATAACTGCAGATGGTGATTGCAGCCATGAAATTAAAAGACGCTTACTCCTTGGAAGGAAAGTTATGATCAACCTAGATAGCATATTAAAAAGCAGAGACATTACTTTTCTATCAAAGGTCCGTCTAGTCAAGGCTACGATATTTCCAGTGGTCATGTATGGATGTGAGAGCTGGACTGTGAAGAAAGTTGAGAGCCAAAGAATTGATGCTTTTGAACTATGGTGTTGGAGAAGACTCTTGAGAGTCCCTTGGACTGCAAGGAGATCCAACCTGTCCATTCTAAAGGAGATCAGTCCTGGGTGTTCATTGGAAGGACTGATGCTGAAGCTGAAACTCCAGTACTTTGGCCACCTCATGCGAAGAGCTGATTCATTGGCAAAGACCCTGATTCTGGGAGGGATTGGGGGCAGGAGGAGAAGGGGACCATAGAGGATGAGATGGCTGGATGGCATCACCGACTCAATGGACATGAGTCTGAGTAGACTCTGGGTGTTGGTGATGGACAGGGAGGCCTGGCGTGCTGCAATCATGGGGTCACAAGGAGTCGGACACGACTGAGCAGCTGAACTGACTAACTGAAAATATAACAACAACAACAAAAAAGACCAATATTTATGTAGGATATCATCAAATTTAAGATTCACCCTGATTTCATAGATGGCAAAATATGAAAACAGGGCTAATTCTGTCATAGTACAGGGTGTTTCATATTTCAGAGCATACATTCAAGTAAAGAGAGTGTTTTTCATTTATGCATACTTCTCTGCTAACCTAGGTAAAATCACATTGCAGATTTATACCTACACATTTCATATTTTTAGTGTTACTACACATGATATTTTTGAAATTTATATTTCTTGATATTGATATATGAAGAAATACTAGATACATGGTGTTCACTCTGTGGGATCAGCACAATATCACTGATGGTAAGGATAGTGTTTTGATCAGCAGGATAATGTAATAGTCTGAATCACTTCTGACTGTGTTATGACAAAGGTTACAGAATTAAAATCACATGGGAAATTTTATAAAAAATATTTTTGACAGCTCAAGTGAACTCAAACTGTATCTAGCGATTTTTTTTACTGATAAGAATGAAATAAGAATTCTCTCTACCTACATGGTTTATATCTGAAGCCTTAGTAGTAGTGTTAGTTGCTCAGTTGTTTCCGACTCTTTGCACCCCATGGACTGTATCCCACCAGACTCCTCTGTTCATGGGATCCTTCAGTCAAGAATAGTGGAGTGGGTTTTCATTCCCTTATCCAGAGGATATTCCCCACCCAGGGATTGAACCCAGGTCTCCTGCACTGCAGACAGATTCTTTACCACTTGAGCTGCAGGAAGACCATCCGAAGCCTTATGCTCTAGTAGTGCTATGATCTCTGTCTGGTGTCTGCAGGGGCCAGATTAGATATTTATGTATTTATTAGGTTGTGCTGCGTGGCTTATGGAATCATAATTCCTCAACCAGGGACTGAACCTACGCCCTCGGCAGTGAAATCTAGGAGTCCTAACCACCGGACCGGCAGGGAATTCCCAAGATTAGCAATTTAAATTGAGTGATATGGATTACCATTAAGCTTTCTTTCTTTCTGATGGTAGAAGTGTCTTGTGCGCAAAACATTTTAAAGACAGTCGTATACTTGTGGATGAAATATGTCACCTGCCATATCACTGAACAAAGGGTGTCCTGACCATCAAGCTGTCGGCATCGACAGCCATCCTTGGCAGTGGCCCCCTCAGAGGACTCAGGATAGAGAAAAGCAGCATACTGGCCCTCAGTGATTAAGGCACATATCAAAGGAATGATTTTAATGTGTTCAGCTTCTTGTATCTTCACACACATAGAAAAGTGCTACATTCATTATCTTGAGATGTCTGATTTTCTGTAATTAGCAGTAATTTGTTAACGGTTGACACTGATTTTGTTTGTTTGTTTGAACTTGTATATCCTGGCTCCTCCTTTCTTCTTCAGAATAGTCCTCAGAGATACTCCCAGGCTTAGGTTCTCAGCAAATCCACCAAGTAAAATATAACTCTCAACTTTTGAATCATGTGTTTCTTTTCAGTAGATTCTTTGAACGTAGGTCTCACCTTTATTGTAGGTGTATATCAATGATCCTAAATAATATAAAGACAGAAAACTCCTCCTCACTAAGGCAGACCCTCTGCCTCACCACTCCCTCCCATTAGAATTCTGCTGCTGCATAGAATACTTTTTCATTTCTATTTTATCACTTTGTTACTTTTGTGAACTGCCAGGACACAAAAACTTGGAGATAAGATATCTACTTTACTTGATGACACTTCTTGAGAGAATGATCCCAGCTTGCTGCAAAGAACTAATACAGTATTCTTCACACACACACACACAACATTTGGAATTCTCATGATATCCATTATAATAGGATTTGCCCTATATTAGAACATATTCTGTGAATGTATTCTCTACTATAAATGTTGAACACCTATTTATGACTTTGAAATTGCTTTTTGTCTCATGTCCATCTCTTTCTCTTTTTCGGAACTAAATACCTGCAATAGGGGCCTTCCTGATGGCTCAGTGGTAAATAATCCACTTGCAATGTAAGAGACATGGGTTTAATCCTTGAGTCCGGGAGACCCCCTAGAGGAAGCAATGGTAGTCCACTCCAGTATTCTTGCCTGGAAAATCCCATGGGCAGAAGAGCCTTGTTGGCTACAGTCCATGGGGTCACAAATGTCAGACATGACTGAGTACACATACACTGCACTGCTCACTGCTATCTGCAACAACTTTAAAGGACACAGTTGAAGATATTGCGCCATTGCATGGTACACACAATAAATTTATGTTACCTATTTATTAAAATATATTTTGAAATATTTTAAAGTAGAGGAAATAGAAAATTTCCTTGAGGACATAAATAAACTTACTGAATCTAGAATGAAAATTTATATTTTTCTACAAAATGCACAATTTCTATAGTTGGTGAATTTAAAAAATAGTTGAATATATATTAGACTTAAGATTAACCTATTATATATAAGGAAAAATCTCTAGCTATTCTATGAATAATTTAAATAACTCATTTAAATATTTAAATTTTAGATCATTATAATAACTAAAAAGCAAATTTAAGTTGTCATTATTATACGAGAGACAGTGAAGCAAGGGATTCTATCAATGCACACAGAGCCACATTCTACTTTGGTTAAAGGAAACTAGTATCCTTGATAAGAAAAGAAACATCATCCTATTTATTTATTTAGACTCCATCTCTAGTGTTAAAATATTAGGCAATTATTGTAGGTTAAACAATCCAAACTGATATACAAAAATAACACGAGCAAATATCTTACAGCTAAGTAAACACACATTTTCTATATCCAGTGCAATTTTTTGCTTGTAAAATTGCTTACTTATGCAAATATTTTGTTTTTGTTTTTGTTTTAATTTAGTGAGATTAGGAAGACACCATACTGGAAATAAGGTGATTTCATGAGATAATTTGGCCAGAAACCTTGTGAGATTATATTATATGTAGTTACTGGTTCATCCTTAACTTTTTGAGTAGCGCTCTCTCTTTTTCTGTTTATGCACTTGTTTAGAGGACTCATGCTTCTTTGGGTGTGGGAGTATGCTCTATCAATATATTATAAAGTACAAAAAAGACAGCACAGAGGTTCTAAAGAGACTTTAATCAATCATAAGAAACATATATAAAGCTAGGAAAGTAGTTTATACCTCACATCAAAGAGCGCTTCTACCTATTTGTGTGTGCCCAGCCACTTCAGTCATGTCTGACTCTTTGCGACGCTATGGGCTGTGGCTCCTCTGTCCATGGGCTTCTCTAGGCAAGAATACAGAAATGGGTTGCCATTTCCTTCTCTTGGGACTTCATCCACCCCAGGGATTGAACCCACATCTCCTGCATTGTCAAGTAGGTTCTTTAGTACCACCTGGGAAACCCCGAAGAGCCCTTGCAACAAATCAAACCATTCACATTCTAATAGTTATATTTTTATGTTTCTCAGGAACCTCCATACTGTTTTCCATAGTGGCTCCACCAACTTGTATTCCCAAGAACATTGTGCAAGGGTTTTCTATTCTCCATATGATCAATAAGTTTTGTTATTTGTTGACTTGTTGGTGACAGTCATTCTGACAGGTGTGAGGTAAGATCTCATTGTTGTTTTGATTTTCATTTCTCTGATGATTAGTAATGGTGAATATATTTTTATGTGCCTGTTGACCATTTGTATATCTTATCTGAAGAAGTTTCAGGTCTCCTGTCCATTTGTTAATAGAAGACTCTGTGTGTGTGTGTGTGTGTGTGTGTGTGTGTGTGTATATATATATATATATATATATATATGTTGTTGGTATTGAGTTGCATGACCTGTTTGCATATTTGAAATATTAACCTTTAATCCATCTTATAATTTATAAATATTTTCTCCCTTTCAGTTGTTTATATTTCCATTTTGTCCATGGTATCCTTAGCTGTGCAAAACCTTTTAAGCTTAATTAGATCCAACATGTTTCTTCTCTCTTTTCCTTCTTTTGCTTAAGGAGACTAATCCAAAAAGCTATTCCTATAATTTATGTCAAAGAGTGCTCTGCTTATTTCTTTTCTACTTTTATGATTTCAGGTCTTACATTTAGATCTTTAATACATTTTTAGTTTATTTTTGTAGGTGGTGTGAGAAAATATTCTAATCCCATTCTTCAACATGAAGCTGTCCAGAGTTCTCACCAGCACTTATTTTAAAAATTGTCTTTTCTCCACTGTATATTTTTGCCTCCTTAGTTATAAAAGCTGAGCACCAAAGAATTGATGCTTTTGAACTGTGGTGATGGAGACAACTCTTGAGAGTTCCTTCAACCAGGGATAGATCAACTAGGATAGATCCAACCAGTCTATCCTAAAGGAGATCAGTCCTGGGTGTTCATTGGAAGGACTGATGATGAAGCTGAAACTCCAATACTTTGGCCACCTCATGTGAAGAGTTGACTCATTGGAAAAGACTCTGATGCTGGGAGGGATTGGGGGAAGGAGGAGAAGGGGATGACAGAGGATGAGATGGCTGGATGTCATCACTGACTTGATGGACGTGAGTTTGAGTGAACTCTGGGAGTTGGTGATGGACAGGGAGGCCTGGTGTGCTGCCATTCATGGGGTCGTAAAGAGTCGGACACAACTGAGTGACTGAACTGAACTGAGTTATAGATTAATTGAACATGTGTGTTTTATTTCCAAGCTATTTTCCATTAATTGATGTGTCTGCTTTCCTGCCAGTGTTACAATGGATATACATTTGAAGAAAGTGAAAACACTAATTTGAAAGGTCCATGTATCCCCACGTTCATAGAAGCATTATTTACAGTAGCCAATATATAGAAGCAACTTAAGTGACCATCAATAGATGAATGGATACAGAAGGTGTGTTATATATATTCAATGGAATATTACTTAGCCATAAAAAGGAATGGGAACTGCCATTTACAATAATATGGGTGGACCTAGAGAGTATGAAATAGTGAAATAAGACCAAGAGAAATACAAATACTCTCTACTACCACTTTTATGTGGAATCTAAAAAAAACAACAACAACAACAACATAAATGAATGTATATTACAAAATGGAAACTGACCCACAGATATAGAGAACAAACTAGGATTATCAGTTGGAAGAAAGAAAGAAAAAGGGATGAGGTAGGGATATAGGATTAACAGATACAAACTACTATGTGTAAAATAAATAAACAACTAAGATATATTATATAGCACAGGATATAATAACCATAAATGGAGAATAATGTATAAAAATATCAAATCACTATGCTGTGCATGTGAAACTAGTATAAAACTACAAATCAATTATATTTCAATTTTGAAAAAACAAATCCACATTATACTCGTTGTATGTGGAGTTTTCCAAAAGTGCTCACTGAGATAGACTTTAGGTTGCCAGATATTTGTTAGGGAATGTGGTCTATGAAGGGAAAGAGAAAGAGGTAAATTAGACAAACCAAGAAGTTGAACTGATATTCCATGGAACAAAACTTCAGTTGTCCCAGTAAGAAATTTTGGAGGAAGTACTTTCCATCAGAATTATACCACATTGAGAAGAAATGAATCTGCTTTGATACCCACCTTGTTCAGTCATAGGATATGGGTTCTATCTGGAAGGGTATGACAGGGCATTTGAGGCAAATCCTGAAGCAACATGCAGAGGGAGGCTGTCTGCTTGATGGTGCTCCCTGGAAGAGAATGTCAAGTCTTTGCTTGAAGGAGGGTCATGGCAGCTCATCTCTTTTTCTGCCATAATTTGGGACATTTTTGGTGCTTCACTCTTTTTCATTTGGGTTACTTCTTAGCAAGGGATTGACAAAGACTGTATATATCCTAGCATAGGCTAAGTAAAAAAAAAAAAAAAAAGAAGAAGAAGAATATATGGTAACCATATTTGTCTTAGAAACCACGGGCAAGAGAAGATTTACTCTAACATAGTTTTCCTAATGTAAAGCAAAAATATAGGCATGGTTTATTTCCTTGCTGCCATTTATTTATATTTGTTTGTTTAGAAAATGATGCCTTACATTTAAATTTTATCTTAGAAGCTGAGCTTCATTTATTTTTGCTTGTTTGTTTTGTGTTGTTTTGTTTTTAATTTATTAAAAAAACAAGCATCTGTTAATTTCTTGCTGCAGTCACCAACTTCAGTAATTTTGGACCCAAAGAAATAAAGTCTATCACTGTTTCCATTTTTACCATTTATTTGCCATGAAGTGTAGATGCCATATTAGTTTATTGAATGTTGAGTTTTAAGCCAGCTTTTTCACTCTTCTCTTTCACCTTCATCAAGAGGCACTTAAATACATAAGTAAACATGTATCTTATACTACAATTTAAAAATATATATATATATATTTTGCAAAAGAGGTAGATGTATATAATGAACAATTTGTTAATTTCTTTTAGTTTTTTACTTACAGTTAAATATAATGCTTTTTTGGGTTATAGAATTCTTTTCTATAAGATAGACGTAAAATATCCAATAAGTTTCTTTTTCATTATTTCTTTGTTTTAATTTAAATTTTTTTTTTAATTGAAGGATCATTGATTTACAGAATTTTGCTGTTTTCCATTAAACCTCAGCATGAGTCAGCCATAGGTATACGTATGTCCCCTCCCTCTTGAACTTCCCTCCCATGTCCCACCCCCATCCTACCCCTCTAGGTTGATACAGAGGCCCTGTTTGAGTTTCCTGAGACATACAGCAAATTCCCGTTGGTTATCTATTTTACGTATGGTAATGCAAATTTCCATGTTACTCTCTCCATATATCTCAGCCTCTTCTCCCCTCTCCCTGTGTCCATAAGTCTATTATCTATGTCTCTTCCACCATTGCTGCCCTGAAAATAAATTCTTTAGTACCATCTTTCTATATTCTATATATATGTGTTAGAATACAGTATTTACCTTTTTCTTTCTGATTTATTTCACTCTGTATAATAGGCTATAGATTCATCCACCTCATTAGAATTGATTCAAATGCATTCCTTTTTATGACTGAATAATATTCCACTGTTCATATGTGCCACAACTTCTTTATCCACTCATCTGTCAATGGACATCTAGGTTGCTTCCATGTTCTTGCTATTGTAAATAGTGCTGCAAGAGCACTGGGGTACATGTGTCTTTTTCAATTTTGGTTTCCTTAGGGTATATGTCTAGGAGTGGGATTGCTGGGTCATATGGTGGCTTTATATACCTAGTTTTTAAGGAATCTCCATACCATCTTCCATAGTGGCTATATCAGTTTACATTCCCAACAACAATGCAAGAGTTATCCCTTTTCTCCACACCCTCTCCAGCATTTATTATTTGTAGACTTTTCGATGATGATCATTCTGACCAGCATGAGGTAATATTTCATAGTTTTGAATTTGCATTTCTCTAATAATGAGTGACGTTAAACATCTTTTCATGTTCTTGTTAGCCATCTGTATGTTTTCTTTGGAGAAATGTCTATTTAGGTCTTTTTCCCACTTTTTGTTTGAGTTGTTTGTTTTTCTGGTATTGAGTTGTATGAGCTGCTTGTATATTTTGGAAATTAATCCTTTGTTTTATTTGATATTGTTTTCTCCCACTCTGAGGGTTGTATTTTAACCTTGCTTATAGTTTTCTTTGCTGTGCAAAAATTTTTAAGTTAAATCAGGTCCCACTTGTTTACTTTTGTTTTTATGTCCATTACTCTAGGAGATGGGTCACAGAGGGCCTTGCTTTGATTTGTAGCATCAAGTGTTCTGCCTATGTTTTCTTCTAAGAGTGTTATAGTTTCTGGTCTTACATTTAGGTATTTAATCCATTTTGAGTTTATTTTTGTGTATGGTGTTAGGTAGTTTTCTAATTTCATTCTTTTATATGAAGCTGTACAATTTTCCCAGCACCATTAATTGAAGAGAGTGTCTTTGCCCCATTGTATATGCTTATCTCCTTTGTCAAAAATAAGGTACCCATAGCTGAGTGGGTTTATTTCTGAGATTTTTATCTTATTCCATTGGCATATATTTCTGTTTTTGTGTCAATATCATATTGTCTTGATGACTGTAGCTTTTTAGTATAACCTGAATTCAAGAAGATTGATTGCTCCATTTGCATTCTTCTTTCTCAAGACTGCTTTGGCTATTCTGGATCTTTTGTGTTTCCATATGAATTGTGAAATTTTTTGTTCTAGTTCTGTGAAAAAAGCCATTGATGACTGGATAGAGATCACATTAAATCTGTAGATTGCATTCAGTAACATAGTCATTTTCACAATATTCATTCTTCCAAACAGGAACATGGACTATCTCTCCATCTGCTTATGTCATCTTTAATTTTGGTGTCTTATAATTTTCCATATATAGGTCTTTTGTCTGCTTAGGTAGGCTTATTCCTGGATATATTATTCTTTTTATTGCAGTGGTGATGGGATTCATTCCTTATTTTTTCTTTCTGATTTTTCATTGTTACTATATATGAATGCAAGTGATTTCTGTGTATTGATTTTGTATCCTGTAGCTTTAGTAAATTCACTGATTAGCTCTAGTAATTTTATGATAGTATCTTTATGGTTTTCTAAGTATAATATCATGTCATCTGCAAACAGTGAGAGCTCTACTTCTTTTCTGATCTGGATTACTTTTATTTATTTATTTATTTCTTCTCTAAGCTATAGATAGGACTTCTAAAACTATGTTGATTAATAGTGGTGAGAGAGGATACCCTTGTCTTGTTCCTT
Source organism: Bos indicus (assembly GCF_029378745.1). Classification (NCBI taxonomy): domain Eukaryota; kingdom Metazoa; phylum Chordata; class Mammalia; order Artiodactyla; family Bovidae; genus Bos; species Bos indicus. The sequence continues at coordinate 6,427,788 of NC_091771.1, forward strand.
ATCTTAAAGGGATTTCTTTCAGTTTTTCACCATTGAGAATGCTTGCTGTGGGCTTATCATATATGGCCTTTACTACAATGAGGCAGGTTCCTTCTATGCCCATATTTTGAAAAGTTTTAATCACAAATTGTTGCTGAATTTTGTCAAAGGCTTTTTATGCATCTATTGAGATTACATTATGGTTTTTATCTTTGAATTAGTTAATATAGTGTATCACATTGATTGACTTGCCTATATTGAAGAGTCCTTGCATCCCTGAAGTAAACCCAACTTGATGATGGTGTATGAGCTTTTTAATGTGTTGTTTAATTCTGTTTGCTAAAATTTTGCTGAGGGTTTTTGCATCTATGTTAATCAGTGATATTGGCCTGTAGTTTTCTTTCTTTTTTTTTTGTATTGTTTTTGTCTGGTTTTGGTATTAGGTGATGGTGACCTGAATGAGTTGGAAGTGTTCCTTCCTCCTCAATGTTTTTTAAAAGAATTTTAAAAGGATAGCTAATAGCTCTTCTCTAAATGTTTGATAGAATACACCTGTGAAGCCGTCTGGCCACCTGTGAAGCCTCAACATGGCCCTGGGCTTTTGTTTTCTGGGAGATTTTTGATCACAGTTTCAATTTCAGTGCTTGTAATTGGATTGTTCATAATTTCTATTTCTTCAGGGCTTAGTCTTGGAAGACTGAACATTTTTAAGAATCTGATCATTTCTTCCAGATTATCCATTTTATTGCCATATGGTTAGTTACACTTAATAGTCTTTTTCTGCTGCTGCTGCTGCTGCTAAGTCGCTTCAGTCGTGTCTGATTCTGTGCAACCCCATAGATGGCAGCCCACCAGGCTCCCCTGTCCCTGGGATTCTCCAGGCAAGAACACTGGAGTGGGGTGCCATTTCCTTCTCCAATAATAGTCTTATAATCCTTTGTATTTCTGCATTGTCTGTTGTAACCTTTCCATTTTCATTTCTAATTTTGTTGATTTGATTCTTCTCTCTTTTATTCTTGATGAGTCTGGCTAAAGGTTTGTCAGTTTTGTTTATCTTCTCAAAGAACCAGCTTTTAGTTGTATTAATCATTACTATTGTTTCTTTCATTTCTTTTAAATTTCTTTCTTTCTGATCTTTATGATTTCTTTCCTTCTGCTAATTTGTTGTTGTTGCTGTTCTTCTTCTTTTTTCCAGTTGTTTTAGATGTAAAGCTAAGTTGTTTATTTGATGTTTTTTTTTTTTTTTTTTCCATTTCTTGAGGTAGGATTGTATTGCTTTAAACTTTCTTCTTAGAACTGCTTTTGCTGCGTTACATAGGTTTTGGGTTGGCATGTTTTCACTGTCATTTGTTTCCAGGAATTTTTTTTATTTCCCTTTTGATTTCTTCAGTAAATTTTTCATTATTTGGAAATGTATTGTTTAATATCCATGTATTTGTGTTTTTACAGTTTTTTTTTTCTTGTAATTGATATCTAGTCTCAATAGCATTGTCTTCAGAAAAGATGCTTGATATGATTTCAATTTTCTTAAATTTACTGACTTTTAATTTGTGATCCAAGACGTGGTCTATCCTGGAGAATTTTTCATGTGCACTTGAGAAAAAGATATATTCTTTGGCATTTGGACAAAATCTCCTAAAGGTATCATTGAGATCCATCTCATCTAATGTATCATTTAAGACTTGTGTTTCTTTATTAATTTTCTGTTTTGATGACCTGTCTGTTGGTGTAAGTGGGGTATTAAAATCTCCTATTATCACTGTGTTACTGTCAATTTCTCCTTTTACGTTTGTTAGTGTCTGTCGTATATTGAAGTGCTCCTATGATAGGTGCATAGATATTTACAATTGTTATGTCTTCCTTGTGGATTGACCCCTTTATGTAGTGTTCTTCCTTATCTCTTGTAATATTATTTATTTTAAGGTCTATTTTGTCAGATACGAGAATTGCTCCTCAGCTTTTGAATTGATGCTTTTGCACTGTGGTGATGGAGAAGACTCTTGAGAGTCCTTTGGACAGCACAAAGATCAAACCAGTCAATGTTAAAGGAAATCAACTCTGAATATTCATTGGAAGGACTGACACTCAAGCCAAAGCTCCAATAATTTAGCCATCTGATTTGAAGAGCCAACTCATTGGAAAAGACCATGAAGGAGGGAAAGATTGAGGGTAGGAGGAGAAGGGGGCAACAGAGGATGAGATAGTTGGATGGCATCATTGACTCACTGGACATGAGTCTAAGCAAACTCTGGGAAGTGTTGACAGACAGGGATGCCTGGCATACTCCATCATCGGGTTGCAAAGAGTCAGACATGACTGAATGACTTAACAAAATCAACACATGATCAGGTGAACTCGGGATCAACTACAAATTCAGATAGGAACGTTTTACTTAAACAAACAAACAAACAGATTTCTCCCCTTTGATCATCTCCAAATACACTATATTCAGATTATTTTATTCAAAAAAGTATGAGAACTATTATAATCTTCTGTGTCCCTTCTCATCAAGTGCTGATCAGCTGCCCAATATATTTGGCATGTTGCTTTAGGGGTTTTCTTTTTAAGAAGGTCTTGATTTAACTCATTTTATTCTTTCAAATAGATTTTTAAATTTATTTCACTCAATAATGATGGTTTATTGTATCATAGTTGAAAATGGATAGTGAATTAAAAAACCAATGAAAACACATTAAATATTAGTTGAATAGGAGAAAGAGTAGACACAAAAGAAAAGATAAATAGCAAACATGAAAGCAACAGCAATTAAGATTACTCAGTTCTAAGAATAATGCTTATTTTATTTAGAGAGCAAAGTAAATTTAGCCAATCCAATAAATAATACATGAAAACATGATAAATAATACACAACTATTATAAGACTAGTGGTCTAAATGTTCCTTTCAGATAGAGCAGATATTATAAGAGATCTTATATTTCTAGATAGTTCTTATATATTCTTTATTAATATTTTTGGAATCAAATGAAATAAGTCTTCTGAGGATCACTATCTTATGTCTAAGATCACTTTCTTCTCCTTCAGCTGAAATGTGAAAACCGTCACTTTATTACACTCTCTCCCAATCATATTCATATGTCCTTTTGACTTTGTTCTTGACCAGCAACTAATGGTCGCTACTTTGGGAATATGCCAATAAAGGGAAACTTAGTATTTTGCAGTGAGCAATTTCCCTCAGTAAACATTACTTGTCACCTCAGAAATACAGCTCACCAACTTCATCCTAGCTCCCAGAATGTTTTTTTTTTTTTTTTAACCTCATAGCAGTTCACATTTTTACTGTGATATCTGATAGCATTTCCAGAAATTAGTGTGGCTAAAGTTTTGAGTATGGGTTTGTTAATGGGTGTGTGTGTGTGTGTGTAAATTTTGACAACACACAATTCAAAGTTTAATGACATGAGGTATAAGTTTTTAATTATATTTAACTATCCACCAATAATTTATAATTTGTAAATGGATTGTGATTGTTCTCTGGCATTCTTTTTAATACCTGATTTTTCTACTTTATCTAGGAACAAATGAGAGGATTTTCTCAAATTTTTTTTCTGCAAGTGACCACCTGTCTGGTTTCTATGTATGTGTAATGATATTTGATTTAAAAAATATGTTAATTCTTACTATTAAACATGCTGGAGCTTCTCAGGTGGTTCTGTAGTAAAGAATTCACCTGCCAATGCAGAAGATGCAAGAGACTCAGGTTTGATCCCTTGGTCAGAAATATCCCCTGGATAAAGAAATGGCAAATCACCCCAGCATTCTTTCCTGAGAAATCCCATGGACAGAGGAGCCTGGCAGGCTATAGTCCATGGGGTCACAAAAGAGTTAGACATCCCTTGCCAACTAAATAACAACAATTAAACATACTTAGACACAGAAAGACTTATTAAACATTTTTCTATGTTTTTTATTATTGTTCATGTTTCCCCCTATTTAAGAAAAGAAATTCTGAATTTCTGATCCAGGTTTAACTACTGTTATACCATGAATAATACACTCTTCTAGTTCCCCAGTATCCTCCATGTCCTTAAATGAATGATCACTTTGCAGTCTTTATCTTCCTTGATCTTTTAGCAGCATTTTACACAGTTGAGAATTCCCTCCTTTCAATATGTTGTCTAAAATGTGTATCTTCTTCTAGTTTTATTTCTATCTCGTAGTACCTTCTTCTCAGGACCTGTGACAAGTTCTTTTTCTTATAAATTTATGAATGTAAAAGCAGCTTTAGGGCTTCAACCTTTTTAATGCTTTATTCTCTGTCTTTACTCACTGCTTTGTAATGTGTTCTGGACTATGGCTTTAAATAGAATTTATGTACCCATTTCTCTTCTCTGGCATCTGTGCAGTATGGCATAATGGTATACATGGAGGCAGAAATAAATTTGCCTATATTGTTATAATGTTATAAATTTATTAAGGCTGCAAAGTGCTAAATAAAATATGCTTATAATGGCATAGTTTGATGTATATACCAAAAATGTGGATAACTGAAATTAACTTTAGAAATTTTGTAGTGATTTATTGTAGCAAAACAGAGATTTGGGTCATGGCCCCTATCTTATAGCACACCACCTGTTTTCCCATGACAAACTCCTTCCCTTGCTACTCACTTGGTCATGTATGACTCATTGCAACCCCATGGACCCCATGAACTTAGCCCTCAAGGCTCCTTTGTCCATAGAATTCTCCAAGCAAGAATACTGGAGTAGGTAGCCATTGCCTTCCCCCAGGAGATCTTCCCAACCCAGGGATCAAACCTAAGGCTCCTGTGCTGCAGACAGATTCTTTACTATCTGAGTCTCCAAGGAAGCCCAAAAAAGGCCTTACAAACACATATTAGGATAACTCTGAGTAAAAGTACAAACTCCATCTATATTTCTTGCAAAGAATCATCACTTGGTTATACTCTGGAGATTGGGCTTAGGAAAAGACCTATACAGGTCTTTGGGACAATTTCACAGAGTACTGTGGCATCCTAAATACTTGAACTGGAGTTAGAGTGAATGGTCTGTAAGGATTCCAGATGTTTATATGTCACTGACTGCACAAACTACATGCATTAGGGTAGCTGAATAGTCAGACAAGGAAAATTAGGGCCTTCTAAATCTTGAAACCCAGGACAGAAGCCACTTTTGTATTACCTAAAAGCACTATTGCCTTAAATCCGAACCTCATGTCAGGCCTCTTGCTCACACTTTTGGATTTCATATCTAACTAATTGCTTTATGTTTGTACCTGGGTGCCCAACACTCAGCTCAAACCCCAAAGTCTCCAAAGTCTCCCCTTATTTCCAGGATAGTAAGTCAGAGTCCTAAAAATGGCCTGCAAAACAGTTAATAACCTGATTCCTATAAACCTCTCTGGTTTATATGGCTTTTCTTTCTCTTAACTTATTCACTTCTGTGCAGAAAGCTTTTGACACTTCTAAATGAATGCATCAGGCATGTTCTTGTTATAGTGTTCTTGTTCTACATGCTAACTATGCCTCAGTATTTTAGTATTCCTTTAAAAAATATGATAAACACACAAAATAAGAAAAAAAAAAAAAAAACCTCAAAATACTAAAAAGCTGAAAGTAATGAGCAAAATCACATTTTTAAAAAATGACCCAAAAGTTGGGTTTATTATATAGGAATTTTAATTCTGATTAGTATATTTAAGGAACTTGTGGGCAAGGTGATAACATTAAAGAAAATTCCAGCTATTTTAGTAAAAAGAAGGGCATTTTTTCAAAAATTAAGAGTTAGAATTAAAAGAAAAACATATTATTGAATATTTTAAATAACTTTGATGTAATATAAGAATGGATACAGCTGAGAAAAATAATCATTGAACTGAAAGGCCCCATAAGAATTGTTCAAACCAAAACGCAGCCTTGAAAAGAGAGTGAAAAAACCCTAATGCACACTATATAAGAGTTGGGCTTCCCAGGTGGTTCAGTGGATAAAGAATCCACCTGCAATGCAAGAGACACAGGTAATGTGGCTTGGATCCCTGGGCTGGGAAGATACCTTGAAGGAGAGCGTGGTCACCCATTTCAGTATTCTTCCTGGGAAATCCAATGGAGAGGAGACAGGCAGGCTAGGCTTGCACTCATGCACACACATTCAAGAGATATTGTATGTGCCTACTGAGTCACTTCAGTCGTGTCTGACTCTGAGACCCCATAGACTGCAGTCCAGGATCCCCTGTTCATGGGGATTCTCCAGGTAAGAACACTGGAGTGGGTTGTCAAGCCCTCCTCCAGAAAAGTTATTGGGTAATGTTAAATGATCCAGAACACATGTAACTGAAATTTTGAGAAGGATAAGAGATAGAGAGGATGGGACAAAATTTTATTTAAAAAAAATAGAAAAGAATGTTTCAGAATTATTGAAAGAAGAAAAAGATGTAGCCCAAAATTCTGAGATCCCCAAATACAACAAAACATACACTCAGGTATATCCTAGTCAAAATTAAGTTTGAAACTCTGAATTATTATTTTAAAGTTTCTCATTTGACTTTGGACTTACATGAATTAGTTATTCTGATTATTTCAGAATGTTTTTATTGGCCAAGAAAGGTAAAATGAACATGCACGTTAAAATTACAACCATTATGTTTCAATTAACTACTAAACAAAATTTGAATGCAAATTACCAGTGCAATACTTTTGCACAGAATCTTCTAATAAATTATTTTTATTATTCACAATACTAACAGAATATAAATAAGTTCACAAGAAAGACACAGCCACATTTATCAAGATGTTATTATTTTTTAGTTATGAAAAAATTTTTGAACAATTTCATGTGGTTCAATTATTTGATGAGAACTTTGGGATGCAATTCTTATAGCCTATTCTATAAATCTCAATTATTTTCTGCTATCTTATCAACTAGAAAAAAAAAAAAAAACCTCATGCCAGATAAAGTTACTATCAAAACAGAATCTCTGTATTGAATATCTTTCAGAAGAGTATATGTCATTCATTTTGCTTTCAATATGCAGTTATTGGTAGGTTAACACTGAGTGCTTTCAAATTATCTACCATTTATTTAGGTCTTCTATATCAATGTGATGGACAGTATAATATTAAATACTTTTTCAAAACAAAATTAAACACCAAAGTAGCAGTTTTATGTCAATGTACACTTCTAAATATGACAATTTTCATCTTTTCAGTGTCTACTGATAATGAATGTTCACAGATCCTGTCACAGAAAATGACCTCCACACCTCAGATTTTTATAGCAGTAAAGATATTAAAGCAAGAAATTCGTATCAGGACTAGATAATAAGGAAAATTAAATCATTAGGTCAATCAATTTTATAGTAGAGATATTTTTTCCTCCACAACTTTCAGTAAAATTATGTCTTGAATGTGATTATTGATGCTTAAATGTTAATTAAAAATATTAAGCTTATCAAATTAAATGTCAATAATTGTGGGCAAGTTTTGAGTAATTTTATTTAAATAATAAAACTTTTGAAACAACTCTTTATATAAAATGGATATACTTAAAATTTCTGATACAATATTGATATTAATTTTATAAGTGGATTGCTTATGACAAAAGCATCCAGATACAAAAGCCATATATGTTTAGTGCCCAAGCCAGATTCTATTTAGTTTTAATTTAACCTTTTATAAAATCTTTATTACTATTTCAATCAAACTTAGTATTAGTCACTCAGTCATGTCCAACACTTTTTGAGCCCATGCACTCTAGCCCAACCAGGCTCCTCTATCCATGGAATTCTTCAGGCAAGAATACTGGAGTGGGTTGCCATTTCCTTCTGCAGTTTCCTTCTCAAACTTAATAAGTGATTAAATATTCCTGAACTAGCAAAAAATAACTCCTCTAACCAGCGAAAGTTTAATTTACAATTAAAGGGCAGCTTAACTTTATGGAATCACAACAATCATAGTCTTAAATATAATTCACAATTTACTCTCAAATAATTTTTGACAATGAAAAAAGCACATATTAAAAACTACATAATGGATTCATTTGAATAACAAAATTATCACTGAGTTCATCCTATTTATTATCTTCATAAGAAAAACAAGAAATGCTCTGGTTGTCATTCAGGATGTTGAATTTAATGTCAATGTGTATGTAAGCCAAACATTTCTTCATCCAAATAACACATTTTACATTTTTAGCACATTCTTTTCTGCTGAAAGGAGCAATATATACCAAATATATCATGACTGACATATAGAATTAGATTAATATTAACAGCAAGGCTATGGTTAATTGATAGAGAATCTAGGTATTCAAACTGAAATTATTACACTCAGTTGAATTGTGATATTTTGATCAGTGACATAGTTTTATTCTTTGAGTGAGTATATTTCATTTTTTTCCTTGGTCTTAAGGCATGATTCTTACCCTAGAGTGTGTCTGTTATTTTTAAAGTATGAATTATCATCAGACTCAATGGAGTGTTTGAAATGCTCATCAGGGTCTCTAAGATGGCTGACCTGAAACACAATGTCTCCCAGGATAGCATATCTCTGGTGCTTCTTTCCATTCTCAGCTCCTTTCCTCAGAAGTCTTGAAGTGTATCTCAGGCTTAGCTGATGATACATTGACACATGGAAAGTTTCACTCACATTTCGGAGCCTCCCTTCTCCTACACAGCCACCCTGATTCCCTACCCAGCAAATTCTAGCCAAGCAAACAGCCCTGAATATAACCTTGGCCCTCTCACTCAGTGAGAATAACTTATGCCTCCTTCCTGTATTGTCAGTGAAAAGTACTCCAGGATTAAAGCTGAGTAAACTGTAAAGGTAAATTAGCATGTTTTATCTTCTCAAAAACACTTAACCCAATATATATATATTTATGCTGGAAGGTAAGTCTCAACTTTTATTCATGTGGCAGAAAAGGAATCAAAATTATCTCATCTTCTATGTTGTCTTTGAATAATATCTACTATGTTAGTTTGGCTAAAAATATTAAAATATGTATGATAATATTTATATCAACTGTACTGGCTATTTAATACCATCATTAATATGAATATACTGTTCAAAGGTTCTTAAGGTAAGTATACTGAAGTGGTGAGTGGTCAAACAGGAGATGGTAAGAGTGAACATCAACATTTTGGGAATCAGAGAACTAAAATAGACTGGAATGGGTAAATTTAACCCAGATGACCATTATAACGATGAATGTGAGCAAGAATCCCTTAGAAGAAATGTAGTAGCTATCATAGGCAACAAAAGAGGCCAAAATGCAATACTTGAATGCAATCTCAAAAATGACAGAATGATCTCTGTTCATTTCCAAGGCAAACCATTCAATATCACGGTAATCCAAGTCTATGCCCCTACCAGTAATGCTGAAGAAGCTGAAGTTGAACGGTTCTATGGAGACCTACAAGACCTTCTAGAACTAACACCCAAAAAAGATGTCCTTTTCATTATAGGGGAATGGAATGCAAAAGTAGGAAGTCAAGAAACACCTGGAGTAACAGGCAAATTTAGCCTTGGAGTACAGAATGAAGCAGGGCAAGGCTAATAGAGTGCTGCCAAGAGAATGCACTGGTCATAACAAACACCCTCTTCCAACAACCCAAGAGAAGACTCTACACATGGACATCACCAGATGGCCAACACTGAAATCAGATTGATTATAATTTTTGCAGCCAAAAATGGAGAAGCTCTATACAGTCAGAAAAAAACAAGACCAGGAGCTGACTGTGGCTCAGATCATGAACTCCTTATTGCCAAATTCAGATTTAAATTGAAAAAAAGTAGGGAAAACCTTTAGACCATTCAGGTATGACCTAAATCAAATCCCTTACAATTATACAGTGGAAGTGGAAAATGGATTCAAGGGATTAGATTTGATAGACAGAGTGTCTGAAGAACTATGGACAGAGGTTCATAACACTGTACAGGAGGCAGGGATCAAGACCATCCCCAAGAAAAAGAAATCCAAAAAGGCAAAATGGTTGTCCAAAGAAGATTTACAAATAGCTGAGAAATAAAGGGATGGTGAAGGCAAAGGGGAAAAGGAAATATATACCCATTTGAATGCAGAGTTCCAAAGAATAGCAAGGAGAGATAAGAAAGCTTTCCTCAGTGATCAGTGCAAAGAAATAGAGGAAAACAGTAGAAAGGGAAAGACTAGAGATCTCTACAAGAAAATTGGAGATACCAAAGGAACATTTCATGCAAAGATGGGCTAAATAAAGGACTGAAATGGTATTAAACTAACAGAAGCAGAAGATATTAAGAAAAGGTGGCAAGAATACACAGAAAAGCTATACAAAGAAGCTCTTCACGACCCAGATAATCACGATGGTGTGATCACTCACCTAGAGCCAAAGATCCTGGAATGCAAAATCAAGTTAGCCTTAGGAAGCATCATTATGAACAAAGCTAGTCAAGGTGATGGAATTCAAGTTGAACTATTTCAAATCCTAAAAGATGATGCTGTGAAAATGCTGCACTCAATATACCAGCAAATTTGGAAAACTCAGCTGTGACCACAGGACTGGACAAGGTCAGTTTTCATTCGAATCCCAAAGAAAGGCAATCCCAAATAATGTTCAAAATACCACACAATTGCATTCATCTCTCATAATAGTAAAGTAATGCTCAAAATTCTCCATGTCAGGCTTCAAGAGTACGTGAATGGTGAACTTCCAGATATTGAAGCTGGATTTAGAAAAGGCAGAGGATCCAGAGATCAAATTGCCAACATCTGTTGGATTATCAAAAAAGCAAGAGAGTTCCAGAAAAACATCTATTTCTGCTTTATTGACTATGCCAAAGCCTTTGACTCTGTGGATCACAACAAACTGTACAAAATTCTTAAAGAGTTGTTAATACCAGACCATCTGAACTGCATTTTGAGAAATCTATATGCAGGTCATGAAGCAACAGTTAAAACTGGACATGGAACAACAGATTGGTTTCAGTTCTGGAAAGGAGTGCATCAAGGCTTCTTAAAGAGTTGTTAATACCAGACCATCTGAACTGCATTTTGAGAAATCTATATGCAGGTCATGAAGCAACAGTTAAAACTGGACATGGAACAACAGATTGGTTTCAGTTCTGGAAAGGAGTGCATCAAGGCTGTATATTGTCACCCTGCTTATTAAACTTCTAAGCAGAATACATCATCAAAAAAGCTGGGCTGGAAGAAGCACAAGTTGGAATCAAGATTGCTGGGAGAAATATCAGTAACCTCAGATATGAATATGACACTACCCTTGTGGCAGATAGTGAAGAAGAACTAAAGAGCCTCTTGATGAAAGTGAAAAAGGAAAGTGAACAAGGTGGCTTGCATTAACATTCAGAAAACTAAGATCATGGCATCTGGTCCCATCATTGTATGGTAAATAGATGGGGAAACAATGGAAGCAGTGACAACTTTATTGTTTTGGGTTTCAAAATCACTGCAGATGGTGACTGCAGCCCGGAAATTAAAAGACACTTGCTCCTTGGAAGAAAAGCTATGACCAACCTAGACAGTATATTAAACAGTAAGACATAACTTTGTCAACAAAGTTCTGTCTAGTCAAGGTTATGGTTTTTCCAGCAGTCATGTATGGAGGTGAGAGTTGGACTTTAAAGAAAGCTGAGCATTGAATAATTGATGCTTTTGAACTGTGGTGTTGGAGAAAACTCTTGAGAGTCCCTTGGACTGCAAGGAGAATCAACCAGCCCATCATAAAGGAAATCAGTTCTGAATATTCGTTCCTAGGACTGATGCTAAAGTTGAAACTCTGATACTTTGTCCACCTGATGCAAAGAACTGACTCATTTGAAAAGACCCTGATGCTGGTTAAGGTTGAAGGCGGGAGAAGGGGACGACAGAGGATGAGATCGTTGAATGGCATCACCAACTCAATGGACATGAATTTAAGTAAACTCTGGGGGTTGGTGATGGACAGGGAAGCCTGGCTTGCTGCAGTCCATGGGGTCACAAAGAGTCAGACACGACTGAGCAACTGAACTGAACTGATCTGAATATGTATATAGACAACTATATGGTTTTAGAGTTTGCATGATAGAAAAATTGAAAATTTGTCCAAATTATTAAATTAATTCCTTGAATTTTGAGATAAAATATACTTTCCTGTGGTTTGTATTAATATTAAGGACACCAAAAGAATTTTTATATAAATACAACTGTGTCAATCTTTGTGTAGGTTTTACTATAAAAGTAATATCTCTAAGGGATACCCGAACTTCGCTCATTAAATTTCATTATCTTGAACAACTCTTTTAATTATTTGACTTTTAGTTACATCATGTTCCAATAGAAATTATATTATTTTATTTTGATCATATAGAAATTTACTGAAGAAAACAAACAAAATAGTATCTTGTAGAGAATTTGAGTGCCTAGTTATTATCAAAGCAGTGCTTACACACCACTATTTTCAAAATGCAAACTAAAAGCAAAAACAAATGCAAACTTAAAATTTGAACAAACAGTTTGCAAGGGAGGTTCAAGAGACAGAGGATATATATATATATATATATATATATATATATATATATATATATATATATAATATCTATTGCTGAATGGCAGAAACCAACATAACTTTAAAGTAGTTACTCTCCAGTTTAACAAAAAATGAACAAATGAATAATTTTAAATTCAGATCATGGAATTGTACCTAAAGAAGCCCATATATAAGAGAGTAGATACACATTGATTTCTAAAAATAATAATAAAATGTTTATCTATTCACTTAACTGTGCCAAGAAATGAAATACATGTGAAAATGTCACTGACTACTGAGAAAAATTTCCTATGGATAGGTAAAACTTTCTGGTGATAGCCTGGTTTGAGAAAAGATATAAACATATAATGAAATATTTATATTAAGATATATTTATATTACAATATTTTAAATTTTTGAATATTTATTTAGAAATTTCTTAAGATTTTGTTTTTCTATATGATTTGAGATTTTTTAATTAATTAATTTTTTATATTGAAGGATAATTGCTTTACAAAATTTTGCTTTATGTCAAACCTCAATATGAATCAGCCATAGGTATACATATATCTGTTCACTTTTGAACCTCTCTCCTACCTCCCTTCCCATCCCACCTCTCTAGGTTGATACAGAAGACCTGATTGATTTTTTTTGAGACATACAGAAAATTCCCATTCATTCTCTCTTTTTATATATGATAATGTAGGTTTCCAAGTTACTCTCTCCATACATTTCATCCTCCTCCCCTCTCCCCATGTCCACAAGTCTATTCTCCATGTCTCTTTCTCCATTGCTGCCCTGTAAATCAATTCTTCAGTACCATTTTTCTAGATTCCTTATATATGCATTAGAAAGAAAGAAAGAAGGTGAAGTCGCTCAGTTGTGTCCAACTCTTTGTGATCCCATGGACTGTAGACTCCCAGGGGATTTTCCAGGCAAGAATACTGGAGTAGGTTGGCATTTCCTTCTCCAACATATGCATTAGTATATGATATTTATCTTCCTCTTTCTGACTTACTTAGCTCTGTATAATAGGCTCTAGGTTCATCCACCCTCATTAGAACTGATTCAAATGCATTCCTTTTTATGGCTGAATAATATTCCATCATGGCATCTGGTCCCATCGCTTCATGGGAAATAGATGGGGAAACAGTGTCAGGCTTTATTTTTTGGGGCTCCAAAATCACTGCAGATGGTGATTGCAGCCATGAAATTAAAAGACACTCACTCCTTGGAAGAAAAGTTATGACCAACCTAAATAGCATATTCAAAATCAGAGACATTACTTTGCCAAAAAGGGTCCATCTAGTCAAGGCTATGGCTTTTCCAGTGGTCATGTATGGATGTGAGACTTGGACTGTAAAGAAGGTTGAGCACCAAAGAATTGATGCTTTTGAAGTATGGTGATGGAGAAGACTCTTGAGAGTCCCTTGGACTGCAAGGAGATCCAACCAGTCCATTCTAAAGGAGATCAGCCCTGGGATTTCTTTGGAAGGAATGATGCTAAAGCTGAAACTCCAGTACTTTGGCCACCTCATGCGAAGAGTTGACTCATTGGAAAAGACTCTGATGCTTGGAGGGATTGGGGACAGGAGGAGAAGGGGATGACAGAGGATGAGATGGCTGGATGGCATCACCGACTCGATGGATGTGAGTTTGAGTGAACTCCGGGAGTTGGTGATGGACAGGGAGGCCTGGCGTGCTGCAATTCATGGGGTAGCAAAGAGTTGGATATGACTGAGCAACTAAACTGAACTGAACTGAATATTCCACTGTGTGTATGTACCACAGCATCTTCATCCATTCATCTGTTGATGGACATCAAAGTTGCTTCCATGTTCTAGCTATTGTAAAAAGTACTGCAATGAACAATGAGATACATGTGTCTTTTTCAATTTTGGATTCCTCAGGGTATATGCTGAGGAGTGGGATTTCTGGGTCATATGGTGACTTTGTTTCCAGTAAACAAAACCTTTTTTTTAGTAATTGCCATACTGTCTTCCATAGTGGCTGTATCAATTTACATTCCCACCAACAGTGCAAGATCATTCCCTAGTCTCCACACACTCTCCAGTATTTACTGTTTGTGGACATTTTGATGATCGCCATTCTGACTGGTGTGAGGTGATAGTAGTTTTGTTTTGCATTTTTCTAATAATGAGTGATGTCGAGTATCTTTTCATGTTCTTGTTAGCCATCTGTATGTCTTCTTTGGAGAAATGTCTGTTTAGGTCTTTTTATCACTTTTTGATTGTGTTGTTTGTTTTTCTGGTATTGAGTAGTATGAGCTGTTTGTATATTTTGGAAATTAATTCTTTGTCAGGTGTTTCATTTGAATTATTTTCTTCCATTTCTGAGGGTCATCTTTTCACCTTGCTTTTAGTTTCCTTTGCTGTGCAAAAGCTTTTAAGTTTAATCAGGTCCAAATTGCTTATTTTTGTTTTTATTTCTATTACTCTATGAGGTGGGTCATAAAGGATCTTGCTTTGATTTATGTCATCAAGTGTTCTGTGTATGTTTTCGTCTAAGAGGTTTACAATTTCTGGCTTTATATTTAGGTATTTAATCAATTTTTAATTTATCTTTGTGTATAGTATTGGCTCAGGCGGTAAAATGTCTACCTGCAATGTGGGAGACCTGGGTTCGATCCCTAGGTCAGGAAGATCCTCTGGAGAAGGAAATGGCAACCCACTCCAGTATTCTTGCCTGGAAAATCTCATGGATGGAGCCTGGTAGGTTAAAGTCCATGGGGTCGCAAAGAGTTGGACACGACTGAGCAACTTCACTTCTTCATGGTATTAGGAAATGTTCTAACTACATTATTTAACATGAAGTTGTCCAATTTTCCCAGCACCATTATTGAAGAGGCTGTCTTTGACTCATTATATATTCCTGTCTCCTTTGTCAAAATAAGATACCCATAGGTGCATGGGATTATTTCTGGGCTTTCTATCTTGTTTCACTACTCTGTATTTCTCTTTTTGTGCCATTACTATACTATCTTGATGACTGTAGCTTTGTAGTATAATTTGAAGTCATATACATGGTTGACTCCTCCAGTTCCATTCTTCTTTCTGAAGACTGCTTTGGCTATTTGGGGTCTTTTTTGGATCCACATAAATTGTGAAGTTTTTTGATTTACTTCTGTGAAAAATTCCATTGGTAATTGGAGAGTGACCACATTGAAACTGTAGATTGCATTTGGTAGTATAGACATGTTCACAATATTGATTCTTCCTACCCAGGAAGGTGGAACATCTTTCCATCTGTTTATGTTATCTTTGATTTCTTTCATCAGTTCAGTCCCTCAGTCGTGTCCAACTGTTAGTGACCCCATGGACTGCAGCATGATAGGATTCCCTGTCCATTACCAACTCCCGAAATTTACTCAAACTCATGTCCATCGAGTTGGTGATGCCATCAAACCCTCTGATCCTCTGTCTTCCCTTTCTCCTGATGAATTCAATCTTTCCCAGTGTAACAGTCTTTTCCAATGAGTCAGTTCGTTACATCTGGTGGCCAGAGTATTGGAGTTTCAGCTTCACAATCAGTCCTTCCAATGAATATTCAGGACTGATTTCTTCTACGATTGACTAGTTGGATCACCTTGCAGTCCAAGGGACTCTCAAGAGTCTTCTCCAACACCACAATTCAAAAGCATCGATACTAAGGGCTCAGCATTCTTTATTGTCCAAATCTCATATTCATACACGACTACCGGAAAAAACAGCTTTGACTAGATGGACCTTTGTTGGTAAAGTAATGTCCTTGTTTTTTAATATGCTGTCTAGGTTGGTCACAGGTTTTCTTCCAAGAAGTAAGTTTTTTTTTTTTTTTTTTTAATTTCATGGAGTAGCCACCATCTGCAGTGATTTTGCAGCCCCCCAAATAACATCTATCACTATTTCCATTGTTTCCCTATCTATTTGCCCTGAAGTGATGGGACCAGATGCCATGATTTTAGTTTTCTGAATGTTGAGTTGTAAGCCAACTTTTTCACTCTCCTCTTTTACTTTCATCAGAGGCTCTTTAGTTTAGTTTAGTTTAGGTTTTTTTTTTTTTTTTTTCACTTTCTGACATAAGAGTGTCATCTACCTAACTGAGGTTATTGACATTTCTCCAAGCAATCTTGATTACAGCTTGTGCTTCATCCAGCCCAGCATTTCACATAATGTACTCCGCTATAAGTTAACACTGTTGAAGCCTGGCTTGGGGACTTTTGAGTATTAGTTTGCTAGTGTGTGAGACAAGTGCAATTGTGCAGTAGTTTGAACATTCTTTGACATTGCCGTTTTTGGGATTGGAATGAAAACTTACGTTTTCCAGTCCTGTGGCCACTGCTGAATTTTCCAAATTTTCTGGCATATTCAGTGCATCATATTTTAGGATTTTAAATAGCTCAACTAGAATTCCACTAGCTTTGTTCTGACTGATGCTTCCTAAGGCCCACTTGACTTTGCATTTCAAGATGTCTCGATCAGATGAGTGATCACACCATCTTAGTTATCTGCATCATGAGATCTTTTCTGTATACTTCTTCTGTGTATTCTTGCCACATCTTCTTAATATTTTCTGCTTCTGTTAGGTCAATACCATTTCTGTACTTTATTGTGCCCATCTTTGCGTGAAATGTTCCATGCTATCTCTGATTTTTTTCAAGAGATATCTAGATTTGCCCTTTCTATTGTTTTCCTCTATTTCTTTGCATTGATTGATGAGGAAGGCTTTCTTATCTCTCCTTGCTATTCTTTGGAACTCTGCATTCATGTGGGTAAGTCTTTCCTTTTCTTATTGGCCTTTAGCTCCTCTCCTTTTCTCAGCTCTTTGTAAGGACCCATCAGACAACCAGTTTGCCTTTTTGCAAATTTCTTGGGGATGGTCTTGATCACTGCTTCCTGTACAATGTTATGAACCTCTGTAATAATTCTTCAGGCACTCTGTCTATCAGATCTAGTCTCTTGAATCTACTTGTCATTTCCACTGTATAATCGTAAAAGATTTAATTTAGGTCATACCTCAATGGTCTAGTGGTTTTTCCTACTTTCTTCAATTTAAGTCTGAGTTTGACAATAAGGAGTTCATGATCTGAGCCACAGTCATCTCTTAGTCTTGTTTTTGCTGACTGTATAGGGCTTCTCCATCCTTGGCTGTAAAGAATATAATCAATCTGATTTTGGTCAATACCAAAATCAGATTGATGTCCATGTATGGAATCTTCTCTTGTGTTATTGGAGGAGGATATTTGTTACAACAGTGCATTCTTCTCACAATAAGCTGGAAATTTCTGAAAGAGATGGGAATACCAGATCACCTAACATGCCTCTTGAGAAATCTGTATGCAGGTCAGGAACCAACAGTTAGAGCAGGACTTGGAACAACAGACTGGTTCCAAATAGGAAAAGGAATAAATCAAAGCTGTATAATGTCACCCTGATTATTTACCTTATATGCAGAGTACGTCATGGGAAATGCTGGGCTGGAAGAAGCACAAGCTGTAATAAAGATTGCTGGGAGAAATATTAATAACCTCAGAAATGAAGATTACACCACCCTTGTGGCAGAAAGCAAAGAAATAAAGAGCCTTTTGATGAAAGTGAAAGAGGAGAGTGAAAAAGTTGGCTTAAAGCTCAACTTTCAGAAAACTAAGATCATGCATCCAGTCCCATCACTTCATGGTGAATAGATAGTGAAACAGTAGAAACAGTGGCAGACTTTATTTTTGGGGGGTTCCAAAATCACTGCAGATGGTGACTGCAGCCATGAAATTAAAAGAAGCTTACTCCTTGGAAGGAAAGTTATGACCAACCTAGACAGCATATTAAAAAGCAGAGACATTACTTTGCCAACATAGGTTCGTCTAGTTAAGGCTATGGTTTTTCCAGTAGTCATGTATGGATGTGAGATTTGGACTATAAAGAAAGCTGAGTGCCAAAGAATTGATGCTTTTGAACTGTGGTGTTGGAAAAGACTCTTGAGAGTCTTTTGGACTGCAAGGAGATCTAATCAGTCCATCCTAAAGGAAATAAGTCCTGACTATTCATTGGAAGGATTGATTTTGAAGCTGAAACTCCAATATTTTTGCCACCTGATGAAAAGAGCTCACTCTTTTGAAAAGATCCTGATGCTAGGAAAGATTGAAGGTGGAAGGAGAAGGGGATGACAGATGATTAGACGGTTGGATGGCATCACCAACTCAATGGACATGAGTTTGAGTAAACTCCGTTAGTTGGTAATGGACAGGGAAGCCTGGCCTGTTCCGGTCCATGGGGTTGCAAGGAGTTGGACGTGACTGAGAGACTGAACTGAACTGAACTGTGCATTCTCCTGGCAAAACTTTATTAGCCTTTGACTTGCTTCTTTTTGTACTCCAATGCCAAGGTTGCATGTTACTCCAGGTATCTCTTGACTTCCTTCTTTTGCCTTCCCGTCTCCTATAATGAAAAGGACATCTTTTTGGGGTGTTAGTTCTAGAAGGTCTTGTATGTCTTCCTAGAGGTGTTCAACTGCAGCTTCTTCAGCATTACTTGTTGGTGCATAGACTTGGATTACTGTGATATTGAATGTTTTGCCTTTGGAAACGAACAGAGATTATTCTGTTGTATTTAAGTTTGTCTCCAAGTACTGCATTTTGGACTCTTGTTTATCACGATGGCTACTCCATTTCTTCTAAGGTATTCTTGCCTATAGAAGTAGATATAAACATCATCTGATTTAAATTCACCCATTCCAGTCCATTTTATTTCACTGATTCCTAAAACGTCGATGTTCAGTCTTGGCATCTCCTATTTGCCCACTTCCAATATGCCTTGATTTATGGACCTAACATTCCAGGTTCCTATGCAATATTGCTCTTTACAGCATTGGACCTTGCTTTTATCACCAGTCACATCCACAACTGGGTATTGTTTTTGTTTTGGCTCCATCCCTTCATTCTTCCTGGAGTTATTTCTCCACGGATCTCCAGTAGCATATTGGGCACCTACTGACCTGGGGAGTTCCTCTTTCAGTATCCTATCATTTTGCCTTTTCATACTGTTCATGGGGTTCTCAAGGCAAGAATACTGATGTGGTTTGCCATTCCCTTCTCCAGTGACCACATTCTGTCAGACCTTTCCACCATGACCTGCCTATCTTGGATGGCCCCACAGGGCCTTAGTTTCATTGAGTTAGACCAGGCTGTGGTCCTAGTGTGATCAGAGTGGCTAGTTTTCTGTGATTATGGTTTCAGTATGTCTGCCCTCTGATGTTCTCTTGCAACACCTACAATCTTACTTGCGTTTCTCTTACCTTGGATGTGGAGTATCTCTTCATGGCTGCTCCAGCAAAGCACAGCCGCTGCTCCTTACCTTGGACGAGGGGTGTCTCCTCACTGCCGCCCCTCCTGACCTTGAACGTGGAGTAGCTCCTCTAGGCCCTCCTGCACCCGTGCAGCCACTGTTCCTTGGATGTGGGGTTGCTCCTCTCCTCCGCCGCCCCTGACCTCAGACGTGGGGTAGCTCCTCCCGGCCATACTACCACACAATTGCACTCATCTCACGCACTAGTATAGTAATGCTCAAAATTCTTCAAGTCAGGCTTCAGCAATATGTGAACCGTGTACTTCCAGATATTTAAGCTCGTTTTAGAAAAGGCAGAGGAACCAGAGTTCAAATTGCCAACATCAGCTGGATCATCGAAAAAGCAAGAGAGTTCTAGATAAACATCTATTTCTGTTTTATTGATTATGCCAAAGCCTTTGACTGTGTGGATCACAATAAACTATGGATAATTCTGAAGGAGATGGGGATACCAGACTACCTGACCTGCCTCTTGAGACCAACTGACTTGTATGCAGGTCAGGAAGCAACAGTTAGAACTGGACATGGAAAAACAGACTGGTTCCAAATAGGAAAAAGAGTACATCAGGGTTGTATACTGTCATCCTGCTTATTTAACTTATATGCAGAGTACATCATGAGAAACTCTGGGCTGGAGGAAGCACAAGCTGGAATCAAGATTGCCGGGAGAAATATCAATAACCTCATACATGCGGATGACACCACCCTTATGGCAGAAAGTGAAGAAGAACTAAAGAGTCTCTTGAAGAAAGTGAAAGAGGAGAGTGAAAAAGTTGGCTTAAAGCTCAACATTCAGAAAACAAAGATCATGGCATCCAGTCCCATCACTTCATGGGAAATAGATGGGGAAACAGTGACTGACTTTATTTTTTGGGGCTCCAAATTCACTGCAAATTGTAGCTAAAGCCATGAAATTAAAAGATGCTTACTCCTTGGAAGAAAAGTTATGACCAACTTAGACAGCATATTAAAAAACAGAGGCATTACTTTGCCAACAAAGGTCTGTCTAGTCTAAGCTATGGCTTTTCAAGGATGTAAGAGTTGGACTATAAAGAAAGCTGAGTGCCGAAGCATTGATGCTTTTGAACTGTGGTGTTGGAGAAGACTCTTGAGAGTCCCTTGGACTGCAAGGAGATCCAACCAGTCCATCCTAAAGGAGATCAGTCCTGGGTATTCATTGGAAGGACTGATGTTGAAGCTGAAACTCCAATACTTTGGCCACATGATGTGAAGAACTGACTCATTTGAAAAGACCCTGATGCTGGGAAAGATTGAGGGCGGGAGGAGAAGGGGACAACAGAGGATGAGATGGTTGGATGGCATCACTGACTCAATGGACATGGCTTTGGGTGGACTCAGGGAGTTGGTGATGGACAGGGAGGCCTGGCGTGCTGAAGTTCATGGGGTCTCGAAGAGTTGGGCATGACTGAGTGACTGAACTGACCTGATGGTAATTAAATTGATTCACAATTCATTATAAAAGTGAAAGTGAAAATCACTCAGTCATATCTGACTCTCTCTGACCCCAAGGACTATACAGTCCATGGAATTCTCCAGGCAAGAATGCCAGAGTAGGTAGCCTTTCCCTTCTCCAGGGGATCTTCCCAACCCAGGGACTGAACCCAGGTCTCCTCCATTGAAGATGGATTCTATACTAACTGAGCTATAAGGGAAGCCCCTCATAATAAAATTATCAATATAAACCAAATGTATGTATTATATTATTACTTGTTCAGGCTTTTGCTAGCGATGAATATGCATTAGTTTGTGATTATAATGCTACTGCCTATTTCACTTTGAGCTACTATAAATAATTTCCAGTAATTTTTTTTCTGTGTTCTTCTTAATCAATCCACAGATAAAATTTAGTTTACCAGAATTCAAGTGACAGCATGAAAACAATAGTCAGTCAGAGGCCAACCTTCCTTTTATGGAAGACTCTGCCTTATCTTTTGAAACTTACTACATGTATTACTTCTTTGAACTTTTTCTTGAATACCTATATATTTATTCAATGAGCTTATAATCCATTTTTATCCACATTCAAAACAGTTCTCTCATAGAACTTACCACATTATCTTGTAAATATTCTTAGGTAGAAAGCAGTTAATATAAGCAGCATGGGGTGGTGGAGGCAAAAATGATTCAAGCTGGTCTCTGAACTCTACCCCAGACTCGCTCTGGTGGGGCCCAGGAGAGCTCATAGATATGATACAAAATAGCCACAGAGACTTTTCTAATTCTGGCACTTGAGCCCTTGATGCACAGCTGTGTCCTCAAGTGACCTTAGGTAGCTGGGAGCCCATTAAGGGTCAAAAGTACTCTGTACATACATACATTTAATTATAACTGAGCTACGGGATAGACACACACAATAGAGCCTGTGCCACATGCTCAGTTGTGTCCAACTCTTTGCCACCCCCTGGACTGTAGCCTGCCAAGATCCTCTGTCCATGGAATTTTCTAGGCAAAAATACTGTAGAGGGTTTCCATTTATTCCTTCAGGGGATCTTTTTGAACAAAGGATCGAACCCGCATCTCCTGTGTCTTCTGCATTACTGATGGATTCTTTACCCACTGAGCCATCAGGGAAGTCCAATAACTTGCAACTGTCAGTCTAGGTCCACCTAGATTAATATGTAAAGTTCTGTCTTGGAAACCCTGTACCTCATCATTCCAGTCCTGTTGCCTCTCCTGGTTTGGCCCACCTCTATCTTAAGGTGTTCTTTCCATTCTTTCTTCAATAAGTTTGTTTTTACCACAGTTATAACCTCAGATTCTGCTTTGTGTCCTTACCAAGAACTGAGGCCCACAAGGAAGGGTCTTCTCAACTCTCCCTATCTGGTAACAACATTAAAGAAACAGTTAACACGTGTACCCCAATGTTCATTGCAGCACTGTTTATAATAGCCAGGACATGGAAGCAACCTAGATGTCCTTCAGCAGATGAATGGATAAGAGAGCTGTGGTACATATACTCAATGGAGTATTACTCAGCCATTAAAAAGAATACATTTGAATCAGTTCTAATGAGGTGGATGAAACTGGAGCCAATTATACAAAGTGAAGTAAGCCAGAAAGAAAAACACCAATACAGTATACTAACACATATATATGGAATTTAGAAAGATGGTAATGATAACCCTGTATGCAAGACAGCAAAAGACACACAGATGTATAGAACAGTCTTTTGGACTCTGTGGGAGAGGGAGGGGTGGTGATTTGGGAGAATGGCATTGAAACATGTATAATATCATATAAGAAATGAATCACCAGTCCAGGTTCGATGCAGGATACAGGAAGCTTGGGGCTGGTGCACTGGGATGACCCAGAGTGATGGTATGGGGAGGGAGGTGGGAGTGGGGTTCAGGATGGGGAACACGTGTACACTGTGGCAGATTCATGTTGATTTGTGGCAAAACCAATAGAATATTGTAAATTTTAAAAAAAATTTAAAAGTTTCAAAAAAATTATTACCTTAATAAAGAGTAAATTACTAGTAAAAAAAAAATAAACAGTTTACCTCATCCTCTCCTAGATGCTGAAAATCATGACAATTATACATTCATACTTTTGTATTCTTAAAAGCAAGTGTAGACACATATAGAATGGGTGTGAAAGATGTTTTTAGAATAAATGTAATGAAAGAAGATTTATGCAGAAATGTTGTGAATCCTGTTTCTTGGTGGTATAAAGTTGAAGTCCATATCAACATATTAAGAAATGTATAAGTCCTGGTGTCATGAACACAAACCAAAAAAAAAAAAAAAAATAGGATAAAGTCCTGTAACAAATAGGATAAAGTCCAACATAGATAACATGAAGGAGTTTCTGGTTAATTTTAGCAACTTTAACCTGTTCTTTGAGACAAACAAATCACTGCTTGATTTTAGGTATCTAATCACAATATTGAGATTACAAAATACATAAGAGATCATGTATCCAGAAAATTCCATTACTTTTAAACAAACTTCTATAGTGAAACCTAAAATGTGAAACAATCCTACAAGACTTTTGGACTTTAAGACAGATGAGGAAATTGTAGCATAGGTTGGTTGATGTCTGATATCTCTCTTCACCTCCAAGCAAACCGAGTATCCTAGGGAAAGGATTTTGAAAATCAGTGAATGTCTAGGATCCCAATATTAAAGATTACATATGAGAAACTAAGATACTTATAATTTACGTGACTACCTATTTCAAGCTCAAGCCATTGCTATTTGAAAATGAAAGATTGAACCATATCCAAAAAACTAATGCTTTATATTATAGCTACTTAAATATTTTCCCATAGAATTTAAAAGTACACATAGCAATAGAAACCATACAAAATAAAACATAGAAAAATAATCAAAATATTAATCATCATCATGTTATTATAAATTATTAAAATAAATTATTTATTATTAATATTAATTTAGTTATCAATATTAATTTAGTTATTAATACATTAATTTCAGGAGATTTTGAAGTGGTTTCATACACAGGTAAATGAAATCCTAAAAGTAGAGAGAAAATGATCGTATAAAATATTACAATAAAATATCTAAAAAATTTCCAAACAATGAAAATTATATACTCATCCATCCAAGGAGTTAATTTAAAATTTAGGACAACAAACATGAATAAAACTACACAAGGGCACAAAATAATCAAATTGCTCAAGGCTAGTGATAAAGAAAAAATAGTAAAAGCAACAAGTGCTGTGTGGATGAGTGGGCAGTACATTATTCATAGAAAAAAAAAAGAGAGAGAGAGAAACAGAGACAAAAAAATTCTGTCAGAAACAATGAACAGAAGCTAGTGTAATTAAAATAATGAAAAGAGAACAATATAAAACAACATAAAGCAAAAAGAAAAGAACAAAAAACACTGCAACTCAAACTTCTATCCCAGGCAAAACTATCTTTCAAATATGTAGTCAAGTGTTCAAAAACAAAGCAAAACAAAACAACCACAGCATCGTCAAATAATAACACAAAAAATGAGGTGAAATATAGATATTTTTCAGACATACAAAGACTGAAATAATTCATCACCAGCAGGCACACTACATGAAATGCTAAAGGAACAGTTCTTCATGCAGAAAGGATATAATCCCAGAAACACATATAAATCTACACAAAAGGATGAATAGCAGAAGATATGCAGCTGATTGCTATTGATAGTAAAATTTGAGATATGATAGATATCTTTGAATAAATGAAGCAACTCCGGTATTTCTTATAAAAGAATGCAATGTTATATATAGCTGAGTTTTTAGTTGTAGAGCAGAAATTAAACATAACATTGTAAAGCAACTATGCTTCTTTTTTTTTTTTTTTTAGAAAAAATCACTGTTACAGAATTCAATAGTAAATGCAACTGTAAAAGGCAGAAATTTAAGTTGCAGATTTACATAACTCTTCAAAATACACATGTAAAAAATATGTACTATAAAGAGGTCAGAGTGAAACATAAGAATATTCCTAAATAGTTGTACAAATATTTGTGATACCCTTTAGTTAAAGGAGATCTCTTATTTATGAGAGGTCTTATGATTACAAGTATTCTAGTTCTTCATATATCTAACAATAGACATACATATTCATTTTAATAATGCAAAGAAAATTATACTGAAAGTTTCAATAATTTGTAAATTATCTAAAGTTCTAATCCAGTATTATGTATTTACCTGTGAAATGTCAAATATAATGAAGACAATGTCAGCAGTTTTTATGGAAAAATCATTATGTTTTAATCATCAGGGTTCACATACTTGTTTAACAGCTAAATTTATGAAAGTAGAATTAAATCATAGTTTTGAAATGTGGAACCTTAAAATGATTTATTAAATTTTTTGTAATATAGAACTTTCTGATGGTGAAAAAATTAGCATATGTGGGGCTTTAAACATTTTCCAAAGTGTATATATTATCTGACTTAACTGTACTAAGAGGGAAAAAAAATTATCTTTCCCCATTATATTGGTCAAAATATAGAAATTAAGTTAGCTTCCTAGTGTTTACTATTGACTTAATGCTGCCAAAAGTACAGAATGGAACAAAACAAAATTTAGAACCAAGAGATATTTTTCTCATTTAAAGTTAAGGAAACGCATGAACTTCTCAGTTAGCTGGTTTAGAGGTAGCAAATAAAGCATTGTGTTTTATCTGCAGCCTAAAATAACACCATACTTCCCATATTCCCTTTCGTTTAGGTTATGTCCACCTTTCTGTGTGTGAGTCAGTGGAAGGTTAAGAAAAAAAAAAAAGATGTAAAACATAAAACATATGTTTTCCTAAAATATATGTTTTCCCTTCCTAAAACAAAAAATTTACCAGGACTAATCCTCTGTCTTCCAGTATTAGACCGTTAGCTACTGATAGCAGAACAGACATTGAATCTGCATGTAAAACATCTACACCACACCATCAAGTAAGTGAGAATTAAGTTGATGCCCAGAGGCTTAGATTTCAAGTTGATCTTCTGTTCTAGCTGGAATTACTCTCATATACACAGATATTGTTCTTTGAAGTGGAGCACTTCCAAAGAGTAACTTAAAATGTGTGGCATAAATTTAGGAATTTGATGATAAGAATATTGATAGGAGATACTGCTTAAGCATTACAAAACATTTGGGAAAAAGGATTTCTGTGATAATTTGAAAGACATGCAATGTGTCCATCGATCCTCTGACTTTCTGGGAAGTGACTCGAAAACAGATTATTAGGCGTGGGTGTGATTTGTTAACAGGTAGTTTAGACCATGATTAAATAAAAAAGATAATTTCAGGCAAGAAATTGTTGGTTTTCAAGCTGAAACAAAAAGGAATAAAATCTAGTCTTTAATGGGTTAGAAAAGCCTCTTGCAAAAATACAAAATACACATGGAAAGATTTAGCTTTGCAGGAAACATTTAAATTAAAGGTGAAATTTTAAAAGTTGACCCAGGCAGGAGCCTGCTATGTCCCCCTTTGCCTGCAAAGTAATGAGCTATCCTTTTTTACTCTCCCTTCCCTCCAAAAAACAAGCTACTCTTAATGGCTTCAAGACAATTTCTTCAAGTTGAGACAAAGAGGCATTTTAATGCATAAACAAAAAAATAAATTAGGCTTAAGATGTATATTTGGAGGAGAACTTTGACTGTAACTATTGATGCAAAGAAATGATTGGAAGTTAGCAAGACCTGAGGCTTAAGGTATCAGGTTGTATTAGAATTTATGCTAGGTATTCCTCATCTGTGAAAGCATATTAAGCATTCTGAGTGACTGCCCTGTGAATTCCAGTCTGCTCTATACATTGTGCATACTTCCTTTCTCCAATAGCATTGAGTTTGCTTGCCCAGTAGAATATGAATGAACATGAATATGCCATATAGAAGCAAAAACTTTAAAAGTCATTGTACATTCCAATCAACTTTCTTGTTGTTCTGCCATGAGAAAACGTTGTCTAAAATTGAAACGGCTCCAAAAGGCTTGATCCAGAATGAAGAAACGTGGACCATGTATGAAGAAAAGTGAAGTTGACCCAAAGCTTATTCATAGCCTGGAGCTAAACACAGATGTTTCTGACACATGTTCAAAATGTAATGTGACCAAAAATAAACATATGTTGATGCTAAAAGTCATTGATATTTTAAAGGCTGTTTTGTATCACAGCAAAATCAAGAAAAAACAAATAACATAAATTCTAAATTTTAGTAGATTTTCTTTTCAAAGAGATAATCTCTCTCTTTTTTTTCTTTCTGAGCTCTAAAATAAAATACTATCCTTAAAATATCATTGCAACAAGTTTATAGATCTTAATGACACCAAGTCCCTATCACTTTCATCAATTAAAACAATTGTATTAGATTTCTTCTGAGAAACAAAGAATATGTTATAAGATTTATTTTTTAATGAGATTCATTATAAGAATAATTTTATGTGATAATGAAGATTAAAAAGTCCACAATTTACCTCTAGCAAGCCCTTTGCCTGCCCTTACACAATGGTGTAATTAAATAGTGCTATAATTCAATCCTAGTTCAAAGCCTGAAGAACTAGAGGAACTATTGGTGAGTCAAGTTCCAGTTCAAGTCCAAAGGCTTGAGAACTGGGGGTGTTGGTGGTTGGGGGTCAGGGGTAATATTGCAAGTCCTGGTCAGAGTCTGAAGGCCCAGGAACAAGGAAAGCTGATATCAGATAGCAGAAGGTGAATGTTGAAACATAGTGCAAATTAGTCTTCCTCTGCCTTTTTGTTGTATTCAGACCTAAAATGGATTAGATGATGCCATCCACATTGATGAGGGTAATCTTTTCTACTCAGTCTGCCCATTTAAATGCTAATCTCTTTTGGAAAATCCTAAAATATATGCAGAAATAATGTTTAACCAGCTCTCTGAGCATTTCCTGACTCAATAAAGTTGATACTGAAAATTAACTCTCAGACCAAAGTAGCCTAATAAGCAAGGAAGACTCATCTAGAATGCAGGCAGAATAAGTGAACATTCTTTCAAAGAATAAACTAAAAATAAAATTCAGGGGTTCCTGTTATTGTTAAAGCAAATTATTGTTAAAATTCCTGTCAATGACAAATCAAATATCCCATTCTGTCTTTCTAATACAATTTTTTTGGGGGGAGTATGATAAAATCGGGGCTTATCTGGTGGCTCAGTGGTAAAAGAATATTCTTGCAATGCAGGAGCCATAGGAGACAAGGGTTCAATCCCTGGGTAGGAAAGGTCTCCTGGAGAAGAGCATGGAAACCCACTCCAGTATTCTTGTCTGGAGAATCCCATGGACAGAGGAGCCTGGCAGGCTACAGACCATAGGGTTGCAAAGAGTTGGACACAACTGAGCAACTTAGCATGCATGTACATGGCAAAATGGTTATTTTACCTGTTCTCTACCATTGCCTATTAGTAGCAACATATTTTATTCTTTAAAGTAGGCATTGATAAACTTTTTGTACAAGGCTAAATATTAAATATTTTAGGTTTGGGGGCCATAAAATCTCTGTAAGAACTATTCCATCCTACTCACATCTGTCATTGTAGCTTTGAAAGTAATCATAGTCAACTCGTAAACAAATGAGTGTAGCTGGGTTCCTATAAAACTTTATTTTTTAAAAAATAAAGCAGTCAGCTGGACCATAGGCCATATTCTGAAGACCTTTGCTTTTCAATAACAGGTTATGAAAGTCATGCATAAGACTGATGGAAAGGACTGCACTTAATGTGGAAATACTGGACAAGCAGTGGGTGATTGCGCTTTTAGTATTGCTATTGGATGATGGGCAGGGAGTGCTTTCTTTGTGGCTCAGTGGTAAAGAACCTATCTACCAAAGTGGGAGATGTGGGGTCAGTCCCTGATCTGGGAATATCCCCTGGAGAAGGAAATGGCAACCCACTTCTATTATCATGTCTGGGAAATTCCATGGACAGAGAGCCTGGCAGGTTACAGTCCATGGGGTCACAAAGAGTCAAACACAACTTAATGGCTGAAGAACAACAAGGAGGGTGGAGTGTGTTTTTTGAGAGTGGAGAGTGACCAGAACAACAAAATATGGCAAAGATTGTTTCTGAATCTATAATCCCACTTCTTTCATCTATGTGAGGGTGTACAGTGGAGTTTCTTATTCTTAGATATGGTCAAGAATTCAGTTACACGGCTTATTGTGATTTGAGAGTTATCAGATTAGAAGTCAATGTTATCTTAGATAATTTAGATTTATAAAATTTAATTTAAATTTAATAAAAAGATTTAATAAAAAAAAGATTTCTATTACTTATGTCTTGAACTGAATACTGTTCAGGTCAATATAATAGTATCAGTCTTGTTGAAGTATTTGAGTATGCATTTTATTGTCAAATATGTTCTTCAGATAATTTCTGTGAACATTTTAGGTAATAGAAGTACATTGAGTAGAAAGATAAGGGTAATTGTGTAAAGCCCAGAAAACAGCTTTCCTCCATATCCATGTCTATTTTGGAGCAAAGAGTGATAATTGAGTATAATGAAGCACACAAGTGATTCTATTCTTAGGTAAATTGCTTTTAGAATTATATATTGCACAAAGGTTCATTAAGGTTTAGTAGATTAAGACATTTCCAAATTCAGAGAAACAGCTCTTATTTCCAAGACAAATCTGATTCTGTATGGTTCTAAAATCCTTATCATTTCTATAGTTCCCTAGTAAGACCATCATGAAATATTATGGCTAGATTCTATGTAAGAAAAAGTAAATAACACATAGTACATGTCAATCTGGAAAGAATTTGGGTAATTAAAAACAAAAAAACAGTGAACTTCAAACTGTAGCACTTTCTTCATGATGGTATTTTTTGAATAAGTAATCTCGGCATTTTGGCTTAAGATTTGGGAAATTCCAAAATTGTCTTGAATAATGTCAAAAGAGAATGAATTATATACTTGATATCCTGACTAAAAACCTGTTTGACCAAAAAAGAATAGACTATAGACCACAGAGCTTTATCTACTTCTTTACTTGCTAACCTGTGGATTTTCCCAAACAAATATTTATATGTTTCAACCAAGCCTGTACAATGCAGTTGAGTTGAGACTTAACTTCATTTTGCCCATGTTGATGTAACCTGAGCTTTTTAGAATAATACAGCTTAGCTGGAGGGCAACATCTCCAGAACTGGGCTTCAAGTTCAGATAATTATTTATAATTACATCTTTTTTACATAATTTCAAAGAGAATGTTATTGCCAATAAAATACCTTAAAAGGACTTTAAAGATAAAATAACAGTTTAGTGTTTCTGAAGTATAAAATATTTGAAAAGTGAAGATAATGAATTATGCAAAATAACAAATTATTATTTAAATTGACTATATTCTTTGGCATTGACTTGCTCAGAGTAGGAAAGGTAAATAATTTTTGTCAATTTCATATTTTATTTGACAGAACATTTTGCATTGTAACCATTAACTCCTAAAACACATTAAGCATTTGGATAAGACATGATGTGGTAAAAGATATGGAAGTTTTCGTTTCTGGATTTTTGGTAAATTTTAGCTATAACTTGTCATTACAATCTTCATAGTATTTTGAACAGTCCAATAGTTTTGATAACTACATTTTCAAATAAATAATATTTCTGATTCTGTTTGTGACTTTTATAGTTCAGAAGCAGAAAACAGTTCTTGTTCTGAAACCAAAACATTTTACAGTCTTTAGCTCTGTAAATATTTTAACAATTTGTTGTTTTCATTTCTTCCTTTTTTCCTCTCTTCATTCTTTACTTTTCCTTCCTCCTTTTTAAAAATATTCTTGCTTTTCCTTTTAAAAAAACTTAATCTCTTTTACTAAAAGTATCAGCCTTGCTTTTATCATTTGGCTACATTCTTTGGTCTTCTAGGAGGCAAGAGCATTTCTTCTACAGTTTCTCATATAGTCATTATGAGATTAAGCTCTTTCACATCATCATATCCCTACACCCTGTGCATGTCTCAGTCTGGATGGAATCTGATCTTTTGGCCACTTATTGTCCTAAGGAAGGCATGTCTGCCAGAAAGTCAAGATACTTATCAGACACTTACCTTAAAATAACTCATGACAGCCCGTCTACTTATTGAAGGCTTACACTACAACAACTTGTAAGTCCTTAAAGACCATCTTTTCTTCTTATATCAGAATCAACAATAATTCCCACCAAGTTGAACTTTCTTATAAAACAAAAAGAGACTCACAGATTTAGAGAACAAATTTATGATTGCCAAGGGAAAGACAGGGTGTGTGTGGAAGGACAGCAAGAGTTTGGGATGGACATGTACACACTGCTGTATTTAAAATAGATAACCAACAATAAATTATTGCATAGCACATGGAACTTCAGTTCAGCTCAGTTCAGTCGCTCAGTTGTGTCTGACACTTTGCAACCCCATGAATCGCAGCACGCCAGGCCTCCCTACAGCTCCCAGAGTTCACTGAGACTCACGTCCATCGCATAGGTGATGCCATCCAGCCATCTCATCCTCTGTCATCCCCTTCTCCTCCTGTCCCCAATCCCTCCCAGTGTCAGAGTCTTTTCCAATGAGTCAACACTTCGCATGAGGTGGCCAAAGTACTGGAGTTTCAGCTTTAGCATCATTCCTTCCAAAGAAATTCCAGGGCTGATCTCCTTCAGAATGGACTGGTTGGATCTCCTTGCAGTCCAAGGGACTCTCAAGAGTCTTCTCCAACACCACAGTTCAAAAGCATCAATTCTTTGGCGCTCAGCTTTCTTCACAGTCCAACTCTCACATCCATGCATGGCCACAGGAAAAACCATAGCCTTGACAAGATGGACCTTTGTTGGCAAAGTAATGTATCTGCTTTTGAATATGCTATCTAGGTTGGTCATAACTTTCCTTCTAAGGAGTAAGTGTCTTTTAATTTCATGGCTGCAGTCATGATCTGCAATGATTTTGGAGCCCAAAAACATAAAGCCTGACACTGTTTCCACTGTTTCCCCATCTATTTCCCCTTAACTTGGCTCAATGTAATTTGGCAGCCTGGATGGGAGGGGAGTTAAGGGGAGAATGGATATTTATATCTCTATATATGTATGTGGCTGAGTCCCTTCTTTATTCACCTGAAACTATCACAACAATGTTTATTGATCAGATATACCTCCATACAATATAAAAATTAAAAGAAAAAACAATCCCCACCAGGCAACTTAAAAACATTATGGCTTCTTGCCATTATAAGATATTTTCCCACTTCCCCAGAATATTCTTTCAGTTTTACCAGAATCTGTCTCTAGGATTACTTAATTTTTAAGATCATTCAAGCAAGCATGTTTTATTTGCAGAATGAATCTACACACACGCACACACACACATATACAGTCACATAAAGAGAGAGATGTTTAGAAAAAATTAATTCATTATTGGTGATACTATTATTATTGATTAAATCTTTAAATTTCTTTTTTAATTGCATTTAGTTTTTTTGGAAGGAGCATGTTTAGCTCATATTCACTGAACTTTTTGTAATTAAGTAGCAGTTTAAAAATCAAAAACATCTAAAGAGTGTTTAAATCTACAGTGTTTTGTATATGGTTTCAATTTTCATGGATATATGAAACCTAGTAGATTTCCTATCTGCATACATTTCCAGCAGCTATTGGGTTTCTAAGGACAAAAATTATAAGTAATTTCCTTCAATTTTATATTCAGAGAGATTAGTATAGTACTGGTTACATAATGTGCAGGCTATAACTAAATAATAATTATCTATAAAAATTAATAGATTATTAAAATAACTACTTTGGCTTTTAGAGATTCTTTGAATTTTATGTAACATATTGAATGTAGATAATTTATTTAGGTATACGTCTTTTTAATATGAGTAATAAATTAGAACACATTATCTAAGATAAATATCTAATTATATACAGCATACAGAGTTTTCATTAAATATTTTTTTCTATTTTGCTTTGATAAAGATAAATATAACCTTACACTTATTCTAATAATTTGCATAATATTGCTGATATTTTGCAATGAACCAGAAGGAGTTTCCATTAAAAAAATGTGTTTTTTTTTAAAGGACTTATTTCAGTTACAGTTTTTGATTTCTGTTGTGCTCTGCTTAGTTGCTCCCTCATGTGTGACTCTGTGTAACCCCATGGACTGTAGCCCACCAGGCTCCTCTGTCAAGGAGTCTCTAGAAAAGAGTGAGTTACCATGCCCTCCTCCAGGGGGTCTTTCCAACCCCTGGAATAAATCCCGCATTGCAGGATTCTTTACCATATGAAACACCAGGGAAGCCCAAGAACACTGGGGTGGGTAGCCTATCCCTTCTCCAGGGGATCATCCCCACCCAGGAATAAAACTGGGGTCTCCTACATTGCAGGTGGATTCTTTACCAGCAAAGCTACTGAGAGAGTAAATTCCTAGGCAGGTTTATAAGAAGTCTGGCGTGCCTGAGGAAGAGAAAGGGGTCTGGGGTTCTCAAAGAGGAGATAGGGGACTGGAAATTAAAGAAGAAAAAAGGGAAAACTTTTTCTTCTTCTTTTTTTTTTTTCCTGCATTCCTTAGTTTTAGTCACATAAAAGCACAGAACCGATGATTACACAACAAACAACTCAATTTAAACTAAATACTAAAGACTATTTCATCCAATTCCTAAGAAAGGCAATGCCAAAGAATGCTCGAACTACTGCACAATTTACTCATCTCAGATGATTGTAAAGTAATGCCCCAAATTCTGCAAGCCAGGCTTCAACAATAGGTGAATCGTGAACCTTCACTTGTTAAAGTTGGTTTTAGAAAAGGCAGAGGAACCAGAGATCATATTGTAAAAATCAGCTGGATCATCAAAAAAGGAAGAGAGTTCCATAAAAACATCTATGTCTGCTTTATTGACCATGGCAAAGCATTTGACTGTGTGGATTACAATAAACTTTGAAAAATTCTTCAAGGGATGGAAATACCAGACTACCTGACCTGCCTCTTGAGAAATCTGTATGCAGGACAGGAAGCAACAGTTAGAATAGGACATGGAACAACAGACTGGTTCTTTATAGGAAAAGGAGTACGTCAAGGCTGTATATTGTTACCCTGCTTATTTAATTTATATGCAGAGTACATCGTGAGAAACGTTTTTCCAGCAGTCATGTGTGGATGTGAGGGTTGGACTATAAAGCATGTTGAGTGCTGAAGAATTGTTGCTTTTGAACTGTGGTGTTGGAGAAGACACTTGAGAGTCCCTTGGACTGCCAGGAGGTCCAACCAGTCCATCTAAAAGGAGATCAGTCCTGGCTGTTCATTGGAAGGACTGATGCTTCTGAAACTCCAATACTTTGGCCACCTGATGCAAAGAGCTGACTCATGAGAAAAGACTCTGATGCTGGGAAGGATTGGGGGCAGGAGGAGAAGGGGATGACAGAGGATGAGATGGTTGGATGGCATCACCAACTCAATGGACATGAGTTTGAGTAAACTCCAGGAGTTGGTGATGGACAGGGAGGCCTGGCATGCTGCGATTGATGGGGTTGCAAAGAGTCGGACACGACTGAGTGACTGAACTGAACTGAAGTATTATGTAACAACAATGTCTCTTGCTTGAGTACAGTTTCTCCTTCCTGAAAATCTTCTGACTAATCCTGTCATCTTAAAATGTAAAATGTAGGAGTGGGTCTAGTAGGATCTTTACAACATTGAGACATTCTTTTGATTTACTGTAATAACCAATTAAAAATGATATAATTCCCTTGCTAAGACTACAGAGTGGGACACTCTCCATGCTCCTTCTGATGTTTGTGTTAGAAATTTTCTCTGTTCCTTTCCATACTTTAATACGTCTCTGCTACACAGAAGCTGTAACTGTGTTCACTGTTTCCCCATGTATTTGCTGTGAAGTGATGGGACAGGAAGCCACTGAGGTTATTGATATTTCCTGGAAATCTTGATTCCAGCTTGTGCTTCTTCCAGCCCACCGTTTCTCATGATGTACTCTGCATATAAGCTAAATAAGCAGGGTGACAATATACAACCATGACATACTCTTTTTCCTATTTGGAACCAATCTGTTGTTCCATGTCCAGTTCTAACTGTTGATTCCTGACCTGCATCCAGATTTCTCAGGAAGCATGTCAGATGGTCTGGTATTCCCATCTCTTTCAGAATTTTTCACAATTTACTGTGATCCACATAGTCAAAGGCTTTGGCATAGTCAATAAACCCAAAATAGTTGTTTTCCTGAAACTCTCTTGCTTTTTGATGATCTAGGTGATGTTGACAAGTTGATCTGTGGTTCCTCTGCCTTTTCTAAATCCAGCTTCAATGTCTGGAAGTTCACTGTTCTCACACTGTTGAAGCCTGGCTTGGAGAATTTTGAGCATTATTTTACTAGAGTGTGAGATGAATGCAATTGTGCAGTACTTTGAGCATTTTTAGGCATTGTCCTTTGAGAATGGAATGAAAACTGACCTTTACCAGTCCTATGATCACTGCTGAGTTTTCCAAATTTTCTGGCATATTGAGTGCAGCACTTTCACAACATCATCTTTTAGGATTTGAAATAGCTCAACTGGAATTCCATTACCTCCAGTAGCTTTGTTCATAGTGATGCTTCCCAAGGCCCACTTGACTTCACATTCCAGGATGTCTGGCTTTAGGTGAGTGATCACACCATCGTGATTATCTGGGTCGTGAAGCTCTTTTTTGTACAGTTCTTCTGTGTATTCTTGTCACCTCTTCATAATATATTCTGCTTCTGTGAGGCCCATACCATTCTGTCCTTTATTGTGCCTATCTTTGCATGAAATGTTCCCTTGGTATCTCTAATTTTTTTTTGAAAAATTCTCTAGTCTTTCCCATTCTACTGATTTTCTCTACTTTTTGCGTTGGTAGCTGAGGAAGGCTTTTGTATCTCTCCTTGCTATTCTTTGGAACTCCGCATTCAAATGGGTATATATTTTCTTTTCTCCTTTGCTTTTCACTTCTCTTCTTTCCACAGCTATTTGTAACGTCTCCTCAGACAGCCATTTTGGTTTTTTGCATTTCTTTTTCTTGAGGACAGTCTGCATCCCTGTTTCCAGTACAATGTCACAAACCTCCGTCAATAGTTCATTAGGCACTCTGTCTATCAGATCTAGTCCCTTCTATCTATTTCTCACTTCCACTGTATAATCATAAGGGATTTGACTTAGGTCATACCTGAATGGTCTAAAGGTTTTCCCTACTTTCTTCAATTTAAGTCTGAATTTGGCAATAATGGGTTCATGATCTGAGCCACAGTCAGCTCCTGGTCTTATTTTTGCTGACTGTATACAGCTTCTCCTTCTTTGGCTGCAAAGAATATAATCAATCTGATTTGGGTGTTGACCATCTGGTGATATCCAAATGTAGAGTCTTCTCTTGTGTTGTTGGAAGTGGGTGTTTGCTATGACCTTTGTATTCTCTTGGCAGAACTCTATTAGTCTTTGCCCTGCTTCATTCTGTACTCCAAAGCCAAGTGTACCTGTTACTCCAGGTGTTTCTTGACTTCCTACTTTTCATTCCAGTCCCCTATAATGAGAAGGACATCTTTTTTGTGTGTTCTAGAAGGTCTTGTAGTTCTTCCTAAAACCATTCAACTTCAGCTTCTTCTGCATTACTGGTCAGGGCATACACTTGGATTACCGTGATATTGAATGGTTTGCCTTGGAGATGAACAGAGATCATTCTGTCATTTTTGAGACTGCATCCAAATACTGCATTTCAGACTCTTTTGTTGACTATGATGGCTACTCCATTTCTTCTAAGGGGTTCTTGATCACAGTAGTAGATATAATGGTCATCTGAGTTAAATTAATGCATTCCCATGCATTTTAGTTCACTGATTCCTAAAATGTGGATATTCACTCTTGCCATCTCCTGTTTGACCACTTCCATTTTGCCTGATTCATGGACCTAACATTCTAGCTTCCTATGCAGTGTTGCTTTTTACAGTATCCCACCTTGCTTCCATCACCAGTCCCATCCACAACTGGGTGTTGTTTTTACTTTGACTGCATCTCGTCATCCTTTCTTGAGTATTTCTCCACTGTTCTGCAGTAGTATATTGGGCACCTACTGACGTGGGGAGTTCATCTTCCAGTGTCCTATCTTTTTTCTGTCTTTATATTGTTCATGGCATTCTCAAGGCGAGAATACTGAAGTGGTTTGCCATTCCCTTCTCCAGTGGACCACGTTTTGCCAGAACTCTTCACCATGACCCATTCATCTTGGTTGGCCCTACAGGGCATGGCTCATAATTTCATTGAGTTAGACAAGTCTGTGGTTCATGTAATTAGATTGGTTAGTTTTCTGTGATCATGGTTTTCAGTCTGCCTGCCCTCTGATGGAGAAGGATAAGAGGCTTATGGAAGCTTCCAGATGGGAGAGACTGTCTGAGGGGGAAAATGAGTCTTGTTCTGATGGGTGGGGCCATGTTCAGCAAACTTTAATCCAACTTTCTGTTGATGGATGGAGCTGTGTTCTGTCCCTGCTATTTACCTGAGGCCAAACTATGGTAGAGGTAATGAAGATAATGGTGAAGTGAAGAAGTGAAGTCGCTCAGTCGTGTCTGACTCTTTGTGACCCCATGGACAGTAGCCTACCAGGCTCCGACGTCCATAGAATTTTCCAGGCAAGAATACTGGAGTGGGCTGCCATTTCCTTCTCCAAGGGATCTTCCCAACCCAGGGATCGAACCCAGGTTTCCTGCATTGCAAACAGACGCTTTAACGTCTGAGCCACTAGGGAAGCCCAAAGATAATGGTGACCTCTTTCAAAAGATCCCATGCATGCACTGCTATACTCAGTGCCCCCAACCATGCAGGAGGCCACCGCCAACCCACGCTTCTGCTGGGGACTCCTGGACACTCACAGGCAAGTCTGTGTCAGTCTCTTGTGGGGTCACTGCTCCTTTCTCCTGGAACCTGGTGCAGAGTGTTCTGTTTGTGCCCTCCAAGAATCTATTTCCCAATCCTGTGTAAGTTCTGACAGCTCTATGGTGGGATTAATCGTGATCTCCTCCAAGAGGGCTTATGCCATACCCTAGTCTGCTGCATCCAGAGCCTCTGCCCCTGTGACAGACCACTGATAACCCATCTTCCACAGGAGACTCTCACAGTTATGTCTCAGTGTCTGTGGGTCCCTTTGTCCTGATGAACAAGATTTGTTTGAGCCCTCTGAGCATCTCTTGCAGGAATGGGGTTTGATTCTAAATGTGAATTTGATCCTCCTACCATCTTGTTGTGGCTTCCTCTTTGCCCTTGGAAGTGGGGTATCTCCTCATGGCCGCTCCAGCGCTGCACAGTCACTTGTGTATTTTTTAAATTGAGAATTTAGCTCAAAGTTACATGATTCATCCACGGTTTCCTGGAAGGAGATGGGGCTGGCAGGGGATCCCAAACCTCCTGATCCTAGTTGGTGCCCTAGTTGGTGCATCCTTCTTCACCTTCCTCACCTTCCTCCTGCTCCTTTTCCCTGTTGTGTTAACTAACATTGTAGTTAACACAATGTAAATCATGAGGCACTCTGAAAGTCCAGTTTCTCAAAAGTGTAAATTGAGGGGGAAAAAAATTGTAGTTAGTGTGGAAGTGATTCATGTGTACTTTTTGAAATGTTCTAATCAAATAATTAAATTTAGAATAGTATTAAACCACCTGAATGATCTGTGGTCAGTCAGATATTTACACAGCAATACTAATTTTAAATAGGGGAACAATTTTAGGCATGTACTATTGTTATAACAGCAACTACTATATGTTATCACAACTGACACACATGAATGTGTGCACACATATGTACATATATGCCTGTGTTGAAATGTTCTTTTCTAAGATAACCTTTACATTATCTGAAAATATCCTTCTCTTTTTCTACCTCATTTTTCATATTTAATGTAAGTTATATATCCTGACTCAACATTATTCCATTAGTTCTCGACTTTTTATCACCTCTCATATTCTCACTTTTCTTCTCAACCTCTTTTCTTCTCAAATAATTCAATTTTTATCCCTTCTCTGGGCTAATTTCCCCTTAGCTATGTCCTATACAGCTTTCTAGGATTACCTCAATTTTCTAAACTATAGCTTTCATGCCTCTCATCCTTTTCTTAAAAGTTTACTCCAAATTAATATTACTTTAGAAAGCCCAAGTAGATGGGGGAAAAATGTTTGTCAAATACAAGTTTTATGAATTTTAAAATGTCTTTTGTGTTATATGAAAGAAAATGGACTAAATACATAGCAAAAAAAAAAAAAGGTAGGTGCAGAGAAAGACTTCTGATTAAAAGGCTTTTTTTTTTTTTTTTTTTCACAATAAGGGAACTGTTATATCCACTTCCCAGAAGGATTTTAAGAATTGAATAGACTCATTTCTCTGATAGATTAGGTGTAATTTTGCCTGGAGGTAGGTGACAGAAGAGATAGCCCGTGTACTGTGATATGAAATAACGAGTAATAGGTTTTGAGTACCTTATAGCAGCAGTTCATCTCGTTTTCCTTTCCCTGAAATTGTGTAAGTTGTCTAGAGTTTGGATATAGGATTGTGTCATCTAGCAACTTTTGGATGAGCTACAATTTCTACAAACGTGGCCTTATCAGAATTTGTGAAATATTACACCATCCAATGTAGGTGCTGGAAGCAACTTCCCACTTTGTTTAAAGTAACTGCTTCTTCATTACCCCCTTCTACCCCTTTTGGGTGGTGAATATCTAACTGTTGTAAAAGAAGAGTATAGTGGATTTTTATAATAAAAATTTCTGAGTAAAAAAATAAGCAAATCAATTATTTCATAAGAACAGTTTATATTAGATATTGTTTAATGTGATAAGTAAAGGCCAAAGAATGTTCAAACTACCACACAACTGTATTCATCTGACTTACATCTACATTTGCAAAGTAATGCTCAAAATTCTCCAAGCAAGGCTTTAACAGTACATGAACCAAGAACTTTCAGATATTCAAGCTGGATTTAGGAAAGTCAGAGGAACCAGAGATTAAATTGCCAACATCCGTTGGACCATCAAAAAAAGAGCGTTCCAGAAAAACCATCTACTTCTGCTTTATTGACTATACCAAAGCCTTTGACTGTGTTGATCACAACAAACTATGGAAAATTCTTAAAGAGATGGGGATACCAGACCACCTTACCTGTCTCCTGAGAAATCCATATGCAGGTCAAGAAGCAACAGTCAGAACAGGACATGAAAGAACAGACTGGTTCCAAACTGGGAAAGGAGTGCATCAAGGCTGTATATTGTCCCCATGCTTATTTAACTTATATACAGAGTATTTCAGGCTAAATGCCGGGCTGGATGAAGCACAAGCGGGAATCAGGATTGCTAGA
Organism: Bos indicus; assembly: GCF_029378745.1. NCBI lineage: Eukaryota > Metazoa > Chordata > Mammalia > Artiodactyla > Bovidae > Bos > Bos indicus. The sequence goes on from NC_091771.1 coordinate 6,468,381, forward strand.
AGAAATATCAATAACCTCAGATATGCAGCTGACACCACTCTTATGGTAGAAAGCAAAGAGGAACTGAAGAAACTTTCATCGCCTCTTGATGAAAGTGAAAGAAGAAAGTGAAAAAGCTGGTTTAAAACTCAATGTTCAAAAATCTAATATCATGGCATCTGGCTCCATCACTTCATGGCAAATAGATGGAGAAACAATGAAAACAGTGACAGACTGTATTTTCTTGGGCTCCAAATCACTGTAGATGATGACTGCAGCCATGAAATTAAAAGATGCTTGCTCCTTGGAAGAAAAGCTATGACCAACCTAGAAAACATATTAAACAGCAGAGACATTACTTTGCTGACAAAGGTCCACCTAGTCAAAGCTATGGTTTTCCCAGTAGTCATGTATGGATGTAAGAGTTGGACCATAAAGAAGGCTGAGTGACAAAGAATTGATTCTTTTGAACTGTGGTGTTAGAGAAGACTCTTGAGATTCCCTTGCACTGCAAGGAGATCCAACCAGTCCATCCTAAAGGAGATCAGTCCTGAATATTAATTTAAATAATAGATGCTGAAGCTGAAACTCCAATACTTTGGCCACCTGATGCAAAGAACTGACTCATTTTCAAAACACTGATGTTGGGCAAGATTAAAGGCAGGAGAAAAAGGGGACAACAGAGGATTAGATGGTTGTATGGCATCATCAACTTTATGGACATTTTTAGCAAGCTCAGGGAGTTGGTGATGGACAGAGAAGCCTGGCATGCTGAAGCCCATGGGGTCACAAGAGTCAGACACACCTGAGTGACTGAAGTGAACTGAACTGAAAATAATAAGGTTTCAAAAAGCCATGACTTTTTCTTATTTTATTTCTTATTATCAATCATATGCATATTTACTACCTCCTTAAATATGTATGTACCTCAATTACATTTCCTGTTACAATAGATGATAAAATATTAAATTTAAAAAGTATTAGTCTACTTTTGAGAAAAAGAAGTCCAATCACAATATCTCAAAATTTTCATGTCTACAATAATATAAATATGTGACTATGTAAAATCAAACATGATCACCAGAAGCTGCTGAAGAAAACATCAACTATAACTGTTATCATCAGTAATTTTAGAAAAAATGTGGCCAGAAAATGTAGTAGAAGATAACATAAGATCCCCATGAGGCTACCTTTCTCCCCAATAGTTACACCTCCAAAAAGTAATAAGTGAAGATAAACTACAGAACCCTGTGACTTTTTACTAATGATTTCCTAATGGATAGTACTGGTCTCAGAAGCAAGTATATTGGCAACTGAATGGAATACTGGAAAAAAGTCAGAGAAGAAGTATAAATACCTACTACTTCACTTCTAGGAACAAATGAAAATATAAGACTAATAGTTTGTTTTCTTTGGAACAAAAATACAGTGAAAGATAAAGAAAGAACAACTATAATGACTGATTATTATCTGCAGTTTTGCACAGAGATCACTAATGGACATTATTGTTATGACTGAAGAAATTTGTGCATGTATAAGTGCTATATTAGATTTTAGTTTTTATCATGTTTAAATCAACATTTTACTTTCTAATGTAACTATTATGTTGGATTTATGTGAGAGAATACTTATGTTTTCAAGAAATATATGAAATGTTTTAGGATAAAATGTCATGTGATTCATAATTTTTGAAAGTTTCCAAAAAAGTGTGTGTGTGTGTTTGTAGAGACAGAAAGAGAGAGAGCAAATTCTAGTAATTTTCTGAATTTAGGTGAATGACTTATAAGAGCTCATTTTTCTAGTCTTGTCATACTTCTATAGGATTATGTTTTCTTTCAAAATATGAAATCAGAAGAATATGGCACAGAAAAAATATCTAGGCAGGATACATATTGTGGACACACACAGAGTTTGATCTTAGCACAGTTACCTTGAGTATTCTGGAAAGTTTTAGAAAAAGAGTGACATAGTCTGATTTTCAAAGATCCCTCAACACTGTGAAAAATGGATTATGTGGTAAATGATATGTCAAAAGGCCAAGCACAGTACCGGCACAGTAGAGCCAGGTGGAGTCAGTAAACAGACATGCAGAGGATAATGCAAAACATTTTTTTAAAGGTTGGTAACATATTTTAAAGGTAAACCCAGCAAAAATTGCTCCTAAAATCCCGACGCCAGGGTTGGTAGCATATAAGCTAGGGTGACAAAAATGTTTGCAAAAAAGTCCAAACATAGTAGTAGACTTTGAGTGTCCATAATGATGGATTATCTGAGAGGCTTGTGTCTCAGGTGACAGGGTAAGCAAGCACGTGAGACATGGTGCAATTAGCAATGGAAGTTTCTTCAAAAGGAGGGACTCAATTAACATTATGTGGAGTCCAGATAATTGCTGGATAATACAAGGATACAAGAAAACCACCGGTACTTCAAAGAGTGTGGTGTGTCAGTCAGTATGTGTGTGCTTAGAGAGCTCACTTATGAAGATCCCTGAGCTCTATAAACTGAAGGAGGTACCATCTTACATCACAGGCTGGCACTCTGTTCTCTTCCTTAGATCCTAATGTAGGTGGGAGAAGAAAATGAAATAAATATAAATGTATTAAGTAGCTTAACTGAGAAGGCAGAAAATAAAATCAATTCACAGAAACAGAATAATGATTAAGATAACATAAATTAGTATTAGAAAACAGATAAATATAGAATTACAAAAGAAATTCAAGAACTAATTCTTTATAAAACCAACAAAGTAAATAAACCCAGGGGATTCCAATAAAGAAAAAATAATGGAAAACAATAGGAAGCAAATAAAATGTGTTAAAATGCAAAATATGAAATTACCATGGAGTATGAAAATAATTCTGAGTGTATTTCCCTACAATCAATGCAAATAAGATGAATGAGTTTGGGGAAAATTATGAATTATCAAAATTGCACCCAGATTTAAGCAGATAAATAATCAAGAAGGAAACTGGAGAAAACATTGTGTTATTTGCAAATAAACTCTGTGCTAAGATGATTTTACAGGTGAATTTATTTGCAATAGTCATGAAAGGTGCACATTAGAATCAACTGAAAGGAGGGAGAATTAAAAAAAAAAAATATGACTGAGACTAACCCCAAATTTTCTTGACTTAATTAAGCTCTGTGCTGCTACGTCTTTTTTTTTAATATAAATTTCTTTATTTTAATTGAATGCTAATTATGTATAGAACAGTCTTTTGGACTCTGTGGGTGCTGCTAAGTCTTAATACTTAAAAATACACTTAATATTTCTTATAGGCAGAAGCATTTACTTAAGTCATCTCCAACACTAACAAATTTTAATTATTAATCAAGTGAAACATGTTTCATAAATTGTTGGGCTCTTCCACTATTTGCCTGTATTTTTCAAATGTTTTATTTTTGCATGGTTAAATATTAAATAATTACTTCTCAAATAATGGTTTTATCAATCCGTAAAATCTTCTGTTATTTTAACTTCAAGTCCAAATATTATAGATGATGAGTGAGAATTGACAACTTTCATAAATGGTGCTTTTTAAAATTTAACATTCCTTTTAAGGCCCTCAATAGAATTGTTATGGTGTTTATGCCTAGCTTTTAATAACTCTATTGGTTTTTCTTTGCATTTTTAAGAGAGACATTTTATATATAGAATAGCATTTGTATTGGTATGTTACCTTTTTGATCAGCTAAACTATTGAATTATTTTATTGTTTTTAATAGGTTTTTAGTTAATTTACTACACAAACAAGTTTACCATCTGCAAATAATGAATGGACATTAAAAGAAGAGTGAATGAAGAACTCTACCCATGGATATAAAAAATTACACAGTTTAGCTAAATCACAACTGCACAAATACTATGGATCAAATGGAAGCACATAAAAAAAATATCTTTAAAGGATTTTCTAATGAACTTCCCATTTTAATTTTATTCATTTGCAGTGATAAAAGAGAACTACAGTGTTTTGCATTTATCCTATGCAAAAATTAAAGAACATCAATGGCTCAGTATTCCTCACATTTCTACAGACTTAATCCTCTAAAATCTTAGTGATATTTATAAGAAGCATAAACATATATAAAAATTAGGGGGTATTTTATATCAAAAATAACAATAGTTTCTGAGTTTAGGGAAAAACAATGCTTTCATCTCTTTTATTTTGCAAAGGAATCCCTGAGTTTTCATTTTAGTTTCATATCATCATATGAGACTGGTAGTTCAATTAAATAATTCTCTTTTATTCTTTGCTCTTTCAATCTTAAACTGTGAACTAGAAAACCCCTAACTTTGACAGAATAAAAATAAATGAAACGGAATGGAATGTGTATTATTATCTTATATTAGGAAATTCACTGGTTGCATGCAGAAAACAGAATAATATACTTTGATTTTATATTTGTGACATTGAGGTTATTTGGAGTACCATAATCATAAGTTCTCTGTCTGTATGTGGAATAATATTGTTCCATCAATGTTTTATTTTAAGTTTTAAATGAAACAATATATATGAAAATGTGTCAATTATAAAACTATTTTTCTAATTCAATATGGCAGGGAACTCAGAATGTGTTGTATCATAATTTTTCCTGGAGATGCTATTTTTTTTTATTTTCAATTCTTTTGCATTGCTTTTGTGACTTGTTTAAAGATAGCCATCTGTGTTATACACTTTAAAGCTAATTGCGATGATGTTCTATGTTGTCATATAATAAAGTTCAAGGTATTTAAAACATACCTTAAATTTTGTAAACTCTTAGATGTTTAGAACATTCAGTTCCTTTTCAGTCTGTGAGTTGCAAGAAATAAGAGACATAATTTGGGCTACTTCTGTTGAGCATGATTTCATTAGTTATTTTTTTTTACCCTAGTTTTCTTTTTTTGTTGTTGTTGATGTTGTTTATATGTATAGCAGATGGCCACAATCATAGAAATCAGGACAGCAATCAAAGGATCAGTGGTATGATGCAACTTTGTCAAGGTCACTGGACTCACCCACTGGGAAAATAGTGACAACATCTGAAAGCAAGTGCTGAGCACTGTATCTGCTTAGTAATCAGACAAGATCAGGACCAAGGGTGACCTGGAACTGCTGAAGGAAATAAGGGAAGATAAAAAAAGGAGACCAGAAGTTTATTTACAGCAAGGAGACTACATAGGCAAAAGCATCCTTCTTGCTACTTCCAGTAGTTTAATGGTCATTGCACTCTTGACAGCTCCCTGTTCGTTGGGATAACGTGGTTAATTGCTTGAGCCAAAATGAAGATAGGCACAGATTTGCATAAGAAATATTCTCAGCTTTTTTTTTTTAGTACACAAGAATACATGCTGAAATCTGAGCATTTCTGAGAAATGTCATCAAAATTCAAATTCTCATCTGAGTTCAAAATGGTCTGGGTAATTCTAATGATTTTGTGCAAATTCAACATGGACACATTAATGAAAATTATATTATAAACATCTGTATAACTTTTTAAAATGTTCAAAGGATTTTAATTTTGATTTTTTTAAACCACTCTTCCTTTTTCTTCTTGATTTCATTGTCCTAATATCCTCCGAAGCAGAAGGTTTTCTAGTTTCAGGTAACCAATCTTTTCTTCATCTCAGGTTCTCAATTTAGGGGAAAACATTCATTTTTGTTTTCTTACCTGGATGAATACAACTTTATGATTTTTTTAAGTTGCTTTTATTCGTTTTTGGCTGTGCTGAGTCTTCATTGTTGTCCCAGTTTTTCTCTAGATCCTGCAAATGGGGGCTTCTAATCGTGATGGCTTCTCTTGCTGGAATCACAGGTTCTAGAGCACAGGGGCTTCAGTAGCTGTGGTGCACGGGTTTAGTTGCTCTATGACATGTGGGATCTTCCTGTATTGGAGATCTAACTAGCGTCTCCTGCATTGGCAGGTGGATTTATTACCACTCAGCCCCAAGGGAAGTCCTATGGTGATTAATTTTATGTGTCAGCATGACTGTGCCATGGGGTGCAGAGATTAAAGATTATTTCTGGGTGTGTCTGTGAAAGCATTTTCAGATGAGATCATTAGTTGAACTGATAGACTCAATAAAGCAGATTTAGATTCCCCATCCCAATGTGGGTGAACGTTTGCAGACCCAAATCCAACCAAAAGCAGAGCAAGGGGGAATGTACTCTTTTTGCTTTCTTCATTGCTTTAGTTTTTCATCAAAAATCTAATCAACAATTAAGGTGAGATGAAAAGAGGGGAATTTTATTAAGCTAAACTGAATATCATAACCTGGGAGGCAGACTCTCAGAAACTCTGAAGGCTGTTACACTGGTCAAGAGTTAGAGATGCAAGTTTATATATGTTGAGACAAAAAAGTATGTATCATATTGATAGGTTAACATTAAATATAACCTCCATCAGAGATGTTTTATTCAAATGTACACCTTCAGAGCAGGGTTTTAGGTCAACATAGCGCCCTGTACAAAATGAGAAAGAAACACTAATTTTAAAATTATAATGCTTGCTTCAAAAGAAAGGGATTATTTTTCTCTTGCCTTGACATGATTAATGTATAATGTATAATGCAGATGCACACTGCACACTGGGGGAAGCCCAAAACAAATGGGGACATGTTATGTATGTTCCAATTCTGATTTAGTTTGTCTTGCCATAGGCAACGGAGAAGGCGATGGCACCCCACTCCAGTACTCTTGCCCGGAAAATCCCATGGACGGAGGGCCTGGTGGGCTGCAGTCCATGGGGTCGCTAAGAGTCAGACACGACTGAGTGACCTCACTTTCACTTTGCACTTTCATGCATTGGAGAAGGAAATGGCAACCCACTCCAGTGTTCTTGCCTGAAGAATTCCAGGGACGGGGGAGCCTGGTGGGCTGCCATCTATGGGCTTGCACAGAGTCAGACATGACTGAAGCGACTTAGTAGCAGCAGCAGCAGCCATAGGCAAATGTATGATTGTTCCTCACCAAAGGGACACTGCTCTTCTTTCGCCCTTACAGTTCCTTCAATGTCTCTCCTGAACTTCCTGTTCTGTAGACTAAGATTGATATTGCACCACTAACTTTCCTGGGTCTCCAGCTTGCATATGAACCAGCTCTATTTACATATATAATTTTGGTTATCTTTCTCTAGCAAAACTTGTCTTTACAAAGTCTCAACTGTCTGATTACTCTCTGCTCCATGATATGAAAAGATTTTCAAATTTAACCTAACACTTGACATCCTTTACAGAAGAAAGCATTCTTTCTGATTTTCATATCAGAGTTAGTACAATTTTACAGGATGAATACCGACCTCAAATCTTGAAGCATAGTATCTACATGTTTTTTCTTGTAATTCCAATTAGTTATTATTTCATGTATAAAATTTTGCTACTCTTTGTTTCTTTACTAATGTCAACATTCTAATGAAATATTTTTCATTTTACTACAAACCATTAAAAAATCTAATTACATGATGGTTGTCTTGTGAGAAATGTCTATAAACATTGCATCTGGAGTACTATTTGTGCCTTGTAAACAGTTCCTATAACTCAAGGGACAAGAGCTATAATTAGTCTAAAGGGAGAAGATCTATTAATGTATATATGCATGCATGCATTTAGGTATGAATATATGCATGAATATATCTGTTTATTTTTAAAATTTTGATGGGTCTTTTAGTCGTCTTGTCAAGCACATGAATAAACACTTTGTGTGTGTGTGTGTATTTTGATAAAACTTACTCCAGCTATTCATCAATCTGTGTTAATGAAGAGATTTGATTTAGCAATGTTGTTCCTTTGTTTGTTCATTTTTCTCTAAATATGTATTTTAGATTTTCAGTGCCTACAAATTATTTCATTGTCTTAGAAAACTTTGTGTTTTTTTCCCCAGAAAGTCAGAAGACTAAGTGTGTGATATAATATTTGTAATTGTGAGCTAATCTCAAACTTAGCCTTGAGGGAACAGTATGAAAGGAACTGTACTTAGAAAAATACTCTAGAATAATTTCTCCCATATATTTTATTTGACTAACCAACCCAAGTTCTGATAGCAACTGGGCATATGGATGCTTTGGATACATTACGCTCTGTACAGATATTTCCTTTGGAAAAATAAATTGTTTTCTTCAAACTCTAGGATAATTTCATGCCAAGAGTAGCAAACAAACATATTGTAGTGATTGTTCTATAAACTCAGTATAAAACAGAAACCAGCAGCATATGATAGGGAAATTGGTTATTATATACAGATTACTTAAACAAACCATAAAACTATGAAAAAGTAAACCTTCTCTGGAATTTCATTTACAGAATTTTTAATATTTCTCCTAGATTTATTTTATTTGATGAACATAGTGTAAATTTGATTACATTGTATGCCACAAAGCAGTATTGAGTAGTAAGTAAGTAAATGAGTAGTAAGGCAGTTGTGCTTTGATCCTTACAACAGTCATGAGTTTGAAACTCTACCTTTCAATAGCTAATATTGCACTGGCAATTCATTTTATATCTGTAAAACTAATTCAATTTTTATGTGGTGATGTATGTGATAAAACTAGAACAGCAGCAAATGTGGAGCAGAAAGTGCAGATATTATCATTATTGCAACCATATTTATTCTCAATCTATGGAGTTATGTTTTGCTAAATACAATTTTAAAAAATGAGGTATGTGTGCCTTTAAGTAGCACAAGCTGTACAGGTTGAATTGATCTTTACTTATTAATTTTCAATTATGAAACAAAATATCATAGAATACATTAAAGTGTAAATATAGGAGCAAGAAATTGCAATGAGAGATCTAATATGATATTTTTAGATGTGTGTCTAGAAAGCACCCTATTAAAAAAAATCAATGATAGATTCCATAAAAAAAGATACATTAACCCAAGGAAGAGACAAGTTAAGCTGCTATATATGTGTAATTAGAAAGAATCCAAGATGACAACCTTGCATCAGGTCTAGAAATCATTGTCATGGAATGAAGAGAAAGATAGGAAACATTTGAAAATATGTAGAAAATTATTATTTGAGACTTGGGGGTGATGTAAATAGAATCTTAGACATTAACATTTTCACAATTTTTTTCTTTTTCTTTTTTTTGAAGTTGATTTGAATTTTTTCTTTTCTTTTTTTTTTTTTTTTTTTTTTTTTGATTGGAGGACAATTGTTTTACAGTAGTGTGTTGGTTCCTGCCATACAACAATGTGAATCAGCCATAAGTATAATATATCTCCTCTCTCCCAAGCCTCCCCCATCCCATCCCTCTAGGTCATCACAGAGCACTGAGCTCAGCTCCATATATTATACAGCAAATTCCCACTGGCTGTCTATTTTACCCATGGTAGTACACATAAGTCAGTTCTAGGGCCTCAGTTCTCCCTACGCTCTTCTTTCCCAACTGGGTCCACATGTCCATTCTCTGTTCCTACCCTACAAATAGGTTCATTAGTACCATTCTTCTAGATACCATAAATATGCATTCATATATGATATTAGATTTTTCTCTTTCTGACATTCTTCACTCGATACAGCAAACTCTAGGTTCTATACCAACCAAAAGAGAACTGAAATCAGAAATGAAGGGTAGAATGTAAGAAGCAATAATAAGCAAAATATTCATTCGAATTTATTAAAAAAACTGAAATATTGATTATAAAATAATAATTGTGGTAAATATTCTCAACCATTACTTCTAAAATTAATGCTTAGCTCTAAAATAATTCAGTTTTCTGACTTATGTTAACTCTAGAAAGAATAGATCTTCTATTTTATTACCAGTAGATAATGAGGAAATTATACACAGATTTTTCACAAGGTCTGTGAATACTGATACCAAAAGATTCAGATAAAAATGTGCAAATGTATCTAATCAATCAGTCAATCAATTCAGTCGCTCAATGATGTACAACTCTTTGCAACCCCATGAACTGCAGCATGCCAGGCCTCCCTGTCCATCACCAACTCCTGGAGTCCACCCAAACCCATGTCCATTGAGTCAGTGATGCCATTCAATCATCTCATCCTCTGTTGTCCCCTTCTCCTCCTGCCCTCAATCTTTCCCAGCATCAGGGTCTTTTCCAATAAGTCAGCTCTTCGCATCAGGTGCCCAAAGTATTGGAGTTTCAGCTTCAGCATCAGTCCTTACAATGAACACCTAGGACTGATCTCCTTTAGGATGGACTGGCTGAGTCTTCTTGCAGTCCAAGGGACTCTCAAGAGTCTTCTCCAACACCACAAATCAAAACCATTGATTCTTATGCACTGAGCCTTCTTTATAGTCCAATTCTCACATCCATACATGACCACTGGTAAATCATAGCCTTGACTAGAGGGACACTTGTTGACAAGGTAATGTCTCTGCTTTTTTAATATGCTGTCTAGGTTGGTCATAACTTTCCTTCCAAGGAGTAAGTGTCTTTTAATTTCATGGCTGCAATCACCATTTGCAGTGATTTTGGAGCCCAGAAAAATAAAGTCTGACACTGTTTCAACTGTTTCCCCATCTATTTGCCATGAAGTGATGGGACTGGATGCCATGATCTTAGTTTTCTGAATGTTGAGTTTTAAGCCAAAGTATTCACTCTCCTCCCTCACTTTCATCAAAAGGCTCTTTAGTTCTTCTTCACTTTCTGCCGTAAGTGTGGTGTCATCTGAATATGTGAGGTTATTGATATTTCTCCCAGCAATCTTGATTCTAGTTTGTGCTTCCTCCAGCCCAGCATTTCTCATTATGTACTCAGCATATAAGTTAAATAAGCAGGGTGACAATATACACCGTTGATGAACTCCTTTCCCTATTAAGAACCAGTCTGTTGTTCCATGTCCAGTTCTAACTGTTGGTTCCTAACCTTTATACAGGTTTCTCAAGAGGCAGGTCAGGTGGTCTGGTATTCCCATTTCCTTCAGAATTTTCAATTCCTTTAGAATTATTGTGATCCACACAGTCAAAGGCTTCGGCATAGTCAATAAAGCAGAAATAGATGTTTTTCTGGAGCTCTCTTACTTTTTCCATGATCCAGCAGATGTTGGCAATTTTATCTCTGGTTCCTCTGCCTTTTCTAAAACCAGCTTGAACATCTGGAAGTTCACAGTTCATGTATTGCTGAAGTCTGGCTTGGAGAATTTTAAGCATCATTTTACTAGCATGTGAGATGAGTGCATTTGTGTGGTAGTTTGAGCATTCTTTGGCATTGCCTTTCTTTGGGATTCAAATGAAAACTGACCTTTACCAGTCCTGTGACCACTGCTGAGTTTTCCAAATTTGGTGGCATATTGAGGGCAGCACTTTCACAGCATCATCTTTCAGGATTTGAAGTAGCTCAACTGGAATTCCATCACTTCCACTAGCTTTGTTTGTAGTGAAGCTTCATAAGGCCCACTTGACTTCACATTCCAGGATGTCTGGCTCTAGGTGAGTGATCACACCATTGTGATTATCTGGGTCATGAAGATCTTTTTTGTACAGTTCTCCTGTGTATTATTGCCACCTCTTAATATCTTCTGCTTCTGTTAGGTCCATACAATTTCTGTCCTTTATCCAGTCCATCTTTGCATAAAATACTTCCTTGATATATCTAATTTTCTCGAAGAGATCTCTAGTCTTTCCCAATCTGTTGTTTTCGTCTATTTATTTGCATTGACAGCTGAGGAAGGCTTTCTTATCTCTCCTTGCTATTCTTTGGAACTCTGCATTCAAATGCGTATATCTTTTCTTTTCTCCTTTTTTATTTTTTATTTTTATTTTTTGCTTCCCTTCTTTTCACAGCAATTTGTACGTCCTCCTCAGACAGCCATTTTGCTTTTTTTTTACATTTCTTTTTCTTGGGAATACCTTGATCCCTGTCTCCTGTACAATGTCAAGAACCTCTGCCCATAGTTCATCAGGCATTCTATTAGATCTAGTCCCTTAAATCTATTTCTCACTTCCACTGTATAATCATAAGGGGTTTGATTTAGGTCATATCTGAATGATCTAGTGGTTTTCTCCATCCTCTTCAGTTTCAGTCTGAGTTTGGCAGTAAGGAGTTCATGATCTGAGCCACAGTCAGCTCCCAGTCTTGTTCCTGCTGACTGTATAGAGCTTCTCCATCTTTGGCTGCAAAGAATATGATCCATATGATTTGGGTGTTGACCAGCTGGTGATGTCCATGTGTAGAGTCTTCTCTTGTGTTGTTGGAAGCGGGTGTTTGCTATAACCAGTGCCTTCTCTTGACAGAACTCTATTAGCCTTTGCCCTACTTCATTCTGTACTCCAAGGTCAAATTTGCCTGTTACTCTAGGTGTTTCTTAACCTCCTATTTTTGCATTCCAGTCCCCTATAATGAAAAGGATATCTTTTTTGGCTGTTAGTTCTAGAAGGTCTTGTAGGTCTTCATAGATCTGTTCAACTTCAGCTTCTTCAGGGTTACTGGTTGGTGCATAGACTTGGATTACCGTGATATTGAATGGTTTGCCTTGGAAACAAACACAGATCATTCTTTTGTTTTTGAGATTGCATCCAAGTACTGTATTTCAGACTCTTTTGTTGACTATGATGGCTACTCCATTTCTTCTAAGGGATTCTTGCCCACAGTAGTAGATATAATTGTCATCTGAGTTAAATTCACCCAATTCCAGTAAATCTTAGTTTTCTGATTCCTAGAATGTTGATGTTCACTCTTATCATCTCCTGTTTGACCACTTCCAATTTCCCTTGATTCATGGACCTAACATTCCAGGTTCCTATGCAATATTGCTCTTTACAGCATCGAACCTTGCTTCTATCACCAGTCCCATCCATAACTGGGTGTTGTTGCTGCTTTGGCTCCATCCCTTCATTTTTTCTGGAGTTATTTCTCCACTCATCTCCAGTAGCATATTGGGCATCTACTGACCTGGGGAGTTCATCTTTCAGTGTCCTATCTTTTTGCCTTTTCATGGGGTTCTCAAGGCAAGAATATTGAAGTGGTTTGCCATTCCCTTCTTTAGTGAACCATATTCTGTCAGACCTCTCCACCATGATCCGTCCGTCTTGGGTGGCCCCACACGGCATGGCTTAGTTTCATTAAGTTAGACAAGGTTATGATCCATGTGATCAGATTGGCTAGTTGTCTGTCATTGTGGTTAATAGTATAAGAAAATGAGCACTTCTCAGGTGTCCCTAGTAGTAAAGAATCTACCTGCCAGTGTAGGAGATGCAAAAGATGATGGTTTGGTTAGCCAGGGTTCTTGGGTAGGGACGATCTTTGGAGTAGGAAACTGCAACCCACTAAAATATTCTTGCCTGAAAAATCCCATGGATAGAAGAGCCTGGTGGGTTAGAGTACATGGGGCTGCAGAGAATCAGAAATGACTAAGCATCTACACACACATGCACACGCACACGCACACGCACACACACACACACACAGTGACATAAACAGTGTGAGATTCAAAAAGAGGAGTAATGGGAGCATCTGTTTTGGGATTCCAGGTCAGCTAATTTAAATCCTAAAAGATAATGCTGTTAACCTGTTGCACCAATATGTCAGCAAATTTGGAAACTCAACACTGGCCACGGGCTGGAAAATGTCAATTTTCATTCCAATCTCAAAGAAGGGCAATGCCAGAAAATGTTCAAACTACTGTACATTGCACTCATTTCACATGCTAACAAGGTTATGCTTAAAATCCTTCAAGCTAGTCTTCAGCAGGACATGAACCGAGAACTTCCAGATGTGTAATCTGGGTTTAGAAAAGTCAGAGGAACCAACACTTTTTGGGTCATAGAGAAAGAAAGAGAATTTCAGGAAAAAAAAAATCTACTTCTGCTTTATTGACTGTACTAAAGCTTTTGACTGTGTAGATCACAACAAACTGTGGAAAATTTTAAACAGAAAGGTGTACAAGACCACCTTACCAGTCTCCTGAAAAGCCTGTATATGAGGGTAAAGAAGTAACATTTAGAACTAGACATGTAAAGACTGATGGATTCAAAATTAGTAATGGAGTAATACAAGACTGTATATTGTCACTTTTATTATTTAATTATTTTGCCAAATACATCACATGAAATTCCAGGCTGGATGAATCACAAGGTGGAATCAAGATTGCTGGGGGAAATATCAACAACTTCAGATATGCAGATAATATCACTCTAATGGCACAAAGCAAAGAGGAACTAAAGAGCTCTTGATGAGAGTGAAAGAGGTGAGTGGAAAAGCTGGCTTGAAACTCAACATTCAAAAAACTATGATTATGGCATCTGGTCCCATCACCTAATGGTGACTAGAAGGGGAGAAATGTAGAAACAGTGACAGATTTTCTTTGCTTGGGCTCCAAAATCACTGTGAACAGTGACTGCAGCCATTAATTTAAAAAATGCTTCCCAGAATTATATATGTAATTTTAAGCTGTTCAGTTCAGTTCGTTTCAGTTGCTCAGTCGTGTCCGACTCTAGTAGCCCCATATGAATACTAACATAGCTCAGTTTTTTAAATGCTTCCTGCTTTGAGATTTCATAGGCTGGAAAAGTAATCTGAGTGAATGGGACACTGGAATAATTTTGCTGTTAGTGTGTAACTTTTTTAAGGAGCTTAGTGACAATGGGTGAATAATGGTGCATCTTCTAGTGTTATTTCAGTTTTGCTTATTGCATGCTATTTTAAAATAGTGCCCTCGTTAGGGAATACTTTTGGAGTCATTACTTATTTGACATCATTAGAGAAGATTTATTGATTTTCATTTCTATAATAACAATACAGATGTAAGCTAGTCTGTATGTAAAATAATTTATCCACATTGAAGTTAAGCCTAGGAGGTAAATGTACTGTGGCAGTATAAAAGGCACCACTAGATCTTTCACTTCTACTTGTAAATAATTGTGTCAAAGGTCTTATTATTGGTTAAAGGATTTTTTTCTTTTCCCTACAGTGGCTTATATTACAACTTTCATGAGGTTGCATTTACCCTGTCATAAATTCTGATTTACAATAAAGCTCTAAAGCCTTCTAAAAAAAAAAAGATGCTTGCTTCTTGGAAGGAAAGCTATGACAAACCTAGAAATTATATTTAAAAAGCAGAGGCATCACCTTGCTGACAAAGGCCCATATACTTCATCTATGGTTTTTCCAGTAGTCATGTATGGATGTGAGAGTTGGGCCATAAAGAAGGCTGAGCACCAAAGAACTGCTGCTTTCAAATTGTGTTTGCAGAAGACTCTTGAAACTCTCTTGAACTGAAAGGAGATCAAACCAGTCCATCCTAAAGGAAATCAACCCTGAATATTCATTGGAAGGATGATTTTGAAACCTAAACCCCAATACTTTGACAACCTGATGTGAAGAATTGACTTTAAAAAGACCCTGATGCTGGGAAAGATAGAGGCAAAAGGAGAATTGGGTTTCAGAGGATGAAATGATCACTGATTGAATGGACATGAATCTGGGGAAACTCTGGGTGATTGTAAAAGAAAGAGAAGCCTGGCAGGCTGCAGTCCATGGGGTTGCAAATGATTAGACATGATTTAGAGAATGAACAGCAGCATCAAAATGGGAGCATCAAATCACACTAAATAAGGAAGAACTGAGAAAGCTAAACCCCTGGGGGGAAAACATGTTCCTTCCCTGGACATTACTTGTCTCAAAAATAGTAGACCAAATATAAATAAAAGTACTTGTACATACAGACTGTACAAAGTTATACAATATACTATCATATTTTTAAATTAAGAGCTGACCTGGGAATGCACACACACACATACATAGAGTATTTGCCCCCAACATACAAAATTAGGGAATTAAAAATAAAATGCTGAAATCATGCTAATAGGCTATGGTTACTATGGATCTTTTAAAGCTAATGAACTTTAATGTTTACAGAAATCTTAGGTTCATGGAAAAATTGAGTATTTCTCATAAAACCCTGTCCCCACACATGCATAATCCCCTTCTCTGTTAGCATCCTGCATCAGAGGGTACACTTATTGCAGTCAGTGAACTGACACTGATACATCATTATTATCCAACGAATATAGTTTCCATAAGGATTCATTCTTGGTGTTTTGCATTGTACAGGTTTGAGTGAATGTATAATAACATCTATCCATCATTGTAGAATCATAAAGAATTTCACTTCCCTATGATTCTTTTCATTATGTATTAATACATTGTGGCAATATATATCGCTTTTGTAATACATTAAAAGGCACCAGGAAGAATTTTAAAAGTTGATATACATTGTCTGTTAGTCAAGGGGCCTTGAAATATAGAGACCCATGTGGGGGTTCATTTGGCAGATAGAAGTTTTAAAAGGAGTTGTTTGAGGAGATAATTGTGTCTTTCCATTAAACCAGCTACCTGGGAATTATTGGGGTATCAAAAATTCTATACAATGCCACTTCCAAGACCCCAGCATTGTATACTGTGAGAAGTGAAATGAGCACTTTAGTTATTCTCAATAAAATCTAGAACACCAAAAGAAAGCTCTTGTAAGGCTTTAAATTGTGGCTTTATTATATGTAGAAGCATATGCAACTTTGACATATTGAGTATCAATGAAACAAAGAGATTCCTAGAGAATTTGTAGGACAACTAGAAACTTTTAGGACAACTTTCAGGCAATGGCCCAACAGTTTGTAAAATGTGTAGGTGGAGCACATTTTTTTCTAAACAAAGGCATCCATGTTAAAATGACTGCCTAAAATTTGGCAACTGACCCAACTCTTATCAGTTAAAGGATGGAAAACAGCTGCATTATAGTGAGCTCCACCATTTATGCTGATGGCACTGACATTCTCATTGTTCATGAATCCCCACTGCTATTCACTCAGTTAATCCCAAGGGTCACCCCAGGTAGCAAAGGGATTTGGGGAAGGGGTGTCTTCCCTAGGACCATGGCATCTTACAAAGGACTGCAGATAGGAAGGTCACTCCTTCCTGCTGGTGGAATATACCAGAGGACCCGTTTTGTACTGAGAATGCCTCCATTCTGTACTGAGAATGTCTTAATAGTCATGCCAAGCTTGTGAAGTACTGTTTTCATGATCCAAGACTTAATGGGAAGGTGAGGGCTAAAGGTCAAAAGCCTAGAATTAGTGAAAGTCTCCATTTCCAGAAAAATCCAGTATGTGGCCAGCAATTATCATTCTAATGGTGTAGAGTCAAGAAGAGCAGTTATTTACATCAGAAACCCATGAGCATTATCAGAGAAATGCAAATCAAGACCACTATGAGGTACCATTTCACACCAGTCAGAATGGCTGTGATCCAAAAGTCTACAAATAATAAATGTTGGAGAGGGTGTGGAGGAAAGGGAACCCTCTTACACTGTTGGTGGGAATGCAAACTAGTACAGCCACTATGGAGAACAGTGTGGAAATTCCTTAAAAAACTGGAAATAGAACTGCCTTATGATCCACCAATCCCACTGCTGGGCATACACACTGAGGAAACCAGAAGGGAAAGAGACACGTGTACCCCAATGTGCATCGCAGCACTGTTTATAATAGCCAGGACATGGAAGCAACCTAGATGTCCATCAGCAGATGAATGGATAAGAAAGCTGTGGTACATATACACAATGGGGTATTACTCAGCCATTAAAAAGAATACATTTGAATCAGTTCTAATGAGGTGGATGAAACTGGAGTCTATTATACAGAGTGAAGTAAGCCAGAAGGAAAAACACCAATACAGTATACTAACGCATATATATGGAATTTAGAAAGATGATAACAATAACCCTGTGTACGAGACAGCAAAAGTGACGCTGATGTATGGAACAGTTTTATGGACTCTGTGGGAGAGGGAGAGGGTGGGAAGATTTGGGAGAATGGCATTGAAACATGTAAAATATCATGTATGAAACGAGATGCCAGTCGAGGTTTAATGCACGATACTGGATGCTTGGGGCTAGTGCACTGGGATGACCCAGAGGGATGGTATGGGGAGGGAGGAGGGAGGAGGGTTCAGGATGGGGAACACATGTATACCTGTGATGGATTAATTTTGATATTTGGCAAAACTAATACAATTATGTAAAGTTTAAAAATAAAATAAAATTTAAAACAAAACAAAACAAAAAAGAAACCCATGAGCAAGTTATGACTATTACAGGTGGTCCAAGAGATACCAGGGTCAGGAAGGATGTTACAAAAGCATCTACTGAAGGAGTCTTGAAGGCACTAATGGAAATGCCCATTGATTACAATTTGTATACATTCTAGAGTCTTTTGTCACGAGGACCCCATTTAGTGTGGGCAGATTTGAAGGTAGTAGCATAGTGAAGTTAAGTAAAGAATACATTGCCTTCAGAATTCAAAAAGGAACAAAAACTGTTAGACTTGTGTATCTTTAATGACTGTATTAAATGAATCTTCTCATAAAAATATATTGTCAACATAATGTCATATCTGTGTTCCTGGATAAAAGTAGATGCAGTTAAGTTCTTGTGCAGAGAGAGTGTGTAATTGCCAAGTGGCTGATGTATTCCACGGGTGTTCCAATAAAAATGTATAGTGTCCTGATAGATGATAGGGCAAGCTAGTTGAAAAACTATTGAATAGGTACTGAATAGAATGAGTCAAGTCTATAACAGTAGAATAATTTACATGATGCTGATTGGAAGGAGTTATTTTAATAATATCAGATATTGGGTATGGGGGGATTAATTGAAAAATAACAACTTTAAAGTTGTAATAATTCACTGTGAGACATAATTTTTTCCAGACTAAAGAACAGGCAAAATTGGGTTGCCAAGTAGAAAAGCAATGGGGATCAGTGCTTCTTTAATATTTGTTTCTTGTATAAGAAATTTTAGTCCTTGATGACCCTGGTTTCAGTTACATTGGGCCTTGTTAACTATTTTATTTGGGGATCAGTGGGGCCCACTTTTCTTATGCCACTTTGTAAGTGCAAAATAAGTTAATGTTAATTTGCTATTCCTTGTGTCAGAATGCCTATGCCTACTCTGGGATATTTTAAGCCAGTGGGTATCAACTATGGGAAATTTAGGCAACGCTATAAAATGAGGTGTAACAATTTTTCCTCTATTTTATATTTAGTTACCTTCTCAAAATTATAGGGATTTCATGTTCAAATTATGTGATGCTATAATTTAAGCATCACTGTTAATAATAAATCAATTAAAATCTGCCAGTGGATGCATTTAGCAAATGTTGAAGTTAATTTAGGGGCTTCTCAGATAGCTCAGTGGTAAAGAATCTGCCTGTTAATGCAGGAGATTCTAATTCGATCCCTGGGTTGGGAAGACCCCCTAACGAAAGAAATGGCAACCTCTTCCAGTATTCTTGACGGAAAAATTCCATTGACAGAGGAATATGAATTTGCAGAGTCAGAAACAGTTGAGTGACAGCATACACAAAGTTAACTTAGAACCTGTTGAAGCACAAAAGCCAAAAATGCCCTTTTACTGTTTTTGTATATAAATTATTTTAGTAAATTTTGGATTTTCAATTGGGTCAAATTATGGAAATTTGTTTTAATTTAATTATACACACACACACACACATATATATATATAAATTTCCTCTTTACTTCCTTCCTCCATATCCAGGTTTCTTCCAGTCAACCTCCCATCCTTCCTTGATTCTGTTCTTCCTTCCTTTTTTTGTGTCTTCAGTAGGTATACTTTAAGAAAGTTCTCTTTACGTTGATCATACTTATATGTGGGCTTCCCAGATGGCTCAGGAGTAAAGAATCCACCTGCCACTGTAGGAGATACGGATTTAATCCCTAGGTTGGGAAGATCCCCTGGAGAAGGAAAGGGCAACTTACTTCAGTGTTCTTGCCTGGAAAATCCCATAGACAGAAAGAACTTGGCAGGTTAACAGTTCAAGGTGTTGGAGAGTCAGACACGACTGAACAACTGAACTCATATTTAAACACACGCATTTTTCCTCTCCAGAGCTTCAAAAAAGTTAGGGTTAGGAACACCTCCCACACTAGAAGAAATTATCTTACACTATAAGAGCTCCGGCTTTGGTTGAGATTTGACTTAACCCTTTATTCCCTGCATCACAGGGCTGTCATAGGTGTCCTCCTCTTACACCGAGAGGGTTAAATTTCTGCAATGGAGGCACACACTGCAGAGTGGTGCAGTGAAGAAGTACTCATCAAACCAACCTTTACCACTTTGCCTTGTCCTTCTTCATGGATTTATAGACCTCCTAACACTTCGTCTTCCATTTCTATCTTTGTCTTACTCATAGTGCAAACCTTTAGGTGATTATAGGTGTTAAAATCTAACACAGAGACCAAACATACAAATTCCCAGAACAGATGAAACCAGTTAGTCATACGCACTAAGCTTAATTTAGCTTATTTTGCAGACAAGCTAGGTTAACTTAACCTGGGTCACTTCCTGCTTATGCTTCTGAAAATTGTAAGTGAAACTTAAAATAGTTCCTGAAAATTGATAGGGGGAAATTACTAACCTTTTCCTTTCACTTAAGAGAATTCTGTTAAGGATAAATACTTATTGCCTTCACTCTATAGAGTTGCTTTTTTTCCCATTCATCATGTTTTGTTGATTTATTTATTTTTAATTGGAGGATAATTGCTTTGCAATATTGTGTTAGAAATTAGAACACTTTCTAACAGCATACACAAGGGTTGAATCAAAATATATTAAAGACCTAAATGTAAGGCCACACACTATAAAAATCTTAGAGGAAAACATAGATTTGAATACTCTTTGACATAAATCTCAGCAAGGGCCTCTATGACCCACCTCCTACAGTAAGGGAAATAAACCAAAAAAAAAGAAAGGAACCTAATTAACCTTAAAAGCTTTTACACAGCAAAGGAAATGATAAAGAAGGTGAAAAGACACTCAAAAGAATGGGAGAAAATAATAGCAAATGAAAACAACTGACAAACAATTCTGTGCTCAGTCACTCAGTTGTGTCCAACTCTTGGCAACGCCATGAACTGTAGCCCTCCAGAGTCTTCTGGAGTGGGTTGCCCTTTCCTTTTCCAGGGCATCTTCCTGACCTAGGGATCAAACCACATGTCCTACATTGGCAGGAGGATTCTTTACCACTGAGCCATCTGGGAAAACCTCCTTTAGGTTACTCATGTTCAGTGTTGCTACCAGTGAAACAACATTCTGTTTCTCATCTCCTTCCTTCTGTGGTTGTTCCCTGTTGTTGAATACTTAAAAGAAAAGAAAAATCTACTAACTGAGAAGGATTCATTTCAAAGACACCATTTAATTTAACATAGGAATTATACACACACACACACACACACACACACACACACATATATATATATATATAAAACCTCTGGGGCACTTTGCTGGTGAAGGTGATCCTTATCATCCTCCCCAAAACATATGCAGTTGCTTTATAACAATATAACTCTGAGCCTAGTGTTTTGGTCTGAGTGCTCCCAGTTTGCAAACTGGTTTTGGTTCTGGCACAATAAATTATTACTAACTACTACTTAAGTGGTTTGTTGGTTTTACTTTTTTAAATGAACTTCCTGGGGGGCGGGGGGGAAGTGATGGGCAGTGTGGCTAATCTCATAAGCAGCCATCTAGTTCCAAGACCACTGAGCTCACCTTTGAGGGATTGATTTGCACCTAAGAAAACAATAACAAGCTTTTGGGGGCAACAAAGTTAATTCCTCTATTTGAAATATCAGTCCATTTGTATGAGGATATGTGGACGCCCTTACTCTAGGCCCAAACATATTAACCAGGAGTCTGCATTTATTTAAACAGTTGGGTAACTTGGGCAGCTGTTCTTCTTGTGGCAGGGTGAGGGAAGGGTGCACAAAGATGAACTATTCATTCCAATGCCCCAGAATTCCCCTTTGGATTAAATAATGAACTACTGGTCTCCAAAGTTGTAACCCACACATACTGTTGAACAGTCTGGAAAACTTGAAGCTGACTGGTGATAGCAGCTATTTCTGTAACATTAAGAAGACAGGTAAGCTGCTTTCCCCAACTCAGTAATTTGGACAGTGGAAAAGGGTAGTACTTCTTTACAGTGGTATAATTTCAATTTACACTTCTTCCACAAGGGTTGTCCCAAACATAGGGACAAACCAGAGTTCTGCCCTGAATAATAAGAAAGAAATTCTAACACTGAAGTAGTGGTGGGCCTCTGGATTTGGTATTTACGAGATACAAGCCATGACAGGTAAGACACCTGAACACCTGACCCAGGAAATTGCATCTTACATTACTCCTGTGGCCCTAGATATACTACTACCTGGGTTAGACTCTTACCCTTCCCCCTACTGCTCCCCTGAGAATTCAAAGTTGGGTACAACAACCCCTTGCAGACACACCAGCAAGCAACAAAGTTAAAGTATTTTACCACAGACCATAGCTGTGACCCAAGCCACTCTCCAGTGGCTCTGGAACCAACTGATAATCCAAGGGCATCCTTTTCCCCCCAAAACCCTGTCCAAGAGTCAGTGGTAATATTCACATTATTGTTCTTTTAAAGACAATTGCTTTATAAGATGCAAAGATTCCTTTGAGGGGGAGCCAAGCACAGAGGCATTTGGATAGATGAAAAGCAGAGGTGTTGTTGTTGTTGCTGTTGCTCACAGCTCCAAATGAGAAAGGAGTCTAGGCAAGGCCACAGAGAAGTTTGCACATGAGAAAAGGAAAAGAGTAAGATGAAGCCATAGTGGGTAGCCTATTTATGGCAAGTAGGTTGACATTGGTAGCTTTCTCAAGGGATTCCTGTGGATTGGCTGTTATGAATAATTTCACAGGTTTCAGGGCAAAGAGCCTGTCCCAAGTTGACTAGGCCCTGGAGCAATTAGGATGGGGGTATAAGGACCTGGAGTGTGAGGGGCCACTAAAGGAAGCAATCAGTGTATGGCCTTAGTCATTTGCTAAAAAATAGAAACTGGCCTCTAGCCAAGGTCTCAAAACTGAATCAAGATAGAATTCAACTAAACCACAGCAATTATATTAGAGTGGCAAGAAAAAAATAACATTTTATATAACGTAAAGAATTTATAACTACAAGTCTAACCTCACATGTGTTTTTAGATAGAATTTATATACTCTGTTTGGCCTGTGAACTCTATGCATAAGGAAAAATCATAAATAGTCTGGTGTTGAGAATATTCAAGAAGTGAGGAAGAAATTAATACAAATTTCATGTCAATCAGAATGTCAACCTTGGTCTTCTAGAATTCTAAAATGAAATCCTTCAAAATAGTCTCAAAATTCAAATTTATAATAAAAAGACAAAATCAAAAATTAGAAAAACAATAAAAATAATTTAAAAGAATAGAAAAGAGGAAAAAAAAGACTATCATGAGTAAAGTATTACAATAACTAATAATCAGTAACATTGGATGCTAGAAAAGTCTAAGAAAATGGATTGACTGGAAGAAAGATACTAGAAACATGCATATGTACTTAAAATATTTCTAAATAACTTAGACAAATTAAAGATGCAACATTTGAAGTAGTTAAAATGTCCTTGTTCAACAGATTAAAATTAATATTAGACACAATGTAAATTTATAAATCAGAACACAGATTTGAAAAATAAATTTATTCTGTAGTGTTTGAAACATAGGGAAAGATTAAGAGATACGAAAAATAGAAATAAAAAGCCTAATATTAAACTACAGGAATTTATCACCAACAGAATAACAGCAAGTTCAGTTCAGTTCAGTTCAGTCGCTCAGTCATGTCCGACTCTTTGAGAACCCATGAATCACAGCATGCCAGGCCTCCCTGTCCATCACCAACTCCTGGAGTTCACTCAGACTCACGTCCATCGAGTCAGTGATGCCATCCAGCCATCTCATCCTCTGTCGTCCCCTTCTCCTCCTGCCCCCATCCCTCCCAGCATCAGAGTCTTTTCCAATGAGTCTACTCTTTACATGAGGTGGCCAAAGTACTGGAGTTTCAGCGTTAGCATCATTCCTTCCAAAGAACACCCAGGACCCATCTCCTTTAGAATGGACTGGTTGGATCTCCTTGCAATCCAAGGAACTCTCAAGAGTCTTCTCCAACACCACAGTTCAAAAGCATCAATTCTTTGGCGCTCAGCTTTCTTCACAGTCCAACTCTCACATGGAATTTATCACCAACAGAATAACAGCAAACACAGCTTCAAATACATAAATCAAAATGTCACAGTCTATAAAAAAAAAGAATTGAGTAACACTCTATAACTGGAAACTGTTCATTCACATATCTCTTGCAGGAATTGTCATATAAGTGATTAAGAATTAGCAAGAATTCAAAGGATTTGAATGGCATATTTCATAGTCTTGATTTTTATAACAGATTGTTTTAAACCACCCTGGTAACTGATCATAATTTAGATTATAAAAATAGGCTTTAACAAATTCCAAGGAATCTGTATCATACAAGATATATTCTTTGGACAAAATTAATTAAATTAAAAATTAAAATAAACATATTACTAAAACACCTCATAGTCATACAAATTGAAAGCAATTCTAAATATATAAAACAATATATTGAAAGAAATTAAAGAAAATAATAATAAGTTGCTATACATATTTTAATTCACTGAATAATTGTATAATTTATTAAAACTTATAACATGCAGATTAGATAATTGATGGATATTTAGAGTCAATTTCTTTAAAAATAAAATGATCTTCTAAAGGAGAAAAAATGAAATGTTATCAAGAAAAATTTTTTAATAAAGGATAAAATAAAGACATAGACTAATAAAATAACAGAAAAAGACAATGAAGATTCAAAAGAAATAAGACCAAAGTCCTATATATATATATATATATATATATATATAATTTATTTATCTGTGCCAAGTCTTAGTTGCAGCATGCAGGATCTTTAGTTGAAACATGTGAACTCTTAGCTGCATCATGGACATTTGGATCTAGTTCCCTGACGAGGGATTAACTGGACCTTCAGGAGAAATGCCCAAAGCCTTTTTAAGAAGCTAAACTTTGATCTCATTGATGAATACAGGAATTTGAAGTGGCAAAATAATATAAGTTAGTATAGTATTTATAGAATATAATAGTATACAATATATATTAACTATATGTATACTATATATATGGTATATATAACTATATATATACCATATAATAATATATAATATATACTAACTTACATATATACTAACTTATAACTTAGTATAAGTTAAAAGGGATACATACATGCAGAGCAGCAGTAATTTTTAAAGGACAAAGTTTATAAACAGTTATTTTTACAGCCTTGAAATATTAGAGAGAACATACAGTTTCATAGAAAATGTATTATTTCCAAGAGGTATCTCAGGCAGAAAGAGGAAATCTAAACAGAATTCTAAACCTTAAAAAACTATATTAGAAATTAAATACTTAGACACATAATCAATATAATATCAAGCTGTTTTATAATCAAATTCGGCATATTCTAAAGGAAAAGACGATTTAAGAAATATGTTAATATCACTAAATAGAATTTGGATGGCTTTATTTCTAAAATACCTTCTAATATATTCAAACAAATCTATAAGATTATTGCCATGTCCTAATTTATATATATATATATATATATAAATACATGAACATTCTAATAAAAATATTGACAACTAGCTCTACATTCAAATTCAAAATGTTTATGCACATATAACTGTACAGGAAACTTCAGTTATAATCTAATTTGCATCATAAAAGAATTGACAGTTCTGAGTCTTTTGTATTTCCATATAGATAGGCTACCCACTCCAGCACTCTTGGGCTTATCTTGTGGCTCAGCTGGTAAAGAATCCATCTGAAATGTGGGAAACCTGGGTTCTATCCCTGGATCGGGAAGATCCCCTGGAAAAGGGAAAGGCTACCCACTCCAGTATTCTGGCCTGGAGAATTCCATGGACTCTATAATCCATGGGATCGCAAAGAGTCGGACATGACTGAACGATTTTCATTCACTGACTCATAAATTTTTAAATTATTTATTCCAGTTTTGTGAAAAAGCTATGATGTTTTGATAGTTATTGCATTAAATCTGTAGATTGTCTTGTGTATTATTATTTTATTTTTGTCTTTGTCTGACTTATTTTATTTTTGTCTTTGTCTGACTTATTTTATTTAGCATAATGCCCTCTAGGTCCATCTGTTACTGCAAATGGCAAGATTTCATTTTTTTTTTAATTTAATTTAATTTTTAAACTTTACAATATTGTATTGGTTCTGCCATATATGGAAATGAATCCGCCACAGGCATACATGTGTTCCCCATCCTGAACCCTCCTCCCTCCTCCCTCCCCATACCATCCTTCTGGGTCATCCTAGTTCAACAGCCCCCAAGCATCCAGTATCGTGCATCGAATCTGGACTGGCGACTCATTTCATATATGATATTATACATATTTCAATGCCATTCTCCCAAATCATGCCACCCTCTCCCTCTCCCACAGAGTCCATAAGACTGTTCTATACATCAGTGTCTCTTTTGCTGTCTCATATACAGGGTTATCGTTACCATCTTTCTAAATTCCATATATATGCATTAGTATACTGCATTGGTGTTTTTCTTTCTGGCATACTTCACTCTGTATAATAGGCTCCAGTTTCATCCACCTCATTAGAACTAATTCAAATGTATTCTTTTTAATGGCTGAGTAATACTCCATTGTGTATATGTACCACTGCTTTCTTATCCATTCATCTGCTGATGGACATCTAGGTTGCTTCCATGACCTGGCTATTATAAACAGTGCTGTGATGAACATTGGGGTACATGCGTCTCTTTCAATTCTGGTTTCCTCAGGGTGTATGCCCAGCAGTGGGACTGCTGGGTCATAAGGCAGTTCTATTTCCAGTTTTTTAAGGAATCTCCACACTGTTCTCCATAGTGGCTGTACTAGTTTGCATTCCCACCAACAGTGTAAGAGGGTTCCCTTTTCTCCACATCCTCTCCAGCGTTTATTACTTGTAGACTTTTGGATCACAGCCATTCTGACTGGCGTGAAATGGTATTCTTCACAGAGCTAGAACAAATAATTTCACAATTTGTATGGAAATACAAAAAACCTCGAATAGCCAAAGCTATCTTGAGAAAGAAGAATGGAAATGGAGGAATCAACCTGCCTGACTTCAGGCTCTACTACAAAGCCACAGTCATCAAGACAGTATGGTACTGGCACAAAGACAGAAATATAGATCAATGAAACAAAATAGAAAGCCCAGAGATAAACCCATGCACCTATGGACACCTTATCTTTGACAAAGGAGGCAAGAATATACAATGGATTAAAGACAATCTCTTTAACAAGTGGTGCTGGGAAAACTGGTCAACCGCTTGTAAAAGAATGAAACTAGAACACTTTCTAATACCATACACAAAAATAAACTCAAAATGGATTAAAGATAAACATAAGACCAGAAACTGTAAAACTCCTAGAGGAGAACATAGGCAAAACACTCTCCGACATACATCACAGCAGGATCCTCTATGACCCACCTCCCAGAATATTGGAAATAAAAGCAAAAATAAACTAATGGGACCTAATTAAATTTAAAAGCTTCTGCACAACAAAAGAAACTATAAGCAAGGTGAAAAGACAGCCTTCAGAATGGGAGAAAATAATAGCAAATGAAGCAACTGACAAACAACTAATCTCAAAAATATACAAGCAACTCCTACAGCTCATCTCCAGAAAAATAAATGACCCAATCAAAAAATGGGCCAAAGAACTAAATAGACATTTCTCCAAAGAAGACATACAGATGGCTAACAAACACATGAAAAGACGCTCAACATCACTCATTATCAGAGAAATGCAAATCAAAACCACTATTATGTTGTTTTACAATGTTTATTCTTTCAAGAGCTGAGTATATCTTTCAGTCTGTTTGTGCTGCCTTTGATTTCCTTTATCAACGTCTTATAGTTTCTATATACAGATCTTCTACCTCCTTGCTGCTGCTGCTGCTAAGTCACTTCAGTCATGTCTGACTCTGTCTGACCCCATAGATGTCAGCCCACTAGGCTCTTCTGTCCCTGGGATTCTCCAGGCAAGAACACTGGAGTGGCTTGCTGTTTCCTTCTCCAATGCATGAAAGTGAAAAGTGAAAGTGAAGTTGCTCAGTCATGTCCTACTCTTAGCGACCACATGGACTGCAGCCTACCAGGCTCCTCTGTCCATGGGATTTTCCAGGCAAGAGTAATGGATTGGGTTGCCATTGCCTTCTCCTTCTACCTCCTTAGATAGGCTTATTTCTAAGTATTTTATTCTTTTTCATGCAATAGTAAATCAGACTATTTCCTTGATTTTCCTTTCTGATGGTTTGTTGTTAATGTGTAGAAATGCAATAAATTTCTGTGTATTAATTCTATATCCTTAAACTTTATAGAGCTCATTTATGAGCTTTAGTAGCTTTCTGATACAGTCTTTAGGATTTTTTTTTTAATGTATAGTATCATGTCACCTTTGAACAGTGACAGTTTTACTTCTCCTTTATGATTTTGGTTCGTTTTTATTTATTTTTCTTTTCTAATTGTTATGGCTAAGACTTTCAATGCTATGTTGAACAAAATTGGATGAAACAGCCATCTTTGTCCTGTTCTTGATTTTAGATGAAAAAATTTCAGCTTTTCACCTTTGAATATTGAATTTGATATTCAATATTAGAATTGAATTCTAGATGTTAGATATGGGTTTGTATATGTGGCCTTTATTATATTAAGATATGCTGCTTCTATGCCCACTTTATGGAGGGTTTTTATGGATGTTAATTTGTTAATTTTGTCAAAAGTTTTTTTTTTTTTTTTTTCCCCTGCACCTATTGACATGATTTTTATTCTTCAAGTTGCTAATGTGATATATCACTTTGGGAAAAAATAACAGAAGAGGAAGAATTATGCTCTTTAACGTCAAATCATACTACAAAACTACAGTTATCAAAACAATATGGCACTGGCATGAAAACAGACATATAAATGAATAGAAGAGAGTAGAGAATTCATAAATAAACCTGTGTATTTATGGTCAAGTTAGTATATGACAAAAGAGACAAGAATATGCAAAGATAAGACTGTCTTTCAATTGGTGGGACTGAGAAACCTGGAGAGCTATATGCAAAACTATAAAATTAGAATACCCTCTAATATCATATACAAAAGTAAACTCAAAATGGATTAAAGACTTAAATGTAAAGCTTTATACTATAAAACTCATAGAGGAAAACAGGAAGAATAATCTTTAAAACAAATTGTAGCAATACTTATTTCCACCTGTCTCCTAAAAGGAAAAGAAATAAAGGAAAAAATAAATGAATGTGACTTGGTTAAACTTAAAAGCTTTTGCAGAACACAGGAAAACATCAACAATATGAAAAGACAGCTATTGAATGTAAAAAAGTATATATTTGTAAATGATATGACTGATAAAGGGTTACTCTCAAAAATATGTAAACAGCACACACAATGAAACATTAAAACAATTGATTAAAACATAACCAGAAGATGTTCAATTTGTATGATGTGCAATTTGTATGATTGGTAAACTCTGTGCTTCAGGATAAATATGAAATGCTCTTGTGCTGAAAGTACCGAAGAAGCTTGTCTGAATAGACATTTTTCCAAAGAGGATGACGGGTCAACAATAGGCACATAAAAAGATACTCAACATCACTAACCATCAGGAAAATGCAAATCAAAACTACAGTGAGATATCACCTCACACCTGTCAGAATCATTTCAGCCGGTTCAGTTGCCAGGTTTCCCTGTCCATCACCAACTCCCAGAGCTTGTTCAAACTTACATCCATTGAGTTGGTGGTGGCATCCAACCATCTCAGCCTTTGTTTTCCCCTTCTTCCCATCCTGTCAGAATGGATATTATCAGAAAAGACACCAAATAACAAACTTTGGTAAGGATGTGGAGATAGGGTACCCTCATACACTGTTGGTGGAAATGAAAACTGGTTAAGCCACTGTGGAAAACAGTAGGGAAGTTACTCATAAAACTAAAAATTAACCACCTTATGACACAGCAATTCCATGTCTGGATATATATCTGAAAAAAGCCAAAAACACTAATTCCAGAAGATACACATACACAATGTTTATAGCATGTTATTTACGTTTGCCAAAATATATAAGCTATCTGTGTCCATCAACAAAAGAATACACAAAGAAGAAAAAGAGGGAGTGGGCTCATGTTAATGAAATTAGAAATGAAAAAGGAGAAGTTACAAATGGATACCACAGAAATACAAAGGATCATAAGAGACTACACCAATAAATGGACAACCTAGAAGAAATGAACAAATTATTAGAAAGGTACAGTCTCCCAAGAATGAACCAGGAAGAAGTAGAAACTGTGACTTAAAAACTTTCAGCAAACAAAAGTCAGATGGCTTCATAGGGTTGTCTAGGTTGCCTCAGTGGTCAAGAATCCACCTGCAACGGAGGAGCCACAGGAGGCAAGGGTTTGATCCTTGGATCAGGAAGATCCCCTGGAGGAGAAAATGGCAACCCACTCCAGTATTCTTGCCTGAAAAATCCTATGGAGAGAAGCATGATCTGCTACAGGTCATGGGGTTGCAAAGAGTCAGACATAACTGAAGTGTAAGTGTAGCAGCAGCAACAGCTTCTGAAACTTCCAAAAAAATGCAAAGAAAGGGATATACCCAAACTCATTCTATGAGGCCACCATCACCCTGATATCTAGTCATTTAGTTTGAATTTGAATTATAAGACATTTTTGAAGGGCTTTATTGTTTATAATCTCAAAAGGCCAATGTTAGGATTTCTGATAGGTAGGTAATTTGTATTAATTGTTTCTAAGCTTCTTCAGTATTTTCAACACAAGAACATTACAAGTGTACTCTTAAACATAAAATTCACTGATCGCACAAATTGTACAGATTCAGTATATGTAGAGTTGACATTAATATGGTGTTGTCTTTCTATATCTAAAAAAGCAACCTAGATGCCCATCAGCAGACAAATGGATAAGAAAGCTGTGGTACATATACACAATGGAGTATTACTCAGCCATTAAAAAGAATACATTTGAATCAGTTCTAATAAGGTGGATGAAACTGGAGCCTATTAAACAGAGTGAAGTAAGCCAGAAAGAAAAACACCAATACAGTATACTAACACATATATATGGAATTTAGAAAGATGGTAACTATAACCCTGTATGTGAGACAGCAAAAGAGACACAGATGTATAGAACAGTCTTTTGGACTCTGTGGGAGAGGGAGAGGGTGGGATGATTTGGGAGAATGACATTGAAACATGTATAATATTATATAAGAAACTAATTGCCAGTCCAGGTTCAATGCAGGATACAGGATGTTTGGGGCTGGTGCACTGGGATGACCCAGAGGGATGGTACGGGGAGGGAGGTGGGAGAGGGGTTCAGGATGGGGAACACGTGTATACCCGTGGTGGATTCATGTTGATGTATGGCAAAACCAATACAATATTGTAAAGTAATTAGCCTCCAATAAAAATAAATTTAAAAATGCATCATTATCATTTTATTATAGAGGATTTTAACACATCCTAGTCCCTTAATTCTCTTCTATGCTTTAGTGTAGACTGATCTTTTGAAATTAGCAACAAAAATAATTAAATGCAAAATGTGTACTATTATATACCCACCTAACAAGTGGACCTTTATAGAATTGTTGTATTTTTAGTATGCCTGGGCTGCTGAAAGACACTGTTGCAACTATCAATCTTTTCCTTGATGCTCCAATCCTTGATGTTGTCTCTCCATAAACATCAAAGATTTCCCTTCATCTGGGGATTCTTTAATGTCTCTCAATAATGTTTTATAGTTCTCTGTTTAGAGATGTTGGACATCTTCTATAATATGTGTAACTAGTTATTTGAGACTTTTGGTGCTACATATAATTAAACCATAGTTTAAAATTTATTTTCTTATGTTTTCATATTGGCTATATAAAAATAACTTCTTTGATGTCAACACTTTATCCACTAATTTTACAATGATTTGGATTAGTCTTCTGACAGACTGAAATATTAAGGAGCATGTTGTAAACTTTTAAATAAAATAATAATGGCATGCTCTAGACATAGAAAAACAGAATACAATGTCAATGGCAATATTACACAAAATAATATATAGGTTAATTCAACTCCAAACAAAAGTAACAGATTTTTTAAAACTTGGCAGCTCGAATCATTTGTTAAAGACTTTATGTAACCATGGAGATAATCATATAAGTCTGATATTTTTGCATTATCTTCAACCGGTGTATATACTAATACAGCATTTGTTTTATAAAATTGAATTCATTGTAACTTTATAAAAGTTTAATGTGCCAAATGCCTAATCCAAAGGATATGATAAAAAGACTACTGAGTTTTAAAGTCAAATGAAAGGCTGAGTCCTCAATTCTTCCATGAGGCTCTTTTCCAATTATCTGTTGTAATTCATAAGTTAAAAAAATAATAAATAAGATAAAGGGTACCTGCCCCCTACCATTTTCTCCTTTTCAAGGACAAATAATTATTTTGTGTTTACATTTAGTAAGTGTTCTGTAAGTTCCCACAAAATTATTGCAATTTTAGAAATCCAACTATTAATAAAAATCATCTTCCTGGTTTTGAGTTTTCAGTAAATTTAAAAAAGATTCTATTATTCATCCACAGTTTAATCCTTTCAGCCAGGAATGTATTCATTTCAAAATTTTGAATATGTACCATACGTTAGACTCTGATATAAAATAATGAGCAACTATTCTTTCAGAAATAAAGAGATTGAAATCCAGAAGGTAGATTGATTTGGTCACAGTTACATGAGCAGAGAGCAATATGTTTTTATCATGATTATTAGTCTACTAGGAGTTCTGTAAGATATGCAGTATTGCAACTTATATCTTATTGATGTTTATTTTATTTTATCTTGTTTGTTTTTAATCTATTATTGGGTTAGGTTAATGGATCTGCCGATTCTTCATTTTGGTCAAGTTGATCCCATGGGAGCAACTGTTAAATGGCGAATTGGTGGATCATTTTCGACAGTTAAAATTTTTGAGAAAACAAATAAATAGCAGCATGGTAAACCATAAGCCAGTATGTATAAGATAAGAAATGTATACAAATGCATTAGTTGGATTTGGACTTGCAAATACTTTCAGATCTACTTAGTTCTTAGAAAGCATTAATTATGAATGGTGATTTGCACCATCCGTCTTTTAATTATTTTATTTGCAGTGTCAAGGTTTGCTGATTCATGAAACTGTAAATTTGCCAGTCTATTTGGAGAATGAAAATAGTTTTAGCTGAAAGACACTAATAATCTTTATAAGATATTTTAATGCTATAGAGAATTTAGTGGCTATTAATAGTAATTAGCAAAACAAAATAAACTTTGTGATAATCACTGATAAATGGAAAATAAAATGTTATATACCATTCCTCCAGTGTTTTAATTGTAACCTAGAATTAAAAATATTGTGTTATCTTTGAAACTTATAAAAGACAATATTCTCAAGAAAGATAAAGTGATAATATTTTTATGATTTTGTAAAATAAGTTGCAATAACTGATAAATATAGAAAATGCAATTTACCTGACTCCCTAACTCTCTATCTCCTTGCTAAATCTTTCTTACAATGGTTATACATGAACTTTCACAAGAATCATTGAATATATACAATGCCACGGATATCAGAAAGGGTGACAATAGCCTAGAAAGGCTGAATAAATTCTGCAAGCCAATTATCACAGAAGAAGCAGGTGAAAACCATGCCTCTAGTAACAAAAGACAATATTATGCAATTTATGGCTTAGAACCCAGAATATGCTCAGAAAGGAACAAACTAAAAGTAGTGATTTGGTACAGCATTGAAAATGGAAATATCAGAGCAAAATCTGTAAACAAAAGTCTTAAATCCTATTGACCAAACTGCCATAAAATTACCCATCTGTAATGGATAGAATGAAAGTGAAAAGAAAGTGAAGTTGCTCAGTCATGTCTGACTCTTTGCCACCCCATGGACTGTAGCCTACCAGGATCCTCCGTCCATGGGATTTTCCTGACAAGAGTACTGGAGTGGGTTGCCATTTCAGTGGCCCCCAAAATATATGTGCACACACCAACCACTGGAACCTATGAATATGACTTTATTTGGAAAACGGGTCTTTGAAAATCTAGCTAAGCATTTTGAGATTAGATCATTCTGGGTTACCAGAATGTTCTTTAAACCAACGGACAATTATCCCTGAAAGAGAAAGGCAAATGGAGATAAGATAGAGAAAAAGAAAAGACATAGACAAAGAGAGGCAAGGAACAGATTTTCTCCTAGAGCCTCTTCAGGCAACACAAATCTGCCTTCACACTTATCTCTAACTTCTGACCTCCTGAGCTATCAAATAATAAGTTTGGTTAAGTCAAAAAATCCGGGTAATTTGTTATAGAAGTCACAGGAAACTAAAACACCTACCCTCCCCCTGATAAAGGAATGAAAGTTTGTTCTCTCTGGGGAGGTTGGTTCAGAGTATCTGGGAATGTGAAGTATAAGTGAAGGCAAAGGAATATACAATAAAAAAAAATGAGGTAAATAAGGAAGTATACATAGTGAACAGAGAAGTATTTACTACACGTGCTGCATTTCTGATTATGAGGGAAGCCACATTGACCCAGCATACCAAAGTTTTTTTCTTTTTCTTAAGAAATGTATCAGCCCCAAAAGTGAAAGTGAAAGTGTGTCAAACTCTTTGCAACCCCATGGACTGTTGCCTGCCCAGTTCTTCTGTCCATAGAATTCTCTAGGCAAGAATGCTGGAGTGGGTTGCCATATCCTTCTCCAGGAGATCTTCCCGACCCAGCAATGGAACCTGGGTCTCTCACATTTGGGGCAGATTCTTTACTATCTGTATCACCGGGGATGCCCCAACCAAACCCAAGTGAAAGTGAAGTCACTCAGTCGTGTCCGACTCTTAACGACCCCATGGACTGCAGCCTACCAGGCTCCTCCATCCATGGGATTTTACAGGCAAAAGTACTGGAGTGGGGTGCCATTGCCTTCTCCGACCCAAAGGACATGTCAAATACTGATGGCAGTTAATTTTCCTTAAATAAAATACGTGGTGGCAATTTGAGTAATGGACGATGATACTCACGCTCTACTCACCAAAGACAAAACTTTCGTTGAAGTCTTTGATGTAAAGAAACCATGCAGATCCAATATATTTGAGGAAAACAACTAAAATTAAAAAAATAATAATAAAGTAGATAAACAGAAACTAAAGTAAAAAGAAAGTTTCACATACTGCATATGAAAATGTAAAAAAAAAAAAAACTATGACTTAGATTGACAGAGAAGATATATTTTATTGACATAAGAATGTATATGAGTAAACCTATGGTTGATTCATGTTAATGTTTGGTAGAAACCAATGCAATACTGTAAAGCAATTATTCTTTAGTTGAAAATAAATTTTAAAAAGAAAAAAAAAGAATGCATAGAGTGAATCTTTTACAAAACAAATAAACATCTTTCAGGGTTTAAAATGTTAGAAAAAAATTGAACAAGCATGAGAATTGTTGTATATAGAGGCAAGAAAATGTATTTTTAAATTATACCCAGGGTGGGGGAAAACAAAAAAGGCTAGTGGAGGTATTCAAATATCAAACCAGGAAGTCCAAAAACTAAGACATGGTAGTCAAAAATGTAAAATAAAATTACAGAAAAGAAAGTATATGCTACAAAAAATGCAATTTCTGCATGTTAGAGAACAGTAAGGTTGAAAAGGTCTACTGAGTGTTCAACAGAAAGAATTTTTTAAAACTCTATATCAGGACATATTGCAAAATTTTGCAATTTAACGTACCAAAGATAGAAGAGAGTATTCTAAAAGCCTTCAGAAAAAGCACACAAACAGAAATTTAAATGATTGAATATTACAGTTTCAGAAACCATTAAATAATCCTGAAATCCATATTATAAAGAACAAAGAAATTAAAAATTCTGAACGCAACCATTTTCTCTGTGAGAATTCTATGCCAATCATATAATTAGGCATGTGTGAATGTAAAATAGTCACATTCCTAGATATGTAAGTACTTTCACCATTCTCAGAAAGTTACTGAAAAGTATCTTGTACACCCATGGCAGATTCATGTTGATGTATGGCAAAACCAATACAATATTGTAAAGTAATTAGCCTCTAATGAAAAAAAAATTTTTTTTAAATTTACTTAGTAAAGCAAGGAGTTCCAACAACAAAGGAAATGACAGAAGCCCCAAGAGGACACCAAAAAATAATCCTCAACCGTATGCTATACAGCACTTCTGGAGAGCACTCAGGTTCAGCTTGGATTAAAAAGCAAACCTTAGAATTATTATCAGGGCCTCCAGCCTCTTAACAGAAAGTGTGTTGGTTATTTAAAAATAAGTAATAAAATTAAATACATGAAAATTTGATACATGTTAGAAAAAGAAAAAAATTCCAAAAAGTTGTAAAATAAAACATTAATTCAGCATATGTGATCTTAAAAAAAAATAAAAGATGTAAATGAATTAATTATAAAACAGAAAAACAGAAACAGACTCATGGACTTTAAAAACCAATTTATGCTTACCAGAGGGGAAATGTGGGGGAGAGGAATAAATTCAGAGTTTGGGGTTGACACATTCACAACTTTTTTGCTGTTTTTCAGTTGTTAAGACATGTCTGATTCTTTGTGACTCCATGAACTGGAGCATGCCAGGTTCCTCTGTCCTTCACTATCTCCCAGAGGTTGCTCAAATTCATGTCCACCTATAGGCCCCTTCCTATGTAGTCGGTACTAACTACAGGGTTTTAATAACAGTCTCTGTGGGAGAGGGAGGGGGGGATGATTTGGGAGAATGTCAATGAAACATGTATAATATCCTATAAGAAACGAATCGCTAGTCCAGGTTCGATGCAGGACACAGGAAGCTTGGGGCTGGTCACTGGGATGACCCAGAGGGATGGTATGGGGAGGGAGGTGGGAGGGGGGTTCAGGATTGGGAACACGTGTACACCCGTGGCAGATTCATGTTGATGTATGGCAAAACCAATACAATATTGTAAAGTAATTAGCCTCTAATTAAAACAAATAAATTTAAATTAATAAAAAATAAAGTACCATATGTGTAAAAAAAACAAAAAATTCATGTCCATTGAGTCAGTGATGCTCTCTAACCATCTCATCCTTTGCTGCCCGCTTCTCCTTTTGCCTTCAGTCTTTCCCAACATCATGGTCTTTTCCAGTGAATTGGCTGTTCACATCAGATGGCCAAATTACAGGAGCTCCAACTTCAACAGAATTCCCTCTGAAGAATATTCAGGGTTAGGGTTATATAAAATAGATAATCATCAAGGACCTACTGTATACCACAGGGAACTATACTGAAAATTCTGTAATAACCTACATGGAAAAATATGAAAAAGAATAGATATATGTATATGTATAACTGAATCACTTTATTGTGCACTGGAAACTGTATCAATATTATAAAATAACCATATTTCAATATAAAAAATTATTTTAAAAGGGTAACAAATAAATCACATCAAAACAGATGATCAGCATAGTTAGACTGACCTGTTTGGTGTTATGACTTCAATAGCTTACATGTTTAATAAAGGTACTCACATTTCCCTTATAGAGACTATTTTCATTTAACAATTAAAAATTCTTATCCAGAAAAAAATGAAAATACATCAGAAAATGGTTTATCTTTCCATTGTGAAGAAATATCTATATAGTCATAAAGATGCAAATTCTGAAAATTGGTATAACAAAAATATGCTATAAATAAGCAGGCAAGATTTGGCAGAAAAGGAATTTCAAACATACTTTCTGTGATATTAAGATAAAAATGGCTATTCCTATATAAAATAAAAAAATGTCATTTTCAAATCTGTAGTTAAATACCAGTTACCATGAGAAATTGTTAAAAGAGTAGGAATGATTGCCTATGTGAAGAGCACTTTGATTTAGATAGATTTCAAGGTAGTTAGAAAATATATTTTAATTTTATCCTACTCAAAGCATTACTTCAAAGACACTCTCTAAAATTATATACTTTAACTTCTCACTACTGGTTACCTCTCTTTCAAACACAACAAATGAAGGTAGAGTTTATGAGGGATAGATGTAAAAATACACTGACTGAAAGCTTTCCAAGTTCCCTCTTTAGTCCTTTCCACACTTTCTTTTGAGGAATAGTTTTTCCATTTTTTGTATAAGTGAAAGTTGCATCTGACTCTTTGCAACCCCATGGACTGTAGCCTGTCAGGCTCCTCTGTCCATGGAATTCTTCAGGCAAGAACACTGGAGTGTGTTGTCATACCCTCCTTCAGGGGATCTTCCCAACCCATTAATCAAATGCAGTCTCCCATTCTTTACCATCTGAGGCACCAGGGAACCCCAAGAATGTTGGAGTGGGTAGCCTATCCCTTCTCCAGGGGATACCTGACCCAGGAATTGAACCAGGGTGTCTTACATTGCAGGCAGATTCTTTACCAGCTGAACTATTAGGGAAGCCCTTTTCTATAAAGGTATATGATTAGAATCACTGAAATTCATTGCTTCTGGGAGTGGGAATTTAAAGAGATTTTGGATCTCTAGGAATGTAAGACTCTACCTTAATATGGGGAACAAAAATAGAAATGATCTACGTTTTATAGATAGGATGAATATCTGTGTACCTTTTCAAATAGTTTTCTAAGACAAGGCTTCAGGTAGCAAAAAAAAAAAGTTATTGGTCATCTTCTCCTTTCTTTTTCCACTTCAGAACAAAGGTACCATGGAAGAGGAATTCTTAAAAGAAACATACAGCTTAAGAAAATAAAATGAAAAATGAATGTGAATGAATACCTTTAGTCATGCCCTCCCACCCAATTTCTAGTTTAAGACTCAAGTTCTCTAACTAAAATTAATAGTCTCTCTCTATATATGCATGTATATATAAATGAGGTGGGGAAGGGCTTTCCTGATAGCTCAGTTGAAAAAGAATCTGCCTGCAATGTAGGAGACCTGGGTTCAATCCCTGGGTTGGGAAGACCCCCTGGGGAAAGGAAAGGCTACCCACTCCAGTTTTCTGGCCTGGAGAATTCCATGGACTGTATAGTCCATTAGGTCACAAAGAGTCAGGCACGACTGAGCAACTTCACTTCACATATGAGGAAGCTTGGTGTGCTGCAGTCTATGGGATTAGAGTCAAAGGTGACTGAATGACTGAATATTAACTATATATATGGAACAAAGGACTTTTAAGAGTGTTGTGAACAGCAAGATCAAACCAGTCAATCTTAAAGGAAATCAACCCTGAGTACTCATTGAAAGGACTGATGCTGAAGCTGAAACTCCAATACTTTGGCCACCTGATGCAAAGAGCTGACTCATTGGAAAAGACCTTGATGCTGGGAAATATTGAGGGCAGGAGGAGAAGGGAGTGACAGAGGATGAGATGTTTGGATGGCATCACTGATTCAATGGACATGAACTTGGGCAAACTCTGGGGGATGGTGAGCAGGCAAGCCTGGTGTACTGCAGTCCATGAAGTAGCAAAGGATTGGACCCAACTTGGTGACTGAGAAACAACAAATGGAACAATATCCCCCATGAGCCTGAGTAGGTTCCATTTCTCAAAATATGAGAATCATATTCAGTATAAAATCAAAATTCTTCAAAAGACACTTTGAAACACAGATACAGATACACACACACACACACACACACACAAACATCCTGGTTTAATGGAAAATTCATGAATGAAAAAATAAAAAAGCCAATTTATCATAGGCATGCAATTAATGCAATCAAAACTTCTAGAATACTTCTGAGATTTCCAATCAGTCTCCAATTATGTAGTAGCAGCATGATATCTTCATTAGCAACAGAATGAGATAAGAAGTAACCAAAAGAAAAGCATGTACTGGCATGCTGCTATATGCTAGCCACTGTGTTATTTCCTACTACTTCCCCATGTTAGACATACAAGCATAAAATATTTTCCATCCATAATGTGAAATTTTATTTTAGCTGTATTTTAGATTAGGTGTGTGTGCAGAGACACTCTGTCATGTCTAACTCCTTGGGACTCCGTGGACTGTAGCCCACCAGGCTCCTCTGTTCATGGGAATTTTCCAGGTGAGAATATTGGAGTGGGTGGCCATGCCCTCCTCCAGGGGATCTTTCCAACCCAGAGGTCGAACCCAGTTCTCCCACACTGCAGATGGATTCTTTACTGTCTGAGCCACCAGGGAAGCCCATGAATACTGGAGGGGGAAGCCTATCCCTTCTCCAGGGGATCTTTCCAACCCAGGAATCGAACTGGGGTCTGCTGCAATGCAGGTGGATTCTTTACCAGCTGAACTACCAGTAGAGCCTGTATTTTAGGTTACTCAAGTACATATTCCACTTGTGGACACAGTGCTCTATGTTCTACATATGTATCGCTTAGACAGTCATTCTAGGCCACAGCCATACTGTGGTTTACACCTTGAATGATTATTGGCAGATTCAGGATGATTGACATATTTTCAAACTGTATATTCCATGAAGACCTAGTATCCAGAATACACAAAGAACTCTTGCAATTCAATAAAAAAGTACAAACCCAATTTAATCTTTACAATAAACCTCTGAAGTAGGCAGAGAATTTATTTCATAATTAGGCACAGTGAAGTTTCTAGAGAGGTTAAGCATGGAAATCTACCACAGAACCTATGCTCCTATCATGCTTCTCCACATGACAAATGACTTCCCCAATATGAGGGCAGTGTTTATATTCCAAAAGAGAAGTTCAGAAAACTTGTCTGGTGAGTTCTCAGGAGCAAAAGTCAGTGAGTTTCAGAGAAGCAAAGAACAACTTTAGAGCACAGTGACACTAAATTTGCCTTTTATTGCAATAATATATAATTATTATTATATTTTACTTTTTTCCAATAAATTATTTCTGGTTCTTTTTAAAAATTCTCCATTGTTATATACTACTTACATAAAGTCTGTTTTGCTTCTTCTCCTGCAAGGGCTATTTTCTATTTGCCCATTACAGAAAACAAAAACAAAAGACATGCTGATCCTTGTTTTAAAAATTATACTATACAAAGAAAAACTTGTATATAGTAAATTTGTCAATACAATTATCTTGTTAATTATACTTTCTTTTGAAGCAGCATAAAGTTCATAGAAAGATTGAGAATAGAGGTCAAAGAACTTCTGTGTGCCTCCTGTTCCTACACATCAAGAGTTTCTTCCTTTATCAATTTACCCCACTATAGCTGTACATTTCTACAATGTAATAAACTATACTGACACATTAGAATCACCCGAAATCAATAGTTTGCATTATTGTTTACACTTGTTGTTGTATATCTTATGACTTTGGACATGTATACATCATTATGGTATCATAGAGAATGTTTCAGTTCAGCTCAGTTCAGTCACTCAGTCATGTGCAACTCTTTGCGACCCCATGAATGGAAGCACGCCAGGCCTCCCTGTCCAACACCAGCAGTCGGAGTCCACCCAAACCCACATCCATTGAGTCAATGATGCCATCCAACCATCTCATCCTCTGTCGTCCCCTTCTCCTCCTGCCCCCAATCCCTCCCATCATCAGAGTCTTTTCCAGTGAGTCAACTCTTCACATGAGGTGGCCAAAGTATTGGAATTTCAGCTTCAGCATCAGTCCTTCCAATGAACACCCAGGACTGATCTCCTTTAGGATGGACTGGTTGGACCTCCTTGCAGTCCAAGGGACTCTCAAGAGTCTTCTCCAACACCACAGTTCAAAAGCATCAATTCTTCGGCACTCAGCTTTCTTCACAGTCCAATTCTCAAATCCATACATGACCACTGGAAAAACCATAGCCTTGACTAGATGGACCTTTGTTGGCAAAGTAATATCTCTGCCTTTGAATATGCTATCTAGGTTGGTCATAACTTTCCTTTCAAGGAGTAAGTGTCTTTTAATTTCATGGCTGCAATCAACATCTGCAGTGATTTTGGAGCCCAGAAGAATAAAGTCTGACACTGTTTCCACTGTTTCCCCATCTATTTGCCATGAAGTGATGGAACCAGATGCCATCATCTTAGTTTTCTAAATGTTGAGCTTTAAGCCAACTTTTTCACTCTCCTCTTTCACTTTCATCAAGAGGCTCTTATAGAAAATTTATATTCTTGTGATGAGAATTCATACAATTTGCTCTCAGATATAACATATTACAATGTTAATTATGTTAATCATGTGACATATTTATTCCTAATACTAATGTATCTTATAACTGTTTTTTTTTTTTTTTTTTGTCCTTTTTTATTCAATTTCCCCCCTCCCACCACCCCTGTTCCACCTACTGGTTAACCACAAAACTGATCTTTTTTCTCTAAAATTGTTAGTTTTTTTTTTTTTTTTTTTTTAAGTATAACTGGTCTACAATATTATGCTAGCTTTGGTGCATAGCATAATGATTCTATACTTATATACATTAAAAATCATCACTATGAAAAGTCTAATTACCACTTATACCATACAAAAATATTACATTATCATTGACTGAGCTGTACATTTCACTCCAGACTCATTTATCTGCTAGCTGAAAGTTTGTACCTGTTAATTTTCCTCACTTATTTCACTCATGCCCCATATCCTTTGGGCTTCCCTGATGGCTCAGTGGGTAAAGAATTCACGTGCAATGCAAGAGAAGCAAGAGATGCAGGTTTGATCCCTGAGTTGGGAAGATACTTTAGAATAGGAAATGGTAACCCACTCTAGTATTCTTGCCTGGAAAATTCCATGGACAGACGAGCCTGGTGGGTGACAGTCCAAATGGTCACAAAGAGTTGGACCCAACTGATCAAGGACACACAGTGAAACCTTTCTCCTTATGAGAGCCAACTGTTTTTTGTGTCTATGATTGTTTCTATTTTATTAAATTTTATCATTAATTTTGTTTTTAGAATCTATGTGTAAGTGGAATCATATAGTATGTCCTTCTCTGACTGATTTCACTTAACCTTATGCCCTCCAAGTTCATGCATGTTGTTACAAGTGACAAGATTTCATTTTTTTATAGCTGAATAATATTGCATTGTATATATGTACCACATTTTCTTTATCTTTTCATCTACTCATGGGCACTTAGTTTGCATCCATATCTTGGCTATTGTGAATAATGTTGTCATAAACAGAGGGGCACATATATCTTTTTAACACTTTTTATTTTCTTCCAATAAATACACAAGAGTGGAATTGCTGGATCATATAGCAGCTTTGCTTGCCACCTGGTGATAGCGGTAAAGAATCTGCCTGACAATGCAGTAGATGTAAGAGACCCTAGTTTGATCCCTCGGTGGGGAAGATCCCCTGGAGGAGGGTGTGGAAACCCACTCCAGTATTCATGCCTGGAGAATCCCCATGGACAGAGGACCCTGGCAGGCTATAATCCACAGGGTCGCAAAGGGTCAGACGTGACTGATGTGAATTACCACACATACACAGTAGTTTCATTTTCAACTTTTTGAGGAACCTCCATACTGTTTTCCACAGTGGCTGTACCAATCCCATAAACCATGCACAAGAATTCCCTTTCTCTACATTCTCACCAATGCTAGTCTTTTTTGATAATATCCATTCTGAAAGGTGTGAAGTGATACTTATTGTGGTTTTTATTTGCTTTTCCCTGCTGATTAGTGACTTTGAACATCTTTTCATGTGTCTGTCGGTGATCCGTGTCTACTTGGAAAAATATCTATTCAGGTCCTCTATTCATTTCAATAGGTTTCCTTTATGTACTTCATTGCTTGATCGCTGATTCGTTTGTGCTGAAAGATATTTTGATGTCTGGCTATGTCATAATTTATCCATTCATCTATTGAGGGTTGGTTTCTTGGTTTCTTCCAAGTTTTAGCAATTACCAAAAAAGCTGCTATATGCAATGACTGGCAGGTTTTGTTGGGGCATGAACTCTCAGCTCCTTTGGGTAAATACCAAGGAACACAATGGGTGGATCTTACAATAAGAGTGGAAGCCTATAGTAACTTTGTTTTTTACTATAACTTGTACCTGTGCTGCTAAAACAATGAACAAGTTTCCAGTTATCTTTTAAGATTTCTATTGTTTTTTTTTTTTTTGCTTTCTCTCATCTGTAGTGCCCTCCACCATATTGTTGACATTTAGCACTATTTTTAATTTACTTTATTTAATACATCTTATTCCTTTTTCTGAAGTAAGTATTGGCAAACCTATGCATCTTATCTGTCATGTGTAAGTATAAATTTACAATATCTACAGCTCTACAACCTATTCTGGCACATTAAATATATACTAAGTTTTCATTGGCAACACACAAATGGGTTTGAATTGCTAGTTAACATATTAGTAATCCTATTCACAGATTTTTTTATTATAAATAAAAGTGAAGCATGTTTGGATTATTATAACAGTAATTCCTTAGTATCTTCTTTGTATAGTTTCAGGTGGCAATTTGTTACAGTATGTTTTCTAATATTTTTCCTT
This sequence comes from Bos indicus, assembly GCF_029378745.1. Lineage (NCBI taxonomy): Eukaryota > Metazoa > Chordata > Mammalia > Artiodactyla > Bovidae > Bos > Bos indicus. The sequence goes on from NC_091771.1 coordinate 6,512,767, forward strand.
TGGCACAAGTAATATTCAATAATAATGAATGAAATTGAGACTTATGAGTCCCCTAGTTGCAATCTCCTCTCAGTTTGATGTATACTGAGAAGCACTATTGTTTTTCCCGAGTGCACCTTAGTAGGGTAGATGACAGAACATGAAAATGACAGCAAACACAACAGAAGCACTTCTGATTTTGAAAAAATTGTGAAATGATAGAACACAGTATGAAAACTAGTCATATCTTTACATTTTCCAAATTTATTCAGTTGCGGTTTTTTTGTTGGTTTGCTTGAGTTGAAATTAGTGTGTGTGTTTTTGGTAAAAAATATAATATTCATATGCAAATAAACAAAAGTATCAAGTATTATACAGTATGTTGCCACAAAAAACCACACAAATTGAATCAATTTTTATCTATTACTTTTATGTTACATAGGCAAATTTAGCAAAGAAGGGATATATATTGTCCAACATTTAATTAAGAAAAATAAACTGAATAAACCTATGTATATCTGGCCAATTAATTTATGACAGGAAGATATGAATGTACAATGAGGAAATAATTGTCTCTTCAGTAAATGATGTTGGGAAAACTGGACAGACTCATGCCCAAGAATGTAGATAATACACCTGTCTTGCTCTGTACACAATAACCCATTCAAAAAATGGATTAAAAATTTGAAGGATTTGAAACCATAAACTCCTTGAAGCAAACATCAGGGAGGCATCAGGCTTTGCTATATATTTTTGGATATGACTTAAAAAGGAAAGGCAACAAAAACAAGAACAAATAAGTAAATAATATCAAGTAAAGATTCTCTCCAGTAAAGGAAACCATCAACAAGATAAAGAGCAACCTGTGAAATGGGAGAAAATGTTTGCCAATCCATGTTTATAAAAAGGTTAATATCTAAAATATTTTTAATTATGCAACTCAATATAAAAAAATAAACAATCCAATTGAAAAATGTGCAGAGGAAATTAATAGATGCTTCCAAAGAAGAAATACTAATGACCAACAGGTGCCTGCAAAGATGTTCACCATAACTAGGCATCAAGGAAGTACAAATAAAAACCACCATGAGATATCACGCCACAGTCATTAGAATGTCTATCATCAAAAAGAAGAGTGTTGGCAAGGATACCAAGAAAAGCTAACCCTCTTTCACTGTTGGCAGAAATGTGTATAGAGTTTCCTCAAAAAAGTTGAAAACAGAACAACCATACTATCTACCAATCTTACTTTCAATGGTAAGAAAATAGTATATCAAGAGATATCTGCATTCCCTTTTTTATCGCAGCATTTTCCCACAATAGTGAGGAACTGAAAACAACCTAATTTTCTGTCAAATGATGAATGGATAAAGAAGATGTGGTATACAATGGAATATTATTTACCAATGAGAAAGAAGGAAAACCTGCCATTTGTGAAAATATTGATGAAACTTGAAGGCATATGTTAAGTGAAATAAGTTGGACATAGAAATACAAATACTACATGGTATCTTTTAGACATGGAAACAAAAAAATACAGTACACAGTCACACTCACAAGAACAGAGAATAGAAATATGGTTGCTGTGGCCTGGATGACACAGGAAATATGGAGACATTGATAAAACACTACTCATTTCAAACAGTCAGCCAAAAAAACCAAAACAAGGTTTAAGGATCTAAGTATCTAATGTGAAACATGACTATAGTTGGTAATATTATATTGTATAATTGAAACTTTGTAATAGAACAGAGCTTAAGTGTTCTCTCTCTCTCACATACACACAAATATGTGAGGTGATGCATGTACTAATTAGCTACATAGGGAAATATCTGCATAATGTATACATACATTGTCACTACAATGTATATTTCAATAACGTTATGATTTTATACTCAATTATACCTCAATAAAACTAAAAAGACAAAATAATGTAAACTTCATAAACTTACATTTTAATGAAGTAAATAAAAACAATTGGTCAAATAACTAAAAACTAAGAATAGCTGCCATGCACAATTGCTGGTCAGAATAAAAGGATAGTAGAAACTCTGAAAAGAAGCATATATTGAATATACATATAGAAACCAGAAAATAAAGTATATACAAAATCATCAATATGGGAAATGTCTAGATATAATAAACTATGGAATAGTTCGTGTTTTATAGATTTAATACAGAACAAGTTTATTGGCAATATTAGTATTGAGAAACGGATTCATTTCGATGTTTGGCAAAACTAATACAATATTGTAAAGTTTAAAAATAAAATAAAATTAAACTAAAAAAAATGAAAAGGAATAGCTAAATGAGGAAGACAATGGAAATAAATATTCATAAAGAAAAGCAATTATCAATTAATAACTCAGATGACCTGGATTGCTCAAATCCTGCATATTTCTGAGAAAGGCCTATCTTATGAAATGGCCCTTATCTAGCGACTAGGAGGTAATTCTTAAAGCCTAGAAACATTTTCCCTAAAAGTGTTTTATATTCCTGAAGCCTTGGGCCACACTGAATTTGTGACAAATGACTTTCTTGTGGATACATGAAGACTTAGGCCTCGTGTGTCTTGAAACTGTACCAGTTTGACAGGATAAGTTTATCCTATGGTGTGACTTATAGAACATGCTTGTTTTTGCTCTGTGGGGGAGGTGCATAAGTCTGAGTAGCTGAGATCAGTCATATGGCCACTGCGTGACTGACCCCCATTAAGCACTGAACACTAAGGCTGAAGTGAGTTTCCTTGGTTGGCAACATGGAATGTATTGTTATGCATTGCTGCTGGCAGAATTAAGTGCATCTCTGTGTGACTCACTGTATATGGACACCTAGATGATTTATCTTGGGTTTTACTCCAAGCACCATTTCCCTTGGTTGACTTTAATCTGTGTCCTTTCACTATAATAAACCGTAACTGAGTAGAACAGCTTTTCTCAATCTTCTAAATCCTTCTAACAGAACACTGAGTCTCAGTGGCCTTGGAAATTCCTAACACAGTAAATAAAATAGTGAATAATTCAATTGTTTTTTTAATATAAATTTATTTATTTTAATTGGTCGTTAATTACTTTACAGTATTGTATTGGTTTTGCCATACATCAACATGAATCTGACACAGGTGTACACGTGCTCCCCATCCTGAACCTCCCTCCATCCTCCCTCCCCGTACCATCCCTCTGGGTCGTCCCAGTGCACCAGCCCCAAGCATCCAGTATCATGCATCGAACCTGGACTGGCGATTTGTTTCATATATGATTTTATACATGTTTCAGTGCCGTTCTCCCAAATCATCCCACCCTTGCCCTCTTCCACAGAGTCCAAAAGACTGTTCTATACATCTGTGTCTCTTTTGCTGTCTCACATACAGGGTTCTCGTTACCATCTTTCTAAATTCCATATATATGCATTAGTATACTGTATTGGTGTTTTTCTTTTTGGCTTACTTCACTCTCTATAAGAGGCTCCAGTTTCATCCATCTCATTAGAACTCATTCAAATGTATTCTTTTTAATGGCTGAGTAATACTCCATTGTGTATATGTACCACAGCTTTCTTATCCATTCATCACAGCACTCTTTATAATAGCCAGGACATGGAAGCAACCTAGATGTCCATCAGCAGATAAATGGATAATAATTCAATTCTTAATTCTGAAATTATACTACACTCTAAGTGTTGTATGCAGGTCAGGAAGCAACAGTTAGAACTGGACATGGAACAACAGACTGGTTCCAAATAGGAAAAGGAGTTCGTCAAGGCTGTATATTGTCACCCTGTTTATTTAACTTATATGCAGAATACATCATGAGAAACGCTGGACTGGAAGAAACACAAGCTAGAATCAAGATTGCTGGGAGAAATATCAATAACCTCAGATATGCAGATGACACCACCCTTATGGCAGAAAGTGAAGAGGAACTCAAAAGCCTCTTGATGAAAGTGAAAGTGGAGAGTGAAAAAGTTGGCTTAAAGCTCAACATTCAGAAAACGAAGATCATGGCATCCGGTCCCATCACTTCATGGGAAATAGATGGGGAAACAGTGGAAACAGTGTCAGACTTTATTTTTGGGGGCTCCAAAATCACTACAGATGGTGACTGCAGCCATGAAATTAAAAGACACTTACTCCTTGGAAGGAAAATTATGACCAACCTAGATAGCATATTCAAAAGCAGAGACATTACTTTGCCAACAAATGTTTGTCTAGTCAAGGCTATGGTTTTTCCTGTGGTCATGTATGGATGTGAGAGTTGGACTGTGAAGAAGGCTGAACGCTGAAGAATTGATGCTTTTTAACTGTGGTGTTGGAGAAGACTCTTGAGAGTCCCTTGGAATGCAAGGAGATCTAACCAGTCCATTCTGAAGGAGATCAGCCCTGGGATTTCTTTGGAAGGAATGATGCTAAAGCTGAAACTCCAGTACTTTGGCCACCTCATGCGAAGAGTTGACTAATTGGAAAAGACTCTGATGCTTGGAGGGATTGGGGGCAGGAGGAGAAGGGGACGACAGAGGATGAGATGGCTGGATGGCATCACTGACTCGATGGACGTGAGTCTCAGTGAACTCCGGGAGTTGGTGATGGATAGGGAGGCCTGGTGTGCTGTGATTCATAGGGTCGCAAAGAGTCGGACATGACTGAGCAACTGATCTGATCTGATCTGATCTGAAGTGTTGAATATAATGTGCAAAAATATCCAACATTTACAGTTTATTGTAGAGAATAATCTTTAATATAATGATAATGTTAAATATGGCCTACTTATAAATGTTATCTCATATTCCAATTTAAAAACCCAAATTCAATAAGAAATTCAATGAAATTTCATGGCTACAAATCTTGTACAACCTGAAAAAAGGCTAAAGAGTTAGTTATTCATTCATGTTTGACTCTTTGTGACCCCTTGGACTATAGGTTGTTAGTGTCCTCTACCCATGGAATTTTCCAGGCAAGAATACTGAAGTTGGTTGCCATTTTCTTATCCAGAAAAAAGTCTAGGTCACATATTATTAATTTAAAAAATGCATTAATAAATGAATGCTTAATATCTTCCAGATACTTTTTTCTGAGCATCATATGTGCATGCTAGGTCACTTCCATTCTGTCAGACTCTTTGGAACATTATAGACTGTAGGCTTCCCTGGTGGCTCAGATGGTAAAGCATCTCTCTGCAATGCAGGAGACCCAGGTTCGATCCCTGGGTTGGGAAGATCCCCTGGAGAAGGAAATGGCAACCCACTCCAGTACTCTTACCTGGAGAATCCTATGGAGGGAGAAGCCCGGTAGGCTACTGTCCACGGAGTAGCAAAGAGTCAGACATGACTGAGCAACTTTATTTTATTTTATTTTATTTAGACTGTAGCCCACCAACTCCTCTATCCAAGGGTTTTTCCAGGCAAGAATACTAGAGTGGATTACCATGTCCTCCCTCAGGGAATTTTACCAACTCAGGGATTGAATCCATGTCTCTTTATGTCTCTGCATTGGCAGGTGGGTTCTTTAGCACTAGAGCGACCTGAGAAGTCCAGGTCACATACTACTAACAAATAAAATAATTATATTAATGAGTGACTGCTTATTATTTTCTAGATATTTTTCTGAGCATCATATATTACTATTTTATTCAATTCTCATCTACTTTATATGGATTACTATTATTCTTATTTTATTGATAATTTTTGAGATGAAAAACATGTTAAAAACATCATCCAAAATTACAAAACAACCAGTTGATGGTGATCAGATTAGAATCCAAAATGTTTGGTTTCTGTATCCTTAATCTTTGCTATCCTGATATACCACCTGTTTGTTCTATTTCTATGGCATAGAAAGCAAAAGCAAGTCCAATATTATGCATCTCTTGCATGGCAAACAACATTAAATGTTTTGGAAGCATTATTTAATGTATCTACCCACAGAATTACATGTGAGAGTTTTCCTATTTTATGAAGTATAGGTTCAGAATTGAGTGACCTTTACTCAAGGTCATAGAACTAACAAGGAAATGAGCTGTAAATCAAATTTGTTGGCTTTTAGATGTTTTTCATAGGTCAAATTAATTAGGGATACTTGAAATTAGAGAGATGCAAGATGGAAGAGATGACTCAATCTTAGGTCAACAAAAAACTAAAACAGTAGTAAAATGAGTAAAGTGAAATTGAAATTTGCTCCGTTGTGTTTGATTCCTTGCAAACCCATGGACTGTAGCCTGTCAGACTCCTTTGTCCATGGAATTCCCTAGGCAAGATTACTGGAGTGGGCTGCCATCCTCTTCTCCAGGGGATCTTCCTCACCCAGGGGTCGAACCTGGGTATCCTGCATTGCAAGCAGATTCTTTAACAACTGAGTCACCTTTTAGGGAAGTCCTAAAAAAGAGTAAAGAAAAACATGATTTGTTTAACAGAAAGAAAAAAATATATGTCAGTGTGTAAGAAATAAACATGTATAGAAATCAACTTTCCTTTAGAACAAAACCAAATGTAATAAAGCAAAATTAAAAATCAAGGTATGATCTAAAATAAGTTTATGTAGCAAATAGTAAAACTATTTTTCTGTTATAAACTGAAAATTATCTATCAAATAAAATTTTTAAGTGTATTATATTGGTGCCCTTTGAGACCCTCTCATGTTAATTATTTCAAGGCTGTTGTTCAAAACAAGAAACAATTGTAAAACAAAATTTGTCAGCAACTGAGATACACCTTGGAGATATGTGTGTTCATTTCCAGATGCCACAATAAAGCAAATATTGAAATTAAAGCAAATCACATCGTTTTTCATTTCCAAAGGTATATAAAAATTGTATTTATACTATATGGTAGTTTATTAAGTGTGCAGTAGCATTCTGTGTAAAATATATACGTACTTTAATTAAAATCTTATTGCTAAAAATTATAACCTTTAAATTAGCTTTCATTTCATAATATTTTTGCTGGTGGGAGATTTTTCCTTGATGGCTACTGACTGATCAGTGTGTTGGTTGCTGAAGACTGGGATAATAGTAGCCATTTCTTAAAATAAGACAATAGAATGTTGACTCTCTTCCTATCATGAACAATCCTCTGTAGTCTGCAATGGTGTATGAAAGAATTTCACCCATAGTAAAACTTTCAAAATTGGAGGCAATCCTCTCAAAATTTGCCAGTGTTTTATCAACTAAGCTGATTTAATATTTCATGGCCATTGTTGCCATTTCAACAATTTTCACAGTATCTTCACCAAGTCTAGTTTCCATCTCAAGAAACTACTCTCTTTTCTCACCCATAAGAAGCATTTTCTCACCTGTGAATGCTTTATCATGAGACTGCAGCATTTCAGGCACATCTTTGGGATCCATTTCTAATTCTAGTTCTTTGACTATTTTCATCACATTTACTGTTAATTCTTTCAGTAAAGCCTGGAGCCCCTCAGAATTATCCATGAGGCTTGAAATCAACTACCTCCAAACTTCTGCTAATGTTGGTATTTTTATGTCTTTCCACAAATCACAGATATTCTTAATGACATCTAGAATGGTGAACCATTTCCAGAAGTTTTTCACTTTGCCTAGATCCATCAGTGTAATCAATATTTGTGCAACCATGGACTTATAAAATGTATTTATTAAATAAAAACTCTTGAAAATAAAAACTAATTTTTGATCCATGAGATGAAGAATAAATGTTGTGTTGATAGGCATGAAAACAACATTAATCGCACTGTTTCCATCAGAACTCTTGGATAACCAGATACATTGTCATTATGCAGGAATCTTTTGAGAAATATTTTGTTTTGCTTTGTTTTCATAAACAGCAGATCTCAACAGTGGACTACAATATTCTGTAAGCCACATAGTAAACAGATATGCTGTCATTCAGGTTTTTTATTTTGTTCCATTTATAAAGCACAGCTTGAGTGGAATTACCATAATTCCTAAGGGCTCTAGGATTTTTAGGATAGCAAATGATCATTGGCTTCAACTCCAAATCACCAGCTGCACCAACAGCTAAGAAGAGTCAGCCTGTTCTTTGAAGATTTGAAGCCAGGCACTAACTTCTCCTCCCTAGCTATGTAGCATCTCCTTCCAAGATAGGGCTGCACCAAAAAACTGTTGTCTCAATTGAAACAAGTGAAAGTGTTAGTTTCTCAGTCATGTCCAACTTTGTGACCTCATGGATTGTAGCCCACCAGGCTCCTCTGTCCATGGAACTCTCCAAGCCAGAATACAGGAGTGGGTAGCCTTCCCCTTCTCCAGGGGATCTTCCTGATCCAGGGATCAAATCCAAGTCCTCCTGCATTATGGGCAGATACTTCACCATCTGAGTCACGAGGGAAGCCATTTGTTTCAACTAGCCATCTTCATTAATTATGTTAGCTAGGTCTCCTGAGACACTTACTGCACATTCTGTATCAGCAGCTGCTGCTTCATCTTGCACATTTATGTTAAAGAGAAGGCTTCTTTCCTTCAACTTCATGAACCAACCTCAGCACACTTCAAACTTTTCTTCTGAAGCTTCCTTGCCTCGCTCAGCCTTCATGGAATTGGAGAAAGGGTCTTGCTCTGGATTAGGCTTTGGCTTAAGGGAATGTTGTGGCTGTTTTGATCTACTATCCACCAAAACTTTCTCCATATTAGCAAGGAGGCTGGTCCACTTTCATATCATTCATGTGTTCCCTGGAGTTGTTCAGTCACTAAGTCACTTCTGACTCTTTGCACCCTCAGGGACTGCAGCACATCAGGCTCCCCTGTTCTTCACTATCTTCTGGAATGTGTTGCTCAGATTCATGTCCATTAAGTCAGTGATCTTATCTAATTATCTCTTCCTTGGGCGCCCCCTTCTGCTCCTGTTTTCATTCTTTACAACATCAGGGTTTCTTCCAATGAGTCATCTCTTCCCATCAGGTTTCCAAAGTATTGAAGCTTTAGCATCAGTATTTCCAATGAATATTCAGGGTTGATTTAATTTGAGATTGACTGGTTTGATCTCCTCAAAGTCCAAGGGACTCTCAAGAGTTCACTGGAGTATCATCTTTAGTTTCCTTCAAGAACATTTTCATTGCATTCACAACTTGGCTAACTGGTACAAGAAGCCTAGTTTTTGGTGCACCTTGGCTTTTGACATGCCTTCCTCACTAAGTTTGAGTATTTGTACCTGTTGATTTTAAGGGAGAGACATGTGATTCCTCCTTTCACTTGAACACTTAAAGGTTATTGCATTATTATTAATTGCCCTGATTTCAATATTCCAGGGAATCTGGAAGCCTGAGGAGAGTGAGAGAGACAGAGAAAAGGCCAGCTGGTGGAGCAGTCAGAACACACACACATTTGTCAACTAAGTTTGCTTAGCTTATATGGGTGGGATTCGTGACACAATTACAATAGTAACAACAAAGATAGACCATAACAAATACAATAACAATGAAAATGTTTTAAAAATTGTAAGAATTATAAAAATGTGACACATAAACTGAGCAAAATGCTGATAGAAACAATGGCACCAGTAGAATTGGTAGAAATCTTCAATCTTTTTTTTTTGTTTGTTTGTTTTAATTGGAGGAAGATTGTTTAACAATGTTGTGTTGGTTTCTGTTGTAAAACAGTACATATCAGCCATGATTATACATTTGTCACCTCCCACTTGAGCCTCTCTCCCCTTTGCCTATTTCAGAGCATCGGGTTGGTCTCCATGTGTTATGTAGCAACTTCTCACTGACTATTGGTTTTATACATGGTAGTGTGTACACAGTGTATATATGCTACGTTATCCATTTGTCCTGCCCTGCCCTTCACCTCTGTGTCCAGAAGTCTGTTCTCTATGTCTGTGTCTCCATTTCTTCCCATGGAAATAGGTTCATCCAATACCATTCTTCTAGATTCCATATACATGTGTTAATATACAGTATTTGTCCTTTTCTTTCTGACTTTCACTCTGTATAACAGGCTCTCACCACAAACTCTCAATTATTAAAAACACAGTATCTGCTAAATAAAATAAAATGAGGTATACATTTATATATATTATATATTTATATGTATAAGCTGGAATCAAGATTTCCGAGAGAAATATCAATAACCTCATATATGCAGATGACACCACCCTTATGGCAGAAAGTGAAGAGGAGCTAAAAAGACTCTTGATGAAAGTGAAAGAGGAGACTGAAAAAGTTGGCTTAAAGCTCAACATTCAGAAAACTAAGATCATGGCATCTGGTCCCATCACTTCATGGGAAATAGATAGGGAAACAGTGGAAACAGTGTCAGACTTTATTTTTGGAGGCTCCAAAATCACTGCAGATGGTGACTGCAGCCATGAAATTAGAAGACACTCCTTGGAAGGAAAGTTATGCCCAACCTAGATAGCATATTCAAAAGCAGAGACATTACTTTGCCAACTAAGGTCTGTCTAGTCAAGGCTATGGTTTTTCCAGTGGTCATGTATGCATGTGAGAGTTGGACTATAAAGAAAGCTGAGTGTTGAAGAATTGATGCTTTTGAACTATGGTGTTAGAGAAGACTCTTGAGAGTCCCTTGGACTGCAAGGAGATCCAACCAGTCCATCCTAAAGGAGATCAGTCCTGGGTGTTCCTTGGAAGGACTGATGCTAAAGCTGAAACTCCAGTACTTTGGCCACCTCATGCGAAGAGTTGACTCATTTGAAAAGACTCTGATGCTGGTAGGGATTGGGGGCAGGAGGAGAAGGGGACGACAGAGGGTGAGATGGCTGGATGGCATCATCGACTGGCTGGACATGAGTTTGAGTGAATTCCTGAAGTTGGTGATGGACAGGGAGGCCTGACATGCTGCTATTCATGGGGTCACAAAGAGTCGGACATGACTGAGCAACTGAACTCTACTGATATACATATTATATATAATCTATATCATATATATATATTTAGCATATACATATATATATATTTATATATGCATAAATATATTTTTATATTCACATATATATATTTATTAAATTAATTTATTTATATATTATATATCAAATAATTTTATACATTTTAAATATGTATGAATTATATACATATTTATGTATAAATAATTTATATATTTATAAAATTTATATATATTTATTTAATAAATTAATATATTAAATATAATACATTTATATTTATATATAATTATATATTTATATATTATATATTACATATATAATATTTTATATTTATATATTATGTATATTTATATAATTTATGATTTATATATTTATATATAATCATTACTTATAATTTATACAACTTATATATTTATATTTATATATATTCATATATTTATTTATTGTATATATATTATATATACATATATTTTATTATATATATTATATGTCAAACATATATTAAAATATATAATATTTCTCATCTTCTCATCTGATATATAATTATATATCATCTATAATATAAGCATATATTATATTTATATATTTATCAAATATATTTATTAAATATAAATATATTTATCATCTACATTTATATATAAAATATATTATATAATATATAGTTATATGTAATATTTATATAATATGTATTATATTTTATGTATTTTATTTTTATGTATTACATTATAATATATATATTATATATTAACATGCATCTACTCTGGTGTTGACTATAGCCTTTGTATATCAGCAAAACAAGCTTTTGGTTTTGCCCATTTTCTCATCTTTTCTTGGGGTCATAGGCTTCAACTGACTAAATCATTAATTCAAACTAAAAACTTTGAGGATTTAATAAATATAGTATATTCATTATAGAAATTTAGACCACAAAATGGAGGAGTAAGGATGTTTTTTAAAAATTTCTATTTAAAATATCGTCTTATGTTTCTTAAAAATTAGTACTTTCATGTATTTCTCTTTTTTGCAATCTCATGACATGTAAAAGAATTTAAAGAAAAGGGATAACTGCCTACTCTGTATCACTTACCCACAGAGGTTGACATCTTAATTGTTGAATTCATATAATAATGCATTTAATATTCAGCAAATATTGATCTGCTTCTATCTACCAGTTTCTGGTGCTAAGTGATCAAGTTTCAGTCATTCTCATCAAATAATTTATTCAATACAGTCATTAACTAGTTGCAGGAGAGAGGGAAATAGTCAAATGCATGGGCTTATGATAGAACAACAAGAGATTCAGATAATACTGGGAATTAGGAAATACTCTCCCTACAAAATGATTTGACAAATCACCACAGAAGTTTGTGGCTTAAAACAATTATTGAATATTTCTTATGTTTCAGGAGGTTAGAATTTTGGAGTCAGCTTGACTGATGATTCTCTCAAGGTCTCACAGGGAATCTGTCAGGTGGTTGAAAGGACTGGGACCATCTTGCATGTCTATTCACTCAGATATCTGAAGTCTGAGCTGGGAAGATTCAAATAGCTGGAGGCTACAACTACTCAGGAAGTCAATTCTTGTTCTCTCTACATGATCTCCATTCAATATGGCAGCTTCAAATAAACTAGAATCCTTTCATGAAGTCTTATGGCTTTGAAGGCAAATCTAAGAAATCAACACAGGAAGAAACTGTCTTTTATTCTGAGCTAACCTAGAAAGTCCCATAGTCACTTTCTCTTCACTTCAAGGAACCAAAACTTAAGTGAAGCAACGCTATCCCAATGTCATGTAAAGTAATTTTTTTTTTTTCTCATTCTAGCTCATGGGGATAGTCATTGGCTTCATCTTTCTGTGAGTGTTAAAAATGCTAGTTATAACTCATTTGGATGGAATTTTTCTCTAACTCTGTGTAATGTAAAGCAGTTATTTGTTGCCTCACAGCTTCCTTATGCTTATGATACCATCCCAATTTTGCCCCTTCCCTCTTTTCTATGTTGATCCAGCTAAATTCAATTATCTGAAAACACTTTTTCTTATGAGTCACAAGTTCTGTGGCTTATCCATCCATCACTTTCAATAAAGGAACTTGCCTACAAGTCCTTGCTCTGCCTTATCAATGACTGCCCTGGCTAACTTTAGGCTTTTGAGTGACTTTAGGAGGCCTTCTGGATGTGTCAAGTCTCTCCCTTTAGAAACTGAGATTAAAAAAAAAATGTATATGGCTCTCTGAGTGCAATTTTCATGACCAAGTTGGAGTGATCCTTAAAGAACCCCTCATGGGAGACATACTCCCCTATTTGCAAGGCACTTTGGGTGGTTTCCTCATATGTATGTTGAGATGAACTGAATAGTCAACTGAGATCCTGTGCATATGTTTAGTCTTCTCATTGTCCAGCAGTCTTCTCTCTGGAAAAATCTTCTATGAACTTTTACTGTTTCATTCTCCCTGGACTCTCAGTTAAGACTCAACTTATTGAGTTTTCCAAGTTCATCTCAATTACCTCTCCATGCTCAATAGTCTGAAAATTCTCTAAAATAGTTAAACTGGGGTTATTGGAGGTTTCAATACTTTTGTTTACATTTTTTTTATCCCCAAGGATCACTGTCTCTTGATATTCAGTTTGAAAACTATTGCATTGTTTTATTGCTTCAGAAAGGGGGAAGGATTCTGTCCTCGTTAGTTCATCTTAGCTGCAATTGCAAATCCATGGTGGTTAACTTTTAATGTATTCTTCAGAATATGACTCAAATATTTTGTTAAAGTTGAGTTAGAAAATAAAAAATATGCAAAGGAGGATACATAGTATGAAGGCAACTTAGGTCCCAATTATGAGTGCATTTAATTATTTGATGATGGCAAACAAGACTGCTGATATTTGGAGATTCATTATTATTATTATTTGCAATATTGGTATAGTGACATCACTTTTAAAAGGAAATTGGAAGCAATTGTAGTAGTGTCTGTGCCTTTCCGATTCCTGCTTTCTTATTTCTGATCACCATGGAAAGAGACGTTGTTGAACTGATTTGAGAGGCAATTTATGGATTTTCCACCTTCATTTTTGTTAGAGGAGTAAGGGTTACTCTGATTCTGTGGTATGTTGAAGCCATTCCAAAATTCTTCTATGGATTTAACACCTTACATTATTATTATTTTTTCTATCTAAAAATATTTTGAAATTTTTTATTGTTCTTGTTCTCTGTGTTAAGCTTTGATAGAATTTGCAAGGTATATTACAAAGTATATTTGAAACATGTATATATTCAGCTCTTTTTTGGATATCTGGTTTTCAAGCAAATGTGTAAAGATAAATAATATTGGAGTAATAATATTTGATTAATATTATCAAAGAATATTAAAGAATATGCATTCTTTAATGCATATTAAATGCATACACATTCTCAAAAAATATGCATTCTCATGGTAGACCAATGTTTGTAAGGCAGACTTGTAAAGCAAGGTTAGATGGAATGCCTCCTTAACTTGAGATAGGTAATTTAATTCTATGGATATTTTTATTACCATATCTTATTAAAGTGATTTTTCAATGTGCTTTACTACTTTACCTTTAGATAAGTTCTTTCCTCCATTCTGTGAGCATCAGTCCTGGTTTTTATTGGAAATGGCTGCCTTTATCATTGCATGTATATTAATAGATACTTTTGAAGGAGGCCAGAAATACCTCCAGCAGTAACTGAGAACCATATAACATTTTAAACAAATAAGTATTGTTAGGAAAAACTTGACATTTAACACTTTTGAAGGACATAAAATATTTGTTACCTTATTTTGTAAAGGTAGCTTGTTTTCTGATGGTTCAAATTATATAAGACCTTTAAATGACTTCCATAACATTGGTTGATTTGCCTTCTTCATTCATATTCATTTTTACTATACTTCTCATTTTGCAATTCTGCATCTTTTTTTGTTTATTTGTTTGATTTGGTTTGGCTTGATGCAATGGATTTAGAGCATGACACATCTGTTTTGACTCATATTTGACTCAGTAATTATGTAGTAATTTCCCAGAAAAAGTTCTTGAATGAACAAGTTTCTGATTTTAAAATCTCAATTTGAACATTTTCAATATTTTATTTTCTCCTTTTTCTGCTTGCTTGCTATTTCAGAAACCTCTTGAAAAAAGTTTTCTATTAAAAACAACCATTAATTTTTGTCTTCACTAATGATGTAAATTTTTATTTCCTTTTCTATTTTACCTACAGTTTTCTCCTTCTAACAATGTGGAATTGTTTTGCAAAACTTTATTTTACATTCTTAAAATTGGCTAAACTCTATCATTTTATATCTGTAGTCTATATGATATACATTGTTACATTTACCCACAGGACTCCAGAAAATAGAGTTTCATCTTTAAAAATGGCAATCAGGTTTGATGCAGGATACAGGATGCTTGGGGCTGGTGCACTGGGATGACCCAAAGGAATGGTATGGGGAAGGAGGTGGGGGGGCGGTTCAGGATGGGGAACACGTGTACACCCGTGGAGGATTCATGTTGATGTATGGCAAAACCAATACAATATTGTAAAGTAATTAGCCTCCAATTAAACTAAATAAATTTAAATTTTAAAAAATGGCAATCAATAATTGGAAAAAGAAAATATGTATTATTTGTCTCCTGCTCTCTAAACCTTTTTCAATAGATTTCTTTATTACATACCAGTACATATTTTTAAAAGTATTAATTTTGCAAAAAAAAAAAAAATCCTTTAAGATTTTATTGTTTAATAATTTTGAAAAGCTGATCAGAATGACAGATATGGTTGTGCCAGTTTTATGATTTGAGTCTCCAAGGTCCCTCTTTATATATGTTACAATGTTAAGGCACTCTTTGATAATGTACCATATATCTGATTACATAACCTAAAATATATTCTAACTTTTTTAAAAAGTGAAAAATTCTGAATGAACTTTTTTGACTTTATTTTTAATTTATTTTTTACTGAGTTTTGGCTGATGTACAATATTATATGTTAGAAGTGTAAAATATAGTGATTCACAATTTTTAGAGGTTATTATCCATTCATAATCATTATAAGATATTGCATATATCCCGTCTTGCACAATATATGTGTGTGTACTAAGTTGCTTCAAATATGTCCGACTCTTGTGACCCTATGTACTATAGCTTACCAGGCTACTCTTCCATGGGCTTTTCCAGGCAAGAATACTGGAGTGGGTTGCCATTTCCTTCTCTTTAAAATGTATACTCATAATTTATTTTAAACATAATAGTTTGTATCTTTTAACCCCACTATACCTAGATTGGCCCTTGCCCTTGCCTGTCACCACTGGTAATCACTAGTTTGTTCCCTAATCTGTGTCTGTTTCTTTTTTGTTATATTCACTAGATGGCTGTTTTTCTGTTTGAGATTTACATATATAAGCAATATCATACAGTATTCGCCTTTGTCTTATTTCACTTAAGATAATACCCTCAAATTCAATCCATGTTGCTGAAAGTGACAAAATTTTATTCTTTTCTATGGTTGATTATTGAAATCCCCATCATACCTAGGTAATCTACAGATTCAATGCAATACCTATGGCATTTTTTATTGAACTAGAGGACATAATTCTAAAATTAGTATGGAAGCACAAAAGACACAGAATACCCAAAACGATTTTGAGAAAGAAAAAATAAAGATGGAGGAATCATTCTTCTTCATTTCAGACTGTACTAAAAAGTTGCAACAATCAAATCAATATGGCACTGATGTAAAAAACAGACACATAGATCAATGAAACACAAGAGATAGCCCAGGAATATACCCACACAGTTATGGCAAAATAACCAAGTCTTAAATGTAACAATGAACTAGCCATAAATAGGAGATCTCAGGACAAAAGATTAACTAAATGCTGGTTGATTACAAGTTTTAGGTGTAAGATTTGTATCTGAATTTTAATCTAAATTCAAGAGCTTATACTGAGATTGGATCTGAAATACAGTTTAAATACTCATAAAGTGAAAGAAATAATAAAAATAAAAGACCTCAGTGAAGAGACACATAAGGTGGAGAATCCAATTGGAGACTTTTTTCCCCATATATCTGAGTCATTTTTATGAATGCATGCTAAGCTACTTCAGTCGTGTTCTACTCTTTGTAACCCTATGGGCTTTAGCTCACTAGGCTCCTCTGCCCATGGGATTCTCCAAGCAAGAATACTGGAGTGGGTTTCAGTGCTCTTCCCCTGGGGATCTTGCTGACCCAAGGATTGAACCCACAACTTTTGCAGCCCCTGTATTGCAGGCAGATTCTTTACTGCTGCACCCCTGGAGAAGCCCCAAGTGGGGCTTAGGAGGCATAATTATGAACAGAGCTAGTGAAGGTGATGGAATTCCACCTGAGCTATTTTAAATCCTAAAAGCCAATGCTATTAATTTCAGTTCAGTTCAGTCGCTCAGTCACATCCAACTCTTTGCGACCCCATGAACCGCAGTATGGCAGGCCTCCCTGTCCATTACCAACTCCTGGAGTCCACCCAAGTCCATGTCCATTGAGTCAATGGTGCCATCCAACCATCTCATCCTCTGTGTCCCCTTCTCCTCCTGCCCTCAATCTTTTCCAGGATCAGGGTTGATTCCAATGAGTCAGCTCTTCCCATCAGGTGGCAAAAGTATTGGAGTTTCAGCTTCAACATCAGTCCTTCCAATGAACAACCAGTACTGATCTCCTTTAGGATGGGCTGGTTGGATCTCCTTTCAGTCCAAGGGACTCTCAAGAGTCTTCTCCAACACCACAGTTCAAAAGCATCAATTTTTCGATGCTCAGTTTTCTTTATAGTCCAACTCTCACATCCATACATGACCACTGGAAAAATCATAGAGTTCACTAGACGGACCTTTGTTGGCAAAGTAATGTCTCTGCTTTCTAGTATGATGTCTAGATTTGTCATAACTTCCCTTCCAAGGAGTAAGTAACTTTTAATTTCATTGCTGCAATCACCCTCTGCTGTGATTTTAGAGCCCAGAAAAATAAATTCTGACACTGTTTCCATTGTTTCCGAATCTATTTGCCATGAAGTGATGGGACCAGACACCATGATCTTAGTTTTCTGAATGTTGAGCTTTAAGCCAATTTTTTCACTCTTCTCTTTCACTTTCATCAGGAGGCTCTTTAGTTCTTCTTCACTTTCTGCCATAAGGGTGGTGTCATTTGCATATCTTAGGTTATTTATATTTCTCCCAACAATCTTGATTCTAGCTTGTGCTTCCTCCAGCTTAGCGTTTCTCATGATGTATTCTGCATATAAGTTAATAAGCAGGGTGACAATATACAGCCCTGATGTGCTTCTTTTCAGTGCTGCATTTATTATGTTAGCAAATGTGGAAAACTCAGCAGTGACCACAGAACTTAAAAAGGTCTGTTTTCATTCCAATCCCAAAGAAAGGCAAGGCCAAAGAATGTTCAAATTACTGTAGAGTTGTGCTTATTTCACATGTCATGAAGGTAATGATCCAAATCTTTAGTTAGGTATCAGCAGTATGTGAACCAAGAAATTCCAGATGTACAAACTGGATTTAGAACAAGCAGAGGAACTATAAGTCAAATTGCCAACACTTATCGGATCATAGAGAAAGGAAGGGAATGCTGAAAAAACATCTACTTCTGCTTCATTGACTACACTAAGACTAGAGATCTCTTTAAGAAAATTAGAGATGCCAAGGGAACATTTCATGCAAAGATGGGCTTGATAAAAGACAGAAATGGTATGTACCTAACAGAAGCAGAAGATATTAAGAAGAGGTGGCAAAAATACACAGAAGAACTGTACAAAAAAGGTATTCACGACCAAGATAATCA
This sequence comes from Bos indicus, assembly GCF_029378745.1. Lineage (NCBI taxonomy): Eukaryota > Metazoa > Chordata > Mammalia > Artiodactyla > Bovidae > Bos > Bos indicus. The sequence continues at coordinate 6,531,401 of NC_091771.1, forward strand.
CGATGGTGTCACTCACCCAGAGCCAGACACCCTGGAATGTGAAGTCAAATGGGCCTTAGAAAGCATCACAAGGAATCCAAACTGGAAAAGAAGAAGTAAAACTCTCACTTTTTGAACATGACATGAAACTCTACATAGAAAACTTTAAAGACTCCACCAGAAAATTACTAGAGCTAATCAATGAATAGAGTAAAGTTGCAGGATATAAAATCAACACACATAAATGCCTTGCATTCCTATACACGAATAATGAGGAAATAGAAAGAGAATTTAAGGAAACAATCCCATTCACCATTGCAATGAAAAGAATAAAATACTTAGGAATATATCTACCTAAACAAACTAAAGACCTATATACAGAAAACTATAAAACACTGGTGAAAGAAATCAAAGAGGACACTAAAAGATGGAGAAATATACCACGTTCATGTATTGGAAGAAGCAATATAGTGAAAATGAGTATACTAACCAAAGCAATCTATAGATTCAATGCATTCCCTATCAAGTTACCAACGGTATTTTTCACAGAGCTAGAACAAATAATTCCACAATTTGTAAAGAAATGCAAAAAAACCTCGAATAGCCAAAGCAATCTTGAGAAAGAAAATGGAAATGGAGGAATCAACCTGCCTGACTTCAGGCTCTATGACAAAGTCACAGTCATCAAGACAGTATGGTACTGGCACAAAGATAGAAATATAGATCAATGGAACAAAATAGAAAGACCAGAGATAAACCCATGCACCTATGGACACCTTATCTTTGACAAAGGAGGAAAGAATATACAATGGATTAAAGACAATCTCTTTAACAAGTGGTGCTGGGAAAACTGGTCAACCACTTGTAAAAGAATGAAACTAGAACACTTTCTAACACCATACATAAAAATAAACTCAAGATGGATTAAAGATCTAAACATAAGACCAGAAACTATAAAACTCTTAGAGGAGAACATAGGTAAAACACTCTCCGACATACATCACAGCAGGATCCTCTATGACCCACCTTCCAGAATATTGGAAATAAAAGCAAAAATAAATAAATGGGATCTAATTTAAAGTAAAAGCTTCTGCACAGCAAAAGAAACTATAAGCAAGGTGAAAAGACAGCCTTCAGAATGGGAGAACATAATAGCAAATGAAGCAACTGACAAACAACTAATCTCAAAAATATACAAGCAACTCCTGTAGCTCAATTCCAGAAAAATAAATGACCCAATCAAAAAATGGGCCCAAGAACTAAATAGACATTTCTCCAAAGAAGACATACAGATGGCTAACAAACACATGAAAAGATGCTCAACATCACTTATTATCGGAGAAATGCAAATCAAAACCACAATGAGGTACCATTTCATGCCAGTCAGAATGGCTGTGATCCAAAAGTCTACAAGCAATAAATCCTGGAGAGGATGTGGAGAAAAGGGAACCCTCTTACACTGTTGGTGGGAATGCAAACTAGTATAGCCACTATGGAGAACAGTGTGGAGATTCCTTTAAAAAACTGGAAATAAAACTGTCATACAGCCCAGCAAGCCCACTGCTGGGCATACACACCAAGGAAACAAGAATTGAAAGAGACACGTGTACCCCAATGTTCATTGCAGCACTGTTTATAATAGCCAGGACATGGAAGCAACCTAGATGTCCATCAGCAGATGAATGGATAAGAAAGCTGTGGTACATATGCACAATGGAGTATTACTCAGTCATTAAAAAAAACATTTGAATCAGTTCTAATGAGGTGTATGAAACTGGAGCCGATTATACAGAGTGAAGTAAACCAGAAAGAAAAATACCAATACAGTATACTAATGCATATATATTGAATTTAGAAAGATGGTAATGATAACCCTGTATGTGAGACAGCAAAAGAGACACAGATGTATAGAACATTCTTTTGGACTCTGGTGTGGGGTGGGTGATGATTTGGGAGGATGGCATTGAAACATGTATAATATCATATAAGAAACTAATTGCCAGTCCAGGTTCGATGCAGGATACAGGATGCTTGGGGCTGGTGCCCTGGGATGACCCAGAGGGATGGTATGGGGAGGGAAGTGGGAGGGGGGCTCAGGATTGGGAACACGTGTACATCCGTGGCAGATTCATATTGATGTACGGCAAAACCAATGCAATATTGTAAAGTAATTAGCCTCCAATTAAAATGAAAAAAAAAAAAAAGGAAAAAAGAAAGCTGGAAAAAAAAAAAAGAAAGCATCACTAAGAACAAAGCTAGTGGAAGTGATGTAATTCCAGTTGAGCTATTTCAAATCCTGAAAGATGATGCTGTGGACGTGTTGCACTCAATATGCCAGCAAATTTGGAAAACTCAGCAGTGGCCACAGGATTGGAAAAGGTCAGTTTTCATTCCAATCCCAAAAAAGGCAATACCAAAGAATGGTCAAACTACTGCACAATTGCACTCATCTCACATGCTAGTAAAGTAATGCTCAAAATTCTCCAAGCCAGGCTTCAGCAATATGTGAACCGTGAAATTCCACATGTTCAAGCTGGTTTTAGAAAAGGCAGAGGAGCCAGAGATCACACTGTCACACCCGCTGGATTCGAAAAAGCAAGAGAGTTCCAGAAAAGAAAAAAAAAAAAAAATATATAAATATATATATATATATATATTTCTGCTTGATTGACTATGTCAAAGCCTTTGACTGTGTGGATCACAATAAACTGTAGAAAATTCTGAAAAATATGGGAATACCAGACCACCTGACCTACCTCTTGAGGAATTTGTATGCAGGTCAGGAAGCAACAGTTAGAACTGGACATGGAACAACAGACTGGTTCCAAATAGGAAAAGGAGTAAGTCAAGGCTGTATATTGTCACCCTGCTTATTTGACTTATATGCAGAGTACATCATGAGAAACCCTGGGCTGGAAGAAACACAAGCTGGAATCAAGATTGCCGGGAGAAATATCAGTAACCTCAGATATGCAGATGACACCACCCTTATGGCAGAAAGTGCAGAGGCACTAAAAAGCCTCTTGATGAAAGTGAAAGAGGAGAGTGAAAAAGTTGGCTTAAAGCTTAACATTCAGGAAACAAAGATCATGGTGTCTGGTCCCATCACTTCATGGGAAATAGATGGGGAAACAGTGGAAACAGTGTCATACTTTATTTTTTGGGGCTTCAGAATCACTGCAGATGGTGATTGCAGCCATAAAATTAAAAGACGCTTACTCTTTGGAAGGAAAGTTATGATCAGCCTAGATAGCATATTGAAAAGCAGAGACATTACTTTGCCAACAAAGGTCCGTCTAGTCAAGGCTATCGTTTTTCCAGTGGTCATGGATGTGAGAGTTGGACTGAGAAGAAAGCCGAGAACCAAAGAATTGATGTTTTTGAAATGTGGTATTGGAGAAGACTCTTGTTAGTCCCTTGGACTGCAAGGAGATCCCACCAGTCCATTCTAAAGGAGATCAGCCCTGGGTGTTCTTTAGAAGGTTTGATGCTAAAGCTGAAACTCCAGTACTTTGGCCACCTCATGCAAAGAGTTGACTCATTGGGAAGGACTCTGATGCTGGGAGGGATTGGGGTCAGGAAGAAAAGGGGACCACAGAGGATGAGATGACTGGATGGCATCACCGACTCAATGGATGTGAGTTTGAGTGAACCTCTGGTGATGGTGATGGACAGGGAGGCCTGGTGTGCTGTGATTCATGGGGTTGCAAAGAGTCGAATATGACTGATAAACTGAACTGAACTGAACTGAACTGAAAGCTTTTTACTGTGTAAATCACAAAAACTGTGGAAAACTCTTCAAGAGATGGAAATACCACACCCATTACCTGCCTCCTAAGAGACCTGTATGCAGGTCAAGAAAAAACAGTTAGAAGTGAACATTAAAAAATGAACTGGGTCCAATTTTGGAAAATAGGATGTCAAGGTTGTATATAGTCACCTCTTCTCATTTAAATTTTATGAAGAATACATCATTCAAAATGCTGAGCTGGGTGAATCACAAGCTGGAATCAAGATTGCTGGGGAAAATGCCAACAACCTCAGATATGCAAATAATACCACTTCAAAGGTAGAAAGTGAAGGAGAACTAAAGAGCTTCTTGATGAGCGTGAAAGAAGAGAGTGAAAAAGTTGGGTTGGAACTCAACATTAAAACAACTAAGACAATGGTATCCATTCCCATCACTTCATGGCAAATAGAAGGAGAAAAAGTTGAAGCAGTGACAGATTTTATTTTGTCAGGGTCTAAAATCACTGTGGTGGCTGTGCAGCACTGGAGCAGCTGTGAAGAGAAATCCCACGTCCAAGGTCAGAGAAACCCCTGTAAGACGGTAGGCGCTGGAGTGGCCATGAGGTGATAATTCACTTCCAAGGACAAAGGAGAAGCCCAAGCAAGAGGGTAGAAGGGGCGAATTCACATTTAGAATCAAACCCCATTCCTGACAGAGATGCTCAGAAAGCGCAAACAAATCTTCTGCACACCAGGACCCAGGGATCCCACAGAGACTGAGACAGAACTGTGTTTGAGTGTCTCTTGAGGAGGTACTGGTAAACAGTGGTCTGCCACAGGGGCAGGAGCTCTGGGTGCAGCAGAAGTGGATGTGGCATAAGCCCTCTTGGAGGAGGTTGCCATTAACCCCATCATAGAGCTGCCAGAACTAACACAGGATTGGGAAATGGACTCTTGATGGGCACAAACAGAACCTTGTGTGCACCAGGACCCAGGAGAAAGGAGCAGTGATCCCACAGGAGACTGACCTGGACTTACCTGTGAGTGCCAAGAGTCTCCAGAGGAGGTGTGGATCAGTGGTGGCCTGCTGCAGGGTTGGGGTCACTGAGTGTAGCAGTGCATGCATGGGATCTTTTGAGGGAGGTCACCATTAACTTCATTACCTCCATCACAGTTTGGCCCCAGGTAAATAGCAGGGAGGGAACACAGCTCCACCCATCAACAGAAAATTGAATTAAAGATTTACTGAGCATGGCCCTGCCCATCAGAACAAGAACCAGCTTTCCCCAGAGTCAGTCTCTCCCATCAGGAAGCTTCCATAAGCCTTTTATCCTTTTCCATCAGAGGGCAGACAGACTGAAAACCACATTCACAGAAAACGAACCAATCTAATCACATGGACCATAGCCTTGTCTAAACTAGTTAAGCAAGGAGCCATGCCGTGTAGGGCCACCCAAGACTGATGGGTAATTGTGGTCATTGCTCTGACAAAATGTGTTCCACTGGAGAAGGAAATGACACACCACTTAAGTATTCCTGCCTTGAGAACCCCATGAACAGTACAAAGGGCAAAAAGATAGGACACTGAAAGATGAACTCCCCGGGTTGGTAGGTGCCCAATATAGTAGTGGAGAACAGTGGAGAAATAACTAGAGAAAGAAGGAAGAGATGGAGCCAAAGCAAAAACAACACTCAGGTGTGGATGTGACTGGTGATGGAAGCAAGGTCGGATGCTGTAAAGAGCAATATTGCATAGGAATTTGGAATGTTAGGTCCATGAATCAAGGCAAATTGGAAGTGGTCAAACAGGAGATGGCAAGAGGTGAACATAGATATTTCATATAGTGAACATATAGTGAACATAGGCATTCTAGGAGTCTGTGGACTAAAATGGATTGGAATGGGTGAATTTAATCCAGATGACCATTATATCTACTACTGTGGGCAAGAATACCTTAGAATAAATGGAGTAGCCATCATAGGCAACAAAGGAGTCCAAAATGCAGTACTTGGATGTGATCTCAAAAATGACAGAATGATTTCTATAAGCTTCCAAGAAAAACCATTCAATATCATGGTAATCTAAGTCTATGCCCCATCCAGTAATGCTGAAGAAGCTGAAGTTGAACAGTTCTAAGAAGACCTACTAGATCTTCTAGAACTAACACCCCAAAAAGATGTCCTTTTCATTGTAGGGGACTGAAGTGCAAAAGTAGGAAGTCAAGAAACACCTGGAGTAACAGGTAATTTCTACTTGGAGTACAGAATGAAAGGCTAATAGAGTTTTGCCAAGAGAATGCAGTGGTCATAGCAAACACCCTCTTCCAACAACACAAGAGAAGACTCTACACATGGACATTACCAGATGGTCAATACCGAAAGTAGATTGCTCATGATTTTAGCAGCCAAAATTGAGAAACTCTATACAATCAGCAAAAAAAAAGACCAGGAGTTGACTATGACTCAGATGATGAACTCCTTATTGCCAAATTGACTTAAATTGAAAAACATAGGGAAAAACCACTAGACTATTCATATATGACAAATCAAATCTATTAGGATTATATAGTAGAAGTGAGAAATAGATTTAAAGGACTAGATTTGATAGACAGAGTGCCTGATAAACTATGGATAGTGGTCATGACTTTGTAAAGGAGGCAGTGGTCAAAACCATCTCCAAGAAAAAGAAATGGAAAAAAAGCAAAATGGCTCTCTGAGGAGGCCTTACAAACAGCTGTGAAAAGAAGAGAAGTGAAAAGCAAAGGAGAAAAGGAGAGATATATCCATTTGAATGCAGAGTTCCAAATAAAACCAAGGAGAGATAAGAAAGCCTTCCTCAGTGATCAGTGCAAAAAAAAGAGGAAAATAATAGAACGGGAAAGACTAGAGATCTCTTCAAGAAAATTAGAGATACCAAGGACACAAGATGGACACAATAAAGGACAGAAATGGTATGGACCTAACAGAAGCAGAAGATATTAAGAGGAGGTAGCAAGAATACACAGGAGTTTACAAAAAAGATCTTTACGACCCAGATAATCACGATGGTATGATCACTCATCTAGAGCCAAACATCCCGAAATGTAAAGTCAAGTGGGCCTTAGGAAACATCACTATGAACAAAGCTAGTGGAGGTAATGGAATTCCAGTTGAGCTATTTCAAATCCTAAAAGATGATGCTGTGAAAATATACTCAATATTGCAGCAAATTTGGAAAACACAGCAGTGACAACAGGACTGGAAAAAAATCAGTTTTCATTCCAATTCCAAAGAGAGGCAATGCCAAAGATTACTCAAACTACCACACAATTTCACTCTTCTCTCACACTAGCAAAGTAATGATCAAAATTCTGCAAGCCAAACTTCAACCATACATGAGCTGTGAACTTCCAGAAGCTCAATTGATTTTAGAAAATGCAGAGGAACCAGAAATCAAATTGCCATCATCCATTGGATCATCATAAAGGCAAGAGAGTTCCAGAAAAGCATCTATTTCTGCTTTATTAACTATGCCAAAACCTTTGACTGTGTGGATTACAACAAACTGTGGAAAATTCTGAAAGAGATGGGAATATGAGGCCACCTGGACTGTCTTTTGAGAAATCTGTATGCAGGTCAGGAAGCAACAGTTAGAACTGGACGTGGAACAACAGACTGGTTCCAAACAGGAAAAGGAGTACATCAAGAGTGTATATAGTCACCTTGATTATTTAACTTATATGCAGTGTACATCATGAGAAACCCTGGGCTGGAGGAAGCACAAGCTGGAATCAAGATTGTCAAGAGGAAGATCAATAACCTCAGATATGCAGATGACACCACCCCTATTGCAGAAATCGAAGAAGAACTAAAGAGCTTCTTGATGAAAGTGAAAGAAGAGAGTGAAAAAGTTGGCTTAAAGCCCACCATTTAGAAAACAAAGATCATGGCATCTGGTCCCATCATTTCCTGGGAAATAGATGGGGAAACAGTGGAAACAGGGTCAGACTTTATTTTTGGGGGCCCCAAAATCACTGCGGATGGTGATTGCAGCCATGAAATTAAAAGACGTTTACTCCTTGGAAGAAAATTTATGAGCAACCTAAACAGCATATTAAAAAGCAGATAGCATTGAAACATGTATAATATCATGTATGAAATGAGTTGCCAGTCCAGGTTCGATGCAGGGTACTGGATGCTTGGGGCTGGTGCACTGGGACGACCCAGAGGGAGGGTAGGGGAGGGAGGAGGGAGGAGGGTTCAGGATGGGGAACGCGGGTATACCTGTGGCGGATTCATTTCGATATTTGGCAAAACTAATACAATATTGTAAAGTTTAAAAATAAAAAAAAAAATTAAAAAAATAAAATTAAAAAAAATAAAAATAAAAAGCAGAGACTTTACTTTGTCAACAAAGGTCTGTCTAGTCAAGGCTATGATTTTTCCAGTAGTCATGTATGGATGTGGATTTGGACTCTAAAGAAGCTGAGCACTGAAGAACTGATGCTTTTGAATTGTTGTGTTGGAGAAGACTCTTGAGAGTCCCTTGGACTGCAAGAAGGTTCAACCAGTCCATCCTAGAGGAAATCAGTACTGAATATTTATTGGAAGATCTAATGCTGAAGCTGAAACTCCAATACTTTGGCCACCGGATGCGAAGAGCTGACTCATTTGAATAGACCCTGATGCTGGGAAAAGTTGAAGGCGGGAAGAGAAGGGGTGACAGCAGATGAGATGGTTGGATGCCATCGCTAATTCAATGGACATGAGTTTGAATAATCTCCTGGAGCTGGTGATGGACAGGGAAGCCCAGTGTTCTACAGTCTATGGGGTCACAAAAAGTCGGAAATGACTTAGCGACTGAACTGAACTGAACTGAACTGAAAATCACTGTGGATGGTGATTGTAGCCATCAAATTAAAAGATATTTTCTCCTTAAAAAGAAAGCTATGATAAATCTAGACAAGCATAATAATAAGCAGAGGCATCACTTTTTTTTGAGAAATGTTTATATAGTCAAAGCTGTTGCTTTTCCAATATTCATATTTTTTTTCTTTTTTTTTAATATATATATTCTTTATTGAAGTATAGTTGACTTACAATGTTTCAGGTACACAGTAAGGTGATTCAGTTATACAAATACACATTTATTATTTTTGAAATTATTTTCCATCATAGGTTATTATAAGATATTGACTATGGTTCCCTATGCTGTATAGTAAAAAAAAAAAAAAAAAAAAAGTGTATATACAATATTTATGTTTGAAAGTGAGAATTGGACCATAAAGTAGGTCTAGTGCTGAAGAATGTATACTTTCAAATTGTGGTGCTGGGGAAGATTCTTGAGAATTCCTTGGAATGCAAGGATATCAAACCAGTCATTCTAAGGAAATGAAATCTGAATATTCACTGGAATACTGTTGCTGACCCTGAATCTCCACTATTTTGACAACACGATGCAAAGAGCCAACTCATTGAAAAAGACCCTGATGCTGGGAATGATTGAAGGCAAAAGGAGAAGTGGGTGGCAGGATATGTGATGGAAAGACAGCATTACTAGCTCAATGGACTGAATTTGAGCAAACTCTGGGAGATACTGGAAGACAAAGGGACCTGGCATGCTGTAGTTCATGGGTTCACAGAGCTGGAAATGACTTCGCCACCAAACAGTAACAGCTTTCTTTAAGGTCCAATTCTGGAAAAACTCATAGCTTTGATTACAGGAGCCTTTACTGGCAATGTGATGTCTCTGTCTTTTTAACACATTGTTTAGATTTGTCATAGCTCTCATTCCAAGGAGCAAACATCTTTTAATTTTATTTTTTAATTAATTTATTATTATTATTTTTTTACTTTACAATATTGTATTGGTTTTGAATCTTTTAATTTTACATCTGCAATCATAGTTGACAGTGATTTTGGAGCCCAAGAAAAGAAAATCTGCCACTGCTTCCACTTTTTCCCATCTATTTGCCATGAAATGATGGGGTTGGATGCTATGATTAGTTTTTATTGTTGAGTTTCAGACCAGCTTTTTCCACTCTCCTCTTTCACCTTCATCAAGAGATTCTTTTGTTTGTCTTCATGGTTGCCATTTCGTGGTATCATCTGCATATCTGATATTGTTGATATTTTCCCCAGCAATATTGATTCCAGCTTGTGATTCATCATTCCTGGCATTCCACATGATGTACTCTGCATATGTTAAATAAGCAGAGTCACAATATACAGCCTTATCATACTCCTTTCCCAATTTTGAATCAGTCAGTCATTCTACATCTGGTTCTTAATGCTGCTTATTAATCCACATACAGGTTTCTTAGGAGACAGGTATGGTAGTCTGGTACTCACTTCTCTTTAAGAATATTTCACTGTTCCTTGTGATCCACATAGTCAAAGGCTTTAGCATTGTCAGTGAAGCAGAAGTAGATGTTTTTTCTGGAATTGCTTTGTTTTCTTCATGATCTTAGGAACGTTGACAGATTTCTGGTTCCTCTGCCTCTTTGAAACCCAGCTTGTACATCTTGAAGTTCTTGATTCACATACTGTTTTAGCATAGCTTGAAGAATTTTGAGCAAAACCTTGCTAGCATGTGAAATGAGAACAATTGTATTATATATGAATGTTTTTGGCATTGCCCTTCTTTTGAACTGGAATGAAAGCTGATCTTTTCCACTCCTGTAGCCACTGCTGAGTTTCCCAGATTTGCTGACATATTGAGTGCAGCACTTTAACAGCATTAGCTTTTAGGATTTTACATAGTTTAGCTGATATTCCATTACCTCCTCTAGCTTTGTATTGTTATTCAATACACACATGTTGAAAAAATGTATAAATAATTTACAGAGAATTAGTTGTGTTTTGAGCACTGAGCAACTTTCTATAAGTATGGTATCTTATCAAGTCTCATCAGCCTTATATTCTGAGAAATCAGCTCAGGGAATTTAAATTTACCCACAGTTTCACACTTGGAACTATATTTTAGTCCATTTATACTAGTACAGGAATCATTGTCAAACAAAATTTAAAAGGCAGTTTTCACAATTTCTTTTACAGTGAAAATAAATCTCATTTTTATTAATTTATTGAGATAAACTATATAAACTGATGGACAAAAAATTATCATAAATCATTTAACAGACATTCATTAAAAAACAAAAGTATTTTTACAGAAAATTTAATTTTGTATAAGCCTGATATAACATTAAGTATTTTCAAATCAGACATTTTATTTTATTTTAAAATTTAATTGTATATTTTTGAATGTATTGTAATCAAATAATGCAAGATTTCCATAGGAATTTCAATATTTTGATATTTTTTTTTAATTTTGATACAAATCACTTAACCCATAAGAAGGGTTGAATATAGAGATATTATCCATATTATCTTTTTTCCCCTTTATTTATTAAATTTTATAGTAGACTATTTCTCGGAGAAGGTGATGGCACCCCACTCCAGTACTCTTGCCTGGAAAATCCCATGGATGGAGGAGCCTGGTAGGCTGCAGTCCATGGGGGTCGCAAACAGTCAGAAATGACTGAGGGACTTCACTTTCACTTTTCACTTTCATGCATTGGAGAAAGAAATGGCAACCCACTCCATTGTTCTTGCCTGGAGAATCCCAGGGACAGGGGAGCCTGTTGGGCTGCCATCTATGGGTTTGTACACAGTCAGACACTACTGAAACAACTTAACAGTAGCAGACTATTTCTATGATTTTTTTTTTTCATTTTGCCTTTTTAAACACATTCTATAGGATTTTACATTTTTATTATTATTTTGATAGTAATATAAAATTTGACTTTTTATTTCTACATCTCTTAATCATAATCATGCCCAATAAATGTTTTATTTATATTAATGTTTTCTTACATTTTAAATATTGTTACATTCTACAATTATGATCAACCTTACTGGGAGAAATCTCTGTGTCACATTAAGCATAAACATATATATCACATAAATATATATATGAATACTAATTTAGTAATTAATGAATAACAAGTGGTTATTACAATATTTTTTGCACAAATAATAATTTATTTTGGGATTTTTATACATGTTACAAATTAAATGAATGTTACAAAATAATATAAGTAACACCAAGATGTCCAGTATGGGATTTCAGATGGTTCTTTAAGATAACACAGAGACCATACTTTGTAGGCCTTCAAATGTGCAGGTCTAAAACATTTCTTTGGAGAATGATAGCCCAGTTGGGTTGGAGAAGACCACACAGGCCAACCCACAGAGCAGCCTCTGCTCTAGTACAATGTCACATGGATGCTGTCTTTGGAATTACAACTCAGTAGGTCTGGAGAAAGTTGGTTTGCGTTTTCAACCAGGTAATTCTAATGCTGCTTCTCTGCAAAATATACCAGGGAGGAATTGCTTCATTAGTCATTTTAAGAGACCTAAATAAATGGATGACTATCCCTATTTTTTTTTAATGCAGCCAAATTTATTTAAATTTTGTGCTCTTTTCAATTATAGAGTAAATGTTATTAAGATGTATATGATATTTTGAAGACTGTATTTGAAGTAATAATTAGCATAATTATTATATCACCTGCTATTATCTGAATGTATCAAGAATAAATGTCTAGATTTGATAATTGAATTTCATCATGGTTTTTTTTGGGTGTGTGTTTTTTATTAGCCTCAACTTAAGATTTTATAGAATGTTCTGATTCTTTTACTGCTAAATAAGTTCAGTAAAGTAATAACTGTCTTTGATATTTATACTTATTTTATAAATCCACTGAGATTTATGTGGAGATGGTGTGTCCAAATTAATCTCTTATATGACAGTTCAAATCATTTTCTAAGGTTTCTTAAAGCTGATACAATGTAGAAGAATCAAATACATTCAGGATTAACTAAATTTTAATACTAGTTTTGCAATATTTCATCTACTTCATTTATCAATCTTGAGAATTATCTTTCTCTTTCTTCTATCAATGAAGAAAATCTCCACCTTTGCATGTAGCTATAATATTTCATGTAAGTAAGATAAAATTAAGAAAGCAGCCTTATTCAAACTCCTACCTCTTGCTTCAATAGATGATATACACTAGAAAAGGGTAGTAACTTAGAGAAAGAGCTGTGTTTCTAAGTTTTACCAAAAGCTATGAGTATGAATCTTCCTGAGTCATTTACCATCAACAAACCTCAATTTCCTCATCAGAAAAACAAAATGAAATATGTGACTTATTTTTCTATTTTCCATCCCATTTCTTTTTTCATTCTCCTAAAATCAAATTTCATTTTGAAAAGTATATAAATTTATGAACTAAGACAGACACATAACAATGTGATTTTTGTTTTTAATTTAGTTTTAATTGAAGAATAATTGCTTTACAATATTTTGTTGGTTTCTGCTGCACAACAACATGAATCAGCCACTACTGTGCATTTATCCTCTCCCTCTTGGGCCTCCCTTTGACATCCCTCTCCCACTGCTTTAGGTCATCACAGACCACTGGGTTGAGTTTCCTGTGCTATAGAGCAGGTCCCCACTAACTATTTTACACATTGTAGTGTATATATGTCAATGCTGCTCTCTCAATTCATGCCAACCTCTCCTTTCCCCACTGTGTCTACACGTCCATTCTCTACATCTGCAGCTCTATTCCTGCCATGCAAATAGGTTCATAAGTACTGTTTTTCTATAATCCATATATATGTGTTACTATATATTTGTTTTTCTTTCTCACTTACTTTACTCTGTATAACAGGCTCTAGGTTCATCCACCTCACTAGAACTGACCTAAATTCATTCCTTTTTTTGCATGTTAGTCACTCAGTAGTGTCTGATTCTTTGCAACTCCATGGACTGTAGCCCACCAGGTTTCTCTGTCTGTGGAATTCTCCAGGCACAAATACTAGAGTGGGTAACCATTCCCTTCTCTAGGGGATCTTCGCAACCTGGGGGTCGAACTTGGGTCTCCTGCATTTCAGGCAGATATTTTACTATTTGAGCCACCAGGGCTGCCTCAATTCCAATGTATATATGTACCACAACTTCTTCATTCATTCATCTGTTGGACATCTAAGTTGCTTCTATGTCCTGGCTACTGTAAATAGTGCTGCAATGAACATTGGAGTATATGTGTCTTTTTGCATTATGATTTTATCAGAGTATATTCTTAGTAATGGGATTGCTGGATCATATGGTAGTTTTATTCCTAGTTTTTTTTTTTTTTTTTTAAGGAATCTCCATATTGTTCTCCACAGTGGCCGTATCAGTTTACATTCCCACCAACAGAGCAAGAGAATTTACTTTTCTGCACATCTTCTCCAGCTTTTACTCTTTGTAGATTTCTTTATGATGGCCACTCTGACTGGTGGGAGAAGATATCACATTTTGTAGTTTTGATTTGCATCTCTCTAATAATGAGAGGTATTGAGCATCTTTGCAGGTATTTGTTGCTTATCTGTGTGTCTTCTTTGGAAAAATGTCTGTTTTCTAATTAGTTCAATTTTTTAACTTTAAATAAATTCAGACTCTTATATCAGGATAAATGGAAATATATTTAACAAATTTTAAATAATATTAGAGAATATGAATAAAGTTATGTATCAAACTTATCAAGGATGGAAATGTCAAAAATCAAAATAAATTTTAGGAGAAAAGACAAGTGGATATATTTCTGTTTGTGTAGTGCAATAGGCACTGTAAATATTACTCAAAATTTGCTAATTAGAAAAAACATTGACAATTTGATAAACTGAACATGGTTGAATATTAAAATTACTATTAAAATAATAGTACATTATATTATATTAATATGTTATTCTGAATATTCATATACAATTTCATCAATTATTTCAATTATATGAATATTTAAGAGTGAGGGAGTTTTTAAATCATAAGCAATTTTATGTTTATTTGTCCATTTAAGTTAAAACAACAGGAACCACATTTAATATTCAGTCTGACACAACAAAAAACAGACATAATAGATGAGAAAATGATGTGTAAGGCAATGAATATCAGACAAGTAATGGCAATAATTCTTAGAGGTGGGAAATGATATTGCATCCATGAACTTCAAGGTGAAGGAGCTTCCAAGTTATGGCATAGGGAGAGGAAACCCATTTGGGCCAATTTACTTGCTAAGTTGAGGAGATAAAACTGAGAGGCAAGGGATATAATGGCAGAGAGAGTCCACAGGACAGAGCCTCTGAGAGTAGGGATTAGCACAGAAAGAGCATACCAGAAATTTGCAGAAGATTCCCTTCAGCTGAGTATTGATCTACACAAGAATCTGAGGAAAGTACTGAATGCTGGGACAAACAGTCCCAGAGGATTAGAGTTAGCCATTTACGGCAGAAGGGAATTGATCTCAGTTGTCACCAGTCAGAATGAAAAATAACATTCATGAAGAATTGGGCTGAGTACAAAAAAAAAAGATCCATGTCTCAGATATGATTAACAATTTATACTGTAGTAAACATTTCTTCAGTTTTGACTAATAAATCTTAAATCTAAGATGGATAAAATATTAAACCATTTCCTAGTAAGTTAACGTCACAGACAAAACACAATAATCTTTATAGAAATTGAAAAATACTTTACTCAATATATTTAAATTGCAATGTTTGGCATATAAACACAAACAAAATTATCAAGCATGCATAGAAATAGGAAAATAAGAGTCAAGATGAAAATAGAAATCAATCAATAGAAACATAATTGACAGATATTATAATTACAATTTAATATATAAATGTTCAAAACTTACATAGAAACATGGAAGATACGAGGAAGATAAATAGAAACTTACGACATAAAATTGTAATGTCTGAGATGAAAGATATATCTTAAATGGGACTAGTAGTCAAACAGTCATTGTTGAAAAAAAATACTTAATAAACTGAAGTCACAGAAACTAAACTAACAGAAAAAAATAACAGTTGGAAATAAGAATTAACAAAAGTCAACAGAAAGCCAAAGGAACTACAGAACAACTTCAAGTTCCTTTCATTGAAATTCCAAAAAGGGAAAGGATGGCCATAGAAAAATATTTGAGTAAATAATGACTGTTAAGTTTACAAGCTCAAATAAAATGATAAATTCACAGATTTGAGAATCTCAGCCTTAAGCATGAGAAACATAAAGAAATTATACTAAAGCATATGAAAATTAAAATAAGGAAGATCAACTGTATATATATGGCCAGGCAATCTACCTGGCCTGGTCTGTACTCCTCAAATTTCAAGGTCTTTAAGGAAAAGGAAATTCTGTGAACCTGTCATACTGTATAACTCTTAAATGCTATGTGATATCCTGAATTGGATTTTGAAACAACAACAAAACATTGCTAAGAAAACTGATGAGATTTAAAATAAGCCTAATAGTCTAATGGTACTCTACTAATGTTACTTATTTTTTAAATGTTGATAAACATTGAGATGCCAACCTTAAAGAAAACCTGGTAAAGAATATATAAGAACCTTCATACTATTTTTGCAGGTTTTTTAATACTACTTTTATTTCAAAAGTACAATTTTTTAAGAAGTTTAAGCTCTTATTATGTGCCAGTCACCATCTAGCTAGCGAGTAACATAGACATAGCTCTTAATGCAAGGAAAGATGTTTGAACAAAAGTTGTTGTTGTTTTTTTTTTAATCTATGATAATATGCTGCCAGAAATATTAAAACTTATTGGATCATTTAGGGATGTTCACTTGGGAATGAAATTAATTTGCATAGACAACCATTGGTTAATAGAGAAAATGTACAGTTTTCTATACAGATCTAATGGTTTTCTGACTGTAGGAATAATGCTCAATTTTGTACACAATGCAGTCATACTGCTAACTTTCTAATGGCTTAAAGATCCAAGGTAGGCATCTAAGAAAAGATCATCTTTGATATACACATACATCTGATTGTATCTGGACATCCAGTATGGCATGAATGTCTTATAAAAGATTATAATAGATTAGGAACTTATAATATCTTATAATAGACTAGGAACTTCCTGAAAAACAAGTCACATCCAGTGTAGAGAAAGCTGAAATGTCCAAGTTTGATCAAAAGAGCAGCTTGGAAGTGTCAGAGAAGAGAATCTAAAAATAAGAATTTGCCACTCAGACTGTGCTCATTTCAGAGTATCGGAAAAGAGGAACTGTTGCAAAGATCAAGTTAAAATTAAAGCTGCTTCTATAATCTCTCAGAAAATTGTAAGGGAAATTAAGAAAAAAACAAACATAAAAACTTGTTTGTATTTGTTAGAGGGCAGAAAAGGGTGAATGGCGATTTCTTGGCTAAGGAGTTGTAGAATACATTGGTTCATCAAACTAACAAAGGTATTGAGTGATGACTTAGTATTCTAGATAGAAAAAACTAAAATGCAGGCTTTTCCTTGGTGCTTGCTTGCTTAGTGCCTTGATGACTTTGCATTAAAGGAGGCAGAGTAAGCACAGCAGATCTCAGCATAGAAATCCAAAGCAGAAGAAGAAAATGGCAGATCTCAAGCCAAACTGAGAGCACAGTTTGTGGGATTCTATGAGGCAAATCTTGAGGACAGCATGAATTACACAGGAGGAAATTTGAGGAGCATCAAATTTCTGTATACTGATTCATGGTGCAGCTAGATGCTTACTGGTATGATCCATTATACAAATGTAAATCTGTTTATTCAGAGAGAAATATTGTTCAGTCTAAACTTTCTAGTCCCAAACTGGTATATTTAAAATAGAAATTCACAGCAAGTAATCAATAAACAAATGTGAATGTTTGTGGATGAATAGTTAGGTCATTCGGAGAAGGCAATGGCACCCCACTCCAGTACTCTTGCCTGGAAAATCCCATGGGCGGAGGAGCCTGGTAGGCTGCAGTCCATGGGGTCGCTAAGAGTCAGACATGACTGAGTGACTTCACTTTCACTTTTCACTTTCATGCATTGGAGAAGGAAATGGCAACCCACTCCATTGTTCTTGCCTGGAGATTCCCAGGGACGGGGGAGCCTGGTGGGCTGCCATCTACGGGGTCTCACAGAGTCGGACACAACTGGTGACTTAGCAGCAGCAGTAAGTCATTATTTAAATTGATCTGTGGGTTTTTACCTTTTTTCCATTTTTCCTATGAGACATGGATCTAGTCTCTTCTAGAAACACAATTCTGACATTATGATCAATAAAGAACACATATCCTGTCTTCCACTGAGACTATACAGCAACTAGAACTTTGATTATTTTTAGTTCACTCAGTGATATTTGTATGAGTTACTAAATACCAACATATAAACGTGGTGGGGGTCTTTGTTTCTTGGGCATACCTCAGTTTTTTGTTATCCTTTATTCTAAATCAAAAAAAGAAGAAAAAATTTTAAGAATCTCATTATGGTTAACAAAACACATAAAGTGATACTTCAAAACAATTAACATTGGTTTAAATGTATAATGGCTACATAGTCTTTAGTTATTTATCTTTGGATGATTTTACAGCAAAACATCTTGAAAGTAAGAAAGTATTGAGTGGCAATTGGTTGAAGTAGCTCTTTAATGTTGTAAAATAAAGGTTCTTCTTTTGGAATAATTTATCTAAATGCAGTTTGAATACGCTGTCAGCTTTAAAGAGTATCACGAGCGCTAACACTGTGCCTACATCATCTTATTGTTCAACTGTTTGGATAATATCAGTAAATGACAAAAAAAAAAAAGATACATGGAAACACTACAGTAACAAACAAAACTTCATGTGTTATATCCTAGACATTTTCTACAATATATATAAACAGCTCATTGCCAATGTTTTCATTTCATGCTGATGATTGCCAGGTGCTTACAAAGGAAAGAAAAATATCTCACATAGTTCAAATATCTGGACAGGCAGATGGAACCCAAAAATGAATCCAAGTCCAGTCCCCCCACACACACACCTATCATCATTCATAACAAAGCAAATAAAGTAAAATAAAAACAGGATAATTTGCCAACACACTGCTGCTGCTGCTGCTAAGTTGCTTCAGCCCTGTGCAACTCTGTACGACCCCATAGACGGCAGCCCACCAGGCTCCCCTGTCCATGGAACTCTCCAGGCAACACACTAGTTCCCTTTGTTAGGAGTGAGCTTGTCTTTATTTCTCCATATGAAACCTTATATCAAATAGATGGTTTAGAAAGTTATGTTCTGTTTGAATTGGAACATAATGTCAAAATTATTCATGGGTATATTTTAACCATCATTCTGTGAGGTGTTCATGGATCTCATTATTAGAGTTCTTTAGAAGACAATTAAAGACCACTTATTTTGGAAAATTGGGCAGAAAATTTGAAGGAATGTTCCAGAATACTATATTTGAGTATCAGTTTGTATAGCCATCAGTTAAGAAACATAGATTCATGGGAGAAGAGACAGCAGTCTCAAAATGTTTGAAATTAAACTGAAGTGTTAGTTCAATAGTCAAAGCATTAGGTTTTTGGTACATGTGACTGGAAAAGAACATACATTAATGAAATCAATTTCATTCATTTCTGGGAATCACAATTTAAAGGCATTTAGACTTTCTGGAATATGTTCAGGAAACAATAAGAATGGAGAAAGATCACAAAACCAACTGATACGAGGAAGTTTGGAGACGATTCGCCTGGAGAAGAAAGAAAAACCAGTAAACAAGATAGTTTCCAGGCATTTGACTTGCTTTGCACTTGTCAGCAAATATTTATTGACTGCTTACTATGTTTCATGTTAGATACAGAGAATACCTCATAGAACACAGGAATGATTTTGGCCTCGAGAGAGCTTCTCAGAGGAAGACAAACAACCAACTAATTTGAAAAAAGTCAATTACTGTATTTGAGATATGTATGATGAATAAAAGGAACAAATAGTTATAGAAACAATCAAGAGACATACAATGGATCATGCAGTGCTTGAAAGGATTTTTATTTTTCAGAAGTATTATTTTTAAAATAAATGTATTTATTTTAATTGGAGGTTAATTACTTTATAATATTGTATTGGTTTTGCCATACATTGACATGAATCCACCACGGGTGTACATGTATTCCATTTTAAATGAACATTCTAAGGGACTGAAATGGGAACCAGCCTTGGACATACAAGAGAGATAATTTTTTCCAACAAATAGCAAATATTGTCCTAGAGTGTAAGAATATAGTGTCTCAGGATTATCTCCTGAGAATTCATCCTCTTTCTGTTTTCGCCAAAAGATATTCTTCACATTCCACAAACACAAACTGCCTTTTTCTGTTTCCTACTTCTTAGCAAGACATCCCATTTATCTAATTTTATATGTTCTAAAATGAAGTCTCATATATACTTCATAACATTTCTTACTGTCCCTCAGGTACACCTGTTTTTACATCACAGTCCTTTTGATCTAGTGGTATTTATACCTCACAGGTTGCTTTGGTCCCTCAAAAAAGAAAAGAAATATATATAAAACACATATTCATTTGAAAGGTTGCAATCTGTCTGACTAATCAAACAATAATTTCTTGTACATCTCATGATGTTAGCCCTTCATTATGTAACACTAAACATTCAGATCTACAATGCAAGAAGTAAACTTTTGAATACTATGCACTGCATCATGAAAGAGTAAAAAAATCTTGAAATTACTTGGAGAAAAAAAAAAGTCTGTCAAACTATTATTGGACATTTGTTCATAGACAGAATCTGCTCTCCCATATGTTATATATTTTTTCAGCAAATATTTAATAAAATTATTTTGAAAAAGTCATAAATGAGATATAATTTGATCATACCACTCAAATATACACACTATTTAAATTTACAAGCATATATAAACTAGGAGTTGTAATTGCTTCAGAAATTTTAGCCACATTTACAAAATTAACTTGTAAAAATATAGAAACATAAAATTAAATGCTATGGGAACGTCCAGTGGGAATACATCAAGATAGGAGGTAAGAGATTTACTTTAGTGGAACAAACCTGAATAATTAATAATTATTCAGTATCAATTAATATGAATAGTTATTCAATATTTTGCCAAAAAGACACACAAAAATTAAAAGAAATAACAAAATGATCCCAGAATAAAAAGCATATTATTTTATCCCACATGAGAAAAACAGGAATGTTTTTTTATTAAAATAGATGATAAATTAAAAGTTGAGAATAAAGTTATTAGCAGTAGCTTTAGGATGATGGCATAAAAATAACAGTAATATTTGAGCATAGGTAAACAATATATTCTTGTTGTTCAGTCTGTGAGTCATGTCTGACTCTTTGCAACCCATCTCCCAGAGTTTGCTCAAACTCATGTCCATTAAATTGGTAATGCCATCCAGTCATCTCATCCTCTGTAGTCCCCTTCTCCTCCTGCCCTCAATCTTTCCCAGCATCAGGGTCTTTTCTAAAGAGCCAGGTCTTCATGTCAGGTAGCCAAAGTATTAGAGTCTTAGCATCAGTATTTGCAGTGAATATTCAGGTTGATTTCTTTTAAGATTGACTGGTTTGATATCCTTGCTGTTCAGGGGGCTCTCAAGAGTCTTTCCTAGCATCACAATTTGAAAGCATCAATTCTTTGCCACTCAGCTTTCTTTAGGGTCTAATTCTCATGTCCATACATGACTAGTGGAAAAACCATAGCTTTTACTATACGGACCTTTGAAGGCAAACTGATGTCTGTTTTTTTTTTTTTCCTATTCTATATTTTATTTTTTTTAATCTTATTTATTTTATTTTTTTATTTTTTATCTTTTTTATTTTACAATATTCTTTTAATAATGTCTTGGATTGTCATAGCTCTTCTTCCAAAGAGCAAGTGTCTTAATTTTGTGACTGCAGTCACCATATGCAGTGATTTTGGAGCCCAATAAAACAAAATGTGACACTGTTTCCACTTTTCCCCTTCTGTTTTTCCATAAAGTGATGGAACTGAATGCCGTGAACTTCGTTTTTTGAATGCTGAGTTTTAAGCCAGATTTTTCATTCTCCTCTTTCACCTTCACCAAAAGGCTCTTTTGTTCCTCTTCACTTTTTGCCATTAAAATGGTGTCATCTGCATATTTTCTCCCAGCAATCTTGATTCCAGGACTCCAGTTTGTGAGTCATCCAGCCCAGCATTTTACATTATGTACTTTGTATATAAGTTAAATAAGCAGGGTGACAATATACAGCCTTGATGTACTCTCTTCCTAATTTTGAACCAGTCTGTTGTTCCATGTCTGTTTCTAACTGCTGCTTCTTGACCTGCATACAGGTTTCTCAGGAGGCAGGTAATGTAGTCTGGTAATCTCATCTCTTCAAGAATATGATACTGTTTTTTCGTGATCCACACAGTCAAAGTCTTTAATGTGGTTAATGAAGTAGATGTCTTTTCTGGAATTCTCTTGCTTTTTCTATGATCCAACGAATGTTGGCAATATGATATCTGGTTCCTCTGTCTTTTCTAAATCCAGCTGGTACATCTGGAAATTCTCAGTTTACCTACTGCTGAAGACTAGCTTAAAGGATTTTGAGCATAATCGCACTAGTATGTGAAATGAGTGCAATTGTATGGTAGTTTGAACATTCTTTGGCATTGCCTTTCTTTGAGATTGGAAGGAAAACTGACTTTTTCCAGTCCTGTGGTTACTGCTGAGTTTTCCGAATTTGCTGGCATATTGATTGCAACACATTAACAGCAACATCTTTTAAGATTCAAAATAGCTCAGCTGGAATTCCATCATTTCCATTAGCTTTATTGATAGAAATGCTTCTTAAGGCCCACTTGACTTCACATTCCAGGATGTCTAGCTCTAGGTGAGTGACCACACCATCATAGGAGTTTTTTGTACAGTTCTTCTCTGTATTCTTGCCACCTATTCTTAATCTCTTCTGCTTCTATTAGTTCTTTGTTGTTTTTGTCCTTTATCATGTCTTTATCTTTGCATGAAATGTTATCTTGGTATCTCCAATTTTCTTAAAGACACCTGTAGTCTTTCCTATTCTATTGTTTTCTTCTATTTCTTTGTATTGTTTGTTTACTTAAGAAGGCTCTCTTATCTCTCCTTGTTATTCTCTGGAACTCTGCATTCAGTTGGGTATGTCTTTCCCTTTCTCCTTTGCCTTTAGCTTCTCTTCTTTTCTCAGCTATTTATAAGGCCTCCTCAGATAACCAGTTGCTTTCTTGCATTTCTTTTTCATGGGAATGGTTTTGGTCACCACCTCCTATACAATGTTACAAACCTCAGGCCATAGTTCTTCAAGCAGTCTGTCTACCAGATCTAGTTCCCTGAATCTATTCATCACCTTCACTGTTTATTCATAAGGGATTTGATTTAGGTCATACCTGAGTGGCCTAGTGGTTTCCCCAACTTTCTTTAATTTTGAGCCTTAATTTTGCAATAAGAGTTCATAAGCTGAGTCACAGTGAGTTCCTGGTCTTGTTTTTGCTGACTATATAGAGCTTCTCCATTTTTGGCTGCAAATAATATAATCAATCTGATTTTGGTAACGATCATCTAGTGATGTCCATGTGTAGACATGGACATGGTCTCTTGTGTGTTGTTGGAAAAGAATGTTTGCTATGACCAATGCTTTCTCTTGGTAGAAAGAGAAAGCTCTGTTAGGTACTCCAAGGCCAATCTTGTTTGTTACTCCAGGTATGTCTTGACTTCCTACTTTCATTCTAGTTCTTTATCATGGAAATAAGCCAAGATCATTCTGTCATTTTTGACACTGCACCAAATCAGACTCTTTTTTTTTTTTTACTCTGAGGGCTACTCCATTCCTTCTAAGGGATTATTGCCCACAGTAGTAGATATTATGACTTAAATTAGTCCACTCTAGTCCATTTTAGTTCACTGTGTACTATATAGTTATATGCAAATAGTAAATACAGAGGTGTAAAGAAATATATAATAGTCAGAGAGAGACACACCTTGGAGACATGCTAAGGCAAAGAAATTCATACCTCATGATTATGATATATAGCTCTCATGCTAAATTGCTACCAAAACTGTAAATACAGCCACATAATAAATTAAATAGAAACCAAAATTCCAAATTTTGGATTTTTGAATTCAAATTTTTACTCTGAATGTCTGTGTGATACCTACTAGAATATCAATGATATATGGTTTTGTTAAACCATATATTTGGGTTTTATATTTGTCACTTTTTCATATATATCATGAGTTTGAAGGAAATATATTTTTTTCAGAATCAGAAACACCTATATTGAAAATAAATTGCAATATTGTAATATGGTTATTATCATTACACACTATTGTAATTATATTTCTATAAAATAATATGTACTTTGTAGCATCTATATAATTATAATAAAGTATGCAGTTACTTAGGCCATTTTCTAAACATAATCATATTAGGGAAAATTATTTTTGAAGCCACAATTACTCTTTTGCTGTTTTTAATCTCACATCATTATATGATCTTGGAGATTGACCAACCTCAGTAGACACTGGGAGTTAAGTCTCAAATTTTCATGAATTACTACACAGTTCCTAACCTTCCCTGGAAGGTATAGGACAGATGAAGTGTTTAGTGTTTTCCCATCTCCTAGAAGCCTTATTCAGGCCTGGAGAATTCCATGGACTGTATAGTTCATGGGGTCACCAAGAGTTGGACAAGACTGAGTGACTCTCACTTTCACTTTCACTTTCTGAAGCCTTATGGCTGGCTATAGGCAATTTTCAGTGCTGCCTAGAGAAATCTTCTCTTCCAACTCTACGCTGGACTGGAAGAAGCACAAGCTGGAATCAAGATTGCTGGGAGAAATATCAATAACCTCAGATATGCAGATAACATCACCCTTATGGCAGAAAGTGAAGAGGAACTAAAAAGCCTCTTGATGAAAGTAAAAGTGAAGAGTGAAAAAGTTGGCTTAAAGATCAACATTCAGAAAACAAAGATCATGGTATCCAGTCCCATCACTTCATGCAAATAGATGGGGAAACAGTGAAAACAGTGACTGACTATTTTTCTGGGCTCCAAAATCACTGCAGATTGTGATTGCAGCCATGAAATTAAAAGATGCTTACTCCTTGGAAGGAAAGTTATGACCAATCTAGACAGCATATTAAAAAGTAGAGATGTTACTTTGTCAACAAAGGTCCATCTAGTCAAAGCTATGGTTTTTCCAGTGGTCATGTATGGATGTGAGAGTTGGAATATAAAAAAAATCGAGTGCTGAAGAATTGATACTTTTGAACTGTAGTGTTGCAGAAGATTCTTGAGAGTCCCTTGGACTACAAGGAGATCCAATCAGTCCATCCTGAAGGAGATCAGTCCTGGGTGTTCATTGGAAGGACTGATGTTGAAGTTGAAACTCCAGTTCTCTGGCCACCTAATGTGAACTGCTGACTCATTTGAAAAGACTCTGATGCTTGGAAAGATTGAGAACTGGAGGAGAAGCAGACAACAGAGGATAAGATGGTTGGATGGCATCACTGACTCAATAGACATGGGTTGGGGTGAACTCTGGGAGTTGGTGATGGACAGGGACGCCTGGCGTGGGTCACAAAGAGTCTGACACGACTGAGTGACTGAACTGAACTGAACTGAATAAAATATTTCCTTTAGAAAGTCCCCATCCTGAACCCTCCTCCCTCCTCCCTCTCCGTACCATCCCTCTGGGTCATCTCAGTGCCCCATCCCCAAGCATCCAGTATCATGCATTGAACCTAGACTGGCGACTCGTTTCATATATGATATTATACATGTTTCAATGCCATTCTCCCAAATCATCCTACCCTCTCTCTCTCCCACAGAGTCCAAAAGACTGTTCTATACATCTGTGTCTCTTTTGCTGTCTCGCATACAGGGTTATCATTACCATCTTTCTAAATTCCATGCATATGCATTAGTATACTGTTTTGGTGTTTTTCTTTCTGGCTTACTTCACTCTGTATAATAGGCTCCAGTTTCATCCACCTCATTAGAACTGATTCAAATGTATTCTTTTTAATGGCTGCATAATACTCCATTGTGTATATGTACCACAGCTTTCTTATCCATTCATCTGCTGACGGACATCTAGGTTGCTTCCATGTCCTGGCTATTATAAACAGTGCTGTGATGAACATTGGGGTACACGTGTCTCTTTCCCTTCTGGTTTCCTCAGTGTGTATGCCCAGCAGTGGGATTGCTGGATCATAAGGCAGTTCTATTTCCAGCATTTTAAATATCTCCACACTGTTCTCCATAGTGGCTGTACTAGTTTGCATTCCCACCAACAGTGTAAGAGGGTTCCCTTTTCTCCACACCCTTTCCAACATTTATTGCTTGTAGACTTTTGGATCACAGCCATTCTGACTGGTGTGAAATGATACCTCATTGTGGTTTTGATTTGCATTTCTCTGATAGTGATGTTGAGCATCTTTTCATGCGTTTGTTAGCCATCTGTATGTCTTCTTTGGAGAAATGCTATTTAGTTCTTCGGCTCAGCCATGTGTTTTTTGCTTTTGTTTCTTCATACAAAAATCCTGTGGAATAATACTTGTGTTATGAATCAACATATGAAAATATCTTTGGGTATTGCAAAACAGTAAAACAGCTATTCAGTGATTACTTATTTTCATGTATGGATATGAGAGTTGGACTGTGAAGAAGGCTGAGCACTGAAGAATTGATGGTTTTGAACTGTGGTGTTAGAGAAGACTCTTGAGAATCCCTTGGACTGCAAGGAGATCCAACCAGTCCATTCTGAAGGAGATCAGCCCTGGGATTTCTTTGGAGGGAATGATGCTAAAGCTGAAACTCCAGTACTTTGGCCACCTCATGCGAAGAGTTGACTCATTGGAAAAGACTCTGATACTGGGAGGGATCGGGGGCAGGAGGAGAAGGGAATGACAGAGGATGAGATGGCTGGATGGCATCACTGACTCGATGGACGTGAGTCTGAGTGAACTCCGGGAGTTGGTGATGGACAGGGAGGCCTGGCGTGCTGCGATTCATGGGGTTGCAAAGAGTCGGACACGACTGAGTGACTGAACTGAATTGAACTGAACTGACATAAATATTGACAAGAATGCAAGTACTGTATGTGTGTTAAATATATATAGTAATAAGATATGCATGTGTATAAATAACATGATATGTATTATATATATATATATATATATATATATATATATATATACACACACACACACACACATACACACATATATATGATAGTGGTGGTGGAGGTGGTTTAGTTGTTCAATCATGTCCGACTCCTGTGACCCCATGGATTTTAGCCTGCTATGCTCCTCTCTCCATGGGATTTTTCAGGCAAGAATACTGGAGTGGATTGCCACTTCCTTCTCCAGTATATGATAGTACTGGGTAATAAATGATATGATCAGTTTATGAGAATGTCAGGCAGTTTAGTACAACAAATTGGGACAAATCTGTATTTATAGGAGTTTGATAACAATCCTATGAGACTTTGGTCCAAAAACAGAACTCCAATTCCTGGTTAAAACTCAGTAAACCAAGCCAAGGTATCTTTCAAGAGTGGATGGAATACTAGACAGGAGCTCAGGTCATGGACTAAAGTATGGAGAGGGAAAAATTCCTATTGTAGACTAACCTAACACTGCACCACTAGAGTACAATTAATGAAGTTTGGGTTAGAAAAACAGGAAAGATTGAATTATTTAAATGTTATTCTAATGTTGTGAAAGGTTTCCCAGGTGACACAGTGGTAAAGAATTCTACTGCTCATGCAGGAGATGTAAGAGACTTGGGTTTCATCCATGGGTTGAGAATATCTCCTGGAGAAGGTAATGCCAATTGACGCCAATATTCTTGCTTGGATAATTCTGACAGAGGAACCTGGTGGGATACAGCCCATGGGACTGCAAAGAGTTGGACCTGACTGAGCAACTAAGCATGTGCAGACACACACTCATGCACACATACACACACACACACGCAACACGCACATGCAATGCTGTGAATAACCATTGAATCTACAGAGGGAATAAACTCTTAGTAAGGATCTTGAGACTCTACCTCTAGGGAAAAATATTTACCATTCTGGCCAAGAAATTGAAGAGGTAATCAAGCAAGCTGATAAATTGGATTCTGTGTGAGAAGAATGTCTTCAAAAAATGAATTTCCTTCCATGAAGATTTTTTGAGCTATAAATGCAAATAATTCACCACTTTTTACTTATATTTCTAATTTATTAAAAGATATCTGGATAGATGTCCATGCTGGATTAATGGACAAAGAAGTTGTGGTGCATATGTAAAATGGGCTAGTATTCAGCCATAAAAAGGAACTTATTTAAGTCAGTTCTAGTGAGGTGGATGAACCTGGGGCCTTTTATACGGAGTGAAGTAAGTCAAAGAGAAAAACAAATATAGTATAATATATTAATGCATATATATGGAATCTAGAAAAATGGTCCAGATGAACCTATTTGCAGGACAAGAATAGAGAAACAGACATAGAGAACAGACTGGACAGCAGGAGGAGAGGTTGGGGCCAACTGAGAGAGTAGAATTGAAATATATGCATTACCATATTAAGAATAGACAACTACTGGGAAGTTGCTATGTAACACAGAGTTCAACATGGTAACATAGAGGAGTGGGAGGGGGTGGGGGCTGGTGGTGAAGTTCAAGCAGGAGGTGAGATACGTTTGCTTATGACTGATTCACATTGTCATATGGAAGAAGACAATATGTATTATAAAGCAATTATCCTCCAATTAAAAATAAATTTGGGAAACATTTTAAAAAAGATATTTGCAAACCTAATTCAGACTTGCTCCACAAACACACACACATACACACACACAGTAGTCTCTTCTGTATTAAACATCAGGGTCAGTGTCATTAAATTAAATTCTACTATGAGAATCAAAATATACTTAAAATTTGTACCTAATATTGATGAAATAACTTTAAATGTCTTTTATTCTGGGGTAACATGGTGTTCTTTGCAAATAGCTTCCTACATAGAATGCAAAATTTAGCAAAGAAACTTGCATTTCAGGCTTCTTTATGTGACTAAATTATTAACAGGATGAGTGATGCATTTAGAAAGAAATAATATGCAAGCTTTATGGAAATATTTTTAAAGTTATTAAATGTTAAATGCTTTTAACAAATTTGTTAACTTCACATCTAATTTAAAATATAATTTCAATTAAATGCTTTATTAAGGGCCCATGAGCATTGAATTATAATAATAAGTATTCTGTATATACTTTGATTCAAGGAATTATAATTACTTGAAATGCTGGGTTTTATTTTTCAGTCTTCTCTAGGGACTACAAGAGAGGTTTACATGTAAGGAAAATCTTTTCCATTCCCCTTGCCCCAGGGTTCTGTCTGCCAGAGTGATTTGCTTTGTGCAGCTATTAACTGTATGTGTAGAATAAAATTTATTACAAATCTCTAAATTCAAAATGGATGTTTATGGGATACTGAAGTAATATCTCATATACAGCATCTTTGTGAATGGAGCAAATGATCTATTTTCTCATAAGAAAATTGATCATTTAAAATTTTTAAGATTTTAATTCCCCAGTATAACAGGTCTAATGTAAGAATGCCCATAAATATGCATTTATAGGATATTTGGTTCACAAATAAAATTACAATATATTTTCTCAAAAAAAAAATTGCTCATATAAATATGTCAGACTTAAAAGAACTTTGCTCAAAGGTTATCAAGATATAGTAGGAAACAATAGTTTTGGAGGTAGTGGAATTGAGTTAAATTTATAATTTTGCCTTTTTAAAGCAATGTAACATTGGATAAGGAGGTATTTAAATCTTAGTTTTTTTCTTTATTAAATGGGAAAGAGTAATTCAACTGCTATTATTATTGCAATTGTTATAATTATAATCCATTCCAGTTTTAGAGATCTTACCTAAGCAGTGACCAATGACAGGTTTAGATAACATTTTTAATCCCATAGCTTCAGATAACTGTGCCAAATCAGGACTATTGCTAAGCCTGAGAATCCCAGGTGGGGATTCATCTTGTTTCAACCCACAGATTCATTCCAATGCTGTAAGATTTAAAGTCACTTGGATAAATGACAAAAACAAGAAGCTTTTAATAAACAAACAATTTTCCCATGGAATGTTGGGTTTTTAATCATTGGATCAAAAAAAAAGAGCGTTCCTCTTATTTCATTAGCATATAAGTGATAGATCTTTGGCGTAGTGCCTCTTGAATAGACTGTGATTTGATCTAAAGAGACAATGTGAAAACGCCTAAGCTTGGATATAATTACTTTGTAATTTTGCTTTCCAAAACTGAGCCACAAGTGGAACTTCTGTTATCATCAACCCAGGAGGGTCTTGCTCACTTATGCATATTGCAGTGTGCTTAAATGTCAGCTTCTGTGGATGCCATTTGCTGAATATATCAAGTTTAACAGAGTAGCTACATGAAAGGGACTTAAATATATAGCTCCCCGTTGGATTTAGATACCTGTTAGAAAAGCATAGCATAAAGTGAGTCACATCTCAGGCCAACAGGATAAAAGCTGGAACTGTGTGCAGTGACAACAATGTTGCAGTGTGTCACCTGCATGTGGTTTAGTTGTTCTAAAATGGAACTAAATTCAGATAAAATAACAAAAATTATAAGCTCATATTTGAATGATTTAACGTGAATATATACGTAAACATACAAATTAATATTTTTTTCAAAATAAAAAAAATCATAGTATATAGATTAATAGGTAAAGTGAATGAAATTGTTGTTTTTCATAAATTTTATTTAATAGCAATGGAATTAATGCATACTATTAATTTACAAGTAGCAAAATTATTTAAAAATTGTCAGTAATCCTGGGAAGAGGGCAAGGTGTTACTGGGGAATAAACCCAGAAATGGAATAAATTTTTAGCAAAGAGATTGAACAAATATGGAGGGAATTTACCAGATAAATATTATCTTTGATTTCCATAATGTCAAGAGGAAAAATTGTAGTTATCTATGGCTCTGTACCAAACTACTCCAACACATAGGGGTTTAAAGCAATGATTTATTGTTTCTTCTGATTCTATCAGTTGCCTAAATGATTCTTTTGCTGGTCTTACCTGAACTTACTCACACACATAAGGTTATCTAGTGACTGAGCTGGGCTGGCAGGATTTAATGGAGTAACTGGGCTTTGCTCCACGTATTACTTTATCCCTGTCTTCTAAATAATCTGAAAGATTCCAGTTTCCAGAATGTGAGAACAAAAACTGCAAGTCCTCCTGAGAATGAGCCTCAGAAGTCTCGTGGCATTATCATTAGTGCTGCAGAGCAAATTTCAACATCAAGTGAGAGGATGTGGAAACTGTCTTTTCTTCTTAATGGAAGTATACATAGTACCAAATATGTTGTGGCCATATTTAATCTAACAGAGGATTTATATCATCAGATTATTGACTTTGAACTCTGTGGGAGAAGGCAAGGGTGGGATGATTTGAGAGAATAGCACTGAAGCATGTATATTACCATATATGAAACAGATTGCCAGTCCAGGTTCAATGCATGAGACAGAGCACTCAGGGCTGGTGCACTGGGTTGACCCTGAGGGATGGGATGGGAAGAAGGAGAGAGAGGGGTTCAGGATGGGGGACACAAGTATACCCATGGCTGATTCATGTCAATGTATGGCAAAAGCCACTACAGTATTGTAAAGTAATTAGCCTCCAATTAAATTAATTAACTTAAAAAATAATAAAGCTGAAGTCCTGTATTGTCACTTGTTCTTTGTTACCATTTACTTATTGACCTGTCCTTTCATTTCCTTATTTATATGACTCTGATGATCGATGATGAAGCAAAAGTTTCTTACATGATTGACAGCTAATATCTATCACTGAACAGTGAATAGTAATGAATGAGATGCTGTCAACTGTAAATTGGCACTAGGTAATGAAGAGGAAAAATGACAAACACTGTGCTATTTAAAAGCATTAGTAGAACCTCAGGAAAAATTGACTGGATTCCTTTGCTCCAGATCTGATATACTGCACTCAATATGCCAGCAAATTTGGAAAACTTAGCAGTGGCCACAGGACTGGAAAAGGTCAGTTTTCATTCCAATCCCAAAGAAAGGCAATGCCTAAGAATGCTCAAACTACTGCACAATTGCACTCATCTCACACGCTAGTAAAGTAATGCTCAAAATTCTGCAAGCCAGGCTTCAGCAATATGTGAACCGTGAACTTCCTGATGTTCAAGCTGGTTTTAGAAAAGGCAGAGCAACCAGAGATCAAATTGCCAACATCTGCTGGATCATAGAAAAAGCAAGAGAGTTCCAGAAAAACATCTATTTCTGCTTTATTGACTATGCCAAAGCCTTTGACTGTGTGGATTACAATAAACTGTGGAAAATTCTGAAAGAGATGGGAATACCAGAAGACCTGACCTGCCTCTTGATAAATTTGTATGCAGGTCAGGAAGCAACAGTTAGAACTGGACATGGAACAACAGACTGGTTCCAAATAGGAAAAGGAGTTCGTCAAGGCTGTATATTGTCACCCTGTTTATTTAACTTACATGCAGAGTACATCATGAGTAATGCTGGGCTGGAAGAAGCACAAGCTGGAATCAAGATTGCCGGGAGAAATATCAATAACCTCAGATATGCAGATGACACCACCCTTATGGCAGAAAGTGAAAAGGAACTCAGAAACTTCTTGATGAATGTGAAAGTGGAGAGTGAAAAAGTTGGCTTAAAGCTCAACATTCAGAAAATGAAGACCATGGCATCTGGTCCCATCACTTCATGGGAAATGGATGGGGAAACAGGGTCAGACTTTATTTTTCTGCGCTCCAAAATCACTGCAGATGGTGACTGCAGCCATGAAATTAAAAGACGCTTACTCCTTGGAAGGAAAGTTATGACCAACCTAGATGGCATATTCAAAAGCAGAGACATTACTTTGCCAACAAAGGTTTGTCTAGTCAAGGCTATGGTTTTTCCTGTGGTCATGTATGGATGTGAGAGTTGGACTGTGAAGAAGGCTGAGCGCTGAAGAATTGATGCTTTTGAACTGTGGTGTTGGAGAAGACTCTTGAGAGTCCCTTGGACTGCAAGGAGATCCAACCAGTCCATTCTGAAGGAGATCAGCCCTGGGATTTCTTTGGAAGGAATGATGCTAAAGCTGAAACTCCAGTACTTTGGCCACCTCATGCGAAGTGTTGACTCATTGGAAAAGACTCTGATGCTGGGAGGGATTTGGGGCAGGAGGAGAAGGGGACGACAGATAATGAGATGGCTGGATGGCATGACTGACTTGATGGACGTGAGTCTCAGTGAACTCTGGGAGTTGGTAATGGACAGGGAGGCCTGGCGTCCGGCAATTCGTAGGGTAGCAAAGAGTCGGACAGGACTGAGTGCCTGATCTGATGTACATCACTTTCACTTGTATGATGTTAGTTCCACTATCTATGAATTTATAGAAAAAACATAAATTCTTTATATAGATGTATATATTATACAGTGATACTTCCCTTAAGTATGTTAATTAGAGAGGCTATTACACATGTGCACAATGAAATTCATACAGTACTGGTTTATATGGTGTTGTTTTAGAAAAATAAAAAAATGTTTGCAAATCAGTCAACAGAAGAAATTCAATGAAAGTTAAAATAAGTGAGGACAACTTATCTAATACAACATCTACATGTTGTATCATATGATTTTACTACATACCATACATGCTGTTATGTATGGCTGAATTTGGAGAATGCAATGGCACCCCACTGCAATACTCTTGTCTGGAAAATCCCATGGATGGAGGAGCCTGGTGGGCTACAGTCCATGGGGTCGGTAAGAGTCAGACACCACTGATCGACTTCACTTTCACTTTTCACTTTTATGCATTGGATAAGGAAATGGCAACCCACTCCAGTGTTCTTGCCTGTAGAGTCCCAGGGATGGGGGAGCCTGGAGGGCTGCCATCTATGGGGTCGCACAGAGTTGGACACGACTGAAGCGACTTAGCAGCAGCATGGCTGAATTGCCACTAACAAATCAATATTAAAACAGATTTCCCTTCTGCCACTACATGGTTAGAATTGTGTTTCCTTTGGGAAGATTAAAGAAAATTGACGGGCACAGATAGAATTAACAGAATAGTGTGTTTGATACTTCTCAAGAGTATTTGTAAAAAAAAAAAATTCTGACATATGAAGCAATGAAAGTATAACAAGGCACACAACACACTCAGTTTCCATCTGGTAGAAGTTAGGGACTAAACACATTCTGAAAACAGGAAGTGTGTCACAGAAGTAGAGAACAGAACACGAGCCTCCAGAAAAGGTCTTGGGGTGGGGTGGCAATGAAGAAGACCCCATGGCTGGGTTGAACCTGGGCATTCCTTCCACCTCCACCATGGACCGTTCCTGAGGTCCTGACTCAGAGCCTGCCCCCGCCTAAGTATCCCCTCCACCTGAACACTGGCCTCTGCCAAGCCCTTCCCCACCTCAGCCGAACCTTTCACAGCCAAGGTTTTTTCC
The DNA here is from genome assembly GCF_029378745.1 of Bos indicus. Taxonomy (NCBI): domain Eukaryota; kingdom Metazoa; phylum Chordata; class Mammalia; order Artiodactyla; family Bovidae; genus Bos; species Bos indicus. The sequence goes on from NC_091771.1 coordinate 6,565,517, forward strand.
TGCCTTTTAGTTGTTGTTTTATTGTTGTTTTGAGAGGGATTTTTTGTTTGTTTGTTTTCTTTTGTTTTGTTTTACTACTTGTCACTGGAATTTAGTTTTACCCTCTAGTTCTTATTCCTATTTTTTCCCACTATTTTTATTTTTCTACTATTCTTATATTTTCTACTATTTCTATTAGTTTTCTATACTTATTTTATTTTCTTATTTTTCATTACTATTCTGTTCTCTCTTATTTTTAATTATATCAAAGAGGACACTAATAGATGGAGAAATACACCATGTTCATGGATTGGAAGAATCAATATAGTGAAAATGAATATACTACTCAAAGCAATCTATAGATTCAATGCAATCCCTATCAAGCTACCAACAGTATTTTTCACACAGCTAGAACAAATAATTTCACAATTTGTATGGAAATATAAGAAACCTCGAATAGCCAAAGCAATCTTGACAAAGAAGAATGGAACTGGAGGAATCAACCTGCCTGACTTCAGGCTCTACTACAAAGCCACAGTCATCAAGACACTATGGTACTGGCACAAAGACAGAAATATAGATCAATGGAACAAAATAGAAAGCCCAGAGATAAATTCACATACCTATGGACACCTTATCTTTGACAAAGGAGGCAAGATTATACAATGGATTAAAGACAATCTCTATAACAAGTGCTTCTGGGAAAACTGGTCAACCACTTGTAAAAGAATGAAACTAGAACACTTTCTAACACCATACACAAAAATAAACTCAAGATGGATTAAAGACCTAAACATAAGACCAGAAACTATAAAACTCTTTGAGGAGAACATAGGCAAAACACTCTCTGACATACACCACAGCAGGATCCTCTATGACCCACCTCCCAGAATACTGGAAATAAAAGCGAAAATAAACAAATGGGGCCAATTAAAGTTAAAAGCTTCTGCACAACAAAGGAAACTATAAGCAAGGTGAAAAGACAGCCTTCAGAATGGGAGAACATAATAGCAAATGAAGCAACTTAAAAACAACTAATCTAAAAAATATACAAACAACTCCTACAGCTCAATTCGAGAAAAATAAATGACCCAATCAAAAAATGAGCCAATGAACTAAATAGGTATTTGTCCAAAGAAGACATACAGATGGCTAACAAACACATGAAAAGATGCTCAACATTACTCATTATCAGAGAAATGCAAATCAAAACCACAATGAGGTAGCATTTCACGCCAGTCAGAATGGCTGCTATCCAAAAGTCTACAAGCAATAAATGCTGGAGAAGATGTGGAGAAAAGGGAACCCTCTTACACTGTTGGTGGGAATGCAAACTAGTACAGCCACTATGGAGAACAGTATGGAGATTCCTTAAAAAACTGGAAATAGAACTGCCTTATGACCCAGCAATCCCACTGCTGGGCATATACACCGAGGAAATTAGAATTGAAAGAGACACGTGTACCCCAATATTCATTGCAGCACTGTTTATAATAGCCAGGACATGGAAGCAACCTAGATGTCCCTCAGCAGATGAATGGATAAGAAAGCTTTGGTACATATGCACAATGGAGTATTATGCAGCCATTAAAAAGAATACATTTGAATCAGTTCTAATGAGGTGAATGAAACTGGAGCTTATTATACAGAGTGAAATAAGCCAGAAAGTAAAACACCAAAACAGTATACTAATGCATATATATGGAATTTAGAAAGATGGTAACAATAACCCTCTTTGCGAGGCAGCAAAGAGACACAGATGTATAGAACAGTCTTTTGGACTCTGTGGGAGAGGGAGAGGGAGAGGGTGGGATGATTTGGGAGAATGGCATTGAAACATGTATAATATCATATATGAAACGAGTCACCAGTCCAGGTTCAATGCATGATACTGGATGTCTGGGGCTGGTGCACTGGGATGACCCAGAGGATGGTACAGGGAGGGAAGTGGGAGGGAGGTTTAGGATGAGGAACACGTGTACACCCGTGTCAGATTCATGTTGATGTATGGCAAAACCAATACAATATTGTAAAATAATTAGCCTATAATTAAAATAAATACATTTATATTTAAAAAATAGATATGGCTAGATATAAAAATAGATATATATGGGTTTCACTGGTATCTCAGCTGGTAAAAAATCTGCCTGCAATACAGGAGACCCCTTTTCAATTCCTGGTTTGGGAAGATCCCCTGGAGAAGGAATTGGTCACCCACTCCATTATTCTTGTGATTCCCTGGTGGATCAGATAGTAAAGAATCTGCCTGAAATGCAGGATACCTGGTTTTGATCCCTGGGTTGGGAAGATCCCCTGGAGGAGGGCGTGATAACCCTCTCCAGTATTTTTGCCTGGAGAATCCCCATGGACAAAGGATCCTGGCAAGCTACAGTCCATGGGATCACAAAGAGTTGGACATGACTGAGCGACTGAACTGAATTGAATGAGCATTTCCAGGGACAAACACTATATATGTATATATGAAAAGAGCATTTATATTTTACGTTAATCATTATTGTTAAAATCATACTTGTACATACATTTTATAAAGTGAATAATAGTATAAGATTTTAATGAAAAGCAAAAGTCCCCTGGCTGACTCTTCTAGTGCCATCTTGTTCCCCAGAGGTAACTACCTTTAATTCATTTAATTTTCTTCTAATATTTACAACAAAAATTAATTCTTATGCTTCAAAAAAAGTGTGGATATATGTATCTTTATAAACGATTCACTTTGTTGTATATCAGAAAACAGCACAACATTGTAAATCAATTGTGATTCCATGACAATAAGTTTAAAAAATAAAAAAGTAAATGTAGATAATAGAAGAAAATGAAAGAAGGTAAAGTTTGAGAAGTATGAGAAGTATGGAGAACATTTAGCCACATGACATATATTCATGTCAAAAGAGAAAAGAAAATGTGAAAATGCATTTTCCCATTTATAATGAAGTTTATTTTTGAATGGGCTTTTCAGTGGAAGGATTTTGGCACAGTACTGTAAATCTCATTTTTGGTATCATATCTAAAATACCTTTGATACTGAACACTGAACTCAGACAGACAGAATATTGATGGCTACCAGAAAAAAGAGTGGGGAAAATGAGGAGATGTTAATGAAGGAGTACAAATTACCATTTATAAGGTGAATAATATTTTAGCTGTAATATAGAGTGTGGTGACTATAGTTAACCTTGAATGTATACAATGTTATATACCCATATCTCAATAAAATAGAAAGAAGTCCTTTTTATACATTAAAAAAAAAAAAAACATGCAAAACATCAAACTAGAGCAATGGATTAAAATAGCAGTGTTGAGAAAGAGAAAATTACTACCAGATATAGACAGTCTGTTCTGAATGAAAATGACTAAACATAACTGCACAACACACACACGCACACACACAAAAGTATTGCCAAATACCCAGTACATGGCTTTTTATCTGACTTTCCCCCTAGAGTTTTGAGAGGTTTATCCTTATTCTCATACAATGCAATGTAGTCATTTTTGACCTCCAATTAGTGCAGTACTGAAAATAACACTACATTCTTATTCTAGACTGAAATTTCAGATTCATAATTTTGTGTGTTCCATAGGATTTTTATTTTTAAAGAGTCTTTTTCCTAGTTTACAAAATGATTAAAACAGCATAATATAAGAGGTAATTTCCAAGATCAAAAAGGAGTATTTAAAAATTAGTTGTATTTTACTGGGCATATAGAAAGGAGTTAAAACCCATCCAGCATGTTTAACAACTTTTCCTGTGGCAATAAAACCATCTATTTATTTAAAATAGTTATGCAACTTCAGAGAAGCCAGCACTGTCTAGTGGAATAAGTTCTGATTTGAGAATGATACTTAGGGATTACAGGCAGCCAGATTAATTGTGAGCAACTTCTTCACTTTTCTGTATGCCAACTTCCTTTTTGTGACAGAACTGATATATTGATTCATTTCTTTGTTTAATGATAATTTTGAAGATTAAATTATTATGGAAGTTCAAATATTCTAAAAAATGTAAAAATGTTTTAAATTTATTAAAATATTCTTTTGTGAAATTAGTTTAATCAAATATTAAGAATAAAAAGTGCAATCACATATAATATCATTTTTAAAATATTAAATTGAGAATCTCTGTAATTTACTAACCATGCAAACTTAAATTACACATGTATTTACACTTTTACTAACACTTTAAAAATACATTTTTGAGTCTTTGCTTTTTTGCTTGTGTGAGGCTTGGGATGTCTTAATCTTATTATTGGACAGTTTATAGCAAACAAGAGGTCAATATAAGTGAGCATGGATCTGTTAGTATATAGTGCAAGTAGGAAGGAGAGATTTAATATGGAGATGAGATGGGAAAAGGGAGTAAGAGTGTGAAATTATTATCTATGCTGACATAGATACATTGATGTCTAGTACATGCTGTTGTTACAACTTAAGAAAACCAGTGACATGGGAGCATTTTGATATGGGGCCTTATCTAAAATAACATATTGAAATTTATGAAAGCTTATGGATAACAATTTAGGGTAAATGTTTAGCTGGAAATATCTAAGGAAGTTTAATTCATCTAAGAATCCCTGGTTTTGGAAAAAAGCTCAGTAATAAATATGCTAATTAGAAACTATTTTCTTCATTGATCTTGCTAAAAAGCAAAAAAAAAGAAAAAAATTCTACCCTCCTCAATTTCTTCATAGAAATTAACACAGTACAAAAGGGGTCTATTTTTTTATCAAAATAGAATTTGCCCATGGAAGAAAATGCACTCATAAAAATTATAACACAAATATATAAACCAGTCCATTCACAGTCAGTTACTGTAAATTGCACTTGTATGTTTGCTGTATTGTACTGGCAATTGACCAAATATGGCAGCAGAGTGCATTATTATGTATTTGATAGGATTTTCAAAATGTTAGAGTCCTGTTATAAGAAGCATGTGTAATTTTCCTCTGGTTTGAGGTTAAGATGGGATGCCTGATAGTCAGATATCTACAACTGTTCTTCCTATACACAGGTTCCTTAATTGGTTCCAGGCAGTTATTTTACCATATCCAAGACATTTTTTTTTTTAAGTTGTCCATCCATTTAGAAAAAGCAGTGAAACCAGAGATCAATCTGCCAACATTTTTCAGATCTAATAGAAGCAAGGGAATTTCACAAAAACATCTGCTTCACTGACTACACTAAAGCCTTTGCCTGTTTGGATCACAACAAAACGTGGAAAATTCTTAAGGAAATGAGAATACCAGACCACCTGACCTGTCTCCTAAGAAACCTGTATGAAGGTCAATAAGCAACGAAACCAAATATGGAACAAAGGACTGGGTTCAAAATTGGGAAAGGAGCATGTCAGGGCTATATATTATCATCTTGCTTATTTAACTTAATGCAGAGTACATCATGAGAAATGCCAGGCTGGATGAATCCCAAGCTGAAATCAAGATTGCTGGGGAAAATATCAACAGCCTCAGATATGCAGATGATACCACTTTAATGACAGAAAGCAAAGAGAAACTAAAGAATCTCTTGATGAGAGTGAAAGAGGAGAGTGAAAAAAGCTAACTTAAAACTCAACATTAAAAAGCTAAGATCATGGCATGTGATCCCATCACTTCATGGCAAATAGATGGGGAAACAATGGAAACAGTGACAGACTTGAATCATTGCTGACGGGGACAGCAGCAATGAAAGTGAAAGACACTTGCTCCTTGGAAGAAAAGCTATGACAAACCTAGATAGCGTATTAAAAAGCAGAAACATCGCTTGGCAGACAAAGATCCGGTTAAAGCTACGGTTTTTCCAGTAGTAATGTGTGGATGTGATGGTTGGACCATAAAGAAGGCTGAGCACCAAATAATAGGTGCTTTTCAACTGTGGTGTTGGAGAAGACTCTTGAGAGTCCCTTGGACTGCAAGGAGATCCAACCAGTCCATTCTGAAGGAGATCAGCCCTGGGTGTTCTTTGGAGGGAATGATGCTGAAGCTGAAACTCCAGTACTTTGGCCACCTCACGTGAACAGTTGACTCATTAGAAAAGACTTTGATGCTGGTAGGGATTGGGGGCAGGAGGAGAAGGGGACGACAGAGATTGAGATGGCTGGATGGCATCACTGACTCAATGGACGTGAGTCTGAGTGAACTCCAGAAGTTGGTGATGGACAGGGAGGCCTGGCGTGCTGCGATTCATGGGGTCGAAAGGAGTTGGACATGACTGAACAACTGAACTGAACTGAACTGAATCCTCTCTTATATGACAAGTTGCTTCTATATCTTAGTTATTGTAAATAATGTTGTTGTGAATATTGGGATGCATCATCTTCAGATCATTGTTTTCATTTTCTTTAGATATATACCCAAGAGTGAAATTATTGCATCATATCATAGTTCTGTATTAGTATTTTGAGAAACCTCCATGCTATTTTCATAAAGGGCTGCACCAATTTACACTCCCATCAATAGCATATGAGGTCTCTTTTTCCATATCCTTGCCAACATTTGTTATTTTTGGTCCTTTTTTTTTTTTTTTAAATTTTATTTTATTTTTAAACTTTACATAATTGTATTAGTTTTGCCAAATATCAAAATGAATCCACCACAGGTTGAGATCCATTCTGACAGGTATGAGGTGATATCTCATTGTGGTTTTGGTTTTCATTTTTCTGATGACTGGCAACACTGAGCATCTTTTACATTCTGTTGGCTATCTGTATGTATCCTTTGGAAATATGTTTATTTAGGTCTTCTGCAAAGCTTTTCAGAGAAGGCAATGGCACCCCACTCCAGTACTCTTGCCTGGAAAATCCCATGGATGGAGGAGCCTGGTAGACTGCAGTCCATGGGGTCGCTAAGAGTCGGATACGACTGAGCGACTTCACTTTCACTTTTCATTTTCATGCATTGTAGAAGGAAATGGCAATGCACTCCTGCCGGGGTCCAGCCCCGGCTGATCCAGGGAGTTCAAAGGGGAGACGGCGTGGACGAGTTCACTGGCTTTATTTAAATATTCATCAAAGATATAAAGAGTAATAGAATGAGGATAGCACAGTAGGAAAATTCAGTGGAGAAAAGAGGCTGAGTAGCTTGGTTTACGCAGAAAATCAATATAACCTGTGACATCAGGTTAGCTCTGACCACGGAGGCCGCAGGCGCCCTCTCGAATAGCGGAAGGTGCCCCACCTTAGGCACTTTCTCGAGTGGGTCTTAGAAGCCCAGGCAAATAAATGGTCACAGAGGACCTCCGTGCTCCAGATGGAGACTCAGCCAGAATGTGAAAGAAAGAATGACATGGGGAGACCAAGCTTTGGTGAGCAAGGCCCATAGCTTTATTTTCAACAGGGGCTTTTATACCATAAGTTGCACATAGAGGATAATAGGGGCTGTGAAATCATGCAAAGTCAGCAGTCTTTGATCCTTATTGAAACCAGGGTTTCTTTCCTGCAAATTTATCACATACAAATGGTTTAGTTGATTTACATCATCTTCTGGCCAGAAGGCCTATTAATATTTTATGACTCTGACAAAGGTTTGTCAACCGTAAGACTTATTTTCTCCAAGAGTAATTATTTTAAGGTTTGGCGCCATCCTCTGAAGGTGTTAGATAAAGTTGCATTCCTATAGGGCAGAGGTGCAGTGGGTTTACAACAAAGGAAATAATTTATTACCTTAAGGGTCTAAAGTTGCTAGCACCAAGGCCGCTACTTTTTTTTTCTACATACCAAGTATATTAATTAATACACATTCAAAGATACAATACAGGGGATGTGGAAACTTGGCAGCAAGCATTGGCTCATCAATGAAATCTTTTACTAGTTTAATTCTGACAGTTTCTAACTCTCTGAGAGGCTCTAAGCTATTTGAATATCTTAGGCTTCCCATGCCTCTCACGGCTGAGAGACTGTAAACAATCGTATGCATAGCTGTAGGAGTCTGGATAAACTTGTCAGGCGAGTTAAAGAGCTATCTGAGGGGTTTGGATTTAAACACTCCTGATGCCCAGGAACTTTATTAACTGGAGCTGTAAGTTAACTCTTTTTAGAGAGAGCAAGATGGTGGTGGGGGATAGCCCCCATAAAGTCAGAGGTGAGAGCACAAAGCAGTAAAGTAGGCAGACTCTGGTTTTTGGGGGTAGATGGTCCGGAGTATCCAGGGGGACTCCTGAGGCTTGATCCCGCCTTTGCGTATGCCGAGCCTCCTTCCTCATGACCTTTGCCACAGGCGGAGTTCCTCACTCTAGCTCCCTGCACAATCCAGTGTTCTTTCATGGAGAATCCCAGGGACAGGGGAGCCTGGTGGGCTGCCGTCTATGGGGTCACACAGAGTCGGACAGGACTGAAGTGACTTAGCAGCAGCAGCAGCAGCCAAGCTTTTATTTGAGCTGCTTGGATTTTAGATATTGAATTGTATGAGCTACTTTATGTTTGGTTGTTAATCCCGTATCATTTGCAAATGTTTTCTCTCATTCAGTAAGTTGACTTAGCATTTAGGGGATGGTTTCCTTTGCCTTGCAAAAGCACTTATATTTAATTAGGCCTCATTTGTTTATTTTTGCTTTTATTTCTTTTGCCTCAGGAGACAGATTCAAAAGGGACGACCCGGAGGGATGGTACAGGGAGGGAGGGGGGGTTCAGGATGGGGAACACGTATATGCCTATCGTGGATTCATGTTGATGTATGGCAAAACCAATACAATATTGTAAAGTAATTAACCTCCAATTAAAATAAATAAATTTATATTTAAAAAATATTGCTACAATTTATGTCAAGGTGTGTTCTGCCTATTTTTTTTTCTTCTAGGAGCTTTATGGCTTCAGATCTCACATTTAGTATAATTCGTTTTTAGTTTGTCTTTGTGTACCCTTTGAGGAAATGTTCTAATTTCATTCTTTGATATGTAGCTGTCAGTTTTCCTAACCTCAGATATGCAGATGACACCACCCTTAAGGCAGAAAGTGAAGAGGAACTAAAAAACCTCTTGATGAAAGTGAAAGTGGAGAGTGAAAAAGTTGGCTTAAAGCTCAACATTCAGAAAACTAAGATCATGGCATCCGGTCCCATCACTTCATGGGAAATAGATGGGGAAACAGTGTCAGACTTTATTTTTCTGGGCTCCAAAATCACTACAGATGGTGACTGCAGCCATGAAATTAAAAGATGCTTGCTCCTTGCAAGGAAAGCTATGACCAACTTAGATAGCATATTAAAAAGTAGAGACATTACTTTGCCAACAAAGGTTCGTCTAGTCAAGACTATGGTTTTTCCTGTGGTCATGTATGGATGTGAGAGTTGGACTGTGAAGAAGGCTGAGCACCGAAGAATTGATGCTTTTGAACTGCGGTATTGGAGAAGACTCTTGAGAGTCCCTTGGACTGCAAGGAGATCCAACCAGTCCATTCTGACGGAGATCAGCCCTGGGATTTCTTTGGAAGGAATGATGCTAAAGCTGAAACTCCAGTACTTTGGCCACCTCATGCGAAGAGTTGATTCATTGGAAAAGACTCTGATGCTGGGAGGGATTGAGGGCAGGAGGAGAAGGGGACAACAGAGGATGAGATGGTTGGATGGCATCACTGACTCAATGGACATGAGTCTGGATGAACTCCCTATTTGGTGATGGACAGGGAGGCCTGGCGTGCTGCAATTCATGGGGTCACAAAGAGTTGGACACGACTGAGAGACTGATCTGATCTGTCCAGTTTTCCCAGAACCACTTATTGGAGAGACTGTCTTTTATCCATTGTTTATTCTTGCCCCATTTGTCATAGATTAATTTGACCATAGGTACTTGGCTTGGCTTCTAAACTCTTTATTCTGTATCATTGATATATGCATCTTTGTTGCAGTATTATACTGTTTTAATTACTGTGGCTTTGTAACATAGGTTGAAGTCAAAAAGTGTGATAATTCTAGCTTTGTTCTTTTTTCTCAAGATTGCTTTGGCAATTAGAAGTCTTTTGTGGTTCCATTAAATTTTAGGTTTGTTTGTACTATTTCTTTGAAAAATATCATGAATGCTTTGATGGGGATGCATTACTTTATAGATGGCTTTGGATACTATGGATATTTTAATAATATTAATTCTTCAAGTCCAAGAACATCAGGTACCTTTTCATTATTTCTATAATTTTCAATTTCCTTCATCAATGTTTTATGGTTTCCAGAGTGTAAGTTTTTCACCTCTTTGATTCCTAGGTATTTTATTATTTTGTATGTGCTTTTAAACAAAGTTGTTTCTTTCTTTCTCCTCCTTATAGTTAATTATTGATGTATAGAAAAATCAATAGTTTCCATGTATTATTCTGTCTTGCAACTTTACTGAATTTATTTATTAGTTCTAATAGGTTTTTTTTTTTTTTTTTGAGACTTTAGAATTTTCTAAAATGGTATCATGTCATCTGCAGTTAATGGCAGTTTTACTTCTTCTCTTCCAATTTGGATGATTTTTATTTTATTTTCTTGTCTGCTTGCTGTGACTGATTTCCAATACTTATTTAAGTTAAAGTGATGAGAGTGAGCATCCTCTTCTTATTCCTGATTTTAGAGGAAAGAGTGATCTAGCAGCTCCATGCCTGATTGTAATGGAGAGTTTATTGTCAGAATAATTCTAGATTTAAATGTTTGCATTGTTCTCTTATCTATGCAGCTCCATCACTGATGCCATGAATATAAAATACATACAACTCTTTCATAAATTCTAATTTGATTTTAAATATCATTATTTAAATATTTTACCCCCAAAACTTCTTCTGGTACTAATTTACAGAACAAATAACTTTCAACTAATGCTATTAACCAAACACATTAGGGCTTCCTAGGCGGTCCAACGGTTGAGAACCTGCCTTGCAATGCAGGGGAGTCTGGTTCAATCCCTGCTCTAGGAAGATCCCAGATGCTGCAGGGCAACTGAGCCCATGAGCACAACTGAGCCCATGTGAAGCAACTACTGAAGCCTGTGCACCTAGAGCCTGTGCTCCCCGTTAAGAGAAGCCGCCACAGTGAGAAGCCCGCACACCGCAACTAGACAGTACGTGCCACTCTCCACAGCTAGAGAAAGCCTGTACATAGCAACAAAGACACAGCATAGCCAAAAATAAATAAAATAAAAATAAATATTTTAAAACTGGCACGTTAAATAATAAATGAAGGTTTATTCCTCTGCAATAAAAAGATTCTGTTTTCTTAATTTCCAAAGTGATGTCTCTGTTGTCTGAAATGTCAAAAAAAGCCATTAATAATATTATACCATATTGGAAACTCTTCTTGCTGCTCCGTGTTATTATACACAAAATGCTGCTGACATTTTTTGTTTGGTCACCATCCAGCAGTTGGATAAGAATTCACTTTCTAAAATTTGGTAAGAATTAACCTCCTAAAATACCATAAGAAGTATGAAGATAAGTGGAAAACAAGAAATCCTATGTGGCTCAGAAAGAAATATCTGATTAATTTTGGAACTGAGATTTGGCTATCATAGGATCTACAGTTTAATAATTTCTGACAATTTCATTGCTAATGATTTCATCATTTACAGTGTTACAGTATTGTTACGGCTATTAAGCAAGAATTACATTTTATTAGTGCATAGATTCAGTTTCCAGGATTTAGATATATATATTTCAACAGCTTATTATATTTCAACAGAATCAAGTGCACTTCTTATTCTCTACAAGTTTGGCAATGCTTGCAAGGGGCTTAAATTTTAAAACTGTTGAAAGAGATCCTTTATCTCTACACTGTTTACAAAGGTCTACATCCTTACTCAACTCACTTCAGTTCAGTCGCTCAGTCGTGTCCAACTCCTTAAAACCCCATGGACTGCAGCATGCCAGGCCTCCCTGTCCATTACCAACTCCTGGAGTTTAGTCAAACTAGTGTCCATTGAGTGGGTGATCCCATCCAATCATCTCATCCTCTGTAGTCCCATTCTCCTCCCACCTTCAATCTTTCCCGGCATTAGAGTCTTTTCAAATGAATCAGTTCTTCGCATCAGGAGGCCAAAGTATTGGAGTTTCAGCTTCAGCATCAGTCCTTGCAATGAATATTCAGGACTGATTTCCTTTAGGATGGACTCGGAACTCCTTGCATTTCAAGGGACCCTCGAGAGTCTTCTCCAACACCACCTTTCAAAAGCATCAATTCTTCAGCTCTCAGCTTTCTTTATAGTCCAACTCTCACATCCATACATGACTACTGGAAAAAACAAAGTCTGTCACTGTTTCCACTGTTTTCCCAATCTATTTGCCATGAAGTAATAAGACCGGAGCCATGGTCTCAGTTTTCTGAATGTTGGTTTTAAGCCAACGTTTCACTCTCCTCTTTCATTTTCATCAAGAGGCTCTTTAGTTCTTCTTCACTTTCTGCCATAAGGGTAGTGTCATCTGAATACCTGAGGTTATTGATATTTCTCCTGGCAATCTTGATTCCAGCTTGTGCTTCCTCCAGCCCAGCGTCTTTTTGGATGTACTTTACATATAAGTTAAATAAGCAGGGTGACAATATACAGCCTTGACGTACTCCTTTCCTGATTTGGAACCAGTCTATTGTTCCACGTTCAATTCTGTTTCTTCCTGACCTGTATACAGATTTCTCAAGAGACAGATCAGGTGGTCTGGTATTCCCATCTCTTTAAGAATTTTCTACAGTTTGTCGTGATCCACATAGTCAAAGGCTTTGGCATAGTCAATAAAGCAGAAGTAGATATTTTTCTGGAACTTTCTTGCTTTTTCAATGATCCAGCAGATATTGGCAATTTGATCTCTGGTTCTGCTGCCTTTTCTAAGCTTGAACATCTGGAAGATCATGGTTCATATAGTGTTGAAGCCTGGCTTGGAGAATTTTGGGCGTTACTTTGCTAGCATGTGACATGAGTGCAATTGTGTGGTGGTTTGAGCATTTTTGACATTACCCTTCTTTGGGATGGTAATGAATACTGATGGTTTCCAATCCTGTGGCCACTGCTGCCTTTTCCAAATTTTCTGACTTATTGAATGCAGCACTTTCACATCATCATCTTTTAGGATTTGAAATAGTTCAACTGGAATTCCATCATCTCCACTAGCTTTGTTTGTAGTGATGCTACCCAAGGCCCACTTGACTATGCATTCCAGGATGCCTGGCTCTAGATGAGTGATCACACCATCATGATTATCTGGGTCATGAAGATCTTTTTTGTATAGTTTTTCAGTGTATTCTTCATACCTTCTGCTTCTATTTCTGTCCTTTATTGTGCCCATCTTTGCATTAAATGTTCCCTTGGTAGCTCTAATTTTCTTGAAGAGATCTCTAGTCTTTCCCATTATACTGTTTTCCTCTATTTCTTTGCACTGATCAGAGAGGAAGGCCTTCTTATTTCTCCTTGCTATTCTTTGGAACTCTGCATTCAAATGGGTATATCTTTCCTTTTCTCCTTTGCCTGTTACTTCTCTTCTTTTCACAGCTATTTATAACGCCTCCTCAGAGAACCATTTTGCCTTTTTGCATTTCTTTTACTTGGGGATGGTCTTGATCCCTGTCTCCTGTACAATGTCATGAACCTCCATCCATAGTTCTTCAGGCACTCTGTTATCAGAGCTAATCCCTTGAATCTATTTTTCACTTCCACTGTATAATCGTACATACTTAATCATACATACTCAATAATTCTAATTGAGCTTCAGTTGTTTTATCAATAGTTTTCTTTCTTTCTTTTTTTAAACTAGAGTTATGAGAAAAAATGTTTTACACAGGTGTTTTACCTTTGACCATTATTAAAAGAATGCTCTAATTCTATGTCCATTCATAATCCATGCCAGAATCAAGGAGTTTTCCATAAGTGTAAATTGTGGATCTTACTTGTTTGTAGCATATAATATCTTAAAGGTACTGAGACTGTATATCTTTATTCTTACTTAGAAGAATGAATCTGCAGTTTGTAATATAACTTATTGTTATGCATGCCAATGTTACATTTGACTGCTGTCAGTTAAGATATGGACAAGACAATGTGCAACTGAAATATATGTGAAGATGAAGTCATTATGGGTATCTTAATTAACTTACAATCAATGACTTCAATAGGAAGTTTTATTATCTCAGACTGATTCAATTAACATATTTATGCTAGAAAATATTACATAGTGGAAGATTCATTTTAAATTGACTCAGTCCCAGGTTCTGTTTCATAGTGAAGCTTCCTTTGCTCTCATAATAGTCAGAGAATGTTAAGCAACATGTTGTAGGCAAATAAATGAAAAACCAAAGATTTGTTGGGGATTTTTAAAGAAATTATAATGAGCTACATGAGATAGACAGATTTAAATATGCAGTACAAGTGGAATTGTCCTAAAATCTTTAAAGCTGTACTTTGCTGCTTCATTGTTTTTTTTTTTTTAATCCAATTTATGTACTGAAAACACAAAAATAAAATCAAACATAAAATTTTATTTATTGAAATGTTAATGCAAAATACAAATAGAATATTATGAATTCTAGTAATTTTCCAGTGCTATCAAATTTTTAACATTTCCAAAGGATGGCTCAGATATATATTGTTTTGTAAAAGCAACCTGGAAAGGCTGTCATATTATTATTGAATAAAATGAAATTTAGTTAATTATACTGTTTAGTAATAAAAAAGAAAATATCTTTTAGTAAGTATAATTTTAAAGTGCTTTTTAATTAACACATTTTAATAGGTATATAATAAGTATTTTATGTACTTAGTACATAGGAAACACTAGATTTCAAACGATTAGATTTTATTATTTTTTCCATGTAACTTATTATAGATAATGAGACTAGCCATGTCTTATATTTCACTCTTACTAATACAGTTTCTATTACTGATCTCTTAAGAGTTCTTTTCATTGATTAATTAATTTATCTGATAGACTTCATCCAATTCTCAAATTCATTTGAATATTCTCCTTGAAATAGAACAGTTTTCATGGTAACTCTTATATATAATACAGCTATCTGAGAGAAACAGGACTTCCTAAAGAAACATATGTTCACCATAGTTTAATTATCAATGATAAGCTCTCTAATAATTAAAGAAATCCTTTTAGATAATAAAATAATTTAAAATTTTTCAAAGGAAAATATTTCATTGCGATGAAATATTTATGTTATATTTATGTTCATATGTTAGCAATTTTGATATATTAAATTATTTTTCCAAGAAAATGATTTAATTCACCAAATCATCAGACGGAATTTACATTTAAACTCTTCCATATTTTCATTCACTTTTTAATAATTTTATTTATTCTCTCTATGAAAATAATTATGCCCCCTTAAATACATTATGCTGTGCAATATAATACATCGTGAGATTTGCTACTCTAGAAAAAATCAATAAAACAATTTTCTTATCTTTCCAATAATTTCCTCTATTTGTTTCAAATATTTAACAAAATTCCTAGGAATACCTTTTAACATACTATAAACATGTGGAATTCATAGTTAATATGCATATCTTTCTTTGTATGCCTCATACTAAATTGTATAACATAAGGACATTTAAGTTTAAGAATAACTGAATGATGTGAATATATGATGTCTAGGAAAAATCACATCGGTGATATAAATGTTATTTGGTCACTCGGTCTCGTCCGACTCTTTGCAACCTCATGAACTGCAGCACGCCAGGCCTACCTGTCCTTCATCTACCAGAGCTTGCTCAAACTCATGTTCATTGGGTCCGTGATACCATCCAATTATCTTATCCTGTGTCATCCCCTTCTTCTCCTGCCTTCAATCTTTCCCAGCATCAGGATCTTTTCCAATGTGTTGGCTCTTTGCATAAGGTGTCCAAAGTATTAGAGCTTTAGTTTCAGCATCAGTCCTTCCAATGAATATTCAGGGTTGATTTCCTTTAGGATTGACTAGTTTGATCTCCCTGCCCAAGGGACTCGCAAGAGTCTTCTCCAACACCCCAGTTCAAAAGCATCAATTCTTCGGGCTCAGCCTTCATGGTCTAACTCTCACTTACATAGAAATATTCATGCTAAAATGAATAGTGAAGGGAAAACATCATTTAACACTTGGTTGTTTTGTTTGTTATGCTTTACCTTTGATTTTACATTAGTCCTATATACACATAATTGGATAGATTATAATGCTATGGCACAAAATAATAATTAGGCCACCTATGGTCTTCTTTCATTTTTGATTAGATAATTCATTTTAAACTATTAATAATTTTGTTATAGAAAACATTTATAAAACAATCACACAACAGCAACAAAATTAGAATCAAATAAATTTATATCTGCATAAATGTTTGTTTTCTATCTTATCTTCTCCAAACATGGTCTACATGGCTCAGAACTGTGTGCTTATTATTTCTTACATGTATTTATATTTGCATTACTTTCTATTAATATTTACCTTTATTTTCCCTGTAACATAGTTTTCATGATTATATATGTGATAATTTATAATAAGTATTGTATTAAAGACAAATTCAGGAAAATTTATCATTTATTTATTGATGAATAATATTCCATTGTTTGAGTATACAAAATTTTATTTATCTATCCTTTGTGGAATGATACATTTTTTTCTCTGTTTGTTTTTTTTTTTTAAATAGAAATCCCATAGTCTAAACTCTATCTTAACCTATAATCTAAAACTCTGTTTTCATTAGATCTATAAATTTTCTCAGAATTGCCCTCACCATAATCTCTACTGTTCTTAGGAGTTTTCTGATGCCTTAAATATTTTCACCCTCTGTTGTAAATGAAGTAATTTCTTTTGAGAAAGATGGATCTATCTATTTTATGGCTTGCTTTTCCATCTAGATAAAGTAACTGAGCCTAGGGCTTTGGAGCTGAAAGTGTGGACAACAGTATGCTTCTCTATTCATGATATCTCCCTCTAAAAACTGAGTGCTTGATGGGGATTTTAAGAATCCATCGGCTATTGCAGGAGACTTAGGCTTAATCCTTGGGTTGGGAAGATACCCTCAAGAAGGGAATGGTAAGCCAGTCCAGTATTTTTGCTTGGGAAATCCCATGGCCAGAGGAACCTGATGGTCTACAGTCCACAGGGTCACAGAGCTGGACATGACTGAGTGATTAAACAACTACAACAACAACAAACATGGTTTTGTCTAACCTCCCTGGGTGTGGAGCCACTCCTCTAAACCTGGGGAAGGGCTACCAGGTCCTCAGAATTCTCACATGCCACACCCAAGGTAGATCTTCCATTTCACACTGCGGAGCTTACTGGAAGAGTGAGTCCCACCTCTTGACCTCATTTACTAGGAGCATACTCTCATCAACAGAGAACTGGAGGAAAGATGAGAAATGCAGAAATCCTGCTCTTTTTGGAAGGAAAGCCCTCGGGGAACTGGGGAAACAGAAGGCCTATGTTTTTAGCTGAAGGAGACTGGAGAGGAATGTCCATCACACAATTCTGGACCTAACCTGTTTTTCTGCCCTTTCCCAAGTATTGATGTCCTCCTGAAGTATAAGGTTCTTATACGTTAGGGGATATAAGAGTATATTTTAGTAGTGTATAATTTGGGTGGTGGCTGCTATACCCTTTCCAAGTGGCCAGGGATTTCAAAGAGTGCCCAAGATATCAATGACTTTTTTCCACAGAGGAGATAAACATGGATTGGATTGGTGGAAGTTTGGGCCATGGCTGCTATTTTTCTCCCTAATATTTTCTGTTTTCAAATGGCAACATTTTGGGAAGAAAATCTTGAAAGAAAATGCGTGGTTTTCTGTGCCTGCAAGCCTCAGAGTTTCTTTCTGTCTCTTAATTTTTTTTTTTTTATTATTTAATTTAAATTTATTTATTTTAACTGGAGGCTAATTACTTTACAATACTGTATTGGTTTTGCCATACATCAACATGAATCCCCCACAGGTGTATACGTGTTCCCCATCCTGAAACCCCTCTCACCTCCCTTCCCATATCATCCCTCTGGGTCATCCCAGTGCACCAGCCTCAAGCATCCTGTATCCTGCATCAAACCTGGACTGGCGATTCATTTCTTATATGATTTTATACATGTTTCAATGCCATTCTCCCAAATCATCCCACCCTCTTCTTCTCCCACAGAGTCCAAAAGACTGTTCTATACATTTGTGTCTCTTTTGCTGTCTCACATACAGGGTTCTCGTTACCATCTTTCTAAATTCCATACATATGCATGAGTATATTGTATTGGTGTTTTTATTTCTGGCTTATTTCACTCTGTATAATTGGCTCCAGTTTCATCCACCTCTTTAGAACTGATTCAAATGTATTCTTTTTAATGGCTGAGTAATACTCCATTGTGTATATGTACACAATGGACTATATGTGTATATGTGTATGTGTATATGTATATGTCAGAGAGTGTTTTGCCTATGTTCTCCTCTAGGAGTTTTATAGTTTCTGGTCTTAGGTTTAGATGTTTAACCCATTTTGAGTTTATTTTTGTGTATGGTGTTAGAAAGTGTTCTAGTTTCATTCTTTTACAAGTGGTTGACCAGTTTTCCCAGCACCACTTGTTAAAGAGATTGTCTTTTCTCCATTGTGTCTTCTTGCCTCCTTTGTCAAAGATAAGGTGTCCATAGGTGTGTGAATTTATCTCTGGGCTTTCTATTTTGTTCCATTGATCTATATTTCTGTCTTTGTGCCAGTACCATACTGTCTTGATGACTGTGGCTTTGTAGTAGAGCCTTAAATCAGGTAGGTTGATTCCTCCAGTTCCATTCTTCTTTCTCAAGATTGCTTTAGCTATTTGAGTTTTTTTTTTTTTTTTTGTATTTCTATACAAATTGTGAAATTATTTGTTCTATCTCTGTGAGCTTACACATGACCTATAGTGACTTGTTAAACATTCTGGATTAACTGTTCTACCTGCTTATATGGCATTTAGAGTCATGAGTTGAAGATAGGCAAATTATGAGGTTATGTCTTTCTGTAGTTTTATGTCTCAAGATTTGAATATGGTTGTCCAGGGATCTTAGTTTTTTGATGGGATTTTTTTTTTCAGTTGTTTATTTGCTTTTTATCTAGTTTTTCAAATTTTTGTAAGTGGCAATCTTTTTAGCTTTCTACACATTCAAACCAAAAGCATACATCTCTGATTTTTTTTTAATTTATTTATTTAATTGAAGGCTAATTACTTTACAATATTGCATCGTTTTTGCCATACATCAACATGAATCCACCATGGTTGTACACGTGTTCCGAATCCTGAACCCCCCTCCCACCTCCCTCCCCATACCATCCCTCTGGGTCATCCCAGTGCACCAGCCCGAAGCATACCATATCCTGCATCAAACCTGGACTGGTGATTCGTTTCTTATATGATATTATACATTTCAATGCCATTCTCCCAAATCATCCCACCCTCTCCCTCTCCCACAGAGTCCAAAAGACTGTTCTATACATCTGCATCTCTTTTGCTGTCTCGCATACAGGGTTCTCGTTACCATCTTTCTAAATTCCATACATATGCATTAGTATACTGTATTGGTGTTTTTCTTTTTGGCTTACTTCACTCTGTATAATAGGCTCCAGTTTCATCCACCTTGTTAGAACTGATTCAAATGTACTCTTTTTAATGGCTGAGTAATACTCTATTGTGTATATGTACCACAGCTTTCTTATCCATTCGTCTGCTGATGGACATCTAGGTTGCTTCCATGTCCTGGCTATTATAAACAGTGCTGCAATGAACATTGGGGTACACGTGTCTCTTTCAATTCTGGTTTCCTCAGTGTGTATGCCCAGCAGTGGGATTGCTGGGTCATAAGGCAGTTCTATTTCGAGTTCTCCATAGTGACTGTACTAGTTTGCATTCCCACCAACAGTGTAGGAGGGTTCCCTTTTTCCACACCCTCTCCAGCATTTATTGCTTGTAGACTTTTGAATCGCAGCCATTCTGACTGGCGTGAAATGGTACCTCATTGTAGTTTTGATTTGCATTTCTCTGATAATGAGTGATGTTGAGCATCTTTTCATGTGTTTGTTAGCCATCTGTATGTCTGATTTATTTTTAATTCACATCATTATGCTAATAAAAAAATTTAAGCATTTAACCTGAACTCTTTTAAAAGTAGCTTATGTGGTTTGGGCTTCCCTTGTGGCTTAGCTGGTAAAGAAACCACCTGCAATGTGGGAGACCTGGGTTGGGAAGATCCCCTGGAGAAGGGAAAGGCTACCCACTCCAGTATTCTGGCCTGGAGAATTCCATGGACTGTATAGCCCATGGGGTCGCAAAGAGTTGGACACAACTGAGCGACTTTCACTTTATGTAGTTTGAACTGGTTAGCTTCTGATAGCTCCTCTTATTGATTTGGAGTATTCCTATCTATTAGATGTATAGGAGATAATGCCTATATTCTAAGAAATTTCCTTTTGCTTAAAAGTAAGTAATGTCTTATTAATGAATTTTCAAATCACAGAAAGTCTGCCAAATTGGCTGTCTAACTCATGAGACCATGGCTCTACAGAAAATGATGGGTGTGCAAGGTGAGTCACTTATTTACCTCATATTTATTTTCAATAAAATAAATATAAAATGAAATACATAAGTATACAATAAAAATTACATTCAATGTTCATATCAAACATTTATACTAAAATTAATTTGAAGCTTTTTCCAATTATAATATAGCTTCATAAGCAGTTCTAATTTTCACTTGTTTTATAAATGAATCTAGTTAGCTATTTGCAATTTTATTTAAATACTGAAATGTTCATTATAATTTATTAAAAAAATTGCTATTTTTAATGATTAAGTTTTTACAAGTATAGTACTGAAGATTACTCAAAAAAAGCTACTACTATTTATAAGGGAATGAACAAAGAATGTATAAATAAGAATGAAGAAAATATTCAGCTTTTAATTAGAAATAATTTCATTAAATTTTAAAATTTAGACATAAACTTCAATATGAAGGCCAAAGTTCTTCACACAGCATTGATTATAAACATTTGAAAATAGTATCTGTCATTTGTTGCACATTTATGATGCTTATGAATTTCTATTGCAAATTATGAATAGAAATGTTATATAACAAGTTCATGGTAAATCGGCTAAATGTTGATAAAATTAAGTCAATGTGCCTAATTCCCAAATGCTTGATTTACCATAATACAATGCTACCCAATTTAAGATGTTCTTATTGATTTTACACTATCAAAAAAAATTCTTATGATATCCCATATAAGGTTGCAAAAAGCATTTTCACTATTGGGAGGTGGTAAATATTCTATATTAACAGAAATATAAAAAGAAGAAAATCCATAGCCTCTAGAATTTCAGGCTTGAACACTTCAACCAAGTCTCTTTGATCCTATAGATACCTGGTGGCTTTTTACAAATTGATATATAGACAGTCGTTAACTTCTATGAGTTTTTTTTTCATTTCTGCTAATTTTTCAGTTGATATTTCCAATTCTACCAATACAGAGATCACTGATTTGGCTATATCACCAACCATATACCAGTCTAAAACTAGTAAATTGGAATGATTTTATTTTCCATCACTTAAAATTATATGAGATTATATATATATTACATTTATATATATATAGATAATTGCTCTAATGCATATAATATATTAATATAAGATAAACTGTATACCTTTTTTTTTTTAGCATTGATTTACCTATTTTATTTTATGCATTAATTACAGAGTTTTGCCAACACTCACTCAAAGACTCCAGCAGGAATTTTGGTTGAGATTATATAAAACTTCAAGGTTAAAAGGAATAATCCCACACCTAATAAAAATTATAATATATGTCATACATTTTTTTATTAGGTGTGGCATTATATCATAGGCTCCTCTGGTAGCTTAGCTGATAAAGAATCTGCCTGCAATGCTGAAGACCCTGGTTTGATTCCTGGGCCAAGAAGATCCCCTGAAGAAGGGATAGGCTACACACTCTAGTATTCATAGGCTTCCCTGGTGACTCAGATGGTAAATAATTTGCCTGCAATGAGGGAGACCTGGGTTCAATCCCTGAGTTGGGAAGATTCCCTAGAGGCAGCCCACTCCAGTAACCTTGCCTACAGAATCCCCATGGACAAAGGAGCCTGGCTGGCTACAGTCCATGTGGTTGCAGAGTCAGACACGACTAAGCAACTAAGGAACAATATATAGCATATATAGCATATATGTATTATATACTATATACTTATAGCATGTGCTATATATGATATACTTATGTATATAGTTATGCCCATAACATATACCTGTTACATAATATATCTTCATAGCTTATTTTATCTTATGCATAGTAGTTTTTACCCCTTAACCCCTTACTTCTGTATTGCTTGCCTCCTCTTTCTTCTCCTCACTGGTAACCAGTGGTTTATTCTCTATAACCATGCATCATTTTATTGCTGTTGTTATATTCAGTGATTTGTTTTATATTTTAGATTCTCCATTTTAGTTATATATATAGTGTTTGCCTTTCTCCCTCTGACTTATTTCACTTAACATAATACCTTCCAAGTCCATCCATGTTGTTACAAATGGCCTAATTAGTCTCAAATATTTTTTGCACAACAAAGGAATCCATTGACAAAATGAAAAGACAACCTGCTTGTTGAGAGAAAATATTTGCAAATAATATAACTGATAAGGGACCCAAAAATACATAGTTCAAAAAACTCAACATCAGAAAAAGAAAAAACAAAAACAACTTGATTTAAAAATGAGCAAAAGACCTGAATAGGTATTTTTTCAAAGAGATTATGCAGATGGCCAACAGACACATGAAAAGATGATCAACATCACCAGTCATCAGGGAAACACAAATTGACACCATGATGACATATCGCCTCACACCTATCAGAATGACTATCAGCTAAAAGACCACAAATGACAAATGTTGATGAGGAGGTGGCGAAAAGGGACACTCATTGTTGGTGTGAATGCAAATCAATGCAGCAGCAGTCTTTCTTCTTCTTTTTTTTTCCTTCTGGAAATTTCCCCCCCCAAAACTTTAAACATTTTTGGGGGGTGTATAGACAATTAACAATTTGGTGGTAATGTCAGGTGAATGGCAAAAGGGCTCGGCCATACATATACATGTATCCATTGTCCTTCAAACTCCCTCCCATCCAGGCTGGCACATAACATTGAGCAGAGTTCCATGTGCTATACAATAGGCCTTGTTGGTATCCATTTTAAATATAGCAGAGTGCACATAACCTTCCAAAGTCCCTGACTCTCACTTCCCCCTCAGCAACCATAATTTCATTTTCTGAGTCTAAGAGTCTCTTTCTGCTTTGGAAGTAAGTTCTTTTGTGTCATTTCATACTGAGTGAAATCAGTCAGACTGAGGGAGCAATCACTCTAAAAATCCATGAGCCGGAATTTGACTGGGGACTTTTAAGAACATCAAGAGATACATATCAAGAAGAAAAATAGATGAGAGATGGGGTAGTAGACAATAATGTCTGAAAATTAAAGAGAGTAAAGGTAACACAGAGTATTGGAGATCACTGTAAGGGTATATTCTTTTACTTAGACTCCAGAAGAGTTGGATTGATGGACTTTGAGCTAAGAACTCAAATGATTTAAGCTTAATTTTTTAAAGAGTGACTTGTTTTTCTGTTCTGGCAAACAAACTAGATGAAACTACTTTAAAAGCTAGAAAGTAAATCAGCATATAATAAGAACACAGGCAGGGACTTCCCTGGGAGTCCAGTGGTTAAGACTCCACATTTCCAATGGACAGGGAATTGGTTTGACCCCTGGGTCAGAGAACTAAGATTTCACATGGTAAAAAAGAAAGAAAAAAAAAAAAAACACCTGAGAAGTGGTTAGATTTTGAATATAATAGAATTCCCTGATAGTTTAAATTTAAGATTTCAAATATAAAAACATAAGTAAAGCCAATTCTTCAATTTTTTTTTACTATTTTATCTTAGTTTTTATTTTGACATGAGCACCTAAAAGAATAATGCAGCCATAATGTGAAAAGGGAAAGAATTTTACAAGACATAGTTTCAAAGGAGAGATCAGGAAGCAGGTTCAGATGTAATAAATTTTGAGTTATCTAAACATAGTTGCTAAAGTGGCATTTATTTTATTTATTTACTTGTGCATTTTTGGCTGCACTGCAAGGCTTAAGAGTTCTTAGTTCCCGGATCAGGGATTCAATCCTTGCCCCCTTCAGTGGAAGCCTGAAGTACTAAACACTGGGCCCTGAACCACCACAGAATTTCCAAAGTGGCATTTGGACAGACAAGATTGTAGAATAGAAAAGTTGTCTGAGTTGAATATATTAATTTTGCCATAATGAGTATTTAAATAATATAAAATAATGAGACTGTATGATTTTATCCAAGGTGTGAAAGAAACTAACCAAGTACTGAGCTTTGAATCAGTACTATTTTTATAATTTTTGTTGATTTGATAATATTATTATGTTGATACAGTTTTTGAAGGATTTTTTGCTGAATATAAAAATCGGGTTGATAATTTATTGTTTTCCTTTTATTTATTTATTTATTTTTTAAATATAAATTTATTTATTTTAATTGGAGGTTAATTACTTTACAATATTGTATTGGTTTTGCCATACATCAACCTGAATCCTCCACAGGTATACACATGTTCCCCATCCTGAGCCCCCCTCCCTCCTCCCTCCCCGTACCATCCCTCTGGGTCATCTCAGTGCACCAGCCCCAAGCATCCAGTATCGTGCATGGAACCTGGACTGGCAACTCGTTTCATATATGATATTATACATGTTTTCTATCAGCACTTTAAAAATATCAATTGATTGTTTTCTGCCCTTTAATGAGGTGGTATATGCCTTTTCAATCTGTTTCATTATTCTGCTCTATGTAATCTTTATGCAATGATTCTTTTTTCTCTATTAGATTTCTAATTTTCTCAGTTTTTTCTTTTTAGCATCTTCTACAATACCAGACCACCTTATCTGCCTCTTGAGAAATATATACGCAGGTCAGGAAGCAACAGTTAGAACTGGACATGGAACAACAGACTGGTTCCAAATAGGAAAAGGAAGTATATTGTCAAGGCTGTATATTGTCACCCTGTTTATTTAACTTATATGCAGAGTACATCATGAGAAACGCTGGACTGGAAGAAACACAAGCTGGAATCAAGATTGCTGGGAGAAATATCAATAACCTCAGATATGCAGATGACACCACCCTTATGGCAGAAAGTGAAGAGGAACTCAAAAGCCTCTTGATGAAAGTGAAAGTGGAGAGTGAAAAAGTTGGCTTAAAGCTCAACATTCAGAAAACGAAGATCATGGCATCCGGTCCCACCACTTCATGGGAAATGGATGGGGAAACAGTGGAAACAGTGTCAGACTTTATTTTTCTTGGCTCCAAAATCACTAAAGATGGTGACTGCAGCCATGAAATTAAAAGACACTTACTCCTTGGAAGGAAAGTTATGACCAACTTAGATGGCATATTCAAAAGCCAGAGACATTACTTTGCCAATAAAGGTTCATCTATTCAAGGCTACGGTTTTTCCTGTGGTCATGTATGGATGTGAGAGTTGGACTGTGAAGAAGGCTGAGCGCCGAAGAATTGATGCTTTTGAACTGTGGTGTTGGAGAAGACTCTTGAGAGTCCCTTGGACTGCAAGGAGATCCAACCAGTCCATTCTGAAGGAGATCAGCCCTGGGATTTCTTTGGAGGGAATGATGCTAAAGCTGAAACTCCAGTACTTTGGCCACCTCATGCGAAGAGTTGATTCATTGGAAAAGACTCTGATGCTGGGAGGGATTGGGGGCAGGAGGAGAAGGGGACGACAGAGAATGAGATGGCTGGATGGCATCACTGACTCAGTGGACGTGAGTCTGAGTGAACTCCAGAAGTTGGTGATGGACAGGGAGGCCTGGCGTGCTGCGATTCATGGGGTCTCAAAGAGTCGGACACGACTGAATGACTGATCTGATCTGATCTGATATGCTTATGTGAGTTTATTTTCTTTTCCTGTATTTCTATATTAGCATACTTGGAATTCCTTGAAATTTGGGGATTTTTCATCAAATGTGGAAATATTTTAACAATCATTTCTTCACATATGTTTCTTTCCTACTCTTTGCCTTTATATGCTATGAAATTTCACATATTAGACAATTTGATTTTGCCTCACAAATTTCTTGAGGCCCTGTTCTTTTGGTTTTTAGTTTTAATTTTTCCTTGGGTTTTATTTTTCAGATGTATTTGTATCTGACTGCAAGTACAATTCTTTTTTGTGCAAATATTGCAATTTTCAGATTTATAATCTACATTTATTTCTTTTTTAAAGTCTCCATGCCTTTTCTGAAATTCTGTATACAACTAAATCATTGTGACCATGTTTTCCTTTAACTTCTTAAGAAAATTTTTAATAACTCCTTTAACAATTTTAACAATTGTAGTATTTCAGGTCTCTTTTAGTATGCTTTTATTCACTTGTTCTTTTTTTTTTTTTAAATGGCTTACATTTTCCTACTCACATATAAAGTTATTTTGTTTTAAACTTAGATATAGAGAAGATTCTGAATTATATTACCTTGTACTGCAGAGATATTATATTGTTCTACAGGGAAATAATTATAATATCTTGTTCTAAATTACTTATTCCCTAAACTTGTTTAGGCTTAATTTTATATCTTGAAAATGTAGATTTAACTTTGCAAAATTGTTCAAGGACTCCTGTGATAGACTAATACAACTTTCCAAAAAATAATAACTATGCCTTTATCTTCAGAACTTAAGTTACATGTCATAGTTAGGCAACTTTACAGATGTAATTAAATGCAGAATTTGGGGAATACGTGAATATTCTGGTTTACCCTGATGGGCCCAATGTAATCACAATGGTCTTTATAAGTAAAATATTGAGGAAAAAAGAAAAACTCAGCACCAGAGAGATGAAACCTAAGAAAGACTAGACTGGCCATTGAAGTTTAGAAGACAGAAATAGCCATAAATCAAAAACTGTGAGCAAAATATAGAAACTGGAAAAGACAAGGAAGTGTATTCTGCCCACGAGTCTCCAAAAGGAAAACAGCCCTGTCAGCCTTTTTGTCCAGGGAGGCCCTGATTTCAGACTTCTGATCTCTAGGCTTACAATAAATTTACATTATTTTAGGTTCCAAGTTTGTTTTTTGTTTTTGTTTTTGTTTTTTCGCAGCAATAGGGAACAAAAATACTCCCGCACAGATAACCATGTTTAGATATCATATTCAGTAAGACACTATTTAGTTTTTTTCATAATTGGACAAGGAAAGAATATACTATGTAAATATTTTACTTAAATATTGATTCTGTTAAAAAGGTTTAAAAAATAAGATATTAGCAAAACAACAACCCATATTTTAAAGATTTTTTATAATAATTTTAAAAATAAATAGTGTTAAAGAAGACCTCCCTGGTGGCTCAGAGAGTAAAGATTCCCCTGCAGTGCGACAAACCCAGGTTCCATCCCTAGGTCAGGAAGATCCCCTGGAAATAAGGCTATCTACTCCAGTAATCTTGCTTGGAAAAGTCTACGAACAGTGGAGCTTGGTGGGATACAGTCCATGGGGTTGCAAAATGTGGGATGCTTTCACTTTCATTTTCAGTGTTAAAAACATCCATGGGTAGATTTTTTTTCCAGCTTAATATTAGCAACACTTTGGTTGATGTTATTTGGTCCTATTCGGTCCTATTCTTATTTTTGAAATTAGCATAATTTAAAATTCAATTTTACTTTAATTGCAAATTAAATCTAGGTTCTTGTAGATGACCATTTAAATTCAAGAGGCTAATGAAAAAGTTAACTCTGCCTACAGAAATTATATAACTAAAGTAGTAAAATTTGAGTTGCAGTACTGCCAGATTTTTAAGGATAGACCAAATACTTATACACTGGCATGTTTCTATGTACAAACCTTTATTGTTAGTCTATATTCAGCATGCAACCATGAAGGTAATCATGAAAGGATTTTCCTTTTCAGTACATATGTTTGCATTAGTTTAAGCATTAAATATAAAGATGTTCATTGCCTAGCAAGGTAGAATGCTGCTATCCATTACATAGTAACTTGTCAAAATGCCAGCCCCATCCCCCAATTTTACTCAATGGGATTGATGGATTTACTGCATATTATCCAAATCTTCTCCTTTTGTTTTCCTAACAAACATTACTCTTATTAGAAGCTCTATGTTGTATTTATGCTCTTGCTATGTTAAGAAAACTTACTGTATTTCAGACAATTTAACTGTTTTTTTTTTTTTTGAAATGATAAATAATCAAGAAAATGAGAGATTATATATGTGTTATTTAGAAGGAAGTTAGTACTGTAAAATGGATTTAAGCATTAAATATCTCCAGAGATATGCCAAATACTCATGTGTAAAATATATAACTTTAATGCAAAATAAAATATATATAATCATAACACAAAATATGTATATACCTATATAAATGTTTAATTTATTAAGATTTAAAACATGCAGTTTGATAATTAGCACATATATGTGAAATCTAGAAAAATGGTATAGATGAAACTATTTCTAAGGCAGGAACAGACATGGAGGATGATAATTAAATCATTCTTCAAACTATATCTTCTATTGACTATGTTTTCTTTACCCTAAATTTTTTCAATTATTTTTTCCTACCATTTCACCTAAAATATCCTCTACTCAATTCTACCTGCCAAAATATAAATATTTAAAAACTCAGCTTAACTGTCATTTGCCTTTGGAAATATGACCTATTTTCTTTTGTGTTATTTTTTCTCTTCTGTATCCTCAACACGTATCTAATAATTATAATTATTTCATAGTTTCATCCTTGAAATGTTTACCATGTAACTTTATTAATAAGATGTGCTTGTAAGCTCTAGTATATCACACCAGAGAGATTGAGGTGAGACATATTCTAAGTTATGCCCTAATCAAGGAAAGTGCAAATTAATCATTTCTATAAAAAACTATTAATTTGGTATGTATACTTTTTATGTCTAAATATATATCCAATGTAAAATATATTCAGTTATAACATTATTTATATTTTTCATATTACAATCATTTAAATACTTATAAAAGAAATACACAATTCCTGCTTCATACAAACATACAAATATATGTTGGAAAGCATCAATTTTGTTTTAAAAATGTAGAAGATTACAAGGCAGAAAAACAAATTAAAAATGTGTCATTCATTTTGATAATGATTAGTCAAGTATTGCTCAAGCAATGAACATTTTATAAAACTTGAAGGTTGTAAAAACAACCAAACTTGTTACTGACAAAAATATTTGCAATTAAATTTTATCATGAGCTGTGATTTAATATGCTAAAATTCATACCGGCAGAACTGTTTATAACCTAAATTATTGACTCATGTAAAACAAAATTTTATGAAGAAGAAATCACTGATCAAGTTAGTATTATTTTCAAACATATTTTTTGGATTTATTACATTGAAATGAGTGTGAGTCTATAAATGTGATCATGCATTTACCTTATGAATGGGATTCTTACAGTTAAATTTCTTTCCATAAGGGCAAAAGTGGCCAGTAGAGAAAATCTGTGATATTAAAGACAATTGTGCCCTGTGCTAATTTATTCTATCTACTTCCAGTCCTCATTTTATTACATTAGAGAGAGAAAAAAAAAAGTTCAAAGATATTTCCTCTATATTCTGTCTCAAACACTTTTTTTTTTTTCCCCAAAGAACCACTATGAATAAATGTTAGCAAGACCTTGCAATAATCTCCAAATATGTGTTTGGTTATCCAAAATACTGTGCACTTTAATTGCATAAATAATTTTATGTCACAACATAGCAGCAAATACCTAATAATTTCACAAAGTAGAATACATATTAATGCAATATTCAACAATAGAAATTCTGAACCTCCACCATCTTCAGGAATTAGTAACACATTTTGAATCTACTTTAAAATATATATTCAGGATTTGACAACATCTAGACGGAGAAGGCAATGGCACCCCACTCCAGTACTTTTGCCTGGAAAATCCCGTGGACGGAGGGGCCTGGTGAGCTGCAGTCCATGGGGTCGCTAAGAGTCGGACACGACTGAACAACTTCACTTTCACTTTTCACTTTTATGCATTGGAGAAGGAAACGGCAACCCACTCCAGTGTTCTTGCCTGGAGAATCCCAAGGACAGGGGAGCCTGGTGGGCTGCCGTCTATGGGGTCTCGCAGAGTTGGACATGACTGAAACGACTTAGCAGCAGTAGCAGCAGCAGACTCCCTATGGTCTACCCTGATCAAATACACTCATATTTCTCAGTTGGGTTTTTAATAACACTTGTAGCTCTAACTGTACTCCCTCCATTTCTTCTTGTCTGTTCATTACAGACTAATCTCCAAAATATGCTTTTAAAATATAATTCTGATTGTCACTTTCCATTTTCTAAATAATTTAATTGGCCTCCCATTTCACCTAATAAAACAATTTTTTTCCATTGTCCTGGATTTCTATGAATCATCTGCTTTCTCCTTATTGCTCTTATATTATCTTTTATATCTTTCTTCCTATTCTGTACACTCTACCCACACTAATTCCTTGTTCTTCTTCCAGTATAGCAAGTGCCTCAGGGCTATTATAAATTTTGAAATTTCTTATTGGAATGACATTTCCTTAGAACTCTGAATCTGCATGACTTTATCTATCAGTTCCTTCACATCTTTTCTTCACATTCCAATATACTGTGAAATTTTAGATTACCCTATTTAAAATTTTAATGTCCTCAATGATTTACATTTCTTCATAGATTTTAATTGCCATTGAAAGCGAGCAGTATTGCATTCCTTTTATTTATTATCTAATATCCAAACTGAAGTTTTAACAGTACTAGAATAGGTATTTCTGTCTTTTATATTTAATTTCATTGATTTTAACATAGTTCATCAGAAACAATATTTACACAATTTCTTTTTGAGTATAGTAATAAAATCATTGCACACAGTAGGTAAGCATATCCCATGCAATAGCCATTGTAGCATATGCTGGAAAATTAGGGTGTTTGTAAAGCAGAGATGTTTAATCTATAGAGAATGCAAGGCATAAGACATACAGAGGAGAGTGGCATCATCATAATTGCAGAATAACAGTTTTCCATGGTTTTTCCCTCAAAGAATACCAATTTATAAAACTACTCAGAAATGATATTTTGTGGAAGTTGAGGAATACAGCTTATAATTCCCAGTGTATAACTGGAACAACAACAAAAAGAACCCCAAATTGGATTACCCTCATCAGCTTCTCCCAAGACTGTACCACTCAGTGCCAAGAAAGACATTCCTACCTGTGATTTCTCCCACAGGGTAAAGTGAGAGCATGTGAGTGAGCACCTGGCTGCCCTGTTTTCACAGGATTCTCCCAAAGTGACCTAGACTTAGACTTTGTTTCTCACCCATTCAGAATACTGAGATGTTCTGTGAAACTGAGCAACAAGGAGTTGTCAGAGGAGCAATAAATAGGACTCTTTCAGGGCATAAAAAGGAAGGCAACCCTACTGGTCCCCATGAGACTTCTTGTGAGCTACTGCTGATCATCAGCTGTAGATCCCCAAAGGGCCCCATGGGCATCCTTAGTTCTCCTGTTGCCTCACTCACACACGTGCCACTCTGGCCATTTTCCCATGTGTGTTTTCAAAGCAACAAGAGCAAACTTTTGCAGATGGCTAGTGAGCATATTCAGAAAACTGTCCCTACCCTGTATTCCTGGCAGAAACAACACACATGAATTTTCAGTATCAAATTAGGGAAAGCAAAAGAGAAGTGGTGAGCACCTTGACTGTTTTTGTCTTTTTTTTTTTTTTTTTTTTTTTTAAGGTTGAGAAAAGACATACAAATTAAGAATTCTTCCACGAAAGGGCAACAAAGTATGGAGCAGGTATACTCATTGAAAGGACCTAAAAAGTCTCAAAATCTCAAGCAAGGCTGAATCCATCAGTAAAAACATGAGAAGGCGACTTAGTTTTCACCAAGAAACAAGAATGAACATCAGGGAGTACAAAACCCCAAGATATTATGATACTACTAAAGGACTTCAAAAACTTCCAGCAAGTGACCCCAATGAAATAGAGAATTGCACTTCGTTTAATAAAGACTTCAAAACGATGATTTTAAGAAAGCTCAGTGAGTCACAAGAAAATAGACAGCTTAATAAAATCAGGAATCAAAATACAAACAAAATGAGTTTAGCAGAGTTAGAATTTATTTCAAAAATACACACAAATTATGGAGCCAAACTAAAAATGCAATAGTGAGCACAAATAGCAGACTAGGTCAAGAAGAAGAAATAATCTGTGAAGTAGAAGATATCATTTGAAATTACCTAATCAGAGAACAGGAAAAAGGTGAAAAAAGCCTACATGAACTACAGTATACCATCAAAAAATCTGCACATTATTGACATCCAAGATGGAGCAGAGCAGGAGAGAGGTGTATGAGCTCATCTAAACATAAAGACTGATAAGATCAAACTATTTTTGGAGAGATTTGGATACCAATAATTAAGCAATAAGTCACCACCAATTTTCATAATAAACATTAAACAAATGCCTACAGTAGGGACACAAAAAATAAAGACAAGAGATAAAAGGATACCAAAATAGAAAAATCAGAAATACATGGAAATAAATCCTCCAGAAAAAGCAATAAGTTAAGGAAAAAAAAAATCTTAAACAAATGAAAAAGGATACAATATATAAAAACTCATGTGTTGCTGCAAAAGCAGTTATACAGGAAAGATTTGTAGCAATAAATGACTACATTAATAAAAAAGAAATCTCTCAAAAACAAGTAAAATTTACACATGGAAGAAGTAGATAGAGGAAGAAAGGAATCCTAAATTAAGACAAGTAAGGAAATAACAAAGATTGAAGCAGAAATAAACAAAATAGAGGCAATTAAAAGTAATAGAAAAAAATCAACAAGCTAAGAGTTGTTTTTTGAAAAGGTAAACAAATTTGAAGAAATGTCATCTAGACTTAAAGAAAAATAACTGAAGTGTCAAATAAAAATGAAAAAGAGTAAATTATAACTGGGACTCACAGAAATATAAATCACTATAAAAGATTCCTATGAACAGTTAAGAGCTAACAAATTGCATAACCTAGAAAAATACATTTCCATAAACAAGCATGTTAATAACCTCAGATATACAGATAACACCACCCTAGTGATGAAATTGAAGAGAAACTAAAAAGCCTCTTGGTGAAGGTGAAATAGGAAAGTGAAAAAACTGGCTTAAAACTCAACATTCATAAAACTAAGATCATTCAACATTCAAAAACTAAGATCATGTCGTTGAGCCCCATCACTTCATGGCAAATAGACTGGAAAAAAATGAAAACAGTGACAGACTTTATTTTTGGGGCTCCAAAATCACTGTGGATGGTGACTGAAGCTGTGAAATTAAAAGACCCTTGCTTCTTGGAAGAAAGCTATGACAAACCTAGACAGCATATTAAAAAGCAGAGACATTACTTTGTCGACAAAGGTCCTTCTAGTCAGAGCTATGGTTTTTCCAGTAGTCATGCGTGAGAATTGGACCCTAAAGAAGGCTGAGTGCTGAAGAACTGATACTTTTGAACTGTGGTGCTGGAGAAGGCTCTTCAGAGTCCCTTGGACAACAAGATCAAATCAGTAAATCCCAATGGAAATCAACCCTGAATCTTTATTGGAAGGACTGATGCTGAGCTGAAGCTGCAGTAGTTTGGCCACCTGGTGCTAAGGACTGACTCATTGGAAAAGACCCTGATGCTGGGAAAGATTGAGGGCTGGTGGAGAAGGGGATGAGAGAAGATGAGTTGGTTGGATGGCATCACCTACTCAATGGACTTGAGTTTGAGCAAACTCCGGGAGTAGAGAGTGAAGGACAGGGAAGCCTGGTATACTGCAGTTCAGGGGGTGGCAAAGAGTTGGATATGACTTAACAACTGAACAACAACAACAATTTGTATGAAACCACAGAAGACTTCAAGTGGCCACAACAATGCTGAGAAAGAAAAACAGAGCTGGAGGAATCAGGGTTCCTGACTTCAGACAATACTACTAATCTATAGTAAGCAAGACAGTATGTTACTGGCACCAAAACAGAAATATAGCTAAATGGAATGGATTAAAAAAGCCCAGAGATAAACCCACACATCTATTGTCAACTTATCTTTGATAAAGTAGGCAAAAATATAATGGAGAAAAGAGAGTCTCTTCAATAATTGGTGCTGGAAAAACTGGGACGTTTATATAAAGATTTAATTTAGAATACATCCTAATGCAAAGAACAAAAATAAACTCAAAATGGATTAAAGACATAAATGTAAAGCTACACACTATAAAGTTGTTAGTGGAAAACATAAGCAGAATACTCTTGAATATCAATTTCAGCAAGATTTTTTTTGATTCACCATGTAGAATAATGTAAATAAAAGCAAAGATAAACAAATGAGACATAATTAAACTTAAATGCCTTTACACAGCAAGGAAAACCATAGACAAGCCAAAAAACAGCCCTTAGAGTGGGACAAAATATTTGCAAATGAAAAAACTCAGAAAGAATTAACTTCCAAAATATAAAAACAATTCATGCATCTCAGTATCAAATGGGTGCTCGACATTGCTCATTATTACAGAAATCAAATCAAAACTACATGAGGTATCACCTTACACCAGTCAGAATGGCCACAATCAAAAGAAAAAAAAATGTTTTAAAGCAATAAATGCTAGAGAGGGTGTGGGAAAAGGGAATTCTCTTAAACTGTTGGTGGGAATGTAAGTTGTACAACCACTATGGAGAACTATTTGGAGGTTCTTTAAAACCTAAAAACAGAGCTACTATATGATACAGCAATTCCACTGTTGTGTATATATCCTGAGAAAAACATAATTTAAAATACACATGCAACTCAAAGCTCAATGCAACATTATTTTCAATAGCCAGGAAATTGAAGTAACCTAAATGTTCATGAGCAGATGCATTGATAAAGAAGATGTGGTACATATATTCAATGGAATATTACTCAGCCATAAAAAGGGATGAAATCAGGTTATTTATAATGATGTGGATGAACCTAGAATTGGTCATATAGAGTGAAAGAATTCAGAGACAGTAAAACAAATATCATTTATAAAATAATAACAATCTATGTAAATTAACCTATTATTGCATTAACCTCCTTATTGCAAAATTCAGACTTAAATTGAAGAAAGTAGGGAAAACCACTAGACCAATAAGGTAGGACCTAATTCAAATCCCTTAGTATTATACAGTGAAAGTGACAAATATATTCAAAGGATTAGATCTGATAGACAGAGTGCCTGAAGAACTATTGATGGAGGTTTGGGAAATTTTACAGGAGGCAGTGATCAAGACTATTCTTAAGAAAAAGAAATACACAAAGGTAAAATGTCTGTCTGAGGAAGACTTAAAAATATCTGAGAAAAGATAAGTGGCTAAAGGCAAAGGAAAAAAGGAAAGATATAGTCATTTGAATGTGAAGTTCCAAAGAATAGCACAAAGAGGTAAGAAGCCTTCTTCGGGGATCAATGCAAAGAAATAGAGGAAAACAATAGAATAGGAAAGACTAGAGGTCTCTTCAAGAAAATCAGAGATACCAAGGGAATATTTCATGCAAAACGGGCACAATAAAGGACAAAAATAGTGTGGACCTAACAGAATAAGAAGATGTTAAGAAGAGGTAGCAAGAATACACAGAAGACTTTACAAAAAATATCTTCATAACCCAGATAACCACGATGGTGTGATCACTCACCTAGAGCCAGACATTTTGGAATGTGAAGTCAAATGGGCCTTAGGAAGTATGCTTATGAACAAAGCTAGGAGAGGTGATGAAATTTCAGTTGAGCTATTTCAAATCCTAAAAGATGATGCTGTGAAAATGCTGCACCAAATATGCCAGCAAATTTGGAAAACTCAGCAGTGGCCACAGGACTGGAAAATGTCAGTTTTCATTACTATCCTAAAGAAGAATAATGCCAAAGAATGTTCTGCTGCTGCTGCTGCTAAGTCACATCAGTTGGGTCCAACTCTGTGCAATCCCATAGATGGCAGCCCACCAGGCTCCTCTGTCCCTGGGATTCTCCAGGCAAGAACACTAGAGTGGGTCACCATTTCTTTCTCCAAAAAGAATGTTCAAACTAACACAAAATTCCGCTCAAAACGCATGCTAACAAAGTAATGCTCAAAATTATCCAAGCCAGCCTTCAACCATACGTGAACCATGAACTTCCAGATGTTCAAGCTGGTTTTAGAAAAGGCAGAGGAACCAGAGATCAAATTGCCAACATCCATTGGATCATCATAAAAGCAAGAGAGTTACAGAAAAGCATCTATTTCTGCTCTATTGACTATGCCAAAGCCTTTGACTGTGTGTATCACAACAAACTGTGGAAAATTCTTAAAGAGATGGGAATACCAGAACACCTTACCTGCCTCCTGAGAAATCTGTATACAAGAAGCAACAGTTAGAACTGGACATGGAACAACAGACTGGTTCCAAATTGGTAAAGGAGTATGTCAAGGCTATATATTGTCACCCTGTTTATTTAACTTATATGCAGAGCACATCATGCAAAATGTTGGGCTGGATGAAGCAAAAATTGGAATCAAGATTGCCAGGGAAATATCAACAACCTCAGATATGCAGATGACACCACCCTTATGGCAGAAAGCGAAGAAGAGCTAAAGAGCCTCTTGATGAAAGTGAAAGAGGAGAGTGAAAAAGCTGGCTTAAAACTCAGCATTCAAAAAACTAAGATCATGGCATCTGGTTCATTGGATCTGTGTTCATTTGAAGGACTGATGTTGAAGCTGAAACTCCAATACTTTGGCCACCTGATGCAAAGAGCTGACTCATTTGAAAAGACCCTGATCCTGGGAAAGACTGAGGGCAGGAGGAGAAGGGGACGACAGAGGATGAGGTGGTTGGAGGGCATCACCAACTCAATGGACATGGGTTTGGGTGTACTCCGGGAGTTGGTGATAGACAGGGAGGCCTGGTGTGCTGCGATTCATAGGGTTGCAAGGAGTTGGACACGACTGAGTGACTGAACTGAACTGAATGGGATTTAGAAAAATGATATTGATTAATATATTTTCAGGGAAGGAATAGAGACAAAGATTTAGAGAATAGATTTGTGGAGAAAGTTGGTGAAGAGTGCTGTGGGGCAAATGGAGAGAGTAGCATCAACCTACATACACTATCATGTGTAAAATAGCTAGTGGAAAGCTGCCATATAGCATAGGGAACTCAAGTCAGTGCTCTGTGATTGCCTGGAGGGGTGGAATGGCTAAAGTTTCAACGGTGAAATTTTATATGTTATAAAACATGTTTAGCTTATTCACTTTGTAGTACATCAGAAACTAACACTGCAAAACATTATAAAACAATTATGCTTCAATTAGAAAATAACTCAAAGTAAGTAAAGAATACAAATAGAGGCATCACACCGAGATTTAAATCGTATGAAAAATCTATAGCAATCAAAACAATGTGGTATTAGAATCAAATAAACACATAAAAAAGTGGAACAGAATCAAGGGGCTGGAATAAAATCTATGCATATATGATCAACTGATATAACAAGGAGTCAAGAATATTCAGTGGCAATATGTCAATTACTTCAATAAGTCACATTAGAACAACTGGTTATTCAACTATAAACGAGTGAAACTGGACCCTCTTCTTATCATACTATTCACAAAAGTTAACGTGACATGTACAAAATATTAAATATAGACCTGAAATTCTAAACCGCCTAGAATAAAACACAGTGAAGAATTTACTTGGCAACATTTTTTTTTTAATTTCTTGGATATAACATCAAATACATCAGCAACATAAGAAAAAATTAAAAACTAGGACTACATCAAACTAAAAAACTTTTACACAGCAAAGGATATTATTATTAAATTTAAAAGGATGGCAGAATATTTACAAACTCATACAAGGTGGGGATTCCCTGGTGGCTCAGACAGTAAAGAGTCTGCCTGCAATTCAGGAGACCTGAGTTCTATCCCTGGGTCTGGAAGATCCCCTTGAGAAGGGAATGGCAATTCACTCCAGTATTCTTGCCTAGAAAATCCCATGGATGGAAGAGCCTGGTGGGCTACAGTCCATAGGGTCTCAAAGAGTCAGATGACTGAATTACTTCACTTTCACTTTTAAAGGAGATGGGCTTCCTTGACGACTCAGTGGTAAAGAATCTACCTGCCAATGACACAAGTTCAACCTCTGGGTCAGGAAGATCTTCTGGAGAAGAATATGGCAACCCACCCAGTATTTTTGCCTGGGAAATCCCAGGAACAGAGTATTACAGTCTGGGCTACAGTCCATGAGGTCACAAAAAGTTGACCATGACTGAACAACTAAACATCAGCAACATACTAGATAGTCACAATGGGATATCACCTCACATCTCTTAGAATGGCTATTACCTAAAGATAAGAATTTGCAAATGCTGGTGAGGATGTGAAGAAAAGGGAATCCTTGTGTGATTTTGGTTCCTCAAAAAATTTATAATAGGACTAACACATGGTCCAGCAACCCCACTTTTGTGTGTATATCTAAAGGAAATAAAATCACTATATGAAGTGGTATCTGCACTCCCATGTTCATTGGAGCATTATTCATAATAGCAAAGACATTGACATGTCCCATGATTAATAAATGGGTAAAGAATATATACATATATATGATAGAATATTATTCAGTTATAAAATGAAAGAAATCCTCCTATTTGGTATGATTTTGGTGGATGATGAGGCCATTCTGCCATGTGAAGTTGTCAGACAAAGAAAGACAAGTACTGTATGATCTCATTTTTATGTGAATCTAAAAAACATTAACTCAGAAAAAGAGCAGAAACACCACTGCTAGAGGCAGTGCTTGGGGGAAATTAGGGGATATTTGTGAAAAGGTACATATTTTCAGTTATAAAATGAGCAAACTTTGCAGACTGAATGTAGATTATGATGATTCTTGTTAATGAACTCTGATAATCTTTTTGCAATATATATGAAGACCAAATTATGTTGCACATCATAAACAATGTGATCTATCAGTTATATCTCAATAGCATTGACATTAAATAAAAATGCAAATAAAAACATTAAATGAGGCAATGACACCACAGAGGTTCATTTAGTATCCATCATGATAACTACTAAAGCAGAAAAGTGCCCAGAGTCATGAGAGTTTCATATCAATCCAGAGTAATAACTAGTGTGCCATTAATCTCATTTCTGGAATTGAGATTGCTGGGAGAAATATCAATAACCTCAGATATGCAGATGACACCAACCTTATGGCAGAAAGTGAAGAAGAACTAAAGAGCCTCTTGATTAACGTGAAAGAGGAGAGTGAAAAAGTTGACTTAAAGCTCAACATTCAGAAAACTAAGGTCATGACATCTGGTCCCATCACTTCATGGAAAATAGATGGGGAAACAGTGGAAACAGTGTCAGACTTTAATTTTTTGGGCTCCAAAGTCACTGCGGATGGTGATTGCAGCCATGAAATTAAAAGACGCTTACTCCTTGGAAGGAAAGTTATGCTCAACCTAGATAGCATATTCAAAAGCATAGACATTACTTTGCCAACAAAGGTTCTTCTAGTCAAGGCTATAGTTTTTCCAGTAGTCATGTATGGATGTAAGCATTGGACTGTGAAGAAAGCTGAGTGCCGAAGAATTGATATTTTTGAACTGTGGTGTTGGAGAAGACTCTTGAGAGTCCCTTGGACTAAAGGACATCCAACTAGTCCATTCCTAAGGAGATCAGTCCTGGGTATTCTTTGGAAGGAATGCTGGTAAAGCTGAAACTCCAGTACTTTGGCCACCTCATGTGAAGAGTTGACGCATTGGAAAAGACTCTGATGTTGGGAGGGATTGGGGACAGGAAAGGGGACGACAGAGGATGAGATGGCTGGATGGCATCACTGACTCGATGGACCTGAGTTTGGGTGAACTCCGGGAGTTGGTGATGGACAGGGAGGCCTGGCGTGCTGCAATTCATGGGGTCGCAAAGAGTTGGACACGACTGAGTGACTGAACTGAACTGAATTGAATCTCATTTCTGAGTTGAGTTGGAGGAATCGCCGTGTGCTGTGCTTAGCTGCTCAGCCATGACTGACTCTTTGCAGCCATGGCCTGTAGCCCGCCAGGCGCTGCTGTTCATGAGGCTTCTCCAGGCAGGAATACTGGAGTGGGTTGCCAAGCACTCCTTCAGGGAATCTTCCCAACTCAAGGATCGAACCCAGGTCTCCCTCATTTCAGGCAGATTCATCTGGGGCTTCCTTGATAGCTCAGTTGGTAAAGAATCTGCCTGCAATGCAGGAGACCCTGGTTCGATTCCTGGGCCAGGAAGATCCACTGGAGAAGAGATAGGCTGCCCACTCCAGTATTCTTGGGCTTCCCTTGTGGCTCAGCTAGTAAAGAATCCACCTGCAATGCTGAAAACCTGGGTTCAAACCCAAGGTTGGGAAGATCCCCTGGAGAAAGGAAAGGGTACCAACTCCAGTATTCTGGCCTGGAGAATCCCATGGACTGTGTAATCCATGGAGGTCACAAAGAGTCAGATACTACTGAGCAACTTTCACTTTTACTTCACTTTTCTTTGCCATCTGAGCTACCAGGGAAGCCTAAGGAGGAATCACAGGACAATGAGTATGGATTTAGAAGTAGTCCCTGATGGAGAGGAGCCTTATATATTTAAATAACATTAAATACTGACTGTATAGCTTGAAGTGTATTAATCAAGGGCAGAGGGACACAGTTTAGGCTGGAAAGGTCCATGCAAGAAAGTTCAGGACCCTTCAGGCCATGGTAAGAATTTTGGAATTCACCATGAATTCTCAGAAAATGTATTTTCTATTTATTTATTTATTTATTTATTTATTTTTACTTTACAATATTATATTGGTTTTGCCATACATAAACATGCTTCCGCCACGGGTGTACACGTGTTCCCATCCTGAACCCCCCTCCCACCTCCCTCCCCATACCATCCCTCCGGGTCATCCCAGCGCAACAACCCCAAGCCTCCTGTATCCTGCATTGAACCTGGACTGGTGATTCATTTCTTATATGATATTATACATGTTTTAATGCCATTTTCCCAAATCATTCTCCCCTCCCTCTCCCACAGAGTTCAAAAGACTATTCTATACATCTTTGTCTCTTTTGCTGTCTCGCATACAGGATTGTCGTTACCATCTTTCTAAAGTCCATATATATGCGTTAGAATACTATATTGGTGTTTTTCTTTCTGGCTTACTTCACTCTGTATAATAGGCTCCAGTTTCATCCATCTCATTAGAACTGATTCAAATGTATTCTTTTTAATGGCTGAGTAATACTCCATTGTGTATTATGTACCACAGCTTTCTTATCTTATAGAAAACTATAAAACACTGATGAAAGAAATCAAAGAGGACACTAATAGATGGAGAAATATACCATGTTCGTGGATAGGAAGAATCAATATAGTGAACATGAGTATACTACCCAAAGCAATCTATAGATTCAATGCAATCCATATCAAGCTATCAATGGTATTTTTCACAGAGCTAGAACAAATAATTTCACAATTTGTATGGAAATACAAAAAACCTCAAATAGCCAAAGCAATCTTGACAAAGAAGAGTGGAACTAGAGGAATCAACCTGCCTGACTTCAGGCTGTACTACAAAGCCACAGTCATCAAGACAGTATGGTACTGGCACAAAGACAGAAATATAGATCAATGGAACAAAATAGAAAGCCCAGAGATAAACCCACGCACCTATGGACATCTTCTCTTTGACAAAGGAGGCAAGAATATACAATGGAGAAAGAACAATCTCTTTAACAAGTGTTGCTGGGAAAACTGGTCAACCACTTGTAAAAGAAAGAAAATGTATTTTCTGTTTTTAAAAACAGGACTGGCATCATCAATTTGAAAGATTACCTTAGTTCTGTGTGCAAAATATTTGATATTGAGTAGAAGTGAATATAGTGATAACAGTGCTGATATTATTATTCAAATAAAATGTAATTGTGTCTTGTATTAGGATGTTAGTGGAATTAGTAAAGTGGAGATTTAAGGTTTATTTAGAATGTACATTTCCTTAAAACATCCATCAAGTTGAATATAGGTAATAGTTTACCTATAAGGAAAAAAATGAGCAATAATTTAACATGTACAACTTGAGATTTAGTAGATGTACTCATTCATGAAATTTACTGCCACAATCACAATACAGATCATTTTTATTTCTTTCAGAAGTTCCTAAGAAAATTGTCAATCCATTCCTCCTTCCATCTCTTGATCTCAGGCAATGACTGGTCTTATTTTCTCAGTATAGTTTAGTTTGCATTTTATAGACATAGAAACACATAGAATTAACTGTTATGTATCTGTCATCTTTCATTTAACATAAAGCTTTTGAGACTCATCCAGTCCTGTTGCATGGATCAGTAGTTTATATATATGTGTGTGTGTGTGTATATGTATGTATATGTATACATATGTATGTATATATGTAATGAAATATGTATGAATATATTAGGAATGTGAAATACATGTGTTAGATGATATATATTTTTAATGATAACAAACATATCAAACTTATCAGAAGCCTGTGACAAAATAAATTAGTGCATTTTAAGTGCTATATATACTTATGTTCTAAATATTATACACTTGCCAAAACTTTGTATTTCATGTATATATTTTCTCTCATGCCTATATAGGTAAGTGATTAGAGAACTCTGTTGAACAACAACTCAAATACAGTGATAAATATAGCCATGGGGAAGGTCGATGTAGCTTTCAAAAGTGTCAAACAAATCTAAGGATGGAATTCATTATTTACTCAATTACT
This sequence comes from Bos indicus, assembly GCF_029378745.1. NCBI lineage: Eukaryota > Metazoa > Chordata > Mammalia > Artiodactyla > Bovidae > Bos > Bos indicus. Next base: position 6,608,338 of record NC_091771.1, read on the forward strand.
TAGAAGCTCCACAAATAATATATTGCAAAATTTTAAGGACTGAGAACATTTTAATGTAAGTGGTTAAATTGTTTTGGCAGATGCAAGAAGTGAAATCATCAGAATTGTATACCTAAAAATCCTAGTAATTGGAATTTTTAAGCATAAGATTAAAGTGCTGTTTTAGAGAAGGTATTCAATCAGAAAATATTATAGTTATATAGAGACAGAAAATATTCTAGCAATTTATCAACAAATACCCTGAGCTGACAACCAGATTAAATAAATGAGCAAAATATAACAGGTTGGAGACAAGCCATTGTGAAAAGAAACTTGCTAACTGAAGCTGAAATTAATGCCATTAAACATGATGTTGCAGGAGATTTGTGATTTAACCAAATAACAAATGAAAGCTCCCTGCTGTTGATGTATCAGGAGATGGAGATTAAATGGAAAGGAAAAAAATTAGGTGAACAAACAATGAACTTGCAATGTATGTGAATGGGAAACATAGTATATATACATGTACACATGCATATATATATATATATATAATATAAATATATGTATAATATTATCTGTATATATACACATACTATATATAAATATATACATATATTATGTTATTTGTAAATATCAGTAGAAGATACTTTCCTCCAGGACTTGTAGTCTCTTAAAGTTCAGAAGTAAGTAAGAAAAGGGAAAAAGTAATGAAGCGTAATTATCCTATTAAATTCTTGAGGCCAGTACACTCCTTAGAAACACAGGATATATATCAAAATTGGGAGATTTTCACAAAGGTCTTAAAATGCTAACATTGTAAGATTTTTTTTGGTCCTTCCTCTGTTTCAAATTCTTTGAACTCTCCACCAACCAAAGTAAATTTGTTAGCTTGTGGGGACATGTTTTCTTGCCCATTAGGCTAATGAAAAATAGCACCACTAGTAAAGTTTTAAAATTTCAAGTCATACCCAAATATTGCAACTTACTGGAATACTTTGTTATTTAAAATATTCCCAGATGGTTACCTTCATGTACTGAAAAGTTGAGTATTTCATAGATCTATTTCTCCTGCCAAAAACAGCTAAAGACCACTGCAAGAGAATTATAAGAATACATAACGTGGACAAGGGTGCTGCTAAGTTGCTTCAGTCGTGTCCGACTCTGTGCGAGCCCAGAGACAGCAGCACACCAGGCTCCCCCTTCCCTGGGATTCTCCAGGCAAGAACACTGGAGTGGGTTGCCATTTCCTTCTCCAGCGCATGAAAGTGCAAAGTGAAAGTGAAGTCTCTCGGTCATGTCCGACTCTTAGCGAACCCATGGACTGCAGCCCACCAGGCTCCTTCATCCATGGGATTTTCCAGGCAAGAGTACTGGAGTGGGGTGCTATTTCCTTCTCCAGTGGACAAGGGTAGATCAGAGTAATCAGTTTGGAATAAAGAAAGCCTTATTGCAAATAAATCACCATTAAATACCAGGAAGACATATCAACTATCTTGGAGGAGAAGGGAAGCAAATGTGGACACTAAATTGTTCTGTCATTAGTTTATTTTACTTAAAGTGTTAAATATCTAACACTTATTAGTACATTATAATGGATTTTTTTTTTTTTTTTTTGCCACATGGACCTTACATAATGCAACAAATACTTAAGAAACAATCTCATTATACTGAGATGCATAAATTCTTCTTTTTAGTAATTTTGATATAAATAACATTTCAATTACTGTTAATACAAAGCATTCATCATTAATATAGTGAATATACATATTTGTAGAGGGCATATATTATACCTGACATTCTTCTAGACACTGAGGATACAACTGAGAACAGACAAAATTCCTTTGCACACACTGCTTGCAATCAAACTGGGGAGACAGAAAGTAAACAAATAAATCAGTAAGTGTGTCATATATATTGAGTTTCTGATACTCCCTGCTTAGAGGGGCCTTTACTGACTAAACTCGCAAAAACAGTGCCTCCAAAATTCACACTTATTTTATCAATTTTTTTTATGCTTGGTCTAATTGTATATAATACAACAATTTATTGCTTTAATTGGTTATTCTGACACCTGTCTGCTCAGCTCGCTCTCAGGAGTTGTAAAAGCAACAGGCCAAAAATGTAAGTAACAGTCAAGTATTTAATCACTTACAGTGATTAAGAACATGTTACTGCTGCTACTAAGTCGTTTCAGTCGTGTCCAACTCTGTGCGACCCCATAGACGGGAGCCCACCAGACTCCTCTGTCCCTGGGATTCTCCAGGCAAGAACACTGGAGTGGGTTGCAGAACATGTTAAACTGGAGAAATGTCTACACCCACTCCATCACCACATCCCCACATGCTGGGTCAGGTGGCTGAGTGCAGATATGGAAGTTATCTCATTGCCAGGGAACCTGGAGGCTTCTCCAGTTGCAGTTTTATGAACCCTGGAAGCAAGGGGTAGGAGGGAAGAGCCAGGAGTGGAAAAAGTGCTGAGCCATGAGTCAGAGTGGAAAAGAGTGTCACGTATGCCCCGTTTCTCCAGTACGGTGATGTCAGCTAAGGCATTTGAGAAATCTTCTGTCTATGGCTTTAATAGAGAAATCCTCAAAGGAAATGCCCCAGGGTTAGAAATGAAAATAATGCATAAGAGCATGGCTGGTCAGAGGGTCAAGAGTCCTTGATGGCTACTCTCTTCAGAAACTGCAGCTCACTGGCTGTTCAACAAGTCTGGTGTGGGGAGGGCAGCTTTTCCCTGTGAGGCCCGGCAGGAAAAACCTTTAGAATTGCCTACACTCAAGCCTAAAATATCACACACAGGTTTTTAAATAGGAGCCAGACTCTTCAGTTAGCATTTAAAAAGATAGCTGAAAGATGTCACTTTAATAAATTCATTTATTCATTAAAAGCATATGTACAGATTACTCATAATGTTCCATGTAACTGATAGGAACTACATGGAACTTCCCTGAACTTGCAGATGTTCAAACTGGTTTTACAAAAGGCAGAGGAACCAGAGATCACATTGCCAACATCTGCTGGATCATCAAAAAAGCAAGAGAGTTCCAGAAAAACATCTGTTTCTGCTTTATTGACAATGCCGAAGCTTATGTGGAAAATTATGAAAGATATGAGAATACCAGACAACCTGGCCTGACTCTTGAAAAAACTGAATGCAGGTCAGGAAGCAACAGTTAGAACTGGACATGGAAAAACAGACTGGTTCCAAATTTGGAAAGGAGTATGTCAAGGCTGTCTATTGTCACCCTGCTTATTTAACTTATATGCAGAGTACATCAAGAGAAATGCTGGGTTGTAAGAAGCACAAGCTGGAATCAAGATTGCCAGGAGAAATATCAATAACCTCAGATATGCAGATGACACTAGTCTTATAGCAGAAAGTGAGGAAGAACTAAAGAGCCTCATGATGAAAGAGGAGAGTGAAAAAGTTGGCTTAAAGCTCAACATTCAGAAAACTAGGACCATGGCATCTGGTCACATCACCTCAGGGCAAATAGATGGGGAAACAATGGAAACAGTGGCAGACTCTTTTTTGGAGGGGGCTCCAAAATCACTGCAGATGGTGATTGCAGCCATGATATTAAAAGATGCTTATTTCTTGGAAGGAAAATTATGACCAATCTAGACATATTCAAAAGCAGAGACATTACTTTGCCAACAAAGGTCCATCTAGTCAAGGCTATGGTTTTTCCAGTGGTCATGTATGGATGTGAGAGGTGAACTATAAAGAAAGCTCAGTTCAGTTTGGTTCAGTTCAGTCGCTCAGTGGTGTCCAACTCTTTGTGACCCCATGAATCACAGCACGCCAAGTCTCCCTGTCCATCACCAACTACCGGACTTCATCCAAACTCGTGTGCATTGAGTCGGTGATGCCATCCAGCCATCGCATATTCTGTCATCCCCTTCTCCTCCTGTCCTCAATCATTCCCAGCATCAGGGTCTTTCCAAAGAGTCAGTACTTCGCATGAGCTGGCCAAAGTATTGGAGTTTCAGCCTGAGCATTAGTCCTTCCAATGAACACCCAGGACTGGTCTCCTTTAGGATGGACTGGTTGGATTCCTTACAGTCCAAGGGACTTGCAAGAGTCTTCTCCAACACCACAATTCAAAAGCATCAATTCTTTGGTGCTAAGCTTTCTTCACAGTCCAAGGTGCACATCCATACATGACCACTGGAAAAACCATAGCCTTGACTAGAAGGACCTTTGTTGGCAAAGTAATGTCTCTGCTTTTTAATATGCTGTCTAGATTGGTCATAATTTTTCTTCCAAGGAGTAAGTGTCTTTTAATTTCACTGCTGCAATCACCATCTGCAGTGATTTTTGGAGCCCCCAAAAAATAAAGTCTGACACTGTTCCCACTGTTTCCCCATCTATTTCCCATGAAGTGATGGACCAGATGTCATGACCTTAGTTTTCTGAATGTTGAGTTTTAAGCCAACTTCTTAACTCTCCTCTTTCACTTTTTTCAAGAGGCTTTTTAATTCCTCTTCACTTTCTGCTATAAGGATGGTGTCATCTGCATATCTGAGGTTATTGATATTTCTCCCAGCAATCTTGATTCCAGCTTATGCTTCTTCCAGCCCAGAGTTTCTCATGATGTACTCTGCATATAAGTTACATAAGCAGGGTGACAATATACAGTCTTGATGTACTCCTTTTCCTATTTAGAATCAGTTTGTTATTCTATGTCCAGTTCTAACTGTTGCTCCTGAACTGCATACAGGTTTCTCAAGAGGCAGGTCAGGTGGTCTGGTATTCCCATCTTTTTCAGAATTTTCCACAGTTTATTATGATCCACACAGTCAAAGGCTTTGGCATAGTCAATAAAGCAGAAATGGATGTTTTTCCAGAACTCTCTTGCTTTTTCCATGATCCAGTGTATGTTGGCAATATGATCTCTGGTTCCTCTGCCTTTTCTAAAACCAGCTTGAACATCTGGAAGTTCATGGTTCATGTATTGCTGAAGCCTGGCTTGGAGAATTTTGAGTATTACTTTACTAGCATGTGAGATGAGTGCAATTGTGTGGTAGTTTGAGCATTCTTTGGCATTGCCTTTCTTTGGGATCGGAATGAAAACTGACTTTTTCCAGTCTTGTGGCCACTGCTGAGTTTTCCAAATGTGCTGGCATATTGGGTGCAGCACTTCCACAGCATCATCTTTCAGGATTTGAAATAGCTCAACTGGAATTCCATCACCTCCACTAGCTTTGCTCATAGTGATGCTTTCTAAGACTCACTTGACTTCACATTCCAGGATGTCTGGCTCTAGGTGAGTGATCATATCATGATTATCTAGGTCATAAAGCTCTTTTTTGTACAGTTCTTCTGTGTATTTTTGCCACCTCTTTTTAATATCTTCTGAATGATTGAGCTGAACTGAGTTTATAGCCAACACTGATTTTATGTAAATTTGTATAATATGGTATTTATTATCATGGGACTTATATTTTCTCATTGTTTATATTTAGTAAAAACATCAATAATAATAACAAAAATATAGGTCTTAACATTTGCTAGGCTTTGTTCTAAGTAATTTAAAATATTGATTAATTGAAATAACATAAGAACCTTATATAGAAGCTTTGTTAATACTTCAGTTTGAGGATAAGGAAGCATGTTCATGTGTGCTAAGTCTCTTCAGTCTTGTCCAACTCATTGCAATCCTATGGACTGTAGCCCACTAGGCTACTCTCTGTCCATGGGATTTTCTTTGCAGGCATACTGGACTGAAATGTCATGTCCTCCTCCAGGGGATTGTCACAACCCAGAAACCAAAACAACATCTCTTTTGTCTCCTGTATGGGTAGGTAGGTTCGTTATGACTAGTGCCACTCGGGAAGACACAGAAACCAAACACAGAGGTGATAGCAAATATGGCCACAAATTCTCCTCAAATACTTGTTGCTTGTGGCATCCAACTTCCTTTCTGGGAGCAGTTATGTGACTTGTTTTGACCAGTATAATGTTAACAATTGTGATGTGAGAAGATATTTATCCTCTCTAATACTGTTCTTAGGAACCTATAACTAGTAATGTGAAAAACACAGAAAGCAGGGTTGTCCTGATTGAAGACAATGTCTCTGTTATCCAAATCTTCCCACCCAAGGGCTATCTAATGCCTAGACAACTTAATTTTCTGCCATTGTCTGTCAGCTTGACTTCGATTAACATATAAATGTCTGTATATGTATTGTATAAATACATATAAGTATTTATATGTATAACATAGAAATGCTTGTATAATGCTTGTATAAATGCTGAGATCTGCAGATGACCCATCTAACGTAATCCAAACCCAACTGCAGATTCTCAAAACTGCAAGCCACATAATTGGTTATTGTTTTAAGATGCTAAATTTTGGAATGGTTGGGGCAAGGCAATATATTATTTATACCATGCTTGCTTGCTTGCACAGTCACGTCAGTCATGTCTGACTCTTTGCGACCCTGTGGATTGTAGCCTGCCAGACTCCTAGGTCCATAGGATCCTCCAGGCAAGAATACTGGAGTGTGTTACCACTCCCTTCTCCAGGAGATTTTCCCAATCTAGGGATTGAACCCATGTTTCCTGCATCTCCTGCATTGCAGGTGGATTCTTTACTCACTGAGCCACCTGGGAGCCTAGTATTTACACCATGGCAAATACTAAAACTTAAAAGATACTCATGGAGGTTACTTTGCATTAAGTTAACATATTGCCCTCTCAACCTAGTGTTAAAAAGGCATAAATAATATTAAAATAAATGTAAAAGTCAACTGTTTTACCAGATATCAACAATGAACAAATTACAAAAAACACCATTTGCATTAGCACTCACAAAAAGAAAATACTTAGTTGCAAATCTATAAAAAAAATATATAAAACATCTAGAAGGAAAAATGCTGATGAGATGAACACAATTTAACTGTAAATAAAGAGTTATCCCATATTAATGGATAGGAATACTTAATACTGTCAACATGTCAATTCTTCCCAAATTTTATATATTTAAGGGAATCCCATCCAAATGCCAGCAAGTTATTTAATGCATATCAGTAAACTGATTCTAAAGTATACATGGAGAGGCAAACAACCCAGAACAGCCAACAAAATATCAAAGGAAAACAATAAAGTTAGAGGGCTGACATTACCTGACTTCAAGACTTAAAAAAACTACAGTAATCAGGAGAGTAAAGTATTGGTGAACAAATAGACAATAGATCAGTGGAACAGATTAAAGAGCCCATAAATACACTCCCCTAAACATAATCAACTGATCTTTGATAAAGGAGAAAACGCAATGCAATAGAACAAAATAACCTCTTCAACACAAGGTGCTGGAACAAGTGAACACTCATGCGTGAAAAAAAATCAATCTAGACATATTTTACACACTTCACAGAAATTAACTCAAAATAGATGACAGACCTAATGTACACATATATTAAATTAAAGGAATCTGGAAAACCTCGATGACCTTGATTATGGCAATGATTTTCTTGATGATGTAACCTCAACAATAAATAAATAAGCTGGACTTAATTAAAATTAAAAAAAAAAAAACCTCTACTCTGGGAAGTACAATGTCAAGAGAATAAAGACACACCACAGAATAGAAAATGTTTGCAGAAGACACATTTGAGAAGAGACTAATATCCAAATGGACAAAGAACTCTTAAAACTCAACAATAACAAGATAGCAACCCAGTTAAAAAATAGACCAAACATCTTATCTAACATTTATCAAAGATATACAGTGGCAGATAAGCATATAAAATGATGCTCCATACCACATGCCATCATAAAATTGCAAGTTCAAATGAGATACCATTATACAACCTGTTAGAATGACTAAAATTTGAAACACTGACAACACAAAAAGCTGGTTGGGATGGGAAGCAATAGGAATTTTCATACATTGCTGGTGGAAATGCAAACTGTTAATCTCATTTTGGAGGACACTGTGATGGTTTGTTACAAAATTAAATGTATTCTTACCATAAGATCCAGCTTTCATGCTCCTTGTTATTTACCAAATGGATAGGAAGCTTTGTCCACACACAAAAAAAAAACAAAAACAAAAAAACACCTTCAAACAGATGTTTATAGCAGCTTTGTGCATAATTGCCAAAACTTGGAAGTAACTAAGGAATCCTTCTGTGATGAACAGGTAAACTGTGGTACATTCAGACATTTGAATATTATTCAGAGTTAAAAGAAATCAGCTCTCAAACTATTAAAAGACATAGAGGATCCTTAAATTCGTACTAGTAAGTGAACAAAACCAGCCTACAAAGGCTAAATACTGTATAATCCCAACGATATGACATTCTGGAAATGGCAAAACTATGAAGACAATTACGAGACAGCAAAAGAGACACTAATGTATAGAACAGTCTTATGGACTCTGTGGGAGAGGTAGAGGGTGGGAAGATTTGGGAGAATGACATTGAAACATGTAAAATATCATGTATGAAACGAGATGCCAGTCCAGGTTCGATGCACGATACTGGATGCTTGGGGCTAGTGCACTGGGACGACCCAGAGGATGGGGTCGTCCCATGATATGGGGAGGGAGGAAGGAGGAGGGTTCAGGATGGGGAACACATGTATACCTGTGGTGGATTCATTTTGATATTTGGCAAAACTAATACAATTATGTAAAGTTTAAAAATAAAATAAAATTAAAAAAAAAAACAAACAAGCAGTGGTTGCCAGAGTTGGAAAGGGGAGATAAATAGAGTACAGAAAATTTTAATTGAAGTATTTTTAAAATATTCTGGGTGAAACTAAATTGATGGATACACATCTTTATACAGGACTTCCTTGGTGGCTAAGATGGTAAAGAATCTGCCTGAAATGTAGGAGGCCCACGTTTGATCCCAGTCAGGAAGATCCCCCAGAGAAATGAATGGCTACCAACTTCTGTATTCTTGCCTGGATAATTCCATAGATAGAGGAGTCTGGTGTACTTCAGTCCATGGGGTCTGAAAGAATCAGATATGACTGACTAACACCATAGAATGTGCAAATTAACTCTACTGTAAAGTATGAAAGGTAGTTCTGATGCATTTGTGTAGACTAATTGTTAGTTAAAAACAAAACAAAACAAAAGTGTACCATTATGGCGAGTGATTTTGGTTATGGAGGAAGCTATGCATGTATTGGAATAAGAGAAATATGGAATATTTCCATATTTTTCTCTCAGTTGAGTTGTAGAACTAAAACTGCTTTAAAAATTATCTTTAAGAATCATGAAAAATAAGTAGCACCACACATTAGAACAAATGGAAGAAAGCATATTATATAGAAATAAAAAATGATATTGAAAAGGAAGGGATAGCAATTCAAATCCATTGGAAATTTCTTTCTGAGCTCAAGCTACTAAATCAACAAAACTATTGACTTTAATATTGATAAAACTATTGATAAAAAACTTATCTCCAAATTAGTAAAAATAAATTCCATTTTATTAAGTAAGTTTTTGATAAAGGCTGTTTTATTCTCAGATAGCCTGCAAATATCTAATAAGAAAGAACATATGGACAACAATCGTATCATTACAAATGTTCATAGTTCCATGAGCCAAATTTTCTAACTTAATCCTGAGTTTAGCATAAGGTTTGATAAGTTATTAAAACAATTTGACAAATAACAGAGAACTATTCCACTTAATTAATGTAGATTTTACTGATAATTTTCTATGTAGAAGTAAATTTGTGTGTGTATATGTGTGTGTGTGTGTGTGTGTACTCGGTCATATCCAACTCTTTGCAACCCCAAGGACTGAAGCCCATCAAGCTCCTTTGTACATGGAATTTTCCAAGCAAGAACATTGGAGCAGCTTGCCATTTCCTTCTCCGAAGGATCTTCCTGACCCATGGATCGAACTTGTGTCTCTTCTCTCCTGTGTTGGCAGGCAGGTTCCTTACCACTGCACTACCTAGAAAGCTCCAGAATAACTTTACTGTCAGTATTTAAAGACAGATCTGTTGACATTTGGGTTGAGGCCTTTCAAGAAACTTTCACATTTTTGACATAATAATGTAGATATATTTTGAATCATATATTCTCTGACTATGAACTGCAGGTTATGACCTAAATGTATTTTTTCTAAAAATTAAGGTGCACTTGCTGCTGCTGCTACCTCACTTCAGTCTTTCTTTCCTAATTTCTTCATGGGGCTAGTCATTAGAAATTTAAAACGTTCAAATTTCATTTAAAAATATTTATTCAATCACCTAATCTGGCCTTGATTCATGCTTGTGCTCCTTCCAGCCCAGCATTTCTCATGATGTACTCTGCATATAAGTTAAATAAGCAGGGTGACAATATACAGCCTTGATGCACTCCTTTTCCTATTTGGAACCAGCCTATTGTTCCATGTCCAGTTCTAACTGTTGCTTCCTGACCTGCATATAGGTTTCTCAAGAGGCAGGTCAGGTGGTCTGGTATTCCCATCGCTTTCAGAATTTTCCACAGTTTATTGTAATCCACACAGTCAAAGGCTTTGGCATAGTCAACAAAGGAGAAATAGATGTTTTTCTGGAACTCTCTTGCTTTTTCCATGATCCAGCAGATGTTGGCAATTTGATCTCTGGTTCCTCTGTGTTTTCTAAAACCAGCTTGCACATCTGGAATTTCACGGTTCACATATTTCTGAAGCCTGGCTTGGAGAATTTTGAGCATTACTTTACTAGCATGTGAGATGAGTGCAATTGTGCGGTAGTTTGAGCATTCTTTGGCATTGCCTTGCTTTGGGATTGGAATGAAAACTGATCTTTCACAGCATCATCTTTCAGGATTTGAAATAGCTCAACTGGAATTCTATCACCTCCACTAGCTTTGCTTGTAGTGGTGCTTTCTAAGGCCAACTTGATTTCACATTCCAGGATGTCTGGCTCTAGGTGAGTGATCACATCATCATGATTACCTGGGTCATTAAGCTCTTTTTTGGACAGTTCTCCGGTGTATTCTTGCCATCTCTTCTTAATATCTTCTGCTTCTGTTAGGTCCAAACCATTTCTGTCCTTTATCGAGCCCATCTTTGCATGAAATGTTCCCTTGGTATCTCTAATTTTCTTGAAGAGAACTCTAGTCTTTCCCATTCTGTTGTTTTCCTGTATTTCTTTGCATTGATCGCTGAGTACATCATGAGAAATGTTGGGCTGGAAGAAGCACAAGCTGGAATCAAGATTGCCAGGAGAAATATCAATAACCTCTGATAGGCAGATTACACCACCCTTATGGCAGAAAGTGAAGAGGAATTAAAAAGCATCTTGATGAAAATGAAAGAGGAGAGTGAAAAAGTTGGCTTAAAGCTCAACATTCAGAAAACGAAGATCATGGCATCTGGTCCCATTACTTCATGGGAAATAATGGGGAAACAGTGGAAAGAGTGTCAGACTTTATTTTTAGAGGCTCTGAAATCACTGCAGATGGTGATTGCAGCCATGAAATTAAAAGACACTTTCTCCTTGGAAGGAAAGTTACGACCAACCTAGATAGCATATTGAAAAGCAGAGATATTACTTTGCCAACAAAGGTCTATCTAATCAAGGCTATGGTTTTTCCAGGGGTCGTGTATAGATGTGAGAGTTGGACTGTGAAGAAAGCTGAGCACTGAAGAACTGATGCTTTTGAACTGCGGTGTTGGAGAAGACTCTTGAGAGTCCCTTGGACTGCAAGGAGGTCCAACCAGTCCATCCTAAAGGAGATCAGCCCTGGGTGTTCTTTGGAAGGAATGATGCTAAAGCTGAAACTCCAGTACTTTGGCCACTTCATGTGAAGAGTTGACTCATTGGAAAATACTCTGATGCTGGTAGGGATTGGGGGCAGGAGGAGAAAGGGATGACATAGGATGAGATGGCCGGATGGCATCACCAATTTGATGGATATGAGTTTAAGTGAACTCAGGGAGTTGGTGATGGACAGGGAGACCTGGAGTGCTGCGATTCATGGGGTCACAAAGAGTCGGACACGACTGAGCAACTGAACTGAACTGAACTGAGTTTTGCTTAAGCAGAAGGAAAAAGACCCATGGTGGTGAAATGACAGCTAAGAATAGCTAGGTGTTTCTATGTTATATATAGCAACATTATTTCAATATTTTTAAGTTACCTGCCAGAAACCATGATGCAAACTTATTATATATAATAAAAATGTATACTATAAATATATATAGATACATTTTATGTTATATTATAGGTTCTTGACCTGGCTGTAGCCCCTCTTACCTGCCCCAGAACCCTTGGATGCAGGTCTTCAGAACTTGGTGTGACTGTAACTGTATCCCTACCCTTCCCAGCCACAGTCCATGATCAATTCTGCTGGCCCAAAGACGTGTTAGGTTGCTTTTCCACTTTTTTTCCTCCAGAATAGCTAAAATGTACCTAAGCAACCCATATACTTGTCTTAAACCACTACTGAGAAATTTCATGAGCAGTCCTGCTGGCCCGGGGCCCAGCAGGAAACTTGTTCATTAATGCCCTGGGAGGCAGGCCAGCCAAAACTCATCCAGCAGATCCTGAAACAGTCCTATGACTTGGTTCCATCCCCTCCTAAGTGCAGCATAAGAGCAGTTCTGCTTGCCCTAGCACTCACCAAGAGACACTCCCATCCGTGTCTCCTGAGGTCAGCTTACCAACCTGGGTCCCACTGCAGGTGCTATAACTCCACAACCAGGCAGTCATTTTGTTTGCCCAGGAGCCTGACAGGAGGCATGCCACCTGGGGCCTGGAGATCCAGACATGTGGACATCAACCCCAATTGTGAACCCTGAAGCAGCCCTGAACTGAGTTCCAGCTCCTCTCAGCCATGACCTGGGCATGATTCTGCCCTCCCAGGGACTCATTTAGTGACCTGCTAGAAACCATACACATGTTAACAGACCCACTGTCAGCAGACCTAGATGCAGAGCCTGAAACAGACACTTGTCACAATACTACTCTACTGAACAAGGTTCTGGAGGCAGTAGCATCCACCTAAACACCAGACATGATCCACACATCCCCGGGTCCCTGGTAACAGACTTACCAACTTCAGAACCCTCTGTGAACCATCAAGAGCCTCTAGTGCTGCTGTAAATTAGATTTGGTGATACAGCTCGAAAACAACATAACTGTGACTCTGGAGATAGTATTATCGGCCCTGAGAACTGACAGAAATTCTTTGCTTGCTGAAATCTGTCTACAAGGTCAAAAGAGGTACTTTCTCTTTCAAATGCTTCAGTTCAGTTCAGTTCAGTTGCTCAGTCGTGTCCGACTCTTTGCGACGCCATGAGTCGCAACACACCAGGCCTCCCTGTCCATCACCGACTCCCAGAGTTCACTCAACTCATGTCCATCAAGTCGGTGATGCCATCCAGCCATCTAATCCTCTGTCATCCCCTTCTCCTCCTGCCCCCAATCCCTCCCAGCATCAGAGTTTTTTCCAATGAGACAACTCTTCACATGAGGTGGCCAAAGTACTGGAGTTTCAGCTTTAGCATCATTCCTTCCAAAGAACACCCAGGACTGATCTCCTTCAGAATGGACTGGCTAGATCTCCTTGCAGTCCAAGAGATTCCCAGGAGTCTTCTCCAACACCACAGTTCAAAAACATCAATTCTTCAGCGCTCAGCTTTCTTCATAGTCCAACTCTCACATCCTTACATGACCACTGGAGAAACCATAGCCTTGACTAGATGGATCTTTGTTGGCAAAGTAATGTCTATGTTTTTGAATATGCCTATCTAAGTTGGTCATAACTTTCCTTCCAAGTAGTAAGTGTCTTTCAATTTCGTGGCTGCAGTCACCAACTGCAGTGATTTTGGAGCCCAAAAAAATAAAGTCTGACACTGTTTCCACACAGACAGAATGTGGTCCACTGGAGAAGGGAATGGCAAACCACTTCAGTATTCTTGCCTTGAGAACCCCATGAACAGTATGAAAAGGAAAAATGATAGGATACTGAAAGAGGAACTCCCCAGGTCAGTAGGTGGCCAGTATGCTACTGTGCTATTGGAGATCAGTGGAGAAATAACTCCAGAAAAAAAATGAAGGGATGGAGCCAAAGCAAAAACAATACCCAGCTGTGGATGTGACTAGTGATAGAAGCAAGGTCCAATGCTGTAAAGAGCATATAATAGGAACCTGAAATATCAGGTACTTGAATCAAGGCAAATTGGAATTGGTCAAACAGGAGATGGCAAGAGTGAATGTCGACATTCTAGGACTCAGCGAACTAAAATGGACTGGAATGGGTGAATTTAACTCAGATGACCATTATATCTACTACTGCGGGCAGGAATCCCTTAGAAGAAATGGAGTAGCCATCATGGTCAACAAGAGAGTCTGAAATGCAGTACTTGGATGCAATCTCAAAAACGACAGAATGATCTCTGTTTGTTTCCAAGGCAAACCATTCAATATCAAGTAATCCCCAACCAGTAATGCTGAAGAAGCTGAAGTTGAATGGTTCTATGAAGACCTACAAGACCTTTTAGAACTAACACCCCAAAAAGATGTCCTTTTCATTATAGGAGACTGGAATGCAAAAGTAGGAAGTCAAGAAACACCTGGAGTAACAGGCACATTTGGCCTTGGAATATGGAATGAAGCAGGGCAAAGGCTAATAGAGTTTTGCCAAGAGAATGCACTGGGCATAGCAAACACCCTCTTCCAACAATACAAGAGAAGACTCTCCACGTGGACATCACCAGATGGTCAACACTGAAATCAGATTGATTATATTCTTTGCAGCCAAAGATGGAGAAGCTCTACACAGTCAGCAAAAACAAGACCGGGAGCTGACTGTGGCTCAGATCATGAGCTCTTTATTGCCAAATTCAGACTTAAATTGAAGAAAGTATGGAAAACCACTAGATCATTCAGGTATTGAAATGCCTAGACACCAATAAAAGCCTACAGGTTTCGTGAATAGTCAGGCATATATTAAAGAAATGGATATTTATGAATTACCTGAAAAATAATTAAAAAATAATCATCTTAAAGAATGATTATTTCATCTTAAACAATGAAATTCAAGGTAACTTAGATAAGTAAACAAATCAGGAAAGCAATGAATGAACAAAATAAGATTAACAAAGAAATTTTTTTGTTCAGTTGCTCAGTCGTGTCTGAGTCTGTGTGACCCCATGGATTTCAACATGCCAGGTTACCCTGTACTTCACCATGTCCCAGAGTTTTCTCAAACTCATGTCCATTGAGTTGGTGATGTCATCCAGCCATCTCATCCTCTGTCAGAAGAAAACCAAAGAATTGGAAATCATACAAAAGAACCAAACACTAATCCTGGCTCTGAAGAATACAACAACAGAACTGAGCATTCAATAAAGAGCTTCAGCAGCAGATTCAAGCCAATGGAAGAATCAATATATTCAAAGACATGGCATTTTATCCAGAAAGACAAGCAAAAAGGAAACAAAAAATGGTAAGATGGGATGCTTGTCATATTGACTGAAGTGGGGTGTAATGGGACAATTTTGGGTTACTGATAACTTCTTAACCAAGATAGTGATCACACAGGTATACTCACTTTTGATAATTTCAGCTGTAAAATTAGAATTTGTCTTTTGGTCTTAGTTGCTTTTTCTCTTTTGACACCATATCCCCCTGAGAGGTACCTCAGTAGAGTGCTGAATAATATTGCTGTATAGTTTTCCCCATACAAATGCACAACTGTTCTGAGAAATTCTTTCACTTTCAGGCTGATTTTTAAATTTTGTCTTTTTCCTTTGTTGAATACCACTTTTTTTCCCCTCCTGGATTCTGTGTCTTCCAGTATATTTATATTTGCCCTTCTTTAAAATTGTCACACTCTTCAGTAGCATCCTGTAACTTAATGTGTGAAATATAAATAATTTGCTACTTTAGATGTTTAAAATATTTCTTAAAAATTTATGTTTATTGATATTTAGTTTTATTTAGGATTCCAGAGTAAAAATCTAATAGTACCAAAATTATAAAGGTTCCATTCTATTTTCTTTTGAGTATCAGACCCTTGCTCTTGAAACACCTCATATGCTGTGTATACCAAAACTTTAATTTTATTTTTAATACATCCTTCCCCTCTATTGTTATCTTTGAATGCCATCAATGAACAAACAACTAACATCTATCTATAGTGTTGTTTAGTGTTTATCTGTCGCCATCAATGGAATGGCTTTCACTGGATCTTGCTTTAGTCATTTTATTACTCAAGGGCTCTTTTACTGAGGAAACATGTTTTTCACTCACATGAAGTAAATTTGGATCACTTTTTGTTAGTTTTCTCACCTTAGTTTCTTCTCTTTATCATTCTGAGTGTATTATTAGTACTTTTTGTGGTGTTCTGCACTAACTGATGGCTTCCCTGATGGCTCAGTTAGTAAAGAATCTGCCTGCAATGCAGTACACCCTAGTTCGATTTCCTGGTCAGGAAGATCCACTGGAAAAGGGATAGGCTACCCTCTCCAGGATTCATGGGCATCCCTGGTGGCTCAGCTGGTAAAGAAACCACCTGCAATGTGGGAGACCTGGGTTCGATCCCTGGGTTGGGAAGATCCCCTGGAGAAGGGAAAGGCTACCCACTCCAGTATTCTGGTCTGGAGAATTCCATGGACTGTAGAGTCCATGGAGTCACAAAGAGTCCGACATGACTGAAAGTCACTGCACTAACTGATCCTTATGTTTTCTCATATTACACAACCATTTTTCTTTTATTTTCAGATTTGTTTCTTACTCTCAAGTCCTTCCATTGACCTCTCCAACCAAGCACTACACCATAATGTATTTGATACACAGGAACTCAGACAATCTTTTCAGACTCTGAAAAAATCTTGATATACTTATACAAGAATAGAATATCTTCTTTTACATCTAAACAATATATTTCATGTAGCATGAAAATTTTGACCAGTGTCTCTTTTATCCATTTATTAATTTCAGTTTCACTCTGTCATGTTAGAGACTTTATCCAAGAATCTGGTGAGATTTAACTGTCTATTGATATTTAACAAGAGAAACAATTTTAAAAAGTCAGAATTTGCAGGAATTTGACCTTGGGCCAGTCAGTTCTTCCAGAAATAAATCCTCAGATAACATGACTTGGGTACTATTATTCTAGTATTTATTATATATTATTCAAAATCCCACTGCATTACTGCACCATGAAAGTTTTTACAGTGACATATCTTTAAAGTTTTGTCTTAGCTTGTTATTTCTAATTTTTTCCCTCTTATTTTCTATTGAAACACTAAAATAGAATTTCACAGACATTCTGTCATTGTGGAATTCTTTCTAAAATCTCATATGACTTGCATGATGATGAGTTTTAGCAAACTTTCAAAGAGCAGATTATTTCCATTTTATAAACCCTGTCTAAAACTATAGGAAATAATATTTGAAGTAATGTACACCACTCAGGGCTTCCCAGGTGGTAAAGAATCTGCCAATTCAGGAGGCACAATGGATATGGGTTTGATCCCTGGGTTGGGAAGATCCCCTGAAGAACAAACTAGAAACTTGTTTCAATAGTCTTGCCTGGAAAATCCCATGGAGAGAGGAACCTGATGGGCTACTACAGTCCATGGGGTCCTAGAGTCGGACTTGACAGCATGCTACAATCATTACACAACTCAGTGTCACAATTTAACATTCAAAGAAAGCCAAAAATATATATGTGTATAATTATATATGGAAACATTAAATATAAGCACAGTGTGAACTGTATATAAAAATATGAAAAAACTTTAGTAAATTAAAAGCAAAAATACAAGTACCACAAACATTAATATATTTTGGCTCAGCAACTTAAAATAGCTTAACAATTAGGAACTATATTAATGTAAATCTTCATATTAACTTATTAAACAGAAAAAGTATGAGGATTTTAGAACAATTAACAGGCTAAAAGAAATGGTTTCTTATCCTTAAGCCATGTGCTAGATAGCAAACTATTGAAACATTAGCATTAAATCTCAGAATTTAATTATGTTGCTTAAAGTTATTATTTTAACTTTATACACCTGTACCTGTACACACGGGAGCAACTCTTTGACTGCATGTGTGCCATGCTGGGGGGCTGCGTGGGTGAGCAGCTGTTCTTCAGGCGGGTCACCACAGGGGCCCAGGACGACCTGAGGAAGGTCAACCAGAGCGCCGATGCCCAGATCGCACAGTTCGGGATAAGCAAGAAGCTGGGCCAGGTGTCCTTCGATCTCCCGTGCCCAGGCGAGACGCTTGTGGAGAAGCTGTTCAGCGAGGCCACGGCTCAGCTCATAGACGAGGAGGTGCGGCGGCTTATCGGCTCCGCGCACGCCCGCACCCTGGACCGGCTTACCTACTGCCACGAGCAGGTGGACAAGATGGCCAGGCGGCTGCTGGAGAAGAAGGTGCTGGAGCGGGCCGACATGGTGGAGCTGCTCGGGCTGCGGCCGTTTGCCGAGAAGATCACCTACGAGGAGCTTGTGGAGGGCACGGGCAGCCTGGAGGAGGACACGGCCCTTCCCGAGGGTCTGAGGGCTGGCATGGGGGGCCAGCTGCAGGAGAGCCCAGCCTAGCCCCTCCACCTGGAGAGCAGCCTCCGGGACCCCCAGGAAGCAAATTAAAGCACATGTAACCCGAAGCAATGACACCCCACTCCAGTACTCTTGACTGGAAAATCCCACGGGCAGAGGAGCCTGGTAGGCTGAAGTCCATGGGGTCGCCAAGAGTTGGACACGACAGAGCGACTTCACTTTCACTTTTCACTTTTATGCATTGGAGAAGGAAAAGGCAACCCACTCCAGTGTTCTTGCCTGGAGAATCCCAGGGATGGGGGAACCTGGTGGGCTGCCGTCTATGGGGTCGCATAGAATCGGACACGACTGAGGCGACTTAGCAGCAGTAGCAGTAAAGTTATTATTTTAACATTTTACTGGCAAAGGTATTCAATTCATTAAGATAAATAAAAAGTATAAATGTAGAAGAATCACCAGGAAGATATAAAACATTTATTAGTTGTGTGTTTGCAGGCTCAATCGTGTCCAACATTTTGTGGCTCCATAGACTAACTGTAGCCTGCCAGAGTCCTGTGTCCACAGAATTTTCCAGGCATGAATACTGGCGCAGGTTGCCAGTGTCTTCTTCAGGGTATCAAAATATGTTATTGCATACCCAGCGATCTCAAAGAACCTGACAAGCCATTGTATCTAATCAAAATTTTGTAAAAGGTACTTGTCTCTATCAATGTCAAAAAACGAACAATTTTCTAAGTACCAGTTATCCCAGAAATGCTTAATTTCTTCTAGTTATCTTTTCTCCTCTTCTCATTTAGATACATGAACTCTAATTTTGCTACGGTAACTTGCCACTGTGGTTTAAAGACACATTTTAGGTCCTATTTGTAGCTAGTTATGGCCTTGTGACAAATTTTTGAGTAATGAACTATGAACAGAAGATTAGTGAGTGATTTCAGGAAGATTCTTTAAATAAAAGACATAAGGTATTTCCTCTTTCTACTGTGCTTACTGCCTGAATCTCAAATGCAAAGATTGGAATGGGAAAATCCATATTTAAAAAAAATAATAATAACCTTGAGAATGAAAGCCAAAGATAGTAGAGAAGTAATCCAAAACAATATAGATTTTTGTTCTTGAAAATATTAGTTACAGATTTCTTTAGCCTGTGGATTTCTTTTACAAGTTTGACATGACTTTTTTTTTTCTTTTTAAATCATTGTTTTCTTAATCTTGGCTTTGCACATTAAACTTCATCAAAATAACTTTCAAACAGCACGATATAGTGAAGAAATGGATTTCAGAAAATGGATTTTGTTTGCAACAGAAATTTATATTGTTGTAAGATAATGGCTGAGGATAGAATACAGTTAATTTTGTTAATTTTGCTTGTTTGCAGTCTAACACAGTTTTCACAGTTGCTTTTACACTTTTAGTGGCCATTTTTCTCAGTGATCCCTTTTGTGTGTTTGTTTACCATATAACCGAAGTGCTGAAATTTCTTGAATTTATTGGTGACTAAAATCCTAAATCCGGTGTATTCATGACTAAAATATTCTCTGTATATCGTATCTTGGGGAAAAGCTAGAATTCCTATGTTTTTCATTGTACTTTTAATAAAAATGAAAAGGCTTAGTTACATAATGTCTTAATATTTTTTATTACTGTATTTGTTCAATGAGAGAAGGCAGCTTATACTAAAGAAGGACATAAAACCAGAATAAGCTTGAAAATACAAAATGCTTCACTTCATATCTTCCTTTACTAAAGGGTGCTAAAGTTACTAATTGATAGCTTTAGAATCTGAATTATTTCATCTTCTTCTAAGAAATTTGTATAGGACTAGTGTGTGTTTGCAGGGAAAAAGATAAATCATATGAAACACCAAAGAGGAAACTTAGAAACAGCTCACACAATCATGCACTCCTTTGACCCAATCTTGCTTTATATCATTTGATAAGTGAATTTACCTCCATCATCTAAATAAATGCAGATAGCTGGGGGAAGAAAAACTGTCTATATTGAGATATAAGTATTCCATCCACAGAACAGTATTTCTTTGAAACTATTTTATGTTTGCAAATTGGCAACAAATTTAATAACTCATGAAATTCCCTAAACAGTGAATGAATGCTGAATTGCTTACATGAAAATATTTGCTCACTATTGTATAAAAAATAAATTCAAATATATGAGCTAGTATTATAAATTTCATCAAATGTAGTTAAATTTTTAAGTGGTAAACTGGAAATAGCTATTCTTTATTGCAGATAGTATTAGAATACCAGTTTAAAATCCCTGATGCATAACCTCTTTTTGGTATCTTTGAAATACATATAGATACTTTCTTATGCACAAAAAAGTTTAATTTCTGTGTATATGCCTTTATTCAAAAGAAGTTATTTGGAAATTACTTATAATGATAACTTTTTCAAATGATAAAACAAATCAACATGAAATTTAAAAGGAAAAAAACAATACCTTGGAATTGTAATTGAAATGGTACCTGGTAGTTAAAGAAATTATATGAGAAATAGATTTTTGCAACATTAGAAAGGACTCCTATTCCTTTAAAGCAGATGTATTCATAGGAAAAAAAAATATCAGTAAATGTTGAAGCTTACATTTTCAAGTAAAAGAGTCTTTAAATATATTCTATCAGGGCTTCATTTTCCCTTGCTTGATGATAAATTCAATTTAATTATTAATGTTTCTTGAGGTAATAAACTGAAGTGGCATTTCCTTATTTTGCACTATTATTCTGTTTTTGAATAGACTGTGACCTTGAAAATAGGATGTCTTTACATCTCCACTTGCCTCTGAACTATTATTGTGTCTGGAGTTAAAAATTAATCAATAAAGTTTACTATCTGAATATTCATGAATGAATTAACCAGTTCAGTTCAGTCGCTCAGTCGTGTCCGACTCTTTGCAACCCCATGGACTGCAGCACGCCAGTTGTAAAATTATAAAATGAAGCAAGGACATAACTGCCATTAAATTAAGATAGCGGCCACATCAGGGCTATGGGACTTTGGGCAACTGGACAGCATCTGTAATGACCTGAAAGTCTGTTCATTGTTAATAGTGGTGGTTACTTGTTCAACATGTAAAAATCCATTAAGTTAACCATATGTATTAAGCTTAATCTGTGCTATGATTTACAACAAAAAGAGCTTTCACCAATGCATTTAAGGAAGTAAACTTAATAGCTCACATAATCTGTGGTAAAGTTGATAATGCAGGCTTTAAAGTAAGATGAATCTTGAGATCTAGATAGCTACAATCTCAGACAATTTCATATCATGGAAATGATTAGTGTCATTGCAATTGCAATGATCATCCTCATCCTGCGGTCATTACCACAACTGTTAGACAAAGGAATCCATGTCTCTCTCTCTCTTTTTAAATTGTCATTCTCTCTAGATTTAGAATCTTAGTATAAATGTCTGTTTGATTGATCCTAAATCACATGCTTGCCTATAAAATAGAGGAAAATTTAATAGGAAAAATTAACATTTATATATTTCTCCTTTTGCAGTGGAAAGCAGGCCCTGTCTCCCTTGAATTATACTACAGAAAATCCCCAGTTAGAGAAATAGGTGTATAAGTACTAAGCTCTAAAACCTGCAATGTAGAATAGAGGTAACAACTTTTATCTCCTTATAGACATATCAGTTTTAAAGGAAATAGAGAAATTATGAGTAGAAGGTGATGGCTTTGGTGATATACTGGAAAATAACTGAAGATCTCACTAATCTAGGTGGCCACAGACCATTTCTCTGGGAACAAAACATGTTAGGTTTTATCAACAAGAAAAGCTAAGCATTATATGAAAGAAACCAACACAAGTACTGATTCTAAAGCAGAGTGAAGAAAGCAGTGAAAAGAGTGTCTGGGATGACACTGAAGAGATAATTAAAAGAGGGATGGTATGGTGAGGGAGGAGGGAGGAGGGAGGAGGGTTCAGGATGGGGAACACGTGTATACCTGTGGTGGATTCATGTTGATATATGGCAAAACCAATACAATATTGTAAAGTTAAAAAATAAAATAAAATAAAATATTAAAAAAAACCTCAATTGAAGGGCTTTGAAGACTGCATTATGGATTGTTAAGTTTATACTTCAGTATAATGGAAGCAATTGAAATGCTTAAATAAAAAGTTTTTATGTACCATAGCTTTCTTATCCATTCATCTGCTGATGGACATCTAGGTTGCTTCCATGTCCTGGCTATTATAAACAGTGCTGCGATGAACATTGGGGTACACGTGTCTCTTTCCCTTCTGGTTTCCTCAGTGTGTATGCCCAGCAGTGGGATTGCTGGATCATAAGGCAGTTCTATTTCCAGTTTTTTAAGGAATCTCCACACTGTTC
This sequence comes from Bos indicus, assembly GCF_029378745.1. Classification (NCBI taxonomy): domain Eukaryota; kingdom Metazoa; phylum Chordata; class Mammalia; order Artiodactyla; family Bovidae; genus Bos; species Bos indicus. Next base: position 6,631,159 of record NC_091771.1, read on the forward strand.
TCCATAGTGGCTGTACTAGTTTGCATTCCCACCAACAGTGTAAGAGGGTTCCCTTTTCTCCACACCCTCTCCAGCATTTATTATTTGTAGACTTTTGGATTGCAGCCATTTTGACTGGTGTGAAATGGTACCTCATAGTGGTTTTGATTTGCATTTCTCTGATAATGAGTGATGTTGAGTATCTTTTCATGTGTTTGTTAGCCATCTGTATGTCTTCTTTGGAGAAATGTCTATTTAGATCTTTGGCCCATTTTTTGATTGGGTCATTTATTTTTCTGGAGTTGAGCTGTAGGAGAGGGATGGTGTGGGGAGGGAGGAGGGAGGGGGGTTCAGGATGGGGAACACATGTATACCCGTGGTGGATTCATTTTGATGTTTGGCAGAACTAATACAATTATGTAAAGTTTGAGAATAGAATAAAATTAATTAAAAAAAAGTTTTTATAAAAACATACATAATACTTTGCTGAATATGTTTTTGCATTACATGCCTAATATTCTTAATTACTTTGAGAAATATTTTTGTATCCCTGGTTTACCCAGAGTTTATGATTAAGGCATGTTGAATACAATCAAGGCCATTGTAATATCTACTGAGACTACACAATGGTTTTCTTATTTAGCCAATGCATTTCCTAATATTAATCAACCCTCAGAGTTCTAGGACATATCTGTTTCATAATAAAATGCTTTTTATGCTAAATATATTATTAAAATCTATTTGTTGATATTTTATTTTGGATTCTGGCATCAAAAATATTTATGACTGAAACTTTTATAGTTTTAAATACATTTTCAGTTTCTATTAACATGTTTAACTACACTATACAAGATAAACTATTTAAATGTTCATATTTTCCCCTCATTCTATGATCACTAAGAATCATGTCTCTTCAAACTGAATAAAATCCCTACTTAAAAATTATGTTTAAAATAAAATATCTGTGTCTGTACCTTGTTTTCAGCATGATTGGCCAGATTTTTTCAACTGTCATTCAAATCTAAGTCTGTCTTCTCTTATAGTCATGCTTTTTTTTTTTTTTTTTTGACAATCCACAAAATGCAAACTGCTTAGATGATCTCTGTCCTTCCCAGAATGCTCTCTGTTTCCCCTCTCCTGATCCAAATCATTACCCCTTTTCTGTATTGCAAACTTTTCCACTAATGTCTGGCACTTGACCAACACTCTCCTTAACAATATTCCCTCTCCCCAAATCTACCAGCCAAGAATAACTTTTTGAATATTTCTTATGTCTTCTGTCCTGAACTAAAATTTATATATTAACTAAGAATAGTGCTTTCACTGCAGGCATTCAGTTTCATATGCCATCTACTCCAGTATCAGAAAGTGAGATTACGTGGCTCACTGACTTTCCAATGCCATTTCTTTATTTTTCTTCTACACACTTGTTATCAGCTTCTTTATGTCTCATTTCTTCCATCTCTCCTATCCATTTCTTATAATTTTTATATAGTCCATTGCCATTTAAGACACTCATTCATATTCACTGAATATTTTCCCTATTTCATATGATTTTTCTAACCAGTTCAAATGCTGCCAAATCACTCACTTCAGGATTCTCAAGGACAGCATATCCAAACCCTCAATCACTCAGTTCCTTGACTTCTTACAAACTATATTCCTTACAGAATCTACCCAGCAGCTTCTATAGTCACACACTTTAACTTATCACAAGAAACGGGTTCAGGAGGGAGGGATCAGATGTGTGACTATGGTCATGTATGGCAGATGCCATCATAATATTGCAATTATCCTTCAATTAAAATAAATAAATAAATTTATGTGAAGAAATGCTCTCCCTTTAAGTTGAAACCAAGCATTGATTCCAAAATGCCTATTCAAACATTCCAAAGGTAAATGTTCCTTGATATTTTTTTCCTATACATCTATCCTTTTCTTTTTTACCTTCCTATCATGAATTTCTTATATTCCAGGACACACTATGTCGTTTATCATGTACACACAAATGGGTCATTACTATTACTGAAAAACATGCAAGCTGTCACTATAATAATCATTTTGAATTGATTGTAACTGAGTTCTTAAAGATCTTAATAAATATTTCCCTTTCTTTGAATCAGATCCTTCTCACATTTTCAGTAAAGGATATTTTAACCTTTTCTACTTTCTCCATCATGATCCAAGTAAACTTCTTTGTATGTCAGTTCAAAATTATTAAAAAGTGCATTTATACGATATAAACTCTCAAAATTTCATTAACTTAAAATTACTTGCCTTGAACCTACCATCTCCAAATTAAATCATATATCAACTGCTAAATTCTTCACCTTTTTCACGAACCTTATTCTTGCCAAATTTCTCAGGGATAATATATTTTGAATTACCTTTGATGTCTTCTTGCCATCTTCCATTTTTATTTTCCCTTCTCTACTGACTTTTTGGCATAAATATTATACCAATGCAGTTTTTCAATTAAAATCAGCCAACCAACTAATCAAGATAAACTTTCTGTTCTCCAAGTTTCAAGAAGTAGCTATTTACACTTGATTTCTTCATCTCCTTATCATTAATAACATGACTATGATAAAGATTTGCAACTCCAATGAACATGCTGTTATAAAACTCATTTGTTGTTGTTTAGTCGCTAAGTTATGTCTGACTCTTTGGCGACCCCATAGACTGTAGCTTGCTAAGCTCCTCTAGCCATTGTATTTCTGAAACAGGAATACTCAAGAGGGTTGCCATTTCCTTCTCCAAGAGATCCTCCTGACCCAGGGATCAAACTCAAGTCTCCAGCATTGGTAGGCAGCTTCTTTACCACTGAGATATTAGATAAGCCAACAACTCATTTACATATTTCTAAACATGATGAACAAAATGTGTTCTTCAGTTCACTTTGCTTTTCAGGAGAATATAACAGATGGCTGATCATTGCCTCTGAAGCATTGCCCCCTCTTGATTTCTATGATGTCATATTGATACAGATAGCATTTAATTAGATTAAAATATGAAAATAAAGAACACATTCAAATAAAGTATGTGTTAAATACACTAGCATAGTTTCCTATGAGGAAAACTGAATGTGCATAGAATATGAAGATAAAAGGGAAAGATGTATGTATGCACACATAATTCAAAATGTATATAATGGAATATTATTCAGCCATAAACAGAAATTAAATCAGGTCACGACCAAGGATGAGAATGGTCCTAGAGACTATCATACAGAGTGAAATAAGTCAAACAGGGAAAAACAAATACTCTATCCTATCATATAAATGTAGAATCTGAAAAAAATGGTATAGACAATCTTATTTACAAAGCAGAAATAGAGACATAGATGTAGGGAACAAACATATGGTTACCAAGGAGGGAATGTGGGATGGGATGAATTGAGGGATTACAACTGACATATATACACTTTGATACTATGTATAAAGTAGATATGGAGAAGGCAATGGTAACCCACTCCAGTACACTTGCCTGGAAAACCCCATGGACAGAGGAGCCTGGTAGGCTACAGTCCATGGGGTTGCAAAGAGTCGGATATGACTTAATGAGAGGTTCTATAAAGTAGATAACAAGTGAGAACCTACTGTATAGCATATGGAGCTCTACCCAGCTCTGTGATGACCTACATGGGAAGGGAATTCAAAAATGAGGAGATATATGTTTATGGATAGCTGATTTACACTGCTATACGGTAGAAATTAACACACATTGTAAAGCAATTTTACTCCAAATGAAAATTATTTTAAAAATGAGTGAGCTAAAAAGGCCTAATGAAACTAGTTTGCTGATGACACAGAGGCATAACTACCTCAGCACTCAGTACATGAAATACTAAAATGATTTCACATTGAACTCTTGAATAAAGTAGCTATAAGTAAAATATAACCATGAAATTAAAAGATGCTTACTCCTTGGAAGGAAAGTTATGACCAACCTAGAGAGGAGTACGTCAAGGCTGTATATCATCACCCTGCTTATTTAACTTATATGCAGAGCACATCATGAGAAATGCTGGGCTGGAGGAAGCACAAGCTGGAATCAAGATTGCTGGGAGAAATATCAATAACCTCAAATATACAGATGACAGCACCCTTATGGCAGAAAGTGAAGAGGAACTCAAAAGCCTCTTGATGAAAGTGAAAGAGGAGAGTGAAAAAGTTGGCTTAAAGCTCAACATTCAGAAAACTAAGATCATGGCATCTGGTTCCATCACTTCATGGCAGATAGATGGGCAAACAGTGGAAACAATGGCTGATTTTATTTTTCTGGGCTCCAAAATCACAGCAGATGGTGATTTCAGCCATAAAATTAAAAGACACTCACTGCTTGGAAGGAAAATTATAACCAACCTAGACAGCATATTAAAAAGCAGAGACATTACTTTGTCAACAAAGGTCCGTCTAGTCAAGGCTATGGTTTTTCCAGTGGTCATGTATGGATGTAAGAGTTGAACTATAAAGAAAGATGAGCACAGAAGAATTGACATTTTTGAACTGTGGTGTTGGAGAAGTCTCTTAAGAGTCCCTTGGACTGCAAGGAGATCTAACCAGTCCATCCTAAAGGAGATCCAACCAGTCCATCCTAAAGGAGATCCAACCAGTCCATCCTAAAGGAGATCAATCCTGGGTGTTCATTAGAAGGACTTATGTTGAAGCTGAAACTCCAATGCTTTGGCCACCTGATGTGAAGAGCTCACTCATTTGAAAAGACTCTGATGCTGGGAAAGATTGAGGGCAGAAGGAGAAGGGGATGACAGAGGATGAAATTGTTGGATGGCATCACCGACTCAATGGACATGGGTTTGTGTGGACTCCGGGAGTTGGTGACTGACAGGGAGGCCTGGCATGCTGTGGTTCATGGGGTCATAAAGAGTTGGACACGACTGAGTGACTGAAATGAACTGAACTGAACTGAAGTAAAATGCTGATTAGAAATTCCTAAAAATAAGTCAATATGTCTTTCTGGATAACATGTTTTAGAGGATATGAGATGAACTAGACCAATTTCCTTGGTAGGTATGAAGTAACTTAGATAGTTGCTTTAATTCCCAGAACAAGTTCATTCATTTAATTTTAAAATGTTAATGCATTTATATCTGAATTTTCATGAAAAGCAGAGATGGATAGCTATATTATAGCTATTTGAAATATCAGTAAAGGACACTGAAAATGCTTGAAACCTAAAAATAACTGATATCAATAAATGAAAACTACATTTTAAGCTGAGAAATATAGAAATTAAGACACAAAAATATCTTGATCTTTAAAAAGAGAATTTTTATTAGTGAGAAAATATGTCACTGGACATAGAGACAATTTTTTTTTTTCAAATAAATGGCAAATTAAAATGTAGGTAGTTTAAAATAATGCAGGTAATTTTTTTAAACATATTTTCTATAGAATTTCTCTCTGTAAACTGTTATGCACACAGGAGATATCTGGGAGGTTTTGTTTTATGATGGCAATTCTTTGATAAAATTCATCATCTTAACTTCCATATTAAAACTGTAATATCAGAACTTGGAAAGATTATTAAAACAAGGAAAAGTGCCAAAAGTGTGTCTACTGTGATATTGGAAATATATTTTTATTGTTGTATTAAGACTTTATCTCTGGGAACTGAAAAATGATAATAACTCACGTTGACTGATTTATTTTCTCATATCAGTGTTATTCTAAGAATTTTACAGGTTTTAATCCATGTGTTTCTTAAAATAACCCAGTGATATACTTCCTCCTTTTTTTATTATTTTCTGTTTACATGAAATAGCTTAAGTTATCCAATAAATTATGAGTGAAGAGTCAATTATGGAAAAATTAAGTTACCCAAGTTTGTACAACTAGTATATAGTGTGGTGGTTAATGCACGGCTTTAGCTCCAGACTAAATATGTCAGTCACTATGCTTACTATTTAAAGAATGCAGAGATCATAAAAACTTATCAGTAAACATCTAAATCTAATATTAAAAATACATTTAATGACATGTTAGGGAGAATTGCAAATTTTCTTTTTTCAGTTATCCTTACTCATTATACAAATGAGATGATGATGATTTTAACTGTGAAATAATCTTAATAGTTATGTAAAAAGCCGTATTTCAAGTAATAAATGTGTCTAAATTGCAAAATGAATTGATTCAAAAGTAAAATATCTATCTCAAATTTTTTTAATACTTGGAGTTCATTTTATACAAAGCTCTATAAATATATAGTAAATGTTTGTACATTTTTGCGGTGATGTGCTGTCTCAGTTTCCATCATGTTTTTCAGCAGAGTACTTGGCCAACAAAAGATGAGAACCATTTTTACTAGTGTAAAGAATGGAGCTTATCAGTTGAGTGATCTCCAAATAGCTATTTTAGTGATGTTCATTTAATGTGCCAACACAAAGATAATGGCAGATCTTGACTGCACTGCTAAGCTAAATTGCTAGACCTTATTGAGCCTAAAAAAAAAAAAAAAAAGTCAACCGAATAAAGACACTCTTTGATTATATAATACAAGAATAATCAAGTCACTTGAGCTGTGTCTTACCTCAAATGTAAAATGCCTAGATTTGATAAGGTCAGTTCCTATATTGATTGATGTGGGTTACTAAGAAATCAATGGCACAAGAATTATTGAGCAAGCTAATGAATAATCAATGATGTTTTAGTCATGATATAGGACTTAAGCCAGCACTATGTAAGATGAGAAATATTCCAGCCTCAACAGCATTAACATTCTGCAATTGCAGTTTAATTTGACTAAAATTTAAAATAATGTCTAATATATCTGCCATCACATATAATTTCCTCAAAGAATTTTACATAAAAAATTATACAGTACTGGATAATTTCAGAGTGTTAACATACACCAAATATGATTCTACATGCTTTACTGTGGACAAATCTATGAGGTAGGCAACATCTTAATTCCTATTTTTAACAGAAGATGTGTGTTTATTATTTATCTATCTAAAGCATTTCTTCATTTCAAAGCAATTGCTCTTTCATCAGGAAAGTTTTAACAAGCTGATTTATTTTGGCATATAATTTATATTAATCTAACCTATTACCAAAATATTTTAATAAATATTTTAGATGAATTAAGGAAGAAATAACTTCTTTGATCTCTAAATATCTCTTTGTGGAGTACGATTTTAAAGGAAATTAACCATTACCAAAATAATCATGTTTTATGGATATGGTAGAAATAATAGTTTATGCAGATATGAAAATAATAACTTATATTTTATATTTAAAAGCCTTGATTACAGTCTTTTCAATCTTACGTGTTTTGGAGCATAGTTATCCTTTAAAACTGGGCATGTGTGATAGCTTGGTCAAATTTTCCCTAAGTCATCAACCCATTTAACAGAAAATAGCAATTTAGCATACAAAAATTAAAATTATTTGTGCTGTAAAGTGAATACCAGAAGATTTTTCCACAGTGTAAATCTGACAATTGAATGAGGAAAATTTGACAATTGAATGAGGAAAAGCAGGGCAGCATAATTGTTTGCTCACATGAACCAGGAAAAATGAGAAGATTCTATACCTAGAACATATCTCAAAAATGACAAAATGAACTTGACTCATTTCCGAGGCAAACCATTCAACACCACACAGTAATCTAAGTCTGTACCCAACCACTGATGCTGAATGTTTCAATAAAGACGTACAAGACCTTCTAGAACTCACACCAAAAACAAACAAACAAACAAACATAAAATTGTCCTTTTCATCATAAGGGATCAGAATGCAAAAGTAGGACATCAAAAGATGCCTGGAGTAATAGGCAGGTTTGATCTTGGAGTACCAAATGAAGCAGGCCAAAGGCTAACAGAGTTTTGTCAAGAAAATATACTGATTACAACAAACCCCCTTTTTCCAACAACACCAAAGCCAACTCTACACATGAACATCACCAAATGTCAATACTAAAATATTCTTTGCAGCCGAAGATGAAGAAGCTCTATACAGTCAGCAAAAACAAGACTGGAGCTGACTGTGGATCCTTTTTGCAAAATTATGAGCTCCTTAATGTAAAATTTAGGCATAAATTGAAGAAAGTAGGGAAACCATCAGGCCATTCAAGTATGACTTAAATCAAACCCCTTATTATTATACAGTGGAGGTGATGAATAGATTCAAGGGATTAGATCTGGTAGACAGAGTGACTGAAAAAACTATGGACAAAGCTAACATTGTAAAGCAGTCGGTGACCAAAATCATTCCAAAGGAAAAGAAGTGCAAGATGGCAAAGTGATCATCTCAGAAGGCTATACACAGAGTTGAGGAAAGCATTTTATATTCAAACTATATCTTTACTCTTCTTAAGTCAAACCACTTAAATGTAAGTTATTTACTGATAAGTGTAAATTATTCTGATTATATTTCCTTTAATATTTTTCTTTACTTTTTTAAGTGAGGGATAAATTTGCAACAGTTGTTACTGAGCCAAACTTGGGTCCACTTGTGCATGTACAGTAAAGCCTATCTACTGACACTAAGTTGAGGTGAAGGAAGTATAGTGGTTATCGCAGGGTGCCAAGCAATGAGTCTAGTACTTAAAAGGTACTGCTGCTGCTGCTGCTAAGTTGCTTCAGTCGTGTCTGGCTCTGTGCGACCCCATAGACGGCAGCCCACCAGGCCCCACTGTCCCTGGGATTCTCCAGGCAGGAACACTGGAGTGGGTTGCCATTTCCCCTTCCAATGCATGAAAGTGAAAAGTGAAAGTGAAGTCGCTCAGTCATGTCCGACTCTTAGCGACCCCATGGACTGCAGCCTACCAGGCTCCTCCATCCATGGGATTTTCCAGGCAAGAGTACTGGAGTGGGTTGCCATTGCGTTCTCCTAAAAGGTACTAGAATCTATTAAAAGGTACTAATGAGTCTAGTACTTAAAAGCTACCCAAACACTTTCAGGAAAAGGTTTTTAAAAACTTGGGGAAGAAGCTTTTGATTTTAACTAGATCCAATTTGTTTATTTTGCTTTTATTTCCAATATTCTGGGAGGTGGGTCATAGAGGATCCTGCTGTGATGTATGTCGGAGAGTGTTTTGCCTGTGGTCTCCTCTAAGAGTTTTATAGTTTCTGGTCTTATGTTTAGATCTGTAATCCATTTTGAGTTTATTTTTGTGTATGGTGTTAGAAAGTGTTCTAGTTTCATTCTTTTACACGTGGTTGACCAGTTTTCCCAGCATCACTTGTTAAAGAGATTGTCTTGCCTGCTTTGTCAAAGAGAAGATGTCCATAGGTGTGTGGATTTATCTCTGGGCTTTCTATTTTGTTCCACTGATCTATATCTCTGTCTTTGTGCCAGTACCATACTGTCTTGATGACTGTGGCTATGTAGTAGACCCTGAAGTCAGGCAGGTTGATTCCTCCAGTTCCATTCTTCTTTCTCAAGATTGCTTTGGCTATTTGAGGTTTTTGGCATTTCCATACAAATTGTGAAATTATTTGTTCTAGCTCTGTGAAAAATACCGTTGGTAGCTTGATAGGGATTGCATTGAATCTATAGATTGCTTTGGGTTGTACACTCATTTTCACTATATTAATTCTTCCAATTCATGAACATGGTATATTTCTCCATCTATTAGTGTCCTCTTTGATTTCTTTTACCAGTGTTTTATAGTTTTCTATATATAGGTCTTTAGTTTCTTTAGGTAGATATATTCCTAAGTATTTTATTCTTTTTGTTGCAATGGTGAATGGGATTGTTTCCTTAATTTCTCTTTCTATTTTCTTATTATTAGTGTATAGGAATGCACAACTAAAGAATTTATAAGCAAGGTGAAAAGACAGCCTTCAGAATGGGAGAAAATAATAGCGAATGAAGCAACTGACAAACAACTAATCTCAGAAATATACAGGCAACTCCTGCAACTCAATTCCAGAAAAATAAATGACCCAATAAAAAAATGGGCCAAAGAACGAAATGGACATTTCTCCAAAGAAGACATACAGATGGCTAACAAACACATGAAAAGATAGTCAACATCACTCATTATCAGAGAAATGCAAATCATACCGCAATGAAGTACCATTTCACGCCAGTCAGAATGGCTGTGATCCAAAAGTCTACAAGCAATAAATGCTGGAGAGGGTGTGGAGAAAAGGGAACCCTCTTACACTGTTGGTGGGAATGCAAACTAGTACAGCCACTATGGAGAACAGTGTGGAGATTCCTTAAAAAACTGGAAATAGAACTGCCATATGACCCAGCAATCCCACTGCTGTGCATACACACGGAGGAAACCAGAAAGGAAAGAGACACGTGTACCCCAATGTTCATCGCAGCACTGTTTATAATAGCCAGGACGTGGAAACAACCTAGATGTCCATCAGCAGATGAATGGATAAGAAAGCTGTGGTACATATACACAATGGAGTATTACTCAGCCATTAAAAAGAATACATTTGAATCAGTTCTAATGAGGTGGATGAAATTGGAGCCTATTAAACAGAGTGAAGTAAGCCAGAAAGAAAAACACCAATACAGTATACTAATGCATATATATGGAATTTAGAAAGATGGTAACGACAACCCTGTGTATGAGACAGCAAAAGAGACACAGATGTACAGAACAGTCTTTTGGACTCTGTGGGAGTCGGAGGAGGCCGGGATGTTCTGGAAGAATGGCATTCAGTTCAGTTCAGTCGCTCAGTCGTGTCCGACTCTTTGGGACCCCATGAATCGCAGGACGCCAGGACTCCTTGTCCATCACCAACTCCCGGGGTTCACCGAGACTCACGTCCATTGAGTCAGTGATGGCATCCAGCCATCTCATCCTCTGTTGTCCCCTTCTCCTCCTGCCCCTAATCCCTCCCAGGATCTGAGTCTTTTCCAATGAGTCAGCTCTTCGCATGAGGTGGCCAAAGTACTGGAGTTTCAGCTTTAACATCATTCCTTCCAAAGAAATCCCAGGGCTGATCTCCTTCAGAATGGACTGGTTGGATCTCCTTACAGTCCAAGGGACTCTTAAGAGTCTTCTCCAACACCACAGTTGAAAAGCATCAATTCTTCAGGGCTCAGCCTTCTTCAGAGTCCAACCCTCACATCCATACATGACCACAGGAAAAACCATAGCCTTGATTAGACAAACCTTTGTTGGCAAAGTAATGTCTCTGCTTTTCAATATGCTATCTAGGTTGGTCATAACTTTCCTTCCAATGAGTAAGCGTCTTTTAATTTCATGGCTGCAGTCACCATCTGCAGTGAATGGCATTAAAACATGTATAATATCATATAAGAAATGAATCGCCAGTCCAGGTTCGATGCAGAATACAGGAAGCTTGGGGCTGGTGCACTGGGATGACCCAGAGGGATGGTATGGGGAGGGAAGTCGGAGGGGTGTTCAGGATGGGAACACGTGTGCAACCATGGCAGATGCATGTTGATGTATGGCAAAACCAATACATTATTGTAAAGTAAAAAAAAAAAAAACTTGGTGAAGGAGGGGAATTGTAGTGTGTGAGATAAGCTTATGGAGATTCTTCTGATTCTTTAGTGGAGAGGTAATTGGGAATCAACATCATCAGCCTTCTGGTTCCAAATGGTCTGGGATATAAGTCCTTGTGGGCAGTTTACGATTAACATCTTTCACCTGGCAGAGGTTTCATATCTATAAAACAGTTCAAATCTTATGTCTCAGAATAATATCTATAGCTGTTTAAGGGGAACTAAAATTCATTGACTTTGTTTAATGACTAAAGTATCATTATTTTGTCTTGCCTGACTGTTTCCCTTTCTTTCTACATTTTCTCACTTCTCTGATTAAATTTACTGTGTAACATGGGGGATGGAGAAGGCAATGGCACTCCACTCCAGTACTCTTGCCTGGAAAATCCCATGGACCAGAAGCCTTGTAGGCTGCAGTCCATGGGGTCACTAAGAGTCGGACACGACTGAGCGACTTCACTTTCACTTTTCACTTTCATGCATTGGAGAAGGAAATGGCAACCCATTCCAGTGTTCTTGCCTGAAGAATCCCAAGGATGGGGGAGCCTGGTGGGCTGCCATCTATGGGGTCGCACAGAGTCCGACACGACTGAAGCGACTTAGCAGCAGTAGCAGCAACAACATGTGGGTGGCCTAGGAGATTTAATTTTTCTACAATGGGCAGGCGGTGGACAATGGAAGGGAATGGTCTGTTCAAGGAAGGGTCTGTAGGGTCCTGCTTGGTTACACAGTTACCAAATTATGTGCTGAATTTCTAGTAAAGAAACTTTACTTTTATAGCTTTCAACTTATAGAAACCATACTTGTAAGAATAGAAGAGATCAAAGGCATTTTAGTGGGGTGTTGTTATAGAATCATATTTACTAAATTAAATCAATAGGGATTTACTCAGTAATTTACTCAGCAGGAACCAAGAAAACTATTTTTTATTTTGAACAGTAAATTGGATTTTACTAGTGCAATTTTATTCAAGAAGGTAATGTCAGGAGAGTGAATAATTTCCTTGGATTAGTCTCACTGCAACAAAGATTTGAAAAGGTGGACAAGGGTTACAGCTCAGTTACAATTCAACATTTTATTCGGTAAACAAAGGATAGAGTGCCTCCGAGGCATGAGGGTGGGCCAACCCCAAAGGAGAAGCCTCAACTCCTCCTTGCTCCCTCTTTTTATACTTTTTGTCTCCTCCTCTCAAGCCTGCCCTATGCAAGTTAGGGCTAGCAACTATCATCAGGCTGGAAGGGTGCATGTTTGTCACCTGAGCTTCCTACTCCAGTCCAGCAATTTTTCCTCTGTTCCCTTTTCTCAGTGTGTTTTCCTTTCTTTGTCTTTTAGCCGGTGCCATTTTGACACCTTTTCTTATTCTACCTACCTAACATTCCCCCATCAAGAGAGGGGAGGTCCCAATTCTTTGCGAATAGGGGTGTCAAGGTCTCTCTGGCTACTTCCTGCTGAGCTGAGATGGCAAGGGCCATTGGGCCTCCCTCTCTTGCTAGTCTCAAGCCTCAGAGTCCTTATAGTGGTGTCCATCTGAGGGCGAGTGAATTTCCTTAGCTAAGACAAACCAAGAGAGAAACAGCAGTGTAGCACAGACGGAATGCAAGAGTTATCCTGAGAAAGCTTAACCTCAGAAATTTAATTTTTGAGGTGATCATTAGAGTGGCACTTATTTTCAGTCATGAATAGATACTGGAGATCTCCCAGAGGCTCACAGGTGTACTGAGTTTCCTCTTCTGGTTTCTTCCATGGCTTGACTCATGAGTAGTGAATCTAGGAATCATGCCCTGGTAACTTGACTGTTGTCGGGGTAGAAAGTATTATAGGGTAGGGCCCGTCCATGTGGGCCAGAGTTGAGCCTTTGGGGACCCATCTTTCCAGATCTTAATAAGGACTTGAGTCATTGGGGCATATAGTGATGGCCATTCAGAATCTTTTGGGTCATGCTTGACACCCCATAAGCATATAGCTTGTTGGAATTGCCCAACAGCCATGGTGTAAGACCACAGGGTCTGGGCCTCTGGATCTAGGAAGAGGTCATTGACTTAAACAAAATGTCTCCCATATAGCATCTCATATGGGTTAAAAGTGACCCGTTCCTTAGGTGCAATATGGGTGTGGAGGAGAGCCACTGGTAAAGCCTTCATCCTTCTGAGCGAGGTCTCCTGGGTTATCTTTTTTATCACTGATTGTAAGAATTGGTTGAATCTCTACCTTTCCTGAAAACTGAGGCCTCCAGGCACAATGGAGGTAATAAGTAATGCCCAATGCTTTAGAGACCCCTTGGGTGATTTTAGAAGTAAATGATACCCCATTGTCACTCTGTAGTGACCTGGGCAGGCCAAATCTCAGAATGATTTCATAAATCAGTTTTCTCACCACCTCCTCAGTCTTCTTATTCTGAGTGGGAAAGCCTTCAATCTAACCTGTGAAAGTATCTGTCATGATTAATAGGTATTTATATATTTGAGAAACTAGCATCAGGGTAAAGCCCATCTGTCTGTCCTCTCCTGAGGAGGTCCCATACAGGATGGGCCAGCTGGGATCTTTGAGTTCCTTGGGAGTTATTCAGTTGGCAAGTGAGACACCAAGAGACTCCTTGCCTCATAGTTATTTGGAGGCCTGCTCCTCTAAAGGATCTTTCTACTGATCTTTAGGGGGCCTTGTTCCCTAGATGAGTAGTGGCATGTAGGGAGTTAACCAGCTTCTGTTGGAGGGTCCCAAGCTGAAAGAGGTTTTGGAACAATGCCATATGATATTCCTGAAAGCCCTCACTCTTGGTTTTAAGAGTCTCACTTTCAGCATATGAAGGAGTTTCTGGCAAATTAGCCTTTGAAACTAGACTGGCAACCCCTATTAAGTCATTTCTCTGTAATGCTGCTCTCTTAGCTGCCTGATCAGCCCGTGGTTCCCTCGTGCCACTTCCACTTCCATGGGTATCCTTTACAGTGGGAGACTGAAACCTCCGCGGGCAGGTGGGACTGCCTAGGAGCCTAAGGATTTGATCACCATACTTGATTGGGGAGCTTTGGGTGGCCAACTGACCTCTTTCTTTCCAAATAGCATTATATGCTTGTAACACCAGAAAGGAACACTTGGGGTCGGTGTAAATGTCTACTTTTTTCCTTTTTCCAGCTCTAAATCTCAAGTCAGAGCTATGAACTCAGCCAGCTGGGCCGATATACCTGGTGGTAAAAGTTTAGCCTTTATGGTTTTGAAATTGGAGAGTACTGCATATCCTTCTCTCCCTTTTCCATCTAAGACAAAGCTGCTTCCATCAGTGCACCAGAATTCCTCAGAATTGGTCGAGGATCTTCTGACAAGCCCTCTCGGAGTTCTGTTCAATGGTCCAAACTGTCTAGGCAATAGTGAAAGGGGAGCAAGCTCTCTGGGGTAGGCAGGAGGGTGGCTGGGTTAAGAGGCTCAAAAGGGTGTACAGTCAGTCCTGGATTTTTCATCAGCATTACCTGATAATTAAGGATTTTGACCAGACATCCCTAAATGGCCTCTCCATTCAGGAGTTGTTTCACTTGGTGGCTTGTAAAAATAGTTTGGCTTCAAGAGAGAGTTTTAAAGCATCTTCTATGAGGACTGCAATATCTGCAAGGTTTCAAAGGCAGGGAGGCCAGCCACAGGTGGTTGGGTTGAGCCTCTTGGATAGTAAGCTATGGGCTGGGGCTCAGGTCCCAACCTTTCAGTTAACACTCCCAAGGCTATTCCTTCCTTTTTTGTGGACATGTAGTTGGAATGGGCTTTCCTGATAGCTCAGTTGGTAAAGAATCCGCCAGCAATGCAGGAGACCCCGGTTCAATTCCTGGGTCAGGAAAATCCCCAGGAGAAGGGATTGGCTATCCACACCAGTATTCTGGTCTGGAGAATTCCATGGACTGTATAGTCCTTGCAGTCTCAAAGAGTCAGACACGACTGAATGACTTTCACTTCACATAGTTGAAATGCTTTTTCTGGGTCTGGCAACCTCAAGGCAGGTGCTTGGGTTAAGGCTTGTCTTAGTGTAACCTCTGCCTCCTTTTTAGGAGGTCCCCATGTCAATGGGATTGAATCATAACATCCTTTTAACCTTTCATATAAGATCTGGGCAATTAGGCCATAGTTGGGAAAGGCAACTGGAGGAGTCCTTATACTCAGTAAGAGGATAGCTTCCTGGACGCATGAGTAATCTGAACTCCCAGGTAATCTGACTTTGACTGGACCATCTATGCCTTAGCAAGGGCGACTTTTTTATCCCCACTCTGCCAAAATGTTTAGAATCTGAATTGCATGTTGTTAGGCATTTTCCTCATCTGCAGAGCATATTAATAGGTCATCTGCATATTGTAATATTTTCCCATTAGGTCCTAAGTCCAGACCTAAGAGACCCATCCCAACTAAGAGCCTGTTCAAAGAGATGGGGGCTATCTCTAAACCCCTGAGGTAATATTGTCCAGGTCATTTGTTGTTTTTCTCCTGGATCTTCTCATATGCTATGCTATGTTAAGTCACTTCAGTCGTGTCCGACTCTGTGTGACGCCATAGACGGCAGCCCACCAGGCTCCCCCGTCCCTGGGATTCTCCAGGCAAGAACACTGGAGTGGGTTGCCATTTCCTTCTCCAATGCATGAAAGTGAAAAGTGAAAGCGAAGTCGTTCAGTCGTGTCTGACTCTTAGCGACCCCATGGACTGCAGCCTACCAGGCTCCTCGGTCCATGGGATTTTCCAGGCAAAAGTACTGGAGTGGGGTGCCATTGCCTTCTCCGGGATCTTCCCATAGATTTTGCTTTTGGAGAGGCTGTAATGAGCTCCTCAGTAGTAAACAGGAGCTGTAAAGCTCTAGGAGATGAGAGGCTTCTCGTCACAAGGATGGTCCCCAGCTTAATGAGTGTGTGTGTGTGTGTGTGTGTGTGTGTGTGTGTGTGTGTGTGTATGTGCACGTGTTAATTGCTCAGTCATGCAGTCATGTTCAACTCTTTGCTACCCCAGGGACTGTAGCCCATCAGGCTCCTCTATTCATGAAATTCTCCAGGCAAGAATACTGGAGTGGGTTGCCATTTCCTTCTCCAGGGGATCTTCCCAACCCAGGAAATTAACATAGATCTCTGCATTGCACAGATTCTTTACCATCTGAGCCACCAGGGAAGCCCTTAGTGAGTTTGTGTCTTCTCAATCAGGATGTAGTATACTCAGGGACCACCAGAAATTGGTGGAAAAATATCTGTCCATCCCTGCAACAAAGAGGTGCTTGGGTGAATTTATCTGTAATTGTTTTCCCTGTAGCACCTGTACCAAATGTTACAGGTCTGTGGAGAAAAGTCTCCAGAGTATGAGGTCAGAATAGTGTAGGTAGCCCCTGTGTCAACCAAAAAATTTTCAGACCTACTTGCCTTATCCAGCTGCCCCCTTGGCTCCAGCCCTGTGATGGTTATCTGTGATAGGTAGGTTGGCTGGAATGGGGCACTTCAGTCCTACTGAACCATCAAGAGGGAAGGCTTGCCACTTGATCTAGAGGCTCTTGGGTCCCAAGGGCAGAATGCCACTCAATTGATGGCATTTGTAGCAGGCTGTTTTTTGAGGCTTGTCATGGTTTGGACACTCTGGCCCAATGCCCCAACTGTCTACAGATGAGGCATTTGTCTGGTGCCTTGTCCTTCAAGGACTTGGGGTTTGCCATAGGGCTTCTCTGGAGGGTGGCCAGTATCTGGGCATACCTTGTCTCTTTCCTTCTCTCCCTTTCCTGGGCCTTGGCCTCCCTCTCCTGTTCTCTGTTATAAAAGGTATTGGTGGCTGTCTGGATCATTTCGTGTAAAGAGGCAGCAGGATCCTGTTGCTGTAGCTGTTGCAACTTTATCCTGATTTCTGATGCACATTGGGACAGGAATTTGTCTTTTAAAATCGCCTGTCCCACATAAGGGTCTAAGTCCAAATTGGTAAACTTTTGGATGGTCCCCTTCTAGTCTTTCCAGAAAGGCAATGGGGTTCTTGTTGGTGCCTGCATTATTGCTGAAACCTGCACACAGCACCACAGCACCACAATGGGCTTCCTTCTATTTCCATGGATGAATTTAGGGTGATTCTTTTTGAAGCTTATCCTATCTAGTACTGT
The DNA here is from genome assembly GCF_029378745.1 of Bos indicus. Classification (NCBI taxonomy): domain Eukaryota; kingdom Metazoa; phylum Chordata; class Mammalia; order Artiodactyla; family Bovidae; genus Bos; species Bos indicus. The sequence goes on from NC_091771.1 coordinate 6,648,691, forward strand.
TGCAACTTGAGAGCTGGGTATCCCCAGGTCAGGGAGCAGATTCTCAGGCAGGTTGAGGCAGGTCAGCTTCCTGGAGATTGAATTCCTGGGCAGGTCAAGGTATGTTGGCCTCCTGGGATCCCCGGATTGGCAGATCCCCAAGCAAGTTGAGGCATGTTAACCTCCCGAGGACCAGATCCCCAGGAAGGTTGAGGCTGGTATACCTCCTGGGACCCCCAGACTGGAGTTGGGTGTCCTCAAGGTCTCCAGCATGACTAGTGCTGGGTTGGATTAAGGGGTTGTAATCAGAGAGCCAGGCACCCCCAGATTGGGATTTGGGTATTCCCAGGGATTCCAGCAGAGAGTTGTTGGATGGGCCTAATTCATTGCTGGTTTATCTGCCCCAGATGGGAATCGATAGCATAATGGGAAGCAATCCAAGCCTGTGTCCTGAGACCGGGAACCTGGAAAAATAGCAAAAAGCCTAATTCTCTTTCACCCTGAGGAAAGGCATATCACAGATTTCCTCCCCCAGTCCTCCATAAGAGCAATTTAGGGCGTCTCCAATGACAAACATTTCATTGTCATAGGCCCACTCTAGGTAACAACAGAAGTAATGATAAAGGAATGGGTTTTCAGGTAGGGGCATTAAAAGTATTTTAATAATGGCTGGGTGGAGCAATGTTGCCTGCAGAGGGGGCAGGGTTGTGGTTGTAGGAGTTGAGGCATAAAGTGGTTTAAGGGCCAGGGACAGCTAAACTTACAGAAAATGTCAAGAGGAAATAGATCATATGTTCAATAAAGTGGAATGGAGATTTGATCCAGGGGGTATGTTCCCAGCTTTAGGAGAAGAATGGTAAGTATTTGGGCCCAAATGGTCTACAAGGATAACTTTCAACTTGGCAAACATCATAACTGGAGGCCCAATTGCCCTTGAAGGGATGCCACCAACAGATGGATTTCTAGTAGGCATTGTGTGCCTGTCACCCACCCTAGCAGGTCCCCTGACTGATGCTTTTGTCAAGCATGTTGTAGGAAACACAGGAGATGAAGGCCTGAATCTCCAGAGGGATTGGACACTATACAATATTTCCTAAGGGCCAGCCATTTTCTGGTTGTCCAGACACAAAGGTGCAGAGACAACACTGTGGACCCAGACAGGGCTCACAAAAAGAGCATACCTTCTGGAACTAGAAAGCTGATGACTCTCCCAATACTTTTCAGACAGTGGCATAGGTGGGGGGTGAGACTAGAGGACGGGAGGAAAAATAAGTAGGAAGAATGTTTGAAGGAATCCTTTTCATAACCTGCCGGGAAAGCTGCTAAATGCCTGACCTGTGTCCACGTAGTTTTCTTTGCCCTGAGTCCTTGGAACAATGAAAATTAAGGACAGAAGAACCCTTACCTTCTTGGGCAGCAGCTACTGGGGTACAGAGGACAGTGGAACCTTCAGGACACTTCAGGGAGTAACCCCTGCCAGAATCCCTCAGTTACATCTACAGCTGCTCACCTGTTCACAAGGGGTTTGAGGAGACAAGAAATGAGAAACTGTAAAGAAATTAAGATTTTGTTAGCTATGTGGTCTTTCCAGCCATAGAGGTGAGACCTTCCTACCTTATCTGGAGGTCTTCTGAAACTGAGTCTCGTGAGCTTTCCACCACATTAGGTTTTTTTTTTTTTTTTTTTTGGCTAGCAAATTAAGATGTAGACATTAAAAAATAAATACTATATTTGTCAAAAATCAATAAAACAATGAAAGATTCAAACTTTCATGAATTTTTACGAGAATAGCATTTAAGCTTTAGCTACTCATTTATTCTATGCTTTTATTTTCTATTTTTCATTTTTTTTACTATTCATGTAAGATCAATATTGATTTCTCCTGAAAACTGTTATAAAAACAATCAGATTTTTTAAATAGAGAATCTCCATTTACTGTTGAAAGGTAGTGATGATTATTGGTCAATTACATCAATTTTTCTTACTTATTTCAGTTAGCATAAACATAAGAACCCCCCCCCAAAAAAAAACTAGCGTAATATAGTGGATTTTTTACTTCTAGTAAATAAGTAATGACATTTAGTGTGAGTTTTATTTTTAACAGAGCTGTTTCCCATTTTAATCATGTATCTTTTGCGAAACCACTATTGCTTTGCAGTCTCTGCTGTCTTCTGCCTTGCAAATTGAATCTCCTGCTAAAGCAAGTCAGCTTTCTTTAACATAAAACTGTGTGTATGTGTGCATGAGACAGAAAATCAGAATCCCTATGGTAGGTATCTTGTTTAATTAGTCTGGAGATTTTGATAAATCCTCAATACTTCGGGTTCAAGAAACAATTGAAACTCTCATTATTTTGATGAAGAATTCTTTTTACTTAGATACATTTTCACAATAGCTACTTGTACACTGCTGAAATTAGAATTAATAGGCAATATATTTGGCTTGAAAGAGGCATACAAAATAACTATTTTACTTCATGGATATGTGTATTTGGGTGTAAATAAATAGAGAAAATAAGTCAGGTCTTGGGATATTGCACAATGTAATAGTATCAGATGTCATTGTTTCCAGGGGGATGGAAACAGCAATTTCTGTGTACTAACTCAAACTAAAATGTCATAAAAAATTGCATTTCACAGCAGCAAGCCAGAAAAATAGTACATAACATCATTATTAGAAGTTTTATTTAAGCATCTTCAACACACTTCATGTGCTACATAACTCTTTTAAAATAGGAAAGAATAACAAGCATAAATGAGTTGCACAATTAAAAATCAAAAGACGCATGCTTTGACAGGACAGAGAAATTACAAGAGGACATCATGAAAGTTTCAATCAATCTAATAATTAGGTCTACTCTTACTTACGTGGGTACTGTTAGATGCTTACTTAGGATAATGTTTTTGCAGCAAACCATTGGACATACATAATTCTTGCGGTTAACTGCTCCCAAGGATTTCTTTTTATCACATTTTATATAAAATGTTTTTTAATATTATCACATTAATAAACATGTGGTCAGGTGGCAAAAGTGGTAAAAAACTTGTCTGCAAATGCAGGAAACTTGAGACTTTGGTTCAACTCTTGGGTTGGAATGATCCCATGGAGAAACGCAAGGCAACCCACTTCTGTATCTTGCCTGGAGAATCCCACGGACAGAGGAGTCTGGCGGGCTATATGTCCATCGGGTCGCAAAGAGTTGGCCATGATTGAAACAACTAGCACACACGCACATCAGCTGTTGTTCAGTCACCCAGCTGTGTCCAACTCTTTGAGACTCCAAAGACTGCAACACACCAGGCCTCCCTGTCCCTCGCCATCTCCCAGAGTTTGCCCAAGTGCATGTCCATTGCATCAGTGATGCCACCCAGCCACCTCATCCTCTAACACCCTCTTCTCTTTCTGCTTTCAATTTTTTTCAGCATCAGGGTCTTTTCCAATGAGTCAGCTGTTTGCATCAGGTGACCAAAACATTGGAGCTTCAGCCTCAGCATTGATCCTTCCAATAAGTTACTCAGGGTTGATTTTTTTTAAGATTGACTGGTTTGACCTCCTTGCTGTCCAAGGGACTCTCTGGAGTCTTCTCCAGCACCACTAGTTGGAAAGCATCAGCTCTTCAGTGCTCTGCCTTCTTCACAGTGCAGCTCTCACAGACATATGTGACCACTGGAAAGATTATAGCCTTGACTATATGGACCTTCCTCCCAATGTAAGAAACATAAAGGAAGTGGGTTCAATCACAGGGTTGGGAAGATCCCCTGGAGTAGGAAGTGGAAACCCACTCCAGTATTCTTGCCTGGAGAATAACATGGACAGAGGAGTCTGGCAAGCTAAAGTCAATAAGATCACACAGAGTCAGACACAACTGAAGTGACTTAGCTAAAAGCAGTAACTACTTATAAGTTGTCATAAGGATCACTTCAGTTATTACTGGAAAAGTGTCTCAAGTCCGGAGCATAGTAAATATACACAGATCTGTGTTAAACATATAAATAAAGTACAATTGTATTTTAAAACAGGGATCATGCTTAATAGATTAAGAATAAAGAGTCCTTGGAATATTTCTGACATAAAAATGAAATTGAGAAAAAATAATTTTTAGAAAGCAGATATGGAAAACATGCTTATGAAAGAAATATAGCAGAAGAAATAGCCAATGATGCAACAAAGCAAAATGCAAAACAGAGAAAATACCTCTATCTTTTCTGCGACTTAAGACCTGTATCTGCATATATTATAAGATATAGATCTCTTCCAGTTCAGCTCAGTTCAGTCACTCAGTCCTGTCCGACTCTTTGCGACCCCATGAATCACAGCATGCCAGGACTCCCTGTCCGTCACCAACTCTTGGGGTTCACTCAGACTCATGTCCATCAAGTCAGTGATGCCATCCAGCCATCTCATCCTCTGTTGTCCCCTTCTCCTCCTGCCCCCAATCGCTCCCAGCATCAGAGTCTTTTCCAATGAGTCAGCTCTTCCCATCAGGTGGCCAAAGTACTGGAGGTTCAGCATTAGCATCATTCCTTCCAAAGAAATGCAAGGGCTGATCTCCTTCAGAGTGGATGGGTTGGATCTCCTTGCAGTCCAAGGGACTCTCAAGAGTCTTCGCCAACACCACAGTTCAAAAGCATCAATTCTTCGGCGCTCAGCATTCTTCACAGTCCAACTCTCACATCCATACATGACCACAGGAAAAACCATAACCTTGACTAGCCGGACCTTTGTTGGCAAAGTAATGTCTCTGCTTTTGAATATGCTATCTAGGTTGGACATAACTTTTCTTCCAAGGAGTAAGCGCCTTTTAATTTCATGGCTGCAATCACCATCTGCAGTGATTTTTGGAGCCTAAAAAATAAAGTCTGACACTGTTTCCACTGTTTCCCCATCTATTTCCCATGAAGTGATGGGACCAGATGCCATGATCTTCGTTTTCTGAATGTTGAGCTTTAAGCCAACTTTTTCACTCTCCTCTTTCACCTTCATCAAGAGGTTCTTCAGTTCCTCTTCACTTTCTGCCATAAGGGTAGTGTCATCTGCATATCTGAAGTTATTGATATTTCTCCTGGAAATCTTGATTCCAGCTTGTGCTTCTTCCAGCCCAGCATTTCTCATGATGTACTCTGCATATAAGTTAAATAAGCAGGGTGACAATATACAGACTTGATGTACTTCTTTTCCTATTTGGAATCAGTCGGTTGTTCCGTGTCCAGTTCTAAATGTTGCTTCCTGACCTGCATACAAATTTCTCAAGAGGAAGGTCAGGTAGTCTGGTATTCCCATCTCTTTCAGAGTTTTCCACAGTTTATTGTGATCCACACAGTCAAAGGCTTTGGCCTAGTCAATAAAGCAGAAATAGATGTTTTTCTGGAACTCTCTTGCTTTTTTGATGATCCAGCAGATGTTGGCAATTTGATCTCTGGTTCCTCTGCCTTTTCTAAAACCAGCTTGAACATCTGGAAGTTCATAGTTCATGTATTGCTGAAGCCTGGCTTGGAGAATTTTGAGCATTACTTTACTAGCATGTGAGATGAGTGCAATTGTGCGGTAGTTTGAGCATTCTTTGGCATTGCCTTTTTTGGGATTGGAATGAAAACTGGCCTTTTCGAGTCCTGTGGCCACTGCTGAGTTTTCCAAATTTGCTGGCATGTTGGGTGCAGCAGTTTCACAGCATCATCTTTCAGGATTTGAAATAGCTCAACTGGAATTCCATCACCTCCACTAGCTTTGTTCTTTGTGATGCTTTCTAAGGCCCACTTGACTTCACATTCCAGGATGTCTGGCTCTAGGTCAGTGATCACACCGTCGTGATTATATGGGTCATAAAAATCTTTTTTGTATAGTTCTTCTGTGTATTCTTGCCACCTCTTCTTAATATCTTCTCCTTCTGTTAGGTCCATACCATTTCTGTCCTTTATCGAACATTTGCATGAAATGTTCCCTTGCTATCTCTAATATGCTTGAAGAGATCTCTAGTCTTTCCCATTCTGTTGTTTTCCTCTATTTCTTTGCATTGATCGCTGAGGAAGGCTTTCTTATCTCTTCTTGCTATTCTTTGGAACTCTGCATTCAGATGCTTATATTTTTCCTTTTCTCCTTTGCTTTTCACTTCTCTTCTTTTCACAGCTATTTGTAAGGCCTCCCCAGACAGCCATTTTGCTTTTTTGAATTTCTTTTCCATGGGGATGGTCTTGATCCTTGTCTCCTGTACAATGTCACGAATCTCAGTCCATAGTTCATCAGGCACTCTATCTATCAGATCTAGGCCCTTAAATCTATTTCTCACTTCCACCGTATAATCATATGGGATTTGATTTAGATCATATCTGAATGGTCTAGTGGTTTTTCCTACTTTCTTCAATTTCAGTCTTAATTTGGCAATAAGGAGTTCATGATTTGAGCCACAGTCAGCTCCTGGTCTTGTTTTTCTTAACTGTATAGAGCTTCTCCATCTTTGGCTGCAAAGAATATAATCAATCTGATTTCGGTGTTGACCATACGGTGATGTCCATGTGGAGAGTCTTCTCTTGTGTTGTTGGAAGAGGGTGCTTGCTATGACCAGTGCATTTTCTTGGCAAAACTCTATTAGTCTTTGCCCTGCTTCATTCCATATTCCAAGGCCAAATTTGCCTGTTACTCCAGGTGTTTCTTGACTTCCTACTTTTGCATTCCAGTCCCCTATAAGGAAAAGGACATCTTTTTTTGGGTGTTAGTTCTCAAAGGTCTTGTAGGTCTTCATAGAACCATTCAACTTCAGCTTCTTCAGTGTTACTGGTTGGGATATAGACTTGGATTACTGTGATATTGAATGGTTTGTCTTGGAAACAAACAGAGATCATTCTGTCATTTTTGAGATTGCATCCAAGTACTGCATTAAGGACTTCTGTTGACCATGATGGCTACCCCATTTCTTCTGAGGGATTCCTGCCCACAGTAGTAGATATAATGGTCATCTCAGTTAAATTCACCCATTCCAGTCCATCTAAGTTCGTTGATTCCTAGAATGTCGACAGTCACTCTTGCCATCTCTTGTTTGACCACTTCCAATTTGCCTTGATTCATGTACCTGACATTCCAGGTTCCTATGCAATATTGCTCTTTACAGCATCAAACCTTGCTTCTATCACCAGTCACATCCACAGCTGGGTATTGTTTTTGCTTTGGCTCAATCCCTTCATTCTTTCTGGAGTTATTTCTCCACTGATCTCTAGTCAGCATATTGGGCCCCTCCTGACCTGGGGAGTTCCTCTTTCAGTATCCTATCATTTTGCCTTTTCATACTGTTCATGGGGTTCTCAAGGCAAGAACACTGAAGTGGTTTGCCATTCCCTTCTCCAGTGGACCATATTCTGTCAGATCTCTCCACTATGCCCCGCCCATCTTGGGTGGCCCCACAGGCATGGCTTAGTTTCATTGAGTTAGACCAGGCTGTGGTCCTAGTGTGATTAGATTGACTAGTTTTCTGTGAGTATGGTTTCAGTGTGTCTGCCCACTGATGCCCTCTCACAACACCTACTGTCTTATTTGTATTTCTCTTACCTTGGACGTGGGGTATCTCTTCACGGCTGCACCAGCAAAGCGCAGCCGCTGCTCCTTACCTTGGACGAGGGGTGTCTTCTCACTGCTGCCCCTTCTGACCTTGAACGTGGAATAGCTCCTCTAGGCCCTCCTGCACCCGCGCAGCCACCGCTCCTTGAAGGTGGGGTAGATCCTCCGGGCTGCCGCCTCTGGCCTCGGACACAGGGTAGCTCCTCTAGGCCACCGCCCTTGACCTCTGACACGGGGTAGCTCCTCTTGGCCATCCCTGCGCCGTCGCAGCCTGGCACTCTTGGCCGCTGCCCCTGACTTTGGACGTGGGGTAACTCCTCTTGGCCGCCTCCTCTCGGGCATGGGGTCCTCCCGGCTTCTGCCCCTGACCTTGGACGTGGGGTAGCAGCCTGCGCTAAATGCGCGGGTCGCAGCCACCTGCGCTAAATGCGCCGGTCGCAGCCTATTTTTATATATTTATTTCTTGGCAATTGCATTTACTCTAATTTTTTAAAGTTTTTATAATGTTGTGTTGATGTCATATTGTGTTACCATACAACAACGTAAATCAACCACAACACATAAGTCATTTCACATTGACCCATTAAGAAAAAATTTAAGTTGTCTTTTTTTGTTGTTTTCATTTTTTAATATAAATTTATTTGTTCTAATTTTCTTACTATATTAGTTAATCTTTCTCTGTTAGTAAAGAGGGATTGCACATCCGTCTATGTGAGATAAACAGATGACTTCCAAACTATGCAAAATTAATTGCAGAGTAATAATCTCTGCACAAGGGGAAACACATGAAAAGGAGGGTGAGAGAATAATGGGACGTGAAGAATAGTGTATGCCCACCCCCACCCCCCCCCACCCCCGTCAATATACAAATACACTACGTGTTAGACCATTGGTAAGAGAACACTGTAAAAGTTCTCGTTAAAAAAAAAAAAAAGATAGAGAATAAATATTTTAGATTCTGAAAACTAACAAACATACTTAAAATTTAGCTTATTTTATAAACCAGCTATGTGTGTTGCTTTTAGAGAACTATATGTCTTTATGAATATGGAAGGAAAATCAGAGATTTGATCAGTTTTTCATAGTAAAATTAAAAATTTAGAATATCTGAAGACTTTACAGCTCTCTATTGTTGTTTTTGTGGTTCAGTTGCTAAGTTGTGTCCAACTCTTTGCAACCCCATTATGGCAGCATGCCACACCTCCCTGTCCCCCACTATCTCCCAGAGTCTGCCCAAGTATCCAACCATCTCATCCCCTGTTGCCCCCTTCTTCTCATGCCATCAATATTTCCCAGCATCAGGATTTTTCCACTGAGTTGGCTGTTTGCATCATGTGGCCAAAGTATTAGAGCTTCAGCATAAGTCCTTCCAATGAGTATTCAGTGATGATTTCCTTTAGGATGGACTGGTTTGATTTCCTTATTGTCCAAGAGACTCTCAAGAGTTTTCTCCTGCACCACAATTTGAAAGCATCAATTTTTTGGTGCTCAGCCTGCTCTATGGCCCAGCTCTCACATCCATACATGACTACTGGAAAAACCATAGCTTTGACTAGACGGACTTTTGTCAGCAAAGTGATGCCTCTGCTTTTTAGTACCCTATGATAGCTCAGCTGGTAAAGAATCCATCTGCAATGTGGGAGACCTGAGTTCAATCCCTGGGTTGGAAAGATCCCCTGGAGAAGGGAAAGGCTACCTACTTGGGCACTCTGGCCTGGAGAATTCCAGGTACTGTATAGTCCATGGGGTCACAAAGAGTCAGACACAACTGAGTGAATTTCACTTTCATTTTCACTAGGTTTGCAACTGGTTTTCTTCTAAGAAGCAAGCATCTTCTAATTTCATGGCTGTAATCACCATCTACAGTGATTTTCGGTCAGTCAATCAGTTCAGTCACTCAGTGGTGTCCGACTCTTTGGAACCCATGGACTGCAGCACACCAGGCCTCCTGGAGCTTACTCAAACTCATGTCCATCGACTCGGTGATGCCATCCAACCATCTCATCCTCTGTCATTCCCTTCTCCTCCCACTTTCAATCTTTCCCAGCATTAGGGTCTTTTCAAGTGAGTCAGCTCTTCACATCAGGTGGCCAAGGTATTGGAGTTTCAGCTTCAGCATCAGTCTTTCCAATGAATCTTAAGGACTTATTTCCTTTAGGATAGACTGGTTGGATCTCCTTGCAGTCCAAGGGACTCTCAAGCGTCTTCTCCAACACCACAGTTCAAAAGCATCAGTTCTTCAGCGTGAGCCCAAGAAAGTAAAATCTGTCACTGCTTCCACCTTTCCCCCTTCTATTTGTCATAAAGTGGGACTGGATTCCATGATCTCAGTTTTTTGAGTTTTCAGCCAATTTTTTTTCAGTTTCCTCTTTCACCTTCATCAGCAGGCACTTTAATTCCTCTTTGCTTTGTGCCAGTAGAATGGCAATATTGACGATATTTCTTCCGGCAATCTTGATTCCAGCTTGTACTTCATCCAGCCCAGCATTGTGCACAATATACTCTGCACACAAGTTGAGTAAGATTCTAACTGTTGCTTCTTGACCCACATACAGGGTTCTCAGGGGACAGGTAAGGTGGTCCAGTATTCCCATTTCTTTAAGAGTTTTCCAGTTTGTTGTAATCTGCAGTCAAAGGCTTTGCCATAGTCAATGAAACAGAACTAGATGTTTTTCTGGAGTTCCCTTGCTTTATGATTCAGCGAATGTTGGCAATTTGATCTTGGTTCCTCTGCATATTTTAAATATAGCTTGTATATCTGGAAGTTCTCTATTCAGGTACTGCTAAAGGCTAGTTTAAAGGATTTTGTGCATAACCCTTACTAGCATGGGAAATGAGTTCAATTGTCTGGCAGTTTGAACATTCTTTAATACTGCCCTTCTAGGGAATGAGAAGGAAGATTGATATTTTCCAGTCCTGTGTCCACTGCTGGGTTTTCCAAATTTGCTGGCATATTGAGCACAGCACTTAAACAACATTATCTTTTAGAATTCTAAAAAACTCAGCTGGAATTCCATCACCCTCACTAACTTTATTGGCAGCAATGCTTCCTAAGGCCCTATTGAGTTCAACTCCAGGAAGTCTGGCTCTAGGTGAATGTCCACACCATCATGTTTATCCATAAGAATAAACTTTTTTGTACAGTTCTGTGTATTCCTGCCACTTCTTCTTGATCTTGTCTGCTTCTATTAGGTCCTTACCATGTCTGTCCTTTATTGTGCCCATCTTTGTATGAAATATTCCTTTTTATCTCCAATTTCCTGAATAACCTCTAGTCTTTGCATTTTCCTCTATTTCTTTGTATTGTTCACTGAAGAAGACCTTCTTATCTCACGTTGTAATTCTCTGGAATGCAGCATTCAGTTGGGTATACCCTTCCATTTCTCCCTTGCTTTTTTGCTTCTGTTCTTCCCTCAGCTATTTGTAAAACCTCCTCAGACAACCACTTTTCCTTGTATTTCTTTTCCTTTGGGATGATTTTGATCACTGCCTCCTGCATAATGTTATAAACCTCTGTCCATAGTTCTTCAGGCACTCTGTTTGCCAGATCTAATCTCTTGAATCTATTTGTCACTTCCACTGTATAATCATAAAGGATTTGATTTAGGTCATATCTGAATGGCATAGTGGTTTTCCCCACTTTCTTTAGTTTAAGCCTGGATTTTTCCCTAAATTGCTGATGATCTGAATTAGAGTAAGCTCCCGGTGTTGTTTATGCTGACTGTATAGAGTTTCTCTATTTTTGGCTGCAAAGAATGTAACCAATCTGATTTTTACATTGACCATTTGGTGATGTCCATGTGTAAAATTGTCTCTTGTGTTGTTGGAGAGGGTGTTTGCTATGACCAGTGTGTTCTCATGGCAGAATTCTGATATCCTTTGCCCTATTTCATTTTGTACTCCAAGGTCAAACTTGCTTGTTACTCCAGGTATCTCTTGACATCCCACATTTGCAGTCCAATCTCCTATGATGAAAATGACATATATATTGGTCTTAGTTCTAGAAGGTATTGTAGGTCTTCATAGAACTGGTCAACCTCAGCTTCTTTGGCATCAGTAGTTGGGGCTTAGACTTGGATTGCTCATGTTCTAAATACGGTATCCTTTTTTTTTTTTTTTTTTTTTTAAGGCCAACATTTATTACTGGTGAGGGATAACTTAAAGAACACTTCTGACCACTGGGATGTAGGCTTATTTTCTCTCAAACATATTAATATTAAATGACATTAAAAAGAAGAAAAACTGTTTTGATTAAATAAACTGTACAATAACAAGGTTTAAATCAAAATCATGATTTGATTTAATTTTACATTTTTTTACCCAGGAAAATTTCCCCCAAAATTACGTGTAACTTGAAAGGAATTTTCATAACAGCATTACCAAAGTAATAGGTGTTGCTGTAATGTTTTCACAAACATTCCTTTAAAAGTGTGGAATTAATGTTTCATGTGTTCCAAAGCAGCAGGCTAAATTACTTTATAAATGGAATATATTGAGTATATATTACAACATTTCTGGATTTTTAATTTACCAGTTTTATCTTCTGGGTAAATATCCAATTTACTCTCAGTTTTTCTGGAAAACTTTGACACATTTATTCATTTACAGATTTCAAATGTACATCTTTAGTCTTGGAAAGTAACAATTGAGCTATTTTAGTTCAATTTCTTTCAGAAGTAATTTTATTTCCAGATCCCAAAGAATTGTTAAAAGTTAGTATTTCACGAGTAGTTTATGGAATTCATTGCTTTACAGAAATATTGACAATTACACCAATGCAATGTTCTAGGAAAGGAACTTGATGATTTTGACTCACTGATGTAACACTTTGACAAGGGAAATACAGCTCCTCTATGTGAAAGGAGTCATTGATTATTCCTCCCCTTCTCTGTTTTCTTGTGCATCTTTTAACTTTTATTTATGTTTATAAAGCAAAATCAAGCATCACCCCAGGGATACTGATCTGGAAGATCTAAGATATTCACTGTTTTTATAGACTAACATGCGCATCATGGAGATAGGCATTAAGTCAATTCAGAGCAGATGCAATTCTCAGAGGTAAATTTCATTCAGTAAATATTTACTGAGTGGCTATTGTATGTGAGTAACTGTTCTAAGCTTTAGAGATTCAAAGACCAGACCTCAAAGATTTTAGGAAAGAGTAGTACAGACAGATAGGTAAACAGATAATTTCTGGCTTCTTTTTTTTCCCCGTTCTAAATACAAAACTTTTTCCATTTTCCTTTAAAATACCCTTGAGAATACAGAAAAATCAAAATCTGGCAACAACACCAAATGTTTGCTCTTGCTTTGGAGAAGTTTTCCACTAAATGAATGATAGAAAAGATTGAATTTAGAATACAGTCTTGATTACTCATTGTATGCCATATGCTTAATCAGAACAGACAAAACTAAAAGGAGACTGACGTAATGACTCCACCAATTATCTATACATAAATCCAGAGTTCAGAGCTTGCAAAGATGAAAATGAAAACAAAATTTCTTCCCTCCCAAGAAATGCATAAGAAAGAAAAACAACAGGTGGATTTCCCTCTAAAATAATATAAAAATATATTTTAAGTCTGTCAGAGCCAGAATTCTTAACTCATTCCCTGCTAGGCCCTCCTGTGATGCAAACAAACTAGTTCCCAACATGTAAAAGTGTAAACAATAGAGAACAAGAGGTTAAAAATGTGGAAGAGGATATCCTAGACAAAGTGTAAGTGTTTAAAAATGGGCCTTGTAAGTGAAGTGTTTGCCTGCCAAGAAGAACCAGAAATAGTAACATAGTAACAGAAAAGGACACATAATACTAACAGAGTGGGTTTCAGGGGACATTATAGATAAGCAGCCTCTAAGTAGAATAACAGTGAATGGTTAGATTTATATAGGCCTGGAGGTTTTGAATCTCTTTCTAGATTTGGAGTGACTTTTACTTAAATCTGGCCTGTTTTATTAGCACACAAGAGTATGAAGATGCAATTAAAATGTAATCCAATAGTTCAACAGGATATGTTATTTTTTTGTGAATGAATATCCCAATTTTAACCATGATATTATCTTCCCTCGTGGCTCAGACAGTAAAGCGTCTGCCTGCAATGCAGGAGACCCAGGTTCAATCCCTGAGATGGGAAGATCCCCTGAGGAGGCAATGGCAACCCACTCCAATACTCTTGCCTGGAAAATCCCATGGACAGAGGAGCCTGGTAGGTTACGGTCCATGGGGTCGCAGAGAGTCGGTGATACTAAATGCCATCTAAAAGCATTATGTGTGGCTAAATTTGTAGACTATGCTAAATCCATCTGCATGCTCTATTTGGCTTATAGGACAGACACAATGCAGATCATCTATAGAATATAATTTTTTTTATTACAAGAAGAGCGATAGCTAGACTAAAAAAATAACATTTTAAATACGACACTACTCTGAAGAATTTTTGCTTCGCAAGTGGCGCTAGTGATAAAAAACTTTCCTTCCAATGCAGGAGACTTAAGCGGTGTGGGTTTGATCTCTGGATATGGAAGATCCCCTGAAGTAGGGTATGGCAGCCTACTCCAGTATTCTTGCCTGGAGAAGCCCATGGACAGAGGATCCTGGCGAGCTACAGTCCATGGATTCTCAAAGAGTTGGATACGACTTAAGTGACTGAGCATGAGCACGTTCTGAAGACATTGCATTAAATCCTTACCAAAAAAAAAAAAAAATGAGAATCAGAGACAAGTAGCTGTTAAAACATAGCTGTTAAATAACTTGACAGAAGTCAAGACGTCTCTCTAGGCCTATCACTTATCAACAGGCAGCTTATCTAGTCTCAGTGTTCACAATGACTTAATTGGGGTCGTTCACTCTGAAACAAAGAGGCGGGAAGGTATCACCCACAATCCATGGTCTAATTTCTAGGGTCAGTTAGAAATTCTTTTCACTTGGCTTTAATGGATTGTTATGGTGTTCCCTATGTCACCCCTATTGCAATCACAGACATAAGGAATATTATGAAGATTTTTTAGGATAAACTTAAATAAAAACTAGTCACTAGAGTGACTTTTTTCCCCTTGGTGTCTTCCTTTTCTGATCTTTTATTATCACTAATTTATTTTAATTGGAGGCTAATTACTTTAAAATATTGTGGTGGTTTTTGCCATGCATTGACATGAATCAGCCTTTACATACCTATCGCTCATTGATTTGTTTGTTTACTTTGAATTTATTATCGCTGAAACAATCAAGAAAACTCTTCCTTCAGTAAACGGTATCCTAGCAGAGCACTATGGCTTATATATCTTTTCAGTATCAGATCTGAGGGAGTGTCAGAATCTGATCAAATATAATTCAAGACAAGACTCAGATTTTTTTTAATAAAATATTTTCTCTTAATATGGTTTATTTCAAATCAGTGTGCAAATTAAGAAATATTCCTCAAACTTAGTAGAAAATTAAATTTCATTCAATTTCCATTGCTGTTATGGAGTTTTGTCCATTTAAAAGAAGAATAATCTAGGCTTAGCTTGAATATAAATGCTGTCTAATCATGGCAAACCTTTGGGCTAAATATAATGATGACCTTTTAAGCATCATAAACTGAGACTCAAAATGTTATGTACGGAGCTCAAAGAAATGGATAGGATAGACTTTTTTAACCCAGACTTTCATCCTTCAAAATAGATGCTTTTTTTAATTAAACCATAGTATCTATTTTCTTTTATTTTATGCATTTTGAGGAAGATTATGAGAAGTAAATGTTTTAACAGACATTAGGATGTCTCGTTAGATCTTTCCTCACTGAATAATGCAAAGGTTCTTTATCATATATAAACTCACAATGCTAACTTTAACTTTTCTTCCATATTTAGATGTTTTATAATTTTTTATTTGCATTATGTAATATAATAAAAATAAACACAGTGTTGCTTTCTATAAAAATAAATGCAACCATTCTATTTACTGTAATTAGAGATTCCTTTCCCACTTTTTTATATATTCAATATGCATTAAGATATCTTAAATACAGCAATGATCAATCAATAAATGTTTCATAGTTGCAAACAGGATAAAATAATTTGCATCTTTGACAGACATAGATATATTTCTATGTATATGCACGTACAACTTCTGCCTTTTTCCTTGGCCTGTCTTAATATTATCCCTTATATCCATTATAAGTGTATTCCATGTGGATCTTTAATTTCAGAATTTATCAAAAGTTCAGGATAGAACATGTAAATTTGAATTAAATCTGCTGCTTTCATTGACTATGACATTAAATGTCTGGAAGGGAAATGGTTTATATGAATTATCTTAAAAGACAAAATGAAATGTAGCATGATATTTGGAATATAAAATTATAAAACTGCTTATTGTGAAAAAAACTATATAATAAAGGATAAATGATGATCCTCTGAAAATTAAATTATACAATTAGTAAGTGTGATGAAATAAACCAGAGAAAATTTAAAGCTGAAATTTGATTTTTGTGCAGTAGGACTTGATTATAATCATATAAAGGCATCCTCAACTATCTAAATCATTTGTCTCAAAGAATGAGAACAAAAAATAAAACAGTATCTTAAATATTTATTAGCCAATGAATTATTTTAAAAGATGGGCTATAAAAACAAAAATTATTAAAAGTCCAATCAAATACTGTGCATAAAGTAGTACAATATAATATCCATTATTGGGTAAATTTATAAACATCACATTTTGGTCACTTGTCATTAAGCAATTTATTAACACAATTTTTTTTTTTTTCTGATTCAGTGTTCACAAAGCAAACAGATAAAATCAATTTCTGGCTTAATCTGATATGTCATAAAAAGAAAGAAGATTAAAAGTAGTCAGTAAAAGACAAGCTAATGAACACAACAATGTGACACTGTACACACAATATACACAAATGTGGGTATGGATGTGGATGTCTATCTGTGACGTACATCTGTGATGTGCTTGTAGTTTACCCTATGAGTAATCTCTAAGAAAGTATAAAACAAAACAAAATGCTGATAATTTACATTGGTATAAAAAACTTCATAATTCCATGGTTTATTTTTAATGTAACATTTCAACTAATTTAGTATTAAAATGTGTCATTCATAAAGCTTCTGTGGATTATTACAGAAGAAAACTTAATCTAATGGCTAGGGTATTAATAGAGGAAAATTATGTCACAGTAATAACCAGGCATTCCTTTTCAGTGATCCTGATGATATAATAAATCCTTCCTTCACCCTAGTTTCCCAGTTGTGATAATGTTACATCAAAAGAAATTCTCAAAGCCTTTTCAAAATTAAAGAAATCAGGAGTCCCTTTTTCCATCCATGGTAACAAACCATCCCCTAATCATTTTTCAACCTTGCTAATTTGTAGCCAAATTTTCAGCCTTAGGGGATCATCGTCTCATTGGAGTTGACTGATAGATCTGGCATTGTAAATTCTCCAGAGCTTCTCTAGGGAAAAAGAACTGAACACTTCATAAATATAGTATTTTCCACTGCTAGCAATGTAACCATAGTCGTTCCCATCTTCTAGAATGTCAGTTCAGTTCATTCGCTCAATTGTGTCCTACTCTTTGTGACCGCATGGCCTGCAGCACACCAGAGTTCCCTGTCTATCACCAACTCCCAGAGCTTGCTCAAACTCATGTCCATCCAGTCAGTGATGCCATCTAATCATCTTATCCTCTGTTGCCCCCTTCTCCTCCTGCATTCAATCTTTCCCAGCATCAAGGTCTTTTCTAATGAGTCAGCTCTTCACAACATAGGGACACAGAATTAAAAGAGTACTACAACTCACATTTCAGAAATTAAATAGTTCACCTTTGAAACAGTTCTAGAAAACAAGTGGACTATTGAAATGTAAAGGAGAACAAAAAGAAGCCTGAAAGAGTTGCTTTAGATTTGCAACATGTACATACGAGGCCATCTTTTAAAAAGCTGTGGGTACACTTATCTCCCTCTTCCCATCACTTTTATTAACTCTTCTAAAGGCATAGTGTTTTACCTCAAACTGATTCAATTGAATGTAGGAGAAAATATGTAAAAATGAGTGGATACAGCCAGAAAGAAAATAAAGTGCACTCTAAAGGTATCTCTGAATGTGTGCTGAGTCACTCAGTCATGTCCAACTCTTTGAAAACCCATGGACCATAGCCCACAAGACTCTTCTGCCCATGGGATTTTCCAGGGAATAATACAGAAATGGGTTGCCAATTCCTACTCCAGGGGATCTTCCCAATTCAGGGACTGAACCCATCTCTTACATCTCCTGCACTGACAAATAAATTCTTAGACACTGCACCACCTGGGAAACCCTAGAATTGATATTAGCCTCTTCCTTTAGAAGTCTACCTTTTACGGGCATTCTTTTTTTTTTTTTTTTTAACTATTTTGAAACCTGGGTTAATTGTGCTCATCTCTGACACCACCCCTCCCCTCGATATCCACCCGGCCCCAGACCATTTCAAAGACATAAATTCACCCCAGTATCCCAGAATTTTTTAATATACATTTATTTATTTTAATTGCAGGCTGATTACTTTGCAATATTATACTGGTTTTGCCATACATTGACATGAATCTGCCATGGGTGTACATGTGTTCCCCATCCTGAACCTCCCTCTCACCTCCCTCCCCATCCCATCCTTCTGCCAGTGAATGAAATCTTTGCTTTATTTCCTATCTACCTTTTATTTCTTCCACTTAGCCATCTCTGCCAGATCTAGATCTATTTCTTCTAAATTCTTTTCATAAATGTATAAGCCATAATCCACCCAAGTCTTTGCCACTTTATATGGAGGTTGAGCAAACAGTCATTCTAGAATCAAGTCCTCATCATGTTTCTCTTTATCCCCTGCTTTGTTTGCCAGGAGGTCCCTTAGCCAGTTTGATTGATGGATCTGATCTATGTGTTGAATGTGTTTCCTCCTGAATGCATATGATTAAACTCCAAAGTGATGGGGGAATTCTTTGGTGGTCCAATGGTTAGATTTCTGAACATTCACTGCTGAGTTCGCAAGTTCAATCCCTGGCCTCGGAACTAAGATCCCATAAGTCACATGGTGCTGCAAAACTAAACAAGAGTTGGAAATGATTAGGTCATGAGGGTTCTGCCATGAATGGGTTTAGTGTACTTAAAAAGAGGTCAAGGAGAGTGCCCTTGCTCACTTCCACTATGAGAGGACAATACTCCATCTATGTATCACAAAGTGTGCCCTTACCAACCACTTCAGTGAATTTGCCAGTACCAAGATCTTCAGATCTTTGAGAAATACAAGTTTGTCTTTCGTAATCTACCCAATCTTCGCTTTTGTGTAACAGGAGCTAAAATGGACTAAGACAGTCTAGGAGACGATGTTGCTAACAACGCCACTGTGAGACCTCACAAGGATAAGGTCATTACATCACACTCATAGAATTCTTGAGGTTTTAGCCAGTAGGAAACTTTGCTACAGCTTTCAGGAAGACAGTGGAGAAAAAAGCAGAGAGGTTTAAGACTTGCAAATTGTTCTGTAGCTCCTTTCTGGTGTAAACAGGAAACACTCTGGCCCAGATTTACCAATAAAAAGACCAATATAAGTGTAAATACTCATTAAATTTCACATGTGGAGCTGTCTTGGCCATAACACATTTCCAGTTTATACTCAGTTACCATAGCACATATGACAATATCTGAAAATTAATGTACCTTATATTGATATATTCCAGAAAGAACTACTACTTAACCATTTCCTTTCCATAGAGAAAAATCATTAATAGTCATGACAGAGCTTCTAGGAGTGTTAGAGAAAGATGACAAGCCAAAACATAATAATCAGAATTTCATAAATTGTGTTTGAAAATTGGTATTTTATTGTTTAGAGGGTGGAATAATATAACCCTGAGTTAGAAACACAGATTCTTAAAATTCAAATAAGAGAATATCATTAAGTATATAATATTAACAGACAGAATATAGGATGTCAAATAAATGGTCATAACTTTTATCAAAAAAGATTCATTCATACATATTATACCTGCTATTAAACATATAGAGAAAAAGGAAGTGCTTTTTAAGGACAATTCAAAAGTATAGCTTTCTTTGCATCTAGGTGTAATTGTATTTGATTGTAATTGTAATTAATAATAATTATCAAATAAATATACTGAGCAAATACAATATTAAAATTGTTATTATATAAGAACACAGTATATTCAAAGTACTGTGTAAAGAATTTATGTTCTCTATCTATCCATAGATAGAAATATATATATATATATAAAATCAATATTCATAAGTTAAATATTTGGAGACATATTTTTCAAAAGGTAATAGTCAAGAATTTGTGGCCAGGACACGACAGAACAAATGTTTGAAATTAATTCTCTTTCTCCAAATCAAATCCTGTCAATTCATCCCTGTCTAATAGGAAGTTGGAATCAAATTTATGCTCATCTCAAAAAAAGTTGGGTACGATTTCTTTTTTTGTCTATTCTTTAAATGACTCATATAAAATTGAATTAAGAGTAGGAAAAGAATAAATATTTAGAAAAATTCCCTAATGAAGCCAGTGGCAAGGTGAGCCTGGGACTTCTTTGTCAAATGTGTTTTAATAAATGATTCAATTTTTTTCTAGATATACTATACAAACTTGCTATTCATTCTATTTGGTAAACTGCATATTTTGAACAGTTTTTATATTTTTCCAAATCATCAACTTTGTCAAAATAAAATAGATTTCTATAAGATCAGTGGCAATGTCCTAACAGACTACCAAAAAAACATATTTTTTATAATTTTATATTTATTATGCTATTTAAATATGAATTTGACTTTAATTCTTGAATGACATAAAAGTTAATTCTAACATTTTTTTGTTTTCTTAATAACTAGAAAAGTAAAAATTGTTTTTCATCATATTAAAACTTAGATTTTTTAACTAATTTATTTTTTAAGTGAAAGATAATTGCTTTAGAGACTTTTGCTATTTTCTGTCAAACCTCAACATGAATCAGCCATAGGTATACATATGTCCCCTCCCTCCTGAAACTCGGTCCCATCTCCCTCCCCATTCCACCTGTACAAGTTGATACAGAGCCTCTGTTTGGGTTTCCTGAGTCATACAGAAAATTCCCTTTGACTATTTATTTTATATATGGTAATGTAAGTTTCCATGTTACTCTCTCCATACATCTAACCCTCTGCTACCCTCTCCCTATGTCCATAAATCTGTTCTCTGTCTGTTTCTCCATTGCTACTCTGCAAATAAATCCTTCAGTACCATCTTTCTAGATTCCATGTATATGGGTTAGTAAATGATATTTATCTTTCTCTTTCTGACTTTCTTCATTCTGTGTAACAGGCTCTAGGCTCATCCATTTCATTAGAACTGACTCAAATGGGTTCCTTTTTATGGACGGGTAATATTCAGTTGCATCTATGTACCATGATTCCTTTATCCATTCATCTGTCAATGGACATCTAGGTTACTTCCATGTTCTAGCTATTGTAAATAGTACTGCAATGAACAATGCAATGAATATGTCTTCATCAACTTTGGTTTACTCAAGGTATATGCCTAGGAGTGGGATAGCTGGGTCTTATGGTGGTTTTAGGCCTCGCTTTTTAAGGAATCTCTGTACCGTCTTCCATAGAGGCTGTGTCAATTTACATTCCCACCAACAGTGCAAGAGCTTTCCTTTTCTACACACCCTCTCCAGCATTTATTGTTTGTAGACTTTTTGATGATGGTCATTCTGACAGGTGTAAGATGATATCTCATTGTAGTTTTGATTTGCATTTCTCTAAGAATGAATGATGTTGAGTATCTTTTCATTTGTTTGTTAACCATCTGTACGTCTTCTTTGGAGAAATGTCTGTTAGGTATTTTTTCCACTTTTTGATTGGGTTGTTTGTTTTTCTCGTATTGAGTTGTATGAGCTGTTGTATATTTTATAAATTAATCCATTGTGAGTTGTTTCATTTGCTATTATTTTCTTTTCTTCTTCTTATTTTCCCATTCTGAGGGTTATCTTTTCTTCTTGCTTATAGTTTCCTTTCCTGAGTGAAAGATTTTAAGTTTAATCAGGCCCCATGTGTTTACTTCTGTTTTTATTTCCATTATTCTAGGAGGTGGGTCATAGAAGATCTTGCTTTGATTTATGTCTTCGAGTGTTTTACCTATGTTTTCCTTTAAGAATTTTATAGTTTCTGGTCTTATATTTAGGCCATTTTGAGTTTATCTTTGTGTATGGTGTTAGGAAATGTTCTAATTTCATTATTTTACATGTCCACTTTTCCAAGCACCATTTATTGAAGAGGCTGCCTTTTCCTCCTTGTATAGTCTTGCCTCCTTTGTAAAAAATAAGGTACCCATAGGTGCATGGGTTTATTTCTGGACTTTCTATTTTGCTCCATTAGTCTATATTTCTGTTTTTGTTCCAGTACCTTACTGTCTGGATGACTGTAACTTTGTAGTATAATCTGAAGTCAGGAAGGTTGATTCCTCCAGCCCAGTTCTTTTTCAAGACTGCCTTAGATATTCAGGGTCTTTTGTGTTTCCACATAAATTGTTAATTTTTTTGATGTAGTTCTGTGAAAAATGCCATTGGTGATTTGATAAGGATCACATAGAATCTGTAAATTGTTATTTGGTAGTATCGTCATTTTCAGAATATTGATTCTTCCTACCTGGGATCATGAAATATTACTCCTTCTGTTTATGTCATCTTTGATTTCTATCATTATTGTCATATACTTTTCTGTGTACAGTTCTTTTGTCTCCCTAGAATTTATTCGTAGATTTTTAATTCTTTTTGTTGCAATGGTGAATAGCATTGATTTCTTAAATTATCTTTCTGATTTTTCATTCTTAGCATATAGAAATGCAAGTGGTGTCTGTGTATTGATTTTGTGTCCTGCAACTTTGCTAAATTCACCGATTAGCTCTGGCAATTTCCTGATACCATCTTTAGGGTATTTGGTGTACAGCATAATGTCATCTGCAAACAATGAGAACTTCACTTATTCTTTTCTGATCTATATTCCTTTTATTTCTTTTTCTTCTCTGATTGCTGTAGCTAGGACTTCCAGAACTGTGCTGAATAATAGTGGTGAAAGTGGACACCCATGTTTTGTTCCTGATCTTAGGGGGAATGCTTTCAGTTTTTCACCACTGAGAATACTGTTTGGTGTAGACGTATCATATATGGCCTTTTTCTATGTTGAGGTAGGTTCCTTCTAAGCTCATTTTTTGAAGAGTTTTAATCATAAATGGGTGCTGAATTTTGTCAAAGGCTTTTTATGCATCTATTAAGATGGTTGTATGGTTTTTATCTTTTAATTTGGTAATATGGTGTATCACATTGATTGACTTGTGTATATTGAAGAATCCTTGGAACACTGGAATAAACCCAACTTCATTATGGTGCAGAAACTTTTTGATGTGTTGCTAAATTCTGTTAGCTAAAATATTGTTGAGGATTTTTTCATCTACATTCATCCGTGAAATTGTCCTGCAGTTTCTTTCTTTTGTTTCTTTTTTTAATCTATTTTTTAATTTATTTTAATTGGAGGTGAATTACTTTACAATGTTGCAATGCTTTTTGCCATATGTTGATATGAATCAGCCATAGGTGTACATGTGTTCCTCAACCTGAACCATCTTTCTAAATTCTATATATATGCGTGAGTTTCCTTGTATTGGTGTTTTTCTTTCTGGCTTACTTCACTCTGTATAATAGGCTCCAATTTCATCCACCTCATTAGAACTGATTCAAATGTATTCTTTTTAATGGCCGAGTAATATTTCACTTTGTATATGTACCATAGCTTTCTTATCCATTCCATTCATCTGCCAATGGACATCTAGGTCACTTCCATGTCCTGGCTATTATAAACAGTGCTGCGATGAACATTGGGGTACACATGTCTCTTTCAATTCTGGTTTCCTTGGTGTGTATGCCCAGCAGTGGGGTTGCTGGGTCATATGGGAGTTCTATTTCCAGTTTTTTAAGGAATCTCCACATTGTACTCCACAGTGGTTGTACTAGTTTGCATTCTCACCAGTAGTGTAAGAGGGTTCCCTTTTCTCCACACCCTCTCCAGCATGTATTGTTTGTAGACTTTTGGATAGCAGCCATTCTGACCGGCATAAGATGGTACCTCATTGTGGTTTTGATTTGCATTTCTCTGATAATGAGTGATGTTGAGCCTTTTTTCATGTGTTTGTTAGCCATCTGTATGTCTTCTTTGGAAAAATATCTGTTTAGTTCTTTGGCCTATTTTTTGATTGGGTCATTTATTTTTCTGGAATTGAGCTGCAGGAGTTGCTTGTATATCTTTGAGATTAATTCTTGGTCAGTTGCTTTGTTTGCTATTATTTCCTCCCATTCTGAAGTCTGTCTTTTCACTTTGCTTTTAGTTTCCTTCATTGTGCAAAAACTTAAGTCCAATTAGGTTGCATTTGTTTATTTTTGATTTTATTTCCATTACTCTGGAAGGTGGGTCATAGAGGATCCTGCTGTGATGCATGTTGGAGAGTGCTTTGCCTATGTTTCCCTCTAGGAGTTTTATAGTTTCTGGTCTTACGTTTAGATCTTTAATCCATTTTTAGTTTATTTTTGTGTATGGTGTTAGAAAGTGTTCTAGTTTCATTCTTTTACAAGTGATTGACTAGTTTTCCCAGCACCACTTGTTAAAGAGATTGTCTTTTCTCCATTGTATATTCTTGCCTCCTTTGTCAAAGATAAGTTGTCCATAAGTGTGTGGATTTATTTCTGGGCTTTCTATTTTGTTCCATTGATCTATATTTGTCTTTGTGCCAGTACCATACTGTCTTGATGACTGTGGCTTTGTAGTAGAGCCTGAAATCAGGCAGGTTGATTCCTCCAGTTCCATTCTTCTTTCTCAAGATTACTTTGGCTATTCGAGTTTTTTTGTATTTCCATACAAATTGTGAAATTATTTGTTCTAGCTCTGTGAAAAATACTGTTGGTAGCTTGATAGGGATTGCATTGAATCTATAGATTGCTTTGGGTAGTACACTTATTTTCACTATATTGATTCTTCCAATCAATGAACATGGTATATTTCTCCATCTATTAGTGTCCTCTTTGATTTCTTTCATCATTGTTTTATAGTTTTCTATATATAGGTCTTTTGTTTCTTTAGGTAGCTTTATTCCTAAGTGTTTTATTCTTTTCGTTGCAATAGTGAATGGAATTGTTTCCTTAATTTCTTTTTCTGTTTTCTCATTGTTAGTGTATAGGAATACAAGGAATTTATGTGTGTTATTTTTATATCCTGCAACTTTACTATATTCATTGATTAGCTCTAGTAATTTCTGGTGGATTCTTTAGGGTTTTCTAAGTAGAGGATCATGTCATCTGCAAACAGTGAGAGTTTTACTTCTTTTTTTTCCAATCTGTATTCCTTTTATTTCTTTTTCTTCTCTGCTTGCTGTGGCTGTAACTTCCAAAACTATGTTTAATAGTAGTGTAAGAGTGGGCACCCTTGTCTTTTTCCTGACTTTAGGGGAAATGTATTCATTTTTTCACCATTGAGCATGTTTGCTGTGGGTTTGTTATATATAGCTTTTATTATGTTGAGGTATGTTCCTTCTATTCCTGGCCTATAGATTTCTTGTGTGTGTGTGTGTGTGTGTGTGTTCTCCTTGTCTGGTTTTGGATTCAGGGTATTGAAGTGTCAGTGAATGAATTCAGATGTTTTCCTTCCTCTGCAGTTTTTTAAAAGAGTTTTACAAGGATAGACATTAGCTCGTCTCTGAATGTCTAGCTCAGAATGTCTGATATAATTCTCCTGTGAGGCCAGCTGGTCCAGAGCTTTTGTTTTTTGGGAGATTTTTTTTATCACAGCTTCAGTTTCAGTGCTTGAAATTTGATTACTCATAATTTCCCTTTCTCCTTGATTCAGTCTTGGAAGATTGAACTTTTCTAAGAATATCTCCATTTCTTCCAGGTTTTCCATTTTACTGAATTGTTCATAATATTTTCTTATAATCCATTGTTTTTATGCATTGTCTGTTGTAACCTCTCCTTTTTCATTTCAGTTTTGTTAATTTGATTCTTCTCTCTTTTTCTCTTGATGAGTCTGGCTAAAGGCTTGTCAAATTTGTTTATCTTCTCAAATAACCAGCTTTTAGCTTTATTAAACTTTACTATTGTTTATTTCATTACTTTTTAATTCATTTCTGCTCTGAACTTTACAATTTCTTACCTTCTACTAATTTTGAATTTTTCTATTTTTTATTTGTTCTTCTTTTTTCAGTTGTTTAGGTGAAAATTTAGGTTGTCTATTCAATTAGTTTCTAGTTTCTTGAGGTAGGATTGTCTTGCTATAAACTTTCCTCTTACAGCTGCTTTTGCTGCACCCCATAGGTTTTGAGTTGTCATGTTTTCACTGTCATTTGTTTCTAGAAATATTTTGTTTCCCTTTGCTTTTTTCAGTAAGCTGTTGGTTATTTAGAAACGTGTTGTTTAATCTCCATGTGTTTGTGTTTCTTACAGATTTTTTCTTGTACTTGATATCTGGTCTTATAGAGTTGTGGTCAGAGAAGATGCTTGATATGATTTCAATTTTCCTAAATTTACTGAGGTTTAATTTGTGACCCAAGATGTTGTCTATCCCAGAGAATGTTGCATGTGCACTTGAGAAAAACGTGTATTCTTCTGCATTTGGATGGAATGTACTGAAGATATCCATGAGATCCATCTCATCTACAGTATTGTTTAAGACTTGTGTGTCCTTATTAATTTTTTGTTTTGATGATCGTTCATTCTTGTCAGTGGGGTGTTAATGTATTCTACTATGATTGTGTTACTGTCAGTTTCTCCTTTTATGTCTGTTATTGTTTGTGTTATATATTGAGGTGCTCCTATGTTGGATGCATAGATATTTACTATTGTTATGTCTTCTTCTTGGACTGGTCCCTTGATCATTATGTAGCACCCTTCCTTATCTCTTGTAATATTCTTTATTTTAAGGCCTATTTCATCTATGAGGACTGCTACTCCAGCTTTCCTTCCATTTCCATTTGCATGGAACATATTTTTCTATCCTCTCACTTTCAGTCTATATGTGTGTTTAGGTCTGAAGTGGGTTTCCTGTAGACAGTATATATATAGGTCTTGTATTTGCATCCATTCACCCAGTCTATGTCTTTTGGATGAAGCATTTAATCAGTTTACATTTAAAGTAATTATTGATATATATGTTCTTATTGCCATTTTCTTAACTGTTTGGGGTTCATTTTGTAGATCATTTTTCTTCTTTTGTATTTCTTGACTATATAAGTCCCTTTAATATTTGTTGTAACCTGGTTTGGTGGTATGGAATTCACTTAACTTTTGCTTGTCTGCAAGCTTTTTGATTCTCCATCAATTTTGAATGACATCCTTGTTGGATAAAATAATCTTGGTTGCAGATTTTTTCCCTTTCAGTACTTTTAATATCTCCTGCCATTCCCTTCTGACCTGCAGAGTTTGTGCTGAAAGATCAGCTGTTAAGCGTATGGGGTTTCCGTTGTATGTTACTTGTTGCTTCTCCCTTGTTCCTTTTATTATTCTTTCTTCGTTTTTAGTCTTTCTTAATTTGGTTAATATGTATCTTGGTGTGTTTCTCCTTGAGTTTATCCTGTATGGGACTCGTTATGTCTCTTGGACTTGATTGACTATTTTCTTTTCCATGGTGGGAAAATTTTCAACTGTAATCTCTTCAAAAATTGTCTTACACCATTTCTTATACTATTCTTCTGGGACCCCTATAATTTGAACGTTGGTGCATTTGATATTGTTCCAGAGGTCTCTGAGACTATACTCAGTTCTTTTCATTCTTTTTACTTTACTCTGTTCTTCAGAAGTTATTTCCACCATTTTATCTTCCAGCTCACTGATTCGTTCTTCTGCTTCAGATATTCTGGTATTGATTCCTTCCAGAGTATTTTCAATTTCAGTAATTGTGTTGTTTGTCTTTATATGTTTATTCTTTAATTCTTCTAGGTCTTTGTTAATCGATTCTTGCATTTTCTCCATGTGTGTTCAAGGTTTTTGATCATCTTTACTATAATTTTTCTGAATTCTTTTTCAGGTAGTTTGCCTATTTTGTCTTCATTTATTTGGACTTCTGTGTTTCTAGTTAGTTCCTTCATTTATGTAGTATTTCTCTGCCTTTTTAATATTATTATTTTTAATTTATTGTGTTTGAGATATCTTTTTCCCAGGGTTCAAGGTTGAATTATTTCTTCCTTTTGGTTTCTGCCTTCCTAAGGTTGGTACAATGGTTTGCATAAGCTTCATATAGGGTGAGATTTGTGTTGAGTTTTTTTTTTTTTTTTTGCTTGTTTGTTCTTTCTCTGGTGGTGAAAACTGAATGAGGTTGTAATCCTCTCTGCTGATGATTTTGTTTGTAAATTTTGTTTTGCTTGTTGTTTAGATGAGGCATCCTGCACAGGGTGCTACTGGTGGTTGGGTCTTGTATTCAAGAGGTTTCCTGTATGTGAGTTCTCAGTATTTGATACTCCCTAGGGCTAGTTCTCTGGTAGTCTAGGGTCTTGGAGCCAGTATTCCCACTCCACAACTTAAGGCTTGATCTCTGGTCAGCAATGAAGATTCCACAAGTGTTTTTCTATGGCATTAAGTGAGATTAAAACAAATGCACAAAACTGAGACAACAAAGATCAACCCCAGGCAAATGTCAGTTACAAAATCAGACAAATAATAATTAAAATAATGGAATATACACATATAAATATACATCCATCAGCAAAGTCAAAACAGTCCAAGAAAAATAAAGTACAGTAGATTGACCTGGTGAACAAAGGAAGTCAAAAATTCTATTTATCCATTAAAAACAAAAATAACTAAATCACAAACTGGAAAACACAACTCAAGCCAGGTGCCAAGTGAGGAATAAGGCAATGAAAACAAAACTAATAAATATATTGAGAGGAAAGGAAAGAAAGAAAAAAAAGAAAGAATAGATATGTAAAGTTAAATAGAGGTAGATGAAGAAGATGTATATACATTGAAGATTAACTGCAAGGGGAAAACAGTAGGAAAGGCAAACAAAGTAATAAATGTAGACAAATACAATATGTTTTAAAAATTAAAAGTATAAAATGACAGAAAAGAAAAAAAAAGGAGGAAGAAAGAAAAAAAAAAAAAAGAGAGAGAGAGAGAGAAAGGCCCAATGTAGGAGCAGAAGTTTATAAAAACAATAAAGAGTGTGACTAAATATTCACATATATGTATACACCCATAAGCAAAGTCAAAATTGACAAAAATAAAGCACAATAGATTGACCTGGAGAACAAAGGAAAACAAAAATTGTATCTACTAGTAAAGAACAAGACTAACTAATGTACAAACTGGAAAACAAAACTACAGCAAGGTGCCAGCTGGAGAATAAAAAAATGAAAATAAAACTAACAAATATGTTGATAGTAAAAGAAAGAAAGTAGAGATATGCAATGTTAAATAGAGGAAGATGAAGATGATGTATATACATTAAAGATTAACTACAAGGTGAAAAGAACAGTAGGAAAAACAAAGAAATAAAAGTATAAAAATAATAATAGGTTTAAAAAATCAAAAATTAAAATTAAAGAAAAATAGAGAAAAAGGCAAATTCCACAGAATTGCAAAAGCCCAACTTAGAGGCAGATTTATAACAACAATAATAAATGTGACTGAGAAGAAGAAAAAAAAAAAAAAAAACTAAAAAGCTTATTTAGATTTCATAGTGCCAGTAAAATTGACAACTACAACAGAGTGGGGGAGAAAAGGAGAAAAAATCCAAAAGAATCTATAGAACAAGTTAAAACATAAGAATAATAAAGGTTTTTCTTGAGTCACTGCTGTCAGGGTCCTTTCCCTCGCTGGGAGTCACAGTGAGTGCTGGAAAATGCCCTCCAACACTGTGCTGGTCTCTCGACCTGATATGGGGGCAGCTCAGATTCTATTCTGATCCTCCTCCTGTGTGTTCTTGCCTCCAATGTTCACAGCTATTAGAACCAGTGTATTTTCTGTTGTGGGAGCTCTCTATGTCCTTTTATATATTCCATAGACACAGTCTGTCAGCTGATTGTGTGGATTTAATCTGCAGCCTGTACAACTGATGGGAAAGTTTTGGGTCTTCTTTAGCCACACTACCCCTGGGTTTCAATTGTGGTTTTGTTTCCACCTCTGCATGTGGGTCATCCACTGGGGTTTGCTCCTGAGGCTGCCCTGGAGGACTTGGGTTTGCCCCTGTGAGGGCCAGGTGTGGAGATGGTGCAGCTGCTTGGGTCACAGGGTTCTGGAAGCACCAGGTACTCAGGGGAGTTGGCAGCCAAGGCAGCAGAAAATATAGTGCTCTAGAAGGGTATGGCAACCAGTATTGGCCAATTGTCTCCAGTATTCTTGCCTGGAGAACCCTCCTGACAGAGAAGTCTGTCAGGCCACAGTCTAGATGGTCACAAAGAGTTTGACATGACTGAAGCGACCCTGTGGGTATAGATGTCAGACTTTTTGGCCTGTGGCAGCTCTGTCCCAGTGAGAGTTGAATGTGAAGGTGGTGCAGCTGCTTGGCTTGTGGGGACCCTGGCAGCACCAAGTGTGAAGGGACATGGACTGCCTCCACGGCAAGAGTTATGGCCCCATCAGAGTCTTTTGTCTAGCCTTTTGTAGCGGGTGATCAGAAGGCTTCTTTGGCCAGTCTTTCTCCGTTGCTCCACCCATTTAGGCACATAGAGGGCTCCTTAGCCTGGGGTCCTTATTTGTTTTTCAGCACGTCAGGCACACAGACAGGCCCCCCTGGCTAGGGTCCTACTCTGTAAATCAGTGCATCAGTCACTTAAAGGAGCATCCTGGATGGGGTCCTATTCTGTAGTTCAGTGCAATCAGGCATTTGATGGGCCAGCCTCTCTATTGTTCAGCTGCCAATGCTGGCATGTGGGGAGAGACAGGCTATGGTGATGGCTCCACCCCCTACATATGACTCAGCAGTATCACTTTGCTTCCATGGCTGCCTGGCTTTCCTCCACAGGCCTTTCCCACCACAGTCTCCTCCCTCACATCCCCTTGATCTGTCTCTCTGCAGTGAACAGTAGCCCTCACCCTGGGGATTGCTCCATAATACCTAAACTCCTGCTCCCAGCTGCTGCACTTTCCAGGGGACCTGTATCCCTGTATGGGGTGTGTATGGCTACATCAAGGACTGTCTGATTCTCATTCCATTTAGGCTGCCACAGATCAGCTGTTTCACTCTCAGCCTTAAATGTTTCTCCTCTGACTCAGCCAATTGCCCCAATGTGGGGATTGGGCCCCTGCTTCAGTTCCCCCACCTGCCAAGGGTGGGTTCAGTCCTACTAACACTCCTGTTTTTCCCCCTAGTTCCTTTTTCCTACTGAGTTTTGCATAGTTCTATATATTATTGTCTACTGGTCACATATTCCTGTATTCTCTCCGGTGGTGTTCTGTATAAACTCTGTGTCTGAATGTGTATTCCTGATACATCTGTGGAGAGAGATGTACTTCATGTCCACCTACTCCTCCGCCATCTTGTTCTCTTCATTTTTCTTTTGCTTCCACATGTAAGTGATACCATGTGGTATTTGTTTTACTGTCTATCTTATTTCACTTAGGATATTGCCTTCCAAGTTCATTCTTGTTGTCACAAAGGATAGAATGGTCTTCTTTTGTAGGGGTAAATAATAATTTGATGTATATATATTTACCACAGTTTCTCTGTTGTTTCATCCGTTGACAGAAACTTAGATTATTTGCTTCCATATCTTGGATTATGTGAATAATGCTGCAATGAAAATGAGAGTACAGATATCTCTTGATAAATAGTAAAGTCACCCACATACAAATGAGCACCATTCCAAGAAAGCATTTCTAAGCCCAATTTTTTCATAAATCCAACAAAGTTAGGTACCCAACTAACGCAATCAGCTATATAGTACTATACTGTATTAAGTTTATAATACTTTTCACAAAATGGTAGATATAACACAAACACAAAAAAGAATATGTTTTAATCTTATAATGTATTACCTTGAAAATCATGGTAGTACAGTACAACAGCTGTCATACAGGGACTGGAGTCAAGTGAATGGGCAAGAAGAGTTACTGACTGGAGGAGGATGTGGAGGTGGTAGAACTGAAGAATTATTAGCAATGGGAGACAAGCTAGGAAGGAAAGGAATGCATCAAGGCCGTATATTGTCACCCTGCTTATTTAACTTGCATGCAGAGTACATCATGAGAAATGCCAGGCTGGATGAAGCACAAGCTGGAATTAAGATTGCCAGGAGAAATATCAATAACCTCAGATATGGAGATGACACCACCCTTATGGCAGAAAGTGAAAAGGAAATAAAGAGCCTCTTCACGAAAGTGAAAGAGGAGAGTGAAAAAGCTGGCTTAAAATCAACATTCAAAAAAGGCAAAACTAATACAATTATGTAAAGTTTAAAAATAAAATAAAATTAAAAAAATAAATAAAGATTTGTTTCCATATTACAAAAAAAAAAAAAATGAAAATAAAATAAAATTAGAAATTGAAAAAAAAAAAAAAAAAAACTAAGATCATGGCACCCAGTCCCATCACTTCACGGCAAATAGATGAGGAATCAATGGGTACAGTGATAGTTTGTTTTCTTGGGCTCCAAAATCACTGCAGATGGTGACTGCTGCCATGAAATTAAAAGACGCTTGCTCGTTGGAAGAAAACCTGTTACCAATATAGACAGCATATTAAAAAGCAGAGACATTACTTTGCTGACAAAGTTCTGTATAGTCAAAGCTATGTTTTTTTCAGTAATCATGTGAGGATGAGAGAGTTGGACTATAAAGAAAGCTGAGTGCCAAAGAATTGATGCTTTCAAACTGTGATGTTGAGTAAGACTCTTGAGAGTTCTGTGGACAGCAAGATCAAACAAGTCAGTCCTAAAGGAAATCAACACTGAATATTCATTGGAAGGACTGATGGTGAAACTGAAGCTCCAGTACATTGGCCATCTGATGGGAAGGGCTGACTCATTAGAAAAGACCCTGATGCTGGGAAAGATTGAAAGCAGGAGGAGAAGGGGAAGACAGAGGATGAGATAGTTGGATGGCATCACAGACTCAATGGACATGAGTTTGAGCAAGTTCCTTGAGAGGGTGAAGGACTGCTGCAGTCTATATGGTCACAAAGACTCATTTGTGACTGATCAACTGAAAAACAAAGGAGTGAACAGACTAGAAGAGTTACTGACTGTAGGAGGATATGAATATGATAGAACTGAAGGATCATTAGCAATAGAAGACAGAGGGGTAGTTGCAGTTTCACTCAAGCCAGATGTTGATGGCACAAATTCTAGTTGCTTTCTGGATTCAATTCTATCTTGAAAATATGACCCAGTGATACCTGGGTAGTATCTCTTTTTTGTCTCATCATAGATGACACGATAGCACTGGATTGTATTCTGAACGGCTACTCAACATTTGTGTACTGTTCTATGCTCCAGTCTTGTGCCTCAAAACTAGCAGTGCTTCCTCAGATAAAGAACATCCCCCTATCAATTTCTACATTGTGAATCTCTCTGGTTCTTCAGTTATTTACTGAGTAGGGTCTATCATCTTTCAATCTTGCTCCACTCTCATTTATTTTTACTTTTGTTTCTACTGTTACCACTTGGCATTTCCTAGCACTACCAGCTGTATTGCTGCTGCTTTTACACTTGCTTCTAGACATTCTAGGCTTGAAATAAAGATCTACTCTAAGTACACACAAGCACAATCACTTATAAAAGGTGCACACATGTGAAAGTGTAGGCCAGACACATGAACTAATTTATGTGATTGGACATGAGAACACATGTTCACATCTTTGATAATTTGCAACTTGAAGATATGTGTGTAGGGAACTGACTGCAATAGTTTCATTTCTTTTGGATTTAAATTCAGAAGTTCAGTTGCAGGATGATATGATAGTTCTGTTTTTTTATTTTCTTGAGGAAGTTCCATATTGTTTTCCATTGTGACTTTACAAGTTTACATTCCAGCCAACAGTATATGAGTTTCCTTTTCTCCATGTCCACATAGGAATTTGTTATCTATCTTTTCTAGTGATAGACAGCCTAACAGTTGTGAAATGATATATCAGAGCTATATTAAAACAGTTCAATATTGGCATAAATACAGACACATAGATTAATGGAACATGATAAAAAATCATGCATATATGGTTAATTATGCAGATATGTTGCTTAATGGATGATAAAAAACCAAGAATGTGCAGTGGGGAAAGGATCAAGTTTGCAAGAAATGATGATGAGAAATCTGGACAGTTACATGCAAGAGAATGAAACTGAATCACTAACATATCATACATAAAAATAAAAATGGAGTAAAGACTTGAATGAAACACTTAAAAACATAAAAAAAAAAACTAGAAGAAAACATAAGAAATAAGCTCTTTGACCTTGGTGTTGGCAGGGATCTTTTGGACTTGACACCAAAATCAAAGCTGATGAAGCAAAAAAATAGAACTACAGTACATCAAACTAAAATGTTTCTGAACAGATAAACACAATGAAAAGGCAATCTGTGGGATGGGAGGAAATATTTCCAAATCAAAAATTAGATTAGGAATTAATGCCCAAAATATACAAAGAACTCAATAGCAGAAAAGAAAAATTTTAAATGTACAAAAAATCTGAATAGAAACTTTTCCAAAGAAGACTTAAGTCTAACAAGCACATAAAAAGATAATCAATATTATTAAGAATCAGAGAAATGCAAATAAAATGTACTTACTTGTTTTGAATATCTCTAGCACTAATAAAATATGAGTAGCAAAAAATATGCTCACCATCAGGAAAATATTAAACAATAAAAACATAATAAATTACAGATTATTATTAAAATATGAATTTAAACAAGTCAGGAAGTCTCACAGGTCTAAAAAAAGTTTCTATATACTGTTGTTTTAAAGTTTTTATTTATTACTTTTATAATTTATCTTAGAGTTTAATAAACCCATGAATTACTCAAATAAATCAGAAGAGAATTTATGTAGACCAAAATAGCATTCCCTTGCCAATATATTAAAATACTTACTCACACCAAGTTAAGAACAGGCTTTGGAGAAAAATATGTCAATAGTTTTATTGTATCTACAAACTTCCAGTTACTATGTGATAGTGTTTCATTCTGGAGACCAGAAGGCAGAGATTTCACTCAAAGTAATCTGCACACTGCATTCCTTTAAATTTAAAGCTAGATTAACAAAAGAGTTTTCAGATATGAAATGTTAATGAGACAGTATCTATTTACATTTTCACATTTCTGCAATTAAAAAACAATGAACATTGCTGCTGTTCAGTCTCTAAGTCATGTCCGACTCTTTGCAAACCCATGAACTACGGCATGTCTGGCTTCCCTATCCTTCACTGTCTCCCAGAATTTGCTCAAACTCATGTCCATCGAGTTAGTGATGCCATTCAACCATCTCATCCTCCATTATCCCCTTCTCCTCCTGCCTTCAATCTTTCCCAGCATCAGGGTCTTTTCCAATGAATCAGCTCTTCACCAAAGTATTGAAGCTTCAGCTTCAGCATCAGTCTTTTCATTTTCAGGGTTGATTTCCTTTAGGATTGATTGGTTTGGTTTCCTGGCAGTCCAAGGGGCTTTCAAGAGTTTTCTGCATCATCACAGTTCGAAAGAATCAATTCTTCAGGGCTCAGCCTTCTTTACGGCCCAACTCTCACATCCATACGTGACTACTGGAAAACCTAAAGCTTTGATGATATGAATCTTTGTCAGCAAAGTTATGTTTCTGCTTTATAATATGCTAGGCTTGTCATAGCTTTTCTTCCATGGATGTCTTTACTATTATCAAAATCATCATTAATATATGATTCTTGTTATGATCATTATCAAATTTCTTATCATTTTATTTAATCAAGTATTTCCACATATTTTGTTTTATAATTTCTTTTACATTGTCAGTTAATGAAGCTACTCCCAGATTAAGAAATATCCTATGCCCAACTCACTCTTCTGTATTAATTACATGAATGTAACAAAGCTGGCAGATTATTTCTTCTTCTAAGTTTTACTTTCCTCAACCTGAAAGATAATGTCTAACTCTCTCTTCCTGGCTGTCTGACTTAAGATGACAACCCACTCCAGTACTCTTGCCTGGAAAATCCCGTGGACGGAGGAGCCTGGTAATCTACAGTCCATGGGGTCGCAAAGAGTTGGACACGACTGAGTGACTAAACTTTCTTGACTTAAGATATACATATTTCATTAACATGGCTTTGGAATTGAAAGAGAAATGCAGGTACAGTGGCCTTTCCAACATACCTTACTGACATTTTCTTTTTCCACTGACAATAACATTCCTTCCATCCAATTCACTATTAAGACAAATCTCATTGTCAGAATTTTTCTCTTCCTCCTCTATGATAATACACCAGTGAACATAAAATGTACTTTGAAAATAAATTAAAATATTTAAAAAAACCATTGAACCCAAATAAAAGATAAAGCAATTCACCAATCTTTCCTTTATGAAATTTTATCTAGGTCTTGAACATATGTATCCAAATTGTATCCTAAATACCCTGAGCTGTTACATGGTTATGAAAAATAATCTATAGGTGGGTATAATATAAAATCAAATTATGCCAAAGAAAGATTTCAAAGTTTCTTAATACTTATAAAGAAAGAAAGGCAAAAAACACATTTTGTTCAGACTACTGCAATAAGGGAAAGAAACTTCTGTAGAGAAGTAATTAAACTCCTCTGAAAAGCACTGAGAACGTTAGGAGGAAGTTTGACTATAGTGATTGTATCGTCTGTTTTTACTAACTGGCTAACTGGTACTTATCAAAGTAAGTGTCCTATCATCCACGTGAGATTACTTTTCAATGGGATGCATCACAGTTCCTTGAAAAAGCATTCCTGTGTTGCAAAATTTGCAAGAGACTGGGAGAAATTTACATGTCACTTGGCAGAAAAAAGAGTTATAATTCCAAATTTTCTGAATGTATGCTCTAAGAATAGGTACTTATATTGAGAAATTCTAGTCAAGCTGAGGGGAAGATTAAAGCCATCTTAGCAACACCCTGGAGAGATGGCATGAGTAGGTACTATGAAAAGTGTGTGCTAATAATGCAGACTCAGATTGGGCTTCTAGGCTTGAGAATAGACGTAGAAATGGTACTTCATCTACACTGAGCACCTGAGAGCCTGTTCACCATTTTTTAATCATCATAAAAGCAACTTATCTGGGATAGTAGCATGAATAGGGAAAGATTAAAATCCCTAATAATTTTGAACATGAAACCTTTTTTAATAAATATATATTTGTCAAAATCCCTTGGTGGCTCAGACATTAAAGAATCTGCTTGCAATGTGGGAAATTCGGGTTCAATCTCTGTGTCAGGAAGATCCCCTGGAGAAGCGAATGGCAACCCACTCCAGCATGCTTGCCTAGAGAATTCCATGGACAGAGGAGCCTGGCGGGCTACAGTCCATGGGATTGCAAAGAGTCAGACACAACTGAGTGACTATACTTTAACTTTCAAAACAAATTATATTCCATTTATATTCTTACCTTGTCGATGTGGTCATATCATTAGACTCCATTTTCCAAAAGTTATTCATAAGATTTATGTCTTTCATTTTTGCATCAGTGGACATTCTTTGGTTAATCTTTATCATGAAAAGTGTAAGTGTTTGTCACACAGTCATGTCTGACTCTGCAACCTCATGAACTGCATCCACCAGGCTCCTCTGTCCAGAGAATTCTCCAGACAAGAATACTGGAGTGGGTAGCCATTCCCTTCATCATATATAGATATTGGCTTCCCAGTTGTTGCTAGTGGTAAAGAATCCACCTGACAATGCAGGAGACACAGGAGACATGAGCTTAAGCCCCGGGTCAGGAAGATCCCATGAAGTAGGAAATGTCAGCCCACTCCAATATTCTTGCCTGGTGAATCTCATGGACAGAGGACCCTTGAGGGCTACAGTCAATGGGATTACAAAGAGTCGGACATGACTGAGCACATACAAAACAACAACACACACAATACACATATATATTAATAGAGGATACAGTGCTATCTCCTATGAGAAAGAACTTTTTGTCCCAAAATTTAACCCATTAAGTAGAAGGTGGATTTTCTTAAATCTGAGGTTTTTCTTTTTTTTTTTTTTCTTAACCCCCCCTCCCCAGCCCCACCACCAAAAGAAGTGTTATAATGTGCTTTCATGTTTGTAAAACAGAACTGACTGGATTTCATTATAATTTATTAGGTGGTTTTCTCTGAGGGATATTCATTTTTTTTTTAATCTACAGGACATTTAATAAACAAAATGTACAAGCATGTAAACAATAGTCCAAGCCATTTTGAAAGTGGATAGTAATTTTCCTTATCTAAGCACTTTATCGGCACAAGAAAAAGATGTATAAATGAGAAGACAGAGAAGGTTGAAGTATAGGAACCCTTTCTTAAGTACTTGAAGCACCTTTGCAAAAAGATTTGAAGGGTATCTTGCTTATCTATGATATGTTGAAGACTCCAGTACATGAAGTTTGAGAGAGTTTTTAATCATGGTCCATCAAGTTTAACCCAATGAAAGCTTCATGATATTTACTAGTGACTTCCATGTGATGACTCTACCTTCTCTTCAATTCAATGAATTACATTTTAATTTAAAAGAAAGCACAAGTTATTTGAGAGGCAATAGGGCACACGACTGCTGCATGATAGATATTTCCAATGTTATAGATATGCTCTTCATATTTAGTTTATAAACATATTACTTCTGAAAAATTTATTAGCTTACACATTTTACTTTTAATCTAAATAAACATATTTGGTCTTGAAAGAAACTGAAGTAACTTCTTCACTGGTAAAGACAATAATGCAATAAGACAACTTAAATGCAATAATTTTTATCCACATGATCATTTTTTTATTTAAATAACAAATTGTAGTATATGTTAAAGCTGCATAGATTTTTATGCCTTTAATTACCTAGACATTCATGAATTCAAGTAATGCAAAACCAAGTAGAACTGCGGATATGCATTATAGTTTTTATATTATTCACTATTCGATTATTTATTGTCAAGACATTGAAAGCAAAAGAATAGATGTCATTCTTTTGCATTCTTTATGCATGCCATAAACGAAAAAATATGCCATTTTCCTACTAGGACTAAAGTTTTAATAAGAAACAATGAGATGCTATCATCTTACCTATTTCACAGTGACCTGTGTATGACCAATAAGCAATTCTGTACCATTATTTTGCTTCAAAAATACTAGATATATTAAAACTATTATACAAAGCTAAAATGATGTAATTATAGAATGTCAATATTCCACTACAGACTTCCAATATTCTTTCAATTTTTCATACACTGCCAGATAATTATTAATATATCTAGAGAGAAGTCTAAGTTCCTATGCTCTGCCCTCTGCTCTTGACCTCAGTGATAGAAAGAGGTAACTTGTGAGATTTTTTATTTACTGACTTAAAACCTGTGATATGAGATCATGATCACAATTTTCTTGAATGTTGGTGTTTTCTCTATCTTTGGCTTTCATTCTGAAGGAGTCCTGACAATTGATATTATAATGACTAAAAGTTTAAGTGGGTAAGTATTTAGTTTCCGATAATTAAATAGCTGCAGATGATAAAATAATCAACCACTTTAAATGGTTCCATGTGCACTGAACCACAGATTTGGGTGATTGTCATTTCTGATATGTTATTTTGACCCAAGCTGTGCAGGACAGGGCTTCCCAGGTCGTGCTAGTGGTAAAGAACCCACCTGCCAATGCAGGAAACATAAGGGATGCTGGTTGGATCCCTGGGTTGGGAAGATCCTCTGGAGGAGGGCATGGCTATGCACTCCAGTATTCTTGCCTGGAGAATCCTGTGGAGAGAAGACACTGGTGGGCTACAGTCGATAGGGTCGCAAAGAATCTGACAGGTCTGAACCACTTCGCATGCATGCACGTGCATGGATAAAATTGTCTCCTTGATGAAATAGATGAGACGTTAACTTTTATTCTCTTTTATTCTTTAATTATTTTTTGCTTTTGGTTTGCTTACGTATTCAACAAGATCATAGGACCCTTTGACTCCAGTTTAATTCAGACTTTACGAAAGACACAACTGTCACTTTATTTGCAGGTTTCCTTTCACTGTTAATTTAATTTGACCTTCCGTTTGCATTTAGTTTCTTCCATGAAATACTACAATTCTGTTATATTTTATGTTATATCTTTATGCTTTATGTAAAATACAAAAATATAGCATGTATCTTTATGATTGATAGCTAAATGTTCAGTTTGTTCATCTTTGGTTTTAAGTTACTCATTTGTTAAGAGTTATGTGACAGAAAGTTGAGCACTTCACATGGATTATCTTGAGAACTAAGGCTTAGAGATGTTATATAATTTGCATAAGATTCCAGGACTAACTACATAAGAGAGACCAAATACTGGATAACTGAAATGTGCATCATTGAATCAACAAGACAAATATAACTTGTGATCTTGTAATAGTAGTAGACTGACAGGTATAGGTAGATGCATGCAATTCCAAGACAGGGCCAAGGCAAAATTGTAAACAGAAGAAAAAATTCACAAGAATGAGATTCAAATGCATTAGAAATAGAGATAAATATAGATGTTGGGTAATTTTGCTTTTACTTTTCCTCAGAAACATCAATCTTTTATATACATTTTGGCACATTCTTGTACCTATAACATGCAATTTACTACTTGACCCTGTGTGAGCAAATAAAAATCAACATAAATTTT
Source organism: Bos indicus (assembly GCF_029378745.1). Taxonomy (NCBI): domain Eukaryota; kingdom Metazoa; phylum Chordata; class Mammalia; order Artiodactyla; family Bovidae; genus Bos; species Bos indicus. Next base: position 6,689,028 of record NC_091771.1, read on the forward strand.
AGAGGGTACATGTAGAATGTAAATTTCTATAATCTATTTACACTAACAAATATTTGATCATCCTATTCAATTAAATAGCCATTCTTACTTTTAAATGTAAATATGCACAATTTTTTGTTTTTACTTAAATTTATAATATAATGTGAAATAATACAGCTTTATAATAACATTTTTAGGTATAATGCTACCTTTCTTTAACTAGTTACTCTTTTCCAAATTTCACTTTTATTTTCCTTTCTGGGTACAAATATGCCAATTAACAAACTCCTTACATTTCTCCTTGCCCAGATTAAATAAATAATTTATTCATACCCATTTTAACATAATGAAACATTAATTTCATTTTCTAGAGGACTTTTGTCTCCCTGTAAATTTAAAGTATCTTGAGAAGTTACTAACTGCCTAAGGAGATTTTAAATACAAATTAGAATGTAAAAACTAAAGAAAAAAGTAACAAATACTCCAAATAATTGATACAATTAATAAGTTGATCAATTAATATTTTCAATATTATTTATTAATGTTTTTCTTGAAATATCATTAAGTATTTAGAAATTAATTTTATGACCTTGATTTTACAACCATCTTATGCTTAAGCTTATTCCTAAGAACTCATAGCTTAAAAAATTTCTTATATAATACTTAAGAGCTTAAAATTTATAGTGATAGGACTAAAGACTCAAATTTTAGGCTCACATGTAACATTAGACAAGAGATATGTGAAAGATAATTTTGAAACATAAAGTGAATTAGAAAGCTTTTGTACATAAACATATGGAAATATTTTCTAAATATACCTATGCCATCATAATGCTTTTGGAAAATTTGACTGACAATATATTAAGTTCTTTTTATTATAAGACAGGCATTATTTTCTAATGAATGTTCATTTCTCATTCACTTATATACATTAACTCATAAAATTTCAGTTGCATTCTATAATGAATTATAGTTTGAGAAATGTGTCATGTTACCAGTATCAAGAATGTTTTGGCTCACTGATTTTTACATCCTAACAAAATTTGTTTAATTCATTATGCTATATATAAACAATTTTATTATAAGAACAGAAATATTGGATATTCCCCAAAAATGTAATTTTAACTGTAAGTTAAAATTGATTTTAAGAATATTTAGTTGAGCTAAATTCATATCAAAAATAAATAAAATATTTTAATAATTAGAAGATGCTGCTGCTGCTGTCACTTCAGTCATGTCTTACTGTGCAAACACATAGATGGCAGCCCACCAGGCTCCTCTGTCCTTGGGATTCTCCAGGCAAGAATAATGGAGTGGGTTGCCATTCCCTTCTCCAATTAGAAGATAAAGAAATAGAAATCAAATCTTTAATCTGCATAATTGAAGTATATATAATCATAGTCATAGTAGTTTAATTACCTGTTTGTGCAATTAATTATGATCTAATCATTTTGTTTGGATGTAGCAAGTTGAAAATGGTCTATTAAGCCTGATACATAAAACTTAATGTTCAATGACCAGTGGATATGAATGGATAAATGTCATATTCATACATTATATAAGAAGAGAGAAAATGTAAAGTTGCTGCATATCACTTTACTACAATAATTAAGACTAAATGAAATTAAATATTTGAAAATATTGCTGCTGGGAGGAAGAACTAACTTTCCCTTAAAAGAAGATCTAGAAGCTAGAAGAAAAATGAACATATCAGAAAGCAAAGTAAAGCTGGTTTCCCTATTTCATAGAGACAGAGAAGGGAAACAAACAAGGAAGGTCTCTGAAGAGGACAGGATCTAAATTTAAATCAGAAGCTAATAAAAATACTATTAAACTTTAATAATAGTGAAGTTTTTCAAGGAACTTACTTTTAATATTCTTTACAAATTAATTTAGCAAATACATATGCCCATACCCAATATATCAATATATGAATAGCCCAATTACTATTCATAGATACAATTTGCATATTCAAGATCTGAACGTTTTTTCAAGACTTCTTTATAAATTCCACTGAGTTATGATAGAGTTTTAAAGGGATGTCAGTCTCTCCCCTCTGCAACTGAATCTTTGAAATTAGTTCTGACACCTGTAGTCATAGAAACAAAGTCAAATACTTATTTTCCTGGAATATTAATATTGAAGACACATTTCATTCTCGTTTTGCCCCAAGGTATCCATTTACAGTGGCTTCTTTTTTTCTCTGCTTCTCTTTTGTAGCTTACCCTACTTTTTCTTCCACTTAATTCATTACATGTATTATTTTGTATCTAATCTATTAACCTTTATTTTTATCATCTCAATTCTCTCTTTCCTTTCCCTAGCTATGTATTGGTTATAAAATCAGGAAAATAAGTTGGTTCCCACCTCTTAATGGCATGAAGTTTGCTTTTTGAAATATTTAAGCAAAGTTATTTTCCATGTTAATATCACTTTGTTTGTGCACTGGGACAACCCAGAGGGATGGTATGGGGAGGGAGGAGGGAGGAGGGTTCAGGATGGGGAACACATGTATACCTGTGGTGGATTCATTTTGATATTTGGCAAAACTAATACAATTATGTAAAGTTTAAAAATAAAATAAAATTAATTAAAAAAAAAAAAAGAAATCATGAAAACAGTATTTGAAGTAAATCTGCCTCATCTTATTGCTGGACTTCCAAAAACTTAACTTATGACAATAAAACTGCATAATCTAGTCCCAAACACACAGGCATAGCTTACAATCTTCATGTTAAGAAAATTCTCTGCAGGGAACATATATAACATATGTAGATATGTTAAAAAATGCAAGATTAATGCTGAATGTGTAAATACTTTTTAAAAATCAAATAAAAGAAACACACAAGTCACTTTCTAATATTCCAAATAACTTGAAAGAAAACATTTTTTTTTTACAGGCATGATATTTGAGTGTAAATAGAACATAATTCTATGTTGCCAATCAAAGTAGATATGAGATAGATATCAACCTCAGTCATCTTTGGAAGGAAAGGATGTGCTGCTGATCTTAAGGCCATGCCTCTCATAGTCAGCTGTTGTCCTGCATACTGTGGTTGGTTTCCATTGGGGAGGGACCCTTTGCAGCCCTTTACTTCTTCCCTTTTTCCTGCCTAAAGAACTATTGACAAAAGTCCACATTCTTATCTCAATTTTAAAAATTTGCAGAAGTAGGCCCCTATGAGGGGGATCACAAATTGGCCCTTCAGATTCTGGCCTGAAGAAGTGCTTAGTCACTCAGTCATGTCCAACTCCTTGTGACCCCATGATTAGTAGCTCACCAGACTTCTCTATCCACTGAATTCTAGTATACAGTGCCAGCTAGCTCCTTAACTATTAGACTTAAAGCCACATGTTTGAACTTAGCTTTTGTCAAAATGGTATTGTTTTGGTCTTTAACTGCTGAGATTTTATATTCTAGGTACCACAATTGTTCAGAACTTGGCCAAGATAAAAAGATCCATTTTTTTATTAGATAAAGTAAAACTCAGTTGCTATTTATTTAGGCTGAAGATATTGAGAAAGAAATAAGGAATGGAATCTAAGGAGCATAATGATTGTTTATGGGAATGGAAACAGTGGCAGAGTTTATTTTTCTGGGCTCCAAAATCACTTCAGAGGGTGACTGCATCCATGAAATTAAAAGACACTTACTTCTTGGAAGGAAACTTATGACCAACATAGACAGCATTTTAAAAAGCAGCCTGGCGTGCTGAAGTCCATGCGGTCTCAAAGAGTTGGACACGACTGAGCGACTGAACTGAACTGAATGATTCTTCATCAGGGAAGGAGACTGGATAGCATTTACGGTAACTGAGTAGGTAAAATTGAGTAGTTCTGGCTGCTGCATATCTGAGGACGTAGGGCTTAGGCCAAGAGTATGTTGACCTTAGCTTGAAATTGCAGTTTATGAAGACATCTTTCAGCCAAAGTTTGGGTCAGCTAGAAACACAGGGACTTGGGTTCCTCAGGACCAAGGCATATTTGAGAAAGCATACACCAGCTTCATTAGGCTTTGTGGGAATCTCAAAACATTCAGGTGTTATTCTCTCTGAAAGTAGTAATGATTCAACTATAGGCTATTTTTCTATCCATATCTAAATTTTAGAACTCATATAAGTCCAATGTGAGGTAAGGAATATAAGATTGTGACTTTTGACTTTAAGCTATCTCTGTAGGCCTAGATATGCAGACCAGAGAGCGTCCTGGTCATTTCCTGCTTTGGGTAATTTTAAAATCTCTGTTTGGAATAACCTGTCTTTAAGAATCAGGTTTACTACAGATCCAACAAGATCCAATAAGAACATGGAATAGATTGATGATAAAACAAAGAAAAAATTTTCAAAGAGGATGTTAATTAAGCTGGAAGAAAGACATTTAGCTTTCCTTGAGATCTTTCCTTACGATCCTACCTTAAAAGAGAAATTCCTCAGATATGAAGGGGAAAATGAGATCTGAAAGGTCCCAAAAGAAATATGTAAAAGAAAAAATAAAGTGCACTAAATGTATCTTAACGTTATTAAGAAGGCTGCCTTAAATGTTATTAGACCATAACCTAATGGGTCCTAAGGAAAGCAAACCAAGCAAGAGGCAAGTCAGAGAGCTGACAGAAATGATGCATTCAGAAGTGACCAGATGGCAGGAAATTAAGTATAGGGGCTCTCTTAAAGCAAGAACTGAAAAACCCAGAGAAAAAGGAATAAAAGATTAAAATAGGTATAATCAATCTAGAGAAATTTCAGGGGGAAAATTCAGAACATCAGCATTATCTTCAAAAACTGCTTGAAAAACTACAGAGTAACAATTTCACTGTGGGTGAGGTTACAGGAATAATTTTTATACCCTAAAAAATGTGGTCAATAAATGTATGGAATTAAGACTGTAAAAGAAGGCTGAATAAAATGCAGCATAGAATGAGAGAGACAATAACGGGTCATTTGATGGTTGATTAATGAGCTAAAATACCCTGTGTGTAAACTGTTAAACTTGTGAAAGTGAAAATGCAAAAAAATTTATTTTGAGGATGGTTTGGTATAGCACAACTATATTCACTATGGAAACTTAAGTACATATTTAATAACTGTACTTTGTATTAATTATTTAATATTAAAATTAAATATTTAATAATTAATAAATTTTACAAGTTATATAGACATCCTTAAAGCACACATAATCCTCTTGTTTAAGTATTCTAGGTAATAATGTGCTGTGAACTAAAAACTGTAATTAACTCAACCTTCTGCCATTATTTTGCTTCTTTACATACATTTCTTATTTTTTAGAATCACTTTAATTGAATACTTTAAATTTTTACTTAATTGTGGATGGGGAGAGCATTATCTTTTAAATGTTCTACTTTAACCCTGGATTTAAAAAAAAAAAAAAGTTTCCATGAGACTAGTTAGTGGCAGCATGTCCAAATATATAGCCAGTGAGTACAGTCAATCACTAGGGAAATATAAAATTGTTCTGAAAATGTTAGATACACAACTCCATAGTGTTCATAGGAAGTTAAATATATACATTCAATAAACACAGAAAGCTTTAGAGATAGAGAGGGCTGTTTCTCACACTCAAGCCACCCTCTCTTAAAGGGTTATGGCTTCTGTGAGAAGCAGAGCTGTAAGCACCAACCATGTTCATCCAGTAGGGCCTCCATATTTATCCCTTCTATCCTGCTGCTACTCTTTAATGTTCTTGCTACTATGGCTTCATGACTTAATTCCTCCAAGTTTATTTAGGCAATACAAACTATGGTAAATAGAAAATTAATATTTATAAAATAAAATTAATTTGACTATAAATAAAAGGCACTTAATGATGACCCTTCACTTAATTTCTAAAGCAAAAGTCTTGGAAAATCGTAGTAGATATTTCACAGCTGTCCTGAGGACAATTGTTTCAGTGTTTTTTTTAAAATTACAATGGAGAATGTTTTTCAAAAATACACATAAAACAGCTCTGTGTCTTTTTTATCTTTTTCTTGCTGTTTTTAAGCTATATGCTGATGATCTTATTTATCACACCAGGACATACAGCTAATGTTTTCATTTCTTGCCAACTACGATGAAAGGTACAACAACAGGCAGATTCAAGATTATGCTCAAGTTAAGTTTATGTACACCTAGGAATATTGAAGTTGTACATAGTTTCATCACCCACGGACCACGTAGGATGGTTCTTATTTCTAGAATTCTTTCAAGATACTTGAGTAGCTTCTAATTTTCAGAAGACAATACATTTGGGCAGCTACTCATTTAACCAAGATTCTTTGAACTTATACCTCAAGAGACGTACATGGTTATGTTTTAGGAATACTGACAACAAAAATGAGAGTACTCAAGGTATTTGTGATATTAGGAGGAGAAACACTAAGTGAAGAAATCTAAATCCTTAATTGTGTTCACTGGAGCAATAAACGTGTGGGCAATGTACTATGTGAATTGTGTAGGGATACCTAATCTCGTTTTGTGGTGGGCTTAGTAGCTGGTACTTTGGGGATTTTGTTTTTTCTTCTTCCCCGAGTGGATATAACATCGGAGTTTGAAAAAATATTGATGAGCCTGCTGAAGAAAGTATGAAGAAAGCCAGTAATAAGGGATTATGGAAGTAAAGCACATAATAAACAAAAGCGGTGGTGTGGGGGTTGAAGAAAGTGGCATTCTCCAATGTTCAAGGAGTTTTTGCTGTCATAATTATTCTTTGAAAAATTCATTTCATCTTATCTCATCAATATTTTTTCAATAGATGATAGCTATGCAATCCTGAAAGATGATGCTGTGAAAGTGCTGCACTCAATATGCCAGCAAATTTGGAAAACTCAGCAGTGGCCACAGGACTGGAAAAGGTCAGTTTTCATTCCAATCCCAAAGAAAGGCAATGCCAAAGAATGCTCAAACTACTGCACAATTGCACTCATCTCACATGCTAGTAAAGTAATGCTCAAAATTCTCCAAGCCAGGCTTCAGCAATATGTGAACCATGAACTTCCTGATGTTCAAACTGGTTTTAGAAAAGGCAGAGGAACCAGAGATCAAATTGCCAACATCTTCTGGATCATAGAAAAAGCAAGAGAGTTCCAGAAAAAACATCTTTTTCTGCTTTATTGACTATGCCAAAGCCTTTGACTGTGTGGATCACAATAAACTGTGGAAAATTCTGAAAGAGATGGGAATACCAGACCACCTGATCTGCCTCTTGAGAAATTTGTATGCAGGTCAGGAAGCAACAGTTAGAACTGGACATTGAACAACAGACTGGTTCCAAATAGGAAAAGGAGTTCGTCCAGGCTGTATATTGTCACCCTGTTTATTTAACTTATATGCAGAGTACATCATGAGAAACGCTGGACTGGAAGAAATACAAGCTGGAAACAAGATTGCTGGGAGAAATATCAGTAACCTCAGATAGGCAGAGGACACCACCCTTATGGCAGAAAGTGAAGAGGAACTCAAAAGCCTCTTGATGAAAGTGAAAGTGGAGAGTGAAAAAGTTAGCTTAAAGCTCAACATTCAGAAAACGAAGATCATGGCATCCAGTCCGACAACTTCATGGGAAATAAATGGGGAAACAGTGGAAACAGTGTCAGACTTTATTTTTCTGGGCTCCAAAATCACTACAGATGGTGACTGCAGCCATGAAATTAAAAGACGCTTACTCCTTGGAAGTAAAGTTATGACCAACCTAGATAGCATATTCAAAAGCAGAAACATTACTTTGCCAACAAAGGTTCTTCTAGTCAAGTCTATGGTTTTTCCTGTGGTCATATATGGATGTGAGAGTTGGACTGTGAAGAAAGCTGAGTGCCGAAGAATTGATGCTTTTGAACTGTGGTGTTGGAGAAGACTCTTGAGAGTCCCGGGAGGAATTGGGGGCAGGAGGAGAAGGGGACGACAGAGGATGAGATGGCTGGATGGCATCACTGACTTGATGGACGTGAGTCTGAGTGAACTCCGGGAGTTGGTGATGGACAGGGAGGCCTGGTGTGCTGCGATTCATGGGGTCACAAAGAGTCAGACACGACTGAGGGCCTGATCTGATCTGATCTGATCTGATGCATCAATAATAATTGTATTATCTGAAAACCAATGCCAGTGGGTGGGTCAGAAAATCTTATTCAAAATAGTATTTTTGAGGCACTTAAAAGATTAGCTGGTAGTTTAAACACTTATGGTATATAAATAACTTGGAATACATCTGTATCACTTTTCAAAATATTTGTATTAGTTCAAATTAAAATTATTTCCCTTCACTGTGTTAAAATAAGAGAAAAAAGGCAAACTCCACTTGGTAGCAAAGGTGCAATTGAGCTGATTCAACTTTTCTAGCCTGGGAACAGATGGATTTATTTTTCTTAATTTTTATTTCATTTTAAAATTTATGTATTTATATATGGCCATGCTGCATGCCATGTAAGATCTTAGTTCTCTGACCAGGAAATGAAACCATGCCCTCAGCAATGAAAGCACAGTCCTAAACACTGGACTGCCAGGGAATTCCTGAGGTTGATTTATTAAAGCATCAAATTATTAATGATTTGGAAAGCAAACAATGGAATACCTAGGTGTAAAGACCAGTGAATACCTCTGGTGGAATCCTAGGAAAATACATTTGGGACGCTCTAAAAAGAGATGAAATATGAGAAAGAAAAAAATTCCCAGAGAAAAATAAAATTAGGATTGAAAAGTAGAGAAGGGGAGATATAGCACCAACCTTAAAATTGTTAAAGATTCAGCAAAAGAGAGAGAGAGAAAAAAAAAAATAGAGTCAGGTCCCAATGCCAAATTATAGGATATATAAGAAAGGATTGTTTTCACTGCTAGTACTGAAAACATGAAAAATTCATAAGCATAGAAAGGCATACTTTTGGATAGTATCACCTGCTAGAGGATATTTACAAATTTGAAAAATACAAAAAGCACTTGGTATTTTAACCTCTGAGAGATAGAATGATATAAGTAGGTGGAATTTCCCCCAGGAAATTGATAGTTCAATGCTACAAATTCCTAGGTGAATCCTCCCAAATAATTAAAGTTGGTAAATGGTTGACAGATCTCACACTGATTAAATTACTGATGAAATAAAAATAAATCGTATTTCCTATTTTGTTCACTTTCTAGTCTATCATCTTTCCTCTTGATGACATCAAATTTTACTAAGAAGCAAGATGGCTATAACAGCTGTTGAAATTGTTTTTAATTCAATGGTTTTGCAGAAATGAGATAATGCAGCAGTATTCTTAAGTTGCTTATTTTTTCTTAGACATTTTGGAAGAGTAAAATACATGAACTTTGTGATGTTTGAAATGACTCTAGGGATACTAAGCTAGCTTTCTTTCTACCTGATAAAAATATCACAGGCTTAGCAGTTCAAGAAGGATGCATTAGTCTTTATCTCTGGGGGCCATACACTCCCAGATTGGCTATAGATTCGTTAGCTCAGTACTAGGTTAAAAAAAGACTGAAAATGTGAGGAATGGTGCAGATTTTTCTTGTTGTTGTTCAGTGGATCAGCAAAAGGAGACATGACTTAGAAGTCCCAGCATACAGTACTGATGAAGCTATTAATAAGTTGTACTCAGTTTTACTTTACTTTTAAATTTTAATCTGCCTGCAATGCAGAAGACTTGGGTTCGATCTCTGGGTTGGGATGATCCCCTAAAGAAGGGAATGGCAACCCACTCTAGTCTCCTTGCTTGGAAAATTCCATGGGCAGACCATGGAGTCACAAAGAGCGGACAAGACTGAGCGGCTAACACTTTCACTTTCAGAAATAAGATACTCTTGTTGTCCCTCCTTTTGATATAACACTGCTCCCCTCCACTCATATTTTAATTCTATTCCTTTTATGTAGAATTTCTTTTCTTGACACTTTTCTAGTATTCTAATCTGTTTTGTCAGAATCTCATATTCATTGATAATATTTCATAAATGGGTAGGCACAGGCTGCATTAAAATTTATGGTTCATACATCATTTTTCTATGTATGTTTAGGGAAAACTTACTGCTAATTTCACTCAATACCCAATTTGATTCATACAGTTTGGTTAAGTGAACTTGGCTATACTCAGTAACATCTTGTATGTCTTCAATGACAACCTGTAAGATCAGGAAGCATAATTAGTTCACCTTGAACAGTATTTACTATCATTATAGCATTCATGAAGTAATTTGCTTCTTTAGCATCTGTTTCATTATTTTCTCCTTCTTACTAATCTAAAATTTATTTGAGGGCATCTCACTGATTTGCTTTGGAGATTTCACGTCTAGATTTGTATATTAAGATAAAGAAAACTAATAGTAAATTATTTTGAGCAGGACAGACAAATATTACAGTAGTGGGCATGTGTTATAGATGGAATGTTTGTATTCTTCCAAATTTCATATGTTAAAATCGAATCTCCAATGTGATTAGGAGGTGGGGCCATTTGAGAGGTAGTTAGGTCATTAGAGTGGGGTCCTCATAAATTGGATTATTGCCCTCTTGAGTAGAGGCCAGAGAGCTAACCATATAAAGATACAACATGAAGATGGCAGTTTGCAACCAGGAAGAGCTGCTGCTGCTGCTGCTGCTGCTGCTAAGTCAGTTCAGTCGTGTTTAACTCTATGTGACGCCATAGACGGCAGCCCACCAGGCTCCACCGTCCCTAGGATTCTCCATGCAAGAACACTGGAGTGGATTGCCATTTCCTTCTCCAAAGCATGAAAATGAAAAGTTAAAGTGAAGTCACTCAGTCGTGTCCGACTCTTAGCGACCCCATGGACTGCAGCCTACCGGGCTCCTCCATCCATGGGATTTTCCAGGCAAGAGTACTGACTGGAGTAGGGTGGCATTGCCTTCTCCCAACCAGGAAGAGACTCCTCGCCAAAATTCTAAGTATTATCTATCTATTCATTGTTAAAGTCTTTTAACAAAGTGACCTTTAGACTGTGGTGGTCCTAATGCCTCACTAGCCTATGTAAGCAAACCAAACCTAAGCCAGAGTGAATGCATCCATATCTGAGAAAGTGAAGGTTAGGCAAAGTCCGTCATAAACAGCCAATTAGGCTTTCCCAAATAAGGTAATCACTTAAGTTATAAATAATCGAATAATTTATTTCCTTTCCCTTCATCTCTTCTAGATAAAAAGTTTGTCCCTAGTTCCTATTGGTGGAGTACTCCTTACAACTTTTGGCTTGGTGCTATTCAGTTCAAACCAATGTTTGCTCAAAGAAATGATTCAGATTTAATATGCATCAGTTAACTTTTTAACACTATATTTTTCCTTTTTTGCTTCATTTTTATTGCTTTTATTGGGCATGTTTATGAAGCATATTTTTGTTCAAGAATATGCTCCTTTAAATTTAGATATATTTATAATAGAAAATTTTGGAACACTTTGTCAAAATAGAGTCATACCATCCTTCCGGGTTTTGTGGTATACTATGCAAGTAGTTCCTTTATAAATATCTGCCATATTATACCATTATGCTGTTTTCTTGAAAGACAGATGTGTGATTCAATCAGGACACTACAATTGGGCCTTATATTAATTCTCTGGCAGAAATTACTCTACATATATTATATATCACTTCATTCAAGGCTTCAAAATATTCAGACTCTCTTTAATAAAAAAAATAGAATATTCAAAAAATTCTTGAGTATGTGAAACATAGTAAAAGTGATTTCTGAAGTATTTTTCCACTATTAAAACCCTAAAAACAAAAATGTACTTACAATTGAATGAGTCATTGTAGAAATATTCTATTTAGTAAAGATCCATTTGTTTTTGTTTTCGTAGTCATTCAATTGCTGACATATTTAGTAGTAGTCAATGTATTGGTATTACTGTATTTTCTTCCAAAGATATTTGTTTCTTTATCCCACATTAGTATTAAATATTAAGTTTTCTACACCCAACCATTTATAATTTAACATAAATGGTTTGAGTATTTTCTTCACTATGTCAATTTCTGGCATAAAAAAAAAATCCTGCATAATTATGGTGGTATTAATTATTCTAACAGCAAAATGGTTCTCTTCAGCTTCATTTTGTTTTGTCCATTCTTACCTAACTATTTTCTGTTAATATATCATTGATATATATTTTGGGTCCTAGTCTCAACTTCAACATGGTGGTGGTAGAGGAGTCCCCACGTGACCCAGCAGTTCTTGAACACTATGGACCTGAAGATAGCATCAGATCCTACAAGTTAAGACCTCAGTCCCACAGGCTGTCCCTCTCTCACTTTTGACATCACTTCGATTCCTGTTTGCCACTTGTACTTTGTACTGACCAGCTGTATAGCTTGGGAATTCCAGTGACTCCTCCTTGGCCTCAATTCATTTAAGAGAGCCACTCACGTTATTCAGAGAAGCATGTCACTTACTAGATTCCCTGTTTTTTAATGAAATGATATAACAAGGAAAGAGAAATGCAAAAGATGCATTGGGCAAGTTATGAAGAAAGGACATGAAAGTTCAATCTCCATGTGTTCACCAACTCAGAATCTCTCAAAATTAGTCCTTTTGGGTTTATATGGAAGCTTCATCACATAAGTATGTTTTGTTAAATCATTGGCTACTGGTGACTGATTCAACATCCGGCCTATCTCCCCTCCTAGGGAGGAGATGGAAAAAGTTCCGTCAAGGGATGGACAAAGTTTCACCCTTGAATTCATGATTAATTGTCTTGGAAATCAGTTCCCATCCTTAGGTGCTTTCCAAAAGTTACCTTATTACCATAAACCTATGGTTGATAAGACAACTGCTGCTGTTGCTGCTAAGAATCCTGGAGTGGGTTGCCATTTCCTTCTCCAATGCATGTATGCATGCTAAGTCGCTTCAGTCATGTCTGACTCTAAGCGACCCAATGGACAGCAGCCCACCAGGCTCCTCCATCCACAGGATTCTCTAGGCAAGAATACTGGAGTGGGTTGCCGTTTCCTTCTCCAGACAAGACAGCAGAAACAGTGAATAATAAGACACTAACTTCACCCTTTATGGCTCTGAAGCAATTTGAGGAACCAAAGACAATAGACAAAATATTATAACAAAACATGCTCTTATCACTCAGGAAATTCCAAGAATGTTAGGAGCTGTGAGTCAGGAGCCATGGACTAAGATAACATACATATATATATATATATATGTATATTATTATTTTTTGTTGTTATTGTTCATCTGAATGACTAAATATGTATTTCTTATAAATCTGCATATTATACTATGATATCCTCACATAATCCACATTTTCAAATATCCATATTTTTCTTTTTGTAGTCACTGTATAACAGATGGTCAAAATCTGTCTTCAACAGCTGTCATATGGTTCTTTCTTTCTCTCCAGGTACATTTATTTGACTGCCATCACCTGTGAATTCTGACAATCCCACTGGGTTGAGTTAAACAAGTGTAACAGAGCTTGTAAGGAAAGTCTAACCAGGAAAGTATTTGCATCAACAAGGCCATAAGATAACTATTTTGAAATACCAGCTCATCTATTTATATATATATATATTTGACATTCCACACACACACACTAATATACATTGCCATTATTGTTAAATTTTAACACTGTTGGGTAAAACAAGCTTAGCTTCATAATAACATGCCCCAGAGTATTTATACTGAGAGACACCCACTGCTCCAAATACATAGTAATGAGTGAAGAAAATACAAAAAGTAGAAAACAAGAAGACATAACTAAGTTTAAACATAACAAAACATCTTTATGAAAAGAAAAAGTACAATCAGCAAATGTTTCATAGCACTGACCTCTGGTTAATAAATAGGCAGCGGTAGCAGATAATATGACTCCCCAGGGAAAAGGAAGATGATCCACATAAGATTAGGAAAAGAAAGGCAGCAGTGAAGGTTTTCTTGTGATGAAAGATTGTTGGAAAGTTAACAATATACTGACCTAAGTTAAGAGCGCATGAAAAAAAAAATATATATATATGGGCCAAAAGAGATGACAGAGAAAGTCAGGAAACCAGTATGGGAGTCATGCTGTTCATTTTTCTCATGAAAAATCTGCAGGATCACCCACATCCCTGGAAAGCAGGGACCTGGCTCTGTGTTACCATCTAGGAATTGTGGGGCAGGAGTGACTGCAAAACTGCTAGCTAGGGGAGAGTGTATAGAAAAAGGGAAAGGAAGATAGCATTGAAGGAGGGAAGAGAGAGAAACTTCCAGTCAAAACTGAGTTTGCAAGTAAACCTTTAAGACACAGTAAACAAAATAAATTAAAAATGATACCATGAAAGACCAGAATGAATGTGAATGAAATTTTGATACATAAACAATTTATTTATATTTGATCAATTAAAATGTTTATATTTTCAAAAAGAAAATATGACATCTCAAGATTAATTTTAACCAAACAGTAATTTTGAGAAAGAAAAAACAATTGGAAATTGACAAGGCAAAATTAGACATATATCCATAAGAACAAATTAGACATTTGGAAAACAAAAATTAAAATAAAAAAGAAATGGCATCTACTTTTAAATTCTGTGCTTGATACTATCAAAGATTCAAATAGTAAATTGCAGGAGTAAAATTAGAAATTTGCAAATTTCTGTAGTAACTATTTGATGAAAAAAAATTGAAGATGATTTAAGCATTCATGTTAACCAATTGGAACTTTTTTTTAACCAATTTGAGCACTGTGAAGTTCATTTGTACAATTCACCTGAATATGTATATCAACACTTCATCCCTGCCTGTTGCTTTGTATTCAGGAATATCTATCCTTCTCTCTGTACATCCCCGTCTCTTTCTCTCTCCTTCTCTCAAACCTCTGCCTTTATGTTGGCTTATGTACTTTCCATTCTACTAATGATCAGGGTTTTGGGGATAGCTTTTGACAAGTTTCAAGACTACCTTTCTTTTCTTTTTTTTTTAAATTATAATCCTAAAGCAACAGAGAAACATTTCTTTGTCATTATCTGTAAATCATGTTACATGAAAGATATGTTTTTTTGTTTCTGTTTCTTAAATGTTTTGCATGACTGCCTCTTCCTAGGTAATGTCCTGTCCCTCCTGCAGGTCTATTGAATAGACCAAAACACCACATTGCCAATGAACACACAACGCAGGACTCTTCAAGGCACCAGGGATACAGTAGTGAACCCACAAACAGAGAAATAAATACCATGCCTTATGTAACTATTCATATTTGTCTCTCTGAATACATTCCCTACTACTGCTGCTGCTGCTAAGTTGCTTCAGTCGTGTCCGACTCTGTGCAACCCCATAGATGGCAGCCCACCAGGCTCCCCCGTCCCTGGGATTCTCCAGGCAAGAACACTGGAGTGGGTTGCCATTTCCTTCTCCAAGGCATGAAAGTGCAAAGGGAAAGCAAAGTCGTTCAGTCGTGTCCAACTCTTAGCGACCCCATGGACTGCAGCCCACCAGGCTCCTCCATCCGTGGGATTTTCCAGGCAAGAGTACTGGAGTGGGGTGCCATTGCTTTCTCCATTCCCTGCTACTAAGCCAACCCAAACTTTATGGCTGACAGATTCAATCTGATACTACTTTTGATACTACTTTTTCACCACATGCTTAAGAAAGAAGCTTGCCTGTTTAAAAATAAAAAAGTAAAATTTTACTGATGTACAGGAACCAAATATCTTGAGACTGATGGTAACCTGTTTTAAAAAATAATAGAAGTTATGCTTATATAACCAGATCATAATCAAGAATCATTTCAGAACCTATAACCAAGAATATCAGTTATAAAATTATAAAATAGTGTTTCTAATATTAATATGTTGTTCCTGTTAACTTATTAAAAGCATGTAAAATGCCTCTGCTGGTATTCTTTATTTTGTGTTAAAAGTATACGCTTACATCAAACTGTCATAATCCAAAACATTTTATATTTCTCTTTCCCACTTCAGTGCACAGAATCTGACCCATGGTATATAAGCCTAGAGTGTGTACATACATTTATTTATTTATTTATTTTTTAGTGTATATGTGTGTGTATAGATGTGTGTGTGTGTCTATATATATAAGTAAAGAAAGTATATACAAATGAGTTAATGCCTCTGTAATTTATCTTTTTAATGGCATTTGTTTCAAAAATTTGATCGTGATCCTGTTCATCAAAAGTTTTCAATTATTTCATTCTTTTCTTAAAATTATTTCATTATTTTTTGTATATGATTTAGTCTTATTCCATATAAAAGGCAAAGAAACAGTGAGAGAAACATAATCATCCATTCAATAAATTCAGAAGAGTTAACTACTTAGTTAATCCAATTCATAATATATTTTAGGGATAGAAATATTGTCAAGGGCAGACCTATGTTTAAGTTATTATCTAGATATCTATAATCATTCTGAAATGGCAAATTCAAATATTTATTCACATTAATTCAGAGTTTTCTTCTCTGTTAAATTTTCTAATTTGTACATGTTAATGTGTATGTGTACATTCTCTATATGTTGCTAAAATTTACTTATACAAAATAAATGCTATGAGGCCTGGGATTTGAGAATTGATTCAAAATTACCCAGCAGGGCAAGCAAGTGATAATAGGAACACAGAGATAGAAAAAACTTGGTCATGGTTGGTAATTATCAAAGCTGGTTGATATTGTCATGGAACTTCTTTTTGCTACTTTCTCTGGTTTTATTTATGTTTGAGATTTTCCTTTAGAATATATTAAAATACATCAACTCCTGATAATACTAAACAATATTTGGTATGTGCTGACGTTGTTTTCCCTTTATGTATCCAAATGCCTGAAAGAAATGTGGGTATGTCATGCTTTAGACTCAGCTATTTCTTTCCATATTCGCCCTAGTATAAGGGCATTTTTCTGTCTTCAAATGCCTACAGAAGATTGAAGAATAGTGAAGACATGTTTAATTTTCTACACCTTTCAGTCTAGTTCGATTCGCCTGCATGACTTTGTCTAGGACTTTAATAGAGGATAGTGAGGAACAGTGTTAGAAAAAGAGATGAAATGACACCACATCAATTTCTCACCCTGTCTGTCCAGAGTCCTTTTAAAGATAATAGCACGACACAGAGGATCTACAGGATGTGAGTTTGGGACAAATACAAAAGTTAAAGGGAACACTGACATTTATTAGACAAGTTTGGAAAACACAAATTTTACTAGAGAAAAATTGACATTAAGTGAGGAGGAGGAAACTGACACTTGATCTTTAATTGAGAATATAAATGTAAAGCATTACATTTTATTTTTTAATTTTTTTCTAATTTTATTTTATTTTTAAACTTTACATAATTGTATTAGTTTTGCCAAATATCAAAATGAATCCGCCACAGGTATACATGTGTTCCCCATCCCGAACCCTCCTCCCTCCTCCATCCCCATACCATCCCTCTGGGCCGTCCCAGTGCACCAGCCCCAAGCATCCAGCATCGTGCATCGAACCTGGACTGGCAACTCGTTTCCTACATGATATTTTACATGTTTCATTGCCATTCTCCCAAATCTTCCCACCCTCTCCCTCTCCCACAGAGTCCATAAGACTGTTCTATACATCAGTGTCTCTTTTGCTGTCTCGTACACCGGGTTATTGTTACCATCTTTCTAAATTCCATATATATGCGTTAGTATACTGTATTAAGTCAAAGTATGTTATTCCTCTAGAGCTACTTGGTAATATCTTTTGTTTTTTGCATCTGCAATTTAATAACAGACAATGAATCCTCTGCAATAATTCAATATAAAAATTTTAAAAAATGATTGAGGAGTGTAATAGGAAGCTGCATATATAAGGTTAAAATAGTAAATCTTCAAATTTTTAACTTACTAATACAAAACTTCATTCACAATTTACATATACACTTAAAATTTTAATTTTAAATCCCAATACTGGAACCATGGAAGGAAAGAGGGAGAAATAAATACAGGGAAAAATATAGGAGTAGAGAAACAGATAAAAAAGAGAGTGTGTGTGTGTGTTATGACTTATTCAGAAGGTTATGTAAGATTAGATAAATGACCTTTTGCACTCTCTGCTTTTTTTCTTGGATTATGAATTGATTACTAAGAAAATAGAGCTTTTGAAATGCTAAGAAGCTATTTTACCCAGATGAAGAATGTTTTATTTTCCCATCCAGATTCCAGTACAGTGTGCTTGATACACATTATGATTTACAAATAAAATATAAAAACACGTAATTGTTCATAGCTAGAATTGCTTTATCCTACTTTGTACATTTTCTAGAATAAAAATTAATTCCATATTTAAACACCAATATATGCAATTATGGCCTTGCCTGTGGCTCAGTGGTAAAGAATCCACCTGCAATGCAAGAGATGCAGGAGATGCAGATTTGATCCTTGGCTCAAGAAGATCCCTTTGAGGAGAAAATGACAACCCATTCCAGTATTCTTGCAGGGAAAATGCCATGGAGAGAGGAGCCTAGGGGGCTGCAGTCCATGGGGTCACAGAGTCAGACATGACTGAGCCACTGAGCCCACATATGCAATAATTAAAACTGAAATAAAAAACAAATATGAAACATATGAAAATTATAATAAAGCATAAAGTCTATAATCATACAAATTAGTGATTTTGTTCCACATATTCTACTTTTTGCTCCCCTAAAATGAGAGAATTAAATTGCTTATTATTGTCAATTTATAAAATGGGAATCAATTCATATAGTTAATGAATATTCATTGACTGCTTCCTATGCTAAATATTGCTCAAAGAAATAAGATTAACTTTTTGGTCTTGTGCAGCTTATATTTATATATAGTGGGGAAAGACAGATGGTCAATGTATAAAGAAGTGAAAAGTCACTATAAGGTAAGATAATTATTAGGTGCTACAATGTCAATGAAGACATATGGGAGGAAACAGAGAGAGATGGAGAGCAAAGATTATCATGTGTTAAACATTACAAAAACAGATGACTATTGGCAATCTCGTATGGGTCAGTCTTGCATATTATATTGAGAGTTCAGATAAAGCCTTTCTTAAGTGGTAAAAATTGAACAGTTGAAGAACTAAGGGAGAAAGCAACAAGGATTTCTTTAGGCAATCATTCCAGATGGAGGGATAAGCTGCAAGGTGCAGAGTCCAGAGCAGGTCCACTGTTGAGAAGCTAAATGTTGCTTGAATGGAATGAGAAAGAAGAGTATGTGAGATGATGGCAAGAGAGTCCCAAGGACATTTTAGAAATTTCTCTGTGAGAAATTTGGATTATTATATTAACTAATAAAAAGACTTTGAGAACTTTTAAGTGGAGATGTGAGGTGATTAGTAACATATACTTAAATAATGACAGTGCTTTTTGTGTACTGAATAATACAGAAGGAAAATAATGGAAACAGGAAATCAAACTGTTCAGTTATCTTAGTGGTCCTGGTAACAGATGATGGTTAATGTAGAAGAAATAGGAACTGAGATGGAGAAAGATGCATGCTATAGATGGATCAGATAGGCTGTACTGTTGAACGAAATGTAAAAATGAAAGAAAGTGAAACATTATAGACAACTCCAAGTTTAGAGGTCTGAGCCACCGAGTGAGTGGAGTTAGCATTCAATCAATCAAGGAATATTACTTACAGAGCAGATTTGGGAGAAGGATAGGAAGTTAGATTTTTGCCCATGCTAGGTTTATATAAGTGTTGAGATCATGGAAGAAGTTGGAAATGAAAAGATAGATTTGGAAAGAGTCATCTTTATCTAGATAAGCTTTGATATTATTGTCTTGGGTGAGTGGGTCTGGGATGTGCGTTTCACGCAGAAAATGGGCCTTGTGGCACAACAACATACAGAGATTAGAAAAATGAAGATTACTTAACAAAGTTTTCTTGAGAAACTAGATAGGGAAGAGGGAAGCAAAGAGAAGCTAGTTTGCTCAAATATAAAAGTATATATCATTTGATATATTCATATGAACGCCTAGAAATTATTAGATAACTATAGCATCAAGACTAAAATATTTTCCTTGAAATTAGAAAAAACCTTATGTTCTAGAATGAAGTCATAAAAATTATGCATTTATGCATGCACGTGTGTGTGTGTGTGTGTGTGTGTGTGTGTGTGCATACGTATGCATGATCAGTTGTGTCCAACTCTGTGACTCCATGGAATGCAGCCCACCAGGCTCCACTCTCCATGGAATTTTCTATGCAAGAATACTGAAGTAGGTTGCCACTTCCTCCTCTAAATTATCTTCCCGACTCAGGGTTCAAACCTGTGTCTGCTGTGTCTCCAATAGGCAGATGGATTCTTTACCACTGAGCCACCTGTGAAGTCTTATGCATTTATACTTTTATTTAGATGTGACCTGATGCAGATTATCATTCAATAGGGCTAAATGTTATCATGTGTAGAATGGCACAAATGACAGAGACAGTAATCTATTACACAGCATTTTGAATCAATCTAGCAAATGGTTTCTTTTATTCTACATTGGTTTTCCACTTGTTTATTCTTAGTCCCAGCTGTGAAATATGATAATAGAAATATATTTGTTCGGGCTTCCTCTCACTCTTTCTCTTTTTATACAAATTTTAATGTCTGTACTTACAGGTGTTGTACCTCCAAGTCTTCATCAACTAACAAACATGGTTCAAATATATGATCTTAGACTATTCCTTTCCCTACCTATCTTTGTTAATTCTTAACTTACTTAACATATGTGGCTTAATATTAATGAATGTAAGAGCGAAAGAAAATTATTGAATGGCTAGCCTCACCATGTTAAAGTTAAAATGAAGAGATTTAAGAACATAATACTGAGAAATGATTCTTAGTTTCTTGGCTTGGATGACAAGCTCATTTGGTGGAACTCCAACTTATCTTTTCTGAGATTTGTGCAATTGTAGCTCTGTCCCAGATTTGCTGTTTATTTATCATTTTTTAATCTGTGTGACAAAGTGGTGAAAAGACAGCTAATTTGGATATAAGACCTAACTAGGAGGCATTGTTTGCCTCATGCAAGCTATGTGATCTTGTTTACCTTGAAAACTGTGTTGAGTGGCGTAAGTCTCAGTTTTCTTCAATAGTAAAATGAGGACAATTAAGCAGAATTATATCTGCCTTTAAAACTTTATGTAAGGGTATATAAACATGGTCAATAGACACTAAAAAGTAAAAAAAAATCATTTTAATAGAACTTAGTAAACATGTTTGCATTTCAGTCTCATGTTTTGTCACTTGCATATCTGATTTCATATAATAACAATCTAAATTCCAGTAAGACTCTATTTGAATTTGATTAGGAAAAG
This sequence comes from Bos indicus, assembly GCF_029378745.1. Classification (NCBI taxonomy): domain Eukaryota; kingdom Metazoa; phylum Chordata; class Mammalia; order Artiodactyla; family Bovidae; genus Bos; species Bos indicus. The sequence continues at coordinate 6,710,222 of NC_091771.1, forward strand.
TGTGACTTCTTTCTAGGTAGGTATGCATTTCTTCATAGTAAGTCATTGCTTAAAGTAGCATTTTTCAGATCCTATAATGATATGTCTGAAAGCCTGTATTGAAACAACCACTTTTGTTTTTATGTTTCTAATTTATAAAGCATATAAATTGCAGGTGAGTTTATTCCAATGTGTTTTATTATTTGATAGTATAATAGGCTTCTTTTACACATATGAGGGCTCTGAGAAGAGCCAGTAAAGGATTGCGCTGCTGCTGCTGCTGCTGCTAAGTCGCTTCAGTCGTGTCCGACTCTGTGCGACCCCATAGATGGCAGCCCACCAAGCTCCCCCAACCTTGGGATTCTCCAGGCAAGAACACTGGAGTGGGTTGCCATTTCCTTCACTTTATGATAATAAAAATAATCCATAAAGCAAAATAAATAGAAAAACTGCATGCATTTATGTGATTCAAGTATATACTCATGTTCCTTTGAAATACTGGATAAGTTTAAAGTGAGTTGTTTTGGTTTTGTTTCCTAACATTAGAAAAATCTCTTCAAAATGTCAACCAATTGTTTTACATGGAAAAAGAAAACGGTGAATATGAAAGGATGTACTGAAAAAAGAACTGAAAACTAATGTATAATTTGCTACTGATAAACATAGTGGATGTTAACGGATAATTTAAAATCAATGATTTTATTTTTCTGATTTTGTACATATTGGATATTATGTTGTCTTAGTCCCAGATCTAGATCTTTCCAGATAAAATATCTCTATCAGAACTCCATTAACTTAAATGAACACAGTAAATACTTACGCAGAAAGATTAGATGTATAAAGTAAATGTCAATTCTTTTAAAAAGGAAATTAATATTTTTCCTTTTAGATAGAATCATACATCTGAATTTTGGAGTTCATTGAAGAGTTACAACTATATTTGTAGCAACAGTGAAAACTAGAGACAATTCTAAAAGAAGGACTTTATTTCTTTTAGGCAAACTAACAGAAGTAATTCTTAAAGAGAGATGACCTGTATTATTTTTATCTTGGATGCTTAATGGTAAAGAAAAGAGTGAGTTGGTAACTTAATGTGATTTCAGTCATGCACGTATTTATAAACCATTCATACTTCTGTATTAATATTGTATGTACTCTAAGTAGAACTCATAAAAAGGTAAAGGTGAAATGAGGGATATAATTTGAAATTATTATTTCACATTTAATTTACTATTGTCTTAATTTGATTTGAGTACCATCATACCATGATACATTAATTTTTGAAAATCTGAATTTAATTCTTTGTGATACATCAATCAATTTCTTCTATATTTAGTTTTAATGGTGATCAAACCTAAAAATGATACATAGATTCAAAGATGCAAATTAAACAGCACATTTATGACAAAAGGAAAATATTAAAAGCTTATTTTCAGCATTCTTACATAATAATGGACTTGTTTTGAAAGCAGTTCACTCTTTGTATTGTCTTCTTTAGCTTAAAAGTACATATCGCTCATCTCTTTTTTAAAAATCTGCTAGGCAGTCTATACTAACAGTGAGTTATTATCACTAAAGATGTCAGCACATTTGGAAATGTCTTTCTGTAAAAGAAAATAGCTCAAGCTTAAGTTCAATGTGATATAGCCAGTGAAGTTCCACAGAAAAACTCTTCAGGGACACTACCTAATATATCACTGATATTGTAAACAATCTATTTTATTTTCTCATTTTTATTAGTGCAACCATACCAATTATATGAAATATATTCTAAAAAAGTTCAAATCGCCATGATGTACTGGAAACCAAAAAGAATGAGCAAAGTCTTATTCCCTGTAGATTTTGTTATTCTTTTATGAAAGTAATACAATGTGGCAGTTAGGGTTAGGGTTAGAAGAAAAGATTAGTCAATGAAAAAAACTGTGATAAGAATTATGGAAAATGAAGCACAAGGAGAACACAGGAGAGATTTAAAAATGAATAGATCTTTAAAGACACATAGAACTTCAAATGATCCTATTTATATTGTATTTATTGAATTGCTATTCCCAAAGGATGGAGACAGGAGAAGAATAATATCAAATATTTAAAACATATTAAAATGTACATGCATATATACAAAATATTTGAAGGTATAATGGCTGAATGTGTTCCAGATTCAGAGAAAACAATAAACCCTGAGACTGATGGAGGTCAGTAAGATCCAAGCATAGGAAATATGAGTAAAACTAACCCCAGGCACATCTTAATTGAATTGTTTATAAAATAGTGGAAATGTATGAATAGAAAATGTTAAAAGTAGCTGGGGGGTGGAATATGTAAAGAGAAATAATATAGATGATAGCACCATCTTTACTGGAAAATCTGCACATGAGAAAGTAAGGGAGCAATGACTCAGTGCTAAAAAAAAAATTGAAAATTAATATCTAGTGAAATATCTTTCACAAATAAAGATAGAGAAAATTTCAGACATATGAAAGCAGCTTTTATCACTAATGAAGAGTCTGGCTCCACAACAATATCATTCATATGATTTTTCAAATCTGACCATACATACTTGTCTTACAGGCTTATTCAGGGAAACATATCCATATCCTGTCCTTTCATAACCTAAGCATTTATAAAATATATGTCCTTTTTTTTTAAAGCTTTCAAACACTTACCTTGTTCAAGAGTTAACTTAGAACAAAGCCTAAACTTTTTTTCCTAACTTCAGTTTTCCCCTCCTTGAACACATCATCTGCCTTTGCAGTCAGAAAGTTTAAAGTATAATTTTGACTTTACATGCCCTCTACTAAAGACAGTTCACCAATTTCCCATTGTTTACAGAATCCCTAAAGTTATAATACACAATTCAAGACATCCACTACACCACCTTTCTTAAGACGTCCTTCCACTGTGGTCTCACACTTACCTCTCCCTACATCAGGGTACTGTAGATCCTGGCATACAACATGTTATGCTACACCCCTTATGCCTTTAACTATGCATTTCTTTCTGCCAAGAATACTCCCAAATATTTTTGTCCCCTTACCATGCACAACTGATTTCAAGCTCCACTCTTCTTTGAAAATCTTGACTAAATACTATTCTTTTATATTATTGCATACTTATTCTTGCTTCACCATTAGTGGGGTATTGATCAAATTGCCTGTCAATATTTACCTCCTAAGAGATATCACACTTTCTGAATTTGGAAAATATACTTACAGTTTTTTTTTTCCCTCTGCTCCTGGAGTATAGTAAACACTCAATAACATGCTTTTGATATAAACTGATCCTTACTACTGGCAAGAAACACTGCCAACTAATTGGACAGGTAGAAATAAGTATCAGGTCAGCCAGTGTTGGTTAGAGGATGAACATACTGTATCAGGAAAACACAGTTTTAAATATATTATAAAAATAGTGAAAGTCACTCAGTTGTGTCCAACTCTTTGCGACCTCATGGACAAAAAAGACCATAGAATTCTCCAGGTCAGAATACTGGAGCTGTTCCTTTCTTCAGAGAATCTTCCCAACACAGGGATTGAACCCAGTTATCCCACATTGCAGGTGAATTCTTTACCAACTGAACCACCAGAAAAGCTGTCAGGAAGCATTTAACAGGAGGCTTCCTGTGTATTGTCTTGGATCTGTCAGGAATTCTCTGTTCCTTAGAGGAAAGGCAAGCCTCTTCCGGGACTGAGGAATCCAGGCATTTCCTTCATTAGTTTTTCTACACAGTGATAAGTAGCCTCTTCCTTCTTTTGAACCAAATGGTAAAAGTGATTGTTTATGGTAAAAGTGATTGCTTACAACTCTCTCTCTCTCTTTAATATGGATTGCCTATATTTTGTAAGTCTGGAATTTTAATCTTTATCTTTGCTGAAAATAACTACAGTATATATGCCCACACCATGTTGATTAAACACCTTTGCTGCATCAGAGCTCTGGTCCCTGTGTCTTTCTTTCTCTTTCTTATTCTTTCTTTCTCTCTCTCTCTCAGGCTATTTCTTTAGAGCACAGAGGCCCTCTGAGTTCACTTTCCTGCCCAGACTTCTAAGACCCTCTCGAGAAGGTGCTCTGTGCCTTTACCCCATCGAGAGGGCGCCTGAGGCCTCCATGAACAGAGCAAGCCCCGTGCCAGGGGCTTTATTGGCTTTCTGTGTAAACCAAGGAATATCAGCCTCTTTCTCTCCTTTACTTTCTTATCGTCAACCCTGGACCACCAGGTTCTGGTCCCTTAAAGGACCTCAACAGAAAGCCCCAAATAGTTTAAGTGTGATTCAGGAGACAGCTTTGGAGAAACATCTACTTTGAGAATTTGGTGGTGACCATCGGATATGTATATTTTTGTGTCTGTAACAGTATGATAGGCCAGGAAGACATGTCCTTACACTAACTGAGACACAACTACAGTGCCACCACTTTCATTTGCACAAGTTGTGGTATCTTCAAACGACTACGGTGATGTTAGACTATCGTTATTTTGGTTAATATCTTAAGAGCAGTTATTATTTTTTTTTTATCAAATAATAAGATAAGGAGAAGCTTGAGGTTAGCTGTCATTAACAGGGACTATAATCAACCTGCAATTACTAGAAAAAGTTTATTATAGAGGACACATCTGTACCAGTCAGAGAGGAGACCTGTCACAGTAAATAAACTATGCACTTGCAAATCACATTGTTCTTCTGTTATACTTGGTTCTCACAGCTGAATAGAAGAAAATAAATGAACTAGAAAATGTTAAGCTTGTTATTTTTTGTACATTGAGTAAGGTCATGGGTTGCTTAAGTGAATGTTTTCCTTGATGAATAGCTCTAAAAAAGAGGTAGCTGAGGAAACAAGCTTACTCTAGAGCTGGTATCAACAGAGACCCAATGAAACCTATACCCAGGTTAGATAAAATAAAGACCTCAATACAAAAACACACATGTCCTTTGATGGCAGAAGGTAGTATTTCATTTAACTTTCTGTTTACAATCCATGGAAAACTGGAGATGATAATAACAGAGTTTTGTATTAAGAGATCCCTTTAAGCATTAAATTAAATTATAATAAATAAAGCCTTCAATTTAATAATAACTGAGTAAGCATGACTCATCATCATTATCATCATCATCAATACTGAGTTAAGAAATAATTAATTTCCAATAAAGTTTAAGGAAATCAGTCCTGAATATTCATTGGAAGGACTGATGCAGAAACTAAGACTCCAATACTTTGGCCATCTGATGTGAAGAACTGACTCATTTGAAAACACCCTGATGCTGTGAAAGACTGAAGGCAGGAGGAGAAGGGGATGCCAGAGGATGAGATGGCTGGATGTCATCACCAACCCAATGGACGTGAGTTTGAGTAAGCTCTGGGGGTTGGTGATGGATAGGGAGGCCTGGCGTGCTGCAGTCCATGAGGTTGCAAAGAGTCGGACATGACTGAGTGACTGAACTGAACTAAAGTGTAAGAAAACAGCTAAATATTACCATTTTTATAATTTTCTATTAAGAGATAGGGTAGTTTATTGAAAATTGTACAGAAATTGGAGTGATAGGTGGTTAATGTTCCTGGCCTAGCACTTACATTAGTAAATAAATATATGAAAAATCTATTAACTTTTCCAAAACCCTATTTTGTCTATTGAAAAATATGAATAATAATGTCTATTATACTTTTCCCAAAGCTTATTATGTGTTTTATATACACATACAGAATATAAAGTGTTTTCTCTTTTCTGTGGTATTTACATATTCTTTATGCTCTGAAGTCTGTGCTTCAATATGAAAGAAAATAAAATATGCAACAGCTAAATTATGAGGTAAATATTATACATATTAAAACTCAAGAATGTGAATTGCTGAAGATAATGTTCTTACAGTTATTAAAAGTTGACTATGGGGACTCAAAGAGATAATTGTGGTTCATCAACACTTGTCTAACTATATATCTCAGAATATAACTCAACTACTGACCTTTGGTCAGAAGCCTGCAATCCTCACACTTCATTCTGAAGTGAAATTTATAAATTTCGATAAGCCAACTTTTACTATTAGTCATATTGTTTAAATTTAGGCTGGGTCATGGTGATCACAAGTTGCTGCCATCTGGCAGCTGTGTGCCAGCCTTTGTGAAATAAGTTTTTCATCAGATTCAAGTTCTAAGTGGACAGATGGTCACACTGAAAAATGACCATGATGTTTGTAACTAATTGATATCCTTTCTGGGAGACTCAGCTAAGAAACCAAGCCTTAGATGGATACTGAGACTGAACTCACTAGCTTAGAAGAAGATAGCAGCTATAGATAAGAAAAGCTAGATATGGGACTCTGCAGAGAGTTGAGAAAAGTAGCTTCTTTAAGTAAGGTTTTTCTATATACATACATACCACATGCTCACTTGTACTATTATTATAGTGGTAACTAGTAATAATTCAAAAGTTAATACTTTTTTCCCATATTTCTAAATGAAATTTATTAAAATTATAGTTAAACTAATTTAACAGTAATCTATATCATCAAAGTTGTTTTTTGACTTTAGCCTTACCAGCAATCCCCAAACTTTTTGGCACCAGGGAGTGATTTCATGAAAGACAATTTTTCCAAGGACAAGGGGTGTGGGGGGTGATTTTGTGGTGATTCAAGTGCATTATATTTAATGTGCAGTTTGTTTCTAATCTCGTGCCACCCACTGTTTTGACAGGGGGTCTTCAGCCTGGAGGTTGGGGCCCCATACATTACATGTTCTTTAAAAACTTAGATCAGATCAGATCAGATCAGTCGCTCAGTCATGTCCATCTCTTTGCGACCCCAGGAATCGCAGCACACCAGGCCTCCTTGTCTATCACCAACTCCCGGAGTTCACTGAGACTCATGTCCATTGAGTCAGTGATGCCATCCAGCCATCTCATCCTAAGTCATAGTTAAATAAACTTTCTTTTTTTCCCCCTCAATCCTTTGGTATCCTTGTCAATTAACCACTCTATTGTCAACACTGAGTTTGTAATGCTTTATAAGAAGAACACCTTCTGGGAAATTCCTTGATGGTCCTATACAGAGGTTAGGATTTGGTGCTTTCACTGCCCAGCTTGGATTCAAATCTCAGCCAGGAGCTAAGATTTCACGAGCTTATTAGCACAGCCAAAAATTTAAAAAAAGAAGAAGAAGAAGAATACCTTCTGCAATACCACATAGACACTAAATCAAATTTAGTGCATATTTTTCTCTCATCATAATTTTGTCTATAAGCATTTACCCAGGGAACATCCTAAAGGGTGTTTTCTATTTAGCATTAAGTGATTTTTAAGATAGTACAAAGAGCAGTTTACAAATAAGAAATGATTATGGAGACAAATTTCACATGATATTTCTGAGTAGTAAAACTTTTATACTCCTCAGGAGAATTATAAACTTTAGGAAAAATAATCTTACTTTACTGTAATTTATATCATTTCTCTAACTTAAAGAGATTTATTTTATCCTAAAAACTGACATACCAAGATGTTTTAAAACTAAATATATTCAAATATAATCTAGGCACATATAGTTTTATTTTCAACTCTCCATATACTACCTAATACATCAAGTTTTAAAAGGTGCAAAACATTCAGAAATTACCATTGGTGAAATAATGGACATTATACTATACATCTTCCATCAAGCTTTTCTGGCTTCTCAAATAATTGAAAACTTTTGGTGAAAGAATATGAACATCAAGTGCCTTAATAATGCTATTGAATCATCAAGGGTTTTAGTTTCATTACTACTAAGAAACGTACTTCAGAAAAAAAAAATATATATATATATAAGATAGATAGATATTATTGTTCATCTGTCCCTAAGTTACATCTGAATCCATGGACTGCAACATGCCAGACTCCTCTTTTCTTCACTAACTCCTACAGTTTTCTCAGGTTCATGTCCATTGAGTTGGTGATGCTATCTAACCATCTCATTTTCTGCTGCCCCTCTCCTTCTGCCTTCAATCTTTCCCAGCATCAGTCTTTTACAATGAGTCAGCAGTTCTCATCAGGTGGTGAAAGTATTGGAACTCAGCATCAGTCCTTCCAATGAATATTAAGGGTTGATATCTTTTAGGATTGACTAGCTTGATCTAACTGCAGTCCAAGGGACTTTCAAGAGTCTACTCCAGCACCACAATCCAAAAGCATCGATTATCTGATGCTCAGCCTTATTTATGGTCCAATTCTTACATCCATACATCACTAGTGGAAAAACCATAGCTTTGACTATAAGAACTTTTGTCAGCAGAGTGATGTCTTTGCTTTCTAATATGCTGTCTAGGTTTGTCATAGCTTTTCTTCCAAGGAGCAAATGTCTTTTGATTATATGGCTACAGTCACTGTCTGCAGTGGTTTTGGAGCCCAAGAAAATTAAATTAGCCACTGCTTCCAACTTTTCCCCTTCTATTTCCTGTGAAGTAATGGACCCAGATGCCATGATAGTTTTTATAACATTGAGTTTTAACCAGCTTTTTTACTCTCCTATTTCACCCTCATCAAGGGCCTCTTTAGTTCCCCTTCACTTTATATTAGATGGGTATCATCCACATATCAGAGTTGTTGATATTTCTCCCAGCAGTTTTGATTCCAGCTTATGATTCATCCATATGTGTAAACTATAAACATTCTAATATTTCATGTAGCATTATAATCTTTGTGCTCCATAACTGACTGCAATTTCAACTGAAATAAGAGTCTAAAGCCTCTTGATGACAGTGTTGGAGATGACAGTCTAAAGCCTCTTGATGGAGAGTGAAAAAGTTGGTTTAAAGCTCAACATTCAGAAAACAAAGGTCATGGCATCTGGTCCTATCACTTCATGGGAAATAGATGGGGAAACAGTGGAAACAGGGTCAGATTTTTTTGGGGGGGCTCCAAAATCACTGAAGATGGTGACTGCAGCCATGAAATTAAAAGACATTTACTCCTTGGAAGGAAAGTTATGACCAACCTAAATAGCATATTCAAAAGCAGAAACATTACTTTGCCAACAAAGGTCCGTCTAGTCAAGGCTATGGTTTTTCCAGTGGTCATGTAGGGATGTGAGAATTGGACTGAGAAGAAAGCTGAGTGCTGAAGAATTGATGCTTTTGAACTGTGGTGTTGGAGAAGACTCTTGAGAGTCCCTTGGACTGCAAGGAGATCCAACCAGTCCATTCTAAAGGAGATCAACCCTGAGTGTTCTTTGGAAGCAATGATGCTAAAGCTGAAACTCCAGTACTTTGGCCACCTCATGTGAAGAGCTGACATTGGAAAATACTCTGATGCTGGGATGGATTGGGGGCAGGAGGAAAAGGGGATGACAGAGGATGAGATTGCTGGATGGCATCACTGATTTGATGGATGTGAGTTTGAGTGAACTCCAGGAGATGGTGATGGACAGGGAGGCCTGGCGAGCTGCAATTCATGGGGTCACAAAGAGTTGAATACGACTCAACGACTGAACTGAACTGAACTGAACTACAAGAAGTACACTCTAGCATCATACAAAGCTAAAATAAACTCAAGTTATATTATAGTAGCTACCATAACCCTGGTGTCTCTTGTGTCAATAAAAGTTAAGAAAACTGAGATAATTATGGTATACCACCCTTATGGCAGAAAGCAAAGAGGAACTAAGGAGTATCTTGATGAAAGAGAAAAGTTGGCTTAAAGCTCAACATTCAAAAAACAAAGATCATGGCATTCAGTCCCATCACTTCATGGAAAATAGTTGGGAAAAAATTGCAAACAGTGAGAGACTTTATTTTTGAGGGTCTCCAAATTCACTCGAGATATGACTGCAACCTTGAAATAAAAGACATTGCTCCTTGGAAGAAAAGCTATGACCAACCTAGACAGCATATTAAAAAGCAGAGACATTACTTTGCCAACAAAGATTCATCTAGTCAAAGATATAGCTTTTCCAGTAGTCTTGTATGGATGTGAGAATTGGACTATAAAGAAAGCTCAGTGCTGAAGAATTGATGCTTTTTAACTGTGGTGTTGGAGAAGACTCTTGAGAGTCCCTTGGACTTTAAGGAGATCCAACCAGTCAATCCTAAAGGAAATCAACTCTGAATATTCATTGGAAGGACTGATGCTGAAGCTGAAACTCCAATACTTTGGCCACCTGATACAAAGAACTAACTCTGGAAAAGACCCTGATGCTGGGAAAAATGAAGGTGGGAGAAGGGGATGACAGAGGATGAGATGGTTGGATGGCATCACCTACTCAATGGACATGAGTTTGAGCAAGCTCTGGGAGTTGGTGATGGACAGGGAAGACTGGCATGCTGCAGTCCCGGGATCACAAATAGTCAGACATGACTGAGTGGCTGAACTGAACTGATGGTATTCACTTTGCATCAGACATAATGCTAGGTGTTTTATATATAGAAACATGTTTATTGCTAATAAGTAAATATCAAGATTCATTTTATCATAGCTATTAATGAATGACAGAGATATTAAGCAAATATCCCAAATCAGACTATTAGTGGAAGCAAAGTCTAGCCTAGAAAAGAGCTCATTTTCAAAGCAAAGTTCCTTCCCCTGATTCTAGATAACGACTCCAAAACTTTCTACAAGTAGGCTACCAAAGAATTATTGACATTTTGTTTTCAGTGGGAAAAAAAGAATAAGAAGTCATTACACATTTACAGGACAATTATAAACCAATATCTCTCATGGATGTAAATGTAAAATCTTTCAATCAAATATTAGTGAATTTGAAACTCACCATGTATTAAAAAAAAGTATACACCCTGAATAAGTGGAGTTTATTTCAGGTATGTAAAACTGGATCTCGATCAGTAAAGTAATTAGCTTCCAATTAAAATAAATAAATTTAAATTTAAAAATAAATAAATAAAAATAAAAACCTGAAAATACAACAAATTGATTAATATAACAAAAGAGAAACAGATTCACTGGTATAGAGAACAAACAAGTGGTTACCAATGGGTGGGTAGGGCAGTAATAGGAGTGGAAGAGTGGGAGGTGCAAAGTACTGGCTGTAAGACAGGATCAAGGTGTATTGTACAACTTGGGAAATATAGTCAGTATTGTGTAATAACTATAAGTGGAAAGTAATCCTTAAAACAGTATAAACAATTTTTAAATTGTGAAAAATATAACTAGCTAAATAAAAATCAATCAATATCATCCACCATATGAAATAAGAAAACTCATATGATATTATAAATTGAATCAGAAAAAAATTGACAAAATACAGTGCAATTTTTAATAAAAACTCTTAGCAAATTAGGCATATAGGGGGACATCCTTAACCTGCTAGTGAAGTACTATAAAAACTGTGATAGCTAACTTCATACTTAATGGGGAGAAATAGACAATTTCCCATTAAGATCAAAAAAATGAAAAAGTGTTGTTCTTGGCACCCCTTTCAACATCACATTGAAAAAAACCAAAACAATACTGAAGAAGCACAACATTAGAGAACTGATACTGTTCCCAGATTTACTGTCAGTTCAATTCAGTTCAGTTGAGTCACTCAGTCATGTCAGACTCTTTGCAACCTCATGAATCGCAGCAGGCCAGGCCTCCCTGTCCATCACCAACTCCCGGAGTTCACCCAAACCCATGTCCATTGTGTCGGTGGTGTCATCCAACCATCTCATCCTCCGTCGTTCCCTTCTCCTCCTGCCCCCAATCCCTCCCAGCATCATGGGCTTTTCAAATGAGTCAACTCTCTGCATCAGATGGCCAAAGTATTGGAGTTTCAGCGTCAACATCAGTCTTTCCAATGAACACTCAGGACTGATCTGCTTTAGGATGGACTGGTTGGATCCCCTTGCAGTCCAAGGGACTCTCAGGAGTCTTCTCCAACACCACAGTTTAAAAGCATCAATTGTCTATTTCCAGTTTTTTAAGGAATCTCCACACTGTTCTCCATAGTGGCTGTACTAGATTACATTCCCACCAACAGTGTAAGAGAGTTCCCTTTTCTCCACACCCTCTCCAGCATTTATTGCTTGTAGACTTTTGGATCACAGCCATTCTGACTGGCGTGAAATGGTACCTCATAGTGGTTTTGATTTGCATTTCTCTGATAATGAGTGATGTTGAGCATCTTTTCATGTGTTTGTTAGCCATCTGTATGTCTTCTTTGGAGAAACGTCTATTTAGTTCTTTGGCCCATTTTTTGATTGGGTCATTTATTTTTCTGGAGTTGAGCTGTAGGAGTTGCTTGTATATTTTTGAGATAAGTTGTTTGTCCGTTGCTTCATTTGCTATTATTTTCTCCCATTCTGAAGGCTGCCTTTTCACCTTGCTAATAGTTTCCTTTGTTGTGCAGAAGCTTTTAAGTTTAATTAGGTCCCATTTGTTTATTTTTGCTTTTATTTCCAATATTCTGGGAGGTGGGTCATAGAGGATCCTGCTGTGATGTATGTCGGAGAGTGTTTTGCCTATGTTCTCCTCTAGGAGTTTTATAGTTTCTGGTCTTATGTTTAGATCTTTAATCCATTTTGAGTTTATTTTTGTGTAAGGTGTTAGAAAGTGTTCTAGTTTCATTCTTTTACAAGTGGTTGACCAGTTTTCCCAGCACCACTTGTTAAAGAGATTGTCTTTAATCCATTGTATATTCTTGCCTCCTTTGTCAAAGATAAGGTGTCCATATGTGCATGGATTTATCTCTGGGCTTTCTATTTTGTTCCATTGATCAATATTTCTGTCTTTGTGCCAGTACCATACTGTCTTGATAACTGTGGCTTTGTAGTAGAGCCTGAAGTCAGGTAGGTTGATTCCTCCAGTTCCATTCTTCTTTCTCAAGATAGCTTTGGCTATTCGAGGTTTTTTGTATTTCCATATAAATTGTGAAATTATTTGTTCTAGCTCTGTGAAGAATACCGTTGGTAGCTTGATAGGGATTGCACTGACTCTATAAATTGCTTTGGGTAGTATACTCATTTTTAGTATATTGATTCTTCCAATCCATGAACATGGTATATTTCTCCATCTATTAGTGTCCTCTTTGATTTCTTTCACCAGTGTTTTATAGTTTTCTATATATAGGTCTTTAGTTTCTTTAGGTAGATATATTCCTAAGTATTTTATTCTTTCTGTTGCAATGGTGAATGGAACTGTTTCCTTAATTTCTCTTTCAGTTTTCTCATTATTAGTGTATAGGAATGCAAGGGATTTCTGTGCCTTATGATCCAGCAATCCCACTGCTGGGCATACACACTGAGGAAACCAGAAGGGAAAGAGACACGTGTACCCTAATGTTCATCGCAGCACTGTTTATAATAGCCAGGACATGGAAGCAACCTAGATGCCCATCAGGAGATGAATGGATAAGAAAGCAGTGGTACATATACACAATGGAGTATTACTTAGCCATTAAAAAGAATACATTTGAATCAGTTCTAATGAGATGGATGAAACTGGAACCTATTATATAGAGTGAAGTAAGCCAGAAAGAAAAACACCAATACAGTATACTAATGCATATATATGGAATTTAGAAAGATGATAACAATAACCCTGTGTACGAGACAGCAAAAGAGACACCCATGTATAGATCAGTCTTATGGACTCTGTGGGAGAGGGAGAGGGTGGGGAGATTTGGGAGAATAGCATTGAAACATGTATAATATCATGTATGAAACAAGTCGCCAGTCCAGGTTCGATGCACAGTACTAGATGCTTGGGGCTGGTGCCCTGGGACGACCCAGAGGGAGGGTAGTGGAGGGAGGAGGGAGGAGGGTTCAGGATGGGGAGCACGGATATACCTGTGGCAGATTCATTTCGATATTTGGCAAAACTAATACAATATTGTAAAGTTTAAAAATAAAAAAAAGCATCAATTCTTTGGCACTCAGCTTTCTTCACAGTCCAACTCTCACATCCATACATGCCTACTGGAAAAACCATAGCCTTGACTAGATGGACCTTTGTTGGCAAAGTAATGTCTCTGCTTTTTAATATGCTGTCTATTTACTTATTTTTTATTAAGTAAATCTTATTTTATTAAGATTTACTCTAGGACTATATTAATCAAGACAACTTCATATTGGTGAGAAAGCAGACACATTGTCCAAATAAATAGAACATGGAAACTAGAAATAAGCAAGACAAATATAATAAACTTAAATTTTTGCATGGTGTTAAGATAATTCAATGGAGAAAGAATAATCTTTTCAATATATCATGGTGGGAAAACTGGACATCACTTTCACTTTATCAAAAATGGAATCTAGATATAGACCATATTTCTTAAGCAAAAAGTAACTCATAATAGATTTAGAGCTAAATGAAAATGTGAAACTATAAAACAGAAAAAAAAAAAAAAAAACTATGTGACATCCATTGGATTATACATTTTAAAACACAAGAAAAATAATATTATTTATGAAGAAATTTATAATTTGATCTTATTAAAATTAAAACAATCAGGCTTCCATCAGAAGATTTTAATCCAAAATAACAAAATTCTTTTAAGACTCAACCATTTGAAAACAAGCAATTCACTTTAAAATGGGGGGAAAATACAAACGGTTACCTCACCCCACAAATATAAAAACAACAAATAAGCAAAGACATGCTCAATAAGCTTTTTGAAAAAAAAATAAAATTTGATTTATTTTAAACAGTTAAATTAAAACAATGATATACTACTACACTCTGTTCATAGAATCAAAGTCCAGATTCTAACTACATTAACTGCTAGTGAGGATCCAAGGAAATAGGAATTCTTATTTTTTAAATATGGAAATACAAACAGTGCAGCCATTTGTAACATAATCTATCGTTTTTCCCGAAGCTAAACATACTCCTTTCATGTCACCCAGCAAAATGTTCTCTTCCCTAGATTTTAAAACCTGTGTATACACAAAAACCTGCACATAAATATTTTATGAAAATTTTATTCAGAATTCCTCAAATCAAAACACTAAAGATATCTGTCAATAGGTAAATAAAGTTAGTGAATGCATGCAGTGGAATATTATTCAGCAATAAAAATAAATTAGTTTTCAAGTGACAAAAAGATGTGAATGAATCTTAAGTGTTTAGCTCCAGGTGAAAGAAGCCAGTCTGAGAGAATCACCTATTGTATGATTAAATTAATAAGAAGTTTTGGAAAATGATAAGCATTAGAGACACTAAACAGGTTAGTGGTTGTCAAAGTGTACTGAATAGATGGAGCACAAGGGTTATGTTTAGGATGGAGAAAACATTTTATACAGTACTACAATGGTAAGTACAAGGCATTAAACATTTATCAAAATTGAGAGAACTTCACAGCATGTTTGGTAAATTTGAAGCATGAAAACTAATAAAAATATCAGGTAGGAAGCCAGTAGGATCTCAGAATGGAAGGTAGAATCTGACAAAGTAATCTAATTATATTAAAAATGTGTGAAACAACTTCACTGAAGGGGATGGCCAAATAAAGCACTAAATTATATAAATGTCAAAACGATTGGAGTCTGTAAAGTCAAAGTAAAAGGAATTGTAGAAAAGCACTGACTCTCATTGAAAAAGTCTGCCCTCCATACTGTGGGGATAGAAGTTAATAGTTCTGAAACTCCTATACATGCATGATGGAGCCGAGAGTTAGTCACTCACTCATGTCTGACTCTGCAACCCCATGAACTGTAGCCTGCCAGGCTCCTCTGTCCATGGGATCTTCCAGGCCTGAACACTGGAGTGACTTGCCATTCCCTTCTCCAAGGGATCTTTCAACTCAGGGATCGAACCTGGGCCACCTGCATTCTGGGCAGATTCTTTACCATCTAAGCTATCAGGGAAGCCCTGGTTTATGATGGAGTTGAATGATTAAGTAAATAAACGGACATGTTGTGATTAAGATTTTTCACTCTTGGGGTGGAACATTACAAGTAAGTTACAGAATGAAGCTAAAATAAACCATATGGTAAAGAATTAGAGTAGTAAATTTGCATAAATCCATATTAATGTAATAATGATACAGATGAATACATATAAAACATTAATAGATATGTCTAAACACAGAGGACAAACACAGGTTAGAATATAGACATTTATATTTATCTTTTGTCAATTGAAGGGCCTTGAAAAAGCAACATTCTATTAGCCTTGAGAATTTCTATCATCCAGACATGGGCTTTTAATACCATTTATCATTAAATAAATGGAAGGTCCTAGGACCATAGTAGGAAATAAACAAATGAGCATGATATATTGTCTAATACAAGAACATACTCAAAAAAAAAAAGACACCTTAAAACTCCTTATATTAATGGGGTTACATTATAGCAATACAAAAGCCAATCAATTAGTCCCAAGGTGAACTCTGAATGACTTGAGTGACAAAATAAAATTTTGTGGTGTTGTAACCCAAAGTATCATATAAATATCATGAGTCCATACTGATATCGACAACTGATTAAACAAATAAATAACTGAGGGTGAAAAGACAAATCTCCCTTAGAGAAGAATTCCAAATATTTTATGTATATAGTGAAAGTGTTAGTAGTTCAGTTGTGTCCAACTTTGTGCGACACCATGGACTGTAGCCTGCCAGGCCTATCTATCCATGGGATTTTTCAGGCAAAAATCCTGGAGTGGGTTGCCATTTCCTCCTCCAGAGGATCTTAACAAACCAGGAATCAAACCCAAGCTAGGCATTTGAGGCATATTCTTTACCATCTGAGCCTGTTTATGCTCCACCGTTAAATGGTGAAGTGTAATTTCCTACTCCTTAAGTGTTGACTCTGCATACTGACTTTCGTCTAGTATAAGATGGAAAATTAGTAAACAGTAGTAAGTTTACAGTAGTGAAAGTTGACAAGCACTACCTATACCAAGTAATTCACATTTAGAGTGAATTATTTGGGAACTATGCTCCCTTGATATGGTGTAGTTTACTCCACGATTATCCTTTCCAAAATCTGTTGCCCCGGTCTAGTAATATGAAAAAATAATGCAAAATCCAATGGAAAAACTGTATGCAAAAGAACTACATTGTCAGTACTTCTCAATGTATTTCTGATGGATCATAGAAAAAGCAAGAGAATTCCATGAAAACATCTATTCCTTCTTCATTGACTATGCCAAAAGTTTTGACTGTGTGCATCACAACAAACTGGAAAATTCTTTAAGAGATGGGAATTCCAGACCACCTTATCTGCTCCATGAGAAACCTGTATGCAAGCCAAGAAGCAACAGTTAGAAATGGACATAGAACAAGGGACTGGTTCCAAATTGGGCAAAGGGTATGTTATTATGAAGAGTTCAGTTCAGTTCAGTTCAGTAGCTCAGTCATGTCCGATTCTTTGTGACCCAATGAACTGCAGCATGCCAGGCCTCCCTGTACATCACCAACTCCCGGAGTCTACCCAAACCCATGTGCATCGAGTCGGTGATGCCATCCAGCCATCTTTCCTCTGTCATGCCCTTCTCCTCCTGCCCTCAATCTTTCCCAGCATCAGGGTCTTTTCCAATGAGTCAACTCTTCGCATGAGGTGGCCAAAGTATTGGAGTTTCAGCTTCAACATCAGTCCTTCAAATGAACACCCAGGACTGATCTCCTTTAGGATGGACTGGTTGGATCTCCTTGCAGTCCAAGGGACTCCCAAGAGCCTTCTCCAACACCACAGTTCAAAAGCATCAAATCTTCTGTGCTCAGCTTTCTTCACAGTCCAATTCTCACATCCATACATGACCACAGGAAAAACCATAGCCTTGACTAGACGGACTTTTGTTGGCAAAGTAATATCTCTGCTTGTCTATATGTTGTCTAGGTTGGTCATAACTTTCCTTCCAAGGAGTAAGCATCTTTTAATTTCATGGCTGCAATCACCATCTGCAGTGATTTTGGAGCCCCCAGAAATAAAATCTGATACTGTTTCCACTGTTTCCCCATCTATTTCCCATGAAGTGATGGGACCAGATGCCATGATCTTCGTTTTTTGAATGTTGAGCTTTAAGCCAACTTTTTCATGCTCCTCTTTCACTTTCATCAAGAGGCTCTTTAGTTCTTCACTTTCTGCCATAAGGGTGGTGTCATCTGCATATCTGAGAACATTATGTGAAATGCCAGGCTGGATGAAGCACAAGCTGGAATCAAGATTGCTGGGAGAAATGTCAATAACCTCAGATATGCAGATGACGCCACCCCTATGGCATAAAGCAAAGAGGAACTAAAAAGCCTCATGATGAAGGTAAACAGGAGACTGAAAAAGCTGGGTTGAAACCCAACATTCAAAAAATGAAGATCATGGCATCCGGTCCATCACTTCATGACAAATAGATGGGGAAAAAATGCAAACAGTTGACAAGACTTTAGTTTCTTTGACTGCAAAATTACTGCAGATGGTGACTACAGCCATGAAACCATAAGATCATTTTCCTTGGAAGAAAAGTTGTGGCCAACATAGACAGCATATTAAAAAGCAGAGTCATTATTTGCCAAGAAAGGTCTGTATAGTCAAAGTTATGTTTTTTTTCCATTAGTTATGTGTGGATGTGAGGTTTGTACCATAAAGAAGGCTAAGCACTGAAGAATTGACACTTCTGAGCTGTAGTGTTGGAGAAGACTCTTGAGAGTCCCTTGGACTGCAAGGAGATCAAACTTGTCAATCCTAAAATAATTCAATCCTGAATAGTCTTTGGAAGAACTGATGCTGACACTGAAACTTCAATACTTTGGCCACCTGATGTGAAGAACTGACTCACTGAAAAAGACCTTGATGCTGGAAAAGATTGAAGGCATGAGGTAAAGGGGCAACAGAGGATGAGATGGTTGGATGGCATCACCGACTCGATGGACATGAGTTTGAGCAAGCTCTGGGAGATGGTGATGGACAGGGAAGCCTGGCGTACTGCTGTCCTTGGGGTCATAAAGACTTGGACATGACTGAGTGACTGAGCAACAACAGTACTTCTCTAAAGTCAAGGTCATTAAAAACAAGAAACATCTTAGAAACCATCACAGAGAAGAGTTTCCTGATGAGACATGAATAATAAATGTAATATGTTAACCTCAATGGGATCTTGAAACAGATAAAGACATTAAGGGAAAAACCAAGGATCTGTAGAATGCATCAGCTTTATTTGGTAAGAGTTATCAAATTTTTATTCACTAGATGGACAAAACTATCATGCCAAGGAAAGATGCTAAAAATAAGGGAAACTGGATATGGGAATACGCCAAATTCATATTAACTTTGGAATGATTTTATAGATTAAAAACTGTTCTAAGTTCAGTTCATTTGCTTAGTCATGTCCAACTCTTTGTGACCCCATGAACCACAGCACGCCAGGCCTCCCTGTCCATCACCAACTCCAGGAGTTTACCCAAACTCATGTCCATTGAATCGGTTATTCCATCCAACCATCTCATCCTCTGTCATCCCCTTCTTCTCCTGCCTTCAATCTTTCCAGCAGCAGGGTCTTTTCTAATGAGTCAACTCTTCATATCAGGTGGCCAAAGTATTGGAGCTTCAGCTTCAACATCAATCCTTCCAATGAATATTCAGGACTGATTTCCTTTAGGATGGACTGGTTTGACCTCCTTGCAGTCCAAGGGACTCTCAAGTGTTTTCTCCAACACCACAGTTCAAAAGCATTAATTCTTCAGTGGTCAGCTTTCTTTATAGTCCAACTCTCACATCCATACATGACTAATGGAAAAATCATAGCCTTGACTGGTTGGATCTTTGTTGACAAAGTAATGTCTCTGCTTTTTAATATGCTGTCTAGGTTGGTCATAACTTTCCTTCCAATAAAACTGGTCTATAAAAGTATTTACATAAATGTCAAAATATTTTAATGTGCTGCTGCTATTAAATATTAATATATAAATGTAAGATATGATTATTATATACATAATTTAGATGTTTAAAATTTTGTGTGAGAAAATAAAGCAAAATATGTTTCAACTGAATTAAAGTGGTTTATGTGCACTTTAATTTTAGAAGGAAAGTGATATATATACATAACCTCTGAAATAGAATGCAGAACATAACTAAATATTTATTTGATATCCCTATTCCATTAATAATCTTTTCCAGGTTTCTATCACTGCATTACCAAAATTTACTTTGTATTGTATATATGTGTATATTGCTTTAACTAGTATATGATATTCTTTTTAAATTTATTTTTAATTGGAGGAAAATTAATTTATAATATTGTGTTTGTTTCTTCCATACATCAACATGAATCAGCCATAGATATATATGTGTGCCCTCCTTCTTAAATATCTCTCCTAATCCTAACCTATCCCACACTTTTAGGCTGTTGCAGAGCACCAGATATAAGCTACCTGTGTCACACAGTGAATTTCCACCAGCTATCTATTCTATATATGGTAATATATATGCTTCAATGCTATTCTCGCAATTCATCCCACCTTCTCCTTCCCCCACTGTTCACAAGTTTGTTCTTTGTGTATCCTTTGCTGCCCTGCAAATAGGTTCATAAGTACCATCTTTCTGGATTCCATATATATTATACATTATATTTGTTTTTCTCTTTCTGACTTAGTTTACTCTATTTAATAAGCTCTTGTTTCATCCACCTCATTAGAAATGACTCAAGATCTAAAAAGGGTGTATTTTCAAACCTTGCATTCCATTACTTAACATAATACTTCATTTGTTGCTCAAGCAATATTTATTGAAAAAATAACCAAATAAATGTAAAAGAATGGATTTTATAAACCTATAGCATAGAAGTACTATCAAAACATAATCAGATATGATTATAGTATAGTTTAAATTATGAACCAATTATATTTCATTGTAAAGATCAAAAATATAACTTCATGTCATCATCTTATTAAATATCATATCATATAGGATTTAAATTATATTTTAAAATTTTATTTAAGAAAATAGATATATATTCCAAGTGATTTAAAATGATTATATACACATTAATTTTAGAGAGAAAAAACAAGATAAAAAGTTATATGCATGTAAACTCTCAAATAGAATGCAGAATATAACTATATATGTATCTCATATGCCTATTCCATTAATAATAAATTGAATAAATCAAACTGTCAATTTTTAAATGCTTAAGAAATTGACATCAAGAAGAGAGCATATATTCACAAAATAGGTATGTGCCTCATATTAGTATATAAAATATTAAATGTTTTTATGTCTTTCAAAAAGCTACATGTATAAAAACATAGTATTTTCTCTAGAGTTCATTTATTTTTAATGCAAAAACCAGTGGAAAAGATTCTATGAATATTGATAAATCAAGATCTGTGTCATATAAAAATATATCTTTATATTCATTCTTGCAACTAACACAGTGACAACTTTTATAAGATAATTTTTATAATTTTTAACATATAGGTGTATTGTATTACTTCAAAGTACCATTCAGCCAAAATAATTTAACCAAAAGTCCATATGAATTGGACTAATCATTTGCTTTACATAAGTTGGATGAATCTAGCAATATATCTTATAATATAAGGAAAAATGGCTGGACTTAATGTTTTATGTAATCTTCTGTTAATACTGGTTCTCTCAGTATTGCTTTTGAAAGGCATACAGGTCAGTTCAGTAGCTCAGTCATGTCTGGCTCTTTGCAACCCCATGGACTGCAGCACGCCAGGATCTGTAGCATCACCAACACCTGGAGCTTGTCCAAACTCATGGCTATTGAGTAGGTAATGCCATCCAACCATCTCATCCTCTGTCATTCCCTTCTTCTCCCACTTTCAATCTTTCCCAGCATTAGGATCTTTTCAAGTGAGTCAGCTCTTCACATCAGGTGGCCAAAGTATTGGAGTTTCAGCTTCAGCATCAAATAATCCAATGATTATTTGAACTGATTTCCCTTAGGATGGACTGGTTTGATCTCCTTGTAGTCCAAGGGACTCTCAAGAGTCTGCTCAAACACCATAGTTCAAAAGCATCAGTTCTTTGGTGCTCAACTTTCTTAATGATCCAACTCTCACGTCCATATATGACTACTGGAAAAGCCATAGCTTGAACTAGATGGACCTTTGTTAGCAAAGTTATATCCTTGCTTTTTAATAAGCTCTATAGATGGTCATAGCTTTTCTTCCAAGGAGCAAGTGTCTTTTAATTTCATGGCTGCAGTCACCATCTGGAGTAATTTTGGAGCCCAAGAAAATAAAGCCTATAACTGTTTGCATTTTTCCCCATCAATTTGTCATGAAGTGATGGGACTATATGCCATGATCTTCGTTTATTGAATGTTGAGTTCAAAGCCAGCTTTTTCACTCACCTCTTTGCTTTTTTTCATCAAGAAACTCTTTAGTTCCTCTTTGCTTTTGTCCATAAAGGTGGTGTAATTTGAAAACCTGAGGTGAGATTATTGATATTTCTCCCTGGAAACTTGATTCCAGCTTGTGCTTTACCCAGCCCAGCATTTCAAATGATGTACTCTGCATAAAAATTAAATAAACAAGGTAACAATATACAGCCTTGACAGACTCCTTTCCAAATATTGAACCAGTCTGCTTTTCTAAGCCAGGTCTAACTGTTGTTTCTTGACCTGCATACAGGTTTCTCAAGAGAGAGGTAAGGGAGTCTGGTATTTTCATCTCTTTAAGAATTTTCCAGTTTGTTGTGATTCATACAGTCAATGGCTTTGCCAGTCAATGAAGAAGTATATGTTTTTCTGGAACCCTCTTGTTTTTTTGTTGATCCAGCAGATGTTGGCAATTTTATCTCTGGTTGCTCTCATTTTTATAAAACCAGATTGAACATATGGAAATTCTTGGTTCAAGTACTGTTGAGGTCTGTCTCACTTGGATAATTTTGAGTATTACTTTGCTAGAGTGTGAGATGAGTGCAATTGTGCAGTAGTTTGAGCATTCTTTGCATTGCCTTTCTTTGGGATTGGAATGAAAACCGACCTTTTCCAGTCCTGTGGCCACTGCTGAGTTTTCCAAATTTGCTGTCATATTGAGTGCAGCACTTTCACAGCATCCTCTTTTAGGATTTGAAATCACTCTGCTGTAATTCCATAACCTCTACTAGCTTTGTCATAGTGGTGCTTCCTAAGGCCCGCTTGACTCCTCATTCCAGGATGTCTGGCTCTAGTTTAGTGATCATACCATCGTGGTTATCTTGGTCATGAAGATCTTTGTATAGTCCTGTGTATTCTTGTCACCTTTTCTTAATATCTTCTGCTTCTGTTAGGTCCACACCATTCCTGTCCTTTATTGAGCCCATCTTTGCATGAAATGTTCCATTGGTATCTCTAATTTTCTTGAGGAGATCTCTAGTCTTTCCCGTTCTATTGTTTTCTTCTATTTCTTTACATTGATTACTGAGGAAAGCTTTGTTATATCTCCTTGCTACTCTTTGGAACTCTGCATTCAGACGGATGTATCTTTCCTTTTTTTTTTTCTTTTGCCTTTAGCTTGAAAGTCACTGGGAGATAGCAATTTAGAGAATATAAACTTAACAAGTCCTATAACAAAATTAGTCTATATTGTCCATTCACAGACTGAACAATGAACTCATATGAAGTTGATAATCCTCTTGTAAAAATTAAAGAGCCATAAAAGACATATATTTACTTAGAAATAGATAAATGTTGTGAATATTAAATTTTTATCCAAACATGTTTGCAGAATATTTACAATTAAAATACATGGAATAGAGCATCTAGAAAAGAATCTATTCTGGAAGTATAATAGGATATATATAATTAAAACATAAAATCAGATGTTAATAATTGATACTAAAGTTTTCAGTAGTGTTCCATGGTATTCTTTAAATAAAATAACTTGGAAAATATTGATCTAGGTAAGGAAATAATAAGGTAATTTTTATATGGTGTTATTAACCATAACCTTACAATGTGTTGATGGACACCTGACAAAAATTATAACTTTGATTTCTAAATAGTAGAGATACACTTGTGGATGCTATTCTGTTAAAGAAGAATGCTGGTGGTCTAAGAAGGAATGATTCATAAAAAGTCATCTATACATAATTATTTATTGTTTGGGTACATCATATGATCAATTCATCTTAAAGCTGTAGCAAATTTTCAGGAATTTATGACAAAAATAAGGACTGGACTTTCATTTCTATTTTAACCCTCTGTAAATGCTCTCTGATTTTTTTTTTCAAGAGAAAATTACTGCCATCTCTGATTCTTGCATCAGATTTCTGTCTCTGTTAATGGGATGCCATCATCCCTAAGACTCAATCAGTAGCTTGATTGGCACACTTGAATTATCCTTCCTACATGCACAATCAAAGAGGCCACAAGTGAGATTTTTATTGTCTTCTTGTGATGTGCAATGTAAAACTGCTCTTAGAGCTTTTTTGTTACTATTGTGTGCTTGTCTCTGCTTCCCACTGGGTTAGAGGCTCTATCAGATGATACCATATCTAATTACATTTCTTCTGGGCACTTGGCACAAAATCTGCCAATTTTACTTTCTCAGTAAATATTTGTTGAATAAAAACAAGTCCTTATGTCTTGTGAATTCCAATTCATTAGTATATTTAAAATCAATTTGCCTCTTTCCACCCCTATTATAGCCTCATTTATGACTCTACACTTCTAGTCTTAGTTCTTTTCAGTCTCTTCTCTTTATTTCTCTGTATTGAAGCTAGAGTGGTTTTTCTAACCAGTAACATTAGCTTCCACTCCAACAGATAAGAGCCCTCCGTGGATCACCAATGCTCTTGGAATATGATTCACTTTTCCTTTTTTTTTCTTTTTACCCCAATCTATCATCATTCACCTTGCCTCCTAGCTAACATTACCAGTTTCATCTTTTCACACCTAATATTTCACTTCTACACCCCAGACATATGAACCACCTTTATGTCCTTGAGCATGCCACCCAGTTATTTACCTCTAAAGCTTGCACTCCCTTTTCTGTTTGAAACACTCTTTCCTTAATCTGTTCCAGGCTAACACCAAACCATTCTCCGTGTCTCAGGTTAAAGATATGAGAATAAGTATAGATCCAAGAAAATATTATGAAAAGGACATTTAGCTTGCTTCTCTGTCCTAACTATTGCAAACAGTGCTGCATAGGACATTGGGGTGCATGTATCTCTTCGAATTATTCTTTTCTCCACGTATAGGACCAGGAGTGGTATTGCTGAATCATCAGTTTTTTTAAAAACCTGCATACAGTTCTTCATAGTGGTTGTACCAATTTATATACCCACCAACAGTGTAGGAAGGTTCCCTTTCTCCACACCCTCTCTAGTATTTATTGCTTGTAGGTTTTTTTAATGATGGCCATTCTGATGGGTGTGAGTGGATACCATATTTTTGATTTGAATTTCTCTAATAATTAGTAATGTTGAGCATCTTTTCATGTGCATTTTAGCCATCTGTCTGTCTTCTTTGGAAAAATATCTATTTAGATCTTCCACATATTTTTGATTGAAGTATTTTTTTATTGAGCTACATTTTATATTGTTTTATAAATATAAAAAAATATATTTTATATTGAGTTATATTTATATTAAGCTGTTTGAATATTTTGGAGATTAACCCCCTGTCAGTTGCTTTGTTTTCAAATATTTTCTTCCATTCTGAGGGTTGTCTTTTTTTGTTTGTTTGTTTACGGTTTCTTCTGCTGTGCAAAAGCTTTTAAGTTTAATTAGATCCCACTTGTTTACTTTGGCTTTTATTTCCGTTATAGTAGGAGGTGGATCAAAAAAGATCTTGCCATAATTTTAAAAATTTAATATTTGTTTATTATATTGGAGCATAGTTAATTTACAACATTGCATTAGTTTCAGGTGTAGAGAAAAGTATATGTGTATATATATATATATATATATATATATATATATATATATATATATATTTACAAACACACATACTGTTCGGTGGCTAGGTTATGTCTGACTCTCTGTGATCCCATGGACTGCAGCACGCCAGACTTCCTTGTCCTTCACTACCTCCCAGAGTTTGCTCAAACTCATGTCATCGAGTCAATGATGCCATCCAACTATTACATCTACTGCCTCTCCCTTCTCCTCCTGCCTTCAATCTTTCCCAGCTTCAGGTTCTTTCCCAATGAGTCAGTTCTTATCAGGTGGCCAAACAATTAGAGCTTCAGCTTCAGCATCAGTCCTTCCAATGAATATTCAAGGTTGATTTCCTTTAGGGATGCCTGACTTGATCACCTTTCTGTCCAAATAACTCTCAAGAGTATATACATATATCCTCCATTCTTTTCCAGATTATTTTCCCATTTAGGTTATTACAGAATATTGAATAGAGTTCACTGTGCTATACAGTAAGTCCTCCTTGACTATCTTATATATAGTAGTGTAGGATGGGCTGGTATATGGGGGCAACGGAGACCACTCTCGTTGGGCACCAATCAACAGTGGAGTTTATTTCCTAAGTAGACCCTGCTTCCTCTAGGGGCATTCCCAGACACGAAACCCCTAATTCCTTTCTACTCTACTGTATCCTTACAGCCAACAGAGGTCCTCTCGTAGATTCACTCTCTTAACTCCATGCTTTAGGACTCAACACTTGTCAATATTGGTGGATTCCATATCTCAGAAAGGGGCAACAAGAGTTGATTCTCAAGACGCCTTTGGGGTGGGTGGTGCATAGGACCCTGGGGTCCATGCGGGCAGAGGAAGACTTGGCTTGAGGGGCAGGCAAGTCTGCTCTGATGGCTTCCCCTCCCAGTAACCTTGGATACAGATGGTGGTAAAGGGTTTGCAATTGTACTGCACTCAGCATCAACACATTGTTTCTATGGTGTTCTAGGCTTTTTCCATAAACTTTCTTACTTGTGTAGCTCCTTATTCCAGTTTCATCAGGAACAGTTCCATCAGTGAACAGCTGTTCCCTCCCTGGATCAGTACTTCAAACCTCACTTTTCAACACCCAGTCCACCTCTGCAACAGGAAACATTCTGGGATGTGCAAGGGTTGCAGCACAGACCATGTGTTCAATTTTTACTTTGTTCTGCCTTCCATGGACTATCAGCTGTGTTCTCCTTTGCTCTACTGTAGGTCCTTTTCTGTCCTAGCTGATTTCCCCATAATCACAGTGTTGGTTTGCTTTTATTGAGTGAGGGAGCTTTCTTCATTTGCAGCCTCCTGCTGGATTGCTGGTCCCTTTTCTGATTCCTCTTTTCTTTTTTTTTTTCTTTCATCCTATCTGGCTGCAAAGGGATTTTTTTTTGTGTGTGTGTCATTTTTGGTGTCTGAAGTCTTCAGCTAGTGTCCAGGAAGAACTCTGTGAGAACTTTTCAATTTGTAGTTGCGTTCTTGATGTACTGGTGAGGATAGATGAATTCCACATCCTCCTTTTCTGCCATTTTGACTGTGATTTATGTCAGTGTTCTGTCTATGCTTTCCTCTAAGAATTTTAAAGTATCCAGCCTTACAACTAGGTCTTTAATCCATTTTGAGTTTACTTTTGTGTATGGTGTCAAGGAGTGTTCTAATTTCATTTATTAACATGCAGCTGTCCAGTTTTCCCAGCACTGTTTATTGAAGCGATTCTCTATTTTCCATTGTATGCTTTTGTCTCATTCTCATAGGTTAGGTGACCATACAGGTGTGAGTTTACCTCTAAATCTTCTATGCTGTTCCCCTGGGGAATGAATAAAGAAGTTGTGGTACATATAAGCAATGGGATATTAGTCAGCCATAAAAAATAAATGCATCTGTAGCAACATGGATGGACCTAGAAACTGTCATACTGAGTGAAGTGAGACAGAGAAAGACAAATATAAAGTATCAGTTATATGTGTAATCTAAAATGAACTTATTTACTAAGAAGAAATAAATTTTCAGGTGTAAAAAACAAACTTAAGGTTACCAGAGGGTAAGGAGGAGGAGAGGGGAGTAAATTGCAAGATTGAGATTTACATATACACACCACAGTATGTAAAATAGATAACTAATAAGGACCTGGACAGGAGTAACCCCACTTCCAAGGAGCGGTGGCTGCAAGGGTTTAGGAGGGCCGAGAGGAGCTACTCCATGTTCAAGGTCAGAAGGGGTGGCCGTGAGGAGATACCTCTCATCTAAGATAAGGAGCAGAGGCTATGCATTGCTGGAGCAGCTGTGAAGAGATACTCCACGCCCAAGGTAAGAGAAACCCAAGTAAGATGGTAGGTGTTGCAAGAGGGCATCAGAGGGCAGACACACTGAAAGCACAGTCACAGCAAACTAACCAATCTGATCACACAGACCACAGCCTTGTCTAACTCAATGAAACTAAGCCATGCTGTGGTGAGGCTACCCAGAACGGGCGGGTCATGGTGGAGAGGTGTGACAGAATGTGGTCCATTGGAGAAGGGAATGGCAAACTGCTCAGTATTCTTGCCTTGAGAACCCATGAACAGTATGAAAAGGCAAAATGATAGGATACTGAAAGAGGAACTCCCCGGGTGTGTAGATGCCCAATATGCTACTGGAGATCAGTGGAGAAATAACCCCAGAAAGAATGAAGGAATGGAGCCAAAGCAAAAACAATACCTAGTTGTGGATGTGACCAGTGATAGAAGCAAAGTCCGATGCTGTAAAGAGCAATATTGCATAGGAAGCTGGAATGTCAGGTCCATGAATCAAGACAAATTGGAAGTGATCAAACAGGAGATGGCAAGAGTGAACATTGACATTCTAGGAATCAGCAAACAAATATGGACTGGAATGGGTGAATTTAACTCAGATGACAATTATATCTTCCTCTGTGGGTAGGAATCCCTTAAAAGAAATGGAGTAGCCATCATGGTTAACAAAAGAGTCTGAAATGCAGTACTTGGATGCAGTTTTGAAAATGACAGAATGATCTCTGTTTGTTTCCAAGCAAACCATTCAATATCACTGTAATCCAAGTCTATGTCCCAAACAGTAATGCTGAAGAAGCTGAAGTTGAACGGTTCTATGAAGACCTACAAGACCTTTTAGAACTAATGCCCCCCAAAAGATATCCTTTTCATTATAGGGAACTGGAATGCAAAAGTAGGAAGTCAAAACACCTGGGTAACAGGCAAATTTCACCTTGGGGGAATGGAATGAAGCAGGTCAAAGGCTAATAGAGTTTTGCCAAGAGAACACACTGGTCATAGCAAACACCCTCTTCCAACAACACAAGAGAAGATTCTACACATGGACATCACCAGATGGTCAACACTGAAATCAAATTGATTATATTCTTTGCAGCCAAAGATGGAGAAGCTCTATACAGTCAGCAAAAACAAGACCATGAAATGACTGTGGTTCAGACCATGAACTCCTTATTGCCAACTTCAGACTTAAATTGAAGAGTAGGGAAAACCATTAGACCATTCAGGTATGAGCTAAATCAAATCCCTTATGATTATAAAGTGGAAGTGAGAAATAGATTTAAGGGACTAGATCTGATAGATAGAGTGCCTGATGAACGATGGATGGAGGTTCAGGACATTGTACAGGAGACAGGGACCAAGACCATCCTCATGGAAAAGAAATGCAAAAAAGCAAAAGGGCTGTCTGGGAAGGCCTTACAAATAGCTGAGAAAAGAAGAGAAGTTAAAACCAAAGGAGAAAAGGAAAGATATAAGCATCTGAATGCAGAGTTCCAAAGAATATCAAGAAGAGATAAGAAAGACTTCCTCAGCAATCAATGCAAAGAAATAGAGGAAAACAACAGAATGGGAAAGACTAGAGATCTCTTCAAGAAAATTAGAGATACAAAGGGAACATTTAATGCAAAGATGGGCTTGATAAAGGCCAGAAATGGTATGGACCTAACAGAAGCAGAAGATATTAATAGGCGGCAAGAATACACAAGAGAACTGTGCAAAAAAATTCTTCACAACCAAGATAATCACGATGGTGTGACCTAGAGCCAGACATCATGGAATGTGAAGTCAAGTGCGCTTTAGAAAACATCACTACAAACAAAGCTAGTGGAAGTGATGGAATTCCAGTTGATCTATTTCAAATCCTGGAAGATGATGCTGTGAAAGTGCTGCACTCAATATGCCAGCAAATTTGGAAAACTCAGCAGTGGCCACAGGACTGGAAAAGGTCAGTCTTCATTCCAATCCCAAAGAAAGGCAATGCCAAAGAATGCTCAAACTACCACACAATTGCACTTATCTCACACGCTAGTAAAGTAATGCTCAAAATTCTCCAAGCCAGCTTTTAGCAATACATAAACGGTGAACTTCCAGATGTTCAAACTGGTTTTAGAAAAGGCAGAGGAACCAGAGATCAAATTGCCAACATTCTCTGGATCATAGAAAAAGCAAGAGAGTTCAAGAAAATATCTATTTCTGCTTTATTGACTATGCCAAAGCCTTTGAGTGTGTGGATCACAATAAACTGTGGAAAATTCTGAAAGAGAGGGGAATACCAGACCACCTGACCTGCCTCTTGAGAAACCTGTATGCAGGTCAGGAAGCAACAGTTAGAACTGGACATGGAACAATAGACTGGTTCCAAATTGGAAAAGGAGTACGTCAAGGCTGTATACTGTCACCCTGCTTATTTAAATTCTATGAATAGTACATCATGAGAAACGCTGGGCTGGAAGAAGCACAAGCTGGAAACAAGATTGCCAGGAGAAATATCAGTAACCTCAGATATGCAGATGACACCACCCTCATGGCAGAAAGTGAAGAGGAACTAAAAAGTCTCTTGATGAAAATAAAAGAGGAGAGTGAAAAAGTTGACTTAAAGCTCAACATTCAGAAAACTAAGATCATGGCATCTGGCCCCATCATTTCATGGCAAATAGATGGTGAAACAGTGGAAACAGTGTCAGACTTTATTTTTCTGGGCTCCAAAATCACTGCAGATGGTGATTGCAGCCATGAAATTAAAAGACACTTCCTCCTTGGAAGGAAAGTTATGACCAACTTAGATAGCATATTCAAAAGCAGAGACATTACTTTGCCAACAAAGGTCCATCTAGTCAAGGTTATGGTTTTTACAGTGGTCATGTGTGGATGTAAGAGTTGGACTGTGAAGAAAGCTGAGTGCTGCTGAAGAATTGATGCTTTTGAACTGTGGTGTTGGAGAAGACTCTTGAGATTCCCTTGGACTGCAAGGAGGTCCAACCAGTCCGCCCTAAAGGAGATCAGTCCTGTGTGTTCTTTGGAAGGACTGATGCTAAAGCTGAAACTCCAATACTTTGGCCACCTCATGCAAAGAATTGACTCATTCTAGAAGACCCTGATGCTGGCAGGGATTGGGGGCATGAGGAGAAGGGATCGACAGAGGATGAGACTCTATGGACATGAGTTTGAGTGTACTCTGGGAGTTGGTGATGGATAGGGAGGTCTGGCATGGTGTGATTCATTGGTTCGAAAAGAGTTGGACATGACTGAGCAACTGAACTTATCTGAACTGAATAAGAACTTACTGTATAGCACAGGAAACTCTACTCAATACTCTGTAATGGCACATATGGGAAATTAACCTAAAAAAGAGTGAATATATGTATATGTATAACTGTTTCATTTTACTCTACACCTGAAGGTAACACATTTTAAACCAAATATACTCCAATATTTTTAAAGAGTAAAAAGAAAAAAAAAGATAGAAAAAGAAAGAGAGAACTTCAGATTTCCAGTTGATCATATAAGCATTTGGAAATCATCTCTCCATCTGTTGAATCAAGTCAAAAACTGAATCAACTGTAAAATGAACAACATTTCAGTTATATGTAAGATAGAAGAGGACAGATAAAACTGCTTTCCTTCAGAGTACCCACACAAGTGAATACAGGGAGTCACAGATTTGGATATATTTCATCCTCTATTATCTTAATGTCCTGTGTAACTGTCCTTAAATGCTTAGAATTCACAAGGATGTAATGGAATAGAGATTTTGTTGTTTAAAATTTTCTGAAAGAGGTCAAAAGGTGAAAACTTTCAAGTATAAAATTAAGTATTTGGAAATCCCTGGCAGTCCAGTGATTAATACATGGACTTTCATTGCCATGGATCTGGGTTCTATCCATGGCTGGGGAACAAAGATACCCTATGCTTCACAATGCAGAAAAAAAAAAAAAAAAGATGTAGTACTCTGAATGTAATGTATAACATGATTTTTGTAAACTTGAGTCTATGGTACACAGGAGATTTATTGAGTAAATCCTAAGAGTACTTATCATAAGAACTGTTTTTTTCTTTTTTTCTGTTTTCTTAGTATATGTATGACATCAGTCAGTGCAGTTCAGTCGCTCAGTCCTGTCTGACTCTTTGAGATCCCATGAATTGCAGCATGCCAGGCCTCCCTGTCCATCACCAACTCCCAGAGTTCACTCAGACTCATGTCCATTAGTCAGTGATGCCATCCAGCCATCTCATCCTCTGTCGTACCCTTCTCCTCCTGCCCCCAATCCCTCCCAGCATCAGAGTCTTTTCCAGTGAGTCAACTCTTCACATGAGGTGGCCAAAGTACTGCAGTTTCAGCTTTAGCATCATTCCTTCCAATGAATACCCAGGACTGACCTCCTTTAGGATGGAGTGGTTGGACCTCCTTGCAGTCCAAGGCACTCTCAAGAGTCTTCTCCAACACAACAGTTTAAAAGCATCAATTCTTCGGCACTCAGCTTTCTTCACAGTCCAACTCTCACATCCATACATGACCACTGGAAAAACCATAACCTTGACTAGATGGACCTTTGTTGGTAAAGTAATGTCTCTGCTTTTGAATATGCTATCTAAGTTGGTCATAACTTTCCTTCCAAGGAGGAAGCGTCTTTTAATTTCATGGCTGCAGTCATCATCTGCAGTGATTTTAGAGCCCCAGAAAATAAAGTCTGACACTATTTCCACTGTTTCCCCATCTATTTCCCATGAAGTGATGGGACCAGATGCCATGATCTTAGTTTTCTGAATATTGAGCTTTAAGTCAACTTTAAGTCCACTTTCAGTTTCATCAAGAGGCTTTTTAGTTCCTCTTCACTTTCTGCCATAAGGGTGGTGTCATCTGCATGTCTAAGGTTATTGATATTTCTCCCCGCAATCTTGATTCCAGCTTGTGTTTCTTCCAGCCCAGCGTTTCTCATGATGCACTCTGCATAGAAGTTAATTAAGGAGGGTGACATTATACAGCCTTGACGTACTCCTTTTCCTATTTGGAACCAGTCTGTTGTTCCATGTCCAGTTCTAACTGTTGCATCCTGACCTGCATACAGGTTTCTCAAGAGGCAGGTCAGGTGGTCTGGTATTCCCATCTCTTTCAGAATTTTCCACAGTTTATTGTGATCCACACACTCAAAGGCTTTGGCATAGTCAATAAAGCAAAAATAGATGTTTTTCTTGAACTCTCTTGCTTTTTCTATGATCCAGAGAATGTTGGCAATTTGATCTCTGGTTCCTCTGCCTTTTGTAAAACCAGCTTAAACATCTGGAAGTTCACCGTTCATGTATTGCTGAAGCCTGGCTTGGAGAATTTTGAGCATTACTTTACTAGCGTGTGAGATGAGTGCAATTCTGTAGTAGTTTGAGCATTCTTTGGCATTGCCTTTCTTTGGGATTGGAATGAAAACTGACCTTCCAGTCTTGTGGCCACTGCTGAGTTTTCCAAATTTACTGGCATATTGAGTGCAGCACTTTCACAGCATCATCTTTCAGGATTTGAAATAGCTCCACTGGAATTCCATCACCTCCACTAGCTTTGCTCATAGTCATGCTTTCTAAGGCCCACTTGACTTCACATTCCAGGATGTCTGGCTCTAGGTGAGTGATAACACCATCCTGATTATCTTGGTCATGAAGATCTTATTTGTACAGTTCTTCTATGTATTCCTGCCACTTGTTTTTAATATCTACTGCTTCTGTTAGGTCCATACCATTTCTGTCCTTTATCGACATATATATGACATAGTAGATGTTAATTTATTGTGGTAATCATTGTACCTTATATGTAAGTCAAATCATTGTACTGTACACATTAAACTTACAGAGAGGCCTTATGCCAATTATTCTATCTTTTCATGTGTATAATTCTTAATAATATTGATTTCTTATTGTATAACTTTTTAAGGTGTATTTTCAAAGAATCTTTGGGTTTCATCTAATTTGGTGAATTTATTTTCATAATGTTGTTCATAATAAGTATTTACTGTGCTTTCAATGTCTCAGAATAGTAATGGTACCTTGTTCATTCTTTTACACTGATTGAATTCTTTCTTTTTTTTTTTTTTATTGTACTTTCTAAACAGTTGTCAGTGGCAGCTGTCTTTTCAAAGAAGCAATATTGTTTTATTGATATTCTATATTATTTTTTGTTTTCTATTTCACTGATTTCCTAACTTACCATTAAACTGCTCCTTCTGTTTTATTTTCTTTGGTTTTCTTAAAGTTGCCAATTTGATCATCTTTAACTTCTCTTTGCTTCTAATATAAGAACTTAAATGCATAAAAGTATAAATTTCACACTGCAGACTATTAGCAGCAAGCCACATACTTTGATATGTTTATTTTATCATTTATTTAAAAATATTTTCTATTTTTTCTTGTGATTAATTATTTGAGACTAGTTTTATATAAAATCTATTTTAGTTTCTAGATGACTTAATTAGTATTCTCATTATGTTATGGATAAATGATACAAATCTGTATAATTTAATCCTGCAAAATAAATTATTGAGTGTATCTCAGCCTATGATATATCTTAGCAAAAATAGTATGGGTACTTGCAAATAATTTGTATACCT
This sequence comes from Bos indicus, assembly GCF_029378745.1. NCBI lineage: Eukaryota > Metazoa > Chordata > Mammalia > Artiodactyla > Bovidae > Bos > Bos indicus. The sequence continues at coordinate 6,744,804 of NC_091771.1, forward strand.
ATTTTGATGAATGTTTTATCCTACAAATAGAAATTAGATCAATTAAGATACATTGTTTAGATTTACTATATTTCTTTTGTTTTTTTTTTACCAATAGTTCTATTCCACTTTGAGAAAAATTTGGTAAACTTTTACTGTATTTTTCATCTTGTTTATTCATCTCTTTACTTTATGAACTTCATTATGTATCTTTATGTTAATCGTTGCATATATATGCATTATTGTAATGTTTTTTTTTTTTCAAAGTTTTGATAGTTTTACCAATTTGATTGTTCTTTTTTTCTCTGGTAATACTCCTTGTCTATTTAGTTGGACATTGAACACACCTGATTTTTTATGCCTAATTTGATGATTTAGCTATCTGCTTTCTTTCAACCATTCTGTCTTTATATTTACAGTACATCTAATATTAACAGGATATAATAATAGAATACCCTTAAAAAATCCAAGATAATGATCATTTCCTTGTAACTAATATTTATTTACCTATAGTGTAATTACTGATGAAATTGGTTTTAAGTTTTTCATCTTGTTGTTTATTCTTCATGTGTCCCCTGTTCTTTTGTGACTTCTTTTATTTTTTTAGTATTTATTTATTTATATGGCTGTGCAGGGTCTTAGTTGCAGCATGTGGGATCTAGTTACCTGACCAGGCGTCGAACCCTGGCCCCCTGCATTGGGAGCACAGAATCTTAGCTATTGGACTGCCAGGGAAGTCCCCTTTGTGAATTCTATCGAGATACTCAAAAAAAATTATTAGGACTTCATATGGTTTCTTCTATTAGCTTTATAATTATGCCTCTTTGTATATAATAGTGGTTACTCCAGACAGCATAATAAGTATTCTTAATTTATCACAGTCTACCTTGAATTAACATTGATTTATTTCATACATAATGTAAGAAATGACATTATAATGTTATTTATTCACCTTCCTATTTCCTTCTTGCTTTATTATTTCTAATTTTTTAATCATGAAAAATGTCAGAAGCAGGAGAATAAAAGCAATGAAGACATATTAATGACATACATTTAGAAAAGTGGCTCTCTGTGCTGGATAGATAAAAAAGAGAGAACCATAGTCTTTGTATTCAAATGCTTTAAAAATTATTAAAAATATTGAATATATTTAAAAGACTAACAGAAAATTGGGTTATATCACTTTTAACTGTATAGAGAAAATGACCAGTAAATATTAAATAATAAAACACATTGCACAAATATGTATTTCATGTTTGAATATGCATAAGAAGTGCCTGGAAATATATACCAAACTATTAATTCCAATTATTATTAATGATAGAATGTCAAGAAATTCTTTCAAAATAGAATTTCTATATTTTTGGATTTGCTGATTTGGATTTGACATTTAATTATTAAAAATGTATGAATTTTAAAAATTCAGCTCAGTCCATCAGTTGTGTCTGACTCTTTGTGTCCCCATGGACTGTAGCATATCAGGCTTCCCTGTCCATCACCAGCTTCTGGAGCTTGCTCAAATTCATGTCCATCCAGTCAGTGATTCCATACGAGCATCTTATCCTCTGTCATCCCATTCTGCTCATGCCTTCAATCTTCCCCAGAATCAGGGACTTTTCCAATGAGTTAGTTCCTTGTATCAGGTGGCCAAAGTATTGGAGTTTCAGCTCCAGCATCAGTCCTTCCAGTGAATATTCAGGACTGATTTCCTTTAGGATGGACTGGTTGGACCTCCTTGCAGTCCAAGGGACTAAGCATCAATTCTTTGGTGCTAAGCTTTCTTTATAGTCCAACTCTCATATCCATACATGACTACTGGAAAAACCATAGCTTTGACTAGATGGGCCTTTGTTGGCAAAGTAATAAATGTATATGAACTTTTAAAATTAGGGTTAAACCAAAAATAAATAGGACAATATGAAAGTAGGAAAAAATGACAGAAATAAAATCCAATCAATTTAACAAACATATTTTAGGCTATGGAGAGTTTTTTTATTTGGTTTACAGTCTGAGTATCTATAGAGTCAGTAATGAGAAAGTATTGAAAAATATAAGAAATAGTTAATATATTTGGTACTTATTTGTCCAGAAGATGTCAGTGAAGAATGATATCCAGTTCACTGAACAACTCCAAGGTTATACAACCCATCACTTCTGTGACTGGAGGTAGGGGATATCAGAAAAAATATTTTATTTGTAAATTAGTGTAGGAAGAGGAAGAAAAATCAGGGAATGCTTATTTCATCACTCATTTTGATGAGAAATTTAGTTCCTGTATGGAGGCTAAAACTAATTTGATAGAGGATTTAATGAAATAGACACATATCTAGAATAATAAGGATAAAAATAAAATTAAAATAGCAAGCAGCAGTATCAACTACACATCTAGAATTCCACTTTTAAGTGAACTTATTTTTCTGTTGCATTCTCTAGACTCATAGAAGACATTGCTATTCTGTCTTCAAATTTGATGTTCAACATTTTCACATCTCTGTGTTTTCTCTTTCTGTTGCCTCTGTTCCTATCAGCTTCATCTTGGACATTCCATGCTAAAATCTCCCATTATGAATCTCCTACTTCAACTGTTATTGTTTTTGAGGGAAAAAGTGTAAAATTGAAACATTTTGGCCAATAAGTAACAGCAGGACATGTGTGCATTTCCCCAAGAACATAGCTTGCACATATTGTGAGTGATACAGGATGTATTGCTTGCCTACTTGCTTACTCTTTTAATGTTGTCAGAGAGCAGTCCTTTGAACTTGCCTCCAACCAGATAAAAATATTATGACGAGTTACAACCAAGGCTTATTACTTGTCTCTCAAGGAATGTAATAAAGTTATTTCTAGCATCTCTTCCATTAAAAAACAGTTTTTGTCAGTGTAGCTAAAGCATGCTTATATCTCCCAGAAGAGATTGGAGGAAGAATTGTGAAAATTTGATAAAAGCAAAAATAAACTCCACTAGCTTAATTAATTATTGCTAATGTTTTATTTATTTTTTAAAATTGAAGTCTAGTTAATTTAAAAGGTTGTGTTTGTTTCTGGTGTACAGAAAAGTGATTCAGCTATACATATTTTTCTATTGCTTCTATTATGGCTTATTACAAGATATTGAATATAGTTCTCTGTGCTATATAGTAAGACCTTGTTGTTTAATTATTTTATGTATAGTAATTTTTATCTGTTAATTCTCAACTCCTAATTTATCCCCTCTTCAACCCCTTTTTTCTTTAGTAACCATAAATTTATTTTCTATGTCTATGAGTCTTTTTAGATTTTAAAATATTTATGACAATATATTAGTATAAAATCTTTGCAAAAGCAAAACTTTTATATTATTTGTTCAACCAGATTAATTGACCCTAAGAATACCAAATTTCAGAACCAAATTCCCCTACTGTTGCATTTCTACCTCAGTCCCAACTAAAATAATTGATTATGGATTTGGATACATCAGTTTTAGATAGAATCTTAGATGAAATCTCATTTATTCTACATAATAACATAAGAATAATGACGATAATGACATTTCTCAAATAATATTACATTTAATTTATTTTAGCCATATTGCCTTGTTTTTTTCTCCTTTTCTAACACAAATTACATAACCAATGTTCTATTGATGACTAGTCTATATTAGAATAGTCATTTTCCTTTAATTTAATTGGAGAATATTTCAAGTAAACACACATCTTAGGTATTTAACATTAGGTATTCAAATAGAGTTTTATCTTTTCTGTTCCTTTCAAATTCTAAATTTCCATCAAACATCTCAAAGAAAAAGTCGCATTATTATTTTAAGGCTTGGGCACCCTATGTGTAAGCTGTTTAAAAATCTTCATAGTAAGAAAGCCGTCTTTGAAGCAACTTCATTATCAAACAATTCTGTGACTGAACAAAAGTGTGTCCTTCAATCCCCATTATCTGCTGTAGAAATCAAAACTATTTGCAAAGTTTTCTGATTCCAGCCATAAAGCCCTTAGAAATACTCTTGATTGGGATTGAAACAGCAACAGTTTTTCCAGGAATGTGATAAAAACTGTGCACAAGCCTTTCTTTTCTTTTTTTTTTTTACTTTTATGTTTTTTAAGAAATAATATCATATTCTTCTCTTCTATTATGTTTACTGTCAACTGATATTTCTACTTATGCTTTAGGTAAACCTAATTTTCTAGTATTTTGTTTGCTTCCCACATGAAATTACATCCAGTGAGTTTGTATTTTACAAAATACAAAGAATTATATTCATAAACTACGCTTTATTCCTACTGCTAGCTTTGGACTCAAATTTCAGAGTACTGGGTGTCTTTTATGTTTGAAACTGTTATCCACTATTTTTGCACTGTTGCCATATATAAATAATCTGTGTTCCAATGTATTGAGAAATGTTAATGATGACAAATTTCATAGATAGACTCTTGGACTCCTTTGCCAGAAGCCACCTTAAAATATGTCTTTTAATAAATCATTGATTTGGATTAACCTGGAAGTTATCACTGGGTATCTTCAATACACAGACACTGCTAATTAGAGTCAATATTGGTATTAGACACAGTTTGCACTAGGTATGCATCCAGAGTAAACTTTTACTACAATAAATCCTAGAGAGGCTATCAATACAAAAACCAAAAGTCTGAAAGAATGAGGATAAACCAATTCTTGTTCTATTGCAATGGACTATAGTTTTGTGATAGTGGCTGAGAACCAGGGATTCTGAGAAGAGCTTAACAATACCATGACAGGTATGGAATAGTGTCAGTTATTAATATTTCTAGGTATTTGGAAGTATACAACTTTACTAAATTATGAAACAACTATTTTGTTGAGAACATGTTGAAAACTTAGGTCTGTATTAGTGACCTGATCTATCAATGAGAGAACCGTAAACTATAAACTTTTAAAAACGTCTAAGCCCAATGGTCAGATCTACATTTAGATACAATTTTACAATATTAATGTAAGAATAATGAATGCATTTTAAAAATTCAGATGAAATTCACATAACATAAAATTATTTTAAAATTTAAAATTCAGTGACATTCACAATGTTATATAAGACCCACCTATATAACTTTAAAAAACATTTTTATTGCTCTTTAAAAAACAGATATTAAATAATCACTTCTCATATCCACCTACTCAAATGCAACTGGCAACCATCAAATGGTTTTTGTCTCTCTGGATTTACCTATTCTAGACATTTCATACAATTGGAATTATATAGCATGTGACCTTTTGAGACTTTTTTTTTTTTTTCATGATGATTTTAAAGCTCTTCTCCATTGTAACATGTATCAGGACTCCATTCATGTGTATAGCAGTTTAATATTCCATTGTATGGACACACTAAATTTGGTTATCCATGATCTATTGTGAGATATTTTAGCTGTCTCCAACTTTTGTATATTGTAAATAGGTTTCTATTACCAATAATCAATATGTTTTGGTTTGAACATATATTTAATTATTTGGGGTGAGAAAAGGAAAAGGAAAGTGAAGTCACTCAGTCTTGTCCGACTCTTTGCGACCCCATGCACTGTAGCCTATCAGGCTTTTCCATCCATGGGATTTTCCATGCAGGCGTACTGGAGTGGGTTGCCATTTCCTTCTCCTTCTTATTTGGGGTATATATAAATAATAGAATGCTTGGTCCTGTGATTATTCTGTTTAACTTTTACAGGAACCACAAGATATTCTTCCACAATGAGTATATCATTTTTATTCCTACCATCCATGTATTCAATATGAGACTCCTGATTTCTCCATATGCATGACAACACTTATTATTTTTTAAAACGCATTACTGTTATTATAGCCATTCTAGTAGATAGCTTTGTAGGCTTAAACCTGCTATTTGGGTCTTTTAGGCTCTACTAATTATTATTATTATTTTCTGTTCTTTGGATATTTTCAGGGTACTATCTTCAAGTTTGCTGATTCTTCTGCCTCTTCCAATCTGCTGGTAAAACCCTCTAGTAAAATTTTAATTTCACTTATTGTATTTTTCAGCTCCAAAATTTTAATTCAGTTCAGTTCAGTCACTCAGTCATGTCCAACCCTTTGTGACCCCATGAATTACAGCACGCCTGGCCTCCCTGTCCATCACCAACTCCCGGAGTTCACTCAAACTCACGTCCATAGAGTCAGTGATGCCATTCAGCCATCTCACCCTCTGTTGTCCCCTTCTCCTCCTGCCCCCAATCCCTCCCAGATTCAGAGTCTTTTCCAATGAATCAACTCTTCACATGAGGTAGCCAAAGTTTCAGCTTTAGCATCATTCCTTCCAAAGAACACCCAAGGTTGATCTCCTTTGGAATGGACTGGTTGGATCTCCTTGCAGTCCAAGGGACTCTCAAGAGTCTTCTCCAACACCACAGTTCAAAAGCATCAACTCTTTGGCACTCAGCTTTCTTCACAGTCCAACTCTCACATCCATACATGACTATTGGAAAAACCATGGCCTTGACTAGAAGGACCTTTGTTGGCAAAGTAATGTCTCTGCTTTTCAATATGCTAAGTTGGTCGTAACTTTCTTTCCAAGGAGTAAGCGTCTTTTAATTTCATGGCTGCAATCACCATCTGCAGTGATTTTGGAGCCCAGAAAAATAAAGTCTGACACTGTTTCCCCATCTATTTCCCATGAAGTGATGAGATGAGGTGCCATAATCTTCGTTTTCTGAATGCTGAGCTTTAAGCCAACTTTTTCACTCTCCACTTTCACTTTCATCAAGAGGCTCTTAAATTCTTCACTTTCTGCCGTAAGGGTGGTGTCATCTACATATCTGAGGTTACTGATATTTCTCCCTGCAGTCTTGATTCCAGCTTGTGCTTCTTCCAGCCCAGCGTTTCTCATGATGTACTCTGCATATAAGTTAAATAAGCAGGGTGACATTATACAGCCTTGACGTACTCCTTTTCCTATTTGGAACCAGTCTGTTGTTCCATATCCAGTTCTAACTGTTACTTCCTGAGCTGCATATAGGTTTCTCAAGAGGCAGGTCAGGTGGTCTGGTATTCCTATCTCTTTCAGAATTTTCCACAGTATTGTGATCCACACACTCAAAGGCTTTGGCATAGTCAATAAAGCAGAAATAAATGTTATATTTTTGTCTTTTAATGTAATCTCTGTTGTTATTTCAATTGATTTGCTTTAGTTCTTTGCTCACATTTTTCATTGTATACATGAGCATATTTAATAGAGCTGATTTAAAGTTTTGTTTAGTGAGTCCAATGTCTGTGCTTCCTCAAGAACTGTTCATTTTTCCTATGAAGGATTTTACACTTCAGTTTCATTTCATACTTTTTATTTTGATTGAAAATTGGACATATTGTATATTATAATCATTGACTATGAAAGTTACATTGTCCACATCTCTTCAGAATCTGTTTCTGTTTCTTGCTCTGGTTTCAGGGTTTTGTTGTCGTGGTTATATACTGACTTTTAAAAAATAATTTTTTAAATTCTGTATCATTTGTCATCTGTGGCTTCTGACTTCCTTATTCTTTAGATTCTGGTCAGCTAGTTTCTCAACAGAAAGTGGAATTTGCTCAGCTGTGTCCAACTCTTTGCAAACCCATGGACTATAGAGTCCATGGTATTCTCCAGGCCAGAATACTGGAGTGGGTAGCCTTTCCCTTCTCCAGGGCATCTTTCCAACCCAGAAATCAAACCCAGCTCTCCTGTACTGCAGGATTCTTTACCAACTGGGCCACAGAGGAAGCCCATCTCTTCTCAACAGAGATTTCCTTAAATTTTTAGAACAAAAATGAACAAACAAAAAGATAAAAGAAATGAAAAAAAAAAAAAAAAAAAAAACTTCTCCAAGTTTTTGCAGATTTACTTTATGCTGCAATAGTCTTTCAATGTTTACCTAGCTATTTACTACTCTGCTTTAGTCTTCACTTCATGTACTTGTACTCACCCTAAATATAAGCCAGAGGTGTCAATGGAGACTCTTCTCAGGATTTTTCTAAGCATATGCCCTGGGCTGACCAATGCATGCTAATACCCTTCTAAATTCCCTTGGTTACATGAACATTTGTAATATCTTAATTTCCCAAAGAAACCCTCTACCTGACTTTTCCTCCTAGGTATTTTCTAGTTTACCACAGCTGTTATATTTTATCCTAGTGGACAGTGGATAGTTCACTTGATTCGCAATATTTTCAAAAGACACCAGTCATCTTCAAAGCTGCTATTCTGCTCTAATAGATTTATAAATTAAGTGAAACAAAGGGAAGCACTTTATATCATCTCTAAGGTATCTCCTAAACAGGTTAAAAGAGATAAGCACAATTCTTTGATAATAAGGTCTTCACTTTTCTCTCCACTACAAATAATGAGACTCCTACACTGGGAACAGGATTTGCCTTCTTCAAGACTGCTGAAACAAGGATGGTGGTGGTGTAAGAACAAGTAAAAATATGACAAAGTTCCTAATGTTTTAAGTTACCATTTTTTGATTAACATTCTCTTGGTCACTATTAACTTTTGACTATTTTCCAAGTTCCTAAAAGTTAATTCTGAGAGTTACTGCTTGACTGTTCAGTTGTCCACGAAGAATCATGACCTTGGAGCTACCTATGCCACCACTTTCACTGACATTCATCACACCACACATGCATTTTATTTTTTTTTTCATTTTATTTTAAAACTTTACAATATTGTATTGGTTTTGCCAAATATTGAAATGAATCACCACAGGTATACATGTGTTCCCCATCCTGAACTCTCCTCCCACCTCCCTCCCCATACCATCCCTCTGGGTCATCCCAGTGCACCAGCCCCAAGCATCCAGTATCGTGCATCGAACCTGGACTGACGACTCGTTTCATACATGATATTATACATGTTTCAATGTCATTCTCCCAGATCTTCCCACCCTCTCCCTCTCCCACAGAGTCCAAAAGACTGTTCTATACATCAGTGTCTCTTTTGCTGTCTCATATACAGGGTTATTGTTACCATCTTTCTAAATTCCATATATATGCATTAGTATATGATATTGGTGTTTTTCTTTCTGGCTTACTTCACTCTGTATAATAGGCTCCAGTTTCATCCACCTCATTAGAACTGATTCAAATGTATTTTTTTTAATGGCTGAGTAATACTCCATTGTGTATATGTACCACTGCTTTCTTATCCATTCATCTGTTGATGGACATCTAGGTTGCTTCCATGTCCTGGCTATTATAAACAGTGCTGTGATGAACATTGGGGTACACGTGTCTCTTTCCCTTCTGGTTTCCTCAGTGTGTATGCCCAGCAGTGGGATTGCTGGATCATAAGGCACTTCTATTTCCAGTTTTTTAAGACTCCACCAAAAAATTACTAGAACTAATCAATGATTATACTAAAGTTGCAGGATATAAAATCAACACACAGAAATCCCTTGCATTCCTATACACTAATAATGAGAAAACAGAAAGAGAAATTAAGGAAATAATTCCATTCACCATTGCAATGGAAAGAATAAAATACTTAGGAATATATCTACCTAAAGAAACTAAAGACCTATATACAGAAAACTATAAAACACTGGTGAAAGAAATCAAAGAGGACACTAATAGATGGAGAAATATACCATGTTCATAGATTGGAAGAATCAATATAGTGAAAATGAGTATACTACCCAAAGCAATTTATAGATTCAATGCAATCCCTGTCAAGCTACCAATGGTATTCTTCACAGAGCTAGAACAAATAATTTCACTATTTGTATGGAAATACAAAAAAACCTCGAATAGCCAAAGCTATCTTTAGAAAGAAGAATGGAACTGGAGGAATCAACCTGCCTGACTTCAGGCTCTACTACAAAGCCACAGTCATCAAGACAGTATGGTACTGGCACAAAGACAGAAATATAGATCAATGGAACAAAATAGAAAGCCCAGAGATAAATCCACGCACATATGGACACCTTATCTTTGACAAAGGAGGCAAGAATATACAATGGATTAAAGACAATCTCTTTAACAAGCGGTGCTGGGAAAACTGGTCAACCACTTGTAAAAGAATGAAACTAGAACACTTTCTAACACCTTACACAAAAATAAACTCAAAATGGATTAAAGATCTAAACGTAAGACTAGAAACTACAAAACTCCTAGAGGAGAACATAGGCAAAACACTCTCTGACATACATCACAGCAGGATCCTCTATGACCCACCTCCCAGAATATTGGAAATAAAAGCAAAAATAAACAAATGGAACCTAATTAAACTTAAAAGCTTCTGCACAACAAAGGAAACTATTAGCAAGGTGAAAATACAGCCTTCAGAATGGGAGTAAATAATAGCAAGTGAAGCAACTGACAAACAACTAATCTCAAAAATATACAAGCAACTCCTACAGCTCAACTCCAGAAAAATAAATGACCCAATCAAAAAATGGGCCAAAGAACTAAATAAACATTTCTCCAAAGAAGACATACAGATGGCTAACAAACACATGAAAAGATGCTCAACATCACTCATTATCAGAGAAATGCAAATCAAAATCACATGTGCATTTTAAAAGTGCATTTGAAAAAATGATAAACTATAATCACTATTGGTGTATTTCCTTTAATTCATTTATTTAAAAATATACATATTGAAAAAAGACAGCTTTAAACTCATCACAACCAGCTAACTGCTTATACATCATTTAGAAAACAAAAAGATTATCAAGAAACATGTTATTTTCTATTTTGTAATTATTTCAAACTCTACATATGTATGTGTATATACACATACATATAAAGAACCAGTCCAATCTTTTCAACCTCTGTTTTTTTAAAGCACTCTCAAATGTTTTGCTATTACTTTTTCATGTAAGTATACATTAAATCAATATACTTTTTTAATTTTTCTGTTTCTCACCTCCAGTAGTTTCTCCATTCTGCTGTTTAGAATATTTAAACATGTGTGTTTAGAAATTCTAAACATTTCTAATCTACCTTCAGTTTTAGACATTTATCACTGAAATAAAGTTTATTGCCCAAAGAAACTGAGTCATTCAATTTTATCTAGAAAGCATTTAATTCAACAGCTATTCTATCAGAAATTGAGCCAGTCATTGGGAATGAAAAGAGCAATGAAGTATGCCCTTGAAGAAGTTCATAATTAAGCAGCATAAGGGGAAATAAATTGATGTGAGCCTTCAGTGGTCTCTGGGAGAAAAACTCTGGAACTTATAATTTTGGATAATCTTCAACAGCAACACTGAAATATTTTTCTATTTTGTTTGTATTAGATAATGCAGAAAAATACTGACTCCATTTAATATGAACTTCTACTTCCTAAACATCACTATTTTATTGGAGTTTTACAAATTAGCAAATAGGGCAGTATATTAAAATCAGGAGCCTAGCAGAAAAGCAGAAATGAAATCCAATGTGATGTATTTAATATTTTAAAGATTTTTTTATGTTATAACATGTGGCAAAAAAACTAGATTCACCAGGCAACTATAACAATAAACTAACAAATCAAATACATTGTGATTTTTACTTTCAAGTGGGGAAAAAAATAACACTCTTTTATAGCCTTTGTATAAGTACAGTGTGCTGTTTGGTTCTAGGTATGAAATTTGGAAATAGCAAAATATGATTTCATTTTAGAGACCTATTTATAATAGAAGAAGGTAAGGAACTAGGATGAAACAAAACTATGTGTAAACATTCTAAATCCTTTGTTTCGATTCATATCCACTATATATATGATTATCCTTGCCACCTTTTTTAAATTCATTAATTCCAAGATATAGATGTTGACATCAAATATACTTACATTCATACAACTTCTAAGTATACCTCTTGAATTGTATTTTCTTTATAACTATGCTATATCAATATAAAGCAAGCATTCAGCAAGAGGAATTTTAAACATATTTTGAATTTTTAAGCTTACATTTTCTCTATTACCAAATCTCCTGTTTTTCCTCTACCACCCCTGAAAACACAACCCTTTATATTATTTTTCCATGTAGTTATTCTTTGAAATAATTAGTTTTCTCTATAGTACATGGCTGATAACATGACATAATGTAGCTTGTCAAGTGCCAAATAACTCTCTAAACCATCCAAGCATTAGAAGGAAATTAAATCATTCATCTATATACAATTTTATATAAGTCAAGCTCAATAATTCACCAAATAAATTCACGGTGTTAATGAAGGCCATGTATAAAGTACATATAGCAATTTTTTGTTACTCTATCAACATTAATAGGAAAAGGCAACGGCAACCCACTCAAATACTCTTGCCTGGAAAATCCCAAGGATGGAGGAGCCTGGTAGGGTGCAGTCTATGGGTCTAGAAGAGTCGGACATGACTGAAGTGATTTAGCAGCAGCAGCAGCAACATTAATAGAGATTTGATATTTAAGTTAGGATAACTATGCAACAAAAGAAAAAAAAATATTCCTGTATAAACACAAGGTTTCAGCTTTTGTTATTAATTTATATATTCTACTAGTCTATCATTAGTGTGTTACCATTAACCATTGATTCAGTTCAGTTCAGTCGCTCAGTCGTGTGTCCGACTCTTTGCGACCCCATGAACTGCAGCACGCCAGGCCTCCCTGTCCATCACCAACTCCCAGAGTTCACTCAGATTTCCCCTCATTTAAATGGACGTTGTTTTTTAGAACAGTTTTACTTTCACGGAAAATTGAGCTTAAAGTACAAGTTGCAATATCTCACTACATACCTATGCACACGCATAAACAAGTGTTCAAACTCTCTTGCTGCTGCTGCTGCTGCTGCTGCTAAGTCGCTTCAGTCGTATCTGACTCTGGGCGACCCCATAGACGGAAGCCCACCAGGCTTCCCCGTCCCTGGGATTCTCCAGGCAAGAACGATGGAGTGGGCCGCCATTTCCTTCTCCAATGCGTGAAAGGGAAAAGTGGAAGTGAAGTCATTCAGTCGTGTCCGACTCTTAGCGACCCCATGGACTGCAGCCCACCAGGCTCCGCCATCCATGGGATTTTCCAGGCAAGAGTACCGGAATGGGGTGCCATTGCCTTCTCCTTCAAACTCTCTTACTATCACCATTTATACCGCTTATATGAGATGTTGATAGTGAGGGAGGCTTTGCATGTATGGGGACTAGGTATTTGGGAACTTGATTCTGATGCAGCTTTATTTATGTACAGATAAGTAATCTCTTATCTGCAACAACTCCTACATAAATTAATAGAAGATTTAAAAGTAAGTTTGGTCCCACTTACAGTTTCTTCTTTTTCTTTTTATAAAAGTAAACAATTTTCCATACTTATATATGATTTATGAAATTTTTGTTCAAGAATATATGATAAAGAAGACTTTTAAAAATTAATTGTCTTTATTACATTTTATTTTTTTATTTTTTTCAATAAAGTGTTTTTGAAAATCTGGAACACTAATATGAAAGTGATATTCAATTACTATGCTGTTGTTCAGTTGCTCATGTTTAGAATAAAAACATTTTGTTCATATATAAATATTAATCTTTGAAGATGTCCAGTCATCTTAAACACATTTGCTGTTGTTCAGTCACTCAGTAGTGTCCAACACTTTGCAACCCCATGGGCTACAGCACACTAGGCTTCCCTGTCCATCACCAACACCCAGAGCTTGCTTAAATTTATCTTCATCAAGGCAGTGATGCCATCCAACCATCTCATCCTCTGTCGTCCCCTTCTCCTCGTGCCTTCAATCTTTCCCAACATCAGGGTCATTTCCAATCAGTCAGTTCTTCATATAAGGTGGCCAAAGTATTAGAGCTTCAGCTTCAGCAATAGTCCTTCTAATGAATATTCAGGACTGATTTTTTTTTTTAATTGACTGGTTTGATCTTGCTGTTCAAGAGACTCTCAAGAGTCTTCTTCAGCACCACTGTTAGAATGCATCAGTTCTTTGGCAGTCAGCCTTCTTTATGGTCCAATTCTCACATCCATACATGACTACTGGAAAAACCATAGCTTTGATAAGATGGACCTTTGTCAGCAAAGTGATGTCTCTGCTTTTTAATATGCTGTCTCTATTTGTCACAGCATCTTTTCCAAAGAGCAAGCATCTTTTAATTTCATAGCTGCAGTTACCACCCACAGTGATTTTGGAGCCCAAGAAATAATGTCTGCAACTATTTCCCCGTCTATTTTCCCCATCTATTTGCCATGAAGTGATGGTACTAGATGCCATATTGGTTTATTGAAAGTTGAGTTTTAAGCCAGCTTTTTCACTCTTGTCTTTCACCTTATTCAAGAGTCTCTTAAATACATAAGTAAGCTCATATCTTATACAGCAATTTTATATATATATATATTGTTTTTCTTTTTTTGCCAAAGAGACACACCTATGTCCTTTAATGAGAAAATTTTAAATTTCATTTTATGCTATAGTTTGTTTTTTTTTTTTTTTAGAGTTAAAATATAATGCTTTCTTTGGATTGTAGAATGCTCGTCTATAAAATAGACATAAAATGTGCAAGAAGTTTTTGCTTTAACAATATATTTATGTCTTTTACAACAGAATAAAGTAAGTTTAGGTACATTTTTATCTCATTTAGTATTAAGTTAATACATATTCTTTTATCTACAATTTATTATTTAATTTAGAGACCAAAGTTATTATAATTTTCATATAATTTATACATCAAAATTCAATGCTTTGAATAGAAAATTTCCACTGAATTTAGCACTGATAATATTTGTTTCTGTCAAAGAACCATTCTTGCTCAATTAGTTCATTTTGTTTTTGAGTTGAAGGCTTATCCACGTTTGCATTTGTCTAAGATTGTTAACAGAAATATATTTGAACATTTTATTAAGACAAATACAATATTTTTTTGTAAATGTTCATGAGGTAGAAATGTCTATCTCTGTAAGGGTGCAGAATGAATATGATTATTTTGATCTAACTTCAGACTGTGATAAGAGTGTGTGGGGGGGCAGTTTTTTTTTCCCCTAATAACCATTGTATTTCATTATTAATATGATGGTGAAGAAACCATTATTGTATAATTTTATTGACTCTTTTTCATGTTCAATATTTGTTGACAATCTATGCACCAAATTAATCCTTAAAGACTTTGCTGCAAAACTGTTTAAAATATTTAGATGATATTAAATGTTACCAAATTTTCAAGATATTCTGCATTTCAATTTTTATTTATTTTTTCATTCAACAAATTTTCAGTGGGCATCTGTTTTTTCCCATGCACTTTTCTAACAGCTGGAGATACAAGAATGACCAAAAGAAAAATGAGTCTACAGATTCAGGGTCTTTATTATTTAGAGGTGGGATCTGCAAAATAAGCACGAAAAATATTAAAGCAAGTTAGCCAGTGACATGTGTGAATGAGAGAGATAAATCAGAGAAACACAGGTAGTCGTGAGCAACTGGGGTGTTTGGTAGTCATTTTTGTTAGTGGATCCAGATTAGATTGCACGAGAAGTGGTAATATTTAAGTAAATAACTAATATTTAAGTAAGACATTTAAGTAAGACCTACAAGAGTCCCTGAAATCTGAACATGCTGGCAATGTTAGAGAAAAATGCAAAAAGGCAACTGTTGTGCTCACTGAGTGGAAGATTATTAGGAAAATAACTCTGAGAGACAATTGGTTAGATGGAAGAGGACAAAATAGGTCATTCTAAATAGTTTGTCTTTTACTATGAGTGAAATGGAGCACATGGCATGAATATGAGGAGAGAAACAATATGATCTGTCTAAAGTTACTAAGATTGCTTTGGCTGATGTGCTGAAAATAAGCATGCAGTAGACACAAAAGTAAAAAAAAGAAGAAAGGTTAGGAGGATATTTCAATAACTCTGAAAAGAAATGATTGTGACCCACACAAGTGCAGTGTGGATATGTTCCATGGGTTAACAATTTTTTTTTTTTTTTTTTTGAGAATCAGTTAAGCAACATTTTATAAGGATATACATCTATATAATATTGTATTTTATACTAGTATTTGTACATATATAAATACTAATACAACACATTTTCACATAAATGATTGAAATTTACTTTTTAAGTTAATAAATCTTATAACAAAAAAATAGAATCTCTTTTCATCTGGTGTGGTTATAATTTTTATATTACTACTGGTCTTATTCTGTCTCTAGACCATTCTTATCTCATACTAGTGTGATGTAATAAATGATATATCTTATTTCTAACTATATTTCTAAGATGAAGATAAAATATGTGTGGGTGTCATTTTTAAACAAGACCATATAATTCAGTTTCTGCTTATGTAATTGCTGCTGTTGCTTAGTCACTGAGTTGTGTCTGACTCTTTTGCAAACCTATGTACTGTACCCTCCCAGGCTCCTCTGTCCATGGGATTTCTCAGGCAAGAGTATTGGAGTGGGTTGTCATTTCCATTTCCAGATGTTCTTTCCAATCAAGGGATCAAACCTAGGTCTCCTGCATTGGCAAGCAAATTCTTTACCACTGAACTATCAGATACACAATGTAATTATTAAAAATCAAATATAATTTTCATCAGTTTTATGCATAAGACAGATTTATCTCTGTCAATATCTTATTAAGACTAATGACTTTTTAAATGATTCTAGTACTTCATATAAACTATGCTCTTTTAAGGTATTTTCTATAGACTTTTGGGAAAGGATGTATACTTATCATTGCTTTAGGAAATTAAGTTCCTTTTATTTTTTGGATATTATGAAGGTAGATGACTCTTCCTTTTAATAGAATATGTTGGATGACAAGTTGTCAGTTTGGTACTACTATTCCCACTCAATGTCAGTGAAATTGTTTTCTGTAATATCCTCCCTATATTGTTCAAAGTGAGACTTAGCCAAGAAAGGACTCCAGCAAGAGTTAGAAGGCAGAAAGGAAACAAAAAGCCTTCCTCTTGGTAGGCTGTGGTACACAGACAGACATGACAATAAATGGGGGCAAGTTCACAGTGTTTCCCCCTGCTTGCATTAGAGCTGAGCAGTGTCCCCTGGGGGAGGAAATGGTAACTCACGCCAGTATTCTTGCCTGGGAAATCCCATGGACAGAGGAGCCTGGCGGGCTACAGTCCACGATGTCACAGAACAGTCGGATATGAATTAGCAACTAAGCAACAACAGCACAGAGCCCATCACCTAGAATTATAAACGTGACACTTCCCCTAGAGGTAGTGGTCTTCACAGGGGAAGAAGCTTTCTTAAAGGTGATTTCTTGCTTTCAATTACTTTTAAAATTTTTATTGCAATATAGTTGATTTACAATGTTATGTTAGTTTCAGGTGGCCATTGACAGATGAATGGATGAACATAATGTGGTAAATATATATATATATATATACACACACACACACATATACATATATATGTATATCTACAATGAAAACTTACTCAGCCATAAAAAATAATGAAATAATGCCATTTGCAGCAACATAGATAGATCTCAAGGTTATTAAACTAAGTGAAGTAAGTCACACAAAGATATGTATATGATACTGCTTACATGTGGAATTTAGAAAAAATGATGCAAATTAATTTAGTTATATAACAGGAAAAGACTCAGAGACATAGAAAACAAACTCTGGTTACCAAAGGGAACAAGAAAGAGGGATACATTAGGAGTTTAAACTTAACATGCTCATACTACCAAATATAAAATATATAGCCAATAAGGACTTATATGTAACTATGCTCAATATCTTGCAATAACCTCTAACGGAAGAGAATGTAAAAGTGGTTTCTTAAAACTTTCTTAAAAGTTCTAGATATTCACAAGCTGACTTTCATGGTTCCATTTCAGCTTCCATATATACAAGGTTTCTCAGACTTTCCTACAAGTTCCACTTGATCCACCACTACTAAGGCTTCAGGCAGATCCAGTGACTTTCAGTCCAATTCACCTCACTCCTTTTCCAAAGTTTCACTTGCCAGCTCCTTTAAACATTTTCATAAGTGCTTATTTCCACACTGGGACGATATTCTACTGATTGCTACACAGGAATATATATTCCATTGTATTGAATCAGTTTGTGGGAGAAGTTCTTTTAATCATTTAAAACTCTATATTATGCAGAGAATAGAAGAATATGTGGAAAGTATATGGGTATTCATCTAAATTTATAGAAAATAAAACTGGCCACTTATTGTCCTTCAAGACATCTCTTATCCATGTGTGATTCAAAGTCTTTATATGGGAATTAAATAAATAATGCTAATTAGAGATGAAGAGGAAATTGCTGTTTTAACAACATAAAATGTCATATATTAACTGGCATGTATACTAATACCTATTGTTAACATTTTTGAGTGGATTAGGCATGAGAATTAAAATTTTTCACAAGTCAATGTAGTGAGTAAAAATCACATTCTCATTACAAATGAAGAGATTAAGGCTTGAGATGTTAAGTTCCAAGAGATGCTGCAAAATATGAGTCCAAATTGAATTGTTTTACAATTGAAGATGTTATACACCTATATAGTGAACACTTTATGAGAGAAAAACACGTGTAAATCAGAGGAAAACATATAGCTTTTGGTAACCTTGAATCATTCTCTTCACTATTTTTAGTTGAATAATAGGGCACCATTATCTCCTAGATTAATATAATATGTTTAGGTCGACAAAGATGTTAAATGTGCAAAATAACCCATATTACATAGAGGATATATTTATTTTTGAAGTCAAGGCCGCTCATATAGTTCTCAGACTTTCTGTCTAGAAAATGGGCAAAAATGAAAAATATTATGATATATAGAGAATCATCAGTCTTAAGATCAGTGCACATTTTCTTTTCCTGATAGAATTAAACCTGAGAGACGTGGGTGAAAAGTAACCAAGTAAGTTCATCTTTGTCCTAGATTTATTAATCGAGATTTAGATCCTATCATTACGGTGTCCACATTATCACTTAAAGTGATAAACTGTAGCATTTAGTGACTCTGAATGAACTATAAAATTCTGAATTTGCCCAATTTGTGAATGAAATTATCACTAGCAGTAAGAGACTCTGTCCCATTCACTAAATCATACAAATAAAAATTACTAATTATTGACACTCAAATGAAATGGTCTTCTGTCATATTTATTGGTTAATTAAAGATTAAATGAACATTTCTACACTTATCCTTAAGGAAGCATCATTGACCTAATACTATAAAGTAAGATATTTATAGTTCTATAGATAAATACAAAAGGATTATCTATCTAATCATAACTTGTACTTATATCTAACCTGTAAAAAATACTTTTACAGTTAAAAATTGAAGATGTGATGAAGTAATTCTGAGAGGTTCACTTGATAATTAGCCTACAAAGCTATATAAAGGCATATGATTAATGACTTAGACAATTTTCTTTCTTCAGGAAATAAAGTATAGTATTAATATGCATATGTCTAAGTAATTTTGACTAGCATAATATGCTGATAAAATAAACCAGATTAAAAAGATAATATGAGTAAACCTTTAAAATAAATTATGAACAGTGGCACCAATGCAAAAAAAAGTATTTTAAAATATATTTAAGATGCAGTTACTTACTTATTCCTGTCATGAACATATGTGCATTTAATTCCATACATACATCAGGGCTTCACTCTGCTTTCTTTGGTGCCACACCTAAGCTTTTAAGTGATGCTTGCATTAACCCCTTGATCATGTAGGCTAGTTCTAGGACAAAGTAATCTCCTTGAATTGCAGAAAAATCCTATTGCCACTTGAAAGCCATTCTGCTTTTCCTTCATCTAAATGCTCTACCTATAACTCATTAGTTAGTCAAAATCTTCTCTATTCCCTTTTAGTTATCCATCCATCCCACTTCATTATCACACCATTAGATGGCCTTATCTCCTGGCCATTAAGCATAAACTATTTCCAAGTATTGACCTTTTCTACAAATTTATGTGTACACATTCTTACTATTGCCTCTTTAGTCTCAGATATGTTAGATTCTCTTCCTGTTAAACAAACAGCTCCTAATCCTAAGATCTGATGCTCCCTCCTGTTATCACAAGCAGAAATTTGACTTGTATAGTTATTTTGTCTTTCTCCTGTGTCTTCAACTTCTCCTTGTCTGGTAACTCTTTCATTCCCTTACATACACAGATATCTTCTAATTCACAAGTTTTCCCCATCATTTGATCATTATTTCCCTCATCTTCTCTCATTGCTCCTTCCACTATGCCTCTCTATTTCAAAAAGAAATGTACAAAGACAAAATATTTTGAAAAAAATATATATACAAAATATAATATAATATATATGTATATGTTTATATAAATATTGTTCAATGAAGAAATCAATGGAATGGAAGATAGCAAGTACTACAAATTATGATTTAAGAAAAATCCTGAAATAAAATATTACATATACTGTTTATTTAAGCAGTATCCCATAATTGGATAAAACTTACCCAGAAAGTCAATAGTGAAAAATATGATGATAACTTTTTTGAATTTTAAAATAAAATCAACCTTTCTTCAGCCTCAGCAAAAAATCAAGTCAAATATAAAGGAGAGAAAAATAAATCGTTATCATAAGTTTTGGCAACATCCTTTTATGCCAAAAGATAATAGAGTCACTTTTAAAAGACATTTAAGGAGCCAATGATTTTATAGTTATCCACAATATAAAAGCTGCAGACAATTATCAATAATGAAACTTGAGTCTTATAAAGATTCAAGAAGTCAGGGAATAATGAGTTATTCTGAAAAATGTAAAATGGAACTTGCTTTTAATAATCAGAGAGACAGAGGTACGAGACAGCAAAAGAGACACTGATGTATAGAACAGTCTTTTGGACTCTGTGGGAGAGGGAGAGGGTGGGATGATTTGGGAGAATGGCATTGAAACATGTATAATGTCATATATAAAATGAGTCGCCAGTCCAGGTTCGATGCAGGATACTGGATGCTTGGGGCTGGTGCACTGGGACAACCAGAGGGATGGTATGGGGAGGGGGGAGGAAGGAGGGAGGGGGGTTCAGGATGGGAAACACGAGTATACCTGTGGCGGATTCATGTTGATATATGGCAAAACCAATACAATACTGTAAAGTTAAAAAAAAAAAAAAAAAAAGACAGAGGTATATCAACATAAAAATGAAGGTTAAAAAATAAATACACATTTACTTACAGAACTACCAAAAAATTTCATGATTTTTGAAATAGAGTTGACTCTAAAGATAGCCGCAGGTATACAGATGAATAATAGGCACTAAAATATTTATCTTTGATGTTACCCTTTACAAAAACAAAACAATAAAAGACTACAGTCAGCGAAAAGTACATTTGTTTAATCCAAAAAGCACAACTTTGGAAAATCTAGTACTTATTTTAGAACAATTTAAAATCTCTGGTAGTTTATAATCATTTGCCACACAATTATCCACCTTAAACTCTTTATCTCTCAAAATGTTTAAGCTACTAATCTGTAAGACAAATCAATATATTTTCCCCTATAAGTTATTATTAAATGAGACCTAGGACTTAATATTTGTTCTCTGATTGTTCAATAGATTTGAGAAAGGGTGACAAAATATGCAAAATTTTTAACATCTCAACATATTTCTGTTGTGCAAAATTATCTTCTTCATTATTTCTGTACTGCTTCAATTGTAATAGCAACCACCATGTTTACAGGAATAAAAATTAGTGCTTTATTTCTTAATGCAATACAGTAGCCATGCTATTAAAGATAATTGTTTGTAATCTATTGAAACATTAAATATAATTTGCAGGTCACACCAAAATAAACAAAAACCTGTTTATATCATAATTATTGGTCATTAGAATATTTCTCTAAAATTTAAATTGAACTTCAAATTATAATTTAAAATAATTATTCTTAGCAGTTTATTTTATTTTATTATTTAAAAGTAAAGCAATTATCCTCCAATTAAAAACAGAAAAACTATGGCTAACTGCATAAAAAAATTACTAAAAATATATAGTGCTGTGAAATGTAATCACTTTCATACTTTAGTTATTCTACACACACACGCACACACACATACATACATAATAAGTGCATGTAAAAACTGGTGAAATAGAATTAAGGTGTATCCCTCTGTTAATTGCATTGTAACAGTATGAAATTTCTGGTTTTGGCTGTTGTTTGGTTGCACAGTCGTGTCTGACTCTGTGATGTCATGGACTGCAGCATGCCAGGCCTCCTTGTCCCTCATCATATCTTGGAGTTTGCCCAAGTTTAGGTCCATTGCATTGGTGATGCCATCCAGCAGTTTCATTCTCTGACACCCTATTCTTCTCCTGCCTTCAATGTTTCCCAGCATCAGGGACTTTTCCAGTTAGCCAGCTGTTCACATCATATGACCAAAATTCTGGAGCTTCAGCATCAGTCCTTCTAATGAATATTCACGGTTGATTTCTCTAAAAATTGACTGCTTTGATCTCTTTACTGTCCAAGGGACTTTCAGGAGTCTTCTCCAGCACCACAGTTCGAATTCATCAATTTTTTTTGGCATTCTGCCTTTTTTAATGATCTACCTTTCACAACCATAGGTGACCATTGGGAAGACCACAGCCTTGACTGTACAGTTCTGTTGGCAGAGTAATGCCCCTGCTTTTAAACACACTGTCTAGGTTTGTCATAGCTTTCCAACCATGAAGCAATCATCTGATTTCATTGCTGCGCTCACCATCCAAAGTGATTTTAGAGCCCAAGAAGAAGAAAGGTGTCACTGCTTCCACATTGTCCCCTTCTATTTGCCATGAAGTGATGGGGCAGATGCCATAATCTTATTATCATTATTATTTTTTAATATTTAGCTTTGAGCATACTTTTTCACTCTCCTTCACCCTCATCAAGAGGCTCTTTAGTTCCTCTTTCGTTTTTGTCATTAGAGTGGTATCATCCACATACTTGAGGGTTTTTATGTTTCTCCTGCCTAGCTTGATACCACCTGTAACTCAACCAGCCTAGTTTTGGTACTATACAATAATTAGGTAAGATATTACCTTTAGTGGAAAGTAGATAAACGGTGAAAAGCACCTCTCTGTACCATTTCCACAACTTCTTCTGCGTCTATAATTGTGCCAAAATTAAAAGTTAAAAAGTAAACTAATATTGCTATAATTATCGTAGCTATCTAAGTTACAAGAAAAAAATGTTTGAAAAAGTGCAATGTTCCCTTAGGGATATAGTGATTCATTCATTTTTAACTGTCAGTTTTCTCACAAAATCTTTTCGAAAAAGAAAGAATAACTAAATTCTTGGAGTGGAGCACTGTTTTCACCCAAGTGCAGTCATATTGAAATTTGACTCTTTACAGGTAAAGTTGACAGCATCAGTGAACCCAGCAGTTTGAAGCTTTTTTTGCAGCAGGAACACTTGAACCTGATGCAGCAGTGTACCTTGATACCAGAGGCTCCACAGACCAGAGAACAGTCCTTCAGTGACCTGCAGACTCACCTCCATGAGCTGATGACATGGCTGGAAGATCAGCAGAGGAAAGGTTTTTCCGGGAGGGCACCGTCTACTTCCTTTCTTGCCCCTTGTTCTTGTCTTAAAGTGTCAAAATGAGAGGGCAGGTGGTCTGGTTTCACTTGACTGATCCTGACCCATCAGTTCAGGTCGAGGTGAAACGGTTCTTCGGTGCGGTGATTGTTGTGATTGACTCCCAGGAAATGTCAGTCGCAGAATGCCCTGTGGCACCATCCAGAGTAATGTCCTATGCAAACGTGTGCCTCCGTAGGCAGAGCATCTTCACAGGAAGATGTCACTCTCATGGGTTGTTAAGATTAGGCAGGGAGGACAGTTCCTTTCACCTAGTTACTACTGGGGATGTATCCAGTTTGGGGGCTGCAGAGGACTCTTTAGCCAGCCACGCCCTGAAATAGGTGTCCACCTGCACCTGCCTAATGCCTGGGTTTCCACCACCTGTCCATGTCCGGCAGGTACTGAACAGGGCTCTTCCTCATTTTTTAAAGAATAATTTCTCCTGTGAAAATAAAAAGAGAAATGTATATCATATTTTAATATTTTACATGAAATAACATGATCACATAAAAACTAACTGAAAATTTAACAGACTGGTATGACAGAATCTTATAAGGACCAATTTTTTAAAGACAACTTTTTTGCCCATTTAAATTTAGGTAAAGTTTACATATATATATGTATAAAACAAATATAGTTCATAAGATAATATGAGCTAAATAATTAACTTTCTTAATCCACTGGGGAATTTAATATTATTTCATAATATATCTCATTTATTTAATGTTCTATGTGTTTTGTAGATTTAAACTATTATTTTGATTTTATCTTCCAGTCTAACAAAAGAAAAACACCTTATTTGGTTTAACAAATTTATAAATAGAAGGTACAAATCTGAAGTATTTAATATTTTTAATTTTCCTTGTGCTTAAAAAGTATTCACTATATTCTAAAAAGAGATCTATCTAATTGAGAAAGAAATCAGTCTTATCATTTTTGACTTCTGATGATGTAAGTTTTTGTTTTTCTGAATACCAATATTCATTCACTCTTCCAATAGACCAGTTCTTTAGAAAGTAGATTTGTAAATATGATTTACAAGATGAATTTAAAAATATATAAATAAAAAGTAAAATATTATTTTGAATATACTATTTGCAGTGTCCATTTCAATTCCTCAGTTGAGTTTGCATTATGAGATTTAACGTGGTGTTACTACTGAATATAGTTCTTTACATTACAAAACAATCAGTGTGTTTTGTTTCTAATTTCATTAATGATAAGCCTCTCAATTCAAATAGTCATTTAAGTACAATGTAAAAATGATATTCAATTTATCTTATAACATGATCCCTATACTTAATTTTAATATTAATTGAGAGTGAATATTGGAATGCAAATCTTTGTGAATACGGGCACAAGTAACATATATTTATTAGATATTAAAGGGAAAGGATGTAAACGGAAATAACTTCTAATTTCTTATGAGTGATATGAGTTAAGCGCTCATATTCTGTTTCAGTCACATAATCTCTATATATTTTCTAACCGAAATACAATTGAGCTAGTAACACTTGTCCTGTCTAGATCATAAAGGATTAAATGTGAATGTGATAACCTCAGAGACAAATTTAAAATTACTTTTATTTTAATTATATTCATATGACAGAATCTATGAGAAAATCCAGGATGGGGAACACGTGTACACCCGTGGTGGATGCATGTTGATGTATGGCAAAACCAATACAATATTGTAAAGTAAAAAAAATAAATTAATTAATTAATTTTAAAAAAATCACAAGAGGACAAACAATTGAACATTCTAGATGCAAAGCACTGAGTAGGCATGATAAGTTTCTAAAAAGCTTGTACTTTAGAATAAGGACTAATGCACAAGTGGGGAAAAAAAAAAAGCAATGCAATTAGAACCATTTCCTTAAATGCTTTAATTTACAATGGTTTCTTTAATCATTCTTTCTCTAGTGACTTGATTGCTATTTGCATGGCTATTGATGAATGTATATTTTATATGCACATTGTGTATGCAAATATTGATAGGTTAAAACTCTGCTTGTATTTCCAATTCTCGGTCTCATTTCAAAGCTTTCAAGTTTTAACAAGTGAATTTACATAATCTCCCAATCTTTTAAAACCTCTTAAAACCATAAGTTCCATTTAAATCATAATTATTGATTTTTCTTATTTTAATATATCAAACATTAAAAAGCAGAGACGTTACTTTGCCAACAAAAGTCCATCTAGTGAAAGCTATGCTTTTTCCAGTATTCATATGCGCATGTGAGAGTTGGACTATAAAGAAAGCTGACCACTAAAGAATTGATGCTTTTGAACTGTAGTGTTTGAGAAAACTCTTGAGAGTCCCTTGGACTGCAAGGAGATCCAACCAGTCATTCCTAAAGGAAATCAGTCCTGAATATTCATTGGAAGGACTGATGCTGATGCTGAAACTCTGATACTTTGGCCACCTCATGAGAAGAACTGACTCATTTTCCCTGATGCAGGGAAAGATTGAAGGCAGGAGGAGAAGGGGACAACAGAGGATGAGATGTCTGGATGGCATCACTGACTCAATGGGTGTGAGTTTGAGCAAACTCCAGGAGTTGGTGATGGACAGGGAGGCCTGGCATGCTGCAGTCCATGGGGTCACAAAGAGTCAGACATGACTGAGCAACTGAATTGAACTGACTGAAGCCTAAAACTGCTCTAAATAATTAGTTTTAATATATTTTTTTAAATCAAACATCATGCTGTCAGAAAAGTTCATACTAGACCATAAGAATGACCAATAAACAGGATAAGTTTTTGTAATGTTTCTATGAAGTTTTGTTTCTGTAAACATAATATGCCTACTGGAAATATGTATAATAAAAATCAAAATCCTATTTCTAACTTGTCTTTGTGATTATAAATAATTATGCAGAAATTATAAGTGCAGATGCAAAATTAAGACATGAAAATAATATTACTGTCCTGATTAACATATTTTATAATGTTTAAAAATAGAGATACAATTTACAACAACATATTTACATTAGAAATATTATTTCCTAGCCTACTTTTAATCATAAAATTAGTTGCTAATATTTTCTACAAGTATTATATATATGTACATATATATATAACCTTGCAAAAATTTTAGAATAACAACATACTAATCTGTAGTGTAGATGTATTGTGTTTATTCAACCAAACATCAAATTATCCAAGTAAAATACTAATAAACATTTGCAAATCTTTTTAGCTTAATCATAATACAAAGTACACTTAAGACTTGAATTACTGGTAATATACTTCTGCCTTTGATAAATTTTTAAAGTGAATTAAGTGTCTCCCTTGTTATGTCTTCTATAATTTGATTTGAATTTAAAAATATGTATCTTTAATTTGATTTTATCTATCTTCATAGAAATTTAGCCATTAAGTATTGAAATAATATAACAGATAATGATGTGTGCTAAAATGTATAGTAATAATAATTTCTGTCCTGCTTCTCAGTCTATGAAATGTTTTACATATACTATGTGATTTCATCACTCATGTCATATTAAAAATTAGTTATTCCACAAGTTGATATGTTTATAAAGATTATGATTTTTATTTGTTAAAATAGGGAATATTTTCTGAGGTTAAGATAAAAAGAAAGCAACAATAACAGACTCACTTCCTTTTAAATCTGTTATTTGCCTCTGTATAATACAGGGTTTCTCAAAGAAGAAACTACAATGCATGTTAAAATAAAATGACCTTATTTAGAAAAGTTAAATGAAATATGTTATATAATGTAAAAATCACATATTATTTACTTCATTATATGCTAAAACCATAAACATATAAGTTTCTATCCTTAAATTCACCTAAGAAGGAACAAAAAAAAAATTGTTTTGATCTCATCTTAAGGAAATAAGAAAATTTAAAAACAATCTCAGAGTCAGGGTTTGAAGATGGGAATTAACAAAAGCAAGTTTGGCAAAACTGGAAGAGTCAACATGGCACTGTAAACCTAATGAACTAAGATTTGACAGGTAGGCATGATGCATAGGCGATAGGGGACAATGAACAGAAGCCTGAAAAATGTATCCCTTTCATTTAGTGAACCATGACTGAAGATAATTTCTGTTTGTTCATTTTTGTATTATAAGTGTTCTTATAACTCAGGGAAACATAAATCCACTTGGAAAGCTTGAAACATTTTCAGTTGCCTATAAACAGACCACCTTGGTGAGCAATGAGCATCAGCACAAGCAAGGTAATAGAATATTTTCTCCTTTTTCTTACTTAGTTAAATGTTTAAAGAAGGAAAAAAAAATGACTGGAGATAATTATCCCTCACAATATAGCATTGTATAAGATGCTATATTATACATACATAACACATACACACACATTTATATACAGTATAAGATGCAAGAAAAGATTTTTGTGTACTCTCAGTCATGCCTGATTATTTGCAACCCCATGGACTGTAGCCTTTAAGGCTCCGCTCCTCTGTCAGTGGGATATCCCAGGGAATAATACTGGAGTGAGTTGCCATTACCTCCTCCAGATCATCTTCCTGACTCAGGGATCAAACTCGTGTTTACTGTGTCTGTTGTATTAGCAGGTAGATCTTTACTACTGTGTCACCTGGGAAGTCCAAGAGAAGATACAGATAAAGCATATTTATATTTTCATTCCTTGACCCATATTCATACATAGGTGATGGGCTTAGTTACTTTTTCTGTTACTTTAACAGAGTGATTGTAAAGGGATTATTCCCCACCCCCCAACCAAACTGAGAAATTCTAGAGTGATTTCTATAAGAGTAGGGCAATATCTACCTCCCCCCATCCTCCAGCACTGGAAACTATCATTAATTTAACCAATTTTAAAGGACTTTTTTCCCCCTTCATCATTTCTACAAATGTCAAGAAAAGAAATGTTTCAGCTTTTTCCCCATCAACTGAGTACTCAACACATTGTCATTACAACTGGTGACACTGTGAATACCTCAAGAGCAAAGCTGAATACAAATAACATCTAAGGATTCACATTTATTAAAATGATTCCATCAGTATTTTCTTCTTTATTTTACCAGAGAACTCCTTCTATTGTTCACAAAAAAAAAAAAAAAAAAATTCTGCCAGGATAGATAATAACAATCACAAGCCAGTGTTCCAGAAAGTCACTTCTTTTAGCTTCTAAGAGAAAACCTGCCTTTCTAGAAAACAAAGTGTGTTGGTTTGTGTTCTTTGTACCTTGGAAGATAGGTATGCCCTTGCGATTTACACCTCGGGAGTTGAGAGTTTATCTCAAGAGAAGCAGTTTACAGGTGCTTTGACCGGGTGTGATTGCATTTGTGCATGTTTGCATGCCTTTTTATCTCATTGATTTTTCACAATTAGCCCCAGGATTCGTTTGACTTGTAAAAGTCCTGAACTAAAAAGTTCCTCTTGAAATAACAATGTCTTTGTGTTTTTTCTCTTGTCTTAAAGACTAGATTATCCCCCACTACCGTTCATTAAAGATTAATGAGCAGTAATTAATTATTAATTACTGGGAGGAAAGATTACATGCATTTGCCTTGGGCTTGACAAGCTGTCAAGGACTTCTGCCAAGGCTGCCAGACTCAGCAAGTTCCAGAGAAGGTGTGACACTGAAATTGAAAGCTAAGTGACATTTTTAAGAACTGGAGGAAAAGCATGCTAATAACAACAACAACAGAAAATTTCCCTTTAAGTTTCTCTTTGTCTTTTGCACATAAAAAAGAACAGAAGGATAATGTAGTTCTTTCACTGCTTAAAAGTCATATTAACTGCATATCATGTAATAATTTCTTGCAATAGTGCCCCCCAAAAAGAGATCCCTAGGAGTAATCATCAAAGAAAGGATCATTAATTATCCTTATTTTAATAAATGAAATATTTTGTAGTAAATGTTTCTGCAAATAAAAATAAGGCATTTAAAGTTATATTTAAAAATGAAAAATCTCAAGCACACTGATGAGAAGTGTGTCTGAGACTCAGAATCAAGGATTGAGTGCATTACTCACACTTTAAAATTTAATTTCTATATTCAAGATCTGCTCAACTGAATAGAAAATGAGATATTTTGCTATTCTGAGTATGCAGAGTTCAGCTTAACTAAAAGATATTTAATGGTAATAAAATGTGTATCTTTGATTTGAAAAAGATTATTTTGAACTATATTTACTATCATTGTGAGGAAATCTGTACAGATGACAGCCAAACATTGTAGTGCGCTCTTGTTTATGTCACCTTAGCATAAGATATGCTTTATTATTAATTGTAAATTTTTACCATTTGAAGTATTTCATAAATCAACATTTCTAAAATAAGTTAATTCCTGTATTTACTAAATTCACCATATAGTGGACATACTATTTTCTTATTCTCAAATAAAGATAGGGATTAACATTTAAGCTTCGTTTACACAGGAAACATCATAAAGAATATTTTAACATATTACAAGTGTTTTATGCTCATGAACCATTTGTATTATAAAAAAATGGGAAATAATGTTAAGTCCCAGGAAGACCAATCATAAGTAACTATGAATTTTCTCTAATAAGGTGTACATATTACATTTAAATGTTTATATAGCATATTACTTTTATCAATGTGGGCAAGATAAGCATTTAGGCACAGTTTTTCAGGAGAAAAATTCAGATAAACTAACATAAAAATATTATGCCAATTTTTTGACATATCCATCAATTTCTAGAACAAACTCATCAAAACTTATGTTTATCAGTTTCTCCTATTAAACTTGCACATTTAAGTTGTGCTCCTGCAACACCGTAGTTTTTTCTACCCTTGGAATAGTATTTTCTACTACTCCATTATTTTTATATTTTAAGTCTCCTTCTTCTCCTGCCCTTATTTATGTCATTATCCCGTATAATAATGACTATAATTAAACCTCATAATGAGTTAGTATGAAAGATCTCATTTTCTGGGATCTTTACACATTATGTCTTGTGTAGAAATGAAAAGGCTGACTATTTTGAGCAAAACTGGCTTAACCAACTGTGACACAATGAAACAAAGAACACATTCTTGAGATCCTTGCTTGCCCTGACACTCCTGTTTCAGAACTGCTATAACCAAATGGTGACATTTTTGTGCAGACACAGAAATATGGAGTACTTTTCAGAATCTCTTGTATCAAAAGGTGATCACAACCTGTCTCTCTGATCTGGTTAAGGTCTCTTTGTCTTTCAAAATTAAGAACTGAGAAATCTATTTGTTATATGCATTCTAATTGGGTACTGATAAGATCTGGACACCATCCGTAAGACTGAGAGTCTTAGGTACTGACATTGTTCTTTCAATTACTGCATATCAGGCATTACATCTTTGTGTGTGAGAAAAATAGCTTACCTTTCTGAATGTCTTTGAAGGTTTTGCAAACTGACTTTATGTAGAGGAGGATTTTCAAATTTCAGCATGATTGATATTTTGGGCTGGATAATTCTTTGTTAGGGAACTTGTCTTGCACAACGGAAGATATTTAAGGGCATCTCTGGCCTGTACCCACTAGATGACAGTAGTAACCTACCTGGCCACTCCTCAGTTCTGCTACTTTTTGCAACTAATACTTCTTCAGCCAAATATCCCTCGGAGGAGGATTTTGGACAAAACAATGCCCAGTTGAAAAGCATCAAAGTAGTGTAATAGACTTGTAGCTCTACCACTGTGTTTACCGTAGCGTGTTTGAAGAATATTTCAAATTCTAGAGTTTGAGCACTGCAAAGTTCCAGAGTGAATGAGAGATAAAATCTAAGAAATCTACAACTCCTTTATGACAAATGTGACAAATGGAGAAAATTTATGCAAAAACATTGGGGGGAAATCCATTTTTTCTGTTTACAATTGTTTATTATCTTTTTCTTACAGGTGTAGTACACATATACGTTCTGTCTAGGTTGAAATTGCTGCCAGATCTGTGCTTGTCTATAATAGAAAAGATTTTACTAGTCTCTCAAGGAAGCAGAGTAATTAGCCAATTACAATGGGATATTTGTAATTGCAACCATATGTAACACTGGACAGATTTGAGTGACATTTTTGGAAATTACTTATTCATTCAAATATGTCATTCTTGCATTCTACAGAAACAAATTATCTTAAATTGAAAGACTATTCAATATAAAAAAGAAAAAAATACAAATGAGTACCAAGGTAGCAACTAGAAGTAATAAAATAAGCTATATTTCTGTAAAATATTTTTAATGATTAATAAATGAAGATTTATATATGGATACAAATGTAATGATGGATAGAAATGTAATACTCTGGATACAATATGTATTATATTAAAACTGATGAATTTTGGATGAATAAAACTTAATTGAAAAGTTTGTTTAAAATCATACTAAATGTATTTTTCTTGAATATTATCAGAATTTAAAATAAAGTATTATGTGAATTTATTTTTATATAAGATTTTGAGATTATTTCCTAATGAAAACCCTAATTGTTTTGAACTTCCTACTGGTTTCCTCCATTGACGTCATGGGTCAGAGAAATTATCAGTGTTTCCACAAAACATTTAAAGTCATTAGAATGTAAATATATGTGTTCAGATAAACTGATTTGCAAAAAATCAATGTTTGTATCAAACTGATTATTTCTGGTTAACCACTTCAAGAGCTGTTTATGGAAAAATTTGTCATAGTTATTTTTGTGACAAACATATAGGAGAATTATGTTGTACTAAAATGCAAACTTAAATACAATGTCCTAGATCCTTTGATTGCTTTAAGATCTTGTTGGATATTTGAAATGAGTTAATTAATAAATCATCTTTTGTTTGGTGAAAAACATTTAAACTAACTTAAAGTCATAAAAAGAAAAGAATAAGAGATCAGGGAGAAGGATCTTCACTTGTTTTTTTAGATAGTACACAATTAAAATGAGTTTCTTTCTTTGTACTATTAATACAAGGTCAATTCTATTTTGAAACTTACTTTGGAAGGTTTAAATAATATTACCTTCTAGCTATATATGTTTGCATGTATTTGTATATATAAATAAGCCTATAAATATGTACTTATATTTGTATACACTAATGTATGTATATTCTTAACATCTCCTGCTTGACTACATCCAATTTTCCCCAATTCATGGACCTAACATTTCAGGTTCCTATACAATAGGCATTGGATTTTACTTCCCGTAAAATTTTACTTTCCTTTTACTGTGTGCGGATCACCAGACACATCCACACCTCAGCATCCTATCCACTTTGGCCCAGCCACTTCATTCGTTCTGGGGCTACTGGCAATTCTGATCCCTCTACTGCAGTAGCATATTGGGCACCTTCAGACCTGTGGGACTCATCTTTTGGTGTCATATATTTTTCACCTTTTATACTGTTCATGAGGTGAACTGTATACTGGGAGTGGTTTGTCATTCCTCCTCCAGTGGATCACGTTTTGTCTGAACTTTCTACTATGACCCGTCCATCTTGGGTGACCTTGCACAACATGACTCATAGCTTCATTGAATTACATACACAAGGCCCCTCACCATGAGAAGGCAGTGATCCAAGAAGGGGTACCTGAGTCAGTTGCAATGCCCTCCTCCAGAGGATCTTCCCAACCCAGGGATCGAACTCAGGTCTCCCTCATTGCAGATAGATTCTTTACCATCTAAGTCACCAAGGGAGACCAAGAATACTGGAATAGGTAACCTATCCCTTCTCCAGGGAAACTTCCTGACCCAGGAATTGAATTGGACTCTCCTGCATTGCAGGCGAATCCTGTACCAGCTGAGGAACCAGGGAAGCTCCCTGGTATGTCAGCAAATCTGGAAGACCCAGCAGTGGCCACAGGACTAGAAAAGGTCAATCCTCATCCCAATCCCCAAGAAGGGTAGTACCAAAGAACGTGCTAACTATCAGACAACTGCACTAAACTCCCTTTCTAGTATAGCCATGCTTAATTAATATCTAGCATTCTAGGCTTTAGTATTATGCAGACCAAGAACTTCCAGTTGTCCAAGTAGGGTTTAGAAAAGAAGGAGGAACTAGAGATTAAGTTGTCAACATTTGCTGGATTATAGAGAAAGCAGGGGAATTTCAGGAAAACATCTATCTCTTTTTCATTGACTATGCTAAAGCCTTTGACTGTGGATTGTGACAAACCGTGGAAAACTCTTAGAGAGATGAGAATACCAGACCATCTTACCTGTCTTTAAATAAACCTGTATTCAGGTCAAAAAGCAACAGTTAGAACCCTGTATGGAAAAACTGATTGGTTCAAGATAGAGAAAGGAGTACAGCAGATCTGTCTGCTGTCTTCCTGTTTATTTAACCTATACACTGAGCACATCATGAATTACAGTCTGGAATCAAGATAGGTAGGAGAAACATCAACAACCTCAGATACGACTATGATACCACTCTAATGGCAGAAAGCAAAGAAAACTAGAGAGCCTCTTGATGAGGGAGATGGAGGAGAATGAAAAAGCCAGTTTCAGACTAAATATTAAGAGGAAACTAAGATCATGCCATCCAGCCCCATCACTGCATGCAAAGAGAAAGAGGAAAGGTGGAAATAAAGACAGATTTCCTCTTCTTGGGCTCCAAAATCACTGCACAGTGACTGCAGCCATGAAATCAGGAGACTATTGTTTCTTGGCAGGATAGTAATGACAAACCTAGACAGTGTTGAAAATCAGAGACGTTACTCTGCCAACGGAAGTCTGTAGAGTCAAAACTATGCTCTTCCCAGTGGTTATATTTGGTTGTGACAGCTGGATCCTAAAAAAGGCAGGGCACTAAAGAATTGATGTCTTCAAAAAATTGATACTGGAG
The DNA here is from genome assembly GCF_029378745.1 of Bos indicus. Taxonomy (NCBI): domain Eukaryota; kingdom Metazoa; phylum Chordata; class Mammalia; order Artiodactyla; family Bovidae; genus Bos; species Bos indicus. The sequence continues at coordinate 6,779,033 of NC_091771.1, forward strand.
AAGAACCCTGAAAGTCCCTCCTTGAACAGTCTTAACGGAGATCAACCATGAATTTTCACTGGAAGGACTGATGCTGAAGCTGAAGCTCCGGTATGTTGGTCATCTGACACAAACAAGCAACTCATTGGAAAAGTCCCTGATGCTGGGAAAGACTGAGGGCAGAAGGAGGAGAGGGCATCAGAGGATGAGATGCCTGGAGGGCATCACAGATGCAAGGAACATGAACTTGGGCAAACTCCAGGAGATGGTGAGGGTCAGGGATGGCTAGCGTGCTGCAGTTTGTGGGGTGACAAACAGACATAACTGGGCGACTGACCAACAACAACAATGTTTGTGTATGTTTATAATACACATTTAAAAGCTTTTTGAAGCTAATAATTTAATGAATTGTACGTGTAATAGAAGATGTGTAGTTTGATTCTGGTTTTGAACATTTAATATACTTCTAATAAGTGCTAGTGAAGTGTTATTATTGTTTCATTGAAATACCAGCTCACAACTGTTAGGATAGCCACTACCGAAACGTGACAGCAAGCAACAAATTTTGGCAAGGACTTGAAGAAATTGGAACCCATATGCACTGCTGTTGGGAATGGAAAATGGTGTAGCTGCTATGGAACGCAGTATGATGGTTCCTCAAAAATTAAAAACAGAATTACTAACATCATGTCATCCAGTAATATCACTTATGAATGTACACCAATAATAATTGAAGCAAGTTTGTTAAGAAATATTTGTACACCCATGAATATAGCAACATTATTCACAATAGCTAAGTGTCCACAACAGATGAATGGATGAACAAAATATGATGTTTTCACACAATAGAACATTAAAAGAAATTAAACTATGACACACACTATCACATATATGAACTTGTAGAAAGTAGGCTAAGTGAATTGAGCCATTCATAGGAGTACAAATACTTTATGAATCCACTTACATGAGGTGTCTAGAGTGGTCAAATTCATCCAAACAAAAGGTTGAATGGCAATTGCCAGGGCCTGGTAATAGCTAAGAATGGGTGGTTATTATTTAATGGGCATCAGTTTCTGATTTGCAAGATGAAAAATTTCTAGCCATCTATTCCACAACTACATGAATTTATTCAACACTACTGAACAATGCTTCCCTGGTAGCTCAGACCGTAAAGCGTCTGCCTACAATGTGGGAGACCGGGCTGCGATATCTGGGTCGGGAAGATCCCCTGGAGAATCAAGTGGCAACTCACTCCAGTACTCTTGCCTAGACAACCCCATGGACCAAGGAGCCTGGTAGGCTACAGTCCATGGGGTCGCAAAGAGTCAGACAGGAAACACTTCACTTTCACGTTCACTGAACAATGCACTTATAATTATTGTGATGGTAAATTTTGTTATGTATATTTTATCACAATATTTTTAAAAGTCACTATTTACCTTCTGTATAATCTTCCCAGATAGGAGAATTTGCTTTTATCATTATAATATCTTATTCCAAAAGTTTAATGGCTTTAAGTTTATATTTATCATGTTTTCAAAGTACTTTTTGGAAAACATGAATACAAGTTTCTCAAGTCTGCAGGAGTTGATGTTGTTTTAATGAGGTTACCAAGCCAAACCACTCACTGGCACTCCACCCTTTCTGTTCTGAGATGGGGGGTACTAACCAAAAGTAAAAGTAATTTTTTTTTCTCCAAAATGTACAGAATATGAAGGGCTTGCTTTTTAATTTTAAACTTTTGCTTGGTATGCAAAAACAAGAGGAAAATTAGAAAGATACGGGTATAGTTTCAAATTCTTAATTATCCAATACTGCTTATTTAAGCCATAATGGAATAAAAGTTATCAGAAAAAAAAGAAACTCATCCTATAAAGTACATCAATTTTATATAAAAAAAAAGAAACAAAAAAATGACGTTAAAAAGAATATATTAGCTGTAACTAACAGACCCAGGAGATTTTGTAAGGGTCTCACTATATCTATTTATCAAATAATTTAAAAATGGTTATTTATTATACCACACAGAAATCTACTTTTCTCTAAACTGATATTAATTAAGAGTTGGACTGAAAAACATAATAACAACCAGTCACTTCATTTTTTTTTTCTTATAAACAGGTTGTTTCTGTTTTTCTCTTATGTTGCATTGCTTTACCTTCTAACTCGGGGTTTCCAGGGTGAGGGGATAGAAATAGAGAATTTCAGAGACAAGTACTATAACAAGTGTCTTTTATTATTAATATTGCAAAAAACAGATTCCTGTTATCTTTACCATACCTAGGTTAGGCTGCTTGCCAGTAACTTGCCAGCAACTGTCAGTAGAAAGTTAAGCTGTTTTAATCAGAAAAGTCGGCAAACTAGGGTGATGGTGGACTCGTGTCCAGAGACCAACTACAAACAGCAAGCTCAGTGAGAACAGTTTTTAAAGGAAAATTTGGGGGGTGGGGAGAATCTCAGTAAATCATCAAGACAGGAGGTTGGGTTCTGCATCCTTCTCCACAGTGTGCAGTTTCTTCAGATGTTATCTTGCCCAAGTGTTCTGCCTGCAGGATTGCGTAGGGGGCTGTGAGGATAAAGAGCTAGTCATTTTTTAACTGCTTCATCCTTCATCCTTCTTTTATCTAGGAAAATATCAACAATTAGACAAGGCAGGGTGACATTCGGGAGAGCATTAAGTCAGGAATTAGTTTCAAGTTGCTTAGTGAGCTCATTCCTATAAATAGATTCTTCAAAGGTTAAAGGGAAACAGAAATGGGCAAACACGAAAGGAGCAAAAAATTGTTTTTAGAATAAGCTGATTAATATTGCCACGAACTATATTACTAAAGCAAGGAAGTACATCAAGACCTCCAGGACTCTTCTCTGAAAACAGATGAGTTTGTGAAAGCAGAACCAAGATACAAGATCCAGTGCATTTGGGTTAATCACACATGAGTTAGTAAGACTCTTAAAGGAAATGGTCTGTGATCATTTATTTAAAAATATGCATTTTTTGCTATAAAGTATAATTTTCATTATAATTTTTTTTTTTTCCCCAGAGGCTAGTTTGTTTTTCTGTCTTCAAGGTCTCAGCTCCTTAAAAAGGGCTTCAGGAGAGGTTGTGGGGAAAGTTGAGATGGGAGTTGGTTCCTGATTACCTTGCTTTGAAAGACACAACTTGCAGTAAGATAGCATCACAGACAGTTTGGGAAGCACACAGATTTTAGTGATACTCATTTTGGAATATCCCTAATGCCTGTGGCCTCTAAAATGTTCCAATTGATGAATTCCTTAATGGCCTTTCTTTGGGCAGGCAGAAGCACTTTTTGGCATGACTATTGTTATTTTTTTTTCCTCATCTTAAAAGCAAAGACCCAAGGAAAGATGAGATAGGTTTTTAATATGCTAATCTCTCATGAACATTTTGGGGAAAATATTTATTGTCTATCTTCTACCTCAATTTAACAGATAATAGAAACAAAAACTCGAGTAAAATCTTCTTTGGATGCCATCCAATTTTAACAAATATCTTAAGACTCATGGAACATGTCTTTGGAAAATCATAATGCAGATTATAAAAGAAAAATGTTTAAGGACATAAATGACTCTATAGAATTGATTTACTGGCCTTATTTGTATTCTTGGGCTTCCCTGATGGCTCAGATGGTAAAAAGTCTGCCTGCAAGCTGGACACCTAGGTTCGATCCCTGGGATGCGAAGATCCCCTGGAGAAGGATATGACAAACCACTCCAGTATTCTTGACTGGAGAATTCCATGGACAGAGGATCCTGGCAAGCTACAGTCCATGGAGTCACAAAGAGTCAGACATATCTGAGTGACTAAGCACAGCACTGAGTAGTGAGCAGTAAAATACACAAAGCTTTTACTCAGAACCTTTATTTTCATTAGAATACAGTTACTTACATATGATTAAAGGACAAATACTCATTTCTACCAGAATGTTCTTTTGTTTACTGAGCCCCAGCCTTAGAGGTGGTAAAAAAAGAAAAAAAAAAAAATTCAGTTCAGTTCAGTTCAGTTGCTCAGTCATGTCCGACTCATTGAGATCCCATGGACTGCAACACGCCAGGTCTCCCTGTCCATCACCAACTCCCGGAGTCCACCCAGACCCATGGCAATTGAGTCGGTTGATGCCATCCAACCATCTCATCCTCTGTCATCCTCTTCTCCTCCTGCCCTCAGTCTTTCCCAGCATCAGAGTCTTTTCCAATGAGTCAGCTCTTCGCATCAGGTGGTCCAAGTATTGGAGTTTCAGCCTCAACATCAGCCCTTCCAATGAACACCCAGGACTGATCTCCTTTAGAATGGACTGGTTGGATCTCCTTGCAGTCCAAGGGACTCTCAAGAGTCTTCTCCAACAACACAGTTCAAAAGCATCAATTCTTCTGTGCTCAGCTTTCTTTATAGTCCAAATATCACATCCATACATGACCACTGGAAAAACCATAGCCTTGAGATGGACCTTTGTTGACAAAGTAATGTCTCTGCTTTTGAATATGCTGTCTAGGTTGGTAAAAACTTTCCTTCCAAGCAGTAAGTGTCTTTTAATTCCATGGCTGCAATCACCATCTGCAGTGATTCGAGAGCCCCCAAAAATAACGTCTGACACTGTTTCCCCATCTATTTGCCATAAAGTGATGGGATCAGATGCCATGATCTTAGTTTTCTGAATGTTGAGCTTCAAACCAACTTTTTCACTCTCCTCTTTCACTTTCATCAAGAGGCTCTTTAGTTCTTCTTCACTTTCTGCCATAAAGGTGGTATCATCTGCATATCTGAGATTATTGATATTTCTCCCAGCAATCTTGATTCCAGCGTGTGCTTCCTCCAGCCCAGCATTTCTCATGATATACTCTGCATATAAGTTAAATAAGCAAGGTAACAGTATACAGCCTTGATGGATTCCTTTTCCTATTTGGAATCAGCATGTTGTTCCATGTCCAGTTCTAACCATTGCTTCCTGACCTGCATAAAAAGATTTTTTTTTTTAAATAGATAATTAATTATGACTTTGTAAATCCACACGGTAGATGTTAACCGTGTATCTTTCTTATCTCATGACTTTATACTTACTGACAATATAATGCATATTAACACAACTATTTCATCTGTGGCAATGAGTTGATCTTATACAACAGAAGAAACAGAGTATATTGCTTAAATTCACAGACTGCCTTAAGTAACCACTGCGAAATTAGTGTAATATCAGTTTTTATGGAAATATTCTTTTAAATGAATCTATGTCTAATTTTCATTATCTATGAAATTAAGGTGAAGAAAAGGTAAACAAGTCAAAAAATGTGTAAATGATCTTAGCTCAAAAGCACAACAAATGCACTCTGTGATCAGGAAAAAGTTTAGATGTTGTTTAAGATCACAGGTTTCACTGTTGAGGATAAACCAAATTTAAGGCAAAAAAGGCAAATATGGAAATGTGACTTTTTGTCACTCTGTAGCATTTTCTATTAAGCCCAGTAAGGGCTACCTGATCCTCAGGAAATGTAACTTTGTTTTCAATATATATTATAGGGTATGTGTTTTAAGCTATATAGAGAGATTAATTCTAGGAGAAGGCAATGGCAAGCCACTCCAGTACTCTTGCCTGGAAAATCCCATGGATGGAGGAGCCTGGTAGGTTGCAGTCCATGGGGTCGCTAAGAGTCAGACACGACTGAGAGGCTTCAATTTCACTTTTCACTGTCATGCACTGGAGAAGGAAATGGCAACCCACTCCAGTGTTCTTGCCTGGAGAATTCCAGGGATGGGGGAGCCTGGTGGGTTGCCGTCTATGGGGTTGCCCAGAGTCAGACATGACTGAAGCGACTTAGCAGCAGCAGCAGAGAGATTAATTTAAGAAAGCTTGTAAAAAAAAAAAAAAGAAAGAAAGAAAGAAAGCTTGTAAGTACATTTACTCTTTTTGTTTTTTCACTGTCTAATACAAAAGATATTATAAGAGCCCCTCAGACTCCCCTGTCCATGGAATTCTCCAGGCAGAAATACTGGAGTGATTAGCGGTTCTCTTCTCCAGAGTATCTTCCTGACCCAGGGACTGAACCCTGTTTTCCCGCATTGCAGGAAGATTCTTTACCATCTGAGCCACCAGAGAAGTCTAATGTAGAAGATACCAAGACATTGGGGTTTTGTCGTCCATTGCAAATTATCCAGTTTTGTGTCTAAATCAGCTTTGGAAGATTGTTATACATCTAGTCTCTCCCATTTCTAAACTTTTTGAGAGGAAGTCACTCTTTGTGACATACTCTCTTCCAGGGAGTTCTATTAGCATACAGTCTGGAAGACAGAGATAGTATCTTTTTCTGGAGTAAAATGAAAGAGATTGTTTTGAAAAGTAGTGATGTATCCCTCTGCAGCAAAGGGCAGCCATAATTACAGACCACTATCGAAAGATAGGCAATCTCTATATTCAGAATTCTCTGTCATTCAACCCACTGTATGGATCTAAGACTGGCCTTTATGTGCCCCTCAGCTTGGCTAAACTTTAGACAGTCTTATTCCAGACTCTAGGCCTCTGATTTTCCTTTTTAGGACAGTTTATTTTAGAAAACTCATTGTAAATTCTTTCTCTGCTCTATTGAGATGTAAATCTTCTAGTCCCTTGCCAGGTTTACAACCATCTTTCTTGAGATCCTAGGAATGGTCCTTTGAAATGGAATCATCAGAAAGTTGAAATGTCTAACTCCCCAGTCTCTGTGGAAGGGTAGAAGGCTGACTTATAAATGTGCCAATTAACAAGCACAGCTGACCTCATCATCTTGCCACCTCCGGGGTAATGTCTTATAGTACTTTTTTCCACTAACCTACTACAACACTTAAAAACTCTAGTTCCTTTTCTTTCAATGGAATTGAGTTCAATCTTTCTCCCTTATTGCAATAGACTTGCTCTTTTCTGTAACATCCCTTCGTGGGATTGGGCACAGATGTTATTCTGGCTCCTCAAGAAGGATGACAAAGAAGAAATCCTCTGGCTCCCTTATGGAGATTGTGCCTAGAACACACTTTATACCCATTTTGCAATCATCTTGAATAAAGTCTGCACTGCCTGTTCAACCTATCTAGTACTATTTTTTGACATATCCAAATTCCATCATATTGCCTTGTGTTGGTTTTGGAGCTCATAGAACGGTTTGTAAAAAATGCTTTATTCTGATTCTTGATAGTTCTGTGAGTAATTAAGTGTCCCCTGTCTTTTCCAGGGAGTCTCATGTGTTCTACAAGCATCCATAAAACTGTACCAAAACTAAGTCGTTAGCTTACAAGTAAGACAAAATTATTACACTCTTCACAGTTCTTGAAACTAGAAATCCTATTTCAGCATTTCTCTCCACACTGACTATGCAAGTCTGAATTTCTTATATCCAATTTTAATGAGCACTGCCATTCTGCTAGTTCCCTCATTAATGAGTTAAATGTGACATTGACACATGCTTATTATCTATTTGCATGACAGTGAGAATTTTAACAATTTGAGAACTGTGGTCTTCTTATAGTGTTAATATGCCAATGTGCACCTATCATTTTCAATGACCTGGTTCACATAAGGAGATATCTTAAAAAGGTATAGTTTAGATGCCATAGGATAAGATTTGGGAAAAACTCAGTTTCATAATTTCCTTGGTCTGTTCACTTGCAGGAGGCAAATTCACATAAGATATTTCACCATGCCTCATCTGTCTGCAAGTAGTAATCTCCTACTGCTTTTAATAAATATTAAAAAGTCATAAAATTATTTCTTTTATACTAAGTGATGTATTCGATTTTTAGTTCTTAAAACATTTTACTAAATGCCTTTGTGTGTGTGGGTTCCAATATTAGGCAACAACTAGTTTCTGAGTACCTACTATGCAATGAGCTCTTCATTGAGATATAGTAATAGATACGAAAAGTGTATGTTAATGGATTTTTAAAATATATAGATGTTTCCATTTGGTAAGGAGTCCAGAGATGTGTTTTAAAATGTAAATAATGAAGGACAAAAAATAAATTTTCTTTAATATAGTCTAGCATATCTGGCAGGGATTCCAGGTGGTAGACATTGGTATAAAAAAGAGCATACTCAGGATGCAAACTTTGCTTTGTTAAGAAAAAAAAAAGCATAGAAAAAAGATAACACCAATACTGCACAATCTCTTCCAAAAAATGGAAATAGAGGAAACAATTCCTAAATCATTCTAAGAGGCCAGTATTACCTTAATATTAAAATCAGATAGAGATATTACAGGAAAAAAAAACTACAAACCAATACCTCTCATGATCATAGACAAAAAAGAAATAAACAAAATACAAATAACAGAAAAATAAATGCAAGACAAAATAAACAAAAACTCAAAAACAAACAACAGCAAAGAAACCTACCTCAACAAAATATTAGGAAAATTGATTTAACAATTTATAAATTGATATTTATACTATGACAACTTGGGATTTATTCTAGGTAATCAAGTCTGACTACACTGAAAAGCTATCACTGTAATCAACCTTATCAATGGGATAAAGAAGAGAAATCATATGAACACATTGATTCAGAAGAATCATTTGATAAAATGCATCATCTAGTTATAATAAAAAGCTCAGCAAAGGATAAATATGGAAAAACATAACAACTTGGTAAAGAACATTAGAGAAATCCAAGAACTAATAGAATTAATGGTGAGAAACTGAGAGAAGTGTTCCCATAAGATTCTAATGTGTAGATAAAAAAACAAGCATATGACATGTTGCTTAAACTTACCATTGAGAAATTGCAAACTAAAACAGCAATAAAAGAACACTACACACACATAACAATGGCTACATTTTTTAAAAAACTGACAATACTAATTGTTTGTGAGAGTTTGGATTGATAAGAACTCACATTCAATATTGGTGGAAATATAAAATAATTGCAATTTGGAAGGCAGTTTGGAAAATTTTTGCAAAGTTGAACTTGTCTTACCATATAATAGAGCTTTCATACTCCTAAGTATTTATACATCGGACTTGAAAACCTATACAGGAATATTTATAGCAACTTTATTCATAACTTTCAAAGCTGAAATTAAATAAGATATCCATAATAGCTAGATAAATGAACTGGTATATACAAATTATATAATGTTCAATGATAAAATGAGTGAACTATCAATCCACAAAAAATATGGAGGAATCTTAGAAGTATATTGCTAACTAAAAGAAGCTTTTAATACTATGAAAAGTCTGCATATTGTATGATTCCAATTATATACTATTTTGAAAACAGCATATCTATAGAAACAATAAAAGATTGGAAGCTTCAAGGGGAGTGAGAGGGAACAGGAATGCATAAGTGAAGCTCAGGAGATTTAGGTTAGTAGAAATAGTCTTTATAATACTGTGATGGTGGATACATGACATTACATATTTTTCAAAATTAATATATTTTACTATATATATATATATATATATATATATGTAATTGATGAGTGAGGGAATCTCAGGAAGGCATGCAAGCTATGCTGAGGGAATTCAGTTCAGTTCAGTTCAGTTCAGTCGCTTAGTCGTGTCCAACTCTTTGCGACCCCATGAATTGTAGCACACCAGGCCTCCCTGTCCATCATCAACTCCCAGAGTTCAATAAAACTCATGTCCATCGAGTCAGTGATGCCATATAGCCATCTCATCATCTGTCGTCCCCTTCTCTTCCTGCCCCCAATCCCTCCCAGCATCAGAGTCTTTTCCAATGAGTCAACTCTTCGCATGAGGTGGCCAAAGTACTGGAGTTTCAGCTTTAGCATCATTCCTTCCAAAGAACAGCCAAGGCTGATCTCCTTTAGAATGGACTGGTTGGATCTCCTTGCAGTCCAATAGACTCTCAAGAGTCTTCTCCAACACCACAGTTCAAAAGCATCAATTCTTCGGCACTCAGCTTTCTTCACAGTCCAACTCTCACATCCATACGTGACTACTGGAAAAACCATAGCCTTGACTAGACGGACCTTTGTTGGCAAAGTAATGTCTCTGCTTTTGAATATGCTATCTAGGTTGGTCATAACTTTTGTTCCAAGGAGGATGTGTCTTTTAATTTCATGGCTGCAGTCACCATCTTCAGTGATTTTGGAGACCAAAAAAATAAAGTCTGACACTTTTTCCACCGTTTCCGCATCTATTTCCCATGAAGTGATGGGACCAGATGCCATTATCTTTGTTTTCTGAATGTTGAGCTTTAAGCCAACTTTTTCACTCTCCTCTTTCACTCTCATCAAGAGGCTTTTGAGTTCCTCTTCACTTTCTGCCATAAGGGTGCTGTCATCTGCATATCTGAGGTTATTGATATTTCTCCTGGAAATCTTGATTCAAGCTTGTGCTTCTTCCAGCCCAGCATTTCTCATGATGTACTCTGCATATAAGTTAAAGAAGCAGGGTGACAATATACAGCCTTGATGTACTCCTTTTCCAATTTGGAACCAGTCTGTTGTTCCATGTCCAGTTCTAACTGTTGCTTCCTGACCTGCATATAGGTTTCTCAGGAGACCAGTCAGGTGGTTTGGTATTCCCATTTCTTTCAGAATTTTCCACAGTTTATTGTGATCCACACAGTCAAAGGCTTTGGCATAGTCAACAAAACAGAAATAGATGTTTTTCTGGAACTCTCTTGCTTTTTCAATGATCCAGCGGATGTTGGCAATTTGATCTCTGGTTCCTCTGCCTATTTTAAAACCAGCTTGAATATCTAAAAGTTCACAGTTCAGGTATTGCTGAAGCCTGGCTTGGAGAATTTTGAGTGTTACTTTACTAGCGTGTGAGATGAGTGCAATTGTGCGGTAATTTGAGCCTTCTTTGGCATTGCCTTTATTTGGGATTGGAATGAAAACTGACCTTTTCCAGTCCTGTGGCCACTGCTGTGTTTTCCAAATTTGCTGGCATATTGAGTGCAGCACTTTCACAGGATCATATTTCAGGATTTGAAATAGCTCAACTGGAGTTCCATCACCTCCACTAGCTTTGTTCGTAGTGATGCTTTCTAAGGCCCACTTGACTTCACATTCCAGGATGTCTGGCTCTAGGTGAGCGATCACACCGTCATGATTATCTTGGTCATGAAGATCTTTTTTTGTACAGTTCTTCTGTGTATTCTTGCCATCTCTTAATATCTTTTGTTTCTGTTAGGTCCATACCATTTCTGTCCTTTATCAAGCCCATCTTTGCATGAAATGTTCCCATGGTATCTTTAATTTTCTTGAAGAGATCTCTAGTCTTTCTCATTCTGTTGTATTCCTCTATTTCTTTGCATTGATCGATGAGGAAGGCTTTCTTATCTCTCCTTGCTTTCTTTGGAACTCTGTGTTCAGATGCTTATCTCTTTCCTTTTCTCCTTTGCTTTTTGCTTCTCTTCTTTTCACAGATATTTGTAAGGCCTCCCCAGACAACCATTTTGCTTTTTTGCATTTCTTTTCCATGGGGATGGTCTTGATCCCTGTCTCCTGTACAATTTCATGTACCTCTGTCCACAGTTCATCAGGCACTCTGTCTATCAGATCTAGTCCCTTAAATCTACTTCCACTGTATAATCATAAGGAATTTGATTTAGGTCATACCTGAATGGTCAAGTGTTTGCTGTATTGCACATGCATGAAACAGAACAATACGGGCAGTGTGGGGGAAAAGCTGGTCATCTAAGCAATTCTAAAAATGAGTGGATCCTATAAACTGAAAGTAAAAGGAAACACATATATGCATTGTAAAAGTTTCTTCCTTCAGGTATGTGGGTTAACAGTTATGTGGGTTAACAGCTATACATGTGTCAACTTTAGTAACATAATACCAGCTATTTTATCAGCAAGAGGATTTATTCCAACGTTTCAGAAAAATTGCAATTCAGGAAGTGCAAGAGAAGATAGACCACAGGCAGATAGTGAAAGCAAAGAAGAGGGACTTATTTTCATAGGAAAAAGGGTGGGAGTTGGGCAGAGCTGGGACAACCGAAGAGTCTATTGAAAGGACTGGGAGTCCATGGTATGGAGACCTCTGGTCAGTTGGGGTGTTACAGAACCATGTAGGTTCTCCTGCCACTGAGAGGAGTATTTTCCTTCTGGCTGGATAGTAAAGTAGAAGCATCCTCCTGTTGGAGATATAGATGTATATCCCTTCATATTCAAATAGGAATTAATGATGCATGGCAGTGTATGACAACTTCCCTTAACAGGATGTACTAACTCTAATTTTAGCTTTGTTTTGTTGTGTGTTAGTTGCTCAGTTGTGTCCAACTCTTTGAGAACCCATGGACTCTAGCCCTCCAGGTTCCTCTGTCCATGAGATTCTCCAGGCAAGAATGCTAAAGTGGATAGCCATTCAATTCTTCAGGGGATCTTCCCAACACAGGGATCAAACTCAGGTATCCTTCATTGCAGATGGATTCTTTACTGTCTGAGCCACCATGTAGGCAGCTTTCGTTAAATAATCCCACACATGTATACTAGAAATAAACAATTAAATGGAAACCAGATAATGGGAATAACCTTTCTTACTTTTGTGGTGGGAACTTATAAATCCTTAAGGGAAGGGATAAAATGATCCATTTTTAAGTAGATTAGCAGTGAAAACACCAGTGAAATAAAGTTTATCCTTAATTTAGTTACAGATGGTTATATATACAGAAAGGTTATACATATTTGTTTATATATAGTTTAGAATATATACATATGTGTTTCTATTTTAGATGAGATAACTTAAATGAGCCATCAGTAGTAATGAACACATCTAGAACCCAGATGTTAGTTTCTAACACTATTCTCCAATAAAAGGGACCGAAGTTCCTAAGAGAAAGCACTTATCTAAGACTGAGGCATGAAATATACAATATGTGTCCAGAGCATCTTGCAGTGCTAGGAAGTGTGTTATTTTTTTAGCCACAAAAAGGTAAAACAAACCAACAAACAAAAACTATATTGATGGGGGAATGTAAAAAATATACATCAGCGAAATGAAAGATTTTCAGTAACCATATAAAGAACCATTTGAGAAGTAAAATAAAGAGCATTGCATTATATACCAAAGTATAAATTAAATATGACTCCCCAGGTGGCTTAGTGGTAAAGAATTACTCTGCAATGCAGTACAGCACCTGCAATACTGGATACGCAGCTTTGATCCTTGAGTCAGGAAGATCGCCTGGAGAAGGAAATGGCAATTCATTCCAGTATTCTTGCCTAGAAAATACTATGGACAGAGGAACCTGGTGGGCTACATTCCATGGGATTGTAGAGTCAGACACGACTTAGCGACTAAACCACCAGCACCAACTAGGTGATTGATAAATGTGGAAAAGAAAAATCTCAGACACAATTATTTCAAAAACTTTGCATAGTCTGCCCTTAATAGGAAGTAGCAAACACCCTATTCCTTAAAAGTAGGCTGTATTCAGGGACTTTTGAAATGTTACAGTATGAAAAGAGGGAATATAAGGTAAAATTCCACTGAAAATATTACCTCAACCAAATAATCGAGGTTTATATCAATAGTAATAAGTCATATAGATAGTATGCAGCCTATGCATGTCATGATAAGAATATCTATTCCACTGGGGTGTTCCTCCCAAAAATATACTAACCCAGACCAATAACAAGAAGGATACCAGAGAAATATTAATGGAGGGAGTTTCTACAAAATATCTGAAAAACACTCCTCAGAAGTGTCAAAATCATCAAAAACATGGGAAGTCTGAAAAACTCTGATATCCATGAGAAGCATAAGGATATGAAAACTAAATGGAATTTGGTATCCTATTTGGAACTTTTAAGAAAAATAGCATAAAAAATAAAAGCCAAAAAAAGAAAAATAGCATGGAAAAACAGGATGCATGAATAGAGTAGATATGGACTTTAATTAATGCAATGTATAAATATCAGTTTATTAATAATAAAACTGTACTATAACTAATATAAGACATTAATAATTTGGGAAATAATTGATGATAGGGTATATGAAACTTTTCTTACTGTTTTTTAGTTTTTTCTCCTGTAAATCTAAAACTTTTATAAAAAATAAGGTTTATCAAATTTTAAGACACATGCATCAGAAAGTAGCTTGGTTCAAAGGAGGACAGGAAAAATTTAATGAATAAATATGGATATGAAAATTTTCTTTTAAGGCTAGAAAATGTTCCTTCCTTGCCTAGTGTGGGGGCTACAGGATTAGAATTGTACACATGATCTTTACTGGTGTGGGTGGGTGTGTGTGCGCCTGTGAAAAAGAGAGTTAGAAACAGAGAGAGAAAGAGAAATGACACAAAGGAAAAGTGAACTATAGATCAGTCTTCCAAGCAAGACTTGCAGTACAAATGAATATTTTTTTTCCAAAAGCATATTACTTTTTATTAGTATAATTCCAGTTAACATAATAGTTCACAAATCAAGGGAGGGAGTTATAAGTAACAAGTAAGTTATTTAACCAGGTAATTATCTTCAGTGTAAACAATATAAGTTGAAAATAGAATTGCATTTCTGAAACCTCTGAGTTTTGTAACTGAAATTATGAATTATGACAAAAGGGGCTAACTATATCTGATTATAATAGAGCATTAGACTTTTTCCTTTAAATTACCTTCATATTTATGAATAAAACATTAATATTTTGTTGAATTTCCAAGTTTCTCCAGACATTTTTTTCTAGTAGTATTAAAGTTAGATATTTCACACTTTGCATCTACTCATTTCAGATTTTTAAATCTCAGTTGCTTTTCTGTATTATATGTCCACATATTTTATTCCAATATCTCATTATATTTTAAAGTTATAATTATTTTACATTTTATTTTTTTTCAATTTTTAGCTATATTCAAATGTTCAAAAGTATTTGTTACATGCCAATTTAAATTATAAGCATTCTATCCTTTAATTGCAACTACCATAACAAACAGTAGAAAGGGATTACCATAGGTCACAAATGAATAAATAATATGTTAGGAAGTGAACTCAGCAGTGGGCTTTCCAGGTGGCCACCAGTGGTACCCGCCTGCCAATGCAGAAGAAATAAGAGGTGTGGATTCAATCCTTGGATTGGGAACATTCCCTGGAGAAGGCAATGGCAACCCACTCCGGTATTCTTGCCTGGAGAATCGCATGGACAAAGGAGCAAGGTGGGCTACAGTTGAAAGGTTTACAAAGAATCAGACACGACTAAAGTGACTTAGCACGCAAGATGGTAAAACAGGACCAACTTAGAACTTACGCAGAGGAAACTTGGAAGCAATAGCAATGTAAAGGAAAAGAGAATTCTGATAGTCTTAAGTATTCTGAAATACAAATTGCCAAAAAATACTCTCAAAATTAGAGAGAACCATTCTAAATGGAATCCTCTAAAGAAAGATCTTTGATAAATAGTGGGATCTGGTTTTTCGCAGAGTGTAGAACATACACTCAAGGGCTCATGAAAACAACGTTGGAAGATCAAAGTACACTATGATGACAGACTTCACGGCTACAGATAGCTCAAAAATGTTCCTTCTGGAAGACAGAAGCAAATCCAGAAGAAAAAAAAAGGGGGGGTGCATCATAATCTTTTGTAATCTTATCAGATTACAAAAATAAAATAATGAAATAAAAAACAAAAAAGAAATGTAGAATTTATTATCGGTCTCACTAAGGAAATCTAAATGTGGATCGTATAGTAGATTACAATATTATGTAAATGCTAAATTATCTGATGGTATAATTATGCAATAGCTGTCATTACATAATAGAATGCCATTCTCCATAGGGTGTAAGCGTCAGATAACAAGTACTGTATCTGTGAACTATGAACTCTAAAAATTATGTGGGTGCAGAGGAATGGAGCCACAATTCTAACTATTGTTAAATCTACAAAATGTATTTATTATTATTTATAATGCTTGTAACACTTTTATAGGCTTAAAATTAAAAAATATATATATTTTGGGAAAAATAAAAATCAAAACCACTAGATATATAGACTTTCTTCTTATTTCAAACTTGTTTTTATTAATTTGAGAGGATTTTGTTTATTTAAAGAAAAAATGTTAGAAATCTTTTTTTTTCCTAGTAAGAAAATTCCTAGATGATTCATTTTTAGTGCAGTAAAATTAGATTATATAATTAAACAGAGCATAGATATATATGCACATTCATGAAAACCTTTCTGACAGCTAAATTCTTATATGTTTGGAGAAGAGTATTAGTGGATAATGTTGAAGGACTATGCGAAATAAATTGTTCAATATTTTAAAATTATCTTTTACACAGGAATAAGGATACAATACGTTATTATAAATATTTATAAACAAAAAATGTAAACGTTAAAGTTCAGTATCATTATCATACAATACAAGAAAGCTGACTTATTATGATAAATGACTTTTTTAAATTTAAATTTATTTATTTAATTGGAGGCTAATTACTTTACAATATTGTATTGGTTTTGCCCAGAGAAGGCAATGGCACCCTACTCCAGTACTCTTGCCTGGAAAATCCCATGGATGGAGGAGCCTGGTGGGCTGCAGACCATGGGGTTGCTAAGAGTCACGACTGAGTGACTTCACTTTCACCTTTCACTTTCATGCATTGGAGAAGGAAATGGCAACCCACTCCAGTGTTCTTGCCTGGAGAATCCCAGGGACGGGGGAGCCTGGTGGGCTGCCGTCTATGGGGTCGCACAGAGTCGGACACGACTGAAGCAACTTAGCAGCAGCAGCAGCAGCATTGGTTTTGCCAAACATCAACAAAATCTGCCACAGGTGTACATGTGTTCCCAATCCTGAACTCCCCTCCCACCTCCCTCCCCATACCATCCCTCTGGGTCATCCCAGTACACCAGCCCCAAGCATCCTGTATCCTGCATTGAACAATGAATTTTAACTATAAAAACATGAAAGCAAATCTTCCCTTTTTCAGATTAATATGACAACAAAAGACTATGCCCTGTTTTATGGTTTACATAACTTATTCACACATATGATCTGAATGGATTTCATAATATTTTTATTAAGATTTGTAAAGCATATACACTTTTCTTTACTTTAAATGTGAAGAAAATAGGGTTCAAAAGGTCAGGTCAAATGCCATAGAACTAATACAACACAGGATTGTAGGCACGTCTTTCCAAACCCCCTATGTTGCAAACACAAATTTAATGGCCCATATTTTCCAGTTCATGGGGTTCTCAAGGCAAGAATACTGAAGTGGTTTGCCATTCCCTTCTCCAGTGGACCACATTCTGTCAGACCTCTCCACCATGACTCGCCTGTCTTGGGTGACCCCACAGGGCATGGCTTAGTTTCATTGAGTTAGACCAGGCTGTGGTCTGTGTGATTAGATTGACTAGTTTTCTGTGATTATGGTTTCAGTGCGTCTTCCCTCTGATGCCCTCTCGCAACACTTACCGTCTTGCTTGGGTTTCTCTTACTTTGGGCGTGGGGTATCTCTTCACAGCTGCTCCAGCAAACCACAGCCACTGCTACTTACCTTGGACGAGGGGTATCTCCTCACCGCCACATCATGAGAAACACTGGGCTAAAAGAAGCACAAGCTGGAATCAGGATTGCCAGGAGAAATATCAATAACCTCAGATATGCAGATGACACCACCCTTATGGCAGAAAGTGAAGAGGAACTAAAAAGCCCCTTGATGAAAGTGAAAGAGGAGAGTGAAAAATTTGGCTTAAAGCTCAACATTAAGAAAACGAAAATGATGGCATCTGGTCCCATCACTTCATGGGAAATAGATGGGGAAACAGTGGAAACAGTGTCAGACTTTATTTTTGGGGGCTCCAAAAACACTGCAGATGGTGACTGCAGCCATGAAATTAAAAGACGCTTACTCCTTGGAAGGAAAGTTATGACCAACCTAGATAGCATATTCAAAAGCTGAGACTTTACTTTGCCAACAAAGGTCCATCTAGTCAAGTCTATGGTTTTCCAGTAGTCATGTATGGATGTGAGAGTTGGACTGTGAAGAAGGCTGAGCGCTGAAGAATTGACGCTTTTGAACTGTGGTGTTGGAGAAGACTCTTGAGAGTCCCTTGCACTACAAGGAGATCCAACCAGTCCATTTTAAAGGAGATCAGTCCTTGGTGTTCTTTGGAAGGAATGATGCTAAAGCTGAAACTCCAGTCCTTTGGCCACCTTATGTGAAGAGTTGACTCATTGGAAGACTCTGATGCTGGGAGGGATTGGGGGCAGGAGGAGAATGGGACAACAGAGGATGAGATGGCTGGATGGCATCACCGACAAGATGCATGTGAGTTTGAGTAAAGTCTGGGAGTTGGTGATGGACAGGAAGGCCTGGCGTGCTGCAATTCATGGGGTTGCAAAGAGTCGGACACGACTGAGCGACTGAACTGAACTGAACTGATTTTCCAGTTAGCAGGTAGTCCAACTGGATAAATTTCTCCTGGGAGCTCACATTTCTGTGAGACAGAGACATTGATAGGTTTTGTTCTAGACCATCTTTTTTAATACTTGTATAGCAAATAGCCATGAAAGAGAAAGATAATCTCTTCATCTAAAGGGTACAGATTTCTTTGATGCAAAGTATAAAAAAGATAATGTCTTCCTATGGAGCAAAGGTTGAGAATGTTTTTTTGTTTGTTTGCTTGTTTTGTTTTCTGGTTTTCTCTTTTTGGCTGCACTGGGTCTTCATTGAGATGTGAGGTTTTCTCTAAATATAATGCTGGGGGCTTCTCTAGTTACTGTATGCAGGCTCTCTAGTTGCCCTACAGCATGTGATATCCTAGTTCTTTTGATCAGGGATCAAACCTACGTCTCTTGCATTGGAAGACAGATTCTTTTTTTTTTTTTTTTTTAATTTTTTAAATTTTTTAATTTTTTTTTTTTTTTTAAATTTCAGGTATACACGTGCTCCCCATCCTGGAAGACAGATTCTTAACCACTGGATCACTAGGGAAATCTCAGGCATTTTTTTAAAGTACTTTATGATTGGAGCCTATGAAGCACAGGCTTTTACGCTGTGAAGCCAAAGTACTACGTGCATAGCATCCACCTTGGCCTACATCTCCCTGAGTCCCATAGGACTTCAAAAACACGAGAAACTGTTGGGAATAGAAAGTGGCTGCCAGCTATGCTGTGGGTAAAAGTTTTTGTCTCTGATCCAGGAGTTTTGTGTCTCCTGCATGAAACTATGGCAGGTAGACTCTTTCTGTCCTTCAGACATAACACGGTCATTATGACATTGTGATAATTCACTGCCTTATAAATCTAATGCAAAGAATTGGTAATATTGATAATTTTACTGATTTCAACCTAGCTTTCCTTCTTTCCTTCCTTTCTCTCCTTTCTTGTTTCTCCTTTCCTTCATTCCTTTATTGTTTCCTATTTGCAGAAGGAAATCTAAGTATATGAGCAGTTGTTTACCATCTTAGCTCCTAAAACAAAAGGAAAACAAGCCTTTTTATCAAATAATAGTGTTAACACAGAAGAATAAAATTTAATTCAGAGGGCTTGTGTGGGAGAGACGAGCATGTGCAGCTTTGATATATCTTTATTTGTAATTTCTCATTGGCAGAATCACCAGTAGTAAAGTAGGGGAAATTATCTTTAGCATTTCAACATTATTTCTCAATCTGGAATTATCAAACATAGTTATTGAACAACTTTTCCATCAAAGTTTTTGAAATTTTGCTTGTCAAGTTTGTGTTCAACTTAGCAACACTGTGATGGTTTCAATGGACTAATTAGTCTGTAGTCATTTAAAATTATTTTACATAATTGGGGCTATCATTTTAACTACACTTTTACATTTAGTTTCACTTTTTCCCGCATAAAATGGGCCAGGGCACTAATGTGAGTTAGAAGCTTCCATGCATAGCCTATATTAATATATTTCAATTCATAAATTGTTGCTTCTTTTAATGTTATGGGCACTTATGGTGATAGAAAGAATATTCTTTATTTAAAAATATGAAAAACTGAAAAAAATCTACCGTCACAGTGATGAAAAAACTATATACATTTTAATAATTTGGTGACAAAGTTTTTGTGATATAAAAGTCATAAAGACAAAAGTCATATAAATATGACAGATATGCTATATCTAAAACTTTTTGATAATATATCAGAACAATTTCACATGTACTATTTAAATTTTATAAAAAAAATTGTTTATATGGAACATTTTTGAATTTTTAGCTTTCACCTTTTAAAATACTCCATTGATTAGTTTTAATTCTTACAGGAAAACTTAGGACTCCTAGAAAATAATGAGAAAGAAGCAATTTTGTTATTAAATCTAGTTATAAGGCTTTCATATATATTATGTATTACATACCTCTCATATGTTAAATGATTTGACTTTGCAGTCAAAGTAAGTCTTCAAATGATCCGCAAAATCATTAAGCAAAGACGAATGGTTCAACAAGACAAGGACCAAGTCTTATATTTATTTTATGTCTTCTGGAGAGTTGTAGTCATTCAATATTTGTTTATTAAAAACTTTTTAGAAATGAACCAATGGAAAGAGCAAAATACATGAAAAAGTTCTGGTTAAAGTACATAGCAAAAGCAAACAAGTTAAATTAGAATATTAAAAAACAAATACAAAAATAAAGTCTTCTTTTTAATTTAAGGTGAAAAACATAACAATAAACCAAAATGCTTGACTTATATTTTTATTAAAGAAGGAAGAGCACAGGATTGTCAGCAAAGACAGATTATTTCTGGTCCATTCCCTAAGTCCAACATCTAATCCATCAGCAAAGCTTGTCAAATTTTTCACATGTGCACAGATTTCATTTTCATCATTGCCATAGTCCTAAATCAACCACCATCTTCTTTTAATTAGAGTGCTGCAAGAGACTCCTAAATTCCATCCATGCTTCACCTCACTTCATACACAGCAGGGCACATATCAGGTACGATGATTTATAGAACATAAATCAGACTATCTCTCTTCTTCCTGCTTAAAACTCTCCAGTGACTTCACAACAGATTTCACATACACTCAAATACCTTACTATGGAGAAGGAAATGGCAACCCACTCTAGTATTCTTTCCTGGAGAATCCTGTGGACAGAGGAGCCTGGTGGGCTGTTGTCCATGGGGTCACACAGAGTTGGACATGACTAAATCGACTTAAGAGCAGCAGAAGCAAATACCTTACTATAATCTTCAAGGACCAATGTTATCTAGCCCTTGCTAATGTGTCCATGTTTATATTGGTCACGCTTTGCTTTTTGCTTTACTCCCTATGAATACTGAATTTCCTTCATTCTTTTTAACTTAAGAAAAAATTTCCCACTTTCTTCCACTTAACTGTCATTCTTCAGAGAGCTATTTTTGACACTGACAACCGTACGTAAATTCTTTCCTCTATTCTCTATAAGAAGTTTTCCATTTTCCTCATAATAGAAATTATTTGATACATAATTCCACACTTTAATGTAAAATATTCCATGGAAATAATAAAGAACCATGTAGTAAACTATACTTGCTACAAAAAAGCTTTGGCGACATTGCAAATTTTGCCATAATTGCTTTAGCTATTTTCCTTTTGAAATGTTTAATTGTACTGTACTATACACAGAAAAGAAATTTTAACAAGATGATATCATTATTACTATCACTGTTATTGTTAGAATACGGAAATATTAAAACATGTGAACTTTCTCTATCAGTTTCTGGCTCCTGCTCTGTGCAATACCACACAACAACAAAGAATTATTCTTTACAGTTCTGGAGGTCAGACATCTAAATCAAGACACTATCAAAATTGTATCCTTTCTTTTTAAGTTAATATCATTTTATTTGATAAAATTAAACATTTAAATTTAATATAAATAATAAAATACCATCATAACCCGACTTTTTAAAATGTCAAAAATGGATTTAAGTTTAATATTTTACTTTATTATTTTTCAAAATAAGTCCTTGTTGGGAATCTATTTTAAATATAGCAATATGCACATGTCCCAAACTCCCAACCTAACCCTCATTCCCACACTTTCCCCTGGGTGACCATAGATTCATACTCTAATTCTGTGAGTCTGTTCCTGTTTTGTAAATAAGTTAATTTGCATAATTGCTTGAGTCCAAATATAATTGATATATTATATTTGTCTTTCTGTGTCTGACTTAGGATGATTAGAGATTAGGATGATAATCTCTAGGTCCATTCATGTTGTTTCAAATGGCATTATTTTATTCTTTAAAATGGCTGCATAATATTTCATTGTATATGTTTACCACATCTTCTTTATTCATTCATATGTGGATATACAATTAGTTCACTTTCATATCTTGACTATGTAAACAAAGATTGCAATGAACCCTGGGGTATATATTAACCTTTTGAAATATTTTTGCTCTGAATATATGCTGGATCATATAGAAGCTCTAGTTTTAGGTTTTTAAGGACTCTCTACACCATTCTCTGTAGTAGCTGTGCCAATTTGCATTTCCATCAGTGTATAGGAAAGTTTTGTTTTCTCCATACCCTCTCCAGCATTTATTGTTTCTAGATGATGGCCATTCTGACTAGTGTGAAGTGATATCTCATTGTAGTTTTGATTTGCATTTCTTCAAAATTAGAGATATTGACCATATTTTCATGTCCTTTTAAACCATATGCATGTCCTCTTATAATGCATCTGTATGAAATGCAGAGTACATCATGTGAAATACTGAGCTGGATGAAGCACAAACTGGAATCAAGATTGCTGGGATAAATCCCAATAACCTGAGATACGCAAGTGACACCACCCTAATGGCAGAATGCAAAGAGGAAATAAAGAGCCATTTGATGAAAGTGAAAAAGCTGGCTTAAAATTAAAATTCAGAAAAGTAGGATCGTGGTTTTTATTTCCATCACTTCATGGCAAATTGATGGGGAAAATGGAAACGGTGACAGACTTTTTTTTCTTGGGCTCCAAAATCACTGCAAATGGTGACTACAACCATGAAATTGAAAGATGCTTTCTTCTTGGAAGAAAAGCTATGACAAGCATAGACAGCATATTAAAAAGAAGAGGCATCATTTTGCCAACAAAGGTCTGTACAGTCAAGGCTATGGTTTTTCCAGTAGTCATGAATGGATGTGAAAGTTGGACCATAAAGAAGGCTGAGCACTGAAGAATTGATGCTTTCAAACTGTGGTGTTGGAGAAGACTCTTGAGAGTCCCTTGGACTGCAAGGAGATCAAACCAGTCAATTAAAGGAAATCAAACTTGAATATTCATTGGAAAGAGTGGAGCTGAGGCTGAGGTCCAATATTTTGGCCACTTTATGCAGAGAGTTGACTCATTGGAAAAGACTCTGATGTCGGGAAAGATTGAAAACAGAAGAGAAGGGGACAACAGAGGATGAGATGATTGGATGGCATCACTGACTCAATGGACACGAGTTTGTTCAGACTCCGGGAGATAGTGAAGGACAGGAAAGCTGGCATGTTGCACTCCATGGGGTTTCAAAAATTTGGACATGACTGAGAGACTGAACAGCAGCAACGATGGTATCCTTATCATAAGATATCTTTGTGATGCTCATGATTTCCCTCTCCCAAATTGCATGATCTTCTCTGGGTATAAAAATTTTCCCTTTTCCATTAATTTCCTTCCATTTTTCAGACCTAGTCACCTCCTGAAACCTGGATTACTCCACTGCTTCAGTGTCATTCTGAATACAGTTTCTGAGTACTGAAGAATGCTGCCTCTAATTGTCTCTTATTGAGAAATCGGTATAAATCTTCTCATTCTATAATTTATCAATACCAGCTAGAAGCTAGGTATAATGTACTATGACTGCAAAATACAAATGCTCAGGATATAATTTCATGTATGATCACAGTTTGTTTAATTTTATCAAAGTTATTTTCTCCTATTGTACTCTTGCTACTTGAAAACTTACCTCTGCAACAATGAATACTGAGCTAAATCAAGGAAAGGAACTGTTAGGAAAATGGTAGCAATAGTTTGATTATTACCACAGCTATTCATTATATATCTTTAATTCCTTCTTAGTACTCTCAGAAATGGGTAAAATTATAATTACTTTACAATTTGAAAGTTAGAAAATTGATAATCTGGTAACTTGCTCCCTAGAAGTTAGTAAATTGCAGATTAGTGTGTGTAAATCTTAGATTTCTCTTAGAATTGTTTAGAATATCTTTTTTTTTTTTTTTCTGGACAATTATATTCTTCTGGTAAGAAACCAGAGGGAAAATGTTATTGATTTCAGCATCAGTTGATTGAAATTGATATTATCACCTAAGTATTTTTTTAAAAAGTATTGTTAATTTATGTTTCATAGAAACAAAAATAATAATCAACAAATATGTATTTATGATATTGCAGGTACTTTGTGAATATGGCAAGGAAAGAGCAATCCCTTTTTAATTTCTTATAAGGGCACTGATTCAATTACGAGGGCCCCACTCTCATGACCTAATCTAACTCTGATTATTTCCCCATCTAAAAATTCTATCATGTTAGGGGTTAAGGTTTCAACATATGAATTTGAAACAATGTGGAAATACAAACATTCAGTCCATAACAGGAAATCTTTTTTTTTTTTTTTTTTGACTTGGCTTTATAGAACACTACTAGAAACAAGAATAAAATATATACATTCTTTTCAAATGCACATGGTTAATTCACCATGTTAGACCAACTGTTGGGCCATTTTAATAAGTCTCCATAAATTTAAGAAGATTTAAATAATTCAAAGTTTCTTATATGAGCAAAACAGAGATACATGAGTTAGAACACATGGCAATTATTTTCAGAATCCAGATGTTTTAATTTTTTTCAAAGCAAGTCACAGAAAAATTGAACATTCCTAGATTTTCAAGATTCTAACTTATGATTTTAAAATATCAGTTAACATTAGAATGCCCTTCATTTCTCTACCTTTATGTAATTTATATTTTAGCAGCATGCTTCAAATATGTATGTTATTAGCTCAGAGGTAAGGTACAAAATTTATATGTCATACTTTCAAATGACCAGAACCAATCTCAGAGGATACATTTGTTTTGGTGCATATGTTCCATTTCATTGATTTTCAAATATCTTTGAGTGTATTTCCTGACATTTTGATATCAGCCACTTTCTTTTCATGCATTTAAGTCTGTTGGATCATAGAAAAAGCAAGAGAATTTCAGTAAGAAATATCTACTTCTTCATTAACTACGTTAAAGCCTTTGACTGTGGATCACAATAAAATGTAGAAAATTCTTAGAGATAGGAATACCAGACTTAAAGTGATGGGAACACCAGACCACCTTACCTGCCTGCTGAGAAATCTGTTTGCAGGTCAAGAAGCAACAGTTAGAACCAGACATGAAACAATGGACTGGTTCAAAACTAGCAAAGGAGCATGTCAAGGCTGTATATTGTCACCCCGCTTATTTAACTTATATACAGAGTACATCACATGAAATGCTTGGCTGGATGAAGCACAAGCTGGAATCATGTTTGCTGGGAGAAGTACCAGTAACCTCAGATACGCAGATGATACCACCCTTATGGCAGAAAGCAAAGAGGAACTAAAGAGTATCTTGATGAAAGTAAAAGAGGAAAGTGAAAAAGCTGGCTTAAAATTAAACATTTAAAATGCTAAGATCATGGCCTATGCTCCCATCACTTCATGGCAGATAGATGGGAAAAAAGTGGAAGCAGTGACAGACTATTTTCCTGGGCTCCAGAATCACTGAGGATGGTGACAGCAGCCATGAAATTAAAAGACACTTGCTCCTTGGAAGAAAAGCTAGGACAACTCTGAACAACACATTAAAAAGCAGAGACACAACTTTGCCTACAAAAGTTCATCTAGTCAAAGCTATATTTTTACTAATAGTCACGTATGGATGTGAGAGTTGGACTATAAAGAAAGCTAAGCACCAGAGAATGGATGCTTTTGAACTGTGGTGTTGGGGAAGTCTCTTGAGAGTCCCTTGGACTGCTAGGAGATCCAGCCAGTCAACACTCAATGAAATCAGTCCTGAATATTCATTGGAAGGACTGATGCTGAAGCTGAAAGTCCAATGTTTTGGCCATTTGATGTGAAGAGCTGACTCATTGGAAAGGACCCTAATGCTGGGAAAGATTGAAAGCAAGAGGACAAATGGAGAACAGAGAATGAGATGGTTGGATGGCCTCACCGACTGTACAGACATGAGTCTGATTAAGCTCTGGGAGTTGGTGATGGACAGGGAACTGAATTGAAGTTTGTACCGCTAGAATGTTGTTTGTCTCTTTCTGTAGGAAGGAGTCTGCACACTAACAGATCACAGGTCCTAAATTCTTCACTATCTAGCATGCTGCTCTAGACATAAATAATTTTCTAGAATAGAACGTGCCCAAGGGATTGATTCAGAGATACTTAATAAAAGACCTCCTTGAGTTTAAACAAAGTTGAAGGGAAATAATCACAGAGTTGATAAATTAGTGGCATAAGGAATATTACCTAGATCTATGTCATTCTATCTACACATTAGTGAGAAAATAATTAATTACCTTTATATGGAATGTTTGATACATTCCATATAGCTTAGGAATGAAGGCAGACAGAAACAGAGGGCATGGATAAATAAGGTGTATTTAAAGAATATTTGTTTTCCTGAGGTTTTTAAATAAGAAAACTGTCAAAGGTTGAGTCAGCATCTGCTTTAATTGATAAAATTTATCAATTGTGCTCTGTAGTGTAGCAGTTATAGGTAAAAATTCTCTGGTGCAATCTACATATTTTAAAATTTGAGTTTTACCAATTATTATCTGAGGGGCCCTCCACGAATTATGTACTTCAGCTTCATCTGTAAAGTGTAGATGAGAGTAACTGCTTCACAGAGTTCTTATGTAGATTTAATGAGTTAATATATATAAATAGCTTAGAATAGCATTCAGAACATATAGTAAATATTCTATATGTGTTGTATTTATTGCTGAAACATAACTGATCAAGCAGAAGTGAGGAAATGAATAGTTTATCATGATTGGTTAAGAACAAAGCAGTTTACATTAATAAAAACACAAATAAGAACCATGATCAGCTGGTTAAAACAGTGTAGATAAGATTTAGTTATAAAGTAGGGCACTTTTGTCTATTAGAGAAATGGGTTGTGCTAGTTGAGAGGAAGAGAGAGAAACATAGGGGAAAAGAGAAAGAGGGGAGGAAAAAAATAAAAAACTTGATTTCTCATCTGTCTGAAGAAGTTGACTCATGGGATTACATGGATGATGATGACATCATTGACATTCACCTGTGTGACATTTCTATTAAAATAAAGAAATAATTATATATGTGGATAAATTTGTACCTTGAAAACTAGATTAAGATGTCATCTATATGTGAATAGACACACACCTGTTCTCAGCATTTTCTAATCCACAAATGTTTTAGATCATTTTCTATAAGAGGTCAACACAGAATTTAGTGCAAAACCTGTGGAGACTGAATGGCTGAAGGATTTTTTAACAAGTCACCCAGTATCTAAGGCAATAGCTTTTCATTAACTGATGAATTAAATGTAGGACACTACAGTGCATTATCTTCCCAGGTAGCTCAGATGGTAAAGAATCTGCCTCCAAGTCCAGGGTTTGATGCCTGGGCCAGGGAAATCCCCTGGAGAAGGGAATGGCAACCCACTCCAATATTCTTGCCTGGAGAATTCCATGGACAAAGGAGCCTGGCAGGCTATAGTCCATGGGGTTGCAAAAAGTCAGACACAGCTGAGTGACTACCACGTTCACTTTTCATAGTGTATTAAGTAGAGTTCTTTGTGCTACACCATATATTCTCATTGGTTATCTATTTTATGCATGGTGTCAATAGTGTTTATATGTCAATTTCAATCTTCCAATTCCGTGGCTGATTCATTTTTCTCTAGAAACCAACACAACACTGTAAAGCAACTGTACTCCATAAAAAGTTAATTAAAAAGTAAAATAAAAAGCTTAGTAACTCAAAAAATGAATGTATGACAAAGACCACTAGTCTTACATTCTTCAAATATGCAAGGATGATTCTCACCCCTATCTCAAGGAAGAGATAATGTTCTTGCTTTACCACCTTGGCTTTCATGACAGTGATGGTTTCAGAGGCTTTTATTTGGCTTTCCTTGGTATGGAAGCCCTTATCAGGTAGACCAAAGATGTAGTGGAAATGTGACATAAACCACCAGTACTGCTATCCTAATTATGCATTCAGGGATCAAAAAGTAACCACTGGTCAAGCACCCTCAGTCTAGTCTTACATGAATAGCTAACTCATTAGATATGAGTCACCCCTTGAAGGGTGTACCTTGGGTCAGATAACACTTTTCAGTCAAGACACACTCTGAAAGGGTGGCTAGCTGCTGAAGTTTGTCTGCTGAGAGCACCCCCAGAAGTTGGGGCAATATATCTGCATCAAAGCTTTCAGCCCATAAGAAAATGTGCACTAGTTACTTTATCAAGCTAAAATGACATTTTAGAAACTTTACTTCATTCTCAATATACTAAGATATTAAAAATATTTGTACAGCAAATGTTATCTTCTGCTCTTGTTCCTATTTATTATTTACATAGTATCTGAATTCTTAGTGCCTGACATTCTAATTTATTTTTACTTTAAATTATTTGGAGTTTCAGTTCAGTTCAGTCTCTCAGTCGTGTCTGACTCTTTGTGACGCCATGGATTGCAGCATGGATATGACCTCATGTTTAAATATACAGAAAAACTCTTAAGCCAAAACCTCCAAACTGTTAACATTTTTTAAAGACTTCCAATCCAGGTCTTTAAAACAGTTTTATTTTTACTAGTACATTTAATAACATCACTGAGGATTTGTTTGTTTTACATAAGTTGATTAAGGAATTTACTTTCCATTGTTTGTTTAAGTTAAATTAAAAGAATGAACCAGAGTAGTTTAAAAGACCCCTCACCAAAGAAGATGCACAGTTCGCAAATAAGCATATGAAAAAGTGTTCCACATCATATGTCATCAGGGAAATGACAATTAAAACAATAAAATACCACTACACAAATTAAACTCTAGAACACTGACATTATCAAATTCTGACAAGGGTGTAGAGCAACAGAAACCCTCATTCACTGTTTGTGGAAATATGAAATGGCACAGGCACTTTGGAAAATAGTTGGCAATTTCAGAAACCCTCATTCACTGTTTGTGGAAATATGAAATGGCACAGGCACTTTGGGAAATAGTTGGCAATTTCTTACAAAACAAAACATATTCCTACCATATGATCCAGGCATTGGAGTTCTTGGCATTTATCCAAAGGAGCTGAAAACTTATGTTCACACAAAAACTTACATGTAGATATCTATGGAATCTTTATTCATATTTGGAAGCAACCAAGATGGACTTCAGTAGGTCGATGGATAAATAAACTCTGATACATCTAGACACTGGAATATTATTCAGTGCTAAAAAGAAATAAGCTCTTAAGCCTTGAAAACACATGAGAAAACTTCAAGGCATTCTACTAAGGGAAAGTAGCTAATCTGAAAATGCTACATACTGTGTGCTTCCAACTATATAACATTCTGGAAAAGGCAAAAGTATGATCAGTGATTGCCAAGGGTTGTGGGGAAGAGAGGAATAAATAGGCAGAGCACAGAGAATTCTTGGGACAGAAAAACACTCTATGGGATACTAAAATGTTAGGTACATGTCCTTATACATTTGTC
The DNA here is from genome assembly GCF_029378745.1 of Bos indicus. Classification (NCBI taxonomy): domain Eukaryota; kingdom Metazoa; phylum Chordata; class Mammalia; order Artiodactyla; family Bovidae; genus Bos; species Bos indicus. The sequence continues at coordinate 6,808,639 of NC_091771.1, forward strand.
CAAACCCAGAGTGTACAGCACCAAGAGGGATCCCTGGTGTAAGCTATGGATTGCAGGTGATTATAATGTGCCAATGTAGGCTCATCAATTTTAACAAATGTACCAGTCTAGTGGGGGATGTTAATAGTGAGGGAATCTATGCATATGTGGTAAATACCTGTACTTTTTTTCTCAATTTTGCTGTGAACCTAAAACTGCTATAAACAGTCATTCTTTTTAAAGAAAAAATATTCCTCTACAAAATATATAACAAATTATGCTTTTAGTTCATTTCTTTTGAAAATGACTGTTATTCAGAATCATTTTACAAATTGGATCAATACACAGTGAGATGAGATATCTCTTCTCTATTCTTTATTATAGATCTATTAGAAATATTTCATTATTTTTTATTTAGTACTATTCAAAATTGTTTAGAATATAACTATCATAAGTTATGTCTAGACCATCGCTATCATAATTAAGGGATTATAAAATAATATGCTGCTTTTAATTTTTAAATGTGATCGGTCTAATACAAAATCAAGGCTCTAGTGAATCAAATATTCACACATGCACATACACTATTTATCTTTAATTTTATATTATTTAGGTTTGATGTGAGCATTTGAAATGAAAAGCATTGCACACATGAACTTTAGGAAAATTAAATTACAAGTTCTGCTTGGGGGATATATAATGTTATATTTTATTGTAATGTGTCTGACATAAATTCATGTTATCTATTTTATAGTTCTTTATTCTGAATTTGAAAAACTTTTACTTACCCAGTATTCCTCTCGTATTATATTCAATAATGAGAAGAAAGCAATGATTCACTATTATTTAAAACAATTACTTTTCTAATAATTCAATCCTCTCAAGTTCACCAAGAGAATTCTTTTGACCCGTCTCTTATAATCAGTGACATATAGATATTTGTGTATTCTTCCCTCTTAAAAATCAAGTTTTCTCTGTGTAAACCTTCATCATCTACATAAGGAATTAAATTTAAAACAATCTCAATACTATTTAACTTTATAAAGGAACACACTTTCAGGATGCTTGTAATACATAAATGTGTATAATTTAGTAAACAATTTTATAGCCATAGAAATTCATTCACATCACAAAATCATAAAGTTAAAATACAATAAAGTTAAATGATATAAAAATTTAACCATACAAAGAAGTAAATACACACAAAAGTAAATACAAGTACACACATATGTATGTGATTGTTGTTTTATGGATGTTTGTTACTGGTCCTTACTTCTCATTACAAATATGAACTAGACCTTAAAAATACCCTCATATTATAGAAACTTGAGAGTGAATTTTATATGTATATTTATGAGTTTTTAAAAATGTGCTTGATTTTTAGAAATTTGAAATATGTATCTGTACAAAGGCAAAGATTTTATGCTTTCATGGTTTAGATAACATCACCAGTACTTAAGAAAGGGTTTGGCATATAATTCACTATAAAATTATATTTGGAATAAACTCCAGTATTCTGGCCTTGAGTATTCCATGGACTATATAGTCCATGGGGTGGCAAAGAGTTGGACATGACTGAGCAACTTTCACTTTCAACTTTCATTTTAATAATAAATAAATAAATAAAGTATGCTTCATACACATACTATCTAAAATGAAGGTACTGATGCAAATTAAACTGCCAATTCTCAATATTTACCTCTAATAACTGAATGTTGTCCAAAACAATGATTTATATTTTGGACTATGCTGAACTGTCACGTCCATAAAAATTTTTTTCCACAGATTTGGGGTTCTCACCTACTCTCTGAGGGAGAAAATTACTTATCATTATCCTACCAGGTACAAATTAATGCTTTATAATGTGAGCTTTATTATACGTGCTCTAGCTTCCCTGGTGGCTCAGATGGTAAGTGTCTGCCTGCAATGCGGGAGACCGGGGTTCAATTCCTGGGTCAGGAAGATCCCCTGGAGAAGGAATTGGCAATCCACTCCAGCACTCTTGCCTGAAAAATCCCATGGACGGAGGAGCCTGATAGGCTACAGTCCATGGGGTCGCAAAGAGTCGGACACGACTGAGTGACTTCACTTTCATACATGCACTAGATTGTTATTAATGGTTTTCTTTCAAAGTAAAATAGCATATTAAAATTGATACATTCCTTAGTGGCATGAGAATAGTTCAAAAAACATTAAAAAGAAAAAACAAAATCAATGAAATAGTTTGTTGACTGCTTAAAGGAGAAATTAAAAGCAGTGGAGGATTTACCTCTATGAGGCTTCAAGATCCAACAATACTCTTAAGGAGATTTTGCCCTACATTAAGAAAATATTAAAAAAAGAAGAAATAAGGTTTTAGGAAAAAAATTGTAAGTTAGATTTCAGATGATTTGACTTGAGAACACAATATTCAAACAGAAGTATCCTGCAAGAGACAGGAAGCTTCAGCTCATGGTAATAGCCATGTGGAAGGTATAAGTGAGGGTCTCAATTTTATAGATATGGTAATTAAAACTCTAGAAATGTGTGACATCTTCCAGAAAGATTATATAGAAAATGGAACAACTTTTCATGAAAAATGGTAAATGTTTTGAAGTGTTTAGAACTCCTAGCATGAGTAACAAATGAACAAGAGAAGTCTGATAAAGTAACAAAAGCCAAAGAAAAACACTTTCAAATATGATATAATTAACTTATGGAAACAATGGCATCCTTACCAGCCCCTCCTTAATGTACCTTTGGGACAAATAAAAACATTATAGGACTGATAGTTTTCTGTTCGGGGAAGGCAATGGCAACCCACTCCAGTACTCTTGCCTGGAAAATCTCATGGACGGTGGAGCCTGGTAAGCTGCCGTCTATGGGGTCACACAGAGTCGGACACGACTAACGCGACTTAGCAGCAGCAGTGGCAGTTTTCTGTTAAGTCAATTGAATATGTTTTGTCAATATTTCAAAGTTTTATATTTATGTAAATATAAATATAAACAGTGGCTTAAAGACTGTGTCAAACTGACATATCTTAATAGTATCAATTAAAAAATGTATGATTATAAATATGCAACACAGAATCATAATTCAAAAGATTTTCCAAGATTCAAAATTTCATAGGAATCTTAAAATATGAAATATTAAAATATTTCTACTCTAATACACTAGTGAAAAAATTCAGTTTCAAATATTATCTCCTATATCTCCATTAGGATGTTTGCTTTGTGTTACTGATTGAGCTTCCTTCCTGGGTCTGCAATAAAGAATCCACTTGCAATGCAGAAGACCATCTGAAATGCAGAGACAGGGTTTCAGTTCCTTGGTCATGAAAATCCCCTGGAGAAGAAAATGGCAACCCACTCCAGTCTTCCTGCCTGAAAATTCCATGGACAGAGGAGCTTGGTTGGCTACAGTCCATGGCATCACAAAGAGTTGGATACAACTGAGCACACACATACCTTAATGAGAATTAAAAGTTCATGATTTCCCTCAAGTCCTCACCTATGCTTATTAGTTCATATTCATACTCAAAATAACATACATTTTGTAACAAAGCTTTAAAAATTCTAGAATAAAGAATTCCTGTGATCAGATATAAGCCAATCTTTCTTAATCAATCACATTAGGCTCATTGTTAGTATTTATACCTGGTAACTGTTCTGAAGTTGATCAATATTTTATTTCTTATTGTTGTGAGCATAAGTAACCTTAAGTCATTGTTTAGAGACTTCCATAATTAACTTAATGGAATGTTTTAGAGAACATAAAGAATCTGTCATATTTTCCAAAACTGGTGTATTGTGAGAAAGAGTTGAACAAATGTTTTGAAATTTCAGTAGTTTTCTGGTACTTAAAACAAAATATATTGCTCTATATTTGCATTTGGTGCCAAGTAGGAGTTAAATATGGAGAAGGCAATGGCATCCCACTCCAGTACTCTTGCCTGGAAAATCCCAGGGATGGAGGAGCGTGGTAGGCTGCAGCCCATGGGGTCTCTAAGAGTCAGACACGACTGAGTGACTTCACTTTGACTTTTCACTTTCATGCATTGGAAAAAGAAATGGCAATCCACTCCAGTGTTCTTGCCTGGAGAATCCCAGGGATGGGGGAGCCTGGTGGGCTGCCGTCTCTGGGGTCGCACAGAGTCGGACACGACTGAAGCGACTTAGCAGCAGCAGCAGCAGGAGTTAAATAAAACTGAAAAAGCCCTATTTAGCATTCTTGTAGAGTTCAACAAGAATCATCTTGTTATTTTCTTTTAAGGACAATGGTGAAAGTAAAATGAGTGTCTTTAGAAATCTGGGAGAAAATGCATCTTAAAATGAAGCGTTCATTTAAGAAAAGGCAGCAGCATAAATCCTCAAGGCTAATTGTCCTGAGTAGCACTTGAGTCGCTTAAGCCACCTGAAAATTCAATGGCTGAACGCTTCACTGCTTCTGCCACCCAGTGGGCAGGGCTGAGCCCGTAACTGAGACTATCACCTAAGGACTGAGAGTGCTACACCTCTGCTCATATCTTATCTTTTCCCACTGATAAGTGACTAACCCCATGTACTAGGTTTATATAGCAGGACTCAAGTGGTTAAACAAATTAAATTGGTGGTGGCCAACATTAACTGTTTTTAATACATGAATTCCAGATGCATTTCTCCTTAACAAGGAAGAGACTTCAGAGCCAAAAAGATGCCTGCTGAACTTCAAAAGGAAAGAATAAATGTTGCCTCTAGTTCAAAGCTCCCCCTAAAGTAACTTAGAGCAGTCATTTCAGAATATTATGTATTAAAATGATGGCAAACAGGTAGAATTAAGTCATCTCGGTTCAAATTCTTATAAAAAACACATATAGAGCTTATCCACTCAAGGTATTAACTAAATTCATTAAATCACTAATTCATATTACATTTCTTCATCAATTTACCTCATTACATTACCTACAGGTATCATTCACGTTTAAAAAACAGGTAAGTGGAATATAAACAATTGGACCAAATGGGAAAATACCACAACATTAAAGAAAATTCAGTGTACAGCAGTAAAGTTTTAAAAGAGGAAAACATGCTAGAAAAAATGAATAAAAAACATGATACATTATAAAATATTAATAAGTAAGTATTTTTATTTTTTTTCCATTCCCATTCTTTTTTTTAAATTTTATTTTATTTTTAAACTTTACATAATTGTATTAGTTTTGCCAAATATCAAAATGAATCCACCACAGGTATATATGTGTTCCCCATCCTGAACGCTCCTCCCTCCTCCCTCCCCATACCATCCCTCTGGGTTGTCCCAGTGCACTAGCCCCAAGCATCCAGTATCATGCATCGAACCTGGACTGGCATCTTGGGGGGAAAGTACCTATATTTTATTATTATATATTAATTATATATATATATATATAATATAAAATATATTATATTTTAAATAAAAATGAAAGAAAATTCCAACAATTACTAAGTGATTTGGTGCATCACACATCAATGGGATAACCAAATATCATATATCAAAATATCTTACAGATATAGGTACTTTCCCCCCAGTAACATATTTTTTTCTACATTTGAGGAAGCAATTTTGTCTAGGGCAGCAATGTGTCCAGTTAAAGTAAAAACAAGAACAAAAAAGGAGCAATTTGACCAATTCAAATAAACATACACATTTAAATACACAGCCTTTGCTCTCATGACTGTATATCGCTGAGCTTAGTCACTGACTGTGGAGAGAACTGGACTGTATTTCAAAATGAACACTCAAATTCATAGCACCTATCAAAAGATTCAGCAACCTATCAACAAGAATAATGCACCTACCATCCCAACACTGTATGAAGCGAGAGGACAGGAGACAAGGGCATTCTTAAGCAACAAATTCTGAAGACAGACCAAAGCATTATGCATATCAAGCAGGTTGTGAGGTCAATGTGCAGAAAATATCACAACGTAAGTTAATGCCAGCAAATGACACCCTGAAAACACCTTTTGAAAGTAGCCCTGACAACTAGAGCATCTGCAGACATTACTCCACATGGAAAGCCGCTCGGTGCAGCAGAAGGGCCTTATGGTTAAAAGGAAACGTTTGACAGGCATGCAAAATAAATGTGATTATAAATGCATATTTATTTATAACATAGATACAGAACATATATGTTATGTCTGTCTGTGTTAAGAGATGACTGGATTTCTAGATTTTTTTTTAATTTTTAGATAATATGGCAATGGTTTTTAAACTTCTGCACTTTTCCATTAATTATAAAAATATTTTGTTGAGAAACTTAAAGACCTGTTCAGTTCAGTTCAGTTCACTCAGTCACGCCCGACTCTTTGCAACCCCATGGACTGCAGCACACCAAGCTTCCTTGTCCATCACCAAATCCTGGAGTTTATTCAAACTTATGTCCATAGAGTCAGTGATGCCATCCAACCATCTCATCCTCTGTAGTCCCCTTCTCCTACCACCCTCAATCTTTCCCAGCATCAGGGTTTTTTCCAAGCAGTCAGTTTTTCGCATCAGGTGGCCAAAGTATTGGAGTGTCAGCTTCAGCATCAGTCCTTCCAACGAATATTTAGGACTGATTTCCTTTAGGATGGACTGGTTGGATCTCCTTGCTGTCCAAGGGACTCTCAAGAGTCTTCAGCACCACAGTTCAAAAGAGACCTGAATCCTAAGAAAAAACCGTGGCTTAATTTATTTAGAATTTTAGTAAGTGTTGAATGTTTAAAAGTTGTGTTCTTCCTTCCATTTTCTCTGACTTTCCCCCAGTTTTATACTACCCTCCCCTTTTCTAACGATTACATGAACATAATGTATTTCCTCATTTTCTAACACATTTTTACTTAGTCATTTAATTAGATCTGTCCTCAATTCTCAGTGCCTTTCTTTATATTCTGAATGTTTTTACCTCTCTAACTTTCAACATTTTGGCATTTTATAACTTATTCACTGGGGTTACTCAGCTATCATTACACAAAAGGAATAAACAACTAAAATATATCCCACCCCCTTTATTAATAGAGTGACAAGTGTATTATCTACTATATCATATATTTTATAGCCACATTTTATAATAACCTAGATGTTAGTGTTCTCATTTACATGAGTTAACCTAAGACCAGAAAGATAGCTCACTTTTTAAAATGTCAGTAACATTACAACTGGGATTCCACTGTGGTTCAGCTGATGAAGAATCCACCTGCAATGCAGGAGACCTGTGTTCGATCCCTGGGTTGGGAAGATCCCTTGGAGAAGGGAAAGGCTAACCGCTCCAGTATTCTGGCCTGGAGAATTCCATGGGCTGTATAGTCCATGGGGTCACAAAGTCGGACATGACTGAGCAACTTTCACTTTAACACTATAACTTGGGAGTTTTAACTGATAAAAGGGGGAAGCTGGGTTTATTCTATGAGGTTTTTGTCCAGATCTGTGAGTGGAACTGGTATTTTCCCCACAGCATGTCCCAGTTTAGATTAGTCACTTTTTTCTAGCCTCAGGAATGTCTTCTCTAGCATTTCTGAGTATCACGGCACTATTTCCACATGCATAAAATTTAGAGATGTAAAGGAAACCTTCGATCATGATTTTGAGCTATTAAATAAGTCCTAATTCTTATTAATAAAAATGTATCCCAAGCAAAAGCAATGGTAATACTTTGACAATACTCAAAGTATTACCTATATTGACATTTTCAATTATAGATCATCTCAGAAATGTGAGTAGGTAAGAATTTTTTTTTGAAAAATGGAAAAGCCTTTCTGCTTGCAATTTTGTGATAAAGTCAGGACCCATGGACTTAAAACTGACCTGGAAAGGAATTCCCATCAGAAGGTTTATTGTCATAGCATCATTCCTATAACCCGAGGGAAGCGATATTGTCTCTATCTGTCACTGCTAGTAGTAAGTATCTAAGTAACAAATGACTAATTGCTGTCCAAAAAGACAGGGCAAACTCTGGGCACAGAGCAGGGATCTGCATCTGGAGTAAACAAAGAGAAGGCAAAACTTTAGCAATTATGTTGATCCAAAGGGCTTGAGACAAACAGGAAATCCACTTTGTGTATATCAGCTAGGGGACAGAGAACAACCTCGAGTAAGGTGAATTAAAGCAAAGGGAGCATGGGAGGCTGAGGCCAGAAAAAAGAGTGACTGGAACGTAGCACAGGATCCCTTTTTTATGAGCTTGCAACCTCAGCCATAAGCCGGGATAAAACTCTCATGTACAACAAGCCAACGTGGACAGATGTTCAAAAACATCACTGATTAAAGGGTATTTGTTTAGCTGAAAAGTTAATTTACTGTGATAGATGAGTATTTCACTGCAAATGAAAATTTCACTTTGCTTTATATTAACACCTTCCATAGATAATTTGAAACTAATTTTGATGTTATTTTTCTGGAATATTTTCATCATTTCAGAAAGAAATTTTAATTTAAAATGCTATTTGCCTTGAAAAGAAAAAAGAAAATTAATTAGCATATTTTCTGTGTTTTAGAAGAATTAAACAGTTGTGATTCATCTCTCTGAAATTTATGCTCCAGTTCTTCAGGAAACACATATGATACAAACTCAATTCTATGCAAACACATAGCGATCTAATGTCTCTTGCTATCTGTGAATGATCCAATGCTCACAGTATCCAGCATTTTCTCTTCCTTTAGTTAAATATGTGAATTCTCATGCACAGATATAAAGTAGAAATCAGACCATAAATTCACCATAAATTAGTAACTGGAAGTCATTAGCATAGTTATCAACCTTAAAGATATTTTAAATTGCATTTTTAGCATTAAAAAAAAAAGTTATCGGTACCAACAATTAAATGAACATTTTTCTTTGAGTCAGAAAAAAGTGAAAAAAGTAATAACGAAAAACCTTATAAAGGTATAATTGGGGAAAGAGTTCTGTTAATGCTAAAATACAAGTCTATATATAATCATTTTCTAATTTTGGTGAAAACATAAATATACAGCTGTAGTTTTAGATGAACTGTTCTTTTTAATTGCTATCTAGTATTTTCCACAATAATGTGATAATACGTAGCTCAACGGCACACTTATCAGTGAAGATACTTTTTTCTCATGCAAACCTTAAAATCAGCAAGGATTGAAGCTGAAGCTGCTTTTGCCATTTACTTACCTGGTATCACAGATTGCAACTATTTGGTTTCCCATTTTCCTTTCTTTTTTTCTAAGTACACCCAGAAAAACTGGTGGGGAATTACTCAGTGAAATCAATTTAGCCATACCCCGTGCAGCTCAAACCAACTATCCCTTCTGGAGAAAGAATTGATTCCCTCAGCTGCTGCACATTCTGCCAGCCCATGGACCTCAGCTGTCAGCCTTCTCCACTGACCGCTTACCCTTGTTAAATTCACACCCCTTTCCTACAGCAGCCTCACACCTGAAGCCTGACCAAGAGGGGGCAGATATCAAAGCCTGCCCCTCTCTTCCAACTTCAGATAATATTGAGGGTCCATAGAGCTATTCAATTGTACAAGGGCTTTCCTGGTGCCTGAGCAGTAATGAATCCACTTGCACTGCAGGAGACTTGGGTTTGATCCTTGCGTCAGGAAGATGGCATCCCACTCCAGCATTTGTGGCTAGGAAATCCCATGAAATGAAGAGCCTGGTTGGCTGCAGTCCATGGGGTCGCAAAAGAGTTGGATACAACTTAATTAAATAATAACAACAGCTGTAAAATATTTGGTAGACCATGCTGCAGTCATACTTCTCTTTTTGCCCAATCCTGTTTCCTTCCCCTCACTTCCACAGGTTTTGACATCTAGAGATGAAATGTCGTGTACTCTGTTCTCTTTCTCAGAATTGGCTTCTCAAACAATCTAACCTGTGATATTAGAAAGTCCTTATAAATACAATATACTTTATCATGTAACTGAATATCAGTATAGAAGAGACCAGCAGTCTAATTCCTTCATACCATTAGGCGTAATTGCTCAGTTGTGTCTGACTCTTTGCTACCCCATGGACTGTAGCCCATCAGGCTCCCCTGTCCATGGGATTCTCCAGGCAAGAATATTGGGGTGGGTTGCATGCCCTCCTCCTGGGTATCTTCCCTACCCAAGGATCAAACCTAGGTCTCCTGCACTGCAGGCAGATTCTTTACCATCTGAACTACCAGGGAAACCCCATTATTACTTTTAAGCCCTTTTGTAAATTCAAGTCATCATAAGAAGCTGAAGAAATTTCACTTCATCATAAGGTTTGTGCATTCCCTACAACTTTCATATCACCATATTCAACTCCTCACCCCTGAATTGTTTGTAATTCATGAACTATCAGCAGCAAAATTCTCTATATTCTCAAGTTCCTTTCTAAACAGTTCCTTAAATTTCCTTTTCTAACTAAAAAAAATTAGAGTGTTCTTTTCTCTAGAGTTCTGTCTAATGGTAGCTGTTTACTCTGCAGCCTTCCTTATACCACAGACGATCTCTCTACTAGTCTTTGCCATTTCTAAATTATTTTATATATTCAACCTTCACCCCTAGAAATGAAATTTAATGTTATTAGATTCTATCTCTTATTCTTCTTTGCTGTAGTCATAAAAAATAAATAGTATAATATTTCTTCTAATTATTCTAAAATATGGTTTATTATTACTCTCAAAATGCTGCTCTCAAAATGTCAGTGACTTCAATATCCTTATAATTAATATTTACTATGATCACCTAAGCTCTGCCAAAAATCCAGAAATAGCAACATTAAAAGCACCAAATTAATAAATAATATTTCATAAAAACTTATTTTGCATAAAACAAGTTCACAAACTGGGAGCTTTCACATTCAAAACTGATATGAGACTCAGGGACCTGACATTACAGGATGGCTTGTAAGTTGAAAATGAGGAAGTTGTTTAACCTTTACAGTGATTGGCTATTACAATGGAGTTTTGTAGACATTAGGGGATTGTTTAAAAGTGTGCTACACCACTGTAGAAAGATGACAAATTTATTTTATGGTTATTGTAGGTATTTATGAGAAATAATTGAAGTTAAGTTTCATTTACATCCATGAAATAAGCTAAATTTTGTTTTGTTTACATGGCTTAAATTATCTTATCTGCTCAGGTAATTTTCATATCTGGTTTTCATTTTATACTAAACACTTCTCCATTCTTGAATTTTTCACATCCAACAGTCTTGCATACTTCTTTGCCACCTGATCCTATGTTATATTGCAGAATTGTCATTAACAATGATGGTGTCCCTTCAGTTTCAAACCTACTTTTCCTTTCTTCCTACAAAGCCACTTGTCTAACTGTTCCTTCTCATTATTTAATTCTGACAATCATTTGACCACAAAGGAAATTCCAATCCATGGAAGCAGCCAAATTATATTGTTTCTATGTCATTCCAGCCCATCCCCTAGGTTCAGTTCAGTTCAGTCGCTCAGTCGTGTCCGACTCTTTGTGACCCCATGAATCGCAGCACGCCAGGCCTCTCTGTCCAGCACCAAATCCCGGAATTCACTCAGACTCACGTCCATCAAGTCAGTGATGCCATCTCGCCATCTCATCCTCTGTCGTCCCCTTCGCCTCCTGCCCCCAAGCCCTCCCAGCATCAGAGTCTTTTCCAATGAGTCAACTCTTCATATAAGGTGGCCAAAGGACTGGAGTTTCAGCTTCAGCATCATTCCTTTCAAAGAAATCCCAGGGCTGATCTCCTTTAGAATGGACTGGTTGGATCTCCTTGCAGTCCAAGGGACTCTCAAGAGTCTTCTCCAACACCACAGTCCAAAAGCATCAATTCTTCGGCACTCAGCTTTCTTAAAAGTCCAACTCTCACATCCATACAAGACCACTGGAAAAACCATAGCCTTGACTAGACGGACCTTTGTTGACAAAGAAATGTCTCTTCATTTCAATATGCTATCTAGTTTGGTCATCACTTTCTTTCCAAGGAGTAAGCGTCTTTTAATTTCATGGCTGCAGTCACCATCTGCAGTGATTTTGGAGCCCAGAAAAATAAAGTCTGACCCTGTTTCCACTGTTTCCCCATCTATTTCCCATGAAGTGATGGGACCAGATGCCATGATCTTCATTTTCTGAATGTTGAGCTTTAAGTCAACTTTTTCACTCTCCTCTTTCACTTTCATCAAGAGGCTTTTGAGTTCCTCTTCACTTTCTGCCATAAGGGTGGTGTCATCTGCATATCTGAGGTTATTGATATTTCTCCCAGCAATCTTGATTCCAGCTTGTGCTTCTTCCAGCCCACCATTTCTCACGATGTACTCTGCATATACGTTAAATAAGCAGGGTGACAATATACAGCCTTGACGTACTTCTTTTCCTATTTGGAACCAGTCTGTTGTTCCATGTCCAGTTCTAACTGTTGCTTCCTGACCTGCATACAAATTTCTCAAGAGGCAGGTCAGGTCTTCTGATATTCCCATCTCTATCAGAATTTTCCACAGTTTATTGTGATCCACACAGTCAAAGGCTTTGGCATAGTCAATAAAGCAGAAATAGATGTTTTTCTGGAACTCTCTTGCTTTTTCCATGATTCAGTGGATGTTGGCAATTTGGTCTCTGGTTCCTCTGCCTTTTCTAAAACCAGCTTGAACAACTGGAAGTTCACGGTTCATGTATTGCTGACGCCTGGCTTGGAGAATTTTGAGCGTTACTTTACTAGCGTGTGAGATGAGTGCAATTGTGTGGTAGTTTCAGCATTCTTTGGCATTGCCTTTCTTTGGGATTGGCATAAAAACTGACCTTTTCCAGTCCTGTGGCCACTGCTGAGTTTTCCAAATTTGCTGGCATATTGAGTGCAACACTTTCACAGCATCATCTTTCAGGATTTGAAATAGCTCAACTGGAATTCCCCTATGTTATATAATCCCCTAGGTTATAAAGGAATAAAACAATCTCAAAAAGTTTTTGAAATGTGGTTTATTTGATAGCAAGGGATTGACTGTGTGGATCACGACAAACAGTGAAAAATTTTTAAAGAGATGGGAATATCAGAACATCTTATCTGTCTCCTGAGAAACCTCTATGCAGGTCAAGAAACAACAGTTAGAACCTTAAATAGAACAATATACTGGTTCAAAATTGGGAAGGGAGTACCACAAGGCTATATATTGTCACCCTGTTTATTTAACTTATATGCAGAATATATAATGCAGAATGCCAGGCTGGATGAGTTATGAGCTGGAATCAAGATTGCCCTGAGAAATACCAATAACCTTAGATACACAGATGATACGACTCTAATAGTGAAGAGGAACTAAGAGCCTCCCACTGAGGGTGAAAGAGGAAAGTAAAAAAAAAAAAAAACTGGCTTAAAACTCAACATTCGAAAAATGAAGATCATGGCATCTGGTCCCATCACTTCATGACAAATAGAAGGGAAAAAAATGGAAGCAGTGACAGATTGTCTCTTTGGGCTCCAAAATCACTGCAGATGGTGACTGCAGCCACAAAGTTAGAAGACTCTTGCCTCTTGGAAGGAAAGCTATGACAAATCTAGACAGCATATTAAAAACAAAGACATCACTTTGCCTACAAAGGTCCATCCAGTCAAAGTTATAGTCTTTCCAGTCATCATGTATAGATATGAGAGTTGGACGATATAGAAGGTTGAACACTGAAGAATTGATGTTTTTGAACTGTGATGTTGGAGAAGACTCTGGAGAGTCTCTTGGGCAGCAAGGAGATCAAACCAGCCAATCCTGAAGGAAATCAGCTCTGAATACTCATTTGAAGGACTGATGCAGAAGTTAAAGCTCCAAGCTGAAATTTTGGCAACCTAATGTGAAGAGACAACTCACTGGAGGAGAAGAGGGTGGCAGAGGTTGAGGTGGTTGGACAGCATCACCAACTTAATGGACATGAACTTAGGCAAACTCCGGGAGATAGAGAGGGACCAGAGGCCTGGTGTGCTGCAGTCCATAGGGTGGCAAAAGATTTGGACAGGAATTAGTGATTGAACAGCAACAAGGGAAGTAAGAGTAAAGAAGTTCAGGGTAGCAGTGAAGCTGAACATCTGCATCCGTTTATTTTCTCAGCACTACATTAACTCCTACACGTCTGGAGCAGATCAGGTTGGGAGGTTGTGTAGTGGTAGTAAAAATAGTATACCTGTGGGATCTCTGGCTGTTTTTCTTAATAATATACACATATACAGTATTATATATTATGGGATATTATTATAAAGCCCTACCAAAAATGGTTCAACCCCGAATACCACTGAAAATATTTATTATATATTTGTTATTGCACAGCTATGTGCATGTACAGTAACGAAAATATGATTTACTAAGAGTACAAAGGCCTCACTATATCTTGTCTTCATGCCTCTATTTTTAGTTGCTTAGAATTCCTGGCACAGCAATACAAAAACTGCTCTGAATATGTACTTAATTTCAGACTCCTCTATCACCCTCCATACGTTCCTGGTTAAATCTCACTCTTTGAATCTGCACTCAGACAGCTAAACAAGAGTGTAGAAAAATGACAAAGCCATGTTGATTGGAACTTAAATTTGTATCACTAAGTAAAGTGTTATATGGTAGACAATTGCATCTCATTTCCTTAGATTATTCTTATTCTAGATGAGATTTTACACCTCCTCCCTCTTCAAACCTCCAACGCTCTGCCACATTTTCTGATAATAATATCTACATGTTCTTATCTCCATATCTACACACAAATTTGAATTTTTTAGCCAATATGCCACTTCCTACATCCCCTTCCTACTCTACATCCTCCTGAATTTTCTCTCCCACATCTATAAAACATCCGCTCCCCAAATTATAGCTTCTCTCACCTAAATTATCAAATATGCCCCCCCTGAGAAATGATTCCGTTTATCATACAACACTCGGCAATGTCACTACATATTGTAAAGTTCTCCTGACTCCATACACCCTCTAGCTACTCCTCCACCTCCCTTTCCCCTTTTAGCACAAAATCATTTAAAAGTATATTATTAATGCATTTAAAATGTTAATTGAAAATGATATATGTACCCCGATGTTCATAGCAGTGTTATTTATAATAGCCAAGATATGTGCCCATCAACAGATGAATGGATAAGGAAGATGTGTTATATATACATAAGGGGAAAGCACTCAGACACAAAAAAGAATGAGACAATGTAATTTGCATCAACATGGATGGACTTGGAGGGCATTATGCCAAATGAAATAAGTCAGAGAAAGATATAAACTGTATGATATCACATTTTTGTGGAATCTAAAAAATACGACAAGCTACAGCACATAAGAAAAAAATAAAGCAGACTCACAGATATAGAGAACAAACTAGTGGTTACCAGTGGAGAGAGGGAAAGAAGGCGGGGCTGTACTGGTGTAGGGAACTAAGAGATTCCAGCTATTACATATAAAATAAACTGCAAGAATATATTGTACAACACAGGGAATATAGCCAACATTTTATAGCAACTGTAAAAGGAGTATAAGCTTGAAAATTGTGAATCATTATGTTATACATCTATAATATATAATATTTATATCAATTATATTTCAGTAAGTAAATAGATAAATAAATTGAATAGGTAAATAGGCTATCAGCCTTTAAAAAATTGTAGTGTAATTGCTCTCTATACCTTCATTCCTCGAATTCTATCATAAGTCCACAAATTGGACCATTTCTTTCTCCATGTTTTACCAGGCACCACAAATTCTAATGATAATTTATAATGAAAATATATTTTCAGAAAGTCAAACTTTCTCACCACTATGGTTCCCTCTCCCAGGCCTCCTCACCTCCTCACAGGCATATCCTGAGTATTCCCGGGCCTGATTTCTCTCACCCCTTCAGACCCACTCAGTCTGGAGGACTCGGATGCTCTTATGTGCTAATGACTTCCAAATCTACCTAGAGGCCCTGTTCTTTCCTGGACTCCAGGGTTGCATATCTTATTCCTTATCTTATTTATCCAGTTGGGTAACTTAAAAATCAATGTATCCAAAACCAAAGAGATCCAAAACTTGGATTTCTAATCTTCTGTCAGTAACAGACCTGTTCTTTTTGCTTCCTAATTCAATTCTTAAATAAGAAAAAATTTCCCTTATTTGTTGAGGCTAAATTTAAACAGATAAATTACTTGAGTTTTGTTTCCAAAGATGTTTACAAGGTTTCACCATTCTTCCCTACCTCTGTCATTGTCTGACATCTCCATTACTGGGGTTGACTCATAATTGCTTCCTGTGCTAGAACTTTCACTTCTGCAATTATTCACCACAGGGCAGCTGAGGCCCTCCATTAAAGAAAATCAAGTAAACAATTTCAGTCTTTCATTTATTATCTTCCAATGGCTTTCCATGTTTTTTTTCAAAATGATACCTAATCACCAACAATAAGAAAAACTACCATTAATAGCCAATTGTCATCAGTTTTAGCAAAGGCTTTCCAACCTCACATCTCATTACTCTCCTCCTATTTCTATGAGCTCCAGGACACTGGCCTTCTTACCAGTTATAGACAATGCCACATGTCCATCTCTAGGTCATGGTCCTGCCTCTCTTCCCTGCCTGGGGTAGCACTCTCAAATGCTTGCAGAGTCACTTATTTACTCCAAGCCTCTGTCAAATATCTTCCTGAACATCCTCCACACATCGCACTTTCCTGGTTTTATCATCCCCCTTCTTTGTAGCACATACGGCCTGAAATATTAAACCTGTTTACTTAAATATCTACTTTCTTCCTCCAAAATATAAGTTATGGGAAGACAAGGGTTGTTTTTAGTTTGATTTTTCATTCCCTTGCAGTTTCCAGTGCCTGAAACAATGTCTGAATATTGAGTATCCCCTCAATGATTATTTGTTGAATAAACAGATACGCATCTATTCTTGAGAAACTTCTTTCAAATGATATCATTTTAAAGTATGATTTAGTTGATGAAGTTGTAGAATTGCTTCCACTGCCTCTCTAAAAGGAGAACTATTCTTTGTTTTGTCATATGCCTTATACCACTATATTCTGTCTCCACAAGTAGCAAATATGTATTTATTAATGAATGGAAACAGTTAATTTTGGCCATGGAGTTTAAAGCTCCTTTGGATCATATGGATCAGTAATATCTAAAGACCTTCTTAAGTTTTAGCTAATTCACTCCATGCTTACACAAGTAATTTTCTCATTTTCCAAAGCATACGGTTCATTGACATCACTGCAAGGGACTACTCTGAAATTTAATAAATCAGATTTATTGAGCAGCTACAGTATGACAGTCATGGTGCTTGGTACTTTAAAACTGTGTGTCCCCATTCCTGCAATAATTCTGCAAAGTTGGGTATTTATCCTACTCACAGAGGAAGATAATGCTTTGTAAAGGTAAGCAAGCTTCCATATTGAAACACAGTTCTCTTAAATTGAAGTCTTTAACCTTTTTATAAGATCTTATTGAATTATGTAACCCACTCCAGTATTCTTGCCTGGGAAATCCCATGGACAGAGGAGCCTGGCAGGCTACAGTCCATGGGGTCACAGGAGTCAGACACAACTCAGTGACCACAGTGAGAAAAGCCATCAGCTCAGTGACGGCCCCGCAACAGATGCACCACATCATGCATTACTTGCTTGTAGTCTCTTCCCAATAATACTTGGTCCTCTCCGTGGAGCAGAGGCAATGATCACCAAATGTTTCACTTCTGCCCTACATATTTTTAGGCCTTTGGAAGTTGAATGAAACCCTACACAATGTGAAATAAAGTGATGTGTATTAATTCTGGACTGAACAAAAGCATGTGTGGGATTCTCCACTCTCTTCTTCCTCCACGGGGGAAGTGGAGGACCAGTGCTTTACAGAGCGTGGCTCCAGGGTGATGGGGCCTCAGCCACATTGGACTCCTGAGTGAGTACTGAAGCAGAAGCCATCCGCAACCCCTCGGCTCATCTTTTACTCATGCGCCATAAGCAAGAAATAAACTTTTGTTTTAAGCCAGTGGTTGGGGGAGAGAGTCCATTCTGGCAAATATAATCATTAAAATATTTATGAAGTCAACTTACTGATATGGCTACCAAATCACTCACTTAGGAAATATAGTTATTTAAAAACTTCAGATCACAGTGTATTGACTATATTAAACTGAACCGTCAATCTGTTTTTTCCCAATTCATTGTTTTTAATCATGCAGACATAAATCCCATCAAGCTACATCACTTCATCATCATTTCTACTACTAACTTTAGTAATATTGTTTTCTGTAATTTAATATCAAAATTTCAGGCCAATCTTGCATTAAAAAATTACATTTTTAGAGTATTTGCACTCTTTAAAAATGTCCAAAT
Organism: Bos indicus; assembly: GCF_029378745.1. Classification (NCBI taxonomy): domain Eukaryota; kingdom Metazoa; phylum Chordata; class Mammalia; order Artiodactyla; family Bovidae; genus Bos; species Bos indicus. The sequence goes on from NC_091771.1 coordinate 6,826,871, forward strand.
CCTATTAACTATGTAGGATAGTTTGTTTGTAAACTTCTCTCATATTTATATTTGTTCCTCACATTTTATTTATTTTTTCTGAAGAAACAGAAAATTTTGATTTATTGAAGCAATTTAAGCAAAACAAGCAACTAAAGCATAATTACTTTGAACATTTGCAAGCAGAAATATAAGAATGCCAGAGATCTTATTCTCAGACCTAAGTCCCTGTTAACTGTTTAAATTATATAAAAAACGGAGGAAAAAATCAGGTTGAAAAAATGCCATCCTGAAAAAGAATCAGTTTAGTTTATACATTAATGTTCTCCTAAAGACCTAGTGAGTGAAACACAACATTTATGATCAACAGAAATGGCCTTCTGACAGAAAACAATTATGAGCTGCATAAAAGTATATGTTTTAACTATTTTACAAGTGGTTGACAAGTTTTCCCAGCACCACTTGTTAAAGAGATTGTCTTTTCTCCATTGTATAGTCTTGCGTCCTTTGTCAAAGATAAGGTGTCCATAGGTGCATGAATTTATCTCTGGGCTTTCTATTTTGTTCCATTAACTCAACTTCTCTCCCCCTTCCTGTGGTGGATTCATTTCGATATTTGGGAAAACTAATATAATATTGTAAAGTTTAAAAATAAAATAAAATTAAAAAAAAATAAAAATTAAATTAAATTAAAAAAATATATATTCTAGTAGTTTTAACTGATTTTAAACAACTTTTGACACAAAGATATCCTCTAATAATAATGTTATTTCAGTGTCATAAAATAGACATGGGATCATAACTCCTCCTAAAGGAGGTCAATCCTGGGTGTTCATTGGAAGAACTGATGTTGAGGCTGAAACTCCAATATTTGGCCACCTGATGCGAAGAGCTGACACATTGGAAAAGACCCTGATGCTGGGAAAGAATGAGGGCAGAAGGAGAAGGGGACAACAGAGGATGAGATGTTTGGATGGCATCACTGACTCTATGGACATGGGTTTGGGTAGATTCTGGGAGTTGGTGATTGACAGAGAGGCCTGGTGTGCTGTGGTTCATAGGGCAGAAAAGAGTCGGATACAACTGAGCGACTGAACTGAACTGAACACAACTCCTCCTACCAATATGGGTACTTTCAGAAAGAATAACCTTATTTCAGGCATAAATTTTTCAAAAATTATTTTGGCACATGCTCACAATTTGTACTATAAACTGTATACTGGTTTATAGCCAGTATGTAGATATACTTTTTCCAATTAGTTAGTATATATCGGTTATGTCCTTGGGAAGTAGCACTGCTCAAAAATAGGATTTAGGTAGTGGGAGACAAGTAATACCTACTTTGAAACGTTTTCCTTCTGAAATTAGTGTAGAACTTTGGGGTAATTCATTTGTGTATCAGGGTATCAGAACCAAACATAGATTTTTGGAGAAAAATCCCAGACTTGCTTTTCTGTATCTGAGTGCCCATCTCTAGGGAGATGATCTTTCAAACATATGGCAGTCTTGGTCTGGGTCCTAAAAACTAATGCAATATTGTAAAGTAATTAGCCTCTAATTAAAATAAATAAATTTTTAAAAAAGTACAGTAGGAGAGTGCAACAGCTGGCATACTGGGCCTGGCCTCCAGTGAACAGGCAAGAAGAATTACCAGCTGGAGGAGGAAGAGGCAGTGGAAGATGGTAGAGTTGAAGGATCAGCAGCAGTAGAAGATGAGACAAACTGCATGAATTTCATGCTTGAAATTCAAGTCTGAGAGTTCACACTTAAAGGCCTATACGCATGGAACTTACTGAATACTAGTATATTAGTTTGCTCTTGAAGTGAAGACTCTTTGTGACCCCATGGACTGTAGCCCACCAGGCTCCTTGGTCCATGGAATTTTCCAGGCATGAATACTGGAGTGGGTTGCCATTTCCTTCTCCAGGGGATCTTCCCGACCCAGGGATCGAACCCAGTCTCCCACACTGTAGGCAAATGCTTTACCATCTGAGCTACCAGGTAAGCCCATAATCAACCAGAAAAAATGCCAGTGATTTAATAAAGAGTAATATTTCTGTTCTGACCATTTTAGATGCAACCATTATTCTGTTTTTTTCCCCCCTCAAAGTATTTTTGATAATTCTATTTCTCACAAATTAAACTTATGGTTTATTTCTTCTTCTTGATAAATCTAACCTTCTCCAACTTTCTTTTAAAAATAATTTTGCTATGTTAATTGCTCTTGGCAATGCCTCCAATTTCATATCTGCTACAAATTTCATTAACACACTGTTTTCTCCATCTTCCAAATCATTAATTAAGTTGTTAAACAAGATCAACCCTCACACTGATCCCTGTGACACTCCATTAAATACACTGACATTTTGTTTGGTATACTTCAGCTAGTTTTAAATTCACAAGGCTCTGCTTTTATCCAAGCCAATTTGAATTTTTATCACTATTCCTTGACACTTCATGAAATATTTTATTTGCTATTCTTAAGTAGATATATTGCATATCATTGGGTACTTTGTGGTTGAAGTAGCCTGGAATTATTTAAAAATTATGAATTTTGAGGTATAATTACTTTAATAGAAAAGTTCCCAGTTATTTTTCTCATAATATTTTTCATTAATTATGTGCATTATTAGTATTTTATTCAACTCTTTTTGAGACATCTCCAATTTCTTTTTTACAATGCAAGTTTCTCTCTAATTCTATACCCTTTTCAAAAAATAATACTATTTTATTGACAATTATCTTCATACTGAAATATACATATCTAGATTCACTAAAATACATTTCATCATATAATTTTGTGTTTATTATTTGTTTTCCATAATTCCTTTATTATTGATTTTTCAAGTCTGATACTTGTTAATTTGCCAGCACACATGACTTTCATTATTGATCCTAATTAATTCACATTCATTTTAAATACTTTTGTTTATGTAGATTTAACCATTTCTTTCAAATTCTAACCTATTCACAAAGGCTGTTTATTTGGCAATTGAACTTATAATTGTGCAATAATAGAGACTCCAATCATTTTGCAAGTTTTAAATCTATTTATTCATCTTGAACCTAAATAATACACAGTGTTTCTTACTTATCAAAAAGTTTAGATAATTTATTTCTTCAAAATTAGTACTAAAATGCATTTTCTTTCATTTGATACCATATTACTCATAGAACAATATATTATTTAATTAAAAATAAAGATTAATTAATAGTAAACAAATCATGATTGGACTTTTTTCTAAAGACTTACGGACTATAAACTTTTATATTTTAACAGTTCATTGTGCACTTACACATAATCTGCTATGTTTCAAAAAGTGTAATGGGCACTGAGGATTTCACAAGTTGAATGAGACCCAAGTTGACTTAGGACAGGACACAAGAATGCTGATTACTTATCAGAGAAGACTATGAACCAGAAAAGAATATAAATTGAACCTTGGTTTTCATAGAGAAGATCTCATAGGAAAATCAAGTGGATCTGACCAGAAGACACTTGAAAAGGCTCAGAAGTTCAAAATGTAAGAGATCAGGTAGGTCAGGAAAGCAAAAAAATCCGCTTTTATATTGGGTAGGCATATAAGTTTGTCCTCTCCAACTTTAAGCTTGGAGTTTACCCAACTGCATTTCAAGAATAAGCATATTTTGTGGAACATTTTTCAGTTTCATTTATCTTGGAGAAGCAAAAGTGGGGGTGACACATAGAATTGAAAAAGTGGGAAAAAATCACACAGAGAAATGAAGAACCACACTTCATCTTTTTTACTTGTCTTTTACTCAGACCAAAAAATTGTAAGATTTGGAAGGTTTATTCTTGGGAAAAACTGAGCTGCCTTAAGGGAGAGGACTTCTAGATATGGATGTATATGGACTGCACTTACTTACTCACTAACTGATCTTCATTTATACATTAGCTGTTGACAAAGCATACAATTTCTAAGTAAATTTTATTGAAAAAGCCAACAGAGGACTTGTGAAACAACATTGCAATAGTAAAGAGAGATAAAAATAAATAACTAAAAAATGGAACTCTGATGAAACAGAAGTAGAAGGAAATAAAAGAAAGGAGTTTAGATACTAGGTTTCATATTTCAGAAAAATAATAAAAAGTGATCATTTAGCATTGGGTGCTATTAAAATGTAGAAAAAAGAAAATCATAAAATATAAAAGTAAAATGACATGCATTTTAAAACATCAAATCTGATGGATAAAACTCAGCACTTCCTAAGATAAAAAATGAGAACAATGAGACAATTAGGAATCCATTAATTAAAATGTTGGGCTTCCCTGGTGGCTCAGTTGGTAAATAATGTGCCTGCAGTGTAGGAGACTCAGGTTTGATCCCTGGGTTTGGAAAATCTGCTGGAGAAGGAAATGGCAACCTACTCTAGTATTCTTGCCTGGGAAATCCCATGGACAAAGGACCCTAGTGGGTTTCAGCAGGATTGCAAAGAATCGGCTAAGACTTAGCAACTGAACTACCAATTATAATGCTAAGGGGAAAAAAAAAAAAAACAACAGGGGGAAAAAAAAAAAAGCTAGGGAAAGTATTGCATTAAAACAAACAAAATTCCTCCAAAACTGAAGAACATGAGTCTATTATTGAAAGGATCCAGTGAGTGTCAATCCCATAAAATGTTGAAGAAGAAGAAGATACCAAGGTATCATTATAAAATCTCTAAACATATCTTAAGCTTTCAGGAAGGCATAAATCAGACTTTGTTATATGAAAGTTGTTGAAAATTAGACTTGAGAAATAATTTAATATACAATACTGGGTGAAATGGTTTCTGCATAAAATTCTTTATCCACCTTTGTTAGTTTCCTAGGATTGTACGATTTTGGTTTTTTAAAACAACGGAAATGTAGTCTCTCAAGTTGTTGTGAACACAGTCCTTCCTGTGACTCTAGGATAGAATATTTCCCTGACTTTTCTATTTTATAGTGGCTCCAGGCATACCTGGTTTGGCATTGCATGGCTCCAATCTCTGCTTCAATCTTGACATGGTTTTCTCTCCCCCAGGACTTAATCTCAAATCTCCCTATTCCTTTATTTTATAAGAACACTTTCTCATTGAAATTAGAGAACATATTAAATCCAAAATAATTTCATCTCAAGATCCTTCACTAAATTGAATCTGTTAAGACCCTTCTACTAAAAATGGTCACGTTCACAGGTTATGAGAGTTAGGACACAGACATGTCTTTTTTTATGGGGGCCATTATTTAGTCCACCATGCCTATCAAATTATATATCAATGCATATATACTATGTGTATATATATGTATATATATACATATATACACACACACACATATATATATGTATATATATAGGCTTCTTTTTTAATAAAATCAAATCTTAGAATAGCCCCCTCCCTTGCACTCTTTCATGAAATCTAATGGAGACTGGGCTGCAGTAAACAATAAATTAACCAAGAAAATGTACTACTAATTGCAGAGTGAATAAGAGCTCCAGCAGAGGAGAGCATGGGCAGAAATTCCAAAAGGAAAGGACAATTTCATGGCACTAGGAGTGTATCAAGTCACAGAGTCCCAGTTAAAGCAGAATATGGTAAGTTTCCAAGAGAGAGGCAATCAGGAGAAGAAAAATGGAGTTTGCACATTTGAAAAATATTGGTAGGTATTTGAAAGATCTGGTGAAATAGATAAAACAGCAATGTAAATTTTATGAATAAAACTGTTATGTAAGGAGAACACTGTCTCCAGAAAAAATTAACATATAATGAAGAAAATCATACATGACATTTTTTAGTACAGAAGAAACTATAATCATATGAAAAAGATACAGATGGACCACTGATTTAACCAAAAATTGTGATAAAACTACATTGAAAGAATAAAAAGAGGGGATGTATTTTCAGAGAAGAAAGCCTGTAAGATGTCAATCTTATTCTGTGATGTAGGATGTAAGTAGATAATGTTCAGCTTAATAAAGGGCAGAACAGCATATCTTATGCTACTTGGAAGTATGAAGATAAGGGAGGGAGAGTGGGGAGGAAAGTACCAGATTAGAGTTCTGCCCTTTTTCAGCATCAGTCTTTTTGTTCAGTATGGTCTTTAAACTATATACATGTAACATGTTAATTGTAACTTAAAAAATTGAATGATATTGTACTGAATGATCTTACCTGATATATGAGTTAACCCTGTCACTTAAAATTTAGAGTATTTTGTATTTTATAAATTATATAATTTGATCCTTTAAACAAACTTGAGCAAGAACAGATATTGTTAACTTCATTTTAATGCTGAACATAATTTGGAAAGTAGGTGGCATTTCAAAGACATATTTAATGAATTGCAATGCCTGATATGGTTTATTTCCAGTTTAATATTGTTTATGTTCCAGTGTAACTCACTCTGTTAAACATAGAGCAATTTATTTTCTCTTGCTTTAGCTTTTATTTTCTATTAAAATATTACTTCATTGTGTGTGTTTTGCTAAAATTCCTAAAAATTACTTGGAACTTATCTCTGAATTTTTCTAAATGACTTCTTGTCATTAGATTCCCCTAAACCCATTAAATTTGGCTGAGCATGGATGTTTCCCTCCCTAAAAATCCTCAGAGGCACATAGCTACCATATGTAATTGGGCATCCTGAACCAAATTACACTCATAAAATAGGGCTTAAGTTTTCAGATCTTAAATGTATCATCTGAGAAAGATTTCCTGTGGATGTTTATACCAAGTATTGTCTCATCAGCAGTCAGCAACACTGACAAGGCATAAAAGAGGGGAGAAAGCACAGACACACAGAACGGATGGAAAAAGAAAGGTTCCTGAACAGAAAATCAACACAATGCTTCAAGGACTCTGGCTACAAAACCTTCTCTGTTTTAATGATGCTCTCCATTCGTAAATTCTTCTTGAGACCAGCAAATTGTATGCTTGTTTAGTCTGCTTTGCTTAATAAGCATTTCTGCACACAACCCTACACATAGAGTTTAAGGATGGGATTTCTTTGGATATTTATTTAGTTTTATGAAATACAAGTTAAAGTAGTATTTGCATTTTTATCTTGAATAATCCTTCTATCTCAAATTTTAATTAACACTCAGGACCCCATATCACTAATTTTATTGCATTATCATTTTTATTTTTCATTAATCTCCTCAAAGAATCTAACTAGTCCTTTCACTATAATGAAATAAACTATGATTTATTATCAATCAATATTCTACTTGAGAACCAGTTTCACTTAGTCTAAAGATAGAAATGAAGAAAGAGTAGATATTTAAGTGTTTTGCATAGTTCTTTTATTTATTTATTTTTTTGCATCATTCTTTTAAAGGAATCAAATATGAAGGAAATTTTGATATTGGAATAAAGATGTACAATGTACAGGGAATAATGTTTATAATAAGATAAAATCATAATTTTATGTTGTGATCATAGGACCAGAAAAATGCAAATGGATTCCTTACATTTAGTAAATTAAACTTTAACTATATATACATGTGTGTATTTATAAATAATATTCTGTACATTGTCCAAGCATATTTCTTTCACATAAATACTAAATCAGACAAAGTATTGAATATAAGTCACATATATAAAGATCAATAAGTAAAAGCAGCTTTTTAGTTATATCTCTGGATTCTGTAATGAGAGATCCAGGATGAGCTCAGCTGGGTTGTTCTAGAACTGGGTTTCTTGTAAGTTTATTAATGAAGTTGTTGGTCACTGTTGCAGTTATCTCAAGGACACTTTTCCAAGTTCATTCACATTTTTGATGGTAGGCAAAAAGGCGTCTACATGTAAACTCATTCACACACCTGTGGTTCCTTCTCAGGTGGACTTTGTGTTGGCTGTCTGAGTGTCCTTGCAATATAGCAGCTGGCTACCCTGAGAATGAGTTATGAGGAAAATGAGAAAGAGAGAGGAAGGGAGAGAAAGGCAGGGGGGAATGGGGGAGGGAGAGAAACTCAAGAGGGAAGTTGAAATCTTTGATAATCTAGTGTTGGATGTAACATTTCTACTATATTCTATTCACTAGAAGCAAGTCATGTAACCTCGACAACAAACCAGAGGAAGGAAATTAAGCACCACCTCTTCGGAGGAGAGATATAAAAGAATTTGTCAACCTGTCTTTAAAACCACCTCAAGAGCCATGTTATCAGTATTTGAATTGAAGTTGCAAACACTCCTTAGATAATCTAAGATGCCTGTGTTGTGATCATCAGCTACTGACATTTTTCAGTCCCTGCCTTTTTGGGAATGCCAGTAATGACTGCCTCTCCTTGTCCACTCAGAGGTTCAGTTCAGTTCATTTCAGTCACTCAGTCGTGTCCGACTCTTTGTGACCCCGTGGACTGCAGCACGCCAGGCTTTCCTGTCCATCACCAACTTCCGGAGTTTGCTCAAACTCATCTCCATTGAGTCGGTGATACCATCCAACCATCTCATCCTGTCATCCCCTTCTCCTTCTGCCCTCAATCTTTCCCAGCATCAGGGTCTTTTCCAATGAGTCAGTTCGTCTTATCAGGTGGCCAGAGTATTGGAGCTTCAGCATCAGTCCTTCCAATGAATATTCAGGACTGATCTCCTTTAGGATGGACTGGTTGGATCTCCTTGCAGTCCAAGGGACTCTCAAGAGTCTTCTCCAACACCACAGTTCAAAAGTATCAACTCTTTGGCACTCAGCTTTCTTTATAGTCCAACTCTCACATCTATACATGACTACTGGAAAAACCATAGCTTTGAAAAGACGAATCTTTGTTGGCAAAGTAATGTGTCTGTTTTTTAATATGCTGTCTTAGGTTGGTCATAACTTTTCTTCCAAGGAGCAAGTGTCTTTTAATTTCATGGTTACAGTCACCATCTGCAGTGATTTTGGAGCCCCCAAAAATAAAGTCTGACACTGTTTTTACTGCTTCCCCATCTATTTGCCATGAAGTGATGGGGCCAGATTCAATGATCTTAGTTTTCTAAATATTGAGTTTTAAGCCAGCTTTTTCATTCTCTTCTTTCACTTTCATCAAGAGACTCTTTAGTTCTTTAATTTCTGCCATAAGGATGGGGTCATATGTATATCTGAGGTTACTGATATTTCTCCTGGCAATCTTGATTCCAGCTTGTGCTTCCTCCAGCCCAGCGTTTCTCATGATGTACTCTGCATATAAGTTAAATAAGCAGGTTGACAATATACAGCCTTGACGTACTCCTTTTCCAATTTGGAACCAGTCTGTTGTTCCATGTCCAGTTCTAACTGTTGCTTTCTGACCTGCATACAGACTTCTCAGGAGGCAGGTCAGGTGGTCTGGTATTCCCGTCTCTTTAAGAATTTTCCAATTTGTTGTGATCCACACAGTCAAAAGCTTTGGCATAGTCAATGAAGCAGAAGTAGATGTTTTTTTGAAACTCTCCACTCACAAGTAAATAAAGCCAAGTTAGAAACCAGAAAACCTTTGCTTTATTATCTCTAATAATATGCTGTGCTGTCAGTGCTAATTTGTCCTCATAAAATGACGAGAGATTTTTCTCAGTCTGGAGAGCTCATGTTTAGGACCTATTGGGACACAATGGGAAAGCTTCCTTGATTACTATTCCTCCTTCTGCTTCCCATGTGTGAGCTCCTCTAGAGCATTTTCTTATGTTATAGGCATTCTATGTTCATGTGCTTAAGATCTGATTTTCCTACCTCTTCCACAGAGAGTGAATTTCTTAAAAAGCAAGCAACCATAGTTGTGACAACATGTTGTCTGGATTGTCATGGACAGGCTGTTATTCTCCTGGAATAGAATTAGAGATTCTGTTTCTGTTTTCCCTGCTTCACCAAATTTGCTGATTTATTTATGGTAATTCTAACATTCTCTTCTATTAGGAGGTTATTACTAACAAGGAGTTATCCTGAGACTAAATGGGATATTGACTGAACAGTGAAAGAAATAGAAGGATTTTTACAGAGCTAAGTAGAAGATAAAATACAGTCAACTTGTTGCCTTGTTTGGGTAATGAAACCTTCTCATTATTTTTCTAATTACTTGGTCACTTTATGATCCTCACATCTAAAAGTTGTTAAAAATGTGAAAAATAAAATCAAGTGAAGTGAACTAAAAACAAGTAAGCACCAAAGGAAATAGATAAAAACAAATAACTTATCTTTTAATTACAAAAAATCAATTTAGCAACCACTGGGAAGGGGAAAAAAAAGGGATACATGTCTTATTGGTAGATTTTAGACTACTTAGCAAGGTTATTTATCATCAGTGTTAGCAGAATTAGTGCCCTTTGGTAGATATCTTGAAAGGTGAGCCTCACTTCAGATCATTACTGCCAGTGAGGATACAGGTAGAAAAGATACAGACAAACACATATTCCTAGGATTCTTTTTACCTTCCTACAACTCTAAAAATAAATAATAATGCAATCATATATCATTCTTTTATTTGCTTTTAATTATTATATTTTTCATGGGGCTTCCTTGGTGGCTAGATGGTAAGGAATCTGCCTGAAGATCCCTGGACAAGGGCATGGAAACCCACTCCAGTATTCTTGCTTAGAGAATTCCATGAACAGAGGAGCCTGGTGGGCGACACTCCGTGGGGCTGCAAAGAGTTGGACATGAAAATCGGTGCTTTGGAATTTAAATCTTCCTAATTAGATAATCTTCTAACTTTATTTTAAAACTTTACATTTTAATATCTTTACTTTTCCAATAAATATATTTTATGTAATTTCTTGAAGATCATTGTTTATATCCACAAATATCTGATTCAATTGATTTGAAATTAATATGCAATGTGAAAATTTGCAACCATGTGTTGTGACCACACTGGAGTATATGCAAATATAAAATCTCTATGCTGTACATCTGAAATTAGTACAATGTTATAAAATATGAAACATGATATGAGAAATAGAGAAACCAAATCTATTTAAAATTTTAACTTAAAAAGTATTATAAAGAATGCTTTTCTTCTTCATCTTTTTTTCAGTTTTATTCTGATATTATCTGATGACTTTTGCTTAATTTCTCTTTTAAAATTGAGCAAAAAGTTTATTTATTTACAGTAAGCTCTTGCTGGTGATCTGTTTTAATATAGCATTGTGTACATGTCAATCTCAATTTTTATTGTGACCTACAGCTTCATCTAAGACCACAGATCACTTCTTTGAAATGCAAACCTTACTGAGTTTTCAATAGCTAGTTATTTTTCAAATAAACTATTGTATTGATTAGTTCTCCTGTGCATAACATTGAGGCATTCACATTAGTTGTGGGTGGTAGCAGGTACATATCTGTGGTGTGACTTAGAAGAAATCTGTTAGTAGGAATTTTGTAGTGATTGCTACCTTGACAACCACAGGTAATACCTGGCTACTCAGCATGTTTCCACAGGATACCAGATATTTGCCAGATAATTAAAGATAGTTTACTTGTTGAATTTGTATCTTTTCAAGACAGGCCCAACAAGCAGAGTTTCGGAAAGAGTGATGTGGCGGGAGAATGCAAAACAAGACACAGGATTTCAGTGAAAGGCGAGGATCAGGGGACCAAAACGGCTCCAAGGTGAAGGTCCCAAATCTGAATCCAGGCCAGCTGTATTACACTCTCAGCTGTGAAGGAAAGAAAACGCGTGGAGTTAAGCTGTAACTCATGTGGGCATCAGGGCCAAAGAACAAAATGGTCACTAACCACTGAGTAACTAAGAAACAGTAATCAATAACAAATCGGTAACGAAGACTAATATTCTTATCTATCGATTTTCCTCCAGATACATAAAACAGGTGACTGAGAGGCCAGTTGGGAAACAGTCAGGGGTTGGTTTTCAGACCCCAGGATCATATCTTGTTTTCAAGACTATGATCTTTTCCCTCTGGACTTGTTCCAAGAGTCTCATGCCATATAGCATCCAGTTTATCAACAATTATAAATTCATTTTGTGGCCCTTGACAGGGCCTGCTTTTCTTTTATACTTCCTGTCTCCTACATATCTCTAAGATATTAGTCTTTACCTGACATTGGATATACTTGCCGTGTACTCCAATGTAGTCTGTGTTGTAAGTGGAAGTCTTTTTACAAGACTTTCACCTTGATTTCTCTCATATTTTAATAAACTGCTCTGAGTAAAGACAACATGATTTTTAAGAAGACATCTGAAATACCTTCTGGCTAGTCAATTTTCATGAGTATCTTTATGTACATATATGGGAAGGGCAAATGTATCCATACATGTTTGTTGCATGGCTTTGTAATTCAGCATCTAATAAAACAGACATTTATATATGAATAATTAATAAAATTTTATTAAGTAAACATAATGACAACAAAGCAAAACCTGTTTATAAACTTAATTGAGGATTTTATTATTACAGCTTGGCAGCTGTTAATTCTCTGTACATCTTTAGTAGTTAAAGCAAGAATCTGAAAAAGAACTGAAGTTTCTAGACAGTCAAGATTCTAAATTTTTATCTAAGCTAGAATGAATAATAATAAAAAGAAGTGTACTGAAGACTAAATATCAGATATGCGAGAAAACTTGACTCTCTAAAATGTACAATTTTACTATCAATTACAGCACAGAATTTTCTCCTTACTTTGTAGAACATATTTCTGAAAATTCCTGCTATAGGATAATCATCATTGAATAAGTTAAACAATTATTTAAAAAATAGATTTAGGTGGACACATAAATTAGTATATTTAATGTATTATATTTCTATTTTATTTGATATAAGAAACACATTAATATTTTAAGCATTTAATTAATAGAAATGAGTACTATCCATAAATTTTCAATAACTATAACCTTTCATCAGAGTTTCCCTGGGCACTTATTTGTTTTTTGTCATGTTTCTGTCATGAAACAGCCCCACATATAACTGGGTGACGTAACCAAGACAGTTTTTCCTTCATGCTACGTGGTCAAGGGGGCCTCTGCTTATCTTTGCCTCTCAGTGACCCAGGCTGATGATGATTCTATCTACACATGTGCTTCCGTGATCACAGCAGCAAGAAACAACACTACAACAAAGCACGCTCTGGCTCTGGAAGCTTCTTCCTGGAGCACAGAGATGAGACCACATATTTTCCAGGCAGAGCAAGAAGCATAACTAAGAGAAAGTTTAAAGGACAGTGTTGTGTAATCCTCCCACAAATGGGAAACTGAATATTTGTGAATAAGGCTTTAGTCTACTATATCTAGAAAACACATTCCCATGGCTCTTTTCTCTGACTTTTGTCCTTCCTCAGTTTAAATGTTCATTCAATGAATATTTGATGACCCTCTCTATGTACTAGGGATTGTAATTAGGCATGGTAATATAAAAGTAAAAAAAATTCAAATTATGTTAGTTGTGAAGAAAAACAAGCTGCAAAAATAATTTGTCTTTCTATGATCAAGATAATTTTTAATATTTCAGAAAAACTCTTGACTACATAGTCAAATTATACCATATAGCAGGATGTATTATTACTGTCTTCACCATTTAAGAAAACTTGTGTCAATCAAAATATAATATATTGTGATTTACAATGACAAGAAAAACAATAAAAGACACACTGCATCTGCTGTAAAAGGAATGGACCAGGTAGGAGAAGCCTAAAGTGTTGCATGTATGATTCAGAAACTGAATGAAATCTCTAAAAATCCATTTATTTCTCTCTTCTACTCTGTCACCTGGGGTATATGCTTCATCCTAAAATTATGATCTATGACAGTGAGCAAAATTATGATCTATGATAGTGACCAAATATACAAGAAAAAGTTCTTGTATATATATACATCCTGAAAGTGAAGTCATTCATTCATATTCAACTCTTTGCAACCCCGTGGACTATACAGTCCATGAAATTCTCCAGACCAGAATACTGAGGTGGGTAGCATTTCCCTTCTCCAGGGGATTTTCCCAACCCAGTGATCGAACCCAGGTCTCCTGCATTGCAGGTGGATTCTTGACCAACTGAGCTATCAGGGAAGCCCAAATATGTACATCCTAGGCTAGTGGAAATGTAAAATTGATATGTGAATTTTCAATGAATTTTACTTTCACTATGCCTGAGTCATCTACTAACAGGCTAAACTCCCCACTGATGACAAAGATCATACATGGGGATGAGAGAGCTACTTGAAGGGTATGAAAGATTATAAAGTAGGTATTTGCTTTGTCAGAGTGAGAAAAACTGTAAGAAGAGAGTTTCCCTGTGAGTTTCCTGTATTTATGGTTTTAGAATGATATCATAACATGTCACATGGTGGCAAAATTTATAATAGAAAATTACAGTATTTCTAACTGACCTGAAGAACTAGAGGACAGAGACTGGAAAAGTATAACTACTGAAAAGTGAAGGAGATGCTGGAAAAGAGGACAAACATAAGAAGAACCCCAAATTCTTTTCATATACTGCCAAAGTCTCCAGATGATCCCTGAACTGCCTATGAGTAGTGTTTGTCACTCAGTCATGCCTGATTCTTTTCAACTCCATGGACTGTAACCTCTGTCCATGGAATTCTGCAGGCAAGGATACTGGAGTGGGTTGCCATTTCCTTAGCCAGGGGATCTTCCCAACCCAGGGATAAAACCCAGGTCTCCTGCATTGCTGGCAGATTCTTCATCATCTGAGCCACCAGAGAAGCCTATGAGTAGGTACAACTCAAAATAGCTCATGACTAAGGAAAACGAAACAATAAGAACAAAAGAAAAATCAGAACTGACTTGTGACTTGCCAACCACCATAAAGAGAATGCCATTTGATTCCAACCAGGTTAATTGCTTTGTAAGACATAATTTTTTTTTTTTGCTTTGCTGTTTACATTATTGGCATTATTTACTTTAACCAAGATAAGGAAAAGGCTCAACTTCCCAATAATATTCATATATATACATATATATACACACACACATATATATAATATTATTATGGATGGGGTCACAAAAAGGAGTGGAATCTTACCATTTTCAAAAATACAGATGGGCTTGAGAACATTATTTAAGATAAATAAGTATACAGAGAAGGACACATACTACATGATTTCACTTATATGTGGAATAAAACACACACACACACACAAATTGCTCATACATACAGAAAAGAGATTGGTAGTTGCCAGATACAGGATGTGAGGGATAGGTAAAGTGGGAGAAGGGGGTAAAATATATACAAACTTCCAGCTATAAAATAAGTAATAGAGATATAATGTACAACTAAGTTCTTATCACAAGAAAAATATTACATAACTGTACAGTAACAGGTGTTAACTAGACTTTTGTAGTGATTATTTACCAATATATACTGATACTGAATCATTATATTGTACACTTGAAACTACTATAATATTACACACCAATTATACCTCAATAATTTAAAAAGAGAAGTGAAATTTGAAGATAATAAAACTATTTCTTCAGAGGACTGTAACAGAATCTACGGTCTAGTAAGTAACAATAATATCTAGTTGCAATCTGAAATTGCATAACACATACACAAATACACACAAAGCAAAATGATATGTGTTTGAGGTTAATGGCAAAAGCCATTCCTAAGATGATACGGATATTTAAATTATCAGAAAAGAAATATAAATCAGCTATCATAACTATGTGCCAGAAAGTATGAGGGTAAATGAAAACATGCATATAATGAATGAAAAGATAAGATATTCCAACAGAGAAAAAGATTACATGTAACAGAATCAAATAGGAAACATACATTTCTAGCTATCTGTTATCTTTGTCTACATGGCTATGAATTTATTTAGTTAAGAATAAATGTAGTAGATTTAAGTGATCTTTATTTTTTTTTGATCTTTAAAGATATTAATGTTATGAAAATATATTGTACATATTTATCATGTTTTGAGTCAATGTATGCTAAATATTTTATTTAAAAGCTTTCACTTGAGATCTGGATATTCACTCAATTCATCATTAATTGTATTTAGAATGCATTTGGTAGTTAATCATTTTGCATGAATAGTTGGAAAACTTTTGTACAAAAAATATATGTTTTATTTAATATTGCTTTCTATTATCTTGATTTCAATGTGTTTCTTAAGGAATTTTCTTTCAAAAAGAGCAGCTCTCAGTTACATTTTAAATAAAATTAAAATTATGTATATTTCCAAAATAGTTTTAAAATTGAGTATTACTCTTTTATCATTTATTATTATTGAATTTGTACAGTTATTTACAACCATACCAAAGTTTTTGGAAATAGAAACATATTTTATAATCTAACCTTATCATTAAGTTGCTCAGATATGCTCAGAATACCTTTTAATTGCTTTCTGACTTGATTTCCTTATCTTTAGAACATAGATAATATAATTTCTAACCCTAACTATTTAACATGGTTTTCACAATGAGGAAATAGATAAGGCCTGTAAAGCTTGTTTGGAAATAGAAGCACTATTTAAATATCTGTGAGTACCCATTGGCTTCTAACAGGTGATTTTAAGCAACATAATGCTAAAACAAAGACATTTTGTCACATTTCATAACATTTGTCATCTTAAATGTTGTAGAAAGAATAAAAAGGAATGCTTTACTTGTTCTTCTCAGCAAGTATTGAACTGCTAATTCCTTCCTAGACACACAAATACATAGGATTGGTCTAAAAGTTTGTTCAGGTTTTTCTGTATATATGTATGCCTCAGGGCACATAAGCCTAGGTAAGCCTTCGCAGAGAATTCACTGTTGTAGGAGGTTTGGTAAAACCAAAAGCAGGAAGAGCTAGTACATAGGAACATCTCAAGAAGTTGTAAAAAACAAACTAGCAGAAAACTCAGCAGGTAAATACAAAAGGCATCTGTTAAAACCAGGGATTCAAAGGAAAAGTAAAGAAAAAGTTGGAACAAATCAACTGGAAACAAACTCCAGATGAAATAGTAATCAATAAACACACAAGATATGCTGGACAAGCCTTTATTTCTACAAGTGTTCTGGAGAAAACTGCCTTGAAGCTTCCATTTTTAATCTTCTACTCACCCTGACTCCAAACATTTTTTTCCTTTGACTGAATAAAGTCTTACTTCAACAGAAGATCACAGCAAGCATTTATTTAAGAAAACAGAGCAACAATAACCAACAAAAATTTTGAATCTCTCTTCTCCAGGAGGTTTCTCTACAAGTATTGGAGAATATATCATCTGAACTTACCAGGAGGGGAAAATGGGAATGAGTCAATACATCTTTTTTACCTTTTCAAAATATTATCAGCCATCAATACATTGCTCTGTGCAGATAATCCAACATTAGGACAAAAGATTCATATGACAAGATTATTTTATGTGTTCTTCACAACTATTAAAAATACAATGTTATAAACTGAATTAAGTGTTGTCAATTAAATTTTGAATAAAATACTAACACAGTAATGTTTTAAATCTTTCTCATTAATTTCCTTAAAATTTATCCTGAACAAATTTGAATGTGCATTTAGATATTTTATATTTTGGATATACTCAAACTGGAATGAGGTTTGTTTAACAGATAAAAATATTGATGAAAATCTTCATCATTTCTCTTTTGTCTTGTTTCAATGTATCAGTAAATATTACACATCATATAATTGGTTTTTTAGGTAGTATGAGATACATTTTAATACAGATTAACTGGAGCATTATTCAAGCTATTTTATGATCAGATAAATTATGTAATTCAGCATTAAATTCTGAGTTTTTAAAATTAATATCATCAAACACCTATAAATTCAAGCATTTTGTAATGTATAACATTTATTATAATATATTACTGTTTGATTAGGATGAATTTCACAGGCATAAATACAAAGACAATCAAATATATACATTTCAAGTTAAAAGTGGCAACTGAGTTGAATTAAATAGGTGGCTACATTGGTAAAGAGACTAAAAATGAGGAAAAAATTTTTATCATTTTTTAATATTAATTTTTATTGAAGTGAGGATGATTTAAAAATTAATATTAGTTTCTGCTGTAAAGTGGTTAGTTATACATACGAATATATCTATCTTTTCAAGTTTCTTTTTTCATAGAGATTATTAGAGTATTGAGTACAGCTTCCTGTGGTATATGGTAGGTTGTTAATACTTATCTATTTTATATATAGTAGAACTAACGCCCAGAAAATATGTCTTTTTCGTTATAGGGGACTGGAATGCAAAAGTAGGAAGTCAAGAAACACCTGGAGTAACAGGCAAATTTGGCCTTGGAGTACACAATGAAGCAGGGCAAAGGCTAATAGACTTTTGCCAAGAGAACTCACTGGTCATGGCAAACACCCTCTTCCAACAACACACGAGAAGACTCTACACATGGACATCACCAGATGGTCGACACCAAAATAAGACTGATTATATTCTTTGCAGCCAAAGGTGGAGAAGCTCCATACAGTCAGCAAAAACAAGACTGGGAGCTGACCATGGCTCAGATCAATAACTCCTTATTGCCAAATTCAGACTAAAATTGAAGAAAGTGGGGAAAACCTCTAGACCATTCAGGTATGACTTAAATCAAATCCCTTATGACTATACAGTTGAAGTGAGAAATCGATTTAAGGGACTAGATCTGATATAGAGTGCCTGAAGAACTATGGATGGAGTTTTGTGACATTGTACAGGAGACAGGAATCAAGACCATCCCTAAGAAAAAGAAATGCAAAAAAGCAAAATGGCTGTCTGAGGAGGCCTTACAAATAGCTGTGAAAAGAAGAGAAGTGAAAAGCAAAGGAGGAAAGGAAAGATATAAGCATCTGAATGCAGAGTTCCAAAGGATAGCATGGAGAGATAAGAAAGCCTTCCTCAGTGATCAATGCAAAGAAGAGGAAAACAATAGAATGGAAAAGACTAGAGATCTCCTCAAGAAAATAAGAGTTACCAAGGGAACAGTTCATGCAAAGATGGGCTCAATAAAGGACAGAAATGGTAGGAACCTAACAGAAGCAGAAGATATTAAGAAGAGGTGGCAAGAATACACAGAAGAACTGTATGAAAAAGATCTTCACGACCGAGATAATAACAATGGTGTGATCACTCACACTCACCTAGAGCCAGACATCCTGGAATGTGAAGTCAAGTGGGCTTTAGCAAGCATCGCTATAAACAAAGCTAATGGAGGTGATGGAATTCCAGTTGAGCTATTTCAAATCCTGGAAGATGATACTGTGAAAGTGCTGCACTCAGTATGCCAGCAAATTTGGAAAACTCAGCAGTGGCCACAGGACTGGAAAAGGTCAGTTTTCATTCCAATCCCAAAGAAAGGCAATGCCAAAGAATGCTCAAACTACCGCACAATTGCACTCATCTCACACACTAGTAAAGTAATGCTCAAATTCTCCAAGCCAGGCTTCAGCAATACATGAACCGTGAACCTGCAGATGTTCAAGCTGGTTTTAGAAAAGGCAGAGGAATCAGAGATCAAATTGCCAACATCCGCTGGATCATCAAAAAAGCAAGAGAGTTCCAGAAAAATATCTATTTCTGTTTTATTAACTATGCCAAAGCCTTTGACTGTGTGGATCACAATAAACTGTAGAAAATTCTTAAGGAGATGGGAATACCAGACCACCTGACCTGTCTCTTGAGAAACCTGTATGCAGGTCAGGAAGCAACAGTTAGAAGTGGACATGGAACAACAGACTTGTTGAAATAGGAAAAGGAGTACGTCAAGGCTGTATATTGTCAACCTGCTTATTTACCTTATATGCAGAGTACATCATGAGAAATGCTGGGCTGGAAGAAGCACAAGCTGGAATCAAGATTGCCAAGAGAAATATCAATGACTTCAGATATGCAGATGACACCACCCTTATTGCAGAAAGTGAAGAAGAACTAAAGATCCTCTTGCCGAAAGCAAAAGAGGAGAGTGAAAAAGTTGGCTTAAAGCTCAACATTCAGAAAACTAAGATCATGGCATCCAGTCCCATCATTTCATGGCAAATAGATGGGAAACAGTGGAAACAGTGTCAGACTTTATTTTGGGGAGCTTCAAAATCACTGAAGATGGTGATTGCAGCCATGAAATTATAGATGCTTACTCCTTGGAAGGAAAGTTATGACCAACCTAGACAGTATATTAAAAAGTAGAGACATTACTTTGTCTGTCTAGTGTCTGTCTAGTCAAGGCTATGGTTTTTCCAGTGGTCATGTATGGATGTGACAGTTGGACTATAAAGAAAGCTGAGCACTGACAAATTGATGCTTTTGAGCTGTGGTGTTGCAGGAGACTCTTGAAAATCTCTTGGACTGCAAGGAGATCCAACCAGTCCATCCTAAAGGAGACCATCTCTCGGTCTTCCTTGGAAGGACTGATGTTGAAGCTGAAACTCCAATATTTTGGCGAACTGAGTTGAAGCACTGACTCATTTGAAAAGACCCTGATCTGGGAAAGATTGAGGTAGGAAGAGAAGGGGATAACAGAGGATGAGATGGTTGGATGGCATCACCGACTCAATGGACATGGATTTGGGTAGACTCCGGGAGTTGGTGATCAACAGGGAAGCCTGGCGTGCTGCTGTCCATGAGGTTGCAAAGAGTAGGACATGACTGAGTGACTGAACTGAATTGATCTAAACTGAGTGTGTATATATCAATCCCATCCTCCCAATTAAAGATAAATATTTGGCTGTTTATTATATTAAAGTTAGTGGGCTGATTCTAAAGAGTATAAGTTTTACTTTACATGGAACCACTGACCAGTTCAAATTTAGGAAAGGAGTATGACAAGGCTGTATATGGTCATGCTGTTTATTTAACTTATATTCACAGTACATCATGTGAAATATTAGGCTAGATGAATCACAAACTGGAATCAAGATTTCTTGGAGAAGTATCAACAATCTCAGGTATACAGATAATACCAACTAATGGCAGAAAGTGAAGCGGAACTAAAGAGCCTTTTGATGAGAGTGAAAGAGGTGAGTGAAAAAGCCTGCTTGAAATTCAACAATTAAAAGCAAAGATCTTGGCATTTTTCCCTTTCACTTCATGACAAATAGAAGGTAAAAAGTGGAAGCAGTGATAGATTTTATTTGCTTGGCCTCCAAAATCACTGCAGACAGTGACTGCAGACATGAAATTTAAAAAAAAAAAAAGCATATTCCTTGGAAGGAAAGATATGACAAACCTAGACAGCATATTAAAAAGCAGAGACATCACTTTGCTGACAAAGGTCTATCTAGTTAAACATATACTTTTTCCAGTAGTCGTGTATGGATGTGAGAGTTGGATCACTAAGAAAGCTGAGCATCAAAGAATTGATGCTTTCAAGCTATGGTGCTGGAGAAAACTCTTTAGAGTCCCTTAGAATGCAAGGAGGAGATCAAACCAGTTAGTCCTAAGGGAAATCATCCCTTTGTTCATTGAAAAGACTGATGATGAAGTTGAAGCTGCAATATTTTGGCCACCTGAGGTGAAGGGCCTTCTCTTTGGAAAAGACACTGACGCTGGAAAAGATTGAAGGCAAAAAGGGAAGGGGATGACAGAGTATGATATTATTACATAGTATCACTGACTCAATGTACATAAATTTGAGCAAACTCTGGGAGATAGTGGAGGACAGAGGATCCTGGCTTGCTGCAGTCCATGCACAGAGTTGCATGCTATATAACAAGCCAAGAAAAACAACAATATTAATATTTCTGAAGTTTTATTCATTATACACACAGGATTATCAGTTTAACAAGGAAAGCATGATTAATTATTACCTACTTTAGTGTTTGAAGATTTCCTCTTATACTCTCTCTCAGCCATCCTCCTAGATAATAATTTAGAAACATATCTCCATAATCTCACATACCTCTCATCCTACATTCTTGCAAAGCAATTAGCAAAACAAAAAATCACATGTCTGCATTGTATATATGTGATGAGGAACTGGAATACACTTTCTTTAACCTAGAAATTGTGGCTCAAACAATATTCTGAGAAGAAAACAAAAAATGGATATTCTGTAAGGAATACATTCTTGGGGTTACAGTTTTATTAACAGCCCATTATTCACAATGGCAGATATATACTTCAGGGTAGAAAAAAGGCCTACAATTCATTACACCAGTATCAGATGTATGTTACTAAACACTGGAAGGGGAACTCTGAGCTAGCTATTTGAATTTGACTTTGAGAAGTATATCAGAAAATGAAATTCTATTGAGTTAGCACAATAAAGGATAGTTGGACATTTTCTCTGTTAAGAACCCTTGATGGGAGATCCCCCTTTCTTTGAAATTAAAAAAATAATATTAATAAAGTATAAAAGAAAAAACCTTCAATAAGCATAATGTGCTATGCTGTGCTTAGTGACTCAGTCGTGTCCGCCTCTCTGCGACCCCATAGACTGTGGCCCAGTAGGCTCCTTGGTCCATGGGGATTCTCAAGGTAAGAATACAGAGAAGGTTGCCAGGCCCTCCTCCAGGGGATCTTCCCAACCCAGGGATCAAACCCAGGTCTCCTGCATTGCAGGCAGATTCTTTACCAACTGAGCCACTAGGGAAGCCCAAGAATCCTAGGGTGAGTAGCTTATCCCTTCTCCTGGGGAACTTCCTAATCCAGGAATCAAACCAGGTTCTCTTGCATTGCAAGTGGATTTTTTACCCACTTAGCTACCCAGAAAACCCATATAAGCACAATAGTAGGCTTATGAAAAAGTAAGCCTGGGGGTAGATAAAAAGAAGAAAAGTAATATAATATTAAACAATAACAAGTCAGAAAGCATATAATGGAGAAAACTATTTTAAAAATTTCTCATTTTATCAGGATGTAACTGATCACTCTGACACCTCAGAAGTGTCATATTTCAGAAGCACTGCCTTCTACTAAATCATCACTATTTGCTAATGGCCCTATCCTAAATGTTTCACCTATTTTCTCTTTTCTTAACACACGATTTACTTTTTTTCTCTTTATAGATTTTCCAAAACTAAAAGAGTAAAACTGCCAGCCACCTGTCACTTTTAAAAGTTGAGATTTATTTTACTGAATACAAAGGGTAGGAAGCTATAGTAAGAATTCAATATCGGTAAGCAAATCATATAGGTCAGGGAGAAGCTAATGAATCACCTATTCTCATATGTCAGGCAAGTATCTTTCACAATACAGGGGAAAAAATAGAGTTATCATAAAATGGGGATAACTGTCATATAGTTTTTATGCTCTTGCAATGCATTTTTCCCATTTTAAAATTTTCACAGAAATATAAAGCTGCCACTCACTTTCGTTCAACAATAATTAGTTATCATTTAGAATAGATGATAAAATGATGATTCACTGAGACAAAGATACTTGAAAGAAATGTGTCTAGTACTGGCTTGTGAAATCTGGATTGCTTCATAAGAGAAGACGGATGTGACTGGGAATTAAGATTTTATTTATTATCCATAAGCCAAAGAATTGATAGTTTTGAACTGTGTTTTGGAGAAGACTCTCGAGAGTCCCTTGGACTTCAAGGAGATCAAACCAATCAGTCCTAAAGGGAATCAGTCTTGAATATTCATTGGAAGGACTGATGCTGAAACTGAATCTCCAACACTTTGACCACAGGATGTGAAGACCTGACTCATTGGAAAGGACCCTGATGCTGGGAAAGATTGAAGGCAGGAGGAGAAGGGGACAACAGAGGATGAGATGGGTGGATGGCATCAGCTACTCAATGAACATGAGTTTGAGCATGCTCCAGGAGATGGTGAAAGACCAGGAAGACTGGCATGCTGCAGTCCATAGGGTTGCAAAGAGTTGGACGAGAATGAGTGACTGAACAAGAACAACAAGCAAAAGATGAGACATATCCCTCTTTAGTTTGTGTAAACTAGTGAGAATCCACTGCATTAAATCTTATGATGAAAACGTGCTTCCAATTATTTCATTACATGTAATTATTAGATTATTTCCTTGGCTTACCAAATAGAATAGGTTCATATAAAAGCTATTTTTTAGTATACATCAGTGAGATATACATTTGGAAAAATATCTCTGTGCTTCCTATAGCAAAAGATATTTAAAAATTAAAAAGGTATAAGAAAATAAAAATCTGAATTGAGGAAAATTTCATAATATAAAGAATTATGCATCTTTATAATAGTAACATTATCAATATTAGTATTTTAAATCTCCATTGAAGAACATATTTGTTTCAGTGTAAGCTCAGATCAACAATATATAATAACTAGGACATGGAAGCAACCAGATGTCCACTGGCAGATGAATGAATAAGGAAGTTGTGGTCCATATACAATGGAATATTAATCAACTATAAAAAAACGCATTTGAGTCAGTTCTAGTGAGGTGGATGAAACTGGAACGTATTATACGGAGTGAAGTAAATCAGAAAGTGAAAACACCAATATAGTATATTAACGTATATATGGAATTTAGGAAGACGGTAATGACAACCATATATGCAAGACAGCAAAAGAGAAACAGATGTAAAGAACAGACTTTTGAACTCTGTGGGAGAAGGTGAGGGTGGGGTGATTTCAGAGAATAGCACTGAAATATAAAATCACTGCAGATGGTGATTGCAGCCATGAAATTAAAAGATGCTTACTCCTTGAAAGGAAAGTTATGACCAACCTAGATAGCGTATTAAAAAGCAGAGACATTACTTTGCCAACAGAGGTCCGTCTAGTCAAGGCTATGGTTTTTCCAGTAGTCATGTATGGATGTGAGAGTTGGACTGTGAAGATAGCTGAGCGCCAATGAATTGATGCTTTTGAACTGTGGTGTTGGAGAAGACTCTTGAAAGTCCCTTGGACTGCAAGGAGATCCAACCATTCCATTCTGAAGGAGATCAGTCCTGGGTGTTCTTTGAAAGGAACGATGCTAAAGCTGAAATTCCAGTACTTTGGCCACCTCATGTGAAGAGTTGACTCATTGGAAAAGACTCTGATGCTGGGAGGGATTGGGGGCAGGAGGAGAAGGGGACGACAGACAATGAGATGGCTGGGTGGCATCACCGACTCGATGGATGTGAGTGTGAGTGAACTCCAGGAGTTGGTGATTCACAGGGTCACAAAGAGTCAGACATGACTGAGCGACTGAACTGACTGACTGAACTGATGTATATTACCCTCTGTAAAATAGATGAGCATTGCAAGTTTGATGCATGGAGCAGGGCACTCAACGCCAGTACTTTGGGATTGCCCAGAGGGATGGGATGGGGAAGAAAGTTGGGGGGTGGGGAGTTGAGGATTGGGGGTACACCTGTGGCTGATTCATGTGGATGTATGGCAAAAACCACTGCAATACTGTAAAGTCATTATCCTCCAATTAAAATAAATTAATTAATTCAAAAGTATAAAAGAGAAATAAAGAACAATATATAGAAAAACAAAAGCTCTCCTGATGTCTTGGGAACAGTAGAAACAAAACTAATGATGAACAAAATAATAGATATGAATTTCAGAGAACACATTCCAAAGTATAGATAATTACCATTTTTGGTAAAATAAACTGAAACAAAAAGATGTATATAAGGTAGTTACTGTCTTCATTACCATCGTTATATCACCATCCTGTACCTTAATATACAAAAAGGTATAATCTAAACATAAAATTGCCTATATAAAAGCAAAGTTATTAAGATTAGGTTAATGTTGAAATACACCCTAAATTATTTTGAATAAAAAAATGTATTTAAAAATCTTAAGAACACGTAAACATAAAAACCTAGTTACTTACAAAGAGCAAGGCCTGAATGGCTCGCTAACATTGTGACATTATGTGTGTATGTGTATATTTACATATATAGGTATGTCTGTGTGTGTGTGTATATATATATATATAGATTCATATAATTATAATACCTACAGAATTGCCATAGCAAATATTTGATACAAATTAGTTCCCATTTTATTAAATTTTGATTTAATTCATGAAGGAAAAACACCGTTACAAGAGGATTTAAGATACATTATAGATGATACAGAAGATCATCTAATCAGCTTTCTGTGCTGTGCTTAGTCATTCAGCAGCTCAGTCGTGTACAACTCTGTGATCCTGTGGACTCAGCCCTGCCACCCGCAAGCTCTTGTCCATGGGATTCTCCAGGCAAGAATACTGGAGTCTGGAGTGGGTAGCCATTCCCTCCTCCAGAATAGCTAACAGACTCAGGAATCAAACTAGGGTTTCCAGCATTGCAAGAATATTGGCACCCCACTCCAATAGTCTTGGCTGGAAAATCCCATGGACGGAGGAGCCTGGTGGGCTGCAGTCCATGGGTCACTAAGAGTTGGACACAACTGAGTGACTTCACTTTCACTTTTCACTTTCATGTATTGGAGGAGGAAATGGTAACTCACTTCAGTGTCCTTGCCTGGAGAATCCTAGGGACGGTGGAGCCTGGTGGGCTGCCATCTATGGGGTCTCACAGAGTCGGACACGACTGAAGTGACTTAGCAGCAGCAGCACAGGAAGATTCTTTACCAATGAGCCACCAGGGAAACCCCTTAATAAGCATTGCAAGAGACTAAATATATCATGTGTACATAAATGCTATTTTAATTAAAATTATAATAGCAAATATGTATTGAAATCTTAAAATATCCAAGGCATTCTTATCACCACTGTGTGGATTTTCTTACCTAATTTTGTCCTGAAAATAACTGAATGAATTAGGTACTATGCCTTATATTTACAGACTTTGAAAATCTAAATTGAGGAGCATAAAAGAGAAGAAATAAAATTAATTAAGACAATAGTAGAAGTATAACATTTCTACTATGTAGATATAATGAGGGCTGCAAGAAAATACAGAAATGAAAATACTGTTTTATTGAGACAGAGAAAGAGTGACTTTACCTCAGAGCACAAGTTTGTCTGTACCCAATAGTGTTTTTTTTTTTTTTCTAATTTTATTTTATTTTTAAACTTTACATAATTGTATTAGTTTTGCCAAATATCAAATAGTGTTTTATACTCTGCATTATTATCACTCTCATACCATAAGTATTTGTTATAATTTTTAACCCAAAATTATTAACTGAAGGCTACAAGGATTTTTTTTCTTAAGTGGTTATTCATATATTCATTGATGAAATGATCCAGAAACAGTTTTTGCCCTATGAAAAGCTTTATTTTTAAAATTATGATATGGTTATTTAAAATACATTATGTATACTTAAAAGAAGATATTTTCTTCTTTAGTGTAATATACACACTAGAGTGTATAGCTAGATAGCACATACATGTATGGCATATATGTAATATGTAAGATATTCACACAACTTTTCATTTGCATGTATCAAGTAGGTACTTATAACTTTTATTATATATACTCATACAGCATACACAAACTACTCATTTTTCTTCCAAAGATTGTACCTTAATAGTAAAAACAAAATAATTTATGTTTGCTTGCATTTTTTATGTGACTTAACTTTATACTAACAGAGGCAAGAAAAAATAATTTTTCATTCATTAAGTATGGATATCAAGAGTCCACACACCACCTTTGGAAACAAAGAGTATCAAGATGTAAACAAACACATGTTCTTTCTCCAGTAAAGACATCTGTAAAACTAAGAAATGATTAAAAAAGAAACTTTTTCCTTTATATGTTTCAACAGAGCAGTAAAACATTGAAATTATATTTCCCAATGGAAAATTATTTGAAAGTTCAACCTTTTTCAAACAAGGGCTAATGGCAATATAAATTTCAAGTCAGCTTAATAAAGAATACATAAATCATTAGAAAAGTCTAATATATATATATATATACACTTTAATATTTTTGCAGTTCATATAACTAAATTTTTTATACTTAATTTTATTGAGAGATAATTATGCAAATGTTTCTCAATGCTCTAAATCATTCCATGGAAAGTAGGTAATTTTTCTGATCATTTTTCTTGGAGGTACATGTTTAGATTTCTCAGAACTGATTTTATGTACTTCATAATATAATCCAAGATGATTTTAAATGTTTTAATTCCTAAATTTTCAGCTACTACATGATACTGAGAATTGTTACTTCCAGTACAATCAGTTACATTATCACAATGAAAAATTCTGTGTATCTAAATAACAGTTTCATATAATAAAAATATATTACAACTGATATGAATACAGTGCTGAACTAGATACATTAAAATGTTTTATCCTTTTCAGCAAATTACTTTCAAAAGAAAGAAACTTAGAGGCTTCCCTCATAGCTCAGTAGGTAGAGTCTGCCTACAGTGCAGGAGATCTGGGTGTGATTCCTGGGTGGGGATACCCTGGAGAAGGAAATGGCAACCCACTCCAGTATTCTTGCCAGGAGAATCCCACTGACAGAGGAACCCAGGCTAAGGTCTTTGGGTTGCAAGAGTCGGACACGACTTAGTGACTCAGCACACACATAGACAAGATTCAACATATCAATTAAGCTTTGTTCTCTAAACTTTCATAGTCTTCTATAATTCAACAATGATGACATCCCTTGCACATTTCCATCTCTTGTATTTTTCCTTCTTCATATTTATTTTCTTGCAAAACATTTAAGTTGAACATTACATGTATTTATTTTACTTGATCTTCTCTGATAGAAAATGCATTAAATATTAATAACATTAAGGAAACAAAACACATATTAAATTCTGATATTCAATTGAAAGTTCTATATTGATATTGAGTCTCATAACAATCTAGTAAAATGACAAATTTTCTTGATGCCTAAAAGGAAAATAAAAAAGTCTTCTTCAATCATTGTTGAACATTTTATTCAGCTGATATAAACTAATTTTATATTTGTTTTTGTTGTTCAGTTCATTTTCTAATTAATTCATCCAATTTAGAGTTTATTTTTCTAAAAAACTATGCTTTCCTAGGCATAGTTTAAGTAGCAGGCATAGCAAGTGTGAACAAATAACAAGAAAAATAAACTCACAAATAAAAAGAACCAGAATAACTGTCTTTATGAAGATTATGATTGTTGCTGCTGTTCAGTCATGTCCAACTCTTTACATCCCCATGGATTGAAGCACACCAGGCTTCCCTGTCCTTCACCATCTCCTGGAGTTTGCTCAAACTCATGTCCATTGAGTTGGTGATACCATCCAACCATCTTGTCCTCTGTCGTCCCCTTCTCCTCCTGCCTTCAATCTTTCCCAGCATCAGGGTCTTTTCCAGTGAGTTGGCTTTTCACACCAGATGGCCAAAGTATTGAAGCTTCATCCTCAGCATCAGTCCTTCCAATGAATATTCAGGGTTTATTTCCTCTGGATTGACTGGTTTGATCTCCTTGCTGCCCAAAAGACTTTCAAGAGTCTTCTTAAGCACCATGGTTCGAAAGCATCAATTCTTTGGCACTCAGGCTACTTTATGATCTAATTCTCATATCAATACTTGACTATTGGAAAAACCAGTAGTCTAGATGGACCTTTGTCAGGAAAGTGATGTCTCTGCTTTTTAATGTGTTGTATAGGTTTGTCATACCTTTTCTTCCAAGAAGCAAGCGTCTTTTAATTTCATGATTGCAGTCACTGTCCACAGTGATTTTGGAGCCCAAGAAAATAAAGTATGTCACTGTTTTCATTGTTTTCCCATCTGTTTGCCATGAAGTGATGAATACTAAAATACTTACTATAGAAAGCGTCTAACTTACATATATCTTAAATTTATAGACACACAATGCTCAATATGTTATTGTCTAAATTTGTATAATTTAAATACTAATGCATTTCAATAATGGCATTTCTATTATATCGTCATCAGAGTTTTAAGTATTAAGTCGTCAGAGTTGACTAGCATCTGAAAATCAAGGAAAAGAGATTACATTTTCATAGATAAAAGGAGGAGAATTCTATGTACTCATTTATGGAATCTGCTCCATCTCTTAATCACCTTTTTGGTAAAATAAAAGTTTTAATAATGCATTTATTCCCTGAAACCAATGGAAGTTCTGTGTACTTAATATAAAAATTGAGCAGAAGGTTTTTAGTCATTTTATCCACCACTCAGTTAAAGGCTACTTCTGAGGCTTGTGATGATAGGATCTTTAAGTCATTCATTTTGTGACAAAGAAAGGGAGACTGGGAGCATTTTTATATTCATTCTGCAAAGGTTTTGGTCAAAGACAAGTTGAAATTATTCAGTCTTTATATGAATGCTTTAAGCTTCAGTAAAAAGGTTATTCTACGGACTTCCCTGATTGTCCAGTGGGTTCGATCCCTGGTTGGGGAATTAGATTTCATCTGCCGCAACTAAAAAAGGAATCTTCATGCTGCAACTAAAAACCAGCCCAGTTGAATAAATAAATATATTAAAAAGGGGTTATTCTAGTTCTTAACTTAAAGCTGAGGTCAACTAATGTATTCAGATCTCCAAATATGACACTAATTTTCATAATATGTTTTTAAAATAAAGTGTTGCCCAGAACACACAGTACAGCCAAAGTTATCCTCCATAGATATCAACCATTGAAATCATTCTTCTTGTTTAATATATATATATATATCTTTATTTTTAATTTTGTTTTGGTTCAGATAACTCCCATTCAAATATTACATCTGAATATGTAGCTTAACAGTTCTACCTATCCAAAGGTCATTAAAAAAATCTATATTATAAAGCTAAAATGTGTTAACTCTCAGAAATGTAAAAAAATTCTATCTTAGAAAAATTATGGAACTTGTACCAGGAAAATGCTGAAGTGTTTCTGTATAAAGCCGATTTCAAGTTAGGCAAAAGCAATGGCCACTGGAAAATGAAATACCATAGTTTCAATACACTTTTCAACTCACTGTAGGCTTGACTCTGAGCGAGTACATTAAAAGTTTTTTGAACCCTCAGTTCCCAAATTAAAATAAATTAAACCGTATCATAATTGTAATACTTGACTTCCCAAATACCATCATTAAAATACACTGGTCAGGGAAAACTAAATTTGTATGAGCATCATTTTGACTGAAATTTAGTAGGGCCTCAATTTGGGAAATTAGATGATAATCTTTTCAGAGTTTGGGGCCTGGACTTGTTACTTTTAAGAAGGATTTAATGAGAGAAGTTAGTAGATGTTGGCCAGAATTCATGACATAATAATTTTAGATCAGTGGCCATAGTATGACAAGCATTTTGAAGTATGTTGTGATGAGAAAGAGATTAGTATTCAGAATATTTATTTTCATTGGTTTGCTGTTTCATTTGCCACAAGTATTTGCTAAAGCAAGTAGCTAAGTGAATTTTTCTTGGTCTCAGTATTTTGTAACACATGGACAGAGAGAATACCTGGTCTTAAATTTAGTAAGTAACAAGTTTAAGGAGTAATATTGGTTTCAGATCTTACTGTTTTTTGCTTTATATTTTTTTTGGGGGGGGGGCAGAATTAAACAAGGACACCTACACTAAACAACTTATATAATGGCTAGTTCATAATATATGTTTAATAAATGTTACTATCCTTATTAAAATATGGAACTAAATGTTTAGAATCTTGGATTTAAAGTGTGATATTACTATCAACAGGGTTTTCCCCTTGGCTTAGATGGTAAAGAATCTGCCTGCAATGTGGGAGACCCACGTTCAATCCCTGGGTCAGGAAGACGCCCTGGAGAAGGGAATAGCAACCCACTCTAGTATTCTTACCTGGAGAACTCCATGAACAGAGGAGCCTGCCAGGCTATAGTCCATGGGGTCACAAAGAGTCAGACAGGACTGTGTGACTAAAACACATTACTATAAATGATCAAGGTAAAATAAGAAAAATATATTTATGCTTCTATGTGTGTGTGAATATATACATCTACATTTTTTGTCTGATTTGATTTCCTTACCTAGGAAAGACATATTATAATTCTCTAAATATCTTAAAGCAATAAAATCTAGTTAACATATAAATACATTTTTACATTGATAAAAAAAACCAAATATGATATTTGTGAGAAAGAGAAAGTCACCTTATATAATGCTACATATAATTTCACTTTGTTATGAGAAAATCATCTCAGTCCTCCAATAATTTTGTTCCTGCATAAGGAATGTATAAGAAGCTCTTTCTTATCTTTGAAGAACTTGATAGAATATCAAGGCCATTCTTCCCAGCCTTCTCCTTACACCAAACCTGCTGGTTGGAAGCTGTGCCTCTGACATTGATTTCCTTCACTTACACTCTTCAAGCTCCAGATCTTCGTTTTTTTTCACCTGAATTCTCTCCTGACCTCCAGATGAAAGAATAGTATTTACTTTTTATATTATCCTTTGGTTTATACTTTGTTAAGCCTAACAGCTGGTATATGACATGTGCCATTTTCTTATAGTTTTTGCTATTCTGAGTGAAATATAATCTGTCTTTGCCTTTGATATCTGCCATTCAGCTTACTTGATTTTGGGTCAGGATAGTATGCCCAATTCTGCCATATTCAGTGAGTCCTGATGAGTTTAAAAAATCTCATAGTCTCAATATGACAAAAATATGATTGGAGATACATTTCACCAGGGAAAATACTTGGCTATTATTTAGAAAATTTTATCAGAAATTACATCTGAAAAAATATTCTGAATATTAATCTCTTTCTCATCATGACATACTTCAAAATGCTTGTCATACTATGGCCACTGATCTAAAATTATTATATCATGAATTCTGGCCAACATCTACTACCTCTATATCACTTAACTGGGCTTCACTTGTGGCTCAGATGGTAAAGAATCTGCCTGCAATGAGAGAGACCCAGGTCCGACCCCTGATCAGGAAGATCCCTTGAAAAAGGAAATGGCTACCTACTCCTGTATTCTTGCCTAGGGAATCCCATGGATAGAGGAGACTGGTGGGCTACAGCCCACAGGGTCACAAAGAGTCAGTCACAACTGAGCCACTAATACGCATGCAGAAGAATCATAAATATAAAAAGTTTCTCATTCATCTTTTCCAAATTTACCATATAAAGTTTTCTATATGTGTCTTTCTCATGTTTCTGTGAATATAAAATTTGTTTAGATTAAAAGAAATATGATGCTTTTGAAAGGGCTTCCCTGGTGGCTCAGTGGTAAAGAATCCACTTGCTATGCAGGAGAAGCTGGTTTGGTCTTTGGATTGGAAAGATCTCCTGGAGGAGGCCATGACAACTCACTCCAATACTCTTGATGGGAAAATCTTGTGGACAGAGGAGCCTGGTGGGCTACGGTCCATGGGATCACAAAGAGTCAGACATGACAGAAGCAACTGAGCCTGCATTCACACAAGGCCTTGAAGACCCACTGATTTATTTATTTTTTTTAATTTCCTTCATCATTCAGATTTCTCTTAGTTCAAAAAACTCTGTTGAGTGGCCGCAGTTGGAGAAAACTTTACGTATAAGTTTCAACTCTGACCCCTACATGCCTTCATTTGCTAGGTGTGTGACTTGAACAAGTTACATTTCTTCACAGGTTTTCAATTTCCTCATTAGTAATAGTGAATTAATAATAATAACACATTTGTTAAATTGTAAAAAGGACTAAAAGAGTTAGCATAATTGCATGCTTAAGGCAATACCTGGAATATAATTAGCAGTGATGAGTTTATGCTATTATTACTGTCATGACTACCATAAGGAATCCAGCTCCTGGTTAAACCCTACATGGGATTTTTCAGGTCTATTAATATAAGCAATTAGAAAGACTTTGCCTGCCAGGCTTCAAGGGGAAAACAGCCTTTACCACATGAAGCTTGGTACACTGTCCCTAATCTGTAGTCAAGGAATCAGGGCCCTGTGTGGTCATGCTTCCCACACTCCTAGCCTGGTGCCTTCAAGCCTCTGCCTATTTGAGTCTTTGTGCAAAGTTTTTTTTTTTTTTTTTTCTTCTTCTTCTTCTTTTCTTTTCCTTTCCTCCAGCTTCTTTTCTGCTCAGAGGTCTTTTTTAAGCAGCTCTGCCCAAATCCTCATTGTAGGTAAGAAAGGGCAAACCATGGGCACACCTTTCCTACTCTTACTCAGCACTAGTACTTTTCCACTCCTAGCTGCCCACTCCTCACACCCCCACCTTTTACTCCAAAGTCCGTATGCTGATCATTTTGTTGTTTAAGTCTTCCTTAACCGCAGTATGACTCCCACGTCTGTGATAATCCACCTGACCCTCCATCATTCTATGCAGGAAAATGGAACATGGGAGAGTCTGTACTTTTCAGTTTTTAGACTTGCTTAGGCTACAGCAGTAAGTGATTAAAAGCTTATCGCTTTTGTTTTTGGCTTGTTGCTTTAATTGGCTGTTCTGAAGCCTGGCAGTTCAGCTCTCTCCCCCAGTTCAGCTGAGCTCCTAGCATATGGGTAATGAGTGATTCTCTTTATTTAAATGTTGGCAGTGTTGTTCTTCTGAAACTCATCAGTGTTTGAATGCTACAAGATCTATTCCAAAGCAAATGTCAGTGTTCACGTCTTTAGATCTTAACTGACTAGAGTAGATTAAAAATATTTGAGCACTAGGACTCAAAAATAGAGAATTTAATGTAGCATTGTAAAACAATTTTCAATTATAGAAAAAGCCAAGAATTTGTTCTAAGGAGAATCTATGATAACAGAAAATGTTCTTCAATAATTCTAGACAATTTAAAATAAAAATGTTGGTACTTCATCTCAAAAAATGAAAGCAATAAAATAAAGTGTTAGTACCCAATTATGAAAAACAAATTTATATATATTGCTTGCAATATAAGAAATTTTAAAAACTACCTATCTGGCAGTAACCATAGTAATTGAGACTATGACTTCTAGAGTGTAAATGTCAAGGTTCAAATACCCCTCTAGCACTTAATCTGAGACTTCAGAAAAGCATGTAAACTTTGTTTCCAGTTTCCCATAATAATATTATCCTAGTGTTGTTGCAAATGTACAGTATGAAATATTATACAAATCAGTTATTATTAATAAAGTTATTTTCTTATCATTTTAGAATAATAATAATGCTTATTATTCAATAGTTATCTAAAAAATTTAAACTTATTGCTATTATATGGAAGTTCTGGTGGTCTACAGTCCATAGGGTTGCAAAGAGTCAGACATGACTGAAGCAACTTAGGAAGGATGGATGGACGGACTAGGCAAACCAGTTTGATCATCACAGTTTTTAAATAGCCAAATATCTGTATATTTTATAAGAAAACAGAATCAATTTATTAGACAAAGGGAAAATGGACTGCTACTCTGAAGATTAGAAAGGTGGGATATTTGACCTGAGTGCCATACACTAGGATTTCACAGTTCTAACCTGGGATACAAGATATTCCAAGCTGAAAGAGTATTAAGAGAGCAGGACAGTTGTAACCAAAATTTAAGTTACCTGTGAGATGGAATGAGGGGCTTCCCAGGTGATGCTAGCATGGAGAACCCGCCTGCCAGTGCAAGAGACATAAGAGACCTGGGTTCCATCCTGGGGTCGGGAAGATCCCCTGGAGGAGGCCACAGCAATCCACTCCAGTATTCTTGCCTGGGGAATCCCATGGACAGAGGAACCTACAGTCCAAAGGGTTGCAAAGAGTCAGACACAAATGAAGCAACTTAGTACTCATGCACTGGATGGAATGAGAGGCTGGTCAAGAGGTGATCTTTGATAACATCAATTAATGTTTCAGATTATGCTAAGAACATAGTATTTTATTTTGTAATGACTAAAGGGAGATAAACTTTTTTTTCAACTAGGAAGGGGCGTGATAACTTTTTATTGTAAAATATTAACTATTTTACAAGGATAAAGAATAGATTTGAGGACAAGGATTTGAAAACAAGATAAACTGTGGAGAGAATAAATTGTTCAAGTATTAAATGCTAAAAGTATGTATTAAAATAGTGGTGTTCAGAATAGGAGGATAGAAGAGGATGTTTAAAGGATGTTTTACATAAAGATACAAATGACTGAAGCAATTTATTGAATATGGTGTAGAAAGGGAGAAAGAAGAAATAGGAGTGAAAAATAACTGAGGTTTCTCATCTGACTTTCTGGGAGACTGTTGCCACTAAAACAAATAAAAGAATACTGCTGCTGCTGCTGTTGCTGCTAAGTTGCTTCAGTCGTGTCTGACTCTGTGTGACCCCAGAGACGGCAGCCCACCAGGCTCCCCCATCCCTGGGATTCTCCAGGCAAGAACACTGGAGTGGGTTGCCATTTCCTTCTCCAATGCATGAAAGTGAAAAGTGAAAGTGAAGTCGCTCAGTCGTGTTGGATTCCTAGCGACCCCATGGACTGCAGCCTACCAGGCTCCTCCATCCATGGGATTTGCCAGGCAAGAGTACTGGAGTGGATTGTCATTGCCTTCTCCGAAATAAAAGAATAGATATCCATAAAACTCTTAATTTATGTCAATATTTTGCAGATCTTTCAATAATGCCTTTCAATTTCAGTTCATACCGCTTAACTTTCATAATAATCCTAGAAGTTTTATTAGAATGCTGCAAGCACTTTCTCCCAAACTTTGGCATGGATCTCTGCACCTGGTTTTCTACATTTCCAGCAGCTTGGATATTTCTATTAATATATAAAGTCCCACATGGCACAGCGGTAAGGAATCCACCTGCCAATGCTGGAGACACAAGAGATGCAGCTTTAATCCTGGGTCAAACTACCCCTGGAGTAGGAAATGGCAACCTACTCTGGCATTTTTGCCTGGAAAATTACATGTGTTTGATAGTTAGAATAGGAGATAGGAGTCCAAAATGGCAGTGGTTAAAAAACAAAGAAGGGAAAAACCCATAAAAATAGAACAAAGGAAGGTCCGAGGACTGGAGTGAGGACCTCAGGTAGAACAAACAACAATGGCTGGCCCAGTTTACATAAGGTAGGCCCAAGGGAGGAGAAAAAAAACAAAAAAAGAAGGAGCCAAAATTGGGTCAGGGCCTCTCTTCTCTTTGTATCTTTTGGGTCAGCATTCCCTCATGCCTCAAGGATATATTTTCCTTTAGTTTCTAAATAAAACTGAGCTATAACGTGGAGCTATAACACTGGCCTATCCAAGAGCTGTAACACTGGTCTGTCCAAGGGCTATAACGCTGTTCCGTCCATCGATTCAAATTTCTGTTGCAATGAGACAGAACTGAGGAAAGTACACATGCCCCAACATCTATGTTCCATGACTCTGATTTAACTTGGCTGAAACAGCCTCATTGTGGGGCCCTGCAAAGAGGAGGTCAAGCACATCAGGAGCCAAACTCGGTGAACGCTCCCACGGTGGAAACTGAATGCTAACAAAACCCAGCGCAGTGGAAGTGACAAGGAACCCAGTGTGCTGGAAACCAGGACAGTGAAAAACAAACTCAGCAGAAAGCTCATGCGGCTCAGTCTCAGATTCTAGAAGACCTCTGCTTAAGGTAGGAGGTCCTCACTCCTATGGATGGAAGGACACATGCCTAACAAAATCTTAATTCCTTTACAATCTCTCATTTCTTGTTTCCTTGAACCCCCACAAACAGGTGAGCAGCCATGGGTGCATTTGAGGGACTCCGGCAGGAGCTACTCCTCAGTGTGTCCCAAAGGCTCCAGTATCTGCTGGGCCCCAGTAGCTGTTGCCCAAGCCAGTAGATGTTCATCTGTCCTTAATCTTCTTTGTGCCAAGGATCAGGTCAATGAAAAATGTGAGCACATGTCAGGTATTCAGCAGATTTTCCCACAGGTTATGAAGGGGATTCCTCGGCACATTTTTCCTATTGCTTTTTCCTCCTGTACTTCAGCTCCTCTTCCTAAGACTTGAGCTGGGAAAAAATCCCATGGTGACTGGCTTCAGGACCTAATGAAGCTCAGGCTCTGATGTCTCATTGCAAAAATTCAGTTAGAGACACAGTGATAGGTCAGAGGTGAGTTTGTTCGGATTCAGAGAGAAGTATGCTCCACAGGGTGTGGGCCATCACAGAGGACAAGGGCTTCAGCCATGGCATGGGATGTGGCTAGGTTTTTTGAGCTAATACATATGTTAATGAGTGAATTCATATGCTAACGAGTGGGAGGATCATCCCAACCATTGCGGAATCACTCACTCCTCTGACTTTTGACAATGCCTTGGAACTGTCCTGCCACCTCTAGGTGTGTCATTTAGCTTACAGTTTGGGGATCAAGGTTTAGTTGAATTTACTTTATCATCTTGGACCCATTTGATTTTAATTGGTTTTTATTATGCCCTTGTGCTATGTCATCTTTCAAAAGCTGTGCCCTGCCTGCCCCCTTCCCTCCTGTTTCATGCTCTTTTCCTGAGCCCCATCTGGACCCACAATGTTCCCTCTATAATCTTCTGGAGGGACAACCAGAAAATAGTTGGCCCTTGGGAGGTAAATACTGTATAATATCCACTCCCTTTAGATAATCAGGCCTTCATCTTCCATGTTTCCTACAACATGTGCAACATCAGCATCTCTCAGTGGACCCACTCGGGCAAGTAACAGGCACACAGTGCCTGCTAGAAGACCATCTGTTGGCATCCCTTCAAAGGCAATTAGGCTTTGACAGGGACAATGTTTGTCACTTTGGGAGTTAGCCCTCCAGGCCATTCGGGCCCAAACCCTTAGCACCCTTCTCCTAAAGTTACAGACATACTGCCAAATCAAATCTCCACTCCACTTTTATGGAATATCTGGTCTGTTGCCTTTTATCAATTTGTTCTTAAACCACTTACTAACTCCTACAACCAGGACCCTGCCCCTTGTAGGCAACACTGCTCCACCCAGCCTATTATTAAAATACTCCAATGCCCCTAACAGGACCAGATAACCCATTCCTTTGTCATTACTTCTGTTGTTACCTAAAGTGGGTCTCTGACAATGAAATGTTTACCATTGGAAACACCCTAAATGCCCTTATGGAGGACTAGGGGAGGAAATCAGTGACTTACGTTCCCTTAGAGCAGTAAGAGGACAAGGCTTACTGCTGTTTCACCAGGTTCCCAGCCTCAGGGCATAGGCTTGGATGGCTTTACATCATGATATCTATTCCCACCTGTGTGAACAAACTGGCAATAAGTTAAAATTAAAACCCCTAATCCTACCCAGCACTGGTTGCCCTGGAGACCTTGGGAATGCCTAACTCCAGCCCAGGAGTCCCAGGAGGTCGACCTGCCTCGACCTGCCTAGGGATCTGGCCCCCAGGAGGTTGTCATGGCTCAGTCTGCTCGGGGATCCATCAGCCCGGGATCCCAGGAATTTGACCTGCCTAGGGATCTGGTCCCTGGGAGGTTGTCACACCTCAACCTGTTCAGGGATCCACCAGTCCAGGGGTCCCAGGAGGTCGACATGCCTCAGCCTGCCGAGGGACCCAGTTCTCGGGAGGCTGACCTGCCTCGACCTGCCTGGAAATTCAATCTCCATGAGGCTGTCATGCCTCAGTCTGCCTGGTGAACTGTACCCTGACCCGTGGACGCCTGGCTCTCTGGTTGCAAGAGTACTGAGTAGGATACTCTTCAGAAAGACTCATTCCTAAGGAAGTCCACCCATGGAAATAGAAGGAAGCCTATCACTTGTGGGACTGTGCCCAGTCTCAGCAATAACCCAGGAGCCCAATGAGAACCCCATTGTCTTTCTGGAAAGGAACCCCATTGCCTTTCTGGAAAGGCTAAAAGAGACCCTCTAAAAGTTTAGCAATCTGGACTTAGATTCTTACGAGGGACAGGTGATTTTAAAGGACAAATTCCTGTCCCAAGTGCATCAGATATCAGGATAGTTACAACAGCTACAGCAGCAGGACCCTGCTGCCTCTTTAGATGAGATGGTCCAGATAGCCACCAATATCTTTTATAACAGAAAACAGGAGAGGGAGGCCATGGCACAGGAAAGGGAGAAAAAGAAAGAGATAAAGCATGCCAAGATGCTGGCTGCCCTCCAGGGAAGCCCTATGGCAAACCCTTTAAAGTCTTTAAAGGACAAGGCAAATGCCTAATCTGTAGACAGGTGAGGCATTGGGCCAGAGTGTCCAAACTGTGAAAAGTCTTCTAAAATGGCTTGCTAAAAATGCCATCAATTGGGACATTGGGCAGCACTCTGCCCTCGGAACCCAAGACCCTCAAGGTAAAGTGCCAAGCCTTCCCTCACGATGGTTCAACAGGACTGAAGCGGCCTACTCCAGCCAGCCTGCCTGTCACAGATAACCATCACGGGTCTGGAGCCAAGGGTGCAACTGAATGTGGCTGGTAGGTCTGAGAATTTCTTGATTGACACAGTGGCTACCTACTGTGCCCTGACTTCCTACTCCAGAGGCTTATCCTCCCAAACTTGTGCCATTTTGGATGCTACAGGAAACAATTACAAAAGATTCACCCAAGCACTTCTTTGTTGCTGGGATGGACACATATTTTCCCACCAGTTTCTGGTAGTCCCTGAGTGTCCTACTCCCTTACTAGGAAGAGGTCTTTCCTGCCTTTGAAATCTTGTGGCTATTGCAGTCCTGATAGAAGATGCTTTAAAACTCTGTCTTAGGGACAAGCTATGAAACAACTCCTGAATAGGAGAAGCCATTTATGGATCTGGTCATTTATGGTCTGATCAAAGGATCCTCATATATCAAGTACTGCTGATGGAAAATCCAGGTCTGACTATATCCCCTTATGAGGTTCTTAACTCAGCTACCCTCCTGCCTACCCCCAAGGGCTCTCTCCCCTTTCACTCTTGCCTAGAAACCTTGGACCACTGGACAAAACCCTGAGAGAGATTATCAGAAGATCCTCTGACCAGTCCGGAGGAAATCTGGCACACTGATGGAAGCAGCTCTGTCTTGGATGGACAAAGAAGAGCCGGGTATGCAGTAGTCTCCAATTTTGAGGCCACAGAGGCTAAACCTTTGCCACCAGGTACTTATGCCCAATTAACAGATCTCATACCCCTGACTCGAGCTTTAAAGCTGAGAAAAGGAAAAAGAGTAGCAATTTACACTGACTCTAAGTATGCCCTTCTGGTGCTACATGAACATGCTGCTATTTGGAAAGAAAGGGGCCATTGACCACCCGAGGGTCCCCAATCAAATATGGTGATCAAATTCTTAGACTCTTGGAGGCAGTCCATCTGCCCTCTGTGGTTTCAGTCTCCCACTGTAAAGGACACCAAAAAGGGAGCACAGAAGTGGCACGAGGGAACCAGGCAGTCACTCAGGCAGCTAGGAGAGCAGCAGTACAGAACAGTGACCTAATAGGGGCTGCCACCTTAGGTCCACAGACTAATTTGCCAGAAACTCCTTCATATACTGAAGGTGAGACTCTTAAAGCTAAGAGTGAGGGCTTTCAAGAAGATCATATAGGGTGGTTCCAAAGGGAGGGGTTCCTTTTTCTGCCTGGGAACCTCCAATGGAAGTTGGTTAACTCCTTACATGCCACCACTCATTTAGGGGAGAAGGACCTCCAAAGATTACTATAAAGATCCTTCAGAGGAACAGGCCTCCAAACGACTATAAGCCAAGAGGTCTCCTCTTGTCCCACTTGCCAATTAAACAACCCCCAAGGAGCTTGAAGACCCCAGCTGGCCCAGCCTGTCCAGCAATATGGAACCTACCCAGGAGAGGACTGACAGATGGACTTCACCCAGATGCCAGTTTCTCAAGGGTACAAATACCTATTAGTCATGATGGATACATTCACAGGATGGATTGAAGGCTTTCCCACCTGGACTGAGAAGGCTGAGGAGGTGATATAAAAACTGCTCCATGAAATTATTCCAAGATTTGGTCTATCCAGGTCATTACAAAGTGACAGTGAGACATCGTTTACTTCTAAGGTTACCTAAGGGGCTTCTAAAGCACTGGACATTACTTATTATCTCCATTGTTCTGGGATGCCTCAGTCTTCAGGAAAAGTAGAAAGAGACAATCAACTCTTAAAATCAGCAATAAAAAAGATAACCCAGGAGACCTCCCTGGGATGGAAGGAGGCTTTACCAGTAGCTCTCCTCCACACCCAACTGCCTAAGGTTGGTCTTAGG
The DNA here is from genome assembly GCF_029378745.1 of Bos indicus. NCBI lineage: Eukaryota > Metazoa > Chordata > Mammalia > Artiodactyla > Bovidae > Bos > Bos indicus. Next base: position 6,868,620 of record NC_091771.1, read on the forward strand.
AAAAGGTTGGTCTTAGTCCTTACGAGATGCTATCTGGGAGACCTTTTGTTTATGTCAATGGCCTCTTCCTAGATTCAGAGGCTCAGACCTTCTGGTCTTATACCATGGCCATTGGGCAATTCTAAAATGATACATGCTTGTTGAGTGTCAAACAGGACCCAAATGATTCTAAACAGCCACCACTATATGCTCCAGGGACTCGTCCTAATTAAAGTCTGGAAAGATGGGTCCCCAAGGGCTCAACTCAAGCCCACATGTAAGGGCCCCTACCCTGTAATATTTTCTACCCCCACAGCACTCAAGGTACCAGGACATGACTCCCAGATTCACTACCCATGAGTCAAGCCATAGAAGAAAACAGAAGAGGACACTCAATACACCTGTGAGCCCCTGGGAGATTCAGGACTACAAATGAGTGCCATTCTAATGAACACCCCCAAAATTAAGTTTCTGTGGATAAGATATCTCAGGACAGCTCTAAAAAGTCAACACAGCTTTGTAGGGGTTGTACTCCAAAACAGACAGGAGATGGATCTCCTGATCCCTGAACAAGGAAGGACTTGAGCCATCTTGAATTAGACGTGTTGTTTCTGGGTAAATACCTCCAGCTAAGTTAAAGAAAGTCTCACAGTCTTCAAGAAAAACATTTATATCCTACAGGATCTCAAAGAATGAGCTGGAGAGTTCTCAGGGTGAGTACAATCTCTCTTTGGGGGATGCTCCTGGTGATGGGAAATTTGGAGTTGGCTAATGCCCCTACTAGTCTCTTTCATCACCATAATGATGTTGCTTATGATTGTTCCATGTATTACCAAGTGTCTAACCTGTTTTGTCTCTGTCCAGGTCAACAAGCTACAACATGCAGTGCCAGTTCAAACAAGGGTATATAAAACTACAGCCAACCACAGAAAATATCACTCACCCTTAGATGTACACTGCTTTAAGGACTCTGAGGCTTGAGCCTAGCAAAAGGGGAGGCCCAATACCCCTCTCCATCCCATTTCAGCAGGAAGCAGCCAGAGAGACCTCAACGCCCCTATTCCCAAGGAATTGGGCCTCCCATCTCTTGGGGAGGAGTCCAAAATGGTGGTGGCTAAAAAACAAAGAAGGGAAAAGCCTATGAAATAGAACAAAGGAAGGTCTGAGGACCGGAATGAGGACCTCAGGTGAAACAAACAGCACTCCTGGCTAGCCCAATTTACATAGGGCAGGCCCAGGGGGAGGAGAAAAAACTATAAAAAGAGGAGCCAAAATTGGGTTTGGGGCCTCTCTTCTCTTCGCATCTTTTGGGTTGGCATTCCCTCACACCTCAAGAATGTATTTTCCTTTACTTTCTAAATAAAACTGAGCTGTAACACGGAGCTGTAACAGTGGCCTGTCCAACAGCTTTAACACTGCTCAGTCGGAGGACTGTAACACTGGTCCGTCCATCACTTCAAATTTTTGTTGTGACGTGACAGAACTGAGGAAATTACACACTCCCCCAACACGTGGACAGAGGAACCTGGGTGTGCTACAGTACAGGGGTCACAGAGTCAGACATGTCTCAGCACAGCACATATGCATTCAAAAAATGCAATTATTGACTGAATATTCAGAACATTATGAAGTATGCCTGATTGCAAAACCCTACTTGAAAACTGTTTCCCAAGAGTAGCAAACCTACTGCTCCAGGATCTATATAATCTTTTCAAAAATCACTAGCACTGTGCACAACAGGCTTGGTAGTGAAGCTAAACTCTACAAAGAAAGGGCTTTTGGTTAAATGTCAACTTTTCTTCAGCATACATTTTCAGAACAACCTATATAACAAAATCAACTTGTAGACAGCAGTGGCACATTAGAAAATGTAAATCTTGATAGTCTCAATGAAAGCAAAGAAGCAATTGTTTCGAAAAATGGCCTTGTTGAATAGAAATGGGTGAAATGAGTAATCTGTGCTAAATCTGCATTTCTTTTTGAAGAAGCATAGTAACAATTGTTCTTCAATAACAAAGATAATTAGACTCATTTACAACTTCGTTTTCCAATGCAATGAGCTTGCCAACTGGCTGGACAATGAACAATACCATTTACGGTAAGTAATGCAATATTCTTAACATTTATATTTATAAAGTTTTTAAATCAAGTATACCATGAAAATTTTTGTTGAAAATACTTAAGCATATATGCTCATTTTAAATTAGATCTATGAAATCATATGCAACTGTGCAAACTCATGATTTAAACCTGAATATGAAACAATGATGGGGCTTTCTAGGTGGCTCAGTGGTAAAGAATCTGCCTACCAAAGCCAGAGACTCAGGATACATGGATTTGACTCCTGGGTCAGGCATATGCCCTGAAGGAGGAAATAGCAAACCACTCCAGTATTTTTGCTGGGAAAATTCCATGGAGAGTGGAGCCTGGTGGGTCACAGTCCATGGGGTCGCAAAGAGTCAGACATGACTGAACAACTGAGCATGCATATGCACATATGAATCAATGACAAACTAGTGTCATACAAACTAGTCAGTATAGAAACTTGCTGACTTTTATGAGTGTCTAGGGTACCAATCTTCTGATTGATGACTTAACCTTTCTGCTCTATAGATAACTAAAGTTATCATTTCCTCCTCTCAACTCTTGTACCCTCTTTTCAAGCAAAAATCTCTCCAAAATCAGATATTCTCTAACACTATATTATAAATGGAGATAACTTAAATACATACAGACTTTCTATTTCTATAAATTCAAGTAAAAGAGAAGTTTTAAGAAAACAAAATATCAAAATTTATTGTGCAATTACTCTAAGAAGAAAAAAAAATCTCATTTAAGGATAAATGCTATACAAATTGACTTACCTGAAAACTGAAGAAATAAAAATTGATTTCATGCTATGTGAATATAATTCACAATTTTACACCCTATTTAATGCACTTAGTGTTCTAGAAAAACATTTTAGTTAATCACAGTGTCTTATAGTATTTTAAAATATTTTAAAAGATTTGCTTATCCAGTTTATAAATAACAATAAGTAAGCATTGCAGCCATGAAATTAAAAGATGCTTACTCCTTGGAAGGAAAGTTATTACCAACCTAGATAGCATATTGAAAAGCAGAGACATTACTTTGCCAACAAAGGTCCATCTAGTCAAGGCTATGGTTTTTCCAGTGGTCATGTATGGATGTGAGAGTTGGACTGTGTCAAAGCTGACTGCTGAAGAATTGATGCTTTTGAACTGTGGTGTTGGAGAAGACTCTTGAGAGTCCCTTGGACTGCAAGGAGATCCAACCAGTCCATTCTAAAGGAGATCAGTCCTAGGTGTTCTTTGGAAGAAATGATGCTAAAGCTGAAACTCTAATACTGTGGCCACCTCATGCGAAGAGTTGACTCATTGGAAAAGACTCTGATGCTGGGAGGGATTGGGGGCAGGAGAAGGGGACGACAGAAGATGAGATGGCTGGATGACATTACCAACTATATGGACATGAGTTTGAGTGAACTCCGGGAGTTGGTGATGGACAGGGAAGCCTGACGTGCTGCAATTCATGGGGTTGCAAAGAGTCAGACACGACTGAGTAGCTGAACTGAACTGAACTGAAGCATTGCAGTTTAAATACAGATCACAGTAAGTAAAATCATTTTAATTGGTATTTTAAAATCTGCCTAGAACTTTATCTTTCTTAGATAATTAAATAATAAAAAGGGTATTTGTATTCATTTCCATTAAGAAAACCTACAAGGTGATTTTTTTTAATTCCACATTCAAATGTTACATTATTTCTCAGCTGATATTATTTTAATATAAATGCTGAGCTTAATTTTTTATTGTGGCAAAATAAATGTATCATAGAGAGGAGAACAAGATGGCAGAAAAGGTGGATGTAAAGCTCACCACCCACCATGAACACACCAAAAATATTTCTAGAACTGGAGTAATCCTCACTGAAAACAAACTGGAGACTGGCAGAAAGATTCATGCAGCTAAGACTGTAAGAAAAGTTCACACACTTCATCTGGAAAGAAAGAGAAGGGCATAGAAAGCCTTGGCCTGTGCCCCTAGAAAGTGAAGAGGAATTAAACAGGCTTAGAGATCTTCCAAGGGTAAATAGCTGGTTGGACCACATGTTGGGTACTCTAGGCCTGTGTTCTAACACTGGAGCAGTCTCCTAAGCTGATGAGAAAGCCAGTGGAACTAAGCATCACTGAAAGAAATCTAGACTCTGCTCAGGAAGAGCACATACATGCTTGCTTACTCCAAGAACAAGGTGAAGAAGTAGATTAAAACTACCCAAGACTATGGCCAGATTCCCATGATCAACCCAGTGCATGCCACAGGCTGAGCTCAGTGTCCACTTGGGTTCTCTTACTCTACTGCAAAGCACCACGCTGGGACAAAAACTGTCATGGCTAAGAGTGTGCTCTTGTAGGTGAATGGAGCCAACTTGGACCTGGAATGGGAACCAAACAGGGCAAGGGCAGTCATTACTGGTAGTTTTTGGGGGAGCAGATCTGGACCAACTTGGAACTGGTATGCTGGGACTGTCTCAGGATGTGTCCTGACCCACAGTGTCTGCTCCAGCACTGCCCCCTTCTAGAATAGAGATGCCAGTGCTCGAAGACTGGAGCAGACACACTTAAAGGGAGCAGACCAGCCTGGAACCCATGCTCAGGACTTCTGCTCCAGTAACTTGGGGCCTGACTTCACTCCTCGTAGGGCATTAAGGGCCACTTAGCAGAGGAGAAGCCAGGCTCCTACCTAGCTCTGGCTCTGGCCACTCCATCTCCAGACCCAAATCCTACCAAGCTGATAGCTACACCCTGGGAGGAGATGTGACTCCTGTCCTTGTCAGATCCAGTTCTCACAGTAAGGTCATTGGGTAAACGCAGACTGTGTAGAAATAGTCCCACAAATGGCAAACCTTCAAGACTAATATAAGTGTTTCACCTCGTTTCATGAAAACAGAAAATAAAACAAAATGGGAAAACAGAACTTGTTCAATGGAAAAAAAACCCAAAGGATCAATGGAGAAGTACAAATGAAAATAAAAACACAAATTCTCAAAATCAGTGAGATACAGAAAAAGCACTTCTAAGAGAGAAGTTTAAAACAATACAAGCCTACACCAAAAAATTTATATGTAAACGTATAAGACCTGATAAATCAAAGCAATCTTGAAAAGATCAAAATCTTGAAAATCTTAAAAGAACAAAACTGGAGATAATATGACCTTGACTTCAGAATAAACTACAAAGCTACAGTATCAAAACAGTATGGTACTTGTGGAAAAACAGACATATAGATCAATGGAACACAATAGAGATCTTGGAAATAAGCACATGCATTTGTGTCAATTAATCCATGACAAAGAAGGCAAGGCTATGCAATGGGGAGAAGATAGTCTCTTCAAAAAAGAGTGCTGGGAAAATTTGATAGCTACATAGAAAAGAATGAACTTAAAACATTTTCTTACACCATACAAAAATTAAACTGAAATTAAAGTTCAAGATTAAGACTTAAATGCAAGACCAGAAATCATAAAACTCCTAGAAGAAATAATAGCAGAATATGATTTAATATAAATTGGACCAATAGGTTTTTGGATCTGTCTCCTAAGGCAAAGTATACAAAAAAAAAAAAAAAAGGAAATTGAACCAAGTTAAAGCTAAAAGCTTTTGCATAGCAAATGAGATCATAAAAAAATGAAAATGCAAATTACTGAGAGAAAATATTTGCAAATGTATAATAAATATCCAAAGTATATAAACAACTAAGACAATTTAATACTAAAAGTGAAACAGCTCAATTGAAAATGAATAGAAAATATTAATAGAGATTTTTCCAAAGTATACAGATGGTCAATAGGCACATAAAAAGATGCTCAAAACCCCTAATAATCAGAGAAATGCAAATGCAAATGAAAACAACAATGAGATATCACCTCACACCTATCAAAACTGTATAACCAAAAGGTCTACAATAAGAAATATTGCTGATGATGTGGAGAAAAGAAAATTCTTGTACGCTGCTTGTGAGAATGTACATTGGTGCAGCACTATGAAAAACTGTATGGCATTTCCTTAAAAAGCTAAAAATACAGCTACTATATGATCAGCAATTCTACTTTTGGATATATATCCAAAGAAAAGGAAAACATTAATTCAAAAAGATATATACCCCAATGCTTAGAGCTGCACTATTTACAATAACAAAGATATGGAAGAAACCTGACTTTGCATCAATTGATGAACATCAAAATTGAGCCCTAAATTGTTTAAGATATCACTAAAACCTAATTTTATGAACAACAAGCCTTACCCTGAACACTATTTAAATAATTCAATCAGTAGACCTTACACTTAATACTAATCCATACAAATTCAATCCATGTGTTGTAAAATTTGCCAAAATGTGCATTTCAAAATGTAAAATAAATGCTGAAAAAAAAGATTGGTGTTAAAAACTGCCAAAACCATAGTAGTTTCTCAATATAATCATTCAAATGAGTAGACACATATTATAACAAAGTGCTCACTATTGGAAACATAAATACTAAATAAAGTATGTAATTACTGCAGAATTTCTTGAACCAATCTTCTTTAAAGAATTTATACATTCTTTCAGAGGTCAGGGATTTGTAAACCTGGAATTATTCAACTGAGCAAGTGCCATTCATACATTCATGGATTCACCTATCAGATATTGTATAGATATTTTTGTCAATCAGTGGCCAAAGAAGTGTGAGAGGGAAGGCATTAGTTACATTTATGCACAAAGCAATGCACTTTAGACTGTATTTCCTATTCAGATGATAATACTAAAGAAAATCACAATTTTACTTTTGCACACCAAACATTTGATAGCATTTGAGACTATTTCTCGCAAATAGAAGGTACATCATAAATATTTGGTGACTAAATAAACATCAGATCAGATCAGATCAGTCACTCAGTCATGTCCGACTCTTTGCAACCCCATGAATCGCAGCATGCCAGGCCTCCCTGTCCATCACCAACTCCCGGAGTTCACTGAGACTCACGTCCATCGAGTCAGTAATGCCATCCAGCCATCTCATCCTCTGGCGTCCCCTTCTCCTCCTGCCCCCAATCCCTCCCATCATCAGAGTCTTTTCCAATGAGTCAACTCTTCGCATGAGGTGGCCAAAGTACTGGAGTTTCAGCTTTAGCATCATTCCTTCCAAAGAAATTCCAGGACTGATCTCCTTCAGAATGGACTATAAATACACAAATAAGTAAGTAAAGTAATTGAAGATATGTGACCTCTTCCTAACTAATAATTTTTATAAAAGTAGCTTTCCTAAAAAGGAGAACAATTTGTTGCTTATTCATAATTAAATTTTATAGTATTTCTCTGACAGACTGTAAACAGAAATAACATACTTATGTAGATATTACAAAGTTACAAAAAAATTACCATTGCTCTTATTTTCGTCACTGGTAGAATGCTACATTCCAAAGCCTATTTCTCATAACAAGAAGCATATTATAAATAAGTGCCACTTGATCATTTTGCAAAATAATTCAAACACTGAATCTATATGCTGTGCACCTGAAACTAGTATAATGTTATATGGGAAGTATACCTCAATCAATCTGAAGAAAAATGAGAAAATATTTTTTTTAATTGCACCTATGTAGAAGTAATATGAAAAATCTCAGGAAATAGCCATTATTTTTTAATTGGGGTGTAGAATGAATAGAATGTTGAATGGATATTATACTAGAATGAATTTCCTTAGAACCATGTTAGTGTCATAGATCTGAATAGGTTAGGTATGAAAAACAACTGTTCTAGCCCTGATTTCCTAGAGACTGGGACCAGAAAAAGCATCTAGATGTGATTTTTTTGGGGAAATGTGACAGAATAGGAAAAGAGTGCAAAGGAAGGAAGGGAAAAGCAGTACAAGGGTGAGGTGGCCAATGTTATAGAACTGGGCTATTCAATAATTTGAGAATTTTTAAAAATCTCAAATGTTTCTTCCCTGTCACTTATAAATTGTATATGAATGAGCAGGGAAATTCCTATAGTACCCTAGACCACTGTGTTGGCAGAGATATGTTGAGGAAGGAGATGAGAAGCCCATGGTATAGGTCTGAGCAGAGGCTGTAGCCTATACACAAGTGGTTTCCAAAGAGGTGACTATGATACAGTAAGAGGCAGGGGGATCTGAGACATTCTGAAATGGGGATGGAAACAGGGGATGGAAATGGTATCTCAAGAGAGATGATCATAAGCTGATTTGCTTACTAACAATAAGGTATAACAAGTACACATACTGTGATGGTTAATTATATGTACCAACCTGACTGAGCTAAAGGGTACCCATACAGCTGGTTAAAACATTTCTGTGACAATTGTTTCCAGAATAGATTAGCATTTGAACTGGTAGACAAAGTAAAAATCACCTTTACCAATGCATATGGGAGTCCCTGGTGGCTCAGGGACTGGATACTGAGATCCGAGTTCAATCCCTGGGTCAGGAAGATCCCCTGGAGGAAGAAATGGCAACCCACTCCTTTTTTTGTCTGGAGAATCCCATGGACAGAGGAGCCTGGTGGGCTATCGTCCATGTGGTCACAGAGTCGGACACGACTGAGTGAATAACATGACAACGCATGTGGGCATCATCCAATCAGTTGAGGATCTGGATAAAATAAAATGACGGAGGAAAGGACAAATTCGCCTTATGCTTGAACCAGGTTATTCATCTTCTCTTGCCTTGACATCAGCTCTCCAGGTTCTTGGGCCTCTGGGATCAAACCTGGACACTACACCATTAGCCCCCTGGTTCTCTGGTCTTCGGGTTCAGATTGGGTCTCATACTATTAACTTCCCTCATTTCCAAATCTTTGGGTTCTGTACTGAAGTAAGCACTGGCTCTACATTGCAAACAGTACATCATGGAACGTCCCAATCTCCATAATCAAGTGAGCCAGTTCTTCAAAATAAACCTTACTGGGGTCCAGCCCCGGTTGGATCCAGGGATTTTCTCAGGAGGACGGCATTGGCGATTAAAGGATAGATAAAAGGAAAAAGATGGAGGTGAACTAACTGGTTTACGTGGAAAACCAATAAAACCTGTGACATCAGGTTTGCTCTGACCACGGAGGCTGCAGGCGCCCTCTCAAATAGCGGAAGGTGCCCCACCTTAGGCACCTTCTCGAGTGGGTCTTAGAAGCACAGGCAAGTAAGTGGTCTCAGAGAGCCTCCACACTCCGATCAGTCACCCTGAAGGAAGAACAGAGAAGAAAAGGAGACAAAAGGAAGCAAGAAAAACGACACGGGGAGACCAAGCTTTGAGCAAGGCCCATAGCTTTATTTTCAAAGGGAGCTTATATGCCTTAAATTGTGCATAGAGGATAATAGGGGGTGTACAAACGTATCGTATACAAATGGTTTAGGTGATTTACATCATCTTTTGGCCAGAAGGCTTGTTAACATTTTATGACTCTGATAAAGGATTGTCAACCATAAGACTTATTTTCTCTAAGAGTAATTATTTTAAGGTTTGGTGCCATCCTCTGAAGGTGTTAGATAAAGTTGCATTCCTGTAGGGCAAAGGTGCAGTGGGCTTACAACAAAGGAAAGAATTTATTACCTTAAGGGTCTAAAGTTGTTAGCACCAAGGCCACTACTTATTTTTTCTATATACCAACTATATTAATTAATACACTTCCAAGGATACAATACAGGGAATGTGGAAACTTGGCAGCAAGCATTGGCTGAACAATGAAATCTACTAGTTCTATTCTAACAATTTCTAACTCTCCGAGAGGCTCTATACTATTTGACTATCTTAAGCTTCCTATGCCTCTGGCGGTTGGGAGACTGTAAACAATTGTATGCATAGCTGTAGGAGTCCGGGTAAACCTGTCAGGCAAGTTAGAGAGCTGTCTTAGGGGTTTGGAATTAAAACACTTCTATTATGCCCAGGAGGCTAATTAACTAGAGCTCTAAGTTGATTTCCTTCAGAGAAAAGGTGGTCAGGGATAGCCCCCCCCCCCCCCCCCCCCCACCAATTAATGTCAAAGGAGTTGGTGAAAGTCGTAAAATAGTAAAACAGACAGATTCTGGTTTTGGGGTAGATGCTCAGGCAGATCCAGGGGGGCCTCTCGAGCCCTGACTCACCTTTGCATATCAGGCCTGTCCGCATGACCTTTGTCATGGGTGGGTACTCCCATGCTGGCTTCTGACAAAACCTCTTTCTATATAACTATACATGGGCTTCTCAAGAGGCACTATGATAAAGAACTTGCCTGCTAATGCAGAAGACATAAGAAACTCGGGTTCAGTCCCTGGGTCTGGAGGATCCCCTGGAGGAGGAAATGGCAACCTATTCCAATATTATCGCCTGAAGAATCCCATGGACAGAGGAGCCTTGCTGTCTACAGTTCATAGTGTCCCAGAAAGTCAGAAGACTGAAGCTACTTTGCACACACATTAACTGTATTTGGGCTTTCCTGGTGGCTCAGATGGTAAAGAAATTGCCTGCAACACGGGAGACCTGGGTTCAATCCCTGGGTTGGGAAGATCCCCTGGAGGAGGATGTGGCAACCTGCTCCAGTATCGTTGCCTGGAGAATCCCATGGACAAAGGAGTCTGGCAGGCTACATTCCATGGGGTCGCAAAAGAGTTGAACATGACTGAGCGACTAAATACATGTAACTGTATATAGTCTATCAAGATGTTACTACACAAAAATATATTTAAACATGTAAACATTGTATCAAATTCTCATTGATAAATGCATACACCATCAAGACACAAACTTAAGACATATAAAAATTTATTTTTTCTCCAAGTCATTCAAAGTGCCACTATCTCTATTTCAATCATATGACTCCCCCTTGGTAATAACCTTTGCTATATTTATATCAGCATGAAGCACATGTGTGGTGTGTTATGTGTATACTCAGTCACTCAGTCATGTCTGACTCTTTGAGACCAATGGACTACAACCCATCAGGCTCCTCTGCTCATGGAATTTTCCAGAAAAGAACACTGGAGCAGGTTGGCCTTTCCTACTCCAGGGAATCTTTCCAATCCAGGGATTGAATCCACATCTCTTAAGTCTCCTGCATTGTCAGGCAGATTCTTTACCACTGTGCCACCTGGGAAGTCCTTAGCATGAAGCATAGAATATATCATATAACATAAATATCTGCAAATATATCATTATTTAGCATTCTGAAGGTTTTAATAAGCCTATCTGATGCATTTTTTACAATTTAAAATATAGCTTAAAAGAAAAGACTCATTTTCAGAAAGAAAATTGTAGTTCAAGAGATGGAATAAACTATGCATTCTTGTAAAAGTCAGGTGTTATTATACACATATTAAAATATATACATGTGCAAATATAATTTATTTGTTTTAATAGATTTACTTCTTCCTGGTAGCTCACACTGCGAATGCGCCTACAATGCAGGTGACTTGGGTTCGATTCCTGGATCAGGAATATGCCTTGGAGAAGGGAATGGCAACCCACTCCAGTATTCTTGTCTGGAAAATCCCATGGACAGAGGAGCCTGGCGGGCTATAGTCCACGGAGTCTCAGAGAGTCAGACATGATTAAGTGACTAATATGTTAACAGATATAGTTTATTTGTTTTAACAGATTCACTGAGCTATATTTTCATACCATATAGTTCATCCATTCAAAGTATACAATTTCACTGGTGTTCGGTATATTCAAAGATCTATTCAATCTTCACAACAGTCAATTTTGGCATACTTTTATCAATACAAAAAAGAAACCCCAAACTAATTTACTAACCATCTTCACCCCACACAATCCTCCTCACATGCAACTTATTAAAGTGGGTTATTCCAAGTTGGATGACAAGATTCAAACATAATCAGTTCACTGCTTACAGAATTAAATACCTAATGCAATACTACTATCTTCATTTTGGCTTGCAACATTCAAATATGGATTTATGCTCCTTTGAGTTCTCTGACCACACAGTTTTTGAACAAGAAACGTCTATGCCTATATTTACATTTCCTGTTTTTCTGTTGCACTTTATACAACACAGAAAATTCTGACTATTTTAAATGTGGTTTATTTTATTTTCCTGATCATATTCTTGTTTTCTTTTTTAAAATTTTAATTTTAATTGGAGGATAATTGATTTACAACTTTGTGGTAGTTTCCATTGTACGACAATATGAGTCAGCTATAAATATACATGCATCTCAGCCTCCTGACCCTCGTTTGCTGCTCGGTCCCTTCAGTCCTGTCTGACCCTTTGTGACCCCATAGACTGCAGCCCACCAGGCTCCTCTGTCCCTGAGCTTCTACAGGCAAGAATATTAGACTGGATTGCCATTCCCTCCTCCAGGGGATCTTCCCAATCCAGAAATAGAACCCGTATCTCCAGTGTGTCCTGCATTGTAGGCAGTCTCTTTACCCACTGAGCTACCTGGAAGCCCATTAGCACACTTCAGTCCGGTTCAGACGCTCAGTCCTGTCTGACTCTGCGACCCCATGGACTGCAGCACACCAGGTTTCCCTGTCCATCACCAACTCCCAGAGTTTACTCAGACTCATGTCCATTGGGTCAGTGATGCCATCCAACCATCTCATCCTCTGCCGTCCCCTTCTCCTCTTGCCTTCAATCTTTCCCAGCATCAGAGTCTTTTCCAAGCAGTCAGTTCTTTGCATCAAGTAGCCAAAGTATTGGAGCTTTAGCTTCAGCATCAGTCCTTCCAATGAATATTCAGGACTGATTTCCTTTAGGGTGGACCGGTTGGATCTCCTTGCAGCCCTAGGAACACTAAAGAGTCTTCAACACCACAGTTCAAAAGCATCAGTTCTTCAGTCCTCACCTTCCTTTATAGTCCAACTCTCACATCCATACATGACTACTGGAAAAACCATAGCTTTGACCCGATGGACCTTTGGTTGGCAAAGTAATGTCTCTGCTTCTTAATATGCTAGGTTGGTCATAACTTTTCTTCCAAGGAGCAAGCACCTTTTAATTTCATGGCTGCAGTCACCATCTGCAGTGATTTTGGAGCCCCCCCCCCACCCAAAAAATAAAATAAAATCTGTCATTGTTTCCCCATCTATTTGCCATGAAGTGACGGGACTGGATGCCATGACCTTAGTTTTCTGAATGTTAAGCTTTAAGCCAACTTTTTCACTCTTCTCTTTCACTTTCATCAAGAGGCTCTTTAGTTCCTCTTCATTTTCTGCCATAAATGTGTTGTCATTTGAATATCTCAGGTTATTGATATTTCTCCCAGCAATCTTGATTCCAGCTTGTGCTTCACCCAGCCCAGCATTTCTCATGATGTATATAAGTTAAATTAACAGAGTGACAATACACAACCTTTCCTAATACTCCTTTCCCAATTTGGAACCAGTCTGTTGTTCCATGTCCAGTTCTAACTGCTGTTTCTTGCCTGCATACAGATTTCTCAGGAGGCAGGTAAAGTGGTCTGGTATTCCCATCTCTTTAATAATTTTCTACAATTTGTTGTGATACACACAGTCAAAGGTTTTGGTAAAGCCAGTAAAGCAGAAACAAATGTTTTTTCTGGAGCTCTCTAGCTTTTTTTGATGATCAAATGGATGTTGGCAATTTGATCTCTGGTTCTTCTGCCTTTTCTAAAACCAGCTTGAACATCTGGGAGTTCATACTTCATGTACTGTTGAAGCCTGGCTTGGAGAATTTTGAGCATTATTTTGACAGCATGTAAGTTGGGTACAATTGTGTGGTAGTTTGAACATTCTTTGGCATTGCCTTTCTTTGGGATTGGAATGTCAAGACTTTTTCCAGTCCTGTGGCCACTGATGAGTTTTCCAGATTTACTGGCATACTGAGTGCAGCACTTTCACGGCATCATCTTTTAGGATTTGAAATAGCTCAACTGGAATTCCATCACCTCCACTAGCTTTGTTAGCAGTCATGTTTCCTGAGGACCACTTGACTTATTCCAGGATGTCTGGCTCTAGGTAGGTGATCACACCATTGTGATTATCTGGGTCTTGAAGGTCTTTTTTGTGTATTCTTGCTACCTTTTCTTAATATTAGATGAACTAAGACCCCCTAAACTTTGTTCCCATTAGCTCATACTACTAGAATGTGGAGAATCAAACCTATAGATTGGCCTCCTGACTCCTTACATAAGGCATGCAACTGGTCTGTTATCAAATGCAAACAAGCCTCCTGAAAGCATGGTTTCTCCAGGCTCTGCTGATACTGCTATTGCTGCTGCTACGTCGCTTTAGTCGTGTCCGACTCTGTGCGACCCCGTAGACGGCAGCCCACCAGGCTTCCCGTCCCTGGGATTCTCCAGGCAAGAACACTGGAGTGGGTTGCCATTTCCTTCTCCAATGCATGAAAGTGAAAAGTGAAAGTGAATTCGCTCAGTCATGTCCGACTCTAGCGACCCCATGGACTGCAGCCTACTAGGCTCCTCTGTCCATGGGATTTTCTAGGCAAGAGTACTGGAGTGGGGTGCCATTGCCTTCTCCGTCTCCAGGCTCTAGGTCATCATAAAGCACTGAAATGAGCTCTCTGTGTTATATAGCAGCTGCACACTTGTCGTCTATTTTACACGTGATATATGTCATTGTTACTCTCCCAATTCATCCTACCCCCTCCTTCCCATGCTATGTTCACAAGTCCATTCTCTATGTCTGTATCTCTATTCCTAACATGCAAATAGGTTGTCAGAAAAACAAATACTGTATATCAGTGAACATATATGGAACCTAGAATAAATGGTACAGATGAACTTTGCTCTTGTTTTTATTCTCCCTTTCCTCTTCCTTCCTTCTTCTTCCTCATAAAAGTTTCATCCTTAAAAATTTGCCTTCTAAAAATCTTAAGGAATCAAATATTATTACATAATTTCTATCTATTTGTGTCTAATTAAGCAAAGGTAAATGTGACAAGAAATGGCCCTACCAAGGAGGAATCTACTCTATGATATCTTTGGCACAAAAATATTGATGTTGTTTGTAAAAGATTCCACACAGGGAATTTTTTATGTCGTGGGGAGATCTGTCCTGCTCAGAAATAACTCTAGTTGAACCTTGTGCTGTGCTGAAATGTGTCATTAATTTTCAATGATTGTTTCTTATTATTCCTATTAGAATTAATACAATAAATGTAAGCCTCCTTCATATTATATTTTAACTACTTAAATGCAATTGTCATTTCACTTTTTACATTTGGCTCAGACGGTAAAGCGTCTGTTTACAATGCGGGAGACCTGGGTTCAATCCCTGGGTTGGGAAGTTCCCTGGAGAAGGAAAAGGCAACCCACTCCAATACTCTTGCCTAGAAAATCCCATGGACAGAGGAGCCTGGTGTCCATGGGGTCGAAAAGAGTCGGACACGACTGAGCGACTTCACTTTCACTTTTCTTTAACCTCTTCTGTATATCTTGTATTTCATCATGTTTTTAATAAACTTTGGCATTCAAATCTTCATTTACAGATATTTGCAGATTATCTGATGGCAGTTTTCTTTTTCCCCTGAAATCAATAATTTTCCTTATGCAATATATTTTAGTGTGGCAAATTTGACGCCCTGATAATGTACTTTGAACTTACACCCAAATAAGTTCTTTGGTATCTTTTAAAATATCTGAGGAAAAAACAAACAAACAAAAAAAATGCAGTTCCATCACACACCATTCCCCACAGCTGGCATATTTTTTTGGCTCAATACTCTTCATACATCCTCTCTCTCTCACCCTCTTTCTCCTTTGCATATCCTTCACATTACAGAGGTAAGCTATTTATGTCCTTGTTCAAGAAGCTGATAAATCAGTAGAACAGGTCAGGGACCATGCCTCATCTCTAGAGACAGACTTTAGATTAAAATTAATTAATCTTCGACCATTCTAGTGCTATGAATATTCCCTCCACAGGATATTCAGCCTAAATCATTCCTTTTTAAATGAGCATAATGAATTAATTTGACTGCACTAAAAAAGTCAAATAAGCTTTATGAAAACAATATGATATACCTAATGTCATCATGCAAAAAGAAAATGAAGCTAATTTCATCTAAATTGGTGATACTTGTTACTAACTCTCCTAAATATTCAAAATCCTTTACACTTTGGAAAATAGGAACAGTTTTTAAATACAGTTTTCTCTTTCATCATCTATTTTCTGGAGTAAAATTATTCTCTCATCTCTTATCATTTCCTCTCTGTATCAATGAAGATGAATTATAAATAAGCAGTAACTTGTACCCAACTAAAAAATAACAGTACTCGTGTTCCCCATCCTGAACCCCCCTCCCACCTCCCTCCCCGTACCACCCCTCTGGGTCATCCCAGTACACCAGCCCCAAGCATCCTGTATCCTGCATTGAACCTGGACTGACGATTTGTGGCGGATTCATGTTGATGTATGGCAAAACCTGCCGAGGTCCAGCCCCAGCTGATCCAGGGTATTCAAAGGGGAGACAGCGTCACCAATACAATATTGTAAAGTAATTAACCTCCAATTAAAATAAATAAATTTATATTAAAATAATAACATTATAAAAGTGGGCTGTTTTTCCAACTCTGAAGCTAAATAAGTATAATTAAAACTTTTAAAATAATCAGAAGTCAAAATGATATGTTCAATTTTTACTCTTTATTTTAACTACAACAAATTTGTCTCATTGCTGCACAGATTATCCCTTACCATGAACTAATTCTGCATTTTTAAATCTGTTTCTTCATCTTACTTCTACTTCAACATTGACCTGACACTGTTGCCTTCTTTCTAATTTAAGCTCTTCCATCCTTTAGTTATTCCTGCTACTTAATCTAGCCACACATTATACACATGCTTATTACTTAAATAGAAATCATTGATACAGATTTTCCATATATATATATATATATATATATATACTGTTATGTTCTTAATCACTGATACATGTCCAACTCCTTGCAAACCCATGGACTGTAGCCTGCCAGACTCCTCTGTCTGTGGGGATTGTCCAGGCAAGAACAAATACTGGAGTGGGTTGCTATCCCTTCCTCTGGGGATCTTCTCAACTCAGAGATCAAGCCCAGGTCTTCTGTATTGCACATGTATTATTTACCAGCTGAGCTACCAGGGAAGCCCCTTCATATTTAATTACATTGTATCCCAGAAAAAATCTATTTTGGCATATTCCTATATGGAAAGAACAATACAGTCCTATATGGTTGGCTAATTCTCAAGAAAATAAAAATTATCTTAAATAATATGACTATATAAATAACATACAAATTTCTTCCTTTAGAGGAAATAGAAAATAATTTTTATTTTTCACCTCAATTTATTTGTTTTTTTCTCACATTGCATGATTTTCCTTAAAATCTGCATTCAGTTGCAACTAGAGACCCACCAATAATGTCTCTTTTCACTTTGTTCTGTGATGATAAGGGGCAAAAGTTACATAATTGCATCAATTAATTAAACATTCAAGATAACAAATGTTATAGTATATGTGAAATTATAATGAAAGTGTTACTAATGAGAGTCATATTAGCAAAAGTAATTCTGTAATTAATTCCAAGGGAATTAATAAGTATTATGGCATTATTTTAAAGCTTCATTTTTATTTAATATGAAAATGGAAATTATTAGAAATTTTATTACATTTTATGTCAAAACGTTATACTTAGGTAAAATCAGTATTCTTTTTTTAGTTCATCTTAGTATCATTAATAATTTAAGTCATTTTTTATTTATGTGAATAAAAATGGAACACCTAATCTGTTAACATTCACAGTTAATGTAGGTGTAAATTATAAAGCATTTTCTATTTTTCCTCTAGTATCTTTTGAATTATAATTGTGGTGTTCTGCTGTCTCTGTAGGTATTTTCATTTTCCTTAAATATTTTTATATGATAATTTTGAAGAAAAGAAGGTTTAGAGACAAAATAAGAATACTCATTCTTTCACTTATTCATCAATTTATTCAGCAAATATTTCTTAAATTCATACTACTCTAAAGTGAATACAAAATATTTTGAGAAAGCTTGTTCTTTCAGTGAGCTAGTTATCTCATTTTAAAAATGTAAACTGCAAGAAATACTGTGATACCTTGCCACTGTATGTCCCAATTTTAGTTTTGTTAACTAAAACTAAAATCAGCAATCCTGGTTAATGCCATTTTTCCTATTGTTCATCTGATTATCACTCTTTTTACATTCATAATTGTCCTTTTGTTCAACCTAGGTAAAGCAGAACTGAGATGAGAGTCAAGGAGGTTGTAATTGGCAGGCAGCATGTGTCATGCCGTGCCAAGTCGCTTCAGTCATGTCTGACTTTTTGTAACCCCATGGACTGTAGCCCACAGGGCTCCTCTGTCCATGGGCTTCTCCAAGAAAGAATGCTGGAGTGGTTGCCAGTGCCCTCCTTCAGTGGATCTTTCCAGCCCAGAGATCGAACCCAGGTCCCCTGAGGCTCTTGCATTGCAGGCAGATTCTTTACCACTAAACCACCAAGGAAAACCATACTACTAAGCAAAAATGTGTTCAAATTTCATGACAGTTGTTCTAAAATGACCCTATTTGCCTAGTTATCTCCCATCCAATCAATATATGACTAGGCAAACAGATTTTATCATAAAATTTTACCCAAGATTCCCGGAGAGAGGAAGAATTTCCTAGTTTGACATGTCATCATGCTAGCTCTTGAGCTCTCAAAAGGCCCTTTATCTGAAGTCTTCTCAAATTTTAAAAAGAAAAACCATTTTCTCTTATCTCTATATCCACATCAACACTTTGTATCCCTAGTCTTTCTCATGACAGCCATCCTAATAGGCGTAAGGTGATATTTCACTGTGCTTTTGATTTAAATTTCCCTGATGATTAATGATGTTTAGCATTTATTCTTGTACTTGTTCTTTTGTATGTCATCTTTGAAAAAAAAATGCCCATGTAGTTCCTCAGTCATTTTTAATTAATTTTTATATTAAGTTGTATGAATTCTTTCTTCTATTTTTTATTTATATATTTTAACTTTTGCAATGTTATGTTGATTTCTGCTGCAGAGGAATGCAAATTATATGTAATTATATGTACATCCACTCCTTCCCTAGCTTCCCTCCCCTCCCCATCCCTCCAGGTCAGCACAGAGCACCAGACTGGGCTCCCCAGCTCCCTCCTTCCCTTCTCACTAGCTCTCCATCTTACACCTCAGAGTGTACATATGTTGATGCTACTTTTATTTATTTCTATCAGAAAATGGTTTATAAGTAGTTTATGCATTCCATAGCTTGCCTTTTCATTTTATTGTTTCTTTTGCTATGCAGAAAATTTTATCTACATAGAGTTCCACTTAGTTTTCCTTATGCTGTCTGTGTTTTTTGTATTACATCCAAAAAATCATTACCCAGGCCAATGTCAAGGAGCTTCTACCATATGTGGAAGCTAAAAATCCTTCTAAGAAATTCTAGGAACTTAAAATGCAAAATTCTGGGAATTTTATGGTATCAAACCTTATGTTGAAGTTTTTAATTTCTATGCGTTGTGTAAGATAGGAATCCAAATTCATTTTTTTCTGCATATGTTTATCTTTTATTCTCAATACCATTTGTAGAAGAGATTCTCATTGAATGTTCTTTGATTTCCTTGTCAAATGCTACTTGAACATGTATGTGGGGCTTATTTCTGGGCTGATCTGCTTCAAGGATCTAAGTAACTGTTTTAAAACCAATATCATACTGTTAATCATTACTATAGTTTTGTAGTGTTTGATGCCTCTGGCTTTGTTTTGCTTTCTCTGAATGGTTTTGGCTATTCAGGTTCTTTTGTGGTTCCTTACAAATAAAAATACAAATATTAGGATTTTTTTTTCTTTTTCTAAGAAAAATTCCATTGAATTTTTTTTTTTAACTTTACAATATTGTATTGGTTTTGCCAAATATTGAAATGAATCTGCCACAGGTATACATGTGTTCCACTGAATTTTGATAGAGATTGAATTAAACTTGTAAATGGTTTGGGGTATTACAGACATTTTAAGAGTAATAATTCTTCCAATCCATAAACATGCACTATCTTTGCATTTGCTTGTTTTCTTCTGTTTCTTTCATCAAAGGTTTTAATTTTAATTGTACAGTTTTTTTATTTCCTTGATTAAATTTATTCTTAACTATTTTACATTTTTAAATCTACTGTGAATGGGTTAATTAAAAAATTTTTTTTCAGATGCTTTGTTGTTAGTCCATAGAAATGCACCTTGCTTTTTTTTTTTTTGACAGCCTTTGCACTTCAACATGTAATACTTGAGGTACAAGAAAGCTACATCTGACATTGCTATAAATAAATCAAATCAGTCATCAAGGGCTCCAGAGTGAACAGCATCTCCATAACCTCCATGCTCATAATCTTCTTTTTCTGGGTATAATTTAATAAGATCATCAATTTAAAGAATGATAATTGCAGTTTCAGTTGCAAATTTCGAACTGTTCACTTTAACTATGGTTGGTTCAACCTTCCCTGCTTCTTGTTTGTTGTCATGGATATACCACTGACCAATTCATTTTAGATTTGTGAGTTCTGGGTCAACTTGAGCCTCTTTATGAGAAACTCTTAATTTTGCAACCAGATCCATGGGGTCTTGGGCAGCATTAACTGTCAGAGTATTGAGAATAACAAGAAGAGATCTTGCAAACTCCACAGTAGCTAGCTGTTGTTGGGTGTCCATGCTGGTTGCCTAGTTCTTGAGGCATATTTAAAAGGCTGCTTCTACAGCACTCCCACCTGGAACCACAGATTGTGACTCCAAAACACTCTTCACCACACAAAGGGCACCATGTAAGGAGAGCTCCTTCTCATCATACGTGGAATCATTTGCCCCACATAAGATGACTGATGCAGAGGTAAGAGCCTTAGTGTTTATAATCAAGATCAGTTCATCATCACAAATTCTCTCTTGTACCACCTCTTCTGCTTGTCCCATCATTGAAGCATCAAAAGTTTCTGCACCTTCCAAATTGGCCAGGTTGACAGAATAGCTGCTCTGGAAGCTTTAGCAATGCATTTAAGGTCTCTTTTAAAAACTCTTCCAACTGCCATAGCACCAGTCTCCACAAAATACTGTAATAACCACTTGTACACCAAGCTTCATTTTTGTTTTCTGCAGGCTGAAGTCAAGACAAGTAATTTTTACATTAACTATTCTCCTGGGCATGTCTTGGGATCCTACCACACAGTTGAGCAATGATGAACATGCTCTCCATCTGACTTCTCCTGTAGGTTTTCAGAATATTAATGGAATTGACTGGATAGAGAGGCTGAACTCTGACATCTGTGTATTTAACAGTGAGCAAAGCATCTACCACAATATTTGCTAAGAAATTACCATTTATTCCAATGATTTTGGCAGCATTAATCAGGCAATCCCTTCCAAGCTCATCTGTGTTAATTATCAGATTTTCACTGATATAATGCACTGCTTCCTTGCAAGCAAGTCAATAGCTACTAATAACTGATGTGGGATGAATTTTCTGTTTGACCAGTTAATTTGCATTTTTTAGAAGTTCAGGTGCAATAATAACCATGGAGGTGATCCCTTCTCCCACTTCTTTGTCTTGAAGAAACTGGCTGCAGGATGGTCTACCTCCAGTAGCTTCAGGATGGTTGCACCATCATTAATAATGGTTACATCACCAATATCATCCACTAACATTTTATCCAAGCCAACTGGACCAAGAATGGTGAGAGTATTATAGTGTTATTTCTATTTTTAAGGAAAAATCTTTCCATTTTTCACCACTGAGTATATAAGTTGTGGGTTTCTCATACATGGCCTTTATTATGTTGATGTATGTTCCCTCATAAATTCTAAATCAGTTCTACACACACACACACACAAAACTTTATCTTTTGCTTGAGAGAGAGAGAGAGGCTTAAGATTGGATTCTAATTTATTCTGTTTCACTGAAAATAACTTCTTTACTGGATAAGTTTAGAAAAATGGATGGCAGAACTTTAATGAGGAAAAAAGTGTCAGGGATGTGGGATGAAGACAATCACCTTTCATGAGGTGAATCCCTCTCCTAAGTTAAAGGGTCATAGATCATTTTTCAATGTTCACTCAAACCTAGCTGAAGCTCACCTAGTCAGAAGGCATAAGCTCCCTTGTGGTCTTTAATGTGATATTATTTATATTATCTAATTAATGGGGGTGTTTTCTAATCTTGAAAAGGCTAAGTAATTGCCAGAACTGATGTTTCTTCCTTGTAAATGGATATATTCTTACCTTATATGGAGGGTTTCTATAAGGAACAAAAATATAATGTGAATAGCAAAGTATTGATACATAAAAAATGCAGACTAAGTATTTGTACTGTTCTTTAAACTGTTAATGTATTTAGAATTACCATTCTAACGTTAATTATTCTATGTGTATATTTATAGTTTTATTAACTAAATATTATTCAAATGCAGTTTATTG
Organism: Bos indicus; assembly: GCF_029378745.1. Classification (NCBI taxonomy): domain Eukaryota; kingdom Metazoa; phylum Chordata; class Mammalia; order Artiodactyla; family Bovidae; genus Bos; species Bos indicus. The sequence continues at coordinate 6,891,046 of NC_091771.1, forward strand.
TTATAAATAGTTACCCCATAGCATAAAATTGCCAACAATTGTTGAACCATAGAGAAAGCAAGGGAATTCCAGAAATAACATATATTTCTGCTTCACTGACTACATAAAAGCCTTTGACTGTGTGGATCTCAGCAAACTATGGAAAATTCTTAAAGAGATGGGAATATCAGACCATTTTACCTGTCTCCTGAGTGACCAATTATTTGTAGGTCAAGAAGCAACAGTTAGAACCTTACATGGAACACCTGACCAGTTCAAAATTGGGAAAGGTGTAAAACAAAGCTGTATATTGTCACCCTGCTTATTTAACTTCTGTGCAGACTACATCATGCAAAATGCTGGGCTGGATTAATCAGAGACTGGAATCAAGATCAGCACGAGAAATAGCAACAACTTCAGATAAACAAATGATACCACTCTTAACGGCAGAATGTAAAGAGGAACTAACAAACCTCTTGATTACAGTGAAAGAGAAAAGTGAGAAGTTGGCTTAAAATTCAACATTCAAAAACCTAAGATCATGGCACCTAGTCCCATCACTTTATGGCAAATACAAGGGAAAACCTGGAAACAGTGACAGAATTTATTTTCTTGGGCTCCAAAGTCACTGTGGACAATAACTATAGCCATAAAGTTAGATTTTTGTGTTGGAAGGAAAGCTATAACAAACCTAGACAGTGTCTTAAAAAGCAGAGGCATCACTTTGCCAACAAAAGTCCATGTTTTCCAGTAGTCATGTACAGATGTGAGAGTTGAATGATAAAGAAGGCTGAACACCAAAGAATGGATGTTTTCAAACTCTGGATACTAGATAAGACTCTTGAGAGATCCTTGGATAGCAAGGGGATCAAACCAGTCAATCCTAAAGAAATCAACCCTGAATATTCATTGGAAGGACTGATACTGAAGCTGAAGTATTAGAAAAGATGCTGATGCTGGCGAAATTGAGGACAGGTGGAGAAGTAGGCCAGAGAAGGCAATGGCACCCCACTCCAGTACTTTTGCCTGGGAAATCCCATGGACAGAGGAGCCTGGTAGGCTGCAGTCTATGGGGTCGCTAAGAGTTGGACAGGACTGAGCGACTTCACTTTCACTTTTCACTTTCATGCATTGGAGAAGGAAATGGCAACCCACTCCAGTGGTCTTGCCTGGAGAATCCCAGGGACGGGGGAGCCTGGTGGGCTGCCGTCTATGGGGTCGCACAAGGTTGGACACGACTGAAGCGGCTTAGCAGCAGCAGCAGGAAAAGTAGGCGACAGAGTGTGAGATGGTTAGATAGCATCACTGAATCAATGGACATGAGTTTGACCAAACTCCAGGAGATAGTGAAGGACAGAAGTGTGGCTTGCTGTAGTTTATAGGGTTGCCTACAGACATGATTGAACAACAACAGCAATCACATAGTATACATATTTCTTTACATCCAAGGATTTAAGAAAACAATGCAGTAGATCAGGTTTAGGCATTTACTATCAGTGCCCAAATGTGCTTGTTTTATTAAGATAGATTATATTTTTTACATATGTATAATAGAAATTATCTTTCGGACATATTTGAAGTTATCAATTAGAAAACCCATATACATGTTTCAATGCCATTCTCCCAAATCATCCCACCCTCTCCCTCTCCCACAGAGTCCAAAAGACTGTTCTATACGAATCGCCAGTCCAAGTTCAATGCATGATACTGGTTGCTTGGGGCTGGTGCACTGGGATGACCCAGAAGAATGGTACGGTGAGGGAGGAGGGAGGCAGGATTCGGGATGGGGAACACATGTGTACCTGTGGTGGATTCATGTTGATGTATGGCAAAATCAATACAATATTTTAAAGTAATTAACCTTCAATTAAAATAAATTTATATTAAATAAAGAAAACCCATATAAAATCACAATGTGAATTTCTATAGCACTATGTCAATTAAAGTCATATTTATTATTAAGAAAATTTTGAAGATAAAATTGGAAAATGTAAGAGCATTAAAATTATTTTAGAATAGCTTTCATTATATGAGCTCGTTTTTGTTTTTTTTTTTTTAATGAGGCTATTCATTAATAGAGTTGAAAACAGTTGCTCTTTTTAAACTATCACATAGACAATGTCAATTGAAGTGATGACTTATAGGCAAGTAAAACTAGATCTAATTGAATCTAAGTTTAAAATCACATTGCTGTAGTTGAAGGAGTAGTCACAATAGTGCTGTATCATGTGCTTTTCTTATTCTTCTATCTATTCCCACAAAGAAAATGAACACTAATGAAGATATTATTTAGATAATATGATTCTGTCCAGTAAAATCACAAGTGAATTAAATAACCATATGCTTAGAATCTTATACTTTATTTAATCAAATGGAGCATATTTAATAGTCATAAAAATTACTTAATAAACTTGGAACAGGAGACTATATTTGTATGATCACACTAAAATAAAATGATTCAGGAATATAGCTTTGCATTTCTGTTATTTTACTGATTGTGACAATAGTCTAACAGCTTACCACCTCTACACATTAAGAAAATTAAATGCAACCATGAGGAAAACCAGTGTCAAATACAGAGTAAATAAAATTGTGAAGAGAATTCTTAAAGATGTTGTTGATTATACAACAATAAAATTTTATATTGAAAATTAAGGGTAATTAGAGTTTTTTTGTGTTACTGAATTCTATCATAATCAGTGTTGGAAAATGATTAAAAATTCTCAGCCCAACATCCTAAAACATCTTTTTAATGCAAATCATGTTATTATTACCACAAATTCAAATTAATGTTCACATTTATTTAAAATAATTCAAGATATTTTGTCAATATTTTGGAGTGTTTTTCCTAAGAAACAATATGACTATTATATATATAATAATATCCCTAAGTAGGTGTCAAAAGATGACTTACTTCCAGTATACAATGAGTCTAATCACCCATCAGCTTACTAAATTAATACCCATGAGAGAAAAGTAATAAACAAGCAACCTCTCATTTAACACAGAGTACTTGGTGAATCATTCTTGATACTGATTTAAAAACTATGTACTGTAACAAAGTTTTCTAATACATCAATCATTCCTAAACTATTTCATATCACTAGCTCTATGTAAGAGATGGTTAAAATAAAGACATTCTGTATAATTTTATAAGATTAATCTAAAATGAGTTCTTCGTTTAATATATTCTAGTGATATAATACAGCCTAGAGTTTATACTCATGTGATATAAATTCTGAGGATATATAAAGATACAAAATTATGTAAATAAAAGCCAAAATATTGGAGAAAATGCAATTTATCTACTAAGTAAAGCAATTGAAAACCTTTTTTTTTTTCTATTTTTCCAGCAGGTCTTGACTTTGGTTCTAGGCAATTATGTTTTATTCCATCTCAAAATTCAAAAAGACTGATAAAGACTTGAGGAAATATTTGAATCTAAAGTGTCTGTTCTATACCTGACTGTTTTAACCCTCACCAGTAGACATAAGCTAAACGGAATAATCTTGAAATACTCAATTAGAATCATATATTACCACAGACAAATCACTTTGGAATTATACCTCTATGAAACTGAAGGACATGATCAGAACCCTTCAGAATCTGAAAGAAATTCGTATTATAGTTTGTATTAAATTGCTCTTGTAGGAGACAAAGCTTTCAAAATAGCAGAAGATGGGAAGATGGAACACTCACAGATATAGTGTCTTCTTTCCTTCTCTGAGAATTTTCATTGGTCCTTACTCCAACTGTCTGAGGATCTGATAATCACATCTCAATAGAAAGCACTCATGCTGGCCATATTGCTTTTATTCTAGAACTTATTATATTATTATTCTAGTCATATCGGGGGGGGGGGAGAAACGAGCCAAAATTTCTACATAAAACTTGAAAAATAAAGTTTCAGATTTTACTAATAATTTATTAATAAATAAATAAATTGATATGTGATAGTTTTATCATTTATTTTAAATCCAGTAATGTATAGTTCTCATTTAAGTAATCCAGTTCTCATTTAAGTCTCACAAATACCTATATAGCTAATTATTGTCATATAAATTTCACATGAAGAGAACAAATTTTAGCACTGACAATATGAGAACTCTATTGTTTGATTACGAAACCCATAAATTATGTTCTGACAAGCAGTAATTATAAATATATAGGGTCATATATTTAAATTTTTGTATATTTTCCATATATATCACCAAAAAGTATCTATTGGTTCTGTATTAATATTCCAAGAACTACAGTTGTTGAGACCAGAGCAGTCAAAATACTGTACTAGGAAGCTATTACTGAAACCAGGAGTGAGTCACCAGTAAATAGTCTCAGCACATCAATCAGTTTAATATGGAAAGATTTTGTTGTCATTGTTGTTGTTTGTATTGTTTACTTTTCCCTTCTTTTTCTTTCTTTTTAAAATCATGGTAGGAATGAGGTTTGGAGAATGGCATCTCATAAATTTTTGTAGGATGCATTTTCATTTTTATTCATCTCAAAGTAATTTCTAATTTTTATATTATTTCTTCCCCGACTCATTGATTATTTGTGTATGTCTAATTTTCACACATTTATGAAGCTCTTAAATATTCCTTAAATATTAAAACAGAGGAATATTCTAATTTCCTTCAAGTGTGGTCAGAAAATATTCTTTGAATGCCTTCAATTCTTCTAAATTTATTGAAACTTGTTATATGATCTAACATATGCTCTATTATAGAAGAGCTCCATGTACATGCAAAAAGACTGTGTGTTCAGTTTTTGTTTGAGTGGAGTGATAGGTAGATGATGTTACACATAATCAATTTATATTTCTGTTCAAGTCTTCTATTGTTGATCTTTTATCTAGTTTTGTATCCATTGTTAAAAGTGGGGTAATACAATTTCCAACTACTAGAAAAGGAAAAAAAACTGATTTTCTCTTAAAACCTCTAGAAGAATGCAAAGCTTCTGATATCTTGATTTTAGTGAAAATTCTGACTTACTTAATTATAAGGTAAATTAATGTGCTTTAAGTCACTAAGTTTGTGATAATTTGCTACAACCTAAATGGGAAACTAATACACTCATTTAATTTCAGTGAGCTCCCAAAATTATGCTTGTGTAAAAGTATGTTTCCTTCCCAAAGATGTCTGTACTGTGTATGACCTTCTTGTCATACAAATTACATCTTTGTGCATCATGGCCTGTGCAGACTTGCATTTGCTTTATTCATGTGTCACTTTAATCAGACAACAAAAGGAAAATACATTTATATATTCTATTTACCTCAGGAGTTATTTCCTTGTGTTGTTTGTTCTTGTGGATTCAATTCACTATTTAAAGGTCTTTCTTTACAGCTTGAAGAATTTATTTCAGTATTACTCATAGGACAGGTAAACTAGTGAGATTTCAGTTTTTCCTTACTTGTGAGTGGTATGAATTTCTTCCACACTCTTGAAGGGCCATTTTTCTGTGTATAGAATTCTTGGTTAATTATCATTTCATTCAGGACTTTGAATCTGTCGTTTCACTGACCTATGGTTACTGTGGTTTCTGAGGAGAAATCAGCTGTTTATCTTACTGAAGATCACTCTTTAATGATGCGTCATTTTTCTCATGGTCTTTTCTAGGTTCCCTCTTTGTCCCTGACTTTTGACAGTTTGATTATAACACATCTGGGTATGGATCTTTTTTTTTTTATCCTACTTGAAGCTAAATAAACTTTCAATTTGGGGGAGTTTTTGCCATTATTAAAAAAGAAAGAAAGAAAGAAAGAAACAGAAAATATTTCTGAGGCTTTCTCTCTTACTTCTCCTCTGGTATTTCCATTACATGTATGTGGGTATACTTGATAGTGTCCCAAAAGTTTGAGAATTTTTCTTTGTTCTTTATTATGTCTTCTACTTAGAAAGTTTAATTCCAGTTGATCTATCTTCAGTTTTACTAATTCCTTCTTTTTTTCTGCTTAAATCTGAGGTTGAGCCCCTGTGGAGAATTTGTCATTTTATTTTTGCAATTTTTAGCTCAATAATGTTTTTTCTTTTAAAAAAATATGACCTTTTATTTGACATTCTCTATTTGATGATCAAACATTGTCAATTTTTCCTTTATTTTTTGAAAATACTATTCTTTACATTTTGTACATATTCTCTTTGTCTAGTAGGTACAATATGTAATCTTCCTCAGTGAGAGTTTTTGCAGACTGAACTTCTTAGCTAATCTGATATGTCAACTCTACAAATCAAAACCAATCATTCCAGTGTTGAGTTTGCTTGTTCTTAATTGTTGCTACTAATTATTTTTCCTAGGGACTTTTCTTAACTAACCCTGTAAAAGTCTATACTATTTTATTAAATTTCAGAGTTCTGAAAGTTTCATTTTTTGCCATTTTTTTCAGAGTTCTCATTGTTTTCATGGATGAGTAAATTTTCAGACATCTTTACTTAGGCATTTTGAAATATTCCTCTCAGCATACTTTTTTGTTTCAACGGAAAACCTCTAGACGACCTAAGTAACTGAAGAATATTAAAAAAAAACATTCACTCAAACAGAAGTTGAGATGATTGAAAAAATAATTGGTATTTAAATTTCACTTTGAAGGTCGCCACCTTTCCTTTTGGAAGGAATAATCTTGTATTAGCATTGTTATCTTTAACTCCACCAATTAGAGCTTCCTCCTCCTTTAAGAAAAGTCATTAGGGTTTCTTCATTTACTTAGATTTTTATTCAGTGAGTTCAAGATAGTTCATCTTTTGAATCTAAATAGTTCATCTTTTGAATCTAAATTTTAGAATATCAAATTAATTATGCTATCACCAAATAACATATTCAATTATAACTGAAACAAGCAGATACTTTTTATAGCTTTATTGTAACATTAAAAAAAATTGTTTCCTCCTGAATTTTTTCCCATATGCTGATTGTAACATAACCCAGAGAATGAATGCCATGAGGGCCTTGCTTTGATACTGGGAGCCTACTCATATTCTGAAAGCAAGTTTCTCCACAAGTATACTTTGGAACATATATTGAACAAAAGTGGAGCATGATTAATGTTATTCTTTATGATTAAGATTATTCAGTATTTATCTTAGAAGAGGAGTGGGTGGTAGGCTGCTCATACCTGAGGAGTTCTAGCACATCTATGTGTGATATTTCAAACCTGAAGCTAGGCATTTAGATTTCTTTGGCAGACACCATGGTGAGAATCTGCCTTCCTCACATCAGACGTGATGTACAGACAGTGCATTGCAGTTTCTGGAGAGAGTTCCAGTCAAAGGCTCAGTCTTTTTTGCTCAAACCAACCATTCTCAGACATATATATGCATTCCCATCTCAGGTACCGTTGGTGGAGGCCCTCCGTACAAAGGCTTTTGCTGATGCATTATTCTCTACTTTGACTCAGTATCTTTTCATTCTTAGACTCTCCTCGTCTCCTTTCCCTCATCCCATATGCACATAAAGACATGAAAAGTCTTTATTCAGAGATCCTTGATCCTGAGGTGATTGGACCCATCCGCACTGCATCCACTTGGTCCCATTCAGTGGGAAACATTCGAACACTGAAGAGCCAAGCCTCTTTTTGCCTCTTGTATGCACTACCTCAGTGAATACAATCTTGATTGCAACTTTAAGTGTGGATTGTTGTCTTATTTGGTCACTTGAACATCTGCTTGCTTGAGTGTACTTACTAAATCTAGCTCTTTTCTGAAATAGGATTGGTGAGAATTGGAATTTGGTGTCCTGTAGTATTCTTTAATAAGTCAAATATTTATTAGAGCTATGTCCAGGTATGACTAGTTTATTTTTAAAAGTTATACTCAGTAAAAGGTCATTTTATGGTTTGCTGCAAAATTTCAATAGTCTTTAGAAATTTAGTTTATTTTTCTCTCTTCCCTCTTAATGAACACATTTCTGTCATAAGAATCTTGTCAAGTTTTTGTATTGTTAATATCTGTACAAGGATTCTAAATCATTCATTATCAGAAACAGATTAGTGGAAAATATAGAGAACTCATATACTGAATACTAACCCTGAATACTTGTTCTTTTCTGATTTTTTTTTCTATTTCAGAGGCCCATATTATCTTGAAAATGTTAATAATGCTATTTAATCACTGCTTAAATTATTTATGTCTAATTATTACGATTTTACTATCAGACTAATTTCAAGGTTCCTTAATGATATACTTTTGGATTACTTCTCTGGTGTTTATCTGAGTGATGGAATCACAGCAATTATATCTCTAGTGAATCATTTTTCAGACTGCAGGTTATCCAGAATCATCCCATGAAAAGACACTATTCATAGCATTTTACTTTTTATGAAGTGAGACTACAATTACTTATAAATATATGCATACATCAAGCTAGATTAAATTCTAATTACATAATTTTGGCCACTTTGTAATACTTGAAAACATCATTGAAATAATTTTATGTAAAACAGTATTTCCCTCACATGCCATAAGCAAACACATGACTTTTCCTAATAACTCATAGAGCAATCTGAAATGTGAATTCTACTTTAAAAATTTTACTTTTAAGTAGATACTAGTAATAATATCATAACTCCTGCAACACACATTAAGTACTTTTATAGTCATAGCTATACTCCTAAATAAGCCATAAATAAGTATACTAATAAATAAGCCATAAGAATATGGCAATTTTTAGAGAAAGATATTTATTTTACTTAATATTGTGATCCCCTTGTGGACACAGAAAGGAAGGAGAGGGTACTCTTGGCAACTTAGAAGGATAAGAAAGGGTGAGAGATGGGAGGGAGGTTCAATAGGAAGGGGACATACATATACCTATGGCTAATTTGTGATGATATGTGGCAAAACCAACACAATATTGTAAAGCAATTATTCTCCAAATAAAAATAAATTCATGGATCACAGCTGTGTCATGAAGAAGGAGCTTACTTAAGTCAATGAACTAATGAGCCATGCTATGCAGGACAACCCAAGATGGATGGGTCATAGTGAAGAGTTCTGACAGAACATCCTCCACTGGAGGAAGCAATGGCCACCCACTCCATTAGTCCTGCCACAAGAACCCACGACAATATGAAAAGGCAGAAATATATGATTCGGAGATGAGTCCTCCATGGTTGAAAGGTGTCCAATATGCTGTTAGGGAAGAGTGGAGGATCATTACTAATAACTTCAGAACGAATCCAAGGCCTGGGTCAAAGCATAAACGGCACACATATGGATGTAGCTCGTGGTGAAAGTAGAGACTGATGCTGTGGGGAAAAAAAATACTACATAGGAACTTGGAATGTTAGGTCCATGAATCAATGTAAATTGGATATAGTCAAGCAGGAGATGACAAGAATGAACATGAAAATCCTGGGAATTGATAAACTAAAATGGAATGGAATGGATGAATTTAATTCAGATATCCATTATATCTACTACCTTGGACAAGAATCCTTTAGAAGAAATGGAGTAGCCCTACTAGTCAACATAAGAGTACAAAATGCAGTACTTGAGTACAATCTCAATAATGACAGAATGATCTCAATTCATTTCCAAGGCAAATCATTCAACATTACACCCAAGTCTATGCTCCAACCACTAATGCCATGGAAGGTGAAGTTGACCAGTTCGATGAAGATCTACAAGAACTTATAGAACTAACACCAAAAAGATATTTCTTTTTCACTACAGGGGATTTAAATGCAAAAGTAGGAAGTCAACAGATACCTGGAGTAAGAAAAAAGTTTGGGCCTGAAGTATAAAATGAAGCAGGGCAAAAGTTAACAGAGTTTTGCCAAAAGAACACGCTGGTCATCACAAACACCCTCTTCCAACAAGAGATGACTCTATGTATGGACATCATCAGATAGTTGATACTAAAATCAGATTGATTACATTCTTTGTGGCCAAAGATGGAGAAGCTCTATACAGTCAGCAAAAATAAGACCTGGAACTATGGCCCAAAAGGTGAGCTTCTTATTGCAAAATTCAGGCTTAAATTGGAAAAAAAAAAAAAAAGGAGAAAAGCCATTTGGATATGACTTTAATCAGATCCCTTATGATTATACAGTGGAAGTGAGAAATAGATTCAAGGGATTAGATCTGGTAGACAGAGTGCCTGAAGAACTATAGATAGAGTTTTGTAACACTCTACAGAAAGTGGTGACCAAGACCATCCTAAAGAAAAACAGATACAAGAAGGAAAAGTGGTTGTCTGAGTAGACTTTACCAAGAGCTGAGGAAAGAAAAGAAGTGAAAGGGAAGGGAAAAAGGAAAGATATAATCATCTGAACGCAAAATTCCCAAGAATAGCAAGGAGAAATAAAAAGGCGTTCTTAAATGAACACTGCAAAGAAATAGAGGAAAATAATAGAATAGCAAAGACTAGAGATCCCTCTAAGAAAATTGAAGATATCAATGGAACACTTCATGCAAGAAAGGACATGATAAAGGATAGAAACTGAAAGGACCTAATATAAGCAGAACAGATTAAGAAGAGGTTGCAAGTGTACACAGAAGAACAAAAAAGGTCTGAATGACCCAGAAAACCATGATGCTGTGGTCACTAATCTAAAGTCAGTCATCCCTGAAATGTGAAGTCAAGTGGTCTCTAAGAAGTATTACCATGAACAAGGCTAGTGGAGTTGATGGAATTTCAGCTGAGCTATTTAAAATCCTACAACATGATGCTGTGAAAGTGCTGCACTCATCATGTTGGCAAATCTGGAAAACTGAGTGGTGGCTACAGGACTAGAAAAGATCAGTTTCCATTCCAACCCCAAAGAAGGACAAGGCCAAAAAATGTTCAAACTACTGCACAGGGGTGCTCATTTCACATGCTAACAAGGTAATGCTCAAAATCCTTCAAGCTAGGCTTCAGCAGAATGTGAACCAAGAACTTCCTGATATACAAACTGGTTTTAGAAAAGTCAGAGAAACCAGTGAGGTGTTGCTGAGTCATGGAGAAAGCAAGAGAATTCAAGAAAAATATCTACTTCTGCTTTATTGACTATGCTAAAGCCTTTGACTGTGTGGATCACAATTTGGAGTATTCTTAAAGAGATGAATACCACACCACTGTACCTATCTCCCGAGAAACCTGTATGCAGGTCAAGAAGCAACAGTTAGAACTGGACATGGAACAATGGACTGGTTCCAAATTGTGAAGGGAGTACAACAAGAATGTACATTGCCATCCTGCTTATTTATCTAATATGCAGAGTACATCATGTAAAATGCCATGATGGATGAAGTTCAAGTTGGAATCAAGACTGTCAGGAGAAATATCTACAACCTGTGATAGGCAGATTACACAACCATTATGGCAGAAAGCAAAGAGGAGCTAAAGAGTATCTTGATAAAAGTGAAAGAGGAGAGTGAAAAAGCTGGCTTTAAACTTAATATTCAAAAAACTAATATCATGGCAACTGGTCCCATCACTTCTGGAAATAGAAGAGGAAAAAATGGAAGCAGCAGAAGATTTTATATCTTGGGCTCCAAAATCACTGAGAAAAGTCACTGCAGCCATGAAATTAAAAGATGCTTGCTCCTTTGAAGGAAAGCTAGGACAAATCTAGACAGTCTATTAGAAAGCAGATACATTCTTTGCTGGCAAAGGTCTATATTGTAAAAGCTATGGTTTTTCCACAGTCATGTATAGATGTGAGAGTTGGACCATAAAGAAAATTGGGCACCAAGGAATTGATGCTTTCGAACTATGGTTCTGTAGAATACTCTTGAGAGTCCCTTGGACTGCAAGGAGTTTAAATCAGTCAACCCTAAAGGAAATCATCCCTGAATCCACATTTGAAGGGCTGATGTTGATGGTGAAGCTCCAATACTTTGGCACACTGATTCTAAGAGCTGACTCATTGAAAAATACTCTGAAAATGGGAAAAATAGAAGGCAAAAGGAGAAGGCAGTGGCAGACCATGAGATGGTTAATAGCATCATTGACTCAGTTCAGTTTAGTTGCTCAGTCGTGTCTGACTCTTTCTGATCCCATGAACCGCAGCACACCAGGCCTCCCTGTCCATCACCAACTCCCGGAGTCCACCCAAATCCATGTCCACTGAGTCAGTGATATCATCCAACCATCTCATCCTCTGTTGTCCCCTTCTCCTCCTGCCCTCAATTCTCCCCAGCATCAGGGTCTTTTCCAATGAGTCAGCTCTTTGCATCAGGTGGCCAAAGTATTAGAGTTTCAGCTTCAACATCAGTCCTTTCAATGAACACCCAGGACTGATCTCCTTTAGGATGGATTGGTTGGATCTCCTTGCAGTTCAAGGGACTCTCAAGAGTCTTCTCCAACACCACAGTTCAAAAGCATCAATTCTTCATTGCTCAGCTTTCTTCACAGTCCAAATCTCACATCCATATATGACAACTGGAAAAACCATAGCCTTAACTAGATGGACCTTTGTTGACAAAGTAATGTCTCTCCATCTTAATATGCTGTCTAGGTTGATTATAACTTTCCTTCCAAGGAGAAGCGTCTCTTAATTTCATGCCTGCAATCACCATCTGCAGTGATTTTGGAGCCTAGAAAAATAAAGTCAGCCACTGTTTCCACTGTTTCCCCATCTATTTCCCATGAAGTGATGGGACCAGTTGCCATGATCTTAGTTTTCTGAACGTTGACTTTTAAGCCAACTTTTTCACTCTCCTCTTTCACTTTCTTCAAGAGGCTCTTTCATTCATTTTCTTCAATTTCTGCCATAAGGGTGGTGTCATCTGCAAATCTGAGGTTATTGATATTTCTCCTGGCAATCTTGATTCCAGCTTGTGCTTTCTCCAACTCAGCGTTTCTCATTATATACTCTGCATAGAAGTTAAATAAGCAGGGTGACAATATACAGCCTTGACGTACTCCTTTTCCTATTTGGAACCAGTCTGCTGTTCCATGTCCAGTTCTAACTGTTGCTTCCTAACCTGCATACAGATTTCTTAAGAGGCAGGTCAGGTGGTCTGGTATTTCCATCTCTTGAAGAATTTTCCACAGTTTATTGTGATCCACACAGTCAAAGGCTTTGGCATAGTTAATAAAGCAGAAATAGATGTTTTTCTGGAACTCTCTTGCTTTTTCAATGATCCAGTGGATGTTGGCAATTTGATCTCTGGTTCCTCTGCCTTTTCTAAAACCAGCTTGAACATCTGGAAGTTCTATGTTCATGTATTGCTTAAGCCTGGCTTGGAGAACTTTAAGCATTACTTTACTAGTGTCTGATATGAGTGCAATTGTGCGGTAGTTTGAGCATTCTTTGGCATTGCCTTTCTTTGGGATTGGAATGAAAACTGACCTTTTCAAGTCCTGTGGCCACTGCTGAGTTTTCCAAATTTGCTGGCATATTGAGTGCAGCACTTTCACAGCATCCTCTTTCAGGATTTGAAAGAGCTCAACTGGAATTCCATCATCTCCACTAGCTTTGTTCATAGTGATACTTCCTAAGGCCCACTTGACTTCACATTCCAAGATGTCTGGCTCTAGGTCAGTGATCACATCATCGTGATTATCTGGGTCGTGAAGATCTTTTTTTGTACAGTTCTATGTATTCTTGCCACCTCTTCTTAATGTCTTCTGCTTCTGTTAGGTCCCTACCATTTCTGTCCTTTATCGAGCCCATCTCTGCATGAAACGTTCCCATGGTATCTGTAATTTTCTTGAAGAGATCTCTCGTCTTTTCCATTCTATTGTTTCCCTCTATTTCTTTGCATTGATTGCTGAGGAAGGCTTTCTTATCTCTCCTTGCTATTCTTGGAAATCTGCATTCAGATGGGTATATCTTTCCTTTTTTCCTTTGCTTTTTGCTTCTCTTCTTTTCTCAGCTATTTGTAAGGCCTCCTCAGACAGCCTTTTTTTTTTTTTTTTTTTTGCACTTCTTTTTCTTGGGGATGGTCTTGATTTCTCTCTCCTATACAATGCATGAACCTCCATCCGTAGTTCTTCAGGCACTCTGTCTATCAGATCTAGTCCCTTAAATCTATTTCTCATTTCCACTGTATAGTTATAAGGGATTTGATTTAGGTCATACCTGAATGGTCTAGTGGTTTTCTCCACTTTTTTCATTTTCAGTCTGAATTTGGCATTAAGGAGTTCATGATCTGAGCCACAGTCAGCTCCTGGTCTTGCTTTTGCTGACTGTATAGAACTTCTCCATTTTTGGCTGCAAAGAATATAATCAGTTTGATTTTGGTGTCGACCATCTAGTGATGTCCATATGTAGAGTCTTCTCTTGTGTTGTTGGAAGAGGGTGTTTTCTATGACCAGTGCGTTCTCTTGGCAGAACTCTTTAAGCCTTACCCTGCTTTATTGTGTACTCCAAGGCCAAATTTGCCTGTTACTCCAGGTGTTTCTTGACTTCCTACTTTGCATGCCAGTCCCCTATAATGAAAAGGACATCTTTTTTGGGTGTTAGTTCCAGAAGGTCTTATAGGTCTTCATAGAACTCTTCAACTTCAGGTTCCTCAGCATTACTGGTCGGGACATAAACTTGGATTACCATGATATTGAAAGGTTTTTCTTGGAAATGAACAGAGATCATTCTGTCGTTTTTGAGATTGCATCTAAGTATCATTGACTCAAGGAACATGAATTTGTGCACTCTGGAAGATTGTGGAGGACAGAGGAGCAGTGTCCTTCAATTCATGGGATCATGAAGGGTTGGATATGAGTTGATGACTGAACAGAAACATTAAAAAAATTCTCATGAACCTTTTTATAAGATGCATTTTATGCATTACTTAGATTATCTTAACCTTACCTGTCTTCCCAATCACCAGTTACCACGTTTATCACTTCAGTCAGTAGAATTATTGAAGCTACATCTAGCAAGAATATCTGTTAACAGGAGCTAATGTTATGGATCTGCATGGTTTTCATGATACTAATAATGCCTGGGACTAATCTAAACAAACTCAAGAAACTTTCACTCCTCCCATACCTTTTAAATTTAGATGTAGCACTATGCTAAAATGTGTCAAATCTGGCTTCCCCAGCAACTTCTCAAAGGGAACGGCAATCTGTAAGTGTTGGAGAATTGGCTGTCTCTGAAACAAATTATAATCAGTGGAAACAGAAGATAGAGGAGACCTGTCAAATAACGTTTTTTTTTTTTCTTTTCTCTCTTCAAAAGATAATTCTGATGCATGATTTTTCTGTACAAGAGGCATCTTATATGATAAAGCAATGAGTCACATCTTTTCACATCTCATGAAGCAGTAACCACGTAGTAACATATGACATGTTTATAAATCTGTACATGTTTATAATTCTGTAAAATGTGCCACTTTGCTTTTTCATAAATGGTTCAAGTAAGTTAGCATATGATTATAAGCATTGCTTAGTCGCTAAGTAGTGTCTGAGTCATAGCAACCTATAAACTGCACTTCATATAGTTTTTATACATTTTCTCATTTGAAGTCAGGCGTCTGGAGGGAGGACATTGGTCGAAGTAAAGAATATCCTGAAATGTCAGAATTATCATGAACAACTTTTTAATCTCTTTCAGAGGGTAAGAGTCATGACTGGCATGGAGAAAGTTTCTTTCAAAATGAAGACTGGTCTCCACAAAACATATCACCTTCAACCACCCTCATTATCTCCAAGACTTATGGACAGATTTAGGTCTCAGTATTACCACATGGGAATGTTTAAACATTGCTCCATCTTTATCTGAGATCATAAGAATATTCTCATTCCAGATATGAGGGATTCACTTTTTCACAAAAATATCCTAAATGTCACATAATAAATTTTGTGAGATTGTTAACTCCACTGACATTGTAATTGTACAAACAGTATGATTATATTTTGCATCTCATTTTCATCCTTAACTTGGACATATAATATTGAATAAATAAGAGATGCTTTTAAGGCCACCTAGAAGGTCTATAGTTTCATGTCACTATTCAAGCTGAGAAATTAGAAACATGTGCTTGTCATTTTCATTATGTAAGCACTCTAGGGCACTTAAAAGAAGCCATCCCATCTCCTAATCCTTATAATTATCATTATTTCCATAACACTTGAGTGAGCAGCAACTTGGTCCCTGAAGGCATTTGCCTTATAAACACTTAATCACAGTCAAGCACTCAAGCACAGGTGAAACCTTGATTAATTGTGATGTTCCTGCATGCTAAGGGTTGGTGGCATCCCACTTCTCATTGATAAGATATTTACATCCATTTCAAATTCTTTATTGCTTGCCTGTTTTCTGAGCTTACTCTTTGAGTTAATTTAGTTTATTGGTCAGATGTCAGTAAGAAGATAAATCAGACCAGATTTCTTACAGAGAAAAACTTTGTAGAAAGAACTTCGAAACATGTTGAAAGCGTCAGTTGCTCAGTCGTGTCTGTCTCTCTGAAACTCCATGAACTGTAGATTCCAAGTCTCCTCTGTCCATGAAATTCTTCAGGCAAAAATACTGGAGTGGGTAGCCATTCCGTTATCCAGAGGATCTTCCCCATCCAGGGATGGAATATCTGTTTCTTAAGTCTTCTGCATTGCAGGCAGATTCTTTACTGTCTGAGCCACCAGTGAAGCATGTTAAACAGATATTAAGAATATTGAAGAGGCAAAAGCAAAACACTGAGGTTATACAGATGCTGAGTGTAAGCAGCTAACACATTTAGAGATGAAGATACAAAATTAAGATTTTGGGAATCAGTACTAAGCTGTGTAGAGAAATTATCCATATAAAGCTGAGCTCAGATATATAAATAAGTGGTTATAAAATATTCAGAATCTTGGGAGAAAGGGATCCAGACAATCTTGGGAGAAAGGGATCCAGACAACTAAAGACAACATGTTCCAGTTATTGCCAGAGCAGCAGGAACACCTATAAGGACTGTAACAGAGTTAGAACTTATTTCATGAAGGAGGAAATACCAGCCTACTGAGACATGAACAGAAAATAATTTGAGGTGAATTACAAATCTCCCAAGTAATAAAGAGTAATCCTGGTAATCAGAGCTATAAGCCACACAGTTACCAATTCCATATAGAGGAAGAATTTGCCTCAAGTATGAGATATTCACTAATTCTTTGGAACAGCAAGTGTCTGTGCAAGTTTTTCTGGATCTTGTACAGTTTATTGTGATCTGCAGAGTCAAAGGCTTTGGCATAGTCAATAAAGCAGTATTTAAATAGATGTTTTTCTGGAACTCTCTTGCTTTTTCCATGATCCAGCGGATGTTGGGAATTTGATCTCTGGTTCCTCTGCCTTTTCTAAAACCAGCTTGACCATCTGGAAGTTCATGGTTCACGTATTGTTGAAGCCTGGTTTGGAGAATTTTGAGCATTACTTTACTAGCTCGTGAGACGAGTGCATCCTGCGGTAGTTTGAGCATTCTTTGGCATTGCCTTTCTTTGGAATTGGAATGAAAACTGACTTTTTCCAGTCCAGTAGGCACTGCTGAGTTTTCCAAATTTGCTGGCATATTGAGTGCAGCACTTTAACAGCATCATCTTTTAGAATGTGAAATATCTCAACTGAATTGGAGATCACTGCTTACCTGGGAGATAATACCTCATGTACCCCTAATACCAGCTCTCTTGTCCTGTCCTGTCTAAAGCAATGTGTTAGAATTGCATTGTCTTACTTACCAAGACCAAATATCACTAAAAATAATCAAATATGAAAATACACGTTTATAGGTAATTCAAGTTTTTTATTATAATAGATAATCTTAAATAGACTATTTAATTTACTATAAAACAATACATGTTCCTAAAAAATACTAAATGAATGCCTAAATCTAATAAAATATCCTTTAATGGAATATATCCTTTAATGGAAAATATTCTTTCCATTCCCTTATTTTGAGCCTGTGTGCATCTTTAGAGCTGAAGTAAGTCTCCTGTAGACACTGTACATGTTGACCTTTTTTAAAAAGTCATTCACAATTATGTAAAGTTTAAAAAAAAAAAAAAAAAGTCATTCAGCTGGCCTGTCTATTGATGGGTGGATTTAGTCCATTTCCACTTAAATTATTAGTAAGTATGTATTTATTGTCATTTTCTAAGTTCTTTTTGTTAGTGTTTGTTCTTCTCTGTTACTTTCTTCTCTTTCTCTCTTCTCTTGTAATTTGATGAGATTTTTAGTGTTCTTTGGATTCCTTTCTCTTTTTTGTGTTTGCATCTATTATTGATTTTTGGCTTGTTGTTACCTTGAGGTTCTTATATAACAATCTGTGTACATACTAGTTCATTTTTTTTAGTTAAAGTGAGTTCTATAAGCTTTATATTTTACTCCCTCTGCTAAATTTCCCAGTTTTAATATCACCATTTATACTTTTTATACTTTTTTGTTTTCTGTATCCCTTAACTAACTACTTTAGATATAAATAATTTAGTTCTTTTAACTTATACTAGCTACATAGGTTGATACATTACCTGATCTTTAGTTTTGCCATTAACAATGATTTTTTTTTTCTTAATTTTGTGTATTTCCAGTTATGCTTGTTGTTGTTGTTGCTATTGTTTAAAAAAATCTCTAGAAAATTCCCTGACAGTCCAGGGGTTAGAACTCTGTGGTTTAACCAACAAAGGCCTGGGTTTTATCTCTGATTAGGGAACTAAGATCTTTTAAACCTTGCAGCATGGCAAAAAAAAAAAAAGAAGAGGAAATAAGTCTGCTTAACATTTCAGTTTATTGGTGAATTCCTTTAACTTTTGCTTATATGGAAAACTGTTTATATCTCCTTCAACTCTGAATAACAATTTTGATTCTTGATTGCAAATTTTTCTTTCAGCACTTTAAATATATTATGCTACTCATTTCTGGCCTGTAGAGTTTCTCCTGAAAAGTTAATTGATAGTCTTGTGGAGGCTCCTTTATATGAAACTAGCTGCTTTTCTCTTGTTTCTTTTTAAGTTCTCTCTCCTAATTTTTAGCTTTTGATACTTTTATTATAATGCATTTTAATGAGGATCTTTTTGAGTGCATCTTGCTTGGGACTCTGGGATTCCTGAATTAGATATCAGTTTCCTTCACCAAATTAGGAAAGTTTTCAGTCATTATTCCTGCAAATAGTTTTCTGACTCTTTCTATCTTCCTTCTGGGAACTCTATAATGCAAATGTTGGTAATGGCAAGACTGCCCAGAGGCATTGGATGCCTTCTCACGTTTTTGTTTCTTTGTTTCTTTTTACTGTTTCAATTGTGTGATTTTTCACTACCATGTCTTCCAGGTCTCTTATCCATTCTTCTGAACCTTTAAATCTTACGTTGATCCCTTGTAGTGTGTTTTACATTTATGTATTGTATTCTTTAGCTCTAATTGATTCTTTACTATATATTTTACCTCCTTTTTGATTTTCCATGTCCCTTAATTCTTCTGTTGAACTTAATGGGTATTTTTATGATCACTATTTTGAACTCTTTATCGGATTGGTTTATCCATCACATTTTTTTCTTTTCCCAAAGCTTTGTCTTATTATTTTGTTTGAAACATACTTCTTTGTCTCTTTATTTTTCCTTTCTCTCTGTAATTTTGTCTATACATTTTGTAGATTAGCTATATCCCCTAGTCTTAAAAGAGTATTTCTTTCTTTCTTTCTTTTTTTTTTTTTTTTTATAAAAGATATACTACAGGGCCTAGCAGCTCAGTGTTCCCTGTCAGCAGAGCCAGTTGCTCCAGAAATGTCCCCTGGTGGGCTGTGTGCACCCTCCTGCTTTCACTGGACAATGATAACTATAGGTTTGCTATCATACAGGCCTGGCCCCTGACACAGTTGGCTGTAAAGCCTAGTTGCAACTGTTCAGGTAGTCTCATGTGCTGGGTCATCTCCTGGGGCAGGAGCTACTTTAGTGGTATCCTGGTGACAGCTTTGGCTGCCTACAGATGAAATGGGATAAGAAGTTGCTTTACAGAAGCACTGACTAGGAAAGATTTACAGAAAAACCCAAAGTGTGGTGAGTGGTACTAGTTAGATGGGGTGAGTCATAAATAGTGCTCATCAGTGCTTGGCCAGGTAGGTACAAGGTAAGTCAAACATAAAAACAAACAAAAATCATCCATAAAATCTTGTGCCTGCCAGCATCTCATTACCCAGAGAGAGTTTTAACAGACATGGTTTGGCCAGACCATGTCTTCACATTTCCTATCCAGATAGTAAAGAATCTGATTGCAATGCAGGAAACCTGGGTTCGATCCCTGAGTTGGGAAGATCCCCTGGAGAAGGGAAAAGCTACCCACTTCAGTAATTCTTGCATAGGGAATTCCATGGACAGAGAAGCCTGGCAGGCTACAGTCCATGGAGTCGCAAAGAGTTGGACACGACTGAGTGGCTTTCACTGTTATTTTCATTGAGAAAATCTTTTTACTATCTCGGAACAGTCTCAGAGATATCTCCTCTATGTGGAGTTGTAATTTTGGTGTGTCCTTGAAGGATGAGGATCTTTCTACTCTGCCATCTTGTCCTCTTCTGAGACTATGTTTCATATTTACCTATTTAATTCCACATAAGTCATGACTTTTATAATGAAAAAAAGTTCTTCCTTATTTTTTACTTGCACAGGTATCAAAAAATATTTTGCTTCTATACAAGACACAGTTGATTGTAAGCATCTACTTTGACTTGAAAATATTTGGTACCATAATAATAGCTACAGTAAAGGAAAGGTCAATCCAACATTTAACATTATAAGACATTGTTATTCTTGCACTATAATGTTAATAATTTAGCTATTTTTAACAAAGTATCAGTTTTCATTCCAATCCCAAAGAAAGGCAATGCCAAAGAATGCTCAAACTACCACACAATTGCACTCATCTCACACACTAGTAAAGTAATGCTCAAACTTCTCCAAGCCAGGCTTCAGCAATACGTGAACTATGAATTTCCAGATGTTCAAGCTGGTTTTAGAAAAGGCAGAGGAACCAGAGATCAAATTGCCAACATCTGCTGTCTGGGCCCAGGGAACCCAGGGATCATGGAAAAAGGAAGAGAGTTCCAGAAAAACATCTATTTCTGCTTTATTGACTATGCCAAAGCCTTTGACTGTGTGGATCACAATAAACTGTGGAAAATTCTTCAAGAGATGGGAATACCAGACCACCTGATCTGCCTCTTGAGAAACCTATATGCAGATCAGGAAGCAACAGTTAGAACTGGACATGGAAAAACAGACTGGTTCCAAATAGGAAAAGGAGTACGTCAAGGCTGTATATTGTCACCCTGCTTATTTAACTTATATGCAGAGCACTCATGAGAAACGCTGGGCTGGAAGAAGCACAAACTGGAATCAAGATTGCCGGGAGAAATATCAATTACCTCAGATATGCAGATGACACCACCCTTATGGCAGAAAGTCAAGAGGAACTAAAAAGCCTCTTGATGAAAGTGAAAGAGGAGAGTGAAAAAGTTGGCTTAAAACTCAACATTCAGAAAACTAAGATCATGGCATCTGGTCCCATCACTTCATGGGAAATAGATGGGGAAACAGTGGAAACAGTGTCAGACTTTATTTTTAAAATAAAATCATTGCAGATGGTGACTGCAGCCATGAAATTAAAAGACACTTACTCCTTGGAAGGAAAGTTATGACCAACCTAGATAGCATATTGAAATGCAGAGAAATTACTTTGCCAACAAAAGTCCGTCTAGTCAAGGCTATGGTTTTTCCAGTGGTTATGTATGGATGTGAGAGATGGACTGTGAAGAAGGCTGAGTGCTGAAGAGCTAATGGTTTTGAACTATGGTGTTGGAGAAGACTCTTGAGAGTCCCTTGGACTGCAAGGAGATCCAACCAGTCCATCCTAAAGGAGATCAGTTCTGGGTGTTCAGTGGAATGACTGAAGCTAAAGCTGAAACTCCAATACTTTGGTCACCTCATAGGAAGAGTTGACTCATTTGAAAAGACCCTGATGCTGGGAGGAAATGGGGTTAGGAGGAGAAGGGGACGACAGAGGATGAGATGGCTGGATGGCATCACTGACTGTATGGATATGAGTTTGAGTAAACTCCGGGAGTTGGTGATGAACAGGGAGGCCTGGCGTGCTGCGATTCATGGGGTCACAGAGTCAGACATGACTGAGCGACTAAACTGACTGACTGACCAAAGTATTGGGCTTCCCTAGTGGCTCAGACAGTGAAGAATCTGCCTGCAATGCAGAAGACTCAGGTTCAATTCCTGGGTCAAAAAGAGGCCCTGTAGTAGGAAATGGCAACCAACTCTAGTATTCTTGCCTAGAGAATCCCATGGGCAGAGACTGGCAGGCTACAGTCTATGGAGTAGCGAAGAGTTAGACATTACTGAGTGACTTACATGCATGCACACAGACACACACCAAAGTTTTAGTTATTTTAAAATATGTTTAAAATAAAATTTTAGATTTGTAAAAATATCTCTCTATGATAGAGATTCAGATAAATACTGATTTTTATCTTTTGGCATTTAGTATTTTATCCTCTTATTCAGTATACCTCTACTTTACCATTTTCTAGCATGAAGTCCTAGCCTTAATAAGCAAGTAGTAAGTATTTGCATAATTAATTAATTAATTATTTAAAAGTCCAAACATTATGCTTGCTAATTTCTATTTCACTCTCATTGCTGATTTTAGACCCTATTGATTTAGGATATTAAGGAATTGTTACAAATGCATTTTTTCTGTCTTAAATTTATAGCAATGGATGCAGGGGGCTTCCTCTTTTTTCCGCTAATAATAGTTTTTGCAACTGTTAAGACCCATAAGCATAAAAAAACTTAATGCAAATAAAAAGCTCTGATACCTTATATTTGAGTAGGTCCAGCACTGTTAACATATAGTGACACTGAGTTTGCAGTGATTTTTTTGTATCTTAATAACTTTTGCTAAACCCAGCTATCATTATGATAGTCCATATGATTAGGATTATGATCTCTCTCAGGATTCCTAAATCTTAAATATAAATCAATAAACCTGAAACAAGAGTGACTCACTAGCCTCCAATTGCAAATTTAAAGCAAAGCAAAAGAAAATAAAAGGAAAATAATGTCTTTTAAAAAGTAAAATTCTTGGCTGGCTATTATTTGCCCATTAGCAAGTGCTATTAACCAATCATGAGTCAGAGTGTCTGGGAGAACTGAAACTTAGTGTATTGTATTAACTGTTTTTATTATCTGGTATCTTTCCACATCAAGGGGCATATTCACTCAGTGCAGTCTCTCAGATACACTTGAAAAGTAGACTAAATTTACATGCTAAACTGTGGCTGTTGACAAAACATTTTTAGTTCATCCAAATTAAATGCATTTGTAATTTTGTATCCAAGATACAAAAGATATTTGCCTTTATATGGATTGCTTTACATTTTCCCATAAATATGCACCTCTAAATGTCCACTGAGATATTCATTCTTAATATGAAAAAACCAAGTGTTCATAGTATGAAGTAGAGTTAGCCTGGTCTGCCAGGGTAAAAGTAGAATAGGAGATGGTACTCAGCATTCTCAGAATGCAAAATGCCCTCCTTGCCCATCCACAGAATATTAATAGCAATGCAAAAAAAAATAAATAAATGATATTACTTTTTATCTAGTCAGAGCAAGATTTTGATTTCTTATTGATGCTTGCCTTCTCATGAAATACAATACAATATTTCACATATTTATAAAATTTTATCAGATTAATTTCACAAAGTATAATTTGGAAAACTAGATACTTTTTTTAAATATCAGGGATTTACATTTGTCATTTTACTAGGATTATTGTTCTGTACAATTTTTTTTGATTCATCTTTAAACTATAGGTGCATTCAAACAGTAACTAGCTTGTTCTGCTATTCCATAATAAAACCACTACAAATATTCATAATAATATACATAAACACATTTTGAGGTATATTCTAACTCATTTAACACTTATAATGCTTCAAGAGAGATCAAAAGAATTCATTTGGAGATGAGCTTTATAATATCTCCAAGATCACAATAATTTAATAACTTTTTCATCTATCAAGATTATCTCCTATGCACTAAGGGTATAACTCTTAACAGATAAAATTCCTGTATTTCTGGAGAATTACACATCCCTGGTTTCTTCCATGAACTGCTTAAGAAACAGCAATATTACCCTTCTGTGTGTCCTTAGAAAAGCATACATTCAGTATTTATGAATTTTTATATGTTCAAAGAGAAAATAAACTCTTCATGCCAAAACTCTATCATTGCAAATTTATTTATATTTGTAAAATATCTTGTGATAATGAACTCTAAGTCAAAACATTATGAAAATTGTAAAGTCTAAGTACATTGATTCTGAATACAGTAGCATCAAATAGATATAGATTTTTTGCTTCCTGTCTGAAATAAGACAATCTTCTCTAGCTTAAGGCATAGTTTAAAGACAATATTAAAATATCCATTTAAATATGTGATGGGAAAATGCAGAGAGGTTTCATGTAAAAAGAAAAAAAAAAGAAGTGCTGTGAGCCAAAATGAGGTGATTAAGATATCTGTCTGTTTTAGATTTTGAATTCAGATAGCCAGGCATGCATTATGAGCTATCTTATAAATCTACAGTTGCAGAGGTAATGCTCTGTGCTCATTTATCTGAAATCAAAATCAGACTCCATAAATGGAATCTTTATAGAAGATGCAGTATCTAATGCATTGGAGCATGGCAATGGGATTTTTACAATAAGCTTTGAGTTATTATAATTCCAAAGTACTAGGGATAAAAAAGTAAGCAGGAAAAAAGGACATGCCATCTCTAGGACATCTGAGATTAGTGCATATATTCTATATCTTTATTTTATATTTCATCAAAATAAATGTAAACAATTGTTTTAAAAACCTGACATTTTATCCAAACTTGAATCAATCTGGAAATAATAAATACTACCATAGAGTATTGAATCATATTTCTTTAACTTCCTTTATCAATTACCTAAATTATCTGTGTCTGCAAGAACAGAATACTCCAATAAGAGATAAAAGTTTTACACCAATAAGACGGTGTTTAATCCCCAAGGGGAAGAAGTTTCCACCTTCCTTCTCATTATCAGTATTTAAGGTCTATCAGGCCCAAGGATATCATTATTCTTTGAAGGTTTTTTCTGACTGTGGCAGGATTTGGATTAAGTAAAGTTTCAGGGGTTCTACAATTTTTCACTGAACCAAAAAAAAAAAAAAAAAAAAAGCTCTTGGGAGAGAGAAATTTGGGAATATTGGTGCAACTTCCCAGAAGTGACCCTTTCCCCCTCTCATTCCTTTGTACTTTTTCAAAAATACCAGTAAAGAAACATAAAATAAGGGATTATTTGGCAGGGATGCAAGCAAAGTCCATGGTGTCCTCAAATGCTGATGTCTAAGATGTCTAATTGAAGTATTCTCCATAAAACGTGAGCCTGATTCCTCTTACTAAGGCACTAACTACAAGTTCACTGTTGACCCCGCCCCACCATTATTGCCAAGTGCCGGCCTAAGGGCTTCCCCTGGGGGCTCAGCAGTAAAGAATCTGCCAGCAATGCAGGAGACAGGAGCTTGATCCCTGGGTCAGGAAGATACCCTAGAGGAGGAAATGGCAAACCACTCAAGTATCCTTGCTTGGAGAATCCCTTGGACAAGGGAGCCTGGTGGAGTAACTGAGCATGTTCACAGTCTGAAGCCATACAATATAAAGAGTGGTTGCCAATCTTCTTTGAAAACAGAATAGTGAGATAATATAAAGGTGCAAAGCCAGTTCTTTTCTACAGAGATTCTCAATTCAGTTAACCTTAAGATTGGACAGGCATTTGTCATTTCATAGCATTCTCTAGATTATTCCGATGTAAGGTCAAGTCACAACCAGTACACGATTCAGTGTTCAGCATAGTGGAGATAATTCTTGCTATAATGCCTTACAGTGATCATGGGAAAATCATGTAATTCAATGCATACAAAAATGCATTTAGTGTACTGTACCATTGCAACATGTTCCCTATGGCAAGGTAAGGTAGTTTCATGTATTTCAGCATGATCTTATGCTGTAAGATCAGTTGCCTACTGTTTGTTTAGTTCCAGAGAAAACCGATTATGATATTTAATACATAATTTTAGTCTTAAAAATCAAGACAGTTTTATACAGGTAATGTAAACACTCCTCTATCTTATCTAACTTAGTGAAACAAGTAAATAAATACTAAAACTAAAGCAAAAGAAAACTTGATGATCCTTCAGCTGAAATGGCAAAATATATTACCGTGTTTGTGACAAAACAGACACAATGCTTCTGACGCCCTGCTTATATAGAGCTTTAGAATATTATTATTATATGTTCCTAAGAAACCTCAACAATAAATTAATTCAAGGATTGTACAAAATCCAGATAGAAGGAATAGATAAAACTGAGGGATTTTCCATTTTGGTACATTATATTGAATAAGGCAGTTAAGTTCATATAACTGACATGGCAAATTAGTCCCAACTGCCTCCTCCGGATGCTGAAGTGAGAGCAAATACAAGTATCTGATAATGGCATGAAAAAACACAATAAGGACATCTCACAGCAAAGGCAACAGGCAGTGGCTGCAGCTTCCCAGTTCTGCCCTATTAAAGAACATAGCCTTCTTTGTTCAAAAGAGTTCAGCTCATTTAGCACAGTGAAAAGAACTGTGATAATGATCTAATGACATTACTTTCCATGGAGTGGATTCTGAGGTTACCGATTTTATTTATTTATTGGTTCATTTTTTTTTTTTAAAGCAAATCCATCTTAAAGGATGGGAGAAAAAGTAATATTTATTTCTACATTCAAATTTCTCAGTGGTCAAATACTATCAAAACTTTCAATTTGAGCACAATTCATAGAGAGTTTCAAGAAAATATATTTTCTAAAGTGATTATGGAAAAATGTACCTCCATTCTTACCACTGTTGCTGCAGTTTAGTAGCTAAACAGCTTGTTGTTTAAACAAACATTGTTGTCTGACTCTTTTGTGACCCCATGGACCCGAGCCCTCCAGGATCCTCAGGCAGGAATACTGGAGTTGGTGGCATTTCCTTTTCCAGAGGGTCTTCCCTACCCAGAGACTGAACCCAAGGCTCCTGTATTGGCAGGTGGATTCTTTACCACAGGACCACCATAAAATGATATTTTATTCTTAAAGTAGAGATATTTAAATCAGCATGATTGGCTTAAGAATAAATATTTTTTGCAATTATTAGTTTGTGTCACCATTATAACTGATTTTTTCTTTCTTATTGTTGACTGTACCAGCTACACACACAAAAAAGAAAAGCACTGAGAAAAAGACAAGATACAAATGTCACGCGAGTGTATGTTCCTTGGTTCTTTGTCTCGTCACAACAAAGATTTGGAGCGACGGACATTAAAGCCCTCGGCAGGTCACAGCTCTTGGGTCTTGGGCAAACCATGCTACAGCTGTTAGGCAAATCAGTGTTACAGCTCCATTTTTATTTATAAGATAGCAGGAGAATCCAAGACTTGAAGAGAAGAGAGTGGAGGAGTGCGTGGGGAGGGAGAAAGAGAGACAGCGAGCACGCGCATGCACGCGGGAGACAGAGTCCGAGAGAAAGCGCTTTGGCTCCTCCTTTTATATGTTTTTTCCTCCACCTGGGCCTGCCCTACGCAAATTGGGCTTAGCCAGGAGTGCTGTTTGTTCTGCCTGAAGTTTTCACTCTGGTCCTCGGACCTTCCTTTGACCTTCCTTGTCTTTTAGCCACTGCCATTTTGGACTCCTTTTCCCTATTCTACCTACCTAACATAAATATGAGAAGAACATTTTAAATTTAAAATTTCTATGAAGAACTATCTAGGAGTGTCCATTGCTTTGTGACAGTCTTCATCTTCTCTCAATCAGTAATGTAAGGATTTTTGTGTGTTTTTTTTTTTGAAATTCACATCTTCACACTTTTCTTGCCTTCCGCAGTATACAGTCTTGCATAAGTTCCTCTTTTCAACCCACTGAATGCCCACAGTAAGCCACAGTCTTCCTTTTTTTTTTCCATTCAGTAAATAGAGTGTCACCTACCACCATTTACGTTCTATGAAAATAAGTGACAGAATCTTTATTTCTAATTTTGAGTAGCATAAATATTCCGATTATTTTTGTAAACATTTTAGGACAATGGTGAGACGTTTTTAACATGCCACTGCTGTGTTAAGAATATTAACAATAAACATTTTCTATGCTAGTCACCTTTCTTTTTTTTTTTTTTTTAATTTATTTTATTTTTAAACTTTACATAATTGTATTAGTTTTGCCAAATACCAAAATGAATCCATCACAGGTATACATGTGCTCCCCATCCTGAACCCTCCTCCCTCCTCCCTCCCCATACCATCCCTCTGGGTCGTCCCAGTGCAGCTAGTCACCTTTCTTAAATGTTTAATTTGTTAACTAATTTAAACCACATACCAAACTAAGTGAGGTGCAATTTTTCTTGTTTTGAAGCCTCGATTCAAACTCAGGCATTTAGATTTGAGAGTCTAAAATCCTATCACTTCCACCAAGACCTTAACTACCTTGTGGTGGTAGAGGTTTACTCGCTAGTGTCTGATCTTTTTCTACCCTATGGACTGCAGCCTGCCAGGTTCCTCTATCCCTGGGGTTTCCCAGGCAAGAATACTGGGGTGGCTTGCCATTTTCTTCTCCAGAGAATCTTCTCAACATAGGGATTGAACTTGGGTTTCCTGCATTGCAGGAGGATTCTTTATCCGCTGAGCCACCAGGGAAGCCCTTTAACTATGTTAATTCACTTAAAACCTTTACCAAGAGCAAACACTTTTAAAGAAAAACTGTCATTGAAAGCTTCTCTCTCAATGCAAACAAAATCCAAATCTGAAGACATTAATCAAGCATAAGAAATATATCAGTTGAAATCAATGCATTGCTGGACACATTTAATATTTTTAAGAACTCTAAAATAATGCAAAGTGTCCTGCAGGGTTCAGTGTAGTGGGATTTTTCCTCTTTAGTGTTTGTACCATTTTGACCTTATGTCTATTGCTTTTGGAAAGGAGTTGAACTGTGCTCCATTTGCCCTTTTTCAAATATTTGTTATAATTCTTGACCTTCATGAAAGGGAGAAAAACCTTTTCAAGTTAAAATTTAAAAAAAGCAATAATAATAAAGGTGTTTATGGAAGAGATGATCTCAAGATTAGAGTAAGAGGTAGGATCATGGCCAGTGACAAATTTGGAGGACAAAAATAAGATCTCTGGTGGCTCAGTGGTAAAGAATCCACCTGCCAGTGCAGGAGAAGCAAGATATTTGATTCTTCAGTCGATAAGATTCCCTTGGAGTAGAAAATGGCAACCCACTCCAATATTCTTGTCTGGGAAATCACATGGACAGAGGATCCTGGTAGGCTACAGTCCCTGGGATTGCAAAAGAGTCAGATACGACTTAGGGACTAAAGCAACAAGTATGATTCTAGGATGTTAGGTATTTCTAACACTAAAAAAGAACTATCTTTAGCAATTTTCTACTTAACACTTTTTCAATAAAAATAGAAACTTCAAAATTTCCCATTGAGAACACTGCATATGTGTGAAAGTTTGAAGACGATAATTTAGTTAGAGAGTGATTCTCTAGTATAAAAAATAGAAATAATGATAGGGAATAATAGCCATAGGAATCTAACAACAGAAAGATAGATACTAGTATCTTAGAAACCTCTTTCCAAAAAACATCAAATGATTAAGAAAAAACTGTGGGAGTTCTGTTTTTTTTTTTTTTTTTTTTTTTTAGTTGAAGTATATTTGATTTTAAAAAGAAATTGGTATTTCTGTAGCATGTCAAATATATATATGTGTCATTTCTTCCTAAACCTCAGAAGCCAGGAAACCTTGCAAACATCTTAGAACTAGGGAAATTTAATATACCATTAAAATAAATTATTTAATGTAGAAATATGGCAAAAGATTATTGTGTGTCTTTCAAAGTCAGCCTGGACATTAAAATTTAAATTCTAAAAGACTTCTAGAAGTGCCAATGATTGCATAATGTTGTATTTTATTGTTCTATAGGAAACTAAACAATTAAATATGTAACTTAGGAATTGTATTTCAGCATTTTTTTTTTTTTTTCTTTCACTGACTCTAGAAAGAAGTCAGTGGCTCATTTAGCCGACATTCTCTGTATTCTCCTTGGAACCAGCTTTATTATCTTACTGATTTTCTCATTAAAGAGATAAAGAAATCTTTGACAAATGATAGATTTGAGAGTCATGTTCTTAACTTTTTGCAAAAAATACTTGGATAACACACTAATCCTGTAACTAATGATAATAAGCACTACAATGTTTCAACATTTACAAATAAACACTCAAAGCATTTGTGAAATCTCAGAGATGCCAGAAGTTAAAAGAAATTGTCTTTCTTTTATTAAAGAAGGAAGTGAAAGGGAAACAAACTCATCGAGAAGTTTCTCAGAAGTCTGGAGATGGCAGGTGACTTTTTAGATCACCCAACAGGAGATATGGGGGTATCCCCAAAGTCAGGCCCATGGCCTAGTTTAAATTTCTTAGAGCAAATGGAGTGTGCTTTCTACTGTTGCATGTTCAGAATGTTTTTGTGTAATACAAACCAAGTGTTTACATCTCAGAGTTAAACCTGATAAATCATTTAAACATGTTTATTAGTAGCTAGGCTATTTAGTATTATTGGCAATGACCTATATTGGCTTAATTGCCTTGTTATACTTAAAAGGACAGTGTTTGATAACATGATTGATAGTACAACCTTATATCTCAATCTCATTAATGAGTATAAATGCTTACTTTTGCTTTTTGTCAGAATATTTGAAATTTTACTTTTATAAACGTCACTATTGCTCCCATTCTCATGAACTCAAGCGGTATACTAAAACAGAGTTGTTTGAATATTTAATTTTGTATATGTACTTGTAAGAAGCAGAGTCTCTGAGAAAATGTGCATAAGCGTATATTCCTGGTTTGATCAATAAATTTTTTAAAAGGAATAATCTCTATTTACCTATATTACATACAATTTATGGAAAAAATAACCAAGTCTGCTTTTCTCAAAAGAAAAAACAGAGGATAGAAATTCTAACAAAACTTCAGAATTCATGGCCTGCCTCTGTAAGTCTTCCTGATTCCCAAAATACTTCCACCTAAGAACCAAACATGAGGTTTCCCAGGCAGCTGGGTGGTAAAGAACCCGCTTGCAAATGCAGGAGACACAGAACTTGGGTTTGATGGCTCGAGAAGGAGATAGCAATCCACTCCAGTATTCTTGCCTGGGAAACCCAACAGATAGAGGAATCGAATGGGTTACAGTCCATAGGGTTGCAAAAGAGTCGAACAAAACTGAGCATGCACACGTGAAGAACCAAGTATAAATCATGCTTCTCTAAGCCACGTTGTACTCAATATAAGCCAACAATCTTAAATATGGCAAATGTGGTGGTGGTTTAGTCACTAAGTCATGTATGACTCTTGTGACCTCATGGACTGTAGCCTGCTAGGCTCCTCTGTCCTTGGGGTTCCCCAGGCGAGAATACTGGAGTGGGTTGCCATTTCCTTCTCCATGGCAAATATAATTAGTGTTAAATTCCATGACCAGTCTGAGACGTCCCCTTGTGACTCACTGACTGAGATGGACATTTAGCCGACAACAGTTGCTCAGTGGGGGCCCATATTGCTTCTAATTTTATTTTTCTGATTTATTTTCTTCTATTCTGAAATTCAAAATGGGACATAAAATTAATAGTATGTGTGATATTCATGAGGCATTTAAAATCTTTGAATTCATATGAGGCATTTAATTTTTTTTAATTTAAATTTATTTATTTAATTTTATTTTTAAACTTTACAATATTGTATTGGTTTTTCCTTTACATCAACATGAATCCACCACCAAATAAAATAAAATAAATTTTATTTATTTCTTTTTGGATGTGCTGTGTCTTTGTTGCTGTGTAGGCTTTTCTCTGCTGCTGCTGCTGCTGCTAAGTCACTTCAGTCGTGTCCGACTCTGTGCGACCCCATAGACAGCAGCCCACTAGGCTCTGCCATCCCTGGGATTCTCCAGGCAAGAACACTGGAGTGGGTTGCCATTTCCCTCTCCATTGTGTGGAAGTGAAAAGTGAAAGTGAAGTCGCTCAGTCGCGACCGACGCGTGGGGACCCCATGGACTGTAGCCCACCATGCTCCTCCATCCATGGGATTTTCTAGGCAAGAGTACTGGAGTGGCTTGCCATTGCCTTCTCCATGGCTTTTCTCTAGTTGCGGATATTGGAAACCTCTCTCCAGCTGCAATGTACAGGCTTCTCATTGTGATGGCTTCTTTTACTGTAGAGCACAGGCTCTAGAGCACATGGGCTTCAGGAGCTGCAGCACACGGCCTCAGCTGCTGTGGCTACCAGGCTCTAGAAGACAGGCTCAGTAGTTACAGTGCATGGGTTTAGCTGGCACATGGGATCTTCCCGGATCAGGGATTGAACTTGTGTCTTTTTCTTTGGCATGTGGATTCTTTACCACTGAGCCACCAAGGAAGGCCAAGTCACTTCTTCTTTTTTTTTTTTTTTTGAATGTGCCAAGTCTAAACACAAAGACATGAGATACACGAAGTTAGAGACCTGTGACATGATTGAGATGGGACTTCAACAAGGTTCATTACAAAAGCATCATCTTGACTATCTGCTAAATACCATCAGTTTGATTAGAGACAGTCTACTGTGGAACGCTAGTAAAGTAATGCTCAAAATTCTCCAAGCCAGGCTTCAGCAATATGTGAACCGTGAAGTTCCAGATGTTCAAGCTGGTTTTAGAAAAGGCAGAGGAACCAGAGACCAAATTGCCAACATCCGCTGGATCATGGAAAAAGCAAGAGAGTTCCAGAAAAACATCAATTTCTGCTTTATTGACTATGCCAAAGCCTTTGACTGTGTGGATCACAATAAACTGTGGAAAATTCTGAAAGAGATGAGAATACCAGACCACTTGACCTGCCTCTTGAGAAATCTGTATGCAAGTCAGGAAGCAACAGTTAGAACTGGACATGGAACAACAGACTCGTTCCAAATAAGAAAAGGAGTAGGTCAAGGCTGTACATTGTCACCCTGCTTATTTAACTTATATGCAGAGTACATCATGAGAAACGCTGGGCTGGAAGAAGCACAAACTGGAATCAACATTGCCAGGAGAAATATCAATAACCTCAGATATGCAGATTACACCACCCTTATGGCAGAAATTGAAGAGGAACTAAAAAGCCTCTTGATGAAGGTGAAAGAGGAGAGTGAAAAAGTTGGCTTAAAACTCAACATTCAGAAAACGAAGATCATGGCATCTGGTCCCATCACTTCATGGGAAATAGATAGGGAAACAGTGGAAACAGTGTCAGACTTTATTTTTTGGCCTCCGAAATCACTGCAGATGGTGACTGCAGCCATGAAATTAAAAGATGCTTACTCCTTGAAAGAAAAGTTATGACTAACCTAGATATCATATTGAAAAGCAGAGATATTACTTTGCCAACAAAGGTCCGTCTAAGTCAAGGCTATGGTTTTTCCTGTGGTCATGTATGGATGTGAGAATTGGACTGTGGGAAGAAAGCTGAACACCGAAGAATTGGTGCTTTTTAACTGTGGTGTTGGAGAAGACTCTTAAGAGTCCCTTGGACTGCAAGGAGATCCAACCAGTCCATTCTGAAGGAGATCAGCCCTGGGATTTCTTTGGAAGGAATGATGCTAAAGCTGAAACTCCAGTACTTTGGCCACCTCATGAGAAGAGTTGACTCATTGGAAAAGACTCTGATGCTGGGAGGGATTGGGGGCAGGAGGAGAAGGGGACGA
The DNA here is from genome assembly GCF_029378745.1 of Bos indicus. Classification (NCBI taxonomy): domain Eukaryota; kingdom Metazoa; phylum Chordata; class Mammalia; order Artiodactyla; family Bovidae; genus Bos; species Bos indicus. Next base: position 6,924,748 of record NC_091771.1, read on the forward strand.
CAGAGGATGAGATGGCTGGATGGCATCACTGACTCGATGGATGTGAGTCTGAGTGAACTCCAGGAGTTGGTGATGGACAGGGAGGCCTGGTGTGCTGCGATTCATGGGTCTCAAACAGTCGGACACGACTGAGTGACTGAACTGAACTGAACTGAACTATGGAACAAGTCATATATATGAAATATATGTGGAATACTATATTAAGCAGCTTTAGGTTAAGAAGACAATTACTAAGCCAATTATTTTGCCCAGCACACTAGTGCTGAAGTTTACACTGAAAGATATTATTTGTAAACCTTGTAAATCTCCATGAATTTGCTTTTATTATATACTAGAAAAAGAAAGAAAGACCCTCTTGTGACTTCATATTTCCTATTTGCAATGGCATATTTTCTTATAGGATTTGATTTAAAATCACCCTCAATGGAGAGAAAAACACATTGAATTAAATTAATCCAGTTCATACTTATTTCAAGTGAAATATTTCAAATGGTCATTAAAATAACTCAAGCCTTAGATGATTTGACTTTATTTTAGTCCTTGAAAGAAAAGTTATGACTAACCTAGATATCATATTGAAAAGCAGAGACATGTTTTCAGAATTTCTAGGACAGAAAGAAACAAATAGAAAGTCATATCAAGAAAGAGTTAATATTTCTGTGAAAAAAATACATTGTAAGGGATTACTAAATACAAGCTTCAAATCATCCCACAAAATTTAATATTATAAAGTAACACATCACTCAGGGTAGCTCTTAAAAATTAAAGCTAAGTAAGCATTTATTATTATAGAAAATCATAATATTGGTCATTGAAAAGAATATATAACAGAAATGTACTTATATAATATTAAAAATAGCAATGACATGTCTACAAATTAAAATTTCCTGAATTAATGATTAGTCAAAATTCCTAATTGTTGACTTATATATTTTTTTTTACTGAAACATTTAAAAGCTTGCTAAACTATGAGGGTAAAGAACATCTGTATCTCCTTAAGTGAGTGATCACTATATTCTATACTGTTTTGCTAGATGCAATTTCATAAAATGGAGATGTTTTAATAATGTGGATATAAGCATATGGTCTAGATAAATTATATATATATTTATCCTTATTATTTATATAGTCATATATAATTTCAACCAACAGGATATAAGAAAGAACATTTCTTTTTTATTCATTAGAAGTGTCATGGTTTGACATATTACTTTAAAGATGAATCATACTTTTGTTCCTCATTTAATACATCAAAGTACCATTTGAATAAAAGATGATATATTAAAAAAATTACTCCTCACAGAAATGAAAGAATTCTACTGCTATAGAATATAAATGCTAACTAGGAAAAACCTCTTAATGTATAGATATACTATGTAACCTGACTGAACCATTGAACTATATACTGGCAGAGTAATAATAGAATGAAAGAAAATCTAATCCAAAGTTTTGTCTATATTCAGTTGTTTTTTATGTGTATCATGTTGAAAGATGTGAATTTATAAATTAAGGATGAGTATTAGTGGCATATTTAACATATATGTATAAATAAACTGATCTGGCTATCCTATCTAGCTAAATTTTATATCTTCCATGATTCTATTAATTTTGAAGCTACCTTTTTTATCGTTTATCCTCTAATTTGTTATAGAAATTTTATTGAAACAACAGAATTTACAATCACCTTTAATATGATTTTAAATTTCTATTAAGTAGTGTTACTGAAAGCTCAGTCTCCATGTATACTGGTGCTGAATCAAATCCTGGAGACAGTTTTGAGTTAAACAGAAAAGGACAGCTTTATAGCTTTGCTGTGGCTTCCCTTGTGGCTCAGCAGGTAAAGAATCTGCTTGTAATGCAAGAAACCTGGGTTCAATCCCTGGGTTGGGAAGGTCCCCTGGAGAAGGGAAAGACTACCCACCCACTCCAGTATTCTGGCTTGGAGAATTCCAGGGACTGTACAGGGTTGCCAAGAGTTGACATGACTGAGCGACTTTCACTTTCACGTTCATTGCTATGCCAGGCAAAGGGAGATACACCAGGGTTCTGCCTCAAAAAAAACTATGTGTCCCAAAACCAGAGAACTTGATGAAGGATTTTATAACAGGTGGTCAAAGTAGAGTCTCTGATAAGATTAGGGGGTGAGCATGGCTTCTACTCCCTTAATTTTGTCTCTAAAGACTGGTCTCCTGATGTAGATGAGATTCTCTGGTCCATTTAATCTTATCTCAGATGATCTCTTGGCTGCTCCTCCCTGATTAACAACTGTTTGAATCCTTTGGAATTGAGGGAAGGTCATGGAGGCTGGAGTCTTGCCTTCAAGAAACTGGGAGATAGAAAGGCCTCCATGCCAAGGAGTCCTACCAGGACCCAATTGACTTCAGTTCTAATGAAAATTCATTAGATTTTTTTTTTTACTGAAAAGTTATAGTTTAAGTATTAATAAAATCATCATGTCATACTATGGATGCTTTTTTTGGAAAAGTCCAAATGTGGAACCGAGTAACTGAAAATCAACCTAGGCAAAGAATACATTGGCTCCATTTTAATTATCACTATTTTTATCTTAGAATTCCATTCAATTCACTGAGTGTGATGATTGATTTGTTGAATGCATTTATTTTTTCAACATCAAGCTGTCATTCAGTGCCTGTGATGGTGCTGACACTGTTGTAAATAAGAAGATATTCAGTACAGTGGTTCTGGTTTTCAAAACCTACATTGTACTGCTGCTGCTGCTGAGTCACTTCAGTCATGTCCGACTCTGCGATCCCATAGACAGCAGCCCACCAGGATGCCCCGTCCCTGGGATTCTCCAGGCAAGAACACTGGAGTGGGTTGCCATTTCCTTCTCCAATGCATGAAAGTGAAAAGTGAAAGTGAAGTCGCTCAGTCATGTCCGAACCTCATCGACCCCATGGACTGCAGCCTTCCAGGCTCCTCCATCCATGGGATTTTCCAGGCAAGAGTACTGGAGTGGGGTGCCATTGCCTTCTCCGTACATTGTACTAGAATGGCTAATTATAGACAAGGTAGCCCTGCCAGTACCTTGATTATAGCCAATTATATTCAAGTCTAACTTCTGACCTATAGAATTATAAGGTAATATATTTGTGTTGGTTGAAGTCACTAAATCTGTGATAATTTGTTAAAGCAGCAATAAAAATTAATTCAAAGTTAATACCCTAAACTCAGGCATAATACAGCTAAGCAAACCATCATATAGCACAAAGTTGTGAAGAAAGAATTCAGTCCAGGATCCCTGTTTGGCCCATTATTTTACTAAATTACATTATGATAAGTGAATCCATACAGAAAACACATTTCTTTAAGGTAAATAAAAATAACTTAAAGATTACTACAGACAAAGCTAGTGAAGGTGATGGAATTCAAGCTATTTAAAATCCATAATATTGATGCAATGAGTAAGACTGATGCTGAAGCTGAAACTCCAATACTTTGGCCACCTGATGCAAAGAACTGACTCATTGGAAAAGACCCTGATGCTTGGAAAGACTGAAGGCAGGAGGAGAAGGGGACAGCAGAGGGTGAGATGGTTGGATGGCATCACCAATGTGATGGACATGAGTTTGACTAGGCTCCAGGAGTTGGTGATGGACAGGGAAGCCTGGTGTGCTGTAGTCCATGGGGTTGCAAAGAGTTGGACTTGACTGAGCGACTGAATTGAACTGAGTATGTCAGCAAATTTAGAAAACTCATCAGTGGCCAACAGGACTGGAAAGGTCTGTTTTCATTCCAACCCCAAATAAAGGCAATACCAAAGAATGTTCAAACTGCCTTAAAATTGTGTTTGTTTTGCATGCCAGTAAGGTTATGCTCAGAAGCTTTCAAGCTAGGCTTCAGCTGTACGTGAACTGAGAAATTCCAGGTGTACAAGTTGGGTTTAGAAAAAACAGAGGAACCAGAGATCAAAGTGTCAACATCCATTGGATCATAGAAAAAACAAGAGAATTCCGGATAAACATATGCTTCATTGACTAAGCTAAAGCCTTTGACAGTGTGTGTGTAAGTCACTTCATGGTATCCAACTCTGTGACCTCATGGACTTTAGCCATGAGGCTCCTCTGCCCATGGAATTCTCTGGGCAGGAATACTGGAGTGGGTTGCCATTCCCTTCCCCAGGGGATCTTCCCAACCCAGGTACTGAACCTGTGTCTCCCTCATTTGACAGTGTAGATCAAAACAAGCTGTGGAAAATTCCTAAAGAGATTTAAATACCAGACTCCCTTACCTATCTCCTCAGAAACCTGTACTATGAGGGTCAAGAAACAATTGTTAGAACATTACATGGAACAACTGACTGGTTTCAAATTGGGAAAGGAGTACGACAAGGCTGTGTATTGTTACCTGGTTTATTTAACTTACATGAAGAGTACCTGGGGGCTTCCCAGGTGGTGGTAGTAGTAAAGAACCCCCCTGCCAATGCAGGAGACATAAGAGACATGGGTTCAATCCCTGGATTCCCTAGAGGAGGGCATGGCAACCTGTATTTTTGCCCAGAGAATCCCAAAGACAGAGGAGCATGGTGGGCTATAGTCCATAGGGTCACAAGGAGTCAGACATGACTGAAGTGACTTAGCAAGCAGAGTACATTATGTGAAATGCCAGGTTGGATGAATCACAAGCTGGAATCAAGATTGCTGGGAAAAACATCAACAACTTCAGATATGCAGATGACACTACTCTAATGCCAGAAATTTAAGAGAACTAAAGAGCCTCTTGGAGAAGGCAATGGCACCCCACTCCAGTACTCTTGCCTGGAAAATCCCATGGACAGAGGAGCCTGGTGGGCTGCAGTCCATGGGGTCGCTAAGAGTCGGACACGACTGAGCGACTTCACTTTCACTTCTTACTTTCATGCATTGGAGAAGGAAATGGCAACCTACTCCAGTGTTCTTGCCTGGAGAATCCCAGGGATGGAGGAGCCTGGTGGGCTGCGATCCATGGGGTAGCACAGGGTTGGACACGACTGAAGCGACTTAGCAGCAGCAGTAGCAGCAAAGATCCTCTTGATGAGGATGAAAGAGAAAAGTGAAAAAGCAGACTTAAAGCTCAGTATTCAAAGAACTTAGAACATGGCATCCAGTCCAAGGACTTCATGGCAAATATAATGGGGAAAAATGGTAACAGTGACAGACTTTAATTTCTTTTTTTTTTTTTTTTTTTTTAAGGTTTTTTAAGACTTTTTATTTTGTATTGGGGTAGAGCCGATTAAAAATGTTGTGATAGTTTCAGGTAAACAGTAAAGGGATTCAGCCATATGTATACATGTATCCATTCTCCACCAAACTCCCCTCCCATCCAGGCTGCCATACAACGTTCAGCAGAATTCCATGTGCTATACAGTAAGTCCTTGTTGGCTATTCATTGTAAATATAGCAGTGTGCACATGGTTAGAATTTTTTAGCAATAAAGTATTATTAATAAATATGAATAGATTGTGGGTTTTTACATGATGCTGTTGCACACTTAATAGAGTATAGTATACAATAAACATAATTTTTTCTTCTTTAAATTTTTTTTTTTTTTATAGGTGGTTGAATGAGAAAATAATAGCAAATGAAGCAACCGACAAACAACTAATCTCAAAAATATACAAGCAACTCCTACAGCTCAACTCCAGAAAAATAAACGACCCAATCAAAAAATGGGCCAAAGAACTAAATAGACATTTCTCCAAAAAAGACATACAGATGGCTAACAAACACATGAAAAGATGCTCAACATCACTCATTATCAGAGAAATGCAAATCAAAACCACTATGAGGTACCATTTCACACCAGTCAGAATGGCTGCGATCCAAAAGTCTACAAATAATAAATGCTGGAGAGGGTGTGGAGAAAAGGGAACCCTCTTACACTGTTGGTGGGAATGCAAACTAGTACAGCCACTATGGAGAACAGTGTGGAGATTCCTTAAAAAACTGGAAATAGAACTGCCTTATGATCCAGCAACCCCACTGCTGGGCATACACACTGAGGAAACCAGAAGGGAAAGAGACACGTGTACCCCAATGTTCATCGCAGCACTGTTTATAATAGCCAAGACATGGAAGCAACCTAGATGTCCATCAGCAGATGAATGGATAAGAAAGCTGTGGTACATATACACAATGGAGTATTACTCAGCCATTAAAAAGAATACATTTGAATCAGTTCTAATGAGGTGGATGAAACTGGAGCCTATTATACAGAGTGAAGTAAGCCAGAAGGAAAAACATAAATACAGTATTCTAACGCATATATATGGAATTTAGAAAGATGGTAACAATAACCCTGTGTACGAGACAGCAAAAGAGACACTGATGTATAGAACAGTCTTATGGACTCTGTGGGAGAGGGAGAGGGTGGGAAGATTTGGGAGAATGACATTGTAACATGTAAAATATCATGTAAGAAACGAGTTGCCAGTCCAGCTTCGATGCACGATACTGGATGCTTGGGGCTAGTGCATTGGGACGACCCAGAGGGATGGTATGGGGAGGGAGGAGGGAGGAGGGTTCAGGATGGGGAACACATGTATACCTGTGGTGGATTCACTTTGATGGTTGGCAAAACTAATACAATTATGTAAAGTTTAAAAATAAAATAAAATTAAAAAAGAAAAAAAAAAAGAAAAAAAAAAATTAATTCAACCACCTATAAAAAAAAAAAAAAAAAAAAAAAGACTTTAATTTCTTAATTAAAGGCTCCAAAATCCCTGTGGATGGTGACTGCGGTCATGAAATTAAGACACATGCTCCTTGAAAGGAAAATTATGAAAAACCTAAACAGCCTATTAGAAAGCAGAGACATCATTTTGCAGACAAACTTGTGTATGGTCAAAGCTATGATTTCTCTAGTAGTCACGTAGGGATCTGAGAGTTGGATCATAAAGAAGGCCGAGCGTTGAAGAAATTATGCTTTTGAATCATGGTGCTGGAGAAGACTCTTTAGACTCCCTTTGACAACACAGAGATCAAATCAGTCCATCCTAAAGGAAATCAACCTTGAATCCTCATTGGCAGTACTAAAGCTGAAGCTGAAGCTCCAATACTTTGGCCACTGATGAGAAGAGCCACCTCTCAGGAAACGACCCTAATGCTGGGCAAGATTGAGGCAAGAGAAAGGGGCAACAGAGGATGAGATATTTGGATGGCATTACCAACTCAAAGGACATGAATTTGACCAAACTCAGGGAAATAATGAAGGACAGGGATGCCTGGCATGCTGCAGTCCATGGGGTCACAAAGAGTAGGACATGACTTAGAGACTGAACAACAGTAAAGATAACTCCAAACATTCTATATGCCTTACATCGCCAATAAAAACTCAAAGCAAAAGTAGTAAAGCCACAGATTTTCTGGAAAAATTTGAAATATGAAATAAATACGTACAATTAATATAATGCTATCAAAAACCAAACATGTAAAAATATGTAAATACAGAGTATACAAATGCTTATATCCACAAAGATAACTTTGGGAAAAGTAGAAATTAAAGTTACAGTTTAATAGATTAATAATTTATCAAAACTGATGTCTTGAAAATTTACTTCACTGAAAAGGCCAATATCTTCTCGTTTTAAAAATCAGAGAAAGATGTTATAGAATATTAAATAACTTTTAACATGCAATTGAATAAAACAAGCCTAATTTCTCTAAAATTAAGAACTAAAGTAAAAACATTAAGTATGGAACAGTAAAATTTTTAGCTAAACCACAATTAGCCCTCAGAGCTACACATCAAAATTTTTGATGTTCAAGAGAGATGGGACCTTTGGCTTTTAGATTAATAAAAGCATAAAAGTTTTTATAGTTTCCCTTTATGTATAAAGCTAATAACTTGGAATTTTGAAACTAAAAAACAAAACAAAACTGCAGAATTGAAAGAACACTAGAAAACATCTAGTCAGCTGACCAGAAAATAACAATAAATTGTGATTTAATGAAAGAGATATATTCTCAGCTTAAAGCCCCACAGTTGATTTCCGGATATACAGCATACCAATCAAAACTGAAACCTATCATCAGAGTAAAAGTGTGGAATAAGAAAGAAAATAGAAATTTTAAAGCAAATTAAAAAATAAAAATAAAACAGACTTCTCATAAATAAATATAAATGCCAGATATCAATATACTTCCCTGTAATATATGAGTGAATGATAGAGATGATATTTAATTTTAGGTTTTATAAACTGGAAGACAAACATTAAAATGTTTAGGGAAGAAAAAACTTCTGGCTTTACCCTAAGGAATAGAAATCTGTAAAGAGATTTTCTAACATCTTAAGAATAAGTTTGATAATTTACAAAGCATAACTTTTCTTGCACTCACTAGGGTGTTCAGGAGACAACAAACTCTCTTGAAATCTAAGGAAATCCAAGACAAGAGAGGGCATGAACACTGACTGATCCTTGGCAGTGGAAGAAAATGGAAGCATTCCTATAAGCAGGTAAGAAGAATCCAGTTAAAGAGTTTAACAAATTTCTAAAGACTGAAAGTGGACTAACATACGAGTATAGAATTTAGTGGAAAAATTTTGCAACTCCCAGGTGGGGAACTTCAGAAAAGAGAAACAGAACATGTCCCTCAAACAAAACTTGGTAAACAAGATAAAGAAGTCTTTGAAAGAGTTTGTCAGTAGATGACACAATTATGGAGAAACTAAGTGGGCTTAATGATAATACAATACAAATTATTCAAATTGGAGCACTAAAAAAGGAATGAAAATGAAAAAAGAAAAAAGAAAAGAAAGAGGGAGTACAGTTTCCAAAGATACAGCAATGCAATGATGTCCAATTGTCTAGCATATATGAAATTGGAATCTCAAGAGTAGAATATAAAAAGGGCAGAAAAAATAAATAAGTAAAAATAAGAAATTAAAAAAAAACAAACAAGTGAAAATGGAAGTCCCTCAGTTGTGTCTGATCCCTTGCAACCCCATGGACTGTACAGTCCATGGAATTCTCCAGGCCAGAATACTGGAGTGGGTAGCTTTTCCCTTCTCCAGGGGATCCTCCCAAAAAAGAACAAACAAACAAAAAAACAAGAAACAAAGCAAAAATTAAAATTAAAAAAAATTAAAAAGACAGAAGACATAACAATTTTGATTTTCCAAAAGCAATGAAAATCCTCAAAATATGATTCAAGAAGCTCAGATACCCCCAAATAAAATAAATATTCACCCAAATCACACAAAGATATAATATATTCAAGCAAATAAAATCCAAGGCAAGATAAATATCTGTTGTAGTCAATAAAAAAGGAACACTACCTAGACAAAAACAGATATAAATATGGCAGATTTCTCATTTAAAAATATAAAAATACAGAATGTTGAAAAATACAAAATGAGACACATTCATACATGCACACAAAAGACTAACCATGGGGCAATATATTTCAAAGATGAATAAGAAATAAAGACTGTTCCAGAAAAACATAAATTGAGAAAATTTATTACCGGCAGACCTGCAGAGCAAAAAAATAAAAGAAGATATTTTGTCAGAAGTATAACAGTATCAGTTAAGAACCTGCATCTTTTTTAAAACAAAGATACCTGACAATTGTTAAAATGAAAGTACTTTTGTAAAAATTTTTTATTGTTATTATTAAGTCTCTAAAATATTTGAGAAAAAAAAAAAAACTAGGCTGATTACATTGAGCTTTCAATCAGATTTTTACTGTTCAGTTCAGCAGAATTTTATATAATTATTTAAATATTTTACAGTTTTGTCTTTGTCCCTTTTTGTTATTGTTCCCTTAAATCTTCTTTCTTGATTTCATTTCAGTTAACTACTTTTTAAAAAACATTTTTAAATGTTTTTTAAATCCCCCCCACTTCCCTGGGGGGGAATACGGGGACTTCCCTGGTGTCTCAGACCGTAAAGCATCTGTCTACATTGTGGGACACTCGGGTTCGATCCTTGGGTCGGGAAGATCCCCTGGAGAAGGAAATGGCAATCCACTCCAGTACTATTGCCTGGAAAAGCTCATGGATGGAGGAACTTGGTAGGCTACTGTCCATGGGGTCGCAAAGAGTTGGACACAGCTGAGCGACTTTACTTTCACTTTACAATATTGTGATGGTTTTTGTCATACAGAATTCCAATTATTTGATTTGCTTTTCATTATTTGTATCACTGTTGGTCATTTAGGAAATAGTCTGTCAATCAGAAACAAAATAAATCTTTCAAACTTTTTTTAGGTTATGCCTTAAAGCTCATGGTGCTACTTTTTCTATATCCTACCATAATGTGATTAAGCCATAAGAAGACAAGAAAAGTTGTGTGTGTGTCTTAGGAATGGTAGGTGAGGAGGGGGATGAGGGAGCCGGTAGATGAAAATGTAAAAATATATTTGTTGTGAAAGTGAAATCGCTCAGTTGTGTCCAACTCTTTCTGACCCTGTGGACTGTAGCCTACCAAGCTCCTCCATCCATGGGATTCTCCAGGCAAGAATACTGGAGCAGGTTGCCATTTCCTTCTCCAGGGGATCTTCCCCACCCAGGGACTGAACCTGGGTCTCCCACATTGCAGACAGATGCCTTACCCTCTGAGCCACCAGGGAAGCAATATATTTGTTGTAATTGGCTTTAAAAATGTTTCCCATGCATTTGTCCTCTGCAGTAAAGACTGGGCTTCGCTGATAGCTCAGTTGGAAAAGAATGGCGCCTCCAATGCAGGAGACCTCGGATCAATTCCTGGGTCGGGAAGATCTGCTGGAGAAGGGAAAGGCTATCCACTCCAAGATACTAGGGCTTCTTTTGTGGCTCAGCTAGTAAAGTATCTGCTTGCAATGCAGGAGACCTGGGTTCAATCCCTGGGTTTGGAAGATCCCCTGGAGAAGGGAAAGGCTACCCACTCCAGTATTCTGCCCCGGAGAATTCCATAGACTATATAGTCCATGGGGTTGCAGAGTCTGACGTTGACTTGAGCGACTTTCACTCACTACGCTGCTGCTAAGTCGCTTCAGTCATGTCCAACTCTGTGCGACCCCAGAGTTGGCAGCCCACCAGGCTCCCCCATCCCTGGGATTCTCCAGGCAAGAACACTGGAGTGGGTTGCCATTTCCTTCTCCAATGCATGAAAGTGAGAAGTGAAAGTGAAGTCGCTCAGTTGTGTTCGACTCTTAGCGACAGCATGGACTGCTGCCCACCAGGCTCCTGGGTCCATGGGATTTTTCCAGGCAAGAGTACTGGAGTGGGGTGCCATTGCCTTCTCCATTCACTCACTATAAAGACTGCTTAAACTTGTGGACAAATTATGAAGTCTTACTTATAAATTAATTAAAACTGTTTGCTTTTTGGTTTTCAAAATGTGTATATTCATACTATGACAACAAAAGTGTTTTTTTTTTTTTTTTTTAATTGATGGTAGGGAAGATTTTCCAAAATACAATGTTTACTGTATTTTCAAACAGGTTTCATTCCTTGTTGATGAACCCCTCTTAATAGTTATAATGGATACAGTGTAAGGATTTTCTCTGACTAGAAGTTTTTGTTTAAGGTGAAGTACAAAAATATTTCTTTTTTCATACTGATTCATTTTCATCATTTTGTCAGAAGATAGAAGATGGTCAGAACTGACCTAGAAGCACATTTTCCCCCCTGTCTTTATTAGCATGTATTTTAGCTATCTTCAGCTTGACTTATTTTCTCTGGTTTTGGCATAATTTGCCATAAGAGAGATAGAACAGTGTTTTCAGTATTAATGGAGATATAATGTTCTTTTGTAATCTTGCCAGTAAGTATGATATAAACAGGTAACAGAGAAGTCAATTAAATTTTGACCTTTCTTAAATCATATGAGTAGAGACATAAAAATTTAAGAAATTTATGATTTGGAGCTCTATATGAGGGGGAAAAAAGCCATATTCTTTTAGTATAAAGAGCTTTATAGGAACTAGCTTTTGAACAAAATTGATTTACACCATGAATTAGTAAATATGCTATATTGGCTTGTACTTAGCAGATTTTAAGAAGAAGATGTTAAAGATATCTGAATATTTCATTCATTCTTGTTGATTATTTTTCTCCTGATAGATAAATAGCTGATAACTTATGAATGATTTTGTTTCACTTTCCCTTAAATTTTCACCGATGTTTCATTTGTAGTATTTCTGCCTTCTGACTTTTATTTTATGGTGTCAGTTTCTGTCTTATAGGTTGTTATTTATTTATTTTTTTTTTTTCAACTTGGCCAAATTTAAGACTTTTTTTTGTATCCCCACTGGTCTATACTCATTCAACTTTTTTTTTTTTTTTTTTTGGTCATTTAAACCTCTGATATCATTGATCAGTGTTTACAGAAATAATGAATTTTACTTTTTTTCTAAAACATTATTCTTTGCTCTCAAAATGACCAGTATTTATATTTTAAGCACGGTAGTTCTCATTTTTGTTAATATTCTCAAAAATGTAAAATCTAGATAAAATAGCTTTATTGCTTCTCTGTTCATTTTTCAAACTGAAAAGAAATGAGACTCCATTGAGGTTTAGTAAAAATATGATTAACCTTCATTTAAATGATTTTCCATTTTCATGCTGCTTTAAAACTTCTCTTACGTTGAAGAAATAGAAAAAATGTCAACATACTAAATGGCTTTAGTTCTTCAATACTCATTTATATAAGTAATAAAGGAAGTGCCCATGAATTATTAAAGATATTTCTTCATGGGATAGTACCCTAATTTTGTAATGTCAGTAGATCCGGAAATTAAAATGTTAAGTTTAAAACAGAATATCTGGAGTATTCATTTAAGTTTCTGAATACTTTATAATTAAAGATTCTAGGTTCAGAAGGCAAAAGACCAAATATAAGCTGATGTCTCTGCTGTCTGGATGTTACTACTTCTGCATAGTGTAGGAGAGGAAATAGCTACTGCTGAAAAAAAAAAAATACACATATCTTGAAATTTTCACAGAAGTCTCTAAGGCCACTATAAAATCAACTTCATCTAGAGCTGTGCATCACAAGAAGAAGAACCAAATGCATCTAAATTTGTAAATTATTGTGCTTTTCTTTTCAAAAAGTTTTCATATTATCTCAGTGAGGCAATTAAATTCTGTCACTCTAAGATTAAAAAAAGATCTGAATCTCACCAACTGATGCCTGCATTATGTGTACAACATCTCCATGAAGTGATCAGAAAGACTGAGGAACTTTGGTGATAAGGAGCTCATTGGTCCTTCAATCAATCAATTACATCTTTGTACAGATTTGTGAGTTTGTTGATCAGTTACCTAGTTGTGTCCAACTCTTTGTGACCCCATGGACTGCAGAACTCCAGGCCTCCCTGTCCCTAACCATCTCCTTAGTGACTCAACTACGCTTGTTTTCAAGAATTGCTTAAGGTCATTTAAAATAGTGAAATCTCACTGGTCAATTTGGTCTCATTTTGCAGAATTTATGTCAACAAAGGATATTTTAAATGTATAATATTATCAATATAGAAAAAGAAAAAGAAAATTTCAATTTTGAAAACAATTTTATGAAGAAATTTTGTCATATTGTAATTGACAGATGTTACTTACACCTCCAAAATAGCTATATTTTCTCTTAACAGCAAATATTATCCAAAAGAGTTAAGTGAAAGCTCTTTGAGGCAATTTTAAGTTTTTCATTACTGTAACCTTCAAAAGCCAAAACTCTATTTAGCATAATATGGAATAATGACAAGGAGTTTAGAGATTTCTGTTTTCATTTTTCTTAACCTAGTTTTCCTAAATACAGGTCATCTTATACCAGAAAAAACACATAATTTAATAATCATCTATACATTATAAGAAAGAAAAAATAAAAAACATGGATACTATATTTGTGTGTAAAAATATTTTTTTTTCTCAGTAGGCAAACAATCCATATCTATGTATGTGATATTTATGTAATGATAGCATCTTTTCATTTTGGGAGTTATGACTAGAAAATAACCCTGTTGTGTTGAGAAGTGTCAATCACAATGACCCTCTTCCCATAGAGAGTAAGTTATATATAATTATATAGGTGATATAATCAGCATTCACCATTTGAATATGTAAATGCATGGTTTATGCTTTATTTGAAATATTCTGTTAGGATAATTTTTTGCCTAATAAACAACACTGACTCAAAAACTGTTGTTAGGGTTTCACTTCCCCAGCCTTACTTGCATTAGGTCACAGAAATATGGTTAAGGGTTTGTCAGTTGGCCTCATCCATAGATGTCAATCAGAAACAGAAACAAACACAATAAGGATGATGCTGCCACAGAGAAGCTATTTTCTATCCCTTAGAGTAACTATGGCAGGGATGGCAAAAATACTGATACCCATTTTTTACACGAGCTTTTCAAGCTTGGTATCTATGACCAGCAAAGGGGGGAAATGGCTCCTTGGTGGGCCACAAACTGGCTGCTTGAAAGCCAAACTCAAGGGCTTTAATGGAGATTAAATGAACTATTCTTGAAATTTATACTTACTGATAAACTAGTCAGAGTCCATTCTGCAATTTGCAACTCTAACTTCTAATTATAGTGACACTTAAATGAAAATCAAGTGTAACTGCTAACTGAAAAACTCATCTAGAGAAAACGAGTTGAAGAAAATTGCTAAGTATGTTATTGATAAAAGACACATCAAAGAGATCTGACTGCCTCTATAGCAACAAATTATGCATAGCATAATTTTCATTTTGGGATGTATTTTTACTTAAGTGTTTTAGAATTGTTTTATTACATATAAAGTTGCTATTGTTCAGTCTCTCAGTTGTGTTTGATTTTTTGTGACCCCATGGAGTACAGCACACCAGTCCTCCCTGTCCAGCACCAACTCCTGAAGCTTGTTCAAACTCATGTCCATTGAGTCGGTGATTCCATCCAACCATCTCATCCTCTGTCCTCTCCTTCTCCTCCTGCCTTCAATCTTGCCCAGAATCAGGATCTTTTCCAATGACGGCTCTTCACATCAGGTGGCCAAAGTATTGGAGCTTCAGATTCAGCATCAGTCCTTCCAATGATATTCAGGACTGATCTCTTTTAGGACAGACAAGTTAGATCTCCTTGCTGTCCAAGGGACTCTCAAGAGTCTTCTCCAACACCACAGTTCAAAAGCATCAATTTTTCTGCACTCAGCTTTCTTCACAGTCCAACTTTCACATCCATACGTGACCACAGGAAAACCATAGCCTTGACTAGACGGACCTTTGTTGACAAAGTAATGTCTCTGCTTTTTAATATGCTGTCTAGGTTGGTCATAACTTTACTTCCAAGGAGCAAGTGTCTTTTACTTTCATGGCTGCAGCCACTATCTGCAGTGATTTGGGAACCCTAGAAAATAAAGTCTGTCACTGTGTCCACTGTTTCCCCATCTATTTGCCATGAAGTGATGTGACCAGATGCCATGATCTTAGATTTCTGAATGTTGAGCTTTAAGCCATCTTTTTCACTCTCTTCTTTCACTTTCATCAAGAAGCTCTGTAGTTCTTCTTCACTTTCTGCCATAAGGGTGATGTCATCTGCATATCTGAGGTTATTGATATTTCTTCTGGCAATCTTGATTCCAGCTTGTGCTTCTTCCAGCCCAGCGTTTCTCATGATGTACTCTGCGTAGAAGTTAAATAAGCAGGTTGACAATATACAGCCTTGACGTACTCCTTTTCCTATTTGGAACCAGTCTGTTGTTCCATGTCCAGTTCTAACTGTTGCTTCCTGACTTGCATATAGATTTCTCAAGAAGCAGGTCAGGTGATCTGGTATTCCTATCTCCTTCAGAATTTTCCACATAAGCAGGTTGACAATATACAGCCTTGACGTACTCCTTTTCCTATTTGGAACCAGTCTGTTGTTCCATGTCCAGTTCTAACTGTTGCTTCCTGACTTGCATATAGATTTCTCAAGAAGCAGGTCAGGTGATCTGGTATTCCTATCTCCTTCAGAATTTTCCACAGTTTATTGTGATCCACATAGTCAAAGGCTTTGACAAAGTCAATAAAGCAGAAAAAGATGTTTTTCTGGAACTCTCTCGCTTTTTTAATGATCCATTGGATGTTGGCAATTTGACCTCTTGTTCCTCTGCCTTTTCTAAAACCAGCTTGAACATCTGGAAGTTCATGGTGCACGTCTTGCTGAAGCATGGTTTGGAGAATTTTGAGCATTACTTCACTAGCGTATGAGATGAGTATAATTGTATGGTAGTTTGAGCATTCTTTACCTGCATATAAAGTAAGTAATGCTTAAATTGCCATTGTTTCCAGAATATATAAATTTGTTGACTGTAGATTTCTTAATGACAACTGGCAAATTAGAAAACTTTATTTTATATTTATATAAAATACATCAAGGTAGGAGAAAAGTGTTACATTATGGTCTGTAACTGACAATGAGGCTTTATTCACCTGCCAGTTAATACCTTGTCTGAAGAAAATGATGATTTATGATCCCAATGAAATTATAGAGACTCTCATGTGATATGGTATTTCTTATAGTTTTGTTTCTGGTTACCTACTTATTAAGATAGATGATGAAAAGTAGTGTACTAAAATATTTGTATAATTTAAGTGTTTTCATTAAGCAATTAGCTGTGGAGAGATTTCACAATATCTGTGGGGAAAAAAGTTGATGTTGCTACATATTTTTTGAGATTTAAAAGGTAAGATTGTTAATTCAAAGCTAAGTTCTGTCTCCTATATCAGCTTAAGTGTAGAATAAAAACCTTTACTGTGATATAACAACCTTGATAGTGGACCAATGCCAAAACACCACAGTTTTGATGAAAGGAATAAAATTGAAACTTAAAACAAGGTGATATTATTTTCAATGCTTTCTCCCATTCTGTGAGTTGTCTTTTCATTATGTTTATAGTTTCCTTTGGTGTGCAAAACCTTTCACATTTAATTAGATCCATTTGTTAATTTTAATTTTTATTATTCCAGGGGGTGAATCAAAAAAGATATTGCTGCAATTTAAGTCAAAGAGTGTTTTGCTTCTGTTTTCAAGAGCTTTATAGTATTCATATATGTTTTTTGTAGTATTCATATATAGTTTATAGTATTGTTTTATAGTATTCATATATGTTTTAGGTCTTTAATGATCTTTAAATTATTTTTTTTGTTTGGTGTTAGAGAATGTTCTCATTTCATTTTTTAGATGCAGTTTTCCATCTTTCCCAACATGATTTATTGAAAAAATTGTCTTTTCTCCCTTGTATATGCTTGCCTCTTTCCTCATATAGTAATTGACCAAAGGTACTTGAGTTTATTTTCAGGCTCTGTCCTGTTCCATTGATGGTTATGTCTGTTTTTGTGCCAGTACCATACTGTTTTAATGGCTATAGCTTTGTTGTATAGTCTGAGGTCTATAGTGATCCCTGATTCCTGATTCCTCCAGCTCCATTTTTCTTTGTCAAGATTACTTTGCATATTTTGGGGCTTTTGTGTTCCTGTACACATTTAATTTGTTGTTGTTGTTGTTATTGTTCTAGTTTTGAGAAAAATGCCATTAGTAATTTGACAGAGATTGCATTGAATCTGTATATTCCCTTGGGGAGCATAGTAATTTTGACATTATTGGTTCTTTCAATCCAAGAACATGGTTATCTTTCTATCTGTTGTGTCGTTTTTGCTTTCTTTTATCAAATGTCTTAGAATTTTTGAACTACAGTAAATCTCCTACAAATGAACCCTCAAATTGAGAGCTTCCAAAGATTCAAATGTTCATGTCAACTCCTATATGCCAGCTGCTGTACAGAACTACTGTTCTTTTCAGGGTACTATGCTGTAAGATGTAAAATGTTTTCTATTTTGTGTTTTTATGCATGTATCATTTGTGTGAAAATTATTTCATATCTAGTTAGTTAGTTATAACCCTATTAGTAGAGTCAATTGTGTTAGGTAAGCATCTAGGCTACCTTTATTGGACTTACAAACAAATTGAACTTATGCTCTCAGAACAGAACTCGTTGGTATGTATGGAACTCACTGTAAAGGTCTTTTGCACCCTTAGGTAGCTTTATTCCTAGATATTTTATTCTTTTTGATGTGATGGTAATTAAAAAAAATTTTTTTTTGTTAATGTATAGAGATGCAGCAGATCTCTGTGTATTAATTTTGTACCCTGCAATTTTACTGATTTCATTGATGAGTACTAGTAGTTTTCTAGAGGCTTCCCTCATACCTCAGTTGGTAAAGAGTCTGCCTATAATGCAAGAGACCCAGCTTCAATTCCTGGGTGGAGAATATCCCCTGGAGAAGGAAATGGCAACCCACTCCAGTATTCTTCCCTGGAGAATCCCATGGACAGAGGAGCATGGCAGGCTAAGGTCTGTGGAGTCGCAAGAGTTGGCCATGACTGAGCTACTAAGAACACATGGTAGCTTTCTAGTAGCATAATCAGGATTTTCTATATATAGTATCATGTCATATGAAAATAGTGACAGTTTCTTTTACTTCTTTTTCCACTTGGATTTCCTTTACTTATTTTTCTTCTCTGACTGCTGTGGCTAGGACTTCTAAAACTTTGTCAAATAAAAGTGCACATCTTTGTGTTGTGTTTTATCTTTCAGGAAATGCTTTCATATTTTCACTATTAAATATGATGTTAGCTGTATCAAATGATATGGACAATAGAACGACTTTAAAAAAAAACAAAATCATGGTTATCAAATAGAAAAAGAAAGGTGGTGGGAGGAATAAATTAGGAGTTTGGGATTAACATATACCCACTGCTAAATATCGGAGAAGGTGATGGCACCCCACTCCAGTACTCTTGCCTGGAAAATCCCATGGATGGAGGAGCCTGGAAGGCTGCAGTCCATGGGGTCGCTAAGAATCGGACATGACTGAGCGACTTCACTGTCACTTTTCACTGTCATGCATTGGAGAAGGAAATGGCAACCCACTCCAGTGTTCTTGCCTGGAGAATCCCAGGGATGGGGGAGCCTGGTGGGCTGCCGTCTATGGGGTCGCACAGAGTTGGACACGACTGAAGCAACTTAGCATGGCATAGCATGGTACTGCTATATATAAAATAGATAAGCTAAGTTATAATGCAGGGAACTTTACTCAGTATTCTGTAATGACCTAAATGGGAAAAGAATTAAAAAAAAAATATATATATATATATAACTGAATCTGTACACCTGAAACTAACAGTACATTGTAAATAAGCTACAACTCAATGTAAAAAAATGACTAAAAATAAATAAGCAAAAACAAACTGGAAAAAAAAAAAAAAAAACACCTAAAATGAAAGATGGTTGTGTTTTGTTACATGTTCTGCTATTTGAAATTTCACAACCAACCAACTTGAGGGGCACAGATCAGGGCACAGCAGTTGTCCATGAAAATTCACAACCACCTATCACATCTATTCATGCCACCTATCACGATACCATCTATCACAAGTTGCACCTGTTACAAATGATGGTAACTTACACCATAAGAGGGCTTCCCAGGTGGCACTAGTAGTTAAGAATCTATCTGCAATTCAGGAGACCTGGGTTCAACCCCTGGGTCAGGAAGATTCCCTGGATAAGAGAATGGCAACCAACTCCTGTATTCTTGCATGGAAAATTCCAAGGACAGAGGAGCCTTGCAGGCTGCAGTCTATGGGGTCTCTCAAGAGTCAGACACAACTGAGCGACTAACACAAGACCATAAGAATATTCAGGATTGGGAGCACATGTACACCCATGGCGGATGCATGTTGATGTATGGCAAAACCAATGCAATATTGTAAAGTAAAAAAAAAAAAAAAAAGAATATTCTGCTTTGAGTTCTACAATTGTATGCCCATGTAGCACTCTTCAGTTTCCTTACTTAGTAATGAACAATAGTGATCAATTTGTGTAAATGTTCACTCACTATATTTTGTTTTGCTTTTCTCTAATTTCATATCATATCATCAGAGATCAAATATATTGTATTTACTACTGAAATATCCAGACTCCAGCTGCTACGTATCATATTGCGAATGCAAAAAAGTTAATGCTAAGAGATTAGCAGGCATAAATAGGATTTCTTTATGTCCTCCTTTTTTCTACTGCATCAAAGTTAACAGGTCTGTTCCACAAAGTCAGTTTTTAAAATCCTAAATTCAAAGCATGCCTTTTTTTTTTCCCCTGTGCTAATTACTTACCACATCATTTTGAAGAAGACATAAAGAGATAGGATAAGATATAATATTTTAATACCAGCATGGTTAATATTTAAAAAAATTAGTCATGACATGACTGATAACAATTAATATACCATATTATATGATGAAGCATACTGCTAGCCTGACACAGGTTTTACAAACAAAATAAATTAGCATGTGTTTTAAACCAGTGGGTCCTTTATTTATGTTTAGTTGAAATTTAAAGTGTTTTTAAGTTTCTTATTACAAAGCACAAGTCAAGCATTAACATCTTGGGCCATGAACAATTTTCAGTTTTTTCTGTATTTACAGATGTTTGCTTCAACTAGCAATTCAGTTATTTAAACAGAAACAGTACAGTTGCTTTTTTAATTGTTTACAAAGAAAACTATTCACCTTTTTCAAATAAAAATACACCAAAGCAAACAATCATCTGCATCAGTGATTGGTCTAATTTACATGTTCCAAATCTGAGTATTTCTGCATTAGAAATTTATATATTTATTATTTTTTATTTTAGCATAATATTTATCAAGGTAATATCTCAACCTGGCTTCCCAGGCTGCATAGTGGTAAAAAAAAAAAAAAAAAAAAAAAAAAATCCACCTTCCAATGCAGGAGACACAAGAGACTCAGGTTCAATTCCTGGTTCAGGAAGGTTCCCTGGAGTAGGAAATGGAAACACATTCCAGTATCCTTGCCTTGAAAATTTTAGGGTCAGATGACCTTAGTCCATGGGGTTGCAATGAGTTGGACACAACTAAGCATGAGCATTAATTATTTTATAGTTAGGAGTTATTTCAAAATTGTATCATTTCACTATTTTAATCATATTATTTACTTTGTCGTACAAATAATAATGCATAGTTTTCTGCTATTTTACAAGCTAGTTTATTTAAATGTTATTCCACTAAAAGGCTAGACATGTCTCATGTCTAGTATAACTCAAAAGACAAGTAACAAATATATAAATGTGCCACATATGAGATTCAAAAGCTGCTTTGTAACCAGTAGTCTCAGCACGTATCATTTTATTGCTCTAAAATAAAAAGAAGTTCCAGCTATTTAGGAAGTAACAAACTATTACTCAGAAGGACAATCAAATTGATAGTGATATGCCAATTCCAAGTATTGAACCATCATAAACAAACTCTGGCATTTGCAATCAAGAAGGTTTTGAATCAAGAAAATGAATATTTGTATTACAGAGACATAATGTGTCTCAGATAAAAGTAATTGCTAAAGACCTAGAGGGATGATTATGTAGATGAATGCAATTTTGTTTTCCAAAATTTAAGATTTTTGTAGGACAGAAATCTCTCTTCTTCCAAAGTACTAAGCAGACATAACTTAATAATATGAGTAATTTAAAAGAAAAGTTTAGAAATGCAATTCATCAGGCATCTATTGTTTTTTGACTCAGTCTTGAACTTAAAAGCATTCAAAGTTCACAATGTTCTACATTTCCAGTAATTCACTAGTTCTCTCTCTCATTTGTTTTTTTAATGTTATCCTATTATTGTTATCCACTTGCAGAGTAAAGAGATAATTGAAGTTAAGGAATACGGGTATGATTAAAACGCTACAGGCCAAAGGATTTGCATTTTTCATTAAACACTAGAATGAAAAATAGTAGATTGAGTATAGCATGATTATTTTATCATAACATAAATTGTGAAATATAGACTTCAAGATTCTTTTTCTATATTGGCCATCTCCCGCTTTATAGCCTACAGAAACAGTAAAAAAAAAAAAAAAAAAAAAAATCCTTTAATGACATTTCCAAGAATTTGAAAAAAGTATACAATTATTATCTCCCTGCATTGTCATCATTGTCAGTTTTGATAACTATAATGAATTTAGAAATTAGATATATCCTTCAAATGTCCATGTGTTCATTTGTATTTATTTATTTATCTTGATGAACAACTTTGGTATGTACATTTAAGAAATAATTAGGTATCAAGATCTTAAATCAATCAACATCTTAAATCATTACCTTGTGTTCAGAAGTGTGTGTTCAGAGTTAGCCTCAAACAGTTTAGTCTTGAGAGAAGGAGGGTAAAACACTTAGTCATAGGTAACCATGTGACTATAAAGCTAGAGAAGAAATAATGCTAAAATAGATGTGATTAAAATTTTAAACAAAAGGCAAAAAAGATTTTCCAAATAAGTTATTTCAATAAGAACTTACTTAAAAAGTCCTTTAAATAAATAAAGAACTTATGCAAAAAGATATTTTTTGTATAATATATCTGTGTGTTCTTGCCACCTCTTCTTAATATCATTTGCTTCTATTAGATCCAAACTATTTCTGTTCTTTATTGTGCCCATCTTTGCATGAAATATTCCCTTGGTATCTCTAATTTTCTTGAAGAGATATCTAGTCTTTCCCATTCTACCGCTGAGGAAGGCGTTCTTATCTCTCCTTGATATTCTCTGATATTCTTTGGCATTCTCTCTTTGCTATTCTTCATGACACAGATAATCATGATGGTGTGATCACTCACCTAGATCCAGATATACTGCAATGAGAAGTCAAGTGGGCCTTAGGAAGCATCACTATGAACAAGATACTGGAGGTGATAGAATTACAGTTGAGTTATTTCAAATCTTAAAAGATGATGCTGTGAAAGTGCTGTACTCAATATGCCAGCAAATTTGGAAAACTCAGCAGTGGCCACAGGAGTGGAAAAGATCAATTTTCACTCCAATCCCAAAGATAGGCAATGCCAAAGAATGCTCAAACTACTGCACAATTGCACTCATCTCACACGCTCAAAATTCTCCAAGCCAGGCTTCAACAATACATGAACCATGAATGTGCAGATGTTCAAACTGGATTTAGAAAATGCAAAGGAACTAGAGATCAAGTTGCCAAAATGAATTGGCTCATCCAAAAAGCAACAGAATTCCAGAAAAATATCTACTTCTGCGTATTGACTACACAAAAGCCTTTGACAGTGTGGATCACAACAAACTGGAAAATTCTTGAAGAGTTGGGAATACTAGACCACCTGACCTGTCTCCTGAGAAATCTGTATGCAGGTCAAAAAGCAACAGAACTGCACATGGAAAAACAGACTGGTCCCAAATTTGTAAAGGAGTATGTCAAGGCTACATATTGTCACCCTGCTTATTTAACTTATATGCAGAGTATATCAAACAAAATGCTGGGCTGGATGAAGCACAAGCTCAAATCAAGATTGCCGGGATGAATATCAATAACCTCAGATACGCAGATGACATCACTCTTTTAGCAGAAAGTGAAGAAGACTAAAGAGCCTCTTGATGAAAGCGAAAGAGGAGACTGAAAAAGTTGGCTTAAAACTCAACATTCAGAAAACTAAGATCATGGCATTTAGTCCCATCGCTTCACAGCAAATAGATGGGGAAACAATGGAAACAGTGAAAGGCTTTATTTTTGGGGCTCTCAAATCACTGCAGATGGTGACTGCAGCCATGAAATTAAAAGACACTTCAGTTCAGTTCAGTTCAGTCACTCAGTTGTGTCCGACTCTTCGCGAACCCAAGAATCGCAGCACGCCAGTCCTCCCTGTCCATCACCAACTCCCTGAGTTCACTCAGACTCACATCCATCGAGTCAGTGATGCCATCCAGACATCTCATCCTCTGTCGTCCCCTTCTCCTCCTGCCCCCAATCCCTCCCAGCATTAGAGTCTTTTCCAATGAGTCAACTCTTCGCATGAGGTGGCCAGAGTACTGGAGTTTCAGCTTCAGAATCATTCCCTCCAAAGAAATCCCAAGGCTTATGTCCTTCAGAATGGACTGGTTGGATATCCTTGCAGTCCAGGGTACTCTGAAGAATCCTCTCCAACACCACAGTTCCAAAGCATCAATTCTTTGGCACTCAGCCTTCTTCACAGTCCAACTCTCACATCCATACATGACCACAGGAAAAACCATAGCCTTGACTACATGGACCTTTGTTGGCAAAGTAATGTCTCTGCTTTTGAATATGCTATCTAGGTTAGTCGTAACTTTCCTTCCAAGGAGTAAGCGTCTTTTAAATTCATGGCTGCAGGCACCATCTGCAGTGATTTTGGAGCCCCCCAAAATAAAGTCTGACACTGTTTCCACTGTTTCTCCAACTATTTCCCATGAAGTGATGGGACCAGATGCCATGATCTTCGTTTTCTGAATGTTGAGCTTTAAGCCAACTTTTTCACTCTCCTCTTTCACTTTCATCAAGAGGCTTTTTAGTTCCTCTTGACTTTCTGCCATAAGGGTGGTGTCATCTGCATATCTCAGGTTATTGATATTTCACCCAGCAATCTTGATTCCAGCTTGTGTTTCTTCCAGTCCAGTATTTCTCATGATGTACTCTGCATATAAGCTAAATAAGCAGGGTGATAATATACAGCCTTGATGTACTCCCTTTCCTATCTGGAACCAGTCTGTTGTTTCAGACAAAAGACAAAAGTAAGACAAAAGACATTTACTCTTTGGGAAAATAGTTATGACCAACCTAGAGAGTATATTAAAAAGCGGACACATTACTTTGCCAACAAAGGTCTCTCTAGTCAAAGCTCTGCTTTTTCCAGTAGTCATGTATGAATGTGAGAGTTGGACTGTGAAGAAAGTTGAGTGCTGAAGAATTGATTCTTTTAAACTGTGGTGTTGGAGAATACCCTTGAGAGTCCTTTGGACTGCAAGTAGATCCAACCAGTCCATACTAAAGGAAATCACTCCTGAATATTCATTGGAAGGACTGTGGCTGAAGCTGAAAGTATAATACTTTGGCTACCTGATGTGAAGAATTGACTCATTTGAAAAGACCCTGATGCTGGGAAAGATTGAAGGCAGGAGGAGAAGGGTACGACAAAGGATGAGATGGTTGGATGGCATCACTGTCTCAATGGACATGAGTTTGAGCAAGCTCCAGGAGTTGGTGATGGACAGGGAGGCCTGGCATGCTGCAGTCCCTGGGGTCACAAAGAGTTGGATACAACTGTGCAGCTGAACTGAACTGGTATTGTTAGCTTGCCATAGAACAGGCCAATAAATGGGGTGGGGGGCAAGGTTTGGGGAAAGTAATTGCAACTTTATTCTGAAATCAAGCCAACCTGAAGATATCAAACCCATGTCCCAAAGAGCCCTCTTATCCGAGTGAATTTCAGACTTCTTTCATACTGAAAGGGAAGAGGTTGTAGCTAGTTTTTGCAGACAATTCAGAAGGAATGTGATAATCTTTTGTTTTTGCAGCAGTCTGTGTTCAGTTCACTTGCTCAGTCGTGTCTGACTCTGTGACCCCATGAACTGCCGCACTCCAGGCCTCCTGTCCATCACCAACTCCCAGAGTTTACCCAAATTCATTTCCATGAGCCAGTGATGCCATCCAACCATCTCATCCTCTGTCATCCCCTTCTCTTCCTGCCTTCAATCTTTCCCAGGATAAGGGTCTTTTCAAGTCAGTCAGCTCTTCACATCATGTGGCCAAAGTATTGGAGTTTCAGCTTCACCAGTCCTTCCAATGAACACCCAAGACTGATCTCCTTTAGGATGGACTGGTTGGATCTCCTTGCTGTCCAAGGGACTCTCAAGAGTCTTCTCCAACACCACAGTTCAAAAGTATCAATTCCTCTGCACTCAGCTTTTTTCACAGTCCAACTCTCACATCCATACATGACTACTGGAAGAACCATAGCCTTGACTAGACGGACCTTTGTTGACAAAGTAATGTCTCTGCTTTTTAATATGCTGTCTAGTTTGGTCATAGCTTTCCTTCCAAGGGGTAAGTGTCTTTTAATTTCATGGCTGACAATCACCATCTGCAGCAATTTTAAAGCCCCCCAAAATAACGTCAACCAATCTTTCCATTGTTCCCATCTTTTTGCCATGAAGTGATAGGACCAGATGCCATGATCATAGTTTTCTGAATGTTGAGTTTTAAGCCAACTTTTTCACTCACCTCTTTCACTTTCATCAATAGGCTCTTTAGTTCTTCACTTTCTGCCATGAGTGTTTTTATCTGCATATCTGAGATTATCAATATTCCTTCCGGCAATCTTGTTTCCAGCTTGTGCTTCATCCAGCTGAGCGTTTCTCATGATGTACTCTGCATATAAGTTAAATAAACAGGGTGGCAATATTAAAACAAGCAGTCTGTGCAGGTATGGCTATAATTTCCCTGTAAACCTTCAGTAAGACAAATGCTATTTCTGTTCTGTAACTTTTTATTTCTATATGGATGAAAAGTGTTATTCCCTTAAATATAAAGCCTTGGAGGTATAGCCTGGAGAAAGGGCTACTACATACAATTCAGGCTAGGTTATTTTTTGGTCACTAAGTCACATCTGACTTTTGTGACCCCATGGAGTGTAGCCCACCAGGCTCTTCTGTCCATGGGATTTCCCAGGAATAATACTGGAGTGGGTTAACCTTCCTTCCTCCAGGATATCTTCCTAACCCAGGGATCAAACCTGAATCTCCTGCATTGGCAGGCAAATTCCTTACCACAGAATCATCTTGGAAGCCCATATTTCAGGTTCTAGGTAAAGCTGCTTCACTATTTGAGGAGACAAAACTACAGAGCCAGCCTGACTAAGCATAGAAAATAGAGCACAAATTTTAGAGCAAAAGAAATAGTTCCAATATGAGTCAGGTTTATTCTTATCTGTTACTTTCTTATGTAGGGGCTTCCCTGGTGGCTCAGATGGTAAAGAATCTTCCTGCAATGCAGGAGACACAGGTTAAATCCCTGGGTTGGAAAGGTCTTCTGGAGGAGGAAATCAGTACCCACTGCAGTATTCTTGCCTGGAGAATTCCATGGACAGAGGGGTCTGTGGGGCTACAGTCCATGGGGTCTCAAAGAGTTGAACATGACTGAGTGACTGACACTTTCACTTTCTTAAATACCAAGAGACTGCAGAATATTTACTACAACTCTACAAGCCTGCTAGCTCAGTTTTCCCAGGTTTGTACATAACCTTTAATGTCAGCATAAGTTCTGTGGGGAAAATACCCACGTGCTTTAGCATTCCTAGTTTCTCATCTATCATAACAGCCCTAACATGTGACCATCAAATTTGTGGCCTGAAGAAATCTCCACTTGTTTCTCCATCTGGCAGTAAATCTCTGTGATGAGAACAATCCTGAATTCTTTTCTATGCTCAGAATTAGAAAGTTCTCCCAGGGAAGAAATGTGGTTGGTGTAGAAAGACTCAGCCTTTCCATAACCTTAGTTTATGTCCTTGTCATTCTTTCAGTGTCTTTAAAAATAACATTTTTAGAATAAACCTTATTTTCTAATTGTTGAAGTAAGAGCATTGACATACCACCAAGCTCTTATATTTACCAGGAAAGATACTTCTCACACTCATCATTAAACATACTACTATAGGATATATAATTCTAAATTTATATTATATGTATGTTATGTGATTATATATATATATATATATGTTTAAATATGATCTTTCAGGTCTTTCAAGGTATGAAATTTAGGTATGCTAATTTTGTTGGTGATTTCTATTTCATAGCCAAAAATTTCCTTCCTCTGACTGATTTTTAAATGTTCTCTATAACATTGATGACAAGATACCCCTCGTCCAAGGTAAGGAGCAATGGCTGCACTTTGCTGGAGCAGCCGTGAAGACATACCCCACGCTGAAGGTAAGAGAAACCCAAGTAAGACGGTAGGTGTTGCAAGTGGGCATCAGAAGGCAAACACACTGAAACCATATTCACAGAAAACTAGTCAATCTAATCACACTAGGACCACAGCCTTGTCTAACTCAATGAAACTAAGCCATGCCCGTGGGGCAACCCAAGACTGGTGGGTCATGGTGGAGAGATCTGACAGAATGTGGTCCACTGGAGAAGGGAATGGCAAACCACTTCAGGATTCTTGCCTTGAGAACCCCATGAACAGTATGAAAAGGCAAAATGATAGAATACTGAAAGAGAAACTCCCCAGGTCAGTAGGTGCCCAATATGCTACTGGAGATCAGTGGAGAAATAACTCCAGAAAGAATGAAGGGATGGAGCCAAAGCCAAAACAATACCCAGCGTGGATGTGGCTGGTGATAGAAGCAAGGTCCGATGCTCTAAAGAGCAATATTGCATAGGAACCTGGAATGTCAGGTCCATGAATCAAGGCAAATTGGAAGTGGTCAAACAAGAGATGGCAAGAGTGAATGTCAACATTCTAGGAATCAGCGAACTGAAATGGACTGGAATGGGTGAATTTAACTCAGATGACCATTATATCTACTACTGCAGGCAGGAATCCCTCAGAAGAAATGGAGTGGCCATCATGGTCAACAAAAGAGTCCGAAATGCAGTACTTGGATGCAATCTCAAAAACGACAGAATAATCTCTGTTTCCAAGGCAAA
This sequence comes from Bos indicus, assembly GCF_029378745.1. Classification (NCBI taxonomy): domain Eukaryota; kingdom Metazoa; phylum Chordata; class Mammalia; order Artiodactyla; family Bovidae; genus Bos; species Bos indicus. The sequence continues at coordinate 6,953,217 of NC_091771.1, forward strand.
CCATTCAATATCACAGTAATCCAAGTCTATGCCCCAACCAGGAACACTGAAGAAGCTGAAGTTGAATGGTTCTATGAAGACCTACAAGACCTTTTAGAATTAACACCCAAAAAAGATGTCCTTTTCATTATAGGGGACTGGAATGCAAAAGTAGGAAGTCAAGAAACACCTGGAGTAACAGGCAAATTTGGCCTTGGAATATGGAATAAAGCAGGGCAAAGACTAAGAGAGTTTTGCCAAGAAAATGCACTGGTCATAACAAACACCCTCTTCCAACAACACAAGAGAAGACTCTACACATGGACATCACCAGATGGTCAATACCAAAATCAGATTGATTATATTCTTTGCAGCCAAAGATGGAGAAGCTCTATACAGTCAGCAAAAATAAAACCAGAAGCTGACTGTGGCTCAGACCATGAACTCCTTATTGCCAAATTCAGACTTAAATTGAAGAAGGTAGGGAAAACCACTAGACCATTCAGGTATGACCTAAATCAAATCCCTTATGATTATACAGTGGAGGTGAGAAATAGACTTAAGGGCCTAGATCTGATAGATAGAGTGCCTGATGAACTATGGACTGAGGTTCATGACATTGTACAGGAGACGGGGATCAAGAACATTCCCATAGAAAAGAAATGCAAAAAAGCAAAATGGCTGTCTGGGGAGGCCTTACGAATAGCTGTGAAAAGAACAGAAGTGAAAAGCAAAGGAGAGAAGGAAAGATATAAACATCTGAATGCAGAGTTCCAAAGAATAGCAAGAAGAGTTAAGAAAGCCTTCTTCAGTGATCAATGCAAAGAAATAGAGGAAAACAACAGAATGGGAAAGACTAGGGATCTCTTCAAAAAAATCAGAGATACCAAAGGAACATTTCATGCAAAGATGAGCTCGAGAAAGGACAGAAATGGTATGGACCTAACAGAAGCAGAAGATATTCAGAAGAGATGGCAAGAATACACAGAAGAACTGTACAAAAAAGATCTCCATGACCCAGATAATCACGATGGTGTGATCACTGACCTAGAACCAGACATCCTGGAATGTGAAGTCAAGTGGGCCTTAGAAAGCATCACTACGAACAAAGCTAGTGGAAGTGATGGAATTCCAGTTGAGCTATTCCAAATCCTGAAAGATGATGCTGTTAAAGTGCTACACTTAATATGCCAGCAAATTTGGAAAACTCAGCAGTGGCCACAGGACTGGAAAAGGTCAGTTTATATTCCAATCCCAAAGAAAGGCAATGCCAAAGAATGCTCAAACTAGCACACAATTGCAGTCATCTCACATGCTAGTAAAGTAATGCTCAAAATTCTCCAAGCCAGACTCTGATGCTGGGAGGGATTGGGGGCAAGAGGAGAAGGGGACGACAGAGGATGAGATGGCTGGATGGCATCACTGACTCGATGGACGTGAGTCTGGGTGAACTCTGGGAGTTGGTGATGGACAGGGAGGCTTGGCATGTTGAGATTCATGGGGTCGCGAAGAGTTGGACACGACTGAGGGACTGAACTGAACTGAACTGAATGACATCTATTTGTGAGTTGGAGTTATCTCTGTAACTAGTATGGGTTATCACCATCTACTGATTCCATTTTGTGAATTCTTTATTCTTTAGCTGCTTTTCTTAGGTATTTTGCTCTTTTTGATTTAAAATTTTCTGGGAATTCTTTACATATAGAGAAATTCATATTATGCATAATGTTGTTTTTTGGTGAGATAAATATGTCACGAGCAAAGACCATTGGTATCCCTGGAATAGATAAGATGGGATATAGATGATAAGATAAGGTTAACTTCTTCTTTAGTACTCAGTCTATTAACAGTTTCTCTAATCTTTACAGGCTTATGTGCATATGCCTTGCACCCAACACATTCTCAGCCCAGAACCACTGTGTCCAGCACCTCAACTTGGCAAACCAATATGAAGTGTTGAATACAACACCTTCGTTCAGGATAGTGCTGGTGGGCCATGTGTAGAGATGCTTTCACCCAGCACCTTGATCTGATGTGCTGAGTACAACACAGCTGTGTCCAAATGGCAAGGACTCCGCTACACTTTGCTACTAATAAGAACCCTGTAAAGCACCCTGTATAGCACAACAGTCAATGGCCTGCTGGGGATATTGTCTACTTTAAAGCATGAGTTCACACTTCATTCTTTGATCAAAGAATACAACTTTCCTTTGCTTCTGAAACAAACTCAGAAGTAAAGGTTGTCACTTTGTTGGTGTAAGTGACACTGGGCATGAGGACCCTTTTGGGGCCCACTCCAAAGGATCAGTAACAAATAGAGTAGATCATTTTAAAAGTTTAACCATTTTTTTATTGTTGAAATTTATAAATTAGTAAGATCTTTAGATTAAGATCTTTAGATTAAAAGGGCTTCCTGGTGGCTCAGAGGTTAAAGCCTCTGCCTGAGTCTGCCTGCAATGCAGGAGACCTGCATTCAATTCCCGGGTCAAGAAGATCCCCTGGAGAAGGAAATGGCAACCCACTCCAGTATTCTTGCCTGGAGAATCCCATGGACAGAGGAGCCTGGTGGGCTGCAGTCCACGGGGTCGCAAAGAGTTGGACTGAAGGACTTCACTTTCACTTTCACTTTAGATTAAAAAAAAAAATCTGTCTGGTATATTCAGAGATAACCATATCACTTTTGTCCTATGATTTTGAAGTGATGGCCTGTATTAGTAACTTTCCTAATGCAGATATATGCTTGTATCCCTTAAGTAAAACCTAATCAATCATGATGTCTAATCCTCTCAATATACTTTTTATGTTTATTAATATTTAAGATGTTTGCTACAGTACTCAAAAAAGAGTTACATTGTAGAATTATTTTAATTAATATGTTATCAATTTATTGTATTATTTTCAATTTTTAAAGACAATTGACAGCATTTATCTTTTTAAAAGATTAGGTAGCATAAATTCATTTTATATATGTACCACAACTTCTTTACCTATTCCTTCTTTGTTGGACATTTAAGTTGCTTCCATATTCTGGCTAGTAAATGGTGTTGCAATGAATATTGGGGTAAAAGTATCTTTTTGAATGCTTTTATCTGGATATAACCAAGGAGTGGGATTGCTGAATCATACACTAGCTCTGTTTTAAGTCTTTTACAGAATCTCCATATTGGTTTCCATAATGGCTATACAAATTTGCATTCTCACCAACGTTGTAGGAAGGTTCTTTTTTCTCCACACTCTCTTCAGCATTTATTGTTTGTAGATTCTTTTAATTTAAAATGTTTTAAAATTCATTTTTAATTGGAGAATATTTTCTTTACAGTCTTGTGTTGGTTTCTGCCATGCAACGTGAATCAACCACACTCAGTGCTCTGTGACAACCTACAGGGGTGGAATTGGGGGGTCAGAGGAAGGATCAAGAGGGAAGAGACATAGGACATTTATTTTTTGTAGATTTTTGATGGTTGCCATTCTGACCAGTATGAGGTGATACCTCACTATTGTTTTGATTTGCATTTCTCTAATAATTAGTAATATTGAGCAACTTTTTATGTACCTCTTGGCCATCTGTATGTCTTCTTTGGAGAAATGTCCATTTAGGTCTTCCACCACTTTTGTATTGGATTGTTTGTCTGCTTTTGATATTGAGCTGCATGAACTATTTGTATATTTTGGCAATTAATCCCTTATTGGTTGCTTCATTTGCAAATATTTTCTCCCATTCTGTGGATTTTTATTTTGTTTATGATATCCTTTGCTGTGCAAAAGTTTTTCAGCTTATTTAAGTCCCATTGGCTAATTTATGATTTTATTTTCATTACTTTAGATGGTGGATCCAAAAAAAAAATCTTCCTATGATTTATATCAGAAACTGTTTGCCTATGTTTTTCTCAAAGAGTTAGATAGTATCAGACCTTATAATTAGGCCTTTAATCTATTTTGAATTTATTTTTGTGTGTGGTGTCAGAGAATGTTTTGATGGCAGTGACATGGAAGTACCTAGAGGCTGTCATAGTGAGTGAAGTAGGTCAGACAGAGAAAGACAAACATCATATGATACCATTTATAGGTGAAATCTAAAAAAAAAAAAAAAAAAAATTCATGGATAAACATATTTGCAAAACAGAAGTAGAGTCACATTGTAGAAAGCAAACCTATGGTTCAGTTAAGTTCAGTCACTCAGTTATGTACAACTCTTTGTGATCCCATGGACTACAGCAAGCCAGACCTCCCTGTCCAGCACCAACTCCCAGAGCTTACTCAAACTCATGTGCATTGAGTCGGTGATACCATCCAACCATCTCATCCTCTGTCATCCCCTTTTCCTCCTGCCTTCAGTCTTTCCGAGAATCAGGGTCTTTTCAGATGAGTCAGTTCTTTGCATCAGGTGGCCAAAGTATTGAAGTTTCAGCTTCAGCATCAGTCTTTCCAATGAATATTCAGGATTGATTTCCTTTGGTATGGACTGGTTGGATCTCCTTTCAGTCCAAGGGACTCTCAGGAATCTTCTCCAACCTCACAGTTCAAAAGCATCAATTCTTCGGCAGTTGGCTTTCTTTATAGTCCAACTCTCATATACACATCTTGACTACTGGAAAAACCATAGCTTGGGCTACATGGGCCTTTGTTCTCAAAGTAATGTCTTGGTTTTTTAATGCTGTCTAGGTGTGTCATAACTTCTCTTCCAAGGACAAACATCGTTTAATTTCATGGCTGCAGTCACCATCTGCAGTGATTTTGGAGCCCAAAAAAATAAAGTCTCTTACTGTTTCCACTGTTTCCCCATTTATTTGCCATGAAGTGATGGGACCAGGTGCCATGATCTTAGTTTTCTGAATGTTGAGCTTTAAGCCAATTTTTCACTCTCCTCTTTCACTTTCATCAGGAGGCTCTTTAGTTTTCTTCACTTTCTGCCATAAGGGTGGTGTCATCTGCATATCTGAGGTTATGGATATTTCTCCCAGCAATCTTGATTCAAGTTTGTGCTTCATCTAGTCCAGCATTTCTCATGATGTACTCTGCATAAAAGTTAAATAAACAGGGTGACAATACACAGCCATAATGTACTCCTCTCCCAATTTAGAACCAGTCTGTTGTTCCATGTCCAGTTCTAACTGTTGCTTCCCGACCTGCATATAGATTTCTCAAGAAGAAGGTCAGATGATCTGGTATTCCTATCTCTTTCAGTATTTCCCAGAGTTTGCTGTGGTCCACACAAAGTCTTTGGCATAGTCTACGAAGCAGAAATAGATGATTTTCTGGAACTCTTGCTTTTTCGATAATCCATCAGATGTTGTAATTTGATCTCTGGTTCCTCTACCTTTTCTAAATCCAACTTGAACATCTGGAAGTTCACGGTTCATGTATTATTGAAGCCTGGCTTAGAGAATTTTGAGCATTACTTTAATAGCATGTGAGATGAGTGCAGTTGTGTGGTAGTTTGAGCATTCTTTGGCATTGCCTTTCTTTGGGATTGGAATGAAAACTGACCTTTTCCAGTCCTGTGGCCACTGCTGAGTTTTCCAAATTTGCTGCCATATTGAGTGCAGCACTTTCACAGCATCATCTTTCAGGATTTGAAATAGCTAAACTAGAATTCCATCACCTCCACTAGCTTTGTTTGCAGCAATGTTTCCTAAGGCCCACTTGACTTTGCATTCCAAGATATCTGGCTTTAGGTGAGTGATCACACCATCGTGATTATCTGGGTTTTGAAGATCTTTTTTATATAGTTCTTCTGTGTATTCTTGCCACCTCTTCTCAATATCTTCTGCTTCTCTTAAGTCCATACCATTTCTGTCCTTTTTTGTGACCATCTTTGCATGAAATGTTCCTTTGGTAATTCTAATTTTCTTGAAGAGATCTCTAGTCTTTCCCAATCTAGTCTTTTCCATTCTTATCACATGGAACACAGCACTGTTTAACTCAAATAAACTATGAGCTCTAGGGCCACCCAAGACAGATGGGTCATGATACAGAGTTCTGACAAAACGTGGCTCACTGGAAAAGGGAATGGCAAACCATTTCTTTATTCTTGCCTTGAGAACCCCATGAACAATATGAAAAGGCAAAAGATAGGACACCGAAAGAGGAACTCCCCAGGTTGATAGATGCCTAATATGTTACTAGAGTTCAGTGGAGAAATAACTCCAGAAAGAATGAAGAGATGGAGCCAAAGAAAAAACAACACCCAGTTGTGGATGTGACTCATGATGGAAGTCAAGTCTGATGCTGTAAAGAGCAATATTGCATAGGAACCTGGAATATTTGGTCCATGAATCAAGGTAAACTGGAAGTGGTCAAAAAGAAGATGGCAAGAATGAACATTGACATTTTAGGAATCAGCGAACTAAAATAGACTTGAATGGGTGAATTTAACTCAGATGACCATTATATCTACTACTGTGGGCAAGAATCCCTTAGAAGAAATGGAGTAGCCATCATGGTCAACAAAAGAGTCCAAAATGGAGTGCTTGGATGCAGTCTCAAAAACGACAGAATGATCTCTGTTTGTTTCCAAGCAAACCATTCAATATCACAGTGATCCAAGTCTATGCCCCGACCAGTAAAGCTGAAGAAGCTGAAGTTGAATGCTTCTATGAAGACCTATAAGACCTTCTAGAACTAATATCCAAAAAAGATGCCCTTTACATTGTAGGCGACTGGGATGCAAAAGTAGGAAGTCAAGAAATACCTGGAGTAACAGGCAAATTTGGCCTTAGAGTACAGAAAGAAGCAGGGCAAAGGCTAATAGAGTTTTGCCAAGAGAACAAACTGGTCCTAGCAAACACCCTCTTCTAATAACACAGGAGAAGACTCTACACGTGGACATCACCAGATGGTCAATACTGAAATCAGATTGATTATATTCTTTGCAGCCAAAAATGTGGAAACTCTATACAATTAGCAAAAACAAGACCGGGAGCTGACTGTGGCTCAGATCATGAACTCCTTAATGCCAAATTCAGACTTAAATTGAAGAAAGTAGGGAAAATCACTAGACCATTTAGGTATGACTTAAATAAAATCCTTTATGATTATTTACTGGAAGTGACAAAAAGATTCAAGGGATTAGATATGATAGACAGAGTGCCTGAAGACCTATGGAGGTTCGTGACATTGTACAGGAGGCAGAGATCAAGAGCATATCCAAGAAAAAGAAATGCAAAAAGGCAAAATGGCTGTCTGAGGAGGCCTGACAAATAGCTGTGAAAATAAGGGAAGCAAAAGGCAAAGGAGAAAAGGAAAGATATACCCATTTGAATGCAGAGTTCCAAAGAATAGAAAGGAGCAGTAAGAAAGCCTTCCTCAGGAACGAATGCAAAGAAATAGAGGAAAACTTATGGTTGCTGCTGCTGCTGCTAAGTCGCTTCAGTCATGTCCGGCTCTCAGTGACCCCATAGATGGCAGACCTCCAGGCTCCTCTGTCCCTGGGATTCTCTAGGCAAGAACATTAGAGTGGGTTGCCTTTCCTTCTCCAATGCATGAAAGTGAAAAGTGAAAGTGAAGTCGCTCAGTTGTGTCCGACTCTTCGCGATCCCATGGACTGGAGGTAAAGGCTAGGAGGAGGGATAAATTGGGAAATTAGGGTTGACACATGCACACTACTAGTTAACTAATAAGAACCTACTGTAACACAGGGAAATCTACTCAACTCTCTCTGTAATTACCTACGTGGTAAAAGTATCTAAAAAAGAATGGATATATGTATATGTGTAATTGATTCACTTTGTTGTACAGCAGAAATTTACCCAGCATTGCAAATCAACTATACTCCCATAAAAATTAATTTAAAAAAAGGCTTTGATGAATTACCTTGCAACATTTGATACTATTGCTTTCTTTCAGGGAGATGTAGAAACTCTGACACTTCTTAATTCCAACAAAAGAAATTACTCTAAATTTTCTCTGTCATCGTTTTCAAAAATTTTACTGTTTATAAGGTATTCAATCAATTTAATCAATATCTAATATTAATTTGCATAGACTTGATCAAAGTTTGTTTCAAATTTCCTTTGTGTATCAGATTACTTTCACCATATTTTTTTCATTATCCAACATTCAGTCTGTATTGTAAAGAAATTATGCAAGTAGCAAATACACAAACACCGGAGTAGTATTCACAGAGACAAACTGGTAGAGAATCAGCAGCAAGTCTGCAGATCCACCATTCAGTGTAAGGCATCTAGGAGTATAGTATTTCAAACTCAAGAAAAGGAAACTGACTCCTTACTGTGAAATTTTGCATTTGATCTTCGGCACTTGAGATGCAACACTCCTTCTCGGTTTAAATAGACATCATCATTCAGTAGCAATAAGCTTTGCTGAGGCCTGTATATCCAGCTCAGGTTTCAAGGTTGTGGAGATACTAAATTCACTCCTGGCAAAATCATTTGGGAGACTATTCCTTAAAGCTATACAAAGCAGCAATTAGTGGCAGAGCTAACCAGGACAATATTTATGTGTGTGGAAACATCCCATCCTTCCCTTTGCATTTTCAAGGGTTTGAGGCATAAATGCCGGAAGATGATTAGCATTAAATAATCAAGCACAGGTATGGCAAATATTAAGTTTATATAGATTTAGAAGAGGCCAATGGTGGGCGAGTTAACAATTAACTCTCATTTTTTTCTTTTACTTGATATAGCCAAATAGTTTTTTTATTGTACTTTTTATTTTATCTTACAAGTAAATTTTTGTTGTCTGTCTTTTTCTTCTGGTTTATAATCTCTTTAAAAACTGTGCTTGTGTATTTCTTTGTGCACATACATGTTCATAGCATTTACATCTTCATTATGAAATAAAACTTTTAGCATTATAAAGGTTCTTTTCTGTTTTATCTAATGCTGTGGATATGAATTCAAAAATGGCTGAGTCATGTTATCAACACATGCTTTCTTTTAATTAGCATTTACTTGCCATATGCTTGTCCCTTCCTTTAATTGTCAATCTTAATACACATCTTATTTTAGGTCTGTCCTAAAAATAGCATAAATTTAAGATTCTTCTGTGACATACTTTCTTTTTAGTAAAAATTAAATTTATTGTCTATTATATTTGTTAATGAGATTTTTATGTATATTTTCCTGTAGAATCCATTTTCTTTCATTTATGTTTATGTGTATTTTCTTATTAAAAATATTTGAATTTTTGTTGTAGTGATCACCTTTTTAATTTTAACTTTCTGCAATACTCTCTGATATTTCTTTTGATGATACCTCTTATTATTAAGCTATGAGCCTGGTTAAATTAGTGGATATCCTATTCTTTCTTCCTCACTTCCCTCATCTCCATATTTGTGTGTGTGTGCGCGTGCTAACGTGATTCAGTCGTGTCTGACTCTTTGCGACCCTGTAAACTTTAGCCCACCAGGCTCCTCTGCCCATGGGATTGTTCAGGCAAAAATGCTGGAGTGAGTTGCCATGCCCTCCTCCCGGGGATCTTCCCAACCCTGAGACTGAACCCATGTCTCTTATGTCTCTTGCATTGGAAAGTGCATTCTTTACCACTAGTGCCACCTGGGAAGCCCATATCTGCGTATATATCACTTTAAAAACCTCTTAGTTATTAGTTTGTACTAAAAATACACTTACCTCAAAATTTCTTTATGTATAATCAGTGACAACTTGGAACAGATGGCAAAGAACTTATTTGATTTATTGTCTTTTTGCTGCATTTCTTATTATTTATATACTTTTTATATGGATAATGTATACAATACTTATATTATGATTAATCACCCAGTTCCATTGCTTGATTCCATTTTATTTGTATATCTAGTTGTACATGCTTAGTCACCTCAGATGCATCTGTTTGTGACCCCACAATCTGTAGTACACAAGACTCCTCTGTCCATGGGATTCTCAGGCAAGAATACTGGAGTGGGTTGCCATTCTCTTCTCCAGAGGATCTTCCCAACTCAGGGATCGAAACCTCCTCTCCTGTGTCCTGTGCATTGCAGGTGGTTTTTTTTTTCCACTGAGCCACCTGGGAAGTCTACATTTAGTTGTACTGAGGCTCTTAATCAGATTTTTTAGATGATTTACTAAATTACCATTTTATCGTTTTTCTAAAGACAGTTTCATGGGAAAATATTCCCTGATTCTTAAAAAAATCTGTCTCAGTTCAGTTCAGTTGCTCAGTCATGTCCAACTCTTTGCGACCCCATGAATTGCAGCACGCCAGGCCTCCATGTCCATTACCAACTCCCGGAGTTTATACAACTCATGTCCATCGAGTTGGTGATGCCATCCAGCCATCTCATCCTCTGTTGTCCCCTTCTCCTCCTGCTCCCAATCCCTCCCAGCAGCAGGGTCTTTTCCAATGAATCAGCTCTTCGCATCAGGTTACCAAAGTACTGGAGTTTCAGCTTCAACATCAGTTCTTCCAAAGAACAGTCAGGACTGATCTCCTTTAAAATGGACTGGTTGGATCTCCTTGCAGTCCAAGGGACTCTCAAGAGTCTTCTCCCATACCACAGTTCAAAAACATCAATTCTTCAGTGCTCAGCTTTCTTCACAGTCCAACTTTCACATCCATACATGACCACTGGAAAAACCATAGCCTTGACTAGATGGACCTTTGTTGGCAAAGTAATGTCTCTGCTTTTTTTTTTTTTTGGTCATAACTTTCCTCCCAAGTAGTAAGTGTCTTTTAAATTCATGGCTGCAGTCACCATCTGTAGTGATTTTGGAGCCCCCCAAAATAAAGTCTGACACTGTTTCCACTGTTTCCCCATCTATTTCCCATGAAGTGATGGGACCAGATGCCATGATCATAGTTTTCTGAATGCTGAACTTTAAGCCAACTTTTTCACTCTCCTCTTTCACTTTCATCAAGAGGCTTTCTACAACTTCTAAATTTGAATGTCATCATAATTGGATATAAATATATATATTGGACAAAAAATAGATATATGTGCTTCTTCTTGCTTTTTTCACAAGGAACTGTTGCTAATATCTGTCCTTTGTGTAACACTATAAACTAAGGATTCTTTATGAGCATTAATACATCTAAATGTGGACGCCCCAGGTGGCTCAGTGGGTAAAGAATCCACCTGCAATGCACGAGACGCAGGAGATCAAGGTTCCATCCATGAGTTGGGAAGATAAATTCCTTTTCCTTCTTCCTCTGGAGAACGAAATGGCAAGCCACTCAAGTATTTTTGGCTGGAGAATCCCATGGACAGAGGAGCCTGGCAGGCTACAGTTCATAATTTGTTTTCTTTCACTACTGATTAGTTTGCTTTTTCTGTATGTATAGAAATGAAATGATACAGTATGTGTTTTTTTTTAAAATATGGTTTCTTTTACATACCATAAAATTATGATATCCATCCACGTTTTTATATATACAAATTGGTCAATCCTTTCCACTGTAAAGTAATATTCTACATAAGTATATAAAATGTTTATTTGTTCATTCATTTGCTGATACACATTTGGATTGTTTCTACTTTTGTTAATGAAGGTAAAACTTCCATGAATAGTTCTTTGTGTGAGTTTAAATGATCATGTAGTTTAATTTCTTTAGGGCAAATACATAGCTATGGAAAAACTTAATGTGCATTTAATGCTTTATAAAATTGATCAACTGTTTTTCAATTTTATATTTCCAAAAGCAGTGTATGAATGTTCTGGTTGGTATACATCTTGATCAACACTGGATATGGTCAGCCTTCTTAGTTTTAGGAATTCTAAGGTGAAGTGATATTTTACTATGATTTCAATTTGTATTTTCCTGAATACAAATGATACTGAGCATATTTTTAGGTGTTTACTTGGTTCATGTTTATCTTCTTTGGTACAGTATGTGATATATTTTTTGTATATTTCAAAATTTATTTCACTTTCTTCTTGTCAGATTTTGAGTTTTTCGTTTTAGAAACAACCTTCTAATTTGATATATAATTGGCAACTATTTTCTTTTAGTCTTTTCCTTGTCTCTTCCTTCCTTTAACAACATCTTTTACAAAGCAGATATTCTTATTTTTTTAAAAGTCTGACAACCTCTTTTTTTTTTTTTTTCTTTCCTTTTCTTCCCTTTTTTTATGGCTTAACATTTGTGTGTCCCTATTAACTTACGGTCACAAGATTTTTGTCACCCTCTCTTTTTCTACAAATTTTATTGCTTGGTTCTTACTTTTCTACCATCATTGTGAGTTAAATTTTGCATGTGGTGCACACAAGGTTAGAGATTCATTCTTCTGCTTCTACTTCTACTTCTTTCTGTATAAAAATATTTATTTTCCAGCACTACTTGCTGAAAAGACCATCCTTTCTTTAATGAAATACCATAGTAGTGTTGAAAATCTACTGCCACATGTGTGGGTATATTTCAGGGCTCTCTATTCCATTCAACTGATTTATAGGCTTATCTTTCTTTCCCAGGATTATTTGGGAGCTTCATATTCAACATTTTTCCAACTACCTAGCCTTTGCTTCACTTCAGCTCACATCCTCAATGTATATTCTATCTCATTTAGACTGGTTTACATTCCATTTATTACCATCTTCACATGTGTTTCACATCTTTATAGTTCTGAATGAAATTCTAACCTTTCTGTGAAAACTTTTTATCAGTACCATCAGAATCAATATTCACTATTTTAAACATTTTTTAATAGCACACAGTCTTCGTTTTCTTAAAAAAAAAAAAACCATGCCGAGCATAGTTGCTGGCTCAAAATTAAGACTCACTAAATATTTATTCAATTGTATTATTTTTTAATATCAGAATGATTTCTGAAATATTTAAACTCTTTTTACTGGAATTTTAAGTCCTTCACTGCCTGGGATATGGTATATTCATACACTGGCTTCATATTGCTCAATAATTTATAGCAAAAATGCATAAATGAATAATTAATTTTTTAGCTAAAGTTTGTTTCCACTTCCATCCATTATCTTGAGTCATTTGCCAACCTAAATTTGTTTCAATTTACTTTAATCTGAAATTTCAGAAATCTTAGGTAAAAAATTTGATTCCAAGCACAAGTGAACCACTAGTTAGATCTTTATGTTTTTGTATTATTATTCTCTCAACTCTAAATTCATATGATTGAAATTAACTTATCTAAGATAATTTATAAAATTAAAAACCAAGCCAATATTTTAATAAAAAAGATACAAGTGATTTTCTGGTATATTTAAAAATGCCTTTGCATGTATCTATCCTTATAAAGGCTGGTTCCAATTTTTAAAATATAGATAATTATGTTTTTTAAAAATTTATCATTTTATATTTATTTTAATGTCCTAATTAACTAATTATAAATCAAAAGGTTACAAAATAGACATATATAAGCAATTTTGACTTTATTCAATAAGTATAAAGCATCATAGGATTTTCCTGACCTTCCAAAATATTAAATGCAAGCAAATTACACTACTAATGTTTATTTTAATGGAACCCAAATGCTAGAACTCTACATAAAAAGCATTTAGTGTTCAATAATATAATATACTTCCTTTAATTACTAAGGTAAACCTATTTTACACTTTAAAATATTCATACAATTAAAATATCCTTTCATTCTGAGAGCATTTTCCTTCATAATATCAAATTAATGACAAAATCTTCTCATCAATATAAATAACTATGAAAAAACCACTCACTTGAAATCATCACTTTCAAGTAAACATTTTGGTAAACAGATGGGATTTGTATCATGTTGTGAAGGTCAAAATGTTTAAGACTCCAGGGGAATAACAAATTAGAAAAACTAAGATTCTTCTTCAATGGTTATCCTTTCTCTATTCTTCCAAAAGTTTCATTTTCAGTTTATGATGAACCATGTCTTAAATGAATTCTGTTTTTGAAATTTTTGACAGAGCCAGGGAAAAAATATTTATCTTAAGGAGATAAACTTCATATAGATATGTATATCAATGATGATTTGTATATTTTAAAGCTTATAATTTTGGCAACTTTCGATAGTAAACATATACAAGAATTTAATTAATAATTTAAAGCTAGAGTCACTAAGCAAAGCTTTTTGGTAATTAGGCATCCAATTCATGATTATATTTGAATAATATGATTTTGCCATTATAGAGTAAATAAGATACTTTGAACTGTTTAATAACTGATCTTTAGTCATATTAGAACTTTCATCTTATATTGATTTGATTATTAATTTCTACTAATCAAATATATAAACTTGCTGCTATATTATATTATTAAAATAAATAATGTATCGAATTTATATTTTATAAATTTAATGTTAACAAAACTAATAAAATGTTATTTATAATCTGTTCAAAAGTGGGCAAATAAATTTTATAAAGAATAACATAAAATTGGATAGTTAGGAAAACAGGTAATTAGAAAACAGCTGTTTTTGTAAATAATTATTTTTCTCTGATTTCTTAAATCTTATTTCTTTTCCACATAGGACCATACTTGCCTAAAACTTTGCAAACAAAATAATAGCTCTTATTCATTGTATCAGGTAACTTCAAATTTCTTATAAAATCCTGAAATATGATAAAATTTTCATTAGCTATCTCATCTGTACATTTAATTTCAGTAAAATGGTTACAGTTTTTAAGGTTAATCTGGCATTTTCACTGTTTTATTCTTTTAAACATTAGTGATAATAGAACCTCAAACTTTTGTTTTAAAATATATTCCGAGTTTTTCCAAGGTGTACAATGTAGGCCTAATAAAAATATTATAATACAACCAATTAATCCGATCCATTTGTTGATATTTTAAAAGTAGATGAAAACCAAAATGCATATTTACTGTCCAGCCTGAATCATCTTTCAGTTCAGTTCAGTTCATTTCAGTCTCTCAGTGGTGTCCCACTCTTTGTGACCCCATGAATCGCAGCATGCCAGGCCTCCCTGTCCATCACCAACTCACGGAGTTCACTCAAACTCACATCCATCGAGTCAGTGATGCCATCCAGCCATCTCATCCTCAGTCGTCCCCTTCTCCTCCTGCCCCCAATCCCTCCCAGCATCAGAGTCTTTTCCAATGAGTCAACTCTTCACGTGAGGCAGCCAAAGTATTGGAGTTTCAGCTTTAGCTCAGTCCTTCCAATGAATACCCAGGACTGATCTCCTTTAGGATGGTCTGTTTGGACCTGCTTGCAGTCCAAGGGACTCTCAAGGGTCTTCTCCAACACCACAGTTCAAAAGCAACAATTCTTTGGCGTTCAGCTTTCTTCACAGTCCAACTCTCACATCCATACATGACCACTGGAAAAACCATAGCCTTGACTAGACGGACCTTTGTTGGCAAAGTAATGTCTCTGCTTTCGAATATGCTATCTAGGTTGGTCATAACTTTCCTTCCAAAGAGTAAGCGTCTTTTAATTTCATGGCTGCAGTCACCATCTGCAGTGATTTTGGAGCCCCCCCAAAATAAAGTCTGACACTGTTTCCACTGTTTCCCTATCTATTTCCCATGAAGTGATGGGACCAGATGCCATGATCATAGTTTTCTGAATGTTGAACTTTAAGCCAACTTTTTCACTCTCCTCTTTCACTTTCATCAAGAAGCTTTTTAGTTCCTCTTCATTTTCTGCCATAAGGGTGGTGTTATCTGCATAACTGAGGTTATTGAGATTTCTCCTGGCAATCTTGATCCCAGTTTGTGCTTCTTCCAGCCCAGTGTTTCTCATGATGTACTCTGCATATACATTAAATAAGCAGGGTGACAATATACAGCCTTGATGGACCCCTTTTCCAATTTGGAACCAGTCTGTTGTTCCATGTGCAGTTCTAGCTGATGCTTCCTGACCTCGATATAGGTTTCTCAAGAGGCAGGTCAGGTGGTCTAGTATGCCCATCTCTTTCAGAATTTTCCACAGTTTATTGTGATCCACACAGTCAAAGGCTTTGGCATAGTCACTAAAGCAGAAATAGATGTTTTTCTGGAACTCTCTTGCTTTTTTGATGATCCAGCGGATGTTGGCAATTTTATCTCTGGTTCCTCTGCCTTTTCTAAAACCAGTTTGAACATCTGGAAGTTCAAAGTTCACGTATTGAATGAAGAAATTATAACTAAACATGTATATTCCATTCAAAAAGATAAAAGTAGTATATTTATATAAAATAGCTATTCTCGTTTTCTTTTTAAGTCACTGTTTATAATAGTTAATGCATAGTTCTCTTCCATATACATATTGTGGTCACAATTGCTGGAATAATTTCCAGTTATGGATACAAAAAAAATCTCAACAGTTCCTAAATTGTCATAGGATTATGTAACAATAAATATTTTAATATTATAGATATAACAGCTGAGCATATGATGTCCAACGTTCTAAAATTTTCTGATCTACTTGATAAACAATTATAATTTAAAGCACTTGAAATGACTCATGTTTTTATAAATAATAGTTTCTTTAATTCATAGAACTGCTTCAAAAGTGATGTGTCCTAATGCCAAAAATGTGGAGTGGTCCAGCAGTAACTGACAAAAAATAAACTTTTATGTGATGACAAAGCTGGTATTTTCAACCTATATTTGTATACTAAAGACATTATAACAAAGATCTGTAAATTAGATATTTAATAAAACAGGTTTATAAGTGTTCAGAGCAGTTTCAAATTCCTAATGTCAACTTGATCTACCTCTCTAGTAGCTAACCATCTTCTTTTTGAAGCTCTAGTAGGCATTAACATAGCCTTACTAGTCTAAAAGATATTCAAGTCAAAATAACACATTTGTCTTAAAAAAATTATTGCAAAAAGCATATTTAAAATAGCTATAATTAATTATTAGGCATAAGTGTTTTTATGAACATTTGCAAAATTAATTGATTTTATCTGCAGCCCTCTAACTTTATCACAGTGTGAAATATAAATACATTATATGTATATATTAATAAAATGGATAAATCAATGAGCTGAATGTTCCTGATGATGATATATTTTTGTGTTTTAAAATAATACTGAGGTACACTTTCAAAAAATGTACATAAGTGTCGTTAGTTTGAAACTCAATGAAGCTTCATAAACTGACTCAATCCAGGTAAAAGGAGTCTTCATAAAAATAGAATATTATCAGCACCAGAAGAGCTCTGTCACCTTTGATTATTTCTAAACATTAGCCGTGGCATTAACACTACCAGGACTTATAAAAGCATAGATATTTTATCTGATTTTATAGAAAAGAATATATTCTTTTTTTTGTACCTGGCTGTCTTATACAGTGTTATGTTTTTGAGATTGTTCATGCAATGAGATCACAGGAACACATTAATAGCACCGCACACTTTCAGATATAAGAGTTTTTGTGGAGTGGGGAGGGAAGTAAAAGTAGAGAAGTGGCAGAGTGTCTACAGTCCTCCTAACCCTGATCGTTCCACAGCATCAGGTGGGCAGAGATAGTCCCTATCCAACTTTCCAATATTGTTTTTGCCCTTTAACCTATGAACCCTACTCACCTTCAGTTTCTGTTAAGTGTCCTAACAAGGACAGCAGTGACTTCTGATCTGGCCACCATCGCTGCAAGGTATTTCTTTCACTACAGTTCTTATACTTGGGCTGATGTTGCTCTGCATTTCAGAAACTTTCAACCTAGTGTTCATCCTTCTAGAAAATCTTGCTGCTGCTGCTGCTGCTAAGTCGCTTCAGTCGTGTCTGACTCTGTGCGACCCCGTAGACGGCAGCCCACCAGGCTCCCCCATCCCTGGGATTCTCCAGGCAAGAACACTGGAGTGGGTTGCCATTTCCTTCTCCAATGCATGAAAGTGAAAAGTGAAAGTGAAGTCGCTCAGTGGTGTCCGACTCCTAGCAACCCCATGGAATGCAGCCCAGCAGGCTCCTCCATCCATGGGATTTTCCAGGCAAGAGTACTGGAGTGGGTTGCCATTGCCTTCTCCAGAAAATCTTGATAAGCTATTTATTTTTAAAGAAAATTCCGTTTCTTGAAACAAGATTTTTTTTTCATTTTGTTAAATGAGAAAAGCATGTTATATTTAAATGTAAATTTCACATAATCTTTTTCCATATAAATTTTAAGTTCTGTGAGAAGTTAAAAACAGTAAAAAAGATGAAGTAGACTCATCAGTAGATTAGACATAACTGAGGAGATAATCAGTAAACTTAAAGATAGTCAATGGAAAGTATCATGGAAGATATCAATGAAAACTTAAAATAACTAAAAAAGCACAAACACACACAAAACAACAACAACAACAAACCCCAAACAGGGTATAGATTCCAAAGGCTGAAATGATTTCTTGTGAAATGTTGCATGTGTAATTGGAATTGCAGAAGAAAAGAGAATGTGGTAGAAGAGTATTTGAGAAAACAATGGGTAAGAGCTTTCTAAAAGTAATAAAAGACATTCAATCTTAGATACAAAAAGCTCAGCAAACACAAGAGAACATTAGTAACAACTGTAACAGCAGCAACACAACTAGAAAAAAATTCAAAACAATAAAATACAAAGATAAAGAGAACATCTTAAGGATAGCTAGAACGGGAAAATGTGTTATCTTTACCTTTGACTTGTTGGAAAAGTTTGCCAAGAATCTTCTTGTAACCTTATCTTTATCACAACAGATGAGAACATCTATCATGAATGATTGTTTTGGATGGTTGTCCAACTCAAAAATTATTAAAAACCTTGGGATACACACATTAAAATTAAATCATACATCTACATTATAGTCCTTTGAGATCCCAGGCCCAACCCTGGCCCCTAGTCTTGCATTTGTCCAGGATGGTGGACCTTGAACTAATTCAGAGTGTCTCCTAAAAAGTTTCTCATTTTCTTATTGTCTCAATTTCTTTTTCATAGCAGCAAATATTTCTGGAGGGAAAACAGCACTGCATATTTTACTTATTCCCCTAGATTTTGTTCTTCCTCTAGGTTCCATCTCAATTTTCTTTGTTATTTTGATGAATCTCTAATGTTTTCACTCAATATGTTTAATTTTCATTATTTTTCAATATTGATTTCAGATTTTCTAATGGTGATCAAGAGGAGATCAGTTTATACAACCTAGTCAAAAGTTTCCAGTGGTGTCCATAGTCTCATCTCTTCTTTCCCTTAAGTGCAGTTTCTTACATTAATATATTGCAAGTTTTCAATTTTCTTCTTGGAAATTTTTTTTTTGTCTTTCTTAAATAATATACTTTTTACCTCAAGGCCATGAAAATATTCTCATATTGTATTTTTGACAAGCTTTGTAATTTACCTGTTTAAATTTAGTTTCTATCCAGCAGATTTTATTTGATTGTATCTTACGATTAAATTGTCACTATTTTTTTATGTGATCATCATGTTAACCCAGGAACATCTACTTAAAGAGTTGCTCTTTCTCTATCCCACTACTCTGTTCTGTGATAAACTAAGTATCAGGGTATTTTAGATCTGAACGTAGATCTACTGGTCTGTCTTTCATGAGTTCCACAAATACTTAACTTTTGTATTAAAAAGATAATTCCTTATATATCTTTCAGAATATTCTCCAGGATTCCAAGAGAGATAGTCTTTTCACTTCAAGATTATTTATTAAGAGCTTCTTGGCTGTTCACAGTCCTAAGTATTTTGCTGTACATTTTTGAATCAATGTTCCAATTTCCACCAAAAAAAAAAAAAAAAAAAGCTCAAATTTTTATTGAAATTGTCTCTTGAAATAGTACAGATAGTGTTCCAGGATAAGGACCCAGCTCTTTTTCACTTTTCTATTTATAAAGTATTTAGGAAAGGATCTGTATGAACTGGCTTCCCTTGTGGCTGCCTGCTAATATAGTTAACTTGAGTTTGATTCCTTAGTTGAGAAGATTCCCCTGGAGAAGGAAATAATAGCCTATGCCAGTATTCTTGCCTGGGAAATACCATGGACAAGGGAGTCCGGCAGGTTATATAGTCCATGGGGCTGCAAAACTCATATCTATAGCTTTTCTTCCTTTGTTTGCCCATGACCAAGTCACCTCTCTCACAATCACTGGACATGGATGCAAGTCAGATGTATTTCTGCTTCACCCTTAAGTGTAAGTATAGCCCCTTGCAGATCCAGCTAAGTATGCAGGTGATGCACTCTAGACACTTTTGCCTTTAATGAGTTCCAAATTTTGATGTATATCTCTCTTTATCCTGCAAGGTTGTCAAAATTCTCAGCTTTGGGGGGAATTTAATACTGTTTGGACAAAAAACATCATTTGTGCTGTTTCCTCTATGGATTTTTAAAAAATATTTTGTTGGAACTTTTCTTAATCATGTAAAGAATATTTTAGAAATGTATTCTGGAATATTTTTATTTGTTGCATTTTATTTTTTATTATAAATTTATTTATTTTAATTGGAGGCTAATTACTTTACAATATTGTATTGGTTTTGCCATACATCAACATGAATCCACCATGAGTATACACGTGTTCCCCATCCTGAACCCCCCTCCCAACTCCCTCCCTGTACCATCCCTCTGGGTCATCCCAGTACACCAGCCCCAAGCATCCTGTATCACGCATCGAACCTGGACTGGCGATGCATTTCATATATGATATTATACATGTTTCAATGCCATTCTCCCAAATCATCCCACCCTCACTCTCTCCCACAGAGTCCAAAAGACTGTTCTGTGTCTCTTTTGCTATCTCACAAAAGAGTTATCGTTACCATCTTTCTAAATTTTCTAAAATTTCCAAAAAGGGTTATCATTACCATCTTTCTAAATTCCATATATATGCGTTAGTATACTGTATTTGTGTTTTTCTTTCTGGCTTACTTCACTCTGTATAATAGGCTCCAGTTTCACCCACCTCATTAGAACTGATTCAAATGTATTCTTTTTAATGGCTGAGTAATACTCCATTGTGTATATGTACCACAGCTTTCTTATCCACTCATCTGCTGATGGACATTTAGGTTGCTTCCATGTCCTGGCTATTATAAACAGTGCTGTGATGAACATTGGGGTACACGTGTCTCTTTCAGTTCTGGTTTCCTCAGTGTGTATGCCCAACAGTAGGATTTCTGGGTTGTATGGCAGTTCTATTTCCAGTTTTTTAAGGAATCTCCACACTATTCTCCATAGTGGCTGTACTAGTTTGCATTCCCACCAACAGTGTAAGAGGATTCCCTTTTCTCCACACCCTCTCCCGCATTTATTGCTTGTAGACTTTTTAAATGAGATAGTTGGTTCAAATAATCCAGTTTGTCATATTTCCAAAATAAAAGTTTGTTTTTTTTAATCTGTATTATTCATAGCACTTAGCATATCTTTCTACCTTAGGTACTTAATAAACACTTGCTAAATGATACAAAAAATGTCTCCTCCTTGCTTTTCTCAATTCTATTATGGGCAAAATTCCTCTATTTCATCATGGTGTATGTATGTGCACAAAAGGAACCTATATTAAAACAGAGCTGTGGCTTGGCTGCTGGTATCAAAGTGTTAGTCACTCAGCAGTGTCCAACTATTTGCAACCCCATGGACTATAGACCACCAGCCTCCTCTGTCCATGTGATTATTTCAGCAAGAATAGTGGAGTGGGTAGCCATTCCCTTCTCCAGAGGATCTTTCTGGTTCAGAGATCAAACCTGAGTCTCCTGCAATAGTAAATTTGATAGTGATATGTTTCCAGAACTTATTTTAATATTCTATGGATATTCAACAGGTGAAATTTTGAAGTATTTTGCTCTTGTGACAGATGGTTGCAGAAAGCATTTCACTTTCAATCTAGTCTCATTCCCCAGAAGTAAGAGACTCTAAGCCTTTTCTTTCAAGAGGGATGAATCCTCCAGCACCTTAGTAAGAGAGAGACTTAACTGAGGTACTTTGTAGCTAAAGCTGTCAAATTACTATGAAAAATATATTGCTGTTTATTAAATACACAAACCCTACACTACCATCTTCCTTAATGATTCAACTATGGTTATTTACATTTCACACCTGAAAGTTATTTATATTTAAAAATGCTCCATTACTAGAAATGATATGCTATTAGAGAACTCTGTTCATGATACCTGAACTAGTTAGGTTTTCCTTAAACACATTAAAATCCTCAGCATTTTTATATATGTACTTGAAATGAGATTGATTATTTCATATTAACTTACTTAAGATGCTGGGAAAGATTGAGGGCAGGAGCAGAAGGGGGCAACAGAGTGTGAGATGGTTGCATGACATCACTGACTCAACGGACATGAATTTGAGCTAACTCTGGAAGATAGTGAAAGACAGGGAAGCCTGGTATTCTGAAGCCCGTGAGATCACAAAGAGTCAGACATGACTTAGTGACTGAGCAACAAGTTTTCCTTGTAAGATCAGTGTTTACTCATCATCTACTCTGGGTCCATCTACTTATATTTCTTTATTGTGATTTATTAGAAGGCTTAAATATATCCTGCATATTATCTGCCACTATAGGTTTATTGTCAGAGTTTTATAAAAATATGCCCAGATTTTTATACTAAAACAGTTTACACAGGAGGAAGTACAGCTGACCATCACTGTGGTCTAAAATGCCACCTCAACTGTGTAGGACAGGTTGAAAAAATATCCCAGATTTCAAGTCACCCAAATTATACACTAGTTCAATATAAATTTTAAATACAAACCTTTCACCATCTATAAGCAGTTTTCTTTAGTCCTTACTTTTGGCTTTGCTTTATTATGATATATCTGCTTTTTAAATGTAGTCAGAAATCTCATGTGGTTAGATAGCAATGAGCCATGAGTCAAAATCAAGGACTAGAAAACAGTCTAATGAATCGGTTTTTGAGGAGTCAAGATAGAAAAGGAAACACTATAGAGAACTGAAGAGCCATTCTTCCATACAAAAATAGAGAAAAGACAATGATCTTCTTTAGGAGTATAAATGAAATAAACAATTTGCTAGTTAGTAATTGATTATGAAGGCAGGCTGACACGTGCTGCCATGGTAGTACTGTTTGCAGCTGCCGTAGTTACTCTTTGCAGCTGTGCTCCACACACTCTTAAAGTTTGAGTGTCTTTTCCACCTATCTGAAAGGCTAAACTATAAGGCATGAAACTTGGCAGTCGTTTATTTTGCTTTGATGCCCATTTATCATTAGTGAGTTTAAACATCTGTTTAAACTTTAGAGAGAAAAACCCTTCTTTTTTAAAATTTATATATTTCATTTTTCAGTATAGTGCTTGTAAAGCTTTATACTTCCTAATATTTTTGGAAATAATTTAGCATTTCCATGCATCTACAATCTTTGCATAGTCACAAAATTAAAGTTTCCATTTAGGCAATATCTTCTCATCACATTAGAATGAAAGAATCTGAGAGAGTGAGGATCTGAATAATTTCAACAGTGTTGTTTGACAACACAGAAATCTGTGCCTCAAGAAACTCAGCTATTACAGAATCATTGACAGTGGTATTCAGAGTTCAGTTTTGAACACGTTGAATTGAGGTGCTTCTTGGACATCACAGTGGGAATGTTTAGTGATTTATAGAAGAGCTGGTTCAGAAACCGAACAAAGCCTGAAATTGCAATAAGTACTTCAAAATTATCAGCTCAAAAGTCACAATATAAGCCATTCTAGGGCATACAAACACTCATGCAGGTGAAAATAGAAAGAGAAAAGTGTTGAAGATAGAATATTGAAACACACTAATGTTTAAGTGACTCTGTCAGAAAAAAAAAGAAAGAAAGAAAGAAAAAATTGAGCTAGCAAAGTAGGGGAGTAACAATGAATCTCATGGCAAGAGAGTAGAAAGAAGAAAATGATACCTTGAACAAGGAGGATAGCGGTAATTAAAAGAGAAGTGAGAGATCTGCTTTACTAAATGCTCTAGAGATGTGTGCCCATGGCAACACACACCTAGGCAACTTCTGTGTTTGAAAGGGCTTAATAAAATGGGACTGGTGGAACCATTCTAAGGGCTTCAATGTAATTCATCTATATCAAGGCCCAAGAGAAATGAAAACCATCAAATCTACATGCTAGTAGAAAAATTAGCTTTGCCTAGAAGAATTGAGTATATTACTAGAAATCACTTTTGAAAGTTAAATATGGCTTAGGTATATATAGTCCAGGCTCTGGAGAAGCATCATTACCAATTGAATCATATAAGCAATTTACTGATATTAGAAATCCATTTGTTCAGAGGACAAAGTTCTCAGTAACAAATTTCATCCGTTTTGTAGACTTCATTGATGATTTCAAGATTTTATAAAGTTGAAAAGTGGACATGGAGAGACAAAATCTTACTAATTAGTAAAATCTCTCAAGTTAGAATGCTTCTTAATCAGAAAATATTTTATTATAGTAATCAATAATGATTTAGAAGAAATTCTGATGTACTATGATGGATACTATCATGATGCAGTATTTTTAACATTAAAAAGTCATTTTTTACAGTTACCCTGACAACATGGAAAGGCATAACTGTTAAAAAAAGTAGTGAATACAATATGACTACACATATATAATTTTTGTGGCTATGTAGCTCAATCAATGATAAACAGTTTGATAGACAAATTGATATAATTAAATTTATCCACGTCTCCACAGATAAATGTAAATAATGTACAAATGTAAATAATGTACAAATAACTAAAGGGAAACTTTCAGAAGACATCTGAAACTGCTGTGCATTTGAACATAGCAAATTAAGGAAAAATACTTTTTATTGAATGAATTTAGAAAATAGATGAAGAAACAGATGACTTGAATCATGAGTAAAAAATCAATCTTTAAAATATAAGGAGTCTTTAAATTATTATTTGAACAAAGTCATGATATAATTTATGGTAAATTTTTAAGATTGTTTATCTTATAAACATTAGTGATAATCCTAAAAACGATAACCTTGATAAATGACAGTCTTAAAAATGTGACCTGATTGTAGATAGTCAACCATTGTCTTGATGTGTATTGACACTGATTAATGTAATCCCTTTCACCTCAAACATCAGGCCATTCTATTTGATGTCAGCATCAGATGAGGTCAAATTTAGTGTACGAGGAACAGTAGAAAACAGAAACAACATTTTTTCTCAAAAAGAACAAAATTATTCTTATACATGGAAGTATTTATATTCTCTAATCATTATGATACTTTTAAAAATTACAAGTAAAATATTAAAACTTGAATTGTAAAATAACAATAACATGTTGCCATCACTGATCTGTTTTTGATTTCTCTTCCTGTGTCTTTCTGGCTAGTAAAGCCATTTTATATTTTGCAGCTGCACTTAACATCATTCTTTAGTTTAGTTTCTTAACTTCATCCTTTAGTTTAGTTTAGTTCCTTGTGGGTTTAGTCACTAAGTCATTTCCAACTCTTTGCGACCCCATAAAATGCAAAGCCCACCAGGGTCTTCTGTCCTGGGATTTCCCAGGCAAGAATACTGGAGTGGGTTGCCATTCCCTTCTCCAGTTTAGTTTCTTAACTTCATCCTTTATTCTTTGAGTAAAGATTACAGAGTTAACACACAAGGCCCTCAAAATCCCATTATAGTATAGCAAGAAGAATTTGGTACCAACATTATGAAAAGAGGGAGACTCACTTAAGAAAAGACTCCTTGGGACTTGCAGTTCCACAGAAAGATTTAGGAGGCAAAACAAATACAATATTGTAAAGTAATTAACCTCCAATTAAAATAAATAAATTTATGTTTACAAAAAAAGCAAAAAAGAAATCCCAGGTACAGAATGAGAGCAGTGTTGAGCAGAGTAGGAAGCAGGGATTAAATTAAAATCTATGAAAGAGAGAGAACTTCCTGCCAACCCTTCTCCATTCTTCTCTCTTGAAGACAACAGCAATAGTTGTAGACAACTCCCATGTAGAAGTGTGTTCTCTACCATATCAATCTAAATAGAAAATTCTAAAATGTTACAAAACAAATATAGAGCTCATAATCAACTTTTTAAAGGTTTTACACTTTGATTCGAACAGAGTACCAATATTATGATCATTTTCCAATCATATTTGCTTTTCAAAATTTGAACCCTTTCTATAGGAGTTATATTCATGCATATTCTCTGTCTCTCACAGCAATGACAATTGAGGTGATCCCTGGGTCAATTTCCTGACATAGAGGTGTCAACTGAAATCCTAGAACTTCTCAGTTTTAGAGGCACTATATTTGGAATATTAACCTAGACTCTACATCCTCAGTGCTCAACAATATTCCAAGTTATTTAAAGTTTAATAAGCATTTCTTTAATTATACTGCATAAGTATTGGTTATTTACAACTGAAATCACTGGCATATATATACATTGATACTTACGTTAATAGTGATGAAGTTAACTTTGGGAGCATAATAGGGAGCTGATATTTGTTATCTGGTCTGTTTGTGGCTGAAGGCAGAGAACATTCAGGTTGGATTAAGACATGGAATTCTGGAAGCCCATGACATTCAGTGGCAAACAGCTAATTAAATTATTACCTGTGGTCAGCTAGAATGAAGTGTCTATTAATGACAAGGCTTTGAAAGACTGAGTCACCTCTCAAAAAGAACAGAGTAAAGGGCATGAGGAACTCAAGGTTTTAGGGTGGGCTGGTCTCTTTTAATTTTGCTGGACAGCTTAGAGACAATGCATAAAAGCTCAAGGTTCAAAATTGTTAGTTAAAAACTCACACAGACAATCAAGGATTTTCAGTGTCTCTCAATTCTTTTTGCCTCTAGGATGAGACAGATGAAAATCAAGGTAAAACTTGATCCTAAGGGTTTTCAATTTATGTAGGTTGAATTATAAACCTGACAATACATCAAATGTAACAAAGCTTTGATAGAGAAAGAATAAAGCACTGAATGTGGGTATAAGGACATGTTGAGAGATTTGGACATTTTAAAATACGCCAATTATCCAAACTCCCAATCAACCGTTATTTCCAGTGGAGGCATTGCCCCTATCTGATATGACTATTCCTGTCCTACTCAGAAATCTTAAAATTATTTGGCCAAAGAAGTCTTTTTTCCAAAGGGGATTTAACACTTTCCATATTTCATACTCAACATCTGTCTTATTGTCTTCAGACCATTCAAACTAAAACCAAATGCCAAGAGATGTATAAAATTACATATTCAAACATAGGACAAAAATACTTATATTTTGCTTTTATTTTTTCTTTTAAGTTTAATTAGGTCCCATTAAGAGACACTGATGTATAGATCAGTCTTATGGACTCTGTGGGAGAGGGAGAGGGTGGGGAGATTTGGGAGAATGGCATTGAAACATGTATAATATCACGTATGAAATGAGTCGCCAGTCCAGGTTCAATGCACGATACTGGATGCTTGGGGCTGGTGCACTGGGACAACCCAGAGGGAGGGTATGGGGAGGGAGGAGGGAGGAGATTTCAGGTTGGGGAACACAGGTATACCTGTGGCGGATTCATTTCAATATTTGGCAAAACTAATACAATATTGTAAAGTTTAAAAATAAAATAAAATTAAAAAATACTTATAATAAAAAAATACAAGATTTTGCATGTATATATTTTTAAACTGGAAAATACATGAGATAAAGTATTTTAAGTGTGCTGGATAAAGAAAAATAAGGAAAAACATAATTTTAAATGCATCTGAGCTTATAGATACAGGTAGATTGATAGAGATTCTGGGTTTATTGTGCTACCTTGCATAGGTAATGGTCATTTACTTGAATGGTTACTGAAATATTGATTCAAAGGTCATTCACACTAATATAAGTGGATAATCTAGAAATTCCTTTGAATGTGTACAGAAAAGAAATGAAAGACTTAAGGTTGTATTTGTTATGTATGATATTTTTCTATATTTTCTAAAATTGGAAAGCTCAGAAAATATCTCCCTTACCAAAGTACTAGGAAAACCTAGAATGAGGAAAGGACATGCATCTCTGAAAGACCAGGAGCAGCGAATCTCCTGGAGATGTGGTTACTGATGGGGGATAATGCAAAATTTGAAATGTATCTCAGATTCAAAGTAGATATTACAGGAATAGGACTAGTGAGATAATGAACTAATTTGTAAAACAGGAATCTTTTAAGGTGGCTATTTTTTCATGGAATTCATAAGACTGAGACTAGTATTTTGTCAAATAGGTTCTTCCTTACCATTAATAACTCAAAATTGTATTAAGTTTGGGGCTTTCCTGATGGCTCAGTGGTAAAGAATTTGCCTGCAAGGTAGGAGAAGCAGGAGGTGCCATTTAGATCCCTGGGTCAGGAAGAGGGAATGGCAACCCACTCCAGTAGTCTTTCCAGGAAAATTCCATGGACAGAGGAGCCTGGTGGGCTATAGCCCAAAGGATAGCAGAGTTGGACATGACTGAAACTGAGCACATGCTGCTGCTGCTGCTGCTAAGTTGCTTCAGTCGTGTCCGACTCTGTGCGACCCCATAGATGGCAGCCCACCAGGATCCCCCATCCCTGGGATTCTCCAGGCAAGAACACTGGAGTGGGTTGCCATTTCCTTCTCCAATGCATGAAAGTGAAAAGTGAAAGTGAAGTCGCTCAGTGGTGTCTGACTCCTATCAACCCCATGGACTGCAGCCTACCAGGCTCCTCGGTCCATGGGATTTTCCAGGTAAGAGTACTGGAGTGGGGTGCCATTGCCTTCTCCGGAGCACATGCTAAGTTTGGCAAAAAGAACATTGATGATCGTTTCCATACCTAGTTTTGATTTCTTATCTCTTGTCACTTCATGGACTTATGGTGTGTACAATTAAGACAGTGACAAGTAATCTTGAGAAATTACTTGTCGAAATAATAATAAATATTTCTCCTATAACTACTGCAATTCATCTGCAAACATTTACCAGAATCATTATTCACAGCTGAAAGGAAAATAAACAATATTTGGAAGACTGATTGGATTACACTGGGTCTCAGCTAATGCTAATTTTTGTGGTCCAGGGCAATACTGTTGTCCACTGATGAGACAAGGCTTATAGCTATCAGGTGATAAATGAAATTTTCACCTAGAACATAACTGACATGGTGAGCTACTAAATCCCCAGTTCATGACTTCATGGTTGAAATAGTTATGCACGAATAACATCATTAATGTTAGAAAGAGCCCAGTGAAACCAACTCGAACTGCACTCTCTTCCAAAATAGTAAACAAAAAGTGGAAATATATTCCTGTGTTCATCATAAACATTATTACTGTTGAGTTTTAAAATATCAAGGAAAAGTTGTAACTCCTATTTAATTTGCATGTAATCCCTGTTTGACTAAACAGAACATAGATGAGACAGGTTTTTAGAAAAGCACTAAGATTAAAAACTAAAGCAGTTCAATATCACCTGTTAATACAGATGTCTACTGAAACTGTGGAAATCAATACAGCTTTAACTGGGGTGTAGACATTATCTACAATGTTCTTTTGTATCTATCTTAATACGTAAGACTATCAGAAACTCTACTTTCACCTACCAAAGACAGAAATACACACTAAACCTACAAAGTCAAGTCTCTGATAGGCCACTTAGTCAACAGGGACTTTGAACATCTCATCACATCATGGTATGTCACACTGTCAATTATATTGTGACATCATTCTGCTTATACTTGGGAAGCTAGAATCAACAAACATTCTAGATGACACCAAATATCCAAAGTTATGAGTCAATAAAACAATAAAAAATATATGTTACTCAATACAGTGATGTTCTCAGAGGTCTAGTAATCTTAGGATATCCTGAAATTAAATTTCCAAGGAAAAGAACCAAGTGCTGTCTTCACCATCTTTTACTATTTCAAAAGATGCTAATTTCATATTTTAGGAGTTTGGAGACAGTGTAGATAATATTTAAGCCTGCCACCCAGAATTATATATTGAAAAACCTAGAAAGTTTCTATCTTTATGTGGGATTAGTGAAATAAAGGTTATCAGTCTGCTCCAGAGTGTGGCAGTGTCACTGCTGAGACACTGCACATGACCACCTGAGACAACAGATACGACGTTCAGGCTACAACATTTCACTCATAGTGCAGTTCTAGCGACCCCATTCTAAGCGGATCAAAATGTGAATGATGCACCTGGAATAAGGAAGCATCTAACCTTTCTTGTGGAGAAGGCAATGGCACCCCACTCCAGAACTCTTCTCTGGAAAATCCCATGGACTGAGGAGCCTGGTAGGCTGAAGTCCATGGGGTCGCTAAGAGTCGGACAGGACTGAACGACTTCACTTTCACTTTTCACTTTCATGCATTGGAGAAGAAAATGGCTACCCACTCCAGTGTTCTTGCCTGGAGAATCCCAAGGAATGGGGAGCCTGGTGGGCTGCCGTCTCTGGGGTCGCACAAAGTTGGACACGATTGAAGTGACTTAGCAGTAACCTTTCTTGAATAGATGTTTTCTGAAACTCTCTTGCTTTTTTCATGATCAAGCAGATGTTGGCAGTTTGATCTCAGGTTACTCTGCCTTTTCTAAAACCAGCTTGAACATCTGGAAGTTCGCGGTTCATGTTTTGCTGAAGCCCTGCTTGGAGACTTTTGAGCATTACTTTACTAGCCTGTGAGATGAGTGCAATTGTTCGGTAGTTTGAGCATTCTTTGGCATTGCTTTCTTTGGGATTGGAATGAAAACTGACCTTATCCAGTCCTGTGGTCACTGCTGAGTTTTCCAAATTTGCTGGCATATTGAGTGCAGCACTTTCACAGCATCATCTTTCAGGATTTGAAATAGCTCCACTGGAATTCCATCACCTCCACTAGCTTTATTCGTAGTGATGCTTTCTAAGGCCCACTTGACTTCACATTCCAGGATGTCTGGCTCTAGGTCAGTGATCACATCATCGTGATTATCTGGGTCATGAAGATCTTTTTTGTACAGTTCTTCTTTGTATTTTTGCTACCTCTTCATAATATCTTCTGCTTCTGTTAGATCCATATCATTTCTGTCCTTTATTGAGCCCATCTTTGCATGAAATATTCCCTTGGTATCTCTGATTTTCTTGAAGAGACCCCTAGTCTTTCCCATTCTGTTGTTTTTCTCTATTTCTTTGCATTGATCACTGAGGAAGGCTTTCTTATCTCTTCTTGCTATTCTTTGGAACTCTGCATTCAGATGTTTATATCTTTCCTTTTCTCCTTTGCTTTTTGCTTCTCTTCTTTTCACAGCTGTTTATAAAACCTCCCCATGTAGCCATTTTGCTTTTTTGCATTTCTTTTCCATGAGGATGGTCTTGATCCCTGTCTCCTGTACAATGTCACGAACCTCCGTCCATAGTTCATCAGGCACTCTATCTATCAGATCTAGTCCCTTAAATCTATTTCTCACTTCCACTGAATAATCATATGGCATTTTATTTAGGTCATACCTGAATGGTCTAGTGGTTTTCCCTACTTTCTTCAGTTTAAGTCTTATTTTGGCAATAAGGAGTCTGTGGAAAATTCTGAAAGAGATGGGAATACCAGACCACATGACCTGCCTCTTGAGAAACCTATATGCAGGTCAGGAAGCAACAGTTAGAACTGGACATGGAACAACAGACTAGAACAACAACAGGTTCCAAATAGGAAAAGGAGTACATCAAGGCTGTATATTGTCACCCTCTTTATTAACTTATATGAGAGTACATCATGAGAAATGCTGGGCTGGAAGAAACACAAGCTGGAATCAAGATTGCCGGGAGAAATATCAATAACCTCAGATATGCAGATAACACCATCCTTATGGCAGAAGGTGAAGAGGAACTCAAAAGCCTCTTGATGAAAGTGAAAGAGGAGAGTGAAAAAGTTGACTTAAAGCTCAACATTCAGAAAACAAAGATCATGGCATCTGGTCCCATCACTTCATGGCAAATAGAAGGGGAAACAGTGGAAACAGTGTCAGACTTTATTTTTTTGGGCTCCAAAATCACTGCAGATGGTGACTGCAGCCATGAAATTAAAAGATGCTTATTCCTTGGAAGGAAAGTTATGACCAACCTAGATAGCATATTCAAAAGCAGAGACATTACTTTGCCAACAAAGGTCTGTCTATTCAAGGCTATGATTTTTCCAGTGGTCATGTATGGATGTGAGAGTTGGACTGTGAAGAAAGCTGAGCACCAAATAATTGATGCTTCTGAACTGTGGTGTTGGAGAAGACTCTTGAGAGTTCCATGGACTGCAAGGAGATAGAACCAGTCCATTCTAAAGGAGATCAGTCCTAGGTGTTCTTTGGAGGGAATGATGCTAAAGTTGAAACTCCAGTACTTTGGCCACCTCATGCGAAGAGTTGACTCATTGGAAAAGACTCTGATACTCAGAGGGATTGGGGGCAGGAGGATAAGGGGATGACAGAGGATGAGATGGCTGGATGGCATCACCGACTCGATGGATGTGAGTTTGAGTGAACTCTGGGAGTTGGTGTTCGACAGGGAGGCCTGACATGCTGCAATTCATGGGGTCGCAAAGAGTCGGATATGACTGAGTGACTGACCTGACCTGAACTGAACTGAACCTTTCTTATTACATAATGGCCCTGAGTGTTAAATTGAAAAATAATATTCTCTTTAAATCTGTGAGAAAGTCTTACATGAATTCCAAAGTAGATTCCCCTAGGAATTTGGACCATGACTTCTTTAGAAGGCAAAAGAAAATGTGTATCATCTAAAAAAGTTGCTCTTGCATTTTTTGAGCACTGACAGAAACTGAAAGCTTTGTTCTGAGACTCCAGGTAATCATATCACTGTGTTCTCATGACTTGGTGTTATCTGATCATTAAAGATAGGTATACCTGCAGTGTTCATTATTAAACACTATAGATGGGACCAGGTTCAAATAGAGTTTGAAGGCACAGTAAGTTGCATAACATATAGCTTACTAACCTATGATACCTTCCGTAACACTCTTCCCTCAGTCTACATTTATGGCTTCATGGACATATACATATACACTTTGTGTAAAAAAATAATATATTGAGTTTAAAGAGAGACCTTTAAAACTCTCTAACAACAGAAAGGAATGAAATATTTTGCATTAAAGTTCACAAGAGATGATAGTGGATCAGGGAAATCCTTTTGGGCACAGATGCTAATGATTATTGCATTGCCATCTTTGTTAGAAAAAAAAAAAAAAGAGATGGTTAGAGGATCTCTACCATTTGAGGCTAATGTTGTTTAATATATTTTAAGTGACTTACTAAGGCTAATATTGGAGTTCAAATGCTTAGCTTTGTGGAAGAGATAAGTGAACAGTACAGAAGCATGATTGTCCTTTGTGAATGCTCAACAAAGGCTTCATCTGTGGATAAGGTTGTGAATGGCAACCACCCTTTTACCTCATTCTCATTTTTCATAGGAGGAGTCATGAACCACAAACACCAGTGTAAGGGACAAATGTGGTAGATGGCCCAACACTGACTATATCTTAACAAGGTTGATCTGATTAACAAAACAAGTAGATATAGATAATCCCCTAGTGACATGCACCAATCTTATGTGCCACAATTCCCTAGGACAATCAGATAATATGTTACCAACTTTCTTTTAAATTTACTATTTCACATCTTGAACAAAAGCCATTGTTGATTTGAAATTCAAGCTACATGTACTGTATTTTATTTCAGTTCAGATCAGTCACTCAGCTGTGTTTGATTCTTTGCAACCCCACAGACTGCAGCATGCCAGGCTTCACTGTCCATCACCAACTGCCCGAGATTGCTCAGGCTCATGTCCTTTGAGTCAGTGATGCCATCCAACCATCTCATCCTCTGTTGTCCCCTTCTTCTCTTGCCTTCAATCTTTCCCAGCATCAGATTCTTTTCCAATGAGTTAACTCTTTGCATCAGGTGACCAAAGTATTGGAGTTTCAACTTCAGCATTAGTCCATCAAATGAATATTCAGGACTGATCTCCTTTAGGATGGACTGGTTGGATCTCCTTGCAGTCCAAGGGACTCTCAAGAGTATTCTCCAACACCACAGTTCAAAAGCATCAATTCTTGAGTGCTCAGCTTTCTTTGTAGTCCAACTCTCACATCCATATATGACTACTGGAAAACCTATAGATTTGACTAGACAGACATATGTTGGAAAAGTAATGTTTCTGCCTTTTACTATGCTGTCTAGGTTGGTCATAGCTTTTCTTCCAAAAGGCAATCATTTTTTAATTTCATGGCTGCAGTCACCATCTGCAGTGACTTTGGAGCCCCCCAAAAGTAAAGTATCTCACTGTTTCCATTGTTTTCCCATCTATTTACCATGAAGTGATTGGACTGAATGCCATGATCTTAGCTTTCTGAATGTTGAGTTTTAAGCCAACTTTTTCACTCTCCTCTTTCACTTTCATCAAGAGGCTCTTTAGTTCTTCTTCACTTTCTGCCATAAGGGTGGTGTCGTCTGCGTATCTGAGGTTATTGATATTTCTCCTGGC
This sequence comes from Bos indicus, assembly GCF_029378745.1. Taxonomy (NCBI): domain Eukaryota; kingdom Metazoa; phylum Chordata; class Mammalia; order Artiodactyla; family Bovidae; genus Bos; species Bos indicus. The sequence continues at coordinate 6,987,439 of NC_091771.1, forward strand.
AATCTTGATTCCAGCTTGTGCATCATCCAGCCTGGCATTTTGCATGATATACTCAGGATATAAGTTAAGTAAGCAGAGTGACAATATACAGCCTTGGTGTTGTCCTTTCCAGATTTGGAGCTAGTCTGTTGTTGTTCCATGTCCAGTTCTAACAGTCTCTTCTTGACCTGCATGCAGATATATCAGGAGGCAGGTAAAGGGGTATGGTATTCCCATCTCTTGTAGAATTTTCCACAATTTCTTGTGATCTGCACTTTCAAAGTTTTGGCATGGACAATAAAGTAGAAGTAGATATTTTTCTGGAACTCTCTTGCTTTTTTGATAAGCCAACGTATGTTGGCTATTTGATCTCTGATTCCTCTGCATTTTCTAAATTCAGCTTAAACATCTGGAAGCTCACAGTTCACACACTGTTGAAGCCTGGCTTGGAGAAAGCCCATATTTTATTTAGCATGTTCTTATATTTCCTGAAAGTGTTATTTGATATCATGATCTACTCCACAAAAATATGTATGACTGTAGGTATTAAAATATATATATATATATATATATATGTATATATATGGTTGTTTACTACTGCTTATGGGATTCATTGATATTGACAAGCATTCTATCTTTCAGAACAGCTGCTCTAGAGTATATTGGAATTTTATATAAAATTTCATTAGGTGACTGCTTCTTATAATTATTATTGAAAAGTGAAAGTGAAAGTCGCTCAGTCATGTATGACTCTTTGCAACCTCAATGACTGTATAGTCCATGGAATTCTCCAGGCCAGAATACCAGACTGGGTAGTCATTCCCTTCTTTAGGGGATCGTCCCAACCTAAGGCTCAAACCCAGGTCTCTTACATTGCAGGTGGGTCCTGTACTGCCTCAGCCACCAGGGAAGCCCATAAATATTATAGCTTACCCCCCAAACCCTAGAAACTGACTAACAAAATGTGTTGTTGTTTTCCTCCCACCCTGAATATATGGATCCTGAGGGAAGGAAATGGAAATGGAAGTCACTATCACATTCATGATCTAGTTGAGAATGTACAGTCTATTCCTTGTTATTCAAAACTCTGCTTGTTCAGTGGCCTTATGCTAAAGCCAAGATTGTGTATATGAGAGTTTCCTTTGCACTGACAGCCATTTTAAGCAGCACATGTCTCTGGAAGAATAGGAAAAAATGAATTATTGTCTAATAATTAAACCTTTTTCTAAAAGGGGATGTAGAGCCCTTAGTAACCAAGGAAAAGAAAGGAGTATGGATAAAATCATGACATCCCCTGGGACTGTCTAGTACTGCTACATCCAACAAAAACATTTAATAGAATATCACAGCCATCTCATCCAGACTGGACCTGAAAACTCAGTAATGAAGATTTAGAATAGCCTCTCAGAAAGAAGTATTTTGTGGTGCAGCCTAATAGCACAGAAAACATGAAATGGACAGATGAGAAAGGCAGCTGAAAATACCATTTATGGCCTAGTGGTCAACTACAGAAATGAAACTGTAATGACAAATTCTTGACTCTTCTTTTAACATTTAATATATATTAGCTAGTAACGTTAAATAAATAAATAATTTTCCTTTTCAAATATATTTTCTAAATACAGAATATCACTATTCAGATATATACTAATAATTTTCTGCTTAAGTACATAAGCCCACAATAAGTGGCAATTATGAGCTTCCAGCTACTCAGGCCAAAGATCTTGGAAACCTAACTCCTCTTTCTCATGTACTTTGACCAGTCTTTCAAAAATTTCTGTGGCATCCAACTTTGAAATATGGCCAGAATCATAGTTTCTTATTACTTTTTTTTGTTCCCACTGACAACTATTCTTTTTGGTCAAACTCTAGGCAGGCTCTTCTGAGCTTTACTAGGATCCATTCTTAAGAGGGCTTCCCTTGTAGCTCAGAGCTTAAAGCGTCTGTCTGCAATGCGGAAGACCTGGGTTCGATCCATGGGTGGGGAAGATCCCCTGGAGAAGGAAATGGCAACCCACTGCAGTATTCTTGCCTGGAGAATCCCATGGATGCATGAGCCTAGTGGGCTACAGTCCACAGGGTTTCAAAGAGTCAGACACGACTGAGCGACTTCACTCACTCACTCATTCTTAAGAGGAACATAGGCTCTTGTCTCTAAGAGCCAGTTCCAGTAAAAATACTCTGAAGTCAATTTAACCAGAATCCTCTGACTTTGATATCTGATCATCCTTTTTACATGATTGAGGTCCTCATCTTTCACTATCCCCCAGATGATATGTGATACACTAGCTGTCTTCAGCAAGAATTCTATTTGATCTATTTAACGAGAATCTGCCCCCCACCCCGCCCCTTACCCTTGGTGTTTCCTTTTAATCATTTTGCATCCACTAAATTCCACTCCACTCTCTTCCTTGAATATACTTTCCCACTTTTCCTTTTTTTTGCTTGTTTTATTTGGAGTTGAGCTCAATCTATCACCCCTAATATAAGATCTCATTATGATAACCCCTTGTATAAAATCTGCCTCACCATCTTTTAACAAATGCTATGAGTATTGGATATTTTAGTTACCATCCAGGCTTATTCCACCATCAACAATTTATGAGACAATCACAATCTTCCAGACCAGTTTCCCAGATTGTCCACTGCTTCATTAGATTCTTTCCTCAAAATAGCAACCAGTATGTTCCTTTCAAAAGGTAAGTTTGGTATGTTATTACTCTCTTTAAACCCTCTGTGGACTTACTGCAATACACAGAGTTAAATACAAGGTCATCTAGCTTTTTTAGTCCAAAGCCTAGAACAAAGTGTTTACACTATCTAGCATTTTTTAACCTCTGATCTTTTCTCCTACCACTTTTTCCCTTTCTCATTCATTGCAGTAGCATTGGTTATCTTTACAATCAATCTTTTTTTCCAAATTCTCATTGATTCCCTGTGGGTAGAAGGAAAAAAGTTTATTGTCCTCTTTCCACTCCAAATATTCTTTTACCTACTGAAGGCTAGAGGGGAAATTATAACACATCAGGATTAGGTTTTGTTTTTCTTTTTCTTTTTTCAATAATAACTCAGTATGCTTTTTAAAATATCTATCTACTTCTCCTTGAAACTAAAAACATACATGAGTAGATTAAAAGTAAGTGGATGGAGAAAATATAGCATGCCACTCCTGATCAAAAGAAAGCAGATGTAGCTATATTAATTTCAGAGAGAACAGGCTTCAAGGCAAGAAAATTTACCAGGGACAAAAAGAGGCATTATATAATGATAAAAGGATCAATTCTCTCAGAAACCATAACAGTCCTTAATGTGTGCGTACCTAACAACAAAGTGTCAAGCTACATGAGGTTAAAATGAATGGAACTTCAAAGTGTATCAGATGAATCTGCTGTTGAAGTTTAGATTTTAGCACCCCTCCTCAGAAATGGCAGAAAATCAGTACAGACATAGTTGAATATCAGTACTTTCCAATCTGATCTGTAGATTCAAAGCATTATATATCTATGCTCTGAATTTTAACAGAGTATCCCATTAAGGTCAAGCTGAAGTGATGTGTGCAAGATCTTTGCAAAAGATTGGTCATATTATAGACAATATTATGTTGGAATTAAGTTGGAGTTTAGAGACTGTGAGAAAGTAAATTAAAGATGCATTGAAGAATTTTCCAGAAAACTTAAAACTTTTCAGAATGACTGGATCAAAATGTTTTTTAATCCTAAATAATTATTGGTATTATTTTCTTCATCATGCTAGCAAATTAGTGTTTAAAGACTGGTCCAATTGTATTAACAGTCTCCCTGTTTTACTTATCCATGTAGCTATAGTTTATCATTTGACTATGAAGTTTGTCCCATTTTCAGTGGGGCTTGACTTTGACTTTTGAAAACAGCTGATTTTAGCCAATTGAATGTTAGTAAGTATAGGTTGACCAGTGGCTAGAAAAATGCATGTGCAGTTAGGATTTCTATCCTGTGATAAATCAAAATCTATGAGAAGAATAGCTTTGGGCTAGCCTACTAGTCCCTCAGAAAGGATGAAGAGCATGTGGAACACAGCTGGGATTAGCTAAAAACCCTCAGGAAAATGTCCAGAATTGCTTTTGTGCCCAATCAAAATGTATTAAATCATTTTTAAGATAATTTACAAAAATAAATAAATGAGATCTAATTAAGTTAAAAAGTTTTTGCAATACAAAGGAAACCATAAACAAAACAAAACAAAACAAGACAACCCACACAAAAAGAGAAAAAAAACAAAAACAAAAAGAGAAAATATGTGCAAATGATGGACCTGACAAGGGAGTGGTCTTCAAAATTTACAAACAGCTCATGCAGAGTATTATGATCAAAATAAGCAACTCAATCAAAAAAAAAAAAAAAGAGCTAAATAGACATTTCTCCAAAGAACAAACAGATGGCAAAGAGGCACATGGAGAGATGTTCAACATCACAAATATTCAGTTTAGTTCAGTTCAGTCATTCAGTTGTGTCCGACTCTATGAAACCCCATGGACTGCAGCAAGCCAGGCTTACCTGTCCATCACCAACTTCCGGAGCTTTCTTGAACTCATATCCATTGAATCAGTGATGCCATCCAACCATCTTATCATCTGTCATCCCCTTTTCCTCCTGCCTTCAATCTTTCCAACCATCAGGGTCTTTGCCAATAAGTCAGATATTCCCAGCAGGTGACCAAAGTATTGGAGCTTCAGCTTCAGCATCAGTCCTTCCAATGAATGTTCAGGACTGATTTCCTTTAGGATTGACTGGTTGATCTCCTTGCAGTCCAGGGGACTCTCAAGCATCTTCTCCAACACCACAGTTCAAAGGCATCAATTCTTTGGCACTCAGCCTTCTTTATTGTCCAGTTCTCACATCTGTACATTATACTCGAAAAAAACATAGTTTTGACTGTATGGATCTTTGTTGGCAAAGTAATGTTTCTTGTTTCTAATACACTATCTAGGTTTGTCATAGCTTTTCTTCCAAGGAGCAAGTATCTTAATTTCATGGTTGCAGTTCCCATCTGCAGTGATTTTGGAGCCCAAGAAAATAAAGTCTGCCACTGTTTCTATTGTTTCCCCATCTATTTGCCATGAAGTGATGGGACCGGATGCCATGATCTTAGTTTTTTGAATGTTGAATTTTATATTCCTACACAAATTGTGAAATTATTTGTTCTAGTTCTGTGAAAAGTACCTTTGGTAGCTTGATAGGGATTGCATTGAATCTACAGATTGCTTTGGGTAGTATACTCATTTCATTATATTGATTCTTCTGATCCATGAACATGGTATATTTCTCCATCTATTATTGTCTTCTTTGATTTCTTTCACCAGTGTTTTATAGTTTTCTATATATAGGTCTTTTGTTTCTTTAGGTAGATATATTCCTAAGAATTTTATTCTTCTCATTGTAATGGTGAATGAAATTGTTTCCTTAATTTCTCTTTCTTTCTATTTTCTCATTATTAGTGTACAGGAATGCAAGGGATTTCTGTGTGTTGATTTTATATCCTGCAACTTTGCTATATTCATTGATTAGCTCCAGTAATTTTCTGGTGGAGTCTTTAGAGTTTTCTATGTAGAGGATCATGTCAGAATGGAACTAGAGGAATCAACCTGCCTGACTTCAGGCTCTACTACAAAGCCACAGTCATCAAGACAGTATGGTACTGGCACAAAGAGAGAAATATAGATCAATGGAACAAAATAGAAAGCCCAGAGATAAATCCATGCACCTATGGACACCTTATCTTTGACAAAGGAGGCAAAGATATACAATGGAGAAAAGACAATCTCTTTAACAAGTGGTGCTGGGAAAACTGGTCAACCACTTGTAAAAGAATGAAACTAGAACACTTTCTAACACCATACACAAAAATAAACTCAAAATGGATTAAAGATCTAAATATAACACCAGAAACTATAAGACTCTTAGAGGAGAACATAGGCAAAACACTCTCCAACAAAAATCACAGCAGGATCCTCTATGACCCACTCCCAGAATATTGGAAATAAAAGCAAAAATAAACAAATGGGACCTAATTAAAATTAAAAGCTTCTGACCAACAAGGGAAGCTATAAGCAAGGTGAAAAGACAGCCTTCAGAATGGGAGAAAATAATAGCAAATGAAGCAACTGACAAAGAATTAATCTCAAAAATATACAAGCAACTCCTGCAGCTCAATTCCAGAAAAATAAACGACCCAATCAAAAAATGGGCCAAAGAACTAAACAGACATTTCTCCAAAGAAAACATACAGATGGATAACAAACACATGAAAAGATGCTCAACATCACTCATTATCAGAGAAATGCAAATCAAAACCACAATGAGGTACCATTTCACACCAGTCAGAATGGCTGCTATCCAAAAGTCTATAAGCAGTAAATGCTGGAGAGGGTGTGGAGAAAAGGGAACCCTCTTACACTGTTGGTGGGAATGCAAACTAGTACAGCAAATATGGAGAACAGTTTGGAGAATCCTTAAAAAACTGGAAATAGAACTGCCATACGACCCAGCAATCCCACTGCTGGGCATACACACCAAGGAAACCAGAATTGAAAGAGACATGTGTACTCCAATAGTCATCACAGCACTGTGTATAATAGCCAGGACATGGAAGCAACTTGGATGTCTATCAGCAGATGAGTGGATAAGAAAGCTGTGGTACATATACACAATGGAGTATTACTCAGCTATTAAAAAGAATGCATTTGAATCAGTTCTAATAAGGTGGATGAAACTTGAGCCTATCATGCAGAGTGAAGTAAGCCAAAAAGAAAAACACCAATACAGTATACTAAACCTGAACCAGTCCAGGTTTGATGCATGATACAGGATGCTCGGGGCTGGTGCAATGGGATGACCCAGAGGGATGGTATGGGGAGGAAGGTGGGAGGGGGGTTCAGGATGGGGAACAAGTGTATACCTGTGGAGGATTTATGTTGATGTATGGCAAAACCAATACAATATTTTAAAGTAATTAGCCTCCAATTAAAATAAATAAATTTATACTAAAATTTTTAATAAATAAATAAAACAAAGGAAAGGAAAAAAAAAAAAAAAAGAATTTTGAGCCAGCTTTTTCACTATCCTCTTTCATCTTCATCAAGAGGCTCTTTAATTCCTCTTTGCTATCTGCTACAAGGGTGGTGTCATATGCATATCTGAGGTTACTTATATCTCTCCTGGAAATCTTGATCTCAGCTTGTGCTTCATCCAGCCTGGCATTTCACATGATGTACCCTGCATATAAATTAAATAAACGGTGATGATATACAGCCTTGACACACTCCTTTCCCAATTTGGAATCAGTCCATTGTTACATGACCAGTTCTAACTGTTGCTTCTTGATTTGCATACGAGTTTTGCAGGAAGCAGGTAATGTGGTCTGGTATTCCAATATCTTTAGGAATTTTCCACAATTTTTTGTTATCTACAGAGTAAAAGCCTTTCAATTCAGTTCAGTTCAGTCACTCCGTCATGTCCGACTCTTTGTGACCCCATGAATCACAGCAGGCCAGGCCTCCCTGTCCATCACAAACTCCCAGAGTTCACTCAAACTCACGTCCATTGAGTCGGTGATGCCATCCAGTCATCTCATCCTCTTTCGTTCTCTTCTCCCCCTGCCCCCAGTCCCTCCCAGCATCAGAGTCTTTTCCAATGAGTCAACTCTTTGCATGAGGTGGCCAAAGTACTGGAGTTTCAGCTTTAGCATCATTAGCATAGTCAATTAAGTAGAAGTAGAATTTTTTGTGGAATTCTGTAGTTTTCTATGATCCGAGAGATGTTGGCAATTTGATCTCTAGATCCTCTGCCTTTTCTAAGTCCAACTTGACCATTTGGAAGTTCTCAGTTAACATACTCTTGAAGTCTAGCATGAAGGATTTTCAGCATTACTTTACTAGCATGTGAGCAAAATTTTTTGGCATTGCCATTCTTTGGAATTAGAATGAAAACTGACTTTTTCCAGTCTTGTGGCCACTGCTGAGTTTTCCAACCTGCTTGCATATTGAGTGCCACACTTTAAGAGAATCATCTCTTAGGATTTGAAATAGCTCAGCAGGAATTCCATCACCTCCACTAGCTTTGTTCATAGTGATGCTTCCTAAGGCTCACTTGACTTCTCATTCCAGGTAGTCTGGCTCTAGGTGAGTGATCACATGATCGTGATTAGCTGGGTCATGAAGATCTTTGTATAATTCTTCTGTGTATTCTTGCCATCTCTTTTGAATATCTTCTGCTTCTCTTAGGTCAGTACTGTTCCTGCTCTTTATTGTACCCATCTTTGTATGAAATGTTCCCTTAGTATCTCTAATTTTCTTGAAGAGATTTCTAGTCTTTTCCATTCTATTGTTTTCCTCTATTTATTTGCATTGTTCACTTAAAGTCTTATCTCTCCCACATGTATATGTAAAACTGAATCACTTTTCTGTACACCTGAAATTAACACAGCATCGTTAATTAACTATATTCTAATATAAAATAGGCAATTTAAAAGTAAATTAAAAAATAAATATAAGTGATAACTTTTATAAATGGTTTTTATGACTAAAAAGTATTAAATAATACAGCATTTTTATTTACTCTGCTATTTGTTGTAAGAGAAGATAAAGCAAATTTTCAAGGCCATTATGCAGCATTTTGAAATAAATTTTAACTAAAACTCAAAGACAATAGCATTGAATAAAATCATAAAATGAACAGGAGCATATTGGTGACCAAGAATAGTAGTAGAGAAATTCTGGTGGTCATTCTTTGGGAGTGTGAGTGGAAAGGATGAAAGGGGTTATAGGAGAGACCAGGAAAGAGATATTTTCAAAAATAAGTCAGAGATCTATTCACAACATCTACTCACATTTTCTGTTTCTATCCATCTTCTCCTACATTCATAATCCATCACTTTCGTCCCAGAGTGCTGCCTAACTTTACTAGCCAAAATCTAACCTAGAACAGAGGGGTCACCAAAAAGGCTTTAAGACTTGGCAGAGGAAAGCTGCTGAGGGTCATGATTAAGATGCCTAGAGAGTTTGGATTTATGATAATTCTTACTTAATCTATGAATATATTTTTTTCATAGAAAAAGCTCATTCTGGTTGTTTAGATTTTAAAGCACTAAATGCATAGCTATATCTCAAGTTCATTATTGAAAAAATAATCTTTGGTGGACAAAACAAGAAAATGTCAGTTCTGTGTATGGCATTGCTAATAAAAGATAATGTGTTCATACATTGTTGTAACTTTGACAGCATTGAATTGCTTTAGAATATCATCTATTTTTAATTTAAACCTGCCTGTGTATATTAAAGTAATAATTTTAAAAAGTGTCATCTTGCATAATGGGTTAAATGAATAAAATATCCAGTAAACAAATTCTGTGAATAAAATAAAAAGAAATATTTTAAGATATTTTTCTATTATTTAATATTTTGTTTTGATTATTTAAAAATATTAATTTGAAAAATCAAGTTAATAAAAATACATGAATTATATTATATGTTTTATCTGTCACCATAAATTAGAAATAGAGAATTAAGCAATAGCAATTTATTATAGTCACTAAGTGTTGAAATTCAGCATCAAATATAAATTATTCATCTTTAGTGCCAACATAGAAACTAGAGGAGCAACTGTTTACATTTAAATATATTTATTCATTTGAAGTAATCATATTTTGATTCAAATATTTGCATTTTTATTTCTCACAATATATTCATGTATTAAAATCTTCATTTGGCTAAATATACTATAAAGGTTTGCCAAACATAATAAAAGGATGGATTTGAAAGAGAGATAAACTGCTTATGATTATTTATAATTTTTTGAGATGACAAACTTGAATGTGTAAAGAGGGACTATTGACAAGTGACTAAAATTAACATTTTAAAAATGGAACCTAGAGTAAGGAAACATTTGAAGCTTTTTAATCTTGAATATACAACTGTCAAAATTATAATTTCAAAATGGCACTTCCAGATCCAAATCCATGTACACCAGTTGGTCAATATTTTCCAGAGGACTTTCTTGATGGCTGTTGGTTTCAGGATCTGAATCATTTAATATCAGATCTCAGGACAACTGAGAAGAAGTCTCAGGGCTTTGTCTGGTTTTCAGCTAGTGTGATAGAAGGACTCTCATAGCTGCGTGAGTGGAGTAGCCCTCTCCTTTCAGAGTTTATATTCTATATGTAGCTTCTTTTCTTCTCTTTTATCTCTTTGCTTATTTGGCCAATTCCTCTCTGCTATTAGTATCATGGGTGGCTGTCTGATCCACATTCTTGTCACACGCCCTTAGGCTAAACGGGACTTCCTGGGCAGTAAACTCCAATTGCAACAAATTGTGTAATTTTTAAAGTACCTAATAAATTGAGTGAGTATTTGTGTGTGTGTGTTAGTCAGTCAGTTGTGCCTGACTCTTTGTGACCCCATGGACTATAGCCCTCCAGGCTCCTCTGTCCACAAAATTCTCCAGGCAAAACTATTGGAGTGGGTTGCCTTTCCATCCTCCAGGGGATCTTCCCAACCCAGAAATTAAATCCGGGTCTCTTGCATTGCAGGTGGAGTCTTTACCATTCGGGTCACCAGGGAAGATTATCTAATAAATAGGGTGAGAATTAAATAAACATATGCAGAAAGTTGACTGTAGTGCTTGGAATATATGTCAATTAGTATCTCAAGCATTTTAATTATTATAGCACAAGTTAATACAACATACTACAGCAGGAGTTATGAGTCCAGAGGAAAAGTTACGGCTTCCAGAGAAGTGGACAAGATTGGGTCAAAGAAAGAAAATTATGGCTGAAGAAGACAGTAGATATGTAAAAATGTAGACATAGTGAAGGACAATCAATGATGAAGATGAATGAAGCATGAGTAAAACCAGAAAAGAAAATGCAAGTTTAATACAGAAAGTATAGGTAGTTCATTTGATAGAGTTTCAGAAAAAGTGAAAAGTAACAAAGAATAATACATTTTAGTATACCAACAGAACCAGTTCTTACTTGGTTTTCAGTTCTGAAGAGAGGTCCTGCCCAAATTTCAATCTTGTTTTTTCACCAATGTATATCTTGATGCATATTAGTATATGTACTAAGGTCATTTTGAGAATTAAAGAAAATATAAACCCATTGAAATATGTAGCGTATAAATATACTTATGTGTAATATTGCTTAGAATAGTTTTTGACATATAGTAAATATTGATTAAATAATAGCTATTTCAATATCACTGTTGTTAGCAATATAATAAAGACACATTATCAAGAAGTTGATCGAATGGGCTTATTTAAAACTGATGTCTAAAGGCTTAAAGAAAATCATGCCATTACTTTCAGAGACATGAGAGAAAGTAGAGATTCAAGCTGAAAAGATGAAACAGAGTTGGGACGGTGTTAAATTGAAGGTTCTTGTAGGACTTTCAGTTATAGTTGTTCATATGACAGTGAAGAGTTTTAAGGTTTAAAGCAGGGGTCCTCAACCCATGGACCATGGCCTATTATCAGTCTGTTAGGAACTGGGCCACACAGCTGGGAATGCATGGCAGGCAAGCTAGCAAAGCGTCATCTGTATTGACAGCCACTCCTCATAGTTTCTATTATCACCTGAACTCCACCTCCTGTCAGACCAGCAGAGGCATTAGAATTCCATAGGAGCAAGAATCCTACAATGAACTGCACATGCGAAGGATCTAGGTTATGAGCTCCTTATTAGACTCTAATGCCTGGAGATTTGAGGTGGAGCTAAGGCAGTCATGTTAATGCTGGGAGCGGCTGCAAATATAGATTATCATTAACAGAGAGGTTTGACTGCACAGAGATCATAAAAAAATCAGTTGTTTGCAGACTCATAGCAAAGCCACATCAGTGAGCAGCAAGTGACAATTAAGCTTCCTTTGGTGGCAGGCTTTTTGGTGGCAAGTGAGTTGATGCACTTCAATTGTACAGCTGCCTCTGGTGGCAGGCTTCAAGCCAGAATTTGACACTTATTTTAGTCAAACATGACCCGCCCATTATTTCATTTACCACTCCCATACATTCCACTTTTCCTATGCACTTGTCTCAGTCACAGTTTTGGTAAGCACACAAGCAAATGCTAGCCCAAAATGAGTAAAAACAAACATCCCTGGAGAGCTTTTTTCAAAAGAGGAAAAGACCCAGTGATGGAACAACAGAAGACTCTAAGACTACCAACAAAAGGAAAACTGCATTTAAAAGAAAGTACCAAGAATCCTACTTAAATCATGGTGTTCATTGCAACAGGTGATTCACATTCTCCTGCTTTTATAATATTTGGTGACTGGATATCCAATGAAGACGTGAAACCTTCAAAACTGTTTTGCCACACAGAGACCAAGTACTGTGCATTAAAAGACTATACTTTGGAGTTTTGAAAAAGAAAAAAAAAAAAAAAAAAGACGAAGCAACTATTAAAGGCCACCATTTCATCAAATGTGTCTGCATTGAGAGCATCATTCTTGTGACTACCCACATTGCTAAAGCTAAGAAGTCCTTTACTTTGGGGAAGACTTTATACTGTGTGCTGCTAAGGACATGTGTCAAGAACTTTTAGGAGAGGCTACAGTTCAAAAAGTGGCACATTTTCCTCTCTTGGCTAGCACCAAAGCTAGGCAAGTTGGTAAAACAGCAGAGGATACTGAGGCACAGTTGTTAGAGAGGATGAATGAGTCTCCATGGTACACAATCCAGGGGACGAGTCTACTGATGTTGACAAAAAGGCAACAATGATGGTTTTGTGAGATCTATTTTTCAAAAGGATGTGCATGAGGCTATGTCATGTGCACTTTTGTTGTCAACCAATACCACAGCTGTAGAACTAGTCCTGTCTTTGAATGATTACGTATCAGGAAAATTGAATTGGTCATTCTGTGTCAGTGTATTCATGGATGAAACAGCCGCCGTGACTGGCCGGCTGTCTGGTTTCACTACTCAGGTCAAAGATGTTACTTCCAAATGTGAGTCTATGCATAGTGTCATCCATAGAGAAATGCTGGCTAACCTAAAAACATCACCTGAAGTTAATAACGTTTTGCAGGATATGATTAAAATTATCAACTGCATTAAAGTGCAAGCCCTTAACTGATGTCTTTTTGTGCAGCTCTGTGAGGAGATGGACACAGAGCACCCTCATCTTCTCTCATACATAGAAGTGAGGTGGCTTTCTAAAGGCAGACCACTGCTCAGAGTTTTTGGGTTACAACAGCCACGCATTACTGACAAAATGGAGGCACGGCTCCAGACCCCTCTCTTCATTCTGCAGGCACAGTTTCGGGATGAAGGAGTTAGGCCTTGTAATTCTGACTTGTCTTTTCCTCTCCTCGGCTGAGTTGACTGAAAAGGAATATTAAGGTGCTTATTGTTCTTGAGAGGAGCATGAGAAGGCACAAAGCCTTCTGCAGCTGTGCTCAGAAAATAATTCATAAAGTTAATCATTGACATTTGTTCAAGGACTTTTACAAAAGAGTGTTCCAGGATGAGCACATAGGCTGTAGCTTGAGGCCATGGGAGGGATTGCTATCTGAAGCCTATTTGTGAGGAGAATGTTTATGGCAAAGGAGTTTATTGAATTTAGGGCTTAGAAATAATTAAAATAGTTAGAAGTTAAAGATTTAAGGAATGTTGTAAAGTTAGCATATTTTGCTATAGTTCATAGAAGTTAGGAATTTTTAGAGACTCTGTAGCTAGAAGCCTTGTTAAGAGATAGTGAGCTCAGGATGTGAGGGGCAAACAGGATTTAGGAAGATAAGTAGTAAACTGAGGAATGTAGCATGAGTTACAATGTAATCACAAGTTAACTATAGGATACATTAGAGGAGGTAGATAGTAGATGATAAGGCTGATTCTGAGAGAATCACTGAAGCAGGAATTCTGTTTGAAGAGCAACAATGATTTATGGAGATAATAAATCTGGGAGAGGGGAAACTGAAAATGTCAAACCTCTGGCCTAATGTTTTTGTAAAAGTATGAAAGAGAATCTTAAACTTGAAATAAACAGGCAGTCCAAAAGAAAACTGAGAGGCTGCCTCACCGCCAACACCGTTTATCTCTTCAGGTTGAATCCCTGGCTGCTGGAACTGGACTCTGGCACCACTCCAGAGATTTCTTTTAGAAAACCAGTCACCACTGGCAGCACATTTCAGTGATGCAGAATGGATCACAAAACTTGCTTACTCATGTGATGTATTCAACCCACCCTGTGAACTCAATCTATCTCCACCAAGGAGAATGAAAACTGTGTTCAAGTTGGCAGATAAAGTGGCTGCATTCAAAGTCAAACTGGAATCTTGAGGGTAGTGAGTCATCCTTGGGGTTGTTAACATGTTTCAAACATTAGTAGAGATTTTGAAAGAGACTGATCCAAGGCCTTCTTTCTCCCAGCTGGTTCATTTTCACCTGTCTTAGTTTTCAAAACAGTTTGAACATTACTTCCCTCCCACAAAAGATCCCAAAACTGGGAAGGACTGGATTCATAACCCGACTGTGAATAAACCAGGTGAATCAACTTTGTCCATACTAGAAGAGGATCAGCTGTTTGAGATCGCAAAATGAAGCTGACCTTAAAAGTGTGTTTGAGACAACATCAAATCTCCATACATTCTAGATTAAAGTCAAGGTGGACTATCCCAATATCACCACAAAAGCACTGAAAACCCCATTTCCAACATCTTATCTTTGTGAAGCAGGGTATCCTATGGTGAGAGCAACCAAAACGAGATTGTGGGGGAGACTGGACATAAGCAACACACTTTGAATGACACTCTCTCTCATCACCTCCAGAAGAGAACATCTAGTTGCAGGAGAACAAGCTCGGGGCTCCCACTGATTCTGCATTATGGTGAGTTATATAATTATTTCATTATATATCACAATGTAATAATAATAGAACTAAAGTGCACAAATGTAATGCACTTGAATTATCCTGAAACCATACCCCTCCAATATCTGTGGAAAATATGTCTGTGGAAAAATTATTTTCCACAGAACCAGTCCATGATGCCAAAAAGGTTGGGGATGTCTGGTTTAAAGGTTTTTTAGAAAAGATCAAGATGTAACTATTGAGTGTGCTTAAGTCAGAGATGCATGGAGGTTGGTAACAGAAGGCAGAATCATGCATTCTACGCAAGGCCCTGGGGCTAATGAGTAGTAACTTTGGGATTCAGAGGTTAGATTGATTAGTGCACATAACTTAATTTCTTTCTCATTCAATTATCTATATAATGGTGGTATAGGATTATAGAACCTCTTTTCTCCCTGTCAAGAAGAGTCTGATAATTTTAACAGAAATTCTTTAACTAATTTTAAGCATGGGCAATTGATTTGAACATAATCTATGTTTTAACAAAATTAGAAAAAGGAAATATTGGATTCTGTGAACTTTACAATGTCATTTCAAAACTATCTTCATTTTTTTCAGAAGTTTATTCCTATTTTCTAAAAAGTTTTGTTAGAGAAAACAAAAAAAAGAGATTAAAAGGTCAATATGTTCATTATAAACTATGACATTGCATTAGGTGCAGAATTGCAGCTTTCTGTGGCCTACTACATTAATAAGATGCATACACAAATATCTGTTTCTGAACTATTGTCTTTTTCACATTTGTTAAAATTTCAGGTTTAAAATAATTATTTTCTTGATGATAAAGCATTCTCTTACAGTTTTAGCAAATGTGTATCCTTTAACATTCAAATATTAATGATGATGCTGGTGGTGGTTGTTTAGTTGCTCAGTCGTGTCTGACTCTTGTGACCCCATGGACTCCTGCCAGGCTCCTCTGTCCCTGGGATTCTCCAGGCAAGAATACTAGAGTGGGGTCCTATTTCCTTCTCCAATTAATGATGATAAAATTATTTAATTTTTCCATTGCAAAAGTAAAGAAAATTATATTTTTATTATGAAAAGACTCAGTACTTATTACCTTTTGGACTTAAGTTATTTTTTTTTAATTTTATTTTTAAACTTTACAATATTGTATTGGTTTTGCCAAATATCTAAATGAATCTGCCACAGGTATGCATGTGTTCCCCATCCTGAACCCTCCTCCCTCCTCCCTCCCCTTCCATCCCTCTGGGTCATCCCAGTGCACCAGCCCCAAGCATCCAGTATCATGCATCGAACCTGGACTGGCGACTCGTTCCATATATGATATTATACATATTTCAATGCCATCCTCCCAAATCATCCCACGCTCTCCCTCTCCCACAGAGTCCAAAAGACTGTTCTATACATCAGTGCCTCTTTTGCTGTCTTGTATACAGGGTTATTTGAAAACTTATACGTATTTAACTGAATCACATGATAAAAAAATAACATGTACATTCATACATGCACATTGGCCTTCTCCAAGACTTCGCTTTTTTGTTTTGTTTCTCTCATTGCAATCTTATATTTTACTTGTCATTTTAGAACTTACATATGCTTTATTTACCAAACTATCCTAAAATCTCTACATGGGACACAGTTGTAGTAAGATTTTTTCATTAAGAACTAGCTAATCAGTAGGAAATATTAAAATATCCATTATAACTTTATAAGTTACTCTTCTACTTCTTTTTTCTAAGCTCTCATGTTCCTTTGTGGCACTGCTCTTATTCTCCAGAAATCCACAGTCACTGAAAGAATGTTCTCCTATTCTTTGTCTGTGTGTCCTAACTGACCGTTGATACTCCAGTGCAGTTTTATTTGGTCTTTACTCCTGTACTTACTATTAAACTATTCATATTAGCTTACCAGTGCATTATAATTGCTTAATCCAGCAAACTTAATTCATTCTTATTTGTATTATCAATTGCTTAATGGCACATTACTAAAATTCTTTCTACTAAACAAACAACGTTTATTTTGCCAGTTTCTGTGGGTTAGGAATCGGGGCATGGTTTATTTGGATCCTCTAGCTGTGTTTCTCACAAGGTAACAATCAAGCCTTCAGCCAAGATTAAAAAGATCTTACGGCTTGATTGACATAAAGTATTTATGTCATTGCTGTCTGAGTTCAGTTCATTTTGGGCTATTGTACTGAATGAAAGTAAAAGTTGTCATTTTTTTATTTTTTGGCTGCACCTTGCACCATGAAGGATCTTAGCTCTTCAACCAGGGGTCAAATCAAGCCTTCAAAGTGAAAGGACCAAGTCCTAACCAAGGGGCCACCAGGGAAGTCCCCCAAAGCTATCATTTCTAACATAACTGCTGTGTGTCAGGCACTGATAAAGCACATACATTAAATATTTTATTGAAATCAATTATAATAGATATTATATATTAATAATTTTATTAAGTTATATATATATATTCATGGAATAAAAATTAGACAAAGCAAGCAAGCAAATAAAAGTAAGTAAAATAAAATACTGATTTCTGTAAGCAGTCATTGCAAACATTGGTATACCTCTGAATCTTTTTAGACACATATTATGCTGAATTGTAGGGCTTACCCAGTGGCTCAGTGGTAAAGAATCCACCTGCAATGCAGGAGATGTGGATTTCATGTCTGGGTCAGGAAGATTCCATGCAGAAGAGAATGACAATCCACTCCAATAATCCTGCTTGGGAAATCCCATGGACAGAGGAGCCTGGCAGTCCATGGTATCACAAGAGTCTGACATGACTTAATGACTAGACCACCACCACCACCATGTTGAGTTGCTTTTCTTAGCAGGAAACCTGTCCCTTTTCTCCAATTTTTCTTATTTTGGGTACAGTCAGTTCTTGCTATTCATAATAGCTATGTTTTGTAAAGTTACAGTAAAAACTAAATTAGCAAATAATGAAGTACTGCTGCGGGCAAAGCATAGGGTTAGTTTCCTGTGCGTCTCCAATCACAGCAACTAATACAAGACATAATTATGTTTTATATGTGCTTCTGTTTAAAGATAGGCTATATAATACACATTGTTCATTCATTAACATTGAACTCATGGCCAATAACATTATAACTCATGCCTTAACCACACTTATCCAATACACTTTTCTTTTTTTTTTTTTTTTTCTGTAAGGCAAAGTCATGAGCTAAGGCATTTCGGGCATCACTTTACCACTGCGTTTTAGGGCCATTTTCAACAGGAAAACCACAGGCAATAAAAAAGCACTGAAATGCAAATTTAAAAAGTGCTAAATATACTGAAAAACAAAAAACAACACTTGTTTACAGTAAGAGAACTTAAAAAAAGAAGCAGAGCATTGCCTTATTTGACCTTGTTCTATGAGGAATATATACCGTACCGTGAGGGACTCAGAGTTTTATCTCTGTATATGTCCTCAAATGACTGCAAAAGCACTAAAAGTCCAATATGAGGCTTAAAAAAAAATTTAACAAGCAAACAAAATCACAAATATGAAATCAACAAACAATGAAGATTATTGTATTAAGATTTTTCTCACTCTGTCGATCAAGCAAGGCTTGTTATGTGGTTCTTATAAATATTTTTGAATATTATTTGACTTCCCAGGTGACGAGAGTGGTAAAGAATGTGCCTGCCAATGCAGGTGATGCAAAAGATGTGGGTTCAATCCCTGGGTGGGGATGATCCCCTGGGGTAGGAAATGGCAACCCACTTCAGTATTATTGCCTTGAGAATTCCATGGACAGAGGAACCTGGTAGGCTACAATCCACAGGGTCACCAAGAATCAGACACAACTGAGCATGTATACAGTTGACATTTGATTTTTTTCTTTTTTTCCCCAGTTTTCTACTGGTGCTATAGGCTAAACTCTTCTCTTCTCTTTATTTTCTTACCTTAGCCTATTATATGCAGGAAGAACAGCAATGAGTAAAGAGTTTTCACTTTCTCCCCTTCACATTTCCTACCAAGGACAAGGAATGTTTTCTAACTGGATGAATTGAGATGGAATTGGGCATGCATAATTTTAGAAGATGCTGTTGTCTAGTTCTGCTGGTAACTAAGAGGGCTCATGTACTCAGTTGAATAGTGACTCCTCCAAAATTTATGTGCACTGTAACCTATATATATATATATATATATATATATATATATATATATATAAATATAAACTTATTTGAGAATGAGATCTTTGTAAATGTAAGCAAGTCAAATGAGGTCATCTTGATTAATTCTGAAAGTGTTAGTCACTTAATTGAGTCTAAGTCTTTGGGACGCCATGAACTGTAGCCGACCAGACTCCTCCATCCTTAGGGTTCTTCCGGCAAGAATATTGGAGTGAATAGCCGTTCCATTCTCTAGGGGTTTTTCCCAATCCAGGGATTGAACCTGGATCCCCTGCATTGGATGCAGAGTCTTTATCAACTGAGCCACCAGGTAAATCCAGACTTGATTAAGGTGGGTTCTAAATTGAATGACTGTTGTCCTCGTATGGAGGTGGATGGGATGATTTGGAGAGACTCAGAGATATGCAAGTGAAATGGATGAAGGCAGAAATTAGAGTGAAACACCTAGAGTCAAGGAATACTAAGGACTGTGGCATAAACTAGGAAGAGGCAAAAAAGATTATTTTCCTACGGCCCTCAGTGGAACAGGTTACTATTATCCAGTACTCGGAAAGAATCCCTTTCTGTTGATTTAAGCCCTCCAGTTTGAAGTAATTTGCAATGGCTGCTCTAGGAAACTAGTAATTCAATTTAATCCTGAAGTGAAATATTACAGAACTGACATAGTCCTACACCAAGTGCCCCAAATGGCTACATAAAGAATGTATGCTTATTCTTTTGTCTTATTTTGTCTACTTGAGTAGGAGGATGAAGGGGAAGGGGAGCAGGTGGATAATTTACTGTTTAATTAAAATATCAACATTTTATTTTCTAAGAAGGTCATGTTTATTAACATAAATATATCAACAATTATAAATGAACTCTGGAATATTTGTTGAAAAATACATTCTAAGATTGAACAAAGAAAATCAACAAACACTTTGGAATTATATCCTCTTAGGATTGATATTGTTTCTGATTTCAAGACTATTGCTTCTTTATATTTATTGCCATTTATAAATATATAATGTCACATCCTGCATTAGACTGTGAGCCCCCTATTTGGAGGAACCATACTCCAATATTCTTGCCTGGAGAATCCTGTGGACACAGGAGCCTGGTGGGCTACTGTCCAAAGGGTCGCACAGAGTCCGACACAACTGATGTGACTTAGCATAGCGTGGCATAGCATATGTATAATAAGAGCTATTTTACCTCTGTTATTTGAACAGTGTCTGACATATGATTAGCATTCAGTAAATACCTACTTAATTATAAATTATTAAATGAACATACAATTGGTGTTAACTGTTTCAAACACTAGGGTGATGGTTTACCAATGTATCATTGAAAAACACAGGATGAAGTCATGACACTGGCAATGTAATAGGAGAAGGAACAGAAAACTAGGAAAAATTTAATGGAAAAGGTCAACAATCTGTATATATAAAAGATTTTGTTTCAAAATATTCAAGAGCAAAACCAATTGGTAAAGAATAATAAAAGTTTAACACATAAGAACAGAGAAAGCCTCAAGAGAAGGACCTGGCCATGTGGTAATAATGAAGATACACATACTACATGCTCACAAAAATAAAGTATAACCCCCAAAATTGTTCTACCATGGCTATTTCCAGATGGTGGTACTTTATTTTGTTGTTGTTGTTGTTGTTGTATTGCTAATATGTTTATTCTAAATCTTACTTCATAAATATGTACTATTTTATTTTCTTAAAAATTATAATATACAATACCTAATGACAATTAACTTAAAAACATAATACTTAATATTAAGTCCTAAACCGTGCCATACACATATCCATCAATTTATAAATAATAACTACCATCATTGCTATTGTGATTGTTGAAAAATTACTAAGGGATAGTGCCTCATTGGAAGGACTGATTCTGAAGCTAAAACTCCAATACTTTGGCCACCTCATGCAAAGAGCTGACTCATTAGAAAAGACCCTAATGCTGGGAATGACTGAAAGCAAGAGGAGAAGGGGGTGACAGAAGATGAGATAATTGGGTGAGATCACTGACTCAATGGACATGAGTTTGAGTAAGCTCTGGGAGCAAAGACAGAGAAGCTTGGTGTGCTGCAATCGTCAGGTTTCAGAGCTGGACACAACTGAGTGACCGAAAAACAAGTGCCTGCTATGTGAAAATACAGTGCTGGTTGACTAGAGAATAACAATGTCTGTAACCTCAGATAAAAATTGCACGCGTGTGTGCATTCATATATATCCGTTTGTGAGACAAGAAGCGTTTCTCATTTTCTTATCTGTTTTATAACTAGGATTATAATGATTAATCCCATGAACAGTATGAAAAGGCATAAAGATAGGACATTGAAGGATGAACTCCCCAGGTTGGTAGGTGCCCAATATGCTACTGGAGATCAGTGGAGAAATAACTTCAGAGAGAATGAAGAGATGGAGCCAAAGCAAAAACAACAGCCAGTTGTGGATGTGACTGCTGATAAAAGTCTGATGCTGTAAAGAGCGATAGGAACCTAGAATGTTAGGTACATGAATGGAGACAAATTGGAAGTGAACAAACATGAGCTGGCAAGAGTGAATCTCAACACTTAAGGAATCAGCAAACTAAAATGAACTGGAATGGGTGAATTTAACTCAGATGACAATTATATCTACTACTGTGGACAAGAATCCCTTAGAAGAAATGCAGTAGCCATCATAGCAAACAAAAGAGCCCAAAATGCAGTACTTAGATGCAATCCCAAAAATGACAGAATGATCTCCATTCGTTTCCAAGCAAACCACTCAAAATCACAGTAATCCAAGTCTGTCCCAACCAGTAATGCTGAAGAAATTGAGGTTGAACGGATCTATGAAGACCTACAAGATCTTCTAGACTGCTGCTGCTGCTGCTAAGTCACTTCAGTCATGTCCGACTCTGTGTGACCCGATAGACGGCAGCCCACCAGGCTCCCCCGTCCCTGGGATTCTCCAGGCAAGAACACCAGAGTGGGTTGCCATTTGTTCTCCAATGCATGAAAGTGAAAGGTGAAAGTGAAGTCGCTCAGTCGTGTCTGACTCTTAGCGACCCCATGGAATGCAGCCTACCAGGCTCCTCCGTCCATGGGATTTTCCAAGCAAGAGTAACTGGAGTGGGGTGCCATTATGTTCTCCATCTTCTAGACTAAACACCCCAAAAAGATGCTCTTTTCATATAGGGGATTGGAATGCAAAAGTGGGAAGTCAAGAAATACCTGGCAAAATTTGGAGAAACTGGCAAATTTGGCCTTGGAGTACAGAAAGAAGCAGGACAAAGACTAATAGAGTTTTGTCAAGAGAATGCACTGGTCATAGCAAACACCCTCTTCCAACAACAGAGAAGAAGACTACATACTATGCATGGACATCACCAGATGGTCAACACTGAAATCAGGTTGATTATATTCTTTGTAGCCAAAGATGGAGAAGCTCTATACAGTCAGAAAAAACAAGATCAGGAGCTGACTATGGCTTAGATCATGAACTCCTTATTGCCAAATTCAGGCATAAATTGAAGAAAGTAGGGGAAACCAATAGACAATTCAAGTATAACCTAAATCAAATCCCTTACGATTATACAGGGGAAGTGAGAAACAGAGTCAAGGGATTAGATCTGGTAGACAGAGTGCCTGAAGAACTATGGATGGAGGTCCATGACGTTGTACAGGAGGCAGGGATCAAGACCATCCCCAAGGAAAAGAAATGCAAAAAAGCAAAATGGTTGTCTGAGGAGGTCTTACAAATAGCTGTGTATAGAAGAGATGTGAAAGACAAAGAAAAAAAGGAAAGATATACCCATTTGAATGCAGAGTTCCAAAGAATAGCAAGGAGACATAAGAAACTTTATTCAGTGATAAATGCAAAGAAACAGAGGAAAAAAATAGAATGGAAAAGACTAGAAATCTATTCAAGAAAATTAGAGATATCAAGGGAACATTTCATGCAAAGATGGGTACAATAAAGGACAGAAATGGTATGGACCTAACAGAAGTAGAAGATATTAGGAAGAGGTGGCAATAATACACATAAAAACTATACAAAAAAGATCTTCATGACCCAGATAATCACGGTGGTGTGCTCACTGACCTAGAGCCAGAAATCCTGGACTGTGAGGTCAAGTGGGCCTTAGAAAGCATCACTACGAACAAAGCTAGTGGAGGTGATGGCATTCCAGTTGAGCTATTTCAAATCCTAAAAAATGATGCTGTGAAAGGGCTGCACCCAGTATGCCAGCAAATTTGGAAAACTCAGCAGTGGCCACAGAACTGAAAAAGGTCATTTTGCATTCCACCCAAAGAAAGGCAGTGCCAAAGAATGCTCAAACTACTGCACAATTCCATTCATCTCACACTCTAGCAATATAATGCTCAAAATTCTCCAACCTAGGCTTCAACAGTAATGGAACCATGAACTTCCAGATGTTCAAGCTGGATTTAGAAAAGGCAGAGGAACCATAGATCAAATTTCAACATCCGTTGGAACATCAAAAAAGCAAGAGAGTTCCAGTAAAACATCTACTTCTTTATTGACTATGCCAAAGCCTTTGACTGTGTGGATCACAACAAACTGGAAAATTCTTAAAGAGATGAAACTCCCAGACCACCTGATCTGCCTCTTGAGAAATCTGTATGCAGGTCAGGAAGCAATAGTTGGAACTGGACATGGAATGATAGAGTGGTCCGGAGTACGTTGATGCTGTATATTGTCACCCTGCATATTTAGCTTAAATGTAGAGTACATCATGAGAAATGCTGGACTGGATGAGGCATAAGCTGGAATCAAGATTGCCAGGAGAAATAGAAATAATCTCAGATATGCAGATAACACCACCCTTATGGCAGAAAGTGAAGAAGAACTGAAGAGCCTCTTGATGAAAGTGAAAGAGGAGAGTGAAAAAGTTGGCTTATAACTCAGCATTAAGGAAACTAAGATCATGGCATCCAGTCCCATCAGTTTATGCTAATAGATGGGGAAACAGTGACGGACTTTATTCTTTTTTTGGCTCCAAAATCACTGCAGATGGTGACTGCAGCCATGAAATTTAAAGACACTTGCTCCTTGGAAGAAAAGTTATGAAACACCTAGACAGCATATTAAAAAGCAGAGACATTACTTTGCCAACAAAGTTCCATCTAATCAAAGCTATGGTTTTTCCAATAGTCATGTATGGATGTGAGAGTTGGACTATAAAGAAAGCTGAGTGCTTAAGAATTGATGCTTTTGAACTGTGGTAGTGGAGAAGACTCTTGAGAGTCCTTTGGGCTGCAAGGAGATCCAACCAGTCCATCCTAAATGAAATTAGTCCTGAATATTCATTGCAAGGACTGATGCTGAAGCTGAAACTCCAATACTTTGGGCACCTGATGCAAAGAACTGACTCATTGGAAAAGGCCCTGATGCTTGGAAAGATTGAAGGCTGCAAAAGAAGGTGATGACAAAGGATGAGATAGTTGGATGGCATCACCGACTCAATCGGCATGAGTTTAAATAAACTCCGGGAATTGGTGATGGTCAGGGTCAGGGAGGCCTGTTGTGCTGCAGTCTATGGGGTCACAAAGAGTTGGACAAAACTGAGCAAATGAATTGTACTTCAGTGATAATGATTAAGTATTTGATGGTCTGCAATTTTAGCGAAATGTGTAAGAACAAGTAAATCAACAATTTTCAGAAGGGAATGATCTGATAAAATGATCAAAATGTTTCTGTAGATGAATCCAAGTTCTGTTTATTCTACCTAATGGGATGCCACTTTGATTAAATTACTCAAAAGCCCAGTAGCCTCTTTTAAATTCTATAGAATGTTATTGATTTAAGTGCTACTTAACTGTAATAACAATACAGTCAAATGTTCATATAATTTTGTTTTTCTTTGGTACATTCTAATGAAAGGGGGAAAATATCTGGCTTAAGATCAATTTGTTAAATCCTTAAACATCTAGATTCAATTTTAAATTAAATACAAAGATTTAATTAAAAAATAAAAGATGTAATTTATGGAATTGTAAAGTTAGTATCGAATACCTGACAAAACAAAATCAGTACAATTTAGTGGTAACTCTCTAATTTTACTAGCAGTTATTTTACTATAAATTCAACTCAAAAGGTAGTCATTGAGAAACAGCTACTTATATATTCCAACTGATCAGGAGGCTCAGAAAATATAGTGTTTTTGATAATGAAACATTCTTTTACTTTCTATGACATGAGTGGTTCAAAGTAGTGTCTCACTAAATCTCCCTCGAAATGATTTTATTAAAGAGTTAGAATTTATTTAATAATATGTCCATAATAGGACTTTGAAATTCCTGTTATTAAAAATATATTTATTAAGCATTTCATCTTTTTTTCTGTATTACTTACAAGAAAATATAAATGTTGCATTGCGACTCTTCCCTTACTTCTTGCCATAGTCTCATTTTTATTAATTTATTTATCCATGTATGGTGAGTGTATTTATAACCTTTTCCCTGTGTACATGTAATGATATCACACTGGGAAGATTTCTGAGCAGAAATTTCCCTACCTTAAATAAGCTTGGATTTAAGAAATTATCACCATGGTAATCTTAAGAAGATTAAAAATAAGAGTATATATGTATATATAAATACCTGCAGTCAAGATGTATGTTCTAACACTGTGGAATTGAGGTGACTGGTATAAGTGCCAAACATACCCCAAACAATTATACTGAAAAGAGAACAAGGAGAAATTATTTTTGCTCTTATTTTCAGCAGAGAAAATCTGTATTTCATTAGATAAATTATCACCCATTCAGAAAGAGAGTCTTTTAAAATTACATCAAAATATGTGCTTTTCTTAGAACAAGTCTGAAGTAGACGTTGGGGACGCAAATGCAATTGGAAACATTTCATTTCTACATTACTTCTATAGTCTCTGTTATTACAGTTTCTCTCATAGTTAGAGAAGAAATGGAGCACTGAACTTTATGTCACCCAAAGGGAATAGAAAAACAACCCCCAAACTCAGTACTGTTTAGTCCAACTTATGAAGTGATTTGAGGCTGGTAATTCAGAAGCTGGAAAAACTGTCTTTCACTTAAGTACCAAAAACACCTAACTTAACACAGTTGCCATTCATCCCTGACAGGAAAGCTGATTCATCTTCACTCTAGTATAGGTTGCTACTATATGAAGTGACAGGGAGTTTACATGTTCTGCTTGTGTATTTATTTTTTTGAACAGAGCTGAGAGGCCATCATTTTTCAATTCCGTTTGCCATTTAATTTTTCATTCTAGGAAGACTCAAAGTATGAAATGAACACAGTGATCTCATTATTTTAAATTAACTTAGCTTCACAAAGAGGAAATGATTAGTTAAATAATTTGCACATGCCTAAAGATGGAGGATATTAGTATGTCTCCTGATATCTTAAATAAATCAAAATTATTTATTAAAATTCATTCTATGAATGCTTTTAAATAACTGCTACCCGCCAAGGTTTGAATAACAAATCTTTCTACCTTTTTTTTTTTTTTTTCCCTCTTTTCTGCTCTGTGGCTAGCATTTTAGTTTCAATTTCTACCTATTTATAAATCTATCTACCTGTCTACTAAAGAAAGCTGAGCTCTGAAGAACTGATGCTTTTGAACTGTGTTGGTGGAGAAGACTCTTGAGAGTCCTTTGGGCTGCAAGGAGATCTGACCAGTCCATCCTAAAGGAGATCAGTCCTGGGTGTTCTTTGAAAGGAATGATGCTAAAGCTGAAACTCCAGTACTTTGGCCACCTCACGCGAAGTGTTGACTCATTGGAAAAGACCCTGATGCTGGGAGGGATTGGGGGCAGGAGGAAAAGGGGATGACAAAGGATGAGATGGTTGGATGGCATCACCAACTGGATAGACATAAGTTTGGGTGAACTCCGGAAGCTGGCGATGGACAGGGAGGCCTGGCATGCTACGGTTCATGGGGTTGCAAAGAGTCGGATATGACTGAGTGACTGAACTGAACTGATTATACTTGGAATAATTTTTCTTCTTTAATCAAATTAAACAGGAAAACATTGAGTTGATTCTGATATTTGAAAATGATTTCTTAAAGTACAATTTTGTTTCAAAGTTAATAAATGGATGAATAAAAATTTAATGTTACAATGTGTTTTTAATGAGAAATATACTACCAGCATCAAGAACTAGTATAAAATAATTTTCATTTATTCAACTTTTTCTACTCATGTATTCAAATGGAAAGTATTTTAAAAAATATTTGGGAGAGTGAAGGCTTTAAAAGATAGTTATAAAAATGCTGAAATATGTGCTTTACAAGAGTATCTCCATAAGAAATATTAAAGATCCAATTCTGAGAATTCTTATTTAGCCAGTGGGTTTGAAGTATTATTGGGATATTCAAGGCATATTCCTTGAGCCCTTCAGGCAATTTATTTATCTATCTAAATGTGTGTGAAGAGATATGAGCTTAATATCATACTTTAGACACATTTCAACTTCAGAGATGTTAAAAAAATTTCCAGGGTGTTGATGATTGCTTTAGGTTCAAAATGTCTTGTCATTGATTGACCAATTTGCACTTTAAACTTTGGAGTGAAAGTTTTGGCACTGTCCTGATAGTTTTTGAGATCATAAAGAAGGTAAAGTAGAAAATAGTATAAAGTCACTTCTAGAATATTTTCACTTTGAATTATAACTTTATTATTATGAATTATGCATCATTATTGGAGAAGGAAATGGCACCCCACTCAAGTATTCTTGCCTGAGATTCCCATGGACAGAGGAGCTTGGTAGGACATGGACAGAGGAGCCCATGAACATAGGAGCCATGGACAGTCCGTGGGGTCACAAAAAGTCAGACATGACTGAGTGTGCACACACACACACACACGCACATGCACCATTAGTTAATTAGATTTAGCATTTAAAAATTAATTAATTAGCATTAAAAATAAATATATAATCTGCTCCAATCCCTAGGATCTATTCCAAAAATAGTCCCAGGTATGCATTCCAAATAACTGTAAGAAAAATGTTGAATTTAACACTACGTTGACAGTGAAAGTTCACTTCTTGAAGTGAAGCAAAACATTAAAATATTCTTAGGTCATTGACTTTGTCTTTTGTTGGAGAGAACATTCAAGGATACTAAAAAGCTAATTGCTCTCATATGCAACACACACACATACACACACACACACACACATGCACGCAATACACTAAACCACACAAATTCTTTCTCTTTTGTGGAAATTAAATTTACATGTGCACTGTAGTCAGTTCTAAATTGATCTTGCAAAATCTATCTTTATGTATTTGTAAGAGGAATCACTTTGAAGGATTGTTTGGTTATTTTTTTTTCTTATTTTGATTTCCAGTGATGCTTTTTATTTCCCTTCAAAACTTTCTGCCATGATACTTGTGCTTACTAAATGGACATTTATCAAACACAAACACAAAAAATGTATATATGGACTCTATATTTAGCTTTGGCAATGGAAAAGTAAATGTGACATTGTTAATTGCGTTTCTTGATACAGCACAATAGAAACAATTTTGATTCAGTAAAAGTATTCAGTTTCTGTTAATCAAGAAGTTACTATTAAACAGATGGTCTTTGAGATAATTTTTCAAAATACAGATGTTATTAGCAACAAAACAAGCTCTCACAGTTTTTCTAGTCATGCACTAATAATAGAATCATTTTGGGTCTCAAAGCGTTTAAAACATCAGTTTCACTTTAATTCCAAAACTTGACCAAGATTTTTAAAAAATTGAAAAAGAGACTCTAGACCATCTTATTTGTGGGGAAAAAAAAAAAAAAAAAGTAATAACTAAACTTTAGCTAATTAAGTCTTGTTGTTATTGTTGTCATTGTTAGTTACTAAGTCATGTCTGACTCTTTTGTGACCCTATGAACTGCAGCCCACTAGGCTCTTCTCTTCATGGGATTTCCCAGGCAAAAATACTGGAGTGGATTGCCATTTCCTTTTCCCGGGGATCTTCCCCACCAGGGGATCATTCTCCCATCTCCTACATTGACAGGCAGATTCTTTACCACTGAAAAACCAAGAAACCCAATTGAATCTTCAGTTCAGTTCAGATGCTCAGTCGTGTCCGACTCTTTGCGACCCCATGAATCGCAGCAGGCCAGGCTTCCCTTGTCCATCACCAACTCCCGGAGTTCACTCAGACTCACGTCCATCGAGTCAGTGATGCCATGCAGCCATCTCATCCTCTCTTGTCCCCTTCTCCTCCTGCCCCCAATCCCTCCCAGCATCAGAGTCTTTTCCAATGAGTCAACTCTTCACATGAGGTGGCCAAAGTACTGGAGTTTCAGCTTTAGCATGAGTCTTTCCAAACTTACAATGTAGCAAAAAAAAAAAAAAAGAAGCCAAACCTAGAAGTACATCAATATGTTTCACTGCATACAGCAATCAAAAGAATAAAGCATTATTATTCTACCAGTACAAGCTATTCAACTATAATTAAAATAAAATAAAAATAGAAGGGAAAAATAGGATATGGTTACTGGACAGTTATTTTTCTCTCAAGACATTGACATTACTATTCTACCGTCTTTCAACTGCTGCTGTTGATCCTGAGAAGTTACCCATGGGTCCCACTGTAAATAATCTGTCTCTTTTCGGTTGTCTTTGTCCTTTTTTTTTTTTTTTTTTCTATTCTGATGTATGTTCACGTTTTTGTTGTTGTTAAATGATTGTGTTTGATGTACCTTGAACTTCTTTAGTACATTCATAGTACCTTAGGTTTTAAGAACTTTCATCTATCACCACAATGGATATTTTTTTTTATTATTTGTATTATGTCTAATGAAGCATTGATGCTATGTATTAATATTTGGACTTCCCATTCAATTATCAGTGAGTACAGTATTTTATTATTTCCTGTTTGTTTCACCATAAGGTATTCTGGATAATTTCTTTGAATCAGCTTTTAATGCTCTATTTCTATTTTCTGCTGATTTTCATCTGCTCTCTAATTATTCCACCGATTTTATATTTCAATTACCATAGCATTTGCTTTCAGAAGTTTTAAATGCACTATTTTTCATTATGATAGTTATCTCTAGTCCTTTGATTAATTTTTAAAGCCACTCTTTAACTTTTTAAAAAAATATTGAACATGCTTATTTTATTATATAATCTTAATTGCCTAATCTAATAAGTAAAATCTTATGGAACTCATTTTTATGTCTGATAATATCATAACTCTCTTGTGGGGTGCCCTGTTGTCATGCTAACTTTGTGATTTTGATAATGAACTGAAGTTGTCTTCCTCAGAAGGCATATGCATTCAGTTCTATCCATCACTTGAGGCGCTACTAACCTAGGAATCTTTTCACTTAAATTCTACCCATGAGGTGTTTTATCACAAAATCAGGGCAGTATAGACTTAGTACACAAAATTATATACAGATTGGTGGCAATCAATATTCCTGGAAGTTGCTTTCTCTAGCAGTAATCCATTTAGAGTGACTGAGATGAGAAGTGGCTCATCTTCTCTCCTTGTATTATGGATTTATTTATTTTATCTATCTTTTTTTGCAAAGTGTAAATGCCATTTAATCCTAAATTCTGCTTAATTTCCAATTAGAGTTCCAAACTTGAGTGAGCTCCAGACATGTTCTCCTGTGTGGCCATGTACCCTGTGCAACCATGAAAATGAAAGCTCAACACACCCAGGGTCAGAAGACACCATCAGTTAGAAACTATGGTGCTTATTTTTCTCCCCAAACATCTAATTTCATTTTGTTTTTAGTCTCTTAAGACTGTATTTATCCCTCAGAATTTTAGAAAATTGTTTTCGTATTAGATAATCATGTATACTGATGGAAAACATTTCTTTCAAATAATTCTCATCTTAAATATTAACTGCTCTGATTAGTGTACATTAGTTTATGACTTTTAATTTTGAGAGGGAGAATTTAGCCCTATCTTGGAATATAATTTTATCTTATTTTATCCTTAATTTTTAACCCCAAAATCCCATGTATATACATACAATGTTTGTTTGTTTGCTTTCTCTTTATAGCCACTTAACCTCCTTTATGTCAATATTTCTTTAGCACTTTACTTCTCACAATTATTCTATAGGTGGGCTTTATCTTATTATGAACATCAGAATTAAATCAAATTATAGAAGTTTATTTCATTATTGAAGTACAGTTGCTTTATAATATTGTGTTACTTTCAGGTATACAACATAGTTATTTAGGGTTTCTTTTCCAAGTTATATTACATTCTAATTTATTACAGTATGTTGGCTAGAATTGCCTATGCAGTGCAGTAAATCTTGTTACTTATCTATTTTATGTAGAGTGGTTTGTGTCTGCTAATCCCATATTCCTAATGTACCCCTCCCCTTTCTCTTTCCCTTGTGGTAACCATAAACTTGTTTTCTATATCTGTGAGTCTGTTTTTTGATTATGAATTTATTTCCATTAGTTTTTAGATTCCACAAATTTGATAACATGTAGTATTTGTCTGTCTTTGCCTGACTAATTTCAATTCACATTATATTCTCTAGTTCAGGGGTCCACAGCCCCAGGACTGCAGACCGACACAGCCAAAGGTGAGAAGGAGGCAAGTGAGTGAGGCTTCTTCTGCTGATCCCCATTGCATCCCATTACTAACTGAACCATCCCTCCCTACACCTACCCCTTGGTTCATGGAAAAATTGTCTATCATGTAATCAGTCCCTGGTGACAAAAAGATTGGGAACACCTAGTATAGGTTCATCCATGTTGCTGCAAATGACAATATTTCATGAATATGAAATATATCTCCTAATGCTGATTTTGGCTCTATCCAAAAATGGAATGAGATGACTTCCATCGTATAGCAAGCATTATCAGAGTGCCAGCCCTCATATGTGAGTACTTAACACTTGTAACACACCTGCTGTGATTCTAATGTCACATATTTTTGGTTCTGTCCTATACAGAAAACTTCAAGATTCCAATTATATTGGTATCACAAGTCCAACAGATGTTGGCAATTTGATTTCTGCTTCCTCTGCCTTTTCTAAATCCAGCTTGTACATCTGAAGTTCTCAGTTCACATACTGTGGAAGACTAGCTTGAAGGATTTTGACCATTACCTTGCTAGCATGTGAAATGAGTGCAGTTGTGCAGTAGTTTGATTATTTGGCATTACCCTTCTTTGGGATTGGAATGAAAATTGACATTTACCATTCCCATGGCCACTGCAGACTTTTCCAAATTTGCTGGCACATTGAATGCAGCACTTTGACAGCATCATCTCTTAGGATTTG
This sequence comes from Bos indicus, assembly GCF_029378745.1. NCBI lineage: Eukaryota > Metazoa > Chordata > Mammalia > Artiodactyla > Bovidae > Bos > Bos indicus. Next base: position 7,019,661 of record NC_091771.1, read on the forward strand.
AAATAGTTCAGCTGGAATTCCATCACCTCCACTAGCTCTGTTCATCATAATGCTTCCTAAGGCCCACTTGACTCCTCAGTCCAAGATGTCTGACTCTAGGTCATACCATCATGGTTATGATGAACCTGGTAGGCTACCATTAAAAACATTTTGTATAGTTCTTCTGTGTATTCTTGCCACCTCTTCTTAATCTCTTCTGCTTCTGACAGGTCCATACCATTTCTGTCCTTTATTGTGCCTATCTTTGCTATTCTTTGAAATTCTGCTTCAGATAGGTATATCCTTCTTCTTCTCCTTTGCCTCTAACTTCTCTTCTTTCCTCAGCTATTTGTAAGGCCTCCTCACACAACCACTTTGCCTTCTGGTATATAGTTTTCTTCGTGATGGTTTTGGTCCTTGCTCTTGTATAATGTTACCAAACTCTGTCCATAGTTCTTCAGGGACTCTGTCTACCAGATCTAATCCTTTGAATCTATTCATCACCTACACTGTATAATGATAAGGGATTTGATTTAGGTCACACCTGAATAACCTAGTGGTTTTGCCTACTTTTTTTTTTTTTTAAATTTAAGCCTGAAATTTTCAATAAGAAGCGTAATATCTGAGCTACAGTCAGATCCTGGACTTATATTTGCTGACTGTATAGAACTTGTTTATCTTCAGCTGCAAAGAATATAATCAATCTGATTTCAGTATTAATCATTTGATGTTGTCCGTGTGTAAAGCCATCTCTTGTGTTGTTGTTAAAGTGTGTTTGCTCTGACCAGTGCATCTCTTGACAAAACTGCTAACCTTTTAATTAAAATTTTTAAGGTTTTGCTATTGTTCTTTCAGTTGATTTTTCTGTCTTCTAATTTTGCTTCACTTTCTCTTTGTCTGAAATTATCTGAAACAGTTATTGCCATCTTGGATAGGTGTCCTTATGTGAAAGTGTCCCTATACAAATTGCATGTGTCCAGTACCTTTGGTGGGAAAGCTGAAATGTCTTTTCTCATTGTGTTCTGACAATGGTTACCTAGGTAGGAGGTGGAGCCTGAAAAGGGGGCACTAAGGCAAAAGCCAGGTTTAATTCAGAGTTTTCCCTCTCCTCAGTCATTGTCACCACCCTATCAGGGGCAGGGTCTAGATTGCATGTTGCTAGAACAGAAACCCTAAGGTTTGGGTCCTTAGGGTCCAAGCTGACTCTGTTTCATCCAAATGTGTGCATTTCCTCATCTCAGCACTGGAACCCATCCCCAGAGGTGAGCAGGGTTTGACCAAAAGGGTTTGGAATGTATACTAGACATATACCAGGCTGTGGGATGTAGCTGTCCATCCAGTTTCAGAAACTGAGACTTCTTCCGATGTGCCTCCTGTGAAAGCACTAGAAATGACTGCCCAGACCTTATTCAGTCACCATCTTGAGCCTAAGTCCTCTTTGTCTCTGGAGGCTGGGCTCGCCACCAAACTTGCTGAAGAGCAGTGCCAGGGCAGACAGGATCTGATAGTCTCTCAGCCTGTGCTGGAGTGCAGGCTGTGGTGATCTGGCTGCAGACGGAGAAGGGGCTGATTCTACACCAGCGATGGCCACCTCCATCCTGCTCAATGTTGATTTGGGTTTGAGCCATATGAGCTTTGTCTGTTTCAGAGCCAAGTTCCCAAGTGGTTGGAGTGTTTACTCAGCTCAGACTAAAGTGCTCTCCAGGGTAGGCATGGGAAATCAGCCAGCCAGGCCTGCAATTTGTAATCTATCTTCTCTTCCCTGCCTTATGAGCAAACAAGTTAACTAATGTGCCTCATGATTAGAATTTAGGCTTCCCACACTCTCCTGTAATTCCCACTGACCCTCCAACCAGTCAAGGGGCTTGTCTTCCCTGTGTCATGATGTGGGACTGGGGGATCAAATATGTGTCTCAAACTGCTCAGTCCTCAGGGAGTGACTCTGCCCACGTGACCTCCCTTTTAACCTAAGCTCTTTCTCAGAGACTCAGAGCCTGACCTGCTCATTGCTCTTTCTTCCAGATTTCATGTGGATCTTGATTATAGCCTTGGTTGTACAGGAATCTTTCTGCCAATGTCTAGTTAGTTTTCAGTGATAATTGTTCCACGTGTGGATGAATTTTTGGTGTGTTCACTGGGGAAGGTGAGTTCCCAACCTTCCTACTCCACCATCTTGATTCTTCCAAGAATCTGTAATTGACTTCCAATATGTGCCCTTTATAAACGCTCATAAATGTACATCAGAAGACATGTATGAAAATGTCCACACGTTGGAACTCATATTACGGGAACTGCAAAGAGTAGTGAAAATGCCTTAGTTCCTTTGTCTGCTCACCTGCGAAGTCCCACTGGCAGCAGCTGCAGGAGTAGAAAGATTAAATCTTTTCCTCTCAGCCTTTCGATCACTGGGATTACAGATGTCGGCTGGTTCCTCCAGAGATATGCACTCAGGCCACAGTCATTCTTTTTGTTAGTTATGTCCAAAGGTCAAAGTATCTCTGGGAAATGTTGCCTTTTCTTGCTTCAGGATTTTCCATAGCTGGCACTAGGTTTGGCCCTCACATGACAAGTGTGTCTTTCTAGTCTGTAGCAAAGCCCATGACCTTGTTCACGTCATGGTGACACTTCTAAAGTGATGCCAGGATTTGGGATTGCAGCAGGCAAAAAAGGCAGTAGGCATATACTCAGGATGCTGAGGGTATCTTTACTTGGAAAATAAATTTATATCATATTTAATATGACTTACTTTAATAATGTATTTCTGCTAGTTGACCTGTATAAATATATAAAAATATACCCATGTGACAATGTCATCTATCATTATTTCTGAAAGTTAAAATTAGGCTGATTTTTAAATACTATTTTGCTAGTTTCCAACATCGCATTAATTCTTCAAGTAATCAAATAATTTTAAAAAGAGATATTTTTCTGACTCACTTAAATAGTAAAGCGATGTGTACACTATGAAAATATAGATTGAAGACAATTTCTTTGTAGATAATAGCTCTAATCCCACACTCACACACCTACAAGACATTCTGGAGATGTAATAGTTTACCTACCTTGTTAGAAACTTGATAATTGAATATTACTTTTGAAAAGTTTTAAGTTTAAAATATCTTTGCTTTACACACTTCATAGTTTTCTATGCAAATACTTATCAGCAAAAACAACTGCATTTCAAATTAAGCATAGCATGCTACATCTAACCTCTTTTGTAAAAAGCACTCTTATGTAAAAATCAGCAGATACATTCACAAGAATATAATGCTAAAATCTAATGCTGCTAGAATAGTTTCTATTAACTCACAATGCTTCTAAAGAAACAAAATCCAGATTATCTATTAAATCTATTTTGCATTCAACAAGCACTTTTACAATCACTTTGTAAAATATGTTTTTGGAAGAAGTGTATTTTCTATTAATTAACTATAGCTTCCATATGCCTTAAAGATCAAAGGCCTATCTGCCCTTGTACCCAGGTACACTACACAGTAAAAGCTTTATATTCTCTTTCCATGCTTAACCAGTGCAGAAGCATGGCAATGTGAAGTGTCTAATTCTCTGCACAAAATTTCAGTAGTTGAAGCTCTTCTGTTTTCTTAGTCTTAAACTAATAACTTAGAGAATCTTCAAAATGCAATATGATTAGTCATTGTTAATCAAGTGAATAAACTGACTAATAAGGATCTGCCCAGGGATCACTCTCTAGAGAAGTACTTTAATCTATGTATATACTTGAGCCTTCCTCACAGAGAAAGGACATTTATACATCTGCACTGCTGTCATGTTAAGTGCATCCCAGGCAAGGGAAATATCCATCTTGCTTCAGGAAATGATAGTTCAGGTCCCTAGCTAACTTAGAAGATTGCAATCCCAGCATGCATATGGGAGAGAATTACAAAATTAAAGCAAAAAAAAAAAAAAAAAAAAGAAAGAAATACAGGCTTCAAATGCTTAGCATTTCTTCCTAGTTACCAGGTTAGCTTAATAAATGAAAGTTTCTTTTCAAAAGCATCAGATTAAATCTATAGAAAATAAAGTGGAAAAAAAAAACATTTATTATATCCTTTTTGATTTAAGCATTTTGTAATTTAGAAAAATACTCAGAATATAATCTAAACATAAAAAGATTTAGGCAGGCAATCATGAAATGTGTCAGAGTTAAGCTACAGAAATTTTTTAAAAAGAAAAAAATATGTTTTACAATTTTCAGATCATTTGTCATAATATAACAATTCTATAAATGTGGTGCATTCAAATTTAAAAGCTTTAAGATTCAAATCAGTCCAAATTAAATGATGAGAAAAAATATAAATCTTCAGCTAGGTATTCAGAAACGTATTAAAACTACAGTGCCCTTGGGACAATTCATATTGAAAGACATAATGCTGTAATTCTTGTAATGTGTCTCAAGTCACAGCCACAGCCTACGAGTAAGATAAGTTTCAAGCACATTCTGCAACATACCTAACAGTCCAGCCCCTAGTCTTCGCATTTTTTAAACAATAAATTTCAGAGGACCCAGGGAGAGCAAAAGCCGTTTATATCCAACTTCTCACTATATTCTAAGGCAGGCTTCAGGTGTTTGCATTTTAAAGTTTGCAGAGAAAGAAAGAAAATAAGTATTTTTATGGTGATAGCCTGACTTTTTGGAAATTGCTTCTCCCACTCTACAATGCTAACAATAACACATACTTATACTATCACACTATACCAAGCATTATTTTCTCCATTTTCACAGATAAGAAACATGGGGCTTAGTTGAGGAACTTAAGGTGGCAAAAGTCACAAGCATATTTGGCTTTAAATTCTTATACTTTTATAACTATTACAAGTGTAGGTGGCCAAAAAATGAGTGTGCTTTATGTGCCATGGCTAGATATGGCTCTATTGTGATGGATGATTTCCATCAACTATGTATCTAATAAAGTGCTTCATTCCACGTGGACAAAAATCTGAATCTTTGTAGATGAGAACTTGAATTGGGAGTCACTTTTATATTCTTACATCAATGGACTATTTACTTTCTGAAAACAAATAAGAAAACCAAGAGACAGTTTGCAGGTACAGAAAAGAAAATAAGCACAAAATATAACTTTGGGAAATGTACACTGTTGAAGATAAAGAAGTCACATCTGTAAAGATCTAAGTAGGAGGGAAACCAATGAGAAAACCAGGTGCCACAAAATCAAATTAAGAGAAAATTTTAAATTAAAGATTAAAAATGGAAAGGGGAGTTCCATGATGTTAAAGACATATCTGGATATAGTGTCAGGCAAAATATGTATTTCACAAGTTGAAATTACAGAGGAAGTATGTAGCCAATAATATTCTTTTGTACAATAGAGAGACAAGGTAGCATGTGATAAAATTTAATCTTCATAGAAAATATCTCAACTATCAAATGCAATGGATCCTATTGGTGAAGAGACTCAGGGTAGATCTATCAGAATGGAAATGATTCCAGTTGCTAAAATGAGATGTTGAAGATCTGAAATAAAGCAATATGTATAAAGAAGAGAAGACAGATTTTATGGTGTATTTCAAATTGCTCAATAGAAGATTTAATTTTGTCTTTTACTAAACAATCTCATAATTTTAAATAATAGACATGTCTCTTCTTCCCACATTATCTTCCAAAATTGATGTAAACACTGATACAATGAGGGCCATGCATGTTAGTAACATGATGGCCTGGAAGACTTATAAATCAGTTTAGTGGACAGGGAAATATAAGATTTCAAATGCAACATATAAGGACAAATACATATAGAAGGAAACGATATGGAAGATATTAAATATATATAGTTCATTCACATGTTCCAAAACTGGATATGCTTTCTCAATAAGCAAAACTAATATCATCCCTAATAAATGTAAACCAATAGGACAGAATAAGACCTAAGAAGCAACAGAGTAGCATTACAGTACACTTTTGGCATACAAAGACTATATTCCTCATACCTCTGTCTATTCTTCCAGTTTTGTTCATAGTACAAATGAAGCAGCAATGCTATAATTCTAGTCAAAATAAAATCTTTATCAGGGTTTTATGGATGAAATGTTTTCAACATATTTAAAAGAAATATATCAATAAACATAAGAAATATTCTCAATGTGAGTGGTTATAGAAAAATGCAAATTAAAATCACAGAAAAGCAAAGATCAAGTCTTGACAATGCCAAGTTCAGGCAGGTGTGTGTGGAACATGGGAGCTTTTCATATGATACTACAGGGAGTACAAATGGGAAAGACTAGGAAGCATCTTCTAGCTGTGAACCCAGTGATTTTTAATTCCAGTTACATACCTAATATAAATGTGTGCACATGTTCAACTAAGGATATATAAAATATTCACAGAAGAGCTATTTACAATAGTCACAAACTGGAAACTACTCAAATGTTCATCAACTGTAAAATGAATAAATGTGTGAATTTATATTCATCCAACAGATGATACAAAGCAATGAGAATGAGTGAGTTATAAACATGAATAAGAAGTTAAATGAATTTCAGAAACTAGATGTTGAATTAGTAAAAAAGTAGCACTAAATGTATACTGATTCCCTGTGTATATTGAATACACACACATTTACACAAAAAAATATATATACAGACACAACTTGATATATATTAAAAATATATATACACAACTTGAATATTTCAAGAATAAGGCATACAAATGGTTACTATTGGTGATGTAGTAAGTGAAAGGATTTCTGATGGAGTTTCAGGGGGTTATGGTAAAGTTCCATATCTTAATATGTTTCATGGGTTAAGTCCTCTAAGAAAACTGATCCATCAAGCAAAACTTACTTTCTGTATGTATGTTATACACAGAGTGTGTTAGTCTGCTCTGGGTGTGTGCTGAGTCACTCAGTTATGTCTGACTCTTTTTGACCTCATGGACTGTGGCCCTCCGACCTCCTCTGTCCACGGTATTTTCCAGGCAGGAATACTGGGATGGGTTCCCATTTTCTACTCTAGGGGATTTTCCCAACCCAGGGATTGCCCCAGTCTGCTAGGGCTGCCATAACAAAGCACCACAGACGGAGTGGCCTAAACAACAGAAATTTTCTGAGTTCTGGAGACTAAAAGTCCAAAATCAAAGTGTGAATGTTTGGTTTATTCTAAGGTCTCTTTCCTTGGCTTGTTGACAGCTACCTTCCCACTCTGTCTTCACATGGCCATTTCCTTTGGTACACTCCTTGGTACGTCTTCTTTTGATATGGACATCAGTCCTTTGGAGTAGGGCCCCATCATTTGGATCTCATGTAATCTTAATTACCTCTTTAAAAGGGCTTCCCCAGTGGCTCAGTGGAAAAGAATCTGCCTTCAGTGTAGGAGACAGGAGATGCAGGTTTGATCTCTGGGTCAGGAAGATCCCCTGGAGGAGGACGTGGCAGCTCACTCCAGTATTCTTGCTTGAAAAATCCCATGAGCAGAGAAGCCTGGCGGGCTACAGTCTATAGGGTCCCCAAAGAGTCAGATACAATGAAGTCCCTGAGCACAGCAGGGCACATCTCCTTAAAAGGCTGTATCCATGCGGACATAGAGAACAGACTTATGGACTAGGGCAGGGGAAGGGAGGAGGTAGAAGAGAGTGGGATGAAAGGAGAGCGTAGCATGGAAACATATACACTGCCATATGTAAATAGATAGCAATGGGAATTTGCTGTGTGACTCAAGGAACTCAAACTGTTAGGCGAAGCACACTGACTGAAACTGCCCACCCTGGCCAGGCCCTTTAGTAACCATTCGCATGAGTTGTTTTATGACAGGAGATCCTGGTAAGGAATACGGAACTAATAAGCCACCACCAACCAGAAGAGTTTGGGAAAGGTGAAAAGGAGACACCGCGTGTCCGTCCACTTCCCAGAATCCCTCTCGCTAACATCCATCTTGGCTGAGCGATGCGTGCGCCACCAGGAAAGACTCTGAATTAGAATGATTGGCCAAAGACCACTCGGAAATTAATCCATCACCATAAAACCCGAGACTGCGAGCCACGCAGCAGAGCAGTTCTCCTGGGTTCCCTTACCCTACTGCTCTCCACCGGGGTGCCCTTTCCCAATAAAATCTCTTGCTTTGTCAGCACGTGTCTCCTCGGACAATTCTTTTCCAAGTGTTAGACAAGAGCCTACTCCTGAGGCCTTAAGAGGGGCCTCCCCCTTTGTACAACAAAACTTAGGCTCTGTAACAGCCTAGTGGTATAGCATGGGGTGGGAGGTGGGAGGGAAGTTCAAGAAGGAGGGGATATTTGTATACCTATGATTGATTCATATTGTTATATGGTAGAAACCAACACAATATTGTAAAGCAATTACTGTTCAATTAAAAACAACAACAAAAATCCCCCTGTCTCCAAACACAGTCATAATCATGGCAGGAGTGGTTAGAGCAATAATATATGAATTGGAGGGCTTTCTAATTCAATCCATAAATATAATAAACAATAAGCTAGTAATAAGTTCACAAAAAAGGAAGAAGTGTAGAATCTACAATCTGAAAAGTACCTTACATGACAGTCTTCTGCCCTCACTCCTTTTGTTCCCTATTCTTTCATTTCCCTACACAAGTAGGCATTAAACAATGTTAATATAGCTCTTCTTTCCTCACCTCTATGTCTTCATCAGCTCTATTGTGTGTCTACTTTTAACCAGCAAAACAGAGTTGATATAGACATAGAGGTGAGGAAGGGAGAGCTATATTAACGTTTGTTTTATTCCAAGTTGCGTAAGGAAAATAAAAGAATTGCAAACATTGTTGCTCATATTTCTGATGAAAAGAGTTGGGATTACTTATCTTGCAAACTTGAGACAAAACATTACATGTTTTTAGAGTAAAAGTTTCCATTTGTCTGACATTTTCAAAATAAAACTACATTAAGAAATTTTTCAAACCTCATCTGTTCAACCTCATTCAAATGTAAAAAATAAAAGGTGGAATCTACATTACCAATGCATTGTTATGTTAATTAATGAATACCTACCATGAAATTAATTGTAAAGAAACTTGATGTCATAAATTGCTGGGGGTCCAGCCCCGGTAGATCCAGGGAATTCGAAGGGGAGATGGCTTCAGCAATCAGGATATGATAGAATTAAAGATATAAAGAGTGGTTGAATAAGGATAACTCAGTGAGGAAATTCAGTGGAGAAAAGAGGCTGAGTAGCTTGGTTTACCTGGAAAATCAATATAACCTGTGACATCAGGTTAGCTCTGACCACGGAGACCGCAGGCGACCTCTCGAATAGCGGAAGGTGCCCCACCTTAGGCACCTCCTCGAGTGAGTCTTAGAAGCCCAGGCAAACAAGTGGTTGCAGAGGACCTCCGTGCTCCAGATAGAAACTCAGCCAGAGGTTGAGAGAAAGAATGACATGGAGAGACCAAACTTCGGTGAGCAAGGCCCACACTTTATTTTCCAAAGTAGTTTTTATACCTTAAGTTATGCATAGAGGATAATGGGGGAAGGGGTAGAGTCATGCAGTAAGCCAGGCTTTCTTCCTGCAAACTTATCATATGCAAAAGTTTAGGTGATTTGCATCATCTTCTGGCCCGAAGGCCTGTTAACATTTTAAGACTCTTTCTTCAGAAAACTTATTTTTTCTCTAAAGGTGATTAGTCTAAAGTCAGGTGCCACCCTCCAAAAGCATTAGATAAAGTTGCATTCCTACAGGGCAAAGGTGTGGTGGGCTATAACAAGAAAAAGAATTAACTCAAGGGTCCAAGGTTACAAACATTAAAGCTACTACTTACACCAATTATATTAATCAATACACTGCCAGGGACACAGCAGGTATGGGATATGGAAACTTAGCAGCAAACATTGGCCCGACAAGTGAAAAACCCTTCACCAATACAATTTCTAATCAATCTTTTAACTGCTCAAAGGAATCTGTATTTAGACAGTTTATAACATCTCATGCCTCTCACGGTTGGGAGGCTCTGAACAATCACATGTGGCCGGAAAAACCTATTCAGGCAGGCTAGAGGACTTCCAAAGGAGTTTGTAGGTTGAAACACTGTCACACCCAGGAACTTTATTAACTGGAGCTGTAAGTTAACTCTTTTTTCAGAGAGAGGTAGTGGGGGACAGCCCCCTGTAAAGTCAGAGGTGTAGGTGACAGCACAAAGCAGTAAAGTAGGCAGACTCTGGTTTTGGGGGTAGATGCTCGAGAATTTCCAGGGGACTCCTGAGGCTCGATCCCGCCTTTGCGTATGCCGAGCCTCCTTCCTCATGACCTTTGCCACAGGCGGAGTTCCTCACGCTGGCTCCCGGCAATAAATTTTACTAATCCTTAGAATTCTAAAGGTCAAATTAAAAAACAATTATTGAAGGTTAAGACTTTTACAATTAAATATGTTATGAATCTGTATTGTACTTGTAAATGTTTACTGAGACAATTTATAAATATTATACTCTATCCAATTTTGTTGTTGAAAAATACACAGGAGACAGTATTTGATATGGGATTATACAGCTTGTTCTTAGAACTTGGCAAGCAATTTTAGAAATTTTAGATATCCAAGATAGCAACTTTGAAGTTGGATGAACTCTAATCCTTGAATAAAATCAATGTAACACCCAAGATTTTCCACACAAATCATATACAATATATTTCAAAAGTATACCAAAAATAAGGGACTGAAATACACAGTTAACTAATCCATAGCCCCAGGGGTGTATGAACAGCTGGTTTATTTTTCACTACTCATAAGACTTTGAATTTAGTTTTGTTTTCTTCATTTGAACATGTGGTGCTTATAACATCCTTAATAATCAAAACTACATAGCTGTCATAAACACAAGCCCACATTACATCATACTAAGCACATAAAATATATTAAACACAATCAGCTACTTAGTGCAGAATGATTTGCAAATGATATTATACATGTAAAAGTACTTTTCAAAATGTCTCCATTAATTTTCATTTCTAATAAAATTATATATTTTTCTTCTTAGTATTTTAAAACAGAACGAATGTGTGGTTTGAACATACCTTATGAAAATTTGTCGTATTTCCTCTAAACCACATGTACAATGGAAGAAACTCATCTAACCTTTTGGCATATCTATTTGTTTTTATGAATTACAGCAAATAGGTCAGTTTATAGATTCGTTTTATAAATCTATTGCATATGCTTATGACCATTCAGATAAATCAAAGAGCGGTAAACTCAGTTCCATCAATTCATCCTATATAGAAGGATATATAAGAGGGTTGTAAACCTATAGCCATCCACTAAGTTAACTGAGTCACCCGGGTATCCAATAGAAATGTTATGTATTATGTAATGTAATAAAGTTTGGGGGTACATTTTCTTCATAACTGGAATTGCCATAGCCTTAGCAGTATAGAATAGTTCAGTCCACTAGGATCTGGGCCAACTCTGGCCTGCCACTTTTTTGTGAATAACATTTCCTTGGAACACTGATCCAACAATTCATTAGCATTTGTTTTCTATGAGTACTTTCTCCCTACAATACCAGAGTCATATAGTGTATGACTTGCAATGTAAAAATATTTACCATCTGGCTCTTCACCGGAAAACTGTGTCAAATTTTCAAATGGAGAACTATGTGTACATGTAAAAACGTTAACCTCTTCATAGGCAATAAAGAGACTAGTAATGGAAACACAGAGGACTCTTGCAGTAATCAGGACATGCATTATATGAAAGCACCCTAGTGCCAGTATTAACGCATGTTTAGATATTCAATACATGTTTATCAAAAACTGGACAACAAATTTATCTACAATATACACTGAACACACACGGAATGTCAATTAGTTAAGTGTTCATATAAATGTGAAGGGTTCTTTCTGAGTTTCATCTGTCTTGTTACTTAAAGTACTTATATGATTACTTAATAAATGTTAAAGTGTTTATATATTACTTTACATTGTATGTAAAGTTGTACCAATAACAAAAAATAATAAATTTTATGTTTTAGAATGCCCTTTATTTTCTGAATAATCTTAGAAATTATACTTTACTTTTGCATCCTGCCCTGGTCAAGCCTCTTGTTTTAAATCTAGAACACCACTACTACCAAACTGTAAGAATTTGTTCAGCTTAATATCTTTCATATGCTAAAAAGAATGATATAGTGATGAATATATGTGACTATCCATAAAGTGGTGGAAGAGGTTGGATTCTGGATATATTTTTAAGGTACAGTCAACACAATTTCCTAAATAATAGAGTGTGGAATGTGAAATGAGTCAAGGATTATTTTTACATATTTTTGTTTCTCTGAAAAACAGAGAATAAAACTGCTATTGACAGATGTAAAAAAGAATATGTGTTGTAGATTTTAAATAAAATTATGAGGAACTTATCCTATCTAAACTATTTTAACTTTACGTGGCTGATTTTGTGTTCTAGATTGTTAATACATAAAAGTATAAACGCAGATGACATCTATATTTTTCGCAAATAGATATCCTTCTAAGTGTATTTAAACAGAACAGAATAAGCTAGGATACCAGAAAATTATTTATTTTCCTATAGATTCATTTCAGTTCAGTTCCGTTCAGTCGCTCAGTCGTGTCCGACTCTTTGCAACACCATGAATCGCAGCACGCCAGGCCTCCCTGTCCATCACCAACACCCGGAGTTCACTTAGACTCACCTCCAACGAGTCAGTGATGCCATACAGCCATCTCATCCTCTGTCGTCCCCTTCTCCACCTCCCCCCCAATCCCTCCCAGCATCAGAGTCTTTTACAATGAGTCAACTCTTTGCATGAAGTGGCCAAAGTACTGGAGTTTCAGCTTCAGCATCATTCCCCCCAAAGAAATCCCAGGGCTGATATCCTTGAGAATGGACTGGTTGGATCTCCTTGCAGTCCAAGAGACTCTCAAGAGTCTTCTCCAACACCACAGATCAAAAGCATCAATTCTTTGGTGCTCAGCCTTCTTCACAGTCCAACTCTCACATCCATACATGACCACAGGAAAAACCATAGCCTTGACTAGACGGACCTTTGTTGGCAAAGTAATGTCTCTGCTTTTCAATATGCTATCTAGGTTGGTCATAACGTTCTTTCCAAGGAATAAGCGTCTTTTAATTTCATGGCTGCAGTCACCATCTGCAGTGGTTTTGGAGCCCCAGAAAATAAAGTCTGACACTGTTTCCACTGTTTCCCCATCTATTTCCAATGAAGTGATGGGACTGGATGCCATGATCTTCTTTTTCTGAATGTTGAGCTTTAAGCCAACTTTTTCACACTCCACTTTCACTTTCATCAAGAGGCTTTTGAGTTCCTCTTCACTTTCTGCCATAAGGGTGGTGTCATCTGCATATCTGAGGTTACTGATATTTCTCCCGGCAATCTTGATTCCAGCTTGTGTTTCTTCCAGTCCAGCATTTCTCATGATGTACTCTGCATATAAGTTAAATAAACAGGGTGACAATATACAGCCTTGACGTACTCTTTTTCCTATTTGGAACCAGTCTGTTGTTCCATGTCCAGTTCTAACTGTTGCTTCCTGACCTGCATACAGGTTTCTCAAGAGGCAGGTCAGGTGGTCTGGTATTCCCGTCTCTTGAAGAATTTTCCACAGTTTATTGTGATCCACACAGTCAAAGGTTTTGGCATAGTCAATAAAGCAGAAATAGATGTTTTTCTGGAACTCTCTTGCTTTTTCCATGATCCAGCAGATGTTGGCAATTTAATCTCTGGTTCCTCTGCCTTTTCTAAACTAGCTTGAACATCTGGAATTTCACGGTTCACATATTACTGAAGCCTGGCTTGGAGAATTTTGAGCATTACTTTACTAGTGTGTGAGATGAGTGCAATTGTGAAGTAGTTTGAGCATTCTTTGGTATTGCCTTTCTTTGGGATTGGAATGAAAACTGACCTTTTCCAGTCCTGTGGCCACTGCTGAGTTTCCCAAATTTGCTGGCATATTGAGCATAGCACTTTCACAGCATCATCTTTCAGGATTTGAAAGAGCTCAACTGGAATTCCATCCCTTCCACTAGCTTTGTTCGTAGTGATGCTTTCTAAGGCCCACTTGACTTCACATTCCAGGATGTCTGGCTCTAGATGAGTGATCACACCATCATGATTATCTGGGTCGTGAAGATTTTTTGGACACTTCTTCTGTGTATTCTTGCCACCTCTTCTTAATATCTTCTGCTTCTGTTAGGTCCATACCATTACTGTCCTTTATCAAACCCATCTTTGCATGAAATGTTCCTTTGGTATCTCTGATTTTCTTGAAGAGATCCCTAGTCTTTCCCAGTCTGTTGTTTTCCTCTATTTCTTTGCATTGATCGCTAAGGAAGGCTTTCTTATCTCTTCTTGCTGTTCTTTGGAACTGTGCATTCTGATGCTTATGTCTTTCCTTTTCTCCTTTGCTTTTTGCTTCTCTTCTTTTCACAGCTATTTGTAACGCCTCTTCAGACAGCCATTTTGCCTTTTTGCGTTTCTTTTCCATGGGGATAGTCTTGAACCCTATCTCCTGTTCAATGTCATGAACCTCAGTCCATAGTTCATCAGGCACTCAAACTATCAGATCTAGTCCCTTAGATCTATTTCTCACTTCCACTGTATAATCATAAGGGATTTGATATAGGTCATACCTGAATGGTCTAGTGGTTTTCCCTACTTTCTTCAATTTTAGTCTGAATTTGGCAATAAGGATTTCATGATCTGAGGCACAGTCAGCTCCTGGTCTTGTTTTTGTTGACTGTATAGAGCTTCTCCGTCTTTGGCTGCAAAGAATATAATCAATCTGATTTCAGTGTTGACCATCTGGTGATGTCCATATGTAGAGTCTTCTCTTGTGTTGTTGGAAGAGGGTGTTTGCTATGACCAGTGCATTTTCTTGGCAAAACTCTCTTAGTCTTTGCCCTGCTTCATTCTGTATTCCAAGGCCAAATTTGCCTGTTACTCCAAGTGTTTCTTGACTTCCCACTTTTGCATTCCAGTCCCCTATAATGAAAAGGACATCTTTTTTGGGTGTTAGTTCTAAAAGGTCTTATAGGTTTTCATAGAACCATTCAACTTCAGCTTCTTCAGCGTTCCTGGTTGGAGCATAGACTTGGATTACTGTGCTATTGAATGGTTTGCCTTGGAAACGAACAGGGATCATTCTGTCGTTTTTGAGATTGCATCCAAGTACTGCATTTTGAACTATTTTGTTGACCATGATGGCTACTCCATTTCTTCTAAGGGATTCCTGCCCACATAGTAGATATAATGGTCATCTGAGTTAAATTCACCCATTCCAGTCCATTTCAGTTCACTGATTTCTAAAATATTGACGTTTACTCTTGCCATCTCTTGTTGGACCACTTCCAATTTGCCTTGATTCATGGACCTAACATTCCAGGTTCCTATGCAATATTGCTGTTTACAGCATCAGACCTTGCTTCTATCACCAGTCACATCCACAGCTGGGTACTGTTATTGCTTTGGCTCCATCCCTTCATTCTTTCTGGAGTTATTTCTCCACTGATCTCCAGTAGCATATTGGGCCCCTACTGACCTGGGGAGTTCCTCTTTCAGTATCCTATCATTTTGCCTTTTCATACTGTTCATGGGGTTCTCAAGGCAAGAATACTGAAGTGGTTTGCCATTCCCTTCTCCAGTGGACCACATTCTGTCAGATCTCTCCACCATGACCCACCAGTCTTGGGTGAACCCATAAGCATTTCTTAGTTTCACTGAGTTAGACAAGGCTGTGGTCCTAGTGTGATTAGATTGACTAGTTTTCTGTGAGTATGGTTTCAGTGTGTCTGCCCTCTGATGCCCTCTGGCAACACCTATCGTCTTACTTGGATTTTTATTACCTTGGGCATGGGGTATCTCTTCATGGCTGCTCCAGCAAAGCGCAGCTGCTGCTCCTTACCTTAGACGAGGGGTATCTCCTCACTGCTGCCCTTCCTGACCTTCAATGTGGGATAGTGCCCCTAGGCCCTCCTACGCCCATGCAGCCACTGCTCCTTGGACGTAATCCCATAGATTACCAAACCTAAAAAAAAAAAAAAAAGTTTTGAAATAATAGCAGAATCAAGGACTCAAGTGTCAATCTTTTGATGCCTCAGTTTCCCATATTAGGACATCAGTTACTTTGGAACTAATATCCTGGGAATGTTAGAATGCTAGACAATAATTTATATTGAAATAAATTGCTTTTATTAACAGTGTAGAGAAAGATGAGTACTTTCGAAAATGCATACATAAATTTAAATATATTTTCAAAACATCAAATATTTAGCATTTCCCACTATTCCACTATGGTGTTATGAAGTCAATTTGATTTCCCAACTGAATGAACATTCTCACACCTTCTTTTTCATGCAATGAACTGAATGGACTGTAATTTATGGTTACAATGTGTATTGTCACCAGGGGAAGAAATATAGCTATATATAAAAGTATACACTTTTTTCTTTCCTTAAAACTCCATCCCAGTCACCTTCAATGAACATTAGATTCAGGCTATGTTACTGTTCCTTGGGCTACGTGAATGCAGTGTGGAACTCTATTAGTCTTCTGAATGGAAAAATACAACTTCTTTTAAAATAAAACTAAAAGGAAATAATTTTAGGTTAAATGAAGAATGACAATATAATCTTGAAGAACAAAATCAAATTGTCCTAATTCACATTACTTGAAATGAAGCTTTATAAACTATCAATTTGTTTATACCCTAAATACTGTCTGCAGTAATGGCAGTATTAAAGAGACTGTATATCCATGCCTATGTTGTCAGAAATGGGAAGAACAACTTCTCAAGAGGAAACTCCTCAGACGTGTTAACAATACAAGCATGTACTACTATCCCAATAGCAGGCCAATAAACTGAGAGATGGGATGTTGGAGCAAGGAATAGGGACTTTATTTGGAAAGCCAGAGAAGATGGTGGATTAGTGTTCCAAAGAATCATTTTATCTGAGTTATAATTCAGGCTTCTTTTATACACAAAGGAGAAGGGTGTGGCTGCTAATTGCAAACTTCATGGTGCTGGCCAGACCCAGGAAGAAGTGTGATAATCCTTTGTTCTTTCAGTTGACCATGTAGGTCAGGATATTCCTGTAAACCTCCAACAAGACAAATGTTACTCTTTGTTTTGCAGCTGCAACGGTGCACAAACACGGCCAAGAGAAGTTATCCCACCTTCGAAGTCAGGGGCAGAAGACAGGAGGACCCCATGCACGAGGAATGGCGGCCAAGAGGGGCTACCCCACGTCCAAGGTCAGGGGCTGCAGCCGAGAGTGCCAGGGTCCGACAGCGCAGGAGCAGCTGAGAGGAGCTACCCCATGTACAAGGAGCAGTGGCTGCATGGGCACAGGAGAGGCTAGAGAAACTACTCCACGTTCAAGGTCAGGAGGGGTGGCAGTGAGGAGATATCCCTTGTCCAAGGTAAGAGAAACCCAAGTAAGATGGTAAGTGTTGCGAGAGGAAATCAGAGGGCAGACACACTGAAACCATAATCATAGACAACTAGCCAATCTGATCACACGGACCACAGCCTTATCTAACTCACTGAAGCTAAGCCATGCCATGTGGGGCCACCCAAGATGGGTGGGTCATGGAGGAGAGGTCTACAGAATGTGGTCCACTGGAGAAGGGAATGACAAACCACTTCAGTATTCTTGCCTTGAGAACCCCATTAACAGTGTGAAAAGGACAAAAGATAAGACACTGAAAGATGAACTCCCCAGGTCTGTAGGGGCCAAACATGCTACTGGAGATCAGCGGAGAAATAACTCCAGAAAGAATGAAGGGATGGAGCCAAAGCAAAAAGAATACACAGTTGTGGATGTGACTGGTGAAAGAAGCAAGGTCCAATGCTATAAAGAACATTGTTGCATAGGAACCTGGAATGTTAGGTCCATGAATCAAGGCAAATTGGAAGTGGTCAAACAGGAGATGGCAAGAGTGAACGTCGACACTCTAGGAATCAGCGAACTAAAATGGACTGGAATGGGTGAATTTAACTCAGATGACCATTATATCTACTACTGTGGGCAGGAATCCCTTAGAAGAAATGGAGCAACCATCATGGTCAACAAGAGTCCAAAATGCAGTACTTGGATTCAATCTCAAAAACGACAGAATAATCTCTGTTCATTTCCAAGGCAAACCATTCAATAGCACAGTAATCCAAGTCTATGCCCCAACCAGGAATGCTGAAGAAGCTGAAGTTGAACGGTTCTATGAAGACCTACAAGACCTTTTAGAACTAACACCCAAAAAAGATGTCCTTTTCATTATAGGGGACTGGAATGCAAAAGAGGGAAGTCAAGAAACACCTGGAGTAACAGGCAAATTTGGCCTTGAAATACAGAATGAAGCAGGGCAAAGACTAATAGAGTTTTACCACAGAACACATGGTCATAGCAAACACCCTCTTCCAACAACACAAAAGAAGACTACACATTAACATCACCAGATGGTCAACACCAAAATCAGATTGATTATATTCTTTGCAGCCAAAGATGGAGAAGCTCTATATAGTCAGCAAAAATGAGACTGGGACCTGACTGTGTCTCAGATCATGAGCTCCTTATTGCCAAATTCAGACTTAAATTGAAGAAAGTGGAGAAAACCACTAGACCATTCAGGTATGACCTAAATCAAATCCCTTATGATTATACAGTGGAAGTGAGAAATAGATCTAAGGGACTAGATCTGATAGTTTGAGTGCCTGATGAACTATGGACACAGCTTCATAGCATTGTACAGGAGACAGGTATCAAGACCATTCCCATGGAAAATAAATGCAGAAAAGCAAAATGGCTGTCTGGGGAGACCTTACAAATAGCTGTAAAAAGAAGATAAGCAAAAAGCAAAGGAGAAAAGGAAAGATATAAGCATCTGAGCGCAGAGTTCCAAAGAATAGCAAGAAGATATAAGAAAACATTCCTCAGCAATCAGTGCCAAGAAACATAGGAAAACAATAGAATGGGAAAGACTAGAGATCTTTTCAAAATAATTAGAGATTCCAAGGGAACATTTCATGCAAACATGGGCTCGATAAAGTAACAGAGGCAGAAGATATTATGAAGAGGTGGCAAGAATACACGGAAGAACTGTACAAAAAAGATCTTCACAACCAAGATAATCACGGTGGTATGACCACTCACCTAGAGCCAGACATCCTGGAATGTGAAGTCAAGTGGGCCTTAGAAAGCATCACTACGAACAAAGCTAGTGGAGGTGATGGAATTCCAGTGGAGCTATTTCAAATCCTGAAAGATGATGCTGTGAAAGTGCTGTGCTCAATATGCCAGCAAATTTGGGAAACTCAGCAGTGGCCACAGGACTGGAAAAGGTCAGTTTTCATTCCAATCCCAAAGAAAGGCAATCCCAAAGAATGCTCAAACTACTTCACAATTGCACTCATCTCACACACTAGTAAAGTAATGCTCAAAATTCTCCAAGCCAGTCCTCAGCAATACATGAACCGTGAAATTCCAGATGTTCAAGCTCGTTTTAGAAAAGGCAGAGGAACCAGAGATCAAATTGCCAACATCTGCTGGATCATGGAAAAAGGAAGAGAGTTCCAGAAAAAGATCTATTTCTGCTTTATTGACTATGCCAAAACCTTTGACTGTGTGGATCACAATAAACTGTGGAAAATTCTGAAAGATATGGGAATACCAGACCACCTGATCTGCCTCTTGAGAAATCTGTATGCAGTTCAGGAAGCAACAGTTAGAACTGGACATGGAACAACAGACTGGTTCCAAATAGGAAAAGGAGTACATCAAGGCTGTACGTTGTCACCCTGTTTATTTAACTTATATGCAGAGTACATCATGAGAAATGCTGGGCTGGAAGATGCATAAACTGAAATCAAGATTGCCGGGTGAAATATCAATAACCTCAGATATGCAGATGACACCACCCTTATGGCAGAAAGTCAAGAGGAACTGAAGAGCCTCTTGATGAAAGTGAAAGAGGAGAGTGAAAAAGTTGGCTTAAAACTCATCATTCAGAAAACGAAGATCATGGCATCTGGTCCCATCACTTCATGGAAAATAGATGGGGAAACAGTGGAAACAGTGTCAGACTTTATTTTGGGGGAGGGGGGCTCCAAAATCACTGCAGATTGTGACTGCAGCCATGAAATTGAAAGACACTTACTCCTTGGAAGTAAAGTTATGACCAACCCAGATAGCATATTCAAAAGCAGAGACATTACTTTGCCAACAAAGGTCCGTCTAGTCAAGGCTATGGTTTTCCAGTGGTCATGTATGGATGTGAGATTTGGACTGTGAAGAAAGCTGAGCAATGAAGAATTGGTTCTTTTGAACTGTGGTTTTGGAGAAGACTCCTGAGAGTCCCTTGGAGTGCAAGGAGACCCAACCAGTCCATTCTGAAGGAGAATAGCCCTAGGTGTTCTTTGGAAGGACTAATGTTAAAGCTGAAGCTCCAGTACTTTGGCCACCTCATGCAAAGAGCTGACTCATTGGAAAAGACTCTGATGCTGGGAGGGATTGGGGACTGGAAGAAAAGGGGATAATAGAGGATGAGATGGCTGGATGGCATCACTGACTTGATGGACGTGAGTTTGAGTGAACTCCGGGAATTGGTGATGGACAGGGAGGTCTGGCGTGCTGCGTTTCTTGGGGTCACAAAGAGTCAGACACAACTGAGTGACTGAACTGAACTGATCTTTGTATGAATAGAAATGTGTTATTTTTTAATCAAACCTTGCAGGCATAGCCTTAAGAAAGTGCTACTATGTATATTTCAGGTTATCAGCAACAACATTCTTTAATTATTTGAGGAGACAAGTCAAGTCAGCATGACTAAGCAACAGAGTACATAAATTAGAGCCAAACGGATAGATGCAATATGGTGTCAGGTTGTTTTTTGTTAACAAATGTACCTTGAAAACACCAAAAACAATCTAGCAGATGATTACTTAATATGTCTGAATTTTAGCTTATCATCCAATAAAATATGAGACCTTTTTTTCCGTCTCCTAAGAACATATGCAAAATGCTTTAAAACTTCTTCTATTTAGGCATAAAATCTAGTCTGAAATTATGAGTCATTAAGCAAAGTTATCTGGATAACCAATACATTTATGCCATATTTAAAGTACTATAGACCAGAAAATATTCAGGTTTTGCTACAATATCATGATGGAGAGATGAAGTTACAGGAACAATCCACTGAGGCTCTGTGGTACATGACTGGCGTTTCAAACTTTCAGTTCTTATATTACATGACCCAAGACTAATTCTCACTGCCAAGAAGTTAAAACCAATGTTTACCAAGTAGATGTGCAATTTGAGATAAAAATTTATGAATATTTTGCTATGACGAACATTTATTTTAATGCCTTTCATTTTATTTTTTTAATATTTTTTCTTTTTTTAAATTTAAACTTATTTATTTTAATTGGAGGCTAATTACTTTACAATATTGTATTAGTTTTGCCATACATCAACATGAATCTGCCACGGGTATACACGTGTTCCCCATCCTGAACCCCCCTCCCACCTCCCTCCCCATACCATCTCGCTAGGTCATCCCAGTGCACCAGCCCCAAGCATCCTGTATCCTGTATCGAACCTGGACTGGCTATTCGTTTCTTATATGATATCATACATGTTTTAAAGCCATTCTCCCAAATCGTCCCACCCTCGCCCTCTCCCACAGAGTCTAAAAGAGTGTTCTATACATCTGTGCCTCTTTTGCTCTCTCACATACAGGATTATCGTTACCATCTTTCTAAATTCCTTATATATGCGTTAGCATAAAGTATTGGTGTTTTTCTTTCTGGCTTACTTCACTCTGTATAACAGGCTCCGGTTTCATCCACCTCATTAGAACTGATTCAAATGTATTCTTTTTAATGGCTGAGTAATACTCCATTGTGTATATGTACCACTGCTTTCTTATCCATTCATTTGCTGATGGACATCTAGGTTGCTTCCATGTCCTGGTTATTATAAACAGTGCTGCAATGAATACTGGGATACACGTGTCTCTTTCAATTCTGGTTTCCTCAGTGTGTATGCCCAGCAGTGGGATTGCTGGGTCGTATGGCAGTTCTATTTCCAGTTTTTTAAGGAATCTCCACACTGTTCTCCATAGTGGCTGTACTAGTTTGCATTCCCACCAACAGTGTAAGAGGGTTCCTTTTTCTCCACACCCTCTCCAGCATTTATTGCTTGTAGACTTATGAATCACAGCCATTCTGATTGGCGTGAAATGGTACCTCATTGTGGTTTTGATTTGCATTTCTCTGATAGTGAGTGATGTTGAGCATTTTTTCATGTGTTTGTTAGCCATCTGTATGTCTTCTTTGGAGAAATGTCTGTTTAGTTCTTTGGCCCATTTTTTTATTGGGTCATTTATTTTTCTGGAACTGAGCTGCAGGTGTTGCTTATATATTTTCAAGATTAGTTGTTTGTCAGTTGCTTATTTGCTATTATTTTCTCCCATTCTGAAGGCTGTCTTTTCACCTTGCTTATAGTTTCCTTTGTTGTGCAGAAGCTTTTAATTTTAATTAGGTCCCATTTGTTAATTTTTGCTCTTATTTCCAATATTCTGGGAGGTGGATTCATAGAGAATCCTGCTGTGATTTATGTCGGAGATTGTTTTGCCTATGTTCTCCTCTAGGAGTTTTATAGTTTCTGGTCTTACATTTAGATCTTTAATCCATTTTGAATTTATTTTTGTGTATGGTGTTAGAAAGTGTTCTAGTTTCATTCTTTTACAAGTGGTTGACCAGTTTTCCCAGCACCACTTGTTAAAGAGATTGTCTTTAATCCATTGTATATTCTTGCCTCCTTTGTCAAAGTTAAGGTGTCCATAGGTGCGTGGGTTTATCTCTGGGCTTTTTATTTTGTTCCATTGATGTATATTCCTGTCTTTGTGCCAGTACCATACTGTCTTGATGACTGTGGCTTTGTAGTAGAGCCTGAAGTCAGACAGGTTGATTCCTCCAGTTCCATTTAAATCATAATAATGCTGCTGCTGCTAAGTCACTTCAGTCGTGTCTGACTCTGTGCAACCCCATAGACAGCAGCCCACCACGCTCCCCTGTCCCTGGGATTCTCCAGGCAACAACACTGGAGTGGGTTGCCATTTCCTTTTCCAATGCGTGAAAGTTAAAAGTGAAATTGAAGTCGCTCAGTCGTGGCTGACTAGTGACCTCATGGAATGTAGCCTACCAGGCTCCTCTGTCTATGGGAGTTTCCATGAAAGAGTACTGGAGTGGGTTGCCATTGCCTTCTCCGTTTACATCTTCTCCATTTAAATAATAAGAAGATGTAAATAGACATTTCTCTCAACAGGCATATCGGTTACCAAAACACATGAAAACATGCTCAACATAAGTAATTATTAGAGCAATACAGTTCAAAGGTACAATGAGATATCTCCTCACACTGGTCAGAATTGCTATCATCAAAAAAAAATCTATAAACAATAAATGCTGGAGAGGGTGTGTAGAAATGGAAACCTTCCTATACTGTCGATGGGAATGTGAATCCACAGCCAATATGAAGAACAGTTGGGAGTTTCCTTTAAAAAACTAAAAATAAAGCTATCTTATGACCCAGCAGTCCCACTCTGCATGTAACCAGAGAAAACTATAATTCAAAAAATACATGCACCCCAATTTTCATTGCAGTACTGTTTACAATATCCAGGGTGTGGAAGTGATGTAAATGCCCATCAACAGAGGAATGTGTAAAAAAATGTGGTACATAATACACAATGAAATATTAAAAATAAAAAAGAATAAAACAGTGCCTTTTGTAAAGCTGTGGATGAACCTGAGGGCTGTCATAATGAGTGAATGAAGTCAGGAAAAGGAAAACAAATATTGTATAATATCATGTATGAAATCTAGAGAAAAGATACAGATGGATTTATTTGTAAAGCAAAACAGAGACATATATATTAAGAACAATTTCTGGATATCAAAGAGGAAAGGGAGGAGGAATGTACTGGGACATTGAAATTGGCATATATACTACTATGTGTAAAATAGATAACAAATGATAAACTACTGTGTAGCACAACTGTACTCAATGCTAAATGGGAAGGAAATCCAAAAAAGAGAAGATATGTGTATAAGTATAGCTGATTCACTTTGCTGTAGAACAGAAGCTAACACAACATTCTAAAGCAACCACATTTCAATTAAAAAAATGACAAAAAATATATAGTTACAATTTTTTAAAAAAGAAAAATATGATTGAGACAATTAGGAATTTGAAGATACATTTTCCAGTATTGCATGAGTTTATTTTAAATTTTTATTATTATTTTAATTTTTATTGTTTATTTTTAATTTTTATAAAGAAAAAAAAAACTATTCTTCTTTGTCCCCCCCAATAAGCCAAGATTCTTATGTAACTATTTTTTTTTGCTGAACTTAATTTAAAGTTATAATACACTCTAATTTTGAAAACTATGTTCTACCCATTAAATTTGATATATATATATATATATATATATAAATCACTTATTCATCAATAATAAAAAGAGAACTAAATTTCAGCCTAGCAATATTCTAGATATCTGATTTTTGACATTCAACGGTAATCTCAAATATCATTATTTAGAGATGCTGGGAGGGATTGGGGGCAGGAGGAAAAGGGGACGGCAGAGGATGAGATGGCTGAATGGCATCATTGACTCTATGGACGTGAGTTTGAGTGAACTCTGGGAGCTGGTGATGGACAGGGAGGCCTGGCGTGCTGCAATTTATGGGGTCTCAATGGCAATCCACTCCAGAACTCTTGCCTGGAAAATCCCATGGACAGAGGAGCCTGGTAGGCTACAGTCCATGGGGTCGCTAAGAGTCGGACACAACTGAACGACTTCACTTTCACTTTTCAGTTTCATGCATTGAAGAAGGAACTGGCAACCCACTCCAGTGTTGTTGCCTGGAGAATCCCAGGGACAGGGGAGCCTGGTGGGCTGCCATCTATGGGGTCACACAGGGTCGGACACGACTGAAGCGACTTAGCAGCAGCAGCCCCAAGGAGTCAGACACGACTGAGTGACTGAACTGAACTGAACTGAACTGAATGCAATCTAACACGTTACAGGCATTTTTGCATCTGTTTTTTCCTTCATAGATGAACTTTACTTATTTTGTAACTGGAAGACGTTTTGTTACAGGAAGCATTACATTTCACACATAATCCATAAATATCAAAATAATATTTTGTTGTCAAATTCCTGTTTCATCCAATGTGATTCGTGTATCATAAGTAACAAAATAGCAAATGTTTTTGCTGTTTTATGTTTGTTTTTGGTTGAACTATGACTGTTTTCCTTTACTTGAAATGCATTCTGATAACTGAATTATTCAAAAAGTAACCAGCATACAATCTGTAAATAATTCTAATTATTTATTGAGTAATTGAAAATTAAAATCATTCTCATTCTCAAACATTTGTTTGATAAATTATTTGCCTACATGAGACAGTAATATTTCTTAGTGATCTTTCTGATAAATTTATTGATTTAGTTTTGTCAGCTGGCAAGTTTCCAAAAGCAACATATTCAAAAAACATTTTTAAAAATCCTTTAATCCATTTTTTGGACTTTAAACAAGAATTCATCTACTCTGAAGGTATAATACTTCTATTACCACAACCAACATAGATTAATACTGTTCTTTTCATCGTCCCACCATTAACAGCAGTATATCTCACCAGTGAACATAATTATTAGCATTTCTCATGTATACCATCTTGTTTCACTGTTCTTCACAAACACGAAATAACATATCAAGGCTTTTCATCTTTATTTTCACCAAAAATATGAATGTTTATTTTGAAAAATGTAGAGCTAAGTTATCATATTTCAAGTACATCATTTATACATTACATATGTATGGTGTTGAAGTTTAAAAAATCTATTTACATTAATAATTACAAAATGTGGAACTATCATTACATAAATTAATGTAATTAGTTTTATATATTTAAAGTAATACAACTGTGATGATTACACTGAAATTTTCCTCTAATACATGCTAAATAGGTAGGCACTTATTCCATATGTGCTGAGATTTTTTTGTTTGTTTGTTTTTCTTTCATATATTACTAATATTATACTTGGTTTTATATATCGACTTACCCAAGGTTATGTGCTGGGTGCTAAGTTGATTCCAGGGTATCTTCCCTACCCAAGAATCAAATCCAGGTCTCCCGCATTGCAGGCGGATTCTTTACCAGCTGAACCACAGAGGAAGCCCAAGAATACTGGAGTGAGTATCCTATGCCTTCTGCAACTGATCTTCCCCACCCAGGAATGGAACCAGGGTCTCCTGCATAGCAGGTGGATTCTTAGAGTAATCAAAATATTTAACAGATAACGGAGGTATTAACAGCTTTAAAGTCTATATTAGGAAAATATTTTTCTTATCAAATTGTAAGACTGTAATAATAGATATTATTATAAAAAATTGCAAATCTGTCATTTGCTTCTATAATTTATTACAATATTGTATATTAATTGTATACAGTGTCTGACATTTTGTGTAATGTTTTATCATTAGACAACAAAATGAGAAGTAGCTGACTTTTGGTTAATTCTTCAGATTAACTTGATTGAACCTACTAACTATGCAATCAGTAAATATAGACATTCAAACACATGATTAAGTTAGTTAAAATATCATTACTAAATGTAATATTTTTTCTTCCAATATTTCAGATCTTAATCTTGTTTGTTGATTCCCTGGTGATTATATATATCCACAGAAGACCAAATCATTCCAAACTGAATTGAATGAAATATATTTTCTCTGCCAATTCTTTAAACATAAGAACATACTAACAAAATATTTATTATCTGATGATACCCTTTGCTGTTTTCATATCACTCAGTATGTTTATTGTTACAGACCATTCTTACTGAATCTGAAGAGACAGCTCCGAAAGTATGCAAGAAAGCTAGATACATAATTCTAAGCTTGTAATAAAGAAAAATATTATATTTTAATAATTTTACTTCTGTGTTCACACACATATAAAAATTAACAGATATAATAAAAATTTAATCATATCAAGATAATTTAGTTTAGTATGATGACCATTTAAATAGGCTAAAAATATCTCAGAGTGAACACAAAATCTCTCATTCATAGTCTTAAAGTGTTATCTTCCTTTTTATGAAATAATCAAGTACAATGTTTCTAGGATACTTAATAATCATAAGTATAGCTAACATAACATACATACATTGCAGTTATATCAGTTATAGTATGATGCAAATGTATTTGGGCTTCCCTGGTGGTTCAGACAGTAAAGAATCTACCTGCAATGCTGGAGACTTGGGTTTGAGCCCTTGGTCCAGATGATCCTCTGGAGAAGTGAATAGCTACCCACTCTAGTATTTTTCACCTGGAGAATTTCTTTGACAGAGAAGTCTGGTGGGCTACAGTCCACGGAGTCTCAAAGAGCAGGGAGCTGCCCGTGAGAATGGGGTCCTTTGTCTGAAGGACACAGCTCTGGGAGCTGCCTCAGTCCTTGAGGGTTTGCTTGCAAACATAGCTCTCTGTCCTGCCACCCCAGAGATTAGGCGCTTATTTACTGCAGGCACCTGGAGTTCTGTGCAAACTTCTCACGCACAGAGAAATGTTATCTGGTGTAAGAAATAATAACAGGGAGCCATTCCCATGCTCTCAAGATTTCTTGTGACTGTTTGTAAGATGTATAGGCTAACCAAGAAAAAATGTCAACTGTTTTGTCTCTCTCACGCTTTTCTGTATAAATATGAGATGTTGAATAAAGTTGGGGTCAGACTGCGTCCCTTCGTGGTGACGTGTCTGAACCTCTCGACCCCATCTTTGTAGTCTCTTGCTTTAGTTTCTTTCTTAGCCCCGCCGTGCACGTTCTCGGGACCTGATCGACTTTGCCGGCTGGCTCCGGCATCAAAGAGTCAGACACAACTGACTACTATATCAGCAAATTAGAGATGAAAATAATGAATTTTTAAGTTTTTGAGAGCATTCTAAATTATGAAATGAAGGTTTTAGAAGGCACAAAATAAATGTATCTTTATAATTTGTTTCATGTTGAATATGTTGAAAAAACCTAATCTCATCATTTTCTTGCCAGAATTATATCCCATCACCAATATACTTTTTCTTTAACAATTTTAACTACACTTTGTGTTGGGGACAGTTATATGAGTTTTTCCTATTATAGCTATTTGTAAGACAGCTATCTCAAATATCAAGTGAAGCATAGCGATATTTTATGGTTTTCATTTAGTCCTTAAATGATCACTGTATGACCACTGGGACAACAGTGATGGCAAATGCAATGTTTACTCTTGCAGAATTTATGTTCTTATGGAAATTCACAACTCAGTGCAACCCAGATACTGATAAGAGGACATCATGATGAAAGAATAAGAGAAGGTAAGTACCACAGTTACTCTAGAAGAGGTTTATGGAAATTATGAGTGAAAGCTAATATGTATGTTTTATAAGACTGAATAGTGCAAATTTGTCATTAGGGATCAGGAAAAACTATTCTGTATAGCAGAAAATCATGTGCTGCAAGACCTATAGATTTGTGCCCTAATTTTTTTATTTCTGTTGCCATTGTTTTAGTTCTTCCTCAGCCTTGATTTTATTACATATTTACAGATTCACAATAAATATAATCTCAAAGTGATGATAAAGGAGCCATTAGGCAAGAAGCACTCATTGTTGTTCATTATTTATATTATGACACTAAATATGTCAATATATTTTTAGTCATTAGAAAACAAGTCTCCTGAAGAATGGCACACTGATTTCTAAGTTGAGTTTCCATTACACTCCAAAAGAGAAAGAGTGGTCACAGCAGCTTTCTTCTCCAAGGCCAACAGAAAAGTTTTTCTGTTGATCTGCTTTGATAGAGTCTTATACAATATAGAGCTTCCCTTGTAGCTCAGTAAAGAATCTTCCTGAAGTGCAGGACACCCGGGTCAGGAAGATCCCCTGGAGAAGGAAATGGCAACCCACTCCAGGATTCTTGCCTGGAAAATCCCATGGAGAGAGGAGCCTGGTGGGCTGCAGTCCATGGGGTCACAAAGAGTCGGGCACGACTAAGTAACTAACACTCATTTACTTACTATACAATATAATGTACTTATGGGAGTGACATCTTTCCAGCTTTGTTGTGTCTTATTAATAATAAACAAGGTAGAGTTTCCATCTTTACTCAAGGCAAGAGTGATACACAAGCCAGTGGGTCATGAAGGCTGTTCCTTAAGGTATCCATCCTTTCTTTGTGTGTCTAGTGAACTCATGTGTAATTCTTTGCAATCCAGTGTACTATAGTCTGCCAGGTCCTCTGGCCATGGGATTTTCCAGGCCAGAATACTGGAGTGAGTTGCCATTCCCTTCTCCAGGGAATCTTCCTGACCCAGGGATCGAACCTGAGTCTCTTGCATTGGCATTCGTATTCTTCACCACTGAGCCACCTGGGAAGCCACACCTGGGAAGAGCAGTGGCTGTGATGACGCAGGAGCACAGCCGAGGGGAGCTACCCCATGACCAAGGGAGGGAACAGTGGCTGCGCTTTGCTGGAGCAGCCGTGAAGAGATACCCCACGTCCAAGGTAAGAGAAACACAAGTAAGACGGTAGGTGTTACGAGAGGGTATCAGAAGGCAGACACAATGAAACCATAATCAGAGACAACTAGCCAATCTGATCACACAGACACAGCCTTGTATAACACAATGAAACTAAGCCATGTCTTGTGGGGCCACCCAAGATGGACAGGTCATGGTGGAGAAGTCTGACAGAATGTGGTCCATTGGAGAAGGGAATGGCAAACCACTTCAGTATTCTTGCCTTGAGAACCCCACGAACAGTATGAAAAGGCAAAAAGATAGGACACTGAAAGATGAACTCCCCAGGTTTGTAGGGGCCAAACATGCTACTGGAGATCAGTGGAGAAATAACTCCAGAAAGAATGAAGGGATGGAGCCAAAGAAAGAACAACAGCCAGTTGTGGATGACACTGGTGATAGAAGCATGGTTTCACGTTGTAAAGAGCAATAGTGCATAGGAACCTGGAATGTTAGGTCTATGAATCAAGGCAAATTAGAAGTGGTCAAACAGGAGATGATAAGAGTGAACATCGACATTCTAGGGATCAGAGAACTAAGATGGAGTGGAATGGGTGAATTTAACTCAGATGACCATTATATATACTACTGCGGGCAGGAATCCCTTAGAAGAAATGGAGTAGTCATCATATTCAACAAAAGGGTCTGAAATGCAGTACATGGATGCAATTTCAAAAGTGACAAAATGATCTCTGTTCATTTCAAAGGCAAATCATTCAGTATTATGGTAATTCAAGTCTATGCCCAGACCAGGAATGCTGAAGAAGCTGAAGTTGAACGGTTCTGAGAAGACCTACAAGACCTTCTAGAACTAACACCCCAAAAAGATGTCCTTTTCATTATAGGGGACTGGAATGCAAAAGTGGGAAATCAAGAAGCACATGGAGCAACAGGCAAATTTGGCCTTGGAGTACATAATGAAGCAGGTCAAAGGCTAACAGAGTTTTGCCAAGAGAACGCACTGGTCACAGCAAACACCCACTTCCAACAACACAAGAGAAGACTCTACACATGGACATCACCAGATGGTCGACACCAAAATCAGACTGATTATATTTTTTGCAGCCAAAGATGGAGAAGCTCTAGATAGTCAGCAAAAACAAGACCAGGAGCTGACTGTGGCTCAGATCATGAACTCCTTATTGCCAAATTCAGACTGAAATTGAAGAAAGTGGAGAAAACCACTAGGCCATTCAGGTATGACCTAAATCAAATCCCGTATGACTACACAGTGGAAGTGAGAAATAGATTTAACGGACTAGATCTGATAGACAGAGTGTCTGATGAACTATGGATGGAGGTTCATGACATTTTACAGGGGACAAGAAGCGAGGCCATCCCCACGAAAAACAAATTGAAAAAGGAAAAATGGCTGTTGGAGGAGGCCTTACAAATAGCTGTGAAAAAAGAGAAGTAAAAAGCAAAGGAGAAAAGGAAAGATACACCCATCTGAATGCAGAATTCCAAAGAATAGCAAGGAGAGATAAGAAAGCCTGCCTCAGCGATCATGCCAAGAAATAGAGGAAAACAA
This sequence comes from Bos indicus, assembly GCF_029378745.1. Classification (NCBI taxonomy): domain Eukaryota; kingdom Metazoa; phylum Chordata; class Mammalia; order Artiodactyla; family Bovidae; genus Bos; species Bos indicus. The sequence continues at coordinate 7,050,762 of NC_091771.1, forward strand.
TAGAATGGGAAAAACTAGAGATCTCTTCAAGAAAATTAGAGATACCAAGGGAATATTTCATGCAAAGATGGTCTCGATAAAGAACAGAAATGGTACGGAGCTAAGAGAAGCAGAAGAGATTAAGAAGAGGTGGCAACAATACACAGAAGAACTGTACAAAAAAGATCTTTATGACCAAGATAATCACGATGGTGTGATCATTGACCTAGAGTCAGACATCCTGGAATATGAAGTCAAGTGGGCCTTAGAAAGCATCACTAGGAACAAAGCTAGTGGGGGTGATGGAATTCCAGTGAAGCTCTTTCAAATCCTGAAAGATGATGCTGTGAAAATGCTGCACTCAATATGCCAGCAAATTTGGAAAACTCAGCAGTGGCCACAGGACTGGAAAAGGTCAGTGTTCATTCCTATGTCAAAGAAAGGCAATGCCAAAAATGTTCAGACTACCAGACAATTGCACTCATCTCACACGCTAGTAAAGTAATGCTCAAAATTCTCCAAGCCAGGCTTCAGCAATAGGTGAACTGTGAAATTCCAGATGTTCAAGCTGGCTTTAGAGAAGGCAGAGGAACCAGAGATTAAATTGCCAACATCTGCTGGATCTTTGAAAAAGAAATAGAGTTCCATAAAACCATCTATTTCTGCTTTATTGACTATGCCAAAGCCTTTGAATGTGTGTATCACAATAAACTGTGGAAAATTCTGAAAGAGATGGGAATACCAGACCACCTGACCTGCCTCTTGAGAAACCTGTATGCAGGTCAGGAAGCAACAGCTAGAACTGGACATGGAACAACAGACTGGTTCCAAATAGGAAAAGGAGTACGTCAAGGCTATATATTGTCACCCTGCTTATTTAATTTATATGCAGAGTACATCATGAGAAATGCTGGGCTGGAGGAAGCACAAGCTGGAATCAAGATTGCCGGAAGAATATCAATAACTTCAGATATGCAGATGACACCAACCTTATCTAGAAAGTGAAGAAGAACTAAAGAGCCCCTTGATGAAAGTGAAAGAGGAGAGTGAAAAAGTTGGCTTAAAGCTCAACATTGAGAAAGCTAAGATCATGGCATCTGGTCCCATCACTGCATGGCAAATAGACGGGGAAACAGTGACAAACTTTATTTTCTTAGGCTCCAAAATCACTGCAGATGGTGATTGCAACCATGAAATTAAAAGATGCTTACTCCTTGGAAGGAAAGTTATGACCAACCTAGACAGTATATTTAAAAGCATAGGCATTACTTTGTCAACAAAAGTCCATCTAGTCAAGGCTATGCTTTTGCCAGTGGCCATGTCTTGACGTGAGAGTTGGACTATAAAGAAAGCTGAGCACCAAAGAATTGATGCTTTTGAACTGTGGTGTTGGAGAAGACTCTTGAGAGTCCCTTGGACTGCAAGGAGATCCAACCCGTCCATCCTAAAAGAGATCAGTCCTGGGTGTTCATTTGAAGGACTGATGTTGAAGCTGAAACTCCAATACTTTGGCCACCTGATGGGAAGAGATGAGTCTTTCGAAAAGACCCTGATGCTGGGAAAGATTGAGGGCGGGAGGAGAAAGGGATGACAGAGGATGAGATGGTTGGATGGCATCACTGACTCAGTGGAGATGGGTTTGGCTGGACTCTGGGAGTTGGTGATGGACAGGGAGGCCTGGTGTGCTGTGATTCATGGAGTCGCAAAGAGTCAGACATGACTGAGAGACTGAATGAAGTGAACTCATAGCTCATTCTTCAACTTGGACAAAAATGTTAACCTTTGTTATAGAATGAACAGTGACTTGATAGTGATATCATATTACTTTTTACAGTTTTAAAATGCTTGCATCTTTCATGCATAAATGCCTTTACGGTTATAAGCTATATTCCTGTATATATATTTTCATATATATATATATATATATATATATATATATATATACCAGATGGTGACTGCAGCCATGAAATTAAAAGACACTTACTCCTTGGAAGGAAAGTTTTGACCAACCTAGACAGCATATTCAAAAGCAGAGACATTACTTTGCCAACAAAGTTTCGTCTAATCAAGGCTATGGTTTTTCCTGTGGTCATGTATGGATGTGAGAGTTGGACTGTGAAGAAGGCTGAGCACTGAAGAATTGATGCTTTTGAACTGTGGTGTTGGAGAAGACTCTTGAGAGTCCCTTGGACTGCAAGGAGATCCAACCAGTCCATTCTGAAGGAGATCAGCCCTGGGATTTCTTTGGAAGGAATGATGCTAAAGTTGAAACTCCAGTACTCTGGCCACCTCATGCGAAGAGTTGACTCACTGGAAAAGACTCTGATGCTGGGAGGGATTGGGGGCAAGAGGAGAAGGGGATGACAGAGGATGAGATAGCTGGATGACATCACTGACTCAATGGACGTGAGTCTGGGTGAACTCCGGGAGTTGGTGATGGACAGGGAGGCCTGGCATGCTGCGATTCATGGGGTTGCAAAGAGTCGGACATGACTGAGCGACTGATCTGATCTGATCTGATATAGTAGGTATGGTCTTCTTTTCAGAGTTTTCTTATTTTGTCAGATGGGCTTAACCATGCATTTTTTACTTCTTTCCATTAAGGACAGATATATTAAAAATATACTATGTGTATATACATATCATGATGCATGCAAACATTTTTGTATATATACATATTTTTATTTTGTTTTCATACTCCATGTTCTAGAAAGGATTTAAATAGGTACTGAAGTATAAAATATAAATTCCCACTTTTATTTCCAGCTCAAGTTCTTTTAAGTTGAATATACTGACATAAATTTGTGTGTGTCTACTTCTTGCTACCCAGAAAGTATTTAAGGCGTGTTTGTTGCATGTGTGCAAAGTCACTTCAGTCATATCAGATTCTTTGCGATTCTATGGACCGTAGCTCTCCAGGCTCCTCTGTGTACAGGATTTACCAGGCAAGAATACTGGCTGCTGCTGCTGCTAAGTCGCGTCAGTCCTGTCCGACTCTGTGCGAAGCCATAGACGGCAGCCCACCAGGCTCCCCCGTCCCTGGGATTCTCCAGGAAAGAACACTGCAGTGGGTTGCCATTTCCTTCTCCAATGCATGAAAGTGAAAAGTGAAAGTGAAGTCACTCAGTTGTGTCTGACTCTCAGCAACTCCATGGACTGTAGCCTATCAAGCTCCTCCGTCCATAGGATTTCCCAGGCAAGAGTACTGGAGTGGGTTGCAATTTCCTACTCAAGGGTATCTTCCCCACCCAGGATTCAAACCTGTGTCTCTTATGTCTTCTGCATTGGTAGGCAGGTCTGAAATACATTTTTTTTTTTAACTATACCACATGGCTTGTGGGATCTTAGTCCCCCAATCAGGGATTGAACTCATGTCCTCAGCACTGAAAGCATGAAGTCTTAACTACTGGACTACCAGGAAATTCCCCGTTTACATAATTTTAAGTAAAAGAAAGACTGTTTACTGATAATTCATTTGTTTTATGCTTTTGCCTATATCTGCTTTTTAATATGCCATGAAACTAGTGTTTCTCAAAATGTAAATGTATTAATAATGTGTCCTTTAGATATACTTCATTAGATCTACTGAACCATAAATCTCATGATATTGGGTCTAGAAACTGGCAGTATTACAATCTCCCAAGTGATTAATATAGATAATAATTAGAAGAGTATTTTGTGAGATGTTATGCATATGCACTGCAAAAAAAAATAAACAATGAACTTTATTAAGACTAACTATTCTGACAGGGCAAAAAGAATTACGCTGACAGGTCTGAAATAAGGAGAGAAGACATCTTGACTATGTAACCAATAATTTCAATAAAATGTGACTCTACTATGTATCAGTTCAGTTCAGTCATGTCTGACTCTTTGCAACCCCATGAATCCCAGCACGCCAGGCCTCCCTGTCCATCACCAACTCCCGGAGTCCACCCAAACCCATGTCCATTGAGTCAGTGATGCCATCCAACCATCCTATCCTCTCTCGTCCCCTTCTCCTCCTGCTCTCAATCTTTCCAGGCATCAGGGTCTTTTCAAATGAGTCAGCTCTTCATATCAGGTATGGCTATATTAAACTAAGCCTTACTTTGTAATGACAATAAAAGATAAATAATTAAACAATATTACTTATATACATAGACTACTGTTTATCTGAAGCACGGATGTAACAATGTTTTTACTTTTACAAATAAAATTTAATTACAATAGAAAATATATTTAATTACTGTTTGTGTATATTTCATGTATATAAACTATCTAAACACATATAATATGCAATATTTTAGGTGCTTTTCATGAATGATATTCTCATTTCTGTAATTTTGAAAAGGATTTCACAAACTTTCAGACCATAATATAATATCTTCTGTAACTACTATACCTCCTTATGTATTGGTGAAATAAAATACCCTGGGAAATGACTAATCATGACTTTCAAGGAGTAACACTAAATAAAACTATCCTAATATAACAAAGAGATTAAGGAAAGAAAATTTGCTGTTATTTCTTCAGTTCAGTTCAGTTCAGTTCAGTTGCTCAGTCATGTCTGACTCCTTGCAACTCCATGGACTACAGCAGGTCAGGACTCACTGTCCATTACCATTACTGGAATTTATGCAAACCCATGCCCATTGAGTCGGTGGTGCCATCCCGCCATCTCATTCTCTGTTGTCCCCTTCTCCTCCTGCCTTCAGTCTTTCCCAGCAAGGGGGTCTTTTCTAATGAGTCAGCTCTTTGCATCAGGTGGCCCAAGTATTGGTGCTTCAGCTTCAACATCAATCCTTCCAATGAATATTCAGGACTGATTTCCTTTAGGATGGCCTGGTTGGATCTCCTTGCAGTCCAAGGGACTCTCAAGAGTCTTCCCCAACAGCACAAGTTCAAAAGCATCAATTCTTCAGCTCTCAGCTTTCTTTGTAGTCCAACTCTCACATCCATACATGACTACTGGAAAAAAACATAGCCTTGATTAGACGGACCTTTGTTGGCAAAGTAATGTCTCTGCTTTTTAACATGCTGTCCAGATGGGTCATAACTTTTCTTCCAAGGAGTAAGCATCTTTTAATTTCATGGCTGCAGTCACCATCTCAAGTGATTTTGGAGCCCCACAAAATAAATTCACCCACTGTTTCCATTGTTTCCCCATCTACTTGCCATGAAGTGATGGGACCAGATGCCTTAATCTTAGTTTTCTGAATTTTGTGCTTTAAGCCAACTTTTTCACTTTCCTCTTTCACTTTCATCAGGAGGCTCTTTAGTTCTTCTTCACTTTCTGCCATAAGGATAGTTTCATCTGCATAATTGAGGTTACTGATATTTCTCCTGGCAATCTCAATTCCAGCTTGTGTTTCCTCCAGCCCAGCATTTTCATGATGTATTCTGTGTATAAGTTAAATAAGCAGGGTGACAATATACAGCCTTGACATACTCCTTTCCCTATTTGGAACCAGTCTGTTCTGTGTCCAGTTCTAAACTGTTGCTTCCTGACCTGCAAACAGATTTCTCTAAAGGCAAGTAAGGTGGTCTGGTATTTCCATCTCTTTAAGAATTTTCTACAGTTTGTTGTGATCCACACAGTCAAAGGCTTTGGCATAATCAGTAAAGCACAGATAAATGTTTTTCTGGAACTCTCTTGCTTTTTCCATGATCCAACGGATGTTGGCAATTTGACTCTGATTCCTCTGCCTTTATTAAATTCAGCTTGAATGTCTGGAAGCTCATGGTTCACGTACTGCTGAAGCTTGGAGAATTTTGAGCATTACTTTGCTAGCGTGTGAGATGAGCAATTGTGCAGTAGTTTGAGCATTCTTTGGCATTGCCTTTCTTTGGGATTGGAATGCGAACTGACCTTTTCCAGTCCTGTGGCTACTTCTGAGTTTTCCAAATCCTATTTCAAATCCTAAAAGATGATGCTGTGAATGTGTTGCACTCAATATACCAGGAAATTTGAAATTTTTTGTTTACTATTTAAGGATATAGAATTTGGTAATAAAATGTACTTTTTCTAGAAGACCCAGTCCTGTTTAAATAGTAATCTTAACTCAGGATTATATTAAGAATCGCCACAACTTGATTCATATCTGATCTTTAGCTACAGTCAGAAAAAAGAAATCTATGAATGAAATAATGCATATATTTCTATAATGTACATATATTTGACATTTCATAATGAATCTATTAGGTAGTTTATTAAATGTTTTGTTTTTTCAAACTATATTGATATTATAGAATTATAAGTTAAAAAAATTCTATGAAAGAGGTCAACTGTTGAGTAATTCAGGAATATGCTAAGTTAATCTAAAATTGAGCAATTCTGAAGTTTAGTTACAAGAAACAAGCCAAAAGTCAACATAGTAAAAGAGCAACATGGTTTTATTTGTTATTCAAATTTGACTTTGTTGTTAAAAGTAGAAGTTTTTTTGTAATCTATATTTCTGGGGGGGAGTGTGTGCTGAAAGTTTAATATCGGTTTAAGTATTAGAATTACATACTTGAGGTTGTTGCTAAGAAAAAAAAACTTCAGGTTTTGTGATGAAAATGTCAAAAGACATTTCATAAATATGGTCTATTCCTTGATAAATCCTATTCATAATTAATACATTTTCAGTAATGAATAGAAAGTTGGCTTTAGCAATATTTATGCTTTTGTAGTACAAAACTCTTTTACAAAGTGATATTCTACCAATAATGTGAAAACCTGTGTTTTTATTGTTCAAACTTTGAAATTCTCTTTACTCGCTGAATAAAAGATACTCTATTAAATCTCTTGATTGTGGGTCCTGCTACTGCTACTCCTATCCTTTCTTTGACTACTCCCATTGCTCCCCATGATTAATCATCAAAAAAGTTAACATTTGTCTTTGGGGGGGAGCCCCCAAGACTCTGATGCAGGACTTCAGACTTCATTCATTCTAAATGGTCAGTAACAACACAATGATTTCCTTGCAAGTCCAGCTTTGAGGTTACCCTGTTGGCTATCCAAAGAGACACAGATAATCAACTTTATTTCTCAGTACTCTTCTCTCAGGGCTTAGACAGCTGGCAGGCCAGAACAGGCACTGAGAGGGAAGACCATCCATAGACACTATCTCTTTTCTTTAATTTCCTAGACCAGTGCAGTCTCAGATACCAGCAGAAGAAATGGAATCCTTTCAGACAAATGTCTAACATTTCAGTTCAGTTCAGTCACTCAGTCATGTCCAACTCTTTGTGACACCATGGACTGCAGTATGCCAGACCTCCCTGTCCATCACCAACTCCTGGAGTTTACTCAAACCCATGTCCATTGAGTCAGTGATGTCATCTAACCATTTCATCCTCTGTCATCCCCTTCTCTTCCTGCCTTCAATCTTTCCCAGCTTCAGGATCATTTCAAATGAATCTGTTCTTTGCATCAGGTGGCCAAAATATTGGAGTTTCAGCTTCAGCAGCAGTCCTTCCAATGAATATTCAAGACTGATATACTTTAGGTTGGAAGGGACTCTCAAGAGTCTTCTCCAAAACCACAGTTTGAAAACATTCATTGTTTGGTGCTCAGCTTTCTTTATAGTCCAACTCTCACATCTGTGTGTAACTACTGGAAAAACCATAGCCTTGACTAGATGGACTTTTGTTGGCAAAGTAATGTCTCTGCTTTTTAATAAGCTAACACTAGTGATTAATATTTATCTTGATTAAAATCTCTGACATATCTTGCTTGGACAGACAAATTCCTTATCCTTAGATCATTTAGTCTGTTATGATACAATCTTTACTTCCTCGTTTCCTGTCATCTCTGTGTACTTTCTCACCTTTGAACTCACTTAAATTTGTATTAAATATTGGTATTCAAATCTGCCTCTGCAAATGTATTATAAGCTTCTCTGAGATAGATCTGACTTCAATAAAGTGTATAGGTCCTAGATGCTCAGCATATGTCTTCAATAAGTGAATCAATGTACTAATTGAATAATTTGTGTCATTAAGCAATTAGTATAATGACACTAATAAATATAATGACACTTTTAAATATTCAAGTTAGAAAAATTAACTGCAACTAAATTAACAAACTGTTATTTTATGTGATGCTTATATTGACCAAGACATAAACATATGAATGTAATTTTGAAAGGCATCATTCGTTATCAGGTTGTATGTAGAGTAATTCAACAACATGACAGGTGTTTCCCACTCTCTTTAGCTTCTTGTTGATTTCTATCAGTTAATGTGACATTCATAAAATAGAACACAATATCAAGGGACAGATCAAGGACAGAGGAGCAAATGTACCAGAAAAGAAGAATCTTATTAATTAAACTGCATTTCCATCCTCCTATTACATAATTTGATTGTAGCATTTGATTGCTTGTTTAGAAACTAACTTCTACACACAAAAAAATGATAATAATTTATAATAATATGAGATATTTTTATTTTTAATAATGATCTACTTTTTTCACATTTTATCTTGCTTTAAATGGATTCCTAATGATTGAATCTATAGGGACCACAAATATATGAGATCACTTAATATTAAATTCTGGTTTTAGATGTTTGCATATGTAAAATGCCCATTAACATTTACACAATATTTTATTTCTTGACAATTTTAAGGTAGTATAATGTAACTAACATATGTGTGTGTGTGCGTGTGTGTGCACGCATGTGCTGTGACCCTAGTTCTAAGCCTACATTAGATCATTACTCAACATCAAAAACATTTCATTTTCAAATTTTAAGAATAAAATACACAAAATAAAGTGAATACAATATTCCTTCCTACTCATTTTGAAAGTTTTATCACATTTTGGGCAATATATATTCAATATTATCATGGTGGTCATAATTAATTTAAATAAACCATTAATTAAAAAGAGACTGACATTAATATATGTTTTCTTTGTTGTTAAATTCCTAACAAGCACTAATTTCAATTACTCTAGAGAGTCTTAAATGTATTTATACTAGTGTTCTAGTAGAGAAAATGGCAAATGCGTATGAGTGGAAAATTTCTTTAAAATATTGTGAGTACTGTAAAATGTATTCACTGAGCCAAAATGCCTTTGCATAAACTTTTCTGAGCCATTTGGTTAACAAATTTTAGTCTCTCCTAGATGTATCAAGATTGTGTCTGAACTTTATAAGTACTAAAGGAAGTTTACTTATTTTGAAATAAAATAGAAATACTTTTATTCTTATCATGTATTTGCTTTTATAAGAAAGATTATATTAATTTCTGTTAGATGTACAGGAATGCTTTATAAATTTTTTACAGTAATAGATAATGTATCTTCTAACCAAATATCTATCTTTTCATTTTACATTTTTGAAAACCTACTTATTCATTGCAAGATATAAAATCAATTATTTCAGTTCAAGCCTTATTGATTTTAAATAGACATACTGACTTGGATTATTATATGGTCAATTTTAGATGATATTATAATTACTTTCAGAGAAGGTGATGTCACCTCACTCCAGTAGTCTTGCCTGGAAAATCCCATGGATGGAGGAGCCTGGTAGGCTGCAGTCCATGGGGTCACTTAGAGTAGGACACAACTGAGCAACTTCACTTTCACTTTTCACTTTTATGAATTGGAGAAGGAAATGGCAACCCACTCCAGTGTTTTTGCCTGGAGAATCCCAGGGACGGGGGAGCCTGATGGGGTGCTGTCTATGGGGTCGCACGAAGTCGGACACGAGTGAAGCGACTTAGCAGCTGCAGCATAATCACTTTGGGGCTTCCGTCTTGGCTCAGTCAGTAAAGAATCAGCCTGCAATGCAGGAGACTCTGGTTCTATCCCTGGGTTGGGAAGGTTCCCTAGAAGAGGAAATGGCAACCCACTCCAATATTCTTACCTGGAAAATCCCATGTACAGAGGCGCCTGGTGGGCTACAGTCCACAGGGTCACAAAGAGTCAGACACAATTTAGCAACTAAACTACCACCAACTGCTTTATTCTATTCCCACAGAAGGTATTATACAGGCACAAAAATTATCTACAGGTAGGACTTTTCTCCCCATCACATACAGCATTTCAAAGCAGCCATTTATCCTAGATAAAGTGACATTCAGATTTTGGAGCTACACTTGAACTTTAAAATAATACTAATTACTAGAGATTTTTGGATGGTCTATGGTCGATGGGTCAGAGTGGACTTAATGGAAGCAGAAGATAAATGCTGTTTTGATCTAAGTCCACTATGTTATGTTAATGCAGATGTAATCCATACTATGCTTATTTTCCCCATGTCCTGGGTGTATTATCATAATAAGAATTTTTACCAACTGAAAGAATACCCATAATGCCATCTTGCACAAAGATAATGATGATGACAATAGAGAAAGTCAAGTAGAAAGATTTGAAATCCCCACTCTCTCCCAAAATCCGTGGTCCATGGGATTTTCCAAGCAAGAATACTGGAGTGGGCCGCCATTTTCTTCTCCAGGGGATCTTCTCAACCCAGGGTTCAAACCCGGGTCTCCTGCATTGCAGAGTGGTGCTTTACCATCTGAGCCACTAGGAAAGCCCCTCTCCCAAAATAATAAATAGCAAATCAATTCCAATGGTATAACTTCAAGGGATTACAAGAATTAGTGTTATATTGAAAGATTGTAAGGATCAAAGATATTGATTCTTATCACATCCACATTTCCACTCTCCTAGGCATAGATCCAACCAGTCAGTCCATTCTAAAGGAGATCAGCCCTGGGTGTTCTTTGGAAGGAATGATGCTAAAGCTGAAACTCCAATACTTTGGCCACCTCATACGAAGAGTTGACTCATTGGAAAAGACTCTGATGCTGGGAGGGATTGGGGGCAGGAGGAAAAGGGGATGACAGAGGATGAGATGGCTGGATGGCATCATTGACTCGATGGACCTGAGTCTGAGTGAACTCTGGGAGTTGGGGGTGGACAGGGAGGCCTGGCGTGCTGCTCTTCATGGGGTCACAAAGAGTCAGACATGACTGAGTGACTGAACTGAACTGAATTAAACTGAGGCATAGATTGTATTTGAGAATGGCAGTGAATTTTTTTAAGGTTAATTACTTGTAAATATTATTGTTTAGCATTAATTGTTAATAAAAAATATTTTTTTGATGTAAACTTACTGCTTGAGCAAATCAAAGAGTCCCTGGCAATCAGTTTGAGGTTATTAAGGTGGAAAATACTGTTAACTCTAGTCCAAGGAACAGAAAATCTCCTAACAGGCTGACTTTTATCTGGAATAGATGCAAATATACATTTCCTATCTTGGAAGACTGCTGTGAAGGAAAGTTGAAGAATGTTCAGAGGGATAACTACTTAAAACAAGCTTAATTGTAGAATATTCTGTCCCACATGAATTATCTTACAGAGGTCTACTATGGATATGTTCATTGATCAAGTGTAAAGGGGACTCTATCCACCCAAAGATCCCAGCTTGTTTGATAGGCTTGTGAACAAAGTAGGTAGAATGGTAAAAATGGAGACTGTACATGGGATAAAAAACACGGATTCTCTAAACCAGGCCCAATCTAACCACCACTGCTTTTCAGTGCTGAAGTTGGAATTGGCCAACTTGAACAGTTGTTAAGAGAACATCTGCTGTGGTGCTATAAATCAGAGTGGACAAGCCAGACTTCAGGTGGCAAATTTATTACACTTAACTTTTTCCTTCACTGAAGAACTGGTAATACGTTGTCACAGAAAGAGATAATGTGTTTGGATTGGTCTTCCTTATCTATTGATATTATAATTGCTTACTTTTCCAAACAAAATTTCCCAAATCTGAGTAGCATGGCATCAGTTAGGGTGGCTTCTTTTTCACATTCTTTTTTCTAATTGACCCTCAGTATCTCTCTCTTGGCACAATGGTAAAGAATCCACCTGCCAATGCAGAAGATGCAAGAAATGTGTGTTCTGTCCCAGGGTTGGGGAAGATTCTCTGGAGTAGGAAATAGCAACCCACTCTAGTATTCTTACCTGGAAAATTCCATGGGCAGAGGAACCTGGCAGGCTAGTCTATGGAGATGCAAAGAACCGGACATGACTGAATGACTGAGCATGCACTACATCTCTCTCTCTCTCCAGGTAGTATCTATCCTCCAAATTCTACCTACATCCTTTGGACTTTTCATAGTGTAATAGTTTCTGAGTCTTCTTAAAAAGTGGCCTATTCCCAAATTAACTGTTCCACTATTCCAAAAGCAAGCACTCCACAGACTCTAAGCAGAGGCTGCAAGACTTATTATGACCAAGGCTCAAAAGTCCAAAAGTGATTCTACTGGCTCAATCAAGTCACTAAGGATATCTTGACCCAAGAAGAGGAAGGAAATAGACATCTCTTCTCAATGGCAGAGTGGTACCTACATATCAAAAGGGAAGAAATTGTTTGAATCTGTCTTAAAGATGAGCCACCATAGTTAGTTGTGTTTGTTTGCCTTTGCTAATCATAGAATATATTCAGGGAAATAAGATTATTTCTACAGAATAAAGTGATGTAGAAAAAGAAATAGATTCTATATATTCCCTTAGGATATATTATCATGTCTATAGGAAAATGCATGTTTTAATTTAATTATTTTATATAGGCATTTAGTTGATTTATTGATACATGTTATGTTAGTTTCAAGGGTACAAGAAAGTGATTCAGTTACATGTCTACATATATTCATTCTTTTTCATATTCTTTTCCCATATAGCTTATTAGGTTATTATAGAATATTGAGTAGTGTTCCCTAAGCTATAGGGTAGGTCCTTATGGATTATAGAAAAATGTTCATAAAAGTTTACTCTAACACTTTACAAATTAAACCAGTAAAAACTTACAATTGATGAAAAATAAAAGTAGGTGAATAAAATTTCTTCTTCATTTTTTTCCTCTTAATGTTTTTGTCTATAGACTGTTAAATACCATGATATAGTACAAGGACCAAAATCAGAGGGGAAAAAAATATCACCTAGAGTTCCTGAACTTGGGTCTGAATACTGCAAGAGATAAATATTTACATATCTTCTGTTTGGCTGATTGTCTTCCTCCTTTTCTTCCTTCTTCTTTCTATACCTCCCTCTCCTTCCCTCCTGCCTCCTTTCCTCCCTTGCTCTCTACCTTCCTTCCTTATTTCCTGTCTCCTCTTTGGAAAAGGAATAAATTTTTAATCAGTCATATGAGGGTTGGCCTCTCGGATGGCTCAGTGGGTAAAGAATCCACCTGCAATACAGGAGATCCCGGTTCGATTCCTGGGTCAGGAAGATCCACTTGAGAAGGGATAGGCTACCCACTTCAGTATTCGTGGGCTTCCTTTGTGGCTCAGCTGGTAAAGAATCCTCCTGGAATGTGGGAGACCTGGGTTTGATCTCTGGATTTGGAAGATCCCCTGGAGAAGGGAAAGGTTACCCACTCTAGTATTCTGGCCTGGAGAATTCCATGGACTGTATAGTCCATGGGGTCGCAAAGAGTAGGACACAACTGAGCGACTTTCATTTGAGTGGCTTTCATTTCACTGGCTTCATGAACTTCACTGTCTTCATTTTATAAGGGTTAGTTGAACAGTTACCATTGCATTTTATTAGGAACATATTTTGTTTGCTTTTTAAATTGGAACTGCAATCAGGAAAAATTGTTATATTGATTGTAACATCCCAAATATGGAATATAGTGAATGTTTTGACTTGTTTAGGTGTTAAGCAATGTAACCCCCTTCTTATACATTGGGACTTTTAGCACTGCATGAGTTTTTGCCAGTCAGGTATGCTTATTTGGAACTTTTAATCTGATCTAGTGTTTAAGATAATCAGAGTCAAAGATCTAATTCAGCAAGGGCAGTGACAGCAGCCATCAGGTTTGAGAGGTATCTATACAAGTGTGCTAACACAGGCAACTGATGCTTGGCAACATTTGGGATAGTAGTGGTACAATCTGAGACAATCTATATGAATGTGTGGCAAGATGGCCCTTACAGATTGCTTCTGTGGTATGATTCAGACATTAACGCTTATTATCTAGATTTCCTTTTTCCCTCCCCAAAATTCGTTCTCCTCTTTTGCTGGTGAATTTATGAGCTACGCAGTAAATTCTCTTATTGCTTAAATTGGTCAGAATACACTTCTGAGAATCTTGTCTTATAAACATATATTCACAAAGACCTACACTTTTTAAGTATATTTTGCATGAAAGATAAAATTTAAAACTGTAATTTATTTAAAAATATTTTTATGTCAATGTCATTGGTAGTCACCTCACACAAAATATGAAATCCATAATATGCATACTCCATTAAAAAGTAAGTATTACAAATCTACCTTAGAACAGTATAAAAATATCAATTCTCTATGAAATATAAGTGAGCACTCATTTCCCTGTTGTGGAGAAAACAGATATTCATTGGCATATTATTTGAAAGAAATGCAGGAGTTTTACAGAATAACAAAAAAGTATTGATCTTTAGCAGTATTAAGAAGAATGCAAACTTAGGTATTAAACCAGCATTGCTTTACTCTGTAGCATTGGCTTTATATTTAGTCATAAAAATAAAATACCTCTAAGTTGTCATTTTCTTACTATTTAAAGGTAACTATATCTACCAAACACTCATACACACAAATTGGTAAAGATGTACCTTCAGATGAAGCAGTATTGAAAATGTTTTACAAATACTTGGTGTAAGTATGATACTTATATTGGTAATTTCATTCCTATAGATTACAGGAAGGGCACTACTCATTTGGATTATGTTGACTGGAAATAAATATTTTTAATCCTATTTAAGCTATAAAAATCAGTATTTATTATAATATAAAAACAACATAGAAAATTTAAAGTTGTAAATGAAATACCTCAACCACCAAATGTAGTACTATTTTTTCCATCACAAATTCTGTCTCTTGGTAAGAATGTCATATATTTTTATATTTGCAACCCAAAATGTCTAAGACAATACTTTACACATTGTGGTAGTCAAAACATTGCTACAGTAAATAAATGAGTCTTGTGAACTTGATATAAAATTATTTATTAAGAGATAATCTAAGAAGAATATATCATGCTTTTCAACAAGTTAGAATAAAACCTTTGTAAAAATAGACATCGGTCAGTTCAGTCAGTCATGTCTGACTCTTTGCAAACCCATGGACTGCAGAATGCCAGGCTCCCTGTCCATCACCAACTCCCAGAGCTTGCTCAAACCCATGTCCATCCAGTCGGTGATGCCATCCAACCATCTCATCCTCTGTCGTCCCCTTCCTCTCCTGCCTTCAATCTTTCTTAGCATCAGGGTCTTTTCCACTGATCAGTTCTTCGCATCAGGTGGCCAAAGTATTGGAGTTTCAGCTTCAGCATCAGTCCTTCCAATGAATATTCAGGACTGATCTCCTTTAGGATGGACTGGTTGGATCTCCTTACAGTCCAAGGGACTCAAGAGTCTTTTCCAACACCACAGTTCAAAAGCATCAATTCTTCAGTGCTCAGCTTTCTTTGTAGTCCAACTCTCACATCCATACTTGACTACTAGAAAAACCATTGCTTTGACTAGAGGGACCTTTGTTGGTCATCTTTTTAATATGCTGTCTAGGTTGGTCATAGATTTTCTTCCAAGGAGCAAGCATTTTTTAATTTCTTGAAAAACTTGGTGCACATATTTATAAGTACTCTGCTTTTTCTTGTCCTTTTTATACTAGAATTTGTCATTGATCAGAATTGAAAAGTATGTCAAGGCTTTAAAATATTATATTTATTACAATATTGCAAATTCAACTTACTAGTTTGTGTTCATTTAATTTTGGGAGATACACAATAATGTTTTATGATAGGGTATTATTTGTGCCACTTTATCCTCCAAGAGACTGTATAACTCCTTTTTATGGACTATGTTACCACGTTGCTTATAATCTTCTCAAACTGGAATAATTGTTCTTCTAGTCAGTCTTCATATTTGATGAGTTCTGCTGAAATATATGACAACCTATTTTTGTGTACTGGCAACTGGCCTATGAGCTACTGGACAACAAGAAATGTAGTTATATCTACTTGAACATTCAATATCCGTACTAGTATCTGGTATAATACAGCATCTTATTGTGCATCTATGAATGTATCAGTCAATCAAGGAGTGCTAACATTTTATAAGGTTAGAGTTTCTTTCTTTCTTTCTCTTTCACTTTTAGTGACCCAGTAAAGTAGCATGATGTCTGATCCAGTAGTTTCAGTGCTTGATGATGAATGAATCATTACCCACTATTAGAATATAAGAAGGATAGCCTAGACTCATTTTTCATGTTCAATAACATTTCATAACACAAGTTAATAGTGCTAGATAAATGCAATCATGTGTAATGAGAAGCATGATTACAGTTTGTTGTGAAAGTGAAAGTGAAGTAGCTCAGTCGTGTCAGATTCTTTGCAACCCCGTGGACAGTAGCCCACCAGGCTCCTCATCCATGGGATTCTCCAGGCAAGAATACTGGAGTGGGTTGGCATTTCCTTCTCCAGGGGATCTTCCCAACCTTGGAATTGAACCCAGGTCTCCCTCATTGCAGGCAGAGGCTTTAACCTCTGAGCCACCAGGGAAACCCATGTTATAGATGGACATTATATACTTCTATTTTACTAGTAACTTTATTTCAGCTACCCTATGTTCTTAGCTCTAGCAGAGCATGTAGATAAGAGTTTAAAATATTCTCCACTATGTTTATTTTAATTAGTTGATTGTAATCCATAGTGACATTGGAATTTCAATCTATGTAGTCATTTTATTGATATAAAGTGATTTATGTAGCATGCTTTATGCCTTTGGAACTTTGTAAATACCAAAAGGATAGTCATACATATGATAAATTTATTGAATAGCAAAAATGTGCCAGATACTGAGTATTCTACCAATAATAACATAATTAATCAATTTAAAATACTATTGCCCTGATTATCCTTTTTGTTTACATATTAAGGAACTAGGGCACAGAAATCACAATGCTGCTGCTGCTGCTACTAAGTCGCTTCAGTCATGTCCGACTCTGTGTGACCCCATAGAAGGCAGCCCACCAGGCTCCCCCGTCCCTGGGATTCTCCAGGCAAGAACACTGGAGTGGGTTGCCATTTCCTTCTCCAACGCATGAAATTGGAAAGTGAAAGGGAAGTCGCTCAGTTGTGTCCGACTCTTAGGGACCCCATGGACTGCAGCCCACCAGACTTCTCCATCCATGGGATTTTCCAGGCAAGAGTACTGGAGTGGGGTGCCATTGCCTTCTCTGAATCACAATGCTATAAAGTGTTAAATCTAGAATATAAAAAGCAATCTGACTCTAGAGTTGTTATCTGTAATCACTACTCTCAAATGTTGAAATAGAACAGCTCTATTGGGTAGATTTGGAAAAATGAGCTTTCATGATTTTGCCTTACTTGTCCATAATATAAATAACATTGTCTTCAAGAACTAAAATTATGATGTTTCATGTGATCCTTAGTTTTCTTTGTCTTTGTCCCATTACCTCTCCTCTCCACCAGACGTCACATGTGTCACCTCAGAACAAAGGTCTTCCTAGGTAGACCTAGTCACTCATGATGGGCAAGGAGTCTGGGATTCTCAGGTAGCTCAAGTGGTAAAGAGTCTGCCTGCTAATGAAAGAGATAAAGGCAGGAGATGTGGGTTCGAACCCTGGGTCATGAAGATCCCCTGAAGGAGAAAATGGTAACCCACTCTAGTATTCTTTCCTGGAAAATCCAACAACCAAAGGAGCCTTACAGGTATAGTTCATGAGTTTGCAAAGAGTCAGACATGACTGAGAACACACACTCACACATGCACACACACACTGTGTTTATGTAGTATAAAAAGAAGCATTTCCCAGATCTAGATGGTTTATTTATCTTGGAGATTTATATATAAGAACTTCTCTTCCTGCCAAGAATATTTTCCTCTAGTTGCTATTCAGTCACTAAGTCATGCCCAACTCTTTGTGACCCCATGGAATGTAGCACGCCAAACTCCTCTGTCCTCCCCTGGAGTTTGCTCAAATTCATGTTCATTGAGTCAGTGATGCTATCTAACCATCTCATCCTATGCCACCCTCTTCTCCTTTTGCCTTCAATCTTTCCCATCATCAGGGTCTTTTCCAATGAGTTGGCTCTTCACATCAGGTGGCCAAAGCATTGGAGCTTCAGCTTCAGCATCAGTCCTTCCAATGAATATTCAGGGTTGATTTCCTTTAGTATTGACTAGTTTGATCCCCTTGCAATCCAACTGACTCACAAGAGATTACTCCAACACTACAACTGGAAAGCATCTATTCTTTGGCGCTCAGCCTTCTCTATGGTCCCATTCTCACATCCATACATGACTACTGGAAAAATCATACCTTTGACCATATGGACCTTTGTCATCAAAGTGATGTCTTTACTTTTTAACCTACTGTCTAGATTTGTCATAGCTCCTTCTAAGGAGCAAACACCTTTTAATTCTGTGGCTACAGTCACTGTCCAGAGTGATTTTAAAAATCAAGAAAATAAAACCTGTCACTGCTTCCACTTTTTCCCTTTCCATTTGCCATGAAGTGATGGAGAAGGCTGCCATTATCTTTGTTTTTTTGAATGTCCAGTTTTAAGCCAGCTTTTTCACTCTCTTCTTTCACTCCCATCAAGAAGCCCTTTAGTTCCTCCCACTTTCTGCCATTAGAGTGCTATCGTCTGCATATCTGTGGTTGTTATTTCTCCCAGCGATCTTGATTCCAGCTTGTGATTCATCCAGCCCAGTAATTCACATGATGTACTCTGCATAGACATTATTAATAAATAAGCAGGATGACAATATACATCTAGTCATGATGCATAAGACTTGCAAACCAGGGAGGCAGGGATATCAAGACTTGATAAAGACTTGCAAACATGGGCAAGAGGGATATCAGGACCTGAAACACTCAATCAGCCTGAAGACAAAATAGATGCACATATAACATAGTTGCTATCTTTATTTTCAGAAATCTTTTTAAAAATTGTCTTTAGTTATCTTTCAAGGGCAAATAAAAAATTAATATAAGGAAACAAATTCCTGAGTGTACCTCAACAATTGAGTGATTGATGAGCTGGAGGAAAATATTTGTTGTACTGATAAATATATATCTAATAGAGTTCAATTAAAAGTAAAATATACATGTTTTCTGAACCTACTGAACCTTCAAAAATAAAAAGCAAAAGCTTATACAAAATGTTCAAAAGTGAACTCATCTTTTATTCCCAAGATTTAAACGTAATATTATTTTACATATTATATTACAAAGTTCCCCCAAAGGAAAAAAAAATACATTGTGAAGTAATTAAATGTTTCATTTTCTTCCTGACAAATTAAGATTCAGACCTAGATGCTGAGTCTTTTTCTTTAGAAACTTATGATTCATACAGTGAAAGAAAATTAATGAGCATAAATATATAATATTATATACTATTATACTAATAGCAGACATGAATTACTACATGTTAAGTGATCAACAAATATATAAATAATGCTATAATGTTTGAAAAGTGACTATTTCCATTATCAACACATTCAAATATTTTAAGGCATGCTTTGTGCAGGTAATGGAGAAGGCAATGGCACCCCACTCCAGTACTCTTGCCTGGAAAATCCCATGGATGGAGGAGCCTGGTGGGCTGCTGTCCATGGGGTCCCTGAGGGTCGGACATGACTGAGCGACTTCACTTTCACTTTTCACTTTCATGCATTGGAGAAGGAAATGGCAACCCACTCCAGTGGTCTTGCCTGGAGAATCCCAGGGATGGGGGAGCCTGGTGGGCTGCCGTCTATGGGATCACACAGAGTCAGACATGACTGAAGTGACTTAGCAGCAGCAGCAGTAGCAGTTGCTCAGGTAAACTACTTCAAAACAAGTTTAAAAAGTTATTGTCCATGTTCTTTGTTAGATAATTACTATCTATTCATTTGCTAAGATTTCCAACTTTTTGCTATTTTCCAATGCCTTGAAACAGCTTCATAATAATAATTCTGTAACTACAGACATGCTTACACACCTTTGCTGCATGTCAAAAATATACTTAAATATGTATAGACACCATGAGAAAGCTCTCTTCACACCATTCATCAGAAGTGTAAGAAGTACAAGCAAGAAATAGTTTCCAGTTCACTTAAAAATACCTCTTTACAACAAACTCTCCAGGGCTCATAGGACAGTATGGTATGTCTTCATCTAACATCACTCATTCTAAAATGGGTTTTGCAGCTAATGAAAACTAATGAGTAAATAAGATTCTCCATTTAGAGATAAATGTGATGAACAATAAAAATCAGTTCTTCAATATTATAGCTTAGAGACAGTGAATTGATGATTCTTTAATTCTTATTCAGACTGCAAACACACCCAAACATAGAAGGAGGTGTTATATTAAGGATAATGATAAGACAATATGTATAGGAATTCTCTTTTTGTAAGATTCACTGATTTCATTGGAAGTGGTAGCTGCTGCTGCTGCTGCTAAGTCGCATCAGTCGTGTCTGACTCTGTGCAACTCCATAGACAGCCGCCCACTAGGCGCCCCTGTCCCTGGGATTCTCCAGGCCAGAGCACTGGAGTGGGTTGCCATTTCCTTCTCCAATGCATGAAAGTGAGAAGTGAAAGTGAAGTCCCTCAGTCGTGTCCGACTCTTTGCGACCAGATGGACTGTAGCCCACTAGGCTTCTCCCTCCATGGGATTCTCCAGGCCAGAGTACTGGAGTGGGTTGCCATTGCCTTCTCCCATTGGAAGTGGACTGCTCCTTTAATAATAATAATAATAATGGGAATTTTAAATAAGAGTGATTTTTGTACAACCTGCTATGTTGTCTTTCCAGGTTGATAAAATTGAAATATTAAAAAAATAAAATAAAATAAGGATAGACAGCACTAGAAGTTAAACATTAACTGAAATAGAAAATAAAACATATTAAACTCACTTTGCAGTTAGAGAAGAGATAATTTATATAGTGATATAAATTAACTACAGTATAGACTACTATGTAAAAGAATAGGTAAAATATATAATTAGTTTAAAATATACTTACATAGCTGGGGTTTTCCTGATAGCTCAGTTGGTAAAGAATCCACCTGCAATGCAACATTGAACCTGGGTTTGATCCCTGGATTTGGAAGATCCCCTGGAGAAAAGAAAGGCTACCCACTCTAGTATTCTGGCCTGGACAATTATGGGACTGAAAAGAATAGGACACGACTGAGCAACTTTCACTTTCTTCACATTCACTTTCTTCACATACTTAAATATCTACATGGTACAAAAGAATGCAAGTAGAAAAAATACTAGAAACGAGTTTTAAAGAACGACCAAATGCCTGGCTATATGACAAGCTAGCAAATATGAATTAAATTAAATAAATAGACATTTTTACAAGAAAAAAAATACTTCTATGTTAACAAATCCAGACAGCACAAAGTTTGTTTTTTCTTATGAAAATATCCTTTATACCTCCACTTTCTATAATATGATTGAAAATAGTAAAATAGTTGACTTATCATGTTGTAGCTTTGTTGAAGATAAGAGTGACTTTTAACCAACTAGGATTTTTACCTGTGGGCCTCCTAGGTGATGCTAGTGGTAAAGAACCTGCTTACCAATGCAGGAGGCATAAGAGTCAAAGGTTAGATCTCTGGGCAGGGAAATTGCCTTGGAGGAGGGCATGGCAAACCACTCTAGTATTCTTGCTTAGACAATCCCATGGAAAGAGGAGCATGGTGTACTATGGTCCATATGGTTGCAAAGAGTCAGCCATGACTAAGGTGACTTAGCACACACACACATTTCGAGTAAACTAGTTAGACAATCTAGGTCCTAGGCTGTATTTAATTTGAAAGCAAGAACTTTCTTGCTACATTGGATAATTGTTTTGATTTTCTCAGAAAAAAAAAATAAATGATATAATCTATTTTTGAAAATTAAAAATCTTAAGTATAATCACAGTTAAATAGAAAACTAAATTATCCTTTAAACTCCTTGTTGACTTTTGAGATTCCTCCTCTATGTCATCTCTTTCCTAAAGTAATTATGAAAGATTCTAGAAAATTAATCATACAAATGAAAACAAATCAAAAGAAAAAGTCTGAGAATGTGACTTATAAATGTTTCCATTACAACTGAAAAAAATCACCAAGCTCTAGGGCTCAGCAAAAAGAATAGAAGAATACCCTTAATACCATCAGCAACTTCTTGGGACCTCAGAAAGTAGCTCAAGGAAGGTGACTTTCAGAGGAAGTCTCTAAAGATGAGAGACAAATGGTGCCAGTAGGCAAAGTTGAGGACCAATTTTTTATATACATCCGGGGATGGAGTTTTGCTGCAAATAAAATAATAATAATTGAAAGTGGGAGAAATAGCTTTAAATAGTAACAGTAATTTAAGCTCATCAATTATTTGATCAAATATTCATTTATTGAATATATTAATTGAACATTTACTATGTTTGTGGCATTTTGCTATTCCCTAAATATATAAATACGAATATATTAAAATAGGTCTCTGCCTTCCTGAAGATTGATTACTGTAATAGGAAGACAATAATGCAGCCTCTAATTCCATTACTCATTTTTTCCTTGAATTTTAAATTTTTCCCCATGATTCTCTCTTCCACAGAATAGTCATTAAAAGTCATACCTGCTCTTCTAATTTAGGACATACTATTATCATTCTCTTATGAAAGGAAAGAAAGTCTAAACACCCAATCCCATTTTCAAGGAATGTGCTATTAACCCAATCTAAAAAACCCAACCCTTTCTCGAATTTCACTTTTTCTTGACCCCCATTTAAGTTGCTAAGTATTTTCCAATTATTCTTTGACAGGGGTTCTTCATCTGGGAATTGTGTTTATCTGCCGGGGACCAGCCCCGGCTGATCCAGGGTATTCGAAGCGGGGACAGCATCGGCGACCTATTTATTTAAATATTTTATCAAAGATATAAAGAGTAATAGGATGCAGATAGCTCAGTAGGAAAATTCAGTGGAGAAAAGAGGCTGAGTAGCTTGGTTTACACGGGAGACCAATAAAACTTCAAGACAAGAAGTTTGCACCACTTATGTAGGCCGCAGGCGTCCTTCCGTTCTCCTGAAGGAGAGGAGACACTGAGGCCTCCTGGTCGGATCTTAGAAGCCCAGGCATAATTAGCAAGCATGGCGGGTTCCTCGCTCCAGATGGAGACTCAGCCAGAATTTGAGAGAAAGAGTGACAGGGGGAGACCAAATTTCGGTGAACAAGGCCCGCACTTTATTTTTCAAAGTAGTTTTTATACCTGAAGTTGTGCGTAGAGGATAATGGGGGAAGGGGTGGAGTCATGCAAGGACAGCAGTTCCTGGTCCTAATCGAAGCCAGGCTTTCAAACTTATCATATGCAAAAGTTCAGGTGAATTACATCATCTTCTGGCCAGGAGGCCTGTTAACATTTTAAGAAACTTATCTTTCTCCAAAGGTGATTATTCCAAAGTCAGGGACTAGCCTCCAAAAAGGCATTGGACAAAGCTGCATTCCTATAGTGCAAAGGTGAGGTGGGCTCAATCAAGAAAAGACTTAACTCAAGGGTCCAAGGTTACAAACATTGAGGCTACTACTTACATTTCTATACACCCATTATATCAATCAATACACTGCCAAGCACACAGTAGGTAAGGAGTATGGAGACTTAGCAGCAAACATTGGCCCAATAAGTGAAAAACCCTTCACCAATACAATTTCTAATCAATCTTTTAACTACTCAAAGGAACCTGTGTTTAGACAGTTTAGAACATCTCTTCGCTCTCACAGTTGGGAGGCTCTGAACAATCACATGTGGCCGAAAAAACCTATTCAGGCAGGCTAGAGGATTTCCAAAGGAGTTTGTGGATTGAAACACTGTCACACCCAGGAATTATTAACTGGAGCTGTAAGCTAACTCTTTTTTCAGAGAGAGGTAGTGGGGGACAGCCCCCCGTAAAGTCAGAGGTGTAGGTGAAAGCACAAAGCAGAAAGTAGGCAGACTCTGGTTTTGGGGGTAGATGCTCAAGAATTTCCAGGGGGACTCCTGAGGCTTGATCCCGCCTTTGCGTATGCCTAGCCTCCTTCCTCATGACCTTTGCCACAGGCGGAGCTCGCTCCCTGGAGACAGGTGTCACTGTTGGCATGGGTTGGGAGTTGATAAAACTAAATAGTTTGCAATATAGGTCAGTTAAAACAGCAAAGAACTGTTCTTCTCCCAAACCCAATAGCACCCACCTGGAGAATCATGTGCAATTTGCACTTCTTAATGTTTTCCACTTGGTTCTCCCTAAAACATAATCCTTCCAAATGTTCCACTTTCTAGAAACATTTCTTCCTCTTTCTATAGCACAACATCAACATATCAAGATTGTCCCAATTTTTTTTTTTTTTCCGAAGTACCTAAAATAGTTTTTGGTTTCTTTTTTTTTTAATTTTATTTTTAGACTTTACAATATTGTATTAGTTTTGCCAAATATCGAAATGAATGTGCCACAGGTATACCTGTGTTCCCCATCCTGAACCCTCCTCCCTCCTCCCTCCCCATACCCTCCCTCTGGGTCGTCCCAGTGCACCAGCCCCAAGCATCCAGTATCGTGCATCGAACCTGGACTGGCGACTCGTTTAATACGTGATATTATACATGTTTCAATGCCATTCTCCCAAATCTTCCCACCCTCTCCCTCTCCCACAGAGTCCATAAGACTGATCTATAGATTGTCCCAATTTTAAGGCAAGGAAATGTTTCCTATGACTTTCTCCTTGCCTTAAATAACAACACTTGAATTGGGAGGGTGAGAAGAGCTTAAAAATTTCCAGTATTATGTTCACAGATCATTCTGTTGCACCTCACTACTTCTGTTAAATTTAATTTTAGATGCTGAAGAATGCAAGGTGAGATATTATTGGTAAAGGACACCATTTAGTGGTAAGTGTGTGTCTAGGTTGCTGGCTAGGAAGGTCAGACTTAAACCATGCAATTACTGAAGCAAGGAAATTCTCAGAGTAGATTGCCATTTAAGTCTAGCAATTTCAAGAATGATGATAATGGTAAAACTATAGCTATTACTACTACTACTGAGAGAGAGAGATAGAGAAAGAGACTGAGGGAAGAGTACATAGGAACTGATGGTACTACTAGGAGAATGATGCTAGCCCAAGCTTGTTGTTTACAAGCTCCTTTACCAACAAACAAAAGACAGTTGTAGAACAAGAAAAAATGTTTGACACAGCACAACTGCCCACATTCAGAGAATGGAAAAAGGAATAACTACTGAAGAAAGTCACAGAATTTGTCCTTCCTTATAGTTTATATCAGATATTCTTAGAGTCTCAAATTAGGTGAGTGAAGGTCAACCTTCCATAAATTATTAAGGTTAACTAGGAGTAAGAAATGTAATGAAAGAACTTACAAAGACATAAGTAGTTTGACTCTCCTCCTTAAGAAGCTCCATGGAACCTGGAGTCTGGTAACAATATAAGTTGTGATCAAGTTAGAATCCCTTTCATCTGGACACTGATAAAGATAAGAGTTTAAAAGTTATCAATGGTGGGTGTTTTATCCCCAATGCCTTAAATGCAAAGATATCCTTATGTAGGAGTTATTTTATCTACATTTTACAGACATGGAAACTTAGAATGGTGTTGGACAGGATGAAATACATTGCCAGGTGCCTTTGGTCCCTAGGTATATCAAAATATGTCGTTTTATTTAATAGCAAAATATACACAGCATGGGTTCCTGCAGTTCATGCAGATGTGAGTAGCCTCAAGCTTTTAGAAATTTCTGCAATCAGCTGTGCCATGAAGGTCTATCAGGAAAAGAATAATAAGAGTCTTCAAAGGAACTCACTTTTGCAATACAATCATTGAAGAGGATCTTATCCTTCATCTCTCCATTAACTCTTTTTATACAACACTTAACTTTATGCTTAACCGTCTTGCAAAATAACTTTGAATGACATATGTTATAAGTACAGTACAGAAGAATGTACAGTCAGAATGACTACAGTAGAAGTACCATAATAAATATTTATATCTCACATTTATTTAATATTCTACAAATAAAGCTTATATCTGGTAAGAGTTACAGAACAGAGGAAAGCTAAATAAACTATTTCTTTATCTAAAATCATTTTTTCTATTTTATTTTTATAAAAAATACATTTGGTTATGGAAAATGCATATGTTTATATGTTTAACTATACACTGGATAGTTCTACTGAAAGCTAAAAACATTTATACCTACAGTTTACTTCCTACTTACTTTAATTTAACTTTATTATTCCATTATATTCCTCAATAGGATATCCTTATTCCTAAAATCATTTAAACAGAAATATTCAAGTAGTCAGCTGATTTATTTTTTTCTCCTAGTAACTTCTGGAAAACCAGAACACTTAAGTATATATGAAACTGTTCACCTTCTTAATAAATAACATCAAAGGATTGTTTGTTGTTGTTGTTCTTGTTTTATTTCCACCTACAATGCAGGAGATCTGGGTTTAATCCCTGGATCAAGAATATCCCCTGGAGAAAGGAATGGCTACCCACTCCAGTATTCTTCCTGGAGAATTCCACAAACAGAGGAACCTGGTGGGCTACAGTCCAGGGGTCACAAAGAGTCAGACATGACAGGAAATAACACTTTCACTTTCATTTTGTGAAGGAAATGGTTGTTTGTGTTTTGTATTTGTTTGTTTGTTTACCAAGAGTTTTTGAACCTATTGCTCAAAACAAAGAAGAGAAATAGTGTACATTTATATTTACATAAGAACATGCTAATAATATTAAGATCCAAAAATTATTTCTTAAGCTAAAGAGATGGGAATACCAGACCATCTTTCCTGTCTTTTGAAAAACCTGTATGTAGGTCAAGAAGCAACAATTAGAACCAGACATGGAACAACAGATCAGTTCAAAATTGGGAAAGAAGTACATCAAGGCAGTATATTGTCACCCTATGGATCAGATGGTAAAAAATATGCCTGCAATGCAGAAGACCCAAGTTTGATCCTTGGGTTAGGAAGATCCTCTGGGGAAGGGAATAGAATCACACTCCAGTATTCTTGCCTAGAGAATTCCATGGACAGAGGAGCCTGGTGGACTACTGTCCATGGGGCCAGAAAAAGATGGAGGGATTAATGCTTTCACTTTCACATTTTATTTAACTTATATGCAGAGTATATAATGCAAAATGCCGGGCTGGATGAATCACAAGCTGGAATCACAAGATTGCCAGGAGAAATATCAACAACCTCAGATAAAAACTAAAATTGTGGCATCTGATCCTATCACTTCATGGCAAACAGATGGGGAAAAATTGGAAACAATGACAGATTTTCTTTTCTTGGGCTCCAAAATCACTGCAGACAGTGCTTGTAGTCAGGAAATTAAAGACAGTTGCTCCTTGGAAGAAAAGTTATAACAAAACTAGACAATGTATTAAAAAGCAGAGACATCACTTTTTGAAAAAATATTTGTATAGTCAAAGCTATGGTTTTTCCAGTAGTAATGTACTGATGTGAGAATTGAACCATAATGAAGGGTGAGCACCAAAGAACTGATGTTTTTGAACTGTGGTGCTGGAGAAGACTCTTGAGAGTCCCTTGGACTGCAAGGAGACCAAATCAGTCAATCCTAAAGGAAATCAGTCCTGATTATTCATTGGAAGGACCAATGCTGAAGATGAAGCTCCAATACTTTGGCCACCTGTTGGAAAGAGACAACTCATTGGAAAAGTCCCTGATGCTGGGAAAGATTGAAGGCAGGAGGAGAAGGGGATGACAGAGGATGAGATGGGTGTATGACATCACCGACTCAATGGACGTGAGTTTGAACAAACTCCCAGAGATAGTGAAGGACAGGAAAGCATGGCATGCTGCCATCCATGGGATTACAAGGAGTCAGACATGGCTTAATAATGGAATAACAACAAGCTATTCCTGGACTGAGCTAATGAAAAATTTTGGGGGGGGAAAAAAAAAACAAACTAATTTTTTTTTAATATATTTTATCTCAAAACTGAAAGCTAAATGTTTTTATCTTACTAAACTCTCCTCTCATTCTTTGCTCCATCATTTCTCTGTGCCCCTAATCCTCTTTTGAACCACTCTCCTTGCCTCTTGACCTGGTAAAAAGCTCCCAAATTCAATTACTTCTTAAAGTTAAATCATTCTTTGAACAAGGAAGCAACATTTTAAGATTTGGTCTTGCACTGAACTGACAGCTACCATCAAAGACTTTTCAGAACCTCAAGTTAGGAATTTGCAGAGTAATATAAATCAGCTATAAGGATATATAACCCATGGATCTTAGATAATTCAAATGTTACTGGAAATTTCAATTTCCAAAATTTGGATTGAAAATACAGAATGAGAAGATTCCAAAATGACTTAAAAGGATTGCAAACTGAACAGGAAATCAGAAACATTTGGGAAAAACTGTAGATCTTAACAAGGCATTTCGGAGGCCATCTCCAAAGGCTTTCCTGTGAAGTAGTGATTCAATTCTCTAAGCAAGGAGAGGTTGAATCTTTGGGAGACTTTTGAATTAGCTCTTTCACACTTTTAAATAGACAGCATGCAAGAGTAGATCCTAAAATAAATGTGACCTCAACTCTTTCCTCAAGTTTTGCTAGTGTCTTTAAGTCAGAAATAGGAAATTTAACACGGATGAAAAACTTGAACCGGTTCATTGGCCCATTGCAAACCTCTAATACTTTGTTCACTTTTTTTTTTTTTTTAAATCCTTGTACTCAGTGAAAAAAAGAAAGCTTTTATTATCTATTTTCTTTTTTTTTTTAGCATTTACCTTAAACATTTTGAAGGAGCTTTAGAACAAAAACATAATACAACTCAGATAAATGATGGCTTTAGTGATTAGAACAAAATAAAAAATAAAAATCCCCACCCCAACTAGTAAATAGCATCCCTAAATAGTGTATACAAAGGATATTTATTTTCTTGTTTGTTTCCTGTGTCAGCTAAAGTAATATCAAATGTTAGTTATCATTGAAGGTGGTACTAAGAAAATTTAGCATCCCAGTTTTATTGTAGGTTCTTTAACTCAAAAGGATAATTTTCCTATAACACATAAGGACAACTTTAAGAAAACAACTTCCAGAACAGATGAGTACCTCAGTGGTCTTGCTACAACAAAAATATGGGCAAGACAACTATGAATTAACCATATCAAAACTCTAGTAGTTAATCTAATTATCTAGCCAATAAAATGACTAAACCTCTATAAACGGGCTTCCCTGGTGGCTCAGAGGATAAAGTGTCTGTCTACAATGCAGGAGACCTGGGTTCGATCCCTGGGTCGGGAAGATCCCCTTGAGAAGAAAATGGCAATCCACTCCAGTACTATAGCCTGGAAAATCCTATGGAAAGAGGAGCCTGGTAGGCTACAGTCCATGGGGTCACAAAGAATCAGACACGACTGAGCAACTTCACTTTCAAACCTGTATAAGACAGCCAGTTTTGTAATTTTTAATTTGAGATTATTCCAAGACTTTTCCCTTCCCAGGTCATTGGTATGATAAATAAAAGTCAGTAGCACTACAGACAATGGAGAGGACTAAGGATATTTGGAGATCTATTAAAAGAACTGTATCTGGAGTATAGTCAATATTGTGTCTGAACTTGAATCCTGTAGGAAAATCTCTACCATAAAACAAGTCTAAATAAATTGAAATGTTAAAATTATACATATTATGTGTTATGATCACAACGAAAATTTTTAAAAAAATCAACATCCTAAATAATCAATGGATCAAAGATGAAATGGCAAGAGAAATTAGAAAATATTTTGACAAAAAAGACAATGAAAGCACAATCCACCAAAGTTTATGAGATGTAGCAAAGCAGTTCTTGTAGATTTACAGTCTTATTTTTCTTTATGGAAAAACAAAAGAAAGATATAAAATCAATACTCAACGTTCCATTGCAAGAATTTAGAAAATGAGAAAGCTAAAGCAACACAGAATAAATAATAAAGATTAAAATTTAAACTGGTAAAATAGATAAAAGTAAAACAATTAGAAAATCAATGAAGTAGAAAATGTACTTTTGAAAAGCTTGGAAAAAATGAAATGAAAACTCTTTGCCTACAAGGACCAAGAGAAAAATAAAATACACAAATTACTAAAATAAAGAATGGAAGAGGAGTGGTCTTAGAGAAATTTTTAAAAAGTATAATAAAATAATGCTATGAACAACTATGTGTCAACAAATGAGATAAGCTGGATGCAATGACAAAATTCCTAGAAATATAAAAACTATCAAATTGAAAAAGACATAGGTAATCTGAATACAATTGTAACATGGATTCATGTTGATGTACGGCAAAACCAATGCAATATTGTAAAGTAATTAGCCTCCAATTAAAATAAATAAATTTATATTTAAAAAAATAAAAAAAAGTTTCAATAAGGATACATCCTAGATCAAATAATTTCAATGGTGGCATTGATGAAACATTTCAGGAATCAATAGGAAAACATTCACAATTTCTTTCAAAATGTAGAAGATAAGGAAACACTTCTCTACTCATTCTATGAGATCACTTCTGTGCTGATAAGAAAACTAGATAGACACAACAAGAAAACTGCAAAACAATACCCCTTATAAATGTTATCAACATATTGCTGTAAAAATGAATCTAGCAATAATTAAAAATGGAACACATATTATAGCTAAGTGCAATTACTCCAGGCTTCCAAGATTCTCTTAACATCCAGAAATCAAATGATATAATATTTTATATTTATAAAATAAAGGCCAAAAGTAACACACGATCACCTCAGCAGACGCAGGAAAAAAAAAAAAAAAAAATTAGAGAATCCAACAGCTTTTTATGATTAAAAAAAACAAAAAAACAAAAAACAGCCCTCTGCAGGCAAGGCCCTGCACCCTAGGCCAGGAGCTGAGAGCTCAGCCCAAAAGTGCTTTGGTATTTTTATATTTGGCCTGTGGATTCTAGACCTGACCTTAAGCATACAAAAGCTATCTGTTAGGGTAGGCTATTCCAGTTAAGTAGATGGGTTGTTGTTGTTTAGTTACTGTGTCCTATCTGACTTTTTTTGACCCCATGGACTACAGCCCGCTGGGCTCCTCTGTTCATGGGATTCTCCAGACAAGAATACTGGAATGGGTGGCCATTTCCTCCTTCAGGGGATCCGGCCCAGGGATCGAACCTGTGTCTCTTGCTTGGTGGGCAGAGTTTTTACCTGTGCCACCAGGGAAGCCCATGTAGATGGGTAGTATACTTCAAAGTCAATATGTGCAGTTTGGATCAGAATTGTTTTGGTCAAATACTGTACTGGGGAAACTACTACACTTTCAATATTTTCATGAAATTTACTAGCAGTCAGAAAGCACAGCTTACATTTACATTCTCCCTTCTAAAGTAAAGCAGAAAGCACTTGCATAGTACATATATATATATATATATATATATATATATATATACATATATAAGTAGATAGAACCATCCAGCTAAAGTTCATATTTTATCAGGTCCAACCACATGAAAAAACTGTTTACAAACAAAATGATCAAATATTAGCAATTTCATAAGATTCAATTTAATAAATAATGTATAAGTACATGTGCAAACATAGTTTATAGGTATTTTGGTAATTATAGTAAAATCACTGCAGATGGTGGCTGTAGCCATGAAATTAAAAGACGCTTACCCCTTGGAAGGAAAGTTATGACCAACCTAGATAGCATATTCAAAAGCAGAGACATTACTTTGCCAACAAAGGTCCGTTTAGTCAAGGCTATGGTTTTTCCAGGGGTCATGTATGGATGTGAGAGTTGGACTGTGAAGAAGGCTGAGTGCCAAAGAATTGATGCTTTTGAACTGTGGTGTTGGAGAAGACTCTTGAGAGTCCCTTGGACTGCAAGGAGATCCAACCAGTCCATCCTAAAGGAGATCAGTCCTGGGTGTTCATTGGAAGGAATGATGCTAAAGCTGAAACTCCAATACTTTGGCCACCTCATGCGACGAGTTGACTCATTGGAAAAGACTCTGATGCTGGGAGGGATTGGAGCCAGGAGGAAAAGGGGATGACAGAGGATGAGATGGCTGGATGGCATCACCGACTCGATGGACATGAGTTTGAGTGAACTCCGCGAGTTGGTGATGGACAGGGAGGCCTGGCGAGCTGCGATTCATGGGGTCGCAAAGAGTCGGACATGGTTGAGTGACTGAACTGAACTGAATGTGAGGATAGGCAGAATTTAGTATATGATGGAGAAAGTGTTATATATAGATAAAAGGAATTTAAAACCTATGAAGAATGCCATTACAATTTCCTTTGGGTGTCAGAACTCCCATCTGAAACTGATGTCTAAAAAGAGTCTCGTTTACCTTTTAAGAGGAATTTTGAAATCGCAAGTTGGTGTGAAAATGTGCATGTATGTAAACTTATGATATTTCTTGTCAAAGGCCTGAGTACTTTGTGAAGAACAGAAAGATCATGTCCTTTTATATCTATCTGCATGGGTCTGAGAGTGCCAACACAAGTCTCTAAAAAGTCCTTTTGACTCTTTACATGGTGGTAATAGTTTAGTTGTGTCTGACTCTAATGACCCCATGGACCAGAGTCTGCCAGGCTCCTCTGTCCATGGGATTTCTCAGGCAAGCAAACTGGAGTGGGTTGCCATTTACTTCTTCAGGGGATATTCCTGATCCAGGGATCAAATCAACATCTCCTGTATTGGCAGGCTTCTGGATTAACTGGAACTTTCTTCTTCTCTCCTGTGAAATTTTCAAGATACCAAAGACTCATAATGCACAAATCTTCCCAAAGGGTTAAATTCAAAGACATGAGTTCACAGAAGAAATCTGGTAGAGAACCACCCTGAAGGTGCTGGTAAACTCGGGTGCAGCTGACAGTCAGCCCATCCCCTCAAACAAAGTCAGCAAGTCTTTCTCTAGAGTGGACAGCTGGACACTGGTGCTTCTGTGCACTAGTCTTCAATGTTTTTCATCAAGTCCAAAGTCATCCTTGTGTTCCAAGGAACAGGAAAGCACATTGTTGCAACTAGTTTAAGCCTTTGATATGAAAAACATTTTAAAGTTAATTTATCATAATACTGATTTTGTGTTTTAACCAACTTCCCTACATAAAATATATAAGTTATGGCATGATTTGTGTATAAGCTCAGAGTCCCTTCATCATTGAAACAGTGAACACAAAACAAGGTATTCTATAATAAAAAGCACTTCTCTCTCTCTCTCTCTCACACACACACAGTTAAGGTGTTGAAAAGAATTATCTCAACCTAATAAAGACCAATTATAAAAAAGCTATAAATTACCTCATACTTATAGAGAAAGATGGAATGCTTAACACCCAAGGTCAGGAACTGGGCAAGGATATCTTATCTCACACTTACATTCAAAAATAGTACTGGAGGTTTTAGCTAGGGCAATCAAACATGGACAGAAGAACATGTCCATTTTGGAAAGAACTATTTGTAGATGACATGATCTTATTTATAGAAATCATAATTAACGTTTCATTTTATTAGAACTAACAAACGAGATATAGATTTAACTTAAAATCCATTGTATTCCTATCCACTAATATTGAAAAACCTAAAAACCTAATAAATAAAGCAATTTTATTTATAATAGCATCTATAAAATACTAGAGATACATGTAACAAAAAAAAAAAAGAGGAAAAAATTGAGACTCTGAAAACTATAAAACATCACTGAAAGAAACTACTAAGTAAATAAAAGAGAGTCCAGGTCCACACATGAGGTGACTTAATATCGTTTAGGTGACAGTACTACCCAAGGAGCATGAGGTCTCCAAACATGCTCTTTTTAAGAGAGCTTTGGCCATTCTAGGTCCTTCCCATTTCCATATGAATTTTAGGTTTAGGTTGCCATTTTGCTTAAAATTTAAGACAGCTGGGATTTTAATAAGGATAGTGGGTATCTCTAGCAATCATAATCCTCAGACATTGCCTTTGTCCCAGTGCACGCTGTTACCTCACACCTTTAAATAAGACATTCTTCCTCAGTTCTGAACCCACATCCACTAACTTAACTGTGAGGCTTTTACTGGGCAAATGGAATTGCTACTTTAAGTATTATCCTGATGGGCTTCTTGAAATTTCTGAAGATATTGATTTTCATGATGAGGTAATAGTTATATTGAAAAATGGCTTATCAGTTGTTTGTTTTTTTTTTTTTTTTTCCTAAACTAATCTCAAATGAAAGACTTTAATAAATGTGCTGACTTCTTGTGGGGTATGAAAAAAAATCTATTCTCATGGTTGGATTTTGAAAGTTGAGTCCACTTGTGTTCTCATTGAAACATCTAAACCTCTAGCCAGACTAACAAGATTATAAACTCAATCATAAAAATCCTAAGGACTCAACATGTCTTACAATATGCCTATCCTTTCTGTTAAAATATACTAAGCGAGGACATAGGTTTATTTGGAAACTGAGACATAAATAAATATAATAGTCACTTTATTTCACTATATTATGAAGCTGGGATTTTGTTTTGCCTTCAGTGACTCCTGATTCTGCATATTCTGCAGTCACAGATTTCTGTGCTGCTTTATTTAGTGGCTCTTTAGAATTAGATCAATATAGACAATATCTGTTTGCCTTGTCCTAGAAAAAAATCAAACAGCAAAACATCTGGTTATTATGCCCAGTACTTTAGTAAGGAACTCTGCTACTTTCATAAGACCTGAAGCAATACCTTAAGGAAACATTAAATTTTCCTTATTTAAGATGTACATGGCCATTTGTTGTTTTAAAGATAAAGAAAATTCTAAAATTGATTGTATACAGCTATTTACTATTACAGTTTAGAAAAATTATGTGATTTCTGAAGATAATTTAAATGTTTTCTTAGTAAAGTTTATTACTTAGATCATGGCTTATCTCAAAGAGATAGATCTCTTATCCCTGACTGACTACAAGTTATAACTTTCTCAGATTAAAAAAAAAAGAAAAGGAAGGACTAGATTTTATTGACTTTTATCAGCAGTGACCCTCATTTTTCTGGAATCACTGTGACATTATATGAAAGTGAAAAAAAAGTGAAAATGTAAATCACTCAGTTGTGTCAGACTTTTTGAAACCCATGGACTGTAGCCCACCAGTCTCCTCTGTCCTTGGGATTCTCCAGGCAAGAATACTGGAGTGGGTTGCCATTTCCTTCTGCAGGGGATCTTCCTGACCCAGGGACTGAACCCTGGTCTCCGGCATTAAAGGCAGATTCTCTACTGTCTGAGTCACAAAGGAAGCTCATAACACTATATGACTTAATTTTTTTTACTACTTGAACCTCTTGCCTGGAAACCTGAAGAGGGGCAGATGTGTGTGTTTGTATGTGCATGTGTGTGTGTGTGTGTGTGTGTGTAAGCTAAATTCACTCTTCAAACATCTGATCTGGGCTTACCTATTATCATCAATGCTTCTACCTATTCATTTATGAGAGCTTGGGACAAGCCTTTAGTATTCTTAATATTTTGGGAATGACTATAAACCAATAGCCAACTACAATTCCATACTGATGCCATATCACAAGCCATATCAGCTGCTTTGTCTAAAGGTGATAACCAGAGCAAATAAATAACCAGAGACTTCTGCCAATTTGATTTTAGCATCTTCTTTCACCTTGAGCATCCCTCATGTTTTGCAATAGTTGCTCATTGAAAAATACACATGTCTTAGCAGATGGGTTTACCTCCTATGAAATTCGTTATTTTCTCCCTCACACATTTCCATTAATCTTTGGAATGTTTCAAATCCTGCTATGGTTATTTCATTATGTTAGAAAAGGAAAAACTCATAATTGCCTAATCTCTTGCTCATGAACTATGTTCAGATAGATTTATTATATAGATAGATAGAAATCCCTTTAGAATATACAGACGATCTTTTTTGCTGATTGGCTGTATCTTGATGTCGAAACAGGAAACACTGTGGGTGTACCCTTTGATATACCTGACTTCTCCCCTAGAATATGACTTCCTGCCAGTGCCAACATCTACCCAGAAGGCAGAAATACAGATCTTCGTAAGAGTTTTCCATTTAGCTGGAGATTAGAGACTAATGTGAACAATAACATAGGATAAATTTTGGGGAGTGGACTGTAATGTTGGAATGCTTTTAAAAATAAGAAAGGTTCCTAACTACATCTCAGAGTAGTCAATACATGAACTTTCATGTTCTCTAGTGTTTCCTTATGACATGGACATGAAAGGGTAACCTGGAGCCTAAAGAAAATGGCACACTGCTCTTTTTTCTAAAGAGGTTTCGCTCATTAACGTTCTAATTATATGCATAAAGAGTAAATCTTTTAAAAGCTTCAAAAGATTGTTATAATATACCAGCAATTGGTGCCACAGTCAGAAGAAAATTACTGAGAAAAATATGAATGCAGATTGAATGGAAATAATCTGTAAAAATGACCACTTAGGAACAATGGAACCACAAATGGAAGCACTGCAACTCTACGTGAAATTTCCAACAAGAAAAGGTAGCTCTTGTATTCAATTAACATTCATGGGAAAACTTTACTAAGTTTTCTGAGTGTGTCTATGGTGCATGTCTCATTTTTCACAAACACAATTTTGGTAAAACCGTAAAGAACAAGGTTTAAGACTGCAAACTGCAGTCATCCTTTGATTAGCTCTAAATGGATTGCAGATACCTGAATGGCTTTTGTTTATATGTCTGCAATTTTCTTCATGTTCTCAAAATAGATTGAATCCTTTCAATGACTGAAAATGTAACAATTACTTGATAAAAATCTGTTACATTAAAAATAATTAGAAATAATATAAAAACGCATTTAAAAACATCAGGTTTGTCTTACCAACAGGAGGAATCTCATTCTGTCCCTCAAGTGACAAGAGTGATCTCTTTATTGGAATGTTGTCACAAAAAATTTACAAAGCTTGGAGTTTTGAGGAAAGTAGAAAGAAAAAATGCAGTTCTGAAACTGAAAGTAGAAAAATTCTCAGCTTCTCCAACTTCCATGCATTTAAAGTATTACCATTGGGTTAATAGCAATGAGATCAACTCCTTCTGGGTGTCATCAATTAATTCTCCACTTATGAGACAGTAGCAGGCAGAAACATGTGTTTAGATATATCATCTCCAATTCTAGATACCATATTATTTCAAGAATACATTGTCAAAATTATAAGGGATAAGCACTGTACTAAAGGCTGCTGTCAATAACTATGAGAAGCCAGTCCTCAATTGTTTTTTAAACAAACATTGAATAACAATATCTGGAGACCAATTCCAGAAACATAAAGATACCAAAGATAGCAGAGAAAAAAAGACCTTGGCCTTTGATTCAAAGGGGTCCCTATAGTCCCACTTAAAAAGAAGGCATTTATAGTATTCTTGAAGAACTGGAAGATAATCCCTTCTAGAACCTTCCATAAGAGAATTATTTGGAAAACTACTTTAGAAGTATACGATCTTTGTAAGGGGACAAATTCCAATCAAGACACTTGGATTGGGTCAACAACTACATGCAATATAGACAACATTAACCAAAATTACAGAGATGGAGACCTGATTGGAAAAAAAAAAAAAAAGTATTGTTTGGGGTTTGTTAGAACTTCAGCCTGGAGACACAAATTCAAGAAGCACTCAAATTATGTTTCTCTGAACTACAAAATGAGGAAGGCTTTTAAAAGTAAAACTCATATAAGATTACAGTTAGCTATATGACTTGCTTATCAATAATTGTAATTGTAGCTGACAATAAGTAAGGGTGTTTAAGTAGCAATTGGTTAGAGTCAGAAATTTTTGCATATTTATAAAGGGAAAACTTGAGACCATAACATTGCAGGTGTTCTGAATAGAGCTGGTGGTATCCTTGGGTCTGGTACAGTTTAAAGAAAGTTCAAGTTCTCAGTGGTGCAGACAAGTGTCTGAGACCAGATCTTCAGTAGTTGCCCAACTCCAGTTTTGTACGTCTGAACCATGATTTCCCAATTATAATTTCAATTTGTCATCAATGGGCTTTTATTGAAGTTTGACTGAATAAAATAAAAAATATATTATATTTTATCTACATTCTTTTGTTCATTTTCCTAGCTATAAAGCAGAGGAGCCTGGTGGGCTGTAGACCATAGGGTTTCAAAGAGTTGGACATGACTGAAGTGACTGAGCACAGCACGCAAAGAAAGTTTCTACTCCTAATATTGCTTTTTACCTCTTTATGCAATCCTTGGCATGATTTCAGTATTGTCTGCAATTGGTTTGTGAACTGGCTAAACCACACAACAAACTGACTATTAGATTTGTGCACACTTTTTTTTTTTTTTTCTTTTTCAGAGAACTACCTAGCTTTTTTAACACCAGTTTTTTGTAATGAATCAGTCGTTTTCCTGGTTAACTGGATTCAACCTATGCAGGACTTTGGAGATGGCAAATGCAACAAGGCAGACATTTCAAAGTCTAAAAATCACATCTTACACAGAAAACTAGGTTAGTTTCTTCAATTAAATATGACTTGAGGACCTTATGTAGGAATCAACTTTTATAACTGAACTTTTAAGCAAAAAGGACTTGGAAGAGAAAGAGAGAACAGATGGTGAATATTTGGAGTCTGTCTCATTTTCACAGATCTTACAACTAAGACAGACTTCTCTTTTGCTTTAGATCTACCTAGTGATCTCAGAATTACAAGATAATTGCCTGGCACTGGACCATTCTAAATGGGTTGCACCATAACATTATAATACTATCTAGCAATCCAAATATTTTGCCCCAAAATTAAAGTGACCTCCAATTTCTTGTATTAGGTCTCTGGCACAAAAGCCAACTGGCTTCAACCTGCTCATCAGACACAAACTTGATAATTCCTTTCCCAAAGATGTCAGTTATGCCCCCCCCTCACCTTTTTTTTGCCATTAGTTTACTCTCTTGGGGGGGAAAAAAAAAGGGTATTGTAAGATAACTATTTAAGAACAATAAAATGGTGTGTCTTGATTTGAGAACAAGTATATTAATTATTCAAAAGGAATTTTAAACTCTATTATGGTATGGACCTAACAGAAGCAGAAGAGATTAAGAAGAGATTGCAAGAATACACAGAAGAACTGTACAAAAAAGATCTTCACGACCCAGATAATCACGATGGTGTGATCACTGACCTAGAGCCAGACATCCTGGAATGTGAAGTCAAGTGGGCCTTAGAAAGCATCACTACGAACAAAGCTAGTGGAGGTGATGGAATTCTAGTTGAGCTATTCCAAATCCTGAAAGATGATGCTGTGAAAGTGCTGCACTCAATATGCCAGCAAATTTGGAAAACTCAGCAGTGGCCACAGGACTGGAAAAGGTCAGTTTTCATTCCAATCCCAAAGAAAGGCAGCCAAAGAATGCTCAAACTACTGCACAATTGCACTCATCTCACACACTAGTAAAGTAATGCTTAAAATTCTCCAAGACAGGCTTCAGCAATATGTGAACTGTGAACTTCCTGATGTTCAAGCTGGTTTTAGAAAAGTCAGAGGAACCAGAGATCAAATTGCCAACATCTGCTGGATCATGGAAAAAGCAAAACAGTTCCAGAAAACATCTTTTTCTGCTTTATTGACTATGCCAAAGCCTTTGACTGTGTGGATCACAATAAACTGTGGAAAATTCTTCAAGAGATGGGAATACCAGACCACCTGATTTGCCTCTTGAGAAATTTGTATGTAGGTCAGGAAGCAACAGTTAGAACTGGACATGGAACAACAGACTGGTTCCAAACAGGAAAAGGAGTACGTCAAGGCTGCATAGTGTCACCCTGTTTATTTAACTTATATGAAGAGTACATCATGAGAAATGCTGGACTGGAAGAAACACAAGCTGGAATCAAGATTGCTGGGAGAAATATCAATAACCTCAGAAATGCAGATGACACCACCCTTATGGGAGAAAGTGAAGAGGAACTCAAAAGCCTCTTGATGAAAGTGAAAGTGGAGAGTGAAAAAGTTGGTTTAAGCTCAACATTCAGAAAACGAAGATCATGGCATCCGGTCCCATCACTTCATAGGAAATAGATGGGGAAACAGTGGAAACAGTGTCAAACTTTATTTTTCTGGGCTGCAAAATCACTACAGATGGCGACTGCAGCCATGAAATTAAAAGACCCTTACTCCTTGGAAGGAAAGTTATGACAAACCTAGATAGCATATTCAAAAGCAGAGACATTACTTTGCCAACAAAGGTTCATCTAGTCAAGGCTATGGTTTTTTCTGTGGTCATGTATGGATGTGAGAGTTGGACTATGAAGAAGACTGAGTGCCAAAGAATTGATGCTTTTGAACTGTGGTTTTGGAGAAGACTCTTGAGAGTCCCTTGGACTGCAAGGAGATCCAACCAGTCCATTCCAAAGGAGATCAGCCCTGGGATTTCTTTGTAAGGAATGATGCTAAAGCTGAAACTCCAGTACTTTGGCCACCTCATGCAAAGAGTTGACTCATTGGAAAGACTCTGATGCTGGGAGGGATTGGGGGCAGGAGGAGAAGGGGAAGACAGAGGATGAGATGGCTGGATGGCATCACTGACTCAATGGACATGAGTCTGAGTGAACTCCGGGAGTTGGTGATGGACAGGGAGGCCTGGCGTGCTGCAG
This sequence comes from Bos indicus, assembly GCF_029378745.1. NCBI lineage: Eukaryota > Metazoa > Chordata > Mammalia > Artiodactyla > Bovidae > Bos > Bos indicus. The sequence goes on from NC_091771.1 coordinate 7,091,342, forward strand.
TTCATGGGGTCGCAAAGAGTCAGACACGACTGAGTGACTGATCTGATCTGATCTGATCTGATGTTTTTCTTAAGCTCTTCACACACAAAGTAGAATGAGTCCCAAGTGTCATGTGTTAGAGAATAACAGAGTTAAATAATGCCATATAGACTATAGACCGCTTTAGTGGAGAGATTCATTACATTGGAAAAGCAGTGGTCATAGAAAATCCAATTTAGATATAATTTTAACTTTAATGGGAGCAGAATATTCTGTTTACATACCTGCAGTACTCACCAGGATTTTTACTACTACAAGAAAGACCTGCAAATCAAAGAAAGAAATGAAAATTTGATGATCTTGTGAATTACCCATGTCTGGTTCTATAGGGTTCTTTGATTGTAGATGGGAGATATCCTCCTTGTTTATTCCAACACCATTGGTGTCTGGCTGAGAGTGGACTACAAATTCTGATAAAAATATTTCTCTTATTAGTTACCTGGGTTGAAATTTGCAACTTGTAATCTTCAATATGTCCACAGCTGTACTATATATATATATATATATATATTGTCCACCCCAGTGGACAGGGGTGTCTCAGATTCCTCTGTCCAAGGATTCTGGAGTGAGCTGCCATTTCCTTCTCCAGGGGATCTTCCCTACCCAGGAATGGAACCTGAATTTCTTGCACCTCCTGAATTGGCAGGTGGATTCTTTACACTGTGTCACCTTGGAACCCAATACAACCAGGAAACCCTAACAGGGAACTTAAATTGAAAACATGATGCCGTATGTTGTAATGATCTGGATTAATCAGGTCTCTATATATTAGTTATGTATCATTTAGTTCAGGCTACAGAATGGCTACAAGGGAAAACAATGAGACAAATCCACCTCAAAGCAAATAGCAGATGGTCTAAACATTGTTTTTCCACTGTCTCTATCAACATAACTTTATTATTACAAGAAAGTTTTCTACAGAATGGAAAATATTGAGAATAATTTTAATTTTCCTTCCAATGATTCTTCTTCTTCCCCAGGATGAAGATTAAAGTGTTCAGCTCTACAAAAGAAATTATCAGACAGTTGCTTCCTTTCCAGAAATCTTTGCAGTCATCATATAAAATCGTTATGTTGCTACGCTCCTCCCCCCCTCCACAGTTTTAAACCATTATATCATGATCCTTATAAAACCACACTCTTTGATTTAAAAAAAGCACCTTAAATCAAACTCTAAAACCTCACAATTATATCAAATTTACTTTACCGCTCTCTGAGATGCTACTAAAATCTGCAGTTTTTCCCTTACTCAATAACAATAAACTCAGTATTTTCCTATCAAATGGTTAATTTGGTTGTATTTTGACATGGTTGGTATTAACATCATTCAGAAGCCCCTAAATTAAGAAAAAAACATGCTTATTGCTGCAATTTTATGGAATACTTGTATTTTTCCCTAGACTAGATCAATTTCCTTATATAAAGAGAATAACAAAAAGAAGAAAATATCATGAGTTGGGCACTTAATGTGCTTACAACTTTATCCTAGGCACTGTAACACATTCATTGAATATCTCACAAGCACCTTTATGATATAGCTATTACTTTGTTCATTTGATAGATAAGGATACAAAGGCCTACAAAGTTTAAGTAGTTAGCAGTTATTCTAGCATAGAGGTTGATATGTAGTCTTTCATTTCTAAATTTCCATGGATCTATAATATGAACTTACTGAATAGATAATAAATTAATGAATGCCCCTCAAATTTTGTTTCCTATTCATCAGAGAGAAAGGAAAATTAAGAACCCCTACAGAAAACACCTTTTTGATGAGAGATTGTCTCTGAAAAAAAGTGCCAGAATTTATGCTAGAAATGTCAGTTGTCATCCTTAAAATATGATACCCAAAAAACTACACCAGGAAGCCTTCTTATGCAAATTGTTAAGTGAACAGTATTCTACCTAAGTCCATGGGTATGTAGTATTGAAAGACAGATGTTTAGATAGACAGATAGATAGATATCACTATCCAAGCAGGACACTTTTATTGTGTTTATTATGACAGTTTAGTATTGGATAAACTGGAAATGTATAACCGATACTGGTAACATATTAAATTCAGCCATACACAATAGGCTTAAAAAGGAAAATAAACTGTTTGAAATGTAATGTTGGTATATTTGACCTTTAATGATATCATAACTTCAGAGAAATTAATCAGAACAGTGTTTATTCTTTATCTATTACTATATTTATTTATTAATATTTTATCTATATCTATGTATAGAGTGCCTGATGAACTATGGAATGAGGTTCGTGACATTGTACAGGAGACAGGGATCAAGACCATTCCCATAGAAAAGAAATGCAAAAAAGCAAAATGGCTGTCTGGGGAGGCCTTACAAATAGCTTTGAAAAGAAGAGAAGCAAAAAGCAAAGGAGAAAAGGAAAGATATAGACATCTGAAGGCAGAGTTCCAAAGAATAGCAAGAAGAGATAAGAAAGCCTTCTTCAGTGATCAATGCAAAGAAATAGAGGAAAACAACAGAATGGGAAAGACTAAGAATTTCTTCAAGAAAATCAGAGATACCAAAGGAATATTTCATGCAAAGATGAGATCGATAAAGGACAGAAATGGTATGGACCTAACAGAAGCAGAAGATATTAAGAAGAGGTGGCAAGAATACACAGAAAAAGTGTCCAAAAAAGATCTTCACAACCCAGATAATCACGATGGTGTGATCACTGACCTAGAGCCAGACATCCTGGAATGTGAAGTCAAGTGGGCCTTAGAAAGCATCACGACGAACAAAGCTAGTGGAGGTGATGGAATTCCAGTTGAGCTATTCCAAATCCTGAAAGATGATGCTGTGAAAGTGCTGCACTCAATATGCCAGCAAATTTGGAAAACTCAGCAGTGGCCACAGGACTGGAAAAGGTCAGTTTTCATTCCAATCCCAAAGAAAGGCAATGCCAAAGAATGCTCAAACTACCACACAATTGCACTCATCTCACATGCTAGTAAAGTAATGCTCAAAATTCTCCAAGCCAGGCTTCAGCAATATGTGAACTGTGAACTTCCTGATGTTCAAGCTGGTTTTAGAAAAGGCAGAGGAACCAGAGATCAAATTGCCAACAGCGGGTGGATCATGGAAAAAGCAAGAGAGTTCCAGAAAAACATCTATTTCTGCTTTATTGACTATGCTAAAGCCTTTGACTGTGTGGATCACAATAAACTGTGGAAATTCTGAAAGAGATGGGAATACCAGACCACCTGATCTGCCTCTTGAAAAATTTGTATGTAGGTCAAGAAGAAACAGTTAGAACTGGACATGGAACAACAGACTGGTTCCAAATAGAAAAAGGAGTTCATCAAGGCTGTATATTGTCACCCTGTTTATTTAACTTATATGCAGAGTACATCATGAGAAAGGCTGGACTGGAAGAAACACAAGCTGGAATCAAGATTACCGGGAGAAATATCAATAACCTCAGATATTCAGATGACACCAGCCTTATGGCAGAAAGTGAAGAGGAACTAAAAAGCCTCTTGATGAAAGTGAATGTGGAGAGTGAAAAAGTTGGCTTAAGCTCAACATTCAGAAAATGAAGATCATGGCATCCGGTCCCACCACTTCATGGGAAATAGATGGGGAAACAGTGGAAACAGTGTCAGACTTTATTTTTCTGGGCTCCAAAATCACTGCAGATGGTGACTGCAGCCATGAAATTAAAAGACCCTTACTCCTTGGAAGGAAAGTTATGACAAACCTAGATAGCATATTCAAAAGCAGAGACATTACTTTGCCAACAAAGGTCCATCTAGTCAAGGCTATGGTTTTTCCTGTGGTCATGTATGGATGTGAGAGTTGGACTGTGAAGAAGGCTGAGTGCCAAAGAATTGATGCTTTTGAACTGTGGTGTTGGAGAAGACTCTTGAGAGTCCCTTGGACTGCAACGAGATCCAACCAGTCCATTCTGAAAGAGATCAGCCCTGGGATTTCTTTGGAAGGAATGATGCTGAAGCTGAAACTCCAGTACTTTGGCCACCTCATGCGAAGAGTTGACTCATTGGAAAAGACTCTGATGCTTGTAGGGATTGGGGGCAGGAGGAGAAGGGGACGACAGAGGATGAGATGGCTGGATGGCATCACTGACTCGATGGATGTGAGTCTGAGTGAACTCCGGGAGTTGGTGATGGATAGGGAGGCCTGGCGTGCTGCCATTCATAGGGTCTCAAAGATTCGGACACGACTGAGCGACTGCTCTGATCTAATCTGATGTATAATTTATTTAATTATACATTTATTAAGTAATATATTTAATCTTTATCAAATTTAAAAGTGAAAGAATAGTTGAAAATATTTAATATTGGGGGATTTAGAGAATTTAGAAGCCTAATCATAAGCTACAGAAAAATTAAAATGCAAATTTATGGCATGAATATAGATTATTTTAATTAATTTTCTATGTGATTAAGAGGTCTCCCTGGTGGCTCAGACAATAAAGAATCTACCTGCAATGCAGAAGACCTGGGTGCAATCCCTGGCTACCCACTCTAGTATTCTTGCCTGGAGAAGTCAATGCACAGAGGAATCTGGCAAGCTATAGTCCATGTGGTTGCAAAGAGTCAAGCATTACTGTCCAACTAATACTTCATTTCACACAATGAAGAACACAAGATGTGAAATTGGAAAATTATAAATTTCTATAAGAGTGCATAGGCATAATTAAAATGACCAAATATAAACATGAGTTGATACTTACATACAAACTGTAAATACTAAATATAGCACATACTTAAAAGCGGGACAAGCTTTCTCTGCTATGTTCTGTTAGATGCTAGTCCCTTCAAATACTCCTCTAGAATTTTTTAACCAGAGAACATAGAGTTGATCCCAAACACCAAACAAGGACAGCAGGTAAGGAAATGTTCAGCAGCCAAGTTTAGTATTTCTCCAGAGTGTCCTGAAGTCAATGCTGACAAATCTCCCGTCCCTTATTCCCACCTCCTACAAGTCCTGCTGATCTCAAACACATTTGGAGAAAAATGAAAGTCCTTTCCTGCCAGATGCTGGAATAAGTGGCTGTAGCTGGAGATGAAGGAAGTTAGATTTCTCATGGCCAGAAGACATCCAGTGAGCACTGTCTTCAAAATATTGAATTACTCATATTTATGCTATAAAATATTGATGCACTAAACATTGTTCACTGAGAATAAACTTTTAAAAATTTTGGTGACCTTCTTCAAGTTTCCCATTGAAAAGCATACATAAAACATGTGTTAAATCTTAAAACTTAAGAAAAAAAATTAAATGGCTTTCACATGCTAAGATATATGGCAAGAACCAAGCAAACAGATGGAATAAACAGTAGGCAGATAGAAATTGAAAATCATATTTGATTAGCCCAAGTAATGCCATCTGACATCCAGTTACAAAAATATAGTAAAATGCATTTTATTGATATCTCCATATGAAATCTACTGGTAAAGTAAGGCAATAACATATTGAACAATGATATTTTCTTCCTGATACTGTCAATTCTATAGCATTTTCCTTGATATTCACATCTCTTTTCCAGAGACAAAGTCCAGCAATGCCTCACGTAGCAACCCTCTTTAAATATACGCTTCGGAAAATAATGCTAATGTATTCACATAAATCAACTCTACTGAGAATGAAACTTCCATATGGTTATACAGACAATAATAAAACCATATCATCTTAGGCATCCTTTGCAATGGTTCTGATCTGATTCCAGTTATTGAAAGAGAGGTCTAACCTTCAAAATGATTTCTGCAATTCCTTTTGAAGATCAAAGTTGAAAACAACAATGCTAACAGCATGTATACTTCCAGTGTTATGTTTCCTGTTCTCTTTAGATTTACTAGTAGAAGCTGAGTGGATGGCAAGTTATATTATAAAAATAATGTTAATTATTTTGTTCCTGTGGTAAGCTGAAAAAATACAGTGAAAATATTTAGGATGTAAGAGTCAAGAACATGGAGTAGAAGGATGTGTGTTCATCTTATCCTGTTGAGAACTCCAAAATTACAACTCCCTACTGAGCAACCATCAAGAGGAGAATGTTGGATCCCACCGAGAAAAGATACCTCACGTCCAAAGGCAAAGGAGAAGCCCCAGCAAGATGGTAGAAGGGGCAAAATCCTGAATAAAATCAACCCCCACACCTGCCAGAGCCACTTAGATGGCTCAAACACAACCTTGTGTGCACCAGGAGACCCCACAGAGACTGAGCCAGACCTGCCTTTGAGGGTTTGAGGTTTGAGTCAACAGTGGCCTGCCACAGGGGCAGGGGCTCTGGGTGCTGCAGCCCTAGGTGTGGCATAAGCCTTCTTGGAGGACTTCACCATTAACCCGACCATAGGGCTGCCAGAACTTACACAGGACTGGGGAAACCGACTGTTGGAGGGCACAGACAAAACCTTGTGCAATCCACGACCCAGGGCCCTTGTGCGAAGCAGTGACCCTACAAGAAAATGACCCAGACTTGCCCGTGAGTGTCCAGGAGTCTCCAGCAGAGGCGTGGGTCAGCAGTGGCCTGCTGCAGGGTTGGGGGCACTGAGTATAGCAGTGTGTGCATGGGACCTTTTGAAGGAGGGCACCATTATCTTCATTACCTCCACCACAGTTCAATCTCAGGTCAAACAACAGGGAGGGAACACAGCCCCGCCCATCAACAGAAAATTGGATTAAAGATTTACTGAGCTTGGCCCTGCCCATCAGAACAAGATCCAGTTTTCCCCACAGTTAGTCTCTCCCATCAGGAAGCTTCCATAAGCCTCTTATCTTTATCCATCAGAGGGCAGACAGAATGAAAACCACAGTCACAGAAAACTAATCAAACTGATCACATGGACCACAGCCTTGTCTAATCAATGAAACTATGAGCCATGCTGTTTAAGGGCCACCCAAGACAGACAGGTCATGATGGAGAGTTCTGACAAAATGTACTCCATTGGAGAAGGGAATGGCAAGACACTTCAGTATTCTTGCCCTGAGAACCCCATGAACAGTATGAAAAGGCAAAAAGATAGGACACTGAAAGATGACCTCCCCAGGTCGGTAGCTGTCCAATATGCTACTGGAAAAGAGTGGAGAAATAACACCAGAATGAAGAGACAGAGCAAATGCAAAAACAACACCCAGTTGTGGATGTGACTGGTGATGGAAGCAATGTCCGATGCTGTAAAGAACAATACTTCATAGGAACCTGGAATTTTAGATCCATGAATCAAGGTAAGTTGGAAGTGGTCAAACAGGAGATGGCAAGGGTGAACATCGGCATTTGAAGAATCAGTGAACTAAAATGGACTGGAATGGGCGAATTTAACTCAGAGGACCATTATACCTACTATTGTAGGCAAGCATCCATTCAAAGAAAGAGTAGCCATCATAGTCAGCAAAAGAGTCTGACTTGCAGTACTTGGATGCAATCTCAAAAATGACATAATGATCTCTGTTCATTTCCAAGGCAAACAATTCAGTATCACAGTAATCCAAGTCTGTGCCCCAACCAGTAATGCTGAAGAAGCTGAAGTTGAACAGTTCTATGAAGACCTACAAGACCTTCTAGAACTTCTTCATCTTCAGTTGCTCAGTCTTGTCCAACTCTTCACAACCCAATGGACTGTAGCCCATCAGGCCCCTCCGTCCATGGAATTCTCCAGGAAGAATACTGAAGTGTGTTGTCATATCCTTCTCTAGGGGATCTTCCCCAACCAGTGATCAGGCCATCTTCTCCTGAATCTGTACACAGATCCTTTACTACTGAGCCACCTGGGAAGCTGATCATCTTATAAACTCATTTACTCCTCACACTCCACGGGGGTTATGCTCCCATACCCTGTCTTCACAGATAAGGAAGCCAAAGTGCCAAACAGGTAGCATGTCCAAGATCAGAGCAGAAAACCAGAGGCTGGATTCAAATCCAGACTGTCTGGCTCTAGAGGTCAAACTCTGACCTTCAGGGGAGGCTGGCAGGAAGCAGCACAGGCCTTGACTTAGAGTGCTCTGCACGTAGACCAGCAACCCCTCTATTCAGTTCAGCATAAACTTACTGAACATTTACTGGGGTTGCAGAGCCCCTGCCTGGACTGGTAATGCAAAGGACCAAACTGGGGCATGGTGAATCACTACTCGCAACCAGCAGGAAGAGTGAAAGGCAACCAGATGGCAGGTCTGGGTGTGTCAGAGACTGGAGAAAGGACATGTTAATGCTGGGGCCACTCCTGAAGTTCCTGTGCTCCACAGGGCCAAGGGGTCCAACTATTCCATCGAGGCCCCAAGGTCCTTCCCCAGTCAAGGAGCATTTGTACATTCTCATACTCCAGGATCATCATGCATGTGTAGAAATGGTTGTGAACTGTTTCCTCCGAGCACTGGGCCTTGTGAGCAGCTTCTGGAAAACCAGTGCCCAGCATGGGGCAGGAAACAGTTTACCTTCCATTGCAGAAGGATAAATAGATTCCCACAACCATTCTACTGTGTTCAGAATTTCCTCTGAAACCTTCACTCTCTAGGTTTCTCTATGTCTGGTACCCAGATCAGTACAAAGCCTACAGGAGGACACAACACTCACCATCTAAGTGAGAGGACATGTGCAAAGACAGGGAATACAAAGTGTTTGTGGTCTTTTCTCCAACACCCTAACATCTACAACCCCAACAAGAATAAGAAGGCATCTGTCTTGGATCCAGCCTGGCACAAACTGCAGTCCACACATGTGTGTTCAGTTGTTAAGTTGTTAGACTTTCTAGAACTAACACCCTCAAAAGATGCCCTTTTTCATTACAGGGGACTGGAATGAAAAATTAGGAAGTCAAGACATACCTGGAGTAACAGGCTAATTTGGCCTTGGTGTACAGAATGAAGCAGGGCAAAGTCTAACAGAATTTTGCCAAGAGAATGCACTAGTCATAGAAAACATCCTTTTCCAACAACACAAGAAAAGACTCTACACGTGGACATCTTCTGATGGTCAATAACAAAATCAGATTGATTATATTCTTTGTAGCCAAAGATGGAGAAGCTCTATACAGTCAGCAAAAACAAGATTGGGAGCTGACTGTGGCTCAAATCATGAAAATCTTCTTGCAAAATTCAGACATTAATTGAAGAGAGTAGGGAAAACCACTACAGCATTCAGGTAGGACCTAAATCAAATCCCTTATGATTACATAGTGGAAGTGAGAAATAGACTCAAGTGATTAGATCTGATAGACAGAGTGCCTGATGAACTGTGGATGGAGATCCATGACATTATACAGGAGGCAGTGATCAAGACCATCCCCAAGAAAAAGAAATGCAAAAAGACAAAATGGTTGTCTGAGGAGGCCTTACAGATAGTTAAGAAAAGAAGAGAAGCTAAAGGCAAAGGAGCAAAGGAAAGATATAACCATTTGAATGCAGAGTTGCAAAGAATAGCAAGGAGAGATAAGAAAGCCTTCCTCAGTGATCAGTGCAAAGAAAGAGGAAGAGAGTAGAATGGGAAAGACTGGCAATCTCTTCAAGATCATTAGAGATACCAAGGGAACATTTAATGCAAATATGGGCTCAATAAAGGATAGAAATAGTATGGACCTAACAGAAGCAGAATATATTAAGAAGAGGTGGCAACAACACACAGAAGAACTGTACAAAAAAGATTTTCATGTCTCAAACAATGACAATGGTGTGATCACCCACCTAGAGCCAGATATCCTGGAATGTTAAAGTCAAGTAGGCCTTAGGAAGCATCACTACATGCATCACTATGAACAAAGCTAGTGGGGGTGATGGAATTTAAGTTGAGCTACTTCAAATCCTAAAAGATGATGCTGTTAAAATGTTGCACTCAATGTGCCAAAAATTTGGAAAACTCATCAGTGGCCAAAGGACTGGAAAAGTTCAGTATTCATTCCAATCCCAAAGAAAGGCAATACCAGAGAATGCTCAAACTAACATACAATTGCACTCATCTCACATGCTAGCAAAGTAATGCTCAAAAATCTTTAAATCAGGCTTCAACAGTATGTGAACCATGACATTCCAGATGTTCAAGCTGGATTTACAAAGAGCAGAGGAACCAAAGTTCAAATTGCCAACATCCACCAGATCATCAAAAAAGCAAGAGAGTTCCAGAAAAAAACATCTACTTCTGTTTTATTGACTACGCCAAAGCCTTTGTCTGTGTAGATCACAACAAACTGTGGAAACTTCTTCAAGAGATGAGAATACAAGACCACCTGACCTGACTCATGAGAAATATGTATGCAGGGCAAGAAACAGCAGTTAGAATTGGACATGGAACAGACTGATTCCAAATCAGGAAAGGAGTGCATCAAGGCTATATATTGTCACCATGCTTATTTAACTTGTATGCAGAGTACATTAAGTGAAATGCCAGGCTGCATGAAACACAAGCTGAAATCAACATTGCTGGGAGAAATATCAATAACATCAGATATGCAGATGACACAACCCTTATGGCAGAAAGTGAAGAAGAACTAAACAGCCTCTTGATGAAAGCAAAAGAAGAGACTGGAAAAGTTAGCTTAACACTCAACATTCAGAAAGCTAAGATCATGGCATCCTGTCCCATCACTTCATGGCAAATAGATGGGGTAACAATGGAAACACTAAGATACTTTATTTGGGGGTGGGGTGGGGCTCCAAAATCACTGCAGATTGTGACTGCAGCCATGAAATTAAAAGACACTTGTTCCTTGGAAGGAAAGTTATGACCAACCTAGACAGCATATTTAAAAGCAGAGACATTACTTTATCAACATAGGTCTGTTTTGTCAAAGCTATGGTTTTTCCAGTAGTCAAGTATAGATGGAGAGTTGGACTATAAAGAAAGCTGAGTGCCAAAGACTTGATGCTTTTGAGCTGTAGTGTTAGAGAAGACTCTTGAGAGTCCCTTGAACTGCAAGGAGATCCAACCAGTCCATCCTAAAGGAAATCAGTCCTGAGCATTCATTGGAAGGACTGATGCTGAAGCTGAAACTCCAATACTTTGGCCACTTGATGTGAAGAACTGTTTTATTGGAAAAGACCCCAATGCTGGGAAAGATTGAAGGTGGGAGGAGAAGGGGATGACAGAGGATGAGATGGTTAGATGGTATCATTGACTCAGTGGACTAGAGTTTGAGCAAGCTCCAGGAGTTAGTGAGGGACAGTGAAGCCTGGAATGCTGCAGTCTATGGGGTTGCAAAGACTGGAACACGACTGAGTAACTGAACTTAATTGAAAATTTATTTTTGAATATTTCTTAATTTCCATCTCTAACCACACTTCTCAAAAGGCACTACTATAACTTATCTGAATACTTTCAACTTTATCAAACTTAGTCTTTAGCCTGACATTCAAGGCTGATTAAGATTTCATTTCACCTTTACTCTTCAAACATAATATACAACACTATATTCTATAAACCCATCAGTGAAAGAACATGGGAACATTAAATAATATTGAGCTTGTTATACTTTTTTCAATTAATAGGGGTTGTGATTATCATAGAAGCTATATGTGTGATTCATAGTATATGATTTCCAGCTTCATATATGTTCCTATCAATCCATAAGGATTAATTAATTCAGAAGCATTTTCTTCTAAGGAACTAATAATATTTTTACCTCCTACCTGAACCCCACAAGCCAAACCTGGGAATTATCAGCATTAATTCCCTGAACTTCAGTATTACTTTTATATATTTCCTTTAAGGCACTTAAATATTGCATTAAACTTCATTCACATATCCAGTGACTCGATTCACTATGAATTCCTTGAAATTCATACTGCTTTTATTCCCAGAATAATACTGTATATTACAGATTTCCAATAAAATATTTTCTCTTTTCCTACTTAAGCATTCAAATAGTATTATATTAAAATGTTATTTGAGCAGATATAATTATCAGGCACACATTTCTTCCACATCTGTGTATAGTTACATTCTTAATAGTATAACAGTGATATTTTTAGCTTAAGCTATATATACCCTTTCTAGGTCTGTCAGAAGCACTTTATATAAATTGTATCTTTATAAAAGTTTTCATCAATGGGGCAAGAATTAATATCCTCAGAGTTAAGGAAAAAAGGAAGATTTATAAAGGATGAAACTAATCTGAGCTTATGCTCTGGCTATCTTCAGTTCTTCTTCTAAACCCTTTGTTAGCAGGGATACACTGCAGCCAATTACTTTTCTAGAGCACAAATTTGATCATGTCTGCCTCTAATTAAAACTCACAGATTTATTGAATCTCCTTGATGCAGAACAGTCAGTAAAATGACAAATGAAAACATATTAAAAATAATATATGTAGAACACAAATATATCTGTACAGTCTGTATATATAGATACATTTTTGAAAGAATAAGAAAAAACAGAAGGGAGAAAAATACCAAGATAGTTCAAGGTAGTTTCACAGAAACAAAAGATAAACTTCCTTATATATATATAGTTAATTAGTTCATGGAACAGACACACACACACACACACATCTCTATGCATGCAATGTGGCATTTCAGAAAACAAATAGAAGGGTAATCATAAAAGCATCCTTGAAGAAAACAAAAAACAAAAACAGACAAAAAAAATCTCCCAAATAATCCATTATAAAATAAGTTAGTGAAGATACATAATAATTAAACTGGAATTAGACTTTCCATTAACAACACTGATGATAAAAAGCAATAAAAACATCAGAAAATGATATTTAGATTTATAAAATTTAGTTAAATTACTGAATAATAATGACAAAATAAAGACATTTTTATACATATAAAGAAATCCCTACAAAAAGCTTTCACAATCTATTTCTTGGCATATAATGAATGATGTCCTTTAGTGATACAAAAGTTTCCTTATGGAACTGAAGTAATAAAGGATCAAATCAACAAAGCAGTAGTGAAATAATGTTTCATGAATGCCTTTCTGCTGTTCTTAATAAGATCTCAGCTACATGGTATCTAGAACAATAGTAACGATGAACCTATTTGCAGGATAGCAATAGAGACAGACAGACAACAGACTTGTGGACACAGCAGGGGAAGGAAAGGGTGAGACAAATTGGAAGTAGCTTTGAACCATACACATGACTGTATGTAAATTAGAGAGCCAGTGGAAATTTCCTGTAGGATGTAGGGAGTTCAACCCACCGCTCTGTGATAACCTGGAAGGCCAGAATGAGGTGGGGAGTGGGAGGGAGGTTCAAGAGGGAGGGGACATATGTTCACCTATGGCTGATTCATGTAGTCATATGGCAGAAACCAACACCGCCCTGTAAAGCACTTATTCTCCAATTATATATATATATATATATATATATATATATATATATATATCAGAATAATGGAGGGAGTTCATGAGGAAGGTTTCCCAAGGAAAAAGACATTCTAAAGATTCAGAATTTGAAATAAGAATAAAGGATTTTAAACACAAGTTAAGGGCACTTCCTTGGTGTACAGACTGCATCTTCCAGTGTAAGGGACACAGATTTGATCTCTGGTCAGGGAACTAAGATCCTACATGCTGTGTGGTGTGGCCAAATAAAATAAAATACAAGATAAAAAAAAAATCACAGTACTTTAAATAATTTTACATAAACCTTATTTACATAGTCACACTATGAATCGCTTTTTTAATTTTCAAATTTGACTCAATAAATAGGCTTAATGATATCAATAATAATGACAAAAGATTTCACAGAAACTGAATCAATCAATTGTAATATACATCATTATAGAATGGAATTCAAGGTCAATCTTTTGTTAGATGCAGCGTTGTGTCATATACCACAGCAGAAAAATCTAGCAGCTAAACCCTGATCCAGGACCAATAGCTAAATGTGCATATTAGAATTGAAAAGAGAGTGGAAACTCTAATAACTAACACTTGTTAACTACTTACTGTCAATTCTTTTTTTTTTTTTTTTAACTAAAATCATAGAATTCTAACAGCCAATCTTCACAACTGAAGAAATAAAGGCAAAATGAGATAGTGTAAGCTACCCAAGATGCGATTGTTGAAACCTGCAATTATTTGAACAGGCAGCTCTGTGCTTAATAAAGTGATACTATGCAGTTTTGTCAGAGAAGGCAATGGCACCCCACTCCAGTACTCTTGCCTGGAAAATCCCATGGATGGAGGAGCCTGGTAGGCTGCAGTCCATGGGGTCTCTGAGAGTCAGACACAACTGAGTGACTTCACTTTCACTTTTCACTTTCATGCACTGGAGAAGGAAATGGCAACCCACTCCAGTGTTCTTGCCTGGAGAATCCCAGGGACGGGGGAACCTGGTGGGCTGCCAGACGTCTATGGGGTCACACAGAGTCGGACACGACTGAAGCGACTTAGCAGCAGCATTCAGTTTTGTAGATATATGAAACAAATGTGAATCTTTTCCATAAATTTGAAAAGGAGCTAGCATACGATGCAAAGTTCAGTATATATCTACCATGGAGGAGAAGGGACAAAAGAGGATGAGATGGTTGGATGGCATCACCAACTCAATGGACATGAGTTTGAGTAAACTCCAGGAGTTGGTGACGGACAGGGAGGCCTGGCCTGCTGCAGTCCAGGGGGTTGCAAAGCGTTGGATACGACTATGACTGAACTGAACTGACCATGTAATTTGTGTTACTTGGATGTGCTAAATTATGTTAGAACAAGTTAAATTATTATTTATTATATATGTATGTATGTGTTAGTTTCTCAGACATGTCTGACTCTGCCATCCCATGTAATGTAGCCAGCCAGGCTCCACTGTTCATGGAATTCTCCAGGCAAAAACACTGGGGTGGGTTGCCATTCCCTTCTCCAATTATTTATAATAACAGAGAGTAAATATATAATGGTAAAGTATGTTAGTTTTTCATAAAAAAAAAAAAAAAAGATTAAAAGAAGCTTGCTCCTTGGAAGAAAAGCTATAGCCAATAAAGACAGCATATTGAAAAACAGAGACATTACTTTGCCAACAAGGTCTGTCTAGTCAAAGCTATGGTTTTTCCAGTAGTCATTTATGAATGTGACAGTTGGACCACAAAGAAATCTGAGTGCTGAAGAATTGATGCTTTTGAACTGTGGTGTTGGAGAAGACTCTTAAAAGTCCCTTGGTCTGCAAGGAGATCCAACCAGTCCATGCTAAAGCAGATCAGTCCTGAATATTCACTGGAAGGACTGATGCTGAAGCTGAAGCTCCAATACTTTGGCCACCTGATGCAAGGAACTGACTCAGTGGAAAAGACCCTGATACTGGGCAAGACTGAAGGCAGGAGAAGAAGGGGATGATAGAAGATGAGATGATTGGATGGTATCACCAACTCTATGGACATGAGTTTGAGCAAACTCTGAGAATTGGTAATGGACAGGGAAGCCTGGTTTGCTGCAATCCATGGGATTGCAAAGATTCAGACATGACTGAGTGACTGAACTGAACTGAAAGTATATTACTTAGTAAAACAGAGGTAATAAAAAAAATAACAAAATAATTTAAATTATGTTTCTATAGAGTAAAGATGAGATAAATGGGGTAGGCTACTATTACTTTTTACTGTATTTATTGTCTTGTTTTTAGTATAATTTCTATATCAATTTCATAAAAACTAAAAATATACCCATTTAAAATGTGAATGTTAATTATATACTTCAAAACATATAAAATATTAAAATCCTGTAGTGACTTACATTTACCATTAAAACATAATAGAAGTGCCCATTCATGTCCAACTCTTTGCAACCCCAAGGACTGTAGCCTATCAGGCTCCTGTGTCAACAGAATTCTCCAGACAAGGATACCATAGTGAGTTGTCATTCCCTATTCCAGGGGATCTTCCCAACCAAGGGATTGAACTCCTATCTCCTGAGTCTCCTGCATTGACAGATGGATTCTTTACCACTGAGCTACCTGGGAAGCCTCCCCAATTAACAAAGTAAATTTTTTATATTGGCAGCTGTTAGAGAAACCAAGTGCCTGACATGAAAACAAGTACTTTACTTGAAACTGAATATATTTTGCAGTCATCACTTTTCACATCTTTCACCCACTGATTTTGGTATGTTGAAATTAGATACACATGATTCTACTTTGTGAGGAGCATTTTAAAGAGTACATCAAACAAGACAATACAGCTTTAGGATGAAAACAAGCAGCAAATATTGTTGTCTTTCCTGGGGAAAAATTAAGTCTTTATACTTTGCATTAAATTGATATTAGGTATAGAGAAAACGTGAACAAAAAGAAAATGCTGTTTAGCTCTAAGGAAAATGCATTACATTGTAAGGTACTTAAAAATAGCTATCTTCTTGGGGTTTTTTGGTTTGTTTCAGGTCTAAATAGCTCAGTTTTGGTTACAGTGGGCAACAAAAAATAGAAAATTATTATGCTCCTAGCTAAGGAAACCTCTAAATTGTGATTTCTAAATAAGAATAAGGCTTTCTCTTTTTGAGATGGTTGGATGGCATCACCGATGTGATAGACATGAGTTTGAGCTCCAGGAGTTAGGGATGGACAGGGAAGCCTGACGTGCTGCAGTCCATAGGGTTGCAAAGAATTGGACAAGATTGAGCGACTGAACTGAACTCCTCTTTTTATTTATGTATTAGGAACTAAAATGCAGGTTTCTTTCTAAGAAAGGAAAGTTTTGCTAATTTGATTTAATAAAGGTTACCACATTTCTCTAAAAATCATGAAGTATTTACTAATATTATAAGACATAAAATGAGGTTTTGAGACTCATGACTTAATTCTATAATTTACTTGTTAGCAGAATGTAACCCAAGTCTTGAACCATATCCAGTAAGCATGCAGGATTGTTAGGTCTGAAGATTCTTTTTTAAATATTAACCTCAACTTTGACACCATAATAAATATAGTACTGGCAGTGGTATACTTGTTTTTTTTTTTTTTTTTTACAGTCTACAGCTTATAGTGTTTATAGGTTGCCATTTTTAAAAGAATGAGTTTTGGACATTTTTTATAGAATACCATGATGGAATCTGTACTTTCAAATAATTTCTAAAATTTCTAGTTCCATCAATGTTTATAGTTTCTGGATTGGCTGATGATGGCCTACATCACAATCAGTAGAATGTCTTTTGAGACACTCCACGTTCTTCTATATCAACTGGCCACTAATATAAACAGGATTTTTATCTCTCATTGCTCCCATCTGCTTGAAAATGTTGCCAGCTGAAAGTATAAAGTGATTTGTGAAACATTTACTTTTTACTTTTATTTCCTCATAATAATTATACGTAAATTAACATACTTGATGTATATACTGCTGCTGCTGCTGCTAAGTCACTTCAGTCGTGTCCAACTCTGTGCAACCCCATAGACAGCAGCCCAACAGGCCCCCCCATCCCTGGAATTCTCCAGGCAAGAACACTGGAGTGGGCTGCCATTTCCTTCTCCAATGCATGAAAGTGAGAAGTGAAAGTGAAGTCTCTCAGTCGTGTCCGACCCTCAGCGACCCCATGGACTGCAGCCTTCCAGGCTCCTCTGTCCATGGGGTTTTCTAGGCAAGAGTACTGGAGTGGAGTGCCATTGCCTTCTCTGGATGTATATACTAGGAAGAACTATATAAATAGAAATTTATATTATAGATTGGGTAAATATATCTTAAAAAAAATTATTCATTGACTGTTCTGACTTCATTGCTGCATGCAGACTTTCTCTAGTTGTGGTGAGCCAGAGCTACTCTGTTACCATGCGTGGACTTCTCATTGCAGTGACTTCTCTTGTTGCAGAACATGGGCTCTAGACTTGGACTTCAGTGTTGCAGCTCACAGGCTATAGAGGGCTGGCTAAATTAGTTTTGGCTCATGGCCTTAGTTGCTTCTTCACACAGGGGATTTTCCTGGACCAAGGATTGGACATATGTCCCTGCACTGGCAGGTGGATTCTCAAACACTGGACCACCAGGGAAGTCCAAAACCGTGTTTTTAGTGTTAGATTTGCTAATAATTCTGTATGTGACTTTGCTGAACTGATTGAACTTTGCTTCAAATTAGTTTTATAACAAGTTTAAGGGAACTTTTATATCTAAAGTTAAAATACTGCTGTTCAGTTCAGGGCAGTCATTCAGTTGAATCTGACTCTTTGTGACCCCGTGGACTGCAACATGCCAGGCCTCCCTGTCCATCACTAACTCCAGAGTTTACTCAAACTCATGTCTATTGAGTCAGTGATGCCATCCAACCATCCCATCCTCTGTCATCCCCTTCTTCTTCTGCCTTCAATCTTTCTCAGTATCAGGGTCTTTTCTAATGAGTCAGTTCTTTGCATCAGGTGGCCAAAGTATTGGAGTTTCAGTTTAGCGTCAGTCCTTCCAATGGATGCTCAGGACTGATCTCCTTTAGGATGGGCTGGTTTGATCTCCTTGGAGTCCAAGGGACTTTCAAGTGTCTTCTCCAACACCACAATTTAAAAACATCAATTCTTTGGCACTCAGCTTTCTTTATAGTCCAACTCTCATATCCATACATGACTACTGGAAAAACCATAGCTTTGACTTTTGTTGGTAAAGTAATGTCTGTTTTTTAATATGCTGTCTAGGTTGGTCATAAATTTTCTTCCAAGGAGGAATAGTCTTCTAGTTTCATGTCTGAAGTCAGCATCTGCAGTTGTTTTGGAGCCCAAAAGTATAAAGTCTGTTACTGTTTCCACTGTTTCCCCATCTACTTGCCATGAAGTGATGGGACTGGAGGCCATGATCTTAGTTTTCTGAATGTTGAGCTTTAAGCCAACTTTTTCACTCCTCTTTCACTTTCAAGATACTCTAGTTCTTCTTCACTTTCTTCCATAAGTGTGGTATAATAGACATAAATATTTCCTGCAAAAATTTTAGTAAACTCAATTTCTTTTGGGAAACTGATTTCAAATTATTTTAGAAAAAGCATAAATTAAAAATTGCTTTAAAAAGTAGAAAAATGTGGACTAGTCCTGTTTAGCACTCTAAAAAATGAATTTCACTTAAAATTGATCTGACCTTAATAATATTAAAATTAAAAAGAAATTATTGAATTCAATCTCATTAACTTTTGGGGGTTGAATACCAAAATAGTTTGCCATTTTAGATATGTTCTTTTAATAAATAAAGTATATAAATTAACCTATATTTTATAAATTGTAAATTCATTTTTTATAAATTAAGTAACTATAAAATAATTATTTTATCAATTATGAATAAATAAATTATAGTTATAACATTTTTGAGGAGTCAATAAATGCATAACTTATAATTTCTGTTTAGTGTGTATAATTTCAGTGTTATAGAATAACTTTTTAATTAATTCATGAGACTTATGATAATTTTACATGACTTGATCTTTAAAATCAATTTTTTTTTCTATCATGTAGACTTTCCTTATTCCTTTGAATGTTGGAAGCTATGCTAATACTTGCACGCCTTTAGTTCCTGACACTGTCTTCAGAATCTACACTTCAATTCCAGATTGAAACCACAAATTAAGTTTTTCTGTGAATACCCACTAGGTGCTTTGGAAAATATAGTAGCCATGTGTTTATATGTACAGATAGTTTACCAGGCTTATTTTAAATATTTATACATTTTTTTTTCCTTTCTCACGTAACACCCTTTCCCACATAATTAAAAGAAGCCCATGGCACAGTCTCTTTTCTGAATTTATTGTATATGCCTGGAATAAGAATTAGAAAATCAGTAGTTATAGAGAAAATTGAATGAGGGAGAGTGTCATAAAACAGGTACTTGTGGTCTAGCTTGGCAGAAAAATGGAGAAGAAAGACTGGGAAATGAGAGATTTTAGAGTTTTTAGCCTTAGGAAGAGTTAGAGAATGCTTTTTAAAAAATAAACTGGGAAGTCATAGAAAATTTGGAAAGTGTTTTTATGATTTACAAGTCCTTAACTTTACATAAAAGAAAAAAATATTTTTAAGATGTCATTATTTCCTGAATTGTTATATGTTGTTTATAATAAAAAATTATAATAAGATTATAGCAGGCAGCCTTTAAGATAGGCCCTGATGATCCCTAACTCCTGATCTTTACACATTTGTGCAATCCCCTCTCTCTGGGTATGGGCTGGATGTACTGACACGCTTGAAACTAGTAAAATATGATAGAAATGATGTCATATTGTATGCTCCTTCTAATATTAGGTTGCAGTGAGAGTCTTACTCCACTTTCACATGCTCACCAGCTCTATCTGTTTCAACTCACCCTGGCAGAAACAAGCTGCCATATTAGAGACTCATGTGACAAGATACTGTGACAGGAAAATAGTCACATAAATGAGCTTGAAAGAAGATTTCTATCCTTACAGCCCAAATTGACAAATTTCCTGAGCCAGAAGCAATCAGACACACTAACCCAGGTAACTGATTAACTGTGAAAAAATAAATGTGCAAAACTAAGTTTTGATGCAATTAATTACACATAAGTGAATAAATAATACAGAACTTGGCATCTGAATGTTAGGTATAGCTAAAAGAAATGACTAAATGGGGGAGTAAGCTTTGAAATCATGTTGTAGTCAGAATCTAGAAAAGCTGTTATTTTGAGGAGAGTGTTAATAAAAGTGCTAAGTGCATTGAACACACTGTTAAATTTTGAACTTTAAAAATGTTATAGGTAAAGGCTAAGCAGGATAATTAGAGAAATCTTATTTGAAACTAGAGGAAATGAAATTCTTGTTACATAGTGACAGAAAGTCACTGTTACCTGAAGTTATGTGGAATATTCTTATTGTAGAAAATTAATTTTACTCACCTAAAGTAATAATATGTGCAGTAGTATAATAATAAACTCATTTTCTAAGACATCACTGATTTTATGCATATTCATGCAAACATATATGCTTATTATATTCTTCACAAATATATATATTTATATATAAATATACACACATACATATGTATTTATACAACTCAATTTAAATATTTAGTCTCTTACACCACACATCAATCCTTGAGGGCTATGATTATCCTGGTCTCTCAGAGACCCTTGTGGATGGAGCATGTGTCATCTTGAATATTACTTATTAGCACGTCAGAGGGAAAGGAATTTTGAAGGGTATCACAGTAGTGATTAAATGTTTCAGCCTTTCAGATTATAATGTTTTGTTCTACCAAAACTATTAAGATATTCAAATGATCAAAATGAATCCTTGAAACACATGTCCATGGAAAAGGAGAGTATCAGCAATGTTGGAAAACAGTCTGCGTGACAATTTAAATGCAGTGATATTTCAGTGATATATCATGATGTTTGGAAAGGTTAAACATAAATGTGTAAGAAGTTTACAAGAAGACACTATAAAAACAAGTTTGAAAGATCGAGAATCAACCACAATAAATGATGTGATGATTGTAGAGTGGCAGTAGGGAGAATTCAATGCAACTTTATGATACGCACACAGAGCCAATACTCGTAGATTTTCGAGACCATTAGCAGTTACTTTTCTATACTGTTTGTGATTATATACAACACCAGAGTCATCTGAGTAGTTTGCTTTCTTGCAAACTTACATGCTGCTTCAAATCTATACATATCAATTTCATTGTTATCTTTACCAAATTGTTTCAACATTGTTTACAAAACAATGACAACAGCAGCAACAATAAATTAAACTATATTACACATATTCTATATAATAGAGTAGTAGAGTTTATAAAGAATTTGTAAAAAGTCATCTAACTATATCTTCTGTCTCATAAAATTCAAGCTCGTTTTCTTTATATTTCAAAATATTTCAAGATAATTCTGATGCATCTGGATTTGTTAAAAAAGTGATTACTGCCTTTTTTAGTAAATGGTAGATTTGGTAATATAGAGTTCTGTTATTTTTCTCTTGACCAATCATGATACAGTGATATTAAGTGAGTAATAGATGATCACGATCATAGAAGATGTTTATCCATTTTCACAATCAATAGCAAGAAATAAAAATAAAAGATAATTACAATTGCAAGCCATAATGGGAACCTGATTAACCTACCAATAAAAAATAACTACATACAATTTGGGGGGTCAAGCAGAGTGATGTAGTAAGTGGAAGAGCATACATGCACATTTTCATCCACCCAGCCAGTCTGTGTCTTTTGATTGGTGCATTTGATCCATTTACATTTAAGATAATGATGGATATGTATGATCCTATTACCATTTTCTTAATTGTTTTGGGTTTATTTTATGAAGATCTTTCCCTTCTTTTGTGTTTCCTGTCTAGAGAAGTTCCTTTAGTATTTGTTGTACAGCTGGTTTGGTGGTACTGAACTCTCTTAACTTTTGCTTGTCTGGAAAGCTTTTGATTTCTCCATCAATGCTGAATGAGAGTCTTGCTGGATGGACTATTCTTGGTTGTACATTCTTCCCTTTCATTATTTTAAATATATCACACCATTCCTTCTGGCTTGTAGAGTTTCTGTTGAGAAATCCGCTGATAGCCTGATTGGAGTCCCCTTGTATATTTGTCTTTTTTCCCTTGTTTCTTTTAATATTTTATCTTTAATTTTTGTCAGTTTGGCTACTATGTGTCTCATTGTGTTTCTCCTTGGGTTTATCCTGACTGAGACTCACTGTGCTTGCTGGACTTGGTTGCCTATTTCCTTTCTCGTGGTAGGGAAGTTTTCAGCTACTATCTCTTCAAATATTATCTCAGGTCTTTTATTTCTTTCTTCTCCTTCTGGGATCCTTATAATGCAAATGTTGGTGCATTTAACTTTGTCCCAGAAGTCTTTTAGGCTAACTTTATTTATTTTTATTCATTTTTCAATATTCTGTTCTGCAGCAGTGATTTCCACCATTCTGTCCACCAAGTCTTGTGTCTGTTCTTCTGCCTCAGTTATTCTGCTATTGATTGCTTCTAGTGTGTTTGTCATCTCGTTTGCTTGTTCTTTAGTTCTAGGTCATTGGTAAAAATTTCTTGCATCTTCATTATTTTCCCAAGATCCTGGATCAGTTTCACTATCATTATTCTGATTTATTTTCCTGGAAGATTATCTATCTCCATTTCCATTAGTTGTTTTTCTGGGGTTTTATCTTGTCCCTTTATTTGGAACATAACTTCCTGCTTTTTCATCCTGATGAATTTTCTGTAATGTGGCTTTTGTTTTAGCCACTGTAGGACTGTGGTTCTTCTTGTGTCCTCTGTGCCCTCTGATGGAAGAGGCTAACAGGCTTGTGTAAGCTTCCTGATGGGAGGGACTGGAGATGGGAAAAATGGGTCTTGCGCTAGTGGACAGGACATTGCTCAGTAAAGCTTTAATCTGATTATCTTTTGATGGCTGGGGTCTACAGGCTGTCTGGTAACTTTAATGGAGACCTCCAAGAGGGCTTATGCCAAGTCAGAACTTCACAGACTGCTGCACCAGTGTGCCTGTCCCTGTGGGGAGTGCCTGCAACCCCATGCCTTCACCGGAGACCGTCCAACATTAGCAGGTAGTTATGGTTCAGGGTCCTGTCAGGTCACTGCTGCTTTCCTCCGGGACTTGTTGTGTGCAAGATTTTACTTGTGCTCTCCAAGACTGGAGTCTCTGTTTCCCTTAGACCTGTGGAAGTCCTATAGTCAAATCTTGCAGTCTTCAAGGTCATTTTCTCTGGGAATCCCAGTCTCTTTGTCAGATCCCCGGCTGGGAAGCCTGACGTAAGGTTCAGAAACTTCACAACAGTGGGAGAACTTATTTGATATTATTGTCCTCCAGTTTTTATGTCATTTACCTGGTGGGTATGGGATTTGAATTTTATTGTAATTGTGCTCCTCCCATCATCTTTCTGTATTTGGACATGTAGTATCTTTTTTGAAGCCTTCCAGCATTCTTCTGTTGATGGTTGTTCAACAGCTAGTTGTGATTTTAGAGCTCTCACAAGAGGAGAGGAGTGCAAGTCTTTCCACTCAGCCGTATTGACCCGAAAGCCTCACGTTCTTTTTGCTATTCTGGAGGGACCTATATTATCTGACCCAAGAAAATTTAGTTTATTTTTTATTTTTTTCACCTACAACTAACATTCTTATTGTTTCTGGAATTTCACTGCAAATGCCACATTTGAGCATCCATATGCAGAACGTGAATATTAGTATGTCAACTGCAAAACTCAAATTTTGTACATATTAGCTTCATGGTACAACTGTAGGAGAACAAAAAATATTTTCCCTTTATGCTTCTAAGTTCTTGGCTGAGATCCCCATGTAATAACAAAGATTAACATGAGACAAACAGACACAAGTTTAATAATATACATACCTTTGTATTCACTGGAGACACCCAGGAAGTGTGGGTAATTTCCCCCAAACAGCTCAAATCACCACCTTAAATACCATATCCAGCTAAAGACTAAACAAGATTCCATAAGGGTAGAGGGAGTTGGTTATGGGCGGTTATCAAGCAAGAGCAGTAAACAAAGTTAAAATTGTTATGCAGATTTAAGTGGCTGCCTTTGAGATTGATAAGTTTCTAGAAATATTGTCCTCCTTTTCCAGGTGTTAGGTAGTTAGAATAGGAAACAGGAGTCCAAAATGGCGGTGGCTAAAAGACAAGGAAGGGAAAAGCCCATGAAAATAGAACAAAGGAAGGTCAAAGGAAGGTCAGAGGACCAGAGTGAGGACTTCAAGTAGAACAAACAGCACTCCTGGCTAACCCAATTTACATAGGGTAGGCACAGGGGGAGGAAAAACATAAAAAAGGAGGAGCCAAAGTGTGCATTCTCTCTCTCTCCCCACTACGTGTGTGCTCTCTTTCTCTTTCTCTCTCTCTCCCATGCTTGCTTGTGCTCTCTCTCCCCCTGTGTGCGTGCACTCTTTCTCTTTCTTTCTCTCTCTTTCTCCCTCTCTCTTTCTCCCACACACTGGGCATTCTTCTCTTTGCCTCTTTGGGTTGACATGCCCTCACACATCGAGGATGGATTTTCCTGCTATTATCTAAATAAAATAGAGTTGTAACATGGAGCTGTAACACTTATTTGTCTAAGAGCTATAACATAGTCCGTTCGAGACCTGAGAGCTATAACACAGTCTGTCCAAGATCCAAGAACCATGACACACCACGGGTGGGCTGTAACGTCCGTCACTCCAAATTTTTGTTGTGGATAAGACAGAACTGAGGAGCATACACTGTGTCAGGTGAGTACCTGACACAGGTAAAAAGAGGAATACATCCTTCCAAGTGAAGATTTCTCTTATGAATATAATTTTTTCTTACAAAAAAATAACTTCTACTTTGCTATCAGAGCTTCTCCTATGCTTGCTATTTCTTAAAAACAATCAGGTCAAAATAATCCTTTTGCCAAAAAGGCATATTTGGGGGTACTATGTTCACCTTCACCACAAAACGGTGACACTTGTGTTTGACAATTTTGGTAGTTAATAGTTATGTACTGCAAAATTATTTGTGTATTTTATTACATTTTTAATTTATCAAATAGATTTTTTTTCAAGATTGGGAAGTGATAATGCAAATGTTGGAGAAAGCCCACAAACTAAAAAATTCTATCAAAGGTTAGTTATAAAAATTGTGTCAATCCTCTAGCTTTAATTTGGCATTCCTTTTAAGCTATTCCATTGCCTTTCCTAAAGTTAAAAAAAAAAAAAAAAAAAAAACTAAAATAAAATAAAGTAAAACCACATACAATACTCCAAAACAATATTGATGTAAAAATGAGATATTATACTTATTCTCTCTCTAAGAACAGAACAAAGATCTACCTGCCACCACACTTCAACCTAGAAAGTTATTGTTTGGCTCAATTTCCTTTCATTAGTGTTTTAGAAGTGCATTATGCAGGAAAGAAACAGTTTGCTGGTGATCTAATCACAAAGAAGGTTATAGCAACCTCCTAGAACTCAAAGAGACTGCCTGCAGGCAGCCTTCTCTTCAGATAAGGGAAAATGCAGGACACAAAGAAAGGTACTTTCCATTACAAAGGCTTTTAGCAAAGAGTACAAAGGAAAGAAAAAGGTCTATTAGGCTTAGATATAGAAATGTTGCCTTAGAGAAAGTATTATTCATCTTAAAGGATGCTGGCAAAGAGAGAGAGAAGAGGAAAAATAAAATAAAAAACACTTATGAAAAAAGGTTTGAACCCAGATTGTAACTCTATATGACAGTAGTTCATGCTGACCCTGACCATTTTAAGCTTCATTGAAAATATTGAAAAAAACGAAAAAATAAAAAAACTGAAAAACGATTAAGTTAGGGTGTAATAATATAAAATTAACAACATATAAATCTAATTTACTGTTAATGTAAAGTTTTGTTTCACTGAAAATAGTAAGTTTTAAAGGCATTTCAAAGGAGTTTATTTTACACATTTTAAGATTAGTATTACTAAATGTTAAATCACACCTTTAGGGATTTTTGATCAGTTATTCTTGCCTTGAGAACCCCATGAACAGTATGAAAAGGCAAAATGATAGGATACTGAAAGAGCAATTCCCCAGGTCAGTAGGGGCCCAATATGCTACTGGAGATCAGTGGAGAAATAACTCCAGAAAGAATGAAGGGATGGAGCCAAAGCAAAAACAATACACAGCTGTGGATGCGACTGGTGATAAAAGCAAGGTCCGATGCTGTAAAGAGCAATATTGCATAGGAACCTGGAATGTCAGGTCCATGAATCAAGGCAAATTGGAAGTGGTCAAACAAGAGATGGCAAGAGTGAATGTCGACATTCTAGAAATCAGTGAACTGAAATGGACTGGAATGGGTGAATTTAACTCAGATGACCATTATATCTACTACTGTGGGCAGGAATCCCTCAGAGGAAATGGAGTAGCCATCATGGTCAAAAAAAGAGTCTGAAATGCAGTACTTGGATGCAAACTCAAAAATGACAGAATCTCTGTTCATTTCCAAGGCAAACCATTCAATATCACAGTAATCCAAGTCTATGCCTCAACCAGTAATGCTGAAGAAGCTGAAGTTGAATGGTTCTATGAAGACCTACAAGACCTTTTAGACCTAACACCCAAAAAAGATTTCCTATTCATTATCAGGGACTGTAATTCAAAAGTAGGAAGTCAAGAAACACCTGGAGTAACAGGCAAATTTGGCCTTGGAATATGGAATGAATCAGGGCAAAGGCAAATAGTTTTGCCAAGAAAATGCACTGGTCATAACAAACACCCTCTTCCAAAAACACAAGAGAAGACTCTACACATGGACATCACCAGATGGTTCAACACCAAAATCAGGTGGATTATATTCTTTGCAGCCAAAGATGGAGAAGCTCTATACAGTCAGCAAAAACAAGACTGGGAGCTGACTGTGGCTCAGATCATGAGCTCCTTATTGGCAAATTCAGACTTAAATTGAACAAAGTAGGGAAAACCACTAGACCATTCAGGTATGACCTAAATCAAATCCCTTATGATTATACAGTGGAAGTGAGAAATAGATTTAAGGGCCTGGATCTGACAGATAGAGTGCCTGATGAACTATGGACTGAGGTTCGTGACATTGTACAGGAGACAGGGATCAAGACCATCGCCATGGAAGAGAAATGCAAAAAAGCAAAATCCTGTCTGAAGAGGCCTTACAAATAGCTTTGAAAAGAAGAGAAGCAAAAAGCAAAGGAGAAAAGGAAAGCTATAAGTGTCTGAATGCAGAGTTTCAAAGAATAGCAAGGAGATATAAGAAAGCCTTCTTCAGTGATCAATGCAAAGAAATAGAGGAAAGCAACAGAATGGGAAAGACTAGAGATCTCTTCAAGAAAATCAGAGATACCAAGGGAACATTTCATTCAAAGATGGGCTGGATAAAGTACAGAAATGGTATGGACCTAACATAAGCAGAAGATATTAAGAAGAGGTGGCAAGAATACACAGAAGAACTGTACAAAAAAGATCTTCACGTCCCAGATAATCAGGATGGTGTGATCACTGACCTAGAGCTAGATATCCTGGAATGGGAAGTCAAGTGGGCCTTAGAAAGCATCACTATGACCAAAGCTAGTGGAAGTGATGGGATTTCAGTTGATCTATTCCAAATCCTGAAAGATAATGCTATGAAGTGCTGCAGTCAATATGTCAGCAAATTTGGAAAACTCAGCAGTGGCCACAGGACTGGAAAAGGGCAGTTTTCACTCCAATCCCAAAGAAAGACAATGCCAAAGAATGCTCAAACTACCACACAATTGCACTCATCTCACACGCTAGTAAAGTAATGCTCAAAATTCTCCAAGCCAGGCTTCAGCAATATGTGAACCATGAACTTCCTGATGTTCAAGCTGGTTTTCGAAAAGGCAGAGGAACCAGAGACCAAATTGCCAACATCAGCTGGATCATGGAAAAAGCAAGAGAATTCCAGAAAAACATCTATTTCTGCTTTATTGACTATGCCAAAACCTTTGACTGTGTGGATCACAATAAACTGTGGAAAATTCTGAAAGAGATGGGAATTCCAGACCACCTGATCTGCCTCTTAAGAAATTTGTATGCAGGTCAGGAAGTAACAGTTAGAACTGGACATGGAACAACAGATTGTTTCCAAATAGGATAAGGAGTACATCAAGGCTGTATATTGTCACCCTGCTTATTTAACTTCTATGCAGAGTACATCATGAGAAATGCTGGTCTGGAAGAAACACAAGCTGGAATCAAGATTGGCAGGAGAAATATCAATAACCTCAGATATGTAGATGACACCACCCTTATGGCAGAAAGTGAAGAGGAACTCAAAAGCCTCTTGATGAAAGTGAAAGTGGAGAGTGAAAAAGTTGGCTGAAAGCTCAATATTCAGAAAATGGAGATCATGGCATCTGGTCCCATCATTTCATGGGATATAGATGGGGAAACAGTGGAAACAGTGTCAGACTTTATTTTTGGGGGCTCCAAAATCACTGCAGATGGTGACTGCAGCCATGTAATTAAAAGACGCTCACTCCTTGGAAGGAAAGTTATGACCAACCTAAATAGAATATGGAAAAACAGAGACATTACTTTGTCAACAAAGGCTTGTCTAGTCAAGGCTGTGGTTTTTCCTGTGGTCATGTATGGATGTGAGAGTTGGACTGTGAAGAAGGCTGAGCACCGAAGAATTGATGCTTTTGAACTATGGTGTTGGAGAAGACTTTTGAGAGTCCCTTGGACTGCAAGGAGATCCAACCAGTCCATTGTCAAGGAGATCAGCCCCAGGATTTCTTTGGGATTAATGATGCTGAAGCTGAAACTCCGGTAGTTTGGCCACCTCATGCGAAGTGTTGACTCATTGGAAAAGACTCTGATGCTGGGAGGGATTGGGGGCAGGAGGAGAATAGGACGACAGAGGTTGAGATGGCTGGTGGCATCACTGACTCGATCGACGTGAGTCTGGGTGAACTCTGGGAGTTGGTGATGGACAGGGAGGCCTGGTGTTCTGCAATTCATGGGGTCGCAAAGAGTTGGACAGGACTGAGCGAATGAACTGAACTGAACTGAACTGATCAGTTAAGTCCTTTGATCTGCAGGGTTCTGTATTTAGAAAAAAGTTTGCACGTATATACCTATGTTTGTTGAAATTGTTAGTTGCTCTTTGTGAGCTAATTGTCCAACTCTTGGTGACCCTTTGGACTGTAGCCCACCAGGCTCCCCAGTCCATGGAATTTTCCAGGAAAAATACTAGAATGTGTAGCCAGGGATTGCATTCTGGGTCCCAGGATTTAACTCTGGGTCTTCTGCATTGCCGGCAGATTCTTTTACCATCTGAGCCCTCAGGGAAGGATAGCAAGTATTATAACTTCGTAGAGAAGCTCTATCCCTTAAAAGGGTATAAACAACAGATTGAGACTCAGGTGTCCAGAGAAATAACGCAGACAAGACTGACGGTGTGCACCGAAGACCCAGTGCAGACTCAGCTTTTCATACCTTTAATTCTCCTGACACACCCGTTTAAGAAGTGAGTTGCTCTAATGTCCATTTTATGAGGAAAGCGAAACATAAAGAGGTTAAGTAACTGACTGAAAATTATTTTAGAAAATATAGTATGCTTTAAGTGGAGTCAGTCATGATTCCAGCTCTAGCAGCTGGCTTCCAGAATTGCGGCTTTTATACTTGTTAAAAAACAAAATTCAATTGAGTAACATTCGAAGATCTCACTAGCTCTACTCAACATTTCCTGAATCAGGCAACATCCCACACAGCAGACAGAAGGGAGCACCAAGGAGCTGCATACAATGAAGGACTTCTCCAGGGACAAGGGTGTGAGAAAAGAAAGGTATACTAGCAAAGAGCAGTTTGGTTGTGGCATGGTGACTGTCCTTGAAAGGACGGCCGTAGTCTATCATGCAGATGACCTCACTAGCACCGATCAGGTGATTTCTGATTGAGAGGTTTAAGATGCATTACTGGGAGAGGTTGAAACTATAGTCAAATCTTGGTTTGATGACATGGCATTTAGCATAAATGAGTCCATTTTGATCATTTTTGTTGTCAACATGCTCAGAGTGCTGCAGAAATACACTCCTTCTGGCCTTTACCTAACCATGCTTGTATCAAGTATCATCACTTTTGTTCTTATTTCCTCATGTCTAAAATTTTCTGGTTGAAAGATAGAATATGCAACCCCAAAATACAGATTGACATGTATTGGCATAAGGGTTATTTTGAGTTGATATTTTTGTAAAAGTCTAGACACAGGAAAATCTGGGGAGAAAAAAAAAAAAAAGTAGAAGTTACTCTTTGGTAAGCAAAACCTCCACTTGTAAGGGTTTCTTGCTCACTGTACCAGAAAGAGAAGGGATGTTACAATGGCTGTTGCTCCACAATCACACTCCTGTCCCTCTCTGGGATAGAAACCAATTACAATTATCTAAGTTTCAGGAGGAAGCTGTAAAGAGGAATAATAATAATAATTGCTTAGAAACAACTAGGCCCAAGATAGCAGAAGATTTGACTTCAGTAGACCTTGAACCTGATATAAACACATTGTAATACATTACCTAAATGACACAACCACCAGCACCATGGCAGTTGATGATTACCATGACAACAATCAAAAAAACCCACACAAGGACTGAAAAGGAGATCTCATTAGTTCCAGGTCCAAACCATACTTTTGTTTCCAGATAACTCATGAATAGTGAAGAATAGATTGAAGGGATTAGATCTGATAGAAAGAGTGCCTGAGGAACTATGGATGCAGGACATAACATTGTATAAGAAGAAATGACCAAAACCACCCCAAAGAAAAAGATACTAAGAAGACTAAGTGGTTGTCTGAAGAGAATTTATGAATAGCTGAAAAAAGAACAGAAGCAAAAGGAAAATGAGAAAGGGAGAGACAAACTGTCTGTATGCTGAGGTCCTGAGGATAGCAAGGAGAGATAAGAAAGCTTTCTTAAGTGAACAATGCAAAGAAACAGAGGAAAACAATAGAATGGGAAAGGCTAGAGCTATCCTCAAGAAAATTAGAGATACCAAAGGAACATTTTATGCAAAGATGAGCACAGTAAAGGACAGAAATGGCAAAGACCTAACCGAAGCAGAAGAGATTAAAACAAGGTGGTAGAAGAACTATGCAAAAAAGGCATCAATGACCCAGATAACCATGATGGTGCAATCACTCACCTACACCCAGACATCATGAAGTGTGAAGTCAAGTGGGCCTTAGGTAGCGTTCAGATCAGATCAGATAAGTTGCTCAGTCATGTCCGACTCTTTGTGACCCCATGAATCGCAGCACACCAGGCCTCCCTGTCCATCACCAACTCCCGGAGTTCACTCAGACTCACGTCCATCAAGTCAGTGATGCTATCCAGCCATCTCATCCGCTGTCGTCCCCTTCTCCTCTTGCCCCTAATCCCTCCCAGCATCAGAGTCTTTTCCAAAGAGTCAACTCTTCGCATGAGGTGGCCAAAGGACTAGAGTTTCAGCTTTAGCATCATTCCTTCCAAAGAAATCCAGGGCTGATCTCCTTCAGAATGGACTGGTTGGATCTCCTTGCAGTCCAAGGGACTCTCAAGAGTCTTCTCCAACACCACAGTTTAAAAGCATCAATTCTTTGGTGTTCAGCCTTCTTCACAGTCCAACTCTCACATCCATACATGACCACAGGAAGAACCATAGCCTTGACTAGACGGACGTTTGTTGGCAAAATAATGTCTCTGCTTTTGAATATGCTATCTAGGTTGGTCATAACTTTTCTTCCAAGGAGTAAGCGTCTTTTAATTTCATGGCTGCAGTCACCATCTGCAGTGATTTTGGAGCCCAAACAAATAAAGTCTGACACTGTTTCCACTGCTTCCCCATCTATATCCCGTGAAGTGATGGGACCGGATGCCATGATCTTCATTTTTTAAATGTTGAGCTTTCAGCCAACTTTTTCACTCTCCACTTTCACTTTCATCAAGAGGCTTTTGAGTTCCTCTTCACTTTCTGCCATAAGGGTGGTGTCATCTGCATTTCTGAGGTTATTGATATTTCTCCCGGCAATCTTGATTCCAGCTTGTGCTTCTTCCAGTCCAGCGTTTCTCATGATGTACTCTGCATAGAAGTTAAATAAGCAGGGTGACAATATACAGCCTTGATGTACTCCTTATCCTATTTGGAACCAGTCTGTCGTTCCATGTCCAGTTCTAACTGTTGCTTCCTGACCTGCATACAAATTTCTCAAGAGGCAGATCAGGTGGTCTGCTATTCCCATCTCTTGAAGAATTTTCCACAGTTTACTGTGATCCACACAGTCAAAGGCTTTGGCATAGTCAATAAAGCAGACATAGATGTTTTTCTGGAATTCTCTTGCTTTTTCCATGATCCAGCCGATGTTGGTAATTTGGTCTCTGGTTCCTCTGCCTTTTCGAAAACCAGCTTGAACATCAGGAAGTTCATGGTTCACATATTGCTGAAGCCTGGCTTGGAATATTTTGAGAATTATTTTACTAGCGTGTGAGATGAGTGCAATTGTGCAGTAGTTTGAGCATTCTTTGGCATTGCCTTTCTTTGGGATTGGAATGAAAACTGCCCTTTTCCAGTCCTGTGGACACTGCTGAGTTTTCCAAATTTGCTGGCATATTGAGTGCAGCACTTTCACAGCATCATCTTTCAGGATTTGGAATAGATCAACCGGAATCCCACCACTTACACTAGCTTTGGTCATAGTGATGCTTTCTAAGGCCCACTTGACTTCACATTCCAGGATGTCTGGCTCTAGGTCAGTGATCACACCATCCTGATTATCTGGGTCATGAAGATCTTTTTTGTACAGTTCTTCTGTGTATTCTTGCCATCTCTTCTTAATATCTCCTGCTTTTGTTAGGTCCATACCATTTCTGTCCTTTATTGAGCCCATCTTTGCATGAAATGTTCCTTTGGTATCTCTGATTTTCTTGAAGATATCTCTAGTCTTTCCCATTCTGTTGTTTTCCTCTATTTCTTTGTATTGATCTCTGAAGAAGGCTTTCTTATATCTCCTTGCTATTCTTTGAAACTCTGCATTCAGATGTTTATATCGTTCTTTTTCTCCTTTGCTTTTCGTTTCTCTTCTTTTCACAGCTATTTGTAAGGCCTCCCCAGACAGCCATTTTGCTTTTTCGCATTTCTCTTCCATGGGGATGGTTTTGATCCCTGTCTCCTGTACAATGTCACGAACCTCAGTCCATAGTTCATCAGGCACTCTATCTATCAGATCTAGGCCCTTAAATCTATTTCTCACTTCCACTGTATAATCATAAGGGATTTGATTTTGGTCACACCTGAATGGTCTACTGGTTTTCCCTACCTTGTTCAATTTAAGTCTGAATTTGGCAATAAGGAGTTCATGGTCTGAACCACTTTCAGCTCCTTGTCTTGTTTTTGCTCACTGTACAGAGCTTCTCCATCTTTGGCTGTGAAGAATATAATCAATCTGATTTTGGTGTTGAACCATCTGGTGATGTCCATGTGTAGAGTCTTCTCTTGTGTTGTTGGAAGAGGGTGTTTGTTATGACCAGAGCATTTTCTTGGCAAAACTCTATTAGTCTTTGCCCTGCTTCATTCCGTATTCCAAGGCCAAATTTGCCTGTTACTCCAGGTGTTTCTTGACTTCCTACTTTTGCATTACCGTCCGCGATAATGAAAAGGAAATCTTTTTTGGGTGTTAGTTCTAAAAGGTCTTATAGGTCTTCATAGAACCATTCAACTTTAGCTTCTTCAGCGTTACTCGTTGAGGCATAGACTTGGATTACTGTGATATTGAATGGTTTGCCTTGGAAATGAACAGAGATCATTCTGTCATTTTTGAGATTGCATCCAATTACTGCATTTCAGACTCTTTTTTTGACCATGATCGCTACTCTGTTTCTTCTGAGCCATTCCTGCCCACAGTAGTAGATATAATGGTCATTGAGTTAAATTCACCCATTCCAGTCCATTTCAGTTCTCTGATTCCTAGAATGTCGACATTCACTCTTGCCATTTCTTGTTTGACCACTTCCAATTTGCCTTGATTCATGGACCTGACATTCCAGGTTCCTATGCAATATTGCTCTTTACAGCATCAGACCTTGCTTCTATCACCAGTCGCATCCACAGCTCTGTATTCTTTTTGCTTTGGCTCCATCCCTTCATTCTTTCTGGAGTTATTTCTCCACTGATCTTCAGTAGTATATTGGGCACCTACTGACCTGGGGAGTTGCTCTTTCAGTATCCTATCATTTTGCCTTTTCATACTGTTCATGGGGTTCTCAAGGCAAGAATACTGAAGTGGTTTGCCATTCCCTTCTCCAGTGGACCACATTCTGTCAGATCTCTCCACCATGACCGGCCCATCTTAGGTTGCCCCACGGGCATGGCTTAGTTTTATTGAGTTAGACAAGGCTGTGATCCTAGTGTGATTAGATTGACTAGTTTTCTGTGAGTATGGTTTCAGTGTGTTTGCCCTCTGATGCCCTCTTGCAACACCTACCGTCTTACTTGGGTTTCTCTTACCTTGGGCACTGGGGTATCTCTTCACGGCTGCTCCAGCAAAGCGCAGCCATTGCTCTTTACCTTGTACGAGGGAGTGGAGGTGATGAAATTCCAGCTAAGCCACTTAAAATCCTAAAAGATGATGTTGTTAAAGTGCTACACTCAATACATTAGCAAATTTGGAAAGCTCAGCACTGGACAAAGGACTTGAAAAGATCAGTTTTCATTCCAACACCAAAGAAAGACAATGTTAAAGAATGTTCAAATTACCATACAATTGGGTTAATTTTGCATTCTAGCAAGGTAATGCTCAAATTCCTTCAAGTTAGGCTTCCGCAGTACCTGAACTGGAAATTCCGGATGTGCAGCTGGATTTAGTAAAGTCAGAGGAACCAGACATTAAATTGCCAACATCTGGCGGATCAGAGAGAAAGCAAGGGAGTTCAAGAAAATCGTCTACTTCTGCTTCATTGACTAATATAAAGGCTTTGACTGTGTGGATCACAGCTGTGGAAAATTCTTAAAGAGATAGGAATACAAGATCATGTTATCTTTCTCCTCAGAAACCTGCATGCACATCAAGAAGCAACCATTAGAAATGGATATGAAACAAAGAAGTGGTTCCAAATTGGGAATGGAGTACTTCAAGGCTCTATATTGTCACCCTGCTTATTTAACTTATATGCAGAGTAATCATACAAAATGATGGGCTGGATACATCACAAGTTGGAATCAAAATTGCCAGAAGAAATATCAACAATTT
This sequence comes from Bos indicus, assembly GCF_029378745.1. Classification (NCBI taxonomy): domain Eukaryota; kingdom Metazoa; phylum Chordata; class Mammalia; order Artiodactyla; family Bovidae; genus Bos; species Bos indicus. The sequence goes on from NC_091771.1 coordinate 7,126,926, forward strand.
CAGATATGTAGAAATGTAGATAATACCACTCTAATGGCAGAAAGTGAAGAAGAAGTAAAGAGTCTCTTGATAAGTGTGAAAGAAAAGAGAGTGAAAACATTGGCTTAAATATCAACATTCAAAAAACTAAGATCATAGCATCTGGTCACATCACTTCATGGCAAATAGATGGGGAAACAATGGAAATGATGACAGATTTTATTTTCTTGGGCTTCAAAATCACTGAGGATGGTAAATTCAATCAGGAAAATCAAAAGGTGCTTGCTCCCTAGAAAGAAAGCTGTGACAAATATAGGCAGTGTATTAAAAATCAAAGACATCACTTTGCTGACAAAGGTTTGTGTAGTCAAAGTTATACTTTTTCCAGTAGTCATGTAAAGATGTGAGAGCTGAACCATAAAGAAGACTTAGCACCAAGGAATTGCTGCCTTTACACTGTGGTGGGAAAAAAAAAAAAAAAAAAACTCTTGAGAGCCCCTTGAACTGCAAGGAGATCAAATCAGTCAATCCTAAAGGAAATCAACCCTGAATATTCATTGGAAGGACTGATGCTGAAATCAAAGCTGCAATACTTTGCCCACCTGATGCGAAGAACTGACTCATTGGAAAAGACCCTGATGATGGGAAAGACTGAAGGCAGGAGGAGAAGTGAGCAACTGAGGATGAGGTGGTTGGATGGCATCCCAGCTCAATGGACATGGGTCTGAGCAAACTCAGGGAGAAAGTGAAGGAGATGGTGCAATCCACGGAGCTGCAGAGACACATGATTTAGCTACTGAAGAACAACATCCTTCTTCCCACTCTTTTTATCCACCCTCTTGTGTATTTGGCATCTTCATCAAAACTGGGTTCAGAAGTTTGTCAACAAGGTTCCAGCTTCTGTATTCTTTGGCCATTGAATAAAACTTGTGTGGTCTAGTCTCAACACTAGTTCCATTATTGACTATGTGAATCCAATTGTACAAAGAAACTCTCTGGGTGATACAGAAGATCTCTGCTAAGGCTAGGACTCGGGCATGGTTCTGGTTGACAAATTCAGTAACAAAATGCTTCTAAATCATAAGAAACTCATCAATGTAGATGGCTCAGTCTTAAAACTATGTAAATGCCTTACTTTTGTTTACTGTCCTTTTCCTAGTACCTTAAACTGGTCCCCAACATTTTTCTTTGAAGTCTTTAGCTGAAGATGGTATTTAAGGTGGCACATGCATGTTTGCTAAGTTGCATCATTTGGGTCTGACTCATTGCAACTTTGAAGACCATAGCCTGCCAGTCTCCTCTGTCCATGTTTCTCCAAGCAAGAATACTTGAGAGGATTGTCATGCCTTCCTCCAGGGTATATATTCCCTACCCAGGGGGTAAACCTGTGTCTCTTGTGTCTACTTCATTGGCAAGGGGTTTCTTTACCACTAGCACCACCTGAGAATCCCATTTAAGGTGGTGAGTCACTGAGTCGTGTTCTGGACTGTATAGTCCATGGAATTCTCCAGGCCAGAATACTGGAGTGTGTATCCTTTCCCTTCTCCTGGGACTGAACCCAGGGATTGAACCCAGGTCTCCCACACTTCAGGTGGATTCTTTACCAGTTGAGCCACAAGGGAAGCCCATTTAAGGTGGTGGTTTGCGCCATTTCAGGGAATTTTATTCAGTTTTCTCGTGTATCTCCCCATCCACATAAGAGATACACTTAATAATCAATATGTGCTTGTTGTTTTCATTAATCTTTGAATATGGAGTGTAGGAGTAATGATTTCCCAGCCGAGAACTTAAGAAAATATAGAAAAAAATTCCTCTTCTACCAGATATAGTATAACATACAGATTTTTTGTCCTTTTTATTACCTTTTTGTTCTTTCTTATTCCTCTTTTTCTTTGTTTCTCTAATATCCCTGTCTAATTGTAACTTATCACCCTTTCAATTTACATCTATGCCTGTATGCAGTGTATGCCACTGTTCTCTTACATTTGTATAGCTATATTTCTATCATTGTAAATAACCCACAATATTTATCTCATCTGTATCTATAGTATTCACTTTTATATATTTTGTTCTTTGGTAAATAAACTGTTAATAGTTATTGTTTTATCAGGGTCTTCTCTAAATTTTCCTTTCCTTAAGTGAATGTTTTCAGAGTCTGGATGTTTCATCAGTATAAACTTAATGGGCATAATGTTTTATTTATTCTGTCTAAATGTGGAGGTAACTTGACCTTTGCATAACTGAAGCTTTCTTTCCTTTTTTTTTTTTTTTAAAGAATGCTGACATTTTAACTGCTTCTAAATGACCCAAAAAGATTCTTTGTAGTAGCACAAAGTGATTTTGGCTTTTGACAAAAAAAGGCATCTCTTGGCCTATGGGTAGGGTACCTGTGTGTACCCACTGGGAACAATATGTTAAACCATGTGCATCACATAAAAAAGCCTACAATACTAACCATTTGGGGAAAAATGTTTTAATAAATGTTATATTAAGAAAAAGAATGAAGAGTCTTTCATTTCTTCTCTGAAAAGTGAATGCAATTCCCTTAAAATAAGAAAGACTATAAAATAATTTGGAGAACAAAGCTGCTAGTTGCCATAAGGCATTATTTCATTCTTTTGTATAAAACAAGATAAAAACCCAATCCATTAGAATGACTGTAGAGAGGACAGGAAAAGAATAGAGAAGTCTAGATATCATAAAGTCATTATATCATTTAAAATTGGAAGATGGAACAGAATCTCATGGGGAAAGAGATGAGATAATCAGAAACAATCATGCAGGAGGTCCTTGCCTTCCAGGTGACCAATTCAAATCCGATTTAAAAGAAGAATACAAACCAGTTTAAAGGCATGTGTGACATAGTCAATGTGATGTGTAAATAGTGATTATTTTAGCCCCCTTGGATGAGGGTGATATGCCTGCAGGGTAGAAGGCTAATGAGGGGAGAGATGCTGGTTCATAAGTCACATACTTTGGGATCAATTGGTTAGGAGTGACACAACCCTCTGAACATCAAGGAACAGTCACACAGGAGTGTGCAAAAATGCACCTATCTGATCGTTCTCTCTACTACCTATAAAGGACTTTCAAAAAAAAAGGGGAAAAAAATAGTGTATGAAAACACTTGTCAGTAGCTTTACTTTAAAAGTTGTGCTTTTGTAGGTATATGTAATATGAAAAAAAAAAAAAATCCAAGTTTCCTTTTGGGATAAAAAGGACATAAAACTGAAATCATTTTCTGTATTTGTAAGAAAAAATAGAAATTAATTCACCTCTTTCTCAGTTATAAATACAAAGGAAAGTCCCGTGTGTGAGAGGTACAGACAGAACTGCCCTGGACTATGGGACATTCCACTGTAAGGACATGTGTTTCTATCATAAACCTAGTACTCTCTGATTTCTCTGGTCTCATTTGCAATTTGTATATTAGAAAGGCTCAGAAAAATTAAAGATTGAAGTGTTCAGTTGGTTTAGAATTAAGCCACACATTCTAGTGTAAAAAGAGAACGAATGTAAGTTAGTAGCAAATACTGCAGAGGTTCAGTATAGGCCTCCCCAAGATGTACCACTTTGGCATGTAAATTATTTTGAGTTATAGATAGTGAATACTCCAAGGGTTCAAGAGAAACTACTGCAGTCCCTTAACTACCTGGAAGAATTTAAATCAGGCATTTTTCCCAGAAAGAGAGTTACTGCCAGAGATAAATTTTATCTAATTTGCCCCATCTGTATGGCAGGGCAAACATATAACTATCAAAATGTTAATATCTACACTTTGTTTTTTATGATTCTATGAATGACCCTCCTGTGCCTAGAAATCCCAGACACCTATTCCATTTCTTATATGAGAATGGCATACATACTTCATTTTACAATTCTGTCTCGAACCTCTTAAGTATGTTGGTTTCCTGTATGTAAAGAGCTAAATAGTTTTTCCTCTATTAACCCATTTTATATCATATTAATATTTCAATCAGTCAAAAGAACAAAAAAGGGAAGGGGGATAGCAAAATTCCCCTTCTTGCAATATAAGTATTCATCTACCTAATTATTAAGAAGTTACAAAGTAATATATGTATAAAATATATGAGCAGACTATGTATCACATATGGGCATATTATAGATAACTGATGATGCCTGAATGAATTCAGATGTTTCTAACTGTAATTATTTTGACTAAATTCATATCTTAAAGCCCAAAAATGAAATTTATTTCTGGTTTCTTGCCATCTATTCTAAAATAATTTTAGGGAACATACTATTTAAAAACCCTTATCCATTCTTATTGTGGTTGAAAAGCTGGAAGCAATGCTCTTTATTTTACTCAGGGAGATAAGGGCAAAATAATAAATAACAGGGAAAATGACAAAATACCCAACTTGTTATCTAAACCTGCCTATGACTTATAGGCATTCTTAGCTCTCAAAATGAATTCCAATTTTTCACAGATGTCAAGGGAAAAATGTGATCTTGAAAGGGTAGATTTCATAATTAGAATAAAGTGTACTAGACAGAAGAGGAAGAAAGCAAGAGAAAGGCACCGGACATATGTTGATAATTGACATTTATCAACAATTTTTTTCAGGTCATGTTTGACTTGAATAAAATAGCCATTATTTTCTATAATCGTTTACATTTTATGAAGTCTCTAGAATGAATTTAAGATTAATTATTTATTTTGGTCAACAGCCTATCATTTTTATAGAGATAAAATTGAATTAAAATGTTTTATCAGGGTTTTTGCCAATAAAACCCCAAATGGCAGGATATGTAGACTCAGAAACGTGTTTGATGAAAGTGAGCAAAGTCAGCTCAGTTTATTTTTATGTACAAAAGAATCTTCTTAAAAATTTAGGAGACATTGTTATGAATTCAATGATGATATTTACATACATTTTAGATCTTTAGATTATTAAAAATTAATTACATAAATTTACTTGTTTTGGTGCTTAGCAGGAAGCAACATAAGCCCATCATTTCCCTCCAGCTCCTTGCTTTGATACTGCAGTTGGAGGAAGCCTCCCAAAGTAGTCCCAGAGCCGGGGGTGCCTGTTTTTAACCCTTAATCTCCACACTCCTTCTGTCTCCATATTCCTTTCAGTTACTTCTTGGTCTTGCATTCATAATAATAAATTTTATAATTTTCTCTGAAGGCAATTTCCAAAATAGAGAAAGCCATAAATTCTAATGCAGAATCCTCCCCACCCCTGTACCATCTGAAATGTTGGGTAGAAATTTATGGCAACAATAATTACAATAAAAGTAACCATTTACCAAGAGGTATAAAAAAAACGCAGCTGGTTTGAAAAAACTTTGCTTTACAATGCTTTCATATTTTATGAAATTTTACAAAAATTACACTTTATGTTCCTAGCTTTTGTTTTACTAATGAGTCCTAACATGTTTAAATTGTTAAGAATTTAAAGACCAAAAAGAAGACAGATTTTTTTTTTTTAATCATTAAACTGACTGCCAAGAAAGTAAAATTCTCCATTAGTTTGATTTTACTTTTCTATAGCTTAGATTTTCATGTAATATTCCTTTTGGTACATAATCAAATTTTTCCTGTAAATGTCAGTATTCTTTATAAATTAAAGGTGTCAATGTCCTGTTTAAAGCTATACTTCCATTTGTGACAGTGCCTTTTAATTATGTGTATGATGAACTATGGAATGAGGTTCGTGACATTGTACAGGAGACAGGGATCAAGACCATTCCCATAGAAAAGAAATGCAAAAAAGCAAAATGGCTGTCTGGGGAGGCCTTACAAATAGCTGTGAAAAGAAGAGAAGCGAAAAGCAAAGGAGAAAAGAACGATATAAACACCTGAATGCAGAGTTTCGAAGAATAGCAAGAAGAGATAAGAAAGCCTTCTTCAGTGATCAATGCAAAGAAATAGAGGAAAACAACAGAATGGGAAAGACTAGAGATATCTTCAAGAAAATCAGAGATACCAAAGGAACATTTCATGCAAAGATGAGCTCGATAAAGGACAGAAATGCTATGGACCTAAGAGAAGCAGAAGATATTAAGAAGAGGTGGCAAGAATACACAGAAGAACTGTACAAAAGAGATTTTCACGACCCAGATAATCAGGATGGTGTGATCACTGACCTAGAGCCAGACATCCTGGAATGTGAAGTCAAGTGGGCCTTAGAAAGCATCACTACGAACAAAGCTAGTGGAGGTGATGGAATTCCAGTGAAGCTCTTTCAAATCCTGAAAGATGATGCTGTGAAAGTGCTGCACTCAATATGCCAGCAAATTTGGAAAACTCAACAGTGGCCACAGGACTGGAAAAGGTCAGTTTTCATTCCAATCCCAAAAAAAGGCAATGCCAAAGAATGCTCAAACTACCACACAATTGCACTCCTTGCACACGCTAGTAAAGTAATGCTCAAAATTCTCCAAGCCAGGCTTCAGCAAAATGTGAACCGTGAACTTCCTGATGTTCAAGCTGGTTTTAGAAAAGGCAGAGGAACCAGAGATCAAATTGCCAACAGCGGGTGGATCATGCAAAAAGCAAAAGAGTTCCAGAAAAACATCTATGTCTGCTTTATTGACTATGCCAAAACCTTTGACTGTGTGGATCACAATAAACTGTGGAAAATTCTTCAAGAGATGGGAATACCAGACCACCTGATCTGCCTCTTGAGAAATTTGTACACAGGTCAGGAAGCAACAGTTACAACTGGACATGGAACAACAGACTGATTCCAAATAGGAAAAGGAGCTCGTAAAAACTGTATTTTGTCACCCTGTTTATTTAACTTATATGCAGAGTACATCAGGAGAAATGCTGGACTGGAAGAAACACAAACTGGATTCAAGATTGCCGGGAGAAATATCAATAACCTCAGAAATGCAGATGACACCACCCTTATGGCCGAAAGTGAAGAGGAATTCAAAAGCTTCTTGATGAAAGTGAAAGTGGAGAGTGAAAAAGTTGGCTTAAAGCTCAACATTCAGAAAAAGGAAGATCATGGCATCCGGTCCCACCACTTCATGGGAAGTAGATGGGAAAACAATGTCAGCCTTTATTTTTTGGGGCTCCAAAATCACTACAGATGGTGACTGCAGCCATGAAATTAAAAGATGCTTACTCCTTGGAAAGAAAGTTATGACCAACCTAGATAGCATATTCAAAAGCAGAGACATTACTTTGCCAACAAAGGTCTGTCTAGTCAAGGCTATGGTTTTTCCTGTGGTCATGTATGGATGTGAGAGTTGGACTGTGAAAAAGGCTGAGCGCTGAAGAATTGATGCTTTTGAACTATGGTGTTGGAGAAGACACTTGAGAGTCCTTTGGACTGCAAGGAGTTCCAACCAGTCCATTCTGAAGGAGATCAGCCCTGGGATTTCTTTGGAAGGAATGATGCTAAAGCTGAAACTCCAGTACTTTGACCACCTCATGTGAAGAGTTGACTCATTGAAAAAGACTCTGATGCTGGGAGGGATTGGGGGCAAGAGGAGAAGGGAACAACAGAGGATGAGATGGCTGGATGGCATCACTGACTTGATGGACGTGAGTCTGGGTGAACTCTGGGAGTCGGTGATGGACAGGGAGGCCTGGAGTGCTGTGATTCATGGGGTCGCAAAGAGTCGGACACGACTGAGCCACTGATCTGATTTGATCTGATCTGATACTTGTGACTGTTTAAAATTTCATCTTATGGTACCTCATAGTGGTTTTGATTTGCATTTCTCTGATAATGAGTGATGTTGAGCATCTTTTCATGTGTTTGTTAGCCATCTGTATGTCTTCGTTGGAGAAATGTCTATTTAGTTCTTTGGCCCATTTTTTGATTGGGTCATTTATTTTTCTGGAGTTGAGCTGTAGGAGTTGCTTGTATATTTTTGAGATTAGTTGTTTGTCAGTTGCTTCATTTGCTATTATTTTCTCCCATTCTGAAGGCTGTCTTTTCACCTTGCTAATAGTTTCCTTTGTTGTGCAGAAGCTTTTAAGGTTAATTAGGTCCCATTTGTTTATTTTTTCTTTTATTTCCAATATTCTGGGAGGTGGGTCATAGAGGATCCTGCTGTGATGTATGTCGGAGAGTGTTTTGCCTATGTTCTCCTCTAGGAGTTTTATAGTTTCTGGTCTTACGTTGAGATCTTTAATCCATTTTGAGTTTATTTTTGTGTATGGTGTTAGAAAGTGTTCTAGTTTCATTCTTTTACAAGTGGTTGGCCAGATTTCCCAGCACAACTTGTTAAAGAGATTGTCTTTAATCCATTGTATATTTTTGCCTCCTTTGTCAAAGATAAGGTGTCCATATGTGCATGGATTTATCTCTGGGCTTTCTATTTTGTTTTTCACACCAGTCAGAATGGCTGCGATCCAAAAGTCTACAAATAATAAATGCTGGAGAGGGTGTGGAGAAAAAGGAATCCTCTTACACTGTTGGTGGGAATGCAGACCAGTACAGCCACTATGGAGAATAGTGTGGAGATTCCTTAAAAAACTGGAAATAGAACTGCCTTATGATCCAGCAATCCCACTGCTGGGCATACACACTGAGGAAACCAGAAGGGAAAGAGACACATGTACCCCAATGTTCATCGCAGCACTGTTTATAATAGCCAGGACATGGAAGCAACCTAGATGTCCATCAGCAGATGAATGGATAAGAAAGCTGTGGTACATATACAGAATGGAGTATTACTCAGCCATTAAAAAGAATACATTTGAATCAGTTCTAATGAGATGGATGAGACTGGAGCCTATTATACACAGTGAAGTAAGCCAGAAAGAAAAACACCAATACAGTATAATAACACGTATATATGGAATTTAGAAAGATGGTAACAATCACACTGTGTCCGAGACAGCAAAAGAGACACTGATGTATAGAACAGTCTTATGGACTCTATGGGGAGGGAGAGGGTGGGAAGATTTGGGAGAATGGTATTGAAACCTGTAAAATATCATGTATGAAAAGAGATGCCAGTCCAGGTTCGATGCACCATACTGGATGCTTGGGGCTAGTGCACTGGGACGACCCAGAAGGATGTTATGGGGAGGGAGGAGGGAGGAGGGTCCAGGATGGGGAACACATGTATACCTGTGGCGGATTCATTTTGATATTTGGCAAAACTAATACAATTATGTAAAGTTTAAAAATAAAATAAAATAAAAATTAAAAAAAATTTCATCTTATGCATTCTGTAAGTTTCTTTTTATTATTCATCCACTAATATGTATGCTTTATTTAGCTTGTCAAACTCCAAGTATTATAAATATACTCTTGAATGATTTTTCCATTTTTCTACATTTCCCACATGATTGTAGTCTGCTACTTCTTCTGAGGTTTTGCATTAATGAATAGTATGACTTATTCTATTTTCCTTAGGAAGAGCAAATTTTGTTTTTACTCAAGTTTTCTTTGAACCCAGTATTTTCTCAGGTATTTTTAAAATCCAGTCCTCTCATTTGCTAAATTTAATATGCCATACTACAATCAAATCCTTAGATATTTGTGGTAAGCAGAAATGTCTCTCTGAAAAATGTTTATGTTTTAATCCTTGAATATGTGAAAATACTAGGTTTCACAGTAAAAAAGAATTAAAGTTATAGGTGGAAGTTTGTAGATATGGTGATTGTTTGTTTATTATCCAGGGGTGAAACTAGTGGGGCTCCTGGGCATGGAAGAATTTCTGTTCAACTATGTGAACTTCCTTGAGTTCCAAAAGGCAGATTCAAACAGTTGTTAATTAACGAAGTAAAGGGATTCAGAGACAAGAGAGGAACAACCAAGAAACAATACTACAGTCTTGGGCTGAGTCCTTGTTCTATCTCAAGGGGTACACATAACAATATCTTTGAGCTTTTTATAGAACCAGAACCCCCAACAGAAGGAGTTAACATTCTTCATTCGATAGAAGACTTTGTTGTTGTTGTTCAGTTACTAAGTCCTGTCCAACTCTTTGTAACCCCATAAACTGCAGCACTCTGGGCTTCTTTGTCCTTCACTATCTCCTAGAGTTTGCTTGAACTCACATCCATTGAGTCAGTGATGCCATCCAACTATCCCATCTTCTGTCACCCCATTCTCCTGCTATCCAAAATCTTTCCCAGCATCAGGGTCTGTTCAAATGAGTCAACTCTTTGCATCAGGTGGCCAAAGCCCTGGAGTTTCAGCTTCAATATCAGTACTTTCACTGAACACTCACAACTGATCTCCTTTAGGATGGGCTGGTTGGATCTCCTTGCAGGCCAAGGGACTCTCAAGAGTCTTCTCCAGCACCACAGTTCAAAAGCATCAGTTCTTCAGTGCTCAACTTTCTTGTAGTCCAACTCTCACATTCATATTGACTACTGGAAAAACCATAGATTTGACAAGATGGACCTTTGTTGGCAAAGTGATGTCTCAGTTTTTTAACATGCTGTCTAGGTTTGTCATAGCTTTTCTTCCAAGGAGCAAGTGTCTTTTAATTTCATGGCCGCAACCACCATCTGCAGTGATTTTGGAGCCCAAGAAAATAAAGTCTGTCACTGTTTCCATTGTTTCCCTATCTATTCACCATGAAGTGATGAGACCAGATGCCGTGATCTTCATTTTTTCTTTTTTTTTTTTAATTTTATTTTATTTTTAAACTTTACAATATTGTATTAGTTTTGCCAAATATCGAAATGAATCAGCCACAGGTATACACGCGTTCCCCATCCTGAACCCTCCTCCCTCCCCCCTCCCCTACCCTCCCTCTGGGTCGTCCCAGTGCACCAGCCCCAAGCATCCAGTACCGTGCATCGAACCTGGACTGGCGACTCGTTTCATACATGATATTATACATGTTTCAATGCTATTCTCCCAAATCTCCCCACCCTCTCCCTCTCCCACAGAGTCCATAAGACTGATCTATACATCGGTGTCTCTTTTGCAGTCTCGTACACAGGGTTATTGTTACCATCTTTCTAAATTCCATATATATGCGTTAGTATACTGTATTGGTGTTTTTCTTTCTGGCTTACTTCACTCTGTATAATAGGTTCCAGTTTCATCCATCTCATTAGAACTGATTCAAATGTATTCTTTTTAATGGCTGAGTAATACTCCATTGTGTATATGTACCACAGCTTTCTTATCCATTCATCTGCTGATGGACATCTAGGTTGCTTCCATGTCTTGGCTATTATAAACAGTGCTGCGATGAACATTGGGGTACACGTGTCTCTTTCCCTTCTGGTTTCCTCAGTGTGTATGCCCAGCAGTGGGATTGCTGGATTATAAGGCAGTTCTATTTCCAATTTTTTAAGGAATCTCCACACTGTTCTCCATAGTGGCTGTACTAGTTTGCATTCCCACCAACAGTGTAAGAGAGTTCCCTTTTCTCCACACCCTCTCCAGCATTTATTGCTTGTAGACTTTTGGATCACAGCCATTCTGACTGGAATGAAATGGTACCTCATAGTGGTTTTGATTTGCATTTCTCTGATAATGAGTGATGTTGAGCATCTTTTCATGTGTTTCTTAGCCATCTGTATGTTTTCTTTGGAGAAATGTCTATTTAGTTCTTTGGCCCATTTTTTGATCGGGTCATTTATTTTTCTGGAGTTGAGCTGTAGGAGTTGCTTGTATATTTTTGAGATTAGTTGTTTGTCAGTTGCTTCATTTGCTATTATTTTCTCCCATTCTGAAGGCTGCCTTTTCACCTTGCTAATAGTTTCCTTTGTTGTGCAGAAGCTTTTAAGGTTAATTAGGTCCCATTTGTTTATTTTTGCTTTTATTTCCAGTATTCTGGGAGGTGGGTCATAGAGGATCCTGCTGTGGTGTATGTCGGAGAGTGTTTTGCCTATGTTCTCCTCTAGGAGTTTTATAGTTTCTGGTCTTACGTTTAGATCTTTAATCCATTTTGAGTTTATTTTTGTGTATGGTGTTAGAAAGTGTTCTAGTTTCATTCTTTTACAAGTGGTTGACCAGTTTTCCCAGCACCACTTGTTAAAGAGATTGTCTTTAATCCATTGTATATTCTTGCCTCCTTTGTCAAAGATAAGGTGTCCATATGTGCGTGGATTTATCTCTGGGCTTTCTATTTTGTTCCATTGATCAATATTTATGTCTTTATGCCAGTACCATACTGTCTTGATAACTGTGGCTTTGTAATAGAGCCTGAAGTCAGGTAGGTTGATTCCTCCAGTTCCATTCTTCCAGTTAGACCTAATTGATATCTATAGGACATTCATCCCAAAACAATGAATTACACCTTTTTCTCAAGCGCACATGGAACCTTCTCCAGGATAGATCACATCCTGGGCCATAAAGCTAGCCTTGGTAAATTCAAAAAAATTGAAATCATTCCAAGCATCTTTTCTGACCACAATGCAGTAAGATTAGATCTCAGTTACAGGAGAAAAACTATTGAAAATTCCAACATACGGTGGCTGAACAACACCCTGCTGAATAACCAACAAATCACAGAAGAAATCAAAAAAGAAATCAAAATTTGCATAGAAACTAATGAAAATGAAAACACAACAACTCAAAACCTGTGGGACATTTTAAAAGCAGTCCTAAGGGGAATGTTCATAGCAATACAGGCATACCTAAAGAAACAAGAAAAAAGTCAAATAAATAACCTAACCCTACACCTAAAGCAACTAGAAAAGGAAGAAATGAAGAACCCCAGGGTTAGTAGAAGGAAAGAAATCTTAAAAATTAGGGCAGAAATAAATGCAAAAGAAACAAAAGAGACCATAGCAAAAATCAACAAAGACAAAAGCTGGTTCTTTGAAAGGATAAATAAAATTGACAAACCATTAGCCAGACTCATCAAGAAACAAAGGGAGAAAAATCAAATCAATAAAATTAGAAACGAAAATGGAGAGATCACAACAGACAACACAGAAATACAAAGGATCATAAGAGACTATTATCAACAATTATATGCCAATAAAATGGACAACTTGGAAGAAATGGACAAATTCTTAGAAAAGTACAACTTTCCAAAACTCGACCAGGAAGAAATAGAAAACCTTAATAGACCCATCACAAGCATGGAAATTGAAACATTAATCAAAAATCTTCCAGCAAACAAAAGCCCAGGTCCAGACGGCTTCACAGCTGAATTCTACCAAAAATTTAGAGAAGAGCTAACACCTATCCTGCTCAAACTCTTCCAGAAAATTGCAGAGGAAGGTAAACTTCCAAACCCATTCTATGAGGCAACCATCACCCTAATACCAAAACCTGACAAAGATGCCACAAAAAAAGAAAACTACAGGCCAATATCACTGATGAACATAGATGCAAAAATCCTTAAAATTCTAGCAATCAGAATCCAACAACACATTAAAAAGATCATACACCATGACCAAGTGGGCTTTATCCCAGGGATGCAAGGATTCTTCAATATCTGCAAATCAATCAATGTTATACACCACATTAACAAATTGAAAAACAAAAACCATATGATTATCTCAATAGATGCAGAGAAAGCCTTTGACAAAATTCTACATCCATTTATGATAAGAACTCTCCAGAAAGCAGGAATAGAAGGAATATACCTCAACATAATAAAAGCTATATATGACAAACCCACAGCAAACATTATCCTCAATGGTGAAAAATTGAAAGCATTTCCTCTAAAGTCAGGAACAAGACAAGGGTGCCCACTTTCACCATTACTATTCAACATAGTTTTGGAAATTTTGGCCACAGCAATCAGAGCAGAAAAAGAAATAAAAGGAATCCAAATTGGAAAAGAAGAAGTAAAACTCTCACTGTTTGCAGATGACATGATCCTCTACATAGAAAACCCTAAAGACTCCACCAGAAAATTACTAGAACTAATCAATGATTATAGTAAAGTTGCAGGATATAAAATCAACACACAAAAATCCCTTGCATTCCTATACACTAATAATGAGAAAACTGAAAGAGAAATTAAGGAAATAATTCCATTCACCATTGCAACAGAAAGAATAAAATACTTAGGAATATATCTACCTAAAGAAACTAAAGACCTATATATAGAAAACTATAAAACACTGGTGAAAGAAATCAAAGAGGACACTAATAGATGGAGAAATATACCATGTTCATGGATTGGAAGAATCAATATAGTGAAAATGAGTATACTACCCAAAGCAATTCATAGATTCAACGCAATCCCTATCAAGCTACCAACAGTATTCTTCACAGAGCTAGAACAAATAATTTCACAATTTGTATGGAAATACGAATGTTGAGTTTTAAGCCAGCTTTTCATTCTTCTCTTTCACATTCATCAAGAGTCTCTTTAGCTTTCTGCTGTAAAGGTGGTGTCATCTACATATCTTAGGTTATTTTTATTCCTCCCAGCAATCTTGATTCCAGCTTGTGATTCTTCCAGTCTGGCGATTCACATGATATACTCTGCATACAAGTTAAATAAGCAGGGTGACAGTATACAACCTTGATGTACTTCTTTCCCAATTTTGAACCAATCCCTTGTCCCATGTCTGATTCTAACTATTTCTTCTTGACCTGTATATATGTTTCTCAGGAGGTAGATAAGGTGGTCTAGTATTCCCATCTCTTTAATAATTTTCCACAGCTTTTTGTGATCCAGAGTCAAAGGTGTTAGCATAGAAAATGAAGCAGAAGGAGATGTTTTCCTGAAATTCTTTTGCTTTTTCCAAGATCTAACAGATATTGGCTGTTAGATCTCTGGCTCCTCTTCCTTTTCTAAATCTTCAAGTACTATCTGAAACCTCGCTTGAAGGATTTGGAGCATTACCTGCTAACGTGAAATGATTAATTTGTGCAATAGTTTGAACATTCTTTGGCATTGCCCTTATTTAGGTTTGAAATGAAGACTCAACATTCAAAAAATGAAGATCATGGTATCTGTTCCCATCACTTCACGGCAAATAGATGAGGAAGCAGTGGAAATCGTGACAGACTTTAGATTCTTGGGCTCCAGAGTCACTGTGTATGATGACTGCAGCCATGAAATTAAAACACGCTTACTCCTTGGAAGAAAAGCTATGACAAACATTGACAATGTATTAAAAAGCAGAGACATTATTTTCCCTACAAAGTTCTGTATCGTCAAAGCTATGATTTTTCCAGTAGTCATGTATGGATGTGATATTTGAACAATAAAAAAGACGTCCCAGTGCACCAGCCCCAAGCATCCAGCATCGTGCATTGAACCTGGACTGGCATCTCGTTTCATACATGACATTTCACATGTTTCAATGCCATTCTCCAGAGGGATGGTATGGGGAGGGAGGAAGGAGGAGGGTTCAGGATGGGTTCTTAAATTTGTAAGGAATATATTAAATTAAAAAAAAAAAAAAAGACGGAAAAATCGATGCTTTCAAACTGTGGTGCTGGAGAAGACTCTTGAGAGTCTCTTGGAGAGAAAGGAGATCAAATCACTCAATTCTAAAGGAAATCAACCCTCAACATTCATTGAAAGGACTTATGCTAAAGCTGAAACCCTAATACTTTGGGCGCCTGATGCCAAGAGAACTGATTGGAAAAGACCCTGATGTTGGGAAAGATTGAATACGGAAGAAGGGGTGACAGAGGATGAAAGAGTTGAGTTTGAGGAAACTCTGGGAGATGGTGAAGTACAGGGAAGTCTGGCATTTTGCCAGCTATGGGGTTACAAAGAGTCAGACACGACACTGTAAAGGAACAAGAAGGAGTCCTGTGGCCACTGCTGAGTTTTCCAAATTTGCTGGCATATTGAGTGCAGCACTTTAACAACGTCATCTTTAAGGATTTGACATAGCTCAGCTAGAATTTCATCACCCCCATTAGCTTTGTTTGTAGTAATGCTTCTTAAAGCCCTCTTGAAGTCCCACTCCAGGATGTCTGGTTCTAGGTGAGTGACTACACCATCATGGTTATCTGGGCTTAAAGACCTTTATCATACAGTTCTTGTATGCATTCTTGCCAGCTCTTCTTGATTTCCTCTGCTTCAGTTAGGTCCATGCTGTTTATGTCCTTTATTGTGTGCATCTTTGCATGAAATGTTCCCTTGGTATCTCTAATTTTCTTGAAGAGATCTCTAGTTTTTCCCATTCTATTGTTTTCCTCTATTTCTTTGCACTGTTCATTTATGAAGTCTTTCTTTCCTCTCCTTCTCTTCTTTGGAGATCTGTATTCATATAGGTGCATCTTTCCTCTTCTCCTTTGTCTTTTGCATCTCCTCTTTGCCCAGCTATTTGTAAAGCTTCTTCAGAAAACCAGTTTTCATTCTGGCATTTTTTTTTCTTGGGGATGGTTTTGATCACGTCTCCTGTATTGTGATTATGAACCTCCATTCATAGTTCTTCAGACATTCAGTCTATCAGATCTAATTCCTTGAATCTATTTGTCACTTTCACTGTTTAATCACAAGGGATTTGACTTATATCATACCTGAATGGCCTGGTGGTTTTCCCTACTTTCTTTCACTTAAGTCTGAATTTTCCATTAAGGAGTTCATGATCTGATCCATAGTCAAATCCCAGTCTTGTTTTTCCTGACTGTATAGAGCTTCTCCACTTTCAATTGCAAAGGATATAATCTATCTGATTTTGATATTGACCATCTGGTGATGTCCATGTGTAGAGTTGTCTTTTGTGTTGTTGGAAGAGGAAGAGAACACTACCTGAGGCCATATTAAAGAAAACAAAGATGTTCATCAAAAGATTATCCAAGACCAGGCTAAAGGAGTGCAGGCCCTATACAGACCTATTTATCAGCTACCCCACCCTTAAACGCTTGTTTTAGAACTCTTCATCAAATTCTCCCTCTTTGCCTGGTAAAGCTATAAAGCTATTCTTTTCTACTTCACCCAAAACCCTGTCTGCAAGATTTGTTTCAACACTAGTTCATAGATGTCAAGTTTTAGGAGTCAAATGTGTCCAATGTGATCACAAGAGTCCTTAAAATTGGAGCAAAAATTGGAAGATGAGAATCAGTTCTATACTATAGAACTGTCAGGCGAGTGTATGCTCCTCAGTTCTGTCTCGTCACAACAAAGATTTGGAGAGACAGACATTAAAGCTCCCCTCTGCGTGTCACAGCTCTCAGGTCTTGGGCAGACCATGTTATACCTCTCAGGTCTTGAACGGACCGTGTTGTAGCTCTTAGACAAGTTAGTGTTACAGCTCCATGTTACAACTCTATTTTATTTAGATAATAGCAGGAAAATCCATCTTAAAGGTGTGAGGGCATGTCAACCCAAAGATGTGAAGAGAAGAGCGCCCCAGCAAGTGGGAGAGAGAGAGTGAGAGAGAGAGCCCCTTGGCTCCTCTTTTTATATGTTTTTTTTCTTCCCCCTGGGCCTGCCCTGTGCAAATTGGGCTTAGCCAGGAGTGCTGTTCTACCTGGACTCCTCACTCCGGTCCTCAGACCTTCCTTTGAGCTTCCTTTGTTCTATTTTTGTGGGCTTTTCCCTTCCTTGTCATTTAGCCACCGCCATTTTGGACGCCTGTTTTCTATTCTAACTACCTAACAGAACTATAGGTTTTTTTTTGTTTTTTTTTTTAAGTCATCTTTAAGCTACTCAGTTTGTGGTAGTTTTTAACACAAGCATAAAAAAATAATATAGTACTGTATTTATTGACTTCTATGTAATCAGAACTCCAATTCATTCTTATTCTCATTCCTATTCATTCAAGAAATGTGCATTAAGCTCCCTTTTAGATTAGGGGCTATAGTGGAGATGGACAAATGAACATGCACATGTATAACATATGACGTGATAAAAGCTCCAAAGATTAAAACAAAATAGCATGAAAGTAAAATTATATTTCATTAAGATATATAATAGCAAACATAATGCATCTGAGGGCTGGGAATCAGTATTTCTGTTGGAGACATTAAAATGTCAATGTGCACTGTTTAGAAAAGAAGCCTTGCCTGGAGATAATATTTTTGAATTGTTAGTGTGCTTAAAGTCCAAAGTCTAGGAACTGTCATAGCCCTGGGTCACTCCTAGGGTGTAAAGAAACCCTGGGGCCCTCTCAGATATAGTTTCAAAAGAAAAGGAAGAACCAACAAAGAGAATGCATTGAAAGGAGAGACAAAGGGGAATTGCTATTTTTCTGCTTTATTGACTATGCCAAAGCCTTTGACTGTGTGGATCACAATAAACTGTGGAAAATTCTTCAAGAGATGGGAATACCAGACCACCTGATCTGCCTCTTGAGATATGTGTATGCAGGTCAGGAAGCAACAGTTAGAACTGGACACAGAACAACAGACTGGTTCCAAATAGGAAAAGGAGTACGTCAAGGCTGTATATTGTCACCCTGTTTATTTAACTTATATGCAGAGTACATCATAAGAAATGCTGGACTGGAAGAAACACAAGCTGGAATCAAGATTGCTGGGAGAAATCTAAATAACCTCAGATATGCAGATGACACCACCTTTATGGCCGAAAGTGAAGAGGAACTAAAAAGGCTCATGATGAAAGTGAAACAGGAGAGTGAAAAAGTTGGCTGAAAGCTCAACATTCAGAAAACGAAGATCATGGCATCCGGTCCCATCATTTCATGGGAAATAGATGGGGAAACAGTGAAAACAGTGTCAGACTTAATTTTTCTGGGCTCCAGAATCACTACAGATGGTGACTGCAGCCATGAAATTAAAAGACCCTTAATCCTTGGAAAGAAAGTTATGACCAACCTAGATAGCATATTCAAAAGCAGAGACATGACTTTGCCAATAAAGGTTCGTCTAGTCAAGGCTTTGATTTTTCCTGTGGTCATGTATGGATGTGAGAGTTGGACTGTGAAGAAGGCTGAGTGCCGAAGAATTGATGCTTTTGAAATGTGATTTTGGAGAAGACACTTGAGAGTCCCTTGGACTGCAAGGAGATCCAAGCAGTCCATTGTGAAGGAGATCAGCCCTGGGATTTCTTTGGAAGGAATGATGCTAAAGCTGAAACTCCAGTACTTTGGCCACCTCATGCGAAGAGTTGACTCATTGGAAAAGACTCTGATGCTGGAAGGGATTGGGGGCAGGAGGAGAAGGGGACGACAGAGGATGAGATGGCTGGATGGCATCACTGACTCGATGGACATGAATCTCAGTGAACTCCGGGAGTTAGTGATGGACAGGGAGGCCTGGCGTGCTGCGATTGATGGGGTCGAAAAGAGTCGGACATGACTGAGTGACTGATCTGATCTGATCTGATCTGAAAAATAGATAATGGGCTTCCCTAGGTGGCAGATCTTAAAGAATCATTCTGCAGTTCAGGAGACACAGGAGATGAGGGTTTGACCCCTGGGTTGGGAAAATATCCTGCAGGAGGAAATGGCAACTCACTGGAGTATTCCTGTCAGGAAAATGCTAGGGCCAGGCAAGCTTGGTGGACTACAGTCTATAAGGTCACAACGAGTAGGACATGACTCAGGGGCTAAGTGGATAATATAAGTAAAATTATCTTTTTATTACCACTGAGAGGAATAGATTCAAGTTTCTCATTTTGTTGGAGCTATTGCATGGTTGGTTATGATAATAAAAAGTGTAAGAACAATTGGTAAATCTCTTCTTTCTATACCCAGCCCTTAAACCTCTTAGCTCAGTTTTGTAGAAAAAGGTGGGTTTTCAGGACCCACTGCATTAATGTGAAAGAATAATAATTTTTAAAATATTTTTTTTTGTATATCAATTACACTAAAGGAATATAAAAGACTAGTGCCATCTAAATAAAAATTCTGAAATAGTGAGGTTTTTTTGTTTATTTTAATAATCTAATATATATTTACATTCTGTGTTCCTATATTTTAGTTCAGCTTGGTATTTTCTCTCTTACTGAGTAGCATTGATATTTTTTTGTATGTGAATATAAAGATAACTACTATTTCCAATTGTCCACAAAGTGTTATTGTTAGGGGAAGCACACTGACTGAAACTGCCATCCCTGGCCGGGCACCATAGTAACCATTTTCATGAGTTATTTTGTGACAGGAAGTCCTAGTAAGGAACACAGAACTGATAAGCCACCACTAACCAAAAGAGTTCAGGAAAGGTCAAAAAGAAACACCACTTCCCAGAAGCCTTCTCACTGGCATCCATCTTGGATGAGTGTGCCTTCCCAAGAAAATCTCTTGCTTTGTCAGCATGTATGTCTCTTTGGACAATTTATTTCTGTTTGTTAGACAAGAATCCACTTTCAGGTCCGGGAAGGGGACCCCCTTCCTGCAACATTAGTATGCCTGAATTTTCATAAATACAATATTTATTTAGTGTTTTCATAATCATTCCACAATATATTTTCAGAGGACATTTTTACTAAAATTACATATGGTAAAATTTGGCAAGCATGAGCCTTATTGTTTATATTTATATTGATTAAAACATATTAGGACCAGAAATTGACTTCTAGCTTATGATGTTCAAATTTATTTCGGTACCAACAAGTAGCTCTATACAAATTAAACTTCTGAACTTAAATATCTATTTGCTATTTAGATAAATGCAATATTGATGTTATAAAGAAACTTGCAGTTTGAAGGGGTGTAAAGCAGATGGCTTATCTTTTTGAAAAAGAATGAAAAGTAAGGGGGCAAATAATATATTTAGTTCATGACTTCCATGAAGGGTCTTAATGATAGCATCTGTTAATGATGCTAAAAAGTGGCTGAACAGAGGAGGACGGGAAGTTACATTTGTTCAGTAATTGAGCAATGCAGCCAGGATGTTGACTGGGACAAAGAGAGAGAAGGAAGATGAGGAAGAGACAGACAGAGATGCCTAGGAGCAAGCTTTAATAATACTGAGAAGCAAAGAGCAAGAGACAGCTGGCATTTTGACAGAACGGATCAACTGCTCTGCAGTAACCTTTTTATTTTTATTTTTTTCCTTTTTTTTTTTCCTCTTTAATCTCTAAGGTTAACTGCTGGTTTGCCATATAGATCCTATACTGAGAGAAATGTCATGCGTGGATTGTTGAAAAACAATGTGTATGTGTGTGTGTGTGTGTGTGTGTGTGTGTGTGCTAAACATTTACCAGAAAACTTTGTATAAAATTTAACCTGCCAGAGGACCTTTATTCAGCATTCAATAGAATTTTATTTCAGGA
Source organism: Bos indicus (assembly GCF_029378745.1). Taxonomy (NCBI): domain Eukaryota; kingdom Metazoa; phylum Chordata; class Mammalia; order Artiodactyla; family Bovidae; genus Bos; species Bos indicus. Next base: position 7,147,923 of record NC_091771.1, read on the forward strand.
CATCTATATGCCCAGAACTAGGTTTTGAAGAAAAAAGACAAAACTTTGCTTCGTGGTTGGCAAAATAACAGTTCCATTCAGTCATGACATACCTAGAAATTTACAAAGCAATTTCAGCTACATTACCTATTTAATTCTCAGGACACCCTTGTGAGTTAGGTATTATTTTGCTCTTTTCTAGGTCAAGAAAATGAAACTCAATGAGGTGAAAAGTGATTAGTAAGTGATGGGGATGATCTTTGAATTCAGAGTTCTAAAATTTAATGATATTCTTACTCATACTTTTTTTTTTTTTGAGAATATAGAGATTTTAATGATTTACTCATTCAGATATTCCTCACAGATTTAATCAAAAGCTCTTTAGAACAAGGACATTGTTAAGATTGTGAAGAGATACCAAATTATATGAACTGCAATTCTAACATGAATTTTGTTACATGGTGGTAGGCTAGACACTGAGCACATATTAAAATACAAAAAGTCACTTAAAGAAACTTGGTTTAAGTTTAAAATGATTATCATAAAAATAAGTCACAAAAGAAATTATTTAAATTTCACTAACTCAGAAATCACAGAGAATCTGGCTAAAGTTTCCTTAATGTTTTGTTTGTTTGTTTGTTTGTGTGATTTAACTAATGAACTAAATCAGATCTCCAATGTTGTGTTTATATCTGTATTTATAAAATCATTATGTTAGACAGCATCACTACCTCAGTGGACATGAACTTAAGCAAACTCCAAGAGATAGTGCAGGACAGAGAAGCCTAGCATGCTGCAGCTGATGGGGTCAGAAAGAGTCCGACACAATTTAGAACCTGATCAACAACTATGTGTTAATTACAAATTTGTACTTTGAAGCCCCTATACCACAGACCACTAAGGGGCTCTGGCAGTTACCATCCTTTGAGAAAATTAACAAAAGAACATGCCTATAACTAGATTTTTAAATTAAATCAACTTGTGTTTTCCTGAGTCAATTTTTTTTAGTAAATGAATGATGTGATGTTTCTATATTCCCCCAAGAAGTGAAAATATTAATCCTTTTCTTAATTCTGTATATAGTCCTGTAGAATGAGAAAATAAAATACATACTTTACTTTTTTTATGGAAACAAAAATGATGCTTTTTCTTTCTGTTTGATCAATCAGAATCCAACATTTAAAAAATGGCTAAAATTCACATGTTCCTTTTTTTATTTTTTTCAATCCAGTGCAATGACATTTAAACTGACTTTATTTAAACAGTTCAAATCTCAGCCACTAGTACGTAAATGTTAGGTGGAATTCTTGTTTTTTTATATGTACTACAGTCTAGGTTCATAATAATTATTTTCTAGTTCGTAAGATTTTCATGATATGTTATTATGCTTGCACTGATATAATAAAATGAGTTAAAATTCAAATCTAAAGTAAAATGGGATTATTAAAAGAACATTTTAAAATAAACATTAAGAAAATACACACATTTTATAAGAATTGACTCTTTCAGAGTTCCCTGCTGGTCCTTTGGCTGAGACTTCAGGCTGTTAATGCAGAGGCCCTGGGTTTGATACCTGGTCACCTGGTGGGGGAACTAGATCTTACTTGCCGTAATTAAGATTTTGCACAACTGAACTAGAAATCGTGCATGCTGCAAGGAAGATGGAAGATATCATGTGCCGTAATTGAGACCTGGAGCAGTCGAATAAATAAATAAAAATAAATTTAAATTAAAAGTCAATTTGCTTTTTCATGGTAATTACTGAAACATGTTCATGTGGTAGAGCTTATTTTTGTATCACTACTTCCCTTCTTTTCTCTAACCCCCTGCTTGCCAGATTTTCTTTACATTATGTCTTATACTATGTTTTGAGAGTCCCTTGGACAGAAAGGAGATCAAACTAGTCCATCATAAAAGAAATCAGTCCTGAATATTCATTGGAAGGACTGATGCTGTAGCTGAAACTCCAATACTTTGGCCACTTGATGTGAAGAACTGACTCATTTGAAAAGCCTCTGATGCTGGGAAGATTGAAGGCAGGAAGATAAGGGGACTGAGGATGAGATGGTTGGATGGCATTACTGACATGATGGACATGAATTTGAGCAAGCTCCGGGAGTTGGTGATGTACAGGGAAACCTGGTGTGCTGCAGTCCATGGGGTCTCAAAAGAATCGGACATGACTGGATGACTGAACTGATGTCATATTTTTCCCATAGCATTTGTTTCCTACTATAGTAGGTAATTTATTTCTATATTATGTTCACTGTTTATTATCCATCTTCTTTTTTCCACTAGAATATAAATTCCTGACTCAGATTTTTGTTTGGTCAAAAGGGCCAAAGGAGTACTAGACACTTATAGAAATCCCTCAATTCATAATTTTGGGAAAAAATGGACAAATAAATCTAGCATTATTTACAGGGGAAATACCTGCTGTGCAATCTTTCTATGGGCTTATAAGTAAGAAGGAAGTATTCTTTACTTCTTATGAAATTTCATGCTGAGAATAGTTCAAAAGGGGAAGTCTGAGACTTCCAAGTTGGAAGATGCATCCGCATTTATGTAGTCATTAAACAAGCACATATTCACATAAAGTGTGCCAGATGAAATTATTGGCACTGAACATACAGATTTTAAAAAGCACAATTCCTGCTTTGAGGAACTAAAAATGTAACAAGCTATTTAGTTAAGAACACGACATTTGAAATAAAATCTGACTGTGAATCTTGACTCTCTCTCTCTTATTTTTTTTTTTTAAACTGGCTGTGAACCCAAGTTAATGAAACTAGAAATGTTTCAATTTATCCATTTGCTGTATAGAGATAATAATAAATATATCTCATTGAGCTTCTGTTCAAAATTGAATGAGACAAACTATATAGTATGCTAGGCAGAGCATAGGTGCTTAATAAATATCAGTCAGAAGTAACGTGGTTGTCATCACGTTGCCAAATACAAGTTCACGTACCCAAAAAAACACAGTGAAGCCAAACCAAAATGTCAGAGTTTGGAACAAAGAAGCACTTATTGCAGGGTAAAGCAAAGAGAATGGGTAGCTGATACTCAAAAGATCCAATGGTTTTGGGGGAAGAGCTTTTATAAGCAAAATGTGGAGTGAGGGTTGCAGGGTATGTGATTTTCTTCTGATTGATTGGTGGTTAGGTAACAGGGGGATTTTTCAGAAATTTTGTGCTCAGCCTGAAATTACCATCCTCCACCCAAGAGGCAGCCTTAGTTCCCGCAGAAGGACTCAAAGATATATTGTTTTGTATATCTCTGGAGAAAGACCCAGGACCCTATTTTATCACTGCATATTATTTCCTGGCTGTTCATCGTTTTTTCCTTTTAGTAACCTTTTGAATCTATCCTGTGAAACTCAGGGAAGGTCTAGAATGTTGAAGTCCTTCCCTACAAACTAGTCACAGGTAACAATAAAAAGCTTTTGGACAGAATCAGAGGGTCCTGCTCAGTTTCAATCATAGTAAAATTTGATTATTAGAGATTTCATTGTTATAAAAATCAGTTTTATTTGTTTTTAAATCTTTTTTTTTTTTTTTTCATACATTTTGAGGTTTACACGATTCATCTCTTAGTACTTTTCATAGGGCCAGGGTTTGTGGTCTCTTGTAAAGTGTCAAATCCTTTCTTATATTTGAAATATTTATTTCTTCCTTGGGGACCCCTGTTCCAAGAGAGCATAAACTGCATACAACTGTGTACAACATGCCTGGCATTTCTTCTTCCAGAGAATTACTCCTCTCATATACAGACCTGGTGCAGTCGTCGTCATGCTACTCTGTTCCTAAACATATTCCAGGAGCGAGCATTTAATTTAAGACTGTCTAATGATGTTGTTTATTGGAGAAGGAAATGGCAACCCACTCCAGCATTCTTGCCTGCAGAATCCCAGGGACGGCGGAGCCTGGTGGGCTGCCGTCTATGGGGTCGCACAGAGTCGTACACGACTGAAGTGACTTAGCAGCAGCAGCAATGATGTTGTTTACCATACTCAGTTTCAGCTGCTCATAGCTGAAAGTCAATACCCAAGCAGCAAATATTGCTTGGAAAAGGAAAGACTGCTTTATTCATTAGGCCAGCAACCTGGGGAGACGAGGACCTGTGTCCAAAAAACAGCTCTGAAGATTCCACTAAACTATTAAAGTTTTTTTTTTTTTCAATCAGCATTTGCTATTTTTTTTTATTTTTTTAATTTTTATTAATGTTTTTTAAAGGGAGAACTGTTTGAGGCAAGGGATCAGAGTCTTTTATCTTCCACTGTGTGCAGACTTTCATCTGATTTTTGGTGAGGTAAAAGGGCAGTGCTACAGAAATCTTGTGCTCAGCTTGAAGTTATCATCCTCCATCTGACTGGTGACCTTGGTTCTTGTTGTTGTTGTGCAGTTGTTAAGTAGTGTCTGACTCTTTGCCACCCCACAGACTGCAGCACTTCTCTGTCCTTCACTGTCTCTTGGAGTTTGCTCAAATTCATATCCATTGAGTCAGTGATGCTAACCAAACATTTCCTTTTCTGTCCTCTTCTCCTTTTGCATCTGATCTTTCCCAGCATCAGGGTTTTTTCCAATGAGTTGGCATTTTGCACCAGGTGGCCAAAGTATTGGAGTTTCAGCTTCAGCATTAGCCCTTCCAATGAATATTCAAGGTTGATTTCATTTAGGACTGATTGGTTTGATTTTGCAGTCCAAGGGACTCTCAAGAGAGAGATTTATCCAGTACCGAAGAGGAACTAAAAAGCCTCTTGATGAAAGTGAAAGTGGAGAGTGAAAAAGTTGGCTGAAAGCTCAACATTTAGAAAACGAAGATCATGGCATCCGGTCCCATCACTTCATGGGAAATAGATGGGGAAACAGTGGAAACAGTGTCAGCCTTTATTTTTCTGGGCTCCAAAATCACTGCAGATGGTGACTGCAGCCATGAAATTAAAAGATGCTTACCCCTTGGAAGGAAAGTTATGACCAAACTAGATAGCATATTCAAAAGCAGAGACATTACTTTGCCAACAAAGGTCCATCTAGTCAAGGCTATAGTTTTTCCTGTGGTCATGTATGGATGTGAGAGTTGGACTGTGAAGAAAGCTAAGTGCTGAAGAATTGATGCTTTTGAACTGTGGTGTTGGAGAAGACTCTTGAGAGTCCCTTGGACTGCAAGGAGATCCAACCAGTCCATTCGGAAGTAGATCAGCCCTGGGATTTCTTTGGAAGAAATGATGCTAAAGCTGATACTCCAATACTTTGGCCACCTCATGAGAAGAGTTGACTCATTGGAAAAGACTATGATGCTGGGAGGGATTGGGAGCAGGAGGAGAAGGGGATGACAGAGGATGAGATGGCTGGATGGCATCACTGACTCGATAGACATGAGTCTGAGTGACTTCCAGGAGTTGGTGATGGACAGGAAGGCCTGGCGTGCTGCGATTCATGGGGTCGCAAAGACTCAGACATGACTGAGCGACTGAATTGAACTGAATAGTTCAAAAACATCACTTCTTTGACACTCAGCCTTCCTTATGGTCCAACTCTCACATCTGTACCTGGCTACTGGAAAACCAAAACTTTGAATATATGGACATTTGTTGGCAGAGTGATGTCTGTTTTTCAACTCTGTTTTTTAACAACTCTGCCTAGGTTTGTCATAGCTTTCCTTCCAAGGAGCAAGTATCTTTGAATTTTGTGGCTGCCGTCACTGTGCACACTGATTTTGGAGCCCAAGAAAATAAAATCTGTCACCCTTTCCACTTTTTCCCCTTCTATTACCATGAAATGAAATGGGACCAGATACATGATGTTAGATTTTTTTTTTTGAATGTTGAGTTTTGTTAGTTCCTATAGAAAAACTCAAATATATTGCTGTGTATGGTCCTTGAAGAAGGACCAGGACCTTCTCCATGACTGCACTTTTATTATTATATTGCTTCTCCTTTGTTTCTGCATTCCATCCCTTCTCTGATATGCAATTATTTGACTCAGGCAAGACACAGGAGACTAAATGAAGCCTATTTTTTTACAAACAAGAAATGTGGTATTCTGAGAGGATTTGTACCTGGAGAGCCTCAGAGCATCCTGTTCTGTTTTAGTGTCATATTCCCAAGACCACAGTTTATTCAGATAGAGACATATGACTTGAGTCAGGCTAACAAAAGCCCTTTCCAAGTCTTCTCTGCAAGAGCTAATTAAGAAAACTTCAGTTCAGCTGAGTTCAGCTGCTCAGTCATGTCTGACTCTTTGCAACCTCATGGATGGCAGCATGCCAGGCCTCCCTGTCCATCGCCAACTCCCAGAGTTTACTCAAACTCCTGTCCGTTGAGTTGGTGATGCCATGAGACCATCTCATCCTCTGTCATCCCCTTCTCTTCCTGGCTTGAATCTTTCCCAGCATCAGGGTTTTTTCAAATGAGTCAGCTCTTCACATCAGGTGCCAAAGTATTGGAGTTTCAGCTTCAGCATCAGTCCTTCCAATGAATATTCAGGACTGACTTTCTTTAGGATGGACTGGTTGGATCTCTTTGCAGTCCAAGGAACTCTCGAGTCTTCTCCAGCACTACAGTTCATTAGCATCAATTCTTTGGTGCTCAGCTTTCTTTTATAATCCAACTCTTACAACCATACATGACTATTGGAAAAATCCATACCTTTGACTAGATGGATCTTTGTTGGCAAAGTAATGCCTCTGCTTTTTAATATGCTGTCTATGTTGGTCATAACTTTTTTCCAAGGAGTAAGTGTCTTTTAATTTCATGGCTGCAGTCACCACCTGCAGTGATTTTGGAGCCCCAAAAAATAAAATCAGTCACTGTTTCCACAAAAATTTACCCTTTGCCTTTAAGGATCCATTATTATAAATGTGAAGTAACTTCACTTGAAGCTGTTTCTAGTGACTCTCTTCCTTAACCACAGAGAAGACATTTATTTACAGCACAAAAACATGAAATACGTGTATAGAGTAAAGCAAAACCAAGAGCTGGCAAACAAGTCTTGATCATATTGTTTGTTCTCTTTAGTTGAACAATGCCTGAAGTCAGCCTCAGGCATCCTATATGTAACAGATAATCATGAGGTGAATTTCTGCTACAGAGATTTTAATCACAACACTGGAATTTCCCAAGCAATCACTTTTTCCCCAGGATCTTGCCCTGTACTTAATAACTCCATCTGTGTCAATTCTTCTTCTCTTCTACTTTAATATCAAAACAGAACACAGGTCCCCTGAAAATACTCTAATTTGGAGATGCCCTTTCCTCAGAGGGTTACATTATGGAGATGTTCGGGAGAAATAAATTTTCCTCTACACTTCTATGTTCTTTGGCTTGCCTAATAATTACATTGACATTAAACAGATGAACAGGAGAAAGTCAAGCAAATTTTGATAATGCATATATATGGGAGAGATTCAAAAAAACTGAATAACTCATCAAAATGTCCAAAACCTGTATCTTAAATACCATCCTCTGCAAAAGATAGAATAGGCTGTTGAGTGAGAAGACCGTTAGTCATGGGTGTTACAAGAAAACACACAGTAAACAAGGAGGATTGTATTGTAGGATTAAGTCATTGTCTTCTCCATTGATGAGTTTCCAGGTATTTGGTTATCCTCCTGCTTCAGGTACAGAAGTGAGACACTCAAGTACACGAAGATTTCTGTTACAATTATAAAGTGAAAGTGAAAGTCTCTCAGTCCTGCCTGACTCTTTGGGACCCATGGACTATACAGTCCATGGAATTCTCCAGGGCAGAATACTGAAGTGGGTAGCCTTTCCCTTCTCTGGGGGATCTTCTCTATCCAGGGATAGAAACCAATCAAAGTAAAAGTTAAACTTGTTGCCTTTTCTTACAAAAAATCAGCTTCTACTTGGTTTTCAGAGTCATTCCCCATGTGCTGGTTCTCTGAAAATAACCAATTTATAATGATTAATATGTCAAAGAAGAATATTTTTTTTCAAAGAATATTTTAAGCCACTAGAAATTTAGGCCTCTAGGCCTTTAGAAATCCTTCTGCCTACAGAAACATCCACACAACAATCTCTTATAATATATTCTGCTCAAATATGCAATATATAGTCTTGGATGAAGCACAAACGGATCAAGATTGCTGGGAGAAGTATCAATAACCTTAGATATGCAGATGACACCATCTTTATGGCAGAAAACTAAGAGGAACTAAAGAGCCTCTGATGAAAGTGAAAGAAGAGAGTGAAACAGCTGGTTTAAAACTCAATATTCAAAAAACTAACATCATAGCATCCAGTCCCATCACATGGCAAGTAGGTGGGAAAACAATGGAAACAGTGACAGACTATTTTCTTGGGCTTCAAAATCACTGTAGATGGTGACTGCAGCCTTGAAATTAAAAGACACTTGCTCCTTGGAAGAAAAGCTATGACAAACCTAGATAGCATATTAAAAAACAGAGATACCGCTTTGCCAACAAATGTCCATCTAGTCACAGCTATGGTTTTTCCAGTAGCCATGTATGGATGTTAGAGCTGGACCATAATGAAGGCTGAGCACTGAAGGATTGATGCTTTTGAACTGTGGTGTTGGAGAAGACTCTTGAGAGTCCCTTGGACTGCAAGGAGATCCAACCAGTCAATGCTAAAGGAAATCAACCCTGAATATTCATTGGAAGGACCGATGTTGAAGCTGATGCTCCAATACTTTGGCCACATTGTATGAAGAGACGTGTCACTGGGAAAGACCTTGATTCTAGGAAAGACTGAAAGTAGGAGGAGAATGGGACAATGGAGAACAAGATGGCTGGATGGCATCACCAACTCAATAGACCTGAGTTTGAATAAACTTCAGGAGATGGTGAAGGGCAGGGAAGCCTGGCATGATGCAGTTCATGGCAGTGAAACAGTCAGACAGGACTGAGCGACTGAACAATAGTAAATAGCCAAGGCACAGGTGCACAATAAATTTTTACTATGTTTGTCCCAACTACTAATGAGCTTTAAAACAACATATGTATTTTTATGCATTATTTTAATTATAAAAGAGTGGGATTTATTTATAAATTATTGTGTATAAATCAAAAAAGATCATCTTGAAATCTACCATTTTTCTACAAGTGCATTCTAAGTGAATTTGGGGCAGACCTCTCTTGTCTTTTTCCTTTGGAGAACTTTATATTTAATGTTTAATATTAGCTAGGCACTTCAATATACTGATTTAAATTTAAACGATATTCACCAAAAAACCTATTTAAATTTTATAAATTATACACATATGTGCATATGTAGAGAGAGCCTTCAGTTCAGTTCAGTCACTCAGTCGTGTACGACTCTTTGCGACCCCATGAACTGCAACAAGCCAGGCCTCCCTGTCCATCACCAACTCCCGGAATTCACTCAAACTCACGTCCATCGAGTCGGTGATGCCATCCAGCCATCTCATCCTCTGTCGTTCTCTTCTCCTCCTGCCCCCAATCCCTCCTAGCATCAGAGTCTTTTCCAATGAGTCAGCTCTTCTCATGAGGTGGCCAAAGTACTGGAGTTTCAGCTTTAGCATCATTCCTTCCAAAGAACACCCAGGATTTATTTCCTTTAGAATGGACTGGTTGGATCTCCTTGAAGTCCAAGGGACTCTCAAGAGTCTTCTCCAACACCACAGTTCAAAAGCATCAGTTCTTTGGCACTCAGCTTTCTTCACAGTCCAGGTCTCACATCCATACATGACTAAAGTCCTCTAAATTTTTCAGGGAAAGTATTGAGGTCTCCACTTAATATTCAAAGTTGCTGTTCTAAGAAGTAATTATGTAATTGTGCTTAAATTTCTGCAGATATAGCCTTGAGGTTGACTCTGCAATGTGGGGCCACATAATCCTGCACAACATCATCTCAGATTGTTGCTTTTTGCATTTTTTGTACTCCCCCCCCTTTTTTTTCTTTCGGTCCACAATCATTTCCTAATAGCACAGTTTGTTTTCTCTCAGAATTTCTTCCTTTCCCTTGTTATTTTCCTGAGTGTCATGTTTATGTGATTTGAAACTGAAATACTAAGCTAATTAGAACTATCTTAAATTAAAAGTAAATAACCTTAAGCATGAAACTGAGGAATATTGGTATGATAAAATTGTTTATATTTTAGTAAATAGGTATTAAGACAATTATTTTGATCTTTCAGAGTTTTGTTTTAAGCTGAGTTCATGGGGGTGACAAGTTGATACATTTCATGTCTCATAACTATGCATATTTAAGTACATCTAAAGATATAGCTCTCTGCTTACCATTCCAGAACTATTTCTCTCAATGCTAGAGAGTATTATATTTTGAATTATATATTATAGAATTATAAATTATTGGTTGGTTTTGTCTAATGTGCCTAATAAAAAACAAATAATTTTTGCAGGAATGTTTACTTTTGTTCATCCTTTCATTACTGAGATGATTGAGGATCCATATTTTGATTTACTTTTGGATTTCACAGCAAAATCTTCAGGAGTATTAGAAATGGACTTCAGTCAACTAGCAGAAGTAGACAAGAGCCACAGAATGAAAACTACATAACTCCTTTGTTTGCTACAGATCATCCTTTTTTTTAAAATTGATTTATTTATTTTAATTGGAGGCTAATTACTTTACAATAGTGTTGTGTTTTTTGCCATATGTTGACATGAATCAGCCACGGGTATACATGTGTCCCCCATCCCGCAACCCCTCCCACCTCTCTCCCCATCCCACCCCTCTCGGTTGTTCCAGTGCACTGGCTTTGAGTACCCTGTTTCATGCATTGAACTGGACTGGTCACCTGTTTCACATATGGTAATACAAAAGTTTCAACACTATTCTCTCAAGTCCTCCCACCCTTTCTTTCTCCCACAGAATTCAAAAGTCTGTTCTTTATATCTGTGTTTCTTTTGCTGTCTCATGTATAGGGTCATCATTACTGTCTTTCTAAATTCCACATACATGCATTAATATACTGTATTGGTGTTTTTCTTTCTGACTTCATTGTGTATAATAGGCTCCAGTTTGATTCACCTCATTAAAACTGATTCAAATGCATTCTTTTTAATAGCTGAGTAATATTCCATTGTGTATATTTGCCACAGCTTTCTTATCCATTCATCTGCTGATGGACATCTAAGTTGCTTCCATGTCCTGGGTATTGTAAACAGTGCTGTGACAAACACTGGGGTACATATGTCTCTTTCAATTCCGGTTTCTCCATTGTGTATGCCCAGCAGTGGGGTGTTGGGTCATATGGCAGTTCTATTTCCAGTTTTTTAAAGAATCTCTACACTGTTTTCCATAGTGGCTGTACTAGTTTGCATTCCCACCAACAGTGTAAGAAGGTTCCCTTTTCTCCACACCCTCTCCAGCATTTATTGTTTGTAGACTTTTTGAAAGCAATCATTCTGACCTGCGTGAGATGGTACCTCATTGTGATTTTGATTTACATTCTCTGACAGTGAATGATGTTGAGCATCTTTTCACTTGTTTGTTAGCCATCTGTATGTCTTATTTGGAGGAATGTCTGTTTAGTTCTTTGCCCCATTTTTTGATTGAGTCATTTATTTTTTCTTATATTGAGCTGAATGAGTTGCTTGTGTATTTTTGAGATTAATTCTTTGTCAGTTGCTTCATTTGCTATTATTTTCTCCCATTCTGAAGGCTGTCTTTTCACCTTGCTTATAGTTTCCTTCGTTGTGCAGAAGCTTTTAATTTTAATTAGGTCCCATTTGTTTATTTTTGCTTTTATTTCCAATATTCTGGAAGGTGGGTCATAGAGGATCCTGCTGTAATTTATTTCAGAGAGTGTTTTGCCTATGTTCTCCTCTAGTAGTTTTATAGTTTCTGGTCTTACATTTAGATATTTAATCTGTTTTTAGTATATCTTTGTGTATGATGTTAGAAAGTGTTCTAGTTTCATTCTTTTACAAGTGGTTGACCAGTTTTCCCAGCACCACTTGTTAAAGAGATTGTCTTTTCTCTATTGTATATTCTTGCCTCCTTTGTCAAAGATAAGGTGTCCATAGGTGCATGGATTTATCTCTGGGCTTTCTATTTTGTTCCATTGATCTATTTTTCTATCTTTGTGCCAGTATCAAATGGATGTTTAACCCATTTTGAGTTTATTTTTGTGTATGGTGTTAGATCATCCTTTCAAAGTGTTTTTCACTCTTCACTTTATCATTCTTTCCAAATGTGTAGGCATCATTAAGTGCTGATCATAGTTCTTAGAGATAAGTTGCATGCTTAAGGAGGGTCAAGGGAAATCAAGAAAGGTTGCAGGAGAGCTGTGGATCTCACTGCATTTGTGTTTTGCCATTATATGACAATCTGAATTCTGACACTTATGTGCAATATTAAAAATAGAAAACAAGCACCAGCAAAAATCAAAAGTTAATGCTGCTGCAGGCATGTTGCCAGTTTGAGCCTTGTACTGCTGAGCCATTGGCCTCTGAGGTTTCTGAATTACTGTAGTGTGTGGCATTGCTTGAAGGAACGTACATCTAGGGTAGATCTTTACTCTCCACTGAATTACTTAGAACTGGAAATATTAAAATTCAACTCTGGATTTTCATCATTCACTGGTGCATAGGGAATTATCTAGCTGTGATGGGCTCTAAGAAATATAAAGTGAACGCCAGAGCACTACCTGACCTAACAAAGAATTTCATAAGAAATGCAGAAAATGAGGTTCTACAGATAATAGAGACTACATTTTTCAACACTTACTTATTAATAATGATTTCTTAAACTGATTTTAGATATGCCCTTATACATATAATGCCAAGCTACTTAAACATAAATTAAATATTTTAAATCAAACTGCAATAGAAAGAAAAATGACAAATCAGAATATAGGTTTAATACAGGAAGTAACATTTGAATAATTGTTTGCAAAAATTAATTTACATTGTTGACTTGCTAAAAATTGTCTTTTAATTGTCCAACTTTAATTTTCTGTATGTATTAAAAGTTTGATAATATACATTTTTTTAAATATTCAAAAGGGGAGGCTTAAACATTCTAAAAACAATGGTTTTGCTTAAAGGCTATGATTATTCACACAGTGTTTTATGCTTAAATCACAATAAAGTATTTAATTTTTTAATCACTAACAATCATTATATGTAAATGTACCTTTAAAATAATTATATGAGAAGCAGTACTTTTTCAAAATAAACTCTTGGAACTTGTTGGATGGTCCAGTGGTTAAGACTTGGCCTTCCAATTCAGGGCTGTAGGTGTTTGATCCCTGGTCGAGGAGCTACGATCCCCATGCCTTGCAGTGAAAAATCCAAAACATAAAACAGAAGACTGTTGTAACACATTCAATAACAACTTTAAAAATGGCCCATGTCAAAAAATCTTTAAAAAATAATAAACTCTACAATATTATTGTAAAGTAATTAACCTCCAATTAATATAAATAAATTTATATAAAAAATAATAAACTCTAAAAACCAAGCTCAAGATTTTGCTACTTGATGAAAATGTTGTATATACACCACTTGTTCTGCTCTTCTATCATTGCTTTTCTTGGCTTCTTGGGATGGTAAATATTGTCTCCCATCAAAAATGATTTATCCATTTAGTGCACTGAATTTCTCTCATCAAAAATTAAAATGACAATGATAACTGGAAAGTCACTGTTATTGCTGCATCTATCCTTACATGACATTTTCAAAATTTTAATATTAGCTTTTTCCTGATAATATCACTATTATCAGACTTGATATATCTTTGATATTTATAATAACAGATTGCAATATATAATATAGAATATTCATTTATATCATAAAGTACTGATGTAGAGAAGAGCAATGTAGAAACTCACCATTACATTTAGTGCACTGCCTTCCCATGTACAAGTATTAAAGGAAATCCTTTACATTTTCAATAGATAAAATTTGACATTTTTACAAACAGCCACACTAGAGTATATTTCTATATAACATTCTCTAAAACATTTTTATAAGCCACTTTCTCTTGTTCCCCTATAAAGTATAGGCATAATCATACATGCTATACTTCTAGCAAACTGAAAATGCCATTCTTTATTTTTTCTATTGCATATTCATGTTCATGACCAAGATTTTTAGTGATCTTTCTTTGGGAAAATACATTAAAATTAAAGAAATTAAGTTTTTCTCACATTAAAATGATCAAGGTGAATGCAGAAATGGATGCAGTCCACTAACACTTCATTGCATTGTGTAAGCTATTTAATTAGTTACATGTACTTAAGTAGTCCCCTTGAGGGGGAGATGGCAACCCACTCCAGTATTCCTGCTGGGAAAGGCCCATGGACAGAGGATCCTCGTGGGCTACAGACCATGGGGTTACAAAGAGTAGGACATAGTCATAGTTACAGTCATGGTCATAGTAGTAAGACTGCACAAGCTTCACATCCATCTCAAATGACTGTAAGCTATATGATCATTCAGGGCAGGAAAACTGGGTATGAAACTGAGTATTCAATTGCAAACTGACAGCACATTATATCTATATCTTATGATAGTATTCACACTACCATAGACATGGAAAGTAAATTAAATCAGTATTTAAGTTTACAAAGATCTCAATTATATCTTATCCCCCTTAGACTGTTCCTAAATTATATTTTCTGCCAGAGATATAACAGACCTTGTAAGGAGCTTAAGGCAAAAAAGCCCAAAAGTGTGTTTGTTGTTGTCAGCCTACTGTGAACCATAGGCCAGTGAGTTTGGTACTTGTGTTTTATCCTAGTTCTTCTCTGCCTTGAGGATTATATTCTTGCCATCTTCTCAGTGGCTGCAGAAGATTAAAAGAGCTCCAGTGAGACTTGGCTGCAGTACAATGGTTGAACTACATGAGCTGAAAAATTTGTAAAACAGCATCACTTGTGAATTTGGAACAGCATTTGTTGGTTTTGAGGTCTTATTTTTTATAGCTCAAAATAAGTAAAAATAGTTTATCTCTTTCTTTGTTCAAACAATAAACTTTATTCTTTGGAGAAATGGAAACTGCTTTTTTTTTTTTTTTTTTCATTTTTTATTTAAGTTTTGCCAATTTTTTCATCAAAATGCAAAGATTAAGTTTTGTCACTGTTAAACAACTCTCACTGCCTGAAAATGCAACAACTACATTCTCCAGAAGTTGAATGTGAGAAATTTTCCCAATGAGATAAATTCAGAAAATAGAATAATAAAATTGATGAACTCTAGTCCTGATATGACAGACTAGAGTGTATAGAGCAACTCTATTTGTAAGTCAACCTATTTAACCAATAGAAAACTTTTTAGATAGGATTAAACAACAAACTCAATTAGTTTTAATCATTAATGAAAGTGAAACAGATTTTAACTTAATTAAAGGTAGAGGAGGTAAAATGCCTTGAAAGATAATGGGAGATAATGGAATTTGAATTCCCCTTTCTGGCAATAATGTCACTAGGACTATCTGTTTGATAGGAGACTGATATAAAGCTTTAATAGTTACTTGCATGGTTCTAATAATTAAAAGCAAATAGGTACTTTGAATATGCTAAGGAAAGCAGTACTAGCTCCTAGTTAGTACTTAAAAGTCACCAATTATTCTGATTATTCTTGTCACTTTTTTACTAATGAAAGAAATAGCTTTTGTAACTAAAACATATTACACATAATGTATTATTGAACAAAGGCCAAAGTGCAGATGTGGTTAGGTAAAATCATAACCATTTTGGATGTGTTGTCATTTTCCTTAAAAAAAAAAAAAAAAATATATATATATATATATATAAAGCTTTACCTCTGTCATATTTTATTTATGAAAATAAAGACATTAAATTACATAGCAACAATGTTTTGTTATTAACAAAATGCATAGTAGTAACTATATCCTACATTTATTTAACATACCAGTTTCCATACTTCAAGCAGGTATAATTAATATGATTATCTTCACTTTATATATAAGAAGATGAGTCTTAGAGAATTTTATTCAAATTTTCTAAGAAAATAAATCAACCTTTTTTTTTTTAATTGAATTTTGTTAATTGGCTTATCTTCTCTCCTATATTGCTGCTCTGACTGCTGCTGCTGCTGCTGTTGCTAAGTCGATTCAGTCGTCTCCGACTCTGTGAGACCCCATGGACTACAGCCTACCAGGCTTCTCTATCCATGGGATTCTCCAGGCAAGAACACTGGAGTGGGTTGCCATTTCCTTCTCCGGCTGCTCTGACTAATTGGCAAGAAATTTCAAGGAGAAGTTGTTAGTGATTTCATCATTTTGGTTTCTGGGAGAGATGTGGTAGGTAAAAATCACTTTGTTTAACCTGTGGATAGATCAAAATGGGTATTTGAAGGTTTTTTGAGAAGTTAAAGTATTTTGTTTTACTAAGCTGGAAAGTATAGAAAACTATCTTTCGTGAGTATTAAATAGATAAGATCCAATAATGCAGTCATATGCAAGGCACTATTTTCTTCAGACAAGAGAATTTAGAGAAGAGTGAAGTTAACTAATCTTTACCATTCACCATAATATAATAAAACACATAAAAATAAGTAAACTTTGTCAATGTTATTGTTATTGTTCAGTTGCTAAGTCCTGTCTGACTCTGCAACCCCAGTACATCAGACTTCAGTACATCAGAAACCTCTGTCCTTCACTATCTCCCAAAGTTTACTTGAATTCATGTTCATTTAGTCAGTTATGCCATCTAATTAACTCAGTCTCTGCTGCCAGCTTCTCCTCCTGCCTTCAATCTTTCCCAGCATCAGGGTCTTTTCCAATGAACCAGCTCTTAGCATTAAGTGGCCAAAAAAAAAAAAAAAAAAAAATTGAAGCTTCAGCTTCAGCATCAATCCTTACAGTGAATATTCAGGGTTGATGTCCTTTAGTATTGACTGGTTTGATATCTTTGGAATCCAAGGAACTCTCAAGAGTCTTCTCCAGCACCACAATTGAAAAGCATCATTTTGTGGGCATTTATGGTCCTACACTCACATCCGTACATGACTACTGTTGGCATTTATGATACAATACTTACATCCGTACATGACTACATGGACCTTTTTTGGCGAAGTGATGTCTCTTCTTTTTAATATACTGTCTGGCTTTGTTATAGCTGTTCTTCCAAGGAACAAGTGTCTTTTAATGGCTTTAGTCGCTATCTTCAGTGATTTTGGAGCTTGCCTCAGCATAAATACAACCTGTGCCATAGCCCAATTCTCTGTTCCATCTTACTAGGTGACCATGTGTATATAACTTGGGTTTAGCCCATCAGGGCCATTCTCTGGGACAATTTTATCCCATTTGCTCACTGAGATATAACAAATTTGTTCAAATAGAGAAATAGGAAAATAAACCTAGGTGCTATTGCCCCAGATAGATGAAACTATAATTACACACACACAAAAAGAAAAAAAGTTATGTTGAAACAAGTCAAACTCCACACTAAGTAAGAAAACATAAATATAAAAACAAACAAGTGTTCTTTTATGCAGCAGTTCTTTCTACTATCTTCTTTTTTTACTTTTTAGTTCTGTTTCAGCATCCTGCAAAACTGACTGCTCTTTTTCATTGGTTTGAGTTGTTGTGAAACATCCATATCTTTCCAGTAGAATCCTGTTCATCTTTCTACCAATGTTGCTCTGGTTTGAATAGGTTTCCATTTCTTGTTCCAGACTGATTGCATGTCTATGTAATATAAAGGGCAATAATATTTAGTCTGCACTTAATATTTTAAAGAATTCCAACTCTTCATATACTTTGCAAACATAGGTGTATACTTACTATATGTTTATATTATATATATATTATATTACAGCATTTATTTTAAAATATGATGCTTATTTGTTGTTTGATATTTCCCATGACATTGGGGAATAGATTTTTTTTTCTACTTTCCTTCTTCAAATGTTTATTGAACTTGTATTAATTGCTAGCCACTGGTATAGGTACTGGAGGATTAGTAGTAATTATAAATGTCAAAATATCTGCTTTCACTGAACTTTCACATTTATACAGTAAAGGAAAAACATTTCAAAAGGTTATATGTCTAATATATATATAATATAATATATTTTATAACATATAATACAACATAAAATATATTATATAAAATAAACATTTTATATTATATATATTTGTCAACACTTTGTCCAGTGTTGATAAAGGCTATGAAGGAAAATTAATAAATGGAAATAATTTTTTAAATGATGAAGACTCTGATTTCTGGGTCTGCATATAAGAAGCCTGAAAGCTGCTTTTATGTCCTTATAAGTAAAAAGACTGAAAAGTCAATAACCTTTCCTGGATGTATAAGAGAGGAGTAGAAAATTGGGTGAATTGCTGTCCCCCAAACTGAAGAAACAGGTAAACACACAAGTCATGGCTTACTGGAGCAGAAACCCATGAACTGAAACCACCAAAAGAACAAGTTAGAGAAGGAAAGCCTGAACTATAATTGAAAAATAGCTAGAGGCTCAGTGTGGAGGACTCTGAGCTGTACAAAATTCCCTGGTGTAGGTACACAATTTAAAAAACTTAGACTATATTAACCATTCGCTTCTGTTGTCATTTTTAGTCATGTTTATGTTCTTATTAGACTTATCATATTTCAATTATAATAATATAATACAGAAAGTTACTTCTTCCTAAGCAAGGAGTGCCGGGAGCCGGTGAGGCATTCCGCTCGTGACAAAGGTCATGAGGAAGGAGGCTCGGCATACGCAAAGGCGGGATCGAGCCTCAGGAGTCTCCCCGGATATTCTTGAGCATTTTCCCCCAAAAAACCAGAGTCTGCCTACTTTATTGCTTTGTGCTCTCACCTCTGACTTTACTGGGGGCTGTCCCCTACCACCATCTCGCTCTCTCTCTGTCAAAGAGTTAACTTACAGCTCCAATTAATAAAGTTCCTGGGCAATTAGGAGTGTTTAAATCCAAACCCCTCAGATGGCTCTCTAACTCGCCTGACAAGTTTACCCGGACTCCTGCAGCTATGCATATGATTGTTTACTGTCTCCCAGCTTCAGAGGCACGGGAAGCTTAAGATATTCAAATAGCTTAGAGCCTCTCAGAGAGTTAGAAACTGTCAGAATAAGACTAGTAAAGGATTTCATTGATGAGCCAATGCTTGCTGCCAAGTTTTCACATCCCCTGAATTATATCCTTGAATATGTATTTATTAATATAGTTGGTATATAGAAAAAATAAGTAGTGGCCTTGGTGTTAGTAACTTTAGACCCTTAAGGTAATAAATTATTTTCTTTGTTGTAAACCCATTACACATCCGCCCTATAGGAATGCAATTTTATCTTCGGAAGATGGCGCCAAACCTTAAAATAATTACTCTTAGAGAAAATAAGTCTTTGTTGATAAGTCCTTGTCAAGAGTCATAAAATGTTAGTAGGCCTTCTGGCCAGAAGATGAGGTAAATCACCTAAACCATTTGTATACGATAAATGTGCAGGAAAGAAACCTTGGTTTTTGATAAGAATCAAAGACTGCTGACTTTGCATCCCCTATTATCCTCTATGTGTAACTTAGGGTATAAACGCCCCTGTTAAAAATAAAGCTACGGGCCTTGTTCACCAACGCTTGGTCTCCCCATGTCATTCTTCCCTTTAACTTCCAGCTGAGTCTCCATCTGGAGCGCGGAACCCACCACGCTTACTAATTATGCCTGGGCTTCTAAGACCCACTCGAGAAGGTGTCTAGGGTGAGGTACCTTCCGCTATTCGAGAGGGCGCCTGCTGCCTAGGTAAGTGGTGCAAACTTCTTGTCTTGAAGTTTTATTGGTCTCCCGCATAAACCAAGCTACTCAGCCTCTTTTCTCCACTGAATTTTCCTACTGAGCTATCCTCATTCTATTATTCTCTATATCTCTAATTAGCATATAAATAGTCGCCTAGGCCGTCTCTCCTTCGAATACCCTGGATCAGCTGGGGCTGGTCCCCAGCAAAGGAGTACAGTGGATTTTATTTTCCAAAATGACCACTGCAATATACCTGGTTCTTCATGCTCTTCCCTGACTTTGCCACTCACCTTTCAAAAAATACATACAATTGCCTTCCCTTGTACTGAACAGGCAACTCATTTTCAATTGTAGCAGGAACAATGCAATATGACTTCTCAGGTAGATATAAAAGGGAATGTGGATGGATATAGGAAGTATTATGCTTTCTGAAATCAGTCAGATAGAGAAAGACAAGAGACTGTATGGTTCACTCACATATTATTCAGTCACTCAGTCATATCAGACTCTTTGTGATCTCATGGACTGCAGCACGCCAGACATCCCTGTCCTTCACCATCTTTCGGAGTTTACTCAAACTCACGTCCATTGAGTCAGTGATACCATCCAACCATCTCATCCTCTGTCATCCCCTTCTCTTCCTGACTTTAATCTTTCCCAGCATCAGAGTCTTTTCTAATGAGTTGACTCCTACAATCCTGTGGCCAAGGAAGGTATTAGAGCTTTGGTATCGGCCCTTCTTTTCATACTGTTCGTATGAAATGAACTGTGGAAAATTCTGAAATAGATGGGAATACCAGATCAGTTGATCTGCCTCTTGAGAAATTTGTATGCAGGTCAGGAAACAACAGTTAGAACTGGACATGGAACAACAGACTGGTTCCAAATAGGAAAAGGAGTACGTCAAGGCTGTATATTGTCACCCTGTTTATTTAACGTATATTCAGAGTACATCATGAGAAATGCTGGACTGGAAGAAACACAAGCTGGAATCAAGATTGCTGGGAGAAATATCAATAACCTCAGATATGCAGATGACACCACCCTTATGGCAGAAAGTGAAGAGGAACTCAAAAGCCTTTTGATGAAAGTGAAAGTGGAGAGTGAAAAAGTTGGCTTAAAGCTCAACATTCAGAAAATGAAGATCATGGCATCCGGTCCCATCACTTCATGGGAAATAGATGGGGAAACAGTGGAAACAGTGTCAGACTTTATTTTTCTGGACTCCAAAATCACTGCAGATGGTGACTGCAGCCATGAAATTAAAAGACGCTTACTCCTTGGAAAGAAAGTTATGACCAACCTAAATAGCATATTCAAAAGCAGAGACATTACTTTGCCAATAAAGGTTCATCTAGTTAAGGCTATGGTTTTTCCTGTGGTCATGTATGGATGTGAGAGTTGGACTGTGAAGAAGGCTGAGCACCAAAGAATTGAGGCTTTTGAACTGTGGTGTTGGAGAAGACACTTGAGAGTCCCTTGGACTGCAAGGAGATCCAACCAGTCCATTCTGAAGGAGATCAGCCCTGGGATTTCTTTGGAAGGAATGATGCTAAAGCTGAAACTCCAGTCCTTTGGCCACCTCATGCAAAGAGTTGACTCATTGGAAAAGACTCTGATGCTGGGAGGGATTGGGGGCAGGAGGAGAAGGGGATGACAGAGGATGAGATGGCTGGATGGCATCACTGACTCGATGGACATGAGTCTGAGTGAACTCCGGGAGTTGGTGATGGACAGGGAAGCCTGGTGTGCTGCGATTCATGGGTTCGCAAAGAGTTAGACACGACTGAGCGACTGATCTGATCTGATCTGATCAGCCCTTCTAATGAATATTCAGGATTGATTTCCTTTAGGATTGACTGGTTTGATCTCCTTGCAGTCCAAGGGACTCTCAAGAGTCTTCTCCAACGTTACAGTTCAAAAGCATCAATTCTTCAGCTCTCAGCTTTCTTTATGGTTCAACTCTCCCATGCATAAATGACTACTGGAAAAACCATAGCTTTGATTATGCAGACCTTTGTCGGTAAAGTAATGTCTCTGTTTTTTAATATGCTGTTTAAGTTTGCCATAGTTTTTCTTCCAAGGAGCAAGATTTTTTTTTTTTTTTTTTTAATTTTGTGGCTGCAGTCACCATCTGCAGTGATTTTGGAGCCCAAGAAAATAAAGTCTGTCATTGTTTCCAATATTTCCCAATCTATTTGTACATATAAAATAAAAACAAAACAAAAACAAATGAATGTATATTCAAAACAGAAACAGCTATAGTTATACAAAACCAACCAGTGGTTACCAAAAGGGAGAAGGAAAGGGGAAGGGGAAAAGTAAGAATTTGGATTTAAGAGATACAAATTATATGCATAAATTAGGTAAACAACAAGGATATATCATATAGCACAGTGAGTTATATCCATTATCTTGTAATAACTTTTAATGGAGTATAATAGAATATAACCTGTAAAAATAGTGAATCACTATTTGTTGTTCAGTTGCTAATTCTTGTCAGAGTCTTTGCGACCCCAGGGACTGCATCTGCAAATAGTCATTACTTTTTAAATTCAGAACTCTTTTTAAGTTTTACCCACACTTTCACTGTCAGAGAAGGCAATGGCAACCCACTCCAGTGTTCTTGCCTGGAGAATCCCAGGGATGGCACAGTCTGGTGGGCTGCCGTCTATGGGGTCGCACAGAGTCAGACACAACTGAAGCGACTTAGCAGCAGCAGCAGCAGCAGCACATTTTCACTGTGGTATTGGAGAAGACTCGAGAGTCGCTTGGACTTCAAGGAGATCAAATCAGTAAATTATAAAGGAAATCAGTCTTTAATATGCATTGGAAGGACTGACGACAAAGCTGAATCCCCAATACTTTGACATCTATGCCAACAGCTGACTCATTAGGAAAGATCGTGATCCTGGGAAAAACTGAAGGCAGGAGGAGGGGACAACAGAGGATCAGATGGTCGGATGGCATCACCAACTCTATGGGCATGAGTTTCAGCAAGTTCCAGGAGTTGGTAATGGACAGGGAAGCCTGGCATGCTGTAGTCCATAGGGTTGCAAGCAGTCAGACATGACTGAGCAACTGAACTGACCCTTTCACTCAAATTCAGTTCTACCATCACCATATATCTTTCCTGAACATCTTATCCTTTTGTGGTTGCAAGATATAACCACCATTTGACACTTATTTGATTTTTAATATTATTATTTTCATATCTTAACATTTATACCCACAGTTGTTTGGACAACCACAGTGTCTAGCAGTTCATAGGACAGGGAATAATAAAAAAGTCAATTTAGTTACTAAAATTGTTTTTTAATTTTCATCAAATCTTTTTTGTTTGAATATTTTGATGAGGGAAGTAATAATGCAATATCTGAGCTCATTTTTGTTCTTTCTGTTTATTGGAGAAGTAAATGATAAAACATATTTTCCTCCTGAATGAAAGGCCTTTCTATTTTATGTAAGTAGCCCTTATTGTCCTATACAATCTTTAAAAAGATTCTTTTAAAATAGGTTCTTGGCTAAACAGAGTTTGTCTGTCAAGTTACATTTTAAACATTATCCTCTGTACACTTCAGATGAGTGGTAAAGAATCCACTTGCCAATGCAGGAGACATAAGAGATGAGGGCTAGATTTCCATGTCAGGAAGAACTCCTGGAGGAGGAAATGGCAATCCACTCCAGTATTCTTGCCTGGAGAATTCCAAAGGCAGAGAATTCCATAGACCATAGTCCTGGCGGGCTCTGATCCATAAGGTTGCAAAGAGTTGGATATGACTGAAGTGACTTAGCTCATACTTCAGTTGTAGTTTGCTTGTGCTATAAAGGAATGGAATCTTTTGTAAGTGAGGCATTACACCTTTTTGTAAGTGAGGTATTGGAAAGTTAAAAATGAAGTCGCTCAGTTGTGTCCAACTCTTTGCGACCTACCAGGCTCCTCAGTCCATGGGGTTTTCCAGGCAAGAATACTGGAGTGGGTTCCCATTTCCTTCTCCAGGGGATCTTCCCAATCCAGGGATCTAGCCCGAGTGCTCTGCATCATAGGCAGATGCTTAGGATGAAAGAAAATTAAAACTGTGGTCAACAATATGCATTGCAGTTTAAGTTAAAAAAATTTTTTTCTGGTAATTGAGGGCAGAAGTGGTAACAAAATAGCAATATTTAGAGCTGGAATATTGTGATCACCTAAAGGAATATCACACCCTGATTCTTTGAGAAAGCAAAATATTTTCCCTTTTTTATCCTCCTTAATATTGCACCTGGATTCAAACTTCTGACTGATCCTAGAATACTAATGTAAAAAATGATAAACAATATTTTCTCTTCTTTTTCAAAGTTATGGAAACTCATAACTCATCTTTGGATGAGAATATGAGTGCCACGTGCCTGTACTTTCTGCAAAGAGGGGCTAAACCATCTCTGCAGGACTTGTTCAGAGATCACCCCTCTGGACTTTTACCCACTTACCCCATTGCCTCTTTTCCTCTCCTACATTATACTTACATAAGGGAAGCCAAGAGGTTCCTTAAGAGGAGATTTTTTTAAAGGAAACTTATACAAATACATAACTCCCTGTGAAGATGAGTATGTTTCCTCTCCCACTTAAACTAGATGAGATTGTTACCAGAAAAATAGTTAAAGGAGGTGATAGGCATGATCTGTGTAGGCTGTCTTCTTAACTCCAGAAAACTGTCCCATCAGTGGTGGGAAAAACGATGTCTCAGAGCCAGTTGGAGGTCATTTGAGAAAGTACAAAGCTGTTTCTGATTATACCCTCACAGTATAATCCATTCAGCAATATATACATTAAAAGAAGATACAACAGGAAGCCATATATTTAGTAATAAATTTTCAGATTCTAGATGCTTTATCTGTTAAATAATAGGTCTGTGTATCAAGAGTGATCCTGTAGGTTTTATGTTTGCACATCATTGTGCAAAAAGAGATATAGTCACATCTGTTTTACAGAACGTTGATTTCTGATTATATATTTGGAGGCTTAGCTTAATTCTCCATTCTTATTAAAGGATGTGGATTAGACATGTTTCCTCTAATTCCATTATGAGTTAATATCTTGGTAAATGGGGAATGGATTTCTTATTTATATGTATTGGCAATGGAATAAGTCCACTGCAAAGGCTGGTTATTGGTTAGAAAAAGAAAAAAAGGAAACCACATATACATTCTGACTTATTTTGTTTGCACCATGCATGGTCACTATAATATTAGTCACTTATGAGATAATTGAAACTGAATCAAAGATCACCCTGGATGATACAGGAAATGTATCATCATTATTATTGATTACACAAAAGCTAGCCTATTATTAAATAAGCTTACATCTAGCTTAACATATTTGCAGAATAATCTAATCAAATCAAAAATCCTAAATAGAATAGATTTTATTTTTCCTAAGGCAACTGAAACATTACACAGAAGAGAGGTTTAAGGGCATGACTGATAAATTTAAATTTCTCACAGGACAGTCTTAATTGTTAAAATTGTCATTCAGGGCCAATATGACAATACAAATTGTTGATAACACGTACACATGATAGGAGGCATGATTTTATTTATTTATTTGTTTTCCTAAGAGCACAAAATTCTTCTTGTAAGTGACATTTTGACTTCCACAGTGTCATCAGAGCTCTACATCTTGCTTCTTCATGGGAATAAATCTACATTGCAGCAATGACTGATTATTTATAGTGGATATCTGATGGTAAGTTAAAACAATAATAATAACTAATTCACACCTCAACATTTTATGCTGAGAAGATAACACCACCTGCTTCTCAAAGAGCTCAAAAAAAACTTATCTAGTGATGAGAAAAGTTATAAACACCCACTTTTACTTTTAGAAGTGTGAGGATAACACTGGAAATAAAATTTCTTCAAATTATAAAAGACAATATAGCTCTACTTTATTTTTCAAAATTGCATTTATTGTTAAAGGCAGGGTTCCTAAGACAAGAAATTTTATTGTGGTAACCATTTAGAATTTTTTTTTTTTTTTTTTTTTTAGAAATAATGTCATTGCAGACTGTGAGCACAGTAAATGTTCTATAGATCACTAGTTTATTTTATACCTACTGTCCTAAATTTTGAGACTTTTTGAAAATTTTCTTCAATGATTCTAAACTTTGACTGAATCTGAGGCACTTGAATGAAGTGTCTTTAGATAGACTTTGAAAATAATCAATAGTTCATTAGATGTATTGATCTTTGACCAGGTAGCTGGTCATTCCTGCAGAAGTAATAAGGTGGATAATGTTGAATAATTTAGCAAGTTAGTATAAAGATTCAAACATATCTGTTCTGGTTGATTTAATATTTTGGATTATTTTTTAGATTATTAATTTAAGACTTAAAATTATGAAGTTTATATAAAATTATTCAATTTTTTTAGTAGGAAATCACATTTAAAAGCTTCTGAACTACTACAAAGCCACAGTTATCAAGACAGTATGGTACTGGCACAAAGACAGAAATATTGATCAATGGAATAAAATAGAAAGCCCAGAGATAAATCCACGCACATATGGACACCTTATCTTCGACAAAGGAGGCAAGAATATACAATGGATTAAAGACAATCTCTTTAACAAGTGGTGCTGGGAAATCTGGTCAACCACTTGTAAAAGAATGAAACTGGACCACTTTCTAACACCATACACAAAAATAAACTCAAAATGGATTAAAGATCTAAACGTAAGACCAGAAACTATAAAACTCCTAGAGGAGAACATAGGCAAAACACTCTCCGACATACATCACAGCAGGATCCTCTATGACCCACCTCCCAGAATATTGGAAATAAAAGCAAAAATAAACAAATGGGACCTAATTAACCTTAAAAGCTTCTGCACATCAAAGGAAACTATTAGCAAGGTGAAAAGACAGCCTTCAGAATGGGAGAAAATAATAGCAAATGAAGCAACCGACAAACAACTAATCTCAAAAATATACAAGCAACTCCTACAGCTCAACTCCAGAAAAATAAACGACCCAATCAAAAAATGGGCCAAAGAACTAAATAGACATTTCTCCAAAAAAGACATACAGATGGCTAACAAACACATGAAAAGATGCTCAACATCACTCATTATCAGAGAAATGCAAATCAAAACCACTATGAGGTACCATTTCACACCAGTCAGAATGGCTGCGATCCAAAAGTCTACAAATAATAAATGCTGGAGAGGATGTGGAGAAAAGGGAACCCTCTTACACTGTTGGTGGGAATGCAAACTAGTACAGCCACTATGGAGAACAGTGTGGAGATTCCTTAAAAAACTGGAAATAGAACTGCCTTATGATCCAGCAACCCCACTGCTGGGCATACACACTGAGAAAACCAGAAGGGAAAGAGACACGTGTACCCCAATGTTCATCGCAGCACTGTTTATAATAGCCAAGACATGGAAGCAACCTAGATGTCCATCAGCAGATGAATGGATAAGAAAGCTGTGGTACATATACACAATGGAGTATTACTCAGCCATTAAAAAGAATACATTTGAATCAGTTCTAATGAGGTGGATGAAACTGGAGCCTATTATACAGAGTGAAGTAAGCCAGAAGGAAAAACATAAATACAGTATACTAACGCATATATATGGAATTTAGAAAGATGGTAACAATAACCCGGTGTACGAGACAGCAAAAGAGACACTGATGTATAGAACGGTCTTATGGATTCTGTGGGAGAGGGAGAGGGTGGGAAGATTTGGGAGAATGGCAATGAAACATGTAAAGTATCATGTGGGAAACGAGTTGCCAGTCCAGGTTCGATGCATGATGCTGGATGCTTGGGGCTGGTGCACTGGGACGGCCCAGAGGGATGGTATGGGGAGGGAGGAGGGAGGAGGGTTCGGGATGGGGAACACATGTATACCTGTGGCGGATTCATTTTGATATTTGGCAAAACTAATACAATTATGTAAAGTTTAAAAATAAAATAAAATTGGGGAAAAAAAAAAAAGAGAATATTTGCATCTTTGTTCATAAAAATATTATTCTGTTTAATTTTCTTTTCTTATAGTATCTTTGTCAAGTTTTTTTAAATCAGGATTAGACTTATAAAATGAATTGGAATGTATTCTATTAGGTTGGTGCTAAAGTAATTGTGGTTTTGGATTGTTGAAATTTGCTGTTTGATATTGGAATACATTTTTAAATAAATCTGGTTGTGTTATATAATTTAAAAAAAAAAAAAAAAAAGCTTCTGAAGAACACACTGTACTTTAAAAATGACCTGGGTTATACTTAGATAAGACATGCCAACTTTCAAATAAATAAATACCAATTATATTAATGAGAAGAGATATGTCAAGGTACTTTGACAGAATTTTTAGAAGAATGCAAATAGTTTCTTGAAAACAAAGTGAAACTTTTTTTTTTTTTTTTTGCCATAATATGAATCAAAATACATGTAAATAGTTTTTGTATTCCTGGTATTTATTAAATCATTTTTCATTTCATTAAAATTACAGTTTATCTCTGAAAACAAAACAAAACATAAAACTTGTTTTTCTGTATAAAACACAGCTGCATTTTTCCACATACTTTCCTTGGAGAAGGAAATGGCAACCCACTTCAGTGTCCTTATCCCATGGACAGAGACACTTGACAGGCTTCAGTCAATGGATCATAAGAGTTGGTCATGCCTTAGTGACTAAACAACAACAGCAACATCCTTTCTAACTTTTGTTACTTTTGCTTTTTGTTCATAGTCATCTTAATAGGTGTGAGATGAGAGCTCATTGTAATTTTGATTTCCACAATAAGTGGTTTTGAGCACCTGTTTATATTTTTGTTGACCACTTTTATGTCTTCTTTCAGAAAATGCCTATTAAGTATTTAGTCCATTTTGAAATTGGGTTATTATTATTACTGTGTTATTGACCTTCATGACTTTCTGATATATTTCAAATATTAACCTCTTATAAAAAACATTGTTTCCAAATATTTTATCATATTTTCTAGGTTGCCTTTTCATTTTATTGATGATTTTCTTTCCTATTCAAAATCATTTTAATCAAATGTAGTTCCACTTGTTTATATCACTGTTGTTGCTTGAATTTTTGGTGTCAAACCTAAAAAACAAAACTGTCAAGACTTAGCAAAATTGATGCTAAGGAACTCTGTTCTAGGAGTTTTACAATATCAACTCTTCTTTTCTTTTCTGTATTGTGTAAGAAAGGAGTCCAGTTTCGTTCTTTACCATGTGGCTGTCCATTTTTGAAAATATGATGGACTTTGTGTCATAAATTAATTGATAGGTTTATTTCTGGGTTTTCAATTCTGTTTTATTGGTATATGTATCTATCCTTTTGCCAATATCATACTGTTTTGATTACTAGAACTTTGTAGTATAGTTTGAAATCAGGAAGTGGGATGGTTACAACTTTTTAATTTTGTCTTCAAGATTGCTTTCCTATTCCTGTTTTTTTGTAGTTCTATATAAATCTTAGATTTTTTTTCGAATTCTGTGAAAAATGCTATTGTTTTGTTGATACAGATTTCACTGAATTTGCAGATTGCTTTGGCTAGTATGACCATTTTAATGGTGTTAGTTCTTCCAATATATGACCATTGGATACATTTCCATTTATGTGTTGTCTTCAACATCTTTCATCAATTTTTTATTGTTTTCTGTTTACAGATATTACACTTCTTTGACTAACCTTATTCTTAAATAATTTCTTATTTTTGAAGAGTATGCCTAGTTACTTACTCAAATCTTAGAGATATAAGGAAGAGTTCTTTGAATATTATTTTCATACTAAAAACATTTGAATACCTCCCAATATTCTTTATATACATTTTTACACAAAATCACTTTGCCCTTTCTATCTTTGAAATTGTTTTTTTAAAACCATAGTCAGAATTGGTATCATTACATTATTTAGATTAACAATGTTTGTGTTTTTCTGTTGGAAGCTTTGAAAAACATGGCATCAATAACAACAATGGTTTACTTTTTCATGCTCAGAAAGTATATAGAGTTTTCAAAACTCAGAGAAGAAATACCTAGGTTTATTAATGGGAAGAAATTTTATTTAGCTTTATTAATGATGCATGTGTTCTCAATCACTTCAGCTGTGTCCAACTCTTTTTGATGCTATGGACTGCAGTGCACCAGGCTACTCTGTCTATGGGATTCTCCAGGCAAGAATATTGGAGTGGGTTGATATGTCCTCATCCAGGGAATCTTCCAAACTCAGGGATCCAATCTGTGTCTCCTGAGTCTCCTGCATAGCAGGCAAATAACCCACTGAACCATTTGGAAAGCTCTTATTAATGATATACAGATATAATTTATCTTAGGATGCCAAGGAAAAATAGTATTTCTAGTATAAACATATAGTGGATTCAATTTAACAATGCATATGATTCATTCCTTCCATGTACTTTATTTTCTCTCTTTATCTTTCCTTCCAAAAGAATTAAATAGCAAAATGATTGCAAAATTCATATTGCTTTTATTTGTATAAGTAAAATGGAATGTGACTGATTATATTGACCAGAAGGACAGATCATCTAAAAGTATTCACTGAGTAGTCATGGTTTCATTAATTCAGTTAAAAATGCTGAAGGAGAGAGGGAGGTATTGGTAGAAGGAGATGAACCATGCATAGTATTATGGCAAAGATAAAGTCAATGCAGTATGACTATCCCAACCACAAAGTCACCATGGCCACAGCATTGATCTCAGTCTCTGGGGGCTATCTACTCTAATGTCTCCCAGCTAAAACAAGACTGGACCCAGTTCTGAGGAGGAAGCCTCTTCATGCACAAGCCAACACTAGCCTTACACAGGAAGTCCAGAGACCCCTGTGACCCTAGCTGCTGCTGCTGCTAGGTCGCTTCAGTCGTGTCGAACTCTGTGTGACCCCATAGACGGCAGCCTACCACGCTCCTCTGTCCCTGGGATTCTCCAGGCAAGAATACTGGGGTGGGTTGCCATTTCCTTCTCCCTTGCAGAAACCCTCTTTTACATTCTCAGCATGGCTACACACACATAGTTGCAAAAAGCTTAAAATGATACAATCTCCGACTGTCTCAGGACTCCACCAGAAAGTGAAAATGAAGTTGTTCAGTCATGTTGGACTCTTTGCGATGCTATGGACTGTAGCCTGCAAGGCTCCTCCCTCCATAGAATTCTCCAGGCAAGAATACTGGAGAGGGTAGCCATTTCCTTCTTCCGGGGATCTTCCTGACCCAGGGTCTCCCACATTGCAGGCAGACTCTTTACCATCTGAGCCACCAAGGATATCCAAAGACTCCACCAAGGAATCTCCCTTTTCAGGGCATCTTCGCCACCCAGGGAGTGAACCCAGGCCTCCTGGATTGAAGGCAGACTATTAACCTTATGAGCCACCAGGAAATATCCAGGCCTTCACCAAGAAGCCCTCAATTGCCACTTACACCCACCAAGATTCTGTGACACAGGCCTAGGCAAAGCTTGGTGAGAGGAGAGTGAGCCTGGAGAACCAGGAAATGCTCTAGCCTAGGCTATAAAGACCTGATTCATCTCAGCTCAGTTGTCTCTGGATCCCAGCCTGCACTGAGGTGGTGACTCTACAACTGAAAGTTGGAATTTCAGCCCCTTTCCAAGCTAATGCTTGGATTACAAAAAAGTAGATAGCTGAGAGTTGGCCACTACTAGAGAAGATTTCAGAGTCAAATTTATGTGGTCTTCCCAAATGTATAACCAACTGGGCCTTCACCAGATTGTGAAACTATAATACATACATGCATACATAAACACAAAAATAAATTTACTATTGCTAGGTAAAACTGATTCTTTTGTCTTTTCATAGATACGTATCTTATTTATGAAAAAATAACAACAAAGTAAATACTATGTTGATCTTTTCCTTTTTTAGGACTTGTGCTGAAACATTTAAAACATGTCCATAATCATATAGGTTTTACAACTCAACTTCTAAATAATTAATGGTTTCAGGATTTAAGTAAAATTTAAATAATTCAATTAAAAATAAGATTACAAGCTCTTCAAGTCAATGCTTTCTATTAAGCTCCTAAGAAACATATTTTGAAAGTATCTTTGACAAAGGAGGCAACAATATACAATGGATTAAAGACAATCTCTTTAACAAGTGGTTCTGGGAAAACTGGTCAACCACTTGCAAAAGAATGAAACTAGAACACTTTCTAACACCATGAACAAAAATAAACTCAAAATGGATTAAAGAGGCATTGAAACATGTAAAATATCACGTAAGAAACGAGTTGCCAGTCCAGGTTCGATGCACGATACTGGATGCTTGGGGCTAGTACACTGGGACGACCCAGAGGGATGGTATGGGGAGGGAGGAGGGTGGAGGGTTCAGGATGGGGAACACATGTATACCTGTGGCAGATTCATTTTGATATATGGCAAAACTAATACAATTATGTAAAGTTTAAAAATAAAATAAAATTAGAAAAAAAAAAAAAAAAACATAAGATCAGAAACTATAAAACTCCCAGAGGAGAGCATAGGCAAAACACTCTCCAACATACATCACAGCAGGATCCTCTATGATCCACCTCCCAGAATATTGGAAATAAAAGCAAAAATAAACGAATGGGACCTAATTAAACTTAAAAGCTTCTGCACAACAAAGGAAACTATAAGCAAGGTGAAAAGACAGCCTTCAGAATGGGAGAAAATAATAGCAAATGAAGCAACTGACAAAGAATTAATCTCAAAAATATACAAGAAACTCTTACAGCTCAATTCCAGAAAAATAAATGACCCAATCAAAAAATGGGCCCAAGAACTAAATAGACATTTCTCCAAAGAAAACATACAGATGGCTAACAAACACATGAAAAGATGCTCAAAATCACTCATTATCAGAGAAATGCAAATCAAAACCACTATGAGGTACCATTTCATGCCAGTCAGAATGCCTGCAATCCAAAAGTCTACAAGCCATAACTGCTGGAGAGGGTGTGGAGAAAAGGGAACCCTCTTACACTGTTGGTGGGAATGCAAACTAGTACAGCCACTATGGAGAACAGTGTGGAGATTCCTTAAAAAACTGGAAATAAAACTGCCTTATGACCCAGCAATCCCACTGCTGGGCATACACACTGAGGAAACCAGAATTGAAAGAGACACGTGTACTCCAATATTCATTGCATCACTGTTTATAATAGCCAGGACATGGAAGCAACCTAGATGTCCATCAGCAGATGAACGGATAAGAAAGCAGTGGTACATATACACAGTGGATTATTACTCAGCCATTAAAAATACATTTGAATCAGTTCTAATGAGGTAGATGAAACTGGAGTCTATTATACAAAGTGAAGTAAGCCAGAAAGAAAAACACAAATACAGTGTACTAACGCATATGTATGGAATTTAGAAAGATGGTAACAAGAACCCTGTATGCGAGACAGCAAAAGAGACACTGATGTATAGAACAGTCTTTTGGACTCTGTGGGAGAGAGAGAGGGTGGGATGATTTGGGAGAATGACATTGAAACATGTATAATATCATATATGAAACAAGTCACCAGTCCAGGTTTGATGCACGATACTGGGGCTGGTGCACTGGGACGACCCAGAGGGATAGTATGGGGAGGGAGGAGGGTTCAGGATGGGGAACACGTGTATACCTGTGGCAGATTCATGTTGATATATGGCAAAACCAATACAATATTGTAAAGTTAAAAAATAAAATAAAATAAATTTTTAAAAAATGCACGAAAGGCCGGGATAGGGTGGAAGGTGGGAGGAGGGAGGTTCAGGAGGGCTGGGACACATTGATGGCTGATTTATGTTAATCTGTGGTGGAAACCAACACAATATTGTAAAACAATTATTCTCCAATTAAAAATACATAAATTTTTTAAAATAAAAAAAGGAAGTATCTTCTATGAAATTCACAAATTTCTTTCTTGCTCTCAACTACATCTAAAGTTTTTCATAAATTCATTGCTAGAAATAGGGTTTATAAATTGACTTTGAAGTCTAAAACCTTATATTGCAGAGAAAAAAAGAAACTTCAAAGTCAAGTGACAAAGTAACAGTAAATATCAAAACTGAGTCAAGTTCTTCTACCACTCTTCACCTCTCCCTTTCTCTAAATTGGATAGTTTCTGGTCAGGAATACTCAGTCAGTTTGTGCAGAGTTGGATAAATAAAATATGTGTCAACATGGTGTGCAGTCATTAGTTTAGGATGATTTTGCCACCATTTGATATAGAAAAAATATCTGACTAATGCTAATCTAAGAATATATTCAGCTAGAGTCAGTGATTTAGTTATTAATACTCTACCTAAAAGAGAAGGCAGATAGAAAAGTGAGACAATATTTTAGCAAAAGAAAAAAAAAACACAGATGTATATAAACAGCTTATAGACAGAAGACTGAAAAAAGTTTTATATGACAATTAATTAGAAATACTGAAAAAATTGATGGCTGCATTGCATAGGAGACAGCATTAAACTTTTAGAGTTTGAGCATCCATAAAATTTTTCTACAATAACATTGAGGCAATTTATTTTTCTCACACAAAAAAGAAGATAATGTTTTATAAGGTATAGTACAAATGTAAATCTGACAATGTGGCCCCTTCATAAATTTGCCTTTATGTTTGCTTTCAGTCTTATGATTTAAGGAAATGAAACTGCCTTCAGTTTTATCATAAAAGATTTTAATTGCTACACTACATAAAACATCTGAGTAAATAAAATTATCTTAGTAAGAAATGTTTTCTGGGATGACTGTTAATTAGAGATACACAGCCTTTGTCTCCAGTCTATATTTATTAGTAAACTCTGAAACAAGCAATATTTTATGGCTAATAAAACCAAAAGAGTGAAAAAGAAAGGAATTTAGGATTACTACTTCTTATTTAGAAAACATTTTAATATTTTTTTCTGCTTCCATGTTTAATAGTACATGAGAAAAATAATGCATGGATAACATTTTTCCCACATGATTTTTGTTTTGTGCATTTTATCTTGATATTTATAATTATATATAATTTTTCAGTTCAGTTCAGTCGCTCAGTTGTGTCTGACTCTTTGCGACCCCATGAACTGCAGCACTCCAGGCCTCCCTGTCCATCACCAACTCCTGGAGTTTACCCAAACTCATGTCCATTGAGTCAGTGATGCCTTCTAACCATCTCATCCTCTGTGATCCCCTTCTCCTCCTGCCTTCAATCTTTCCCAATATCAGGGTCTTTTCAAATGAGTCAGCTCTTAGCATCAGGTGGCCAAGCACTGAAGCATCAGTTCTTCAGTGTGCAACCTTCTTTATGGTCCAACTCTCAAGTCCATACATGACTACTATAAAAACCATAGCTTTGACTATATGGACCTTTGTCAGCAAACTGATGTCTCTCCTTTTTAATACACTGTGTAGATTTGTCATAGCTTTTCTTCAAAAGGAGCAAATGTCTAAATTTCATGCCTGCAGTCACTGTCCACAGTGATTCTGGAGCCCAAGAAAATAAAGTCTGTGATTCTTCCCATTGCTTCCCCATCTATTTGCCATGAAGTAAGGGACTGGATCGGAGAAGGCAATGGCACCCCACTCCAGTACTATTGCCTGGAAAATCCCATGGACGGAGGAGCCTGGAAGGCTGCAGTCCATGGGGTTACTGAGGGTCGGACACAACTGAGCGACTTCACTTTCACGTTTCACTTTCATGCATTGGAGAAGAAAATGGAAACCCACTCCAGTGTTCTTTCCTGGAGAATCCCAGGGACGGGGGAGCCTGGTGGGCTGCCGTCTATGGCATCGCACAGAGTCGGACACGACTGAAGTGACTCAGCAGCAGCAGCAGCAGCAAGGGACTGGATGCCACCATCTTAGTTTTTGTGACGGTTGAGTTTTAAGCCAGCTTTTTAACTCTCCTCTTTGATCAAAAGGCTCTTTAATTCCTCTTCAATTTCTGCCATTAGAATGATATCTTCTGCATATCTGAGGTTTTTGATATCTGTCCAGAAATCTTGATTCCAACTTGTGATTCATCCAGCCTGGCATTTCACATGATGTACTCTGTATTTAAGTTAAATAAACAGGGTGACAGTATACAGCCTTGACATACTCCTTTCCCAATTTGGAACCAGTCTGTTGTCCCATGTCCAGTTCTAACTGTTGCTTTTTGACATGCACACAGGTTTCTCAGGAGGCAGGTAAGGTAGTCTAGTATTCCCATCTCCTTAAGAATTTTCTACAGTTTGTTGTGATCCACACAGCTTTTGCATAGTCAATGAAGCAGAAGTAGATGTTTTTTCTCTATAAAAACCCAAAAGAACAGGGTTTGTACAGCTTCCATATTGGTGAACACATGGAGATTTAA
The DNA here is from genome assembly GCF_029378745.1 of Bos indicus. Taxonomy (NCBI): domain Eukaryota; kingdom Metazoa; phylum Chordata; class Mammalia; order Artiodactyla; family Bovidae; genus Bos; species Bos indicus. The sequence goes on from NC_091771.1 coordinate 7,183,931, forward strand.
GAAGAATAATATGTTCAGAGATGTTATACAACCTCCCTCCTTCCTGTTCATCACTTGCATCTAGGTTATATCCTTGTGTAATAAACTAGTACTCCAATAAGTAAAATATTTCTGAGTTCTGTGAGCTTCTCTAGCAAGTTAATTAAATCCAAAGAGAAAGGTCACTGGAACTTCCAATCTATAGTCAGTTGGTCAGAAGCAGAAGTGTAAGCCTGTATTGGTAACTGAAGTGGGAGGCAGTCTTATAGGACTAATCATTTACCTACAGGATTAAGGTACGATTGAGTTAAATTATAAGACACCCAGCTGATATGCCAAAGGATTGCTTGGTGGTGTGGAGAAAAACCCACATACACATTAGAATTGAGTGTGCTGCTGCTGCTGCTAAGTCATTTTAGTCATGTCTGACTCTGTGTGACCCCATAGACGGCAGCCTACCAGGCTCCCCAATCCCTGGGATTCTCCAGGCAAGAACACTGGAGTGGGTTGCCATTTCCTTCTCCAATGCATGAAAGTGAAAAGTGAAAGTGAAGTCACTCAGTTGTGTCCGACCCTCAGCGACCCCATGGACTGCAGCCTACCAGGCTCCTCCGTCCATGGGATTTTCCAGGCAAGAGTATTGGAGTAGGGTGCCATCGCCTTCTTCCAAACTTAGTGTAAAACTTTACATCTAAATTCCATATTGCTACCCAAATCGTGTCTCATTATTAAGAATCAGTACCTATTTATACCATTGGCCATACACACAGAATGGTGACCAGAAGTATTTCCTGAAATTATTGCCACTGAAATAGTTCACCTTTTTTATTTTCTTTCATAGCTATCCATAACTGAAGCTCTAATTCTTTAGTGCTTTACTTTTAGCTAGGGCTAACATTTCATACAGTGCATTTGTAAACTGTTCTCAAGTTTTATTATTTTAACATCAACTAGTTATAAGTAATTGTATACATGGTCATATTTGTGGATTGAGAGGAGGAGTAGGTACATTGGAAATCTGAGCATCTTGCTGACAGAATATGCTCACGCTTTTTGGAATTGTTTGTGTTTGATCTTATACATAATACCACAACTGATAATAAGCTAATAATAGCTTACTAAATCCTATGGCTTATTGGAACAGATAATACTCTGTTTATCATGTACAGCTCGGATTACATATTTTTTGCTGTGCTATACTAAACATTCTTGGTTTGTTTGTTTTTTTTCCCATTACTCAGTACATGAAAGCTGCATGTTTTCCAAAGAATATTGGTTAGAAAAACAACATGAAGAAGTTTCATGGCCTGACTCAATACATAAAGATTCCCACTGAATAGTATTTGATTATTTGCTTTTTAAATATGATCACCTAACAAATAGTTTTGAAACTGATGCATATAAGACCCATGCATTGGTGAAAGAAATTACAGAAGAAACAAATAAATGGAAAAACATTCATGTTCATGGATTGAAAGGTTTAATATTGTTAAAATGTCCATACTACAGATTCAATGCAATTCCTACTGAAACCCCAAAGACTTGTTCTTTTTTTTTTTTTTTTTTGCAAAAATAGCATTAACAATTCTAAAAATTCATTTAGAACCATGAAGATATCCAATTAATGGAAAAGATGCTAAGAATAAACAATGGAGTTAAGATAGTCTCTTCATTAAATGGTATTGGGATAGTTGGATATCCAAATATAAAAGAACGAAATTGATCCCTTTTCTTACTCTACATACAAAAAAATCAACCCAAAATGGATTAAAAAACCAAATGCTAAGACATGGAACTTAAAAACTCCTTGAGCAAATCATAAGGGAAAAGTTTCATAACATTTGTCTTGACCAAAACTATTTTTTTGGATGTGACACCAGAAGCACAATGAACAAAAGCAAAAATAGATAATTGAGATGGTATCAAATAAAAACTTTTGCACAGAAAAGAAAACAAGCAGTAGAAGCAAAAGGCAATTTACAAAGTGGGAGAAAATATTTGCAAATCATCTATATGATAAGGGGTTAATATCTACAATATATAAAGAACTCTTAAAACTCAATCAATCAGCTCAGTTCAGTCTCAGAGTCATGTCCGACTCTTTGCAACCCCATGAATCACAGCACACCAGGCCTCCCTGTCCATCATCAACGCCTGGAGTTCACTCAAACTCATGTCCATTGAGTCGGTGATGCCATCCAGCCATCTCATCCCCTGTCGTCCCCTTCTCCTCCTGCCCCCAATCCCTCCCAGCATCAGAGTCTTTTCCAATGAGTCAACTCTTCGCATGAGGTGGCCAAAGTACTGAAGTTTCAGCTTCAGCATCAGTCCCTCCAATGAACACCCAGGACTGATCTCCTTTAGGATGAACTGGTTGGATCTCCTTGCAGTCCAAGGGACTCTCAAGAGTCTTCTCCAACACCACAGTTCAAAAGCATCAATTCTTCAGCGCTCATCTTTCTTCACAGTCTTGCTCTCACATCCATACATGGCCACTGGAAAAACCATAGCCTTGACTAGACGGACCTTAATTGGCAAAGTAATATCTCTGCTTTTCAATGTGCTATCTAGATTGGTCATAACTTTCCTTCCAAGGAGTAAGCGTCTTTTAATTTCATGGCTGCAGTCACCATCTGCAGTGATTTTGGAGCCCAAAAAGATTCAGTCTGACACTGTTTCCACTGTTTCCCCGTCTATCTGCCATGAAGAGATGGGACCAGATGCCATGATCTCCGTTTTCTGAATGTTGAGTTTTAAGCCAACTTTTTCACTCTCCTCTTTCATTTCATCAAGAGGCTTATTAGTTCTTCTTCACTTTCTGCCATAAGGGTGCTGTCATCTGCATATCTGAGGTTATTGATATTTCTCCTGGCAATCTTGCTTCCCGCTTGTGCTTCTTCCAGCCCGGCATTTCGACGTACTCCTTTTCCTATTTGGAACCAGTCTGTTGTTCCATGTCCAGTTCTAACTGTTGCTTCCTGACCTGCATACAGATTTCTCAAGAGGCAGGTCAGGTGGTCTGGTATTCCCATCTCTTTCAGAATTTTCCACAGTTTATTGTGATCCACACAGTCAAAGGCTTTGGCATAGTCAATAAAGCAGAAATAGATGTTTTTTTTTTCTGGAACTCCCTTGCTTTTTCAATGATCCAGCGGGTGTTGGCAATTTGGTCTCTGGTTCCTCTGCCTTTTCTAAACCAGCTTGAACATCTGGAAGTTCATGGTTGACGTATTGCTGAAGCCTGGCTTGGAAAATTTTGAGCATTACTTTACTAGCGTGTGAGATGAGTGCAATAAGCAGGGTGACAATATACAGCCTTTACGTACTCCTTTTCCTATTTGGAACCAGTCTGTTGTTCCATGTACATTTCTAACTGTTGCTTCCTGATCTGCATATAGGTTTCTCAAGAGGCAGATACCAAAACAATAAAAAAAGTAAAATAAGTAACTCTATTAAGATAAAGATAGAAATGGCAAACAGGTGTATGAAAATATACTCAGCCTCACTAATCACCAAGGAAATGCAAATCTAAAAAGCAATGACATATCACTTCATGCTCAAAGGATGAAAGAAAGTGAAAGTGAAGTCACTCATGTCTGACTCTTTGTGACCCCATGGACTGTAGCCTACCAGCATCCACCATCCATGGGATTTTTCCAGGTAAGAGTACTGGAGTGGGTTGACATTTCCTTCTCCAGGGGATCATCCGGATCCAGGGATCAAATCCGGGTCTCCCACATTGTAGGCAGATGCTTTACCATCTGAACCACCAGGGAAGTTTTGCTTGAAGGATGGCTATTACCAAAAATAATGATAATCCTTACATATCCTTGGAGGGAGTGTAATGGTGCAGTTCCTATGAAAAATAATAGGGAGATAACTCAAAAAATTAAAACTGGAACTACCATATTATCCAGTTATTCCATTTCTGGGTTTTCATCCAAATATTTGAAATCAGGGTCTTGAGGAGATATTTGTACACCCATATTCACTGCAGCATTATTCACAGTAAAAGTCCATCCACAGATGAATAGATAAAATGTGGTACTATATACCTGCAATGGATTTTATTCACCCTTCAAAAAGAAGGAAAGCCTACAATATGTAATATCATGGATGAATCTGTAGGGCACTGTGCTAAGTGACACAGTCACAGAAAGACAAATACTGCCTAGTTGCACTTATATAAATTAGATAGGAACTATTCAAACTCTTAAAACTGGGGAGATGAATAATAGCTTCCAGGGGCTAGGAAAAGGGGCATTGTGGTACTGCTATTCAGTGTGTATAAAGTTCCAATAATGCAGAATGTATTCAGTTCAGTTCAGTTCAGTCACTCAGTCATGTCTGACTCTATGCAACTCCATGAATCACAGCACGCCAGGCCTCCCTGTCCATTACCAACACCCAGAGACCACTCAGACCCATGTCCATTGAGTTAGTGATGCCATCCAGCCATCTCATCCTCTGTCGTCCCCTTCTCCTCCTGCCCCCAATCCCTCCCAGCATCAGGGTCATTTCCAATGATTCAACTCTTTGCATGAGGTGGCCAAAGTATTGGAGTTTCAGCTTCAGCATCAGTCCCTCCAATGAATACCCAGGACTGATCTCCTTTAGGATGGACTGGTTGTATCTCCTTACAGTCCAAGGGACTCTCAAGAGTCTTCTCCAACACCACAGTTCAAAAGCATCAATTCTTCGACGCTCAGCTTTCTTCGCAGTCCAACTCTCACATCCATACATGACCACCGGGAAAACCATAGCCTTGATTAGACAGACCTTTGTTGGCAAAGTAATGTCTCTGCTTTTTAATATGCTCACAAGATTGGCCATAACTTTCTTTCTGATGTTTCAAGGAGCAAACGTTTTTAATTTCATGGCTGCAATCACCATCTACAATTATTTTGGAGCCCAGAAAAATAAAATCAGCTACTGTTCCCACTGTTTCCCCATATATTTGCCATGAAGTGATAGGACCAGATGCCATAATCTTGGTGTTCTTAATGTTGAGCTTTAAGCCAGCTTTTTCACTCTCTTCTTTCACTTTCATCAAGTGGCTCTTTAGTTCTTCACTTTCTGCCATAAGGGTTTTGTCATCTGCATGTCTGAGGTTGTTGATATTTCTCCCGGGATTCTTGATTCCAGCTTGCACTTTCTCCAGTCCCGCATTTCTCATGATGTACTCTGCATAGAAGTTAAATAAGCAGGGTGACAATATACAGCCTTGATGGACTCCTTTTCCTATTTGGAACCAGTCTGTTGTTCCATGTCCAGTTCTAACTGTTACTTCCTGAACTGCATACAGGTTTCTCAAGAGACATGCCAGGTGGTCTGGTATTCCCATCTCTTTAAGAATTTTCCACAGTTTATTGTGATCTGCACAGTCAAAGGCTTTGGCATAGTCAATAAAACAGACTATGTATGGGGCCACCCAAGACAGACGGGTCATGGTGGAGAGGGTGTGACAGAATGTGGTCCATTGGAGAAGGGAATGGGAAACCACTTCAGTATTCTTGCCTCGAAAACCCCATGAACAATATGAAAAGGCAAAAAGATAGGATATTGATAGATGAACCCCTGACGTCAGTAGGTGCCCTATATGTTACTGGAGATCAGTGGAGAAATAACTCCAGAAAGAATGAAAGGATAGAGCCAAAGCAATAACAACACCCAGTTGCAGATGGGACTGGTGATAGAAGCAAGATTCGATGCTGTAAAGAGCAATATTACATAGGAACCTGGAATGTTAGTCCATGTATCAAGGAGAATTGGAAGTTGTCAAACAGGAGATGGCAAGAGTGCACATCAACATTCTAGGAATCGGCAAACTAAGATGGACTGGAATGGGTGATTTTAACCCAGATGACCATTATATCTACTACTATGGGCAGGAATCCCTTAGAAGAAATGGAGTAGCCATCATAGTCAACAAAAGAGTCCAAAATGCAGTACTTGGATGCGATGTCAAAAACAACAGAATGATTTTTGTTCGTTTCCAAGCAAACAGAATGCATTAGCCTGCCCATTTTTTAACAAGATGATATTGTATACTTAAAATATTTTTGAGAAAGTAGATCGTATGTAAAATGCTTTTTCTATAATGAGAGAGAGAGACAGAGAAAGAAGGAAAGAGAGTTATACTTGTTAAAAAAAAAAAAAAAAAAAAAACACCTAAGTTGCAGGAATACCTGTCCACATAGCTGGGCCTGAGACTATACTTTCTTTTGTTCTGGGCCCTATTCACAACTACCAGCTGTAATTTTCCCCCCATTTATTAAATTGGAATAATTCATATCTAATATATTACCATTAAAATCAGAAGAGGCTAACAATTATTGTGCTTCTTCGTAGTGATTTTAGCTTAAGATATAGTGACTTGCTTTGCACCTTTGGCAAGTTTCAGACAACTGACGTTTAGAAATTTTCTACTATTATAAGACCTTTCATTTTCAAAAGCCTTATATCATTCCTCAGTCAATTATATACCTCAGCATATCCTGTCATCAATATAACAGACCATCTCTGGATTATATTGTGATACAGAGAAAGAAAACTAATATACTTTGGGGTTAAGACAGTGTCTTTGTTCTATAAAGGGAAACTGTTAGCAATCATTTTCATTAATTGTTCTGGAAGAGCACTTTCCAGATCAAAAGTTGAATGCCAGTGCCAGAGAATATGACTATTTGTTCCAATAATAATTGGAAGTTCCATGCATGAAAATGGCAACTGCAGTTTGAGGCATCACCTGATTATGTATGCAATAATTTACCAAGAACTATACGGTTTTTATACTACTCCTAGAGGTGAGATTTTTTTTTAATGATACAAATTATAACCTTGCATCACTTAAATATTGATGACTATCCTAAAATTTGCAATTACTCAATGGATGTGCTTTTGCTTTAAGTTCTGTATTTTGGTTGTGTGAAGCAGGTAAAAGAGTTTCCATCTGATACTTACAAATATAATGACTTTTACTATACAGATGAAGATACTAGTATGGTAATATTTTCAGTTGGCAGAAAATAATTATCTAGTTCAATGTTGTCAAGAGCTGGATAAATTACCGACTGGTAGTTCAGCACACCCATGGGGAATATTGTGAGATTAACTGGAGCTAAAAGTTAACTTCCCACCTGACCTCCCTAAATCTCCTTTCAGACCAGAGGACAATAGTAGTATTTAGGTTCTCCAGGTTCTGGTGTCGATTTACAACCTGTGTCACATAATCCCTAAAACATTCTAGGTATATTCACTTTTACAGTACACATTCATCTTTGAAGCTGCTCATGGATCCCTTGGAAAATACTTGGAGAAATATTTACAGTATTAACACTTTGCTGAGGCAGTGTTTTCTCAAGAAAGACACTTCAATCAGGGGATCTTGGTGCATGGACTTAGCTTAGGTTTCAGAACTGATTGAGAGCCTAGCAATGTTTGTTGTGCTGTCTAATGTCAAAATTCTGTTCACCAAAATCCTTTACTCTTATTAATAGACAGATTAAGAAATAGTGGAGAATTGAAATGTTTAATTCCTCGTGTCCTCCTGATTAATTAGTCACTATCATGAGAAATGCTAGACTGGAAGAAACACAAGCTGGAATCAAGATTGCCAGGAGAAATATCAATAACCTCAGATAAACAGATGACACCACCTTTATGACAGAAAGTGAAGAGGAACTAAAAAGCCTCTTCATGAAAGTGAAAGTGGAGAGTGAAAAAGTTGGCTTAAAGCTCAACATTCAGAAAATGAAGATCATGGCATCTGCTCCCATCACTTCATGGGAAATAGATGGGGAAACAGTGGAAACAGTGTCAGACTTTATTTTTCTGGGCTTCAAAATCACTACAGATGGTGATTGCAGCCATGAAATTAAAAGACGCTTACTCTTTGGAAGGAAAGTTATGACCTACCTAGATAGCATATTCAAAACCAGAGACATTACTTTGCCAACAAAGGTTTGTCTAGTCAAGGCTATGGTTTTTCCTGTGGTCATATATGGATGTGAGAGTTGGACTGTGAAGAAGGCTGAGCGCCAAAGAATTGATGCTTTTGAACTGTGGTGTTGGAGAAGACTCTTGAGAGTCCCTTGGACTGCAAGGAGATCCAACCAGTCCATTCTGAAGGAGATCAGCCCTGGGATTTCTTTGGAAGGAATGATGCTAAAGCTGAAACTCCAGTACTTTGGCCACCTCATGCAAAGAGTTGACTCATTGGAAAAGACTCTGATGCTGGGAGGGATTGGGGGCAGGAGGAGAAGGGGACGACAAAGGATGAGATGGCTGGATGGCATCACTGACTTGATGGACGTGAGTCTGAGTGACCTCCAGGAGTTGGTGATGGACAGGGAGGCCTGACGTGCTGCGATTCATGGGGTCGCAAAAAGTTGGACACTACTGAGAGACTGATCTGATATGATCTGATCACAGAACCTGGCTCAAAATATTCTGGTTTCCACTCTGTTCCTGATCCTTGTAATGGTCATCTTATGCATTTTGCCTCTAATGGTAAATGTTGCAAACTGAATTCTATCAATCTTGTATCTAAAAAATTTACATAGAAGATGTACTATCCACTTCATTATCATTATCTCTAGCATTCAAAAACATGCACCACTGAGATTCCCAAGGATGTTTGCAATCCCATTACATTTTTCACTGCCTTGCTAAATGTCTTTCCTGGCCCTTCAGGGCTATAGTTTGCAGGGATCTGGTATAGTTTGTATTTAACAAATCTGTTCCATTAATCTTATCATAAATCTTTGAATTTCCTCAGGAAATTTCTAGAATGCATGCCTCATTAATAAGTTACTACTGTTTCTAGTCCTGACCAAGAAAACAATCAAATCCATTTTAAGCTACACAAGCCATTAATCATAAATCAAGGATAAATGCCTTCCATCAATAAATGTGGACTTAATTAGTGGAAGGTTAAAGATTATTTCTGGGAGTAGATAAGTCAAAAGCCAATTTTCTATTTTTATATATTTTTATGTTTTTGCATCACAAATGGGATAAAATGAGTAAAACAGTATGTCAATTCTTCCCAGATCTTCCAGTTTTAGTTTGTCCATATTTATGTATATGGACATTTCTGTAAAAGTGTTAGCCACTCAGTCATGATTGACTCTTTGTGATACCATGGACTGTAGCCCACAAGGCTCCTCTGTCCGTGGGATTCTCCAGGCAAGAAGAGTGGAGTGGGGAGTGGAGTGGAGTGGAGTGGAGTGGAGTGTCCATTGTCTTCTCCAGGGGATCTTCCAGACCCAGGGATCAAATTCACTATTCCCACATTTACCATCTGAGCCTTGTATCCTAGGTAAAAACTTTTTTTCCCATATCTGGGCAAACATATGGACACATAAAAATATCTCTCAAGCAAAATTCCTTTCTCTCTTCATCTTTTTTCTTTTTCCTTTTTGCTGTCTTTTTTTTTTTTAATTGCTCTTAATTTTTATAAAAAACAAAAGCAAAAAAAAAAAAAAAAAAACAAAACTGTGAATCTACATCTCCCTTGAAATTCTCTCTGCCACTTATCCAAAACTCCTCAAAAAGATTATTTCTTCCTCTGTCACCAATTCCCAGCTTATTCCAGTCAAGATCGTACTCTTCTTACCATAACCAAGTTTGTTGATTATATTTATTATTTACGCCTCATCTCTTTTGTGTGTTTGTTATATTTTCATTGAAATCTTTTCTGGTCATCCTATTTAGGTATTAACAGAACATTCTTTCTTCCAAAATGCCATATACTTCCTTAATTTTTATACTATATGTATATGTTTGTTAGAAAGCTCTGTTAAAAAAAAAGGGCTTTTTCACATTATTTTTTTAAAATGTTTAATTGGAGTCTAATTATTTTACAATGTTGTGTTTCATGGTTTCTGCCATGCAACAACGTGAATCAGCCAAAAGCATATATATAATCCCTTCCCTCTTTAGCTGCCTTCCCGCCCTCCACTCCCCAGCTCACCTCTCTAAGTTCTCTCAGAGCAGCAGGCAGAGGCACCAGTGTTACAGAGCAGCTTCCTACTAGCTGTCTATTTCACCCCAGTAATGTACACATTTCAGTGCTACTGTCTCAGTTCACCCCACTTCTTCCTTCTCCATCTGTGTCCACAAGTGCTTTCTCCACATGTGCTTCCCTATTCCTGTCCAGCAAATAGGCTCGTCAGTATCATTTTTCTAGATTCCATATATAATGAGTTAATATATGATTTTTTTTTTAATCTTTCTGACTCACTTCAGTCTGTATAACAGGCTCCAGGGTCATCCATCTCAGTTTAACTGACTGACATTCAAAATAACCTTTTAAAACTTAGTTTTTTATATATCCCTATTATGTAACTGCCATATGAGAAATTTCAGCAAATATGTGTGAATCAAATTTAAAAGTGTATAGTTATAATAATGACATTTCATTAATATTATATTATGAGAAAATTTCAAAAGATAGTTGAAAACCAATTTTAATTGTTTTATGATATACTGTCTATATATATCACTAGTTATTAGATTATTTAGCAATTGTTCACAATTAATTTTTCCCTTTTACTCTATTAATGTTAGATTTGTTTAGCTTATGGTCAAAAAAATCCATAGAATAATTGCCTGAAAGTGAAATTGCTCTATTCAAATCTGGACATATTTAAGGTATTTAATTCTAATATCTTACTTTCCAGAAAATTTGAATTGATTTATCCTCAGAAGCAATCTCATGAGTGTATCTATGTTTGACCTCTTTAAGATTCCATGCATATTCTGTGTTTTCTACATAATCATTGGGATTATTGTTAAGTTTAAATAAGTCTGAAAAACTTTGAACTGCTAACAGAATATGCAACTAAAAACTATTCAATTGAAAAATATTTTAAAATTGATCCTCACTAATATGATCTAACAAGAATTGCAAAAGTATAAAATAATATTGAGGTGCTTTAAGATAGCATTTATTTATCCTTATAATTGACAGAGCACTCATTTTTTTTTTCAAATATAATGTTTTCATTTCATACATACATCAAAGTCTTTGAGTACAAAAAATTAAAGGCAATTTTAAAAATATATTATTTTCCACATATTTTGCCATTTAAAAAGTGAAAATGAAAGTCACTCAGTCATGACCAACACTTTGTGACCCCTATTGGAATTCTCCAGGCCAGAATACTGGAGTGCGTAGCCTTTCCCTTCTCCAGGGGATCTTCACAACCCAGGGATTTTGAACCCAGGTCTCCCTCATTGCCGGTGGATTCTTTACCAGCTGAGCCAGAAGGGAAGCCCAAGAATACTGGAGTGGGTAGCCTAACCCTTCTCCAGCAGATCTTCCCAACCCAGGAATCAAACCAGGGTCTCCTGCATTTCAAGTGGATTCTTTACCAACTGAGGTATCTGGGAAGCCCCACCATTTACAAAAGCCTTTCAAAATCAATTCATCATGAGATTCAGTTCAGTTCAGTTGTTCAGTCATGTTCGACTCTTTGCGACCCCATGGACTGCAGCAAGTCAGGCCTCCCTGTCCATCACCAACTTCAGGAGTTCACCCAAACTCATGTCCATTGAGTCCGTGATGCCATCCAACCATCTCATCCTCGGTCATCCCCTTCTCCTCCTTCCCTCAATCTTTCCCAGCATCAGGGTCTTTTCAAATGAGTCAGCTTTTCACATGAGGTGGCCAAAGTATTGGAGTTTCAGCTTCAACATCAGTCCTTCCAATGAACACCCAGGACTGATATCCTTTAGGATGGACTGGTTTGGTCTTCTTGCAGTCCAAGGGACTCTCAAGAGTCTTCTCTAACACCACAGTTCAAAAGTATCAATTCTTTGGCGCTTAGCTTTCTTATGATAAACAGTACAATGCTGCTACTGCTAAGTCGCTTCAGTCGTGTCTGACTCTGTGTGACCCCATAGATGGCAGCCCACCAGGCTCCCCCATCCTTGGGATTCTCCAGGCAAGAACACTAGAGTGGGTTGTCATTTCCTTCTCGGATTATATAATCTTTCTTGAAGTTGCCAAAATAAAATTCTAAGGTGATAAGTAAAATTTGTTCAAAATGTATTGTCATTTTACTGCTATGTACATATAGTTTGATTGTAATTCAAGTATTCTTTGAGTTTCACTGATAAGAGCTCTAAAAGCATTTCATATCTGGGACCAATACTTAATATTTATAATATAATATCCTATGTTAGAAAGGAAAACTAAGATTCTGTCTCTTCAAAAAATAGGGCTGACTCTTCACTTTCAGTCATTTCAGTTTATGAATATTGTTTATTTTATGAGACTCTTGTGTTCCCCTGAAAATACCTTGTGCTCCAAATTTATTTCTCTTATTGGAAACTTATAATTTCAGCAGTCTTTACAACATTAAGATGTCAACTCCACTCTCATCATTCATAAAAGCTAGTGTGTTGTTTCCATATTATATTGCAATTTTATTATTGTATCTAAGAGAGTATTATGACTTATATGAGTTATTACGAAATAGAGATCATACTTAAAGAACTACAAGGGCCATTCCATTATATAAATTAGTAAAGGAAAAGGTATAAGAAGTAAAATAGGAAATTGTGGCATCTTGTATAAATAGGCAACTCTGCTACTCTGCTCAAGAGAATTGTTACTCTCCAAGAATGTGAGGCCATGTTTACCAAATATTCTGACTTCTGGAGAGCAACAAAAATACATGTTTTTTATGTGAAATAGCTTGATTTTTAGTGTTGTTAATTAATTTACATTTTAAAAAGACTGAATGCCATATAGATTACAAGGAGATTGTCAATCTGATTTTATACACAGCAAACTGTTTCACAACTTGCAAACTGCTAGAGAACAAATGAGGATGCTTATTCTACTTTATGTCATTACTAAAAGTTTGCTACAGACATTACAACCATCTGCCAAGTGGTAAGAACATTATATAATAATTTTAAACATTACTGCAATGTTATCTCATTAAGATAGGATACTCCTGTTAAGGATCTCACAGTATAATGGTGGAGATTTAATTATGGTGTGGGAAATGGATGGGAAAACAGTGGAAACAGTGGCAGGCTTTATTTTTCTGGGCTCCAAAATCACTGCAGATGGTGACTGCAGCCATGAAATTAAAAGATGCTTGCTCCTTGGAAGGAAGGTTATGACCAACCTAGATAGCATATTCAAAAGCAGAGACATTACTTTGCCAACAAAGGTTCATCTAATCAAGGCTATGGTTTTCCCAGTGGTCATGTATGGATGTGAGAGTTGGACTGTGAAGAAGGCTGAGCGCCAAAGAATTGATGGTTTTGAACTGTGGTGTTGGAGAAGACTCTTGAGAGTCCCTTGGACTGCAAGGAGATCCAACCAGTCCATTCTGAAGGAGATCAGCCCTGGGATTTCTTTGGAAGGAATGATGCTAAAGCTGAAACTCCAGTACTTCGGTCACCTTATGTGAAGAGTTGACTCATTGGAAAAGACTCTGATGCTGGGAGAGATTGGGGGCAGGAGGAGAAGGGGACAACAGAGGATGAGATGGCTGGATGGCATCACTGACTCGATGGACATGATTCTGGGTGAACTCCGGGAGTTGGTGATGGACAGGGAGGCCTGGTTGCTGCGATTGATGGGGTCGCAAAGAGTTGGACACGACTGAGCGACTGATCTGATCTGATCTGATCGATAAAGTCACAAGGTTTGACTATGGATTCCATCAAAAGTAATCTTTAAGTGTTTTCAAGTGATAACCTCTATTTTGAAGGGTCTGAAATTTTAAAAATGCTTAGTATTTTAAAATGAAAAATTCAAGCTGAATAATATTTTTGAATTTATAATTTAATGATTTTTTAAAAATTATGAACTTAAGAGTGTATTACTTTTCTTAATATTAGAAACAGCCCACATAACTTTTTTGTTGTTGCTCTGAATTTATGGAGTGGTGTGTGTCTCTGTGTGTTTGCTGTTGTTCTTTGTTTCAGTCATGTCCAACTCTTTGTGACCCTATGACTACAACACACCAGGCTTCCCTGTCCTTCCTTCACTGTGTATTTAGTTAAGTTCATTCTATGAAAGTGATGGAAATATTACTGAAAGAATACTGTTAGCTTTAGTAGTCACAAAACTAAAAGTTTGATCTTAGTCTACAAAATGTAAAAACATTCTTTTTATATTCACACTTTCTTGCTTCAACCCTCAATGAGCAGTTTTGATGTAGCCAGTGTTTAAGCTCCATTCAACAAAGTATGACATTTAGACTGAGGTTATAAAGGAGTGATAATATTTTATATATTACCTTATAAATCTAAAATTACTTTTAGGTCACACAAGTGAAATACTTTGAATTTTTTTCTATTGATTCAGTAGCTTGATTCTAAATTTATTGTTCACTACAAATCTTGTCTTTATTCACAGGCTTATAGTGAGATGTGATTATATTGCTTGGGATTTTGCTGTATAGAGTAGCTATGAATTCTATATTTTACAGTATTTTTTATCAAATTCTCTAAAATATAGCTATATAACTATATATATAGTTATAATTAGGCATAACTAGTGGCACTTAAAATTCTACATTCAAGTGTTGTAGACATATGGAGCTGTGAATGCAGGGTAACGATATTACAGAAGAACCTTAAAGCAGTTTTAAATACTTGAGATATCAGCGTACATTAATTTGACAAAGGTTTATATATTTGAGACATACTAGAAGATATTCGGAGAAGGCAATGGCACCCCACTCCAGTACTCTTGCCTGGAAAATCCCATGGATGGAGAAGCCTGGTAGGCTGCAGTCCATGGGGTCGCTAGGAGTCGGACACGACTCAGGGACTTCCCTTTCACTTTTCACTTTCATGCACTGGAGAAGGAAATGGAAACTCACTCCAGTGTTCTTGCCTGGAGTCTGGCTGGATGTTGGTTTTAATATCAACAGGATTTTACTGAAAACTCTTGAGGTGTAAATCTCAGTTTAGCAGAGATGGATAAAATACCTTTTGGTCTCAGCTGTAGTTTAATTTAAAACAAAATTTCCGTAAAAAAGGCACTCAGATAACTGCTATGAATCATCATCTGGAAGATGAAATTTATGTTAGCACATCATTGATTTGCTCATCTTATTTGGTAATGCTTCAGGGCATGACATTTAGTACTTCCAGGATGTCCCACTTTTTGTCAAGAATATTACCCATCTGAAGTGGAACTACTATATTTTCCCTCTCAGGAAGAAGTGACCTAATATGCTAACCACACTACCCACTTACACACATGAATCTGTAGTTTCAGAAATCATTATAAAAAACATCAGAAAAAAAGAAGAAAACAATGTCTCCAGGATTCTATTTGGTAGTTAGAAATACTTCCTTAAAATGAATACAGGTGGGTTGTAGTGTCTGATATTTCTATCAGAAACAATTGAGTGAAAAAGCATTGATTGTGTTTTCAATCTATGGGAAACATAGAAATTATCACAATCTACCAATTGGTTCATATTTAAGTGTGAACCATGAGCAATCTTCTAGTATTTCTTCCTCACAAGTAACATCAAAACCATATCTAAGATCAATTAATTTTGCTTTCTAAAATTCTTCCTAATTAGCTTATATTATATAAGCTATATATATATAATATAAACCTATATATATAATATATATAATATAAACCTATATATATATAATATATTATATATAATAATGTATAATAATATAATATATCATACACAATATTATATATAATAATATATATAATATATTATAGCTTATATAATATATTATAAACTTATAGTATAGCTTATATAATATATTATAATATAAACCTATATATATATATTATATATTATATAAACCTAATATAATATAGTTTCAATTAATCCCAGAGGTGAGGGATAAGGGGGAAATGTAACTCATCTATATTCACTGCATCAGCCATCCTATTTTTTAGGTAAATATAGTAGACATCCAATGAGGCTTCCTATGGGTGCATGCTGAGTTGCTTCAGTCATTTCTGACTCTTTGTGACCCTATGGACTGTAATTCGCCAGGCTCCTAAGTCAATGGGATTCTCCAGGAAAGAATACTGGAGTGGGTTGCCATTCCCTCCTCCAGTGGATCCTCCTGACCCAGGGATTGGAACCCCATCTCTTGCCTAGACTGCATTGACAAGCGGCTTCTTTACCATTAGCTCCACGTAGGAAGCTTGAGTATTCTTATTCCCACCAAATTAGTCTTCATGTTGCTACTAAAACAAAATTTTTTTAAAATAAAATTTGACTGGGATCACTGTTAATCTAGTGGCTAAGAATGTGCCTTGCAATGCCGGGGATGTGGGTTTGCTCCCTGGTCAGGGAGCTAACATCCCATATAGCACAGAAAACCAAAGGTGTGCGATGCACCTACTGAGCCCCAGCACCTCTACTAGAGTCTGTATACTGCAATGAAAGATTCTGCATGTTGCTACTAAGACTCCATGCTGCCAAATAAATAAATTTTTTGATCAGATAACACATCATTCTACCTTCTTTAAATTACATCATATACTAATTATGATCACATTAATACGTTAGCGTAGTTGCTTTTCAAGTACCAGTGGCATACACTCTATATCTAATATTTTTCAACTTTTAAATATCAATTTGGCATTTCAAACTTAATGTGAATTTAAAATAAAATATTTTTTAGCAGATTTTCCTTTAAGTTTTGACACAATATTCATTTTATCTCAATAGCTTTTCAATAATAAATTGGCAAATGCACATTACTTCTTTGAAGGTGTGTGTGTATGTATAATATTCATATAACCATAAGAGTTATGCAAATTAATACAACAGGGTGAAAATTATTATTACATTACGATAAAAATTATTAAAGACACTTCTACCTTCTAAAAATGATACATAGCTTTATATCAGAGGGAAGATAAATAGTTTTTTGCTCACTTTCTTCTATAAGAAACTGGGACGGGAGAAAGAAAAAATTGTGTTTCCAAACTTAGCTAGTTCTTTTACATATGAACTGATGCAATGCTGATTAAATGTTCCTGCTCAGAAAATCCCATTAAACATCTTTTTCTATATACAAAAATAAACCTAGAGCTGAGGAGTAGGAGGGGGTTTTAATCCATCTATGTGATGAAATAAAGAGAGGAACTGGTATCACTGAGGTCGGAGAATGTTGAGGCAAATTAATCTTTTATTAAATGGCAAAGTCACATAAGAAGGTGAAACTCTAGGTAAACTGGTTATGAAAATTTTCCATTTTCAAAATGAGTGAAAGGCTACAAAATAGTTCCAGCTTTAAGGATTTTGATGCTGAAGACCATGTATACATGAAGCATATTACCCTAAAACCTTTACTAAAATGTAATATGTACACATAAATGCTTTTTATGAGTGTTGTGTCAGAAAAGTCAATGAAAAGTGGCTGTATTTCTTCACTAGTCTTGAGTAGTTAGCGTAATTAATTCAAGTAAGTGTGGCCACAAAATTTTCAATTAAAAGCAGCAGTAGAATCTTCAATTCAGTTCAATTCAGTCGCTCAGTCGTGTCCGACTCTTTGCGAGCCCATGGATCACAGTAAACCAGGCCTCCTGTCCGTCACCAACTCCCGGAGTTTACTAAAACTCATGTCCATTGAGTAGATAATGCCATCCAGCCATCTCATCCTCTGTCGTCCCCTTCTTCTCCTGCCCTCAGGCTTTCCCAAAATCACGGTCTTTTCCAATGGGTCAACTCTTCTCATGAGGTGGCCAAAGTATTGGAGTTTCAGCTTTAGTATCAGTCCTTACCATGAACACACAGGACTGATCTCCTTTAGAATGGACTGGTTGGATCTCCTTGCAGTCCAAGGGACTCTCAAGAGTCTTCTCCAACACCACACTTCAAAAGCATCAATTCTTTGCACTCAGCTTTCTTCACAGTCCAACTCTCACATCCATACATGACCACTGGAAAAACCATAGCCTTAACTAGACGGACCTTTGTTGGCAAAGTGATGTCTCTGCTTTTTAATATGCTCACAAGATTGGTCATAACTTTCCTTCCATAGAGTAAGCGTCTTTTAATTTCATGGCTGCAATCACCATCTGCAGTGATTTTGGAGCCCCCAAAAATAAAGTCTGACACTGTTTCCACTGTTTCCCCATCTATTTCCCATGAAGTGATGGAACCGGATGCCATGATCTTCGTTGTCTGAATGTTGAGCTTTAAGCCAACTTTTTCACTCTCCTCTTTCACTGTCATCAAGAGGCTTTTTAGTTCCTCTTCACTTTCTGTCATAAGGGTGGTGTCATCTGCATATCTGAGGTTATTGATATTTCTCCCTGCAATCTTGACTTCAGCTTGTGCTTCTTCCAGCCCACAGTTTCTCATGATGTACTCTGCATAGTAAAATAAGGAGGGTGACAATATACAGCCTTGACATACTTCTTTGCCTGTTTGGAACCAGTCTGTTGTTTCACGTACAGTTCTAACTGTTACTTCCTGACCTGCATATAGGTTTGTCAAGAGGCAGGTCAGGTGGTCTGGTATTCCCATCTCTTTCAGAATTTTCCACAGTTTATTGTGATCCACACAGTCAAAGGCTTTGGCATAGTGAATAAAGCAGAAATAGATGTTTTTCTGGAACTTTCTTGCTTTTTCCATGAGCCAGCGGATGTTGGCAATTTGGTCTCTGGCTCCTCTTCTTTTTCTAAAACCAGCTTGAACATCTGGAAGTTCACAGTTCACATATTGCTGAAGCCTGGCTTGGAAAATTTTAAGCATTACTTTACTAGCGTGTGAGATGAGTGTAATTCTGCAGTAGTTTGAGCATTCTTTGGCATTGCCTTTCTTTGGGATTGGAATGAAAACTGACCTTTTCCAGTCCTGTGGCCATTGCTGAGTTTTCCAAATTTGCTGGCATATTGAGTGCAGCAGGTATTTTTCATCCTTCTCCTGAATCAGTGAGCACTTTTGAACATATTCTTCAGGATAGCAAAAATGCAAGAGAGGAAGATGAAGCATGCAATAATTCTTGAGGCACAGGTATGAAACTGACATATAATTATGTCCATCTCTTCATTACTTTACTGGTGAAAGCAAATTCAGGGGTTAATTCCAGATGCAAACGGTGGGGGAAATAACTCCTTCATTCTAAGAAACACTACAAAATCATATGGCGAAACTCATAGAGAAAGGGACATCGGAGAAAAAGATTACATATAAACTGTTCTATGTTCATCTCTCTTGTCCCTCTCCTGGAATGAAATATATTAAACTTTGTTTCAAATATTCTCCCTTGTCTACCCTAGAATGTGCAGTGTTTGTGGGAAAAGCACCAAGTTTCAGCACATTGTATAATAAGGGAGTCGAGACATTTTTCTCATCAAAGATAAGAGTATTTTGCCTATGTTCTCCTCTATGAGTTTTATAGTTACTGGTCTTACGTTTAGATCTTTAATCCATTTTGAGTTTATTTTTGTGTATGGTGTTAGAAAGTGTTCTAGTTTCATTCTTTTATAAGTGGTTGACCAGTTTTCCCAGCACCACTTGTTAAAGAGATTGTCTTTTCTGCATTGTATATTCTTGCCCCCTTTGTCAAAGATAAGGTGTCCATATGTGTGTGGATTTATCTCTGGGCTTTCTATTTTGTTCCATTGATCTATATTTCTGTCTTTGTGCCAGTACCATACCATCTTGATAACTGTGGCTTTGTAGTAGAGCCTGAAGTCAGGTAGGTTGATTCCTCAAGTTCGATTCTTCTTTCTCAAGATAGCTTTGGCTATTCGAGGTTTTTTGTATTTCCAACTATGAGGTACCATTTCACGCCAGTCAGAATTGCTGCAATCCAAAAGTCTACAAGCAATAAATGCTGGAGAGGGTGTGGAGAAAAGGGAACCCTCTTACACTGTCGGTGGGAATGCAAACTAGTACAGCCACTATGGAGAACAGTGTGGAGATTCCTTAAAAAATTGGAAATAGAACTGCCTTTTAATCCAGCAATCCCACTGCTGGGCATACACACTGAGGAAACCAGAAGGGAAAGAGACACATGTACCCCAATGTTCATCGCAGCACTGTTTATAATAGCCAGGACATGGAAGCAACCTAGATGTCCATCAGCAGATGAATGGATAAGAAAGCTGTGATACATATACACTATGGAGTATTACTCAACCATTAAAAAGAATACATTTGAATCAGTTCTAATGAGGTAGATGAAACTGGAGCCTATTATACAGAGTGAAGTAAGCCAGAAAGAAAAACACCAATATATTATACTAACGCATATATATGGAATTTAGAAAGATGGTAACAATAACCCTGTGTATGAGACAGCAAAAGAAACGCTGATGTATAGAACAGTCTTATGGACTCTGTGGGAGAGGGAGAGGGTGGGAAGATTTGGGAGAATGGCATTGAAACATGTACAATATCATGTATGAAACGAGTCGCCAGTCCAGGATCGATGCACGATACTGGATGCTTGAGGCTGGTGCACTGGGACGACCCAGAGGGATGGTATGGGGAGTGAGGAGGGAGGAGGGTTCAGGATGGGGAACACATGTATACCTGTGGCGCATTCATTTCGATATTTGGCAAAACTAATACAATATTGTAAAGTTTAAAAATAAAATAAAATTTAAAAAAAATTCTAAACAAGACTAAAAAAAATAAAAAATAAAAAAAGATAAGAGTAATCAGAAATACCATTCTGAATTACTTTTGAGGGGTAGATTTGAAATGATTCTGAGTTTACAGGCAGCAGTGTGTATCTTGAACCAATTATTATCTAAGTAATTAAGGCAGTCATGTGTGAATCTTCCATGATTATCTAAATAATTGAGACAGTCATGTGTGAATCTTCACCATGTCTATTTTTAAAGAAATAGTAAAAGGTATTGATACTTGATTCATTTTTTCAACATTACCTCATATTCAGAGGTAAATATTGGAAATCATTTTCTGATTGAGACTGCATTTTAAACTTTTACATTTCATACAGAAAGTATCATCAATATTCTATAAACTCTTAGAAATGCATATGTCCCAAGATTTCTATTTATTTTTATCTTGCAGGCAAGAGAATGGTTTATGAATTACTATGCAGTTCAGTTCAGTTCAGTCACTCAGTCATGTCCAACTCTGTGACTCCATGGATATGCCTGCCTATATCAGAGGTCACAATCTTGTTTTGAGTAAGACTCATTCAGAAAAGGTGAGATCTCATATGTTGGGGTATTTTAGCATAGTAGAACCTATACCCAAAAGAATTGCTAGAGACAATTTCAGGAAGTGCCAGAGACTTATTCAGAATGAAAGACTGAAAATAGTAAATGGCTTACCACATAGAGATGCAAAAATATATGTGAATGAAAGAAGTCAGGTGCAGAAAGGTAAAGTGTAGTGTTATTAAGTCTTTGAATCTCTCATCTAAAAGTCATCCATAGTTTACCATTTCATGTGCACCAGACTGTTACCATCTGTATAACAGCACTTAAATATGTATGCAAATGTTGAGGAAAGTTGATTAAAATGCAAAATTCTAAATATTTAAGCATCAAAGAGGAGCATATATCACTTGATATTAATGTTATAATGATACCAAGCCAAAAATAGTAGATATGGGTATTATTAAATGGAAAAGGGAAAAGCAGGACACATCTAACTAAGTTACCACAGAAGCTCTTTATAGGGTCCTTTCAGGAAGAACATAATATAATGAGAGAGTGTTCTTTCTCTAAATCTAGTTAATGGAGGGAAGAAAAAAACAATAGTCACCAGTTGCTACTCTTTTCAAGGAGCAGCCCAAAAATGCCTTCTGGACAATGAAGCTCAGGTCAGGAGAGCAAGTGAAGGAGGGTAGCTAGATAAGAAGTGGCCTCAATCATGCACTGACTTATTCCGTTTCCAAATATTTCAGGGTTTTTCAGAGTTATTTATATAACTGATTTTTAATTTATTACCACTGGTCTTGAAAAACATTAACTAAGTGCCTGTACCTGGAAATAGTTGCAAAAAGTATCTCCCCAAATTACTGATTAATAAATTAGTGAACTAAATGTTAAACCAGCAATTCAATAAATTTGCATAACCTAAAGCAAGAATGTTTATAATAAAATTGGAAATATCCTCCCCCTCCTCCCCAAAAGGAGAATATCCAAATAAAATTAGAATTGACAAAGAGGACACAATTACAGAGAAAAAAATGCAGTTTAAAAATATGCATGAAGCACTTCCTAGGTAGCACAGGGAATAAGAATCCTTCTGACAATGCAGGGGACATGGGTTCAATCCCTTGTCTGGAAAGATTACACCTGTGGCAGGGCAACTAAGTCAGTGAGCCACAGCTACTGAGGCTGAGCTCTAAGGTCTGTGTCACACTACTGAGTCCACATGCCACTGAAGCTCATGTGCCTAGAGCCTGTGCTCCACAACAAGAAAAACCATTGCCAATGCACCACAATGATCTTGTTCAGATACCAGATGTAAATTTCAAAATAATATTTTAAAAACAAAAACAATAAAAATATAAATGAAGACTATTACTGACAGTTATGTGACATGATAAATGTGAAAAAAGGTAATGGATAATTTTTATAGAAAAAATATATGTAATAGAAGAAGCATTTCAAGAAGATATAATGTACTTAAAGTGACATTAGAACTGTTAGGTGTAAGGTGAACAGAAGAATCTTTTGGAAGTGATGGATAGGTCTATGGCATAATTTGTTATGATACCTTTCAACTAATGCTAAAAGTGAATTTTATAAAATTTGTCTATTCATAATAACATTTCTTACCAGCCCAGTAATAGAGGAGATCTCCTTCAACCTGAAAGTACGTCTACCAAAAATATTCTGTAAATATTAGTTAAGGAATGTAGAATCATCTTATTTGAAATAAGAAAAATGAAAAATGCTTTTCATTTTAATTTAATTGGGAAAATTCTAATGAGGCAAATTAGAAAGAAAATAATAAACTGTATCAGGATTAAAAAAAAAAAAGGAAGAAATGAACACGGTAGTAAGACTCCTACACATGAATAAATTCCATTCTCAGAGTGTTCATAAGTATAATCTGTTCATAAGTCCAAAAAAGTTAGCCTAGGTATCCAACTAACACAGTTGGCTATATAGTGCTTGACTGTAAAAGTTTTATAATATTCACACAAATGATACATTAAAAATAACCATTAAAAATATAGCATTTTTAACCTTACAGTATTAACCTGAAAAGTACAGTAGTACAGTTCAACAGCTGGCATACAGGCGATAGCAGTGAGTGAACAGGCAACTGAATAGAGGAGGGAGAGGACGTGCGGGATGGTAGAACTGAAGAACTGTCAGCAACAAGGGTCAGAGGGCAAGCTGCAATTTCACTCATGCTTGACATTGACGGCACAGGTTTTGGTTCCTTGCTGAAATCAAAAATCCGACCCTCTTGAAAAAATGATCTGGTGATGTCTGGTAGTTGCTCTTTTTCTCTCATTGTAGATGACACAGTAGCACTGGATGGCATTCTGAACATCTACTGAAAACTCCATGTGCCTTTCTAAGTCCAGGTCATCTGGCTCAAAAACTAACAGTGCCTCCTCAAATGAAGAGCATCTCCTCACTATTTCCTGAATCATGAATCTCTTCAGTTCTTCAGATAATTCTTCCTCTTGGCCCTCATTGTCCTTTCTCTGAACTGCCAGTTCCATCAGGTAAGTTCCTTGGGTTGCACAGCAAGGAGTTCAGTGAAGTTATTGTCTTGTAGACCTAAGTCCAGCTTCTCACTGAGAGTCATTAAGTTGTTGAAGACCTCTCTGGACTCCTTATATAGCTTCTCAAATCTAAAACTGTTGTAAACAAGCCATGGGCAAAGTATCTTCTGAACCCCAATTTTGGTGATGACTGTAACTTGAAGCCAAGCAAAGTCACTGTTTTCTATGGCCTTGTAGATGTTCTGGCCCTTCTAAAATAGTTGCAATGTTTTTCCTGATTCATCACTTGTCTTTACTGTCTGATGAAAGTGTGACATAAATCATACTTATTGAAAATCTTTATAATTCCTGGTTCATAGATTGGATGAGTAATAGATGATGAGTGGCAGATGATGGGGAAACAATGGAAATAGTGACAGACTTTATTTTCTTGGGCTCCAAAATCACTGTAGAAGGTGACTGCAGCCATGAAATTAAAAGACACCTGCTCCTTGGAAGAAAAGCTATGACTGACCTAGACAACATGTTAAAAAGCAGAGACATTACTTTGCCGACAAAGGTCTGTCTAGTCAAAGCTATGGTTTTTCCAGTAGTCATGTATGGATGTTACAGTTTCACCATAAAGAAAGCTGAGCACTGAAGAACTGATGCTTTTGAACTGTAGTGTTGGAGAAAACTCTTGAGAGTCCCTTGGACTGCAAGGAAATCCGAGTCAATCTTAAAGAAAATCAGTCCTGAATATTCATTGGAAGAACTGATGCTGAAGCTACCAATATTTCTCTGCTTCTGGAATAAAGTGGTGGGGAAAAAAAAAAAAAAGAAAGAAAAAAACAGTCCTGAAAGATGGCCTGTGTAACCCAGGCTTTGGAGTTACTCTTCCACTCAAGAGGAAGAGAGCCGTTGGCTATCTTTTTAAGGGATTTTGGATTTTCTGAATAGTAAACTAAGAGAAATTTCAGCTTCGTATCACTGAAAGCACTGCCACCAAACCACAGAGCAATCTGTCAGTTGCTGCCTGTAGCCTGGCATCAGTTTTCCCTCCTTACTGCTGGAACTTCAGTCTGGCATCCCCTTCCAGTACAGTCCTGCCTCATCCCACATTAAAAACCTGTTTGACTAAATACACACATTCATCATTAATTTCTCGAAGTATTTGAAGAAATTCCTGGGCAGTTACTACACTACACTCCCTACCTCTCCACTTTTACATTGTGAAGTTTGATTCTAGCCTTGAACTGATAAAACCAGCCATGACTGGCATTAAAAGATGCTTCCTCTGATTGTTTGCCCTGTATCAATACTATATAAAAATATAAACATTAAATAAATATTACATCCTGTATATGTACGTGGGATAGATTTTAAAAGTAAGTAATGAATAATGCAAAAGAATATATGGATGAAGCAATGGACATTTCATGGGTAAATGCATACAAAATACAGCACATATAT
Source organism: Bos indicus (assembly GCF_029378745.1). Classification (NCBI taxonomy): domain Eukaryota; kingdom Metazoa; phylum Chordata; class Mammalia; order Artiodactyla; family Bovidae; genus Bos; species Bos indicus. The sequence goes on from NC_091771.1 coordinate 7,209,017, forward strand.
ATACTTTGCAAACATGGTAATTAACGTTAGAATAATTTCTTCTGGATAAGAAAGGAGGAGGAAGTAAGTTTATCTGGATTTAGTTATAAATGTAATATTTCATTCAGGTACACACACAATTTTTTCTCAGCATTAAATGATACCCAATTATTTTGTGATGTCTTTTTTGCTAACATGTAATCATCTGCAAGTCTAATTTTTTGTTGAAAATTTGATCAATGTGAAATATATATATATATATATATATATATCAGTTTAATTGGTGTCTCTTTATAAGTCCTCTTTTTAGCATGTGTATTATAATGTTTGCATGTGAGTTATATTTTATTTACCCTGCTTAGGTGCATTGTATTTCAATATCTAAGGATTCTTTTTTTTTCATCAATTCTGAAAAATTTATAGACATTATCATTTGCACATTGCCTTTTTCATCTTTGTTTTATGGAAATCATATTAGATGTGATTGCACATATGTTCCTGCTCTAGTTTTCACTACTTTCTTTGTTAATGGTTCTTGGAAATGTATCTATTCACATCTGTGCATTGAAACAGATGTTTATTGTATCTTTTTAGACACATGTCTTAGGAGAAGTTTTATGTCATCTAGGCTGTCACTTTTGCAGACTCTGTGCAAAATTTTATTATGTTTAGATAAATTATTAGATGGGAAAGTATTTTTTCTCAGACAAGTATTTTGCTATGTTTAATAGTTTTATATTTCTTGCTTTTTTTCCTGGTAAAATAAACTTAAGCATTCTAAATGTATAAAAATTCTAAAATTCTGGAAGTGAAAATTGTTCTGCTTTATCCATGTATGAAATTTTCAATCATATAGTTAGGAAGTTGGAATAAAATTAAGATATATTAATAGGTTTAATGGGTTTATTTGTCTTATAATTAATCAAAAGTCATCTATCTACTATTTACAGTGTACTTTTCTTGGTGATATAAAGGATACAGTGTTGTAATACTTAATCTCTCTTTTCTCATGAAGTTATGATTAGGTGAATTGAGTTGACTGAATATATACCAAACTATCTATCTAAACACACACACACACACACACACACACACACACACATGCACACACAAACACACAAAGAAATTTGTATATGTTGCCTCCATAAAACTAAAGATAAAATGTGCTAGTAATATATTTTAAACTTGTCTTCTATGCTACTTACTGTAGATATATTAATTTATACTTGTGTGCTTAGTCACTCAGTCATGTCCAACTCTTTGCAAACCCAAATACTGTTGCCTGCCAGGCTTCTCTGTCCATGGGGATTCTCCAGGCAAGAATACTGGAGTGGGTTGCCATACCTTCCTCCAGGGGATCTTTCCAACCCAAGGATTGAACCCAGGTATACCTCATTGCAGGCAGATTCTTTACTGTCTGGGCCACCAAGGAAGCCCATTTATATGTAAAAATTAAAAATACTGATTAAAAATACTGCTTAAATTGATTTACATTTCTCATTACAAGAATATTTTTCATTCATTTTACATTTAGAAAATGGCATTTTTGTGTGAATTTCTAAGATTGTGATACCAGGAAATTAAGCAACAATAGAGTAGCTAGATTTGTTTTGTAAAACTAATAAATTAGGACAATTTTTACCAAAGATACAGAGGTATAAATGTTTTATTATATACAATTACATTATAGAAATTCTATAAAGCTAATCAATTTTTCTTTTTGATGGCATCAAATGTTGATATATTTTAAATTAATACAACCAAGATCCTCATCCTGATGGAAGACCTTTAAAAAAGGACAAAATTTTCTTATATAGAGCATTAGACTTGTCAGGGAAAGATTTTAACTTTGTAACAAATCAGATAAAAAGTAGAGATTTACTGATCTCAAGGGACCCACAGGGTGTTTTAGGTGACTTTTAAAGGTCTTTTTTTTGAGTGGAAGATACAGAAGACTAAGAAATAAAGTAAAGAACTGACTGCTCATGAATCACACTAATAAAATTGTAGAGTCAGAATGCATACACATATTCAGATGCACAAAAAGCAGCTCAGCTAATTCCTCCAAGGTGAAATTTCTATATTTCTTCCCTGAAGAAGTACAGATAGGGGAGTGATAAATTGCAGTGCTCTTGGGAATAAGAATAGAGTCCTTGTTCTGTATTCTATCACCAGGTCTTTTAAGAGGTATAAGGATTTGTGCAAGCCCCTGAGCATTTGTCTGTGAATGGATTTCCCCTTTATGATGCTTGCATATAAATCTCAGAAAGAGACAGAGTTATAAGTGCGTGTCATGTATAGATGCCTCTATCTGGCAGCTCAAACCGAAGCAGAATCTTGAGTTTTTCAGGACAGGTATGAATGAGTGGGATTGCCTTCACACTCATACCTCCCACAAACAATCTAACTGGCAAGAACCCATTTCAGTAGCCCAAGAAAGGAATTGCACACATGTTTCTGTTTCACATAATTTTTAGTCTTTTGCTCAATCACTTAAAGAATGGACAGATATCTTCAAATGTTGGGGTTAACACAATTCCATATAATTTTTTTTTCTGCTTAACCTAATGCTTAAGACCAAAAAAATGTCCATGTAGGCAAAGCTATGTTTTTTTTTTCAGTAGTCACGTACATATGTGGGAGTTGGACCATAAAAAAAGACTGGGGGCTGAAGAATTGAAGCTTTCCAACTGTGGTGTTGGAGAAGACTCTTGAAAGTCCCTTGGACTACAAGGAGATCCAACCAGTCCATCCTAAAGGAAATCAACCCTGATTATTTATTGGAAGGACTGATGCAGAAGCTCCAATACTTTGCCAACCTGATGTGAAGAGCCAGCTCATTGGAAAATACCATGATTCTGGGAAAGACTGAAGGCAGAAAGAGAAAGGGATGACAGAGGATGAGATGGTTGGATGACATCACCAACTCAAGGGACATTAGTTTGAGCAAACTTGGAAACAGTGAAGGACAGGAAAGCCTGACATGCTGCAGTCCATGGGGTTGCAAAAATTGAACACAACTTAACAACTGAATAACAACAAATGTTTAACACATTTACATTGAGGACAAAAAAAAAAATACAGAAAATTACTGTAATGAGTTTGCTTCCAGTAGGTAAAAATGATAATTATGTCTAAGAAAATAAAATAGATCAGTTATTCTCAAAATATTGACTCTAGGAATATGTAACTTTTTAAAATTTATATATATATAAAATCTTATGATTTTGAACTTATTAAAAAATATGAAGCCCACTAGATTGACAAAATTGGTATATTGAAATGTACTCCCCAAAAAAATAGTTATAAGAGTGAAATTGTTTTACATTCTTCCCTTTTAAATGATATCTGGCTTGATGGAAGATATCTGAATTTTTCTTCCTGCCTTTGGAGTCAATCTGTTGAAGTTTGTTGTTTTGGTTGAAGTATGGGGGGGACTTGTAGTCTTTTACAGAAAGGGCAGCAGTATACCAATAGACTTTTTAGCAATTGTGAATATTCTTTGTTAGTACATCCAGGTGGAGAAGTGGGGTGATATTTTTCCTCGCTAACACACTGAAAATAGACAAGCAACTTTTGTTTTTATTTATTTATTTTAAGATTGGTTGCAAAATACAATGTATCACTCTGTATTACTAAAATCTTTTCCAGTGTGAAACCAGTTTATACACATTTGAAAAGAGACAGCAGAAGAGAGCAACCTTTGAATGAATGGACACAAATAAGGCAACCCAAAATCTGTTGGGGCAGTCTGATGGTGGATTGGAAGATGTTCCAGACCCAGAACATTTCAGAAAGGAGTGAGTTTATTAAGAACAAAGAGCAGCAATAATGTGGGCACCACAAGCACACTGGGACTACCTCCTGACAACCAGGGAGAATCAATAGTTTTTGTGGTTGAGTAGCCAATTTTTATAGCCTCAAGACAAAGACAATTTAAATAATGGTTAGGGTGCTAGTATAGGGTGAATATCAGTGTGGACGTTCTGTCCTAATTTGGGTTCAGGAAGCCTGCTGGTGCTGATAAAGGGGGCTTTTGGCAATAGATACAAAGGGCCTCAGCTTTGGAGGTGACCTTGGTTCTGGGCTCTGCTTCTGTCTTCTTGGTACAAGGTCTTGACCCTGTGGCCTTGGAGCAGGACTGGACAATATCTGCATAAGTTCACTCTCTGAGGAGACTTGTCAGATCCCAGCCAAGGAAAGGGGAGCCTGCTGGTTGTCTTCAGTTAAGGAAAGAAGTTTCAGAACTGCCAAAGGCCAAGGTGGCTAGAATTAACAAAGCAGAGTACCGAAGAAGAGAAAGCTACACAGGGAAAGAGTACCGGACATCTGCTGAGGGTTCTCGGAAATCCTTACAGAGCACAGATCAGATAATCAATGTGAGGATAATCCCTGAGCCTGCTTGCAGAACAATCTCATGAAGCCACACAAGGTACAGAATTGTCTCTCCGCCAGCAGTCAAAGTGGAACATATCGTAATACAGGGGTCACTGGTTAAAGTATTCAGCATGCTATTGCTTTAGGAATTAAAGAAAATTGGCCCTACAGTAAAAGATGATCTGGTCCAAGCTAAGAAAAAGTAAAGGCAAATCTTGAAAAGATTAAACAGTTACTAATTTACTAAACGGCATCCCACACAATCTCAAGAAAATGTAAAGGAATATAAAAGTAACAAATACCCAAAAAGTAATAAATTATAACACCTGGCATTTTATTAAAGCTCAGAAGATAAGCAAATAAACAGAAAATATGTGTCTTAATGAGGAAAAAATCAGTCTATAGAAAGAGACCCCAAAACACCACATACAAAAACACATGCATGAGTCAAAAAAGAAGTCAAAAGGGAAATTAGAAGTATTCTGAAAAAGAAAATGAAAACATAGCACACTAAAACCTTGGCCAATACAGCTAGTGCAGTACACAGAAGAAAACTTATAGCAGTAAATATCAACATAGAAAAGAAGAAAAAAAATTTTTTTCTAAGATCAATAAAATTGATAAAACCTATCTAGTTTGATGTAGGGAAAAAACATAAATTACCAATATCAGGAATTGGGCGAATCACTGAATTCTATAGATATTAAACAGATAATCATGAAATGTTGTTAATAAATTTATGCTAGTAAGCTCGACACCACAGATTAAATAAACAAATTGCTTTAAACTGACAAATTACCAATGCTAAAATAAGGAAAAAAAAATTAGAATAGCCTGAATTTCTAGTTTTAGCTATTATGGTTTTGTCAAATATATATTGCTTATTTGGGAAATGTTGACTTACAGAGTGACACAAATTCCTCAAATTTTGACACATTTTATTATATAATATTAAAAAATGAAAGATTAATATCATCACCAATCCCAGTAGAAAATTCAAGTAATAGTAATCTGGAAAGCTTACCTTTGAAAGCATTAATTTTCTTAAGAAATGTTTAAGACAGTTAAAATTTTCACGTAAAAATCATATTTGAAAAAAAAATCACTTAGTTTAGTGTTTAATTAAGCTCACAAATACTTTTCCTCAACAGAACAATTCCATTTAAATAATTTAGTATAAATGATGTGTACACTTTACAGTTTATTTCATAGACTATTAACAAGATGAATATGAAAGGGTCAGTATTAATAAAATTAATAATTTTTATTTCACCTCAAAGACACCTTATGTAAAACACATTTTTCTTATAATGAGTGCATACTAATACAGAATACTACAAGTGAGACTTATTGTAGTTTATTTCCACAGATTTTATTTGTGCTAAGTCACCTGCAATTTTGCCCATAGTTTACAACACACTGAAAAAGGCATTTTATTATTAGAATAAAAATATTGGGCACCACACACCTCCCAGAATGGTCTTATGGATAAGCAAATTTCTAAAAAGCATCTTTTGAGAAGCTTTGAACCAGATTTTGATGTGGAAAGAGTACACCCATAAATTGGCTAACTTTTCGTGTGTCTTAAGTTTTTTCAAATCAAAGTAGCTTCACATTTGAATGGAAAGATGGTTCAAAAATTTTTTGTACAGTTTGTTATTTAATTATAAATCATATGCACAATACTTTTTTTTGCTATGAAATGTTTTTAACAACAAAGTAATATTCTTTCACATGCATTTTTAAATATATGTAAAGTCCACCCTTATCTGTGGAGAAGATAATGCAAGAAATCCAGTGGATGCCTAATATCATGGAGAAGCATGTTAAGAGATAAACAATAATAATAAAATATAATATTTATAAATATATTTTGAATGCTGTATTATCATCCAGCTACTGAATGTCTTCATTTTAATTGCAACTTCATTTTCAATCAAATAATTTTAACAGTTTTGGTAATTCAGATGCCACTGAAGTAAGTGCCTAGAGGTAGCAAAAATGACCACTTCTCCTCTTTGGTTTATCAGTAACTGAGGTCATTAATTAATGACTTGTATTTATTTAGGTCCCAAATTTTAATATTTTCAAAACTATTAAAGAAATAACAATTATTTTTATCAAAGCTTTATTTGAAGAATCATTTGCTATACTTTAATTTTGATATTCTCAGTTAACTTCATTTTTATAAAAATGTATGATCCAAAACCACTGTGTATAATTTAGGTTAAATTAATGTAATGATACTGTGTGTTTCTCATTACACTTGTTTACTTTTTACAAATGGAATCCTTTAGCTATAATAAGTATCTGATAAACTTTTTTCCAATCATTCTACATTTTTATTTTAAAATATTTCATATAAAATGTATCACCTGTTGAAAATTCACTCTATATACAACCCTTTTTTTTTTCCAGAAATAAAAGATGCACACATTCAGGATGAAATTGAAAGTCATTTTTAAGGAGTGAGTTCTTTAAGTCCACGTTTCTCAGCAAGGGCTTTAGTTGAGAAAGCCTAAACATCCACAAAAGCCAGCTCGAGTATGTCCCTTAGTTGAAACTGGAGGAGAATTCGGACCAACCTGGGTCCATAAGCCCTTCTCCCTCTTAGAACTAAGACAGATCAAACAAGACCTGGGAAGCTATACAGATGAGCCAGGCAAATATATAGATACATTCTAACATATTACCTTGGCCTTTGACTTGACGTGAAAAGACATCATGGTCATATTTAGTCAAACTTTATTTGACCCTGAACATACTAGGGTGTTAAAGGAAGCCCGGAGGTATGCAACAGGGCTTCACATGTCCAGTGATAGATACCCAGTAGGGGAAACTGCAGTCCCCTCCTCCGATCCTAATTGAAATGACCCTGAGCACATCTGGGAAAGAGATCATTTTCTAATCTGTGTGAAGGCAGGACTGAAAGCAGCCCAACAAAAAGTAATTAGCTATGCCCGGGTCTCAGCAATAACTTAGGAGCCCAATCAGAGAAGGCAATGGCACCCCACTCCAGTACTCTTGCCTGGGAAATCCCATGGACAGAGGAGCCTGGTAGGCTGCAGTCCATGAGGTCGCTAAGAGTCGGACACAACTGAGCGACTTCACTTTCACTTTTGACTTTCATGCATTGGAGAAGGAAATGGCAACCCACTCCAGTGTTCTTGCCTGGAGAATCCCAGGGACGGGGGAACCTGGTGGGCTGCCGTCTATTGGGTCGCACAGAGTCAGACACGACTGAAGCGACTTAGCAGCAGTAGCAGCAGCAAACATCCTGCTAGCATAGGGTCTCTTCAGGTGTAAGATGTTAGGCAAGACTAGCTAGCCAGTAATTTTCCAAGACAAAACTAGTTAACTGTGAGTGGGAAAATGTTGTTACTGATTTTCCACTCAAGGCCAGCTACTTTGCCCTGGAAAGGAACCACTTCAAGTTCTACTTCTTACAGTATATAAATTCAAATTTTGCCAAAATTATGTTTTTACACAACTTCATCGAAATAGATTTGACTACTAGGCAATAGAAAATTCATAGTACTAGTAGAGTATAGGAGCAACATGGAATGACATCCTTATGTATTTATTTACTATAATTGCTTTAAAGGCTTCAATGTAAATTTTTGCCTGGGAAGTTGATACTGGTCCCCCTTTCCACCAGTCTGTTTCTCTTTCTCTCACATTTCTCCCTCTTTTACTCTCTTCCTCTCTCCTTTTTTTACTCACAATGATGGTATTTCTGCCTATATTTGCCTGAATCATATGGTAACTCTATTTTTAGATTTTAACTCTACCAATTTACATTTTCATCCATAGGGTAGGAGGTTTCCCTTTCTTCCACACCCTTTCCAGCATTTATTATTTATAGATTTTTTGATAATGGTCATTCAGACAAGTATGAGATTTTGTTTCTCTAATAATTAGTGATGCTGTGCATCTTGTCTTGCAATTTTTAGTCATCTTTATGTATTCTTGGAGAAATGTCTATTTAAATCTGTTCATTTTTTGATTGGATAATTTTGCTTTGTTTTGTTTGATACTGTGCTATACTGTTTGCATATTTTGAAGATTAATACCTTGTAGGTTGCTTCATTTGAAAATATTTTTTCCCATTCCTAGGGCTGTCTTTTTGTTTTGTGTTTGGTTTCCTTTGCTGTGCAAAAATGTAGGTTTCACAAGTCGCATTTGTTTATTTTTGTTTTTATTTTCATTACTCTAGGATGTGGATGGAAACATATCTTGCTGCAAATTATGTCAAAAAGTGTCCTGCCTATGTTTTCCTTTAAGAGTTTTTTGTAGTATCCAGTGTTACATTTAGATCTTTAATCCATGTAGAGTTTCTTTTTATATGTATGGTGTTAGGGAGTATTCTAATTTCATTCTTTTACATAGAGCTATCCAGTTTTCCCAGCACAAGTTGTCTTTTCTCCATTGTATATTCTTGCCTCCTCTGTCACAGATTAGATGACCATAAGTGTGGGGGTTTATCTCTCTACTGTCTATCCTGTTCTGTTGATTTATATTTCTGTACTTATCTCAATACCTTAGATTTTGATTACTGTGGCTTTGTAGTATAGTCTGAAGTTAGGGATCCTGATTCCTCCAGCTCTTTTTTTTTTTCTTTCTCAAGATTGCTTTGACTGTTTATAATTTTTTTTTGTTTTTATATAAATTATAAACTTTTTTGTTCTAATTCTGTGAAAAATTCCATTGGTACGTTGATAAGGATTTTACTGAATCTGTATATTGCATTTGGTGGTATAGTGATTTTGATAATATTGATTTTTCCAATCTAAGAACATGACATATCCCTCCATTGTTTGTTTTCTTATATACTGATGTGCTCCTGTGTTGGGTGCATATGTATTTACAATTATTATATCACTTCTTGGATTGATCCCTTAATTCTTATTTAGTAGTCTTTCTTGTCTCATTGTAGTCTTTACAATGGAAAAATAGATTGGGAAAATATAAGAAATGTTTAACAAAGACATAGAAGAACTAAACAAACAAACAAACATAGATGAACAATATAATAACTGAAATGAAGATCACACTTACAAGGAATCAATGGCAGAATACGTAAGGAAGAAGAATGGATGAATGAACAGGAAGATGTAATGGTGGAAATCACCACTGTGGAGAAGAATAAAGAAAAATGATTGAAACAAATCAGGACAGTCTCAGAGACTGCTGGGATAACATTAAATACACAAACATTTGAATTAGAGACGGCACAGAAAAAGAAAAAAAAATGGGGGTCTTGAGAAGATACTTGAAGAGAATATAGTAAAAAATTTCCCTAACATGGGAAAGGAAACAGTCACCAAAGTCCAGGAAGCTAAAACTGTCCCACATAGGATAAACCCATGGAGAAATACATCAAGACACACATTAGTCAAACTAACAATTTAAATACATGGAAAAATATTAAAAGTTATATGGGAAAATGGCAAACAACATTCAAGGGATTTTCCATAATGTTGCCAGCTGAGTATTCAGCAGCAATTCTTCAGGCCAGAGGTAGGTGGCAGGAAATGTTTAAAGTGATGAAAGAATGAAAGCTACAATCAAGAATACTCGACTCAACAAGGCTCTCAGTCATATTTAAGAGGATATGATTAGAAACAACAAAATCGCAAATGAGAAAGCTCACTGGTCAAGGCAAAGATACAGTAAAATGAGGAAGTCAACCACATACATATGATATTAATACTAGCAACTGTGATAAGAGGAGAGTACAAATGGAGGAAATCACATACATATGATATCAATACTAGCAACTGTGATAAGAGGAGAGTACAAATGGAGGAAAGGAGAACTGAATTTGAAATCAAGAGGCCATCATCTGTTGATGGACACTTAGATTATTTCCAAATCTTGACTATTATGAATAATGCTGCAGTGACCATCAGTTCAGTTCAGTCACTCAGTCGTGTCCGACTCTTTGCAACCCCATGGGCTGCAGCACACCAGGCTTCCCTGTACATCACCAACCACTGGAGCTTGCTCAATCTCATGTATACTGAATCGGTGATGCTATCCAACATCTCATTCTCTGTCATCCCCTTCTCCTCCTCTGCCTTCAATATTTCCCAGCATCAGGGACTTTTCCAATGAGTAAATTCTTCACATCAGGTGGCCAAAGTATTGGAGTTTCAGCTTCAAAATAAGTCCTTCCAAAGGATATTCAGTACCGATTTCCTTTAGGACTGAGTGGTTTGATCTCCTTGCAGTCCAAGGGATTCTCAAGAGTCTTCTCCAACACTACAGTTCAAAATCACCAATTCGTCAGCACTCAACTTTCTTTATAGTCCAACTCTCAAACCCATACCTGACTACTGGAAAAACCATAGCTTTAACTAGATGGACTTTTGTTGGCAAAGTAATGTCTCTGCTTTTTAATATGCTGCCTAGTTTGGTCATAGCTTTTCTTCCAAGGATCAAGCGTCTTTTAATTTCATGGTTACAGTCACCATCTGCAGTGATTTTCGGAGACCCCCAAAATAAAGTCTGCTACTGTTTCCATTGTTTCCTCATTTATTTGCCATGAAGTGATGGAACTGAATGGCATGATCTTAGTTTTTCGAATGCTCTGTTTTAAGCCAACTTTTCCCCACTCCTCTTCACTTTAATCAAGAGGATCTTTAGTTCCTCTTCACTTTTTGCTATAAGGGTAGTGTCATCTGTGTATCTGAGATTATTGATATTTCTCCCAGCAATCTTAATTCCAGTTTGTTCTTCATCCAGCCTGGCATTTCTCATGATGTACTCTACATATAAGTTAAATAAGCAGGACTTATTTAAGGCCTTATTTAAGACAAAATACCGCCTTGTTCTGTCCCAATTTGGATCCAGTCTGTTGTTTTATGTCTGGTTCTGACTGTTGCTTCTTGACCTGCATATAGATTTCTCAGGAGGCAGGTAAGGTGGTCAGGTATTCCCATATCTTGAAGAATTTTCAACAGTTTGTTGTGATCTACACAGTCAAAGACTTTGGCATATTCATGAAAGCAGAAATAGATGTTTTTCTGGAACTCACTTGCTTTTTCTATGATCCAACGGATGTCACAATTTGATCCCTGGTTCCTCTTCCTTTTCTAAATCCAGGTTGAACATCTGGAAGCTCATGGTTCACATACTGTTGAAGACTCACTTGGGGAATTTTGAGCATTATTTTGTTAGCATGTGAGATGAGTGCAATTGTGCAGTAGTTTGAACATTCTTTGGCATTGCCTTTCTTTGGGATTGGAATGAAGTTGATCTTTTCCAGTCCTGTGGCATCTGCTGAGCTTTCCAAATTTGCTGGCAAATTGAATGCAGCACTTTCACTGTATCATCTTTTAAGATTTGAAGTAGCTGAACCGGTATTCCATCACCTCTACTAGCTTTGTTCATAGTGATGTTTCCTAAGGCCCATTTTACTTCACACTCCAAGATATCTGACTCTAGGTGAGTGAACACACCATCATGGTTATCTGGGTCATGAAGATGTTTTTGTATAGATCTTCTGTGTATTTTTACCACCTCTTAATATATTTTGCTTCTGTTAGTTCCATATAATTTCTGTTCTTCATTATGCCCATCTTTGCATGAAATATTCCCTTAGTATCTCTAATTTTCTTGAAAAGATCTCTAGTCTTCTATTTCTTTACGTTGATCACTGAGGAAGGCTTTCTTATCTCTCCTTGCTATTCTTTGGAACTCTGCATTCAAATGGGTATATCTTTCCTTTTCTCCTTTACCTTTAGCTTCTCTTCTTTTTCCAGCTTTTTGTAAGGCCTCCTCAGACAACCATTTTCCCTTTTTTCATTTCTTTTTCTTGTGGATGGTCTTTATCACTGTCTCCTGTACAATGCCACAAACCTCTGTCCATAGTTCTTCAGGCATTCTGTCTATCAGATCTAGTCCCTTGAATCTATTTGTCACTTCCACTGTATAGTCATAAGGGATTTGATTTAGGTCAAACCTGAATGGTCTAGTGGTTTTCCTTACTTTCTTCAATTTAAGTCTGAATTTGGCAATAAGGAGTTCATGATATGAGCCACAGTCAACTCCCAGTCTTGTTTTTGCTGACTGTATAGAGCTCCATCTTTGACTGCAAAAAATATAATCAATACCCTCTCCCATTCAGTATGTTGCTTTTTCTTTTCACTGATAGTTTCCTTCCTTGTATTTTATTTTTAGTTTGATATAATCTAATTTGTTTATTTTTTATTGTGCTGCCCTTGCCCTAGGGTAGATAAAAATATATTACTAAGACCAATGTCAATTAGTATCCTGCCTGTGTTTTCAGCCAGGGGTTTATCATTTGAGGTTTCACATTTAAATCTTTACATCATTTTGATTTTATTTTTGTATATGGTTAAAAAAATTTGTCCCCTTTGTTTCTTTTATATATTGCAATATTTAGAAGAAATTGTATTTTCCTCACTATGTATTTATTACTTCATTGTCCTAAATTAAGTAGCCATGTAATTATGGGTTTATTTCTGGGTTCTCTATTTTTTCCATTGAGACATATGTCTATCTTTTGTGCCAGCTCCATACTACTTTGATTAATATAACTTTGTTTCAAAGTTTGAAATCATGGACTGTGATACCCAGCACTGTTCTTTTTAAATATTATTTAATTATTCAGGGCATCTTATTGTTTGTTCAGTGTGAATTTTTCAATTATTTTGTGTAGTTCTGTGGAAAACAAAATGCTGTTGCTATTTAGATAGGAGTTGCATTGAATCTGTAGTTTGCTTTATGGTACTATGGACATTTTAATAATATTAATGTTCTGGTCCATTAGTACGGTATCAGTCATTTCAGTTGCTCAGTCATGTCTGACTCTTTGTGACCTCATGGACTGCAGCATGCCAGACTTCCCTGTCCATCACCAACTCCCAAAGCTTACTCAAACTGATGTCCATCAAGTCAGTGCCATCCAATCATCTCATCCTCTGTTGTCCCCTTCTCCTCCTGCCTTCAGTCTTTCCCAGCATCAGGATTTTTTTCAAATGAGTGTTCTTCACATCAGGTTGCCAAAGTATTAGAGTTTCAGCCTCAGACTCAATCCTTCCAGTGAATGTTCAGGACTGATTTCCTTTAGGATGGACTGGATGGATCTCCTTGCAGTCCAAGGGAGTTCAAGTGTCTTCTCCAACACCATAGTTCAAAAGCATCAATTCTTTGGCATTCAGCTTTCTTTATAGTCCAACTCTTACACCCATACATGACTACTGGAAAAACCATAGCCTTGACCTTTTTTTGGCAAAGCAATGTCTCTTCTTTTTAATATGCTGTCTAGGCTGGTCATAGCTTTTCTTCCAAGGAGCCAATGTCTTAATTTCATGGCTGCAGTCACATTCTGCAGTGAGTTTGAGCCCAAGATAATAAAGTTTCTCACTGTTTCCATTGTTTCCTTATCTATCTCCCCATTTATTTGTGATGTAGTCAATGTCTTTCACTAGTGTCTTATAGTTTTCTGGGTATAAGTCTTTTACCTCAGGTTGACCAGATCTATTTCTAGGTATTTTATTCTTTCTGATGCAATTTTAAATGGGATTGTTTTCTGAATTTTTCTCATAGTTTGTATGTAGTGTATAGAAATGCAAAAAGATTCTGTATATTGATGTTTTGTCTTGTAAGTTTATTAAACTATTAATCTTAATCATTTTACTGGTGGAGTTTTAGCGTTTTCTATATATGGTATCATGTCATCTGTTAATAGTGATAGTTTCACTTCTCTTTCAGTTTAGTTGCTTTCTTTTCATGTATGATTTCTGTAGCTGAAACATCTAATACTGTGTTGAACAAAAGTTCCAAGAGTGCATATCCTTGTTTTCTTCCTAAAATTAGAAGAAAAACTTTTAACTTTTCACCATTGAGTTTAGCTTTTCATCATAATGTTAGCTGTGGTTTTTTAATATTTGGCCTTTATTATGTTTCCTCAATATTTTTGTGGCTTGGTTACTGCTGCTGTTGCTAAGTCGCTTCAGTCATGTCCAACTCTTAGCGGCCTCATGGACTGCAGCCTACCAGACTCCTCCATCCATGGGCTTTTCCAGGCAAGAGTACTGGAGTGGGTTGCCTTTCAATGTGGCTTGGTTGCTGATTCATTTTTATAACTGAATGATATTCCACTGAAGAGAAATATCATAGTTTATCCATCTATGGAAGGACATCTTGCTTTCAGTTTTTGGTGATGATAAAGTTTTAAAAAACATTTTTGCACAGACTTTTGTTTGGTCATAAGTTTTGAAATCAATTTGGCAAATTTCTAGGAGAACAATTACAAGATCATATGCTAAAACTATGTTTAGCTTTGTAAAATGCTGGCAGGCTGTCTTCCAAAGTCTCTGTACCATTTTTCATTCACAGCAGGAATGAAGGAGAGGTCTTATTTCTGATTTCATGCTGGTATTTAGTATTGTCACATTTTTGGATTTTAGCCAGTTTAATTGGTGTGTTGTGCTGTCTCTTTGTAGTTTTTTTTTTTTATTTTTTTTTTAAACTTTACATAATTGTATTAGTTTTGCCAAATATCAAAATGAATCTGCCACAGGTGTACATGTGTTTCCATTCCTGAACCCTCCTCCCTCCTCCCTCCCCATACCATCCCTCCGGGTCGTCCCAGTGCTCTAGCCCCAAGCATCCAGTATCATGCATCGATCCTGGACTGGCATCTTGTTTCATACATGATATTTTACATGTTTCAATGCCATTCTCCCAAATCTTCCCACCTCTCCCTCTCCCACAGAGTCCATAAGACTGTTCTATACATCTGTGTCTCCTTTGCTGTCTCGTACACAGGGTTATTGTTACCATCTTTCTAAATTCCATATATATGCGTTAGTATACTGTATTGGTGTTTTCCCTTCTGGCTTACTTCACTCTGTATAATAGGTTCCAGTTTCATCCACCTCATTAGAACTGATTCAAATGTATTCTTTTTAATGGCTGAGTAATACTCCATTGTGTATATGTACCACAGCCTTCTTATCCATTCATCTGCTGATGGACATCTAGGTTGCTTCTATGTCCTGGCTATTATAAACAGTGCTGTGATGAACATTGGGGTACACGTGTCTCTTTCCCTTCTGGTTTCCTCAGTGTGTATGCCCAGCAGTGGGATTGCTGGATCATAAGGCAGTTCTATTTCCAGTTTTTTAAGGAATCTCCACACTGTTCTCCATAGTGGCTGTACTAGTTTGCATTCCCACCAACAGTGTAAGAGAGTTCCCTTTTCTCCACACCCTCTCCAGCAGTTATTATTTGTAGACTTTTGGATCACAGCCATTCTGACTGGTGTGAAATGGTACCTCATAGTGGTTTTGATTTGCATTTCTCTGATAATGAGTGATGTTGAGCGTCTTTTCATGTGTTTGTTAGCCCTCTGTATGTCTTAGTTGGAGAAATGTCTATTTAGTTCTTTGGCCCATTTTTTGATTGGGTCATTTATTTTTCTGGAGTTGAGCTGTAGGGGTTGCTTGTATATTTTTGAGATTAGTTGTTTGTCAGTTGCTTCATTTGCTATTATTTTCTCCCATTCTGAAGGCTGTCTTTTCACCTTGCTAATAGTTTCCTTTGATGTGCAGAAGCTTTTAAGGTTAATTAGGTCCCATTTGTTTATTTTTGCTTTTATTTCCAATATTCTGGGAGGTGGGTCATAGAGGATCCTGCTGTGATGTATGTCAGAGAGTGTTTTGCTTATGTTCTCCTCTAGGAGTTTTATAGTTTCTGGTCTTACGTTTAGATCTTTAATCCATTTTGAGTTTATTTTTGTGTATGGTGTTAGAAAGTGTTCTAGTTTCATTCTTTTACAAGTGGTTGACCAGATTTCCCGGCACCACTTGTTAAAGAGATTGTCTTTAATCTATTGTATATTCTTGCCTCCTGTGTCAAAGATAAGGTGTCCATATGTGCATGGATTTATCTCTGGGCTTTCTATTTTGTTCCATTGATCTATATTTCTGTCTTTGTGCCAGTACCACACTGTCTTGATGACTGTGGCTTTGTAGTAGAGCCTGAAGTCAGGTAGGTTGATTCCTCCAGTTCCATTCTTCTTTCTCAAGATCGCTTTGGCTATTCGAGGTTTTTTGTATTTCCATACAAATTGTGAGATTATTTGTTCTAGCTCTGTGAAGAATATTGTTGGTAGCTTGATAGGGATTGCATTGAATCTATAAATTGCTTTGGGTAGTATACTCATTTTCACTATATTGATTCTATGTGTCCATAACAGCATATAATATTGACTACCTCTTCATATACTAATCTGTTGCTGGTACATCTATTTCATGAAGTGTCCAAATCATTTCCACATTTTTAATTGTGTCATTTACTTTCACTCCTAAGTGTAAGTTTATATTGTACATTTTTTCTACTAATTTTTTTTCTTTCCTTTTTTTTTTTTTTTTAGGTTTTACATTTATTTTTTTTTTTTTAATTGAAGACTAGTTGCTGTACAGAATTGTGTTCGTTTCTGCCAAACATCAATGTGAATCAGCCATAGGCATACACACGCCCCTTCCCTCTTGAATCTCCCTCCCTTCTCCTGCCCTTCCCATCCCTCTAAGTTGTTACGGACCCCTGGCTGAGTTCCCTGAGTCATACAGCAAACTTCCATTAGCTATTCATTTTATATATAGTAATGTAAGTTTCCATGTTACTCCATGTATCCCACCTCTCCTTCCTCCCCCACCTCCTTGTCCCTAATCTACTGATTTTTTATATATGATTTGCAATTTTATTTCTCCCAGTCAGTGACTACTCCTTACATTTTCTTAACAGTGTCTACAGCAGAGCAGAGGCTTTTCATTTCAATAAACACTCAAATCAATTGTTTTATAGGTTGTAATTTTGGATTTTGTATCTAAAACACATAATCAAACCAAAAATCACATCAGTTTTTGCCTAGAATTTTTTCCTGTAAATGTTATAGTATTATTATTTTTTAAATTTAATTTTAAGATCCACTTTGGGTTAATTTTCGTGAAAGATATGTGATCTATCATCTGCCTCTAGGTTAAATTTTTGGCATTTTTAAGAACCATTTGTTGAGAAAACTGTCATTCATACATTAAATTTTCTTTACTCCTGTCAAAAATTAACTTACTATATTTATGTGATTCCATGACAGGCTTCCCAGGTGGCTCAGTAGTAAGGAATCCTCTTGCCAATGCAAGAGACTCTGGAGATGCAAGTTTGATCCCTGGGTTGGGAAGATCCCCTAGAAGTGGAAATGACAACTCACTCCAGTATTTTTTCCTGAAAAATCCCATACACAGAGGAGCCTGGCGAGCTATATTCCAGATGACTGCAAAGAGTTGGACACAACTGAGTGACTGAAAATACACTACAGGCTTGCTTTTTGTTCCATTAATCCATTTGTCTATTCTTTCACTGATACCATTGTGTCTAATTACAAAAGAGTTGTTATAAGTCCAGAATTAGAATAGTGTCAGTCTTCAAATTTAATTCTTTTTTTTTTATTCTTTTTTTTTCTTTTAAATTTTATTTTATTTTTAAACTTTACATAATTGTATTAGTTTTGCCAAATATCAAAATGAATCTGCCACAGGCATACATGTGTTCCCCTCTTTTCCAGTATTTTGTTGGTAATTTCTGAGCTCCTGCTTTTTCATATAAATTTTTAAATTATTTGTTGGTAGCTGCAAAGCAGCTTGCTTGGATTTTCAATGAAATGGCCTTAGATTTATAAATAAAGTTATTAATAATTGTCATCTTTAATATATTGTCTATTTATGGACACAAAATTACTCTCCACTTACTTAGATGATCTTTAATTTCTTTCATCAGAGCTCTTTCTTTTAAATCTTCCCCATACAAATCTTGGAAATATTTTATGGACATGTATCTGCATGGTTTTTTGTTTGTTTTTTTGTTTGTTGTTTGTTTGTTTGTTTTGCAATTATTGTAATACATGTACCATGGTAATGCTAACCAAAAGATGCTGGAGTAGCTGCATTAATTTCAGACATAGAAGACTTCAGAATAAAGCAAAAAAATTTTAAAAATTATGAAAAAATTATTACAAATAACACAGGGATTAATATTACATGAAGATTTTTTTTGCCCTTTATTTGTTATTGGAGGTTGGGGTTGTTGGGAGGCACAGTGCAAAATAGCCTTGAAGGAGAAGGTCCTTGGGAAAATGGCAAAGGGCCTGAAGTACCCAGGCATTGTTTACTGATAGCTGAAAACCATTTCCTGCCTTTGGCTATGTTTGGTGCCAAAATTTAGTGATTAAATATTAAAGACGTTGCTTGAGAAAATGGGTCATGGATAAACACATGGGTCATTAAGAACACGCTGGTCCTTGAAGTATCATTTACTGATTGTATCTTAGCCTTGTACATGCTCTGCTGGCCGTATGCTCTAAGCTCTTTTTTCCTTGCTCCTATAAAAAGGCTTGACTGCAGAAATAAAGTTGTCAGTCCTTGCAGAGACTGTCCGAGCATTGTTCTTTCAGGTTCTCCATTTCCAAGTCCCGGGGAAGAAAATTCCCACAGGTGGTGCCTGAACAGGGACTTGAAGGAAGACTGAACAAAGGGGCGAGCCCTGCAGAAAGAGATAAGCAGGATGGGACAACATAGCAGTAAGATTCCTTTCATTTCTATAATGCATCACTTTTTGAAACAAAATGGTGTTAATGTTTCAAGAGATCAGTTGAACAAGTGCTATTGTATTTTACTGGAACATAATCCGTGGTTCCCAGAGAAGGGGACACTCGATCTAGACATACGGAAAAGAAAAGGGTTAAGAATCATGTTTTGTGAGCATATCGGCAAGGAGTCCGTATTCCCCCTCAATGGTGGGTTACATGGTCACACATGTGGGCTGTCATAGAACAAATTGAAGGGCATAATGTTGATCTGGAAGTGGAGACTGTTAAATCTTTACATGAATATGAGCTTGAGGAACAAGATACGCAAGGTGCTTTGAAATATAAGAATGTTATGCTCAATCAGACACAATCCCTGGAAAAACAGCTCGGAGACGTATATATACAGGATGTGTCGAAGCCGAAACCACTTAGAGCGGAGGTCATTTCATTTAACGGACAGCCCAAATCTGAGGTTTTCCCTTCTGCTCCGCCGGTAACAGCAGTTGCTAACTTTTCTCGTACTAACCATTTCACTCCTCCTCGGGAGATGCCTGCTTGCGCTTTCGCTTTCCCAATACAGTTTGATCAACCTGCCCAAGGCCAGAATGCTTGGGCTGGTTTAGATTTTGGTATGTTGTCTAGCTTTAAGAAAGCATGCACTCTGTATGGACCTACTTCTCCTTACTGTGTAGAATTCCTCAGAGGTTGAGCTGATCATTGGATGCCATATGATTTTTTTTCAAGTAGCAAAGATGGTTCTAAATCCTCAACAATTACTTCAGTGGCAAATGTGGGTTGGTGATGAAGCCTGACAAATGATGATTGACCAGCAATCTCCTGGTAACCCCGCCAATTTAACCTATGATATACTCACTGGAATGGAAGCCATGGCCGATATGACTGTGAAATTAGCTAATATTACCCCTCAGATGTTGTATTTCGTTAAAGAAATTTCTTGCAGAGCATGGGCAAAGGTTGATAGTGTTAACTCTGATGGTTCATTTGTCAAGATTACCAAGGGACATGAGGAGGAATATGCCCAATTTATAGGAAAATTAAAGGATGCCGTCAAAAAATCTATCAAAGATGAAACCTTACAAAATATTATTTTAAAACAACTTGCCTTTGAAAATGATAATGAGGAATGTCAATCCATGCTTAGACCAATTCGAGAAACTGGTTCTCTTATGGAATATTTGAAAGCTTGTAGAGATATTGGATCTATGTCCCATAGAGCAAAATTAGCAGCACTAGAAACTTTTAATGTGCAAAAGGCTGCCAATGCTAAATGTTTTAACTGCAGGAAGGCTGGCCATATGAAAAAACAATGCCACATGCCAGTACAAACAGCTAAAAATAATACTACTTCTAATAAAAAAAAGACCCCCAGGAATTTGCCCAAAATGTAAAAAGGGATTCCATTGGTTGAATGAATGTTGTTCCAAATTCAATAAGGTTGGAAATGCATTAACTACAGAGGCACAACAAAAACAACAGGGAAACTAATAAAGGGGCTATCCTCAGCCCCACTACAAAAGGAGGACCTCACATCATGACACTACAAGCAGCTACATCTAAGAGTGCTTGCATTGATATACCTAGTCCTTATGACATGGAGTTAATAGAACTATACAATCCTCATAAAATCCCTACTGGATATTACAGTCCGATCCCACCTGGAACAGTTGGACTAATTTTGGGACGTAGCAGCTGTACAATGAAAGTTTTAGTAGTGCTGACTGGAGTTGTGGATGAAGATTATGAAGGAGAGATACATGTCATGGTGAATGTCATAAAATTAGGAAATATATATCTACAAAAAGGGGAACGCTTTGCACAATTATTACTTTTGCCATACGTCAGACCATTGAGGGCATTTGCTAAAATTAGGCAGGGGAGTTTTGGTAGCACCAATCTTACCGCCACACTATCTACCTTATTAAAGGAACATCAAAAGCCTATGCTTACTGTAAAGATATGGGGAAAAATTTCACAGGTATGTTGGATACAGGAGCTGACATTTCCATTATTAGAATTGAAGAATGGCCCCTTGAATGGGGTAAGACTGTGGCTCCTTCCAGACTGTTAGGGATAGGTGAGGCTGATGTTACACAAACTTTCGTCAGTGCATCCTATTTACAAGCTTATGGTCCCGATCAAATTGTAGCTTACATCAAACTGTATATTACCAGTATCCTTATTAATTTGTGGGGAAGGGGTTTTCTTGAACAAACAAAAGCTACAATCTCTCTAAATGAGCCTATTTAGTGGGGGCCATTGTTAACACCACTGCCTCTCGATTGGGAATCTGATGCCCCAGTATGGACACCTCAATGGCCCCTAACTAAAGAAAAGTTGGCAACTCTCACACAATTAGCAAATGAACAACTACAGAAAAATCATATAGAGCCTTCATTTTCCCAAGGGAACTCTCACGTTTTTGTAATAAAAAACAAATCAGGAAAATGGCAAATGTTGATAGATTTAAGAAATGTTAATAATACTATAACTTCTATGGGGCACTTATAACCTGGATTGCCCTCCCCTTCCATGGTGCCAAAAGGATGGTCTGTAATTATTATTTATTTACAAGACTGCTTTTTTTTTTTTTTACTATACCTTTGCATCCTAAAGATAGAAAACATTTTGCTTTTTCAGTTCTTTCTATAAATCACATGGCTCCTGTTAAAAGATTTCAATGGAAGGTTTTACCTCAGGGAATGATGAACTCTCCTACCATTTGCCAATATCTCATATCTGTTTTATTACAACCCAGTAGAAATAAATATCCTACTGCCTTCATAATTCATTGTATGGATGATATACTCCTCTCCATGGAATCTGAACTCTGTTTACAACAATTATATGATAAAGTCACTACCACTCTTCAAAATCATGGCCTGCTTGTTGTGCCAGATAAGATTCAATTGAAAGCACCCTTTAATTACTTAGGACATGTTATGGAAGAATCTAAGATAAAACCTCAAAAAACTCAAATCTCTGTACATTCTCTACGCACGTTAAATGATTTTCAAAAGTTGATAGGAGATATTAATTGGCTTTGGCCGTCTATTGGCATTCCCACCTATGCATTACAAAATTTATTTAAAACTTTAGAGAGACCTCCTGACCCTAATAGTCCTAGACAGCTAACAAAAGAAGTGGAAGAAGAATTAAAATTTGTTGAAAAATGCATTCAACAATCTTTCACAACTCAGCTGGATCATACCCAACCCGTCTGTTTATATATATATTCCCCACCAAACATTCACCTACTGCAATCATAGCTCAATACAGCCTGATAGAATGGGTATATCTACAGACTAAACAGTTAAAAAAAAAATCTTATCATACATTGAGAAAATAGGGCAGCTAATTGTATCAGGAAGGAGCCGTGTACAAACCTTAACTGGATTTGATTCATATGCAATACATGTCCCCTTGACAAAAAAGGAATTACACATTGCCTTACAGTATAACAAGACCATGCAAATAGAGTTAAGTGATTTTCAGAACGTTATCTCATTCCATTTGCCAAAAGGAAAATTGTGGGACTTCCTACAATTTACTAAATTTGTAGTAACTAATATCATTGCCTCCCAGCCTATTTCAAATGCACCTACCTATTTCATTGATGGCAACAAGAAAGGCATAGCTGGGATCGTCGGCCCTGATATCAAAGAGAAATTACCCACTACCTATTCTTCAGTACAAAGAGTTGAATTGTATGCTTTATATGCTCTTTTGTCTCTTCAACCATTATCTTTCAATGTATATACTGATTCCAAATACCTTGCTTCCCTTTTCCCTGATTTTGTTACCGCCGTTTTATACAACCTAGATGAAGAATTATATATTCTCTTTTCAAGGACTCAAGCCTTAATTTGATCACGTACGGAACCTTTCTTCATTACACATATACGTGCTCATTCAGGTTTACCTGGCCCCCTGGCAGCAGGAAATGATGCTGTTGATAGGTTCATAGCTCCTGTCTTACGTCTGCTATTGACGAACACGCTAATCTTCATACCAATGCTAAAAGATTGCACTCTAAATACCATATTCCCTTCACTGAAGCAAGACATATCATTAAATCCTGTGACGTCTGCGCTCCTCTGCCCTTATGTACCACAGTTTCGGGAGTTAATCCTCATGGGCAACAGCCTAACTCCCTTTGGCAATCTGACTTCACTCATTGCTCCTTAGGAAAGTTCTCTTTGCTTTTTGTCTCAGTTGATACATTTTCAGGTTTTATATAGGCAGTGCCTGTCTCTTCAGAATCCAGCAAACACACCATTTCCATGCTTTTACTCACCTTCCCTGTTATGGGGATACATTTGGTCTTAAAAACAGATAATGGGCCTGCGTTTACCTCTCACTCGTTTCATTCATTTCCAATGCAATGGAACATAACGCACATCACGGGGATACCCTATAATCCCCAGGGTCATCATACTCTTAAAACTCATTTATTAAAACAGAAAGGGGGAATATGGAAGAGAAGATACACTTCTTATTCTATGAACCCTCAATTGTTATTATCTTTAACTCTTTATTCATTAAATTTTTTAAATGTAATAAAAGATAGTTCTGATACTCGTGCAGACAGACATTTTGCAGAGGAAAACAGTAAGAAACTGTTAGAAGTCAACACACCAATATGGTATGAACAGTTTAATCAATGGTTGCCAGGAATCTTACGACTCCTAGGCAGAGGTTACAGTCTTGTAGTTGCAGATGGAGAAGAAATCTGGGTTCCACTTCGCCATGTTTGTTACTGAGAAGGACCCCAAGAGTGGACTCCCCCAACAGGTGACACAGCTGATGTGAAGGGTCTCGTCAATGACCATAGAGGAGCCAAAGAGAAAACGTCAACATATGAACCCCTACCTGACATGGGCTCAGGTAAAAAACGACTCCTCAGGCTGAACAAACACTGAAGGTTACTGGAACTCCCATGACTCCAGATAAGCTGTTTCTGGCAATGCTAGCTGTTCTCTCTTGCTCCTCTGGGGTAAGTGTGAAATATCTTTACTGGGCATACCTACCTAATCCACCCTTGTTGTCCATACTGGATTGGGTCAACAAGGCTCCTGTGGTATTCACCAATGACAGCCTGCACTTCCCAGCTCCATGGTCAACACAAAGACCAATTCATGAAGAAGATGAAGGAAGAAAAATAAATATTTCTATTGGATTCAAAACCTTACCCATATGTTTCGGATTTCACCCTTTATGCATAACTATATTCCCCCAATGGTGGGCTTACTCAGCACACAATGGTTCTGCCTATCGTATAGGAATGTTTGCAACCACATCCTTCCTGCTAAATGGCTCTGAGAGGCATTATCCTGGACAAATAGTTAACTATATTAATTCACTCTTCCAGCCTGAAGAACCAATATGTGATGTTGTATCATGGAGAAGGAAGCAATCAATTCAATCTCTATATTGGTCAGATTGTCAGGGACAGTTTGGGAAAATCTCTATCATTCAGCAGAATCAATTTATATTTAAATTCATTGACTGGGGGCCCCACAGATTGTTTGTGAACTGCTCTGAGGAACAGGAAAAGAACCATAACTGTTCCTGGTATAATAAGTCCAATGTGTGGGGATTTCATAAGACCAATACTAGCTTTTGGACTGATAAAGACATACTGTTAAATTGGTATAATGGAGGATTGTCTCCACCTTGACCCAGAATCATAGTCCCTACTGTGGGACCTGAGCAATGGCGCGTGTGGAAGATTCCTGCTGCACTGGAGCGCTTTGCCAGTGTGTATGGGACTGTGAAAGCCTTAAAACCTCAAAACTATACCTTTTTATACAATAGTACAGGTTATATCCAATCTTGTGTGTACCTCCCAAACATGTTTATTGTGGGTAACTTTGATATGGATCTTTCTGCTAAAATTGTTAACAGTACAGCATGTGCCTTGTATACGTGTTTAAACCATACTATTTCATATCATAATGTCAACATTGCAATGGTCAAGCAAAGATCTGAATTGTGGCTTCCTGTTAACCTAACAACCATGGACTGACTCTGTATTTCTCTCAGTTTTGCTCAAATATGGCTTAAGGAGGTCAAAGTGCATAATAGGATGGATTATTGCTGTATCCTTAGTCTAATATCTATTGTTACAGTAGGAACCCTATCTGGTATGGCACTACACAATTCTATACAGAATCATGATTTTATAACTGCTTGACACAAAGATTCCCATAATCTCTGGACTCAACAAGCTCAAATAGATCAGCAATTGCAAACATGAATTAATGAATTACAAACAGTGGTAATTAATATCAAGGAGATCAAGTACAGCAACTTACTTTCCTAACACATATATGTTGTCACTGGAATTTTACTTCTTTCTGTCTGACTAACATGCCCTATAATGGCACTGAGTATCCTTGGGACAAAGTTAAAGTGCATTTTCAGGATCTCATGGATAACTCAAGTTTGGACATCAACCTTCTAAAACAACAAATTGCTAATTTTCAAGTTAAAATACCTAAGGAATTATATAGCACCCAATTTTATGATATTTTAACCAAAACATTATCCTCTCTGGATCCCAGAACTTGGTTTTCAGGAGGCAACTTTTTTATGTATGTATTAATTGCTCTGCTTTTTGTCATTGTTTGTAGGATACAGATGTCTCTACTCAAGACTCTGGGCCTCCCACAGTGGAGTCCAACTAGCAGCTGCCATGCTTAAACTAAAAACAAAAGGAGGATATGTTGGGAGGCACTGTGCAAAATAGCCTTGAAGGAGAAGGTCCTTGGGAAAATGGCGAAGGGCCCAAAGTACCCAGGCATTGTGTACTGATAGCTGAAAACCATTTCCTGCCTTTGGCTATGCTTGGTGCCAAAATTTAGTGATTAAACATTAAAGACGTTGCTTGAGAAAATGGGTCATGGATAAACACATGGGTCGTTAAGAACACGCTGGTCCTTGAAGTATCTTTTACGGATTATATCTTAGCCTTGTATATGTTCTGCTGGCCATATGCTCTAAGCTTTTTGTTCCTTGCTCCTATAAAAAGGCCTGACTGCAGAAATAAAGTTGTCAGTCCTTGCAGAGACTGTTCGACCATTGTTCTTTCAGGTTAGCTGTTTCCAAGTCCCAGGGAAGAAAATTCCCACAGGGGTCTCAGGTGAAACTATTGCAAATAATATTCTGGATCATAAACATGACATATACAGAATAGCTAAATGATTTCTAAGGATAACAAATTAATTAGATAATTATTTGTATTAGATTGTTATTCAAATCATTAATATATGTTACTAAATAATATTGCACAGATTTTACTTAAGAAGAGGTCTTCAGTGTAATAAATAGGAAATTTAGAAAAGAATCCTCATAACTTAAGATATTACCTATTGAATAATAAAAGTTACATATATCAGTTGTTTTTAAATGCTATTAATAGAACCATAGACATAACAACTTTTGAAATGTGTATTGTACAGAATCAAATTCCATTATGGTTAAAATGTTTTCAAAATGTATTTAATTTTTATAGTCATCTGTAAACTGTTTCTGAGAAAATTCAGTGAAATAAAAATAGATCATGTAGCACAATCATCCTAATATTACAGAATGAAAACTTCATTTTGAAAAAAGAAATGAATAAATGGTAGAAAGAGCGAAAGATGTTTGCCTACAAATGTTAGTCATTTTGCTCTTACCTATTTGAAACATTATTTATGAAGTATTTTATGGATATGATTATGCTTATTGAAAAACACACTTACCTGTTACTACACTTCTGCTCTGGTCTTAGACATGGGAAATGTTAGTAGAACAGTGATAAAAGATTAAATAAGTGGAAAACTATAGTTGAGGGTATGTGTCAGGACATGTTGTCTTCAAACCAGGAAAAAAGCTAGATAAGATTAATATCCAAGTTGACAAACAAAACATTGATCCAGTTACAGTGAAAGACTGAAGAAAATATTTTTTTGAACAACCTGAAGCACCTTGAAATGCAACTCCTGGTTACAAAAGCATAGTGGCCACAGTAGTGCCCCAAATTGTCTATGACAATTGCAATTAAACTGAGCTGTGGCGATATTTGTAATCTGAAATGAACATATAAGCATTTCCAATTCCCTACTATGTTTGTTGTGTACTTCACAATGCAAATTTTAGAAATGTCAGGGAAACCTTTTAAGTTTGGAAACTTGAAAGCCCACCTTGACTGGCTCCATTTGAAAGAAGGCAAGCCATATTGTTCTCAAATTGAGTTACTATCTTGCATTTCCACAGAGTAAATCTTCAGTGAAGGACTTGTATTGTTTCCTGCATACCCAGTGTAAAATAATGCATTTCACTTGAAAAAAGAATGCACACAATGAAGGTTCCTTTACTCCACAAAGGATAAAGAGAGTCCTGTACAAGAGATTCAGGTTATAATGAAAGAATGAAGAGCCCTACAAAATGGAGCTCAAATTGAGCTTTTCTGCTTTCTTATAAATGAATCTGGAAAACTTCCCAGATCATTACTGCTTTTATAAGGCAATATCCGAACGGTGAGGCTGAAATTGGAGTGAAAATAAAAGAGCTTAGTCTCATCACCAATGCAAGGGCTTTGGATGTTGAATTCGTTCTAGTGTTGCCCAAGTATGTTCAGGAATTTTTACACCTTCATTGAGCCACCTGCAAAACTCTCTCATAACATACTCAATATAAGACACCTAAAGAATTCATTATTCTGAATAGACCAGTAAAAAAGAGTGACCTTTATGCTTTTCATTTAAATCTAAAAATAATGGAAAAGATTATGTCATATTAAAGTCTTAAATAATTCTTGAACACTTTTCAATTTTGTAAAACAAAGGGAAATTATCCCTGGCCTTTAACCCTAAATTCGGCTTCATTCTTTTCCTTGAATTTTGAGTTTAGAAAACAAATGGTCAAACCATCTAATAATTTGCTCTATAATTCATATCTTCCACATAAAATTTAATTTATGCATAGAACCTAAGCATAGACATTTAGAAATGAACAAATTTGTTTGACAGTTTAAGCCTAGCAGTCAGGCAATAAAAGAAGTCCCTAAAATCTTAATGAAACTTTTATTTATTTTTATTTTTGACTCTTTTATATTATATATATTATTGGATAACTTTAATTGTATATATTGAATAGCAGTTACAATTGTTTTAAAAATATATATATATTTTTGAAATCCAGCCCCATATGATTCCCAGATGAGAACAAATATTTACAGTCCAAAGTACTGAGCTTCTTTTTCTTTGCTTAAAAAATCAGTTATCTCTATATGAACTTCCCTCTTTTGTAAGCAGCCTTAAAGGAAGTCTTTTCCTTCCTGTAGTGGTTCAGAGACCTGGAAATGAAATATAGGTATTTTTCACCACTGAGACCCTAGAATTATACTAGCTCCAGGCAAGTCAAAGAGTAGGAGATTTACCTTGAGGATACATAGTCATTTAGGTTTCCCTCCTGTGGCCAGTGGTTCACTCCCTCTTGGCAGAAAATCTATGTAAATCTTAGAGGAACACAAACTCGTTCGGATTAAGGTAAGGATCCAGACATTCATGAAAACAAAAGATTGATTAAATAAAGCTTGAAAAGTTAATGTATATATATAAAATTTTATTCAATATGTATTTTATTGCATATATCTGACACATAAGGAAGAAATGCATTAGAATCATGACAAAATGATTGAGTTGCTCTTTAAATATGTTTTTCAATATAAATCTGTAATAAAATCATTTATAAAAATATTATATTAATTCCCAATGTCAACATTTATTTGTTAATGAAAAAATTAAATGTTCTTTACTACGAGTTCAGAAAAATGATGTCACCAAAGCTTACTATTCTTGCAAAGTTTGGAAGAAATCTTATATGTTCATGGTGAAAATTCTAGGAAACTATATTAAATCAGAAATATATTGTGTTACACTCATATAATAAACTGTTGTCCAAGATATATATATATATCTTATATATATAAAATGCACACACACACATATATATATAAGCTTCCAAGGTGGCACTAGTGGTAAAGAACCTGGCTCTCAATGCAGTAGATGCATGAGATGTGGGTTCAATCCCTAGGTCAGGAATATGCCCTGGAGGAGCACATGGCAACTCACTCTAGTATTCTTGCCTGGAGAATCCCATGGACAGAGGAGCAACAACTTGGACACAACTGAAGTAACTGAGTGCACACACACACACACACACACACACACATAGACACTTCAATTAACCACCCACAGAAAAATAAAATGCAGTCATGAATAGAATATCCATTTGATTGAAAAATTAAAATGTGACACTAAGAGGAAGTAAATATGAAATATTTCTAGTATCTTTTAAAGGACTCCAGTGTTTAGCCTTGTTCATTTTGTTGATCACATTTTGATAGATATATTAAATGAATACATGTTGAACTCTTACTAATTTATTCTCTTTTAAAACTGTCCCATTTCAAAGAGTGATGTTCTAAGTAATGATATCATTGTATCAGCTTATGGTGATTAATCTAAATTTTGACATTATTCCCAGAAATTCTATTTTCAGTGTTAATTCTTCCAGTAACAATTAAGATAATATTCACATATTTATTGAAATAAAATGTTTTGTAAGCATTTTTACAAACTAACAAAAAGGGGAATTCAAAAAATCAATATTTCTATGAAATCAAGATGACTATTTTTCAGCAAATAAAATATAACTAAAACCTAGAATAATAAGCTCCCTAACAAAAATCTGTATTTCATAATGGAATTTTAAGCATTCTAATATGGGTATAGCAAATGTTTTTAAATTAATACAAATGTATTAGGGAATTTCATTTTCAAATGCATACACCAGTATTAACTTAATCTTTTCTAATTTTCTCTTGAATACTTTTGTTTCAAAATTCTGAAAATAAATTTTAGACTTTGTTTTAAATATATTATCTGTTACTATACACCAACCTTATGGATTCAAAACCTTCCAATCTCTTCTTTCACTCTGTAAAGGTTCTTCATTCCTTATTTTTTTTAATATAAATTTATTTATTTTAATTGGATGGTAATTACTTTACAATATTGTGTTGGTTTTGCCATACATCAACATGAATCCTCCATGGGTGTACATGTGTTTCAATTCTTAATGTAACATTCATTAAAAACATTTCATTGTGAACTAATATTCTCAAAATAAATAGATATTTAGCATAATAAAATGATAAGCATAATTTCTTGACTCCATTTGTGATCATATATATAATATTAACAATGAATAATCTCTATTAATAGGAAAAGACAATTTATGATATTATATTAAGTAAATATAAATATGAAGAGAAGACAAATCCAGGAAACTAAGAAACAATAGCTACAAGCTTGAATCTATTTTTACTCAAAGTAAAAATACTCTCCTTACCTCAGTGAAATACTTTTTAAAAAATTATCTCTTTTAATGTGTTTATGTATAAGACTTCAGTTGGCACTTAAAGTATATGTATCTATCTATTTAACTGAGATGTTGGCAGATGATTATATATGTTTCCATGTATGAGTTGAAAATGTTTAATTTGTATTGACTCAAATTTAAATTGATTAAGACAGTTTTAAATAGATGGCAAAATACATTTTAGATTCTGGATGTTGAATAACATTTTTTCCCCTCATGAAGCACACTTAGAACACTTTCCAACACATACTAGATCTTTAAAAGCAAATAAAAATTCTAATGGAATTTTAATTAACCACAAGTAAAAAAATAATTCAAAATCATATGACTTTGTAGCTCCATTAATCTAGATACATTATGTTTCAACATGGGCTGGAAATATTTTTTCAGCCTTTTACTACATACTTAAAGTAGAAATATCAATAACCTCAGATATGCAGATGACATCATCCTTATGGCAGAAAGTGAAGAGGAACTAAAAGTCCTCTTGATGAAAGTGAAAGAGGAGAGTGAAAAAGTTGACTTAAAGCCCAACATTCAGAAAACTAAGATCGTGGCATCTGGTTCCATCACTTCATGGCAAATAGATGGGGAAACTGGAAATAGTATCAAAATTATTTTGGGGGGCTCCAAAAGCACTGCAGATGGTGACTGCAGCCATGAAATTAAAAGATGCTTACTCCTTGGAAGGAAAGTTATGACCAAACTAGATAGCATTTTCAAAAGCAGAGACATTACTTTTCCAACAAAGGTCCATCTAGTCAAGGTTATGGTTTTTCCTGTGGTCATGTATGAATGTGAAAGTTGGACTGTGAAGAAAGGTGAGCACCGAAGAATTGATGCTTTTGAACTGTGGTGTTAGAGAAGACCCTTGAGAATCTGGACTGCAAGGAGATCCAACCAGTCCATTCTAAAGGAGATCAGTCCTGGGTGTTCATTGGAAGGAATAATGCTAAAGCTGAAACTCCAATACTTTGGCCACCTCATGCAAAGAGTTGACTCATTGGAAAAGACTCTGATGCTGGGAGGGACTAGGGGCAGGAGGAGAGGGGATGACAGAGGATGAGATGGCTTGATGGCATCAGTAACTGGATGCACATGAGTTTGGGTGAACTCTGGGAGTTAGTGATGGATAGGGAGGCCTGGCATGCTGCTATTCATGGGGTCACAAAGAGTTGGACACGACTGAGCGACTGAACTGAAGTGAACTGAACTGATATGTATCTATCTATTTAACTGAAATGTTGAAAGATGATTATATTTGTTTCCATGTATAAAATAATTTCAAATGTACTGTGTAGACATAGAAACGTGGAGTTGATAAGTAAGATACTTATAGAGAAATCATTAAATTAAAAAAAAAATATCTAAGGTAAAAAGTATGCAAAATTTCATACAGAAGGGAAAAAATGTCAGTGTGAAAGAGAAGACAGTTGTATATATGTAAAACAAATATCATGAGGAAAGGCTTGAGATGGTGAGGAAATCCGCCAATTAAGAAGGAATTGGCCAAGCACTCTCTAGTATTGTCAGATTAGTTTCTCAAATGAATAACATTGCACATGCTCAGGATGGGGTAAACAAAAATAAATCCTTAATGAAATTTCAAGTAAATAGCCCATTTTTTATGTAAGGAACTAGGAAAAGAACAAATCAAAGGCCTAAGTTAGTTGAAGAAAAGATTAGAGCAAAAGCAATTTAAATAGAGACTAAAAAAAAAAAATAGAAATCATCAATGAAACTTCAAAGTTGCCTATTTGGAAAGATACACAAAATTGATAAACATTTAGTCAGATTCATTAGGAAAAAAAGAGACAGCTCAAATGAATAAAACTGGAACTGAAAGAAAAGAAGTTACAATGGACCCCACAGAAATACAATGAATCATAGGAGATTACTAAACATTTTTATTCTCCAGTAAAATGAACAAGCTAGAAAAAAATGGATAAACTTCTGGAAGCATACAATTTCCTAAGACAATGTGAACAGATCAAACAGATAATCACCGGGAACAAATCTGAATCAGTTTAAAAAAAATTAAAAATCAAAAGTACAAGAACAAAAATTTCAGATGAATTCCAAATATTTAAAATATATTAATGTCTATTCTTCTCAAATTGTTCTCCAAAATTAGAGAGGGAACATTTTCAAACTCATTCCTTAGGCCAGCATCATCCTGATACCAAAACCAGAAAAGGACACAAGCCAGTATCACTAATGAACATAGATGCAAAATCTTCAACAAATTATTAGCAAACCAAATCAATAATATATTGAAAGGATTATACACCTTGATAATATGGGGATTAACCCACTGATGCAAAGATGGGTTAATATTCAAAAATTAATCAATGTGATACACTACCTTAACAAATTGAACAAAAATTATATGATCATCACTGGAGAGGCAGAAAAAGCTATTGATAAATTTCAGCATCCATTTATTATAAAAACTCTCAACAAAGTGGTTGCAGAGAAAGCATACCTCAACATAATAAAAGGCACATATGACAAATCTACAGTCAACAGTATGCTCAATAGTGGAAAGCTCCAAACACTTTAAGATCAGGAGTAAGACAGGGATGCCTACTCTACATCACTGTTGTTCAATATACTATTTGAAGTCCTAGCCATGGAAATTAGAAGAGAAAAATAAGCTGAAAGAATCCAAATTGGAAGGGAAGTAAAACAGGTCACTGTTTTCAGATAGACTGATACTATACAGAAGAATTGAAGATGACACATACATGCGGAAAGGTACATCATGTTCATGAACTGAAAGAATTGGATATTGTTAAAATGACAATACTCCCTAAGGCAATCTACAGGTTTAATGAAATTCCTATCAAAATACCAATAGCATTTTTCACAGAACTGGAACAAATCTTTCTAAAATTTGTATGGAGCCATAACAGACCAACAAACACCATAGCAATCTTGAGGGGAAAAAAATAAGCTGGAGTTATCACACTCCCAGATTTGAAACAACCATGACAAAATAATCAAAGTAATATGGTACTGGCATAAAAGCAGACATATAGATCAATGAACAGAATAAGAAGCCCATAAATAATATAGTCAATCTGATAAATGAGTCATAAATATAATGCTGGGAAAAGCAGCCTCTTTATAAATAGTATTTCAAAAACTGGCTGCTATTTGCAAATGAATCAAATTGGACTACTCTCTCATAATATATACAAAAAATGAACTCAAAATTGATTAAAGATTTAAATGTAAAACCTGAAGTCATAAAACTCCTTAAAATATATATATGTTCTTTGATTCTTTGACATCTGTCTTCCCAATGTTTTTCTTTTTTTTTTTTTTTTGGATCTGTCTCTTCATTCAAGGGAAACTGAAGAAAAATAAACTAATAGGATTATGTCAAACTACCAATCTTTTGTACAGAGAAGAAAACTATCAACAAAAGGAAAATGTTACCTACTGACTGGGGAAAGAGATTTACAAATGATATATCTAATTAAGGGTTAATATCTAAAATACATAAAGAATTTATACAACTGAACGTTAAAAAAATGATTTAAAAATGGGCAAATCATCTGGATAGATGTCTTTCCAAAGAACACATACATACAGATGATCAACACAGACAAGAGAAGATGCTTAGCATCTCTAATCATCATGGAAATAAAAATGGAAACCACAATGAGCTATCACCTCAAACATGTCATAATACCTATTATCAAAAAGGCAACAAATAAGTGTTGGCAAGAATGTGGAGAAAAGGGAGCCATCCTGTTCTATTGGTGGAAATGTAAATTTTGGTATAGTCACCATAGAAAATAGTATGGAGGTTCTTCGGAAAATTAAAAACAGAACTACCACAAAATGCAGCAACTTCACTTTAGCATATTTTTCCAAAGAAAACTAAAACACTAACTTGAAAAGATGTATGTACCCTTATGTGCATTTCAGTATTTTTCACTATAACCAAGATATGAAAACAATGTAGGTGTCTGTTGATAGGTGAATCAGCATAGAAAATAGTGAAATATTGCCATTTGTGACATGGATGAACTGAGAGGTATTATGCTAAGGAAATTATTCAGACAGAAAAGGACAAAAGTATGATTTCACTTATATGTGGAATTTAATAAAAAATAAATGAGCAAACATAACAAAACCATAATAGGATCATAAATACAGACAACAAACAAATGGTTGCCAGAGAGGAAGGGTTGGAAGGTTGAGTGTAATAGGTTAGGGAAACTAAGAGTGTAATTAGCTCCCAGTTACAAAATAAATAAATCAAGGGGATGAAACGTTCAGCATGGGGAATATAGTCAGTATTAATGTAATACTCGGATAAGGCAATGGCACCCCACTCTAGTACTCTTGCTTGGAAAATCCCATGGACGGAGGAGCCTGTTGGCTGCAATCCATGGGGTCGCTAAGAGTCGGACACGATTGAGTGACTTCACTTTCACTTTTCACTTTTCACTTTCATGCATGGGAGAAGGAAATGGCATCCCACTCCAGTGTTCTTGCCTGGAGAATCCCAGGGACAGCGGAGCCTGGTGGGCTGCCGTCTAAGGTCACACAGAGTCGGATACGACTGAAGTGACTTAGCATAGCATTAGCAATGTAACACTTTTGTATGGTGACAGTGAAACACATTTCTGAGTATTAACATGAATTACATTTCATAATAATAATATTGAGTAATGAATGACATTTGTAAAATTGCTATACAATATGATAGAATAGAATAGAAATTTTGTAAAGTTTAGAACACCGTAAATAGTAATGCATAGTATGTGCAGTAAATTTCATATTAAA
Source organism: Bos indicus (assembly GCF_029378745.1). Lineage (NCBI taxonomy): Eukaryota > Metazoa > Chordata > Mammalia > Artiodactyla > Bovidae > Bos > Bos indicus. The sequence goes on from NC_091771.1 coordinate 7,244,244, forward strand.
AAGATCACAGAAACTAATCACAAGAAGAACACACTTCAGAACAATAGTTACAAGTGTGAGAAGGAGAAAGAAGGGGGGATTTATTCATAAGTGGCCTAGCAGTTCATAACTGTCCCCATTAACAGAGGAGAGAGACAAAGAGAGAGCAGGGGATGGAGAGCACTTATTTCTTATATTGCTTTTGAGCTTTCTGAATATTTAAAGTTTCTCACAATTAAAAATATTTTACAACTGTACACATTTTTCATATTACTATATTCTTTGGATATGATCTTGTGTACAGTTCTTTCAAAATACGAGGAAGAAAAACAGTATAAAACCAAATCAATGAACTTATTGCACAGGAGCAAATGTAATATTGAGAGCATAAATTGCTAGACAGTGGAGATTTTAAGGTAAAACTTTAAAATAACAACTTTAATTTCAAAAATTGATTTCAGATAGGCCATCCTGCACAGTTCCAAAATATTCTCTGAAACATTAAAACCATTTTGATATCAATTTATAGGAACTAGTTACGTAACTTGTGATCTAACAAGTGATATAACACTTGCAACTCCCTCTTCCCAAAAGGGAAACACCTTTTCACATACTGCTTTATAATGATCATCACACTATACTGAAAAGTTACAAAACAAAACAAAGTAAGGGGCAGAATGATGTTTCACATATGAGATTTCTATGGACAATTTCATATTGAGAAATACATTAACAAAAGTAGGTATGGATCCTGATTTTATTTAAGGCTGACTACTGCAACATTAAAAAATATGAAAAGTGTCGAATCATATAGCCATCTGCTATTAAAGACCTGACTTAGCTTGGTAATTTCTTCATGTCAAAGTATCTGATGATATTCTAAAGTATAGAAGTATGGAGATTTAGCAATGCTCTAATTAAAACTGCAGCTTTAGTGCACCAGATGAAGACTATTTCAGGATAAATTAATATCAATTAAAAAAGAAGAAACTAGCCTGAGTGTTTGTGGGAAGTAGCAGAGCAGTCCTGAGGGGTAGAATAATTTGTTTTGTGGCCATAGCAGCACAAAAAGTATACATTGTGTACCAGTGTCAATTAGAAGAAGTTAATGAGATCTAAAAAGCTACACAATAAAGCAGGTATCCTAGGACTCTCCAACTTTTGATTAGACTGAGACAAACTAAATTCTTTGTGGTGAATAACACAATGTGTTAAAGCTCAATGAACAAATGCACTAATAAAGGAAAATACATGTAAAAAATTACTTGCATATGATCACAATAAAAAAAGTTGAAAACATATTTCATAAGGAGAATATTTATCTGCTTAAATATTATCAAAAGTATTTTGAAATATTTAGCATATAGTAAATTCATGCTTGCTGAAAATTCTTCACAAAGAAAATTCCTATATGAATGAATATACTTTCTTCTCGGACTTTGAAAAAAAAAGTTATTGAATAAGTTGGCTCTAAAAATACTTTACCATAAATCAAATTTGTAAATTTTAAAATGTTGCTTTTAGTAAAGAGATATCTTGCAAATTAATTATGGATTTTGGGTTACATTTTTAAAACCTTTGAAATTTAAGATTCACTGAGCAGTTTAAGTTTCTTGGTGCTGCATCATGTTTCTTTACTAGTTCTTTTGTTCATTTTCTCAGTCATGACTTTGCGACCCCATGGACTGCAGCATGCCAGGCTTCCCTGTCCTTCATCATCTCCCAGAGTTTGCTCAGACTCATGTCCACTGAGTCAGGGATACCATCCAACAATCTCATCCTCTGTCATCCCCTCCTCCTCCTGCCCTCAATCTTTCCCAGAATCAGAGTTTTTTCCAATGAGTCAGCTCTTCACATCAGGTGGCCAAAGGATTAGAGTTTTAGCTTCAGAACTAGTCCTTCCACTGAATATTCAGGAATGATTTCCCTTAGGATTGACTGGTTTGATCTCCTTGTTTTCCAATCAATTCTCTTTTAATACTTTATATTAAAAACTTTAAATGAATACATGCAAAAAATCAACAAATCATACAAAGAAAATAACAATTTTTAAGATAATAATTGAAAACTCTATAGCAAACCATGACAGCAAAGAGATTACTATGGATTTTTCAAGATGTAACTGAAAGCATGTTATATAAAATATAGACCTATTGCTCTCTCATAGTCTTTTACTTAAAGCTAAAGTTGTTAAAATAGCACAAAGGGACTTGTTTTTTTTGATAACAATAGGTTAAGACAGAATTTTCAGGGCACTTATAAGTCAATCATCTGAATAAAAAGAAAACACAGAGTAAAGACTCTAGAGTTTGGAGTGCTTTTTCCTTAGAGTGATTTGCTTATTAAGAGTCAGCCAAGATCCGAGATATTAAGGAAGACTGTCCATACTTCATGAAACTATGAGGGCAAAAATTGCAAGAATCTTTAGCCTGCCAGAGGGACCATAATCCACCAAACCCTAGTGGTAGGGAAAAAAAACAAGAAACACCAAAAGTGTTGCTCAAGTCCAACTTGGGATGATATCTGTTCTGTCACTGGATTTAGATACATAATAATTACTATTGCTCCTAGGTTACTGCCACATGTAAATATTTTATGGAGAAACGTAAATCATTTTAAGTCTTTTTTTATTTCTATAATTATTCTAGTGTTTGCAAAAAACAAACAGTGCTAAGATAGGAAACTATAGTCTGGAAAACAAGTATTAGAAAAAAAATATGAACATTAATGATGTACATATATATGGCAACCAGTTAACCAAAAAAAGAATTTAATCTAAAGAAAGTAACATAAAGAATAAAGAAAAGGAAAGAAAATAACAAAATAAAAAAACAAACACATAATATGAATATCAGTTAGTGATTAACTAATGTTTTAAATAAAACATTAATAATGATTTGTAATATAATATAAAAAAAGATCTTAATGACTGAGATAACCAAGATGGTGTGATCACCCACCTAGAGCCAGACATCTTGGAGTGTGAAGTCAAATGGGCTTTAGGAAGCATCACTACAAACAAAGCTAGTGGAGATGATGGAATTCCAACTAAGCTATTTCAAGTCTTAAAATATTATGCTGTTAAAGTGATGCACTCAATACGCTAATAAATTTGGAAAGTTCAAAAGATGCCACAGGACTGGAAAAGGTCAGTTTTTATTTCAATCCCAAAGAAAAGCAATGCTGAAGAATGTTCAAACTACCACACAATTGCACTCATCTCACACGCTAGCAAAGTAATGCTCAAATTTGAGGCTTCAACAATAGGTGAACCAAGAACTTTCTTATGTTCAAGCTGAATTTATAAAAGGCAGAGGAACCAGAGATCAAATTGCCAACATCCAAAAGATCATAGGAAAAGCAAAAGAACTCCAGAAGAACATCCACTTCTGCTTCATTGACTATGCTAAAACCATTGACTGTGTGGATCATAACTAACTGTGAAAAATTCTTAAAGAGATGGGAATACCAGATTACCTTACCTGCCTCCTGAGTAATCTGTATGCAAGTCAAGAAGAAACAGTTAGAATCAAACATGGAACAATGGACTAGCTCCAAATTGGGAAAGGAGTACATTAAGGCTGAATATTGTCACTCTGTTTATTTAACCTATTTGCAGAGTACATCATGTGAAATGCTAGGCTGGATGAAGCACAAACTAGAATCAAGATTGCTGGGAGAAATATCAATAACCTCAGATATAGCAGACAACACCCTCCTTATGGCAGAAAGCAATGAGGAACTAAGAGCTTCTTGATGAAGATGAAAAAGGAGAGTGAAAAAGCTGACTTAAAACTCTAAATTCAGAAAACTAATATCATGGCAACTGCTCCCATCACTTCATGACAAATAGAAGGGGAAAAAGTGGAAGCAGTGGCAGACTTTCTTTTTGGGCTCCAAAATCACTGTGGATGATGACTACAGCCACCAAATTAAAAGACGCCTGCTCTTCGAAAGGAAAGCTATGAAAAACTTAGACAATATACTAAAAAGCAGAGATATTATTTTGTGGACAAAGGTCTGTCCAGTTAAAACTATGGTTTTTCCAGTAGTCATGTATAGAAGTGAGAGGTGGACAATAAAGAAGGTTGAGCACTGAAGAATTGATGCTTTTGAACTGTGGTGTTGGAGAAGACTCTTGAGAGTCCCTTGGATTGCAAGGAGATCAAACCAGTCAATCTAAAGTAAATCAGTCCTGAATATTCATAAGAATGACTAATGTTGAAGCTGAATCTTCAGTATTTTGGCCACCTGATGCAAAGAACTGACCCATTAGAAAAAATGATGATGCTGGGAAAGATTGAAGGCAAGAGTAGAAGGGGATGACAGAAGACGAGATGGTTGGATGGCGTCACTGATTAAACGTACCTGAGTTTGAGCAAGCTCTGGGACATGTTGAAGGACATGGAAGCCCTGTGTGCTGCAATCCACGGGGTCAAAAAGATTTGGACAGGACTCAGTGAATGTACAACAATGATACTAATAACTTCACAACCTCCGGTGATAGTGATAAAGAGAAATTATGAGATGTAGTGTCAAACATTTTATTCACCCACCACCAAAGTAGTTCTGTTTCTTTAAGATATTTTCACTACAATTATATGACAACATAAGTATATGTTAAGTTTATAATGGGATACAATCCTTAAAATGTCAACAGTAAAATATTAGTGATCAAAGTATGCTACGTATCTTTTTTGTCTTTTTCCTTAAAGCATATTTAAGACTACTTGGACTTTGTGATTTAAATAATAGTAAAGTAAAATAAAAAAAAAAATAGTGTGAAGATTCCTTAAAAAACTGGAAATAGAACTGCCTTATGACCTAGCAATACCACTGCTGGGCATACACACTGAGGAAACCAGAACTGAAAGAGACACGTGTACCCCAGTGTTCATCACAGCACTGTTTATAATAGCCAGGACATGGAAGCAACCTAGATGTCCATCAGCAGATGAATGTATAAGAAAGCAGTGGTACATATACACAATGGAGTATTACTCAGCCATTAAAAAGAATATATTTGAATCAGTTCTAATGAGGTGGATGAAACTGGAGCCTATTATACAGAGTGAAGTAAGCCAGAAAGAAAAACACCAATACAGTATATTAATGCATATATATGGAATTTAGAAAGATAATAACGACAACCCTGTATGCGAGACAGCAAAAGATACACAGGTGTATAGAACAGTCTTTTGGACTCTGTGGTGGGGGGATGATTTGGGAGAATGGCACTGAAACATGTAAAATATCATATAAGAAATGAATCACCAGTCCAGGCTCAATGCAGGATACAGGAAGCTTGGGGCTGGTGCACTGGGATGACCCAGAGGGATGGTATGGGGAGGGAGGTGGGAGGGGGGGTTCAGGATGGGGAACACGTGTTCACCCGTGGCAGATGTATGTTGACGTGTGCCAAAACCAATACAACATTGTAAAGTAAAAATAATGATAATAATAAAAATTAAAAAAAAATACAAATTGCCAGTCCAGGTTCGATGCAGGATACAGGATGCTTGGGGCTGGTGCACTGGGATGACCCAGAGGGATGGTATAGGGAGGGAAGTGGGAGGGGGGTTCAGGATGTACACCCATGGCAGATTCATGGTGATGTATGGCAAAACCAAAACAATATTGTAAAGTAATTAGCCCACAATTAAAATAAATAAATTTATATTAAAAAAATAAATAATAACTCCCCCCCCAAAAAAATACAACTATGATATGCATGGTAAAACTTTAAACCCTGGTTAACTTCTAATCACTGGAATATTACTTATTTCAATGGAGTGCAATTTATCAAATGAGTTGTTAGCTGACAACTGACCATATAATAACACATCCTTGGTTTGTCAAACATTTAGAAATTATTACTATCTAAATCACAAAAATAGCATCTATAAAGCTAAATTAAAATATTTAAATTCTAGCATAAATTTTTGTCATAGCAATTGTATTTTTAAGCCTATCCTAGTTAAACAGATAGTAAAAAATGTATATCACTCATGTAGCCAATGATTATATGACTTCTTTTTACAGTATTTCTCATTAATGTATATTCAAAATATAAGTGTTAGTCGCTAAGTCATTTCTGACTCTTTGCAATCCCATGAACTTTAACCTTCCTGGTTCCTCTGCCCATGGAATTCTCCAGGCAAGAATATTGAAGTGGGTTGCCATTCCCTTCTCCAGAGGATCGTCCTGACCCAGAGAAGAAGTCAGAACAATATTGTAAAGCAGTTATCCTCCAATTAAAAATACATTAAAAAATAAAATAGATAAAATTGTATTTCCACCGGAAATGAGAAAGTCAAGTTGCTTCCACAGAATTTCAAATTCATAAGCTACTCAGAAAGCATATTCACTATCAGTGTAATTGTTGGAAGTTTTGTCCTTGGTCAGTATAGGCCCATGTAAGACTGTCCAGCTTGTTGAGCTGAAGTAACAGTAGGTAAAGATGGTGCATTGATAACAACAAAAGGAATTTCAGTAGCATGCTCAGTACTATTTGTCATTGTTGCCTTTTAAGTTAAGACCCATCAGTGATCCATGAGGAGTTACAGGAGGTGAGGTAGCTGGCTGAGAGATATGAATGTGAGGAGAATTCAAGAGCACTTCCCCTGCATGAGATACAAAAGTGGCTAAAGGGGCTTCTGCAATAAAGTTCTTGGTAGCCCTAAATCAAATGGTTAGTGACCCCGTTCCACAGGGGCTAGAAGTTGGCTATAATACTCCCTGGGTCAAAAGCAATCCCTGTTTTTAGGTAAGTACCCCAATGACATTTCTGTCCTTTTTATATACAAAAAAAAAAGATAAGGGAAATATGATACAATGCCCAAGGGCAGGTGGGTTCTTCAATGTTTCTTTAAAGGTCTTAAAGGCTCTGTGAAATTGAATCACAGTTAAAAATTGGATCAGAGTTATTATTGTTCAGTAACATTTGAGGGCTTCTGGATAGATCAGCCCCAGTACAGGAGACACAGGAGATGCAGGTCCTGTCCCTGAGTCAGGAAGATTCACTGGAGAAGGAAATGGTAAACCATTTCAGTATTCTTGTCTATAAAACCCCATGGACAGTGGAGCCTGGCGGGTTACAGTCTGTGGAGTTGTAAAGAGTTAGACACAACTGAGCAACTAAGCACAAGCACAAGTATGTACAGAGGTTTAACCATAAGAGAAAATAATTCTCTGTTTTCTCACTTTACTAGTAATCAGCCAGGATGAGCCAAGCAACATTTTGAGCAATGTGACTAGTTATCTCTTCAACTAAACATCCAATCTCATCACTAGCAAGTTTTATCTCCCACGAAATACTAGAACATGAACACAATTCAGCCAACTTCTTTGCCAACTTTATTGCAAAAATTACTTGTCTTTTTGTTTCCAATAACATATTCCTCATTTCCATATGAGATCTCATTAGAATGGCCCTTAGCAATAAATAGTTCCTTTTATTTTATTTTTAATCAGCACAGCAAGAGTCTCTCTCCATTGGCTAGGCTGCTGGGTGAGACAGGATGAGGGGCAGCCAGCTGAGCAGGTATTCCAGCCTTTCATCAGGTTTACTTTTAATGTGTTCAAGGCAATGTAGGTTTTTTTTCTAGCATGCACTTCCAAAATCTTCCAGCATCTTCCTATTATGTAAAGACAAACTGTTTCCACAATTTTAGATATTAACTACAGCAGTGTCTCACTTCATCAGTGCTCATTTTTGCCTTAGTTGAATTGCTATAGCAGAATACCACAGACTAGATGACTTACAAACAAAAATTGATTTCTCGCAGTTCTGAAGGCTGGGGAGTACAAGGTCAAGGCACTGGCAGATCCCACTTTTGGTGAGATTTCAAGGGATGTTCACTTTGAGATCACACTTGTTTAGGCAATATGAAGCTGTTCATTCCTCCTCATATGTCCCTAAGGACAATTTTTTTTTTTTTCAATCAAGTGCTTCTATACACTTAGAGTTGAAGCATTCTAGAAGACTTAGCCATCTGTTATTGAGATGGTTTTATAATCGGGAGAAGTAGACATTACTTTGGAAGGTTTTCAATACTCATTCATTTTCTAACCATCACCTAAATAAAGCTAAAGTTACTTATTAAGAACTCATCATATTTTCAGGGACCTGATACTATATTTATTCAGTCATTTCCTGGCATTCTTTTCTTTGTATTTAATTCTGTCATATTATCAAACTGTTTATAGTCTCCTTTTCGATTTGCTTGTGTTCAAGTTATCATCACTTGTTTTAGAATTCTGCTTAGACTATTATCATAAATTTCTCAATCTCATGTTGATGTGCTTTACCAGTAGAAGCTTTGCTTAAAATCCTTGGTTGAGCTAGTGTCTTTTGCTATGTTGCCATTGTAACCTGAGCACATCTTTATCTCAAAACTAAGAACTCTTATTTACCTTTTTATTATATCTTCTTAGATGATAAGAATTTCAGAAAAAGTATTTGTCTTAATTATCTTCATATTTTCAATACTAAGATGCATGCCGAGACATAACTGTCAGGGAACAAATATTTTTGAGTCATTGTTTAATAAAAAATCCTTGTTATATTAAAGGTAAAGTATCATTTGGATGCAATAAGCTCCAAAGCCTGTTTGTCATTTTTATATAGAAACTTTAACATAACATAAACACATTTTTACAAGTTCTATTACATTTTGCAAGATGCTGTAATTAGAGGTGGAGAGAATGCATACTGCAATATCAAGATTTGGAGTTTGCATCTTTATTACATTTTGTAATTCAGTAAAATAATATTCCTCACTGTTATTCTGCAAAATTGAAATAATACTGGTAACATAATTAGATGTAAAAATACATGTGAATCTTCCTTAAATTAACATATTAAACACAAGTTCACATATTTAACTTATTCAAATTAAGAAACTATATGTTTATTTAAAACACTAGTATGAAATATTGTTTAAATTTAATATTTCATTCATTCATATTAATCCTAATTATAATACATCTACCTTTTATCAAAATTCCTCCAAGTAATACTACCAGTAAGTATTTTACACATGTCCATGTGAGATACCTTACTATTCTCCTATGAAGTGCCCACAACTAATATCCCTTAGGTAGTGGTGAGCAATACTACTGTTTACAATGTAAAATTGTCTTTTCTAAGACTTAAAAATCTCACATAAATAGGAATTTTTATGTTTAACTAGAATATTGCCTTGACCCTATTTCTTTGAGTTTTCTGGGAGAAAAAATTAGAGCAATTTGTATATATGTCCATTAATTAATATCCTCCATGTAACAAATTTGTTGGGATAGTTTTATCCATATTTTTAAACCTCTGTAAAGTCTTCAGATAGGAATAGGTGTATCTAACATTTATCCAAGCTATTCTCTGACTTTATAAGCCTACTTTTCCTTAGGTGACCCCCCCATCAGATACTTTTCATGCCTGTAAACATCCTATTGAATCATTCTATGATGAGGTAGCTCAGACTTACCCTGCACTGCACCAAGTAAAACTTATCCATTCATTTATTCCTCTTCTTTAGTAAATATTTTTTGATTAGTTACTATATGTCAAGTGCTATTTTAGACATTCAAGAAAAAAATTGCAAATGAAATAAGTAGATCACTATCATGTTAGTTTGAATCTGGGACATCTCTATTTAATGACACATTTGATAATTTTTTGTTGTTCTTCCAGAGTAATTCTGATGCTATATTCCTATTACCATTTCATTTCCTGAACTACTTACAAGGTGATGATAGCATGTCCTTGTTACCATGGTCTGTGTCTTGAAGTCTTAAGGAGATACCAAGTTTTTTCCAATGGTTGATTCCCAAGACGCAATGATCCCTTCTAAAGGAGAAGTCCTTTCCTTAAGTAATATTTAGCACATTCACAAGGACACCTTGTTACAATAGGGAGAAATGTGTGTAGTTGCATCTATTAACATTTATTCTCCTGTTTTCTTCCAGAAACTCATTGGTACTTGAAAAATATATATTTAGGGGTAGACTTTTCTTGGTATACAAAAAAATTCTCTTGGAAGCTTGAACCACTACTACTTCCTGGGACTTAGAAATGGATCTCAAACATCTCTGGTGTTTTTACCTTTGAGTGTCCATGCACCATATTCTCCACTGAATTTGTCAGAAATTACATAAATAGGTCAGGTCAGAGTTTAAACTTTATCACATGTGGTATTCAAACTCTAGGAAAGTTAGAAAAGTCAGGATACCAGTTTCATTGTCTCAAAATATTCCAAGTGAATAAAATAAGCTAGGAGTTAGAGGACTGAAATTGGTACCTGTCATGTACTACAATTTTGTATAATTAATAAGCATTGTTGCAGCTTTTTTTTTTTAAGATGAGATATTTGGTAATGTAATGATTAACTGCTAATACATAAGAAATATTTCAAAAATATTATAATTTAAACCAACACTTAACATATATTATCATAACAGATTCTGGCTCAAAATTTTGCTGGTGTAGTCATGGTGGCCCAGTGTCTCTAATGACTTTGATTAGAGTTCTTAGGGTTTCTATTCCAAATTTATGTTACTAATCTTAAGCTTTTCAGGTTTCAGTTCAGTTCAATTCAGTTGCTCAGTAGTGTCCGACTCTTCGCGACCCCATGAATTCCAGCACGCAAGGCCTCCCTGTCCATCACTAACTCCCGGAGTTCACTCAAACTTACATCCATCGAGTCAGTGATGCCATCCAGCCATCTCATCCTCTGTCGTCCCCTTTTCTTCTGGCCCCCAATCCCTCCTAGCATCAGAGTCTTTTCCAACGAGTCAACTCTTCGCATGAGGTGGACAAAGTATTGGAGTTTCAGCTTTAGCATCATTCCTTCCAAAGAAAACCCAGGACTGATCTCCTTTAGAATGGACCGGTTGGATCTCCTTGCAGTCCAAGGGACTCTCAAGAGTCTTCTCCAACACCACAGTTCAAAAGCATCGATTCTTCGGCGCTCAGCCTTCTTCACAGTCCAACTCTCACATCCATACACGACTACTGGAAAAACCATAGACTAGACTAGAAGGATCTTTGTTGGCAAAGTAATGTCTCTGCTTTTGAATATGCTGTCTAGGTTGGTCAGAACTTTCCTTCCAAGGAGTAAGCGTCTTTTAATTTCATGGCTGAAATCACCATCTGCAGTGATTTTGGAGCCCAAAAATATAACGTCTGACACTGTTTCCACTGTTTCCCCATCTATTTCCCATGAAGTGATGGGACCAGATGGTTTAGTACTGTTTTATTGTAGTGTATAAATTTTCAGTTAAAATACAGTGTATTTTACTCATATTATTCTGTTCACACACATGTTAAAAAATAAACTATAATTCAATAATATTTTATTAAATTCGTTTAAGCAAAGAAGATAATTTTTATCATTTTATTAAAAATGTTTAAATCCAAGCATTTTAAACTATATTTCCATTTTCTGTCATATATACTCTAAATTCATAGCAATACTTTTCCTCTTCATTGAAAACGTTACTTTTAGATATTTTTTTCATTAATAGTCTTGCCTACTATTCTTTGAAGTATTTTATTTTCCATTTCTGAGCTACCTCAATTTCTTCTCAGTGTGATGGCAGTCTCCACATTGACAAGGACCAGGCCTTTATCAGGAGTGACTGGAGTGCGAGCTAATGAAAGATGAAAGGACGTGGTTGTATTGGGCTCATCCTGGCAGGGAACCCATAGTACCAGAAAGGTTTCAATCTGCTATCTCTCTGCTGGGCCTGGGAGCAAGCAATCTGTGTGCACACCCCCCTTCAAGAGTGGAGTTTCCCACAGCCCTTCTGTAAGTTCCACTGGTTTTCAAATCAGTCAAAAATCTTGTCTTCTTGGTGTCAGATCGCAGAGTTGGCATGCCTATATATGTGGTTCAAACCTATCACTCTCTAGGGAGGATCCCTGAATCTGTGATACTCTGTTCTGGGTAACCTGACAAGAGTGTGGATCCCAACTAGATCATTTCTCCACCTTGCTTAACAGACTCTATCTATTATAATTTTAGTTGTAGAAGAGCCATTCTGCTAGCCTACAGGTCACACCCAGAGACAGTTGCTGTGTACATAGTTGAGGTTTTGATGTGCTCATGGTGAGACGTGAGCCCAGGGTGTTTTTCCTGTGAAATATTAACCCCTCCTTCTGCATTCTTTCATTTAAATCTCATAAGAACTCTTCAAAAGAGGTTCTATAAATACCCTTTGTATCTAAAGGTTAAAGACATTAAGTTAGTTTCCTAAGTTTTCACACTTAAGAACATTCAGAATTGAACTTTTAGATAAATGTAACTCAAACTCATAGATTGGACTTAACTGTAAGTGTGTTCATATTATTTAATCTGAGAATGATGAACAAGTTATATTGTTTCACATGATTGTGGTTCATTCATGTATAGGTATACTGTTTTTGTTTTAGAGCTTGAGTCAGTCAGATAAATCCTCCTGAGATTAAAAAACATGGAGATATTAAAAAGTGGAAAATTTATTTTCTTTTTATTCCTTGATAGTCCTCCTTGTATACTTTGTTTCTCTTCTTGCTTTAGAATAGTTATAACATAGATGATGAATCTCTTGGGTTTGTGATTACTGTTGTTATTTTCTTATAATATATTAAATATGTTTGTGTTTTTCTACATTTTAATAATTTCCTCAGTTTACTTTATAAATAAAAAGTTTCACTTTGAGAAGTGTATTTAAAAATCACAGTCGAAACATGAATTTTTTAATTTTTAATTTTTATTTTAATTAATTTAGTAAAATTAATTTAATAAAATTAATTTTAATTTTAATTTTTAATTTTAGTTTCAACATCATGTTTTTTTTAAATTCTAGAAATTGCCTTCTTTTATTATTTTTCAATATCTTTGGATACAATACCCTCACAAAGCTCTTTAGACATACATATATATATGTATATATATATATATATATATAACCCTTAAAATATTTTTCTTCCTTCTAAAAGTGTATTATTTTAGATTTTTATAAAATATTCCAGAACTGCATGAATAATGCATATTATAAAGAATGCATATGTTTTTGTCACCATTCAATAATCAAACTGTTGGGGCTTCCTTGGTGGATCAATGATAAAGAAACCGTCTGCCAGTGCAAGAGACATGGGTTCAATCCCTGATCTGAAAGGACCCCACATGCTGCAGCACAACTAAACCCATGCTCTATAACTACTGAGCATGTGCTCATGAGCCTGGGAGCCACAGCTACTCAGCCCATGTTCTGCAACTACTGAACCTGCGTAGCCTACTGCTCAGCTCTGCAACAATAGAAGCCACCACAATAAGATACCCATGCACCACAACTGGAAAATAACCTACTAGTCACAGCTAGAGAAAACCTACATAGCCAAAAATAAATAAATGATAAAATTATAAAAAAAAAAAGTAATCCATTCCTTCCAAGTTGTCCATTTTATTGGCATATAATTGTTTATAGTAGTCTCTTATGATCTTTTGCATTTCTGTGTTTTCTGTTGTGATTTCTCCATTTTCATTTCTAATTTTATTGCTTTGATTCTTCCTTCTTTTTTTTTTTTTTTTTGATGACTATGGCTAATGGTTTATCTATTTCATTTATCTTCTCAACAAACCAGGTTTTAGTGTTGTTGACTTTTGCTATCGTCTTCTTCATTTCTTTTTTGCTTATTTCTGCTCTGATTTTTATTTCTTTCCTTCTACTAACTTTGAGGTTCTTCTTTTCTTTTTCTTCTAGTTGATTTATGTGTTGTTAGTTTGTTTATTTGTTGTTTCTCTTGTTTCTTGAGGTAGGCTTGTATTGCTATGAACCTCTTAGCACTGTTTTTAGTACACCCCATAGGTTTTGTGTTGTCGAGTTTTCATTAGTTTCTAAACATATTTTGATTTCCTTTTTTATTTCTTCTTTGATCTGTTGGTTATTCAGAAATGAGTTGCTTAACCTCCATATGTTTGTAGTTTTAATAGTTCCCACTCCCCGAAGTTGCCATCTAATCTCACCACATTGTGATCAGAAAAAAATGCTTGAAATTATTTCATTTTTTAAAAAATTTATGAAGGCTAAATTTATGACCCAGAATGTGATCTATCCTGGAGAATATTCCATGTGCACTTGAGAAAAAGATGAATTTCACTGTTTTGGGTTGAAATGCCCTAAAGATATCAATTAGGTCTAACTGGTTCATTGTATCATTTAGAGTTTGCATTTCCTTGCTAATTTTCTGTTTGGTTGATCTCTTCATAAGTGTGAGTCAGGTTTAAAGTCCTCCACTATTATTGTGTTACTGTTAATTTCCCTTTTCATAATTGCTAGCATTTTCTTTACATAATGAGGTGCTCGTTTGTTGGGTGCATGTATGTTTATAGTTGTTATATCTTCGTCTTGGTTTGATCCTTTGATCATTACATAGTATCTTTCTTTGTCTCTTATAACAGTCTTTGTTTCAAAGTATATTTTATCTGATATGAGTATTGATACTCCTGCTTTCCTTTGGCCTCTATTTGCATGAAATGTCTTTTTCCAACCCTTCACTTTCAGTCTGCATGGGTCCCTAAATTTGAGGTGAGTCTCTTGTAGGCAGCATATATAGGGGTCTTTTTTTCTTTTTTTTCAATCTATTCGGCCAGTTTTTGTCTTTTGGTTGAAGCATTTAACCCATTTACATTTAAGGTAATTATTGATAAGTACAACCCAATCCCATTACCATTCAAACTTTGAACAGTGATATTTAATTTAAATTATCATTCACATACTCCTCTTAGATTATTTTAAAGCAAATTCCAGGCATAACTTTAAACTGAGTAATACTCCACTGAATATATACCTTATATTCTATATCCATTCCTCTGCCATGGATATTTAGGTTTCTTCCATGTCTTGGATATTGTAAAAATTGCTTCAATGAACATAGGGTGCATGCACCCTTTTGAACCATAGTTTTCCCTGGATATATACACAGGAGTGGGATTGCTGGGTCTGGACTGTGAAGAAGGCTGAGCACTGAAGAATTGATGATTTTGAACTGTGGTGTTGGAGAAGACTCTTGAGAGTTCCTTGGACTGCAAGGAGACCCAACCAGTCCATTCTGAAGGAGATCAGCCCTGGGATTTCTTTGGAAGGAGTGATGCTGAAGCTGTAACTCCAGTACTTTGGCCACCTCATGCGAAAAGTTGACTCATTGGAAAAGACTCTGATGCTGGGAGGGATTGGGGGCAGGAGGAGAAGGGGACGACAGAGGATGAGATGGCTGGATGGCATCACTGACTCCATGGACGTGAGTCTGGGTGAACTCCGAGAGTTGGTGATGGACAGGGAGGCCTGGGGTGCTGCAGTTCATGGGGTCGCAAAGAGTCGGACACGACTGAGCGACTGATCTGATCTGATCTTATCTGAACCAGTATTCCTGGCATCATTTATTGAAGAGACCATGTCTTTCCTCCATTGTGTAGTCTTGCCTCTTTTGTCATAAATTAATTGATCATAGATGTATGGGTTTATCTCTTCGCTTTCTGTCCTGTCACTAGTGGATCTCTGTTTCTACTATTAATTTTCTTCTGTTGCACCAGTACCATACTGATTGGATGACTATAGCTTCACAGTATAACCACAAGTCAGGAAACTTGATTTCTCCAGCTCTGTTTTCCTTTTTCAAGATTGCTTTGTCTATACAAGGTATTTTATATTTCCACACAAGTTTTAAGATTTTTTTTTTTTTTTTTTTGTGGTAGTTCTATGAAAAATGCCATTGGTGATTTGATAGGGCTTGCATTGATGCTATAGATTATATTGGATAGTATAGTCATTTTGAGATAATTTTTCTAATCCAAGAATGTTATATATCTTTCCATCTGTTTGTGTCATATTCAGTTTCTTTTATCAGCACCTTATAGTTTTCTGAGTACAAGTTTTTTGTTTCTTTAGGTAGGTTTATTCCTAGATGTTCTTTTACGATACAGTGGTAAATGGGATTATTTCTTTAAATTCTCTTTTTGATCTTTTCTTGTTAGTGTATATAAATGCAACAGATTTCTGTGCATTAATTTTGTATCACTCACCTTTACCAACTTCATTGATAAGCTCTAGTCTTTTCTTACAGAATACTTAGGATTTTCTATGTACAGCATCACGACATTTGCAACCAAGTAATAGTTTTACTTTTTTTCCAATTTAAATTACTTTTATTTTTTTTTCATCCCTGATTGCCATGGTGAAGGCTTCCAAAATTGTGTTGAATAAAAGTGGTGAGAGCGGATACCTTGTCTTCTTCCTGATCTCAGAGGAAATGTTCTCAGCTGAGTGTGATATTAACTTTTGGTTTATCATACATGGGCTTCATTTTGAGTAGTCATGTTCCCTCTATTCCCACTTTCTGTAGATTTTTTTTATCATAAATGAGTATTGAATTTCAAGGGTGCCCTATGTTTGGAACAAATATATTTACAAGTGTTATATATTCTTTTTTGATTGATCATTATGTAGTATTCTCCTTTGTCTCTTGTAATCGTCTTTATTTTAGTCTATTTAGTCCAGTCCAATTTTCCATTTGCATGAAATATCTTCTTACTTTCCCTCACTTTCAGTCTGTGTGTGTCCCTAGATCTGAAGTGGGTCCCTTGTAGACAGTATATATACAGATCTTGTGTCAGTATCCATTCAACCAGTCTATTCATTTTGGCTGGAACATTGACTCTATTTAAAAATAAGGAAAAGTCAATACGTATGTTACTCTTGTCATTTTCTTAATTGAAAAAATGAAATAATGCCATTTGCAGAAACATAGATGGACCTGGAAATTATCACACTAAGCGAAGAAAGCCATAAAAAGAAAAACAAATATCTTATGATATAGCTTATATGCACAATCTAAAAAAAAATGATACAAATGAACTTATTTTTTCTCACAGACTTAGAGAAAAATATGTTATTGGGGATTAAAAGTGGGGGGACACTGGGCTGGAAGAAGCACAAGCTGGAATCAAGATTGCTGGAAGAAATATCAATAACCTCAGATATGCAGATGACACTACCCTTATGGCAGAAAGTGAAGAGGAACTAAAAAGCCTCTTGATGAAAGTAAAAGAGGAGAGTGAAAAAGTTGGCTTAAAGCTCAACATTCAGAAAACGAAGATCATGGCATCCGGTCCCATCACTTCATGGGAAATAGATGGGGAAACAGTGGAAACAGTGTCAGACTTTATTTTTCTGGGCTCCAAAATCACTGCAGATGGTGACTGCAGCAATGAAATTAAAAGACGCTTACTCCTTAGAAGGAAAGTTATGACCAACCTAGACAGAATATTGAAAAGCAGAGACATTGCTTTGCCAACAAAGGTCCGTCTAGTCAAAGCCATGGGGAAACAATGGAAACAGTGTCAGACTTCATTTTGGGGGCTCCAAAATCACTCAGTTCAGTTCATTTCAGTCACTCAGTCGTGTCCGACTCTGCGACCCCATGAACCCCAGCACGCCAGGCCTCCCTGTCCATCACCAACTTCTGGAAGTCACTCAGACTCACATCCATCGAGTCAGTGATGCCATCCAGCCATCTCATCCTCTGTCATCCCCTTCTCCTCCTGCCCACAATCCCTCCCAGAATCAGAGTCTTTTCCAATGAGTCAACTCTTCGCATGAGGTGGCCAAAGTATTGGAGTTTCAGCTTTAGCATCATTCCTTCCAAAGAAATCCAGGGCTGATCTCCTTCAGAAGGGACTGGTTGGATCTCCTTGCAGTCCAAGGGACTCTCAAGAGTCTTCTCCAACACCACAGTTCAAAAGCATCAATTCTTCAGCACTCAGCCTTCTTCACAGTCCAACTCTCACATCTATACATGACCACAGGAAAAACCATAGCCTTGACTAGACGGACCTTTGTTGGCAAAGTAATGTCTCTGCTTTTGAATATGATATCTAGGTTGGACATAACTTTCCTTCCAATGAGTAAGCATCTTTTAATTTCATGGCTGAAGTCACCATCTGCAGTGATTTCGGAGACCAAAACCAAAGTCTGACACTGTTTCCACTGTTTCCCCATCTATTTCCCATGAAGTGATGGGACCAGATGCCATGATCTTCGTTTTCTGAATGTTGAGCTTTAAGCCAACTTTTTCAATATCCTCTTTCACTTTCATCAAGAGGCTTTTTAGTTCCTCTTCAATTTCTGCCATAAGGGTGGTGTCATCTGCATATCTGAGGTTATTGATATTTCTCCCGGCAATCTTGATTCCAGCTTGTGCTTCTTCCAGTCAAGCATTTCTCATGATGTACTCTGCATATAAGTTAAATAAGCAGGGTGACAATATACAGACTTGATGTACTTCTTTTCCTATTTGGAACCAGTCTGATGTTCCATGTCCAGTTCTAACTGTTGTTTCCTGACCTGCATACAGATTTCTCAAGAGGCAGGTCAGGTGGTCTGGTATTCCCATCTCTTGAAGAATTTTCCACAGTTTACTGTGATCCACACAGTCAAAGGCTTTGGCATAGTCAATAAAGCAGAAATAGATGTTTTTCTGGAACTCTCTTGCTTTTTCCATGATCCAGCAGATGTTGGCAATTTTATCTCTGGTTCCTCTGCCTTTTCTAAAACCAGCCTGAGCATCAGGAAGTTCGAGTTTCACATATTGCTGAAGCCTGGCTTGGAGAATTATGAGCATTACTTTACTACCATGTGAGATGAGTGCAGTCGTGTGGTAATTTGAGCATTCTTTGTAATTGCCTTTCTTTGGGATTGGAATGAAAACTGACCTTTTCCACTCCTGTGGCCACTGCTGAGTTTTCCAAATTTGCTGGCATATTGAGTGCAGCACTTTCACAGCATCATCTTTCAGGATTTGAATTAGTTCCATTGGAATTCCATCACCTCCACTAGCTTTGTTCGTAGTGATGCTTTCTAAGGCCCCCTTGACTTCATATTCCAGGATGTCTGGCTCTAAGTCAGTAATCACACCATCATGATTATCTGGGTCATGAAGATCTTTTTTGTACAGTTTTTCTGTGTATTCTTGCCACCTCTTCTTGTTATCTTCTGCTTCTGTTAGGTCCATACCATTTCTGTCCTTTATCAAGCCCATCTTTGCATGAAATTTTCCCTTAGTATCTCTAATCTTCTTGAAGAGATCTCTAGTCTTTCCCATTCTGTTGTTTGCCTCTATTTCTTTGCATTGATCGCTGAAGAAGGCTTTCTTATCTCTTCTTTCAGCCGTGAAATTAAGTGACACTTACTCCTTGGAAGGAAAGTTATGGCCAACCTAGATACCGTATTCAAAAGCAGAGACATTACTTTGCCAACAAAGGTCCATCTAGTCAAGGATGGTTTTTCCAGTGGTCATGTATGGATGTGAGGGTTGGACAGTGAAGAAAGCTGAGCACTGAAGAATTGATGTTTTTGAACTATGGTGTTGGAGAAGACTTGAGAATCCCTTGGACTGCAAGGAGGTCCAACCAGTCCATCCTAAAGGAGATCAGTCTTAGGTGTTCATTGGAAGGACTGATGCTGAAACTGAAACTCCAATATTTTGGCCACCTCATGCGAAGAGTTGACTGATTGGAAAAGACCCTGATGCTGGGAGGAATTGGGGGCAGGAGAAGAAAGGGACGACAGAGGATGAGATGGCTGGATGGCATCACTGACTCAATGGCCATGAGTTTGAGTAAACTCCAGGAGTTGGTGATGGACAGAGTGGCCTGGCATGTTGCGATTCGTGGGGTCGCAAAGAGTTGGACATGACTGAGCGACTGAACTGAACTGAAGTGTGGGGGAAAGGGATAGATGGGAGTTTTGAACTGGCGTGTAAACACTGCTATATTTAAAATATATAAAAACCAGGACCAAAGGTATACTACAGGGAATGCTGTTCAGTATTCTGTAATAACACAAATGTTAAAAGAATTTGAAAAAAGAATAGATCCTTATGTATGTATAACTGCATCACTTTCCTGTACACCTGAAAGTAATATTACATTATTGATCAATTACATTCCAATATAAAATAAAATGCTAAAAGCAAATAGAAATAGTTCATTAACTATGTTTAAAATATATTGATAATCTTCATGTATCAAAATGCCATTATTGTATGTAAAGAAATAACAGTAATACTTTAATGTCATGAAATATCTAGCCAGTAATCACGTATCTTTGCTGTGTGTTTGTTTTATAGTTTATATCTTGTATTCAACAAAGTGTTTATGTTTTTAGAGTATCATAACTTGTTTCTTATTAATGTCATTTATTTTCTCTCTTTCCCTCCCTTTTTGCTTTGCAATTTGCCTGTTAAGTAACATATAATAACATACCTAGTTTCTGGATTTGCTTGTTCATTGATTTATTTAAAATGTTCATCTTTGCTTTCCCTTTAGTTGCATTTAGACCTTGAGAATTTGGTAGACGCAGGTGAGATTTAATCATGCATTTTTTAGAGAAAGTATGCAAAGTCTATTTTTCTATGTTTATGTCATATAAATTACCATTATTTATTATTGCTTAGAACTTGTATTTCATTAGAGATTATAAATAGGTAATATTCTAATATCATTCACTTTTCATTTATTAGCTATACCATCTCCATAGGAAAGATAATTCTTTTCATCAGCTCTTGTGTTACTTTGAAGTATGTTTATTACAATGAAGATAAATGCCTGATTTTCTACCATTCCCACCTTTATTTATCAGTATTCAAATATCTGGTAATATCACTAGCATTATCTCAAGCTGTCCAAAGTACATTTTGTTTCTGAATCTTTGCAAATACTGAGACTTAGTGTGGTATGGCCTAATCTCTTACAGTTACTATTGCTATTGAAACTTGTTCTACTTTTGACCAGTGTGAGGCTCTTCTTCCTAATTTCTTTATAGACAAATGCAGTAGTCTTTGTCTTACTGTGAGATTTTGTTTCAGATTCATCTTCTAAATATTTTATCCCAGCATAGATATAAACTATTTCTACTAGGACTCCTAGTTTTAATAGAAAACGATGTTTGGATGCCATAATTAAGACACCAGAGGTTATCATTTTTACTGGGTTAATATGCCTTTTTTGTTTCCCAGAGGGCACAGTAGTAAAGAATCCTTCTGCCAGTGTAGGGGATGCAAGAGATGTGCATTGGATCCCTAGGTCAGGAAGATCCCCTGGAGTAGGAAATAGCAACTCACTCCAGTATTCTTGCCTGGAAAATCCCATGGACAGAGGTGACTGGTGGGCTACACAGTCCATGGGGTTGCAAACAGCTGGACATGGCTAAGCACAAATACAGCTCATCCTTATTGAAGAAAAAATCCATAATGGGTTCATTATGATATTCTATAGCCAAATTTAGGATCATGGGGTTTTCACTTAGCAATTTTTAAAATTTATATTATTATTTTCATATAAAACATGTTGAAAGGACACAAGACAAATACATAGGTTAATAAGAAAACACCTTTATGCAAAGAGACAGATACAGTCTCTTTCCTTTTTTTTTTTTACTGAAAAACAAAATAGGTGGGAGAATAAATTTTGAAGCGTAGATAATAAATTCAGATGGAGTTGCAATTCACATTGAGATATTCATATTGAGACCTATCTTAGGATTCAGAATACCATTGCCAAGAGAAAGTGGTTATAAACATAGACATAAATAGGATTGAAAATATCCCTTGAGTTTGTAAAGTTAGAGTGAATATATTACAGTTGGGTTCCTATGAATTTTGGTTCTGTTAAAAGAGTAGAAAATAGGAAGCAGAACTAACCATAAAGATCAAAGGTGACAAAAGGGAGGCATAACTCAAGAGCTTGCAGTGCAAAAAATAGAGAACAAATATTATATTCCTGCATAAAAAATATTCATATGTCATAAACATGACAAATAAAAAGAATAAAAGAGTGACCAGGAAATGGCCATTCAGGTGATTATCTGTGACCATATTCAGGAGATTTGGATTGGATGGTTGGGTAAGAAATCATATTTCTGTGGTTGGGAAAGTGAATCATATTTCTGTGTTTAGGAGAAGAAATAAGCAGCCAAGATAATAAAGAAACTTTGAATTTGGAAAGCAAATTTCAGCCACTCAAATCTGCCCACTCTTCAATCATGTTAGTTTTGAAATGATGTCTTTACAGATCCTTCTCACTAATAACAAGCGAAGCCAGGTGGCACAAATTTTATAAAATTTCATACACTAGAGTTCCTATAAATATGCTCCTTAAATAAGCTGTTCTATATTTTTAAAGTAAAAAAATAAATCTAAAAGCCATTGTTTTAAAATCATATTTTATTGATTAATTTTTTTACTTCTTTTAAAGCAAGCAAGGAACATATAGCTTTAAGAAAGATATGCAAACACTTTAACAAATTATTGCTAATTTTTTAGTCCTTTGGAAGGAAAAAATTTATTTTCTTCTTATGGTTCTTGTGCATTACTAAGTTCTTTTGTATAATGTAAATCATTTGAAGTTTTCTATAATATGGAATTAAAAACATAGAAAATTATGAAATATTTCAATTGATAGTCAAATTACACATATCTTCTTCTTTTAAAAAATAAAGCTATCTTTATTTATCATACTTATTAGAAGACAATTTTCTTGCAGTTTTCCAAGTGCTGCAGTAGGATATTGTTGGAATATCCTCATATGAAGAAATGATACTTGCCAAAATTACCAATTTTTTATCAGTGGAAATAGCTGGTAGCATTCCCATTATTACAAACTATGTATCATATATTATTTCCCTTAATCTAAAACAAAAATATGTAAATGTATTTTGAAAAAGATAAAATAAATTGATTAAAGTGAGAATTTTGTGATTGAGTTGATACAAAGTATTATAAAATAGTATTTTTAGTAATAGTCTTTAGATAAGCAACATGAGACTATCGCCTCTAAAATTTACCAATTATTTTAAAAAAATTTTTTTAAATTTCCCACTGATAAATTACTTCAATTTTCTATCAATATGAGCTTTATCTTCTAATTATCATTTGAAAGTTAGGCAATAATTTAAAGTTATTCTTATACAAATTGTTCCTTTTTTTTTCTGTGCTAAATATAGCTATTCTCCAAACATTTTTTTTTAATTCATGTGGTTGCTAGCTTTGCAGTATTTTTAAAATAGTATTTTGTTAAATAAACAAAGTACCAATGTGTCCACTCGCTCCCTCAACATATGGTTAACAGCAGATGGTGCAGGTGATTATTCATAGAATTTCTTAAAACAGATGAAAATTCCAGGTGTGTTTGTTGCTGGTACTACAGCTAACTTAACCAATTAAATAAGTTCAAAAGGGCCTCTTTGAATGTCACCCCATTTATACAACACTGAGAAAGATATTTACTAATAGTCTTCTCTCAATTGGTTTAGCCACTTTTCTTATTATGTTCATTCTTAGAATTCCATGGCTTCTCCTTGATAATTTTAAATATTTCAACTTTAAATTTTGATCAATGATATATTAGCGGGGGTGGAGGGGGAATGAATAAAACAAAAAGTGTACATTGGAGTTTATAATAAAACAATTTTCCTTCTAGTTCTCCTTGCATATACCCAGACAAATTGTGCACTACATAAGTATAAATGTACTCATGAATACATATATACACACATGTATAGACAGCAAACTGTGGAAAATTCTTAAAGAGATTGGGAATACCAGACCACCTTAACTATCTCCTGAGAAACCTGTATGCAGGTCAAGAAGCAACAGTTGGAACCAGAAATGGAACAATGGACTTGTTCAAAACTGGGAAAGGAGTAAGCCAAGGCTCTCTATTTTTACCCTGCTTATTAAACTTATGTGCAGAGTACATTGAAATGCTGGGCTGGATGAATCACAAGCTGGAATCAAGAATACCAAGAGAAATTTTGACAACCTAAGATATGCACATGCCACCCTAATGGCAGAAAGTAAGGAGGAGGTAAAGAGCTTCTTGATGAAGGTGAAAGAGGAGAGTGAAAAAGGTGGCTTAAAATTCAGAATTCAAAAAACTAAGATCATGGCATCTGGTCCCATCATTGCATAGCAAATAGATAGGAAAAAAATAGAAACAGTGACAGATTTTATTTTCCTTGGCTCCATGATCACTGCAAATGGTGACTTTTAATTTCAGCCATGAAATTAAAAGATGATTGCTCCTTGGAAGAAAGGCTATGACAAACCCAGACAGTGCATTTAAAAGCAGAGACATCACTTTGCTGACCAAATTCCTTGTAGTGAAAGCTATGGTTTTTCCAGTAGTTGTGTATGAATGTGACAGTTAGACCATAATGAAGTCTGGACTCTGAAGGACGATGCTTTTATACTGCGGTGCTGGAGAAGACTCTTGAGAGTACCTTGGAAAGCAAAAAAAGCAAACCTGTCAATTCTAAAAGAAATCAACACTGAATATTAATTGGGAAGACTGATGCTGAAGCTGAAGCTCCAATACTTTGGCCACCTGATGTAAAAAGCCAACTCATTAGAAAAGATTCTGATGCTGGGAAAGATTGAGGACATGAGGAGAAGAGGGTGAGAGAGAATGAGCTGTTTGGATCATATCTTTAACACAATGGACATGAGTCTGAGCAATTCTGGGAGATAGTGGACAGGGAAATCTGGCATGTTGCAGTCTATGGGGTCACAAATAGCCAAACACAACTTAGTGATTGAACAACAAAATACACATATATGTGTATTATAAGTAACTTACATATCTTTTCATATCCACACCAAAATTTTATTGTTTTTTGCTTCATTATGTGCTTTATTTCATTGATTTTAATGTTTACTGCTTTTTAAAATCAGCAATAATACATGAGAACTGAGTAATTATTTGTATGCTCTCTCTCTCCTCTAATGCTGTAATGAAGAATATAGGCATACTTAGTTTAATCACACCTCCTTTTGCTCTGCTTCATTGATATTGCATTTTTTTTTAAAACAAATTTAAAGTTGGTAGCAACCCTGTGAGAAGCAAGTATGTATTCACCATTATTTCTAACAGTACTTGCTGTTTTTGTCTTTGGGTCATATTTTGGTAATTCCTGCAATATTTCAAATATATTACTAATGCATTTGGTGT
The DNA here is from genome assembly GCF_029378745.1 of Bos indicus. Taxonomy (NCBI): domain Eukaryota; kingdom Metazoa; phylum Chordata; class Mammalia; order Artiodactyla; family Bovidae; genus Bos; species Bos indicus. The sequence continues at coordinate 7,269,266 of NC_091771.1, forward strand.
GCTGATCTATGATTTTGATGTTACTACTATAATTGTTTGGGGTCTCTATGAACCATCCCCTTAAAACAGTGGACTTAACTGATAAGTATGTGTGTTTTGACAGCTTGACTGACCAGCTATTTCCTCATCTTTCTCTCATTGGCCTACTCTATTTACTAAGATATGTTTTTAGTGATTAATAAAAGTTAAATATTAGTCATTCAGTCATGTCTGACTCTTTGCAATCCCATAGACTGTAGCAGGCCAGGCTCCTCTGTCCATGGAATTCTCCAGGCAAGAATATTGGAGTGGCTTGCCATTCCCTTATCCAGGGGATCCTCCAACCTAGGGATCAAACCTGAGTCTCCCACATACAGGCAGATTCTTTATCATCTCAGTGACCAGCGAAGCCCATTAATTAGTTAATTAATGTTACACTAGAAATGATTAAGCTTAGTGAGAATGGAATGCCAAAAGCAAAGATAGTCCAAATTGTATACCTATTGTGCCAAACAGTTAATCAAGTTGTGAATGCAAAGCAAAAGTTCTTAAAGGAAATTAAAAGTCTTACTCTACTGAACACTAGAGTGATAATACAGAGAAGGCAATGGCAACCCACTCCAGTCCTCTTGCCTGGAAAATCCCATGGGTGGAGGAGGCTGGTAGGCTGCAGTCCATGGGGTCAGGAAGAGTTGAACACAACTGAGCAACTTCCCTTTTCTTTTTCATTTTCATGCATTGGAGAAGGCCATGGTAACCCACTCCAGTGTTCTTGCCTGGAGAATCCCAGGGACGGGGGAGCCTGGTGTGCTGCCATCTATGGGGTCGCACAGGCCCTTCCTCTCTAAAATTCTATGAGGGCTGAGAGAGGTGAGGGAGTCTGAAGCTAGCAGAAGTTGATACATGAGGCTGAAGGAAAGAAGCCATCTCCATAACAAAGAAGTACAAGGTGAAGAAGTAAATATTGATGCAGATCAAGTGCTAATGAAAGTCGTTTTCCACAGCTGGTTTTTCATGGTTTTAAGAGAGTCATTTCCTGGGCAGGTTGATCAGAAGTCTACGGGTCCCCAAGAACAGAGAAGCTGGAATTCTCAAGGAGGAAGAAAGGACAAACTTTTTTCCTCTACATTCCTTAGATTTATATAACAATAATATATCCTGCCTGAGGATAGTCTCTGGAATATATCTTCTGGCTAATCCTGTAATGTTAAAATGTAAATTATGGGAGTCAGTCAGTTCAGTCTCTCAGTCATGTCCGAGTCTTTGCAACCCCATGAATCGCAGCACGCCAGGCCTCCCTGTCCGTCACCAACTCCCAGAGTTTACTCAAACCCATATCCATCGACACAGTGATGCCATCCAGCCATCTCATCCTCTGTAGTCCCCTTCTCCTCCTGTCCCCAATCCTTCCCAGCATCAGGGTCATTTACAATGAGTCAACCCTTTACATGAGGTGGCCAAAGTATCGGAGTTTCAGCATCAGCATCAGTCTTTCCAATGAACACCCAGGACTGATGTCCTTTAGGATGAACTGGTTGTATCTCCTTGCAGTCCAAGGGACTCGCAAGAGTCTTCTCCAACACCACAGTTTAAAGAATAAATTCTTTGGCGCTCAGCTTTCTGTACAGTCCAATTCTCACATCCATACATGACCACTGGAAAAACCATAGCCTTGACTACATGGACCATTGGTGGAAAAGTAGTGTCTCTGCTTTTTAATATGCTGTCTAGGTTGGTCATAACTTTCCTTCCAAGGGGTAAGTGTCTTTTAATTTCATGGCTGCAATACCATCTGCAGTGATTTTGGAGCCCAAAAAATAATGTCTGACACTGTTTCCACTGTTTCCCCATCTATTTCCCATGAAGTGATGGGACCAGATGCCATGAATTTAGTTTTCTGAATGTTGAACTTTAAGCCAACTTTTTCACTCTCTCCTTTCACTTTCATCAAGAGGCTTTTTAGTCCTTCTTTACTTTCTGCCATAATGGTGGTGTCATCTACATATGTGAGGTTATTGATATTTCTCCTGGCAATTTTGATTCCAGCTTGTGTTTCTTCCAGCCCAGCGTTTCTCATGATGTACTCCACACATAGTTAAATAAGCAGGGTGACAATATACAGCCTTGATGTACTCCTTTTCCTATTTGGAACCAGTCCGTTGTTCTATGTCCAGTTCTAACTGTTGCTTCCTGACCTGCATACAGATTTCTCAAGAGGCAGGTCAGGTGGTCTGATATTCCCATCTCTTTCAGAATTTCCCACAGTTAATTGTGATCCACACAGTCAAAGGCTTTGGCATAGTCAATAAAGCAGAAATAGATGTTTTTCTGGAACTCTCTTGCTTTTTCAATGATCCAGCAGATGTTGGCAATTTGATCTCTGGTTCCTCTGCCTTCTCTAAAACCAGCTTGAACATGTAGAATTTAACAGTTCACATACTGCTGAAGCCTGGCTTGGATAATTTTGAGCATTACTTTACTAGCGTGTGAGATGAGTGCAATCTTGGGGTAGTTTGAGCATTCTTTGGAATTGCCTTTCTTTGGGATTGGAATGAAAACTGATCGTTTCCAGTCCTGTGGCCACTGCTGAGTTTTCCAGATTTGCTGTCCTATTGAGTGCAGCACTTTCATGGCATTATCTTTCAGGATTTGAAATAGCTCCACTGGAGCTATTTGCCATTCATCGCCTCCACTAGCTTTGTTCATAGTGATGCTTTCTAAGGCCCACTTGACTTCACATTGCAGGATATCTGGCTCTACCTTAGTGATCACACCATCATGATTATCTGGGTCGTGAAGCCTTTTTTTGTACAGTTCTTCTGTGTATTGTTGCCACCTCTTCTTAATATCTTCTGCTTCTGTTAGGTCCATACCATTTTTGTCCTTTATCGAACCCATCTTCACATAAAATGTTCCCTTGGTATGTCCAATTTTCTTGAAGACATCTCTAGTCTTTCTCATTCTGTTGTTTTCTTCTGTTCCTTTGCATTGATTGCTGAGGAAGGCTTTTTTTTATCTAGCCTTTCTCATCTTTGGAGCTCTGCTTTCAGATGTTTATATCTTTCATTTTCTCCTTTGCTTTTGGCTTCTCTTTTTTTCACAGCTATTTGTAAGGTCTCCTCAGGCAGCCATTTTGCTTTTTTGCATTCATTTTCCATGGGGATGGCCTTGATCCCTGTCTCCTGTACAATGTCACGAACCTTCGTCCATAGTTCATCAGGCACTCTGTCTATCAGATCTAGTCCCTTAAATCTGTTTCTCACTTTCACTGTATAATCATATGGGATTTGATTTAGGTCATACCTGAATGGTCTATTGGTTTTCCCTACTTTCTTCAATATAAGTCAAGTATCCTATTACTTTTCCATTCTGTCAGACCTCTCCACCATGACCCGTTCGTCTTGGGTGGCCCCACATGGCATGGCTTAGTTTCGTTGAGTTTGACAAGGCTGTGGTCCATGTGATCAGATAGGCTAGTTTTCTGTGATTATGGTTTCAGTGTGCTACCCTCTGATGACCTCTCACAACACCTACCTTCTTACTTGGGTTTCTCTTACCTTGTACGTGGGGTATCTCTTCAGGGCTGCTCCAGCAAAGCACAGCTGCTGCTCTTTACCTTGGACGAAGTCGCCCCTCCTGACCTTGAACGTGGAGTAGCTCCTCTCGGCCCTCTTGCACCCTTGCAGCCACCGCTCCTTGGATGTGGGGTTTGCTCCTCTCAGCTGCCCGCCCCTCACCTCAGACGTGGGGTAACTCCTCTCAGCCGCTGCCCCACACCTCGAATGTGGGGTAGCTCCTCTCGGCTGCTCCTGCACTGTTCAGGATCATAGGAGTAGGTCTTGTCTTTACAAGGATTATATAACAATAATGTATCCTGCTATCTTAGAATGTAAATTATGGGAATAGGTCTGGTGAGGTCTTTACAACCTCCAGACATTCTTTTGATTCATTCAGTTCAGTTCAGTTCAGTCGCTCAGTCATGTCTGACTCTCTGTGATCCCATGAATTGCAGCACGCCAGGACTCCCTATCCATCACCAACTCCCGGAGTTTACTCAAACTCATGTCCATCGAGTTGGTGATGCCATCCAGGCATCTCATCCTCTGTCGTCCCCTTCTCCTCCTGCCCACAATCCCTCCCAGCATCAGGGTCTTCCAATGAGTCAACTCTTCCCATGAGGTAGCCAAAGTATCGGAGTTTCAGCTTTAGCATCAGTCCTTTCAATGAACACCCAGGACTGGTTTCCTTTAGGATGGACAGGTTGGACCTCCTTGCAGTCCAAGGGACTGTCAAGAGTCTTCTCCAACACCACAGTTCAAAAGCATCAGTTCTTCAGTGCTCAGCTTTCTTCACAGTCCAACTCTCACATCTATACATGACCACTGGAAAAACCATAGCCTTGACTAGACGGACATTTGTTGGCAATGTTTCTGCTTTTTAATATGCTATCTAGGTTGGTTATAACTTTCCTTCCAAGGAGTAAGCGTCTTTTAATTTCATGGCTGCAGTTAGCATCTGCAGTGATTTTGGAGCCCTAAAAAATAAAATCTGACACTGTTTCCACTGTTACCCCATCTATTTGCCATGAAGTGTGACCGAGAGTGCCAGGCTGTGTGGGCGCAGGAGTGGCCAAGAGGAGCTACCCCACGTCTGTGGTCAGGGGCGGTGGCCAAGATGAGCTATCCCATGTCCGAGGTCAGAGGTGGTGGCATAGAGGAACTACCCCATGCCCGAAGTCAGGGGAGGCGGCCGAGAGGAGCAACCCCACGTCCAAGGAGCGGCAGCTGCTCTGGCAAAGGAGGGCCAAGAGGAGCTACTCCATTTTCAAGGTCAGGAGGGGCAGCCATGAGGAGATACCCCTCGTCTAAGGTAAGGAGCAGCGGCTGTGCTTTGCTGGAGCAGTCGTGGAGAGATATCCCACGTCCAAGGTAAGAGAAACCCAAGTAAGATGGTAGGTGTTGCAAGAGGGCAGACACACTAAACCATAATCACAGAAAACTAGCCAATCTGATAACACAGGCAACAGCCTTGTTTAACTCAGTGAAACTTAGCCATGCTGTGGGGGGCCACCCAAGACGGATGGGTCATGGTGGAGAGGTCTGACAGAATATGGTCCACTGGAGAAGGGAATGGCAAACCACTTCAGTATTCTTGGCTTGAGAACCCCACGAACAGTATGAAAGGGAAAAATGATAGGATGCTGAAAGAGGAACTCCCCAGGTTGGTAAGTGTCCAGTGTGCTACTGGAGATCAGTGGAGAAATAACTTCAGAAAGAATGGTGGGATGGAGTCAATGCAAAAACAATACCCAGTTGTGGATGTGACTGGTGACAGAAGCAAGGTCTGATGCTGTAAAGAGCAATATTGCATAGGAACCTGAAATGTTAGGTCCATGAATCAAGGCAAATTGGAAGTGGTCATACAGGAGATGGCAAGAGTGAACATGGACATTCTAGGAACCAGTGAACTAAATGGACTGGAATGGGTGAAGTTAACTCAGATGACCATTATATCTACTACTGTGGGCAGGCATCCCTTTGAATAAATGGAGTAGCCATCATGGTCAACAAAAGACTCTGAAATGCAGTATTTTGATGCAATCTCAAAAATGACAGAATAATCTCTGTTCGTTTCCAAGGCAAACCATTCAATATGAGGGTAATCCAAATCTATACCCCAACTAGTAACGCTGAAGAAGCTGAAGTTGAACGGTTCTATGAAGATCTATAAGACCTTTTAGAACTAATGCCCCCAAAAGATGTCCTTTTCATTATAGGGGACTGGAATGCAAAAGTAGGAAGTCAAGAAACACCTGGAGTAACAGGCACACTTGGCCTTGAACTACAGATTGAAGCAAGTCAAAGGCTAATAGAGTTTTGCCAAGAAAACACACTGGTCATAGCAAACACCCTCTTCCAAAAACACAAGAGAAGACTCTACACACGGATATCATCAGATGGTCAACATCAAAATCAGATGGATCATATTCTTTGCAGCCAAAGATGGAGAAGCTCTATACAGCTAGCAAAAACAAGACTGCGAGCTGACTGTGGCTTAGATCATGAACTCCTTATTGTCAAATTTAGACTTAAATAGAATAAAGTAGGGAAAACCACTAGAGCATTCAGGTATGACCTAAATCAAATCCCATATAATTATACAGTGGAAGTGAGAAATAGATTAAGGGACTAGATCTGATAGTCAGAGTACCTGATGAGTTATGGATGGAGGTTCTTGACATTGTACAGGAAACAGGGATCAAGACTATCCCCATGGGAAAGAATGCAAAAAAGCAAAATGGCTGTCAGGGTGGGTCTTACAAATAACTGTGAAAAGAGAAGCCAAAAGCAAAGGAGAAAATGAAAGATATAAGCATCTGAATGCAGAGTTCCAAAGATTAGCAAGGAGAGATAAGAAAGCCTTCCTCAGCAATCAATGTAAAGAAAGAGAGGAAAACAACAGAATGGGAAAGACTAGAGATCTCTTCAAGAAAATTAGACATACCAAGGGAACATTTCATGCAAAGATGGGCTTGATAAAGGACAGAAATGGTATGGACCTAACAGAAGCAGAAGATATTAAGAAGAGGTGGCAATAATACACAGAAGGACTGTACAAAAAAGAGCTTCACGACCCAGATAATCACGATGGTGTGATCGCTAACTTAGAGCCAGATATCCTGGAATGTGAAGTCAAGTGGGCCTTAGAAAGCATCACTATGAACAAAGCTAGTGGAGGTGATGGAATTCCAGTGGAGCTATTTCAAATCCTGAAAGATGATGCTGTGAAAGTACTGCACTCAATATGTCAGCAAATCTGGAAAACTCAGCAGTGGCCACAGGACTGGAAAAGCTCGGTTTTCATTCCAATCCCAAAGAAAGGCAATGCCAAAGAATGCTCAAACTACCCCAAGATTGCACTCATCTCACACGCTAGTAAAGTAATGCTTAAAATTCTCCAAGACAGGCTTCAGCAGTACGTGAGCCATGAACTTCCAGATGTTCAAGCTGGTTTTAGAAAAGGCAGAGGAACCAGAGATCAAATTGCCAACATCCGCTGGTCATGGAAAAAGCAAGGGATTTTCAGAAAGCCATCTATTTATGCTTTTGTTTCATTGGAGAGTATATGACTTCATTTCTAACACTAGCAATCGGGTATTCTTTCTACCCCTTTCTGATGTCTATGTCAGAAGCTTTCTCTATCTCCTTTATACTTTAAGAAAACTTTATTACACAAAAGCTCTGAGAGATCAAGCCTCGTCTCTGGTCCCGGATTGAATTCTTTCCTCCAGAGCCAAGAAATCCGGCATCTTTGCATGGTTCAGCAACAATCTCTCAGTTCTTCAGATGAAAATTCTCTGTGACTTTGGAAAATCCTTAACAAAATATACATCTCAATTTTCTCTTTAAAGTTATATATATAGCACCCACATCCTAAGGTTTTATTCAGGTATTTGTTATTTGCTTAGAACAAGGCCTACATAGGCAAAGTATCATACAAATGACCATTTATAAATCTTGGAATATCTAAGCCACCTCTTTTTTTCAACTTTGGTTACTTTAAGTCTGAATCCTTATTGGGGATAGTGTGGAAGTACTTTCAAGCTATAGCCCATAGGATCTCAAGGGGTCTGACACGACTGTGTGCACACAAAGTCACACACGCACACACATGCATGGTTAGTTTCAGAACCTCACTTCCATTTCCATGAGTTCCATTTCTTTCTCTTCTCCGGTAGAGAGCTAGGATTTTTTTTTTTTTCCCATGTTCTTGGATTTTGGTGAAAGAGAATAGAAATATCTTACCTTCCTTGATTTGACATTAGCAAGTTCATGGATTGGTACCTGTCCATTTTGCTGTCATTGTGACTATATAATTGTAACTTCTTTGATGCTCCACCACTGATTTCTTAAGACAATGTCCTTAAAGTTGTGAAACTGAGATGCCATTGGTGATTAGAGTGTATATTGGCTCAATTATTTTGGAGAGATTTTAATTATACCAGAAAGTTAAAATGCTTGTACTCTGTGACCTTTAAATTTCATTTCTAAATGTCTCTCCTAGAGAAATTGTGATTGATATATGTTCCTAAGGACACTAATATGAGACTGTTTATTGAAGAACTGCCTGTATTAATGAAAAAGAAGGAGCTAACTAACTAGCCCTTAACTGATAATTGAACTAGTTATTCACACATATTACCTGACCTGTCAATATAGTTGGTCAAAATTTCTCTGCTAATTTTTACACTTCTTCTTCCTATACTATTTCATTTGAAAGCATTACCTTTTTTAAGTTGTAATGTCTTTCTCATATCTGCTTTCTTACTCAGATTATTTTTAATTGTATTTATTTGTATTGAAGTATAGTAGCTTTACAATGTGTTAATTTCAGCCACATGACAAATTGAATCAGGCATATGTATTCATAGACCTTTTAAAAAAATTATTTCCCATTTAGATCACCACAGAACACTGAGTAGAGTTCCTGTATTGTACAGTAGCTTAGTTAACTATTTTATACATGAGAGTATATCAATCCGAATCTCCCAGTTTATCACACCACCCTCTCCTTGGTATCCATACATTTGTTTTCTACATCTGTGTCTCTTTTTCTGCTTTACAAATAAGTTCATGGCTGATTAATGTTGATATATGGCAGAAACCAACACAATATTGTAAAGCAATTATCCTCCAATTAAACATAAATTTTTAAAATTAAAAAATTAATATTTTTTATCTAGAAAAATGTTAATCTTTCCTCATATAAACAATATGACATTTGTTTTTCTCTTTCTGATTCAGTGTGCCTCTCTGGTCTTCCCAGGTGGCTCAGATGGTAAAGAATCTGCCTGCAATGCAGCATACCCAGGTTTTATCCCTGGGTTGGGCAGACCCTCTGTAGAAAAGAATGACAACTTACTCGACTATTTTTGCCTTGAGAATTCCATGGACAGGAGAGCCTAGTGGGCTACAGTCCACGGGGTTGTAAAGCAATGGACACGACTGAGTGACTAACACACATGCATGCAGTTTCTAGGGCCATCCACATCACTATAGATAGCACAGTTTCATTCAGTTTTATGGCTAATATTCCAGCGTATATATATACTGAAAGTGAAAGTGTTATTCGCTCAGTCGTGTCTGACTCTTTGCGACCCCATGGGCTATAGCCGGATAGGCTCCTCTGTCCATGAAATTCTCCAGGCAAGAATACTACAGCGTGTTGCCATTTCCTTCTCTGGAGGATCTTCCAGACTGAGATATCAAACCAGGGTCTCCTGCATTGAAGGCACTTTTTTTTTTTTTTTTTCCTTTGCCATCTGAGCCACCAGGGAAGCCCATATATATGTACTACCTCTTCTTTATCCATTCCTCTGTTGTAGGACATTTAGACTAGTTTCATGCTCTGGATATTGTAAATAAGATTGCAATGAACATTTAGCTGTATGTATCTTTTTGAATCATGCTTTTCTCTGGAGTGAGATTTCTGTGTCATATGGTAGTTCTATTTTTATTTTTTTAAAAGAACATCCATACTGTTCTTCATAACGGCTGTACCAGTTTACATCCCCTCAACCAAGTAAGAGAAGTCCCTTTTCTCCAAATCCACTTCAGCAGTTATTGCTTGTAGATTTTTTTTTTTAATGATGGCAATTCTAACTGATGTGAAGTTTTGATTTGCATTTCTCTAATAATTAATGATATTGAGCTTCTTTTCATGTGTTTGTTGACCATCTGTATGTCTTTTGAGAAATATCTATTTAGGTCTACTGCTCATTTGTTTACTGAGTTGTTTGCTTATTTTTGATATCACACTGCATGAGCTGTTTGTAAAATTTGGAGACTAATCCCTGTTGGTTGCACTGTTTACAAATATTTCCTCCCATTCTGAGGGTTGTCTTTTCATCTTGTTTGTGATTTTCTTTCCTGTGCAAAAACTTTTAAGTTTAAATAGGTCTCATTTGTTTATTTTTGTTTTTATTTTCATTACTCTAGGATGTGAGTAAAAAAAAAAAGATCTTGCTGTAATTTACTTCAATGAATATTCTGCCTATGCTTTCCTCTAGGAGTTCATAGTGTCTGGGCTTACATTTTAGTCTTGAATCGATTTTGAATTTATTTGTTGAATGGTGTTATGTAGTATTCGAATTTCATTCTTTCACATGTTTAAGGATGCATGGATTTTCAACTTATCAGCTTTGAAGACCACAATACTTAACAGTGCTTATCTCAGGTAACCATTAATACAGAAAATTTTAGATTAGTACAGCCAATAAATATTTGAACCATACTATCCCTCTCCATATGTTCAATATAATAAAATCACTCAATATTTTTCTAAGGCTTCTAACATGACCCATGATGTCCCACATGATTTGTCAATAGCCTGGATTCTTTATTGTAATGGAATATGCTTCCATATTATCCTTCTATGGTTTTATAAGTGGATCAGTGACTTTTCTTTTCATAGCCTAAAATAATATTTACATGCTAAAACTAACATATGTTCTTCCTTATCTCCCTCTTTCTCCCATAGACACACATACATACACATCAGCACCCACTGTACATCACATACATGCACAAAACTTTAACATAGTCTGTACTTATACAAATTTTATGTCAGTGTTTAAATATGACTTCCTTTGGAAGTCTCCTTTGATCACTTATATGGTGATAAGCTCTTACTGTAAACTGCAATCTGTTTTCACAGTTATCATTGTAACTACAATTGGATAATTATGTTTCCATGCTTTTGTTTTATAAACACCTCTCCCACTATACGGTGCATATATTGTAAAATAAATGGATGAGTGCATGCATGAATGATTGAATGAGTGGAAACAAGCCTACCTAAATTAAAATATCCAATGAATGTCAATAAATATAGACTTCTTACATATATTAAAAAAATTAGAGTAATACTGTATTTTACAAAGCAGTGAGCATTAAAATATATATAGTGCAGTAAATTATATAATACATAGTAAGTTGGTAAATTACTGCCTCACTATCAGGTATTAGTAATAATGTTCTTTTTTTAATTTTAGAAAGTCATCAAAAAATCATAAAATTATGATAAAAGACTATATGAGAGATTAGATAATCTGAAAACTCTCTTACTGTAAGCATTGTAAAATGCTTCAGAAAATTCCATTAAATGACTAGATACATTTTCAAGGAAACACAGAAAAAACACTCAGGAGTTAAAATCAAGTGAAAAAAAAAAAAAAGAACACTGAATATTTCATGGTGAAGGTTGTTAATTTGAGGAATTTAGAAGCTTAAGTTTTGATGCCTCACTGGGGACAGGAATTTAAACTTTGAACATGAGAAGTAGGTTAGAATTGAGATATATATCTATGTTTAGCATGCATGAAAGACTTCATACTGAGCAAGGAGCTGGCTAGAAAAATAAAGGAATTAGTACAGAGACAATAAGGAATTTGAAAAGAACTGGCTAGCAAGGGGGAAAAAAGAACTATCATCCCTGAGAGATGAAAAGAAACATTATTTTTTTCCTTAGAGTGTGGTCAAAAATAATGAGCTCACAATCCAAAACTATAAAACACATGAGGAAAAAAATCCTACTATGAGTTAGAGTTAGCACATATGTAAACAGGTTAAATACAAATACATAAATGGGTTAAATACAAAAACAGTAACTTTAACAATACTACTAAAAACACAGTAGACAAAGTCTTCTCAAATTTATAAGTTAAATGGAGGCAAGATACACATAAACTGTAGTAAGATGCAAAATGTTTGCTTCTAATCCTTATAATATAGGATATGTAGGATTATTAAGTACTAGAGAACATATGTCTTAATACCCAGAACCTGTCAACATATTTTATTATTGGCTAAGATAAATGAAGGTGACAGAGGGAATGAAGGAATTAAATTGCTACAGCAGAAATAAGGAACTAATGTAATTGCAATTTACCTTCACTTTCAAAGTGATGCAATGCATCTTTGCCCAGATATTGTGATGTATCTCCTGAGAAATCTATATGTGAGTTAAGAAGCAACAGTTAGAACCAGACATGGAAAATGGACTGGTTCCAAATTAGGAAAGGAGTATGTCAAGGCTGTATAGTAACACCTTGCTTATTAACTTGTATGTAGAGTACATCATGTGAAACATCAGGCTGGATGAAGCACAAGCTGGAATCAAGATTGCCAAGAGAAATATAAAAAACCTCAGATATGCAGATGACACACCCTTTTGACAGAAAGCGAAGCACAACTAAAAAGCCTCTTGATGAAAATGAAAGAGGAGAGTGAAAAAGCTGGTTTAAAACTCAACATTCAAAATACTAAGATCATGACATCTGGACCCATCACTTCATGGAAAATAGATGGGGAAACAGTGGAAACAGTGACAGGCTTTATTTTTGGGGGCTCCAGAATCACAGCAGATGGTGACTGCAGCCATGAAATTAAAACACGCTTGCTACTAGGAAGGAAAGCTATGACCAACTTAGACAGCATATTAAGCAGCAGAGACATTACTTTGCCGACAAAGGTTCATCTAGTCAAAGCTGTGGTTTTTCTAGCAGTCGTGTATAGATGTGAGAGGTGGACCATTACGAAAACTGAATACCAATGAATTTATGATTTTGAACTGTGATGTTGGACTGTGAGGAGATCCAACCAGTCCATCCTAAAGGACTGAATATCAGTCCTGAACATTCATTGGAAGGACTGATGCTGAAGCTGAGGCTCCAAAACTTTGGCCACCTGATGAGAAGAACTAACTCACTAGAAAAGACCCTGATTCTGGGAAAGATTGAAGGCAGAAAGAGAAGGGGGTGACAGAGGATGAGATGGTTAGATGGCATCATCAATTCAATGGACATGAGTTTGAGCAAGCTTCAGGAGTTGGAGATGGACAGGGAAGGCTGGCATGCTGTAGTTCATGGGGTTGCAAAGATTTGGCAACTACTGAGTGGCTAAACTGAACTGAACTCAGTGGCTTCACACAGCATTTTTTCAGGCAAGATCTTAGTCACATGCAGCTATCTCCAGGAGTACAGGTATGATATCACACTGATATTTCCTCTGAAAGCAATTGTTTTAACACTAATTCAGAATTTATAAAAATACTCACAAAGGATCCCTCTACAGGGGGATGGACATAGGATGTAATCCCACCATTCCTAAAATATTATTTGGTTAGAGTCTGCTTCATCCCTGAAACCATCAATTAAAAAAAAAAAAAAAACTTGAATAGAAAACAAGCATAAACATTCCAGATAACCATGGATATGCTGATTAATGCTATGAGTATATTTTTGTAGATCATACCAGAAAACAACAACACCACCACCAAAAGCCTGAACATTAGGTCTAAATTTACACTTTGGCTAGGATGGCAAACAAAGGGAAAGCTCAAATACTGTTGGTTTTATCATAGTTCATGCTACTTTGTGATTTAGCAATGACCAGTTAATTCAAAGAGGCATATACTATATGATTAAGATGAATCAAATTAAGATGGGTTTTGCATGGAACAGGCTCAATATTTACCTGTTTTCCTGGCATAATAATTCATAGCTCCCTTTTTTATTCTAAAAATAATTGTAGTTTGAGCAATAAGCTACTTAGTCATCCTATCTGTAATCTTGTGTTTATACTACTATGCATACACTAGAAATACATATACATATGCCCAGATATAATCCTAAAAGAATGTTATTGTGGCATTGTTTATCATAGAAAATTTACAAATGCCATCTATTCTCTTTTTCTTAGCAATATAAACTCTATTTTATTTGGATATTATTGTGCTCAATAAAAAAATAAAAAGTAATTATCAGTCATTCATTGCTTTTAAAAGTGTCCATATGTCATGTGACTGGTTAACAATCTAATGTAGAAAACTCTGGGTGAGAGTTTCAGGGAAGCACTCTGAAAAGGAGATCAACTGGCCTATATATTTATACAACCTGTTTTCATCCTCTTTCTTCAAAATTATCACAATGTTTGCAGTTCCAATTCCTGAAATACAGTTAAAAGGGGAAGACCAAAAAAAATCACACTGCCTTCAGCATTGATATCCATGAGCTATGGATTCAATATTAGCAAGCAATTAACTCCCTGTAGAAGAACATTATGTGGAAAAAGTAACGCTTTTCTAGTTGGGTTAATATTAGTTATATTTTTTTCCTATGATATGTAATCTAAGTGTCCAAACTTTGAATATAACAAAATGTATTGTCACAGAATGAATCACTATACAGTGGTTAAAGTACAAAAAAAAAAAAAAAACAAACAAACAGAATTATATTAACAACGTGGACACATTTTTTTAAAGTCATTAAAGGGTACATCAAATTTTATATAATTTTTAAATATGTAAAAATGTATTTCTATGTACACCCATAAAAATGTATTTACATAAAATATGTAAATAAATATTTCTATGTGGAAAATATGTTTTCACATAGAAATGTATGTTCCACATACATTTGGGAAAACTTATTATCAGCAATATCATTCTTATCTGGAAAGATTCAAGTTTAAGGAAAGGTACCCAATTATTTAAATTTTATGATTCATTATTAATTTCTTTAAAAATAATAAAAGTGAAACAAATAGTGAAAGATATAGTTGACTTTCTTTGCATAACCGTTAGTTATATTATTCATTGAGTTTTGCTTTTTTCCTTAATAATTGATAAGTGATAATTGGATATATATATATAAATTGTGTAGGAAAGACAAAAGGGTAAAATATTTGTTAACTTCTGTGTAATTTCTTTTGGATTAAATATCATGTATGATACAATAAAAAAGGAAATATTGCTATTACTCAAGGTAGGGTTTTGGTCAAACTATTATATTTTAACAGTGTGGATCACAAAAAACTGGAAAATTCTGAAAGAGATGGGCATACCAGACCATCTGACGTGCCTTTTGAGAAACCTGTGTGCAGGTCAGGAAACAACAGTTAGAACTGGATGTGGAACAACAGACTGGTTACAAATAGGAAAAGGAGTACGTCGAGGCTGTATATTGTCACTCTGCTTATTTAGCTTATATGTAGAGTACATCATGAGAAACCCTGGGCTGGAGGAAGCACAAGCTGAAATCAAGATTCCCAGGAGAAATATCAATAACCTCAGATATGCAGATGACACCACCCTTATGGCAGAAAGTGAAGAAGAACTAAAGAGCCTCTTGATGAAAGTGGAAGAAGAGAGTGAAAAAGTTGGCTTAAAGCTCAACATTCAGAAAACTAAGATCATGACATCTGGTCCCATCACTTCGTGGCAAATAGATGGGGAAACAGTGGGCTGACTTTATTTTTCTGGGCTCCAAACTCACTGCAGATGGTGATTGCAGCAATGAAATTAAAAGATGCTTACTCCTTGGAAGGAAAGTTATGACCAAATTAGACAGCATATTAAAAAGTAGAGACATTACTTTGCCAACAAAGGTCCATCTAGTCAAGGCTATGGTTTTTCCTGTGGTCATGCATAGATGTAAGAATTGGACTATAAGGAAAGTTGAGCACCGATGAATTGATGCTTTTGAACTGTGGTGTTGGAGAAGACTCTTGAGAGTCCCTTTGACTGCAAGGAGATCCAAGCAGTCCATCCTAAAGGAGATCAGTCCTTGGTATTCCTTGGAAGGTCTGATGCTGAAGCTGAAACTCCAGTACTTTGGCCACCTGATAAGAAGAGCTGACTCAATTGAAAAGACCGTGATGCTGGGAAAGATTGACGGCAGGAGGAGAAGGGGATGACAGATGATGAGATGGTTGGATGGTATCACTGACTCAATGGACATGGGTTTGGGTGGACTCCAGGAGTTGGTGATGGATAGGGATGCCTGGCGTGCTGCGATTCATGGAGTCACAAAAAGTCGGACATGACGGAGCAACTGAACTGAAATGAACTGATTATATTTAAATGGAGTTCAATTGAAAACCAAATATTTAATATAGGTATATATATATATATATATATATATATATATAAAATTATAAGCATTGATCAATTTTGAAATTATGCTCATTAAATTACATATATATATATATTACTCTTCCCTGAAATGTTTGACTTACCCTACATAATTTTCCAGGGCTGCTGTGTGGTAAATTCTATAGTCAATGATCTGTTTACATATTGATAATCATTGTTTCCTTTTTAAAAAGATGTTGCACTTGTAAATCATCGTGCATTTTTCTTCTTTTTTTAATTTAAATTTATTTATTTTAATTGGAGGCCAATTACTTTAAAATATTTTATTGGTTTTGCCATACATCAACATGAATTCACCACAGGTGTACACGTGTTCCCCATCCTGAACCTCCTTCCCACCTCCCTTCCCATACCATCCCTCTGGGTCATCCCAGTGCACCAGCCCCAAGCATCCTGTATCATGTATCGAACCTGGACTGGTGATTCGTTTCTTGCCGGGGTCCAGCCCCGGCTGATCCAGGGTATTCGAAGGAGAGACGGCCTAGGTGACTATTTATATGCTAATTAGAGATATAAAGAATAATAGAATGAGGATAGCTCAGTAGGAAAATTCAGTGGAGAAAAGAGGCTGAGTAGCTTGGTTTACGCGGGAGAACAATAAAACTTCAAGACAAGAAGTTTGCACCACTTACGTAGGCCACAGGCGCCCTCTCGAATAGTGGAAGGTGCCTCACCCTAGACACCTTCTCGAGTGGGTCTTAGAAGCCCAGGCATAATTAGTAAGCATGGTGGGTTCCGCGCTCCAGATGGAGACTTCAGCCAGAAGTTAAAGGAAAGAATGACATGGGGAGACCAAGCGCTGGTGAGCAAGGCCCATAGCTTTATTTTCAACAGGGGTTTTTATATCCTAAGTTACACATAGAGGATAATAGGGGATGCAAAGTCAGCAGTTTTTGATCCTTATCAAAAACCAGGGTTTCTTTCCTGCAAATTTATCGTATACAAATGGTTTAGGTGATTTACATCATCTTCTGGCCAGAAGGCCTACTAATATTTTATTAGGACTTATCAACAAAGACTTATTTTCTCTAAGAGTAATTATTTTAAGGTTTGGCGCCATCTTCCGAAGATAAAATTGCATTCCTATAGGGCGGATGTGTAATGGGTTTACAACAAAGGAAAGAATTTATTACCTTAAGGGTAATACTTATTTTTTCTATATAGCAAGGCCACTACTTATTTTTTCTATATAGCAACTATATTAATTAATACATATTCAAGGATACAATTCAGGGGATGTGAAAACTTGGCAGCAAGCATTGGCTCATCAATGAAATCCTTTACTAGTCTTATTCTGACAGTTTCTAACTCTCTGAGAGGCTCTAAGCTATTTGAATATCTTAAGCTTCCCGTGCCTCTGGAGGCTGGGAGACAGTAAACAATCGTATGCATAGCTGTAGGAGTCCGGGTAAACTTGTCAGGTGAGTTAGAGAGCCATCTGAGGGGTTTGGATTTAAACACTCCTAATTGCCCAGGAACTTTATTAATTGGAGCTGTAAGTTAACTCTTTGACAGAGAGAGCGAGATGGTGGTAGAGGAGAGCCCCCAGTAAGGTCAGAGGTGAAAGCACAAAGCAATAAAGTAGGCAGACTCTAGTTTTTTGGGGGAAAATGCTCCAGAATATCCGGGCGGACTCCCGAAGCTCAATCCCGCCTTTGCGTATGCCGAGCCTCCTTCCTCATGACCTTTGTCATGAGTGGAATGCCTCACCGGCTCCCGGCAGTTTCTTATATGATATTATACATGTTTCAATGCCATTCTCCCAAATCATCCCACCCTCTCCCTCTCCCACAGAGTCCAAAAAACTGTTCTATACATTTGTGTCTCTTTTGCTGTCTCGTACACAGGGCTGTCGTTACCATCTTTCTAAATTCCATATATATGCATTAGTATACTGTATTGGTGTTTTTCTTTCTGGCTTACTTCACTCTGTATAATAGGCTCCAGTTTCATCCACCTCATTAGAACTGATTCAAATGTATTTTTTTTAATGGCTGAGTAATACTCCATTGTGTATATGTACCACAGCTTTCTTATCCATTTGTCTGCTGATGGACATCTAGATTGCTTCCACGTCCTGGCTATTATAAACAGTGCTGCGATGAACATTGGAGTACACATGTCTCTTTCAATTCTAATTTTCTCGGTGTGTATGCCCAGCAGTGGGATTGCTGGGTCATAAGGCAGTTCTAGTTCCAGTTTTTTAAGGAATCTCCACACTGTTCTCCATAGTGGCTGTACTAGTTTGTATTCCCACCAACAGTGTAAAAGGGTTCCCTTTTCTCCACACCCTCTCCCGCATTTATTGCTTGTAGACTTTTTAAATGAGATAGTTGGTTCAAATAATCCGGTTTGTCATATTTCCAAAATAAAAGTTTGTTCTTTTATCTGTATTATTCATAGCACTTAGCACATCTTTCTACCTAAGGTACTTAATAAACACTTGCTAAATGATACAAAAAATGTCTCCTCCTTTCTTTTCTCAATTCTATTATGGGCAAAATTCCTCTGTTTCATCATGGTGTATATATGTGCACAAAAGGAACCTATATTAAAACAGAGCTGTGGCTTGGCTGCTGGTATCAAAGTGTTAGTCACTCAGCAGTGTCCAACTCTTCCTATTCCTGTGTAGTCAGTACTCACTACAGGGTTTCAATCTATTGCATCTGTCACTTCCAAGGCGGTTCCCTCTGTTTTAGCTTCTTCTGTTTGCTGGTCTCTTCAGTGTCTGATTTCCATCCTGACACAAGGGGGACAGTGGTGGACACTTTTTTTAGTCTCACTTGTTCAGTCGTGCTCTGGGGAGGGAGGGGCGCCGCAAACAAATAACACTGGCATGTGCTCGCAGTGTCTCAGCCACACTGGGCCTGTGCCCGCTCACGGCGTGTGTGCCCTCCCTGCCTATGCTGCTCAGGCTCTAGGTTTATCTGCTGGGAACTGTCTGAGGCTGTCCCTGGGCTGCGTGCACCTCCCAGGTCTAAGCCGCTCAGGTTCAGGCACTCAGGTAGTCCTCAGAGGTGCATACTCGGTTGGGCCTGCGTTTTGTGCCCTTCACAGGTCCGAGCAGCTCAGGTGATGAGGTGTTCAGCGAGTGCGGTCACTGTGACTTATTGCCACCCCCATCCCTGCCGCTTGGTTTTCTGGGTGTACAACCAGCACACCTTCTCAGGCAGATGTTGACCGTCCAGAACCCCAAGAAATCTTAGTTAGCAAAGAAGCCTGCTTGTAGTTTGGTAGATAATGTCTCTCTGGGGCTGTGATTGGCCGTTTCCGGCTCTGGCTGCCTGTCACCGGAGGGGGATGGTCTGCAGCCGGCTAGTCCTGTTCAGTCCTTTGTTCTGTGCGTGGGCCCCGCGGTGTCTTAGGTTAGGGCTTTTCGTGTGGTAGCTATTCCACAGTCTGGTTTGCTAGCCCAAGTTAGTTAGCTCAGATTGCCCTCGGGGCATTCAGGCCAGGTCCTTACTCTAAGAGATGCAGCCCGCGACTCCCTGCCCAGCCCCTGCTTGCTAGTGGTGGGTGCAGGCATCTGCACTGCTTCTCCACTGGGGGAATTACTGTTGGGCTCGTAATCTGTGGGGTTTAATTATTTATTTATTTTTCCTCCCTGTTATGTTGCCCTCTGTGCTTTCAAGGCTCACTACAGACTCAGCAGTGTTTCCTGGTGTTTGGAAACATCTCTCTTTTTAAGACTCCCTTCCTGGGACGCAGCTCCATTCCTACCTCTTTTGTCTCTTTTTTTGTCTTTTATATTTTTTTCTCTTTTTAAGCCTCCCTTCCTGGAATGCAGCTCCATCCCTACTTCTTTTGTCTTTTATAGTTTTTCCTACCTCCTTTCGAAGACAATAGGCTGCTTTTCTTGGTGCCTGATGTCCTCTGCTGGCATTGAGAAGTTGTTTTGTGGAATTTACTCAGTGTTTAAATGTTCTTTTGATGAATTTGTGGGGGAGAAAGTAGTCTCCCCATCGTATTCCTCTGCCATCTTAGGACTGCCCATATTTCTTCTTCAATGAAACTCTGAAATTTCCCTGTAGAGAGATGAAAAGTATAAATGTAAACCATGAAAAAAGATTTTATATATTTTAATTATTTCTCATTATAGGAGGAATTACACATTTTACATTAAATTCATGCTATTAAATAAGTGTAAACTGTAAGGAGTTTATTATTTTAGTTCATTATTAGCTAAATTTCTATATTAGTATCATGCTGGTAAATATCATCAGCTATATAATCAGTTTTATCTAAATTAATACAAACAATAACACCCCCTTAGCATATAAAAAGAATATGAATTAAATAATCAGATGGTTCTCAATGTATCCATTTTACCCTACTGCATCTTTTTGCAGAAATGGGGGCATATGTTCTCTTTACGCATTTGCGGGATTCTACTCTTTCAATTTTCAGTGTGAGTCAGTGCCATGCATATTATAGATAAGTCACTCTTACCTACTTATGAAAGAATATCATAGGCATTGGAGCCTAACCTTTTGCTCCTTTCTGTATTATTTTCTGAGTAATAATTGGTATGGTTGAATTTCTCTCGTAAGTGATATACTGTTTTTTTCTCTCTCTGCTTTTAAGAGTTTTTCTTTAATTTGATTTTTAACATTTTAGCTTGTTATGGTTCTGGGTTGAATCTTTACATTTACCCTTCTTGAAATTTACTGATTTTAGTATATGTAAAATAATGTTTTTCTTCAATTTAAGGGAAGCTTTCAGTCATTGCCATTATGTCCTTGTGCACTATTTTCTGTCAATTTCCCTCTAATCTCTCCTTGAAATATCCCTATTACTCATATCTTAGTGGAATTAATGGTGTTCTACATGTCTCTGCAGTTCCCTTTGTTTTCATTTTGCTCTGTTTTGCAGATTGCATGTTCCCTATTGGACTAAGTTCAGGCTTGCTAGTTCTTTTCTTCCAGTCCAAATCTATTGTTGAGACACATTAGGAATTTTTCATTTCACTTGTTATACTTTTTAAACATAAAATTTCTATTTGGCCCCTTTTTTTAAAAAGGCAATATCTTTTGTGATACTCTCTAATTGATGCAATGTTGTGTCATATCTTCCTCTATATTTTTAAATGTCTCATTTGGTTCTTTGAACATATTTAAAGTAGCTGGCTTGAAATAAGTGTATCCTAAGTCCACCCTTAGGCTCCTTAAAACAGTTCATATTGCCTGTTCTTTAGGTCTTATGTGTGGCTCACACATGCTTACTTTGTTCTGTTTTTACTCTTTTGTTCATTTGCTTTGATCTCTCAATGTTTAGTTTTATAAAACTTGACTTTTAAATAATAAAACATAGCACTTTTTGGTAACAACCCCCATCTGCTTCCCTACCTCTGGTAGTTGTTATTATCATTATTGGTTAGACATTCTGTTTGTTTAAGTGACTCTGCTTAGCTTATTCTGCAGATTGCATTTCTCATGCAGTGTGCAGCCTCCGGTATACCTGCTTATGTTTTTCTCTCTTGGGTTTTATCTTTCAGCTTATCTACTGAACTTTCACCTCTGAGTTTTCATAAGCCATTGGCTGATCAAAGATTGTGTTTAAATCCATTAGCCTGTTAAGTTGTTTCTAATATATTTAGAGAAATACATTAGAACTGCAGGTTGCCATTGCAGTTCACCAAGTTTACATTTTTGCCCTGCATTCAACTAGGGACTAGTAGTTTAAAGTTTTCCTTCACCCATTCATTATTGAAGAGAAGGAGCATGCGGGCATGCCTACAACCTTCCAAACTAAGGGATGCGTGTGATTTCATTTTTAAACCTGGTTTCCTAAGAATGGCTACTGGGTGGAGGAAGTTGATTTTCAGTCACTATTTGGTCGGAAGTTCTGTTTAAGCCCCTTGTGCTATTAAAATCTCTGCTTTTTGTTGATTCAGGTGAAGCTTTTGGAATGCTTGCGCACCTGCCTTGTGTCCAGTTTCATTGCTCCCGAGTGGATGCAGTCAAGTTCACATGCACAACTCTTCTAACTCCCAGTGCTGGCTCCCAGGAGGGTTATTCTTAATAACTGTCACCTCGCCCGAGTCTATTAAACTTTTGGCTTCTTATATTAGGGAGCTACCAATTCATTCAAATTTTTCTCTTCCAGTATTTCCATTCTTTCCAACAATGCCTTTAGGCATGGGATTCTATACGTTTTGCTCCGAGTTAGTCACTTCAAGGTGTGTGTGCATGCGTGTTCAGTCATGTCCGACTCTTTGAGATCCTGTGGACTATAGCCCATCAGGCTCCTCTCTGTATGGAATTTTCCAGGCAGGAATACTGGTGCGTGTTGCCATTTCCTTCTTCAGGGGATATTCCCAACTCAGGTATCGAATCCCACGTCTACTTGCATCTCCTGCATTGACAGCCAGGTTCTTTACCAGCTGAGTCACCAGGAAGTAGTCACTTCAAGTAGAGCTGCAAAACTCTTTGCCTTTATGGCTTCTCCTTACCTGGGACAGATTTGCTGCCCTGCTGTCTGAGGACAGAAACGTCCTATTACAAAAGTGATACAGCTATTCCTACTAGGCACTTGATGGAGAATGGCTGAGCGATCCCTGATTCTTTTGGATTTTCCTTCTATCATGTACATCTCTGTCCTATAAGCAAGCTTGGGTTCAAGCTGATTGGGGCCCTTGGCATCTCAATCTGCCATAGCTGAGGTAGAGCTCTGACTCATGAGGATGGATGCAGCCCAGGAGATTTCATCTTTTTAGCGGTATCTGCCGATGGTAGAGTTTCTGTGACATGTGTTTGGGATGGTGGGTGGTGAAAATGTCAGAAAACTGTCCCTGTCAGGTTGAAATCATAGTACCTGGACAAGACTGTAGCTGAGAAGTAAGAATTTCCACGTTCTTGTCCTGATCTACTCAAAGCAGAGCACCTTGTCTAATGCTTCAATGGCTCTGAGGTAGGGTGGGAGTCAGGAGGTGGAGCCTCCCGCACAGGCCACAGGTGCTCCTGCTCTTCTCACTGTGATGCTGTAGACTGAATGAGTGCTTCTCCATTTGGTGTATTCCCTTACAACAATGTCCACCGTCATACATTATCATATTTTTATAGTTGTCTCTAGTGAAATTATTCTTTTGGTAAAAAGAAGGTCTGTGGATGTTTTCTTCTGCTGTTACAAAGTCCACCACCAAAATACATTACTTTAAGCATCATAATATTAAGTAAATTAATATGTGTAATGCATGCTTGTTATTCATTTATGCTATTTATTTGATGAGCTTAAATATGATGTTACCCCAGCAGCCATTTTCACAATGTATAGTCTAAACTTGGCTGGTTTCCTTCTCTTAAAGCATGTCAGTTATTTTCTATCTTATCACATGTTTTTACTTTCATAGCAAGCTGTATAACACATTATACCCTCTTTAATATACCATTTGATGAGGTATTTTTTGTTTCACACAACACTATGCTCATTTTTTTTTTTACCACTTAGAACATACATATGTGTAAATTTACTCTTTCTTAGGCAGACTCATGAAAAAGTGAATGGATAACTTTACTATATATCTGAATTATATACATTTATAATAAATATGACAAAATTTCAACTTTTGACTGGTATTAAATTATACTAACATGGAGTCACCATTTATGAAAAAATTATTTTAGACACAGCTACCTTGAAGGTAATGAAGCTTAAGCTTCAGAGCCTTACATTTGGAAGGGTCTGTTCAATATATATAGCATATGCGTGTGTGTGTGTATATATATATATATATATATATATATAAAATATAAGTATATAAAATATATAGTTTATGGTATATGAATAAATATATATCTAAGTTAATGTAATACATGATTTTTTAAATCAATATACACTATTCTGTCAATTTTAAAAGGAATTTTAGTAAATCTTCCTTATGTGTTGTTATCTGATTAAATGTACTTACTTTGAAAACTTAATGGTTATATAAAATTGAAATATAATTGAAGACACTATTTTAGTTGAGACACAAAGCATATCCTGAGAGGAAAAAGATCACATACTTTGAAATGTAAAAACTTCTATATATGAAATAGAAAGTAAAACTTGATAGTCAATTTATGAGGATATTAATAGGAAATGGAATGATGACAGTCACCAAACTATATGTAAAGAAAAAATAAAACAAAAGATAAAGAACATTGTGAGAATTAAACACTGCCAAACTAGAAATGAAAAAGAAGAATATGAAAGTAAGAGTTAAGGCATGCACAGTTTGTAAGGTCTGCACAGCAGAAAATAATATCCAAAACAAGGTAGTTATTTAGTTCACACATGTTAAACATAGTCACCGCATGTTCTAGCAATTATACTACATGGTATATTCCCAACATAAGTGAAAATATATGTTCCCAGAAAAGCTTATATATTAAGACTTAGTGTTATTACACCTTAAAGGCCCAAAGCAGAAATAATGCATGTTTCCATCAGTGAATGCCTGGATGAATAAAATGTTACATTTTTGCCTAAGAAAGAAGAAATAAGTCAGAAAAAAGAAACACTTATTTTATGATTCTGTTTATATGCAACGCAATGAAAGGAAAATTTATAAATACAGAAAGCAGTTTAAGTGAAACTGAAGTTGCTCAGTCATGTCCGACTCTTTGCGACCCGTGGACTGTAGCCCACCAAACTCCTCTGTCCATGGGATTCTCCAGGCAAGAATACTGGAGTGGGTTGCCATTTCCTTCTCCAAGTGTTGAGGTATTAGGGGTAAATTGATAATGGCCATGTAGTGCTCTTTTTCTTTTGAATTGTCAAAATGATAATGATTGTGATGTTTGCAATTCTTTGAATATACTCATAAACTCTGAATTGTACACTTAAGAGAATACTGACAACATCTTCACTTTGAAGAATTATTTAACTTTGAGAGGCACCGTGAACATTGACTTTTTTTTAATTAAAACACAGTTTATGTTATCATAATGTAAAATGCATAATAAACCAATTTGAAGCTGAGAGCAAAACAGTGAAAAAGTATAACAAATTAAAAATTACTTAAAAAGATAGCTAAAATATCTCGAAATCAATTAACCCATATAATGGAAACACTTGAAGAAGTTTGAGTTTGCAACAGCTTTATGTTGCAGAGCTGTGGGAAATTTCTCTAGGTCATCAGCACTAATAAACAATATTAATCAACCATGCTAAAGAAAAGATTGAATCTTCTTTCTCTTCTCTCTGTGAAATATCTTTTTCCATTATTTTTGTATTCTGTAGAAAAAAGTAAAAAAAAATCAGCAAAGTTATAATCAAAATTATAATTCTTTCAGAAAGTTAATATCTCTTGTTATGGCTCTGATTGTGCTTGTGATAATACAGTCCTTTCATAATGTGTAGTTTGTTGTAATTTTTATCATATCAAATACTTTCATATATGATTCATAATTTTGTGGATTATGAAATTGGATATGATCAGAGTCCTACAAAATCTGGATCTATGGTGTTAGATCATTTAATAGAGTTTCACCTTTCACTAATTCTTGTAACAGGTAACAAAAAGCATGTAGCGTGCATGTGTAAAGCACTAATAAGCACTTTCTCTGCATCTGCAAGTAATAGGATATTGCCCAACGATGACTCCAAAGTCACTCAATTTTCAAAGGCCCATATTAAAGAGATTCTTTTTTTGGAAATTGCCATCAGTCTGATAGTGCTGTGATGCACAAAATGAGAAGATGTTTAGCAACTTTAAGAAATCCTAAAACATGAGAATGCATGGTTATTTGAAATTGCTGTCAGAGACCCAAAAACCACATGAGTTGCCTCTCAAGGATGATTGATTTGGTTTTGATAATATCACCTTAAGAAAACAGTGCAGAAGGCAAGATGACCAAATTGCAAAGGATATTAATGCCATTCCAATAGGGACACATGGCAGACACTCCTTTCCCCACCGAAGTCACCCTGATTGTGCTTTTAGTATCATTGTGAGTGTTTGCTCAGTTTTGTCTGACTTTTTGTGATTCCATAGACTGTAGCTTTCCAGGCTCTTCTGTCCATGGACATTTTGAGGCAAGAATACTGAATTGGATTGCCACTTTATATTCCAGGGGAATCTTCCCAACCCAGTGATCAAACCCACATCTCTTGCATCTCCTACATTGGCAGGTGGGTTCTTTACCACTAGTTCCACCTGGGAAGCCAAATCTCATTTTCTGATCAGTTGCCCTCTCTGTAGGCTGGAGGTATTGCACCTTCAGGACTGGAATCAAGTTGGAAGCAAGAAGAGGAAGGTGTGAGAGAAATAGACATGAAGAGTAATGAAACATTTGTTCATCTTGAACACAAAATCACTGAAGATCTGACTCAATCAATCATGCTAAGTGTAGGGGCGAGATTAAAATCAAATATGAAATTGAATCATTAGAATGCAAAATACATTTTAATAACAGAAAGTGACAGAAAATATATAGAACTGCCCTGAGTTATCATTTTGTTCAATATTCTTTGGAAGCAAGTAGATACTTTAACAATGGAATTGAGTAGGTAGTTGTTAGGAAAAAAATAAAAACATTGAATTTTTAATTCAATATATTAAGAGCAATAATAAGTACTTAATGCAAATGTTAAGATATTTTAGGAATCATATTTAGTTGTAGAACCAGATTTCTACCCTTTGTGTATTTAAAAAACAAGAGAGTAAGTCTACTTCAAAATATTATTCAATAAATGGTTGAGCATTAAATATGTTGGTAAAAATACTGATAAAATACTATGACATTTTAGGAGAGGAAAATACTTCTTTATGGCTATGGTTATTAGAAAAATATCTGCAGACAATGACTTTGCAAGCTTAGTGAATTTTAAATTTCTGGAGAAATATGAAAGGAGGTAACAAATTGGAAAGAGATTTCAAATAACAGATGCTATTTGAGTGGGAGGTTAATGTTTATAAAGGAAATATATATGAATTTACTCAAGATGATTTTATGACAGTATTTCTTTGCAGCATAAATTATAGAATTAAAGATATATATGCATATATCAATGAAAGAAGAAATGACAGCCCAATCCAGTATTCTTGCCTGGAGAATCCCATGGACAGAGGAGTCTGGCAGGCTACAGTCCATGGGGTCGCAAAGAGTTGGACATGACGGAAGTGACTTAGCACACATGCATGCATATAACAACAGTTAATGCATTTTAATACTTATGGCTTGTTATTGGACCATAGGAAAAGAAATCCAGAAAGTTAAAGTAGTAGATATTTTGCTTATATTTTCTTTTTATTGTTATTTAATTCATAAAGCAACAATATCTTGATTAAAAACATTTTTTTAAAATAAGTTACTATGGAACTTATAGCTTTGCTATCAAACTTTAAAAGGGAGCATGATATAAGATGAGGACTAGACAGATGATTCATAGATGAAAACAATATCAGCAAAGTTTCATCTACCAGAAATATTTAAATCATTCTATTGGTTAAAATGTTGACTGCATTGCTCCCCATTAAGTAAGTAACACAAGAGACTTATTGTGCCATTTCTACTTATGCCCTAAATGTGATCTTGGAAGTGTACTTAAAAGAATCTCTGGGAAAAAAACAGCAAGAATTCTCAATTATTTTCTAAACATATGCATAAGAAACTTCTCCAGGGTAGAAATAAACTGAGCAAAACCCATTCTCCTTGAAACCAATCGTTAGCTGGAAACAGAGCGTAATTTCCTGTAACAAAAACTCTTGTAACAGAAACAACAAAGAAAAATGGTCATCTTACTACACTTGCTTTTGTTGATTTAAAAGTGTTTGGCAAACATCTTGAACATATTGAAATTTTATTCATATGTAAATTATTTCAAAATGAAAAATAAATTTTCTTTTCACCATGAGTATTTTAGAGAGACCTTATGAGATGTTAGAATGGTATAAAATACATTTTATTCTCTCCTTATGACACTTGAAAGCTTCATATTTTCAAAGATTGTTTATTTCAGAATATATGTTATGAAAAATGTAAAGATCATGTTTCTCTAGTTCACTTTTATTGGCTCATAGTAGAGCAGAAATGTATGTTAAACTACAAAAATAATTATGTAGGCTGTTTATTTTATACCATTGCATCTGCATGTAAAATAGGATAAAATTACCGATCAGACTAACATTTGTTTATGTTACATTATAGATACATATATATCTTCTATTTTGAAAAGTTAGGTTAGTATACATATATTCATGGATCTGTGTCAAGATTTTATTTTAAGGATATAATTTATTGTTCTTAAAAACTGTGTATGCATACAGTTACTGTAATTTCCCTGACAGAACTTTGAGTTGACAAAGTTTGAATGCAACATAGGGTAGAATGGAGTTACTTTTGCAATTAGAGATAACAAATAACACATTTACATTTACATCAGTGTTGACCAAAATAAGGTCATAATTATTTAAATGAACTGCTGAAATGTGCAAGTATTTCATGCCTAACAGAAATCAAAATTTATGTTTCAGAAATTATATTTCAAAGTGAAACTTTTTCAAAAGCAATCATGTTTTGAAAAGTACACAATTGAATAGTGTGATAACTGTGGAAGTTTACATATATATATGTAAGTGCGTGTGTGCTATTGTTTCAGTCATGTCCAACTGTTCGAGCCCCTATGTTCTACAGCCCATCAGTCTCTTCTGTCCTTGGTTTTCTCCAAGCAAGAATACTGGAGTGGGTTGCCACTTCCCTCTCGAACCCACAATGCATCTCCTGAATTTGCAGGCAGGTTCTTTATAAATTAGTCCCTCCTGGGAATCCCATATATGCATATGTATATATCTATCTTTTACATATGTGTAATTTTTGCTGAATGCTTTACTATTGTTTGAAATGTATGTATTTTCAAGTTTTTTATGAAAAATTTTTAGACTTTAAAAAGATACTTAACCCAAAACTGTTGAAAAGACTAATCTATGTGTTTGAAAATTATTTACATATACTCTTTACTTAAACAGTATACAATACTATAAAATATAGGAAGGCACATATTTCAGAAGTAGATTTTCCTCAATGAGCACTTTATTGTAACTAGCACTGAAGATCAAGAAGCAGAACATTACAAGCACCACAGAAGCCATGATGCCCTCTCCAAGGATAAACAATATAGTGACTGTTAAAATAATTATAATTACTATGAACTTTTTCTAAATTTCAT
Organism: Bos indicus; assembly: GCF_029378745.1. Lineage (NCBI taxonomy): Eukaryota > Metazoa > Chordata > Mammalia > Artiodactyla > Bovidae > Bos > Bos indicus. The sequence goes on from NC_091771.1 coordinate 7,298,387, forward strand.
AAAAATGAGATCATATGGTATGTTGTTCTTATTATCTGGCCTTTTTAGCTCAAGTTTATTTTTTGTGAGAGTCATCATATTATCATGTGAAGCAACAGATTGTTATTCTCATCATTTTATGGTGTTCCAGGGGAACTGATATTTAACACCTTATCCTTCACTCTACTGTTAATAAATAATCAGGATGTTTCTAGGATAAGGCTATTACAAATAATGCTATAATAATAATTCTGGTATATATATATATATATATATTAGTGAATTTGTGCATAAAATTCTACCTAGTATACGTGGAAGAAAGAAATTTCTGAATCAAATAATATAAATATTTTATGATTTAGTAGGCCTACCCAAGAAACTTTCCAAAATATTTATACCAGTTTTCATTTCCCTGATGAATGAATTGAATTAATGACAAGTGATTAATGAACTAGACATTGTAAAGCCATACATCCTGGAGTCTGAAGAGAAGTGGGCCTTAGGAAGAATCACTATGCAAAAAGTTAGTGGAGGTGATGGAACTCCTGTTGAGCTACTTCAAATCCTAAAATATGATGCTGTTAAAGTGCTGCACTCAATATACCAGCAAAATATGGAAAACTCAGCAGTGGCTACAGGACTGGAAAAGGTCAGTTTTCATTCCAATTCCAAAGAAAGGCAATGCCAAAGAACGCTCAAACTACCGCACAATTGCACTCAGCTTACACACCAGCAAAGTAATGCTCAAAAATATCCATCCCAGGCTTCAACGGTACACGAGCCATGATCCAGATGTTGAAGTTGGATTTAGAAAAGACAGAGGAACCAGAGATCAAATCACCACATCCGTTGGATCATCTAAAAAACAAGAGAGTACCATAAAAGCATCTACTTCTGCTTTATTGACTATGGCAAAGCCTTTGACTGTGTGGATCACAATAAACTGTGGAAAATTCTGAAAGAGATGGGAATACCAGACCATCTGACCTGACTCCTGAGAAACCTGTGTGCTGGTCAAGAAGCAACAGTTAGAACCAGACATGGAACAACAGACTGGTTCCAAATTGTGAAAGGAGTACATCAAGGTTGTATATTGTCACCCTGCTTATTTAACTTATATGCAGTGTACATCATGTGAAATGCCAGGCTGGATAAAGCACAAACTGGAATCAAGATTGCTGGAAGAAATATTAATAGCCTCACATACACAGATGACATCATCCTTACGGCAGAAAGTGAAGAAAAACTAAAGGGCCTCTTGATGAAAGTGAAAGAGGAGAGTGAAAAAGTTGGCTTAAACTCAACATTCAAAAAATGAAGATCATGGCATCTGGTCCTAACGGCAAATAAATGGGGAAACAATGTAAACAGTGACAGACTTTATTTTCTTGGGCTCTGTAATCACTGCAGATGGTGATTGCAGCCATGAAATTAAAAGATGCTTGCCCATCAGAAGAAAAGCTATGAACAACCTAGACAGCATATTAAAAATCAGAAACATTACTGACAAAGATCTGTCTAGTCAAAGCTATGGTTTTTCCAGTAGTCATGTATGGATGTGAGAGTTGGACTATAAAGAAAATTGAGCATCAAAGAATTGATGCTTTTGAACTGTGATGTTGGAGAAGACTCTTGAGAGTCCCTTGGACTGCAAGGAGATCAAACCAGTCCATCCTAAAGGAAATCAGCCCTGAACATTCATTGAAAGGACTGATGCTGAAGCTGAAACTCCAATACTTTGACCACCTGATGTGAAGAACTGACTCACTAGGAAAGACCCTGATACTGGAAAAGATTGAAGGCAGAGGAGAAGGGTTGACAGAGGATGAAATGGCTGGATGCATCACCGACTGGATGGACTTGAGGCTGGGCAAGCTCTGGGACTTGATGTTGAACAGGGAAGCCTGGTGTGCTGCAGTCTATGGCGTCCCAAAGAGTCAGACACGATTGAGCGACTGAACTGACTGACTGATTAATAAACTTGAACTTTTTAATGTGTTCTTTAATGATTTCGATGCCCTTATCCTGAAATTTCAAGTTTTACCTGTACTTATTGGATTATCAATTATTTTGTCATTAGTTTGTTATTTTTTAAAATTCAGGACACAGTCTTTCTTTTCATCAGATACAGATACCCTATGTTCTCTTTGACTTGAGGCTTAACCTCTCTTTCTATAATGGTGTCTTTTAATGGAGACACCATGTTAATGTAACTCAAAATATCGGTCTTTGGGCTAATAATTTGTGTTCTATTTGCAATCATAAAATTAGTTTCACATGAATAAAAATATCTTCTTTCATATTAAGACTAAAGTTCATCTAGGATTAATTTTTAATGTGGTATGTGGTGTTTCAAGATTAATTTACTTTCCAAATGGATATCCAATCAACCCAGCACCATCTATTTAAAAAGTTATCCTTTACTTACTGCATTATGAGAGTTTGTTTGTAAACTGTACATTCTATTTTATCGGTCAATCATTGTTTAATTGTGCCAATTTCATACAGTCTTAACTATTGAATATGCAAATATTTTATACCTGTTATAATAAGTCTTCTAGATTTTTTATTCCTAATGTTTATCTTGGTTATACTTTTCTGTCTATACATCTATTTATCTGAATTGTCAGATTACACAAAAATCTTCATTAATAACACACACACACACATTGCACACACAGAGAGAGATGTATATTCTTCTATATGTTCAAACATTTTAAAATTTCCTCAGTAATGATTTAAGGCTCATGTTTTTATTTTTAAGTATATGATTTTTTTATGTTTTTAAAATGGATGTCAGTTAACATTTGCTCATTCTGTGAACACACATTTATTTGATTGTTTTTCAATATCTAACAGTTTATCAAGGTATAATTTATAGAAAATAAACTGTAGATATTTATGATAGAAAATTTGAGATGTCAACTTATATAAACATTCATAAACTCATTAGAGTTGCAGAATTGATGTTTATGATCCACAAACTTTATATTCTTTTGTAAATCATTCTTCCCATTTCTTTATCATGAACCCAGTCAAACACTGATTGCATTCTATCACAAAGAATTAGGTTGCATGTTCTATACTTTTATATAAATAATATCAAGTAAGTGATTTTTGTCTGAGTTCTTTCACTTAACTTATTTATTTGGAGATTCATCCATGTTGTCACATGTGTCAGTTGATCATGACTCTTAATTGCTGAATATCATTTAGTAATATGGCATTGAATATTATTATATGTATTTATCATAATTTTTAGCCATCCATCTATCTGAATATATAGGTCATTTTCATATTTGACTATTATGAAATAAAGCTGCCTCACAATTTTTACTCAGGATTTTTCTAAAATATGATTTTATTCCTCATAGAATTAGATCAGTAAGATCAATTTGAATAAAAGCAGTAGCTAGGGTTTAAGTAGTTCTTTCTGTTCTAAATATATGTATATATATTACTTTTTAGTATATTGCTACTGTCAATTACAATGATTATCAAATTTACATGCATCCTTCCCCCAAAATGCATTTCTATTTACAGTATATATGCCAAGCTAGAAAGCCAGAAATCTGCTATATATTTTTATTACCTATTAATTTTATATCATATTACCACATACAATCGGTTATCATGTTCTAGGAATGATGAAGTATATCTAACTTTGCTTTGACTACAAACAATAAATGTTCACATTCAGTTATTTTGAAAATAATTTACAAATAAAATATATAATGTGATTTTATGTCTAGACTAAAGATATGTAACTTCAATGAAATAACTTCTCCTTTTCTTATTCATATTTTCACTAATTATGATCTCATAGGCCATATAATTTTGAGCTTGATTTTTATTATTTAACATACACGATTTTTTAAAATTCCACAAAACAACTATTTACTTACCTCTCCTGAACTGAACATTTAAGTAGTTTCCACTTATTTTGCTATTATAAATAATGTTTTATTGAATTTCTTTGTGCAAGACACTTCCCTTTCATTTGCAGTTGTTTCTATATGATTGATTTCTAGAAGTGGAACAAATGTCAATGAACATGAATAATTTGAAGACTCTTCCTACCTATTACCCATTTGTTTCCCAAAAGAGATGAAATAATTTGTACAATCTCCAGCAGTGTCCATTTCCTTTTAGTCTGGATAGTATTGACCACTCTCTTTTTAAACAGAGTAAAACACATGGAAAATAAAATCTATGCTACCTTGATATATATGTTACATTAATTCTACTTTTAAACAGTTTCTCCAATCAATCCACTCTCCTTTATTACTGTAACTGGCTTGGATTTTACCCTTATGTGTCACCTATCACGAAGCATTTGCTTCTTAAGCATTTGTTTCTGCCTTTGTTCTAATCTCCCCTCATTCTTTTGTCAACACTGTTAAAAATGAACTTCTAAAACTCTAATTTAGTTCTGTACCTCTCATGTGTATAACACTAACTCTGTATGCACAGTAAGTGCACAATAGAATCCCAATCACATGGCAGAGAATTTAGAAGAGTACTTATCTCAGTGGCTTCCCTGGTGGCTCAGACAGTAGAGTCTGCCTACAATGTTAGAGATCCTGGTTCAATACCAAGTTTGGGAAGACCTCCTAGAGAAAGGAATGGTTACTCATTCCAGTAGTCTTTCTTGGAGAATTCCATGGTCAGAGGAGCCTGCTAGGCCACAATCCACGGGGTCAGAAAGAGTCGGACATGATGGGGCCGAGCAACTAACACTTTCACTTAAATCTCAATCAAAATATGTTTCTGCCTTTGAGCTACAGCAAAATGCTACCTCAAATTTCTATCTATATCCCCAGTCCTTGCATCTTTGATTTTAAGCTCTATAAGGACAGGGATATGTCTGTCTTAATTTGTTCACATATCCCTAGTTCTAGGCTTAGTGCGTGAAACAGACACAGCATAATGATACAAGCAATTATGAGTATCTTTAATATGCTTTGCTTACTATTTCAGTTTCATTCTAACAGATTTCTAAAACAAATATTAATAATATAGTCACAGTAATTTACTGATATGCAGATACATTTCCTGGTATATTATGCTCTGTCATTTCTCTTTTCTCCAAATATGATGTAGTCTATTCTATATCTAAATAAATAATCATTTTTGGCAATGAAGACTTAACATGAATGAATTTTCCTCTGTAAATTTTTTAAGAACCTCTATTTCGGCAACTGTCTAGACTCTTTCTCTGTCCATACTTTGGTCAGTTTCTTACCCTTACTGAGATTTCCATTTGGAAAAAGGACTTTTTCTTATACATCTATGAATCACTATTGTGACATTATCTACCCCATTAAGCAAAAGAATGAAAAAGAATCAATTACTTCAAAGTGTTTTGTGAGGAGAGTGACTAATAGGCATAAAATATAAGAGATGTGCCCTGTAGGACCAAATGCTGAAGTTATTTCTTACTAGATAAATGTCCTAACAGAAAAGAGTATACTTTGGATGAACCCTGGGGCCTAGTTCATATTTTTTTTAATAATATAAAGTTCTGATACAGAGACTGTGTTCATTTACTTCACAAGATTTTGGTGAATAAGACCATGTGGCAGATTATTAGTTTATAATAGTAATTTAAAATTGCATGTTGTATCACCGATAGCTGGAAATCCAATGTTTTGTGTTAGTATGAGCACCTGTTATTTAAGTCATGAAAGCTAATATTAATCATATAGCTAACCTTTATATACCTGAGTTTTCAATTATTACAGAACTTCAATTAAAATTGAATTGCTAACAAAAGTTATTCCATTACTCTATCTTTACCTGACTCCACCAGCATCATGCTTATGGTCTTGGGTGACCAGATTGACCTGATACTGTAGGTTATTTCTCATGTTAGTCCTTTTATCAGGTTTTAATTACTCTTATGGTTAACAATTTGAATTATTCCTCTGAAATTGCTGCCTCTGGTCACACTAGATATGCAAGCGACTCATATCTCAAGCAAACTCAGTTCTGTAAGATACTTGGTGCCATACAGGCATGCTAAATATGGGTGGATTGAGAAGATGATTTTATTCAACATCAACTCAGTTTTTTATGAGTGTTTCAATTTAAGAACCATGTCTTTGATTGCCAGAACACAGAATAAGTTTTAATACTTTTATAGGCATTATTAAAGGCTAGTTTAAAGTTTCAGAGATGATACACACAAACCCAAACTGGTTAATGTTAATTATAAATTTAAAATAGCATTTTTATTTGAATAGCACTAAACATATGGATTTTTTAAAATTTTTAAAACATTTCCATAAAAATATTTAAAACTGTAGGAAATGATTTTTTTTTAAATGTGCTTTTTTCAAAAATAGTGGGGAATAGCCAAAGCCAGGATATGAGAAAATAGAAAATAAATGATGCTATTTCCCAGCACAGATATTGATATGCACATTAATGTGTTACTGGAATAGGATCAGAACAACAAAAGAATCAATGTGAGTCTGGTCCCAAATTAAAAACATATTTTTCCTTTACTGAGAGTGTAATATGTAAGCATTCATCAAAAACCATGCTTGAACTCTTATTCCATTCAGATTCATTTTTCCAGATCTTTAACTGGATGCATTGACCTCAACTAGTTTTATCTTAGAATACTTTTTTTTTTTTATAGCCTTAATTGCTATCAATTATAGAGAACTTTGCAATTCAAAAAGTAAAAGTATTTAATTGTGGCAAACGCATACTTTGTGAGAGATACACAGGAATGTTGATTCTCATTCAACCCTCAATCACTTTATCAGAAACCAAAAATTATATAAGGGAATATTGAATTAGCATTAAAAGGAAAATTTACTTATCAGTGGAAAGTTTCCATGACTCATCTAATACTTAATAGTACCATCATAATCAGTATGATATTATTCATATATTTCTTGTTTCTTCAGGTATATTTTAGTCTACGATATATAGTTCCACAAAAACGGCCATGTCTAAGCAAACAAAACAATGTTTTCTAATGAGCATGCAAATATATTACAAGGGTGCACCCTAAGTAATTAAGATACTCGAGTTGTTTCTGCTCTCATTAAAAGACTGTGCTTAATAATTTTTGACATACATTTTATATACTCACATATGAAAATATTCTCACCATAGTTCAAAATGTATGTCAGCATTGATAAGACTTTAATACCTAAGATGATCAGCCTAATGAAACATTTTTCTAGTTCATTTTCCCACTATATCAATATAAAATAATGCTAATTTTATCTTTTTTTTGAATATTTCTTTCAAAAATCTTAAAATTTAAGATCTTTTAATTTTTGTGCCTCCATCTTTATGAATTTTATTTATGCATATAAATTATTTAAGACATTTCATAAGATAATTCTTTAAGAAATTCTAAGTGCTTTTTTAAAAAAAATAGTCAATACTCTTGTGTGTGTGCTCAGTTGCATCCAACTGTTTGCAACCCCATGGACTGTAGCCTGGCAGGCTCCTCTGTCCATGGGATTCTCCAAGCAAGAATACTGAAGCAGGTTGCTATTTCCTACCCAGGGCATCTTCCCAACTCAGGGATCAAACTCACATCTCTTGTGTTTCATGCATTGGCAGGTGGACTGCTTACCACTGTGCCACTTGTCAAGTTCAATCAATATTTATGTATATATGTCTATATATTTACCTTTATAATTTTTTAAATGAAAACTTTTTCCAAATGAGATCAACTTTCTTCAGATGGAAATAGATATGGAGTCAGCCCTGCTCAAAACAAAACAACTTTTGTTTTACCAAAAAAAAAGCACCTTTACTTTGATTTCATTTCTTTAAATCAAGCTTACTAAGGTATGATTTACATGCCTTAAATGTCACCCTTTAATAGATGCATGCATTTCAGTTAGATTTATGGGCAAGCGTGGCTGCCCAGTATATAATCTGCCCCTAATGCTGGGGATGCAGTTTCAATCCCTGGGTCGGGAAGTTTCCCTGGCGAAGGAAATCACGACTTACTCTAGTATTCTGGCCTGGAGAATTCCATGAATAGAGGAGCCTGGTAGGTTACAATCCATGGGGTCCCAAAGAGTTGGACAGGACTGAATGACTACATGAGATTTGCCAAATCTTTGGAGTCATCACCACAATTGGGATTTAGAACCTTTTTATCACTGCAGAAAGTTTCATCAAGCGTCTTTGTAATTAAGTCTCTCCTCTCTACTCCCAACCCATGGCACCCCCTAGAAATGAATGCTGTCTTATTATATTTCCTTTACAAGAGTGTGACATTTGCATTCCTACCAGATGTATATTGAATGATCACTGATTCTGCTTTTGCAAGAGCACTTTGTATTTTACATCTTGTTTGATATCATTGCTCTCATTCTTGTTAACTTTAGCCTTCTAGTGGACATAAAATAATGCCTCACTATAGTGTAAGGTTTTATCTTCCTAACAGCTAACTATTTTGAACACCTTTTTCATGTGTTTATTTTGACATCTTCTTTTCTCTTTTGGTGAAGTGTCTGTTTAAATCTTTTGTCTAGTTTTAATGAATTTAGATCTTTGTGTTCTTGTTTAATTGTAAGAGCTCTATACATTTTACATATACATTCTTTATCAGATATATGTTTTGGAAAGATGTTCATCTTGACAGTTATTTATCTTTTCATTTTCTTAACAGTAGTTTTAACAGCAGATTTTTAAAATGGGTTTCAGTATATCAAGTTTTCTTTTACTTACAGTATATTTTGTTTCAAAAAAATCCTTGGATTACCAAGTGTCAAGATCTCCTTTTTTTAAGAATTTTTTTAGGTTTTATATGTAAGCATATAATTTATTTTATCTTATTATTTTTTATCATGTGAGGTAAAAACTGAGATTTGTTTCTACTTATCCTGCTCATAAGTTAATCAGCTGTTCTTATATCATCTGTAGAAAAGACTAATGGGGCTGGATGCTAAGGCTCTTCAGTGGTGTCTGACTCTGTGTGAGCCCATGGACTGCCACCTGCCAGGCTCCTCTGTTCATGCGATTCTCCAGGCAAGAATACTGGGGTGTGTGTGTTTCATGCCCTGAAAAGACTAGACTTTCTCTCAGTTGCTTATCTAAGTACTTTTGTGCAAACTAGCTTGAGTTTACATATTTGAAAGTATTTCTGAACTATTTACTGTGCTCTATTATCTCCAAATTTATGCTAACATTGAACTACCTTGATCAGTATCTTACTTTATATACAGCAAATCATAACATTAAATTCTCCATCTTTGATTTTTTCTTTTCTTTTTTTCTCAGAAATATTAGCTTACTTAGTTCCTTGGATTTTATGTACAAACTTTAGAACCTACTTACCACTTCTAGTTAAACAACAATATAACTTTGACTGGGTTGGTATTGTAATTATAAATCAATTTGTAAAAAAATAACATTTTGAAAATATTCACCAAGATTATTGAGTCTTCCAGTCTATGAAGACAATTTACCTCTTTGTTTAGTTTAATTTCTTTAATCAGTGTTCAGAAGTTTTCAGCATGTATAACACATGCCATATTTCACTGCACTGTGCTTTGTTGTGCTTAACAGATACTGTGTTTTGTACTAATTGAAGGTCTGTGGCAATGACACATTGAGAAAGTCTATTGGTGTTATTTTTCCAGCATTTGCTAACATTGAGTCTCTGTGTACATTTTGTTGTTTTTTAATAATATTCTAATTTTTTTCATTATGATTATATTTGTTATAGTGGTCTATAATTAGTGATCTTTGATGTTTTTGTAAAACGATCAGCCTCAGATGATGGTTATCATTTTTTAGCAATAAAATATTTTTAATTAAGGCAGGTACATTGGTTTTATAAGCATAATACTATAGCACACATAATAGACTACAGTATAGTGTAAATGTACCTTTTTTATGTACTGGGAGATGAAAAACTCCAAGGGAACCCTATTTATTGCAGTATGTGCTTTAATATGGTAATCTACAACCAACCCTCAGTTATCTCCAATATATGTCTATATGTTGACCATCCTTTGTTAGTATTATTAAAGACTAATTCCGGATTCTGTTGCCAAATTAATGTGTTATTTTTATGGTCATTGCCATAATTATGTGACCTGTAAATTAGAAAGTCTTGTGCTTTGAAATGTCATTGAATTAATCTCAGAATTCTTGACTAGCTAATATTATATTAATATTTATTTAGTGCTTCTTACCTTCTGGGTTGTTTTCAAAGTACTTACATTTTTGTCAATAATGCCAAAAATCAGATAAAATTAATGTTATCATCGTCTGCAATTTACAGAAGCATAAGTTGAAATGTGTTCTAATATATTGTAATAAATGTGCTAAAGTGGCAAGACTGGGCACTCTTTTCTTGTTCCTGATCTTAGAGGAAATGCTTTCAGCTTTGCAGCATTGAATATGATGTTAGCTGTGAGGCTGTCACGCATGCATGCTAAGTCACTTCAGTTGTGTCTGATTCCTTTTGTGTCTGATTCCTCATGACCCCATGGACTAAAGCCCACCAGGCTCTTCTGTCTTTGGGATTCTCCGGCAAGATTACTTTACTGGGTTGTCATTGCCTCCTTCAGGGGATTTTCCTGACCCAGGGATCAAATATTTGTCTCTTATGTCTCCTACATTGGCAGGAGGATTCTTAAACACTAGTACCACTTGGAAAGTCATGAGGTTGCCACATGCTATGCTATGCTAAGTCACTTCAGTCGTGTCCGACTCTGTGTGACCCCAGAGATGGCAGCACACCAGGCTCCCCCGTCCCTGGGATTCTCCAGGCAAGAACACTGGAGTGGGTTGCCATTTCCTTCCCAATGCATGAAAGTGAAAAAGTGAAAGTGAAGTCTCTCAGTCGTGTCTGACTCCTAGCGACCCCATGGACTGCAGCCCACCAGGCTCCTCCATCCATGGGATTTTCCAGGCAAGTGGACTGGAGTGGGGTGCCATTGCCTTCTCTGGAGGTTGTCACATATGACCTTTATTATGCTGAGGTATATTCCTTCTATGCCCAATTTATAGAGAGTTTTTATCATCAGAAAGTCTACAAATTATAAATGCTAGAGACGATAAGGAGAAAAAGGAATCCTCCAACACTGTTGGTGAGAATGTAAATTGGTGCAGCCACTATGGAATACAATATGGAGATACTTTAAAAAAAAAAAGTAACTAAAAATAAAGGTACCATATGACCTCGTGAATTCAATTCTGGGTATATATCCAGAAAAGATGAAAATTCTAATTTAAAAAGTTACATGCACCCTAATGTCCATATCCGCACTGTATACAATAGCCAAGACATGGAGGCAAACTAAGTATAAATAACCAGATGAATGGTAAAGATGAAGTACACGTATAAAATGAAATAATGTCATTTGCAGCAACATAGATGGAGCTAGAAATTATCACATTAAATAAAGTAAATCAAAGAAAAATAGCATATGATATCACTTATGAGATGAATTTTTTTTTCTGATGGCATTTGATAGTTTATTTGCAAATTGCAACACAATTTTCAGATTAGTAAAACAAGAGATAACTCTATACATAGACATCAATAGCAAAATAAGATTGATTATACTCTTTGCAGCTGAAGATGGAGAAGCACTGTACAGTCAGCTAAAACAAGGCCAGGATCTGATTGTGGCTCAGTTAGACCATGAACTCCTTGTTGCAAAATTCAGACATAAATCAAAGATAGTAGAGAAAATCACTAGACCATTCAAGTATGACCTAAATCAAATCCCTTACAATTACAGAAAAGAAGCAACAAGTAGATTCAGGGATTAGATCTGATAGAATGCCTGAAGTAGTATGGATGGAGGCTCATGACATTGTAAGGAGGCAGTGATCAAAACCATCCCTGCAAAAGTGAATGCAAAAAGACAAAATGGTTATCTTAGGAGGGCTTAAAAGTTGCTGAGATAAAAGAGGAGTGAAAGTCAAAGGGGGAAAGGAAAGATATATCCATCTGAATGCAGAGTTCCGAAGAATAGCAAGGAGAGATAAGAAAGCCTTCCTTCCTAAGTTATCAATGCAAAGAAATAGAGGAAAAGAATAGAATGGGAAAGACTAGTGATCTCTTCAAGAAAATTAGAAATACCAAGGGAACATTTCATGTAAAGATGGGCACAATAAAAAAAAAAAAAAAAAAGATGGACACAATAAAGGACAGAAATGGTATGCACCTAACAGAAGCAGAAGATACTAAAAAGAGGTGGCAAGAATACAAAGAAGAACTATACAAAACAGATCTTAATGACTCAGATAACCATCATGGTGTGTTCATTCACCTAGAGCCAGACATTCTGGAGTGCAAAGTCAAGTGGGTCTTAGGAAGCATCATTATGAATAAAGTTAGTGTAGGTGATGCAATTCCAGGTGAGCTATTTCAAATCTTAAAAGATGCTGCTGCTAAAGTGCTGCACTCACTATGCCAGCATATTTGAAAAACTCAGTAGTGGCCACAGAACTGGAAGACATCAGTTTTCATTCTAATCCCAAAAAAAGGCAATGCCAAAGAATGTTCTAACTGCCGCGCAATTGCACTCATCTCACACACCAGCAAAGTAATGCTTAACATTCTCCAAGCTAGGCTTCAACAGTTCATAAACTGAGAATTTCCAGATGTTAAAACTGGATTTAGAAAAGGCAGGAAAATCAGAGATCAAATTGCCAATATCCATTAGATCACAGAAAAAGCAGGAGAATTCCAGAAAATATCTATTTCTGCTTTATTGACTACTCCAAAGCCTTTGTGTGGATCACAACAAACTGTGGGAAATTCTTCAAGAGATGGGAATACAGACCACCTTACCTGTTTCCTGAGAAATCTGTATGCAGGTCAAGAAGCAACACTTAGTACCAGACATAGAACAATGGGCTGGTTCCAAATCGGGAAAGGAGTACATTCATGCTATATATTGTCACCCTGCTTATTTAACTCATATACAGAGTACATCATGCAAAATGCTGGGCTGGATGAAGCAAAAAGTGTAATCAAGATTGCTGGGAGAAATATCAAAAACCTCAGATATGCACCTGACACCACTCTTATGGCAGAAATTGAAGAAGAACTAAAGAACCTCTTGATGACAGTGAAAAAGGAGAGTGAAAAAGCTGGCTTAAAACTCAACATTCAAAAATGAAGATGATGGCATCTGGTCCCGTCACTTCATGGAAAATAGTTGGGGAATGAATGGAAACAGTGACAGACTTTATTTTTTGGGGCTCCAAAATCACTGCAGATGGTGACTCCAGCCATGAAATTAAAAGACACTTGATCTTTGTAATTAAAAAAAAAAAAAATAAAAAAAAAAAACCTATGACAAACCTGGACAGCATATTAAAAAGTAAAGACATTACTTTGCCAACAAAGGTCTATCTAAGTCAAAGCTAGGGTTTGTCCAGTAGTCATCTGTGGATGTAGTGTTGCACCATAAAGAAAGCTGAGCTTCGAAGAAATGATGCTTTTGAATTGTGGTGTTGGAAAAGACTCTTGAGAGTCCCTTGGACGACAAGAAGATCAAACCTTAAAAAAAATAATAAATAAAAGGCAATCAAGTCATAAACGAAATCAGTCCTGAATATTCATTGGAAGGACTGATGCTGAAGTTGAAGCTTCAATACTTTGGCCACCAGATGTGAAGAGCTGACTCATTTGAAAAGACCCTGATGCTGGGAAAGATTGAAGGCAGGAGGAGAAGGTGATGACAGGATGAGCTGGTTGGATGGCATCACTGACTCAATGGATTTGAGCTTGAGCAAGCCCTGGGAGTTGGTGTTGGACAGGGAAGCCTGGAATGCTGCAGTGCAGTGGTATGCAAAGTGTCGGAGACTACTGAGTGACTGAACTGAACTGAAATGAGAGTTTATTTAAGCAGAATTTCCTATAATCTAAGACTAAACTTCTCTCAATCATACTTGCTTCCACATTTAATTTTATACATTTCAGTCAATTTCAATCAATGATTGAAATGTATAATTTTTTTTCTTCTGTATATTTAATATGTTTATAGTTATACTTTATTTTAAAAAGTATTTAAAAAAAAGCTGATGAGCTGCTATCCATCACCTACTTTCTAATTCCAACATCACAACCTTCCTGTAGGATTGGCATTAGTACTTTTTAAAAGCTTCACAGACTTCATCAGTGAAATCATCTCTCCTTGGCTTTTCTTTATTGAGAGGTCTTTGAATACTTCTTCTGTGTCCTTAGTTATTAGTATGTTCAGGATTCTTGTTTCTTTCTGATTCAATCTGTGTCGATTGTATCTTTCTAGGAATTTGTCCGATTCTTCTAGGTTATCACCTTTATTTGCATATAACTATTCACAGGAATCTGTTAATGGTCCTTTGTATTTCTGTGGTGCCAGTTGCAATGCCTTTTTTTTTTTTTTTTTAATAATTTTGAGTCTTTTCTTTTTTCTTGGTTAGTCTACCAAAAGTTTGTCAATTTTGCTTATCTTTCAAAATACTTCTTGTTTTTTATTATTATTATTCTTTTTCTATTTTGTATTTAGTCTATTTTATTTATCGGACTGTAATCTTCATGGTTTCTATCCTTTAGCTAACTTTAGGCTTAATTTTTTTTTCCCTTTGTAACTTCTTGAAGTGTAAAGTTTTTTTTTAATTTATCATCTTTATTTTAATGTAGGCATTTATTGTTCTAAACTTTCTTATTTTTTTAATAAATACAATTTTATTGTACTGTGTTATGGAGCAATCTTCTTTGGGTTGACCTTGCTTGGGGTTCTTTTAGCTTCCTGTACTTGGATGTTCATGTGCTCACAAGATTTGAAAATATTTAGCTATTATTTCTTTAAAAAATTATCTTGCCTCTTTCTCTGTCTCTTCTTCTGGGACTCCCATGACACAGATGATTTGCTTGGTTGATGGTATTCTATAATTTATGTAGGCTTCCCTCACTCTTTTTCTTTCATTTTTTTGGTTCCTCTAATTAATTTCAAATCCATTTTCAAATATCTTCAATTTTGCTGATTCATTCTTCTATATTATCAAGTCTGTTATTGAAGCTTTGCATTGATTTTTGTTTTTGTTTTTTTAGTTCTGTCATTGTATTCTTTAACTCCAGGATTTTTGTATGGTTCTTTTTATGGTTTCTATGCCAAAGCTTTTGATTGTGTGGATCACAATAAACTGTGGAAAATTCTTCAAGAGATGGGAATACCAGACCACCTGATCTGCCTCTTGAGAAATTTGTATGCAAATTAGGAAGCAACAGTTAGAACTGGACATGGAACAACAGACTGGTTCCAAATAGAAAAAGGAGTACGTCAAGGCTGTATGTTGTCACCCTGTTTATTTAACTTATATGCAGAGTACATCATGAGAAACGCTGGACTGGAAGAAGCACAAGCTGGAATCAAGATTGCCAGGAGAAATATCAGTAACCTCAGATATGCAGATGACACCACCCTTATGGCAGAAAGTGAAGAGGAACTCAAAAGCCTCGTGATGAAAGTGAAAGTGGAGAGTGAAAAAGTTGGCTTAAAGCTCAACATTCAGAAAACGAAGATCATGGCATCCGGTCCCATCATTTCATGGGAAATAGATGGGGAAACAGTGGAAACAGTGTCAGACTTTATTTTTCTGGGCTCCAAAATCACTGCAGATGGTGCTGCAGCCATGAAATTAAAAGACACTTACTCCTTGGAAGGAAAATTTTGACCAACCTAGAGAGCATATTCAAAAGCAGAGACATTACTTTGCCAACAAAGGTCCGTCTAGTCAAGGCTATGGTTTTTCCTGTGGTCATGTATGGATGTGAGAGTTGGACTGTGAAGAAGGCTGAGCACCGAAGAATTGATGCTTTTGAACTGTGGTGTTGGAGAAGACTCTTGAGAGTCCCTTGGATTGCAAGGAGATCCAACCAGTCCATTCTGAAGGAGATCAGCCCTGGGATTTCTTTGGAAGGAATGATGCTAAAGCTGAAACTCCAGTACTTTGGCCACCTCATGCGAAGAGTTGACTCATTGGAAAAGACTCTGATGCTTGGAGGGATTGGGGGCAAGAGGAGAAGGGGACGACAGAGGATGAGATGGCTGGATGGCATCACTGACCCGATGGAGGTGAGTCTCAGTGAAGTCCAGGAGTTGGTGATGGACAGGGAGGCCTGGTGTGCTGCGATTCATGGGGTCACAAAGAGTCGGACATGACTGAGCGACTGATCTGATCTAATGTTTCAATGTAAAACTTAAAATTTGTTCAAGAATTACTTTCTTGATTTTGTTTAGTCATTATATGTTCTATTGCATTTTATTCAGTTTTTAAAAGGTGATTGTTTTGAGTAATTTGTCAGTCAAATCATAGGTCTCTATTTCTTTTAAGTCAGTTACTGGAGCTTTATTAATTTCCTTTGGTGTTGTCATATTTGCTTCATTGTTCATGATCCTGGTAGCCTTCTATTAGTGTCTATATGTTTAAAGGAGCAAACACCTCTTGAAGTATTTAAAGGCTGGTTTCAATGGATAAATGCTGTTTTGATCTGTCCCCTAGGCTTTGGCAATGACCTCAGAATCACCATTATGCTGAATTGGAGACAGATATGTAGCTGTCACCGGGGCACAGTGTCTCCTGCCTGTCCCCTGTGTTAGCAGACCTGCTCATGGACTCGTGCTGGGAGGAGATTGATTTTTAGTGTATGGCCTCTTCACTATCCCTGGGGGTGGAGATGGGAGATTCTTTCATTGGTACCCTGAACCCTCAGGACCAGTGGCAGACTTTCAGGCTGTGCATATACTGAAGTCATATATAGGTCTCTTTCAGGATTTACAAGGATGCAGACAGGAGTGTCTCCTTCCTAGTTCCTGTGCCAGTAGACCTGCTTACATGCTGTGGCCAAGAGGGAGCTGAGGTCTAATTTAGGGCCCTTTCAGTATCTTTGGGAACACAGACAGATGTGTCCCCTGTCTGGTCTCTGTACCATAATCTGCTGTATAGCCAAGCTTGGCGGGCTTATCTCCAGGAACTCCAAGACCATGCCAAGTGGAATAGAGGCTGTTCATGAGCCACTTCAGTGTCCACAGCCAGGACAAATGTCTGTATATGTGCAGTCTGCATACGTGTTACTTGATGCACAGGTGGGCATGAGTACTCCATAGTCTCTTGGCTTATGGTGCTGCTGACAGATTCAAAGCCAAACTGAGTTATAAATGACTTCTCAGGAGTGTATAGCTGTGTCTGCGTTTGAAGCCAGGACCAGAGATAGAGGGTCAACTACCTGGATGAGAACCTGCCTTCTCAAAATGGATTTTACCAGTCTTGAAATGCACCAGGTTTCATGATCTCCTCTTTGAATACCAAAGCTATGACAAAGGCACTTGTGTCCATGGATAGAAGGCAAATGGTTGTTTTCGAGAAGCGATATGAACAAGGGAAATCTTTTTGTCCATCTTACTGACATCAAACCTCTATTTTAATTTTTAAAAATCTTAATATTATAGAGATACTACAACATTTACTTACATGTCTTTTTTTCTACTGTTTATTTACTATGGTTTATTAATATATATAAAGAGAGAGAAAGAGAGAGACTCGTGAAAGTGAAAGTCACTCAGCATTTTGTGACCCCATGGACTATACAGTCCGTGGAATTCTCCAAGCCAGAATACTCGAGGGGGTAGCCTTTCCCTTCTCCAGGGAATCTTCCCAACCCAGGGATCGAACCCAGTCTCCCACATTGCAGGCAGATTCTTTACCAGCGGAGCCACAAAGGAAGCCCAGGAATACTGGAGTGGGTAGTCTTTCCCTTCTCCAGTGGATCTTCCTGACCCAGGAATCAATCTGGGGGTCTCCTGCACTGCAGGTGGATTCTTTGCTAACTGAGCTATCAGGGAACCCCATATAAGTCTCATAAAGTATAATAATTTGGAACAAACTGAATATATAATTAATGGACAATTTCTATTCCCACGTTATTGCTCTATGAAAACCTAATAGAAATGTCTATAGAATCTTAAAAAATTTTCCCAGTTCCAATAATTTTAATTTTTAGAAGCCTTTTTGAAGTACTAATTTTTTTCTTAAAACACATTGAATTATTATGAACCACTTTAAGAAATCTTTTCTTTTTTAAAAAAGCTAATGACAGTATAAATATACCAACCAAATTATTTTAGAAAATTTTAATCTGACAAATTTTTTGGAGTCCCTTTATAGAGATTGATGCAATATAACAAAAACATTAAATAATATATATATATATATATATATATGTATACACAAACATATGCATATAAGTATATATACAAATCCAATAACCCAAATGGTAATGTAATATAAAATAACAATTTCAACAAAAATGTAAAATTTATGTAATTTGGCTTGATTTATTCTTTATAGGCTCATCTATATAGATTGATCTGAGATATATTGTCATATTTGTATCAAGAATATAGTATTCCAGGCAGTTAAGACTGGTCCATGGAAACAGATAGAAGTAAATCAGTAAAACAGTCAAACATTTTGAAGTCTCATTTGGAGAAAATAGACAGATATACATGAATATAAAAAAATGTACCACTAGAAATTTAGGAAATGGGAGCATGGGGGAAATATCAAGACCTTGTGACTAGAGTCTGGCCACAGGTTTCTTGCATTCATATGGATTATTAGCTACTCTTGGAAGTGATCTTTATTCCTCAATTTTTTATGTATTCCTTTCGTAAAGGGCTAAAAGGACATTTTATTAAAGAACATCCTCTCTAAGGAAGTCAGCAACCTTTGCAATAAAATTCCCAGAAGAATAATAACAGAATTATACGCCAAACCTGTGGCGGATTCATTTTTATATTTGGCAAAACTAATACAATTATGTAAAGTTTAAAAATAAAATAAAATTGGAGAAAAAAAAAAAAAAAAAAAAAAAAATTTTCCTTTCAAGAGTATAGCAGTCAACTAAGTTTTATCTTCCATAGTGATTGAAAGACTATAAAGAAATTGTTGCTTAATTTGAGTATTTATTTATCACTATTTCTATGTATGGTGTGCATATACATGTCGGTATATAAACTAGATAAAAGTGAGATTTTTGTTTTTGTCCCTTCCATGCAAAAAGATAAAACTATGTATTGTATATTTTATGCCACAAAACAAGGAAAGATAGAAAATTGAATAAAAAAGTAGTTAAAAGCATGGTCATAGATTTTAGACAACTGTATTTAGTAGCTCAACTGAAGCTACACAAAATTTCTCTAGAAATAAGGTGTGCTTTTTTTATTAATTTATTTTTTACTGAAGAATATTTGCTTTACAGAATTTTGCTGTTTTCTGTCAAACCTCAACACAAATCAGCCAGAGGTATACATATATCCCCTCCCTTTTGAACCTCCTTCCCATCACCCTCCCCATCCCATCCCTCTAGGTTGATACAGAGACCCTGTTTGAGTTTCCTGAGCCACACAGCAAATTTCCATTGGCTATCTATTCTACATATGGTAGTGTAAGTATCCATGTTACTCTTTCTATACATCTCACCCCCTCCTCCCCTCTCCCTAGTCCATAAGTCTATTCTGTATATCAGTTTCTCCATTGTTGCCCTGTAAATAAATTCTTCAGTAATGTTTTTTCCAGATTCCATATATATGTGTTAGAATATGGTATTTATCTTTCTCTTTCTGACTCACTTCACTCTGTATAATAGATTCCACTTCATTAGAACTGACTCAAACGCATCCCTTTTTATGGCTGAGTAATATTCCATTGTGCATATATACCACAACTTCTTTTTCCATTCATCCGTAGATGGCCATCTAGGTTGCTTCCATGTTCTATCTGTTGTAAATAGTGCTGCAATGAACAATGGGATACATGTGTCTGTTTCAATTTTGGTTTACTCAGGGTATATGCCAAGGAGTGGGACTGCTAGGTCTTATGGTGGTTTTATTCCTAGTTTTTTAAGGAATCTCCATACTGTCTTCCATAGTGGCCATATCAATTTACATTCCCACAAACAGTGAAAGAGCATTCTCTTTCCTCGACACCCTTTCCAGGATTTATTGCTTGTAGACTTTTTGATGAAGGCCATTCTGACCGATGTGAGGTGATATCTCATTGTAGTTTTGATTTGTATCTCTCTAATAATGAGCAATGTTGAGCATCTTTTCATGTTTTCATTGCCGTCTGTATGTCTTCTTGGAGAAACGTCTGTTTAGGTCTTTTTCCCACTTTTTGATTGGGTTGTTTGTTTTTCTGGTATTGAGCTGTATGAGCTGTTTGTATATTTTGGAAATTAATCCTTTGTCAGTTGTTTCATTTGCTATTATTTTTCTCCCATTCTGAGGGTTGTCTTTTCACCTTGCTTACAGTTTCCTTTGCTGTGCAAAAGCTTTTAAATTTAATCAAGTCCCACTTGTTTACTTTTGTTTTCATTTCTGTTACTCTAGGAGATGGGTCATAGAGGATCTTGCTTTGATTTATGTGTTCTACATATGTTTTCCTCTGAGTTTTATAGTTTCTTGTCTTGCGTTTAGATCTTTAATCCATTTTGAGTTTATCTTTATGTATGGTGTTAGGAACTATTCTGATTTCATTTTTTTCTTGTAGCTGTCCAATTTTTCCAGCACCGTTTATTGAAGAGGTTGTCAGTCCCATTGTATACTCTTCCCTCAATTGTCAAAAATAAGGTATCCATAGGTGCATGGGTTTATTTCTAGCCTTTCTATCTTGTTCCATTGGTCTATATTTCTGCTTTTGTGCCAGTATCATACTGTCTTGATGACTGTAGCTTGGAGTATGACCTGAAGTCAGGAGGCTTGATTCCTCCAGCTCCAGTCTTCTTTCTCAATAGTGCTTTGGCTATATGGGGTCTTTTGTGTTTCCATATGAATTGTGAAATGTTTTGTTCTAATTCTGTGAAAAATGCCATTGATAATTTGATACGGATCACATTGAATCTGTAGTTTGCTTTTGGTATTATAATCATTTTCACAGTATCAATTCTTCCTACCCAGGAACATGGAACATCTCTCTGTTTATGTCATCTTTGATTTCTTTCAATAGTGTCATAATTTCTGTGTACAGTTCTTTCATCTCCTTAGGAAAGTTTTTTCCTAGGTATTTAATTATTTTTGCTGCAATGGTGAAAGGCATTGATTCTTTAATTGCGCTTTCTGATTTTTCATTGTTAGTATATAGAAATGCAAGTGATTTTTTTTGCATTGATTTTGTATCCTGCAACTTTGCTAAATTTAATGATTTTCTGATACTATCTTTAGGGATTTTTCTGATCAGGATTCCTTTTTTTTTTTTTTTTTTTCCTTTTCTTCTCTGATTGCTATAGCTATGACTTCCAGAATTATGTTGAATAGTAGTGCTGAAAGTGGACACCCTTGTCTTGTTCCTGATTTTAGGGGGAATGCTTTCAGTTTGTCACCATTGGAAATAATGTTTACAGTAGGCTTATCATATATGGCCTTTATTATGTTGAAGTAGGTTCCTTCCATACATATTTTTTGAAGAGTTTTAATCATTAATAGGTGTTGAATTTTGTCAAAGGTTTTTTATGCATCTATTGAGATGATCATATGGATTTTACCTTTCAATTTGTTAATATGGTGTATTACATTGATTGTTTTCTGTATATTGAAAAATCCTTAGAAACAAGGTGCTTTTAAAAACATGGGCTTTGATCAGACAGATTTGAACTTGAATCATAGTCTCTGTTTCCCTTGTGTATCCGTTAAAAGGTTACTCATTTATCCCTGAGTTTTTTTTTTTTTTCACTTACAATGTGAGGATAATAAAGTAGATTTCATATATTTGTATCCTTAAATAGTACAACATAAACAAAGCTACAAATAGTGTGTTATATTAGACAGTAAAAAATGATAGACATTATTGTTGTTAATTGAAATTGATACTTGAATAACAAATCTTAATAACTAAATTATAAATTATTTTATATTAGATGAATTATTTATAATTGTATTAGTAGTTAATATAATAATAACATAATTGAATATAGTATACTTAAATTAAATGTGACAATAAATTAATAATTTTTTCCATTGCAAAATATTATGTTTTTCTTGAAAAAGATTGGTGTTCTAGTTATTTTGTAATCTGTGGTGTGCTATGGTTTTCCTAACTTGATTAATTGCATTTCAAAGTCAAAGTTCCATGTTCTAATTTACAGTAAATGTCAAAGTCCACTGCACATAAAACTTTACATTTTTTTGATATTTTTTTCCTTAAAGGTTTCCTCTGGTCATTTTTCATCCAATAGTACTATTTCCATACTTACACACGCATCTTGTCATATACAAATGAGGGGTGACCACTGGCACACAGAATCACAGAATCAAAGTTATTTCATTACAGCAGATACTAAATCACTGAAAGCAAAGATTATGTATTCTCCTATTCATTGCCCAGGTGGTAGGCAGTGCCACAGATGGTTTTCATAAAAAGAATAGCTTATATATTATCCAAATGAAAATGAGTTTCTTCTTTTATTCCAAAAACCAATATAAGACAAAGAAACCTATCCTATTGATGACAAACAGCTCACATAAACCAGAGTTTCTTGTGTTTAGGATGTCTGAACTAAAATTAGAAATTAACTGCATCACTCTTCAAAGCACTTAAGTACAGTGCTTGATAATGGTGCTATTTTGTTCCTACTGTTGACAGTTCTAGAAACAGTTACTTCCAACTTGTATTAACATATTATCATCAATTATGTTTCACCATCTGTGGATCTAATTAAGTTTACCCTTAAATTTGATTTACCAGACATCATTCACAAGCAAGACATGTTTACTAAGCATCCATTTTGCAAAGAGAAGAAATAGAAAATCAGTTAAGATGGTCCTAAATAATTTTGATGTTAACAAATTGGGATTAAATAACATTACTTAAGTTACACTATTCTAAGAGCAGTGGCTGGCTATCCCAGGATACGGTGGTTGCTATAAGGAAACCAATGCATACTAAGAACATTCATATATTTTACTGTGTAGAAAAGTGGTCAAATTCATTTCTTTCTCCTTCCCACTTTAATGTTAATTACTCAACTGCAATAAATGGTATGTATTTTTTTAGATTTTTCAAAAACTTCACCTTCTTAGAAATATCAGCAATGATATGCATGGTTTTGCATGTTCATACATATTAAATCTGCACTGTTGACTCAGTAGACTATTAATAGTCATTTTAAAAATGAGTATTGCCTGTTATGGATTCATATTGATATATGGCAAAACCAATACAATATTTTAAAGTTAAAAATAAAATAAAATAAAATAAAAACACCAGAACCAAAAAAATAAAAAAATAAAAATTAGTAGTGCAATTAATGATAAAAGCATTAAGTGACGTATTTATTTTTTCCATACTTTATTTTTTTCCATACTTTAAATAAATATACTTAAAATGCATTTTTTCTTTTTCTCACTTTTAACTTTATAGAAGAAAAGAGAAAGCTCACATTATCAGTCAGTCAGTTCAGTCAGTCATATCTGACTCTTTGCAACTCCATGAACTGCAGCATGCCAGGCTTCCCTGTCCACCACCAACAGCTGGAGCTTTCTCAAACTCATGTCCATTGGGTCAGTGATGCCATCCAACTATCTCATCCTCTGATGTCCCCTTCTCCTCCCACCTTCAATCATTCCCAGCATCAGGGTCTTTTCTAATAAGTCAGTTCTTTGCATCAGGTGGCCAAAATATTGGAGCTTCAGCTTTACCATCAGTCTTTTCAATGAATATTCAGGATTGATTTCTTTTATGATTGACTGGTTGGATCTCTTTGCAGTCCAAGGGACTCTCAAGAATCTTCTCATTCACCACAGTTCAAAAGCATCAGTTCTTTAGGGCTCAGCTTTCTTTATGGTCCAACTCTCACATCCATACATGACTACTGGAAAAACCATCGCTTTGACTAGATGGACCTTTGTTGGCAAAGTAATGCCTCTGCTTTTCAACACACTGTCCAGGTTTGTAATAGCTTTTCTTCCAAGGAGCAAGTGTCTTTTAATTTCATGGGTGCATCACAATCTGCAGTAATTGTGGAGCCCAAGAAAATAAAGTCTATCAGTTTGCATTGTTTCCCCATCTATTTGCCATGAAGTGTGAGAAAGCTCACAAGGAAACAAAATTGAATGTGAAAAAAGTAAGAGAGCCTTTCAATCACTTTGGATTATGAAAGTTGTATTTCAGGCTCTGTTTACATATGTGTGCCTGTATGTACTAAATCACTTCAGTCCTGCCTGTCTCTTTGCAGCCCTATGGACTGTAGCCCACCAGTCTCCTCTGTCCATGGCATTCTCCAGGCAAGAATAATGGAGTGGATTGCCACTTCCTTCTCCAAGGCATCTTCCCAACCCAGGAATCGCACTTGTGTCTCTTAGGTTTCCTGCACTGGCAGGTGTGTTCTTTACCATTATCTCTGCCTGGGAAGCTCCACTATTTACATATAAATATATAAAAATGTAGTAAAGTATGTTCCTCTCATAAAGGGTACATTGAAAACTATTTTTGACCTAGAAAAAATGGCCAGATATTCCAGAAAAGGGGATTGTGGCAAATGATGACAAATAGAAGATTTTTACTTATTTGTTTATAAAACTATTTTCCAAAAACTGAGCATAAGGCAAAAAATGAAAATAGCAATATTCTATTTAGTGACTTTTCACTGAACCGTATTTGCAGGTCATCCCTACAAAGATTAATGTAAATTAAATCTGTAGGCTTATTTAGTGAATAAATTATTTGTTGGATGACAGTGAACATCCTGCAGAAGGATATTCTACTTCAGTCACTAGGTTGATATATAGTAAATAGGAATATTCAATCTCCAAATAAAGAAAGGCATTATCTAGTACACTCTTCTAGTGTTCCTATGGAAATTGATAGAAGAATTGCATCTCTAAAACAATGTCAAGAAAATCACTCAGGTGTAATTTTATTTTCAGCAGACATACTCTCAGTAATCAGAAGGAAATACATGATTACATTTAAAGAGATGTCTGTGAATAGATACATAGAAATAATTTTAAATATTAAAACAAACCAACATATTAACCACTATATGTTTAAAAAACATTATAGTGACAAATTTCATTTGAAAATAATCAGAGTTTATAAAACTATTCACTTATTTAAAAGCTAATCTGTTCCCAATTCATACTTATAACACCAGAAAATATGGACTTCTAATCACCTCCATGAAATCATCATTAGTTAAATTAAGAAAAGCTAAAAGTGAAAGAAGTTTGGCTTAGTATTATGACTGTTTTAAAAGCATTAATTTTTATTACCAGTAAAATATATCTTTTTTCACTTTTTATATCAACTGATGGAAATCAAGGATTATCTACGTGGAGCGTATAGTTCTTAGAACTAAAATTAAACAAAAAAATAAGTATATAAAACTTTGAGTATTTGAATTACACAACAAAGGTCATATTCTTTCTGAGTAAAGAGAGTGGCTTCACTAATTCTGTAGTAAGTCAGTTCTCATAAAATTGCCAAACAGAAAATCCATACCTAAATGACAATTGTGTGCCAAAGATGTGAACACTTAAAATGTCTCTGTCTAGAATTCCAAGCAAATTCATATTTCAAAACATAAACATATAAAAGAGTGAAATCAATATTGTATTGAAGGCTCTAAATACAATTCCTAAAACCCATAGTAAAGTGCTAATAGCTACATCGTAGTCAGTGTACCCTGGAGCAGTATTTCACAAACTGAAGACCTGGTAGTTTATCAAGATCTGTAAAAAGAGGTTGCACAGGGAGATACAGGAGAGATTTATCCTGTTGTTCAGAAATGAGAGATCACAGATGTAAGCCTTCAAGTTACAGTGATGGATATTTATGTGTGTGTATATGTGGCTTTTTCATAAAAGTTGTTGGCCTTCTCTATCTCCTGGAATTTTCCTTCTAATTTTAGTCTTATTATGCCATCTTTCACTTTGTTTTAATTGTATGGTTTATATATTACTTTAACAACTTCACAGCAGTTGTAATTGGAGAAATAGTGGTACCCAATGCAAACTAAACTGTAAACTTGCAACATGGCCCTGGTGAAAATCATGAAATCATGAGGACTGCTAAGTTAGGAGAAAGATCTGAGGATAACTTCTGAGCTGAATAAAAAAGCACATACGTTACTGAATTTTAGATTAAAATGCTGGTAATCAATTTGTTCAGGTACCAACTTTGTTTGCTTTCCATTTTGTTAATCAGTTTCCAATTTTTTTTTTTTTTTTTTTTTAGTGAGCATTTCCACTGTCACCATTGTAGTTTATACTGCAGAATTCTGTTTGGATTGAAGGCAACATACTCATTCACCACAGTTATTTACAACAGTAATCATGTGTCTGTTCCAAAAGTTTTCATAATTTAAAGCCATGCACACATGGCTTTAGCAGCCCTGCTTTCCGTACATCAAGCACTCTGATAGTTTATCATTGACTTCCCCAATAACCTGATGAATCAAAAGCAATTTTATGTTAGGAAGCATGCTAAAGTTAAACAAATTATCTTTGTTTTATCCTGATATCTATCCATATTACAGATGAGAGCAAGGAAACACAGGTTACTGTTGTTGTTTTTTTCCTTAACATTCTTAAACATGTGGTAGAAAGTGATAGAGCCACAGTTAAAGCCCAAGTGCCCAACTTCAGAATGTCATCATGTTAGTCAGTACACAGCAACACCAGCCATGCATAAAGGACAATTAGTCATTGGGGGCAAAGAAGGGTGGATGGGGAGTAGAGTTAAAGCTTTTTGCTTCCTCATATGTAGAGTTAGTTGGACATACTTCTTCCTTCTTACCTAGTTAATAGGTAAACTAGCTTAATGGTTGAAAGCAAAGGATAAACTTCTACAGAAGGAGACTAACTGTTGTCAAATATGGTAGCTATACTCAGAAAACAAAAAGATTTTAGCAAAAATAAACTTTTGGAGATCTTAACATAAAGGGCAGAAATCAGATCTCTGTCAGTGGTGAGTAAATGAGAGGGTGAGAAATAGAAAATATGGGATTCAGACTATTTAGGGAGATTTGGATGAAAATGGGGACAGTCTGACTAGCAGCTGGAGCAGAACATGAGTCATGGGAGTGAAATCACAAGCTTGTTTTTTAAGTTTGAAAAACACAGGAAGAAAGTTTCATAATGAAGCACTGGGTAACTTGATGATCTCAGAATGAAGTAAGGCTACAACATGGTGTTTATATACTTTTAAATAGTGATTGGAAAATTATAATTCTTATATAAATTAATATATCCCTATCCTATGTGGTATCTGATCAAGCCATCTGCCTCTTTAAGAGCTTAGACTCGGAATCCCAGAGACCTTTTGAATGGTGGCGTCATTCACAATAAGCTTTACAAAGACCCAACAACTTTATTATTATTACTATCATAATAGAGTACACATTGCCAACATCCGTTGGATCACCAAAAAAGCAAAAGAGTTCCAGAAAAACATCTACTTTTGCTTTATTGCCTACACCAAAGCCTTTGACTGTGTGGATCACAACCAACTGGAAAATTCTTCAAGAAATGGGAATACCAGACCACTTGACCCGCCTCCTGAGTAATCTGTATGCAGGTCAAGAAACAACAGCTAGAACTGCACTTGGAACAACAGACTGGTTCCAAATGGGAAAAGGTGTGTGTCAAGGCTGTATATTGTTACCCTGATTATTTAACTTATATGCAGAGTACATAATGAGAAACACTGGACTGGATAAAGCACAAGCTGGAATCAAGATTGCCAGGAGAAATATCAATAACCTCAGATACACAGATAACACCACCCTTATGGCAGAAAGTGAAGAAGAACAAAAGAGCCTCTTGATAAAAGTGAAAGAGGAGAGTGAAAAAGTTAGCTTAAAACTCAACATTCAGAAAACTAAGATCATGGCATCTGGTCCCATCATTTAATGGAAATAGATGGGAAAATGATGGAAACAGTGAGGGATGTTATTTTCTTGGGCTCCAAAATCACTGCAGGTGGTGACTTACAGCCATGAAATTAAAAGACACTTGCTCCTTGGGAGAAAAGCTATGAACAACCTAGACAGCATATTAAAAAGCAGAGACATTACTTTGCCAACAAAGATCTGTCTAGTCAAAGCTATGGTTTTCCAATAGTCATGTACAGATGTGAGAGTTGGACTATAAAGAAAGCTGAGTGCTGAAGAATTAATGCTTTTGAATTGTGGTGTTGGAAAAAGCTCTTGAGAGTCCCTTGGACAGCGAGGAGGTCCAACCAGTCCATCCTAAAGGAAATCAGCCCTGAGCATTCATTGGAAGGACTGATATTGAAGCTGAAACTCCAATACTTTGGTCACCTGATGAGAAGAACTGACTCATTTGAAAAGACCCTGATGCTGGGAAAGATTGAAGGTGGGAGAAGAAGGGGAGGACAGAGGATGAGATGGTTGGATGGCATCACCAATGCAATGAACATGAACTTGGGTAACTGGGAAGTGGTGAGGGACAGAGAGGCTTGGCATGGCACAGTCCATGGGGTTGCAAAGAGTCAAACACAACTGAGCAACTGAATAACAACAATAGTGACTGATGGGACAGTGTGTCTTGTCTCTTACTTTGGGGTATAAGGATAAATATGAATTAAAAATAATATGTTTGGGGGCTTCCCTGGTGGTCCGGTTGTTAAGAGTCCACCTTGCAGTGCAGGGTATGGGATTCATTTTCTGGTCTGGGAAGGTCCCACATGCCTAGAGCAACTAAGCCCATGCACCACAACTACTGAGCCTGTGCTCTAGAGCCTGCAAGTCACAGTTACTGAGCTCACACACTGCAGCTACTGAGATCCGAGTGCATAGAACCTGTGCTCAGCAACCAGAGAAGCCACTGCAATAAGAAGCTTGCACATCACAATGAAGAGTAGACCCCACTTGCCACAACTAGAGAAAGCCCAGGTGCAGCAACAAAGACCCAGCACAGCCTAATACACAGATAGGGAAAAACAAACAACAACAACAAAAAAACAGTAAATGTTTCATTCTCAACTTGAAAATAAGAGAAATCATAGTTTTTAGAAAATTTGCAATTGTAAATTCTTTCTCTGTGTCTGAACTGACTATAACTCTTGTTAAGCTCTTGTAAGCCTCTTGCCAGCTTTCAGGCCCAGAGATATTTTTGTCAAGGGCCTGGGAATCAACTCCATGAAATATAAATATCAAGGAAGATCGTGCCCCCTCCCAGTGTCTGTGGGGGTGGGGGTGGGTAGGAGATTAATTTAGGTGGTTTTCTTTCCAAATTGCAAACCTACCTCATCACAAACAAGTGAATTCATTTTTCTATCGATAAACTCGATTTGCCAATCGATGACCACACCAATTTTCAAATGATTTTTAAGATGAATTATGAGTGACAAGTTATACAGTTGAGTCAACTTAATTGAAGACTAGTTATTATTTATCTTGAGAATATGTAAGTAACAGGCTGTATCTGCTTGAACTGTAAAAATGTTGAGATTTCTTCCTGTTTTTGCCATGTGTTAGTAAGTTTCCTGTGATGTGAACCATTCTATTCAATGGTTATTCAATAATAACATTTTTGTTCTCTTCTATTTTGTGGGAAGGTTTTCTAGGTTGGAAGGAGATTTTTTTTTAGTTATATTTTCCCAGCAGAGGATAAGTTGAGATGATATTTTTGTGGGCAAAAAATAATTACTTCATGTTAGTGAAACCACAAACTTTTTGCTTTATGAAATATTGATGGAAAAGTTAAAATAATGCTGATTAACAAAATGAGCAAAGCCTGACTATCAAGTCATCTGTCTTTCTATTCTTAAATATCTTCACCCAACTACATATTTCACAAGCACAAAACTGTGGTTCCCTTACCAACTAGTTTCCTTTAAGTCTGAATGATGGAAATCATTGCCAGGAGGTTGGGGAACAAGAGAAAGAAGGAACCCAGAATATTTCTCCCGACAATAACCCATGGGAAAGGAAAATTCCCTGGAGGAGGAAATTGCAATACACTCCAGTATTCTTGCTTGGGAAACCCCATGGACAGAGGAGCCTGGCAGGCTACAGTCAATAAGGTCACAAAGAGTCAGACACAACTGAGCACACATGTACACACATCCAAAAATGACTGACTTTTCTTCACCTTCAGCTCCCACTGAGTAGCCCCGGTTTTTGGGCCCCAGTTTTTGGAACCATTCCTTGGTTCGTTCAGCTTTGAGGTGCATAGTATCTGCCAATCTTGCTAACTCTGGGATTCTTCAAAATTCGCTGTCTTGGTGCTTATGACATTTGAAAAACTGATTTTTTGAACTAAACTTCTATAGCCCTACCAGGTTTGGACTCCTGTTTTGCACATTTAAAAGTCTTATGAGGAATCTGAGCAGTCTGGCCTTTATCAGTCGGTTCAGTTGCTCAGTTGTGTCTGACTCTTTGTGACCCCATGGACCATAGCACGCCAGGCCTCCCTGTCCATCACCAACACCCGGAGTTTACTCAAACTCATGTCCATAGAGTCGGTGATGCCATCCAACCATCTCATCCTCTGTCGTCCCCTTCTCCTTCTGCCCTCAACCTTTTCCAGCATCAGGGTCTTTTCAAATGAGTCAGTTATTTGCATCAGGTGGTCAAAGTATTGGCGTTTCAACTTCAACATCAGTCCTTCCAATGAACACCCAGGACTGATCTCCTTTAGGATGGACTGGTTAGAACTCCTTGCAGTCCAAGGGACTCTCAAGAGTCTTCTCCAACATCAAAGTTCAAAAGCATCGATTCTTCTAACTCTTACATCCATACATGACTCCTGGAAAAACCATAGCTTTGACTAGACGGACATCTGTCAACAAAGTAATGTCTCTGCTTTTTAACATGCTACCTAAGTCGATCATAGCTTTCCTTCCAAGGAGAAAAGTCTTTATGGTTTTCACTTTAGACAGGTAGAAGAATGTTTCTCTCTTATTAAAAACTAAATTGTCCAGTATTATCATGTATTTTCAAACAAATTATTCACTTGATGAAAAGAAATCATAAAATAATGGAAGAATCAAGCCTCTTGCTCTTTAGAAAACACAATACACATTTTCAGTCATATTAAGACTATGAGACAAAGTTTAGTATTATTATAGTATTCTCTTATGAAAACAAGTTATCAGGTTTTTTGTTTGTTTGGGAACACTATTTCTTTCAACCAGTTTTAGAGTCCACAGATAAACATCTTTCTGACTAACATATTTGTCACAAATTATTTTTTAGAATAACTTTTTAGATGTTCTGTTGTGTAGATAAAGTTTACAAAATTAAATTATTGTTGTCTGCAATGCTCAAAGGGCTTCATTAGGAGATACTGCAAAAGGTTATTAACAAGAATTGATAATAATTGCAAGAATACTATAGATTTAAACTTGTATATGGCTTAACACAAAACAAGGATCATGGCATCTGGTCCCATAACTCCATGGGAAATAGATGGGGAAACAGTGGAAACAGTGTCAGACTTTATTTTTGGGGGCTCCAAAATCACTGCAGATGGTGACTGCAGCCATGAAATTAAAAGACGCTTACTCCTTGGAAGGAAAGTTATGACCAACCTAGATAGCATTTTCAAAACCAGAAACATTACTTTGCCAACAAAGGTCCATCTAGTCAAGGCTATGGTTTTTCCTGTGGTCATGTATGGATGTGAGAGTTGGACTGTGAAGAAGGCTGAGCACCGAAGAATTGATGCTTTTGAACTGTGGTGTTGGATAAGACCCTTGAGAGTCCTTTGGATTGCAAGGAGATCCAACCAGTCCATTCTGAAGATCAGCCCTGGGATTTCTTTGGAAGGAATGATGCTAAAGCTGAAACTCCAGTCCTTTGGCCACCTCATGCGAAGAGTTGACTCATTGGAAAACACTCTGATGCTGGGAGGGATTGGGGGCAGGAGGAGAAGGGGACGACAGAGGATGAGATGGCTGGATGGCATCACTGACTCGGTGGACGTGAGTCTGGGTGAACTCTGGGAGTTGGTGATGGACAGGGAGGCCTGGCGTGCTGCGATTCATAGGGTCGTGAAGAGTCGGAAACCACTGAGCCACTGAACTGAACTGAACTGAACTGATGGCTTAACACAAAAGGCTTCATTTTAGTTATGTGTAAAACTGTTCATATATGATAGGCAGACAATAGTATTAGTCTTTAAATTTCAAAATGCTGCTTACATGAAAACTTAATATTTTATTAAAATAATAAAATTACATGCTTTGTGAATGATTGATTTCATTTCTCTTTATCTTGCTTTGTTCATGCTAAGTTAACACATTTCCTATGTCTGCAATTGTTTTTGTAGTGTGCTACCGAGTATTTTTTGCCTTAATTCACAACCATGGTTCAAGCAATAGCTCAAAAGCCGCTAAAATATATAGTTAGCACAGAATGTGCCAAAAATAAAACCAGACAGAATCAGTTTTTAATATCAGTTCAGTCACTCAGTCGTGTCCAACTCTTTGTGACCCCATGGACTGCAGTAGGCCAAGCTTCCCTGCCCATCACCAACTACCAGAGCTTATTCAAACTCATGTCCATTGAGTCAGTGATGCTGCCCAACCACATGAACCATAAAACTCATGTAAAAATTGGTTTTTAATATAAACTGTAGCATTTACTAGTTATTTTGGTGTCAGCATATAAGTTAACTACTTTTTTCAATTATGTCTTTTGAAGGGATTGTTAAAATATTATACAATAAAATATTTTAATAAATCACATTAATGTCACATCTTTATTCTTAAACTTCCATGTACAGAAATTATAGATACGAGATTTAATTGATAATACAAGTGAACTAATATGTACGGCATTTATTGCCATGTCCATAGCAAATAAAGAATTAAACTTTAAGTCAGATAATAAGTTTCTTATTTCTGACCATTTCTGAGAGACAAAAAATGAGTCATGTGATGACATTTAGATTTTCAGCACCTTGAGTCAAAAGTGGAATATACCATTTCTTATTGAGAATATCAAACATAGTTATTTATACTTTAATTACTTTAAGTTTTATCCTCATGGATTAGAAGAGTATACATAGTTATACCTAGGGATAAAAGGACTTATTATAAGAACACATGGTCTTATATGACAAACTGATATAATGCCTGTAGGCAGGAAAGAAAAAAAAAAAGAACCTCACAAAATTCTCCTGGTGGCAGGTTTTTAACAAATAGCAGGGAAGACAACTTAAATTAATGTAATGAACAAACAGGTGAGCAGTACACTCAAAAAAAACCCTTTAATCTAGTTTCAAAAGAGATGACAATTAAGTAAAAACCTGCAGAGCAGGATCGCAATTACACAAACCCCCTGCCTTGCAAACTGTCTGAACTTAATCAGGCATGATTTCTTGCATAATAACGGAAACAAGGAACATGTTAAGTAAGGACATGCAAATCCCTGGGAACAGACTGAAAAGCTAGAAGACACACCCCATATATGGTATATTACTATTACACATTAATTGTTCAGAAAATTCTCATGTAGGGGAATCAGAAAAATGGCAAGTCATGAATATGTGTATGCATACAATGATACATTTCTTTTAGAGGACACCACAGAAAACAAAACCGTCTCTGATATGTTCTACTAGAGATTAAAGATAATGAGCTCTGTTCACAAGGGTTGATAATCTCTCTTCGTTATTTAAGAAATGTGAGCAGCAAGATTTTATACAATTATTTACAAGAGTACTTATGATATAAACAGAAGTGACACTACATTTTCTTGCCAACTTTTCTGAATAAGTGCTGAACAGCAGGCCAAGAAATTCCAATTAAGGAAAAGAACACTCTTATTAATAAAGGACTGTTATCATCACAGATGCAGGCACATTAGGGACACAAGAGGCTTCTGAAGTCAGTGCCTCTCTCCCTCCGCCACATCTGGAAGTTCCTTTGACAGAACAGTGTGGTTCATCCTGTGTCATTTTAAATCTATAGAACAATTTGTCTTCACAACACATTTTAAATTAATCCTAACCTTTTTACTTAACTGTTTTATGTGATGGATTCTGAATGGGTAAACTAAGAAATATAAAAGCTGGGGAAAAGGTCTATAGAAGTTAAACCTTCAGTATATAATTATATATTGCTTTTATATGGTTTACTTTTAATTCAGTTCTGAAATGTTACACCATAAAAGAGGAATGTAAATGGAAAAGACCATCAGTAGATTTACAACTCTGAGCTGAATATCATTGAATGTATTGGCAAGGTTGTAAAGCAATTGGAATGGTCACACTTTACTGGTAGGAATACAGTACAAAAATGGTACAGCCGTGATGGAAAACTGTCAGTATGCACTCAACTTGAGCACAGACATACCCTTTGACAGTGGTATTTCACTACTAAATATATACCCCGAAGAAATTCACACAGATGTGCATCAAGAGACATATATTGGTGCACTCCTAACACTATCCTTTGTTTTTGTATGATCCAAAAACTGGAAGAAATGTCGATATATATCTCTAAATTCTACATTTTTTATTTTCATTTTTTCAGTGTGGGGTATTAAAATAGGCAATATGTGTTTTATTGTTTTGTACACTACTTTTTAAAATTTAACATTAAATACTGATCATTTTACACACCTTTGAAAGGGTTTCAAAAATAAATCTATCCTCTGAATAAATAATATTTAACTGAACTCAATACGGTTATACCTATAAATTGTTTCTGTGTTCTCTTATTAAGTTAACACAACAGTTGCTCTCTCATTTAATTGTGTCATGCATCTTTTTTTTTCTCCCTAAAGATTAAAAATACAGAAATGTTGGTTATCAGTACATGAACACTGTTAAGAGTATTGACATACATTGCAAAGTTTCTTTCCATAAAGCTTATTTAAAGTTTACTGCTCCAAAAATAACGTCTAAGCATATCCCACTAATAAAATGTTGTCATTGCTTACATTAATGCAGCTTAATAAATGTTCATATTTTTTCATCATAACGACTTACTAAAATGTAAAGCAGTATGAAAATGGACATATGACTTTAATAATCTCATTTCTTCCTGATAATGATGTAAATAGTGTATCTGCAACATACTTTACCTACATGCACACACCACTGACAGTTCCAGGATATCTTTAATTATTAATCAATTCCTGAATGTGTTACCTAAATTAATTAAAATATTGAGATTACATTTGTGAATCAAAGTTATATAATTACATGAAACATATGCTGTATAGAATATATTGAATGACTTCCAAGAAGAGCCCTGGCTTAATAATACAAAAAGAATAAATATGCATAAAATGTATTTTAAGTTAAATATTTTAAACATAAAAAATAAAATTGGTTCTTATACATTTCTCTCTGTTTGCTTTCTGTTTTGTTACAAAAACATATTTCAATTGAGTAAACTGCAAGGATCCAATCGGCTGGTGCACTGGGACGACTCAGAGGGATGGTATGGGGAGGGAGGAGGGAAGAGGGTTCAGGATGGGGAACACATGTATACCTGTGGCAGATTCATTTTGATATATGGCAAAACCAATACAATATTGTAAAGTTAAATAAAATAAAATTTAAAAAAATTAAAAAAAAATAAAACATTAAAAAAAAAAAAAAAAGATACATGAAGGGTGTAGACAATTAGCATCTTAAGACCAGTATCAGGACTATTTGAAACCAAAGGAGGAAGATTAGTCTAATTAAGTTACTTATTGTTTAATAAATAGAGCTATATTCCTCAAAAAAAAAAAAAAAAAAAGGATCCAATTGGCTTTATTGAATGATTCCTTGAATTAGGCAATATTCCATCTAACAAGTAGAGGGGAGTTCCAAGAGCTACAGAAATGGAAGGGTTTTAGAAGGCAGGGTAAGTAGGTCATCAACAGAAAACAGAATTATTTCAAATTTGTTCATGTTAGGGTTGGATAAAAAAAAAAAAAAATCTTATTAGGTGGGTTACCTCATCTCAGATTACCTCATTGACACTGATCAGAAAATTTCTGACTATTTTAGACTACATTTCAAAGGGAAGATGAATTAGTTAGGTATCTAAGACCCAGCTTGTTGATGTGGTCTAGCATAAATGACCTCATTTAGGGCTTGTAGACTTTACAAACAGCTTTTAAAATTCAAAATTAATAGAGCTTGTGTATTGATTTTTTTTAATACAATTGAATACAATTCAATACAATGTTGAATTCAATACAATTCAATACAAAATCAATACAATTTTTTTTCAATGTTCTGCCTAAACCAACCAATTTATTCTCAGGAATTCTTTATCATATATTATAGTTTCACTTGTTATTCTCTTTGTTTCATCCTTCTGAAATTAATACCATAGCTACTGTACCCTTTGTGTGATTTAGAATACTTTTTATTTCTTACACAAATTCTAATCTGTTTACCTTTTACTCTGGGTATAGAGTGAAATTCTTAAGGTATTTTAACCCACCAAACTATCTTTAACAATACAAATTTTAAATATGCCAGGTCTACATAGTTATAGAAAAAAACTTATAAAGAAATTTTCTTTATAAACCCACTGACTAGAAAAATAAATATTACTTAAAGAAACTGATGAACTTTTCAACATTAAGCACAAAGCAAGTGTAAAATGAAAAAAAAATCCCTATGGTATATTAATTATGAAAGCAATCACTAGGGAATATAGTTTGCTGATAATGTGAATTAAAATATAATTCCTCCTTTTAGTTGTAATATGCAAAT
Organism: Bos indicus; assembly: GCF_029378745.1. Lineage (NCBI taxonomy): Eukaryota > Metazoa > Chordata > Mammalia > Artiodactyla > Bovidae > Bos > Bos indicus. The sequence goes on from NC_091771.1 coordinate 7,335,052, forward strand.
AGTTTGGAAATCTTCCTTTCTATTTTAAAAACAAGAAAACATTTTAATAAATAGAAAATCTAGAACTTCTTTTTTAAAGATTCAATAGAGAACTAAAGGCCCTCAAATGGAAAGCAGGGGAGACAGACAAATACAGAGAATCATGGCTGAAATTAACATACCTGAAACAAGCTAGTGAATTCTGTAACTCAAAAGAACACTAACTTGTAATCTGACAAATTGCTTGAGATCTAGCATAAACTCTCTTGAGAGTTAAATCTCCAGGGACACAGTCTTTATATGGTTTTGCCTCTATGAACAATACCAGGTTTTCACTGTGAAAATCTAAAAATACATCCTCTTGTGTTTCAAGCAGACAGAAAATATACAGATGGCTAACAGGCACGTGAAAAATGCTCAGTATCACTCATTATTAGAGAAATGCAAATCAAAACTACAATGAGATGTCACCTCACCTTGGTCAAAGTGGCTATCATCAAAAATGTCTACAAATAATAAGTGCTGGAGAGCGGGTAGAGAAAACAGAAACCTCCTACATTGTGGGTAGTAATATAAACTGGTATAATCACTTTGGAATATAGTATGAAGATTTCTTAAAACATTAAAAATAGAGCTACCATATGATCCAGCAATCCCAATCCTGTGCACATATTCAGAAAAGATTAAAACTCTAATTAGAAAAGATACATGCACCCCCAATGGTCATAGCAATAATGTACAATAGCCACAGCATGGAAGAAGCTCAAGTGTGCATCATTAGGTAATTGGGTTAAGAGATAATATGTATATACAAGGAAATATTATGCAGCCACAAAAAGAATGGTATATTGCCATTTGCAACAACATACATTGATCTACAGGATGTTCCACTAATAAAAGTATATCACAGAGAAAAGTGCAAATGTTATATTCTACCACTTATATGTGGAATCTAAAAAATAATACAAATGAACCTACATACAAAACAGAAATATTCACAGACATAGAAAACAAACTCATGGCTACCAAAGGGAGGAGCCATCCATTAACTATGGATACATTGGAAATATGGGATTATTAGATACAAACTACTACAAATAAAATAGATAAGCAACAAGGATTTAGGTATAGAACAGGGAACATATTCAATGTCTTATAATACAGTATAATAGAAAAATGTCTGAAAAAATATACATATAACTGAATCACTTTGCAGTACCGAGACTAACACAATATTATAAGCCAACCATACTCCAATTTTTTAAAAATAATAGACGATGGTCAAAGAATTAATAAATTAAGACAAAATAAAATCTATTTTATTTAATCTCGATCACATAGATAACTATTTCTCAAGTCATAAGAGCAACATATATTGCTTGATCATAGTGTATAGATAAATGAAACAAATGACAGCAATATTATAAACGATGACAAGAGGAATTGGGAACAATCTAGATAAGGTACTTGTATTAGCAATGAAGAGATGAAGTGTTATTTGAATGTTGAGCTATATTATTTATATATGCATATCACAAACTACAGGGAAAGATGGAAAATTAAAATATGTATAAGTGATAAAGCTATGAGAAAAGATGAAATCTTATAAAATGTGTTCATTGGCTTATTAATTCAAACCAGAGAAGACAGAAAAATAAAAATAAAATAAAGTGAAGACCAAGGGAAAAAGAAACAGGTACACACATAGTGGATTCTAATCCAAATATATTAACGATTAATGTAAATATGAGAGTTCTAAATATGCCAATTAAAAAGACAAAGTTTGCCTGCCTAAATTTAAAAAAAAAAAAAACACAAAAAACACAACTATATGTATCATAAGAAGCTCACTCTGATTACAAAGATACAGCTTAAAATTCAAGGGATGGAGGAAGATATACCATGCTAACAGAAAAGCTGGAATGGTTTATTTATTTCTGAAACAAAGAACAGTGTTTGGAAATGCAGTTAACATTATCATGATCAAAAGGTGCGTAACATAAATATAGGATAGCCTGTTCTCTATCAATAATAGAAAGAAGTAGATATATCTGAAAGTAGTTTGAGGTTAAACAGCGACCTCTAAATATACATGGATCAAAATGGAACTGTCAAAAGAGATTTTAAAATATTTGAACTCAATGAAAATGAGCACAGAAGTTGTCAAATTTATAGAATGTAATAAAAACATGTTTGGTGAGAAATTTCAGCCCTGTATCCATGCTGTAGCATAAATAAAAATATTACATCAATCTAAGGGCATCAATCTAAGCCCTCACATTGGAAAACTATGGAGAAAACAGTGATATAAGCACAAAGTAAGGATAAAAAATAAATAATACAAGATTAAAATTAAAATTATGAAATACAGAAAATAAATGATGCAAGAGTTTGTCTATTCAAAAGATGAATTTGTTGTTGTAGTTCAGTCTTAAAGTTGTGTCTGACTCTCTGCGACCCTATGTACTGCATCAAGCCAGGTTTCCCTGTCCTTCACTATCTCCTGGAGTTTGCTCAAACTCACCTTCATTGAGTCCATGATGCTATCTAAATATTTCATTCTCTGTGCCCCTTTTTCCTTCTGCCTTCAATCTTTCCAAGCATCAAGATCTTTTTCAATGAGTACACACTTCACATCAGGTGGCCAAAGTATTGGAGCTTCAGCTTCAGCATCAGACCTTCCAATGGATATTCAGGACTGATTTCCCTTAGGATTGTCTGGTTTGATCTCCATGCTCTCCAAAGGACTCTCATAAGTATTCTCCAAAACCACACTTCAAAAACATCAATTCTTCAACACTCAGCCTTCTTTATTTTCCAACTCTCACATCCATACATGGCTATTGGAAAAGCCATAGCTTTGACTAGACGGATCTTTGTCAGCAAAGTGATGTCTTTGGTTTCATATGGTGTCTAGGTTTGTCATACAAAGGTCTGTATAGTCAAAGCTATGTTTTTTTCCAGTACTCAGGTACAGATATGTGAATTGGACCATAAAGAAGGCTGAGCATCGAAGAATTGATACTTTTGAACTGTGGTGTTGGAGAAGACTTTTGAGAGTCTCTTGGACTGCAAGGAGATCCAACCAGTCAATTCTAAAGGAAATCAACTCCGAATATTCACTGGAAGGATTGATGCTGAAGCTGAAGCTCCAACACTTTGGCCACTTGATTAAAGAGCTGACTTATTGGAAAAGACTCTGATACTGGGAAAGATTGAAGGCAGGAGGAGAAGGGAATAACATAGGATGAGATAGTTTTATGGCATCACCAACTCAATAGACGTCAGTTTGAGCAAACTCTGGGAGATTATGAAGGACTGGGAAGCCTGGCATGCTGCAGTCCATGGGGTCACAAAGAGTCAGATAGGACTGAGTGACTGAACAATAACAACAGCAAAAGTGTGTCATTTCTTTCCTTCCAAGGAGCAAGTGTCTTTTAATTTCACGACTGCAGTCACTGTCTGCAGTGATTTTGGAGCCTAAGAAAATAAAATCTGTAACAATTTCCACTTTTTCCTCTTTTATTTGCCATTAACAGATGGGACTAGATGTCATGATCTTTAGGTTTTTGAATGTGGAGTTTTAAGTCAGCATTTTCACTCTCCTCTTTCACCCTCTTCAAGAGGCTCTTTACTTTCTCCCATAGTGTGGTATCTGTGTATTTGAAGGGATTGATATGTCTCCCCTCAGTCTTGATTCCAGTTTGTGCTTCATCCAGCCCAGTAAGCAGGGTGACTATACACAGTCTTGAAGTACTCCTTTCCCAGTTTTGATCCAGTGGAGGAGATGGAATTCCAGTTGAGCTATTTCAAATCATGAAAGATGATGCTGTGAAAGTGCTGCACTCAATACACCAGCAAATTTGGAAAACTCAGCAGTGGCCACAGGACTGGAAAAGGTCAGTTTTCATTCCAATCCCAAAGAAAGGCAATGCCAAAGAATGCTCAAACTACCGCACAATTGCACTCATCTCACACGCTAGTAATGCTCAAAATTCTCCAAGCCAGGCTTCAGCAATCTGTGAATTGTGAACTTCCTGACGTTCAAGCTGGTTTTAGAAAAGGCAGAGGAACCAGAGATCAAATTGCCAACATCCACTGGATCATGGAAAAAGCAAGAGAGTTCCAGAAAAATGTCTATTTCTGTTTTATTGACTATGCCAAAGCTTTTGACTGTGTGGATCACAATAAACTGTGGGAAATTCTGAAAGAGATGGGAATATCAGACCACCTGATCTGCCTTTTGAGAAACCTGTATGCAGGTCAGGAAGCAACAGTTAGAACTGGACATGGAACAACAGGCTGGTTCCAAATAGGAAAAGGAGTACGTCAAGGCTGTATATTGTCACCCTGTTTATTTAACTTATATGCAGAGTACATCATGAGAAACACTGGACTGGAAGAAGCACAAGCTGGAATCAAGATTGCTGGGAGAAATATGAATAACCTCAGATATGCAGATGACACCACCCTTATGGCAGAAAGTGATGAGGAACTAAAAGGCCTCTTGATGAAAGTGAAAGTGGAGAGTGAAAAAGTTGGCTGAAAGCTCAACATTCAGAAAACAAAGATCATGGCATCCCGTCTTATCACTTCATGGCAAATAGAAGGGGAAACAGTGGAAACAGTCTCAGACTTTTTTTGGGGGGGCTCCAAAATCACTGCAGATGATGACTTCAGCCATGAAATTAAAAGACGCTTACTCCTTGGAAGGAAAGTTATGTCCAACCTAGATAGCATATTCAAAAGCAGAGACATTACTTTGCCAACAAAGGTTCGTCTAGTCAAGGCTATGGTTTTTCCTGTGGTCATGTATGGATGTGAGAGTTGGACTGTGAAGAAGGTTGAGCGCCGAAGAATTGATGCTTTTGAATTGTGGTGTTGGAGAAGACTCTTGAGAGTCCCTTGGACTGCAAGGAGATCCAACCAGTCCATTCTGAAGGAGATCAGCCCTGGGATTTCTTTGGAAGGAATGATGCTAAAGTTGAAACTCCAGTCCTTTGGCCACCTCATGCGAAGAGTTGACTCATTGGAAAAGACTCTGATGCTGGGAGGGATTGGGGGCAGGAGGAGAAGGTGACGACAGAGGATGAGATGGCTGGATGGCATCACTGACTAAATGGATGTGAGTCTGAGTAAACTCCAGGAGTTGGTGATGGACAGGGAGACCTGGCATGCTGCGATTCATGGGGTCGCAAAAAGTCACACGACTGAGGGACTGAATTGCACTGAACCAGTTGTTCCGTGTTCAAATCCAATTCTTGCTTCTTGACCTGTATACAGTTTTCTCAAAATATCAATATCATGGATAAACAATATGGATAGGCTAATCGATAAAAAAGAGGAATGATGCATATTACTAAAAATGAAAGAAAGGTTACCAGTAATAACCCCATGGACAGTGCTGGAGAAGACTCTTGAGAAGCACTTGGACAGTAAGGACATACCACCCAATCCTATAGCAAATCAACCCAGAATATTTACTGGTAATGGGTTTCCCTTGTGGCTCAGCTGGTAAAGAATCTGCCTGCAGTGTAAGAGATCTGGGGTTTGATCCCAGGTTTGGGAAGATCCCCTTAGAAGGGAAAGGCTACGCACTCCAATAGAATTCTATAGACTGTATAGTCCATGGTGTTGCCAAGAGTTGGACATGACTGTATAACTCTCACTTCACTTCCCTCTGATGCTGAAACTGCAGCTGCAATAGTTTGCCTACTGGATGTAAAGAGCCTATTTACTGGAAAAGACCCTGATTCTGGGAAATATTTAAGGCAGGAGGAGAAAGGGATGACAGAGGATGAGACTGTTTCATGGCTTCACTGACTCAGTGGATATGAGATTGAACAAACTCCAGGAGACAGTGAAGAACACGGAGGCCTGTCAAGCTGCAGTTGATAGGATCTCAAAGTCAGAAAATACTTAATGACTGAACAACAACAGCAGGGGGGGAAATATCTACAAATGTGTCCACAAATTTAATAACAGATGAAATAAAACAATTTCTAAAAGATCAAAATACCAAAACTTACACAAGAAGTAAATATTCTAAATATGCCCTTATCCATTAAAAATTCAATTAGCAGTAATAACTATCCAAAAATTGAAACATCATTCCTGGATGGTTTCACTGGTTGTTTCTACCAAACTTTTAAAGAATAAATAACATCAATTCTCTACAGTCTTTTTTCCAGAAGATTGAAGAAGCAGGAATTCTTCTTCACACATTCTATGAAGTTAACATAACCCTAATATCAAAGCCAAATAAGCCATTACAGAAGGAAAATCTGCACAGCAAAAGTTCTAAAGAACACAGATACAAAATTTATCAAGAAAATTTTAGCAAATTAAAACCACACTATATTAATATAATTATACATAAATGTCACTTGAGATTAATTCCAGGTATCCAAAGCTGGTCAATATTCAGAAATCAATCTGGGTCTTCCAATCACAGACCAAAGAAGAAAATCAAATGATTCTAACAACTGGTGCAGAAGAAAATATTTGTCAAAATTTATGACCCACTTATGATAAAAATTCTTAGGAAACTAATAGAGGTGATGTTCCTAAACTTGGTAAAGTACATCTACAAAATCCCTACAATTGCTACGTATTTAAGATGTTAAGAAACTGGATGCTTTTGGCCTAAGTTTAAGAACAAGGCAAGGATGGTCTTTCTTATACTTATATTCAATGCACTGCTGGAAATTCTAGTTCATGAAAACTAATACAAAACGTGGATGGGGGGAGGTATACACTTTGAAAAGGGAGAATGTAAACTGCTATTATTTTCAGAGAATATGATTATCTATGCAGAAAATCCCAAATCCAAAAAAAAAATCCTGGAATTAATAAGTCATCACAGTACAGTTAGAATATAAGATTAAAATAGGAAAGCAGTTTTTCCCAATATACTAGTAATGAACAATTGGAATTTGAAATAAGAAACATGTATCATTTATTTTATCATAAAAATATACGTAAAGCAAGAGAAAATATACACTCCATTATAAATTTATCAAAATATGTAACAGAATTATTTTTGGAAATTTATAAAATTCTGATGAAAAATAGCTATAAATAAAATTTTAAAAATTGTTCATGGATGAGAAGTCTTGATTTGTTAAGAGGTCAGTTACTAGGTGGCCTTAGTGGTAAAGAATCCACCTGCCAATGCAGGAGACACAAGAAACTCAGGTTTAATCCCTTGATCAATAAGACCCCCTGGAGTAGGAAATGGCAATCCCCTGCAGTATTCTTGCCTGGAAATTCCGTGGACAGAGGAACTTGGAGGGCTACAGTCCATGGGATCGCAGAGTTGGACATGACTGAGCACAAGCACACAGACTTCTAAATTAATCTATTATTTACACAATTCCAATCAACATTTAGGAAACATATTTTGAAGATATTGACAAATTGCATCTAAAATTTATGCTGAAAAGCAAAAGACCTAGATTTGATAAAACAGTTCTTAAAAAGAACAAAATTGTAGGACTGATATCTCTTGACCATAAAGCTTCTATAATGAATGCCGTTTGGTATTAGCAAAAAATAGACAAATAGATCAATCAAACAGGAAAGAGAGCTCAGCAATAAAGGGGCAGAGGCAGTTCAATGGAGCAAGAATAGTCCTTTCTACAAATGATGATGGAAAAATTGTAACTCTTCTTAAAGAAAAAATAATCTAGACATAAACCTTAAATCTTTTACAAACATTGACTTATAATGGATCATATACCTGACTGAAAAAGCAAAACTATGAAACTTCTCAAAAGTAATATAGGTAAAAATGGGTGACCTTGGGTTTGAGAATGTGTTTAAATGCAATAAGCCAAAAGCACAATGCATTTAAAAATTGATGTTAGTCTCCATTAAAATTAAAACCTCCATTCTGTGACAAGCCCTGCTAAGAGAATAAGACAATAAGCCACAAACTGGGGAAATTATTTATAAAATATATATCTTATAAAGAATATGTTTCCAGTTCTGTCTATGTTCCTGCTCCCTTGGTTGTAAAGAATATGCCTGCCAATGTGGAAGACATAGGTTTGATCCCTGGTCTGGGAAGATACCACATGCAGTGAAGCAACTAAGCCCATACACCACAACTATTGAGCCTGTGCTCTGGAGCCTGGGAGCACAGCTATTGCGCCTACATGCTGCAGCTACTGCAGCCGCCTCACCCTCGAGCCCATTTTCTACAACAAGAGGAGCCACTGCAGTGAGAAGCCTGAGAGTAGCAGCTGCTCTCCACAACTAGAGAAAAGCATGCACAGCAGTGGAGACCCAGCAGTAAACATAAATAAATAAAATTATATATATTTATAAAGAATGTGTCCAAAATTTACAGAGTTCTTAAAACTCAAAGCAAAAAATACAGTTAGAAAATGGCAAATCATCTGAACAGAAATTTCATCAAGGTGGATATATAGATTACAAAAAAGCCTATGAGAAAATGATAAATAGTGTATGCCTTTAAGTAATTCTACATAGAAACAATGTGATACCTATTAAGACAATTAAAATTGATAAACCTGAAAATACCAAATGGAAGCAAGAATGTAGAGCAAAATGAATTCTCAAGAACTGTTAGCTGCAATTAAGATTGCAGAGCCATTTTAGAAGATAGCTGGAAGCTTTTTTTTTTTTTTTTAAGAAAGCTAAACATAATCTCACCATATGATCCAGAAATAGCACTCATGGGTATTCATCCAACTGAGTTGAAAACTTATGTCCATACACTGATGTTTATTGCAGTTTTCTTCATAACTGCCCTTAATTGAAGGCAACAAAAACGTCTTTCATAGGTGAATGGAAAAAATGATGGTTAATTCAGTCAAGGCATATTTTTCTGCAACAAAAAGTATATATTATGCCATGAAAAGACAAAGTATGAAAAGATCCTAAAGGTATATTGCTAAATGGAAGAGGTCAGCCTGAGAAGACTACAGACTATATGATTCCAGCTATATAATATTCTGAAAAAGGCAAACCTACAGTGGGAGTGAAAAATATCTGTAGTTGAAATAGTATCAAGGTAGGGAATTGATTATGTGAAACATGGGGTTTTTCAGGCAGAGCTTTTCTGCATGACATGTAATGGTGGATAAAGAAAGACAGTACTGAGTTGTGTCTGACTCTTGTGACCCTATGGACTGTAGCCTGCCAGCCTCCTCTGCCCTTAGGATTTTCCAAGCAAGAATGCTGGAGTGGGTTGCCATTTCCTTCTCCAAGAGATCTTCCCAACCCAGAAATTGAACACAGGTCTCCAACATTACAGGTAGATTCTTTACCAACTGAGCTATCAGGGAAGCCTATAAGTGTGGATACATGACATTATATATTTGTCAAAACCAATAGAAAGCAAAACACAAGGAGCAAACCCTAATATAAACTATGGAATTTAATTAGCAGTAACATATAAATATTTGTGTCTTTATTGTAATACATAAATCATATCAAATTAAGAGTTTTTTTTAGGGAAAAATGTGCTGAAGTGTTAGCATGTAGCAAATGGAAATTCTCTGCTCAATTTTCCCTAAATTTAAAATTATTTAAAAATAAGTCTTACTAATTAAGAATAAGAAAAAGTACACATTTAAAATAGCAGAGATTTGTATGTAAATAAATAAAATATTAGTGGAATACTTTACACGAAATTTGTAGCAGTTGTTTTCAGTAAGGAATAGCTCTAGTATACAAATGAGAAGGCAACAGTTCACTGATTTCCTTTTGGATTTGTATACTGAAAAAATATAAATAACTTACAGTTCAAATATATATATAGTTAATTGCTGCATTAAAATTGGGAAAAATAACAATATTCAACTTCAGTATTATTCAAGCTATGTATTGTAATTCAGTCTTTGAGAAAACTTAAAAAAGACACACGTTGGAAACTGCAATCTTACCAGTCCCTAGAAATCTATCTTTCAAAAAAGTCAAGTAACTATACATTCATATAACAAAACATCAATATTAATAAGAAAAGTTATATCTTTGGTTTATTATTTTTACCTGTCTTATGACCTCAAGTCATTTATTTTATTAGAATGTAAAACAGTGTCTATAATTTAACTCTTTCTGAAGTGACTACTGTCTACTATTATAAAGTAAAAAAAGAAAAAAAAAGTAAAAATTACCATGATTAATTCTTATTTGGGTATTTGTTTCAGGACGTTTTATTGAGAGATCTTTCAGAACACTTCAAATTTACTTTGCAGCTTCCCTGGTGGCTCAGATGGTAAAGTGTCTGTCTACGATGTGGGAGACCTGGGTTCGATCCCTGGGTTGGGAAGATCCCTTGAAGAAGGAAATGGCAATCCACTCCAGTACTATTGCCTGGAAAATCACATGGACAGAGGAGCCTGGTGGGCTACAGTCCATGGGGTCGCCAAGAGTCAGACAGACTGAGCGACTTCACATTCACGTTCTGTATGTATATACAATGGAATATTATTCAACCATAAAAAAGAATGGGATAATGCGATTTGCAGCAACATGAATGGATTTAGAGATTGTCACAGTGAGTGAAGTAAGTCAGATGGAGAAAGATAAATATCATTTGTTATCATTTATATGTGTGTGTGTGCATGCTAAGTTGCTTCATTCATGTCTGTGACCCTATGCACCACAGTCTTTCAAGCTCATCTGACCATGGGATTCTCCAGGCAAGAATACTGGAGTGGGTTGCTATTTCCTCCTCCAAGACATCTTCCTGACCCAAGGATCAAACCCATGTCTTATACATCTCCTGCATTGGCAGGCAGATTCTTTACCAGTGGCGCCATCTGGGAAGCCCCATTTATATATGGAATATAAAAAACAAAAGATACGAATGAACTTATTTATAAATAGAAATAGATTCACAGAAGTTAAAGAAAAAACAAATTTAAGATTACCAGACGGGAAAGGGGCAGGGAAGGATAAATTTGGACATTGGGATTGAAACTACTATATATAAAATAGATAATAAAGACCTATTGTACTACGGTATAGCAAAGGGAACTCTCTCAATGCTCTGTAATGACCTATATGGGAAAAGAATCTAAAAAAGAATGGATAAATGTGTATGTATGAATGATTCACTTTGTTGTACACCTGGAACTAATACAACACTGTAAATCAACTATACTCCAGTGAAATTTTAAAAATAAAATGAAAAAAAAATATGGTTTGCAACTGAGAAGTTCTCCTGAAGTTGCTTATAATTTCCTACCATCCAAATTTTATAAATCTATATCTCAAAAATATAATAACTTTCAGAGAAATACTAGAAAATCAGATCCTCAAGGTCAGGATGTATATATATTTGCTTGACACCCTAACCATTAGCAAAATGTCTGGTAGAGAGCTTGAATTTTTGTTAAACATTATATAAATTATTTTGCTTCATAATATTCTGCTCTTCAGCCTCATTTTAGAGAAAATGTTTATATTATGGATTATTCTATTTATTATACTTGAAGATATATCTGTATCAAAGAGAAGACAATAAAAGCTTTGTTTGGTTTAACCATATTCTTTGTCTTTATTTGTTGTATTGATAGAATGTACCAATATGACATGAATGTTAATAATGTTAAGCAGTAGAAAACCCACCTGCAATTTCATTAACACATTACCTTTTCCAAGTTTTATTTAACTAATTTACCTAGCTATGATGTGAGATCCAAATTAGGTACCATTTAACTCATGTTTTCTCTAACACAATCATAATCAGTTTCTTTCCTGATGAACATATTTTAATGATCCTGGGTAATTTTATTTCATGAATTTAAAATTTAAATTAATTTTAGTTCAGTTGTGGCACTTTTAAAGTTATTGACCTTTTTTGATTTCACATTTTTAAGCATATGTATCTATAAATATACCAATTTGTTAAAAATGCCCTGAAGTTTTTTACAATTTGGTGATGAAAATATAGTCTAACTGGTTACTTTGATACTGCTAAGAAAAATTTCTTTGGTTTACACGCCAATCTGTTTTTTGGGGGTTGACTTTGACATACGATGACTTGAAAAAACTGTACAGTTTTAAAAGTTTGACATATGTTTACACAGTGTAATCATCAGTGCCTAAAGCAAGATAATGAATGTGTGTGTATGTTAGTCGCACAGTTGTGTCCGACCCCATGGACTGTAGCCCTCCAGGCTCCTCCATCATTGGGATTTTCCAGGCCAGAATACTGGAGTGGGTTGCCATTAATTCTCCAGGGGATCTTCCTGACCCAGGGACTGAACCTGGGTCTCCTACATTGCAATCAGACTCTACCATCCAGAAGCCCTGGAAGATAATGAATACATCTGTATTTTTCAAATGCTTCCCATATCCTATTCTAATTCCCCCCTATCCTGCATCAAGGCAATTATTAACATGTTTATTTTCATTATAGACTCATCTGTATTTTCTAGAATTTTACATCAATGAAATCATACAGTGTGCATTCTTTATTTTCACTCAGCAAAATTATTTTGAGATTCATCAGTGCAGTAGTGTGTCATTAGCTCACCCTTTTTATGGCTAAATATTACTTCATTATGTGTGTATACCATAGTTTTTTGGTCCAATCAACTGTTTTAACAGTCATTTTCCAGTATCGGGCTGTTTTCCAGTATTGGGCTATTACTAAAGAATTGTTATGAACATTATCTTTATGCAAGTTTTGTATGTCTATGCTTTAATTTCTCTTATATAAGCTTAGAAATGAATGACTGGATCATATAGTAGGTATATATTTAATTTTTTTAAAACACGCAACTGATCTCCAGCATTTTTTTAAATTTGCATTTCTTTAAGCAATCTGTGAGAGTTTAAAATACATGCTCTCTTAGTATAGTCAGTCTTTTAAAATTGTAACTATCCTAAAAGTTATGCAGTAGCATGTCTGGGATTTGTTTGCATTTCCTTAAAGAATCATGATGGTGAGCATCTTTACAAGTGCTTAGTTGCTATTGAAATGTCTTCTCTGGTTAAGTCCTGCTTTAACCATTTGCCCTCTTTATATTTGTTCTATTATTGAGCTTGAGGAGTGTTCATATGAGTGGTTTTCATGTCATGAGTTGAATATTTGATTTTCAAGTATTTCCAGTTAGTGGCTAATCTTTTCATAATCTCGGAACTGTCTTTCAAATAGCAGATTTTTTTTTTATTTTGATGAAGCATAATTTATTATATTTTTATGGGCAATATTTTTGAATATTTAGTTAACTCTGTGTTTTTCTCTTGTGTGTTCATTTGGACATCTTATGGTTTGAGGTTTTAAATTTTAGTTTATGATTTGCTCCAAAGTATTCATGTTTTGGTTTCATGGTGTAAAATAATTGTCTACGCTTTTAAAATTAAAGCAAGATTGACTTACTATGTTATATTCATTACAGATGTAAAATAAAATGATTCAATACTTTTATAGATTATAGATAATATAACACTATTATGAAGTACTGTCCAGATTCCCTGTGATATATAATACAAATTTGTAAGTTATTTTATGCTTAGTAGATTGTACCTCTTTATCATCTTTACTTATCTTGCCCATTTCCACACCTCTCACCCCTCTGGTAAACCACTAATTTTCTCTCTGTATCTCCGAGGTTATTTTTGTTTTGCCACTTTTGTTCACTTGTTTTATTCTTCACATTCCACACATGAGTGAAATCATACATGGACTGCAGCATGCCAGACTTCCCCGCCCATCACCAATTCCTGGAGCTTGCTCAAACTCATGTCCATTGAGTTGGTGATGCCATCCAACCATCTCATCCTCTGTCATCTTCTTCTCCTCCTCCTTCAATCTTTCCTAGAATCAGGGTCTTTTCAAATGAGTCAGTTCTTCGCATCAGGTGGCCAAAGTATTGGAGTTTCAGCTTCAGCGTCAGTCTTTCTAATGAATATTCAGGACTGATTAATATCCTTTAGATGGACTGATTGGATCTGCATACAGTCCAAGGGATTCTCAAGAGTCTTCTCCAACAGCAAAGTTAAAAAGCATCAATTCTTCACCACTCAGGTTTCTTTATAGTCCAATTCTCCCATCTATACATGACTAATGGAAAAACCATAGCTTTGACTACATGGACCTTTGTTGGCAAAGTAATGTCTCTACTTTTTAATATGCTGTCTAGGTTGGTCATAACTTTTCTTCCAAGGAGCAAGCGTCCTTCAATTTCATAGCTGCAGTCACCATCTGCAGCGATTTTGAGCCCCCCAAAATAAAGTCTTTCACTGTTTACATTGTTTCCCCATCTATTTGCCATGATGTGATAGGAACAGATGCCATTGTCTTTGTTTTCTGAATGATGAGTTTTAAGTCAACTTTTTCAGTCTCCTCAGGAGGCTTTTTAATTCTTCTTCACTATCTGCATGTCTGAGGTTATTGATATTTCTCCTGGCAATCTTAATTCCAGTTTGTGCTTCATCCAGCCCAGCATTTCACATGATGTACTATGCATATAAGTTAAATAAGCAGGGTGACAATATACAGCCTTGACGTACTCCTTTCCCAATTTGGAACCAGTCTGTTGTTCCATGTCCAGCTCTAACTGTTGCTTCTTGACCTGCATACAGATTTCTCAGGAGGCAGTTCAGGTGGTCTGGTATTCCCATGTCTTGATGAATTTTCCAGTTTGTTGTGATCAACAAAGTCAAAGGTTTTGGCATAGTTAATAAAGCAGAAGTAGATGTTTTTCTGGAATTCTGTTGTTTTTTCAGTGATCCAACAGATGTTGGCAGTTTGATCTCTGGTTCCTCTGCCTTTTCTAAAACCAGCTTGAACATGTAGAATTTCATGGTTCACATACTGTTGAAGCCTAGCTTGGGGAATTTTGAGCATTACATTGTTAGTATGTGAGATGAGTGCAATTGTGTGGTAGTTTGAACATTCTTTGGCATTGCCTTTCTTTGGAATTGGAACGAAAACTGACTTTTTCCAGTCCTGTCGCCATTGCTGAGTTTTACAACTTTGCTGATGAATTAAGTGCAGCACTTTCACAGCATCATATTATAAGATTTGAAATAGCTAACTGGAATTCCATCACCTCCAGTAGCTTTGTTCATAGTTATGCTTCCTAAGGCCCATTTGAATTTACACTCCAAGATGTCTGGCTCTAGATGAGCAATCACACCATCGTGGTTATCTGGGTCATGAAGATCTTTTTTGTGTAGTTCTTCTGTGTATTCTTGCCACCTCTTCTTAATATCTTCTGTTTCTGTTAGGTCCATATCATTTCTGTCCTTTATCAAGCCCATCTTTGCATGAAATATTCCCTTGGTATCTCTAAATTTCTTAAAGAGATTTCTAGTCTTTCCCATTCTATTTTTTTTTCCTCTATTTCTTTTCATTGATCACTGAGGAAGGCTTTTTTATTATACACCTTGGTTACAAATGGCAAAATTTTGTTGTTATTCATATGAATATTATATAAATGAGTAATAACAAAATGAATAATATTCATTTATATAATATACATTTATATATACATATACATGTACATGTCTAGACATTATCTAAACACCCATACCACTTCATTTTTATCCATTCATATGTTTACTGACAAATTGCTTTCATATCTTGGCTATTGTAATTAATACTGTCATGAACATGGGGTGCATATATCTTTATGATTAAATGCTTTTGTTTTTATTTTGTTTTTTTGCTATATATCCAGCAGTGAAATGCAGAGCCATCTGATACTTCTGGGCTTCCTAGATGGGCTAGTGGTAAAGAGCCTGTCTGCTAATGCAGGTGACATAAGAGCTGAGATTCAATCCCTGGGTCAGAAAGGTTCCCTGGAAGAGGGCTTGGCAACCCACTGCAGTATTCTTGCTTGGAGAGAGGAGCCTGGTGGCTACAGTCCACGAGGTCTCAAAGAGTTGGACAAAACTGAATCAAATTAGCACAGCACCAAGAAAAAGAGAGAGCTCAAACATACATGTTACTTCTAGTTTTACTTTTTTTGATGAAGCTCTATCCTGTTTTCCATAGTGACTACACCAATTTACACTCCCACCAATAGTTTACTAGTCCACTTTCTTGTCTTTCACATGATAGCCATTCTGACAGGAGTGATATCTCATTGAGGTTTTATTTTGTTTTCCCCTGATGATTAGTGGTGTTGACCATTTTTTCATGTGCTTTTTGTCATTATTTTTTTCCCCTTTGGAAGGATTCCTATGTCAATCCTCTACACATATGAGTTATTTTTTGTGTAGGATTATATATGTTCTTTAATTATTTTGATTATTAACACTTTGTCAGACATATCTACATATATTAATATCTTCTCTCTTTCAATTGGTGTATAAGTTTTTTGGTGGGGAGAGATGAGTTCCTCACTGCAGAAACTTTTGCTTGATTAAATAACATTTATTAATATTTATTTTGCTTTTGTTTCCCTTGCCTGAGGAGCTGGATCCTATATATAGAGAGATATGATCTATGTCAGCCCCACTTACAAATATTTCTCTTGATATCTAGTTGTCTTTTTATTTCTTTAACAGTGTCTTTCACAGAGTAGAAGTTTTAACTTTTAATAAAAATCATTTATTGATGTTTTATATCATGGATTATCATTTTGGTTATGTAGCTGAAATGTTAGTGGTAACCTCAAGGTAACCTGATATTTTCTTTTTTTTTCTATTAGTTTTATAATACTGAATTTAAAATCAAACCCATAATCTATTGTTTCAAGTTATTTTTTATGAACACTGTAACATCTTGGCTTAAAGTATTGATCAGTTGATTGATTTCTTGCATGTAGACTTCCAAGAAAAAAAATAGTACTATTATTGAAAGGAATACCCATTTCTATTGAATTCTTTGTGTGTGTGTGTGTGTGTGTGTGTGTGTGTTTTAACCAGATACTGGGCAGTACATTGCTGGGCACTCTATTTCATTCCACTGACCTGTTAGTATATTATTTGCACGTCCTAAGTTCTCTTCAGTATGGTAGCTTTTTACAAACTATGAAGTTGAGTAGTGTCAGTCCTCCAACTTTGCTCTTCTTCCTCAATATAGTATTCATTATTTGGGAATGTTTCACCCTTCCATACAAATTTCAGACTCTTTTTGTCTAAACCCACAGAAGAGCTTGCTGGCATTTTGACTGAGATTGAGGTCTCATTTTAATCTGTCTAGGAATTGAGCTGTATTTAGTGTTTCTTGTAACTGTGGCAAAGACTTAAACTTCTCTTGTGTTCTGATATTTTCCTCCCCTGTTCCTTTGATTCTCTAACTACCCCTCTTCTTTAGACTGAGTCTTCATCTTGAAGGTCTTTTTTTTTTTTTTTTGGCTGCAGTTCAGTTATACTGAAGCTCTATAGGTGTGATAGTAACGTGTCAGAAGTGTAACGTTCTATAACCTTATGATTAAATCTCAGGACTTGTATTACTGGGCTCCACTTTTCACAAATGTTTCTCATCATTTATTTATTCTTTTAGTTAAAACAGAAATGCTAGTGTATACTGGACCGGGTACTTTTCTTTCACCCTGGTTAAATATCAGTTCAGTTCAGTTGCTCAGTCGTGTCCGACTCTTTGCGATCCCATGAATCGCAGCACGCCAGGCCTCCCTGTCCATCACCAACTCCCAGAGTTCACTGAGACTCACGTCCATCGAGTCAGTGATGCCATGCAGCCATCTCATCCTCTGTCGTCCCCTTCTCCTGCCCCCAATGGTTCTGGTTAAATTTTACTATTGCTGATTGGGACTTTGTTATGGAAAACGTTATTGGAATATATTTTAAAAAGACTGTTTTTTTCATTCCCTCTGCCAGAAACATTCCCCCCCCACCACTTGGCTCTTTACCATGAGAACTTGGAGATGCTTGAGTAATTAAGCTGCTATGGCATGGGTGCTGAAGTAAGAAAAATAAATTTTACATTTAAATTTCATGAATATATTAAATAAAGCTTCTGGTAACAGAATGCTAGACTTTATTTTCATTTATCCTTTGTCTTAGAAATTCAAATTCTATTTTTATCTCATTTTTGCATATTGTCAAAATTATATTAAAATTATGTATTTTTTATCTTCATCTAGAATCTTAAGCATTTATCTATTTTGTTTAATAGTTTAATGGTTCTCCTAACCTATTTATTATATTCCTTCACAATATAATATTTAACAAAAACCACATATGTGGTATATTGGAAAGCCAATTTAAAAATCCATTGAAATAAAATTTTTACAATATTCTTCAAGTGAGGGATTCCACCCTAAAGTATTACTTATTTAATTTTTATCATTGATTGTTTTTTCAACACAACAACTAATATATACAATTTTAATACATCACTTCAATTCAGTAGCTCAGTCATCTCCAACTCTTTGAGGCCCTATAAGGCACAGCACATCAGGCCTCCCTGTCCATTACCAACTCCCAGAGTCCACCCAAACCTATGTCCATCGTGTTGGTGATGTCATCCAACCATCTTATCCTCTGTCGTCCCCTTCTCCTCCCACCTTCAATCTTTCCCAGCATCAAGGTCTTTTTAAATGAATCAGCTTTCCACATCAGGTGGCCAAAGTATTGGAGTTTCAGCTTCAGCATCAGTCCCTCCAATGAACACCCATGACTGATTGCCTTTAGGATGGACTGGTTGGATCTCCTTGCAGTCCAGGAGACGCTCAAGAGTCTTCTCCAACACCACAGTTCAAAACCATCAATTCTTCAGTGCTCAGCTTTCTTTATAGCCCAACTCTCACATCCATATATGATCACTGGAAAAACCATAGCCTTGACTAGACAGACCTTTGTTGACAAAGTAATGTCTCTGCTTTTTAATATGCTGTCTAGGTTGGTAACAACTTTTCTTCCATGGAGAAGAAAAGTCTTTTTATTTCATGGCTTCAATCACCATCCGCAGTGAATTTGGAGTCCAGAACAATTAAGTCAGCCACTGTTTCCCCATCTATTTGCCGTGAAGTGATGGGACCAGACTCTTGAGATGGAGAAGACTCTTGAGAGTCCCTTGGACTGCAAGCAGATCCAACCAGTCCATTCTGAAGGAGATCAGCCCTGGGAATTTTTGGAAAGAATGCTGCTAAAGCTGAAACTCCAGTACTTTGGCCACCTCATGCAAAGAGTTGACTCATTGGAAAAGACTCTGATGCTGTGGGGGAGTGGGGGCAGGAGGAGAAGGGGATGACAGAGGATGAGATGGCTGGATGGCATCACTGACTCAATGGACGTGAGTCTCAGTGAATTCCGGGAGTTGGGGATGGACAAGGAGGCCTTGCGTGCTGCGATTCATGGGGTCGCAAAGAGTCGGACACAACTGAGTGACTGATCTGATCTGATCTGATGGGACCAGAGGCCATGACCTTAGTTTTCTGAATGCTGAGCTTTAAGCCAACTTTTTCACTCTCTTCTTTCACTTTCATCAAGAAGGTCTTTTGTTCTTCTTCACTTTCTGCCATAAGGGTGGTGTCATCTGCATATCTGAGGTTATTGATATTTCTCCCAGCAATCTTGATTCCAGCTTGTGCTTCTTCCAGCCTAGAGTTTCTCATGATATACTCTGCATATAAGTTAAATAAGCAGGGTGACAATATACAACCTTGATATACTCCTTTTCCTATTTGGAACCAGTCTGTTGTTCCATGTCCAGTTCTAACTGTTGCTTCCTGACCTGCATACTGGAAGAGTACATATATACTCTCAAGAGGCAAGACAGGTGGTCTGGTATTCCCATCTCTTTCAAAATTTTCCACAGTTTATTTTGATCCACACAGTCAAAGGCTTTGGCATAGTCAATAAAGCAGAAATAGATGTTTTTCTGGAACTCTGTTGTTTTTTCCACGATCCAGGGGATGTTGGCAATTTGATCTCTGGTTCCTCTACCTTTACTAAAACCAGCTTTAACATCTGTAAGATTGTGGTTCACGTACTACTGAAGCCTGGCTTGGAGAATTTTGAGCATTACTTTACTAGCGTGTGAGATGAATGCGATTGTGTGGTAGTTTGAGCATTCTTTGGCATTGCCTTTCTTTCGAATAGGAATGAAAACTGACTTTTTCCAGTGTGTGGCCACTGCTGAGTTTTTCAAATTTGCTGAAAAAGTGCAGTGCTTTCACAGCATAAAATATTTATTTTCCTATTTATAATCTATATATTGAAGCAATTCACAAAAGAAAGGAATTATGCAAATAGAAAAAAGACATAGGAATTATTAAAGGCTTACTCTGTGTCAGGTGCTTTTCCAGAGGTGTGTGTAGGTTTACATGGTTACTTGTCACAGTAAATACATGAAAAGATAAAATTTAAATACAAGAAAAATGTAAAACATGAAGCAACAGTTTCCCAATACTATTTTTCCTAACTAGACAGTTAGGTACAAAGGCTTCAATTATTTGAAGGTAATTATATCCATTTAATTATGTCCTAACCAATGTATTTTAATAATCAATGATGTTCTAAACTTGCTGAAAAGGACATCATTTACCATCTCATTGTTCTTTCCAAGTCTGAAGGTTGAAAAGCAGACTTTAATAATCTAATTTTCACCATAAAAAATGGAGCAATGTCTCACCAGATTAAAAGAGAGAGAGAGAGAGAGAGAGAGAGAGAGAGAGAGAGAGAGAGATTATTGTGAAAGCCCGAATTGAGCTGGTTTGTCATTCATATGGTCTGCTCAGAATTGCTTTTAACTGCAGAATTTTATATAACTGAGAAAGATTATCTTGCTAAAGTCACTGCAATTTTTGTATGTTCATTACCATATCTCAGCTTATACCTTAACATACTGCTCTAATTTGCCCACTGAGAACGTGAGAGGAATGGAAACAAAAAAATCAAAACACAGAAGTTTAACTGAAAGCCTGGGGTTCTTAAGCTGTACACCATATTTTCTAAAGTGATGGTAAACAAATGATACTTCTTTCCATACTTTTACAACATTCTGGTTCTTTCCAACCCCACTGTGCATGCAAACACTGGCCTCTAAACATATTTTAAAATTAGTTTTTAAGCAAAACTTGATGTCGAAATCATGAGAGTTCATGGGGAAGAAGCATATTTCTTGTAATTCTAGAAATTCTTAAAATGCTTCATTTGAGGGTATAAGTCAATTTCACTTCTATTCAGCTTTTCTAATTATGCGATATTTTTTATCATTCTGGATACAAAAGAGATTTGAGATTTTCTCACGAAGATAAAACTATACATCCAAATCAATTTGCATTCTACAGATATGGAAACTTAGCAGGTGCAAGAAATGATTTGATTTAAGTTGGTATTATTGGTAATGATGTCACTATGAAAAGTGATCTTTTGAACATATGGTAGACACAACGCCTTTGAAAGAAATGAAATCTCTTCAAATACATAACAAATGAGCTTTGTGTGAGCAGTGTCAAATAATCTGATAGTGTATTTAGAGTTTTAAGTTGAGGTTCATTTTTTTAAAATTTTATATTCTTCTGAATATGAAGTTTTAATTTGTATAAGTAAGACTGAATATTGATGAGTAAAAATGAATTTTATAATTCAAATACATATATTTAAAAAATTTTAACAACAATAAGAAAGATTTTGCCACACTCTTTCCTCTACAAAAATGCTCACATGTATTTATTATATTTAGGCTATGTTTTACTCTGTTTAGACTATTGTGTAGACCATGGATGAAGAGTTTTTTAAATATTCTAAGTATCAATATTTTAGGCTTTGCAAGCCATATAGTTTTTGTTGAAACTACTTAATTCTGTCAATATAGTGTGAATATTTCCATAAACCATATATTTTTAAATGGGTATAGAGATCCTCAGCAGAATTTTATTTAAAAAATTAGGTAGTGGTCTATGAATCATATCTGCTGATCCTTGATTAGATGAGGGCTTTTCAATGGAATTTTTTGGAGGGATGGAAATGCTTTATGACATGTTGTGCAATGTGGAAGTCACTAGCAACATTTGGCTACTGATCACTACAAAACTGCAATAATGCTAAGAAACTAAATTTTAAATTTTATTTGAGTCAATTACTTTAAAAATAAGTAAATAAATATAATTATATATAGCATATCAGATCAGATCAGATCAGTCACTCAGTCCTGTCCGACTCTTTGTAACCCCATGAATCGCAGCATGCCAGGCCTCCCTGTCCATCACCAACTCCTGGACTTCACTGAGACTCACGTCCATCGAGTCAGTGATGCCATCCAGCCATCTCATCCTCTGTCTTCCCCTTCTTCTCCTGCCCCCAATCCCTCCCAGCATCAGAGTCTTTTCCAATGAGTCAACTCTTTGCATGAGGTGGCCAAAGTACTGGAGTTTCAGCTTTAGCATCATTCCTTCCAAAGAAATCCCAGGGCTGATCTCCTTCAGAATGGACTGGTTGGATTTCCTTGCAGTCCAAGGGACCCCCAAGAGTCTTCTCCAACACCACAGTTCAAAAGCATCAATTCTTCAGCGCTCAGCCTTCTTCACAGTCCAACTCTCACATCCATATATGACCACAGGAAAAACGATAGCCTTGACTAGACCTTTGTTTTTTTTTTTTTAAAACCAATCATTCTTATATAATTAAATTATCAAGTTATAAAACTTACAATGTTGTAATGAATATCATAAAAAAGATATAAAGTATCATAAAGATGGTTCTGATTTCTAATTCTATATTATTTTTGTTTCTTTAAAGGCTTATTTCTTTTTTTTTTTCAGTAAGAGTTTTTTTTTTTAATTTTATTTTATTCTTAAACTTTACATAATTGTATTAGTTTTGCCAAATATCAAAATGAATCCATCACAGGTAGACAGACCTTTGTTGGCAAAGTAATGTCTCTGCTTTTGAATATGCTATCTAGCTTTGTCATAACTATCCTTCCAAGGAGTAAGCGTCTTTTAATTTCATGGCTGAAGTCACCATCTGCAGTGATTTTGGAGCCCAGAACAATAAAGTCTGACACTGTTTCCACTCTTTCCCCATCTATTTCCCATGAAGTGATGGGACCGGATGCCATGATCTTCGTTTTCTGAATGTTGAGCTTTAAGCCAACTTTTTCACTCTCCACTTTCACTTTCATCAAGAGGCTTTTGAGTTCCTCTTCACTTTCTGCCATAAGGGTGGTGTCATCTGAATATCTGAGGTTATTGATATTTCTCCCAGCAATCTTGATTCCAGCTTGTGTTTCTTCCAGTCCAGCTTTTCTCATGATGTACTCTGCATATAAGTTAAATAAACAGAGTGACAACATACAGCCTTGATGAACTCCTTTTCCTATTTGGAACCAGTCTGTTGTTCCATGTCCAGTTCTAACTGTTGCTTCCTGACCTGCATACAAATTTCTCAAGAGGCAGATCAGGTGTTCTGGTATTCCCATCTCTTTCAGAATTTTCCACAGTTTATTGTGATCCACACAGTCAAAGGCTTTGGCATAGTCAATAAAGCAGAAATAGATGTTTTTCTGGAACTCTCTTGCTTTCTCCATGATCCAGAGGATGTTGGCAATTTAATCTCTGGTTCCTCTGCCTTTTCTAAAACCAGCTTTAACATCAAGAAGTTCACGGTTCACATATTGCTGAAGCCTAGCTTGGAGAATTTTGAGCATTACTTTGCTAGCGTATGAGATGAGTGCAATTGTGCAGTAGTTTGAGCATTCTTTGGCATTGCCTTTCTTTGGGATTGGAATGAAAACTGACCTTTTCCAGTCCTGTGGCCACTGCTGAGTTTTCCAAATGTGCTGGCATATTGACTGCAGCACTTTCACAGCATCATCTTTCAGGATTTGGAATAGCTCAACTGGAATTCTATCACCTCCACTAGCTTTGTTCGTAGTGATGTTTTCTAAGGCCCACTTTACTTCACACTCCAGGATGTCTGGCTCTAGGTCAGTGATCACACCATCCTGATTATCTGGGTCGTGAAGATCTTTTTTGTACAGTTCTTCTGTGTATTCTTGCCACCTCTTCTTAATATCTTCTGTTTCTGTTAGGTCCATGCCATTTCTGTCCTTTATCGAGCTCATCTTTGCATGAAATGTTCCTTTGGTATCTCTGATTTTCTTGAAGAGATCTCTCGTCTTTCCCATTCTGTTGTTTTCCCTATATTTCTTTGCATTGATCACTGAAGAAGGCTTTCTTATCTCTTCTTGCTATTCTTTGGAACTTGCATTCAGATGTTTATATCTTTCCTTTTCTCCTTTGCTTTTCGCTTCTCTTCTTTTCACAGCTATTTTAAGGCCTCCCTAGACAGCCATTTTGCTTTTTTGCATTTCTTTTCTATGGGAATGGTCTTGATCCCTGTCTCCTGTACAATATCAGGAACCTCATTCCATAGTTCATCAGGCACTCTATCTATGAGATCTAGGCCCTTAAATCTATTTCTCACTTCCACTGTATAATCATAAGGGATTTGATTTAGGTCATACCTGAATGGTCTATTGGTTTTCCCTACTTTCTTCAATTTAAATCTGAATTTGGCAATAAAGATTTCATGGTCTGAGCCACAGTCAGCTCCTGGTCTTGTTTTTGCTGACTGTATAGAGCTTCTCAATCTTTGGCTGCAAAGAATATAATCAGTCTGATTTCGGTGTTGACCTTCTGGTGATGTCCATGTGTAGAGTCTTCTCTTGTGTTTTTGGAAGAGGGTGTTTTTTTACGTCCAGTGCATTTTCTTGGCAAAACTCTACCAGTCTTTGCCCTGCTTCATTCCGTATTCCAAAGCCAAATTTTCCTGTTACTCCAGGTGTTTCTTGACTTCCTACTTTTGCATTCCAGTCCCCTATAATTAAAAGGACATCTTTTTTGGGTGTTAGTTCTAAAAGGTCTTGTAGATCTTCATAGAACTGTTCAACTTCAGCTTCTTCAGTGTTACTGGTTGGGGCATGGACTTGGATTACTGTGATATTGAATGGTTTGCCTTGGAAACGAACAGAAATCATTCTGTTGTTTTTGAGATTGCATCCAAGTACTGCATTTCAGACTCTTTTGTTGACCATATAGCATATAGCTTATAAGAATTTAACACAAGCATAGACATGCATATTAAACTTTAATGAATAGCATATTATTTTTACTTATTACACTTATTTCTATCATCGTTAATGAAAAAAAGAGACTACCTACTGAATGAGAGAAGATATTTGCAAAAAATAAGTTTGATAAAAAATTAATATTCAAAATATATAAAGAACTCAGTATTAAAAAAAAAAAAACAGAAACACAATCTAAATAAAAAGATGGTCAGAGAACCTGAAAAAGTATTTTTCCAAAGAAGACATAGCGAGCATTAACAAGCACATGATAAGATTCTCAACATCACTAATTATCAGGGAAATGCAAATCAAAACTATAACAAGGTACCATCTCACACTGGTTAGAATGACTACCTGCAAAAAGATAATAAATAATGTGTTGCTGAAGATGAGGAGAAAAAAATGAACTCATGCACCGTTGGTGGAATTGTAAACTGATGCAGCCACTATAAAAATAGTATGGCCCTTCCTCAAAGTAATTAAAAGTAGAAGTACTGTATAATTCCATAATTCCACTCCAGGGTATTTATCTGAAGAAAATAAGAACACTAATTTTAATAGATATATGCATCCTAAAGCATTATTTACATATCCAAGATGATTTACATATCAACAGATGAATAAGAAGGAATATATGTATGTATGTATATATATATATATATATATATCTTTTTTTTTCCAAAAAAGACATTTAGAGGGTTAACAGGAGCATGATAAGATGCTCAACATCATGTATATAATTATACATGTATATGTGAAAGTCAAAATGTTAGCCACTCAGTCATGCTCAACTCTGCAAACTTTGCTCTGTGGCCTGCCAGGTTCCCCTGTCCATGGAATTCTCTAGGCAAGAATACTGGAAAGAAAGTGAAGTCACTCAGTCGTACCGGACTTTTTGCGACCCCATGGACAGTAGCCTGCACCAAGCTCCTCTGTCCATGGGATTTTCTAAGCAAGAGTACTGGAAGTGGGTTGCCGTTTCCTTCTCCAGGGAATCTTCCCGACGCAGGGATCGAACCCAGGTCTCCCTCATTGTAGACAGATGCTTTACCGTCTGAGCCACCAGGGAAGTCCAACTTCAAAGCAGCGCGGCAGCGACACAGCCCTCCCCACCGCAGGGAGGGCCGCTAGCGGGGCACACGCTGAGAAGGCGAAGAGAGCATCTGCTGTGTCAGAAGACCAATGGCCCCACTGACGCCCGAGGCGGGGACAGGAGACCAAAGGCTAGGGCCAGAGGCTGCACCCAACCTCTGTCTTCCTCACCCTCCCCAACCAGCAGGGGGAAAGACAGGTGAGGGGACCGGCAGACAGACCGAGAAGAGCAGACAAGTTCACCTGGAAAGCCCATCCCTCGTCCTGCATGGCTTAGGTTTGGCCCTAAAGAGCAAGACCACACCACATCGATTAGTTGAGCCAAGGTGGAGCTAGTCCCACCTCCAAGGGATATTGTCAACTCAGGGATCAAACCTGGATCTCTAGTAGGCAAATGTATATAAATATGTATAAATAGAATATTACTCAGAGGTAAGAAATGAATGAAGCTTTACTCTTTGTGACAACACGGATGACTTTAGAGGGTGTTATGAATTGTGAAATAAACAGAGAAAGACAAAACCTGTATGCTTTCACTTATATGTGAAATCCAAGGAATTAAACAAAGGAACGCAAATAGACTCACAGATACCAAAAACAGATTGGTGATTGCCAGAGGAGAGCGTTGGGGGGAAGGGCACAATAGGTGAGAAGGGTTAAGAAGTACAAATTACCAGGTGTAAAGTAAATGTCACAAGAAAGCAATTTACAACATACAGAGTACCACAAATATTTGATAACATTATATTGAGTATAATCTGTAAAAATAGCAAATTACTACATTGTAAACCTAAACCTAATATAATGCTGTAAGTCAACTTTGTCAATTAAGAAGAGAAAAAAAAGTTTATAATATTTTATTAGATCTTTATATTACAAAAGTTTTCCAAAATGATTAAACCTATAGATTTTTGAAACTGAGAAGCACAATAAAAACTGTTATGCTATTGTAGATAACTTACTTTGTGGATTTTGACTTTTTCTGAGAAATTTTTATCCTGTAGAATAATATTTCTGAGGACAAATTTATTGTAAAAAAGATTTTACCATAGTATATTTAAAATATACTCAGCTTCATATCAGGTTTCCCATGTGACACAATGGTAAGAAATCTGCCTTTCAATGCAGGGAACATAGGCTTGACTCCTGGGTCAAGAAGATCCCCTAGAGGAGGAAATGGCAACCTACTTCAATATTCTTGCCCAGAAAATTCCGTGGATAGAGGAGACTGACAGTGTTGGACACAACTGAGCGACTGAGCATGCACACAGCTTTAATAACAAAAATCCAAATAAAATTAGTTTAAGCAGTGTCAACATTCTGGACATCAGAATGTTTTATTATCAATAACAAAGGCTCAACATTATTTTCAGAGTTCCAATTTCTTTCTTTTTTCAAATTGCATTTTTCAGTATGTTTTTTCTATGTAACTTTCCTCTAGGTCTTAAGAAAAACTACTGCAACCACATGCATACCTTAAATCATCTGTATATGTGTCTCTCTAGTCAGGAAAGTAGTAAATCCTATAAAAAAAACAAGGAAAATTCCTAAGGATATTATCAATATACTTCCCTTTAGAAATATTGCCCAAATTATCCCATGTGCTTTTAGCTATTTTTTTCCCACCACCAAGTGGAATTGAATTTCATAATTAGACTATAACAATTACAATTTTGCTCTTGAACTAGTCTAGGTTGCAAATATCCTAAATTCACTAAATTTTGAATATCTGAAAAAAATTGGATTTTGCAAACAGAGTGGCAAAATTTTGTTAATGATCAACACAAATTATTTTCAACAACTGTATATTTAGGAAAATAAAAATTTTGAAAAAAGATAACAATGCTATGCTGTGTAATAAAATTCAATGTAGAAGAAAGGATGGAAAATAAGCTATGTCAGAAAAAATAGTTTACTTATTTGATATAATTAGGAACTACTATTAATTCATTTGATGTAATATAAGTTGGCTTTAATAAATCATTTGACACCATGTCTCAAAAAAACTTACGAAGAAATTAACTGAAAATGGCTTGGATATGAACACTGTCACTTGGACTGAAACTGACTAACAGACCATAAACAAAAATTAATGATAAATGGCACTTAGGAAGTATTTTCAGTTTAGAAAAATTAACATCTTTATAAATACCATGAATACCTTTATAAATAACAATTATATTTTTTCAATGTTTTTAGCAAATGTTTTTATCAATGTGAATAACAAATTTTTGAAAGAAATTATAAGTAAATTAATTAAAAGAGTTTTAACATTATTTTTATGGATGCTTGAGCTTGTGATAGAAAATAAGCTAAAGAAAGATTGCACACAGAAATTTTTATTCCCCCAAAATGCTACAACTGTGAACATCCTTTCAAGGCTTAGGTTTATTATATTTATGGCTTCAAAGACATTTCCCTGAGAAAGGCTTTTCTCCTGTAAGTCAAAGTGTCAGTATCTTAAAGAAGATGTTATTTAAACCTACCAATTTTTCTTTCTTGAGGTAGTTTTCTTACATGTACTTTTAAATTTTGTATTGAAATTAAGTTGCTAAATATTGTCTGCGAAGACTATGTGCTTGTCTTTCCTTTATTATTTATTAGACTAGCCATGCCAAAATCAGTTAGAATACCTAAATGAAAGACAGTCTCTGCATTTATGGCAATTATAAAGACAACAACTGTAGGTTTCTTAGATAAATTCTCAATATTTTTGTTTAACAATTGCTTACATGGTGCTTACTATTTGCCTGGCATTGTTCTAAGTTTTTTTTTTTTTTTTTTAATGTCTCATATATTGATATAATAGTAAATATAATGGTATTTAATAGTAAATATTTCCTTATTTACAACAATTCAGAACTTTTACATTTTCTTCATTCTCTCCATAAACTCTGCTAGACAGCCTAGGTTTCAGTAGTAAGTCACAGAATAATTGAAGCTTGGTTGATGAAAAACACCATGAAAACATCATACTGGCTTGACAACTTCAGGACCTTCATACATGTAAAAAAAATCTATTTGTTTTATTCATTATTTTTTTTTTTTTGCTATATGTAAAAAAGGTGACAGTGTATATATATTCTAAATATAGAAAACAAACAGATGGTTGCCAAAGGAGAGTGGGTAGGAGGATGAGAGGAACAGGTGAGAGAGAAATAAGAGGTATAAGCTTCCAATTACAAAATAAATGTCATGGGTATGAAATGAACAGTGTGGAAACAGAGAGAGATATTATATATCTTTGTATAGTGACAGATTGTATTTAGACTTACTGTGGTCATCATTTGAAATGTAGAGAAATATTAAATCACTAGGTTGTATGCCAGAACTAAACAGTGTTGTAGGTCAGCTACACTTCAAAAGGGGATAAAAAACAAACAAACAGAAAAAGAGATTAGATTTGAAGTTACCAAAGGTAGTGGGTAGAGATAAGGGAATTGAATGAAGGTAGCTGATTCCTGGGTCTGGGACAAACCCCTGGAGAAGAAAATGGCAACCTAGTTCAGAGTTCTTGCTTGGGAAATCCCACGGACAGAGGAACCTTGTGGATTTGCAAAAGAGTTGAACACAGTTACAGACTAAAGCACAACAATAAGAAAGTCAAAAGTATGAATTTGCAGTTATAAGATAAATAGGATTCAGTTCAGTTCAGTCACTCAGTCATGTCCGACTCTTTGCAACCTCATGAATGGCAGAACGCCAGGCCTCCCTGTCCATCACCAACTCCCGGAGTTCACTCAGACTCACATCCATTGAGTCAGTGATGCCATCCAGCCATCTCATCCTCTGTCATCCCCTTCTCCTCCTGCCCCCAATCCCTCCCAGCGTCTTTTCCAATGAGTCAACTCTTCGCATGAGGTGCCCAAAGTACTGGAGTTTCAGCTTCAGCATCATTCCCTCCAAAGAAATCCCAGGGCTGATCTCCTTCGGAATGGACTGGTTGGATCTCCTTGCAGTCCAAGGGACTCTCAGGAGTCTTCTCCAACACCACAGTTCAAAAGCATCAATTCGTTGGTGCTCAGCCTTCTTCACAGTCCAAATCTCACATCCATACATGACCACAGGAAAAACCCCAGCCTTGACTAGACGGACCTTTGTTGGCAAAGTAATGTTTCTGCTTTTGAATATGCTATCTAGGTTCGTCATAACTTTCCTTCCAAGGAGTAAGCGTCTTTAGGTTCATGGCTGCAGTCACCATCTGCAGTGATTTTGGAGTCCCCCCAGATAAAGGCTGACACTGTTTCCACTGTTTCCCCATCTATTTCCCATGAAGTGATAGGACCAGATTCCATGATCTTAGTTTTCTGAATGTTAAGCTTTCAGCCAACTTTTTCACTCTCCACTTTCACTTTCATCAAGAGGCTTTTGAGTTCCTCTTCACTTTCTGCCATAAGGGTGGTGTCATCTGCATATCTGAGGTTATTCATATTTCTCCTGGCAATCTTGATTCCAGCTTGTGTTTCTTGCAGTCCAGCATTTCTCAAGATGTACTTTGCATATAAATTAAATAAGCAGGGTGACAATATACAGCCTTGACGTACTCCTTTTCCTATTTGGAACCAGTCTGTTGTTCCATGTCCAGTTCTAACTGTTGCTTCCTGACCTGCATACAAATTTCTCAAGAGGCAGGTCAGGTGTTCTGGTATTAACATCTCTTTCAGAATTTCCCACAGTTTATTGTGATCCACACAGTCAAAGGCTTTGGCATAGTCAATAAAGCAGAAATAGATGTTTTTCTGGAACTCTCTTGCTTTTTCCATGATCCAGCGGTGTTGGCAATTTAATCTCTGGTTCCTCTGCCTTTTCTAAAACCAGCTTGAACATCAGGAAGTTCACGGTTCACGTATTACTGAAGCCTGGCTTGGAGAATATTGAGCATTACTTTTTTTGCATGTGAGAGGAGTGCAATTGTGCAATAGTTTGAGCCTTCTTTGGCATTGCCTTTCTTTGGGATTGGAATGAAAACTGACCTTTTCCAGTCCTGTGGCCACTGCTGAGTTTTCCAAATTTGCTGGCATATTGAGTGCAGCACTTTCACAGCATCATCTTTCAGGATTTGAAATAGCTCAACTGGAATTCTATCACCTCCACTAGCTTTGTTCATAGTGATGCTTTCTAAGGCCCATTTGACTTCACATTCCAGTATGTCTGGCTCTAGGTCAGTGACCACACTGTCGTGATTATCTGGGTCGTGATTAACATTTATGTGTATGTGTGTATATATATATATATATGAAATTTGTTGAGACAAAATTGTAAGATTTCTCATCACAAGGAAATGTTTTCTATTTATTTTATTCTGTATCTGTATATGATGATTGTGGTTAACTAAGCATTATTGTACTGTGAAGAAATCTGAGCAATGAAGAATTGATGCTTTTGAATTGTGGTGTTGGAGAAGACTCTTGAGAGTCCCTTGGACTGCAAGGAGATCCAACCAGTCCATTCTGAAGGAGATCAGCCCTGGGATTTCTTTGGAGGGAATGATGCTGAAGCTGAAACTCCAGTACTTTGGGCACCTCATGCAAAGAGTTGACTCCTTGGAAGAGACTCTGATGCTGGGAGGGATTGGGGGCAGGAGGAGAAGGGGACGACAGAGGATGAGATGGCTGGATGGCATCACTGACTCAATGGACAGGAGTCTGAGTGAAGTCCGGGAGTTGCTGATGGACAGGGAGGCCTGGCGTGCTGTGATTCATGGGGTCGCAAAGATTTACACATGACTGAGCGACTGATCTGAACTGAACTGAACCATTATCGTGGCAATCATTTCATGATGTATGCAAATCAAATCATTATGATGAATACCTTAAACTTACACAGTGTTATGTATCAATTATATAGCAGAATAACTGGAAGGAAAAATCATAGATTTTGAATAGATGAAAAAAGATACAGCTAAACACAAATCAAAAACAAAAATAAATTGAAATATATGGTGAAAGACTTCCAACCCCAAAAGTACCTTCATGGTTTAAGCCCAAGTGGATACTAAGCCATAATATCTGAATTATATAACTGAAGACGAAAGTGAGAGAACAGGACAAAGTAAGACCCGTTCTGACTGAGTCAGCCCCCTTTGGGAGCTTTTCCAAGGTCTTAAAATACTTTTATTTGAAATTAATAAATCATAACTTTGTCACATAGTCACATGTAAAGGAGGTTGACAATATAGTCTTTTAGTCTGGGATACATTTCCTAGCTAAAAGTCAGGATTTTCCTTCTCTAAGGAAGATGAGATGATGTTTTGTCAGGCAATTAATAATCTCTGAAACTAAACATGGTATAAGCTGAAATGTTAAATGGGTGTGAAAAATGCTAATAATCATGTTAAATAATATATTTTCTTAAAATATAAATCTGATCATGTTCACACGCACAACAGTTTTTAAAATGTGGCTATTTTTGAGGCTGATTAACAACTGGAAAACTAGAAAAGCTTTTGTTATAATTCAGTCTGAGGCCAAAGGCCTGGGAATTGGGTCACTGGTGTTAAGTACTGAAGTTTGAAAGCCCAGTATTCAGGAGCTGCAATGTCTGAAGGCAAGAGAAGATGGATAGCTCAGCTCAAGGAGAATTTGCCAGTTTAAGATTTTTTCACTCCATTCATGTCCCAAGGGATGGAATGATGTCAGCCTATATTGCTGAGGGTGAATTTCTTCACTCAGCCTACTGAATCAAATACTGAAATCCTTTTAAGAAATACTCACATATATCCAGAAATAATGTTGACTGGACTCGGCATCCCTTAGTGTGGTCAACTTGACACATAAAATCAACCATCACAGGGACAATTCATTCAATGAAGCGAACACTACTCTGATACTAAAACCACATGAAGATATTGTGAGAAAACAAAGCTAAAGTTAAATATAGTTTATAAATATAGATGGTAAAATTCTTAATAAAATCTTAGTAAATTGTGTTTAACAATACAAAACAGCAACAAAAAACCCCAAAAATGTCTTGACTAAATGTGGTTTATTTCATGAAACCAGATTGTTAATTGGTGCAGTGACAAGCCAGAAAGTAGAAGGAAAACACATCAAAATAATCCACATACATACACAAAGTATAAAAAAAAGATAACAATGTGAATAAGTACAGTTTGAATCAATGATATGCAATAAATTGATATAATTGCAGGAGTAAAGCTTAAATTGATCGTTTTGTCATAATGAAGTATCATGTTTCTAACTGTGGTAGATATCTATTCTCTTACTGTGATCAAATATGCCAGTTTTGCCTTAATATTATGCTCCCCTTTTTAGATAGTAATAGAATTTTAGCCTATGTTGGCATCTGAGCTAAATACCTCAGTTGCTTTTGGAGCATGATATGACCTTTTAGCTAATATCTGGTTAACACTTCCATTAGGTTTTCAATATCCATATTAATTAATGTTCTGAATTCATATGCAAGGTTTCTGCAATACAGCAGACTATTTTGATGAGATGGTTGGATGGTGTCACTGACTCAATGGACATAAGTCTGAGTAAACTCCATGAGTTGGTGATGGACAGGGAGGCCTGGCGTGCTGCAGTCCATGGGGTCACAAAGGGTTGGACAGGACTGAGGGACTGAAATGAACTGAATTTTTACTTACAAACAAGTAATATTCATGTTATTTCTGTACCCACTTTTTTACCCTGGAATGGGCAGAAAAAGAACTAAATATATAAGAGATCTGTGTTTTAGGATAGAACCACCCAAAAAACTGAATTTGGAGTATTTACATAGAGTAAATTACCCTTCCCTTCTGAGAGAATCACCTTGGAAACTTAGTGGGCAGAATCTGTCCTTGAACACTGATGTGTCAAAAAATATCTGCAGAGAGAAGATGAGGATATGTGCTCAAGACACATTTGTGATGCTTCTATGATTGTTGGTCTGAAAAATCTTTGAATATAAACAAATCTATGTGTGCTAAGTCATTTCAGTTATGTCCAACTCTTTGTGACCCTATGTACTATAACCCAACAGGCTCCTCTGTCCATGGGATTCTCCAGACAAGAATACAGGAGTGGGTTGCCATGCCCTCCTCCAGGAGATCTTCCCAACCCAGGGACTGAACCCAGGTCTTCTGTACTGCAGGTGTATTTTTTTTTTTTCACCAGCTGAGCTACCAGAGAAGCCCACTCAGATATATATATATATATATATATAGATATATATATATATAATTACATCATATCCCAGAAAATTCTATTTTGGCATATTCCTACCTGGAAAGAACAACCCAGGGATCAAACCTATGTCTTAATGCCTCCTGCATTGCCCAACAGATTCTTTACCACTAGTGCCACTTGGAAAGCCATCTGCAGTTAACCTCTCTGGCGTCTTGAGTATCTATATTGAATTTTTTTTTAATTTATTTATTTTCTAATTGAAGGATACTTGTTTTACAAAATTGTGTTGTTTTCTGTCAAACCTTAACATGAATCAGCCATCATTTCAGTTCAGTTCAGTCACTCAGTCATGTCTGACTATTTGTGACCCCATGAACCAAAGCACACCAGGCCTCCCTGTCCATTACTAACTCCCGGAGTCCACCAAAACCCATGTCCATCAAGTCGGTGATGCCATCCAACCATCTCATCTTCTGTCATCCCCTTCTCCTCCTGCCCTCAATTTTTCCCAGCATCGGGGTCTTTTCAAAAGAGTCAGCTCTTCACATCAAGTGGTCAAAGTATTGGAGTTTCAGCGTCAGCATCAGTCTTTCCGATGAATATTCAGGACTGATTTCCTTCAGGATGGACTGGTTGGATCTCCTTGCAGTCCAAGGGCTCTCAAGAGTCTTATCCAACACCACAGTTCAAAAGCATCAATTCTTCAGTGCTCAGCTTTCTTTATAGTCCAACTCTCACATCCATACATGACCACTGGAAAAACCATAGCCTTGACTAGACGGACCTCTGATGGCAAAATAATGTCTCTGCTTTTTAATATGCTGTCTAGGTTGGTCATAACTTTCCTTCCAGGGAGTAAGCGTCTTTTAATTTCATGGCGGCAGTCACCATCTGCAGTGAATTTGGAGCCCAGAAAAATAAAGTCAGCCACTGTTCCCACTGTTTCCCCATCTATTTTCCATGAAGTGATGGGACCAGGTGCCGTGATCTTAGTTTTCTGAATGTTGAGCTTTAAGCCAATTTTTTCACTCTCCTCTTTCACTTTCATCAAGAGGCTCTTTAGTTCTTCACTTTCTGCCTAGTGTCATCTGCATATCTGAGGTTATTGATATTTCTCCTGGCAATCTTGATTCCAGCTTGTGCTTCCTGCAGTCCAGCATTTCTCATGATGTACTCTGCATATATGTTAAAATAAGTAGGGTGACAATATACAGCCTTGATATACTCCATAGGTATACATATGTCCTCACCCTTATGAACCTCCCTCCCACCCCTCTCCCCTTTCCACCCTTCTAGGTTGATACAGAGCCCCTGTTTGAGTTGCCTGAGACATTGGCTATCTATTTTACTTATGGTAATGTAAGTTTCCGTGCTACTCTCTCCATATATCTCACCCTCTCCTCCCCTTTCCCCATGTCCATAAGTCTATTCTCTATGTCTATTTCTCCATTGCTGCCCTGTAAAATAAATTCTTCAGTACCATTTTTCTAGATTCCATATATATGCATTAGAATACGATATTTATTTTTCTCTTTTTTACTTACTTCACTCTGTATAATAGGTTCTAGGTTCATCCACCTCATTAGAACTGACTCAGATGTGTTCCTTCTTTTATGGGTGATTAATATTCCATTGTGTATATGTGAGAGGGTAACAGGCAGGAAGGCCAGGGGTCTCCAAAGGGAGGAAACAGGCTGCAAGTGTTCTCTCTCCCTTCAACAGCAGGAGAAAACAGATAACAAGTGTGAGATTTTTTTCCTTCTCCACACAAAATTAAAAGGAAATTTCTCTGTGGAAATGTTTTAATTATACTATATTAATGAAACTATGTATTTGAATTGGAATTTGCCTTTCCTCAAAATAGTTCCACCTAAGCCTAACATTTTTGTTTTTTTCTTTTCTCAAACATATGGTTGAGAATAGCTCAACAAATCAGTATTCATATCAACTTTTTTATGGTTGGGGAATGACACATCTCGTGCCATACTATCTCAAAAATGCTTGTTGTGGGAGAGAAGCCTGGTGAAATTCCAGCAGGCTTGAGGTGTCTTTCTTATTTGATAAGAGCTTTCTAAAAGACAAAAACAGCTTGCTAAAACTATGCCAAATCCTTTGACTGTGTGGATCGTAACAAACTGTGGAAAATTCTGAAAGAGATGGGAATACCAGATCACCTGACCTGCCTCTTGACAAATCTGTGTGCAGGTCAGGAAGCAACAGTTAGAACTGGACACAGAACTACAGACTGGTTCCAAATAGGAAAAGGAGTTCGTCAAGGCTGTATATTGTCACCCTGCTTATTTAACTTATATGCAGAGTACATCATGAGAAATGCTGATCTGGAGGAGGCACAAGCTAGAATTAAGATTGCAGGGAGAAATATCAATAACCTCAGATATGCAGATGACACCACCCTTATGGCAGAAAGTGAAGAAGAACTAAAGAGCCTTTTGATGAAAGTGAAAGAAGAGAGTGAAAAAGTTGGCTTAAAGCTCAACATTCAGAAAACTAAGATCATGGCATCCAGTCCCATCACTTCATGGCAAATTGATGGAGAAACAGTGGCTGACTTTATTTTTCTGGGCTCCAAATTCACTGCAGATGGTGATTGAAGCCATGAAATTAAAAGATTCTTACTCCTTGGAAGGAAAGTTATGACCAACCTAGACAGCATATTAAAAAGCAGAGACAGTACTTTGTCAAGAAAGGTCTGCCTAGTCAAGGCTATGGTTTTTCCAGTGGTCATGTATGGATTTGAGAGTTGGACTATAAAGAAAGCTGAGCACCAAAGAATTCATGCTTTTGAACTGTGGTGTTGGAGAAGACTCTTGAGAGTCCCTTGGACTGCAAGGAAATCCAACCAGTCCATCCTAAAGGAAATCAGTCCTGAATATTCATTGGAAAGACTGATGCTGATGCTGAAACTCAAATATTTGGCCACCTGATGTGAAGAGCTGACTTTTTTGAAAAAACCCTGATGCTGGGAAAGATCGAGGGCAGGAGGAGAAGGGAATGACGGGGGATGAGATTATTGGATGGCATCACTGACTCGATGGACATGGGTTTTGGTGGACTCTGAGAGTTGGTGATAGAGAGGGAGGCCTGGTGTACTGCGGTTCATGGGGTCACAAACAGTTGGATAGGACTCAGAGATTGGACTGAACTGAAAACTAGCAGAGGGGCACTCTTCACCCACTTCTGCTGTCTATTTCAGAACCTTTCTCTATCCCTTTTCTTTCTTTAATAAAACTATACAAAAGCTACACAAAACTCTCGAGTGATCAAGTCAGGTCCCTGGTCCTGATGCTAAATTTTTTTCTTAAGAGATCACAAATATAACATCATTCACCATAAGCTATCATCTGTACCACAACTTCATTATCCATTCATCTGTCAATGGATATCTAGGTTGCTTTCATGTTCTACCTATTGTAAATAGTGCTATAATGAACAATGGGATACATGTGTCTTTTTCAATTTTGGCTTCTTCAGGGTTTATGCCTAAGAGTGGGATTGCTTGTTCAAATGGTGATTTTATTTCTAGTTTTTTAAGGAATCTCTATACCGTCTTCCATAGTGGCTGTATCAATTTACATTCCCACCAACAGTGCAGGAGCTTTCCCTTTTCTCCACACCCTCTCCAGCATTTATTGTTTGAAGACTTTGATGATGACCATTCTGACTGGTGCAAGGTAATATCTTATTGCAGTTTTGATTTGCATTTTACTAATAATGGGGATGTTGATCATCTTTTCATGTGTTTGTTAGCCATCTGTGTGTCTTCTTTGGAGAAATGACTGTTTAGGTCTTTTTCTCACTTTTTGACTGAGTTGTTTGTTTTTCTGGTATTGAGTTGTATGAGCTGCTTGTATATTTTGGAAATTAGTCCTTTGTCACTTGTTTCATTTGCTATTGTTTGCTCCCATCCTGAGGGTTATGATTTCATATCAGTTTCCTTTGCTGTGCAAAAACTTTTAAGTTTAATCAGGTCCCATTTGTTTACTTTTGTTTTTATTTCTGTTACACTAGGATGTGGATCATAAAGAATCTTGTTTTGATTTATGTCATCAAAATCAAAGTGTTCTGCCTATGTTTTCCTCTGGGAGTTTTATAGTTTCTGGTCTTACATTTAGGTCTTTCCTCCATTTTGAGTTTATATTTTTGTATGATGTTAGGAAGTATTCTAATTTCATTATTATACATGCAGCTGTCCAGTTTTCCCAGCACTACTTATTGAAGAGGCTGTCTTTGCTCCATTGTATATTCTTGCATCCTTTGTCAAAAATAAGGTACAGAGGGGGAGCTAAGATGGCGGAGGAATAGGACTGGGAGACCACTTTCTTCCCCACAAATTCATCAAAAGAACATTTAAACACTGAGTAAATTCCACAAAACAACTTCTGAATGCTGGCAGAGGACATCAGGCACCCAGAAAAGCAGCCTATTGTCTTCGAAAGGAGGTAGGAAAAAATATAAAAGACAAAAAATTAAACAAAAGAGGGAGGGACAGAGCTCCGTTCTGGAAAGGGAGTCTTAAAAAGAGAGAAGTTTCCAAACACCAGTAAACACTCTTACTGCCGAGTCTGTGCTGAGCCTTGGAAGCACAGAGGGCAATATAAGAGGGAGGAAAAACAAATAAACAATTAAAACCCACAGATTACGAGCTTAACAGTAACTCCCCAAGCGGAGAAGCGGTGCAGATACCTGCACCCACCACTAGCAAGCGGGGGCTGGGCAGTGGGGCACGGGCTGCATCGCTTAGAGTAAGGAATTGGCCTGACTGCCCTGAGTGCTATCTGAGCAAAATAACTTGGGCTAGCAAACCAGACTGTGGGATATCTATCACACGAAAAGCCAGCCCTAACCTAAGACACTTCCAGGCCCACGCACAGAACAAAGGACTGAACAGAGTTAGCTGGCTACAGACCATCCCCCTCCGGTGACAGGCAGCCAGAGCCGGAAGGGGCCAATCACAGCCCCCGAGAGACATTATCTACAAAACTGTAAGCAGGCTTCTTTGCTAACTAAGACTTCTTGGGGTTCTGGATGGTCAACATCCGCCTGAGAAGGTGCACCGGTTGTACACCCAGAAAACCTAGTGGTGGGGAGGCGATAAGTTGCAGTGACCACACTCGCCAAACACCTCATCACCTGAGCTGCTTGGACCTGGGAAGGACACAAAACACAGGCCCAACCAAGTCTGTGCCTCTGAGGACTACCTGAGTGCCTGAACCTGAGCGGCTTAGACCTGGGAGGTGCGTGCAGCCCAGGGCCAGCCCTGGATGGTTGCCAGTGGAGCAACCTAGAGCCTGAGCAGCATGGGCAGGGAGGGTACACGCGCCGTGAGCAGGGGCAGGCCCAGTGTGGCTGAGGCACTGTGAGCACACACCAGTGTTATTTGTTTGCAGCATCCCTCCCTCCCCACAGTGGGACTAAACAAGTGAGCCTAAAAAAAAAAAAAAAAAAAAAAAGTGTCCACCACCGCCCCCTTTGTGTCAGGGCTGAAATCAAACACTGAAAAGACCAGCAAACAGAAGAAGCTAAAACAGAGGGAAGCGCCTTGGAAGCAACAGGTGCAATAGATTAAAACCTTGTCGTTAGTACCGACTACATGGGAAGGGGCCTATAGATCTTGAGAAATATAAGCCGGACCAAGGAACTAGCCAAAAATGAACTGACTGCACAATACCCACAACAACACCAGAGAATGTCCTAGATATATTTTTACTATTTCTACGATCATTCTTTCTTTTTTTTTAATTTTTAAAAAAATTTTAAGTTCTCTATTACTCCTTTAATTTTCACGTTTATAACCTACTATTACTTTGCACAAAGGAAAAAAAACAGACTGTATTTTTTTAAAGCAAACTTCATATATATATTTTTTATAATTTTTGTGACTTTTTTTTCTCATTCTTTTTTTTTTTTTCTGCTTTTCTTTAACATTGTATTTCTGAAATTCCAAACTCTACTCTAGATTTTTAATTTTTGCTTTTTGGTATTTGTTATCAATTTTGTATCTATATTTTTTTTTTATAAAATTTTTGTGACTTTTTTTCTCTTTACTGTTCTTCTTTTCTTTAACATTGTATTTTTGAAATTCCAAACTTTACTCTAGATTTTTAATTTTTGTTTTTTGGTATTTGTTATCAATTTTGTATCTATATATATATATATATATTTTTTTTTATATATATATATAATTTTTGTGACTTTTTTTTCTCTTTACTGTTCTTCTTTTCTTTAACATTGTATTCTTGAAATTCCAAACTCCACTATAGTTTCTTAACTTTTGCTTTTTGGTATTTGTTATCAATTTTGTACCTTTAAGAACCCAATTTTCAGTACCCATTTTTACTTGGGAGAGAGATTACTGGCTTGACTGCTCTCTCCCGCTTTGGACTCTCCTTTTTCTCCACCAGGTCGCCTGTGTCTCCTCCCTAACCTCTCTCTGGTCTACCCAACTCTGTGAATTTCTGTGTGTTCCAGACAGTGGAGAACACTTAGGGAACTGATTACTGTCTGGATCTGTCTCTCTCCTTTTCATTTCCCCCTTTTAGCCTCCTGGCCACCTCTGTCTCCTTCCTCCCTCTTCTCTTCTCTGTTTAACTCCGTGAACATCTCTGAGCGGTCCAGTTGTGGAGTGCACATAAGGAAGTGATTACTGGCTAGCCTGCTCTCTCCTCTATTGATTCCACCTCATCTCATTCAGGTCACTGCTATCTCCCTCTTCCCTCTTCTCTTCTCCATGTAACTCTGTGAACCTCTCTGGGTGTCCCTCACTGTGGAGAAACTTTTCATCTTTAACCTAGATGTTTTATCAATGGTGCTGTACAGAAGAAGTTTTGAGACTACTGTAAAAATAAGACTGAAAACCAGAAGCAGGAGGCTTAAGTCCAAACCCTAACTCCAGGGAACACCTGACTCCAGGAAACATTAGTCGACAGGAGCTCATCAAACGCCTCCATACGTACACTGAAACCAAGCACCACCCAAGGGCCAACAAGTTCCGAAACAAGACATACCACGCAAATTCTCCAGCAACACAGGAACACAGCCCTGAGCTCTGAAGTATAGGCTACCCAAAGTTACTACAAAACCATAGACATCTCACAACTCATTACTGGACACTTCATTGGAATCCAGAGAGAAGAAATCTAGCTCCACCCACCAGCGCACCGACACAAGCTTCCCTAACGAAGAAACCTTGACAAGCCACCTGTACAAACCCACACACAGCGAGGAAATTCCACAATAAAGAGAACTCCACAAACTGCCAGAAAACAGAAAGGACACCCCAAACTCAGCAATATAAACAAGATGAAGAGACAGAGGAATATCCAGCAGGTAAAGGAACAGAATAAATACCCATCAAACCAAACAAAAGAGGAAGAGATAGGGAATCTTCTGGAAAAAAATTCTGAGTAATGATAGTGAAAATGATCCAAAATCTTGAAATCAAAATGGAATCACAGATAAATAGCCTGGAGACAAGGGTTGAGAAGATGAAAGAAAGATTTAACAAGGACCTAGAAGAAATTTTAAAAAAAGTCAATATATAATGCAATAAATGAGATCAAAAACACTCTGGAGGCAACAAATAGTCAAATAACAGAGGCAGAAGATAGGATTAGTAAATTAGAAGATAGAATGGTAGAAATAAATGAATCAGAGAGGAAAAAAGAAAAATGAATTAAAAGAAATGAGGACAATCTCAGAGACCTCCAGGACAATATTAAACACTGCAACATTCGAATCATAGGAGTCCCAGAAGTAGAAGACAAAAAAGAAAGATCATGAGAAAATACTTGAGGAGATAATAGTTGAAAACTTCCCTAAAATGGGGAAGGAAATAATCACCCAAGTCCAAGAAACCCAGAGAGTCCCAAAGAGGATAAACCCAAGACAAAACACCCCAAGACACATATTAATCAAATTAACAAAGCTCAAACACAAAGAACAAATATTAAAAGCAGCAAGGGGAAGAAAACAAATATCACACAAGGGAATTCCCATAAGGATAACAGCTGATCTTTCAATAGAAACACTTCAAGCCAGGAGGGAATGGCAAGACACACTTAAAGTGATGAAAGAAAATAACCTACAGCCAGATTACTGTACCCAGCAGGGATCTCATTCAAATATGAGGGAGA
This sequence comes from Bos indicus, assembly GCF_029378745.1. Lineage (NCBI taxonomy): Eukaryota > Metazoa > Chordata > Mammalia > Artiodactyla > Bovidae > Bos > Bos indicus. Next base: position 7,377,384 of record NC_091771.1, read on the forward strand.
AATCAAAAGCTTTACAGACAAGCAAAAGAAAATTGCAGAGGAAGGTAAACTTCCAAACTCATTCTATGAGGCCACCATCACCCTAATACCAAAACCTGACAAAGATCCCACAAAAAAAGAAAACTACAGGCCAATATCACTGATGAACATAGATGCAAAAATCCTTAACAAAATTCTAGCAATCAGAATCCAACAACACATTAAAAAGATCATATACCATGACCAAGTGGGCTTTATCCCAGGGATGCAAGGAGTCTTCAATATCCGCAAATCAATCAATGTAATACACCACATTAACAAATTGAAAAATAAAAACCATATGATTATCTCAATAGATGCAGAGAAAGCCTTTGAAAAATTCAACATCCATTTATGATAAGAACTCTCCAGAAAGCAGGAATAGAAGGAACATACCTCAACATAATAAAAGCTATATATGACAAACCCACAGCAAACATTATCCTCAATGGTGAAAAATTGAAAGCCTTTCCTCTAAAGTCAGGAACAAGACAAGGGTGCCCACTTTCACCACTACTATTCAACATAGTTTTGGCCACAGCAATCAGAGCAGAAAAAGAAATAATAGGAATTCAAATTTGAAAAGAAGAAGTAAAGCTCTCACTATTTGCAGATGACATGATCCTCTACATAGAAAACCCTAAAGACTCCACCAGAAAATTACTAAAACGAATAAATGAATATAGTAAGGTTGCAGGATATAAAATCAACACACAGAAATCTCTTGCATTCCTATACACTAATAATGAGAAAATAGAGAGATTAAGGAAACAATTCCATTCACCACTGCAACGGAAAGAACAAAATACTTAGGAATATATCTACCTAAAGAAACTAAAGACCTATATATAGAAAACTATAAAACACTGGAGAAAGAAACCAAAGAGGACACTAATAGATGGAGAAATATACAACGTTCATGGATTGGAAGAATCAATATAGTGAAAATGAGTATACTACCCAAAGCAATTTGTGGATTCAATGCAATCTCTATCAAGCTACCAAAAGTATTCTTCACAGAGCTAGAACCAATAATTTCACAATTTGTATGGAAATACAAAAAACCTCGAATAGCCAAAGCGATCTTGAGAAAGAAGAATGGAACTGGAGGAATCAACCTGCCTGACTTCAGGCTGTACTACAAAGCCACAGTCATCAAGACAGTATGGTATTGGCACAAAGACAGAAATATAGATCAGTGGAACAAAATAGAAAGCCCAGAGATAAATCCACACACCTATGGACACCTTATCTTTGACAAAGGAGGCAAGGATATACAATAGATTAAAGACAATCTCTTTAACAAGTGGTGCTTGGAAAACTGGTCAACCACTTGTAAAAGAATGAAACTAGAACACTTTCTAACACCATGAACAAAAATTAACTCAAAATGGATTAAAGATCTAAATGTAAGAACAGAAACTATAAAACTCCCAGAGGAGAACATAGGCAAAACACTCTCCGACATACACAACAGCAGGATCCTCTATGACCCACCTCCCAGAATATTGGAATTAAAAGCAAAAATAAACAAATGGGACCTAATTAAACTTAAAAGCTTCTGCACAACAAAGGAAACTATAAGCAAGGTGAAAAGACAGCCTTAAGAATGGGAGAAAATAATAGCAAATGAAGCAACTGACAAACAACTAATCTCAAAAATATACAAGCAACACCTGCAGCTCAATTCCAGAAAAATAAACGACCCAATAAAAAAAAAGGGCCAAAGAACTAAGTAGACATTTCTCCAAAGAAGACATACAGATGGCTAACAAACACATTAAAAGATGCTCAACATCACTCCTTATCAGAGAAATGCAAATCAAAACCACAATGAGGTACCATTTCACGCCAGTCAGAATGCTGCGATCCAAAAGTCTACAAGCAATAAATGCTGGAGAGAGTGTGGAGAAAAAGGAACCCTCTTCCACTGTTGATGGGAATGCAAACTAGTACAGCCACTATAGAGAACAGTATGGAGATTCCTTAAAAAACTGGAAATAGAACTGCCTTATGATCCAGCAATCCCACTGCTGGGCATACACTCGCAGGAAACCAGAATTGAAAGAGACACATGTACCCCAGTGTTCATCGCAGCACTGTTTATAATAGCCAGGACATGGAAGTAACCTAGATATCCATCGGCAGATGAATGCATAAGAAAGCAGTGGTACATATACACAATGGAGTATTATTCAGCCATTAAAAAGAATACATTTGAATCCGTTCTAATGACGTGGATGAAACCGGAGCCTATTATACAGCGTGAAGTAAGCCAGAAAGAAAAACACCAATACAGTATACTAAGGCATATATATGGAATTTAGAAAGATGGTAACAATAACCTTGTATACGAGACAGTAAAAGAAACACTGATGTATAGAACAGTCTTTTGGACTCTGTGGGAGAGGGAGAGGGTGGGATGATTTGGGAGAATGGCATTGAAACATATAATATCATTTTTGAAATGAGTCACCAGCCCAGGTTCGATGCATGATACTGGGTTCTTGGGGCTGGTGCACTAGGATGACCCAGAGGGATGATACCGGGAGGGAGGAGGGTTCAGGATGGGGAACACGTGTATACCTCTGGCAGATTTGTGTTGATATATGGCAAAACCAATACAATATTGTAAAGTTAAAAAATAAAATTAAAAAAGAATAAATAAAAATATATTTTCACCCTCCATAATTACATTAAGTGTGTCAAGTTATTCTTCTCATTCCCCATTCAACTCCTGTGTCCCTGACTTTCCTAAGTGCAAACACTTGACTGATTTAATGAAGAAAACCCACAGGATCTGCAGGTTGTGAAAATCTTTGATCTTCCTTCAGGGAGGAAGAAAAGATGGGCCCAGAGGATGGGATGGGCAAGAGCTGTTTTCCTCGGATGATCTGCTAGACCCTTCCTTAGGCAACCCAGTGCATGCCACCCTGCGCTCTCTTATTTCCAGAACACTGGCTTGCAAACAAGTGGGAACTGAGAATCATTCTTGCCCTGTCTGTATGCAAATCATCTTTAAAGTTTTGTTGTCTTTGGAAACAGTGTCCAATAGGCTGGACAAATACAATGTTATGCTATAAAAAATTATGTCATCAAAAATTATGTTGTAGGTGAGTACTTAATATGGAAAAATATTGTGAAGTAAAAGAAACAATATATAAAACAAAACAAAACAAAAAAAGGTCCCTGCAGGTTCATGGGTTTATTTCTGAGTTTCTATCTTTTTCAGTTGGTCTATATTTGTGTTTTTGTGCCAGTGCTATACTGTCCTGGTGACTGTAGCTTTTTAGTATAATCTGAAATCAGGAAGTTGATTTCTCCAGCTCCATTCTTTTTTATCAAGACTGCATTGCCTATTCTAGGTCTTTTTTATTTCTGTATGAATTGTGATTATTTTGTTCTACTTCTGTGAAAAATGCCATTGGTAATTCAGTAGGGATTGCACAGAATATGTAGATTGCATTTTGTAGTATAGTCATTTTCACAGTACTGATTCTTCCTACCCAGGAACATGGAATATCTCTCCATCTGTTTATGTTGTCTTTGATTTCTTTCATTAATGTCTTATAATTTTCTGTGTACAGTTCTTTTGTCTACTTAGGTAAGTTTTTTCCTAGATATTTAATTATTTTGTTGCAATGGTGAATGTGATTGATTCCTTAATATCTCATTCTTATTTTTCATTGTTAGTATATAGAAATGCAAGTGATTTCTGTGTATTGATTTTGTATCCTGCAACTTTGCTAAATTAACTGATTAGCTCTAGGAATTTTCTGATACTATCTTTAGGGTTTTTTATGTACAGTATAATATCATCTTCAAACAAAGAGAGCTTTACTTCTTTTCTGAGCTTAAATCTTTTTTTTTTTAATTTATTTTTTTCTTCTCTGATTGCTGTATCTAGGACTTCCACAACTATATTGAATATAGTGGTGAAAGTGAACACCTTGTCTTGTTCCTGATCTTAGGGGGAATGCTTTCAGGTTTTTACCATTGAGAATAATGTTTGGTGTAGACTTATCATATATGGCCTTTACTATGTTGAGGTACATTCCTCTATACTCATTTTTTGAAGAGTTTTAATCATAAATAGGTGGTGAATTTTGTCAAAGGCTTTTTCTGTACCTATTGAGACTATCATATGATTTTTAATCTTTCAGTTTGCTAATATGGTATATCACATTGATTGATTTGTGAATATTAAAGAATGCTTGCATATCTTGAATAAACCCAACTTGATCCTGGTGTATGAGCTTTTTGATATGTTGCTGAATTCTGTTTGCTATTGGCCTGTAGTTTTCTTTTTGTGTGTCGTCTTGCCTGGTTTTGTTATTAGAGTGATGGTGGTCTCAAGAATGAATTTTCAAGTGTTCCTTCACTGTAATTTTTGAAAGAGTTTTAGAAGAATAGGCATTCTCTAAAGAGTCTCTAAATGTTTCATATAATTCTCCTGTGAAGCCACCTGGTCCTGGGCTTTTGTATTTTGGGAGATTTTTGATCACAGCTTTAATTTCAGTGCTTGTAATTGGGTTGTTCATAATTTCTATTTCTTCCTGCTTCTGTCTTGGAAGATTGAACTTTTCTAATAATCTGTCCATTTCTTCCAGATTATCCATTTTATTGACATATTGTTGTTCAAAATAGTCTCTTATAATCCTTTGTATGTCAGCATTGTCTGTTGTAATCTCTACTTTTTCATTTCTAATTTTGTTTATTTGATTCTTCTCTCTTTTTTTCCTTGATGGGTCTGGATTAAGGATTGTCAATTTTGTTTAAGTTCTCAAAGAAACAGCTTTTAGTTTTATTAATCCTTATTATTGTTTCTTTCTTTTTTTTTTCTTTTTTTCATTTATTTCTGCTAAGATCTTCATGATTTCTTTCCTTCTACTAATTTTGGGATTTTTTGTTCTTATATTTCCAATTGTTTTATGCGTAAAGTTAGGTTGTCTATTCAATGTTTTTCTTGTTTCTTGACATAGAATTGTATTGCTATAAACTTCCTTCTTAGAACCACTTTTGCTGCATCCCATGTTTTGTGTTTTCATTGACATTTGTTTCTAGCATTTTTTTTTTAATTTGCTTTTTACTTCTTCAGTAACTACTTGGTTATTTAGAAAGGAACTGTTTAATCTCCACCTGTGTGTGTTTTTCACATTTTTTTTTCTTGTAATTGATATCTAGTCTCATATTATTGTTCAGAGAAGATGCTTGACACAATTTAAATTTTCTTAAATTTACAGAAGTATGATTTGTGACCCAGGATGTGGTCTATACTGGAGAACGTACCATGTTCACTTGAGAAGAAGTATCAGCTCAATTCAGTCTTGTCCAACACTTCGTGACCCCATGAACCGAAGCACGCCAGGCCTCCCTGTCCATCACCAACTCCAGGAGTCCACCCAAACCCATGTCCATCGAGTCAGTGATGCCATCTAACCATCTCATCCTCTGTTGTCCCTTTCTCCTCCTGCCCTCAATCTTTCCCAGCATCAGGATCTTTACCAGTGAATCAGCTCTTCGTATCAGGTCGCCAAAGTATTGGAATTTCAGCTCAGCATCAGTCCTTCAAATGAACACTCCGGACGGATTACCTTTAGAATGTACTGGTTGGATCTCCTTGCAGTCCAAGGGACTCTCAAGAGTCTTCTCCAACACCGCAGTTCAAAAGCATCAATTCTTCGGCGCTCAGCTTTCTTCACAGTCCAACTCTCACATCCATACATGACCACTGGAAAAACCATAGGCTTCACTAGATGGACCTTTGTTGACAAAATAATGTGTCTGCTTTTTAATATGCTGTCTAGGTTGGTCATAACTTTCCTTCCAAGGAGTAAGCATCTTTTAATTTCATGGCTTCAATCACCATCTGTAGTGAATTTGGAGTGCAGAAAAATAAAGTCAGCCACAGTTTCCACTGTTTCCCCATCTATTTCCCATGAAGTGATGGGACAAGATGCCATGATTTTAGTTTTCTGAATGCTGAGCTTAAAGCCAACTTTTTCAGGCTCCTCTTTCACTTTCATCAAGAGGCTCTTTAGTTCTTCACTTTCTGCCATAAGGGTGGTGTCATCTTCATACCTGAGGTTATTGATATTTCTGCTGGCAATCTTGATTCCAGCTTGTGATTCCTCCAGACCAGTGTTTCTCATGATGTACTCTGTATATAAGTTAAACAATCAGGGTGACAATATACAGTTTTGATGTACTCCTTTTCCTATTTGGAACCAGTCTGTTGTTCCGTGTCCAGTTCTAACTGTTGCTTCCTGACCTGCATGCAGATTTCTCAAGAGGCAGGTCAGGTGGTCTGGTATTCCCATCTCTTTCAGAATTTTCCACAGTTTATTGTGATCCACACAGTCAAAGGCTTTGGTATAGTCAATAAAGCAGAAAGTTTTTCTGGAAGTCTCTTGCTTTTTGATGATCCTGCTGATATGGACAATTTGATCTCTGGTTTCTCTGCCTTTTCTAAAATCAGATTGAACATCTGTTAGTTCACGGTTCATATATTGCTGAAGCCTGGCTTGGAGAATTTTAAGCATTACTTTACTAGTGTGTGATATGAGTGCAATTGTGTGGTAGTTTGAGCATTCCTTGGCATTGCCTTTCTTTGGGATTGGAATGAAAACTGACAGTTTCCAGTCCTGTGGCCACTGTTGAGTTTTCCAAATTTGCTGACATACTGAGAGCAGCACTTTCACAGTGTCATCTTCAGGATTTGAAATAGCTCAACTGGAATTCCATCACCTCCACTAGCTTTGTTCATAGTGATGCTTTCTAAGGCCCACTTGACTCCACATTCCAGGATGTCTGGCTCTAGATGAGTAATCACACCCTCGTGATTATCTTGGTTGTTAAGATCTTTTTTGTACAGTTCTTCTGTGTATTCTTGCCACCTTTTCTTAATATCTTCTGCTTCTGTTAGGTCCCTACCATTTCTGTCCTTTATTGAGACCATCTTTGCATGAAATGTTCCCTTGGTATCTCTAATTCTCTTGAAGAGATCTCTAGTCTTTCTCATTCTATTGTTTTCCCCTATTTCTTCGCATGGATCTCTGAGAAAGGCTTTCTTATCTGTCCTTGCTATCCTTTGGAACTCTGCGTTCAAATGGGTATATTTTTCCTTTTCCCCTTTGTTTTTTGCCTGCCTTCTTTTCGCAGGTATTTGTAAGGCCTCTTCAGTCAGCCATTTTGCTGTTTTTAATTTCTTTTTCTTGGGGATGGTCTTGATTCCTGCCTCCTGTACAATGTCATGAACCTTCATCCATAGTTCATCAGGTATTCTATCAGATTTTGTCCCTTGAATCTATTTCTCACTTCCATTGTATAGTCATAAGGGATTTGATTTAGGTCATACCTGAATGGTTAGTGGTTTTCTTTACTTTCTTCAATGTCAGTCTCAATTTGGCAATAGAGTGTTCATGATCTGAGCCACAGTCAGCTCCTGGTCTTGTTTTTGCTGACTGTATAGAGCTTCTCCATCTTTGGCTGCAAAAAATATAATTAATCTGATTTCGGTGTCAACCATCTGGTGATGTCCATGTGTAGAGTCTTCTCTTGTGTTGTTGGAAAAGGGTGTTTGCTATGCCCAGTGTGTTCTCTTGGCAGAACTCTAACTCTATTAGCCTTTGCCCTGCTTCATTCTGTACTCCAAGTCCAAATTTGCTTGTTACTCCAGGTGTTCCTTGACTTCCTACTTTTGAATTCCAGTCCCGTATAATGAAAAGGACAAAATGTGGTCCACTGGAGAAGGGAATGGCAAACCACTTCAGTATTCTTGCCTTGAGAACCCCATGAACAGTATGAAAAGGCAAAAAGTTAGGACCCTGAAAGATGAACTCCCCAGGTCGGTAGTTGCCCAATATACTACTGGATATCAGTGGAGAAATAACTCCAAAAAGAATGAAGGGATGGAGCATAAGCAAAATCAACACCCAGTTGTGAATGGGACTGGTGATGGAAGCAGGATTCGATGCTGTAAAGAGCAATATTGCATAGGAACCTGGAATGTTAGGTTCATGAATCAAGGCAAATTGAAAGTGGTCAAACAGGAGATGACAAGATTGAACATCGACATTCTAGGAATCCATGAATTAAGATGTACTGGAATGGGAGAATTTAACTCAGATGACCATTATATCTACTACTGTGGGCAGGAATCCCTTAGGAGAAATGGAGTAGGCATCATAGTCAATGAAAGAGTGTGAAATGCACTACTTGGATGCAATCTCAAAAACGACAGAATGATCTCTGTTCATTCCCAAGGCAAACCATTCAATATCACCGTAATCCAAGTCTATGCCCCAACCAGTAACGCTGAAGAAGCTGAAGTTGAACGGTTCTATGAAGACCAGTTCTTATAAGACTTTCTAGAACTAACACCCCCAATATTCTTAATATTCTTTAAGATCTATTTTTTCTGATATGAGGATTGCTACTCAAGCTTTATTTTGCTTCTGATTTGCCTGAAATATGTTTTTCCAACTTCCCACTTTCAGTCTATATGTGTCTTTGGGTCTGAAGTGGGTTTCTTGTAGACAGCATATATATGGGTCTTGTTTTTGTATCCATTCAGCCAGTCCATGTCTTTTGGTTGGAGCATTTTATCCATTTACATTTAAAGTAATCATTGATATATGAGTTCCTATTGCCATTTTCTTAATTGTTCAGGGTTGATTTTTTTCTTCTTCTTCTTCTTCTCTTGTATTTCTTGACTGTATAAGTTCCTTTAACTTTTGTTGTAAAGCTGGTTTGCTGGTACTGAATTCTCTTAACTTTTGCTTGTCTGAAAAGCTTTTGATTTCTCCATCAACTTTGAATGAGATCCTTGCCAGGTAGAGTAATCTTGGCTATAGATTTTTCCCTTTCTGTATTTTAAATATATCCTGCTGTTCCCTTCTGCCCTGCAGAGTTTTTGCTGAAAGATCAGTTGTTAAGCATATGGGGTTACCCATGTATGTTACTTTTTGCTTTTTCCTTGCTGCTTTTAAAATTCTTTCTTTGCTTTTAGACTTTGTTAGTTTGATTAGTATGTGTTTTGATGTGTTTCTCCTTGGATTTATCCTGTGTGGGACTCTTTGACCCTCTTGAACTTGATTGACTATTTCCTTTTCCATGTTGGGGAACTTTTCAACTATAATCTCTTCAAAAATTTTCTCATACCCTTCTTTTTATCTTCTTCTTCTGGGACCCATATAATTTGAATGTTGATGCATTTGATATTTTCCCAGAGGTCTCTGAGACTATCCTCAGTTCTTTTCATACTTTTTACTTTATTCTGCTTTTCAGAAGTTATTTCCACCATTTTATCTTCCAACTCACTGATTCACTCTTCTTCAGATATTCTGCTATTGATTCCTTCTAGAGTATTTTTAATATCAATAATTGTGTTGTTTGGCTCTGTATGTTTATTCTTTAATTCTTGTAGGTTTTTGTCAATTGTTTCTCGCATTTTCTCCATTTTGCTTTCAAGGTTTTTAATAATCTTTTCTATCATTATTCTGAATTTTTTTCAGGTAGCTTGCCTATTTCCTATTCACTATTTGGACTTCTGTGTTTCTAGTTTGTTCCTTCATTTGTGTGGTATTTTTCTGTCTTTTCATTATTATTAATTTTTAACTTATTGTGTTTGAGGTCACTTTTTCCCAAGCTTCAAGGTTGAATTCTTTCTTTCTTTTGGCTTCTTCCCTCCTAAGTTTGCTCCTGTGGTTTGTATGAGCTTCATATAGGGTGAGATTTGTGTAGTGTTTTTTTTTTTTTTTGTATGTTTGTTTTTCCTCTGATGGGCAAGGCTGAGTGAGGTGGTAATCCTGTCTTCTAGTGATTAGGTAGTTTTGTTTTGTTTGTTGTTTAGATGAGGTGTTCTGCACAGGATGCTACTGGTGGTTGGATGATGCCAGGTCTTATATTCAAGTGGTTTCTCACTTGAATATAAGAACTCGTGTGAGTTCTCACTATTTGATACTCACAAGGGTTAGTCCCCTGGCAGTCTAGGGTCTTGGAGTCAGTGCTCCTACCCCAAAGGCTCAGGGATTAATATCACAGATCGCAATGCTGCATGAAAGATGAGTCTTGAAACCCAGGTCTGACTGCATCTCATATTCTTTGTAGCTCTCAAGCCTTTCCTTCAAATTCTGTCCAGAGCATGCCATGTGGGGACTGTTCAGGCCTCCCCATTCTTATGTTGGATGCTCTTTGAGGTGGCATAGTGTTTTCCTAGAATCCCTGAGTTTTGTTTTCCTCTTGGATGTGTCAAAATTGTGGAGCTCCCATTAAGGTGTGTATCAGAGGAGCACCGCCTGGGAAATGGACTCTATATTGTTTTAAAGTAATATGTTAAGTCTCACTCTTTTGGCCTAGCTCTGAAGTTTCAGCAAAACTTGGTCAAAAAGACCTAAATGCAGAAATGTAAAAATATTTTCTCATATTACCACATGGGGAAGATAAGTCATATTTTCAAAATTTTGCTTATAACATCATGAAAGGTGCACATCCTGAATTTTACTTTTTTCTCTGTCATAGTAACAAGATCCAAATATGATAGCTGGTATGTTGCCAGTCATGTGGATAATAGTATAGATGTTTCATAATGAAGATGGAAGAACAACAAATTTGCATGAATCTGGCTACTGCTCTGATTTGTTTGTTTGGCAGGTGAAATAAAGCAACTATTTTATTACACCTTATGATTCTGTAATTCAGTGACATGAAGAGCTCTGCTGGCTAATTCTTCTTTTCTACGTGATTTTGACTGAGTTTTGATTTCTGTGGCTGGTTTTGTACGGAAAATCAAGATATTGTTTCTACTGAACATAAAAATCATATTAATGCCAGTAAATATAGATGGGTCACTCTGACAAAAACTATAGTGGTATCTTTGAAGATTCTCCAGTCACATGATGTATTCATTTTCTCTTCCCTTTAAATCTGAGTGCTCTCTGTAACTGCTTTGCCTGAAAACTATGGCAGAATGAATATTGTACCAGTATTTCTACACATGTTATTCCTACCAGTCTGTAAGACTTCCTTCCTGAAACGTTCAGTTTCCTTGTGAAAGGTTCAATTGCTTGTAGAAAGAACTTGTGTAGAGATACTGAGACTACATGAAAAGAGAGCAGGAACCAGGTTTACAAGTCTTTCTGCTAAGAGGCTAGTCATTTAAGTGAAGGCATTACTGACTCAATGAACATGAATTTGCGCAAACTCTGGGAGAAGTGAAATACAGAAAAGTCTGGCATGTTGTAGTCCATGGGGTCACAAAGAGTGAGACATGACTTAACAATGAACAGTTACACACACACACATACACACACACTATATATGTATACATATATATATATATATATATATATATATATATATATATATATGCTGCTAAGTCGCTTCAGTCCTGTCCGACTCTGTGCAACCCCATAGATGGCAGCCCACCAGGCTCCCCCATTCCTGGGATTCTCCAGGCAAGAACACTGGAGTGGGTTGGTGTTTCCTTCCCCAAAGCATGAAAGTGAAAAGTGAAAGTGAAGTCGCTCAGTCGTGTCCGACTCTTAGCGACCCCATGGACTGCAGCCCACCAGGCTCCTCTGTCCATGGGATTTTCCAGGCAAGAGTACTGGAGTGGGTCGCCATTGCCTTCTCCATATATATATATATATATAGAGAGAGAGAGAGAGAGAGAGAGAGAGGAGAGAGGTAAAACTTTTCATAGGTTGGGGATTTTACTCTATTTGAATGTAACATAAACAGCTGATTTTATTGCCTCAATTGTTTAGTGATCATACCACATATTTGGTATTGGTCTCAGTGTTATTAACACCATCAGGTTAAAATAAAGTACTAAATAACTTGATTAAAATACTGTTAAAGTGCTACACCTTATATGCCATAATATTTGGAAAACTCAGCCACAGGCCTGGAAAAGGTCAGTTTTCATTTAAATCCCAAAGAAAGGCAATGCCAAAGAATGTTCAAACTACCACACAATTGCACTCATTTCATATGCTAGCAAAGTAATGCTCAAAATTTTCCAAGCTAGGCTTCAACAGTACATTAACTAAGAACTTCCAGATGTTAAATGTGAATTTAAAAAAAGCAGACGAAATAGAGATCAAATAGCCAACATCCGTTGAATCACAGAAAAAGCTAGAGAATTCCAGAAAAAACCATCTACTTTTGTTTTATTGACTATGTTAAAAACTTTGACTGTGTGGATCACAACAAATTGTGGAAAATTCTTCAAGAGATGGAAATACAAGACCACCTTATCTGCCTCCAGAGAAATATGTATGAAGGTCAAGAAGTAATAGTTAGAACCAGACATGGAACAATGGAATTGCTCCAAATTGGGAAAGAGTATGTCAAGACTACATATTGTTTTCTGGCTTATTTAACTTATGTGTAGGGTGGACCATGAAAAATGCTGGGCTGGATGAAGCACAAGCTGGAATCAAGATTGCTGGGAGAAATATCAATCTCAGATATGCAGATGACACTACCCTTATGACAGAAAGTGAAGAGGAGCTGAAGAGGAGCTAAAGAACCTCTTGATGAAACTGAAAGATGAGACTGAAAAAGCTGACTTAAAACTCAACATTCAAAAGCCTAAGATCGTGGCATCCAGTCCAATCACTTCATGGCCAATAGATGGGAAAACAATGGAAACAGTGAGAGACATTATTTTCTTGGGATCAAAAATCACTGCAGTTGGTGACTGCAGCCATGAAATTAAAAGATGATTACTCCTTGGAAAAAAAGGTATGACTAACCTAGACAGCATATTAAAAAGCAGAGATATTAATTTGATCTGTATATTCAACAAAGATCTGTATATTCAAAGCTATGATTTTTCCAGTAGTCATGTATGGATATGAGAGTTGAACTATGATGAAAGCTGAGACCTGAAGAATTGCTTTTGAACTGTGGTGTTGAATGAGACTCTTAAGAGTCCCCTGGACTGCAAGGAGATCAAATCAGTCCATCCTAAAGGTCAGTCCTGAATATTCATTGGAAGGACTGATGCTGAAGCTCCAATATTCTGGCCACCTGATGTGAAGAACTAACTCACTGGAAAAGACCCTGATGCTGGGAAACATTGAAGGCAGGAGGAGAAGAGGATGACAGAGGATGAGATGGTTGGATGGCTTCGCCGAATCAATGGACGAATCTGAGCAAACTCTCGGAGTTAGTGATATACAGGGTAGTCTGGCGTGCTGCAGTCCTTGAGGTTGCAAAGAGTCAGACACAACTGAGTTAACTGAACTGAAATAACTTGATAAAAACTTTAATCAATGTATAATATTTTTGATCATTTCAGTCCTAAACATAATTTTCCAGAAGTGTCACTAATGTATTTTTCTTTCTTCTCCTCACCCCAGGTTAACTTTTAACCTCTTTTTTAACATACTAGGTTATTATAAAATTGTATGCAAATAAACTGTTACACCATATGGGAATATCTTTAATGTGGTGAAAAACAAATGCTCTATGTTGGCTGAAAATCTTGAGCTAGGAAAGGGCAACATTTCAGATATTCCCAGTTCCTTTTCTGTTGTAAGAATGAATAATTGAGGTATTGTGATGATGTGTAAAATTTATATTTGATATCATTTGAAGAAAAACTAATAGAAGAATAACCATATTCCAGAAGAAAGGTGGAGAAAGGTACAGAAAGAAAAGGGTGACAGGTTTTTACATCACTTGAGAGAAGTAATCATCTCTTCGATTGTTTGACATTCCTGAATAGAATATTCTGCATAGAATTTCATGATAGTATCTAAAGGTCTCTTTTTATGAAAATATATTTTCCAAGGATTCAGAACTTTGATACTTAAAAAGTAAAACTAGTGCATTTAAAAAAAATCTATTTTGAATTGAAGGATAATTGCTTTACAATATTGTGTTGGTTTCTGCCATATATCAACATGAATTAGTCATAGGTATACATATGTCCTCTCCCTCTTGAGCCTCCTTCCCACTTCCCACCCCATCCCATACTTCTATGTTGTCAAAAAGCCCCAGTTGGAGTTCCCTGAGCTATACAGAAAATTCCCACTTTTTTGTTATCTAACTTACATATGGTACTGTCATATTTATGTTTTCAAATGGAGAGAGTAGTATTAAAAAAAAGTGTATTTTAATTAAAACAAAAACACTCTGCAGGATGAAAGGAAAGCTTAGCTTATCATTTATAAATCTGTTTTAAAGCTAGTCCCAGAAAGTTATGCATATTTTTGAGACCTAGTAGAATGTGGGCAAATGATGCTGATAAGGCAGTAATAACTGCAGTTAGTCTTTAAATATCTTTTGTATCTTTAGGATATTCTGTCATTAGCACGTGTACAGGTGTAAAATCTGAGGCATAAAATTTAAGTGATATGTCTAAGACATGTAAAATTAAGTTCTGTATAAAGAGTATTAAAATCTTAAGGCATATAAACCGTTATAAAACAGCATGATATTGCTGTGTATGGATAATCAGCTATTGAAGTCAATGACCTAATACTGGACATCTGTTTTAAAAGTTGTATTTCTTCAAGAGACATAATTTATGTCTCTTGAATCTGCTTTATGAGTGATCAAGGTGAAGATGAGGGTTACTTACTGCACTTTGTTTTTACTGTGCTTCTGAGAGGCAATGATGATTTATTTCCTTCAGCTCCAAAATCACTGTGGATGCTGACTGCAGCCATGAAATTAAAAGAGGCTTGCTCCTTGGAAGAAAGCTATGACAAACATAAACAGCATATTAAAAAGCAGAGACGTCACTTTGCCAACAGAAGTCTGTATAGGCAAAGCTATGGTTCTTCCAAGACTTATGTATGGATGTGAGAGTTGGATCATAAAGAATGCCAAAGATTTGATGCTTTTGAATCGTGGTGTTGGAGAAGACTCTTTTTTTTTTTTTTTTGAAAGTTTTTTTTTTTTTTTTTAACTTTACAATATTGTATTGGTTTTGCCATATATCAACATGAATCCGCCACAGGTATACACGTGTTCCCCATCCTGAACCCCCCTCCCTCCTCCCTCCCTGTACTCTTGAGAGTCCTTTGGACTGCAAGGAGATCAAATTAGTTAATTCTAAAGGAAATAATCTCTGAACACTCATTGGAAGAACTGATGCTAAAGCTGAAGCTGCAATAATTTGGCTGCCTCATGTGACAGGCCAGCTCACTGGAAAAGAGCCTGATGCTGAGAAAAGGAGAAAGCAATATGAGAAGAGGAGACAAACGATGAGATGGTTAGATAACATCACAAAATTAAAGGATACATATTTGAACAAACTCCAGGAGATAATGAAGGACAGACAAAGGACCCTGGTGTGCATGGGGTTGCAGAGTCAGACACAACTTCATGACCAAACCACACTGATAATTGCTCACTTATTTAATAGAAATAAGTATCATAGTCTTAAAATAGTAAACATCTGCTTTTTAACACACTGTCTAGGTTGGTCATAACTTTCTTCCAAGGAGTAAGCATCTTTTTATTTCATGGATGCAGTCACCCTCTGCAGTTATTTTGGAGCCCAAGAAAATAAAGTCTGGCACAGTTTCCACTGTTTCTCCATCTATTTGTCATGAAGTTATGGGGCCAGATGCCATGATCTTAGTTTTCTGAATGTTGAGTTCTAAGCCAACTTTTCACTCTCTTTCACTTTCATCAAGAAGCTCTTTCATTCTTCTTCAATTTCTGCCATAAGGGTGGTGTCATCTGCATATCTGACGTTATTGACAGTTTTCCAGGCAATCTTGATTTCAGCTTGTGCTTCATCCAGCCCAGAGTTTCTCATAATGTACTCTGCATATAAATTAAATAAGCAGGAAGACAATATACAGCTTTGACGTACTCCTTTTCCTATTTGGAAACAGTCTGTTGTTCCATGTCCAGTTCTAACTGTTGCTTCCTGACCTGCATACAGGTTTCTCAAGAGACAGATCAGGTGGTCTGGCATTCCCATCTCTTTCAGAATTTTCCACAGTTTATTGTGGTCCACACAGTCTAAGTCTTTGGCATAGTCAATAAAACAGAAATAGATGTTTTTCTGGAACTCCCTTGTTTTTTCAATGATCCAGCGGATGTTGGCAATTTGATCTCTTGTTCCTCTGCCTTTTCTAAAATCAGCTTGAATAACTGTAAGTTCATCACAGTTGAAAAAATTTACCACAATTCTTCTACATAAACTAATCAGTGGCTCTATTAAATTTTCTGTCATTGCTCTGAAAGTGTCTTTTAAGTTCATTTATTTTGATGGTAGTATAAAAAAGGTATATCACAGTTAGTTTTTCTGTATATTAAACAACTTTCCTCTGTCTTTTCATTTTTGCAAATGATTCCTATTTTATTTCTAATGTCTTTTTCAGTCAATGTTTTTTTTTTTCTTTTCACATTCTTTTCTCAATTTTTAAATTGCAGTATAATTCAAAGAGCACAACCTTGAGTTTTAAAAACTTACAATTCAGTGCTTTTTAATATATTCATAAAGATGTGTGAAAATCACCACTGTCTACAATCAGAATATTTTTACCACCCCAAGGAGAAATCCCATACCCCATACCAGTTACTCCTTTATTACCCACTCTCTTCCCTACACTCGGCAACCACCAATGTACTTCCTTTATGTATTTGATTACTCTGGGCATTTATTTATATGTATATTCAATTTGTAGTCTTTGTTGACTTCCTTCACCTAGAATAGAATAGTATTTTCAAATATCAACCATGTTGGATCATGTAGTAGTACTTTGCTATTTTATAACAGAATAATATTCAATTGTGTGGAAATATTACATTTTATTTCCTCCATTCACTCATTGATGGTTTTTGAGTTGTTTACATATTTTAGTTTTTATGAAAGATGTTGATATTAACAATTATTATCAGATTTTGCACAGAAATATGCTTTCAATTCTCTTGGTAATATGTTTAAAATTGTTAAGTCATGACACTAAAAACACAGGCAAAAAAGTGAAATGAATGAGTGAGATTATATGAAACTAAAAATATTTGCATGGCAAAGGAAACAATCATCAAAATGAAGTGGTAATCACAGAAATGGCTGAGGAAATATTTGCAAAACATCTATCTGATAACAACCGAATATCAAATACATGTTGAATGTCACTCAATTCAATAATAAAGATATAAATAATTTGTATAAAATTAACAAAGAACCTAAAAAGACATTTCTCCAAAGAAAACTTGCAAATGATCCAGAAGTCTATGAAAAGTGTCCAGTATCTGTAAGCATCAGGGAAATGCAAGTCAAAACTTTAGTGAGAGATTTTTAAAAATTCTACAGTGCATTGCAATTTTCTAAGGTTTCATACATAAAATTTCATATAATTCCATTAAAAACACACAAAATAAAATATTACCTCACACTTGGTAGTATGGTTATTAGCAAAAGACAGGAAATAATATAATACATTTTGGTAAAGTTGTAAAAAAAAGAGGAAATCCTTATACAGAGAATGCGAGTTCTTGAGTTATAGGGTAGAGTGTTGTATAGACATCTCTTAGGTTTAATTTATCTTTGCAGCTGGCCTTCTCTTTCTTTTTGGTCTTCCATCTTTTTGTTTTATAAATTGTTGAACCCAGGATATTGGTGTCTCCGACTAATGGAACCTAGATATCAATACTTCTTTTTAGTCCCCCTGCATCCTGCATTACAATACACAGCCACAAGTGAGAAATATATATATATATATATATATATATATATATATATATGCTGCTGCATTGCTTCAGTCGTGTCCAACTCTGTGCAACCCCATAGACAGCAGAAGACCGGGCTCCCCCGTGCCTGGGATTCTCCAGGCAAGAACATATATATATATATATATATATATATATACACACATATGTGTGTGTGTGTTTGTGTGTGTGTATACACACACACACACATACATGCATATCTATAGACACATGTTCTGATCTATCTATAATAGAGCAGTTGTTCTTGGAACCATGCTGTTGGGACAATTGTTCAGTCATAGTTTAAGACATAAGTACTGAACTGACAGTAGAATTTTTATGCTTTTATATCAATTTAAGAGGAAAATTTTATGTCTGCTGACAATAATACACAAGTTTTTATTCTTTCATTTTAGTTTTATTTTTCTATTATTGCCTTTTATTATGTTTTATAAAAGCAATGTCTTGTGATACTTTAAAAAAAAAGTATTTTCTTGTTCAAAAACAACTTGAAAAGGATTGAGCATTTTCATTTTCACCAACAGTGATGTTTCTTAGGCCTTTATCTAATATTTTAAAAAGATCTCTTTCTCTTTCTACTAACACTTGCAGCCCAAGAAAAACCTCAATTCTGTGTCAACAGAAGTATGTGGACAGGTACATGGATAGATTCTTAGGTAGGGTAGATTTACTTCAGGAAATTTCAATTTTGTGTGTGTTCAATCACACATCTCAATTCTAATTTTCATAAACAATGACAATGACCATATAAGGAAACTGTGGTTCTAGATTCAGATGAGTCTAGGAGGTAAAGAAATAAAGAAAATGTGTATAAAACTTAGAAGGAGATCAAGTGGTAAAAGTTGCTTGTTGTTTTTGTATCTACCTCTTTAAGTCAGAATTTTATAAAGGTTCTGAACATGCTACTGACATAAGCCTTACGGGAGAAGTCAATGAAGATAGAGCAAATGAATATTAGTGCAGAAAATGACAACCAGAACAACTGGAACACAGTGGAATTTAGGAGTGGCTTAGATGAGTCAATCTTGAGCAGAAAAAAAGAAAATCATTGTGAATACTATAATGGTGCTAAGCATAATTATGTGTATGTATTTGAATATGTATGCATGCATTATTCCTCACATTGTTCACTCATACAGTATATGAGATTTATTGCTCTGAAGTATATTACTCTAACGATGTTGAGGTTGGAGAGATATAGCTTGTTCAAAAACATTATCTTTTAAGCCCTACAAACAAAATACTGATAGTGTGAAAACTACTCACC
This sequence comes from Bos indicus, assembly GCF_029378745.1. NCBI lineage: Eukaryota > Metazoa > Chordata > Mammalia > Artiodactyla > Bovidae > Bos > Bos indicus. The sequence continues at coordinate 7,396,378 of NC_091771.1, forward strand.
AGGTGGGTAAAATGTTCATTTTTGTGACATAAGCTGTCATTCATGAAAATATGCTTTTGTTTTCTGAAATAATTTGCTAAGTATGCAGGAATGAACATTTTAATTCTATAATTATTTAATATCTCATAAGATTTATTCCTAAAACATCACCTGAAACTTTATACATTTTAACATATAAGGAGAAAAAACTGCAACTAAATTTCCTATTTCCACTTAAATGTGAAGTGTAAGTATACCTTGAATTTTTATATTTCTTTCATGTTTTGGACAAGTTATAATTTCCATTTCATTGTTTATTACCATCCTTTAAGTAATTAACTAATAAAATACATTAAAATAATTATTATAAATATTTAGGAGCCAATTATATATAATTTTCCCTATGCTCTCATAAGTAAAAATCATATTTTTACACACTTCAAAAACATACACTGTATAGATTTATACAAAATAAAAAACCTTCACTGAAATTATTTTATTTAATATATCTACATTATTATAATTTATCACTTTACACATTCCCCAGAAGAGAAAAAATTTTTAAATATATGTAATTTTCTATGATAATTAACTGGGAATCTAATTGCAAATACTGCATCCTACATATAGCATTGAGAAGGCAATGGGCAATTTGGATCAGAGGGCCTTGGAATGTTTTTACTGATGATTTGTTGTCTACCAAGATTCTGAAAGAAATTTATATCTCCTATAAAATCTAAGTATGGGGAGGACATTTTTACAATCTTAGTATCATTAAGACTGTATCATTTAAATGTCTTCAAGTTTTGTGTTTTTTTTTTTTTTTTTCCAAATTTGCTATCATCCATCAAGATAACAACATAATGTCTTATAATACAGAAAAATAATCGTTAGGAAAAAGAGTAAGACAAATAAAAACAAATAGAAAAGGTAGAGGGATGCTCACCTATTGTGACTATCTTATAGAATAAAGATTTTAATAGACTTTTTTGCGAGAATTTCATATCATCTCATCTGCGTTTACTATTTTGGACTTAAGTGTTGTTTCCTCTAGTAAATTCCAAAATCTATGTAATTAATATGAAATATTATTACCCTTAATTTCCAGCTCAATGCATTCAGTATCTGATTAGCAGAGACATAAACTAATATAATTCAAGTATATCATCCAAGAGGAAATGTGACTTTCCTCTTGCATATTAACAAAAATGATAGATGATAGAGGAGAGAATAAATATAATATGTGAGAGAATGAGTACCTAAAGAACTCTTACCCAGAAAATTGATTTATCCAAATGAAAAGATCAAATAAAAGCCAACGGGCAAGAGGTATGATAATAGTATAAATGAAAAGGAGCTGTTATATGTAGTCTCCTACATTTCATTGCATCATCTACACTGCATTTGCCAGTTTGGTTAATATTTTACTCTTCAGCACTTATGACCTTCATACCAATTTCTTAATATTGATGAACAAAGATGTAAATTCTCATCTCATTTTTTAAAAATTGAAGTATAGAGAATTTCGGGTGTATAGCAAAGTCTTCAGTTATACACATAGAGTCTTTCCCATAATACCCTATTATAAAATACTGAATATAGTTCTTGTGATATACAGTAGCCCTTTCTTCTTTACTTTATATAGAGTAGTGTGCATCTGTTGGGCTTCCCAGATGATGCTAGGGGTAAAGAATCTGACTGCCACTGAAGGAGATACAAGAAATGGGGGTTCAATCCCTGGATCAGGAAGACCCCCCAGGAGAAAAGCATGGCAACACACTCCAGTATTCTTCCTAGAGAATCCTGTAAATACAGGAGCCTGGTGGGCTATGGTCCATAAGGTCACAAAGAGTCAGACATGACTGAAGCAACTTAATATGCACACAGTGTTCATCTGTTAATCTCACACTGCTTATTTATTCCTCTCTCGCTTCTTTCCCCATCACACAGACTTGTTTCCTATGTCAATGAGTTCATTTCTGCTTTGTAAATATGTTCATTTGTATCATTTCTTTTTAGATTCCACATATAAATGCTATCATATGATATTGGTCTTTATCTCCTCTTTTTTAGACTGAGGTGAAATTAATATAAGAGTAATCATTTCAGAGTGAACAAAATATCATTTTACATATTCACAATGTTGTTTAATACACAATTTGCAGTGTGGTGGAAGCTTCTGATAAATTCATTCAATCATGGTCCTCTTAGCTTTTTGGATTTTATTTATCATAAAGACAAGCTATACTTTGTCAAAATGTTTTACTGCATTAACTGAGATAGTTGTTTTTTCTTTTTTTTTTCCTCCTTTTTGTGCTATTGTGTTGTTTTTAAAAATATATTTCTTAATTTTCACATTTTATTAATTTTCATTTTTTCTATAATTTATGTTTATCCTCTAGCTTTCAAAATATATTATTCTTTTGTGGCCTAACATATGATCTGTCCTGGAGAATGTTTTTTGGATATCATTCAGAAAACTAAGATCATGGCATCTGATCCCATCACTTCATGGCATACAGATGGGGAAACGGCGGAAACAGTGGCTGACTTTATTTTTCTGGGCTCCAAAATCACTGAAAATAATAGTAAATGAAGCAACTGACAAACAACTAATCTCAAAAATATACAAGCAACTCCTACAGCTCAGTTCCAGAAAAATAAATGACCCAATCAAAAAATGGGCCCAAGAACTAAATAGACATTTCTCCAAAGAAGACATACACATGGCTAACAAACACATGAAAAGATGCTCAACATCACTTATTATCAGAGAAATGCAAATCAAAACCACTATGAGGTACCATTTCAAACCAGTCAGAATGGCTGTGATCCAAAAGTCTACAAGCAATAAATGCTGGAGAGGGTGTGGAGAAAAGAGAATCCTCTTACACTGTTGGTGGGAAGGCAAACTAGTACAGCCACTATGGAGAACAGTGTGGAGATTCCTTAAAAAAATGGGAAATAGAACTGCCATATGACCCAGCAATCCCACTGCTGGGCATACACACTGAGGAAACCAGAAGGGAAAGAGACAGGTGTACCCCAATGTTCATTGCAGCACTGTTTATAATAGCCAGGACATGGAAGCAACCTAGATGTCCATCAGCAGATGAATGGATAAGAAAGCTGTGGTACATATACACAAAGGAGTATTACTCAGCCATTAAAAAAATATATTTGAATCAGTTCTAATGAGGTGGATGAAACTGGAGTCTATTATACAGAGTGAAGTAAGCCAGAAAGAAAAACACCAATGCAGTATCAGATCATATCAGATCAGTCACTTAGTCGTGTCCGACTCTTTACGACCCTATGAATCTCAGCACGCCAGACCTCCCTGTCCATCACCAACTCCCGGAGTTCACTCAGACTAATGTCCATCGAGTCAGATGCCATCCAGCCATCTCATCCTCTGTCGTCCCCTTCTCCACCTGCCTCTAATCCCTCCAGCATCAGAGTCTTTTCCAATGAGTCAACTCTTCGCATGAGGTGGCCAAAGGACTGGAGTTTCAGCTTTAGCATCATTCCTTCCAAAGAAATCCCAGGGATGATCTCCTTCAGAATGGACTGGTTGGATCTCCTTGCAGTCCAAGGGACTCTAAAGAATCTTCTCCTACACCACAGTTCAAAAGCATCAATTCTTCAGTGCTCAGCCTTCTTCACAGTCCAATTCTCACATCCATACATGACCACAGGAAAAACCATAGCCTTGACTAGATGAACATTTGTTGGCAAAGTAATATCTCTGCTTTTGAATATGCTGTCTAGGTTGGTCATAACTTTCCTTCCAAGTATTAAGCGTCTTTTAATGTCATGGCTGCAGTCACCATCTGCAGTGATTTTGGAGCCCAGAAAAATAAAGTCTGACACTGTTCCCACTCTTTCCCTGTCTGTTTCCCATGAAGTGATGGGACCAGATGCCATGATCTTCATTTTCTGAATGTTGAGCATTAAGCCAACTTTTTCATTCTCCACTTTCACCTTCATCAAGAGGCTTTTTAGTTCCTCTTCACTTTCTGCCATAAGGGTGGTGTCATCTGCATATCTGAGGTTATTGATATTTCTCCCAGCAATCTTGATTCCTGCTTGTGTTTCTTCTAGTCCAGCGTTTTTCATGATGTACTCTGCATATAAGTTAAATAAACAGGGTGACAATATACAGCCTTGACGTACTCCTTTTCCTATTTGGAACCACTCTGTTGTCCCATGTCCAGTTCTAACTGTTGCTTCCTGACCTGCATACAAATTTCTCAAGAGGCAGATCAGGTGGTCTGGTATTCCCATCTCCTTCAGAATTTCCCACAGTTTATTGTGATCCACACAGTCAAAGGCTTTGACATAGTCAATAAAGCAGAAATAGATGTTTTTCTGGAACTCTCTTGCTTTTTCCATGATCCAGCGGATGTTGGCAATTTGATCTCCGGTTCCTGTGCCTTTTCTAAAACCAGCTTGAACATCAGGAAGTTCATGGTTCACATATTGCTGAAACCTGGCTTTGAGAATTTTGAGTATTACTTTACTAGCGTGTGAGATGAGTGCAATTGTGCGGTAGTTTGAGCATTCTTTGGCATTGCCTTTCTTTGGGATTGGAATGAAAACTGACCTTTTCCAGTCCTGTGGCCACTGCTGAGTTTTCCAAATGTGCTGGCATATTGAGTGCGGCACTTTCACAGCATCATCTTTCAGGATTTGGAATAGCTCAACTGGAATTCTATCACCTCCACTAGCTTTGTTCATAGTGATGCTTTCTCAGGCCCACTTGACTTCACATTCCAGGATGTCTGGCTCTAGGTTAGTGATCACACCATCATGATTATGTGGGTCATAACGATCTTTTTTGTACAGTTCTTCTGTGTATTCTTGCCATCTCTTCTTAATATCTTCTGCTTCTGTTAGGCCATACCAGTTCTGTCCTTTATCGAGCCCATCTTTGCATGAAATGTTCCTTTGGTATCTCTGATTTTCTTGAAGAGATCTCTCGTCTTTCCCATTCTGTTGTTTTCCTCTATTTCTTTGCATTGATCGCTGAGGAAGGCTTTCTCATCTCTTCTTGCTATTCTTTGGAACTCTGCATTCAGATGCTTATATCTTTCCTTTGCTCCTTTGCTTTTCACTTCTCTTCTTTTCACAGCTATTTGTAAGGCCTCCCCAGACAGCCATTTTGCTTTTTTGTATTTCTTTTCCATGGGGATGATCTTGATCCCTGTCTCCTGTACAATGTCACGAACCTCATTCCATAGTTCATTAGGCACTCTATCTATCAGATCTAGGCCCTTAAATCTATTTCTCACTTCCACTGTATAATCATAAGGGATTTGATTTAGGTCATACCTGAATGGTCTATTGGTTTTCCCTACTTTCTTCAATTTAAGTCTCAATTTGGCAATAAGGGGTTCATGGTCTGAGCCACAGTTAGCTCCTGGTCTTGTTTTTGCTGACTGTGTAGAACTTCTCCATCTTTGACTGCAAAGAATATAATCAATCTGATTTTGGTGTTGACCATCTGGTGACGTCCAGGTATAGAGTCTTCTCTTGTGTTGTTGGAAGAGGGTGTTTGTTATGACCAGTGCATTTTCTTGGCAAAACTCTATTCGTCTTTGCTCTGCTTCATTCCGTATTCCAAGGCCAAATTTGCCTGTTACTCCAGGTGTTTCTTGACTTCCTATACTAATGCATATATATGGAATTTAGAAAGATGGTAACAATAACCCTGTATATGAGACAGCAAAAGAGACACAGATGTATAGAACAGTCTTTTGGACTCTGTGAGAGAGGGAGAGGGTGGGATGATTTGGGAGAATGGCATTGAAACATGTATAATATCATATATGAAACGAGTCACCAGTCCAGGTTTGATGCACGATATTGGATGCTTGGGACTGGTGCACTGGGATGACCCAGAGGGATGGTAAGGGAGGGAAGTGGGAGGAGGGTTCAGGATGAGGAACACATGTATACCTGTGGCAGATTCATTTTGATATATGGCAAAACCAATACAATATTGTAAAGTTAAAAAATAAAATAAATAAAATAAAAATTAAAAAAAAAAAAGATGCTTGCTCCTTGTAAGAAAAGTTAGAAAACTTAGAAAAGACCAACTTAGACAGCATAATAAAAAGCAGAGACATTACTTTGCCAACAAATGTCCATCTAGTCAAGGCTATGTTTCTTCCTATAGTCATGTATAGATGTGAGAGTTGGACTATAAAGAAAGTTGAGCACCAAAGAATTGATGTTTTTGAACTGTGGTATTGGAGAAGACACTTGAGAGTCCCTTGGACTGGAAGGAGATCCAACCAGTCCATCCTAAAAGAGATCAGTCCTGGGTGTTCATTGCAAGGACTGATGTTGAAGCTGAAATTCCAATACTTTGGCCACCTATGCAAAGAGCAGAGTCATTGGAAAAGACCCTGATGCTGGGAAAGATTTAAGGCTGGAGGAGAAGGGGACAACAGAGGATGAGATGGTTGGATGACATCACCGACTTACCAGACATGAGTTTGAGTAAACCCTGGGAGTTGTGATGGACAGGGAGTCCTGGTACGCTGAAGTCCATGGGGTCACAAAGAGTTGGACAAGACTGAATGACTGAATGGAACAGAAGAAGTGTATATATTCTGTGCAATTGGGGGGATGTATACTGTGTATTCAACATTCAGAAAACGAAGATCATGGCATCTGGTCCCATCATTTCATGGGAAATAGATGGGGAAACAGTGGAAACAGTGTCAGCCTTTATTTTTTTGGGCTCCAAAATCGTGACTGTGAGCCATGAAATTAAAAGACGCTTACTTCTTGGAAGGAAAGTTATGACCATCCTAGATAGCATATTGACAAGCAGAGACATTTCTTTGCCAACAAAGGTCCATCTAGTCAAGGCTATGGTTTTTCCAGTGGTCATGTATGGATGTGAAAGTTGGACTGTGAAGAAAGCTGAGTGCCGAAGAATTGATGCTTTTGAACGGTGGTGTTGGAGAAGACTCTTGAGTGTCCCTTGGACTGCAAGGAGATCCAACCCGTCCATTTTGAAGGAGATCAGCCCTGGGATTCCTTTGGAAGGAATGATGCTAAAGCTGAAACTCCAGTCCTTTGGCCACCTCGTGCGAAGAGTTGACTCACTGGAAAAGACTCTGATGCTGGGAGGGATTGGGGGCAGGAGGAGAAGGGGACGACAGAGGATGAGATGGCTGGATGGCAACACAGAATCAATGGACATGAGTTTGAGTGAACTCCGGGAGTTGGTGATGGACAGGGAGGCCTGGCATGGTGTGATTCATGGGGTCGCAAAGAATCAGACATGACTGAGGAACTGAACTCAATTGAACTGACGCTATGTATGGGGCTTCCCCAGTGGTGCTAGTGGTAAAGTTCTCGCCCACCAGTACAAGAAATATAAGAGACTAGAGTTCCATCCCTGAGTCAGAAGGATTCCCTAGAGGAAGACACTCCAGTGTTCTTGCCTGGAGAATACTAAGGACAGACAAGCCTGGAGGCTAGAGTCCATATGGGTATAAGGAGACAGGCACAACAGAAGTGACTTAGCATGCATGTATCCATGCATTTCATGTATGTCTGTTATATCTTGTTAATGAAGAGCTATTCAGTCATGTACAACTCTTTGGGACCCCATGGACTGCAGCACACAAGACTTTTTGTCCTTCACCATCTCCCAGAGCTTGATTAAACTCATGTCCATGGAGTTGGTAATGCCATTAAATCACCTTACCCTCCGTTATCACTTTCTCTTCATGCCTTCAATCTTTACCAGCATCAGGGTCTTTTCTAATGAGTCAGCTCTTTGCATCAGGTGGCCAAAGTATTGGAGCTTCAGCAGCAGCCTTCTAATGAATATTCAGGATTAATTTCCTTTAGGATTGACTCGTTTAATTTTGTTGCAATCCAAGAGACTCTCAAAAGTCTTCTCTAACACCACAGTTCAAAAACATCAATTCTTTGATGCTCAGCCTTCTTTTTATACCATTCATAGGGTTCTCAAGGCAATAATACTCAAGCGGTTTGCCATGAACAGTGTGAAAAGGCAAAAAGATGTGACACTGAAAGATGAACGTCCCAGGTTGGTAGATGCCCAATATGCTATTGAAGATCAGTGGAGAAATAACTTGAAAAGAATGAAGAGATGGAGCTAAAGCAAAAACAACGCCCAGTTGTTGGAGGTGACTGGTAATGGAAGTAAAGTTCAGTGCTGTAAAGAGCAATATTGCATAGGAACCTGGAGTGTTAGGCCCATGGATCAAGGCAAATGGGAAGGAGATGACAAGAGTGAACATCGACATTTTAGGAATCAGTGAGCCAAAATGGACCAAATGGGTGAATTTAACTCAGATGACCATTGTATCTACTACTGTGGGCAAGAATCCCTTAGAATAAATGGAGTAGCCATTATAGTCAACAAAAGAGTCTGAAATGCAGTACTTGGATGCAATTTCAAAAGTGACAGAATGATCTATCTTTGTTTCCAAGGCAAACCATTCAATATCACAGTAATACAAGTCTATGCTCTGACTAGTAATGCTGAAGAAACTGAAGTTGAATGATTCTAACCTATAAGACCTTCTAGAACTAGAACACCAAAAAGATGTCCTTTCATAATAAGGGACTGTAATACATAGGTAGGAAGTCAAGATATATCTGGAGTAACAGACAAATGTGGCCTTGGAGTACAAAATTAAGAGGGTCAAAGTCTAACATTGTTTTGCCAACAGAATGCACTGGTTGTAGGAAACACCCTCTTCTAACAACACAGGAGAAGGCTCTACATATGGACATCACCAGATGATCAATACCAAAGTCAGATTGATTATACTCTTTGCAGACAAAGATGGAGAAGCTCTATTCAGTCAGCAAACACAAAACCAGGAGGTGACTGTGGCTCTGATGATGAACTCCTTGTTGCCAAATTCAGACTTAAACTGAAGAAAGTCTAGGGGAAAACCACTAGACCATTCAGGTATGACAAATAAAATCCCTTATGATTTTAAAGTGGAAGTGATGGATTCAAACGATTAGATTTGATAGTCAGAGTGCCTGAAGAACTATGGCAGAGGTTCATGACATTTTAGAGGAGGGAGTGATCAGGAACATCCCCAAGAAAAAGAAATGAAAAAAGCAAAATGGTTGCTTGAGGAGGCCTTACAAATAGCTGAGAAAAGAAGAGAAGCTAAAGGCAAAGAAGAAAAGGAAACATATACCCATTTGAATTCAGAGTTCCAAAGAATGGCAAGGAGAGATAACAAAGGCTTCTTCAGTGATTAGTGCAAAGATATAGAGGAAAAAAATAGAATGGAAAAGACTAGAGTTCTCTTCAAGAAAATTAGAGATACCAAGGGAACCTTTCATAGATGGGCACAATAAAGGACAGAAATGGTATGGACCCAATAGAAGCAGAAGATATTAAGAAGATGTGGCAAGAATACGCAGAAGAACTATACGAAAAAGATCTTCATGATCCAGATAACCACGATGGTGTGATCACTCATCTAGAGACAGACACCTGGAATGTGAAGTCAAGTGGGCCATAGGAAGTACCAATAAAGCAAAGCTAGTGGAGGTAATGGGATTCCATTTGAGCTATTTCAAATCCTAAAGATGATGCTGTGAATGTGCTACATTCAATATGCAAGCAAATTTGGAAAACTCAGCAGTGGCCACAGGACTGGAAAAGGTCAGTTTTCATTCCAATCCCAAGGAAAGGCAATGCCAAAGAATGTTCAAACTACTGCACAATTGCACTCATCTCATATGCTAGCAAAGTAATGCTCAAAATTCTCCAAGAAAGGCTTCAACAGTATGTGAACCATGAACTTCCAAATGTTCAAGCTGGATTTAGAAAAGGCAGAGGAACCAGAGATCAAATTGCCAGCATCTGTTGGATCACTGAAAAAGTAAGACAGTTCCATAAAAACATTTACTTCTGTTTTATTGACTAAACCAAATCCTTTGACTGTGTGGATCACAAGGAACTGTGGAAAATCCTAAAGAAATGGGCATATAAGACCACTTGACCTGCCTCCTGAGAAATATGTATGAAGATCAAGAAGGAACAGTTAAAACTGGGCATGGAACAATAGACTAGTTCCAAAAAAGAAAAAGTAGTATGTCAATGCTGAATATTGTCACCCTGCTTATTTAACTTATGTGCAGAGTATATCATGCGAAATGTTGGGCTGTATGAAGCACAAGCTGGAATCAAGATTGCCAGGAGAAATATTAATAGCCTCAGATATTCAGAAGGCACCACCTTTATGGCAGAAAGTGAAGCAGAACTAAAGACCCTTTTAATGAAAGTGAAAGATGAGAGTGAAAAAGGTCACTTTAAACTCAACACTTTAAAAATGAAGTTCATGACATCTGGTCCCATCATTTCATGCAAGTAGATAGGGAAACAATGGATACAGTGACAGATTGTATTTTCTTGGGCTCCAAAATAACTGCAGATGGTGACTGCAGCCATGAAATTAAAAGACGCATGCTCCTTGGAAGAAAAGCTATGACCAATCTGGACAGCATGTTAAAAAGCAGAGACATTACTTTGCCAAAAGAGTCCATCTAGTCAAAGCTATAGTTTTTCCAGTAGTCATGTATGGATGTGAGAGTTGGACTATAGTGAAAGCTAAGTGACAAATAATTGATGGTTTTTTAACCATGGTGATAGAGAAGACTCTTGAAAATCCTTAGGGCTGTAAGAAGATCCAGCCAGTCTATCCTAAAGTAAATCAGTCTTGATTATTCATTGGAAGGGCTGATGCTGAAGCTGAAGCTCCAATATTTTGGCCACTTGCTGTGAAGAACTGACTCATTTGAAAAGACTCTGATGCTAGAAAAGATTGAATTTGGGAGGAGAAGGAGATGGCAGAGGATGAGATGGTTGGATGGTATCACCGACTTGATTGACATGAATTTGAGTAAGCTCTGGGATTTGGTGATGGACAGGGGAGACTGGCTTGCGGCAGTCCATGGGGTCACGGAGTCAGACATGACTGAACAATTGAATTGAACTAAACAGCCTTTTTTATGGTCCAACTCTCATATCCATGCGTGACAACTGGAAAAACCATAGCATTGATTAGATGGACCTTTGTTGTCAAAGTAATGTCTCTGTTTTTTTAATATGCTACCTAGGTTTTCCATAGCTTTTCTTCCAAGGAGCAAGCATCTTTTAATTTCATGGCTGCAGTCACCATCTGCAGTGATTTTGGAGCCCAAGAAGAGAAAGTCTCTCACTGTTTCCATTGTGGCCCCATCTATTTGCCATGAAGTAATGGGACCAGCAAACGCTTACATCTAGTTGACTGAATGTTGCCTTAGACTGCAAGCATTGGTAAGCCAACTCATATTTGTTGAATAGTTTCAGAAGTTAGAATTCGAAGATCAGGATGTCAGCCATATTTTTCCCTTTTAATGGCTGTCAGGAAGAATCACTTCAGTACCTCTATCTTAGCTTCTGTTGACTGGACATCTTTGGTAATTTTTGTCTAGAGAAGTATTTTACATGTTGACATATTCCTGCTACGTATGTATCTGTATCCAAATTCCTTTTTATTATGGCAGGAGTCATATTGGAACAGGGGCTCACCCTACTCAACTAACTGCATTTGCAATGATATTTCCAAGTAAATTCAGTATCTGAGGTATGGGAAATTTGGACACCCCACACATTAATTTTGGAGGAGACACAATTCAACCTATAACAAAAAAGATCTGTCCAACTTTCAGGTTTCTTATTGTCAAGAGTTGGGGTAGGTCATCAGAGAGTTGAGTCCCTCTACAGTTGAAGTGTCATTCAGGGTTTTGTGAAATATTCTTGGTGGAATCCCTGGACCATTTATCAGGATCTGAAGCTAGTTATTGAGTTTCATGGATCAATTGTGATGACCACCACCTCCTTTCCCTAATCTTATCTCTCTCCAGACTGAGTAGCCTGATTTATGCTGATCCTATCAGTATTCTGCTTTGGATGAAAAGGGACCCTTTGGGCCAAATCCTACAAGCCTGGGGTAGCTGGAATTTGCTGTCACTTTATCCTGTGAAATCAGAGACCATGAAGTATCTCTTGGCACTGAGCTGTGCTGCCCCAGAGGAAGTGTGACCACCATAAGGAAAAACTATTTTTGTCTTCTTCAATGTATCTATTCTCATATTTTTCTCCACTAAGGAAGTGGAAACTCTCAGGTAGATTCCCAGGCCCCTATAACAGTATTCTCATCCATGTTGCTGTTGTTCAGTCAGCAAGTCATGTCCACCTCTTTGTGACCCCGTAGACTGAAGCATGTTAGGCCTCCTTGTCCCTCACCATCTCCTGGAGCTTGCCCAAACTCATGTCAAATTGAATTGATGATGCCATCAAACCATTTCATCCTCTGACACCCTTTTTTTTATGCCTTCAACCTTTCCCAGCATCAAGGTCTTTTCCAATGGGTCAGCTGTTTGCACCAGTTGGCCAAAATATTGGAACTTCAACTTCAGCATCATTCATTAGCATTTGCTAAAATTATCTCTCTATGGGCTACAACTTCTTTTTTCACCATCTAACTGATTAAATTCTTAAATTTCTTTCAATGATGTTTTTTAGCTTTCCTTATACAAGCTTAAATCACTTTCATTAAATTTAATCTTCCTCTTGCTAATCTTTAGATGCTATTGTGAATATAATTTTTACTTAATATAATTTTCAATTTTTTAGTGTGGGTATATTCAAATTCAAATTCAAACTTGTACTTTGCTACTTTAATTTGTTTTATTAGCTCTAGTTTCTTTCCTGTGAATTCTTTAGCATATTCTATATACCTAGAATCATGTAATTTGTAAGTAGATATAGTTTTCCTTATTTATTTCCTTTTTATGTAGTATTTAATTCCTTTTACTACTGTACTGTTCTGGCTGAACAAGTACAAGTTTAAACAGCAGAAGTAGAAGTGAGTAGTGCAATCTTATTCTTGATTTTAGGGGAATTTTTTTTTTTTATTATTCTTTCAGATTTGATCATGATGTTATCAATGTGTTTATTTTTTATTAATGCCTTTATCACATTTAAATTCTCTTCTATTCCCAGTTTTCTGGGGTTTTATCATAAAATGGGGCTGGGTTTTATCAAATACCTTTTCTGTCTCAATTTAGATAATCATATGTATTTTCCCTTAATTCTATCTATGTTGAATATTATATGGATTATATTCTTATGTTGAAATACCCTTGCATTCCTGGGATAAATTATACTTGGTCATGCTTAATAACCCTTTTAATATGCTGTTGAATTTATTTTGACATATTTTGTTGAAGATTTTTACAACTATATTCATAAAGGACTTTATGTAATTTTCTTTTCTTGTGATTTATCTGTCTTGATATCAAGGTAATACTGATTTTAAAGAATGGGTTAGAAAGTGATTCCTCCTTTTCATTCTTAAATGAATTTGAGAAGGATTGTTGTAAGTTTATCTTTAAGGTTTTGGTAGCTTTTTCCAGTGAAGATCTCTGTTCTTGGACTTTGGTTTGGTTTGATGTATTCGATTGCATATTTAACTTGTTTAGTTGTTATGAGATTCTGAGATTTTCTATTTCTTCTGGATCCTTCTATATTTCAAGAGATGTATCCAATTTATCTAACTCATTTAATTTGTAAACATACAAATGGTTACATTATTTTCTTATAATTCTCTTTATTTCTGTAAGTTCCATAGTAAAATCCCCACTTTAGTTTCTGTTTGCAGTTTTCCAATCTTTGTTTTCACTTCATCTTCTTAGCTAAAGGCTTGTCAATAAGAGCCAATTTTCAGTATAATTGATTAACTGTTTTCTTCTATTGTCTGTGTAACTCTTTATAATCTTTATAATTTTCTTTTATCTCTTGGCTTTCATTTAGTTGGTTCTTCTTTTTCTAGTTGCATGAGATATAAAATTAGATTATTGATTTGCTGTTTTTCTTATTTTAAAGTAAGCATAAAGTGAAGTGAAAGTCACCCAGTCATGTCTGACTCTTTACAACCCCATGGACAATACAGTCCATGGAATTCTCTGGGCCAGAATACTGGAGTGAGTAGTCTTTCCCTTCTCCGGGGGATCTTCCCAACCAAGGGAATGAACCCATATGTCCCACATAGCAGGCAGATTTTTTACCAGCTGAGTCACAAGAAAAGCCCAAGAATACTGGAGTAGCCTATCCCTTCTCCAGGGGATCCTCCTGACCCAGGAATCTAACCAGGCTCTCCTGCATTACTCGTGGATTCTTTACAAACTGAGCTATCAGGGAAGCCCAAAGTAACCGACAGCTCTAAATTTCCTATAGAATATTGCCTTTTCTTCATCTCTTAAGTTTTGATGTGCTATGCTTTCATTTGTCTTTAGGTATTCTAATAGCAAGTGAAAATTTCACACAAAGATGGGCACAATAAATGACAGAAATGATAGAGAGCAAGTAGAAGAAGATATTAAGAAGAGATGCAAAGGATACATGGAAGAACTATACAAAAAAGGATTTTAATGAACCAGATAACCATGATGGTGTGGTCAGTCACCCAGAGCCAGAACTTCAGGAGTATGATGTCATGTGGGCCTTAGGAAGCACTGCTGTATAAAGCTAATGGATGCAATGGAATTCCAATAGAATTATCCAAAACCCTAAAATATGATGCTATCTAGTGCTGCATTCCCAATATGTCCACAAATCTGGAAAACCCAGCAGTGGGCATGGGACTGGAAAAGGTCAGTCCTCATTCCAATTCCCAAGAAGGATAGTACTAAAGAATGTTCAAACTATCAGAATATTGCAGTCATCCCCCATGCTAATAAGGCCATGCTTAAAATCTTGCATGCTAGGCTTCAACATTACGTGAACCAAGAATTTCCAGTTCTCCAAGCTTGTTTTAGGAAAGGCAGTGGAACCAGAAATCAAATTGCCAATATTTACTGGAGAAGAGGGCATCAGAGGATGTGATAGCTGGATGGCATCACCGATGCAATGGACATGAACTTGGACAAACCCAGGGAGATGGTGAGAAACAGGGTGCAGTTCATGGGGTTGCAAAGAGTCAGAGACAACTGAATGACTAAAGAACAACATTCTAATTTTCTGTGTCATTTCTTCTTTGAAACCTTCATTGTTTAACGATGCATTCCCTAATTTCCACATTACCTGTTTACTTTCTAGTTTTTCTTCTGTGGGTTCCTAGATTTATTCCATTGTCATCCTAGAAAATACTTTGCATGATTTTAATCTTTTAAAATTTATTGAGACTTGTTTTGTAGCTTAAAATTTGGTCTATTCTGGAGAGCATTCTATGTACATTAATAAGGACATGAAATCTATTGTTTTCTAGAAGAATTTATATATGTTTATTAGGCCTAGTGCATCTATAATATTGTTTAAGCCCTTAATTATTTATTGATCATCTGTCTAGATGTTCTAAACTTTATTGAAAGTGATATGTTGAAATTTCCAACTATTGCTGTAGAACTTTTTCCTTTCAATTCTTTCAATGTGTGCTTCATATATTTGGGATGTCTGTGTTTTTTTCACATATGTCACAATATATTTTTGCTAATGCTTAATGATTGTTTATTGAACACTCCTCTCAATAGATTGCTATAAATTTTGTATTTAATTATAGAATTTCAAAATTGATTCTATCATTTTATGCCAACCTAAAAGTGGAAGAACCAAGTCCAAGATCAGCCTTGTCCACCATTTTATGATATCACTGGACTACCAGTGTAGTTTTTAAAATTATCCATTATATTTTTGAAATTTTTTTCTACACTGTAAAAAAATTGGAAAACACTTTCTGTGAGCTCAGATCAATTATAAAAAATCAAATACATTATATATCACTTTTGAAAATTGGAATGGTGATTCTTGTATGTGTAATATGTCTAAAAGTGTTGTCAAATTTCCTTGAATTTAACAGAATAGACTAAAATCATCATAAAAAAGATTTAAAGGACATTTCTTTTAATATATATGCTATGTCAGACCTTGATTCCTTCTAGTATAGTTTGTCCTTTGACCTATCTTAAGACTGCAGCCATGAAATTAAAAGACACTTACTCCTTAGAATAAAAGTTATGATCAACCTAGATAGCATATTGAAAAGCAGAGACATCACTTTGCCAACAAAGGTTCGTCTAGTCAAGGCTATAGTTTTTCCAGTGGTCATGTATGGATGTGAGAGTTGGACTGTGAAGAAGGCTGAGCACCGAAGAATTGATGCTTTGAACTGTGGTGTTGGAGAAGACTCTTGAGAGTCCCTTGGACTGCAAAGAGATCCAACCAGTCCATTCTGAAGGAGATCAGCCCTGGGATTTCTTTGGAAGGAATGATGCTAAAGCTGAAACTCCAGTCCTTTGGCCACCTCATGCGAAGAGTTGACTCATTGGAAAAGACTCTGATGCTGGGAGGGATTGGGGGCAGGAGGAGAAGGGGACGACAGAGGATGAGATGGCTGGATGGCATCACTGACTCGATGGACGTGAGTCTCAGTGAACTCCGGGAGTTGGTAATGGACAGGGAGGCCTGGCATGCTGCGATTCATGGGGTCACAAAGAGTCGGACACAACTGAGCGACTGAACTGAACTGAAGCTAACTTAATGCATTATGCAGAAGTTTCTCCTCTTTGCTCATATATATAAACTCAATATATTTCTATTAGATCCCTTGCCTCATTTTTAGTATGATTTTATTTGTATTACCTATTGAATTGGAGGAAAATGTCTTATATGACACTTGACTTAGTTTTCCATAAAGCAAAGGCAGATAATCAGTAAACATCTTTGAATAATTGAAAGCAGGTAGTAAAATATACCATTTAGCATTTATTTTACTTCTAGCCGAAATGGTTATTTTGCTATTAAGTGGTCTATTTATATAATATTTAAGAGGTCAAATTTTCTGTATTCATATTTTAAAATTGCAGTTTTTCTATGACATTTTAAAAATTATGCCCCATAATTATCCACCGTAAGAATAGTGCTGTGTCTTGCTTGGTTTCAAGTACTGTGTTCTACAACAGCAGGAACTAGTTTAACAATTTTCCTAAGACTTCAGCTGGTTTCAAAGTCATTCTAATAATTGTATCCATCTGGTTTGCAAAAATAGAAGGAACTGATAACAGCACTAAACCTAAAGAACTTAAAACATAATGATAAACAGCATTGAATTCTGCTCATCATAAGTCTGTGAAACTTGAGAAAGATCAACAGGTTTGAATCTTTATACCACTTATTTCTTGATCACTGGATTCCTAGTGCTAAGAACTTCAACATCAAATGTGAACAAATTCAGAAACCTTTACCCTAGAGAGGCATTAGAAATCAGCTATATATTTAGGTTTAAAGTGGAGTCCACTTCTTTGCTATGTTTTTTACAAATATACATTAAAGATGAGGAGAGGGGAGTGACAGAGGATGAGATGTTTGAATGACATCATCGACTCAATATACATGACTTTGAGCAAACCCCCAGAGATAGTAAAGGGCAGGGAAGCCTTGCATGCTGTAATCCATGGGGTGGGTTGCAAAGAGTTGGTCATGATTGAGGGACTAAAGAACAACAACATTAAATAGAACACCACCTCATATTCACATTAATTTTCAATTTGCAAAGCATTTTGATATGCAATGATTTTTGCTGTTGTTCAGTCATAAGTCATGTCTGACACTTTCAAGACCCCATGGACTGTAACCTGCTAGGCTTTTCTGACCATGACATTTCCTAGACAAGAGCACTGGAGTGGGTTGCCTTTCCCTTCTCCAGGGTATCTTCCTGACCCTGGGATCCAACTCTCACCTCCCACATTGTCAGGTGGATTCTTTACCATTATGCCACCAGGGAAGCCCCATGGGATAATTATTTTCTCTTTTTGTCATTCACATGAACTAGTGGAGATAGTATATCATTTTATGAGTAAAGGACTAATCCTCTCAAGTAGCAAATGTAGTGGACATGATTACACTCATTCTACATGATGTGTAAAACCTAAACTTGTTTTTCCAACCTCTGTTATTTTTTTTTTTATATATTCTACTCTAGCAAAATATATCACAGTCTGTTAAAGGAAGCTTGTACCCAAAATTTTCAGTATGCAATGTGAGACGAAGAAGGTTAAAGGTACAATCGTGTTTGTCACATTGAATCTATTTTCAATGTATAAAATAATTTCATATTTAATCATACTTTATTTTTTTATTTATATTTATTTATTTACTTTACAATATTGTATTGGTTTTGCCATACATCAACATG
Source organism: Bos indicus (assembly GCF_029378745.1). Classification (NCBI taxonomy): domain Eukaryota; kingdom Metazoa; phylum Chordata; class Mammalia; order Artiodactyla; family Bovidae; genus Bos; species Bos indicus. The sequence continues at coordinate 7,414,614 of NC_091771.1, forward strand.
CATCTGCCACGGGTGTACACGTGTTCCCCATCCTGAACCCCCCTCCCACCTCCCTCCCCATACCATCCCTCTGGATCAAGAAAACACTTTGAAAGTACATTTAAATGTACATATGTACATTTTAAAAGGTTGGATATTTGTTACAGTATTTCTGGATTTCTCTGTCCTGCAATAAGCAATTTTAAAAAGGCATTTTTAATAAAAATTATCTTTGTTTCTCTAAAAGAAATATAAGAATCAGAACTTCTTGAACCTCAAACATTAGTGCATTTTTAGAAAATTATCACAATCTACAATTTTGAAATTGTTAAATGAAAATGACAAATTGAATTTAAAAACTCCTGTCTATAGCTTACAAAAGTAAATTCACAATTAAATTTTAGAGGATTTGAGATGATTTAGTAACTTCCCTTTGTAACGCAAACTGCCTTTAAGTTTTTTTATTACTTTATTTTTAAAATTTTCATTAAGACGTAATTGACAAAAAAATTATATTAGTTTCAAGTGCACCATATCGTATAATGCTTGATATGTGTATACATTGCAGAGTGATCATTTCAATACTAGTACTTAACATCTGTCACTATACAGACTTAAAAGATTATTTTTATTTTATGATAAGAACTTTCAAGGTCGACTTTAAAGAATATCTTTTAATAGCAAAAGAGATTAGTTGAGATTACTAATCTGGACAGGAGAAACACCAGTGGAAATATAAACTATCATTTTTACATATGAGAATTTGCTATTGAATATTTTTTCTTCTACTTAAATATTACTTCTTGGACAACTCAGGAGATCTCAGTTACAAATGAAAGTAAAAGTGGTAGGAACATATATAATCTATATTCTATTCTTTAATCAACTGAAGCAAATGTGCATTTTATATACATGCATCATATTGAACCAGTTTTCCATACAAGTGAATCTGTGTAAAATGTTAGTTTCAAATTATTGTTTACTATATCAAAAGTATTTTGATAAGCAGAGTTTACTGTAACCATAAATCAGAAGTAAATTTAAAGGAAACATTAAAATATTGTGAAATAAATGACCAGGGTCTCCAAAATTGCAATTATGCAGTATCTTGAGATCACTTAGTAATGCTTAATATTAGATATTCTGCTATTTTTGTCCATGAATTAAATGTAAATATTGATATTAAATGTGAATTTATCTTTTGGCCTTTTAATCCCATTTTCTGATCAAAGAACTATCATAAAATATAGGAATAGAATTCCAATATGCAAATTCTACATAAATATCTTTTATGTTGACTGAATTTTTCCATTCCCTATGATTTGTTTTATCTATGATTTACTTTTGTATTAATTTAATTTATGCTTAACTAAACACCATTAACACAATGATGAAGAAAAACATTTTAAATATATTCATAATATTCAAAATGTTTGCAAAGATCCTTACACATTTTCAAAAAATACTAAGTGTAATGGAAATAAGCATTTATTAATCTACCACTAGTACCCAAGCTTCATAGATGAATACCCACGCAAATAAATGGGGAAACAGTGGAAACAGTGGCAGACTTTATTTTGGGGGCCTCCAAAATCACTGCAGATGGTGATTGCAGCCATGAAATGAAAAGACGCTTACTCCTTGGAAGGAAAGTTATGACCAACCTAGGCAGCATATTAAAAAGCAGAGACATTACTTTGCCAACAAAGGTCCATCTAGTCAAGGCTATGGTTTTTCCAGTGGTCATGTATGGATGTGAGATTTGGACTATAAAGAATGCTGAGTGCCAAAGAATTGATGCTTTTGAACTGTGGTGTTGGAGAAGACTCTTGAGGGTCTCTTGGACTGCAAGTGGATCCAACCAGTACATCCTAAAGGAGATCAGTCCTGGCTGTTCATTGGAAGGACTGATGTTGAAGCTGAAACTCCAATACTTTGGCCACCTGATGCAAACAGCTGACTCATTTGAAAAGACCCTGGTGCTGGGAAGGATTGAGGGCAGGAGGAGAAGTGGATCACAGAGGATGAGATGGTTGGATGACATCACTGACTCAATGGACATGAGTATAGGTAAACTCTGGTAGTTGGTGATGTACAGGGAGGCCTGGCATGCTGTGATACATGATGTTGCAAAGAGTTGGACATGACTGAACTGAACTGCACTGAGTACGCAAGTATTGCCTTAAACTGTATACTTTCCATTTGATTGTTTTGATCAGTCACATTAAGTAAACATTGCTATTTCCATTTTATGTCATCAAAAAACATGGTCTCTGAGGTAAGATACAACATCCTAAAACTAAAATGAAGTAGGAAAGTAAAAATGCAAATATGTATCTGATTCATTTCCCACTTTGTTACTCCTCAAATACTCATGTGCCTTTGTGTTTATTTGAAACATCTGCTTACTCAAGTTCTCTTGAGAAGTTTCTCAATTAACCATTTATTGTCCATCTGTTGATTTGTTAATAAATATTTTAAAATAGTGTTTTTAAATTTTATATAATATAACATCTTCAAGACCCAAATTATGCCCTAATTTAAATTGAAAGTGCAACTGGCTCAGTCAAGTCTGACTCTTTGAATACTGGAGTGGGTAGCCTTTCCTTTCTCCAGGGTATCTTCCTAACCCAGAGGTCAAACCCAGGTCTCTCACATTGCGGGTGGATTCTTTACCAGCTGAGCCACAAGGGAAGCCAAAGAATACTGGAGTGGGTAACCTATCCCTTCTCCAGTGGATCTTCCTGACCCTGGAATCAAACCAAGGTCTCATGCATTGCAGGTAGAATTCTTTACCAACTGAGCTATGAGGGAAGCCTGATTTAAATTTAACTTTCCACTAATGTGACCCAATTAGCAAATGTTTACTTAATTCTAATTTATTTATATTTCCTTAATTAAAATATTAAGTTCTAGAATAGTTTTGCTTGTTGGAATTCTTGGAAGCTAAAATACTCTGGCTCAGCAAGGCAGTTGGCCTCAAATTTTATTACAATTTTAGTTTCTAGACTGGAATCTTTTGAATTCTTGCCATGTCAAATACTATATGCCATCTATCAGAATGATATGTAAAATTACAGAAATGGCATTAAAGTTATGTGATATTGACAGTTTTTTCTGTTTGAATGCTCAACATTTTATTTTCAGAGGGAATTTATTTTCTATTTCTTTTATCATTTTCTTTGGGGAGGCAATTTATCATGTTTGATCTACATTGTTCATTATTTAAGATTTTTTCTTTTATTGTTTTGACACCTAATGTAAGAATCTTACAAAACTGGAAACATTTATACTGTATCTCATATTCTAATTTAATTTCATGTTGTCATACTATATCTTGCATGGAGGAGTTTTCACTAGTGGGTTTAAATATAGAAGAGTTGAAAGTAATAACATTTAAAAATTGGTTTACCTTTTATTATTTATACCATTATCATCTTTTTGAGTTCTGAAATAATATACAACCAGTGTCTATTAAATGTGTTTTTAATATACCACAATCAGAGTGTGTACATTTTCATTTAAAGACTAAATAATTGTGTTGTTACTATTGAGAGAAGTTTGGTTTAATAGAAAATACATTTTCATCATCAGGGACATAATTATTTGTGTATGAATAAAATGTTACAGAATAAATATTGGTACAGTGTTGCTAAACAAAACCTTGATTTTTGAAATATGGGACAAAGTAGGAGATTTTGAGATTTACTCTGTACAAGAAATCTATCACTCCTGTCTTTGTACATAAGAATTCTGGGACTTTCATTGCTAAAATTTGATGTATGCTTTTTTTAGTCAGGAAGTAGAAAATTTGTGATGTCTTCTGTGTTATTTTTTTGGAGTTAAAAATTAAAGCATAAATTGCATACAGGGAACTGCTCAGATCTTGTTTTATATTTTTTAGTTTTGGCAAATGATATAATTTTTTAATCCATCAGTTCAGCTCAGTTCAGTCTCTCAGTCATGTGACCCAATGAATCACAGCATGCTAGGCCTCCCTGTCCATCACCAACTTCTGGAGCTCACTCAAACTCAGGTCCATCGAATCAGTGATGCCATCCAGCCATCTCATCCTCTGTTTTCCCCTTTTCTTCCTGCCCCCAATCCCTCCAAGCATCAGAGTCTTTTCAAATGAGTCAACTCTTCACATGAGGGGGCCAAAGTTCCAGCTTCAGCATCAGTCCTTCCAATGAACAGCCAGGAATGATTTCCTTTAGGATGGATTGGTTGGATCTCCTTGCAGTCCAAGGGACTCTCAAGAGTCTTCTCCAACACCACCATTCAAAAGCATCAATTATTCAGCACTCAGCTTTTTTCACAGTCCAACTCTTACATCCATAAATGACTACTGGAAAAACCATAGCCTTAACTAGACAGACCTTTGTTGGCAAAGTAATGTCTCTGCTTTTTAATATGCTGTCTATTTTGGTCATAACTTTCCTTCCAAGGAGTAAATGTCTTTTCATTTTATGGCTGCAATCACCATCTGCAACCATTTTGGAGCCCAGAAAAATGAAGTCAGCTACTGTTTCTGCTGTTTCCCCATATATCTGGCACGAAGTGATGGGACCAGATGCTATGATCTTAGTTTTCTGAATGTTGAGCTTTAAGCCAACTTTTTCACTCTCCACTTTCACTTTCATCAAGGGGCTTTTGAGTTCCTCTTCACTTTCTGCCATAAGGGTGGTGTCATCTGCATATCTGAGGTTATTGATATTTCTCCCAGCAATCTTGATTCCAGCTTGTGTTTCATCCAGTCCAGCGTTTCTCATGATGTACTCTGCATATAAGTTAAATAAACAGGGTGACAATTTACAGCCTTGACTTACTCCTTTTCCTATTTGGAACCAGTCTGTTGTTCCCTGTCCAGTTCTAACTGTTGCTTCCTGACCTGCATATAGGTTTCTCAAAAGGCAGTTCAGGTGGTCTGGTATTCCCATCTCTTTCAGAATTTTCCCCTGTTTATTGTGATCCACACAGTCAAAGGCTTTGGCATAATCAATAAAGCAGAAGTAGATGTTTTTCTGGAACTCTCTTGCGTTTTCCATGATCCAGCAGATGTTGGCAATTTGATCTCTGGTTCCTCTGCCTTTTCTAAATCCAGTTTGAACATCTGGAATTTCATGGTTCATGTATTGCTGAAGCTTGGCTTGGAGAATTTTGAGCATTACTTTACTAGCCTGTGAGATAAGTGCAATTGTGCAGTAGTTTGAGCATTCTTTGGCATTCCCTTTCTTTGGGATTGGAATGAAAACTGACCTTTTCCAGTCCTGTGGCCACTGCTGAGTTTTCCAAAATTCCTGGCATATTGAGTACAGCACTTTCACAGCATCATCTATAACCCTATAAAAATACAGAATATTCATCACTGTAGAGTCAATTCTCTCTCAAACCCTAATTAACCATAACAATATAGGCTCAATTAGACTTTTAAATACTAGAAATGCATTTAGAACTGTTAGAAGATATGATTAGCAAATTATATAACATTAACTCTGTACAATATTTTTTTTTCTTCTTTATGATTTTTCTATTTCTTAAGGAATGATGTAGGACTGCTGCTGAGTTGCTTCAGTTGTGTCCAGCTCTTTGCGACCCCTTGGACTGGAGCCTGCCAGGGTCCATTGTCTGTGGGATTGTCCAGGAAAAAATTCTAGAGTGAGTTCTCATTTTCTTCTCTAGGGGACCTTCCTGACCCACGGATAGAACCCACATCTCTTACATCTCCTGCATCGACAGGCAGGTTTTTTATCATTGGTACCACCTGGGCAGCAATCACTGGAAATGCAAATAACACTCTGTAAAGCTTATTTTGAGTTTAATATGTTCTGATGAATGAGAGGTAGATAACCAGAAATTTTTCCTCTTTGGGTATATGTGTGGATATTTGTGCACATAGAATATACCATTTACGTTTTAGAATTACCTTCTATGATATGGTCTTTGTTGTTATTCAGTCACTAAGTGGTGTCCAACTCTCTGTGACCTCGTAGACTGCAGCAAGCTAAGCTATCCTGTCCTTCACCATCTCCAGGAGTTTGTTCAAACTCATGTCCATTGAGTTGGTGATGATATCCAAGCATCTCATCCTCTGTCACCCACTTCTCCTCCTGCTGTCAGTCTTTCCCAGCATCAGGGTCTTTTCCAACAAGTCCACTTTTTGCATCAGATGGCCAAATTACTGGAACTTCAGCTTCAATATCAGTCCTTCTAAAGGCTTTTCAGGATTGATTTCATTTAGGATTGACTGGATTGATCTCCTTGAAGTCCAAGGAACTCTTAAGAGTCTTCTCCAGCACCAAAATTTGCAACAATTCTTCAAGACTTCATTATGGTCCAACTCACATCTGTACATGACTACTTGTAAAAGCAGAGCTTTGACTATATGGACCTTTGTCAGTAAAGTGATGTCTCTGTTTTTTAATATGCTGTGCAGGTTTGTCACAGTTTTTCTTCCAAGGAACAAACATCATTTAATTTTGTGGCTGAAGTCACCATCCTCAGTGATTTTAGAGCCCAAGAAAATAAAATATGCTAATGTTTCCACATTTTCTCCCATCTATTTGCCACAAAGTGATGGAACCAGATGTCATGGCCTTAGTTTTTGAATGTTGAGTTTTAAGCCAGCTTTTTTACTCTCTTCTTTCATCCTCATCAAGAGGCTCTTAAATTCCTCTTCACTTTCTGCCATTAGAGTGGAATCATCTGCATTTTTGCAGTTGTTGACATTCTCCCACAGTCTTGATTCCAACTTGTGATTCATCCAGTCTGACATTTCACATTATATACTCTGCATAAAAGCTAAATGAGCAGTGTGATAATACATAGCCATTACATCTTTCCCAATTTTGAACCACTATGTCATTTGAATCAAGATTGCTGGGAGAATATCCAAAACTGCAAAAATGCAGATAATAAGAGCCTCTTGAAAGTGAAAATGGAGAGTGAAAAAGCTGGCTTAAAACTCAACATTCAAAAAACTAAGATCATGGCATCCATGTTCCCATCACTTCATGACAAATAGATGGGGAAACTATGCAAAAAGTAACAGGCTTTATTTTCTTGAGCTCAAAAATCACTGTAGATGGTAACTGCAGCCATGAAATTAAAAGAGACTTGCTCCTTGGAAGAAGAGCTAAGACCAACCTAGACAGCATATTAAAAAGCAGAGACATTATTTTGCCAACAAAGATCCATATATTCAAGGCTATTTTTTCTCCAGTTGTCATGTATAGATGTGAGAGTAGGACCATAAAGAAAGCTGAGCACTGAAGAATTGATGCTTTTGAACTATTGTGCTGGAGAAGACTCTTGAAGTCCCCTGAACAGCAAGGAAATCAAACCATTCAATCCTAAAGGAATTCAATGCTGAATATTCATTTGAAGGACTGATGTTGAATTTGAAGCTCCAATACTTGAGCACCTGATTCGAAAAGCAAACTCATTGGAAAAGACCCTGATGGTGGGAAAGATTGAAGGCAGAAGAACACTGTCCTCTGTTAAAAGGAACAACAGAGGATGAGATGGTTGGATGTCAACAGACATGAGTTTGAGCAAGCTCTGGGAGATGGTGAAGGACAGGGAATCCTGGTGTGCTGCAGTCCATGGAGTCATAAAGAGTTGGACATGACTGAGTGTGAACAACAGCCGTACATCTAGGAACTGATTAAGCATATTGGCATTTCATCTTTCACTTTTATCACACATTAATAAAGTCAACACCTGTATCCTCAAGATTCTCCCTGGTTCTAACATTTCTAACAATAAGCAATACAAATTGTTATAAATTAAAAGATAACTATATGAATAAAGCTTCTTTCTGCATAGGAAAACCACCTTATTGATTAAAAGTATAATACTCAAGAGTAATCCTAAGTTCCCTTCATCTCTAGGAAATTTAAATGCAGTGATATTTACATGGATAGAAAATATTATTAGGTATGACTAGACTACCAGTAGATGTTTGTTGTTTAAACAAGATTCAATTGCATTTTTAACCAATGATTACTTATTCTAAATCTTAATGGAGATTAAATTTACACTGAATTATTGTGTTTCTGTTCATCAGTGGTATTGGTTTGAAGTTTTATTTTTTATGTGGTATATGTTTTGTCTAATTTTGTTATCAAGCTGCTGGTGGTCTCATAGTATGAGTTGGGGTATATTCCTTCTTCTGCAATTTTTTGGAATAGTTAAAAAATGTTTTCAAAAAATTGCACCATTTTTTCCTTGACATAATAGTTTAATATCTATTAAAATTTTATCACTTTCTAGAAAATTCCATTCCTTAATTGGTAAGCAATGCATAAGTTAGTTAATTTTCATGACTCACTATTAGCAAAAAGAAAATGACAGGCCCCAGATGAAGTTTCTTACTCTAAGTCCTATATCCGGAAACTTAAGCTAACTGCAGTTTCAGGTCTCCTGGAAATAGCATCTTAAACCAATCAATTACCTAATCAGCAGGGGTTGTGTCATTTGCGGGATAGACTCCAGCCCTCTCCTAAAGAAAACTAACCTTGCCATAACAAACCAATTTGTTTTCTTAGTGTGGCTTCTTTGTTCCTTCCTCTGTGTATAAAATTCTCTCATTTCATACAGTTTCTAAGAGTGTTTTTCTAGGTTGCTGTCCAATTTATGAATCACTGAATAAAGTCAATAAGATATTTAAAGTGTATTCCAGTTATTATTATTATTTTTACACCACTAGCCTTTCTCTGTCTTACATTTTAAAAAAATCAGTATTTGAGCAACAGAAACCAAGAAACAAAACCACAAATCAAGGTAAGATGAAGTTGTTGCTATTGTTTAGTCTCTTAGTCATGCAGTAGGATGGTGTTTTTCTGAGAAGTTAAAAAACTCAAGTATGCTCTCATTCACAGAACAAAAGAGCTGTTTAATGAAGGGAGTACTGAGCTGTTGATAACGTCTACTCTTTTGGGGATGTTGCCAGCTGACATTTCAATTTATCATCAGTTAATATTTTTCACTGTTTTAAAGACTTAAGAATGGAGTATTACACTAGAATTATTCACTTTTTTTTATTCATTCATATCTCAAGCTTTCAATATCTGCTGTGCACCTGTCATATTCTGAAGTCTGACCTTATCTCTGTTATCTGTCATTGAAACCTTGCAATTAGAAGTACGGGAATATTGTCAGCACAGTGCAGTATGTGGTACACTACAGATATACATAGGGATGTACAGCAGGGCAGAACATGGAAAACTCAGGTTGTACCAGCAAATTCTTAGAAAGAGACACACTAGGTATATATTAAGAAATGACTAAGAGTTCATCAGAGAAAGAAAAGGGAGAGGGACTACATCTTTGCTTCTATGCCTCTTAAAAAATGTGAAGAAACTCCTATTTCTTATATTTCTGATCACAGAAAACTAATCTAATTAAATAGATGATGTGACAAAAACGGATAAATTATGTCTTATAACCAATTTTTATTAATATTCATGTCATATTCCTTTTTAAATAAAAGATATCACATGGTCATACTGCTTTTTGTGAGCCCTTGTCAGATAAATTTCTGCTCTGATGAAGTATTAGAGAATTTCCTTTCATTTATCTCTTTCCCTAGATCCCTGTGTGTAAAACACCTTAAGGGCTCAGCTGATAAAATAGAAATGCAGATGAACATTACCATGGTATTACCTGCAAATGTTTTCTTTGAAATCATAGTGGAATTTGGTGACTTTGATTAACTCATGTACTGGAAAAATTTTTGCAGTCTTCAATTTGATAAATATTCTCACTTGTGTAATTTCTTATTTTTACCGATTTTCCAACTTTTCTTTTAAACATGGACATTCCCTGTAGTATTTTCTGTCCCATATATGTATTCCATGCATTAAAATTACTCATTAATGTGTTCATTTTATTATTTCCTTCTATTACTTTCACTTGAAATGGATTCAAACTTGTAAAACAGATGCAAGAACCTTACGAAGAATAGTCTCAAACCTTTTATCCCAGATACCACAAATGTTACCATATGATTTTATATCTCTCCCCTCCCATCTTTCTCTTTCTCCTCTCTTATCCCTCCCTTCATGGTACAGACACAGAATGAGTTGTTCTGGAAGTGAAATTCATAATTTAAATATGATACTTTATCACATCTATATACTGTATGCATTGCCTACTCTAAAAACCAGGGGATCTGCTCATCTTATTATGATGCAAAACTCTCCATCAGAAAGCCAACATCCCAAATCTCATTTAAGTTATACCTGCTTTCCCAAAAAAGGTATCTTTTCTCCTCCATTCTAGGATTTTTTTTATTTTAAGTACAAAATAAAAAGCCAAAATAAGTAAAAATGATGGGGTTAAGGGTTGACTTGATTTGTTTTTACTTTGTTTGTATGTTTATTGAGATATATACCATAGTTACATACCATACTATCAGTTCAATCAGTTCAGTCGCTCAGTCATGTCTGACTCTTTGTGACCCCATGGCCCGCAGCACACCAGGCCTCCTTGTCCATCACCAACTTCCGGAGCTAATTCAAACTCATGTCCATTAGGTCACTGATGCCATCCAACCATCTCATCCTCTGTCATCCCCTTCTCCTCCTGCTTTCAATCTTTCCCAGCATCAGGGTCTTTTCAAGAGTCAGTTCTTCACATCAGATGGCCAAAGCATTGGAGTTTCAGCTTCAGCATCAGTCGTTCCATTGAATATTCAGGACTGATTTCCTTTAGGATGGACTGGTTGAATCTCCTTGGTGTCCAAGGGACTCTCAAGAGTTTTCTGCAACACCACATTCAGAAGCATCAATTCTTTGGCACTCAGCTTTCTTTATAGTCCAATCCTCATATCTGTACATGACTGATGGAAAAAAATGCTTTGACTAGACAGACCTTGTTGGCAAAGTAATGTATGTGCTTTTTAATATGCTGTCTAGATTGGTCATAGCTTTTCTTCCAAGCAGCAAATGTCTTTTAATTTCATGGCTGCAGTCACCGTCTGCAGTGATTTTGGAGCCCCAAAAAATAAAGTGTCACTGTTTCCATTGTCTCCCCATATATTTGCCATGAAGTGATGGGACCAGATGCCATGATCTTAGTTTTCTGAATGTTGAGTTTACAGCCAACTTTTTCAGTCTCCTCTTTCACTTTCATCAAGAGGCTCTTTAGTTCTTCACTTTCTGACATAAAGGTGATGTCATCTGCATATTTGAGGTTATTGATATTTCTCCTGGCAATCTTGATTACAGCTTTTGCTTCATCCAGCCCAGAATTTCTCATGATGTACTCTGCATATAAGTTAAATAAGTAGGGTGACAATATATGGCCTTGATGTACTTCTTTTCTGATTTGGAACCAGTCTGTTGTTCCATGTCCAGTTCTAACTGTTGCTTCTTGACCTACATACAGATTTCTTAGGAGGCAGGTCAGGTGGTCTGGTATTCCCATGTCTTGAAGTATTTTCCACAGTTTGTTGTGATCCAAATAGTCAAAGACTTTGGCATAGTCAATAAAGCAAAAGTGAATGTTTTTCTGGAACTCTCACTTTTTCAATGATCCAGCGGATGTTGGCAATTTGGTCTCTGATTCCTCTGCCTTTTCTAAATCCAGCTTGAACATCTGTAAATTTACAGTTCACGTAATGTTGAAGCCTGGCTTGAAGAGTTTTGAACATTACTTTGCTAGTGTGTGAGATGAATACCCACTCCCACTCCTTTAAAATGTGAAAGTGAAAGAGTGGAAATATGTAAGCATATTGTTTTATACTTATCTCCACGATCATATTTACTTGTCCTCTATTTTTAATGTGGATTTGAATTTAATGTGGATTTGAATTGCTATCTGGTGTCACTTTTTCATTCTTAAACTTTATTTATTTATTTATTTTTTTGGCTAATGAATCTTTTCTAGTGTTACATTTTCTCAATTTCTGTTTATTTGGGAAGGTCTTTACTTTTCTATTATTATTGAAACAGTGATTTACACTACATAAGGTTACATAAGGTTTTTTGTTTGTTTGGTTGGTTTTGTTTTTCCTTTCACTACTTTTAATATGCCTTCTGGCTTCCTTTTTGTGTGAGAGATAAGCTGCTAATTTAATGTGGCTTCCTTCAATGAGTTGTTTTTCTCTTGTTTCAGGATTTTTTCTATGTCTTTCAACATTTTTACTATTATTAGTCTAGACTAGAATCTCTTTCATTTATCCTGTTTAGAGTTAGTTGAGATTCCTTCATGTGTGGATTAATGATTTTCATATAATTTTGGAAACTTTCTGTTATTATTTATTCTTCTTTTTCTGCTCCTGTTTCTCTCCTCTGCATCTGATAAGATTTCTCTGAGGTTTTCTGAGTAATTGTTATATTGCTTTCTTTTATTCACTTTGCAAAATCTCTATTGATATATTTTCATATTTGCTGTTTCTTTCTCCTGTTGACACAAATACACTCTTTAAATTTCAGAATTTCCATTTGGTTCTCTTTCATATTTCTTTCTCTTTACTGACATTTTCTACTTGATAAAACATGGTCATTATACCTTTCTATACACTTGTACACAAAGGTTCTTTTAATTTTTTTGAATATATTTATAATAGTGATGTCAGTATTTTATCTGCTGGAACAAAGCATGTTTTGTATGCTTTCTTTTTTTAAATTTAAATTTATTTATTTTAATTGGAGGCTAATTACTTTACAATATTGCTTTCTTAAAGGCAATTTCAGTTGCATGCTTTTGTCACTGTTTATGGGTCATACTCTCCTGTTCCTTTGAATTTCTCATGAGTTTTTGGTTGAAAATGAATGTTTTAATTAATGTTTAGAAGTAAGTCTGGAAATCACTCACAAACTCTTTGGCTTATTCTTGTGGTTTGCATGTTTATATTCTTTAGTGATTTAGTTGATTGTATTAATGGTATATATTATCCCCATAGTGTAGAGTCTCCAATGTTGCTTTTCAAAAGGTTCAGCTGTGGATGTGTGCATAGCTACTCTAGAATAATATTGGCTTTTTCCACAATTCTCTTGGAATGTCTCTTTCATCAGTTGTTCTGTTAAGGTGCCTGCTTGTTGCCCTTACATCCAGTTGTTTACGTCTACTAATTGCTTGCTGCTTGTCATATGTTTTGTTGCTGTTTATTTTCTAAATGCCCTCAATAATGAATCACTTTATAATGTATTATACATAGTATAGTACATAGTATTATGTATAACATATACTGCATCATATATAATATGGTATAATTTATAGTATTATATATTTATTAATACAGTTGAATCCAGGCTCCTTCCCAAGGGTAGTATTTGAGGTCAATATTTAAAACTTGATCCAAACTCATCTTCTAGTAATTTCTTTTCCTTGTTATCTTTGTTAAATTTATAAATGTTCTCTGGTTTCAATTTTGGTTCTCACGAAACTACCAGCTTCGCCTTAGTTGTTTATCACCAATATAGCTATTGTTTTCAACAATATTCATATTATTGAATTTCCCCCAAACTCTGTCCCTAAAGAAGTTTGTTCCTGGGAGAGCTATAGACATAGTTATTTTTATGGTTGGCTTCTCCCTATGGAAAAGATGTCTTTACTAGTCTCCAGGCCTAGGAGCAGAGACTGCTATTCTTGAAGTGATAGCCTTTTCGGTGCCCTGGATACAGTGATAGTGTCTGGGATTCTTGACTTGCTCCATACACCATGGAACCTCTATTTCATCTGAAGCTGAAGCATGAGAGATCAGGGTGAAATATTTTCAGTCTTCTCTCCTTGAGCTTCCCTGGTGGCTCAGATGATAGAGCATCCTTCTGTAGTACAGCAGACCCCAGTTTGATCCCAGGGTCAGGAAGATCTCCTGGAGAAGGGAGTGGCAACCCCTTCTCGGGTGTACTTGCCTGGAGAATTCCATGGACAGAAGAACATATGCTACAGTCTGTGGGATTGCAAAAAGTCGGACATGACTGAGTGACTAACAGTTTCATTCCTTGAAAAATCATTGCATTCTGCCCTACTGATGAAAGGTGGGTGAAGGAGTGAAGCCTCACCTCTTTCATTCTCTCTTCCTGGAAAGAGATCAGTGCTGAATGAAGATGGAGCCCTGTCTTATTGTGCTCTGAAAGTTCTACAGCATAAATGTAGGAGCAGAGAGTACGTGGGTCTTGAGTCAAATGGCAAGAACTTTCACTCTTTTTATCAAGATGTAGGAGATTTTCCAGAATAAATATTTCTCAATTTATTTATCATTTATTTTACTCATTATCTTAGACATATAAATCTTAACATAGTTTTCAGAGACTAAATTTTGCCTTTTGAAGTGATTTTTAAAAACAAATTATGGTTGTCTGAGTGGGAACAGAATTTATGGAGCTGCCAATACTACATTTACATCCTGCAAATGTCATATACATTTTATGAAGGTGGTCGTTGTGTATTTCATGACACATGAGCCAAAAATGGAAGAACTTGAGAAAATTGCACCCCCCCCACCAAAAAAAAAAAAAAAAAAAGTATTGAGAAGTAACAGTCCTTGTAGAGGGAATAGCAAGCACAGAATCCCTCAATCCCATTTCTGATTTGTTCACAGAATAGAAAGGACTCTTGCATAAATGTAGAGGAGTGACCAATAAATATATATTTAATTTTCTATGATGATGGCAAAACAAATGTACTTATTTAAATATCTTGAACCATCAGCTCCATACCAATCTATTCCATATCTATTTCTGCTTATAAATTCTGTACTAAAATTGCTTCCATTACTTCAAACTCAGTGTGTCTAAAGCTAATACCACATGTTAAAAATTACCTATATGTTTTAAGGACAGAGTAAACAACTAAAATTCAGTCTTCTTTCATATGTCCTATTCTATTATCATTTGTCTCAATTCCTCAACTCATTTTAAGCTTTTATTATAGTTATCATCTATTATTTCTCTTTCAGGTAAAATTACTTGGGACAGTTTCATTGGATTGATTTAATTGCCCAGAAAGTCAATATCAGTGTTTGTATTTATAAGGTGGTTAGAGGTTAAGATTAGTCTTTCCAGAAGTTTGGACTTTTAAAAAAATGTATATTTTTATAAGTTAGCTAGTATCAGCAGTCTCCATAATGGCCCAAGGATAGGACTATTTCATTTATGACAACTTTGTTTTGTTATCTCCTCCTTAAATCACATGTAAGCTATAAGAATATAGTAGGTTGTTAATAAAGGTTTATTTTGGTGCTATAGAGGCACATCTTCATTCTTCAACAAGACATAATATAATTGCTTTAATGGAACAAAAGAAATAGATGGTGAGATAATAATAGCATTTAATCCAACCTTATAGTTTTACAAATGAGATGAAACTAAATTGTAGTGTTTGATATCATCAACAACTTAAAAACCTTATTTCTCTAGACTCTCTGAAATTAAAAGTCACTGGGGCATAAAATCTGGACTACCATGAGGTAGAAACCATAATTACATTAACATATAGTTGAAATGTTTCAATTAAACCCATTAAAAGAACTAGCTTGAGAATTTTCCCATCACTGTCTTATTGAGTTTGAACTTCCCAGACAAATATAATGTGTAGCTTTAATTATTATTCAGCATGAACTATTGGTAAAACACCCCACCTTTCTCTCTTCTGGAAAAGGAAATAGATAGGTTCAGAAATTTGCATGATGGAAGAATGAGAATGTTATACTATCTGATTTTATTTATTTGAAAGTCTTGAAAGGCAAGGATGGAACTCAATCTTTTCTGGGAGACATGATTCATGCCTAATTGGGGTTCATTTTCAGAAAGTTCAGTCACTGGGGAAGAAATAAATCTACTTTAGAATAATCTCTTATGGTAACTTGAATCCTTGCAAGATCAGAAGCTGCTGAGACTAAATAAGCTAGTTTTCTTTGATGGCATTTAAGTCGGTGAGAAAACAGAGGGAATAAGAAGAATATATTACTAAACTCTCCATCCCTGAGCACAAAGAAAAAATATCACACAGTTTATCCTTGCAATTTGTCACGCATGTTCCTCCATGTAATTCGGCAGTGATGATTATGTGACTCAAATAGTAAATTCACCCTTGGCATGTTATGTATATAACTCACCAAAACTATTTTGGTGAAAGTGCTTCTTTGTATTTTAAGGATTTTCTTTCACACAATCAACATAAGACAGATTATAACATTCTAAAATTCATTTTGAATGTATAGTTATTTATTCTACTGGGAATTATTGATGAAAACCAAACTCTGCTTTTGAGTAATGGGAGACACTATTGCTAAAATATTTTGCCTTTTTCTGAATATTAATATATAATTACTTATTCCCATTGATTTAGCTACTCATATCACTATAAAACAATTGATTCTTATTCTCTTTTTCTTCTTTTTCCCCTTCCCACAGTAAACTTTATTGATTTCTTTGAAATAATGAAGCCTCAATCAAGCACAACACTTACTTATAAACAGTGTACCTCCATGCTCCATCTCTATGGAAGTGAAAACTTATATGTTTAATAAATAGAAGTAAACAGAGCATCAAAGTAATAAGTGCACATTTAAAAAGTAAGTTTTTTGTTGTTGTTTTGTCTTAAAAACTTTAATCCTAGTATTAATCTATAGAAGTTTATTCAGGTTTCAGATATATCTACCTTTTGAAAGCAGGCTATAATTTACAGTCTAGTTTTATTTATTGGGGTTTCCCTGATGGCTCAGAGGTTAAAGCCTCTGCCTGCAATGCGGAAGACCTGGGTTCAATCCCTGGGTCGGGAAGATCCCCTGGAGAAGGAAATGGCAACCCACCCCAGTGTTTTTGCCTGGAGAATCCCACGGACGGAGGAGCCTGGTGGGCTACAGTCCACAGGATCACAAAGAGTCAGACATGACTGAGCCACTTAACTTTCTTTTATTCCAAGACTTCTTTATCACTACTTACGAGAAACCTGAAACACATTTTCACCATATGAAGAGTGGCATTTTACAATGGTTAATTTCCCAAGTCAATCTTCCATGTTCAACTACCATATTGTAGCTAAAATACATTTTAAATTAAAAATATCTACTATTATAATACATTTTCCAGGGCAAAATGATCTGAAAGTCAAAGATGTGTAATTAAATTGACTAGAAGCACTGCTATGTTTGGAGTGATGTGAGTTTGATGTATGATTCTTGTTTGGTCACAATTAGTTGGACTTGCTTGAACTTTCTGAATCAAAAGCTATTCTTCAGGATAGACAGCATCAGATCTGATAAGTAAAGTGCTTGAAAGTTGTTGCCATCCTTATGACAAGAAAAAGATATACCAACTGAAAATCAGGCTTTTCTGAGACTCATCAGATAAGTATATCATTGATGTAGCTCAACAAATCACTATTACTAAAATTTTGAAAGATAATCATATTCAGAGAGATACTGATCCTGAATTTTATTACCTACAGCAAAAGCTGCTAGAATCAATAGGATAGTGATGGCAGTCACTAAAATGTCTATTTTAGAGACTGGAAATGGCAACCCACTTCAGTGTTCTTGCCTGGAGAATCCCAGGGATCGGGGAGCCTGGTGGGCTGCAGTCTATGGGGTCGCACAGAGTCGGACATGACTGACGTGACTTAGCAGCAGCAGCAGCAGTATGAGAAAGAGAAATTCTTGTACTGTCATGGTGGATTTTATATAAGGATACTCAGCAGTTTCCCATGAAGAGGATGTCAGAAAAATTTCTTTGTGACGTTGGTCAAGGTGAGGGGGAAAGTAGTATTTGGAAAACAACCCAGATTCTTCTCCCTATCAAAGTTCTAATCTTGAGGGGGAAAAACCTCCACAAAGGGAAATTCTTAAACCTTACTGCACTGTGAAAATGTGATTCTGTCTCAGTCCTTATCTCACCAAAGGAGGGAACATTCAACAGAAGAAAAGGCTTTCACTTTCTACAGAAAGTTGATGTGAAAGGGAACAGAGATCAGGGGATAAAAACCTGTACATGTGGAAGAGCTGCAGAAATCCTAGTGAAAAACCACACACCTGAGAAACAGTCCGTAAAAAGACGGAGACAAAATCACGGAATTATAGACCATTCCCTCCTACTTCTTATGACAACACCATGAGCCTCCAGGATTATAACTAAGAATTGTAGCTAAAAGAAATGTCAGACACAAACTCTCTTTAAGGATCTGTACAAAGGGAAGCCTTAAAAATGTATGGAGACAAATACAAGGACTCTAAAGGAATTTGATATCTGTTGTACATGGGCCTACAGCATACACTAACGTAGCCCTATTCTTAGCCAGATTAACATAAATCCTCACACTGAAGTATTTAAATCCCCACTACTTTACATAACATGTCAGCTTCAATGAAAGAAGAAAAATTCAAGGCATGCTAAAAGGCAAGAAAAAATATCCTGAAAAAGTAAAGCAACTAATCAGAGCCAGACTCAGATATGACACATGTAGGAATTATCAGAAGAGATCATTAAAATTACTAAGGTAAGTGTTCAAAAGGAAAAAAGTAAACAACGTGACAGATGTTGTTACTGTAACAGATGAAATGTTGATAATGTAACAGATGAAAACACTAAGAAAGTGTCAAAGGAAATTTTAGAAATTAAAAATACAGTAACAGAACTGGAAATTGCCTTGGACAGATTCATTAATATATTCTACATAGCTGAGGAAACAGTAAGTGAACTTGAAGCTAGAGTAATAGAAATTTTACAAACTGAAACATAAAGAGAAATATGAACTAAAAGTAAAATTAAATAAGGAAAGATAATGAACAGAACACCCAAGAACTGTGGGAAAATCATAATAATTAAAAAGGCAAAACATACAATTGGAATACCAGAAAGAGAGAGTGTGGAAGAAATATTTTGATTCATATATCCAGTTAGAAATTAGTAATTAGTAAATAAGTAATTGAGTAATTGCTAATTGATGACAGGCACTAAGCTATAAATTCAATAATCTAAGAGAACAACAAGAAAGACTTAATAAAAAGCAAAAAACAATTCTTTATGTCAGAATCATTCCCTTTCTATTGATTTATGGAAAATATCAGTGACATTGTCTCCAATGTGTACTGCAAGTTTGTAGAAATGCAAAATGTTTTCAAGAACTGATAGAAAGACATCAGAAAACAGTCTACAAAAGGATTCAATAAAACCAATTTGTGTTAAAAAAAAAAAAAAAAAAAAAAAGCTACAAGTAGGTATACCATATTTAAACAGCAGGGGGGGAAAGAGAAATTATTGAAGGAAGATAAAGAAAAATAGAATATTCATTATTTTAACTTTTTATTTTATATTGGAGTATAGTTGATTAACAATGTTGTGCTAGTTTCAGATGTATAGTGAAATGATTCTGTTATACATGTAATATATGTTTTTTTTTTCAGATTCTTTTTTCATTTAGGATACTCATTTAAAGATAAATAAGAATAAGGATTTCTGCAGGCTTTTCATCAAAAACCATGCAGAAAAACAAACAGGAATGTGGGTTGAAACATTTAGTGTTAAAAAAAAAATCTAGAAATCTATATCCAATCTATATCTAGTGAAATTATCCTTCAAAAATGAAGAAGAAATAAAGACTTGGGGAAAAAAAATGAAAGAAATACTTCTAGCAGACTTGTTCTGCAAGAAATGTGAAAGGAAGTTCTTTAGGCAAAAAAAAAAAAAAAAAAGATATGTCAGAAACTTGGATCTACATAAAAAAGAGGGTTGCCAAAGGTATAAATGAAAACAAAATAAAGCCTTTCTTTCTTATTCTCTACTGATATAAAAGGCAGCTGCCTGTTTAAAGCAATCTAGTAACAACATATCAAGAATGTAGAATCTATCGTAATTGATATCAGAGAAGGCAATGGCACCCCACTCCAGTACTCTTGCCTGGAAAATCCCATGGATGGAGGAGCCTGGTGGGCTACAGTCCATGGGGTCGCGAAGAGTCGGACATTACTGAGCAGCTTCACTTTCCCTTTTCACTTTCATGTATTGGAGAAGGAAATGGCAACCCACTCGAGTATTCTTGCCTGGAGAATCCCAGGGACGGGGGAGCCTGGTGGGCTGCCGTCTATGGGGTCGCACAGAGTCGGACACGACTGACGCGACTTAGCAGCAGTAGCAGCAGCAATATCACAAGCTCTGGGACAGAGGAAGTGAAGATAAATGCTTAAGCGTAATTGAAATTTTGCTGGGCTTAGTCACTCAGTTGTGCCTGACTCGTTGAGATCCCACAGACTGTAGTGGGTCAGGCTCCTCTGTCCATGGGGATTCTCCAGGCAAGAATACTCAAGTGGGCTGCCATGCCCTTCTCCAGGGGATCTTCCCAACCCAGGGACTGAACACGGGTCTCTTGTATTGCAGTCACATTCTTTACCATCTGAGACACCAGATTGGCTTTGGGATAAAAAAGCAATGTGTGTATCTTCAGACTTGATTATAGTCAATTATAAAGACTTTGCCTGTCATGTCTTACAGGCTAAAGCTGCCTTCCCCACCCTGGACTTGGTGCACAACTCCTGCATTTCAGTCTCTGGAGAGGGTTGCAGGAGGGTCTGAGGCTCCCAAGCAGTCAGGTTCTTCACATTCTCCATGGCACTTTCGGACTCAGTCCCAGGTGCTTTCCACTCGGTCCGCTCCCCACCCCCAACCCCCCTCTCCCACCACCAAACCCTGACTCAGGGTCCTTCTCGTAGGCTCTCAGCAGTGAGCCAGTCCCCGCATCTGAGCGGGTCCACCTGGGGAAAGGAGAGGCGGAAGCTGGGCTACCTTGGTTTTAGCCTCTTGCTTATTCCCCATTGCAGTAAATGATTAAAGACTTTCCTTTGTTAGCTTGTTGTTTTAGTTGGCTCCTCCGACATCTGTCAGCTAGGTTCTTTTTAGCTCAACTCAGCTGAGGTCCTGACAGTTGCAAAGAAAGTGTTATAGTGAGAAGGGCCGGTGCACATACATTATGTAAACACACATATTGTAAATTCTAGGACAACTATTAACATAGTTTTAAGAAAAATGAAAAACTAAATAATACACAAAGGGAAAATGTTAAGAAAAAAAGAGAATCAACAAAAAAGTTGGAGAATTTGAAACCTCTCTGTTACAAATTGATAGATTAAGCAAACAGAAAACCAGGAAGGACAGAGTTGACCTGAACAGGACTATGGACTGACTAACTTGATCAAACTAACTTTACAGAATTTTCCATCCAACTGCAGAAAACACATCTTCTCAAGCATACTTGAAATATTTACAAAAGTACATCACATTCAGGCCATAAAACTGAACTGATCTGTGCAGGTTGGTAAGAAAGTCTGAGTGCTCCCTCTTTGGGCACTCTCAGGAGATTTATGCTGGAGAAACCAAAGCCAACCTTTATTTACTCCTTTTTCAAAACATTTTTGGACCTGCTTGGGAGTCAACCATCTTCTCTGTAGAAAGTTTTAGTATGTTAGTAGTAAATATTCCTATTCTTTCTCAGTGCATATATGTTGTCATCTGTATTAAAATCTTATGTCTGAGTGATTTACACACATATAGGGTAAATGTAGAAAGTAACATAATGACCCATAATAGATAATCAAAAATATGATCCTAAGAAATGTAACTCTTACCTTGGTTTAAAATAAAATGAAATAAAATAGTTTTGATTTTCATAAATATTTCCAAAATAGAATTATGATTTCTCTTTAGATATACTTAACTTATTCAAGTTTGTAGATGCTTTAAGAATAGACAATTCTTTCCAATTCATTGCATCTTTTCAGATACTATTGACTTGCTCATTCTACCTTGAGGCCATTTTTTTTTTACCCCCCACTGTTTCCCATATATATAAGAAAATCTGTCTGTGGTTCTGAAAATAAGAGTGTTTCTCGCCCAACACAGATTTCTTTGAAAACCTAATAGGAAAGCAGTTGGAAAAAGAGACAGGGGTTCTTTTTTACTTTTCTCTCAACCTCCCTGTTTGATACTTTTCCCTCATGACTTGGATTTATTTTGGTCTTGGTTTGTGGTCGCACTCTAATTTGCACAGCTCAATTCACCCAGATGGAAAATATAGCTACCCATGGGGGTAGCAGTACAGTTTTTCAGACATATTTTTTTTCAAGGTTTAATGGTTTATATATCCTCAGGATTAACTTTCTTAAACAGTGGGCAGTCAATATTTTCACTGATTGATGTTTAAAAAAAAAACGTATTTCTGAAACTCTATGTCTTAACATCTTATAACCCTTCTCATATGTCGTCATAATATCTAGCAATATCAGTGGAGAACAAAGACTTGCAAAAATCATTTCTTGGAAGAGAATATATTTGTGCAGAAATCTGTAGATTGTATGGCACTTATGTATTTTATACATCTCAGTTTCTGTGTGCAATTCAATTTTCATCTATCTTGTTGACACAAGGTTAGCTACTTAGGGTATTAGTTTTTGAAAACTTTCAGGAAAGATAAATAATTCCCTTTTACATTAACCGAATGTGTTTATGAGCATACCTAACACTACATGAATTCCCTCTTCTCCCATGTTTGCTTGTAAATGTAGAAGAAAGATCAGCTTGCAACAAATTCATTTGAAATTTAATTTAGAAAGAAGAGATATTCCTTGAGGAGAAATATATTTTAATTTATTATTAGAGACAAATTAGAGAATTCACTTGTGGTGGGGAAAACTTTGTAGTTTCACGCTGTAATCTCAGTTACTTCAGTGGAAATACTTTAGCACCTTTACTCTCATCAGACCCTGCCATATATTATAACACCCCCAAATAGATCAAAAGCAAAAGCATCACTATAATGCATGGTCATCTGATTTTTTATTGTGAAATCACACTTCAAAACCTGTGGTGGATTCATTTTGATATTTGGCAAAACTAATACAATTATGTAAAGTTTAAAAATAAAATAAAATTTAAAAAAATGTCTCATTTGTATTTTATCTTTTTGATAGTTGTTACCTTAACAGAAACTAGTATAAATGAAATTAAAAAAAAAAAAAAAAAGTGTTGTCTTCCTCATGTAGGTAGCTGAATGCACCTATCATCTTTTCCATTTTTTCATCATGTTTCAGACAATTATACTACTTTTTCCTCTGGGATCTTAGAAAATAATACTGTGATCTGAATGTATTAACTAGCAGGGGGTAGAATTCAGTGATATGTTTCTTTGATGCTGGGCTCTCTTTATATACTACCACTAAGACTTCATTTCTTACTTGGTAAGATCTCCATATTCTTTTTTTATTATAAATTTATTTATTTTAATTGGAGGCTAATCACTTAAGAAAAGCTTGAGTAGTTTTTTTTTTTTTATTAAAGTGAAGCTTGATAAGAAATATTAGCTGTTTTAAATGTCAGTCAATTATTCAACAATTAAAGGAACTTGATCAACTGTAAAACTATTTGCTCAAGATTTTACATTAAGACAATTAAGAATCCTGTACTAGATACGTTTGCAGATATGTTCTGTCCATGTTTCTTTTCCCATACGTGCTGCTTTGATCACTTTCTCTGCCACTGAAAATCTACATTCAAATATATAGTATTTTACTTAACAAAATTAAATGATAATTTTATCCTCATGTCTTCCCCTATAGATTTACTGCAACTAAAGGAAAAAAATAGAGAGATAACATGGCGTTCATTTAAAATCTCCAGTGCTTTGCATATGATCAGAATTCTCAAATATCACTCAAATATTTGGTGATCTGAATGAAAGTGTTATGTTAATGATATTTATAGAATGCAGTATTTAAATGAAATTTATAAAATAATTTAATTAAATGCCACATGTAATCAGAGTATATTAATCCAGAGTCTCACAAAAAATACTGTAATTTAAACCATGCCAATTATGTTCCTGTCACTACTTAATATTTTGTTATTTTTAATACAGCAATGCTACTATAAAAAACAATGACATATTCTCAAAGCACCCATTCTAAAGCCCATCCTACAGGCAGGATCTCAACATAATTTTTTATTCTTGTATCAAAAGTCCAAAAATATTCATTCTGTATTAAAATCTGCTCTATGGAGTCTATGGTGTATTGACATACAGGATATAGTGCTTACAGTATGGACAGATAGGGAACAACTAGTTAATAAAATCTCTGGTGAAACAGGGTTCATAAATAAAATGTTCAGGTATAAGTTTTCCCATAGGTAAATCCCCAGAATCATATCCAGTTAAAATTAAAATTTCAGTTCAGTTCAGTTCAGGCACTCATTTATGTCTGACTCTTTGCAACCCCATGGACTGAAGCATGCCAACCATCCCTGTCCATCACCAACTCCCAGAGGCTACTCAAACTCATGTCCATCACATCAGTGATGCCATCCAACCATCTCATCTTCTATCATCCCCTTCTCCTCCTGCCTTCAAACTTTACCATCATCAGGGTCTCTTCCAATGAGTCAGTTCTTCGCATCAGGTGGCCAAAGTATTGGAGTTTCAGCTTCAGCATGAGTCCTTCCAAGGAATATTCAGGAATTATCTCCTTTAGGATGGACTGGTTGGATCTCCTTGCTATTCAAGGAACTCTCAAAAATCTTCTCCAACACCGCCATTCAAAAGCATCAATTCTTCAGTGCTCAGCTTTCCTTATAGTCCAACTCTCACATCCACACATGACTACTGGTAAAACCATGGCTTTGACTAGATGGACATTTTTTGGTAAAGTAATGTCTCTGCTTTTTAATATGCTGTCTAGTTTGGTCACAGGACACGACTGAGTGACTGAACTGAACTTAACTGAACTAGGTTGGAGGGGCCTGGTAGGCTGCATTCCATGGGGTCACTAAGAGTCGGACACGACTGAGTGACATCACCTTGACTTTTCACTTTCATGCATTGGAGAAGGAAATGGCAACCAATTCCAGTATTCTTGCCTAGAGAATCCCAGGGATGGGGGAGCCTGGTGGGCTGCCATCTATGGGGTTGCACAGAGTTGGACATGACTGAAGCGACTTAGCAGCAGCAGCAGCAGGTTGGTCATAGCTTTTCTTCCAAGGAGCAAGTGTCTTTTAATTTTATGGCCACAGACAACATCTGCAATGATTTTGGAGCCCCCCAAAATAAAGTCTCTCACTGTTTCCATTGTTTCCCCATCTATTTGCCATTACGTGATGGGACCGAATGCCATGATCTTAGCTTTCTGAATGATGAGTTTTAAGCAAACTGTTTCACTCTCCTCTTTTATCAAGAGGCTCTTTAGTTCTTTGCTTTCTGCCATAAGGGTGGTGTCATCTGCATATCTAAGTTTATTGATAGTTCTCCCTGCCATCTTGATTCCAGCTTGTGCTTCATCCACCCTGGCATTTTACATGATGTACTCTGCATATAAGTTAAATAAGCAGGGTGACAACATATAGTCTTGACATACTCCTTTCCCATTTTGGAACCAATCTGTTGTTCCATGTCCAGTTCTGTTGCTTCTTGACCTGCATACAGATTTCTCAGGGGGCAGGTCAGGTGGTCTTGTACTCTGGTATCAGTATATAGAAGTTTACTTCCGTAGAGAGGGCATTGTTTATCTTTGATCTGGGAGCTAAGAAAGCTGGTTATATTTTGGGCCAAACATATGAGTTCCAGCAACTTATTGAATCCATTGCAATATGGTGGGCAGGACACAGTCCCCTATGGAAAGTAGGTACAAAAGGTTTGGACATATAGTCACAGCTTAAATCTTATCTCATACGTTTTTGCTTTTCTATCTTACAAACATACAGATGTTTGTAAGTGGAGATAATTATAAATGTATAAATCTATAATTTTGGAAAAGTGAATTTTGAATGCATATCTAAATATTTTACTGAAGTGAATTTATTTACAATTGATTTCAATTGCTTAAATCTGATAGCATAACAAATTTATCTTTTTAGCTTTTACAACATCATATTCACTTTTAAATTACTGTGAATATTATTATCTGTTGAGTGTAAGCAGTAGGATACAGAAAGAAATTCACACAGTTCAAAAGTATTATTATTGTTATTTTAAAGGACTTAAAAAAAAGTTTTAGGTTCACAGAAAAATTGATAGGAAGACACAGAGATTTCCCATATATCCTCCATCCTCACACCTGTATATTAACCTCCATTACCAACTTCTCCCACCAGAGTGATATATTTATTATATTTATTACAGTTGATAAACTGACACTGCTATATCATAATCCCCAAAGTCCATAGTTTACATTAATGTTCATTCAGTGTTGTATATTCTAAAGGTTTGGACCAATGTATAATGACATGTATTCATCGTCCTAACATCATGCAGAGTATTTTTACTGCCCTAAATATCATCTGTTCTTGGCCCATTTATCCTGTCTCATCAACTCCTCCCCGACTCTTGACAAACACTGATCTTTTTCTGGGTTCATAATTCTACTTTTACAGAATGTCATATAGTTTGTAGTCTTTTGAGATTGGCTTCTTTAGGTTAGTAATATGCATTTAAGTTCATCCTTGAATTTTTGTGACTTGAAAGCTCATTTCCTTTTAGCACTGAATAAAATTCCTTCATCTATATGTACTGCAATTTATTTATGCATTCATCCACTGAAGGACATCTTGATTGCTTTAAGTTTTGGCAAATATGAATAAACTGTTGTAAACATCATATGCAGGTTTTATGTGGACATCGTTTTCACACTCTCTGGGTAAACATCAAAGAACACAATTGCTGAATTATATCGTAAAACCTTGTTGACTTTTATAAGAAAGTGTCAAACTCTCTTCCAAAGTGTTTGAACCTTTTTTCATTTCCACCAAGGGCTACCATATCTCCACATTCTCCTCAGCATTTGTTTTTGTCAGTGTTCCAGATTTTAAGCTGTTTTAATCCATGATGTGGAGCATTTTTCCATATACTTATTTCATAACTCTTTATCTTCCTTGTGAGATGTTTGTTAGAGTCTGTGAATCATTATCTTTGATTTTTTTTTTTTGTAATTTGATTATTGCATGCCTACATGGATGTTCTTTTGACATTTATCCTCCTGATGTTCTAGAGCTTTCTGAATTAATGCTTTGATATCTTACATTATACTGGAGATATTACTGTTCACTGGTCTTTTAAATATTCTTTCTCTCTTTTTGTCCTGACGCTTATATCATGCATATACCTTTTATTATTGTTCCACAGTACTTGAATGTTCTTTTCTTTTTTTTTTTTTGGAAAGTTTTTATTCTATTTCTTTCCAATTTGGGAGGTTTCTATTGAGATACCCTAGCCCTAAGCTCAGAGACACTTTCCTCAGCTATGACCAGTCTACTCGTAAGGTCATCAGATGTTTTTCTCATTTCTGTTGTACTGAGTTTTATTTCTAGCTTTCTTTCTTTTTTTTTTTTTTAATCTCTGAGTTTCCATCTCTCTGTTTACCTTGCCTATCTGCTATTCTATGACATCTATTTTATCCAAGAGAACATTTAGCATATTAATCATTTGTTCTTGTTCTTGTTCAGTCACTAAGTTTGCCTGACTCTTTGGGACCCCATGGATTGCAGCATGCCAGACTTCACTGTTTTCCTTATCTCCTGGATCTTGCTCAAATTTATGTTTATCGATTCGGTGATGCTATCTAAACTTCTCATCCTCTGCTGCCCCCTTCTCATCTTGCCTTCAATCTTTCTCAGCATTAGGGTATTTTCCAATAAGTTGACTCTTCACATTCAGGTGGCCAAAGTATTGGACCTTCAGCTTCAGCATTAGTCCTTCCAATGAATATTCAGGACTGGTTTCCTTTAGGATTGACTGATTTGATCTCCTTGCAGTCCAAGGGACTCTCAAGAGTCTTCTCCAACACCACAATTCCAAAGCATATATTCTTCCACACTCAGTCATCATTATGATCCAACTCTCACATCCTTAGATGACTACTGGGAAAACCATAGCTTTGACTATATGATCATTTGTAAGCAAAGAAAAGTCTCTGCTTTTTAATATGCTGTCTATATTTGTCTCGATATGGACCTAACAGAAGCAGAAGATATTAAAAAGAGGTGGCAAGAATACACAGAAGACTTATATGAGGAGGATCTTAATAACCCAGATAACCACGATGGTGTGATCACTCACCTAGAGTGGCACATCTTTGAGTGCAGTCAGGTGGGCCTTAGCAAGCATCACTATGAACAAAGCTAGTGGAGTTGACAGAATTCCAGCTGAGCTATTTCAAATCCTGAAAGATGACGCTGTGAAAGTTATACACTCAATTTTCCAGCAAATTTGGAAAACTCAGCAGTGGCCACAGCATTGGAAAAGGACAATTTTCATTCCAATTCCAGCAAAGAGCAATGCAAAAGAATGCTGAAACTACCGCACAATTTCACTCATTTCATGTGCTAGAAAAGTAATGCTCAAAAGTCTTCAAGCTAGGTTTCAACAGTACATGAACTGAAAACTTCCAGATGTTAAATCTGGATTTAGAAAAGAGAGATGATCCAGAGATCACATTGCCTACATTCATTGGATCATAGAAAATCAGGAGAATTCCAGAAAAACATCTACTTCATCGACTATGCTAAAGCCTTTGACTGTATGGATCACAACAAACTGTAAAATTCTTAAAGAGACAGTAATACCAGACCACCTTGCCTGCCTCAGTGAAACCTGCACACAAGTCAAGAACCAACAGTTAGCATGGAACAATGAACTGGTTCAAAATTAGGAAAGGGGAATGTCAAGACTGTGTATTGTCACTCTGCTTGTTTAAATTATATGCAGAGTACATCACATGAAATGCCAGACTGGATGAGGCACAAGCTGAAATCAAGATTGCTGGGACAAATGTCAATAACCTCAGATATGCAGATGACATCTCCCTTATGAATCACCTTTTTGAATGTTGCGTTTCAAGCCAGCTTTTTTACTCTCCTCTTCACTCCTATCAAGAGGCTATGCAGTTCCTTCTCACTTTCTACCATTAGAGTGGTCATTTGCATATCTGAAGTTTTTGCTCTTTCTCCTGACAAACTTGATTCCAGTTTTTGATTCATCCATCCCAGCGTTTGCATGATGAACTCTGCATATAAGTTAAATAAGCAGGGTGACAGTATACATCTTTGAAGTACTCCTTTCCTAATACTGACTCAGTCAGGTGTCTCATGTCCAATCCTAACTTTTGCTGCTTGACCCACATACAGATTTCTCAGGAGACAGGTAAGGTGGTCTGGTCTTCTCATCTCTTTAAAACTTTCCACAGTTTGTTGTGATCCACAGAGTCAAAGGCTTTAGCGTAGTCAGTAAAGCAGAAGTAGACTTTTTTTTTTTTTTTCAGAACTCCTCAGTATGACCCATCTGTCTTAGGTGGCCCTACATAGCATGGCTCATAGCTCATTGAGTTATGAGACACTCTTTGGTTTTGTGATCCATGAAGGGGATTGATCACAGTTGTCTTAAATTATGCTTTGGATAATTTCAACATCCTTGCTATGTTTGATTCTGATTTATTCTGTCCCTTCAAGTTCTGTTTTTCAGGAAGTATTGTTCCTGAAGCTAAGTTCCAGTACTTTGACCACCTGATGTGAAGAGCCAACTGATTGGTAAAGACCTTCTGTTATACCTTATAATTTTTCTTGATAGCCAGACAGGATGGATTGGATAAAGGAACTGTGTAAATTGGCCTTCTCTAATGTTTTGGTGAGGGCACAGGGGAAGCATTTTGAGTCTTGAGATTAAGGCTCAGTATTTTAGTGAGGAGAAATATCAATAACCTCAGATATGCAGATGACACAACCCTTATGGCAGAAAGTGAAGAGGAACTAAAAAGCCTCTTGATGAAAGTGAAAGAGGAGAGTGAAAAAGTTGGCTTAAAGCTCAACATTCTGAAAATGAAGATCATGGCATCTGGTCCCATCACGTCATGGGAAATAGATGGGGAAACAGTGGAAACAGTGTCAGACTTTATTTTACCATCCCTGCCTCTGGACTGTAAAATTCTCATGTTTAATTTTTTTTTTCTTTTTTTTTTTCTACTCCCCTTAGGTGGGAGAGTTTGGCTACCATGGTCTTGAGTTGTTTGTTTGCTTTTTTACTTTCTCCCAGTTAATTAGGATTTGATAACCCTTCTGCAGGCAGATTAGGTTCTGCTGAACTAGTTTTAGCTGAGAGCAAGCCATGGTATATTTCTTTTCCCCATTCAATATTAACTCTCAGAACTTTCCATATCTAACCTCCAGCAATATGGCAAATACAGTTCTGGTTTCCTACTTGGGCACGGGTTCCCATGTTAGTTTCACCCCATTTCTGCTTTGGTAAGTTGCTATTCTCTGTATTTGTCCATCTGGTCTCCCTTGTAAGCATTACTGTGCCTGTGTCCTCATCTCTTTGGGAGATTTTAGAAGAATTGAAGATTTTTCAGTTGTTTAACTTTTACTTGTAGAACAAAGAGCTGGCTTCTAAACTTCTTACATGCAGAACTGGAAACTCCAGAATTATTATTTATTTAGTAAATTTTCATTGAAATTTTACTGTGTGCCAGAAATCTACTCAGTAGATGGGGATTAAACACAAATAAGACAGACAAAATTTATATTTTAGGTGCTTAGGATTTACTAATTACATTTTAAAAGACTTTTAATATTAACTGATTCCATTAGAGCTTAAAAGGGAAGCACATATTGTTACAGAGAGGCAAAACCTGATCTTGCTATAAAAGAATACATAATTTCTACATGGCTGAAATCCTGGTATGTATATAAACTAACTGATCTCATAACAATGTTGCTATGAACATTGTAGTTCTATTATATCAAGAATGTATGGTAGTATATTAAATTAAAATACCAAAAGGAAAATAAAACAGAACAACTTTCCTATAGGCAACCAAGTATAATCCAAATGAAAATTCAAATCTTAAAACCTCTAGCTGTTTTGAGCCTATTTGCTATGGTCTGAATGCTTATGTGCCATCAAAATTTATGTGTTGAAATCTTAACTTTCAAAGGTGATGGTAGTAGGATCTTTGGGAGGAGTTTAAGTCATGATGGTGGAAATCTAGTAAATTGGATTGAATTTTTAAAATAACATTATGAGAAATACAAGGACTCTTCCTCCCTCATAGCTCAGTCAGTAAATAATCTGCCTTCAGTGCAGGAAACCTGGGTTCAATCCCTGGGTTAAGAAGATCCCCTTGAGAAGAAAACGGAAACTCACTGCAGTATTCTTGCCCAGAAAATCTCAAGGCCAGAGGAGCCTGGTGAGCTGCAGTCCATGGGGTTGCAAAGAGTAGGGCACAACTGAGTAGCTAGCATTTTCTTTCTTTTTCTGCCATGTGAGGACCCAATGAAAAGTTTCACTTAACATGATGGCACACTGATCTCAGAACTGTAAGAAATCAATATTTATTGTATATAAGCTACTTAGTTTGTGGTATTTTGTTATAGCACCTCAGGAACTAAGACAGTATATAATCTATATAAATTTAAGTAAATTGTCATAATAGTATGGTCTTTTTCAGGCTAGCACATAATCCATGAATCCTGAAAATCTAAAACAATTGTTTATCAATATTAAACATAAGTGAGTGCTTAACAGAAAGATCCAGTGCAGTTCTGTTGCTGATTCATGTCCGACTCTTTGCAACCCCACTGACTGCAGCATACCAGGCTTCCCTGTCTATCACCAGCTCCTGGAGCTTGCTCAAACTCATTTGCATCAATCTGGTGATGCCATGCTACCATTTCATCCTCTGTCATCCCCTTTTCTTTCTGCCTTCAACCTTTCCCAGCATCAGGGTCTTTTCAAATGAGT
The DNA here is from genome assembly GCF_029378745.1 of Bos indicus. NCBI lineage: Eukaryota > Metazoa > Chordata > Mammalia > Artiodactyla > Bovidae > Bos > Bos indicus. The sequence continues at coordinate 7,446,303 of NC_091771.1, forward strand.
CAGTTCTTCACATCAAGTGGCCAAAGTATTGGAGCTTTAGCATCAGTCCTTCCAATGAATATTCAGGATTGATTTCCTTTAGGATTGATTGGTTTGATCTCCTTGCAGTCCAAGGGCCTCTCAAGAGTCTTCTCCAACACCACAGTTCAAAAGCATCAATTCTTTGCCACTAGGCTTTCCTTATAGTCCAACTCTCCCATCCATACATGACTACTCAAAAAACCATAGCTTTGACTATATGGACCTTTGTCAGATTAGAAAATAAATTTAATCTTTACTACATTTGCAACTGGCATTCAGACTTTCTGTCTGACCTCAAAAATACTATTAATACTTTAAAAATATTTGTCTACCCTATAATAATTGCATATTAATACTGACTCCACTTGTAGGCAATTTATATAATTCAGCCAATATATTTCTGTTAAATGCTCAGAAGACAGAAAAATCACATTAAGATAGTAGAAATAACTCTGGAATTTTATTTTCTCATCAAGAAAGGAGGTTTCTGTGATTGATATATATATATATATATTTATTTATATATATATATTTATTTATTATATATGCTTCAAGAATCCCTTATAAAAATCACTAAATGCTCACCAAAGGTCACATGCCAAAGATTTTTATTTTGAAGATAAATTTATTATCATATCAGTAGTGTTGAAAAGAAGAAAGAAAGAGGAAGAGAGGAAGGGGGAGAGAAGGAATTAAAAACCAAGCAATATCACAGCAGATTATATAGCTGTATAGAAATAAAGAATAAATGAAAAAATTATCAAGGCACCCAAGTTAATATAGGTGCCTATGATGTGATTGACTTATAGAAAGAAAGTCTGGAGTAAAACCATAATTAAAACTTATCGTGTTTGACTTTGAACAACACTCTTTATTTCTTTAAACTTTAAGTTCTTCATTTGAAATGATGAGTGATTTTTCAGTCCACAAAACTGTAAAGCTGAAAAAAATGAGATGTTTCGAAAAATCCATCAACATATTGAGTAGCACACAGTTGAGGTTCTATAAATGCTTGATGATTTCTTTCTTAATCAAACAGTTAATCAGTCAAAAGAGCTGGAACTTGGGAAAAAATATAAAAGGATGACAAACATAAGGAAATAGACAAATTAAGAGAAAATACAATACCCTACATTACTGTATTATTTTTGATAACTAAACTTGATAAAACTATCTCAGTATGATACCTCCGAAGCTAGTCAACTGATGGATGTGACTATGCTCTGGGTAAGATATTTCCTGGAATCACTTATATCAAAGAGTTCTCCAGCATAAACCTATCTGTTATATCTTAATAATGTTAATATAAGTATAATAATGATAATATAAGTAACTCACCATAGCCATTATCTAGGAAATCAAATCATTTCCTTTTATTTGTAGGAGTGAAAAAAGTTAAAGGGATTGAAAATCATAATTAAAAAATATGAATCTAGTGGCACAGCTTTCAATTATGGGGCTATGAATAAAAATAGTAAAATAGTTTGAAATACTTATGGTAGTTTGTCAAGATGCAGATCTTTACAAGACTTCCTCACTGATCCACCTCAGCCTCAGTGAAGATATGGGGACCTGTACCTAATCATCCACTGAATTAGAAATGTAAGTATGTGTAGACTTGTATTGTTTCTGCTAATTTATTTTTTTATATACTTAGTTTGGGGAATAGCTTTTTTGGGGGATATTTATAATTTAAACAATAAAAGCCTGAGGACTTATAAATAAATTTCATCTAAGTTTGGGAAATGAACTAGTCAATTCAAGGGACCAAGGGACCACTAATCTCTCTGAATTAAATCCCTTACTGTACAGCTTTGGGAAAGTTTGCTATCCAATTAAATAATCATAAAGATAAATGTTTTGATATTTCACTTAGGGTTCAGAATGTAAAATTAAGCTAAAGTACATATTGAAGTTTATCTCATTTGAGCTTCTCTTCTAAGATTATAAAAATAATTTGTTAATCTGCCAATTTCTGTAGCTACCAGAGTACATTTTTCTTATGAAATACTTTGATAATTCATTTTTAATCATGCTATATTGAAGCATATACAGAATCAGGGGAAAATAGTCTTTTAAACATGTACTACCATATATAATCCAATTACTATGGTTTTTCCAGTAGTCATGTATGGATGGGAGAGTTGGACTATAAAGAAAACTGAGCACCAAAGAATTGATGCTTTTGAATTGTGGTGTTGGAGAAGACTCTTGAGAGTTCCTTGGACTGCAAGGAGATCCAACCAGTCCATCCTAAAGGAAATCAGTCCTGGGTGTTCATTGGAAGGACGGAAGTTGAAGCTGAAACTCCAATACTTTGGCCACCTGATGCAAAGAGCTGACTCATTTGAAAAGACTCTGATGCTGGAAAAGATTGAGGGAAGGAAGAGAAGTGGACAACAGAGGATAAGATGGTTGGATGGTATCACCATGGTTGGATGGGTGAACTCCAGGATTTGGTGATGGACAGGGAGGCCTAGCATGCTGCGGTTCATGGGGGTGCAAAGTGTTGGACACGACTGAGCAACTGAACTGAACTGAACATTTTAATTAAATTTTACTGGAGTATAGTTGATTTACAATGTTGTGTAAGTTTCTGCAGTACAGCAAAGTGAATCACTTATGTATATATACATAAATATCCCCTCTTGTTTTAGATTCTGTGTGTGTTAGTTCCTCAGATATGTCTGACTTTATGTGACCCCATGGACTATAGCCCACCAGACTCCTCTGTTCATGGAATTCTGTTTCATCAGAGGAAATCTGTATGTTGAAATAGTGTACATTCCCATACTTAAATATTCTTTACCAAGAATGCTTAAATTCCCAAAAACAACAAAACTTTTAAGCATATGCCTCATCTTCTCATGAAACCTTCTGCTTTAATTATTTCTGGGCAATTTCTGAATAACTGGAAAAAAGAAGAAATTAATTTTCTCTTATTCATTCGGTTTTGGTAGAGGTAGAAAATTTCATATAAGGTGGAGTCTGGGAAAGCTGTGTACTCAGAATATAAAGAAGAAATCTTGTATTTTCTCAGTTAATCCAGAAGGTGTGATCATGGTAAGAAGAGAAGGCTGCATTAAAGGAATAATAGCATCTATGTAAAACATCTCTTTATTGTGAACTAATGTCAATTTAAAAGGAAAGGTGGTATCTTGTACAGAATGTTTCAGTGACATAAGAATTAAGCTTCTGAACTTATTCTATTAAATTTGTTACTATATTGCAAGCTTGGAACTGGCAAGTCAGTTAACTTCTTGATCCCTATTTCTTTATATATAAGGTAATAGCCTTACAAATAGCTGTGAAAAGAAGAGAAGTGAAAAGCAAAGGAGAAAAGGAAAGATAAAAACATCTGAATGCAGAGTTCCAAAGAATAGCAAGAAGAGATAAGAAAGCCTTCTTCAGCGATCAATGCAAAGAAATAGAGGAAAACAACAGAATGGGAAAGACTAGGGATCTCTTCAAGAAAATCAGAGATACCAAAGGAACATTTCATGCAAAGATGAGCTCGATAAAGGACAGAAATGGTATGGACCTAACAGAAGCAGAAGATATTAAGAAGAGATGGCAAGAATACACAGAAGAACTGTACAAAAAAGATCTTCATGACCCAGATAATCACGATGGTGTGATCACTGACCTAAAGCCAGACATCCTGGAATGTGAAGTCAAGTGGGCCTTAGAAAGCATCACTACGAACAAAGCTAGTGGAGGTGATGGAGTTCCAGTTGAGCTATTCCAAATCCTGAAAGATGATGCTGTGAAAGTGCTGCAGTCAATATGCCAGCAAATTTGGAAAACTCAGCAGTGGCCACAGGACTGGAAAAGGTCAGTTTTCATTCCAATCCCAAAGAAAGGCAATGCCAAAGAATGCTCAAACTACCACACAATTGCACTCATCTCACACGCTAGTAAAGTAATGCTCAAAATTCTCCAAGCCAGGCTTCAGCAATATGTGAACCGTGAACTTCCTGATGTTCAAGCTGGCTTTAGAAAAGGCAGAGGAACCAGAGATCAAATTGCAAACATCCGCTGGATCATAGAAAAAGCAAAAGAGTTCCAGAAAAACATCTATTTCTGGTTTATTGACTATGCCAAAACCTTTGACAGTGTGGATCACAATAAACTCTGGAAAATTCTGAGAGAGATGGGAATACCAGACCACCTGATCTGCCTCTTGAGAAATTTGTATGCAGGTCAGGAAGCAACAGTTAGAACTGGACATGGAACAACAGACTGGTTCCAAATAGGAAAAGGAGTACGTTAAGGCTATATATTGTCACCCTGCTTATTTAACTTATATGCAGAGTACATCATGAGAAGCGCTGGACTGGAAGAAACACAAACTGGAATCAAGATTGCCGGGAGAAATATCAATAAGCTCAAATATGCAGATGACACCACCCTTATGGCAGAAAGTGAAGAGGAACTCAAAAGCCTCTTGATGAAAGTGAAAGTGGAGAGGGAAAAAGTTGGCTTAAAGCTCAACATTCTGAAAATGAAGATCATGGCATCTGGTCCCATCACTTCATGGGAAATAGATGGGGAAACAGTGAAAACAGTGTCAGACTTTATTTTTCTGGGCTCCAAAATCACTACAGATGGTGACTGCAGCCATGAAATTAAAAGATGCTTACTCCTTGGAAGGAAAGTTATGACCAACCTAGATAGCATATTCAAAAGCAGAGACATTACTTTGCCAACAAAAGTTCATCTAGTCAAGGCTATGGTTTTTCCTGTGGTCATGTATGGATGTGAGAGTTGGACTGTGAAGATGGCTGAGCGCCGAAGAACTGATGTTTTTGAACTGTGGTGTTGGAGAAGACTCTTGAGAGTCCCTTGGACTGCGAGGAGATCCACCCAGTCCATTCTGAAGGAGATCAGCCCTGGGATTTCTTTGGAGGGAATGATGCTGAAGCTGAAACTCCAGTACTTTGGCCATGTCATGCGAAGAGTTGACTCATTGGAAGAGACTCTGATGCTGGGAGGGATTGGGGGCAGGAGGAGAAGGGGACGACAGAGGATGAGATGGCTGGATGGCATCACTGACTCGATGGATGTGAGTCTCAGTGAACTCCAGGAGTTGGTGATGGACAGGGAGGCCTGGCATGCTGCGATTCATGGGGTCGCAAAGAGTCAGACACGACTGAGCGACTGATCTGATATGATCTGAAGGTAATAGCCTGGATATGTATTTTATAAGTCTTTAACAATTTGAAAAATAAGATCATTCTAAAAATTAAATGGTATTATCCTTTTTCAATTTCAAAGGAACAAAAAGCACCAAGTACTGGTTATACTTCATCTGCTCATAATCCAAGAAAGATCGATAATAAAATAATGTCTTTTGTATTAGACTTGTGATTTTCTTCATTGTATTTTGAAACCAAAAGAAAATATATTTATAGATTTAAAATTTTGGAAATTTTTTAACCTGTAGCATTTACACATGTTGTATTTTATTTGCAATACTTAAAAGGAGGGTAAAGAGTTTGCACTGCACTTGTCAGTATTTAACCTTGAACATGTCAAGAAGCATTATCTGTGAATTAATTTATATAATATACTCCAAAGTCCATAGTTATAGTAATTTTAACTGCATGTCATATTCAACATAAACCCATTTGTAGTCAAAACTGAAATCCAAACCAATCTCTAAAATTATAGTTTCCACTTTGCACAATTACATTATGGCTTTATGCTACATTCAGACCATTAAGAAATTCACAGTTCTTTGCCTAGCAGCCAAAAACTTAACTCCTTATCACAAAGAATATATAATTAAGTCATATTGGAGCTCAGAATAGAATAAACAAACAAACAAAAAAAAACAAATTATAAAATCTCAGTCTTTCTGACTGAAATATACCTTATAATGCTTTAATAGAAATGATACTGTGATTAGAGAATTATCAATGAAACACATTTGAAGAGGTTTTTTAGATTAAGTAATTTAAAATTTATTTAGAAAATTTATAAAATATTAACTTACACATTTATTAAATACTTTTTTTAGCCATACTTATATTCATTGAATGATAATGTCATAATCTTTTTTTTGAATTGTAAATTATTCCAAGACATTTCTTTCAAGCATGGTTATATATCTGGAGACATTATTTTTGGGGACAAAATGCTATACATGTTAGAGAGCCACAGTTCTCAAATGAGAGCACCTTTACTGTTAATCAAACATACTCATCAGCAGAGGGAGATTCCAAATTCTCTGTACTCTTTATGGATGGATCCTGTGATGGTAGAAAATTCACTTCCTCTGGGCCAGCAGTTTGTGCATACCTGAATTCTACAGATAATATCAGTCAAGGAAGTAGAACCACAAAGGGTATTATATTTCTTCTCACTCAAGGAATGAAGAAATTAGTAAACAAATCTATGGTAAAGACAGTTCAGGGTTCAATTCAGTTCAGTCCAGTTACTCAGTCATATCTGACTCTGTAACATCTACTTCTGCTTTATTGACTAAACCAAAGCCTTTAACTGTATGAATTGCAATAAACTGAGTAAAATTATTAAAGACATGAGAATACCAGGCTACCTTCTCCCTGCCTCCTAAGAAATCTGTATGCAGGTCAAGAGGCACCAAATAAAACCACACATGGAACAATGGACTGGTTTCAAATTGGGAAAGGCATATGTCAAGACTGTATATTATTACCCTGCTTATTTAACTTATATGCAGATTACATCATGAAAAATGCTGAGCTGGATGAAGCACAAGCTGGAATCAAGATTGCTGGGAGAAATATCAATAACTTCAGATATGCAGATAACACCACCCTTATGGCAAAAAGCAAGAAGAATTAAAGAGCCTCTTGATGGAAGTGAAAGAAGAGAGTGAAAAAGCTGGCTTAAAACTCAACATTAAAAGAACTAAGATCATGGCAACTGGTCCAATCACTTCCTGGCAAATAGATGAGGAAACAATGGAAACAGTGATAGACTTTATTTTCTTGAGCTTCAAAATCATTAGTGTTAGTTCCAGAAGATCTTGTAGGTCTTCACAGAACTGTTCAACTTCAGCTTCTTCAGCATTACTGGTCGGGGCATAGACTTGGATTACTGTGCTACTGAACGGCTTGCCTTGGAAAAGATCAGAAATCATTCCGTCGTTTTTGAGATTGCACCCAAGTACTGCATTTCAGACTCTTTTGTTGACTATGAAGGTTCCTGCATTTCTTCTAAGGGATTCTTGCCTGCAGTAGTAGATGTAATGGTGAACTGAATTAAAGTCACCCATTCCATTCCATTTCAGTTCGCTGATTCCTAAAATGTCCGTGATCACTCTTGCCATCTCCTGTTTGACCACTCAAAATTATCTTGACATGGACCTAACATGAGCCTAACAAGGTTCTTACACACTCTAAAGAGAATTCAGGGGAGAGTTCTAGTAAAGATAAGGACACAGACAGTATTTTGAGTTTCACAGTATTCAAGAGGCAAGTCTAGATCCTTCAGTGATTGTGAAGTGACTAAAGGGAAAGTTTGATGATAAGGAAGGGGGTGTCTATGACAAAAGTGGTTGCCATGGTGACAGATGTGGCTCTGAAAAATTTGAATAAGGTGGAAACAATCACTGGAGTGACAAATAGATGAAGATGTTTGGTCAAAACCATTTCCACCACAGCAGGATCCTCTATGACCCACCTCCCAGAATATTGGAAATAAAAGCAAAAATAAACAAATGGAACCTAATTAAACTTAAAAGCTTCTGCACAGCAAAGGAAACTATAAGCAAGGTGAAAAGACAGCCTTCAGAATGGGAGAAAATAATAGCAAATGAAGCAAGAGACAAACAACTAATCTCAAAAATATACAAGCAACTCCTACAGCTCAACTCCAGAAAAATAAATGACCCAATCAAAAAATGGGCCAAAGAACTAAATAGATATTTCTCCAAAGAAGACATACAGAAAGCTACAAACACAAGAAAAGATGCTCAACATCACTCATTATCAGAGAAAAGCAAATCAAAACCACTATGAGGTACCATTTCATGCCAGTCAGAATGCCTGCCATCCAAAAGTCTACAAGCAATAAATGCTGGAGAGGGTGTGGAGAAAAGGGAACCCTCTTACACTGTTGGTGCGAATGCAAACTAGTACAGCCACTGTGGAGAACAGTGTGGAGAATCCTTAAAAAACTGGAAATAGAACTGCCTTATGATCCAGCAATCCCACTGCTTGGCATACACACTGAGGAAACCAGAACTGAAAGAGACACATGTACCCCAATGTTCATCGCAGCACTGTTTATAATAGCCAGGACATGGAAGCAACCTAAATGTCCATCAGCAGATGAATGGATAAGAAAGCTGTGGTACATATACACAATGGAGTATTACTCAGCCATTAAAAAGAATACATTTGAATCAGTTCTAATGAGGTGGATGAAACTGGAGCCTATTATACAGAGTGAAGTAAGCCAAAAAGAAAAACACCAATACAGTATACTAATACATATATATGGAATTTAGAAAGATGGTAACAATAACCCTGTATACAAGACAGCAAAAGAGACACTGATGTATAGAACAGTCTTTTGGACTCTGTGGGAGAGGGAGAGGGTGGGATGATTTGGGAGAATGGCATTGAAATATGTATAATATCATATATGAAACGAGTCACCAGTCCAGGTTCGATGCACGATACTGGATGCTTGGGGCTGGTGCACTGGGACGACTCAGAGGGATGGTATGGGGAGGGAGGAGGGAGAAGGGTTCAGTATGGGGAACACATGTATACCTGTGGCAGATTCATCTTGATATATGGCAAAACCAGTACAATATTGTAAAGTTAAATAAAATAAAATAAAAAAAAAAACATTTCCACCAAGTTAATATTTTTAATAGGAACTTTTTTCTAAATATAACACTGGGATTAACTGAAAAATATGACCTTTAAATTGAGGCAAGAGTTGTCTCCCACCCATTGAAAGTTTTGTTGATCTTGAGACGGGAGAAATTATTATAGGAAATATCAATTTTATTTGTTGTTATACTCACTTGGCTCCATTGCAAAACTGTGCTGTTCATTTTATGAAAGATTAAAAAAAAAAAAAAAAACATGCACTTGATGTCTTCTACTCAAACAACATTTCTAAAACTTGCAGCATTCCTCTTGCTGATCTTGAATCAGATTTATTCACATGGTCAAAGAAAGTTTTTGAGGGCCAGGAAGGAAAATGTAAAGTATGGTCTCTGCCAACAATATCCAGTCTCCTTGGTATTAGCACCAACAAGAGAAATTTGGCAGTACTCATCTATAAGGAAGCCAGAAATTTTTCATAATGGTCTGAAGATAGTCCTTACATCATTTATGGTGATGCTGATAGTGGTTATCAGGTTTGATACTTAGAATGTGGATGGGACATGTTAGCTACTCCTGGAGGCATGGTAGACATGAAGGAAAGAGAAAAGATTAAAGTTCCACAAATATCAGGTATTGGGTAAAGTGAATCTGATACTGATATGATATATAAAGCTCAGATATATAGAATATTTGAACAAGATAGTATGTCAGTGAAGGAAGTTTACCAAAACATGTTTAGTGCTCCTTTCCCAAAGGAAATACAAGTACTTGCTCATGATTTCTTCATGAAATCACAAATACATCTTTTTGGTTGTAGGAATGTCAGCTCTACCTTTGAGAAAGTGAAAGTAAAGTTGCTCAGTCATGTCCGACTCTTTGCGACCCGACCCCATGGACTGTAGCCCACCAGGCTCCTCCCTCTATGGGATTCTCCAGGCAAGAATACTGGAGTGAGTTTCCTTCTCCAGGAGATCTTCCCAACACAGGGATCAAACCAGGGTCTCCTGCATTGCAGACAGATGCCTTACCATCTGAGCCACCAGGGAAGCTACCTTTGAGAACATCACATCAAAAGAGTAAGATAAGCAAATGCATCAGGAATGAATTTCTTGACCATAGTGTTTGTGGAGCCCCAAAAGGGTACAGATTCCCTGGAGAATTTTTTACACCATGAAGGATAATATGCTTGAACCAGGACCCAGGGAGAATGATCTTAAAGAGATGATGAAGAAAACTTCACAAATTCCTCTTAGGGAAAAGCCCAATTCTAGTGACCAGAGCAGTAGCAGCGAGAGGACTGGACATTTTCAATGGGAAACAAGTTACCAATTTTGATTTTCAGAATTGTATCGCTCTTCATCCTCCTCACAGCACCAGTTCTCTTTTTTTCACACTATTTGCACTGCTCGCTGGTGGGCAAGGTGTGATCTAAGAGGCTGGAAGAAGACTCAAGGAGCTGTAGGAACTGCAGACACACGTATTCTCTCCTGGCTGATGCAGCAGCCGTAGCATAAAGCAACCTCTCTCCTGGTTGGTGCAGCAGCCATAACAGCATTCTCACCTAGTTGAGGTGGCAGCTGTAGCAGTATACACACTGTATTCTCTCCTCTTGTGGCTGACCCAGCAGACACAGCTGTGATGCAACAGAAAGGCCACTACTTTAGGGTGGAGCCCATATATATGGACAGCATAAAGTAGCTCCTGACCATTGAGTACCTTGTGATGGGCATGCACAGTGCTACAAGTGCGCTCAGCTATTACATAGTCATTATTTACAAAACATGGGGGAAGACAGCCTGACTCTCCATCTTGGCTAATTTGCTTTCTCCCCAGAAGAATGACACTGAAAGAAATATGCATCGCCTTGACTGTACAGGATGTGTAGGAAATCTTGGCCTTGCCAGCTTGTTCTTTAAGCAAGAATCATAAATATGACCAAAGACTCATTAGATCTTTTTTGGCAGAAGCTAAAGAAATACAAAGAAGCAAAATGGCTGTCTGGGGAGGCCTTACAAATAGCTGTGAAAAGAAGAGAAGCCAAGGAGAAAAGGAAAGATATAAGCATCTGAATGCAGAGTTCCAAAGACTAGCAAGAAGAGATAAGAAAGCCTTCCTCAGTGATCAATGCAAAGAAATCAAGGAAAAAAAACAGAATGGGAAAGACTAGAGATCTCTTCAAGAAAAGGACAGATACCAAGGGAACATTTCATGCAAAGATGGGCTTGATAAAGGACAGAAATGGTATGGACCTAACAGAAGCAGAAGATATTCAGAAGAGGTGGCAAGAATACACAGAAGAACTGTACAAAAAAGATATTCACGACCCAGATAATCATGATGGTGTGATCACTCATCTAGAGACAGACATCCTGGAATGTGAAGTCAAGTGGGCCTTAGAAAGCATCACTACGAACAAAGCTAGTGGAGGTGATGGAATTCCAGTTGAGCTGTTTCAAATCCTAAAGATGATGCTGTGAAAGTGCTGCACTCAATATGCCAGCACATTTGGAAAACTCAGCAGTGGCCACAGGACTGGAAAAGGTCAGTTTGCATTCCAATCCCAAAGAAAGGCAATGCCAAAGAATGCTCAAACTACTGCACAATTGCACTCATCTCACATGCTAGTAAAGTACTGCTCAAAATTCTCCAAGCCAGGCTTCAGCAATATGTGAACCATGAACTTCCTGATGTTCAGCTGGTTTTAGAAAAGGCAGAGGAACCAGAGATCAAATTGCCAACATCCGCTGGATCATCGAAAAAGCAAAAGAGTTCCAGAAAAACATCTATTTCTGCTTTATTGACTATGCCAAAGCCTTTGACAGTGTGGATCACAATAAACTCTGGAAAATTCTGAAAGAGATGGAAATACCAGACTACCTACCCTGCCTCTTGAGAAACCTATATGCAGGTCAGGAAGCAACAGTTAGAACTGGACATAGAACAACAGACTGGTTCCAAATAGCAAAACGAGTACATCAAGGCTGGATATTATCACCCTGCTTATTTAACTTATATGCAGAGTACATCATGAGAAACGCTGGACTGGAAGAAACACAAGCTGGAATCAAGATTGCCAGGAGAAATATCAATAACCTCAGATATGCAGATGACACCACCCTTACGGCAGAAAGTGAAGAGGAACTAAAAAGTCTCTTGATGAAAGTGAAAGTGGAGAGTGAAAAAGTTGGCTTAAAGCTCAACATTCTGAAAATGAAGATCATGGCATCTGGTCCCATTCCTATTTCATAGGAAATAGATGGGGAAACAGTGGAAACTTGTCAGACTTTATTTTTCTGGGCTCCAAAATCACTGCAGATGGTGACTGCAGCCATGAAATTAAAAGACGCTTACTCCTTGGAAGGAAAGTTGTGACCAACCTAGATAGCACATTCAAAAGCAGAGACATTACTTTGCCAACAAAGGTTCGTCTAGTCAAGGCTATGGTTTTTCCTGTGGTCATGTATGGATGTGAGAGTTGGACTGTGAAGAAGGCTGAGCACCAAAAAATTGATGTTTTTGAACTTTGGTGTTGGAGAAGACTCTTGAGAGTCCCTTGGACTGCAAGGAGATACACCCAGTCCATTCTGAAGGAGATCAGCTCTGGGATTTCTTTGGAGGGAATGATGCTGAAGCTGAAACTCCAGTACTTTGGCCATCTCATGAGAAGAGTTCTCACTAGAAAAGACTCTGATGCTGGGAGGGATTGGGGGCAGGAGGAGAAGGGGACGACACAGGATGAGATGGCTGGCTGGCATCACTCACTGGATGGATGTGAGTCTGGGTGAACTCCAGGACTTGTGATGGACAGGGAGGCCTGGCGTGCCGTGATTCATGGGGTCACAGAGTCGGACACGACTGAGCAACTGAACTGAACTGAAACAAAAAATGCCCCCGTCATTTGAAAAGGTGGCATATCAACACTTGTACAAGGGTAGCAGCCATGGACATTATAAGAGTAGTGGATTCTGAGGCAGATTTGTGTCAGAGGTTATCAACATAGTCATGTTGCCAGCAATTCCATCTTGGTGCCAGGGGGAGTGGAGGTGGTGGAAGCAACCACAAGCAGCTGCAGAGAATTTGCTGGGCGTAGTGATGGAGGTTTTGAACATTGGTGGATATGGAGGAAATTATAAGTACTGAGGGATTGACTGGTGGAGCAGCTGAGCCTACTTTGTAGTAGTGCTGTACTGTGCTTAGTCGCTCAGTTGTGTCTGACTTTTTGTGACCTCATGAACTGTAGCCCTCCAGGCATTTCTGTCCATGGGGATTCTCTAGGTAAGAATACTAGAATGGGTTGCCATGCCCTCCTCCAGGGGATCTTTCCAACCCAGGTGTCAAACCCAGGTCTCTCGCATTACAGGTGGATTTTTTTTACCATCTGAGTCACCAGGAAAGTCCATGGATACTGGAGTGGGTCCCTATCCCTTCTGCAGTGGATCTTCCCAACCCAGGAATCAAATAGGGGTCTCCTGCATTGCAGGTGGATTCTTTACCAGCTGAGCTACCAGAGCAGTCCATATATGGAAACAACATGTAATTTAGCCAGAGGATACATTGTGTAGGTCCAAAAACTTGTATCAAATTGCCAACTGTGATGCTCCATTGATTCTCTTTTTAGGGGAACACAAGGTCAAAAGAGGAGATGAAAGGAGCAATCAGCAGCCTTGTTCAAAAGGTAATTTGAAGACTTCTACTGCTATAGTGTGTATTAACTCTCCTTCCCCCTAACCCCATCCTAAATTGCTTTCATAATTTGGTGACTGCAAATCATCTGTTTGTCAAGAATGTGTTATTTTGATGCCCTATTGGCTCAGTAATGCTCGACAACTTTTTTTGGTAAAATACATTTACTGTACTTGAGCTGAATATTTTTGTAAATCTATAAATTTTAAACTGAACCATACAAACAACTTAAACTTATGTATACACACGAAACTCTATCCACTATCTAAGTATGTAAAGAGTAGACTGTATTTATTATAATAAACTTTTCTTTTAAGGATATTTGACTTACCAAATATATAATTATAGAGAACAGCAGATATATTTTTCCAGATTATAATATTGAGATAGCAATGCCATCCTGTTATCTGTAATATAAAAATGTGGTTTGCCTTATGATTGTAAGGAGACCTGATTCTAATGAAGCAACTGTCAGACATATGGGGGATAAGGAAAATTACCAGAGAGGCTCAGTGGTTCTTGATGAATCTATCTAGTATTGGAAAATTAAACACTACCTGATTACTGTTTGGTGAGACTGGGCTTATCCAGGCACACATTTAAGGTTTTAATTTACCTCTACTGTAAAATATAATTTCCAAGGATTTAATATATCACCTGTCCATAATAAATCTGTCATGAAAGTGATTTAGTTTTACATGAGTTTTAGAGGCAATCTTAGAGACTAAGAAAATTTCAACTAAATCACAAGTTTTAATGTTTGCTATATGAATAGATACACCTGTAATAATACTTTAGTAATTAGTGGTAGTTAGTGGTGGCATTTGCCTTGAATGGAAAAGTTCAGTTCAGTCACTCAGTCATGTCCAACTCTTTGTGACCCTGTGAACCGCAGCACGCCAGGCCTCCCTGTCTATCACCAACTCCCGGAGTCCACCCAAACCCATGTCCATTGAGTCAGTGATGCCATCCAACCATCTCATCCTCTGTTGTCCCCTTCTCCTCCTGCCTTCAATCTTTCCCAGCATCAGGGACTTTTCTGATGAGTCAGCTCTTTGCATCAGGTGGCCAAAGTATTGGAGTTTCAGCTTCAACTTCAGTCCTTCCAATGAAAACCCAGGACTGATCTTCTTTAGGATGTACTGATTGGATCTCCTTGCAGTCCAAGGGACTCTGAAGAGTCTTCTCCAACACCACTGTTCAAAAGCATCAATTCTTCAGCACTCAGCTTTCTTTATAGTCCAACTCTCACATCCATACATGACTACTTGGAAAAAACCATAGCTTTGACTACATGGACTTTTCTTGACAAAGTGATGTCTCTGCTATTTAATATTCTGTCTAGGTTAGTCACAAACTTACATCCTTTAGAATGTCCTATATTAGTATAATTTAGTAAGGTAGGACATATTCTTAAAATGCCTGATCTATGGATATTCAATTTCAAGTGACTGGTGTTTACAGAAACAAGAGGGGAAAAAAAAAAAAAAAAAAAACATATTATAGAAGAATGAAAAGAAAAAAGGATTTATTGTGAGATTTAAGGGGAGAAGGTAAAAACTTAATCATGAGCTAAAAGTTAACCAGTGTCTTTATTCTGGTCACATGCACCCTGCTAACCACATTTAGAGCTTAAATTTCAAAAATTCTCTCTTAAATGGCACTTCAAAAATATATCAGCTTCAACTGCCATTTTACGTATTAAAAAAAAAATATTCCACAAAGCAGAAGTTAAAAGAAATAAAAAAATAAGAAAGCTTCACACAACATGATGAATATGCTTTATTGGTTTATGCTGCTTTTGTATCATGAATAGATTAGAAATATGTCTTTTTTTACTCAATTTTTATTTTCACTTTTTAGTCAAACATGTCTGGTATGTACACTGAATTATTTTTCTGCTGAAAGTTGCCCCTTTATATGTTCATATTAGAAAACAAAAATATAAATTTCATTATATATAGTAAAAACTGGAATGTAAAGGAACTGCTAATATAAGGCAAATGGAGAATGTGAATAATCTATAAATGCACAGTTAAAAATCATAACTAAAACTGAATAAAAAAAAAAAACTGGAGACTGTGAAATCTAAAATCAAAAAATCTTTTTATACTTATTTACAGGTATTTAGATACATGGAAATGTATCTAAAGAACCTTAACTTAATTTGAGTAATTGGAAGAGAAAGAGATATTGCAGAAGGCCCAGAAAATGCTCTAAGTCAATTCTACTGCTGGACTGAAAGCATAGGGTCACTGGGCAGCAGCATTTCTCATAGGTTCACATTGAAATGATCCAGTGCATTACAAGCTATATACACATTAGTAAGTTCTGCACACTTTATCCAAGAGATAAAGTAAATAAGAAAATAAAAAAGCTGTAAGCTACTTTATGTCACAGTTGTCACTGTCATTGCAGACTCTACTGTCTGAGCCACCAGGGAACCCCAATCTCAATATACTAAAAACAAATGTTTTTTCTTTGTTGTTGTTTTTACTATAATATAATAATAGTAAGAGTAAAAGATACAGTTTTGCTATGAGTTCCCAAAGAAACAACAAAAATGGAATTACATAAAGTTAAATAATCAACTGATGTTTAGTATCAATTTGATAAAATGTTCTTGCTTTAATTTAGGACATAATTGTTTCCCTAACAATTACACTGCAATGTTAGGTAAATCCAACAAAGTAGTAATAGACATGAAAACAATTCTTCCCAACTGTATGTGTTTATTTTGATATATCTTCTACTAAGATCATGAGCTTGTTCTGTGAGTTTGAATAATCAATAGACTTGGTTTGAATTGTGGGTGAACTCATTATATATCTTCAAACTTGAGAATAATCCATTTTTCACTTACCAAGAGACAATTTAAAAATTAATAGAAACACACAAGGAATAGAATGGACACCTCGTGAAAGGACAATATTGATCAATGGTTCAGGAGGAAGACAAACTGGGTGTGAATCTCATTTCTTTTTTCTTACATACAAACATGGACAAGTTACATATTATCTTGCATTTCAGTTTCCTCATTTATAAAAAGAAGACAGTAATATCTACCTCATTACATTTTTGTGGATTTTAAATAAGCTGATGCATATGAAAAGATGATGATAGAGTCAGGTATATTATGAATGTTTGATATTAAGCTATTCCAGACTTCCCTTATTGTGGCAAAACAATATTTGGCAAATATAAATTTCCCTAAGTAGTGTTCACTAACTGGTTGATTATATTCTTTGCTTCTAAGTTATTTGCTTTTTTTTTTTATCATATTTATTATAATTTGTTCCCCCTCTATATAGTGATAATTTTTTAAATTACAGATTCAGTATTACTTAAGTGTATCATATATAGAAAATCTACAATGTGATGATTAAGATATTCTATTCATATATATATATATATATATATATATATAGGTTTCATATATAAGTAAGAGATTATCTCAGGTAAAAATTACTGCTGTACAATGTAAAATAGCTGAATAGATAAAGTGTATTGAAGATTGTTAATCCAAAATTTAAAAAAAAAGGAAGGAAAAATAAGGTCTTATATCTCTAATTTGTGTCTATGGACCTTAAATATAATGATAAAATTGATATATTTATAATATTAAGAAATTAGAAATACTGAAAGTGTTACTCAGAATTATACTGCACTAAAACCCTTGCTTCTGATTTTAAAGAAATATATCTTATAGACATGTAAACAAATGACTTCTAATTTTTTTCAAATATCAGAATTTTTTTATATTTTTTTCTAATTTTACTTTATTTTTAAACTTTACATAATTGTATTAGTTTTGCCAGAATGAAAAAATAGCATAACATGAACATGCTGTCTCATCTCACAAGATAATCTATTCAGATATTTAAGTATACAGTTGCACTGGGAATAATTCAATGAAATATACATATGGCCTATATCAGATTCTTATACTGGGAAAATATAACACCTTGTGATATACAAAATCATTCATTAATCAAATTTCATTGAAACATCCTATTTTATAGTAACATTTCAATTTTGTGAGAAAAAATTTAGAAAAAATGTTGAACATTGTTAATATTAACATCTCCACTCATAGAAATAATCATCATTTCATTTCTGCAAGTATAATTAAGATTTGCAGAATATTGAGTTGCTAAATTCACAGTTTTTTGGTTCAAGTATAACTGAGTAATTGTTCCATTTCATATCTGTGCTTAAGAGAGCTTAAGCCCTATTACGTAAAGGTAATATATGATCTGGGCAGTATTAATATCAGGTGATAAGTTGATATATAGTCATATCTTTTTTTATTGTGCTTCACTCTGTTGAGGTTCACAGATAATGCATTTTATACAAATTGAAGGTTTGTGGCAACCCTACATAGGGCAGGTCTATAGGTACCATTTTTCTAGCAATATTTCCTCATATATATCTATGATATATTATATCATGATGATATATTATATATCATATAATATTATGATGTATTATATCATGGTCATTATCACATATGACCATGTGATAATGGTCACATTTGGTAACTCTCAATAGTTCAAACTTTTTTATTATTATTATTATATTTGTTATGGTGATCAGCAATCTTTTTATAACTGTAATTCTAATCAGTAATTCTGATTATTTTGAAATGTCATGAATCACACCTATAAGACTGCTGCTAAGTCACTTCAGTCATGTCCGACTCTGTGTGACCCCATAGACGGCAGCCCACCAGGCTCCACCATCCCTGGGGTTCTCCAGGCAAGAACACTGGAGTGGGTTGCCATTTCCTTCTCCAATGCATGAAAGTGAAAAGTGAAAGTGAAGTCACTCAGTCATGTCCGATTCTTGGTGACCCCATGGACTGCAGCCTACCAGGCTCCTCAATCCATGGGATTTTACAGGCAAGAATACTGGAGTGGGGGTGCCATTGCCTTCTCCGACCTATATGACAGTGAACTTAATAAATGTGTGTGACAATCTTCTCCTGATGCTGCTACTGCTGCTGCTGCTAAGTCGCTTCAGTTGTGTCCGACTCTGTGGAACTCCATAGACAGCAGCCCACCAGGCTCCTCTGTACCTGGGATTCTTCAGGCAAGAACACTGGAGTGGGTTGCCAGTTCCTTCTCCAATGCATGAAAGTGAAAAGTGAAAGTGAAATCGCTTAGTCGTGTCTGACTCTTAGAGACCCTATGGACTGAAGTGCACCAGGCTCCTCCATCCATGGGATTTTCCAGGCAAGAGTACTGGAGTGGGATGCCATTGCCTTCTCTGGACAATCTGCTCACTTACCAGCAATTCCCCAACTTTCTTTCTCTCCTGGGACCTCCCTCTTCCTGAGATGCAGCAATATTGAAATTGACCTATTAATAATTCTCCAGTGGACTTTAAGTGAAAGGAAGAGTCATACATCTCTTACTTTAAATTGAAAAACCATAAAGCATTCAGTTTAGTGATAAAGGCATGTTGAAGGCTGAGATAGGCCAAAATCTAGGCCTTTTACATACAACAGCTGGCCAAGTTGTGACTGCAAAGGAAAATTTCTCAAAGGAAAAATAAAAGTACTACTCCAGTAAAGACTTGAATGATAAGAAAGCAAAACAGCCTTCTTGGTGATATGGAGAAAGTTTTAGTGATGTGGATAGATTAAACCAAATGCAACATTCCCCTTAACTCAAAGACAGTCCAAAGCAAGATCCTAACTCTCTTCAATTGTATGAAGGCAGAGATAGCTGAGGAAATTGCAGATGAAAAGTTTGAAGCTAGCAAGAGGTTGGCTCATGGGATTGAAGAAAAGCCATCTCCAAAAATAATAGTAAAAGGTAAAGCAATAAGCACTGATATAGAAGCCTCACCAAGTTATTCAATCAAGCCAAAATAATTAAGATGAATACACTAAGCAATGTATTTTCAGTGTAAATAAAACTACTTTATATTAGAAAAAGTCTCCATCTAGGACTTTCATAGCTAGAGAGGATAAAGCAATGCCTAGCTTCAAAGTTTCAAAGGCCAGCCCGACTGCTAATGAAGTTGGTGACTTTAATTTGAAAACACTATTTATTTGTGCTTAGTTGCTCAGTTGTGTTCAACTCTCTGTGGATCCATGGACTATAGCCTTCCAGGCTCCTTTGTCCATGGGATTCTCCAGGCAAGAATACTGGAGTGAGTTGTGATGTCCTACTCCAGTGGATCTTCCCAAACTAAGGAAACCAACCCAGGTCTTCTCTTGCATTGAAGGTAGATTCTTTACCACTAGTATCACTACTCATTTATTACCATTCCAAAAATCTTAGTGTCCTTGAGCATTATACTAAATCTACCTTTCCTGTGATCTATAAGCAGAATAAAAAACCCTGGATAATAGTACATCTATTGACAACATGGTTTATCACATATTTTAAGCTCTACATTGAAACCTACTGCTCAAAGGAAAAAAAAAAAAATCTCTAAAATACTACTGTATGTTGACAGGATACCTGGTCATCAAAGAGCTCTGATAGAGATGTACAAGTAGATTTTACTTTAATTCTTACTAATTCAGCATCTATTCTGCAGCCCACAGATTAAGGAGTAATTAGCCTTTCAAGTTTTATCATTTAAGAAATGAATTTCATATGCCTATAAGTGGCATAGGTAGTGATTCTTTAGATGGATCCAGGCAAAGTAAATTGAAAACCTTATGGAGACAATTCACCATTCTCGGTGTGATTAAAAACATTCATGAGAAAATGTCACAGTATCAACATTAACAGTGATTTGAAAGAAGTTGATTCCAACCCTTATGGATTATTTTGAACTGCTCAGAATTATGGTGGAGGAAATAACTGTAGATAAGGAAGACAAAGCAAACATACACACACACAAAAGAAT
Source organism: Bos indicus (assembly GCF_029378745.1). NCBI lineage: Eukaryota > Metazoa > Chordata > Mammalia > Artiodactyla > Bovidae > Bos > Bos indicus. Next base: position 7,466,708 of record NC_091771.1, read on the forward strand.
TACAAGTCAAACCTGAACATATGACCAAATTTCTAAATACAAACTCATGACAAAACTTTAATGGATAAGGAGTTGCCTCTTATAAATGAGCAATAAAAATGTGTTTTTGTTTGTTTTTTGAGACAGAATCTACTCCTGGTGCAGACAGTGTGAAGATTGTTGAAATCACAACAAAGGATTTAGACTATTACTCATCTTAGTAATGGTAAGTAGCAGGTTTTGAGAGCACTGACTGTAATTTTCAAGAAAAGGGTTTCAACGAAACCGATCTACCATGGGTTATATGCTATCAAACAGCACTGTGTGCTATAGAGAAATAATTTACAAAAGGACAAAGTCAATTAATGAGGCAAAATTTATTGTTTTCTAATTTGAAGAAATTGTCACAACCACCCAGTCTTTATCAACCACCACTCTGATCAATCAGCAACCAACAACATGAAGAAAATTCAGTTCAGTTCAGTCGCTCAGTCGTGTCCGACTCTTTGCAACCCCATGAAGAGCAGCACACCAGGCCTTTCTGTCCATCACCAACTCCCAGAGTTCACTCAAACTCACGTCCATCGAGTTGGTGATGCCATCCAGCCATCTCATTCTCTGTCGTCCCCTTCTCCTCCCAGCCCACAATCCCTCCCAGCATCAGGCTCTTTTCCAATGAGTCAACACTTTGCATGAGATAGCCAAAGTACTGGAGCTTCAGCTTTAGCATCATTCCCTCCAAAGAACACCCAGGGCTGATCTCCTTCAGAATGTACTGTTTGGATCTCCTTGCATTCCAAATGACTCTCAAGAGTCTTCTCTAACACGACAGTTTAAAATCATCAATTCTTCAGTGCTCAGCTTTCTTCACAGTCCAGCTCTCACATCCATACATGACCACTGGAAAAACAGTAGCCTTGACTAGATGGACCTTTGTTGGCAAAGTAATGTCTCTGCTTTTCAATATGCTATATAGGTTGATCATAACTTTCCTTCCAAGGAATAAGCATTTTTTAATTTCATGGCTGCAGTCACCATCTGCAGTGATTTTGGAGCCCCAAAAAATAAAGTCTGACACTGTTTCTACTGTTTGCCTATCTATTTCCCATGAAATGATGGGACCAGATTCCATGAAATTCGTTTTCTGAATGTTGAGCTTTAAGCCAACTTTTTCACTCTCCACTTTCACTTTCATCAAGAGGCGTTTTAGTTCCTCTTCACTTTCTGCCATAAGGGTGGTGTCATCTGCATATCTGAGGTTATTGATATTTCTCCTGGCAATCTTGATTCCAGCTTGTGCTTCTTCCAGTCCAGGGTTTCTCATGATGTACTCTGCATATAAGTTAAATAAACAGGGTGACAAAATACAGTTTTGACGAGCTCCTTATCCTATTTGGAACCAGTCTGTTGTTCCATGTCCAGTTCTAACTGTTGCTTCCTGACCTGCATATAGGTTTCTCAAGAGGCAAGTCAGGTGGTCTAGTATTCCCCTCTCTTTCAGAATTTTCCAGAGTTCATTGTGATCCACACAGTCAAAGGCTTTGGCATTGTCAATAAAGCAGAAATAGATGTTTTTCTGGAACTCTCACTTTTTTGATGATCCAGGGGATGTTGGCAATTTGATCTCTGGTTCCTCTGTCTTTTCTAAAACCAGCTTGAACATCTGGAATTTCACAGTTCACGTATTGCTGAATTCTGTCTTGGAGAATTTTGAGCATTACTTTACTAGCTTGTGAGATGAGTGCAACTGTGCAGTAGTTTGAGCATTCTTTGGCATTGCCTTTCTTTGGGATTGGAGTGAAAACTGGCCTTTTCCAGTCCTGTGGCCACTGCTGAGTTTTCCAAATTTGCTGGCATATTGAGTGCAGCACAAAATAACTATATATAAAAATATAGGTACATAATTTCAATGTAGATATCATTTATATAGTATCTAAATATATATATATATATATATATATACATATATATATATATGATAATCTATTCATTCATGCATGCTAAGTCATTTCCATTTTGTCTTATTTTCTGTGACCCTTGGACTGTAGCTACCCAGGCTCTTCTGTCCATGAGATTCTCCAGGCAAGAATACTGGAGTGGATTGCTCTTTCCTTCTACAGGGATCTTCCATACCTAGGGATTGAACCTAGGTCTCCTGCATTGCAGGCAGATTTTTTACCATCTGAGCCAGCAGGTAAACCCAATGGTAAAGAATCTGTCTGCAATGCTAGAGACCCAGGTTTGATCCCTGGGTCAGGAAGATCCCCTGGAGAAAAGCATGGCAACTCACTCCAGTACTCTTTCCTAGATAATCCCATGGACAGAGGAGCCTGGAAGACTACACTCAATGGGGTCACAGAGTCAGACATGACAGAGCGAGTCACCAAAGAAGCTCTCAATTTAGTTTAGTCCAGAGTAAAAGCTGGAATACTTACTGACCATTATAAGAAAGCAAGATATTTAGTAATGCCTTTCCTATTGAATCAGAATTGGAGCCAAAGAAATGCCCAAACTAACCCACATTTACAGATAACCAGTCAAAATCAGATTTCATTAGAACTAAAGTGAGCAAGACATATTACCAAATTTTCCAGGCTCTGTAAAAATACCAGGAAGGAAAAAAGCCAGAGCCAGTGTGGAAGTGAGGGAGACACAAGTTCACAGGTGGTGTAGTCAAATTGCTCAGGGTCTGGTGTCCAAGATTTGGGGAGAAGCATGGTTTGCTCTCCCATTAGCATCATATGTATGTGTGTGAGTGTGTATGTTCTCCAAAAGGAGAGATTGAAAGTTTATTCATCACCTGAATTTTAGGCAAACGGAAACAAACCTTCATAAAAGGTTTAAAGAAAACCTTTATTTGAAAACTTCATTCTGGAAAATATAAAGAATTTGTATTATACTGTTTTAAAAAATGACAAAGAAAAAATTGATGAAACAGTGACTCCTGTAGGGTTAAAAATTGGAGCCCAGGAAGCATGACATTCTGATTTATAAGTTCAAATCAGTGTCATTTGCAGTCAATGGCTCCCATATCCCATTCCTGGCCCCTGGATATCATAGCTGAGAGAATAAAGAAAAATCTGGTGTGTTTGATTCAGAATATCACAAGTGCTTGACTCTGTTTCACTGAAACCCAAGCAACTAAAGTGTTTTTTTTTTTTTTTAATGAAATATGTGAGTGAAGATACTACTTCAGTTATTATCTTTGTTCCCATAACATTTGCAGCTGATGCTTAGGCTTTGACTTAGAATAAGCCAAAACATTTCATACAAAATGAAATTACTCAGATGTTTGATCATGCAAGTAGAAAGAACATAAAGAAGCTTCTAGTGGCAAGTGGGTGGGCCTCCTTGGAGACACCCAGGATGGGCAAATCCAAAGGTAGAGGAGCCAAGAACTGATGAGCAAGAGATTGAGAATATGACCCTTAAACCTGTGCTCTAGGAAAGAAACAATGGTCTTCTATTGCATTTGCTCAATTATTCACTAGTACAGCTCAAAGGGGAAAGGAATTTTTTGTCTTGGGGCCCAAATACATTTATGTTGAGTTTTTGTAGTGGTACCTATAGTCTGGGCTTTCCTGGGGACTCCATGGTAGAGAATCCACCTGCCAATGCAGGAGACTCGAGTTCAGTCCCTGGGTCAGGAAGATCCCCTGGAGAAAGCAATAGCAGCCCACTCCAGTATTCTTGCCTGGAAAACCCCATTAACAGAAGGAGCCTGGCAGGCTATGGTCCATTGTGTCACAAAAGAGTCAGACGTGGCTTAGCCACTAAAACAACCACAACAGACTTTAGGTTTCTCAGCTTCACGTTATGACCCTCCACAGCCCCCTACATGGCATGCTGTAATCTATAAAACCTGTGTCTTCTTCTCAGAAGGGAGTTGGGAGATCTAGGGAAGGACTTCTGGAAATGTACTACTAGTAAGACACCATTAAGACTTTCTGCTGAAATCCGCAACATTGTGCTTATTATGAAGGTTGCTCTTGGATCAAAACACCCAAGTGAAACATTTCAGTTTGTCAAAAAAATGAAGCTGTTAAATTACCTGACCCCTCTGTCCAGACCTTAATTTAGGAAAGGAAAGAGCACGTCTTTACGTGGAAAAAATAGATTTGTGGAGCATGCAAAAAAGCAAAGAACTCTCAGAAAAAAATAAGTGGCTAATACTATGAACAGATTATTTTCTTTATAGCAAATAAAGGAAACAAACAAACAAACAAACAAACTGGGCTTCCCAGATACTGCTAGTGTTAAAGAACCTACCTGACAATGCAGGAGATATAAAAGACATGCGTTTGATCCCTGGCTTGGGAAGATGCCCTAGAGGAGGGCATGGCAACCCACTCCAGTATTCTTTCCTGGAGAATCCCATGGACAGAGGAGCCCGGTGGACTACAATCCATAGGGTCACAAAGAGTTGGACCCAAATGAAGCAAACTAGCATGTATGCACCATAATAATAAATTAAAACAAACAAACAAAGCTCTCACACAGGGATTAACACTGGGGAAATTTCTGCATGCTGCAATATCTCTGTGCATTCTCTTTGAATAAAGTTGATCCATATAAGTATCTTTTAAAAAGAAATTTAAAAACTGCCAACATTTCCCTTGCCCATCTCTGAGCCAACAGAGTAGAGAATTGAAGAAATATAGAGCAGGGATAAAAACAATAGGAAAACCAACCGTCCACTGTGTGTTTCTAGGCCAGAAGAAGTGGATATTTCAACAGGGTAAGTGTATACCCCAGAAGTGAGTAGAACTTGAGCTGTTGTTATTTCTCCCAGAGGACTATGGGCAATTCATGAACACAAACAGCATGAACTGTGGATACCTGAGGGCAGAAGTTCAGGGCATTCCTATGAAAGGACTCAGTCAAATTAGGTCTACATAGCTAGAATTTCTCCAGGTCCTCCAAAGAACTTAAATGTTAATCTTGGATTGCACCACACAAAGGACATGCATGGACAATTAATGTCAACCAAAGTGTCACAAATAGCAAAGTAAAAAAAGCAAGTGTCAGTTGGATAAAAAGATGCTTCTTTTCCCAGCTCTCTTCAATCTCCTCAATAAGTTTGAAAAATCTAGCCTTAAAAAGGAAAACTACAAAAAGTGATTTAAAGTTAAATGTAAACTTCCTTTTTCATTTGCACCATTTAAAGTCTCAGAAAAAAATAAGAATTGGGCTGTGTCTTTGGAGGAGGAGGAGGAAAATTAATTAGAAAAATATTATTTCTTTATAACCTCTAAGTGATCAGATAATTTTGATATCTGCTCAAGATACAGTTTACAGATGAATGTGGAAATTTGGCAGGGCCTGATTACATTAAGTAGATTAAAAAACATGTCATTTATACCCACTTCCATATACTAGCTACCATACTTAGAACATTCTTCAATAGTTACATTCATTTTTAATAGAGCTGTATTACTTCTGTTGTTCAGTCGCTATATCATGACCAACTCTGCAACCCCATGGATTGCACCATACTAGCCTCCTTTGTCCTCCACGGTATCCAGGAGTTTGCTCAGATTCATGTCCATTGAGTCAGTGATGCTGTCTAACCATCTCATCCTCTTTTGCCCCTTTATAATTTTACTTTCAAGATTGCCAGGAGAAGTATCAATAACCTCAGAGATGCAGATGACACCACCCTTATGGCAGAAAGTGAACAGGAACTAAAAAACCTCTTGATGAAAGTTAAAGACGAGAGTGAAAAAGTTGGCTTAAAGCTCAACATTCAGAAAACGAAGATCATGGCATCTGGTCCCATCACTTCATGGGAAATAGATGGGGAAACAGTGGAAACAGTACTTTATTTTCTGGGGCTCCAAAATCACTACAGATGGTGATGGCAGCCATGAAATTAAAAGACGCTTACTCCTTGGAAGGAAAGTTATGACCAACGTATTCAAAAGCAGAGACATTACTTTGCCAACAAAGGCCTGACTAGTCAAGGCTATGGTTTTTCCAGTATTCATGTATTGATGTAAGAGCTGGACTGTGAAGAAAGCTGAGCGCCAAAGAATTGATGCTTTTGAACTGTGGTGTTGGAGAAGACTCTTGAGAGTCCCTGGACTGCAAGGAGATCCAACCAGTCCATTCTAAAGGAGATGAGTCCTGGGTCTTCTTTGGAAGGACTGATGCTAAAGCTGAAACTCCAATACTTTGGCCACCTGATGCAAAGATTTGACTCATTGGAAAAGACTCTAATTCTGGGAGGGATTGGAGGCAGGAGGAGAAGGGGCCGAGAGAGGATGAGATGGCTGGATGGCATCACCGACTCGATGGACATGAGTTTGAGTAAACTCCTGGATTGGTGATGGACAGGGAGGCCTGGCATGCTGCTATTCATGGGGTCACAAAGAGTCGGACATAACTGAGGGACTGGACTGAACTGGACTGAACTGAATTTTACTTTCAGTCTTTCCCACCATCAGGGTCATTCCAGTGAGTTGCCTCTTCATATCAGGTGGCCAAAGTATTGGAGTTTCACCTTCAGCATCAGTCCTTCCAGTGAACATTCAAGACTGACTTATTTTAGGATTGACTGGTTTGATCTCCTTGCAGTCCGTGGAACAGACAAGAGTCTTCTCCAGCACCATCAACCGAAGGTTCAATTCTTTGTCACTCAGCCTTCTTTAGAGCCCAACTCTCACATCTGTACATGACTACTGGAAAAACCATAGTTTTGACTGTAAGGGCCTTGGTTGGCAAAGTGCTGTCTCTGCTTTTTAATACACTGTCTAGGTTTGTCATAGGTTCCAAGGGGAAAGCATCTTTTAATTTCATGGCTTCAGTTACCATCTAGTGATTTTGGAGTCCAAGAAAATAAAATATGTGACTATTTCCACTTTTGCCCAATTCATGAAGTGATGGCAACCAGATACTGTGGTCTTAGTTTTTTTAATGTTGAGCTTTAGGCTAGCTTTCTCACTCTACTCTTTCACCTTCATCAAAAGGCTCAAAGTTCCTGTTCATTTCCACCATTATTGTGGTTCAGTTCAGTCACTCAGTCATTGTCTGACTCTTTGTGACCCAATGGACTGCAGCATGCCATCACCAACTCCTGGAGTTTACTCAAGTTCATGTCCATTGAGTCTGTGATGCTATCCAACCATCTCATCCTCTGTTGTCCCCTTCTATTCCTATCTTCAATCTTTTTCATCATCAGTCTTTTCAAATGAGTCAGTTCTTCGCATCAGGTGGCCAAAGTATTGGAGTTTCAGCTTTATTATAGTTTCCTTATAGTGGTATCATCTGCATATATGAGGCTATTGATATTTCTCCCAGCAATCTTGATTCCAGCTTGTGATTTATCCAGCCTGGCATTCCAAATGGTGTACTCTCCATAGAAGTTAAACAACAAGAGTGATGAAATATATTCTTGTTGTACTCCTTTCCCAATTTTGAACTAGTCTTTTGTTATATGTCTGGTTCTAACCGTTGCTTCTTGACCTGCATACAGGTTTCTCTAGAGGCATAAAGTGGTCTGGTATTCCCATCCCTTTAAGAATTTTCCTGTTTGCTATGATCCACACAGTCAAAGGCTTTGGCACAGTCAGTGAAGCAGAAGTAGATTTTTTTTTTTTTCCTGGAATTCTGTTGCTTTTTCTATGATCCACCAGATGTTGGCAATTTAATCTCTGGTCCATCTTGTGGCTCAGTTGGTAAAGACTCCACCCACAATGCAGCAGACATGGGTTTGATCCCTGGTTAGGAAGATCCCATGGAGAAGGGAAAGGCTACACACTCCAGCATTCTGCCCTGAAGAATTGCATGGACTGTATCGTCCATGGGGTTGCAAAGAGTCAGATAAGACTGAGCAACTTTCATTTTCACTTTCCCTCTGTCTTTTCTAAATCCATTTTGTACATGGAGAAGTTCTTTGTTTACATGCTGTTGAAGCCTACCTTGAAGTATTTTGAGCATTACCTAGCTAGCATGTGAAGTGAGGACAATTATATGGTAGTTTGAATATTCTTTAGCATTGCCCTTCTTTAGCATTTGAATGAAAACTGACCTTTTCCAGCCCTTATGCCATTGCTGAGTTTTCCAAATTTGCTGGCATATTAAGTGTAGCACTTTAATAGCATCATCTTTTAGGATTGAAATAGCTCAGCTGGAAATCGATCACCCCTATTAAAAATGATAAAGAGATACTTTGATAGTCTAAACAGAGGGGTAACTGCTTCTAACCCAAAGAGAGGAGGCCGTGTTGCATACTTCAGGCAATGCAAGTTTAGATCCTTTCAGATACTCAGAATATAGACACGTATCCTGGTTAACTTCATGTAACTTCCTGGTTACAACCAAAGTCCTGAACACTTGGGTGGCTTGTGTAAGAGCATGGAAACTTTGAGGCTTCTCTAAGTGGGCTGAAGAAGTGAGAGAGAAAAAAAAAAAAAACGGACATTTCTGCAAACTTACTGTGCAACAAGTGTACTATGTGGAGGATTGCTAGAAATCTAACACTCTTTGAATGGTGCTGAGATTCTTTTTTAACCTATTTCAAAGTTAAAATAAAATTAGTACTGCAGTAGATATTTAAGGGGCTTCCCTGGTGGCTCAAATGATAAAGAATCACCTGCAATGAAGGAAACCTGGGTTCAATCCCTGAGTTATAGGAGGATCCCCTGTAGAAGGGAACAGCTACTCACTCCAATATTCTTGTTTGGAGAATTCCATGGACAGAGGAACATGACAGCCTAGTCCACTGGGTCACAAAGAGTAGGACATGACTAAATGACTAACACTCATTCATTCATTCATTCATTCATATATTTAAGATATAAACATTTTGGTTCTTGATAGTGAAACGTTTTTCAGAAGTTTCAGCTATGTAAAACTATTCATGATTCAGTAAAGTAGTTAGTTCCTTTCTGTCTTGCATGATGATTCTGTCCTCAGAAGTTCTACAAATGCCAACCAGATGTGGTTGAAGGAAAAATCCACATCTTACATTCTCAGAGAAATTTACTGTGAAATCCTGACTTGATTCCTACTTGGTGATTTCCACTGGACCAATTTTCACTTGAAATTCTAGTCTTGAGCTCTGAGCAGTTTGGTCCTTGTTGATTCTCCTGGGTTCCCTGGAACCCCTTTAGTCTTCTTGCTTCAGTAGTTCTTCTTAAGCAGAGAAAATAAAGCTCCAGGCCAAAATAAGATAGAAACAGCAAAGGGGGAAAGCAGACAAACAAAAAAACCTCGCACATCTTTCTCTCTTGTGATTTTATTACTTCATGCACTAAAGGGCACATACTCAGTTTTCATGAAATGAGAAAACTCTGAGGCCAATTTGTATTTTTCTTTCTCTCTTTTTATCTTATTTCCATGATAGTTTTTCTATTTTAGTAATATCAAGGGGATTATTTGCAATAAGTATTAATAAAATATATGTCCTAAGTAATCATATGCTAGGCAATATATTTCACTTCAAATGTGATATATCTTAGAATTATTATATATTTTCTCATGTACAATTATGATATAATAGACTCTTGAAAGAAGATTATGGTGGTTTCTTAGTTTAACCTAATGGCGATATAGTTTGCAGAAAGACAATGGTTTTCCATCACTAGTAGAATGGATACTATTTGGTAATAGATCAAGTATGAGATATGAAAGAAAAATAAAATTTAATTCCCTCTTAAGTAGTTCGTTTCTTACAAATGACGAGATCAAGTTGTTTGTGCTAGGATTGAATTAGGTACACAAATACATTTGAAAAATAGGCAATCAATATTGAAATATTTAAAGCTCAGAAAAGCACTAAGAGAGAAACACACTTACCAAATTATGGTATAGAGGTGACATTCAAAATCAAATTCAAAAGAGATGTAAGAGTTTGCCCAAGGAGAGAGAAGAAACAGAAATTAGTAGATGCTAAGGACTTGGGTTGAATAACTGAATAATTAGTGATCTGGTAGGTTCTGACTGCTAATATATATAGTCTTTTTAATATTATTCAAGTCTGGAGAGTTTTCAGGTCAGATTGTCTTTTAAAAAAATCAGAACTCTGAGTTCTTCCTATTTTAGGGAATTTATTTTTTTCTATTGCTATATTTAAGAAGAATGATTAGGTTTATTTTACATTATAGCAATCAACATTTATTTCATCTTTACTTAATTTTCAGTTTATAGCTACCATGAAAGAGTTTGCATAATTTGATACATTTTTTACTTCTACAGCATGTAATTATGAAGAAAAGATATTACTTTATATGTTTTTGTGAAATGTTAGATTTTTAGATATTTAAGTGAAAGTGAAAGTCGCTCAGTCATGTCCCACTCTTTGAGACCACACGGACTATATAGTTTATGGAGTTCTCCAGGCCAGAATACTGGAATGAGTAGCTTTTCCCTTCTCCAGGGAATCTTCCCAACCCAGGGATCAAACCCAGGTCTCCCATATTGCAGGAGGATTCTTTACCAGCTAAGCTACAAGGGAAGCCCAAGAATAATGGAGTTGGTAGCTTATCCCTTCTCCAGCGGATGTTTCTGACCCAGGAATCGAACTGGGGTCTCCTGCATTGCAAGCAGATTCTTTACCAACCGAGCTATGAGAGAAGCCTTTAGATATTTAATTTAGAATAAAATAATTAAAATGAAGTACTGTTAATGATAAAAGTTCTTAAACTTTGATGTAAACAGCAATAAGGTAACCAGATACAATTTTATCTGGATGTTGAAGATATTTGTTTAAAAACAAACAAACAAACAATAAAAAAACATAATATGTTTGGAAATAAATTTCCAGGAAAATTCCATATTCTCTTTACAGCGTTGCTGAGAGGTATAGGGAGATTACCATTAGTTTGTAAGAAAGAAAATATATCCTTAACGATTAAGGGATGGTAATAGCATGAGGCACACCTGAGTTTATGTTATGGGATAAGTTATTAAGCAATCTACTTTGGAATGCCTTGAATAATTATTCCATACATTTTCTACCCTGGTCAGTGTCACTCTTAGAAACTTGAAACTCTGAATTTTCACTAGTAATTCTGGTTAACCTGCATAGAATCATCCACAACAAATATTCATTACAGCCAGAGTTAGGAAAAAAAAGAAGAAAATATTCCCAAGGTAATAATAATGTAGGGACAGGAACGTAAACAGGGTTTTGGTACTTTATGTGTCCTTCTCCATTTCCTGTCACTGAAAAGGAGACTTTTTATAAATAAGACGCTGAGTTACAAACTTCTCTGTGTAACAAAAGAGGGGTCACACAATCCAGCATTTCCTGTACCAATATTTTATATTTAACTTGTTTATAGCATTTCCATATTTTATTTCAGAGTAGCAAAAATACAGATCATAGTCAAATCTAAATTACAATTCTAAAACAACCAAATTTTTTTTTATTCCTCTGGTCATGTCTACTTGATTTATCCTATTGGGGTTCTTGGATTTTATGCTCTGATTCTTGCTATTAGAGAGTCGAACAAATTCATGGGTATTTTATCCAGATGACAAATTCTCTCAGATAGGACAAATCATATATTTGCTAACTTTTTACCCTTTAGGAAACTATCTTTAACCTTTTTTTTTAATTTTAATATTTAGGGATTTCTCTATTTCATATGCATTTAAGTGACAATTTCTAATTTTGTTTTCATTTGGAAATCAATAATTATTGTATGTATTGCTTTGATATAGGGCATTCTGGAATATGGTAAAATTAAGTTGGCTACTTGGTTACTGTTTTACCAATACATCGTATTTTATTTTTATAGCAAATAACTTTTATGATTTTATTTCAGATAAGAGCAACAATACACAAAAGATTGAAAATCAGTACTCAGTTGTAAAATAAATGAACATTTCACTCATATTTTATCCTATAAGAACATATAAGATTGTATGATTAATAGAAAATTTGGGAAAATTTTCTCAAAACATTTTTGTCAAACATCAGCTCAGTTCAGTTCAGTCGCTCAGTTGTGTCCGACTCTCTTTGCAATCCCATGAATCACAGCACTCCAGGCCTCCCTGTCCATCACCAAATCCGGAGTTCACTCAAACTCACGTCCATCGAGTCGGTGATGCCATCCAGCCATCTCATCCTCTGTCGTCCCCTTCTCCTTCTGACCCATATCCCTCCCAGCATCAGTCTTTTCCAGTGAGTCAACACTTCTCATGAGGTGGCCAAAGTACTGGAGCTTCAGCTTCAGGATCATTCCCTCCAAAGAAATCCCAGGGCTGATCTCCTTCAGAATGGACTGGGTGGATATCCTTGCAGTCCAAGGGACTCTCAGGAGTCTTCTCCAACACCACAGTTCAAAAGCATCAGTTCTTCGGTGCTCAGCTTTCTTCACAGTCCAACTCTCACATCCGTACATGACCACTGGAAAAACAGTAGCCTTGACTAGACGGACCTTTTTGGCAAAGTAATGTCTGCTTTTCAATATGCTATCTAGGTTGGTCATAACTTTTCTTCCAAGGAGTAAGCGTCTTTTAATTTCATGGCTGCAGTCATCATCTGCAGTGATTTTGGAGCCCCCCAAAATAAAGTCTGACACTGTTTCCCCATCTATTTCTCATGAAGTGATGGGACCAGATGCCATGATCTTCATTTGCTGTATGTTTAGCTTTAAGCCAACTTTTTCACTCGCCTCTTTCACTTTCATCAAGAGGCTTTTTAGTTCCTCTTCACTTTCTGCCATAAGGGTGGTGCCATCTGCATATCTGAGGTTATTGATCTTTCTCCTGGAAATCTTGATTCCAGCTTGTGCTTCTTACAGCCCAGCATTTCTCATGATGTATTCTGCATATAAGTTAAATAAGCAGGGTGACAATATACAGCCTTGATGTACTCCTTTTCCTATTTGGAACCTGTCTATTGTTCCATGACCAGTTCTAACTGTTGCTTCCTGACCTGCATATAGGTTTCTCAAGAGGCAGGTCGGGTGGTCTGGTATTCCCCTCTCTTTCAGAATTTTCCAGTTTATTGTGATCCACACAGTCAAAGGCTTTGGCATAGTCAATAAAGCAGAAATAGATGTTTTTCTGGAACTCTCTTGCTTTTTCCATGACCCAGCAGATGTTGGCAATTTGATCTCTGGTTCCTCTACCTTTTCTAAAACCAGCATGAACATCTGGAAGTTCATGGTTCACATATTGCTGAAGCCTGGCTTGGAGAATTTTGAGCATTACTTTAGTAGCATGTAAGATGAGTGCAATTTTGTGGTAGTTTGAGCATTCTTTGGCATTACCTTTCATTGGGATTGGAATGAAAACTGACTTTTTCCAGTCCTGTGGCCATTGCTGAGTTTTTCCAAATTTGCTGGCATATTGAGTGCAGCACTTTCACAGCATCATCTTTCAGGATTTGAATCCCATCTACTGGGATTCCATCACTTCCACTAGCTTTGTTCATAGTGATGCTTTCTAAGGCCCACTTGACTTCACATTCCAGGATGTCTGGTTCTAGGTGAGTGATCATACCATCATGATTATCTTGATCCTGAAGCTCTTTTTTGTACAGTTCTTCTTTGTATTCTTGCCAGCTCTTCTGAATATCTTCTGCTTCTGTTAGGTCCATACCATTTCTGTCCTTTATCGCGCCCATCTTTACATGAAATGTTCCCTTGGTATCTCTCATTTTCTTTAAGAGATCTCTAGTCTTTCCCATTCTGTTGTTTTCCTCTATTTCTTTGCATTGATTGCTGAGGAAGGCTTTCTTATCTCTTCTTGCTATTCTTTGGAACTCTGCATTCAGATGCTTAAATCTTTACTCTCTCCTTTGCTTTTCACAGTTTTTTGTTTTTTTTTTTTAAGACCTCCCCAGACAGCCATTTTGCTTTTCTGCATTTCTTTTCCATGGGGATGGTCTTGATCCCTGTCTCCTGTACAGTTTCACAAACCTCAGTCCATAGTTCATCAGGCACTCTATCTATCAGATCTAGTCCCTTAAATCTATTTCTCATTTCCACTCTATAATCATAAAGGATTTGATTTAGGCCATACCTGAATGGTCTAGTGGTTTTCCCTACTTTATTCAATTTAAGTCTGAATTTGGAAATGAAGAGCTCATGATCTGAGCCACAGTCAGCTCCCGGTCTTGTTTTTGTTGACTGTATAGAGCTTCTCCATCTTTCGCTGCAAAGAATATAATCAATCTGATTTTGGTGTTGACCATCTGGTGATGTCCATGTGTAGAGTCTTCTCTTATATTGTTGGAAGAGGGTGTTTGCTATGACCAGTGCATTCTCTTGGCAAAACACTATTAGCCTTTGTCCTGCTTCATTCCATATTCCAAGGCCAAATTTGCCTGTTACTCCAGGTGTTTCTTGACTTCCTACTTCTGCATTCCAGTCCCCTATAATGAAAAGGACATCTTTTTTGGGTGTTAATTCTAAAAGGTCTTGTAGGTCTTCATAGAACCGTTCAACTTCAGCTTCTTCAGCATTACTGGTTGGGGCATAGACTTGGATTACTGTGATATTGAATGGTTTGCCTTGGAAACGAACAGAGACCATTCTGTCATTTTTGAGATTGACCATGATGGCTAATCCATTTCTTCTAAGGGATTCCAGCCCATAGTAGTAGATATAACGGTCATCTGAGTTAAATTCACCCATTCCAGTCCATTTTAGTTTGCTCGTTCCTAGAATGTTGACGTTCACTCTTGCCATCTCCTGTTTGCCCACTTCCCTTTTGCCTTGATTTATGGACTTGACATTCCAGGTTCCTATGCAATATTGTTCTTTACAGCATTAGACCTTGCTTCTATCACCAGTCATTTCCACAACTGAGTATTGTTTTTGCTTTGGCTCCATCCCTTCATTCTTTCTGGAGTTATTTCTCCACTGATCTCCAGTAGCATATTGGGCACCTACTGACCTGGGGAGTTCCTCTTTCAGTATCCTATCATTTTGCCTTTTCATACTTTTCATGGGTTTCTCAAGTCAAGAATACTGAAGTGGTTTGCCATTCCCTTCTCCAGTGGGCCACAATCTGTCAAACATATCAATTCACAAAAGATAGTCACACTACTTCAAAATATTAGTTTATCTATTTCAATATAGTTACATATGTCTTTTTGTATGTTTTTAAAATCCAAGTTAACAAATGTACTATGAAAGTAATAAAGACATGTTCAACAAAAATTACAGCTTTGCTTAATAACTAAATCATACATTTTATTTTTCTGAAATATTTTGACATATGTCATACAAATTTAACTTGAGGCTTTCCTGGTGGCTCAGCTGGTAAAGAATCTACCTGCAGTACAGAAGACTTGGGTTCAATCCCTTGGTTGGGAAGGTCCCCTGGAGAAGGGGACCACTACCTACTCCAGTATTCTGGCCTGAAGAATTCCATGGACCATATAGTACATAGGAGAGTCGGACTGGACTGAGCAACTTTCACTTTGGCAGGCTACCTTTCATGAGGTTTCAAAGAGTGAGATATGACTGAGCGACTAACACACACACACACACACACACACACACACACGAGTCATGTTATTTTTATGTTGATACAAAATTTTAAGAAATTTTAAGAACATATGGTATTCATTAATGAAATTATGAAGGAATAAATCAACAAAATATGTTCTTACTATAAAGTCACTTTTCTCATTTTTCACATAACCTCATTATTTTCACAATAATATACTGTATTCTTATAAATATTTCACACAAGTTGGGAATATAATGAATATGAAATTTGATCAGCTCAGGCTAATCCCAAAGAAAATTCAATTGATTAATATTGTGTTACATGTCTTTATTTTTATATGTATTTACATATATTTGTCTGTTATTTGTACACAAACTGGATAACTATACAAACAGTATTTTATATCTTTCTTTTTTACCTAAAGAGTTTCTGATTATTATAGCTGACACTAATAGTTATGTGTATAGTGATTACTAAATATACTAAAGCAAGTATTTCAGGAAAAAATATCTTTTACTGCAAAAATGCCTGTTATTTAATTTTAAGTATGTTTTATTCTGTTATGGCTCATGTGAAAAGTAAAAATATTAGTCTGTTAGTCCTGTATGACTGTTTGTGACCCCATGATCTGTAGCCTGGGGTCCTTTGTTCATGGGATTCTCCAGGGAAGAATACTGGAGTAAGTTGTCATTTCTTCATCCAGGGATCTTCTAGATCCAGGGATCAAACCCGGGTCTCCTGTATTGCAGGCAGATTCTTTACCATCTGAGACACCAAGGAAGCCCTATTACGAATCATATTGGGGGCTTAATAGAATAAATCATAACTAAAGAGGGGAATATATGTTTGCCAAACTTAAGCTTGAGATTCTTCTTTCTAATATCACAATTTACTATCTATAAGAACTGTAAAGCCGTTCATTGTTGATGGGAATGCAAAACAGTACATCTACTTTGAAAGAAAGTTTAGTGATTTCTTACCAAATTAGATACCCCTTATTATACAATTCACCAATTAAACTCCTTGGTATTTACCCAAAGGGCATGAAAATTTATGTTCACACAAAAACCTGCACGTGTTTTTTTATTGCTGATTTATTTATAATTGCCAAAACTTGGAAGAAACCAAGATTTGCTGTAGATGAATGCCCAGTAAGTGAAAGGATGGACAGTGGCACACACAGAGAATAGATACAGCACTATTAGTAAAAATAAATGAAATATCAAGCAATGGAAGGGATGGAAGAATCTTAAATCCATATTTCAAGTGAAATAAAGCAATCTGAAAAGTCTCCCTATATATGATTACAACAATATTCCAACTAAATCCTGTAAAAGCAAAATTATGGAGACAGAATAAAGATAAATGGTTCACAGTGCTGGGGTGAAAGTGGAAAGAAGCAATAAGCAGACAGATCAAAAAAATATTTTGTATGATACTATAATGTGGATTCATGTCACTCTGTTTGTTTAGATCCACATAATGTAAAATAGCCAAGAGTGAACCCTAATGTAAGCTGTGGAATTTGGATGATAGTCATGAATCTGTGTGGGTTTACCAATTTTATCAAATGTACCACTCTGGTGGGAGATGCTGATAAAAGAAGAGGCTTTGAATGTGTGTGAGCAAGGGATATATGAGAATTATTTATATATTCTATGACTTTGGCTGTAAACCTAAAGCTGCTTTCCAAAAATAAAGTAGTAAAAAAGAAAGAATTGAGGATACATTCTCTGTGCTTTGCCATGGGATTACACTCAAAGTTATGGAAAGAGAAGGTAAAATTATCAGCATTTATTGGGGATCAACTCCCGTTTAGTGAATATAAATCCATTACAATACTTACTTAAAGTTAGGCTTTTTAATTGTATCATTGATTTATTTAATTATGATATCTCTTTATGAGAAGACCGTTTCTGAAGAGGAATACCTTTAGATAACTGGAATTGGAAAAAAAACAGATGATACCTTATTTTTAATCTCCAATAAGGCTTTTTTTCCCTTTATGCATAATCTCTGATTATTCAGGAGTTATCTGATGGGTATAGGGAGAAACACACTTTAAAATAGCTTTCTATTGTATATGTCAGTAAATGCAACTAACAAATATTCAGCTTAAGATCCTTTTACTACAGAATTTTATAGATTGCTGCTCTTATTTCCTCTGCCTCTGAACACAAAACAAGGATGAGAAGATACAGAAAATGTTATGTACAAAAATGTTAAAGACACAGGATATCAGAACTAATTGTCAAGACCAAACAGGAAGATGGTCAACATCAATGAAAACTAAATTTCTAAAGAAGCCGTTACTTAAATGAGTATGATTTATTCCCCATTCTTTTGATAATGGAATTTCCTCAACTTTGCCAAAATGTAAGGGTAAAAGGTATGTAGGCAAAAGACCTATAAACGAAATGAAAGCTGTGTGAAAAAAAAAAAAAAAAAAACAACTTTCTTCTTAGATACACTTTTTCTCATATTACCTCCTAATATGTAGCTCCAGAGTCATACAATAGCTTGTATTACAGAGAATAACATATTAAGTTGTAATTTTCATGTTCACATGGAGGAGTGTTATATTCCAATAATATATAAATTTGAGAATGGTGTCTAATCTACTTTTAATGTTTAAATGGTATCTAATTTCTTTTTCTAATTAAATTTTAATAATATTAATTACATTCAAAGAAAGATAAAATTCTGCTCTACCCTTAGATCAATACATGGCTGATGCTATGTAGAACATTTTTTAATGAATAGAGATATTCTTGAACTACTAAAGCAAATCTACTAATATTCATAAGTTGTCCATATCCATTTAATTTGATAGAATAATGTAAGATAACAAGAGTATAGTTTATCTGTTGCTAAAAAATGAACAGATCAGAGGCAATTGTCAGTCCAGCTAAAGTCTGAAGTCTGAGAGTTATTAGGTACAAAAGAAAGCTGGCAGGAAGAATCTCCTGCTTCAAAACTCACTGATAGGGCTCTATAAGGATGGAAAATTGTGCAAAAGTGAACTCAAATAAAACTTCAACGGTGCCTAGAGTATGGGAGACATAACTTTAAACATGCATTTGAAGTCAAAGAATGCAACCAAATCACGCACGTCATGATCTTCACTGTGCAGAAATGCTTTGTGAAGCAAAGATCAAAGGATGCCAGATCATATTGTGAAATTATTTCCTGAAAGCAAGTAAGGAGAAACTAAGTAAATTAAAAATAAGAACATCCTCATGATCACAGTGATGTTTTGAATGTGGATATGTAAGTCTACACATGACATGAACGAGTGAAAGGGAATATTCTATTTGCTTAACAAGATTTCATTTTCTTTTTTTTTGTGTGTGTGGCAGTATATCACATTATTATTTGAATAGTGTTGTCCACTTGTCAAAATTACCTCTGGTTCTATCCAAAAATATATTCTCCTACTGATTGCTTCTTTGTCATATTCACTTTTTGAAAACACTGTAAGCTTTTCTGAACACAATCACTTTACTTAATGCTGTGATGAGGTGAGAAAAACAATGAACAGGGTCACTCAGGTATTTGTAGAAGGCATTTTGAACACCTGCTGGGAGAACTAGCATACTCTCAGATTAAAGTTTTGCTAAAGCTATAACAAAACAAATGTAAGTTAATTCAGTGTACTGTTGAGTAGGGAAGTAATTGAGGAACTACTAATGATGCAGGCTTTTTTACTGCAAAATTAACTGGGTACTCTCATTCACCGTGCCATGGAGATTTTCTATATAATTTGACAGACTCAGCTAACAGAATGGGTTCAGTCTGACAAGCAACACTTCTGTGGTACTAAACAATCAGTTCACACACAAATTGATTCAGCTTTCATTTGGAAACACAAAGATCAAAACCTGCTTGGAAAGAAGACTGCAGCAAGTGTGAAGACAGATTACAGGGTTACAATTAAACTATCTCAGTTTCTACTCAGAGATCAAAGGTCTCAGGAATTACAGTGACATGGCATTGACAATGCAGAAGAATTGCAGTTCTTCAGATCTGTTAAAATGCAGGCAATAGGGGAACATTGAAATACAGTGGTTATATATTTTCTAGAATTTTTCAGAGACCTTATTTCAAATATATAATCATTGTGGTATCAATTTAAATGTAACACAATGTCCCTCACTGGCTGATGTAGCCCGAAGTTTTCTGGTTACACATACATTTCAGAAAAATAATATTTCTAGATTGTGTTTCTTAGAGTGAAGAATCTGTTTTCTGCCAAGCTTGTAGTTGAGATGGTATGCTTCAATAGAAACATAAAAACATACCAGAGGCCTTTAAAAGTAAGCAATGATGAAAATCAACTTTTCAATATTTGGGAAAAGGATTTAAAAGGCAGAAATTATTGTCATGTAGACTGAGACATGTGATACGTAGTGAGGAGTAGAAAGATATAAAATAGAGGGCTTACTGAGAGTTGTGCATGCTTGTGTGTGTGTGATCAGTTGCTCAATCATGTCCAACTTTTTGTGACCACATGCACTGTATTCTGCAAGGCTCCACTGTCCATAGGATTTCCCAGGCAAGAAGACTGCAATAGGTAGTCATTTCCTACTCCAGGGGATCTTTTTGACCCAGGGATTACATTCACATCTCTTCCATCTCCTATATTGGCAAGTGGATTCTTTACCACTGTGGATCCTCTGAAACAAGTAAGTCAAGGAAAAAAAAAATATGCATATCAAGTCAAAAATGGTGGATAAGTACAGAACTATTCTTAGTAGAGAATGTTCATATCAGATTGCTTATTGATTACCATATTTAATGGATACCAAAGTGTAATATGTAGCAGAGTGTTCTCAAGTTTATAGAAAACACTAACCCCATCCTACTTCCGAACTTTATTTTGCTTCATAACAATTATTACCTCATAATATATAAAGAAGGTTGAACACCAAAAAATCAATTCTTTTGAACTGTGGTACTGCAGAAGACTTTTGAGAGTCCCTTGGACAGGCAAGATCAAACCAGTCCATCCTAAAAGAAATCAATCCTGAATATTCATTGGAAGGACTGATGCTGAAGCTGAAGTTCCAATACTTTGGCCACCTGATGAGAAGAACTGACTCATCAGAAAAGACTCTGATGCTGGGAAAGATTGAAGGTGGGAGGAGAAAGGGACAACAGAGGATGAGATGGTTGCATGGCATCACTGACTCAGTGGATGAGTTTGAGCAAGCTTCAGGAGATGATGTAGGGCAGGGAAGCCTGGCATGCTGCAGTCCATGGGGTTACGAAGAGTCAGACACTACTGAGCAACTGAACAACAAATACTGAGCCATATGCAACAAGCTTTAGCATCCATCCTCTCTGCCAAAACCTCACTGGATATTTGTTTTATTCTTCTCTCCCTCTCTACTCTTCTAAGGCCACACTAGTTTCCTTTATGATTAATACAAAGGCGTGCCCTCTCCCTCCTTGGAGTATTTGCAGTTGCTGTCCATTTTATTTGAAATGTTCTTTACCCGGATATTATATCACTTAATGCTTTGCAGCTATCTATCAAGTTTGGCCTGAGAGAAAGTAACATTTTAAATGTTATAAGCCACTCACTCCCTTCTTAGTGAATTCTATATATATTCCTAGATTTTTCATTTTTTTAGGGATTCTCTGGGGGGTCAGATGGTAAAGAGTGCTTGCAATGCAGTAGACTGAGGTGCCATCCTGAGTTGGGAAGATCCCCTGGAGGAAACATGGCCACCCTTTCCAGTATTCTTGCCTGGAGAATCCAATGGACAAAAGAGCCTGGAGAACTACAGTCCATGGGGTCGCAAAGAATCGGACATGACTGAGTGACTAATACACAGATTTTAAAAAAAAAATGTGGATTCTAATATATTTATTTTATTGAAGTATAGTTGACTTAAAGTAGCTCAGGTACACAGCAAAGTGATTCAGTTATACATACACACATGTATTATTTTTCAGATTATTTTCCCTTATAGGTTATTACAAGATATTGACTGTAGTGCCCTGTGCTATACTGTAAACCTTTGCTGCTTTTGTTTTCAGTTGCTCAGTTTTGTTCAGTTGCTCAGTTTTGTTCAGTTACTCAGTCGTGTCTGACTCTTTGTGACCCCATGGGCTGCAGCACTCCAGGCTTCCCTGTCCTTCACCAACTCCTGGAGCTTGTTTAATCTCTTGTCCATTGAGTTGGTGATGCCATGCAACCATCTCATCCTCTGCCGTCCCCTTCTCTTCCTGCCTTCAATCTTTCCCAGCATCTGGGTCTTTTACAATGAGTCAGTTCTTCACATCAGGTGGCCAAAGTATTGGACTTTCAGCTTCAGCATTAATCCTTCCAATGAATATTCAGTACTGATTTCCTTTAGGATTGACTGGTTGGATCTCCTTGCAGTCCAAGGGACTCTCAAGAGTCTTCTCCAACACCACAGTTCAAAAGCATCAATTCTTCGGTGCTCAGCCTTCTTCACAGTCCAACCCTCACATCCATGCATGACCACTGGAAAAATCATACCCTTGACTAGACGGACCATTGTTGGCAAAGTAATGTCTCTGTTTTTTAATATGTTCTTTGTTGCTTGTTGAGTATCTCTCTTTTTATTTTAGAAATCCAGTATTCTATTCATACAAGTGAAACAAGTGGAATCAAAGTGTCAACTTTTTAGCTAGGCAGATGTTTATAAGTTTTCAAATATATATATATATATATATATATATATATAATATTATATTATGCATACCATATATAAATATATGGATACAAAGTTATTCTCCTACGCTTGATAAAGGTTTGAGAAAGAACATGAAAAAGAAGAGATGGAGAAATTGGAAAATGTAATCTAAATGAATTGGGAGCTGCTGCTGCTAAGTCGCTTCAGTCATGTCTGACTCTGACCCCATAGATGGCAGCCCACCAGGCTCCACTGTCCCTGGGATTCTCCAGGCAAGAACACTGGAGTGGGTTGCCATTTCCTTCTCCAATGCATGAAAGTGAAAAGTGAAAGTGAAGTTGCTCAGTCGTGTCCCACTCTTCAAGACCCCATGGATTGCGGCCTACCAGGCTCCTCCATCCATGGGATTTTCCAGGCAAGAGTACTGGAGTGGGGTGCCATTGCCTTTTCTGGAATTAGGAGCACTGAATATGAAATAGAAAAGGTAAACAAACTAGGTAAAAGTAAAAGATCATAGTGCAGTCCAGCTGTTTTTAAACATGACTTCTCATTACAAACATATGTGGAGCTTAGAAGAAAAAAAAGACACCTGGGCATTTGTACGTTACAGAAAATTCTAAGATAATTCTGATATACATCTGGATTTTAAAAAATGATTACAGTTTTTTCTATTAAATGACAGTTTTGGCAATATAAAATTCTATTATTTTCTGCTAACCAATCAAGATACAATGGTATGAAGTTAATAATAGTTATATAATCACAATAGTGAAAGATGTTTATCAGTTTTCACAATCAATAGTTTGACAAAAATAAAAGATAATTACAATTGCAAGCCATAATGGAAATATGATTAACCTACCAATATAAAATAATTACAAGTTGGGTGGATAAGTAGAATGATGTGTTAAGTTGAAATGCATTCCTGCACATGTTCCCATCCACCTAGACAGTCTATATCTTTTGCTTGGTGCATTTAATCCATTTACATTTAAGGTAAATATCAATATGCATGATCCTATTACCATTTCCTTAAATATTTTGGTTTTACTTTGTGTAGGTCTTTTCCTTTTCTTGTGTTCCCTGCATAGAGAAGTTCCTTTAGCATTTGTCATAAAGCTGGTTTGGTGGTGCTTGATGCTTTTGAACTGTTGTGTTGGAGAAGACTCTTGAGAGTCCCTTGGACTACAAGGAGATCCAACCAGTCCATTCTGAAGGAGATCCAACCAGTCCATTCTGAAGGAGATCAGCCCTGAGATTTCTTTGGAAGGAATGATGCTAAAGCTGAAGCTCCAGTACTTTGGCCACCTCATGCGAAGAGTTGACTCATTAGGAAAGACTGATGCTGGGAGGGATTGGGGGCAGGAGGAGAAGGGGGCGACAGAGGATGAGATGGCTGGATGGCATCACTGACTCGATAGATGTGAGTCTGTGTGAACTCCGGAAGTTGGTGATGGACAGTGCCGGGGTCCAGCCCCGATGGATCCAGGGAATTCGAAGGGGAGATGGTTTCGGTGATCAGGATACAATAGAATTAAAGATATAAAGAGTGGTTAAATAAGGATAGCTCAGTGAGAAAATTCAGTGGAGAAAAGAGGCTGAATAACTTGGCTTACGTGGAAAGCTAATACAATTCCAAAATAAGGAATTTACGTCACCTACATAGGCCACAGGCGTCCTCCCGTTCTCCCGAAGGAGAGGAGGCACTAAGGCCTCCCTGGTCAGATCTTAGAAGCCCAGGCATAGTTAGTAGGCTTAACAAGCCTCCACGCTCCAATTCAGCCAGAAGGTGAGAGAAAGAACGACACGGGGAGACCAAGTTTTGGTGAACAAGGCCTGCACTTTATTTTCCAAAGTAGTTTTTATACCTTAAGTTGTGCATACAGTATAATGGGGGAAGGGGTAGAGTCCTCATTAAGCCAGGCTTTCTTCCTGCAAACTTATCATATGCAAAAGTTTAGGTGATTTGCATCATCTTCTGGCCCGGAGGCCTGTTAACATTTTAAGACCCTTTCTTCAGAAGACTTATTTTTCTCTAAAGGTGATTAGTCAGGCGCCACCCTCCAAAAGCATTAGATGAAGTTGCATTCCTATAGGGCAAAGGTGTGGTGGGCTATAACAAGAAAAAGAATTAACTCAAGGATCCAAGGTTAAAAACATTAAGGCTACTACTTACACCAATTGTATTAATCAATACACTGCCAGGGGCACAGCAGGTATGGGATATGGAAACTTAGCAGCAAACATTGGCCCAACAAGTGAAAAACCCTTCACGAATACAATTTCTAATCAATCTTTTAACTGCTCAAAGGAATCTGTATTTAGACAGTTTAAACACTCTTGTCACGCCCAGGAACTTTATTAACTGTAGCTATAAGTTAACTCTTTTTTCAGAGAGAGGTGGTGGGGGACAGCCCCCCATAAAGTCAGAGGTGTAGGTGAGAGCACAAAGCAGAAAGTAGGCAGACTCTGGTTTTGGGGGTAGATGCTCGAGAATTTCCAGGGGGACTCCTGAGGCTCAATCCCGCCTTTGCGTATGCCGAGCCTCCTTCGTTATAACCTTTGCCACAGGCGGAGTTCCTCACTCTGGCTCCCGGCAGACAGAGGCCTGGCGTGCTGCAATTCATGGGGTCGTAAAGAGTAGGACACAACTGAGCGACTGAACTGAACTGAACTGAACTAAATTCTCTTAAATGTTCCTTGTCTGGAAAGCTTTTGATTTCTTCATCAAATCTGAATAAGAATCTTACTGGGTAGAGTGTTTTTGATTGTAGGTTCTTCTCTTCCATCACTTTAAATATATCTTGCCATTCCCTTCTGGCTTGTAGAGTCTGTGTTGAAAAATCAGCTGATAACCTGAGAGTTTCCTTGTATGTTGTCATTTTTCCCTGTTGCTTTTAATACTTTATCTTTGTCTTTGATTTTTGTCAGTTTGATTACTGTGTTTCTCAGTGTATTCCTCCTTGGGTGTATCCTGCCTGGGACTCTCTGTGCTTCCAGGATTTGGCTGACTACTTCCTTTCCCATGTTAGGTAAGTTTTCAGCTATTGTCTTGTCAAATATTTTCTTGGGTCCTTTCTCTCTCTCTTCTCCTTCTGAGACCCCTATAGTGTGAATGTTGGTGTATTTAATGTTGTCTCAGAGGTCTCTTAGGCAGTCTTCTTCTTCTTCTATTTTATTTTTTTCATTATTTCTTCTATATTCTGTTCTGAGGCAGTAATTTCCACCATTCTATCCTTCAGGTCATTTATCTAGTCTTTTGTTTCAGTCATTCTGCTATTGATTCCTTCTAGTGTGTGTGTGTGTGTGTATATATATATATATATGTATATATATATATATATATATATATATATTATTGTTTTGTTTTGTTTTTAGTTCTTCTAGGTCTTTGGTAAACACTTCTTACATGTTCTCTATTCTGTTTCCAAGATCTTGGATCATCTTCACCATCTTTATTCTGAATTCTTTTTCTGGAAGGTTGCCTATCTCCACTTTAGTTGTTTTTCTGGGATTTTATCTTATCCCTTCATCTGGAGCATAACTCTCTGCTTTTTCATCCTGATTGACTTTTTGTAGTGTTGTTTTATTCTAGTCATCTGTGGGATTGTGGTTCTTCTTTCCTCTTCTGTCTGCCCTCTGGTGGATGAGGCTAAGAGGCTTCTGTAAGCTTCCTGATAAGAAGAAAAAACTGGACCTGCTCTGGTGGGCAGGTCCATACTCTAAACTTTAATCCAATTATCTGCTGATAGGTGGAGTTGCCTTCACTTGTTAGTTGTTTGGCCTGAGGTGACCTAGTCCTGGGGTCTACCTCCTCTCTGATAGAGTTAATGGCGTCCTCCAAGAAGACTTACAACAAGCAGCATCATCCAGGTCTTCTGCTGCCAGAACTCCATCCCTGTGGTAAGCCCCTGCTAACTCATGTCTCCCCAGGAGACCTTCCAGCACTAGCAGGTAGGTCTGCTTCAGTCCCCTATGAGGTCACTGCTCTTTCCCCTGGGTCTTGGTTTGCATAAGGTTTTGTTTGCGCCCTCCAAGAGTGGAGCCTCTGTTTCCTCCAGGCCTGTGGATGTACTATAATCGAATCCTACTTCCTTTAAGATTTGATTCCCTGGAGATTCACAGTCCCATTGTCAGATCCCCAGGCTGGGACGCTTGATATAAGTCTCAGAACATTTAAAGCAGTGGGAGAACATCTTTGGTACTACGGTATTCCAGTCTGTGGGTCACCCACCCAGCAGGTATGGGACTTGATTTGATCATGATTGCACCCTTCCTATCATCTTGTTCCAGCTTATTCTTTGTCTTGTTCAAAGCATCCTCCTGGCTGTTCAACAGTTGCAATTCTGGTGTTCTC
Source organism: Bos indicus (assembly GCF_029378745.1). Taxonomy (NCBI): domain Eukaryota; kingdom Metazoa; phylum Chordata; class Mammalia; order Artiodactyla; family Bovidae; genus Bos; species Bos indicus. Next base: position 7,493,126 of record NC_091771.1, read on the forward strand.
ACAAGAGATGAGAGTAAGTCTTTCTAACTCATCACCTTGAACCAGCTCCCTGAGACTTGCTTATTACCCCCTAGATATTTTTTATGTAGTAGCTTTTATCATTGAAAATATATAATTTGGATATTATTCTAGGTGTCATAGTATATATTTCATAAGTGCAGGTATTTTGTCTGTTTTGCACATTGCTAACAGGTGATGCTAATAGTGTCCATGTTAAGCACATAGCAAATTCTCTGTAAACTTTGCTTGAAGAAATATATTCACATTTCATAAGAGTTGTATACCTGTAACTATCTTTCTCTCAATAATAAAACATTTTAGATAGGGATATATTTTATTTGTTTATTTCAGGCTTAGTTTTCTGTTATATGAGACCCACATGAATAATTATTTAATATGCAAGTTTTATTGGCAGACACTGAAAACTAGCAACATGTGGTCCAGTAATGAACTTCATTTGACTTTGATAATATTGACTTAAATAATTTATTTATTAACCAATATTTATAAATGTATTTCAGTTAAAAATCCATGTATTACATAGTAAAACTGGACTTCTGTCACTCATGCTACTAATCAATTACTGTGAACTATTAGCTGCCTAATCTAGAAAATACTTATGCCCACTAGTTAAAAATAGCCTCCCTCCCCAACTCATTTTATTAATTTATATTATTCGTCTTGTTTTCTTGATATTTTAGTTTGTAACCTCTGGTATAATTAATTGAAAAGTTGAGAAGAATGCAGAAATATTATTTTCACTATGTATTTTAATCTCCCCAGGAAAATTGGTTTCAAATTATTTCTATTTTAAAATGGAATATAATTACTTGTTGATAGAAAAACTTTACTTGCTGTATTAACATGCATATTTTAATAATATTTATAATTATTTTCTGTTTGTCAATTAAGTATATTAGTTAATTCAATACATTAATTAACTTCAGCTTCCTAAATTAATTAAATCTAAAACATTACAAAGAGTCCTGTTGTTTTTGATTAGTGAATGGCCTTAAGAAAACCTGGACAAGAAACACAGGAGCAGAGCAATAGGATTTGGAGTCTGGAAAACATGAACAGAGGTTGGTTAACTTGATGTGTTCTTTAGTGTTGGTATTTTTTTCAACCCATTTTAGTGGAAATATAATGCTATGACAGTTTTTCAGAGTAAGCTGAAAATACATTAGAAATCATTTGAAAGTGTAATGAGAGATATCTATATGTTCACGAACTAAGTGAACTTGAAGGTAGGCCAATCCTTTTTCTGGCTCCATTTCAGACTTAAAATCTGTATTAGAAACTTTCTAAGACCTTGATTTTACCTCTAGAAAGCTGGAAACATTCAAAGGAATGATTTAAATTTTACTGTATATCTGCATGTTTATGTTATTGTGTAGAAACATGTACAATGTTTGAAATTTGTTGATGCCATCGTTCTAACAAAGAGCATAGCAAGAGTGATTTAGAAGAGGCAATTATATTTATGGGAGCTAATGTCCTTGAGAAAATAAAAGTATATGATTCTAAAGCTTGGAAAAAAGGAAAACTGCTTCTTTATTAATAGTTTATTCATTTTGGCTGCATCAGGTCTCAGCTGAATCATGTGGGATCTTCATTTCATAGTGTAGGATTTCTCATTGCAAGGACTCTAGTTGTGGCACAGAGGCTCCAGAGGACATGGGCACAGTAGTTGCTCCATGGTATATGGGATCTTAGTTCTCTGACAAGGGATCAAGCCCACATCCCCCAGTGTGCAAGGGAGATTCTTAGTCACTAGGCTACCAGAGAATTCCAGAGGAAAGTTTCTTATGAGAATCACGAGAAACAGGAAGGAAGGCAGAAAATGTGGATAAGATGAAAGTAATTTGACATACTTGGTTCAAGGAAAATTAGGTCATCACTAAGCAACCAAGTTTATATCTGTGTATATACGTATTGTCACATCTATATTTTAGGTAGTCTTAGGAGGCCTTACAAATAGCTGAGGAAAGAAGAGAAGCTAAAGACAAAGGAGAAAAGGAAAGATACACCCATTTGAAGGCAGAGTTCCAAAGAATAGCAAGGAGAGATAAGAAAGCCTTCTTCAGTGATCAGTGCAAAGGAATAAAGGAAAACAATAGAATGGGAAAGACTAGAGACCTCTTCAAGAAAATTAGAGATAACAAAGCACTATATGTTGACAAAGGATTATGTCAAGGCTGTATATTGTCACCCTGCTTATTTAAGTCATATGCAGAGTACATCATGTGAAATGCTGGGCTGACTGAAGCACAATCTGGAATCAACATTGCCGGGAGAAATATCAATAACCTCAGATACACAGATGACACCATCTTTATGGCAGAAAGCAAAGAAGAACTAAAGAGCCTCTTGATGAAAGTGAAAGAGGAGAGTGAAAAAGTTGGCTTAAAATTCAACACTCAGAAAAATAAGATCATAGCATCCAGTCCCATCACTTCATGGCAAATTGATGGGGAAACAATAGAAAGAGTCATAGACTTCATTTTTTGGGCTCCAAAATCACTGTATAAGGTGACTGCAGCCATGAAATTAAACTTACTCCTTTGAAGAAAAGCTATCACCAACCTAGACAACATATAAAAAAGCAGAGACATTACTTTGCTGACAAAGATCTGTCTAGTCAGAGCTTTTTTTTTTTTTTTTCCCCCCCAGTGGTCATGTATGGATGTAAGAGTTGGACTATGAAGAAAGCTGAACACCAAGAATTGATGCTTTTGAACTGTGGAGTTGCAGAAGACTCAAGAGTCCCTTGGACTGCAAGGAGATTCAACCAGTCCATCATAAAGGAAATCATTCCTGAATATTCATTGGAAGGACTGATGCTGAAGCTGAAACCCCAGTACTTTGGCCACCTGTTGTGAGTAACTGACTCACCAGAAAAGGGCATGATATTTGGAATGACTGAAGGCAGGAGGAGAAAGGGACAACAGAGGATGAGATAGTTGGATGGCATCAGCAACTCAATGGACATGAGTTTGAGTAAGTCCCAGGAGTTGGTGATGGACAGGGATCCTGCAATGCTATAGTCCATGGGGTCGCAGACTCAGATACGACTGAGCGACTGAACTGAAGGCAACAGCATCCACTCAGAGTGAGAAGTGAGAAAAAATATTGGAGATTTAAGGGGGGAAAAGACAGTATGAAAATAGATGTAGAATTGGGCAAGTACACATCATCGTGAAGGAAAATAGGATTGCTAGGCAGTGTTGTTACTATCTGGGATTTTGTTGGTGATGGACAGGGAGGCCTGGTGTGCTGCAATTCATGGGGTCACAAAGAGTCAGACATGACTGAGAGACTGAACTGAACTGACTGAGAGATCACTCAACATAAATGTGTGATTTTCCCCAGCTATAATCAGTTTCACAGGTGCCAGTGCAGCCTAGGCTAACTTTAATATTAATAATTACTAATGATTATTGTATTATGTGGACTAATTACTTCAAAAATATAAATTAATTGACAACATTAACCTGCTGAGATAGGTATGATAATTGATCCAATATCACAAATGAGATATAGAGATTGAACTTGGAAATATGTTTGGGTTTATCCAGTGTGAAATTGGAGAAGGCAATGGCACCCCACTCCAGTACTCTTGCCTGGAAAATCCCATGGATGGAGGAGCCTGGTGGGCTGCAGTCCATGGGGTCACGAAGAGTCGGACATGACTGAACGACTTCATTTTCACTTTTTGCTTTCATGCATTGGAGAAGAAAATGGCAACCCACTCCAGTGTTCTTGCCTGGAGAATCCCAGGGTCGGGGGAGCCTGGTGGGCTGCCATCTATGGGGTCGCACAGAGTCGGAGATGACTGAAGTGACTTAGCAGCAGCAGCAGTGTGAAATGGAATGAAGGAGGAGCAGCTATGTGAGGAATGTAGTGATTCCTAGAGCAAGTGAATGATGAGATTTAAGTAGAGAGAGGGATAATTTATCTAACTATAAGATATAGAATGGCTATTAAGCAGATTGGTTCCCTTCAAATAAGTAGCTGATTGTGAAATATTGAAAAGATGTTTGGAAGTAATCTTGTCAAGGCACAGTGAGGCCTGAGATGAGAAATAGAAGGAAAAGAAAGGAAAATATTGGGTAAAGGGTCATGACTTTTAATACATAGGGATTGAGAGAGGAAAATGGTTAGAAAAGAGGAGTGATCTTGAATGCGGAGGAGTAACTGAGAAATCAACACTAAGTGTAGCATTCCAAGTTTCTATCTAAATTTAGAATTGCAACATTTAAAATGAAATGTTGCAAAACCTCTCAGTACTCTTGGAGAGTCATTCAAAGTTGTTTAATTAAATATGGTAGTATTATATATGAATACCATGAGGCATGTTGGTCATAACAATGTAATTTAATGCAGGTGTGTGTTTATCTCAAATACCGGATTCTGTCAGAGTTATGATTCTCCAGTTAATAGTTTAAAAAAACAAAACAAAACAAGACATGGGTGTGATATAGTGGTAAGCTATGTGGAAGTTTCCTAAATCAAAGGAAAGGTTGACAATTTTTAGTGGAAAAGATAGAACTCATACGATCTTAGAGGTAGAAATAATTCATCAGTTTTTCCTATATTTATCCACTTGATGCCATTTCAACTTTTATTCTATTTCTCCTCACTTTTCTCAAAATTAAACTTCTTTAAATATATTTGTCTAATAGATGGTTAAGCCATGATAGTGAGAGGAAGTGTCTGGGAAAAGAAGCCATCATGACCCTTTAAATTTAGGATAGGATATATAATGCTGCAGTAACAACTTAAAAATGCTAGGGATTTAATACAGCAAAAGTGTAATTTGTACTTACACGACATAGCCAAAGGCTGTTGGCAATGAGTTTGTACTCATTCTATTCACATAGGAGCCAGGATCACAGAAGATTCACTATCTCAGATATTGCAACTGCTGTAGACAGCTTTCATGTTTGTCTTGACAGATGAAGAGAGTATGGATAAGTTTGTACTGGCATTTAATTTTATTTGTAAAGAAATATTACATGTTCCATTTACTTATCTTTCACTGGTTAAATTGTCTCATGGGCTCATGCAACATCAAAGTGAAAATTTTCTTGGCCAGAGAGATCTTGCTGAGTGCCAGTAATGTCTACCACAGACCCTGTAGCTTCTAAAGGTGATTAAGGGAGTAAATTACTGCCTTGAGAAAAGGGGGAATGGACACTGGGAAACAACTGTTTACTATACAAATACTGTAAAAATTGACAGTCAAATTTAGTATGTAATTGGTACACAGGGCAGATTTTTTTATATCCATTATAGAAGCAGACATAAAGATAACTTGAACAATCATGAGTGGCATAGCCCATTTCTTCTTGACACTCTTTCATTGCTCTTTAGTTAAATAAAATTATTTTTAATCCTTTGTGTCCAAGATCAAGGGTACAAATTCTGTGCATCATTTTCCAAATTCTTTACCTGTTCTCTGCTCTTATTTCATTTACACGTAACTTTAACTCTAGTATCAGCATTTGTAACATAATTAGCTGTTATTTTTTATTGTCTTCTAAAAAATAATGAAAGTACCTAAAGTTTCATTAGGTACTTTGAATAGTGAGCACAGAAGCATGTATATTTAATAAAGAATAATGAATGCATTATCAATCTTTTAATTTTAAGGCTTGACTCTGTTACTTGTAGAATACCTCTGGATTGTTAATTATTTGTAATTTGCAATGTTTTTAGAACTAATCCAATTTTACTCATTTATATCTACAAGTTGACCCAAATTTTTCAGATGATATTTATGCTGCTGTTTTTAAGTATGAGATGCATTCTATTTGCTAGTGTTTTGTTTTAAGGATAAGTGATTCAATGATTTAAAGCTGTTTCCTCTGTTATTTTTAAACAAATGAATACTAAAACTTCCTCGATTTTTTACAATAGGTTTGTTACTATTTTAATATTCATTTTCAATGTTTTTCTTTTCAAATTTCCAATTTTATTGTAAATGTAAAGCTCTTTCATCAATAAATAATTTGTATAAATCCATACCTAAAATCTGATTGTAACAGAGAAACATAAACTTGAAATCCTGGCAATAGATTGTTACTGAAGAACAGTATATCTAAAAGTATAATAGCTTTTTATATCAATAGTTAAAGATTCAATGTTGTTCAAAAATAATTATTTTCTGTAAATCCTTGTCCAAGTTATCCTGTAAAACATTTGTCTGATCAACACGAGAAAAAAACATCTTCAGATAATGTATGTGTCTCATACAATGGACATTTCATCCACTGTAATAGAATCCCAGTTTTTTTTTTTTTTTCTTTAAAAGTCTTGAAGAAAAAATCTGAAAAAAAAGTATTTAAATATAATTGCAAGTAGTCATTTCCTACATAAGTCCATCTTGTATGGAATATACTTAGATTTGTCAGTCTTTTGTGATCCCTATCCTTTTCACAAATGAGGTTTTATATTGAACTCTATTGAATTTTCTCCATTTAAAACAGTTTAAAAAGGTGCTTTCCAAACAAAATATAGCATTGCTTATTATTTTTACACATACAACATGTCTTCCCTTTTAATTTGTTCCCTATTAGCTGCCATCTATGGGGTCACACAGAGTCAGACAAGACTGAAGCAACTTAGCAGCAGCAGCAGCATGTTTTCATTCACTTCATTTCATCTGTAGTTTTATCATACCTCAATAATCTCATATTATCATTGATATATAAAGTCAAATCTCTAATATTTCTTATCCTAGATGGATATGTGATTTCTTTTTGACTTATTCAACTTTAAGTTTGCTCTATAACTCTGGGCCTATTAACTCAACTAAAACCATATTGATCAACCACCAACCAAAAGCACTCACTTTTCACTCACAAAATTTTCACTCACTTCTTTAAAATATTCTAAATAACTCTTGCATTTATTATCAAGTTTGCATGTATGGAATTGAGCAGGATTCTGTGGAGTTTTCCTGGACCAAATCCCCATGAATTCTGCCCCTTGTTTATAGAAAGGATATAGCTTTCTGCCTCTACCATAAATTCTAAAAAGAAAATTTAATGAGAGAAGTATGATAGTGCAGAAACCAAGACAAGCGGTCTAGGAAGACAAAGTAGTAATAGTTTAGCCATAAGACAAAGCCAAGGACATTTAGGTACTCTTCCAAAGCTATAGAGCTGTATCTTTAGTTGTTCCGCAGATATACTAAAACCCTCACCAGCTGGAAGAAGATAACTAACTGTTTAATGACCATGAGCACTTATCTCCCAGACCTGAATTTTGATAATACTGACCCTGTGAACTCACTTATTACTTCACCATCCATCAAACAGAAGGATGTACACCAGCTAATCAGGCATTCCTCTCCCTCACCTTGCCTTTAAGACCCTACAGTGAAAGTCATCAGGGAGGTTGGGTCTTTTGAGCATGAGCTGTGTGTTATCCTTGCTTGGTCTTGCCATAAACACTGTACTTTCTTTCACCACAGCCTTGCATCAGGACATTGGCTTTTTTGTGCAAAAGGCTAATGGATGCATGTTTGGTTTGCTGACATGGATAATATCTTAGTCATCTTCCCCAGATGCCATTTTACTGTGGTCAACATCTACTAATATTTATTTAATAAAAATGTATTTGCATATAACTTATATGTACTTTTGGTTTACTTCTACCACTGTACATGTTGTTCAGTGAGCAAGTCATGTCCAATTCTTCACAACCCCATAAACTGTAGCAGGCCAGGCTTTCCTGTCCTTCACCTTACATAAGTAATCATAAACTTTCCTTTACGCACAGATCCATATAGAAATCTACAACAATAAGTGCTCCATAATTAGGAAAATTAGGAAGGACTGATGTTGAAGCTGAAACTCCAATATTTTGGCCACCTGATGCGAAGTGCTGACTCATTTGAAAAGACCTTGATGTTGAGAAAGATTGAAGGCTGCCTTCAGGAGAAGGGGACGACAGAGGATGAGATGGCTGGATGGTATCACTGACTCAATGGACATGAGTTTGGGTAAATTCCAGGAGTTGCTGATGGACAGGGAGGCCTGGCTGCTGCGATTCATGGGGTTGCAGAGTTGGACATGACTGAGCAACTGAACTGAACTGAATTAGGAAAATGATCATAGAGAAATTTAATTTTACTGTATATATAAAGGGAGAAGGCAATGGCACCCCACTCCAGTACTCTTGCCTGGAAAATCCCATGGATGGAGGAGCCTAGTAGGCTGCAGTCCATGGGGTCGCTAAGAGTCGGACACGACTGAGCGACTTCACTTTCACTTTTCACTTTCATGTATTGGAGAAAGAAATGGCAACCCACCCCAGTGTTCTTGCCTGGAGAATCCCAGGGATGGGGGACCCTGGTGGGCTGCCGTCTATGGGGTCACACAGAGTCGGGCACGACTGAAGTGACTTAACAGTACATATAAAGAGTTGTTTAAACTTACCTTAGTCTTCTCAGGCTGTTATAACAAAATATCATATTATAGGTGGGTTAAACAATGAAACTTTATTTCCTTACAGTTCCAGAGACTGGAAGTCCAAGACCAAGGTGCCAGCAAAGATGATTTCTGAAGAGAACACGTTTTCAGGTTTCAGACAGTCACCTTCTTGCTTTATACTCGCATGATCTCTTATTAGTAGGGAAAGAGAGAGAAGGAGTGCACACTCCGGTTTCTCTTCTTTTAAGAAACAAATCCTATCAGAGCAGTACTTCACTCTTATGATTTCATTTAACCTTAATTATTTTCTTACTCCAGATATAGACACACTGGTGGCTTGGGCTTCAACATATTAATTTTGGAGGGGCACATACATTCAATCCATAGCACAAAATTTAAAGTTGGTAATAAAGTTGATTGTATAAGTTATTCTAAAACACAATTGGAGAAGGAAATGGCAACCCACTCCAGTACTCTTGCCTGGAAAATCCCATGGACAGAGGAGCCTGGTAGGCTACAGTCCATAGGGTCGCAAAGAGTCAGACATGACTGAGCGACTTGTCAATGTCAAAACACAATACATCTTGAAAAGTAGTTAGCTATTAAAATTACATATAAAATTGTATTCTGATTAAGAAATATTGTTTAGAAATTTTTGATTCAAATATAACATTATAGGAATATACATATGTAGTTTGAAGATTTCTATTTTGTTATATAGACTGCATACATGCTAAGCTGCTTCAGTCATGTTTGACTCTTCATGACCATCTGGACCATAGCCCAACAGGCTCCTCTGTCCATGGGATTCTCCAGGACAGAACACTGGAGTGGGTTGCTGAAGGGTGAAGATCCCTTCAGGCGATCTTCCTCACCCAGGGACTGAACCCATGTCTCTTATGTATCCTGCATTGACAGGCAGGTTCTTTACCACTAGCACCACCTGGGAAGCCCTTTATTATGTAAATCTTATTTATAAAAAATGCCCTGTCCTTAGTTTGAAACTATAACCACATTTTTTGAAAAGTATTTTGACATCTCTATGGTAAATAGAGATGAATCAACCTATATTTATGATATGAAACTTAAATAAAAATATGACTTTACATGACAATATTTTAAACCACATGCCTAAGGTCATTTCAAAGTAGTTAAGTGAAATACAACAGACTTTAAATACTTCCTTCAAAATAAGTAATCTTATATTCATTAATAGTAGTCCTTATTTCATACTTTTAAAAAAAAGGTTATTCATAATTAAGAGAAAAGAATATCAAATGGTTCAAATATAAATTAAATTATTGACTATTATTTACATTGTGGAAAGAAAGCTAGAATAGTAGTTTCAAATATAAATACATACTTGTATCACAATAATTAACAAAATAGCTATGGAACTTATGTTTGTTTAATAGATATAGGTAATGTTTGAAAGGAGTGTCAGAGACTATACTATTCCTATAATATTGAGAAGAAAAGTAAGCCTATTACTCCACCCAAATTTGCACACCAAAATTGGTTAATATACAGGTGGTGGTGAGAAAAATAGAATTTGGGGAGACAATGAATCCCTTTACAAGAAAGGAGATTATTACTGCTTTCTAAAAGAAAAAGGAATATTAAAAAAGAGAAGTTAAAGTCAAATATAAAAAAAGGAAGAAAAGTTAAAAGAAAAGCAACAGAGGTCAGAAGCTGAAAGGATGAGAGATCTGGAGATTTACTATGAGCCACTGCAAATTATAAAACATACATGAGTAGAAAGGTTTTTGAGCTTAATATTTCTTTGAAGTATTTCCCTTTTCCTACCTGCAGAATATAGTTATAAAGATGTTTCCAATAAAATTGTTTTTGTTGTTGGATATGTATGTATGTGCACTTGTATGTTACAGGTAGATTGATGAAAAGATAACATACTGGCATGATTCTGTAAGTGATATCAACATGTTCCAGGTTTATTTAGGTTACGTGACACAAAAGCCAAAAATTTCAGATGGCAGGGAATTGTTGGTTAACAAAAATAAGTAGAAAGTACTAAAACTGGATAGAAACACAGAGAATTTATAATTGGCAGGTCAAAAATAGATCGAGAAAAACATTATAAAATCAAAATCCACTGACAAAGCTGCCTAAGTTATGACTCCACCCCTTTCCCATTCCAGTTTTCTTCAATCCTTTATTTTGCTGATCTTGTAACTTATGTTTATTTAATTCAAGTAATATTGTGGAGGGAATCTATAGACAAAATGACTTGTGCTGGTCAGAGAAATGGACATTTCAGAAATTTCTGGACAGATGACTAGGGAAAACTATCCCAATTTACTGGCAATGAATTAGACCTTTAAAACTTTGGCAAAAAGTAAGTAAATGGAAAGTAAAGAAGCTCTAAGAATATTTGAAGTTGACTATTCTATCACTTCATTGGAGGGGGCTTAAAAGCAAAATTGTGGAAAACAGAATTTTTTTCCCCCTCATGAATAGTTTATGAATTCTGATTAGTATTTATTACACCTGGCTAAAAATTTCCTCTAACTATGCTATGAACTAATTAAAAATTATTTAAAAAATTGGCATTTATTCTGATTAAGTGTTTGACACGTTGAATAATTGATTTCAGAGAGCAGGTGTCTTCTCAATAGCTACTCTTTTTTTTAAGATTGTATTAAATCTTTTATTGATTACACATGATAATGGATGATAGACATTTCATTCCCATCTGTAACTTTATCTGGTATTGTTATTTCTGTTCACAGCAATGCCGCTGAACTATGATGAGACTGAATTAAAAGAATTCTAATGGTGTCTTTAACAGTCCTAATCAGAGAGAGTAGACTTCAGAAAAAAGAAAAAGTGGATGAGTGAAGGATTTTAAAAACTGCTCAACATGTCAAATCCTCTTGATTTTCTGGAGAATAGCTAGAAAGATACGTAGAAGCAAGAGATTCTTCAAAATCTTATCTTTTTACTTCTTTATTCTACTAACAGAAATTAAGATCTCTAGCTAGAGAACATAGAAAATTATAAAAATTTTAAAATGCCACAGTAGAGGATATTGGAAAACATATCTAATATTTTCTCTGGAAAAAATGTTATCTTTATTGTCTTAATCAAGAAAAAATTCTGCCCTCTGTCCTGGAGGGAGACATTATGTCTTCCAAAGATGTGTGCTATAGGAACATTTTTGATCAATGTTTCTGTTGAGAAACTTGAGACTTACCAAGTTGTAAGACACATGAAGAGCTGTTCCCCAATGAATAAATCTACCATGAATATGAATGTGGATAACTGCCCTTCGGGAAATATTAGACTTCATAAGAAATCTAGAAATTAGGATTACTATGTTTGTTTTGCAAAAGTTTTCAGAGATATTTCTTTCTGTTTTTAAAATGTGTATATTTAATCAATTATATATGAATATGCATGTTATGTTAATAAAATAATAAATGGCTTAAAATAAAAGTAAATCTTTAAAAATACCAGAAAGAAAAGCTAGCACCTGAGAATCAACGATCTGAGAAATTATCTGCAATATATATCGCAAAAGTAATATTTTTATTTTTATATAAGTAGAGTATTCACAGGACCTAAAAATTCATTCATGAATACTAAATTCCATGTGCAAAATAATTACATAATCTCAGTATTATTAGAAATTAAAGAAATGCATATATAAATAATGAATTGTCACTCAAATTTTCAAAGATTTTTTTTTTTTTTTTTTAGAAAGATGGTGATGATAACCGTGTATGCAAGACAACAAAGAGACACAGGTGTATAGAACAGTCTTTTGGACTCTGTGGGAGAGGGAGAGGGTGGGATGATTTGGGAAAATGGCATTGAAACATGTATAATATCATATATGAAACGAATCACCAGTGCAGTTCAATGCATGATACAGGATGCTCAGGGCTGATGCACTGGGATGACCCAGAGTGATGGTATGGGGAGGGAGGTGGAGGGGGGTTCAGGATGGGGAACATGTATACACCCATGGCAGATTCATGTTGAAGTATGGCAAAACCAATACAATATTGTAAAATAAAAAAAAAAAAAAAAGATTTTTTTAAAGGTTAATACTCAAATGTATCAGACAGATGAATCTCTCTTACAATCAATACAACTGTATATCATTACAGGTTATGAGAACATTTCATAATTAATTAAGAATCTTTTTTTTTTCCAATTGCTTTTTCTTTATTGTATTTTAGAAAATCAAAAGTAGCATTGGTGGTAGCCTTAATATAATGAGATGAGTTAATTCAAATGTTATGCTTCCAAGTCTGACAAAATATTACCTAGGACGATTGCACAGTACATTTTAATATATTTTAAAGTGGAAAACACTGTAATACAAATAAAATACAATTATTCATTTGAATTTCCTCCAAAATCTGACAAAGTCCCTTAAGAAAATACTTTAATGAAGCAACTTTGGGAAAAGTTCCAATGAAAGAAAACCACCAAAGCCCATTCTAATTTCCTTATTTCTTTCAATGAAGTACCTGCTTGTATATAACTGATAATTACATTTTAATAGGTTGTTAATAAATAAATTATAGGAAATAGTATTCCTTTGTGAAAGCACTATACCGAATGGGTTCTGCTTTAAAAATCAGTGACATGATGGTGCTACATTCCAGCAAAGTTAAACTCTAGCGTTGTAAGCTTTGAGTTATTCTGTAGCAAAACATTAATTCAAATACAGTGCAGCTCCTCAATGAGAAGGTAAGGTAAAATTCCCGATGGTTTCAAAATTTTCTGTCATCAACACATTTTTTGACATTTGGCCAGTTCTACACATACCCTAACTCACATCTTTATAATTATCTATTTCGAATGCTATTATTTATCAGTGTCATTTTACTGAAAATTTCTTTTGTTTGCATAAAACTGTACTGTGTGTGGCATGATGGGAGGGTAATATCAACCCGAGGCAATTAATTAAGAATCTTAAGTAGTATGCTTTGAACCAGTATTTTTATTTCTATAATATTCTATTTATTTTATATTTAAAATGTTCAAAATGATATATGACATATAATCATCTAAAGTGAGAAATTTTAAACAATATTATGTACAGTTATTGGGATTGGTTTAAAATAGTTATTATGAAAAGGGTAAGCATGTATAGAATGCTTTGTATTTTATAAGCAGAGTGTGTGTGTATGTAGTTTATTTAATCAGAATAATTATGTATATGCTGCTGCTGCTAAGTTGCTTTAGTCGTGTCCAACTCTGTGCGACCCCATAGACGGCAGCCCACCAGGCTCCCCCATCCCTGGGAGTCTCCAGGCAAGAACACTGGAGTGTGTTGCCATTTCCTTCTCCAATGCATGCAAGTGAAAAGTGAAAGTGAAGTCGTTCAGTCGTGTCCGACTCTTAGGGACCCCACGGACTGCAGCCTTCCAGGCTCCTGTGTCCATGGGATTCTCCAGGCAAGAGTACTGGAGTGGGGTGCCATTGCCTTCTCCAAAATAATGTATACAGATAAATATAATTATTTTTATGTTAAAGGAAAGAAATCAGGTTTGGAGAGATTAAATGACATGTCCCAAATATATGTGCTGAAGTTGGAAGTTTATCCCCAGTTTGTAAGACTTCAAAACTTGTGCTTTTGAGTATCACAAATAATTCAATCTTTAACTAAGATAAAATGCAATACAATTCTAGAGAAAAATTTGGAAAAATCAACACAGCCTATCAAATAAAAGTAAACAATTGAAAGTATAGAATGTAAATGTAATCATTTTTGTATTTATATTCAGAAATATAAATTCTGAATTTATATTCAGAAATACAAATTCTGAATTTATATTCAGAAATATTTTTGCTATTTAATCCTAGATGTCTAGACTATATGGTCTTAAATATTATTATTTTAATAAAACTCATAATAAGATGACATATATTTTAAATTTAAAATTATTATTTAGTTTGAATAAAACAATGTATACAATGAATAAATGATCAAATCCCAAGTAGTATCTGAATCAGACAATACAATTAGCAAATAATTTCGGTGAATATTTATTCCGCTAATAGGGTTAAACATTTGTTTAAAGATGATGACCTAGTTTCATTAGCATCATCACTGCATGTAAACAGTGTGATTATTCTCACAAATATTGTAGAATTGTGCACATTTTAAACATCACAGCAGGACTCTGTAATCATGGCAGAAAGTCCTTCTAAAATGAACTGTTTCTTTCCTAATAGAACCACAAGTAGATAAATGAAGATAAAGTGAATAATCATGGCTTCCATAAAATAGCGGTAATGTTAATTTAGTGTAGTTTAAGAAATATCTCTCTTGAGGAAATTTATGAGACAAAACAAAAAGAATTTGCCTGGAAACCATTTCAAAGTACAAAAAAATAGGATAAATACTTTAGTGTCAGAATAAGAAATGTAGAATTTGCCAATTTTTAAACCATATATACATGTTTTAAACTTTGCTAGCATGAAACTTTTAATAAAGTTTAAAATTATATTTTATTTTGACTTTAGTGAAATGAGAGTAGCACATGGATTTTTCATGAGAACTTTACTTTGTAAACTAAATATGTGTGATTAAACACACATTGTATTTGTTAGAATTTTGAAAATTTAAAAGAAAGTAATTGAAAGGACCTCTCTGTTGCAAATGTTTTCTTTTAAATTCACATAATATTAAGGAGAGATCACTCTTAGAGAAAAAAAATTAATTATGATATACTCATAGAAAAGTAGAAATATGCTAAGCAAGGACTCATTGATATAGTGAACATTAAATTAGAAGATAAACTAATATGTATGTTGGATGAATGCTGAAGAAGAATGCCCATAAGAAAAGCACTCCTAAGAGTGGCAAAATTAATATTTCATCTTCATTGTATAATAAAGTTTTATTTAACCTTTTGTATTATTTTATTATTTTGATAATTTCCTTTGGAAACAACAAAAAATGGAAATGCACCATTTTGGGTTTTTCTTTTTCTTTTTTCTTTTTTTTTTTACCATCAACAACTATGAAAGATCTGTAATTCTCCTACTTACAATCTAACTAATTGGTCTACTACCATTTTTTTGAAAGTAACAGAAAACACAAAACTCCTAGTCAGAGCAAAAAGACATTATCACTAACAGAAATAGCAAAAGACAACAGCATCAGCATTTTGGGAGTTAGTCTCTGAAGCCTTCATTCCCATGGAGTGGTATGAAGAGGATCTTGTACACTCACTAAATGGAATGACAGAGAAGTCTTGATCTTAGGAAATTCAAACATTTTGCTCTGTAAGGTAAGCATGCCCACTTTCCATTCTGGAGAGAGACACTACCTTTATCTTCCAAGTTGTTTGCTATAAAAACTCCTCATAAAGATAAGCAACATTAAAGGTAATCAGTATACCTTATCACAAAAAATGCTGAAAATATTTTCTTCTCACTCCTATAAATTGAAAAAAAAAAAAAAACTTCATTAAGATTTTGTATTTTTTTTACAGAGTTTGTATTCTAATTTAATTCATTAGATGTGAGTCTACCATTTGGGGGAAATCATTAATATTTAATCAAAATACATGCATTTGTTCTGAGTTCATATTTTTTAAACTATTACATTTATATATTTCATAAATGAATAAATTTTATATTTTACATAGTTTTTTTTTTTTTTTCACTGTTAAAATGCAATAACAATTTTATAATACATACATGATGGAAATTTGGCTGGATAATATCTAGTCAAGACTATGATTTTTCCAGTAGTCATGTACGGATGTGACAGTTGGACTGTGAAGAAAGCTGAGCGCTGAAGAATTGATGCTTTTGAACTATGGTGTTGGAGAAGACTCTTGAGAGTCCCTTGGACTGCAAGGAGATCCAACCAGTCCATTCTAAAGGAGATCAGTCCTGGGTTTTCTTTGGAAGGAATGATGCTGAAGCTGAAACTCTAGTACTTTGGCCACCTCATGCGAAGAGTTGATTCATTGGAGAAGACTGATGCTGGGAGGGATTGGGGGCAGGAGGAGAAGGGGACGACAGAGGATGAGATGGCTGGAGGGCATCACCAACTCTATGGACGTGAGTTTGAGTGAACTCCATAAGTTGGTGATGGACAGGGAGGCCTGGCATGCCTCAATTCATGGGGTCGCAAAGAATTGGACACGACTGAGTGACTGAACTGACCTGAACTGAATATAAGGCAGAGAATAATATGCATCATAATATGTGAAATATTTGCCAACTCCAACATTAACTAAGAATTTGTCCTTTGATAAGCCATAGAATAAAGCTGTGCTTTATTTATCTATAAAACATGAAAAATGGAACAGATGATCTCTAAAGACCCTTTAACATCAAAGAGTTAATAAAATATAAAGCATGCTAGAAGTTTATATATAGATTGCAGTTTTATTCACCCATGTAATTTCATTTCAACTCAGGAAAAATGTATGTAAGTAGACTATTATGAATACATAGAGGAGCAAAACCTGAACATCCTTCTCAAGGAAATTTAATGTATGGGGGAACAGCACTTAGAATTGTGTAGGTAGTATATCACATAAAGCTAGACTGCCACTGAATGGAATTCCCTATAATTGTGCATTATACAACCTAAGAAACTACATAAACCAGTCTATATTGGCTTTCTATTGCTGATTAAGAAGTTACCATGAACTTAGCACCTCATGGAAACATATTTGTTGTCTCACACCTGGTGGTTCAGAAGTCCATTCCTGGCTTAGCTGGGTTCTCTATTTCTGGATTAATTAGATAGCTGCAATTAAGATGCTTCTTGGATCATGTTTTCATCATAAGCTCAACTGGAAAAAGATCTACTTTCAAGTTCTGTCACTTTCTTGGTAGAAATCATCTCCATGTGATTGTAGGACTGAGGTCCCCATTTTCTTGCTGGCTATTGACTGGGGTTCATGCCAAACTCCTAGAAACCACCATAGTTTCTTGCCATTTGATCTTCTCATAAGCCCTCTTACAACAGGCAGGTTTTTTCTTCAAGGCAGCAAAGGATTTCTGTCCTGTTAAGACAGAATATTCTAAGACATAGCTTACCAAAGACATCTCAAAACTTTATATTTCTAGTATAATCTAGTCAGTGAATGACTTCCCATCACCTTGGCCTTATCCTGTTGGCTAGAAGTAAGTCACGGGTTCCACCCATAATCAATGACACAAAGAGATGGCAATCAAGATGCAGGGATTATTGGGAGAGAGGAGTCAATAGAGTCTGCTCATTTCACAATTAAAGAAAAATACTTATGTTATTGATATTGAGAATCTATGGCACAAAACCCTTAAATATAACAAGTATGAAATATTGCTGATATTAGTTTAAGGAAGTTTAAAAACACACATGTTCACACACATAAATGTGTATATTCATAAACACAGGTGGTATAATTTTAAAAAGTCATGTAAAGGAAGCACATATTTAAGTTAATATTTTCTTTGATGATGTGAAAATAAAGTGAGACAGCAAATGACAATAGGCTGTTAAATTGACTTGCTTATCAACTGTATAAGTAGAAAGGGACTCCAAATGACAAGCATTGTTATAGTTTCTCTGAGAGCACCAAACGTCCCCACGCCCATAATAGCTTATGCAGAAACTATGGCTTTTCAAATCAATTGTTAGCATTAAAAAGTACTCTGGTTAAGTGAGAGGAAAACATGCAAAGGCAATTCAATTTAAAAAGGATAATCTTTTCAATAAAATGTCATGGAACATTTGTGTGTCCATATCTAAAACAATGTACCTCAATATATACTTCACATTCTATAGAAAAATTAATTCCATATGGACCATAGAACAAATTGTAAAATGCAACACTATAAGACTTTAAGTAGAAATCAAAGAAGAAAATGTATATGTGACCATGGCTTTGGTGATGCACTTTTAGATGCAAGATTTAAAGTCCAATACATTTTTTTAAGTGAATGTTATTAAAAAAAACCACAAACATTTCAACTTATAAAAATTAAAACAAAACATTTGCTTGAAGAAACACTGTTACAAAAAAGAAAAGCAAAGTCACAAACCACAAAAATAAATTTGGAATTTCATATTTAATAATGAACTCATGCACATATAAAAAAATTCTCTTCAAAATAATCAATAAGAAAACAAACAGAAGAACAATACAAGTGGGCAAAATACCTGTACAAACATTTTACTAAAGAAAATGCAATGTCAGCAAATAACTATATAAAACAGGCTTAATATCATTTATCATTATGAAGATGTGAATTAAAACCACAATGTAGCAACAAATAGTCACCCATTTGAATGATTAAAATATGTAGCACTAACAATAGCAAGGGCTTCCCTGGTGGCCCAGACAGTAAAGAATCTTCCTACAATGGTGGAGACCTGGGTTCGATACCTGGGTCAGGAACATCTCCTGGAGAAGGACATGGAAACCCACTCCACTATTCTTGCCTGGAAAATCCCATGGAGAGAGGAGCCTGCCAAGCTACAGTCCATGGGGTTGCAAAGAGTCAGACTCAACTGAAGTGACCGCAAATGCTGATGAAGAAGCAGAGCAACAGAAATTATCATTAATGTCTGTTGGGACACAAAATGATGCATTCTCTTTGGAAAATGCAATTTGGTAGTGTCTCACGGAGAAGGCAATGGTACCCCACTCTTGCCTGGAAAATCCCATGGATGGAGGGGCCTGATAGGCTGCAGTCCATGGGGTCGCGAAGAATCAGACATGACTGAGCGACTTCAATTTCACTTTTCACTTTCATGCATTAGAGAAGGAAATGGCAACCCACTCCAATGTTCTTGCCAAGAAAATCCCAGGGACGAGGGAGCCTGGTGGGCTGCCGTCTACGGAGTCCCACAGATTCGGACACGACTGAAGTGACTTAGCAGCAGCAGCAGCAGCATGAGTTTGAACATAGACTTATCGTATGACCCAGAGATTGCACTCATATAACAGGGATGAATTGGAAATTCATTTAACATAAATCCCATACATGGCTGATTATAACACATCCATGCCTAATTATCACATATTAGAAGCAAACAAAAGTTCTTCACAAATAAACTAACAAAAAGCTATCACTTCATGGGAAATAGATAAGGAAAAAATAGAAACAGTGACAGATTTTATTTTCTTGGGCTCCAAAATTACTGTGGATGGTGACTGCCACCATGAAATTAAAAGACATTTCTCCTTGGAAGAAAAGCTATGATAAACCTAGACAGCATATTAAAAGGCAGAGAAAACACTTTGCTGACAAAGGTCAATATAATCAAAGCTCTGGTTTTTCCAGTAGTCATGAACGGATGTGAAAATTGGATCATAAAGAAGGTTGAGCACCAAAGAATTGATGCTTTCAAACTGTGGTACTGGAAAAGATTCTTGAGAGTCCCTTGGACAGCAAGGAGATCAAATCAGTCAATTCTAAAGGAAATCATGTGTTCCCCACATGTATACCTGTGGCAGATTCATTTTGATATTTGGCAAAACTAACACAATTATGTAAAGTTTAAAAATAAAATAAAATTTAAAAATAAATAAATAAATAAAAAAGAAATAAAAATAAAGGAAATCAGTCCTGAATAGTCATTGGAAGCACTGATGCTGATGCTGAAGCTCCAATTCATTGGCCACCTGATGCAAAGAACTGATTTACAGGAAAAGAGCCTGAAGTTGGGAAAGATTGAAGGCGGGAGAAGAAGGGGACGACAGAGGATGAGATTGCTACATAGCATCACCCACTCAATGTATATAAATTTGAGCAAACTCCATTGGATAGTGAAGGACAGTACTTCCTGGAATGTTGCAATCCATGGGATTGCAGAGTCTGACACAGCTTAATGATTGAATAATAACAACAATACCTATACTAGGGCTTCGTTGGTGGCTCAAATGTTAAAGAATCTGCCTGCAATATGGGAGACACAGATTCTATCCATGGGTTAGGAAAATTCCCTGGAGAAAGGAATGGCTACTAATTCCAATATTCTTGCCTGGAGAATTCCATGGGCAGGCTACAGTTCATGGGGTTACAAACAATCAGACATGACTGAGCAACTTTCACTTTTCACTACATAAGGTAATATTATTCAGAAATATTTTTATAAATGCACTGAACTATTATTTCACAGAAACATATGGCTGAATTTTAATGAAATTTATTAACAGAAGAAAGACAGATACAACAGGATACATATTGTGCTTTCAGTCACATGATATTCTACATAATGCAAGAATATAGGGATGAAAAAATATTCAGAAGTTTCCAGAATAGTTAATTGCCTATAAAAGGAATACATAGTAGGATTATTAGGGTGATGAATAGATAACTCTCTGCATTTCTCAAACAATAAGCAATTGTCCATCACAAAAAGTGTAGTTTGACATACAGAAATTAAATATGCACACCTGATAATGAGGATCACAAGATGCAATCCATACTGTGACAGATAAATCTAACAGTCTCATGCATTTATGACACAATCTCATTGAAGGGCATGGGTGGAAAGGAACTGACCTATTTAACTTTGGAACGATGTTGATTTGACTAGAGATTCCAATGCCAAAGGCAAAGAGAACTTTGTACTCTAGTTGATAATTTCTTTTTCTCTCATGAATAGCATTTGACAAGTCTAAAAAAAGTACTTTCTGTAAATATTATTGTCAAAAAAAGGAAATAAATGGACAAGAATGAAAACCAAGTTTCTATCTGTAAGAAAATGGAGAAATGGCTGATTCTAGGACTGAGGAAAGGGAAATGTAAGATGAAACTAGAAAGAAAGAAGAAAGATAGCACTAAGTTCTGTCCAACTCTTGAGATCCCACAAACTGTAGCCCACCAGGCTCCTCTGTCCATGGGATTCTCCAGGCAAGAATACTGGAATGGGTTGCTATTTCCTTCTCCAGGGGATCTTCCCAACACAGGAATTGAACCCAGGTCTCCGCATTGCAGGCCAAAGCTTTGCTGACTGACCTAACTAGAGTACTTTGTATTGCCAGAAAGCAGGGGATTTCTCAGTAAGCCAAGAGTTGGAAAGGTGAAAACAATATAAGGTCCAACTTGAAAGAGTTCCTGATGGCCAAAGCTTAAAAAACTTGTGCAGTAAAGTAATTTTTCTAGTATTAGGTTATTACATTCTGTTAGTTTTCTATGAATACTGTAGTAACACAAATTTAAAGGCTTAAACCAATATAAATCATATTATAGTTCTGAACATCAAAACTCAACAAAGGGTTTATTAGCTGAAAATTGAGGTGTTGGGAAGGTCGAATTATTTTTAGACTCTAAGGAAGAATCTTTTCCATTGACTTTTCCAGATTCTTGAGATTAGTTACATTCTTTGACTAGTGGCCTATTTCATCCAATTTCAAAGCCAACAGAGTTGTGTTCCTGTAGCTATTCTGCCTAAGTCTTAACGTCCTCTGACAATAGTCAAGAAAAGGTATTCTACTTTTAAGAAATTGGAGGAATAAACCCACAAAGATAATTCAGAATAATCACATCTCCTCAAGTTCCTTAAACTAAAACACATCTGCAACGTCTGTTTTGCCATATAAAGTAACATTCACAGGTTCTAGAAATTAGGATCTGGACATATTAGGGGAGTCATTATCCTACCTACTACTAACATAAATAAAAAATAAATATGCACAATTCTATGATGATATAAGGAGAAGGCAATGGCACCCCACTCCACTACTCTTGCCTGGAAAATCCCAAGGATGGAGGAGCCTGGTAGGCTGAATTCGATGGGGTTGCTAAGAGTTGGACAAGACTGAGGGACTTCACTTTCACTTTTCACTTTCATGCATTGGAGA
This sequence comes from Bos indicus, assembly GCF_029378745.1. NCBI lineage: Eukaryota > Metazoa > Chordata > Mammalia > Artiodactyla > Bovidae > Bos > Bos indicus. Next base: position 7,515,369 of record NC_091771.1, read on the forward strand.
AAGAAATGGCAACCCACTCCAGTGTTCTTGCCTGGAGAATCCCAGGGATGGCAGAGCCTGGTGGGCTGCCATCTATGGGGTCGCACAGAGTTGGACATGACTGAAGTGACTTAGCAGCAGCAGCAACAGCATGATGATATAAATGAATTTATAAATACATAAGTGAAATGGACAAATATTTCTTATAAAAGAATTCCAAATAATAAAGGTAGATACTCCCCTGTCTAAGAGGTAGAGCTTTTTAATGAGCTAGACTTAATGACTAATTTCTAAAGAATAAAATATATATGGAGGGATTAAAAAAAAAAAAAAAGGATCCCCTGGAGAAAGGAAATGGCAACCCACTCCAGTATTCTTGCCCGGAAAATCCCATGGACAGAGGAGCCCGGCAGGCTACAATCCATGGGGGCGCAAAAGTCAGACATGACTTAGCGACTAAACCAACAGCATTTAAAAAAAAAAAAAAAAGTGAAATAGACAAACCTGAATATCTAATTAAGTGATCGAATATAACATCATTATTTGTAAGTCATATTTATATTTTCTCTGTTATGACATATAGAAAAGGCATTTCACCTCTGTGGTATTCTTCAGTACTCCTAATTCTAGTCTAATTGTGAGAGAAACATGAGAAAAAATCAAACAGATCATTTTAAAGAAGATCTGACCAATACTCATCAACATCATATTTATGATTATTTCCTCACTGTAGCATATCTGATTTATATATCCTCAACATTTCTCTGTTGGATTAAACTGTTGATGTAAATCATATAGTTTCTAAATTCCTTTTTTGAAACTCCAAATTAATTTTGGAATTATTTTGTTTGGGTACATAATCACAAAGTATATGATTTGGGGGAATAAAATAACAAGTATATTGAAACTTCTCACCTTGAATTGACTATGTACATATGCTACTAAAGAACTTTAGTCTTCATGAGAGAAGTCCATAAGCATTTTCTCTCTAATGTCAAGCAACAAGTTGTATTTCCTTCAAACCTCATTAGACATTTGACCACCACAAAAAGAATTATTTGTTTATTTCACAATGAGAATAGAAAACTTGCAATTTCTATCCTGCATGCACAATATAAAAAGCTACAAAGATGTCCCTAGTCAGTTGACTGTACCTAAATCTTCCCCCAAAAATGTCCTTTTTATTATAGGGGACTGGAATGCAAAAGTAGGAAGTCAAGAAATACCTGGAGTAACAAGTAAATTTGGCCTTGGAGTACAGAATGAAGCAGAGCAAAGACTAATAGAGTTTTCCCAAGAGAACACACTGGTCATAGCAAACACCCTCTTCCAACAACACAAGAGAAGACTCTACACATGGACATCACCAGATGGTCAATACAAAAATCACATTGATTATATTCTTTGCAGCCAAAGATGGAGAAGCTCTATTCAGTCAACAAAAACAAGACTAGGAGCTGACTGTGGCTCAGATCATGAACACCTTATCACCAAACTCAGACTTAAAGAAAGTAGGGAAAACCACTAGACCATTCAGGTATGACCTAAATCAAATCCCTTATACAGAGGAAATGAGAAATAGATTCAAGGGATTAGATCTGAAAGAGTGCCTGAAGAACTATGGATGGAGGTATGTGACATTGCACAAGAGGCAGGGATCAAGACCATCCTCAAGAAAAATAAATGCAAAATGGCAAAAAGGTTATCTGAAGAGGTCTTTCAAATAGCTGTGAAGAGAAGCAAAAGGCAAAGGAAAAAAGGAAAGATATACCCATCTGAATGCAGAGTTCCAAAAAATAACAAGGAGAGATAAGAGAGCCTTTCTCAGTGATCAATGCAAAGAAATAAAAGAAAACAATAGAATGGGAAAGACTAGAGATCTCTTCAAGAAAATTAGAGATATCAAGGGAACATTTCATGCAAAGATGGGCACAATAAAGGACAGAAATAGTATGGCCCTAACAAAAGCAGAAAACATTAAAAAGAGGTGGCAAGAATACACAGAAATGTACAAAAAAGATCTTTATGACCCAGATAATCACAATGGTGTGATCACTCACCTGGAGCCAGATATCCTGGAACATGAAGTCAAGTGAACCTATGAAGCATCACTACAAACAAAGCTAGTGGAGGTGATGGAATTTCAGTTGAACTATTTCAAATCTTAAAAGACGATGTTGTGAAAGTGCTGCACTCAATATGCCAGCAAATTTGGAAAACTCAACAGTGGCCACAGGACTGGAAAAGGTCAGTTTTCATTCCAATCCCAAAGAAAGGCAATGCCAGAGAATGCTCAAACAACTGCACAATTTGATTCATCTCACACACTAGCAAAGTAATGTTGAAAATTCTCCAAGCCAGGCTTCAACAGCACACAAACTGTTAACTTCCAGGTGCTGAAGCTATATTTAGAAAAGGCAGAGGAACCAGAGATCAAATTGCCAACATCCGTTGGATCATCAAAAAAGTGAAAGCATTCCAGAAAAACATCTACTTCTGCTTTATTGACTAGGTCAAACCCTGTGACTCTGTGGATCATAAGAAACTGTGGAAAATTCTTGAAGAGATGGGAATACAAGACCACCTGATCTGCCTCCTGAGAAATCTGTCTGCAGGTCAGGAAGTAACAGAACTGGACATGGAACAATAGACTGTTACAAATCGGGAAAGGAGTACATCAAGGCTGTATATTGTCACCCTGCTTATTTAATTTTACACAGAGTGTGTCATGTGAAATGCTGGGCTGGATGAAGCACAAGCTGGAATCAAGGTTACCGGAAGAAATATCAATAACCTCAGATATGCAGATGATACCACCCTTATGGCAGAAATTGAAGAAGAACTAAAGAGCCTTTTGATGAAAGTGAAAGGGGAGAGTGAAAAAGTTGGCTAAAATTCAACATTCAGAAAACTAAGATCATGGCATCCATCCCAACATTTCATGGCAAATAGATGGGGAAACAATGGAAACAGTGAGAGACTTTATTTTGGGGGATCGACAATCACTGCAGATAGTGACTGCAGTCATGAAATTAAAAGACCCTTGTACCTTGGAAGGAAAGTTATGACCAACCTGGACAGTATTTTAAAAAGCAGTGACATTACTATGCCAACAAAGATCTGTCTATTCAAAGCTATGGTTTTTCCACTAGTCATGTATGGATGTGAGAGTTGGACTATAAAGAAAGCTGAGCACCAAAGAAATGATGTTTTTAAACTGTCGTGTTGGAGACTTTTGAGAGTCCCTTGGACTGCAAGGAGATCCAACCAATTCATCCTAAAGGAAATCAGTCCTAAACATTCATTGGAAGGACTGATGCTGAAGTTGCAACTCCAGTACTTTGGCCACCTGATGCGAAGAGCTGACTCATTGGAAAAGACCCTGATACTGGGAAAGATTGAAGGCGGGAGGAGAAGGGGACTACAGAGGATGAGATGATTGAATGGCATCAGCGATTCAATGGACATGAGTTTGAGTAAACTATGGGAGTTGGTGATGAACAGGGAAGCCTGGTGTGCTGCAGTCTGTGGGGTCAGACACAACTGAGCAAATGAACTGAACTGAACTGAACCGAAAGCTTCTCAACGTTTGTAGATTGGTTATTTTTAAAGGGTGCATGTGGAATCTGCCAGTGACATTGATGTTTTCAGGTGTTTCTTTTCCCATTTGTGTACTCAAGGATATGCAATAGCTTGCCGGGCTTTTGGTTAATCAAGTGTTATTGTTGGCCTCTGTTTCAGTGTTTCATTGGGGGATTTCCATTCTAATCAAAATAAATAGGTTGTTTCATAACAAAAGTGATCATATTGACAGATCCTAAGAATGTTAAATGAGCAACCTATCCAGCAAATGTTGTGTTCTAATTTAAAATCATTGCAGCCCTGGAGCCTTGACATGGAGTTATTTGTTATAATTTTTTATTTAGTTAGTGTAAGCTACTCGTTATTTCTTCTTGATTTTGGCTTTATGTATAATTATTAGCACAATTGTTACATTTATATCTGCAGCTTTACCCTGAAGAAAATATAACACAAAGAAAACTATTTCTGTTTAATTATTTTATTTCACACTTGATGAATCGGTACTTGGGTATTTTAGTAGTTAACAGTTATGAGTGTTTTAAATAATTTCTCTAATTTATCAAATTCATTGTATATAAACTTTTCCTAGACATGTAAGGACAGTTCTACTTCATTTCTTTTATAATTCAAACTTATCCCCTCAAGCCCAAGCAAACAGCTATAGCAAAAATTTTCATTATCAATAAAAGTGTTCTGAATATTATTTTTTTATTTTAACAGCTTAAGATTTTACTACACTTTTACTTATTTTCATTATTAAAGAGATAGATAGAAGGCAGTCATATCTAAAAGTTTGTAGAATATCTTTTAGATAATTTACTATCTAAAATATGTGCTATATATATATTTTTTTATATGAAATGTAAGTTAGTTTTGCTGTTATTGGAAAAGTGTCTTCATTTGACAGTGTATTGCTGTGACTAGGATTATAGAATCTGAAAACAAATTATGTGGGTTTGAATACCAACATTTTTCTAAATGTGTTTGACATGGTGCAAAACTAATAACAAAATGTTTCACAAGATTGATACTAGATAAGAAGAAATAAATAAATTTATGGAAATACAATAGTGTCTGATATATATAAAACAAAGTTAATATGCAATTATTACAATTATCTCATTTTGACCTGGCATACATTTTTTTGGCTGACATTGTTGAAGATTTCTCTTAAAATAGTAATTTCCTTCTTCATATTATAAAAATAAAAGCATAAAAGATGAATAAAGAGAAAGGAAGAATAAAAGAGAGCAAAAAGAAATGAGGAAAAGATGTATTAAAAGAATATAGACATTTGAAGCCAGATTGAATAAAATAAATTTAATCAATATGGTGTTCTATTAATATGTATGTATTTAGCACATACATTCTCACAAAAGTGAAAGAAAGTGAAATTGAAGTCGCTCAGTCATGTCTGACTCTTTGCGACCCCATGGACTGTAGCCTATCGGGCTCCTCCGTCCATGGGATTTTCCAGGCAAGAGTGCTGGAGTGGATTGCCATTTCCTTCTCCAGGGGATCTTCCCGACCCAGAAATCGAACCCGGGTCTCCACATTGTGGGCAGACGGGCAGACGCTTTACCTTCTGAGCCACCAGTGAAGCAAGGAACTACCATGTTACAAGGAGAAGGAAAAGGCAACCCACTCCAGTACTCTTGCCTGGAAAATCCCATGGATGGAGGAGCCTGGTAGGCTATAATCCATGGAGTCGCAAAGTGTCAGACATGACTGAGTGACTTCACTCACTGTGTTATTAATAGTAACAATTGATAAATAGTTTTGATTATTTTGATACTCAGTCTTGGGATCTTAGTTTTTTGAGTTCTCCAAAATTCTGAAATTGAAATATATTAAAAAAATAAATATATGGAATAAGTAAAAAAAAAAAAAAAAATGTTAAACGTGAAAGAGTTTGACCCAGTAAAAATGACACTGTTATGCCCTTTAAATTGTTATAATGACTAATATCTAAATGATATATGAAAGATACAGCTTCAATTTACACCTTCCTAATTAGACATTCTCTCTTTTCAAAGCTAATTTTGAATACATCATGGATAAGACCGTTAGACCCTTGGTTTTAGAATCTGAGGAAGGGAGCCATAGTTCTGACAAGCGGTGCTGCTCAGGGCAGGCTGCCCCAAGCCATGTCGCTTTGGCAGATGGCTTGCTTCTAACCATAGATAATCGAGGCCCAATAGATTCAAGAAGGATTTTACCTCCTCTTTAACTGCCTAAAGGGATTTTTCACAGGAGGTGTGGCCCGAGAGAACAGTACCACAAAGAGCATGGGCTGTGTGTGGTGAGCCTGGAGGGCAGAGCGCGGCAGCGCCTGTTTGTTCCAGGTTCTCTCTGTGTCCCATTGTCTCTGCAAGGCTTGGCAAACATTTGTGTACCAAACATTTGCTCTTCACATCTTCCTATGAATTTCTTCCTTCTCTTTGGAGCCCCAGGCCCCGACACCTTCTCCCTAGGTTCAGAATGGGATTGAAGCCTGACTGGGAACCTCTCATAGCTGTATGAAGATTCTACACATACAAAACGAAACTTATTTTTCTCCTTTTACCTTGTCTCTTGTCAACTTAAATATTAAACAAGCCAAAAGAACCTAAAAGGGTAGAAGACAAATTTTCCTCCCCATAACAAGGACATGAACCTATATTGCTAAATCCAAGCTAGAGGTTAGAGCTGAAAAGCTCTGCTCTGGCCCTAAATTTGGATCAAAGAGTTAATCTAGGACTTATTCTCAGTCAAGGACCACTTTGACTTTAATTTTTCTTATCTGGGAAATGGAGCTGAAAATATATCGAATGTATATTTTTTAGATTTTTGTTTAGAAGAATAACTTAGGCAATAAATAAAACTATTTTTATTATATTGAACCCCTTCATGGATCACAGATTTGTCGTGGCAAAGGGGTTTACATAACTCAATAACTCTATGAGCCATGCTATGCAGGGCCACTCAAGATGGATGAGTCATAGTGAAGAGTTCTAACAAAATGTGGTCCACTGTGGGAGGGGTTGGCAAAACACTCCAGGATTCTTGCCACAAGAACCCTACGAACAGTATGAAAAGGCAAGAAGATATGACACTGGAGGATGAATTTCTCAAATTGGAAGGTGTCCAATTTTATTTTCCTGGGCTCCAAAATCACTGCAAATGCTAACTTGCAGCCATGAAATTAAAAACACTTGCTCCTTGGAAGGAAAACTATGACAAACCTAGGTGGTATATTAAACAGAGGCATCTCTTTGCCAACTACAGTCTGTTAACTAAAGAATATAGTCACAACCTGAAGGTAGAGAGTTCTTTTATTTGGTGGGAATGTTTAGGATTCTGAGCTCAGAAAACAGCGTCTTAGTAGGTCTGAGAAAACTGCTCCAAGGAGGTGGGAGGAGGAATCAGGCTATATTCAAGTTTGCAACAAGGAGAGCAGGCAGTCTGTACATCAAGATCAGATATCAAGTTAAGGAAATTTAGTATTCTTTATATGGGAAGATGCAACCCTCTGGAGCTCACTGAATTAATTCCTTTCATATGCACCTCAGCTATCTGGGGCCAAATCCTGTTTTCTTGTTCATCTTATGGACTGGTAGATGTGGCAGATGGCTGTTTCTTGCATTTCCTGGAAGTCCTCAGCAGTCACCATGGTAGATGGTGGCATCTTCTGGATCAGTTTTGGGAGCCCTTATTGACATTTGGAGGCCAGAAATCACTGATGGCTGTGACATTCCTTGTTTATTGGTTTGGCAGGAGATATTTTCATTTCACAGGTTTGTATAGTCAAAGCTATCGTTTTTCCAGTAGTCATGTACAGATGTGAGAGTTGGACCCATAAAGAAGGCTGAGCACTGAAAAACAGAAGCTCTCGAATCATGGTGCAGAAGACCCGGAAATCAACCCTGAATATTCACTGGAAGGACTGATGCTGAAGCTGAAGCTCCAATACTTGAGTCACCTGATGCTGGGGAAGACTGAAGCCAAAAGCAGAAGGCAGTGGCAGAGGATGAGATGATTAGACAGTATTACAGACTCACTGAACATGAATCCAAGCAAACTACAGGAGATGGGCAGGAAAGCCTGGTGTGTGGCAGTCTACAGAATCACAAAGAGTCAGACATGACTTAGCGATGGAACAACAAAAACATTCAACTAGTTATTTATTAATTATAACAACCAATTTAATTTATGAGTATACTAAGTGTTTGACACATTTTTCATGTCAATCTTTTACCACATTTAGGCTGTTATTGTTGTTCATAGACTGCATTGTATAGCAGTTTTAGCTTTTACAATACAATTAAGCAGAAAGAACAGAAAGTTTCCACACACACGCATTCCCTTCTTCCACTCTTGGTTTCCTCTAATACTAACATTTTCTATTGCCCTGGTGAATTTGTTACAAATGATGAAACAATATTGAAGCTTTTTTGTCACCAAAAGCTGACACTTTACATGAGAATTTACCCTTCATATTTTACGATTTTACCAAAAGCATAATGTTATGTATCTATCATTACAAGCATCATATAGAATAGATAAGTTGCCCTAAAAAATCCCCATGTTCCTTCTATTTACTACCACCACCCTCAGGTAACTCCTAGCAAACACTATATGTTTATTGTCACTATCAGTTCAGCTCAGTTCAGTCCAGTCAGTCATGTCCGACTCTTTGAGACCCCATGAATCGCAGCACGCCAGGCCTCCCTGTCCATCACCAACTCCCAGAGTTCACTCAAACTCATGTCCATCAAGTTGGCGATGCCACCCAGCCATCTCATCCTCTGTCGTCCCCTTTTCCTCTTGCCCCCAATCCCTCCCAGCATCAGAGTCTTTTCCAATGAGTCAATTCTTTGCATGAGGTGGCCAAAGTTTTGGAGTTTCAGTTTCAGCATCAGTCCTTCAAATGAACAACCAGGACTGTTGTCCTTTAGGATGGACTGGTTGGATCTCCTTGTAGTCCAAAGGTCTCTCAAGAGTCTTCTCCAACACCACAGTTCAAAAGCATCAATTCTTCAGTGCTCAGCTTTCTTCACAGTCCAACTCTCACATGCATACATGACCACAGGAAAAACCATAGCCTTGACTAGACGGACCATTGTTGGCAAAGTAATGTCTCTGCTTTTCAATATGCTATCTAGTTTGGTCATAACTTTCCTTCCAAGGAGTAAGCGTCTTTTAATTTCATGGCTGCAGTCACCATCTGCAGTGATATTGGAACCCAGAAAAATAAAGTCTGACACTGTTTCCACTGTTTCCCTATCTATTTCCCATGAAGTGATGGGACCAGATACCACAATCTTCGTTTTCTGAATGTTGAGCTTTAAGCCAACTTCTTCACTCTCCTCTTTCACTTTCATCAAGAGGCTTTTTAGGTCCTCTTCACTTTCTGCCATAAGGGTGGTGTACTCTGCATATCTGAGGTGATTGATATTTCTCCCAGCAATCTTGATTCCAGCTTGTGCTTCTTCCAGCCCAGCGTTTCTCATGATGTACTCTTCATATAAGTTAAATAAGCAGAATGACAATATACAGCCTTGACGTACTCCTTTTCCTCTTTGCAACCAGTCTGTTGTTCCATGACAGTTCTAACTGTTGCTTCCTGACCTGCATATAGGTTTCTCAAGGGGCAGGTCAGGTGGTCTGGTATATCTGTCTCTTGAAGAATTTTCCACAGTTTATTGTGATCCACACAGCCAAAGGCTTTGGAGTAGTCAATAAAGCAGAAATAGATGTTTTTCTGGAATTCTCTTGCTTTTTCCATGATCCAGTGGATGTTGGCAGTTAAGTCTCTGGTTCCTCTGTCTTTTCTAAAACCAGCTTGAACATCTGGAATTTCACTTCACTTGCTGCTGAAGCCTAGCTTGGAGAATTTTGAGCATTACTTTACTAGCGTGTGAGATGAGTGCAATTGTGCAGTAGTTTGGGATTGGAATGAAAACTGACCTTTTCCAGTTCTGTGGCCACTGCTGAGTTTTCCAAAGTTGCTGGCATATGGAGTGCACCACTTTCACAGCATCATCTTTCAGGATTTGAAATAGCTCAACTGGAATTCCATCATCTCCACTAGCTTTGTTCATAGTGATGCTTTCTAAGGCCCAGTTGACTTCACATTCCAGTATGTCTGGCTCTAGGTGAGTGATCACACCATCGTGATTGTCTTCATTGTGAAGATGTTTTTTGTACAGTTCTTCTATGTATTCTTGCAACCTCTTCTTAATAACATTTGCTTCTGTTAGGTCCATACAATTTCTGTCCTTTATTGTGCCCATCATTGCATGAAATGTTCCCTTGGTATCTCTCATTTTATTGAAGAGATCTCTAGTCTTTCCCATTCTGTTGTTTTCCTCTATTTTTTGCATTGATCGCTGAGGAAGGCTTTCTTATCTTTCCTTGTTATTTTTTCGAACTCAGCATTCAGATGCTTATATCTTTCCTTTTCTCCTTTGCTTTTCACTTCTTTTCTTTTCACAGGTATTTGTAAGGCCTCTCCAGACAGCCATTTTGCTTTTTTGCATTTCTTTTCCATGGGGATGGTCTTGATCTGTCCATAGTTAGTTTTGCCTTTTTGTGTATGTTATATATTTTGATTCACATAACAAGGCTTTTCAGTCTGACTTCTTTTACTTAACGACATGTACTTAAACTTCCTCCACTTACTGCTTCATTTTTTGTTACTAATTCATATCCCATTGTATGGATTACCACAGTTTGTTTATCCATTCACCTTTAAAAGGAAATCTCAGTTGCTTCCAGTGCTTAATTAATATGAGTAAAGTTGCTGTAAATATCAGTGTGAAGATAATTTGTGTGGACAAAGTTTTTAACTCACTTGGATAAATTTATCTAGGAGTTATTTGTTGGATTTTCTTTATTTTTCTATTCTTTTTTCTAAGAAGCTGTTGAATTATCTTCTAAAGTGGCTTTATTATTTTCATCCTTAGAAGTAAAAAATGAGATTTTCTATTGCTCTATTTCTCTTTCAGCATTTGATATTGTCAGTGTTGTAGATTCTATTGTAGTTATATCTCATCGTTTAACTTGCAATTCTCCAATGTATATAATCTTGATGCAGTTATGTTGAAGAAACCAGTACTCGAGAAACCAAGCACCACACTCAGAGAGTTGGAGAACTCAGATTTATTATGCCGGCAGTCCAAGTGGAGTTAACACTCCAAACTCCAAGCCCCAAACCAAGGGTTACAGAGTTTTTATAGACAGACTATAGTGGGCAACACTAGCTGTTAATAGACTGGTTTAAACTATGGGGAGGGGGATGCCTGGCCTGGACAGGCATGATTAAGCAGGTTTGTGGGGGCTGGACGATTGCAAAGAGCAGGACAAGGGTGAGTGAGATAAACTCCAGTTCCTGGTATTGCAAGTCCCCACTTTCTGAGACTACCTGACCTACGTGATCTAGACTTTGCAAGGGGCAAGCTGAGTTACAGGGGCAAAAGGAGAAAGGTTATTTACAATTTTAACTTTTCCTCTTCAGTTAAAGTGCTGCACTCAATGTGCCGGGAAATTTGGAAAATTCAGCAGTGGCCACAGGACTGGAAAAGGTCAGTTTTCGTTTCAATTCCAAAGAAGGGCAATGCCAAAAAATGTTCAAACTACCACACAATTGCACCTTTTCAAACGCTAGGAAAGTAATGCTCAAAATTCTCAATGCCAGGCTTCAACTTATGTGAACCGAGAACTTTCAGATGTACAAGCAGATTTAGCAAAGGTAGAGGGACCAGAGATCAAATTACAAATACCCGTTAGGTCATAGAAAAAGCAAGAGAATTCCAGAATAACTTTTACTTCTGCTTCATTGACTAAGCTAAAGCTTTTGACTGTGTGGATCACAACAAACTGTGAAAAATTCTTAAAGAGATGGGAATATCAGACCATCTTACTTGCCTCCTGTGAAATCTGTATGCAGGTTGCTGCTACTGCTAAGTCACTTCAGTCGTGTCCGACTCTGTGCGACCCCATAGATGGCAGCCCACCAGGCTCCTGCGTCCATGGGATTCTCCAGGCAAGAGTACTGGAGTGGGTTGCCGTTGCCTCCTCCAATGCATGAAAGTGAAAAGTGAAAGTGAAGTCGCTCAGTCGTTTCCCACTCTTAGGGACCCCATGAACTGCAGCCTACCAGGCTCCTCTGTCCACGGGATTTTCCAGGCCAGAGTACTGGAGTGGGTTGCCATTGCCTTCTCCGTATGCAGGTTGCTACTGCTGCTGCTAAGTCGCTTCAGTCGTGTCCAACTCTGTGTGACCCCACAGTTAGGAAGCAACAGTTAGAACCAGACATAGAACAATGGACTGGTTCCAGACTGGGAAAGGACTATATCAAGGCTGTATGCTGTCACCCTTTATGCAGAGTACATCATGTGAAATTCCAGGCTGGATGAAGCATAAGCTGGGATCAAGATTGCTGGGAGAAATATCAGTACCCTTAAATATGCAGATAGCACCACCCTCATGGCATAAAGGGAAGGGGAACTAGACAGCCTTTTGATGAAGGTGAAAGAGGAGAGTGAAAAAGGTGGCTTAAAATTCAACATTCAAAAAATGAAGACTATGACATCTGGTCCCATCACTTCATGGCAAGTAGCTGGAGAAACAATGGAAACAGTGACAGACTGTATTTTCTTGGACTCCAAAGTCACTGCAGATAGTGACTGCAGCCATGAAATTAAGACTCTTGCTCCTTGGAAGAAAAGCTGTGAAAAACCTGGACAACATATTAAAAAGCAGAGACATAACTTTTCCAGCTAAGGTCCATATAGTCAGAGCTATGGTTTTTCCAGTAGTCATGTATGGATGTGAGAGTTGGACTTTAAAGAAAGCTGAGTGTCGAAAATTGAAGCTCTTGAACTGTGATGTTTGAAAACATTCTTGAGAGTCCCTTGGACTGCAAGATCAAACCAGTCAATCCTAAAGGAAATCAGTCCTGAATATTCACTGAGTATGGCCACCTGATGCAAAGAGCTGCCTCATTAAAAAAGACCCTAATGCTGGGAAAGATTGAAGGCAGGAGGAGAAGGGGACAACGATGAGATGGTTGGATGACATCACAGACTCAATGGACATGAGTTTGAGCAAGCTCTAGGATATCGTGAGGAACAGGGAAGCCTGGTGCACTGCAGTATGTGGGGTCCATGGGGTAACAAAGAGTTTCAGAAAATACAGAAAATAAAATTTATCACGGTTTCCATTTTTTCCCCATCTATTTGCCATTAAGTGATAGGACCGGATGCCATGATCTTAGTTTTTTGAATGTTGAAGTGGTTATGGAAGTGTAAAATTGGTTAAGGAGGCATCCTTTCCTTTTTCTTGATCTCAGCAAGAAAGCATCTAGTTTCTCACCATTAAGTGTAATATGAGTAATTGCTTCTTTGTAGATATATTTTATACATGAGGAAATTTGCTTTTATTACTATTTTGCTAAGATTTCTAAAATTATGAATAGTTCAATTTTAGCAAATGTTTTTTTCTGTAGGTACTGACACAATTATATGATTTTTTTTTTCTTTAGCCTACTGATCTGATGTAATGTAATTATTGATTTTTTCTTATTAAATCTCTTTATTCAGTTTCCTTTTTTCCTCAATCTTATTTTATTTTTTAAGATCTCAGTTCTTTTTCAAAATTTTTTAAAAAATTTATTTATTTTAATTGGAGGCTAATTACTTTATAATATTGTAGGGGATTTTGCCAACATTGACATGAATCAGCCATGGGTGTACATGTGTTCCCCATCCTGGGCCCCCCTCCCACCTCCCTCCTCATCCCATCCCTCTGGGTCATCCCAGTGCACCGGCCCTGAGCACTCTGTCTCATGCATTGAACCTGGACTGGCGATGTGTTTCATATATGATAATATACATGTTTCAATGCTATTCTCCACCGCAAATCATCCCACCGTCACCTTCTCCCACAGGGTCCAAAAGACTGTTTTATACATTTGTGTCTCTTTTGCTGTCTTGCATATAGGGTTATTGTTACCATCTTTCTAAATTCCATATATATGCATTAGTATACTGTTTTGGTGTTTTTCTTTCTGACTTACTTCACTCTGTATATTAGGCTCCAGTTTCATCCACCTCATTAGGACTGATTCAAATGTATTCTTTTTAATGGCTGAGTAATATTCTACTGTGTATATGTACCACAACTTTCTTACCCATTCATCTGCTGATGGACATCTAGGTTGCTTCCATGTCCTAGCTATTGTAAACAGTGCTGTGATGAATATTGGGGTAAATGTGTCTCTTTCAATTCTAGTTTCCTTGGTGTGTATGCCCAGCAGTGGGATTGCTGGGTCATATGACAATTCTATTTCCAGTTTTTTAAGGAATCTCCAGACTGTTCTCCATAGTGGCTGTACTAGTTTGCATTGCCACCAACAGTATAAGAGGATTTCCTTTTTGCCACACTCTCTCCAGCATTTATTGTTTGTAGACTTTTGGATAGCAGCCATTCTGACGGGTGTGAAATGGTACCTCATTGTGGTTTTGATTTTCATTTCTCTGATAATGAGTGATGTTGAGCCTCTTTTCATGTCTTTGTTAGCCATCTGTATGTCTTCTTGGGAGAAATGTCTATTTAGTTCTTTGGTGCATTATTTGATTGGGTCATTTATTTTTCTGGAATTGAGCTGCAGGTGCTGCTTGTATATTTTTGAGATTAATTCTTTGTCAGTAGTTTTGTTTGCTATTATTTTCTCCCATTCTGAAGGCTGTCTTTTCACTTTGCTTATAGTTTCCTTCATTTTGCAAAAGCTTTTAAGTTTAATTAGGTCCCATTTGTTTATTTTTGCTTTTATTTCCTTTACTCTGTGAGGTGGATCATAAAGGATCCTGCTGTGATTTATGTCAGAGAGTGTTTTGCCTATGTTTTCCTCTAGGAGTTTTATAGTTTCTGGTCTTACCTTTAGATCTTCAATCCGTTTTGGGTTTATTTTTGTGCGTGGTGTTAGAAACTGTTCTAATTCATTCTTTTACAAGTGGTTGACCGGTTTTCCCAGCACCACTTGTTAAAAAAATTGTCTTTTCTCCATTGTATATTCTTGCCTCCTTTGTCAAAGCTAAGGTGTCCATAGGTGTGTGGATTTATCTCTGGGCTTTCTATTTTGTTCCAATGCTCTATATTTCTATCTTTGTGCCAATACCATACTGTCTTGATGACTGTGGCTTTGTAGTAGAGCCTGAAGTCAGGCAGGTTGATTCCTCCAGTTCCATTCTTCTTTCTCAAGATTGCTTTGGCTATTTGACATTTTTTGTATTTCCATACAAATTGTTAAATTATTTATTCTGGTTCTGTGAAAAATACCATTGGTAGCTTGATAGGGATTGCATTGAATCTATAGATTGCTTTGGATAGTATACTCATTTTCACTATATTGATTATTCTAATCCATGAACATGGTATATTTCTCCATCTATTTCTGTCCTCTTTGATTTCCTTCACCAGTGTTTTATAGTTTTCTATATATAAGTCTTTTGTTTCCTTAGGTAGATATATTCCTAAGTACTTTATTATTTTCATTGCAATGGTGAGTGGAATTGTTTCTTTAATTTCTCTTTCTGTTTTCTCATTGTTAGTGTATAGGAAGCAAGGGATTTCTGCGTGTTAATTTTATATCCTGTAACTTTACTGTATTCATTGATTAGCACTAGCAATTTTCTGGTGGGGTCTTTGGGTTATCTGTGTAGAAGATCATGTCATCTGCAAACAGTGAGAATTTTACTTCTTCTTTTCCAATTTGGATTCCTTTTATTTCTTTTTCTGCTCTGATTGCTGTGGCCAAAACATTCAAAACTATGTTGAATAGTAGTGGTGAGAGTGGGCACCTTTGCCTTGTTCCTAATTTTAAGGGAAATGCTTTCAAATTTTCACCATTTAGGATAATGTTTGCTGTGGGTTTGTCATATACAGCTTTTATATGTTGATGTATTTCCTTCTATTCCTGCTTTCTGGAGGGTTTTTATCATAAATGGATGTTGAATTTTGTCAAAGGCTTTTTCTGCATCTATTGAGATAATCATGTGGTTTTAATCTTTCTATTTGTTAATGTGGTGTATTACATTGATTGATTTGCAGATATTGAAGACTCCTTGCATCCCTGGGATAAAGCCCACTTGGTCATGATGTATGACCTTTTTAATATGTTGTTGGATTCTGTTTGCTAGAATTTTGTTAAGGATTTTTGCATCTATGTTCATCAGTGATATTGGCCTGTAGTTTTCTTTTTTTGTGGCATCTTTGTCTGGTTTTGGTATTAGGGTAATGGTGGCTTCATAGAATAGGTATTGGCTCTTCTCTAAATTTTTGCTAGAATTCAGCTCTGAAGCCATTTGGTCTTGGGCTTTTGTTTGCTGGAAGATTTCTGATTACAGTTTAAATTTCTGTGCTTGTGATGGGTCTGTTAAGGTTTTCTATTTCTTCCTGGTTCAGTTTTGGAAAGTTATACTTTTCTAAGAATCTGTCTATTTCTTCTAAGTTGTTCATTTTATTGGCATATAATTGCTGACAGTAGTCTCTTATGATCCTTTGTATTTCTTTGCTGTCTGTTGTGATTTGTCCATTTTCATTTATAATTTTCTTGATTTGATTCTTCTCCCTTTGTTTCTTGATGAGTCTGGCTAATGGTTTGTCAATTTTGTTTATCTTCTCAAAGAACCAGCTTTTGGCTTTGTTGATTTTTGCTATGGTCTCTTTTGTTTCTTTTGCATTTATTTCTGCCCTAATTTTTAAGATTTCTTTCCTTCTACTAACCCTGAGATTCTTCATTTCCTCCTTTTCTAGTTGCTTTAGGTGTAGAATTAGATTATTTGACTTTTTTCTTGTTTCTTGAGGTAAGCCTGTATTGCTATGAACCTTCCCCTTAGCACTGCTTTTACAATGTCCCATAGGTTTTGGGTTGTTGTGTTTTAATTTTCAATCATTTCTATTCATATTTTGATTTCTTTCTTGACTTGTTGGTTATTCAGCAGCGTGTTGTTCAGCCTTCATATGTTGGACTTTTTAATAGTTTTTTTTTCCTGTAATAGAGATCTAATCTTACTGCATTGTGGGCAGAAAAGACGCTTGGAATGATTTCAATTTTTTTTTAATTTACCAAGGGTAGATTTATGGCCCAGGATGTGATCTATCCTGGAGAAGGTTCCATGTGTGCTTGAGAAAAATGTGAAATTCATTGTTTGAGGGTGAAATGTCCTATAGATATCAATTGCATCTAACTGGTCCATAGTATCATTTAAACTTTGTGTTTCCTTATTAATTTTCTTTTAGTTGATCTATCCATAGGTATGAGTGGGGTGTTAAAGTCTCCCACTATTATTGTTATTGTTAATTTCCCTTTTCATACTTGTTAGTATTTGGCTTACATATTGTGGGGCTCCTATGTTGGGTGCATATATAGTTGTAATTGTTATATCTTCTTCTTAGATTGATCCTTTGATCATTATGTAGTGCCCTTCTTTGTCTCTTCTCACAGTCTTTATTTTAAAGTCATTTTATCTAATGTGAATATTGCTACTCCTGCTTTCTTTTGGTCTCTATTTGCATGGAATATTTTTTTTTCCAGCCCCTCACTTTCAATCTGTATGTGTCCTTTGTTTTGAGGTGAGTCTCTTGTAGACATCATAAATAGAGGTCCTGTTTTTATATCCATTCAGCCAGTCTTTGTCTTTTGGTTGGAGGATTCAACCCATTTACATTTAAGGTAATTATTGATAAGTAAGATCCCAGTGCCATTTACTTTGTTGTTTTGGGTTTGAGTTTATATACCCTTTCTGTGTTTCCTGTCTAGAGAAGGTCTTTTAGCATTTGTTGGAGGGCTGGTTTGGTGGTGCTGAATTCTCTCAGCTTTTGCTTGTCTGTAAAGCTTTGATTTCTCCTTCATATTTGAATGAGATCTTTTGCTGTGTACCTTAATTTGTGTTGTAGGTTTTTCTCTTTTATCACTTTAAGTATGTCCTGCCATTCCCTTCTGGTCTGAAGAGTTTCTGTTGAAAGATCAGCTGTTATCCTTTTGGGGATCCCCTTGTGTTTTATTTGTTGTTTCTCCCTTGCTGCTTTTAATATTTGTTCTTTGTGTGTGATCTTTGTTAGTTTGATTAATATGTGTCTTAGGGTGTTTTGCTTTGGGTTTATCCTGTTTGGGACTCTCTGGGTTTCTTGGACTTGGGTGACTATTTCCTTCCCCATTTTAGGGAAGTTTTCAACTATTATCTCCTCAAGTATTTTCTCATGGTCTTTCTTTTTGGACTCCTATGATTCGAATGTTGGGTTTTTTAACATTGTCCCAGAGGTCTCTGAGGTTGTCCTCTTTTCTTTTGATTATTTTTTTCTTTTTTCCTCTCTGCTTCACTTATTTCTACCATTCTATCTTCTACCTCTCTTATCCTATCTTCTGCCTCCATTATTCTACTGTTGGTTCCCTCCAGAGTGTTTTTGACCTAATTTATTGCATTATTGATTATAGATTGACTCTTTTTTATTTCTTCTAGGTCCTTGTTAAACACTTTTTGCATCTTCTCTACCCTTGTCTCCAGACTATTTATCTGTAACTCCATTTTGTTTTCAAGATTTTTGATCATTTTTACTATCTTATTCTGAATTCTTTTTCAGGTAGACTCCCTATCTCCTCCTCTTTGGTTTGGTTTGGTGGACATTTATCACGTTCCTTTACCTGCTGAGTATTTCTCTGCCTTTTCATCTTGTTTATATTGTTGTGTTTGGGGTGGCCTTTCTGTATTCTGGCAGTTGGTTGCTATGAACCTTGGTTCCTCTTTATTGTGGAGGTTCCTCACTGTGGATGGGGTTGGATGGGCGGCCTGTCAAGGTTTTCTGGTTAGGGAAGCTTGCATTGGTGTTCTGGTGGGTGGAGCTTGATTTCTTCCTCTGGAGTGCAATGAAGTGTCAGTACTGAGTTTTGAGATATCTGTGGGTTTGGTGTGACTTTGGGCAGCCTGTATATTGAAGTTCAAGGCCATATTCCTGTGTTGCTGGAGAATTTGCATGGTATGTCTTGCTCTGGAACTTGTTGGCTCTTGGGTGGTGCTTGGTTTCGGTGTAAGTATGGAGGCTTTTGGATGAGCTCTTATTGATTAGTGTTCCCTGGAGTCAGGAGTTCTCTGGAGTTCTCAGATTTTGGACTTAAGCCTCCTGCCTCTGGTTTTCCATCTTATTCTTACAGTAGGCTCAGGACTTCTCCATCTATACAGCACTGATGGTAAAACATCTATCCTTTCACAGCCCATCTACTCCACCAGAATGCAAGCTCCATGAGGCAGAACTTTATGTCTGTAGGAAGACATGTCCCTTTGGCTTCACTCTGTTTTATTAATCCTGATATCAGTCTTAATTGATTTTTGAATGTTTAACCAGCCATACAGTTAGGGTAAAATCCCACTAGGTTGTAGTGTGTACTTATTTTTATACATAGTTTAATTAGATTTGCTAATATTTTATTGAGAACTTTGGCACCTACTGTCATGAAATATTGAGTCTAATTTTGGTATGAGAGCAATGCTGACCTCATAAAGGAGTTAGACACTTTTCCCCTGTCTGCACTTTCTGGAAAATAGTATAGAAAACTGGTATCATTTATTCTTTAATATTTGGTAGAATTCACCAGTGAAACCATTTGAGTCTGGTGCCTTCTGATTTAGATTGTTTTTAGTTGTATTTAATTTATTTAATAGAAACAGACCTATTTAGATGATTTAGTTGTCTTTGCAAGTGTTGGTAAATTGCATGTTTTAATGAATTGGCACATTTAATCTAAATCATTAAAATTTTGGCCATAGAATTGGGCAACATATTTCCTTATCACCCACATACTGTCCTTAGTATCAGCTACTCCATGGTATTGCTGCCTCAGCATCCATTTTTGACCAAGTAGACTGCATTGCCCTTACATTGACACTAGCCCCTGATGCAAGCACAGCTACGCATAGCAGCCTACAATCACAAATGGATCACAAATCACAAAGTTCCTGATATGATTTTCCCAATATCTCCTGTGACTAACAGTCTACCATGTCTCCCAACACCTTCTTCTTTACAAGACCACATGAGGTTTACCAAAGTCCTTGCTCTTTTTGTTAGAATTGACCAGTCTAGTCTTACCACTGAACTGAAAAATACTCCCTACAGACTTTAATATGATATATGTCCCAAATCCTATCTTTGCATTCTGCTTTAACCTCCTCATGTGTACCTCTTAGGTATGCTGGATACCTCCTCCGAGGACCTATGAGTAATAAGCTTGTCTATTTCAAGTCTTTTATGTTCTGTTTTTGAACTGCAACAGTGTATCACCCAGTACCCTAGACTCCACTTAACAAGTGCTAGTTTCACAAACTCATAACAAACCAGCTTCTGGTTTTGTTGTTTTTGTTGTTCTTTTGTTTTCTTGTTTTCAATGTCATTGATGGCTCCCTTGATGGTTAAAATTTATTTTTATCTGCTTCTCTGGATTTAATTGACCTTTCTTTTTCTTCTTTCATAACCTTGCTTTCCTGATTATAGATCTTTCATTTTAATATTGCATTCTATAATGTAAATTTTCCTCTATGCACTACTTTTTCTGCATCACACAAATTTTGATAAATTGTCAGTTCAGTTCAGTTGCTCAGTCATGTCCGACTCTTTGTGACCCCATTAATCGCAGCACGCCAGGCCTCCCTGTCCATCACCAATTCCCAGAGTTCACTCAAACTCATGTCCATCGAGTCAGTGATGCCATCCAGCCATCTCATCCTCTGTCATCCCCTTTTCCTCCTGCCCCCTATCCCTCCCAGCATCAGAGTCTTTTCCAATGAGTCAACTCTTCGTATGAGGTGACCAAAGTATTGGAGTTTCAGCTTTAGCATCATTCCTTCCAAAGAACACCCAAGGGTGATCTTTAGAATGGACTGGTTGGATCTCCTTGCAGTCCAAGAGACTCTCAAGAGTCTTATCCAACACCACTGTTCAAAAGCATCAAGTCTTCGGTGCTCAGCTTTCTTCACAGTCCAACTCTCACATCCATACATGACCACTGGAAAAACCATGGCCTTGACTAGATGGACCTTTGTTGGCAAAGTAATGTCTCTGCGTTTCAATATGCTATCTAGGTTGGTCATAACTTTCCTTCTAAGGAGTAAGCGTCTTTTAATATCATGGCTGCAGTCACCATTGCAGTGATGATAAGTTGTTGTAGTTTTATATTAATTGGGTAAAAAATATTTTAAATTCCCCTTAGTACACTTTTTTGAATCATGTGTTATTTAGAAGTGTGATGTTAATCTCAAAATACTTTGAAATTTTCCATCTATCTCTCTATTACTAATTTCTACTTTAATTCCATGTGGTCTGAGCACATACTTTATGTCGTATCTCTTATTTTAAATTTAATAAGATTACATTTTATGGCCCAGAATGTTGCCCATCTTGGTGGATGTTCAATGTGAGTTTGAGATAAATGTGTAATCTGCTGTTGTTTAAAGAATGTTTTATGAATGTCAATAAAATTCATTTGGTTTATGAGAATGTTCAGTTCAACTATATTCTTACTGATTTTCTATTTGCTGGTTCTGTCAGTTACTGTTAGAGGGGTTTTTAAATATCTAAAGTATAAGAGTGGAATCTATTTCTCCCATTAGTTCTACCAGTTTTTACTTTGCATATTTTAACTTGATGTTATTTTGTGACATTGCTTTATCTTCTTTTAAAATTGACTCTCATCATCATCTAATGTCCCCCTTTACCCCAACTAATTATATATTAGTCAGTTTATACTTTACGAATGTGAATCCCTGATATAACTAACTTACATAGTCATTGAGCTATTACAAGTTTTTAGAAAACACACTGATAAAATTATATATGTATAGATTACTTCATGAAATAATAAATTTAATTTGAAACTACTGGTGAAGCACATCCACAGTTCCAAATTTCAAATTTGGGTGTGATTATAATTTTTATTAGTTAAATTAATAATATGAATTAAATTAATGAATAAGAAGGAGAGGAGAAAGGAAGACACAGGAGAATGATTCTTTCTTTCTAGTATTCCCAATATACAGATTTTATTCATTTTATCCCACAGTTCTTAGTTATATGCCATCTTTTTAAGACATTTTTTTCTTTGTATTTCAGTTTTTGAAGTTTCTATTGACATATCATCACATTCACTGACTTTCTCCTTTGATATGTCCATGCCTATTATAGTAGTTTTCATCTCTAGAATGTTCTTTTGATATTTTGTTAGAGCCTCCATCTCCCTGCTTTCATTATCCATACGTCCTTGCATGTTGTCCACATTTTGCCTTTAAAACCCTTAGCATAGTTGTCTTATGCTTAATTGTAGTTATCTTAAACTTCTGGTATAATAATTCCAAAATTCTCCAGCATATTTGAGTTTGGTCCTAAAGCTTGAATTTTCTCCTTATACTGTATTTTTTTTTTTAAACATTTAGCATACTTTGTATTTTTTTTTTTTTTTTTGAAAGCTGGACAAGTTATACTGAGTAACAGGAACTGATGTATATAGACTCTTTGTGTGAGATTTTATGTTTGTCTGTCTAGGTAATAGATTATGTTTATTGTTTGCTGTAGCTGTGCCAAGCCTTTTTTTTTTTTTTTAATAGTCTCTTTGTTTTAGTCTCTTTAGGTATGTCTGAGGTTTACAGTTTTTTCAGTGGTAATCTTCTGTCAAAGCTTATTAGAATATTTGAGATTCTTGAACACATACCTTGTAGAGATCAGAGAATGTGAGCATAGGTCCAACATTGTGTCTGTGGCAAAACTACAGTGAACATCTCGTTATCCTGAGTCTTAACTTGGGACTCTTTTCTCCTAATATATAAATTAAATAAAGGAGTTAGGTAACAGCCTAAGGAATGTGTGAAACCTTTGTATCTGTTCTGATAGTTATGCTGTATGAATGAGAACATCTGAGAGGAAAGACAGAGTGACTCTGAATCCAGAGCAACTATCAGAGAGAAAGTAGGAAGGAACTGGTCATGATCAGTGAAATCATAAAAAAAAAAAAAAAAAAAGCTTTGATGTAGTGCCTTCGAATGGGGTAACTATATTCCTTTTGTCTTTACACAAGATGGATGGTAAGAGAAAGTGTGAAAGTGTTGGTTCAGCATACTCTTATATATCAGCAAGTGAACTAACTAGTATTTGACTGAGAAATCTGAAAAATTAAGAGGATAGGATAAATCTGATTAAAAAAAAAAAAACAGGATTTCTCTTGTTAAAAGGTAATAATACCTTATTAAAGTTAAAGAAAGAAAAATCTACAATCAGTGTTTGAATAACCTGGTTCCTGACATTCTTAAGAGGAAAGGTTGTTTCATCTCACTTTACACTTTTATTATGCATTTTATCTTAGGGAGTATAGCACGTCTAATTAATGTACCATGATAAATGGAGTTTCTGTATCATTAGAACCCACTTATAAAGAATGAAAAGGGACCTCCTTGTGCAAACACAGAAAAGTTAATCCCTAGCTATCAAAGGTTCATCTCCTGCAAAGTCATTTCACTTTGCTCAATAGGAGACGTTTATATAATATTCAAACAATAAGAGAGAAACTGCAGGGAAAAAAATAAGTTTTAATTGAGTTATTCAGCCATCAATTCAGGCTTGTCAGATTGTGAAAAGAGAAATTGAGACAGAAATCCAGAGAGGGGATTTCCTACCAAAAGGAAAAAAATCTGAGAAAACCAAAGTGGGTCTTTTCACTATTCTGAGACAGGGAGGAAACTTGACAATTATTATAATTTTTAGAATAGTGAAATTTTCAGGGACATTGTATTATACTTAGATACTCTGTAGCCAGCTTCTTCAGTCTGACATCCATGCAACATTTTTAATATGCATACTTTAACAATGATGTTTTAAGAATATATTTGATAGAGAAAAACATAAGATAAAGGCAAAGGAGATGTATATTTGCAAATTTTTAGAGTATTCTTTATTAGTCATGATAAGAAAGATATTTCCCAGAATTCATGATAGCAAAACTGTAGGATATTTTACCTTGACCAAAGGGAAATTGATTTAAAAGGCAGATTGAATTCTTTGTGAATAAGAGAGATAAAAGTCTTTAGTTGCCATACCTGTGCAAGTTTGTTTGCTAGACTTTTATTCCTTTGAAAGACACTTGACATAAAACGCACCAGCCATATTTACTAATATGCCAGTCTACGTGATGCACTTCTCTTATTTTTATTATTGTTTCTTATACAGTCAAAATTTCCTTCCTTAATATTTTAAGTACATTTTGTGGTCAAACATACCAATAGAATTTATTCACAGTTGTACAGCAAAGATGATGATATAGAAAATTCTCTGTTGTGCAAACCTGAATAAAGAAAATTATGCTATATCACATGAGATTTTTGTACACTTTTAAGAATCACTTTTTAACAGGCATTGATAGATATGTGAAAAAGAAGAAAGTGGGTAAATAAAAATCATTTAAGGTTAGAGAAATGTAAGGGCTTAGCCTTATATTTGCATATTTAAATGGTTTAAGTTGTATTCAAAAGTAGGGTGTTATTGATGAATTTGAAAACACAAATATAAGATTGTGTAGATAATGTATCAATAGATAGCTTTTTGCCTTGTTATTTAAATTCATCATTCTTCCTTTAACAATATTACACAGAGGTTGACTTGAAAGGTCAACAGAGGTCACAGAGGTCATTGACTTGAAAGTCAATGACCATTTTTAACATACCTTTTAATATGAAAGTCTTGCTCATTATATTCTATACATTAATGTGTTATTAAAAGGGCCATTAGGCCATTTTTTTTTTTTAAGATCTCTTCATATACACAGAAAGTACATTTTCTAGTTCTTTGTCTCCCAGCATATCTTATAAACATATATGCATGACACATCAATAAAACTGTATTTATATAAACCCCTATGTCTCTGGTATTGCTTCAGATAAAATACTTCTTTTAAGATGGTAGCAGTGGTCTGTTTTCCTATCTTCCTTTTCATCTCAGCCTCATAGGCTCATGTGGTATTCTCTCAACTAGACATAACCTCCAAATACTCTCTTGTTATCCAATTTACTTACAAATAAAAAAAGTTATTTAAATCATTATTTAACCAAGTAAGCATTATTTTCTGAGCAATGACCTGTGTATCAATCACTGTCTTGTCTTTGGGGATATAAAAGAGATGAAATGCATATCTTGGTAAACCTTGAAGTGAAAACTTATTTTCCATGATAGAATGTTCATGTTTCTTAATTTTTAAGGGGTTAAAATATTGAAATCTGAGATTAAATCAGAAGAAAATAGTGCCTTAAAGGACAAATAAATTCTGCATATATGTATTTAATACTTTGATTGCTTTAATAGACTGTAAGTTCTTCAAAGAGACAGCCACAGCTTATTATTCTAGTGCCAAACATGTGAAAAAGAAGAAATGATGATTTCTTATGAATATGATGGTTGTTTACTGAATAAATGAGTTAATGAAAGAATGAATTAATGAAGCCGGCATGGTACTCTCAAGTGAGACAAGCGAGGAAATTGTAGAGACAGAATGTTGGTCATGCAGATAAAATAGGAATATATTTACATGTAAGCTTATAAATTTTTTACAATTTTTATTGGAGGAAAATTGCAATGTTATATTGGATTCTGCCCTATAACAATGCAAGTAAGCCATAATTACACATATTTCATATCCCTGTTGAGCCTCCCTCCTCTTTTTCCATCCCACCCCTCTAGGTCATCACAGAGCACCAGGCTTGTTAAAGGCAACTGACAAGTTTTACACCTTCTCAAAGTTTTAGAACATGCTATGAAAATCAGATATATACAAAAATTATTCACTGAAATTCAAGTTCTATGAGACAGAATACATTTTTTCTATTGGCTCCTATGATAACTTCTACTTTTCAGAGATATCTGGAATAAATAAAAGTATTTCAATTCTTGTTGAATGACTAAATGACTGATTGAATGTCATTGTATAATAAGTATTAATTGTATGTTTTTTTAACTTAAAGAAAGTACTATTTTTTCAATAAATTTATAAATTTTATGTAGTTACAGTGAAAGGTGATGTCTATAGCTGCATTTGTAAAGAGAAATTTGTTGAAGTTCCAACTATTTATCTTTGTTATATTCAATTTGGTGTTTATACTTAATTATTACTTCCATTTTATATCAGTGCTAACACACACACACACACACACACATATAGCATGTATTTCACAACTTGTAATTATCCTTTGATTGTTGAATTTTAGTTTCAGTTCCTCATTTGATGATTAATTGAAGAAAAAATCCTGATTCATCCGTAATAAATAATTTATATTTTAAAATTCTAATTGACTAATATCACTTCCATATATACTGAAATGTTATTGAAACATATTCAAGTGCTGAAAAATCTTGATATAATTATGTGTATAAATAAGTCCATGGCATAAAAAAATTACTAAAAATTTCAAATTGAGTTAAGAAATATAAAGCAGAACAAGCAGATTCAAGAGGAGGAAAGGAGAGCAAGGTGAAGAAGAAGGAGAATGAGAAGAAGTGGAGAAGCAAGAGGAGAAGAGTAGAAGACAGAGGAAGAGGAGGAAGAAGGGGATGCAGAGGGAATAGAGAAGAAGGGGAAAAGGGGGAAAAAGAAGAGAAAGGAGAAGAAGGGGAAGAAGAGGAAATGCAATCTAAAGCTAGAAGACATGATAGACTTAATAATAGTGTTTTCCTTTGGCTGATGGTATCAAATGCTTTCCATATACAATATCTAATCAATTATTTTCATTAACAGGCACTTAACAAAGGCAAACTTCTTTCAAGACCTACTTTAAAATACACAATTTTTAAATGCATGAAATTTCATTATCTCATATTACTCAGTTGGCAAAGTAGAGTTTTCATGGCAAATAAGGAGAATTATGATAAATGTAAAAAATAATACATATAATATGCAATTAATTATATTTTTTAAATGGGAATTTTCCCATACTATATTCTGGAGTCATAATTACTCATTTCTCAAAAGACAGAAAGAAAATTATTTTGGGGGAGGTTAAAGTAATATCATTTTATGCTCCATGTTGGTTCAAATCTTACAAAGTTTAAAATAATAAGCAGTCATTAAGTGTTCCTGGTGGCTCCATGGTAAAGAACCCACCCACCAATGCAGGAGACTCAAGTTCAATCCCTGTATCTAGAAGATACCTTGGAGAAAGAAATGGCAACCCACTTCAGTATTCTTGCCTGGGAAATCCCATGGACAGAAGAGCATGTTGGGTTACAGTCCATGGGGTTGCAGAAGAGTTGACAGGACTTAGTTACTAAATAACAATAAGAGTCATGAACTCAGCTAGATGATGGCTTGGCTCCCTATTTGGATTTTAATCTACTCAATGCTGTTGCTCTTCTATATCCTAACTCTAAGCTCCAAATATCAATGATTAAGCACATTAAAGATATTATACTGTTTCTATTTTGTTTGTTGCTTTCACCAGGGTGCATTCTTAAGTGTCCATCTAAATAATAACCTATTTATTCACAAACATTATGTTTTATGATGTATATATAACTAAAATAAATGAATATTGGAAAAAATGGAAACATTTAAATCAATATAAATTACTATAATGTAGTTGGCATTATATTTTCAATATTGAATATCTGATTCATGACATTCAAAGTAAATTTATTGGTATTTCATTTTGAATCATCATGAACCTAGACATTAAGATTGTCAGATATTCAAAATATTTTCTCAGCTTTTATTCATTAAACTTATTGGCTTGTGGAGGTATGAATTCAATGTAAAAAGAAAAAATATTGCTTAATGAATACATTACAAAAATGATGAAAAGTGATAATGCATCGTATTAACATCTAATAATTTTCCAGCATTTTAACAATATTTTACAGGTGAAAGTTAAAAGTGAGCATGAATTTTAAAATTTTAAATAGACCTTATATTATAAAACATTTTTTGGTACAGGAAAGTTAAGATTGCTCAGTAAGCTTCCCTATATTAAATAGTAGTTTTTTTATATTATTAACACATTAGTATAGAATATCAGTTACAATCACATATAGTGTATAGTTTATACATTTAATTATTTTATAGTGATGTTTATCTACATACAATATTTTTCCATTTCTCATGTTGTCATTAATCCAATGTGTGAAAGTTATGCTGCTCCATGAAATTTACCTATTACATTTTCAGACTTTCCCTTTTTCCAATGTATATATTCAGTGCAGTTCCGTCGCTCAGTCGTGTCTGACTCTTTGCGACCCCATGAATCGCAGCACACCAGGCCTCCCTGTCCATCACCATCTACCGGAATTGACTCAAACTCACGTCCATCGAGTCAGTGATGCCATCCAGCCATCTCATCCTCTGTCATCCCCTTCTCCTCCTGACCCTGATCCCTCCCAGCATCAGAGTCTTTTCCAATGAGTCAACTCTTCACATGAGGTGGCCAAAGTACTGGAGTTTCATCTTTAGCATCATTCCTTCCAAAGAAATCCCAGGGCTGATCTCCTTCAGAATGGACTGGTTGGATCTCCTTGCAGTCCAAGGGACTCTCAAGAGTCTTCTCCAACACCACAGTTCAAAAGCATCAATTCTTCGGCGCTCAGCTCTCTTCACAGTCCAATTCTCACATCCATACATGACTACCGGAAAAACCATAGGCTTGACTAGATGGACCTTTGTTGGAAAAGTAATGTCTCTGCTTTTCAATATGCTATCTGGGTTGGTCATAACTTTCCTCCAAGGAGTAAGCGTCTTTTAATGTCATGGCTGCAATCACCATCTGCAGTGATTTTGGAGCCCCCCAAAAATAAAGTCTGACACTGTTTCCACTGTTTCCCCATCTATTTCTCATGAATGATGGGACCAGATGCCATGATTTTACTTTTCTGAATGTTGAGCTTTAAGCCAACTTTTTCACTCTCCTCTTTCACTTTCATCAAGAGGCTCTTTAGTTCTTCTTCACTTTCTGCCATAAGGGTGGTGTCATCTGCATATCTGAGGTCATTGATATTTCTCCCGGCAATCTTGATTCCAGCTTGTGCTTCTTCCAGCCCAGCGTTTCTCATGATGTATTCTTCATATAAGTTAAATAAGCAGGGTGACAATATGCAGTCTTGATGTACTCCTTTTCCTATTTGGTACCAGTCTGTTGTTCCACGTCCAGTTCTAACTGTTGCTTCCTGACCTGCATATAGGTTTCTCAAGAAGCAGGTCAGGTGGTCTGGTAGTTGATCTCTTTCAGAATTTTCCTACTCCATTGAAAAGAAATATATATATAGCATCCTGTGTTTAATAAGTTACCAGTGGACACTATAATGTTTCATGATAGAACTTTAATCATTTCTAAGATCAGATAATTTTCTATATAAAAATATTAAAAATCCTAATCAACCCTTACCTTTATTGTATTGTATAATGAAAGACATAAATTATGGTTAAAAATATTAGAGGTAGCTGCTGCTGCTAAGTCGCTTCAGTTGTGTCCGACTCTGTACGACCCCATAGATGGCAGCACACCAGGCTCCGCCGTCCCTGGAACTCTCCAGGCAAGAGCACTGGAGTGGGTTGCCATTTCCTTCTCCAATGCATGAAAGTGGAAAGTGAAAGAGAAGTCGCTCAGTCGTGTCCGACTCTTAGCGACCACATGGACTGCAGCCTACCAGGCTCCTCCATCCATGGGATTTTCCAGGCAAGAGTACTGGAGTGGATTGCCATTGCCTTTTCCGAGATTAGAGGTAGAAACAGTGGAAATCTGATTTTCAGTTCCCTTCATAAACAGAACATACCCTTCTTCACAAGAATATATATGTATGTCTTCTCCTTAAAATAAAGGATGTGATGATCTGAATACACAACATCAGTTAACTTACCTCCTATCATTTTATTCCTCCATCTCAAAAGAAATATATTAATAAGCCCCAAAATGAAATACATCAATTTATTGCTTTTTGGAAACTCAGCCACAAATACATTATAACCTAAATGATATATGTTTCTAAAACTAGGCTTTTTTACATATTTGTGTAATTGTTGAATAATGAATTTTTATTTCTATCATTAGTCACTTTTAAAGTTTCATGTCAAATAAGCAGTTAATAAATTAGTGATGATAATGCCACTTATGTTATAGAGCCACCATAAATATAAGTATCTATACTTTATATGAACTTTTGATAACATTTTTTCATAATGTATACCCACTCATATATTTCATGATAAAATGTTATATTTGTGCCTCTTGGCTAAAATGAATTTGTCATTGATAGTGGCCTAAGGGGGAAAGCAGAATAAAACCAAAAACAAATGTAATCAACAGAGGAACATCTTTTCATTTTACAATAATCAAAAGTATATTCTTTTGATATAAGTGGCTTTCTAATTATATGGTGGGCAATGTTGATTAATAAAGTCTACTGAACAGAAACAGAAGAACAAAGATAGAAAAGAAAAAAGTGTACAAAGTCAGCAAATACTTTTACCAATGTTCAGTTATCAGAATTCAAAAAAAAAAAGATAGCAAGTTGCTCAATATATTTTCACCTAAACTATAGTAATATATGTAGGCTTTAAAATGCATCATGTTTCATTTTTCTGAATTTCTCTTACACCACCTAAATAATGGTTTTATGGTTGCTACAAAACAAACATCCCTCAAATTTGGTGTTTAAAACAATAAGCTTGAAAACACTTTGGACTGGTGGAGAAAGGGCTGTAGAATATATCCTAGTCCTTTAACGTAGTCAGAATACTGGCAAAAACTGTCAAAATGAACTTTTTAGAACTCTATAAACTAACCATAGGTACACTGAGAGTGTGGTTATTAAAAAAAAATGACTAAACCATAATACCAAAAATTAATACAAAAATTTTAGTGTTTTAACTTTTCCTATTCACATTTCCATATCCTCATGTAGCCTTGAATCTAGCAGCTTTGTAACATGGATAGCCATCAAAACTAGGAACTTAGCAGTCACTAGGGAGGGCAGAAGAGCCTTGGAGCTTCTCCAAAAGCCCGTCTCCAGAAATTTTCACTCTTTGACCCAGTTGACAGATTCCTGGAGAAGTTCCCAACACAAAGTTTAACTGTATTGGTGTCTGAGTTCTTTCACTGAGAAGCCCTATGTGCAAGGAATTCATAGAAAACATTCAGGGGCAATTCCTTAATATCATAGCTGCTTGAGGTAGAAATGCTAGTTGGGGCAAACAAGAGTCTTGATAAAAAAAGTTTTAGAAAATCTGGAAATGACACATTTAAAGGGGGATTGAAAAGGTGCAATGTATTCCAAGGATCTAAATGTCTATGACTTCCACCTTACCTTAGACTAGCAATAACAAGAAGCTTCCTCCACCTCCTCCTCCCCACCCTTAGTATGTACAGAGACTTAGTTTGCAACCTGGATTTCTCTTACCAGTCAGCAGTGCAAGCAATTGACTCCCCTGCCAGAACAGTATCAGAATAGATCAGTTAAAACAGAAAATTTAAACAAGTTCCAAAGTCAAATAACATAATACAAAAATGTTAAAGCTTCAGTCGAAATCAATTATCATAACAAGGACTGAGGATACCTCACATTGGATTTGAAAATAATTGATTGATGATAAGACTGAGATAACAAAGATATTAGAGATATCTGAAAAAATATTTTAATATAGCCATTATAAAAACTCTTCAATGAGCAATTATAACATATTCCTAATAAATGCAAGTTTTAAAGAAATGAAATACAGAGTCTCTTCAGAGAAACTGAATACATTAACACCTAAATAGAACTATTAAAGATGAAAATGCCATAACCAAAATTAAAAGCTCAAGGTTGAATTCAACAGGAGAATGGAGGTGAACAAGTGGAAGATCAGCAAAAACAATCATAAAAATCCCAGTGAAACTGAAGGAGAAATAATAAATCTATGTGGTTTCAACAGCATAGCAAAACTAGGCTGAAGAAAGTGAACAAAGTCTCATAGGAGAATAACAGAAGATTTAATGGTGATTCATCTGAGTTTTTCTGGCAGGGGAGGTAAAAGGAGGAAGAACTATAAAAGTACTTTAAGAAATAATGGCAGAAATTTTTCCAAAGTGTGCAAAAGACAGAAACTTACAGGTTCAAGAGATTGATTTAGTCTAAATAGTGTAAAATCAAATAAGCCACTTCAAGATACATCAAAACCACTTTCTGAAAACTACGTATGAAGACTGTATTTCAAAAACATCAATAGAGATCATTTACCTATAGAATAAAAATAATTTGAATAATAGCATATTCTGCATCAGAAACCAGGGATGCACAAAATAATTGATAAGCAATGCTATTTTTCATGTATCATAAGAAAATCACTGTTTACCCACATTACTTTTGTTCTAAGTCATGTCCAACTCTTTGCAAGCCCATGGACTGTAGCACACAAGGCTCCTTTGTCCTCCACTAGCTCCTGGAGTTTGCTCAAATCCATGTCTATTGAGTCAGTGATGGTATCAAATCATCTCATCCTCTGTCATCCTCTTCTCCTTTTGCCCTCAATCTTTCCCATCATCAGTGTCTTTTCCAATGAGTCAGCTATTCACATCAGGTGGCCAGAGTATGGAGTTTTGGTTTCAGCATCAGTCCTACCAGTGAGTATTCAGGGTTGATTTCCTTTCGTATGGAGAAGGCAATGGCACCCCACTCCAGTACTTTTGCCTAGAAAATCCCATGGATGGAGGAGCCTGGTAGGCTGCAATCCATGAGGTCACTAGAGTCAGACACTGGCTTGATCTCGTGCATTCCAAGGTACTCTCAGGAGTCTTCTCCAGCACCATAATGCAAAAGCACCAATTCTTCAGTTTTCAGCCTTCTTTATGGTCCAACCCTCACATCCTTACATGACTATTGGAAAAACCAGAGCTTTGTCTGTGGGGAAATCTGTTGGCAAAGTGATGTCTCTGCTTTTTAATCTACTGCTTAGGTTTATCATTGCTTTCCTTCCAAAAGGCAAGTGTCTTTTAATTTCATAGCTGCAGTCACTGTAAAGTGATTTTGAAGCCCAAAGAAATAGAAGTTGTCCCTGCTTCCACTTTTCCCCTGTCTATTTGCCGTGAAGTATCGGGACCATATGCCATGATCTTGTTTTTTTGAATGTTGAGTTTTAAACCAGTTTTTTTTCACTTTCATCAAGAGGCTCTTTAGTGCCTCTTAGCTTTCTGCCATTAAAGTGGTATCATCTACATATCTGATGTTGACATTTCTATCTGCAATCTTGATTCCAGCTTGAGATTCATCCAGCCCACAATTTTTCCTAATGTACTGTATATACAAGTTAAATAATCAGAATAAAAATATACAGCCTTCTCATACTTCTTTCTCAATTTTGAGGTAGTCCATAGTTCCATGTAAGATTCTAAATGTTGCTTCTTGATCTGTATACAGGTTTCTCAGGAGACATGTAAGGTGGTCTGATATTCCCATCTTTAAGAATTTTCCAAAGTTTGTTGTGATCTACAGAGTCAAAGGCTTTCACATAGTCAATAAAGTGGAAGTACGTATTTTTCTGGAATTCCCTTCCTTTCTTCATGACCCAATGAATGTTGACAATTTGATTTCTGGTTCCTCTGCCTCTTCAACATCTAGCTTGTACATCTAGAAGTTCTTGGTTCACCTACTGCTGAAGTCTAGCTTGAGGGATTTTGAGCATAATCTTGCAAGCATGTGAAAAGAGCACAACTGTAAAGTTATATGAATATTTGTTGGCACTGCCCTTTTTTGGGATTGGAATGAAATCTGACTTTTTCTAGTCCTATGGCCACTACTGAGTTTTCCAAATTCACTAACATATTGAGTGCAACACTTTAACAGCACCATCTTTTAGGATTTGAAATGGCTCAGCTGGAATTCCATCGCCTCTACTAGTTTTATCAGTAGCGATGCTTCCTAAGGCCCACTTGACTTCATACTCCAAGATGTCTGACTCTAGGTGAGTGACCACACCATCGTGGTTATCCAGGTCGTTAAGACCTTTCTTGTATAATTCTTCTGTGTATTCTGGCCTCCTCTTCTTAATGTCTTCTGCTTCAGTCTTCAGTTAAGTTCTTATCTGTCCTTTATCATGGCAATCCTTGCATGAAATATTCCCTTGATATCTGTAATTTTCTCAAAGAGATCTCTAGTCTTTCTGATTCTGTTATTTTCCTCTATTTCTTTACATTCTTCATTTACACTCACTGAAAATACCCTTCAAGAATGAAGCAGAAATCAAGGGATTTTCACATGAAAAGAAACAGAAACAATTTATTACAGGCACACCTCTATGAAAGAAGGGCTTCAGAAAATTCTTTAAGCAGAAGAGAAATGCTAAAAGATGAAACCTTTGGAACATCAGGAATGAGGAAAGAATACAGTAAAAAAAATGGATGAATAAAATAGACACTCTTTCTTTTGTGTTTTTTAAGTTATGTATGTTGATTAAAGCAAAAATTTTAACACTATGTAATGTGGTGCTAAGTGTATGCATGTACAGGAGATGTGTAAGACAATCATATTATAAAGAGAGAGGCAGAAAGAGCTATAAAGAGCAATGAGGTTCCTATTCTTAACTTGAATGGTGACAAGATAACACCAATAGAATGGTCAGTTGTGTATATATAGTGTATAGGGAACAACTAAAAAATTTGTGTGAAGAGGCACATAACACATTCGATAAATCAAAATGGAATTCTAGGTATATGCTCATATAATTCACAGATAAATAGAGCTCTGTTTGTAAAGGTCCATGAGTGCTGTTGTTTTCAAATTTAGCCATTCTCATAGATATGTAGTGATATCTACTGATGATTTAAATTTGCATTTTCATGATGACAAATGATGTTGAGAAACCCATGTATGTATTGGCTATTTTGTATGTCTTCTTTAATGTGTATCTGATGAATTTTATTTACTCATTTTCATTGAATTGACTTATCTTTCTTCTTTTTTTATTGAGTTGTAGACAGTCTTTCTACAACTTGAATACTAGTCTTTGTGAGATGTGATCCATGAATATTTTTCCCAGTCTGCAACTTGCCTATTCATTTACTTAATGTTGTATTTTGATAATCAAATGTTATGGTTAATAAAAATGTATTCATCAATTTTATTTTGTATTCTTGTTGTCTAATCTTTCCTGTCAGCTTCACATACCCATCTAAAGACACAAAAGTGTTGTCTAAAGGTTTTCAATAAAAACTTTAAAGGTATAGCATTTTACCTTTAAGTCCGTGGAACAATGCAAATTCATTTTTCAACAGCATGAGGTAGAAGCTGATGTTCACTTTTTCCCCCAATATTGATATCTAGTAATTCTGTGTCACTTGAAAACATGTTCCCTTCCCAATTGACTACATTGTCAAAACTCAAGTGACTGTAATAATATAGATTTGTATCTTGGCAGTCTTTTCTGTTCCACTGGCAAATATATCATTTCTTACACTACAACTATACTGTCTTAACTGAGCGACTGAACTGAACTGAATAACCTTTGGGTTAGTTTAGTATGTATTATATGTTTCAATTTCGTCCTTTTATAGAATTATTGTGGTGATTTTATTTTCATTTCCATATGAATTTTATATGCTGCTTGTCATTTTAAAAAATAAACTTAATAGAATTATGATTGAATCAATATATAATATTGTAGAGATTTGATATTTCACTGTTTTGTCTTTCAATCCATGAACATGCTATTTCAAATTAGGTATTACACATACAATTTCAGAAGTGATAAATCTTCATCTTTTCAGTCAAATATTTTATTTTTAATATGATTGACTTAGGGATTTCCATATATACCATAATTATTCATGATCTACCAGTGTTAACATCAGTTTAGTTCAGTTCAGTTCAATCACTCAGCTGTGTCCGATTCTTTGCGACCCCATGGGCTGCAGCACACCAGGTCTCCCTGTCCATCACCAAGTCCTGGAGCTTACTCAAACTCATGTCCATTGAGTCAGTGGTGCCATCCAACCATCTCATTCTCTGTTGTGCCCTTCTCCTCCTGCCTTCAATCTTTCCCAGCATCAGGATCTTTTCAAATGAGTCAGCTCTTCGCATCAGGTGGCCAAAGTATTGGAGTTTCAGCTTTAGCATTAATCCTTCCAATGAATATTCATACTTTTTTTTCAATATTGTTTTTGGGGTTCCATAAGAATTTTAGGATTATTAGTTCTAGTATTGTGAAAAATTCCTGAGTATTTTGATGGGTATTACATCGAATCTGCAGATTGCTTTAAAAGTATTATGGTCAGTTTTGTTTTTTTTTTTTTCAAAGTGAAAACAGGTTTTTAAAATTTTTTTATTCAGCAAAAATTTTAATTAACCAAGAGTTCATGTCTTATAATTTTTATCCACCATTGTATCACTCTATAAATGGCTTGAGAATTATCCATTCTTTGGTATATTCTATGTGTCTCCTTCATTTGAGTAATCAAGATGTGTCTGCATCTGAAAATAAACTTGTATGATTTTTTTTTCTACTTTACAATATTGTATTGGTTTTGCCATACATCAACATGAATCTGCCTTAATTTTTAATTTATTTTTATTGATGTATAGCTGATTTACAATGCTATATAAATTTAAGATATACAACATAGTGATTCAAAATTTTTAAGTTATAATCCAAATACGGTTATTGTAAAATGTTGGCTATGTTCTCTGTGCTGTATGATATATTCTTGTAGCTTATTTATTTTGCACTTCTTTCTCATTTATTTTACTTTAGTCTCACCACTCCCTCTTTCTCTCATACCATTGTTGACCACTAGTTTGTTCTCTGTGTCTGTGAATCTGTTTATTTTTTGTTATATTTACTAGTTTGCTTTATTTTTTAGATTCCACATATAAATGACATCACACAGCGTCTTTTTGTGTCTTTTCAACTCAGTGTAATACCATCCACATTGCTGTAAGTGGCAGAATTTCATTCTACTCTATGGTTGAGTAATACTCCATTGTGTACATATGCCATATTCTTTATTCATTTCTCTGTTGATTGACCCTTTATTTTGGGACTCTATTATAGATTTTTATTTTGTGATTACTATCAGAATTATACATATCAACTTATATATATTTACCTATTTTAAGCTGATTAAAATGTATTAATCATAATTAAGTATGAATGCATTCTAGAAGTTTATTTTTACTTTCACTTAATTTTTTTTTGATGTCATATTTTACATCTTTTTACTTTGCTGTGCTGTGCTTAGTTGCATCTAAATCTTGGACTAGCTCCTGACTAGCCCACCAAGCTCCTCTGTCAAAGGGGATTCTCCAGGCAAGAATGCTGGTGTGGGTTCCCCTGCCCTCCTCCAGGGGATCTTCCCAACCTAGGGACTGAACTCAAGTCTCCAACACTGCAGGCAGATTCTTTATCATCTGAGTCACCAAGGAAGCCCATAAATATTGTAGTGTATAGCCCACCCCTTCTCCAGGAGACCTTCCACTCAGAAATCGAACTGAGATCTCCCACATTGCAGGCAGATTCTTTACTTGATGAGCTAACAAGGAAGCCCATCTTTTTACTTTATGTTACCCTTAACTACTTATTGTAGTTGCAGGTGATATCTACTTTTATTTACTTCAGTTCAGTCTCTCAGTCATGTCTGACTCTTTAAGACCCCATGAACCTCAGCAGGCCAGGCCTCCCTGTCAATCACAAACTCCTGGAGTTTACCCAAACCCCTGTCCATTGAGTTGGTGATGCCATCCAACCATCTCATCCTCTGTCATCCCCTTCTCCTGCCGCCTTCAATCTGTCCCAGCATCAGGGTCTTTTCCAATGACTCAGCTCTTCCCATCAGGTGGTCAAAGTATTAGAGTTTCAGCTTCAACATCAGTCCTTCCAATGAACACCCAGGCCTGATCTCCTTCAGGATGGACTGGTTTGGTCTCCTTGCAGTCCAAGGGACTCTCAAGAGTCTTCTCCAACACCACAGTTCAAAAGCATCAATTCTTATACTTCTCATATAAATCATATTGTATTTATTTTTGGCTCTATAGCTACCATTACTTTCCTGCTTGTCAGCTGAAATATCTATCAATCTATAGTGTGCAAGCATTCCTCTTTTCACAGGTAGTAATAAGAAGTGCTTAAATTATTTTTTCCTAATTCCAACATTTAAGCTAGTTTAATATTGATGTCTCTGTGTTTAGAATTGTCTTGAGAAAATGTCACACTTACCTGATTATCTCATTGCTGTTATTTTATATCAAACAATTTTTGATATACTCTGATTTGACCAAAACATTAATCTGTATCTCTTAAATGGCTTCTCAAATTCCTTGACTGGATTCATTTGTAGTTTGAACTGTATATAAATGGTTCAAGGGACAGTCAATGATTAAGAAGAGTTTATACACACAATATGAGCCTCTTCCCCTTTTGTTCTCTCTCTTTTTATGTTTTTCCTGTGATTCCTTCCTCACTTTCCAGTATCTTCAGTCTTTCTTAATTTTATCATCAGGTTGATCAGTCTGGAAAGGCTAATTGTTATATCAAAGTTTTCTATACTGTATTTTATTCAGGCAATATGCTGGAAAAATGGTAAAATAATCTCATATCATTCTTCTAGTCTAAGTTATCACCTCCTTCCAAAATATGATTATTTCAACTTCATTCTAGTAGTTGTTTCCATTATTACTTTCAGAGCTTATAGTGTTAATCATGGTTTCCCAGGTGGCACAGTGGTAAAGAATTCCCCTGCCAACATAGGAGACGCAGAAGATGTGGGTTAGGTCCCTGGGTCAGGAAAACCCCTTAGAGAAAGAAATGGAAACCTTGTCCAGTATTCTTGCCTGGAAAATTTCAATGAGAGAGGAGCCTGTCAGAC
Source organism: Bos indicus (assembly GCF_029378745.1). NCBI lineage: Eukaryota > Metazoa > Chordata > Mammalia > Artiodactyla > Bovidae > Bos > Bos indicus. The sequence goes on from NC_091771.1 coordinate 7,553,810, forward strand.
TACAGTCCATAAGGTCATCAAGAACTGGACATGACTGAGTGACTATGAACCCATGCATGGGAGTCACAGTGCAGTGAAAACTTAGTCCTGCAGTGTTCAGAGTTCTGATCATGTGGTTTTGCCTAATTTTATGCCTATTCATTTTTTGTTGAATGTTCAATGCTGTATTTAAAATGTTTAAAGATAATTTGGTATTCTAGATCAGGGTACACCAGGCCACAGAGCAGGAGGTGAGAGGCAGGTGAGTTAGCAAAGGTTCAGTTCTATTGACAAGTGCTTCCTATTGCTAGCATTACTGCCTGAGTTTCACCTCCTGTTACATCAGCAATGACATTAGATTGCTCTTTTACAGGAGCATGACCTCTACTGTGAGCTACACATATGAGGGAGCTAGGTTGTATGTTCCTTAAGAGAATGTACTGCCTGATAATCTGAGATGGAGCTGAGGTGGTGAGGTCAGCACTGGGGAGCAGTTGCCACTGTTTCCAATACCCCAGGTGAGACTGTCTAGTTGCAGGAAAACAACTCAGGGCTCCCAGTGATTCTGCCCTATGTGTGAAAGTGTTAGTTTCTCAGTCATGTCCGACTCTTTGCAACCCCATGGACTGTAGCCTGCCAGGCTCCTCTGTGAATGGGATTTTCTAGGCAAGAATACTGGACTGAGTAGCCATTCCCTTCTCCAGTGGATCTTCTCAACCCAGGGTTCAAACCTGGGTCTCCTGTATTACAGGAAGATTCTTTACCATCTGTGCCACCAGGGAAGCCCACTATGGTGAGTTGTATAATTATTTCATTAAGTCACAGTTTAATAATATTAGAAATAAACTTTCTCTTAGTCACTCAGTCATGTCTGAATCTTTGTGACCCCAAGGACTGTAGTCCACCAGGCTCTTCTGTCCATGAAATTCTCTAGGCAAGAATACTGGAGTAGGTTGCCATTTTCTTTTCTGGTGGTCCTTCCCCACCCAGGGATTGAATCTGGGTCTCTTGCATTGCATGCAGATTATTTATAGTCTGTGGTACTAGGGAACCCCTTTAGAAATAAAATGCACAATAAATGTAATGCACTTGGATCATCCTGAAACCACCCCCACCACACACACACACAACACACACACACACACACAGTCTGTGGAAAAATTGTCTGCCATAAAACCCTTCCTGGTGCAAAAAGCTGGGGATCACTGTTCTAAATAAAAATAATGTTTTATTTTTTTAACAGAATTTACTTCTGACTTTGACCTAGAGTATTTTAGGGATAGACAATCTCAACCAAATCAGACATTGAATTGATGTGAACCTACACTGTAATCTGTGTGAGATCTGGTTTATTTCTGGTTTGTCTTAAACTGTAGCCCTCTGCGGTCACAAGTGGAACTTGATTGTTTATCAGGTCTCTCTGTCTCCATTGGCCTGAACTCCATTTGTGTTGCTCAGTTTGTTGAAAATATTGGAAATTTGTTAATTTTCTCAGCCATTTAACTTCTACTTTCTATTTATTTCTCAGCTTCTCAATCCTGAACGCATTGGAGGAAGGAAAGCAGAATTGTGAATATCTTGCTCATTACACCTTTGTTTCAGTGATAGCAAAAAAAGATACTTTTTCTATTTGTTTTCTATCCTTTCCAATTTTTCTCACCTAGAGAATTTCTTCAAAGTAACCTTTTTTTTTTAATTTCTAGAAGTTTAGATTAGTTAAAATAATTATTGAAAATTAACAATTTTGAAAGAAAATGGATGAGCACTAGGTAAAACTACTGACAGTCATAATATATATAAAATTTAAAAAGGTACTTGATAGTATCACTTTTTTCCCATTTGTCCCATTCCTTTGGATTTTATTTATCCAGATGAAGATAAAATTATTCTGAATAATTTTAATAATATTAGGTGCAGTACAGGCAAAATTATCAACATATACTCATTTGCACATCTTACCAATAAATGCATATCAAATATAAAGATTCATAATAAATGACTTGTCATGGCAATGTGCCTCATAGATGTGCTGTTTCTCCAACATTCATTTACTTTGTGCTCTAAATGACACAAATGTCTTTTAATAGTAAATGCTGTGTGCTAAAAAAAAGTGAGCAGATGATTTATATTCTTAAACTATATAATATATGCTTAAATTATAGTATTCAAATAGAATAGCAAAACTAATTATTCTAAGATATTATTTTAAAAGACACTCAGAAGGAAAGTTTACTATTGCCCAAAACAGTAGTTCTGCACACATTTTTTAGTCAAATAAAAGTTTGCAAATCTGATAGGTTAGAGAACCTCTTTTTAAAATGTTTTACATTTTTGTTTTTAATATTGCTTATGTTTAATACATAAGTTATTTAAAATTGTATTTTATGAAACACTGTATTAAAGAAGATTTTAATGCTTAGTCCAGTCCATATTCCTAAGCAATAATAAAGTGATATAAAATTATGCTCCCAGTTTTTGATAAGTTATGATAAGTTTCTTTTTAAAAATTCAAAAAATTATTCAGGATGACAGTTCAAAATTTTTTAGTTCTAAATATGTGTGGTCTTAACTGAATCCTAGATAAAGTGGAGCATGAAGTAGAAACAATTAGACTGAGAATGAGTAAAACTTTATTTAACATATATCTAATTTGCTGAAGTCGCTGAAATTTTCTGTCTCCAAAATATGATATTATCTGTTTAAATTATTACTTGTGATGCAAGTTATTTACTAAACAATGAAATCACTTCTGTAGAAAAATTTTTACTGGATGTGACCAGCTTCGGGCTTCGCTGTTGGTACAGACAGTAAAGAATCTGCCTGCAATTCAGGAGACTTGGGTTCAATCCCTGGGTTGGGAGATACCCTGGAGAAAAGCATGGCAACCCACTCCAGTATTCTTGCCTGGAGAATCCCCATGGACAGAGGAGCCCGACGGGCTATAGGGTCACAAAGAGTCAGACTTGGCTGAGCAACTAAGCACACGATCAGCTTCAGTTTCTTTATTTGTGAAAAGAAGAAAGTGTTGTTGAAACTATTTCCCACTGATCATCAGAATCAATGACCGTGATAGGTTTATTAACCCTTTTACTTCACTGTTATAGCAGGGTATGAAGAAAAAACATAAAGCTGAACATGACTAGTCACAGTTTCAAGTTCAGAGGGAATACTATTTGCATGTGGAATTATTGGTCCTTTAAGAACTAAGGCCTTCAAAGGACAGCCCATGTTTTGGAGCATGTTGCGAAAGTATAAGAGTGTCATGATGAAAAAAAAAAATGATACATTTATTCACTGGCTCAGTTTTTTGAGTTTAATGAGAAGGAGCACCACATAAAAGCCACTAGATCAGGGAGAAAGCCATTTCTTCCTGTACAGCTGTACCATCACGCAATGTGTTCAATTCTAGCTGGTGTCATACTTGAGTATTTAGTTGATTTGTCCTTTCTTCTATAAAGCCAGTTACTTGTGTCACCAAGTGAACAATTTCCAGTTCCCTAAGAAGCCAGTGAAACCATTAGTGCCAGTGTAAATACATATTATATTGCTATTCTTTTAAGCATAGGAACTGCTTGGCCTCTATTCACAGGGAGAATTTACTATCCCCTCAGGGCAATCCATTAAAAGATTTTTCAGAATTATTTTTCCTAAATGTACCCAATGTAAACTCATTTTAAATAAAATTTTAAAGAAAATATTGGTGGAGAGTTCTGACAAAAGTTGGTCCACTGGAGAAGGGAATGGCAAATCACTTCAGTATTCTTGCCTTGAGAACCCCATGAACAGTATGAAAAGGCAAAAAGACAGGACACTGAAAGATGAACTACCCAGGTCGGTAGGTGCCCAATATGCTACTGGAGATCAGTGGAGAAATAACTCCAGAAAGACTGAAAAGAAGAAGCCAAAGCAAAAACAATGCCCAGTTGTGGATGGGACTGGTGATGGAAGCAAGGTCCAATTCTGTAAAGAACAATACTGCATAGGAACCTGGAATGTTAGATTCATGAATCAAGATAAATTGGAAGTGGTCAAACAGGAGATGGCAAGAGTGAATGTCAACATTGTAGGAATCAGTGAACTAAAATGAACTGGAATGGACAAATTTAATTCCGATGACCTTTATTTATCTACTAATGTGGGCAAGAATCACGTAGAAGAAATGGAGTAGCCCTCATAGTCAACAAAAGAATGCAAAATGAAGTCCTTGGGTGCAAACTCAAAAACAATAGAATGACCTCTGTTCCTTTTCAAGGCAAAATAGACAAGATAATGGTGAACTGTGTTCAGAAAGATAAGCAAAGGATATATATGTACAATTCTGCAAGCCAGGTTTCAGCGATACGTGAACCATGAACTTCCTGATGGTCAAGCTGGTTTTAGAAAAGGCAGAAGAACCAGAGATCAAATTACCAACATCCGCTGGATCATTGAAAAAGCAAGAGAGTTCCAGAAAAAAAAAAAAAAATCTGTTTCTGCTTTATTGACTAAGCCAAAGCCTTTGATGTGTGGATCACAATAAACTGTGGAAAATTCTGAAAGACATGGGAATACCAGACCACCTGACCTGCCTCTTGAGAAATCTGTATGCAGGTCAGGAAGCAACAGTTAGAACTGGACATGGAACAACAGACTGGTTCCAAATAGGAAAAGGAGTACATCAAGGCTGTATATTGTTACCCTGCTTAAATAACTTATATGCAGAGTACATCATGAGAAATGCTGGACTGGAAGAAACACAAGCTGGAATCAAGATTGCCGGGAGAAATACCAATAACCTCAGATATGCAGATGGCACCACCCTTATGGCAGAAAGTGAAGAGGAATTTAAGAGCCTCTTGATGAAAGTGAAAGGGGAGAGTGAAAAAGTTGGCTTAAAGCTCAACATTCAGAAAACGAAGATCATGGCATCTGGTCCCATCACTTCATGCGAAATAGATGGGGAAATAGTGCAAACAGTGGAAACAGTGTCAGACTTTAGTTTTTGGGCTCCAAAATCACTGCAGATGGTGACTGCAGTCATGAAATTAAAAGACGCTTACTCCTTGGAAGGAAAGTTATGACCAACCTAGAGAGCATATTCAAAAACAGAGACATTACTTTGCCAACAAAGGTACGTATAGTCAAGGCTGTGGTTTTCCTGTGGTCATGTATGGATATGAGAGTTGGACTGTGAAGAAGGCTGAGTGCTGAAGAATTGATGCTTTTGAACTGATGTTTGAGAAGACTCTTGAGAGTCCCTTGGACTGCAAGGAGATCCCACCAGTCTATTCTGAAGGAGATCAGCCCTGGGATTTCTTTGGAAGGAATGATGCTGAAGCTGAAACTCCAGTACTTTGGCCACATCATGCGAAGAGTTGACTCATTGGAAGAGACTCTGATGCTGGGAGGGATTGGGGGCAGGAGGAGAAGGGGACGACAGAGGATGAGATGGCTGGATGGCATCACTGACTCGATGGACCTGAGTTTAGGTGAATTCCGGGAGTTGGTGATGGACAGGGAGGCCTGGCGTGCTGCAATTCATGGGATTGCAAAGAGTCGGATATGAGTGAGCAAATGAACTGAACTGAAGGTAAAGATAAATACAGATGGCTAACAAACACATGAAAAGATGCTCAACATCACTCATTATCAGAGAAATGCAAATCAAAACCACTATGAGGTACCGTTTCATGCCAGTCAGAATGGCTGCAATCCAAAAGTCTACAAACAATAAATGCTGGAGAGGGTGTGGAGAAAAGGGAACCCTCTTACGCTGTTGGTGGGAATGCAAACTAGTACAACCACTGTGGAGAACAGTGTGGAGATTCCTTAAAAAACTGGAGATAGAACTGCCTTATGATCCAGCAATCCCACCGCTGGGCATACACAGTGAGGAAACCAGAAGGGAATGAGACATGTGTACCCCAATGTTCATCACAGCACTGTTTATAATAGCCAGGACATGGAAGCAACCTAGATGTCCATCAGCAGATGAATGGATAAGAAAGCAGTGGTACATGTACACAATGGAGTATTACTCAGCCATTAAAAAGAATACATTTGAATCAGTTCTAATGAGGTGGATGAAACTGGAACCGATTATACAGAGTGAAGTAAGCCAGAAAGAAAAACACCAATACAGTATACTAACGCATATATATGGAATTTAGAAAGATGGTAACAATAACCCTGTATATGAGACAAAAAAAGAGACACTGATGTATAGAACATTCTTTTGGACTCTGTGGGAAAGGGAGAGGGTGGAATGATTTGGGTGAATGGCATTGAAACATGTATAATATCATATATGAAACGAGTCGCCAGTCCAGGTTCAATGCACGATACTGGATGCTTGGGGCTGGTGCACTGGGACGACCCAGAGGGATTGTAAGGGGAGGGAGGAGGGAGAAGGGTTCAGGATGGGGAACACGTGTATACCTGTGGCAGATTCATGTTGATATATGCAAAACCAATACAATATTGTAAAGTTAAAAATAAAATAAATTAAACAAAAAGATAAATGACACCAATTAATGAAATTGTGTTCAATTTCATTGATTAAAAGAGGAACATATTTTTTAAATACAACTAGATATGATGTTTTCATGTACCATATTGGAGTTGCTTAAATATAAATTGATGATCCTCAATGAAAAGGAAATTAATGCTTCCATAAATTTATTTTAAATCATGTGTGAATATAAGTATCTGTCAAAATATGGTGCATACACAAATATATTTATTGCAAGTCTGTTTGTAATTTCATATTATTCAGAAAGGGTAAAAGTGACCATCAAGGAGAGATCTATCAAACTAATGGTATAGATATGATTTGGACATCTACATCCTGCCTGCTTGTATACATAACACTTTATTGAAACACACCACATCAATTTACTTACATACTGTTTATGACTGTTTTCACACTACAGTGATGTTTTTGAGTAGCCATGACACGGACCATTTAAACCAGAAATTCTAAAACATTTAGTAGCTGACCATTTGTATAAAAGTCTGTAGACCATGGCTATAGATTCACACCCGAGACTACTATGCAGCACTTCTAAGCAATAAATTGACCATCTTGAAATGGATCATTCTCTATGATGTATTGTGAAAAAGGAAAAATGAAAAATATGCACATATGAAAGTATATATTTTCATATCACATATACATGTATAATACATAAATGTATGCATCTGTTGTCTTCAAATTTTATATAGAAAAGCATCTCAATTGCATGTGATTAACTAAGTGGCTTTAATCATAAAATAATAAAATGGTTGATAACTAAGATATATTTTGTATTAGAATGTATACTTTTTTGTATTATTCACTTTTTATTTATGTTTTATCTCATTTTAGTAAAGGTAAATCCTGGGCACATTCAGTTTATTTGTCTGTTGTATTATGAATAAGATTCATAGCCTACTGATATAACAGGTTTTATAATGCTTACATTGTTACAGGGGAAATTTAAGAAATATGGTGTTCTGTTGTTCATAATATTGCTATAAATATGCATCTCCAAATAAAGCAAAGAAGCAAGATTTTGTATACAATATGGCCAGACACTCAATGGACATGAATTTGAGCAAACTTCAGGAGACAGTGGAGAACAGAGCAGCATAGTGAGCTGCAGTCCATAGGGTTACAAAGAATTTGACACAACTTAGTGACTGAAAAGAAGTGACTAAGTGACTGAACAGAACACAAATTAGTAACAGAAGCAGACGATATTAAGAAGAGGTGGCAAGAATACACAGAAGAACTGTACAAAAAAGATCTTCACGACCCAGATAATCACGATGGTGTGATCACTCACCTAGACTCAGACATCCTGGAATGTGAAGTCAAGTGGGCTTTAGGAAGCATCACTACGAACAAAGCTAGAGGAAGTGATGGAATTCAGCTGAGCCTTTCAAATCCTAAAGGATGATGCTGTGAAAATGCTGCACTTAGTATGCCAGCAAATTTGGAAGACTCAACAGTGGCTACAGGACTGGAAAAGGTCAATTTTCATTCTAATCCAAAAGAAAGGCAACACCAAAGAATGCTCAAACTATCGCACAATTGCACTCATCTCACATGCTAGCAAAGTAATCCTCAAAATTCTACAACACAGGCTTCAGCAATACATGAACTGTGAACTTCCAGATGTTCCAGCTGGTTTTAGAAAAGGCAGAGAAACCAGAGATCAAATTGTCAACATGTGCTGGATCATTGAAAAAGCAAGATAGTTCTAGAAAAACACCTACTTCTGCTTTATTGACTATGCCAAAGCCTCTGACTGTGTGGATCACAACAAAGTGTGAAAAATTCTTCAAGAGATGGGGATACCAGACCACCTAACCTGTCTCTTGAGAAATCTGTATGCAGGTCAGGAAGCAACAGTTAGAACTTGACATCGAACAACAGACTGGTTCCAAATAGGAAAAGGAGTACGTCAGGGAGGACTGCTTACTTAACTTACATGAGAAAATCTGGGCTGGAGAAAGCAAAAGCTGGAATCAAGATTTCTGGGATAAATATCAATAACTTCAGATTAAAGATGACACCACCCTTATGGCAGAAAGTAAAGAAGAACTAAAGATCCTCTTGATGAAAGTGAAAGAAGAGCGTGAAAAAGTTGGCTTAAAACTCAACATTCAAAAAAACTAAGATCATGGTATCCAGTCCCATCACTTCATGGCAAATAGATGAGGAGACAATGGAAACAGTGAGAGATTTTATATTCTTGGGCTCCAAAATCACTGCAGATGGTGACTGCAGCCATGAAATTAAAAGATGCTTATGCCTTGGAAGAAAAGCTATGACCAACGCAGACAGCATATTAAAAAAGCAGACACATTATTTTGCCAACAAAGGTCAGCCTTTTCCAGTAGTCAGGTAAGATGTGAGAGTTGGACTATAAAGAAAGCTGAGCACAGAAGAATTGATGGTTTTGAACTGTGGTGTTGGAGAAGACTCTTGAGAGTCCTTTTTACTGCAAGGAGATCCATCCAGTCCATCCTAAAGGAAATCAGTCCTGAAAATTCATTGGAAGGACTGATGCTGAAGCTAAAACTCCAATACTTTGGCCACCTGATGTGAAGAGCTGACTCATTGGAAAAGACCCTGATGCTGGGAAAGACTGAGGGTGGGGGAAGGGGATGACACAGGATGAGATGGTTGGATGGCATCGCTAATTCAATGGACATGAGTTTGGGTAAACTCCTGGAGCTGGTGATGGACAGGGAGGCCGGCATGTTGCAGTCCATGGGGTTGCAAAGAGTCGGACACGACTGAGCGACTGAACTGAACTTAACTATTGACAGAACAACAGCAACATGGCCTCTTTTTTCATTTTAAAGAGATGCTGACCTGTCTCTTGAGAAACCTATATGCAGGTCAGGAAGCAACAGTTAGAACTGGACGTGGAACAACAGACTGGTTCCAAATAGGAAAAGGAGTACATCAGGGCAGGCTGCTTACTTAACTTATATGCAGAGTACATCATGAGAAATGCTGGGCTGGAGAAAGCACAAGCTGGAATCAAGATTGCTGGGAGGAATATCAATAACCTCAGATTACAGATGACACCACCCTTATGGCAGAACGTGAAGAAGAACTAAAGAGCCTCTTGATGAAAGTGAAAGAGGAGAGTGAAGAAGTTGACTTAAAGCTCAATATTCAGAAAACTAAGATCATGGCATCCGGTCCCATCATTTCATGGCAAATAGATGGGGAAACAGTGGAAACAGTGGCTGACTTTATTTTTCTGGGCTCCAAAATCACTGCAAATGGTGATTGCAACCACGAAATTAAAAGATGCTTACTCCTTGGAAGAAAAGCTATGACCAACCTAGACAGCATATTAAAAAGCAGAGATATTTGACAACAAAGGTCTATCTAGTCAAGGCTATGATGTTTCCAGTAGCCATATATGAAAGGGAGAGTTGGACTATAATGAAAGCTGAGCACCAAAGAACTGATGCTTTTGAACTGTGGTATTGGAGAATACTCTTGAGAGTCCCTTGGACTGCAAGGAGATCCAACCAGTCCATCCTAATTGAGATCAGTCCTGGGTGTTCATTGGAAGGTCTGTTGCTGAAACTGAAATGCCAGTACTTTGACCACCTGATGCAAAGAGCTGACTCACTTGAAAAGACCCTGATGCTGGGAAAGATTGAAGGCAGGAGGAGAAGGGGAGGACAGAGGATGAGATGATTAGATGGCACCACTGACTCAATGGACATGGGTTTGGGTGGACTCCAGCAGTTGGTGATGGACAGGGAGGACTGGTGTGCTGCAGTTCATGGGGATGCAAAGAGTCGGACACGACTGAGCGACTGATCTGATGGATAATTGAATATAGTGACTATCACACTTTCTGAAGGCTGGATCAGCAGTACAAATGGACACTGTACATTTGCTTTTAAGACCTCAGTGGTGAGCTTGTTTTCTATATCTAAGAAGTAACTGCAATCACTGTAGCATCACTATGGCCACTGCCACAACTTCCTCATATGTGTAAACACATGTGAATGGACAGTTTAGCTTCTACAAACACCTTCATTTGGGGATCTGAGTTAGCTACCATGAGCAAGATGCTTTCTGTCTTATTTCTGCCATCTAAAACTTATCCAACTTCCTGTAATTGGTATAGCTTTGCTTAGCTACGATAAATTGCAAGAGAATTTGTTTTAGCTGTCTCCTGGTAGAACAGGATGAGAGATCTGATCAAAATATCCATTGATAGATCAATAACTAATAAGATTTAACCTATTTTATCTTTTATTAGAAATGTCCCAGAATGTAGGGAATGCCATAAAGATTCCCTATATTATCTCGATTGCAAATCTTCATTAATTAAATCATTCAAGATTGTTTCTGAGGTGTTTTCTACACAACAAAAGAAATCATAAGCAAGGTGAAAAGACAGCCTTCAGAATGGGAGAAAATAATAGCAAATGAAGCAGCTGACAAACAACTAATCTCAAAAATATACAAGCAACTCCTGCAGCTCAATTCCGGAAAAATAAACGACCCAATCAAAAAATGGGCCAAAGAACTAAATAAAGATTTCTCCAAAGAAGACATACACATGGCTAACAAACACATGAAAAGATGCTCAACATCACTCATTATCTGAGAAATGCAAATCAGAACCACTATGAGGTACCGTTTCATGTCAGTCAGAATGGCTGCAATCGAAAAGTCTACAAGTAATAAATGCTGGAGAGGGTGTGGAGAAAAGGGAACCCTCTTACACTGTTGGTGGGAATGCAAACTAGTTCAGCCACTATGGAGAATAGTGTGGAGATTCCTTAAAAAACTGGAAATAGAACTGCCATATGACCCAGCAATCCCACTGCTGGGCATACACACCGAGGAAACCAGAATTGAAAGAGACCCATGTACCCCAGTGTTCATCGCAGCACTGTTTTATAATAGCCAGGACATGGAAGCAACCTAGATGTCCATCAGCAGATGAATGGATAAGAAAGCTGTGGTACATATACACAATGGAGTATTACTCAGCCATTAAAAAGAATACATTTGAATCAGTTCTAATGAGGTGGATGAAACTGGAACCGATTATACAGAGTGAAGTAAGCCAGAAAGAAAAACACCAATACAGTATACTAACGCATATATATGGAATTTAGAAAGATGGTAACAATAACCCTGTATGCGAGACAGCAAAAGAGACACAGTTGTATAGAACTCTGTGGGAGAAGAAGGCAGGGGGATGATTTGGGAGAATGGCATTGAAACATGTATATCATGTAAGAAACGAATCTCCAGTCCAGGTTCGATGCAGGATACATGAAGCTTGTGGCTGGTGCACTGGGATGACCCAGAGGGATGGTATGGGGAGGGAGGTGGGAGGGGGGTTCAGGGTTGGGAACACGTGTACACCCATGGCAGATTCATGTTGATGTATGGCAAAACCAATACAATATTGTAAAGTAAAAAAATAAATAAATAAAAAGAAAAAGAAGAGAAAAAAAAAAATGAGAACTATATTGTTCATTATCTAAGTGTTATAATGGGCTGAGAGCTAACTAAACAAAACCAAAATCAGAATATCAGTTATGTAGACTTATCTCTTTATATATTACTAAACAATAGTAATTTTGCTTTGTGATCAACTAGATATGGTGTACACTTTCTTTAATTTAACTTCTTCAGAACCATGGTCAAATTATGGACAATGTTTTACCTTTCAAATTTTTACTTTTTCAAAATAATCCTCTATGTTCCAAAGTTACTTAGTCTGAATATAACAGAATTACTCCATGTGACTAAAAACTAAAATGGTTTTCTTTTAACCTCATTGCCTTTTTAGGATTTTTTTTTGGAAGTTATTAATGTTAATACAAGGTTTTACTGTATGTCTACTTTGCTTGAAAGAAAGGGATTTGTATTAATGTTATCAGTAGCACATTTAGTTTGTATAGTATTGAAATAGTAATTTGGCTGTCTTGTAATTAATATTTCTTTCCTCCAAAAAATTACACCTAGGCAACAGATTTAAATACACACACATATGTGTGTATGTGTTTGTGTGTGTATGTAATGAATATGTGCAGTTGTTTTTCCCTTGTGACAGAGAAAACTGGAGTTAAACACTATGTATCTAAAATAAAACTAATCAGAATTTTCCTGAAACTTTTATTTTCCTTCCTCAGAACAAAAATTGTTGTTAAGTAGCTAGGTTGTGTTCCACTCTTTCCAATACCATGGACTGCATGCAGCATGCCAGGCTTCCCTGTCCTTCACTGTCTCTTCCTCTATCACTGTGTTGTCCTCCTGCCCTCAAACTTTCCCAGCATCAGCTTCTTTTCCATGAGTTGGGCCTTTGCATCAGGTGGCCAAAGTATTGGAGCTTCAGCTTCAGCATCAGTCCTTCCAATGAATATTCAGGATTGATTTCCTTTAGGATTGACTGTTTTGATCTCCTTCCTGTCCAAGGAACTTTCAGGAGTTTTATCCAACACCACACTTGAAAAGCATCATTCTTTGGTGCCCAGCCTTATTTATGGTATAATTCTCACATTCATACTTGACTACTGGAAAAACCATGGCTTTGACTATAAGGACCTATGTCAGTAAAACGATGTCTCTGCTTTTTAATATGCTGTCTAAATTTGCCAAAGCTTTTCTTCCAGGAATCATACATCTTTTTATTTCATGATACAGTCACCGTCCAAACTAATTTTGGAGCCCAAGAAAGTGAAGTCTGCCACGGTTTCTACTTTTTTCCCTTCTATTTGCCATAAAGTGATGGGACCAGATGCCATGATCTTAGTTTTTTCAAATCTTGATTTTTTTAAATTTATTTATTTTAATTGGAGGCTAATTACTTTACAATATTGTATTGGTTTTGCCATACATCAACATGAGTCCGCCATGGATATACACGTGTTCCCCATCCTGAACCCCCCCTCCCACCTCCCTCTGGGTCATCCCAGTGCACCAGCCCCAAGCATCTTGTATCATGCATCAAACTTGGACTGGCTATTTGTTTCATATATGATATTATACATGTTTCAGCACCATTCTCCCAAATTTTAAGCCAGCTATGTCACTCTCTTCTTTCACTCTCATCAAGAGGCTCATTAGTTTCTCTTCACTTTCTGTCATTTGAGCGATAACTTCTGCATATCTGAGGTTGTTAATATTTCTCCTTGCATACTTGATTCCAGCCTGTGTGTCACTCAGCCTGGCATTTAACTCTGCATATAAATAAACAGGGTGACAATGTACAGATTTGTCATACGCCTTTCCCAATATTGAACCAGTCAGGTGATCCATGTCTGGTTCTAACTGTTGCCTGTTGTCTTGCTTATAGGTTTCTTGTGGAGGGGGGACAGGTAAGGTGGTCTGGAATTCCATCTCTTTAAGAATTTTCCATAGTTTGTTGTAATCCACACAGTCAAAGGGGTTCCCCAGTGGCCCAGATGGTAAAGAATCTGTCTGCAATGTGGGATACCTAAGTTTGATCCCTGGCTTGGGAAGATCCCTTGGAGAAGGGAATGCTTACCTATTCCAGTATTCTTGCCAAGAAAATTCCATGGACAGAGGGGCCTGGAACTCTACTTCGTGGGGTCACAAAGAGTCGAACATGAACGCGTGACTAACACTTGCATTTTCACATAGTCAAAGGCTTCAGCATAGTCATTGAAGTAGAAGTAGATATTTGTGTGGGGGGGGTATTTTTTTCTTTTTCTATGATCCAATGGATATTGGCAATTTGATCTCTGATTCCTCTATATTTTCTAAATACAGCTTGTATATCTGGAATTTTTTGGTTCATGTACTGTTGAAGCCTAGCTTGGAGGACTTAGACCATTATTTTGCAAGCCTGTGAAATGAGTACAATTGTATGGTAGTTTGAACAATCTTTGGAATTCTCTTTCTTTGAGATTGGAATAAAAACTGACCTTTTCCAGTCCTGTGACCACTGATGGATATTCCAAATTTGCTTATGTATTGAATGCAGCACTTTAACAGCATCATCTTTTAGGATTTGAAGTAGGTCAGTTGGAATTCCATCACCTTCATTAGCTTTGTTCTTATTAATGTTCCTTAAGGCTCCATTGACTTCACACTCCAGATCGTCTGGCTGAAGGGGAGTGACTACACCACTGTGATTATGCAGGTATTAAAGACCATTTTAGCATAGTTCTTTTGTGTATTCTTGCCATCACTTTTCAATTTCTTCTGCTTATGTTATGTCCTTGCCACTTCTGTTACTTTTTGTGCATGTCTTTGCATGAAATATTCCCTTCAGTTCAGTGGCTTAGTCATGCCCGACTCTTTGCGACCCCATGAATCCCAGCACGCCAGGCCTCCCCGTCCATCACCAATTCCCGGAGTTCACCCAGATTCATGTCCATGGAGTTGGTGATGTCATCCAGCCATCTCATCCTCTGTCGTCCCTTCTTTTTCTGCCCGCAATCCCTCCCAGCATTAGAGTCTTTTCCAATGAGTCAACTCTTCGCATGATGTGGCCAAAGTACTGGAGTTTCAGCTTTAGTATCATCGCTTCCAAAGAAATCCCAGGGCTGATCTCCTTCAGAATGGACTGGTTGGATCTTGCAGTCCAAGGGACTCTCAAGAGTCTTCTCCAACACCACAGCTCAAAAGCATCAATTCTTCGGTGCTCAGCCTTCTTCACAGTCCAACTCTCACATCCATACATGACCACAGGAAAAACCATATACATCTCTGACTAGATGGACCATTGTTGGCAAAGTAATGTCTCTGCTTTTGAATATGCCATCTAGGTTGGTCATAACTTTCCTTCCAAGGAGTAAGCATCTTTTAATTTCATGGCTGCAGTCACGATCTGCAGTGATTTTGGAGCCCAGAAAAATAAAGTCTGACACTGTTTCCACTGTTTCCCCATCCATTTCCCATGAAGTGGTGGGACTGGATGCCATGATCTTTGTTTTCTGAATATTGAGCTTTAAGCCAACTTTTTCACTCTCCACTTTCACTTTCATCAAGAGGCTTTTGAGTTCCTCTTCACTTTCTGCCATAAGGGTGGTGTCATCTGCATATCTGAGATTATTGATATTTTTCTCATCAATCTTGATTCCAGCTTGTGTTTCTTCCAGTCCAGCGTTTCTCATGATTTACTCTGCATAGAAGTTAAATAAGCAGGGTCACAATATACAGCCTTGACATACTCCTTTTCCTATTTGGAACCAGTCTGTTGTTCCATGTCCAGTTCTAACTGTTGCTTCCTGACCTGCATACAGATTTCTCAAGAGGCAGGTCAGGTGTTCTCGTATTCCCATCTCTTTCAGAATTTTCCACAGTTTATTGTGATCCACACAGTCAAAGGCTTTATCATAGTCAATAAAGCAGAAATAGATGTTTTTCTGGAACTCTCTTGCTTTTTCCATGATCCAGCGGATGTTGGCAATTTGATCTCTGGTTCCTCTGCCTTTTCTAAAACCATCTTGATCATCAGGAGGTTCACAGTTCACATATTGCTGAAGCCTGGCTTGGAGAATTTTGAGCATTACTTCATCAGTGTGTGAGATGAGTGCAATTGTGTGGTAGTTTGAGCATTCTTAGGCATTGCCTTTCTTTGGGATTGGAATGAAAACTGACCTTTTCCAGTCCTGTGGCCACTGCTGAGTTTTCCAAAGTTGCTGGCATATTGAGTTCAGCACTTTCACAGCATCGTCTTTCAGGATTTGGAATAGCTCAACTGGAATTTCATCACCTCCACTAGCTTTGTTAGTAGTGATGCTTCCTGATGCTCACTTGACTTCACATTCCAGGATGTCTGGCTCTAGATGAGTGATCACACCATCATGATTATCTGAGTCGTGACGATCTTTTTTGTACAGTTCTTCTGTGTATTCTTGCCACCTCTTCTGAATATCTTCTGCTTCTGTTAGGTCCATACAATTTCTGTCCTTTATCGAGCCCATCTTTGAATGAAATGTTCCCTTGGTATCTCTCATTTTCTTAAAGAGATCTCTAGTCTTTTCCATTCTGTTGTTTTCCTCTATTTCTTTGCATTGATCGCTGAGGATGGCTTTCTTATCTCTTCTTGCTATTCTTTGGAACTCTGCATTCAGATACTTATATCTTTCCTTTTCTCCTTTGCTTTTTGCTTCTCTTCTTTTCACAGCTATTTGTAAGGCGTCCCCAGACAGCCATTTTGCTTTTTTTGCATTTATTTTCCATGGGGACGGTCTTGATCCCTGTCTCCTGTACAATGTCATGAATCTCAGTCCATAATTCATCAGGCACTTGGTCTATCAGATCTAGTCCCTTAAATCTATTTCTCACTTCCACTGTATAATCATAAGGGATTTTATTTAGGTCATATCTGAATGGTCTAGTTGTTTTCCCTACTTTCTTCAATTTAAGTCTGGATTTGGCAATAAGGAGTTCATGATCTGAACCACAGTCAGCTCAGATCATGTTTTTTGTTTTTGTTGACTGTACAGAATTTCTCCATCTTCAGCTGCAAAGAATATAATCAATCTGATTTCGGTGCTGACAATCTGGTGATGCCCATGTGTAGAGTCTCCTCTTGTGTTGTTGGAAGAGGGTGTTTACTATGACCAGTGCATTTTCTTGGCAAAACTCTATTAGTCTTTGCCCTGCTTCATTCCATATTCCAAGGCCAAATTTGCCTGTTACTCCAGGTGTTTCTTGACTTCCTACTTTTGCATTCCAGTCCCCTGTAATGAAAAGGACATATTTTGGAGGTGTTAGTTCTAAAAGATCTTGTAGGTCTTTATAGAACCATTAAACGCCAGCTTCTTCAGTGTTACTGGTTGGGGCATAGACTTGGATTACTGTGGTATTGAATGGTTTGCCTTGGAAATGAACAGAGATCATTCTGTCTTTTTTGAGATTGCATCTAAGTACTGCATTTTGGGCTCTTCTGTTGACCATGATGGCTACTCAATTTCTTCTGAGGGATTCATGCCCACAGTAGTAGATATAATGGTCATCTGAGTTAAATTCACCCATCCAGTCCATTTGAGTTCGTTGATTCCTAGAATGTCAACATTCACTCTTGCCATCTCTTGCTTGACCACTTCCAATTTGCCTTGATTCATGGACCTGACATTCCAGGTTCCTATGCAATATTGCTCTTAACAGCATCGGACCTTGCTTTTATCACCAGTCACATCCACAGCTGGGTATTGTTTTTGCTTTGGCCCCATCCCTTCATTCTTTCTGGAGTTATTTCTCCACTGATCTCCAGTAGCATATTGGGCACCTACTGACCTTGGGAGTTCCTCGTTCACTACCCTATCATTTTGCCTTTTCATACTGTTCATGGGGTTCTCAAGGCAAGAATACTGAAGTGATTTGCCATTCCCTTTTCCAGTGGACCACATTCTGTTAGATCTCTCCACCATGACCTGTCCTTCTTGGGTTGCCCAATGGGCATGGCTTAGTTTCATTGAGACTAATGAAAATAATATTAATTAATTAATATTAATTAAAACTAATATTCTCTTAGTATCTCTAATTTTCTTAACAAGATATCTAGTCTTTCCTATTCTCTTGTTTTCCTCTAGTGCACTGTTCATTTAAGAAATTTTCTTATCTCTTTGCTATTCTTTAGAACTAAGCATTCAATTGGATATAGCTTCCCTTTTCTCCTTAGCCTTTCACTTCTCTTCTGTTCTCACCTATTTGTAATGCCTCCTCAGAATTCCACTTTACTTTCTTGCATTTCTTTTTCTTGGGGATGATTTTTGCTACCACTACCTGTACAATGTTACGAACCTCCATCTATAGATCTTCAGGTCCTCTGTCTATCAGATCTAATCCCTTGAATCTATTTGTCACTTCTGCTGTATATTAATAAGGGATTTGTTGTTTTATGATGCATGTCATACCTGAATGATCTAGTGGTTTTCTCTACTTTCTTCAATTTAAGCCTGAATTTTGCAATAAGGAGCTGATGATCTGAGCCACAGTCAGCTCCCAGTCTTGTTTTTTCTGTCTGTATAGAGCTTCTCTATCTTCAGCTTCAAAAAATACAATCAAGTTATTTTTGGTGTTGACTATCTAAGGATGTCTATGTGTAGAGTCATCTCTTGTGTTGTTGGACTAGGGTTCTTGCCATGATCAATATGTTCTCTTGGCAAAAGTCTCTTAACCTTTGCCCTGCTTCATTTTGTTCTCCAAGGCCAAACTTTCCTGTTACTCCATATGTTTCTTGACTTCCTACTTTTGTATTCCAAACCCCTATGATGAAAAGGACATAAATTTCTGATGTTAGTTCTATAAGGTCTTGTAGGTCTTCACAGAACCATTCAAATTAAGCTTCTTGACACTAGTGTTTGGGACATAAACTTGAATTATTGTGATGTTGAATGGTTTGCCTTGGAAACAAACCAAGATCATTCAGTTATTTTTGAGATTTCACCCAAGTTCTGCACTTCAGTCTCTTGTTAAGTGTGAGGGCTACTCCATTTCTTCTAAGGAATTCTCACCACAGTAGTAGATACAATGGTCATCTTAATTAAATTAGTCCATTCCTGTCCACTTTAGTTCACTAATTCCTAAAGTGTCGATTTTCAGTCTTGTCATATCCTGCTAGACCATGTCCAGTTTACCTTTATTCCTGGACCAAGTATTCCAGGTTCCTATGCAATATTGACCTTTATAGCATCAGACTTTACTTTCATCACCAGACACATCCACAACTGAGTGTTGTTTCTGCACTGACCCAGCTTCTTCATTCTTTCTGGAGCTATTTCCCTGCTCTTCCCCAGTAGTATAGTGGGCACCTACCAATCTTTGGCTAGGGGGCTCATCTTCTGATGGCAAATATTTTTGCCTTCCATACTTTTCATGGGGCTGTTCATGCAACTAGCTGTTGAACAACCATCTACAGTAGGATGTTGGAATCCACCAAATAAAAGATACCGTATGTTCAAGGACAAAGGATAAGCTGCAATGAGATGGTAGGAGGGGCACAATAAAATAAAATCCATACCTGTTGGATGTATACCCATAAACTAGAGTTTAATAATACCAAAGAAATTATTGCACTCTTGGGAAAGTTCTAGGCATCACATCAGACTTCCCAACCCGGGGATTCAGCAAAGGGACTGGGAATCTGACTTTGAAGGTCAGCAGGATTTAATAACAGAACTTCCATAGGACTGGGGAAGAAAGAGACTCTTGGAAGGCAAAAAGAAAACCTAGTGCATACCAAGAGAAAGGACTGATGACCCCACAAGAGACTGAAGCAGACCTACTTGTGAGTGTTTGAGGGTCTTCTGCAGAGACATGTATCAGCTGTGACCTACCATGGGGACAGAGGCACTGACAGCAGTTGTCCTAGGAGGCCAGATCACATCAGTTGCTCAGTCGTGTCCGACTCTTTGTGACCCCATGAATCGTAGCACGCCAGACCTCCCTGTCTATCACCAACTCCCGGAGTTCACTCAGACTCACGTCCATCCACTCAGTGATGCCATCCAGCCATCTCATCCTCTGTCGTCCCCTTCTCCTCCTGACCCCAATCCGTCCCAGCATCAGAGTCTTTTCCAATGAGTCAACTCTTCGCATGACATGGCCAAAGTACTGGAGTTTCAGCTTTAGTATCATTCCTTCCAAAGAAATCCCAGGGCTGATCTCCTTCAGAATGGACTGGTTGGATCTCCTTGCAGTCCAAGGGACTCTCAAGAGTCTTCTCCAACACCACAGTTCAAAAGCATCAATTCTTCAGCACTCAGCCTTCTTCACAGTCCAACTCTCACACCCATACATGACCAGAGGAAAAACCATAGCCTTGACTAGACAGACCTTTGTTGGCAAAGTAATGTCTCTGCTTTCGAATATGCCATCTAGGTTGGTCATAACTTCCCTTCCAAGGAGTAAGTGTCTTTTAATTTCATGGCTGAAGTCACCATCTGCAGTGATTTTGGAGCCCAGAAAAATAAAGTCTGACACTGTTTCCACTGTTTCCCCATCTATTTCCCGTGAAGTGATGGGACCAGATACCATGATCTTCATTTTTTGAATGTTGAGCTTTCAGCCAACTTTTTCACTCTCCTCTTTCACTTTCATCAAGAGGCTTTTGAGTTCCTCTTCACTTTCTGCCATAAGGGTGGTGTCATCTGCATATCTGAGGTTATTGATATTTCTCCCAGCAATCTTGATTCCAGCTTGTGCTTCTTCCAGTCCAGCGTTTCTCATGATGTACTCTGCATAGAAGTTAAATAAACAGGGTGACAATATACAGCCTTGATGAACTCCTTTTCCTATTTGGAACCAGTCTGTTGTTCCATGTCCAGTTCTAACTGTTGCTTCCTGACCTGCACACAAATTTCTCAAGAGGCAGATCAGGTGTTCTCATATTCTCATCTCTTTCAGAATTTTCCACAGTTTATTGTGATCCACACAGTCAAAGGCTTTATCATAGTCAATAAAGCAGAAATAGATGTTTTTCTGGAACTCTCTTGCTTTTTCCATGATCCAGCAGATGCTGGCAATTTGATCTCTGGTTCCTCTGCCTTTTCTAAATCCAGCTTGAACACCAGGAAGTTCACGATTCGCGTATTGCTGAAGCCTGGCTTGGAGAATTTTGAGCATTACTTTACTAGCGTGTGAGATGAGTGCATTGTGTGGTAGTTTGAGCATTCTTTGGCATTGCCTTTCTTTGGGATTGGAATGCAAACTGACCTTTTCCAGTCCTGTGGCCACTGTTGAGTTTTCCAAATTTGCTGGCATATTGAGTGTAGCACTTTCACAGCATAGTCTTTCAGGATTTGGAATAGCTCAACTGGAATTCCATCACCTCCACTAGTTTTGTTCGTAGTCCTAGGAGGCCAGGTTGGCATAATTCCTTTTGGAAGTCATCAGAATGATAGAGATTACAGACCTCAAAACTGGGTTGCCTCAGGTAAAACATCTAACAGAGAGGGAGCAGAGCTCCATCCATCAGCAGACAATCAGATTAAATATTTACTGAGTTTGGCCCTGTTCACCAAGGCAAGATCCAGTTTTCCCCACAGCCAGTCCCTCCCATGAAGAAGCTTGCACAAGCCTCTTATTCTCATCCATCAGAGGGCAGACAGAAGAAATAAGAACCATAATCACCCAGTCTCTGGAACAAAAAACACAATCATAGAAAGCTAAACCAAAATGATCACATGAATCACAGCCTTGTATAGCTTTGAGCCATGCCATGCAGGGCCACCTAAGACAGACGGGTCATGGTGGAGAGAGTTTTTACAAAATGTGGTCCACAGGAGAAAGGGAGAACCCCATGAATAGAACAAAAATACATATAATTGATTGTAGTTAAGCATATAGAAACAGACACTAGCAAGTCACAACTTTCAAAATCATGCAGAAAAGCTTAACATAAGGTCACTACAACTGACCTTCTTCAGCAGATATTTATAACTAATATATATATACTATAAGCGGAGAAGGCAATGGCACCCCGCTCCAGTACTCTTGCCTGGAAAAATCCCATGGACAGAGGAGACTGGTAGGCTGCCGTCCATGGGGTCGCTAAGAGTCGGACATGACTGAGCGACTTCTCTTTCACTTTTCACTTTCATGAATTGGAGAAGGAAATGGCAACCCACTCCAGTGTTCTTGCCTGGAGAATCCCAGGGACAGGGGAGCCCAATGGGCTGCCATCTATGGGGTCACACAGAGTCAGACAGGACTGAAGCGACTTAGCAGCAGCAGCAGCAGCATATATTATAAGGATGAAGTAGTTGGATTACACTCATGAGAAGTAATGTTATTTCTCTTCAGATTTAACTTGGATCATAGCTCACCAAGTGGAGGAATTAGAAATAAAATGCAATGATTGTGCTTATTGATATTTCAATATGTTCTTTTTGGTAATAATCAGTTCAAAGTTTAAAACCAGTGCAAACTCTCCTGTCAATTCAAGATGCAGCCACAGGAGTAATTCATTCTCTTTCTATATTTATATCACAGTTCAGAAATTAACACAAAGACCTATTAAAAATCTATTTTCAGGTATTTTAGATTTGTATCTATTGAAATCAGTTGTATGATCAAATTGTCAAAAAAAAAAAAACCCATATCATTTGAGATAAAAATATTAAGCTTTAAATAAAATTTAAATTTAAATACCCTTACAGTTAGTCAGTTCATTCATTCAGTCATATCCGACTCTTTGCAACCCCACGGACTACAACATGCAGGCTTCCCTGTCCCTCACAAACTCCTGGAGCTTGCTCAAACTCATGTCCATTGAGTCAGTGATGCAATCCAACCATCTCATCCTCAGTTGTCCCCTTCTCCACCTGCCTTTAATCTTTCCCAGCATCAGTCTTCTCCAATGAGTCAGTCCTTCACATCAGGTGCCCAAAATATTGAGACTTCAGCTTCAGCATCAGTCCTTCCAATGAATATTCAGGACTGATTTCCTTTACAATTGACTAGTTTGATCCCCTTGCAGTCCAAGGGACTCTCAAAAGTCTTCTCCAACACCACAGTTCAAAAGCATCAATTGTTTGGTGCTCAGCTTACTTTATGGTCCAGTTCCCACATCCATACATGACTACTGGAAAAACCATAGCTTTGACAAGACGGACCTTTATTGGCAAAGTAATATCTCTGCTTTTAATATACTGTCTAGGTTTACCATAGCTTTTCTTCCAATGAGTAAGCATCTTTTGATTTCGTGGCTGCAGCCACCATCTACAGTGATTGTGGAGCCCAAGAAAATAAAGTCTGTCACTGTTTCCATTGTCTCACCATTTATCTTCCATGAAATGATGGGACCAGGTGCCATGATCTCAGTTTTTTGTTTTGTTTTGATTTGTTTTGTTTTGGTCCAAGAAAGTTATTTATAGTTTTTTCTTTCTTAGTTAAATATTTTTATATTTTAATGTAAATTTATTTTAATTGGAGGTTAATTACTTTACAGTTTTTTGAATATTGAGTTTTAAACCAGCTTTTTCACTCTCCTCTTTTACTTTCATCAAGAGGCTCTTTATTTCTTCTTTGCTTTTGGCATAAGGGTGGTGTCATCTGCATATATGAGGTTATTGATATTTCTCCCAGCAATCTTTACTCCAATAGCCTCCCAGAAATATACTTTACATTTAGTCTATATAGAGGGATGTTTGTAATTTTAGCAACTTAGCAATTTTAGTTTGTATCAAAGCTTCTTATAGGATTTCATATACCTCACTCAATACGTATGATGAAAAATCTAGTAAGGATCCTTTGCCAGAGTGATGTGTCACTAACCTACCCTTCAGATTGTACAGAAATAACTATGCCCACATTCTTCTTCATTTCTTACTGAAGAATATTGAGAAGCAATGTCAAGTAACTAAATATCAGAAGTGCTTATAATATTGAAAAATAAATGTTAGGCCAGTCCATAAAAGTTCAAAGGTCCTTGGCATCATTTTTCAACTCAGTACCAGTTAGCAAAAGAATGGATCATATATGAGCAGACCATATATGAGACAAATACAATTATAAATTTTATTTTGCTCATTAATAATAAATAATAAAATAAAATTAAACTAAATTTCTTTCTGACTGCTTTCTAGATAGAGATATATTTGATTTAATTCTTTCCTGAACTGTTATCTCATTCCTGAGTCTTTTCCTTTTTCTTTTTTGATTCTTTCTTTTGTGTGTTATCTCATGTTTTCTTAAGTAATTTTATTAACATCTTCACTCATTTGCTATAGAAGCTAATTTTAAATCTGTTGTGTGAGCAGATCTGTTTTTTTGGCAAGTCTTCACATCCTATATGAAGTAATGTTGTTCTATTTGGTTAAAACAAGCAAACAAGGAAATTTAAACATGCAGGAGGATTTGACCTCAATACTTTACTGTTGTTTAATTTTACATGTGAAACTAGTTTTCTTCAGTATTTAAAATGCATTTTTTTCAGAATAGCTATTCTAATTTCACAGAATATATTATTCAATCACATGTTCACTGTGTGTGCTTAGTTGCTCAGTAATATCCGACTCTTTGTGATCCTGTGGACTGTAGCCTGCCAGATTCCCCTGTCCATGGGATTTCCTGGCAAGAATACTAGAGTGGATTACCATGTCCTTCTCCAGGGCATCTTCCTGACCCAGGAATTGAAGCCGCATCTCTTAAGTCTCCTGCATTGGCAGGTGGGTTCTTAACCACTGGCATAAACTATGAAGCCTTGTTTTTTTTTTTACTGTAATGTCCCCAAATGTAGAGGTTGTCCACAGACCAAATGTTCCAAAATCGAATTGCTTGGCTCTGTCTCCTTGTCCGCTATTCTTTCTGGTCTTTTTGTTTTGTGTCTGTTTTTACTATTAAGCTCAGTTTTGTTTACTGCCCAACACAGTCTCCTTACACAGAGTTTCTGCAATGGAAAAGAGTTCTGTCAATTAAGAATTAAGGCATTCTAGAAGCTAAACTGCTCCACTAGTCCCTGACACAAACTTGGCTATCAGATGCTATTGCAGTAGGCAAAACCACTCCCTACTCTCTAGGTGGGGGTCCCCAGGTCTCTGGTCTGCCAAGCCCTCTCTCACCTCTCTCTGCTCTCCTTTGTTCAGACATGAATAACACCTGTATCTTGTAGCTGCTGATTTGTCCCCAACAAGCTCTTTGGAATGTTACTTTGGATGGTTTGCCACTTAATTTAGTGTGAACACTGTTGATGAATTCAGGTCTTGCTGTTTAATGGCTCTGTCTGATTTTAGGTCAGACTTGCACAGAGTTAAAAAGCTGAAGTTATTACTATCATTTTCCTAAACTCTGTTATTTTTTAATATTATTATGACTGGGATTACTTTTTTTCCTATCAAATTATTAAGTAACTCATGTATGGTATTTAAGAAATTTAATGAAGAATCCTTGCATCCCTGGGATAAAGCCCACTTGGTCATGGTGTATGATCTTTTTAATGTGTTGTTGGATTCTGATTGCTAGAATTTTGTTAAGGATTTTTGCATCTATGTTCATCAGTGATATTGGCCTGTAGTTTTCTTTTTTTGTGGCATCTTTGTCAGATTTTGGTATTAGGGTGATGGTGGCCTCATAGAATGAGTTTGGAAGTTTACCTTCCTCTGCAATTTTCTGGAAGAGTTTGAGTAGGATAGGTGTTAGCTCTTCTCTAAATTTTTGGTAGAATTCAGCTGTGAAGCCGTCCGGACCTGGGATTTTGTTTGCTGGAAGATATTTGATTACAGTTTCAATTTCCGTGCTTGTGATGGGTCTGTTAAGATTTTCTATTTCTTCCTGGTCCAGTTTTGGAAAGTTGTACTTTTCTAAGAATTTGTCCATTTCTTCCACGTTGTCCATTTTATTGGCATATAATTGTTGATAGTAGTCTCTTATGATCCTTTGTATTTCTGTGTTGTCTGTTGTGATCTCTCCATTTTCATTTCTAATTTTATTGATTCAATTTTTCTCCCTTTGTTTCTTGATGAGTCTGGCTAATGGTTTGTCAATTTTATTTATCCCTTGAAAGAACCAGCTTTTGGCTTTGTTGATTTTTGCTATGGTCTCTTTTGTTTCTTTTGCATTTATTTCTGCCCTAATTTTTAAGATTTCTTTCCTTCTACTAACCCTGGGGTTCTTCATTTCTTCCTTTTCTAGTTGCTTTAGGTGTAGAGTTAGGTTATTCAGTCATCAAGACAGTATGGTACTGGCACAAAGAGAGAAATATAGATCAATGGAATAAAATAGAAAGCCCAGAGATAAATCCACACACATATGGACACCTTATCTTTGACAAAGGAGGCAAGAATATACAATGGATTAAAGACAATCTCTTTAACAAGTGGTGCTGGGAAAACTGGTCAATCACTTGTAAAAGAATGAAACTATAACACTTTCTAACACCATACACAAAAATAAACTCAAAATGGATCAATGATCTAAATGTAAGACCAGAAACTATAAAACTCCTAGAGGAGAACATAGGCAAAACACTCTCCAACATACATCAGAGCAGGATCCTCTATGACCCACCTCCCAGAATATTAGAAATAAAAGCAAAAATAAACAAATGGGACCTAATTAAACTTAAAAGCTTCTGCACAAAAAAGGAAACTACAAGCAAGGTGAAAAGACAGCCTTCAGAATGGGAGAAAATAATAGCAAATGAAGCAACTGACAAACAACTAATCTCAAAAATATACGAGCAACTCCTACAGCTCAATTCCAGAAAAATAAATGACCCAATCAAAAAATGGGCCAAAGAACTAAATAGACATTTCTCCAAAGAAGACATACAGATGGCTAACAAACACATGAAAAGATGCTCAGCTCATTATCAGAGAAATGCAAATCAAAACCACTATGAGGTACCATTTCACACCAGTCAGAATGGCTGCAATCCAAAAGTCTACAAGCAATAAATGCTGGAGAGGGTGTGGAGAAAAGGGAACCCTCTTACACTATTTGTGGGAATGCAAACTAGTACAGCCACTATGGAGAACAGTGGGGAGATTCCTTTAAAAACTGGAAATAGAACTGCCTTATGACCCAGCAATCCCACTGCTGGGCATACACACCGAGAAAACCAGAATTGAAAGAGACACGTGTACCCCAATGTTCATCGCAGCACTATTTATAATAGCCAGGACATGGAAGCAACCTAGATGTCCATCAGCAGATGAATGGATAAGAAAGCAGTGGTACATATACACAGTGGAGTATTACTCAGCCATTAAAAAGAATACATTTGAATCAGTTCTAATGAGGTGGATGAAACTGTAGCCTATTATACAGAGTGAAGTAAGCCAGAAAGAAAAATACCAATACAGTATACTAATGCATATATACGGAATTTAGAAAGATGGTAACAATAACCCGGTATACGAGACATCAAAAGAGACACTGATGTTTAGAACAATCTTATGGACTCTGTGGGAGAGGGAGAGGGTGGGATAATTTGGGAGAATGTCATTGAAACATGTATAATATCATGTATGAAACGAGTCACCAGTCCAGGTTCGATGCATGATACGGGATGCTTGGGGCTGGTACACTGGGATGACCCAGAGGGATGGTATGTGGAGGGAGGAGGGAGGAGGGTTCAGGATGGGGAACACAGGTATATCTGTGGCGGATTCATTTCGGTATTTGGTAAAATCAATACAATATTGTAAAGTTTAAAAATAAAATAAAATTAAACAAAAAAAGAAATGTAATGGTTTTCTATCAAACTGTATTAAACAATCTGAGTATTTTAATGTGTGTATATATGTGTTCAATTCTTTCTTTCTTTCTTTCTGTTTTATAAGGAAAGATTGTGTGGCTTCTCAGTATGTTTTCCTTATTTGGTTTGGGTCTATTCAGATTTTTAAATGGTTTCTGTAAATTATCTTTAGCACAACTTCCATTTTGTTATTTGAAATTCCATCTACTGAAGTATCCTTTTTAATTTGAATGATAATTATGTTTTGTCCCTTAATTTAGTCAAGAAGTCAGCAGTCATTTCTTCATAAAGATTGAGTCTTGGATTCATTGAGTCTTGGATTCATTCATTCATTCATTGTCATATGTCATGACAAATTCTTTTTGTTGTTATTGATTTTCATTCCATTAGGTCTTAATGGAATGAAACTATGTGTTACATGTTTTAATTTCTTTGTAGATTTTAAAAAATATATAAATATACTTATTTTAGTATTCTTTTTAAATTTAAAAAGATACATCTTAAGACTTCCAAGACAGCAGTTCTAACAAGACTCTTTTTTTAATACAGATATACATAGTAAATGAATAGTCAAGATTGTTTGTACCTTTATTTTATAAATATGGGCTTCAAATATTACCAAAGCCCGCTGATATTTTTAAAGAGTAATTAATCACATAAAGTTTTGAGATTCTCTGCAAGGGTTTTATAATGTGGCATTAAGTTGAAATACTGCTCATATATGAGGAACACTTAGGGTGGACATTTTTTTAAAGTTTTAACTGCTGTATGGACAGGATGCCAAACAAATAGTTGACTTCATTTTCCCTTTTCAGTTACCTCTATGAACTAATGAACACAGTAAATTCACAGCTATTCTCCTGTGAAATTTACACTGCTCATCTTAAATGCTACTTTAAAAAAAATCCATCACAGCTTGCATAAATTACAGAGTCATACTGTTTGAAGATACGAAATTAGAACTCAGGAATTCCTCACATTTAATTTTAAACTCAATGCTCCCAGAAGCACATCTTTTTGAACAGTCCATTAATCAGAAAAACTAGAAACTATTCATCATAGTTCAGTGTAACAATTCTTTCATATGTTCCTATCTTTGTTGGGCTATACATTTTGAAAATTGCTTACTCTTGGGCATTTTCTCCATTTGAAGATAAAATATCATGCCATCAACCTAAAATCTCTGCTATAATGACCTGAAAATGTGCTGTTCATTTTTCAAGACATTCTGGAAAGCTGACAAGATCAAACAGTCAGCATTTGAACCATCACTAGCTTGGATGATTTGATTATTAAAACATATCTTAATCATTATAAAATTCATTTAGACACATAATAAAGAAAAAACGGCATTGTTTTTCTAATATAAGAATAGAAATAACACAGTAAAGACAGCATGTGATGTTTCTAATTTCTCTGGCCTTTGAGGCTTCAAAGGTACCAAGGGAGAGGCAAGAACTATTTGGCAGTCAGAAAGGGAGAAATACACTTTAGTGATGACATAATTTATACCATGCTAAGGAAGAAAATTTCATTACATAATATCTTCTTCAATCTTCAAACATGTATGTTTTCTTCCTTCCCTTGATAACATAAAGACTAGTTAAAAGGGATATTAATGGTGAAATCCCTTCTGAGACCTCTTGCAAAAACTCCTGTTAATAAAAAGGACTCCTTTCTTCTCTGGTGAAAAATGCTACTTGTGATTTTGTGTCAGGTGTATTTGATTACCTGAGCTATAATTTATGCCAAATCATAGCGTCAAAGAACCTTTATAATCTGTATTCACCTAGTAGATTAAAGAGCTTCCCCGGTGGCTTAGTAGTAAAGAACCTGACTGTCAATGCAGGGAACATTAAGCGGTGCGGATTCCATCCCTGGGCCAGAAAGTTCCTCTGGAGTAGGGCATGGCAACCCACTCCTGTATTCTTGCCTGGAGAGTCCCATGGATAGAGGAGACTGGCAGGTTGTAGTCCATAGGGTCACAAAGAGTCAGGCATGACACTATTTGCTTCAAACATTGGGATTAATGGACATGTAGGGAGATAATTGAGATATGACACAGTATATCAATCATAAACCATCTTAAAAGTGTCTCTGTTTTACATCAACAGATATTTTGACAAGCAGTTATACAGCAATAGCACTATAGATGTGTTCTACATAAAGATCTGAGTTAAAGAGCAGGTATGCTATTTTTTAAAAAATTCTATGTATGAACATGGAGGAGAAGTGAAACTGTGTAATTCTTCATTAACATTTTCAGAATAAATAAAAATATCAACATGAAATTTGAGCTGCCATCTATGGGGTCACACAGAGTCAGACATGACTGAAGCGACTTAGCAGCGGCAGCAGCCAAGGCTGACCATTGCTGCTCCTCATTTAGTCCAGATGTCCCAAGGCCTGAAAATGAAGAAAATCTTAGATCACTGATCATTGATCCACAGCATTTAACTTTGGAGTTTTAATCTAACTTATTTGAATCACTTAATCTTTAAAATATCTTTTTTACTACCTAATTTTTAATAAGTAATTAGAAAAGCACAGAAGCATATCCATATGTTACATATATAAATATAAAAAAATCAATATGAATAGAAATTGATACAAGCTCTTAAGACCATAGTTAGATATTAAATGCTACTGTCATGTTAATACTATGAAGCATTCTTTTTATTAAGATGGCCTGCATTTGCTTTTAAGATAGATATTATATGGTGCATTTTTTAACTTTCTATTAATAATAACTTTTTTCAAAATAAGCGTACAAAAAAATGGAAAAGATAGTACAGAGATCAGATCCAGATATACATCAGATCCAGTATTTCCTAATTCCTTTATTTACCTTTATTATTAATAATTTTAACAAAAAATTTTGCTTTGAGTTACTGCTTCTAATTACTGTGTGTGTGTGTGTGCGCGCACGCGCACGCGTGTGCACATGCGTGCTCAGTAATGTCTGATTCTTTGCAACCCTATGGACTACAGCCCACTAGGCTCCTCTTTCCATGGAATTTCCCAGACACAAATACTGGAGTGAGTATTCCTACTATAATCTATTTATTGTATTTATATGCAATTTTTCTTACCTATTTCCCTTGTCATAGATAAATATACAGCTTTTAGCTCTTGGCTATCACTAAAAACACACTAATGGTTACCAGAGGGAAGAGGGAAGTGGGGAGGGGAAATGTAGGGGTAGAAGATTAAAAGGTACAAACTATTTGTAGAAAATAAATTACAGAGAAACATTGTACAACATGAGGAATATAGCCAATGTTTTATCATGACTACATAGAGTTAACCTTCAAAAATTGTGAATCACTATATTGTATGACTGTAGCATATAATATTAGATGTCAACAATATAATTCTATTCTTTAATTAGTAATTCACTGGGATCAATTGTAAGGATTCAAGCAAGGAGCACACACACAGACATACAAGAAAATTGATAGTGGCAGAGACTTCTAAATTTTCATATTTAAATGATTACATAGTAAAAAATTGGTTAAATATCTTCTCTTCTTTTTCTAAACTTATATCCTAAACATTATACATAATGCATTATACACATTTTTATTTAAGTAAACTCAGAGATATATATTTCCTTATAAAGAAATACTAAATTTATTCAGCTACAATAGTAAATTTCATTTGACTCCTTTTCTTTTCAGTTATTAAAGTTAACTGATACTTTCTAGGCTTAGGAGTATAAGTCTGGCTGTGTGTTGTCTGGACTTTTCTGATAACTCGACCTCATGACTTCATTCCAATAACCTGTAAAATGGATGATTATTAGCTATCAAATGTGGCTAAGGAAATAAAATATTTTAATAGATGAAAAATGTTTATCATATTGGCCAATCTACAGAATGCTCTCAGTATATATTGTATAGTTTTAATAGCTTATATTCTTAGTAGTAATAATTACTTTCTTGATTCTAAATGTGTTCTCTTGCTGATTGATATACATGGAAAAGAAGCTAAAGGCTGAAGAATTAATGCTTTTGAAGATTCTTGAGAGTCCCTTGGACTACAAGGAGATCCAAGCAGTCAATCCTAAAGGAAATTAATCCTTAACACTCATTGGAAGGACTGATGCTGAAACTGAAATTCCAATAATTTGGCCACCTGATGTGAAGAACTGACTCATTGGAGAAGACCCTGATGCTGGCAAAGATCGAAGGCAGGAGAAAAAAGGGACAACAGAGGGTGAGATGGTTGGATAGCATCACCAACTTGCTGGGTATGAGTTTAAGCTCTGGGAGTTGATGATGACAGGGAAGCCTGGCGTGCTGCAGTCCATGGGGTCTCAAATAGTTGGACACAACTGAGCAACTGAACTGAACTGAAAAGAAAATAGGAGTTTTATTTCACCTTTCATAAATAGTTTCTATTCATTCTTCTCCTAGTTCTGTGGCCATTTACCGGACTCCTTAATAAAAATATAAAAATTATAAGATAAAAATATATTTTAATATAGTTTTGCATGATTGTGAAACTAAGACAAGTATGCTTGTTTTTATTGATTATTTTATTTTTCACCTTTGGAGAGAGTGGGCTGGGAAATAATTTAGGGAATTATACATAGGGAGAAAAGATTGTTGCATAATTATGAAGTTGTTTAAATGTATCCAATAGTATATTACTTTTCCAGATTTTTTTTCATTGGCTCCTTTTAAGCTTGTTTATTTTTTTGAAGCAGTTTGTTCTCTAACATGTCCGACTCTGTGCGACCCCAGAGACGACAGCCCACCAGGCTCCCCCATCCCTGGGATTCTCCAGGCAAGAACATTGGAGTGGGTTGCCATTTCCTTCTCCAATGCATGAAAGTGAAAAGTGAAAGTGAAGTCGCTTAGTCATGTCCGACTCTTAGCAACCCCATGGACTGCAGCCTACTAAGCTCCTCAATCCATGGGATTTTCCAGGCAAGAGTACTGGAGTGGGGTGCCATTGCCTTCTCCTCAATTCTACTGTTTTTTAGTTTGGACAAATGTTGACACCCATATGAACATCACCATAATCAAGACACTAAGCAGTGAAAGTGTTACTTGCTCAGTCCTGTCTGACTCTTTGTGACCCCATGGACTGTACCCTCCAGGCTCCTCTGTCCATGGAATTCTCCAGGCAAGAGTATTGGCCAACCCAGAGATCAAATCTGGGTCTCCCACATTGCAGGCATTCTTTACCATCTGAGCCACCAGGGAATACTTCCAGTTCCCATAATAAACCCTCTGTCCCTTCACAGTCAGTTCCTGAAAATCTCACCCCTAGACGTCCTCTCATCTTTCTGTTATGCTAGGTAAGTTTGCCTCTTATGAAAATGCATGTAAATATATCATACAGTTTTGTATAGTTTATGCCTGACTTCTTTCACTCAGTTTAATGCTTTTTGACATATATTTATATTCTTATGTTTATTGAGCGAACTTTTATTTCATAGTACTTAACTCTACAGATACACGTTCTTTTGTTTATTTGTTAATTAACTGATCTGTTTTATTTCCAGATTATGACAAGTGAATTAAGCATTATGAGTATCCAAGTACAGGTCTTTTGGACATGCATTTTTTATTGTTCTTGAATATATAAAAGTGAGATTGATGAGTCAAATGTTAAGTTGTTCATAAAAGAAGAATTCTGGTATGAAAACTTGCAACATTCTGAAGATACTCCAAAAGGTCCATGCCTAAGAGTAGAAACTATTTTAGACTGTAACAAAACAAAAATATATGTTAAAAAATATATAAATTCTTTTCTAAGTAACTTAACTCACTCCAGAAATAAATTTCCACACTCATTAAAATATTTAGATTCTTAAAACCTAATATTCATAAAGTCTAACATGTAATCAAAATTTCTTGCACATGAGAAAAAGCAGTAGAATGTGATCCATAATCAAGAAAAACAAATAAATAAATAGGAAAGTCAAACAGACCCAGAAATAACATAGATAATACAACTAGAGATTTAACAAATAAATCCCTTTAAGTCTACAAGGAATTTTATTGCAATTTATGAATTATAGCTATGTTCTGGTCTCTCAATCCTAAATATTGAAACTAATAAATGCTGTAAAAAAAATGCTAGTGTTGTTAGACAGTGCCATCCTTTCCAAAAAATAGAAGCCTTTAATTTTAAAAAGATGCAAAAAAGAATAAAATCCAATTAGTATATCCAACATTTATATATTTGTAACTTTGCCATTTTGCCATAAAATGGATTATATTTTCCCTTTTCAATTTAATGAGCTGCTCGTGAAAAAGTAACTTTATCCAATATACAAACACAAGTATTTATATAAACACTTCATTTCATTGAGTTGCAATAGTACATCTATCGGATTCCCTGGTACCTGGTAAAGTATCTGCCTGCAATGCAGGAGACCCCAGTTTGATTCCTGGGTCAGAAATACCCAGGAAGTGATAGGCTACCCACTCCAGTATTCCTGGGCTTCCCTGGTGTCTCAGATGGTAAAGAATCTACCTGCAATGCAGGAGACTAGGGTTCAATCCTTGGATTGGGAAGATCCCTTAGAAGAGGGCATGGCAGCCACTCCAGTATTCTTGCCTGGAGAATTCCCATGGATAGAGGAGCCTGGTGGGCTACAGTCCATGGAGTCGCAAAATGTCAGACAAATCTGAGCGACTAAGCACAGCACAGTATATATATATATATAAAACTTTAAAGTTATGGCTCAATAAATAAATCAACAGTTATAATACCTTTTGTCTTTATCTTAGGTTTCATGCATTCTATTTATTGCGCAAAAAATAATTCCTGATTAAAATAACTTATTGGGATGGCTCCTCATTTCTATTTAAGCTTAATTTGTGCTTCTGTAATGAAAAAGTTAAAAACCTAAAGCTCCATATTCATAAAATGTATTTGGATTTTTTGCTTCAGTATATAATCAAATATTTATTAACTGATTATGAATTCTAAAAAAATATCACTTAAGATGGCTTTCCTTACACTGAACATTAATCCAGCTAAAATACTTTCCATTGGTTTATACATGAAGAACACAAGAATATCTGTGTATCTGTGAATATGTTCCGTAACTTATTTCAATATGAGTATGCACACACACATCCATTCATTTGTGCTCTGTTTGGTAGAATTGTAAATTCCTGTGACTCAGTCATTTAGATATTGTTGGCCAGATTGTTTTGTTCTGTGTCTGTTTCTTTATAGCTATTTAATATAACACATTCTAAATAGGAATTTGCTTTCTATATTTTGCTTTTATCAAAAAAGTAGTGATAATTACTTGTGATAGTATTAATCACAAGCAATTCATGAATCCCTAAAAATGTTATTCAGATATTATTAACTGAACATGTTTTGAGAGTATTTTGAAAGCAATGAAAATCTTTAATCATTGTTTACAATAAAATATTGTATAAAGCATATATCTATGTTGTTTAGCTTAAGATGCTCTTTATTGAAATTATTGTACTCATATTCACTGTAAATTCTGACATATAGTATTTCAAACAGTCCACATAATATATTCCTTATTCTAAGATGTTTTGCATTGGACACAAGAGTCTATCAAAGATATGGTGAGTCATTTCTTTTTCATAATTTTCATTTTTATGTTTCACTTAGAATAGTCACATGTGTAAAACATCTCCTCTAAACCAGGAAAGGTCTTTTGAAATACTTTACTATATTAAAACAAATTATCAACACAATTGCTTCACGTGATAATACTGTTTTCCTATCAAACTGTTTATTGTCCTTTAAGTCTATAAAATTTTCATGCCTTTTCCCAGGAGAAAGCCTTCAGCAAAGTAAGGACACTTCAGAGCACAGAATAGAAGAATTATAAAACTGTCATAGATGTCAGAATATATTGCAATCAGCAACAGAGTAGCATTGCCTGGAAAACAGCCATTTCATCTAAGGAGTTCTTTATGGTCTGGTAAATTACATTACATTTAAACAAAATAGAAATGACATTCTTACACAAAATAGTTTAATCACTCAGTACACAGTTAATTTTTCTGACATATCCTATTCATTTTCTGAAATGTGTTTTTTTTTTTTTTTTTTTACTTCAAATTCAAGAGCATATATCCAAAAAATCTTTATTGTACAAAGGGGATGTAAATAGAGGAAGGGAAAAGAAAAGGAAAGTTTCTCTCTCCAATGAAAAATGTAATACAGACTTTTACACACAGTCAATGGAAGATAATTTCAAATATTTAATCTAAGTATTGGTAACTGTATGGGGCTTTCCAGGTGGCGCTAGTGGTAAAGAACTAGCAATGCAGGAGATTTAAGAGATGTGGATTCAATCCCATCAATTCAATCAATTCAAATTCAGACTTAAATTGAAGAAAGTAGGAAAAACCACTAGACCATTCAGGTATGACCTAAATCAAATCCCTTATGATTATACAGTGGAAGTGAGAAATAGATTTAAGGGCCTAGATCTGATAGATAGACTGCCTGGTGAACTATGGAGTGAGGTTCATGACATTGTACAAGAGACAGGGATCAAGACCATTCCCATAGAAAAGAAATGCAAAAAAGCAAAATGGCTGTCTGGGGAGGCCTTACAAATAGCTGTCAAAAGAAGAGAAGTGAAAAGCAAAGGAGAAAAGGAAAGATATAAACATCTGAATGCAGAGTTCCAAAGAATAGCAAGAAGAGATAAGAAAGCCATCCTCAGCGATCAATGCAAAGAAATAGAGGAAAACAACAGAATGGGAAAGACTAGGGATCTCTTCAAGAAAATCAGAGATACTAAGGGAACATTTCATGCAAAGATGAGCTCGATAAAGGACAGAAATGGTATGGACCTAAAAGAAGTGGAAGGTATTAAGAAGAGATGGCAAGAATACACAGAAGAACTGTACAAAAAAGATCTTCATGACCCAGATAATCACGATGGTGTGACCACTGACCTAGAGCCAGACATCCTGGAATGTGAAGTCAAGTGGGCCTTAAAAAGCATCACTACGAACAAAGCTAGTGGAGGTGATGGAATTCCAGTTGAGCTATTCCAAATCCTGAAAGATGATACTGTGAAAGTGCTGTGCTCAATATGCCAGCAAATTTGGAAAACTCAGCAGTGGCCACAGGACTGGAAAAGGTCAGTTTTTGTTCCAATCCCAAAAAAAGGCAATGCCAAAGAATGCTCAAACTACCGCACAGTTGCATTCATCTCACACGCTAGTAAAGTAATGCTCAAAATTCTCCAAGCCAGGCTTCAGCAATACGTGAACCATGAACTTCCTGATGATCAAGTTGGTTTTAGAAAAGGCAGAGGAACCAGAGATCAAATTGCCAACATCCGCTGGATCATGGAAAAAGCAAGAGAATTCCAGAAAAACATCTATTTCTGCTTTATTGACTATGACAAAGCCTTTGACTGTGTGGATCACAATAAACTGGAAAATTCTGAAAGAGAGGGGAATACCAGACCACCTGACCTGCCTCTTGAGAAATCTGTATGCAGCTTAGGAAGCAACAGTTAGAACTGGACATGGAACAACAGACTGGTTCCAAATAGGAAAGGGAGTATGTCAAGGGTGTATATTGTCATCCTGCTTATTAAACTTATATGCAGAGTACATCATGAGAAATGCTGGACTGGAAGAAACACAAGCTGGAATCAAGATTGCTGGGAGGAATATCAATAACCTCAGATATGCAGATGACACCACCCTTATGGGAGAAAGTGAAGAGGAACTAAAAAGCCTCTTGATGAAAGTGAAAGTGGAGAGTGAAAAAGTTGGCTTAAAGTTCAACATTCAAAAAACGAAGATCATGGCATCTGGTCCCACCACTTCATGGGAAATAAATGGGGAAACAGTGGAAACAGTGTCAGACTTTATTTTTCTGGGCTCCAAAATCACTACAGATGATGACTGCAGCCATGACATTAAAAGACGCTTACTCCTTGGAAGGAAAGTTATGACCAACCTAGATAGCATATTCAAAAGCAGAGACATTACTTTGCCAACAAAGGGGTCCATCTAGTCAAGGCTATGGTTTTTCCTGTGGTCATGCATGGATGTGAGGGTTGGACTGTGAAGAAGGCTGAGCACCGAAGAATTGATGCTTTTGAACTGTGGTGTTGGAGAAGACTCTTGAGAGTCCCTTGGACTGCAAGGAGATCCAACCAGTCCATTCTGAAGGAGATCAGCCCTGGGATTTCTTTGGAAGGAATGATGCTAAAGCTGAAACTCCAGTACTTTGGCCACCTCATGCGAAGAGTTGACTCATTGGAAAAGATTCTGATGCTCGGAGGGATTGGGGGCAGGAGGAAAAGGGGACAACAGTGGATGAGATGGCTGGATGGCATCATTGACTTGATGGACGTGAGTCTGAGTGAACTCCGGGAGTTGGTGATGGACAGGGAGGCCTGGCGTGCTGCGATTCATGGGGTCACAAAGAGTCGGACATGACTGAGCGAGTGATCTGATCTGGATTCAATCCCTGCGTCAGGAAAATCCCCTGCAGGACGGGCATAGCAACCCACTCCAATATTCTTGCCTGGAGAATTCCATGGACAGAGGAATCTGGTGGGCTACAGTTCACTGGGTCACAAAGAGTCTACCCGACTGAAGCAACTTAGCAAGCATGCATGCAACTGCCTATGTGTATGCATTGATAGGCAGAAAGGAAAAAGAGAGAGACTATAAGGAATAAGCAGTACTAAAATAGCAAAACTAGTAAGCCAAGTTGTTAATCAAACGTGTCTTGCTAACTGTAAAGTCTTTTTACCTTGAATAGGGACAGTTGGAGAGAAGCTCAGGATATTGCCTGCATTGTACTGGTTAGCTTGATGTTTCCTCTTTTTTTACATCATTGTATTCCTCTTTGTTTTATTTTTTTAATTACACTCACATTTCAAGGCATTGGACTCATTTGGTCATGTCATTAAGAAGTGCTGGATCTGGGATTTTATTATTTGATTATTGAATATTTTGCACACTGAAGCAAATTAGTATTCTAGTTTCATTCGCTGTTCACTGCTAGACACTGAACGCAGATAGAACACATTATGTGTTAGACTAGTTAAGAGGTTTTAAATTAGATTTGTGACTTGGAAGTTTGAATAAGAAAACTAATAGAACACAGAATGAAGCTGAGGAAAAATTAGATTAATTATCTACATCATTCAGTGTGAACAGTTGCTGATGTTCTGTGTTGTTGAGTGGTATTTTAGTACTAAAACATGCCTTAAGTTTGCTTACATTAAGCTGCTATAATTGCAAAAACACCTATACATATTTACAGATCATACCATTTTGGAGTATTTTAAGAATAAGCATATATTTAAATAGGCCATTCTTATTCTTTCTCTCTTCTCCCCCACCCCCTTCCTCTCCGCCTGCTTCTGTTGCTTTTCATTTCTCCTGTCTCACTTTCCTCCTCTCTCCCTTCAATTAGGCGTGTTTACATTTGTGATTAAATCAAATATTTACCTTGCATATTTTTCTTCATTAAAATACTCTAACTTCTTAGTTCAAGAAGCTATATACTAAGTATAAAGATATGCAGCATTTTTTATAATAAATTTCATTCTCTAATCCTCCTAAAAAGATGTGCTCTTTCACTCACCAGGAGAAAATTCCAAAGAATAATGGCCTCTGCAGGAATTGAACATTTCAGTGTGACAACAAAGGTCAAGCTTTCTTGATCTATTTCTAAGGCTACTTCCGCTCACTTTGGATAATCCGGACAAATTGAACCAATTCCCCTGCAAATCTGATTGAGTTCTGATGACTTAAATTTCTCTAGTGAGTGTGTGTGTGTCTTTTGCTCTTGTTACACTCATCTGTAATGGCAGTGACATTGATATTTAACTGAAGTAATCCCTGCTGGGGCATCACACATGCCTGGATAGACACTCACCTGTTCCTCATCAATGGCATCAGGTGCTCATGCTTTGTGACAAGCTATATTGTAATTTTATGTATTCATTTTTGAACACTCTGAACCTTGATAGGTTGAGATTGCCATAAAGCCCCTGGGTTGCTAAAATAGCGAAGGATCAGGAAAGAGGGTTTGCAAATCCTACTTGATAATGAATGAGGCATAACAATTATTATTTAAAGTGATTAAAACAGAAATACAAAATGGTTCCTAGTTAAGACTGTACTTATACTGGTATTATATATTGAGAGTTAGTAACAGCCTGCTTATCTCTCTTGGAGAAGGCAATGGCACTCCACTCCAGTACTCTTGCCCAGAAAATCCCATGGATGGAGGAGCCTGGTAGGCTGCAGTCCATGGGGTCACTAAGAGTGGAACACACTGAGCGACTTCACTTTCACTTTTCCCTTTCATGCATTGGAAAAGGAACTGGCAACCCACTCCAGTGATCTTGCCTGGAGAATCCCAGGGACAGGAGAGCCTGGTGGGCTGCCGTCTATGGGGTCACACAGAGTGGGACACGACTGAGGCTACTTAGCAGCAGCAGCAGCTTATCTCTCTAGAAAACAACTAAGTAAATTATAAATTATCTCTCATGCTTTCTAAATATATCTGCATTTTATACAATGTAAATATTTTCAACAACTATATTTTTTTCTGTTTACATAGCAATTGGATTAAAACAAAATAGTAAAACCCTGTTTACCAGAAAAATTGAGGTAGAAAAATTCAGATTATACAGAGTTTTTAGGCAAAAATGCAGCATTCATGGATAACACAAATCATTAGAACATCAAACTATCACAAATGAGAAATTTTACCCAGAATCAAACTTTACTATTACCTGTGAATAATGACTAAAGAAT
This sequence comes from Bos indicus, assembly GCF_029378745.1. Classification (NCBI taxonomy): domain Eukaryota; kingdom Metazoa; phylum Chordata; class Mammalia; order Artiodactyla; family Bovidae; genus Bos; species Bos indicus. The sequence continues at coordinate 7,594,200 of NC_091771.1, forward strand.
ACTCAGGAGGAGCAGGGCGGAGTCTGGAAATGCCTTTACATTTCCTGTCCTACCTTTTAGGATACCCTCAAACCACAATTAATATACTGAAAATCTAGCTTCTAACTTTATCACTATGACTTAAAAGAGAAATGTTCAACCCTGACATATCTCCACTTTATAATCAGATAGTTGCATAGCTAATGTGGTATTTGCTACGAAACATGCTTCAAAATTCCATGATTTCAAGTTTGTTAACAAAGTGTTCTAAACAGACTAAGCATAGCATATTCTGATGAAATCTTTCCAAACATAAGAACTTCCCAGCTAGCAAAAACACTCGTGTGAGTTCTAGTTCCATCATTAGCCAGGGCAGGTAAAGTTTGGAATGCTGCTGCTGCTAAGTCGCTTCAGTCGTGTCCGACTCTGTGCGATCCCATAGATGGCAGCCCACCAGGCTCCCCCGTCCCTGGGATTCTCCAGGCAAGAACACTGGAGTGGGTTGCCATTGGAATGGATTATTGTGAACTTCTAGAACACATCACCTTTATTTTAGCCCAATTATAAAATGAAAGGAAAATTGCAGACTTGCTGTTAACCATTTATTGTCAGTTTTGTAACTGCCATTGTCTATCATGCAAAGGATTCAAAGGAAAGAAGAGACATACAACAATGGCTGACATACAATATATTCTACATTCATGTTAACTATTATTAATGTGATTATCATCCCACTAGATATAAATAAGGTGTGGCTCAGTCAGTAAATAGTGAAGTGAAAGTCACTCAGTCATGTCAAACTCTTTGTGACCTCATGTACTATATAGTCCATAGAATTCTCAAGGCCAGAATACTGGAGTGGGTAGCCTTTCCCTTCTCCAGGGGATCTTCCCAACCCAGGGGTTGAACCCAGGTTTCCCTAGTTGCAGGTGGATTCTTTACCAGCTGAGCCACATCCGTGTTTCATCCCTGGGTTGGGAAGATCCCATGGAGAAGGGAATGACAATTCACTCCAGCAGTCTTGCCTGGAGAATCCCCTGGGCAGAGGAGCCTGGCAGTCCATGGGGTTGCAAAGAACGGACACAACTGGGCAACTAACATATTCACTTTCAGTTTTCAAACATAAATAGTTCTCAGTTTTATAAACATTAGAAACAAAATATCTGTAAATTTTAATAGAGTCTTCTAAAAATCCAGAAACATTTTATGAGTCATGAAAAGCATAAATTTCCTTGTAAGGATAGAAAAGGAGTCTGTACAGAATATTTGATAATGAAACCCAGACTTTACTAATCATATATTAGATTTTACTCCCTGCCATAACATAATCTTACTCAGATACTTAACTTTCATATGGTTTAAAGTCATGAGAATTTTTATGTTCACACAAAAGTCTTCCTATGTGACAGATTATTATTCCAAAAAAGAATCTCTTTCAAGAAAATTATTCTCATTTGCTGCTTAAAATGTACAATTGAATCAGTTCAAATGACTATTTTGTGATTTAAAAAAATATGATTAATGACTTGTAAACATCAGACATAAAAACTTTCATTGGAAGCTTAGAAATTAAAGTTGATGAGAATAGAACAAAGTTAGTGGAGGTGATGGAATTCCAGGTGAGCTATTTCAAATCCTGAAAGATGATGCTGTGAAAGCACTGCACTCAATATGCCAGCAAATTTGGAAAACTCAGCAGTGGCCACAGGACTGGAAAAGGTCAGTTTTCATTCCAATTCCAAAGAAAGGCAATGCCAAAGAACATTCAAACTACCGCACAATTGTACCCATCTCACATGCAAGTAAAGTAATGGTCAAATTCTCCAAGCCAAGCTTCAGCAATACATGAACCATGAACTTCCTGATGATCAAGTTGGTTTTAGAAAAGGCAGAGGAACCAGAGATCAAATTGCCAACATCCGCTGGATCATGGAAAAAGCAAGAGAATTCCAGAAAAACATCTATTTCTGCTTTACTGACTATGCCAAAGCCTTTGATTGTGTGGATCACAATAAACTGGAAAATTCTGAAAGAGAGGGGAATACCAGACCACCTGACCTGCCTCTTGAGAAATCTGTATGCAGCTTAGGAAGCAACAGTTAGAACTGGACATGGAACAACACACTGGTTCCGAATAGGAAAAGGAGTACGTCAAGGGTGTACATTGTCTTCCTGCTTATTTAACTTATATGCAGAGTACATCATGAGAAACGCTGGACTGGAAGAAACACAAGCTGGAATCAAGATTGCTGGGAGAAATATGAATCACCTCAGATATGCAGATGACACCACCCTTATTGCAGAAAGTGAAGAGGAACTAAAAATCTTCTTGATGAAAGTGAAAGTTGAGAGTGAAAAAGTTGGCTGAAAGCTCAACATTCAAAAAACGAAGATCATGGTATCTGGTCCCATCACCTCACGGGAAATAGATGGGGAAACAGTGGAAACAGTGTCAGACTTTATTTTTGGGCTCCAAAATCACTACAGATGGTGACTGCAGCCATGACATTAAAAGACGTTTACTTCTTGGAAGGAAAGTTATGACCAACCTAGATAGCATATTCAAAAGCAGAGACATTACTTTACCAACAAAGGGGTCCGTCTAGTCAAGGCTATGGTTTTTCCTGTGGTCATGTATGGGTGTGAGAGTTGGACTGTGAAGAAAGCTGAGCGCCTAAGAATTGATGTTTTTGAACTGTGGTGTTGGAGAAGACTCTTGAGTGTCCCTTGGACTGCAAGGAGATCCAACCAGTCCATTCTGAAGGAGATCAGCCCTGGGATTTCTTTGGAAGGAATGATGCTAAAGCTGAAACTCCAGTACTTTGGCCACCTCATGCGAAGAGTTGACTCATTGGAAAAGACCCTGATGCTGGGAGGGATTGGGGGCAGGAGGAGAAGGCGACGACAGAGGATGAGATGGCTGCATGGCATCACTGACTCGATGGACGTGAGTCTGAGTGAACTCCGGGAGTTGGTGATGGACAGGGAGGCCTGGCATGCTGCGATTCATGGGGTTGCAGAGTCGGACACGACTGAGTGACTGAACTGAACTGAACTAGAGGAAATGAAAAAGTGTTGATAATATGTGCGTGTCTAGCATGTACATAGTCCATGACTGTTCCATCATGTCCACATGTAGAATATGGCAAATTAGGAAAACGACCTACATAGCTAGAAATATTCACAGTAAGGGCAAGATTTTTCAGAAAATGAATAAATGGTTTCATAATTGTGAAAGCAGAAACAATAGTGAACTTGTGTAGCATGAACCAAAGGGCCTGAGAAGGACATCCATCCATCCATCACATGTTCCGCCACCGCCACCGCTAAGTTGCTTCAGTCCTGTCCGACTCTGTGTGATCCCATAAACCACAGCCCACCAGGTTCCCCTGTCCCTGGGATTCTCAAGGCAAGAACACTGGCGTGGGTTGCCATTTCCTTCTCCAATGCATGAAAGGGAAGAGTGAAAGTGAAGTCGCTCAGTCTTGTCTGACTCTTAGCGACCCCATGGACTGCAGCCTACCAGGCTCCTGCGTCCATGGGATTTTCCAGGCAAGAGTACTGGAGTGGGGTGCCATTGCCATCACATGCTCAGTCATGTCCAAATCTTTGTGACCCCATGGACTGTGGCACAGCAGGTTCCTCTGCCCAAGAGATTCTCCAGACAAGAATACTGGAATGGGTTGCCATTCCCTTCTCCATGGAATCTTCCTGACCCAGGGATCCAACCTGCGTCTCCTGGGCTCCTGCATTGCAGATGGATTCTTACCATAGAGACACTAGGAGACTCAAATGTTGCTGGCTAATACATATGAAAGAAATTATTGAATTAGAAAATTGTGATTATAAAACTCCCAAGAAAATTGCTGCTAAAAAGTGATTCATATTGCTTCAATATGTCTTCCAGATATTATCTAAGTACAAAAATGTTCTTGTAACATGGAGACAACTTGAGCCATGATCTTAACAAAATGATCAAACTTAAGCATCATGAACATTGAAATTCTGACATTATGCAATATTTGAAATGTTGTAAGGTGAAGTACATGGTAACATCTCTGTGGCAGTCCCATCAAAATAATTTACCTGAATCTAATAAAATAATGACATTTAAATCCTTGTTTATAGGAATATAGGGAATAAAGGTAGAAATCAGTTGAACCAGAAAGAGTAACACAAAATATAGAGTGTGAATGTATACCCATGCATCAATGACAGTTTATAGCAATTATTTTTATAAGTGCTTTACAAAACAGTTTGGCATTACCTTGTAAATTTTATATGTGCACATACCCTGCATCTAACATGTTTACTCCCGAGTATATACCCAACAGAATTTCCCACATCTATGCACCAAGTGATGTGCAGCAGATTTTTCATAGCAGCATTTTTCATAATAGCCCCAAGCTGGATATGACCCAATGAGCATCAATAATAAAATAAAAAATACAAATGTCACCAAAACATGCAGTATTAATTACACAAGCATAAAAATTAATACAGTCACCTGAATTCACATCAATCTATCTCAAAAATGTGACTGTAAGTCACAAAAACATAAGAATAAGTAAACCGTGTTATCTGTCAGTGCACGCGTGAGAGATAAAGACATGAAGTAAAGGGAAGATTATTACAAATGTAATAGGAAAGGTCTTCTATAAGTAACGGACAGAGAGAAAGGGGTGTGAGCAATGAGGTTTTGGCAAAAAATGTATTTTTTTTTAGCTTAGATGGCTTGTACATGTGTCTATTTTACCACTATTATTTAAATTGCACACATATAGTACCAAAAATCATATGAAACAAAACGTAAGCTTATACAGATCTAAAAAGAAGATTTCCTACCTTTCATTGGTGAGTGATAGTATTATAAGTGATAATATTATGCTAAGGCCATTATAGAAGTCTGGAAATATATACATTTTAGTGTTAAAAACATATACACAAAGGACAGTTTTATGATCATGCCAAGGATCTCTTCTTTCTGTAGGTTGAAGTAGAGATTATACCCCAGGAATGTCATGCTGGAGAGCAAACTCTCATCACATCTCAGCATGATCAAAGTCACCTCATCACAAAATAACACACAAAAGTGATATAGTACTGAGAGCTAAACTTTTGGAAGTGTTATTTTCTTTTAGTAGTTTTATTACCAAAGATCTAGGAATATTCATTTTGCTGTCATATTATGAAAATTCATATCTATCCTTTAAGCTGACCAAATATTGTCATATGATGCCTCTTGTAATGTCTCTCTAGAACTGAGTTTGTAATCTTGTCTGATATATAATTTTTAATGTATACATACTATACATTTTCCCCCTTTGCTTGTTCATTCTGAGTGATAGAGAATGGCACATTTCAACTTTTTCATTATTATTTAATATTGCAAACAGTGCATGGCACGTAATGATAATCCTTAAATATTTTCTGAAATGATGTTTCTCATTCTATAAATGGGTTTAAAACTATAAAATGCCTATTTTAAGCTACTATGAAGATGTATGATGGCATAAAGGAGTATGGTGTTCTGTCTCCAGCTTTGATTTCATATCTTGCCCAATTTCTAATCGTTGACACATTTTGACATCAAATTAAAAAATAAAATTTTATTTCAAATAAAGTAATCTCATTGCATAAACTCTGAACTGTCCTCTATCTGTGAGTTATTTTTATTATTATTATATTGCTATTAATATCTTAAGTTGGAATTACTTAAGGCTATATGGGTTCAGAAATGGTGAGTCGTATCACTAGTTCTATGCAACACAGTCAGGCTTTAGGGAAAATGTAAGAAGGAAAGAGGGAATTGAACTGTGTTGTACATTCTCTGTTTTCTACTAGTTAAAAGCAGGCCACTTATAGACCCTCACCTGCATATGAGGGAGTATCTTAATCATAATCATTCTATAGGGTTGTAAGTTGTTAACTCCTCATTTTTCAAATTAATGACTATTGAAAATAAGAGAAAAAGAACAAACAGGAAATTTTTCTTCTGGCTAAGGAAATCGCCTCTGAAAAATCTATTAAAACAAGTTTCTGCAAAGTCTATGCAAATGAACTAGCTGTAGATTTTAAAAATAACAGTTAACTCAATATCTAATAATAAAATGTCAGAGATACCTAACTTACAGCATATTTATCTGTTAAAGTTTATAGATAAAAATATGCTTTGATCTCTTGTTGGTCTGGCCAGAGATATTTGCTCACACAAATAATTCGCTCTACTGTGAGAAAAAACCAGAACAGTGAAGCCAGAAAAAGCAGAACTTAAGGTGAAAAATGACATTCTTTGAATGGAAGGGTCTCACAGTGCTTGATTACAGGTATATTTCCTGGATTCCCAAGCTATCTGAACCAATTAAATTGCCTTTTGTTTTATCTACATGGAGTTGAACTTTGGTCACTGATACCAGCAGGATACAGACTAATAAAGCAATCAGTGAACATTTTACTGAAAATTTGTGGGAGAGGGAGTTTCAAAAGACAGAAAGTCTAATATTAATTAGTCTGAAAAAAAGACTAATGAAAAAAGATACATAAAAGGGGAGATGGAGAAGCAATACCAAGAATAATTTATGTGTGGAGAAGAAGAGAATGATTTAATATACACTTAAAACAGAATTTTGCATTACTGAGTGTGAAGTGAAAAGTTAAAGTGTTAGTGATTCAGTCATGTCTGACTCTGCAAATCCCCAGGCTCCTCTGTCCATGGATTTGTCCAGGCAAGAATATTGGAGTGGGTTGCCATTCCCTTCTCCAGGGGGTCTTCCTGACCCAGGGATCAAATCCTGATCTCCTGCATTGCAGGCAGGTTCTTTGCCATCTGAACCACAAAGGAGTAGAATATAAGCCAATTCTCTGTATTTGACACTGAAGTTTTAGTAAAATCATTCCACAGAATGGTAGTATCAGATTTGGGAGTGCAAATGTTTTGCCTTGAAAAATTAATTATTAATAAAAATTGTGATATTTGACCATTTTGAGAAGATCTTTAACATTGGTACATCATTGATTAAAAATAATATTAATAAATATACAAAAAAGGCAAAAAACTAAACAGAAATAGAGTGGGAGGATGGCTTAAAATATTTCATGGTGACCATTCTTTTATTTAAACAAAAGTGAAAGGAAAAGCACATATTTAAATGACTCTGAAAGAAAATAATTATTAAGCAGAGATAGTCAACGTTTGTAAAAGCCCATTATGACTAAACTCACAAAACAAGAACATTTACTGTGAAGGTTAACGCACTATACATTACTTATTCAACTACATTTAGCCATTGTCAAAGATTTTGAAATTGAACTAGATGTATTATACACAAGAGAATACTTTACTTTGAAATACCTACACACTTCAGAATATATAAGGGTAAAATCCAAGGTAAGACTCCCTTTATATTAGCTGTTGTTTTGTGTTAGGAGCATGAGGACTCTTGAATATTCATGTAATTGTGGGCATGAATATTAAGATACTTTTACATTGACATCTTATTAGATTACCACCAGCAAAGTCAAAAAGGAAAATTTGGAAATGGTTAATATTTAGCTTCTATGTTGGTCATTACCAGAGATGGTTATTATTACCTGACATTGAACCAAGGCATACCTTTTTAACATTCTGCTCCATTATCATAGCCAGTTAAAAAGCACAAAATAATAGAACTGTAAAGACAAAATGATAAAAGAAAATAAGTGTAGAAAAGGATAAAAGAATTTTTTTTTTCTGTTGAGTTTTACTTCTAAGACATCCACTCATAACCTTTATTAAAGCAAGTAATTAACATGAAGCATATTCAAGGAGGATTCAGTAGTAGTATCTGAAGTATATTTTCTCAAATCTAGTCTATGAATGACATTGCAGAATTAATATTTAAGCAGTTTTGCCTTTTAGCTACAGAATGTGTTAAAAATCAGGCAACCTGGGACCCCTTAAAGTTGTTTCTTGTTATAAAATTATTTAAATCACACTGAGAAAATTACAACTTATCTAAATTTTATAATACCAGGAAAACAATTAGTTTCAACAAAGCAATTCGAACAACTTTCTTTCTAGGACCAATTGTTGCACTACTTCTAAAATCATTGATATATTGCAGCTTAGAAGGTGAAATTTATCTTAGATAGTACTGATAAAGCAGCAGAAAATGACATTACCTTAAACTTGCTTCACTGCTTCCCATCAAAAGAGTCTTAAGGGGATTTAAGGTAACTCTCAATCTTCCCATCCTTTCTAGGAGAAAATCTGTCAGAACTCTGTCATGACTTAGATACATGTTCCCCTTCCTAAGGAAAGTTCCCTCAGTGCCTGGTAATGCAGTCCCAAGTGAAGTCATAAATCTTACTTGGAGAGTGAAGCTGCAGTCGGAGCCAAGTAGGAGATTTAGAATTTGTGCTCCTTTGGGCTGGAGTATTGTATAGTTCTACAATTTATTTTTGTATGGTGGGTTTTGTTGCCATAATTGTGTTTGATTACATGCAATATTTTCTGCCCCAAACAAATTCATTTTCAGGAAAAAAAAATCAAGACATGCCCTATTTTTGGAGAAGCAATTGAAAATTATTATTAAAATGTATTTAATTTCCTCACCTAATTGAAAGCTCAAAGCAAATGTTGAAACCACTAGTCACCAAGGAAGAAATTGTTCTGTTAGAATAGAATGGACATCTGGGGCTCATGTGAACAGCATTGTATCCTGACTAATGGCTTTTGGGATAACTTCAGACAATGTTGTTGTTTCTGTTTAGTCACTAAGTAGTGTGCAACCCTTGTGAAGCTTCATGGACTGTAATCCACTAGGCTCCTCTGCCCATGGGATTTCCCAGGCAAGAATACTGATTGTTGTTTAGTCACTAAGTTCTGTCTGACTCTTGTGTAATCTCATGGACTGCAGTTCACCCGGTTCTTCTGTCCATGGGATTTCCCAAGTAAGAATACTGAAGTGGGTTGCCATTTCCTTCTCCAGGGGAGCTTCCTGACCCGGGGATTGAACCCACATCTCCTGTGTATCCTGCCTTGAGGACAGATTCTTTAGAGATGAGCCACCAGGGAAGTCCAATTTTAGTTATTGTTAAATGACCGCAGTCATCTCTTAAGAATTGATCATGGAAGATACCATGAGGCATTTATTCTGTTGACACGCACACTCAGCAGATCACAAAGAATCCCAACCTTAAAGCTATCTGCACTTTTTCTATGCAATAGATGAAACCAGGAAAATGTTTGTGGGGGGGAGAGGGGTAGTGGTGGTTAACAGTTATCTAGGCAAATTGAAATAATTACATATGGGATCCCAACCTTTGCAAAACATGAAAAGGCTGATTCGTTGATCCTCCTGAGGCCTTATATAACTCATTCATCCAGGTTTGTCAAGGTCTAGCCAAAGTGGGTTTGCTATTAGGAACTGGCAGAGGTAGATGTTGGCAATATGTTGTGTTCAGGTTATATGGGCACAAGTAAATTGCCTGGCTGAGTTGTCAGTTTTCAAAGGTTAACCAGATATTTTGCCTAAAAATAAAATTTAAGAAATAGCAGATGCAAACTAGTACAGCCACTATGGAGAACAGTGTGGAGATTCCTTAAAAAACTGGAAATAGAACTGCCTTATGATCCAGCAATCCCACTGCTGGGCATACACACTGAGGAAACCAGAAGGGAAAGAGACACGTGTACCCCAATGTTCATTGCAGCACTGTTTATAATAGCCAGGACATGGAAGCAACCTAGATGCCCATCAGCAGATGAATGGATAAGAAAGCTGTGGTACATATACACAGTGGAGTATTACTCAGCCATTAAAAAGAATACATTTGAATCAGTTCTAATGAGATGGATGAAACTGGAACCTATTATACAGAGTGAAGTAAGCCAGAAAGAAAAACACCAATACAGTATACTAACGCATATATATGGAATTTAGAAAGATGGTAACAATAACCCTGTGTACGAGACTGCAAAAGAGACACCGATGTATAGATCAGTCTTATGGATTCTGTGGGAGATGGAGAGGGTGGGGAGATTTGGGAGAATAGCATTGAAACATGTATAATATCATGTATGAAATGAGTTGCCAGCCCAGGTTCGATGCACGGTACTGGATGCTTGGGGCTGGTGCACTGGGACGACCCAGACGGAGGGTAGGGGAGGGAGGAGGGAGGAGGGTTTAGGATGGGGAACGTGGGTATACCTGTGGTGGATTCATTTTGATATTTGGCAAAACTAATACAATATTGTAAAGTTTAAAAATAAAATAAAATAAAATAATAAAATAAAAGCATCTGGAATGGGAAAAAAAATAATAAATGCAAAGGAGTGAATATAGATACAAGCCTTTACACCCGTCACAAAAATTAACTGAAAATGAATCAAAGACCTAAATGTAAAATTATAAAGAATAACATAGAAGAAAAACTAGATTACGTTGGGTAGAGCAATGACTTTAAATACAACACCAAAGCACAGATCTTGAAAGAATTGATATTGAACTTCATTAAAATTAATAACTTCTGCTCTGTAAAAAAATAATGCCAAGAGAATGAGGAAACCACAAACTGAGAAAAAATATTTGCAAAAGACACATCTGACAGAGGATTAATCCAAAATATACAAAGAACTCTTAAAACTCAACAATAAGAAGATGATCCAGTTTTAAAATTGGCCAAAGACTTCAACAGACACTTCACTGAAGAATAGATACACATGTTACCTAGCATTCATGCTTCTTGGTAATTATTCAAAGGAATTGAAAGCTTATGTTCACACAAAAATCTGCATAGGGATTATTTATAGCAGGATTATTCATAATTGACAAAAGTTAGAAGTAACCAAAATGTCCTTCAGTAGGTGAGTGGATAAACAGTGGTACATCTACCCATGAAATATCATTTAATGATATGATATTGATGTATATATGTCATTATACATTTGTCCAAACCAATAGAATGTACAATACCAAGAGTGAATTACAATACAAACTATGAACTTTGGGTCATTATGAGGTGTCAATGTAGGTTTTTGCACTTTAACAGATGTACCATTCTGGTGGGGGGCGGGTGTTGATATGGAGGAGGCTATGCATGTGTGGGGGCAGGGAGTGTATAAGCAATCCGTATGCTTCCTCTCAATTTTGCTGTGAACCTAAAACTGCTCTAAAAAAAAAAATAGTCTTTAAGAGTAATAAAGGATTGAAGTATGAAAAAAAAAAAAAAAAGAAATAGCAGAAAAAACATACATCTATGCAGTACAACACAGTAAGGTGAGACACGATTCATAATTCAATTATCTATTACTAAAATTGCATGTGTTTAGTATGGGGATGATTTGTTTTTCTATAGCTATTCCTTCAAGGTTCTATGACTTTTGTCTCGCTTTTATTTTCTTTATATATGGCACTATTCTCTTAGGCAGATTTGGTACCTTTAACAAAAATGGATGGGAAAGATTGTCATTTTATTTTTATGATTTAATTTTGTTCCAAACTTTCCTGTTAGAAAATATTGATTTAAAAAGAGTGTTCAGAAGTGAATTACAATCTCATTTATATTTCATATTTACGCAGTTAGGAAGTCAGTAATATTATATTTGAAAATGTATATCTATGTAAGAACACAAAAGTCTGGAAAAAGATTGTGTTTTGAGTGTTTTTAGCTTAGCTAATTGCAAAAAGAAAATAACAAACATCAAAAATCCATTCTTTTTAACTATGATATTTCACTACAGGGAAGTCATAGGCAAAAATATATCTTCAAAATGGACTTTATATCAGTATCTTGCATATCTTAAGAAGTGAACATACTATTTTTCTGCAATAAGAGATACTGTAAATATGTTTCACTTTCATCAAGAGGTTTTTTTATTTCCTCTTCACTTTCTGCCACAAGGGTGGTATCATCTGCATATCTGTCATCTGCATATTCTCCCGGCAATCTTGATTCAAGCTTGTGCTTCCTCCAGCCCAGCGTTTCTCATGATGTACTCTGCATAGAAGTTAAATAAGCAGGGTGACAATATACAGCCTTGATGTACTCCTTTTCCTATTTGGAACCAGTCTGTTGTTCCATGTCCAGCTCAGCTCCCGACACTGGTATACCAAAATCACAAGTATATACAGAGCAACTATTAATGAGAATGACCAGAAGACTAGCAGAAAATATCTTCTACAACTAAAAATATAAATAAGGAACCTCAATGACATGGGTAGGTGGGTGGTGATGCAGTATGGTCACCCCAAATGAGTGATCGGAGATAGGAGAATAATTAAAATTTGTGGAGAATCTCCTCAAGGAACGGAGAGTCCAAGGCTCATATGTTGCTTCCTAACCTGCATACATATTTCTCAGGAGGCAGGTCAGGTGGTCTGGTATTCCCATCGCTTTCAGAATTTTCCACAGTTTATTGTGATCCACACAGTCAAAGGCTTTTGCATAGTCAATAAATCAGAAATAGATGTTTTTCTGGAACTCTCATGCTTTTTCCATGATCCAGCAGATGTTGGCAATTTGATCTCTCATTCCTCTGCCTTTTCTTTTTTTTTAATATAAATTTGTTTATTTTAATTGGAGGTTAATTACTTTACAATATTGTATTGGTTTTGCCATACATCAACGTGAATCCACCACAGGTATACACGTGTTCCCCATCCCAAATCCCCCTCCCTCCTGCGTCCCCGTACTATCCCTCTGGATCATCCCAGTGCACCAGCCCCAAGAAACCAGTATCTGCCTTTTCTAAAACCAGCTTGAACATCTGGAAGTTCATGGTCCACATATTGCTGAAGCATGGCTTGGAGAATTTTTTTTTTCCTATTTTTTTAATTTTTTTTTACTTTACAATATTGTATTGGTTTTGCCATACATCAACATGAATCTGCCATGGGTGTACACATGTTCCCCATCCTGAACCCCCCTCCCACCTCCCTCCCCGTACCATCCCTCTGGGTCATCCCAGTGCAACAGCCCCAAGCATCCAGTATCCTGCATCGAACCTGGACTGGCGATTCGTTACATATATGATATTATACATGTTTCAATGCCATTCTCCCAAATCATCGCACCCTCTCCCTCTCCCACAGAGTCCAAATTTTGAGCATTACTTTACTAGCGTGTGAGATGAGTGCAATTGTGTGATAGTTTGAGCATTCTTTGGCATTGCCTTTCTTTGGGATTGGAATGAAAACAGATCTTTTCCAGTCCTGTGGCTGCTGCTGAGTTTTCCAAATTTGTTGGCATATTGAGTGCAGCACTTTCACATCATCATCTTTCAGGATTTGAAATAGCTCAACTGGAATTCCATCACCTCCACTAGCTTTGTTCGTAGTGATGCTTTCTAAGGCCCACTGGACTTCACAAACTGGGATGTCTGGCTCTAGGTGAGTGATCACAGCATTGTGATTATCTTGGTCTAAAGACAATCACGATGGATAATCACTATCGTGATTATCTTGGATTAAATATGTTAAAGTGGCTTGTAATAACTTCAATCTTTTTGTCAGATGTGACCAGGTTAAATTATTAAGAAGTGAGCAGCAAAAATATACTGTTTACTTCTCTGAATGCAGATAAGATTTGAGATTTTTTAAAAAATGTAACAATATAAAATGTCAGTACAATGTACTGTCATCTATGTAAATATTTCCATAAAAGGATTATAAGGAGGCAACATATTTTTATCAAATGAAAGCAGTTGCATATTTGAGCCCTTATCAAATCTCTTATATGAATATAGTTATCAACATCTTGAACATGAAAGAGTGTTTAAATACAGTCGGTAACTTTGACTCTTGTTTTCCTAAATTTGTATGTGAAGGCACTCAGCACTTCTCACCCTTGCCTCCTTATGTAGACATTGTTGTATTATCTTAAAGTTGTTCCCACAGATTAATTTCATTATTGGACACAGTGCTTCCTTATTTATTGGATCTTGTCTGCAGCCAAGACAGTGGAGTAAGAGGACTCTGAGCTCACCTCCCCACCCTGGTATACAAAATCACAAGTATATACAGAGCAACTATTAATGAGAAGGACCAGAAGACTAGCAAAAAATATCTTTTACAACTAAAAATATAAATAAGGAACCTTGATGATATGGGTAGGTGGATGGTGATGCAGTATGGTCACCCCAGATGAGTGATCAGAGATAGGAGAATAATGACAATTGTGGAGAATCTCCTCAAGGAATGGAGAGTCATATGAGGCTACCCAGCTCACAGTTTCTTCACCCAGGAAATGGGCTCTAAGAATATCTGGTATTGAAGTCCAGCAGGGCTTACTTTAGGGAAAGCCAGGGGGCCATGGGACACGGAGACCCCACACTTAAAGGGCACACACGAAATCTCACATGCTCTGAGATGCAGGGCAGAAGCAGTACATTGATAAGATCCTGGGTCAGACCCACCTGTTGACCTTAGAGAGCTTCCTGGACAGGCAAGAGGCAACTTGAACTCACCTTGGGGACATAGACACTGGCCGTGGACAGTTTGGGGAGCTCATTCTTCCGGAAGTACATTGGTGCTGGCAGGCATCATTTTGGAATCCTCCCTTTAGCTTATTAGAGCCAGGACCTGGCCCCAATCCTGAGCCGGTCAACAGCAGTACTGGGATTCCTGAAGACAAACGGCCAGCCATGTGGAGACAAAGTCCCCATCAACTGGAAGGACAGTTGTCTTAAGACATGCTGAGCCCACTACCCTGCCAGGACCTGGCCCCATAAATCAGTACACAAGCGCTAGCTGCAGGACCACCACCCATCCCAACCCTCAAGCCAGATGTCAGAGCTCAACCTTAATTACCAGCAGGTCTACATCAGCTCTGGGATCTCCAGGACTCGACAGCCAAAGGTGCCAGGAGCTGGCTCCAACACCAGCAGGCTGGCATTAGCCTGGGCACTCCCTGGGCCCCAGACCAGCTGGCCTGCAGGTTGATATCAGCTCTGAGACACCTTGTACACCTGAACCAACTTCCCAAGGATCTAGCCCCACCCAACAACAGTGGATAACAGCTTTAGGACATCCCAGACCCCACAGTCAGGCATGTCAGGAGCAAGTACCACCCACCAGCGAGTAAACACTAGAACTGGGAACCCCAGGGTTCTGCAGTTAGCTATCTCATGGCCAGCCCTGCCCACCAGGCAAGACCTGGCAACCAGTCCAGTCAAGGGCTAGCCATGACTAGGAAACCAGTCAGAATAGTCAGTTTGCTAAAACAGAAAGACCCACTCAGCCCATGTAGGTGACACCACTAGAGAACACAGCTCTGGTGACCAGAGGGGAGTGTGCTTCTGGAACACATAAGAAGTTTCCTACAAAAAGTCACTTCTCCAAGAGGTAACCAAGGTACCAAAAATACATAGAAATAAAAACAGCAAACAAGGCAAAACAAGGAAACAGAGGAATATGTCCCAAAGAAAAGAACAAAGATAAATCCCCAGAAGAAGAGCTAAATAAAATAGAGATGAGTAATCTACCTGAGAAAATTGTTTTTGTTCAGTCACTGAATTGTGTCCAACTCTGCTGAGACCCCATGGACTGTAGCACGCTAGGCTTCCCTCTACTTCACTATGTTCCAGAGTTTGCTCAAACTCTTGTCCACTGAGTCGAGATGTCATCCAACCATCTCATCCTTTCTCCGTCTTCTCCTCCTGCCCTCAGTTTTTCCCAGCATCAGGTTCTCTTCCAATGAGTCAGCTCTTTGCATCAGGTAGCCAAAGTACTGGAGCTGCAGCTTCATAAAGATGTTCAAAACACTTGGGAGAAGATGAGATGAATACATTGAGAAATTAGAAGCATGTAGCAAAGACAGAACACAAATAAAATCAAACAGATATGAAGAATACTATAATCAAAGTAGAAAAAAATAAACTAGAAGGGATGAACAGTAGACTAGATGATACAGAGGCGCTAGGGAGTGTAGTTAGTATTGATGATGTACAGTTTTTCCCATGGTTTTTCCATGTGGTTTTATATTCAACACATAATTCTTTGACCTAGCCATTTGATTTTATCTAAATAAACAGTTTCCTTTCTGACACTAGAATATTGTCCTGATTTGAGCTGCCCAGAAGCAGAATTTGAGATGATGATATATGCATAAGTTGTTTATTGAGGTAGAATTCTCTGGTGAAATATGTGAGAAAAGAGCAGGAGAAAAAGCCAAGCAAATTTGTGGTTTCATCTGAAGTTTAGTCTTAGCTTGAATTCGTACGGAGATCAGGAGTATTAACTGGATCACAACTTGTCCCACCTTGAGATATTAATATTTTTCAGCCTATTATCCATTACTCACTGACTGTGGGTGGGTGGAACAATAGACGACTCATGTCCTTTGAGGTACTTCAATCTTCCAGGGGCAGTTCTCTAGGGAAAGGGGTTGCTGCTGCTAAGTCGCTTCAGTCGTGTCCGAGTCTGTGTGACCCCATAGACGGCAGCCCACCAGGCTCCCCATCCCTGGGATTCTCCAGGCAAGAACACTGGAGTGGGTTGCCATTTCCTTCTCCAATGCACGAAAGTGAAAAGTGAAAGTGAAGTCGCTCAGTCGTGTCCGACTCCTAGCGACCCCATGGACTGCAGCCTACCAGGCCCCTCCGTCCATGGGATTTTCCAGGCAAGAGTACTGGAATGGGTTGCCATTGAAAGGGGTTACTGGGAGCTTTTAAGAGCCAATTTTCCCATAACCCAGAACATGGATAAACAAGTCTTGTAAAAGTAATCCGGGGGTATTATCTGTTCATCCATATTTCCAGCATTTCATGTTGTTTTAACTTGATAGAATCTTCATTCCTGGGATTGACAGCAATCAGCATAATGAACGTCCAGAAACAGCGTTACTGCTGCTGTTAAGCCAGCATCCACAGCAGGGATCAAGCAAGAATACAATACAAGATTTTGGTCTTTGTGAAAACAACATGTGCTCACATGTAGCAAGGCCCCAGCAGGAAATTTATTCTAGGGACCCAGAGCAGATGGTATAGTTGCCAATTGACCTTTACGGAACATTGTTCGCTGCTTGACTTTACTGAAATAAAGTGGCAGGAAAGAAAAAAAAAAAAAGCTTTCTCATTCTCAAAGATCTACTTAATCCATCTAAGTATTTGTTCTATAATCATATATTCACATTGAAATAATTCACATTTTCCTCAAAATGGTTCTTTAGGAGAATGAAATCTGGTATAGATAATATTAGGGTTGCCAGGTAAAATACAGGATTCTCAGTTAAATTTGAATTTCAGATAAACAATGAATATTTTCTTAGTATAACTTTTCCCACAAAACACTTGAGAGATACTTATACTAAAATTCATCTACATTTTATCTGAAATTCAAAATTTTAACTGAGAATCTCATAGTTTTCCCTACAAAATCTGCCAACTGTGGACAACAGCTAGAGTACTTAGAATATCATGTATTTAGAGTGCAAGAATGTGCTATAATCTCAGGACACTTAAATAAATCATTTTTCCTGAGTTTTTATTCTCAATATACAAAGTTTGCAAATAAATAGATGAAAAACATAAAAATGTATTCCTGTGCTTGAATTTTTGCCCCTGTCAACTGCTTATTAATATGAACATCCAATGTTAAACATACACTTAACTCATACACACAGGTATACACTGGAGTATACACACAATTTTTCATCCTCATTAAGTTTTAAACACTACTGCTTGGTGGAGTGTACCAACTTATAAGTGATATATAAAAAGGAAAGTCTCTGCTCCCCTGCAGTGCTGGTTGTAAATACATGGCACTGCCTTCACCACTGAGCAGCTCAGGGTTGCTCTCCTTGCTGTCATATGACTTGGAATTGGAGCGATCCATCACACTGAGGAACCCTACCAGTGGGAAGGAAAAGGAACTTGATCTGTGATCTCCCTCCAGAAATCAAGAAAGAAGTCAGTTTTTATTCTCCAGGCTTTTTCCTTTCATTTTTGTATTACTGTTCAAGAATATTTATCATAAGTTATTCCTTTATCTACTCATGCATACCATTAACAATTGAAAATGTTTGCATGTATTCTCTATATGCAACACCAGTTGGTTTGTTTATAATAAAAAGTCCCTGAGAGACTATTGTTATAACATAAGAGAAGAATTGAAGGGATATAACACCGAAATTAGAACAGAATAATCATACATCAATAGTGATACATACATGCTTGCATGTTTAGTCACCTAGATTTTCTGAGGTTCAGATTCCTTACCTGAAAACCAAACATGTTTATTTATTATATCTTTAAGAAAATGATGTTTAAAAATTAAAAAAAAAAAATAAAGCTAAGATGTTGGTGATGGACAGGAAATACTGGTGTGCTGCAGTCCATGAGGTCACAAAGAGTCGGACAAGACTGAGTGACTGAACTGAACTGAGCTGAACTGAAAGCTAAGATATATGATTTAATTTAGTAAAAACAATGTTTTATCACATATTTATGCTTTACTGATGCATTTATTTACTAAACATGCAAGCATGTATATGTCATTATTGCCATACATTTATTCTGTTCTAATTTCAGTGCTATATACCTTAAATTCTCATATTACAGCCAAATGGTTCATTTTATTCCTCTCTACAGGTATATTGCTCTTATCACAAATTGAATAAAATTTAATGTTTCACATATTAAACAAGGCTCCAACAAAGCTCAATGCTACTTGTCCCATCAGGCTTATCTTTTCACATTCTTTTCCTTAAATATTAAGCATTAGTGTCTGCCTCCTGAGTGGCTCAGCAGAATTCACCTGCCAATGCAGGAGAAGTGGGTTCGATCCCTGTGTAAGAAAGATTCCCTGGAGAAGGAAATGGAAAGCCACTCCAGTATTCTTGCCCGGAAAATCCCATAGACAGAGGAGCCCGGCAGGCTACAGTCCATGGGATTATAAAGAATTGGACATAACAGGAACTAAACAACTACAAAACACCTACACCACACATTATAATGCATTGGGGCTTTTTATTATGCTCTTACAGAGCTTCTTCATTTTTTCCTTTGTCTTTACCTCAGTAACACTTTCAATTGTCTTAAAAATATAAATGTCATCTTATGTACATGAAAATATTTCCTAAACTTGTGACTTTGTCTTTAATGCCCCAAACTCTGTGTTCCTTAAGTCTTGACTCTGACTTCATACTTACCTAATAACTTAATTTTAAAATGTAGATTTATATGTCAACCTCTTCAACTGAGTAATAATTCACCAAAGAGCAAGGCCTATTCTTATCCATCTGTATAATACTACTGGTAACATATTGCCTAGAAATGAACATGACTTCAATAATTAATTTTTATTCAATAAGCAAATTAATGTATTAGAAATTAACATGGCAAATGCATTCAATAAATCCAAAGAACCCTGAAAGCTTGAGGTTCAAATTAATTGAGTAAAAATTCCAGCTTTCAGTTGATTTTCAAAGATAGCATGCAGTGATGCAAAAGAGCATTACCTGGTTAAGCTGACTATACTCAGGACCAAACAAGTATTCTTAGTTATGTCACCCTTTGGAAATGATTTATACATCCTCTATGCTTTTAAAAAGCACTGAAAGAACCTCATTGAAGAAATATGGAATAATGGTAGAACGCTTTAATTATCAAAATGTCTGTAAGTGCTGTAAAAATATGCTGATTTGTCTTAGGCATTTTCAACACAATAGTACTTTCTTGGCATCTTATAAAAATTCATGGCAAAAACATAAGTTTCCTGGCAATGCTGAGCCATTTGTTTTGTTCAGATCTTATCATTGTTGTGCTCTGTGCAACAATAGTTAAGTATGTTGGCAGTAGGAGAAATGGCAGTTGGATTTCTTTAGAACATTAGCAGTATGAACAGTAAAGCTAAGAAAGGAATTTTCTCACTGAGTTCAAAAATACCCCACCTTTACAACTTTATAGCAGAGAAACCTATAGAGCTGCCCACTGTCTCCTGCTGCTGCTGCTAAGTTGCTTCAGTTGTGTCCGACTGTGCGACCCCATAAACAGCAGCCCACCAGGCTCCGCCGTCCCTGGGATTCTCCAGGCAAGAACACTGGAATGGGTTGCCATTTCCTTCTCCAATGCATGAAAGTGAAAAGTGAAAGTGAAGTCTCTCAGTAAGTGTCCAACTCTTCGTGACCCCATGAACTGCAGCTTACCAGGCTCCTCCGTCCATGGGATTCTCCAGGCAAGAGTACTGGAATGGGGTGCCATTGCCTTCTCCAAGGCTACCTATCTCCAAATGATCACAAAAGCTTCAATGCACGAAGTACTTTCCAGAACTCCTTTTGCTTTTTTCTTCTGAAACAAAAATGGTTACTGCTTTTATATTACCTCTGTAGTACAGTTATTTTGCACTTTATTTTTTCTTATTCCTCTGTATTTTATATCAAATTTTGCTTTTATTTCGTTCCTCATCCCTTTTAATGCTGGCATCTATTTTCCGGTATGTATATTTAAAATAACTTAAAATTTGCCATCTGATACTGATGGCAGCAAATGAAAAATTAGACAACCGGGAACTAGAAAGTTTCTGAATAGCAAAAAAAAAAAAAAAAAAAAAACAAGCAACACATTGAAAAAACAAAGTGGGAGAAAATATTTGCAAGGCATGTATCTTATATAAGGGTTAAAATCTAACATTGGTAAGGAACTCATGCAACTCAGTAGCAAAAGAAAACCTCATTTAAAAGTGTGCAAAGGCCCTGAAAAGACATTTCTTCAAAGAAATGTCAATACAAATGGCCAACAGATATATAAAGTATGCTCCACATCACCAATCAGCAGTGAGAGTCTGGGAAATACAGATCAAAATCACAATGAGAAAGCACCTTACATCTTTTAGTATGTTCATTATTCAAACATAAAAAGAAAAAAGTAAGTGTAGTAAGAATATGGCATAAAGAGAAACTTTGTATACTGTTGATGGGAATGTGAATCAGTGCAACTTCTAAGGAAAACATATAGAGATTCCCCAAAACATTAAAAATAGAATTACTATGTGACCCATCAGTCTCACTTGTGAGTATACATTTGAAGAAATTGAAAGCAGGAGCTCAAAGAAAGATCTCTACTCTCAGGTTTTGCTGTTGTTTAGCTGTTCAGTTATGTCTGACTGTTTTGCAACCTTGTGGACTGATCCCTGGGTTGGGAAGTTTTGCTAGAGAAGGAAATATCAAACTACTCCAGTAGAGAAGGAAATATCAACCTACTCCAGTATTCTTGCCTAGAGAATTCCATGGACAGAGGAGCCTGGTGGGTTACAGTTCATGGGGTCACAAATATTCAGAGACAACTGAGTGACTTACATCCAAAAACCTCCTAAGAAAATAGATCTTATGGTATGTTCTTTTCATAAAATTAAAATAATAATAAAGAAGATGAGAGCAAACTTTTGGAGATGATGGATATGTTTGTGGCACAGATTCTGAGGATGTTTTTGCAGATATGCTGTGCTTAGTCATATCTGACTCTTGAGCTTCCCAACCCAGGATAAAACCCAGGTCTCCCACTTTGCAGGCGGATTCTTTACCATCTGAGCCACCAGGGAAGACCAAGATTACTGGAATGAGTAAGCTGATCATTTCTCCAGGGAATTTTCCTGACCCAGGAATTGAATCAGGATCTCCTACACTGCAGGTAGATTCTTTACCAGCTGAAGTACCAGGGAAGCCCTTTCACAGATATACATATCTACAAACCCATCAAGTCATATACAGTTAATATGCAAAGCTTTTTGGAATGTCAATAAAGTGATTTAAAATTTTTATCTTCCCATTGAATCTCAAATTTATTTTCTTAAAAATATGAATCCTCTCCACTGTTTACTAAGAAGATGACTTAAATCTTAGGCATTCAGATTATCATCTTGGTTTTCTTTTTAATTTATTTATTTTTAATTGGAGGTAATTGCTTTAAAATGTTGTATTGGTTTCTGCCATGCACCAACATGAATCAGCTGTGTGTCTACATATTTCCCTGTCTTGCACTTCCCTGCCTCTTCGCACTTCACACCACCCCTCTAGGTTGACAAAGAGCACGGGGTGTGAGCTCCCTGTGTCACACAGTGGGTTCCCACTGACCATCTAGTGCTACATATGGAAATGTGTCTGTTTCAATGCTATTCTATCAGCTTGTCCACCCTCTCCTTCCCCAACTGTGGCCACAAATCTGTCCTCTAGGTCTACATCTCTATTGCCATCCTGAAAACAGCTTCATCAGTACCATCTTTCTAGGTTCCATATATATATATATATGCATTAATATATGATATTTGTTTTTCTCTTTCTTACTTCACTCTGTATAATATGTTCTAGGGTCGTCCACTTTATTAAATCTGATTCAAATGTATACATTTTCACCACTGAGTAATATTCCATTGCCTATATGTACCACAACTTTTTTATCCATTCTTCTGTCGATGGACATCTAGGCTTCTTTCCAGTCCTAGACATTGTAAACTGTGCTGTGAGATTATCATCTTGATTTTGATTACAGAAATGGTAAGCTTTATGGAGGAAATTCTGTTTATATGCCCTAAAGATTTTTCTAATATTGTATAAGAATCAAATTCAAATATTCTAATTTCATTATAAAGTTTTAAGTATTACACATTTCTTAATTTTCTTATCAAATAAATGCTATGGTCAGTTTTCTTCAACTTTTAAGTGTAAATTTGAGGTGTGGAAGTAGAATTGTTAGTTGCTCAGTCATGTCTGATTCTGCGACCCCATGGACTGTAGCCCACCAGGCTCCTCTGTCTGAGATTGTCCAGGCAATGATACTGGAGTGGGTTTCCATTCCCTTCTCCAGTAGATCTTACTGACCCAGGGATGGAACCCAGGTCTCCTGCATTGCAGGCAGATTCTTTACCATCTGAGCTACCAGGGAAGCATCAAATTTGAGGTATGTATACATTTATATTATGTATATAAAGTTTTAGTATATAGGTGTTACTAAAGTCTTTGCTACTATCTAGATAAAATTAGAAATTTTATTTCAAAATCTTGAATTGATGTTTGTATATGCATCTATATATGTATGTGTTTGTTTATGTATGTTCATTTGTTTCCTTCTTGAAGCTTGACACAAACTAAATATCAGTATATGATCACAAATGCCTATGATTAGAGTTCTGTAAACAACAAACTCTTAAATCATATTGTCTTTCTTGCTTCAGGCTTTCCTGGGGCTCAGCAGTAAAGAATCTGCCTGCAACTCAGGAGGTGCAGGTTTATTTCTGGGTCAGGAAGATTCCCCTGGTGGAGGGAATGACAACCAACCCCAGTTTCTCTGCCTGAAGACCCCATGGACAGAGGAGTCTCAAAGAGCCAGACATGACTGGAGGGACTTAGCATGCATGCACACATGTCTTTCTTGCTTGTTATAACCTTTAGCATTATTAAGGTATATTGCAATAAAAATCCAATGGACAAAGTTCTTTCCTGGGTATCTCTCAGAATATGTTGTGTGTTATATCCAGTGTTTTCCTCTTACAAAATACTTTTGGCTTACTTCACTCTGTATAATAGGCACCAGTTTCATCCACCTCATTAGAACTGATTCAAATGTATTCTTTTTAATGGCTGAGTAATACTCCATTGTGTATATGTACCATAGCTTTCTTATCCATTCATCTGCTGATGGACATCTAGGTTGCTTCCATGTCCTGGCTATTATAAACAGGGCTGCGATGAACATTGGGGTACATGTGTCTCTTTCTTTTTTTTTTTAATTTTATTTTATTTTTAAACTTTACAATATTGTTTTAGTTTTGCCAAATATTGAAATGAATCCGCCACAGGTATACATGTGTTCCCCATCCTGAACCCTCCTCCCTCCTCCCTCCCCATAGCATCCAAGGTTTGTGATAATCACACATTGTTCAAATCTACAGATGGACATTTTCCAACAGCTCACTTTCTGTCTCTGTCTCACATTTTGGTAATTCTCATAATATTCCAAATGTTTTCATTATTATTATATTTGTTATGGTGATCTGCAATTAGTGACTTTTGCTAATGCTACTACAAAAAGATTATAGCTCACTGAAGGCTCAGATGACAGTACTTTTAGCAATCAAGTGTTTTTAATTAAGGTATGTACATTGCTTTTTTTAGATATAATGCTATTGCACACATAATAGATTTCACAATAATGTAAACATAACTTTTACATGCCCTGGGAATACACAAAATTCATATGAATGTATTTATTATGATATTTGTTTTAGTGTAGTGATCTGGAATTAAACCTGCGATATCTCCAACGTATACTTGTACTATATATTATTATATATGTGCTGTGCTGTGCTTAGTCGCTCAGTTGTGTCTGACTCTTTGCAACACCATGGACAATGGCTCACCAGGCTCCTCTGTCCATGGGGATTCTCCAGGCAAGATTACTGGAGTGAGTAGTCATGCCCTCCTCCAGGGGATCTTCCCAACCCAAAGATCGAACTCAGGTCTCCCACATTGCACGTAGATTATTTGTAATCTGAGCACCAGGGAAGCATTATTATATTTACTGTGTTATAAAATATGATGTGTGTATTATCTTATCTTTGTGAATGACAGAATAGTATCGCATAGTCCTGAGAGCCAAATTCCTGAGTTTATGTTTTAGTTTACAACAGAAATTTTGAACTGGAGGTTTGGACTATAAAGAAAGCTGAGCACCAAAGAATTTATACTTTTGAACTGTAGTGTCAGAGAAGACTCCTGAGAGACTCTTAGATTGCAAGGAGATCAAACCAGTCAATCCTAAAGGAAATCAGTCCTGAATATTCATTAGTAGGACTAATACTGAAGCTGAAACTCCAATACTTTGGCCACCTGATGCAAAGAACTAACTCATTGGAAAAGACCCTGATGCTGGGAAAGATTAAAGGCAGGAGTAGACTGGGATGACAGAGGATGAGATGATTGGATGGCATCACCAACTGGCTGGACATGAGTTTAAACAAGCTCTGGGAGTTGGCGATGGACAGGGAGGCCAGGTGTGCTGCAGTCCATGGGGTCACAAAGAGTTGGACACGGCTGACAGACTGAACTGAATTGAACAACTAGATTACTGAGTAACACTACAGATTCATTTCCCTTCCATGATAAGAACATTTTCCTGGAAACTGGCTGCCATACAGAAAACATATTTTATCTTATCTCCTCATTTTTCATATCTCATAGATGTGGCCACAGACTTAGGTTTGTCTGATATAATGTGTCAATTCCAGGTTCCAGTTAATTGTATTGTTTGATTTCCTTATGCTCTCTTCTCTCTGACTTCATTACTCAATGATGTTGGGGTCAACCAGAAGCCCCAGGATCACAGAGGTACAACATGACATCAGCAAGTGACCTTCACTCCTACTTGAAAGAGGGCTTCTTAGGGGAGCTACCTGATCAGAAACATTTTCCTTGGTTTTGATCTAAATAAAACAAACATTTTGTTTCATTATTTCACTTAGATCTGGGATTCGCTTGTTATAGCAGTTAACCAATGCACACAAGGAGATTGGTCAGTCAATGAGCAGTTCCTTTTGATTTCCTTCAGTTTGTAAATAATTGTAAAACATGTTAAGTAGAGATTAAAACAATATGCTATACTCAATCTGATCATTGCTTCACTAATTTTAACGTATGAAATAAAATCTTAGATATCATAGGTAAGAAACTCAAAGTCTTGAGTAAATTAATTCTTAATCAAAAGCATTATGGAGAGTACTCAAATACCATCCCATTATCCTTGATTTCAAGGAAATGCTGTGTTTAGCTAAAGAAATGTTAGCTTATGCTGAGTGGCACAGTCACTGAAAACTTAAAGCCTGCCTTGACAGATTATTCTATTATTTTTATCTGTTTAGACTTGTCTTTCAGTAACATAATCTGAAAATCATATTTAACTAAAGCAGATTACATTTGCCAAGTTGAGTATTACATAAATTGACTGTGCTACCTCTTCCATAAAGGCTGTGGGAGGAGGAGACAGAACTACTTTTCCAAAGAAACAGAACTCCTTTCTAAAGGGAAAAGGATACAAAGTCCCAGATCCTACTGTTAATATTGTGATTCTTATTTTCAAGGCTTTGAGTTAGTGAATCTTTAAGAACAGGTCTGTTGTATATATATATATATATATATATATACATATATATATATATGTATATATATATATGTGTGTGTGTGTGTGTGTGTGTGTGTAAGTATATGTATAAAGTTTATCTTCCTTTAAAAATATCTTGATTTCTCTGTCACTCCTGAAGGATAGTTTCAAAAAATAAAGAATTAAAGGTAAACAGAACTTTACATTCAGCATTTGAAAGAGATTTTGCAACTTCTTTCTGCTTCTGTAATTCTTAATAGGAACTACTCAAATTAATATCCCCCTATAAGTAATGTGGCATTTCCTTCTGGCTGCTTTCCAAAATTTTTTGTCTTTAGTTTTAAACATTGAATTATGATATATCTGGGCTGGAATTATTTTGATTTTATCACTTTAGGGTTTGTTGGATGTTTAGAATCTGTGAGTTATTTCTCTAAATTTGGGATGTCTTCAGCAATTATTTCTTCAGGCCCCCTTTCATGTTGTATATTCTCCTTCTCTTCTCCTGACTCTGATGATACCAACGGTGCACATTTTGCTGTTAACAAATTGCTCTTAAAGCTTTGTTTATTTTTTAGGTTCCATATTTTTTCAGATTATGTGAATTATATTTACCTTTCCACAAGTTTACTGACCCTATCTATGTCATTTCCAGACTACTACTGAACCGATTTTGGAAAATTTCCATAGTAAAAATTTAGTAAAATTTTGTATTTTTTTCTATAATTTACATTTTTTACAACATATGAATTTGCTGAGTTTTATTTTTGTTTCAGGAGAATCTTTATTGTTGAAAAATCTTAAAAATGACTTCTTTAAAACACTTGTCACATACATCCCAGATCTGATTCATCCTTGGTGTTGACAACTATTGTGATTTTTTTCCAGTTTCTTAGAAAGATGAGTGATTTTTTATGATAGCATGAACATTTTGTTTATTGAATCATTTGACTTGGGTCTTATTCAAATATTTTATTTTTGTAAGAATTCACTCTATTTAGGTTTAACATGCATGTCCTGTCTAACTCTTATGTTCTTAATTCCAAAAATATTTTCATCTTTAGAGACATTGCCAGGTTATCTTTAATTTCTTCAGTTATATGGAGAGGGGGTTTTCTCCAGGCCAAACTGTCCAAGGTTTCTAGGTGGTTATGGTAGGCAGAAAAACGGCCCCTAAAAGATGTTAATGTCCTAACTACTGAAACCTGTGAGCATAATACATTGAAAAGGGATTTTAAAGATGTGACTAAGTTATGGGACCATAAAGAAAGCTGAGTGCCAACAAAGTATTGATGCTTCTGAACTGTAATGTTGGAGAAGACTCTTGAGAATCCCTTGGACTGCAAAGAGATCAAACCAGTCAATCCTAGAGGCAATCAGTCCTGAATATTCATTGGAAGGACTGATGCTGAAGGTGAAGCTCCAATACCTTGGCCACCTGTTGCAAAGAACTGACTCACTGGAAAAGACCCTGATGCTGGAAAAGATTAAAGGCAGGAGGAGACGAGGACAACAGAGAATGAGATGGTTGGACGGCATCACCGACTCCATGAACATGAGTTTGAAAACACTCCAGGAGTCAGTGATGAACAGGGAGGCCTGGCACGCTGCAGTCCATGGGGTCTCAAAGAGTCGGACAGGACTGAGCGACTGAAGTGAACTGAGGTCATGGGTAGTGAGATGAGAAAAATATCTTGGATGATATGAGTAGGTCCATGTAATCATCAGAATTCTTAAACAACTGAAAAGGGAGACAGAGAGTCAGAGGATACACAACAGACAAAGAACTGGAGTGGTAAACTTTGAAACAGAAGAGAGTCACAAGCCAAGAATTTCAGGTGTCCTCTAGAACCTGAAAAAGGCAAGAAAATAATCCTTCCGTGTGTGTGTGTGTGTGTGTGTGTGTGTGTGTGTGTGCTCAGTTACTCATCTGTGTCCAACTCTTTTTGACCCCATGGACTGTAACATACCAGTCTTCTGTGTCCATGGTATTTCCAGGATAAGAATCCTAGAATGGGTTGCCATTCCCTCCTTCAGGGAATCTTCCCAACACAGGGGTCAATTGAGCCTGCATCTCTTTCATCTCCTGCATTGGCAGATGGATTCTTTACCACCGTACTCTCTAGGAAGCCCCAAGTTATTCCCTAGAGCCTCCAAAAGGAATGTAGCCATGCACTTACTATGATTTTAACATTTGTGACCCAAAAATAGTAAGATAACAAATTTGAATTGTTCTAAACCACAGTATTTTGGTAATTTTGTAGCATCAATGGCTAATGATGTGGGATACTGCTATTACAAAGACTAAAAATGTGTAAGTGGCTTTGATATTGGGTAATGAGTTGAGGCTGAAAGAATTGTAAGGAACATGATTAAAAACAAAAGAAACAAACAAAAACACCTCGATTTCCTTGAAGAGACTCTTAGTAGAAATATGGATATGCTAGTGAGTGAATAGTTAGTGAAAGTGTAGAAAATAATAGATACAAGTTATATTTTCCTAGAGAAAATTTAGTTAATCAAAAACAGACTATCTGAACAAGCATGGATATTAAGGTCCCTGCTTCTGAGAGCTCAGAAGTAAAGATCATGGAAGAGAAAACATGTTAGAGAATATCTGAACTGTTATATAGAGGTTGCTGCTAATCATTAAAAATGGGTATTAAAAAGACTGCAGATGAGGATTCAGAAGAAAATGGGGACCATGCTATTGGAAAGGAAGAAAAAAAAATTTTTTGTTTGTTTTGTACTGGTAAAAAGCTTAGCTGAACCGTGTCTTAGAGTTACATAAAAAGAAGAATTTTTCAATGATATACAGGATGATTAGCCATAAATATTTTTAAGCAGTGTTTAAGATGAAGCCTGATTTACTCTTACTGCTTTCACTATAATATGAAAGAAATGAATTAAGGAAGAGCTGTTAAGAAAATAGGAATCAGGGGTTTTGATGTCTGGAGAACCTCACTTATCCTGATTTCAAAAGATGCTAAAATTAGAAGATTGATTAAAGAAGCCATGCTTTGGAGACACCACCTGATTGTCATGTCCCCTTCAGAGGTACATAACAAGCTTCTGTTTCCAAGCAGAGCTGCATCTCATCAACTATCAGTACTCATCAATTATAGTTTATTTATCAATTGCATGTTGGCTGCCATCTAGGGGATTGCACAGAGTCGGACACGACTGAAGCGACTTAGCAGCAATAAGCACTATCTGTAACCAGACAGAGATACGTAGATTGCACCGTTTTTTGAGAGTGCTTCAAAAGGGACAAAATGTCCTGTTGCACTGAAGGTTCTTTGAAGAGATTAGGCATCCCATTTGCAGATTCCTCTCAAATAAAAGCCAGAAACAAAGATGAGATTATCTAGGAATGATCTGTGGATCAGCTTTTTATCTAATTAAATGATTTACTGAGACATACATGTGTGACCCAAAATGTTCTTGTGAATGCTGTAACAGTGGGAACATAGCCAGCTTGGTTGGAGAGGGACGAGGACAGGACAAAATAAAGTAAGGCTGGCAAACTCCCAAAATTCTACAGGTAAGTTGATGGCTAATAAAACTACTCAGATGAAAGCCCATGCTACTTTTCATGTAAAAGAAGGATGACTCTGAGGGTTGAACCAAAAGCGTGAAGACAGGACTATGAATTAGAAATCGTTCTTCTCAGGGCTTAAAACCTGATGGGGATTGTCAGGCTGACTTTCAAATTTTCTGATAATATTTCTCTCTCTCTCTGTTTTGTTTTGTTTTGTTTTGTTTTCCTTTTTTCCTCTTTAAAACGGTTGTGCTTTTAAATGTTTTGTCTGACCTACATTTTTTTAAGAGCAGTTAACTTGTTTCTTGAGTTTCTGGGGTTTACAGATGGAAAGGAATTCTGTCTCAGGAGGGATTATAGTCAGATCCTCCCTTATATCTAGATGATGGCATTTGGGACTTTGGAGCTGATAAAGTATAGATGAGATTTTGGAGTTTGAAATGATGCTGTAGTGAGTTTAGACTTACAGAAATTTTGGGGTGGGATGAATATAGTTTACACATGGAGAACATATGAAAATCAGAGACCAAAGGCAGACTATAGTAGGCACAATATCCCAAGACAACTACATCCTAATCTCTGGACATGTGAATACGTTACAATACATGACAAAGGGGACTTTTTGTTGTGATTAAGAATTTTGAGGTGAAAAGATTATTCTGGATCCTTTGAGTGGGCTGTAGGGAATTCCCTGGTGGTCCAGTGGTTAAGATTCCATGCTTCCAAAGCAGGGGACTTTGATTTGATCTCTTGTCAAGGAACTAGGATTCCCATATACCCAGCTTCCCTTGTGGCTCAGATGTTAAAGAATCTACATGCAATGCAGGACACTCAGTTTTGATCCCTGGGTTAGGAAGATGCCCTGGAGAGGGAATGGCAACCCACTCCAGTATTCTTTCCTGGAGTATTCCACTGAGAGAGTAGCCTGGTGGGCTACAGTCCATGAGGTCACAAAAAGTCAGACACAACTGAGCTACTAAACAACAGCAAATATAATTACAAGGGTCTCTATAAGATATAAAAGGAGGAAAGACCATCAGAGAATGCTATGTGGAGACAGAGACAGAGGTTGGAGTCACACAATTTGTAGCGGAAGGGAGAAATACAGATTGAGTCTGGAAGTTGGAAAACTAGACAAGGATTGTCTCCTAGAACCTCCAGAAGGAATATGGTACTGCCAACAGCCTTACATTAGGATCTCTGACTTCCAGACATGTAAAAAAATAAATGTTTCATGGTTTCAGAGCACTAAATTTATGGTACCTTATTTTAGCAGTAATAGAAACCTTAAGCAGTGGGAGATAAAATGTTTCAGGACTTAAGGGGCAAAGAGAATGATTCAACTGAAAAATATGTCCAATCTAAAATTATGTTTTATTTGGAAGACTTACTGAGGACTTAAACATGGAATATAGACTCTCGGATAGTTCTGAGAGGCTATTTTGGAGAGGTAAGTGAGAGGCCAGGATATATACAAGTTTTTGCAAAGCAAACAAACACACAAAGCAAAGCAAAAAACAGGTAACTAAAGCATCAAAAGGTTCAGTTCAGTTCAGTCGCTCAGTTGTGTCCGACTCTTGGAGAACTTATGAATCGCAGCATGTCAGGCCTCCCTGTCCATCACCAACTCCTGGAGTTCACTCAAACTCATGTCCATCGAGTTGGTGATGCCATCCAGCCATCTCATCCTCTATTGTCCCCTTCTCCTCCTGCCCCCAATCCCTCCCAGCATCAGGGTCTTTTCCACTGTGTCAACTCTTCGCATGAGGTGGCCAAAGGACTGGAGTTTCAGCTTTAGCATCATTCCTTCCAAAGAACACCCAGGGCTGATCTCCTTTAGAATGGACTGGTTGGATCTCCTTGAAGTCCAAGGGACTCTCAAGAGTCTCCTCCAACACCACAGTTCAAAAGCATCAATTCTTCGGTGCTCAGCTTTCTTCACAGTCCAACTCTCACATCCATACATGACCACTGGAAAAACCATAGCCTTGACTAGATGGATCTTTGCAGGCAATGTAATGTCTCTGCTTTTCAATATGCTATGTAAGTTGGTCATAACTTTCCTTCCAAGGAGTAAGCATCTTTTAATTTCATGGCTGCAGTCACCATCTGCAGTGATTTTGGAGCCCCCAAAAATAAAGTCTGACACTGTTTCCACTGTTTCCCCATCTATTTCCCATGAAGTGATGGGACCAGATGCCATGATCTTCAAAAAGTTACTGTTAATTAAAGAAAAAAAACTAGACATCTAAAGTTAACGAATTTACCCCTTTTCTTTCTTTTTTTTTTTTTTTTTTTTTAGAAATGAGAACTCATTTATTTCCCACAGATATACAAAACATGTGTATTGTGAAATATGGGAATAGGCACATAATTAAAGATGTGTCTAACTTTGGATACTGACTTTACCTTTGTAACCTTGAGGAAATCACTGCTTATACAAAAATATTTAAATGTGAATAACCCCTAAGGAGTTTGTGACAAACATAAAAAAATCCAAAAGCTTCTATAAACTTCTATGAGCACCAAAAAATTAAATTTGGTCAGGTGTGGCAGAAACAAGGGGAGATCTACAATTGCTTTTAAACAGATGGGAATCTGGCTATATGCTTCTACATAAAAGATCCTCTGTCATAGGATACACCTTCTAGAACAATTTTCATCTTTAAAATGAATCAGAGATCTGGCCTTCTGAAGAACCAAAAGCACTCTCCATCCAGGCTGTGATGTTTTATTGGAGCAAAATTTCAACAAAAGGTGGCTTTTATTTACAGTTTAATGTGTGGTGACTGCTCAACCCACTTGGACTAGGTGAAGATAACAATTAAGCCTGCTTAGATATTGTCTTATTTTCAATTTGCATACAAAAAAGTTTGCTTCACATTCATACAACCCCCAATATTATAAATGAACAAATCCTCCCTCACCCACCCCTTAATTAAATATAAACCCAGTTTCAAAAAACATATAGTTTAGATTGGTTTAATCTTGAAATGTAATCCAATAAGACTAAACACTAAACACTTCAGGTCCTGTACCAAATAGTAAAATACTCGAAGGCCTTCAGGATCCTTTGACTGATTGACATCAGTAAGAGAACCTATTTTTGATGTGGTAAAAGAAATGTGTTCATCTCCAATTACAATTTCAAGCTCCTGCCGGCCAACCCTGTCAGGGGGAGGCCACAAAGCATCGTCTTCTTTTGTAATTTCACTGTCATCAATAATTCTCTTCAGTTCTTCCATTACACTCTTGTGTACATAAGCCTCCTTTCTGATCATGACATCATTTTTATAATTGCTGTTGTTGGCATATCTAAGTTTTCCGTCCGGCCAAAACTCAAACTCCAGAAACTCGTGTCCAAACTTGCCCTTATGCCCTACGTAGTAGCGCAGGTAGAAATCGCTGGCCATAGCCATCTTTGTCCCCGAAAAGCCCGCCGAAGGACCGCTACCCCTTTTCTAAGAAAGGGAAGATACAAGAGTCTTGGCTTAATGAAAGTACTCCTTTGACATACACCTCAACTATCTCAATATTTTCTGTCCATCCTGAATCCCCTTAAGGTGCACATTGGCTTGATGACCTCATATCCTTTGTTTACTGATACGGCAAGTGGCATTCTTTGTCCACAGTTATAGTGGCAAGGAGGCTTCGCCTGTGGCTCAGGGTTAAAGAATCCACATGAAACGCATGAAATGTAGGAGATACGAGTTTGATCCCTGGAGGAGGGCATGGCAGCCCCCTCCAGTGTTCTTGCCCAGAGCATCCCATGGACAGAGTAGCAAAGAGTTGGACATGACTGAAGCAACTTAGCATACATTCATGATAGGAGGGTCCTGGTCTTCTTACCCAGACCCATGAAATGGGACAGGAATAGTACTTTCATGACAGCTGCTTGTGGTGTGCTCTTCCCGACCAGTGCTCCTTGTGGCCTTGGTATCTCCAGTTACAATATGGACATCTCCAACATGGACATCTCCAACATAGGAGGACAAAGTGAAATTTGTTGTGGTAGAATTCTTGCCAGTGCCACCCATCAACTCTTAGTCAAGTAGGGAAGTGTGAGTGAGCCAGCAGAAGAGAAAAATATTTCACCTGGTCACTCATTTTTAGTGGGAATAGTTGTGTCAGGCTCCTCTATTGTCGAAGAACTCTCATTTGATCAAGAGATTAAGTGAGATTATCTATTTTATATTGCATGAGATCACTCTGAGTCAGGATCATCACATGGGACAACATGTGCATAGAAGTCATAAAACAACTTGCAGTTGTGTTTTTCGTTCAGTTATGGGATGTCAGCGAATATTCATTGGAAGGACGGGTGCTGAAGCTGAAGCTCCAATATTTTGGGCATGTGATGTAAAGAGTTGACTCTTTGGAAAAGACCCTGATGCTGGGAAAGATTCAAGGCAGGAGGAGAAGGGGACGACAGAGGACGAGATGGTTGGATGGCATCACTGACTCAATAGACATGAATTTGAGCAAGTTCCAGGAGATGGTGAAGGACAGGGAAGACAGAGGTGCTGCAGTCCATGGGGTCAAAAAGAGTTGGACAAGACTTAGTGACTGAACAATGGAGTGTGAAATCAGTTCAGCTTCACACCACTTCACAACCTTTGTTTGCTGGTTATTTTATTTCCAGAATTTTAGTTTTGCTTGACATAAATGAGCAGAGACAAGCTAGACTATACATTTTTGCTGAACCAGACTTCCCCATATGTTTCTATCCCTCCTAAAACTGCAGATTTTCATAAAACATTTCAGATACTTAATAATACACACACACACACACGCACACGCACACACACACACACACACATAAAATTTTTTAAGCATACAAAGAGTCGAGTAGACAAGAATAATATGCAGGACTATAGTATTTGAGCTCAAAAAGATTCTGCTCCCCAAAGCACAAAAATACTAGCAAGTGTTCAAAGAACTCTCTCTCCCACATATTTGGAAATATTCATGCACCAGCAAATCATACTCCATGCCCCTTGATGTATTACATTAGAAGTTCCACAGAGTGAGTAATCACAACCTCAAAACATGTTTTCTTTTCTCATCCCACTTACCTCAACAACTGAAGCATAACCTTTTTTAATAACAAGAATATATTTCAATTCAGTTTAAATATCAGCACTGCATCTTTATTCTGGTAGCCTTCTGCCTGCATGAACACATTCATAATAATATATATTGCCCATTATATATATTTATATTATACACTTTTTTCTTAAGAAGTGTGGTGAAACATCACATACAGAGACCATGAATTATTCCCAGCATTTTTAGTGTGTTTTCAACAATTATTATTGTGGAAAATTGTTTTTATTTCCATGGATTTAAGTTATGATGCTTCTAGTTTAAGGTGGAACACTGAAACACAGATTTAGTTTCTCCATTCTTAAAGACCCTTTAAATCAGGAATCCATAGCCAGGCTACCTGAGTTTGAATGAATTTAAACTCAAATGCATATATTTATTTTAAGTTATCTATAACGGAAAATGAACTTTCCTTCAATTACATGGGCAGGCAACAAACATCCTAGCATTAGCAATTTTACGGCTTTCAGTTCAGGTCGGTTGCTCAGTCATGTCCGACTCTTTGCAACCGCATGGACTGCAGCATGCCAGGCCTCCCTGTCCATCACCAACTTTTCATTTTTCACTTTATGGCTTTATTATCATTAAAAATCACAAGTAGTTTTATGTCACATTTTACCTATTAGAGACATACAAATTTAGATTTTACTGATTATTACCAAATTATGATACATTTTACAATGGTAACTCTATTTGTATTTAATGTATGACTGGAGACATATTCATTCTTATATTAAAATGGTTGTTTAATATATTTGTATATCCATTTTTAATGCAGTTATTTTCCGTTATATTCCTGTATATTTTATTTTATGAATTTAAATCATTAGGTGGAACACTCTATAGGTTTTCCTAGCCTAACAAAGAGATGTATGGAACAAATGTATAAAGAATCTATACTTCAAAAGGATAGTAAATATATTTTAAAACAAAATATCAAACTTAATAAAATGAGAGAGGAAAAATAAGATCAAAATCAAAATTTTGGAAGTCATAGTCTGACGGACAGGTGGTAACTGAGAAGTAGCTATTGAGCTGAATACAAAACCAGGAGAATGTAAAGCAAAAAACAAACCAACTGATATAATAAATGTACCCAGGGATTCCAAAATTGGCAATATTAGCTGCACCTAAAAATAAAGTGAATGTGGCATTAGATAGAATTGGTTAAGCAACTACTCAAGTCTAGGGTGGACCTCCTCCCCAATTCTGGCACTTTGTCTAACTGTGATTGTGCATGTAAATATGAGCTGATGGTTTATTTTGAGAAAAAAAGTGAAAGAAAGGAACACGGCCACAATGTAATAAAGCTATACATAGAAGAACTATAAAAGAAAGGTCTTAATGACCCAAATAGCCACAACGGTGTGGTCACTCACTAAGAGCTGAACATCCTGGAGTGTGAGGTCAACTGGCCCTCAAGAAGCATTGTGAGGAACAAATTTAATGGAGGTGATGGAATTCCAGTTGACCTATTTCAAATCCTAAAGATGATGCTGTTAAAGTGCTGCACTCAATATGCCAGCAAATTTGGAAAACTCAGCAGTGGCCACAGGACTGGAAAAGATCAGTTTTCATTCCAATGTAAAAGAAGGGCAATGCCAAAGAATGCTCAAACTGCCATACAATTTTTCTTATTTCACATGCCAGCAAAGTAATGTTCAAAATCCTTCAAGCTAGGCATCAGCAGCATATAAACTCACAACTTCCAGATGTACAAGCTGAGTTTAAAAGAGAAGAGGAACGAGAGATCAAATTGCCAACATCCGTTGGATCATGGAGAAAACAAGGGAGTTTCAAAATAACTTCTACTTCTGCTTCACTGACAGTGTGAAAGCTTTTTACTGTGTGCATCACAACAAACTGTGAATAGTCTTAAATAAATGGGAGTACCAGATCATCTTTCCTGTCTCCTGAGAAACGTGTATGTAGGTCAAGAAGAAACAGTTAGAATTGGACATAAAACAATGGACTTGTTCAAAATTGGGAAAGGAGTACATCAAGGCTGTATAGTGTCACTGTGCTCATTTGACTTTTATGCAGAGTACATCATGAAAAATGCTGGACTGGATGAATCACAAGGTAAGATCAAGATTGCTGGGAGAAATATCAACAATCCCAGATACACAGATGATACCACTCTAATGGCAGAAAGTGAAGAGGAACTAAAGAGTCTGTTGATGAGGGTGAAAGAGGAGAGTGGAAAAACCTGGCTTAAAATTCAATATTCAAAAAACTAAGATCGTGGCATTCACTCCCATCACTTCATAGCAAGTAGAAGGGAAAAAAGTGAAATCAATGACAGATTTTATTTTCTTGCACTCCAAAATCACTGCAGACAGTGACTGTAGCCATGAAATTAGAAGACACTTAAGATGGTTAGATAGCAATGAACATGAATCTGGGCAAACTCAGAGACAGTGGAAGACAGAGGAGCCTGGTGGGCTACTCGCCAATTATAGATTATTTATCAATTACCTCGTCCTTAATAAATGCTATCTGAAACCAGGCACAGTTGCTTGGATTGGTATGTAATATCTGAGCAGAGCCCTGATTTGCCTTGTATTTTGTGTACTTACACCATCTTTGAAGTTTTGTGGCAGGGGAGATTAAGAATCAAATCCTCAGACAACCCCAAATGTAGAGGATGGCCAGGCCAGTTAAATATTTAATTTGATACCAAACTTTAAAAACTCTAATCTTCATGTATGAGCTTTCTGAAAGATAGACCTATAATTTACATGCTGAGGATAGGAAGAGTGTTCTGGAGATATCTGAAGAACATAAAGAAAAAGTCCTAACAATACTAACTTTCTTGATTTCAAATACAGCATCACAACTAGAACATGCTCCCGAAGAACAAGCTCCAACTATAAGCAAAGGGTTCCAGGCAGAATTTTAGTGATCAGTTATAAAAAATGAGAAATGGTCAAAAATCCAGGCATTTCAGATAAAACTTCTAATATGGAAATAAGAAGTCACATCTCACAGATGCAAATAAAAGTACAAAAAATTAAGAAATAAAATTTATATTTACATTTAGTTAATGAAGAGCATTCTTTATAAAATAATAATAAAAATCTAAGGATAAAATAACAATATTCAGGAAATGTAAAGTGTTCTCGAAAAAAAAAATGTAATAAAACTGCATTTAGAGTCCTTAATTCCCTTTCACTCTAAATAGGCTATTTTATACTGTTACACTATTTTATCCTATTTAGTCATTTTATTATGGAAAGCACTCTATAATTTGTAAGTGATATCAAGAGATATCTTATATCTTGAAAGTCTGAATACTTGTGATGTCTAAACATTTGTCTCCACCTTCCAGTTTTGCTCTGTTCAGTTCAGTTTAGTTCAGCTGCTCAGTTATGTCTGACTCTTTGAGAGACAGCACACCTGGCCTCCCTGTCCATCGCCAACTCCCAGAGCTTGTTTAAACTCATGTCCATCGAGTTGGTGATGCCATCCAATCATCTCATCCTCTGTCATCCCAGTCTACTCCTGCCTTTAATCTTTCCCAACATCAGGGTCTTTTCCAATGAGTTAGTTCTTCGCATCAGGTGGCCAAAGTATTGGAGTTTCAGCTTCAGCATCAGTCATTCCAATGTATATTTAGGTCTGATCTCCTTTAGGATGGACTGGTTTGATCTCCTTGCAGTCCAAGGGACTCTCAAGAGTCTTCTCCGACACCACAGTTTAAAAACATCAGTTCTTCAGTGCTCGGCTTTCTTTATAGTCCAACTGTCACATCCATACATGACTACTGGAAAAAAACATACGTTTGAATAGAGAGACCTTTGTTGGCAAGTAATGTTTCTGCTTTTTAATATGCTGTCTAGGTTTGTCATAGCTTTTCTTCCAAGGAACAACTGTCTTTTAATTTTGCTCTATAAACAACAAAATAGTAGGTATTCCTGTCTGCAGGAAAGATCTGCAAAGAAAAGAAGTCAAGAACCACATTTCACTAAACAATCTCTTCTACAAATGAAGTAGCTTCACTTTCATTAATCTTTTATTTGTTTTTTTATTTTTTTAGGAGAAACTTAACTTGTCTTTTGCATTGTGTACTTATATGTTTGTTTGTTTGTTTTCCAAAATCCTATTTGTCTAATACAGAACACAAGCACATTTCTAAAGACAGTTTTATCCGTGATTATTTTCTGTAAAAAGTAGTTTAATAAATGTGTTAGATTTTGCTGCTTATAAAGATCTTTGTAATGTATTCTTTGTTTTGTGTTATATTGTTAAATAATCAATTAAATATTTTTATATTATTTTTATGTTATATAAAAACAAACTGCATGCTGAATTTGATCTTCAGGCAATAGTTTGCCAACATCTGATCTAATCCACCAGAGGAAGCTTTCCTGATTAAAAAAAACCAATAGTTCATTACAGTAATGTAACTTAAAGCTGTATTTACAGGTGGAGTGAGCACATTACACACCTTGAATTATATTGAATTTATGGACAACTAAAGTCTCAGTATTTTTTCATATTAGCTTATCATAAATCTACATATCTGCCACAATGCAGATAGCTAAAACTTTATTTACTTTACCCCTTGTCCATTTTAGTTAAGAACAGGTGTCATTTAACCTTCTTTTTTAAACCTGTATAGAGCCAGGCAGTGAATATTTTATTTGGTAGGTTTAAAACTTTCTGTTGGAAAAAAAAAATTAAAAAAAATTAAATAAAACTTTCTGTTGCACTCAATTCTCTCCTTGTAGTAGAAAAGAAGCCATAGACAGAACATAAATGAATAGATATAATTTTTTTTGCATTACAACTTTATTTATAAAAAAAAGTTTCCCTTTGCAATTGTTATTATAGACTAAGGAGATCATTTACTGATGGTGTTGCTGTTGGATTACATATTTCTCCCAGTTTCAGATAATCTGAAAAGCATATGTACTTTCTGTTAAGGTGAAGATAATATGATTAGTAGGAGAAGTGGAACATTCTCTCTTAAATTTGAGGACAATTAAAATATATATATCACTCTCTTAATCTGGAATTCAAGTATATATATATATATATATATATATATATATATGAAATTATTGCCATAGGAGTTTCCACTTATTATCATTTTTATATATGTATGTAAGATGTGTTTATATATATTTACACATGACATGTAATGCATATTTATAGACATATATATTAATTTCATAAACAGACAAATTCAAAGTAAAAAGCAAATTCATTCATTTAAAGCACCTAAATGATAAGTGACATTGACATTGCATATATAATTTGTCACAATACATATATATGCCTTTAACATGTTTCTAAAATACATACATATGACATTATGTAATATCAAAGTTATATATAGGTATAGTGCACTATATACAACACTAAGTTGTGAGAGAAGTAGAAAATGAACAATAAGAATTCAGACAAGGAACATCACTTTTAAATAAATGGAATAGTATGCAGAGTATATTATGCAAAATACTAGGCTGGATGAATCACGGGCTGGAATCAAAATCATCAGGAGAAATATCAACAACCTCAGACATAAGAATGATACAACTCTAATGGCAGAAAGTGAAGAGGAACGAGAGAGCTTCTTGATAAGGATGAAAGAGGAGAGTGAAAAAGTTGGCTTAAAACTCAACATTCAAAAAACTAAGATCATGGCATCCAGTCCCATCACTTCATGGCAAACAGAAGGGGGAAAAGTGGAAAGAGTTGCAGACTTTATTTTCTTGGGATCCAAAATCACTGTGGATGGTGACTGCAGCCATGAAATTAAGACAATTGCTTAAGGAAAGCTATGAGAAACCACCTAGACAGCTTAGTAAAAAGCAGAGATATCATTTTGCTAACAAAGGCCCACATGGTCAAAGCTATTGTTTTTCCAGTAGTCATGTACGGATGTGAGAGTTGGACCATAAAGAAAACTGAGCACCAAAGAATTGATGCTTTCAAATTGTGGTACTGGAAAAGACTCTTGAGAGTTCCTTAAACTGCAAGAAGATCACACCAGTCCATCCTAAAGGAAATCAACCCTGAGTATTCATTGGAAGTACTGATACTGAAGCTGAAACTCCAATACTTTGCCTACCTGATACTAAGAGCTGACTCACTGGAAAATAGCCTGATGCTGGGGAAGAATGAATTCAAAAGGAGAAGAGGGTGGGGGAGGATGAAATGGTTAGGTAGTATCACTGACTCAGGAGATCAGTGAGACAGTGAAGGACAGGAGAAGTATGGTGTGCTACAGGTCATGGGATCACAAAGTTGGACACAACTTAGCAATTGAACAACAACAACAGTAAACAAAGTGGTATAATGTTTCATGGTGTAGAAATTATTTTGATCTCCAGGAACTTTGGCCTGCAATGGTTTGGAGTGAACCTCTGGGCTCCCAACCAGAGATAGAGGCCAGGTCCCAGCAGTGAAAGCACCAGTTCTTAGCAACTAGACCAGTGGTCAGTGGCGAGGGCTCTGACCCTTTGGCTTTGCAGAAAGGAATTTCCACAAGACAGAAAGTAGTAAGCAAGTAAAGTATTTATTAAGAGAAAAAGCACAGTACGTGTCCACAGACACATGGACAGACTCAGAGGGTGAGTCCTTGAGTTGCTGAGTCACACCCTCAAGGCAGTTTCAATTACGGTTTACTTTGGTGAATCATTTTGATTTGCCTAGTTCACAGCCCATATTTTGTAGACCCTAGGATACTCCCATGTGTGTGCAGGCAAGTCTTAGCCAAAATGGATCCTTCTACAAAGGCCTGTGGGTAGCTCAGCATCACTCCTCTTTGAGTGTTTCTGTGCATG
Organism: Bos indicus; assembly: GCF_029378745.1. Taxonomy (NCBI): domain Eukaryota; kingdom Metazoa; phylum Chordata; class Mammalia; order Artiodactyla; family Bovidae; genus Bos; species Bos indicus. The sequence goes on from NC_091771.1 coordinate 7,635,685, forward strand.
TGTGGTTGGGGAGCTCTCCTGACTTTGAGAATGAGAAATATGTGGTATGACAGGGCCCAGTCTCTTCCTTTAATTGTCCTGCTATTCTCATCTTGGAGTTTCAGTCCATGGGAAATGAATCTTCAATTGCTTTACCCTCAGAAGTGGGAGAAGAGGCAATTAAATCCTGCTTCAATTTGACAAGACTGTCAAAGAGTAACAGGATTTCATATAATAAGGCTGGATAATGGCAGCATTAGGGGGAAATTGTGAGCAAAATTGGGGAATGTGAGTATAGGATGGGCAAAAAGAATTAACTAGATACTTAAGTGCAGGAACTTAAGGCAATAACTGGGAAAATAAGAATGAGTTCCCCCCACCTCCCAGGGCCAGAATAAATACTCACAAAAAGATGAGGACTATCAAATAAAATTTGGAACCAGACAGAAACAGAAGAAAAAGATTCAATTCAAATTATCACAACAGGTGAGAGAAGTAAAGGCCACTGGGGTTTGTGTGTCTGTGCTCAGTTGCTATGGTCATGTCCTGATCTTTGCAACCCTGTAGACTATAGCCCTCCAGGCTCCTCTGTCCATGGGGATTCTCCAGAAAGAATACTGGTGTGGGTTGCCAAGTCCCTTCTCCAGGGGATCTTCCCCAACCAGGGATCTGAAAGGCTGTTGTTGAACAACACAAAGATGCCAGGATGCTTGGCCTCCGGAGGAGAATTCAATCCGGGGCCAGAAACAAGGCTTGATCACTCAGAGCTTTTGTGTAATAAAGTATAAAAGAGATAGAGAAAGCTTCTGACATAGGCATCAGAAGGGGGCAGAAAGAGTACACCCCTGCTAGTCTTCAACTGGATATTATATAGTCACTAGCAGTCTGTTAATGAAGAAAGGAGTGTCTTAAAACTCAGAATGGCACTAGGCCCATCACCCATACGATGCATTTTGAGATAATCTTGACACCAGATGATTCATCCCAGGCGATAAAATTATTAACTTGAATCTTGTAGAAGGGCAGATTACCATACAAACAGTTTCATTTACATAGACTAAGGAAACGATACCTGAGTATAACATACTGGTTTGTCAAGTAGGTTCTGAGCCATTAGGTGGAAACGACTTGAAGACAGAGTCTGGGGTAATGCATAGTATATTAAAATAGCTTAAGACAAACAAAGATGCCTTAGAAAGCATCACTACAAACAAAGCTAGTGGTGGTGATGGAATTCCAGTTGAGCTATTCCAAATCCTGAAAGATGATGCTGTGAAAGTGCTGTGCTCAATATGCCAGCAAATTTGGAAAACTCAGCAGTAGCCACTGGACTGGAAAAGGTCAGTTTTCATTCCAATCCCAGAAAAGGGCAATGCCAAAGAATGCTCAAACTACCACACAATTTCACTCATCTCACACACTAGTAAAGTAATGCTCAAAATTCTCCAAGCCAGGCTTCAGCAATATGTGAACCATGAACTTCCAGATGTTCAAGTTGGTTTTAGAAAAGGCAGAGGAACCAGAGATCAAATTGCCAACATCTGCTGGATCATTGAAAATGCAAGAGAGTTCCAGAAAAACATCTATTTCTGCTTTTTTGACTATGCCAAAGCCTTTGATGGTGTGGATCACAATAAACTGTGGAAAATTCTGAAAGATGGGAATACCAGACCACCTGACCTGCCTCTTGAGAAATCTGTATGCAGGCAGGAACCAACAGTTAGAACTGGACATGGAACAACAGACTGGTTCCAAATAGGAAAAGGAGTACATCAAGGCTGTATATTGTCACTCTGCTTATTTAACTTATATGCAGAGTATATCATGAGAAACGCTGGGCTGGAAGAAGCACAAACTGGAATCAAGTTTCCCGGGAGAAATATCAGTAACGTCAGATATGCAGATGACACCACCCTTATGGCAGAAAGTGAAGAGGAACTAAAAAGCCTCTTGATGAAAGTGAAAGAGGAGAATGAAAAAGTTGGCTTAAAGCTCAACATTCAGAAAATGAAGATCATGGCATCTGGTCCCATCACTTCATGGGAAATAGATGGGGAAACAGTGGAAACAGTGTCAGACTTTATTTTGGGGGACTCCAAAATCACTGCAGATGGTGACTGCAGCCATGAAATTAAAAGACGCTTACTCCTTGGAAGAAAAGTTATGACCAACTTAGATAGCATATTGAAAAGCAGAGACATTACTTTGCCAACAATGGTCCATCTATTCAAGGCTACAGTTTTTCCTGTGGTCATGTATGGATGTGAGAGTTGGACTGTGAAGAAAGCTGAGCACCGAAGAATTGATGCTTTTGAACTGTGGTGTTGGAGAAGACTCTTGAGAGTCCCTTGAACTGCAAGGAGATCCAACCAGTACATTCTAAAGGAGATCAGCCCTGGGTGTTCTTTGGAAGGAATGATGCTAAAGCTGAAACTCCAGTACTTTGGCCACCTCATGCTAAGAGCTGACTCATTGGAAAAGACTCTGATGCTGGGAGGGATTGGGGGCAGGAGGAGAAGGGGACTACAGAGGATGAGATGGCTGCATGGCATCACTGACTCGACGGACGTGAGTCTGAGTTAACTCCGGGAGTTGGTGATGGACAGGGAGGCCTGGCATGCTGTGATTCATGGGGTTGCAAAGAGTCGGACACGACTGACTGACTGAACTGAACTGAACTGAGGACAAACATTTCCATAAGAAATGTGCATTGGTTATCTCAAGGTTTGAGAATAGTTAACTTCAGGTGAAACCAGGTGTCATTATGGCTAAACAGTATTTTAAGAGAAAACTCCTTTTAAATATGTATAGAGAAGGAAAAAAATATCACTAGTTTGTTTTCTCCTGAAGCTTAAGAGAGATAAAAATGTCTGATCCTTGCAGGCTCTTTCCTCCATTTGGAGACCCCTGGCCTTCCTGCCTGTTACCCTCTCAGATCCAACCTGCATTAAACATTAGGATGAAAAGTGGAAGTGTCAGTCTCATCCAACTCTTTTCCACTCATGGATTGCCCACCAGGCTCCTCTGTCTGTAGAATTCTTCAAGCAAAAATACTGAGTGGGTTACTATGCCCTTCCCCAGAGAATCTTCCCAACCCAGGAATCAATCCCAGGTCTCCTGCATTGTGGGCCACCAATGAAGCCAGGCCCATTAGGGTGAGATAGTGAGAGAATATCGAAGGACTTTAGGGGCAAGGTTAATCAATAGGCTATGTAAAGAACACTGAGTTTGCAAATCTTTTTCCTCTGTGATTTGGGCTCTGTATCTGATAATTGCTACCATCAAAGTTAAGCTCTCACTCTCCCATTGGAATTGGGAGATAGTGGTCTTATCTCTTGAGAAGTTTACATGTCAAAGATTTGGTTTCCAGGTGCTTAATCAACCCATTTCCTAGGCTGTAAAATTAGCAAGTGATTGAGACAGGTGGCTCAGTGGTAAAGAATCTGTTTGTGAATGCAGGAGCCATGGAAGACTAGGATTTGATTCCTACGTCAGGAAGTTGCCCTGAAGGAGGAAATGTGTACTCACTCCAGTATTCTTGCCTGGAAAATACTGTAGATAGAGGAGCCCATTTTGCTATACAGTCTATGGGGTCACATGACTCTTCAACCCCAAAGAGTCGAACATGATAGAGAAGCTAAACAACAAAGCAAGATATTTAGAAACATTTCAGATTAAAGTTCATAACATAACCCACTCTTTAATATCAAATAGTATGCAATATCAAAAGTTTCATTATTTTATTGCTTTTAATTTGCTCTCATAGCAAAACATAGTATAATATCCACATGATCCCCCTGCATATCGGATATATAGACTATTAATTTTATTACTAGGGACTATTTGAAGAGCAAGTACATATAGAGTTCCTCCTCTGGGTTTTTTTTCAAATAGACTTGGAAATTGTAAATTATATACAACTTGATTTGAACCACTGGTGTTAACTGATAGTATTGTGGATCAAAGAAGTCTGAGACAACAGGCTTCAGTAAAAAGACAGAAAAATAACTAAGAGACTGCTCTTTGTACACACTCCAGATGATTTCTCCTGCCTATCAGGATTCTTTCTTGTTTGGACTGCCGCTTGGTCAGTTTGTTTTAATCTGCATCCCTAACAGCAAGACACAACAGAAAGCTGGCAAAACACCATCTGTGTCAGATCAGAGGCAGAGTTGGGCTGAGTGTCATCAGCATACTGATGGACTAATGTTGCCAGTGTCCCTTTTCTCATTACAAGACAAAATATCACATCAACTCGTCTTTCTTCTTTACCTTTTCAAAACTTATGAAGCTTTCCAATAAGTTAAAGTTCATAACAGATGTTTAGCACAAGTGAGTACATTAAACACTGATATATAGACTTTAATGGCAAGAATTCCATTCTGTTTTCAGTTTGATGTCCTTGGTTTAAAAACAAAATTTGTCCTTTGAATACCTATAAATATATATATATGTATATATGTGTGTGTGTGTATATATATATATATACACCTATAAAATATATAGGTATTATCTGGGTCATGAAGATCTTTTTTGTACAGTTCTTCTGTGTATTCTTGCCACCTCTTCTTAATATCTTCTGCTTCTGTTAGGTCCATACCATTTCTGTCCTTTATCGAGCCCATCTTTGCATGAAATGTTCCCTTGGTATCTCTAATTTTCTTGAAGAGATTTCTAGTCTTTCCCATTCTGTTGTTTTCCTCTATTTCTTTACATTGATCCCTGAGGAAGGCTTTCTTATTTCTCCTTGCTGTTCTTTGGAACTCTGCATTCAGATGCTAATATCTTTCCTTTTCTCCTTTGCTTTTCACTTCTCTTCTTTTCACAGCTATTTGTAAGGCCTCCTCAGACAGCCATTTTTCTTTTTTGCATTTCTTTGTATATATAATTTTTATATATGAGGATACATAAATATGTTTCTATTTATAAATAAAGCTAAAGGTGATGCAAGGGATGAAGTTATACCATCTGAAAGCTTTTAATTTATAGAAAAAATTAATGTATTCAGTTTCCATATGGCTGAAAAATAAATCAGCAATGAGACAAAAACAGAGGCTTGAAATTTTGGAAACTCAGAAAAATCTTCAGGTGAGCAAAAATATTTATTAAAAAATCAGCACATCACAGGTTTCTTAATCCTAACTAATACTTATTAATAATATATTGGAATGCATACCAATATAAACTTTAAAGTTTTGAAAAATTTTTGAAAGATTTCATGTTTCTTCCAGAAAGTTTTTTTTATAAATTTGCTTCTCCATGCTGTCAACACCACTGTCTATTTTTAAAATAAAATCATTGTGGAGCCCTATACCAAGGGCTTCCTTGGTGTCTCAGAGGGTAAAGACTCTGCCTGCAATGCAGGGGACCCAGGTTCCATCCTTGGGTTGGGAAAATCCCCTAGAGAAGGAAATGGCAACCCACTGTGGTACTCTTGCCTTTGAAAATTCCATGGACAGAGAAGCCTGGTGGGCTACACTCGATGTGGTAGCAATGAATCAGAAAGGACGGAGAGACTTCACTTTCACTTTTATGCCAAGGTAACAGGTGTTGAGCCTGTACCAATGTCATAGGATAAAAATCTCTGAAACTGACCAAGCCCCATAGCAACTGTTGCCACGAGCCTCTAGATTTAAACCGGCCAGTTCCTTGACCCCATACTAGGTAAAATACCCTACCCTATTATCCATCCTATATCATCCTAACCAATCACCTAATGCCACCATTTCAGTATGAATTTTCTCTATCTTGAAACTATAAAAATTGCCTGCTAGCGCACAAAAGAGCTCAGCTCTCCCTTGAGCTAGCCTGCTGTTCTAAAAGTTCCTGCTCTAACAAATTTTATACTCTCATTCTGTCTCACGTCTAGAAATCCTTTTTCAAGCTGCACGTGGACCATGACAATTATATCTACCTGTATGCACATTGGTGAAAAAAACAGACATATACATGTACATGTATATAAATATGTAGAGTGAGAGTATATGAGAGAATCATCTGAACTAATATAAAATTTAATGCATGGCACTAAAGCAGCAGCTGCACTGTTGTGGAACAACCAAGAAGAGATACCCCACATTCAAGGGCAGAGAAGCCCTAGCAAAAATGGTAGGAGAGGTGAAATCACATTTAGAATCAAACCACATACCAATCAGAAATGCTCAGAGGGCTCAAACAAACCTTGTGTGCACCAGGTCCCAGAGACCCCACAGAGACTGAGACAGAACTGGGAGCATCTCCTGTGGAGGTATGGCTCAGCAGTGGCCTGCCACAAGGACAGGGGTTCTGGGTGCAATAGACCTGGGTGTGGCATAAGCCCTCTTGGAGGAAGTCACCATTAAGCCCACCATAGAGCTACCAGAACTTACATAGGACTGGGAAATAGACTCTTGGAGGGCACAAACAGAAACTTGTGCACCAGGACCCAGGAGAAAGTAGCAATGACCCCACAAGAGACTGACCCAGACTTGCCCGAGAGTGTCCAGGAGTCTCCAGCAGAGATGTGGGTTGGCACTGGCCTGCTGCAGGGTTGGAGGCACTGAGTGTAGCAGTGACTGCATGGGACCTTTTGAAGGAGGTCACCATTATCTTCATTGCTCCACCATAGTTTGGCCTCAGGTAAATAACAGGGAGAAAGGGAGAGGGAATAACTGGAGAAGGGAATGGCAAACCACTTCAGTATTCCTGCCTTGAGAACCCCATGAACATTATGAAAAGGCAAAAAGACAGAACACTGAAAGATGACCTCCCCAGGTTGGTAGATGTGCAATATGCTACTGGAGATCAGTGGCATACTAACTCCAGGGAAACTGAAGAGACGGAGTCAAAGCAAAAACAACACCCAGTTGTGGATGTGACTGGTGATGGAAGTAAAGTCTGATGCTGTAAAAAGCAATACTGCATAGGAACCTGGAATGTTGTGTCCATGAATCAAGGCAAATTGGAAGTGGTCAAACAGGACATGGCAAGAGTGACCATTGACATTCTAGGAATCAGCAAACTAAGATGGACTGGAATAGGTGAATTTAACTCAGATGACCTTGATATCTACTACTGTGGGCAGGAATCCCTCAGAAGAAATGGAGTAGCCATCATAGTCAACAAAAGAGTCTGAAATGCTGTGCTGCTGCTGCTGCTAAGTCACTTCAGTCGTGTCCGACTCTGTGCAACCCCATAGACAGCAGCCCACCAGGCTCCCCGTCCCTGGGATTCTCCAGGCAAGAACACTGGAGTGGGTTGCCATTTCCTTCTCCAATGCATGAAAGTGAAAAGTGAAAGTGAAGTCGCTCAGTCGTGTCCGACTCTTAGTGACCCCATGGACTGCAACCTACCAGGCTCCTCCGTCCATGGGATTTTCCAGGCAAGAGTACTGGAGTGGGGTGTCATTGCCTTCTCCGCTGAAATGCTGTACTTGGATGCAATCTCAAAAACCACAGGATGATCTCTGTTCTTTTCCCAGCAAACCATTAAATATCACGGTAATCCAAGTCTATGCCCCTACCAGTAATGCAGAGGAAGCTGACGTTGAATGGTTCTATAAGACCTACAAGATCTTATAGAATTAACACTCAAATAAGATGTCCTTTTCATACAGGGGACTGGAATGCAAAAGTAGGAAGTCAAGAAACACCTGGAGTAACAGGAAAATTTGGCCTTGGAGTACAGAATGAAGCAGGGCAAAGGCTAATAGAGTTCTGCCAAGAGAATGCACTGGTCATAGCAAACACTGTCTTCCAACAACACAAAAGAAGACTCTACACGTGGACATCACCAAATGGTCAACACCGAAGTCAGATTGATTATATTCTTTGCAGTCAAAGATGGGGAAGCTCTATAGAGTCAGCAAAAATAAGATCAGGAGCTGACTGTGGTTCAGATCATGAACTCCTTATTGCCAAATTCAGACTTAAATTCAAGAAAGTAGGGAAAACTACTAGACCATTCAAATATGACCTAAATAAAATCCCTTATGATTATACAGTGGAAGGAAGAAATAGATTCGAGGAATTAGATCTGATAGACAGAGTGCCTGAAGAACTATGGATAGAGGTTTGTGACCTTGTATGGGAGGCAGGGATCAAGACCATCCCCAAGAAAAACAAAGGCAAAAAGGCTGTCTGAGGAGGACTTACAAAATAGCTGTGAAAAGAAGAGAACCAAAAGCAAAGATGAAAAGGAAAGATATAAGCATCTGAATGCAGAGCTCCAATGATTAGCAAGAAGAGATAAGAGAGCCTTCCTCAGTGATCAGTGCAAAGAAATAGAGGAAAACAACAGAATGGGAAAGACTAGAGATCACTTCTAGAAAATTAAAGATACCAAGGGGACTTTTCATGCAAAGAGGGGCTCGATAAAGGACAGAAACGGTATGGACCTAACAGAAGCAGAAGATATTAAGAAGAAGTGGCAAAAATAAACAGAAGAACTATACAAAAAACATCTTCATGATTCAGATAGTCATGAAGGTATGATCACTCCCCTAGAGCCAGACATCCTGGAATGTGAAGTCAAGTGGGCCTTAGGAAGTATCACTATGAACAAAGCTAGTGGAAGTGATGGAACTCCAGTCGAGCTATTTCAAATCTTAAAAGATGATCTGTGAAAGTGAATGTGCCAGCAATTTGGAAAACTCAGCAGTGGCCACAGGACTGGAAAAAGTCAGATTTCATTTCAATCCCAAAGAAAGGCAATGTCAAAGAATGTTCAAACTATTGCACAATTGCACTCATCTCACATTCTAGTAAAGTAATGCTCAAAATTCTCCAAACCAGGCTTGAACAGTGTATGAACCATGAACTTCCAGGTATTCAAGCTGGATTTAGAAAAGGCAGAGGAATCAGAGATCAAATTGTCAACATCTCTTGGCTTATTGAAAAAGCAAGAGAGTGCCGGAAAACATCTACTTCTGCTTTATCGACTGTGCCAAAGCCTTTGACTGTGTGAATCACAACAAACTGGAAAATTCTTCAAGAGACGGGAGTACCAGACCACCTGACCTGCTTCTTGAGAAATCAGCATGCAGGTCAGGAAGCAATAGTTAGAACTGGACATGGAACAACAGACAGGTTCCAAATAGGGAAAGGAATATATCAAGGCTGTATATTGTCACTCTGGTTATTTAACTCAAATGCAGAGGGCATCATGAGAACCACTGGGCTGGATGAAGCACAAGCTGGAATCAAGATTCCCGGGAGAAATATCAATAACCTCAGATATGCAGATGATACCACCCTTAGGGCAGAAAGGGAAGAAGAACTAAAGAGCCTCTTGATGAAAGTGAAAGAGGAGAGAGAAAAAGTTGGCTTAAAACTCCACATTCAGGAAACTAAGATCACGACATCTGGTCCCATCACTTCATGGCAAATAGCTGGGGAAAGAGTGACAGATTTTATTTTTCTGGGCTCCCAAATCACTGCAGATGCTAACTGCAGACATAAAATTAAAAGATGCTTGCTCCTTGGAAGAAAAATTATGACCAACCTAGAAAGCATATTCAAAAGTAGAAACTACTTTGTCAACAAAGGTCCATCTAGTCAAAGCTATGGTTTTTCCAGTATTCATGTATGGATGTGAGAGCTGGACAAAAAGAAACCTAAACACCGAAAAATTGATGCTTTTGAACTATGGTGTTGGAGAAGACTCTTGAGCATCCTTTGGACTGCAAGGAGATCTAACCAGTCCATCCTAAAGGAAATCAGTCCCGAATGTTCATTGGAAGGACTGATGTTGAAACTGAAATGCCAATCCTTTGGCCACCTGATGGGAAGAACTGACTCATTGAAAAATCCTGTTGCTGGGAAAGATTGAAGGCAGGAGGAGAAGGGGAAGACAGAGGATGAGATTGAGACGGTTGCATGGCATCACCAGTTCAATGGACATGAGTTTGAGTAAACTCCGGGAGTTGGTGATGAACAGGGAAGCCTGGCATGCTGCAGTCCATGGAGTCGCAAAGAGTAGGACACTGAGTGATTGAAATGAACAATTTGAGAATGAAATATTCTGTCAACATATTTGCTTCATTAATGATGGTCAAATACACAGTTAACATAAATTAACTCTTTTCCATCAATCCTTAGTTGAATTGAAGTGTTTCAAACAGAATTTCTTTAGTTATTCCCATGTCGACTTGAAAAGCCTCCATAGAAATCAAAAGCAGTTTATAATATTACCGAAGCTCATTAGATTTTTATTGTTTCCAGACTCATTATGAAAACTGTCATCAGTACAAAGATAGGTTGTTTCCTTTTCTCTTTCTGTTACTTTTGTAGGCTGCCAGAAAATGTCATTTCCATGCAAATTACCCTCCTGTGGCATTCACTGAACCATTGTCATTGAGAATCTAGTTCCTCTCCATCCTCTCCATTATCTATGAGAAATCTTGGAAGGGTCAAAACAGCAGAGCAACTTACTCTGTTTAATATAAAACATTAAAAAGCAAAAATATTAGTTTTTGCTTAAAAGAAGGAAACATGGTGTAATGACAACATTACTGAGGCAAAATACTAGAATAAGTCATATTCTTATGTGTTAAATATAATACACTAAGAACTAGTGCAGATTAATTGATTTTTATTACAACTTTCATATAATACTTTCATTATTCTGTTCTAAATCTGTATTTCCAAGAAAGAACCTATTTAAATCTCATCAGTGAAAGCTCGAGCAAATGGCTGTAGTTGTTTTTGATACAATGTCTGCCTTCTTAAAGCTAGAAATATTATGTGAATGGATAGTAGTCTTCAACAATGGGCATGAAAACTTAGTACTTTACATTTGATAATACCCAAGTAATACTTTGTTACCATGATATAATAATCCCATCCAGATTAACTTTTCCCAACCATTTTTGACCTGTGAACACTTTTCACAGAAATGCATAATTTAATAAACCATGAGGGAAATTTATTCATTTGAGGGATATTATATTTAAAATTTTCCACAGTTTATTGTGATCCACACAGTCAAAGGCTTTGGCATAGTCAAAAAAGCAGAAATAGATGTTTTTCTGGAACTCTCTTGCTTTTTCGATGATCCAGCGGATGTTGGCAATTTGGTCTCTGGTTCCTCTGCCTTTTCTAAAACCAGCTTGAACATCTGAAATTACACAGTTCACTTATTGCTGAAGCCTGGCTTGGAGAATTTTGAGCATTACGTTACTAGCCTGTGAGATGAGTGCAATTGTGCGGTAGTATTAGCATTCTTTGGTATTGCCTTTCTTTGGGATTGGAATGAAAACTGAGCTTTTCCAGTCCTATGGCCACTGCTGAGTTTTTCAAATTGCTGGCATATTGAGCACAGCACTTTCACAGCATCATCTTTCAGGATTTGAAATAGCTCCAGTGGAATTCCATCACCTCCACTAGCTTTGTTCGTAGTGATGCTTTCTAAGGCCCACTTGACTTCAGATTCCAGGATGTCTGGCTCTAGGTCAGTGATCACACCATCGTGATTATCTGGGTCGTGAAGATCTTATTTGTATAGTTCTTCTGTGTATTCTTGCCACCTCTTCTTAATATCTTCTGCTTCTGTTAGGTCCCTACCATTTTTGTCCTTTATCGAGCCCATCTTTGCATGAAATGTTCCCTTAGTATCGCTAATTTTCTTGAAGAGATTTCTAGTCTTTCCCATTCTGTTGTTTTCCTCTATTTCTTTGCATTGATCGCTGAGGAAGGCTTTCTTATCTCTTCGTGCTATTCTTTGGATCTCTGCATTCAGGTGCTTATATCTTTCCTTTTCTCCTTTGCTTTTCTCTTCTCTTTTTTTCACAGCTATTTGTAAGGCCTGACCTGCCTCTTGAGAAATTTGTATGCAGATCAGGAAGCAACATTTAGAACTGGACATGGAACAACAGACTGGTTCCAAATACGAAGAGGAGTACGTCAAGGCTGTATATCGTCACCCTGCTTATTTAACTTATATGCATAGTACATAATGAGAAATGCTGGGCTGGAAGAAGCACAAGCTGGAATCAAGATTGCCAGGAGAAATATCAATAACCTCAGATATGCAGATGACACCACCCTTACGGCAGAAAGTGAAGAGGAACTAAAAAGCCTCTCGATGAAGGTGAAAGAGGAGAGTGAAAAAGTTGGTTTAAAACTCAACATTCAGAAAATGAAGATCATGGCATCTGGTCCCATCACTTCACGGGAAATAGATGGGGAAACAGTGGAAACAGTGTCAGACTTTATTTTTTTGGGCTCCAAAATCACTGCAGATGGTGATTGCAGCCATGAAATTAAAAGACATGTACTCCTTGGAAGAAAAGTTATGACCAACCTGGATAGCATATTGAAAAGCAGAGACATTACTTTACCAACAAATGTCCATCTAGTCAAGGCTATGGTTTTTCCTGTGGTCATGTATGGATGTGAGAGTTGGACTGTGAAGAAGGCTGAGCACTGAAGAATTGATGCTTTTGAACTAGGAGTTGGAGAAGACTCTTGAGAGTCCCTTGAACTGCAAGGAGATCCAACCAGTCCATTCTGAAGGAGATCAGCCCTGAGTGTTCTTTGGAAGGAATGATGCTAAAGCTGAAACTCCAGTACTTTGGACACCTCATGCGAAGAGTTGACTCATTGGAAAAGACTCTGATGCTGGGACGGATTGGGGGCAGGAGGAAAAGGGGAAGACAGAGGATGAGATGGCTGGATGGCATCACCGACTCAATGGATGTGAGTCTGAGTGAACTCCGGGAGTTGGTGATGGACAGGGAGGCCTGTCGTGCTGCGATTCATGGGGTCGCAAAGAGTCGGACATGACTGAGCAACTGAACTGAATTGAACTCAACTGATATTTAAAATTATAAATATAAAAACTTTAGCAGCATATCATTAACTGTTCCTATAAAATTAATTTAAATATACTTATTTTAATCACACATGAAGTTCTAGTTTTGTTCTAACCCCTTTAACCAGTGATGCATACTAACTTTACTTGCATGAGAATATATATGAGTTGCAGATATAACATATTCCATTTGGGAGTAGCCATTTGGGAGTGATCATACAGGATCAGATAGAAATACACTGCATTTAGCATCTACTTTTTTAATATTTAGAATACTACATTTTTAGCAAGTCCACTGTATTATTTATAATTTCTTTACTTTTAGTAAAATTTGAGATGGATGAAAATAATTCAGGCTTGTATTTATTAGCATTTCCCTGCAAATACCATATTGGAGACAATAGAGTATTATTTCTTAAACAACAAAATTAAACTGCAAAAATCATCACTATATTGTATATTTTTTAATATTTGTATTGCTGGCAGAATTACTTTTAAGCATTAAAATTACTTTTAATAAATAATTTTTAAAAGTTTAATCAAATAATTGAAAGACTTAGAAAGGGTAAACATCACCTTGAGGAAACTTTGGAGAAACATCAATATTTTATGCTGTTAATTTGCATTTTAATATCAGTGGTCTTTTTGCTTTCTCTGATAACTGATGGCTCATTAAAAAAATAATAAAATACAGCTTCTGACTGATTCTTTGTTACTACTTCAGGTGGGCATTTATTTTCTCTATTTGTTTCTTGATACACTCTAATATGCCCCTTAAATTTCCATTTTAAAGACAATGCCTTTCAATAGTTACTTTGTCAACTGAAAATACAATTTTTATCTGTTTCTACTTTCTGATATGATCTGGAACTACTTCAAAAATGCAAGAAGGGTATCAAACTATACATAAATGTTAGGATATCTTTCAATAGGAGAGTGGAAATGTGAATTGTAAAAGAACTACATACTGTTATGAAAAACAAGTGTGAGAGATGTGGAATTAGGAGTTGGCTAATCAGAAGAAATGCAAATGTCTTACAGTACTTTAGACATAGAGTAGATCCATCCTCCTTGGATTAGAAAGACCATATCTGCTTCAGGCTTGGATGATTTCCGTCTCCAGTCTACACCAGTGGCGAAATTAATTCCAAACACCTCAAACAGGAAAGAGTGTGGCATCTAGTCAAGTGATGGGTAAATTATGAATGGTATCATTCTGCTTTCCTGGCTTGGAATCATTTGGTTTCAGAGTTCTCTTATCTATGTGTGGAAAAAGAAGAGTCAAGTAATTATTGACTCTACTGTTATATATTTTAGGTAATAATATGCTTTAAAAGGGGCTTCCCCTATAGTGCTAGTGGTAACAAATCTGCCTGTGAAGGCAGGAGATATAGGAGACTTGGGTTCAATCCCTGGGTTGGAAAGATCCCCTGGAGGCGGGCATGGCAACCAGCTCCAGTATTCTTGCCCAGAGAATCCAGTGGACAGAGAATCCTGGAGGGCTAGAGTCCACGGGGTTGCAAAGAGTCAGATACAGCTGAAGCAACGTAGCACGCACACACAGGTGCTTTAAAAAAGGCTAAAAATCAGCTTTACTTTTTCCAAAAATATCTAGATAAAATGAATAGTTACTCTTTTGTTACATGGAAGGTATGCAATTTTAAGATCTCAGGGCTCTAAAGCCAGCCTTCAACATGGTAGTAAAGATGCATCACAGGAGTTTCAAAAATCTAATAGGTTACTCTACTGGATCCTTGCCCCAATCGTTTTACTCATTCACATTGGTCTGACCACATCCGACAGGAATCAGATGATCAATCAGCACAGCAAGTGATCTCAATATTTTTCAAAGGAAGACAATCAGAAAAATTACTAAGAAAACAAACATTGTCACAAAATTACCAAGAAAGCTATCTATCTTGCTGTCTCTAACTACAATGTTTCTTTAGAATACTCTTCTATAAAGACACAATATCTGGCTTCTCTCCTCATTCTTTTTTTTTTTTTTTTTATAGCACAGGGAACAATATTTATTTATTTATTTATTTTTAAATTTTATTTTATTTTTAAACTTTACAATATTGTATTAGTTTTGCCAAATATCGAAATGAATCCGCCACAGGTATACATGTGTTCATCTCTCATATACCACTTACACATAGTTTGACACATCGTTTTATTTTGTAATATAACTTTCAAATATCCTTAAGCATGGCCAACTATAACAATCGCACCTTTATATGACCCACACTAATATGTATTTATATGATTATTGCATCACATCTTTCCTTACTAGAATTGTTTAGAGTGCTCTTCTGATAACTTCCATGTGTCTCACACTTAGCATATAGAGTATCTCTTTCCACTAGGAAAAAGAATGACAACTAATATACAGGTTTGAGAGCTACTATCTACTTGAGTGATAATGAATGAAATAGAACCCAAATTCTGGAGGAAACTCACTCTGGCAGACAACAAAACAGAAAACACTAAAATAGCATTTCTCTGAATTTAACTCTTGGCTCACTTGCATCAAAATCACAAGGGGAAACTTAAAAGAAGAAAAAAATACGCAATTTTGGATTCCATCACTACCTTCATTAATCTGAATGTTAAGAGGTGGGCCTCAGATTATTTACTAACCAGGTTCTCATATTACAATAAACACTAAAATGTGAGAAAATGAAAGTGAGGATTGCAAATTAAGGTACAAATGAGGAAATAAATAGAAAATTCTACAGCAGCATACCTCTTTTGTGCTTAGAAGTTATATTTTACCAAAAAATAAAAAGGATCAAAAAAGGAGCATGGTTTTTAATAAGCTACATGCAGTTTCTGAGGCTAAAAAATGGAGATTTTATATATATATATATATACGCTATGCTCAGTCACTTCAGTCGTGTCTGACTCTGTGCGACCTCATAGACGGCAGCCCACCAGGCTCCCCCGTCCCTGGGATTCTCCAGGCAAGAACACTGGAGTGGGTTGCCATTTCTTTCTCCAATGCAGGAAAGTGAAAAGTAAAAGCAAAGTCGCTCAGTCATGTCCGACCCTCAGCGACCCCATGGACTGCAGCCTACCAGGCTCCTCCATCCATGGAATTTTCCAGGCAAGAGTACTGGAGTGGGGTGCCATTGCCTTCATATATATATATATATATATATATATATATATATATATATTTTAGCTTTTTGGACACACCACGCAGCATGTGGGAATTTTCCCCATCTGGGATGGAACTCAATGTCTGCATTTGAAGCACAAAATCTTTTTTTTTTTTTAATTTTATTTTATTTTTAAACTTTACATAATTGTATTAGTTTTGCCAAATATCAAAATGAATCCACCACAGGTATACATGTGTTCCCCATCCTGAACCCTCCTCCCTCCTCCCTCCCCATACCGTCCCTCTGGGTCATCCCAGTGCTCTAGCTCCAAGCATCCAGTATCATGCATTGAACCTGGACTGGCATCTCATTTCATACATGATATTTTACATGTTTCAATGCCATTCTCCCAAATCTTCCCACCCTCTCCCTCTCCCACAGAGTCCAAAAGACTGTTCTATACATCAGTGTCTCTTTTGCTGTCTCGTACAAAGGGTTATTGTTACCATCTTTCTAAATTCCATATATATGCGTTAGTATACTGTATTTATGTTTTTCCTTCTGGCTTACTTCACTCTGTATAATAGGCTCCAGTTTCATCCACCTCATTAGAACTGATTCAAATGTATTCTTTTTAATGGCTGAGTAATACTCCATTGTGTATATGTACCACTGCTTTCTTATCCATTCATCTGCTGATGGACATCTAGGTTGCTTCCATGTCCTGGCTATTATACACAGTGCTGCGATGAACATTGGGGTACACGTGGCTCTTTCCCTTCTGGTTTCCTCAGTGTCTATGCCCAGCAGTGGAATTGCTGGATCATAAGGCAGTTCTATTTCCAGTTTTTTAAGGAATCTCCACACTGTTCTCCATAGTGGCTGTACTAGTTTGCATTCCCACCAACAGTGTAAGAGGGTTCCCTTTTCTCCACACCCTCTCCAGCATTTATTATTTGTAGACTTTTGGATCGCAGCCATTCTGACTGGTGTGAAATGGTACCTCATAGTGGTCTTGATTTGCATTTCTCTGATAATGAGTGATGTTGAGCATCTTTTCATGTGTTTGTTAGCCATCTGTATGTCTTCTTTGGAGAAATGTCTATTTAGTTCTTTGGCCCATTTTTTGATTGGGTCATTTATTTTTCTGGAGTTGAGCTGTAGGAGTTGCTTGTAAGAAGCACAAAATCTTAACCACTGGACTGCCAGGGAAGTCCAAAGATGAAGATTTTATTAATCTTTGAGGATAGATATTATTTTTAAAACTCGTTTTAGGAAAATGCCCATGGATGATAGCCAAATATAGTTCAAGATTTGAGTTTTCTTGGTTGAATTGGTAAAACACCACTAATCAGAGTGAAGATGGTGTGCATCCTCCACTGGAATTTGCCAGTTTAATAGGATTGATATGTCCTTTATCTCTTCCTTAAGCTCTTTGTTTTGAAGTAGAGAATGGTAATATTAACATAGTCATACCTATTTTCTAGTCATCAAGACTAAACAATATGTATTTTTTTCACATTTTTACTTTCAATATATATTTGTGTATTTAGTTGTAAAGATAAATTCTTTTGAAGGGCATTGAGTTATAACAACATCTGTCTTTGCTTCAGAGTGTTTAATATGCAATCCATAGAGTAATATCTCTGCTTTACAACATACTGTCTAGGTTTGTTGACAGAGTAATATCTAAAATCCTCATTATCTCTGGAGGATTTGTTTCAGGAGCACAGGTGGATATGAAAACCTGAGAAAGCTCAAGTCCCTTATATAAAATGTTGTAGTACAACGTGTAGACCCCAGGCCTCTCCTCAGTTTGTATCCATGGATTCAACAGACATTGGATTGACATTCCATCTTCAGTTGGCTGAATCCATAGTGTGAAACCTACAAATACAGAGGGCTATATTTCATATCCGTTGAACAATCTGAGGTTGTTTCTATGTTTCCATCTACTCTTTGTTTCTCATCTCCTCCCTTAATTTCAATGAGTCAAGCATTTGCTTTATTTCTACTTTTTCCTCTGTTGATCTAGTTATGTCTAATTGTGCTGTTTTTAGTGATTTCTCAATATCACAATGTACATCTAAGCTCAGGACAGTTGTCTTAAAAAATATTTTACCTCTCAAATAACATGAGAATTTTACAAAGATATGTTCCCAATTATTCCTGACATACACTGTGCTCTTATTGTCAATTATTTTATATGCACATATGCTATGAGATCCAGCCAGTCCATTCTGAAGGAGATCAGTCCTGGGATTTCTTTGGAAGGAATGATGCTAAAGCTGAAACTCCAGTACTTTGGGCACCTCATGCAAAGAGTTGACTCATTGGAAAAGACTGATGCTGGGAGGGATTGGGGGCAGGAGGAGAAGAGGACGACAGAGGATGAGATGGCTGGATGGCATCCCTGACTCGATGGACGTGAGTCTTTGTGAACTCCGGGAGTTGGTGATGGACAGGGAGGCCTGGCATGCTGCGATTCATGGGGTCGCAAAGAGTCGGACACAACTGAGCGACTGAACTGAACTGATTGATGCTATGAGACCACATTGCATTGTTATCACTTATACTCAATAAAATGGATAATCTTTTACAGTGGTGGAAAATTCTGAAAGAGATGGGAATACCAGACCTCTTGAGAAACCTAAATGCAGGTCAGGAAGCAACAGTTAGAACTGGACATAGAACAACAGACTGGTTCCAAATAGGAAAAGGAGTACGTCAAGGTTGTATATTGTCACCCTGCTTACTTAACTTATATGCAGAGTACATCATGAGAAATGCTGGGCTGGAAGAAGCACAAGCTGGAATCAAGATTGCCGGGAGAAATATCAATAACTTCAGATATGCAGATGACACCACCCTTATGACAGAAAGTGAAGAGGAACTAAAAAGCCTCTTAATGAAAG
This sequence comes from Bos indicus, assembly GCF_029378745.1. Taxonomy (NCBI): domain Eukaryota; kingdom Metazoa; phylum Chordata; class Mammalia; order Artiodactyla; family Bovidae; genus Bos; species Bos indicus. The sequence continues at coordinate 7,654,475 of NC_091771.1, forward strand.
TGAAAGAGGAGAATGAAAAAATTGGCTTAAAACTCAACATTCAGAAAACAAAGATCATAGCATCCGGTCCCATCACTTCATGGGAAATAGATGGGGAAACAATGGAAACAGTGTCAGTCTTCATTTTGGGGGGCTCCAAAATCACTGCAGATGGTGACTGTAGCCATGAAATTAAAAGATGCTTACTCCTTGGAAAAAAGTTATGATCAACCTAGATAGCATATTGAAAAGTAGAGATTTTACTTTGCCAACAAAGGTCCATCTAGCCAAGGCTATGGCTTTTCCAGTGGTCATGTATGAATATGAGAGTTGGACTGTGAAGAAAGCTGAGCACCAAAGAATTGATGCTTTTGAACTGTGATGTTTGATAAGACTCTTGAGAGTCCCTTGGACTGCAAGGAGATCCACCCAGTCCATTCTGAAGGAGATCAGCCCTGGGTGTACTTTGGAAGGAATGATGCTAAAGCTGAAACTCCAGTACTTTGGCCACCTCATGCGAAGAGTTGACTCATTGGAAAAGACTCTGATTCTGGGAGGGATTGGGGGCAGGAGGAGAAGGAGACTACAGAGGATGAGATGGCTGGATGGCATCATCGACTCGATGGATGTGGATTTGGGTGAACTCCGGGAGTTGGTGATGGACAGGGAGGCCTGGCTTGCTGGAATTCATGGGGTAGCAAAGAGTTGGACATGACTGAGCGACTGAACTAAACTGAACTGAATGTCTTGATATTGGAAAGCCCTTTACATTTACAGGCATATTATACTTTTATGTATTCCTCATCCCTATAGTTTTCCCTCAGCTTAATTTTCTTTCAGCTCAAATATCATCTTTGACAATTTACTGAGGACGTGCTGGCTAACTGACAATGGGCTTTCAGCACTGAATCTGTCTGAAAAAGTTTTGATGTCACATTTATTTTTGGATGATGATTTTGCTTCATGTAGAATTTGAGGTTAGTAATTGAGAGTTGATCTGAGAAACCGGCAGCTTTGCTCAGTTCTTCAGCACTTCCTTCAGCTTTAGCAGCCTGGCCCTGGCGCTCTGGGATGTGGGCTCTTCCCTGCATCCCTCCGCCTCGCTCATCGGCAAGAAGGTTTGTCTCATACTCCATGTAACATCTCCAGTGCCCGGATGGTATGTTCAGCTTCCTGGACCTTCCTGCTTGTGTCTGTGCTTTGGGGCATTTCTTTCTCAAATAACCTATTCCTCCTACATTGGAGGCTGAAGGAGACCTGGAGCTCCTGGAGGCACTTATGACCAATGTTCAAACTTCTCTAGGCTCCAAATGAGGGATCGCTCTCAACTCTTACTCTTCCCCTCAACTTTCTTATGAGTCCTTGATAAAGGTCTGCATAGAAAACTTAGTGAATACAGACTCTCTTTACATCTGGGGCTCCAGATGGCTCTAAACCATCACACTGGCAAACGCTCAAACTTTAAAAAGTCCTTAAAGGTTCAGCAGTTCTCTTCTTACCCCATAATGCAGCTTCTCCTTCTCCTGCTGTTCCAGCAAGGTTGAGGAAGTTGACGGTCTCTTCTGTGTTAAAGAGATTTGTTACTTCTCTGATTGGAGTACAACTGTTTCTTCTGAGTTCTGGATTGTATATTGGGTTTAAAGAGTGTGTTGTAGGTTATTTTGTTGTGGTTTAGTCGTCAAGTAGTATCCAACTCTTTGCGACCGCATGGACTAGAAGCCCACCAGGCTCCTTGGTCCATGGGATTTCTTAGGTGAGAGTACTGGAGTGGATTGCGATTTCCTTCTCCAGGGGATCTTCTTGACTCAGGGATTGAACCCAGGTCTCCCCCATTGCAAGCAGACTCTTCACTGACTGAGTCATCATGAAACAAGATGAAAACACAACTTCCTTGGGCAAAATCTCCATGCCCTAATTATATTATTTTAAAAAGAAGACCAAAAGCATTCCAAGTCCTGAGGTAAGTTTTACACAATTTATAATACGCAAATCCCAAAAACACTGCCTTTTACATAAAAAGCTCTGAATAGTATAATATGCAATGATTAAAATCTGCTGCGGTTCACTTATTTTCTAAGTGTTATGGACATATTTGACTCAAGTATATTAACTCATATGAAATTGCTTGTGCACACTCATATGCACTTAAAATCTTTTAAAATATATAATTCTATTAATTCAAATATTAATTATCCACAAAATGGACATCTAACTTAGTATGCATTTTTAATCTAAGTTTTAAAAGTGGCTTAGATATGTGTAATAATATTTAAGATACCTGCAACAGAATATTTAATGATATTATTCATTAGTTATAAAATACATAGTCTTATTCTAATACTTGCAGTATCAGAGAATTACAAGTAGTAATGCTGTGTTATGATAAAAAATATTAAAAGGATTATGTGAACTACAACTCATTTTTGATATAAATTAACTTGAAGTAATATCATAATAAAACACTTTAAAATATTTTATTTACTAGAACATAAAGATGATTAAAAAATAAAAAACGATGATGATAGCACTACCATTACCAATAATGAAAGTATCTAAAATGGTTTAAGTATTTACTTGGCTAAAATACATTTCTACATGTTAAAATAACTGTTTATTTATGTAGTATAGAAGGAAGATACTTGTGTCAATTAGGAATATTGCTTTAATAGAAAAATGTATTATTTTGCTTTCTTAATCTCTAAAATGCAGAATATTGTTTTGGGGAATTCAAATGTTTTATGTATAATGTTGATATCAACAATTTTAGTAGCAAATGTGTTTTATGCTAAGCTGATTGCAAAGTATTATTTACTTTACCAGAATATTTTAAAAAATAAAAATAAAAAACTCAGAAAGAGCTTTTTAGGAAAAAAAATGTACTTAAAGTGCTAAAAATCATTCAAGGTATGGTAATCATTTCAATATACTGAGCAAAGTAAATTATCATTAAAAATGAATTCAGTTCTGAAAATAAATGCAATGATGAGAAAATATAGAATCATTCATACATGAAAAGCTGCTCATCAGAAAAAAAAGGCCAAACCATAAGCAGAAGTTTCATTAGAGCAAAATTATAAACATTCTAAATAACTTTCCAATTGTTTATCTTTTCAGTAGAATCACCACCTACATCCTATTATGTATCCATATATGTTGGTTCAATTTATTTGAATTCTTCTTTAAATATAAGGATGATAAAGTTATTCAAGACACATTTTTTCTGCATTAAATATTATTTTTTACTTTGCAGTAAAGATAATTTCAACATTTGTAAGTGTAATGAGCACTGAAAAATTCAAAATTGTCATTGTACACAATGTATAATCGTATCTTTGTAACGTACATTGTTGGTAATATATTTATATATGGCATTGTCATTTATAGTACATTCAAGAACCTAGATTTAATTTAAAACTCATCTATAGCTGATTTTCTTAGAATTTATTTCATATACATATACATACACATACATACATAGAACTACATACATTTTCCTTTTGGTTACTTGTTAGTTAAAAATTCTGATTATTTTGCCTTTTGTTCTTAGTATTTAATGCATATTTTAAAATGTCAGACTATGTTAACATCAACAAAAACACAATAGTTTCTCTTGAATTATTGACATAAAGAACATTGATATTGACTATTTTCAGAATTGTTCAGGGGGATTGACTCCAGATAAGAAAATTTAAAAGGCATCCTACACATTACAGCATTCACTGTCTTGTAATCCTCAAAACTTATCCCTACAGACTGCAGTTCAATTACTCATTAAATATAATTCAATAAAAGGAACATTTTGAGTATTCCCTCAACCTTTGGAAATAGATACAGAGGGCAGAATCCAACCCATGAGCAATCTCACAATCAATAATAGCAAATACAAATATGAACAATAACAACAAAATAAGGGGGTATATTAATGTGTGACATATACTGAGGGAAGAATTATGAAGTTCATGATTTGGAAAACTTTGTTTACACAAAGCACAGTTTACAAAAGATAAATTTTGCATTGTTTGAAGGTGCTTGTAATGATCATATCTTTTGATACTGATCTGTTACCTAAGAACTTCCCAGAAATTCTAAAGCTTTGAAAGACTCACCAATGAACTAATATTTTATTTGTGTGTTTGTGTTATCTCATTAGGGTTTATAATCTATCATATGAAACTGAGTTTTCCTTCATTTCCAAATCATGCATTGGTGATTTCACCAATATTTTTATCACAGGCAGAAAAATTCTGTGTTCAAAAACCTGCGTACTTTACATTTTCATGTTTTGAACAAGATGGAGTAACAGAAGCTAGATTTACTTTTTCAGTGGAAGTAATCACAAAGCAGAGAAAAAATATGTAACAATGGTTTGCAAGACACTGGACATAAGGGCATGAAAGACAGTGACTCCTGAAATATGAAAAGCAAAGAAACCGAGCCTATCTGTGTCAGTTTACTGCTTTGAATTTCCAGGCCACAGTGCAGGCAGCTGAGGACCACTGAAGAGCCAGACACATGCCCTGAAGTGATGAGAAGAGCTGTTTTTCAGGGAAGGGATGCAGGTAGAATTTACAATGCAGAAAACAAGACAGCAGAGAGAGGTCAGAATGAATGCTGCTCCACCAAACTTAACCACAAATGTAACAATTTACATGACCTTGAACTTTCCTTTTGGAGAAGGCAATGGCACCCCACTCCAGTACTCTTGCCTGGAAAATCCCATGGATGGAGGAGCCTGGTAGGCTGCAGTCGACGGGGTCGCAAAGAGTCGGACACAACTGAGTGACTTCACTTTCACTTTTCACTTTCATGCATTGGAGAAGGAAATGGCAACCCACTCCGGTGTTCTTGCCTGGAGAGTCCCAGGGATGGGGGAGCCTGGTGGGCTGCCATCTATGGGGTCGCACAGAGTCGGACAGGACTGAAGCGACTTAGCAGTAGCAGCAGCAGAACTTTCCTTTTGATACTTAGGTATACTGTAACTTGGATAACACAAAAAAAGTTATCATGTAAGGACCTTGTTTTTTATTGCTTTTCTATGAAACAGGTGAGTGATTGGACTAGAAGACCAAATCATGAATTCCAAGTTACATAGTGCTCACTTTTGGCAAGTGATTAACAATTTAAAGTTACACAAGTCAGCATTATTGCACGTATTTAATTAATCAGGTTCAGAAGCTGGAGTAGGCACAAGTAGGTAGAAAATTCTAGTGTAGGCAGTAGAGTACTAAGAAATCAGAACTAGGCAAGAGTTGAAGCATGATCAGGAAAGGTTTGGATCTTCATATCCTATCTGCCTTTTTCTATTTCCTTTCATACTACAACATCTTAAATGGCATGTATACATACTGGCTTTTCTTGTATCTTTTTTTTTTTTTGGTAACTATTTCTACCCTTCATTTCATTGACACTGTTGCTCAAATAATCATCAGTGACTTTCTTGTTAAAATTCAAAACCATGCTGAGATATCTTGTTTGTGCACCATTTGACATAGCTAGGCATTCCCTGTTTCTTCTCTGGATTCCACAAAAACATTGTTTTTCCTTTTCTTGAACACTCAGATCCTGACCTACTAATTTCTTCTTGCTTGAAGCCCTCTGTTTAGGTTAAATCTACATAACTTATGAAGATATAATTGTGAAGAACATGAGTCAACTTTCTGTGGTGAAGTAAAAATCTCTAATCTTGATTTTGATGATTACACACACTTACATTCACAAGAGTTTATGGAACTGAAAGCTTTCAATTTACATATAAAGTTCAAAAACGCAAAAAGCAGAAGAAAAATGCCTTAAATTGTTTTTGAATTGGTGACAGATTTTATTTGTGTATAGCACTCAGCCCATAGGGAATCTTCATATTTGGCACTTGGAGAAGGAAATGGCAACCCACTCCAGTGTTCTTACCTGGAGAATCCCAGGGATGGGGGAACCTGGTGGGCTGCCGTCTATGGGGTCTCACAGAGTCGGACATGACTGAAGTGACTTAGTAGCAGCAGCAGCAGCAGATTTACATGTATATTTTTATACTGTTTGTACTGTTCAGAGGTTTTGCTACTTTTTTAGTTTATTTTTAAAAGTTTTATTTCTAGAAAATTTTTATTTTATTTAAATACTTAAATTTATGACATACAATAGATCATCTGGATCCTATCTTATAGCATATTTAATTCAATAATTAATACTATGTGCCACTTTTCATTTGGTATATTTCATTCGTTTTCCCTTTCCAAATGAATTTTCCCAAATTTACTTTCCAACTAATAAACTATTCTTATATTTTTGTTTGTTTGTTTCTTGGCTTGTGCTTTCTTTCAGTAATTTCTCATCATTTAATTGTTATTTTAATGGTTTACCAGGTGGTGCTAGGGGTAAAGGATCCACTTGCCAATGCAGGCGATGCAAGAGACATGGGTTCAATCCCTGGGTCAGGGACATCCGTTTGATCCCTGGGTCAGGAAGGCCCTCTGGAGTAGGAAATGACAACCCACTCCAGTATTCTTGCCTGGAAAATTCCATGGGCAGAGAAGCCTGGCGAGTTATAGTCCGTGGGGTCGCAGAATCAGACATGACTGAGCACACATGCACACATCTCTTAAATAAAGGCAAAATAATTGCTCTTTTTTCTTACTATTTAACTTATTTCCATCACCACCAACCACCCCCCCCCCCCCCGCCTTACTCTGCAGGCTACATTGTCAGCAAGCCATTTAAAATTAGCTTTCTCTCTTTTTTGAATTTAGGTATTTAAGACTGCATTGATCCCTTCAAGTAGTGTGCTAGTTGCTTCTATACAACTCTATACAAATTTCTTAGAATTCTTTTTTTTTTTAATTCTTAGTTCTGGTTAACTTCAATGTCCATTATGAATTCTCATATGTCTATCTCATAACTGATAACATTTTTACTTACATTTAAGAGTCTTTTAAACTATTTTCTAAACATTTGTTGTGTTCTATTTTTAGTAGTGCTCAGAAAATTTGGATTGTATAAACTGACGTTTGGAAATCTGATGACTCATTATCTGGCACAGAAGCTGTTTTTTTCACAACTATTCCAGATATAATTTAAAAGAACTTAATTTTTCTAATTACTACATAATTGTGTGAATGACCATTAGATCAAGTTCATTGTGTTGTTCAAATCATGTATTTTCTTAGTAATTTTTATCTGACCTATCAACTATTTGTAACTTTACCAACGACTAGTCCTGGTGGCTCAGTCAGTAAAGAACCTGCCTACAATGCAACAGACTTGGGTTTGATCCCTGCGGTTGGGAAGATACCATGGAAAAGGAAATGGCAAACCACTCCAGTATTCCTGTCTGGAGAATCCCATTGGACAGAGGTGCCTGGTGGGCTAGAGTCCAAGGGGTCGAAAAGAGTCGAACACGACTGAGCAGCTAACAGTTCAGAGGAGAGGGTGCTGAGAGAGAGAGAGAGAAGGGAGCCTACTGTATTCGGTGATACACATCTATTGTGGTTAAACCTAATTATATTTAGTAACCAATATGTTTTATTACCATGTACTGGTGTTCATTATCTCAAGCAATTTTTTTTTTCTTAGTCTATAGTCCATATATTTTTTCCTAGCTTTCTGTAGTTACCTTTCTGTAGTTAGAATTTATCTTAAGTATTTCCTCCATGATTTATTTTGAAATTTTTGATCTTATATTTACTTTTAGTTTATTTCCTATTCTTAGTATGTTACTGGAACTTAAAAAAAAATCAATTTTGACAATACCCTCCAGTTATTTTACTTGTCAATTTATTTGTTTTAAATTTGCTATTTCATTAATATATCTAGATTTGTATTGTTTATAAAATTTTTATGTATTTTTATTTAAAATTCATTTTTTACTTTTTGGAAGTTGCACACTACATTGTTTTTTTCTTAAATCAGTATCTCACTGCACCTCACATATTGGCTATATAGGGCTACTTATGCCAAACAACTATAAATTTTATGAGGTTATATCATTCCAAGAACAAAAAAAAGACAAACTGGCTTTATTCAAGGGATGGCCTCTGGGGATGGGATGTTTGTATTTGTTTATCATACAAATTGGGAGAGAGTAAATGTATTCTTATATGTATGGAAATGTCCAATCCATACTAAGTAGTTATTTTTGAATGTACAGAAAAAACAGTTTGTCCGTGCGCTGTAGCTGCTGCCCAGCTCCATCTTTTTGTTCAGGTCTTCCATTTGGCAAGAGTCAGCCTTCAATACCTGTGTGACTCAGTGCATGAATCTAACCTCTTTTATGCCATTTGTACTCCTGACAGATGGCTCCTGTGTGTTATTGATCATGCTCTCAGGGATTTAAATAATTTATCTATTCAAAATAGAAATTAGAGAAGCATGAAATAATTGAAATATACTTTCAAAATGGAATGAATTCAAACAAGGAAATGTTTCATAGTCCCGTTTTTTCTTAACTGCTAACTGCCCTCATCATCAAAAAAAGGTAACAGTCCCTTCCTCACCCCACCCCATGCCCAGAGATCAACTCAAAATTAAGCTGTAGTTTGTAATTTCATTTATCAATATCATATATTATCACCACAATTTGCGTTTTTCATTGCCTTGTTTAAAATATAAAATATAGGGTATAGCCAAAATGGTGGTTAGGAAGATCCCAAGCACAGTTCCTTCAATAGCCACACCAAAATCGCAACTGTTTACCGAGCATCAAAAAGAATGACGTGAAGACCAGCAAAAATTATTTTTTTATAATTAGACTTATAAAGAAAGAATTATAACAAGATGGGTAGGAAGGGCAGGCATGGTACAGTCAAGACTCAAACTCCTGGATAGGTGACCCATCAGCAGGAGAATCACAACGGCAAAGTTGTCTCCCAAGAAGCAGGGGACCTGTGCTCCACACTGGGTTCCTCAGCCTGATAGTGCTCATGGGCAAGATGAACCTCCAGAATCTGTGGCTTGGAAGGCTAGTGGGGTTGGTGTATGGAGAAGTTCAAGGGCTATACAAAAGAAAGACTTCTCTTTTAAAGGCTGCATACAAAATTCTTGCATGCTTTGTGGCCCAGTACAAAGGCAGAAATTTGAAAAAAGGCCTGGGACAGACCCACTTGCTGATCTTGGAGAACCTCCTGGAAAGGTAAAAGACAACTGGTACTCCTCAGGAGCATAGGCATGGTGGCAGGCACTTTGGGACCTTGTATTACTACAAGGACACTCGTACTAGCAAGCACCATTCTGGAGCCCTCTCTCTAACCTATCAGTACCTGTGGGTTGCCTACCCATTAGCCATTGAATGTCAGTCCACAAACACTTGGGCCAAGCCAGCTCCATGGGACCCTGACAACTAGCCAGTAGGCTGGCACGAGCCCCACGACACCTCAGCACCCCAGGGGCAGCTGTTGGAGTACCTCACCACACTCACCAGTGAGCAAGTAAGCACCACATGAAGAAATAACTGGTTGCCCAGCAGACAGGGGCCAGTCCCACCACAATAAAAGAACCCCCACAGTGAACACCCCTAGATCACACAACTCTGATGATCAAAGAAGGGTGTGCTCCTGAACGCCATAGAATGTCTCCTACACAAGGCCATTTTGCCAAGATCAGGAAATGTAACCAACCTAACTCATATGTATAAATAAGAACACAGAATTAGACAAAATCAGGTGACAGAAATGGTTTCTAAAAGAAGAAACAGGATAAAACTGAAGGAGAACTAAACAAAGTGGTGATGAGCAAGCTACCCGATGCAAAATTCAAGGTAATAATAAAAAAAAGACACTCAATAAACTCAAGAGAAAAATGAATGAAAGCAGTGATAAGTAAATTTAAAAATTAAATTTATCTTGAATGCAAAAGGCCTCCAACAAAGAAAAGCATAGTAGTATATGGAATCATATAATATCAGGCAGAGCTATTCTTATGCAAGGGGGTCGTATAGAATGATCCAGAGAAAATATTTTTAAAGTAAAATTAGTGGATGATTGTGAATAATCTGCTTTTGAATAGTACAACTTCTGTTAGATGTTTTAGCTCCAGATTTGCACTAAGAAACTGTTATATTAATTTGTATGTCCAAGCTCCATCTTATGACAAATGCTACAGTGAAGTGTAATTTTAAACTAAAATAGCTCCAAAAAGGAGCTAATTTCAAGTTGTCATAAATTTTTACATATATTTCATTCAAGTTCCTGTACTTTTTAATCTGAAAGATCATGTTTGATATGACCAAAAAGAAATTAAAATTTTAATAGTATATATGCTAATAAGAATTGTGTACTTTTTAAAACAAAATTTTGTGAGCACACAGTTGATTTGAAATGTGTTAGTTTCTGCTGTACAGCAAAGTGAATCAGTTATGCATATTCATATAGCCATTCTCTTTTGGATTATTTCCCATATAGGTCATTACTGAGTATTGAGTAGAATTCCCTGTGCTTTACAGTAGGTAATTATTATTTATCTATTTGATATATAGTAGTGTGTCTATAAGTCAATCCCAATCTTCCAATTATCCCTCTCTGCCTTCCCTCATAACCATAATTTTGTTTTCTACATCTGTGACTCTATTTTTCTTTTGCAAATAAATTCATTTGTACCATTTTTTATATTCCACATATAATTGATATTTTGTCTTTTTCTATCTAACTTACTTCACTCGTAAGATAATCTCTAGCTCCATACGTGTTGGTGCACATGACAGTATTTCATCCTTTTTTATGGCTGAGTAATATTCCATCATACATAAATATAACATCTTCTTTATTATTCTGCTGTTGATGGACATTTATGTTGCTTCTACGTCTTGGCCATAGTAATCAGTGCTGCTATGAACATTGGGGTCCATGTATCCTTTCAAATTATGGTTTTCTCCACATATATGCCCAGGAGTGGGATAGCTGGCTCATATGGTAGCTCTATTTTTAGATTTTTAAGAAACTTCCATTCTGTTCTGCATAGTGAACAGAATGTTCATACCAAGTTACAATCCCACAAACAGTGCAAGAAGGTTCCTTTTTCCCCCACACCCTGTTCAGCATTCATTGTAGACTTTTTGATGTTGGCCATTCTGAGTGGTGGTTTTGATTTTCATTTCTCTGATAGTTACTGATGTTGAGCATCTTTTTATGTGCTTTTTGGCCAAGTGTAAATCTTCTTCGGAGAAATATCTATTTAGATCTTCTGCCCATTTTTTGATTTGGTTTTTTCTTGACATAGAGCTGTATGAACTGTGTATATTAGAGATTAATTTCTTGTTGATCACTTCATTTGCAAATATTTTCTTTATATGTTTAATTTTATCAAAGCGAGAAATGAATCAAAACGAGATTTTTTTAGATATATTCTAATGAGAATTTTTTACTTGTGTTCCAGGGATTAAACACACATCTCTTCCATCTCCTATATTGGCAGATGGGGTTTTTCCACTAGCACCACCAGGGGAGCCCCTTTTAAGAATAGTAAGTTACAAATAAGAAATTAAACCCTATTATTTAATTTATTTTTTCTATAAAAGTATATCCATGTTGACTTTTAAAATAGCTTTAGAGCTCCAAATATAAAACTAATATTTTGGCTTTCAAAGTATTCTAATTGACCATGTAATAAATTTAAACATTTGTAAACCAAAGTTTATGTTGAAGATCATGTTATCATCATAAATATTTTGGTGTATATTTTTCATATGTTTTCACATGCATTAATGTGTGATTACTAGAAATAAAGAAAATCTTGATTTTAATAAAGATTTTTTTTATAAAATATAGTGCTACACAATTTCATTTTTCTCTTAACAGAAACTATCATAAATAGTGTTTCAGGCAGGTATGTATTGATTTAAATGGATTTTAATAGTTTAAAAATGATTCATTATATTTATTTGTCAGAGTTTGTTTAAGCTTTACTCAATGATGAACAAATATGTTGTTTACAATTTTAAGATCACATTTGTTTTGTAAATACATTGAATCCCTCTGAAGCAAATCTACTTTTAAAACATAAACTTTTAGAAATGTAATTGCTAAATTAAGGGGATACATATTTTAAATTTTATGATATTCCTTAGTTCCTCTCAGTTATTTAGCAAATATGTATTAACTGCCTGCCTTAAACCTAGAACCATTTTGAGTACCTGAAGTCTATCTGTGGACAAAACAAGAAATATGTCTGCCCCAGAAATATTCAAGCAGGTGAATCTGATTAAGTGCACTTCATGAAATGGGAGCCCTATGTTATTTTTATGTAATTACTATCCAATTCTCATAGTACAATCTATTGGAAAGTGTGTCTTTTTCTCTATAATCTGCAAGCAATCTCATTTATTTATTGTGACTGACTAAATTCTCTAGAGTGTTTTCTTTTTAATTGATCTCTTTACCTAGTCTTAGACCAGTATTAAATACCATAGTTTATTAAACATTTTGAAATGTGATGAAGATAATCCTGTGTCAATCTGTTAAAATGGCTTTCATATTTAGAATTGATTAAATATTATCAGTTCGTATATCCATTTGGTTACTCCTTATATGCAGACTTTAGCATTATTTTGGGTGCTTTCTATCTGGTATTTCAGTTTCATTTCCCACATAGTGCTCCTCATAGTATATTTTCTAAATGTTGATTTACTTGTTTAAAATTGCATTTCTTCCAATGAAATATAAGCTTCATAAGAACATGGATCCTGGTCGCATATGGCATGGCTATCTACTTGTACCTGTTTCACTAAGAAAGATGCCTTGCATGTAAGAGGTAATGATAATTGTTGAAAGCATAGATAAATAGAAAAATTATATGCCTATTAAACATAGTCCACAACTTCTGAAGGGACTTCCCTGGTGGCTCAGATGGTTAAGCATCTGTCTACAATGCGGGAGACCTGGGTTCAATCCCTGGGTAGGGAGGATCCCCTGGAGAAGAAAACGGCAATCCACTCCAGTACTGTTGCCTGGAAAATCCCATGGACAGAGGAGCCTGGTATGCTACAGTACATGGGGTTGCAAAGAGTCGGACACAACAGAGCGACTTCACTTCACAACTTCTGAATCACGTTATCTTCTCTGTTTGAATGCTTTAACAAAATTCAGTTTCTCCAAACATAAGCAACTGTAGCCACCATCACTATTACTCATAACAGTAACAAAGTAGTGACTAAATATTTTCTTAAAATATGTCAATCACTAAACTAAAGAAATTGTCATGTGTCAGCACATGCAATTCTCATTATCACAACAATCTTATGACATCTGTGGTTTTGTTCCTTCTTTATTGTAAAACAATATGTAGGCAACAAAAGTGTATAGACCATATATATACTATCCAATAAATAATTATAAACAGTTTAGTCAAATCTATAAATAGAACCTTACCTATGTTCTGTGTGTGTGTGTGTGTGTGTACTCAGTCATGTCCAGTTATTCGCAACCCCATGGACTGTAGCCCACCAGGCTCCTCTGTCCATGAGATTTTCATGGCAAGAATACTAGAGTGTGTTGCTGTTTCCTTCTCCAGGGGATCTTCCTGAGCCAGGGATTGAACCCTCACCTCTTGCATCTCCCGCATTGGTGGGCAGGTTCTTTACCAATTGAGACACCCAGGAAGCCCTACCTATATTCTAGAAGTCTTCCAAAGATCCCTCAATGGTCATCACTTCTACCTTCAGTCTGGAAACAATGACTATATTGACTTTTTAAATAACTCATCTTTGATTTCCTTTTTCATTCTATTACATAAGTCTATGTCCCTAAGGGATACATTTTATTTTGCTTATTGTGTTTTCTATGACTTGAGTAGAGTCATAGAAAATTATGGGGGAGAATATTATCCCTAGATTGCTTTTATCATTCACTGTGTTTGTAAGATCAAGCTATAATGTTGCATAGGATCCTTAACATTGGTCTAGAATTAATCATTAAGAGTGCATCTCATTTTATCATTTTATTTCACAGTTGATAGTTGATGAGCTTCTAGGTTCCAGTTTGGGGCTTTTTCATGTCAAGTCTGTATAAATATCATTGTGCATGGATTCTACTACCCATATACATGAGCTTCTCTAGGGTATATATTAATATTTAGTAGGCAAAGTCCTAGGAGATGTTTCAGCTTTTCTAGATAATATCATCTTTTTTTCCATATTACTTGGAGGATTACACTTCTTAAGGTGTATAAAATATATTTATGTTCCTTGAGATCACTAATATTTAATATTATCCAGTTTTTATTTTCCTGTAATCCCAAAGCGAATCTTAGAGAATATCTTTGTGATTCTAATTTTTATTTCATGTTTAATAAGATTGAGTACTTTCTAATGTAGTGTCCAGTTATATTTCTTTTGGAAAGTGTCAGAGTATTTTGTATTTTACTGATATTTTTTCTGACTTTTTTGTCTGTTTTCTTCTTCATTTCTTATAGAAGTGCTTAATATACATTCGATACTTGTCCTTTGTTTATTAAAGAGTGGAAATTATTTTCTACCACTTCATTAATGTTAATTTTGGTAAAAAAAAATAATTCTAAGCAAAGTGTTAATTGTTTTCTCAGTGGTTAATGATTTCTATATTTGGTTTTAATATAATTTTTACCTTGAAATCACCGAGATAATATACTTTCCTAATTTTCAAAATATTTTTAGATTCCTTTTTATGTACACGTATTGATTCTCTTTGGGCTTCCCTGGTGACTCAGATGGTAAAGAATCCTGATGCAAACAGGGAGACCTGGGTCCAATCCCGGGGTTAGGAAGATCCCTTGGAGAAGGGAACAGCAACACACTTCAGTATTCTTACCTGGAGATTCCCTATGGACAGAGGATCCTGGTGGGCTACAGTCCATGGATGTGTAGCTCAATTATTTTATATACTCAATTGAACACATCAGCAAAATTTTGAGACTTTTCTCCATTTTATTGTATCTAAATTTTCTTTTAAATATATGAATATTCAGATTTGCTACACATGGCTTACTTGGTGAATGAAATTAGTAAGTATTTGTTTCATTGACAACTCAATAAACACCAGAGATCCTTATTTCTTTTACTCACAACTTTGTGCCAGGTTACTTTTGTTAATATGGTTAATATACATACTCAAACATATTTATTTATATTTTATAATATGGTTGATTTTAGTTCAGATGAAAAGTTATGAAATTGAAAATACATTAGTTAGAATCATTTAAGAATCACTGATAGTGGCAGGATAAAAGTGGAGAAAAATAATCCACTTCATTATACATAACATAAAGCTTCCTATACATAAAAAGCAATGTAATTAGCTAGTCATAGAAAAAAATCAAGTTTAACTTTTCACAAAGTTCATCTGAGAAAGAACAATGGGTGAAACAATACACATAAAACCATTTTAGGTATGAATATCCAGGAAAGTTCAAAACTGCTATAGAAATAATTTTTAGTCAATTTAAAGCATGTCACTCTTTATTGTACTTCCCTGGTGGCTCATTTGGTAAAGAATCTGTGTGCAGTGCAGGATTCTGCCTTTAATGCAGACCCAGTTTTGATCCCTGGGTCAGGAAGATCCTCTGGAGAGGAAATGACAACCCACTCCAGTATTCTTGCCTGGGAAATCCCATGGACACAAGAGCCTGGAGAGCTACAGTTCATGGGCTCACAAGAATGGGACATGACTTAGTGACTAAACCACGGCCAACATGTCACTCTTTATTATAGAATTTATGAAGCTCATGCTGAAACTAATTTCAGCAGTTATTTAAGTACATATATAAAGTACATTTGTTTTATTGATATACCACATAGAAAGTAAAACTAATATGAAAAGATTAATTTACTGGTTTATTTTCTGAGAATTTAAGTTTCATAAATAAAGCTTGTTAAGCAAAATAGGGAAACATAAAGTCTGGGGCTATACAGGGAAAGTTCTGTGCAGCCAAATTCTGAAATTGAAATAAGTAAACCAGGTATTAAAGGCATTTTTAGAAATAGCCTTAACATGGTCATAATTCAAAACATTATTTGAATATCATTTTAATGCTTTTATCTATTTGTGCTATTTCTCGAGGTTCTTAGAACCCAACAAAAATTACAATAAAATAACCACCATTAATCATAGACATAGGTATTGCATGATTTCAGATTATAACTAAGGGACTGATATTATTATGAATTTTTAAAACATAGATTCAAGTAAGCATGACTTTCTAAAGAATAATTAAATATACCAAAATCAAATCCATTTAATACCATATGCTTAAATTATTCTTATAGTCATCAATATGATTAAATATATTTATACTGTGCTTAATTCTCCAACTTAGATCAGGGTATAAATAATAGTATTGCATTTTTGTTTTGTATACCATGCATAAATGTAATTTTGAAAGGGTTTTCCTTGTAATCATACAAATTTTTAATGCAAATGTTCTTGTGTTTTAAAATCTTGACATTTTTACCAGGAAGCCATGATTGTAAATATAAAGAGCAAAGTTAATTCAAGACATTCAGGCTTCCTGATATAAGATCATATGATATCAGTTATATGTGGAACCTAAAATAGTGATATAAATGAACTTATTTGCAAATCAGAAATAAACTCACAGACATAGAAAATAAACTTATGGTTGTCAGAGGGGATAGTAGAGGGAGAGGAGAGATAAGCTAGAACTTTGAGATTAGCATATACACACTACTACGTGTAAAATACATGAAAATAAGGACTTAGTGTATAGCACAGGGCAATATATTCAATGTCTTATAATAATCTATGAGATATATATATATGTGTGTGTGTGTGTGTGTGTATATACTTCTTCAGCTTCCTCAGATACATTTATACATAACTGAATCACTTTACAGTATACCTGAAGCTAACACAACATTCTAAGTTAACTATACTTATTTTGACCTTGAGGTGCAATGCCTCAGAATAAAGCATGTATCTATAAACTCTCTTTCATTTGAAAATATGAGTCAATGTGTCCATTTCAGGTGATAATTTAGCATTCTATGAACATGACTGAAAGCATACCAAATAAGTCAAGTATTCTGGAAGTCAACAAAATTCTGGAATTTTAAAAGATGAATTATAAAATTACTATATATTGTCATTTGTAAATGAAAAAGAAGAGATGAGAAAAAGCTAACTTCTCACTCTGAAAATCTGAATATAAAATACACAAGGATATTTTGAGAATTTTGGACAACCTCTCAGCACTTCCTCACCCCCCTTTTTGTATTTATATGCATTAAATGTCAAAAATAATCAATTGCACAGTTCATATGTATCTTTCGCAGTCAGTAACTAACTGAGAAAGATATTGCTGTATTAAAGTTTTGATAGTCATTCTATAATTAAAGTTCCAATGTATGTTCACATGAGCCTATCTCAACTTTCTTTTAACCTATGATCCATTTTGGTAAACATCAAACTCTTATGTCCTCCATTAACGTCATTTGAATTTCAAAATAAATTAGGCATTGTCACCAAGAGCATGTCAAATCAATGATAATATTAGTAAAATAAATTATAATTTGAAAGATAAGATCATTGCGTGCTTAAGGTCTGACTGTTTGTCAGGAAGTTCACTGTCCTAGGAAGTGAAGAAGTTTAAACACAATAGAGGTCACTCTCAATGTCAATTCTGTTTTACTCTTCAGTTTCCAGGCTAAATTTTCATTATAGAATTTGTTTTACTTTTCACTTCTAAACCAATTGGCAAAATATATTAGTCCTTGAGAATTAAATAGAAAAATGTTTGGTGTTGTCTTTTTACCCTTGCAGGCCACACTCTCATTCATGTCAATAATTAACTCAAAACTACTCAGAAACAGTACCTGTACCTCCCTCCCCATTATTTGAACAAAATATCAGCACTCCGTTGTATTTGATAACGCATTATACTGGTATACCGTTGCTGTGTTGATATACTAATAATTCATCACTATCAGAAACAGATTAAAGAGAAAATTCAACTTAATTGCAATATTTAAGCTATACCAAGACAAAATATACTCAGAAGGCATACTCAGACACAAAAGTAATGGGTCTGCAAGTGACATATTCTGTATGATATGTCAAATAAACAGAAGCAGTTAGAATTAATTTTGAAGAAGTATTAGAAATAAAAATACCTAAAAGAATAAAAATAGGAAAAAAGGGAATGAAGAAAAAAAAAACAATGAAAAATGTTTATCTTTTCACGAAATCATTAGACTTCTTAGAATCTTTATTTGTAATTGTTTAAATTTGCTGCTAATACTTACTTTAAATTTATAAAAAATAAATCCATGAAGAACAAAACATACATAGCAATATTTTACACACTGACGCTCTCATTGGAGATAAATTTGTACCATTAAACAGTTAACTCTCGGTGTTAATACTGAGGGCACAATACTGAGACAGTACATAATACTTGTACAGTAGTAGTTATATAGGAAAATACAATTCAAATTTTAGTGATAATTCTTTCAAATGACTATGTTATTAAATGGTGACCACCCATTTCCTATCCTCAATTCAACTTTTTTACATCTATCAGGTTACATATGCTCTAGATCCTGTATTTTCTCAATCCACCATAGACAGGATTACATGATACAAATGTAAGTAGGTTTAAAAGACACTGAAACTGTGTGACCCTGGGGAAATACAGATTGTATATAGATCCAGGTGGGTTGATTTTACTTTCTTTTCAAAATGCTTCATTATATGTAAGACTTAAACTGAAAGCCTGCTTTTATATCTAGGTGTTAACATACATCATCAAAAACATTTTGCTGGAAAGTGAGAAAATGTTTTATTCAGTTTTGTAGTTAAGGTAATGCCATAATCTATTATCAATTGAAAGTGTAGTAATTTTATAGAATCACTTCAACCAGAAAGTGGGGATGAAGTAGAATTGAGGCTCTCTCTAAATCTATTAATATTTAAATAAATTCATAGAATGTTTTTCTGATGCTGAATAGTTTAATTCCCACATTAACTCTATGAAACAATACATCATCTCCTCTATCTGGATAGGTAGTCTTGCTAAGAGAATGAATATGAGATTGGAAACAGTAACCTGGAGTGGAAAATCCCAGTGCTTCATTTAACTAGCTGTGTGACTTTGTATGTATCACTTCATATTTCAAAGATTGGCTCTCATCTGTCAAATAAAGATGCTAGTGCCTAATTTATAGGTATATCTTGAGAATTAAGTAGGAGAAAAAAGTATGAAGCAGTTCTGTATGATGATGACCCCATATCTATTTCTTTAAGCCAAATTAATCTCTCTGGCATCAAATGCCTAGAGTGAAATTCCAATTGAATTTACTTCTTGGTTATTACACAGATATATTAATGAAATAACTTTTCTAGGGTCAAACATTACAATTTCTCTTGTAAAGTTGATATGCTAATAGTACCATCATCCACTTTTCAGCAGCTTTCATTGCTTGAAAAATATCTTCCACCATCCTACCTAACTACCCTGCTTTCTTTATCTTCTGACTCCAGTAACAGAATTATTTACCATCCTCTGCACTCATGTCATTTCCAACTTCTAATTTCATGCTTCCAGTTCTCACTGTTCACCATCTGATTACTTTAAAGTATTCTTCAAAACTCTTAGTATATGCTATGTTAAAAACATCTTTTCAAATGCTGTTTTTCTTTTAATGGATGTTAGCTTTCACCAGTGGGAAGAATATGGCTCATTAATTTTTTTATCCCCCCAGTTTAAAACATTTTTTTCGCACATGGTTGTTATCAAGAAATATATTTTGAATTACATTAAGTACTTAAAGGTATTTCTACAAGTAATTTGCAGTTCTCAGAGATTTGTTGTCTGGTTTACAAAAACATAGCAACATTTGATTTGGTTTCTATTATTTTGGTTGCTATATTAGATTTAATTAATCTAATATTTGAATTAAAATATCTTTCACCATAGCAAATTAGCACATATTTCATTATTTGTGGACCCTCATATATTTGGATATTCTTTCCATATACAAATTATTTTCATGGAATGAAGTGATTTATTTTTGCTTCCTTCCCTCCCTTCCTCTTTGCTTCATTCCTCCCTTATCTCCTTTTTTTCTTTCTCTCTCTTTCTTTTTATTGTTTATCCAATTCTAAAACCTCTGAAAAATTAATTCTTTAACTGCTCTCCTAATTGGATATGTTGTTTCAAAAAGATACATGTGTGTGTACATAGTATTTTTTTAAACGTATTTTTAAAAATAAGGATAACTGGAGGATAACTGTTGTGTTGGTTTCTGCTGTATAACAGCGTGAATTAGTACTGAGTATACATATGCCTTCTCCCTCTTGAACCTCCCTACCACCCCCCATCCCATGCCTGTAGGTCATCACAGACCACAGGGTTGAGCTCCCTGTGTATACAGAAACTTCTCACTAGCTATCTGTTTTACACATGGTAATATATATGTTTCAAAGCTACTCTCTCAGTTTGATATTGATTTCAGGATCTACCACAGCTAGCTATTGTTGTTCAGTAGCTAAGTCATGTCTGACTATTTGCATCCCCACGATTACAGCACAACAGGCTTTCCTGTCCTTCACTATCTCCTGGAGCTTGCTCAAACTCCTGTCCATTGAGTCAGTGATACCATCCAACATTCTGATCCTCTGTGGTCCCCTTCTCCTCCTACTTTCAATCTTTCCCAGCATCAGGGTCTTTTCCAATGAGTTGACTCTTCATATCAGGTGGCCAAATTGTTGGAGCTCTAGCTTCAGCATCAGTCCTTCTAATGGATATTCAGGGTTGATTTCCCTTAGGATTAACTGGTTTGACCTCCTTGCTGTCCAAGGGAGTCTCAAGAGTCTTCTCCAGCACCACAGTTTGAAAGCATCAATTCTTTGACTTTCAGCCTTTTTCATGGTTCAACACTCACAACTTTACATGACTACTGTAAAAACCATAGATTTGACTATTCAGACTTTAGTAGGCAAAATGATATTTCTGCTTTTTAATACACTGTCTAGTTTTGTCATAGCTTTTCTTCCAAGGAGCAAGCAACTTCTAATTTCATGGCTGCAGTCACTGTCCACAGTGATTTTGGAGCCCAAGAAAATAGTCTGTCACTGTTTCCATTTTTATCCATCTATTCACCATGAAGTGATGGGACCAGATTCCATGATCTTAGTGTTTATGAATGTTGAGTTTTAAGCCAGCTTTTTCACTCTTCTCTTTTACCTTCATCAAGAGGCTCTTTAGTTCTTCTTTGATTTCTGCCATTAGGGTAGTGTCATCTGCTAGACCCCTCTGAATTCTCTGTTTCATTATACTTTTGTGGCTTACAATTCATCAGTTTGGCTCCTTTCAGTAACTTAATAGTTTCAAGTAATTTGTTTGTTTGTTTTTTTAAATTGGAGTATAGTTTCTTCCTTGTGGCTCAGACAGTAAAGCGTCTGACTACAATGTGGGAGACCCGGGCTTGGGTCGGGAAGTTCCCCTGGAGAAGGAAATGGCAACCCACTCCAGTACTCTTGCCTGGAGAATCCCATGGATGGAGGACCCTGGGTGAGCTAGAGTCCATGGGGTCGCAAAGAGTCGGACATGACTGAGCGACTTCACTTTCACTTTCTTTTCATAGTTTCTTTAGTGTTGTATAATAAAGTGAATTAGTTACATGTGTATATATCCCCTCCCTCTTGGTCACCTCTCCTACCCCTATCCAGAATATCTAGGTCACCATAGAACCCCGAGCTGAGCTCCCTGAACTATACAACAGGTTTCTACTAGCTATCTGTTTTACATATGACTGTGTACATATCTCTGGGGAAGGAAATGACCACCCACTCCAGCATTCTTTTCTGGAGAATTCCATGGATAGAGGAGCCTGGCAGGCTACAGTCCATGGGGTCACAAAGAGTTGGACATGACTGAGCAACTAACTCTACAGCCATGCACATCCCTCAATCCTAATCTCCCAATTCATCCCATGTCTTTTCTCCCCTATGTTCACGTGTCCATTCTCCACATCTCCACCTCTATCCCTGCCTTGCAAATAGGTTCATCTGTACTGTTCTTCTAGATTTCACATATATATGTTACTAATTTTTCCTCTTGCTTAATTCTGTATGACAGACTAGGTCCAGCTGCTACTGCTGCTGAGTCGCTTCAGTCGTGTCCGACTCTGCACGACCCCATAGACAGCAGCCCACCAGGCTCCTCTGGCTCTACATCTCCAAAAATGACTGAATTGCATTTCCTTTTATAGAAAAATAAAGTTCCATTATATACATATATATCTCACACATCTTCTTTATGCATTCATCTGTCAATGGACTTTTAGGTTATTTCCATTTCCTGGCTATTGTAAATAGTGCTGCAATAAACATTGGAGTGCATGTGTCTTTTTGTATTATGGTTTTAATGATCCAAGTCTCCTAGATTCACTTAAGATGTAGTTTAAGGAATTTTTCTTTTATTGTATGATATCATCAGGAAAGGCTTCCCTGGGGGCTCAGCTGGTAAAGATCCCACCTGCCAATGCAAGAGATGCGAGAGACATGGATTTAATATCCTTGAATCAGGAAGATCCCCTAGAGAAAGAAATGACAACCAGCTCCAGTATTCTTGCCTGGAAAATTCCATGGACAGAGGGGCTCATGGGGTTGTGAAGAGTCAGACGTGACTGAGTGCACAAGCACCAGCACATCCAGAAGAAGAATGAGCTACTCAGACTCACACCACCATCTCATTCCAACTTTTCTTCCTTATATGCGAGATACCATGATTGCTCTAACATTTCTCCAAATGCTTGTTTACTTAAATAGCAACTGTAAATGATAGGGAAAAAGAAACCCAGACATATGACAGGTAAAATTGATATGCTTGAGTTGAAAAAATATGTTCACAAAGGGTAAAAATATTGTGATTTTATTTTGTTTGCCAAGATCCATCATTTTGTTAAATTTAATATTAATTTATTTAATTTCATAGGTTTACACTGATTTGGAAAATGCATTGATTTAAGACACTATTGCATACTGATACACAGAGTCATATTTATGAAACAGGCCACCATGAATTTATCCTGCAACAACTTGTCTGGGATTAAAAAAAAAAAAAAAAAAGGAATGTGAATGGAAATGAATATATCCTAGGCAAAGTAATAAACCCCATTTTAGATTTAAAGCTACTGTTTATTTATCAAATTATTATGAAACAGCCTCATGCAAACAAAATCTAATACAAATACAGCAAGTATATAATGGTGTTAAAAACTGCAATTTAGCTAAAATATCAATCAATCAATCAATGACAAAGTTTTTAGCACTTCTCTGGTGTATTGCTGTTATTTTGCTAAACAAGATAAATTAATGAAATAACCAGAGTGGAAATTAATTTACAATAACTACATGCCACCTTAAATACTTTGTTGTATTGCTTAAATGTCACTTAATGTGAACTTTATTGTACTGGGTAATTTAATTTCTTAAATTAACTTTTCTTCAAAGACTATCTTATTACTCTGTAATTCCCCCAAGCACTCTACATGAGAAAGGAAATCTATTCCTTAAATTTATAAGTATAAAATTAAAACATATTTAATGAGTCGATAAAAAATATCTAGCATGGATCTCTTATATAAGTAAACTTCAATAAAGGGTTATAATTGTCGTTGATGCATAAGTGTTCAATTTTCTTTTGCCCAATTTAAGTGGTCAATATCCTTTTTCAGAACAATTTAAGGTATGCATTTGAAAAATAGGCTTCTTCATCTAAACTTAATTTTGAAAGACAAGAAAAAGCTTATGTCTGTTTAGATACACATGCTCTATTTGTTGTTTGGTGGTGGTGGTCAGTCTCTAAGTCGTGTCTGACTCTTTGCCAACTGCGAACCCATAGACTGTAGCATGTCAGGCTCCTCTGTCCTCCACTATCTCCTGGAGTTTACTCAAATTCATGTTCATTGAGTCGGTGATGCTATCTAACTATCTCATCCTCTGCCACCCCCTTGTCCTCCTGCCCTCAATCTTTCCCGGCATCAGGGTCTTTTATGATAAGTTGGCTCTACTTGGTGTCTTTTAAAAATTATTATTTTTAGAATGATCTTGAAGAATTCTTAGAAGAATGGTAAAATACACATTTATGTATGAGTGGTATAATAGTTAAGAACAGATGTTACCAACACGGTCACATGGGAGGCTTCTGAATTTCCCTTCTCCTACCACATATACAGCTACAATGGGTCAATTTCCTCTGAGAGAAATCCAGAACCAATAGAATGACTCCTACATATTGGGCAACTGAGAAAATGCGATATTAAAATGGATGTGAAAGCCTGAGACACATTCTCCACCATAAACTCCAGTCCCAACTCAGCACCTTATGTTGCTGAACCAAGCTTGAGTCTGTTTCCCGATATGCATCAGAGGCAATCTGCTGATACTAGACTGTGGTGAAGGAAAGTGTAGCATTTATTTGTAGGAAGCCAAGAAAGGGAGAGGGTCCTAGGAGGTCTGCTCAGCTTGTGGACTTTCTTCTGACTGGTTGGTAGTGAGGTAACGGGGTGAAGTTTCAGGAATCTCAATTACCCATCTTCTAGTTCTAGCAGTTTGGGACCTACATGCTAATGGTCAGAATGTAGTCTTCCTCCATGGCAGACGGTCTTAGTTTCTGCTGAACAACTGAAATATATGGATCAGGTTGTTGCCTATGTCCCTTCAGCAGAAACTAGGAGTACTGTGCCTCCATGGTTCTAATCATTAACTGCTTGAGTCTTCTCTTTTGAATACCAGGAAGGCCCAATAGACTAAAGTGTTTTTTCTACAAATAAGAAATGGGGGACATGGAGGAACTTTAGTACCTGGGAAGGCCCTGCAAGTCCTGCTTGGTTTCAGCCCCCTCTTTAATTAGATACTCTTCAGTCCTGACGAGAAGAAGGGTGCGATGAGAAAGGAATAAAGTTTTGGATAGAGAGAGTAATCATAAAGTTGACAAAGCAGTTCAGTTTTGTCGTTGCTGTTATTAGTCAATAAGTTGTGTCCAACTCTTTGCTTACTCCATGGACTGTTGGCCTCCAGTCTTCTCTGTCCATGGGATTTCCCTGGCAAGGATACTGGGATGGGTTGCCATTTCCTTCTCCAGGGGATCTTCTGGATCCAGGGACTGAACTCATGTCTCCTGCACTGCAGACACTCTTTCCCCTGAACCACCTGGGAAGCCCGGATTCAGTTTTAGTGGCACTCAATTTCACTTACAATTGGGAGGAAACCCTCAACTTCTAGCCTCTCCATGAGTAGGAAACATTTCAAGTCAAACTAGCACCCCACTCTGTTAAGGCTGCCACCAAGGGGACAGACCTCCAAATCACCCAGCTCTAATAGCCAGTGAGGTTTACATTCACGAGTCCCATAGGACTATAGTAAACAAAGAGGCTTTGTTAAACACGAGCATGGCTTTTGCTCTAGGCTCAGTGCCGGGGGAACAGACAAAAATGCCAGTCTCTCTGTTTTCCCCCAGAAGGAGTCTGATAGGGTATGATGGCCTTATTTCCCAGGTGCTGGCTACTTAGAAGATGTCTGGCTTCTAAGTAGCCTTTATCTAGAGGCTGACTAGAATTATCACCAGAGCGTAAATGAGCTAGGGAGTGCTTTCTGCACCCTCTCCACTTCGCTCACCCAAACAACAAAACCAAGTTGCTAGCAGTTCCTTCAAAGGAGCTTGTCCACACATCTAGGTCCCAATGCTTATGGTGGCTACTGTTCCTGGTTGAATGGTGATTTAGATGAGACATACAGCAGTTTCAAGTTGCAGGAGTTTTATTTAGAGAGGCAAAGGTGCACTCTTAAGAAAGGATGAGAGAAGCAGCAGCAGTGAGAGTAGACTTAAGTTTTACAGAGAGGTGGCAGTCCTTCCTAATGTGAAGAGCTGACTCACTGGAAAAGACCTTGATGTTGGGAAACATGGAGGGCAGGAGGAGAAGGGGGTGACAGAGGATGAGATGGTTAGACAGCATCACCAACACAGCAGAAATGAAATCGAGCAAACTTCGGGAAATAGTGAAGGGTAGGGAGGCCTGGGGAACAGGATTTAGGGACTGAACAACAACAACAAATCTTTCCTTTGGTATGCAGGCGTATACACATAAGCACCCACAAGGAGAGGGTAACCACATTGCTAGTTTAACATAATTTTGCATTATTGACCCTAGGTGACTTTGAGTCAACTTTTAGGTCTTGGTGAGCCTGTGCCAACCTGTGCTGGTGTTTCCATCTTGCTTCAATCTGATAACACTGGGGAATTAGTAGTGGTCCTTGACAAGACATCTGAACAACCAAGCACATCCTTGACTAAAAGAGAGAGGATCTCTGGATATGCTGGACTACCAGTGTCCAAGTGAGAGGGAAAAATGACCCTTACCAGAATGGGGCAGGGCCTGCTCATGTCTGACTAGCTATCTAAAACTACCTGAAGGATTAGTATTTTTTTATTTGTGTGCTTATTCATGTCTGACTCTTTGGGAACCCATGGATTGTAGCCCACAAGTCTCCTCTGTCCATGAAATTTTTCCAGGCAAGAACAGTGGAGTAGGTTGCCGTTTCCTCCTTCAGGGGATCTTCCTGACCCAGGGATTGAACCCACATCTCCTGTGGCTCCTGCATTAGGTGAATTCTGTATCACTGAGCTACCTGGGAAAAATCCCCCACAAATCATTAGCACTGCCAGACAACAGAGTTTTCATTCAAGAGACTTATAGTACCATTATAGCAAAAATAACTGACTTTAAACAGTCACAAAATCATCTTCAAGACTATACACCTGGGCTCAGTGCAGAGAGGAACAGGTAAAAACATCAATCTCCCAGTATCTCCCTGGAAGATATTTGACTTCACTGCTGCTACCTAAGCTTCTGGCTTCTAATCAGCCTGCCTATGGAAGGTGTCTAGGTTCCCCCCAGGAGCCTTATAGACCTGGTGGGTTGGATCCTTTCTGTTTGCCCACAGGTGGTACTAAAAGCAAAACCAGGACTTTACCTTCTCCTTGTCAAAAATGTGTCCACACATCTGCCACCTTAATTGCCAGGGCTAGGACTTAATAGGCATCTGTGCCTGTGTGTGCTCAATAGTATCCAACTCTTTTGCAACTCTTTGGACTGTAGCCCACCAGGCTCCCTGTCTATGAAATTTGCCAGGCCAGAAAACTGGAATGGTTTGCCATTGCCTCCTCCAGGGGATCTTCCTGACATAAGGATCAAATAGCTCCGAATCTCCTGCAGCTCCTTCACTGGTGGGGGAATTCATGACTGCTGAGCCATTGGACTTGTAGGACTGGTTTCCAAATCGTCTAGCTCTGGGAGTTTACAGGGTTCAGTTTTCATGATCCCCAGGACTACACAAAAACAAAGAAGTGCTTCTGATGAGATGCAAAATACCCCTATTGCCTATTCCCTCAGGCTCAGTGTAGAGTGGGTGAGCAAAACCACCTCAGTCTTGGCTTCTCCTTTATTATGGGTGGACTCCATATGCAATGTCCTGACTTTCTCAGATGCTGCCTGAAGGTTCGGCTCTCAATTAGTCTGCATCAGATTGCTCAAGGAAAGACAGCAGTTCTCCAGGACCCTGAACAGATACATGGACATTTCCATGCATTTGGATAGGATAAAATTTATAATAACAACTTATGCATTTTTTTCTATTTTAATCAGTAATTCACAGATGGCACTTGTTTCTTTGTGATCATGCTAATAATGGGGATAAATTCTACTTTAATTTCACTGTTATTAACTGTATTTCTGTCTCTCATTCAAGGAAGCATACATGAAGTCAAAATGAGTAAGGCTGACTTTATGATCAGGAAATCCCTTTTTTGCCACTTTATTTTTAATTGAAGGACAACTGCTTTAAAGACCATCTCCTTCCCCACCCTCCCCTTTAGGTTGTTAAAGAGCCCCTGTTTGAATTCCCTGAGTCATACAGCAAATTCCCATGGAAGTAAATCCTTTCCTTTGATTTGTTTTTATAAATGCTCACAAGCTTCTGTTTTAACTCACTTTAGTACTCTTGCCTGGAAAATCCCATGAACAGAGGAGCCTGATGGGCTGTAGTCCATGGAGTTGTGAAGAGTCGGACACAACTGAGTGACTTCACTTTCACTTTTCACTTTCATGGATTGGAGAAGGAAATGGCAACCCACTCCAGTGTTCTTGCCTGGAGAATCCCAGGGACGGGGAAGCCTGGTGGGCTGCTGTCTGTGGCGTTGCACAGGGTCAGACACAACTGAAGAGACTTAGCAGCAGCAGCAGCAGCAGCAGTAAGATATTTGATATAGCATAATTTATAATTGGTTGAGACATGTTAATGAACCATGGTCTCACTGTCAAGTTGCCTTAATAGACGTTGCTGTACAAAAAGCTGATACAGTAGACCATAGAATTTTTGAGCATTAAGGGGCATGCACACTAAGTCACTTCACTAGTGTCCAACTCTTTGTGACCCCAGGGACTGTAGCCCGCCAGGCTCCTCTGTCCATGGGATTCTCCAGGCAAGAGTACTGGAGTGGATTGCCATTACCTTCTCCAGGGGACCTTTCTCACCCAGGGACTGAACCTGTGTCTCGTATGTCTCCTGCATTGGCAGGCAAGTTCTTTATCAATAGCACCACGTGGGAAGCCCCTGAGCATTATGGTACCAGGGTTTTTATTTTTTTTTCCCCTTGTCTCTTCTTTAGCACAAGGAAGGAGTACTAAAATACAGAAAAAAAAAAAAATGTCTTCTCAGGTTTAAGCAGTGAATTAGCGTTCAAGCTGAAGCTAATATGTTGTTGTTGTTGTTCAGGTGTTAATTTGTGTCTGACCCTTTGCAACCTCACAGACTGCACAATGCCAGGAATTGGCTAAAATTCTTGCCCATTGAGTAAGTGATGCTATCAAACCATTTCATCCTCTGCCACTCACTTGTCTTCTTGCCTTCAATCTTTCCCAGTATCAGGGTCTTTTCCAATGAGTCTGTTCTTCGCATTAGGTGGCTAAAGTATTGGAGCTTCAGCTTCATCATCAGTCCTTCCAATGAATATTCAGAGTTGATTTCCTATGGATTGACTGGTTTGATCTCCTTATAGTCCAAAGGAAGCTATTATAATTATTATCCAGTCCAAGAGGAAGCTATTATATTATTATCAATATCAACATTCTGATATTATCATACTCTGTTAAAAGTATATATATATCTTTATATATACTTACATTCTATGTTATATATATGTTATATAACATATATATATTTAACAGAGAATGTAAGTATGTATAAAGATATATATACTTTTAACAGAGTATGATAATATATATACGTTATATATATATAACATATATATATGTTATATAACATACTCTGTTAAAAATATATATTGGATATATATCCAATAAATATATATATAAATTATATTGATATAATATATATAATATGTAAATATAATTTATAGAATATATTATATAATATAAATATATAATATAATATATTATAAATATGTATCCAATAAATATATATTTATATTATATATAAATAGTTATATATTTATATATTATATTATATTATATCAATATAATTTATATATTATAAATATTATACTATATAAATATAATATAATATATTATAAAATAGTTATATATTTATATATTATATTATATAAATACAATGATTTATATATGTTTATATAATATATTATATATATTATTTATAATATATATGTATCTCTAAAGCATTATTTGGAAGGTTTTATATATAATCATGGAGAAGGCAACGGCACCCCACTCCAGTACTGTTACTTGGAAAATCCCATGGATGGAGGAGCCTGGTAGGCTGCAGTCCATGGGGTTGCTAATAGTCAGACATGACTGAGAAACTTCACTTTCACTTTTCACTTTCATGCATTGGAGAAGGAAATGGCAACCCACTCCAGTGTTCTTGCCTGGAGAATCCCAGGGAGGGGGAGTCTGGTGGGCTGCTGTCTATGGGGTCGCAGAGAGTCGGACACGACTGAAGCAACTTAGCCGCAGCAGCAGCATACATAATCAGGTAATTGAATCATCACAATAACAGGAGAAGTTATATGATTTCACCAAGGAAACCACCCAGAAACTGAAAGAGCAAGGATTTCAAGTCAAAGAGCCACTAAATGGTATTAAATAATGGACAATCATTATGTTACATGATAGAGACCATTTTTTTAATATACAGTCTTTTAAAGTAGACCATTAAAAACATTGAACAGTTGTACAGTTCTTAAAATAATTGTCAAGCCCAATGTTGTTTGATCCTTAAAGCAGTCCTATGAAACAGATTTCATAATTGGTTTCATCTTTACAGATAAAAACAAGAAAATATAGAGATGGTAAATAACTTTCCCAGAATGTTAGGAACTTGCCCAAGAAGAAACTAGTAAAATGAAAACTGGCCTTGGACTCTAAAACATTTTTCTTTACAAACTTAGGAATCACATTTTATTTCTGTGGGGAGATGTAGGTGAAGGGGCAGGCTTATTGGGAAGGTATTTGTTTTTCCATCACATATAGTCAAATTTCAGGCATATCACAAACTTGATCACAATAGAATGTGGAAAATTCTGAAAGAGATGGGAGTACCAGACCACCTGACCTGCCTCTTGAGATATCTGTATGCAGGTCAGGAAGCAACAGTTAGAACTGGACGTGGAACAACAGACTGGTTCCAAATAGGAAAAGGAGTACGTCAAGGCTGTATATTGTCACCCTGTTTATTTAACTTATATGCAGAGTACATCATGAGAAACGCTGGACTGGAAGAAACACAAGCTGGAATCAAGATTGCCAGGAGAAATCTCAATAACCTCAGATATGTAGATGACACCACCCTTATGGGAGAAAGTGAAGAGGAACTACAAAGCCTCTTGATGAAAGTGAAAGAGGAAAGTGAGAAAGTTGGCTTAAAGCTCAACATTCAGAAAACGAAGATCATGGCATCTGGTCCCATCACTTCATGGCAAATAGATGGGGAAACAATGGAAACAGTGTCAGACTTTATTTTTGGGGGCTCCAAAATCACTACAGATGGTGACTGCAGCCATGAAATTAAAAGATGCTTACTCCTTGGAAGGAAAGTTATGACTAACCTACATAGCATATTCAAAAGCAGAGACATTACTTTGCCAACAAAGGTCAGTCTAGTCAAGGCTATGGTTTTTCCTGTGGTTGTGTATGGATGTGAGAGTTGGACTGTGAAGAAGGCTGAGCACTGAAGAAATGATGCTTTTGAACTGTGGTATTGGAGAAGACTCTTGAGAGTCCCTTGGACTGCAAGGAGATCCAACCAGTGCATTCTGAAGGAGATGAGCCCTGGGATTACTTTGGAAGGAATGATGCTAAAGCTGAAACTCCAGTACTTTGGCCACCTCATGCGAAGAGTTGACTCATTGGAAAAGACTCTGATGCTGGGAGGGATTGGGGGCAGGAGGAGAAGGGGATGACAGAGAACGAGATGGATGGATGGCATCACTGACTCGATGGACGTGAGTCTGGGTGAACTCCGGGAGTTGGTGATGGACACAGAGGCCTGGTGTGCTGTGATTCATGGGATCACAAAGAGTTGGACACGACTGAGCGAGTGAACTGAACTGAGTGCCTATCCAAATCGAATGTTCATTTAATCTATGATTTCTGACACAATTATCTGGATCAGGTGTTGTTGTTTCAGATGTATAGTGTAATGATTTGATACTCACTTATATCTATCTATCTATATGTATATATATAGAGAGAGAGATATAAATATAGTACAAAATAATCAACAATAAATCATTATAATCATACATAAACAATAAACAGTACCACCATGCATAATTTTTTTCTTTTTCATTAATAAAAATTTTAAAAATCTACTTTCATTCATTTTCAAATATGCAATACAGTATTCTTGGCTATGGGTTTCCTTAGTGGCTCAGGTGGTAAAGAATCTGCAATGCAGGAGGCGTGGGTTCTATCCCTGGGCCAGAAAAATCTCTGGGAGAAGGGAATGGCTACCCACTCCAGTATTCTCTCCTGGAGATTCCCATGGACAGAGGAGCCTGATGGACTACAGTCCACTGGATTTCAGAGTCAGACATGACTAAGCAACTAAACACTTTCACTTTTTGGACTAATTTTTGCTCTAGTCACTGTGCTACATCTTATTTATTTTATAACTGGAAACTTGGAAAGCATATTCCTATGCCAGTTATTATAATGTGCAACTAAAAGAGTTTTAATGGCATCAGATCAGTTCAGTTTAGTTCAGTTCAGTTGCTCAGTCATGTCCGACTCATTGCGACCCCATGTACTGCAGCACACCAGGCTTCCCAGTTCATCACCAACTCTTGGAGCTTACTCAAACTCATGTCCATTGAGTCGGTGATGCCATCCAACCATCTCATCCTCTGTTGTCCTCTTCTCCTCCTGCCTTCAATCTTTCCCAGCATCAGGGTCTTTTCTAATGAGTCAGGTCTTTGCATCAGGTAGCCAAAGTATTGGAGTTTCAGCTTCAACATCAGTCCTTCCAATGAATATTCAGGACTGGTTTCCTTTAGGATGGACTAGTTCGATCTTCTTGCAGTCCAAGGGACTATCAAGAATCTTCTCCAACACCACAGTTCAAAAGCATCAATTCTTTAGCACTCAGGTTTCTTTATAGTCCAAATCTCACATTCATACACGGATACTGGAAAAACCATAGCTGTGGCTAAATGGACCTTTGTTGGCAAAGTAATGTCTCTGCTTTTTAATATGCTGTCTAGATTGATCATAGCTTTCCTTCCAAGGAGCAAGTATCTTTTAATTTCATGGCTGCAATCACCATCTGCAGTGATTTTGCAGCCCCAAAAGTAAAGTCTGTCACTATTCCCACTGTTTTCCTATCTATTTGCCATGAAGTGATGGGACCATATGCCATGCTCTTAGTTTTCTGAATATTGAGTTTTAAACCAACTTTTTCACTGTCCTCTTTCATTTTCATCAAGAGGCTCTTTAGTTCCTCTTCACTTTCTGCCATAAGGGTGGTGTCATCTGCATATCTGAGGTTATTGATATTTTCCCCCCACAACCTTGATTTCAACTGTGCTTCATGCAGCCTGGTATTTTGCATGATGTACTCTTCATATAAGTTAAATAAGCAGGGTGACAATATACAACCTTGACATACTCCTTTTCCTGTTTGGAACCAGTCTGTTACATGTCCATTTCTAAATGTTGCTTCTTGGCCTGCATACAGATTTCTCAGGAGGCAGTCTGGTCTGGTAGTCCTGTCTCTTGAAGAATTTTCCAGTTTGTTGGGATCAACACAGTCAAAGGCTTTGGCATAGTCAATAAAGCAGAAATAGATGTTTTTTCTGGAACTCTCTTGCTTTTTCAATGATCCAACAGATGTTGGCAATTTGATCTCTGCTTCCTGTGCCTTTTCTAAATCCAGCTTGAACATCTGGTAGTTCACACTTCATATACTGTTAAAGCCTGGCTTGGAGAATTTTGAGCATTACTTTGCTGGCTTGTGAGATGTGTGCAGTTGTGCAGTAGTTTGAACATTCTTTGGCATTGCCTTTCTTAGGGATTGGAATGAAAAGTGATCTTTTCCATTCCTGTGGCCACTGCTGAGTTTTCCAAATTTGCTGGCATATTGAATGCAGCACTTTCACAGCATCATTTTTAGGAAATGAAATAGCTCAACTGGAATTCCATCACCTCCACTTTTGTTCATGGTGATGCTTCCCAAGGCCCACTTGACTTAACATTCTAGGATGTCTGGCTCTAAGTGAGTGATCACACCATCGTCGTTGTCTGGTCATGAAGATCTTTCTTGTATTGTTCTGTGTATTCTTGTCACCTCTTCTTAATATCTTCTGCTTTTGTTAGGTCTCTACCATTTCTGTCCTTTATTGAGCCCATCTTTGCATGAAATGTTCCCTTGGTATCCCTAATTTTCTTGAAGAGATCTCTAGTCTTTCCCATTTTATTGTTTTCCTTTATTTCTTTGCATTGTGATACATTTTAAGCCAATAATTATATAAAGCAACTATATAGATATTGCTTTAAGGAAACGAGATTAAGATGGTATATGGTATGGATAATAAATATATTATTTCAAGTTAATATTAATAAATTGATAAACAGTTCATATTACTGCCTGCATTTTTATGGTTGTACTCATTGAAATAAAGCAAAGTACCAAAGTAAGGGGAAACTATGCTTTTTCAGAGCCATTTGTTAAAAATGAAGAAAATATTACTGGATAATCTTGGACTACCAGCTGGTTGCTTTCCCTTCCTTTAAAAATCTGCAAGTTTCTTTCAAAGACATGATGTTGTTTCTAATCAAACACTTCCTCAAATATCACTCTCATGATACCGTTTACTCTAAATAAATGTGTCTCTCAGTATATCCCATATGGCAATATATATAGTGTTGCATATTTTAAAAGTGGGTCACAAGTAATTTATACTAGTTCTATGTATGTAAAATTCTCATGATGTTGTAATTGGTTTCATATTTCATAATATATTATTAACTGTCATCATATGAGAATTTTAAATTTTCCTTAATTAATATTGAGACATATTACTCCCAATCTATATCTTACTGTGTTATGTAAAGTTATTCATGTGTTATACAAAATTCATATGAGATATATTTATACATATATATCTTTTGAAAAGTACTAAAGCTAAGAATTAAGAGACTAACCTTTTTAAAAAAGCTATACTCTTTGACAACTCTGCTTTATTTTTACTTCAAATAGGAAAAAGTGTTCAAACGTCAAGAGAAAAAAAAAAGGTTTCTACTTGCAGGATGGCCTCTCTCTATTTAAAGATAATTATTTCACTCAAAGCTTTCTTGCAATTTTCATACTATCTCATCAACCAGTCAATAAAGAATTCTCTAGAGAGCTATAATTCCTTTTTGTTTTTTTCAACTGTTACATTTTTTTGTCTTCTAAATTGAGCCATTACTCACACTTTTGTAATGTAGGTCTTGATTTACCAAACTCAAATCCAGATGTTTGATATCTTTTCAATGCAGGTTCTCAGCACAGCATCTGTTTTACATTTTGGATCTGCAGTATAGAATCCATGGACACTTGGATAAGTTATATCTTCATTGATCTTTTATCATTTTTATATGGAATGAGAAAAAGCTTCATTTCATGTTTTCTTAAATGAGATATAAAATAAATTAGAAATTTTATACTAATTCTTATAGCAGGTAGGGTAATTGTACTTTGCAATACTTTTGTAAGTAACATGCATATTTTGTGTGAGTTACCTATCCCTTAATGAACAGAAAAATTGGAGTAGTCAACTCACTATTATCTTTAATTATTATGATTTTGAATAAATGTACAGTCTTTAAGCTTCAGTCTAAAAAAAAAAAACTCTAAAAAGAAAACAACCAAACAAAAGAACATAAAGAAAACAAACAATGGCTATAAAAGAAAAAAATCAATGAAATTTACAAATAAAATGCAATCAAGAAAAATGACAATAATAATGTATCAAATTGATAAACACCTTTAAAGTCTGATCAAAAAAAAGAGAGAACCCAAATGATCATCATCAAAGACCATAGACATGAAAACAATAATATTGTTTATAATGTTTGACAATAAACTTGAAACCATGTAAACAAATTACTCAAAGACCTTAAAACTCACTCAGTTCAGCTCAGATACTCAGTTGTGTCCAACTCTTTGTGACTCCATGCACTGCAGCACTCCAAGTCTCCCTGTCCATCACCAACTCCCGGAGTTCACTCAAACTCACGTCCATCGAGTCAGTGATGGCATCCAACCATCTCATCCTCTGTTGTCCCCTTCTCCTCCTGCCTTCAATCTTTCCCAGCATCAAGGTCTTTTCAAATGAGTCAGTTCTTCGATTAAGGTGGCCAAAGTACTGGAGTTTCAGCTTCAGCATCAGTCCTTCCAATGCATATTCAAGATTGGTTTCCTTTAGGATGAACTAGTTGGATCTCCTTGCAGTCCAAGGGACTCTCAAGAGTCTTCTTCAATACCATAGTCCAAAAGCATCAATTCTTTGGTGCACAGCTTTCTTTATAGTTCAACTCTCACATCTATAGATGACTACTGGAAAACCATAGTATTGACTAGACAGACCTTTGTTGGAAAAGTAATGTCTCTGCTTTTTAACAAAAGTGTTTTGTTTGTTTGTTTGTTTGTTTTTTAATAAAAACTCACTTAATCTAACTTTGATTTGTTATATATCTTATTAAAATATATCTATAATTTAAAAAACTAAAAATAAAATCTCAGATCCTGATGATATTCCACAGATTTTTCTTTATTTTTGAGAAAAAACTGGAAAGACTTCTTTAAAGTTTTTCCAATATTTAGCAAAGAAAAGCTAGTTGTATGTAGCCAACACAACCTTCTTACCAAAAGCTGAAAAGCTCTTTCCAAAACTCAGGATGAAACCATGTGATAAGCTCTTATGAACATAGAAGAAAAACTTAAAAAAAAAATCAATAATATATAACAAGAATAAAATATGATGATAAAATAGAGATTATTATTAAATAAAAGATAATCATTTTAAAATGTCATAATTTGCAACATTAACATATAAATGGAAATTTGTGATCACCAACACAGAAGAACTTCACAAATAAGCCAGTACCTGTTATCAATGGGAGAAAAAATCTTAGCCATACAAGGGAAAGTACATGGAAAAACAAATGTAATAATGAAGTACTGACTGCTTTCTCTCTGAGAACAGGGGAATTCACTATTAACACTTCTATTGAAAGAATATATAGTGATAGAGATCCTCAAAATTTCAATAAAGCAAGAAAATAAAAAAAATTCATACAAGATGTTAAAAAATATGAAACAACTGCGTTTTGATTTAAAAAAAATTAGCATTTGAGGTCTTACATGGAAAACTCATCTCCACACTTCTCCAAAATCATCCTTTGATTCGGGAGCAAATCTGTATTTATTTACTATGCAACAACAGACTGGTTCCAAATAGGAAAAGGAGTATGTCAAGGCTGTATACTGTCACCCTGCTTATTTAACTTATATGCAGAGTACATCATGAGAAACACTGGGCTGGAAGAAGCACAAGCTGGAATCAAGATTGCCGGGAGAAATATCAATAACCTCAGATATGCAGATGACACCACCCTTATGGCACAAAGAGAAGTGGAACTAAAGAGCCTCTTGATGAAACTGAGAGAGGAGAGAGAGAGAGAGGAAAAAAAAAAAAAAAAAAACGGACTTAAAACTCAACATTCAAAAAATGAAGATCATGGCATCTGGTCCCGTCACTTCACCTTAAGTAGATGGGGAAACAATGGAAACAGTGAGAGACTTTCTTTTCTTGGGCTCCAAAATCACTGCAGATGGTGACTACAGTTATTAAATTAAAAAACAAAAAACAAACTTGCTCCTTGGAAGAAAAGCAATGACACACATAGACAGCATATTAAAAAGCAAAGACATCACTTTGCTGACAAAGTTTCACTGTAGGCTATCATGCTCCTCTGTCCATGGGATTTTCCAGACAAGAGTACTGGACTGGGTTGCCATTTCCTTCTCCAGAGGATCTTCCCGACCCAGGGGTCTCCTACATTGTAGGCAGATGCTTTACTGTCTGAGGCACCAGGTAAGTATTTCTAGAGAAGGAAATGGCAAATGACTCCAGTATTATTGCCTGGAGAATCCCCATGGACAGAGGAGCCTGGCAGGCCATGGTCCATGGGGACTCAGAGAGTTGGACATGTCTGAAGTGACTAACCACACATGCACACAGGCTCTATTTCTAAATATAGTCCAGTTAAGAATTAGAGCTTCCACCAGTACTATTCAACATAGTTTTGGAAGTTTTAGCCACAGCAATTTGAGAAGAAAAAGAAATAAAAGGAATCCAGATTAAAAAAGAAGCAAAACTCTC
Organism: Bos indicus; assembly: GCF_029378745.1. Lineage (NCBI taxonomy): Eukaryota > Metazoa > Chordata > Mammalia > Artiodactyla > Bovidae > Bos > Bos indicus. The sequence continues at coordinate 7,692,326 of NC_091771.1, forward strand.
ACTGTTTGCAGATGATATGATCCTCTACATAGAAAACCCTAAAGACACCACCAGAAAATTACTAGAGGCAATCAATGAATATAGTAAAGTTACAGGACATAAAATTAACACACAGAAATTCCTTTCATTCCTATACATTAATAATGAGAAAACAGAAAGAGAACTTAAGGAAACAATTTCATTCACCATTGTGATGACAAAAATAAAATACTTAGGAATAAATCTACTTAAAGAAACAAAAGACCTATATATAGAAAGCTGTAAAACACTGATGAAAGAAATCAAAGATGACCCAAATTGATGGAGAAATATACCATGTTCACGGATCAGAAGAATCAATATAGTGAAAATGAGTATACTACCCAAAGCAATCTATAGATTCAATTCAATCCCTATCAAGCTACCAATGATATTTTTCACAGAACTAGAACAAGTAATTTCACAATTTGTATAGAAATACAAAACAACAACAACAAAAAAACAAAACAACAACAAAAAAACCCTCAAATAGCCAAATCAATCTTGAGAAAGAAGAATGGAATTGGAGGAATCAATCTGCCTGACTTCAGACTATACTAGAAAGCTACAGTCATCAAGACAGTATGGTACTGGCACAAAGATAGAAATATAGATCAATGGAACAAAATAGAAAGCCCATAGATAAACTCATGCACCTATGGACACCTTAACTTTGACAAAGGAGGCAAGAATATACAATTAATTAAAGACAATCTCTTTAACAAGTGGTGCTGGGAAAACTGGTCAACTGCCTGTAAATGAATGAAATTAGAACACTTTCTAACACCATATACAAAAATAAGCTCAAAATGGATCAATGATCTAAATGTAAGACCAGAAACTATAAAATTCCTAGAGGAGAACATAGGCAAAACAAACTCTGACATATCACAGCAGGATCCTCTGTGATCCATCCCCCAGAGTAATGGAAATAAAAGCAAAAATAAACAAATGGGTCCTCATTAAACTTAAAAGCTTTTGCACAACTAAGGAAACTATAAGCACAGTGAAAAGACAGCCTTCAGAATGGGAGAAAAAAATAGCAAATGAAGCACCTGACAAAGAATTAATCTGAAAAATATACAAGCAGCTCAATACCAGAAATATAAGTGATCCAATTAAAAAATGGGCCAAAGAACTAAACAGACATTTCCCCAAAGAAGACATACAGATGGCTAACAAACACATGAAAAGAGGATCAACATCACTCAGTATCAGAGAAATGCAAATCAAAACCACAATAAGATACCATCTCACGCTGGTCAGAATGGCTGCTATCCAAAAGTCTACAAGCAATAAATGCTGGAGAGGGTGTGGAGAAAAGGGAATCCTCTTATACTGTTGGCGGGAATGCAAACTAGTACAGCCACTATGGAGAACAATGTGAAGATTCCTTAAAAAACTGGAAATAGAACTGCCAGAAATGCCACTGAGAGAATAGCAATGAAACATGTATATTAACATATGTGAAATAGATGACCAGTCCAGGTTCGATGCATGAGACAGGGTGCTCAGGGCTGGTGCACTGAGACAACCTTGAGGGAGGGGATAGGAGGGAGGTGGGAGGGAGTTCAATATGGGGGGTACATGTACACCCATGGCTGATTCACGTCAATGTATGGCAAAAACCACTACAATATTGTAAAGTAATTAGCCTTTGATTAGAATAAATTAATTAATTAAAAAAAGAATTAGGACTTCAACATATGCATTTTGGAGGGACACAATTCAGTCCACAAGAGCTATAAAAATTTTTGTTGTTTTCTAAGATTGTAAAGAATCATATAAATTAAATTCCTACTTATTTAAATGGTCATAATCCTATTTTTCACCCACTCCAGTATTCTTGCCTGGGGAATTCCAGGGACGGGGGAGCCTGGTGGGCTGCCATCTATGGGGTCACACAGAGCTGGACACGACTGAAGTTACTTAGCATAGCATAGCATAGCATAGCAATCCTATTTTTCAGGTACTGTGCTACTCTGTCAGGGTGGAGTAAAGGGCAGAATGGAAATGTTCAGTGGCATCTTGCAACTGATAGCAGAGGAGAAAAGATTGTTTTTAACCAAATCTAGTGATATCATGAAATTTGTGTTTATTCTTACAGGTTTGGTGATTTCATGGTGAGAGAAAAGGATGTTCTCACATATTGGTTTATATTTATATTTTAAAATAAAATATAAGGTTATGAGAATGAAAAGGGGCAGCGTTAGTGGTATAATAACAAGGGCAATTAGGACAGTACAGAGAACTAGAAAACCAGTATCCTTGAGATGACAAGATTAAAAAAAAAAAAGAAATATATGTATACTTATGGCTGATTTGCATTGTTGTATGGCAGAAACTAAAACAAGATTATATGTAAAGCAATTATCCTCCAATTAAAAATATATTAAAAAAGAAATATCATAACATTGTGATTATCATTGAAAAAACAGTTAAATTACCATAAATTTAAAATGATTATAAATTTAAACTGTGGCTCTATTTTATCACATGGAAGGACAAAGTGGACAAAACTAAAAATAATAACAATAATGATGGTGATAGCAGAAACTATGAGATGCTTTGCAGACACTATGGTAAAAAGCTTTTACTGAATTATTTCTTTTTATAGTAGTTCTATGAAGAATCTACCCTTATTATTAATATTATCATTTGGTGGTTGAACAAACTGAAGCCTACAAAGGTTTGAATATTTCTCCAAATTATAATTAATCTTAAATAGGAACACAGGTAGTCTGACTTCTTCAAAACAAAATTCTTATGCCCTTCACTGTTTTTTACATGGTCAGAATTTTGGCAGGTGCATGTGATATGACATCAGAGATATAATAAAATGAAATCATCCACAGGAGCATTTGAAAAGATAAATCATGCAGTATTTGCTAGATGATGTTGGGAATAAACACCACAGAAAGATTAAATAAGGAAAGTCAAAGTTTTTCAGTATAATACAGAAGAAGAAAAGGTGATATGGAGTACTTGAGTAAGCCAATGGGAATGCAGGAAAGGAGGTGTGCCTGCATATTTTGGTGTTTAAATTATAGATTGGTGACACTATTTTTGAAGAAAAACAAAATTTATGATTACTGTAATCAGTTAGTGAGGATGGTGAGGAGAAAGTTATTGGAAAACATGATGTAAGAAATCCTCGCTGCCAAAACCCACAGACCAGGACATTCAAGGATTATTAATGAACATCACATGCAACAACACTATTGTCAGGATTTGATGTGTCATCCATACTCCAGTTAACAATGATATATAGGTTGGGAAGTTGATAATCCAATATTGATAAGGTGCTAAAAATATATTTTTCTTTATATACTGGGTAGAGGAGAAATGATAAGGAAGCAGAAGAGAGTATCAAAGACATCTCTACTCTTGCTCCTAATTGTTAAGGATTTGAATAAAGCAATATTTCACTTGGTGATTAGGGAAGAAGCAGTGTCCTCTGGAAATGGTAAGGTTGTTGTTGGTTTTTTTTTTGTCACACCAAATAGCGTGCAGGATCTCAGTTTCCCAACCAGGAATCAAACCTGGGCCATGACAATGAAAGCTCCGAATCCTGACCACGAGGGAATCCCCTGGTCAGATTTTATTTAAAGTAATAAGGTAAAGGAACTATTCCGAGAATGGGGTTATGGATATAGTGTAGACAGATCATAGAATGGGCATTGCAAGAGGTTAGTTGAAGGCTGGAGAAGGAAAGTAGTCATGAAATGCAGAGTAAAGGAGAAAAGTTGAAATGAGCAAGTGTTTCACAAGTGAATACACAATGGATTAAAAACATAACTTGCATGACAACTGGAAAATAGCAAACAGCATAAAATATTAATGTTAGGTATGCTGATATTAACCTTAAAGGTCTTTTAGAATGTGCTCTATAGGCATTTTAAAGACTGTAGCTATGATTTTGAAATGAAATCTATCAAACATGATATAGGCTTTTGATGTTGATATTAATTTTCTTCTTTGTTTGCTAGTATTGGCATGTGTGATAATGATAACATTGTTCAAAAGCAATAAGAAAGCAAGGATGAGTTATATTATCCCTCTTACTGAGCTTGGGAATTGAAGCTGGTGTTGTTGTTCAGTCACTAAGTTGTGTCCAACTCTTTGCAACCCATGAACTGCAGCAGCATGCCAGATTCCCTGTCCTTCACTCTCTATTGGATTTTGCTCAAACTCATGTCTGTGGAGTCAGTGATGCCGTCCAACTATCTCATCCTCTGTTGTCTGTTTCTCTTCCTTCCCTCAGTGTTTCCCAGCAACAAAGTCTTTTCCAGTGAGTCGGCTCTGGAGTTAGCAAAATCTAAAAAGATGCATTTTCTGGTTCATTCCTTCAGGAATGACAATATATTTTCTCTCAATGTCCTCTAGTGTGGTAGGAAGTACTCCACTTGACAACTTCATACTCATTGCAGGATAGTCTCAGGTCTTGATTTCCTTTACCTCTGCATTTGAGTGATACTGCCGAGGTATATATGAATTACATACTTTTTAGACTTGACTGAATTAATTTATAAAATGTTACACTGAGAAATGTCCTAACAGTTTTCTTCCCAATTAGAAATCTCCCAGGATTTTTAATTCTCGTGCTTTGTAGTTTCTCTAGTGAAAGTGAAAGTTGCTCAGTCATGTCCGACTCTTTGTGACCCCATGGACTATACAGTCCATGGAATTCCCTAGGCCAGAATACTGGAGTGGGTAGCCTTTCCCTTCTCCAGGGGATCTTCCCAATCCAGGGATCAAACCCAGGTCTCCCACATTGCAGGCAGATTCTTTGCCAGCTGAGCCACAAGGGAAGCCCAGGAATACTGGAGCAGCTTGCCCATCCCTTCTCCAGAGGATCTTCCCCACCCAGGAATTGAACCAGGGTCTCCAGCATTGCAGGTGGATTCTTTACCAATTGAGCTATCTCGAGAGAGATTCTTATTTTGACTTTTATTCCCTCATTCATCATTAAGATCCCTGTATTTGCTTTCTATAATTATTTTCCCAGGTTGAATCCATGAGGAAATATATACAGATAAATCACAATAGTGGCTGAAATTGTACCACTGCTTATGTTTTTATAAATGCATTACCACATAAGATATAATTTCAAATATTTCATATATTTTTTCCATTTGTTCTTCATATTAACTGCTAATGATTTATTAATTCATTCATCCATCCTGTAAGTATTTAATGGATGTTATATGTTTGCTACTCTACCAGTTGCTGTGGATTAGAAGATAAATAATAGATGATCACTACCCTCAAAGAAGCAGCTCTTGTAAACACATAATGTAATCAATGTAACAAGAGAATTAGATACAGAGGGTACAATGTTAACACAGAGAAAAAGAATGATGTTCTATATATATAGTAGTATAACTCAGCAATGTTTTTGAGAAAGAATTGATGTTGAAATGAGGTTTTGAAATAGGAATAATCTTTTACCATATATACCTAAAGAGATAAAAGCCAGTACGGACCAAAACTTTTGAAGACATGGGGGATCCACAAAATTGCAAGGAATTGCAAACACCTTTGTCCTACCGGCTGGATGGTTGGTATTATTTCCCAATAATATACATACCATGATAACAAGTTGAAGTTATTTCTTGAAGTGGTTGGAAGTTTTTTTTTCTCTAGAAATTCATTTTGTAGTGCAGAGCCATAAGAGTGGGAAAATAATCAGACTTATGAGTAATTTGTTTTGCTTCCAATTTTGTATAATCTTCAGATAAAAGATTGGTTTTCTGAATGAATTAAAAAGGTACGATATGAAGAATTATTTTAAATGTCCATTATAGTTTATATACTTTTAATAAATTTTTTGCTTGATTTTTTTAAAGTTGTATCCTTTGAATTCTATACAGACCAGTAGATAGATACCTATAGATAGATAGACAGACTTCCTTGGTAGCTCAGCTGGTAAAGAATCCGCTTGACATTCAGGAGACACCAGATGGATTCCTGGGTCTGCAAGTTCTTCTGGAGGAGGGGAATATTCTTGCTGGAGGATCCCCATGGACAGAGGAGCCTGGCAAACTACAGTCTGTGGGGTCACAAGTGTTGGAGCCGACTGAATGACTAAGCACAGCACAGCAGATAGATAGGCAGATGCATAGACAGATTGATAGAATTCTTCTGTACATCATTAACCAAGACAGCCTAATTTTTCACTCAACTTGATTAAATTTTAGATAGTTTTCTTCCTGACTTAGGTCACTTTATTATTCTTAGAGCATCAACCCTAGAGACCTTGCAGCTGTAAATTCTTTCTCTGTTCCTTTGAGAGAAAAGTTTTCTACAACCCAGGATAGTCTTTTGCGAGAATCTGGGAGACTTTTCTTTGAAATATAAGCATCAAGAAAGATAGAGTGCCTATCTTCCTTTCTCTGTGGAAGAATAGGAGCCTTACTTCAATAAGTGCCAATTAATAAACACAGATTGCCTTAACAGACAGAACAACCTCCCACCTAAAACCCTTCATACTTCCCTATTAGCTAACCCCAGTGCTTTTAAAATTCCTTGTCTTTCAGGGGAATTCAGGGTCTTTCACATATTGCAATGGTCTTGAATAAAATTTTCCATGTGATTTAACTCCATCCAATGCAATTTCTCTGTTTTTTTTTTTTTAATTAAAAATAAAAAGATACATTTCTTTGCCAACAAAGCTCTGGTGTGCTGCAGACCATGGTGTCACAAAAAGTCGGATATGACTAAGCAACTGGACTGAACTGAATGTAATTTCTCTAGGTTAAACCTAGAAGACTATGAATTTAAAACCTAGGTAAAATTCTTTCAATCCATCTGATTCCTTTTACATACAATGGATATATATTGCAGAAAATGGAATATTCTTTCATGATTTTCCTGTCTTCATAAAGATTTTATTGGTTAAATTGTAGTAACTGCCTCCAGTGTACTCTGCAGATTATATTTACAATACTTAAGCATTACCTGTTGTAGTTAAAGTTCTTCAATAACAGGAAACATGACTTAAATTTCCTCCAATCCATCATTTTACCTTGAAAAGAATGTTGAAAGAAGCAAGCATTTAATAACTGTTTGCATAGCAGGGAAATTCTTATAACAGTCAATGCATGGATGAGGAAAATCATGGGACTAGAAAACAGGTGAAATTCCCACTAAATACAATTATGGAGACTATTTCCTGTGATTATAGTCATGATGGTTAACATTTAGCTATGTCTATACAATTTCAGAAAATTGAGTTGATCATCATATGGCAGATTTGACTTACTAAAATTCACATACACACACAGATGCTCATGCATGAGCACACACATACACAATCAAAGAAATATTCCTATGATTATAATGCCTTTGTTTAATATACAGATGTGTCCTTCTAAAAGATGTGTATCTATATTTATATCTAAGTAAATATAGCTCAATATACATGAAAACTTGAAACTGCAAACTAGTTTGCTGCTGCTGCTGCTAAGTCGCTTCAGTCCTGTTCGACTCTGTGTGACCCCAGAGACGGCAGCCCACCAGGCTCCCCCGTCCCTGGGATTCTCCAGGCAAGAGCACTGGAGTGGGTTGCCATTTCCTTAAGTGATTACTTATACAGAATTTGAAAGATATTCTTATCTTCACACATCACCAAATGATTTACCATTAAGTACGTCTAAACAGAAGCATACACTACTGCACTTAACTCTTTTATGGATCATTAACTCTTTGGCCAGTGGATATATGATAAATGGTCAGTAGCAATTAATATCAAAATAGAAAAAGATAAAACTAATCGTATATATAAAGTTTTTCACTTATAGGGACTTTGTTTACAGAAACATTACTCATAAGAAATTCATATTTTTAGCAACAAAGAAAATGTGTATTCTACTGGAAAGTTTTTTAAGAACTTATTTTGGAATTACTTATTTTTTTAAAAAGAAAATTATTTGTGTAAGTTGTCTTACACAAATTTGTGTAAATTGCTTAAGTTGTGTGGAGTTAACACAAGTAATCCTATAAAGGAATTGTGGCTTGAACTGTGGCTACCAATTCAAGCCACAGAATCATAAATTCCACTCATAACTTAAAAGTGGCTCTGAGAAAGGGATAGAGTCAAGATATATTTATAACAAAAATAAAAACTTCAAAAAATATATTTTATAAAAATATACTATGAACCTGGTATTTTTACAGTAACTCCTCTGATTAGGGATTGCTATTCCTTTTGTACAGACATGAAAATGGTCTCAGAATGTTTAAAGGTACATCTCAAGACTCATAACTAGTCCATAGTAGACCGTGAAAGCAAACAGGGATCTACTGGCCTCCAATGACTGTGCAACACTTTCAGTAATTCTCTGAAACCTAAAGTCGTATTATATAAAGACACAAGACATCTGTCAAACAGTGACTTCAAGTGAAGAATGTGCATAGAATCTGAAATGGACCCTTATTTTTAGCACAGGGAGCTACCGTGATTCAATTTCTAATTCCTATATTCTCACAGCAAGAAGACAAGAAATGTGAAAACAGAAAACATTACTATTTCTCCAATTCCAAATCCCTAAAATGTATTTCTTTTTTTCCTACATTTTTCCTTATTCCAATGTTTTATCACAAACATTGCTTTTTATTTAGGTAATTTGAAAAGGTGAAATAAATTAGCTTTCAAAAATGCATTTATATCTGGTCAGAATTGCTGTGTTGTGGCTATTTCCACTTGGGTTATGTGTAGCAATCCATTCACATCTGGGGAAAATATTTATAATATTTAATTCTCAATAATTATGTAAAGGTGTAAAAAAACAAACATCAGAGAAACAAACTTAAGTAAGCATCAACATTATTAACTAGTAAATTTGAAGTCTGATTGTAATCAGACTTATTAAATTGGAACCAGTCTGCTTTCCACTGTAGGAGAACTAGGTGTCTAAACATGGTCTAAAAATGGAGATGAAGTGAAGATAACTGGATAAAACTCTAAAGAGATTTTTAGACAGACACATAAAAAATAGTTGATGAAGTAAATTCTCAATTCTCAGTAGTTTATTTTTTAATACACTAAATTATATAATCTTCAATTTTTTGAAAAAAAAAAAAGTGGTATCTGAAGAAAAACAATTTCAAGAAATTTGTTGGTAAAATAAAATACACCATCTAACTTAAGTTGATAACCATACAGAGAGAGGAGCAAGATGGTGAAGTATGTAGACCCTGCCTATGTGCTCAGTCACTTCAGTCATGTCCAACTCTTTACAACCGAGGGACTGTGGCCTGCCAGGCTCCTCTGTCCACAGATTATCCAGGCAAGAATACTGTAGTGGGTTGCCATTTCCACTCCAAACCAGGGATCAAACACCCATCTCTTACATCTCCTGCATTGGCAGGCAGGTTCTTTACCACTAGCACCACCTGGGAAGCCCGGGAGACCCTAAGCTCACACGCTTCCACAGATACAAAAGAATTATAATTATTTACAAAGCAACTACCAGTGAGAACAAACTGAGGACTAGGAGAAAAGATCTCCACAATTCAGTTCAGTTCAGTCACTCAGGCATGTCTGACTCTTTGCGAGCCCATGGACTGCAGCACGCCAGGCTTCCCTGTACATTACCAACTCCCGGACTTGCTCAACTTGCTCAAACTCATGTCCATTAAGTCGGTGATGCAATCCAAACATTTCATCCTCTGTCATTCCCTTCTCCTTCTGCCTTCAGTCTTTCCCAGCATCAGGGTCTTTTCCAAGGAGTCAGTTCCTCACATCAGGTGGCCAAATTATTGGAGTTTCAGCTTCAGCATCAGTCCTTCCAATGAGCACCCAGGACTGATCTCCTTTAGGGTTGACTGGTTGGATCTCCTTGCAGTCCAAAGGACTCTCAAAAGTCTTCTCCAACACGACAGTTCAAAAGCATCAATTCTTCAGTGCTCAGTTTTCTTTATAGTTCAACTCTCATATCCATACATTGCTACTGGAAAAACCATAACTTTGACTTTCCTTGTACTAAGTGAAAAATACATTACGTCCAATACAGGAGACCTAGGTTTGATTCCTGGGTAGGGAACATTCCCTGTAGAAGCAAGTGGCAACTCACTCCAGTATTCCTGCCTGGAGAATCCCATGAACAGAGGTACCTGGCAGGCTACAGTCCATGGGGTCTCAAGAGTTGGACATGACTTAGCGACTAAAACACCATCACCACCACTGTAAAAACCATAGCTTTGACTAGATGGACCTTTGTTGCCAAAGTAATGTCTCTACTTTTTAATATGTCATCTAGGTTGGCCATAATTTTTCTTCCAAGGAGCAAGCGTCTTCTAATTTCATGGCTATGGTCACCACCGCATTGATTAAGGAGCCCAAGAAAATAAAGTCTGTCACTGTTTCCACTGTTTCTCCATCTATTTGCCATGAAGTGATGGGACCAGACGCCACGGTCTTTGTTTTCTGAATGTTGAGTTTTTTTTTTTTTTTTAATGCCCTCCCTTTGAGGGCCTGTCTGCTGTCCTTAGGTCTCCGGCAAAGCACGGATTCGCACCCTGACTCACTTCGTGAATGTTGAGTTTTAAGCCAACTTTTCAATCTTCTTTACTTTCATCAAAAGCCTCCTTAGTTCTTCTTTGTTTTCTGCCATAGAGGTGGTGTCATCGGGTTATCTGATATTATTGATATTTCTCCCTGCAATCTTGACTCCAGCGTGTGCTTCATCCAGCCTAGCATTTCTCATGATATCCTCCGCATATAAGATAAATAAGCAGGGTGACAATGTACAGCCTTGACATACTCCTTTCCTGATATGGAACCAGTCTGGTGTTCCATGTCCAGTTCTAATTGTTGCTTCTTGACCTGCATACAGATTTCTCAGGAGGCAGTAAGGTGGTCTGATACTCCCATCTCTTAAAGAATTTTCCAGTTTTTTGTGATCCACACAGTCACAGGCTTTGGCAAAGTCAATAAAGCAGAAGTAGATGTTTTTCTGGAACTCTCTTGCTTTTTCAGTGATCCCATGGAGTTGGCAATTGATCTCTGGTTCCTCTGCCTTTTCTAAATCCAGCTTGAACATCTGGTAGTTCATGGTTCATGTACTGTTGAAGCCTGGCTTGGAGAATTTTGAGCATTACTTTATTCACATGTGAGATAAGTGCAATTGTGTGGTAGTTTGAACATCCTTTGGCATTACCTTTCTTGGGATTGGAATGAAAACTGACATTTATCAGTCCTATGGCCACTGCTTAGTTTTCCAAATTTACTGACATATTGAGTGCAGCGCTTTCACAGTATCATATTTTAGTATTGAAATAGCTTAACTGGAATTCCATCACCTCCACTGGCTTTATTCATAGTGATGCTTAGTAAGGCCCACTTGACTTCTTATGCCACAACTAAAGATATAAAGGAGCCACAACAAGATGGATAGGGTGGGTGGAGACTGGGTACAGTGAAGATCCAACCCACAATATCAGCTGGGTAACCTATAAATGAAACGATGACAACAATAACAGAGGTCCTCCTCAAGGAGCAAGGCTCTGAGCCCCACATCGGAGTCCCCAACCTAAGGGTCCTACATCATGAAAAACAGCCCCCAGAATGTCTGCCTTTGAGGATCAGTAAAACTTGCATGCAGGGGAGCTGGATTGCTGTAGGAAACTGAGACTCCCTTCATAAAGAGAAGAAAAATCAAAATGCAAAAATCTCATGTGATCCAGAACCCACTCAGAGGCAATAATTTAGAAGGAACCAGTGACAGACTCACTTGATGATTTTGGAGAAGCCTCCCCAAGAGGCAAGATGTCAACTGGACTTGCCTTGGGGACATAGACATTGGTGGTAGCCATTGGGGGAGCTTGACCAGTGAGGAGGACATAGTACTGGCAGGCACCATTTTGGAGTGTTGTGTAGAGTTAATGCTGGGACCCAGCCTCTCAATCTAGTCTGTTAACCTCAGTTCCAGGACCCCAAAACAAAGAAATCAGCCATTCTTAGAGCACCCTGCCCCACCCACCAGCAGGTCAGCACAACCCTTGAATTTTCTTGTCTCCAGCCCAGGCTGCTAGTAAGTTGACTCAAGCACTAAGCTCAGACATTGTTGTCAGTCTCCCTGGGTCCCAGCACTGCCAACCAGTGGGACACAATCTGCTTTGGGGCTACCTAGGTCATGAAACCTCGGAGAAGGCAATGGCACCCCACTCCAGTACTCTTGCCTGGAAAATCCCATGGATGGAGGAGCCTGGTGGGCTGCAGTCCATGGGGTCACTAATAGTCAGACACGACTGAGCGACTTCACTTTCACTTTTCACTTTCATGCATTGGAGAAGGAACTGGCAACCCACTCCAGTGTTCTTGCCTGGAGAATCCCAGAGATGGGGGAGCCTGGTTGGCTGCCGGCTATGGGGTCCCACAGAGTTGGACACAACTGAAGCGACTTAGCAGCAGCAGCAGCAGGTCATGAAACCAGCCATGCCAGGACCTGTCCTTGCTCACCAGTAGTCTCCGCACAAAGCAGGTTCTAGAAGGCCAGCTGGCTGGAGACCAGCCCTGGCTACAAACTTATCTACAGCAATTTGGCCCAGTCACAATAGAAGAAGTAACTTAGGCCTCATGAGGGGTGTCCCTAGATCATATATCCTGCAATGTGGGAGACCCAGGTTCGATCCATGGGTTGGGAAGATCTCCTGGAGAAGGGAATGGGAAAACCACTCCAGTATTCTTGCCTGGAGAATTCCATTGACAGAATAGTCTGCCAGGCTACAATCCATGGGGTCGCAGAGCTGTACACAGCTGAGTGACTAACATAAGGTTTTTATCAAACACTGAAATCTATTTAAATGTCAAAGAGTGTTCCTATATATATATATATATATCACTTGAGCCACACTAAATTATATGGTGATGAATATTTTGTGTGCAAATAATAGCTGTATAATAAGTCCTAATGAACCTTTTGTCTCAAGATGTCACCTACTACTCCTAATAGGTGTTATCTGGATAAACAACAACAAAACAGTTGCTTTACACTGTGCTCAGTCCAGATTATTTTTCTCCTTTCCACTTATTTTACTCCTTTCCACTTATTTTGCCTTAGAAACTAAAAGAATCTGCATTTAGAGTATCCTATATAAAATATAATCATAAGTGGAAAATATTTTAAAATAACAAACTAGTTATATAGCAGTATGCTTATAAAAATTTGTTTTTAATTTACTTTTATAAAGATACTTTTTTATCAGCACAACTGAACACTAAGTACCTTTATTTATTTATTTTAATTTTATTTTATTTTATTTAACTTTACAATATTGTATTGGTTTTGCCATATATCAAAATGAATCTGGAACAGGTATACATGTGTTCCCCATCCTGAACCCTCCTCCCTCCTCCCTCCCCATACCATCTCTCTGGGTTGTCCCAGTGCACCAGCCCCAAGCATCCAGTATCGTACATCAAACCTGGACTGGTGACTCATTTTATATATGATATTATACATATTTCAATGCCATTCTCCCAAATCATCCCACCCTATCCCTCTCCCACAGAGTCCAAAAGACTGTTCTATATATCAACCTAGATGTCCATCAGCAGATGAATGGATAAGAAAGCTGTGGTATATATATACAATGGAGTATTACTCAGCCATTAAAAAGAATACATCTGAATCAATTCTAATGAGGTAGGTGAAACTGGAGCCTATTATACAGAGTGAAATTAGCCAGAAAGAAAAACACCAATACAGTATACTAACACATATATATGGAATTTAGAAAGATGATAACAATAACCCTGTGTACGAGACAGCAAAAGAGACACTGATGCATAGAACACTAAGTACCTTTAGTATATAAAAATCATTATGTCATAAGAGCCAGAAAAACTGGACCCTTATTTAAGCCTGTCTTAGAATACACATATAGTCTAAACAAGGTTTGTAAATTTTAAAACTGTTTCCTTATCTATAAGAAGAGAACAGTATTATATGACTTCTAATTAGGATAATTTTATATTTGAGATAATAATGCATACATCAAAATTATGAGGATTAAAACATTCATACTGGGTATTTATTTTTTTATTATAGAATATTCTACATCTAAGAAAGTAGAGTCATTTTCATAAATCCTGTCAGGTTTCATAAATCCATAAATTCTGTCAAACTTAAGCAATCATCAACTTATATGCAATTTTGGTTTATCTATACACTTACTATTTCTCAATTTTCACATTATTTTAAAGCAAGTTCTATGTATCATACGTTCTTAACTCAGAAATATATTGCCATATAGCCATATCTTCCCATTTTAGGGAGGGTAACTTTTACATGGGAGGTTTATGTCTTGCTTTCAGGGAGAAAAGGGAAGGTCTGAGTTCTTTCTTGCATCTGCGACTTTTCAAGTGCTTTTAGCTCAAAATTATCCTCATGTTAAAGTGTCATATTTGGAGGTGGCATATTCTGTCACCTTTCCAATGTATTTTCCTCATCAAATAGGAATTCACATGGAAAGACAGGCTAAATGCTTGAGTTGTCCCTTTTCTGGCCAACTTTCAAATTCATAGGCTATTTACTTAACAGGTTACTTACTGCAACTTTGTCCATTGAATTGTTATCATTGTTGCTATTTTATCTTTATGAACCTATGATATTAATCACATTTGATGTATTTTAATACTTTACAGTTGTTAGTCTTATGAGGCTCACATTTTTTATTTGATCAAAGACAACATCTTCAAGTTGGTTCCCACATCCTTTTGAAATACTATTTGTTAATTTTGGAAACTACCATATTTTCTGGCATGACAGATCTTGCATGTATTCTGCCTAGGTTCTGTAACCAGCACTGTACAAGCAGCCCTGAAATCCTGCTTGGAGAAACGCTTCTCAGAGATCACAGCCTACGAACTAATAATGTTCATATTAACTAGGTTGATCCTGAGATCTAGTCCTTTCCATTAGAAAGAAGAAGCTAATAAATTCATAATCTTTATGAGATAAAGTCATCATGAATTCATACTTCCAATTCAGTTTTGGTCAACAAAGACCCTTGTTGCTATTGTTATTGTTCAGTCACTCAGGCATGTCAAGACTCCTTGCAACCTCATGGACTACAGCATGCCAGACTTCCCTGTCCTTCACTATCTCCCAGAGTTTGCTCAAACTCATGTCCTTTGAGTCAGGGATGGACTTAACCATTTATAGCTATTTCTAATTTATCCCATCCGAAAATCTGGTCCTCAGCACCATCAACATAATTATTTGCTTTACCATGCTATACAAATGCAACTTTATTAGTTACAATCTAACACTATCTGTAAACATAATGATCTTAAAATAACAATACCGACACTATTTCCAACTTCATGACTAAGATCAAGTTAAGATTTTCCTTTTGCTTTAATTTGTTTCTGTTGTCCCTTGGGTAACTTTGAGTGTTTGAAGACATTTGAAATAATTTTTCTATTAGCTGTCCTAAGCAATGACTATACAAATACTCATTTATATACTTTAGATTTCAAATTGTAAGCAGATATTTTAAAGAAAAGTTTCTTATGTTGAAATGTAAAATAAGTATATGGTTACAATGTTAAATATACATAGTGGCCCAAGAACCAGCATCTGCTTGTACAAATGTATATTTCTAAAAATGTTACTGGATTCTATTTGCTAGTATTTTGTTTAAAATTTTACTTCAGTTTTCTTAAGTGAAATTGGCCTTTTGTGATGCAATATTTTTATGTTTAAAGATGAATACTCCAGTTATTTATCTAAAAGAATTTGGAAACTTTAAATTTTGTATCTATGCTCTAACGAAGTTAGAGTAGCACATTATTATTTAACTTTTAAAGCAGTGACAAAATGACCCTTTGAAAATGTCTGGGCCAGGTGGCTTTTGCCATTGATCGCTTTAGCTATTTTTTTTCTTTAATTTCCCTTGTGTTTTGATCTTTTTTAGATTTATAGACTAGAATTATTGTCTGTAAGTTGTCATTTTCTATAAAATTATCCATTTAATGAAGATTTTCAGAGGTATTTACACAAAGTTGTGTGAAAACCTCTATGAGTATTTTTTCATGTACTTAGTTTTGATGTTTGTCCTTGTCATGTCTAATCTTTTTTGATTTTCTGTATTTTTTCCTGGTTAGATTGACTAAAGTCTTGTTGACATTTTTATCTACCCCTAATACTAAACATTTAATTTTCATACACAATTCAGGAGACAAACCTACATTTGAATCCTGACTTGTTTACTTGTATTTAGTTAGATTATTTAAATTCTCTAAACTTCTTTATCTGTAATATACACACATTGTGAAGATTTAAATAAATAAAGTTAAAATTATTAGGTCAAAAATTGATATCAGGTAAATGATATTCACTCTCATTATTAGTAATTGCTTATAACAAAATCTTTTTCACTTATCTATTTTTAGTTATTTTAGCAGAACCACTTATTGGTTGTACTAAAATATATAATGATTGCCTTATTTAGAACAGCTGTACAGTTAATGGAGGTAGGATAAACCACTTCATAATGTTAGCATTGTTGAAATCATGATCATTATAGTTCTGAGTGGTCAGATCTATAGAGTTGGTCATAATGATAATTTTGTATTTAAATTTTGGCGTCTTTTCCTTGAAACATAATAATTGAAAATTCCTGCTTTTTGTTTAATTATCATTCAACACAAATTAAAAGAAGCAAAAAAAGATGAATTAAAATTACAAAGGCCAACAAAAGAAATGATGGTGAAATAATTTTCTTATCCTATTTTTATATATTTAATATTTGAAATACCAATATCTACTTTGATACTATCTAATCAAAGAGTGAATTTTTAAATAGAGGGAAGAGAACACCAAAAACACTCTACAAACTAAGGAGAGAAAATAATTTTTATCCCCACCTAGCAGCATCTTAGAAAATAAACAGATTAAGTACTTGGGTAAAATCACACAGTAAAATTTTCAATATCTATCTAATTAGAATTATTAGGGACTATACTAACTACTGGAGAAAGCACTGGCACCCAACTCCAGTATTCTTGCCTGGAAAATCCCATGGTTGGAGGAGCCTGGTGGGCTACAGTCCATTGGATCGCTAAGAGTCAGACACGACTGACTTTTCAACTTCACTGTCACTTTTCACTTTCATGCATTGGAGAAGGAACCGGCAACCTACTCCAGTGTTCTTGCCTGGAGAATCCCAGGAACGGGGGAGCCTGGTGGGCTGCTGTCTCTGGGGTCGCACAGAGTTGGACACGAATGAAGCAACTTAGAAGCAGCAGCAGCAGCAGCATACTAACTATAGAAATTAGGAAACTAAAATAAAATTGGCTTTTTTTCAGTAACTAGTATGGATTTATTTTTAATGAAATTGCGTTATAAGTCATACACTTGCATCATGTGAAGACTAAGTTAACAGGAGAAGCCTTATCATGCATATTAGCATGTGGTGTGTGCATGTGTGAGAGAGCAAGACAGGGAAAGTGAAAGAGGGAGAGATGTATATTTTTAGGAAACTTCACTGTATTAACAGATTACCATTCTGTTACATTTTAAAACATTTTATGTGCAAATTTTCTTTCATGAGTGGGAATGATAACTGCTAATTTATATTGTTCATTTAACAACCATTTTTAAAGCTACTTCTATGTCCTTGTAGCATATTAAATTTTTGCCGTATTAAAATAAAAATATTTTATGGACAATTAAACATAAAAAAATAAAATTAAAATGAAATACAGTAAGTATTGTAATAGTTTGAATATCTTGATATTATTTATACCAGCTTATCATCACACATCTTGTCTCTGTACATATATGTATACCTTTACATAAAATTTATAATTATAAACTTAAACTGCTATCTTTCTATTGTTTAAAACAACTACATAATGTTCCTTAAATGTAAAAGACAATAAAATAAATCTCAATAAGCACGTGTCAAATACAACAAATAATTCAAAATATCTTTCTCAATTGTTCATGTTAATGTGTTCTTGCTGTCGTTAGATGACACCTTTTTTCTTTAAAAGCATGTTCTCTGATTCTGTGTCTATTAACAATGGAATCCAGCAGATCCCAAAGGTATAGGCACTTGATCTGTTTGAGAAAATGGAAAATGTGATATCATTTGTAATAAGGAAAAGTAAGCATGGCAAGGTAGGAGGAAAGAAACCACACACAGGATATAAATTTGACTTTCAGAATAAAACACTTTGTTTAATTTATTTTACCTTTTTTCTCCTTCCCTTTTTCCCATTCCAATTATCTCTCTTATTCAAGTCCTATTACAGATCTCAGCCGCTGGCAAAAGTGACACACAAGAAGGATTCCTCTGAGGCAGAAACTCATGCTCATCCCCGGCTTGCCCAGTAGCCCCTCTAAATTGTGTGGCTTGCGTTCCCAGAGCACATCACCCTTACAATAGCAGCCAGTGACCCCAAATGACAAGTAGAAGTAAATGTCCCAATTGCTTATGGTAACTTCACTTGCCCAAGGTCAGAACAACCCAGTTATCTGTTTAGGAATCCCTAATGAGGACTCAGAGTGAATTTACCTTTCTTCTGAATGAGTCTTAAACCCCAAAATGCCTTATAAAAACAGAATTTGAAAATGCAAATCATCTTCATGGCAACATTGTCTTTAATCTTAAGTACTAGACTGAGCATTCTTTAGACTATAATGTAAGCAAATATTTACTTGAGTAAAAGTAGCTAAAAAGAACATGAATTGTAGGCACTCTGGGATTTGGTGACAGTTTTTCACAGATAAACTTAGTAAAGAACATTGGAGGGAAGGGTGGATAAATACGGAGTAGCTTAGAAAGTGGTCCAGTGAGGTAGGTCTAATTACCACAGTAATCAAATAAATAGATTGAACCTCTCCTATGGTTCCTAGAAGATGGCTGCCTCCTTCTTAGAGAAGTCTTTTAACAAATTTCATCCTCATCTAACCAAAATTAGTGATTATGCAATTAGCAAGTAATTCTTGGGCTAAAGTGCTCAATTAAAAATGTTTGATGTAACTTCTCTTTCTAGTATTGGAAGCTTAAAATGTTAGGATTGATATTGACCAGTCAGCAACTACAGAATCCCAGGCTTCTTCATCCCTCAGCACTACCTTCTGAAGAATCAAATGGATTCCTATCAAAAGTAATAGCAGTAAATGATTGCATGTTTACTATAAGACTTGCATTATACATGCACTCATTTAATTCTTAAAAATTCAGAAATCTGGAATTATTTTGCTATTATTTTCTTATGCCGATGAAGAAATTGAGGCTTAAACATGTGACATGTTATTCTAAAGTCTCATTTATCATAAACAGAAAGCTGTTATTTGAAACTTAGGGTTTTCTGGCATGAAAGTGCATTGTCTATCAAATTTAAAACCATGATTCTCATTGTTTTATAATCAAACTAATCTTGTGGATCTCTCCATTTGGAAAAACTAGATGAATATGTGTAAAAAATACAGCATATTGCACATCTAAATAGAGAGCAATTGTGTTAACAAATTGTCATTCTAAAATAATTGTCTTTTAAAATAATATCTTGAGACAAATGCTATACTGAAAAATAGTAGACAATATTTTTGGATAGACAGTAACTAAATCATCTTATTTTGATGACTTTATAGTTGATCTTTAGTGCAACACAGCATTTATATAACAATATAGATCTTACAATAAAATGCAAATTTATAAGATTGTACATCTCATGTCAACAGTAAATATATTGGGTTAATAATTTTGGACTTTTTTTTTTTAACCTCTCCCTCTATATTTTATCTTTGAAAAGTTCATTTTCTGTAATTTATATACCATTTTCTGGATCAAGTGCTGCAAATTTACATGTTTTGATAATACAATCATTTCAATAGATACAGAAAGAGCATGTGATAAAATTCAACATCCATTTTGTGATTAAAAACTTTGCAGAAAGCAGACACAGAGTGAACATACCTCAACATAAGAAAGGCCATATATGACAAACACAGCTAACTTCTTACTCAACAATGAAAGCCTGCAAGTGTTTCCTCTAGGATCAGGAACAAGACAAGAATGCTCACTTTTATCAATTTTAATCAACACAGTTTTGGAAGTCCTAGCCACAACAATCAGAAAATAAAAATAAGTAAAATAAGCCCAAATTGGAAAGAAAGAAGTAAAACTGTCATTGTTCGTTCACCTAAGACCTATTGTTATACATAGAAAATCCTAGAGACACCACCTAAAAACTATTAAAGCTCATCAAAGAATCTGATAAAGTTGCAGGATACAAAAATAATAAACAGAAATCTGTTACACTTCTACACACTAACAATGAACTATCAAAAAGAGAAATTAAGGAAACAATCCCATTTATCATCATATTGAAAAGAAAAAAATACTTAGGAATAAATCTACCTAAGGAGGCAAAAGACCTCTACTTAGAAAACATTAACATTGATGAAAGAAATATTGCATGACAGGAACATATGGATATGTACTGTGTTTTTGGATTGAAATGATCAATATTGTCAAAATAACCATACTACCCAAGCAATCCCTATCAAAATATCAATAGCATTTTTCACAGAACTATAACAAATAATTTTATAATT
Source organism: Bos indicus (assembly GCF_029378745.1). Taxonomy (NCBI): domain Eukaryota; kingdom Metazoa; phylum Chordata; class Mammalia; order Artiodactyla; family Bovidae; genus Bos; species Bos indicus. The sequence goes on from NC_091771.1 coordinate 7,712,923, forward strand.
GTGTGGAAACACAATTATAAATAGCCAAAGCAATCATAAAGAAGAAAAACAGAGCAGGAGTATGTTTCTCTATGACTTTAGACTTCATTACAAAGCTACAGTCATCAAAACACTATGGCACAAACTAGACATATAGATCAATGGAATGGGATAGAAAGATCAGAAATTAAACCATGAACTTATGGTCAATTAGTATATGAAAAAGGAGGCAATGGAGAAAAAAAAAAAAATCTATCTCTTCAATTAGTGATGCTGGGAAAACTGGGTGGCTAAATGTAACAGAATGCAATCAAAACATTCTCTATCACCATTTACAAAAAACAGTCTGAATGAATTAAAGAGGAAATCATAGTCAGAACACTCTAGCGTAAATTGCAGCAATACTTTTTTGGGAGGGTTCATTTCCTAAAGCAGAAGAAACAAAAGCAAAACTAAACAAATGGACCTAATTAAACTTAAAAGCTTTTGCACAGCAAAGGAAGTTTTTGACCAAAGATAAAGACAACCTACAAAATGAAAGAATTAGAAATGATGTGACTAATAAGGGGTTAATACCCTCATATAGAAATAGTTTATATAACTCAACACCAAAAAAAAAAAAAAAAAGTTAAAATATGGGCAGAAGAACTGATTAGACATTTTTTTCAAAAAGGACAAGCAGATGGCCAATACACACTTGAAAAGATACTCAACACTGCTAATCATTAGGGAAATGCAAATCAAACTCACAATGAGACATCACCTCACAAATATCAGAATGGCTAATATCAAAAAGAACCCAAACAACAAATGGTGAGGATGCAAAGAAAATGAAGCCTTCATGCATTGTTAGTGGAAGTGTAAATTGGAGCATTGACTGTAGAAAACAGCACAAAGCTCTTTCAAAAAATTAAAAATAGGACTACCATATGATCCAGCAATTCCACACCTGGAATTATTAGGTTAAAATATTATATAATAATAATAATATTAGGGAAAAACAAAAACAGGAACAATAATTTTAAAAGATGCATGTATTCCAATGTTTATAGCAGCATTATTTGCAGTTGCATGATAAGGAAGCAACTTAAACATCTATCAACAGATGACTGGATAAAAAAGTTTTATGTATATATATATCTGTACAATGGAATACTACTCAGCCATAAACATATATCTGTACAATGGAATACTACTCAGCCATAAACATAATGCAATTTTTCCATTTGCAGCAACATGGATGAACCTGTAGGGCATTACAGTAAATTAAATAATTCAGAGAAAGACAAATACTGCATGATACCACTTATATGTAGAATCTTTAAAAATACAAGGAAACTAATTACCATAACAAAAAGTAAACAGACTCATAGCTACAGAGAATAAACTAGTGGTTAACAGTAGGGAGGAGGAATGGGAGTAATAATAGAAGGGTAGGGGTGTAAGAGGTAGAAATAGATATAAAATAAGCTACAAGGATATATTGTTACAATATAGAGAATATAGTCAATATTTTGCAATAACTATAAATTGAGTATGACCTTTAAAATTTTTGAATCACTATATTGTACACCTGTAAGCTATATTATACAACTATAATTAAAAAAAGAAAAAATAATAAGGTATTTAAAAAAAAAGAAAGGCATATTTAAATGAAAATTTTCTTAGAAAGCACCTAAAACAGTTCTCTTGTAGAAAATGTGAAATTTTTTAAGAAAAAAAATCCCAAACTTCATATATTTTAGCTATATATTTTTGTTAGAAATCTATTCCTTTTAAAATAATTCTAATTTTAATTTTGTAATATACTTTGAACACATTTTTATTTAACAATATCTAAAAATGCATAAGAGGAAATTTCTTGAAACTTGGCCATTCAGTACCTTAAGTTCTATAATACATTATTCTGGTTATACAATCTAGAACACTCTATCAGTCATTATTATTACGTAACGATTTATCCCTAATATTATTAGCATAAAACAAAAATATTAATTTATTAGCACTTATTCTTTTTGTGGATCAAAAATAAAGCAGAGGAAAGCACAGATACTGTCAATATATAAGGCCTTGGATCGAGGAATCAGAACATGGCGGATAATAGCATCTGACCATTCATTCATTCACACAGCTGGTGGTGGGCATTCACTTTGGGCTGGGACAAGAGCTGGTCAGAAATAATCACACATCTCTCTATTTAGCCTGCTGCTGCTGCTGCTAAGTCGCTTCAGTAGCCTAGACTTCCTTAAAATATGTTGAAAATGTCCCTAGAGCAGTGTCCACGGTGAGAATGGGCAAAGAGAAACAATATTTTTGTTGTTGTTCAAACTTTGGAAGCTGAAGAGAATCACTTCCACCACATTCCATTGCATAGACAGTTGCACAGATCTGTCCACGCTCACTGGAAAGAAGCAGAGTCCGTCCCTCTAAACAGAAGCCTGTCAACATCACACTATAAGCATGTGGGATCGGATATATCATGTTACTGTGGTTTAATTTTCAGGCCACAAAAGTATAAATAATTCCAACTCATTCTCTTCCACAAAAACCCCAAGATTGCTTCTCATCATAATATCCACTCATTGTCCAGGATCTTATATAAATGAGGATCGGATGCAGCTAAAGCTCCTGTGCAGCAGCTCCTGGAACAAAGGTCTTCAAATACGTTTCTTTGCATTCTGAAGACCCATAAAATTAAGGGAAAAGTGATTGCACCCCACCCTCTCATACCCAATATACAACGGTTATGCAGACACGATATAATTGCCACGGAAACCACTATTCAATAAGGGAGAAAACTGAAGGCATACACAGATGTTACCAGTCGGTAAAGATTATGAAATTTAGCTGAGCACATGATGCTTGCTGATTACTTGATTAGGATTGAGTCCTATTTCCTGGAAATGATTTGACACAGCTGTTTGATACACATTCTAGTTTTTTGGCTACTTTATGAGTCACTTATTACATCTCCACAAAAAATGGCCAATGTGTACAACTATTTCTCTTCGCCTGTTTCTGGATTTTGTCGTTTGGACTCCAAAGGCATATTTGTATGTTACACTATCTCTACCTTTTGATTCTGATCTGGCTGTATTTCTGTCAATATAATTCTCTTAAAAACTTTGTGTGTTTTCTATGGAACTTACATGGATTTCTTTTTGCTAAACACACACATAAAAATTTGGGTGGAATAGACTCTTTTGTACATTGGATTTCCTGTAAGGCTTCTGTAGAATAACACCACTAAGATTTTTAGAAACATTTATTTTCTATTGGAGACGCCAATTTAAAACTTTGGGTTCTTAATTAGAGTTTTATAATCACAATGTAAGCTTCATCTTCATATTATTGCTCTTAATAATGCCTTTGATGTAAGATTAACTCAGTAGCCATTTTATAATTATAGCATGATTTATCTTCTGAAAAGTCCAGGAATCAGAAAAAAAAATCATTTTCAGACCCAGAAAGCCGTGGCTGCCTTATGTTTGCTCACCCATTCTTTAACTTATCTGTGTTCTCATTTTACTATAGTCACTTAGAAGAAACAAATAACTTCAATATATCTACTTTATTTGCTGCATTTTCTTTATTACTTCAGGAAATGCATTGTTGTTGATTCTGTTGTTTTAATTTTCTACCACTACATATTAACACAGCAGCTTCAAGCATAGACTTCTGCTAATATTTTCTTCAAGTTATCTCAACTGCCACTTGAGATGGCAATAACCATCACTAACACAAATTTTAGACTTTGATTGTTCATTTACTTTTGTGGAAGCACTATACTTGTATCTGCATAACAAAGATGATCTATATTAGTTATTTTTTAACTATATAACAGATTAACCTTAAATGTATTTAAGAGCAATAATCTAGTGATTTCTATAGATTTCAGGCTCAGATATGCAGATGACACCACCCTTATGGCAGAAACTGAAGAGGAACTAAAAAGCCTCTTGATGAAAGTGAAAGTGGAGTGTGAAAAAGTTGGCTTAAAGCTCAACATTCAGAAAACTAAGATCATGGCATCCGGTCCCATCACTTCATGGGAAATAGATGGGGAAACAGTGGAAACAGTGTCAGACTTTATTTTTGGGGGTTCTAAAATCACTGCAGATGGTGACTGCAGCCATGAAATTAAAAGACACTTACTCCTTGGAAGGAAAGTTATGACCAACCTAGATAGCATATTGAAAAGCAGAGATTTACTATGCCAACAAAGGTCCATCTAGTCAAGGCTATGGTTTTTCCAGTGGTCATGTATGGATGTGAGAGTTGGACTGTGAAGAAGGCTGAGCACTGAAGAATTGATGCTTTTGAAGTGTGGTGTTGGAGAAGACTCTTGAGAGTCCCTTGGACTGCAAGGAGATCCAACCAGTCCATTCTGAAGGAGATCAGCCCTGGGATTTCTTTGGAAGGAATGATGCTAAAGCTGAAACTCCAGTACTTTGGCCACCTCATGCGAAGAGTTGACTGATTGGAAGAGATTCTGATGCTGGGAGGGATTGGGGGCAGGAGGAGAAGGGGACGACAGAGGATGAGATGGCTGGATGTCATCACTGACTTGATGGACATGAGTCTGAGTGAACTCCGGGAGTTGGTGATGGACAGGGAGGCCTGGCGTGCTGCAATTCATGGGGTCGCGAAGTGTCGGACACGACTGAGTGACTGAACTGAACTGAACTGAACTGACAGGGCACATTCCTCTTTTTCTGCTCCACAGTGCCTAGTATCTTCTCTGGGAGACTTGGCGTGGCAGACTGCAATTACCTGAAGTCTTATTATTTAGATATTTGGTAGCTGAAGGCATTGTTACTTTAGTTGGAGTAATATGTATGGACACTCCATGTAGCTTCTACTACAAGCAACATGATGGATGGGTCCATAAAAACTGTACAGAGAGAGACAAAAAATAAGCAAAAGCAATATCACCTTTTATAACCTTCCAGCTTCAGAAATCATGCAGTATTACTCCCTGTCACATAATACTGGGTGAGGCAGCCATGACCTTTCTTCAGTTTCAAGTAGAATGAGGAGTGTGACCTCACCTTTTGGCAGAGCTGCATCTATATCATAATGTAAGAGTATGCAAGGTTGTATAAATTGACATGAACATACCTGACAAATACAATCTTGAGCATCTAATAACATGAATAGGCTCAAAAAATACCAAGAAACTGAAGAATTTCAGAACTCATAAGGAGAAACTTATTATAGGGATGACCAGTTATACAATAAAACAAAATACAATCAAACAAAATACCCACTTTTTGCAAAATATATTGAAGAACAAGTTACTTTTTTGTAAACAAGTATCTCAATGATGCAATTTTTATGTTAAGGATGAGGGAAATATGTGCATTCTCCAATTTTTCACAATAAAATTTCATCTTACCAAGTGATTCCTGGCTAGTTTATTAAGAATGGAAAATTTTTATATTTCAGCACAGGTAAAACTTCACAGGCATGCATGATATGTGTATTTTTAATAGTAATTGATCACTAATTGTGTCTGGGCATTAATAAGAAATACAACTGATAAAATCATATATGTAATGGTTGGGTTGAAATATTTTTGTGAGGTAGCAACATAAATGATCATAGTCTACTTGGTTTTCTGCCAACAAAATCTCCATCTGCATAACTGGGGGCATAGTCTTTAAAAAAAAGACTTGAAGGTCTAAACGTTTGAGAGTACATGGTAAAGCATGAATGAAAATAATGCATACCCAGGGTTTAAAGGCATATGGAAACTTTACTCCTCATTCATTTCTTTCTATAACTTCCTGTGTATTTCCTGCTGATTAGTGAAAAGATAATGAAATTATGGCTAGAGAAAAGTTGTAGAAAATGGAAATGTGCTCTAGAGTTGTTTGGTAAATAGACTAAAAAACTTAGATAATCTAAGGTTTAAAATGTCATATTAATATGGAAATTGCAGCCTGAAAAATAATTTTCTATGAACTTTGTACATTTTTATGCATACATACATAAATGTGGAACAAATAGAAGCCAAGCCCCCCCGCCCCAACACAAAACAAAACAAAACAGTAAAAGCAGTGAATTTATACTCTGGGTGAACTGCAGATAAAAAGTATTTTCCAGTTAGAAAGCTTCATTTTTCTTACAAGAAGTTTTAAAAATGCTTATCATGTATTTCATCCTTGGAACTAAGATAGGTGAATAGCAGGCAGAACAAAAATCAAGTAGCTGTTATCAATAGCATCATTCTCATTCATCAACAGCGTATCAGTGCTTTGTACATACGTTGAATGAACGTGGATTGATGGGTAATTTTAACAGCCTCCCAGCTTTTCCAGTGAATGACCTCTTAGAAGGTATTAAAACTCATCATAAACTCTGCCAATAGTGTAATCAGTAGAATTCCATTACATTGCTCTTATTTGGTAAATATGCTCAAACTGCAAAATTTTAAAAATAAAAAAGTTTCATGGTTTTGTTTCTCACAGGTACTCAAAAAGCCAGGAACCGTTGTCACATCACGAATGACAGACCCATGGAGACAAGCAGGCCATGTCTGTCCTCTACAGTGTTCTGTGTTTTTCTGGAAGAATGAGCAGAACTCCACAGGAATTATCAAGGCTTGTTTGTGCTGGAAAGTGTTCAACCTTTTTACAAGTGCATTGGAATAGAATTTTCATAATGCATACCTTAAAAGACATTGACAAAGCTGACAGCTTTAAAATATTTGTTTTCCTATCCACTGACTTACCAAAAAGCTCTGAATAGCCTTTCTGTTTTTCCCCTGACCCATGCAGGAGTGTAAACGGGAGCTATGAGTTACTGGAGTTTGCTTGAGACCTGCTGTGTCCTATGTTGTCCGTGGTTATTTTAAAGTCCGACATTAATAAACATTCAACTCTATTTGCTCTTAATGATAGTTCTCTAGCCTTCACTATAAGCTTCAAGTCTCAAAAAGAAAAATTCACTGCTGCTGACTTTGAATAGAGGACATTAAAATTTGAATCTAAACTCTGTGGGTAAATTTATATCCAAGTGGCAGTAAAATAGCACATTAAGAAAGACTTTCCTGCCATTATTTTTTTCTTTGTTGGTTATTATCCTTCCAGTGTTTCTATGCATCTTGAAGTACAATATGTATGTAGATGTTGGCCACTGGAGTGTAATATCATTAAGAGGCAATAGCTCTGGACAGTCTATCCTCCTTACTCTATACTTATGAGCATAAAAAAGGAAAGAAAGCCAGGGATCTTGATCAGAAGATAATGAAGCCAACTGGAAAGCAGTGGATGATAAATTTCTATTATTCTATATTTTAACAAAAATGTAAATTTGACATCTTGATATGTAAGGAAGAATATTTGGAATATGTGGAAAACACCATTAGTTAAATATTGCCATGATACATGCTGTTATCTACAAATCAAGATGAATGAGTAAGAAACTGATATTTGCTCATGAGTGTAAAGATGAGTCATTAATTCAAGTGATGGGTAATTTCATCATATGTGTGTGGAATACTTCCAAGTGAACATAGTATATAGTTCCTCAGAATCCACTAAATCTATACAAGTCTGTATGCTGCTGCTGCTGCTAAGTCACATCAGTCGTGTCCGACTCTGTGCGACCCCAGAGTCGGCAGCCCACCAGGCTCCCCCGTCCCTGGAATTCTCCAGGCAAGAACACTGCAGTGGGTTGCCATTTCCTTCTCCAATGCATGAAAGTGAAAAGTGAAAGTGAAGTCGCTCAGTCGTGTCCGACCCCATGGACTGCAGCCCATCAGGCTCCTCTGTCCATGAGATTTTCCAGGCAAGAGTGCTGGAGTGGGGTGCATTGCCTTCTTCACAAGTCTGTATATATCTTTTATATAATGTTGCAAATGTAAACTACATTGAGAATTTTTTTAAAAGTATACCAAAAGAGATTCACATCAATAAAATATTAAAGTTGATTAATTTAAATATATGAAAATTAAAGTCATCACAACTGTAGTGTTATTTTATTCCCTCTGCTCCAATTGGTTCATGTCTATATATAGGGTTGTTTTTTTTTAATTAGGGAAAGCTTCACTTTGGAATTATTCCATGGTTTCAAAAAAAAAAACAAAAATTATGGGTAATAGGTCCCAAGTGTTAACTAGCTCATAAAACTGTAAATTAAAGAGTTTAATACATCATCTTTAATCAGTTTGAATAAACCATCAATATAGATGCCAAACGCTTGATGAGGATAAACATTTCAGTCTGCTATATGAATGAATTTAGATGTTCTCAGATTTATTTTGAAACATTGGATTTCATAGTTACATAGAATTAATAGTTTTGTTGGGACAAACAGTAGACAGAATAATGGCCTTCCTAAAGATGTTTTCATACAAATTTCTCTACCTGTGAATATGTTCCCTTACATGGCAAAAAGGGATTTTGCTGATGTAACAAATTAAAATTAATCTGGATTACCTAAATGAGAAGAGTGTAAGCACAATGATCCTTTTAAGAGGGACAAAGGAGGGTGAGACACAGAGAAGCTTATGTGAGGAGGGAAGAAGAAGTCAGAGATATATGTCTCCAAACATGGGAAACTCATTTGTCTTCAAAAGCTGGAAAAGGCAGCTCTGCCAATACCTTGATTTTAGCCCTTTAAGACCCATTTCAAGCTTCTGACCTTCAAAACTGTGAGATAATAAATTTGTGTTGTGTCAAGCCACTGCTTTATGGTATTTTTTCCTTTATTTACAGCACCAATAGAAAATATACAGAACTCCGACACATAAAAAAATATGTAAAACAGGAATAATGATTGCATTCATTCTGATCTGGCTCTCCTCTCATCCTGTAAATGATAAAATTCAAATTCTTTATTAATGAAGTGATAGGAGGTGAAGAAAAGCCTTTCTACAACCTTGTTCTACTACTGAACATATTCATTCTGTATTTGATGCTTGCTTTACCAGTGAACTCCAAGGCCAATTTTGTCTCTTACTCCAGGTATTTCTTGACTTCCCACTTTTGCATTCCAGTCCCCTATAATGAAAAAGACATCTTTTTGTGGTGTTAGTTCTAGAAGGTCTTGTCGGTCTTAATAGAACTGTTATTTGTCAGGGCATAGACTTGGATTACGGTGATATGGAATGGTTTGCCTTGGAAGCGAACAGAGATCATTCTGTGGTGTTTGAGATGGCATCCAAGTAGTGAATTTCGGGCACTTTTGTTGACTATGATGGCTACTCCATTTCTACTAAGGGATTCTTCTCCACAGAAGTAGATATAATGGTCATCTGAGTTAAATTCACCCATTCCAGTCCATCTTAGTTCGCTGATTCCTAGAATGTCTGTCGATGTTCACTCTTGCTATCTTCTGTTTGACCACTTCCAATTTGCCTTGATTCATGGACCTAACATTCCAAGGTCCTATGCAATACTGCTCTTTACAGCATTGGGCCTTGCTTCCATCAACAGTCACATCCACAGCTGGGAGTTGTTTTTGCTTTGGCTCTGTCTCTTCATTGTCTCTGGAGTTATTTCTCCACTGATCTCCACTGAGTACAACAAATCAGATCAGATCAGGTCATTCAGTCAGTCATGTCCGACTCTTTGCGACCCCATGAATCACAGCACGCCAGGCCTCCCTGTCCATCACCAACTCCCGGAGTTCACTCAGACTCACGTCCTTCGAGTCAGTGATGCCATCCAGTCATCTCATCCTCTGTCGCCCTCTTCTCCTCCTGCCCCAATCCCTCCCAGCATCAGAGTCTTTTCCAATGAGTCAACTCTTCACATGAGGTGGCCAAAGTACTGGCGTTTCAGCTTTAGCATCATTCCTTCCAAAGAAATCTCAGGGCTGATCTCCTTCAGAATGGACTGGTTGGATCAAGTGGCAGTCCAAGGGACTCTCAAGAGTCTTCTCCAATACCACAGTTCAAAAGCATTAATTCTTCAGCCCTCAGCCTTCTTCACAGTCCAACTCTCACATCCATACATGACCACAGGAAAAAACCATAGCCTTGACTAGATGAAACTTTGTTGGCAAAGTAATGTCTCTGCTTTTGAACATGCTATCTAGGTTGGTCATAACTTTCCTTCCAAGGAGTAAGCATCTTTTAATTTCATGGCTGCAGTCACCATCTGTAGTGATTTTAGAGCCCAGAAAAATAAAGTCTGACACCGTTTCCACTGTTTCCCCATCTATTTCCCATGAATGATGGGACTGGATGCCATGATCTTCATTTTCTGAATGTTGAGCTTTAAGCCAACTTATTCACTCTCCACTTTTACTTTCATCAAGAGGCTTTTTAGTTCCTCTTCAGTTTCTGCCATAAGGGTGGTGTCATCTGCATATCTGAGGTTATTGATATTTATCCCGGCAATCTTGATTCCAGCTTGTGTTTCTTCCAGTCCAGCATTTCTCATGATGTACTCTGCATATAAGTTAAATAAACAGGGTGACAATATACAGCCTTGATGTACTCCTTTTCCTATTTGGAACCAGTCTGTTTTTACATGTCCAGTTCTAACTGTTGCTTCCTGACCTGCATACAAATTTCTCAAGAGGCAAATCAGGTGGTCTGGTATTCCCATCTCTTTCAGAATTTTCCACAGTTTATTGTGATCCACACAGTCAAAGGCTTTGGCATAGTCAATAAAGCAGAAATAGATGTTTTCCTGGAACTCTCTTACTTTTTCAATGATCCAGTGGATGTTGGCAATTTGGTCTCTGGTTCCTCTGCCTTTTCTAAAAGCAGCTTGAACATCAGGAAGTTCATGGTTCACATATTGCTGAATCCTGGCTTGGAGAATTTTGAGCATTACTTTACTAGCGTGTGATGAGTGCAATTGTGCAGTAGTTTGAGCATTCTTTGGCATTACCTTTCTTTGGGATTGGAATGCAAACTGACCTTTTCCAGTCCTGTGGCCACTGCTGAGTTTTCCAAATTTGCTGGCATATTGAGTGCAGCACTTTCACAGTATAATCTTTCAGGATTTGGAATAGCTCAACTGGAATTCCATCACCTCCAGTAGCTTTGTTCATAGTGATGCTTTCTAAGGCCCACTTGACTTCACATTCCAGGATGTCTGGCTCTAGGTCAGTGATCACAGCATTGTGATTATCTGGGTCATGAAGATCTTTTTTGTACAGTTCTTCTGTGTATTCTTGCGATCTCTTCTTAATATCTTCTGCTTCTGTTAGGTCCATACCATTTCTGTCCTTTATTGAGCCCATATTTGCATGAAATGTTCCTTTGGTATCTCTGATTTTCTTGAAGAGATTTCTAGTCTTTCCCATTCTGTTGTTTTCCTCTATTTCTTTGCACTGATCACTGAAGAAGGCTTTCTTATCTCTTCTTGCTATTCTTTGGAACTGTGCATTCAGATGTTTATATCTTTCCTTTTCTCCTTTGCTTTTCACTTCTCTTCTTTTCACAGCTATTTGTAAGGCCTCCCCAGATAGCCATTTTGCTTTTTTGCATTTCTTTTCCATGGGGATGGTCTTGATCCCTGTCTCCTGTACAATGTCATGAACCTCACCTATTGATCTAGGGAGTTCATGTTTCAGTGTCTATCTTTTTGCCATTTCATACTATTCAAGGGGTTATCCAGGAAAGAAGTGGTTTGCTCTTCCCTTCACCAGTGGGCCACATTTTGTCAGAACTCTTCATAATGACCAGTCCATCTTGGGTGGCCCTACATGGCATGATTCATAGTTTCATTGAGTTAGACAAGGCTGTGGTCTATGTGATCAGATTGGTTAGTTTTCTGTGATTTTGGTTTTCAGTCTGTCTGCCTTCTGATGAAGAAGGATAAGAGGCTTATGGAAGCTTCCTTATGGGAGAGACTGTGGGGGAGTCTAGGTCTTGTTTTGATGGGCGGGGCCATGCTCAGCAAATCTCTAATCCAATTTTCTGTTGAAGTGCTAGGGCTTTCCTCCCTGTTATTTGACCTGAGGCCAAGCTATGGTGGAGATAATGAAAATAATGGGGACCTCCTTCAAAATGTTCTATGCATGCGCTGCTACACTCAGTGCCCCCAACGCTGCAGCATGCCACCTCTGACACATGCCTCCACCAGAGAATGCTGGACACTCACGGGCAAGTCTGGGTCAGTCTCTTGTGGGGTCACTGTTCCTTTCTCCTGGGTCCTGGTGCACACAAGTTTCTGTTTGTCCCCTCCAAGAGACTGTTTCCCCAGTCCTGTGTAAGTTCTGGCTGCTCTATGGTGGATTAATGGTGACCTCCTCCAAGAGGGCTTATGCCACACCCAGGTCTACTAAACCCAGAGCCCCAGTACCTGCAGCAGCCCACTGCTGACCCATACCTCCTCAGAAGACACCGAAACACAGTTCTGTCTCAGTCTCTGTGGGGTCTCTGGGTCCTGGTGCACACAAGGTATGTTTGAGCACTCTGAACATCACTGGGGGATATGGGGTTTTAGTCCAACGTGATATCCCCTATTCTACTGTATTGCACTCATCTCACACTCTAGCAAAGTAATGTTCAAAATTCTCCAAGCAAGGCTTCAGCAGTACATGAACCATGAACTTCCAGATGTTCAAGCTGGATTTAGAGAAGGCAGAGGAACCAGAGATCAAATTGCCAACATCAATTGGATCATTGAGAAAGCAAGAAAGTTCCAGAAAAACATCTACTTCTGCTTTATTAACTAAGCCAAAGCCTTTGACTGTGTGTATCCCAGCAAATTGTGGAAAATTCTTCAAGACATGAGAATACCAGATCACCTATTTGCCTCTTGAGAAATCTGTATGCAGGCAAAGAAGCAACAGTTAGAACTGCACATGGAACAACAGACTGGTTCCAAATCAGGAAAGGAGTGGGTCAAGGCTGTGTATTGTCACCCTATTATTTAACTTACATGCAGAGTATATCATGAGAAAAGTTGGGCTGGATGAAGAACAAGCTGGAATCAAAATTGCTGGAAGAAATATAAATAATTTCAGATATATAGATGACACCACCTTTATGGTTGAAAGTGAAGGGGAGCTAAAGAGCCTCTAGATAAAAGTGAAAGAGGAGAGTTAAAAAGTTGGCTTAAAACTCAACATTGAGAAAACTAAGACCATGGCATCTTGTCCCATCACTTCAGGGCAAATAGATGGGGAAACAGTGGAAACAGTGGCATACTTTATTTTGGGGGCTTCAAAATCACTGCATATGGTGACTGCAGCCATGAAATTAAGGCACTTACTCCTTGGAAGGAAAGTTATGACCAAACTAGACAGCATATTAAAAAGCAGAGACATTATTTTGCCAACAAAGGTCCATCTAGTCAAGGCTATAGAGAAGGCAATGGCACCCACTCCAGTACTCTTGCCTGGAAAATCCCATGGACAGAGGAGCCTGTTGGGCTACCATCTATGAGGTAGATGTTGGACACAGAGTTGGACACGGCTAAGTGACTTCACTTTCACTTTTCACTTTCATGCATTGGAGAAGGAAATGGCAACCCATTCTAGTGTTCTTGCCTGGAGAATCCAATGGACGGGGAAGACTGGTGGGCTGCCATCTATGGGGTTGCACAGAGTTGGACACGACTGAAGCAACTTAGCAGCAGCAGCAGCAGTCAAGGCTATGGTTTTTCCAGTAGTCATATATGGATGTGAGAGTTGGACTATAAAGAAAGCTGAGTGCCAAAGCATCAATGCTTTTGAACTGTGGTGTTGGAGAAAACTTTTAAGAATCCCTTGGACTCCAAGGAGATCCAACCAGTCTATCCTAAAAGAGATCAGTCCTGGCTGTTCATTGGAAGGACTGATGCTGAAGCTGAAACTCCAATACTTTGGCCAACTGATGCAAAGAATGGATTCATTTGAAAAGACCCTGATGCTGGCAAAGATTGAAGGTTGGAGGAGAAGGGGATGACAGAGGATGAGATCATTGAATGGTATCATCAACTCAATGGACATGAGTTTGGGTAAACTCTGGGAATTGATGATGGACAGGAAGGCCTGGCGTGCTGCAGTCCATGAGGTCGCAAAGAGTCGGACACGACTGAGTGACTGAACTGAACTGAACTTACTGTCAAACTATTTCAAACTGATATTCAAAATTAAAACATTTACTCTTTCAGTTTATGTTCACTCCTTATGTCAGTCACACTGACTTCTGTTCACACCGTTCTCCTAAAGCTTACATCACTGTCAAGAAATTGCATATGTTCCTCACCATACATATTCTGTTTATTTTGTCTCCAGCTCTAAATTGAAATGTTTGTTCTCTCCTGGATATTTTGTTTTTCTACCTAGGATTCAATGACTCTAGATGTTCCTGATCTTTCAATCACCTGTCCTCCATGTTTCTCCATTTCCATGACTTATACAAACTTGCTTTGGTCAAATTCAAGTGGAACATTTCTAAAAATTCAGCTCATAAACATGCTGTCTTCTTACTCAACATCAGAGATTTCCAAAACTTATCAGCTCAAGCCTTTCTCTGTATGTTTCTTACTAAAATCTAAGGTAGAACATTAATATAAAATATATCATTATTGAATAATGCTTGCTTTGAAAATTTAATGACCTAGAATATACTGAAAATTAAACCTCTCCAGTTATTGCCTTCTACTTTTCAATCATCTGCCCTTTTCAAGAAAACACAAAACTATTTTCTGTGCATTCATGCATATATCTTTTTTTGTCTCTGTTTCCATTATTTGTGTTTATATTAGTAAACAAACACATATAATTCTGTCATTTCTTCAGGTGCCCAATCAAAAGCTCAAATTCAATACACTAAAATTTGAATCCAATGTGTTCCTCACTTATTTCAGAATTCCTTATCAATTAGCTATCACATACTCCAACTTAATCAAGATTTAAAATTTCAATTATGTTTGATACTTCTTGTATACATTCACATTCAATAGGTCATATTAGTGTTTCAAAATGATTCTAATTTTTTCTCCCTTTTGTTTATTAGCTATTAATCTTGAGGCCTTTATTAACTCATATAATTTTAGCAATACTTCTTCAACTTTTACTATTATTTTCTCCACCTCCTTTCAATTTATCATTCTCTAAAGGTCAAAGCTTCTTGCCAAAACACAGCTGTGAATATCCTTTCTTGAACAGAAATCACACCTGACTCTTCTTCGCACACGTAATATATTCTGAATCCTTTTAAAATACATTTAAAGCCTCCTATAATCTGAATCTGACTTAAGTTTCCAGGGACTGAAATGACCCTTTTTCTTAGAAAGATTGCAATGGACAATTTAGTATTCCTAATCTAAATATTATTCTTTCTGTACCTCTAGTCTTGTAGTTCAGCTCCTTCTACTGCGATCTCACTGCACCTACAGAGTAGTTAAAATGCTATGCATGCTACTGTCATGGGCTGACTTATGTCTGCTCAAAATTCATATGTTGAAAATCCTAACCTATTGGCTCAGAATGTAACTATTTGGAAATATAACCTTTAAATAGGTGATTAAATAAAAATTAAACCGTCTGGGCAGGCCTGGATCCAAGCTGCCTGATGTCCTTATAAGAGGAAATTTGGACATGCAGCGAGACATCAGAGGTACACACAAGCAGAGGGACGACCATGTGGGCAGCCAAATGCAAACCAAGGCTGCTGCTGCTAAGTTACTTCAGTCGTGTCCGACTCTGTGCGACCCCATAGACGGCAGCCCACCAGACTCCCCCGTCCCTGCGATTCCCCAGGCAAGAACACTGGAGTGGGTTGCCATTTCTTTCTTCAATGCAGGAAAGTGAAAAGTGAAAGTGAAGTCGCTCAGTCGTGCCCGACCCTCAGCGACCCCATGGACTGCAGCCTTCCATGCTCCTCCATCCATGGGATTTTCCAGGCAAGAGTACTGGAGTGGGGTGCCATTGCCTTTTCCATGATTATGTATAAAACCTTTCAAATAATGCAAACCAAGGAGACAGGGCTTAGTATTATGTTTTAAGATACGGAATTTTATAGTAGCATTTTTTCTCTTAAATAGATTTGTTTTTGTAGACTGAGTATTCTAACACTGAGAATGATTTAAACATCCTATGACTCATCTGCATCTCTGTTATCTATCTGTCTATCCAATAGCTCAGTGAATTGTAAATGCAAGCAACAATTGGGAAATTTAGATAAAGTAAATCTGTTTTCAAAAGCAAATATTTTTTTTAGATTATTAATATTCCTGGCTCATTCCTCCACTTGCACATAATACATCATGTTGAATGTAGTAGGTGTTCAAATATTTAGTGCTTGTGTGGTGATATGAATGTACAGAAGGAAATATTCTAACTTAATTTGGTAAATTACAACAAAATTCATCTTAATCATCAGTGTCAGAAGCACAACTTGGTCAATTAATCAAAAATATCAGTGAAAGCATGAAGTTATAAATAACACATAAAGATTCACACATTTTATTTTATATTAAATGATATAAAAGTGCATTCACTATATATGATCTTACATTGCAGAGAGTGTTCTCATTTGAGAGCTTTGTGTGTTTTTTTTTTCCCCATAAGTAATACCATAAAGAGTCATCTATCATTTTAATTTTTTTTAATCTACAACACTCAATAAGACAGTAATATTTTAGCCTTTCACACTCACAGAGTTTTGCAAAGTGTTCAATTTAGTTTTCAAGATAACAATGATTCTATTTGCAATTTAAATTCTTACCTGTACAAATATTCAATTAAAAACAAAATTATAGAAACAATTGTATCTGGCATATAGTGGCTTAGAGAGAAAAACAATTTACTCATAAGAGCCGACAGCTCAATAGGTTGGAATTGGGGTCATGAGAAAAGGGATTCATTATTATTTCTTAGTGCATCAAGTGCATCAGTCAGTAATTTTGGAGAACTTAAAGGAGAACAAAAATAATTTTTTGAACGAAGACTGATTAAGCCAGTGAGTTTGTTAAATTGTGTTCCTACTGTTAGTGTAGATGAACATAATTCCCTCTGAGTTACAGAGACAGCAATTAACATGATGTAATGCACAAAGTAGGTGTTAAGTAAAGATTTGGTGGATTACTTATGCATTGAATAATGACTACTGACACAAGATAAACAGATTAGACATGTGAATTCTTTAACATGTTTCCATAGGCAGAATTACCTATTTTCAAGGTCTTAGAATGGCAAACTAACATAATCATTTAGAGTCACTGGATCATAAGCTGAGATGTTCCTAGGTGGCGCTAGTCTTTAAGAATCTGCCTGTTAGTGCAAGAGATATTAAGAGATGTGGGGTCCATCCCTGAGTCCCCCAGAGAAGAAAATGGCAACCAAATCTAATATTTCACTTGGAAAATCCCATGGACAGGGGCGACGGGTGGGCTACTGTCCATAGGGTTGCAAAAAATCAGACATGACTGAACAACTGAGATCGATCATAAGCTATTTTGTCATTAGTTTACTTTTATCACTCTAAAAATTGAAGCAGATGAAGGTTGACTGAAGTCTTATTTTGCACAGACCTACACAATGGGTTATTCAATTTATTTTCTATGATAATCAAAGTGCCAGAAAAGTAAGCAAAAAAGCATACATGTACTATTTGAGAAAACAGTAGAAGAATACCTAATTGTAGTAGAATTTCCATACTCAGTTGAATTATTAAAGCATGATGGAAAAATTTTAAGAAATATTTAGACACATATGAACTCAGAAAATATACTGCCAACCCACACTATCTTGCGAATTTAACTGGGTTTAAATGATGTTTATCCCCATTGATAAAAATAAAAAAAGTTAAGAAACCAAGAAAAATAAAGACAATAAAGGCAAATGATCCACAAACTAAGGGAACAATGTAGAAAGATAGTGAAAATGGATTCAGAAGGGCAGGTTAGTAGCTGTCCTAGTGAGTAACCAGTCAGAGTAGACAAAGATGCATAGAAATTCAGAAGAAAGATTGCCACCAATTGCCGGGGTCCAGCCCCAGCTGATCCAGGGTACTCGAAGGGGAGATGGCTTCAGCAACTATTTAAATATTTATCAAAGATATAAAGTGTAATAGAATGAGGATAGCTCAGTAGGAAAATTCAGTGGAGAAAAGAGGCTGAGTAGCTTGGTTTACGCGGGAGACCAATAAAACTTCAAGACAAGAAGCTTGCACCACTTACGTAGGCCGCAGGCGTCCTTCCATTCTCCTGAAGGAGAGGAGACACTGAGGCCTCCCCGGTCGGATCTTAGAAGCCCAGGCATAATTAGTAAGTATGGTGTGTTCCGTGCTCCAGATGGAGACTCAGCCAGAATTTGAGAGAGAGAGAGACATGGGGAGACCAGTATTTCGAGGAACTGATCCCAATTCTTTATTTTCCAGAGTCTGTTTTTATACACTGAGATGTTATACAAAAGTCACATGGGGACAGCAGTCCTAACTTTTATTAAAGTCAGGTGCTTCATACAAATGTATACAGAGGTCTTAGGGGTGTTACCTCATCTTCTGGCCAGGGGGGCCTGCAGACAATTTATGACCCTCTCCTTATGACAGTGGTCAGTCAACCAGAACACTTTTTCCTCCAAGGGTGATTATTCTTAAAACAGACACCACCCAAATAAAGTTACATTCCTATAGAGTGAGGGTGTAGTGGGTTTTAATTAAGGAAAGAATTTACTTAGCCTAAGGTCCAACGTGATTAATATCAAAGGTTAATACTTATTTCTTCTATATATTCATTAATGTGTATAAGGGCAGGAGATGTGGAGACTTAGCAACAAACATTGGCTCAACAAATGAAAAACCCTTCACCAATACAATTTCTAATCAGCCCACTATACTTATAGTTTTCTAACTTTTCTAAGGAACCTGTTTTTAGAAGGTTTAAAGCATCTCGTGCTTCTCACGGTTGGGAGGCTGTGAGCAATCACATGTGGCCAGATGAGCCTGTCAGGCAGGCCAGAGACCCTTCAGAGGAGTTTGTAGGTTGAAACACTCCTATCACACCCAGGAATTATTAACTAGAGCTCTAAGTTAACTCCTTCTCTGAAAGAGATGGTGGGGGACAGCTCCCCCGTAAAGTCAGAGGTGTAGGTGAGAGCATAAAGTAGTAAAATAGGCAGGCTCTGGTTATGGGGGTAGATGCTCGAGGATTTCCAGGGGGACTCCTGAGGCTCGATCCCACCTTTGCATATGTTGAGCCTCCTTCCTCATGACTTTTGCCATGGGCGGAGTGCCTCACGCTGGCCCCCAACAACCAATAAAAAAAATTAAATAAAAAAATACTATAATAGAAAGAATTAGAATTTTCAGGAAAAATAAAAGCCTTGACAAGAACAGACATATCCTCATAATTTATTACAACTGCAGTATTCTCTTCTTTGAGCTTCTAAATAGAAGATCTTTTCTAATTTAATATATTTCTCCATCATACCCTCATAAATTAAAAGTTACTTCAGGTTACAACCAATCTGAGAAGTTTTACTTGTCTATGGGATATATACTTCCAAAGACAATTTTTCCTTTCAAGGGCATCACAATAGTGTCTGAGCATTCTATATGAACCTCTTACAATTTTCTGATGATATCTGTTGTATATTTAGAAATCCATCTTGTGATAGCTCAGTTGGTAAAGAGCTGTGATGCAGGAGACCCAGGTTCAATTCCTGGGTTGGGAAGGCCCTCTGGAGAAGGGATAGGCTACCCATTCCAGTTTTATTGGGCTTCCCTTGTGGCTCAGTTGGTAAATAATCCACCTGCAGTGAGGGAGAACCTGGGTTCGATCTCTGTGTTGGGAAGACCCCCTGAAGAAGGGAAAGGCTACCCATGCCAGTATTCTGGCCTAGAGAATTCCATGGACTGTATATATAGTCCATGGGGTCGCAAAGAGTTGGACATGACTTGGCAACTTTCACTTCACTTCACTTGAGTTATTATAGGTTTGTGTGTATTGGTGGGAACAACTGCTCAATAGATTTTTCCTTTACATGAATTAAGTATCATGCTTTGAGATCCTATAAGTTAGGGTACAAAATCCTTCAGCACTCACACAGGATATCCTGTGACATTACACACAGTCCATAATTTCTTTAGACTGGGATCTCCTTTATTCACCTGATTTATATATATATATATATATTTATATATATATATATATATTTCTAGAGATGTTGGTATGGGTGGAGAATGAGTAATAGGATCTTTTATAACCTGGACTTCACTGCACAGAATTAGAGAAGAAACAGGGAGGAATGGGCAACTATTCCTGCTAGTGTGTTTCAAATAATCTACATGTTTTTGCATTCATATCTCACTCTGGGACTCTTCAGCTCACCTGACTTTTCTAAACCTTTGTCTCTCTAAGTTTCAAGAGCTCAAATCAATTTTCTTCTGAGTAAAGATATGCACTATGCAAGTCCCAGAAGGAGAAGATAGAAAAAGCAAAAGGATTAAATTAAATTAATAATGGCTGAAGATACCTTAATCTGATTGAATGCTTTAATCCACAAATCCAAGAAATTCAATGAATCCCAAGTAGAATAGTCCCAGAGATCCACCCTGAGACACATTATAATCAAAGTTTTGAAATTCAAAGACAGAGAATTTTGAAAGTACCAACATAGAACTGATTCATCACATAAGAGAGACCTCCAATAAATTTATAAGCCAACGTCTTGTCAGAAACCTTGAGGCCAGAAGGCAGTGAGTGTGTACTTCAAAGGCAAAAAAAATAAAAATAAAAATAAACAAATGGGACCTAATTAAACTTAAAAGCTTCTGCACATCAAAGGAAACTATTAGCAAGGTGAAAAGACAGCCTTCAGAATGGGAGAAAATAATAGCAAATGAAGCAACCGACAAACAACTAATCTCAAAAATATACAAGCAACTCCTCCAGCTCAACTCCAGAAAAATAAATGACCCAATCAAAAAATGGGCCAAAGATCTAAATAGACATTTCTCCAAAGAAGACATACAGATGGCTAACAAACACATGAAAAGATGCTCAACATCACTCATTATCAGAGAAATGCAAATCAAAACCACTATGAGATACCATTTCACACCAGTCAGAATGGCTGTGATCCAAAAGTCTACAAATAATAAATGCTGGAGAGGGTGTGGAGAAAAGGGAACCCTCTTACACTGTTGGTGGGAATGCAAACTAGTACAGCCACTATGGAGAACAGTGTGGAGATTCCTTAAAAAACTGGAAATAGAACTGCCTTATGATCCAGCAATCCTACTGCTGGGCATACACACTGAGGAAACCAGAAGGGAAAGAGACACGTGTACCCCAATGTTCATCGCAGCACTGTTTATAATAGCCAGGACATGGAAG
Organism: Bos indicus; assembly: GCF_029378745.1. Taxonomy (NCBI): domain Eukaryota; kingdom Metazoa; phylum Chordata; class Mammalia; order Artiodactyla; family Bovidae; genus Bos; species Bos indicus. The sequence goes on from NC_091771.1 coordinate 7,734,141, forward strand.
CAACCTAGATGTCCATCAGCAGATGAATGGATAAGAAAGCAGTGGTACATATACACAATGGAGTATTACTCAGCCATTAAAAAGAATACATTTGAATCAGTTGTAATGAGGTGGATGAAACTGGAGCCTATTATACAGAGTGAAGTAAGCCAGAAGGACAAACACCAATACAGTATACTAACGCATATATATGGAATTTAGAAAGATGGTAATGATAACCCTGTATACGAGACAGCAAAAGAGACACTGATGTATAGAACAGGCTTATGGACTCTGTGGGAGAGGGAGAGGGTGGCAAGATTTGGGAGAATGGCATTGAAACATGTGAAATGTCATTTATGAAACGAGATGCCAGTCCAGGTTCAATGCACGATGCTGGATGCTTGGGACTGGTGCACTGGGACGACCCAGAGGGATGGTATGGGGAGGGAGGAGGCAGGAGGGTTCAGGATGGATTTTCTTTTAAAAATAAAAAAAAAAAAAAGAAAAAGAAAAAGGCAAAAAAGAAACAAACAAAAAATAAAAGCAAATAAAAAAAATTCCTGTCAACTTAGAATACTATATTTAGCAAAACTGTCCTTTAAAATGAAGGAAAAATTTAGACGTTCCTAGGTAAATGAAAGCAAAGGTAGTTCAATACCACTACACGGTTCTATAAGATATGCTAAAGGAAGTCCTTCAAGTAGAAACAAAACAGCAATAGACAGGAACCCAAAACATGTGGTGATATAACAATCTCTGGTAAAGGGAAGTATACAAGAACATTTTAAAAACAGTGTTTTCAGAACTTCCTTTTTGGTCCACTGGTTAAGATTTCATTTTCCAATATAGAGGGTGTGTGTTTGATCCCTGGTCAGGAAGCTAAGATCCCACATGCCTCACCGCCAAAAAAATGCCCCCAAACCCCAAAACGTAAAACAGAAGCAATATTGTAATAAATTCAATAAAGACTTTTAAAATAGCCCACATAAAGTATATCTTAAAAAACATACAATAAAAAGCAGTGTTCTGGTAATATCAGTTTCTAACTTCACTTTTCATTTTCCACAGAATTTTAAAGACCAATGTATAAGTCTTATGATGCAGCTTCTACACTCTTAATAAACCTCTTGCACTAACTATGCAGTACACTGTACTTACTATTAATAGCTACCAAATGAATCACGTGGTCAGTAATTGCCGTTCCTTTACTAGCCATTGTCTCTGTAAAGGGGAGCTGATCAAGCTGATAGTGGCATCAGGTTGTCATCATATTGATCCCTTAATTGAAAAATAGTGGGTTGACTACTGAGTGAAAGCAAATTTCTTCTAGTTCATGAACTCTTCCTATTTCTTAACATTACACCTAATGACACAGTATACATTCTCATACATTTTTCATGTGTAACATATATATATATATATATGTATATATATATATATTTCATTCATAAATATTTATGGATTTTTATATTTCAGGATTTATAGTGGATTCCCAAAAATTGCATGGTAAAGATTGCTAGTTCTTTATCCAAATAAATTCTTTCTTTTTTTTTTTTTTTCCCCTCCCTTAGAAACAGACTCTCATTTTATTCAGGTGGCAAAGTAAACAGCTTTAAAGTGTTCCTAGTCAATTTTAAGGTTAATGTGGCTATGTAAAGAAAAAGTCTTGCCAATATGTTAAAAACAGCATTTACTGTGTGGGAATGTTGAATACGCTCCTTAGAATCTTAAACATAGCTCATATATGAACCTGTTTGCTCTCCACACTTCTTGCTTTCCTCTTAGGATCTAAAAGGATCATGAGACAAACCTGAAAATAGAGTCTTGGGTTAAGAACAATAGAACAAAAATGGAATAGAATATTTGTCCCTGGAAACAAGGAGTTATTATATCAGATCTGCAAAGCATATTTCTTGATTTCTTTTACATGAGAGAAGTCAGTGTATATATTTTAAGTTCCTCTGTTTTTCTTCCTTTCTTAGTTCCTTTTTATTTTTTCCTTTTTCCACACTTACACACTTTCATTTTGTATTGGGGTATGTGCTATGCTCATACTTAGTCACTCAGTCATGTCTGACTCTTTACAACTCCATGGACTGTAGCCTACCAGGCTCCTCCATCCATGGGGATTCTCCAGGCAAGAATACTGGAGTGGGTTGCCATGCCCTCTTCCAGGGGATCTTTCCAACCCAGGGATTGAACCTAGGTCTCCCACATTGAAGGCAGATCCTTTACTAGCTGAGCCACCAGGGAAACCCAAGAATACAGGAGTGGGTAGCCTCATCCTTTTCCAAGGAGTCTTCCAGACCCAGGAATTGAGCCTGGTTCTCCTGCACTGCAGGCAGATCCTTTACCAGCTGAGCTACCAGGTTGATTAACAGTGTTGTGATAGTTTTGGGTCAACAGCAAAGGGGGAGACTAGATACATGTATACGTATGGCTGAGTTCCTGTATTTGTTTGATTGTTGTTACTAGAAAGTAAAGGAAATTTCTATTAAATATACAGACTGGCTTTTTTTTTATTAGACAATCCATTTTAATTTCAGAATATTAATTTGCTTTTATTTTATAAACTACTTTCTCCCTCCATAAAATGAATTTGTTCTTATTGTTCACTTAGAATAATATTCTTTTAATCATGTCAGGCCCTGTGAAAATATGCACAAAATACAAAGATTTCACAGATGTCTCTCATCTACTCAAAGTCAAAATTATACCTACTTCTCTGCTTTGCTCTCAGTAATTTCACCACTTGCTGCTACAAACTGATTAGTTTTTGAATGTGAGAACTGTGTGGGAATTTAGAAGATGTAGATCGTGTTATCTATTTTTTATATCTAAACACAGAACACGTATACATTTTTATCATCCATGCATATATAAGGTATTCAGACTCAATATTAAGTTCTAATAATTTAATGTCAGAAAAGTTATCTAGAGAAACACTCATATTGTCATTATTATTTAAAATATCCTATATGTAAATATCATATCATATATACACTATTATATATATTAAAACATATTTTATATATATGACATCATGATTGCTCCTGAAAAGAACCAAGGTTTTGGTGAAAATCTCAAAATAGCAATATCTAATCATAGCTTATTCACTTCAAATCATTCCTAAATTTGAACCAAACATATACAAAATACTAATTAGTTACCTAGACAGTTCATCTGGTTAACCACCTCAATTTAAAAATAATACTTAATCAAGGAAAATGTGACAGAAAAATAGTATTTGAGTATGTTTCTTTCCAGTGTTTTTCTATCTTAGAGAAGTTTACACATGAATTCACTTATGACTTTCTAAGATCTAGTTAATAAACATTTTCATTTGAAACTCATTCAAGTTGCTTAACAGTTCACACCAAAGTTAACATTGTATTCTCTCAAACTACCTCATATTTAATTTTGTTTATTCTTAAACATTACTGTTTTCACACTCCCAAGCTATAATACAATGAAATATCAGTTTTCATTGCTACCTAAATTAATTTTGTCTATCACATCAATATTTTATACTTATCCCTTAGTGTCTGTTACCACCCTGGTCCATGACCTCAGTTATTATACTATATGGACTTAATATTATTGGCTTTCTGCCATATTACCTGACATAATTTGTTTGTTGTTCTTCAGTTGCTTAGTCACGTCTAACTCTTTGTGACCCCATGGACTGCAGCACGCCAGGCTTCCCTGTCCTTCACCATCTCCCAGAGCTTGCTCAAACTCATGCCCTTCAAGTCAGTGATGCCATCCAACTATCTCATTCTCTGTAGTCCCCTTCTCCTCCTGCCCTCAAACTTCCCCAGCATCAGGGTCTTTTCAAATGAGTCAGCTCTTCACATCAGGTGGCCAAAGTATTGGAGTTTCAGCTTCAATATCAGTCCTTCCAATGAATATTCAGAACTGATTTCCTTTAGGATGGACTGGTTGGATCTCCTTGCTGTCCAAGGGACTCTCGAGAATTTTCTCCAACACCACAGATCAAAAGCATCAATTCTTCAGCACTCAGCTTTCTTTGTAGTCCAACTCTCACATCCATACATGACTACTGGAAAAATCATAGCCTTGACTAGATTGACCTTTGTTGGCAAAGTAATGTCTCTGCTTTTAATATGCTGTCTAGGTTGGTCATAACTTTTCTTCCAAAGAGTAAGCGTCTTTTAATTTCATGGCTGCAGTCACCATCTGCAGTGATTTTGGAGCCCCCCCAAAATAAAGTCTGTCACTGTTTCCATTATTTCACCATCTAATCGCCATGAAGTGATGGGACTGGATGTCATGATCTTCATTTTATGACTGTTGAGTTTTAAGCCAGCTTTTTATCTCTCCTCTTTCACCTTCATCAAGAGGCTCTTTAGTTCTTCACTTTCTGCCATAAGGGCAGTGTCATATATAAAGATAAAATTTATCTGGTTTGAAAGGTCTCCATAATTTATTCCATGTAATTTTTCACCATCTACTAATATACACCTTATATTACCTTTGGATAGTAAACATCTCTGAAACTTTCACATGACTTGTTTTTGTCCCCAAATATTTATGTTACTATATACTAATGTTTATAGCCTCATGCACTTCCTCTTAGGTCTGTTTGTCCTTCCAGTGAGGATCTCAGAATTTGGCGTTTCTTAAGTTCTTCTTATTCCCTAAGATTTTTTTTTTTTAAAATATTGAGAGCCACCCTGCATTGTCTTCAGCACTTCTTTGATGCTTTTAATCAATTATTTCACCCCGCAAATAATTGCAAGTCAGTAGTTTTATATCTCTTTAATGGAGTTTAATCTGTTGGGTTTGTTAGCTTCTTCCTTAGAGTCTTTTGTCTCTCAACATCTGTCTAGTGGTAGTGTTATGCTCTTTCTTGTCTGCTTGGAAACTGTTAGATGTCTGAATACTTGTTTAGAATAGAACAGCAGAGTCAACTCAAGTTGAAAAATTATATTACTTAACAATCAGAATGATATTAAATTCATGGACAAATATTTAGAGGTGATAAAATTCCACTAAAGAACCCTTAATAATATCCAATAAATTCTTCACAGTAATGACTGAAAATAGGTATTATAATTCTATATGTACAAAAGAGAAAATTTTAAATTGTTTGTCATAGGTCACCACTGTATTTGACCTCAAAGTCCATTTTATTCCCATAGCAAAGCTTCAACGTCTAATCTGCAGTGAGAAAAGGGTTTTGGTTTAAAAATAAGATAATTCATTTGAAAGTCATGTTGAAGAGTTGTTTTATCATATCCCTGCTAAGCACAGTAACTTGAAATCCTAGAAAATAACATGAGATAGTCTATATTTAATATAACACATAGATCAAAAGGAAGTATTTCACTAGAATTTTCAAGGAGCTGAATTTTCAAGGAGATTCTCAATCTCTCTGTCTCACTTTTGGAGGCAATAGCAAAGCATAGTAAGCAATGGTGTGGATATGGTAGCAGCTTATTTGAACATAAAAATTTCTAATTTTTTTCAAAAATAATAACCCAACAAAATCATTAATTCTTGATGGACAATTTAGAAATATGGTGAAAACAGGATCTCTGCATAATCAATTTGTCTTTTGGCCAGCAGACACAGGTAGATTGTACTTACAGTCAACCACAAATAATAAGATAACCCTTTTATAATTAACCCAGGATAAATACACAGATTCATCAATCTTTTCCATCACTGACAGCCTTGTTTGGGGGAAAAAAAAATTCCTCACATTAAAAACCAAACAACAAAGGAGAACATGAAGAAGAGGTACTAATTATATTGTTCTTCTAAATATCTCCGCTGATGAAGAATCCACCTGCAATGTAGGAGACCCCAGTTTAATCCCTGGGTAGGGAAGATCCCCTGAAGAAGGGGCAGGCTACCAACTCCAGTGTTCTTGGGCTTCCTTTGTGGCTCGGATGGTAAAGAATTAGCCTGCCATGAGGAGACCCTGGTTCGATCCCTGAGCCAAGAAGATTCCCTAGAAAAAGGAATGGCTATCCATGGGGTCTCAAAGAGTCAGAAATGACTGAGCAACTTTCACTTTCACAGTATAAGCATTTAAAAATTCCTGTTATGTATATTGCTGGTATTCTGCTGGGAAGTCTGGATTCTTTGAAAAACATTTAATAAAATTATATGATACAATATGAAAATATTTGTCAATGGATTTGTAATATAAATCTCAGTTATGCTCAAGGACACCATGAGTCATGTACCTATATGTACAAAATCAGAATTAGAGGTAACAACTATAAGATATCCACATGTCAGAATATGGGTAGGATAGTTGATTTATGGAAACATCTACATACACCTCTTAAGGTTTTTTTTTTTTTAAATGTGTTTAATTTACTATATTTAAGTACAATAAAAAAAAAATAATAAACTTTAGTGGGGAGTGTTCATCTTAATTTACTCTCTTTTATAGTTTCATTCCCTAACCTAATTGCCAGCCTTTAGAAATGGGGGAGAAAAAAAAATACCCAAATTGCAAAAATCATCACTGACATTTTTAGGGCTTGAATTTAGAAGTTATGTCTGACCAATCAAAAGTATTCAGCATTGTTGATGATTCCTTCATGCAGAAAGATATTCTATATGTATGAAAATACATGTCAGTTCCTTTTGATGAGTTAAATTCAGTTGAGGCTTCAAAACTACACACATTTGGTAGAGGATGAAACAAAAGATTTAAAAATATACTGATATTTACTAATCAATTTACTTTTGACAAGAATAAAAATATGAACTGTTTAAAATCATGGTTAATTTCTAAATATTCCTTACAATTATTTAAATCTAATTGGATAATTTTAATCATACTTACTCAATGCTTCAACTAAATTAAATTCAGCTTCATATAGTCAAATCAGGCCTGCGCCAGTTTGATCCCTGGGCATGGGGAAAGATCCCCTGGAGAAAGAAATGGCAACCCACTCCAGTATTCTTGGCTGGGATATCCCATGGACAGAGGAAGCTGGTGGATTATAGTCCATGTGGTTGCAAAGAATCATATATAATATAGCAACAAAACAACAAAAGTTAAATCACATTTCTTGTGCAATGTCCAAACTACAGTAGAAAAAAGGGGTTAATAGTAAATAGCAACTATTTAAAGTTGGAAGACTCAGAGAAATAATGTAGTACAAACTTCCATTCTGAATGTGACAATAGCCTAGAAAACTTAGGCAACCTGACCAATGTCACAGAACTATTCATTGTTCTGTAGCAGCTTCTCCTAACACCTTCTCCTAACTCCAAGACAAATTTGGTCTTGGAGTACAGAATGAAGCAGGGCAAAGGCTGATAGAGTTTTGCCAAGAGAACACACTGGTCATAGCAAACACCCTCTTCCAACAACACAAGAGAAGACTCTACACATGGACATCACCAGATGGCCAACACTGAAATCAGATTGATTATATTCTTTGCAGCCAAAGATGGAGAAGCTCTGTACAGTCAGTGAAAACAAGACTGGGAGCTGACTGTGGCTCAGAGCATGAACTCCTTATTGCCAAATTCACACTTACATTAAAAAGTAGGGAAAACCACTAGACCATTCAGGTATGACCTGAATCAAAGCTATGAACATTATACAGTGAAAGTGACAAATATATTCAAGGGGTTAGATCTGATAGATATAGTGCCTGAAGAACTATGAATGGAGGTTCATGACATTGTACAGTAAGCAGGGATCAGAACCATCCCCAAGAAATAGAAATGCAAAAAGGCAAAATGGCTGTCTGAGGAGGCCTTACAAATTGCTGAAAAAATGAATAGAAACAAAATGCAAAGGAGAAAATTTAAGATAAATAAATCTGAACGCAGAGTTCCAAAGAATAGCAAGGAAAGATAAGAAAATCTTCCAATTCAAGAAATAGAGGAAAATAATAGAATGGGAAAGACTAGAGATCTCATTAAAAAAAAAAAAAATTGAAATACCAAGGGAACATTTCATGCAAAAATGGGCACAATAAAGGACAGAAATGAAATGGAACTAACAGAATCAGAAGATATTAAGAAGAGCTGGCAAGAATACACAGAAGAACTATACAAAAAAGATCTTCATGACCCACATAACTACGATGATATGATTACTCATGTATACCAGACATCCTAGAGTGAAAAATTGAGTGGGCATTAGGAAGCATCACTACAAACAAAGCTAGTGGAGGTGCTGGAATTCCAGCTGAGCTATTTCATTTCCTAAAACATGATCTGTAAAGTTCTGCATTCAGTATGTCAGCAAATTTGGAAAACTCATCAGTGGCCACAGAACTGGAAAAGGTCACTTTTAATTCCAATCCCAAAGAAAGGCAATGTCAAAAAATGTTCAAACTACCACACAATTACAGTCATCTCACATGCTAGCAAACTAATGCTGAAAATTCTCCAAGCTAGGCTTCAACAGTACATGAACTGAGAACTTCCAGATGTTTAAGCTGGATTTACAAAAGGCAGAGGAACAAGATATCCAATTGCCAGCATCCACTGTATCATAGAAAAAGCAAAAGAGTTACAGAAGAACATCCACTTTTACTTCATTGACTATGCCAAAGCCTTTGACTGTGTTGATCACAACAAACTGAAAAATTCTTAAAGAGATGAAAATACCAGACCATCTTATCTACCTCCTGAGAAATCCGTATACAGGTCAAGAAGCAACCATTAGAACCTGACATGGAACAATTGACTGGTTCCAAATAGGGAAAGAAGTACATCAAAGCTGTATACTGTCACCCTGCTTATTTAACTTATATGCAGAGTACATCAAGAGAAACGCTGGGCTGGATGAAGAACAAGCTAAAATCAAGATTGGAGGGAGGAATATCAATAACCTCAGATATACAGATGACACCACCTTTATGGCAGAAAGGGAAGAGGAACTAAAGAGTCTCTTGATGAAAGTGCAAGAGGAGAGTGAAAATGCTGACGTAAAACTCAGCATTCAAAAAACAAAGATCATGGCATCCTGCCCCATCACTTCATGGCAAATAAATGGGGAAACAATGGAAACAGTCACATATTTCATTTTCTTAGGCTCAAAATTCACTGGAGATGGCGACTGTAGCCATAAAATTCAAAGACACTTGCTCCTTGGAAGAAAAGTTATGACAAAACATGACACCATACTAAAAAGCAGAGACATTACTTTGCTGATAAAGATCCATCTAGTCAAAGCTATGGTTTTCCCAGTGATCATGTATGGATGTGAGAGTTGGACTATAAGGAAGGCGAAGCACCAAAGAAGTAACACTTTTAAACTTGTCATTGGAGAAGACTGTTGAGAGTCTCTTTGTCAGCCGGGAGATCAAACCAGTCAATCTTAAGGGAAATCAGTCCTGAATATTCATTGGAAGGACTGATGCTGAAGCTGAAGCTCCAATACTTTGGCACCCTATGTGAAGAACTGACTGATTGGAAAAGACCCTGATGCTCAGAAAGATTGAAAGCAGGAAGAGAAGGGAAAAACAAAACATGAAGTTGGACGGCACCACTGCTTCGATGGACATGAGTTTGAGCAAGCTCCAGGGGTTGGTGAAGTGCTGTGAAGCCTGGCATGCTATGGTCCATTGGGTCACAAAGAATCAGACATGACTGAATAATTGCACTGAACTGAATATATTTTAGAATGTACTAAGCTAAGACCGGAGAAGGCAATGGCACCCCACTCCAGTACTCTTGCCTGGAAAATCCAATGGACGGAGGAGCCTGGTAGGCTGCAGTCCACGAGGTCGCTAAGAGTCGGATACGACTGAGCGACTTCCCTTTCACTTTTCACTTTCATGCATTGGAGAAGGAAATGGCAACCCACTTCAGTGTTCTTGCCTGGAAAATCCCAGGGATGGCGGAGCCTGGTGGGCTGCCATCTATGGGGTCGCACAGAGTCGGACACGACTTAAGCGACTTAGAGAGAGAAGCTAAGACACTGATACCGGCTACAGACGTTATAAATTGCTATTATCATCTACCCTATTCATGTCACTAATTTCATTATACTAAGTGGTAAAAATTTTTTCCCTCTTGTAACAAACCTCAAGTAAGCTAAATTTATAAATCCAAGTTAGTTGTTACCTTTAAGAATACAAAAAATATATGTAATTTATATCAGTATAATGGAATGCTAAACTTATATTGAGAGTCCCTTGGACTGCAAGGAGATCCAAGCAGTCCATTCTGAAGGAGATCAGCCCTGGGATTTCTTTGGAAGGAATGATGCTAAAGCTGAAACTCCAGTACTTTGGCCACCTCATGTGAAGAGTTGACTCATTGGAAAAGACTCTGATGCTGGGAGGGATTGGTGGCAGGAGGAGAAGGGGACAACAGAGGATGAGATGGCTGGATGTCATCACTGACTTGATGGACGTGAGTCTGAGTGAACTCTGGGAGTTGGTGATGGACAGGGAGGCCTGGCATGCTGCGATTCATGGGGTCGCAAAGAGTCGGACACAACTGAGAGACTGAACTGAACTGAAGCTTGTATTGGATTAGAAAAAGAATTGGTAGTCATCTAGTTAAAAATAAACTTTAATCATTGATGATCTTTCTTCTCAAAGTAGAAAATATTTACTTTTCCACCCTAGGTAACATTTTTTTTTAACTTGGAAAATACGCGCATAATCAAATAATAGGGAGCTGTCTGGGTGCATGCATGCTAAGTTAATTCAGTCCTGTCCAACTCTTTGAGACCCTATGGGCTATAGCCCTCCAGGATCCTCTGTCCTTGGGCTTCTCCAGGCTAGAATACTGGAGTGGGTTGCCATGCCCTCCTCCAGGGGATCTTTCTGACCCAGGGATTGAACCCTCATCTCCTGTGCCTCCTGCATTGCAGGTGTATTCTTTACCACTGAGCCACTGAGGAATCCCAGGAAACTGTCTGCTGCTGCTGCTGCTGCTGCTGCTAAGTCGCTTCAGTCATGTCCGACTCTGAGCGACCCCAGAGACGGCAGCCCACCAGGCCCCCCCCATCCCTGGGATTTTCCAGGAAAGAACACTGGAGTGGGTTGCCATTTCCTTAGTTTGTTTCAAATCCTCTTGTTAAACAGAAAGAGTGGGAGAGAACAAGATGGTGGAGGAGTAGGTGGGCATGGAGAACATGTCTCTTCACGGATACATCAGGAATACACCTTCAGACACAGAAGTGTATGCAGAACACCAGCTGAGAGTAGACGGAAGTACCTGACCAGTGGAAAAGAATATATAGAGCCAGGCAAGACTCCATAGGATGAAGGAACTAGGGGAAAAAACAGGAGTGTTAGTAGGACTGGAACTGTCCTCAGTGGTTGGGAGAACTGAAGTAGGGGTCCAACCCCCATAGCAGGCTAATTGTCTGAATCAGAGAAGAAATATTTAAGGCTGAGAGTGAAACAGCTCATCTGTGGCAGACTAAATGGAATGAGAATCAAACAGTCCTTGTAGCAGCCATACATACCCCAGGCAGGAGCTGGTCTCCTGGGAGGGGCAGCAGCTGGGAGCTGGAGTTAAGGGATTATGGAGCAATCCAAGGGTGAGGGCCACTGTTGACTGCAGAGAGACAGATTGATGGGATGTGAGGGAGGAGATTGTGATGGGAATTGTCTGCGGAGGGAAGCCAGGCAGCCATGGAAGCAAGGGATACTGCTGAGTCAGAGTCATGTGTAGGGGGTGGAGCCTTCACCATAGCCTTTACTCCCCACACAGCAGCATTGGCAGCTGAACAGTAGAGAGGCTGATCCATCAAATGCCTGCCACACTGAACTACAGAGTAAGGCCTCACCCAGGGTGCTCCTTTAAGCAACTGATGCGCCAATCTACAGAGCAGGACCCCAGCCAGGGGGGCCCCCTCAATGTGCCAGAAGTGCAGAACAACAGAGAAGGACCCCAGGCAACAGAGGCCCCTAAGTGCCTGTATGGGAGGAGCTATGGAGAAAGACTGGCCAAAGAGGCATTCTGATCGCCAGCTACAAGAGGCTCTAAAAAGACTCTGATAGGGCCATGACTCTTGGGGCAGAGGCAGTCCATGTCCCAGCACACTTGGTGCCACCAGGGTCCCTGCAAGCCAAAAAGCTGCACCACCTTCACGCTCAACTCTCACTGGGGCAGAGCTGCCACAGGTTAAAAAAAAAAAAAATCTTGCCTTTATACACACAGGGTCACTTTGGTCATTTCCAACTCTTTGTGGCCCTGTAGACTGTGGCCTGCCAGGCTTCTCTGTCAGAAAGGGATTCTCCAGGCAAGAATACTGGGGTGTATTGGCCAAGACTGGTTGCCATACCCTTCTACAGGACTATATTTCCTGCTGCCCTAGCTGCCAACACCCTGAGTACCTGGTGCAGCCAGAACCCCTGCGACCCCATGAGCAGCCCCACCTCCACACATGGCCCTCACAGGGGCAAACCCAAGGCCTCCATGGCAGCCTCAGAGCAAACCCCATTATACGACCCACATGTTCAGGGGGAAATAAAACCACAAATGAAACCCAGGAGCAGTGTGGCTAAGGAAGAAGACCCAAAACCTTCCCAACAGCTGTAAAAGCTGCAGAGTAAATCCACATGATCAACTAGGCAAACTCTGTGTCTATGGAATATATACAAGGTCATTGAGAGCTCCCATAAAAGAAAATACACTAGCCCTTATAGCTGTGGACATTGGAGGCAAGAACATACAGGAATAGGGCCAGATTAGAATCTGAGCTACCCCCACAACAGGTCCAGAGATCAGCAGTGTTGGAGGTCATCCTAGGGAGGTGAGGTGGACTGTGACAACCAGAGATAGAAAGGACTCTGACAGCAGTGACTCAAGAAAAACATTTATTATTCTTATGTTTTGACTTGTTCTGTAGATTATTCTGGATTTTTTCTTCTTTTTTTTTCCTTTTTTACCCCCTCTATTGTAGTTGTCAATTTTATTGCCATTAAGAAACACAATTAAGCTTTTGGCCTTTTTATTTTTTTCCCCAGTCACATTTTTTATTGTTATCATAAACTTCTGCCTCTGCGATGGGCTTTTGCAGTTCTTGGAGTTTTCCTCTCTCTCTCTCTCTCTTTTTTTTTTTCTTTTTTTCTTTTCCTCTATTTTTTTAATTTTAATTTTTAATTTTAAAAACCTATTATTATTTTTTCTATATTTATTCATTTGTTTGCTTTTCCTACTGTTCTTTTCCCCTTGAAGTTAATTTTTATGTATATAAATTTTCTTTATTTACCTCTATTTAACTTTGCATATCTATTTTCTTTTCTTTCTCTCCTTTCCTCTCAACATATTTGTTAGTTTTATTTTCATTGCTTTATTCCCCAATTGGCACCTTGCTTTAGTTTTGTTTTCCAGTTGGTGCTTTAATTAGTTATGTTCTGATAGATATAATTTTTGATTTCCTTTGTTGGCTGGATCAATCTACTGTACTTTATTTTTGTTAAACTCTTTTGATTTTGCTAATGGGTGAATATGTATATGTGTATATTCAGTCACATTTTCTATTGTTGTTGTAAACTCTGCCTTTACATTGAGCTTATGCAGTTATGTGGAGTTTTCCCTTTTTTCCCCATTTTTACTTACTTCTTATGTTTTTTCTCTTTTTTATCATTTTAATTTTTTAAACCTAGTACATTTTTTCTATATGTATTCCTTTATTTGCCTTCCTGACTGTTTTCCCCCTTGCAACTAATCTTTAATGTATATAAATCAACTTCATCTATCTCATTTTAACTTTGCATATCTATTCTTTCTTTTAACCTCTCAACATATTTGCCAGTTTTGTTTTCATTGCTTTATTCTCCACTTGGCACCTTGCTTTAGCTATGTTTTCCACTTTGTGTTTAATTTAGTTTTTTTCTTAACTGGTAAATATATTATTTTATTTCCTTTGTTAGTCAGATCAATCTACTGTACTTTATTTTTGTTGGACTGTTTTCACTTTGTTCATGGATGTATACGTATATGTGCATATTCCATTATTTTAATTATTATTTACCTGATTTTGTAACTGTCATTTATCTGGGGTTCATCTTTGGTTTCTCAATTTTGGATATTTGTTTTAATCTCAGTTAATGCCATAACAAACCATTTGTGGAATCTTCATTCCTGACCAGAGATCAAGCCCTGAGCCTTTGGAGTGGAAGCACTGACTCCAAGATCCTAGACTATGAGAGAACTAACCCTAGGAAGTATCAAATAGTGAGAATTCACACGAAGGAAACCACTTGAACACAAGACCCGGCATCACATAACCACTAGTAGCAACCTGTGCAGGACACCTCATCTAAACAACAAGCAAAATAAAAATATAAACCCAATCATCAGCAGACAGGATTACCACCTCGAACAGCCTTACCCATCAGAGGAAAAACAAACAAACTAACAAACAAACAAAAAAACCTCAGCACAAGTCTCACCCTATATGAAGCTCAAACAAACGACTGGACCAACCTTAGGAAGGCAGTAACTAAAAGGTGAAAAGATTTAACCCTTCTTAAAGGAAATAATTCAACTTTCCTTGAAGCCTTGGAAAAGGAGACCTCAAACACAATAGTTAAAAAAAAAAAAAAGTGAAAAGGGAGAGAAATACTGCACAAATGAGGGAACAAATTAGAAGCACAGAAGTCCAAATGCATGAAGAGGAAAAAGGAAAATTACCTGAAAAAGAATTGAGAATTCTGATAGTAAAGATTATCAAAAACCTTGAAGACAAAATGGAGAAAATGGAAGAATCAATTATAAAGACTCAGAAGGATTAAAGAATAAACATATAGAGACAAACAACACAATTACAGAAATTAAAAATACTCTAGAATGAATCAGTAGCAGAATATCAGAAGCAGAAGAACGAATCAGTGAACTGGAAGATAAAATGGTGGAAATAACAGAAATAAATATTCTGAGGAGCAGAATAAAGTAAAAAGAATGAAAAGAACTGAGGTCACTCTCAGAGACCTCTGGGACTATATCAAGGGTACAACATTTTAATTACAGGGATCCAAGAAGAAGAGGAGAAAAAGAAACGGTATGAGAAATTTTTTTGAAGAGATTATAGTTGAAAATTTCCCCAGTATGGAAAAAGAAATGGTCAATCAAGTCCAAGAGGCACACAGAGTCCCATACAGAATAAACCTAAGGGGAAACATGGCAATACACATACTAATCAAACTAACAAAGACTAAACACAAAGAAAGGATATTAAAAAGCAGCAAGACAGAAGCAATAAGTAATATACAAGCAAAATCCCTTATGCTTAAAAAAACTTTAAAAAAAACTGATTTTTTTCAGCAGAAACTCTTCAGACCTGAAGAATATGGAAGGATATATTTAAAATATTGAAAGGGAAAAATTAAAACCAAGATTACTGTACCTGACAAGGATCTCATTCAAAATGGATGGAGAAATAAAAAGCTTTTCAGACAAGAAAAAGTTAAGAGAATTCAGTACCACCAAACCAGCTTTACAACAAATGTTAAACGGACTTAAATAGTCAAGACATACAACAGAAGAAAAAAGATGTACAATGCCAGAACAAAAAAAGAAAAATAAAAAAGATCTACAACCCTAGAACAAAAAAAGAAAGAAAAAAAAAGGAAAAAAATCAACCCAAACAATTAGAAAATGGCAATAGGAACATATATATCAATAATCACTTTAAATGTAAATGGATTAAATGCTCCAACCAAAAGACAAAGTCTGGCTGAATCGATACAAAAACAAGACCCATAAATATGCTCTCTATAAGAAATCTCAGACCTCAAGACAAAAAAGGACTGAAAGTGAAAGGATGGAAAAAAAAATATTTCATGCAAATGGGAAGCAAAAGAAAGATGAAGTAGCAATCTCATATCAGACAAAATAGACCTTAAAATAAAGATGATTAAAAGAGATAAGGAAGGACACTGTATAATGATCCAAGAATCAATCCAAGAGAAAGACATAACAATTATAAATATCTATGCACCTAACATAGGAGCACCTCAGTACATAAGACAAACAATTACAGACATAAAAGGAGACATTGACAGTAACACAGTAATACTAGGGGACTTTAATACCACACTCACACCAATGGACAGATCGTCAAAACAGAAAATTAATAAGGAAAGTCTTAAATGATACATTAGATGTGATAGATCTCATTGATACCTTCAGGACATTCCATTCAAATGCAGAAAGATACACCTTCTTCTCAAGTGCATGTGAAACATTCTCTAGGATAGACCACATCTTGGGTCACAAATCAAACCTCAATAAATTTAAGAAAATTGAAATCATACCAAGTATCTTCTCTGACCACAACACTATGAGACTAGATATCAGTTACAAGAAAAAAACTGTAAGAAACACAAACACATGGAGATTTAACAACAGGTTTCTAAATAACCAACAGGTTACTGAAGAAATCAAAAGGAAAAAAATATATATAGAGAAACAACTAACAATGAAAACACAACTCAAAACCTATGAAACGCTCCACAGAGGGAATTTTATAGCGATACAATCCTACCTCAAGAAACAATAAAAACATCGAATAGACAGCCTAATGTTACACCTAAAACAAATGGAAAAAGAAGAACAAAAAAACCCCCAAAGTTTGTGGAAAGAAAGAAATCATAAAGATATGAGCAGAAATAAATGGAAAAAAAATAGTAAATATTAATAAAACTAAAAGATGTTTCTTTGAGACAATAAAAAAAATGACAAACCCTTAGGCTGACTCATCAAGAAAAAAATAGAGAAGAATCAAATCAACAAAATTAGAAATAAAAAAGGAGAGGTCACAACAGATAATGTAGAAATACAAAGGATTATAAGAAACTATTGTGTACAACTATATGGCAATAAAATAGATAACCTGGAAAAAATGAACAGATTCTTAGAAAAGTTCAATCTTCCAAGACTGAACCAGGAAGAAATAGAAATTATGAACAACCCAAATACAAGCACTGAAATTAAAGTTGTGATTAAAGATTTCCCAAAAAGCAAAAGCTCGGGACCACATGGTTTCACAGGAGAATTCTATCAAACATTTACAGAAGAGTTAATGACTATTCTTCTAAAACTCTTTCAAAAAATTGCTGAGGAAGGAATACTTCCGAACTCATTCTACTAGGATACCATCACCTTGATATAAAAAACAGACAAACACAACACACAAAAAAGGAAAACTGCAGGCCAATATCACTGATGAACATAGATGCAAGACTCCTCAACAAAATCTTAGCACACAGAATTCAGCAACACATCAAAAAGCTCATGCACCATGATCAAATTTGGCTTATTCCAGGGATGCAAGGTTTCTTCAGTATATGCAAATCAATCAATGTGATACACCATATTAACAAATTGAAAGATATAAACCATATAATAATCTCAGTAGATGCAGAAAAAGCCTTTGACAAAATTCAGCACCCATTTGTGATTCAAACTCTTCAAAAGATGGGCATAGAAGGAACCTACCTCAACATAGTAAAGGCCATATATGATAACCCTACAGCAAGCATTATTTTCAATGGTGAAAAACTGAAAGCATTCCCTCTAAGTTCAGGAAAAAGACAATGGTGCCCACTTTCACCACTATTATTCAACATAGTTCTGGAAGTCCTAGCTACAGCAATCAGAGAAGAAAAATAAATAAAAGGAATCCAGACTGAAAAAGAAGAAATAAAGCTCTCACTTTTAGCAGATGACATGATACTGTACATAGAAAACCCTAAAGATAGGGTCAGAAAATTACTAGAGCCAATGAGTGAATTTAGAAAAGTTTCAGGATACAAAATCAATACAAGAAATCACTTTCATTTCTATAAAATAACAATGAAAAATCAGAAAGAGAAATTAAGTAATCAATCATATTCACTATTGCAACAAAAAGAATTAAATATCTAGGAATAAAGTTACCTAAGGAGAAAAAAGAGCTGTACATGGAAAATTATGACACTAATGAAACAGATGGAAAGATATTTCATGTTCCTGTATAGGAAGAATCAATATTGTGAAAATGACTATACCACCAAATGCAACCTACAGATTCAATGTGATCCCTATCAAATTACCAATGGCATTTTTCACAGAACAAAAAATTTCACAATTCATATGGAAACACAGAAGACCCTGAATAGCCAAAGCAGTCTTGAGAAATAAGAATGGAGCTGGAGGAATCAACCTTCCTGACTTCAGATTATACTACAAAGCTACAGTCATTGAGTCAGTATGGTACTGGCACAACAATAGAAATACAGACAAAGGGAAAAAAAAAGCCCAGAAATAAACCCATGCATCTATGGGTACCTTATTTTTGACAAAGGAGGCAAGAATACACAATGAGGAAAGGACAGCCTCTTCAATAAATGGTGCTGGGTAAATTGGACAGCTACATGTAAAAGAATGAAATTAGAACACTTCCTAACATCATCAGATCAGATCAGATCAGTCGCTCAGTCCTGTCCGACTCTTTGCGACCCCATGAATCATAGCACGCCAGGCCTCCCTGTCCATCACCAACTCCCGGAGTTCACTGAGACTCACGTCCACACAAAGATAAATTCAAAATGGATTAAAGACCTAAATGTAAGACCAGAAATTATAAAACTCTTACAGGAAAACATAGGCAGAACACTCAAAGACATAAATCAAAGCAAGATCCTCTATGACCCACTTCCTACAGTAAGGGTAATAAAGACAAAAGTAAACAAATGGGACCTGTTTAAACTTAAAAGCTTTTGCACAGCAAAGAAAACTATAAGCAAAGTGAAAAGACAACCCTCAGAATGGGAGAAAATAATAGAAAATGAAACAACTGACAAAGGATTAATTTTCAAAATATACAAGCAGCTCATACTACTCAATGACAGAAAAACAAACAACAGAATCAAAAAGTGGGAAAAGACCTAAACAGACATTTCACTGAAGAAGACATACAGATGGCTAACAAACACATGAAAAGATGCTCAACATCATTCATTACTGGGCTTCCCAGGAGGCTCAGATGGCAAAGTGTCTGCCTGCAATGCAGGAGACCCAGGTTTAATCCCTGGGTTGGAAAGATCTCCTGAGAAGGAAATGACAAACCACTCCTGTACCCTTGACTGGAAAATTCCATGGAAGGAGGAGCCTGGTAGGCTACAGTTCATAGGGTCACAAAGAGTCAGACATGAGAGAAATGCAAATCAAAACTACAGTGAGATATCACCTCACACCAATCAAAAAGTCTACAAAAAATATATGCTGGAGAGGGTGTAGAGAATAGGGGACACTCTTGCACTGTTGATATGAATTTAAATTGATACAGCCACTAAGGAAGATGGTATGGGGATTTCTTAAAAAAAAAAAAAGTAGGAATAAAACCACCATATGAACCAGCAATCCCACTCCTAGGTATCTATCCTGAGGAAACCAAAATTGAAAGACACATGTATCCCATTGTTCATTGCACCACTATTTACAATAGCTAGAACGTGGAAGCAACCTAGATGTCCGTCGATAGATGAATGAATAAAAAAGTTGTGAGACATTTACACAATGGAATGTTACTCAGCCATAAAAAGGAATGCATTTGAATCAGTTAATATGAGGTGGATGAACCTTGAACCTATTATACAGAGTGAAGTGAGTAAGAAAGAGAAAGATAAATACCATATTCTAATGCATATATACGAATCTAGAAAAAAATGGTACTGAAGAATTTATTTACAGGGAAGCAATGGAGAAACAGACATAAAGAATAGACTTATGGACATGGAGAGAGAGAAGGATGGGGTTAAATGCTTGAAAACAGTAACAAGGAAACTTATATTACTATATGTAAAATAGATATCCAAGGGGAATTTGCTGTATGCCTCAGGAAACTGAAACAGGGGCTCTTTGTCAGCCTGGAGGGGTGGGATGGGGAGGGTCAAAAGGAAGGGGACATATATATACCTATGGCTGATTCATGTTGAGGTTTGACAGAAAACAGGAAAATTCTGTAAAGCAATTATACTTCAATAAAAAATAAATAAACTGGAAAAAAAAAACAGTACAAAGAAAGAGTACAAAGCAGAAATGATCAGAGATGATCTCATATTGTACATAGACTTGTATCTGCTCTACATACTATTGTGAATGTAGCTGCTGCTGTCGTGCCCTACTCTGTGCGACCCCAGACTCCCCCGTCCCTGGGATTCTCCAGGCAAGAACACTGGAGTGGATTGCCAGTTCCTTCTTCAACGCATGAAAGTGAAAAATGAAAGTGAAGTCGCTCAGTCATGTCCGAATGTTCCTGACCCCATGAACTGCAGCATACCAAGCTCTTCAATCCATGGGATTTTCCAGGCAAGAGTACTGGAGTGGGTCGCCATTGTCTTCTCTGATTGTGAATGTAGAGAAATGCCTTAAATAGATTCAATCCAAAGAATACACTTCACTTAAGGGAAGTGGAATTCATGAGCACTATCACCTTGCTCTAGCACTTAAATAGCTTCAGTCAGTGTATATCCAAATAATTATATCAACAGATATCATTTAAATGAAATAAGTATATCTAAGAACAAGCATACAATGTATCATTTCTTTGAGCATTAGACCAGTGTAGTAAGGAATGTAAACTGATTTGGGGTCATTGACATAAATAATAATACTGTTGACATAAATGACAATTTTTTAGCATGGTGGTTACTATCAGCAGGAGGTTGAGAAGAGCTGATTTTTGTATAATTAAAATTTTATTTACCAATTTTCAGATCATATTTTCTGCATGTGTACTTTTTGTTTTTTGGGTTTTTTGTTTTGGGTGTTCTTTGGAAGGAATGTTGCTAAAGCTGAAACTCCAGTACTTTGGCCACATCATGCGATGAGTTGACTCATTGGAAAAGATTCTGATGCTGGGAGGGATTGGGGGCAGGAGGAGAAGAGGACAACAGAGGATGAGATGGCTGGATGGCATAACCAACTCGATGGACATGAGTTTGAGTGAACTCCAGGAGTTGGTGATGGACAGAGAGGCCTGGTGTGCAGCGATTCATGGGGTTGCAAAGAGTCGGACACGACTGAGTGACTGAACTGAACTGAAAAGCTAAATTTTGTCACTATGTCATTTCTCTGGAGCAGTTATACAAATATGATTACAGTGGTAATCTTGAAATATACCAAAAAAATCATAGTAATCAGGAGAAAAACATTAAAAAAATCCTGCGATATATTGGTAATAAACTTTCAATATAATACAGAGATTTATTCAAGGTTGTATTTCCTCAATATCTCAAAGTGGCTTCTAAGATTTATTCTCTACTATTAGAAGAATAAAATTTATCTGTATTTCAAAATGCACAAGAAGATATATGTAAGGAAAGTTTATCTTTATAGTGATATTCATTTATCTCATACTTATTTATATGTAATCAAACAAATTGTTAGATGTTAATTTTAAAATAACTGAAGAAGCAACTTAGACTATTGCATTAAATTTATGGAATTGAAGCCAAAGGGTGGTGGCAGAAAAGTCTTTCATAAAGTACTCTATTTGAAAGAAGGAAATACACTTTGATAATCAGATTATTGAATCATGACACACTTTCAACTTCTCCTACATTATTTCCTTCTTTGTGAACATAAATATTAAAAAATCAGCAACATATTACAGAGAAAGAAAGGATTTGGACCAGATATTATTATTCTTTTAAATTTTACCCAATTTTTGACTTCTTGTAGTATGTTTATCAGTTCAGTTCAGTTCAGTAGCTCAGTCTCTGTGACCTCATGGACACAGGACTCTTTGCGACCCCATGGATGCATGACAGGCTCCCCTGTCCATCACCAACTTCTGAAGCTTGCTCAAATTCATTCCCATCAAGTCGGTGATGCCATCCAACCATCTCATCCTCTGTTGTCCTCTTCTCCTACCTTAAATCTTTCCCAGCATCAGAGTCTCTTCCAATGAGTCAGTTCTTTACATCAGGCGGCCAAAGCATTGGAGATTCAGCTTCAGCAACATTTCTTCCAGTGAATATTCAGGACTGATCTCCTTCAAGATTGACTGGTTAGATCTCCTTGCAGTTCAAGAGTCTTCTCCAACACCGCAGTTCAAAAGCATCAGTTCTTCAGTACTCAGCATTCTTTATGGTCCAACTCTCACATCCATATATGACTACTGGAAAAAAACATATCTTTGATTAGACAGACCTCTGTTGGCAAAGTAATGTCTCTGTCTAAGTTGGTCATAGCTTTTCTTCCACGGAACAAGCATCTTTTAATTTCACAGCTGCAGTCAACATCTGCAGTGATTTTGGGGCCCCCCAAAATAATTCTGTCACTGTTTCCATTGTTTCCCCATCTATTTGCCATGAAGTGATGGGACCAGATCTTAGTTTTCTTAATGTGGAGTTGTAAGAAAACTTTTTCACTCTCCTCTTTCACTTTCATCAAGAGGCTCTTTAGCTCCTCTTTGCTTTCTGCCATAAGTGTGGTGTCACCTGCATATCTGAGGTTACTGATATTTCTTCCAGCAATCTTGATTCCAGTATGTGCTTACCAGCCAGGCATTTTCATGATGTACTCTGCATGTAAGTTAAATAAGCAGGGTGACAATATATAGTCTTGATGTACACTTTTCCTGATTTAGAACCAGTAATTCCCGATTCCAACCATGTCCAGTTCTAACTGTTGCTTCTGGACCTGCATACAGCTTTCTCACGAGTCAGGTAAGTACGTTTATGTCATCCTCCAAATAATCAAAAATTTATTTCCATCAAATTTCAAGTTATAATTTTTGTTTCGTATTGTTGCTTCATCACTGCTGTTTTGTTAAATAGGAAAGAGTCTGTAGTTTAAGGGTGAAAAGGCAAGATTCTAAGAGTATGAACAGAATATACAAAACCTTGAAGGTCTGAACCTATTTATTATGTTTAGAGAAATGCAATAATGTCAGTGAGATGAAGACATGCCATGTTTGTTTATGTTTGAGGATATGTATAGTGGGCTGGAAATGGGATTTGAGAAAATAAATTTGAAGAGAGGCTAGGGCCATGGTACGGCAAACATTGCATACTATACTGAAGAACTGGGACTTTGACCCCAAAGCCTTCAGGAAATAATGAATGGTTCTGAGCAACAAATGAATATATTAATGTGGTTAGATTTTCTTTTCTAGTTTAAAAATATATATATATTTTTGCTCTTAACATAACTTGAAGGAAGACAAAACATATAATAAAATGTGCCTTGATTATTTCTTGGGTATGATTTTGTTAGAAAAGGAAATAACTAAACAAATTGCAGTGGAGTAGTTAAAACATTTACACCTGGCCTTGAATAACACATATTTGATACCAAAGAAAGTTTCACTTCAGATTCTAATCTACTTCAAGCTACCTATTCACTTATAATTGTTAAACAGTTCCCTTCAAAACTGAAATTTTTATTAAAGGTTCTGTACTCAATCAAATATTATTAACAACAATTAAAACTAGAATACAATAATTATAACTAACATGTTTTATTTCCTTCAGTTCAATTCAGTCACTCAGTCATGTATGACTTTTTGTGATCCCATGGACTGCAAAAGGCCAGTCCTCCCTGTCCATCACCAACTCCCAGAGTTTACTCAAGTTATATCCATCGAGTCGATGACGCCATTCAATCATCTCATCCTCTGTAGTTCCCTTCTCCTCCTGCCTTCAATCTTTCCCAGCATTAGGGTCTTATCAAATGAGTTAATTCTTCAGATCAGGTGGCCAAAATATTGGAGTTACAGCGTCAGCATCAGTTCTTTCTGTGAATATTCAAGACTGATTTCCCATAGGATGGACTGGTTGGATCTCCTTGCAGTCCAAGGGATTCAGACTCTCAAGAGTCTTCTTCCACACCACAGTTCAAAAGCATCAATTTATTGGCACTCGGCTTTCTTTATAGTCCAACTCTCACATCCATACATGACTACTGGAAAAACCATAGCTTTGATTAGGCAGGTCTTTGCTGGGAAAATAATGTCTCAGCTTTTTAATATGCTGTCTAGGTTGGTCATAATTTTTCTTCCAAGAAGCAGAAGAGTTTAGTTAAGTCGCTCAGTCATGTCTGACTCTGCGCCCCATGAATGCAGCATGCCAGGCCTTCCTGTCCATCACCAATTGCCGGAGTCTACCTAAACCCATGTCCATTGAGTCAGAGATGCCATCCAACAATCTCATCCTCTGTCATCCCCTTCTCCTCCTGCCCTCAAACTTTCCTAGCATCAGGGTCTTTTCTAATGAGTCAGCTATTCGCAACAGGTGGCCGAAGAATTGGAGTTTCAGCTTCAACATCAGTCCTTCCAATGAATACCCAGGACGGATCTCCTTTAGGATGGACTGGTTGGATCTCCTTGCAATCCAATGGACTCTCAAGAGTCTTCTCCAATACCACAGTTCAAAAGCATCAATTATTCAGTACTCAGCTTTCTTTATAGTCTAACTCTCACATGACTACTGGAAAAACCATAGTCTTGACTAGATGGACCTTTGTTGGCAAAGTAATGTCTCTGCTGTTTAATATGCTTTCTAGGTTAGTCATAACTTTCCTTCCAAGGAGTAAGCATCTTTTAATTTCATGGCTGCAGTCACCATCTGCAGTGATTTTGGAGCCCCCAAAAATAAAATCAGCCACTGTTTCCACTGTTTCCCCATCTATTTGCCATGAAGTGATGGGCCCAGATGCCATGATCTTAGTTTTCTGAATGTTGAGATTTAAGCCAGCTTTTTCACTCTCCTCTTTCACTTTAATCAAGAGGCTCTTTAGTTCTTCTTCACTTTCTGCCATAAGAATGGTATCATCTGCATATTTGAGGTTGTTGATATTTCACCCAGCAATCTTGATTCCAGCTTGTGCTTTATCCAGCTAGGCATTTCTCTTGATGTGCTCTGCATATAAGTTAAGTAAGCCGGGTGATAATATACAGGCTTGACCTACTCCTTTCACTATTTGGAATCAGTCTGTTGTTCCATGCCCAGTTCTAACTGTTGGTTCCTGACCTGCATACAGATTTTTCAAGAGGCAGGTCAGGTGGTCTGGTATTCATGTGTCTTGAAAAATTTTCCACGGTTTGTTGTGATCCACACAGTCAAAGGCTTTGGTGTAGTCAATATAGAAGAAGTAGATGTTTTTCTGGAACTGTCTTGCTTTTTCCACGATCCAACAGATGTTGGCAATTTGATCTCTGGTTCCTCTGCTGCTGGTGCTGCTAAGTCACTTCAGTCGTGTCTGACTCCATGTGATCTTATAGACAGCAGCCCACCAGGTTCCTCTGTCCCTGGGATTCTCCAGGCAAGAAGAGTGGAGTGGGTTGCCATTTCCTTCTCCAATGCATGAAAGTGAAAAGTGAAAGTGAAGTTGCTCAGTCGTGTCCAAGTCTTCACGACCCCATGGACTGTAGCCTACCAGTCTCCTCCATCCATGGGATTTTCCAGTTAAGAGTACTGGAGTGGGTTGCCATTTCCTTCTCCACTCTGGTTCCTTTGCCTTTTCTAAATCCAGCTTGAACATCTGGAAGTTCATTGTTCACGTACTGTTGAAGCCTGGCTTGAAGAATTTTGAACATTACTAGCGTGTGAGATGAGTGCAACTCTGTGGTAGAATTCTTGGCATTGCCTTTCTTTGAGATTGGAATGAAAACTGACGTTATCCAGTCCTGTAGCCACTGTTGAGTTTTCCAAATTTGTTGACATATTGACTGTGGCACTTTCACAGCATCATCTTTTAGGATTTGAAATAGCTCAACTGGAATTCCATCACCTCTACTAGCTTTGTTTGTAGTGACCTTCCTAAGGTCCACTTGACTTCAAATTCTAGGATGGCTGGCTCAAGGTGAATGATCATACCATCATGATTATCTGGGTCCTGAATATCTTTTTTGCATAATTTTTCTGTGTATTCTTGCCATCTCTTCTTAATATCTTCTGCTTCTATTTGGTCCATACAATTTCTGTCCTTTACTATGCCAATCTTTGCATGAAATAGTCCCCTGGTATCTCTAATTTTCTTGAAGAGACCTCTAGCCTTTCCCATTCTATTGTTTTCCTCTATTTTTGCACTGATTACTGAAGAAGGCTTTCTTATCTCTCCTTGCTATTCATTGAAACTCTGCATTCGAATGGATATATATATATATATATATATATATATATATATATATATATATTTCTTTTCTCCTTTGCTTTTCACTTCTCTTCTTTTCACAGCTATTTGTAACGCCTCCTCAGACAACCTTTTTGCCTTTTTGCTCTTCTTTTTCTTGGGGATGGTCTTTATCTCTGCCTCCTATACAATGTCACAAACCTCTGTCCATAGTTCTTAAGGCACTCTTGTCTATAGGATTTAATCTCTTGAATATATTTGTCACTTCCACTGTATAATCATAGGGGATTTGATTCGGTCATACCTGAATGGTCTAGTGGTTTTCCCTACTTTCTTCAATTTAAGTCTGAATTTGGCAATAAGGAGTTCGTGATCTGAGTGACAATCAGCTCCCAGTCTTCTTTTTGCTGACTGTATAGAGCTTCTCCATCTTTGGCTGCAAAATTAAAATCAATCTGATTTTGTATTGACCATCTAGTATTGTCCATGTGTAGAGTCTTCTCTTGTGTTGTTGGAAGAGGGTGTTTGCTATGACCAGTGTGTTCTCTTGACAAAACTGTTAGCCTTTGCCCTGCTTCATTCTGTACTCCAAAGCCAAATTTGCCTGTTATTCAAGGTATTTCTTCACTTCCTACTTTTGCATTCCAGTTCCCTATAATGAAAAGGACTTTTTTGGGGGTATTAGTTCTAGAAAGTCTGTAGGTCCTCATAGAACCATCCAACCTCAGCTTCTTCAGTAATACTGATCTGGGCATAGACTTGGATTACTGTGATATTGAGTGGTTTGCCTTGGAAATGAACAGAGATCTTTCTGTCATTTTTGAGATTGTATTTTGGACTGTTTTGTTGACTGTGATGACTACTGCATTTCTTCTAAGGGATTCTTGCCCAAAGTAATAGATTAGATTCACTCATTCCAGTCCATTTTAGTTCACTGATTCCTAAAATGTTGATGTCCACTCTTGCCATCTCCTGTTTGATCTCTGCCAATTACCTTGATTTATTGATATAACATTCCAGGATCCTATGCAATATTGCTTTTTACAGCATCAGACTTTTCTTCCATCACTAGTTATATCCACAACTCAGTGTTGTTTTTGCTTTGACTCCATCTCTTCATTCTTTCTGGAGTTATTTCTCCACTGATCTCCAGTAATATGTTGGGCACCTATACCGACCTGGGGAGTTCATTTTTCAGTGTCCTAACTTTTTGCTTTTTCATAGTCTTCATGGGGTTCTCAAGGCAAGAACACTGAACTGGGAGTGGCAGCTGTGCAGTGCTGGAATGGTGGTTGTAGCAAGGGAGCGACTTTGAGGAGACACCCCATGTCCAAAACAGAGAAGCACCAGAAAGACGGTAGGAGGGGTGAAATCATGAATAGAATCAATCCCCATACCTGCCAGAGATGCTCAGAAGGCTCAAACAAACCTTATGTGCACCAGGACCTAGAGACCCCTAACACTGAACAGAACTATGTTTGAGAGTCTCCTGTGCAGGTTCAGTTCAGTTCAGTCCCTCAGTCGTGTCCAACTCTTTGCGACCCCATGAATCGCAGCATGCCAGGCCTCCCTGTCCATCACCAACTTCCGGAGTTCACTCAGACTCATGTCCATCGAGTCAGTGATGCCATCCAGCCATCTTATCCTCTGTCGTCCCCTTCTCCTGCCCCCAATCCTTCCCAGCATCAGAGTCTTTTCCAATGAGTCAACTCTTTGCATGACGTGGCCAGAGTACTGGAGTTTCAGCTTCAGCATCATTCCTTCTAAAGAAATCCCAGGGCTGATCTCCTTCAGGATGGACTGGTTGTATCTCCTTGCAGTCCAAGGGACTCTCAAGAGTCTTCTCCAACACCACACTTCAAAAGCATCAGTTCTTCGGCGCTCAGCCTTCTTCACAGTCCAACTTTCATATCCGTACATGACCACAGGAAAAACCATAGCCTTGACTAGATGGACTTTTGTTGGCAAAGTAATGTCTCTGCTTTTGAATATGCTATCTAGGTTGGTCATAACTTTCCTTCGAAGCAGTAAGCGTCTTTTAATTTCATGGCTGCAGTCACCATCTGTAGTGATTTTGGAGAACCACAAAAATAAAGTCTGACACTGTTTCCACTGTTTCCCCATCTATTTCCCATGAAGTGTTGGGACCGGATGCCATGATGTTCATTTCTGAATGTTGAGCTTTAAGCCAACTTTTTCACTCTCCTCCTTCACCTTCATCAAGAGGCTTTTGAGTTCCTCTTCACTTTCTGCCATAAGGGTGGTGTCATCTGCATATCTGAGGTTATTGATATTTCTCCCCTCAATCTTGATTCCAGCTTGTGTTTCTTCCAGTCCAGCGTTTCTCATGATGTACTCTGCATAGAAGTTAAATAAGCCCGGTGACAATATACAGCCTTGAAGTACTCCTTTTCCTATTTGGAACCAGTCTGTTGTTCCATGTCCAGTTCTAACTGTTGCTTCCTGACCTGCATACAGACTTCTCAAGAGGCAGATCAGGTGGTCTCGTATTCCGATCTCTTTCAGAATTTTCCACATTTTATTGTGATCCACACAGTCAAAGGCTTTGGCATAGTCAATAAAGCAGAAATAGATGTTTTTCTGGAACTCTCTTGCTTTTTTGATGATCCAGCAGATGTTGGCAATTTGATCTCTGATTCCTCTGCCTTTTCTAAAATGAGCTTGAACATCTGGAAATTCACGGTTCGCATATTGCTGAAGCCTGGCTTGGAGAATTTTGAGCATTATTTTACTAGCATGTGAGACGAGTGCAATTGTGCGGTAGTTTGAGCATTCTTTGGCATTGCCTTTCTTTGGGATTGGAAAGAAAACTGACCTTTTCCAGTCCTGTGGCCACTGTTGAGTTTTCCAATTTTGCTGGTATATTGAGCACAGCACTTTCACAGCATCATCTTTCAGGATTTGAAATAGCTCCAGTGGAATTCCATCACCTCCACTAGCTTTGTTCGTAGTGATGCTTTCTGATGCCCACTTGACTTCACATTCCAGGATGTCTGGCTCTAGGTCAGTGATCACACCATCGTGATTATCTGGGTCGTGAAGATCTTTTTTGTACAGTTCTTCTGTGTATTCTTGCCACCTCTTCTTAATATCTTCTGCTTCTGTTAGGTCTTGTGCAGGTAGGGGTCAGCAATTTTCTGCCTCAGGGAAAGGGGCTCTGATGCAGCAGACCTGGGTATGGCATAAGCCCTCCTGGAGGAGGTCATCATTAACCCCACCTTAGAGCTTCCAGAACTTAAACAGCACTGGGAAATAGACTCCTGGAGAGCACAATAAAACCTTGTGCTCACCAGGACCCAGGAGACAGGAGCAGTGATCCCATAAGAGATTGACCCAGACTTGCCCGTTAGTCTCTAGGAGCCTCTGGAGGAGGCATCTGTCAAATACCAGGGTAAGTGCTTTTTATCAATTTATGTTCTTGCAATTGTTAGTACCACCCTGAAAATAAGCTCTTAGAGCTTTAGTCTTTCCTGTATATGGAAACATATTTAAACTTTTCTCAAGATTAATGCATTTGTGTATAGTTGGACATTCTGTAAAATATAACCACCACATTTATATATTAGTTGACTTCTTGTTCATCATTCAGTGTCACTGAACCATTCAGTTCCAGCTCATTCTATTTTTAATAATACATGCTGCTAAGTAATCCAGCAGTCTAAGGGAGCCATATGAGAGCATTTATTTCACTGCTACTTAGATGGAAAAAAAAAAAAAAAAAGAAGGCCAAAAGATAGAATGAATCACCTCTCTTTCAGGAAGAATAATAAATTTTGTATTCTCATCACCTGGATCAGATTGGTGCTAATATCTGGATCTTTCTCCATCTTACTTTATCTATCATTTAGTTTAGATGTGTAATATTATATTAATTCAATATTTAATGGGTTAAATTGTTACTTAAACATTAATTAATACAACACAACCATTCACTTTTTATAATTTTTCTATAATGCCCTACTCTAAAGACAAATGCTCTGTGTTAGTGGAGTAGGAGGAAGCAATGGTCTATGGAAACATTATCTTCAAGCTTGCACATGGAAGTCAGAAATCTGCATTTATAACCACCTCAACAGTTCTTGTTATGGTTCTACTTTTCATCTTCCTAAACTTAGAGAAATTCTAAGCTGTCTTCATTTGTGATTTATTCTTGTAGATTCTTTTTTCAACCCAGATCTGGTTATTCAAGTACCTACTTTGAATCAGCTCTGAGAAATTTGAAAGGATTTTTCTTTCTTTGTTTCTTTTTTTTTTTTTTTTTTTGGTAGGGGAGTAATTAATTATTTACTCCTGATAGTCTTTATTTGTGCATAAAGATTCAATGGTAGAAAAACTCATGACCTCCTTCCCCAGTTTGCTCCATAACAAAGAAAACAATACAACTTATTTGACTAGTAAACCAGGGAAGAACAGACAGTGATGTATAGGTCGGATCCAGTTTTCTTCCTATCAGAATTAAAGATTCATTAGACAACATGTTTTGCCCCACACCTAGTCCTTCATTGTGTTCTCTTTTCATTTCCATACAATGATATAGAGGATAAAGTTTAAATGTATATGTAATGATAGAATAGAAAAATATTTAGGCTACAATTTACTTTAAGATACAAGCCATCAAAGCAATCAGAGTAAACACATTTTAAGATCCTGCAGACCTTAGTAATCAACATGATTTAACAGGCTTTATAAAATGATGCATTTGGCTTTCAAAAGGTTAATTTTTTAGGCTATGAAGTAGATATGAAATTGATTAAATGAGGATAAACTAAGATAAATTAAAAATTCACCCTTAACTGTGATATTAAATCCTGCTCAACCTGACCTATCCAATTCTCATTGCTGTAAAATATACTCTCAAAAGTAGTGGATACATATTCAAAGTTAGCCTTAACAAGGGTCAGAGTTCTGTTCTAAACATTTTAAAATCACAAGGATACAAAAGTATTTCAAGGGCATTACACTCCCCCCAGGGGATCTAATTAGTTGCTTGTGGTCATTCTAAGCATTCTACTGCATAGATCTGTCCCCATAGATGTCCAATGTCCCCCCATCTGCTTTGTCAGCTGTATTCTTAAGGGCACAATGTGCAATATTGAAAGCAGAAAATTAAAAGCTTAGGTCTTAAACAGAAAATTCAGAGGACAGAATGAAACAGGATGAAAGGATGATAAAGAGCGCTAATCAATGAGGTACTGAAAAGACTATGAGTTGACCATCAAAAGTATAACTGGATACATTTGAAAATTATTAATATCAAATAAATATTGATGCTCCATAAATCACCACAGGGTGTGAAGAGTGGTTGAGTGGTAATCTTTTATTTTAAAACAACAACAACAATAAATGGATGTGATGGGACAGTTCTGTATCACTGGTTTGATGACTACAATTCTAGTCTTACTATTTTAGTTCCACTAGGAATCAAGTTCTGATCCAATGCTATATTCTGTTAGTAGTGCAGAAGAGAAAACAGTTGTGTCAAATTCTTGTACAGTATATGAAATCTCTTTCTCATACAGTTCATCCTGCCAACAAAACACTATCCAATCAATAAGTAAATAGCTCCAGGAAAAAACAGTTGAAAATGAACTGAAACAGAGTTAAAGTGTACAGGACAAAAATAAATCTTATCACAATTCTTAGAGCTTTCTGCATTATTTTAATCATAGAATGCATCTGCATATAACTTACTTAAAACTGTGACATCCGTGAATTATAGATCTTTCACATATGTGAAATATTGATTAAAAAAATGCACATACTTTATTTCACTCTCTGTTTAAGAGTTCTTAAAAAAATAATTTGGAAGTGCCTGAATTTTCTGCTTTTTAAAAAATTAGTTAGCAAAGACATTACACAATGTCTATAAGAAATGGAGATGAGAATGCATAGTTTTTTGGATGCTTTGTAAAATTCCTTGAAGGTATAATGAAACTTGTTGAAAGGATCATACTAATCACAGTTGAAAGTCTTAGCCAAGTGAAAAATGATGTATTCCTCTGGTGAAGAGCCCACATGTTTTAGGAGAGAAAGAGCAAGAAAGAAGAAAACAAATTTTTCTTTACATTTTGTCAAAGTTCTCCTTATTTAATAACTGGCTTTAGTAGGAGACTTTATCAAAGGTCCATTCAGAAATGTTAGACTAAATGGTAGAAGTCTAAAAAGAACATAAATGAATTGAATCGGGTATATATAGAATTATGACTTAATAGTCTGTAAAAAATACAGAAATATTTTCTGGAAATTTTGAGTTACATATTGTATTGCTGATACTGCTTGTGACACCAACTGTCTCACTGTATCCCACTGTGTGCACTGTTTACTGAAGCCCAAGTAGGCAAGGCGTGACTAAGAGGCTGGAAGAAAATGTGAGGACCCATAGGAAATGCAGACATGTTATTCTCTCCTGGCTGGCACAGCTTTCATAGTTACAGATGTAACATAGTTACATGTAACATGTAACATAGTTCAGTTCAGTCACTGGGTCCTGTCTGACTCTTTCAGATCCCATGGACCACAGCACGCCAGGCCTCCCTTTCCGTCACCAACTGCTGGAGCTTGCTAAGACTCATGTCCATCGAGTCAGTGATGCCATCCAACCATCCCATCCTCTGTCATCCCCTTCTCCTCCCAACTTCAATTTTTCCCAGCATCAGGGTCTTTTCAAATGAGTAAGCTCTTCGCATCAGGTGGCCAAAGTATTGGAGTTTCAGCTTCAACATCAGTCCTTCCAATGAAAACCAAGAACTGATCTCCTTTAGGATGGACTGGTTGGATCTCCCTGAAGTCCAAGTGACTCTAAGAGTCTTCTCCAACACCACAGTTCAAAAGCATCAGTTCTTCAGAGCTCAGCTTTCTTCACAGTCCAACTTTCACATCCATACATGACCACTGGAAAAACCATAGCCTTGACTAGACAGACCTTTGTTGGCAAAGTAATGTCTCTGATTTTTAATATGCTGTCTAGGTTGGTCATAACTTTCCTTCCAAGGAGTAAGGGTCTTTTAATTTCATGGTTGCAATCACCATCTGCAGTGATTTTGGAGTCCAGAAAAATAAAGTCAGCCATTGTTTCCACTGTTTCCCTATTTATTTGCCATGAAGTGATGGGCCCAGATGTCATGATCTTAGTTTTCTGAATAATGAGAGTCAATTCTTAGGTAGGTTGATAAGAAGTCCAAGGTCGCTGAGGGGCGGTAGGGGAGGAAGGGGGAGGAGGAGGGAGAGGGGTGTATAAGGAGGAGGAGGGGAGGGGTAAGGGGAGGCAAAAGGGGTTTGTGTCTCTCAGGAGGAGAAAAAGACAGATTTTTTTTTTTTTCTTTTCTATATTTCTTAGTCACATGAAACGTTTTTCTTTAAGCCTAGAGCTGATGATTACACAACAGAACAATTCATCTTAAACTCTGTACCAATGATTATATAACAACAATGTATTCTGCTTGAGGACATATTTCTCCTTCTTAGAAGAATCTTCTAACTCTGTCATCTTAAAATGTATATTTTGGGAGGGAGCCTGGTAGGATCTTTATATTGTTAGTTCTAATCCCATTAACTTAAAATGTAAATTGTGGGTGTCTGGTAAGACCTTTGGGGAGAAGGCAATGGCACCCCACTCCAGTACTTTTGCCTGGAAAATCCCATTGAAGGAGGAGCCTGGTAGGCTGCAGTCCATGGGGTCGCTAGATTCAGACACGACTGAGCGAAATCACTTTCACTTTTCACTTTCATGCATTGGAGAAGGAAATGGAAACCCACTCCAGTGTTCTTGCCTGGAGAATCCCAGGGACGGCGGAGCCTGGTGAGCTGCCGTCTATGGGGTCGCACAGAGTTGGACACGACTGAAGTGACTTAGCAGCAGCAGCAGCGGGTAAGACCTTTACAACCTTGAGACATTCTTTTGATTTACTATAATAACCAACTGAAAAAGTATATAGTTCTCTTGTTAAGACTAACAAGGGGGGGTATGTCATCATTTCATGTGAAATAGATGGGGAAACAGGGGAAACAGTGTCAGACTTTATTTTGTTGGGCTCCAAAATCACTGCAGATGAAGTCTGCAGCTATGAAATTGAAAGATGCTTACTCCTTAAAAGGAAAGTTATGACCAACCTAGATAGTATATTAAAAAGCAGAGACATTACTTTGCCAACAAAAGTCCGTCTAGTCAAGGCTCTGGTTTTTCCAGTGGTCATGTATGGATGTGAGAGTTGGACTGTGAAGAAAGCTGAGTGCCGAAGAGCTGATGCTTTTGAACTGTGGTGTTGGAGAAGACTCTTGAGAGTCCCTTGGACTGCATGGAGATCCAACCAGTCCATCCTAAAAGAGATCAGTCCTTTGTGTTCATTGGAAGGACTGATGCTGAAGCTGAAACTCCAATACTTTGGCCACCTCACATGAAGAGTTGACTCATTGGTAAAGACCCTGATGCTGGGAGGGGATGGGGGCAGAAGAGAAGGGGGCGACAGAGGATGAGATGGCTGCATGGCATCACCAACTCGAGGGACATGGGTTTGGGTGAAATCCAGGAGTTGATGATGGACAGGGAGGCCTGGCATGCTACAATTCATGGGGTAGCAAAGAGTCCAACATGACTGAGCGACTGAACTGAATTGAACTGAATGGATACTTGAGGTAAAAACAACTGGTGATCATTAATCTTAAACCCGTACATCTGGTCTTTGGTAAAATGCCCAGAGGGCATGAAAAAGGGTGGTGACTTAATCCAAGGATCAAGAGAAGCCATAAGGATGTTAAGTGTCTTGATCTCTAAATTGATTGATTAGAAATTATGTGATTTAAGGAAGGATATAAAAACTGCTGTAAGTCCACTTTGGGGGGACTGTTTACCCCTTCTTGGGGTCTATGCTGAGAGCTTTGTACTTTCCTCCTCTTTTATAAATCTTACTGCCATACTTTAACTACTTAATTTACTTTAATAAATCCTATTCGATTGACGGGGAAGCCTGACTGCAGTCCATTGGGTTACAAAGAGTCGGACACTATTGAGCGACTGAATTGAACTGATTCGCTTACTACCGTGAGTGCTTTCATTTTCCTGGATTCCATTCTTTGGTTCCATGGACAAGAACTTGGATTCCCATCTCACTGTGACTAAGAAATGCACATTCGCAGTGCTACAAGTGATCTCAGCCATTACATAACCGTGCGAAGTTACTGTTTACAGAACGGCCTTTGGGAGGGCATGAGAACATGGGGTGAGAGAGCCTGAGTGGCCCCATCTTGTTAATTTACTCACACATATCCACATAAGCATGATAGGAAATTGTAATCTAGGGTACTGGCCAGAATATCTACATGAGATTTCCAAAGTAGTGCAAGTTGTAATAGATTCATCTTAATACGTTTTCCTTAAGGCATGATTGTGTAGGAAAACACAATTTACCACCCCACAATGTCTCTTTGGCATACTGATTATTTAAAGCTGAAAGCAATCAAGGCCCAAAAGATTCAGGAAGAAACTTTGCCCTCTCCTTTTGGCTGCCTAAATAATGTAGACTGAGGACCTATTAGAGTCATAAGAATCCACTTTTATGATGGTAAAGAATCTGTCTGCCAGTGCAGGAGACGTAGGTTCAATCCTTGGATCAGGAAGATCTTCTGGAGAAGGAAATGGCAACCCACTCCAGTATTCTTGCCTGGAAAATCTCACGGACAGAGGAGCCTGGTGGGATATAGTACATTGGGTTACGAAAAAGCCAAACATGACTTAATAAACAAACAATAACTATTAAAGAAAGATCACCATAAATAGTTATAGTAAGAACTAGGTGTGGTTGACAGGGCAGAACCTATGAAAGTATTTTTATTAAAATTCCTTCCTGTGTCTCACTGTCTCTGCCTGGCCCAGGAAACATTTCTTAACCAAATATTTACTTTTTGTCTTCATGTGAATTTCCTTTGTCTCCCCTAGAAGTTTCAGACCTCCAACATCCTCTTTTGTCTTTAATTGAAAATAGTATTTAAGTGGAGGGTTTCTACCATTTTTGGGAGTTAATCAGTGTTTCTGGGTATTTTCCATGTATACATATTATTAAACTTTGTTTGATTTTTCTTTTGTTAATCTATCTCATGTTAATTGTTAAGTCAGCAAGAAGCTAGATGGATAGAGAGAAAATGTTTCTCCCCAACAATTCCTGCAAATGGATTAAAACAAAGTTGGTGATGTTAACTAGTGGGAAAAGAAAAACACAAAAAAAGTTCTTAAAACATCTGAAAAATAATAATAAAACAAAACGGGAAGCCTAGAGAATTCTATTATTTTATTCATTACCATGAATATGCTATACTTCTATTATTATCATATCTAAAATATTCTTAGTGCCACACGAGTGTATGTTTCTTGGTTCTTTGTCTCATCACAACAAAGATTTGGAGTGACGGACATTAAAGCCCTTGGCGCGTCACAGCTCTTGGGTCTTGGACAAACCGTGTTACAGCTCTTAGGCAAATCAGTGTTACAGCTCTATTTTATTTAGAAAATAGCAGGAGAATCCATCCTCGAAGTGCGAGGGCATGCCAACCCAAAGACTTGAAGAGAAGAGAGTGGAGGAGCATGCGGGGGAAGGAGAGAGAGAGAGGGAGAGAAGGAGAGAGAAAGAGGGAGAGAAGGAGAGAGAGAGAAAGAGCACACGCACATGGGAGAAATATAGAGAAAGCGCTTTGGCTCCTCCTTTTAGATGTTTTTTCCTCCACCTGGGCCTGCCCTATGCAAATTGGGCTTAGCCAGGAGTGCTGTTTGTTCTACCTGAAGTCTTCACTCTGGTCCTTGGACCTTCCTTTGACCTTACTTTCTTCTATTTTCACAGGCTTTTCCCTTCCTTTTCTTTTAGCCACTGCCATTTGGACTCCTTTTCCCTATTCTACCTACCTAACATTAGTAAATAAAAGATGTATTTATGTACGAAGCTGAACAGGGCCCTGTGAGGCCCTTCCAGCTATGAAAGTCCCTCTGAGTCCCAGTTTCCTGTTTGCAGAAAAATATTTCAGCCTCGTAGAACCTTTTCTGAATTCTAAACGGCAGATTCAGCTACCAATTGGGGAAGTGAGGGAAAGCAGAAGCAAGGAGAAAACAGTCAAGAAACAATAGTGTAGTGATAAAGCAAAGTTCGAGTTCATCCTCAAGGGATATACACAACAATCTTATGTATATCTCTGAGTCCTTCTTTAAAAAAAAAAAAACATATATATATATATATATATATATTTTTGGCTGTGCTGGGTTTTCGTTGCTGCATGGGTTTTTCTCTAGTTGTGGCAAGTTGGAGCAACTCTCCAGTTGCTATGCACAGGCTTCTCATTGTGGTGGCTTCTTATTGAGCACAGGATCTAGAGCACACAGGCTTCAGTAGTTGTGGCTCAAGGGCCTTAGGGCACAGGCTCAATAGTTGTGGTACACAGGCTCTTAGTTACTCCATAGCATGTGGGATCTTCCCAGATCAGGGATCACACCTGTGTCTTCTGTAATCACAGGTGGTCCTTTACCACTGAGCCACCAAGGAAGCCCTCTGAGTTCTTTAGGAGCTGGGACCTGACTCAGGTAGGGGATGGTAACTTCAGGCTGAACACAAGCACTGAATCCCAGACTGATTGGGAACCAGAAGCCAGATGATTAAGATCCTGAAACTTCACACATCAACCCATCAGAAGACAGTCACATACCCTCCAGCCCTCACCCAGCTTCTGTCTTTAAAAATTCTTCCTTGAAAAACCATTGGGGGAGTTTTGGTCTTTTGAGCATGAGCCACTCATTTTCTCTGTCTGGCCCTTGCAATAAATCTCTTCATCTCCAGACTCTGATGTTTTAGGCTTTTTGCCTTCACTGTATGTTGAGCACATGAACTTGAGTTCAATGACATAGACATTCAACAGATAAAAATCTAGTAATATTATCCTTCAAATTGATTAATCTTTTTGTGAAAAATTAATAATTTATACAGGTGTTAAACTGTAGCATTCAGTTGTAACACAGTTGTTACTTAATAGTTTACATTTTTAATGCCAACTTTGTTAGGGGAGATATAGACTGAAACTGCCCACGCTGGCCAAGAAAGATAGTAGCCTCTTACATAACTATCTTAACAATAGGAGGTCCTAGTAACAAACACAGAATTAACAGAACACCAGCATGCAGAAAAATTTGAGAAAGGTCCAAAAGAGACCTCAATCCATATGTCCTACCAGTCCCCAGAATCCTTCTAGCTGGATCCATCTTGACTGAGAAATGCATGTGCCACCAAGAAGGACCCTGAATCAGAATGACTGAACAGAGACCACCAGGAACTAATCTCATCACTGTAAAACGTAAGATGGTGACCCTTGTGGCCAAGCAGCACTGGTAGGTTACCTTACTCACCTGCTCTCCTCCCGGGTGCCTCTCCTCAGTAAATTATCTTGCTTTGTCAGAACAAGTGTTCCCTCAGATAATTCAGGCACCCACTGTTGTGCTATAGGAAGGACCCCATTTCTGAAACGATTTCAAATTAATATTTTTCCTAAGGTTCAATTTTTGCTTATTATGATATGATTTCATGTATACCAGTTGTTGGAACTCTCAAGATTTATTCCAATTTTATACTCAGATATCAAATTAATTTTTTTAAGTGCTATCTTTTCTTAATTCCTGCTTTTGAACTTATGTATATCTTTAATACTCCTCCATTTCCATTAAAAAAGTAACTGAAGAATAGATAGCAACTACTGATTTCAATTTCTATCTTTACCTACATAATGAAAGTGAAAGGGAAATTCACCATCTTGTCTGACTCTTTGATATCCTGTGTACTATAGAGCCCATGGAGTTCTCCAGTCCAGAATACTGCAGTGGGTAGCCTAGATCCCCAGAGGATCTTCCTGACCCAGGAATCAAACCTGGGTCTCCTGCATTGAAGGTGGATTCTTTACCAGCTAATTTACCAGGGGAAGCCCCCACCTGCATAATATCTTCATAATACCTGCATAATGCCTGCATAATAGCATCACATTACCAAAGTTGGATTTTAAATCCTATAAAATAATTTTGATGAATTAATGTTTTTTTCTACACTTCCAATGAATTGAAGCAAACCTAGAGTAATCACTGATCAAGTCAAATATATACTTTGTAAAGGAGTGACAAGAAATGCTTTCAGTGGTGTTTGTTGCCATATGTCAATGTGAAAAATTGTGTGTATGTATATACAGTTTAAAATCTGTATATAACCATATAAAAATAAATTCTGTGAAATTCTTGCTATGCATGTGTTTAATACTCCAGTAAAAGATAAAGATATATTTGAGCTTAAACCTATTTTTCATCCTGTTTTCTTTATTCTATCTGAAGAAAATTTAGGATGTGCATTTATGTGTGTGTGTGTGTATGTGTGTGTGTGTATATATATATATATATGCAAAAGTGTGTGTGTGTGTGTGTGTGTGTGTGTGTGTGTGTATAGCGTGATAACTAGAATTGAGAATTTGCTTGAGGGCATTAGTTTGAATAAATATTTATTAAGGGTAAACTACTTCAACTGATACTTGTTTGCATAAGTTATTCCTTAGGGGTTAGGTGCTTAAAGTCCCCTTCAGGGATATAGCTTTGCATAAGCTGTTTGCATTTAGATTCCCTTTAGGAGATGTTAATTGCTTGAGCTGTCATTAAAGAGTGGAGATTTAAATTCTGTTAAAGTAATACCCTGGAGTGTGACTAAGAGGAACTGCTGAG
This sequence comes from Bos indicus, assembly GCF_029378745.1. Taxonomy (NCBI): domain Eukaryota; kingdom Metazoa; phylum Chordata; class Mammalia; order Artiodactyla; family Bovidae; genus Bos; species Bos indicus. Next base: position 7,773,904 of record NC_091771.1, read on the forward strand.
GTGAATTTGAATATGTTTGAATCCTAGAGGTTTGCTTTAGAATGGATAAGCCTCCAAGAAGTGAACTGTCTTACTGTGCCATCAGAAAGTAAACCCCATGCAAGCAGGCATAGAGGAAACATTAACTGAGAAAAAGTATTTTTGCCACCCACTTTTATTCCCATACTCCTTATTGAGCCTTATAATAAAGATAGCATCCCTCCTTTGGGAGATAAGATTAAGTTGCTATGTGCCTCAATTGATCAGAACTATTTGTCACTTCATTTTAAACAATATCCTGTTAGTCATAACAGTTTTTTATAATTTACTAAACCTGAAATAATCCAGATGATGTAAGATTCTACTTTTTTCTATAACATAGTTTCCTCAGATATATTAACTTAGGAATAGAGTTTATCTCTTGATTCACCATAACCTAAAAAATCTATTCCACTACACTTGCACCCATTTTTAACATTCAGACTTTTAGTTCTGTCAAGTGCTTTCCATTCTAAAATTAATGTTGAATATTTTTCTATCTACATATCTACCTATCCATCCATGAGACACTTCAGCCATCTGTTTTTATGACAATTCATTCACTTATCCATTCATTTATTAATTCAAGAACTATTTCTTATGGTTCAGACATATTCCAACTGATGAAGACAGTAGTATACTCACATAAGACAAATATTCTAGTAAAGGAAACAGATGATAAATGCAAATAAAGAACTGAGGTTACCTCAGATAGAAATTATTACTATGAAGAAAATAAAAATGCACAATAAGAAAATATGAGTAGAGTTGAGGAGACAAGAATAGAAACTTTTAAAAAGGATAAACTAATGAAGTAAAATGTAGTTTGTTTTCTATAAGATTTTGGATCCCATTGGTCTCAACAAATATTTTGGTTGGCAGAGCTAAGAGATTCCTCTTGTTATTATTATAGAGGGTCTCTAAAATTGCATGTTTCCTGTCTGTTTCAAGGAAGTGACAAGGTAATTATTTTTATAGTTTTGAATACTATAAAAATACTATCTGTGTATTCTTAAGCATGTGCAGATAATCAATATAATTGCTACCTGCCATTCCTATTAAAGTGGGCACTCTTACCTGACACATTTTTTGTTTCTAATATTTCCCCAATTTCTTTGGAGATGTCCAGCCTTCCCTGAAACAGCCTGAGTGCTTCAGTGAGAACTGGCCTACCATGACTTCAGAGGTTAATTTATCTAAGAATAATTCCATCTCCATTGCATGACTGATTTTACAATGTAAACCTAAGGCATACAGGCCATGGGTATTTTGGTATTGCTCAAAGAATAAGCCTGTAGAGACTGCTGGCTGTCAAACAAAATTCATTATTTCCTTTCTTCCTGGGCACATGGCTTAAGTTACATTTCTAAGATTCTCTTATAATTGTATTCATATGATGAAATGTTTACTAATGTTACAGGAGCAGAAGGGACAGGTGTAATTCTATGCTTTTTAAAAATTCTACTCTTTTAAAAGAATTTCAGATAGTCCCAATAAGCAGTCAATTTTGGGAGCTACATCTTGAAGCCTAAAACATTTAATTTACACAATTTCTTTTGTTAGCTTTTATTCTATTCCCTTCATGTGTGTGTGCATGTGTTGCTTCAGTCACGTCCGATTCTTTGCGACCCCATGGACCGTAGTTATCCAGAGTCCTCGTCCCATGGGATTTTCCAGGCAAGGCTACTGGAGTGGATTGTCATGCCCTCCTACAGGGATTCCCTTCATGAAGTGAAATGAAGTCGCTCAGTCGTGTCCAACTCTTTGTGGACTGTAGCCCACCAGGCTCCTCCGTCCATGGGATTCTCCAGGCAAGAATACTGGAGTGGGTTGCCATTTCCTTCTCCAGGGGATCTTCCCCACCCAGGGATTGAACCCAGGTCTCCCACATTGCAGGCAGATGCTTTAACCTCTGAGCCACCAGGGAAGCCCAGTCATATGTCAATTATATTTTCAATAACCTACTGTCTTTTGTTTCAGGTTATTGAAGTTCTAGTATGTTTGAAGTGTACTACATGATGATTGGATATGCGTATGCCTTATGAAAAGATTCCTCACTGAATTAACACATATTCATTTCTTTTTAATTTTAATTGTACTATTGCAGTAAATTTCAATTATATAATATAGTGTTATCAATTATATAACTAGGTGACTATAGTTACCTTGTTGTACATTGCTGCTGCTGCTGCTAAGTTGCTTCAGTCATGTCCGACCCTGTGCGACCCCATAGACGGCAGCCCACCAGGCTCCCCCTTCCCTGGGATTCTCCAGGCAAGAACGCTGGAGTGGGTTTTCAGTTCCTTCTCCAATACATGAAAGTGAAAAGTGAAAATGAAGTCGCTCAGTCATGTCTGATTCTTAGCGACTCCACGGACTGCAGTCTACCAGGCTCCTCCATCCATGGGATTTTCCAGGCAAGAGTACTGAAGTGGGTTGCCATTGCTTTCTCCATGTTATACATTAGGCTCTCAGAATTTATTCATCTTATAGCTGAATGTTTCTATGCTTTTACTCTCTCTTCCTATTTCCCCCACTGTCTCAATAATCCATTATCTAATATTACTGTAATTTACTTAATAATACTTAGGAATATTTTTTTAAACCTATGAAGAACATTTATAAAAGTAAAGCAAAATATGTATTTTGGTTACTGATTTTCTAAACTTTTCTATGTTAAATGTTTTATATTAAAGCATTTTAATCCTGAATCAGATATTTTTGGAGTGTCTGACTTTCTAATATATGATAACATATATGTTTTCCATAATACTTAGTTGATGATCTTTCACTAAATGTCAGTATGTGGGTTATGATAACTGTAGGAAAGAGTGCTAATTTCTTCTCCATGTTTGTTTTCTTTTTATTTTTTATTGTTAGAACCTCTGATATATACACAGGTACATTCTGAATGGTCACCTAGGATAATGACACAATTTCTCAATTACCTTTAAATCCTATTGTGATCTTATGACTACATCTTGCCAATGGGATTTAAACAGGAGTGCTGTATGAAATATCTTCTTAAAAAAGAAAAGCATGAAATTTTTCTTCCTGCTTGCTGCAATGTGTTCAAGATGCCTGAAACAAGCAGACACCTTGGACAATAAGATCAATGCCATGTGTTAGGTAGGGCAAAGCAATAAGATTGAAGGAACATCTCTGATGATTGGATTAATCATAGTGCATTATAGCTATATACTTAGTTTTTTTTTTAAATAAAATTGAATTCATATCAGATGTAAGCAATATTTAACTGAGGTTTTCTTAATTTTTCAGCCAAACATGGCTTCTGTATTGCATACCTCTAAGCACATCACTAGACTAATAGAAGATACTGAGGTCTATGCAGATTTCACCCCTAGTTTAATAATAGATAGCATTTATATGAACTCTGATGTGAAAATGTTCCTTGGAATTATGCACTGTAGAAACTCTACTGCCAAACCAAACTGTAAAACAATTAAATTATTTATAATCAGTTTTTACCTCATTATGTGGTGACATATTGGACATGAAGCAAGATACTTTAGACTCTAAGATTCCATCAATCCTATAAAATTTTAGTGATTGAATTTCATGATAAAAATGACTTTGAAACTCTATACATTATGCTCTGTATTTCAATGTCATTACTGACCTGTAACTCTTATTAAGATACAATTTGCTCTTCTTCAACTGCCCTGGGACCTAGAACAGCCATTAGTGAATACTTCAACACTGATACTCATCCCTGGTATTGATCTGCTGTTGGAAGTTTCACTTTATTAACAGAACACATCATCAGGGTTTTGTGTTATATTCATCATAAGAAAAAGCACCAGTAGTCTGCACACATATTGCTTTGACAGAAGCTCTTTTACAGTATATCAAATGCCAGGAGTGTCAAAGATATTTCAATGACTGTGCTTTCTACTCCACTGGTATGAATGTTAGCAAAGTAAAATAATTTTTAAAAACTAAAGATAAGTTAAATTTTCCTCAGAACCCCATGAATATAAAATCATCCAACCTGTTCACTGAGAAAATTGAGAGATTATTCAATTACACATTCATTTCCTAGTCTCTGTTTGTAATTTCTGCTCATTAGTGATTTTAATTCCATGCAATCACTGGTTATTGTGAAATGATATTTCAATAATGTGACCTTTGCTGTTTTCTTTTTAGGCAAACATATTTTTTAACAAAGATTAGATAGAAAATAAACTGTAATAATCAGAAATCATGAGGAAAAAATGCAACAGTGTTTTGATCTTTTGGGCTTCCCTGATAGCTCAGTTGGTAAAGAATCCACCTGCAATGCGGGAGACTCTGGTTCGATTCCTGGGTCAGGAAAATCTGCTGGGGAAAGGAAAGGCTATCCACTCCAGTGTTCTAGTCTGGAGAATTCCATGGACTGTATAATCCATGGAGTTGCAGAGTCAGACACGACTGTGCAACTTTCACTTTGACCTTTTAGAATATAAAATAAATGTTTGGAACTTGATATCTTCAAAAACTTTTCTTCCCAAACTTTTTCAGTTTTCAATCATTGGTATAATTTTAAAAAAATAAAAATTGGTTTTCATTCAGTTTTGCTTTTTCAGAAATATTTTCCTTATAGCCTATAATTTCTCTACATTCTTCTGAATAGCAATCACATTACGACCATTATTCCTAAAATAGGTTAAAGTTAATAACTCTACAAAAAGAATACTTTGTGTTAATAAAGTACTTATTATTTTGCAATTGCTGAATTTAGCAATTTCCACTATTTATGTGAATTATCTCTCAAAAAATACCATTGATACATATTTTATTATCATCACTGAATAACTAAAAAGAATCACAGCTTAAAGTAAATACATGCATGCCTGAGGTAACGTATTTTATAAAGTTATAGTGTTGGGATTCGAATCCAGACTGTTAATTTCAGGTCTTTCTTATAAACTGTTACACCATGAATCAGAAGCAACCTGAAAACTAAGCAGAATGGTTAGGAGAAAAACTATTATTATTTTTTAATCCAGTTAAATAGCTTAGTGATTTTGTTGACTATGCAAGTAATATGTATGTTTTATAAAACAGATTACCATAGAGAACTAATTAATATATATCAGCAGTTAACAAAATATGGCCCTAGGGGGAAATCTGGCCTTTTGTCTGCTTTTATAAATAATATTTTAGTGGAACACAGCCACATTCATTAATTTAAGTATTGTCTATGGCATGTTTGCACTGCAAGGGCAGAATTTAGTAGTTGTATCAGAGACCACATGGAACACAAAGTCTGAAATATTTGCTTTCTTTTTTATGGAAAATATTTGCAAACATCTGATGTATTATTATCTTTCGTGTCATCTAAGACTTCAAAGAAGCTATTCAGCTTCTACTATAAGCTCTAAAATTAAAGACATCTTTATAAATTGTCAATGATTGAAAAATGTTGAACAATTATATTAAAGGAATGAATCCTGTTTGGTATTTTCCTGTAGAAAATGATGTTACAAATTTTTGGCATGTAAAGAGATAAAAAGAGATATAATCAGAATATAAGAATATATTAATCAGATATACCCAGAAATTTATCTTTAAAATAGTATGTTATTTTTCAGGATTCATGTTTGTTTATATTATGCTTTCCCCACTCAGACTGAACTCCATAAAAGCAAGTTTTGTTGTTTTTATTTACCACTTTACTGGTAAGTATGTCTGACACTTTTTAGGTAAGTATGCAGCACATAATAAAGGCTAATGAAAGGTGCTGAAAAACAGATACGTTTAAGTTCATCATTCTCCTCTATATTCTTATGTGATGTGAAAGTCACTCAGTCATGTCTGACTCTTTGTGACCCCATGGACTATATCCTGTCAGGCTCTTTTCTACATGGAATTTTCCAGGCCAGAATACTGAAATGGGTGGCTGTTCCCTTCTCCAGGGGATCTTCCCAACCCAGGAATCAAAGCCAGGTCTCCCACATTGTAGGTAGTTTCTTTATCTGAGCCATCAGGGAAGTCCATACTCTTATGTAGAATAAATAAAAATAAGAATTATCCAGGAAAGATTAGACACTATCAACTTACTAAAAAATAATAATAATAAATTCCAAAATAGTGAATGAAGAAGTTAAGAAAAATAAACCCTAGTACTATATACAATTGCAGTTATATAAAGTTAGGGAGAGAGAAAAACGAACAAAATCCCTGTCAAGATGGTTGCTTGAAGTAATGTATTAACCAAAGATAAATATAAGGGCAAAGCATAACAGACACAGGAACAACATAATCAGATGAGGGAAGACATTGAAGGGTAAGACATTTCACTTGAATTCAAAAAGGAAGTCATATATTTATTTTCTATATAAATGTAAAGGTGAATAGCTATCCAGTTAACTTACAAAGCTCTCTCAGATAATTAATTGCAGCATCTTCATAAAAGAAAAAAAAATTGTCTCCAATAGTTACAATCAGGGGTGTAGTAAGTAATCCTCTGTAATGTCACTCATCACAGAGCAGACATATTTGAAATATACATGTGTATATGAACACCTTCAAAGAGAAGTAAATTACTTTAGAAATTGTTTTACTAGATCCTAGATTCAGATTAATAATACATATAAACTTGATTTTAAAGAAAGATTAATGATATGTGGACCTCACCTGTTTTTTTTTTTAATTTTTCTTTGACTATGAGAATCTCTTTTTTTAATTAATTGATTTATTTATTTACTTTACAATATTGTATTGGTTTTGCCATATATTGACTTCAATCTGCCGTGAGTGTACATGAGTTCCCCATCCTGAAGCCCCTCCCACCACCCTCCCCAGCCCATCCCTCTGGATCATCCCAGTACACCAGCCCTGAGCACCCTATATTATGCATCGAACATTGACTGACAATTCATTTCACATATGATAATTTACATGTTTCAATGCCATTCTCCCATGTCATCCCACCCTTGCCCTCTCCCACAGAGTCCAAAAGACTGTTCAATACATCTGTGTCTCTTTTGCTGTCTCGCATACAGGGTTATCGTTACCATCTTTCTAAATTCCACATGTTGTTGTTCAGTTTCCAAATCGTGTCTGACTCTTTGGGACCCCATGAACTGCAGCACACCAGGCTTTTTTATCCCTCACCACCTCTTGGAATTTACCTAAGTTCATGCCCAATGAATTGATGCCATCCAACCATCTCATCCTCTGTCATCCTCTTCATCTTATGACTTCGATCTTTCCCAGCATCAGGAGCTTTTCCAATGAGTCAGCTCTTCCATCAGGTGGCCAAAGTATTGGAGCTTCAGCTTCAGCATCATAGTATTCAGGGTTGATAAACTTTAAGATTGATTTGATCTCCTTGCTTTACAAGGGACTCTCAAGAGTCTTCTCCAGCACCATAGTTTGAAAGCATCAGTTCTTTGGCTCTCAGCCTTCTTTACTGTCCAGCTCTCACATCTGTACGTGACTACTGGAATGACCACAGCCTTGAGTATACAGAACTATGTCAGCAAAATGACATCTTTGCTTTTTTAACACACTGAATTTTGTCATAGCTTTCCACACAAGAAGCAGTTGTCTTTTACTTTCATTACTTCAGTCACGATCTGCAGTTATTTTAGAGCCTGAGAAGAGGAAATCTGTCACTGCTTCCAACTTTTCACCTTCTATTTACCATGACGTGATGGGACCAGAAGCCATGATCCTAGTTTTTGTTTGTTTTTTAATATTGACTTTTAAGCCAGATTTTTCACTCTCTTCCTTCACGCTCATAAAGAGGGTCTTTAGCCCCTCTTCAACTTCTGCCTTTGTAGTGGTATCATCTGCATACCTTGTTGTTTCCCCCAGCAATCTTGATTTCAGCTAATAACTTATCCAGCCCAGCATTTCATATGATATGTTCTGTGTATAAGTTAAATAAACAGGGTGACAATAAACAGCCTTGTCGTACTGCTTTCTCAATCCTGAACCAGCAAGTTGTTCCTTACAGTGTTCTAACTGTTGCCTCTTGATCCACATACTGGTTTCTCAAGAGACAGGTAAGACCCCATCTCTTTAAGAATTTTTCACAATTTATGTGGATTGTACTTGATTAAGTTGAAGGAAGAGAGTGAAAAACTCGGCTTAAATGTCAGCATTAAAAACAAAACAAAACTAAGATGAAGGCTTCTAGTTCACACAGTCAAAAGCGTTGACATAGTCAATGAAACAGAGGTAGGTGGTTTTCAGGAATTCTCTTGCTTTCTCTATGATTCATTAAATGTTGGCAATTTTATCTCTGGTTCCTCTGCCTTTTCTAAACACAGTTTGAAGATCTGGAATTTCTTGGTTCTTGAAATGCTGAAGCCTAGCTCGGAGGATTTTGAGCATAACCGAACTAGCATGGGAGATGAGTGCAAGTGTTCAGTGATTTGAACATTCTTTAGTACTGCCCTTATTGGGAATTGGGATCAGGATTGGCCTTTTTCAGTCCTGTTGCCACTGCCTAGTTTTCCAAATTTGCTGACATATTGAGTGCAACACTTTAATAGCATCATCTTTTAGGATTTTAAATAGCTCTGTTGGAATTCCACCACCTCCACCAGCTTCACTGGCAGCAGTGCTTCCTAAGGCCCACTTGACTTCACACTCCAGAATGTCTGGCTCTGAGGGAGAGACTACACCATTGCAATTATCTGGGCCATTAAGATCTTTTTTATACAGTTTGTCTGTGTATTCTTTCTATCTCTTCTTGATCTCTTTTGCTTCTATTAGATCTTTACCATTTCTGTTCTTTATTGTGTCCATCTTTGGATGAAATATTCCTTTGATATTTCCAATTTTCTTGAAGAGATCTCTTTTCTTACCATTTCTGTTATTGTCTTCTATTTCTAGACATTGTTCATTGAAGAAGGCCTTCTTGTCTCTCCTTGCTAATCTCTGGAACTCTGCATTAGGTTGGATGCACCTTTCCCTTTCTCCCTTGCTTTACACTTCTCTTCTTTCTTCAGCTATTTGTAAAGCCTCCTCACACAACCACCTTGCCTTTGTCGGAGGTTTGTAATTTCCTCGGTTCTGTCTCGTCACAGCAAAAATCTGAAGTGATGGACCAGCATTACAGCTCTCAGATGGGTCAGTGTTACAGCTCCATGTTACAGCTCTGTTTTATTTAGAAAATAAAGGAAAATACATCCTTGAGGCATGAGGGCATGCCAACCCAAAAGACGCGAAGAGCAGAGAAAGACACCCCCAGCATTCTGGCTCCTCTTTTTATGTTTTTTTCTCCTCCCCCTGGGCCTGCCCTGTGTAAATTGGGCTAGCCAGGAGTGCTGTTTGTTCTATCTGAGGTCCTCACTCCTGTCCTCGGACCTTCCTTTGATCTATTTTTGTGGGGTTTTCCTTCCTTATTTTTAGCCATTGCCATTCTGGACTCCTTTTTCCTATTCTAACTACCTAATACCTTCATGTCTAGAATATTTTTAAGTCTTGATTTTGAAATGATTAAAAAAAATAGGTTCTGCTTCAGCTGTTATCAGACACTCATGTAGAACTTAACTACAATGAGTTAAAACTTAACTAATCAGGGCCTAGCCAATTGTGAATAGGTTCAAAAATCTGTAGGAGATATTTATAGGGTAATTTTTTTCCATAAGGAAATAGGGAAAGGGAGAGAGATTTAAAACAACAACAACAACACATATTTTATTTCATAATTTTATGAAAAGATCACTAAAAGACAAATTCCTCCACTGTGTTGACTAATGACATCCTAAGCATCAAAGAGCATGCAACCATTTGTGTGAGTAGCCAGTAAAAAGTCCAGGGTAACTACATTCTCTTATTAATTGTTCCTATGCTAATTTGATACTAGATTTTCTGTACTAAAACATCTCCTATGGGACTCCTGAATTTTGTCTCATAAATGCATTAATATTCTGCATTTCAAACATATATATATGTAACAATTTTATATATATATATATATATATATATATATATATATAAAATCTCCAAGGTCACTCTTGCTGCTGCAAGATAGGTCAATAAACCCAAGTCAAGATGTTGAGACAAGGAAGGGCCATTATTTGGGATCCAGTGACTGAGAAGATGGCAGGCTAGCACCTCAAAATAACCATCTTGTCCTTGGTCTGGTGGCCAGATTCTTTTATGGATCAGATATGGGGGGCGATGAGGAAACAAACAAACAAAAAAAGATTATTCAGTCCTTGCAAATGTCCCCTAGAATGGCAAGCCTCAGGCAGGGTGATGTTTTAGTTTCACTTCCTTATAGTCATTTCCTGGGTTATGTGAAATGGAATATCTCCTGTCATATTAACAATCAAAGATGCCACTTCTATCTGTGATTCTGGCTTCCCTGAATGTACATTTCTGGGCCACACTGGAAAGCAGCTTAAGAGGGGCCTAGAGCCATTTGCCACACAAAGAATTTAAGAATGTCACAGTCCTTCACCAGTGGGCAGAGTCAGGTTATCTCTCTGAAGTAGGCCATTATGTAAGCCTATAATAACAAAAATGGGCAAGATAAGGGTTAAAGTCACACAGCAGATTCAATGTGAATTCAAAATTAACCATTCCTGGTTGCAATCTTAGTTCCTCAACCAGGGACTGAACCCTCTCCCTCAGCAGTGAGAGAGCAGAGTCTTATCCCCTGGACTGCCAGGAATTCCTGACCCACTATAATTTACTTATATATGCTTTTCTCTAAGTAGTAATACTTATTCAGACAGTAATACTTATATATGTTTTTATCTAAGAAGTTGAAATAATTATGTTAGACATAGCTTTTAGACCAGAAAAAAATATTAAGATGAAATATTCAGGATTATATAGACCTTCTTTAATGGATAAAATATTCTCTGATTCTATTTCAGGAACAAGTTTTGTGATTTCTTAGAGAACACTAACATTTTCAGTTATAATTTTAAAACTATAATAACTATATTATGGAAAAGGGCAGGTACTGTAGTGTTTGATGAATCATAAAGAAGTACTAGGTTTTCCAATCTCAGTGAATTTCCTTGGGACCTTTGGGGACATCTTGATGTGGTAAAGAATGAGTTCCTTCTTCTTCAGCATTGTAGAAAGTAGAGAAATGGGTAGTCTTTGGGGTTAGATTAATTGACGTTATACTTTATGATATACCAATCAATAACGGGTTTATACTGCATAACAATGCTATACCTCACATTCCTCACCTAATAAATGAGTGTATCAGATGAAATAATATTTATAAAGCTCAATACATTCATGACACCATTAAGCAATAAGCCAAATGATATTTACTATTATTTAGGGCACCTGATCTGCTAACCTCAGTTCAGTTCAGTTCCTCAGTCGTGTCCGACTCTTTGCAACCCCACGAACCACAGCATGCCAGGCTTCCCTGTCCATCACCAACTCCTGGAGTCCACCCAAACCCAATTCCATTGAATTGGTGATGACATCCAACCATCTTATCCTCTGTCGTCCCCTTCTCCTCCTGCCTTCAATCTTTCCCAGCATCAGGGTCTTTTCCAGTGAGTCAGCTCTTCGCATCAGGTGGCCAAAGTATTGGAGTTTCAGCTTCAGCATCAGTCCTTCCAATGAACACCCAGGACTGATCTCCTTTAGGATGGACTGGTTGGATCTCCTTGCAGTCCAAGGGACTCTCAAGAGTCTTCTCCAACACCACAGTTTAAAAGCATCAATTCTTCGATGCTCAGCTTTCTTTATACTCCAACTCTCACATCCATACATGACCACTGGAAAAACCATAGCCTTGACTAGATGGACCTTTGTTGGCAAAGTAATGTCTCTGCTTTTTATATGCTGTTAACTGAACCCTGAACTCCAGGTAAAGCTAACTTTTATTTTAAAAAAATATCAAGCAATAAACTAGTCTCTAATTAACCTTCACTTTTCTCCATGGAATTAACTCCAAGGAAGTTTGAATAGTACTTTCGGATTATTAATGTAGTCTTAGATTTATGAGTTAGTACATGAAAAAGGGGTAATTCAACACCATGTTCTTTGACTTTCTGAAGGCAGGGAAAATGATTTTTCCTTTTCCTTTTTTTGGTATTGCATGGATGGACAATGTTTAGATTCTCAATATACATTTGAATGATGGCCAAATTAATGGAAACCTGTTCAAATAAATAATCTCTAAATTTTATTTTTGCTGTAGCCAGCCAGGCTCCTCTGTCCATGGGATTTCCCAGGCAAAAGTATTTGACTGGGCTGCCATTCCTCTAGGGAATCTTCTCAACCCAGGGATGGAATCTGGGTCTTCTGCATTGCAGGCAGATTCTTTCCTGTCTGAGACACCAGGGAAGCACATTTTTACTGAAGCTAGACACAAATGAACATTGTATTTTCCAACAGGGGCTCTGGAGTCAGCCAGCCAGAGGTCAAACCCAAGTTCTTCTACTTACTAGTTCTGTAACTGGTTGAGTTACTGACTGCTGTATTCAGCAACCTTTTCTTCTTCAATAAATGACCTCAAAATCTCAATGGCTCAGAAACACAGATCCTGGTTCTATAGCTGGGCTATGTCTATGGCTCTTCTCAGCTAGGTTCAGCTGTGCTTGACGCCAACACCTGCATTGTGTGCAAGTCTGCTTTATACACATTTCTTTCTGGTACTCTGGCTGAGTGCAGGAGTTCAACAGGATCAAGGAAATATAGGTGATGTTGTTGAAAGCCTCTGCTCAGAACTGGTACACTACCACTTCTTCCCACATACTGCTGGATAAAAGAATCACATAGCCCAGCTCAAAGTCAGTGGGTGTAGAAATACACTCCACCTCTCCACTGGGAGACATTAAAATGTTCCAAGTCAAAGCCTGAGGGCATATATTCATAATACAAGGGAAAGGAAGAATAATCCAATCTCTGACACTACATTGGTGTATTTTTCTCCCTGATTATGTTAATAAAGTCATTCAATTAATAGGATTATTGTGAGAATTAAATAAGATAATATACTTAAAGTACATTATGTTAAAATCTGTTTCTTAGAGCATATTATCTGAAAGTGTATTTCTACCAGTCACTGGCAGAAATTAAAGATAATAATAATTCCTATTAACATTATGCCTTATAGTCCATGGCCCCAATATACCATATTCTTTTTTATTTGGACAGCTTCTAAACTTTGGAGTTTGTGGTACGCAGTATCTAAGATAACTTCCATGACCCCTACCTCTGACGGTCTTGCTCTGTGTATGTATACATGTTAAGAAGAATATGATCTAGACGGTATTGGTAAATTTTCACCTACCTGATTAAAGGAGGTGAGATAGAATTTCCTATTAATATAACAAAATAAAATATACATTCACTTAATCTTTACCAACTCCATTTATCACTTTTTCTTTTACATAGACTCTGTCAGAAAGAAATAGTATTTAATGTAACATAACTCACAGGCACATGCTATATTAAATAGTATTTAATATATGATGTTCCATAGCCACATCTATTTTGCAGACTTAGAAATGTTAAAATTCTAAACCCCAAAAGCTTTTAGTAAGAAGAAAAACCAACGGGCTGATAATAAAATGTTTACATAAGGAAGTATCTCTTTCCTTCCACATTGAGCAAATTGCTCTCCATTTCACGATTATATTTTGGGAGCATTATCCATGATAAATAGATTTTCAATGTTTAACTGAAAATCCAACTTCACAGACTGATAATCTAACTACTACTTGAATATTGAAATATCCAGAGTTGAGGACATTATCAGGAATGACTGGTCCCTATAGAGTGGCCCTATTTAAGATTTCTCTAAGCTAAAACTAAAAGTTCATTTAAAAATTAAAGCCTTCTTCACAATCTTGTACTCCATTGTTGAACTTTTCTAAGTTTTTCCTTCTCCTTTTGGAATGAATTCTCTCCTACAATAGCATATAATGATCTTGCTGTGCTCTGATGAGTCAAGTTTCTTTTGAATAATTCTCGGTTTGGGTTTTTGAGGACATTCTGTTTTCACATTTTTCACCAAAGTTTTGAGAGAGCAAAAATAGCATCTCTTGTAGATTCACTTTCCCTAGAGAGCTACTTTCTTAATATATTTGTTTGTTTGTTTGTTTCAGTGTACCCTAATGGCTACATTTGTTCCCATTAATGGTGCAATAACAATTCTTTGTGAATGCCCTTCTAAACAGAAGAAAGTGAGACTTCTCTCAGTTCCCATAGCCTGCCCTAAACAGTCTGCATGCATTTCAGCCTTGCTGCATCTGTAAATAAATTACCTCTGAGAGGGAGAATGAAGAATAGCCTTTATCCAGGTTACCCAGCTTCAGACTAATGGTGGTGCATACTTGCCCAGTTGAGTCCCACTCTTTGCGGCTCCATAGACTAAATATAGCCTGTCAGGCTCTTCGTTCCATAGAACTTTCCAGGCAAGAATACTGGAATGGGTTGCCATTTCCTACTTCAGGGGATCTTCCTGACCCAGGAATTGAACCCATGTCTCTTTCATCTGCATTGGCAGGCAGATTCTTTACCACTGTGCCATCTGGGACATCCCAAACAGGAGGGAAGGAAGATATATTAATGAAGTTTTGAATAGTAAGCCACAAAATAAAGAATGCACAAAAAGTTTTTTTTTTTTTATTTTTTTCTGTGTTAACCCAGTTTGACATCTGAATTACCATTCTGTGCAATTGATGAAATGCAGAATATTGGCTTTTTTTTTCAACTCCACCCTCCAGTGTTGTATCATGCTCCAAGAAAAATATTTCCTGTCAAGAATATGGGGATGCATATGCACACCTGTCCATACCTGCTGCTGAGGTTTTATTTGTTGCTTCACATGGTGCTTCTTGCATTGTGCTAGAGCCACAGAAAACTTCCGTGTGCTTGCTTCTGTTCAGACACTCCTTGACTTATCACCTTGAATCCTTCTCTTAAGTAGGTCTGTTTCCCTTCCGGAGCCACACATTTTACTCCCTTCCACCAAGCCTGAGGGAATCTCCTTTCATAAATGAAGAAAACCTTGTACTTAGTCCTTCAAGAATTTAACCTAGTTCTTTCTCCTTCTTACCTACCCAACAAAAAATTCTATCTGAACTCTTCAACTTTTGGTAGTGAAAGCCAAGAAACCTTAAAGACTACTTTTACTTTCCAATCTGACACCTTTCACCCAGTCAATTGGATGTCAAAATATTTCTTACTTAAATTACGGTACTGCAGGGTAGCAGGTTAGGAGAAATGGAAAGTTCATTACAAAAACTGACTTGAAAACATATATTTCAAAACAATATCCAGTATACTTGCTTTGAGAAGAATCTAACATTCCCTTTCTTTTCAGTTACTTATTGAATTTTATTTCCAAACATCTTGATCTCTGATGTACATATCCTTTTCTCCCATCTCAGTGACCTTGAATATCCTTGCCTCGAATATTCACCTCATGAAGACATTTCATTCACTATAATTATTTTTGCTTAGTTTATAACTCAAGATTGATTAATATATCATGCATTTGAAAACGTTCTCACCATCTTTGTCTAGACTTTCAATGGATTCAACTTTTAATTCCACTATTTTTAAAAATTGTATTGAAGTATAGCTGCTTCACAATATTGTATTAGTTTCTACCGTACCGCAAAATGAATACATTACCCATATACATGTGTCTCCTCTTTTTGGACTTCCCTACCATTCAGGTCACCACAGTGCATTAAGTAGAGCTCCCTGTGCTATACAGTATGTTCTCATTACTCATCTACTTTATACAAAACAGCAACTACAAGAAAAAATGTATACGTGTCAACCACAATCTCCCAATATCTATTGAATTTAACTACCCTTTGGCAGCTACATAAACTCTCTTTTTGATTACAGTCCTCAGACAATTATATTGCATCATCTTTTCAACATGAAATCATAAACCTTTATAATCTCGTTCATTTGTTCCAATTCTTTTTTTATTAATATGGATCAGGTGTCTTTCTTGTTAAAAGTTATTTCCTTTATTCTTTCCTTTATAGATTCTGCTGTATCTCTGCATCTTTCCCTAAATTGTCAATCTCTACTGGAGCATACATCTCAACAGGCAAACATGATATCACTAATGAATAACTAAATATATATATATATATATATATATATATATATATATATATATATATATATAGCCTTAATCCATAGACCCTCTTTTGACCCCACTTTCCCTTCCACCTGTAGTCCTAGATTATTCTTCACTCACAATTAAAGTTCCTGGAAGAATTATCTACCCTTGTTTTACCAATTTGTTCTTCTTTCTGTCACTCATCAATCTTTTGCAATCAGACCTTCATCACGATTCTTCCACCAAAGTTGTTCTCCTTAAAGTCACAAAAAATGCTCACGCTTCCAGTTATAAAGGTACAAAGCATCCAAATTTGATAAATTCTGCTCTAGGTTTTCAAACCCCTTCCCTTCTGTATTTTTAGTCTTGGAGCTAAACACTTTCTAACATGCCATATGTCTTACACATTTCATATTTGTCTTATGTCTTATCTGTCTTTCTTCTCCAGAATATTGTCTCCATAATTTTAAAAATGTTTGTTCATTTTGTTCACTATTGTTTCTCTGGTGCCTGAAGAATCTCTAGCATAGAATACAATTTAGATTCACATTTCTTTATGGAATGTTTAAATAAACACACTACTCTATCTTTAAATAACTAACTTTTAGATTTATTGACTAGTTTTGAAATAATTTCTCCCTCTTGACTTCTACTACCCCATTCAATTTCCTAACTCACAGACAAACTTTCAAGTGTCTTTTGCTGAGTTCTTACCCTTCTATTCTATTTCAAGGTTTAAGGCTATAGTTCAGTTCAGTTCAGTTCAGTCGCTCAGTCATGTCCAACTCTTTGCGACCCCATGAATCGCAGCATGCCAGGCCTCCCTGTCCATCACCAACTCCCAGAGTTCACTCAAACTCATGTCCATTGAGTCAGTGATGCCATCCAACCATCTCATCCTCTGTCGTCCCCTTCTCCTCCTGCCCCCAATCCCTCCCAGCATCAGGGTCTTTTCCAATGAGTCAACTCTTCATATCAGGTGGCCAAAGTATTGGAGTTTCAGCTTTAGCATCAGACCTTCCAATGAACACCCAGGACTGACCTCCTTTAGGATGGACTGGTTGAATCTCCTTGCAGTCCAAGGGACTCTCAAGAGTCTTCTCCAACACCACAGTTCAAAAGCATCAATTCTTTGGTGCTCAGCCTTCTTCACAGTCCAACTCTCACATCCATACATGACCACTGGAAAAACCATAGCCTTGACTAGATTTGTTGGCAAATCTAGTTGTTGGCAAATCTTTGTTGGCAAAGTAATGTCTCTGCTTTTTACTATTCTACCTAGGTTGATCATAACTTTCCTTCCAGGGAGTAAGGGTCTTTTAATTTCATGGCTGCAGTCACCATCTGCAGTGAATTTGTAGCCCAAAAAGATAAAGTCAGACACTGTTACCACTGTTTCCCCATCTATTTCCCATGAAGTGATGGGACCGGATGCCATGATCTTTGTTTTCTGAATGTTGAGCTTTAAGCCAACTTTTTCACTCTCCTCTTTCTCTTTCATCAAGAGGCTCTTTAGTTCCTCTTCACTTTCTGCCATAAGGGTGGTGTCATCTGCATATCTGAGGTTATTGATATTTCTCCCAGCAATCCTGAGTCCAGTTTGTGCTTCTTCCAGCCCAGAGTTTCGCATGATGTACTCTGCATATAAGTTAAATAAGCAGGGTGACAATATGCAGCCTTGACATACTCCTTTTTCTCTTTGGAACCAGTCTGTTGTTCCATGTCCAGTTCTAACTGTTGCTTCCTGACCTGCATACAGGTTTCTCAAGAGGCAGATCAGGTGTTCTGGTATTCCCATCTCTTGAAGAATTTTCCAGTTTATTGTAATCCACACAGTCAAAGGCTATAATATGAATACAATTTCTTTCTATATATTTTATCCCTTAGTAACATTATTTATATCTATGTTTATAAAAGTTGACTAAATGTTGATAATTTTAAGTCAGTATTTCCATCCCAGACCTTTCCTGAATTTTCAAAACTCGTGTATCCATCTGCCTATTTTGACTATTTGTATGCTTTCTAGGAACCTCAAATTAGTATAACCATGTTAAAAACTTTGATTTCCTTCTTTTAATCTATTCTTCATCTAGCATTTCCTGTCGGAGTAAATGATATCACCATTCACCTAGTGGAAAAAACCAGAACTCTTATGGAGTCTTCTGCAATTACTTATGTATGTTTTGATTTACCTGATCCATTATCAGAGCCACATGGTGTGATATATGATTATAAGTCTAAATGTTAAGCTACTTCTTCTACACAAAAGTATTTCAAATGTGCTCACATCTCTCCATCTTTTCTGTCATTTTGCTAAGCTAAATTATACCACTTTTAATCCTGAACTACTCTATCACTGTTCCTTTCTCCTATTCTTTCTTGACCCAGAAGCTAAACAATATTTTAAAACATAAATATGGAGATCAGTCCTGTGATCTCCACAATTAAATAACTTTTCACTGAACTTGAAAAAATTTAAAAATTCTTTATGAAAATGTGTAACATATTCCTTGATCTGGTCTGTGCACTCTTACTCAAATTCATTATGTTCTTCCTTTACTGTGAGTGATTCAGGTACACTCTTCTCTCAACATTTCCTAGAAGAGAGAAAATTTGAGGGGCTGAAGAGCTTCAGTGAAGTTGAGCTTGTTTTTCCATATGTCTGTAACTTTCTTCCCTCTACTCTCTATGTAGCTGACTCTTCATTCCAGAAATCCCAGAGTAAATATATCCTTGTTGAGAATCCTCCTTTGGCAAACCTATTACACAATGGGCTTCCCAACATCCATTCTAGGCAATAGCATTTTTACTTCCTAGCACAACAAAAACTGTAAATTTGCAATTGATCTGCTTCACTGCCTGCAGTTGAATATGATGCCAGCTCTATTTTGGCTTGACCATACCTTTCCCATGCACAGTGGAATCTCTGGCACCTAAACTTATACTGGGCATAAAACAAGGATCACTAACTAGTTGTTAAGTGAAATAATAAAGATGTTTCTTATAATAATGCCTTTTAACAATAGACGTAACAATAGTAATTGTTTAGAAACCATTTAATAGCCTGTGCCCCTGTAATTTATATATATGAAATATTTAATAACCCTATAGAGTATACCTGTTTAGCCATGTTTTGTGTAATAGAATAAGTCTCAGTTAGATTCAACACACCACAAGCATTCAAGAATAAAAGTTTCAGGCATGGTAAGCCATCCAAAGACTTATGGTGTAGTGTGTGATTTCAAGCTTAAATTTCAAACCTTCACCTCCTCAGCAGTTAAAAATATTGAAATAAATGTTGCCCTTCATTCTACTTCATGTCTTTATTCTTTCTTTTACATATTCACACTAAAGCAAGTACTTTTATACTTCAATATTTCTTGATATGTGGAATTGTTATAAATATTTAAAAGTGTTAAGTCAGGACTTTGGTAAATATTTCATAGTAAAGCCTTACATACTGCTTTTATCAAAGTCCTGCTATAATTTAATTATCCAGCATGTTGGATGAAACTGAAATGATAGCTAATCGAATATTCTTGTTAAACTAAAGTCTATTCATGTTGCTATCAGTTCAGTTCAGTTCAGTTGCTCAGTCGTGTCCAACTCTTTGTGTCCCCATGGACTGCAGCATGCCAGGCCTCCCTGTCCATCACCAAGTCCCAGACTTTACTCAAACTCATGTCTATTGAGTCGGTGATGCCATCCAACCATCTCATCCTCTGTCATCCCCTTTTCCTCCTGCCTTCAATCTCTGCCAGCATCAGGGTCTTTTCCAATGAGTCAGTTCTTCACATCAGGTGGCCAAAGTATTGGAGTTTCAGCTTCAGCATCAGTCCTTCCAATTAATATTCAGGACTGATTTCCTTTAGGATGGACTGGTTGGATCTTCATGTTGCTATAAATGGTTCTTTTTCTCATTTTTCTAAAGCCTTTCATATAAAGAAGCTATTTGAGTAGATTCAAATCAATTTTTGTGCATTCCTAAGATGTTTGCTACATAAATTTCTCCTACATCTCAACATACACATGTCATACACATCAAATAGTCATTACAGTGTAAGATATCCTATATCTCTCTATAAAAATAATTTGTTTTCTATTCTCTGATAATATTTTCAATCAGTGCCAGATGTTACAGTGAAGATCTGTGTTGTGGGATAGTATGGAATAGTTTCTATAGAACTGGAGATATCATGAGATGAAAGGATCTAAGGATATTTGTTTGTATCTACACACAGTGAAGGATCTATCTCTGAATGAACCTTGCAAGTAAGTATTTAATTTCTCCTTAAAATCTGCAGATATATATTATAACTGAAAGACTGCTACAGTAGTTTTAAGTTGTTTAATCTTTCATTTTGCTAGAGAGCATACCAGGAAAGTTATCAAATGTGTGTGTATGTGTATGTGTGCTCAGTCATGTCCAACTCTTTTCAACCCCATGTGCTGTAGCCCACCAGGCTTTTCTGCTCATGGGATTTTCCAGGCAAGAATACTGGAGTGGGTTGCCATTTCCTCCTCCAGAGGATCTTCCTGATCCAGGGATCAAAATTGCATCTCCTGTGTCTCCTGCATTATAGGCGGATTCTTTACCATTGAGCCATCAAGTTACCATATACATTGCATTAGTTAATGGCAACCCACTCCAGTATTCTTGCCTAGAGAATCCTGTGGACAGAGGAGCCTGGGGGCTGCTGTCCATAGGGCTGCACAGAGTCAGACATGACTGAAGCGACTTAGCATGCATGCATTACATTTCAAGAAGATAAATATGATTGCCTTAATAGTTTGCACATTAAGAAATAGATCCCTAATATTGTCTCTTATATTCTAGATTGGAACTTAGAATTCATGCATTGTGTACAGTTTCTCAAGATACAGCAATCCCCATGAACAGAGGAGCCTGGTGGGCTACAGTCCATGGGGTGGCAAAGAGTTGGACATGACTGAATGTCTAAGCACACACACAACCAAATCAAAACATTCTAGTAAATTTCATATGATAAAGGTTTCTTAGATATAAAATAATATGATCAATTAATTTTTTGGATAATATAGATTTCTTGCTGATATTTTTTATGCTGAACCTAGAGAAAAACTTAGAAGATATTGAGGTTGTAAGCTATAAGATTGAAGGACTAAAATTTTCTGTTTTTTCTCCTGCTGTTTACCATCTATAAGTAAAAGAATACAAGGACAGAAGGAATTGGGAGATAGTGGCATTAACAGATAACAGATTTCAACAACTGTTGATGGTTAGTAACTAATAAACACGAAAAGAAAGATGCAGCTTAAACTATAGATCAGAGGGACTGAAGCAGAAATAGAAATACATTATCTATTTAGAACACCATATCAACCAGATATTAGAAGACTTATGTATATAGAAGCAGATGTGTGAAATGGGGGAAAATAAAAGAAGATTCACTGACAACTACCCCCAACATACACATGCATATTTATACATTTAATATATTTCCTTCAATAATTTATCACCTCCAAAGCATGGGTTGATGAGAGTGGTAAATCCTAAAAATAAATAAATAAATACAATTAAATTAAATATAAAAATAACAATTGGCTAGAAAAACATGAGCACTTAGTGAAACAGGAAGGAAAGGGGCAGGCTACAACCTTTACAAGAATGGCATAGCCTAAGAACAAGACATAAACTGGTTAAAATCATCTAGGTCAAAGATGGTGAACGAGACTTCTACTAGACCTGGAGCCTCAGTATATGCTCATTGTAACATAACCAGCACACTAAATGACATGAGCAAGGGTGCCATGACAGTTCAAACAGGACAGTGGCCCTGAGAAACTCCACCCCTTCCCCAAAATAGGCGGAATACTCCTCCTCAGTCATTAGCCTATGAAATTAGCTACCCTTTAAAAACTGACAACCCCATACCCTGAGATGACTCTCTTCTGATGTGGCCCACACTCTATCTGTGGAGTGTGTATCTCTCCAAATAAATCCACTTCTTACCTATCACTATGTTGCTCACAGAATTCTTTGTGATGAGACATCAAGAACCTGAGCCTCATGAGACCAGGAGTGTGATCTCAGTTAAAATTCTATGGATTCAATTTCCATTCTGGTTTTTTTTTTTTCCCCAGGCTTGAGTTTCAGACTGGGGGTTCAAGTCCCAATCTGAGGAACATGGTTTCACTAGTGTTCTAGAAAAATGTCATTCTCTTTGGGCATTCAGGGATTCCACTGTTGAACTGCTGATTCTCTGGTTTTTCACATTAAACTGCAAAGGAAGCCTCCCAACTGAAAAACCCAATCCCATAATTTAGGCTCTTAATCATCTTTCTATGATTGTTTTCCTCAATGTAAATAAACAGACCATGCTCTTTAAATATTTAAATAAGCCTAGCAATAAGAACAACAGCCAGATAAACAAAAAAGAAAATAAAAACACAAAATATGACCCCTAAGAAAGCAATTAATTTAAAGAACAGAGCTTATCAGCAAGAAACACTTTAATTGAATGTTGCATCAATGATACAAGAATAGAAAGCTACTTGAAAGAAATATTCCAAAAACAGCAACAGGCTTTTGGAAATATAAAAACCTCCAATTAAAATAAATAACTTTATATTTTAAAAAGTTTAAAAAAAATCAATAGAATGTCTGAAAGAAAAATATAGGAAAATATCACAAAGTGAGGAAATAATATAATAGGACAAAATTTGAGAGAAAACAATTACAGAGGCCTGATTCATAATAGCAGACACATGCACGGTGAGAAGTCATAATTTACAAAAAGCAAACAATTCAAAACCAGATTGAAAGCTTCACTCAACACATGTTAGGGAAAAAAAAATTTCAAGATACATCGCTTTGAAATTGAAATTAGGAATGATGATGTTCTTCTAAACTCAGAAAGAATATATCCTTACCTTTGTAACAAAAGCAACAATGAAAGATTTCTTATAAAGGAATTAAAAGCAGGCTGATATAATTTATCTAGTGAGCTTTGCCATGTGTTAAAGGCTCTGACTGGAATTCTTAACAAGTTACTTTGGACATGCTCTGTAAAATAAGAAAATTCACCTGAAAGGGGAAAGACAAAGGAACAAAAAATGTCAAAACACAGAAGTGTTATGTATGAGTTTCTTCAGTTGCCCCCACTTAAAAAAATAAATAAATACATCAGTGAAGATGGGGTTGCTGCTGCTGCTAAGTCGCTTCAGTTGTGTCCGACTCTGTGCAACCCCATGGACTGCAGCCCACCAGGCTCCTCTGTCCATGGGATTTTCCAGGCAAGAGTACTGAAGTGAGGTGCCATTGCTTCTCCAGAAGATGGGATCAACAAGGTGGAATTGACTGGATAAAAGTTGATTTTGTAAACAAAGAATAATTTCAGAAATCTGATGAGGCCTTTGGGAATACTCTGGGAATAATAACCAAAACTCAAAGCAGTCAAAGAAAATGACTTAATCACCTGGCATTAATTGGCTTTCAAGTAAAAACTAGATATCAACAGTGAAAGAAACCAGAATATATCACCCCAAACATGCCATTTTGGCATAAAAACTATTTTGAACTAAAGGCACTTTTAAAAAGAACAACAGATACAGGAAGGGATTCTGACTTTACCCATCCCCCACCTTTTTAATTGAAGTACATTTACAATATCATATTAGTTTCAGGTGTATAGCATAGTGATTCAGTATTTTTACAGATTATACTCCATTCAAAGTTATTACAGGATCATGGCTAGGATTCCCTGTATGCAATATAGTCTTGTTTCTTATCTATTTTGTACATAGCATCAGTAGTATGTATTTCTTAATTCTATACTACTAACACATCCCTTTCCCCTTTCCTCTTTCTACTTGTAAAGACTAGTTTGTTTTCTATATCTGTGAGTTTGTTTCTCTTTTGCTATGCACCTATCTTTCTTTGCCTTTCAGATTCATCATATAATTGATATTATACAGTATTTGTCTTTCTCTGATAACATAGAGTATTAGTCTGATTTATTTCATTAAGCATAATATTCTCTAGGTCCATTTATGTTGCTTCAAATGGCAGAATTTCATTCTTTTTTATGGCTGAGTTGTGTGTGTGTGTGTGTCTGTGTGTTTGTGTGCGTGTGCTGTTTACTCAGTTCCTAAGTTGTTTCCAACTCTTTGCAAGTTCCAACTCTTTCCCATGGACTGTAGCCCACCGGGCTCCATTGGATTTTCCAGGCAGGAATATTGAATTGGGTTGACATTTCCTACTTCAAGGAATCTTCCTGACCCCGTGATTGAACGCATGTCCCCTGTATCTCCTGCATTGGCAGGGTGATTCTTTACCACTAGAGCCTATGAAGCCTATAGACATGTGTATGTGTATGTATGTGTGTGTATACCCCAGGTCCATTCATCTGTTGATGGACACTTGGCTATATGACTGACAAGAGGTTAATATACAAAATACGTAAACAGCTTGTATAACACAAAATCAAATAAAAAATCAACTTGAAAAAATGAGCAGAAGACCCAAACAGATATTTTTCCAAGGAAGATACACAGATGGCTAACAGGCACATAAAAAGATGCTCAGCATTGCTAATTATTAGAGAAATGAAATTAAAACAGCAATGTGATAACACCTCATAGCTATCAGAATGGCTATCATCAAATTCTACAAATAGCAAGTGTTGGCAAGTATGTGGAGAAAAGGGAACCTTTGTACATTGTTAGTGGCAATATAAATTGGTACAACCGCTGTGGAAAACACTATGGAGCTTTCTCACAAGAAAAAAAAAAAAAAGCTAAAACAAAACTATTCTATGGTCAAGCATGTCCACCCCTGGGTTTATATCCAGAAAAAACAAAAACACTAATTCCAAAAGATACATTCATCCCTATCTTCGTGCCAGAATTATTTAATAGCCAATTTAGAAGCACACTCCTTTTATTTGTGAGATAAAATTCAGAAGAAAAGTAACTCTTATCATCACAGACTAGAAGTTGGGGCAGAAAATTTTGTATAAGCAGGCCTTGTTAGAATATTTCTGATCTTATTCTTTTAATGGAGTATAATTGCTTTGCAATGTTGTATCAGTGTCTGCTCTACAATGAATTGAGTCAGGTATATGTATACATATACACTCTCCCTCTCAGTCTCCATCCAAACCCCGAATCCCAACACTGTAGGTCATCACAGAATACCTAGCTGAACTCTCTGTGCTATACAGCAGCTTCTCACTGGCTATCTATGTTATAAATGGTAATGTATATATGTCAGTGCTATTCTCTCAGTTCATCCCACCATCTCCTTCCCTAACTGTTCAAATGTCCTTTTTGTATGTCTGTGTATTTTTCTACAGTGCAAATAAGTTCTTTTGTGCTATTATTCTAGGTAACATATATATGTGTTAATATACAGTATTTGTTTTTCTCTTTCTGAATTTCTTCACTCTGTATGACAGACTCTAGGTTCATCCACATCACTGTAAATACCCAATTTTGTTCCTTTTCATGACTGGGTAATATTTCATTGCTTATATGTACCAAATAATCTTTATCCGTTCACTTCTCAACTGACATTTAGGTTGCTTCCATGCCCTGACTGTTGTCAATAGTGCCACAATGAACATTGGGGTACATGTATATTTTGTACTGTGGTTTTCTCAGGGTATATGTGCAATAGTGAGATTGCTGTGTCATATGGTAGTTCCATGTTTAGATTTTTAAGGAACCTTCATACTGTTCTCCATAGTGGCTGTAACAATTTACATTCCCACCAATAGTGCAAGAAGCTTTCCTTTTCTCCACACTCTCTACAGTAGTTATTATTTATAGATTTTTTGATAATGGCTATTCTGACCAGTGTGAGGAAATGCCTCATCATAATTTTGATTTTCATTTCTCCAATAATCAGCAATATTGAGCATCTTTTCAGGTACTCCTTGGCCATCTGTGTTTCTTCTTTGGTAAACTGAATGTTTACATCTGATGACTTTTTGATTGTATTGTTTGATTTTTTGATATTAAGCTTCATGAGTTGTTTCTATATTCTGGAGATTAATCTTCTGTTTGTTGCTTCATTTTAAAAACATTTTCACCCATTCTATGCATTTTTTCATCTTGTTTATGATTTCCTTTGCCAGGCTAAATCTTTAACTAAGCTTGATTTGCTTATTTTTGTTTTTACTTTCCTTATTCTAAGAGGCATAGAGACCTGGAATGTTAGATCCATGAATCAAGGCAAATTTGACGTGGTCTAACAGGAGAGAGCAAGAATTAATATTGACATTTTAAGGATCAGTGAACTAAAATGGACTGGAATGGGTGAATTTAACTCAAATAACCATTATATCTACTACTGTGGGACAGAATTCCTTAGAAGAAATGGAAGAGTCATCATAGTCAACCAAAGAGTCCAGAATGCAGTACTTGGATGCAATCTCAAAAATGACAGAAAGATCTCTGTTCATTTCCAAGGCAAACCATTCAATATCACAGTAATCCAAGTCTATTCCCAAATCAGTAATGCTGAAGAAGTTGAAGTTGAACAGTTTTGTGAAGACTTACAAGACCTTCTAGAACTAACACCCCCCAAAAGGTGTCCTTTTCATTATAGGTGACTGGTATCCAAAAGTAGGAAGTCAAGAAATACCTGCAGTAACAGGCAAATTTGGGCTTGGAGTACAGAATGAAGCAAGGAAGAGGCTAATAGAGTTTGGCCAAGAGAACTCAGTGGTCATAGCATACATGCTCTTCCAAAAATACAAGAGAAGACTCTACACATAGACATCACCAGATGGTCAACACTTAAATCAGATTGATTATATTCTTTGCACCCAAAGACAGAGAAGCTCTATACAGTCAGCAAAAGCAAGACCAGGAGCTGACTGTGGCTCAGATCATGAACTCCTTATTGCCAAATTCAGACTTAAATTGAAGAAAGCGGGGAAAACCACTAGATCATCCAGGTATGACCTAAATCAAATCCCTTATGATCATACAGTGGAAGTGATAAATAGATTCAAGAGGTTAGATCTGATAGACAGAGTGCCTGAAGAACTATGGACAGAGGTTTGTGACACTGTACAGGAGACAAGGATCAAGACCATCCCCATGGAAAAGAAATACAAAAAAGCAAAATGGCTGTCTGAGGAGGCCTTAAAAATAGCCGAGAAAAGAAGAGAAGCAAAAAGCAAAGGAGAAAAGGAAAGATATAAGTATCTGAATGCAGAGTTCCAAAGAATAGCAAGGAGAGATAAGAAAGCCTTCCTCAGCGATCAATACAAAGAAATAGAGGAAAACAGTAGAATGGGAAAGACCAGAGATCTCTTCAAGAAAATTAGAGATACCAAGGAAACATGTCATGCAAATACGGTCTCAATAAAGGACAGAAATATTATGGACCTAACAGAAGCAGAAGATATTCAGAAGAGGTCTCAAGAATACACAGAAGAACTATACAAAAAAAAAAAAAAAAAAACTTCACGACCCAGATAATCACGATGGTGTGATCACTCACCTAGAGCCAGACATCCTGGAATGTGAAGTCAAGTGTGCCTTATGAAGCATCACTACAAACAAATCTAGTGGAGGTGATGGAATTCCAGTAGAGCTTTTTCAAATCCTAAAAGATGATACTGTGAAAGTGCCACAGTCAACATGTCAGCAAATTTGGAAAACTCAATGGTGGCCACAGGACTGGAAAAGGTCAGTTTTCATTCTTATCCCAAAGAAAGGCAATGCCAAAGAATGTTCAAACTACAGCACAATTGCACTCATCTAACACACTAGCAATATAATGCTCAAAATTCTCCAAGGTGGGCTTCAATAGTACATGAACTGTGAAATTCCAGATGTTCAAGCTGGATTTAGAAAAGGCAGAGGAACCGAGTTCAAATTTCAGCATCAGTTGGATCATTGAAAATGCAACAGAGTTCCAAAAAAAAAATCTACTCTTGCTTTATTGACTACACCAAAGCATTTGACTGTGTGGATCACAACAATCTGTGGGAAATTATTCAAGAGATATGAAAACCAGACCACCTGACCTGCCTCCTGAGAAATCTGTATGCAGGTCAGGAAGCAACAGTTAGAACCAGACGTGGAATGAAAGACTGGTTCCAAATTGGGAAAGGAGTATGTCAAGGCTGTATACTGTCAGCCTGCTTATTTAGATTCTAGGCAGAGTACACCATGCAAAACGTCAGCCTGTATGAAACAAAAGCTGGAATCAAGATTGCTAGAAGAAATACCAATAATCATAGATATGCAGATGATAACACCCTTATGACAGAAACCAAATAGCCTCTTGATGAAGGTGAAAGAGGAGGGTGAAAAAGTTGGCTTTAAACTTAACATTCAAAAAACTAAGTTAATGGCATCCAGTCCCATCACTTCATGGCAAATAGATATGGAAACAGTGACAGACTTTATTTTCTTGCACTGGAAAATCACTGAAGATGCTGACTATAGCCTTGAAATTAAAAGGCACTTGATCTTTGGAAGAAAAACCATTACCAATCTAGACAGCATATTAAAAAGCAGAGACATTACTTTGCTGACAAAAGTCTGTCTAGTCAAAGCTCTGGTTTTTCCAGTAGTCATATATGGATATGAGAGTTTGACTACAAAGAAAGCTGAATGCTGAAGAATTGATGCTTTTGAACTGTGGTGTTGGTGTTCTTTGGAAGGAATGATGCTAAAGCTGAAACTCTAATAATTTGGTCACCTGATGCAAGGAACTGACTCACTGGAAGAAACCCTGATGCTGGGAAAGATTGAAGGCAGGAGGAGAACAGCACGACAGAGGATTAGATGGTTGGGTGGCATCAACGACTAGATGGACATGAGTTTGAATAAACTCTGGGAGTTGGTGATGGACAGGAAAGCCTGGTGTGCTGCACTCCTTGGGGTCACAAAAGTCAGACACGACTGAGCGGCTGAACTGAACTGACTGTAATAAAATTCATTTGTATATTAATAGAAAACTTTTAAGTAAATGTTGAGTGTAGGAAAGATGTCCATTGGGAATAGCAAAATCAGTTGTTCTATATACATGTTTGTTAAGTCAAATGGCAAGCTGTCTAAATCCTATCTTTGGAAAATGTGGATAAAAACTTCCTAGTGAATACTGGTGGAAAAAATAAAAAGTAATTGAAGCATTTCCAATCCCAAGTAAAGGCAATGCCAAAGAATGTTCAATCTACTGCACAATTGCACTCATCTCACACGCTAGTAAATTAATACTCAAAATTCTCCAAGCCAGGCTTCAGCAATACATGAACCATGAACTTCCAGATGTTCAAGCTGGTTTTACAAAAGGCAGAGGAACCAGAAAACAAATTGCCAACATCACCGGGATCATTGAAAAACCAAGAGAAGTCCAGAAAAACATCTATTTCTGCTTTATTGACTATGCCAAAAACT
Organism: Bos indicus; assembly: GCF_029378745.1. NCBI lineage: Eukaryota > Metazoa > Chordata > Mammalia > Artiodactyla > Bovidae > Bos > Bos indicus. Next base: position 7,803,359 of record NC_091771.1, read on the forward strand.
TTGACTCTGTGGATCACAATAAACTGTGGAAAATTCTGAAAGAGATGGGGATACCAGACCACCTGACCTGTCTCTTGAGAATGACCTGTATGCAGGTCAGGAAGCAATGATTAGAACTGGATATGGGACAACAAACTGGTTCCAAATAGGAAAAGGAGTACGTCAAGGCTGTATATTGTTACCCTGATTATTTAACTTCTATGCAGAGTACATTATGAGAAACTCTGGAAAGAAGCACAAACTGGAATCAAGATTGCCAGGAGAAATATCAGTAACCTCAGATATGCAGATGACACCACCCTTATGGCAGAAAGTGAAGAGGAACTAAAAAGCCTCTTGATGAAAGTGAAGGAGGAGAGTGAAAAAGTTGGCTTAGAGCTCAATATTCAGAAAATGAAGATCATGACATCTGGTCCCATCACTTCATGGGAAATAGATGGGGAAACAGTGGAAACAGTGTCAGACTTTATTTTTTGGGGCTCCAAAATCACTGCAGATGGTGATTGCAGCCATGAAATTAAAAGATGCTTAGTCCTTGGAAGGAAAGTTATGACCAACCTAGGTAGAATATTAAAAAGCAGAGACATTACTTTGCCAACAAAGGTCTATCTAGACAAGGCTATGGTTTTCCAGTAGTCATGTATGGATGTGAGAGTTGGACAGTGAAAAAAGCTGAGTGCCAAAGAAATGATGCTTTTGAACTGTGGTGTTGGAGAAGACTCTTGAGAGTCCCTTGGACTGCAAGGAGATCCAACCAGTCCATCCTAAAGGAAATCAGCCCTGGGTGATCTTTGGAAGGAATGATGCTCAAGCTGAAACTCCAATACTTTGGCCACCTCAGGCGATGAGTTGACTCACTGGAAAAGACTCTGATGCTGGGAGGGATTGTGGGAAAGAGGAAGAGGGCACGGCAGAGGATGAGATGGCTGAATGGCATTACCGACTCGATGGACGTGAGTTTGAGTGAACTCCGGGAGATGGTGATGGACAGGGAGGCCAGGCGTGCTGCGATTCATGGGGTCGCAAGGAGTCAGACACAACTGAGCAACTGAACTGAACTGAACTGAACTAGGTTGGTTATAGATTTTCTTCCAAGGAGAATGTGTCTTTTAATTTTATGGCTGCATTCACCATCTGCAGTAATTTTGGAGCCCCAAAAATAAAGTCAGTCATTGTTTCCACTGTTTCCCCATGTACTTGACAGGAAATGATGGGACCAGATGCCATGAACTCAGTTTTTTGAACATTGAGTTTTAAGCCAACTTTTTCACTCTCCTCTTTCACTTCCATCAAGAGGCTCTTTAGTTCTTCGTTTTCTCCCGTAGGGGTGGTGTCATCTTCATATCTGAGACTACTGTTATTTCTCCTGGCAATCTTGATTCCAGCTTGTGCTTCATCCTGCCTGATATTTCTCATGATGACTTTTTGTCTATAAGTTAAATAGACAGGGTGATAATATATAGCCTTGATGTATTCCTTTCCCAATTTGGAACCAGTCTTCTGTTCCATGTCTGGTTCTAACTGTTACTTCTTGACCTGCATGCAGATTTCTCAGGAGGCAGGTAAGATGGTCTGATCTTCACATCTCTTGAAGAATTTTCCACAGTTTATTGTGATCCACACAGTCAAAGTCTTTGTCATAGTCAATAAAGCAGTAGTAGATATTTTTCTGATATTGTCTTGCTTTTTTGATGACACAACAGGTGTTTAAAGAAAGTTATAGGACCTGCAAAAGATTTCCCAGCCTAGGAATCTGGCAAAGGGACTGAGAACCCCCAGGGATGTTGACTTTGGAGGCCAGTGGGATTTGATTACAGAACTTACACAGGACTGAGGAAACAGACTTTGGAGGGCACAAACAAAACCTTGTGCACACCAGAAACCAGGAGAAAGGAGCAGTGACCCCCACAAGAGACTGACTCAGACTTGCCTGTGAGTGTCCAGGAGTCTCTGGCAGAGACATGGGTCAGGGATGGCCTGCTGCAGTATTGGAGGCAGTCTTTATGTTCATTACCTCCACCATAGTTTGGTCTTAGGTAAAACAACAAGGAGGAACACAGCCCTGCCTCTCAACATAAAATTGGATTAAAGATTTACTGAGCATGCCCCCACCCTTGAGAACAGGACCCAGTTTCCCTCAAAGTCAGTCTCTTCCACCAGGAAGCTTCCATAAGCCTCTTATCCTTCAGAGGGGAGACAGAAAGAAAATCACAATCACAGGAAACTTGACAAACTGATCACATGGACCACAGCCTTGTCACACTCAATGAAACTATGAGCCATGTTGTGTATGGCTACTCAAGACAGACAGAACATAGTGGAGAGTTCTGACAAAACATGGTCCACCAGGGAATGGAATGGCAAACCACTTCAGTATGCTTGCCTTGAGAACCCCATGAACAGTATGAATAGGCAAAAATATATGACACTGAAAGATGAACCATCCAGGTCAGGTAGGTGCCCAATATGCTACTGGAGAAGAGTGGAGAAATAACTCCAGAAATAATGAAGAGATGGAGCCAAAGTGAAAACTATGTCCAGTTGTGGATGTGACCAGTGATGGAAGTAAAGTCCAATGCTGTAAAGAACAATAGTGCATAGGAACCTGGAATGTTAGGTCCATGAATCAAGGTAAATTAGAAGTGGTCAAACAGGAGATGGCAAGAGTGAACATCCACATTTTAAGAATCAGTGAACTGAAATGGACTGGAACGGGAGAATGTAATTCAGATGACCATTATATCTACTACTGTGGACAAGAATCCCTTGGAAGAAATGGAGTAGCCATCATAGTCAACAAAAGAGTCCAAAATGAAGTACTTGAATGCAGTCTCAGGAGTGACAGAATGATCTCTGTTCTTTTCCAAGGCAAACCATTCAATATTACAGTAATCTAAGTCTATCCTCCAACCAGTAATGCTGAAGAGCTGAATTTGAATGGTTATGTGAAGATCTATAAGACCTTCTAGAACTAGCAGCCAAAAAAGATGTCCTTTTCATTATAGGGGACTCGAATGCAAGAGTAGGAAGTCAAGATATATCTGGAGTAACAGGCAAGTTTGACCTTGGAGTACAGAATGAAGCAGGGCAAAGGCTAACAGAATTTTGCCAAGAGAATGCACTGGTCATAGAAAACACCCTCTTCCAACAACATAAGACAAGACTCTACACATGGACATCACCAGATGGTCAAACCCAATTTCAGATTGATTATATTTTTTGAAGCCAAACATGGAGAAGCTCTATACAGACAGCAAAAACAAGACAAGGAGCTGACTGTGGCTCAGATCATGAACTCCTTATTACCAAATTCAGACTTAAATTGAAGAAAGTGGGGAAAGCCACTAGATCACTCAGGTATGACCCAAATCAAATCCCTTACGATTATATAGTAGAAGTGACAAAGAGATTCAAGGGATTAGATCTGATAGAGTGCCTGAAGAACTATGGATGGAGGTTCGTGACATTGTACAAGAGGCAGGGATCAAGACCATACCTAAGAAAAAGAAAAGCAAAAAGGCAAAATGATTTTCTGAGAGGCCTTATATATAGGCAAAAAAAGAAGAGAAGCTAAAGGCTAAGGAGAAAAGGAAGAAATACCCATCTGAATGTAAAGTTTCAAAGAATAGCAAGGAGAGATAAGAATGCCTTATTCAGTGATCAATGCAAAGAAATAGAGGAAAACGATAGAATGGGAAAGACTAGAGATCTCTTCAAGAAAATTAGAGATACAAAGGGAACACGTAATGAAAAGATGGGCACAATAAAGGACAGAAATGATATGGACCAAACAGAAGCAGAAGACATTAAGAAACATGGCCAGAATACACAGAAGAACTATACAAAAAAGAAGTTAATAATCCAGGTAACCATGATGGTGTGATAACTCACCTATAGCTAAACATCCTGGAATGAGAAGTCAAGTGGGCCTTAGTAAGCATCACTATGAACAAAATTGGGGGAGGTTATGGAATTCCATTTATTTAAAATACTAAAAGATGATGCTGTGAAAGTGCTGTACTCAGTTCAGATCAGTTCAGTCGCTCAGTCGTGTCCGACTCTTTGCGACCCCATGAATCGCAGCACGCCAGGCCTCCCTGTCCATCACCAACTCCTGGAGTTTACCCAGACTCACATGCATTGAGTCAGTGATGCCATCCAGCCGTCTCATCCTCTGTCGTCCCCTTCTCCTCCTGCCCACAATCCCTCCCAGCATCAGAGTCTTTTCCAATGAGTCAACTCTTCAAATGAGGTTGCCAAAGTACTGGAGTTTCAGGTTTAGCATCATTCCTTCCAAAGAAATCCCAGGGCCGATCTCCTTCAGAATGGACTGGTTGGATCTCCTTGCAGTCCAAGGGACTCTCAAGAGTCTTCTCCAACACCATGGTTCAAAAGCATCAGTTCTTCGGCAATCAGCCTTCTTCACAGTCCAACTCTCACATCCATACATGACCACAGGAAAAATCATAGCCTTGACCAAATGGACTTTTGTTGGCAAAGTAATGTCTCTGCTTTTCAATATGCTCTCTAGGTAGGTCATAACTTTCCTTCCAGGGAGTAAGAGTCTTTTAATTTCATGGCTGCAGTCACCATCTGCAGTGATTTTGGAGCCCAAAAAAATAAAGTCTGACACTGTTTCCAGTGTTTCCCCATCTATTTCCCATGAAGTGATGGGACCAGATGCCATGTTCTTAGTTTTCTGAATGTTGAGCTTTAAGCCGACTTTTTCACTCTCCACTTTCACTTTCATCAAGAGGCTTTTGAGTTCCTCTTCACTTTTGGCCATAAGGGTGGTGTCATCTGCATATCTGAAGTTATTGGTATTTCTCCCGGCAATCTTGATTCCAGCTTGTGCTTCTTCCAGCCCAGCGTTTTTCATGATGTGCTCTGCATATAAGTTAAATAAGCAGGGTGACAATATACAGCCTTGACATACTCCTTTTCCTATTTGGAACCAGTCTGTTGTTCCATGTCCAGTTCTAACTGTTGCTTCCTGACCTGCATACAAATTTCTCAAGAGGCAGATCAGGTGGTCTGGTATTCCCATCTCTTTCAGAATTTTCCACAGTTTATTGTGATCCACACAGTCAAAGGCTTTGGCATAGTCAATAAAACAGAAATAGATGTTTTTCTGGAACTCTCTTGCTTTTTCCATGATATGCCAGCAACTTTGGAAAGCTCAGCTGAGGCCACAGGACCAGGAAAGGTCAGTTTTTATTCCAATCCCTAAGAAAGGTAATGCCAAAGAAAGTTCTCACTACTTCACAATTTCTCTCATCTCACACACTAGCAAAGTAATGCTTTAAACTCTCCAAGCCCAGCTTTAACAGTACATGACCGTGAGCTTCTAGATGTTCAAACCGAATTTAGAAAAGGCAGAGGAACCACAGATCAATTGCCAACATCAGTCGGATAATCGAAAAAACAAGAGAATACCAGAAAATCTTTCTGAAGATTAATCAAAATAAATGTTAATAGAGATTAAGAGTAAGCAAAAAACAGCCCACATGCCAAGTCTTGCCTAACCTGCTTTCCTGTATAAAGTTTTATTTGAAGATAGCCACACATGTTTGTTCATCTATTGTGTATGGTGAGCAAGACAGGCTATTTTCCTGCTACAGTCACAGAATTGACTAATTATATCAGAGAACACAAAGCCTGAAATAGTATTTGGCTGTATTTTCTGTAAAAGACAGAAAATGTTTACCAACCTCTATTGTGAATCAACAGTAGGCAGCACAGCTTTTTTAGATAATGGATACGTTCTACATCCGTGATCTTAAGAAATTTGCTACCGACTACATGTGACTACTGAGTATTTGACATGTGGTTAGTGTGACTGAGGAAATGATTGTTAATTTAGCTAACTTTAGTTTAAATTAAAACAGCCATATGTGGCTAGTGTCTGTGCTACCAGATAGCGGCTCTAGATGGTCTTCTAGCTGTGGAAAACAATGCAATTTTAGCTAAGCAATTTAAATACAATTTGACATTTTTTAAGAATTCAGATTATAAATACATTTGCGCTATTCACAAGCAACTATTTCATGTTAGAAATTTTCAAATTGAATAAAAGTCCTTGAATATAATAATTAACAGTGCTACATTCCTTTAAAGGGTCAGAGAAATCTCATTGCTTCTCTGGGTTGGGAAGATCCCCTGGAGGAGGAAATGGCAAGCCACTCTAGTATCTTGCCTGGGAAATCCCATGGACAAAGGAGCCTGGAGGGTTACAGTCCATGTGGTCACAAGAGAGTCAGACATGACTTAATGACTAAACAAACAACAAGGTATATTATATTTAGAACATGGTTCATTATTACAAGAGAATGGTAGTTTAAAATAATATTTGTGGGTTCTTTTTCAACCTTTGAAAAATGAAGGTCCCTGTTATATAGTGAAAACACGTGCTTTAGTTTACTGTAAAAGCGGAGTTAAAATTTAAGATCTGTGTCTTTTTGCATAAAATCTGTCTATCCATTTTGAATATATACAAACAATTGCTACAAAGTATATACACAAGTTATATAAATCACTTTTTCCTTAATGAAATAGTTTCTTTGGGAATCTCCTCCGTTAAAGATTAATCTGACTCTATTTTCTATGCATATATAAGTTTTCAGAAATGAAAGTACGATTCTGACTTGTATCTTTATAAATTGTGGGAATTAAAGACTGAATTTTAGAAATGATCTCTATTGCTACCTTATGAAAAAAACTAACATTGTTCAATTCACCTCTCTCATTGAATATTGATGGTATGAATGAGGAACTTCAAATGGAATTTACTTAACCAAAATAAAATTTGACACTGAAAATTAAATACGATAATGCTCATATATTAAAACTTTACAAATACCTTGGGACATGTTACTGTAAATATAAAAACCATTGTGAAAGATTATATCCATCTTTGGAAGCACTTACAATGGTGAACAGCTGTATTCTACTATAAAACTGAATATAATAAAATATTCTTCCATGTTAAGTGATTCAAAGCTGACTTATTTCATACTACAACCCAGAGTATAAGAATGACTTTGATATTTATTGGTATAAAAAGAGAACCCAGGATCTGGAATTAAATAAACAGAGACATAGATTTGAACAATAGTATATGTAATAGTATATGCAATATTCAGTATTATGTTATAATTTTATAATTTTATTATTTTTATGGCATAAACTAAATAATATATTTTTATGTAATAGTACATACGTCAAATAATAGTAATCAATTGAAAAGCTTAATTTCTGGTGGCCAATCTTTCTAATTTCTGTCTCGGTTCATTTATATTTAACATGTCATCTTTGTATACACATTTGAATTCCCAGCTTTCACAATACACAAAACAAAGGTGATTTCAACCTGTTTACAAAAAGAATGTAGATTATTAAGTATGAATATATAGAAGTACAAAAGATAGTAGTTGGGAGATAACAGAATGAAGAGGTTGAGAAGTAGAGGAATAGAGACATCCTCATTTTACAAAGGAAAATGGGCAGGAAGTAATATCTAATGTCGTTAGAACAATAAATGAAAGTGCAATAATATATTTATAATGAAAATTAATACAGGAAGAGAAAATAGTATTATTACTAAATTATAAGGGTGGATTTAACTGGGGCATTAAGTATGATAAATTCTTATAATCAAAGTAGGAAATAAACTGAGAAATCAAGAAAAAGTGGAATGAATTATTATTTAAAGTATGAAGAAAAACTAATGTAGCAATCTTAAAATTAACTGATTCCCCATGAGGTGTTGACTCAGGCTTATAAAAACAGGTCAGGAGTTATAACTGCCATTTACAGTCATTTTTAGTAGATTTTGGTTATTTAATACAGGGAATTCCCTGATTGTCCAGTGGTCATTACCCCACATGTTCACTGTTGATTGTTTAATACAGCACAGCATTGTTTTCATAAAAAACTGTTTAAGATGCATTTTAAAATATGAATAATTAAGCAAACCAAAAAAGCAAAAATAATTCTGGAATTTCATAAATTTGACAATTCTTCGTTTTGAAAAGAATCAAAAATGAGGGAAGTAAATGCAGACTTCTTTTTCCCTGTCGTAGGTACTTGCCTTTGTTCTTGTTATACATATATTTAGAAATATACAGAATAAAACATCCACTGAAACACTGCTCATCAATCATTCAATACTCCAGCCTTATGAAACTAACATTGTAATTGGAAACACAATTGAACAGTTAATTGCATTAAAGTTTTTTTTTTTTAATTACATTAAAGTTAATTGCATTAAAGTTTGATAAGGATGTTTGGGAAATTAACAGACATTTTGGACTTACCTAGCAATAGTGTCTCATGTGGACAAGGCCAGATCAGGGAATATTTACAAGACAAAGCCATATTTCACACTAAATATCTTAGTAGAGAATTCCTGACTGAGGTATCACATGTGTATGACAGAGCATTATATCTGGAAGGCACTGGGTGATTATGGATTATACAAAGCAACAATAACCCTCTTGAAAAGTATTTAATAACCAAAACAAAACTCATCTATTTGTCAATGGTCTTTAAATATTACCCTTCGTACATTTGTAGGATCATGCTTAGTAAGGCTTCTACTCTGATAATTTATAAAAAATAAAATGTAAAACTCATTGCAAATCTGTTTTTTTAAACACAAAATTATGTAGGAGTTAGAAGTACAAAGAATCATGTGACAGTAAGTTGTGGACTTAAATATATATATATATTTTTTTTACTAAAAACGAAGTATTTTTCTGTTACTACAAAACAACCCTGAAAATCAGAAAATTAGCATCTATACATTACTACCATCTAATCTTCAGACTTCATTAAAGTTTTGCCATTTGTAATGCTAATATTTGTATAAGAAAACAACTTAGTTCAGAATCATACATAGTAAAAAGTTCTTCCTGTTTCCATAATTTCCCTCAAGCAGTCTTTAGTCTTTTCTTGTCTGATCCTGACACTTCTGAAAACCAGAGGCCATCATTTTATAAATTGCCCCTGAATCTGGAATAATCAGATGTTTCCTTGTGATTTGATTCATGAATCATTGTAAAGAATATCACAGGAGAGACACTGTGTTCTTACCACACCTGATGCAGTGACATATGATTTTAATTTGTCCAGTTACTGATGATATTCATCTTAATCACTTGATTAAGGTGATATCTGTCAGGTTTCTCTACCATGTTGATATTTTCCCCATTGAAATGAATATGAATTCAGTGGGAGGTTACATTCATATCATAAATATTTTTCATTCCCAGTCATACTTTCAATGCATTTATTCATTTATTGATATCTATATGGTACCCATGGCTTTCTCTTTTACTCCATGTACTAGAATCCATTATTGTCGTCGTTGATTTTGACGTCAAAATTCTTTCAGACAAGGTCAGTGGGAGAACCTCTTGCAAGTTGGCTCTGCTGTTCTTTTAAAATGCTCCCATATGTCTTTGACCACTTTATTTTTAACGACAACAAGGTGTCCTAGATTCATTTTGCACTTTACATGAGCCAACCTTAGAATTAGTCACTTCAATAAGAAGCTTTGGTTTCTTTTAGATGAAAATGACATTTAGAAGTTAAAAACCATGATCTAGATATGATCATTGTGCTCTGTGGCCTGTGCTTATTTATGCTAGCTATGCACCTTTCATAAAAAAAATGTTGCCTACATTCTGAAATATACAGGATACCCTATTCTCTAGGTTCTGATCTTTAAAGATATAACACTTTTGATTCATCCAGAAATTAAAATTTGCAGAACAAAGAATACCATTTATCTTGCTGGAGGTTATAGGAACATTGTGACCAGACTCACACGGACAGATAACAAAAACAAAGGATTCTGGCGCTAAGAATGAAACAACCAGGCATACTCTCCCCTGTTAGTGTAAAAGAAGCCTGGATTCTAACTCAGAGAAGATGACTCTTTGGAACACTAGTTTGTCATCTTCTCAGTCTGCTGGCCAAGTAAAGTCTCTATTCCTTGCTCCAAATATTCATCTCTTCATTTATTGGTGCATTGTGCAGCAAGCAGTACAAGCTTAGACTCAGAAACACATACAGATATTTACACAGAGAATTAAGTCTCTATCCTCTATCTATCTAATCTATTCAACCGAACACTGCAAATCTTCACCCTGATGTATACAATTTAACTCTATAACTTCTAGCTTTCTCCCTTTTTGTATCTGGCTTCCTTATCTATTCCTAAGAAACCTACTTTAATTATCTTTAATATATTTATGTATTTGATTAGTGCCCTTTATTGACCAACCTTCCATCTCCACTGCCACCTGTTTTCTGCAGAGATACCCTCCATTCCCTGCTTGAGCTCGACCTCCATTCTGGGCAGCATCCCATCCCCAAAGGAGTGTCCTGCTTAGTCTACTGGATAATTAGACTTTCGTCTCATTAATGTATAAATATCATCTCTGTGCATCTCTAATTGTTACAACAAACTGCAGTTTTGCAAAGCTGCTTCATTTTTTGTTTCAGTTAACACTTGTGTGTGTGTCCAATCACTCAGTGGTGTCCGACTCTTTACAGCCTTGTGAACAGTAGCCTGCCAGGCTCTTCTGCCCATGAAGTTTTCCAGACAAGATACTAGAGTGGGTTGACATTTCCTACTCCAGGGGATCTTCCCAACCCAGTGACTGAACCTACTTCTCTTGAGTCTCTTGCATTGGCAGATTTATCCTCTACCACTAGAGCCACCTCTGTAGAAACACTTTGTTGAATGCATATTATGCATGATTAATGCATTATAGACACCATTGTTCATATGTCACACTCTAGTGGCACAGGATTATATTTTAGAATTATATACCAGAAGATACATTCTACAGCAGTTTTTGTTTTTGTTTTTGTTTTTACGCTAAAATGTTAGCCTTTTCCCATTGAAGAGAATTACTGTGTCATAATAATCAAAAGATACTTATATATGTTTATGTACTTTAAAAGTTAGTATTATTACTTGGTATTTATTCAGGACACACATTTAAGAGTTATTAACATTACAGATTTTGGACTTAAATTAGGCCCTTAAATAGGTCTTTATGCATATAAAAAAAAAATGCAACACTGTTTTAGTGCTTCTGTGTTTGGACATGGGTATGCAATTAAAATTAAAGCAGATAAGAGAATTACAAGGATTCTGATTCTTCTGAAGGAATAGATTTTGTGATACTGTAAGTGCTTGCAGAAATCCACTAAACAGAAAATGCACATAACATGTTGGGAAAGAGCATATATATATATATATATACTTTTTTTTAATCAAGGCATCCTGCTTTAAAATCCTAGCTTTCTTCTAACTGTTTATGAATATAGGGGAAAACATTACCTAAGCAATCTGTGTTTCAACAGTCATCTACAAAATGTTGATCAAAGAGTGTTTGTCTCACTGAGTTATGGTGAGGATTACATGCATTTCGAGGTATAAACGATCCTATATAGTGCACATTGTGTAATTGTTAGCTATTATTATTGTAATATAAAATTTTATTTGCTTACAGATAATTTTGTTACTGCGTGTTCCTTGGAAATCTAAAATATAGTCTTTTATTAAATGTTCACCTTTCACTGGAAATCTCTGTTCTTGCCTAAAAATATTTGGAAACCAAATTGATCATTCCCAACTAATCTACTTATATATGCTAGGACATATGAAAGTTATCTAATTTGATTTTTTTGCTGTTGTTCTATGTCGCTTGACTGTTTTTAATGAAACTCCCTCCAGCCAATTTGAATAATAAAATTGCTAAGTGGTGAATACTTTAGTGAGTTTAGTAAAAGAAACACATAACTGGATATCTGGGGAGAACAGCTTGCAGTTGCCAGCAAACTAGCCAGAAGGCACATTTAATGATTTTTGTCAATCCTTTTGCATTTGACAAGTAAAGAATATCCACTGTTTAATGTTTTTTTTTTTTTTCCCCCACCAAAAGAAGGGTTGTCCACTTTTAATCACACTTTCCCACAGCTATCTAAACACCTGAGCTATAACTATTTCCTCCTCTTCCTGCCCTGCTTGAGCTACTCATCAATATCTATTTTTTCGTTCCCTTCTGTTTTGGAGGACAGTTGTCCTTGATTTGAGAAGACTAGTACTGATTCTTAGTATCAAAGGCTATTCCAGCTATCTATATTCTTCAAAGACAATTCAAAGTAACCTTTCATCCCTCGTCCTTGTGGACCATCATTAATACAACTTGCATTTTTAATGTTACAGTCCTGCTGGCCACCACATCTGAAACCGTAAGAACGACAGTGCATGCAGAACCTATCCTACTGTGCTTTTTGCTCCTGCCTGTGAAACTGAGATCCAGTGCTGAAAGTCCTGGAGTTTTCACGCTTCACTTTGAGTGGAAGCTTTGTTGTTTTGGCACCAGAAAAGAAAAACCTAGGGAGAAATGTTAGTTTACAAAGTTGGATAATACCAAAACTCTAAAAAAAAAAGAGGAAAATATATGTTGTGAAAATGCTCTACGTTAGGAGTCATGGAGTTGCATTCCTGTATGTGAATACATGATGAAAGCTTTTGTGTATTGTATTTTGTTAAATTCAGGAATTTAGACGTATTATGCTCAACCTACATTACACAGGCTTTTCTTTGCAATATCATTTTAATAACTGGTTAATTGATTTCAGTGCATTGGCAGACCTGTTGTATTTGGTCTATGCAGAATAAATCATTATCAGAATTAAAGTTATATATGTTCTCACAAAGGCCTTTGAAACTCCCTGACAAAAAGGATTAACCCTCTTTGAAAAGTATTTGTACATGTTATAGGATTAATTCTCTTTGAAACATACATGTGCATTTTATAACAACCAACAAATAAGAATCCAAATATGAGTTCATCTGTGTTTTGCAGATTTAGAGAACTAATTTTGAAACTGAATGGATTTTCCAAATGAGGTACTTAGCAAAAGCAGACAATAGTATAGAAATCAGCTTAAAAAGATATCTTGATTGTTTTCTGTGGCAGGATGACAGACAGAAGCATTGAAAGCATAAATGAAAAGAGATATACATTTTTCTATACAGAGAGTGATTTTCAAGCCATCAGTTCATTCAGTTCAGTTCAGTCGCTCAGTCGTGTCCGACTCTTTGCAACCCCATGAATCGCAGCACGCCAGGCCTCCCTGTCCATCACCAACTCCCGGAGTTCACCCAGACTCCCATTCATCGAGTCTGTGATGCCATCCAGCCATCTCATCCTCTGTCGTCCCCTTCTCCTCCTGCCCCCAATCCCTCCCAGCATCAGAGTCTTTTCCAATGAGTCAACTCTCCGCATGAGGTGGCCAAAGTACTGAAGTTTCAGCTTTAGCATTATTCCTTCCAAGAAATCCCAGGGCTGATCTTCTTCAGAATGGACTGGTTGGATCTCCTTGCAGTCCAATCTCTTAAATAGACTTCCTAATAAACATATACATAGCCATGCTCAGGTCAAGGTGATCTTTTATGATAAAAAGAAGCAGTATATTACAACAATTAAGAGCAAAATTAAAGTAAAAAAAAATAAAATATTCAGTAGTAAGAGTGTTATAAACAGTGCTGCGATGAACACTGGGATACATGTGTCTCTTTCAATTCTGGTTTCCTCAGTGTGTATGCCCAGCAGTGGAATTTAGAAAGATGGTAACAATAACCCTGTATACAAGACAGCAAAAGAGACACTGATGTACAGAACAGTCTTTTGGACTCTGTGGGAGAGGGAGAGGGTGGGATGATTTGGGAGAACAGGTTTGAAACATGTGTAATATCATATATGAAACGAGTCACCAGTCCAGGTTCGATGCACGATACTGGATGCTTGGGGCTGGTGCACTGGGACGACCCAGAGGGATGGTATGGGGAGGGAGGAGGGAGGAAGGTTCAGGATGGGGAACATGTGTATACCTGTGGCAGATTCATGTTGATATATGGCAAAACCAATACAATATTGTAAAGTTAAAAAAAAAAAGTGTTGTATTTTGGCACTATTTGGCAAAATTCAATCCAATTTTTTTAAAATAATTCTGCCATGTTCACACACTATGCTAGGCACTTATGATGCAACAGTAACTTTTTCCAAAGGAAATCTGTATTTAAAGAATGTACATTCCACTAGGACACTGGGTAAGTTACCTAAATTCTGAATGTTAGTCTCTTGGCGTATTAAAAAAGAATAATAAGTGTATCTCATTTGATGCTCTGTCACTAAGCTATGTACAACTCTTGTGACCCCATGGATTGTAGCCCACCAGCCTCCTCTGTCCATTGGATTTTCCAGTCAACAATACTGGAGTGGGTTGCCATTTCCTTCTCCAACCCCACCGGTAGTCAAAAATAAAACAAATTATTTCCTTGGCCATAATCAATAATCAGCATCACCTATTATTATTGTCACAACCATCCTCAAAAATTATTATATCTGTCCTTGCCTAATATAGGGAGACACAAGATAATTATTACCTTTGTACAAAATGGTGGAAAGGGATTCACATCTCTACAAAATGATTCTAAAGAAAAAATATTATTATCATTATTTTTCACCATAGTACATATGAAACCATTTCTAAACATGTTTTCTGCATGGCTAATTTAAAGAACACCCCTATATGTATTTATTAAAGCTCTGTCTGTGATAGACAACATCAATGAATTTTTTGAAAGGATATATTATATGCACAGGAATTTTTCAGCCCAATGTTTTTTTAGGTGGATCTATAATTTGATGATATAATTTGATATCTGCTATTTTTCCAAAAGCAATTGTGTGCTTTCAGAATTGAAATCTACCCAGTATCCTCTAACCACCCAATTGTATTCATTCAAGATAATTTGTTTTTTAAGTGCCTTATACTATCTTAGTAGAAGTGTACAAAGGTCATTAAAATATGGTTTTGTTCTTGAAATAGAAATAGTACAGCTGAGGAGACAGGTAGGTGTTTATACTGCTTCGATTCTATGAAAGAAATTATCATTTTGAAAAGGTCCATTCTGCCACCTTACCTATATCTCCTTTGACATGCCCACATTATCCACTGCAGGAACTAGAGAAGTCACCAACAATGCCTGAATTTCAAGGATAAATTGAGGCTGGCTTACTCTTCCAATCAGCTTTGAACACTCTTTCTCAGGGATTAGTCTTATATGGCTTCATATCGTAACTATTTCCCTTTGTTTTGTGGAATTTATTGAATGTATTTTGGATTGTAAGACTTATGTCTGGTTTTGCACTGTTTTATGTAACTGTCTGAGGGAGATTTTATAACTGTGAGTTAATAAATGGATATTGTTTTAAGCTGCTAAACTTGTGGTCATTTTCCATGCAGAGATAGAAAAATAACATAATTAAAAATCATTAGTTCAGTGAAACTTAATAGAACATAATAGTTTAAGGGCTTCCCAGGTGGCACAGTGGTAAAGAATCTGCCTGCCAATGCAGGTGATGCCAGAAATGCGGGTTTGATCCCTGGGTGGGGAAGATCCCCTGGAGCAGAAAACGGCAACCTGCCCCAGTATTCTTGCCTGCAAAATTCCCTGGACAGAGGAGCCTGTCAGGCTCTAGTCCCTGCGGTCGCAAAGAGACACGATTTAGCGACTGAGAACACACGCAGGGAGTAGCTAGTCCCTTATACTGGACCTGAGTATTTGAGCACGTGGTACCACACATCACAAAGATGCAAGGAAATGAAAAGCAAAATTTATAAGGAGTTATACCAACAATTAACTCACATCTTACAGGGTAGTTAGGTTCTTAGGATACCGTGTGAAGCAAGAGTTGTGCTTAAAGAAGCAACATTGGAGTTAGATACAGCATGTGAATGAGTTAAAGGCAACTGATGCTTCCTCCAGCACTGGAACAGATGTTATAGCAGATGAACTGGCTGCTGGTAATATTAACAGTAATAAAAATAACACCACTAATATCTCTATGCTATACATTCTCGTAAGCACTATAAATATATATTAGACCACACAACTTTTAATAATCTTAAGAGATAGTTATCCTCACTCTTTTATAAAAGAGGCAATTTAGGCAAGAGTGGCTACATGGAAGAGTGATGGTATGTATGCAACATGGTATCCAGATTAGGGAAGATTTGAAGAAAAAGCAAGGGAATTGCTTCTCATAAAATGCAATCATAATCATCCAATTCTTTCATAACTGGGAGAGAATTAACTCTTGTAACTCCACTAGTTAAATACAAGTTGTCTGGAAGCAATTCTAATTCTTGTGGGAACTTAAATAAGTCATGTGATCTCTCAGTCTGTTTTCCTCATCTGAAAGTGATAAGAGAAATCAATTTACATAAAGCATTTAAAGCTGTTGGCAATTAATAAATAGTCAACAATAAAATCTGCTATTATCAATTTTTACTTATTATTCCTTATCTGTCTGTATAGACTACAGGGAAAGTTCCTCGTCTCAATGTCCTATAGGCATTCCAGGGTTCAGAACAATATTGTACTATATCTATGAAAATTTTTGATTATTAAGTGAATACATTTTAATAGCATAAAAAAGACTTTTTTAAATATAAAAGTATTATATTGGCAATATAGCCTTATCATAAATATTTTTGTTTATGAAATCTGAAATGATATTTTTCATACTCCCTGGACTTGCAGAGGAATAAGATTTGACTTCCTTCTTATACAGTACACATGGAGGATCCATGTTTTAAAAAGAAACACATTAAAGTAGCATTCAACTTAAGTGAGGATTCTGAAAGAGAAGCAAGTTTCTATTCTCATATTCTAAAAAATACTACTTTTAAGTCTATTTTTAATACCATCTGTTATTAATTCTTCCCTTTTCATTCTCTGAATAGTATGTTTATTCTTCTCTTTCTGTATACCACCCTAAAATAGTTTCACTTCTTTCCAGCACAGAAGAATGCAGATTTATCTCAGTTACAATGCTCATATCCTGCCATCTCTGCCCCTCTATCGTTTTTATTATTTTGATACTATTGGTTGCTTTCAAACTGGGAGTCAAGAACTCACTTGTGTCCCTGGAACAGGCAATTAATCAGTCCTTCTGGGTCTTTGAGCCCTTTCCTTGTTCATAACTTTCAGCCCTGAGTTTGAAGGTATCTGGGTTTATGCTTGTCAGATCAGCTTTCATTTTTAATTGGATAATCTGATGCTTCCTCTCAAAGAAATATCCGTTAAACAGACATCCACAGTCTTTCTACCTTCAGGAAACTGATGAATTCTCTTTGGGCTCATGTTCCTTCTCCTGTGTCTTTGTTTATATGAGTCTATAGTTACATGTTAATTTTAATTATCAATTGCATTACTATTATTTAAACAGACTCTAAGAAGGAAATTAAGAACTGGATGTGCTCATTTCTTATTTTTAGAGTGCCTTTTTCTCTTTCCCCAAGAGTTAGTGATGCAATAAAATTATCTATTTTCTCAGGGTGATATGAAAGAAATGTTCAGATGGAAATTATTATCTAAAAGGATTTTAAAACTGTTTTCTATTTTACATAAATAATGTGAATAAAAATGTATAGAATCTTATCTGAGGGAAATTTTTTAACATAGCAATGGATAATATTACTGTAGAGGTGTTATTTGAACATTAGCTATTTTTTTAAACTCACTTGAAATAGTTTATAATCTCTAAGTGTGTGTATGTGTGTGTGTGTGTGTGTGTGTGAGCATGAATGCAACATATGTGAGTATATATATCTCAGTAGTTTATGATATTCTAAAAGAAAGTAAATATTCTAATAGAAATAATCATGGAATTTTTCATGTCAGATGTATGTTTCATTTTATAGAAAACATATTTAACTCTAATGCTGTATACAGGGAATTTCAGCTTGTAAAAGACCAACTAAAAGCAACCAAAGGAATATGTCCTCGCTGTGTACAGGTGATTTCGATAAGAGAATATATGGCACATTAGGAGACAGATCTAGAAATATATCAAGTGAAAGAGAGGCAGATTAAAGCAACATACTCTTATCCAGTTTATATTTTGCAATTAGAATTACTACTGATTTTTAATGATGTTGAGATTAAAGTTTCATTTAAATATAGTATTTTTAATATCACAGTCCACTGAAAATTCTATAACATTTCTACAATTTATCCATGGAGGGAACACAGAAAACAGAATACCTTTGTTTGAAAAAAAATATAGGTTTTTGTTATTTCTGTTGTAGGAAATAGAGGACAGGTGTTGCAATTGGCCAATTTCTACAAGGTGAGATGGAGATCATCAGTGACATAAAAATTCTATGCCTCAAAAAGCAAAATATACTCCTTAATAAGCTACTTCTCAAAAGGAACATGGCTTATTCATATTAGTAGAATATTAAAACAGACACTCCCATCTGTGTATGTTTCCAAGTATATCACAAATAGAGATATACATTTTTTTATCTGATTTGCAGTTTCTTTTGGGCACTTTGCCTCTGTCCCTAAGAGCCCAGAGCTGATTGTTAAATTCCAGAAAGCATGCTGTGTTTGATAGATTTTACAATTTAAGCTTCACTCTTAATACGACTGAAACCCTTCCCGGACTGATCTGTCTCTATGTGTAACTCATTATATCCTCATTCTAATTTGAGATTGGATATAGGTGATTGCAAAAGAGATGAGTAGTTATTAAGTCAATAGCTATTGCTGCAGTGCAGTGCACTTGATTTTTAGCCATTATTATTTTTATTTTTAATTTACACAGCATCGCATTACTAAATGTTTAAATGCAAATGAAACCATTTGAAAAATAGTAAAATAACTGAATTGAGTCAAAACCTTCTATTTCCTTTTATGACAGTTAAGTTTGTGGATCTTAAGGTAGCAGCATTTCAAAGGTATAATTAGTTCACTCATTCAGTCGTGTCCGAATCTTTGAGACCGCATGGACTGCAGCAGGCCAGGATTCCTTGTCTTTCACCAACTCCCAGAGCTTGCTCAAACTCATGTCCATTGAGTCAATAATGCCATCAAACCATCTGCATCCTCTGTCATCTCCTTCTCCTCTTGCCATCAATCTTTGCCAGCATCAGGGTCTTTTCCAATCTGTCAGTTCTTCACATCAGGTGCCCAAAGTATTGGAGTTTCAGCTTCAGCATCAGTCCTTCCAATGAATGTTCAGGACTGATTTCCTTCAGGATGGACTGGTTGGATCTCCTTGCAGTCCAAAGGACTCTCAAGAGTCTTCTTCAACACCACAGTTCAAAAGCATCAATTCTTTGGTGCTCAGCTTCCTTTTGGTCCAACTCTCATATCCATACATGACTACTGGAAAAAGTCATAGCTTTGACAAGATGAACACTTGTTGACAAAGTAATGTCTCTGCTTTTTAATATTCTGTTTATGTTTGTCATAGCTTTTCTCCCAAGGAACAAGCGTCTTTTAATTTCATGGCTACAGACACCACCCACAGTGATTTTTGGAGCCCCCCAAAAATGAAGTCTGTCACTGTTTCCATCTATTTGCCATGAAGTGACAGGTTTGGATGTCATGATCTTCATTCCAGCTTGTGCTTCCTCAAGCCTGGTATTTTGCATGATGTATTCTACATATAAGTTAAATAAGCAGGGTGACAATATAAAGTCTTGACACACTCATTTCCCAATTTAAACCAGTCTATTGTTCCATGTCCGGTTCAAATGGTTGCTTCTTGTCTGCATACAGGTTTCTCAGTGGAAAGGGCAGGTGGTCTGGTATTCCCATTTCTTAAGGAATTTTCCACAGTTTGTTGTGATCCACATAGCCAAAGGTGTTAGCATAGTCAATGAAACAGAAGTAGATTTTTTTTTTTCTGGAATTCTCTTGCTTTCTATTATCCATACCTAAATAATAGTTGAAAAGAAAGCTCAGTGTAAACTATTCTTACTAATGTATTTGTACTAATCCATATTCTTTATTTATTTGCTATCAGCATTTTGCAAAAACTAGGAAATAAATAACAGGAATCAGCTATTATGTGAAGACCCTTTAGCATTTCATTATCTGTTTTCCCTACTTTTCATGATTTGTGACTTAAAGGTATGCATCATTTAAGTTGTAGATTTTAGAGTATATAGAAATTCTAAGTATAAACCATCTAAAACAAACTAAACTTTTAGATGACCTCGAGACCATGAATCCTATTGTTTCAGTTGCCCAGAAGCTCCTAGTATCTATATGGTAAATAGATTAGAGTTGAAAAATGAGCGTCAATGTATGTCACAATGATGACAAGGGGTTAATTTCCATTTCAGCTACTAACA
Source organism: Bos indicus (assembly GCF_029378745.1). Classification (NCBI taxonomy): domain Eukaryota; kingdom Metazoa; phylum Chordata; class Mammalia; order Artiodactyla; family Bovidae; genus Bos; species Bos indicus. The sequence goes on from NC_091771.1 coordinate 7,823,603, forward strand.
ATAGTTTTTTATCCACACAACACGATTTCTAACAAATTCTGGGCAATGTGCCAGGCTTAGAGAATCAGACATGAAAGACAGAGGCACTTTCCCTGGTGTATGGAATATGTTGTGTGGATTTTGAATTTCTAATCCATGTAGAAGAATATTCTCCAAGTATTTCATTTTCTAACTTTATCTGAGAGAAGCGGGGCATTTATTTAATCAAGACAGGGATATAGTTCTTCTCAGAACACTTGTGAATCATTGAAGCCACTACAGAGCTGAGTTTCACATTTTAGAATAGATAATAAGGTTTTTCTTCATAATAGGTGATTGAAAATTACTTTAAGAAAGATTTTTTTTTCAATTAAAAATTCTCAGTATACAATGTAACTTTTCTCAGGTTGTGACAGTTATTTTCCAGCCATACTTATTATTGCAATGCAATTCATGAAATTCAAGAAACATTAAGTCAATCTGCAAATATGTTTAATTATTAACAAAATATATATTTGAGAGTATTTAATTTTCTTATCTATGAAGTATACCATGTCTTCCCAGGTGATGCAAGTGGTAAAGAATCTGTCTGCAAATTCAGAAGACAAGGGTTCAATCCCTGATTCTAGAAGATCCCCTGTAGGAGGGCATGGCAACACACTCCAGTGTTTTGGCAATGGACAGAGGAGCCTGGTAGGCTACAGTCTATAGGGTCACAAAAAGTCAGACACAACTGAAGTCACTTAGTATGCACTCATGCATGAAGTATAACAATCTCAATTAAGACTTGGATGGATAGAGGATTTTGTCAGATCTATTTGGAATTCTGTTTCTGCTACTTAATAGTGATTTTAAGAAACTAACTTTTCTGTTCTAAAATAAATTCTGTTATTTGTCAATAAAGGATCATAATTATACATAGCTCAAAATATTACTTAAAATTATAAGCTATTCTATTTACAAAAGAATGCATGTAAACATAACATATACAATATGTATTATATAGGGGTATGTATTATATATGCGTATATAGAAGACGGACACACTTTTATTTATTTATTTATTTATTTATTTTTGTATTACAAGGACGATTTGAAGTAATCTTAAAACCAAATAAAGAATAAAATTACTTGATGGATGATTTACTTCTGTATATGATATTTAGCATATATTACTAACTTTTCAACAGCTAAAAACTAAACATCTGGAAAATATTCTTACATTATTTGAAACAATTGAAGATTGAAAAAAATGAAGGGAGATGGGAAGCCAATCAAATTATTAAACAGAGAAATAGCAGTCTTTTTTGTTTGTTTGTTTATGAGGGTCCATTTTTCCCAAGGACACTTTCCACCCACAAGATATTAGGTTAGTGAAGCTCAACAAGAAAGTTTCAATTTAGCAGGTTTTGGAAATTGAAGGACAGAATCTAAGACTGCTGAAATGGCTGGAAATTTGAGGCAAAATCTTGTGAAAAGGAGACACCTTTGAGAAGGGGAGACCTCAAAACCTCCAACTAAACACCATTCAAAAGCCTGCCTCGCCCTTGAACTTCGCTTGTACGGAGAAGACTTCAACAGGCCCATTGGAAAGCAAGAGATGGAAGGCTGCAGATACTGGAGATTTCATTTGATACCCATTGCCTGGAAAATCCCATGGACAGAGGAGCCTGGTAGGCTGCAGTCCATGGGGTCGCTAAGAGTCAGACACGACTGAGCAGCTTCACTTTGACTCTTTACTTTCATGCATTGGAGAAGGAAATGGCAACCCACTCCAGTGTTCTTGCTTGGAGAATCCCAGGGATGGGGGAGCCTGGTGGGCTGCCGTCTATGGGGTCTCACAGAGTCCCACACGACTGAAGTGACTTAGCAGCAGCAGCAGAGTAAATGGAAAAGGCAATGGCAACCCACTCCAGTACTCTTGACTGGGAAATCCCATGGACAGAGGAGCCTGGTGGGCTGCAGTCCATGGGGTCTCGAGAGTTGGACACGACTGATTTCACTTTCACTTTTCACTTTCATTCACTGGAGAAGGAAATGGCAACCCACTCCAGTGTTCTTGCCTGGAGAATCCCAGGGTCGGGGGAGCCTGGTGGGCTGCCGTCTATGGGGTCGTACAGAGTCCAACACAACTCACGTGACTTAGCAGCAGCAGCAGCAGAGTAAATAGAGTTTGGAATTTGAATCAGGACAGTCTTCTTCTTAGAACAAAAGTCAACATTCTTTAAAGAAAACGAACAAAATTCAGATCCTCTACAAGGTATCATTCTAAACTTACAATATACAATTAAAATTGCTACACGTGTACAGAAAGAGAAAATAAGACATTTAAATAAGACATTTACTTAGTAGACAAAAGATTCAACATGGTGATGGCAAGACAATAAAAATATTGGAACAGGAATCCAAGGACTCTGATACCTCAAACTGTATAAACACATTATAAGAAAATAAGAATCAATATAGTGAAAATAAGTATACTATCCAAAGCAATTTATAGATTCAATGCAATCCTTATCAAGCTACCACGGTATTCTTCACAGAGCTAGAACAAATAATTTCACAATTTCTATGGAAATACAAAAAACCTCGAATAGCCAAAGCTGTCTTGAGAAAGAAGAATGGATCTGGAGGAATCAACCTGCCTGACTTCAGGCTCTACTGCAAAGCCACAGTCATCAAGACAGTATGTTACTGTCACAAAGACTTAAATATAGATCAGTGGAACAAAATAGAAAGCCCAGAGATAAATCCATGCACATATGGACACCTTATCTTTGACAAAGGAGGCAAGAATATACAATGGATTAAACACAATCTCTTTAACAAGTGGTGCTGGGAAAACTGGTCAACCACTTGTAAAAGAATGAAACTAGAGCATTTTCTAACGCCATACACAAAAATAAACTCAAAATGGATTAAAGATCTCAACGTAAGACCAGAAAATATAAAACTCCTAGAGGAGAACATAGGCAAAACACTCTCCAACATACATCACAGCAGGATCCTCTATGACCCACCTCCCAGAATATTGGAAATAAAAGCAAAAATAAACAAATGGGACCTAATTAAACTTAAAAGCTTCTGCACAACAAAGGAAATTATAAGCAAGGTGAAAAGACAGCCTTTAGAATGGGAGAAAATAAAAGCAAATGAAGCAACAGACAAACAACTAATCTCAAAAATATACAAGCAAGTCCTACAGCTCGACTTCAGAAAAATAAATGACCCAATCAAAAAATGGGCCAAAGAACTAAATAGACATTTCTCCAAAGAAGACATACAGATGGCTAACAAACACTTGAAAAGATGCTCAACATCACTCATTATCAGAGAAATGCAAATCAAGACCACTATGAGGTACCATTTCACACCAGTCAGAATGGCTGCGATCCAAAAATCTACAAGCAATAAATGCTGGAGAGGGTGTGGAGAAAAGGGAACCCTCTTACACTGTTGGTGGGAATGCAAACTAGTACAGCCACTATGGAGAACAGTGTGGAGATTCCTTAAAAAACTGAAAATAGAACTGCCTTATGATCCAGCAATCCCACTGCTGGGCATACACACTGAGGAAACCAGAATTGAAAGAGACACGTGTACCCCCATATTCATTGCAGCACTGTTTATAATAGCCAGGACATGGAAGCAACCTAGATGTCCATCAGCAGATGAATGGATAAGAAATCTGTGGTACATATACACAATGGAGTATTACTCAGCCATTAAAAAGAATACATTTGAATCAGTTCTAATGAGGTGGATGAAACTGGAACCGATTATACAGAGTGAAGTAAGCCAGAAAGAAAAACACCAATACAGTATACTAACACATTATATGGAATTTGGAAAGATGGTAACAATAACCCTGTATACAAGATAGCAAAAGAGACACTGATGTACAGAACAGTCTTTTGGACTCTGTGGGAGAGGGAGAGGGTGGGATGATTTGGGAGAATGGCATTGAAACATGTAAAATATCATGTATGAAACGAGATGCCAGTCCAGGTTCGATGCACGATACTGGGTGCTTGGGGCTGGTGCACTGGGACGACCCAGAGGGATGGTATGGGGAGGGAGGAGGGAGGAGGGTTCAGGATGGGGAACACATGTATACCTGTGGCAGATTCATTTTGATATATGGCAAAACCAATACAATATTGTAAAGTTAAATAAAATAAAATTTAAAAAAATAAAAAAAAGAAAATAAATTTGCAGAGTAGTATCTCTAAAACTTATAAATATATTTAAACAATGTAAGAAATTTACCATATTAACAGGATCATGGAGAAGAAACATATGATTTTGTCATTGAAAAGGATGGAAGAGAAAAATTGTCCATATTTGAAAACATTAAAAAGCCACTGAAGATATAAAGTAAAAGTCACTCAGTCTTGCCCAACTCTTTGCGACCCCATAGACTATAAATTCTTAGCAAATTCTAAATTCTAAGCAAATTTAGAGAATAGCAAAACTTCCTCAAGCTGAAAACCCCTCCTTGTTGTTATTCAGTCCCTCAGTTTTGTCTGACTCTTTATGACCCCTGGACTGCAGCATGCCAGGATTCCCTGTTCTTCACTGTCTCCCGGAGTCTGCTCAAACTCATGTCCATTCAATCAGGGATTCCATCCAACCATCTCATCCTCAGTTATCCCCTTCTTCTCTCACCTTCAATCTTTCCCAGCATTGGGGGTCTTTTCCAATGAGTCAGTTCTTCACATCAGTTTGCAAAAGTATTGGAGCTTCAGTTCAGTATCAGTCCTTCCAATGATATTCAGGGTTGATTTCCTTTAGGACTGACTGGTTTGATCTCCTTGCAGCCCAAGGGACTCTCAAGAGTCTCTCCAACACCACAGTTCAAAGGCATCGATTCTTCAGTGCTCAGCCTTCTTCATCCTCTCACAATCATACATGATTACTGGGGAAAAAAAAAACAAAAAAACATAATTTTGACTATATGGACCTTTGTCAACAAAGTGATTTCTGTTTTTTTTTTTTTTTTTTTAATATACTGTCTATGTTTATCATAGCTTTTCTCCCAATGAACAAGCATCTTTTAATTTCATGGCTGAAGTCATCATCTGCAGTGATTTTGGAGTCCAAGAAAATAAAAATTTGTCACTGTTTCCCTACCTATTGCCATGAAGTAATGGGACCGGATACCATGATCTTCTTTTTTTGAAAGTTTGATTTTAAGCCAGCATTTTCAATCTTCTCTTTCACCTCTATCAAGTGGCTCCTTATTTCCTCTTCACTTTCTATCTTTAGGATGGTGTCAAGTGCATATCCGGGGTTATTGATATTTCTCCCTGCAATCTTGATTCCAACTTGTGCTTCATCCAGCCCAGCATTTCTCATGATATACTCTGCATATAAGTTAAATAAGCCTTGACCTACTCCTTTCCAATTTTGAATCAGCTCGTTGTTCCATGTCTGGTTCTAACTGTTGCTTCTTGATCTGCATACAGGTTTCTCAGGAGGTAGGAAAGGTGGTCTGGTATTCCCATCTCTTGAAGAATTTTCCACAGTTTGTTGTGATCCACCCAGTCAAAGGCTTTCGCCATAGTCAATAAAGCAGAAGTAGATGTTTTCCTGGAATTCTCTTGCTTTTTCTATGTTCCAACACATGTTGGCAATTTGATCTCTGGTTCCTCTGCCTTCCATTCATCTAAATGTCTACATCTAGTATCATGTTAAATGTAAAGTATCTAACACTTTCTTCCTATGATGAAGAAGAATACAGGTTATATGATTTCAATATATCATTTCAACATTATACTACAGGCCTTAGCCATTGCAATAAGACAAATAAGGGAAACAAATCATAAAGATAGAAGAAACTGAAGGAGACGGTCTATATAAAAATCTGTAGAATTCTATAAATTAACTTTAAATAAGTGAATTTAGCAAACAGCAGGATATAAAGTTTATATATATATATATAAATATCTTATTGTAGTTATATATACTAGCAACAGACAATTGAAAACTAGATTTTTATTGTTCTAGCGAGGGTTCAGGATGCAGAACACGTGTATACCTATGGTGGATTCATGCTGATATATAGCAAAACCAATACAATATTGTAAAGTTAAAAAATAAAAATAAATAAAAAAGAAAACTAGATTTTTAAAATTAAAAAATTAATTTGCAATTGCATTTATAAACATACACTGATTTTATTAGAATTTAACAAAGAGCATACAAGACTATTTCACTAAAAACTATAAAACACAATCCAGAAGGCCTTTATAATAGAAACTGACATGCTGATGCTAAAATAAAGAAATTCAAATGATCCAGAGTAGTAAATTAACGTTTGAAATGAACAGTATATTTGGAAAATTTGTAACACCAAATTTTGATACTATATAATTTGTTTGTTAAATAGAAGTCCAAATATACAATCACATTTAGTCTGGTCATGCAAGAATACTGGAGTGGGTTGCCATTTCCTCCTCTAAGGGAACTTCCTGATCAAGAGTTTAAACCCACATCTTTTGCATCTCCTGCATTACAGGTGGATTGTTTACTGCTGGGTAAAGAAAACATAAAGTGAAATGTAAATTTAAAAAAGAAATAAATAAACTTCCCCAAAGAGTGACATCAGCAAGATAGTGAAATAGGAGGTCCTGAGTGCCCATCCTCATACAGAAACACTTATTTAAAAATCTACACATGCCAGCGGAATGTGTAGAAGCTTTGTGGAAGCTTTTGGGTCCAGATAAGCCATTGTGAAACTTAGAAGATCCCAAGATCAAGAAAAGCTGCTTTGGGGAGGCAAGATTTTGTCCCTGTTAGCAGATATGTCAACCTCAGACCAGCCAGAAGACCTCAGCTTAGCAACATTATCCTGTAGATGTGCCTCCTGTCCCACTACCAGGCTTTTCAGCTCTAGGGCTGGGCAGGAACCATAGTCACCTGTGCCTTTAGTAACAGATTCACCAAGTGGGACTTCACTATGGACTCAGAGTCAGTCACAGAGCCTAGAGATCTAATGACAACCACGCCTGGCCATGCCTCAAATAACAGGCCTGCCAACAGTGAACTGAACTGCAAATTCAGAAGCATAAACTACCTTCTGGCCCAGCCACTCCCATACCTGCTAGATGAATTGGAGGCAACTCCATCTTACAACAGACACATCAAGGGTCACAATGAACTGCACCTCCAGTGGCAAAACTACCAACCATGGAGCCGACTGTGGTCCCAGAGGCAGTCCAGCCTTCCCACAGATGTAGGGAAAGCTCTGCTAAATAAACTACAGACCTGATTTCAGCCCCACCCACCAGCACACATGGCTTTAGCCATGCCCTTCTGCATCCTAACAGCTCAGAGGACAAATAGAAACCTTAAAACATTAAAAAAAAAAAAAAAGAACCAAAAATATATCCTAAAGCTGAAGAATATAGGGACTGAACTGAAAATCTTAATAATTTCAATAGCAGATTCAATTAAGCAGAAGAAAGAATCAGTGAAATTGAAAACAGGTCATTTGAAATTAACCAAGGATAAAAGACAAAGTGAATAAAAGTGAGTGATGAAAGTCTACAGGTGTTATGGATACTATCAAGTGAACCAGTGTAAACATTGTGGAGTCCCAAAAGGAGAATACAGAGATAAATGTATAAATATCTTATTTTAAGTTTATTTGTCTTTTAATTGAAGAAAAATGGCTTTACAGAATTTTGTAGTTTTCTATCAAACCTCAACATGAATCAGCCATAGGTATACATATATTCTCTCCCTTTTAAACCTCCCTCCCATCTTCCTCCCCATCCCACCCCTCTAAGTTGATACAGAGCCCCTGTTTGAGTTTCCTGAGACATACAGCAAATTCCCATTGATTATCTATATTGCATATGATAATGTAAGTTTCCATGTTACTCTTTCCATACATCTCACCCTCTTCTCCCTTCTCCTCACGTCCATCAGTCTATTTTCTATGTCTGTCTTTCCGCCCTGCAAATGAATTCTTCAGTACCATTTTTCTAGATTCCATATGTGTGTATTCATATATATGATATTTATCTTTCTCTTTTTGACTTGCTTCACTCTGTATAATAGGTTCTAGGTTCATCCACTCATTAGAATTGACTCAAATACATTCTTTTTTAGGCTGAGTAATATTCCATTGTATATATGTACCACTACTTCTTTATCCATTTATCTGTTGATGGACATCTAGGTTGCTTCCATGTTCTAGCTATTGTAAATAGTGCTGCAGTGAACAATGGGATACATGCATCTTTTTCAATTTAGGTTTCCTCAGGATATATGCCTAGGAGTGGCATTGCTGGGTCCTATGGAGATTTTATTCCTAGCTTTTTAAGGAATCTCCATATGTCTTCCATAGTAGCTGTATCAATTTATATTCCCACCAATAGCGAAAGAGCATTCCCTTTTCTCCACACCCTCTCCAGCATTTATTGTTTGTAGACTTTTTGAGGATGGCCATTCTGACTGGTGTGATGTGATATCTCATTGCAGTTTCTTTTCTTTTTTTTTTTTTTTTGCATTTCTCTAATAATGAGAGATGTTGAACATCTTTTCATGTGTTTATAAGCCACCTGTATCTGTTCTTTGGATAAATGTCTGTTTAGGCCTTTTCCTCACTTTTTGATTGAGTTGTTTGTTTTTCTGGCATTAGGTTGTATGAGCTGCTTGTATATTTTGGAAAATAATTCTTTGTCAATTGTTTCATTTGCTATTATTTTCTCCCACTCCAAGGGTTGTCTTTTCATCTCACTTATAGTTTCCTTTTCCTGTGCAAAAGTTTTTAAGTTTAATCAGGTCCCACTTGTTTACTTTTGTTTTTATTTCCATTACTCTAGGAGGTGGGTCATAGAGGATCTTGCTTTGATTTATGTCATCGAGTGTTCTGTCTCTTTTTCCTCTAAGAGTTTTATAGTTTCTTGTCTTCCATTTATGTCTTTAATCCATTTTGAGTTTATCTTTGTGTATGGTTTTAGGAAATGATCTAATTTAACTCTTATACATGTAGCTGTCCAGTTTTCCCAGCACCACTTATTGAAGAGGCTATCTTTGCCTCATTGTATATTCTTGTCTCCTTTGTCAAAAGTAAAGTACCCATAGGTGCATGGGTTTATTTCTGAGCTTTCTATCCTGTTCCATTGGTCTGTATTTCTGTTTTTTGCTAGTACCATACTGTCTTGATGACTGTAGATTTGTAGTATAATCTGAAATTAGGAAGGTTGATTCCTCCAGCTCCATTTTTCTTTATCAAGACTGCTTGAATATTCAGGGTCTTTTGTGTTTCCACATGAATTGTGAAATTTTTTGTTATACTTCTGTGAAAAATGTCATTGGTAATTTGATAGGGATTGCACTGAATCTGTAGATTTTGTTTGATAGTGTAGTCACTTTTATAATATTGATTCTTCCTACCCAGGAACATGGAATAATCTCTCCATCTCTTTATGTAATCTTTGATTTCTTTAATCAGCGTCTTATAATTTTCTGTGTACAGTTCTTTTGTCTTCTTAGGTAAGTTTATCCTAGATATTTAATTCTTTTTGTTGCAATAGTGAATGGGATTATTACCTTAATTCTTTTTCTGATTTTTCATTGTTAGTATATAGAAATGCAAGTGATTTATGTGTATTGATTTTATATCCTGCTACTTTGGTAAATTCACTGATTAGTTCTAGTAATTTTCTGATAGTATCTTTAGGGTTTTCTCTGTACAGTACCATGTCCTCTGCAAACAGTGAGAGCTTTACTTCTTCTTTTCTTATATGGACTCCTTTTATTTCTTTTTCTTCTATGATTCCTGTAGCTAGGACTTCCAAAACTATGCTGAGCAGTAGTGGTGAAAGTGGACACCCTTGACTTGTTCCTGATCTTAGGTGGAATGCTTTCAGTTTTTCATCATTGAGAATAATGTTTGCTGTAAGCTTATAATATATGACCTTTACTATGTTGAAGTAGGTTTCTTCTATGCCCATTTTATGAAGAGTTTTATAAAAAATGAGTGCTGAATTTTGTCAAAGGCTTTTCTGCATCTATTGAGATTATCAAATGATTTTTATCTTTCAATTTTTTAATATGATGTATCACATTGATTGATTTGCATATATTGAAGGATCCTTGCATCCCGAGAATAAACCCAACTTGATCATCATGTATGAGCTTTTTAATGTGTTGTTGAATTCATTTGCTAAAATTCTGTTCAGGATTTTTGCATCTATGCTCATCAGTGATATTCTTCTGTGGTTTTCTTTTTTGTGTTGTTTTTGCCTGGTTTTTGTATCAGGATAATGGTGCCCTCATAGAATGAGTTTGGAAGTGTTCCTTCCTTTGCAATTTTTTGAAAGAGTTTTAGAAGAATAAACATTAGTTCTTCTGTAAATGTTTGAAAGAATTCTCCTATGAAGCCATCTGGTCCTGGGATTTTGTTTACTGGGAGATTTTTTTATCACAACTTCAATTTCTCTGCTTTTAATTGGGTTGTTCATCATTTCTATTCCTTCTTGGTTCAATCTTGGAAGACTGAACTTTTCTAAGAATCTGTCCATGTCACAGGCTACCCATTTTATAGCCATGTAGGTTTTCATAATAGTTTCTTATAATCCTTTGTATCTCTGCATTGTCTGTTGTAACCTCTTCTTTTTCATTTCTAAATTTGTTGATTTGATTCCTTTCTTTTTTCTTGAGGAGTCTGGCTAATGGTTTGTCAATTCTGTTTATTTTTTCAAAGAACCAGATTTAAGTTTCATTAATCTTTACTATTGTTTCATTCATTCCCTTTTCATTAATTTCATCTCTGATTTTTATGATTTCTTTCCTTCTGCTAATTTTTTTTTTTTTTTTTGGTTCTTCTTTTTCCAGTTGTTTTAAGTGTAAAGTTAGGTTGTGTATTTAATGTTTTTCTTGTTTCTTGAGGTAGGATTATATTTCCAAAAACTTCCCTCTTAGAACTGCTTTCACTGCAACCCATAGGTTTTGAGCTACTGTGTTTTCATTGTCATTTGTTTCTATAATTTTTTTTTCCCCTTTTGATTTCTTCATTAGCCTGTTAGTTATTTAGCAATGTGTTGTTTAATTTCCTTGTGTTGGTGTTTTTTACATTTTTTCCCTTTTAATTGATATCTAGTCTCATTGCATTGTGGTCCAAAAAGATGCTTCAATTTTCTTAAATGTACTGAGGTTTGATTCATGACCCAAGATGTGGTCTATCCTGGAGAATGTTCCACATACACTTGGGAAGAAGGTGTATTCTTCTGCATTTGGATGGAATGTCCTGAAGATATCAATGAGATCTATCACATCTAATGTATCATTTAAGACTTGGGCTTCCTTATTAATTTATTGTTTTGATGATCTGTCCATTGGTGTGAGTGCCATATTAAAGTCCCCTAGTATTATTGTGCCACTGTCAATGTCTCCTTTTATGTCTGTAAGTGTTTGTCTTATGTACTGAGGTGCTCCTATGTTGAATGCATAGATATTTACAATTGTTATGTCTTCTTCTTGGATCAATCCATGGATCATTATGTAGTGTCCTTCCTTATCTCTTGTAATCTTCTTTATTTTAAGGTCTATTTTGTCTGATATGAGGATTGCTACCCCAGCTTTCCTTTGCTTCCTATTTGCATGAAATATATTTTTCCATCCTCTAACTTTCTGTCTTTATGTGTCTTGAGGTCTGAAGTGGGTTTCTTGTAAACAGCATGTTTATGGGTCTTCTTTTTGTATCCATTCAGCTAGTCTGTGTCTTTTGGTTGGGGCATTTAATCCATTTACATTAAAGTAATTATTGATATATATGTTCCTATTGCCATTTTCTTAATTGTTTGGGGTTTGATTTTGTAGACCTTTTTGTTCTCTTGTATTTCCTGACTATATAAGTTCGTTTAACATCTCTTGTAAAGCTAGTTTGGTGGTACTGAATTCTCTTAACTTTTGCTTGTCTAAAAGCTTTTGATTTCTCTATCAATTCTGAATGAGATCCTTGCTGGGTAGAATAATCTTGGTTGTAGATTTTTCCCTTTCAGTACTTTAAATATATTCTGCCATTCCCTTCTGCCTTGCAGAGTTTTTGCTGAAAGTTCAGCTGTCAAGTATATGGGGTTTCCTTTGTATATTACTCATTGTTTTTCCCTTGCTGCTTTTAATAGTCTTTCTTTTCATTTAATCTTTGTTAGCTTGATTAGTACATGTCTTGGCATGTTTCTTCTTGGGTTTATCCTGTATGAGACTCTTTTAGCCTCTTGGGCCTGATTGACTATATCCTTTTCCATTTTGGGGAAGTTTTCAACTATAATTTCTTCAAAAAATTTCTCATACCCTTTATTTTCTCTTCTTCTTCTGGGACCCCAATAATTTGAATGTTGGTACATTTGATATTTTTTCCCAGAGGTCTCTGAGACTATCCTCAGTTCTTTTCATTCTTTTTACTTTATTCTGCTCTTAAGAAGTTATTTCCACCATTTTATCTTCTATGATAAAGAAGAAGAAGAATTATCACTGATTCATTCTTCTGCTTCAGATATTCTGCTATTGATCCCTTCTAGGGTATTTTTAATTTCAGTAATTGTGTTGTTTGTCTCAGTATGTTTATTCTTTGATTCTTCCAGGTCTTTGTTAATTGATTCTTGCATTTTCTCCATTTGATCTTCAAAGTTGTTGGTCATCTTTACTATCATCATTCTAAATTGTTTTTCACATAGTTTTTCTATTGCCACTTCATTTATTTTTGGGCTTCCCTTGTGTCTCAGCTGGTAAAGAATCCACCTGCAAGGCAGGAGACGTAGGTTCAATCCCTGGGTTTGGAAAATCTCCTGAAGAAGGGAAAAGCTACCCACTCTAGTATTCAGGCCTGGAGAATCTCGTGGACTGTATATTCCATGAGGTTACAAAGAGTTGGACACAACTGAGTGACTTTCACTTCATTTATTTGGATTTATATGCTTCTAGCTTGTTCCTTCTTCTGTGAAGTATTTCTCTGCATTTTTATTATTATTATTATTTTTTAATTTATAGTGTTTGAGGTCTCCTTTCCCCAGGCTTCAAGGTTGACTTATTTCTTCCTTTTGGTTTCTGCCCTCCTAAGGTTGGAATAGTGGTTTGTGTAAGCTTTGTATAGGGTGAGATTTGTGCTGAGTTTTTTGTTGTTTTTTTTTGTTTGTTTGTTTGTTTGATGTCTTGCTCTGATGTGCAAGGCTGAGTGAGGTGGTAATTCTGTCTGTTGATGATTGGGTTTGTATTTTTGTTTTGTTTGTTGTTTGTATGCGGCTTCCTGCATAGTGTGTTAATGGTGGTTTGATGATGCTGAGTCTTGTATTCAAGTGGTTTCCTTTCTGGCAGTTATCACTATTTGATACTCCCTAGGGCTATTTCCTCTGGTAATCTAGAGTCTTGGAGTCAGTGCTCCCACTCCAAAGGCCCAGGGCTTGATCTCTGGTCAGGAAAGAAGATTCCACAAGTGATTTGTTATGGCATTATGTTAGATTAAAACAAATACCAAGAAAACAAAAAACAAGAAACAAAAGATAAACATCAGACAAATGGCAGTTACAAAATCAGGCAAAAAAGAATTAAAATAATAGAATATACACAAATACATATACACCCATCAGCAAAATGAAAATAGTCCAACAAAAATAAAGTACAATAGATTGACCTGGCAAACAAAGGAAACAAAAAAATTATACCTACCAGTTAAGAACGAAACTAACTAAACCACAAATTGGAAAACAAAACTAAAGCAAGGTGTCATGTGAGGAATGAAGCAATAAATACAAAACTAACAAATATGCTGAAAGGAAAGGAAAGAAGGAATAGATATGCCAAGTTAAATAAAAGTAGATCAAGATGATTAATATACATTAAAGATTAAATGCTAGGGGAAAAGGACAGTAAGAAAAGCAAACAAAGAAATTTAAATGTAGAAAAAATATAATAGTTTTACAAAATTAAAATAAAAAAAAAAAGGAAAACCCCTCAAAACTGCAAAAGGCTAACCTAGAGGTAGTGGCTTATAGCAACAATAAAAAGTGTCACTAAGAACAAACAAACAAACAACAAAACCTCAAAAGCTTAATTAGATTTCATAGTGTCAATAAAATCCACATCTACAATGGGGGGAGGGGAGGAAAAAAGAAAAAGGAAAAAAAAATCTAAAGGAAACTACATAACAAATCAATATATAAGAATAATAACTGTTTTTCTTGAGTTATCGCTGTCAGGGTCCTTTCCTTGCTGGGAGTCACAGTCCACCTCACCTCCCTAGGATGCTCTCCAGCACTGTGCTGATCTCTGGACCTGCTGTGGGGGCAGCTCAGATTCTAATCTGGTCCTACTCCTGTGTGTTCTTGTCTCCAATGGCCAAGCTATCAGAACTAGTGTGTTTTCTTTTTTGGGAGCTCTCAATGTCCTTTTATGTATTCCATAGACATAGAATCTGCCTAGTTGATCATGTGGATTTACTCTGAATTTGTACAGCTGGTGGGAAGGTTTTGGATCTTCTTCCTAGCTGCACTGCCCCTGGGTTTCATTTGTGGCTTTATTTCCACCTCTGCATGTGGGTCGTCCACTGGGATTTGCTCCTGAGGCTGCCCTGCACTGGTGGTGCAGCTGCTTGCATTGCAGGGGTTCTGGCAGATACTCAGGGGAGCTGGCAGCTAGGTCAGCAGGAAATATAGTGCTCTAGAAGGGTGTGGCGGAGAAGGCAATGGCCCCCCCACTCCAGTACTCTTGCCTGGAAAATCCCATGGACAGAGGAGCCTGGTAGGCTGCAGTCCATGGGGTTGCACAGAGTCGGACACGACTGAAGCGACTTAGCAGCAGCAGCAGCAGAAGGGTATGGCAACCAGTATTGCCCAATACACTCCAGTATTCTTGCCTGAAGAATGCCCCCTGACAGAGAATCCTGGCAGGCCAGAGTCCAAAGGGTCACAAAGAGTTGGACACAACCAAAGCGATACCGCTTGTATAGATGCAAGACTCTTTTTGCCTGTGGCAGCTCTGCCCCATTAAGGGTTAGCGTGAAGGTGGTGCAGCTGCTTTGGTCGCAGGGACCCTGGCGACGCTAAGTATGCAGAGACTTGGCCTGCCTCAGCTGCAGCAGTTTTGGCCCTGTTAGAGTCTTTTTTCCAAGCCTCTGGTAGCTGCAATCAGAATGCCTCTTTGACTAGTCTTTCTCCTTAGCTCTGCAAATTCAGGCACTTAGAGGGCTCCCTTCTAAGGAGGTTATTCTCTGTTGTTCAGCACGTCAGGCATATACAGAGGCCCCTGCTGGCTGGGGTCCTACTCTGTAGTTTGATCCACTAGTCTTTCTATTGTTCAGCTGCCAATGCTGGCATGTGGAAAGAGAGAGGTTATGGTGATGGCTTCACCCCCTATGCATGAAGTATCGCCTTGTTTTTTTTGTTTTTTTTTTAATCGCTTTGTTTCCATGGCTTACTGGCTTTCCTCCACAGGCATTTCCCACCACAATCTCCTCCCTCACATCCTCTTGATCCATGTCTCTACAGTCAACAGCAGCCCTTGCTCTGGGATTGCTCCATAATCCCTAAACTCCAGCTCCCATCAGCTGTGCCTTCTAGGGACATATGTTGCTGTCCGGGGTATGTATGGCTGTGGCAAAGACTGTCTGATTCTCATTCCATTTAGGTGGCACAGATCACTTGTTTCACTCTCAGCCTTAAATGTTTCTCCTCTGACTCAGACAATTGCTTTGATATGCAGATTGGACCCTGCTTCAGTTCCTCCACCAGCCAAAGGCGGGTCCAGTCCTAACAACACTCCTGTTTCCCCGTCCCACCCCCCCACCCCGCTACCGCCCCAGTCCTTCATCCTATTGAGTCTTGCATGGTTCTATATATTCTTTTCCACTGGTCAGGTACTCCTGTCCACTCTCAGCTGGTGTTCTGCATGCACCTCTGTGTCTGATGGTGTATTCCCGATGTATCCATGGAGAGAGATGTACTCCATGTCTACCTACTCCTCCACCATCTTGTTCTCCTTTAGATATTTTAGATTACAATGGTTGAAAATTTTCCAAATGTAAGGAATGAAATGTGCATCCAAATTCAGGAAGCCTAAACCCCCCAAATAGACTGTATGTAAAGAAGTCTACACAGATATATATTAAGATTAAGATTTTAAGACAAAATCTAAGGGAGTTTATCACCATTCAGTTCAGTTCAGTCCCTCAGTCGTGTCCAACTCTTTGTGACCCAGTGAATTGCAGCATGCCAGGCCTCCCTGTCCATCACCAACTCCCAGAGTCTACTCAAACTCATGTTGTTCGAGTCGGTGATGCCATCCAGCCATCTCATCCTCTGTCGTCCCTTTCTCCTCCTGCCCCCAATCCCTCCCAGCATCAGAGTCTTTTCCAATGAGTAAACTCTTTGCATGAGGTAGGCCAAAGTATTGGAGTTTAAACTTTAGCATCAGTCCTTCCAATGAACACCCAGGACTGACCTCCTTTAGAATGGACTGGTTGGATTATCACCATTAGGCGTCCCTTATGAGACATTCTAAAGGGAGTCTTCAAGTGGAAATGAAAAGATGCTAAATAACAACATGAATGCATGTGAAAATGAAATCCCACTGCTGAAGATAAATACAAAAAAATTTTTTTTGCAGTTGTAACAATATGGTTTAAGTGGCAAAAATTTAACTTCAATAGCATACAGAAACTTTACAAGTTATTTTCCCTGCCCATATCATATAGAATTGATATCAGATTTTACTTTGGTTGTACTGTGTTTCCATTGAAATATTTTTGGGGATTAAAACTATTTTTACATATTTTTTCTTAAAATTTATATGCTAGTATTAAAAGTGATTTTTGCAATACTATCATGATGTTGCAATATTGCTTTATGTGAATGTGCTCTTAAGAGCATGATAAGTTCTGGGAGATTTGCTATATAGCAAAAAATATTGTATACTTAAAAATTTGCTAAGAATATAGGTCGTCCTATGGTAAGTGCTCTTGCCATAAAAAGAAACAAATCAATATGAAAAAACAAAATCAAAGGGGGCAGGAAAAAACTTTTGGAGGTGATGGATGAATTTATCGTATTAATTGTGATGATAGCTGTATAGTGTTTAGTTATCTCCAAGTCCATCAAGTTGTATAATTACATATCTACAGCTTTCATATGTCAATCATTCATCACTAGAGGTTTAAAAAAATAACCTTTCTTTACTAAACACTATCTAAAGATTACAGTTCAGTTCAGTTCAGTTTCAGTCACTCAGTCATGTCCGACTCTTTACGACCCCATGAATTGCAGCATGCCAGGCCTCCCTGTCCATCACCAACTCCCGGAGTTCACTCAAACTCATATCTATTGAGTCGGTGATGCCATCCAGCCATCTAATCCTCTGTCGTCCCCTTCTCCTCCTGCCCTCAATCCCTCCCATATCAGGGTCTTTTTCAATGAGTCAACTCTTCACATGAGGTGGACAAAGTACTGGAGTTTCAGCTTTAGCATCAGTCCTTCCAAAGAACACCCAGGACTGAGCTCCTTTAGAATGGATTGGTTGAATCTCCTTGCAGTCCAAGGGACTCTCAAGAGTCTTCTCCAACACCACAATTCAAAAGCATCAATTCTTCGACGTTCAGCTTTCTTCACAGTCCAATTCTCACATCCATACATGACCACTGGAAAAACCATGGCCTTGACTAAATGGACCTTTGTTGGCAAAGTAATGTCTCTGCTTTTGAATATGCTATCTAGGTTGGTCATAACTTTCCTTCCAAGGAGTAAGCATCTTTTAATTTTATGGCTGCAATCACTATCTGCAGTGATTTTGGGGAATTGGGGGCCGGAGGAGAAGGGGACGACAGAGGATGAGATGGCTGGATGGCATCACCGACTCTATGGACGTGAGTTTGAGTGAACTCCGTAAGTTGGTGATGGACAGGGAGGCCTGCTGCTGCTGCTGCTGCTAAGTCGCTTCAGTCGTGTCCGACTCTGCGCGACCCCAGAGACGGCAGCCAACCAGGCTCCCCCGTCTCTGGGATTCTCCAGGCAAGAACACTGGAGTGGGTTGCCATTTCCTTCTCCAATGCATGAAAGTGAAAAGTGAAAGTGAAGTCGCTCAGTCGTGTCCGACTGACTCCTAGCGACTCCATGGACTGCAGCCTACCAGGCTCCTCCGTCCATGGTATTTTCCAGGCAAGAGTACTGGAGTAGGGTGCCATTGCCTTCTCCGCTCGTGTGCTACAATTCATGGGGTCGCAAAGAGTCGGACACGACTGAGCGACTGAACTGAACTGAACTGAAAGTACCTTCTGCAATTCTTAGCTTTGAGTTAATGAGAAATATATTAAGAGCAAAGGGCTCCTGGTTTCTTGCTGTTAGAGAAGGAAGTTATAAATATGTAATAGGGAAAGTCTAAAAGATATTGTGTACTTTTTTTTGTTGTTGTTAACTTTACTTTTATTTATTTATTTATTTTTAAATTTTATTTTATTTTTAAACTTTACATAATTGTATTAGTTTTGCCAAATATCAAAATGAATCCGCCACCGGTATACATGTGTTCCCCATCCTGAACCCTCCTCCCTCCTCCCTCCCCATACCATCCCTCTGGGTCGTCCCAGTGCTCTAGCCCCAAGCATCCAGTATCGTGCATCGAACCTGGACTGGCATCTCGTTTCATACATGATATTTTACATGTTTCAATGCCATTCTCCCAAATCTTCCCATCCTCTCCCTCTCCCATAGAGTCCATAAGACTGTTCTATTCATCAGTGTCTCTTTTGCTGTCTTGTACACAGGGTTATTGTTACCATCTTTCTAAATTCCATATATATGCGTTAGTGTACTGTATTTGTGTTTTCCCTTCTGGCTTACTTCACTCTGCATAATAGGCTCCAGTTTCATCCACCTGATTAGAACTGATTCAAATGAATTCTTTTTAATGGCTGAGTAATACTCCATTGTGTATATGTACCACAGCTTTCTTATCCATTCATCTGCTGATGGACATCTAGGTGTACTTTTTGATTGAAAATGGAGGTATCATTAAGAAGTGAGTCTGTGTGTATGTGTGAGGGAGAGAGAGAGAGGTCACACTCAAGTTTGTCTAGAAGCAGTGTCATGCGAGTAACAGTGAGAGGACCTGGGATTCATAATTCAGTTTCTAAGTAACATCCTCTATTGAAAGAATTAAAAGTCGTTGGAGGAAATACTGATTCCAGCGTTGAGTCAGAAAACATAGCAAATGAGCCTGAAAAATCATGCTATTCCAGAAAGCAAGAGAGTTCTCAGATAATACTCTTAACATGGCCATAACAGGAGCTAGTCTGCAGTGGTTCTGAGTTGCCAATTGTGAAAGAACTTGAACATTGAACACTGAAGTAAGTACCCATGAGATTACTATATGCATGATTAAAGGAATAAATAAATGGGAGAAAGAATGTTCTTCCTTGTAGTACAATGGCAAATAATAAACATAGAAGTTAATTTTAAAGGAGTTATAAAAACATCAATACATGGTATAAAATTGAAGTGAGAAAAAAGATGCTCTTCCCCCCAAATATTTATTAATTAAATAGGGGTAAATGTAATTGTACATTAGAAAGTACTAGGTACAAACTTTAAAACATATTGAAAAGTACCACTGAAATAAAATACTATTTAATGCATCTTGATATGAGATACTGAGAAAGACACTACTTTTATGAAACTCCTAACAAATATACACATTATTAAATCTAATCAAGATGAAACAAATTAAGAGGTAGTCTACAAAATAACTGGCCTATACTAAAAACAAAACAAAAAAAATACAAGGTTATGAAATTAAGCAGAACAGACACCTAAATATAAAAAGTGATTCAGGACTCAATTTATAATTAAAAGAAGAAAATTATCATAAAATGCAATGTTGACGTGCTTGATTACATTTGGGTATAGGCTGAATTTAATTATAGTTTTGTTTCAATATTATTTTCTGCTTTTGATAATTGCTCAGTAGATATTTAAGAGAATGTCCTTATTCTTAAGAAAGACACACTGAGCATATAGGATTAATGGCATACACAATGTCTTTAATTTATTCTCAAATGGTTTATTTAGGATGATATGCATGCATATGTAAGCAAAAAGGAGAACATGTAAGCAATATACAAAACTAGTTAAAGAATACATACGAATTCCCTGTAACCCTCTGTGAAATTTTCTGTAATTTTGAAATTAGATCAAACTGAAAATGTCAAAATGTAAGTAAGGAAAAGTTAGAGACAAAATTTATGAGAGAGACAGGATGATAACAGAAACATACAAGTAGGTTCAAGGTCATGGGATACCTAATTTTTAAATATGAGAGTTCACATGTGCTCATTTTATTATATTTCATAACTTTCATATGGATATTACATTTTTTAATATATCACACTACATATTGCATACTGAAAAAATAGAGTGTGAGAAAATAATCCAATGAAACATTCACTAGACCTGGAATTTGAAGCTTCTTTTTAATGAATTTTATTTTATTGTTTACCACAGAAAAGAGTCACAGTGCCACAGAAGTCTAAAATATACATATAACAGAAATAATTAATTTTGAATTGCAGATTATGCAGGAGAGTAACATTTATGCCCAGATGTGTGATATTCTGATACATGAAAACACCACAGATATAAAGTTTCTTTTATGGGATAGCCATGAGTTTTTCAATGATATGGTTTTATATATCCAAAGGTATAATATTTTTGTATTGCATTTTGTTTCTGGTTGCCACAGATTTGTTTTAATCAAGTACAAATCATTTGTATTTGTTTTGCTATCCATAGTTCATTACCATTCAGCTTCATTGAGCAGCTTGTAACAACAGTGAAAGAAGGAAGGAGACTTTCACTCCATGATTCATCTTAATACATCCATGATACATCTTAATAAATAATCTGATGTTATTGAAGATACCAGAGCACTCCCAAATTGTTTTGAACTGGAAGCAAATCTGGAATTAATCTACTCATATCAGGATATGAAACTGATTTTTTTTTAATTTTGTGGGGATCGATTTTCCACATCTGTTCTGCTGGGGAAAAGGTTTGCAGCTATCACTGCCTGATACAACTTCATGAGTGTAGGAGCCTACCTTTATTGAGGCTTATTAAGTGTTCTTGTCTGGAGAATCCTGGGGACGGGGGAGCCTGGTGGGCTGCCGTCTATGGGGTCGCACAGAGTCGGCCACGACTGAAGTGCCTTAGCAGCAGCAGCAGCAAGTGGTATTAATCTTCCAAAGTTTTTTGTGATAGGATAAATAGTAAATTTCTATCAGAATTTGACATTGTTGATTGATGCAATTGAAACAAAACAAACAATTTTCTTTCCTTGCTGCTGAAGTGATCTTTTGAACATAAGAAATGCAATACATATGCTGGTTAGATATTTTTGTAACAATTTTATTAAAGTGTGGTGAATAATTGCCTTAAAACTAATCTGATTTTGGTAAAGAACAAAAATACATTTCCCTTAAGATGCTTAACTCTTTTTAAACAGTTTTTCTGAACGGGGCAATAAAGAAGAAATCAGACTTTTCAAATTATGTTTATAAATAATGTACACAAAGAGCATAAGGCCACTGTTTTATTTTTCCATTCTGTATCCTTTCACTATCAGATTATTGCACCTGAATTAACACACATCATCATTTGGAGCCCCATATAACTAAAAAGCAAATTATAAACTTACTGTTAACAATCAGTGCCAATTTTCATAAAATCAATCCTAAGCAAAATAACATAACAATAAACAAAAGTAAAATGCATAAGTTGTTTCTGTTATGTCTGACTCTTTACAATCCTGTGAATCACAGCCTGCTAGGCTCCTTTGCCCATGGGATTCTCCTGGCAAAAATACTGGAGTGGGTTGCCACGCCCTCCTCCAGGGTAATCTTCCCAACACAGGGATAGAACATACGGCTCTTATGTCTCCTGCATTGGCAGGCAAACTCTTTACCACTAGCTCCATAGCCCATTTGGTAAAGAATCCGCCTGCAGTGCAGGAGAGCCTCCATTCCTGGGCTGGGAAGATCCACTGGAGAAGGGATAGGGTACCCACTCCAGTGTTCTTGGGCTTTCCTTGTGGCTCTGCTGCTAAAGAATCCACCAGCAAGTGCGGGAGACCTGGGTTCGATCCCTGGGTTGGGAAGACTCCCTGGAGAAGGGAAAGGCTACCCACTCCAGTATTCCGGCCTAATGAAACCCATGGACTATATAGTCTATAGGGTCACAAAGAGTTGGACATGGCTGAGAGACTTTCACATCACTTCACTTCCACCTGAAAAGCCCATGAAAGTGAAATATATGGTATCAGAAATTGGCTTCAAATGTTCCATAAAGCATCACACTGCTAAAATGTAAGCAGTTATTTTAAACAATATCTACATATAATCCTTTCAAATCATCTTGCACTTTCTTACAAAGTTTTAACTTTATACAACATAATACATTTAATTTAAATTATCAAGGCAAGATTTTTCATTGTTTTAACTTTACTCCTGGACTGTTTGCTTTTTTCCCCATTATCACAAGGTATGAACCATGGTAAGACACAATAGAGAAACACTAGAACACTTCTTACTTTCCATTTAAGAAAAATTCACTATTTAATTTTTATTTTAAAATAAGTTGTATTTTTAGCATTAAAAGTAGTATCAATAGTCTTAATAATATCTTTTCTTCATAATCATTTCAATAATGACTGAAAAATTGTGTCCTATTTAAAAATTATCATTTCTTTTTTATGTCATTATAAGTAAGAATCACATTATTCTCTAAGAACATGTATCTCAACTGACAGTTAATATAGTGACATGTAATCAGATCTTTGGTCCTATTCAAAGAACCAATATTTGTTCTGAGATTGCAATTAGAGTCCAACAGTTACATGTTGCTTATTAATTATCCATCATCAGAATTCTCCCTTCTTTCCTCCTGCCCCTCTTCTCCCTCCCTTTCTTTCTCCCATACGGCCCTTCTTTCCTTCCTTCCTTCTTTCTTTTCCCCTTGTATATGCATGTGATGCCCAATATATATGTAGAATTTGCTATAAGTGCTGTTCAAACTGGTCTTAATCATATAAATGAGTAAATAAATATTCAATTAAGGATAATGCCAAGATTAGGTAAAAAATTGATCAGAACTTTATTTTCAATTGACCCTGGAATTATTTTTAAGAATTATTCTTAGAATAAAATCTTTATTCTTCACAAAATTTTACCTTACAGAAAGGCATGATATCACTGTATTAACATTAAAGAACTAGAAAAAGGTGAATAAGAAACAATAGGTTTTGGGTAAATACATTATGATACATTTACCTGTATATGTTACTAAAATAATGAATAAAATATGATTATGGAAGAAATGCTTACATTTATTGGTAAGTGTAAATTAAAAATAAAGAAAAAATAAGTCCAAATGTGTGTTGTGATTGCATGTGTGTACACGTGTGTGTATTCAACTGAATTTCTTCACTGATATGTTAAACATATTTAATTTTAATGTATTATAGTGTATAACGATGTGAGAGTTGAACTATAATGAAGGTTGAGCACTGAAGAATTGATGCTTTTGAACTGTGGTATTAGAGAAGACTCTTGAGAGTTCTTTGGACTGCAAGGAGATCCAACCAGTCATTTCTTTTTTTTTTTTTTTTTTTTTTTACAGTATACTAACATATATATATGGAATTTTTTTTTTTTTTTTTTTCTAATGGAAAACAGCCCTGAATACTCATTGGAAGGACTGATGCTGAAGCTTAAATTTCAATACTTCAGCCACCTGATGTGAATCATTAACTCATTGGAAATGACCCTGATGCTGGGAAAGACTGAGGGCAAGAGGAAAAGGGGACGACAGAGGATGAGATGATTGGATGGTATCACTAACTCAATGGACATTGGTTTGAGCAAGCTCTGGGAGATGGTGAAAGACAGGGAATCCTGGAAGGCTTTAGTCCGTGGGGTCCAAACAGTCAGATCTGACTAAGTGACCGAACAGCAACAATAGTGTACTACATAAAAGTTAGGTTTAAAGGTTAAATTTCAATTGCATAAGCTTCCATCAATGTGAGTGACAAAAGTCTAGAGTTTTCCCAGTAGCCTTTCTCTCACTAAACTTTGTAAGTGGACTTGAAAAGCCAGGGAAGGGTCCTCTGTTACCAGAGATACTTTCATAGTAGTGCATACTCCGTGTTCACTGTTCTCACTGTCTTTGTTATTGCTTGTTCTGACAACAAGTTGTCATCTTTAGACAAATCAATCACTTTTTTTTTTATCACTACACTCTTTACTAACAGTGTGTTATCATTTATCTCTAAATACTTGAAATTAACTACTCTTATCTTTCTTGAAATGTTATTTCCAAAACATGTTCTCATACTTTGGCTCCTAGTATAAAATACAGTTTATTCTAGAATATAACTTTACATGTCTTGGGTTATGAGACATTAATAGATGTATAATAAATATTATGAATCAAATATCACTAGAAAATTTTAGTTGAAATAAAAAATATTAAATATAAAATAATATAGTACATCAAAGTAAACAAGATTAGGATAACTTTGTGCAGGTTTTGCATGTTAAACTGGATTTGTTCTTTATCCAAAGTGATTCTATGTCTTATGTAAATCATGAATCAATATTACTACTAATAACAGTAGTAGTAATTTATAGTTAAAGACCATATATTAATGTTTAGTGTAATCATGACAAATCTATGATTACATAGATCTTTAGTCTTTATTAAGCTAATATGCCCTCTGACAAAATAAACTAAGACATTTAAGTAACTTGTCCCAGGTCACAGTTGTAGTTAGTGACAGATCAGGGACTCAAATATGTCCCAAACCCAACAGTACTCCTAGGTGCTACCAGCAGCCTCATTGCCCAGAACTCCACGTGACAGCAGAGGATTCTGACCAGTGTCAGCAACAGAAAGCTAGTGTGATCTGAGTACCTGGAAGGCTGTTGCCTCTGCCCCAGGTCAGCCTCACTTAGTCTCATTTCTGATCTATACAAGTTAATTCCACAAATACATGTGGATGAGGAGTTGATTGCATACCAAAATCTGTGACTTATCAACAGTGTCTCTGAGTTATGGAATTTCCTTTCTTATTTTTAAGTTTTCCTAAGTTTTAACTTTCCTAAAATAGTATATGTAAATAAATACAAGATAAGTGAAGAAATAGTAGTATTTATAGATTTGGTGGTTTTGTGTGTTTTTTTTTTTCCTAATCAGAATGTGACAGCAACATTTTGAAAAAGGGAATTGTTATTTACTTAATGGTAGCAAGAGGCTGAGACCTGCAAACATAGTTGCAATCATTTTTTTAGGTAGAGATCCCTTCCAGCCATACTAGACCAGTTTCCACTAGGTTATAAAAATTCTTACTTGAAGTGGTGCCATGTCACTTTCAGATGCAAACAGATTCCACAGTGATGCTGATTAAACTCAGAAGATCAGACTGCTTTGTCTGTTTGAGTCATTTTAATGTCAGAAACAGTATACCAGTGCAATGACTCCAATAATAATGAATGACAAAACCTCCTACTTAGGTTGTGACATGGAAAGTATATATTGAGTAGTTAGTAACTTGAGATGCATTTATCAGGACCTCCCTTGTGTCAGGTACTATTTTAAGTGCAGAAAAGTTTTGCTTAGTTGTCTAGTTTAAATGATCTGTAGGCAAGTTATTGTTGCTTAGTATTAAAATGTAATTTAAAAATTACCCAGGTCATTGCTTAGCTGTTTCCTTTGGCCTAAGAAAAAAAGTGCTTTAAACAAATTGTGCTCATCCCATTATCCATTAGTGGCTGAAGTTAAAGTATCTGAGGAAGGGTGTTTCTTTTTCTTATATGTTGATTTCCCCCGTGCCTCCCCCCAACCAAAAAAAAAAAAAAAAAAAACTTCCTCAGAAGGAAAACCTGATCTGGAAGGATTTCCACTTTTACTCTGATTTTGTTTGGAAATAACTGGTTCCTTAATGAATCTGTTCTGCTGTAAAAGCAGCTTCATAGTGAAGCACAAATGTGACTGTTAGAATAAATGAAAGCTGAAGAAATATTTTTTCTTCTTTCCTACCCCCATACCCAGTTTTAAATGTATTAAACTTTCCAAAGTTCTGTTGGCTTTTTTTTTTTTTAAAACTAGTATTAGTTTAGTTTCAGGTATTCACTTTCTATAATATGAGCTCTTTCAACATGTTAATTCAATTATTTAGTTTTTTGTTCTCTGAAAATAATTTTCAATCAAGAATTTCAAATAAAAATGAAACAAACATCTGTATAAATAGCTGACTAAGATTCTGCAAATAAATTTAATACTAAAATATTTAAATTACTTTAAGTATAAATAACAGGATAAAAGAAAGAAAATAGAAACACTAACAATGTAGGAATAACTAATGAAATTGGGTAACTATCAAAGGCATCAGTGACTGTAAAATGAAAAAAATGAATAAAGTTCTGAAAGTAGGGACAGTAGAAGAGCATATAATTTGCATCCTATTCCTGCCTGCTCATTCACTATTCCTCAGTCAACACAAATGAGTGATAATTACTAACACTTCTTTGAGGCATATGCCATTAATTCACAATCATATTTTAAAATATATGTGCATAAACACTTCTGCTATTAATAAAAATAGCATGCATTTACCTCACGCTTATTAGTCCTTGTTATAGCTTCTTCACAAGCATTAATATTTTTCTACTTAATAATAGTCCTGAAATTATTCTTTTGAAGTTTAAGGTAAATGTGCACTTGTGTGTGAGTATGTATGTGTATGTGTTATAAATTGCTTTATATTCAAAGCTAAAAATATTCTTTTGTATAATCAATAAATTATATAACAAGCAGAATTTATTATATATATCTCCTATGTGAAATATATATTAAATATGTTAAATTTTTAAATATATTAAAATTGTTTTTAAATATAAAAACTTAAAAATACTTTTGTAAAATAGAGGCAGCATCAGAAAGGTTTGTTTTGAACTTACAAATTTTGAAACATTAGATAATTAGCAAAGATGTTAAACTTTGATTTAAAGTATGCTTTTATTTAAAATACAATTAAAAACAATACTAAACATGCTATGGTTACAAATAATTGTTTTAAACAAGGTATAAAGTTGTGTAATCTTATAATCTTTATATAATGTTAATTATCAGTGGTGAAATAGCTTAAATTAAAATAAATATCAGATAAGCAAACCTTAAAGGATGTTTTTGTAAACATATAAGACTTTATCATGCTGGTGAAATAAAGAGTTTTCTACCATTTTCCCACCAAAGAACACCAATCTTGACAATCACCATGGTTGGAAGAAGACTTTGCAGAATTCAGGAAGCCAGTGGAGAAATTGCAATGGAATTCCAGGAGGCCAGTAGAGCAAGAAGTCTGAGATTGGATACATTTGAGAGGGTAAGAGAAACAGTTAACTTTACCCAAGTCTCCCCTCCCCTAAGGCAGCACGGCTCAGTGCTAAGCAAGACCTTATTGGCTGTGATTTCTTCAGCAGGTGAGAGTGAACCCAGCTTCCCCAGTTGCACAGGATGCTGTCAAAGAGATCCACTACTTTCTCATCCCATTAAAAATATGAAGTGCGTAGCACAGCTAGGATTGGAAAGTCTGGGAGAACCACAGATACTGGAGATCCCACAGATCCTACTAAGGTATTTTGCAGACTGCATCAGTAAGTATGCCCAAGAACTGCTGGGGAGGCCTCACCTTGAATCCCACTAACAGGCCTACAGGTAACCCCAATGTTCCTTTCAACTCACACTCCTTCCCCCTCAACTCCATGGCTGGCTTCTTGTGTGCACTCTCCAGTGGCAGCAAGAGCCAGCCTTTGCAGACAGCTACTGAGCACATGCAGAAAGCTGACCCAACTCTGTGAAACCGGGTGAAACCACATACACTTGAGTATCCCTCACTTCCCTAGGGAAAGCAAGAGAAAGCTGTCAGCATTCCATCTGCTTTTGCAGGAAGATGAAGGCATAAAATCTAAAGGACATCCCCATAAGCAGGAACAAGAAGTGCAGAGAATTGTATCTTAGAAAAGATCTGAGAAAGCGTGAGGATCTCTAACAGGACTGACAAAAGGTATTTCTTCCCTGTATCTAGTCAGTAAAGATTGGAAGAGGTAACTGCTTCTTCAAATATGTTGTGGCTGTAACAATAAAAACACCAACAAAATAGAAAATAAATAAGTGGGTCTATATCAAACTAAAAATTTCAGAAAAAACAAAAACAAAAGAAAAAGTCAACAGAGTGAAAAGCAACCTAAAGAATACTAGAAAATATTTTCAAGCTATAAATAAGAGTTAGTATACATACTATATAAGAAATGAATGCAACTAAATAGTTTAAAAAATGCACAAATAATACAATTGTAACTTGGGCAGAGAACTTGAACAAAAATGATATACAAATGGCCAACAGGTATATGAAAAGATGCTTGACATATACATCAATGTATATATCAAATGAAATATCATCTTACACCTGTCAGAATGGTTATCATCAAAAAAACAAGAGATAATAAGTTCTGGCAAAGATGTGGAGAAAAGGGAATCCTTGTATACTGTTGGTGGGGATGTACATTGGGACAGCCACTGAAGAAAATAACACGGAGTTTCCTCAAATAATTAAAGATAGAACTACCATATGAATATAAGATTACACATAAGAACTGTACAAAAATATCTTCATGACCCAGATACCTACGATAGTGTGATCACTCATCTAGAGCCAGATATCCTGGAATAAAAAGTCAAGTGGGCCTTGGGAAGCATCACTAAGAACAATGATAGTGGAGATGATGGAATTCTAGTTAAGCTATTTCAAATCCTAAAAGATGATGCTGTGAAAGTGCTGCACTCAATATGCCAGGAAATTGGGAAAACTCAACAGTGGCCACAGGATTGGAAAAGGTGAGTTTTCATTCAATCCCAAAGAAGGGCAATGCCAAAGAATGTTCAAACTACTGCACAATTGCATTCATCATCTAACACACTAGCAAAGAAATGACCAAAATTCTTCAAGCCAGGCTTCAACAGTACATGAACCAAGAACTTCCAGATGTTCAACCTGGATTTAGAAAAGGCAGAGGAACCAGAGATCAAATTGCCAACATCCACTTAATCATAGAAAAGCAAGAGAATTCCAGAAAAACATGCTTTTTCTTCACTGATTACACCAAAGCCTCTGACTGTGTAGATCGGAAAAAACTGTGGAAAATTCTTCAAGTTTTGGGAATGCCAGACCACCTTACTTGCCTCATGATAAACCTGTATGCAAGTCAAGAAGCAACAGTCAGAACTGGACTTGGAACAACAGACTGGTTCCAAATTGGGAAAGGAGTACATCAAGGATATATATTGTCACCCTGCTTATTTAACCTATATGCAGAGTATATCATGAGAAATGCTGGGTTGGATGAAGCACAGCTGGAATCAACATTGCTGGGAGAAGTATCAATAATGTCAGATATACAGATGATACCACCCTTATGGCAGAAACTGAAGAGGAACTGAAGAGCCTCTTGATGAGAGTGAAAAAGCTGGCTTACAACTCAGCATTCAAAGCATAGGATCATGGCATCCGGTCCCATCGTTTCCTGGCAAATAGTTGGGGAAACAATGGAAACAGTAACAGACTTTATTTTCTAGGGCTCCAAAATCACTGCAGATGGTGAAATCTGCAGCCATGAAATCAAAAGACACTTGCTCTTTGGAAGAAAAGCTCTGACAACCTCAACAGCATATTAAGAAGCAGAGATATTGCTTTGCCAGCAAAGATCCTTCTTGTCAAAGGTATGGTTTTTTCAGTAGTCATGTATGGATGTGAGAGTTGGCCTATAACGAAAGCTGAGCACCAAAGAATTGATGCTTTTGAGCTGTGGTGTTGGAGTAGACTCTTGAGAGTCCCTTGGACTGCAAGGAGATCCAATCAGTCAATCCTAAAGGAAATCAGTCCATCCTAAAGGAAATCGGTCCTGAATATTTATTGGAAAGACTCATGCTGAAGCTGAAACTCCAATACTTTGGCCTCCTGACCTGAAGAACTGACTTATTAGCAAAGACCCTAATGCTGGGAAAGATTGAAGGCAGAAGGAGAAGGGGACGGCAGAGGATGAGATGGTTGGATAACATCACCAACTTGATGGACAGGAATTTGAGCAAGCTTCGGGAGTTGGTGATGGACTGGGAATCTGGCATGCTGCAGTCCATGGGGTCCCAAAGAGTCGGACACGACTGAGTGGCTGAACTGAATTGAGCTGAACTGTATGACCCAGTCATTCCCCTTCTGGGCATATATCAAGTGAAACAAAGTGAATATCTTGAAGTGATAGTCACACTCCCAACTCCTAGAAAAATACTGAAACAGACTCAACAAGGAATAGAAAATCTGAATAGAATTCTAATGAGCAAAGAGAATGAATTAGCAATTTTTAAAGTTTCTGCAAAAAAAAAAAAAAAAAACTAAGACCTGATAGTGATGACGGCTTCAACTGAAGAATTCAACTTCAATTCTTCAAAAACGAATTAAGCTCATTCTCTCTTTGGCAGCACATATACTAAAATTGGAATAATGCAAAGAAGATTATCGTGGTCCCTGCAATAGGATGGCATGTCAATATGCTCCAATTAAAAATTTTAAAAAGAATTTAAGGCCAATTATTTCAAATTTTTAAGAAGAAAATAATTTAGAAAGAGGAGAAAACATTTTTAACTCAATTTATTAGGCCCGCATTACTCTGATAGCAAAGTCAGGCAAAGATATCACAAAATCTTTAAATTATAGATGACAAGTTTTCATGAAAAAGTACACAAAATTCTCAAAAAATAGTAACAAGTCAGATCCCACAATATAGCAGAAAGGATTATACATCATGACCTAGTAAGATTATCTGAAAGACTCAAGGTTGAGTGAATATACAAGTATCAATCACTGTATAGCATCTTATTAATAAAATGAATACTCCCCAAATTCATTGCCATTCTTGTCAATACTGCAGTAGGATTTCCTGCAGAAACTGACAAATTAACCCTATCATTGACATGTTAATCCTATGATTTACATGTTAAGAAAACATCCCAGAATAAATAAAACCATCTTGAAGAATAAGAACAAACTAAGAGGACTAAAAATTTCTGACTTCAAAACCTCTGCAAAAGGTACAATAATATAGTGTTTTACTGGCATAAAAAAAATAGACATGTCAGTCTATGGAATAGAACTGAAAGTCCAGAAATAAACTCATATATCTATGGTTAGCTGATTTTCAATAAAACTGCAAAGACAATTCAATGGGGAAAGAATAGTTTTTTCAACAAATAGTGCTAGACCAACTGTATATCCAGATATAAAAGAAAGAAGTTGTAGTTTTATTTCACAACAAACAACAAGTAACTCAGCATGGATCAAAGACTTTACATTTATAAGATATCACAGTGAAAAACTATTAGAAGAAAGTATATAAATGTAAATCTTTGTGGCTTTAGTTTAGATGATGCTTTCTTAGATATGATTCTTAAAGCATAGCAACCCCTTTCCCACTCCGCAAAAAAAAAAAAAAAAGAAACTAGACGTTATGCATATAAAAAGCTTTTGTGATTCAAAGAACACTATCAAGAAATTGAGAAGCTACACCTAAAATGTGTGGAAATATCTGTAAATCATATATCTAATAAATACCTTATTTTCAATATATGTAAAGAACTCTAAAAACTCAACCAAAAAGCAAATATCCAACCAAAAATGGGCAAAGAACTTTAATACATAGTTCCCCGAAGAAGATATACAAATGACCAACAAAGACATAAGTACTCAGCACCTGTAGTCATGAGGGAAATGTAAAGCAAAAATATAATGACATACCACTTCACTCCTACCATGATAGCCCTAATCAATTTAAAACTGCAATAAATTTAAAAAAGGAAAACTACAGATAATAAAAAGGGTGTGGGGAAATTGGAATTATGATGACTTGAAATTTGGAAGTAAAATCGTGCAGTTGATTTGATAAATAGCGTGCAGTTCTTCAATAAGTTAAGCAAAGAGTTACAATAAAAACCTGCAATTCCCTTTTTAGTTATATACCCCAGAGAACCAAAAGCACAGCCTCACATATAAATTTGTACTCAAAAGTCTATAAAATATTGTTTAAAGTAGCAAAATAGGGGAGAAAAACTCAAATTTTAATTAATGAATAGATAAGCAATTATGTGTATGTATACACACACCAAAAAATACACATGGAATATTATTCAGGCATTAAAAGTAATTGAGAACTAATACATCCCAAACTGTGAAAGAACTTTGAAAAAATTATGTTAAGCAAAAGAAGCCAGCTACAAGGCTGTATAAGTTTGTTTATAGAAAATATACAGAATCTGGCAAATTAATGGATACAGAAAGTAGGCTACTGGATTAACTGCTAATGTGTATGAAATTTATTTTGGGTTGATCAGAATATTCTGGAATTAGGTAGTTGTGAAGGTTGCAAAACTTTGTGAACACACTAAAAAGGCTGAATTGTATGATTAATTAGATGAATTTTGTCTAGATTATATCTCAATAAAAAGGCATAAACATATTAAAATGTATAGACAGAGAACACCACACAGATACAAAGCCAAATAAAACTAGAATTGCAGTATCTGTACCAGAGTAGACTTCAGAAGAAGAAATATTATTAGACATAAAGTAAATATTTTAAAATGACAAAGTATACATTATCTAACAAACATAAAATGCTAATGTTTATCTTCACAAAAGAATTTCTAACATGTGAAAAAAGAAATGAAAGAAGAAACAAACAATGAATAAATATATTTCAACATCCAACACTACTTTTTAGGTAACTAATAAAAGTTGGCAGAAAAATGGCAATGTATAGGTGAGCTGAAAAACAATATTTATCAAGTTACTTTATTGCCTAATGGAATATTCTACCCAACAGCAGAATATACATTTTTCTCAAGTGTGCATGGAACAGTCACCAAAACAGCTTACATAGCTGGACACATAAAAAACCCTTTTACAAATTTAAAGGAATACAAATAATACAAAGAATTTTCTCAGATCATACAATTTAAGATATAACTAAATATATTGAAAATGCCAAAACTTTTCAATATTTGGAAAATGTAATAATCATAAATAGTACATGTGTCAATGATAGAATCTCTAAAAAAATCTAAAATACAGTCTGAATTGAATAAAATATGAAACACTGCACATAAAAATTGTCAGAAGCACCCAAAGTAGTGCATAGAGATACATATATAGCATCAAATGCTTATATAAGTATAGACAAAAGTTCTTACTTAAATCAGTAATGTACATTTCCACAGTACTTATCATGAGTAAAAAGAGCAAAATAAAACAAATCAAGCAGAAAGAAGGGTATAAGTTTAATAGTACAAGGCAGTGAAACTGAAAACAGAAAAACAGTAGAGAACACCAATGAATCCAGATATTACTCTTTTTAACAAAAAGTTAATAAAAGTGATACAACTTCAGTCAAATTGAACAAGAATGAAAAAAGAAATATTATCCGAGATCCCCAAATCATTAAAAAGATAACTAGGGGTTAATATAAAGTATATATGCACACAAATTCCATAATTTAACTGAAATAAACCAATCTCAAAATTTAAAAAAAGTAGATAACCATGATGGTATGATCACTCACCTAGAGCTAGACATCCAGGAGTGCAAAGTTAGGTGGGCCTTAGGATGAATCACTATGAATAAAGCTAGGGCAGGTGATGGAATTCCAGCTGAGCTATTTCAAATCTTAAAAGATGATGCTGTTAAAGTGCTGCACTCAATATGCCAGCAAATTTGAAAAACTCAGCACTGGCCACAGGACTGGAAAATGTCCATTTTCATTCTAATTCCAAAGAAGGGCAATGCCAAAGAATGTTCAAACTGCAACACAATTGTGCTCATCTCACACCTTAGCAAAATAATGCTCAAAATTCTCCAAGGTAGACTTCAATAGTATGTGAACCAAGAACTCCTAGATGTTCAAACTGGATTTAGAAAACTCAGAGGAACCAGAGATCAAATTGCCAACATCCACTGGATCATGGAAAAGTCAAGAGAATTCCAGAAAAACATCTACTTCTGCTTCATTGACTATGCTAAATCCTCTGACTGTGTGGATCACAACAAACCATGGAAAATTCTTAAAGAGATGGAAGTGCCACATCACCTTACCAGTCTCCCAAGAAACCTGTATGCAGGTCAAGAAGAAAAAGTTAGAACTAGACATGGAAAAAGGGATGGTTCAAGATTGGGAAAAGAGTACATCAAGTCTGCATTTTGTTACCCTGCTTATTTAATTTATATGCAGAGTGCATCATGAGAAATGCCATGCTGGATGAATCACAAGCTGCAATCAAGACTCCTGGGAGAAATATCAGTAACCTCAAATATGCAGTTGTTACCACTATCCTGGCAGAAAGTGAAAACAATGGTCTCTTATTGAAGGTGAAAGAGGAAAGTGGAAAAGATAGCTTAAAACTCAACATTCAAAAACTAATATCATGACATCCAGTCCCATTACTTCATGGTGAATATTAATAGAAGGGGTAAAAGTGGCATAACACATTGTGTTTTCTTGGGCTCCAAAATCATTGCAGCCATGAAATTAAAAGATATGCTCCTTGGAAGAAAAGCTATGACCAACCTATACAGCATATTAAAAAGCAGAGACATCACTTTGGTAACAAAGGTCCATATAGTCAAAGCTATGGTTTCTCCCGTAGTCATGTATGGATGTAAGAGTTGGCCCAAAAAGGAGGTTGAACACCAAAAAATTGATGCTTTCCAATTGTGGTGACTCTTGAGAATCCCTTGAACAGCAAGGAGACCAAACCAGCCAATCCTAAAGGAAATCAACCCTGAATATTCATCAGAAGGACTGTTGCTGAAGGTCCAATACTTTGTCCACCTGATGTGAAGAGCTGACTCATTGGAAAACAACCCTGAGGCTGGGAAAGATCGAAGGCAAAAGAAGAAGGAGGTGGCAGGAGATGAGATGGTTAGATAGCATTGCTCAATGGATATGAAATTGAGTGAACTCTGAGAGACAGTGGAGGACAGAGGAAACACGTCCATGGGTCCCAAAGAGTCAGACACAGCTTAGCAACTGAACAACAACAACATTTCTGTATAGCAAAAAAAAAAAAAAAAAAACCGACAAAGAAACAACCTATGTGATGGGAAAATATTTGCACATATGTGTATATAGTCTATATATATTGATATACACATAATTAAGTTTACCTCTTTCTTAAGGCTCAACAGTAGTTGATTGCATATTGTGGCAAAATGGATAAAACTGGATATCATTACACCAACTGAAATAAGTCAGACACAGAGAGACAAATACTGTTTATTCTCACCTAGATGTGGAATATACAAAAGTAAGACTAAGAAGCAGAGAGTAGGATGTTGCTTACCAGGGTCTAGAGGGTGAAAAAAATGGGGAAAA
This sequence comes from Bos indicus, assembly GCF_029378745.1. NCBI lineage: Eukaryota > Metazoa > Chordata > Mammalia > Artiodactyla > Bovidae > Bos > Bos indicus. The sequence continues at coordinate 7,859,102 of NC_091771.1, forward strand.
TATTGGTCAAAGGGCAAAAAGAAAAAAAAAAGTCAAGTATGTAATAGGAAAATATTGGCAAGCCAAGTATCTCTTTAGCAGTTCATATTCAAAATAAATAAGCAACAACAACAGACAGGAAAACAAACAACCTGATTTAAAAATGGGCATACAACCTAAATACATATTTTTTGGTTAATATCTAAAATAAATGTATTTTAGCAAAATATATTTAGTAACATACAGAAAAGATTTAGATACACAGGAGGAACTTCTGAAGATATGATGTACTACATCATGATGACTGTCATTAACCACGCTTCATTGTACACGTGAAATTGGCTGAGTAGAACTTAATTGTTCTCACAAAAAAGGTACTATGGAAACTGATGGATATTTTAACTAGCTTGAATGTTGTAAACATTTTACAATGTATATGTATGTAAGAACATCACATTGTATACCTTAAGTATATTCAATTTTTGCCTATACCACAATAAAGCTGGGGAAAAGAAATGTAATCTTTTTAAAGAAAGTGAATTTGTAATTATATCTTTCAATAAATAAAGCATCAGATATAAGATGTTTCCTGGGTAAATTGTATCAAACATTAAAAAAAATACCAAAGTAATACCATCTCTTCCTGAAAAAGAACAGGAGGGAACACTGCCCAACTCATTGTGCATCCAGTATTATCTGAATAACCAAATTAATAAAGACATTACAAGAAACACAAGCTACAGATCAATAACCCTCATGAGTATGAATGCCAAATTATTCACCAGTCTTTAGCCAAATATATATAAAACATACAGAAAAGAAACTACATCATGACAAGTAGGGTTTATTCCAGAATTTCAAACTTGTTCAGTAATCAAAGGAGATTGAGATTGACACACATGCTCTATTGATACTATGTACATAGATAACTAATATGAACATACCACAGGGAACTATACTTAAGGCCCTGTGGTGACCTGAATGGGGAGGAAACCCAAAAGGGAGGAGATATATGTATTCATATGCCTGATTCATTATGCTGTAGAGTAGAAACTAACACATTGTAAAGCAACTATACTCCAATAAAAAAGGAAAACAACTAGTGCAAACTATCATATCAACAACTTAAAGGAAAAGCACTTGATCATCTCAAGAAACACAGAAAAAGCATTTGACACACTTAACGTTCATCCATGGTATTTCTATGTATTTGTGTACTCTTCTTCATGTGCTCAGTCACCCTCTCATGTCTGACTCTGTGTGACTCTATGAACTGTAGCTCGCCAGGTTCCTCTGTCCATGGAATTCTCCAGGCAAGAATACTGGAGGGCTTGGCATTTCCACTCGAGGGCATCTTCCTGACCCAGGGATCAAACCTGCATCTCTTGCAATTCTTGCATTGGCAGGTGAATCCTCTACCTGCTGACCCATGTATTTGACAGCTATTCAATAAATCCATGTTGGTTGAATAAATTAAAATGCTCAATAAAGCCACAACAATGGGAGGAAAATAAACAACTTTAAAGCCATAATATTGATTTTAGAGTTATGACAAAGTGTAAAATGAACCCACAGGAGCCAAAGGAGAGAGATTTTTTTGAAGGAAGATGACCAAGAGTAGGGAGTTGCTGATGTCCTTAATTATGAGAACTGAAGAAAACATACTTGAAAATTAGGAAGTCCATGCTTGTCCTCATAATACAAATTAAACAGAACCTAAAAGAGAGGTATTGTGTGTGTGTGTGTGTGCGTGTGTGTGTGTGTGTGTGTGTGTATATATTCCTCTTCCCTCAGAGGAAGAGATGGAAAGATTTTATACCTGATAGTTTTTATTCAATGTGAGGAAGCAAAATAGACCTAGAGGCAATAAGAAAATAAACATTGAGATAATTTTAAATATGTTAAATATTTTAGAATCTCCAAACATCTTAGGGGAAAAATCATATCATGATTAAAAGCAGGCCACTTTAGAAAGTTCTGTAAAATTTTCTGGCAATGGCTTACAGCTCAAAAAAAACATAGTGATGTCTTCTTTGGAGAAATGTCTATTTAGATCTTTGGCCCATTTTTTGATTGGGTCATTTATTTTTCTGGAGTTGAGCTGTAGGAGTTGCTTGTAAATTTTTGAGATTAGTTGTTTGTCAGTTGCTTCATTTGCTATTATTTTCTCCCATTCTGAAGGCTGTCTTTTCACCTTGCTAATAGTTTCCTTTGATGTGCAGAAGCTTTTAAGTGTAATTAGGTCCCATTTGTTTATTTTTGCTTTTATTTCCAATATTCTGGGAGGTGGGTCATAGAGGATCCTGCTGTGATGTATGTCAGAGAGTGTTTTGCCTGTGTTCTCCTCTAGGAGTTTTATAGTTTCTATTATACAGAGTGAAGTAAGCCAGAAGGAAAAACACCAATACAGTATACTAACGCATATATATGGAATTTAGAAAGATGGTAACGATAACCCTGTATACGAGACAACAAAAGAGACACTGACGTATAGAACAGTCTTATGGACTTTGTGGGAGAGGGAGAGGGTGGGAAGATTTGGGAGAATGGCATTGAAACATGTAAAATATCATGTATGAAACGAGATGCCAGTCCAGGTTCAATGCACGATACTGGATGCTTGGAGCTAGTGCACTGGGACGACCCAGAGGGATGGTATGGGGAGGGAAGAGGGAGGAGGGTTCAGGATGGGGAACACATGTATACCTGTGGTGGATTCATTTTGATATTTGGCAAAACTAATACAATTATGTAAATTTTAAAAATAAAATAAAATTAATAAAAAAAACAAAACAAAAAACATAGTGATGTAACATCTGATCTAGTGTGTTTATTTTTGTAAAGAAAGACTTAAAAAATTGAAAGTGTGTATAGCATCTTGATATCTAGAAAAATCAGTTTAGGAAAAATAATTTTAGTTCCAGTTCTTCAAAACAGAAAAATGATTAATTGTATACACATTAGTTTTAAGACTGAAACAAAAGCAGTGTACATTGTGAATAATACATTTGGAGGGGAGAGAGAAATTTCACTTGTTGATCCATTATCTTTCATGTCTGAATAGCCATTTATTGAAAAATTAAATAATTTTTAATATTTAAATTAATAAATTTATTTAATTAAATAAAATTGACGCCATACCAAATGAATTTTGCAGGACATATATCTCTAGTGAAACCGAAGACATCAGTGAATTAAATGGAATCAGTGTTCAATTTAATAAAACAACAGAGAATTTACTAATCTTTAAGTAAAGTTAGTTATTTTGGAATAAAAGTACATGAGAAAAAGCTATGTATCTGCATGATAATACTAAGAAAACTAAATTCAGACTTAAAAATGAATTAATAAAATTACTCTTCATGTATGTTACTATATACATTCATGTAAACTCAGAAATAATTTTGTTTTCATTCCATGAAAAAAATGAAAGCTCTTGTCTTATCTACTCTTTTGAAACGTGTCCTTTGCCTTATTATAATGGTGATGGACTATTTAACACCATCCTCACAACTCAGCCATGTTCTAGCCTTAGCCTAGCAGCATTCATAATGAAGGATAATTAAGATAATATTGGAATGTATCACCAACAAGACAACCCACAGCTTTGTTATCATACTTAATCAATGCATCAGCTAGGGAATAGAGACCGTATAATGTCACATAACTGATTCAGGAATTCTTCATGTAGTGATAAATCATCCTCTTTCTAAAGCATTACCTTGTTAGTTAGCAGCTAAAATGGTCCCTATGTTAATATCTCACACTCAATTCTGTAGCCTTTCATTTCACTGACTTCAGCTTTTATTTTTTTTTAATTGGAGGCTAATTACTTTATAATATTGTAGTGGTTTTTGCCATATATTGACATGAATCAGCCATGGATGTACATGTGTCCCCCATCCTGGCTTCAGTTATGATTGAGCAAAGGACTATTGATTCAGACCCCAAAGGCTAAGGTAATAACTTTTCATAGACCTTATAACTAATTGCCTTGCCCCAATTCGTTACAATATACCACTCAAATTTTGTAATAAATATTTATTCAGTTGAACACAATGAACTGTGTTTTCATGCTGGCCAGTATTTTAAAGCTATAGAGTTAGACCAATGCGGTTCTACATATTTCTTTGAGGCTCCTATAATAGCATAAATTCTTAATCAAATCAATATCACAGACTTCTAGAGACATTTGGCTCTTTAAGTTTTGACAGTGCATATTCCAGATCAAAGAAACGCAGATTTTAGTCTACTTTTATTTGGAATATCTGTATATTGATTATATATGACAACCTCAACCATGTTTACAGGTAAGCTTAGAAATGATGTAAAACTGTTAAGCAAGTCTGTAGAAATTTATTTCTTAAGGCCTTTTCGATAAAACACAAACAACAACAAAATATAACTTTATTCCAAATGTTACCTCATTCTGATTTGATCTCAGTCATATAGAGTAACAATGTTTCGAGTTGTCCCAATGTTCAGCAATAGGAATATTGTTGGGAAAAGAAAGTCCAATTTCTTAGACTAATACCAAGGTCAAATAACTTCCTTAAACCTTCTAAAGTAATACACTCCAAACACCAGTGGTTTAAATCAGCACAGGTATATTTCTTGCTTATGCTACCTGCCCAACAGGTTTGCCTAGGATTTTATCCCATAATCTTGATTTTCTAAGAAAACAATAAAATTAGATTACTTATAATATTGATAATTTTAACCAATGGTACATGAGATTTTTTTTTTTTTTTTTTTTTGTCAATGTAGCAATAAAGTTTCCATCATCTTACAAACTTTCCCTTGTTCTCTTCTCCCAGGCTATAACCATTTCCTTAGAATACATGCAGGTTGGGAATAAAATGAAATGGACCTATTTACCACTCATCTGCCATTAATTTCCTGCCGCTGGAAAGTGGTCATTTATAAAGCTACAGTTTTCTAAATCATCAGCACTATTCTTCCTGGAGTTGCCAAAAGCAGCCTTTGAATTCAAAGACCATCTAGTAAAATCTTGCTTAGCTCAAAATAAGCCTGAGGATGTTCCACCAAGCATAGAGTCAGCGAGCTAAATCATTTACTATAATCCACAACAAAGATGCTATTAGATAGAAAAGCAACTGACTTGGAAATGGTTTTTTATGAGCAAGAGCAGCAGTAAGGTAAGGGCAAATAAATGAGAATGCAGGCACACCGGTTCACAGAACCAACGCGGTGAGGACACTGGGATGTGTTATAGGGAACCAGCAATGCTCACTTTCAAAGCACAAAAATTGGAATATTGCCTGAAAATACTATCATTATCTAAAAACAACTTATGTGCTACTTCACTAGCAATAAGAATTATTGGTATTATTTAAAATGGCAGCACACATAGTAACTTATGTACTGAAATGCCTGAGCATGAAGCTTTCTCGCTTGTGTGGCCTTGCTATAAAATTGATGCAAAACTGATTTTCATAGTTGACAGGTTATTATAAAGAAAGAAAGGTACATTTCCATTTTCAGCAAGTGTAGCGTATGAAAATCATGATACACCCTGGTGGTACAAATAATGCCTATCGTGTGATTGATAAAATAAACACTATTGTTAATAAATACATAAATCAGTGTTGTTATTTGTGAGTCCAGGAGAAAGAGAAAATCTGACACGTTTTGTTATGCACAATAACACAAAAGACTGACTTCTGGAGAGACGATATAAAACAGTGACGAAGAGGCAGATTTGGAATCAGAAAGCCTATGTTTGAAGTCAGAGGCTTTCTACTAATTAGGAAACAAATTCATGAATGTTACCTCTTCCAGCCTCAGAGTCTCCATCTGATAAAAGGAATATTACTATCTTGTTCACCATAAATGGATGTTAAGTAAAATATATTTCATAAGATAAATAGAACACTGCTATTTATCCATGCTATTAACAATGCTATTCACCAGCACAATGCTTGATGAAAAGTTAATGGTATTTTTAATAGAAGAGTATGAATAAACGATCAGTCAAGTGGCAATCAACAAGCCTAGGTTTATGCCAGTTAGATCACTGATTCAATGTCTTGGCCTTTTTACTTACCTCCAAATCTTTTGTTTTCATTATCTGTTAGCTATGAGAGGAGAGGAGAGGAGGTGGATAAGCACATTCATTCATATATGCACTTATCCTTTCATTCATTCATTCTCTTACTGAGCACTTCCTATGAGCTAAGCACAGAGCACAATAGATGCAAAGATGAGTAAGTCAGTCTCTCTCAACCAGATATTTACTGTTTAGTGGGGGAGGCAGAGAAGCAAACGGAGCAAGTACCATGTATCAGGGGTCACCACTTTAAAAGTACAGCTGAACACAGAGAGGAGATAAATTAAAGCTGCCAGGAAAAGTCAGAGCTTGTTAAACCTGTAAATATTATGTACATTCCATCTTGAAAAATAATTTTTTACTATAATTTAAGAAGAAGTTGAACTACTTTCCAGAAGGATGAACAGATGCAAAATCAAGGATGAAAAAATGACACATTTAAATTAGAAGGGCAAAAGATAGTGAACTCAGTGACACAGTTGGGGAAGTGGGCAAATTCAGTGTAGTCTTAAGGTTTTGGAGAAGGGAAGGGCAACTCACTGCAATATTCTTGCCTGGAGAATTCCGTGGAGAGAAGAGCCTGGTGGGCTACAATCCATTGGGTCACAAACAGTTGGACATGACTGAGTGACAAACACACTGGAGGTCTTATTTAAGGAGGCAATGTGCAAAGCTTTATCACAATTTCTGGATATCAGCTTCAAATTGAAGTTTGTATAACTTAGAAAAGCCCTGCATGAAATGTTTGGATGTGAAATATATCAGAGCTAAGTTCTGGGTGTGAGACTTCAAACAGGAAGGGATTACAGAGGGTGATAGTGTTCTCAACTGTGTCAATCTTTTGGAAAGACTCCAAGGCTTGAACAAATGTTGAGTCAATACAGGAAAATGGACATTTGCAAAATGTTTCAAAGAGAAACAGTAGTAAGAAGGACAGGCACAATTAAGGAGGCTAAATTATCTCAAAATCCACCAGACAGGTGAACATGAGACATCCAGTTCACATCGTAGACCTGGAAGACAGACTGTAAAAAAGAGGTTCACCTTCTAAGTGATGGCATGTTTACCAGTAACTGTAGCCAGACTATAAACATCAAGAAAAATGGTAAACACACAGATCTGCTTTTCAAAATTAACTCTGAAATTTTCTCTTAGACCACAGACTTTTATCTTTTTCCCCAAAACAGATAACTCAAACCTAAAATAGTTTACTTTATCTCAAAAAAGTACTATATTTAAAATAAGAGGTAGGTGGGTAAAATATTTGTATTATTAAGCTCCCCATTCTACTAGAAATGCATGAGGATTGACTTTGTAAATCTGTTCTGAATAAGTTCTTGTTTAAAATGTAGACTGTCACTTTTTCTTTTTCACTTCATCATCTACAAATCAAAATCAAGACAGATTCTGCTCATTGTCTGAGATCCCAATTACCACTCATTCTCTTATTCGAAGGGAACATGATTGTGATACTTAGCTGTCTTTGGTATTACCATGCAGGAGGGAAGGTGAATTATTCTGAGATGATCCTTAGAAAGGATGAACATTTATAATACACATCTCTTATGACATTCTGAGAATCCCAACACATCAGAACTGGGTATTTTTGAACCTTAGAGAAAGGAGGTTGTGCTTTTGATATGCAAAAATACAGAGTCTCTTCTTTGAAGTGTGTGATGATTACTGCAGCCTCATGCTGACTAAACAACTCACTGGAAAACCATAATATTCCACATTTTAAATCCCATGTGTCATTGACAATAATCATACACTAGGTTTCAGGTAAATGAAAGCTATTATTCAACATAAAAATACTATTCCTTATCTTCTTCTTTCTCTAATACTATACTAATAATAACTCCCAATGAAATCATCAGTGTATTTTTATCTTGGTCCTTATCACTAAATAAATTAAAAAATTACCTGTAATTTCTTATTTTACATGACTTTTCCTTTTAAAAACCCTAAGCAATACATTTTATTAAAAATAAAATTTTATTTATTTAAAATACATAAAATTTATTTATTTAAAAATAAATAAAATTTATTGACATGCTCCTCTGCTGGCAATACCAAATTCCTGGGGAAGAGATTTGTGTCATAGAATGTCTTGCTAGTATTAGTCCTAAGGGAACAGCCTATTGCTGATATTTTAGGAATGTAACCAAACATACTATTAATATTATCAATATTGGGAGAAAGTTTGGGGTCAGGAGAGGAGCAAAGCTAAACAAAATCTCCACACACACATGTGCACACATGCTCACATATATGTTTGCAACCATGAATCATCTTCCTAGAGCATTTTATATATTAGCCCAATCCCTAATTCAGTTTGGGGTCATATTGTACTTTGACTTGTTTTTTTTTTTTTTAATTATTAACCTTGAATCAAATAACATGTGTATTTTTACTCACCATAGCATCAGTTCTTATGCACTCTTCCTTCCTATCAATTATTACTCACGATCCCCCTGTGCTACAAGGTAAGTCCAGTGAGTTTTCCATGTGTTGCTAGATTCCATTTCTTGTCCCTTATCCAAGGATATCAAAACACCACAGTAACAATTTTTTAATCTCTCTGTTTCGCTATTGATTTTACCTATTCCATCCATCAGCATGAAAGCACACTGCTATGTTTGCAATATTTAAAGAGCCAGGAGACAACATCAAAGGCAAAACTTCTCTTGACATCTCTACCTTCTTCAACTTCTTCCCTGTTTCCCTATTTACAATCACAAAAATCTTCAGAATTTTTTTTTTTACTCACTTTTTTCAATTTTTCTTCTTATTCTATTTTGACCTTTTGCAATGGTCTTCACAATATTAAACCCAGTGGTCAAATGTCAGTTCTCTTCTTACTGAACTATCAGCAACATTATTCTTTCTCAGAGATGTTTTTTGGTCTTCCTCCTAGATTTCAGGCTGCTTTGTTTATTGTATTTTTTCATCAATTCTTATAACCTGAGGCCTTTAAATTTGAGATTATCCAGGCCACAGTACTCAAAGATCTCTTTTCTTCATCGTGGTTGGCTTGGTAATCTCTTCCTGGGTCATGCCTTAAATCACTAAGTGAAAAATGAATATTTGTACATTATTATCCCCAGTGTAGATTTCTCTTAGGTGCTGATTCCACAGCAACCACAGACTGAAAAAATACTACTTATGGTTTAGATAAGAGGAGGAATAAAAAGTAACCATTGGAATAAAAAGATTTGTGTTATTTTAGTGTATATGTGGATTTGAAATCCTGTTAAGAATAAATTCAACAGAAAAAAAAGGAAGAAAAAATTTGAGACAGAAAACACTGAGAAATATATCAAGGATATTTTTCTTTCTTTCTTTCTTTTTTTTTAAATTAAGAGGAGTAGAGAAAAAGAGTAATACCTGCATAAGGGGGCTTTATGTTGAGAAATATTTCAAAGTGACTGACCCAGTGCATATGTAAAATTGCCATATATCTTAATTTGAAAAATTTATAGAATTTAGAGAACACCTGGGGTCAAACATAGAAGATATAAGTGTGTATGTGTATGTGTGTGTGTGTGTGTGTGTGTGTATGCGTGCATGCATGCTAAGTCACTTCAGTCATGTCAGACTCTTTGCCACCCTATGGGCTGTAGCACACCAGGCTCTTCTGTCCATGGCATTCCCCAAGCAAGAATACTGGAGTGGGTTGCCATGCCATCCTCCGGGGGATCTTCCTGATTCAGGGAGATATTGGGCTTCCCAGGTTTCTCTAGTGGTAAAGAGCCTGACTGCAAATACAGGAGTCATAAGAGATGTGGGTTTGACCCCTGGAAATATTTCAAGGACTGATGCTGAAGCTGAAGTGACAATCTTTTTGTCACTTTATGAAAAGAGCTGACTCATTGGAAAAGGCTTTGATGCTGGAAAAGATTGAAGGCAAAAGGAGAAGGGGTCGGCAGAGATTTGAATTGTTTTACCAAAAATAATGGTAGATACATAATACTCTGTCTCTTCATTCTCATTTATTCAATTAAATTAAAGCTGCTAAGCAAGGATATACTAAACAGTATAATTTTTTTTTTCTGGAAATCATTTCTTGTCAATAGTTGTGAAGACTTTAAATATAATTGGTTGATAATATATATATATATATATATATATATATATTCAAATAACTATTCAGGGTTGATTTCCTTTATTATTGACTGGTTTGATCTCCTTTCAGCCCAAGGAACTCTCAAGAGTCTTCTCCAACACCACAATTCAAAAGCACTAGTTCTTCAGCTCTCAATCTACTTTATGGTCCAGCTCTTACATTTGTACATGATTACTGGAAAAACCATAACTTTACATATATTGACATTTGTTGGCAAAGTGATGTCTTTGTTTTTTTAATACACTACTTGGATTTGTCATAGCTTTTCTTCCAAGGAGCAAGTGTCTTTTATTTCATGGCTGCAGCCAATGTTCACAGTGATCTTGAATCCCAGGAGAATAAAATCTATTTCCACTTTTTCCCCTTCTACTTGCCATGAAGTGATCGAACTGCATGCTGTGATCTTAGTGTTTTTTTTTTTTTCTTTTTTAATTGAGTTAAAAGTCAGCTTTTTCACTCTCCCTTTCACCCTCATCAAGAGAGTCTTTTTTTTTGAAATTTTATTTTATTTTTAAACTTTACGTAATTGTATTAGTCTTTAGTTACACTTCACTTTCTTCCATTTTTAAAGTATCAACTGCATATCTGAGGTTGTTGATATTTCTCCCAGCAGTCTTGATTCCAGATTATAATTCAGTCAGGCCAGCTCTTCTCATGATGTACCCTGCATATAAGTTAAACAAACAGGGTCAGAATATACAGCCTTGTTGTACTGCTTTCCCAGTTTAGAACCAGTCGGTTGTTACATGTAAGGTTCTAACTGTTTCTCCTTACCCGCGTGCAGATTTCTCAGGAGACAGGTATGGTGGTCTGATATTCCCATCTCTATAAATTTCCCACAACTTCTTGTGATCCACCCAGTAGCATAGTCAATGAAGCAGAAGTTGATGTTGTTGTTGTTGTTTTCTGGAATTCATTTGCTTTTTCTCTGGCCCAATAGATACTGGCAATTTGATCCCTGATTCTTCTGCCTTTTCTAAACCCAGCTTGTTCATCTTGAAGTTTTCAATTCACATAGTGCTGATGCCTAGCTGAAGGATTTTGAGCTTAACCTTACTAGGATGCAAAATGAGTGCAATTTTCTGGTAGTTGAGCATTCTTTGGCACTGCCCTTCTTTGAGATTGGAGTAAAAACTGAATTTTCCAGTCCTGTGGCCACTGCTGTTTTCCAAATTTGCTTACATATTAAGTGCAACACTTTAACAGCATCATATTTTATGAGTCTAAATAGCTCTCATGGAATTCCATCACTAACACTAACTTTGTTTGCAATAATGCTTCCTAAGGCCCATTTGACTTCACACACTAAGATGTTTGGCTGTACGTCATTGACCACATCATCATGGTTATCCTAGTAATTGAGGCATTTTTGTATAGTTCTTCTGTGTATTCTTGTCACCTCTTCTTAATCTTAATGTCTCTGCTTTTCTTAGGTCCTTACTACTTCTTTATTTATCATGCCAATCCTTGCATGAAATGTTCTTTTGATTTCTCCAATTTTCTTGAGGAGATCTCTAGTCTTTATAATTCTATCATTTTCCTTCGTGTCTTCATTTAAGAACGTTCATAGCTCAGTTGGTAACAAATCGCCTGCAGTGCAAGAGACCCTGGTTCGATCCCTGGGCTGTGAAGATCCCCTGGAGAAAGGAAAGGCTACCCACTCCAGTATTCTGGCCTGGAGAATTCCATGGACTGAATAGGCCATGGGGTCGCAAAGAGTCGGACAGGACTGAGTGACTTTCAGTTTCACTTTCTTAGCTCTCTTTGCTATTCTCTGGATCTCAGCATTCAGTTGTGTATATCTTTCCTTTTCTCTGTTGCTTTTCTCTTCTCTCCTTTACTCAGCTATTTGTAAAGCCTCCTCAGATAGCCACTTTGCCTTCTTGCATTTATTTTTCTTTGAGATGGTTTTGGTCACTGTCTCCTGTACAATGTTATGACTCTCTGTTTACAGTTCTTAAGCCACTCTGTCTACCAGATCTAATCCCTTAAATCTATTCATCACCTTCACTGTATAATCACAAAGTCTTTGATTTAACTCATATCTGAATAACATAATGATTTCCCCTAGTTTCTTCAATTCAAGCCTCAATTTTGAAATAAAGAGCTCATGATCTGACCCAGTCGGTTCTAGGTTTTGTTTTTGCTGACTGTATAGAGCTTCTCCATTCTCAGTTACAAAGAAAATAATAAATTCAATATTAACCATCTGGTGATGTCCATGCTTAGAGTTGTCTCTTATGCTTTTGGAAGATGATGTTTGCTATGACAAGGGTTTTCTCTTGAGAAAACTCTGTTAGCCTTTGCCTTATTTCATTTTGTGCTCCAAGGTCAAACTTGCCTGTTATTCCAGGTATCTCTTGACTGCCCGCTTTTGCATTTCAACTCCCTATAATGAAAAGGACTTTTTTTTTTTTTTTTTTTTAGTGTTAGTTCTAGAAGGGTTTGTGTAGGTCTACATAGAACTCTTCAACTTCTCTGACCTTAGTGGTTGGGGCATAGGCTTGGATTAATATGATATTGAATGGTTTGCTTTGGAAATGAACCACAATTTTGAGATTGCATCCAAATACTGCACTTCAGGCTTGTTGACTATGAAGGCTACTCCATTTCTTCTAATGGCTTCTTGCCCACAGTAGTAGGTATAGTGGTCATGTGAATTAAATTCACCCATTCCCATCCATTTTAGGTCACTGATTCCTAAGATGTCAATGTTCACTCTTGTCATCTTCTGCTTGACCATGCCCAGTTTACCTTAATTCATGGACCTAACATTCTAGGTTCTCATGCAATATTGTTCTTTACAGCATTGGACTTTGCTTTCACCACCAGACACATCCACAACTGAGTATCATTTCCACTTTGGCCCAGCCACTTCATTCTTTCTGGGGCTAATAATAATTGCCCTGGTAGCATATTAGACATCATCAGACCTGGGGGGCTCATCTTCTGGTGTTGTATCTTTTTGGCCTTTTCATATTGTTCATGGGGTCCTCACAGCAATAAAAGTGGAGTGGTTTGTCTTTCCCTCCTGCAGTGGACCACGTTTTGTCAGAACTCTTCACTATGACCCATCCATCTTGAGTGGCCATGCATGACATGGCATGGCTCATAGTTCACTGAGTTATGGAAGCCCCTTCTCCACACTTCTTTAGATTTTTCCAAATGCTTTATTTTATATATTTATTTAAAAGTTGTAATTATCATAAAATATTAATATATGCATTTTTAGAAACAGAATGTAATGTAGCAAATCATGAAGGACATGAAATTCAGACTTGATAGGGATAAAAAGGAAAAGAGTGTATATGAAATAATCCAATTAGCAAAGGCCACTTCTATCCTCTAACTGCCCTTAAGGTCACAATGACCAATTGTACAATCTATCACATTTGAGAAATTACTTTCACATATATAATCTTAATTGATCTTTCAAATAATTCAGTGAGTAGATTGTAATCTCTATTTTGCAAATAACATTTTCAATGTTCCTTTTAGTCACAAAGTTAGTGTTTTTAGGGTTAAATTCAATTATTTTAATCTTAGGGCTCTTTTTGCTAATATTACTAATGATTAAACTTGGTTCTTATCTGGATTAGAAAGTTTCAAAGTTGTATTAATAAGAAGCTATCATGGTTTTCTTTATTTTTTCTTCTTTGGATTAGATGCTGTATCTGATTCTGTGTTTCTAAAAATTCAAAAGTACTCATGAGCAATTACAGAAAATGTAGATTTCAAATAGGGCAAACAATACACATTAAACAGACACAGAGGTTTTGTTGTACAAAATAACCCAGAAATTTGTGCTAAGATAATCAAGATTTAATTTATCCTAAATTTGTTTCAAGATAAATTTCACATTTAGGAGATGAAACATACTTTTATTTTGAGCTAGTCATTAGAAATAATATATAAACAACAAACAAAACAAAAATACAAACCCAATCATCAGTAGACAGGATTACCAAATCACTCAGCCTTGCACATTAGAGGAAAAACAAGCAAACAATCAAAAACTCAGCACAAGTTTCACCCTATATGAAACTTACACAAATCACTGGACCAACCCTTAGGAGGGCAGAAACCAAAAGGAAGAAAAAATTCAAACTTGAAGCATTGGAAAAAGAGAACTCAGAAACAATGTCAAAAAAAAAAAAAAAAGAAAAGAAAAGAAAGAAAGAAAAGAAAAGGCCAAGAAATACTACATAAATGAAGGAACAAACTAGAAAAACAAAAGTCTGAATAAATGAAGAGGAAATAAGCAAACTACCTGAAAAATTATTCAGAAAAATGATAGTAAAGATGATCAAAAACCTTGAAAACAAAATGTAGGAAATGAATCAATTAACAAATACATAGAATAAATAAAGAATAAACATAGACAAATAACACAATTACTGAAATTAAAAATACTCTAGAAGGAATCAGTAGCAGAATATCTGAAGCAGAAGAATGAATCAGTGAGCTGGAAGATAAAATGGTGGAAATAACTTCTGAAGAGCAGAATAATGTAAAAATAGTTAAATAACTGAGAATAGTCTCAGAGACCTCTGGGGCAATGTCAAATGAACCAATATTCAAGGTATAGGGGTCCCAGAAGAAGAGAAAATTAAAGGGTATGAGAAAATTTTTGAAGAGATTATAGTTGAAAATTTCACCAATACGGAAAAGGGAGACCTTTAGGATGATATCAAATGCACCAACATTTGAATTATAGTGGTCCCAGAAGAATGGAAAAATAAAGAGTATAAGAAAAATTTTGAAGAGATTATAGTTGAAAATTTCCCCAACAAGGAAAAGGAAATGGTCAATCAAATCCAAGAGGCCCAAAGAGTCCCATATAGGATAAACCCAAGGAGAAACATGCCAAGACACATACTAAGACTCAACACAAAGAAAGGATATTAAAAGCATCAAGGGAGAAGCAACAAGTAACATACATGGGAAACCCCATACACTTAACAGCTGATCTTTTAGCAAAAACTCTGCAGGCCACAAAGGAATGGCAGGATATGTTTAAAGTACTGAAGGGGAAAAATCTACAGCCAAGATTACAGTACCCAGCAAGGATCTCATTCAAAACTGGGGAAGAAATAAAAAGCTTTTCAGACAAGCAAAATTTAAGAGAATTCAGTACCACCAAACCAGTTTTACAACAAATGTTAAAGGTAATTATCTAGTCAAGAAATATAAGAGAAGAAAAAAAAGATCTATAAAATCAACCCCAATTAAGAAAATGGCAATAGGAAAATATATATCAATAATTACTTTAAATGTAAATGAAATAAATGTTCCAACCAAAAGACACAGACTGGCTAAATGGATACAAAAACAAGACCCATATATATGTTGTCTACAAGAAACCCAACTCAGACTCAAAAACACGTATAGACTGAAAGTGAGAGGATGGAAAAATATATTCCATGCATACCTGAATGAAAAGAAAGCTGGAGTACCAATCCTCATATCAGACAAAATAGACCTTAAAATAAAAAAGATTACAAGAGATAAGAAAGGACACTACATAGTGATCAAGGGATCAATCCAAGAGGAAGACATGACAATTGTAAATATCTATGCACCCAACACAGGAGTACCTTAATACATAACCAAACACTAACAGACATAAAGGAAGAAATTGACAGTAACACAAAAATAGTAGGAAACTTTAATACCCCACTCACACAAAAGAACAGATTGTCAAAGCAGAAAATGAATAAGGAGACACAAGCCTTAAATGATACATTAAATGAGATGGAGCTCATTGATATCTTTGGATATTCCATCTAAACGCAGAAGAATAAACCTTCTTCTCAAATGCACATGGAACATTCTCCAGGAAAGACCACATCTTGAATCACAAATCAAACCTCAATGAATTTAATAAAATTGAAATTCATATCAAGCATCTTCTCTGACCACAGTGCTATGAGACTAGATGCCGATTACAAGAAAGAAAGAAAAAAAAAAAACTGTAAGAAACACAAACACATGGAGAAAAAACAACATGTTTGTAAATAACTAACAGGTCACTGAAAAAAATCAAATGGGAAATAAAAAACTTCTAGAAACAAATTACAATGAAAACATGACAAATCAAAACCTGTGGGATGCAGCGAAGTAGTTCTAGGAGGTAAGTTTATAGAAATACAATCCTACCTTAAGAAACAAGAAAATCATTGAATAGACAACTTAACTTTACACCTAAAACAACTGGAAAAAGAAGAACAAAAAACTCAAAAATTAGTAGAATGAAAGAAATCAAAAAGATCTGTTCAGAAATAAATGAAAAAGAAATGAAAGAACCAACAGTAAAGATTAATAAAACTTAAAGCTGGTTTTTTGAGAAGATAAACAAAATTGACAAACATTTAGCCAGACTCAACAAGGAAAAAAGATAGAAGAATCAAATCAACAAAATTAAAAATTAAAAAGAAGAGGTTGCAACAAACAATGCAGAAATAAAAAGGATTATAAGAGACTATAATGAACAACTATAAAGCAATAAAATAGATAACCTGGAAGAAATGGACTGATTCTTAGAAAAGTTCAATCTTCCAAGACTGAACCAGGAAGAAATAGAAATTATGAACAACCCAATTACAAGCACTGAAATTGAAGCTGTGATCAAAACTCTCCCAAAACACAAAAGCCCAGGACCAGATGGCTTCACAGGAGAATTCTATCAAACATTTACAGAAAAGCTAATGCCTATGCTTCATGGGAAATAGATGGGGAAACACTGGAAACAGTGTCAGACTTTATTTTTCTGGGATCCAAAATCACTGCAGATGGTGACTGCAGCCATGAAATTAAAAGATGCTTACCCCTTGGAAGGAAAGTTATGACCAACCTAGATAGCATATTCAAAAGCAGAGACATTACTTTGCCAACAAAGGTTCGTCTAGTCAAAGCTATGGTTTTTCCTGTGGTCATGTATGGATGTGAGAGTTGGACTGTGAAGAAAGCTGAGCGCCGAAGAATTGATGCTTTTGAACTGTGGTGTTGGAGAAGACTCTTGAGAGTCTCTTGGACTGCAAGGAGATCCAACCAGTCCATTCTGAAGGAGATCAGCCCTAGGATTTCTTTGGAAGGAATGATACTGAAGCTGAAACTCCAGTACTTTGGCCACCTCATGCAAAGAGTTGACTCATTGGAAAAGACTCTGATGCTGGGAGGGATTGGGGGCAGGAGGAGAAGGGGACTACAGAGGATGAGATGGCTGGATGGCATCACTGACTCCATGGACGTGAGTCTCAGTGAACTCTGGGAGTTGGTGATGGGCAGGGAGGCCTGGCGTGCTGCGATTCATGGGGTCGCAAAGAGTCAGACACGACTGAGCGACTGATCTGATCTTATCTGATCTGATGCTTCTAAAACTCTTTCAAAAAATTTCAGAGGAAGGAACACTTCCAGCCTCATTCTATGAGGCCACCCTGATACCAAAACCAGGCAAAGACAACACAAAAAGAGAAAATTACAGGCCAATATCACTGATGAACATAGATGCGAAAATCCTCAACAAAATTTTTAGCATACAGTATTCAGTAACACATCAAAAATCTCATACACCATGATCAAGTTGGGTTTATTTCAGGGATTCAAGAATTCTCCATCAATGTAATAAACCATATCAAAAAATTGAAAGATAGAAATCATTTGATAATCTGAATAGATGCAGAAAAAGCCTTTGACAAAATTCAACAGCCATTTATGATTAAAACTCTTCAAAAAATGGGCATAGAAGGAAACTACTTCAACATAGTAAAGGCCATATATGATAAGCCTACAGCAAACATTACTCTCAATGGTGGAAAACTGAATGAATTTCCCTAAGATAAGGAGCAAGACAAAGGTGTCTACTTTCCACACCATTATTCAGCATAGTTCTGGAAGTCCTAGCTACAACAATCAGAGAAGAAAAAGAAATAAAAGAAATCCAGATCAGAAAAGAAGAAGTTCTCACTGTTTGCAGATGATATGATACAGTACATATAAAACCCTAAATATAGGGTCAGAAAATTACTAGAGCTAATCAGTGAATTTAGCAAAGTTGCAGGATACAAAATCAATACACAGAGATTACTTGCATTTCTATATACTAACAATGAAAAATCAAAAAGAGAAATTAAGGAATCAATCTCATTCACCATTGCAACAAAAAGAATTAAATATCTAGGAATAAACTTACCTAAGGAGACAAAAGAACTGTACACAAAAAATTATTAAGACACTGATGAAAGAAATCAAAGACGACATCCCATGTTCCTGGGTAGGAAGAATCAATATTGTGAAAATGACTATACTACCAAACACAATCTACAGATTCAATGTGATCCCTATCAAATTATGAATGGCACTTTTCACAGAAGTAGAAGAAAAAATTTCACAATTCATATGAAACACAGATGACCCCTGTAGAGACCACTCAACAAGAAGGGTTTCCAAAAGTGGGATATGGCAAGAGAATGAGAAACGAGACACAAGAATTCAGAGATAAGTGAGGATCAGGGGACCAACACCACTCCAAGGTGAAGGTGCCAAAACGGAATCCAAGCCAGCTTTATTATACTTTCAGTCGTGAATGAAAAATACGCAGGATTTACACTATAACTCATGTGCCCTTCAGGGCCAAAAAACAAAATGATCATTAACCATTGACTAATTAGGAAACAGTAATCAATAACAAATCAGTACCTAAGGCTAATATACTTATCTATAGATTTTCTACCAGATACGTAAAACATGTGACTCTGAGACACCAGTTGAGATACAGTCTGGGGTTTTCCGACCCCAGGATCATATCTTGTTTTCAAGATTATGAACTGTTCCCTCTAGACTTGTTCCAAGTCTCATGCCTTATAGCACCCAGTTTATTAATAATGATAAATTTCTTTTGCAGCCCTTGCAGGGGCCTGCTTTTCTTTTATTCTTCCTGTCTCCTACAACCCCAAATAGCCAAAGCAGTCTTGCGAAGGAAGAATGGAGCTGGAGGAATCAATCTTCCTGACTTCAGATTGTACTACAAAGCTACCGTCATCAAGACAGTATGGTCCTGGAACAAAACCAGAAATATAGACCAATGGAATGAGATAGAAAGCCCAGAAATAAGCCCATGCACTTATGAGTATCTTATTTTTGACAAATGAAGCAAGAATATATAATGGGGCAAAGACAGCCTCTTCAGTAAATGGTACTGGGAAAATTGGACAGTTACATGTAAAAGAATGAAATTAGAACAGTTCCTAACACTATACACAAAAGTAAACTCAAAATGGATTAAAGACCTAAATGAAGACCAGAAAGTATAAAAATCTTAGAGGAAAACAGAACACTCCATGATATAAATTAAAACAAGATCTTCTATAACCCACCTCCTAGAGTAAGAGTAATAAAAACAAAATTAAACAAGTGGAACCTGATTAAACTTAAAAGCTTTTGCACAGCAAAGGAAACTATAAGCAAGGTGAAAAGACAACCCTCGTAAATAAATTTATATATATAAACAAAGACAACCCTCAGAATGGGAGAAAATAATAGCAATTGAAGCAATTAACAAAGGATTATTTTCCAAAATACACAAGCAGCTCATATAACTCAATGCCAGAAAAACAAACAACCTAATCAAAAAGTGGGGAAAATACCTAAACAGACATTTTTCCAAAGAGTTACATATGGCTAACAAACACATGAAAAGATGCTCAACATAGCTCATTAATAGATAAATGCAAACCAAAAAAAAAAAAAAAAAAATACAATGATATATCACCTCATACCAGGCAGAATGGCCATCCTCAAAGAGTCTACAAGCAATAAATGCTGGAGAGGATGTGGATAAAAGGGAATGCTCTTGCACTGTTGGTGGGAATGTAAATTGATACAGCCACTATGGAAGACGGTATGGAGATTCCTTATAAAGCTAGGAATAAAACCAACATATGATCCAGCAATCCCACTTCTAGGCCTATACCCTGAGAAAACCAGAGTTGAAAAAGACACACGTATCCCATTGTTCACTGCAGCACTATTTACAATAGCTAGACCATGGAAGCAACCTAGATGTCCATCGACAGTTGAACAGATGAAGTCATTGTATGTATATACAATGGAATATTACTCAGCCATAAAAAGGAATATATTTTGAGTCAGTTCTGATGTGCTGGATGAACCCAGAACCTACTATACAGAATGAAGTGAGTCAGAAAGAGAAAGATTAATATCATATTCTAACACATACATATGGAATCTAGAAAAAGAATACTGAAAAATTTATTTACAGGGCAGCAATGGAGAAGCAGACATAGAGAACAGACTTATTGACATTGGGAGAGAGCAGGAGAGGGTGATATGTATGGGAAGAGTAACACTGAAATTTATACTACCATATGCAAAATGAATAGCCAATGGGAATTTGCTGTATGGCTCAGGAAACTCAAACAGGAGTTCTGCACCAATCTAGAGGGTTGGGATGTGGTGGGAGATGGGAGGGAGAGTCAAAAGGGAGGGGATATATGTATAGCTATAGTTGATTCATGCTGAGGTTTGACAGAAAACAGCAAAATACTGTAAAGAATTATCCTTTAATTAAAAAAAATGAAAACATTTTTGAAAAAAATATAATATTTCAGGATAAAATGGATAGGGAATGATTTTTGAATGAAAAAACTATTTTTTTAAAGTTTCTAAAGTTATCTATAAACATATTATGTGGCATCTTATACTTTCCCATATTTTTTGTAAAATCCAGTTTGTATCATATCTACAGAAAAAAGTATTTGGAAGGTTTCTTGTTTCAAAATGCTATCAATGCCCAAATAAGTATGTAAACATTTTAGATGTTAAATTGTAACATCAATAATAACTTTATTGACTAGTAACAAGTAATCATTTCCTTATATTACTTCTTTTTATCTCTTATATATTCCAACACTTAACTAAAACAGTACTAATGGATTTCTGAAGTTTACTTAATCTTTTATTGTAAATCATGATATTAATGTTCATTAATATTTATTAATTATTATAATCTCTATTAATATTTATTAATATTTTTGAATGGTAAGAATTTTTGCTGTTTAAAACTTTAAAAGTGATTCTATATTTATACAAATTTGTAATGATCCCTATTTAATAAAGAAATCCAAAAGTGTATGATTTCAAGGCTCACTCAGAATATTAAATTTTGCATGAAATCATTAAAATTAATTCTTTATAATTGAACCAGAAATGGAATATAGCAAATTTCTTTTCTAAATCAGGTCAAGTCAGTTTTTCATTAAAATTAATTGTTTAAAATCCTATGTATGCAGTACTTTCTTCTAAAAATTATTCAAGAATTATGAAAATATAGAGTTCTTTCATTTTCATTATTGAATTAATTCTGGCCATCTGGGGAAAACAACGTTGATCACAATCCCAAGTTTCTGAAGGCTATTTTCTTAATTGTTAACTATGGAGGCATGGAAAACTTGAATTGTTAAAACATGAAAAGCATTCTGAATCATGCACTAATAGTCTTAATTTACTTAGAGAATCAATTAACCAATGTCATGTATACTTGAACAGCTGTTTTTGCTGCCTGCCATTTGTCTACTGATAATTTTATAACACAAGGAAAGGATATTCACATTTAATCTGGAAAATTTTTGATTCTTCATACTGATCATATTTAGTTCCAATATTAAAGTGTAATATTCTCTTTCCTCTCTTCTCTGTTCACAGAATCTGTGTGTCCCACACAATGAATATTAAATGAACACATGCAGAAGATAACTGTGTGGTATAACATACCACTTACATTGCACTTTTTCCTACTTTAATTTCTAGTTTACTCTTCTATTATATCTAGTATGATGTGATTTTCTAAAAAAGGCTCTAGTATGTCATTGCCTTCATTGCATCCTCAGTGCTCAGTGGGTCTGGTTCAGACAAGATACACAGATAAAATTTATTATTAATATATTAATGCAAAGCAGAAAAATTAAAGCAGAATGCTACTTAAGGAGGCATTGAAAAGCTCCCTGGGAAAGGGCTTGAAGTGAAATTTTTAATTTCCAAATATTTAGCAAATAAATGTGTTGAGAAAATTGATTATATTTATATAAAAAAGTATAATTTAACTTGGAAAATAGCTTCATCTTTACAGAGTGTATGTATTGTGTCTCAAAATGTGTTATTTCCTTTCTTGTTCAGATAAAAACAGAGAATTTTGAAATTGCATACACAGATGACTTGGGTGAAACTGGTTCCTTTTTAGTGATTGGAGTCTAATAAGGAAATCAAAGCAAAATATTTTAAGAAATAAATGCTTGGGGCTAGTGCACTGGGACGACCCAGAGGGATGGGATGGGGAGGGAGGAGGGAGGAGGGTTCAGGATGGGGAGCACATGTATACCTGTGATGGATTCATTTTGATATTTGGCAAAGCTAATACAATTATGTAAATTTTAAAAATAAAATTAAATTTAAAAAAGAAATAAATAGTTAAAATAAAAAACAACTTTAAAACCCTATCTTAAATACTCTCTTATGGAGTCACTATAAATGGGTGGGAAAGTATGTCTTTTCATTATTTTTAGGGCCTAGGCATATCAATTCAGATTAGAAATAATTTTACTTGGTAAATCTAGAGATGTTAACAGATAGGAAAAAGGCAGGATGGAAGTAAAAGAGGGGCTGTAAAACTTAAAAAGGAAGATATAAAAATTTGATACACAGTCCAGTGTATGTATTTGTACCACTTACAGATGGAGGCAAATAATATTCTATGTATTCTTAGTTTTTCAGTTAAGTAACAAGAGGTTAGGAAGCTCTTTGAATGTGAGTGAATGGTGTGTGTGATGACACTGCATTAGAGAGATGAAGACAAATTTTTAACTACAGTTCTGTGTAACATGAAAAAATCCTGTCTTTAAACATATGACAAATAAATAGGAAATGTAAATTATTCTTTTAGAAATGTGAAGATTTTAAATTTCTGTAACAAAAGAAAATATTAGAGAATATATAAAATTGGCTTCCAAGTAATATAAAGAAATTCCAAGAGTATAAGGTAAGTACACTTTAAGAGGAACCATAGATCAAACTGCCAATATCACCTGGATCATCAAAAAAGCGAGAGAGCTCCGGAAAAGCATCTATTTCTGCTTTATTGACTATGCCAAAGCCTTTGACTGTGTGGATCAAAGCAAACTGTGGAAAATTCTTCAAGAGATGGGAATACCAGACCACCTTACCTGCTTCCTGAGAAACCTGTATGCAGGTCAAGAAGCAACAATTAGAACTGGACATAGAATTAACAAACTGGTTCCAAATTGGGAAAGGAGTACATCAAGGCTGTATATTGTCACCTTGCTTATTTAACTTATATGCAGAGTACATTGTGTGAAATGCTGGACTGGATGAAGCACAAGCTGGAATCAAGACTGCTGGGAAAAATAACAATAACCTTAGACATGCGGATGACAATACCCTTATGATAGAAAGCAAAGAAAAACTAAAGAGCCTCCTGAAAAAAGTGAAAGAGGGAAGTGAAAAAACTGACTTAAAACTCAACATTCAAAAAACTAAGATCATGGCATCTGATCCCATCACTTTATGGCAAACAGATGGGGAAACAGTGGAAACAGTGAGAGACTATTTTCTTGAACTTCAAAATCACTGCAGATGGTGACTACAGCCATGAAATCAAGAACTTGCTCCTTGGAAGAAAAGCTATGAGCAACATAGACATCATATTAAAAAGCAGAGACATTACTTTGCCAACAAAGTAATGTCTAGTCAAAGCTATGGCTTTTCCAGTAGTCATATATGGATGTGAGTCATGTATGGAGTTTCTTAAAACTATAAAGAAAGCTGAGCACAGCAGAATTGATGCTTTTGAACTGTGGTGTTGGAGAAGACTCTTGAGAGTCCCTTGGACTGCAAGGAGATCCAACGAGTCCATCCTAAAGGAAATCAGTCCTGGGTGTTCATTGAAAGGACTGATGCTGAAGCTGAAACTCCAATACTTTGGCCACCTGATGTGAAGAACTGACTCATTGGAAAAGACCCTGATGCTGGGGAAGACTGAAGGCAGGAGGAGAAGGGAACTGCAGAGGATGAGGTGGTTGGATGGCATCACTGACTCGATGGATGAGTTTGAGCAAGCTCCGGGAGTTGGTGGGGGACTGGGAAGCCTGGTGTGCTGCAGTCCATAGGGTTGCAAAGAGTTGGACATGAATGAGCAACTAAACTCAACTGAACACTTTAAGATTCGAAACAGTCCAAGAAGATTCCAGCCATTTCCAAACAGGAGGCCTGAGTAATAAGTCAAGAGATCCAAGTTTTGTAAATAATGTCATATTTCCTTAGTTCCTAATACATCATGAATGATTTAAGCAAAGTTGTTTTTTTTTTTTTTTTTTTAACCTAGTGTTGCCACATTTTATTTTTCCATTTTAGAGCATTTTTAACTAAGTCTAGATCGAAACTGGCATAACCAATTCCCCATGGGAGACATTTGGAAATGGCAGCAACCTGAGAGAATCAAGTCCCACCTCACACTTAAGTGAGCAAACCTCTGGCATCTGCACAGAGACTGTGTAAAGCAAATGAGTAGATATATACAGAAATGAAACAGCCAAAACAAGCAAAACCTAGCTTCTTGCCCCCAATTTCATGGGGAAAGGCTCCCTGATTTCATTTGTTAACTCGGCTTTTTGCTTTGATGCTGCTGCTTGTAAATTGCTCTTGCCTCTTCATTGTGAATGCCGGCAGAAAGTCAGTGTGCTCTACTTGATACTCGCTGTTTTAGACTTTCTCTCAACTGTGTATTTCTGGAATGGAGCACTTCTGCTATGGAGAAAATATATATTTTCAGTGTGTTCTCTGTGCTTTTCAACTGAATTCCCAGTACATGATGAAATATGTAATATACCCAGATATAATGTACTTTAGAGGAAATTCATTGACACACTATTTTTGTACATTCAATATTATATCTCAGTTGAAATCACTTGGAAACATTAATCAATCTGTTTACTGGTCTGAGGAGGTAGCAAGTTGTCAGGGTGAATTAGTGATGAAGTCTGAGGAACTTTAAAGACATATTTGTAAAATGATATTGAAAGGGTCTGAAACTGAATTTTCCCTAATTACCCATTTGACTGCTGCTGAAATTACCAGTGATTTGCAAGATGAAGACTGATAATTTCAGTGTAGACAAGAATGATGTTCCAAACTCAGAAACTGTTTATGTATTTTATTATTTCAAAAAGTGCGTGTGAGTCAAAGTAGGATCCAGTTGACAATTTCTGTGTTTCAAAAGCAGCAATAAGCTGAGAAGTCAGAGGGCAGTGCCTTTGAACAGACTTTTCCCAGAACCCCTTAACTTAGCACAAGCCAGAATAACAAATGTGAGTTGTGAGTGGGTTGCCAACATGCAACTAAATGCTATCAGCCCTTCATATCACAATATTTAGGGTTGTTAGATTTAGCAAACACAAATAGAAGACGTCAAATTAACTGAACTAACTTGTTGGCTTAGTGAATTTTCTGAAACAGACAGAATGATCTTGTAGGTAGATTCATCCATGATACCATAGATAAGATCCCAGCCTGACAAACACTTGGATTTGTCTTGTGAAAACCTCAACACACAACTCAGTTGAATCTGTACAGATTTCTGACCTATAAAACTGTGAGTTAATAAATGGATATTGTTCTAAGCTGCTAAATTAATGGTCATTTTCCATGCAGAGATAGAAAACTAACCCAATTAAAAACCATAAAAATCATTATTTAAATGAAGCTTAATAGAGCATAATAGTTTAATAGACTTCAAGGTGGTGCAGTAGTAAAGAATCTTCTTGCCAATGCAAGAAACATAGGTTCAATCTCAGAGTAGGGACGATCACCTGCAGTGGGAAATGGCAACCCACTGCAGTATTCTTGCCTGGAAAATTCCATGAAGAGAGAAGCTTGACAGGATACAGTCCATGGGGTCACAAAGAGTAGGACATGACTGACTGAGCAACCAAGCACACACAATAGTTTAATATTAGGTATCTTGGTAATAGCCTCATGAAATAATAAAAATATAAAAATAAAGATGAATCAAACATTAATAGGAAACTATATTGCTTAACTAAGAGAAATATAATTGCAGTTCATTTTATTTAAAATGACTTCAGACAAGTAACTCTAATCGTTCTCAATCTCTTTATCTTCAAAATGGGGTTAATATTGTATTTACCTCATAAGTTTGATTAGGCTTAAGTGAAATAATTCATATATAGCACTAAAGATTGCATCTGCCAAGTAGCAAGTGTTAAAAAAGCATTAGCTAATATAATAACTGCTTGGAAATATGGGTCAATGTATATTAAGGCCTTCTGTTAACATGACAGGAACAATACCACTGTATTGGGATTCTCAATACTCAAGTATAAATTATTCAAGTATGAAATTATGATTATACTCTTGTAAGTATTTTATGTGTAGTATTTTATTATATTGGATGTCTCTGGTGGCTCAGATGGTAAATAATTTGCTTGTAAAGCAGAAAGCCCAGGTTTAATTCCTGGTTAGGGAAGATTCCCTTTAGAAGGGAATGGTTACCTACTCCAGTCTTCTTGCTGGAGAATTCCATGGACAGAGGAGACTGGTGGGCCATAGTCCATGGAATCACAGAGTTAGACACAACTGAGTAACTAATATTTTCACACTTTCACATTTTATTATATTTTAAAAGTAAAAATCAAAAGTTATCACTCTTTATTCTGTCATTTATCCTCACGTTATCATTTTGGTAAAAATTATTTTATTTGAAAAAAAAGGAAAATTAAATATTAACTAAATAACTCTATGCTCTTTTGGTATAGTGTTCCCCTTTGCAAATTCATTCATTTCCACTGATGTATTAAATGAATAAAATTATTTAGCATTGTTTAAGAAATATCCTGGTTAAAATAGTTATGACTATGACTTATTTTAGCTTAGGGTGTCCGGGAAGCTCTGAGAAAGAGATTTTTGAGCTAAAGAATAAATGAATATTATTGATGTAAAGAATGAGAAGTCTGAGATGGATAAAAGAAGGTTTTTCATTTCATTTACTTTTGTCATTTGTTTAACAATTTTGTAGGTGAATATTTCAAAGTTATTTTATTTACTTTTAAACTCCTTTATAGGCAGTGATAACTTGCTGTCATCAGTGAAGAATGCCATCTAAAGCTGATTATAAAAGGTGGTGTCACATCAAACTCTTTGTGATAGTGTGCTATCTGTCTTTTTTCTTACCTTGCTACTGATGATTTACTGGAATTATTTTAGCCCCTGATCTCTTGTAAATCAGTGGTTGCTATAATCTAGGCAAGGTTGTTATTTATTTGCACAATTAATGATGCAGAAGACAATTCCTTGACACTTTGTCTATTTCAGAAGGCAGATGAACTCTCTGCACTTTGCTACGTGATTCTAATTATTTTCAGGGGGACCAACTAATTATTTAATTAGTAGATTAGATGAAGCCAATCTGAAATGTCAATTCCTACATGTCAGTTTCTAGTCAGTTTTAAAGTTTTTTTTTTTCTATTTTTATAACTATTATTGATTTAAAGATGTGCTGTTTTAATATTTTGTTTCTTCCTCCCTCCCTCCATCACTCCCATCTTTGATTGTGTCAGGTGTTAGTCGCAGCATGTGGGTCTTAGATCTTCACTGGGGCAGGATCTTTAGTTGTAGCATGCAGACTCTTAGTTGCAGCATATGGGATATAGTTTTCTCACCAGAAATCAAACCCAGGTCCTTGAACTGGGAGTGCAGAGTTATAGACACTGGACCATCAGGGAAGTCCCTAACTCTTATGAACATACCAAGGGTCATTTTGCTGAATGTTGCCTTTATTCAGGATTTATGGAATTGTGTACCTGTGAAATATACAGGAATATACCACACAGAGCCTTTAAAATGTGGCCCTTTACTTGTTTAATTTACATGGCATTCATATTAATAATGGGCTTCCCAGGTGGTGGTGGTGGTAAAGAACACAACTGCCAATGCAGGAGACATAAGAGATGCAAGTTTGGTCCCTGGGTTGGGAAGATCCCCTGGAAGAGGGCATGGCAACCCACTCCAGTATTCTTGCCTGGAGAATCCCAGGGACTGAGGAGCCTGGTAGGCTGCAGTCTATGGGGCCTCAGGTCAGACATGACTGAAGTGACTTAGCATGCACATGTTAATAATATTGCCGCAATACTTTGAAGTATGTTACGCAAAGATGGGCTCTGTAAAGGACAGAAATGGTATGGACCTAACAGAAGCAGAAGATATTAAGAAGAGGTGGCAAGAATACACAGAAGAACTGTTCAAAAAAAGATCTTCATGACCAAGATAATCACGATAGTGTGATCACTCACTTAGAGCCTGACATCCTGGAATGTGAAGTCAAGTAGGCCTTAGAAAGCATCACTACGAACAAAGCTAGTGGAGGTGATGGCATTCCAGTTGAACTATTTCAAATCCTGAAAGATGATGATGTGAAAGTGCTGCACTCCATATGCCAGCAAATTTGGAAAACTCAGCAGTGGCCACAGGACTGGAAAAGGTCAGTTTTCATTCCAATCCCAAAGAAAGGCAATGCCAAAGAATGCTCAAACTACCACACAGTTGCACTTATCTCACACACTAGTAAAGTAATGCTCAAAATTCTCCAAGCCTGACTTCAGTAATACGTGAACCGTGAACTTCCAGATGTTCAAGCTGGATTTAGAAAAGGCAGAGGAACCAGAGATCAAATTGCCAACATCCGCTGGATCATCGAAAAAGCAAGAGAGTTCCAGAAAAACATCTATTTCTGCTTTATTGAGTCTGCCAAAGCCTTTGACTGTGTGGATCACAATAAACTGTGGAAAATTCTGAAAGAGGTGGGAATACCAGACCACCTGACCTGCCTCTTGAGAAACCTCTACGCAGGTCAGGAAGCAACAGTTAGAACTGGACATGGAACAACAGACTGGTTCCAAATAGGAAAAGGAGTACGTCAGGCTGTATATCGTCACCCTACTTATTTAACTTATATGCAGAGTACATCATGAAAAACTCTGGGCTGGAGAAAGCACAAGCTGGAATCAAGATTGCCAGGGGAAATATTAATAACCTCAGATATGCAGATGACATCACCCTCATGGCAGAAAGTGAATAGGAACTAAAAAGCCTCTTGATGAAAGTGAAAGTGGAGAGTGAAAAAGTTGGCTTAAAGGTCACTTAAAGCTCAACATTCAGAAAACTAAGATCATGGCATCTGGTCCCATCACTTCATGGGAAATAGATGGGGAAAGAGTGGAAACAGTGTCAGACTTTATTTTGGGGGGCTCCAAAATCACTGCAGATGGTGATTGCAGCCATGAAATTAAAAGACATTTACTCCTTGGAAGAAAAGCTATGACCAATCTAGATAGCATATTTAAAAGCAGAGACATTACTTTGCCAACAAAGGTTCCTCTAGTCAAGGCTATGGTTTTTCCAGTGGTCATGTATGGATGTGAGAGTTGGACTGTGAAGAAAGCTGAGCACCAAAGAATTGATGCTTTTGAACTGTGGTGTTGGAGAAGACTCTTGAGAGTCCCTTGGACTGCAAGGAGATCCAATCAGTCCATTCTGAAGGAGATCAGTCCTGGGTGTTCTGTGGAAGGACTGATGCTAAGGCTGAAACTCCAGTACTTTGGTCACCTCATGCAAAGAGTTGACTCATTGGAAAAGACTCTGATACTGGAAGGGATTGGGGGTAGGAGGAGAAGGCGATGACAGAGGATGAGATGGCTGGATGGCATCACCGACTCGATGGATGTGAGTCTGAGTAAACTCCGGGAGTTAGTGAACTCCGGACAGGGATGCCTGGCGTGCTGTGATTCATGGGGTCACAAAGACTCGGACACGACTGAGCGACTGAACTGAACTGAACTGATACATTTTTATTTGCTATTGCTAAGCATTAGTCTGAAATATATTTACCAGCATTTTAAATAATGTTTAAATATTTGGAATAGTGTTATTAATCATACATGATCATGTATTTGGAGAAAGAAATTACTAGAACAGACTTCAGTACTGACTTACAGAAGTTCAAACCAACTATCCAATTGACATTTTTATCTAGATACCCTACAACTCAAATTTAGCACATCCAAAGCACTTACAAAAAAATAGAAATAATGTAAAAGAATAATGTAAAATTCATTCAACTCAGAATGAATAAATAGATTATGATATATTCTTGGGATCAATTTACAGCTACAGCAGAACCCCATCTCAAAAAAACATTGTCTCACTTCACAAATTTTTCGGGAGACCAGTCCAAAACAGGAAGCTGTAATTAGAATTGACTGTTCCTCTTGCCATGCATACCCTCATAGCTCTTGAAGCAAGAAAAAGCAGTACATGCTGGTCATGCTTTTCAGTTAGCCCTGGACATCCAGTATCCTGCTAGGCGTTGTCACCCACCAATCAGTTCCCATTAGTACAGCTGAATTTTAATACTATGTTTTTCTCCAAGCTTATTTTATAAAAAAAAAAAAAAAAGAAAGAAAGAAATTAACTAGATTAGACGTATGAGCATCATGAAACCTGAGACCAGTGACTAGGATTGGTCACATTTTAAGTCCATATTGTGTACAGAGAGTGGGTTAGAGAAATACAGGGCGTCCTGGTAGGTACTCTCTTACTTTCCTCGTAAATCTCCACAGGTGATAATATGCTCCTTCCCTTTTCCTTATGCTTTGGTTCACTTTATTGGCATCCAGGGTGTGAAGACAGCTAAAGCTAAAGATCAAAGATAAGGAGAAACAGCAGAAGATGTACTTTCTTCTTCTTTTGTACCTTGTAAATCTTCCTTTGGGAACACACAGACCAGGAGATTAAGCAGACCAGGTGGCCAAGATGATCAGCTTTGTTATGCTGAGGAGGGAAAAGGAGGTTTAGTGTTCACAGTTGTATTTTGATACTGTGAAGAAACAAGACATAGACAAAACATGGGGATTTACCAATGAAGCAAAGATATATATTCTGATTGCTGCTGCTTCTTCTGATCCTAGTTTTTGATGTGTTTCTCTTCAGAGCCATTTCTATACTCACCATTGGCTAATTTTGAATGGATTTTGCTGTATTCAATCTTTGCTGAATCACCTTTTGGTAACAGAGGTCTTTCTTTCTACGGATGTATATTATTAAGTATCTTTCATATAAATATTTACCAAAAGAGACAAAAAAAAAGTATAACAAGTGATTTAGTGTGGTATAAGATTGTAATGAAAATAGGGAAATTTGACGCCTGGATCTGCTTTATGAATTAACTACTTTAGCAATAATGTGCTTGTAAGATAGAGTCTGCTGAGCAGTCTTTGCTCTCTTCTGAGTCACTTTCTGATGCTGAATGCTGTCTGGAAACTCTAAAGAAATTTTTAAAATGCAGAAATACGTCTGGATGACAAATCAGTTATACAGGTTTTACCAAACTGTTATTTTTAAATACAAGTCTACATTTTACTTTTTTTCTTGTGTGCTTTAGAGTACATAGCATACTTTTGATTAAAGATGATGTTGAAAATATATCAGAATACCAGTTCTAGTTTTGGTGGTTAGATGATGAGCTTTGTTAATAAGACAAGTTATTTAACCTTTTTGTTCTCTAGTAGCAACAATTCTAAAATGAATATTTGGGAGTTAACTATTATAAAGTTACTTCAACATTACTCTGTGCTTCTTCTTGCTTCATCTAGCATGATCTCATACTTGAACTACCCTCATTTTAGATATTTGATGATACAGTAATTCTCTATATTTTAATTAAATATTTAAGTTAAAATTAATGAATTTCATGCTCACATTATTTATTTTACACAGCAAAAGTTTTCAGTTCATACATTTTTATTTTCATAGAGTAATAGATCTGAATATTTTCTTCAGTCTGTTCGGTAATTTTTAAGAATACAAGAAGTGAAAATACTAATTTACCTCAAAACATCAGAATGTAGCCAAGGAATCATCCTGAAAACAAGATTCTGAAATCTTAATGCATTGTGCCTCCAATTAGATTATATACCAAGCAATTTACTTGGAAATAAACATATAAAATTCTAGTAGTAAGACAATTAAAGTGTGATATTCTACAAACAGAAGAGAAGTTTTCATTGTCTAAATGATTTGGACACAGACCTCTGGTTTAATAGCTTTGGATTTCTTTCATGGCAAAATTATATTACATCTCTGCAATTTTCCTTTTTGGAAAAGACGCCAGGTGTGCTGCATATGGAGAGACAGTTGTGGTTTTATGGGACCTCCTCTCCCAAGCACATTAGTATATGTCACTCACAGTGGCCCTCTTTCTAGGAGTGACAAATGTCCTCATGCACACTTATTGTCGAAAAAGACCTTAGCATCTGGGAAAAAAAGAAGGCATATTTTGACTTTACTGAGTGTGGAATGGGGTTTGAAGGAGTTTCCTGGTGCAGTTTAAATACCCATTATACAAGAAAGGGGTTTCTTGAGCACATGTACTTATGGAAAAGAGGTTATGGTTGCAACACATACTAATTTTAACTCAGGAATAAAACACACCCATTCCCACCTTCCATCCCAACATACATGCAAGTTTGCTCTGGATATGTCCAAGCAAGTCACTTTGGATGTGTCTTACTCTTTGCCACACTACAGACTGTAGACTGCCTGGCTTCTCTGTCCATGGGATTCTCCAGGCAAAAATACTGGAGTGGGTTGCCATGTGCTCCTCCAGGAGATCTTCCTGACGTAGGGATCAAACCCATGTCTCCTTCATCTCCCGCTGTATAGGCAGATTCTTCACTGTTGAGCCACGGGGGGAGACCCCATCCCAACACACATAAAAACAAAAAGAGAAAGGTGTACTACGTAAACAGATGAGAGGTCTCTGGTGACCCTGATGTTTGTGGAAATGATGAGAGATATTGAAGTGAGATTAACAGTTCCATTTATCTGCCCACAAGACAAGTTTGAAGACCAGGTTTGGCCATCTTTCAGTGAACTAGGTCAAGAGCGTGGTTTATAAAAGCCCTGGGGGCAGCCGTAGGTATGGAATAATTAGTACAAAGCGCTGCTCAGTGGTACAGTTGCTTTGGCAGGATAGATGAATCTGAGGATTTGATTAGTTCTTTTTTTGCCCATAACCCCTGACCCTCTTTAGTTAATTGAAACTTTAAGTAAACCCACTTGATAATAACTGGCCTCCTGGTGGTGAGAGTATCAGAACCATGGTGACTCGCTAACAGAGTTTTAATTTGAATTTCATATTTAGCATCCCATTCTGGATATACCAATTTTGTTGTCAAATGGGAGTCAAATTTGAAATATTAGCTATTAATGTAATTTTAAAAAATGCTTTGTGGTCCTCCCACAGGAAAATCATGTTGAATAAAAATATTCCTCTTAGTGTTTCCTAGCTAGAGAAAGAATTAATACATTGATTGAACATTTTAAAAAGTAACTTTGTCTTTCATCTAAAAAATATATAAAAAGAGTGAATTTATGTTTTTGTAGAAAAATTTAGGAAAAGGCTTTAGTGGTGAAAATAATCAGTACCAGATTTAAATATCCATCAGAAAAAGCAAACAAAGAAAAAGATTAATGAAAAACACAAGAAAGATCCTAGTTTTGTTCCTCCACAAAACACTCAAATCTCTATTCTTTCTGAATAGTAAAGAGCTGGTCAGTATTTTTCCTGGTTACTGGAGAGGGATCTGGTAAGAACATAATTGTGTGTATGTGTGAGTTACAATCTAATTAAAACAGGAAAATAAAACCTCACTAATAAGAACAAAAGTATTTGCTTGATATTCTCTAAAATATGACATGAAAACTTGATACCATGAGGGCATTAAAGAAAACAGTAAAGAAAAATTTATCTTAAAATTAATTTTTTCCTTATATTTTTATTTTTTTAATTAATAGGAGACACATAGGATTACAAATTACAATTTGAGAATTTTAAGTTAAAATGTAAACAAAATGCTTATAAATAAATAATATATTTATAAATATGAATAAAGAATTTTATTTTTAATATTTAGGCAATTGATGTCCTTAAGTAATAAATAACATTTTGATGCAGATATATTTTGGGGGAACAGAGGTATGAAAGCTGCAGTCTATAATGTACTCTGAACATCATTATAAGAGTAAATAAAAATGTAACTTTTAAACTATCCTGGATATGAATAAATAATTAGCATTTTATCAAATTAATAATCAAATATAGTACAATTAATTTCCATTTTAATGAAATTTTCCATTTTCCTGGGTCTGGTCATTTCATCAGTTGTTCAGTATTTAATATTAAGAAATAATCACTGACTTTAATCTCCTATGTCTGGTCCTCTATTCAATTGTTTGATATCTAATATTAAAAAATAATCTCTGACTCCAATCTCCAGGTTTCCTTTGCAGTTTCTGTGATAGGGAGCAACTTGTTAGTGTGATACCATGCTCCTAATTAAAGACTGTGGCCCTAATCAGAGTCAGCATGGCAAAGGCATGAATCTGCTGGTTCACCTCTCTGAATACTAATTAGCATGTGAAAGCCTCAAGCTCCAGTCCTAATTTAGAATAGTTGATCCATAAGCATTATGTTATTGAAATGTCTATTTGATCTGAAATATTATTTATAGGGAATGATATCAAAGGTCACCTAATTTTGAAAATCAGTCTGTATACACTTAATTAAACTTTTTAAGTTTAATTACTAATCCTTCAAACATTAAAAAAAGTTAGTCTATGACAGCTATGATTGATGATTAAAAAATAGAAAGTACTTATTACTAATACTAGGTAGCCAATATAATCTTCTAAATCTAAAATTATACATTAAACATAGAGGTAAAAAAAGAAGCAAGTTAACTTCAAAACCTGAATTTGTTATGAATATTAAATAATAACTCAAACCTAAGTTTACTTTCTTAGTTTGAAATGCCCTAAATAAGTCTAAAGCACCACATCTTATTTTAAAGTTTTAAAAGTAGTTAAAATTATGGTTTATGAAGTAAAAAAAAAATATAGAAATGGAAACAAACAAAAAAAAATTAACTGTGCTCCAACATTGCAACAATTTTACAAAAATACATAAACACAAATAAATTATTTATTTTTTTACTCACTCTGCTGGAGTATTTTAGGAATCTTTCCCTTGTTAAGAGCCATTTTCAACACCACCAATATGAGTGTTCCTTATTTTTCTGAATAAAATAATAATTGTGATTTTTTTTAATCAAAAATATACTATAACACATCTCCAAATATCCATGATACATGTAATGTTCTGCCACTCTTCTATGGGAATTCTTTCAGTTCAAGAATCATACTTCTTTATGCTTCCTTCTTTCATTGAAGAATGAAATTGGCTATCATCAATGGCTACTAAGTTAAGGAAGTTGCAAATGGATATGTTACCAGTTCTGCTCTTGAGTATAGGGCAAAAAAGACAGAAAGCATCATCCTTTGAACTATGCTGTACTGTGCTTGGTTGCTCAGTCATGTCAGACCCTTTTGTTACTTAATAGACTGTAGCCCACCAGGCTCCTCTGTCCATGGAATTCTCCAGGCAAGAGTACTGCAGTGGGTAGCCTTTCCCTTCTTCAGGGGATCTTCTCAACTCAGGGACTGAACCCAGGTCTCCCACTTTGCAGGCAGTTTCTTTATGGTCTGAACAACCAGGGAAGCCCACTTTAAACTAAAGACCTAGGCTAGTGTTGAGAAAGTGAAGTTTCAGAGGTATTCATACCTTTGAATGGAAATTCACCTCATCAGTAGATAAATGGGTAAGAGTTGACTATTGAACTAGATAGAGAAACATGTGCAGAATAGGACATTCTTTGACCAGTTTCTGTGACTTGAAGTCCTCAAAATTTCATGAGCTAAGTACCACGTAAGCTGGAGGGGAAAACCACCCTCCTTATGGCAACATCCTGAAATGCCCTAGTAAGATTTTTTTTTTTCCTTCAAACACATTTTAGAGAAATGTTCTGGAAAGAACATTGCAAAAAATTATTCAAAATCTGTAACTTTGTAGAGCAGGAACTTAGGCTCTAAGAAATGAGTTGCTTACGTAAAAAGAGTTGTTATTCATTTTCAAGACTAGATTCAAATTCTTTATTTTTTAATTAGATCATTTTGAATTTATATCAATTTCATTGCCATTTAAATATTTTCATACATACCTCTGCATCTAGTATGATCTTCACAACAACCAGTTGCATGAGAAAAAAATTGTGATTTTGTACCTCTACTAAGTCAACACATATGCTAAACCTCAGAAAGGTGCAGTACAGTAAATTTGTTGCTCTAAAGATATTTAGGATTTATTTTCAGTTATCTCCAAATGTAGTTAACACTTCATAAAGTTTCCCCAAATGTCCAATTCACCAAGACAATATGACTCAGAAACTAAACTGAATTCTGAGAAAACCGTAAGCTTTTTATTTGTGAAAAGCTTTAACCTTGCCAATAACAGTACAAGAAATGTCATTTTTCATCTGGCTTCAGCCAGCTTCTTATGGATCTCCACAGAACTGCTCCAGTTCTCTTTGCCATGGAACTGAGAAAATTGAAGCTATTCATCAACTGCAAAGAGTGGCATGCTAGGGTGTGAGACTTTCACTGACTTTCTTTTGACCTTGGTTTCTTTGGTGATTTAATGTAGGTGAAATACCCCTAGCTGGTGAATACTTCAAGGTCATTTTCAGGGTGGAAAAAAAAGGTGTGAGCTAATATTGATTGATCATCCCTATTTAAATTTGATAAATTATAAAATCTAATGACAAATTAATGTTCTTTAGTCTTTAGTGACATGAGCTATTGTGAGAAACAGTGTTTATGAAAAAATGAGTGTTTACTTACTCGGTTTTTTCCAATTACCAGTCCTTGTATTCTTTTTGTATATATAATCAATTATAATATTGCATTCTGCCAAATAAACTTGTGAGTATAAATGTTTGACTGAATCCATTCATACTGCTGGAAAGTAATCTGAAAATTGGTGGGTAAAGTCACCTCTCTTTGTTGACCATGATGGCTACTCCATTTCTTCTAAGGGATTCCTGCCCGCAGTAGTAGATATAATGGTCATCTGAGTTCAATTCACCCATTCCAAGGATGGTACCACTGACTCGATGGACGTGAGGCTCAGTGAACTCCAGGAGTTGGTGATGGACAGGGAGGCCTGGCGTGCTGCGATTCATGGGGTCCCAGAGAGTCGGACAGGTCTGAGCTACTGAACTGAACTGAACTGAACAGAAAGTCACCTCTATTTTTGAATTCAGCATGCATCTCAGAATTCACTATCACTATCTTTTGGCAAGATGATCTATATGAACCTCACATCTTAACTTCTGAGAATCCTAGAACTGGTGCTTACATAACCTAATGGAGACAAAAAATAAAATAACATCTGATTTTCATTGACCAGTACTGGGGCAGTTAAATTATTGAAAGTAATGTGTACCAAATTCATGATTTAAAAAATCATATTTGTTATATTAAAATGTTGACCTGGCAAGGACATTTTATATTCTCTTTTTGGAAGAACACTGACAAATCATTTACATGAATATGGAGGAGAAATGCCTAATAATTTCTCACCTCCCATAAATATTCTTTAACCTTGGAATAACTGTTTTTGTGCAAAATGATGATAATATTTTAATAGCGATTAAGGCTGTTTTCCCACTTGTCTTTAAAGGTATTTTTTCCTGTTGTTTCTTGTTTCTTCTTTTCATTTGGACTTTACCAAAAAAAAAAAAAAAATCATTGCATGAGATAAAAAAGGCACTTAGCATTTTAAGTGTTACGGCCATACACTGTTGAATGTTCAGGGTCATATTTCTGTTTTACATAAAATTTAATCTACAAAACATGACTCTTAGATACAAGAGAACTAAGTGAAGACAAATGAAGTACGCATTTTCCAGGGTAGAAATTGTAAGTCACTTTTCATGAAATATAGCCAGTAATGATGCATTTTGAAAGTTTAACTTTGAGTCTTTTATTTCTGAGTAGGATTTTATTTTTTGTGGTAAACAGGTGCTTTAAATACATGGTAGCTGCATATTATGGTTAGATGGCATTATGGAAACAGGAAGCTAGGTAGATGATAGAATTT
This sequence comes from Bos indicus, assembly GCF_029378745.1. Taxonomy (NCBI): domain Eukaryota; kingdom Metazoa; phylum Chordata; class Mammalia; order Artiodactyla; family Bovidae; genus Bos; species Bos indicus. Next base: position 7,897,433 of record NC_091771.1, read on the forward strand.
TTCATATTTTTACCCTAGTTTGAGTAACTGTTACTTATCTTTTAATCTATATAAGACTTATCTAAAGGAAAGTGATAACAAATATGTCAGGTTTTATTCAAATTAATGAGGTACTTCATTTTTTTTAATTTATTTTTTAAAGATGTACAATGATTACTTTTAAAATAAACAATTTTCTAATGTTGTACATTGATTTTCATTGCAAATGTCTGTGATGAAAATGATTCAATTTAATACAAATAAAAGTTTCCAAGTTAATACAGATAATAGGTAATAGATTTAAATACTTTTTCACTTCTTCTAAAGTTAAATATGCTAAAAGTACAAGTACAAAATGATACTACTAAAGTAAAATGTTCTTTAAGATAAAAAAAAAAAAAAATCCCTGTGGAATGTTACCACCACTGTATTCAAGGGATTTCTCTGAACCTTTGCTTAGAGTTCAGTGATGCAAATTGATTCATGAATTTGTTAGAACATATTTTGCATTTTTACCTTTAAACTAACAGTTTCCAAGTATTTAAAGATTTTATCTGTAAACTCAGTATGAATTAAAAATCATAATTTTTCAGGCTTCCAATAAAAATTTCAGTTTACTCTCAGTGATTTCAATATGTTTTTTAATTGGCATAAAAATATGATGCAAAAATAATTTCGACTCTCTAACATGCTCAAATAGAAATGTTATTTTAAATTCAATGTAACATCATATCAACATATTATTCATAAATTCTTTTATTTATTTAGTATATACCATTACCCCTGCATATTAGAGTATGAAGAAAGTAATCTTTGTAGATGTTTAACTATGATATGGATCAAGACCCTACAGGGAATTCCCAGGACGGAACCCCAACCCCCATATTTTCTGTTTGCCTTTTATCTGTAGAAAAACTTTAGTCAAAGAATAAATTTAATCAGAGAAGTGTGAAAATGTGGAAAGGAAGGGAAAACAGTCAAGCAAGTCTAAATGACAATAGTAATTAAATAAAGTCAAGGACCTTTATTTCCTTCTCTAAAGGCTATAGATAATATACTTTGAGCTGTTTTGTAGATATTGAAACCCCCACCAGGTGGAAGAACCTAACTACATGATGAGCAGATTGTAGCTATGACATAGCTGACACAATTCTAAGAGAAAAAAAAAAAAAAAAAAGTGAAAGTCGCTCAGTCATGTCAAACTCTTTGCAATCCCATGGACTATGAAGTCTGTGGATTTCTCCAGGTCAGAATACTTGAGTGGGTAGCCTTTCCCTTCATCAGGGGATCTTCTCAACCCAGGGATCTAACCAAGGTCTCTTGCATTGCAGGCAGATTCTTTACCAACTGAGCCATCAGGGAAATCCACAATTCTAAGAACTGGCCTCAAAGAAAAGGTAACACACCAACCTGAAACTGAAGATTAATTGTACTCAACACAATCAGGAGGATGCTGTTCAGGCCACCAATGACCAATTTCAAGATGACTGTCAGACCTGACTGTGCTGTTTCTACATGCAGCCCCTATCTCCACTTATACATCCTTGAAATGCCCTTTAAAAGCTTGTGTCCCCTGGTTGTCAGTGGGAAATAGACAATAAGGCATGAGTCTGCCTTCTCCCCAAGTTGCCCTTCTCTGGAATAAAGCAGATTTTTCTTTCCACCAACCTCTCCTCTCCAGTATTGATTTTTGAGTGCCGAGCTGCAGTTGGACCTGAGTTTCAATAGGATCTACGTACGTGGCACTAGTGGGAAAGAATCTGCATGCCAATGCAGGAGACACAAGAGACACAGGCTCGATCCCTGGTTTGAGAAGAATCCCTGGAGGACAGCATGACAACCCACTCCAGTATTCTTGTCTGGGAAATCCTATGGACAGAAGAACCTGGCAGGCTACAGTCCGTGGGACCACAGAGAATCAGGCTTGGCTGAGCAACGAAGCACACAGTACATACTCAAGACCAACTTGTAGAATCTACAAGCTATCACACTGGCTAAAATAGAAAAGAAAACCCCTGAATGACAGGGAAAAGAACTTTTAAATATAAAAATTATTAATCAGAAAGAAGACAATGTCTACAGATCTCTTAGTATGCAGTAATCTCCTAATTTTTATGATTTCTAATTTTCATTTAATTGATTCAAATTTCTTAATTAGGAAATAAAACATACAATGTTTCCATTGTGGACTTTCATTATATATGATGTACTATGATACAGTTGTTTTTCTCTTTTAGAAGATGCTACCAGACTTACTTGAAGCTACTAAAAATAGAATGCAGAAAATGAACACGTATTTGAAATAGTGATGTTTGAAAAAAGAGGTATAAAATGAAGTAAAATATAACTGAATAAATACAATTATATGTGTATATTATGTACAGAATTTCTAAAGTTGCATCTCTTCACTTAAATATTAATTTAAGGGAAACTGTCACCATATAAATACAAACATTAATGTAAATACTATTAAGGGTTACTGTTGTTTTACTTTTGTCTCACTATATTAAGCTATATTGATTGACAGTAATGGAATTTGATAACAGCAAAGAATAGAACAACTGATTGAGTGAATCATGATCTTTTGTAATTCTCTGTATTTAATCTGGAGCGTTAGATGGTAACAATGTTTGATGAAGGATCATTCTTAATTTGTACATGAGGTAATAAGCAAGAAAAATTTGGAACACTAATTATGTGCATGTTTATTTTGCATTCCATAAATGGTAAACATTATATTGGTTAAAGAGTATAAAGAATACAGAGTGTAAAGCAAGCAGTGGAATTCAGTTTATCCTTTCAATAATCATATATTCTAGTTACTGAGACTCTTGTAGTCAAGTGACTACATATATACTAAAATGAAGCAGTAAGGCCAGTTGATAAAATATTGAAATATTTCCTTAGTGTTTTTGGTAAGCAGATACATCCTCAAGTCCCATGAGTGACCAATTACTACTTTCTCCACACCATCCACTTTCTGGAAAGGATCTTGGTGAGAAGGATATAAAATATGGACTCCAGTTCTGGTGCCCACCTTCCCCACATGCTGAAAGAATAATTTCTTAAAACAGTAAATAGATAGCAAAGAGATAAGGCTTGACGTGGGAATATACTTCTATATTTGAAGAACAAGGCTATCCACAATTATAAGCAAAGATCCACCAAAAATACTCCTAGTGATCAGAAGCAGAGGACCTATTGTGATATGGTAAAGTGTTGTGATTTTCAGCTCAGTTCAGTAGCTCAGTCATGTCCGACTCTTTGTGACCCCATGAATCTCAGCACCCCTTGAACTGTAGCCCACAAGGCTCCTCTGTCCATGGAATTCCAACACATGGAAGTGTGTTGCCATCCCCTTATCCAGAGGATCTTCCTGACTCAAGGATTGAACCTGGGTCTCCTGAAGGTCTCCTTCATCACAGGCAGATTCATTACTGTCTGAGCCACTAGGGAAGGTCCAAAACAGGGGTAAATTTCCTGTTTATCACCACATACCAAAAAAAAAAAAAAATCCAAGTATCTTTTTAACACACAATTGAGGATAAAGAAAATCAATTTTTGTGCAGTTTCAGAAATGAATAAGAACATATTTTACAAAGATGATTGAAAAGTCTGTTTCTCTGGTTTCTTAAATGGAACTGGAAAATGCTTTAGGAAAGTTCTTTGGAGGAAAGTTTTAGCTACTGAATATAAGTCGGTGATGACTCTCAAGAAGTTTATCTTATATCAATGAATAAACCACAATCTCACAGAATTTTAGGATAGGTTGGAAACTGTTATGATGATTGAGCTCACATCCTTTAATTTTCAAGCAAAGAGAATGAAGATTTGGGGCTTCCCAAGTGGCACTAGTGAGAAGGTGCTGCCTGCCCAGTGCAGGAGACATAAAAGACATGGGTTCGATAGCTGGGTTTGGAAGACCTCCTGGAGAGGGGCATGGAAACCCACTACAATATTTTTGCCTGGAGAATCCCATGGACAGAGAAGCCTGACAAGCTATGGTCCATATGGTGCCAAAGAGTTGGACACTACCGAAGCAACTTAGCACACACACACACACACACACATTCTCTATAATATGCAGTTTTCATAGGAATCATAGCATTTGGAAAAATAGAGGATATGTTCATTAACTTCTCCCAGTAAGTATAAATGGAAGAAAGATTTTCTGAGGCATTTTCCAACATCTGAGGAGTCATTCAAGAGATCTGTTGAATAGTTCCAATGTTTGAACTGGATTCACTACTGTGAAAATATGATAACTTCAAATAACATCTAGAGATGATTTTGCCTATGTATGAATGGTATAGCCTCCTGTCAACTCTTAAATTGACCTAAAACCCATTGTGCAGCCTTTTCACATTGATCTTATCTTAGAACTGTTATCACAGTATAAAAATGTGATACCTTTTGAAAAAAGGAGAGATTTTTTGTTTTCTATTGTTTCTGTCATCCATCACTCTTCTTAGAACAAATGTAGATTATATTTACATTTTTATTCTAGAATTTAGTTTAGAATTGCAGAAATATCTAAATCTGTAAAAAGTGAAATTCCTGTTATCCAATTCCCAATTTGATTTAGTTTCTCTCATGGGATGGGTCCACGTGTTATGTAAATAAGAAGTTAAAGGAGGAGACAAACAGAAGTTCTAGTCACTTCTATTCACATGCAGTACAAAGCTCAATATGGATCAGAATGATATTTGAGAGCCTTTTAATAGTGAAAAAGCTGGTTTAAAACTCAACATTCAAAAAAATGAAAATCATGGCATCCCATCCCATCACTTCGTGGCAAATAGATGGGGAAATAATGGAAACAGTGACAGACTTTATTTTTTAGGGCTCCAAAATCACTGCAGTTGGTGACTACAGCCATGAAATTAAAAGACACTTTCTCCTTGGAAGAAAAGCTATGACAAACCTAGACAGCTTATTGAAAAGCAGAGACATTACTTTACAGCAAAGGTCTGTACAGTCAAAGCTATGGTTTTTCCAGTAGTCGTGTACAGCTGTGAGAGTTAGACAATAAAAAAGGCTGAGTATGGAAGAATTGATGCCTTTGAAATGTGGTGCTGGAAAAGACTCTTGAGACTCCCTGGACAGCAATGAGATTAAACCAATCAAACCTAAAGTATATCAATCCTCAATATTCATTGGAAGGACTGATGTTGAAGCTGAAGCTCTAGTACTTTGGCCACCTTCTGCAAAGAACCAACTCATTGGAAAAGACCCTGATGCTGGGAAAGATTGAAGGCAGAAGAACATTGTCCTATGTTAAAGGAGACAATACAGGATGAGATGGTTGGATGTCAATGGACATGAGTTTGAGCAAATGCTGGTAGATGGTGAAGGACAGGGAAGTCTGGTGTGCTGCAGTCCATGGGGTCATAAAGAATCGGACACGACTGAGCTACTGAACAACAATAGTGACATGTTTTTACCACAGACTTTGAAGTATGTGACAGTGTTCCTTACCTAAACAGTGAAAAAGGCACATGGCATGTCACTCATAATCCTCCATGTCTGTCAAGAAGTCAGGTCACTTAGGTAGCTTCAGGGTGTTCCATGAAAATTGAAAAAAATTTTAACAAGTGTCTTAAACAGGATTCACTGTATATAAGCTATAAAATCTATTCCAAGAATTTGATAGTGCAAGAAAAATAATTTCAGTTAGAAATATAAAGAACAATATGTGAGCTAAAATACTAAGTTGTCTTTTGATTAATAAAAGGGAATACAGCAAATTAAAATCCCTTATATATTAAAGTGTAAAAGCCATGCATTGTGTGTTGTAGAGTTTGTAGAAATACTGTCTTGACTCTGTTTTGAAACCCTAGCTAGTGGCCTAACAGTTCCTTTTCTTGAGGAGCAAATTAAGTTCCACCTCATCCTCTTCTCTGATCAGCCTCTCACACTCCAGGGCCAGTATTAGCACCAGGCCCAGGTATCAGCCACTTAGGATATATCTCCTATGTTCTAGATCCCAGGAAATTATTCAAACTAGTAAACATAGACCCTGTTTGTGTAATGTAAGCTGCTCCCTTCAACTCCAGCTTGTTATTATCCTGTCCTCTGGCTCGATCCACTATGTCACCTTGTCTGGCAGTCTTATTTGTTTTGGACCTATCAGATCAGATCAGTCGCTCAGTCATGTCTGACTCTTTGTGACTCCATGAATCGCAGCACGCCAGGCCTCCCTGTCCATCACCAACTCCCAGAGTTCACTCAGACTCAAATCCATTGAGTCAGTGATGCCATCCAGCCATCTCATCCTCTCTTGTCCCCTTCTCCTTCTGCCCCCAATCCCTCCCAGCATCAGAGTCTTTTCCAATGAGTCAACTCTTCGCATGAGGTGGCCAAAGTACTGGAGTTTCAGCTTTAGCATCACTCCTTCCAAAGAAATTGCAGGGCTGATCTCCTTCAGAATGGACTGGTTGGATCTCCTTGCAGTCCAAGGGACTCTCAAGAGTCTTCTCCAACACCACAGTTCAAAAACATCAATTCTTCGGTGCTCAGCTTTCTTCACAGTCCAACTCTCATATCCATACATGACCACTGGAAAAACCACAGCCTTGACTAGACGAACCTTTGTTGGCAAAGTAATGTCTCTGCTTTTGAATATGCTATCTAGGTTGGTCATAACTTTCCTTCCAAGGAGTAAGCATCTTTTAATTTCATGGTTGTAGTCACCATCTGTAGTGATTTTGGAGCACCCAAAAATAAAGTCTGACACTGTTTCCACTGTTTCCCTGACCTATAAGTAAGAAAAAAAAGAAACAAAACTCTATCTTTTAGCTATCTGAGTGTCTTTGTGTTTCTTTCCAACCAAATCTTTAAATCTTATAAAACATTGTGATATAGTATAAGTGCTGGACCAGACCACACAGTACATGTATCATAATGAAAGCACTGTCATTTCTAAACTAGATAATGTATAACAGATATGACAGCCAGATGAAAACCATCCTCATTGAGACCACATACTATGAGGGTGAGGTGATACTTCTTTTACTGCCTTGACTACTGTGTCAGGTGGAAGTCATATTGCCCTAACAGTGTGGGCATTCCTACAGTGTGGGAATTCTTAAATTAGTATATATAACTATACATGCACATATACATGTGTTACTGGTAGGACAATGATTTCCTCTGTTCTTATATTCTTAAAGGAAAAAATTAGACAATAAACATCGAACAGTTTCAAACAACATGAGTTTTATTAAGCAAAGCAAGAGTACACTCTTGAGAAAAGATGATAATGGGCTATCTAGAAGTCAAAAAGCAACCCCACAATGAGGTTGGGTTTGGTATTTTAGAGTGTGGCAGCCCCTTCCCCTGTCCTACATCATTTGAATGACAAGTTGATTGACAGTTTTAGGTTATACAAGTTTTCTCCTAGTGTGCAGGTGCTTACCTACAAGCACCCAAGCATAACCCAGACTGGGGAGGTTAGGCCACAATGCTAATTTATTATAAATATGGCAAAATGGGCCCCAAGTTATTTTGAGTCACTTTTAATCTTGGCGCACTTGTGACAGCTTGTTTCGGTGGTTTTATCTTGTTTGGTCCTTGTTTTGGTGGTTTTATCTTGTTTGGTCCTAATAAGATTGGAAACTTAGCCATGGTTCTTGGCTAGAAGAATGAGGCACTCTGGGTGTGCTCTGATTACCAGTATCCAGGAAAGAGAGGGAAAGATAATCCCTGCCAGAATGAGGTGGGATCTGCTTATGTCTGATTAGCTACCTAACAGATGCATTCAGTTGAAAGAACATATAAATTTTATGTGTATTATCTTTTTTTTATTGTAAGCATTATTTACTGTAATCAATGACAAACATTCAAAGCAGTACACTTATGAATTTACATAATTCTTCATTTGTCCATTTTATTTGTTAATTTTTTATTTGGGGATTATTGCTTTACAATGTTGTGGTGGTCTCTTCTGTACATCAATGTGAATCAGTCATAATCATATATATATATATATATGTATGTATATACATATCCCCCTCCTCTTGAGTCTCCCACCCCCTCCATCCCACCCATCTAGGTCTTCACAGAACAATAGGTTGAGTTCCCTGTGTTATACAGAAGCTTCCCGTTAGTTATTTATTTTACACATGATAGTGTAAAATAGATATGTCAATGCTACTTTCTCAATTTGTCCTATGCTCAACTTTCCCTGTTGTGCCCACCAGACCATTCCCTATGTCTATAATCTCTATTCCTTCTCTGTAAATTGGGTCATCAGGATTATTTTTCTAGATTCCATATATATGCATTATTCTCTGTCTGATATACTTCAGTCTGTATAACAGGCTCTAGGTTCATCCAGGTCACTACAACTGACTCAAATTTGCCCCTTTTTACAACTGAGAAATATTTAATTGTATATATGTACCATGGGACTTCCCAGGTGGCACAACTGATAAAGAATACTCCTGCCAATGCAAGAGACATGGATTTGATCCCTGGGTCAGAAGATTCTCCATAGTAGGAAATGGCAATCCATTCTGGTATTCTTGCCTGGGGTTGCAAAGAGTGGAACATGACTAAGAGCCTGAGAACACACAGCATACACACACTACAGTTGCTAAATTCATTCATCTGTTGATGGACATCTACATTTCTTTAATGTCTTGGCTATAGTAAATAGTTATGACCAATGTAGACACCATATTAAAAAGCAGAGACGTTACTTTGCCAAAAAAGGTCCATCTAGTCAAGGCTATGGTTTTTCCAGTAATCATGTATAGATGTGAGAGTTGGACTATAAAGAAAGCTGAACACTGAAAAATTGATGTTTTTGAACTGTGGTGTTGGAGAAGACTTTTGAGAGTCCCTGGACTGCAAGGAGATCCAAACAGTCCATCCTAAAGGAAATCAGTCCTTACTATTCATTGCAGGGATTGATGCTAAACTGAAACTCTAATTCTTTGGCCACCTGATGCGAAGAGCTAACTAATTTGAAAAGACCCTGATGCTGGGAAAGATTGAAGGCAGGAGGAGAAGGGGATGACAGAGGATGAGATGGTTGGATGGTATCACTGACTCAATGGACATGAGTTTGAGTAATTCCAGGAGTTGGTGATGTACAGGGAGGACAGGGAGGCCTGGCATGCTGCAGTCCATGGGGTCGCAAAGAGTCAGACACGACTGAGAGACCGAACTGAACTTATGGTAAATAGAGCTACAAAAAACTTTAGAGTGCCTGCGTCCTTTCAAATTGTGGTTTTCTCAGTGCATATGCCCAGTAGTAGAATTGCTCAGTCCTATGAGAGTTTCTTTCCTCACTTGTTAAGGAATCTCCATATAGTTCTACATATTGGCTGTATCAGTTTACATTCCCACCAACAGTGCAATAGAATTTCCTCTTTATCCTCTCCAGTATTTTTTATTCATAGTTTTTGATGATGGCCATTCTCACTGGTATAAAGTAACACCTCAGATCAGATCAGATCAGATCAGTCGCTCAGTCGTGTCCGACTCTTTGCTACCCCATGAATCGCAGCACGCCAGGCCTCCCTGTCTATCACCAACTCACAGAGTTCACAAAGACTCACGTCCATCGAGTCAGTGATGCCATCCAGCCATCTCATCCTCTGTCATCCCCTTCTCCTTCTGCCCCCAATCCCTCCCAGCATCAGAGTCTTTTCCAATGAGTCAACTCTTCGCATGAGGTGGCCAAAGTACTGGAGTTTCAGCTTTAGCATCACTCCTTCCAAAGAAATCCCAGGGCTGATCTCCTTCAGAATGGACTGGTTGGATCTCCTTGCAGTCCAAGGGACTCTCAAGAGTCTTTGCCAACACCACAGTTCAAAAGCATCAATTCTTCGGTGCTCAGCCTTCTTCACAGTCCAACTCTCACATCCATACATGACCACAGAAAAAACCATAGCCTTGACTAGACGAACCTTTGTTGGCAAAGTAATGTCTCTGCTTTTGAATATGCTATCTAGATTGGTCATAACTTTTCTTCCAAGGAGTAAACATCCTTTAATTTCATGGCTGCAGACACCATCTGTAGTGATTTTGGAGCCCAGAAAAATAAAATCTGACACTGTTTCCACTGTTTCCCCATCTATTTCCCATGAAGTGATTGGATCGGATGCCATGATCTTTGTTTTCTGAATGTTGAGCTTTAAGCCCACTTTTTCACTCTCCACTTTCACCTTCATCAAGAGGCTTTTGAGTTCCTCTTCACTTTCTGCCATAAGGGTGGTGTCACCTGCATATCTGAGGTTATTGATATCTCTCCCGGCAATCTTGATTCTAGCTTGTGTTTCTTCCAGTCCAGCGTTTCTCATGATGTACTCTGCATATACGTTAAATAAACAGGGTGACAATATACAGCCTTGACGAACTCCTTTTCCTATTTGGAACCAGTCTATTGTTCCATGTCCAGTTCTAACTGTTGCTTCCTGACCTGCATACAAATATCTCAAAAGGCAGATCAGGTGGTCTGGTATTCCCATCTCTTTCAGAATTCTCCACAGTTTATTGTGATCCACACACTCAAAGGCTTTGGTATAGTCAATAAAGCAGAAATAGATGTTTTTCTGGAACTGTCTTGCTTTTTCCATGATCCAGCGGATGTTGGCAATTTGATCTCTGGTTCCTCTGCCTTTTCTAAATCCAGCTTGAACATCTGGAAGTTCACGGTTCACGTATTACTGAAGTCAGGCTTGGAGAATTTTGAGCATTACTTTACTAGTGTGTGAGATAAGTGCAATTGTGTGGTAGTTTGAGCATTCTTTGGCATTGCCTTTCTTTGGGATTGGAATGCAAACTGACCTTTTCCAGTCCTGTGGCCACTGCTGAGTTTTCCAAATTTGCTGAAGCCTGGCTTGGAGAATTTTAAGCATTACTTTACTAGCGTGTGAGATGAGTTCAATTGTGTGGTAGTTGTAGTTTTAACTTGCATTTCTCTAATAATAAGAGACTTTGAGCATCTACTAATGTGTTTATTGGCTGTCTGTCTGTCTTCCTGGGAGAAAATGTTTAGGTCTTCTGCTCATTTTTTGATCGAGCTATCCCTTTTATCTAATATTGAGTTGCATGAGCTGCTTATATATTTTGGAGATTAATCCTTTGTAAGCCACTTTCTCTTATTCTGAGGGTTGTCTTTTAGTCTTGATTTTTGTTTACTTTACTTTACAAAAGCTTTGGAGTTTAATTAGGTCTAATATATTTTTTGTTTTATTTCCACTACTATAGGGAGTGGACCAAAGAAGATCTTCCTGTCATTTATGTCAAAGAGTGTACTGCTTATTATTTCCTCTAAGTGTTTTATACTTTCTGGCCTTATATTTAAGTCTTTAATCCATTTTTTAGTTTATTTTTTACTTTTAATGTTAGAAAGTGCTCTAACTTCATTCTTTTACATGTAGCTATTCAGTTTTCCCAACACCACTTACTGAAGAGGCTGTCTTTTCTCCATCAATTTTTTTTGCCTCATTTGTTACAGATAAAATTCTCATTAAGTGTGTGAGTTTATCTTTGGACTTTCTTTCTTGTTTCAATGGTGTATATTTCTGTTTTTGTGCCAGTACCACACTGTCTTGATGTCTATAGCTTGGTAGTATATTCTGAAGTCAGGAAGAATTATTTTGCAGTTCTGTTTTTCTTTCTCAAGATTGCTTTGGCTATTTGGGGTCTTTTGTACAAATTGTAAATTTTTTTGTTCTAGTTCTAGTGAAAAATACCACTGGCAGTAGGGATTGCATTGAGTCTGCATATTGTTTTGAGTAGTATAAGTATTTTCATCATATTGTTTCTTCCAGTCCAAGTACATTGAGCCTTCTTTGATTCCTTTCATCAGTGCTGCATACAGGCCCTTTGTCTCTTTATGTAGGTTTACTCCTAAGTATTTTGCTCTTTTCTTGCAGTGATGGATGGGATTGTTTCCTTAATTTCTCTTTCTGATTTTTCAGAAAAAAATTAGTGTATAAGATGCAGGGGATTTTGAGTGTTAATTGCATATTCCAAAACCCTTTTGTTGATTAGCTCTAGTAAGAATAATTTTCTGGTGGCATTTTTGGATTTTCTATGTATAGTATCATGTCATCCAATCTGGATTCCTTTTATATAGTTGTTTTTCCTCTCTGATTGCCATAAGTAGGACTTCCAAAACTATATTGAATAAGACACTATATTGAATAAAAATGGACACTCTTGTCTTGTTCATGGTCATAGATGAAATAGCTTCAGTTTTTCAGTGTTGAGAATAATGTTTGCTGTAGGTTTGTTCATATATGGCATTTACTATGCTAATATACTGGAGAAGGCAATGGCAACCCACTCCAGTACTCTTGCCTGGAAAATCCCATGGACGGAGGAGCCTGGTGGGCTGCAGTCCAGGGGGTCGCTGAGAGTCAGACACGACCAAGTGACTTCCTACTTTCACTTTTCACTTTCATGCACTGGAGAAGGAAATGGCAAACCACTCCAGTGATCTTGCCTGGAGAATCCCAGGGATGGGGGAGTCTGGTAGGCTGCCGTCTATGGGGTGGCACAGAGTCAGACACGACTGAAGCGACTTAGCAGCAGCAGCAGCAGCATATCAATATACGTTCCTTCTATGGCTACTCTCTGGGGAGTTTTTATCATAAATGGCTGTTGAATTTTGTTGAAAACTTTCTCTGTGTCAATTGAGATGACAGTATGGCTTTTATCTTTCAATTTGTTAATATGGTGTATCGTATTTATTGATTTGCATTTATTGAAGAATCCTTGCATCCCTGGGATAAACTCCACTTGATCATTGTGTATGACCCTTTTCATGTGTTGTTGGATTCTGTTTGTTAGAATTTTGCTCAGAATTTTTGCATCTGTGTTCATTAGTTATGTCCTTAGCTGCTCAGTCATGTCTGACTCTTTGCTACCACATAGACTGTAGCCTGCCACGCTCCTCTGTCCATGGGGATTCTCCAGGGAAGAATACTGAAGTGAGTCACCATGCCCTCCTTCAAGGGATCTTCCCAACTGAGGGATCAAATTTAGGTGTCCCATATTGCAGGCAGATTCTTTACTGTCTTATAATTAATATATCTTCTTTTGGATTGATCTCTTCACCATTATGTTGTGTCCTTCCTTGCTTGTGTAATGATCTTTATCTTGAAACCTATTTTATCTGATATGAGTATTGCTATTTCCACTTTTTTTTTTTTATTTCCATTTGCTTGGAATGTCTTTGTCCAGGCCCTCACTTTGAGTCTTTATGTGTCCGACGGAGGAGCCTGGTAGGCTGCAGTCCACGGGGTCGCTAAGAGTCAGACACGACTGAACGACTTCACTTTGACTTTTCACTTTCATGCATTGGAGGAGGAAATGGCAACCCACTCCAGTGTTCTTGCCTGGAGAATCCCAGGGACGGAGGAGCCTGGTGGGCTGCCATCTATGGGGTCGTACAGAGTCGGACAAGACAGAAGCGACTTAGCAGCAGCAGCAGCATGAACCTATTACTATTTACTTTATTGTTTTAGTTTTTTGTGGGTTCTGTTTTTTATCTTATATTTCTTGTCTAAAGTTCCTTTAGTATTTGTCGTAAAGCTGATTTGGTGGTGGTGAATTCTCTTAACTTTTGCTTATTTGTAAAGCTTTTGATTTCTCCATCAAATCTGAATGATATCCTTGCTGATTAATCTTGATTGCAGGTTTTTTTTTTTTTTTCCCTGTCATCACTTTAAGTATATCCTGACACTTCCTTCTAGCTGGCAAACTTTCTGTTGCAAAATCAGTTGTTAGCTGTAGGGTGACCCCCTTATACATTATTTGTTGCTTTTCTCTTCCTGTTTTTAATATTTTTCTTTGTGTTTAATTTTCATTAGTTTAACTAATATATGTCTTGGTATGTATCTCTTTGAGTTTATCCTGTATGGGACTATCTAGGCTTCCTGGACGTAGATGGCTATTTCCTTTCCCATGTTAAGGGCAGTTTTCGTCTATAGTCTTCTTGAATATTTTCTCATACCCTTTATTTTCCTCTTCTTCTTCTGGGACCCATGTAATTCAAATGTTGATGTGATTAACATTGTCTAAGATGTCTTTGAGACTGTCTTAATTTCTTTTCATTCACTTTCTTTTCTCTGCTTCAGTTATTTCCATTATTCTGTCTTCCAGTTCATGCATTCATTCTTCTGCCTCAGTTTTTCTGCTATTGTTTCCTTCTAGTGTATTTTTAATATCAGCTATTGTATTGTTCCTATGCAATACTGCTCTTTACAGCACCAGACCTTGCTTCTATCACCAGTCACATCCACAACTGGGTATTGTTTGTGTTTTGGCTCCTTCCCTTCATTCTTTCTGGAGTTATTTCTCCACTGATCTCCAGTAGCATATTGGGTACCTACCGGCCTGGGGAGTTCCTCTTTCAGTATCTTATCATTTTGCCTTTTCATACTATTCATGGGGTTCTCAAGGCAAGAATACTGAAGTGGTTTGCCATTCCCTTCTCCAGTGGACCACATTCTGTCAGACCTCTCCACCATGACCCACCCATCTTGGGTGGCCTCACACAGCATAGCTCAGTTTTATTGAGTTAGACAAGGCTGTGGTCCATGTAATCAGATTGGTTAGTCTTCTGTGATTATGATTGCAGTGTGTCTGCCCTCTGATGCCTTCTAGCAAAACCTACCATCTTACTTGGGTTTCTCTTACCTTGGACGTGGGATATCTCTTCACGGCTGCTGCAGCAAAGCGCAGCTGCTGCTCCTTACCTTAGACGAGGGGATTCTCCTCACAACCGCCCCTCCTGACCTTGAACGTGCAGTGGCTCCTCTAGGCCCTCCTGCACCCGCACAGCCACCGCTCCTTATATAGCGCTGCTGCTCTCTTTTATGAAAATTTTCAAAGCACCACTTCTTGATGATTCTGCAGCAGTCCCAGCCAGGATGATTATAGATACAGCGCTTAAATACAATAGAGAGTTTCATCCAGCACAGAGGTATACACTGGCTTCCATGTCTTAGACTCAAACAGTCTGCACTTCTTCCTGCTCCCATTCTTCCTGTTACTCAGGGAGCACACAGCCCACCATGGTCAAATTGGAAGTGGTCAAACAGGAGATGCCAAGAGTGAACGTCAACATTCTAGCAATCAGAGAACTAAAAAGGACTGGAAAGGGTGAATTTAACTCAGATGACCATTATATCTACTACTGCAGGCAGGAATCCCTTAGAAGAAATGGAGTAGCCATCATGGTCAACAAAAGAGTCTGAAATACAGCACTTGGATGCAATCTCAAAAATTACAGAATCAACTCTTTGTTTCCTAGGCAAACAATTCAATATCACGGTGATCCAAGCCTATTGCCCAACCAGTAACACTGAAGAAGCTGAAGTTGAATGGTTCTATGAAGACCTACAAGACTTTTTAGAACTAACACCCAAAAAAGATGTCCTTTTCATTATAGGGGACTGGAATGCAAAAGTAGAAAGTCAAGAAACACCTGGAGTAACAGGCAAATTTGGCCTTGGAATATGGAATGAAGCAGGGCAAAGGCTAATAGAATTTTGCCAAGAGAACGCACTGGTCATAGCAAACACCCTCTTCCAAGAGCACAAGAGAAGACTGTACATATGGACATCACCAGATGGTCAACACCAAAATCAGATTGTTTATATTCTTTGCAGCCAAAGATGGAGAAGCTCTATATAGTGAGCAAAAACAAGACTGGGAGTTGACTGTGGCTCAGATCATGAACTCCTTATTGCCAAAATCAGACTTAAATTGAAGAAAGAAGGGAAAACCACTAGACCATTCAGGTATGACCTAAATCAGATCCCTTATTATACAGTGGAAGTGAGAAATAGATTTAAGGGACTAGATCTGATAGACAGAGTGCCTGATGAACTATTGACAGAGATTCTTAACATTGTACAGGAGACAGGAATCAAGACCATCCCCATGCAAAAGAACGGCAAAAAAGCAAAATGGCTGTCTGGAGAGGCCTTACAAATAGCTGTGAAAAGAAGAGAAGCGAAAAGCAAAGGAGAAAAGGAAAGATATAAGCATCTGAATGCAGAGTTCCAAAGAATAACAAGGAGAGATAAGAAAGTCATCTTCAGCAATCAATGCAAAGAAAGAGAGGAAACAACAGAATGGGAAAGACTAGAGATCTCTTCAAGAAAATGAGAGATACCAATGGAACATTTCATGCAAAGACGGGCTTGATAAAGTATGGTATGGACCTAACAGAAGCAGAAGATATTAAGAAGAGGTGGCAAGAATACACAGAAGAACTGTACAAAAAAGATCGTCAAGACCAAGATAATCACGATGGTGTGATCACTGACCTAGAGTCAGACATCCTGGAATGTGAAGTCAAGTGGGCCTTAGAAAGAATCACTATGAAAAAAGCTAGTGGAGATGATTGAATTCCAGTTGAGCTATTTCAAATCCTCAAAGATATGCTGTGAAAGTGCTGCACTCAATATGCCAGCAAATTTGGAAAACTCAGCAGTGGCCACAGGACTGGAAAAGGTCAGTTTTCATTCCAATCCCAAAGAAAGGCAATGTCAAAGAATGCTCAAACTACTGCACAGTTGCAGTCATCAAACACGCCAGTAAAGTAATGCTCAAAATTCTCCAAGCCAGGCTTCTACAATACGTGAACCATGATATTCCAGATGTTCAAGCTGGTTTGAGAAAAGGCAGAGGAACCAGAAATCAAATTGCCAATATCTGCTGGATCATGGAAAAAGCAAGACAGTTCCAGAAAAACATCTATTTCTGCTTTATTGACTATGCCAAAGCCTTTGAGTGTGTGGATCACAATAAACTGTGGAAAATTCTGAAAGAGATGGGAATACCAGACCACCTGATCTGCCTCTTGAGAAACCTGTATGCAGGTCAGGAAGCAACAGTTAGAACTGGACATGGAACAACAGACTGGTTCCAAATAGGAAAAGGTGTACGTCAAGGCTGTATATTGTCACCCTGTTTATTTAACTTCTATGCAGAGTACATCATGAGAAATGCTGGACTGGAAGAGCACAAGCTGGAATCAAGATTGCCAGGAGAAATATCAATAACCTCAGATACACAGACGACACCACCCTTATGGCAGAAAGTGAAGAGGAACTAAAAAGCCTCTTGATGAAAGTGAAGGAGGAGAGTGAAGAAGTTGGCTTAAAGCTCAACATTCAGACAACTAAGATCATGGCATCTGGTCCCATCACTTCATGGGAAATAGATGGGGAAACAGTGGAAACAGTGGCTGACTTTTTTTTGAGGGGGCGGGGGGTTCCAAAATCACTGCAGATGATGATTGCAGCCATGAAATTAAAAGATGCTTACTCCTTGGAAGGAAAGTTATGACCAACCTAGATAGCATATTCAAAAGCAGAGACATTACTTTGCCAACAAAGGTTCATCTAGTCAAGACTATGGTTTTTCCAGTGGTCATGTATGGATGTGAGAGTTGGACTGTGAAGAAAGCTGGGTGCTGAAGAATTGATGCTTTTGAACTGTGGTGTTGGCAAAGACTCTTGAGAGTCCCTTGGACTGCAAGGAGATCCAAGCAGTCCATTCTAAAGGAGATCAGTCCTGAATGCTAAAGCTGAAACTCCAATACTTTGGCCAGCTCATGGGAAGAGTTGACTCATTGGAAAAGACCCCGATACTGGGAGGGATTGGGGGCAAGAGTAGAAGGGGACGACAGAGCATGAGGTGGCTGGATGGCATCACCGACTCAATGAACATGAGTTTGAGTAAAATCTTGGAGTTGGTGATGGACATGGAGCCCTGGCATGCTGCAATTCATGGGGTCACAAAGAGTCGGTAATGACTGAGCGAGTGAACTGAACTGAACTGATTGTATTGTTCATTGCTAATTGTTTATTCTTTATTTCTTATAGACTTTGGTTGTAAATTTCCTATATCTTCTTAATATGTGCCTCCAGTATATTTCTGTGCCTCCATTTTATTTCCAAGATGTTGGATCATCTTTGCTATCTATACTCTGAATTCTTTTTCTGGTAGACTGTCTGTATTCTCTTAATTTGTTTGGTCTTGTGGATTTTTACCATGCTTCTTCATCTATTGCATGTTTATGTCTTTTCATTTCATTTAATGTACTGTCCTTGTGGTCTCCTCTCTGCAGCCTACAAGTTGTAGTTCTTCTTATTTGTAGAGTTTTGCCCAGTTGATGGGTTGGACCAGTGCCTCATGAAGGTTTCCTGGTTGAGGGAGCCAGTGTCTGCGTTCTGATAGGTAAAGCTGGATCTGGTCTCTCTGAAGGGCCCTGTCTGGTAATGGACAGTATTGTGTTGCTGTTTTGTTGTTGATTTGGCATGAGGCATCAGCATTAGAGTTTGCTGGTCTTTGGTTGGGGCATGGTCCTAGTGTTGAGCTGAATGCCTTTTGGAGAGTTCTTTCTAATTAATGTCTCACGAGATTTTGAGTTCTCTGGAGGTCCAACACCCAGGACTCAGGTGTCTGACCTCAGAGGTTCAGGCTCAAACTCTTATTGTAGGACTAAATCTCCACAAGCCACAAAACACAGAAAAGAAAGAGGAAGAAAGAGATAGAGGAAAAGGAAAAATAAAGAGAGAGAGAGAAAAAAAGAAAAAAAAAGAAGAAAAGCCAAAGGGAAAAGAAAGAAAATATAGAAATAAGAAATGAAACAAACATACAGACAAAAAAGAATGAACAGACAAAACCTGAAGATAAACAGTAAAAATAATGCTCAACAGACAAGAATCCGAAAGGCACTCATACTCATTCTAGGGAGATTAGCTTTCTTTTTTGAAAGTCTGTGGTATTCTTCTAGTATACAGAAGGTATTCAGTAGGTGTTGTTCCACCCACAGATATATTTTTGATGTATTTGTGGGGAGTAAGGTGATCACCCCCATTTACTCTTGTACCATCTTTTCCTTAAAAAAAAAAAAAAATAATTATTTGGCTACACTTGGTTTCAGATGCAGTTCATGGGATCTTATAGTTAATACATGAAAACTCTTGATTGTAGGATGTGGAATCTTGCTATCTGACTAAAGATTAAACCCAGGCACCCTGCATTGGGAGTGCAGACTATTAGCCATTGGACCAAGGGAATGTCCTAGAATACATATATTTTAATAGTTTATCAAATCAGTTCAGTTCAGTCTCTCAGGCATGTCCAAATCTTAGTTGACCCCATGGACTGCAGCAAGCCAGGCTTCCCTGTCCATCAAACTCCAGTCCATTGAATCAGTGATGCCTTCCAACCATCGCATCCTCTGTCATCCCCTTATACTCCCACTTTCAATGTTTCCCAGCATAATGGTCTTTTCAAATGAGTCAGTTTTTCGCATCAGGTGGCCAAAGTATTGCAGTTTAAGCTTCAGTCCTTCCACCGATTATTCAGTGCTGATTTCCTTTAGGATGGACTGGTTGGACCTCCTTGCAGTCCAAGGGACTCTCAAGAGTTTTTTCCAACACCACAGTTCAAAAGCATCAATTATTTGGTACTTAGCTTTCTTTATAGTCCAACTCTCCCATCCATACATGACTACTGGAAAATCCAAAGCTTTGACTAGATAGAACTTTGTTGGCAAAGTAATGTCTCTGCTTTTTAATATACTGACTAACTTGGTTATAACATTTCTTCCAAGGAGTAAGTGTCTTTTAATTTCATGGCCGCAGGCACCATCTGCAGTGATTTTGGAGCCCCCCAAAATAAGATCTGTCACTGCTTCCATTTTTTTCCCCATCTATTATTTGCCATGAAGTGATGGGACCAGATGCCATGATCTTAGTTGTCTGAATGTTGAGTTTTAAACCAACTTTTTCACTCTCCTCTTTCACTTTCATCAAGAAGACGACCCAGAGGGATGGTATGGGGAGGGAGGAGGGAGGAGGGTTCAGGATGGGGAACACATGTATACCTGTGGTGGATTCATTTTGATATTTGGCAAAACTAATACAATTATGTAAAGTTTAAAAATAAAATAAAATTTTTAAAAAAAGAAGCTCTTTAGATCTTCTTCACTTTCTGCCATAAGGGTGGTGTCATCTGCATATCTGATGTTTTTGATATTTCTCCCAGCAATCTTGATTCAAGCTTGTACTTCAGCTAGCCCAGCATTTGCATGATGTACTCTGCATTAAAGATAAATAGGCAGGGTGACCATATACAGCCTTGACTTACTCCTTTCCCAATTTGAAACCAGTCTGTTGTTCCAAGTCCAGTTCTGACTGTTGCTTCTTGACCTATATACAGATTTCTCACGAGGCGGGTCAAGTGGTCTGGTATTCCCATCTCTTGAAGAATTTTCCACACACGGATTGTTGTGATCCACACAGTTAAAGGCTTTCGTGTAGTCAGTAAAGTAGAAGTAGATGTTTTTCTGGAACTCTTTTGCTTTTTTGATTATCAAATGGATGTTGGCAATTTGATCTCTGGTTCCTCTGCCTTTTCTAAATCCAGCTTGAACATCTGGAAGTTCATGATTCACATACTGTTGAAGCCTGGCTTGGAGAATTTTGACCATTACTTTGCTAGCATGTAAGATGAGTGTAATTGTGAGGTAGTTTGCACATTCTTTGGCATTGCCTTTCTTTGGGATTGGAATGAAAACTGACCTTTTCCAGTCCTGTGGCCACTGCTGAGTTTTCCAAATTTGCTGGCATATTGAGAGCAGCACTTTCACAGCATATCTTTGAGTATTTGAAATAGCTCAACTGGAATTCCATCACATCCACTAGCTTTGTTCATAGTGATAATTCCTAAGGCCCACTTGACTTCACATTCCAGGATGTCTGGCTATATTTCAGTGATCACACCATCATGGTTACCTGGGTCATTATCATCTTTTTTTGCATAGTTCTTCTATGTATTCTTGCCGTCTCTTCTTAGTATCTTCTGCTTCTGTTAGGTCCATGCAATTTCTGTCCTTTATTGAGCCCATCTTTGCATGAAATGCTCCCTTGCTATCTCTAATTTTATTAAAGAGATCTCTAGGCTATCTCATTCTATTGTTTTCCTCTATTTCTTTGCATTTATCACTGAGGAAGATTTTCTTATATCTCCTCACTATTCTTTGGAACTCTGAATTCAAATGGGTATATCTTTCCATTTTTATTTTGCCTTTCTTGTCTTTTCTTTTCACAGCTATTTGTAAGGCCTCCTTGGACAATCATTGTGCCCTTTTGCATTTCTTTTTCTTAAGGATTATCTTGATCACTGCCTCCTGTACAATGTCATGAAGCTCTGTCCATAGTTCTTCAGGAACTCTGTCTATCAGATCTAATCCCTTTAATCTATTTGTCATTTCCACTGTACAAGTGTAAGGGATTTGATTTAGGTCACATATGAATGGTCTTGTGGTTTTCCCAACCTTCTTCAATTAAAGTCTGAATTTGGCAATAAATAGTTCAAGATGTGAGCCACAGTCAGCTCCAAGTCTTGCTTTTGCTAACTCTATAGCACATCTCCATCTTTGGCTGCAAATAATATAGCCAATCTGATTTCAGTATTGACCATCTGGTTGTCAAAGGCTAACTGAGTTTTGCCAAGAGAATATGCTGGTAATAGCAAACACCCTCTTCCAACAACACAAGTGAAATCAGTTAATCTCTACCCCATATTTAAGTATCAATAAAAGAGAAGAATCTTTAGCTCTAAATTTTTATAAAGTCAACAACCTAAGATTTTTGAATCAAAAACATGGAAAATAATCTAGATATCTTTTAAAGTATAGATGAATTAAATACAGAAGTATTATTAGTTTTTTAATTCTTTCCTACTAAGGGCTTTGTAAAACCTTTAGTTAAATGTGGCTTCAGGATCAAACTATTCCTGATTCCACCAGCCTTAAACTTTTTCAGGTGCTTCACAGGTCCCGATAATGATGCTCTTTTATGTTTTTCACATTATGTATGACCCATTTTGAAATGTCTTCTGATTTTCATGTATTAACATTCATTTTAAAAATTCAGTTTCTACAATATAATTTATTTTAACAATAACAGTACAACACCCTATCAAGTGTTGAGTATTTCTTTACTATAATCAGTAAATGGCTTCTTGTAATCCATTACTCTGAAGAAATTATTTCCCTTTTCCTTCATAGAAATAAATGCCATTGTTTCCTGATTCCTAGCTATATACATATTCTATTCTCAGGTCTAGTGACTTTATGTTTGGCCTATGGAAGTTTTGCTTTATTATTCTCCACTTGTCATAAAAATAATTTGCATGTTGAATACACACTGAGAAAATAACAATTTTTACTATAAACATTAAGACAATGGTATCCCTTTATAAACATGTATTGTGATGCTTTTACAGTGCTAGTTTCAGCAATTTATCTAGATTACTGTTTGGCTTTCCAACCAAAGAACACACAACTCATTTTGTTCAAACTCTAAATGCTCTTAACTCTGAGTCTCACTTTACTCATTTATAAGTCTCCTTTTGCCTTCAAGGTGTTTTCTAGGCCAAGTGAATGGTAAATGCCGATTTTTATGGTCTCACAGGGTTCAAAACCTACCAAAGTAATGTAACATAATAGGAGAACACTATATTAGGCAGGTTTCTTCAGATGGAAATATCATCAGTATTGTAGGAACTATAAATAAATACCACATAATGTGCTCCAAGAAACACTGAACTGATAATTTTGTTAAAAATGGTTCCAGAACTTCAGTTTCTTGATAAACCTGAGAGAGTCAAACGTAGATTTTCTCAGGACAGAGTCTCATGAATTTTAGGCCTCATAAATTCCCTATAGTTAACATACTAGGGGAGATTAACACCTCTCTCTCCCTCTTTCACACACACATACTCAAATTGCAAAATACATGTAAACAACCAGAAACAAACAAAAAACACCCACAGTAGAATAAGACTTGAAAAAGAGTTCAGACAAAGTAATTGTTAATACATAATTAAACAGTTCAGTAATAATAGGAACTGAAACATATATAGGCAATTTTCAGAAGAACCAAAATGAAGTTTCATAAATAAAATACAAAAATAAAATAACTGAAAACTCAAATCCAATGTATGAGTTTAACCACAAACTGACATTTTAAGACACTAGTAAACCAAAGGATTAATTTATACAAACAATCCAGAATGCATCAGAGAGACTAAAATGAAAAATACAAAGGATCTTCAGAGGCCAGGAAAATAACATGGAAACAAAAGTTGTGGAAAAACATAAAAATTTATTGTCACAGATATTACTGGAAGATACGCAAGCCAAGAATTTCCCAGAGTTGATGAAACAGAAAAATGTATAACCAGCACCCAGTGAACCCAAATCATGTTAATAAGAAGAAATCTAGACCAACACATACAAAGGGAATGATTCAAATCACTGAAGACAAATAGATAGTCTCCAAAATAGCAGGAATCAATGGCAGATTAACTTGAAATGTGCAAAGATAATATTTGATATCCAATTTTAAGAGTAATATTGGAAGCCAATGACATAATTTAATCACCTTGTAAGAAAGTGGAAATGTGCAGTTTGTCTAGAATGTTATACCTAACCATATCATTTAAGGATCAAGTGTGATCATAACACAGCTCAATATCAAAGCAGAGTTAACCCTCAACAAACTTTTACTAAGGGAAATTAAAAATGCTGTATAAGAAACTGCAGAAAATGATGCCAAATTGAAGTTGGGTGATTAGAGGAACACAGGAAATTAATATAAATATATCTAAATCTAATAGTTTTATTTTTTTAAAGCATGAATTTACAAAGTAAAGTAGATCTAAAATACATGACCATAATAGTATTTAATGGGAATGAATTTCAAATGTTTTAGATTTTCAAATTTCAAATGTTTTGGAAGATTTTTAGAGTTAAGCTGGTGTTCACTGGAAAAAAGAAAGAAAGAAAGAAAAAAAAGCACAAACTAACACTTAGAGCTCTGTTTTATTCAGTGGTCAAAACAGAATAAGCCTGGAGCACAAAATCTCAGGTAACTCCTACAAAGAGGCAGGGGCACAGGGTTGGAGGGGAGACAGGATATATAAAAGATTTTGCAGCTAAGACTAGGTAGTCAGTACCTCTAAAGTTTAGTGTTAATTAAAGAAAGCCAAATATCTCAAGTTAAGGAATTTAGTACTTTTCTATGTATGGTAAGATAAAAATCTGGGTTCATTGAAGTCGTTCCTTTGTTTGATATGCCCCTCAGCTCTCTGGGGTCAGTATCCTGGGCTTTGCATCCTGAATCTCCTCAGGGTTTACCATCAGAGGTGGCTGCGGAGGCTAACTACTAGATTGGGGGGCATCTTGCATCCATCCTGAGTTCTCTCCATCTTGGGGTGGCTGTCACTTGATGGCTACCATATCATTTGTTTACTGATATAGAAGGTGGCATTTTTAGCTCACAGTGGGCAATAAAGTGTTAAATAATATTAAAGTGTGTTCAGAATGAGTATTCATATTATTATCATATACGCAAGTATGATGAGTATATAAACTTCAAATAGAGAAAGTTTGTAAAATAAGAGCCCCCCTCCAGAAAAAAAAAAAGTCCACATTAAAAAAAATGGTATAGGAAAATAACACAAAATAAGATGGGAGAAATTAATTGCTGTCACTACAATAAACCTGGGCTTCCTAGGTAGCACTGGTGGTAAAAAGACTACCTGACAAAGCAGGAGACATAAGAGACGTGGATTTGATCCCTGCGTTAGGAAGTTGCCTGGAGTAGGGTATGGCAACACAGCCCAGTATTCTTGCCTACAGAACCCCATAAACAGAGGGGCCTGGTGGGCTATACTGTCCATGGGGTCACAAAGAGTCAGACATGACTGAAGTGACTTAGCATGCACACATGCACAATAAATCTAAATGGAGTTAGTATTCTAATGAAGATAAATATTTTTACATTGGACAAAAACAAATATTTTTATGCAACAAATGCAACAAATCTTTACAAATTATATTTTCAACTTTATTTTATTTGCCTAAGAGTATAAAGCATGCTTCTTTTACATTAAGTTTATAATGATTATTACTTATTTTTATCACAGAGGTCCAGTGTAGTTGGAAACTTATATACAGGTGCCTAATTTTACTTGAAGTAAAATTGCCTGTGGTTCCACTTCTAGAGTCTTTTTTACACTTTGGCTATATATACACCTTTATATGTATTTATAACAAATTAGCTTTTGACTTATAATTTTATCCTTACACTTTGCTAAGTATAAAAACAGTGTAATTGACATCTGTCTATTCTAATATCTGCTGTTGTCCTCAGTTGCAAACGACCCCATGGACTGTAACCCAACAAACTCTTCTGTCCATGGTATTTTCCAGGCAAGAACACTGGAGTGGGTTGCCGTTTCCTACTCCAGGGAATCTTCCTGACCCAGGGATCAAACCTATGTCTTCTGTATTGACAGGCAGATTCTTACCACTTGTGCGCCCGGGAAGCTCTCCCCTACCCCACAAAAACAAAATCTAAGCTTTCACTTTCTGCACAGTCTAAGAGGAAAGAATATGGGATCAAAGGCTTTGAATAAGTACTGGCTTAAAGCACTATTCTGTTGTTTACCAGCTGTGCTGTTGTTTAGTTGCAAAGTCATATTCAACTCTGTGACCTCATGGACTGTAACCCACCAGGCTTCTCTGTTCATGCGATTTTCCAGACAAGAATACTGGAGTGTTTTGCCTTTTCCTCCTCCAGGGGATCTTCCTGACCCAGGGATCAAACCCACGTCTTCTGCATTTGCAGGTTGATTCTCTACCACTGAGCCACTAGGGAAGTGCTATTCCATTATAAGGCTGAAGAGATGCTCTTTCTTAATATGATTTTTAAAAATCAATTTTTATTAAAAACCATCCTTTCAAACTGTATTCAAAATGCAGCTCTACCTGTAATCATTAAGCAGTAGTCTTCTTAATTCCAATAAATTCTGTTAAAATTCTATAACCTAAAATACCCTCTATCCTTTTTCTTGCTGTAATGTTGAAAGCTTAAGAAAGCCAAACCTACCACTGGCAGATTGAGGGAAAAATGCTTGACAACAAAAAATATCATCTTGATAGTGAGGTTAGGATAATTTTTTCCAGCTTATGTTTATTTTTACTGAAAAAAAGCTAACAAAATTTTGAAATAATCACAATGGAACATTCTGATTTAGAATTTTAGAATTTTTTTAAGGGAAGGAATATATGAAGATAAAAATGTTCATTTTTCTGTAAGAGATCTAATGGATAACTTTTCACTTTACCAGTAATAATGTATTGATTAATTATAACTTACAAATCAGTGATAATTATAAGGAATTGGAGAATGAAGTTGAGAATACTCTGACATACTATAAAGAAGTTCAGTGCTACTGAAAAGTAGACATGGATGAGCTCTGTATCTATAGTCTGAAATCTAGAATCTAGGACAAACATTAAAGTAAAATTAACATGATAAAAGAGGAGAGAAAATTGGATCATATCAAGTGCTTAGTTAAAACCAGGGGAGGTTAAAAAAAAGAGGGGAAGATAAACAATGAAAAAGTTTAGTGACTAGAACGTATTTATAGAAAAAGGTCTATAAGTCTGCAGACTTATAAGTCCAACTATATCAATGAATCACTTTCAATGTGAATGCTCTGAATTTACCTATTAAAAGTAGAAACTGAGAGAACTGGTAAGACAAACAAACAAACAACTCAATATGTTTTCTAAACGAAGTCCACCTTACATATAAAGAGAAACGTGAAACCTGTGGCAGATTCATGTTGATGTATGGCAAAACCAGTACAATATTGTAAAGTAATTTACCTCCAATTAAAATAAATAAATTTATATTTAAAAAATAAAAAGTAAAAAAGTAAAAGGGTAGAGTAATACATATTAACACAAATTAATAAAAAACTGGAGTACATTATTTATTACAAAGCTGACTTCAGAGCATGGAAAAATTTTCAGGTTTAAATAAAGGTGTTACATATTGATGAAGATGAGTCAGTCTTCAAGAAGACATAACAACTCTTAAGATATTAAAATACATCAAGTAAGAACTGACAGAACTGTAGGAAATACCGTAAATCTACCATTAGAGTTGGATATTTTAACACACATCTATCAGTATATGATGGATCCAGCAAGCGGAAAACCATGATAATATAGTTGAACGAAAC
Source organism: Bos indicus (assembly GCF_029378745.1). NCBI lineage: Eukaryota > Metazoa > Chordata > Mammalia > Artiodactyla > Bovidae > Bos > Bos indicus. Next base: position 7,924,505 of record NC_091771.1, read on the forward strand.
AGCTTTGTGTTAGTCAGAGTTCTCCAAAGAAATATATACATATTTTCATTTATACATATGAAAAGATTTATCATGGGAATTGGCTCAAGTAATTGAAGAGGTTCTGAAGCCAGTCCATCATCAGCAAGCTGGAAAATAGGAAGGCCAATGGTTTAAGGCCAGGAATGTGGGAGCCTGAGTAGAGGAAAGGGAAGACATGGTCCCAGTGCACATACTAAGGTCTGATGTGAAAGTGAAAGTCGCTCAGTGGTGTTGGACTCTGCAACCCCATGGATTATACAGTCCATAGAATTCTCCAGGCCAGAGTACTGGCGTGGGTAGCCTTTCCCTTCTCCAGGGGATCTTCCCAACCCAGGGATCGAACCCAAGTCTCCTGCATTGAAGACAGATTGTTCACCAGGTGAGCCACAGGGGAGCCCAAGAATACTGGAGTGTGTAGCCTATCCCTGCTCCATCCAATCTTCCCAACCCAGGAATTGAACCAGGGTCTCCTATATTGCAGGAGGATTCTTTACCAACTGAGCTATCAGGGAAGCCCAAGCTCTGATAACTAGGAGCAACAATATCCAAGGGCAGAAGGAAAAGCATGTCCTATCTGAAGTAAAGAGCAAAGTCACCCTTCCTTTGCCCTTTTGTTCCTTTGATAAAGCTCCTCATATTTATCTTTTCCCAAAGCAGAGGCTCAGTGGTTATCAACAGAAATATGCTTCATTGAAAGTACAAGCTGATTGACATTTCAAGATGAATGATCTCTTGATCATATTTATATGATACATAAACTTCAAAACACTTTAGTGTAACTCAATAACAGTTTTGACGTAGAAGTCTTGACTCTTAATATTTTATCTTTTATATATCATGAAAAAAATCTACACTATCAACTCTCAAGACTGCTGATTCTCATTTTCATTTGTTATATATATATATATATATATATATATGTATATATATTTCTAAGAATTTGAATGCTTTTGTGGCACCAGAACAATATATTTAATGGTTAAGAAAGGAGCCCAGGCACATCATTAAGTGAAAATACAATTACATTTTTTTAAGAATAGGTGTAATAATGTTTAGATCAAAATAAAATTAATAAATATTAAAACTTTGCTACAATATTATTAGTTTTATCTATTCTGTTCAATGTTGCATTTGCAGTTCTTAGATTAGTACCTTGTCTATAGTATGTATACATATAATTGATGTTCAAAGAGTAGATTATATATTAATTCCTGGTAATATTAGCTATTTTAATGATTATTTATGTAATATCTGATAATGTATACATTGTAATATTAGACAATATGTTAGTTACATCACAAGAAGTTGTCAATATTTGATTCTTTTTGACATCCTGTTACTTATATTGTGAGTACTTTAGGTGAATCTGGTTTGGCAATAAAATAATGATGTGTTATAATTACAAAATTATGTTTAAATTACCAGTTTGGATACCTGCAAAGAAAATGACAATGTAACATATTCAAATCAATCAAGGTTTTTTCCACTATTACTGTGCTTATCTGCAAGATTTAAGTTCTAGTTTTACATTTCTGGACTCAGCTTCTATAAATTTTTCAATGACCTAACTTTTAAAAGGCTTCCATAACTAGATTTGTAGTGTAAACCATGTGAATATGCCTGATATTAGCTAGCTATTCACAGATAATTCTCTATGAGCTTGGTTAATCAGAGCCCAGCAACAGGTGACCACAAAAGTAATATATTAAGAGTTATTGGCATCAATGTTTTCTTCCTATTGATCTGAAGAAAGATGAATTCACTAAACAAAGACATTACCCAAACAATGTAAAAGAAAAGACTAGAGAGGCAAAGGGAAGGCCGAAGTGAATCTGATTATCTCATTGTAATTCTTGCTGAGGTCAATTTTTGTTCCTCCTGTTTTTATGAGATTTCTCCATATTCTCATAATAAATTATCCCCTTTTCCTTAGGCTAATGTTGGTTTTCTTTATTTGAATTCCAAACAGTTCTAAGTTTTTTGTCATATCAAGTAAGAAATATTGATAAAGCACAAAAGAGCCTGGAGGCTGTAAATTAATTGTACTTCCCTGTATCTACTTTGTTCTGTAGCTGACAGATATCTAAAATAGTATTTTAATTATTCATTGATTATCTTTTTGTTATAAAATATACCACCAAAGAAAACAATCCATATAACTGTGGTAAAGTATTTAATAAATCACTGCACTAGTGTTTTAACAAGTACACATATTTGTCTTTGTTCATACTAAAATTAGATATTAAATACTTTTTTCAAGGAATCGGAATGATGTACATGTGTGTGTGCAGGCAAAAATGACTGTGGATAGACCTCAGAATTGCAGTAGTAACAGTTTACAATAAAATTACAATGTAGAAGTAATGATAAAATCTGAAAATCAAGGTCTTAGATTCACAAATCATAGAATATAAAATCTGCCTCCAAAAAGGCAGCCAGACAGAGGTCAAAGAATCCAGAAAATCACAAGTCAAAGGAAAAGCATTTTGGCTCATTATTTCTAGTTGTTAATAATTAATATTATTAATAGTGGGAGTATAACTGGGGAAAATAATTTATATACCTAAAGATGTGATACATGACCAGTGATTAAATCCAACAGAAAATGTTGATTACATAGAAAGTTATACAGAGTGGACTTTTTTTTTTTTCTTTTTAAGCTAAAAAGAACAATTATGCAATAACAACCACAAAACAAGCTTACTGTATGTGCATAGGGTAAGATTTGAAATTATACTCACCATGCTTCTTAAGAAGCAAAACTTAAGGTTTGTTTTCTTCCTAATGGACTATCCCCAAATAAAGAATTATGCATTCTAAAATGCTAAGATATGAAATATAAAAAGTTATCTTTATCACTGTAAATATGTAAAAAACTAAATATAAATGAACAGTTCACACTGATTATCAAATCAAATTGTAGAAAGTTTCTCTCTTTATATTTTGTATTCCTGTTATTTTAATTTCATTTTGCAAAAATAGTAATTTAAAAAATCAAGAAATAGGATAAGAAGAAGAAAAATTACATCTGTTGAACACCCTGTTTCTGCTGGCTTTTTATTTTATACAATAACTCCATACATCAATTTTTGCTACATGCTTTCTTAGGAATATAGGAACTGTAAATTAGAAGTACAGAAATCCAGAGAAGATTTTTTTTTTTTTTTTTTGCCTAGAGTACAGCTAATAAAGAGAAAAAAGTATGTGGCAATGAGGGTATTTTATAACTTAAAATTCTGTGATGTTAAACCACCATATTGATCATTTAGAAAGTGTACTTATACAAATTTGGACATTTTAATATGAATTTATGATAGAATCAGATTATGAATAGAAAGTCTAAAATTATAAAATAAATGAGAGATTCAACACCTTCCCTATATTTCTGATTCAAAACAAGGTAAAGACGTTTTGAGTATGTTGTAGTTTTATTATTTCCTAAACATTATCTTATAAACTGATAGCATTTTAATCTTTTCATTTTCTTCAAAATCTTTACATTACTGAAAATATCAAAGCAAAAAAAAAAAAAAAAAAAAAAGGAAAAAGAAAAGCAGAATACCACTTTCAAGTTTGGCCAAGTAAGTCACTCACAAAATAGACCCTTCAAATTTCTTCAAAATATTTGAATGTGATTATACTTAATGTAAGGCTTCCAATGTGGCGCTAATGGTAAAGAATTCCTCTGCCAGTGCAGGAGACACAAGAGATGTTGACTTTGTCTCGGGGTAGGGAAGATCAATTGGACAAGGAATTGGCAACCCACTCCAGTATTCTTGCCTGGAAAATTCCGTAGGCAGCACAGTCTGGCAGGCTACAGTCCATGGGGTCGCAGAGAGCATGACACAAATGAGCACAAAGCACATACTTAATATAAGAACTGATACCGGTTTTAACCGCCATATGTCAAAAAAACTACTTACCGATATTGGCTGTGTGTGTGTATTAGTCGCTCAGTCGTGTCTGTCTCTGCGACCCAAAGGACTGTAGCCCTCTAGATCCCTGTCCATGGGGTTTCCCAGCCAAAACTACTGGAAAGGTTAGCCATTCTCTTCTCCAGGGTATTTTCCCAAACCAGGGATCAAACCCAGGTCTCCTGAATCACAGATGGTTTCTTTGCCAGAGTCACTAGGGAAGCTTGGACCAAATTGCCTCAATTTAGTTCAGTTCAGACACTCAGTCATGTCTAACTCTTTGTGACCTCATGGGCTGTAGCACCTCAGGCTTACTGTCCATCACTAACTCCAGAGTTAGCTCAAACTCATGTCCATTATGTCAGTGATGCCATCCAAACATCTTATCTTCTGTCATCCCCTTCTCCTCCTGCCTTCGACATTTCCCAGCATTAGGGTCTTTTCAAATGAGTTAGTTCTTCACATCAGGTGGCCAAAGTACTGGAGCTTCAACATAAGCATCAGTACTTTCAGTGAGTATTTGGGTTGAATTCCTTTAGGATGGACTGGTTTGATCTCCTTGCAGTCCAAGGGACTCTCAAGAGTCTTCTACAATACCAGAGTTCAAAAGAATCAATTCTTCTACATTCAGCTTTATGGTCCAGGTCACACAAATATACATGAGGACTGGAGAAACCATAGCTTTGACTGGTGGACCTTGGTCAGTAAAATAATGTCTTTGCTTTTTAATATGTTGTCTAAGTTTCTCATAGCTTTTCTTCCAAGGGGCAAGTGTCTTTTGATTTCATGGCTTCAGTCACAATCAGCAGCCATGATTGATTTTGGAGGCCAAGAAAATAAAATCTCCCACTGTTTCCACTGTTTCCCCATCCATGCCATGAAATGATGGGATTGGATGTCATGATCTTTTTTGTGTGTGTGCTGAGTTTTAAGCCAGCTTTTTCACTCTCCTCTTTCACTTTCATCAAGAAGATCTTTAGTTCTTCTTCACTTTCTGCCATAAGGGTGGTGTCATATGCATATCTGATGTTACTAATATTTCTCCTGGCAATCTTGATTCCAGCTTGTGCTTCATCCAGCCCAAAATTTCACATGATGTATTTTTCATATATGTTAAATAAGCAGGGTGACCATATATAACCTTGACATACTCCTTTCCCAATATAAAACCAGTCCACTGTTTGATGTCTAGTTCTAACTGTTGCTTCTTGACCTGCATATAGATTTCTCAGGAAGTAGGGAAGGTGGTCAGGTATTCCCATCTCTATAAGAATTTTCCAGTTTGTTGTGATCCACACAGTCAAAGGCTTTAGCACAGTCAATAGAGCAGAAGTAGATGTTTTTTCTGGATTCTCTTCCTTTTTCTGTGATCCAGTGGATGTTGGCAATTTGATCTCTGGTTCCTCTGCCTTTTCTAAATCCAGCTTAAACATCTGGAAGTTCTTGGTTCAGGTACTGTTGAAGTCTAGCTTGGGGAATTTTGAGCATTACTTTACTGGTATGTGAGATAAGTGAAATTGTGCAGTAGTTTGAACATTCTTTGGCATTGCCTTTCTTTGGGATTGAAATGAAATCTGGCCTTTTCAGTCCTGTGGTCACTGCTGAGTTTCCAAATTTGCTGGCATATTAAGTATACCACTTTCACAGCATCATCTTTTAGGATTTGAAATAACTCAACTGGAATTCCATCCCCTCCACTAGCTTTGTTCATAGTGATGCTTCTTAAATCCCACTTGACTTCATAGTCCAGGATGTTTAGCTCTAGGTCAGTGATCACACCATCATGGTTATTTTGGTCATTAAGATCTTTTTGTATAGTTCTTTCATGTATTCTTGCTATCTCTCTTTAATATCTTTTATTTCTTCTAGGTCCATAATGTTTCTGTCCTTTATTGTGTCCATCTTTGCACAAAATGTTCCCTTGTTATCTCTAATTTTCTTGAAGGAATCTCTTGATTTTCCTATTCTATTGTTTTCCTCTATTTCTTTTTTTTATTTTTATTTATTTATTTTTTCTTACATGATATTTTACATGTTTCAATGCCATTCTCCCAAATCTTCCCACCCTCTCCCTCTCCCACAGAGTCCATAAGACTGTTCTATACATCAGTGTCTCTTTTGCTGTCTCGTACACCAGGTTATTGTTACCATCTTTCTAAATTCCATATATATGCATTAGTATACTGTATTTATGTTTTTCCTTCTGGCTTACTTCACTCTGTATAATAGGCTCCAGTTTCATCCACCTCATTAGAACTGATTCAAATGTATTCTTTTTAATGGCTGAGTAATACTCCATTGTGTATATGTACCACGGCTTTCTTATCCATTCATCTGCTGATGGACATCTAGGTTGCTTCCATGTCCTGGCTATTATAAACAGTGCTGCGATGAACATTGGGGTACACGTGTCTCTTCTGAGGAAGATTTTCTTATCTCTCCTTACTGTTCTTTGGAACTCTGCATTCAGATGTGTATTTCTTTCTTTTTCTTCTCTGCCTTTTGCTTCTCTTCTTTTCTCAGCTATTTGTAAGGCCTCCTCAGACAACCATTTTGCCTTTTTGCATTTCTTCTTCATGGGAATGGTTTTGATTGCCACTTCCTGTATAATATTATGAACCTCTGTCCATAGGTCTTCAGGCACTCTCTCTATGAGATCTAACCTCTTGAATCTTCTTGTCACTTCCACTGTAAAATTGTAAGGGATTTGATTTAGGTCATATCTGAATGGTCCAGTGGTTTTCCCTACTTTCTTCAATTTAAGTCTGAATTTAGCAATAAGGGGTTCCTGATCTGAGCCACAGTCAGCTCCCAGTCTTGTTTTTGCTGACTGTATAGAACTTGTCTATCTTTGACTGCAAAGAATATAATCAATCTGATTTTGCTATTGACCATCTGGTGGTGTCCATGTGTAGAGTCATCTCTTGTGTTGTTGAAAGAGGGTGTTTGCTATGACTGGTGTGTTCTCTTGGCAAAACTGTTAGACTTTGACCTGCTTCAATTTGTACTCCAAGGTCAAACTTGCCTGTTCCTCCAGGTATCTCTTGACTTCCTAGTTTTGCATTCCAGCCCCCTATGATGAAAAGTACATCTTTTTTGAGTGTTAGCTCTAGAAGTTCTTGTAGGTCTTCACAGAACCGTTCAACTTCAGCTTTTCAGCCTTAGTGGTCAGGGCATAGACTTGGATTGCCGTGATATTGAATGGTTTGCCTTGGAAAAGAACAGAGATCATTATGGTATTTATGAGATTGCATCCAAGTACTGCATTTTGGACTCTTGTTGACTATGATGGCTACTCCATTTCTTCTAAGGGAGTCTCACCCATGGTAGTAGATAAAATGGTCATCTGAATTAATTTCACCCAATCCAGTACATTTTAGTTCACTGATTCTTAAAATTCAATGTTCACTTTTCCCATCTCTTGTTTGACCACTTCCAATTTTCCTTGATTCATTGACCTAACATTCCAGATTCCTATACAATATTGTTCTTTTAGCATCTTTTAGCATTTACTTCCATCACCAGTCACTCCACAACTGGGTGTTGTTTGTGCTTTGGCTCAGCCTCTTCATTCTTTCTGGAGCTATTTTTCCATTCTTCTCCAAGAGCATATTGGGCTCCTGCTGACCTGGGGTGTTCATCTTTCAGTGTTATATCTTTTTGCCTTTTCATACTATTCATTGCCTACTTGGTAATAATCAAAATATTGCCTAGTTGGTAATAATTAAAAGCAAAAAAAAAAAAAACTTTAAATAATTTAATTACAATTTAATGTTCTTGTATCTAATTTTATATTAGTATTGAAATATGCTATTTCTACCAGTGTAACTTTTATCTGAATCTAATTGAACTGAAGCTATCTTATGTATGATTGAAAGCTATACTCTGTTTAACAACAGTATTACTCACTGATTGCATTTTGGCTTGTAGCTAGGTGTATAAACATGTTTAGTTTAGCTTTGAAGGTTTGGTTTATCTTTTTGTGTGTATTTCTTTACTGAAAGGAAACCACCCCATTTCCACATGCTCCACAATAACAGCTTCTGTCCAAATTTTCTGTCAACAACAAACATATATTACTTCTCTTGTCCTGCTGTACACACACCTCTTCTGTTTTGCTTCTCAGAGTTTACCACAGCTTGTATCTTTTCATCAAATTTCTTTTTTATCTTTTCCAGCTCAGCAAACTTAGAAACATTAACATTGAACTCTAATTCGTAATGTCTTTACAGCTGATGCTGCCTTACCACTTAATATTATCTATAGCTCTCTGAGAAAATTCCTAGAAGATAGGGCTGTGATGGCAAATCTCAGTTTCTTGCATGTAGGAGCATGTGGCACCATCCTGTAAACCTTTAGCTTCGTCTGGAGTTTAATATAACACGGATGTCAGAATGTTGGCCTTCCAAAGGACATGCTGAGATTTTTGATCTACTTCTCTGATTCTTGTCTATTAATAAATTCTGTGACAGCTTCCTGCTGAGTAGCAAAATTCAGTGACAACCTTCAGGTAGGTGTTGCCAAGGAAGATTTCTGAGTGCATGTAGTTTTCATCTGGTGCAATTTAGTACATGACCTTTGTCTTCTTTAGGCTGTCTATTAATCCACAGCACTGGTCTGACTGCAAAAATATAACTCATAATATTAGATGTAGCTCTCTGGATGTGATTCTGGTGAAAAAGTCTGTAGCCATTAGTAATTTTTATAAAGACAGTGCTAACATCTTACATTGAAGCTGTTGAGGAGGCAGTATTTCCTGGAGATAAAAGTGTACCAAATGCTAATACTGCATATTTGCTTATTTTCCTTTTATGCTATATCATAAGAAAAATAAAATAGGAAAATTTATTCCTTTTCTGCTGAGTTACCAGTGAGTTAGGGAGGGTATTTTTATTACTAAGTTTTCAATCTTTACCAAAGTGATATGCTTTTTATGATTCATAGTTGACTGGAATATTTTTTAAGTTTTCCTTTTTTCCCACTTTATTGATACATCGTTGACATACAGTACTGTGCAGGTTTAAGGCAAACAGTGTTAAGGGGGACATTTCCTATCTGCTTTTATTTCTATGATGACAACTTATTGGAAATTTATGTTAAAAATAAAGAGCACTTACTTTAACTTTCAAAGCATAATGGCCATCTGCTTAAACTGAGACTGTAATGATGGAAATCCTTGGAAGGGGTACAGGAAAAGGAAACAGAAACAAACAAAAAAGGAGAAGGAGAAAGAAAGGATGAAGAATTAAAATTAAGAGAGGAAACTTTGAATGCCAGGAATAGTGTGCTCTAAGCTCTTAAGAGGTATCATCTCCTAAATGTTTATAATCATCTTATGGATTAGGTACTATTATTATAACCATTTTACATATGCAGGACTGAGGCACAGTGAGATTGATCTACTGCAAGCCATCCAGTAAACAATGGTAACACTAGTATTTGAATGTTGGCAATGTGATACAGGGGGCTTCCCAAGTGGCTCTAGTGGTAAAGAACCTGCCTGCTGATGCAGGAGATGCAAGAGATGTGGATTCCATCCCTGGGTCGTGAAGATCCCCCGAAACAGGGCATGGAAACCCACTCCAATATTCTTGTCTGCAGAATCCCATTAGGAGAGAAGCCTGGCCAGCTACAAGTCCATAGGGTCACAAAGAGTTGGACATGACTGAAATGACTTAGCACAGCAGAGCACAGCCCAATGTGCTACTAAAACCATAGTACCAAATGATGCTGCTTCTCCCATTCCTATCAGAACAAAAATTCTGATTAAGCCTAGATAGAGTTTCTTGCAAAAAAAAAAAAAAAAAAAAGAGCAGACTTATTTCACAAACAGTGCTGAATGACAGTTTACCTCAAGTTTAAGAGTCCAGGGAGGTACTGTATCACTACATAACAGAATAGCACACACTGGGTGGTGTAAACGACAGAAATTTATTTTTTACACTCTGGAACTTGGAAGTCCAACATCAAAGTGTTGGCACTTTTGATTTCTTTTGAAGCCTCTCGTCTTAGTTTGCAGACGACTGCCTTCTGACCGTGCCTTTTGTGACCTTTTCCCTGTGGACTCACAGGGTGTCTTTTTTGGTGTCTTTTCCTCTTTTTACAAGGACTTTAGTCAGATTGGATTAGGGCCTACTTATATGATCTCAGTTACCCTTCATTACCTCTTTAAGGTCCCTATGTCAAAATAAAATTATATTGGGGTTTACATATACATATGTATGTATGTATACATTAGGTGCATGGGTGGTATATACTATGTATACATATAGATTACCTATCCAGCTGTATCAGGGGAGATCATAAATACAAATTCATTATTTATTTTTCTTTTATTTGACTCAGTCTTTCATTTAAGTAAGAAATGTTCCCATTTGTGTACAATTACACAGTAGTTGTTCTGACCAGATAACCTCAAGAGCCCTTACAGATTTATCAAATAAAAATTTTCCTTTTGTATGTCTCACAGATATCATATTTACTCCACAACCACCAATGTCAATAACTGGATATCTTTAAATAAAGATATCAAAAGAATTGTTTGGTTTAATATTGATATGAAACTAGATTTCAGACTTAATGTGAGTCTCCAAATTTCATCTTGAAAATAAGTGCAGGTCCTGATTCAAAATAATCACCAAAAAGATATTCTATAAGAAAGAGAATGTCAAATGTTCCAAATCTAGAGTTAGGTAAAGTGAGACCTTAAAATATTGTCACTGTAGTGGGGGAGGGGGGTGGGATGCAGTAGGGAGAGTGCTCTGACAATAAGATCTGCAAGAGTGTCAGGAGTCAGGCAGAAAGGAATTTTCTTTTATAGGGAGTGAAAAGTGAAAGTATTAATTGCTCAGTCATGTCCAGCTCTTTGGGACCCCATAGTCTTGTCACCCACCAGACTCCACTGTCCATGGAATTTTCCAGGCAAGAATATTGGAGCGGATAGCTATGCCTTTCTCCAGGGGTGGGTAGCAATTCCTTTCTCCAAAGGATCTTCCCGACCCAGGGATAAAACCCGAGCCTCCCACATTGCCAGCTGATTCTTTACTGTCTGAGACAACAGGGAAGCCCTTAATGAGTCATAAATGGAGCTAAAAAGAACCAGGCATTGGGGAGTAGGGGGTGCGGGGGCATGGTCTGACAGTTGAGTAGGAAAATTATTTCCCTGAGGTCAGCCTATTGTCAAGAGTACCTTTAAGGAGGAGTTTCTCCATATTCCACTACTGACCCAGACTGAGATTATTCAATGTTGAGGAGCCTGAAGGGAAGAAAACAGGTTTAACCAAACTTTTATCAAGCTAAATTTGCAGGTATTTTGTGGAAGTTGGTGAATAAAAACAATTCAACTAATCATCTAATCTACAAAGAATTTGGGTGGTCTGTGTCTTGCCTTGTCATAGGTAAACACGAATTTCTCTAATCCTAGGAAACACAATTCTTTGAATTAAATATTTTCTCAGAACATAAGAAGGTGGGGAAATTCCTGAACGTTTGCTCTCTTTCAAGAGCACATACCTCAGGTAGCTTAGCACTGTCACAATCAAAATACGTTGGTAAGTGTTTTCTTTCAATATTCAGACATATGGTATATGCATCCTTATGCTCTTCCAAATAGAGAAAGGAGTATGTCAAGGCTGTATATTGTCACCCTGCTTATTTAACTTATATGGAGTGTACATCATGAGAAATGCTGGGCGGAATGAAGCACAAGCTTGAATCAAGATTGCTGGGAGAAATATCAGTAACCTCAGATATGATATGACACCAGCCTTATGGTGGAAAGCGCAGAAGAACTAAAGAGCCTCTTGATGAATTTGAAAGAGGACAGTGAAAAAGTTGACTTAAAACTCAACATTCAGAAAACAAAGATCATGGCATCTGGAATTACCATTCATGGCAAATAGGTGGGGAAACAGTGAAAACAGTAACAGACTTTATTTTCTTGGGCTCCAAAATCACTGCAGATAGTGACTGCAGCCATGAAATTAAAAGATGCTTGTTCCTTGGAAGAAAAGTTATGACCAACCTAGACAGCATATTGAAAAGCAGAGACATTACTTTGCCAACAAAGGTCTGTCTAGTCAAAGCTATGGTTTTTCCTGTACTCATGTATGGATGTGAGAGTTGGACTATAAAGAAAGGTGAGCACTGAAGAATTGATGCTTTTGAACTGTGGTGTTGGAGAAGACTCTTGAGAGCCCCTTGGACTGCAAGGAGATTCAATCAGTCCATCCTAAAGGAAATCAGACTTGAATATTCATTGGAAGGACTGATGTTGAAGCTGAAACTCCAATACTTTGGCCACCTGATGTGAAGAATTGATTCATCTGAAAACACTCTGATGCTGGGAAAGAGTGAAGGCAGGAGGAGAAGGGGATGACAGAGGATGAGGTGGTTGAATAGCATCACTGACTCAGTGGACATGAGTTTGAGCAAGCTCCAGGAGTTGTTGTTGGACAGGGAGGCCTCATGTGCTACAGTCAATGGGATCACAAAGAGTCAGACACGACTGAGCAACTGAACTGAACTGATGTTCTTATAACAGAGCAGCTCAAAAATATTACTGACAATGATACATTTATCATCACAATTATTTAAAAAATACTGAGGATGCAGGAAAAAAATGTCAGTTCTTAGTCCTGTTTATGAATGAGACCATGTGACAAATTAATGACTATAGTAAAGTCAGAAATGGCTAAGTCCTTTGTGGATTCATTGCAATTTGGGCATGGAATTGAAAGATACTGAGTTGCCTTTACCTCAAAAATGATATGGGTTTTAAAGTTTAAGAAAGTGGGGAACATCTGTGTCTGTCACTTACTTTGCATATATTCTGTAAGTCATAGGAATTCAATAACACTTCAACTTCTGGAGGAAATTCATAGGAGATTTTTGTCTCTTATCTATGATGTTGGCTCTCTTTCAACAGATGATGCTATCTTCTTTTTAATTTTTTTCTTATACTTCTAGGAGAAATAAAATCTAGATACTGTCACAGTCTCTTACAATTAATATAGACCAGGGATTTTGTTGACATTTCCCTCTGAAAACTGTCTATCTTTGCTCCCTGGGCATAACATCCACACAGGAGTATAAATACCAATACAACAGAGAAAGGAAACCTCCTTCCACTGTTGTGACAGCATTAGGAATGTTTAGGCCTATTTTTTTCTAAGTGATGTAAGTTTTGTGTATTTACTCAACAAATAAAAATACATATAACAGTTTGGAAAATATCTACTCGATAAGTAAATTTGTAAGAAGTATATCCATAATTATTAATGTTTGTTTTTGTTTAATTGCTAAGTTGTGCTTGACTCTTTAGTGACCACATGGACTGTAGCCTACCAGGCTTTTCCATCCTTGGAATTTCCTAGGCAAGGATGTTTGAGTAGGTTACCATTTCCTTCTTCAGGTGATCTTCCTGACCCAGGAAAGGAATCTGAGTCCCCTACATTGCAGGCAGATTCCTTGCCATCTGAACCACCAGGGAAGTCCTAATGTACCTGAAGGTATTTAATCTGCAAGTCATTCGTTTCCCTGCAAAGGAAGAAAACTTAGAAACATTCTGATATACAAGAAAGGAATTTATAGCCTGAAATGATGTGCATTTTTTACTGTTCCAAATTAGGATCTTCTATTCCTGGTCAAAGTCTATACTCTCAGAAATAGATAAATTCCCTCTAGCAAGCCCTAGGTAGTTATTCTATAATGCACAAAATAGTAATGTATTATTTGATTCAATATGTTTACTTAACAGATGGATTACATTTATATTTCTATGTAGAAAGTTTATGATATATGTAATCAAATTTCATTAAAATGTCATAAATATATATTTTATGGTACATTTATATATACAAAATTTTATATAATTTATATCATAAAATTTCTCCATAAGAAAATATATACTATAATTTTATATATATATATATAAATTTATGGGCTTCCTTGGTGGCTCAGATGGTAAAGAACATGCCTGCAAAGCAGGAGACTCAGCTTCATTCCATGAGTCAGGAAAATCCTCTGGAGAAGGTAATGGCTACCCACTCCAGTATTCTTGTCTGGAGAATTCCATGGACAGAGGAGCCTGGTGGACTATAGTCCATGGGGTCACAAGGAGTCAGACGCCACAGAGCGACTAACAGTTTCACTTTCACATTCAGCGTCTTTATATTCAGTATACCCATTAAGGCCTAAGGCAAATCCCTGATGCTTTAAACTTATTAATATAATAACCCCCTCACACCCCCACAACACCTCCAAAACATAGGAACAAACGAAGGCACTTGAGGCAACTATGACCCATTCTGCCCTAGAATCAATCAGTTTAAGACTTCATTATTAAATTATAAGCAAATAAATATGAAGTTGAATAACTCTAATCACTAACATGTACCGTCTTAATGGTAATATCTTAATTATTTCATTAAAAAGTATAAGCTTTGTCATAAACATAGGGGTACAGATATCTCTTTGAGATACTGGTTTCAATTGTTCTGGATATAGACCCAGAAGTAAGATTGCAGAATCATAAAGCAGTCCTATCTTCTTTTCCAATAATTGTGTTAATGTATTTGTGGCTGTGCTGCGTCTTTGTTGCTGTGTGGCCTTTGCTCTGTTTGCGGTGCGTAGGGCCAATCTTTGTTGAGGTGCTCGGGCTTCTCATTACAGTGGCTTTCCTCACTGCTGAGCATAGGCTCTAGCATGCACAGGCTTCACTCGTTGTGGTTAGTGGGCTTAGTTGCTCTGTGGCATGTGGGGTCTTCACTGATTAAGGGTCAAACCAGTGTCTCCTGCATTGGCAGGCAGATTCTTCACCACTGAGCCACTGGGGAAGCCTCTAATTTTTTGTGACCCTTTCATACTGTTTTCCATACTAGCTACACCATTTTACATTCTCACTGTTGACATTTAAAAAAAAAAAGCACAACATAAGAGTTGTGCATTAAGATTGTGGAGGGCAAAATGAGGATTATAACTCAGGAGATAGCATTTCAGATAGCTCTGAGAAACCGATCCTTAGAGGAAGGAGGGAAGGTCAGTGTGCATATGATTTGGATGAAGGCAGGGCCACGTGCAATCAAGCACACAGCTTGGCAGAAGGCTGCTGCTAGTTTCCTGAAGGTCACTGCTAGTGACAAGGAGCAGATGTCTCCAGCAACAATTTTAGTGCTTTTCTAGATATGAGGAGATGCAAGAATTGGGCTCATAGAATCTTTTTCTGAAAGTATCTAAGTATCTGAAAAATCTGTTTGTCAGTTTTTCCCAGAATGCAGGGTACTTCATTCCTGCTCTCCACCCTGAACACATTTCAGGGGTGTTGAAGGTCAGGGACTGCAGCGGCATGTGATTTAATCCTTGCAGAGGCAGATGGCAAGTGCCAATTTTGAATTGGCACCAACAGTGTGCAAATCTTCCAGTTTCTCCACATCCTTGCCAATATTTACCTTTTGTTTTTTGATGATAGCCACACTGGCAAGTATGAGTTGATCTCTGATTGTGACTTTGATTTGCATTTCCCTGATAACAGATGTTGAGCACTTTTTCATATATCTGTAGGCCACAGTAAAAACAATGGAAGCAACCTAATGTCTATTCTCAGATAAATGGATAAAGAAAATGTGGTATAGACATGCAATGAAACATTATTCAGTTTTAAGGAAAAGAAAGTCTTGCCAAATGCAACAACACGGATGAACTTGGAGAATGTATATTAAGTGAAATGTCAGTCACAGAAGGAAATATTGTATGATTCCACTTATACGAGATATCTAAAATAGTCAAGCTCATGGAAGCAGGGAGTAGAATGGTGGTTTCCAGGGCTTGTGGAGAGGAAATATGGAGTTGTTCTACATGTATGCTGTGAAATTTCAGTGATGGAAAAGAAATACATTCTAGAGCACTGCTGTACACAAATATAGTGCCTAAAGTTGACCACACTCTATTGTACACTTACAAATTTAAGAGGGTAGAACTTATTTTTAGTGTTTTACCACAGTAGAAAAAGAAAATAAAGGGTGAGGAACAAGAATTCGTAACAGAGTTAGCCTCCTTTGTTTTAGAAATTTGAAATAAGACACATATTTGTGTGCTTTACTTTAATACTTGAACATAGATAAGTGTATCCATAGCATCACAGATCATTTCTACTGAAACTATTTTTATATAAATTATTACCCATTACAAGACAGGCTTATATGACATTGTAAAGGAAAAAGTGACAGTAATTTATTCGGTTTTTTGTATTGATGCCCTGGATTAATAGATTTTTCCTAGCAATGTATGCATAATGATGGGAATATGAGAAATTCAATGACAATGCCAGGGAAACAAATAGAAGTAACTCAGATCAGGTCTTTGCACTTTGCACTATTATGTGTCATGTTAGCTTATGGTTTCCACTTGTCCTCTATTTCTTCACTTTAAGAAATAGTGGTCTAGATATGTGAATGTCACACTTTTGTAGAATATTTCCATTTTTACTCATCACTCTTTTCTATCTGCTGAAGTTCATAACAAAGATTTTGAGAAATAGCTACCACCCAAACTACATCCCATCCCAGCATACCCGATAGATGATGTTCTACAACAGCTTGGCAAATGCTTACATGGGGCACACTTGTTTCATAACAGTTTGATTTATGAAAAAATTACATATAGTGTTTTATCTTATGCTAACTATAGCTATAAAGAAATAAAAGTAATAACTTGATTGTTAACAGTAAACATGATTGTGACTGAGAAATATATTGGAGAAAGCAGCATCTGTTTAGAAAAGGCTGATTCTCAATCTCTTTTTTTAAGGAGAAATTAAGTAACCCTGTTACAGCACTGGGCATTTTCTGAACAAAAGAAATTCTTGAAATTAGTATGTAGTAAATGAGTAGAATGAAAATTAAAATATTAATATAATTGAGTTAAGGAACAATTAAAGTACTCAAAAAAAATGCATTACCCTGATCCATGGTTTAACACAGTGATAGTAATCCAGGTAATAGAACTCTGTTGGAAATATTCTAAGCACTCCCTTAGCAAAGTCATCACAGAGTGGCCTTCTGCCTCAAACAATTTCTGTGATAAGCTACTGAAAATTTAATTGGCTTTAGCTCTAAAATATTTCTTCATAAAGTAAGTACAACAGATGAATAAACCTCTTTGATTTATCTATTTATAGAAACTTAAGGAAACTCATTAACATACATCCTTTGCAGATATTTGTATTAAACAGGAATGTTCAAAGAAATATTGCAAGGATCTTTAAGAAGCCATATTTCCTACCATAAAATCATGTTTGCAGATGAAAATTTTGATTAAATGAATTAAGTATCCACTTAATTTGCTGCCAGAAATAGCAAGTACTATTTTTGTCTATTATTAAGATACAAGCTGTTACAGAAATATATATTTTTCTGGAATAATATTTCTTTTCCAAAATGTTAGAAATGCAGCTTCCTTATAATCTTTTAATTTGAGAATTAGCCATATGCCCATATCTCAAAATGTTGTAACATCATTTACTATTTTCCTTTACTGTGAGTTTTGTTGCTCAGTTTAAGTGGTTCTTTTGTAGGAAGCGTAATTGTAAGGAAATGAATCAAAGTTCTAGTGAAAGCCCAAAACTTTCCTTGTAATTCCAACACAGAGCTTGGTCTATCAATAGGTTATAGTAAATAGAACTTTTACTTCTACCTTAATTATAAAGATGGCTTCCCAGATGGCTCAAGTGGTAAAGATTCTACCTGCAATGCAAAAGACCCAGGTTCAATCCCTGGGTCGAGAAGATGCCCTGGAGTAGGAAGTGGTAAGCCACTCCAGTATTCTTGCCTGGAAAATTCCATGGACAGAGGAGCCTGGAGGCTACAGTCCATGGGGTTGCAAAGAGTTGAATGTGACTGAGAGACTAAGAACTTAAGGATAAGGATCTGAAATATCCTACGTCATCACACCCAGAAGTCACTTTGACCCATCCTTCCTCTGGCCTCTCCCTTAACCTAGATCCTGCAAAGGCTCTTACTCCCTGTGATGTTCCCTCTCTTGTGTATGTGTGGGTATGCCCAGATGCTCGGTCATGTCTGATTCTTTGTGACTCCATGGGTTGTAGAAGCTACCTGCCAGGCTTCTCTGTCCAAAGGATTTTCCCAGCAAAAATACTGGAATGGGTTTCTATTTCCTCCTCCATGGAATTTTCCCAACCCAGGAGTCGAATGCTTGTCCCCTGTGGCTCCTGCTTTTATAGGTGGATTCTCTACCAGTAGTGCCACCTGTGAAGTCTCTTGATTCACCTTTGATTAAATGTGATGTTGAGTATATGTTTCATCAGCAATGACTCATTTTTACACAAATTTCTGTCATATTTTCCACAGTTTTTTTTTTGCTACCTCAAAATATTTGGTGCCATAAAATAATACTTACACATATATCTCACTTACCCACTGAGGCAAACACTAAGTGAGATAATTTCATGAAAATATGGTATGCCCCAATATGTATGTGTCTCTTCCAGAACAACTTATGGGCATCTTTTAGCTCTTAATGCTGTAGAGTCCAAACCTTAGCCTAGAACACAAGATCCCTCATGAGGTCCTTTTAAGCTACTTCCCCACCTTTTCTCTTCACCTTGGATTTCCATTCAATTTATCCTCCCATGCCTTAACATTCTAGCTCTGAAGCCACTTTCCAATTTTGTATATAATTCACAAAACTCTTAAAAAATTACCATCAAGCTATCTGAAATACTAAAATGTCTAAAAGAGGTTATACGATAAATTTCTGATTATCAAGTGTGCATTTGTATGTGTGTATGTTTACTCAATTAATCTTCTTCTGTATAGCAATGCTAGAACGATATTGTTAAACATATTTCCTAAATTTTGGAATCTCAAAATGACTTTGTATAGCTTGTACAGAAGAGTTGAACATGGAACTGTAAAGTTTAGGCCAAAAACCACACTCCTAAAAAATTAACTGATATCATTGATACCATTATATACATTTTAGTTTCTATACTCCTTCTATAGCTTTTACATCATATTTCTGCTTAAATTCATTCAGAACAATATATTTATTATACACTGTATATATATGCTTATATATATATATGCATACATTGTATATACTCTTTATTTTTAGTCTCATTTTTTTCTTTTTTCTTTCAAATTTTCTTTTTCTATTTTTATCATTTTTTCCTGTAACAAATGTATTGTGAAACCTGTCAAATTTGTTCTCCACAACCTTTTTATATTTTATTCATTGTCAAAATGTCTTCTTTGTACGTTTAATGGGGAAGATTCCCCCACTCTCTTCTTTTTTATTAAAAGACACACTTTTGATATGCCAAAATACAACAGAAATAATATAATGAATGTTTTCATAACCAAAACTCTCTAGAGTGAGGCGATATATTTTTTTTTCTTATGTATCATTCCATAGTCAAA
Organism: Bos indicus; assembly: GCF_029378745.1. Taxonomy (NCBI): domain Eukaryota; kingdom Metazoa; phylum Chordata; class Mammalia; order Artiodactyla; family Bovidae; genus Bos; species Bos indicus. The sequence goes on from NC_091771.1 coordinate 7,943,874, forward strand.
TTCCTTTCTTCTCTCTCACTCAGAAGAAAGCATCATCTTGAAAGAAGAGCTCATAACACCCATAGTTTATTATGTATGTTTATATTATGTTATACATTTTATTAATTGCAAAAGTTTTAAATGTCATCTCCATGGTATCACAATGCATCATTTTAAAATCATTATCTTTGTAACATTTATCCAAGTATATATAGTTTCTATTAATTTTCACTTCTGTACTGCATTATTTTATTCAAATAAATAGATATTTATAAATCCATTATCCAGATGGTAAATATTGGGGTTATTTTCAGCATTTGCAAGTGCAAATATTATTTTTGTATATGTTATTTGCTCATGTACATAAGTACTTCTTGAATATATCAATAAGAGCCAAATTTGCTGTGTCAAAGGATGTGAACCTCTTCACTTTACTATTTCTAACTTTCTCTTAAAGTAGATATAGAAAGTATAAAAGTTTTAATTGTACCAACCAGTTTTAAATGTTCTATGTACACATCAATTCTTACTCTTTGTGGACAAATTTTTAAATCTGAGAAGTAGTAAGTAATAAAATTCTGTTTTATTGAGGATTGAATATGTGTTTGATTTTAGCAGTTGTGAACATCTTTTCATATACTGATTCAGTTTTCCTTTATATTCTACAGATAATCCCTTTTTTAGACTTTCAGTATATCATATATTTTCTGCAAATCTATCCTTTCTGGAATATGATAAATCTGTGTGGTGCATTCTTAATTATATAAATAAACATAGATATAAAATACATATATGCATATATATTTACACATACACATATATGCCACATTGACATATATAAACATACAATTCTATATTTACACTCATTATATGATATACACATTTAGATGCCTATTTACAATGTAAATAGTGTTTTCCTCTTTTAACATGCAGATACCCAATATAAACAAATGCACACATACACCAGAGAGAAATATCTCTGAGAAAAGATGATGAAGGAAAGGTGATTCTGATACTGATTGACAATATATCTATAAGTGAGGTGATGATAGGTATATTTGATATTTAATTAATGATTTACCTTCTTCATAATCAATTTATTTATTATATAAATATATATATATTGTATACCAAGAAAAATTAAGAGGGTTTATATTGTCATATAATTAAAAATTTTTTATGGCTAAAACTCAAATCTTTCTTTCAAATAATCAATAGGATGCATCTGGTATTATTGCTTTCTGAAAATCATAGGACTGATTTCTCTCCTAAATTCAATTTGCTTGGTATAAGATTATCTTAAAATGTCGTCTCTACATCACAAATGTGAAGATATGTTTTAGTTTTAAAATTTCCATTTCTCAAATTAATTGAAATGATTTTAACATAGTCTTATCGATCAATCTTACACTAAATAAGAAATAAGAACCACAGTATCACATATTTCACAACAATATAAATAACATCTTTTCAAATTTTACTAGAATCATAATGAAGTATAAGCTGTCAAAATCTGAGGTCCTAAAAATCTAATTTATAAATTCAACTTAAGAAATAAAAGCATGGTTGTATAAACATTTTTTTGTTGTTGTTGTTTTTTGTTCTTCTGGTGGCTCACACACCAAAAAAAATTAATAGTAAAGCTTTCTTTTATTTCTGCTATCTCTTCATCCAAATCTTTCCATTAATATTTTTAAATGCAGGAATGGTATAATAATAATAAAATCTTGTTTTCAGAGTAAATATTAGTGCATCATGACAGGGGAAAAAAGCAACATTTATATTACAGAAACTTTTTAAAAATGTAATTTTTACTATATTAGAAATTTTAGACATTATTGTGTAATTGTACATATATTTAATTTGAGCTTTTCAGTGAAATTAGTGAAGCAAAATTTTTATTACATCTTTAAAAAATAAAAGTCATGCATGGCTTTCCATTTCTTATAATACAGACCTCTTCTTCCATTTAAATAGCTTTTTTTCACTGTTTCTTAATTCCCAATCTTATACTCCCAGATACAATATTCTATTTAGTGTTGAACTGGAAACCCAGCTTAATATTATAATGAAACCAGAGCTGATGAGGTTTGTTACTTTTTCTTTGCATACTCCAACCATATGAGGCTAAACATATTCTCCTGCAGTCTTTATTGAAACTTTATTCCTCTGTCCAACAAAATAATAGTTATTCAAATAAATGTAACACAGTAGCATTAAAAATTGCAGGTGTATAGTACAAAATTTTATTTTTTAAATATTTATTCATTTCTTGATACTTATTTTAATTGCTTCAAGCTCCTGCCTGCATGAAGCTGCTTCAGTTGTGTCCAACTCTTTGTGACCCTATGGACCATAGCCCAGCAGACTCCTCTGTTCATGGGATTCTCTAGGCAAGAATACTGGAGTGTGGTTGCCATACCCTCCTTAAGCGGATCTTCCTGACCCAGGTATTGAACCCATGTCTCTTATGTCTCCTGCACTGGCAGCTGTGTTCTTTACCATTAGTACCACCTGGAAGCCCAAGCATGCAAACACAAAACAGTCTCAGATGCCACACTTAAGTTCTGTGACTATCGTAAGGTTGCATCTTACTGACCACAGGACCTTTTCACTTCTTAGTGAACTATACAGAAATTAACAAAAGAGAGGCTTATAACATCTACACAATGGGTTATTCATCTCTACATTGTTGAGATCTCCTGGTTATACATTCATATAAAAATACAGTCTGCTATTTCATTTATTTAGTTAAGGCAGAAATTTATATTTGCTTATTATTTTGGGTAAAATGTTGCTATGATTAGATTCACGATGAAATACTGCATGAAGTTTGAATATCAGATACATTATTTCCCACAGTCATTATGATGACATCTTTCTCAGCTTTATATCTTAAATGACCTAAATATTTGTATTAACCTTGAGCATTAACTTTTAAAATGCTTCACATACTTTAAAAAAAAAAAGTGCAATGAAGCTAAATCATGAACCTACTTACTGACAAGAGATCTGCTTGAAGTGCAGAATTTACCCAAGGAAAGGATGTCAATAAGCAGTGCTGAGTTCCACAAAGAAAGTACTTAACAGCAAATAGAACAATTGCTTGCAGTGACACATTTCAAACCCAAAGAAATGAGAGATCTCTGTCAATTGATTTCAGCTAGCAATTTGTGGAGAACAGACTTGAAAACTCCTTAAGGTAACTGTCTGCAGGTGTGGCATTTTCCATACACTACTAGGACTGTATAGGTAATGCAAAATTTGAAAAGTACCTGGGGATAGCCAAGTCAAAGATGGTATAGCAAGTAGTAATCAGCTGTACTATTAATTATGCTAGATTACCATTATAATCAAAGAAGCCCATAAATGATAACATGCAAGAAAATGTTACCTGGAAAATGAGTTGATTCTAAAAGGAGTGCAGTCTTTCGAAGAAGATGCCATCATATTTTAAATGAATAGGCAATGTCAATCAAAGTGTCCCACATTTTAATAATAGCTTATATTTTAAATATTTATTAAACAAAATCTGGATACTATAAATTATACAATAGATTATCTAAAACCACAAACACCAAATGTCAGGTATTGTCTTAGGGACTGGGATTGGGAAAAAATATAAAAGGATGGCAAATGTCAGATTTGGACATATTTTAAGTTAGTGGCAGGATATTTAAGGGAATTCCAGTGAGAGTTTGGAAAGCAATAACAGGCAAAACTTGCATTTTTTACTTAAAAATCATTTTAAAAGTCTATATAATTTAAGGATGTGTTTTTATCATAAATTATGATAAAGTGTGTGAGTATGTTGAATATTGGAGAATAGCTTTCTATTTATGTTTCTAGGAAAGGACATGAATATTTAATAAATGCAAAGCTATGTCTCATTCTTGATTTTGAAAAATAAAATTTCTTTTGCTTTTCCATCCTTCAGAAACTTTACTATTTTCTATTATATGTCTGTTCAGCTACTAAGTGAAGAGTACCTGACAAATTAAATATGACTCATCAGAGGGAAAAAATTCATGAAGATACACAAAGTTATTGCCAAATTCTTTTTTTATCTTATTTACTTTTTTTTTTCAGAACTTTTTGAGCTCTAGTAGATTCAGTTCAGAACACATCCTAGATAAGGTGAACCATAATTCTATGCTCAATATTCTTCACACAGTAAACTCACAGGTGTTAGATCTTCCAGAGAAGGTGAGTGCTATTAATTTAGTTAGCTGGTAAAGTCAGGAAGAAATTTTTCTTTTATTGAAATATAAAAATATGTTTTTAAATTTAAAGATTTTTATAGAGCAGTTTTATATTTACAATTAGAACTGAGATGAAGGTAAGAGACTTCCCACACACCCACTACCTCCATACCTGCATCAGTTCAGTTCAGTTCAGTGGCTCATTCATATCTGACTCTTTGTGATCCCATGGACTGCAGCACACCAGGCTTCTGGGTCCAACATCAAATTCTGGGAGCTTGCTCAAACTCATGCCCATTGAGTTGGTGAGGCCATTCAACCATCTCATTCTCTGTCAACCCCTTCCAGTGACTTCAATTCTTCCCAGCATCACGGTCTTTTCTAATGAGTCAGTTTTTCGCATCAGGTGGTCAAAGTGTTGGAGCTTCAGCTTCAGCATCAGTCCTTCCAGTGAATATTCAGGGTTGATTTCCTTTAGGATTAACTGGTTTGATCTCCTTGCAATCCAAGGGGATTTCAGTTCTCCAGCACTGCAATTTGAAAGCATCAATTCTTGGGAAGTCAGCCTTATTTATGGATGAACTCTCAAATTCTTACATGACTACTGCAAAAAACAAAAAACAAACAAACAAAAAAACATAGCTTTGACTATATGGATGTTTGTCAGCAAGGAGACATCTCTATTTTTTAATACACTGTCTATATTTGTCAAAGCTTTTCTTCCAAGGAATAAGAGTCTTTTAATTTCATGGCTGCAGTTAGTGTCTGCAGTGGTTTTGGAGCCAAAGTAAATAAAATCTGTCACTGGTTCCATTTTCTCCCTTCTATTTTCCATGAAGTGATGGGACCAGAAGCCATGATCAAAGTGTTTTAATGTTGAATTTCAAGCCAGCTTTTTCACTCTTGTCTTTCACACTCATCAAGAGGCTATTTGGTTCCTCTACACTTTCTGCCATTCGAGTGGTATCAGTTGCATGTCCAATGTTGATATTTCTCCTGGCAATCTTGATTCCAGCTTGTGCTTCATCTATGCCAGCATTTCACATGATATAATCTGCATAGAAGTTAAGTAAGCAGGGTGACAATATACACCATTTCCCAACTGCAACCAGTCAGTTGTTCCATGTCCAGTTCTAGCTGTTGCTTCTTGACCTGCATACAGTTTTCTCAGGGGACAGAAAAAGTGACCTTGTACTCCTGTCTTTAAGAATTTCCCATGGTTTGTTGTGATCCACACAGTCAAAGTCTTCAGCATTGTCAATGAAGCAGAAGTAGATGTTTTTCTGGAACTCCCTTGCTTTCTCCATAAATCAATGAATGTTGGCAACTTGATTTCTTATTCCTCTGTCTTTTCTTTTTTTTTTTTTCCTTTTCTCTAATTTTATTTTATTTTTAAACTTTACATAATTGTATTAGTTTTGCCAAATATCAAAATGAATCCGCCACAGGTATACATGTCTTTTCTAAAGCCAGCTTGTACACTTGGTAGTTCACAGTTCACCTACTGCTGAAACCTAGCCTGAAGAATGATAAACATGACCTTGTTAGCATGTGAAATGAACCTAACAGTATGGTAATTTGATCTATGAAGGAATGTACATTCTATAGGTTTGGACAAAACATTATTAAATATTATGCAAAATAATTTCACTACACTAAAATATCCCCTGTATTCTGCCTATTCGTGTCTCCCCATCCCCTACAGCCACTCATTTTTTTTAAATCTCCAGGGTTATGTTTTTTCCAGAATGTCAGGTAGTTGGAATCATAAAGTATTGAACCTTCTAAGACTTGCCTCTTTCACTTAGTAATAATCATATAATTTTCTGTCTTTTCTTGGCTTCATAGCTCATATCTTTTGAGTGCTGAATAAAATTCCATTATCTGGATGTACCAGTTTACTTATCCATTACTGGAGGGCATTTTGGTTTCTTTCAAGTTTTGGAAATCATGAATAATAACATCCTTGGCAGATTTTTCATGGATATATATTTATAACTATTTGGTTAAATAACAGGGAATACAATTGTTGAATTTGTTTAATTAAAAAAAAAATCAAGCTGCTTTCCAAAGTGGCTATACCATTTTGCATTCCCACCAGTAGAAAATGAGAGTTTCAGCTGCTCCACATTCTCCTTAGCATTTGGTGTTGCCCGTGGTCATTGAGATTTTGTCCATTCTAATAGTTGTGTCATGGGATCTTATTATTGTTTTAATCTTCCTTTCCTTAATGATATATGTGGAGGATCTTTTCATGATCATATTTGCCAGTTCTAGATTTTCTCATAGTCCTCAGAGTCAAGGCTATGGTCCTCCCAGTGGTTATGTAATGTTGTGAGAGCTGGACGGTAAATAAAGGGGAGCACTGAAGAACTGATGCCTTTGAACTGTGGGGCTAGAGAAGACTCCTGAGAATCCCTTGGACAGCAAAGAGATCAAACCAGTCAATCTGAAGGGAAATCAATTCTGAATACATTTTTGAAGGATTGATGCTGAAGCTGAAACTCTAGTATTTTTTTCATCTGATACGAAGAGGTGATTCTTTGGAAAAGTCCCTGATTCTGGGAAACATTGAGGGCAGAAGAAGAGGGTATCAGAGCATGAGATGGCTGGATGGCATCACCAATGCAATGGACATGAGCTTGGGCAAAATTCAGGAGATGGTGAGGGGCAAGGAGGCTGGTGTGCTCCAGTCCATGGGGTCACAAAGACTTGGACATGATTGGGCAACTGAACCGAACTCCAATACTTTGGCCACCTCATGAGAAGAGTTGATTCATTGGTAAAGACCCTGATGCTGGGAGGGATTGGGGGCAGGAGAAGAAGGGGACTACAGAGGATGAGATGGTTGGATGGTATCACCAACTTGATGGACATGAGTTTGAGTAAACTCCAGGAGTTGGTGATGGACAGGGTGGCCTGGTATGCTGTGATTCATGGGGTCGCAAAGAGTTGGACACGACTGAGCAACTGAACTCAACTGAACTGGGCAACTGAACAAAACAACATTTTATCTGATATTCTTTAAGTAGTTACTTCAGATTGTTATTAGAATGCTTATATTTATACATAAATCAGCATTTCATATAGTTACTCATTAAGGCTGAAATTTTATTTTATCTGAGAAAATGGAAAAAAATATGAATTTTGCCTTAGATACAGATGACACTTTTTTCTACTAATTGCATAAAGTGATAACACTGAGTCAAGTAGTTTATAAAAAATATGAAGCAATCAACAGAACCATCAATCACAAAATAGCAAATATACTGTAATACTCGTAATTTCTATAAAATCAAAAGTATTTTACATAAAATGTTTACTTTCAAACAGTAGTTCAGTTCAGTCTCTCAGTTATGTCCTACTCTTCACAACTCCATGGACTGCAGCACGCCAGGCTTCATTGTCCATCATAGACTCCTGGAGTTTGCTCAAACTCATGCCCACTGAGTTGGTGATACCACCCAACTGTTTCATCCTCTGTTGTCCCCTTCTCCTCCTGCCCTCAATCTTTCCCAGAATCATGGTCTTCTCTAATGAGTCAATCCTTTGCATCGAGAGGCCATAATATTGGAGTTTCAGCTGCATCATCAGTCCTTCCAATGAATATTCAGGATTGATTTCCTTTAAGATGGACTGGTTGGATCTCCTTGCAGTCCAAGGGACTCTCAAGCATCTTCTCCAACACCACAGTTCAAAAGCATCAATTCTTTGGGGCTCAGCTTACTTTATAGTCCAACTCTCATATCTGTACATGACTACTGGAAAAACCATAGCTTTGACTAGATGGACATTTGTTGGCAAAGTAATGTCTCTGCTTTTTAATATGATGTCAAATTTTGTTACAGATTTACTTCCAAGGAGCAAGCATCTTTTAATGTCATGGCTGCAGTCACCATCTGCAGTGATTTTGGAGCCTAAGAAAATGAAGTCTCTCACTTTTTCCATTGTTTCCTCATCTACTTGTCATGAAGTGATGGGAGCAGATGCTATGATCTTAGTTTTTTGAACATTGAGTTTTTAGCCAGCTTTTTTCACTCTCCTCTTTTACTTTCAACACGAGGCTCTTCAGTTCTTCTTTGCTTTCTGTGAGGGTGGTTTCATTTGCATGTCTGAGGTTATTGATTTTTCTTCCTTCAATCTTAATTCCAGCTTGTGCTTCATCCAGTCTGGCATTTTGCATGAGGTACTCTGCATATAAGTTAAATAAAGAGGTTGACAACCTTGATGTAAACCTTTCCCAATTTGGAACCAGTCCGTTGTTCCATATCTGGTTCTAACTGTTGCTTCTTGACCTGCACACAGATTTCTCAGGAGGCAGATAAGGTGGTCAGGTATTCCCAACTTTTGAAGAATTTTCCACAGCTTTTTGTGTTGCATGCAGTCAGAACTTTAGCACAGTCAATGAAGAAGAAGTAGATGTTAAAGAGTAGAATGCTGTCCTAGTTAATCCTATTTCCTTCCAGTTTTTTTATAATAGATTTTATTAGATTTCTTGTGTTTGTGCTTAGTTGCTTCAGTCAAGTACCACTCTTTGCGACACTGTAGACTGTTGCCTAAAGGCTCCTCTGTCCATGGGATTCTCCAGGCAAGAATATTGGAATGTGTTGCCATGCCCTCCTCCAGGGGACCTTTCTGACCCAGGGATTAAACCTGTGTCTCTTACATCTCTTGCATTGGCCGGTAGGTTCTTAACACTAGCACCACCTGGGGAGCACTGTTAGATTTCTTGTGAGTAATGTAATAATCTGAAAATTAATTATGGTTGAAAGCAAAAGGCAAAGGAACTTAAGACAAAGAAAAATAACTTAGGAGATGCAAGGACTATTTTCTTTTCCTTTCTTCTAGGGTTTCAGTGGTTGAAACATTCTGATTTTGTAGACTTGTTATGAGAACAGTGATGTTTATAATGCCTACCCTAGGACATGGTTGGCCCTCAACTAATATTAACTGTATTTGAATTCTAAAGCTGTCTTTACATAGACTTTCAATAAAGTTATTAATTCAGGTACTTCCTGAGTGGTTCAGTGGTTAACACTCTGCCTCCCAATGCAAGAGGTCTGAAATTCATCCTTGGTCAGGGATTAAAACCTGTGTGGTGTGGCTGAAAAAAGAAAATAACTGATCCATACACATTGAGTGATCATTAATTTTGAAAGATTAGGAAAAAAAAAGGTTGAATCTGAAACTTGAAGTCCTCTAATGACATACTTTGTTTGTTTTGTCTATTGCTTTTTAACCTAACAAATAAAGGAAATCCTTAAAGATTGTGATCAGAGAAATTAAAATATGACCATTTTAGTCTGCCATAATTTAACATATTTAACCTTACATCATTGGCAATTGATTATCTGTATATGTGAATGCATTCGTATGAGTGTAATGATGAAGAGCATTTGATATAAGTCTCTTAAAATTCAACTAGTCTGGATAGAAGGCAAACATTTCCCTTCCTTTCAGCTGTTTTTTGGGGGGTTATATGATCCTGACTGCTTTTCTGTATTGAATTTTGTGATTTGTATGTGATAATAAGTCTCTCAGTATGCTCAACTGGATAATTCTCTTTTTTCCTGACAGTTCACACAAATAGCAATAAACTTATCTGATGCCTGCTGCTTTCTTTATGTCATTTGGAAATGAGTTACTGTTATATTTTCAGCATAAATTGAATTCTGTCCTTTTAAACATGGATTTGAGTGGTCTTGTACTTCAGTTTGTTTTTTTTTTCCTCTTATGTTACAGAATATTACTTAGTCCAAAGTGACACACTGTAGGAAGAGTACCATTTAAATCCTGTTGCTATTGTGGAATCTGGGATTTGTTTCCATGGACACTGAGCCAAGCTAACAGTAAGGATTTTACAGCCTAACATTGACTGAGGACTGGGAACCTAAATAGTCTCTATTAAAATGAAGTGACTATAAATTAAGCAAGCATTGTGTATATTACACAAAAACTAATTTATCAAATTTCCTCTACAGAAACATTGAAAACGATTATTAGAGCTTCAAGAATTTTTTAAAGCAGAAAATACCACTACTTTCCCCAATCCTAATAACTATAGATTAATCATTTTGATGCTGATACTAACACAAACATATGATAATGAATTAGATATAATGAAAGATGGCATATTTATTAATCTAGAATAAAACTGGTCCATTGGCTTGAGTGTGTGTGTGTCCATCACTCTGTCTTATCTGACTCTATGTGATGCCATGGACTGTAGCCCACCAGGCTCCTCTGTCCACAGAATTTCCCAGGCAGGAAAACTAATGATTTCCTACTCCAGGAGATCTTCCTGATTCAGGGATCCAACTGGTGTCTCTTGCATTGGCAGATAGGTTCTTTACCATTAGCGCCACCTAGAGTAAAACTACGGGGTGATGTAACAAGCATCTCTAGAAACAACATTCTCTGACTGTATGTCTATTTAAAAAAAATAAAGAAAAGAACAAAATGTTGATATAAAGTGAAAATATTTAATGAACCAGTTAAATTGTATAAAAGTGCTACATTAAGAAGATTAATTTTTTCTTCATTTTATTTCAGTGGAAATATTGCTTTCCAATGTGGGTTTTTGTGAGGGTCCTTGGGCTTCCCTTTTGGTTCAGTCGGTAAAGAATCAACTGCAGTGCAGGAGACCTGGGTTCGATCCCTGGGTTGGGAACATCCCTTGGAGAAGGGAAAGGCTACCAATTCTGGTATTCTGACCTGCAGAATTCCATGGACTGCATAGTCCATGAGGTCGCAAAGAATCAGACACGACTGAGCGACTTTCACTTCACCAGGTTAAAATTCTTGTGTTCTTAGAAGATTAGTAAAGATTCACATCTTTACTAATGTGAATCTGCCTTGCTTAATGTTTCACTCAGCCATCAACCTATTCATTCATTCTGGAGAGTTCCAGGTAGGCTGAGATTTATGGCATCAAGTTTACTTCACCAATGATGATTAAGTAAAGAAAGTGAAGTTGCTCAGTCATGTCCGACTCTTTGCGACGCTATGGACTGTAGCCTATCAGGCTCTTCCGTCCATGGGATTTTCCAGGCAAGAGTACTGGGGGTGCGTTGCCATTTCCTTCTCCAGGGATCTTTCCGACGCAGGGATCGAACCCGGGTCTCCCTCACTGTAGGCAGATGCTTTACCGTTTGAGCCACCAGGGAAGTACCCTATCAATAATGATTGACCTTTGTTTATTTTCCTCAAAATTGCAGTAAAATAAATCTTAATCTACTAGTAATGTAAGCTAATCATTACCCAATGGCTAGTCAAATACATACATGTTACTATAGCAATCACACATAATTTCAAATAAATTAAAATAATTATAGAAAGCCACATATGATAAATTTTCAACAATTTTAAATTGTATGAAACAGGATAATCATAAGTAAATATTAAAAAATAATTAAGACTTATAAAGGCTTATAACATCCAAAGTATGTATATTTTGCACACACCTGGGGTTGTAGCAACCATCCCTATGTTTCCCCAATCTTTTTATTTTTTCTGATTTCAGCTTGGTTTGTCTGAACTATTAAAGCAAGGCAAGGATTCTAAATTATTTTGGATGTCTATGCAAATATTCTTTTTTTTTTTATTAGAGCCTTTCATCAATCTCTTGTTTTACCTATCCCAAGTAGTAGTATCTATTTCTTGCCAAAAAAAAAAAAAAGGGTGCTAGATTGGTGGCACACAAAAATTGCATGAGAAAACACTGAATCCTTTTAATCAAAAGAAAGAAGAAAAAAGTCTTTTGAAGTCTGCTTACTTTTAAATAGAAACAAATAATTATTGATGTGTATGTCAGAGTTTCAGTTAAGACTTAAATCAAATGTGACAATATAAAATGAAAATCTGTTGTCTTTCTATATTCAGCTTTAGTAGCTGAAGAACATATTGGAAAATTGTGTGTTGTAGAAGTGGAAGACACATTTAGAGACAAATTTCCAGCTAAAGCACCAAAAATCATGTGTTTCTTTGTTTAAAGCTATATTGCAAAGTCCAGCCAACATCCTTGAGGATGAGCTCATATTTTAAATGAAGTAAAAATAATTTTTAAAATTTATCAAAAAAAAATAGTATTTTACACTAGTCTATGGATTGAGGTTGGCATTAATTACATTATTAAAATATGCAAGTGGCTTATATAAATCAATACCAGAAAAACAAGCAACCCAATCAAAAAGTTGGTAGAAGACTTAAACAGACATTTCCCCAAAGATATACAGATGGCTAATGAACACATGAAAAAATGCTCAACATCTCTTATTAGAGAAGTGCAAATCAAAGCTACAAAGAGATATCACCTCACACCAATCAGGATGACCATCTTCAAAAAATCTATAATCAATAAATGCTGGAGAGAGTATGCTGAAAAGGGAACACCCTTGCACTGTTGATGGGAATGTAAATTGATGAAGCCACTGTGGAAGATAGTATGGAGATTTCTTAAAAAAAAAAAAACAAACTAGGAATAAAATTACCATATGATCCAACAATCCCACTATGAGGAAATCATAATTAAAAAAAAAAAAAAACATGTAACACAATGTCCATTGCAGCACTATTTAAAAATTTAAAATAGCTAGGACATGGACGCAACCTAGATGTCCATCTACAGATGAATGGATACAGAAGTCGTGGTACATATACATATAATGGGATAATGCTCAGACATTAAAAGGAATGTTTTTGAGTCAGTTGTAATGAGGTGGACGAACTTAGAAGCTATTATACAGAGTGAAGCTAGTCAGAAAGAGAAAAACAAATATCACAAATAAATGCATACATATGGAATACAGAAAGATGGTATTGATGAACCTATTTGCAGGGAAGCAGTAGGGATACAGATACAGAGAACACACTTGTGGACACAGGGCAAGGGGGAAGGAGAGGGTGGCACAAACGGAGGGAGTTGCATGGAAACATACATACTACCATATGTAAACAAGATAGCCATAGGAATTTGCTGTATGACTCAGGGAACTCAAACAGGGGCTCTGTGACAACTTAGAGGGATAAGATGGGGTGGGAGGGAGGTTCAAGAGAGAGGGGATATATGTATACCTATGGCTGATTCATGTTGATATATGGAAGAAATGAACACAATACTGTAAAGCAATTGTTTTTCAGTAACTCAGACATATCCAACTCTTTGCGACCCCATGGACTGTTGCACACCAGGCTTCCCTATCCTTCACTATCTCCCAGAGTTTGCTCAAATTCATCTCCATTGAGTTGATAATCCCATGCAACCATCTCAGCCTCTGTCTTCCCTTTCTCTTCCTGCCTTCAATCTTGCCCAGCATTAAGGGTTTTTCCAATGAGTTGGCCGTTCACATCAGGGGCACAAATTATTGGAGCCTCAGCATTGGTCCTGTCAATGAATATTGAGAGCTGATTTCCTTCAGGATTGGCAGGATTGATCTCCTTGCAGTCCAAGGGACTCTCAAGAGTCTTCTCCAACACCACAGTTCAAAGGCATCAGTTCTTCAGTGCTCAGCCTTCTTTATGGTCCAACTCTCACATCTTTACATGACTACTGGAAAAACCATACCTTTGACTATACAGACCTTTATTGGCAAAGTGATGTCTCTGTTTTTTTTAACACACAATCCAAGTTTGTCACAGCCTTTCTTCCAAGGAGCCAGCATCTATTAATTTCTTGGCTGCAGTCACTGTCCTCAGGGATTCTGGAGTGCAAGAAAATAAAGTCTGTCACCTGTTTCCATTGTTTCCCCAACTATTTGCCATGAAGTGATGGGACTGGATGCCATGATCTTCATTTTTTGAATGCTGAGTTTTAAGGCAGCTTTTTCACTCTCCTCTTCCACCTTCATCAAAAGGCTCTTTAGTTCTTCTTCACTTTCTGCCTTTAAGGTGGTGTCATCTGCATATCTGAAGTTATAATATTTCTCCTGGCAATCTTGATTACAGTTTGAGCTTCATCCGGCCTGGCATTTCACATGATGTACTCTGCATATAAGTTAAAGAAGCAGGGTGACAATATACAGCCTTGAGGTACTCTTTCCCCAATTTTATCCTAGTCAGTTTTTCCTTGTCCAGTTCTCAATTTTCCTTCAATTAAAAATTAAAAAATAACTTGATGCAATGAAAATTTATTACCAAATTTCCCATTTAATTTATCATGTTAATCATGTAAAATTTCTTATGATCATCTTGTAATGAAGTTGCTTGACTTACCCTCAAAATATAAAGCTACTAATTTATTTTCTGTGTTCCCATTCTCTTCTGACAACCATGACAAAATGACATGATAAGTTACAGTCATGTTGGTGACAAATTATTCAATTGTTATATGTATAGTTTATTAGCTTCTTTCTTCAAACAATAATTTTAATAATTATAGAATTAGCCCCAGAAATAACTATTGGCTATATTTTGTATTGATAACATCTACTTAAAAAAAAAAAAAAAAGCAAATGTAATAAAATGCCAAAACTTGATTATCTCTGTAGGGTCACAGCTGTCAATAATTATCTATGTCACAAGGATTGGACATCTTCCATTCATGCCTTCCTTGATTTTAATTGGCTGTTAACTCTATTCATCTTATATCACAAACTGGTGAGGGAATAATAATGCAATTGAAAGCATTGATGGTCTTGATACTGGTCACTTATAAGCAAAAAGAAACAAAAAAAATGAGTTAGTCATGAAATGGAAGAATACTCTTTCTCTGGAATTGTAATGAAGGACATAAATATGATGTAATATATAGATATACGTGGAGTGTGGAGTCAAAAGTAATATTTCCATCTTTTTGACACTTCTTTTTTCAAAGTAAAGAAACATCTAATCAACTGCTTTCTGCAATAATGAAAATGAATATAGTATAGTCGAAGATATATTTAAACACACATCTGAAAGAACTTTTGTGGGATAAATAGCATTTGTTTTTTTAATTTCAAATAAGAGGAAAGTGAGGTTTAAGAGTTTACATTTTATTCAGAAACTCACATAGTAAGTGTAAAACTCATATATAAACTTCAAAACCCATTCAATTTCCCATATATTATGAAGCAGAGTGATGCCCCTGAAATGATGGATTAGTCAGAAAGTACAAATCCACAATTCAAATTTCACAAATGGAGCACATTAAGGTCTTTGCAAGTGTCTTGGCAACTATATTGCTAAAATGGAGTGGAGACGAGCTTTATGTTGTTGAGGGTGAATCTGAGTTATGTAAGAAAGTCTGAAAATTGGGGGTTGGAAGGTGATACAGCTCATCACTTGAAAATAGCTGATACTTGTGACTGATTTTAAGGAAAAGTGGTTTTCTGGGGGATGAGTATAGGCAGAAGAGGAGACTGAAAAGTAAGGGCCTGTTAAGAAAAATAAATGAATGTATTCACATAATGCTAAGGTGGGGGTAGATGTAGGAATTTGAGAGGAGTCAACCTTAAGGAAAGTTATAAAGTTATAAAGAAATCAGAACAAAATGATAGTAAAGCAGTAAATAAATAGGAAGCATTTTAGAATGTTGCAATTCAAGATTTAATGTTTGGGTCATGTTTACCAAAGAAGATACTGAATATTACATGTTTCATTATTACAGTATATATTTTCCACTTCTAGACATAAACCTCATTCAGAGGACATATTGTGTACCATATGAAAATCAGCAAACTTTCATGATTAAATAGATTAAATAGACATATGAAGAATGGCTTTACATTTATTACTAAGTAAAGTGCTTTATTTTAAAGCAGGTAGCTTAAATGGATATTGAATATTAAGAAAGTGTTAGTGTGAAAAATATACTACACTTTTTCAAAGCAAAAACTCATTTTAGTAATCTTTGAGCTTATCACCATATAAACACTTAATTATATATACATATATATATATATATATATATATATATTTAAACTGCAAAGCTATTGTCATCAATACAGTATGGTACTGGCACAAAGACAGAAATATAGACAAATGGAACAAGATAGAAACACCAGAGAGAAATGTACACACTTATGGACACCTTGTCTTTGACAAAGAGGGAAAAATTTACAGTGGAGAAAAGACAGTCTCTTCAACAAGTGGGGCTGGGAAAACTGGTCAACTATGTTCAAAAGAATGAAATTAGAACAAAGCTAAAGAAAGATATGTAAAGAGTGGGCTCTTGTATAAAACAATTTCCATATAGTTTAAGTAGCTTTACTTTAAGTTTGATCCCAGTATAAGTTGCTATAGCACTTAAAAGAACAAAATTTAAAAACATAAATGTTGAGAAATTAAAAGTGATGCAATTTAAATAGTGAGTTTCATGGTGATTTGGTAGTATTCTTGACTGCTGTTAGATTGATAGACCTAATACTTTTTTGTGAGTTGTGTAAGACTCTGCGACCCCAAGGACTGTAGCTCTCCAGGCTCCTCTGTCCATAGAAGCTTCACATAATTTTCCTGGATTTCAGGTAAATTGGTATACATTTTTCCTCCATTAGTTTTATGTTAATTACATGTTTCTCCAAGTACAAATGCTTATGGTATGACATAAAAATGACAAAAGAAATTACAATGAAAAGTCAATATCAGGTCTTTTTTGGTTCCCAAACACAGCGTGATTCATCAGAATCTACCTCTTTTAATTCTTTTCACTGATTTTCTCGTACTTATGTCAATAACTCTGTAAAATAGTTATACGTATTAACAACTGTGTTCTGTGAAATATTTGTACCTAACTTTTGATTTAACAAGTGCACTATTCTGATTCATATATATATATATATATATATATATATATATATATATATGGTTTTCATCTGTGCTTCTGGCACAGAGAGACTAAAACCCTTGGGATTTCCTAAATGATTAAAGCTATAATGTCCTTTGTCATGAAGTGAGCTTTGGGCCACACCTAAGGATGGGTGCCCATCGCCCAGGGACCCAGTGATGGCAATGGATTGGCACTTTCATTTGCACCCCATGATCTTCTGGGAGAGGAGAGGGGCTGGGAATTGGATTAATCCTCAATAGCCATTTATTTAATCAAGCAATCATGACTATGTAATAGAGTTTCCATAAAAATTAAAAAGGATGGGATTTGGAGAGCTTCCAGGTTGATGAATCCAAGGACATTAGGAGAGAGTGGTGCATTCAGAAAAGGTATGGAATCTCCTTGCCTTTTCCCCATACTTTGCCCTAAGTGAACGTCCATGTGGTTGTTTCTGAATTGAGTAAAATATTTCTCTGAGTTCTGCAAACAAATTTATGGAACCCAAAGAGGAGGTCACTGTAACCTTCACTCCATAGCCCGATGGTACAGAAGCACAGGTAACAACCTGGACTTGCAATTGGTACCCAAAGTGGAGGTAAAGGTCAGACTCGTGCGACTGAGTCCTTAACTGATGGATCTGAGGCTATCTTCAGGCAGATAGTGTCAAAATTAGGTTGGATTGTTGGACACTCAACTGGTGACTAAGATTTTCTGAGTCGTGTGGAGAAACTTCCTCCCCACAGGTACTGGAA
Source organism: Bos indicus (assembly GCF_029378745.1). NCBI lineage: Eukaryota > Metazoa > Chordata > Mammalia > Artiodactyla > Bovidae > Bos > Bos indicus. Next base: position 7,961,549 of record NC_091771.1, read on the forward strand.
TGAGTCAAATTAGGTGCACAATCTTAATGACTTTAGACAATGAGGCATTAAATGATGTACACTGTTCCCTTGACCTAGTAAATAAATTATGTGTTCTTTTAGTTGTATTTCTGATGGTTATAACATTTTTTATTGGATATTAGGCTCAAACATATGTTTTTTTAAAGCAACAAACATTTAACATATCTCATAACTCTCCATATTTTAAGATAAATATATGCCATCCTGTATTTGTCCTATATTTTCTTTTCTACTATTAAAATTTCCTGTGTTACACTTATAATTTTTCATTTTTAGTTCACTAATATATACATTTTCCCTAAAACCATAATAAAATAAAAGTAGGAACTTTGATATTAGTGTCCCATTTTCTACCACTACCCAATTTTGCTCCTGGAAAGTGCTGAGGAGATTATTGTGCACAGATCACTGGTCCCAAGAAGAGGACTGTAAATACTTTTGCCCACTGCACCTTGGTATGAGATTCATTAAGAAGAACTCAACACAGTCAAGCAGTGGATGGAATGATGCTTATTGGTAGAGAGAAGAGACAGAATAAGATCAGCTTCAGGAGTGTACATAGGAGCCTCAAGGCCAGCAGATTTCTCTTGGAGAACATAGGGCAATTTGTATATATGTGCCCTCCTTGTTAAAGGCAGATAGAACTGTTGGCCAGGGGTCATATGTAGTGCATACTTCAAGCAAAGAAAAAGCGAGCATCCTTTTAGCCTGAAACAGGCTAAGATATTCATTCCTAAAGTGATAATCTGAGAACAGGCTACATGGGTTTCTTAGCTCTTGAAAAGAAAGTGTTGCAAGCCCAAGGCCCAGTATTAACTGGCCCACTGGGTGACAAAACATGGACAAGGTACATGAACAAGGAAACTGCCATTCCCAGGAGAAAGTCTGACTTAAATTCACTTTTCTTTTGTAAATGACTTTGTTTTATACCATTCAGCAAGTTTTTAAGGTCCCTTTATTGTTGGTGTTTAAAATATAAAGAGAGCTTTCTACATGGACATCACGAGATGGTCAATACCAACACCAGATTGATTATATTCTTTGCAGCCAAAGATGGAGAAGCTCTATACAGTCAGCAAAAACAAGATTGGGGCCTGACTGTGGCTCAGACCATGAACTCCTTATTGCCAAATTCAGACTTAAATTGAAGAAAGTAGGGAAAACCACTAGATCATTCAGGTATTACCTAAATCAAACCCCTTATGATTATACAGTGGAAGTGAGAAATAGATTTACGGGCCTAGATCTGATAGGTAGAGTGCCTGATGAACTATGGAATGAGGTTCGTGTCATTGCACAGGAGACAGGGATCAAGACCATCCCCATGGAAAAGAAATGCAAAAAAGCAAAATGGCTGTCTGGGGAGGCCTTATAAATAGCTGTGAAAAGAAGAGAAGCAAAAAGCAAAGGAGAAAAAGAAAGATATAAACATCTGAATGCAGAGTTCCAAAGAATAGCAAGGAGACATAAGAAAGCCTTCTTCAGCGATCAATGCAAAGAAATAGAGGAAAACAACGGAATGGGAAAGACTAGAGATCTCTTCAAGAAAATCAGAGATACCAAAGGAACATTTCATGCAAAGAGGGGCTCGATAAATGATAGAAATGGTATGAACCTAAGAGAAGCAGAAGAAATTAAGAAGAGGTGGCAAGAATACACAAAAGAACTGTACAAAAAAGATCTTCACGACCCAGATAATCACGATGGTGTGATCACTCACCTAGAGCCAGACATCCTGGAATGTAAAGTCAAGTGGGCCTTAGAAAACATCACTACGAACAAAGCTAGTGGACGTGATAGAATTCCAGTTGAGCTATTTCAAATCCTCAAAGATATGCTGTGAAAGTGCTGCACTCAATATGCCAGCAAATTTGGAAAACTCAGCAGTGGCGAGAGGACTGGAAAAGGTCAGCTTTCATTCCAATCCCAAAGAAAGGCAATGCCAAAGAATGCTCAAACTACCGCACAATTGCACTCATCTCACACGCTGGTAAAGTAATGCTCAAAATTCTCTAAGCCAGGCTTCAGCAATATGTGAACCATGAACTTCCAGATGTTCAAGCTAGTTTTAGAAAGGGCAGAGGGACCAGAGATCAAATTGCCAACATCTGCTGGATCATGGAAAAAGCAAGAGAGTTCCAGAAAAACATCTATTTCTGCTTTATTGACTATGCCAAAGCCTTTGACTGTGTGGATCACAATAAACTGTGGAAAATTCTGAAAGAGATGGGAATACCAAACCACCTGATCTGCCTCTTGCGAAATTTGTATGCAGGTCAGGAAGCAACAGTTAGAACTGGACATGGAACAACAGACTGGTTCCAAATAGGAAAGGGAGTACATCAAGGCTGTATACTGTCACCCTGTTTATTTAACTTATATGCAGAGTACATCATGAGAAACGCTGGACTGGAAGAAACACAAGCTGGAATCAAGATTGCCAGGAGAAATATCAATAACCTCAGATGTGCAGATGACAGTACCCTTATGGCAGAAAGTGAAGAGGAACTCAAAAGCCTCTTGATGAAAGTGAAAGTGGAGAGTGAAAAAGTCGGCTTAAAGCTCAACATTCAGAAAATGAAGATCATGGCATCCAGTCTTATCACTTCATGGCAAATAGATGGGGAAACAGTGGATATAGTGTCAACTTTATTTTTCTGGGCTCCAAAATCACTGCAGATGGTGACTGCAGCCATGAAATTAAAAGACGCTTACTCCTTGGAAGGAAAGTTATGACCAACCTAGTTAGCATATTCAAAAGCAGAGACATTACTTTGCCAACAAAGGTTTGTGTAGTCAAGGCTATGGTTTTTCCTGTGGTCATGTATGGATGTAAGAGTTGGACTGTGAAGAAGGCTGAGTGCCGAAGAATTGATGCTTTTGAACTGTGGTGTTGGAGAAGACTCTTGAGAATCCCTTGGACTGCAAGGAGATCCAACCAGTCCCTTCTGAAGGAGATCAGCTCTGGGATTTCTTTGGAAGAAATGATGCTGAAACTGAAACTCCACTACTTTGTCCACCTCATGCGAAGAGTTGACTCATTGGAAAAGACTCTGATGCTGGGAGGGATTGGGGGCAAGAGGAGAAGGGGATGACAGAGGATGAGATGGCTGGATGGCATCACTGACTAGATGGATGTGAGTCTGAGTGAACTCTGGGAGTTGGTGATGGACAGGGAGACCTGGCGTGCTGCAATTCATGGGGTCGCAAAGAGTTGGACACGACTGAGCGACTGATCTGATCTGATCTGATCTTCTAGATAGTTTGCTTTTTGTTTTGATTATTTTTTTTTCATTTTGATTATTGAGTATAACCTTTAGAAACAAATATGTGATTTTCATATCTGAACATTTTTTCTATTATTTCTTTAATCTTTTTTTCTCCCAATATTTCCCATTCAGTCTTCTAGAGCTTCTGAATAGGTTTCAATCTATAAATCAGATTACTTACATTTTCCATATTTATCTTTCTGTTTAGCTTTGAAACATATTTCCTCAAATATAATTTTAGCTTTTTTATTTTTGATTATATATTTTAATATATATAGATAGATGTTTATTATAGGCATACATATATGTGTGAATATTTCAATATTTTTATATACACACATATGATATTGTGTATATAAATTTTTCAACAGTAAAAACAACTTAGATACCCATAACTTGACTAGTGGATAAATTATGTCTCATGTCCATACATTCCATAAAGATATATCATCATACATCAACTTTAAGAAATTAATCTTGAGTGACAAAATGCAAAATGAGACATATATAAATATTAAAAAGATGAATTATCCAGGAACAGTAAAAAATACTATATATAGATATAAATAAATTTTATATATTTATAGTAGTACCTCTTGGAGAAGGAAATGGTATCCCACTCCAGTGTTCTTGCCTGGAAAATCCCATGAATAGAGGAGCCTGGTGGGCTAGAGTTCACGGTGTTGCAAAGGGTGGGACATGATTGAGTGACTAACATACACACGCATATACATGTGTGTGCCACAAAATATATGTGTATATTACAATTACGGTTTTCCAATGTAATGAAAAAGAATGGAAGAAAACAGAATAATTTGTGAAGGAAAAAATGTCATGAAATTTTAAAAAAACTATGTATTTTCATAGTTCAATGTTGAAAATTTTCTGTGTTTCAAATAACAAAATGCACCTAACTAATACATCATGGTCAACAAAAGAGTCCTAAATGCAGTACTTGGATGCAATCTCAAAAATGACAGAATGATCTCTGTTCGTTTCCAAGGCAAAACCATTCAATTACAGTGATCCAAGCCTATGCCCCAACCAGTAATGCTGAAGAAGCTGAAGTTGAATGGTTCTATGAAGACCTACAAGAACTTTTAGAACTAACACACACAAAATAGATGTCCTTTACATTATAATGGACTGGAATGCAAAAGTACGAAGTCAAGAAACACCTGGAGTAACAGGCAAATTTGGCCTTGTAGTACAGAATGAAGCACGGCCAAGTCTAATAGAGTTTTGCCAAGAGAACACACTGGTCATAGCAAACACCCTCTTCCAAAAACACAAGAGAAGATGCTATACATGGACATCACCAGATGGTCAACACAGAAATCAGAATGATTATATTCTTTGCAGCCAAAGATGGAGAAGCTCTATATAGTCAACAAAAACAAGATTGGGAGCTGACTGTGGCTCAGACCATGAACTCCTTATTGCCAAATTCAGACTTAAATTGAAGAAAATGTGGAAAATCACTGGACCATTCAGGTATGACCTAAATCAAATCCTTTATGATTATACAATGGAAGTGAGAAATAGATTTAAGGGGCTAGATCTGATAGACAGAGTGCCTAATGAACTATGGACAGAGGTTCTTGACATTGTACAGGAGACAGGGATCAAGACCATCCCCATGCAAAAGAAAGGCAAAAAAGCAAAATAGCTGTCTGAGGAGGCCTTACAAATATCTGTGAAAAGAAGAGAAGCGAAAAGCAAAGGAGAAAAGGAAAGATATAAGCATCTGAATGCAGAGCTCCAAAGAATAGTAAGGAGAGATAAGAAAGCCATCCAACAGTGATCATGCAAAGAAAGAGAGGAAACAACAGAATGGGAAAGTCCAGAGATGTCTTCAAGAAAATTAGAGATACCAAGGGAACATTTCATGCAAAGATGGTCTCAATAAAGGACAGAAATGGTATGGACCTAACAGAAGCAGAAGATATTAAGAAGAGGTGGCAAGAATACACGGAAGAACTGTACAAAAAAGATCCTCATGACCCAGATAATCATGACGGTGTGATCACTCACCTAGAGCCAGACATCCTGGAATGTAAAGTCAAGTGGGCCTTAGAAAGCATCACTATGAACTAAGCTACTGGAGGTGATGGAATTCCATTTAAGCTATTTCAAATCCTCAAACATGATGCTGTGAAAGTGCTGCACTCAATATGCCAGCAAATTTGGAAAACTCAGCAGTGGCCACAGGACTGGAAAAGGTCTGTTTTCATTCCAATCCAAAAGAAAGACAATGCTAAAGAATGCACAAACTACCGCACAATTGCACTCATCTCACACGCTAGTAAAAGTAATGCTCAAAATTCTCTAAGCCAGGCTTCAGCAATATGTGAACCGTGAACTTCCAGACGTTCAAGCTGGTTTTAGAAAAGGCAGAGAAACCAGAGATCAAATTGCCAAGATCCGCTGGGTCATGGAAAAAGCAAGAGAGTTCCAGAAAAACATCTATTTCTGCTTTATTGACTATGCCGAAGCCTTTGACTGTGTGGATCACAATAAACTGTGGAAAATTCTGAAAGAGATGGGAATACCAGACCACCTGACCTGCCTCTTGAGAAACCTCTATGCAGGTCAGGAAGCAACAGTTAGAACTGGACATGGAACAACAGACTGTTTCCAAATAGGAAAAGGAGTACATCAAGGCTGTATATTGTCACCCTGCTTATTTAACTTTTATGCAGAGTACATCATGAGAAACGCTGGGCTGTAGGAAGCACAAGCTGGAGTCAAGCTTGCTGGGAGAAATATCAGTAACCTCAGATATGCAGATAACACCACCCTTCTGACAGATAGTGAAGAGGAACTGAAGAGCCTCTTGATGAAAGTGAAGGGGGGAGAGTGAAAAAGTTGGCTTAAAATTCAACATTCAGAAAACTAAGATCATGGCATCTGGTCCCATCACTTCATGGCAGATAGATGGGGAAACAGTGGAAACAGTGTCAGACTTTATTTTTGGGGGCTCCAAAATCACTGCAGATTGTGACTGCAGGCATGAAATTAAAAGACGCTTACTCCTTGGAAGGAAAGTTATAACCAACCTAGATAGCATATTGAAAAACAAAGGTATTGCTTTCCCAACAAAGGTCTGTCTAGTCAAGGCTATGGTTTTTCCAGTGGTCATGTATGGATGTGAGAGTTGGACTGTGAAGAAATCTGAGCAACGAAAAATTGATGCTTTTGAACTGTGGTGTTGGAGAAGACTCTTGAGAATCCCTTGGAATGCAAGGAGATCCAACCAGTCCATCCTAAAGGAGATCAGTCCTGAGTGTTCTTTGGAAGGACTGATACTGAAGCTGAAACTCCAGTACTTTGGCCACCTCATGTGAAGAGTTGACTCATTGGAAAAGACTCTGATGCTGGAGGGATTTGGGGCAGGAGGAGAAGGGGATGACAGAGGATGAGATGGCTGGATGGCATCACTGACTTGATGCACATGAGTTTGAGTAAACTCCGGGAGTTGGTGATGGACAGGGAGGCCTGGCGTGCTGCGATTCGTGGGGTCACAAAGAGTCAGACACGACTGAGTGACTGAACTGATACTGAATACATATTAATTTGTATCCATTAAATTTGTCATCGTTGTTACAGAGCAAGGACTTGAGCTGTCTGACCTGGATAGACGCCATTTTGTGGTACTGGATTTTTGTAGAAACAGCTCTATTCAGAAGGTGACCATCAAGGAGACAAGAGGCAGGTTTTAAATAAAAAATTCAAATTATTCCTAGTAGTAACTGAACAGAATGCTATCATTCCATTTGGTGGATTTTCTGAAGTTCTAAAGGGGAATTATTTTGAGGGAAAACAAACAAACAAACACATGCCAGTGTTTGCTTCAGTAGCATATACACAAAAACTGTAATGATGTAAAGAAGCTTAGCAAAGTACCCGTGCAAGAATAACATGTTATTTTGTTAAGTGGTGTCTATTTGTTATTGTTTATTCACTCCAGAGTTTTTGTTAAAGTAATTAAAAATTTTAGCAATAGATAGTGATGATTGTTGCACAATATAATGAATGGAATTTGTACCACAAAATTTATTAAATTTTGTTAAGATAGCTAAGTATATATATATGCAAAATTGTTAAAATAGCTAAGTACATATATATGCAAAATAAGCTTACAAAAAATACATTCAGTTTGTAGAGATTTCATTGTATTGCATCATTGTTCCCCATTTTCTTTAACTTTGTAAAAAAAATGAAAAATAATTAGAACAAGATATAACATATTATTATTTGATTTTTTCTTGTTTTAAAGTTGAGCAAGTATAATAGATTAATATATGGACTATACTGAAAAATAAATAAACCATCTGTAATAAAAGCCATGGTAGGACTTTTTTTTTTTTTAATCTCACAGGGTCATTTCTAAGAATGCATTTCTTGTTTGTAGAAAAACTGTCTTCCAGTTTTATATGCTGGTACATTCAAAATTTTTTTCTGAGTGTCTTGCCTTTTTGCTAGAACTGTCTCCTCCCCAATTTCAATCTTCTTTTGCTAAAAAACCAAAATCTTTTAATTCTGTATTTACAAGAAGTGATGTTTGACACGTTATGAAAGTGAAAGTTGCTCAGTCATGTCCCACTCTTTGCAACCCCATGTTCTATATAGTCCATGGAATTCTCCAGGCCAGAATACTGGAATGGGTAGCCTTTCCCTTCTTCAGATCTTCCCAATCCAGGGACTGAACTCAGGTCTCCTGCATTGCAGGCAGATTTTTTTTTTTTTTTTTTAACCATCTGAGCCACCAGGGAAGTCCAAGAATGCTGGAGTGGGTAGCCTATCCCTTCTCCAGTGGATCTTCTTGACCCAGAAATTGAACTGGGGTCTTTTGCATTGCAGGAAGATTCTTTACTAACTGAGCTATCAGGGAATCCCAGATATGTTATACCATAATTTAGTTTATATTTGTCTCACAAATAATGATACAATTCTGCTGCTGCTGCTGCTAGGTCGCTTCAGTTGTGTCCAACTCTGTGTGACCCCATAGACAGCAGCCAACCAGGCTCTCCTGTCCCCAGGATTCTCCAGGCAAGAACACTGCAGTAGGTTGCCATTTCCTTCTCCAATGCATGAAAGTGAAAAGTGAAAGTCAAGTGGCTCAGTCGTGTCCGACTCTTCGCGACCCCACGGGCTGCAGCCTATCAGGCTCCTCCGTCCATGGGATTTTCCAGGCAAGAGTACTGGAGTGGGGTGTCATTGCCTTCTCTGGGATATAATTCTAGAACTCTTCTAAGGCCAAATATATGTTTATTAAACACACAGGGTCATCTTTTGTTTTGGACTGCTTCATAGCATATCACCAACACTGTCAGAAGATAACAGATTTAGTGTGATAAACTGTTCTTTTACTAGACATGAAAATTTAAATATCGTTTATTTTAGATTTTACCTAGACTGCTACCAGTTTTCTAATATTGTCATGTCAGAATGTAGTTATGGCAGCAATGCAGCATTTAGAATAAGAAGAACTAGATTTTTGTTCACACTTTTTGTTCTTTATTTAGATCTTTCTTATTTAACTTTTTAAGTGCATTGTAGATTTTTCTGATGATAGCATGTGCTTGGCCTATCTACTTCTGTTAGCTTAAGAAATAACTGAAAAACAAAAAAAAATCTTTGAAATGATTCTGTGCACTAGGGGAAATCATTATATTACTTGTGGAGTTTGGTAGCACAGTAATTGTATAAAATTTTTTGAAATGAAACAATTTACTGAAACCCCATGAACAAATTCACTGAAATAAAATGGAATTCATTACAAGAAACTGCAGAGTCACTCTTTTTTACTATACTACCTTTCATTTGACTCTTGTCATTTTCATTTTCTAGTCTTATCCCTAAAGAAAAACCGAGATTTCAATTCATCTACTGATAACAAGGGCTCGTTGTATCTAGCGAAATGTATTACTTGCTTTGATTTTTGCATAGTTCCTTTCAACTGTGCTAGTTGTTGTCCTCTTAGCATGTCCATTTTTCCTCTGGAGTCAGGATCACTCTGATCCGTACTTTGATTTCATATTCATTTCCTTGCTGTCCCTTGCACGCTATATAATGACATGGATGTCTATCATGTTGAAGAAAGAAGATATTTTTTGTGTACTTTAAAATAAGTTAATTTAGAGTTTTGCTGATGTACATGTAAAAATAATATATTATATTATGGAGTGTAAAATTAGTTTTGGTTAAATAGAAATTTTAAGTGATATTGAATTGTATAAAGTTAATAACTAGTGAAAGGAAAAAGTCAGAGAAAAGAAAAGAAAAAAAAAAGGTACCAGAGTTAAGAGATTTAAATCTGTGTTTTTTCTTGTTGGTCATTTCCCTCAGTGGTTATAAAAACATCCCAATAGATTTCATATGTACTATTTATTCATTGTGCACATGCTTCAAATTGTTTATGTCTATAAAAAGTTAATTATATACATATCCTTATATCTGTTTAAGGTATGCATCAATAATTTATCCTGATATAATTTTAGGAAATCTAAGATATTGGCTTGCCTTATTACCCTTATTGAGCAAGGTAATTTAATAGTTGCGTTATTGTTCAAGTTGACATGTTCTCTTACAATGTACTTTTTCATAAGCTAGACACAATAGGGAGCAGCAGAGGAAGACATAGTTAATATGACTCAATGGAGATGAATTTGAGCAAACTCAGGGAGAGAGTGGAGGACAGAGAAGCCCCATGTAATCTATGGAGTTTCAAAGAGTCAGAGATGACTTACCAACTGAACCACAACTGAACACTTACTTTGTGCTGAGCATAAACTATCATATTTGGATTTCTGGGAGAGTTTCAAAGATCTCCCTGTGATCAAGGGGATTTTACAATTTCACACAATCCTATTAACACTTGGAATTATAAAGTACTCTACTTCGACAGTAATTGAGGTATAAAATGATATCCCAGGTTTGCTTTAAACACTATTTCAAAATGCCAATGATTTTGAGCACTTTTTCATATGCTTAGTGACTCCTTTGGTTTCTTTTTCTGTAAAGGGCCTATATACACTGTTTATTCACTTTCTATTATAGTTTTGGTGTCTTTTTTTTTTTTTTGCATCAGTGAAGGTTTTTTTTTTTTAATTTAATTTTATTTTTAAATTTACATAATTGTATTAGTTTTGCCAAATATCAAAATGATTTCACCACAGGTATACATGTGTTCCCCATCCTGAACCCTCCTCCCTCCTCCCCCCCATACCATCCCTCTGGGTCATCCCAGTGCTCTAGCCCCAAGCATCCAGTATCGTGCATCAAACCTGGATTGGCAACTCGTTTCTTACATGATATTTTACATGTTTCAATGCCATTCTCCCAAATCTTTCCACCCTCTCCCTCTCCCACAGAGTCCATAAGACTGTTCTATATATCAGTGTCTCTTTTGCTGTCTCATACACCGGGTTATTGTTACCATCTTTCTAAATTCCATATATATGCGTTAGTGTACTGTATTTATGTTTTTCCTTCTGGCTTACTTCACTCTGTATAATAGGCTCCAGTTTCATCCACCTCATTAGAACTGATTCAAATGTATTCTTTTTAATGGCTGAATAATACTCCATTGTGTATATGTACCACTGCTTTCTTATCCATTCATCTGCTGATGGACATCTAGGTTGCTTCCATGTCCTGGCTATTATAAACAGTGCTGCGATGAACATTGGGGTACATGTGTCTCTTTCCCTTCTGGTTTCCGCAGTGTGTATGCCCAGCAGTGGGATTGCTGGATCATAAGGCAGTTCTATTTCCAGTTTTTTAAGGAATCTCCACACTGTTCTCCATAGTGGCGGTACTAGTTTGCATTCCCACCAACAGTGTAAGAGGGTTCCCTTTTCTCCACACCCTCTCCAGCATTTATTATTTGTAGATTTTTGGATAGCAGCCATTCTGACTGGCGTGAAATGGTACCTCATAGTGGTTTTGATTTGCATTTCTCTGATAATGAGTGATGTTGAGCATCTTTTCATGTGTTTGTTAGCCATCTGTATGTCTTCTTTGGAGAAATGTCTATTTAGTTCCTTGGCCCATTTTTTGATTGGGTCATTTATTTTTCTGGAGTTGAGCTGTAGGAGTTGCTTGTATATTTTTGAGATTAGTTGTTTGTCAGTTGCTTCATTTGCTATTATTTTCTCCCATTCTGAAGGCTGTCTTTTCACCTTGCTAATAGTTTCCTTTGATGTGCAGAAGCTTTTAAGGTTAATTAGGTCCCATTTGTTTATTTTTGCTTTTATTTCCAATATTCTGGGAGGTGGGTCATAGAGGATCCTGCTGTGATGTATGTCGGAGAGTGTTTTGCCTATGTTCTCCTCTAGGAGTTTTATAGTTTCTGGTCTTACGTTTAGATCTTTAATCCATTTTGAGTTTATTTTTGTGTATGGTGTTAGAAAGTGCTCTAGTTTCATTCTTTTACAAGTGGTTGACCAGTTTTCCCAGCACCACTTGTTAAAGAGATTGTCTTTAATCCATTGTATATTCTTGCCTCCTTTGTCAAAGATAAGGTGTCCATATGTGCGTGGACTTATCTCTGGGCTTTCTATTTTGTTCCATTGATCTATATTTCTGTCTTTGTGCCAGTACCATACTGTCTTGATAACTGTGGCTTTGTAGTAGAGCCTGAAGTCAAGTAGGTTGATTCCTCCAGTTCCATTCTTCTTTCTCAAGATCACTTTGGCTATTCGAGGTTTTTTGTATTTCCATACAAATTGTGAAATTATTTGTTCTAGCTCTGTGAAGAATACTGTTCGTAGCTTTATAGGGATTGCACTGAATCTATAAACTGCTTTGGGTAGTATACTCATTTTCACTATATTGATTCTTCCAATCCATGAACATGGTATATTTCTCCATCTATTAGTGTCCTCTTTGATTTCTTTCACCGGTGTTTTATAGTTTTCTATATATAGGTCTTTAGTTTCTTTAGGTAGATATATTCCTAAGTATTTTATTCTTTCTGTTGCAATGGTGAATGGAATTGTTTCCTTAATTTCTCTTTCTGTTTTCTCATTATTAGTGTATAGGAATGCAAGGGATTTCTGTGTGTTGATTTTATATCCTGCAACTTTACTATAGTCATTGATTAGTTCTAGTAATTTTCTGGTGGAGTCTTTAGGGTTTTCTATGTAGAGGATCATGTCATCTGCAAATAGTGAGAGTTTTACTTCTTCTTTTCCAATTTGGATTCCTTTTATTTCTTTTTCTGCTCTGATTGCTGTGGCCAAAACTTCCAAAACTATGTTGAATAGTAATGGTGAAAGTGGGCACCCTTGTCTTGTTCCTGACTTTAGAGGAAGTGCTTTCAATTTTTCACCATTGAGGATAATGTTTGCTGTGGGTTTGTCATATATAGCTTTTATTATGTTGAGGTATGTTCCTTCTATCCCTGCTTTCTGGAGAGTTTTTATCATAAATGGATGTTGAATTTTGTCAAAGGCTTTCTCTGCATCTATTGAGATAATCATATGGTTTTATTTTTCAATTTGTTAATGTGGTGTATAACATTGATTGATTTGCGGATATTGAAGAATCCTTGCATCCCTGGGATAAAGCCCACTTGGTCATGGTGTTTGATCTTTTTAATGTGTTGTTGGATTCTGATTGCTAGAATTTTGTTAAGGATTTTTGCATCTATGTTCATCATTGATATTGGCCTGTAGTTTTCTTTTTTTGTGGGATCTTTGTCAGGTTTTGGCATTAGGGTGATGGTGGCCTCATAGAATGCATTTGGAAGTTTACCTTCCTCTGCAATTTTCTGGAAGAGTTTGAGCAGGATAGGTGTTAGCTCTTCTCTAAATTTTTGGTAGAATTTGGCTGTGAAGCCGTCTGGACCTGGGCTTTTGTTTGCTGGAAGATTTTTGATTACAGTTTCAATATCCGTGCTTGTGATGGGTCTGTTAAGATTTTCTATTTCTTCCTGGTCCAGTTTTGGAAAGTTGTACTTTTCTACGAATTTGTCCATTTCTTCCACGTTGTCCATTTTATTGGCATATAATTGTTGATAGTAGTCTCTTATGGTCCTTTTTATTTCTGTGTTGTCTGTTGTGATCTCTCCAGTTTCATTTCTAATTTTATTGATTTGATTTTTCTCCCTTTGTTTCTTGATGAGTCTGGCTAATGGTTTGTCAATTTTATTTATCCCTTGAAAGAACCAGCTTTTGGTTTTGTTGATTTTTGCTATGGTCTCTTTTGTTTCTTTTGCATTTATTTCTGCTCTAATTTTTAAGATTTCTTTCCTTCTACTAACCCTGGGGTTCTTCATTTCTTCCTTTTCTAGTTGCTTTAGGTGTAGAGTTAGGTTATTTATTTGACTTTTTTCTTGTTTCTTGAGGTGTGCCTGTATTGCTATGAACTTTCCCCTTAGGACTGCTTTTACCGTGTCCCACAGGTTTTGGGTTGTTGTGTTTTCATTTTCATTCGTTTCTATGCAAATTTTTATTTCTTTTTTGATTTCTTCTGTGATTTGTTAGTTATTCAGCAGCGTGTTGTTCAGCCTCCATATGTTGGAATTTTTAATAGTTTTTCTCCTGTAAAGTAAGCGTCTTTTAATTTCATGGCTGCAGTTGCCATCTTCAGTCATTTTGGAGCCCCCAAAAATTAAGTCTGACACTATTTCCACTGTTTCCCCATCTATTTCCCATGAAGTAATGGGACCGGATGCCATGATCTTCATTTTCTGAATGTTGAGCTTTAAGCCAACTTTTTCACACTCCTCTTTCACTTTCATCAAGAGGCTTTTTAGTTCCTCTTCACTTTCTGCCAAAAGGAAAGACTTTAAAACAAAGGCTGTGAAAAGAGACAACGAAGGTCACTACATAATGATCAAAGGATCAATCCAAGAAGAAGATATAACAATTATAAATATATATGCACCCAACACGGGAGCACCGCAGTATGTAAGACAAATGCTAACAAGTATGAAAGGAGAAATTAAAAATAACACAATAATAGTGGGAGACTTTAATACCCCACTCACACCTATGGATAGATCAACTAAACAGAAAATTAACAAGGAAACACAAACTTTAAACGATACAACAGACCAGTTAGACCTAATTGATATCTATAGGACATTTCATCCCAAAACAATGAATTTCACTTTTTTCTCAAGCGCACATGGAACCTTCTCCAGGATAGATCACATCCTGGGCCATAAAGCTAGCCTTGGTAAGTTTTGGTGTCTTTATTGTTAATTTGAAGAATTTTTTGTATATTCTAGGTAAATTTTTTTCTGTTAGACATATTCAATTCTGTTCAGTTCTGTTGCCTATGTTTTAAATTTATGTAAATTTTATGGAATTCTAATTTCAATAATTTTTGTTTTTGAGAAACTTGAAAATTGTTAATAAATATATAGAGAAGTTTAAGAATACACAAAGAGCCCAGTAGATATTTTAAAAAGAAGCTAATGTAAGACATGCTATAGTATACTATAGCATGTCATATGTTTTAAGATTTAGCATGTTTGACAACACACTAATAAACCAATTGAAAGAACAGAAAGCTGAAAACCGACTATTTATAGATAGCCTTCTCATATACATTGAAGTGTTGCCATAAATCATTTAAGAAAGAGAATTTCAGTAGATTGCATCAGGAAACCTAGCTCTTTATGTAGAGAAAAAGAAACTTAATCAAATGTGTCACACAAGGATGGAACCTAGATTGACTGAATATTTAATTTTGAAGGCTAAACCACAAAGTTAATAAAGAAAATTAAGAAAAACTTTAGTGTCTTAGAGGCAGAAAAGAAACTTCTTGCATAAAACTTTTACAGAACAAATGACAAGGCAAAACAATAAGTTTAGTTACATCGAAATTAAAAATTTCTTTTTATAAAGGACATTATTGTCATTTTCAAATTTATTCACTACTAATAAAGAATAAAGACTATATATATTTTAAAATGATACAGTAATAACAAAAATATAGTGTCTATAAATAAATATGTGCAAGAAATTTACATAAGGTTGGACTCAACATTTTAAAGATTTTTTTTCTTTTCGACTTATCTCTAGATTCATGTCGATGAAATTCATGATCAACAAACCTTTTCCAGTGAACTTACACCCAAGAATGTGTATATTATTAAGATTTTTACATGAAGGTAGAGTTTTCAAGATAGCATATGTATTTGGACAGAGATAGCAAAAGTAAATAATTCTATAGAGAGAGGGTATCTCCTCTCGGCTGCCCCCCCAACCTCTGACGTGGGGTAGCTCCTCTCAGCCGTTCCTGCGCCATCACAGTCTGGCACTCTCGGCCGCTGTCCCTGACCTCGGACGTGGGGTAACTCCACTTGGCTGCCGCCCTTCGGGCATGGGGTCCTCCCAGCTTCTGCCCCTGACCTCGGACGTGGGGTAGCTCCTCTCGCCGCACTTAGCACGCCCGTCGCAGCTGCCTGCAAGGTTAGGGGCGACGGCCGGGAGGAGATACCCCACGCCCTTAAGCCCGAGGCCAGGGGTGGCGGGCGGGAGGACCTAACCCACACCCCCACGCCTGAGGCCAGGGGCTGCGGCCAGGAGGACCAACCCCATGCCGAGGCTGTGCGGGCACAGGAGGGCCTAGAGGAGCTATGCCACGTTGAAGGTCAGGAAGGGCGGCGATGAGGAGATACCTCTCGTCCAAGATAAGGAGCATTGGCTGCACTTTACTGGAGCAGCCGTGAAGAGATACCCCACGCCCAAGGTAAAAGAAACCCAAGTAACATGGTAGGTGTTGCAAGAGGGCATCAGAGGGCAGACACACTGAAACCATACTCACTGAAAACTAGTCAATCTAATCACACTAGGACCACAGCCTTGTCTAACTCAATGAAACTAAGCCATGTCTGTGGGGCAACCCAAGATGGGCGGGTCATGGTGGAGAGATCTGACAGAATGTGGTTGCCTGGAGAAGGGAATGGCAAACCACTTCAGTATTCTTGCCTTGAGAACCCCATGAACAGTATGAAAATGCAAAATGATAGGATACTAAAAGAGAAACTCCCCAGGGCAGTAGGTGACCAATATGCTACTGGAGATCAGTGGAGAAATAACTCCAGAAAGAATGAAGGGATGGAGCCAAAGCAAAAAGAATACCCAGCTGTGGATGTGAGGTCCGATGCTGTAAGGAGCAATATTGCATAGGAACCTGGAATGTCAGGTCGATGAATCAAGGCAAATTGGAAGTGGTCAAACAAGAGATGGCAAGAGTGAACATCGACATTCTAGGAACCAGCGAACTGAAATGGACTGGAATAGATGAATTTAACTCAGATGACCACTGTATCTACTAATGTGGGCAGAAATGGAGTAGCCATCATGGTCAACAAAAGAGTCCGAAATGCAGTACTGGGATGCAATCTCAAAAATGACAGAATGATCTCTGTTCGTTTCCAAGGCAAACCATTCAATATAACAGTATTACAAGTCTTTGCCCCAACCAGTAACGCTGAAGAAGCTGAAGTTAAATGGTTCTATGAAGACCTACAAGACCTTTTAGAACTAACACCCAAAAAAGATGTCCTTTTCATTATAGGGGACTGGAATGCAAAAGTAGGAAGTCAAGAAACACCTGAAGTAACAGGCAAATTTGGCCCTGGAATATGCAATGAAGCAGGGCAAAGACTAATGAAGTTTTGCCAAGAAAGTGCACTGGTCATAAAAAACACCCTCTTCCAACAACACAAGAGAAGACTCTACACATGGACATCACCAGATGGTCAACACTGACACCGGATTGATTATATTCTTTGCAGCCAAAGATGGAGAAGCTCTATACAGTCAGCAAAAACAAGACCAGGACCTGACTGTGGCTCAGACCATGAACTCCTTATTGCCAAATTCAGACAACATGAAGAAAGCAGAGAAAACCACTAGACCATTCAGGTAAGTGAGAAATAGATTTAAGGGCCTAGATCTTATAGATAGCCTGATGAGCTATGGAATGCGGTTTGTGACATTTTACAGGAGACAGGAATCAAGACCATCCCCATGGAAAAGAAATGCAAAAAAGCAAAATGGCTGTCTGGGGAGGCCTTAAAAATAGCCGTGAAAAGAAGAGAAGTGACAAGCAAAGGAGAAAAGGAAAGATATAAACATCTGAATGCAGAGTTACAAAGAATAGCAAGAAGAGATAAGAAAGCCTTCCTCAGCAATCAGTGCAAAGAAATAGAGGAAAACAACAGAATGGGAAAGACTAGAGATCTCTTCAAGAAAATGAGAGGTACCAAGGGAATAATTTCATGCAAAGCTGAGCTCGATAAAGGACAGAAATGGTATGGACCTAACAGAAGCAGAAGATATTAGGAAGAGGTGGCAAGAATACACAGAAGAACTGTACAAAAAAAGATCTTCACGGCCCAGATAATCACAATGGTGTGATCACTGACCTAGAACCAGACATCCTGGAATGTGAAGTCAGGTGGGCCTTAGAAAGCATCACTATGAACAAAGCTAGTGGAGGTGATAGAATTCCAGTTGAGCTATTCCAAATCCTGAAAGATGATGCTGTGAAAGTTCTGCACTCAATATGCCAGCAAATTTGGGAAACTCAGCAGTGGCCACAGGACTGGAAAAGGCCAGTTTTCATTCCAATCCCAAAGAAAGGCAATGCCAAAGAATGCTCAAACTACCGCACGTTTGCACTCATCTCACATGCTAGTAAAGTAATGCTCAAAATTCTCCAAGCCAGGCTTCAGCAATATGTGAACCGTGAACTTCCTGATATTCAAGCTGGTTTTAGAAAAGGCAGAGGAAAAAAAAAAAAGAAAAGGCAGAGGAACCAGAGATCAAATTGCCAAGATCCGCTGGATCATGGAAAAAGCAAGAGAGTTCCAGAAAAACATCTATTTCTGCTTTATTGACTCTGCTAAAGCCTTTGACTGTGTGGATCACAATAAACTGTGGAAAATTCTGAAAGAGATAGGAGTACTAGACCACCTGATCTACCTCTTGAGAAATTTGTATGCAGGTCTGGAAGCAACAGTTAGAACTGGACATGGAACAACAGACTGGTCCAAATAGGAAACGGAGTATGTCAAGGCTGTATATTGTCACCTTGCTTATTTAACTTATATGCAGAGTACATCATGAGAAACGCTGGACTGGAAGAAACACAAGCTGGAATCATGAGTGCCAGGAGAAATATCAATAACCTCAGATATGCAGATGACATCACCCTTATGGCAGAAAGTGAAGAGGAACTAAAAAGCCTCTTGATGAAGGTGAAAGTGGAGAGTGAAAAAGTTGGCTTAAAGCTCAACATTCAGAAAACGAAGATCATGGCATCTGGTCCCATCACTTCATGGTAAATAGATGAGGAAATAGTGGAAACAGTGTCAGACTTTATTTTTCTGGGCTCCAAAATCACTGCAGATGGTGACTGCAGCCATGAAATTAAAAGACGCTTGCTCCTTGGAAGGAAAGTTATGACCAACCTAGATAGCATATTCAAAAGCAGAGAAATTACTTTGCCACAAATGTTCGTCTAGTCAAGGCTATGGTTTTTCCTGTGGTCATGTATGGATGTGAGAGTTGGACTGTGAAGAAGGCTGAGCGCCAAAGAATTGATGCTTTTGAGCTGTGGTGTTGGAGAAGACTCTTGAGAGTCCCTTGGACTGCAAGGAAATCCAACCAGTCCATTCTAAAGGAGATCAGCCCTGGGATTTCTTTGGAAGGAATGATGCTTTAGCTGAAACTCTAGTACTTTATCCACCTCATGCAAAGAGTTGACTCATTGGAAAAGACTCTGATGCTGGAAGGGATTGGGAGCAAGAGGAGAAGGGGACAACAGAGGATGAGATGGCTGGATGGCATCATTGACTCAATGCACATGAGTCTCTGTGAACTTCGGGAGTTGGTGATGGACAGGGAAGCCTGGTGTGCTGCTATTCATGGGGTTGCAAAGAGTCAGACACAACTGAGTGACTGATCTGATCTGATTGAGAGAGGAGAAGGCAATGGCATCCCACTTCAGTACTCTTGCCTGGAAAGTCCCATGAACGGAGGAGCCTGGAAGACTGCAGTCCATGGGGTCGCTGAGGGTTGGATACGACTGAGGGACTTCACTTTCACTTTTCACTTTCATGCATTGGAGAAGGAAATGGCAACCCATTCCAGTTTTCTTGCCTGGAGAATCCCAAGGACGGGGGAGCCTGGTGGGCTGCCGTCTATGGGGTTTTACAGAGTTGGACACAACTGAATTGACTTAGCAGCTATAGAGAGAAGGTCCAAGAAACTATTCCCCACACATACAGAAACTTAGTAAGAGTTCTGGAGTGACCAGAACTGGAATAGGGAAAATTGTTATAATTTCAAAAATACATGGTACTTTAATAGTATATATCAATTTATGAAACCAGTTTCTTTAATATTGGCATATTGAGCCAGAATTCAGTAGCCAATGGATACATGCTGTGGTTCCTCAGGACTATATACTTATTAAATTGCTATATGTATAAATCACTGTGGACGGTGACTGCAGCCATGAAATTAATGATGCTTGCCCGTTGCAAGAAAAGTTGTGACAAATGTAGACTATATGAAAATGCAGAGACAGCACTTTGCCAGGAAATGTCAGTATAGTCAAAGTTATGTTTTTTTTCTGTAGTCATATTATAGATGTGAGAGTTGGACCATTAAGAAAGCTAAACATTGAAGAATTGATGCTTTTGACTTGTAGTGTTAGAGAAGACTCTTCAGAGCCCCTTGGACTGCAAGGAGATCAAATTTGTCAATCCTTAAGGAAATCAGCTCTGAATATTCATTGGAAAGATTGATGTTGAAGCTGAAGCTCCAATACTTTGGCCATCTGATGCGAAGAGCTGACTCACTAGAAAAGACCCTGATGCTGGGAAAGATTGAGGGCAGGAGGAGAAGGGGACGACAGAGGATGAGATGGTTGGATGGCCTCATAGACTCAATAGACATGAGTCTGAGCAAGCTACGGGAGTTGGTGAAGGACAGAGAAGCCTGGTGTGCAGCAACCCATTGGGTCGCAAAGAGTTGGACACACTGAGTGACGGAACACAAACTGATAGTACAAAATTTGTTTAAGTCTTCTTCTTTTAAGTAACCTCAGAGAATTGAAGTAGAGCTGATGAACTCTTGTGTTGTATATATCTTCATTTAGACAAGAAGCAAATTATTATCCACCATATTTAATGTGGCTCACATGTTTCAAAAGGACATGCTAATTTCCAGGCCATTCTTTTCTCTGTACCTATTGTCAATAAGATTTTCTTTGGAAAATAATCCTTATGTCATTAGACAAGTGACCCTTGTGTAAATTATAAGCTTGGTATTTTAAGACCTCACAGTCTACTTCCTTATCAGGATACCAAATTTGGGACACCTTATGAGTATACATTAATATGCAATTATAATGCCATTCCTAGTTCTAAGCAACAAAGAAAAATCAAAATCACTGCATCCTTGAGTGAGGATGCATTCTAGTTGGTGAAGTGATAATCAAGCTAAGTGTCAACAGTTATCTGTAGAATTAATTCTGCCAAAAGAAAATCACTTAAATAATTTCTATTGCACAGTATCTGTGGGTCACAAATTCAGTTGCAGCTACTCAGGATGCTTCTGACTCAAAATTTTTCATAAGGCAGATAACAACTTCTCATTCCCAGCCACAGTCAGAAAATGCACTAGCAAGGTCTTTCACAGACTATTGGCTGTTGGCTGGAGGCATCTTTCCTTGCCATATAAACCTGACCACTGGGTGATTCACAAAATAGCAGCTTGCTTTCCTCTGAAAGGAAGAGGTGGAAGCTACCATTTTTGGGGAAATAATGTTCAAAGCTGCATTCCATTCGTTCTTATATTTTCTTTGTTAGGAATGAGTCATTAAATCCTGCCTACATGGAAAGGAGAGATTACACCAGGTAAAGAATACCAGGATGTGAGGCATCTTTGGGGGCCACTTTAGAAGCTGCTTTCTGTAGTAGGTAAATGAATAGTGATAAGGACTAAGAAGAAAAGTAATGCAGAGAAGGAGATAATAAGTTTCCAGGGGAAACGCTGAAATTTTAGACAGGATGAAAAGACAGCACTGGCAATGAAATTTGACACAAATAAAGGGGGATGACACATGTGAGGATGTGAGCCAAGACCATTCGAGACTAAGAAAAATGGCAAATAAAGAGATCTTGATATGTAACAAATCAGTAATGAGAAAATTAAAATTAGCACATACTGATAAAGTTATAATTGGCTCTCTCACTCATCAGGCTAGGATAACAGACAAGGCCAGCTCAAAGTTAACATGAAACAGTATGTCTCCAAGGATAGCTGCAGCTGTAAAGTGTCATAACAACTACCTTCTTTAGTGACTACTGATTTCTTAATTATTGAGAAATGCTGTCCCCTGGAAATCATGCCATCAGAAACACTGTGGTTTGAAAGTATAGAAGAGTGAAGCATGCCACTCCTGCCGGGGTATCTACATCATTTACTACAGAGTCCAGCCTCAATTTTCAATCCAGGTCCTGAGATGCAGATAATAGTATTCTGGACAATTTTGTTGTTTCCATGAAAACAGGATCTTGCATCTACTTTCCAATCTAGACTTCACATTTACCCTGTTACACAAAGTCCATTTCTCTTTTCAGCTTATCGAACCCAGCTACAGTTAGGTTTCACCTACTTGCCACTTTTCCCAAATTCTATAACTTTCTTCCTTCCTTTGTGGAAACATTCCACAGTTCCCCCAGTGTATAGTCGTTTTCACTGAAATAGGTCCATAAGAGTGACTTTGTGGAACTACAAGTGTGTCCCCATGGATTGTAGACTGATTGTGCTAGAAAGGCGAGGCATATTGAGAGAACTAAGAATCAGTAGTAAAGAAAGACAGAGAAATACATTTCCCTCCTTCGGGGTAATAAAGCATCTATTCAAATGAGGGATACTACTGTATTGCTGGTGCTGCAATAGTTAGTATCATTCATCTCTTTGGAGACATCTGAACAAACTAATTGAAGAACATGGCTAGAGATATTTTGGATGGATAATAGATTTTCAACCTTGGATGCATGATGGAATTGGAGTTAATATGCTCTGTGTTTTCTGGAGAAAAGTTCTACTCTGCCTTCTTTGGGAACCATCATAATTACATATGAAGCTGTAGTTTTTGTTTTGAAAGCAGCCAAGATGGATTTTTGGGGTTTTTTGCTCCCAAAGGCAATAGCTGAATGCTAGATGATCAAAATTTTTAACTAGCAGGTAAAAGCATCCAATACTCAGTGTGGATGTGGCCATGGATATTTACTGTGAGTAGTATTTCTAATAGCTTGTCTGTGTTCTGCTTTCCTGATTACTGACTGTGAGCACATGGGCTATCCCACCCAACTCCTTCTGGGATCCAGCAACTGTTTTGGGTAAGGATGTCTGCAGAGAAAATTAAAACTGACCCTCAGGAACTCTGTTTCAATGTTTAACCTTTTTGGAGGGTGAAATGGGGCAGAGCATGTTAGCCAAGTCCATTGGTCAGCATAGTTTGTTCACATAACCAAGCAAAACTTTATCAATAATATGTTTCACAATAATTATGATTCCATTTGTTTGACTTCTGTGTCTATCTCTAAATTGATTTTGAATTTATGTGGGATGCACATTATAAAGTTTCAATCATCTGCTCCAGCCACCATCCTAATTTACTGTTCTTCATCTTATCCAAAAAAATTGGACAATACTATCTACACTCACTATCTACACGTTCTCATTTATTTAGCAAGTAATTCCAAGGTGACTTTCATTACCAAAGCTCTACTGAATCTCTTTTCAGGTTTACAATGATCTCCATGTTGCTAAATATCCTTGTCCAATTCAGCATTTGGAAAGTTTGGCCATTCTCTCTTTCATGATATATCCCTTTTCTTAGCTTGCATATACCTCATCAACAGTTTCTTTTATTGATATTTCACCCTTTACTCCACCTGTAAAATCTAACATCTGAGAACCTCAGGGAGGGTTGCTTCTCAATCCATGTCTTATTCTCTCCTCCCTACAGAGAACCTCATCTATTCTTAAGATCTTGATCATAAACGTAGTTAATACACACACAACACACACACTCACACCATGGTTCTCAAGATATTTTGTTCAGGCATGGTATATTTCATAAGCTCTTTCAGACCCCAAATCAGTGAAGCATCTACCTGTCACCTTTATCTAAATAACTAACAAGCTCCCCAGAGCTTCTTGGTGGCTCAGTGGTAAATAATTGGTCTGCACTGTAGGAGACTTGGATTTGATCCTTGAGTTGGGAAGATCCTCTGGCATAGGAAATGGCAACCTACTCTAGTATTCTTGGTTCGGAAATTCCATGGACAGAGGATCCTGGTAGCTAGACTCCATCGGGTGCACAAGATTCGGACATGACTTGGTGACTAAACAACAAAACAAGTACCTCAGGTTAATGATTTCAAACTTTACTACCCTCATGCCCTCCAAAGCTGCTCATAACTAGTTTTCCCATTCATAATAAACAGTGTGCCAGTCCACTCATACCTTCCATTTCAAACCAAGAATCATCCTTAGTAGCTGGCCTAATGTCCCATTACCCTCAGTTCAATTCAGTCAGTTCAGCTCAGTCGTGTCCAACTCTTTGCGACCCCATGAACTGCAGCACACCAGGCCTCCCTGTCCATCACCAACTCCCGGAGTTCACTCAAAGTCATGTGCATCGAGTCGGTGATGCCATCCAGCCATCTCATCCTCTGTCGTCCCCTTCTCCTCCTGCCCCAAGTCCCTCCCAGCATCAGGGTCTTTTCCAATGAGTCAACTCTTTGCATGAGGTGGCCAAAGTATTGGAGTTTCAGCCTGAACATCAGTCCTTCCTCCCAGTGAACACCCAGGATTGGTCTCCTTTAGGAGGGACTGGTTGGATCTCCTTGCAGTTGCAAGACTCTTCTCCAACACCACAGTTCAAAAACATCAATTCTTCAGCAATCAGCTTTCTTCACAGTCCAACTCTTACATCCATACATGACCACTGGAAAACCACAGCCTTGACTAGACGGACCTTTGTTGGCACTAGCCTAGGCACATTTAATTCTTGTGCATAGATTCTATAAATTCACTACAAACTGTAATT
The DNA here is from genome assembly GCF_029378745.1 of Bos indicus. Lineage (NCBI taxonomy): Eukaryota > Metazoa > Chordata > Mammalia > Artiodactyla > Bovidae > Bos > Bos indicus. Next base: position 7,985,944 of record NC_091771.1, read on the forward strand.
ATCTATATCTTAAATACAATGCAATAAACATCTATCAGTCTCTTTTTGATGGTTCTTATTTCCCTCCAAATAATTACATTTTAAGTACTTATTTTTTTCTGATTTAATATGGTCATATTCTTATTTATATGATAATTCTTTAAGTCCATCCCTTTTTACCTATAACCCATTTTTTATATATATATATTTTTTTTTAGGAAAGGAAAATAAGCCTCACCATTCTCTTTTCAAAATTATTCCGTAACATCCCATTATGAATGAACACTTTTGATTATTTTAGCATTGGACTTAAAAAGCATGTAAGAGGGCACAGCTTTTATTTCATCCACTACTCAATCTCTATCAGTAACTGGACTGCTCACTGCTGTCATAAATAAGCTGTGCCATTTCTAGTGCTGTATTTTAGAACCTCTGATCTCCTATCTCAATGAGGAGAAATCTATGCCAAATACTTCAAGGTCTGTGTCAAATGATAACTCTTCAGTAAAGTCTCCTTTTACTTTGGTCTTTCATGATCTCTTTGTGGATATCTTTTGAAAGACATGTAATTTATAAATAGATGAGTAGTTAGCTCCCTTTTCTAGTTGTTTTAGACCCACAGTTTAAGACTTATTAACCGTATCCTCAGATTCTAGCACACAGTGCCTAGTCCAAGGGGAATAGTTTAGAAATAGTGATTGAATCATATTGAGATAGTACTAGTTATCAACTAATAAGTCATTTATAAAGTTGGATAGTTTAGCTGGGAGATTTTTCTACTCATTAAATGTCATTATCAACTCTTTTCTCTTTTTTGCTTTGAATATTTGTGCCCCAAAATACTACTCTTATAAAATAAGCGACCAAAATCTATTTTTTTTGGCACAGGTTAGACAACAACTATGAAATCATTTTCATAGATTTTTTAAAATGTATTCAATAGTGTAGCTACCATTAATATAGAAGAAACTTGAAATAGTGTTATTTATTTCCTCCATAGGCAAAATATGTTGAAATTTGGTCTTAGTCTCTGTTACTTAGCACCATGATAGACATGAAGTCAAGCTGTACATGAATAAGGCATAGATTTCTTAGAATTCAAGAAATAAGCACATGCTATTGTTAATATTAATATTGTTATTATTAGTCCCAGTAGAATGTCCCATCGTGTTACTTAGTCTGCAGCATATAGTTGAAACAGGTTACAAATTTCCATTCCCTAGTTTGGTGCAGCGTATAGAGAAACTGCACATCTCCAACTCATTACCTAAATAAACTGGCTATACTTAAGAAATTGGGAGGAATACCTCTATAATACATGGACTGGTTAGCATTCATAGATTGCACAATCATGACGATGGTAATGAAATAAAACAAAATAAGAAAAACAAATAAATTATGCATTTGTACCTGTTAAAAGTTTAATAATGATAATATGATGCTCTAGGGTGAGCCAAAAGAAAAGAGGAATCTGTACAGTTAGAAAAACAAGATTTCCTCACACATTAAATGGCCTTAGGGCTGTACTTAAAATATGTCACTTAACCAGTAACCCCTGAAGTGTCTTACTGCTTAATCATGTAATAGTCACAGTTTGTGTGGCAGACAGCCCACTGCCAACTAAACTTAGGTGCTTAGGTTAGTTTTCTCTCTCATTGTTTCCATTTTTTAAAATAATTTCTCTTATCCTATTAATAATATGTGTGCCTTGACCCCAGTATAAAACACGATTCCCCCAAGTGGTTCTCTGTAAGGCTTGGTCAAAACATGATTTGTGAGACAGATTTTGAGTATATTTTATAACACTAAGTTGAATCCTAAAGGAAAAAAGCTAGAAACTCTCCTCCACAAGGATTTCATTCAGCGCACTTTTAAACTTGATCCATAATTTGATCGAATGCTCTTGGGCACTATTAAATAGTAATAATGAACTTCACCTAAAGCCCTTAGTAATTTTGTTCCACATTTCCTTCTCTAATTATCCACTATTCCCTATTTATTACTACTTCATTCTCTGCCTTCAGGCCCTCTAAAAATACTAAGAAATGATAAATTAAACAATACATTTGGCACTAAGTTAACCAGTGGGGAGGGTTATAATTTAATGGGTTGTCTTCTGAATTAATTATTTCTGGATTATTTAATTGCAGTTTCTAAACAAATTTCTTAAAATATATGACATTAGAACTTGCAGTATATTTCTCATAAAATTATTATGGCAAGATCACAGGTTATCATAATCATCTATTTAAGATTAATTTTATGGTAATTTTACTGCACATATATAGAGATTTACTAGTTATATTTTTCTAAGTGTTGTCTTCTATGGAATTTAACAATATTTTCCTTAGTATCTCACCAGTGCAGATGTCTAATTGCTGGCATTTTGAAACCAGTGCCTTTTCCCCCTAAGTAACAATAACCATTGACTTTTATATTAAAGTCATGAGTCTTACTATATATTTATAGTTTTTAGATTAAGTAGTAGAGAACATGATGATATGCTGTATACTATTTATTTACCCCCCTCAGTCTCATTAGAGTTCTGTGATAACCAGTTCCTGATTCTCTGAGCTAAAAATCTCATTTTATCTAAAGAAACTATCATTTAGAAGAATCCACATTGCTAAATGACAAGCAAGCTATTTGTGGTGTGAAATATAACTCATATTGTACACTTTTTTTTTTAGTATTTTTCTTAGAAAAAGACTAGAAATTTTTTCTTAGAAAAATTTTTCCTTAGAAAAACAGAACTTTTATGAAGTTTCTTACAAAGCTAATAAACAAAAACTTCTCAACCATTCATCAACAGTCAGCAAGTCCAGAGGAAGTGGAACAGCTCATCTGGTCTTAACCTCTGGAATTTCCCCAAATTAATTCCCTGTTACATCCAGCCCACAAAAGCCTTCTCAGATTTCATGTATGAAAGGCTGCATTGGTGATCCAAAGCTCTTTACAACTTCCTTCAATTCTGTGAACTTCTGGGCAACTACATTTTTAATGCTTTGCAAAGCTCAGTGGTAGAAAGTTTTCACTAAGTATTAGGGTGTCATTCAACTGTAAAGACTTAAATTTTAAAAATGTATCAGGTACTTATATATATATATATATTTTTTTTTTCTTTTACATTTTGTTCAAGCTTACTACAGAAGTAGATGAATCTCACTAGGTACTGATAACCACGGACTATTTATATTGTTGGCACCTAGACTCGAAAATACCTATAACTGTCTCAGAAATAAATATTTAGTAAGATAAATGCATTTCAAAAGGAAAGTGGAATTCTTATACAATATAGATATGAAGTACAAATTGCTACAAGGATTTTGGAATACTATTTGACATAATTAAATTGAAACATGCATATGCCCAAATGACTCAGCAATTTTATAAAAGGATACACAAGTGCACCAACAAATTTGTATAAAAATATTCATAGAAAAATATTGTGTAAAACTCTCAAACAGATAATATGGATCAACAGTAAATTGGGAAAGTATCTTGTAGTATCTATATACAGTGGGGATACTACATAATGATAAAAAATAAATAACTATAGTTACCTGTAACAATATGGCTGAATCTTATTAACATAATATTGATTGAAATAAGCCAAACACAAATAATATATTCATTCATTTATATAATGTTCAGTAACAGGCAAATCAGGCTATAGTATTGAAGTCAAGACAGTGGTTACTTTCAGGGAGAAAGAAGATATTGTTAATTGTTGTGGCCAGAAGCCTGTGTAGTTCGGTAATGTTACTTGAGCAAGGTGGCAAACAAATGCATTTGCTCATTCAATTATATACTTATGATCTGTGCATTTCTCGATATGTCCATGTGGCGGTGGTGGTAGTTTAGTCACTAAGTCGTGTCTGACTATTGCGACCCCATGGGACTACAGCCTGCCAGGCTCCTCTGTCCATGGGATTCTCCAGGAAAGAATACTGGAATGGGTTGCCATTTCCTTCTCTACTAAACAGGTCTTAATGGCATCGACCTCACTGGACCGTGAAGAGGCTCAAGAGAGACTAAGACTCCTAAAGTTCTTGACACAAGGCTTGGTTACCCCGGAAGTTCTCCACACACAGTAAGTTCACTGTGAATAATGATGAGGAACACTCCTGGTGGTTCAATTAAAAAGTTAAAAAAATAATTTGATGTATTTGAATATTAACATCTATTGTTTTTTGGCCCACTATCACCACGGTTTCCACAGTGAGCTACCTTATAGATTTTATATAATTTGATTCATTTATTTTTCTCATTTCCCAATTCAAACTGCCATGAATTATTTAATTTGGGGTTTTGAGCTATGTTTTCCAATTGTCCTCCACATGATTCAATTTGATGTTCACGTCCATTACTGTTCTAATGGAGATTCTCCCCATTTCAAGTTTAAACTCCCTCAGATAGATCTGACTTAAATTACTTTTAACTGTCTTAGATAATTTTCTGGAGCCACTGCTTTTAGAATTTGACACTTATGATTGAATAGTTTGTTTAGTGAATTTGATCACCTACCAGAAAATGATTAAACTATTTTACTTTGCTTTAGAGGCCTTCCATTGTAAGATTTACAATTTTATTATTATTTACCCAGGTTTTCTGTACAAAGTGCCTTCTTTAGAAAGAATTCCATTATCCAAATATTATGGAAGAGATATTCTAGTTACAGTTTCTTTCTTCTGCTATATGTTCATTCATTTCACATATTTCTTTCTTTGTTTACTCATATTTCAACTGTTTTCCAAAGTTGTCTTTGTTTCAGTTATTTCATGAAGTTTTATTTGATTATACCAGATTGAATGATCTCCCCTTCTTTTGTAACACTTTTATAATGTTTACAAAATGCACACTATGATGATCAATTACACTCCCACTTACCTACAAAGATTCTATTAATATTATGTGTCAGGTATGCATATATACAGATGTAATAATATGTATGGGGAAGTATAGAAGTGTCTCATGCTCTGTTCTACAAAATCACACAGCCATGCACAAATAAAAGGAAGAATACACATAACTAGAGTATACTGGAGTGTTCAACCTAGTAAATTTTTTTTTTAATTTATAAGATAGTTTATAAGACACATATCACAAGAATATATTGTATTGTTTTTAAAAATAGAAAAAAAAATCACTTGTAATAGATCTTAAGCAAGGAATAACTATGCCAGCATGTGCTTCAGCTTCTTGAAATGACTGTGGAATTTGTGATCCCTAAGGTAAAATTGTGAGGGAAAGTATAAAAAGTAAACATAAAAAAATGAAAATACTTGTTTAAATATCTGTTTTAACTTTTTTTCAACAAACTGATGACATTTCTAAGTAAAAACAAAAGGCTTTCAAATTAAGTAAATGTTTATAAACATTCTTCAGGTAATAGAAATTTTCAAATGCCCATGCATTTTTTTGTATAGCATAGTTTAAATTGATTTTCATTAACAAAATAAGAAAATAACAGTGTGACATTTGCAGATAACTATGCCTGACTTGCTGTGTTAACTTTGTAAAGATATTCATAATTATTTTATGTTAATTGTATTTGAAATAGCATCCATGAAATTATAGTTTTATATTTATTTATTGTACAATTATCTAAAATTATTTTCAGTCAAAGCCACCTAGCATGTAAATAACACTTTAAAACTTAAAACTATAGAAACAAATCACGTTTCTACTACTTTATTCATTTCCAAGTAGCATCAAAACTGCATGCATAATAAAATTTTCTGCTTTCCCCCCCAAAATAACAGTCAATTAACTAGATGAATGCAAGTTTCTTTAGCAGCTGTTTTGACATATTATTACACTTTCTATTTTACAAGAATACAAATTATATGTATATGCTTTAACTCATACCCATAAGTAATAATATATAATATTTTATATAAATTTAATGTGTATTATTAGTACTAATTCAACAGTAAAGATTACAATTTATAATTAAATTGTGTTGTTATGAAGGTAGAGTATAATAAACCATAACTTTCTTACACAGTTAGTTTATTATATTAGAATTTGTTTCTTTCAAACAAACATTGGAATTCATTTTTATTTTAAGATCAAGATGTAAAGTCTTACTATAGCTTCTTACTCAATATCTGTGTTTTTTTAATTCATTATCATGTATCAGACACCTGACATATATACACAAATGGAAAGAATAGTCCATCCAATTGATTTTTTCTGAACATGCATTATATTCTCTCAAATGGGAAATTCAAAACCACAAGTAATTTTGTAATATTGACATATTTTTGCCACTTAAATACCAAGAGTGTATAAATAATTCTATAGCAATCCGTAGTTCATGTAAATTTATTTTAAACATAGAAATGAAAGATATTTTCTTTCTATTGTCTCTTTCTATATATATATATATATTCTGTATATATATATATATTCTGTATATATATATATATATACACATAATCCCTGTATGTATGTGTGTGTGTATATATATATACACACACACACAGAATCCCACATGATATATATATATATAAATATTCATGGTCCATGTGGGCATAGCATAGAGTCAGAAAGCCGTAATGGTAATCATATTCACATTAAGTCATCTGTGTGTGTATGTCTGCATGTATGTATAATGTCTTGACTGTGCATGTGCTTAGTTGCTAAGTCATGTCAGACTCTCTGTGATCCCTTGCACTATAGCCTGATGGCCTCCTCTGTCCCTGATATTTTCCAGGCAAGAATGCTGGAATGAGTTGCATTTTCTACTCCAGGGGATCTTCCAGATACAGGGATTGAACGTGGGTCTCTTGTGTCTCCTGCATTGGCAGGCAGGTTCTTTCCCACTAGGTATTTACCTGGGAAGCCTATATCTTTCATAATTTTGGACAATAAACATATCTCAATTTGTATCCAAAAATTTTGGCATTTATTAGGTGGTTCCGTAAAGAAACATATTGGAAATGTTCTTATTCTATGTTGCTTAATCTGAAAAATGAAATTAATGCTGTTGTGAGAATAAAAAAAATCTTACACATATGAAGTGTTTTGAATGCATTTGAATATGTCATTATCACTCAAAAAATTGTGGGACAATACATATGAAAATATTAAAATCTATATGTGGATGCAATATAGTGTTTCAAATTAATATGTTAATTTCCTAATATCTAATATTTAATTGTTACATAAGAAATACAAATGAAAACATTTACTTAAAAATAATAGATATTTATGTATAAGTTTAAAATTCATATATTTTAATAAATGTATATGTACTAAAATATCTTTAATAATAATTTTATTAAAATTCAATAAATAGAATAATAAAATTAAGATGACTTTTATAATATACCTCATGTCTACTAATTTTAAGATTAAATATATAAAGACAACACTTCTTGGGAAACATTTTTAATATAGATTGTACTTCTTTATATTATGCATCAATTCCAACCTCTTCTTCTTCTGTTATAATAGACATGCAGAAGATTTTTAATTGTCTTAATTCAATAGTTGTAGCTTTTTAGTGCCAATCAAACAATAAATTTTGAAAACCACAAGCAGAAAAATTTTATGAATCATAGTAGTTTACTTCGTTCATTGCCGCTACTCTCTATGCCATTGTCATACTTGACTTTTTGAACATCAACATAAATTATTTTTTGTATAGTTGAAAATGTAAAGCAAAGAAATGAGAGTGTGCATGAAATAATCCAAGTTATTTTATGTCTCAAATCTTCATAATGCTCATCATCTTTATCACTACAATCATTTAGTTCCAAATTTACACCATTCTTAAAAAGTTGCAAGTTAATGAGAAATAAAATATTGATGTACAAATATGTATAATGTGAGATTGAATAAGAAAATGTCTAAGAGGAATGCAAAAATGTATTTAAAATATTGAGGGGAGAGAGACATTGAAAATGGAGTGCAATATGAGAACACAGATTTTTAGAAAATTGTCCTTTTAATACAGAAGCTAAATAGTTCTAAATAAGAGTTTCAGAACTTGGATCAAGGTAGATGAGTAGAAGATGGAACTCACCTCCCCCAAACAAAACATCAAAAAAAAAAAAAAAAAAATTTCCATGTATGGAGCAATTCTCACCAAAAGCTAACTGGAGACTGGCATAAAGACTTTTGTTCAAACATGCTGGCAAAAATATCTGGAAGTGAGTAGAATGGAAGTGGAAGGGAAGGAAAAACAACTGGGTTGGAACTTATGCCCCCGAGAAGGATGCAGAGGAAAAAGGAGATAACAAAGGTGGGATGGAGAGTCTCCTTGGAGAATGAGTTGTTCAAGCTACCTATTGGTCTCCCCAGTCCTTGAGAGGGATACAGGGAAAATACATCCCCTTGTCTGACTGGTGGGCTGGTGGGTCTAACAGGGGGTTTTTGAGAAGCCTGGACTAAGGGCTTCTTGCTGAAGTGCATGTCCTTGCCTGTGAGGGAAGGCTCCAGTCCTGCTTGCCTCACATCACAGCTTTACACTGGAGTGAGGGCTGCCACAGCTGAGGATAGATCTCAGCCATAAGATGATGAGGTGACTCAAAGTGAAAGCCTGAGCAAGGATGGGGCAGATACTGCTGGTGCTTACATGGCTGGTGGGTCACAAAAAGTCCAGATATCTGTCAGTGGTTAAATAGCCAAAATTCAGACCCTGGCCCTTGCCAAGTGCCCACATCAGGCCCTCTTGGTCCAGCACGGCTCCATTCTGGGGCAAAGGAGTTGATGCTGCAAAGGAAGGGAGTGCTTACACTCAAGAAAAACTGAACCAGATCACACTCAACCTCAGGGTTTCTGCTCCAGCAACCTGGAAACTGACATTACCCTCGATAGGTCATCACCTGACTCATAGCCACTGAGCAGAGGAGAAGCTCCACCTCACATGTGACTCTGGCCCTAATCCCTCCATTTCCAACCCCACCTCTCCCCAAGGCGATAACTGACAGCATAGCCTGATGAAAGATATGGCATGCATTCATGTTAAATCCAGTTCTCCCACTGGGCATGTATAGACTGTACAAGGATGCTCCCAGGCAAGAACACTCATTCAAGACTGCAATAGGTAACTGTTTCACTTAATTTTGTTCAGTTCAGCTCTGTTCAGTCTCTCAGTCATGTCTGACTCTGTTACCCCATGGATTGCAGCACACCAGGCCTCCCTGACTATCACTAACTCGTGGAGTTTACTCAAACTCATATCCATTGAGTTGGTGATGCCATCCAACCGTCTCATCTTCTGTAGTCCACTTTTCCTGCCTTCAATCTTTCCCAGCATCAAGGTCTTTTCAAGTGAGTCAGTCTTCTCCAACACCACAGTTCAAAAGCATCAATTCATCAACACTCAACTTTCTTTATAGTACAACTTTCACACCCATACATGACCACTGGGAAAACCATAGCCTTGACTAGATGGACCTTTGTTGGCAAAGTAATATCTCTGCTTTTTAATAGGCTGTCTAGGTTGGGCATAACTTTCCTTTTAAGGAGAAAGTGTCTTTTATTTTCATGGCTGCAGTCACCATCTGCACTGATTTTGGAGCCCCCAAAAATAAAGTCAGCCACTGTAGAGACAGAGAAATAAATTAAAATGAGAGGACAGAAAGATTGTGTCTCAATTGAAAGAGCAAGAAAGAAATGGTAAAATATAAAACAAAAATAAGCAATTTGCCAGATAAAGAGTTGAAAGGTTTAGTAGTAAGAATGTTAATTGACTTAATGAGGATAGATAAACACAATGAAAATTTTAAGAAGTAACCCCATAGAAAAAAAATGCAAAAAAAAAAAAAAAGCAAAAATGCAAAAAAATCCAAAAAAGCTGTCTGGGGAGGCCTTACAAATAGCTGTGAAAAGAAGAGAAGCGAAAAGCAAAGGAGAAAAGGAAAGATGTTAGCATCTGAATGAAGTTCCAAAGAATAGCAAGAAGAGATAAGAAAGACCTCCTCAGCAATCAATGCAAAGAAATAGAGGAAAACAATAGAATGGAAAAGACTAGAGAACTCTTCAAGAAAATGAGAGATACCAAGGGAACTTTTCATGCAAAGATGGGCTCGATAAAGAACAGAAATGGTATGGACCTAACAGAAGCAGAAGATATTAAGAAGAGGTGGCAAGAATACACAGAAGAAGTGTACCAAAAAAAGATCTTCATGACCCAGATAATCAGGATGGCGTGATCACTCACCTAGAGTCAGACATCCTGGAATGTGAAGTCAAGTGGGCCTTAGAAAGCATCACTATGAACAAAGCTAGTGGAGGTGATGGATTTGCAGTTGAGCTATTTCAAATCCTGAAAGATGATGCTGTGAAAGTGCTGCACTCAATATGCCAGCAAATTTGGAAGACTCAGCATTGGCCACAGGACTGGAAAAGGTCAGTTTTCACTCCAATCCCAAAGAAAGGCAATGCCAAAGAATGCTCAAATGACCACACAGTTGCACTCATCTCACACGCTAGTAAAGTAATGCTCAAAATTCTCCAAGCCAGGCTTCAACAGTATGTGAACCGTGAACTTCCAGATGTTCAAGCTGGTTTTAGAAAAGAAAGAGGAACCAGAGATCAAATTGCCAACATAAGCTGGATTATCAAAAAAGCTAGAGAGTCCCAGGAAAACATCTATTTCTGCTTTATTGACTATGCCAAAGCCTTTGACTGTGTGGATCACAATAAACTGTGGAAAATTCTGAAAGAGATGAGAATACCAGACCACCTGACCTGCCTCTTGAGAAACCTCTATGCAGGGCAGAAAACAACAGTTAGAACTGGATATGGAACAACAGACTGGCTCCCAATAGGAACAGGAGTATGTCAAGGCTGTATATTGTCACCCTGCTTATTTAACTTATATGCAGAGTACATCATGAGAAACGCTGGGCTGGAAGAAGCACAAGCTGGAATCAAGATTGCTGGGAGATGTCAATAACCTCAGATATGTAGATGACACAACCCTTATGGCAGAAAATGAAGAGGAACTAAAAAGCTTCTTGATGAAAGTGAAAGAGGAGAGTGAAAAAGTTGGCTTAAAGCTCAACATTCAGAAAACGAAGATCATGGCATCTGGTTGCATCACTTCATGGGAGATAGATGGGGAAACAGTGGAAACAGTGTCAGACCTTATTTTTTTGGGTGGGGGGGCAAAATCACTGCAGATGGTGATTGCAGCCATGAAATTAAAAGATGCTTATTCCTTGGAAGGAAAGTTACGACCAACCTAGATAGCGTATTCAAAAGCAGAGACATTACTTTGCCAACAGAGGTCTGTCTAGTCAAGGCTATGGTTTTTCCTGTGGTCATGTATAGATGTGAGAGTTGAACTGTGAAGAAAGCTGAGCACCGAAGAATTGATCCTTTTGAACTGTGCTATTGGAGAAGACTCTTGAGAGTCCCTTGGGCTGCAAAGAGATCCAATCAGTCCATCCTAAAGATCGGTTCTGGGTGTTCTTTGGAAGGAATGATGCTAAAGCTGAAACTCCAGTACTTTGGCCACCTCATGTGAAGTGTTGACTCATTGGAAAAGACTCTGATGCTGGGAGGGATTGGGGGAAGGAGGAAAAGGTGACTACAGAGGATGAGATGACTGAAACATATATAAAAAAGTATCAGTCATAACTGGGGAATGCCAGGAGCCAGCGTGAGGAACTCCACCCGTGGCAAAGGTCATGAGGAAGGAGGCTCGGCATACACAAAGGCAGGATCAAGCCTCAGGAGTCTCCCTGGATATTCTCGAGCATCTACCCCCAAAACCAGAGTCTGCCTACTTTACTGCTTTGTGCTCTCACCTACACCTCTGACTTTATGGGGGGCTGTCCCCCACCACCTCTGTCTGAAAAAGAGTTAACTTACAGCTCCAGTTAATAAAGTTCCTGGGTGTGACAAGAGTGTTTCAACCTACAAACTCCTTTGGAAGTCCTCTAGCCTGCCTGAATAGATTCTTCTGGCCACATGTGATTGTTCAGAGCCTCCCAACCAAATAAGTCATGAGATGTTCTAAAGTGTCTAAATAAAGATTCCTTTGAGCAGTTAAAAGATTGATTATAAATTGTATTGGTGCAGGGTTTTTCACTTGTTGGGCCAGTCTTTGCTGCTAAGTTTCCATATCCCTTACCTACTGTGTCCCTGGCAGTATATTGATTAATGTAATTGGTGTATAGGAATGTAAGTAGTAGCTTTAATGTTTGTAACCTTGGACCCTTGATTTAATTATTTTTCTTGTTATAGCCCACCACACTTTGCCCTATAGGAATGCCACTTTATCTAATTCTTTTGGAGGGTGCGCCTGACTAATCACCTTTAGAGAAAAATAAGTTTTCTGAAGAAAGGGTCTTAAAAGGCCTCTGGGCCAGAAGATGATGTAAATCACCTAAACTTTTGCATATGATAAGTTTGCAGGCAGAAAGCCTGGCTTACTGTTGACTCTACCCCTTCCCCCATTATCCTCTATGCCTAACTTAAGGTATAAAAACTACTTTGGAAAATAAAGTGCGGGCCTTGTTCACCGAAGCTTGGTGTCCCCATGTCATTCTTTATCTCACCTTCTGGCTGAATTTTCTTCTGGGGCATGGAGGCTCGTCAAGCCTACTAACTATGCCTGGGCTTCTAAGATCTGACCAGGGAGGCCTTAGTGTCTCCTCTCCTTCGGGAGAATGGGAGGACACCTGCGACCTATGTAGGTGATGCAAATTCCTTAGTTGGGAATTTTATTAGCTTTCCACGTAAGCCAAGTTATTTAGCCTCTTTTCTCCACTGAATTTCTTCACTGAGCTATCCTTATTTCAGCACTTTTTATATCCTTAATTAATGTTTAATTAAGCAATTGTTTCCTGATCCTCGCTGACGCTGTCCCCACTTCGAATTCCCTGGATCCACTGGGGCTGGACCCCATCAGGGGAATATTATAACTGAAATGAAAAACACATTGGAAGGAATAGACAGCAGAACAGATGATACAGAAAAATGCATAAGTGATCTGAAAGATGAAATGATACTAATCATTCAATCAGAATAGCAAAAATAAAAACAAATTAAAAGAGAATAGTTTGAGGAATGTCTAGGATAACACCATTGTGTACCGTCACCCCTATAATTAGAGGTCCCAAAGGAGATAAAAGAGAAAAGGGATCAAAAATGTACTTAACAGAATTATGACGAAAATATTCCTAAACTGTAAGAAGGGAAGAGTTTTTTAGGTACAGGAAGCAAAGATTGTCCTAAACAACATGAACCAAAACAGCTTCACACTAAAGACACATCACAATTAAAACTTAAAGAGACAAATCCCTCTGTCTTCTCATTTTTATATACCTAACAATAATTACTTTAAATGTCAATATACTAAATTCTCCAAACAAGAAACATTTTCCAATGAGTGTCTCATTGGAAAAAAAAATACTCTCTCTCCTTTATCTCTCTCTCTCTCTCTCTCTCTCTCTCTCTCTCTATATATATATATATATATATACACACACACACACATACATATATAGATACAGATAGATATAGATATAGATATATGTACTCAGTTGCTTCAGTTGTGTCTGACTCTTTGAAACCCTATGGCCTGCAGGCCGCCAGGCTCCTCTGCCCGTAGAATTTTCCAGGCAAGAATACGGGAGTGGGTGCCATTTCCTTCTCCCGAGATCTTCCTGACCAAGGGATTGAACCATGTCTCCTGCATCTCCTGCATTGTAGGCGGATTCTTTTCCACTTAGTCACAGGGGAAGTCCCATGTATACACATGTGCATGCGCGCGCACACACACACGCACACACACACACACACACACACACATAGTTTTCCAAGTGGCTCAGACAGTAAAGAATATAATATAAATTATGCATGTAAAGATAATATACATGTGTATATAGATATATTGCTTACAAGAGTCTCACTTCGGAAATAAAGACACACTCAGACTGAAAATGAGGAGGTGGAAGCTATTTTATGTAAAAAAAAAACAACCAGAAAGTCTCGGTAGCAATATTCATATCAGGCAAAATAGACTTTAAAAGACAGTTTATAGCAAAAGACAAAGAAAGTTATTATATAATGATAAGGTGATCAGTACAAGCAGTGGGCATTAAACTCATTAATGCATATACACCCAATACAGGAACATTTAAACATACAAAGCAGATATTAACAGATATAAAGAGAGAAACTGACAACAGTATAATAATAGTAAGGGATTTTAACACTTCACATACATTAATGGACAGAACCTCCAGATGAAAAATAAATAAGGCAACAGTGGTTTTAAATGATATTGACTGCTCAGACAGCTGGATATTAAAAACAAGCAAACAATAATAACAACAACAACAACAAAAAAAAACAATAAAAAAAGGGGCAGAAGATCTAATTAGATATTTCACCAAAGAAGATATATGGAGAGCTAATAGACACAACCAGACATGGAACAATGGACTGGATGAAAACTGGGAAAGGAGTACCTCGAGGTTGTATATTGTCACCCTGCTTATTTAAGTTATATGCAGAGTATATCATGAGAAATGCTAGGCTAGATGAACTGCAAGCTGGAATCAACATTACTGTGAGAAATATCAACAACTTCAGATATGCAGATGATACCACTTTAATGGCAGAGAGTGAAGAATTAACGGGCCCCTCGATGAAGGTGAAAGAGAAGAGTGAAAAAGCTAGCTTAAAACTCAACATTCAAAAAACTAAGATATGGCATCTGGTCCTATCACTTCATGGCAAATAGATGGGGAAAATGTGGAAACAATGTCAGATTTTGTTTTCTTGGGCTCCAAAATCAATGTGAATGGTGAATGCAGCCACACAATTAAAAGACGCTTGCTCCTTAGAAGAATAACTATATCAAAGCCAGACATTGTTTTAAAAAGCAGAGACATCCCTTTGCCAACAAAGGTCCATATAGTCAAAACTATGATTTTTTGCAGTAGTTGTGTATGGATGTGAGAATTGGATCAAAAAGAAGGTTGAGAACCGAAGAACTGATGCTTTTGAACTGTGGTGTTGGAGAAGACTCTTAAAAGTCCCTTGGACTGCAAGGAGATCCAGCCTGTCAATCCTAAAGGAAATCAGTCCTGAATATTCACTGGAAGGACTAATGCTGAAGCTGAAGCTCCAATACTTTGGCCACCTGATGTGAATAGCTGATTCATTTGAAAAGACCCTGATTCTGAGAAAAATTGAAGGCAGGAAGAGAAGAGGATGACAGAGATGGTTGGATGACATCACCAACTGGTTGGACATGAGTTTGAGCAAGTTCCAGGAGTTGGTGATGGGCAGGGAAGCCTGGCATGCTGCATTTCATGGGATTGCAAAGAGTGGGACATGACTTCATGACTGAACAACAACAGCAACAAATAGACACATGAAAAGATGCTAAGTAAGCTCTGGGAGCTGGCGATGGATGAGGAAACCTGGCATGCTGCAGTCCATGGGATCGCAAAGAGCTGGACACAACTGAGTGACTGAACTAAACAGAACTGAAAATTCTAAAGATGACTAATTATTAGGAAAATGCAAATCAAAACTGCAATGAGGTACCACCTCACACCTGTCAGAATGACCATCATCAGTAGGTCTACAAACAATAAATACTGAAGAGGGTGTAGTGAAAAGGGAACTCTCTTGTACTGTTGGTGGAAATGTATATTAACAAAAACTTTAGAGAACAGTATGGAGGTCCTTTAAAAATGAAACATAAACTACTATATGATCAAGCAATACCACTACTGGGCATATACCTTGAGAAAATCATAATTCAAAAAGACTCATGTACCCCGATATTCACTGAAGCATTATTTACAATATCCAAGACATGGAAACAACCCAGATGTCCATCAACAAATGAAAGGATGAAGAAAAAGTGTACATACATACAATGGAATATTCAGTTCACTTCAGTTCAGGCGCTCAGTCATGTCCAACTCTTGGCAACTCCATGATTTGTAGCATGCGCACGCCAGGCCTCCCTGTCCATCATCAACACCCGGAGTACACAAAGCCTCACGTCCATCGAGTCAGTGATGCCATCCAGCCATCTCATCCTCTGTCGTCCACTTCGGCTCCTGCCCCCAATCCCTCCCAGCATCAGAGTTTCTCCAATGAGTCAACTCTTCGCATGAGGTGGCCAAAGTACTGGAGTTTCAGCTTTAGCATCATTCCTTCCAAAGAACACCCAAAACTGATCTCCTTCAGAATGGACTGGTTGGATCTCCTTGCAGTCCAACGGACTCTCAAGAGTCTTCTCCAAAACCACAGTTCAAAAGCATCAATTATTTGACACTCAGCTTTCTTCACAGTCCAACTCTCACATCCATACATGACCACTGGAAAAACCATAGCCTTGACTACACGGACCTTTGTTGGCAAAGTAATGTCTCTGCTTTTCAATATACTATCTAGGTTGGTCATAAATTTCCTTCCAAGGAGTAAGCGTCTTTAATTTCATGGCTGCAATCACCATCTGCAGTGATTTGGGAGCCCCAAAAAATAAAGTCTGACACTGTTTCCATTGTTTCCCCATCTATTTCCCATGAAGTAATGGGACCAGATGCCATGATCTTCATTTTCTGAATGTTGAGCTTTAAGCCAACTTTTTCACTCTCCACTTTCACTTTCAACAAGAGGCTTTTGAGTTCCTCTTCATTTTCTGCCATAAGGGTGGTGTTATCTGCATATCTGAGTTTATTGATATTTCTCCCAGCAATCTTGATTCCAGCTTGTGCTTCTTTCAGTCCAGCGTTTCTCATGATGTACTCTGCATAAAATTTAAATAACAAGGTGACAATATACAGCCTTGATGTACTCCTTTTCCTATTTGGAACCCGTCGGTTGTTCCAAGTCCAGTTCTAACTGTTGCTTCCTACCCTGCATAGAGGTTTCTCAAGAGGCAGGTCAGGTAGTCTGGTATTCCCATCTCTTTCAGAATTTTCCACAGTTTATTGTGATCCACACAGTCAAAGGCTTTGGCATAGTCAATAAAGCAGAAATAGATGATTTTCTGAAACTTTCTTGCTTTTTTGGTGATCCAGTGGATGTTGGCAATTTGATTTCTGGTTCCTCTTTCTTTTCTAAAACCAGCTTGAACAACTGGAATTTCACAGTTCATGTATTGCTGAAGCCTGGCGTGGAGAATTTTGGGCATTACTTTACTAGCGTGTGAGATGAGTACAACTGTGTGGTCATTTGAGCATTCTTTGGCATTGCCTTTCTTTGGGATTGGAGTGAAAACTGACCTTTTCCAGTCCTGTGGCCACTGCTGAGTCTTCCAAATTTGCTGGCATATTGAGTGCAGCACTTTCACAGCATCATCTTTCAGGATTTGAAATAGCTCAACTGCAAATCCATCACCTCCACTAGCTTTGCTCATAGTGATGCTTTCTAAGGCCCACTTGATTTCACATTCCAGGATGTCTGGCTCTAGGTCAGTGATCACACCATCGTGATTATCTGGGTCATGAAGATCTTTTTTTGTACAGTTCTTCTGTGTATTCCTGCCACCTCTTCTTAATATCTTCTGCTTCTGTTAGGTCCATACCATTTCTGTCCTTTATCGAGGTCATCTTTGCATGAAATTATTCCCTTGGTACCTCTCTTTTTCTTGAAGAGATCTCTAGTCTTTCCTATTCTGTTGTTTTCCTGTATTTCTTTGCATTGATCGCTTAGGAAGGCTTTCTTATGTCTTCTTGCTATTCTTTGGAACTCTGCATTCAGATGCTAATATCTTTCCTTTTCTCCTTTGCTTTTCACTTCTCTTCTTTTCACAGCTATTTGTAAGGCCTCCCCAGACAGCCATTTTGCTTTTTTGCATTTCTTTTCCATGGAGATGCTCTTGATCCCTGTCTCCTGTACAATGTCACAAACCTCATTCTATAGTTCACCAGGCACTCTATCTATCAGATCTAGTCCCTTAAATCTATTTCTCACTTCCACTCTATAAGCATAAGGGATTTGATTTAGGTCATACCTGAATGGTCTAGTGGTTTTCCCTACTTTCTTCAATTTAAATCTGAATTTGGCATTAAGGGGTTCATGATCTGAGCTACAGTCAGTTCCCGGTCTTGTTTTTGTTAACTGTATAGAGCTTCTCCATCTTTGGCTGCAAAGAATATAATCAATCTGACAATCAGTGTTGATCATCTGGCGATGTCCATATGTAGAGTTCTCTCTTGTTTTGTTGGAAGAAGGTGTTTGTTATGACCAGTGCATTTTCTTGGCAAAACTCTATTAATCTTTGCCCTGCTTCATTCCATATTCCAAGGCCAAATTTGCCTGTTACTCCAGGTGTTTTTTGATTTCCTACTTTTGCATTCCAGTCCCCTATAATGAAAAGGACATCTTTTTTGGGTGTTAGTTCTAAAAGGTCTTGTAGGTCTTCATAATTCAGCATCTTCAGCGTTACTGGTTGGGGCATAGACTTCGAATACTGTGATATTGAATGGTTTCCCTTGGAAATGAAGAGAGATCATTCTGTCATTTTTGAGATTACCTCCAAGTACTGCATTTTGGACTCTTTTGTTGACCATGATGGGTACTCCTTTTCTTCTAAGGTATTCCTGCCCACAGTAGTAGATATAATGGTCATCTGAGGTAAATTCACCCATTCCAGTCCATTTTAGTTCACTGATTGCTAGAATGTCGACTTTCACTCTTTGTATATCACTCAGCCATAAAAAGGAATGAAGTTGGGTCATTTTTAGTGACATGAAAGGACCTAGAGTCTGTCACACAGAATGAAGTAAGTCAGAAAGATAAAAACAAATATCACATTATCTATGTATATATATGGAACCTAGTAAAATGGTCCTGATCAACCTATTTGTAGGGCAGGAATAGAGACTCAGATCTAGAGAGTGGTCTTGTGGACACAGGATCAGGGAGAGGAGGGTGAGGTGAGTTCAGAGATGAATCGTCTTGTGGACATCAAATGATCTCTGGTCCATAAAATATGCACATAGTGAGAGCCATTAATATTTTGTTGTTACACATTTGTGTCTGGATATAACTTCATATTAAGAGCTAAAACAAAGAAAATGTTCAAAAGATCAAAATCTTAAGTAGAAATATATATGATAAATGCAATAACACAGAAAATAATTTATTACAACAAAAGCACTTCTAAGTCAAGATGTACATTACCTTTGTTTACATTTAAATTTTCTTTACTGATTACCATTTCATGTGTGGCAAACACATACAATAAAGATATAAATCTGGCTCTTCATATATATTCCAATGTCACAACAGAAACATTAGAACACAAATATATTTTCAATGTAGATTAATTAACCTGCACTAGCAAATTTGAAATACATTTACATGAAGAGGAAATAAAAGCTTGAGAATATTCTAAAAGATGCTGGCTAAGTGGAGTAACAAATGAAATGAGTCCATAAGGTTGTAATTGAAAAATTAATCAAGCCATATATAGAATCAAAAATAAAAGAGAGACAGCTTTAAGTAACTTGCTTCTATTCTTTAAGATAAAACCATGTTACCATGTTCAAATTTTTATTGGTCATTAATTCTATTTTAAAACTAAGGTGTATCATTACCATTTTAAGATATAATGAAAAATATTGTAAATATATACTTTATTTTATGGCTTCTTTAAACTAATCATCTTATGAGTATGTTTTCTTCCCAAATTTCCAAGAATTATACTTCTGTTCTTTATTGTATATCCTCTATAGAAATAATTTATGCCATCAAGAGACTCAATTTATATCATTTCACTAATGGTTCAGGATAAGAGATAGATGTAATCAATTTTTATAAACAGCAAGATTTACATATCTATATAATTCAATTTTGCTAGGTTTTACAAAATAATCATAGTATTTTTTTTGCAACAAGAGATTTTATATTAATCATAGCATTGTAATGCAATAGATTACACCTTTAAAGGAAATAAAAGGAGAGAAGCATAAAGCATTTATTTGGTAGCAGAGTTAGAGTGGATAAGCCTAGAAGAAAAGAACATGCATTTCATATTACTTTAACTTTACTACTGCACATTCTGTGCACAATAATCACACTGAGGAGATGCAAGTATCTGTGTCTCAGTGAAGTTACATTAAAGTTATGTTGTGATTTACAGAGAGTTGGTTATGACTACTCCAAAAACTACTTTATGACTGATCTTTTTTTTTTTTTTTTCCCCTTACCTACAGAATATGTGATTTCTATTGGACCTTGCTTTTATATCTGAGTGTTTGGCTACTGTGTCCTATAGTTATTAACAATTTAAAGGGACCCTGTGTTTACACTTCCATAATTTTTATTTGCAAATAACAAAAATATTATAGCAATTAATATTGATGATTTTGTGAATATATTTGAGATGAACTTCTCTTACATATACAGCCTTGACGTACTCCTTTTCATATTTGGAACCAGTCTGTTGTTCCATGTCCAGTTTTAACTGTTGCTTCCTGACCTGCATACAAATTTCTCAAAAGGTCAGGTGGCCTGGTATTCCCATCTCTTTCAGGATTTCCCACAGTTTATTGTGATCCACACAGTCAAAGGTTTTGGCATAGTCAATAAAGCAGAAATAGATGCTTTTCTGGAACTCTCTTGCTTTTTCCATGATCCAGAGGATGTTGGCAATTTGATCTCTGGTTCCTCTGCCTTTTCTAAAACCAGCTTGAACATCTCTCCATTCTGAAGGAGATCAGCCCTGGGATTTCTTTGGAAGGAATGATCTAAAGCTGAAACTCCAGTACTTTGGCCACCTCATGCAAAGAGTTGACTCATTGGAAAAGACTCTGATGCTGGGAGGGATTGGGGGCAAGAGGAGAAGGGGACGACAGAGGATGACATGGCTGGATGGCATCACTGACTCGATGGACGTGAGTCTCAGTGAACTCCAGGAGTTGGTGCTGGACAGGGAGGCCTGGCGTGCTGGGATTCATCAGGTCGCAAAGAGTCGGACACGACTGAGCAACTGATCTGATCTGATCTGATCTCTTACATATAATGTAAATACAGGTGAAAAACACATAATGAAAATTTTCACACTCAAATTTATGGCAGAATTATTTCTCAGGAAATCCTCACCAGTCTATTAGCTGATGCTAAAGCTGGTTGCTAAACACCACATGCAAAATCTATTACTCTCTTTACTTCCTCACTATCTTGTTGTTTCCAAGCTAACAGACCATGATTTCATTTCCCAGAGAACAAGAATCTTTTTCCAGGGAGCCTTCTAAACTCCAGCAAGCCTCATCAAAAAACTGATAATCAATGAAGTGTGTACACATGAAAATCTCTAAAGAATTCTGATGAAGTAGTGTATTTTTACAGCTTGCCTGTCTTCAGAGAAGCTTTACGAATGAAGCCAATTGCTTTCTCCACTGGGAATTCTAGATGGTAGAGATCAAGGAAGAGGCTAATATTTACCATTTCACAAATTAAAGACTACATGGTAAGTCTAGTGTCAGACAGCTTTAATTATTTTCCCTGCTTTGTAGTTTGGATAGTTTAATCTGGGTTTCCCTGCAGCTGACAACTTAGAGTGAAAAACCAAGCACAATGTCAGCATTTACTGAAGCAGATAATGTAGCTCAAAAATGCAGAGACATTTTATTGGGATGCAAGACAATGTTTTGCATAGCTCTAGCCATTCAGCTGAGTGAACATTCCCATATTCATTTAATGCAGAAAACATGGGTAATGATATGGTTTTCAACACATTTGATTGAGTAAAAAAAAAAAAAAAAGTGAAAATATCTTGATGTAAAAAATAGGATTTTGTTAAGATTATATCATTTATACTAAAAGTTACAATGTGTACAAGGAATCAACATATATTTTTAATGCAGCAATCAGAAAACATTTTTCATTTATTATATGTAATTTATGGGCTATTTTCATGCCCATTATTTTTACTATTAGAGTTCACAAATAATAACAGACACTTTAGGAAAATGAAAAAAGGAAAAAAGGATGATATTCTTCTGATGCTAAGAAACAGGTATTTTAAAGGTTCAAGTTTAATTGGTGTTGTACAATTTCAAATTGAAAGGCCTAATTGTTTAAGACTGGGAGCTGACTGTGGCTCAGATCATGAACCCCTTATTGCCAAATTCAGACTTAAACTGAAGAAAGTAGGGAAAACCACTGGACCATTCAGGTATGACCTAAATTAAATCCCTTATGATTATACAGTAGAAGTGAGAAATAGATTTAAGGGCCTAGATCTGATAGACAGAGTGCCTGAAGAACTATGGACTGAGGTTCGTGACATTGTACTGGAGACACGGATAAAGACCATCTCCATGGAAAAGAAATGCAAAAAAGCAAAATGGCTGTCTGGGGAGGCCTTACAAATAGCTGTGAAAAGAAGAGAAGTGAAAAGCAAAGGAGAAAAGGAAAGATATTAGCATCTGAATGCAGAGTTCCAAAGAATAGCAAGAAGAGATAAGAAAGCCTTCCTAAGCGATCAATGCAAAGAAATAGAGGAAAACAACAGAATGGGAAAGACTAGAGACCTCTTCAAAAAATGAGAGATACCGAGGGAACATTTCATGCAAAGATGGGCTTGATAAAGGACAGAAATGGTATGGACCTAACAGAAACAGAAGATATTAAGAAGAGGTGGCAAGAATACACAGAAGAACTGTACAAAAAAGATCTTCATGACCCAGATAATCACGATGGTGTGATCACTGACCTAGAGCCAGACATCCTGGAATGTGAAATCAAGTGGGCCTTAGAAAGCATCATTACAAATAAAGCTACTGGAAGTAATGGAATTCCACTTGAGCTATTTCAAATCCTTGAAGATGATGCTGTGAGAGTGCTGCACTCAATATGCCAGCAAATTTGGAAAACTCAGCAGTGGCCACAGGAGTGGAAAAGGTGAGTTTTCACTCCAATCCCAAAGAAAGGCAATGCCAAAGAATGCTCAAACTACTGCACAATTGCACTCATCTCACACGCTAGTAAAGTAATGCTCAAAATTCTCCAAGCCAGGCTTCAGCACTATATGAACCGTGAACTTCCAAATGTTCAAGCTGGTTTTAGAAAAGGCAGAGGAACCAGAGATCAAATTGCCAACATCCACTGGATCATGGAAAAAGCAAGAGAGTTCCAGAAAAACATCTATTTCTGCTTTATTGACTATGCCAAAGCCTTTGACTGTGTGGATCACAATAAACTGTGGAAAATTCTGAAAGAGATGGGAATACCAGACCACCTGACCTGCCTCTTGAGAAACCTCTATGCAGGTCAGGAAGCAACAGTTAGAACTGGACATGGAACAACAGACTGGTTCCAAATAGGAAAAGGAGTACATCAAGGCTGTATATTGTCACCCTGTTCATTTAACTTCTATGCAGAGTATATCATGAGAAATGCTGGGCTGGAAGAAGCACAAGCTGCAATGAAGATTGCCAGCAGAAATATCAGCAACCTCAGATATGCAGATGACACCACCCTTATGGCAGAAAGTGAAGAGGAACTCAAAAGCCTCTTGATGAAAGTGAAAGTGGAGAGTGAAAAAGTTGGCTTAAAGCTCAACATTCAGAAAACGAAGATCATGGCATCTTGTCCCATCACTTCATGGGAAATAGATGGGGAAACAGTGGAAACAGTGTCCGACTTTATTTTTGGGGGCTCCCAAATCACTACAGATGGTGATTGCATCCATGAAATTAAAAGATGCTTACTCCTTGGAAGGAAATTTATGACCAGCCTAGATAGTATATTCAAAAGCAGAGACATTACTTTGCCAACAAAGGTTTATCTAGGCAAGGCTATGGTTTTTCCAGTAGTCATGTATGGATGTGAGAGTTGGACTGTGAAGAAAGCTGAGCACCGAAGAATTGATGCTTTTGAACTGGCTGTTGGAAAAGACTTTTGAGAGTCCCTTGGACTGCAAGGAGATCCAACCAGTCCATTCTGAAGGAGATCAGTTTTGGGTGTTCTTTGGAAGGAATGATGCTAAAGCTGAAACTCCAGTACTTTGGCCACCTCATGCTAAGAGTTGACTCATTGGAAAAGACTCTCATGCTCGGAGGGATTGGGGGCAGGAGAAAAAGGCGGATGACAGAGGATGAGATGACTGGATGGTATCACCAACTCGATGGACATGGATTTGGGTGAATTCTGGGAGTTGGTGATGGACAGGGAGGCCTGGCGTGCTGCAATTCATGGGTTGCAAAGAGTCGGACACGACTGAACTGAACTGAATTCTTTAAGAAATCCTGAAGCAGCCCCATGAGGAATATATCATTCCTGTAGCAGAGGGAAATTGCAAGAAGGTGCTGGGTTTGGAAATTCTTCTTTATATCCTTTCTAATAGTCTCTCATTATACCCATGAGTTAGATTCATGATCTCTTAATTTAATTCTTGTATTTTTTCCAGCATATAGTCTCATAAAATTTTCCTGGAGCCTCATATGATCCGTTGGGGGTATTCATTTTTTTAACTGAATCTCCAGGACCTGACATAATATACCTATTTCTGAATCTATAATTAATCAATAATCATTCATTCACTCATTCATTCATCATTCCATCAGTCGGTGGATAATTATTGATTACTGAATATTTGTTATGCTTCATATTATACCTTGAGAATTCAATATAAATTAAATTCAATCACTACCTTAGAGAAGCTTATGGTGAAATACTTGCTGCTGCTGTTGCTGCTGCTGCTAAGTCCCTTCAGTTGTGTCTGACTCTGTGCAACCCCATAGACGGCAGCCCACCAAGCTTCCCCATCCCTGGGATTCTCCAGGCAATAACACTGGAGTGGGTTGCCATTTCCTTCTCCAAAGCATGAAAGTGAAAAGTGAAAGTGAAGACTCTCAGTCGTGTCCGACTCTAGCGACTCCATGGACTGCAGCCTACCAGGCTCCTCCCTCCATGGGATTTTCTAGGCAAAAGTACTGGAGTGGGGTGCCAAGAAATACTTGCTGCTCATCTTAAATTCCTTATTGATTGACTTTAAGAAAATACAAGAGCATCTTTCACAAATCTCACTGTATCAGTCCGCTCTGCAGTAGAGAGAAGTCTCATTGCCTTATGACAGTAAAGTTCTGTTCCTTGCTTATGTGCCAGCTGGGGCTCTGCTCTTCCTGTGTGTGATGTTTTCATGTCTGGATCCAGGAGGTGCCAGAGTGAAGAAGGAGCAGCCACTTGGTCACGAAGTTCATGGAGTAGAGAGTACATTGAAGAGAATTGGGAGAAACATACATGGCTTAAGAGTCTTCTTGGAAAATGAAAGTGAAAGTCAATCAGTCATGTCCGACATTTTGCGACCCCATAGACTATACAGTCCATGGAGTTCTGCAGGCCAGAATACTAGAGTGGGTAGCCTTTCCCTTCTCCAGGGGATCCTCCCAACCCAGGGAACTGACATAAATTACTCCCTTTCCTGTTTATTGGCTACAGAATGTCATATGGAAAAACTTGACAATAGGGTAAGGAGTCTGGGTCATGTGGGAATTTTCAATAAATAAGAAAGGACAAATCCCTCCAGCAAAGGGAGTAAAGGACTTGGAGTAATCATAGAACCAGCCAGTTTATCTAAGAGTGTGCTCTTATGGTGGGAGGTGATTTTGACATTTCATAATGGAATTTCTATATAGGCTGTGATCAATACTTATTTTAAATATTTCAATCCATGGCATTTTATTCTTTGGGTAACTTTAAGCTAAATCCCTCACCTAGTCCTCATACATTGTATTATAAATATTAAATTATCAGGAGATGAAAGAAATGTTTACTAGTTTTTATTATGAAAGAGCACATAAGAATTAGCCAAGAACATTTTGGTATTTTGCCTGGAAAACAAGTCAGATACTACTCCACGTAATTCTCTCCACATTAAAAGGATCATTACACATGCTAAAATCTGTGTAGCATCCTGTTAGACAAATTTTTGCTAAGTAAGATATTTAACTATCTTAAAAGCAAAATGTTTATTTTTTGTATCTATCTATACATATGGATAACTTTATTCAGTGAAAATTAGATTTTCTGTCTCAGAGAAGCTTATCTTCTACATTCCTCTCTGCTAGTTAGAAGCCTGAGGAAGAGAAGGATTCTATGAGCAGAATGTTTTAGGTGAAATACAGCTGCAGGTTTGAAATTTCATTATGATTCTATTCTATTTCCATCACCCCACAGGAACACACAGACTTAATTCATCAGAGCCCCGTTATTATCTGTGCAACACCCTCAACATCCATATCCACCCCAAGTCCATTAACATGGCCAGTTATAGCATTTACAAAGGGAATCAGGCTTTGAAATACAATGGTGCTGGCAGCATGCCCTGTATGCTTCTAAAACATATACAGAAAACTTCACAGCAGGATTTTTCTCAAAAGAATAACAATAGTCTCTTTATACACCTAAAATAGGAAGCATATGTTCATGCTGACATATTTAAGTGGATTTGATTCCCATTCATACCGTGATGGACTGATTTAAAGATGAAATATAGAAGTTCCTCATTTGGAAAAAATCATCTCCACTACCAGCTATTGTAAAATACTCTGCCTTGTGTAGGTATAATCCAGTCACTCAAAAACAATTTTAAATTTACTTAGAAAAAAACATGCAACGTAGAGAAAATGTTATGCTTCACCATATACTCTCTTGACATTAACCTACATACATAACTTTTTTCTTTTTTTTTTTTAATTTCCAAATTTAAGAAAGATATTCATCCCTCTAGTGATGTATATTAGGTATAAGTACTTTCATTTTATAAGCTAATTTATGACTACAGGTTTCTCTCATGGGATTTCCTCAGTCTTAAATAACCCTTTCTATTTTCTTTCTTACATAATCCATCTTTATAATCCATGCTTTTCTTCTTTCTTTCTGCTCCCTGGATTCCTCTCTTGCTTTTACTCAGTCTCTTTTGGGTCTTTTCCTATGCTTTTTCTGTAAATGAGATTATATAACCAACTATTTTCCTTTTGCAATTTTATCTGTAGCAATACTGCTAATATAACAAACACATGAAAAGATGCTCAACATCACTCATTATCAGAGAAATGCAAATCAAAACTACTATCAGGTACCATTTTACGCCAGTCAGAATGGCTGCGATCCGAAAGTCTACAAGCAATAAATGCTGGAGAGGGTGTGGAGAAAAGGGAATCCTCTTACACTGTTGGTGGGAATGCAAACTAGTACAGCCACTATGGAGAACAGTGTGGAGATTCCTTAAAAAACTGGAAATAGAACTGCCTTATGACCCAGCCATCCCACTGCTGGGCATACACACTGAGGAAACCAGAATTGAAACAGACACGTGTACCCCAATGTTCAATGCAGCACCGTTTATAATAGCCAGGACATGGAAGCAACCTAGATGTCCATCAGCAGATGAATGGATAAGAAAGCTGTGGTACATATACACAATGGAGTATTACTCAGCCATTAAAAAGAATACATTTGAATCAGTTCTAATGAGGTGGATGAAACTGGAGCCAATTATACAGAGTGAAGTAAGCCAGAAAGAAAAACACCAATACAGTATACTAACACATATATATGGAATTTAGAAAGACGGTAACAATAACCGTGTATATGAGACTGCAAAAGAGACACTGATGTATAGAACAGTCTTTTGGACTCTGTGGGAGAGGGAGATGGTGCAATGATTTGGGAGAACGGCATTGAAACATGTATAATATCATATATGAAAAGAGTCGCCAGTCCAGGTTCGATGCACGATACTGGATGCTTGGGATGACCCAGAGGGATGGTACGGGGAGGGAGGAGGGTTCAGGATGGGGAACACGTGTATACCTGTGGCAGATTCATGTTGATATATGGCAAAACCAATACAATATTGTAAAGTTAAAAAATAAAATAAAAAAAAAAAAGAATAGTAAGAACCAGTGTTCACAGAACACTTGCTTTGAACTTGAAAATTTTCAATGCCCTTTATGTGTAACTATCTACTGTAACTGTAAAAGATAGAAATTATTATCTACCATTTACATATGAGTGAGACAAAGCAATATTACATTACTTGCCCTAGAACATTCATCTAGAATGAAGTGCTCCAAGTTTCAATTCCAGGAAACATAATTCTAAGGATAAGTTATTAAGTACTATAAGCTTCTCATACCACAAGATCCATCTGAACATAGCCTGAGGCTGCTAATTCCCAAATGTATTTTTCCAACTCAGATTTTTCACATGAGCTCAAAATCCATGGATCTAACTCCCTGCAAGAAGCGTCTACTCATACCACTAACTGAAATGCAGCAGTTTGAATATTAAATTGTTTTATTTACTCCCATACTAGGTCCTCTGTGCTGTTACCATCTCAGAGAGATGCACCACCAATCCCCCATTGACTTAGTCACAGACTTGACTTAGGCTCACTCATTGCTCCCAATCCAAAAATAAGTCCTATCAATGTGGTTTCCAAAATATATCTCAAATCATCCACATCATTCTGTCTCTATGGACACCACCACTTTGCTGCAGGGATCTAAAATATCTTCTTTTATTTATAAGTTCATACCATTTTCCACAATTTGACCAGAGTTGATTTTTCAAAAATTCAAAACTGTGTCATTTCTCTGCTTAAAACCTTTCAATGTCCCTCACTGTCTTTATGAGATTTAAAAATCTTAATATAATAAACCGCTTCTTTCCAGAATTTACTCTTGGCACATCCTCAGTCCCTCAGTGTCACACCACATTGAACTGCATTCTTGGGTTTCCTCCTCCTCTCAACCGCCTTGTTTTCTCCTCTTGCCCACCTCTTTGTTCATCAAGCTGGCAGCTTGACATTTCTTTTAAGCATAACTATGTCATCTCTATGCCATCCACTTCTAGGGAGGTATCTAAGAGAAATAATATATATGTTCCTCAGAAGACTTGCATGATAATCTTCCTAGAAGATTTAGTAATAATAGGCAAGGAGTGAAAATAACCCACATTTTCATGAGTAGTGGAGTGATGTGGTAGTTTTTCCCGAAGAGAACTGCCCAACTAACCATACCTCCTGTTGGGCACTTCCTTATGTTGTTCCCTCTCTTGAATTTGTGTTGCTCTTGTAATTTCTCATTGACTGCTGGAATACATCAGTTGTGAAACTTTGTGGTTTCTGACACTGGTTCATAAGACTTGCAGCTTATCTTTCAGCATTTTGGAACATTCTCTCTTGATACACACTCTTATAGAACCCAGTCATGGTGATATAAGAAGCCTAAGTTAACTACATGGAAAAACCATCTGTTGACACTGGTTGACACTCCCAGCTAATAATCCAGCCAATATCCAGCATCAGCTGCCAATCATGGGACTGAGCCATCTGGGGAATCCAGCCCCAGCTTCAACCTGTGATTGCAGGAGAAACCCTGAGTGATCACTGCCCAGCCAAACACGGTCAGTCTCAGCACTGTTAGAAACAGTATTTATAGTTTTGTGAAAGTCACAGAAATAGGGAACCAGGACAAAATGATAAACAAAAATTATAGATTCATGTAATGTTACTCTATGCAAAAACAAAAATGAATACTCTTGTGTACAAAAAGTTCTTAACACAAAATAGTACATGTGATATGGCTCAATATAAAATGTAAGTTAAAAAAAATAATACCATCTCATCTAATTAGAACAGTGGTTTAACAGTGGTCATGATGTAATCTTCTGGCATAAGGAAAATGTTCTGTATCTTGATAAATGGGTTTGGTAAATGAGTGTAAAATGCAAATTGTACACTTAAGATGTGTGTGTTTCACACTATGTAAATTGTACTGAAAAATTGTCATTGAGCCAAAAGCAGTATTTTCGTAACAATACTGACCAGTCAGCCTTCGATAAGTTATTAAAGTCTGTTTTTTCCTATGTCAATAAAGTAACTATTATCATATTTAAAATGTGTATTATATAGTCTCAAGATCTTCCATTTTATCACTTCAGCACAGTGTGTTTCTTAATTTCTCATATGACATATTTTCAAGAACTTTTAGTAATTGTATGTTCTCCTGTTATTTGCCAATAAATATTAATGCCCAAGGGCTGATCATAAAATTCCAAAAGAAAGGACCATTGTGTAAAAGCATGAATTTATTATCTTCATTATGGTCTGGTATGAACTAAGATAGTTTTAGTTTTGGCAAACTCATGCTGTCCACAATAAATAAAATCTGAGGGTCTTGTTTTACATTTATTAATTGTTCTAATACATTTTATTCTCCTTCTTGAAATAAGTAGTTCATTTTACACAGCAGTTCTCAAGTCAGTTCTTATGCCCACATTTGCCGACGTCCTAAACCATGTCATATCCCTGCTTTGAGCTCCTGTAATATCATGAGCTCCATTACCACTTGTGTGATTAAAGTTACCACGTTGTGATGAATTGATTCAGCAAAGAATAGTGTTGACATACTTTTTATCCTCAGCATTCAATATGATCTTAAAATCTCCTCTTCACAAAAAATTGTTCCTGCAATTTTAATTTTTAGATATTCCTTACAAGCTATAATGATCAAAATCATGCCATCATGCATACAGACAGATTCTGGCCAGTAGGTCAATATTCAATAAATGATATAATAGCTATAAGCATTAACCCAGGCTGTGGGTCATTTCAGGGTTTCTCAGGTGGCATTAGTGGTAAAGAACCCAACTAACAATATAGGAGACACAAGAGATGTAGGTTTGATCCCTGGGTTGGGAAGATCCCCTGGAGGAGGGCATGGCAACCTCCTCCAGTAATTCTTGCCTGGAGAATCTCATAGATAGAGAAGCATGGCAGGAGAATCCCATAGATAGAGGAGTCCATAGGGTCACAAGAGTTGGATATGACTGAAGCAACTTAGCAAGTGGATCAATTCAGTTTTTATTTTTTTAGAAATATGTGATCTACACAACATGAAACATATACACACTGGAACACTAGAATAATAAAAACATCATAACAACACATTCAAATTTCTCCACAGGTTCTCAAGGGGATTTATTGGCATTATCTACAAAAAGCCCTTCAGATAACAATAAAGACTTGAAATAAAATATGGAGGGAAAATGCTTCAGTGAATTAAAACACATTTATCAGATTTAGAGATTGACTATTTACATTCCTATGATGTGTAGTTTCATGGTAACGACAGGTTACTACTGGTAAGTGATTTTTTTTTTCTCAACAACTGATATAAATTGAGCATTATTTGTTTCACAGAAGTTTTGAATCCCCTCTTTTATATTTGTCAGCATTCTTGTTTTCTTTTTGTTTCAACAGTCATGTTCATATTAGTGTCTTTAGTTCAGTATTCATTCCTCACTTACTATTTAAAGGATAGATAAGGCATCATCATTGATAAGAGGAGCAATATCATTGAAACATTAAGCTATTTATAAAATGGACTTGAGAATATAAAATAAAATTTTGCCTGTGAATGACATAATCAAAAGATACCATTATCTCTCAAGGTACCATTTGAGCACACGACATTAATGGAACACTACATGTAGAATTAAATTAAAAAATAACATGGAGAATGAAGGAAATATGTAATATCAAATCAAAATTGCAAAATCTCTACCATTACACTTTAATATGCATGTTATTGCTAAGTAAATGTTTAAGCAACAAAAGACTTCTAAAACAAAAGATACACTCAGTGCAATCCTTTGGTTTGGCAATATAGAATTTTCCATGAAGCTCAGTAAATCCTTATGTCTCCATTGCTCTCGAGGGTCAGTTAGCAAAATAAGGATTCCATGCCATATTTTATCTTTTGCTCCCTTAATTCTGATTATATACATAAAATAGAAAAAGAGTGTTGAAATAATGAATAAAGGATGAAAGCAAAGAAAACGAAAGCCTGATGTCTATCTACACAGACATTTATTTGTATATCTAAGTGACAAACATAAACTAGGCTGCTCTGGAATTGGGCTAATTATTTTTCTACATTATGAGAGTTTCTTGTAATTTTATAGTATTATTCATTTGAAACCAATTATGCTTCCTCTTTAAACTACTAAGCCAGATGATTTGAAACAAGAATATTCTGATCTCCAGTTTAACATATACAGTAAGTTACCTACATAGCAAACTTCAAGCTGTGAACTTTTGAAGACGCGAATGTGAAGACTCATGTCCAATCACTTAGGTTAATTCTTATTTCTGACATACATTGTCACAAGTGAGGTTTCTTTACAAGTGGTTGTGCTTTTGTGTACAAGCTGCAGATAGATCTGCAAGAGGAGAACTTCATTGAACTCCCTGCTGCGCAACACAGGAGCTTACAATGAAGACCTCATGGAATTGGAGGCCCAGAGAAAGAATGAAGAGATAAGGGGAAGAAGAAATAAATGAAGAACCAAAGAGATTCATCATGCAGGAGATAGCAAAAAGATTTTATTTGAGGAAGCACTGTTCGTTTTTCAGGCCCAGGATCCTAACATAGACCGACTGCTATATGAAGGTTGCAGCAGTGGTTCAGAACTTAATCTAGTGCTAATGTGCCACTTATGATAAGAAAAGCTACTACCTAGACATCACTGGATAATTTTTTCAAGGGGGTAGATAGAATTGAATCCAGGAAGGAACCAAAACCTGTGTCATTAGCATCAGGCATGAGTGAAATTGCAGCTTGCACTCCATCTCTAATTCCGATGATCCTTCAGCTCTTCCATTTTCTACTTCCTGTATCTCCTCTGGTCAGTAACTGTTCTTGCCAGCTCGTTAATGTCAGCTGTTGTACTGTACTACTGTACTTTTCAAAGTCTTGTTTTGTTCAGTTGCTAAGTCATGTTCAACTTCCTGTGACTCCATGGATTGAAGTATGCCAGGCTCCTCTGTCTTCCACTGTCTCCTGGAGTTTGTTCAAATTCATGCCCATTGAATCAGTGATGCCATGCAATCATCTCATCATCTGTCACTCCCTTCTCCTTCTGCCATCAGTCTTTCCCAGAATCAAGGTCTTTTACAATGAAGTCAGCTCTTCCCATAAGGGGGCCAAAGTATTGGAGCTTAACCAACAGTCCATCCAGTGAATATTCAGGGGAGATTTCCTTAAGGGTTGATTGGATTAATCTCCTTGTGGTCCAAGGGACTCTCAAGAGCATTTTCAAGCACCACAAATTAAAAGTATAAATTTTTCTGCAGCCAGGCTTCTTCATAGTCCAACTATCCCATCTGTACACATGACAACTGGGAAAAAACATAGCTTTGACTATATGAACCTTTGTAGGCATAGTGATGTCTCTGCTTTTTAATAGGCTGTCTAGGTTTGTCATAGCTTTCCTTTCAAGTAGCAAGTGTCTTTTAATTTCATGGCTGCAGTCAGCTAATGAATCATTGATTCATTCAATGATTGATTCATTCAATCAATAATTGAAAAATCAATCACTAATGATTTTGCAGCCCAAGAAAATAAAAGCTGTCACTGCTTCCAGTTTACCACCTTCTATTTGCCATGAATTTATGAGACCAGATGCTCTAATCCTATATATATATATATATATATATATATATATATAGTTTAATGTTGAGTTTCAAGTCAGCTTTTTTAATTCTCCTTTTTCACCTTCCATAGGCTCTTTATTTTCTCTTCACTTTCTCCCATTAGAGTGCTATCATCTGCATACCTGAGATTGCCGATATTTCTTCCAGAAATCTGGATTCTAGCTTATGATTCATTTAGCCTGGCATTTTGCATGGTGTACTCCTCATTTAAGCTAAATAAGCAGGATGACAATATACAGCCTTGTCATACTCTCTTCTTGCTTTTGAACCAATCATTTTTTTTCCACATCTGGTTCTAATTGTCGCTTCTTGACCTGCATTCAGGCTTCTCAGAAGACAAGTGAGGTGGTCTGGCACTCCCATCCCTTTTAAGAATTTTCTACCATTTGTGGTCATCCACATAGGCAGTGGCACCCCACTCCAGTACTCTTGCCTGGAAAATCCCATGGACGGAGGAGCCTGGTGGGCTGCAGTCCATGGGGTCACCAGGAGTCAGACATGACTAAAGCGACTTAGCAGCAGCAGTACATAGTTAAAGGCTTTAGCATAGTCAATGAAGCAGAATTAGATTTTTTTTTTTTCTTGAACTCCCTTGTTTTCTCAATTATCCAATGAATTTTGGCAATTTGACCTCTGGTTCCTCTGCCTTTTCTAAACCCAGCTTGTACATCTGGAAGTTCAAATACTGCTGAAGCCTAACTTTAAGGATTTTGAGCATAATCTTGCTAGCATGTGAAATGAGTGCAATTGTGTGGTAGTTTAAATATTCTTTGGTATCACACTTATCTAAGATTGGAATGAAAACTGACCTTATCCAGTCCGGTGGTCACTGCTTAGTTTTCTAAATCAGCTGGCATATTGAGTGCAACACTTTAATAGCATCATATTTTAGGATTTTAAATAGTCAGTTGTAATGCTCTCACCTTCACTAGCTTTGTTCATAGTAATGTTTCCTAAGGCCCAAAAGACTTCACACTCCAGAATGTTTAGGTCTATGTGAGTGAGACCATCCCATCGTGGTTATCCAGGTCATTAAGACCTTTCTTGTATAGTTTTCTATATATTCTTAATCTCTTTTGCCTCTGTTAGCTCTTTACCATTTCTGTCCACTATTGTGCTCATCTTTAAATGAAATGTCCCCTTGATCTCTCCAATTTTCTTGAAGAGATCTCCAGTCTTTCCCATTCTATTGTCTTCCTCTCTTACTTTGCAGTGCTCATTTAAGGATGCTTTGTTATCTTTCCTTCTTATTTTCTGGCATTCTGCCTTCAGTAGTATATATCTTTCCCCTTTTCCTTTGCTTTTTGATTCTCTTCTTTCCTCAGCTATTTGTAAACCCTCCTCAGATAACCATTTTGTCTTCTTGCATTTCTTTTTCTTGGGTAATAGTTTTGGTCACTCCCTCCTATACAATGTTATGAATCTCTGTCCATAGTTCTTCAAGCACTCTGTCTACCATATCTAATCCCTTAAATCTCCACTGTATAATCATAAGGGATTTGATTTAGGTCATACATGAATGGCCTAATTGTTTCCCTTCTTTCTTCAGTTTAAGTCTGAATTTTGCAGTAAGGCACTCATCATCTGAGCCACAGTCAGCTCTAGGTCTTATTTTACTGACTGTATAGTGCTTCTTCATGTTTGGCTCCAAAGAACATAATCAATCTGATTTCAGTAGTGACAATCTGGTGATGTCTGTGTGTAGATGTCCATGTCTTCAGCTGTTGGAAAAGATACTTGC
This sequence comes from Bos indicus, assembly GCF_029378745.1. Taxonomy (NCBI): domain Eukaryota; kingdom Metazoa; phylum Chordata; class Mammalia; order Artiodactyla; family Bovidae; genus Bos; species Bos indicus. The sequence goes on from NC_091771.1 coordinate 8,021,118, forward strand.
TATGTCCAGCATGTTCTATTAATAAACTCTGCTAGCTTTTGCCCTGATTTCTTTTGTACTCCAAGACTAAACTTGTCTGTTATTCTGGGTATGTCTTGACTTTCTTCTTTTGCATTCCAATCCCCTATGATGTAAAGTGCATTTGCTTGTTTGTTTGTTTTGGTGTTAGTTCTAGAAAGTTTTATAGATCTTTATAGAGCTGGTCATGGAGAAGACAATGGCAACCCACTCCAGTACTCTTGCCTGGAAAATCCCATGGACGGAGGAGTCTGGTGGGCTGCAGTCCATGGGGTCACAAAGAGTTGGACACAACTGAGCGACTTCACTTTCACTTTCATGCATTGGAGAAGGAAATGGCAACCCACTCCAGTGTTCTTGCCTGGAGAATCCTAGAGATGGGGGAGCCTGGTGGGCTGCCGTCTATGGGGTCGCACAGAGTTGGACACGACTGAAGCGACTTAGCAGTAGCAGCAGCATAGAGCTGGTCAACTTCACCTTCTTCCACATTGGTGGTTGGGGAATAGACGAATTACTGTGATGTTGAATGATTTGCCTTGGAAATGAGCTAAAATTATTCTTTGTTTTTTGAGACTGCACCCAAGGACTGCATTGTGGACTCTTTTTGTTGACAATGAGGACTCCTCCATTTCTTGTAATGGATTATTGCCCACAAGAGTAGATAAAATGATCATATGAATTAAATTTTCCCATTCTCATCCATTTTAGTTCCTAAGATGTTGATGTTTACTCTTGCCATCTCCTCCTAGACCATGTTGAACTTACTTTGATTGAATGTACATAACATTTAATGTTCCTATGCAATATTGTTCTTTACAGCAGCACACTTTACTTTCTACAACAGACACATCCACAACTGAAAGTCATTCCTGCTTTGGCCTAGCCACTTCTTTCTTATTGGAGCTATCAGTAATTGTCCTCTGCTCTTCCCCAGTAACATGCTGGACACCTTCCAAACTGGGGGGCTCATGTTTAGGCCCATCTTTCTATCTTTTTGCCTTTCCCTACTGTCCATGGGTTTCTTCAGGCAAGGACGCTGGAGTGGGTTGCCATTTCCTTCTCCAGTGGATCATACTTTGTTAGAATTCTTCACTATGACCCATCTTTCTTGAGTGGCCCTGCACAGCATGACTCATAACTTCATTAAGTTATGAAGGCCCCTTTGTCAGAACAAGACTATGGTCCATGAAGGGCAGATATGTATAGTAATAATATTATACACACACACACACACACACACAGTCTAATAATATTCAGTCATAAAAAGAAGAAAATCCTGACACTTGCAAAAACATGGATGGACCTTGAGGACACTATGCTAAGTGTACCATAAGATTAAAAATCTTCAATTTTTTGTTTTTATGTAATATTTGTGTGAGAAGTCTTCTAAACCTATTATACTACAGTACTATTAATACATAGGTAATTGTCTTAGTGGGGTACCTAAGCTAACTTTGTTGGAATTATTAGTAAGTTGGACTTAGAAATGCACTCTGAGAACAGAACTCATTCATATGTTGAGGGCTGACTGAACTCAATAACTCATTTGAAATCAAATTCAAGTTAATTTCTTTCCCGTACTTTCCAAATCTATTTCTTTCACCAAATTTCCATTTCTTTGAGGCACATAGTATTCTATTCACCTCTTAAGAAATCATTCTCAATATCTTTTCTACATTTTTTGTCAAACCTGACACAAATTAGTCTGTAATTCATCTCCTAAATATTATGCAGTGTCAATGGTTATAATCTGAGGTACTGCCACTAATCTAATAATTTTATACATACCAATTGGTCTTTTGAAGTTTATACTTTAAAATCAAGGTGAGACTTTGATATTTCTCTCTCAAAAATTCTTGATGATTCTATATTATATTCATAATAAATATCTAAATCACTTCATATGTCATAATGTTCCCTTGACTTGTCATCGGTTCCTTCAGTCCATCTCACAAAAAAGTTGTCATTTGATTTAACTTGGTATCTAACACTTTCCTCTTTCTGATGAATTACCATACATGCATTGTCACTAACTTTTCCTTACATGGCTTGCTCCTAGTTATTCAACTATCAGTTCTAATTAACTCCTTAGGAAAGCATTCCCTAGCAGCTGCTGGCTGACTTAGAATACTTTTGTAATTCTTTCTTAGTCCTTAGAGTCTTTATTTGCATAGCACTTATCAAAATGTATGGTAACACCTTGTGTAATTTCTTTCTATGACCATTAACTTTAAAATTGTTGAGAAAAGATATCATGAATTCTATTTCTGAATTTCTAGCATCTGCTCCTCTAGCATCATCTCCTCCTTACTATATTTTAAAAAAGGCTGAAAAGTGTTTTTGAATTAATAAAGACATTATCAAATGGTTGAGATTCAATAAATAAAATTTTGCATTAAAATCAATTAAGGAATAATTTAATTTTGGATATTAACAAGCAATTATATATAAATTTAATCATCCTTCTACTGAAGATTACCAAGCCAAGAGAACAGAGAAACAGAGGTTGACATTAATAAATCTGACATTTATAATTATTACTATCATCTGGAGGTTTTCTAATTTAAAACAAAAGTTGTTTTAGAAAAAAATATTAAAAATGGTAAAATAATAAACCCAGACTATAATCTATAAAAATAGGGTAATCTTGAATGAAATGATATGTAACTCAAAATAAGAAATCAATAAGTGCTTCTAATTACATGTTTGAGTTGTAAAGAGAATTAATAGTGGAAGATAAACTAGAGAGCATGTTAAAAACAGAGACATCACTTTGCCAACAAAGGTTCATATAGTCAAAGCTATGATTTTTCCAATAGTCATGTGTGGATGTGAGAGTTGAATCATATAGAAGGCTGACTGCCAAAGAACTGATGTTTTTGAACCGTGGTGCTGGAGAAGACTGTTGAGAGTCCCTTGGACTGCAAAGAGATCCAACCAGTCAATCCAAAAAGAAATCACCCCTGAATATTCATTGGAAGGACTGATGCTGAAACTGAAACTCCAACACTTTGACCACCTGATGTGAAGTGCCAACTGATTGGAAATGACCTTGATGCTGCGAAAGATGTAGGACCCTTGATGCAGGAGGAGAAGGGGGTGACAGAGGAAGAGATGATTGGATGACATCATCAACTCAATGGAGATGATTTTGAGCAAACTCCAGGAGGTAGTGAAGGACAGGGAAGCCCAGTGTACTGCAGTTCATGGGGTCACAAAGAGTCAGATACAACTTAGTGACTGAACAACAAATAGTGGGAGATAGGTTACAGTGAAAGATCAAGATCAATCACAGAGCAGCATATGAAGAAAATATATAAAAGTATAATATAAAAAGTTTAAAGAAACAAAAAGAAGGCATAATATACATGCAATTCAAGCTCCAAGAGGAGAGGAAAGTGGAAGAAGCTATATCGAGACTGTTCTAAAACTGATGAGATAGTTTCACGAAGAAAGCCATGATTAGATAGTCATCATCTCAGTAATAATTACTGAACTCAGAAGGTAAGTTTTAAGAAAATAACTGGAAACTTATAATTCAATACACAACAAATATTTTTTAGTATCAAAGATAATACAAATATATTTTCTGAATAAAACACAACTGATATAATTTGTCAAATGTAGGCCTGGAAAATAATAATAATAAAGGCAGTGTTTCATTTATGGGAATATTGACATATGTAAATAGAGAAATAAAGAGAAACTGAACATGATGAAAAATATACTTGATAATGGTGAACTTGTTGGTCCAGACTAACTCGTCTACTGAGAATGAGTAGAAAAGCTTTATAAAAATAGAAATATTGTCCTATAAATTTCAGTGAGCCAACAGCAAAAATATGAGGGTTTATGGGGCTATGAGAAGAATAAAACCTAAGGAAGTTAGACCAATATTAGGGTGTGCATTAGCAGTATCTGACAATTCTGAATAAAGCAGCAACAGCCGTTGAATGTCTATTTAGAAAATATTGAAAGAATCATAATCTTAAGATAAAAATCTGATATCTGATCCCATGATTTAAATTCAGTTTCCATAGCAATACACTGTGAGGGTAAGGTAAACAAAAGGAAAAAATAAAGGAAAAAATTAAATATTCATAGGGACTAAAGTCTAGTTTTGTATTATTTTATTAAATTTCTGAATGAATTAAATATTAGCCTCTCTAGTCCAATATCTGCCAGAAGCAAAGCATAGATTCCAAATATTGATGTAATCATTAAAATAAAATATATGGCAGTCAAAAATAATGCACAGTGCTAAGATATAACCATATATGAGTGAAAGTCACTCAGTCATGTCTGACTCTTTGAGACCCCATGGACTATACAGTCCATGGAATTATCCAGGGCAAAATAATGGAGTGGGTGGCCTAGCCCTTCTCCAGGGGATCTTTCTAACCCATGGATCAAACCCAGGTCCCCACATTAAATAATATAAATTAGTGCATAAATTAATTTAAAAGAAAAAATAATGTGATCATAACAAAAATTTACTTTTGAGATGATTAAGATTCACAGTCTTTTGAAGAAAGATCAATAACAAAAGCACAAGTAAATAATATTAATATATGAAAATGAGAGCATTACTACATACACTAGAAATTTCAAAAAAGCTATTGGCATTCTTTCCAATAAGCTTGAAAATTTAAAAGAAATGAAAAAAGTTAATCCAGAACAATTGAAACTCATAAGAATAAACAGAAAGTATAAATATTAAAAAAAAACTACTAAATAAAATTGAATTTATATTAAACTCTTCCCTACAATTGAATTCCATGCCCAGATGTTTTTTCCTTTGAATCTTATTCTAGGAAGATATTCTAGGAAAAGTTGCATAAATTAAAGATTAACTGGCAGACAATAATAAAAAAGAATATAACTTAACCAAGCCAGTACAGCTTTAATAGTAAAATAGAAGAAGGAAATGACAAGGGATTAAAACTATAGTCTTGTTCCAGTAATACCACTAATTCAGAAGTTCTAAAACACAATTAAGATAATTCAAAGACTAAATAAATGGAAGGTATCACATATTCATTAATGAAAACACTATAAAAATGAATTTTTGTCAAATTTATTTATAAAGATCTCATAATCTCTCAAAAAAACTGTTTATCAAGTTGATTGTAACATTTATATGAAAACATAAAGGACTAGAGTAGACAAAAACCTTGAAGAGGAAGAGTATACCATACAGTATCTCAAAATATATCATAAAAATACAATGATTGAGACAATTTGATATTGGCTCAAACTTAATGGGCAACTAAATCAAACAAACAAACAAAAAAAATCCAGCAATATATCCTCATATATATTTATATTTATGGAGATGGCAATGGCACCCCACTCCAGTACTCTAGCCTGGAAAATCCCATGGACGGAGGAGCCTGGTGGGCTGCAGTCCATGAGGTCATAAAGAGTTGGGCACGACTGAGTGACTTCACTTTCACTTTTCACTCTCATGCATTGGAGAAGGAAATGGCAACCCGCTCCAGTGTTCTTGCCTGGAGAATCCCAGGGACAGAGGAGCCTGGTAGGCTGCCGTCTCTGGGGTCTCAAAGAGTCGGACATGACTGAAGCGACTTAGCAGCAGTAGCAGCAGCATATTTATATTTAATTATAGTATGATAGAAGAAGTGACAAATGAATCATTTTTTAATTAATGGTGATAATTTAACTGACATCTATAAATAATATATTTATTTTATTATCCAAACTTGAGTCCCACCCCATACTTAAAAATAGATTCAAGTTGAATTGTATATCATGATATTAAAAGCAGAAAAAATCATAGAAAGTGACATAGAGCAATATCTTCATATCTTAGAGAGTTTGCAAATAGTACACAGATATAAAAATTTGATAGACTTCTCTATAGCAAATTTAAGAATTTATGGTCATATACTAGTCAGATCAAATAAAGTACTAAATGAAAAAAAGTATTAAAAATAAATGACAAAAATTTTACTGCAGCAAAAAAGATAAAAAAAAAAAAAAACCTCAGCAACTTTTGACTTCTGATTTCAGCACATAGAAGTTGCCAATACATCTTAGTAATAATGAAAAATCTAAGCAAACTGCAAAATGTACATGAGAGATCAAGAAGGGAAGTGAAACCATAAGGCATATCATTATGTTCCAAACTGGAAGGACAGACAGGCAAACACAGAGAATCAAAAATTACTGGGACAGAGGACTCTTCTGGAGCCAGTATTAGGGTAGGAAAACCTGAAATGCAGATTGAGGAATTACTGGAGGTTCAGGACAGACAATTCTGAGAGATTATCAGTTGCACAGGGACCCAGTCATTGTTGCTGGAGCCCACATAAGTTTGTAAGCTTTACCTCCATAGTGCTAGCAGTTTCTCAGATAAAAATTCCCTCATGTTTCCTGCAGGGGTGAGGGAAGGGAGACATCTTGAAATATACCAAGGCATTCTGTACTCCTTAAATCTGTCCTCAGGTGAAACTATTTAAATAGAGTCAAATCTGTAGGATTTTATCAGAGCCTAACTCATTGCAGCTCAGTTCAGTTGCTCAGTCCTGTTCAACTCTTTGCAACCCCCTGGACTGCAGCACACCAGGCCTCCCTGTCCATCACCAACTCCCAGAATTTACTCAAACTCATGTCCATCGAATCAGTGATGCCATCCAACCATCTCATCCTCTGTTGTCCCCTTCCTCTCCTGCCTACAATCTTTCCCAGCATCAGGGTCTTTTCAAATGAGTCAGTTCTTCTCATCAGGTGGTCAAAGTATTGGTGTTTCAGCCATCAGTCCTTCCAGTGAATATTCAGGATTGATTTCATTAGGGATGGACTGGATATATCTCTTTGCAGTCCAAGGGACTCTCAAGAGTATTCTCAACACCACAGTTCAAAAGCATCAATTCTTTGGTGCTCTGCTTTCTTTATAGTCCAATTCTCACATCTGTACATGACTACTGGAAAAACTATAGTTTGGACTACACAGACCTTTGCCAGCAAAATAAAGTCTCTGCTTTTTAATATGCTGCATAGGTTGGTCATAACTTCTCTTCCAAGGAGCAAGTGTCTTTTAATTTCATCACTGCGGTCACCATTTGCAGTGATTTCGGAGCCCCCCAAAATAGTCTGTCACTGCTTCCATTGTTTCCCCATCTATTTGCCATGAAGTGATGGGACCAGATGCCATGATCTTGGTTTTCTAAATGTTGAGTTTTAAGTCAACTTTTTCTTTTTTAATTAATTTTATTTTATTTTTAAACTTTACAAATTGTATTAGTTTTGCCAAATATCAAAATGTATCCGCCACAGGTATACATGTGTTAAGTCAACTTTTTCACTCTCCTCTTTTACTTTCATTAAGAGGCTCTTTAGTTCTTCTTCACTTTCTGCCATAAGTGTGGTGTCATCTGCATATCTTAGGTTACTGATATTTCTCCCAGCAGTCTTGACTCCAGGTTGTGCTTCATTCATTCCAGCATTTCTCTTGATGTACTCTGCATACAAGTTAAATAAGCAGGGTGACTATATACAGCCTTGTGGTACTCCTTTCCTGATTTGTAACCAGTCTGTTGTTCCATGTCTAGTTCTAACTGTTGCTTCTTGACCTGCTTACAGATTTCTCAAGAGGCAGATCAGGTGGTCTGGTATTCCCATCTCGTTAAGAATTTTCCACAGTTTGTTGTGATCCATTGAGTCAAAGGCTTTGGCATAAGGGAAAGTAAACACATAATTTAGTTAATGCTGGCATTCCATGGAGAGCAAGGGATATACCCAATTCCAACTCTCTCTAGCCCTCTACATGGAAGAAAGAAAATACCCATTCCAGTCCACTCTAGCCATCCTGTCCCAGATAAGAGGGAGGGGGTATAGAGAGGCACTTCTGAAATTAACACTCCAGAAACACAGACTCCCTGACCCATTGCTGTCACATTACTTAAGTCATAATTACAACAGTTCTTTTACCCAGTTTATCTGTCTGATTATGAAGAAAAAGTATAAGGCGAACTAAAGATCAAAAAATAGTTTGAAGAGACAGAGCAAGCATATATGTAGTTAGGTATGACAGGGGAGCTGGAATTATCAAACTGGAAATATAAAACAACCATGATTCATATGCTAATGCTCTTGTGCAAAAGTAGACAGCATACAAGAACAGATGGGCAAGTAAGCAGACAGATAAGAATTCTAAGAAAAAGCCAAAATGAAATGTTAGACATAAAAACCATTATAACTGAAATTTCCTTAATAGCTATTAATAATTAATATTAATAGTGGGCTTATTAAACTGAACACAGCTGATGAAAGAATCTCTGACCCTGAAGATATCTCAATAGAAACTGTCAACACTGAAAGTCAAAGAGAAAAAGCACTGAGAAGAAAATAAAACAACATATATAAGAACTGTGAGACAACTACTAAAGAAATAACATACACCTAATGGGAATGTCGGAAAGAAATTAAAGCAAGAAAGAACAAAAGAAATATTTGATATAACAGCACTGAGAATTTTCCCAAATAATGTCAGACAATAAACTACAGATCAGAAAACACAAAGCAGAATAAATGTAAAAAGAATAAATAAATAAAACTACCTCTGGTCATATCATAATAGAACTATAGAAAATCAAAGTAAAAAATTCTGATAAAAGTCAGATGAAGAAGCACTTTACCCATAGAGGAGAATGTGTATTCTTAAGCTCATAAAAAGAATATTCATCAAGATAGACCATATTTGGGGCCATAAATTATATCTTAATGAATTAAACTGGATAGAAACATTATAACATCTATTCTCAGATCACAATGGAATTGAACTACTAAACAATAAAAGAAAGATAGGTGGAAAATACTAAAATACTTGATTAAACAACACACTTTTAAATAACATATGATTAAAGAAGAAATTTCAAAAGAATCTTTTAAAATATTTGACTTAATAAGAATGAAAGCATGACTTACTAAATCTCATGGGATACAGTAAAAACAGTGCCTTTTGAAAACTATATTATTGAATGTATATATTAGAAGAAAGATCTAAAAATTAATAATCTAAGCTTCCACCATACTTAACTAGAAAAAGAAGAGCAAACTAAATCTAAAGTAAGCTGAAGGGGAGAGCATAAATCAATGAAATTGAAAATACTAAATCAATAGAGAAAGTCAACAAAACCAAAATCTAATTCTTGAAAAGGTCAATAAAATAGATGACCATCTAGCCAGGCCAACTAAGGAAAACAGAGAGAGAACATCAATTACTATTATCAGAAATGAAAGAAGGAACATTACTTTAGAACTCATGGAAATTAAAATTATATTCAGTGGAATATTATGAGCAATTCTATGTCCACAAATTTGATAACCTAAATGAAATAGAGAAGTTCCTTGAAAGGCACACTATCAAAATATATACAAGAAAAAATGGAACATATGAATAGGCTTATATCTATTAAATAGATTGAATTGATAATAAATTTCCAAAATGGGAAACATCAGGTCCAGAAGAACTCGCTTGAATGGAGCATGGAGGCCTTCTCTCAATATGATTATCATCTAATTCTGCCAAAATATTGTGCACTAAAGCTGACAGTTTGAATTAAGTTAATAAGCTAATTATTAGCTTGCAATGAATAAAATTCTATTGGATTTGGTACTTTTTCCCAAGCTATTTTCTAGAATTAGATATAGACAAAATTAAAACTGATCTACTTAGAAACAAACAATTCAACCATAGTAATTTTTTTTTCTATGAAATTTGGACTAAGAGTAAGTGACAGGTGATATAATGGAGGTAGTTTAATGAATAAATCAAGGAACTACTTCTTGTTTACAATGGAGTGGAGTGAAATACACAAAATAAGTAACAAGATAATTTCAAGTAGATTGTATTATAAATAATTAGCCTACAGGTTGTCCCTTCCACACCATTTCCAACATGACTCTTCTATCCCACATTACTATGTACACACCACTCTTAGAATCTCAGGGAAGGAAAGCATCAGAAGAAATGTCAAGGGGAAATCCAGAGTCAATTCTTAATATCAATTTCAAAAGGAATATTTCAAAACTTCTGACAGAGGTAAAATGCTTATATTTTGCATTTGCAAAGGCTAAGCTTTTTGAAGTCCAATTCTGAAGGTCCCAGGTTCTAACAAACTTTAAAAGGGGGAAAACTACAGGACAATGTAAATCAGACTCTCTATTATAAGTAAAATAAGGGAGGGAGGAGGGTTCAGGATGGGGAACACATGTATACCTGTGGCGGATTCATTTCGATATTTGGCAAAACTAATACAATAATGTAAAGTTTAAAAATAAAATAAAATTTAAAAAAAATAAATAAAATAAAAACAAAACAACAACAACAAAAAACTTAAAATATATCAGCTTGTAGAAAACATGCATTCTTAATAAATATTTGATGATTGAAAAAAAAATTAAATTGGAAGGATGAAGAAGAAGTCCAGAAAAATGTAGGTGTTAGGACAAGTTTAGGGAGTTAAGGAGACAAGACTCTGTCTCTAGGATCCCATAAATTATCATGCTTATTACCTTCCAAGGCACTCCCTCTACCTCCATGTGTATGTGTGCTCAGTCGCTTCAGTCATGGCCAACTCTGCAACCCTGTGACTGTAGCCCGACAGGCTCCTCAGTCCATGGGATTGTCCAGGCAAGAATACTATAGTTGATTGCCATGCCCTCCTGCAGGGGATCTTCCTGATCCAGGGATTGAAGCTGCATCTCCTGAATTGCAGGGGGATTCTTGACTCACTGAGCCACCTGAGAACTATGCTATGCATTTCTCCTCTCCACAAATGTACAGAAATTTAGATCAACAGTGGGAAGAAAGTGGGTGGGAAATATGCACACTGAGCAATAAAGAATTCAAATGACTTGGTTTCCCCTTCATTGTACTGAAATTATCTCTCCTTAGCACAGTTAAGCTTGTGGTAGAAATCTAGTAATCATTAGACAAAATTACCATTCAGGAGCAGCCGAGTTTATAATCTGAAACTTATACTCAGTTAACAGTTAAAGAAATGTGATATTTGCTTTCAAAGAAATATATTGTGTATTAGAATAGAGAGTACCTGGGGAGACAGACCTGTGTTTGCTACGTATGTTAGAAGAATCAGGATTCTTCATTGTAAAGCAACAGAAGCGAACTTTTAGAAAAAGAATATTGGCTGGCTCAGAATTTTTGGAAGGGTGAAAAACTAGGTTGAGGCTAAGTTTTCAGAACCAAAACAAAACATTACAAGAAACCATGGAAAAGAGATCTAAGGAAGAGATGGAGAATGCCAAGCCAGAACTAAACTTGACTGTTTCAGCGACAAGCCTCAGAGCACTCTTGTACAATAAACCGTACCGGGACAGCATTTCTTAAGAATTTTAAAGTTAAAAAAAAAAAAAAGAAATGGGATAGCTCAACTACCCCTTTAGAAAACAAAGAGCAAAGCAATAAACAAACAAAATCCCTCAAAAAATAAAAGTAAAAGGAGAATAAAAAGCACTTTTTGTGTTCTCATTTTACTCTCATCTAAATTGGAGAAGGCAATGGCACCCCACTCCCGTACTTTTGCCTGGAAAATCCCATGGACAGAGGAGCCTGGTAGGCTGCAGTCCATGGGGTTGCTAGAGTCAGACACGACTGAGCAACTTCACTTTCACTTTTCACTTTCACGCATTGGAGAAGGAAATGACAACCCACTCCATTGTTCTTGCCTGGAGAATCCCAGGGACGGGGGAGCCTGGTGGGCTGCCATCTATGGGGTCGCACAGAGTCGGACATGACTGAAGTGACTTAGCAGTAACAGTAGCAGCAGTAAACTGAAGAATGAGCTTCCCTGGTGGCTCAGTGGTAAAGAAACTGCCTTTCAATGCAGGAGACAAGGGTTTGATCCCTTGGTCAGAAAGATCCCCTGGAGGAGGAAATGGCAATCCACTTCAGTATCTTTGCCTGGGAAATCCCATGGACAGAGGAGCCTGGAAGGCTATAGTTCACAGGGTTGCAAAAGAGTCAGACATGACTTAGTGACTAAAACAACAACAAAACTGAAGAATATTAAGATGCAGATATGAGCTGCTAAAATATGATCATTCTAAGAAGAAAATGCATTAAGAGCAAAAGATGTAAAGATAGAAAAGGGCTTGATGTGTTTAAGAAATAGCATGTAAATCATGGCCAATAGTGGAGAAGGAAATGGCAACTCACTCCAGTATTCTTGCCTGGAGAATCCTATGGACAGAGAAAACTGGAGGGCTACAGTCCACCGGGTTGCAAGAGTCGGAAACGACTCAGTGACTAAACCACCACCACCACCATGGCTGATACGGGGTTTCCCTGATGTCTCAGCTGGTAAAGAAACTGCCTGCAATTCAGGAGATGCTAGAGACACTAGTCAATCCCCTGGAGAAGGAAATGGCAACCCAATCCAGTACTTTTGCCTAGGAAATCCCATGGACCGAGGAATCTGGCAGGCTACAGTCCACAGGGTCACGAAGAGTCAGATACGACTGAGTGACTGAGCATGTGGCTGATAGAGGATGATCTTTAGATTAATGTAAACTGAATTTGGAGAGAGGGGATTTTATTTTATTTTTCATTAAACTTTTTATTTTATATTGGAGTGTAGCCTATTAACAATCTTGTTATAGTTTCAGGTGAATAATAAAGGGATTCATCCATACACATACATGTATCCATTCTCCCCCAAACTCCCCTCCCAGCCAGCCTGCTACATAGCACTGAACAGTTACCTGTGTTATACAGTAGGTCCTTGTTGTTCATTCATTTTTTAATGTAACAGCATGTACCAAGACAAGGTACCTTAGGCTAGGGTAAGGAATATAAATGTATTCTAAGATAAGTTTCAAGTCACTAAAACTTTCTTTAGGAGTGACATGATCACATTTCTCCTTTACAATAATCACTTATGGGAACAGATTATTGAGGAACAAGAGAATAAGTAGAAAAACCAGATGGATGAATACCACAATAATCTTGGTGAGATGTGATAGCAAATTAGTTCTACACAACAAAACAGGGCTCAGGGAACGTGTTTAAAAACATAATACAAGTCCTCGGGCATTGTATTTGAATCTTTGATTCACAGCGTTCAGCTCAAATAATTTTATTCAGTGCTCTTAACTGGTTGATAGCTACACATGAATCTGAAAAACAAATGAGAACAAAAACACATACTGAGTGCTTCTGTTGCGTGGGGTACTATCACTCAAATTCTATTATATAACTCTGAAAGTGTGAGATTTCTATGTCCATTTTAGAGAGAAATAAACAGAAAAACACTACTTACTCAAGGCCTTTAGTTGGTGTGTGGTTAGCCAGTTAAATGAGTGGACTACTTCAAGGAATTCAGCATGAAATCAAATGTCTTCAAGTTCAACACCCTTTTCAGAGAAACAGACACATTTCAATAAAAGTGATTTTCTATTTACCTATGTTGAAAGTATTTTTAGCAGTTAATAATTCCATTCCCTTCCTGCTGATATTGGCAGGGATAATAATTTTATGATGATTAAAACTTTAATGTAATTATAATAACAAAAGTTATTAATGCATTAATATATATTTATTGTTAATATATTTAAAACTTAATGTTAAATCAGTATGCAGCATATAATATAGGAACATTTTTTATGACCTGTAAATCAAAGAATGTATTGTGTGAGTGTGTGTATAGAAAAGAGTGTTAAAGGGAAGTTTCAAAATCTGTTTCTTTTTTCTAAAATAAAACCAAAATAAAGTAAAATATTTAGGTTAATTCATAGTACCTGGTTTAGTGGATTTCCTTTATCAGAATAGGATATTATAATTTGGGAAAATGGAAAATATTTACCAGCTTTTGTAAAGTGTAACATATTTATTCATTTGTTCAATTCAATACATCTTTATCATCCACTAAGAAAAAGAGAAAAAGTGATCAGTCATATTCAAGACAATAAATAATAAGCACTAAATAAATTAATAACTAATTAAAATCAAGGATTCCAAAAAGTGACAAGTTCTAGGGAAGAAAACAAAGCTGAATAATGTACTGGAGAACAGAGTAAAGCATGTCTCACTGGATCATTTAGATGCTGTTGTCTGAAATTCCAATCCTTTAGGTGAAAATTGATCAAAGTTATAAGTTATGCTTCATGAAGATCTGGGTGAAGATTGTTTTGGGATGTGGAAACAACCCACAAAAGCTGCAAAAGAGGGATTATGTTGGGTAATATTAAGAAATAGCAAGGAAGTGCAGAGGGATGGAGAACAGTATGAGGATTAGAGGAAAAGATGAACTTGGAGAATTAAGAGAATGGAGATCACATTAAAGAAAACTTTTAAATTATATTAATGCTTTATCAGGAATCCTTTGGCAAGCTTTAAGCAGAGGAGTGGCAGATGTAATTTATGTGTTTAAATGCATATTTTGGCTGCTCTGTGAAGTGTGGGAGCAGAGCAACAATTTAAGTGACTCCTGGAATTGTCCTTATAGAAAGGTGGGAGCCAGAGGCTGGGGCAACAATGATAACCTTAAATCATATAAAAAGATATTGGGCAAAGAACAGGCTTAGTCCTAGAGGGAGTTGTAGGTGAGAGGGAGGTAGAGATGCAGTTCAAATTATCAATTGCTATTAATGCTATTTAGACTGAAAATTGTGGAGAAGGCAATGGCACCCCACTCCAGTACTCTTGCCTGGAAAATCCCATGGACGGAAGAGCCTGGAGTGCCGCAGTCCATGGGGTCGCTAAGAGTCGGACACGACTGAGTGACTTCCCTTTCACTTTTCACTCTCATGCATTGGAGAAGGAAATGGCAACCCACTCCAGTGTTCTTGCCTGGAGCATCCCAGGGACGGGGGAGCCTGATGGGCTGCCGTCTATGGGGTCACACAGAGTTGGAAACGACTGAAGTGAGTTACTAGCAGCAGCAGGCTGAAAATTGTAATTAAATTATGTGACTGGCTGTCATAAATGACTGAAATAATTGTATGCCATTTTTAACACAAAGTAGGCACCCATGCATAAAACAGATTATATTAACACTTAAACCATACTTCCAGTACAAACCATTCACAATATATGAGCATTTACATTGTACTCCTTTTGCACATTATTTGAACTAAATGCACACAAATGACAAATGTATAATCTCCAATAAGACTCTAATCCTTTGCCCCACTGTTATGTGAGGCATTAGCCTATTGTATCCTTGAAATGGAATTATCATAAGTGCCAAAAGGCTTGCAGGTATATTCAGCATATCAATTCTATGTAACTAAATAGAGTTCAGAAGAGGTATTTTAAAAATATAATACAAATTCCCTTGATTCAGTATTTATATACCCCACATTAATGTAGAATATCTTTCTATTCACAATGTGTAGCTCAAATAATCTTATTCTGAAATCCTAAATTAAGAGTTGCCCCAAGACCTTGTCTTTTGCTGGAAATTACATATTTAATATAATTTAAAAAGAAAATTTACTTGGCTAAATTGATTTTAAAGACTTTTGCCTACACAAATAGTTTTCTGTCTTTGATATTACAATAAGTCTCCGACATATGAATGAGTTCCATCCTGAGGGAGTGTTCATAACTCTGATTTGTTCAGTAGTCCAGCAAAGTTAGCTTAGTTACCCAAATAACACAGTCAGCTATATGGTACTGTAATGTAGGATATACTGATGCTGCTGCTTCAGTCGTGTCCAACTCTTTGCAACCCTGTAGACAGCAGTCCACCAGGCTCCCCCTCCCTGGGATTCTCCAGGCGAGAACACTGGAGTGGGTGTACGATATACTACTTTTCACACAAATAATACACAGCAAATAAAATATAATAAACTTATAGTACAGTACCTTGAAAAGTACAGTAGTATAGTACAGCAGCTGTCAAACAGGAGCTGACGAGCAGAGTTACTGACTGGAAGTGGGAGAAGAGGTGGGCGGTGGTAGACCTGAAGGATTGTCAGTAGAAGATGGGAGGCGAGCTGCAAGGTCACTTACATCTGATGATGGAGTGTGCGTTCGCCTCTTAGAAAGCTCTCAACTTGAAGGTGTGTACATAGAGAATATTGTACTGTAATATGGAATAGCACATAAAACTATTGGCATTATGTTTTTTTTTAATATAGATAACTATTACTACTCTATAAATTCAATAACAAGTCTAAATTTATCTGGGTATTTTTAAACTGTTATTTATTTCATGGATTTTTTAAACTCATAATTCTAAGTAAATGTATATTCTGTTCTATCTCCTAACTTCTATACTTCATAAGTGTTTTTCCTTTTTCTTGAAAGGAAAAAAAGTCTCTATTTACTTCACATATGAGTTCCCAACCAGGATTTTAGATTCTAATTTTTGCTCTTATATCATGAGTGTTTGAGAGAGTCTTAGTGACACCATTGGGCTTCCCCGGTGGTGTTAGTGGTAAATAACCCATCTGCCAATGCAGGAGATGTAAAAGATGCAGGCTTGGTCCCTGGGTCAGGAAGATCCCCTGAGGAGGACATGACAACCCACTCTAGTTTTATTGCCTGGAGAATCGCCATGGACAGAGGAACCTGGCGGGCTACAGCCCATATGGTCACAAAGAGCCAGACACAACTGAAGTGACTTAGCACGTAAGCACAGTGACATCAGAATAATAAATTCTACTATCATTTGCTATATTGGGAAATTTTAAGTAAGCCATTTAAGAGAAATAAAATTTCACATCAATTAGAATTTCTCAAGGTAATTGTTATAATGGTAGTTATTTTTCACTTAAAGTGTATACCTTTGGGTGCAAAATTTTACCAGATTCTTTGTTCCTTATGTCCCAGGAGGAACATATGATATCTTTGATATTTATTTTGCTGAGTAGTCAAGATTATTTATTATCTTTTAAGAATAGCCTCAGTTCAGTTCAGTCAGTGGCTCAGTTGTGTCTCACCCTTTGAGACTTGATGAACTACAGCATGCCAGGCCTCGCTGTCCATCACCAACTCCCAGAGTCCACCCAAACCCATGCCCATCGAGTCGATGATGCCATCCAACCATTTTATTCTATGTTGTCCCCTTCTCCTCCTGTCCTCAATCTTTGCCAGCATCAGGGTTTTTTCAAATTAGTCATCTCTTTGCATCAGGTGGCCAAAGTATTGGAGTTTCAGCTTCAGCATCAGTTCTTTCAATGAATATTCAGGACTGATCTCCTTTAGGATGGACTGGTTGGATCTCCTTGCAGTCCAAGGGACTCTCAAGAGTCTTCTCCAATATCACAGTTCAAAAGCATCAATTCTTCGGTGCTCAGCTTTCTTTATAGTCTAAATCTCACATCCACATATGACCACTGTATAAACCATAGTCTTGACTAGATGGACCTTTGTTGACAAAGAATAGCCTCACTTATCACCATATTTATGAATTCTTAATCCCTTAAAATAAAATTTCCTACTTTTTCCCTGTTAGTACTCCCTGTACCAACAAAATTTCTATTTTAAAGCCTACAACAATTAACTATATTTGGTCAATCATGTGGTTTTCTTCATAGGCAACCTGTATGCTCTTTGAGAGTAATGCATATCACTTGTTCATATCTCTGTCTCCAAAAGAAACATCCCTTTTCATAGATGACCATTGAATGAACAAAAATCTTATATTTATGACCTTAGTTATCGTGACTAAACATAACATACATATTAGAATGATGGAGGTTTTTACAATTTTATGTGTCAATAAATGATGGACAAAGAATATTGACTTTTTTTGTATGTGTTATTTATTTTTTGTTTTTTCTGTATATAACTCCAACTGTATATTAATGACAGGAGCTTTTTTTTTTTCTTTAATTAGGAATTCAGGGGAAAGAAAACAGAAAAACTATGCTTGTACATTGTGATTATGTATTCCCACTGAGTGTGATTCCATCAGAGACTGTGACCATCATCATTGAAGCCTAATTTTACTGCATTTAATATACACTTGTATCTTCAGAGATCTTGTGGAATCTATGTACTCTTGGCTGATTCAACTGGGTGTTTTTTGTTTGTTTGCTTCAGGAGCTATGATCATTACAGCACTGATCAGTTAAAATGAATAGGCTAAGTGTGATCCCAGTAGTTATATATATCAAACCTATACAATGCACAAGACCAACCTATTTAGGTCTTTAAAATATTTAATTCTTTAACACTTTGGGCTTTATTCTAAAAATGTGACTTATTCCAAGGCTATTGTTTGAGTTTGACTAGTAATCACTGTCATGTCCTTAATAATCACAGGTCTTCTATAGCTCAGGACATTTTACTTGTTAAATTAAACCTCTTACATATCTACTAGACTCAATTGCATCACAATTATTATGATCATAATAAAATAACAGTTGTGGAAGGAAATAGGACTTTCAGAGAATGTGGTCATTTTTGGTATACTTAACTGCCTCTTTTATTTAGTTTTAAGCTTCTAAACTTTTCTCTCCTTTGTTTTCTTCCCAATAAAATAATACTTTGGCATTATGATTAATTGAAATATATGCTTCAGAAATTGATTTTGTAAACTGCAACATAATAATCTGTTAATGAACTATTTTGAAAAAATCTAACTGGTGACTCAGTGGGTAAAAAAAAAAAAAAACCTGTCTGAAATGTGGAAGACCTGAGTTCAAGCCCTGTGTCCAGATGATCATCTGGAGAAGGGCATGGCAACCCACTCTAGTATTCTTGCCTGGAGAAGTCCAAGGACAGAGGAGCCTGACAGTCCATGAGTTGGCAAAGAATCAGACATGACTGAGCAACTAACACCCTTAACTTACTACGGTAAAACCATTTTCATCAAATGTTTATATTCTATAGTTATGGAAATATGTCTTCTTCTAAAAGACAACATTATTTGAATTAGATAGCTTCATGAATGGCTTGCTTCAGATTAAAAATTTTAGGGTGATTTGGGGATTGGGATTTATATATATACCCTAATATGTACAAAATAAATCACTAATGAGAATCTACATTATAGCTCAGAGAACTCTGCTCAGTTCTCTATTGTGACCTGAATGGGAAGAAATCCATAAAACAGTGAATATATATATATATATATATATATATATATACACACATACACACACATATGTATTTATATATATACATATATTTATGTATTTATGTATACAGATATATATTTATGTATATCTGTATATATATAAATACATATGTGTATATATATATATATACATATGTATATAGCTGATTCAGTTTTCTGTATAATAGAAACAAACACAACATTGTAAAACAACTCTATTTCAGTAAAAACTAATAAAATTTCATTAGTTTCCTTACTAGAAATTAATATTTCCTGAGAATCTATGCTAGTATCTCTTCTAAGTACTTTTACATATACCATTTTATTTAGTCCAATTAATCAAACAAATTCAAAGCATCTATGATTTGGACCCAATGATTATTGGACAGTCAGATAAAAAAACTGAAGTATAAAAATATTAGGGACTATTAGCCATAAAATAGAAATCATGCTATTTTCAGTAACATGGATGGACCTACAGCTTATCATACTAAATCAAGTAAGTTATTTCTTATATGTGGAATCTTAAAAATGATACAAATAAACTCACATACAAACCAGAAATAGAAGACAAGCTATGGTTACCAAAGGGGAAAAGAGGAGGGAGGATAAGCTATGAAGTTTTGATTAACATTTCAACACTACTGTATATTAATAGATAATCAATAAAGACCTACTACATAGCACATGAGACTATACTCAATATTTTGTAACAACCAATAAGGGAAACAAATCTGAAAAATATAGATATATACACATGTATAACTGAATCACTTTGATGTAATACATCTGAAACAAACAACATTGTAAATAAACAATATTTCAATTAAACTTAAAAAAAAAAAAATGGAGCATAAGGCAAAGGAACCAGAGATCAAATTGCCAACATCCGATGGATCATGGAAGAAGCAAGAGAGTTCCAGAAAAGTATCTATTTCTGCTTTATTGACTATGCCAAAGCCTTTGATTGTGTGGATCACCACAAACTATGGAAAATTCTGAAAGAGACGGGAATACCAGACCACCTGATCTGCCTCTTGAGAAATTTGTATGAAGGTCAGGAAGCAACGGTTAGAACTGGACATGGAAGAACAGCCTGGTTCCAAATAGGAAAAGGAGTACGTCAAGGCTGTATATTGTCACCCTGTTTATTTAACTTCTATGCAGAATACATCATGAGAAACCCTGGACTGGAAGAAACACAAGCTGGAATCAAGATTGCTGGGAGAAATATCAATAACCTCAGATATGCAGATGACAACACCCTTATGGCAGAAAGTGAAGAGAAACTCAAAAGCCTCTTGATGAAGGTGACAGTGGAGAGTGAAAAAGTTGGCTTAAAGCTCAACATTCAGAAAACGAAGATCATGGCATCCGGTCCCATCACTTCATGGGAAATAGATGGGGAACCAGTGGAAACAGTGTCAGACTTTATTTTTCTGGGCTCCAAAATCACTGCAGATGGTGACTGCAGCCATGAAATTAAAAGACGCTTACTCCTTGGAAGGGAAGTTATGAACAACCTAGATAGCATATTCAAAAGCAGAGACATTACTTTGCCAACAAAGGTTCGTCTAGTCAAGGCTGTGGTTTTTCCTGTGGTCATGTATGGATGTGAGAGTTGGACTCTGAAGAAGGCTGAGTGCTGAAGAATTGGTGCTTTTGAACTGTGGTGTTGGAGAAGACTCTTGAGAGTCCCTTGGACTGCAAGGAGATCCAACCAGTCCATTCTGAAGATCAGCCCTGGTATTTCTTTGGAGGGAATGATGCTGAAGCTGAAACTCCAGTACTTTGGCCACCTCATGCGAAGAGTTGACTCATTGGAAAAGACTCTGATGCTGGGAGGGATTGGGGGGCAAGAGGAGAAGGGGACAACAGAGGATTAGATGGCTGGATGGCATCACTGACTCGATGGACATGAGTCTGAGTGAACTCCAGTAGTCGGTGATGGACAGGGAGGCCTGGCATGCTGCGATTCATGGGGTCGCAAAGAGTCGGACACGACTGAGCGACTGATCTGATCTGATCTGATCTGGAGCATAAAGAGGATTAAGTATATCCAAGGCTGAGCACTGAAGAATTGATGCTTTTGAACTGTGGTGTTGGAGAAGACTCTTGAGAGTCCCTTGGACTGAAAGATAGAACCAGTCAATCCAGATGTAAGTGTTGGACCATAAATGCCAACAAAATGATGCTTTTCAATTATGGCGCTGGAGAAGACTCTTGAGAGTTCCTTGGATTGCAAGGATATCAAAGCAGCCAACCCTAAAGGACATCAACACTAAATATTCACTGGAAGGATTGATGCTGAAGATGAAATTCCAATACTTTGGCCACCTGATGTGAAGATCTGACTCACTGGAAAAGACTGATGCTGGGAAAGATTGAAGGCAGGAAGAGAAGGGGAGGATAGATGATGAGATGATTGGATACCATCACCAACTCAGTGGACATGAGTTTGAGCACACTCCAGACAGGGAAGTTAGGGCAGGAAGTGATGGACAGGGAAGCCTGGCATGCTGCAGTCCATGAGGTTGCAAAGAAGAGGACATGACTGAGTGACTGAACAACAACAACAAATTTTACAGAGTCATCATGTGGCACAACTAAAATTTTTAAATTAGTAGTTTGACGTCAGAGACAACATTCCTAGTGACTTTATTGGAATACATGTGTCATGAACACCACATTGCTTTTTGGTAGATTTCTATATAAATTTGAGAAATTGTGTCACAATTTTAAGAATTATTTGAGGGATGACGGATTATCACCCAACTTTCTGAATGGAAAATATTTTTACAACTATATTGTGAATACCAGGATTTTCATCATAAAATTATACATGTGAAGCAATCAGTTTCTTATTTTCAAGTATCAGTTCAGTTCAGTTCAGTAGCTCAGTCATGTCCAGCTCCTTGTGATCCCATGAACCACAGCACACCAGGCCTCCCTGTCCATCACCAACTCCCGGAGTTCACCCAAACCCATGTCCATTGAGTCGGTGATGACATCCAACCATCTCATCCTATGTTGTCCCCTTCTTCTCCTGCCTTCAATCCTTCCCAGCATCAGAGTGTTTTCAAATGAGTCAGTTCTTAGCAATCAGATGGTCAAAGTATTGGAGTTTCAGCTTCAACATCAGTCCTTCCAATGAACACTCAGCACTGATCTCCTTTAGGATGGACTGGTTGGATCTCCTTACAGTCCAAGGGACTCTCAAGAGTCTTCTCCAACACCACAGTTCAAAAGCTTCAATTCTTCAGTGCTCCGCTTTCTTTATAGTCCAACTCTCACATCTATACATGACTACTAGAAAGACCATAGCCTTGACTAGATGGACCTTTGTTGGCAAAGTAATGTCTCTGCTTTTTAATATGTTGTCTAGGTTGGTCATAACTTTCCTTCCAAGGAGTAAGCATCTTTTAATTTCATGGCTGCAATCACTATTTGCAGTGATTTTGAGCCCCCCCAAAATAAAGTCTGTTACTGTTTCCATGGTTTCCCTATCTATTTGCCATGAAGTGATGGGACCGGATGCCATGATCTTAGTTTTCTGAATGTTGAACTTTAAACCAAGTTTTTCACTCTCCTCTTTCACTTTCATGAAGAGGCTCTTTAGTTCCTCTTCACTTTCTGCCATAAGGGTGGTGTCATCTGCATATCCAAGGTTATTGATATTTCTCCCAGCAATCTTGATTCCATCTTGTGCTTCATCTAGCCCAGCATTTCTCATGATGTACTCTGCATATAAGTTAAATAAGCAGGGTGACAATATACACCCTTGGCATACTCCTTTTCCTATTTGGAACTAGTCTGTTTTTCCATGTTTCAAGTATAAGTTTCCCTTATAAACTTTGTCTCTCTAAAATTATCCAAATGTAGCATGAAAACAGCATGTAAACAACAGCAACATAATATTGACAATGAAACAGATCACATTAGAACAATATTATCTGAAGAAAGGCCACCAAGTACAGCCAAACCAGGTCAGTTGGGAAGAGTTCTCTGCTGTCTCAGATGGATATGGTGGAGGACATACATCAAAGTGGTGAGCCTGCACAGCAGGTATATGACAGCTCCCCAAGAATTTCCTCGGGATCAATGATTCACTAGAAATGCTCTTATAACTCAAAGAACTGTTGTACTCGCAGTTACAGTTTATTACAGTCAAAAGATACAGATTAAAACTTTCAGTGGTAAAAGACGCATGGGATAAAGTCAGAGAGAAAACAGGTACAAGCTTCCATTCATCTTCTCCCGTTGAAGTCATATGGACCATACTTAATATTTTCAAAAATAATGTGCAATAGCCACATTGCTGACAAAGGAAACTGACCTGAGCCTTGGTGTCCAGGATTTATTGAGATTTGGTTACATAAGCATCTAGTGCCCAATGACTGACTTTGGTTCCTCAGTCCTCAGCAGCTATCCCTTCCAGAGTTCAAAATAATGCAATGTGGCTCAAGGACCTTGCCATTGAGTATACTAGTGCTATAAACTACCTGGCTTGGTCCAAGGCCACGAGTATGCAGGCATGTTTAGCAAGCAAAATATTGTAAGTTCTCAGAAGCTATTCTCATGGAGAGGTTCAAGGGGCATTTTTTCGGGAGGTGGTTGAATGTATAAGTTTTGAATATTTCTAGCTTTTTAAATTAATACTTAACTGCCCAGCAGGCTGAACAAAAAACCTCTGTTGTGAAATAAATTAATAACTTGTTTTGAGATTATAGGAAGCATCTTGATACCTATTTTTGACAGCATAAAGAGGAGAGGAGGCTTGACTAAGTGTAAACAAATCAAGTAGGTATTGTTCCATAAAATTCATGCTAAGGATGAGTGGAAGTGGAGAAGAAATTGTGTGTGAATCATAGTTAAATGTTGATTCTGACAGATTGAAAGAAGCAGGTGAGGTGATATACCTACATACATACACAAACACAGATGCAAAAATAGCATAGACCTGTCGGATGTAATATTTTTCTGTCTTCTAGGTAAGGTCTATATTCCTAGAACAGAGTTATACTCCTAGGATAGATTGTTGATAAGAAATTTTCCACAGCAAATTATCAAAAAACTCAATGTAGCAACTATTTTGAAATTTATTTTCCACCTTCCCTCAAATGGTTAGTGATGTTGACCATCTTTTCACATTTATTGGCCATCTGTACCTTTTTTTGGTGAAAAAACCAAAACAACATTGTAAAACAATTAAATTAATTAAAAAAGAAACAATTTTCACTCACCCAAGTCCTTCCTCATATATTCTTCTAAACATGAAGATTCAAGAATATCTATGTTTATTTAAAATCTACAAGCAAATGAGTGAAAAGTAATATCAGTCAGTTCAGTTCAGTCGCTCAGTCATATCCGACTTTTTGCGAGCCCATGAATCGCAGCACACCAGGCCTCCCTGTCCATCACCAACTCCCGGAGTTCACTCAGACTCACGTCCATCGAGTACGTAATGCCATCCAGCCATCTCATCCTCTGTCATCCCCTTCTCCTCCTGCCCCCAATCCCTCCCAGCATCAGAGTCTTTTCCAATGAGTCAACTCTTCGCATGAGGTGGCCAAAGTACTGGAGTTTCAGCTTCAGCATCATTCCCTCCAAAGAAATCCCAGGGCTGATCTCCTTCAGAATGGACTGGTTGGATCTCCTTGCAGTCCAAGGGACTCTCAAGAGTCTTCTCCAACACCACAGTTCAAAAGCATCAATTCTTCGGCACTCAGCCTTCTTCACAGTCCAACTCTCACCATGACCACAGGAAAAACCATAGCCTTGACTAGACGAACCTTTGATGGCAAAGTAATGTCTCTGCTTTTGAATATGCATTCTAGGTTGGTCATAACTTCCGTTCCAAGGAGTAAGTGTCTTTTAATTTTATGGCTGCAGTCACCGTCTGCAGTGATTTTGGAGCCCAGAAAAATAAAGTCTGACACTGTTTCCACTGTTTCCCCATTTATTTCCCATGCAGTGGTGGGACCAGATGCCATGATCTTCATTTTCTGAATGTTGAGCTTTAAGCCAACTTTTTCACTCTCCATTTTCACTTTCATCAAGAGGCTTTATAACCACACAGTAATACTAAAAATGTGTAAGCAGAAGATATAAAAACTAAATAATCATAAAATAACATGAAAACAAACTACACCAAACTTTTGCATGCACACATGCATGTGCACACACACACACACACACACACACGCTGAAAAGATTATCACAGGGATGAAGCAAAAAACATATACATATATTGCTATAGAAAATTAAATATGTTAATAAAGAGATACCCTTTATGTTTGGGATTCCCAGGCATTTCATCTGCCTGCCAATGCAGGAGGTGCATGTTTGATCCCTGAGTCAGAAAGATCCTCTGGTGAAAGAAATGGCAATCTACTCCAGTTTTCTTTCCAGAGAAATCCCCTGGACAGAGGAGCCTGGCAGGCAACAGTCCATGGGGTTGCCAATGAGTAGGGCATGACTTAGTGACTAAACAATGTTACAAAACCTCCATGTTATAAAGATGTAGAAAGAAAAAGTTCTAGAAAGAAATGGTAATACAAGGTAAGGAGAATAAATGAACACATAGATACAAAGCAAGGAAGAAAAATTAACATTAGAGAAAATAAGGTCTCATTAAAAGAATATAAAAAGAAAATAATGACAGATTTAACAAAAAATTGTTACATATATGACAGGAGAGAACTGACCAAATTTTCATAAAAAACAGAAAGTTTGTAAAATTTAGAAAGAAATTTGCAGTTACAAAAGAACAAAAATTATCCAAAAGATGAATATTTAACATATCTGTGCAAAAGAATAAATGAAACAGTCAAATATGTAATTCAGTATGATGTACCTAAAGTGAAGAAAGACAAATCTTTTGAGTAGGTGTTCAAGAAAATCATAATGCAGCTCAAGACATAGTAACACATGGCTTGGGCAGTTAATTGACTTGAAGATAAAGAATCCCAAAGACAGCCAACCAAATCTTTATGTCAATGATAGGAAGGCTAAACCAGGCTTGGTTCTGACTTCTTCATGGTAACGTGCTTGCTCCACAAAAGGACAAATATCAGAAATATTTTCAGAAACCATAATGTGACCCAAAAGTTAAAACTTAGTTAAATTACTATTCAAGAATAAGAGCAATAGACAGAGATAATTTCAAAGAACACCAGTCCCCAGGTTCATACACTTTTATAAGAAATAAATGATGTCTCAAGAATAAGAAGTGAACTGGTAAGATTCATCTAATGCAACACTTTCCTGATATTTGCAGCCACACAGTTCATGAGTAGCCATTGAAACTCCATTTTCATGAATATAAATTCAAGAGCACCTATAGTTGTGAAGACAATGTACAGAACTTTTGGTCTTGTTTGACTAACTCCAAAAGTTAACCAGATGTTGTTGATACGTCAGCATGAGCCTCTGCAGACCTATGTGTTATTCAAGTTTGAATCCAGGATGCCATGGCAGCAAGGATAATTCCAGGATTCGGTCTTTGTTAAGGTCCCAATCTTTGGTGGCCTCGGCCTGCAGCAACTTGAAGCAGGTCTTCAGTTCCAGGCCAGAGACTGAGGTCGAGTCACAATGATGAGAGCCCTAAATCCTAACCAATAAACCAGAGGTGAGCAACAAGAGCCTAGATCTTCAGTTATGCAGAAAAGACTTCCCACAAAGATGGAAAGTAGTGAAACAAAGTATTTAGGAGGAGGTTAAAAAAGTATGGTACCTCGGGATAGATACATGGGTAGACTCAGAGAGAGAGTTGCACACTCATGGCAGTTTAAATCACTTATGTGTGGCATTTCTTTCAGGTTTCCTTTGGCCAGTCATTTTGATTTGTCTGGTTCAGAGTCCAGTTTTGGTATATCTGAGGAACCTCCCATGTATGCCTACACATCTCCTAGACATGATGGATTCTACCAAAGAGCCATATGGCTAGTTAGCTTCATTTAGCATCACTCTCTTTTTGACCTCCAAGGGGCCTTTCTGTGCACATGTAATTGGGAAGCTCTCCTGATTTCATCTTCTGTTTGAGCAGGGATCAACCTCCTCCTTTAATTGCCTGCTCTTTTTGTCTTAAAGTATAGGTCTACAGAGAACAAACTTCACATGTTTGCCCCAGGGCCCCATCTATCTTCTGCCTCAATCCTATCTATCCTGATGCTTTCATTCCACAGTAGTTTCATATTCTGCCTTACTATACTCTAAACTCGTTTCCAAAATAT
The DNA here is from genome assembly GCF_029378745.1 of Bos indicus. Taxonomy (NCBI): domain Eukaryota; kingdom Metazoa; phylum Chordata; class Mammalia; order Artiodactyla; family Bovidae; genus Bos; species Bos indicus. The sequence goes on from NC_091771.1 coordinate 8,048,425, forward strand.
CTTTAGTTTCTTGTTCTCCAAAAAAAAAAAAGGAATAATGTAAGAGCAATGATAAAAACAAAACCATTCTTTGGTCTGAATTATTTAACTTGATGATCCTTTGTGTCAAAATCTTCACCTTTTCTGCTTTCATAATTAAGGTCAGCATCCAGAGAAACATCCAAAGATGAAAATGACTTATTTTATGGCCAAGCATACACGATAAACCGGTCACAGAAATGCACCAGTTATTTTTAAAAGATTACTGAGATTCAATAAACTAATGTATATTGATATTAGACTTTATAGTCCAACTGACATTTTGAGAGTAAATTAACATTTAGGTGTTAATCCAGATTTTCCAGTGAAAACCTGGGACATATGGTCAACTCACTATAAACTACGCTAGATACTTTGCAATAATTCTTACAACAATCTTGTGAATGTGTTCTTATTAATCCCATTTATCTTATTAGATAAAAGAGAATATTAAAACTTAGAGATGAGTGATTCATATAAAGTCTAAATAAGTGTTGGATCAGAAATTCTAAGCAAACTTTAAGCCTATGGTTTGCACTCTTCAAAACACTTTTATGTAGATCAATAATTCATTCAGGACAATAGATATATTTTTAAACTATCATAACAATGGCATAATTTTTAAAGTTTATTTTTAATGTTTATTGAAGCCATAAATAAAATTATATATAAAGAAATAATGCATTTTCTTCAAAAGCAATGTAATGGATTAAGCACACACAAACACACATATAGAGGGAGATAATCAGAATTTTTCAGGCATCTGTAGTTACATGGAGGATTGTCAGGGGGAAAAGTTAATAAGAAAAGTTCCATGAAATATCAGCAATTTAGGTTTGTAGTAAGAAATACTTTAGGGGAAAGTCTATTACAATACAAGTTTCTTGTTTGATTTGGCAACTATTTGTTTTATCATTTAAGCTTAAACAAGTCAAATCCCTGGTTACTCCTAGAGGGGGAGAGCTGCTCTATTTATTTAGCAGGTGTTTTTTTTTCCCCCCTGCTTAATAGAACTCTCAAGTCCTGCCCTATGAATGAAAAAAATTAAGTTAATTTGGTTAAGGGGAAAAGAGGCATTAGTTTAGCATGACAAATTGAGATTTAACATTGATCAGAAATTACTGGCTTGCTTTTTAGTGGTTTTCTTTTCAGAGGACATAGGCATGAGTTTCTGCTTCTGAGTGTTCCATTCATTTTAAGTATGTCCTTCAATCTCTGCAGTCTTTCTCTGTTATTATTAGATCAACATCTCAGCTTGTAATGCTGCGCATGCACAAACAAGACAACCATTCTAAAGAGCAATATCCACCGACATCACCAGATCTACAAAATATCTTAGAAAAGAATATATGGCATCAACTTTATTTCTTGTTCAGATTACTCACAGAGCCGGGTATCAGTCTGTAAAGTTATTGCACAGTAACCTTTAAAGAAAACAAAAAACAAAAAACACTTTCCTTCATAAAATCAGAAAGGCATCAAATAATATTTCAAAAAGCTTTAAAACCTAGTAGGATGCATAGGCGGGATAGAAAAAAGCTAGTATTAAATGTTTGCCTTGCATTGAAATATTTTTATCTCAAATCTAGTTCTTTGGACTAATAATGGTATACTGAGTTCATGTCTCCACATATGTAGGCTCTCTGCTCTAAACAAATAGCAAAAATAGACAAAATACAGAGACAACAAAAAATGCATATATGGTCTTTGGAAAAAAAAAAAAATGTTTTTGAGTACTGGAAAGCTGACAGAAACTCAGAGCAGTGAGCTTTGTTCACTGTGTACCAGCTGAGCTCTCAGTCCAGAGAAAAATGAGGAAAAGAAGTACAAATGAAGCATATTAATATGGATGAAATTTTCTCTAAGTTTTAAGGGGTTCCAAAACTCACTTCTTGAAGCTGGTGGCTAGGAATCATCAAAGAACCTGAAGTTTATCACTGGCAACTAAAGAGCTAATGTCATGAAAGATAGCAAGTGAACAATCAGGACTAGTATCTTACCTGAATGAAGTTATCTTTATGAATCTGTCTAACGAAGGCTTTAAAATAAGCATGTTCAGGTGCCCAAAGAGTGAAATGAGCAGACAACATTGTGAGATAGAGCTGATTTACTATTTCAGTTATCTTTTTGACAGTATACCTTCCTCTGTTTCAGAGATAGAAAAATATTAACTGTACTTGGATTCCTTTGGGGTTGGAGTTACAGGGTGGGAGCAGATTTTGTTAATCAGATACATTTGTACAGACTTGTCAGGACTGAATCAGTTGAAGAAGCAGCACAGGAAGTGCCCATCCTGCAGTGCGGGTTATAGCAAGGGCAATATGGCTCTGGACAATCAGTTCTGGTGGTGGCTACCTTAGCCTTGGTTTAAAAAAAAAAAGTAATTATTCCTGGAACCAAAGTTAATTTTACTTTCCAATCTTTTTTTTTTTTTTTTTTTATGGCTGAGGTAGCACCATCCTAATGTCAACACTTGGGAACATGCCTTTCTAATTTCCTGAATGTAGTTAAGGTTGCAATTCTTTCTGTGAATCACTTCCTTCAATCATTCTAATCCTAAACTTTATATGGAAACAAACCTAAATACATACATACACACATATACATGCCCCAAACAAGTAATGTTAGCAAAACTTTGAAGAACGGAAACAATGAGGGAGTAATTGCTTCTGCAATTATAACAAGTACCATTAAAAACTGCTGCTGCTGCTGCTGCATCGCTTCAGTCGTGTCCGACTCTGTGCAACCCCATAGACTGCAGCCCACCAGGCTCCCCCGTCCCTGGGATTCTCCAGGCAAGAACACTGGAGTGGGTTGCCATTTCCTTCTCCAATACATGAAAGTGAAAAGTGAAAGTGAAGTTGCTCAGTCGTGTCCGACTTTTAGCGACCCCAAGGACTGCACCCCACCAGGCTCCTCCATCCATGGGATTTTCCAGGCTAGAGTACTGGAGTGGGGTGCCATTGCCTTCTCCGACCATTAAAAACTAAAGGGTATTAAAAGGTGTGGAGGTACATACATATAGCAATAGACCAATGGTACACAATATAAGGATATAAATAATTTCAAATAACTATAAGAATTTTTGCATATATTGAATTCTCAAACAAGTGGGAATATTGCTATTTAATACATCAGGAAAGACTATGTATTAACTATGGGGGGAAAAAAAGACAAATTAGGATAATTCTTCATACCATCCAAGTAGGGTAAACTATAAACTATTATCAAACTGAATGTACAAAATGAAATATTACAGTTACTAGAAGAAATCATGATGAATCCCTTAAAACTGAGAGAAGGGAAAAGCATTCTGATTATGAATAAAATCCAAGAAACAATAAAAGCAAAATGTAATAAATTAATGGTATAAAGCTAATACAACAAGAAAAAAATCCTGCCTGACAAATACAGTACAAGCAAAGCTATTGTAAAAATACAAAACTGACAAAATATTTACAACATGTATCACAAACATACGGTTAATCTCCTTTTGAGTATAAAACAATTACTAACCTAAGGAGGAAACAATGATCGTTTTAAAGGTAAAACATATGAAAACAAGATTCAAAGAAAAATAAAAGTGTAGCCCTTTCCAGAGATGCACAGCTTCTCTCAACAGTTTTACAGTGAAGTACATCTTCTACGTGACAATAAAAATACAAACTTTGTCAAAATGCTATAAATAATCAAGCTGTTGGGGCACCGTCATTCACTGTGGGGGAAATGGAAAATTGTCTAAGAAGGAAGGGAGATCTAGTCATATTTACTCACATTACAGAGGTTTTCATGATCAGAGATCATATTCATGAGATAAATCCTACATACTTTCCTGCTCATGATGAGAATACAGTATTATAATAAAAATTAATAGGAATTTTCACTTTTTTGTTAGAGCATAAGATTGGAAGCAATTCATGTTGCCATCAGCTAAACTCTGATTATCTTTATTATAAAATATCACACAGCTCTATTAAAAATAGTGAGAAATATCTCTGTGTATGGTTAACTAATTCTAGGATACATTAAGTGGAAAAATCAAGATGTAAGATAGTGGATACATGATTTTATCTTCTGTGTAATAAAGAGGAAAGTAAGAATATATTTTCAAAAATGTGTATAAAGATATGCTAGAAAATATGTACAAAATAATAAAACAAATCTATACAGTACTCTTGCCTGGAAAATCCCATGGGCAGAGGAGCCTGGAAGGCTGCATGCAGTCCATGCGGTCACGAAGAGTTGGACACGACTGAGCAACTTCACTTTCACTTTTCACTTTCATGCATTGGAGAAGGAAATGGCAACCCACTCCAGTGTTCTTGCCTGGAGAATCCCAGGGTCGGGGGAGCCTGGTGGGCTGCCATCTATGGGGTCGCACAGAGTTGGACACGACTGAGGCGACTTAGCAGCAGCAGCAGCAGCAGCAGCATACAGAGAGAGTAAAAGGATGAGGTGGATGCATATAAAGGTAGAATCAAGATTTTCTATATTTATATTTTGTATATTTTCACACTTTTAAAACACATAAAACTGCTTCACTCTGTATCACAGGCTCTGGGTTCATCCACCTCATTAGAACTGACTCAAATAAGTTCCTTTTTACAACTGAGTAATATTTCATTACATATGTGTACCACACATTTTTATGCATTCATCTTAGTGAGAAAGCATTCCACTTAGTGAAAAAGAAAATAATGGAAGTTTGGAAATATACAACCAAATTCTATGTAACACATTCATAGCACAATAAAAATGACAATATATTTCAAAATAAATCATACTAAAAAACTATGGACTTCAAGAGTTGCTTGTATATTTTGAAGATTAATCCTTTGTCAGTTATTTGCTCTTATTTTCTCCCATTGTGAGGGTTTTTGTTTTACCTGGTTTTTAGTTTCCTTTGCTGTGCAAAAGATTTTAAGTTTAATTAGGTTCCACTTGTTTATTTTTGTTTTTATTTCCATTATTCTAGGAGGTGGGTCATAGAGGACATTGCTGTGACATATGTCAAGAAGGGTACTCTAAGTGTTTTACAGTTTCCTGGCCTTACATTTAAGTCTTTAATCCATTTGAGTTTATTTTTGTGTATGGTGTTAGGAGGTGTTCCAGTTTCATTCTTTTCCATGTAGCTGTCCAGTTTTTCCAGCACCACTTATTGAAGAGGCTGTCTTTTCTCCACTGTTTATTTTTGCCTCCATTGTCAAAGATAACATGCCCATATGTGTCTGAGTTTATCTCTGAGATTTCTGTCTTGTTCTATTGGTCTATGTTTTTCTTTTTGTGCCAGTATCATACTGTCTTGATGACTGTAGCTTTGTAGTATAGTTTGAAGTCAGGAAGGTTGATTTCTCCAGCTCCATCTTTCTTTCTCAAGAATGCTTTGGCTATTTAGGGTCTTTTGTGTTTCTATGCAAAATGTACATTGCAGCACTATTTGCAATAACTAACGTGTGGGTGCAACTTAGATGTCCATTGACAGAAGAATGCATAAAAATGTATGGTACATGTATGCAATGAAATATTATTACTCAGTCATTAAAAAGGAACCTATTTGAGTCAGTTCGAATGAGGTGGATGAACCTAGAGCCTATTATACAGAGTGAAGTAAGTGGGAAAGAAGGAAACAAAGATCATATATTAATGCATATATATGGATTCTAGAAAGATGGTTCTGATGAACCTATTTGCAGGGCAGCAATGGAGAGACAGACATAAGAACAGACTTGTGGACACAGTTGGGGAAAGAGAGGGGGAATTCAGAGAGTAGCTGAATGTACATGTTGAAACAGGTACATTACCATATGTAAAATAGATGGCCAGTGGGAATTTGCTGTATGATGCAGAGAACTCAAACCTTTTGCTCTGTGAGAACTTAGAGGGGTGGGGTGGGGTGGAGTGGGAGGCAGGAAGAGGTTCAGGAGGGAGAGGACATGTGTATACCTATAGCTGATTTACGTTGATATATGGCAGAAACCAATATAATATACTAAAGCAATTATCCTCCAGTTAAAAATAAATAAATTAAGAAACAAAATATGAAGTCATTAAAAAGTTAATATACAAATATATTCATATTCCTAAAATTATGATGTTTTATGTACAAGCTCAAATGTCTAAGCTCTAAAAAGAACATTAGAATAACACCAAAGAAAGGCAAGTAGTTAACATTATAGAACACAAAACCCAAAATTATTAATTAAAATGTACAAAAATCTAAAAACTAGCTCTTAGGTTTCAAAAACCTAACATAGCAACCTGACTTCCAAAATTACCAATATACAGGCAGAGAATGGGGATGGGAGGAAACTGAAAGAGAATGAAATGGTTTTCTAGACAAATATAAATCATCAAAATTTTAAAAAATAGAAAATACAAAAATAAGAATTTTTTTTAAATTGAAGGTTAAAAAAAAAAAAATAGAAAAGCAGGTTAGAAATGTTGGACAGAGTTAAAGTCTAACATAATCTGAATTGGGTCCCCTGAAGGAAGCAGAGAAAAAATTTGGCAAAGACAAAATTTGACAAAATAGTAACAGGTTTTTTTTGTTTGTTTGTTTTGTTTCTTTTTTTACATTTGTATATTTTCATTAAAATCATCAAAGAAATCATAAGACAATTTGAAACTTCCTTTCAAATTAGAGTACCTAAGAATTTTAAGTTCAACAACTTTTGTTACCATGATTCAGTTCCCACTTGATATACTGTAGGAAGCATGATCTTGGTAAAATTTAATAGATTAAACTCTGTGCTCTAAGGAGTCAACCTTAGTGCACAAATTTCCCCTTTTGTTTACCTGCAGGATTATGCTAGTTCTGACCCCTGAATCAGAAAAATATAACTTTAATCAGTTTCATAGACCAATTCAGAGAATAATAAGCTAATACATGTTCTCCTTAGTGTGGTATGCACAAGGTAATATAGCAGATGCTATATCTGGTTGAGCATTGGTGTTTTTGAAGGGATTATAAGTTTTGCTTGATTTTAAAAACAGCAAAAAAAAAAAAAAAAAATCACCAGTAAGACTGGAAAAATAGAAAACACCAAAAATTGAAATAACTGTATATTTAGTTCTTAAAATATAAGGAGTTAACAATATGATATAATTTGATAAAATTAGTAGTTGGTGAATGTGCATTTAAGTCATACCTGAATGGTCTAGTAGTTTTCCCTACTTTCTTCAATTTCAGTCTGAATTTGGCAATAAGGAGTTCATGGTCTGAGCCACAGTCAGCTCCTGATCTTGTTTTTGCTGACTGTATAGAGCTTCTCCATCTTTGGCTGCAAAGAATATAATCAATCTGATTTCGGTGTTGACCATCTGGTGATGTCCATGTATAGAGTCTTCTCATGTGTTGTTGCAACAGGGTATTTGTTATGACCAGTGCACTTTCTTGGCAAAACTCTATCAGTATTCCATATTCCAAGGCCAAATTTGCCTGTTACTCCAGGTGTTTCTTGACTTCCTACTTTTGCATTCCAGTCCCCTATAATGTAAAGGACATCTTTTTTGGGTGTTCTAAAAGGTCTTGTAGGTCTTCATAGAACCATTAAATTTCAGCTTCTTCAGTATTACTGTTTGGGGCATAGCCTTGGGTTGCCATTATATAGAATGGTTTGCCTTGGAAATGAACAGAGATCATTCTGTCATTTTTGAGATTGCATCCAAGTACTGCATTTTGGACTCGTTTGTTGACCATGATGGCCACTCCATTTCTTCTGATGGATTCCTGCCCACAGTAGTAGATATAATGGTCATCTGAGTTAAATTCACCCATTCCAGTCCATTTTAGTTCACTGATTCCCAGAATGTCAACGTTCACTCTTGCTATCTTCTGTTTGACCACTTTCAATTTGACTTGATTCATGGACCTGACGTTCCAGGTTCCTATGCAATATTGCTCTTTACAGCATTAGACCTTGCTTCTATCACCAGTCACATCCACAGCTGGGTATTCTTTTTGCTTTGGCTCCATCCCTTCATTCTTTCTGGAGTTATTTCTCCACTGATCTCCAGTAGCATATTGGGCACCTACTACCCTGGGGAGTTTCTCTTTCAGTATCCTATCATTTTGCATTTTCATACTGTTCATGGTGTTCTCAAGGCAAGAATACTGAAGTGGTTTGCCATTCCCTTCTCCAGTGGACCACCCTAAATCAAATCCCTTTGATTATACAGTGGAAGTGAGAAATAGATTTAAGGGCCTAGATCTGATAGGTAGAGTGCCTGATGAACTATGGAATGAGGTTCATGACATTGTACAGGAGACAGGGATCAAGACCATCCCCATGGAAAAGAAATGAAAAAAAGCAAATGGCTGTCTGGGGAGGCCTTACAAATAGCTGTGAAAAGAAGAGAAGCGAAAAGCAAAAGAGAAAAAGGAAAGATATAAACATCTGAATGCAGAGTTCCAAAGAATAGCAAGGAGACATAAGAAAGCCTTCTTCATCGATCAATGCAAAAAAATAGAGGAAAACAACACAATGGGAAAGACTAGGGATCTCTTCAAGAAACTCAGAGATACCAAAGGAACATTTCATGCAAAGATGGGCTTGATAAAAGACAGAAATGGTATGGACCTAACAGAAGCAGAAGATATTTAGAAGAGATGGCAAGAATACACAGAAGAACTGTAAAAAAAAGATCTTCATGACCAAGATAATCACGATGGTGTGATCACTCACCTAGAGCCAGACATCCTGGAATGTGAAGTCAAGTGGGCCTTAGAAAGCATCACTATGAACAAAGCTAGTGCAGGTGATGGAATTCCAGTTGAGCTATTCCAGGTCCTGAAAGATGATGCTGTGAAAGTGCTGCACTCAATATGCCAGCAAATTTGGACAATTCAGCAGTGGCCACAGGACTGGAAAATGTCAGTTTTCATTCCAATTCCAAAGAAAGGCAATGCCAAAGAATGCTCAAACTACTGCACAATTGCACTCATCTCACACGCTAGTAAAGTAATGCTCAAAATTCTCCAAGCCAGGCTTCAGCAATACGTGAACCATGAACTTCCTGTTGTTCAAGCTGGTTTTATAAAAGGCAGAGGAATCAGAGATCAAATTGCCAACATCCGCTGGATCATGGAAAAAGCAAGAGAGTTCCAGAAAAGTATCTATTTCTGCTTTATTGAGTATGCCAAAGCCTTTGACTGTATGGATCACAATAAACTGTGGAAAATTCTGAAAAAGATGGGAATACCAGACCACCTGACCTGGCTGTTGAGAAACCTGTATGCAGGTCAGGAAGCAACAGTTAGAACTGGACATGGAACAACAGACTGGTTCCAAATAGGAAAAGGAGTTCGTCAAGGCTGTATATTGTCACCCTGTTTATTTAACTTTTATGAAGAGTACATCATGAGAAATGCTGGACTGGAAGAAACACAAGCTGGAATCAAGATTGCTGGGAGAAATATCAATAACCTCAGATATGCAAATGACACCACCCTTACGGCAGAAAGTGAAGAGAAACTCAAAAGCTTCCTGATGAAAGTGAAAGTAGAGAGTGAAAAAATTGGCTTAAAGGTCAACAGTCAGAAAATGAAGATCATGGTATCCGGTCCCATCACTTCATGGGAAATAGATGGGGAAACAGTGGAAACAGAGTCAGACTTTATTTTTCTGGGCTCCAAAATCACTACAGATGGTGACTGCAGCCATGAAATTAAAAGACGCTTACTCCTTGGAAGGAAAGTTATGACCAACTTAGATAGCATATTCAAAAGCAGAGACATTACTTTGCCAACAAAGCTTCGTCTAGTCAAGGCTATGGTTATTCCTGTGGTCGTGTATGGATGTGAGAGTTGGACTGTGAAGAAGGCTGAGCGCCGAAGAACTGATGCTTTTGAACTGGGGTTTTGGAAAGGACTCTTGAGAGTCCCTTGGACTGCAAGGAGATCCACCCAGTCCATTCTGAAGGAGATCAGCCCTGGGATTTCTTTGGAAGAAATGATGCTAAAGCTGAAACTCCAGTACCTTGGCCACCTCATGCAAGGAGTTGACTCATTGGAAAAGACTCTGATGCTGGGAGGGATTGGGGGCTAGAGGAGAAGGGGACGACAGAGGATGAGATGGCTGGATGGCATCACTGATTTGATGGACATCAGTCTGAGTGAACTCTGGGAGTTGATGATGGACAGGGAGGCCTGGTGTGCTGCAATTCATGGGGTCTCAAAGAGTCGGACACGACTGAGCGACTGATCTGATCTGAATGTGCATTTATGTCATATTTGTTGTTTTTGTTTTTCATTTGTTGTCAGTAATACACAATGAAAAATTAAAAACAGAATAAAAATTATCCTAAAGACACTGCCACCTCCCAAGATGATGTGGGATGAGCAGCACTCAGTGGAAGTGATGTAAGCACACACAGCTATGGGTCCTTCTCAGGGCAATGACCATGAGGTTTCACTTCTGGCTCTTATAAAAAAACAAAAGAAAAACAAAAGGTCCAAAACATTTTTTTAAATGTATTTATTTTAATTGGAGGCTAATTGCTTTACAATATTGTATTGGTTTTGTCATACATCACCATGAATCCGCCACAGGTGTACACATGTTCCCAATCCTGAACCCCCCTCCCACCTCCCTCCCCATACCATCCCTCTGGTCATCCCAGTGTACCAGCCCCAAGCACCCTGTATCCTGCATCAAACCTGGACTGGCGATTCATTTCATATATGATATTGTACATGTTACAATGTCATTCTCCCAAATCATCCCACCATCTCCCTCTCCCACAGAGTCCAAAAGACTGTTCTATACATCTGTGTCTCTTTTGCTGTCTTGCATACAGGGTTATCATTACCATCTTTCTAAATTCCATATATATGCATTAGTATACTGTATTGGTGTTTTTCCTTCTGGCTTGCTTCACTCTGTATAATCAGCCCCAGTTTCATCCACATCATTAGAACTGATTCAAATGTATTCTTTTTAATAGCTGAGTAATACTCCATTGTGTATATGTACCAAAGCTTTCTTATCCATTCATCTGCTGATGGACTACCATCTAGATTTCTTCCACATCCTGGCTATTATAAACAGTGCTGCGATGAACATTGGGGGTACACTTGTCTCTTTCAATTCTGGTTTCCTCCGTGTATATGCACAGCAGTGGGATTGCTGGGTCATAGGCAGTTATATTTCCAGTTTTTTAAAGAATCTACACACTGTTCTCCATAGTGGCTGTACTAGTTTGCATTCCCACCTACAGTGTAAGAGCGTTCCCTTTTCTCCACACCCTTTCCAGTATTTATTGCTTGTAGACTTTTGGATTGCAGCCATTCTGACTGGCGTGAAATGGTACCTCATTGTGGTTTTGATGTGCATTTCTCCGATAATGAGTGATGTTGAGCATCTTTTCATGTGTTTGTTAGCCATCTGTATGTCTTATTTGGATAAATGTCTATTTAGCCTTTTATTAGAAAATCTACTTTTAAAGCAAATAGAGCCTTGATTAAATACATATTGCTATCAGTAGTTGCATTCTTAAATATTAGAGAAAATCAACCATTTCCCATTGTTAAAACAACACAAATACTTTTAATGATCAAGTTTGTTGCCTAATAATGTTCATTTCAGTATTTTTTGTAATATTATAGTTAGTATTTACACATAACTTATGATTATAACAGAAAATATTACAATTGTGGATAAGCTACATTTCTGTGGATTAGAAATTAGGTGACCATGTTATCAACAGAGACTGGTATTTACTATATGACAGGGATATGATCATAATTATTAATCAACTTCTCATATACAATACAAACATAGACATCACATATAAGGTATGTGGTCATTGTGCATCAGTTTCTTTTTTTTCCTTGAGAATATTTAGTAAACATGTTTCCAATGCCAAAAAATGCACTATTAAGCTATCCTTTTCAATAGTCAGAAAATATTCATTATTTATTTAATAGCCCATATTGCAGCACTTTGATTAATGCTGATTTTGCATTACATTTTCTCATGAACATCTGTAGACTTACATTTTAATGCACATAGTCTATGTAATTAAATGAAAGATACATTATAAGATTTCTTTATAAACTAAGCAAAAAAATTTGCACCTAGTTACATTATAATGTCAAAATTGTTGAAACTCTAATTATAAGTTCTGAAAAAGCAGTCTTTTCTGACAGCTATTTGCATTAAAATTTTCACATATTTGTTGTATAAATTATAGGAAATTACTATAAATTATATTCTTTTTAAATAAATTGTATGACTAATATATCTCTCTAGCTTTATAGAATTAAATTTTGTTTTCCATATATTTGACTTGAGATTGCTATTAGAAACATAAATATTGCCTGAACCCTTATGAGTCCTTCCATGAAAATTCATTGTTTTTTACTGACAGCATATTTCAAAACACTGCAAAATTAATGACCCCAAAGCATACCAGTCATAATTTTACTTTCATCTCGAAAATATCTTTAAGAATTCAAATAAATAATAGCCATGATAACTATGATGGTTTAGTCTCTAAGTTGTGTCCAACTCATTGTGATCATGGACTGTAGCCCTCCAGGCTACTCTGTCCATGGGATTTCTGAGGCCAGAATACTGGAGTGGGTTTCCTTCTTCAGGGTATCTTCCTAACCTGGGGTCAAACCCATGTCTCCTTCATTGTAGATGGTCTCCTGCATTGCAGGTGGATGCCTTACCATTGAGTCACCATGGAAGCCCCATAATAAGTATACTACCTGCTCAAATGTCTAGAATAATGTTAAATCTTTAATAAATATCAAAAAGTTATGACATTATAATTAAATTTGTTCCAATTACCTTGCTTTTAATTTTCTTAATTTAGATTATCTGATATATTGGGGAAAATATTGTTTTCTGAAGACTGAATTCGAAGTGCACCAGCTTATATGATAAAATCTCTATAACTTGCTTTACATTCATGTTTAGCTTACTTAATCTTCTTGATCCTTCGTTTTTCCACTTAAAAATGATGAAAATAATGGTATCTAAATCATAGGTTGTTGTGATAAATAAATGGAAATGTGAAGAATTAATTAGTATAGTATTTGATAACTATTGTTACATTTTTAAATATTCATTTGTATTTTAAAACTGCTTACTTTCAAAAAAAATTTTTGAAAGTGATTTTTCTACCCCAATCAGAAGTATTTAAATTAACATTGTACTGATATTTGAATACTCTTATAAATTGAGAATCCACAAGTAACTTATCTCCCAATCCCAACACCAACTGAAAGAGAACAAAAATATTTAAAAACTATTAAGCACAGACAGCTGCCACCAGCGCACTAAGCATGGCCAAGAGGAGCCACCCCACATCCAAGGTCAGGGGCAGAAGGTGAGAGGATCCCATGCCCGAAGGGCGGCAGCCAAAAGGAGCTACCCCGCGTCTGAGGTCAGGGTGCGCGGCCGAGAGGAGACACCCAGCATCCGAGGTCAGGGGCGGCAGCTGGGAGGAGCTACCCATGCCCCTAAGCCCGAGACCAAGGGCAGCGGGCGAGAGGAGCTACCCCACATCCCTATGCCCAAGGCCAGGGACGGCGGCCGGGAGGAGCAACCCACGCCTGAGGCCAAGGGTGGTGGCCGAGAGGATGAACCCCACGTCCAAGGAGCCATGGCTGCGTGGGGGCAAGAGGGCCTGGAGGAGCTATCCCACGTTGAAGGTCAGGAAGGGCAGCGGTGAGGAGATACCCCTCTTCCAAGGTAAGGAGCAATGGCTGCGCTTTGCTGGAGCAGCCGTGGAGTGATACCCCATGCCCAAGGTAAGAGAAAGCCAAGAAAGATGGTAGGTGCTGCAAGAGGGCATCAGAGGGCAAACACACTGAAACCATACTCACTGAAACTAGTCAATCTAATCACACTAGGACCACAGCTTTGTCCAACTCAATGAAACCAAGCCATGCCCTTGGGGCAACCCAAGATGGGCAGGTCATGGTGGAGAGATCTGACAGAATGTGGTCCACTGGAGAACGGAATGGCAAACCACTTCATATTCTTGCCTTGAGAAACCCATGAACAGTGTGAAAAGGCAAAATGATAGGATACTGAAAGAGAAACTCCCCAGGTCAGTAGGTGCCCAATATGCTACTGGAGATCAGTGGAGAAATAACTCCAGAAAGAATGAAGGGATGGAGCCAAAGCAAAAAGAATACCCAGTTGTGGATGTGACTGGTGATAGAAGCAAGGTCTGATGCTGTAAAGAGCAATATTGCATAGGAACCTGGAATGTCAGGTCCATGAATCAAGGCAAATTGGAAGTGGTCAAACAAGAGATGGCAAGAGTGAATGTCGACATTCTAGGAATCAGCGAACTGAAATGGACTGGAATGGGGGAATTTAACTCAGATGACCATTATATCTACTACTGTGGGCAGGAATCCATCAGAAGAAATGGAATGGCCATCATGGTCAACAAAAGAGTCCAAAATGCAGTACTTGGATGCAATTTCAAAAATGACAGAATGACCTCTGTTCGTTTCCAAGGCAAACCATTCAATATCACAGTAATCCAAGTCTATGCCCCAATCAGTAATGCTGAAGAAACTGAAGTTGAATGGTTCTATGAAGACCTACAAGACCTTTTAGAACTAACACCCAAAAAAGATTGCTTTTCATTATATGGGACTGGAATGCAAAAGTAGGAAGTCAAGAAACACCTGGAGTAACAGACAAATTTGGCCTTGGAATACAGAATGAAGCAGGGCAAAGACTGATAGAGTTTTGCCAAGAAAATGCACTGATCATAATAAACACCCTCTTCCAACAACACAAGAGAAGGCTCTATACATGGACATCACCAGATGGTCAACACTGAAATCAGATTAATTATATTCCTTGCAGCCAAAGATGGAGAAGCTCTATACAGTCAGCAAAAACAAGACCAGGAGCTGACTGTGGCTCAGACCATGAACTCCTTATTGCCAAATTCAGACTTAACTTGAAGACAGTAGAGAAAACCACTAGACCATTCAGATATGACCTAAATCAAATCACTTATGATTATACAGTGGAAGTGAGAAATAGATTTAAGGGCCTAGATCTGATAGATAGAGTGCCTGATGAACTATGGAATGAGGTTCATGACATTGTACAGGAGACAGGGATCAAGACCATTCCCATGGAAAAGAAATGCAAAAAAGCAAAATGGCTGTCTGGGGAGGCCTTACAAATAGCTGTGAATAGAAGAGAAGCGAAAAGCAAAGGAGAAAAGGAAAGATATAAACATCTGAATGCAGAGTTTCAAAGAATAGTAAGAGATAAGAAAGCCTTCTTCAGAGATCAATGCAAAGAAATAGAGGAAAACAACAGAATGGAAAAGCCTAGGGATCTCTTCAAGAAACTCAGAGATACCAAAGGAACATTTCATGCAAAGATGGGCTCGATAAAGTACAGAAATGGTATGGACCTAACCAAACAGAAGATATTAAGAAGAGGTGGCAAGAATACACAGAAGAACTACACAAAAAAGATCTTCATGACCCAGATAATCGCGATGGTGTGATCACTCACCTAGAGCCAGACATCCTGGAATCTGAAGTCAAGTGGGCCTTAGAAAGCATCACTATGAACAAAGCTAGTGCAGATGATGGAATTCCAGTTGAGGTATTCCAGGTCCTGAAAGATGATGCTGTGAAAGTGCTGCACTCAATATGCCAGCAAGTTTGGACAACTCAGCAGTGGCCACAGGACTGGAAAAGGTCAGTTTTCATTCCAATCCCAAAGAAAGGCAATGCCAAAGAAAGCTCAAAATACCGCACAGTTGCACTCATCTCACACGCTAGTAAAGTAATGCTCAAAATTCTCCAAGCCAGGCTTCAGCAATATATGAACTGTGAACTTCCTGAAGTTCAATCTAGTTTTAGAAAAGGCAGAGGAACCAGAGATCAAATTGCCCACATCTGCTGGATCATGGAAAAAGCAAGAGAGTTCCAGAAAAGCATCTATTTCTGCTTTATTTACTATGCCAAAGCTTTAACTGTGTGGATCACAATAAACTGTAGAAAATTCTGAAAGAAATGGGAATACCAGACCACCTGACCTGGCTGTTGAGAAATCTGTATGCAGGTCAGGAAGCAACAGTTAGAACTGGACATGGAACAACAGACTGGTTCCAAATAGGAAAAAGAGTTCATCAAGGTTGCATATTGTCACCCTGTTTATTTAACTTAT
This sequence comes from Bos indicus, assembly GCF_029378745.1. Lineage (NCBI taxonomy): Eukaryota > Metazoa > Chordata > Mammalia > Artiodactyla > Bovidae > Bos > Bos indicus. The sequence goes on from NC_091771.1 coordinate 8,064,612, forward strand.
ATGCAGAATACATCATGAGAAATGCTGGACTGGAAGAAACACAAGCTGGAATCAAGATTGCCGGGAGAAATATCAATAACCTCAGATATGCAGATGACACCACCCTTATGGCAGAAAGTGAAGAGGAACTAAAAAGCCTCTTGATGAAAGTGAAAGTGGAGCATGAAAAAGTTGGCTTAAAGCTCAACATTCAGAACACGAAGATCATGGCATCTGGTCCCATCACTTCATGGGAAATAGATGGGGAAACAGTGAAAACAGTGTCAGACTTTATTTTTCTGGCCTCCAAAATCACTGCAGATGGTGACTGCAGCCATAATACTAAAAGACTCTTGCTCCTTTGAAGGAAAGTTATGACCAACCAAGATAGCATAGTCAAAAGCAGAGACATTACTTTGCCAACAAAGGTTCATCTAGTTAAGGCTATGGTTTTTCCTGTGGTCATGTATGGATGTGAGGATTGGACTGTGAAGAAGGCTGAGTGCTGAAGAATTGATGCTTTTGATCTGTGGTGTTGGAGAAGACTCTTGAGAGTCCCTTGGACTGCAAGGACATCCAACCAGTCCATTCTGAAGGAGATCAGCCCTGGGATTTCTTTGGAAGGAATGATGCTAAAGCTGAAACTCCAGTACTTTAGCCACCTCATGCAAAGAGTTGACTCATTGGAAAAGACTCTGATGCTGGGAGGGATTGGGGGCAGGAGGAGAAGGGGATTACAGAGGTTGAGATGGCTGGATGGCATCACTGACTTGATGGACGTGAGTCTGAGTGAACTCCGCGAGTTGGTGATGGACAGGGAGGACTGGCACGCTGCGATTCCTGGGGTCGCAAAGAGTCGGACAAGACTGAGCGACTGATCTGATCTGAATGTGACTATGTGTTCAAACACTTCCACAAGGATTAAGAAACCATTATCACAGAAGGATGGGAAAGAAGGAAGAACTCTGTAAGATAGATAAGAGAGCTAGAGGGAATGATTTAGAACTTTATGTAGCATCTGAAAGATTTGGATTCAATGGACGTCATTGGACAGTTTTCAACAGGGGAATTACATGACTTAATTTATGTTACTTTGGAAAAGGTATGTTAATTTACACATATTAAATGAATGTGTGTAGAATGAATTCTAGAGTTATGTGCAGAGTGGCCTAGCCATGAAATGATGGCATGCCATGTCAAAAAAAAAAAAAAAGAGGATATATGTATACATAAATTCGGTTTTCTTCATCATAAAGCAGAATCTAACACAACAATTGTAAAGCAACTATATTCCAATTTAAAAAAAAATGGATTTAGTTAAGGAGAGAATTTGTTCAAAGGGATTACACCTTGATTCTGATATCTAGAAGTGCCTCCAAAATCAGGTTGAAAAGGGATTTTTATTTTATAGGGAAGAATAAAAAAAAAAAAAAAACCAGATATAAGTAAAGGAGTAAACAAAACCAGAAAGAAAAATGAGTGAGGAAATGGGATAGCATGTGGAGAAGCAGAATGAAAGAGTAGAGATGGTGCAACAAGACAGTAGATCTTAGAATGTTTTACCCTGAGGTATCCTCTGGATGGAGCCAATAAGGAAAGCTTGTTTAGTGACAGGTTGTAAAGACACTTAGCATGGCACAGGCTAAGGATGGGTCAAAGTTCAGGAGTCTGTGGAAAGATAGAAGCAAGTCAGTCGGATGGGCATTTTCTTCCAATTGATTAGTGGAGACAAAAAATTCAGAGATCATTATGAGGCAAGAAATAAGAAGGGTCTATGTCTGATCTTTTCATTGGTAAACAGAAAGGCATCCCTGAGTTATGTAAGTCCTACAGGGAAGAATGGTTCTTTGCATCCACTGTTTCACAGAACATGAAAAACTGAGAGGACTCTTCTACTGTCTGTTTCCCAGGACCATAGAGCTTCATTGTAGTTCAACGCTGATGGTTGACTAAATAAAAGTGGCAGACTTTAATTAAATAAAATATTTATTAATATTAAAAAATATTATTTATTTAATAAAATTTAATAAAATTATATTATCTTATAAGTATAAATTATAAGATAATAAATTATAAATTAAAATTTATATTATAAAGTTTTTATAATATAAAATTTTATATTATAAAATTCACATTTATATTAAAATTATATTATATTAAAGTAAAATTATATCTTATATTAAAATTTATAATATATTCTATTATAATTATTTATATTATAATTATTTATAATTATATTTAAATTATATTATGTTTATAAATTATAAATTAAAATTATACTATTTATTTAATAAAATTTTATTATCTTAATAAAATATTTATTAAGCATGTATAATGTTTCAAAAATTATTCTAGTTAGTATTATACAGAATTTAGCAAAAAAAAGAGAACTCTTTCATCATGGAGTTTTTATTCTACTGGGAGAACATAGAGGCTAAACAGACAACAGACAAAAATACTGAGAATTTGGAATTGGCATGTAGACATCACTGTGTTTAAAATAGGTAACCAAAAAGGACAAACTGCATAGCACCAGCAGCTCTGCTCTATATTCTATAACAACCTAAGTGGGAAAGGGATTTAAAAGATAATAACTACATATTTACGTATAACTGAATCACTTTGCTGTACAACTGAAACTAACACAACGTTGTTAATCAACTATGTGCATACACGTGTGTTAAGTCATGTCTGACTCTTTGCAACCCTATGAACTGTAGCCCTCAAGGCTCCTCTGTCCATGGAATTCTCTATTAAAATACTGGACTGGGTCACCATGCCCTTCTCCAGGGGATCTTCCTGCCCTAGAGATCTACTATTTAGGGTACAGATTATATGGTATCTTGTAGATCTTGGTTAACATTTACATTTTATTATAAATGAGATGGGAATTAAATAGAGGGAATTAAGCAGAAGAGTGACATAGATTGACTTGTTTTTAAAGAATTGCTAGGGCTTCTGTGGGAAAGAAAAGGAGACAAGTTAGGAAGTCTTTGAATTAGTGCAAGAAACATAACAGCAGCTTGTACTATAAAAGTAGCAGTGTTAAACGCTCAGCTGTGCCCAACTGTTTGCAACCCCATGGGCTGTGGCCCACCTGTCTCCTCTGTCCACTGAATTCTCCAGGTAAGAATACTGGAGTAAATTGCCATTTCCTTCTCCAGGAAGTCTTCCTTACCTAGGGGTTTAAACCGGGTCTCCTGCATTGCAGGCTGATGAGCCACAGGGAAGCAGTAATTGTACAGAAAAATGTTTTAAAAAATTGATCAAAAACTATGTTGGTAAATTTATGGTTATGTGGAGTGTTAAGTGAAGAAGAGAATCATGAGTGATTTTCAGAGTTACTACGTTAATGCTTGGATATAAAACCATGAGTGGAAGGTGTTAGCAATAGTGTAAGATTTCAGAAATCTGTTCTGGACATATTATGTTTCAGCTTTTGAGATTATTAGGCTTCCAAGAGAAAAGTCAGCCAAAGTACATCTGCTTTTCAAATATGAGTTTCCGTTGCTAAGCACAAAGATACTTAATAGATATAACCTTCTATTTTGGCATGAAGTTAAAATGTCTAAGAAAATGCTACCATTTTGGATTCATTGGCATATAGATAATATTTATATCTATGAGACAGAATGAGATCCTCAATGGGAGAAATGAGACAGAGGAAACAGGTCCCGGGTATAGACCGACATTTAACTGATTTAGAAAAAAGGATAAAATAGTGATGATGATATTTCTATGATGATCATGATAACAATGTTAAAAATAATATTCATAATGCAGCATAATGGAGTTTTCTGTCCTCTTCTGTCTTCTGTTTCCTTCACTCAGATTATCATGCCTACATGACAGATATATATTGCAAGAAGAGCCAGTTTATCAGGAGAAATGTTACTTTTTCTTACAGCTATTTTGCTATGAAGCATCTGAAGGAAGCCTGGAAGAAATCCTCAGTTGTTAGGCTATAGTTGGAGGAGACTCAGAGGAAAACTTTATATGGAACAATCGGCAAACAGATATGAAACATTGTGTGTATGTACAAATGATTAGGCTCTGTTTTTGTTTTCTTACTAATAATATATTATATTTGCAAAGTCTTCCAGAAATATCAGTGCATAATGTCAATAATAATACCAGTAATAATAACAGCTAGCATTTATTGAATCTTGAATGATACCAAGGTCTTTGCTACAAACTTTAAATAAACCCATGTAATCTTCATAAAATAATTTAGTTACAATATTTTTTTCATTTTCCATCTAAAGAAAATGAGATAAAAAGTGACAGAAATCAATTTGGTTTCATAATTTTGCTCCCTGCTTTCATTATCTGTCAAGCGAAGAGGAAAGTAGTACTATTCTTAAATACAGCAGAATTATGAGACAGGAAAAGGGAATACCAATACCTTACATTTATTGCAGTCAAGATTATACCTGATGCTTTTGTTGATTCTACTTATGTCAGCTCTGCTCATTTATTGGGTACATACTATGAGGGAGGGAGCATCCTAACTGCTTTATAAGCATGGACTCCGTTAATCTTCATAATTACCTCATCATGAAAATCAGATCTTGGGTGACAATAAATTATCCAAGATTATGAAATTTGTGAGTAGCAGGATGGGAGATATAAAACCTAGGCTTTGGGTGGAGTGATTGTGCTCTTAAACATTGCTTTAGATGGCATGATAATCAAGTATGTTTGGGTTTTTTTTTTTTTTTTTTTTGGATTTTATTTTAAATAAATAAGAGAACTGAAGTACAGAGGTGCTAAGCAGATTGATCAAGGTCACAGAGTGGTCTTACCCACTAGTATGTGATGTCTAGCAGTGACTGTAGTGTGTTTAACTCTGCAGATGCAAGAGTACATGAAATACTATCAGTACTCTCACTGGCTCTTGTGTAACAGCAGATAAAGTGTAATAAAGCAGATGGGTGTTACACTCTACTGGTTAGTCCAGAAATATCAAAATTTGTGGAAAATCAGTTTTGCAAGGAGAGTTTCTCACTAAAATTTTGAGCTTCCTAGAGAACACCTGGGCAAGAACAGATGTTGGAATATAAAGTATCAATTATATCAGCTCCTGTGATAACTGTTAGGGATCATCTGTCTATAATTAAAATCTAAATTTTATCAAAATTCTTTGAATCATTTTACATTGGACAAAACCATTTATAATAATTTGTATTTTTTTTAACATAGATAGATACTGTGGAAGAGGAAAAGAGATCAGAAAGTGTATGTCATTATCCATCACATCAAATGCCAGTTGTCAGTAGCCTAAAGCAATGCGCAAGCTGTTATCTTGCTTCTGATTTTATTTATGTAACTCAACTTGTTTTCTGTGGTCAATACTTAAGTTATATACTGTTATTAAATAAAAATATTATTATTTTATACTGTAGAGAAGGAGGGCAGATAATGATGTGAGTGATGGATCACTTGAGGTGTGATTTGTAGCCTGTACTTTGGTATATTTTATATAGAAAATCAGAAATAAATTCCAAAAATAATCTGTGCTTGAATCTCTATGATCTTTCATTCCTAGGTTACCTCCTTTATTTAATATTATACACATAAACCAAGCTTTTTCCTATTATATTGTAATGAATAACACCAACCCATAATTACTGATTAAATAATACAACTTAAGGTCAGTAAAGTGTTACAATTATTTGTTTTACTAATAAGCAGCTAGAACTCAAGCTTTTAAATTGAGTTTATATGTAAAAAACTTATTTGTATTTTTAATATTTTATTTCTATTAATTGCACATGACATAGCAGAGACATCTATTACTCAAAGAGATAGTACACTGGCTTATTAGAAAGTGCCGTCTTTGTTTGCTAGTGTGTTGTGCTCTGCTGAGTTGCTCAGTCATGACCAACTCTTTGTGACCCCATGGACTGTAGCCCGCCAGGCACCTCTGTCCATGGGGATTCTCCAGGCAAGAATACTGGAGTGGGTTGGCATGCCCTCCTTCAGGGGATCTTCCCAACCCAAGGATCGAACCCAGGTCTCTGACATTGCAGGAGGATTCTTTACCGTATGAGCCACCAGGGAAGCCTTCCTTAGAAATCACAATTCTATAAATTAGCAATATCTATATGATACTCCTTGAAGGATTTTTTTCACCCTTTTCTATTGGTGAAAGTCTGTTTTATTTGGTAGGGTCTTATATGTTGGATGAGCAGATGTTACTCTATTTTAAATGTCAGAAACCAAAGTAATGATGCAGCTTATAGCCCAAATGTAAGAATTTCTAAGCAATATTTAACAATATAAAAATACCTTTATATCAATCAGTGCAACTAAAGAAATGTTAATTGAAAAGCAATAATATGCCTAGCATTATCTGATACTTCATTGGATATAAAGGAATAATTCATAAGTTTACCTTTATTTTAAGAAACAGACATTCAGAGACTATCAGACAAATGGTGGTTATTACAAAATCAGTACAAAACACTTTGGGAGTTTAAGAAGAGAATTTATCTTATTGCACTACATAATTAAATATTACATATTATTTGGATATAACAAATGAACTCAAAGGTACAAGATAGATGCTTTATTAAGATTTTTTTTTATTTTCTATACAAAGGAGGTTAAACTTAGAACCATTACAGTGTTTAGTGCAGTGTCCAGAATTGTTCAACATAAATCTGAGTATTAAATTAACATTTGACAAATACCTGAATGGTCTAGTGGATTTCCCTACATTCTTTGATTTAAGAATGTAGGGAAATTTAAGTCTTAAATTAAATTCAATTTGTCTGAATTTTGCAATAAGAAATTCATGATATGAGCCACAGTCAGCTCCCAGTCTTATTTTTGTTGACTGTACAGAACTTCTACATTTTGACTGCAAAGAATATATTCAACTTAATTTCGATATTGAACAACTGGTGATGTCCATGTGCAGAGTCTTCTCCTGTGTTGGTGGAAGAGGGTGTTTACTATGACCAGTGTGTTCTCTTGGAAAAAACTCTGTTAAATTTTGCCCTGCTTCATTTTGTACTCCAAGGCAAAACTTGCCTGTTACTCCAGGTATCTTTTGACTTCCTACTTCTACATTCCAGCCCCTTATAATGAAAGAATATCTTTTTTGAGTGTTAGTTCTAGAAGGTCTTGTAGGTCTTCATAGAACTGTTCAACTTAAGCTTCTTCAGCTTTACTGGATGGGGCATAGTCTTGGATTACTGTGATATTGAATGATTTGCCTTGGAAACGAACAGAGATCATTCTGTTGTTTTTGAGATTGCATCCAAGTACCAAGAGCACCAGGCTACAATGGCACAGCCAGGAGCAGCCGAGAGGAGCTACCCCACGTCCAAGGTCAAGGCGGCGGCCGAGGGGAGCTACCACACAGTGAAGGTCAGGGGCTGCGGCCAAGGGGAGCTACCCCACACTGGAGGTCAGCAGTGGTGGCCGAGAGGAGCAACCCCACGCCCGAGGTCAGGGACGGGGGCCGAGGGGAGCTATCACACACTGGAGGTCAGTGGCAGAGGCCAAGAGGAGCAACCCCACATCCAAGGAGCAGCGGCCGAGAGGAGCTAATCCATGTAAAAGGTCAGGAGAGGCAACTCGCCCAAGGTATGGAGCAGCGGCTGTGGTTTGTTGGAGCAGCTGTGAAGAGATACCCCACGTTCAAGGTAAGAGAAACCCAAGTAAGATGGTAGGTGTTGTGAGAGGTTATCAAAGGACAGACACATTGAAACCATAATCACAGAAAGCTAGCCAATTTGATCACATGGACCACAGCCTTGTCTAACTCAACGAACTAAGCCATGCCATGTGGGGCCACGCAAGACGGATGGGTCATGGTGGAGAGGTCTGACAGAACGTGGTCCACTGAAGAAGGGAATGGCAAAGCACTTCAGTATTCTTGCCTTGAGAATCCCATGAACAGTATGAAAAGGCAAAATGATAGAATACTGAAAGAGGAACTCCCCAGGTCAGTAGGTGTCCAATATGCTACTGGAGATCAGTGGAGAAATAACTCCAGAAAGAATGAAGGGATGGAGCCAAAGCAAATACAATACCCAGTTGTAGATGTGATTGGAGATAGAAGCAAAGTCTGATGCTGCAAAGAGCAACATTGTACGGGAACCTGGAATGTCAGGTCCATGAATCAAGGCAAATTGGAAGTGGTCAAACAAGAGAGGGCAAGAGTGAATGTTGACATTCTGGGAATCAGTGAACTAAAATGGACTAGAATGGGTGAATTTAACTCAGATGACCATTATATCTACTACTGTGAGCAGGAATCCCTCAGAAGAAATGGAGTAGTCATCATGGTCAACAAAAGAGTCCGAAATGCAGTACTTGGATGCAATCTCAAAAATGACAAAATGATCTCTGTTCATTTCCAAGGCAAACCATTCAATATCACGGTAATCCAAGTCTATGCCCCAACCAGTAACACTGAAGAAGCTGACATTTAAAGGTTCTACAAAGACATACAAGACCTTTTAGAACTAATACCCAAAAAAGATGTCTTTTTCATTATAGGAGACTGGAATGCAAAAGTAGGAAGTCAAGAAACGCCTGGAGTAGCAGGCAAATTTTCCCTTGGAGTACGGAAAGAAGCAGGGCAAAGGCTAATAGAGATTTGCCAAGAGAACTCACTGGTCATAGCAAACACCCTCTTCCAACAACACAAGAGAAGACTCTCCACATGGACATCACCAGATGGTCAACACCGAAATCAGATTGATTATATTCTTTGAAGCCAAAGATGGAGATGCTCTATACAGTCAGCAAAAACAAGACTGGGAGCTGACTGTGGCTCAGATCATGAACTCCTTATTGCCAAATTCAGACTTAAATTGACTAAACTAGGGAAAACCACTAAACCATTTAGGTATGACCTAAATCAAATTCCTTATGATTATACAGTGGAAGTGACAAATAGATTTAAGAACTAGATCTATAGACAGAGTGCCTGATGAACTATGGATGGAGATTTGTGACATTGTACAGGAGACAGGGATCAAGACCATCCCCATGGAAAAGAAATGTAAAAAGGAAAATGGCTGTCTGGGGAGACCTTACAAATAGCTGTGAAAAGAAGAGAAGCGAAAAGCAAAGGAGAAAAGGAAAGATATAAGCATCTGAATGCAGAGTTCCAAAGAATAACAAGGAGAAATAAGAAAGCCTTCCTCAGCGATCAATGCAAAGAAATAGAGAAAAACAACAGAATGGGAAAGACTAGTGATCTCTTCAAAAAAATAAGAGAAACCAAGGAAACATCTCATACAAAAATGGGCTCAATAAAGGACAGAAATGTTATGGACCTAACAGAAGCAGAAGATATTAAGAAGAGGTGGCAAGAATACACAGAAGAACTGTACAAAAAAGATCTACATGACCCAGATAATCACGATGGTGTGATCACTCACCTAGAGCCAGACATCCTGCAATGTGAAGTCAAGTGGGCCTTAGAAAGCATCACTATAAATAAAGATAGTGGAGGTGATGGATTTCCAGTTGAGCTATTTCAATTCCTCAAACATGATGCTGTGAAAATGCTGCACTCAATATGCCAGCAAATTTGGAAAACTCAGCAGTGGCAACAGGACTGGAAAAGGTCCATTTTCATTCCAATCCCAAAGAAAGGCAATGTCAAAGAATGCTCAAACTACCACACACTTTCACTCATCTCCCATGCTAGGAAAGTAATGCTCAAAATTCTCCAAGCCAGGCTTCAGCAATACGTGAACCGTGAACTTCCAGATGTTCAAGCTGGTTTTAGAAAAGGCAGAGGAACCAGAGATCAAATTGCCAACATCCGCTGGATGATTGAAAAAGCAAGAGAGTTCTAGAAAAACATCTATTTCTGCTTTATTGACTATGCCAAAGCCTTTGACTGTGTGGATCACAATAAACTGTGGAAAATTCTGAAAGAGATGGGAATACCAGACCACCTGATCTGCCTCTTGAGAAAACTATATGCAGGTCAGGAAGCAACAGTTAGAACTGGACATGGAACAACAGACTGGTTCCAAATAGGAAAAAGAGTACGTCAAGGCTGTATATTGTCACCCTGCTTATTTAACTTCTATGCAGAGTACATCATGAGAAGCGCTGGGATGGAAGAAGCACAAACTGGAATCAAGATTGCTGAGACAAATATCAATAACCTCAGATATGCAGATGACACCACCCTTATGGCAGTAAGTAAAGAGAAACTAAAAGCCTCTTGATGAAAGTGAAAGAGGAGAGTGAAAAAGTTGGCTTAAAACTCAACATTCAGAAAACTATGATCATGGCATTCAGTCCCATCACTTCATGGGAAGTAGACAGGGAAACAGTGGAAACGGTGTCAGACTTTATCTTTTTTTGAGCTTCAAAATCACTGCAGATGGTGATTGCACCCATGAAATTATTATGACCAACCTAGATAGCATATTCAAAAGCAGAGACATTACTTTGCCAACAAAGGTCCTTCTAGTCAAGGGTATGGTTTTTCCAGTGGTCACGTATGGATGTGAGAGTTGGATTGTGTGAAAGCTGAGCGCCGAAGAATTGATGCTTTTAAACTGTGGTGTTGGAGAAGACTCTTGCGAGTCCCTTGCACTGCAAGTATATCCAACCAGTCCATCCGAAAGGAGACCAGTCCTGGGTGTTCATTGGAAGGACTGATGCTGAAGTTGATAGTCCAATACTTTGTCCACTTCATGCGAAGAGTTGACTCATTGGAAAAGACTCTGATGCTGGGAGGGATTGCGGGCAGGAGAGGAAGGGGACGACAGAGGATGAGATGGCTGGATGGCATCACTGACTCGATGGACATGAGTTTGAGTGAACTCCAGGAGTTGGTGATGGACAGGGAGGCCTGGCATGCTGTGATTCATGGGGTTGCAAAGATTCGGACATGACTGAGTGAATGGACTGAATTGAACTGAACTGAACCAACTACTGCATTTCAGACTCTTGTTATTGTGATGGCTACTCCGTTTCTTCTAAGGGATTCTTGCCCTGAGTAGTAGATCTAATGGGTATCTGAAATAAATTCACCCATTCCAGTCCATTTTAGTTTGCTGATTCCTAAAATGTCTTTGTTCACCCTTGCCATCTCCTGTTAGACCACTTCCAATTTACCTTGATTCATGGACCAAACATTCCAGGTTCCTATACAATATTGTTCCTTACAGCATTGAACTTTGCTTCCATTGACAGTCACACCACAATTGTTTGTTTGGTTTTTTTTTTTTTTTTTTTGGTATGTTTGGTTTTTTTGCTTTGGCTCCATCTCTTCATTCGTTCTAGAGTTATTTCCCCACTCTTTTCCAGTAATGTATTGGGCACCTACTGGCATGGGAAGTTTATCTTTCAGGTTCATATCTTTCTGCCTTTTTATACTGTATATGGAGTTCTCAGTGCAAGAATACTCCGGTGGTTTTGCTGTTGCCTTCTCCAGTGGGCCACGCTTTGTCAGAACTCTCCACCATGACCCGTCCAGCTTGGGTGGCCCTACATGGCATGGCTCATAGTTTCATTGAGTTAGACAAGGCCATGGTCTATGTGATCAGTTTGGTTAGTTTTCTGTGATTGTGGTTTTCATTCTATATGAGGGTTTAGGATAAGGGACTTATGGACATTTCTTGATAGGAGAGACTGACTGTGGGAGAAACTGGGTCATGTTCTGATATGTGGGGCCATGCTCAGTAAATCTTTAACCCAAATTTCTGTTGATGGGCGGCACTGTGTTGCCTCCCTGTTGTTTGACCTGAGACCAAAATATGATGGAGGTAGTGAAGATAATGGTGACCTCCTTCAAAAGTTCCGGTCCGCACACTGTTGCACTTAGTGCCCCTGAGCCGACAGCAGGCCATGGCCGATCCACACCTTTGCCGGAGACTCCTGGATACTCAAGGTAAGTCTGGGTCAGTCTCTTTTGGGGTCATTGCTCTTTTTTTCTGGGTCCTGGTGCACACAAGGTTTTGTTTGTGCCCTCCAAGAGTCTGTTTCCCGAGTTCTGTGTAAGTTCCATAATCAAATCCCACTGTCCTCCAAATTCGAATTGCCTGGAGGTTCTCAGTCCCTTTGCCAGATCCCCAGGTTTGGAAATCTGCTGTGGGTCCTAAAACTTTCTTTTCTTTCTTTCTGTCTTTTTTTTTTTATAACTTTCTTAAGAGTGTGATATTTTCTTTGGTTTAATAGTTTTGCAGTCTGTGGGTCGTGTACTTGGAAGCTCTATGGTGGGGTTAATGGTGACCTCCTGCAACAGGGATTATGCCACACTGAGGACCACTGCTTCCAGAGCCCCTGCCAATATGGCAGGCCACTGCTGACCTGTACCTCTGCAGGAGACACTCATACACTTGAAGGCAGGTCTGGCTCACTCTCTGGGTAGTTCTCCTGGTGCACACAAGATTTTGTTTGAGACCTCTGGGCATCTCTGCAGGTGTAGGGTTTTATTCTAAATATGATTTTGCCCTCCCCATCATCTTTCTGGAGCTTCTCCTTTGCCCTTGGAAATTGGGTATATTTTTTTTGGTGGGATCCAACATTTTCATGTCAATGGTTGTTCAAGAGTGAGTTGTAAATTTGGAGTTCTTGTAGGAGAAAATGAGCACATGTCCTTCTATTCTGCTATTTTGATGTAATAAAGTTACATCCTTATTGAAAAATTGACTTAAATTGAAGAAAGGGGAAAACCACTGGACCATCCAGGTATGACCTAATCAAACCTCTTATGATTATACGGTGGAAGTGGCAAATATAGTCAAGGGATTAGATCTGATATAGTGCTTGAAGAACTGTGGATTCTTGACAGTTCATGATATTGTACAGGAGGCAGTGATCAAGACAAACCCAGAGAAAAGAAATGTAAAAAGGAAAACTGGTTGTCTGAGGAGGATTTATAAATAGCTGAGAAGAGAAGCAAAAGCCAAAAAAATAGAAGGAAAGATATACCCATTTGAGTGCAGAGTTGCAAAGAATAGCAAGGAGAGATAAGAAAGCCTTCCTCGGGGATCAATGCAAATAAATAGAGGAAAACAACAAAATGATGAAGACTAGAGATCTCTTCAAGAACATTAGAGATACGAATGGAAGATTGCATTCAAAGATGGGCATAATAAAGGACAGTAATTGTATGGACCTAATAGAATCCCAGCGATGGGAGAGCCGGGTGGGCTGCCATCTATGGGGTCGCACAGAGTTGGACACGACTGAAGCGACTTAGCAGCAGCAGCAACAGAAGCAAAACATTAAGAAGAGGTGGTAAAAATACACAGAACTATGCAAAAAAAATCTCCATGACTCAGGTAACCACGGTGGTGTGATCACTCACCTAGAGCCAGACATTCTGGAATGTGAAATCAAGGGGCCTTTAGGAAGCATCACTATGAACAAAACCAGTGGAGGTGATGGAATTCCAGTTGAGCTATTTCAAATCCTCAAACATGATGCTGTGAAAGTGCTTCACTCAATATGCCAGCAAATTTGGAAACTCAGCAGTGCCCACAGGACTGGAAAAGGTCAGGTTTCATTCCAATCCCAAAGAAAGGCAATGCCAAAGAATGTGCAAACTACCACACAATTCCACTCATCTCACATGCTAGCAAAGTAATGGTCAAAATTCTCCAAGCCAGGCTTCAACAGTAGATGAACTGAGAACTTCCAGATGTTCAAGTTGGATTTAGAAAAGGCAGAGGAACCAGAGATCAAATTGCCAACATCTGTTGGATCATCAAAAAAGCAAGAGAATTCAAGAAGATCATCTATTTCTGCTTTATTGACTATCCCAAAGCCTTTGACTGTCTGAATCACAAGACATGGTGGAAAATTCTTTAGGTTATTGTAATACCAGACCACCTGACGTGCCTCTGAAAAGTCTGTATGCAGGTCAGGAAGCAACAATTGGAACTGGACATGGGACAACAGACTGGTTACAAATTGGGAAAGGAGTATGTCAAGGCTGTATATTGTCACCCTGCTTATTAACTTATATGCAGAGCACATCATGAGAAATGCAAGGCTGGATAAAACACAAGCTGGAATCAAGATGGCTGGGAGAACATCAGTGTCCTCAGATTCACACATGATACCACCCTTATGGCAGAAAGCAAAAAAGAATTAGAGCCTCTTGATGAAAGTGAATGAGGAGAGTGAAAAATTTGGCTTAAAACTCAACATTTAGAAAAAAAAGATCATGGCATCCAGTCCCATCAGTTCAGTTCAGTTCAGTCATTCAATGGCGTCGGACTCTTTGCAACCCCATGAATCACAGCATGCCAGGCCTCCCTGTCCAACACCAACTCCAGCAGTTCACTCAAACTCCTGTCCATCGAGTCAGTGATGCCATCCAGACATCTCATCCTCTGTCATCCCCTTTTCCTCCTGCCCCCAATCGCTCCCAGCATCAGAGTCTTTTCCAATGTCCACTCTTTGCATGAGGTGGCCAGATTATTGGAGTTTCAGCTTCAGCATCAGTCCTTCCAAAGAACACCCAGGACTGGTCTCCTTTAGAATGGACTGGTTGGACCTCCTTGCAGTCCAAGGGACTCTTAAGAGTCTTCTCCAACATGACAGTTCAAAAGCATCAGTTCTTCAGCGCTCAGCTTTCTTCACAGTCCAACTCTCACATCCATACATGACCACTGGAAAAACCATAGTCTTGATTATAAAGACCTTTGTTGGCAAAGTAATGTCTCTGCTTTTGAATATGCTATCCTTCCAAGGAGTAAGCATCTTTTAATTTCATGGGTGCAATCACCATCTGCAGTGATTTTGGAGCTTCCAAAAATAAAGTCTGACACCGTTCCCACTGTTTCCCCGTCTATTTCCCATGAAGTGATGGGGCCAGATGACATGATCCTCATTTTCTGAATGTTGAGCTTTAAGCCAATTTTTTCACTCTCCTCTTTCACTTTCATCAAGAGGCTCTTTAGTTCCTCTTCACTTTCTGCCAAAAGGGTGATATCATCTGCATATATGAGGTTATTGATATTTGCCCCAGCAATCTTGATTCCAGCTTGTGCTTCTTCCAGTCCAGTGTTTCTCATGATGTATTCTGCATATAAGTTAAATAAGCAGGGTGACAATATACAGCCTTGACACTCTCCTTTTCCTATTTGGAACCAGTCTGTTGTTCCATGTCCAGTTCTAACTGTTGCTTCCTTACCTGCATATAGTTTTCTCAAGAGGCAGGTCAGATGGTCTGGTATTCCGGCCCCATCACTTCATGGCAAATAGATGGGGAAACAATGGAAACAGTGACAGACTATTTTTTGTGGCTCCAAAATTACTGCAGATGTTGCCTGCAGCCATGAAATTAAAAAATACTTGCTCTTTGCAAGAAAATCTACGATCAACCTAGAGAACATGTTAAAAAGCAGAGACATTATTTTGCCAACAAATGTCCATCTAGTCCAAGCTATGGTTTTTCCAGTAGTCATGTATGCATGTCAGTATTGTACTCTAAAGAAAGCTGAGCGCTGAAAAATTGATGCTTTTGAATTGTGGTGTTGGAGAAGACTCTTGAGAGTCCCTTGGATAGCAAGGAGATCCAACTCATGCATCCTAAAAGAAATCAGTCCTGAATATTCATTGGAACGACTGTTGGTGAAGCTGAAACTCCAATACTTTGGCCATCTGATGCACAGAAGTGATTCATTGGAAAAGACCGTGATACTGTGAAAGATTTAAGGCAAGAGAAGGGGACATGAGTTTGAGCAAGCTCCTGGTGTTGGTGATGGACAGGGAAGCCAGTGTGCTGTAGTCCTTGGGTTTCAAAGAGTCAGACACAACAGAGTGCCTGAACTGACTGACTGACTGACTTGTAAATACCATTTGGTTTCCCTGGTGGCTCAGAAGGTAAAGCATCTGCCTGCAATTTGGGAGACCTGAGTTTAATCCCTGGGTTGGAGAAAGAAATGGCAACCTACTCCAGTACTCTTAACTGGAAAATCCCATGGAAGGAGGACTGGAGTAGGCTACAGTCCCTGTGTTTGCAAAGAGTTAAACACAACTGAGTATAACACAACTGAGTCTTCACTCTCACTTTCTTTTTGGTAAAATATTATTTCATCAGGACAATGAACTAGGCAGCTGTTTCATATGCAATGCTGAGTAGAAATTTTGTAAATTAGAGAATATAATTTATTCTTTCACCTGGCAATGCACTACTTGAACAACAGCTTTCTTTAAAAACTTAAATTCAAGCAAGTACATTTAATAGTGTAAAGCATAAAATCTCTTAATCCAATATATCATAACAGAAAATGTGTAGGTCTAGTCAAAGGCAAATTAAGGGATCCATTCTGGAGAATGAAAATAAAAAGTGAGGCCGATGGAAAAAACATAGCAGTCCCTGTAGTCTGAGAGAGTTGGTATCTGCTATAGAATTTTCTGCTACCTTCCCAAGGGTTGTCAGTTAGGAGAGCTCAGAGTCAGAAATAGGTGCCTCAGTCCTGGCTTTAACACTGCATAGCTATGGGACTTTATCTCTCTGGTCTGCTTAAGCCTTCATAAAATAGGTGCTCGGGCAAAGAAATTCAGGAGAACTTTGTGGTCATTATATTGACTATATACAAATTAGGGGTCATAAGAAAGTGGATAGGATTGAAATTGACAGAGATGTAAAAATGCTTTAGGAGAATATTCACTTTCAGGAAAGAACTTGTAATAAGTTAAATTCCAAAAGAAACAACCAAATGAAGTTCATATAAACCAAATATTTATGTTTGCACTGCTTTGTTAAAAAAGCCATCACATGTACCTATGTATCTTGCTTTGGTATGCAATATCTCACAGTGTCTGTAAGAGTCCCAGTTTGCTGCTGCTGCTGCTAAGTCGCTTCAGTCGTGTCCGACTCTGTGCAACCCCATAGATGGCAGCCCACCAGGCTCCCCTGTTCCTGGGATTCTCCAGGCAAGAACACTGGAGTGGGTTGCCATTTCCTTCTCCAATGCATGAAAGTGAAAAGTGAAGGTGAAGTCAGTCAGTGGTTTCCTACTCTTAGCGACCCTATGGACTGCAGCCTACCAGGCTCCTCCGCCCATGGGATTTTCCAGGCAAGAGGACTGGAGTGGGGTGCCATTGCCTTCTCCAAGTCCCAGTTTACCAAGGTTTAAATAGTAAACACAAACATTACCAGTAACTGGAGATAAGTGATATCATTTATCTGGGAAAGCCACTTTAATCTAGGTTAAATTTAATGTTCAGTCCTGAAGCATTCTAAACAGGAATGTAATTAGACTTTGCAATCCTCTATAAGAGATCTGTACTTGAGGACAATTCCAGAATCTCTTTAGCTCAGTTTTTCATTCAGAAAGGATACAGAGGTATAAAAATCACACACTCTAAATTTAATTGCTGGTGGATGTTAATTCTTTTTTGTTTATTTTGCTTTGTTTTTGGAAAAATCAATAACATTTCTCAGAGGAATGTGTAAATTCATTCACTTAAACAGATCTTTAAAGGGCATGCATAGTAAACATGATATGCCAAAGAAGGTCAAAGACAGACTGTCAGAATAAGTTCAAATCATTGACCTTCCTGGGAATACTTTAAAAAATCATTTTCTGCATTTATCTTCCCTAAGTGAATTATTGATCAAATTCAGAAGACACTTTCAGGTAGTCTATGAGTCATATTATCCAACTCAGTGAGTAATTTATGTCTCATTGTAGTTATCATTCTCAAATACTATTAATTATACTAGATCTCATAGAGCCTGAGCTTTATTTTCCTTTTGACATACAACAATTTCTGGTGTATGACCTAAAGATTATATGTATGTACATACATACATACATATATATATATATATAGTACATATATATGTATGTGCTGCTGCTAAGTCGCTTCAGTTGTGTCCAACTCTGTGCAACCCCAGAGATGGCAACCCACCAGGCTCCCCCGTCCCTGTCCCTGGGATTCTCCAGGCAAGAACAATGGAATGGGTTGCCATTTCCTTCTCCAATGCATGAAAGTGAAAAGTGAAAGTGAAGTTGCTCAGTCATGCCCAACTCTTAGTGACCCCATGGACTGCAGCCTACCAGGCTCCTCCAATCATGGGATTTTCCAGGCAAGAATACTGGAGTGTGTTGCCATTGCCTTCTCCAGTATATGTATGTATATTACATGTATATTATATATGTATATACATATAATATATGTATATTATATGTATATATATATATAGCTCAGCTGTGTCCAACTCTTTGCAAACCTATGGACTATAGCCCACCAGGCTCCCCTGTCCATGGGATTTTTTCCAGCAAGAATACTGGAGTGGGTTGCTATTTTCTTTTCCAAGGGATCTTCCCGACCCAGGGATGGAACTCAGGTCTCCCACACTGCAGGCAGACTCCTTACCATTTGAGCCACCAGAGAATCCCATATATATATATGTATATATAGCACCATATGGTGCTAGTGGTAAAGAGGTAAAGAACCCACCGCCAATGCAGGAGACATGAGACAAGAGTTTGATCCCTGGATCAGGAAGATCCCCTGGAGAAGGAAATGGCAACCCATTCCAGTACTCTTGCCTGGAGAATCCCACGTACAGAAGAGCCCAGGAAATCCTATGGACAGAGTAAATCATCACCACAATAAGTCTAGTTAAGATCCATCATCAATTAAATAATTTTTTCTTGAGGTGGGAATTTTTAAGATCTTAGCAACTTTCAAATGCACAATACAGTATTCATTGTAATCATCACATTTTATATGCTTGACTTATGTATTGTATGACTACAAGTGTGTGTGTTTTGAACATCTTCACTCATTTTTCCCTACCCCATTCCTTTGGAACCATCAATTCATTCTCTGTCTCTGAGAGCCTGAGCTTTATGTGTATTTCTAAAATATAATTTTATATTTCATTATTTTAAAATATTTTGAGTATGCCATCGATAATGATATAGATAATTCTGGCTGTCCCTCAGGTAACAGTTATGTCCTGATGCAAGTCTCTATTCCTACAAGAGCCATGCAGCATTTCCATATTTACAAACCATAGACTTACACCCTGCATTTCAATGTTGCTTCTTCAAATTCGAAGTAAGCTATAGAAATGCATCTAATGACTGGCAATTTTTGTGTTGTTTTGGTGCAAAATTTCATTGTTTCTCAGATAGCATCATTTTGACACACCACGAAATCCAGCTTCTATTTACTGAAGAAAACAATTTGACTGCAGTCTTTAAAACATACAACTCATGGTTTCTGTGTTGACAGAAAATCATATTAGATGCAGCTAGCACATGCTAAAATATCATTTCTATTTTTCTACCTGTGTCATTTAGCATTAGAGGAGGAAACACTTTTTTCTTAGACCTAAATAGGAAAGTTTTTTTTTTTTCCTTTTCGCCTTACAAAATCAGCACAATTAAATAATAGAAATATACATTAATAATCTAAGTGAAGCTGCTTTACATTTAATCATATCACATTTTGAAAAAAAAAATGTACCTGTAAATAAATAACAAATTGACTAATAGCATCAATTATTAAAACATACTGTGAATTAGATATCATACCTAGATATATTATGTATTATACATTGATAACTCTTGGTGACCCCATGGACTATAGTCCACCAGGCTCACCCATCCATGGGATTTTCCAGCCAAGAACACTGGAGTTGATTGCCATTTCCTTCTCCCATCCACCATAAATAGTTTCAAAAGAGTACACTTAATGTATGGAAGAGTTATTATGTTTTTGTAAACCAATTTAAACTCCCAATGTTGATGTATGGCAAAACCAATACAATATTGTAAAGTAATTAGCCTCTAATCAAAATAAATAAATTTAAATAAAAATAAATAAAAATAAACTCCTAATTGCTTATCAGAAAAACAATAGATAGAAAAGTCAAATGGATGAAGAAAAATAAAGAATGAAAATACCCTAAAAATATTTATATCCCATTGAATGTTTTAAAACATTTTTGAACTTTTGGAGATTTTAAAAGAGTTTCACAATGTCCCCAAACATTGTGAGACATTACTTTGCTGACAAAGGTCCATCTAGTCAAAGCTACAGTTTTTTCCAGTAGTCATGCATGGATGTGAGAGTTGGACCATAACGAAAGCTGAGTGCCAAAGGACTGATACTTTTGAACTGTGGTGATAGAGAAGCCTCTTGAGAGTCCCTTGGATTGCAAGGAGACCCAACCAGACAATTCTAAAGGAAGTCAATCCTGAATAGTCATTGGAAGGGTTGATGCTGAAGCTGAAACTCCAATACTTTGGCCAACTGATGCAAAGAACTAACTTATTGGAAAAGACCCCGATGCTGGGAAAGATTGAAGGCTGGAGGAGAAGGGGACGACAGAGGATGAGATGGTTGAATGGCATCACCAACTGGATGGACAGGAGTTTGAGCAATCCCGGGAGTTGGTGATGGACAGGGAAGTCTAGCCTGCTGCGGTCCACTGGGTATCAAAAGGTTTACGTGACTGAGTGACTGAACTGAACTGTAGCACAGGCAGTTTATGCAGTATCCTTATTCCTCTTATTCTCAGTTATTAGTAAACATGGAAACTATGAGACTCTCAGTAGATGGATACTATACTTGCTTATTTTAAGTGTTAGAAATTTTTCCTCATATAATTTTCTATGAGATGAAGGTACAAAGATATCTCAAAGGAGTTTAAAGAATGTTTTCTCTATCAATTACAAATATGTGGGCAGTGGAATGACTCTTCTTGTTTTTCACTAGAGACAAACTCTCCCAAAATTTAACAAGTTCTTAACCCATGTTAGAGCCAGAATCTTCCCAGATCAAATACTTCCAGTTTGTAAACATACAAGACACAGAACCTACATACTTAAGAACAGGAGAGTCTAAGACATCTGAGACTAAGTCATTGGGAACTACATGGGGATATAGTACAATGCAGGACACCTTTGAATATAATAAGCATATAGCTGTATTCCAAAGTCTGGAAACTTTCTTGTAGAATTTAAAGAACTCAAACTCTTTCTCTAGGCAAAATATCTTATTAAGTAAAATTTAATTATTATGCATCCTGTTTGTAAAATTCAACCTAATTTTTAAAAATTCCACAAATCACCGTGAAAATTGGCAATATTTTAACATGGATTTTACATTAAGTAATATGATTGCATCTGTATTGAAATTCCTCATGAATCCTATGAGATGTAGTGGTTTGGGACTGTGATGACTGCAGATAACTTCAAATCAGTAAACAAATAATAATGGCATTATAAGATGCATGTTTGTGTCTATATTGAGTGAGGAGAAATCAAATGTGCCAATATATTAATATTAATATTGACAAATATATGTTTCAACAATTTTTGAGGGAAAAAGTGCAAAGATGAATATGGTTACTTCACTTTTCTGAAAGTTTATTAGTTTTTTTTAATTCAAAATGATCCTTTTTTTATTGCAGTTGTATTAGCTTGTAGTGTACAGTTAAATGATTCTATTATCCATATATGTATATGTTTATATATATATATAATTATTTTAATAGATTAGTCAAAGCCAATTCATGCTTCTAAAGAATATAAATTTACTTTTTCCAATAGTTTTGAACAAAACTAAAATAACAAATAACAATTTCATAAAAATTTATAGTTCTGTTTTCATGTTATATTTTAGTTGATAAATTTGAGGTGTTAAAAGTGTTAATTCACTTCTTAAGCTAGACAGTATGCTTGGAACTAAAGATTTCTTTTTTATCATCCTAGTTGCAAGAAAAATCCCACTTGTCTCTTTTAAAGGTTGGAATAAATGGACTTTTTCCAGCCTAGCCATAATCTATTGACTGAAAACATGGCAAACTATTATCTATCTTGTCATATAAAAATAATGACATCATGCTAAAAGAAAGTGATTTGACTTGATAAAGAATAATCAGTCATACTCAATTAAAGTTGAAAGATAGTTATCTTATTTGCAATGTGAAGGATAGTAACCTTACAGTAAATTAAAGCCAACATTTCCTGCTTAATCCCATTGTAAACCTAATTACATTTTAAAATCTAATACTAGTTCAATGGCAAATGAATTCAATAAACACTTGATATGGTTAAGTTTTCTTCCTTAAACCACTTTATTTAAAATTCTAATTTTATTGAGATAAAAATACTAATATTAGGAGATTGAATTCTGCTATCTATTCCTTTATCATTTTAAATATGTATTAAATGTTTACAATTTGTCAAGTCCATGCTGGTCTCTGGGGTCTGAACATAAAATAGACTTACTGATTTTAAGTTGCTCTCAGACACAAATGAAATATAGTTGTCTATGTGACTTCTGTTGATTTCTAGTTTTGTTCTTTATTTTTTTTCATTCATTCATTCATTTATTTATTTGCACAGTTCATTGTAAGGTATATTTGAAAAGAGTTGAGGCCTCAATAATAGTGGGAAGAGAAATAATATTCTTATTAAATCCATAGTGAATAATAACTTTATTTGTCAAGGCAAATTATTTGGGGATATTTTATGTAAAATAATGGGAACATAAAAATACATTATGTTATTTTTTGTAATCTGCTTATTGGTTTCCTCTAGAAGCTACTCCACATTAAAGGTCAGGAGGGGTGGCCATGAGGGGATACCCCTCGTCCAAGGTAAGGAACAACGGCTGAGATTTGCTGGAGGACCCGTGAAGAGATACCCCACATCCAGTTAAGAGAAACCCAAGTAAGATGGTAAGTGTTGTGAGAGGGCATCAGAGGGCAGACACACTGAAATCACAATCACAGAAAACTGGCCAATCTTATAACATGGACCACAGCCTTGTCTAACTCAATGAAATTAAGCCATGCCGTGTGGGGCCACCCAAGATGGATGGGTCATGGTGGAGAGGTCTGAAAGAATGTGGTCGACGGGAGAAGGGAATGGCAAACCACTTCAGTATTTTTGCCTTGAGAACCCCATGAACAGTATGAAAATACAACATGATAGGATACTGAAAGAGGAACTCCCCAGGTCGGTAGGTGCCCAATATGCTACTGGAGGTCAGTGGAGAAATAACTCCAGAAAGAATGAAGGGATGGAGCCAAAGCAAAAAGAATACCCAGCTGTGGATGTGACCGGTGATAGAAGGAAGATCTGATGCTGTAAAGAGCAATATTGCATAGGAACCTGGAATGTCAGGACAATGAATCAAGGCAAATTGGAAGTGGTCAAACAGGAGATGACAAGAGTGAACATTGACATTCTGGGAATCAGCAAACTAAAATGGGTGAATTTAACTCATATGACCATTGTATCTACTATTGCAGGCAGGAATCCCTTAGAAGAAATGGAGTAGCCATCATGGTCAACAAAAGAGTCTGAAATGCAGTACTTGGATGCAATCTCAAAAATGACAGAATGATCTCTGTTCATTTCCAAGGCAAACCATTCAATATCATGGCAATCCAAGGCTATTCCCCAAAGAGTAATGCTGAAGAAGCTGAAATTGAATGGTTCCATGAAGACCTACAAGACATCTTAGAACTAACACCCAAAAAAGATGTCCTTTACATTATAGGGGACTGGAATGCAAAAGTAGGAAATCAAGAAACACCAGGAGTAAAAGGCAAATTTGGCCTTGGAGTACAAAATGAAGCAGGGGAAAGGCTAAAAGAGTTTTTCCAAGAGAACACACTGGTCATAGCAAACACCCTCTTCCAACAACACAAGAGAAGACTCTCCACATGGACATCACCAGATGGTCAATACCGAAATCAGACTGATTATATTCTTTGCAGCCAAAGATGGAGAAGCTCTATACAGTCAGCAAAAACAAGACCAGGAGCTGACTGTGGCTCAGACCATGAACTCCTTATTGCCAAATTCAGACTTAAATTGAATAAACTAGGGAAAAACACTAGACCATTCAGGTATGACCTAAACCATATCCTTTATGATTATACAGTGGAAATGAGAAATAGATTTAAGGGACCTGATGTGATAGACAGAGTGCCTGAAGAACTATGCGTGGAGGTTCGTGACATTGTACAGGAGACAGGGATCAAGACCATCCCCATGGAAAAGAAATGCAAAAGAGCAAGATGGCTGTCTGAGCAGGCCTTACAAACAGCTATGAAAAGAAGAGAAGCGAAAAGCAAAGGAGAAAAGGAAAGATATTAGCATCTGAATGCAGATCTCCAAAGAGATAAGAGGATATAAGAAGAGATAAGAGATGATAAGAGATAAGAAGAGATAAGAAAGCCTTCCTCAGTGGTCAATGCAAATAAATAGAGTAAAACAACAGAATGGGAAAGACTAGAGATCTCCTCAAGAAAATTAGAGATACCAAGGGAATATTTCATGCAAAGATAGGCTCGATACAGAACACAAATGGTATGGAGCTAACAGAAGGAGAAGATATTAAGAGGTAGCAAGAATGCACAGAAGAACTGTACAAAAAAGATCTTCACAACCCAGATAATCACAATGGTGTGATCACTCACCAAGAGCCAGACATCCTGGAATGTGAAGTCAAGTGGGCCTTAGAAAGCATCACTATGAACAAAGCTAGTGGAGGTGATGGCATTCCAGTTGAGCTATTTCAAATCCTGAAAGATGATGCTGTGAAAGTGCTGCACTCAGTATGCCAGCAAATTTGGAAAACTCAGCAGTGGCCACAGGACTAGAAAAGGTCAGTTTTCATTCCAATCCCAAAGAAAGGCAATGCCAAAGAATGCTCAAACTACCATACACTTGCACTCATTTCACACGCTAGTAAAGTAATGCTCAAAATTCTCCAAGCCAGGCTTCAGCAATATGTGAACCGTGAACTTCCAGATGTTCAAACTGGTTTTAGAAAAGGCAGAGGAACCAGAGATCAAATTGCCAACATCTGCTGAATCATTGAGAAAGCAAGAGAGTTCCAGAAATACATCTATTTCTGCTTTATTGACTATGTCAAAGCCTTTGACTGTGTGGATCACAATAAACTGTGGCAAATTCTGAAGGAGATGGGAATACCAGACCACCTGACCTGCCTCTTGAGAAATCTGTATGCAGGTCAGGAAGCAACAGTTAGAACTGGACATGGAACAACAGACTGGTTCCAAATAGGAACAGGAGTATGTCAAGGCTGTATATTGTCACCCTTCTTATTTAACTTCTATGTAGAGTACATCATGAGAAATGCTGGACTGGAAGAAGCACAATATGGAATGAAGATTGCCAGGAGAAATATCAATTACCCCAGATATGCAGATGACACCACCCTTATGGCATAAAGTGAAGAAGAACTAAAGAGCCTCTTGATGAAAGTGAAAGAGGAGAGTAAAAAAAGTTGGCTTAAAGCTCAACATTCAGAAAACTAAGATCATGGATCTGGTCCTATCACTTCATGGCAAATAGATGGGGAAATGGTGTCAGATTTTATTTTGGGGGGCTCCAAAATCACTGCAGATGTTGATTGCAGCCATGAAATTAAAAAACACTTAATCCTTGGAAGGAAAGTTATGACCAACCTAGACAGTGTATAAAAAAGCACAATTATTATTTTGCTAACAGAGGTCCGTCTAGTCAAGGCTATGGTTTTTCCAGTGGTCATGTATGGATGTGAGAGTTGAACTGTGAAGAAAGCTGAGCGTGGAAGAATTGATGCTTTTGAACTGTGGTGTTGGAGAAGACTCTTGAGAGTCCTTGGACTGCAAGGAGGTCCAACCAGTCCATTCTGAAGGAGATCAGCCCTGGGGTTTCTTTGGAAGGAATGATGCTAAAGCTGAAACTCCAGTACTTTGGCCACCTCATGCGAAGAGTTGACTCATTGGAAAAGACTCTGATGCTGGGAGAAATTGGGGGCAGGAATGGAAGGAGACAACAAAGGATGAGATAGCTTGATGGCATCACCAACTCGATGGACATGAGTTTGTGTAAACTCCAGGAGTTGGTGATGGACAGGGAGGCCTGGTGTGCTGCGATTTGCAAAGAGTCGGACATGACTGAGAAACTGGACTTAACTGAACTGAATTGAATGTAAATAAATTATGTTTAATTTTTAAGCTGTTAAAAAGTTCACTAATATATTTTTTGAAAGATATAAAGATGCTTCCAAAAGTGTTTAAGGAATGGTTTTGTTAGTAGAAAAGTGATTACAAATAAATCCAATTACTTGTGTTGTTAAGACACTAATCTACAGCCCCACGGAGTATCTGAGTTTTTGCACAGATTTTTGTATTACAGTGTACTCTATTTGCTTATAGAGTCAGTATTTTAAAAAATAAATGTATATTCCTTAGTTTTTTTTTCCATTGAAAAAGACTTCACTTAGCATTTCAATGTAGGAAAATGTCTGAAATAAAGATCAGTAAAGCTTAATTCTTAAAACTGAATTATTTTTGGTTTTTCTTGGTTTCATATGCATTTTTTTCAAAATATAATAGCCTCAGAGCTGATTTTTTTTGAAATAAAACTTCTGATATTGACTTTGTCTTTCCATTAAAAAATCAGATTATTTAAAATAGTAGTTGTCAATTTTTTATTATTTTGGTGTGCATAATTGCTTCATTAAAACAATCAGCTCATTTTAATAAAGTTATACCAATGTATCTTTCTGCACAATTGACTACTATGAAATTTAAGTTTTTCATTTTGCTATTGATAAAGTTATCAATGTCTAAATATAAGGGAGCTTAGAACATTAATAAAGTTTTATAAAACAGGAAATTACTGAATGTGGAATAGAGTAAACTTATGTTCTACAATGAAATAGCTTTCATTTTTTAATCTTTTAACTTTTTTTCTTTAATACCATTGATATTCACAGTTTGCATTTACTTTTGTTTCTGTCACAATATATTGGAGAGTTAAATGGAGCATATTTATTGGACATATTATAAAAATTAACCCTTTTAAATAATACACCACACAATACACTCAGGGGATTTCAAATGATGTATGAATTGACAGTGTTATTGCTAATGGATATCAAGATTATTTTGATGTTTCTGAAGAAGCATATGGAATTTCACCAATAATATCTTATATTGTCCATCTTATGACAACATTTGCAAAAGTGAACAGTATTTTTAAAATTTAAGAGGAACTATTTCTGGAAAAAAAGATCAGGAATCCTCAGAGGATCTATTAGCCACTTGCCATTTCTATGTGATTCTGCTGGAGCTTATTTCACAGACACCCTTGTACTTTTGCTCAACTAATCACAGTGTTCACCAGCCATGGACAAAAGACAGCCTTGCGAGCCAAAGGCAAGCTATTGGCTGATGTAGAGGTTGGCCCAGTGGTCAGATGCCAGTTCTTAAGAAAGATGCTCTAAAGTAAGAAGTAATCCATTTTTCATTGTGAGGGTGTGTCAACGTGACACACAAACAACAAAGCTGGTAGGAAGAGCATAAACCAAGATGCACAATGTAGAAACTGCAACCAGCAGAAACCCTAGCTTAAGTCTGAAGCAACAAAAGAAGTAGAGAGTCAGAGAAAAGGGAATCCGAATCCATAGCAGAATAAAGAAAAGAGAAATGTTGTGGCATATTTGGGATTTTTACTGTAGCCTGAAGTAAAGTAATTGCACTCTATTCTGATTTTGCAACTGACTGAGCCAATTTTTTGTGCTTTCTTGCTTTTCTGGGTATCTTTACAATAACACTTTGTCACCTGAACAAATCTGATTGTCTCCTCATTTCTTTCAAACTTACAGCCAAAAAACGTATATTCACCTCAAAAGCTGTTTGAGAAAAGCATTCTATACTAAATACAGTATGTAGCTAGTCCATGCTGACCAGTACAGAAAAAAGGCATACATATTAATATTTTATGAAAAATATGATAATCTTGAGGTTTGGGAAAAAACAAACAAACAAAAAGTCACTGTGTTAGAAAATAGTACAAGATGCTAAAATGTAAATACCACAGAAGCCTAAAGAGGATTTTTTTTAAGTTTATTTACTGTATGATATTTTCAAGGCTAGAATATGGGAAGTTAATAGTGTTTTCTGGAGATATTTTCATGGAATTCAGTACATATAAAAAATCAATGTAAACTGGTTTTCAAGCCAGTGAGATCCTTTTAGATTGGTAGCATTTTCAATACAGTTACACTGCAGAGCACAGAGTATCACTTATTTATAAAGATGGGTCTCTCTCTCTCTCTTATAAAATGGAACATTATAATATATCTTGTCCAGAATCCGATTTTGGAGATTTGAGGCCAAATTCGTCTTTTGTGGATAGCTATTAAAAAAAATTATTAAAAAAAAATGCAAGTCATTTGAGAAATGTGGTGATACTTGAAGTGAGAGGGATAAAAAGAAAATTAAATGCTTAGCTCTAATTAGAATTTCCGTCAGTGCTTCTAACCATTAGTAACCTGATGCTGCCATTTGATTTCCTCTTGGATTTGACCAGCTCAGAATTACATCTTAAAGGAACAGAAGCATGGAACTATAGAGAACAGAGGAGACTGGGACATTGTGTAGAGACTATAAAAAGATGTGCTGATTGTCCAGGAATGTACTGTCTTTGTAGGTTTTAAAAAAGAAACCTACAAGATTATTTAAGGTTAGAAATAATGGCCAATATTCACAGATGTGAATTTTTTTTTTTAAAAAAAGATGTGTGTGTGTGTACATGTGTGTGCTGTTATTTGTAATATCCAAATTTGAGTGAAATTCCCCTGAAATACCTTCTGGGGAACACTTTCCTTGTTTTGAGTCCATTTGCTTTGAGTGAATCTCCAACACTGGTTCTTGTATACATTGAGGATATGAACTGTGTTTCCAGATCATGAAGAAGCATGTCTGGGTAATAAGTATTACCATTAATATTATATACAGCATATTTCATCACACGTTAAGCATTTTAAAGAGGACTTTATACTTTGAGGAAGTCATTCCTGTGTATGGTTAACATTATGAAATTTAGTTTTTCTTTGGAAATATCCAAAATATTTCTTTTTACACTTTTTGCAGTGATGAATTCTCATGGGAATGCTGGGGTTACATTTTGACAACCAGTTTCTTTTACATGGTCTGTCACATAGTTCTATGTAGATCCAAGAGTATCTTAGCCTTTGTTGTCTGGAGTTGATATAACTGAACACATTTTAAATTCTTCTACTTATAAAAACATAAAAATTAATGCACACCTCTGTTGATGCTGATGTTCTAATGCTGAGAATCATTAAGATCCTTATAAATGAGATAAGGGTTTATATTTTTTTATTATGAGGAGATTGATGCAGGAGCATCAAAAAAGCATTTTCCTCAATTTTCTGCCTCTATTTCTCTAAAAACTTTGACTTTGCTTACATTCCGAGGACACAGGAAAGTTACTCTCTGTTTAATGGACATTTTTGGCAAGAATGAAAGGTTTCCACATAAGGAAAACTATTTTCTATGAGAGCAAGAGGACCTAGATATTAGCAAAACTCTTTGGGTCTGAGGTTAGATTTATCTTTGAAGTTCCAAAAGAATCTGAGAGGAAATAAATATAAAGCTATTGCAACTTCATTTTTCCAAGATGGCTTTGATATGCCATGTTTGATGTCTTTCAGGGGAAAAAAAAATTCTTCTTTACTTTCACAGGTCTTGCTAAAAATGCCTTAGAATCCAAAAGTCAGAACCCACCATTAGTAGTTAATTCACAATCCCATTGCTCTTTCTTCTCTTAGTCTCAACACCTTATTCAACAAGTGGGTGCTCAGTTCAATTTTTACGATGATTATTGTTCAAGGTACAATTGGAATTTTTTAGATATTAGCAGTCAATGTTTACTCCCCAATGGAATTAGACCTCATAATGGTGTGGGTTAGGGGACACATTATAGAACCACTGCTAGAGTTGCTTGGTCAAGAAGAGGTTTCATTTTTCCCACAAAATATGAGCCTGTAAGTAGGTAGTCTAAAATTTATGCAGTTGTCCCATTATCACAAAAGGGATGCAATTTCCTGCTTTCTTTTCACTTTGCCTTCTTCAAGCTCTGGCTTTTACCCTCATGCTCACATTATTGCTGCTGTGCCACAGACCTCACATATATGTTCCAGGCAGGAGGAAAAAAATGAATATCAAAAAGTCATGGGCAATTAAGAATTTTAATTTTTTTAGAACAATAATTTTTCTGTAATCTCCATCTAGCAAAATGTTGTAAATTTTATTATCCAGAGCAGACAGTCAGGCTACTCACCCCTAATTTTACAGAAACCCAACAAATTGAATCTTTACCAAGGCACATTGCCTTGTGTGTGTGTGTGTGTGTAGTAATACTATTTTTTTTATTTAAAATGCAATCTGAGCAACATGAGTTTACCTAGAGAAGAATAGGCCAGCCAGCTTGGCATAGCAGCCTCTCTAATGGAACAGAAGCAAGAGTACTATACACATTAAGGCTTTGTAGAGAATATTGGGAGGTGAATGATGGGAAAGATTGTTATCTTATCAGTATAGTCTATATATGCAGTTCATTAAATTGTTATTGTATTACATGCTCACCCAAAGCAACTTTGATCCAGATAGAATTATACCTACAAAATTAAGTTAGTGTGTGTTAATTGCTCAGTTATGTCTGACTCTGACACTCCATGGACTGTAGCACATCAGGCTCCTCTGCCCATGGAATTCTGCAGGCAAGAATACCAGGGTGGGTTGCCATTGCCTTCTCCAGGAGATCTTTCAGACTCAGGGATCAAACGTGGGTTTCCTGCATTTCAGACAGATTCTATACTGTCTGAGCCACTGTGGCATACTTAGAGTTTTTTTTTTTTTTTTACTTTAGTGAATAATCAACACTTTATTTTTAAGAACTGAAATGATGCAACGAAGTCTCAAAATATTTATGCAATCAAGACAGAGACAAATAGTTGCATATAATAGAAGTCTAATAGGTTGGAATTTTTTTTTCATGAACTTTACCTGATGCAAATTCTGGATGAATGTCAGGGAATACCATAAAACATTCAATCTGTGTTTAATTATCTTTAATACCCAAGCAAGTACCATTTTCAATATCATCATGAAAATTTCTGATTTAATGACTCAAATGGTTTTGAATTTGATAACCTTATCCTCACTAATCAAATGGTCTGTTTATTTTTTACTTGAGTACATGTTCTTAATTTTTGCCTAGCTTATTTTTATTGAAAGAATTATAATCTCCATCCATTGTAATTCTTGTTCTGCATATGAAATATAATATGTATCTATTCATCAAACTATTTTTGACACTGTTAATGAAAATTCTAAGCAGTTAAGCAACTTTTTAGTAGCATACAGAACTGAATAGAAAGTTAAATATTTGACCATCTCTTACCTAAAATACCAAAGAAACACTTATGTTTTAAACCATTGGTGGCAAAAGGAAAAGATAATAGCTAAAAGGAAACTTAAATGTATTGTATTTCAGTGATGTGTTGGGATTACTGACCGAAAATCCTTAATTGATCATCTAAGTGGATTGTGGTCACTCTTTCGAGTTAAAGATTTAGGGAGTAAATTAGGTTTCTTCTACTAGAAATGCCTAATTCTGTCACAAGTAACCTTATCTTGCAATGTCAATGAAGTTTCTTTTTTCTCCCTTTTTTCCCGTCCTTGGGAATTCTAGCTTGCCTCAGTCAGTTCAGTTCAGTCGCTCAGTCATGTCCGACTCTTTGCAACCCCATGAATTGCAGCACGCCAGGCCTCCCTGTCCATCACCAACTCCTGGAGTTCACTCAAACTCATGTCCATCGAGGCAGTGATGCCATCCAGCCATCTCATCCTCTGTCGTCCCCTTCTCCTCCTGCCCCCTATCCCTCCCAGCATCAGAGTCTTTTCCAATGAGTCAACTCTTCACATGAGGTGGCCAAAGTACTGGAGTTTCAGCTTTAGCATCATTCCTTCCAAAGAACACCCAGGACTGATCTCCTTTAGGATGGACTGGTTGGATCTCCTTGCAGTCCAGGGGACTGTCAAGAGTCTTCTCCTAGATTGTGGTAAATATTATTAGTCAATTTATAAATTTTAAGAGTGGAACATAGCCTGCCATGTTTAATCTAATTCATTTCTTGTTATGTGCTCAGTGAATGACTGCATATGTTAATCTGTTTTGAGACTTGTCAGTAACTTAGGATACAAATTGCTGGCAAAATAAAATGCAGGTTTTTAATAATGCTGCATCCCAGAGTTTCAATACTTGACAACAGCAGAAGAGAACATACAATTTATAAATTTATATAAAATAAATCAGTTCAGAAAGTCAGATATCTGTGTGACAAACAGTGATCCAGAAAAGCTGATAACATATATTGTCACTTAATAAATAATGCACTTTTTGAAAATATAGTAAATTTTATGGTCTAAGCTAATGTAAATCTCATGATCTCGGGAAGCTATAGGCCTCATACCTACAAGGTACTTCAGAATTTCAGAATGCATGAAGAAATTTCATTGTATGTGAATAAAATTGATACATTTTATCATAAAATGTAATTGATTGTTGATAACATAACCTTTTCTAGAAGAATGGATGGCATTGCCCATACTGCGGAAGAGGCCAGCAGCTACTTAAAATCAAATTTAGATATGCTGTCATTAGATTTAATAGGCCTTGTGATCATGCAAAAAAACAACAACAAAAAATTATCAGGCTATTCAGCTGCACTATTATGTCGATTATCAACTGAGGTTTTTTCGTGACTCATTAGTAAGGATCTTAGAGAGTAAGAATTTAGTCAGCTTTAATCAAAAGAAAGAATTTGTACATATTAAATGTACATTAAATGCTCATTATCAACAATTTAGTCTGAAATTCCTATTTGCGGAGAAGAAAACTCTTGGAAAAAATAGTTTAATTTTGATCATTTAACTCTCTTCTCCCCCAAATACACTTACAAAGATATCATTTGGTCTTCAAGAATATTTATTTAGTCATTTAGGAGCCTTCCCTCATGGCTTAGACTGTAAAGAATCTGCCTACAATATAGGAGACCTGGGTTTGATCCATGGTTTGGAAAGCTCCCTTGGAGAGGGGAATGACAACCAGTATTCTTGCCTGGAGAATTCTGTAGACAGAGGAGCCTGGAGAGCTACGGATCATGGGGTCACAAAGGGTTGGACACGACTGAATGACTAACACACACACACATTTAGTCACTTACCAGGACATCATTATTTACTAGGACAGTGCTTCAGTCAAATATGTTTGCATTTTGGTCTATGCAATAGTATCTTTTTGGCTGCAGTATTTCATTTTAGTTTGGTTATAGCGGTACAATTCTTAGAAGTTTAGTCACTTAGTGGTGGTTTAGTCGCTAAGTCATGTCCAGCTCTTTCCGACCCCATGGACTGTGCAGGCTCCTCTGTCCATGGGATTCTCCAGGCAAGAATACTGGAGTGGGTTGCCATTTCCTTCTTCATTAGTCACTTAGAAAAACAGTATAATAACATTTCAGTATCTCAAAAGATGTAGTATTCAGAACACGGACTCTGCATTAGTGTTGGTCATTCCTAGTTATCTCAAGTAGCCTGTTTGTCTCCAACGGTTATGTTCCTTTGGCTATCACATTTACTTCTCTCTTTCTTGTCCGTTATTCAATAGTCTTTGCCTCATATCCCACAATCTAAATGAGAATATACTAACTGTTGTGAGAAACAGAAAGTTCAGATATTCTTATAATTTGTATATTTTAAAGTATTCCTGTATAAATTGTCTCATTTTACTAAAAATAATCTAATGAATGCAGATAATATCTAAAATCACTTTTTCATTGTAAATTATCCAACCACATCATTAGGCATGAATAGAGCTGGGGCAAAAAATAAAACAACAACAAATGAACAACATTCCTTAACTCCCCCCACGCCCAAGAAAAAAATAAATAAAACCTCTGGTATTTTACATTTACATTACCTATTTACCAAATGAGAACGAAAGCAAGAACAAAAGCAAATGACAATATAGCTTACAATATAGTTGGGAAGTTAATGTCCACATGGAAAATTAGCTTTAACATTTTTTTTTCCAAATATTTCAAAATATATTCAAGCATTTTCTTTGGTGACACTAATCTGAGCATATACAAACAGTGTAATTAAACAAAAATGACTTATTGGGATTGGCCCATAATGCCATCTCTCCCACATTCACACATGCCACTTAGCACTCCATCATTTTGAAGTTGCTTGAGTTGCTCTAAATTTTATGTATGCGCTTTCCACTGTGCAGATTAAAGAATGTATCCATGGCAATCTCCTTCTGATTTCCTGCCTATAGATTTCAAATGACAAGGTAGAGCATTCTACTCTTAGCATCAGTGCTGTTGTTGCTATCAATGCTGAATTTCTACAAAAGATAAGCATTTTCACTGGCAAAATAATTCATGCTGCTGACTTGTTTTTGCTTCCTCATGGCCCCTGGGCTAGTCATTTCTCTTCTCTCCTTCCACACTTTATTGTAAATTGCTCACATGGAGTTAATCTGCACAGGAAGCTTTGATGATTCTTCCACTGCCAAGAGTTTCTCCACATGCTCTTGGCTTCCCCAGCCAAAACCCAAATGTCCTCTTCATCCTTTGCCCTCTGCTGCTGGTTTGCCGATTTAGTTTCTTCATTAGGAACAAATGTCCTTATTCTCCTGATCCCTACCAACCATCTACCCTTAAATTAAGTCAGTGTCCTTGATCAAAATGTTGTACATATCTTTCTTATTTGTAATTTAATTGCCACACACAAATCAAGAATATGTTACTATCAAGATCAGCACAACAAAATTAATAATACAAGAATGATAAAAATATAACCTTATATAAACAATAAGTACTGTGAGATCATAAGTAAAAGATTATCAATATGATCTAGACTAGAAAGCAGAAGTTCATGAATAAGGTGAAAGTTACCTTTACCACTGAGGAAAAACATATGAAGAAGTCAAAGTGAAAGTGTGAAGTCGCTCAGTCATGTCAGACTCTTTGTGACCCCATGGACTGTAGCCTGCCAGGCTCCTCCTTCCATGAGATTTTCCAGGCAAGAAAACTGGAGTGTATTGTCATTTTCTTCTCCAGGGTATCTTCCTGACCCAGGGACCGAACCCAGATCTCTTACATTTCAGGCATACTCTTTACCATCTGAGCCACCAGGGAATCCCATGAAGAGGTGAGGAAGCAATAAAAAGAGTAGTCTTGGAGAGAAGAGTGCAAGCGATTTTATTGCTTGATTATTTTGAATTAGCCCATGTTTTTAAATAATTATATTCAGATACATTTTGCATGGTAAAGAGACCAGTCTGAATGAATCAGAGTCTGCATGACAGATAATTGAATGGTTAGGTTGGAAATTTAGGACAGTGACAGTTTATAAAGTAATTATATGCCTATGTGAGAATTTGCTGACTCTTATATGTCACATATTGGAGAAACAAGAAGAAAAAGATATGCCCTTGAATATTTTTAGTCTAATGATAATAATAAAGAGTAAACTGTAATAGGCGAAAGAGAGTGTTAGGGAGTGGCATGAGGATTAGTACATGAGGATGAGAAGAAATTCACCAGGTAGAGAGAATATGGAAGGACATATAGGTAAAGAGAAGATCTGTGTTGGTAATAAAAACAGCAGTAGGCAAATTGAGTATGGAAGAATTTTTGAAAACCTGAAGAAAACTAATGTAGAGAACCAGCATGAGAACTGGTGAAAAGGAATTTTCTCCTTCATAATTTTTATTAAAATTTCACATATGTTATTCAATTATTCCAGAAGATTTTAAACATTTTGCAATGTTCTCCCACTTTAACTAGGAAACAGTGGTCTTCATTCTTGCATGGGCTCTTATTTGAACACATAATATACTAAGAAAATTCAAGCTATGCAACTCAAGCCCAAAATCATGTACCCATTTATACAACTTTCAAGCTATAGAACATTCTGGAAATATGAACAGTACAAAGTCATCATTTCATTGCAGTATCTTTGTAAACACTTGAGATGTAAATGTTCCAGCTATTTTCTGTTCTTTCCATATTTTCACAGAAAGATAAGAATTGGGAAAAGGAACAGGTTGGAAGTGGTATTCTTTCAAGATAATCCTGTTCTCTAGTCTCTGCTCCAACTGGTAATCAAATAATTACAGAGAGTAATTGGAAGGACAATCTAAGTCTTTATCTATCCACAACCTCCAGACTATACAAAGCTATACTCTCCTTCCCCTGGTCTTCTGTGACTTTACTCTTATGTAAAGCCACTGTCATCTCTGACTCTGTTTGCTTTGCCTTCATCCACTCATGAGCTACTATTCATGTAAATGTCTTGTTTTGTTTCTTTTATTGAGAGACTGATGGAAAATTATACTTATAATTTAATCTACTTTCATTTTCATTTAAAAAGCAAAGAAATTTTATGTGTTGGAGAGAACCTATTAAAATTCTCCAAAACATGTAATAGCATATGGTAATTGAATCTTAAAAATACAGCCACTTATCCTTTACCTTGCAAATGCAGACACTTGTCTGTACATTTCTGAGTGTGAAATATTTTCATCTGCATAATGCAGATAGTCACTTCCACATCATACAGCAGCCTCTACATAATCTCATTAAGGTTTAAATAAAAATATAAATATACATACATATATGTGTGTGTATTTGTATGTGTACATGTAGTAATTATATGAATATTACCTTATATTTGTAGATAGTCTACTCTGTGTTTGGCTGAATTGGAAAACATTTATTGAGTGAAAAGAAAAGGAGCAAGGATTAGGCATGGAAAGTCTAAGGACCATTCCTCAAGCCTGACGTTTGTAAAGGAGAGGCAGAAGGAAAGTGGTTTTGTTAGGAAAGGCCTCAAATTATATTAAGAGTTCAACTCTGAGAATGTCCCTAAGTAGAAAGGGGTGCTGCTATGAAGATATTTCTACCTTAGAAAGAGATAGTCAGACCACAATAAATCATCATTCTCAGGACTGACGCTGCCTTTAAAGACCTCAGTTAACAGACTGTAGTGGATCCTGAGGGCACTTCAGCTAGAGCGACTCAGCTAACCACATACCTTGCAGAATGTTCTCTCTTGAAATGGGATACTTTTCCCTGGGTGCCAATTACATAGAGAATGAAATCAAGAATTATAAATAGAATTTATGTTATCATTATTCAATAGTCTCTCCTGAACTGACAGACAATATTTAAAACTTCCAGTTTCATGGAATACTTTGAAAACATGGCAGACTTTTAAAGTGTTCTTTAATGTCCATCTTTGCTCAGCATTTAAGGAGTGGCTCTCAGAACTGTATGAACACAAATCTGCTTAGTTCTACCCTTCACCTGCCTAATATCCTTCAACTATGGATCTTGTGATCAGGTTACACTTCAGTAGAGATCCATTCTAAATTCCCTTTTAATAAAACATTACACATATTTCAGTATGATAAAAATGGTATATTCAGAGAGGCTATGTGCCCTACATGTGCTGAAATTTTATTTTTAGTTGCATACCTGCAGAGTATTAATGTGTGTAAAATTATGCTTCCTCATATATGCCACTGAATTCTAATTCCTCATAATCTATCACATTCAGGGGGTAACTAGTTAAATGTTAGCTACAAAAGTATATAAAGCAACTGGCAAGACAGTAGGCCTAAAGGGGCACTAAAACTCTTAGCCTTGTAAAGAAGAAAGGAGGATAGAGAGAATTGCTGATTCATAAAGGAAAAACTTCCTGAAGAGTTGATGCTTAGGTTAAGCTTCCCTCCTAGGCAGCACTAATTTGGCTGACAGATATCAAACCATAGATAATTTAAGCTGACACTGACCTTACTGGCATTACCTGCAAAATAATATCATACAAATTTTTCTCAAATAATCATTCCAATGCACTATACACAGAAAAGCTGTCTGTCAACAAAGCCAGGGATATTTGATTTCCCTTCAGTTAAAATTCACCAATCTTTTGCTTTAGAGAAGAAAAAATATCAGCTATTCTCTCCAAGTTTTACAACTTTTACTTTGTAGGGAAGAATTAAAGGCTCAATGGAAAACCATACCTTGATTATATGGGAGCTATCTTTACAATTATGTAAATTGTAGATAAAGAGCTAAAGAAAGAAGAGAAGTGAAAAACAAAGGAGAAAGGGGAAGGTATATTCAACTAAATGCAGATTTCCTAGGAACAGCACGCAGAGACAAGAAGGCCTTCTTCAATGAAAAATGTATAAAACTAGAAGAAAACAACAGAAGGGGAAAGATTAGAGATCACTTCAAGAAAATTGGAAATATCAAGGGAACATTTGGCCCAAAGATGGGCAAAATAAAGAACATAAACTGTAGAGACCCAGTAAATGCTACAGGGATCAAGAAGAGATGAAAAGAATACATGGAAGAACTGTATTAAAAAGATCCAGATGAACTGGATGACTACAGTGATGTGGTCAGCTACCCAGAGCCAGACATTCTGGAGGGCAAAGTCAAGTGTGCCTTAGGAAGCACTGCTGTTAATAAAGCTAGTGGATGTGACAGAATTCCAGTAGAACCATTCAAAACCCTAAAGGATGATGCCATCAAGGTGATGCATTCAATATATCAGCAAATCTGGAAAGCCAGGCAGTGGCCACAGGTCTGGAAAAAGGCAATTATCATCCCAATTCCTAAGAAGGGTAGTACCAAGAATGTGCTAATCACCAAATGATTGCACTCATCTCCCATGCTAGTAAGATCATGCCTTAAAATCTTGCATGCTACTCATCAGCATTATGTGAACCAAGAACTTCCAGATTGTTCAAACTGGATTTATAAAAGGAAGAGGAACCAGAGATCAAATAGCTAACATTAGCTGGATTATAGAGAAAGCCAGGGTTCCAGAAAAAAAACATCTTTCTCTGTTTCATTGACTACACCAAAACCTTTGACTGTGTGGATCATAATAAACTGTGGAAAGTGCTTAAAGAGATGGGAATACTAGACCAACTTACCTGTCTTCAGAGAAATCTATATGTAAGTCAAGAAGCCACAGTTAGAACCCTGTATGGAACAACTGATTGGTTCAGGATTGAGAAAGGAGTACGACAGGGCTGTCTGCTGTCACCATGTTTGTTTAATCTATACACTAAGCACATCATTGGAGAAGGAAATGGCAACCCACTCCAGTGTTCTTGCCTGGAGAATCTCAGGGACGGGGGAGCCTGGTGGGCTGCCGTCTATGGGGCTGCACAGAGTCAGACACAACTGAAGTGACTTAGCAGCAGCAGCAGCAGCAGCAAGCACGTCATAAGAAATGCCAGGTTGGATGAGTTATAAGCTGGAATCAAGATAGGTGGGAGACACATCAACAACCTCAGATATACAGATGATACCACTCTAATAGCAGAGAGCAAAGAGGAAATAAAGAGCCTCTTGATGAGCTTGAAGGAAGAGAGTGAAAAAAATGGCTTAAAACTAAATAAAATAAAACAAACAAACAAACAAAAAAAAACACAAAAACCCTAAAATCATGGCCCCTGGCTCCATTACTTCAAAGCTACTAGAGGGGGAAAATGTGGAAATAGTGACAGATTTCACATGTTCAAGCTGTTTCAACAACTTCCAGATGTTAAAGCTAATTTTTAAAAAAGGCAGAGTAACGAGCAGAGGATCCAGAGATCAAATTACTAACATCTGCTGGATCATTTAAAAAGCAAGAGAGTTCCAGAAAAGCATCTGTTTCTGCTTTATTGATTACATCTAAGCCTTTGACTGTGTGAATCACAGCAAACTGTGGGAAATTTTTAAAGAGATTGGAATACCAGACCACCTGACCTGTCTCTTGAGAAATCTGTATGCAGGTCAAGAAGCAACAGTTAGAACTGGACATGGAACAACAGACTGGTTCCAAATAGGGAAAGGAGTACATCAAGGCTGATATATATATCACCATGCTTATTTAACTTCTACACAGAGTACATCATGAGAAATACTGGGCTGGATGAAACACAAGATGGAATCAAGATTGCCAGGAGAAATATCAATAACCTCAGATATGCAGATGACCTCACCCTTATGTCAGAAAGTGAAGAAGAACTAAAGAACCTCTTGATGAAAGTGAAAGGGGAGAGTGAAAAAATTGGATTAAACCTCAACCTTCAGAAAACTAAGATCATGTAGTGTCTGGTCCCATCACTTCATGGCAAATAGATGG
This sequence comes from Bos indicus, assembly GCF_029378745.1. Taxonomy (NCBI): domain Eukaryota; kingdom Metazoa; phylum Chordata; class Mammalia; order Artiodactyla; family Bovidae; genus Bos; species Bos indicus. Next base: position 8,104,630 of record NC_091771.1, read on the forward strand.
GGAAACAGTGGAAACAGTGACAGACTGTTTTGGGGCTCCAAAATCACTGCAGATTGTGACTGCAGCCATGAAATTAAGAGATGCTTGGAAGAAAAGTTATCACCAACCTAGACAGCATATTAAAAAGCAGAGACATAACTTTGCCAACATAGGTCTGTCTAGTCAAGGCTAGGTTTTCCCAGTAGTCATGTACAGATTTGAGAGTTGGACCATAAAGAAATCTGAGCACCAAAGAATTGATGCTTTCCAACTGTGGTGTTGGAGAAGACTCTTGAGAGTCCCTTGGACTGCAAAGAGATCCAAGCAGTCCATCCTAAAGGAAATCAGCCCTGAATATTCATTGGAAGGACTGATGTTGAAGCTGAAACTCCAATAATTTGGCCTCCTGATGTGAAGAATGAGTCAATCATTTGAAAAGACCCTGATACTGGGAAAGACTGAAGGCAGGAGGAGGAGGGGATGACAGAGGATGAGATGATTGGATGGCATCAATGGACATGATGTTTGAGAAAACTCCGGGAGTTGGTGATGGACAGGGAGGCCTGGCGTGCTGTGGTCCATTGGGTCGCAAAGGGTCAGGCATGACTGAGTGACTGAACTGCACTGAACTGGAGTGACAGATTTCCTCTTCTTGGGCTCTAAAATCACTGTGGATGATGACCACAGCCTTGAAATCAGAAGACATTTGATTCTTGGTCAGCAAGTTATCACAAACTGAGACAGTGTGCTGAAAATCAGAGAAGTTATTCTGCCAACAAAAGTCCATAGAGTCAAGGTTATGGTGGCCCCAGTTGCCACATGCGGTTGTGAGGGTTGGATGGTAAAGAAAGTAGAGCACCAAAGAATTAATGCCTTTGAACTATGGTGCTGGAGAAGACTCCAGAGTCCCCTGGAGAGCAATGAGATCAAACTAGTCAATCTTAAGGAAAATCAACCCTGAATACTCATTGGAAGGACTGATGTTGAAGTTGAAACTCCAGTATTTTGGTCATCTGATTCAAAGAGCTAACTCACTGGAAAAGGCCTTGATGTTGTAAAAGATTGAGGACAGGAGAAGAGGGTCATCAGAGGATGATATGCCTGGATGACATCGCCGATGCAATGGACTTGAACTTGGGAAAACTTCAGGAGATGTTGAGGGACAGAGAGGCCTGGCATGCTGCCATCCATAGGGTCCTGAAGAGTCAGATATGACTGAACGATGGAACAACAAGAAGTTGTAGATACCAATAAAGATGCAAAAAACATTCTATACAGAATATGTCTTGTGGAAGAATAATCATCCTTATCTATAGAAAAGCATGATATATACAGCTTTTGTACATATACTCTTTTATCCATGGTCTATAAATATGTCTATTCTTTGACTTTGTTTTTAAAATGGTTATAAAATCTGCATGGTTTACTCATTGATAAAAGAGTTAAAATGATTAATGTGTTTTTTATAGCTGCATGAAAGTGCTAATTTATCTTTTAAAAATTTTTTGAACAGTATATTTTTAATGTCACAAGAATATAAATATTAAGTCATAGAATTATATATATATTTAGTTCACTTCAACTGTGGAAAGTTCTTAAAGAGTTGGTATATACCAGACCACCTTACCTGTTACCTGAGAAACCTGCATGCAGGTCAAGAAGCAGCAGCTAGAAACTTACATGGAACAAATGGGAAAGGAGTGGTTCAAAATTAGGGAAGAAGTATGACAAAGTTGTATATTGTCACCTGCTTATTTAACTTAAATTCAGAATACATTATGCAAAATACTGGGCTGGATGAATCACAAGCTGGAATCAAATTTGCTGGGAGAAATATCAACAACTTCAGATATGCAGAATGTAAAGAGGAACTAAAGCACCTCCTAATGAGGTTGAAAGAGGAGAGTGAAAAAACTCATCTGAAACTGAACATTCAAAAAACTAAGATCATAACAATTGGTCCTATTACCTCATGGCAAATAGAAGGGGAAAAAGTGGAAGCAGTGACAGATTTCATTTTCTTGGGATCCAAAATCACTGCAGACAGTGGCTGCAGCTGTAAAATTAAAAGATGACTACTCCTTGGAAGAAAAGCTATGACAAACCTAGACAGCATATTAAAAAAACAAAGACATCACTTTGTCAACCAAGGTCCATATAGTCAAAGCTATGGTTTTTCCAGTAGTCATGTGTGGATGCTAAAGTTGGACCACAAAGAAGGCTGAACACCAAAGAATTGATATTTTCAAATTGTGATGGAGAAGACTCTTGAGGGTCCTTTGGACTGCAAGGAGTTTGGCCAATCCTAAAGAAAATCAACTCTGAATATTCATTGGAAGAACAGATGCTGAAGCTCAAGCTCCAATAATTTGGCCACCTGATGTGAAGAGGTGACTCATTGGAAAAGACCATGATGCTGGGAAAAATTGAGAGCAGGAGGAGGAGCGACAGAGGATGAGATGGTTCGATATCATCATCAACTCAGTGGACATGAATTTGAGCAAACTCAGGGAGACAGTGAAGGACAGGAAAGTCTGGCCTGCTGCAGTCCATGAAGTTCCAAAGAGTCAAATACGTCTGAGCAACTGAACAGCAGCAACAAAAATTGTTTCATTTACTCACCTAAGCATTTTAAATTGAACACTAATATGTTCCAGATAGTGTTAGAATATCAGACATTCACAGTAATTTTATCATGTGACAGTATACCTTATAAGATGCAGCTATGATTTTCAGGTGGGAACTGTCTTATGAATGGATAAATCAAAATATGATGGAATATGTGTTAAAGGAAAGTAGGGGACAACATGCTTTCAAAGGAGAAGACAATAAAAGAAACCTCCAGATCACTTTTAGGCCTTTGGGAATGTTATAAAACATGAGGTGAGATTTTAAAATGGGCTTTTTTTAAAAAAAAGTACTATTTTTAATAGTACTTCATAGGAGAGGTGAGAATACATGACGAACAAGGAAAACACCTTTGAATTTTACATTTGTGTTTTTGTCAAGAACCTTATTAAGAACTTTAACAAGTCGAATCAAATGCCATACAAATACAGCAATAGTTGTAAGAGATGAATCTGGGATTATTTTCTCTTACTTGACTAGATTTTAAAGTACCAGAGATGTTAAGTGAATTGCAAAAGGTCACACAGCTAGATGTTATAACTGTGAGAACTAAAGTTTAACTATTTCTATTCTTTCTTCCTCAGGACACTCTTAAGACTTCCTCAAGACACTTCAGCCACTTCTGGAAAACTCATGCAAAAACACAAGTACAATTAACTTTTTGAGGAAACTCCATATTACTTTCCATAATGACTATACCAATTTATATCCCCATTTACACTGTACAAGGGTTGCCTTTTCTCCACATCTGAACCAATGTTCATCATCTTTTTTGTGATAATTTCCATTCTAATAGGTATGAGGCAATATCTCATTGTGGTTTTGATTTGCACTTTCCTGGGAATAATGATTTTGAACACTTTATTATATACCTGTTGGACATTCGTGTGTCTTCTTATAAAAATGTTTATTCAGGTCCTTCTTCAATTTTCAATTAGATCATCATTTTGTGGATTTGTTTGTTTTTCCTATTTAGTTAATCTTCTTATATATATTTGGATATTTACCAACCTATTATCAGACATAGGACTGCAAATACTTTCCAACATTCTATAAGTTGTCTATTCATTCTGTTAATTTTTTTCTTTTGCTGTGCACAAGCTTTTAGTGTGAAGCAACTCCATCTGTGTGTACTTGCTTTTGCTGCCTGTGTTTTGGGGGTCTTATAAAAAAAATCATTGCCCAGACCAATGTCAATATTTTTTATTATGTTTTCTTTTAGTAGTTTTAGGTCGTATGTTTAAGTTTTTAATCTGTTTTGAGTAGATCTTTGTATATGGTGTGAGATAAGGGTCCAATTTCATTCTTCTACATATGGATATCCAGTCTTCCAATACTATTTATTGAAGAGACTATCCCAAACCCATTGTTTACTCCTGACATCCTTGTAGTAATCATTTGACTGTAAACACGTCAATATGTTACGGCCCTCTATCCTATTCCATTGGTCTGTGTGTCTATTATTATGCTACCACTGTACAGTTTTGTGGTATATTTTAAAACCACTACAATATTGTAAAGTAATTAACCTCCAATTAAAATAAATAAATAAAAAATAAAAATAAGTAAATAAAACTAGGAAGTGCAATGTCTCATTCTACGTGTCCTTTGCAAAAATACTTTGACTATTTGACATTTTTGTAGTTCTGTATGAAATTTTATGATTTACATCCTATTTCTGTGGAAAAATTTCATTAGTATTTTGATAGAAATTGCATTGAATCTGTTGTTGTTCACTTGCTCATTAATGTCCAACTCTGTGACCCCATGAACTGCAGCAAGCCACACTTTTCTGTCCTTCAGTATCGTCTGGAGTTTGCTCAAATTCATGTCCATTGATTAGATGATGCCATCCAAACATCTCATCCTCTGTTGCCCCCTTCTTCTCCTGCCCTCGATCTTTCTCAACATCAGGGTCTTTTCCAATGAGTCAGTTCTTCACATTAGGTAGCCAAAGTATTGGAGTTTCAGCTTCAGCATCAGTCCTTCCAAAGAATTTTCAGAGTTGATTTCTTTAGGATTGACTGCATTAATCTCCTTGCTGTCCAAGGAACTATCAAGTGTCTTATCCAGCACCACAGTTCTTGGTGATCAGCCTTCTGTATGATCCAATTCTCACCTCCATACATGACTACTGGAAAAACCATAGTTTTGACTATATGGAACTTTGTCAGCAAAGTGATGTCTCTGCTTTTTAATACACTATCCAGATTTGCCATAGCTTTTCTTCCAAGGAGAAATTGTCTTTTTATTATTATTATTATTTTTTTTACTTTACAATATTGCATAGGTTTTGCCATACATCAACATGCATATGCCACAGGTGTACACATGTTCCCCATCCTGAACCCCCCTCCCACCTCCCTCCCCATAACATCCCTCTGGGTCAGCCCAGTGCACCAGGCCCTAGCTTCCTGTATCCTGCATCGAACCTGGACTGGTGATTCATTTCTTATATGATATTATACATATTTTAATGCCATTCTCCCAAATCATCCCCCCTTCCTGAGAAATTGTCTTTAATTTTCATGGCTGCAGTCTCTGTCCTCAGTGATTTTGGGTCCAAGAAAATAAAGTCTGTCACTGTTTCCATTGTTTCCCCATCTATTTGCCATGAAGTGATGGAACCAGATACCATGATCTTAGTTTTTGAATGTTGGGTTTTAAGCTAGCTTTTTCACTCTTCTCTTTCACTTTCATCAAGAGGCTTTTAGTTTCTTTTCTTTCTGTCATTAGGGTGATGTCATCTGCATATTTGAGGTTATTGATATTTCTACTGGCAATCTTGATTCTAGCTTGTGCTTCATGCAGCCCAGAATTTTGGATGATGCTCTCTGGATAGAATTTAAATAAGTAGAGTAACAATATACAGCCTTGATGTACTCCTAAAGTGTTCATCATCTGAGCCACAGTCAGCTCTCATTTTTATTTTTGCTGACTATATAAAGCTTCTCCACCTTTGGCTAGAATATAATCTATGTGATTCAGGTATTGACCATCTGGTGATGTCCAGGTGTAGCGTCATCTCTTGTGTTGTTGGAAGTGGGTGCTTGCTATGACCATTTTGTTCTCTTGGCAAATATCTTAACCTTTGTTCTGCTTCATTCTGTACTCCAAGGCCAAACTTGCCTGTTACTCCAGGTGTCTCTTGACTTCATACTTTTTTGTTCCTGTCCCCTATGATGAAAATGACATCTTTATGTGGTATTAGTTCTAGAAGGTCTTGTAGGTCTTCATAGAACTGTCCAGCTTCTGCTTTTTTGCCATTAGTGCTTGGGCATAGACTTGCATTTTTGTGATATTGAATGGTTAGACTTGGAAACTAACTGAAGTCATTCTGCTGTTTCTGAGATTGCACCCAAGAACTACATTTTGGACTCTATTGTTGACTCTGAAGGCTACTCAGTTTCTTCTAAGGGATTCTTGCCCACACTAGTAGGTATAGTGGTCAACTGAATTAAATTTGTCCGTCCCATTCCATTTAATTCCCTGATTCCTAAAATGTCGATGTTCACTTTTGCCGTCTCTATTTGATCACTTCCAATTTACCTTGATTTGTGGATGTAATATTCCATATTCCTATGCAATATTGTTCTTTACAGCATCAAATTCACTCTCACCACCAGTCACATCCACAACTGGGTGTTGTTTCCACTTTGGTTCAACCACTTTATTCTTACTGGAGCTATTTCTCCACTGTTTTCCAGTAGTATACTGGACATCTACCAACCTGAGGGATTCATCTTTCAGTGTTATATCTATTTGGCCTTTTCATACCATTCATGGAGTTCTCAAGGCAAGAATGCTGATATGATTTGCTATCCCCATCTTCAGTGGACCACATTTTGTCAGAACTCTCCATCATGACTCCTCTGACTTGGGCAGCTCTGCACGGCATTTCTCATAGTTTCATTAAGTTACATAAAGCTGTGATCCCTATGATCATTTTAGTTAGTTTTCTGTGGTTGTGGTTTTCATTCTGTCTGCCCTCGATGGATGAGTATAAGAGGCTTGTGCCTGCTTCCTGATGGGAAGGACTGGCTCTAGGGAAAACTAGGTCTTGCTCTGGTCGGTGGGGCCATGCTCAGTAAATCTTAATCGAATTTTCTGCTGATAGGTGAGGCTGTGATCCCTCTCTGTAATTTGGAGGCCTAACTATGGTAGGAATAATGGTGATCTTCTCCAAAAGGACTTACAACAGAATGCTGCTTCTCCTAGGACTGCTGCTGCTGGAGCCTCTGACTCCACAGCAGGCCACTGTCGACCCATTCCTCTGCTGGAGACTCTGAAACACTCACAGGCAAATCTGGCTTCTGGAGTCACTGCTCCTTTCTCCTGGGTCCTTGTGTGCACAAGGTTTTGTTTGTGCCCTCCAAGAGTCTGTTTCGTCAGTCCTGTGGAAGTTCTGTAATCAAATTCCCCTGATCTTCAAAGTCAGATTTCCTGGGGATTATCTGTCCCCAGGTTGGGAAGTCTGTTGTGGGACCTAAAACTTTCACAACAGTGGGAGAACCTCTTTGGTATAGTTGTTCTCCAGTAACCGTGACTTCCTCCAAGAGGACTTAAGCCACATACCACACCTCCCAGGACTACTGCTGCTAGCGTCCCTGTCCCTGAGGCAGGTAACTGCTACACCATGTCTTGGCAGGAGACCCTCAAACACTCACAGGCAAGTCTGGCTCCATATTTTGTGGGGGTCACTGCTCCTCTCCATGGTCAATGTAATTCTTCTAATCTATGAATACAGGATGTCTTTCCCTTTATTTGTGTCTTTTTAAATTTCTTTCACAATTTTTTTAATAGTTTCTAGTATTCAGATCTGTCACTGGCTTGGTTAAATATATTTTGTTGAAAATTTTTGCATCTGTATTCATGAGGGATAATGGTCTCTGATTTCCAGTGGTGTCCTTATCTGGCCTTTAATATCAGAGTATACTGCTGGTCTCATAAAATGAGTTTAGAATTGTGCCTTCCTCTTTTCTTTTTTGGAAGAATATGAGGATTGGTGTTAATGTCTTTTGAATGTTTGGTAGAATTCAGTCATGATGCCATCTGCTCCAGTATTCTTGCCTGGAAAATTCCATGGACAAAAGAGCCTGGAAGGCTAAAGTCCATGGGATCACAAAGAATTGGATATGACTGAGCACATATGCACAGCGTCTGGTCCTCAGTTTTATCTTCTCGGGTTTTTTGATTATCAATTCAATCTTACCTTTATTGGCCTGTTCAGATTTTTTTTTTTTAATGATTTAAATTGGTAAATTATATATTTCTAGAAATGTGTACACTTTTACTAGGTCATTCATTTCATTGGCATACACTCATTCATAGTAATCTCTTATAGTCCCTTATTGTCTCTTCTTTAATAATTTTTATAAGTGTAATTTATATAACATATTTTTAGCTGTCTCATTTTACTACTTATTGTAGCTAAAGTTTTGTTAATTTTCTTTCTTTAAAAGAACACTTCTTAGATCAACTGATCTTTTTCTGCTGCTTTCCTATTCTCCACTTCACTTGTTTATGCAGTAATCTTTAATATTTCCTCTCTGCTGCTAACTTTGAACTTAGATTGTTCTTTTATCCTCTGATATCTTGAGGTACAAAGTTAGGTTGCTTAGTTGAAGTCCTCTTTTTCGTCATGTAGGCAGTTATTTTTATAAATTTTTCTCCTAGAACTAGTTTTGCTCCACACTATAAGATTAGATGTGTTGCATTTCCATTTTTGCTCACAAGTGTGTTACTGCATCCCAAACAAATGGCAGAACTGAGAGTTCACTACACTTTGACTTTGCTATGGGAGAAATCAGGAGCTGAGGAGGTCTGTCTTGGTACTGAGCTCTGATGTTTCAGGGGATATATGATGCAAGTAAAGTAAAACTGTCCTTCTTACCCTCTTCAGTGTGTGCATTCTAGGATTATTTGTTCCAGCAGAGTGTTGGGACCTCTTTACTGTATTTCTGGACTCCTACATAGGTACTCTTATCCTAAGGGTGGGTGTAAAATTTGGTTTCACTGTCAGGGAGATGAGGGCTGAAACTTCTCTTTTGTCATCTTGCTAACTTCTCTTCACAGAAAATTTAAAATGTACTCTTAAATGTCAGACACGACTGAGTGACTGAACTGAACTGAAATGTTATCAGCATGAGAAAAACAGTGCTGAAGACAAACCAATCACTAGGCAAAGAACAATTAGGCACAATATTGGATCTATACAGCTTGACATAGTAATGTATAGTTTACTTTTTCATAAAGCTTTTCTTTTTTTCAAACTCCCATTACTTGTCTATATTTTTGTTGTAGTTAAAGTCTACTTAATTAACTTTATAAATAATTATGATTCAGAAATCTCAAGACATTTTCAAAAATAGATAATTTTTACTGTAAACAGTAAAATAAATTGTTAAACTGTGTTCTTATATCTGTTGTGGAAATGTATAATAAAGTAGTTTCAGAGATATAATATTCCAATATCTCATTTAACTTTCTTTTTTTTTTTTTCTCATTTAACTTTCATTGGATGCCTCGAATATAGAAAATGTAATGCAGGTTATCAGGAATAAAATAGTAGTCTATTTTCCTGGAATTTTCAGTCTATATAAAGAAAGGGATAATACATAAATAAACAAGCAAATAACACATATAAAGTACAGATTTTTAATAACTATGAATAAATGAGAAAGTGAAAGTGTTAATCACTCAGTCCTGTCTAACTCTTTGTGACACCATGGCATGGAGCCTGCCAGCTGTCTTTGTCCATCAGATTCTCCAGGCAAGAAGACTGGAGTGGGTAGCCATTCCTTTCTTCAGGATATCTTCCCAATCCCAGGGATCAAACCCTGGTCTCCTGGATTTCAGGCAGGTTTTTTCTCAACTATTTGTTGTTATGGGTGTTGATCAGTCACTGAGTCCTATCTGACTCTGCAACCCCATGAATTGCAACAAGCCAGGCTTTGCTGTGCTCCATTATCTCCCTGAGTTTGCACAAACTTAAGTCTACTGAGTCAGCATACCATCCAACCATCTCATCCTCTGTTGACCCCTTCTCCTCCTGCCCTCAATCTTTCCCAGCATCAGGGTCTTTTCCAATGAGTCAGTTCTTTGCATCAGGTGGCCAAAGTATTGGAGCTTCAGCTTCAACATCAGTCCTTCCATGAATATTCAGGGTTGATTTCCATTAGGATTGGTTGTTTTCATATTACTGCTCTCCAAGGGACTCTGAAGAGTCTTTTCCAGCACCACAGTTCAAAAGCATGTTCTTCAGAGGTCAACCTTCTTTATGGTCCAACTTTCACATCCATACATGACTACTGGAAAACCATAGCTTTCACTATACAGAACTTTGTCAGCAAAGTGATGTCTCTGCTTTTTAATACACTGTCTAAGTTTGTCATAACTATTCTCCCAAGGATCGAGTGCCTTTTAATTTTATGGCTGCAGTCAATGTCTGTATTGATTTTGGAGCCAAAGAAAATGAAACTGACACTGTTTCCACTTTTCCACCATCTGTTTGCTATGAAGTGATAGATTTGGAGGCCATGATCTTTTATTTTTTTTTTTAATGTTGGGTTTTAAGCCAACTTTTTCATTCTTCTCTTTCACCTTCATCAAGAGGCTCCTTAGAGCTCCTTCACTGTCTGCACTAGAGTAGTATCATCTGCATATTTGAGATTGTTAATAATTTCCCTGGCAAACTTGATTATAGTTTGTAAGTCATCCAGCCCATCATCTCATATGATGCACTCTGTATGCAAGTTAAATACAGCCTTGACATACTTCTGTTTCAATTTCGAACCAGTTTGTTGTTCCATGTTCAGTTCTAACTCTTGCTCCTTTTTCTGCATACAGGAAAAGGACACAGACAATGTGGTCTGGCATTCCCATCTCTTTAAGAATATTTCGAAGCATGTTCTACTCTTTAGTGTAGTCAATGAAGCAGAAGATTTTTAGAAAAAAAAAATTTACTTGCCATTTCTATGATCCAGTATATATTGGCAGTTAGATCCCTGGTTCCTCTGCCTTTTCTAAATCCAGCTTTTAGATTAGAAGGTCTCAGTTCATGTGCTGCTGAAGCCTAATTTGAAGGATTTTGAGTATAATCTTTCTAGCATGTAAAATGACTACAATTGTATGGTAATTGGAACAGCATTTGGCATTGCCTTTCTTTGGGATTGGGATGAAAGCTGACCTTTTCCAGTTCTGTGGCCACTGCTGAGTTTTCCAAATTTGCTGCCATATTGACCACAGCAGTTTCACAGCATCATCTTTGAGGATTTGAAATACCTCAGCTGGAATTCCACCACCTCCACTAGCTTTGTTTGTAGTGAGGCTTTCTAACAGCCACCTGATTTCACACTCCAGGATGTCTGGCTCCAGTTAGCAAGCACACCATCGTGGTTCTCTGGGTCATTACAAGATCTTTTGTACAGTTCTTCTGTGTATTCTTTCCACATCTTCTTAATCTCTTCTACTTCTGTTATGTCTTTGCCAAGTTTGTCATTTATTGTGCCTATCTTTACATGAGATATTCCCTTGGTATCTCTAATTTTCTTAAAATGATCTCTAGCTTTTCCCATTCTATGATCTTCTTTTATTTATTTTAATTGCTCAGTTAGGAAGGCTTTCTGATCTCTCCTAGCTATTCTCTGGAACTCTGTATTAGGTTGGGCATATCTTTCACTTGCCTTCTTATATTTCTTTTTCTTAGTGATGGTTTTGGTCAGCACCTACTGTACAGTGTTATGAACCTCTGTCTATACTTCTTCAAGCACTCAGTCTATCAGATGTAATCACTTGAATCTATTCATCACCTTCACTATAAAATTGCAAGGGATTGGATTTAAGCCATACCTGAATAACCTAGTGGTTTTCTCTACTTTTTTAAATTTGAGCCTGAATTTCACAATAAGAAGCTGATGATCTGAATCACAGTCAGCTCCCAGTCTTGCTTTTTGCTGAGTATATAGCATTTCTCCATTTGTTCATTTCCAGGGAAACCATTCAAAATCACAGTAACCCAAGTCTATGCTCCAACCACTAATGCTGAAGAAGCTGAAGTTGAATGGTTCTATAAAGACCTCAAGACCTTCTAGAACTATTACCAAAAAGAGATGGCCTTCTCATTATAAAGGATTGGAATGCAAAAGTAGGAAGTCAAGATATACCTGGATTAACCAGTAAATTTGACCTTGGAGTACAAAACGTAGCACAGCAAAGGCTAACAGTGTTTTTCCAAGAAAATTCACTGGTCATAGCAGACACATTTTTCCAACAACACAAGAGACGGCTGTACACATGGTCATCACCAGATGGTCAATACCAAAATCAGATTGATTATATTATTTGAAGCCAAAAATGGAGAAGCTCTATACAGACAGCAAAAATAAGACTGGCAACTTACTGTGGCTCAGATCATCAGCTTCTTATTGCAAAATTCAGGCTCAAATTGAAGACAGTAGGCAAAATCACTAGGTCATTCAGGTATGGCCTAAATCAAATCCCTTGTCATTATCTACAGGAAGTGACAAATAGAATCAAGGGATTAAATTTGAAGGACAGAGTGCCTGAAGAACTATGGACATAGGTTTGTGACATTGTACATGAAGCAGTGATCAAGATCATCCCCAAGAAAAGAAATGCAAAAATGCAAAATGGCTGTCTGAGAAGGCCTTACAAATAGCTGAGTAAAGAAGAGAAGCTAAAGGCACAGGAGCAAAGGAAAGATATACCCATCTGAATGCAGAGTCCCAAAGAATAACAAGGAGAGATAAAGCCTTCCTCAGTGAGCAATGCAAATACATAGAGGAAAACAATAGAATGGAAAAGACTAGAGATATCTTCAAGAAAATTAGAGATAACAAGGGAATTTTCAAGCAAAGATGGGCACAATAAAGGGCAGAAGTGGTATGGACCTAACACAAGTAGAAGATATTGAGAAGAGGTGGCAAGAATACACAGAAGAACTATACAAAAAAAGATCTTCATGACCAGATAACCACAATTTTGTGATCACTCACCTAGAGCCAGACATCCTGGAATACAAAGTCAAGTGGGCATAAGGAAGCATCTCTATCTACAAACCTAGTGAAGGTGATGGAATTCCAGTTGAGCTATTTCAAATCCTCAAAGAAAATGCTGTGAAAATGCTGCAATCAATATGCCAGCAAATTTAAAAAATGCAGCAGTGGCCACAGGACTGGAAAAGATCAGTTTTCCTTCCAATATCAAAGAAAGGCAATGCCAAAGAATGTTCAAATTACCACATAATTGCACTCATCTCAGATGCTAGCAAAGTAATGCTCAAAATTTTCCAGGCCAACATTCAACAGATGAACCGAAAACTTCAATATGTTTAAGTTTGGTTTAGAAAAGGCAGAGGAACCACAGATCAAATTGCTAATATCAGCTGGATTATTGAAAAAGCAAGAGAGTTCTAGAAAAATATCTACTTCTGCTTTATAGATTGTGCCAAAGCCTTTGACTATGTGGATCACAACAACTGTGGAAAATGCTTTAAGAGATGGGAATACCAGACCACCTGACCTGCCTCCTGAGAAATCTGTATGCAGGTCAAGAAGCAACAGCTAGAACCAGACATGGAACAATGGACTGGTTTCAAATTGGTAAAGGAGTACATCAAGGATGTATACTGTCACCCTGCTAATTTAACTTATATGCAGAATACATCATGAGAAACACTGGGCTGGATGAAGCACAGCTGGAATCAAAATTGCCAGGAGAAATAGCAATAACCTTAGATATGCAGGTGATACCACCTTTATGGCAAAAAGTGAAGAAGAACTAAAGAATCTCTTGATGGAAGTGAAAGAAGAGAGTGAAAAAGTTGGTTTAAAACTAAACATTCAGAAAACTGAAATCATAGCATTTGGTCCCATCACTTCATGTCAAATAGATGGGGAAACAATGGAAACAGTGACAGACTTTATTTTCTTGGTCTCCAAAATCACTGCAGATAGTGACTGTAGCCATTTGGCAAAACTAATACAATTATGTAAAGTCTAAAAATAAAATTAAAAAAAAATAAAATAAAAGGTGCTTACTCCTTGGGAAAAAAAAAAAAAATATATATATATATATATATATATGACTAAACTAGACAGCATATTAAAAACCAGAGATACTACTTTTCTGGCAAACATCCATCTAGTCAAAGCTATAGTTTTTCTAGTAGTCATGTATGGATGTGAGAGTTGGACTATAAAGAAAGCTGAGTGCTGAAGAATTGATGCTTTTGAACTGTGGTGTTGGAGAAAACTCTTGAGAGTCCCTTGGACTGTGACAGGATCAAACCAATCAATCCTAAGGGAAATCAGTCCTGAATATTCATTGGAAGGACTGACACTGAAACTCCAGTACTTCGGTCACCTGATGCAAAGAGCTGACTCATTGGAAAATACCCCGATGCTGGGAAAGATTGAAGGCAGGAGGAGAAGGGGATGACAGAGGACGAAATTGTTGGATGACATCACCGACTCCATTGATTTGAGTTTGAGCAAGCTCAGGGAGTTGGTGATGGACAAGGAGGCCTGACGTGCTGAAGTTCCTGAGGTAGCGAAGAGTTGGACATGACAGAGTGACTGAACTGAGCTGATAGAGCTTCTTCACTTTTGGCTGCAAAGAATATTATCATTCTGATTTCAGTACTGACCAGCTGGTGATGCCCATGTCTGTTGTGTTGTTGGAAGAGAGTATTTGCTATTACTATTGCATTCATCTACCAAAACTGTTAGCCTTTGCCATTTTTCATTTTGTACTCCAAAGCCAAACTTGTCTGTTACTCCAGGTATCTCTTGACTTCCTACTTTTGCATTCCAGTCCCCTATAAGGAAAATGACAATTTGTTGTTGTTGTTGTTTTCTCTATGATTTCTTGTAGGTCTTTATAGAATTTTTCCACTTCAGCTTCTTCAGCATTAGTGGTTAGGTCATAGACTGGATTACTGTAATGTGGAATGGTTTGCCTTGGAAATGAACAGAGATCTGGCTCATTTTTGAGATTGCATGCAAGTACTACATTTCAGACTCTTTAGTTGACTCTGTGGTCTACTTTGTTTCTTCTGAAGGATTCTTGCCCACAGTAGTAGACATAATGGTCATCTGAATTAAAATTTCCCATTCCCATCCATTTAATTCATTGATTCCAAAAATGTTGATTTTCACTCTTGCCTTCTCCTATTTGACCACATTCAATTTACCTTAATTCATGGACCTAACATTCCAGGTTCCTATGCAATATATTTCTTTATAGCATCAAACTTTACTTCCACCACTAGATACAACCACAACTGGTGGCCATTTCTGCTTTGGCTCAGCCTCTACATTCTTATTCTAACTATTTCTCTGTTCTTCCACAGTAGTATATTGGACACCTACTGACATGGGGGTTTCATCTTTCAGTGTCGTATATTTTTTGCCTTTACACACTGTTCATGTACTTTTCAAGGCAAGCATACTGAAGTCATTTGCCATTCTGTTCTCCAGTGGATCACATTTTGTCAAGTGCTAAGTAGCAGGAGACTTGATGCTTTTGAACTGTGGTGTTGGAGAAGACTCTTGAGAGTCCCTTGGACTGAAAGGAGGTCCAACCAGTCCATCCTAAAGGAGATCAATCCTGGGTGTTCATTGGAATGACTGATGCTGAAGCTGAAACTCCAATACTTTGGCCACCTCATTCGAAGAGTTGACTCATTGGAAAAGACCCTGATGCTGGGAGGGATTGGGGGCAGGAGGAGAAGGGGATGACAGAGGATGAAAAGGCTGGATGGCATCACCGACTCGATGGACATGAGTCTGAGGTAACTCCGGGAGTTGGTGATGGACAGAAAGGCCTGGCGTGCTGCAACTCATGGGGTCACAAAGAGCCAGACACGACTGAGCAACTAAACTGAACTGAACTGAAGTAGCAGGAACATACCCTTCAGCTGCTCAGTGTAGCTGGATGGCGTGCCCAATGTCCCAGTTGTTCCACTGCTGGTCCTTGTTGAGCGTATAAACCTTCATTGGCCATCAGGTGTCAGTCAACATGTGCTGGGTGTCTAGGCAAAGGCCCTGCTGGAGTGGCTGGGGAGTAGATCCAGGGAAGGCTTGAGCCAATTTTGGAGGACACCCAGGAGCTGAGTGTCTGCAGCCTCACTGCTGCCACTTGCTGCCTGGAACTGCCACTGCCCAGGAGTTGCAGGCTACTGTGGACGTAATCAGCCACCTGGGAGTCACTGTAGTGTTATTTTATTTCATCTTCACTATCAAAGCCATCAAGAGTCACCAAAAGAAGAAAAAATCAAAATAAAAAATATTCTTTGAAATAAAGTCCCTCTCATAGCCTCAAAGGAGATCCTAAAAAGCTTGTCTGGCAAATGTTTTGAATTTGGGATCAACAACAGAATAAATCTTGAGAGGTAGTACATATCCTGGGAGAAGGCAATGGCACCCCACTCCAGTACTGTTGCCCGGAAAACCCCATGGATGGAGGAGTCTGGTAGGCTGCAGTCCATGGTGTCGCTAAGAGTCAGACACGACTGAGTGACTTCACTTTCACTTTCCACTTTCATGCATTGGAGAAGGAAATGGCAACCCACTCCAGTGTTCTTGCCTGGAGAATCCCATGGACAGAGAAGCCTGGTATGCTGCAGTCCATGGGGTCGCACAGAGTCAGACACAACTGAAGTGACTTGGCAGCAGTACATATCCTGGGCTTCCCTGGTGGCTTAGAGTATGAATAATCTGCCTTCAATGTGGCAGACCTGGGTTTGATCCCTGGGTTGGGAGATCCCCTGGAGGAGAGCATGGCAACCCACTCCAGTATTCTTGCCTGAAGAATCTCCATAGACAGAGGAACCCGGAATGCTACAGTTCATGGGGTTGCAAAGCTTTAGACACAACTGAGTGATCAAGCACAGCACAACACATATCCTAAAAGATATCAAGCAAACTCTCTATGTCCTTGAAAGTCTGTTACATGGTGCTGGATGGGCAATTCAGTGGTCTTGTCATTAAAGTAAATGCAGCAGCATGGGTGATCTGTGGTAATAGAAAGAGTGTCCTTGCAGATAGGTTGATCAATTCTATTAAATGGAAAAGACAGTGAAATTGAAGAAGATAACTTATTTCCAGTAACTATGATGCATGCTTCTGGCAGAGAAAAGTGACCAAAAAAATCAAGTGGAATGGAGAATTGAAAGCAACAAATACCAGATAATAGTACTAACAGCCTTTGATATAATGGAATTAGAGTAAATTACTGCAATGTCATAAGAGCTAAAAACTGAGTGGAAAATACTCCAGAGAAATCTCGCAGATTTGTGAAAAATGTTTAAAATCACAAATTTGAAAAAACGCTATAGGCTGCCTGTCCTTTACCTTGGGATTTTTTTTTTTTTTTTTTAATGTAGCCATTACTATGCAATGACTCTAACAATTAGAAATGAACTTCCATAGTATCTATGTATTTCAAAACTCCAGAGACTGGGATAGCTTAATGTAGAATCAAGACAAAAATCTACACACAAAGAGATAAATCAAGCCAGTTTTACTGGGTGTCATTCAATGCCCCCAAATGGGGAACCATATCTAGAACATTCTGAAGAAAATAAAATGTGAATTAAATTAAAACTGTTCTCTTTACAAAGGCAAAAGATAGACATGTCAAAGATTCAGAGACATTTCAAATATCATTTTGGCAAACTCAAATGACCCCTTAAAGTCATAGTAGGAAGATATTATTGATGAACAAGGCATTAATGGCTGCAATGCCAAGACAAGAAATGCACCATTTTGATGATAGATTCTTTAGTTTAGAAGATTACCATGACAAGGCAGTTAGGTTCAAGTGAGATGTTGATATAGCACACTATACTGACATCATACCATTTGAGTTTGTTCTTATCTTTGCAAAACATGAAGCTTTCGGCTCTGGGAGAGAAGATTCTTCTCATTCCTCCATTCATGATCACTCTTCTATAGACAAGTCTTTGTTTTTGTTTTTTTCCTAGTGTGCATGTGTTTAGATATCTCCAGGTAGCTTACAGCATTTTGCCTGTCTTATCTACTCTTCCAGTGACTGTCTGGCTGAAAATATCTTGCTCAAATAATTTTTAAGGTAGGTGGAGTTTGATCTCTATTGTCCCCTTAAAATGTATTTTCTTGAGACAGAGTACTTGCGTATGATTTTTATTGTCTAGCACATAGCAGATGGATAAGAACAAATTAGCAATTATGAGTACCCTGCCTTCCCTGGCACATGCTGTGTATTTTTGTGTTTGCCTTATATGTTCTACACAAATCTTTTAACTACATCACAATTTGCTGGCTCTTCTTAAAAAAAGTTTGTTAATACTTCAATAGGGTCCTAATAGAAAAGATAGAAGAAATCATCCTGTGATGGGAGGTCACACTTGACTGGATTATGGCACTCAGTTACTTAGTCAAACACTAGTCTAGATGCTGCTGTGAAAGTACCTTGTACATGCAAATCACATTTACCATCGATAAAGGAGATTAATTCCCTCTCAACTCGGGTAATTCAACTGCTGGGATTCAAGTTAGAAAGAGTGTGTGTATGTGTGTGTGTGTGCGTGCACACACACACACACTCAAGTGCACACATGTGTTGATAGAGGTGTTAATACCAAAAACTATTCAGAAAACCACTTCACCAAACAGAGCATATTAGAAAGTGAGTCATGGATCTGGCCATTTTGAAGAGGGCATGCGTGGCAAGTCTGTGTGGTCATGGTCCTAATAAATAGACTCATATCCTTCACAAATCTGGCATGTTTGTGAAAATCCCATAATGAGTATTGACCATCACCATTGAAAACCTTCCAGATTGCCTTCTGCTTTGTCTCTTCTGTTTCTCTATCCCTATATAGTATGTAATTTGCCTTTATATTCACCTCAAAATTTACCTAAAGCACTTATATTTATAATGAACTATTTTGAGTTCTTATTCTGATATGACTTCAGCATCTATGCTCTACTCCCCTTCATAAATTGGAGATCTGAAATTCTTCAAGAGTTCTTTGTTCCAGTCCTTCAAAACCAACTGCCTAAAGCTGTCTCCTCACACCTTAAACATCTTTGTTTTTAAAAGTTAAATAACAATGCATTTTAAAAAATGAACATTTTTCCAATTTTTAGAAGAACCTGTATAGCTTTGGATACAAGTTCAACTGCCTGAACCACTTGAATTTATTTTTAATTGTTTATTTCCCTTAAGATAAATTCCTTAAGATGCTACTTAACAAAATGATGTTTTAGCTAATTCATACATTCTTTTAATAGTGAAACATGAGGCCATTTTTCTTTATTCACTACAAATCATATTATTTGAAGTGACTTGATTATTTGAAGTTGCTATCAGAAACAATAGCCATTTTTTTTTGTACCTGTGATCACAAGTACCTTTCATTGACTACATTTCATAACCAATTATTCATTTTTTCTGTTTCCTAGGGTTATAACTAATTTACTCAAATATCCTCATGGCCAATTTTCCTCTCTCATTTCTGTGTCTATATACATCTTTAATAACTCAAATTATTTTGGTTATATATATAGGAGAAGGAAATGGCAACCCACTCCAATATTTTTGCTTTTGAAATCCCACGGACAGAGGAGCCTGATGGGCTACAGTCCATAGGGTCACAAAGAGTCAGACATGACTAAGCGACTAAACAAACAGTATGTGTGTGTGTGTGTGTATGTGTGTGTGTGTGTGTGTGTGTGTACAGAGAATAAAGAATCCACCTGCCAATGCAGGAGACACAGAAGGAGCAAGTTTGATCCCTGGACTGGGAATATCCTCTGGAGAAAGAAATGGCAACCCACTCCAGTATTCTTGCCTGGAAAAATCCCATGAACAGAGGAGCCTGGTAGGCTACTGTTCATGAGGTTGCAAAGAGTTGGACACAACTGAGTGATTAAGAGTGCACACGTGTATATATATATATATATATATATATATATATATATATATATATATATGCATGTGTGTGTGTGTGTTTTTATGGATATGCCTGACTTATAAAGTATAAATCCATGTATAATTTATTAACAAATGATTTTATAAATTAAAAGAAATTTGATTCCTAATTGTATCTTAATCTATAAAATTGTCTTCTCTCTGTGTGTATGTATGTGTTAATATCTATATTGTCTTCATTTTCCTAGAAATCCCAACCCTTGTTGATTTGTTCAAATATTTCTCTATGTATACCTTTCTTAGAAATATAAAGCATCCTACTTTGCCCCCTCACTAGCGATTTTTTTTCCTTTCTTTTGATTATGTCATTAAATGTTAATTTCCCCAAATTCTTAAGTATCTTAAATCCATCCATTGTTCTTCATTGTTTATTTCTCTGTTTGCATTTCCTATCATTTAAGTTATATCATCCTATACAATCATAGAAGAGTCTGAATATGAATTTATTGCTTTACTTTTTACAAATTGTAGTGGGCTGCTGTCTATGGGGTTGCACAGAGTCGGACACAACTGAAGCGACTTAGCAGCAGCAGCAGCAGCAGCAGTGTAATATTTGACTTGCCAACAAATCCTAGAATTAGTTATATAAAAACAGAAAAGAAACAATCTCATGTCTAAATTCTAACTTTCCAATAGAATAAAGTACATGCTGTTCCCACTTGGGCACTGTAATGTCCCAACAATATTAACTGGGGAGCTTGCCAATGATAGAATTACTCTAGCTCTTTCTTTGGTTTCTGCCGCCAGAATTCTGTCTATCCCACACTGTACTTCAATTATGTGCACTGATCATTATTGCCATTTTACCATCTGATTATGTAAAGCATTTCATTCTCTCTGCTGTTATAACTAATCCACCCATGTTTTGTAACACCAGATGGTAGGTATCCACAGCCAGTCCTAGTTAATCTGCAAGCATTCTCTATGCATACTCTATTTTTATTAGCATTTGGAAGGTTTTAGATCAAGAAATCAACATCGTACAGCCTCACACATAGTAATCTTCAATGTAAAAATCAAAATGCTTGTCAAGTGTTTGCCTTATCAGAATTTTATTTTGATTTGCTATTATAAAGTTCAGACATTTAAAATCTAATCTGCAGGATTCCAGTGGATACATTCTGGACATCTTCATAATGTGTTACATATAAATAAAGAAATCATGCAGTGTTGGGCAGAATTTTTGTCTTCAGATGTGTCATTATGGGCACTCTGAAATACCAGAAAGTGTCTTGTATATTCACTATCAATGTTTGCTATAGATATCACTTGCTTCCAGTTGCCTCTTTTGCTGTTCCAGCTTTTGGTTAATCATATCTTGATGTAGAATATATTGAAAACTAAAAAGCCCTATTTAAGTTTTTCCAGAGTGTCTGCTACCAATCTTTGCTGCTGATGCAAAAGATTCATTTATTATAATAACTTTTAGTAACCTTATGCCGGTATAAATTCATGATCTCTGTCCGTTTATAAGATTATCTTTAGCCTTCTTTGTCCCTAAAAGTTTCAGTAAGACATGAATTATTTGTGTGCCAAATATTCAAAGCATTTAACAAGGATGCAGCAAGACCTTCTTTGATGAGGTGACACATAGTTTTTTTCTGTTCCTCCTCTTGAAGTAAGAATATGCAAGCACAAAGCCCTGGCGGGAGAGCTGTTAGGAAAATATGAAAAACCAAGGATGAAACCAGTGAATATGAAGCAAACTAGGAGCACATGATGCCTTGCAATATGCAAAATGTTTTTTTAAGAATGGGAGATACTTATTTGATTTAGGAAAGAAGTGATTATTAAGATCCAAAAGAGTATTTTTGATAAAAAATGGAGATAAAAGATTTATTTTATTGGCTCCAAAGGAGAACAAAATATGAGATTTAAAATAATTACTATAGTCTTTGTAAAATTTTATGATAAAGAAGAACAGAGGTGAAAACTGGAGAGGAATGTAAAATTAGAAAACGGTTTTCTTAAAATAAGTGTATATCATTGGAAGGACTGATGCTGAAGATGAAACTCCAATACTTTGGCCACTTGATGCAAAGAACTGACTCATTGGAAAAGACCCCGATGCTGGGAAAGATTGAAGGCAGAAGGAGAGGGAATGAAAGAGGATGAGATGGTTGGATGGCATCACCGACTCAATGGACATGAATTAGAGTAAGCTCTGGGAGTTGGTGATGAACATAAAGGCCTGGCATGCTGCAATCTATGAGGTCACAAAGAGTCGGATATGACTGAGCAACTGAACTGAAGAGAATATTTGTATTTATGATGAGGGTGATTCAACAAGAGAAAAATCGATACAGAAGTGGAACAGATAGGTTACTGAACTTAATGACTCTAAGTAGGTGAAAGGAGATGGAATCTAGTTCACAAGTGGATGATTGGCCCTAGATTGGTGCCAGAGACAAAAGCAGTAGAAAAGAAGGCAGAGTGTACAGTCACAGAAGGAGACGGGTGAGTCCATTTGGTGAAAAATAATCATAGAAATTTTCTAGGCTTTGTTTTCATTGTAAATCAACTAGGAAACAATACTATAGACTGAATAGGTGAGGGGAATTGGAAGCTTTCATGAAATAAACATGTATATGAGGGGAGAGAGTGAGTGGACTAGAAAGATACAGTGTGAAAGCTGGCTATTAAGACAGATGTTCTTCTCAATCTCAATTTTTTGTCTTTAAATATTGCAATCTTGGTGTGTTTGGAGGATCACTGAAGTCAGGCAAAAATACAAAGAATAAGTGAAATGGAAAAATGACTGGTGATGTCAACAGAGTGAGATTCTTGATTGCTAGAATTTGAAGTTTTTAATTTTTGACCACAGCAGATTTATGGCTATGACCAAAGGAGACAGAACACAAGTCAGTGTTTCTAGAGAAGTGAATGAAAAAATAAAGATCAAGTTTCAATGGATCATTAACATGGATTTTGAAATCAGGAAGGAGTCTATTCTGTTCCTGTTGTTGTTCAGTCACTAAGTCATGTCTGACTCTTTGGGATCCCATAGACTGTGACAAACCGAGCTGCTCTGACCTCCACTATCTCCCAGAGTTTGCTCAAATTCATGTCCATTGAGTTGATGATGCCATCCAACCATCTCATCCTCTGTCACCCTCTTCTTTGCCATGAATTGGCTCTCCCCATCAAGTGGTCAAAGTATTAGAGATTCCTGTGAGCGTCATGGTCTGCATCAGCTATTTGAAATTTTTCCCTAAATTATTTTCTTGGATACCTTTTTTTTCCTCTTAAGCTATTTCCTATAATGCATCCAGTGATTTTTAAAATATATTCTCCCCTTTCTTTCTGAGATGCAGAGGCAAGCCACATTTATTCATTCAGGTGCATTCTTCTATACCTAGTATCCTAATAGCCCGTGTTGGAATTCCTAATAGTGGAACTGGATGCCCAAACATCCCTTTCCCCAAACTGGGAAGGGACTTTGAAGCATAAATGGCAGAAGGCTCAGGAGTTTAGATTTCTTAGACATCTCTCTGATGTTGAATGATGGAATCCAGCCCCACCTCCACACCCCAGCCGAGACGGCCTGAACAGAGCTGAGCTACTCGCCCATGTAATCTAAAAAAAAAAAAAAGTAAATTAACACAGGTGTGATGCATATAGCTAAGAAGAAGTGAAGGGAGGCCAAAGCTTTTCTTTGAGTCTCTATCAGTCTTGACAAATTTCTTAATTTTTTCTCCCTGATCTTATTTTCTAAACTGTGAAAAGACAACATCTTTTGGATAAAGATTCATGTCTGTCCTGCCCTAGCTGCTCAGGAGCTCCAAAAGGCCAAGTTGGTTCTGGCACAGTTCCTGAATTGGAGTTTGTGAATTATGCTCAGAGCTCAGTCCCCTGATTTCAAGATGTGTGTGTGTGTGTGTGTGTGTGTGTGTGTGTGTGTGTGTTTGCGCGCGCGTGCATGCGCGCTCTGCCATGTCTGACTCTTTGCTGCCCCATGAACTGTAGTTCACCTCTGCCCATTGGATTTTCAAGGCAAGAATACTGGCGTGGGTTGCCATTTCCTCCTCCAGGAATGTCAAGGTGAGTAAAATCCAGTTTCCACAGAAAGCTTTAGCAGATTAAGGTTGAGCTGACCTGAAGTTATTTGTATGATGGCTGTAAGCTGAAGTCTTATCTTTGATTCTTACTGAGACTTTTAAAGGCAGGAAAAGTGAGGATACATCAGTCCCATTTCTTTTCTTCCTAGCTGGAGTTTCCCTTCACTGATTCAGAAATAAGCTCAGCAAATTTTTTTTTCCATTTCTCTTAAACAAGGAAGAAGAGACTTTAATATAGAGGGAGTGTATTAGCTTTGTTGCATTTAGCATAACCTTAACCAGAGCTTGGAACTTTTAGCTCCAGCTTGAGGATGTTGGGTTTTCCAGGTGACTCAGACCTTAAAGAATCTGCCTGCAATGTGGGAAACCTGGGTTCAATCCCTGGGTTAGGAAGAGAGTCTGGAGAAAGAAATACTCACTCCAGTATTCTTGCCTGGGAAATTCCATGCATAGAGAAGCCTGGTGGGCTATAGTCCATGGGATTGCAAAGAGTCAGACACCTCTGAGTGAATGCTGAGGATGCTAGCTCAAGAATCCAGGCTCTTCCCAATTCCTTATAATTATTTATGAAAGCTTTTCAAGGTTTTACAGACACACAGAAGATTATTTTGCTTTAATACTTAAAACCCTTTGGTGATTCCCTTTCTTATAAGGGAATGCGGGATCTCATTTCTGGAAATTTCCACAGATTCCCTTCTGGATATTCTCTCTTCATTCTCTAGAATCCATCTTTATGGGATTTGTGTGAGTGTTTTGCTCTCCATGGGTGAGCCATGCTTGATCAGCATTGGCTTTTTCATTATCTGGCAAAATGCAAATCCTACTGAAGATGTCAGTTGATATTTAGCTACTACAGAAAACTTTCTAAGTCAGGTGGGTTTTCCTTCCTTCCTTTCTACTTACCTACACGGTCATACCTCTCATCATCCTTATTGTAATTTGCTATAAAATGTCATTTCTTCCACTGTGCTTTAAGTGATCATGACAGCAACATGAGTCTCTGTCTTCCTGACCACGGTATATTCTATGCTTAGCACACCATTCCTGATGCTTAGTTCTCACAATAAAAGCTTTGAATAAAAGAATTTGCAATAGATAAATAAATACATGATCCTGCTTGTTTATTTTATGACAATTTCTTTACCTGAATTGCTGAATATGGTGCCAAACTTTTACAGAAACTACTGTCTTGATTGTGCTAAAGATGTGCACTCCCTAGGGGGGCATTTCTGGAATTCTCTTGCTTTTTATGATCCAATGGATGTTGACAATTTGATATCTGGCTCCTCTGCCTTATCTAAAGCCAGCTTGAAAATCTGGAAGTTCTTCATTCATATACTGTTGAAGCCTAACCTGGAGAATTTTAAGCATTACTTTGCTAGTGTGTGAGATGAGTACAATTTTGTGGTAGTTTGAACATTATTTGGCATTGCCTTTCTTTGGGATGGAATGAAAATTGACCTTTTCCAGTCCTGTGGCCACTGCTGAGTTTTCCAAATCTGCTGTCATATAGAGTGCAACACTTTAACAACACTTTTACCTGCCTCCTGTGAAACCTGTATGCAGATCAAAAACAACAGTTAGAACCAGACATGGAACAACAGACTGGTTCAAAATTGGGAACAGAGTATATCAAGGCTGTATATTGTCACCCTGCTTATTTAACTTATATTCAGAGTACATAATGCAAAATGGTAGGCTGGATGAAGCACAAGCTGGAATCAAGATTCCCAGGACAAGTATCAGTAACCTCAGATATCCAGATGACATCACCCTTATGGCAGAAAGTGAAGTGGACTAGAGAGCCTCTTGATGGAAGTGAAAGAGGAGAGTGAAAAAGCTGGCTTAAAACTCAACATTCAAAAAAGGAAGATCATGGCATCCGGTTCCATCACTTCATGGCAAATAGATGGGGAAATAATGGAAACAGTGACAGGCATCATTTTCATGGGCTCCAAAATCACTGCAGATGGTTACTGAAGCCATGAAATTAAAAGATGCTGGCTCCTTGGAAGAAAAGCTATGACAAATCTAGACAGTATGTTAAGAAACAGAGACATCACTTTGCCAACAAAGGTCCATCTAGTCAAAGCTATTGTTTTCCAGTAGTCATGTGTGGATATGAGTTTTGGTCCATAAAGAAAGCTGAACGTTGAAGAATTGATGCTTTTGAACTGTGTTGTTGGAGAATTCTCTTGAGAGTCCCTTGGACTGCAGGGAGATCAAACCAGGCAATCCTAAAGGAAATCAGTCCTGAATATTCATTGGCAGGACTGATGTTGAAGCTGAAACTCCAATACTTTGGCCAGCTGATGCGAAGAGCTGACTCATAGGAAAAGACTCTAATGCTGGGAAAGATTGAAGGCAGGAGGAGAAGGGAACAGCAGAGGATGAAATGGTTGGATGGCATCACTGACTCAATGGACGTGTGTTTGAATAAACTCTAGGAATTGGTGATGGACAGGGAGGCGTGGCATGCTGCAGTCCATGGGGTCACAAAGAGTGGGACACAACTGAGCCACTGAACTGAACTTAACTGAGTCAAAGCCACGGTTTTCCCAGTAGTCATGTATGGATGTGAGAGTTGGACCATAAAGAAAGCTGAACTCTGAAGAATTGATGTTTTTGAACTATTGTGTTGGAGAAGACTCTTGTGAACCCCTTGGACTTCAAGGTGATCCAGTCGATTAATCCTGAATATTCATTGGAAGGACTGATGCTGAAGCTGAAACTCCAATACTTTGGCCACCTTATGTGAAGAACTGACTCATTGGAAAAGAGTTGGACATGACTGAGTGACTAGATTGAACTGAATGGGGTCATTTAGTGAGATAATTCTTTTACTTTTTGTAGCATTCTGTTTCAGTCACTTCAACCTATGTCTCAAACATAAGCCCTAGGAAGATAAGTAAGTTTTTCCTTAATTTTACTTAATTCTTTAGTTCTTGTTACTTTCATATCTAATTGCCAAGTGCTCTATAATTTATTATATAATTATGATCTAATAGTTGTAAATAATATTTCAAACTCTAATATTTAGCTATGTATATATATAGGGAATATAACAGACTGGCTCAGGGGTAAGTATTCCACCTGCAATACAGGAGATGGAGGTTTAATCCTTGGGTTGGGAATAGCCCCTGGAGTAGGAAATGGCAATCCAATCCAATATTCTTGCCTGAGTAATCCCACGGACAAAGGAGACTGGCAGGCTATGGTCCATTGCATCACAAAAGAGTTGGACATGATTGAACGACTAAACAACAGCAGAATGTGTTTCTGTGTGTGTGTATGGGTACTGATAAGTATTTAATTTTTTAAAACAGTTCAGCTGAAATTTTCAATACCTTTTTCTCTAACGACGGAAACTGATCTTCTCCTTGACATCACTCTCCTCTTTCTGAGACATTTTCTGATCCCCATACCAGATTACCTTCAATGGTCTGCCCACTCTGGATCTGTGGCCAAATTTACTGATTACATCAGTGCTTCAGTGACTGATACCCTTTACTGTATCCTAAACTCTGGGAGAGAAGCAATCATGTGGTTTTCATCTTTGAGTCCTATGGAATGCACAGCATAATGTCTTACACATCGTTCATTTATGACAATATTTTGCTATGCGGCTCAATTGTCTTGTCTATTATGAGCTTGGATAGTACTAAACTATTGAATAATGTTTAAAAAGTTTAATTTTGTGGATTTAATAGGGAAAATAAAATGTTTCACTTTAAGTTTTTTGTAGAATTCAAGATTTGAAATACCACACCAATTCACATAAGAAACAATGGACCAACATGGATTACATTATATCTGAAACAATGTAATGTACTTACAGGCATGTAATTTCAATAATGAGGTTTCAAATCATCTGTATATAAACTTTTCATCTAAAATATATTTCATGTAAAACTGTAATTCATGTAAAGGCTTATGTAAAAGTTCTCTTCATGCAAATTAATATTTTTTTAAATGTTGTAATGGAAAAGTAACACTCAGTGAAACGTTGTCAAGAAAAAAAAATTATAATATATCATTTTACTCCCTGAAATTACTGAAGTAGTTAGAACAGCAATAAGAACAATAAGTGAAGCGCACAGTCTGAAACACTGGGAATCCAATTGCAGGATACATCTTTTGGAGAGTGACCAGGTGGGGAGAAATAAATTATAGATGGTTCTTTTGAGTGTAGTGATTGTCAAGCACCTGGCCATTTAGGTTATTTTAGTATCTAATTAAATTTCCAACTGGTCCATCCTAAAGGAAATCACTCCTGAATATTCATTGGAAGGACTGATTTTGAAGCTGAAACCGCAATACTTTGGTCACCTGATGCAAAGAACTGACTCATTTGAAAAGACCCTGATGCTGGGAAAGATTGAAGGTGGGAGGAGAAGGGGATGAAAGAGGATGAGATGGTTGAATGGCATCACTCAATGGTCATAAGTTTGAGGAGACTCCTGGAGTTGGTGATGGACAGGGAGGCCTGCTGTGCTGCGGTCCATGGGGTTGCAAAGAGTCGGACATGACTGAGTGACTGAAGTGAACTGAATTAAATTTTATCATAGTAGGCATACTTCTATTTTATAGTATTTGAAATCATATGTATTATATTCTAAATTTAAGATTATTTCTTTTCTAAAATAATTATATATCCAGGTATTATGTTTATTACTTTATTATATTAGTATATGTTACTACAAATGATAAAACATTTTATTTTAACAGTTAAGGAAAACTCTCACAGGAACTGGTTATTAGTCATTAATATTTCCAGCCATTGGAGTCCCCAATCTTATTGCCTTCAGGTATTTGTCACAAAACCAAAAATGCAACAAAAACCTGAAGCGTTTGTAATTGCTGTTTCCTAAAATGTATTACCTGTTGTAGAACACTAAAATTTGAAATTCTTAGCATTTCCAGAAGTATCATTATCATTGAAAATAATTCAAAGAAAGATGCACTCTTAACTTTACTCATTTTCCTAAAAAACTTTCCAAAAAAAAATCGTTTTTGAAACAAAGCACCCTATGTATCACTGTATCAAACACAAAATTGAGTGTGCTAACAAGTTAGAGAAACAAAAATGCAATCAGGTTTAATAGGCATGCCATGAAAAGCAATGTGGAAATGCATGACAAATCATATAGAATATTCTATTGTCTTTCTAATAATCTGTGCATTTATTTTAACCAATATACCATCATTATAAACATTTTAAATATTTTCTTTGAAACCTACTCCAAACTAATGTAGGAAGACTAAGAATCTCTCCCAATACTTTTTACAACCATCTCGTTTGAGATTAATGCCCATATTTCTTACCTAGAACAAAATATAATTTAGAATGCATTCTACATTATAAAATATAAAAACCCCAAGTTTGAAACTTTGAAAATAATACAAATATTTATTTGTATTCATATTAGATAAATCGAATTGGCAATGAAATATGTAATAGTCTGAAATCAAGAAATGAATTAAGGGAAAATGCTTAAGATAAAATGTACATCATCAAAATATATTTGTGGAAGTAAGGCCTGATTGTAAATGTCCTACATTCTACATTTAGTTAAAATAAATTTAGTAAAGTTTCTCCAATTTTCAATGCAGTAGTCTCTGCATCTGCTCTTAAATAAATAATTTTTGTATAGATAACAGTTATTCCTTATGAATACATGTATTTGATGCATTAAATATGTATTGAGTGTCCACGTATGAGCAAGCAGATAGGATATATTTTAAATATTTGCACTTATTTTTGCTATTAGAGTAGATCAACAGAATTAAAAATAGAAGACAGATTATCTAAATGTTATTAATGCAAGGAATAAATACAAGAAAGTTGTCACAATCAGAAGAAAAAATGTGAATTTTGACAAGACGTAAAAAATTGGAGGCATGCACACAGATGTGGCATTTGAGTTGACCTTTGAATGATGAGTAGTTTGAAAGGAAAAAGCAGGAGAAGAGCACTGGAGCACAAAGAATGACAGGAGTCAAAAGTGAGAGGGTGATACGGCAAAGTAAAACGGTGAGATGGTGGAAAATGAGATAATACATTAACTCCTCACTGCAGTGGCGTTTGGAATCAAGTTAAAAAATTGTCCTACAGTATATATACATTTAATGTGGAGTTCTCAAATATTTTTGAGCAAAAAGGTGCTCTTTGTAAAAGAAAGATCTGCTTCAATTAGGGCTTCTACTAATAGGAAAGGTTTTGGTGAAATGTTAGAAGAAGAAGGATCCATCTTTGGGTTTATTTTATCAGTTTCCTTTATTAATTGTTTTTTAGAAAGCATAGTCAGGATCTCTTTGATATCTTGATAGTTATACTTTAGAAGACAACACTTACACATGCATACAGTCAGATGTTTAGATGGAAATAGCCCTTCGATATGCACACGTGTATATTCTTGGAGTGATTTAGTCAAATAAGAATATACTACTCTAATTTTGTTTTACTAATTTTATGAGTCCTACTTGGATTGTAGAAGATGGTCATTCTCAATGACATCTGTTTTAGTTTTTTTTTAATCCCTCTATCATTTCTCTGGCGAAATAAAGATGCAAATCAGGATGAAGAGTCCTTAATTTGGCAGCAGCTGTATTTCCTCACATTGTTCACAGATGGGATGCAAACAGCAACAGAAAAAACTAATCTGTAGTTTGGTGAAAAAGTCATATATTTTAAATTCTTTCAGTGCTTTCTCAGAGTCACATCAAAATTTCTTTTTGGATGTTTATGGCTTCTTGATTTTTGAAAAATCTAATTTAATGATCTAATTTATTTTTTAGTTCAAAATTAGTGATTTTAATGGATATGCTATATAATTTCAAGGTCTTTCACTTTAAAGGAAGCAAGGTTCCTTGATTTTATTTTAACAGACATAAAATATTGTGTTTATTTAACTGTCATCAAACCATTTTACAAATTTCAAGTTGGAATGATGGTAATACCAGACTTCATCCTACCTTTCTTATAAAGATGTATTTCATTAGATCACCTAACTTGGTTGTAGTTCTCTCAAGCATCCCAGTCCCTTCCCACATGTTAATTTCCAGATAGTAATAGCATTGCTATGGCTTGTGGTTTTCCCTTCACTCTTCTCTTCCTCACTTCTCTTAAGATTTCTCTTGATAACTTTGGCCAGTTGCACTTGTCATTCGGTACTACTCCCTTTCCAGTATTTTCAGTTGTCCAGACCACACCTCTCTCTTTACATCCACAATTGCTTCTTTCACCAACTTACAGACGTGTGTACATGAGTGCACACACACAACACACACACACACACACCACTGTGGAACTTAAAAGGAACTCTAAAAAAGGATGAGGTTGTGTGGCAGATGAAGTATATATAGTTTCAGCTCAATCCTCATATCTTGTTTTAGTTTTGAAATATTTCAAAAATGAATGCTAATTTGGAAAAGAAAATGTTTGCCAAAAGATACAATGAGTTAATACTCCATACATATCAAATATAATGTATCCATTAATTCAATTTAAACAAAAATATCAATAATGTATTAATTTCATGAACAGCAAATGGGTGGACTTTCTCTTCCTCTGTATAAGGTCCTGGTAGTTTAAAACATTATACATTATTGGCCGTGTTTCTCTCTAACAAGTGAACTCTGATTTCCCTTCCCTTGAACCTGATTGGACACAGGAACTTTCTTAGACGATAGGTTCTAAGCAGAATGAAATTCTGTGTCCTGTAGGGTAGGTCATAAAATTCTTTGTAGCTCTGCAGAGACTCTGTTGGCCCTGTTCCTTTGAGGTCTTTGAAAAATGTGTAAGAGCTTTGATTCTACATGGAACTTTGGTCAATAGTCCTGACTAAACTTAGCCTCTTAGCCCACTCTGCCAAAACACCAAATATGAGGCAAAAGCCCTTTTACTCTCACAAATCTTCCTATTTGCCAGATAAGTATTATCAACGGACCTAGTCAACATCTCTGAACATTAGAGCAACACCCAACCCAGGCCTGCTCCAATGTCTGATTCACAAACCTGAGATATAATGCAATTTCAAGTATAATACTCTTTCCAGAGAGTAAGTTTGCAGTGGTGGATGACAAGAACAAAAATTAGTGGCTCCATTGGAGCACTTGATCTCACTCACCTTATTATTTTCAAGTATTTTTTTCCCTCATCACATTTTTACCTTTCTGCCTTATCTTTTTTTTTTTCCTATTGCTATTAGCTTCCATTTCTTGTCACTATGCTAACACTCTGTGGCTTTTTTCTTCTCTAAAAAAATCATTTTATACAATGTCCCCTTCCATTCTTCCATCTATCTTCCCTTTTCTCTGTTCTTTATTCTTTCTTTCTCATCTTTATTATATTTTATACCAAAATTTTATAAAAAGTTCATATAAATTGTCTTTATTTCATCACTGCTGCTGCTGCTGCTGCCAGGTCGCTTCAGTCGTGTCTGACTCTGTGCGACTCCATAGACGGCAGCCCACCAGGCTCACCCGTCCCTGAGATTCTCCAGGGAAGAACACTGGAGTGGGTTGCCATTTCCTTCTTCAATGTGTGAAAGTGAAACGTGAAAGGGAAGTCACTAGGTCATGTCTGACTCTTCACGACCGCATGGACTGCAGCCCACCACACTTCTCCATCCATGGGACTTTCCAGGCACGAGTACTGGAGTGGGTTGCCATTGCCTTCTCCGATTTCATCACTATCTACTTTATTTTTTATCTACTCTTAACATTCATTAGGCTGTCTTATCAGAGACACCTACTTTTGTCAAATTGAATGTCTCCTCAGTTATTAATTCAACGTCTCAAGGGTTCTTGGTACTCTATACTTTTTCTTATATAAATATTTCTATACTTAAATTATTTCTTTACTATGTTTCTGAGGGTATACACTATCATGTTTATTCTTCCCACTTCACTAGACATTCCCTCTCCACTTTCTTTTCTGAGTTTTTCTCCTCTCTTTCTTACTACAGAATGCTGAAGTGCCCACAGACACTCTTGTGGATGCTGACCAGAGACTGGACAGTTCTTTGGTAACAACAAGCATGGCAGTGTATATGAATTGAGATAGAGGGGGAAGAATCATTTCAAGTTCTTTTCTTGAACTAGAGTGTAAATTCATCAGCTGAGAATAACAATGGAAACAGAGATGGTGAGTGGTAAAAGAGATGATAAAAGAGCAAAATCATTTTCTAGGAAAGCAGAGAGACTGAAATGAAATAGGAATGAAAATATTATTGTTGGGGAGAATTGAGGCCCAAATGTAAAGTCCAGGAACAAATCTATTTGGGACATAGAGTGATAGGAAAATAGAGAACCAAGAGGAAAACCACACAAAATTATACATGTTTGCTGGCATGTGGTTGAATGCCAGTAAACAATAATGCTTCAAGAAAGACTAACAGCAAGAAAAGGTCATTAGCAAGGTCATAAACATTTCTTTTATCAGGACCTATGTCAAGGAAAAATTGAGCAGTGTTTCAATGCAGTCTACTTTTAAATTTTAGATAGCAATGTAGAAAGCAATTGTCATTCGTTTGTGTATAGTCATAAAAAAGCATAAAAACACTTGCCTATGATAAGGTAGAATATGTAGAAAAAAAGCAACATTTATATATCAGTATACATTTTTAACCATCTTTTTTTTTATTGGGCACTTTTTATTTTATTTTTCAAATGTATTTATTTTAATTGGAGGCCAATTATTTTACAATATTGTGGTGGTTTTTGCCATAGGTTGACATGAATCAGCCCTGGGTGTACATGTGTCCCCTGTCCTGAACCCCCCTCCCACCTCCCTCCCCATCCCATCCATCAGGGTCATCCCAGTGCACCAACCCTGAGCAACCATCTCTTTAAATAGAGAAGCATTAAGCATAAACAGACTAACACCACAAAAAAACCATAATTCTTTGAATAATAAGATTTAGAATGAATTATATCTTTATGATCATTCTCAAATATTAACTTGTTTTAGTAGCTGAGTTATAAAGAACATGGAGCTTGCAGAGCAGCCTGGACCTGTTGCAGAACTTTCTCTCACTCTGGAACACTGTCAAACTAGTAGCTTCAGGGGTTGCTCTATTTTGATTTTAGGAAGGACCTGGTCCAACAACTTATTCTTCACATTGGAAGGAATACCCAATAAGCTTCAGACCACTGTGCTCCAAGAAATGTTGATGAGATGGAAAGGTCCTTGGATTTTTAAGGGGTTTATTTTCCACACTTTGATGCAAAAATATCTTACCGATACATCTAAACTAATTGCTACCTGGGAAGAAAACATTAAAAAAGTGAAACTGTTAGTAGTTCAGTGGTGTCTAACTCTTTGAGACACCATGGATTGTACTCTCCAGGCTCCTCTGTCCATGGGATTCTTCAAGTAAGAATACTAGAGTGGGTTGCCATTCCCTTCTCTAGGGGATCTTCCCAATCCAGGGATCAAACCGAGGTCTCCTGCATCGCAGGCAGATTCTTTACCATCCAAGCCACAAGGGATGCCTTGAAAGTGTAAGTCACTCAATTATGTCTGACTCTTTGTGATCCCAAGGACTGTAGCCCTCCACGCTCTTCTGTCCATGGAATTCTCCAGACAAGAATACTGGAGTGGGTTGTCACTCTCTTCTCCAAGAAATCTTCCCAACCCAGGGGCATTCTTTACCATCAGAGCCACTAGGAAAGCCAATTGCTTCTTAGTATCACCAATTCAATCAGCCTAATAGCATCACTGTAATGGATCATCACAATATCTTGTGGAAAGGAAAGGCAACCAGGTTCCCTCTATGAACTAAATTATGACACAGGGCTAGAGAGTTGCTATACCCTTGAGATAGGATAGAAAAATTGTATTACTAAATGTCAGCTGAAAAATAAAACTATTTCTGTTAATGGTTATTATAAAAATTAATTTCAAAAAATGACCAATTGCACACCAGGTAACAAGGGTGTTTTCATTTGTTCAAGTGATAGAACCATCTAGAATGGCAAATGAGATTTGAAACACCACATTATTACGTTTCAGTTCAGTTCACTTCAGTCACTCAGTCATGTCCGACTCTTTGCGACCCCATGAATCACAGCACACCAGGCCTCCCTGTCCATCACCAACTCCCAGAATTCACTTAGACTCACGTCCATCGAGTCAGTGATGCCATCCAGCCATCTCATCCACTGTCATCCCCTTCTCCTCCTGCCCCCTATCCCTCCCAGAATCAGAGTCTTTTCCAATGAGTCAACTCTTCGCATGAGGTGGCCAAAGTACTGGAGTTTCAGCTTCAGCATCATTCCCTCCAAAGAAATCCCAGGGCTGACCTCCTTCAGAATGGACTGGTTGATCTCCTTACAGTCCAAGGGACTCTCAAGAGTCTTCTCCAACACCACAGTTCAAAAGCATCAATTCTTCAGCACTCAGCCTTCTTCACAGTCCAACCCTCACATCCATACATGACCACAGGAAAAACCGTAGCCTTGACTAGACGGACCTTTTTTGGCAAAGTAATGTCTCTGCTTTTGAATATGCTATCTAGGTTGGTCATAACTTTCCTTCCAAGGAGTAAGCATCTTTTAATTTCATGGCTGCAGTCACCATCTGCAGTGATTTTGGAGCCCAGAAAAATAAAGTCTGACACTGTTTCCACTGTTTCCCCATCTATTTCCCATGAAGTGATGGGAACAGATGCCATGATCTTCGTTTTCTGAATGTTGAGCTTTATGCCAACATTTTCACTCTCCACTTTCACTTTCATCAAGAGGTTCTTTAGTTCCTCTTCACTTTCTGCCATAAGGGTGGTGTCATCTGCATATCTGAGGTTACTGATATTTCTCCTGGCAATCTTGATTCCAGTTTGTGTTTCTTCCAGTCCAGGGTTTCTCATGATGTACTCTGCATATAAGGTAAATAAGCAGGGTGATAATATACAGCCTTGACATACTCCTTTTTCCTATTTGGAACCAGTCTGTTGTTCCATGTCCAGTTCTAACTATTGCTTCCTGACCTGCATACAGATTTCTCAAGAGGCAGACCAGGTGGTCTGGTATTCCCATCTCTTTCAGAATTTCCCACAGTTTATTGTGATCCACACAGTCAAAGGCTTTGGCATAGTCAATGAAGCAGAAATAGATGTTTTTCTGGAACTCTCTTGCTTTTTCCATGATCCAGCGGATGTTGGCAATTTGATCTCTGGTCCCTCTGCCTTTTCTAAAAGCAGCTTGAACATCAGGAAGTTCACGGTTCATGTATTGCTGAAGCCTGGCTTGGAGAATTTTGAGCATTACTTTACTATCATGTGAGATGAGTGCAATTGTGTGGTACCACACTCTTCAATTTTTGAAGATCCACATTTTCTGTGCAAGCCAAATAGGCAAGTTGAGTGGAGATGTGGTAGAAATCACCATCCTTGTATCTTTTAAGTCCTTGATAGTGGCACTAACCTCTGCAATCTCTGCAGAAATATGGCATTGATTTTGATTAATATTTGGTAGGTAAAGGTGGTTTTAAAGTCCCTCATAGCTCAGACTGTAAAGAATCTGCCTGCAATGCAAGAGATCAGGGTTTGATTCTTGGGCCAGGAAGATCCCCTGAAGAAGAGAATGGCAACCCACTTCAGTATTCTTGCCTGGAGAATCCCATGAACAGAGAAGCATGGTGGGCTATAGTCCATGGGGTGGACAGTCATGGTGGGCTATAGTCAAAGAGGTGGACATGACTGAGTGACTAAAATACACAAAAAGGTGATTTTAGTTGTTTCCACTTGCTCTTTCTTACCAAAAGGGAGCTAATCACATGGGTCAGAGGGCCAGTGTGAGGATTCTGCCAGTTGCTATTTTTATTCCATTTATAGATGAAAGAAATGTCGAAATAATCAGTGGATGTATTTGGAGAGCCACTGGGACCACTGTGAGGTGTCCAAACATTACTTAAAACCTCATCAATCACTTGACCTCTTTAAGCACGTATTATGACTGGACAACCACAATGATGTTTTGAGGTTTTAAGAATGTGTGTTAGTACAGGGCCAGTGTTCAACAACTCCCCCCAAAGTCTGATTACTTCTCTCTAACAAATGTACATGGAGAAGGAAATGGAAACCCACTCCAGTATTCTTGCCTGGAAAATTCCGAGGACAGAGGAACATGGCGGGCTACAGTCCATGGGGTCACAAAGAGTCAGACAGGACTGAGCACATCAGCACAACAAATGTATAGTTAGGCTGGTACTTGCCTCTATGTTATTTTAGGAAAGCCTGGAGGAAAGACGATATAAATTTGTACGAGTTGTAATAGTGTCTTTCCTTATAGGGATCCAGCTTCCCCATATTCAAGGTGATCTGGGGCTATAGACTGGCTCAAGTCTCAGCAAATCACTGAAGAGTTGCTACTCTTCTTTGGCTATTCAAATTAAACTTATGTCCAGTATATGTAGAACTTCTTCACCTGTTCAAGTCAAGTAAAAATTTAATAAACTACCTACCTATTTATATGGGTTTCCCAGGTGGCTCAGACAATAAAGATTCTGCTTGAAACACAGGAGAATTGGGTTTTGTTCCTGAGTTGGGATGATCACTGGTAGGAGGAAGTGGCAAGCCACTCCAGTATTCTTGCCTGGAAAATCCTATGGACAGAGGAGCCTGACTGGCTACAGTCAATGGGGTCTCAAAGAGTCAGACATGACTGAGTGATGAAAAACACACCTCTGCGAAACACACATCTAATTATAATCAGTAGACATCATGAGCATCTAGTCTATTCCTTAGGTCTCTGTGAGTCAGACTATCCTGACAAGAGTCTCTTTGTCTCTTCTGTGGGTCAAGCAAATGCATTCACGTTGTCTTTGCAATTAAGTGATGCCACTTGGCCCTGGTAACCTGGGATCTCATTATCCACATCGCATTAGGGATTCAGGATTGACGCTAATAGTTCTCACACCAATTTCTAAGACAGAGACAAACAACCACAGAACACTTGATGGATTGTAGGATGGAAAATTTATTTCTCAGAGTCATGTTGAAAAGTGTATCCTTCTTCACCTTGCAGGGTGAGTGAACAGGACTTATAAGATAAATGTGCTGTAACACTCCAGAAACACTATGGATGGTAACTGAAGTCATTAACTTAAAATATGCTTGCTCCTTGGAAGGAGAGCTATGACAAACCTACACAGCATATTAAAAAGCAGAGACATCACTTTGATGACAAAGATCCATCTAGTCAAAGGGCTTCCCAGGTGGCTCAGCTGATAAACAATCCACCTGCAATGTGGGGGATGGAACCTGAGTTCCATCCCTGAGTTGAGAAGATCCCTGAAGAAGGGAACAGCCACTCACTTCAGTATTCTGACCTGGAGAATTCTGTAGATGGTATAGTCCATGGGGTCGCAAAGAGTCCAACACAACTGAAAGACTCTCACTTAGTCAAAGCTATGATTTTTCCAGTAGTCAGGTACAGATGTAAGACTTGTACCATAAAGAAGGCTGAGAGCCAAAAAATGGCTGCTTTCAAATTGTGATGCTGGAAAAGATTCTTGAGAGTCCCTTGGACTGCAAGGAGATCCAACCAATCAATCCTAAGGAAATCAACCCTAAATATTCATTGGAAGGACTGATCATGAAACTGAAACTCCAATACTTAAGTCGCCTGATGCAAAGAGCTGACTCAGTGGAAAAGACCCTGATGCTGGGAAAGATTGAAGGTAGGAGAAGAAAGGGATGTCAGAGGATGAGATTTTTATATATCATCAGTGATTCAGTGTACATGGATTTGAGCAAACTCCTGTAGATAGTGAAGGATAGGGGAGCCTAATGTGCTGCAGCCTATGAGGTCAAAAAGATTCAGACATGATTTTGCAACTAAACAACAACACTCTAGCGCTCCAATACTCTTGTTTTTGGAAGCCTTCTTCTTTAATATATTAAGGGAGTACTAGCACTTCAACTTCATTTACTGTAGGCCACTCTTGTCTCCATGTTACCAGAAGTTCAGTTCAGCTCATCACTTACTTGTGTCCAAGTCTTTGCCACCCCATGGACTGCAGCACTCCAGGCTTCCCTGTCCTTTAACAACTCCTGGAGCCTACTCAAACTCATGTCCATCGAGTCACTGATGCCATCCAACTAGCTCACCCTCTGTTAACCACTTCTCCT
This sequence comes from Bos indicus, assembly GCF_029378745.1. Taxonomy (NCBI): domain Eukaryota; kingdom Metazoa; phylum Chordata; class Mammalia; order Artiodactyla; family Bovidae; genus Bos; species Bos indicus. The sequence goes on from NC_091771.1 coordinate 8,143,427, forward strand.
CCTGCCTTCAATCTTTCCCAAATTCAGGGTCTTTTCCAATGAGTCAGTTCTTCACAACAGGTGGCCAAAGTTGTGGAGCTCCAGCTTCATCATCAGTCCTTCAAATGAATATTCAAGACTGATTTCCTTTAGGATGGACTGGTTGGATCTCTTTGCTGTCCATGGGACCCTCAAGGGTCTTCTCCAATACCACAGTTAAAAAACATTAATGCTTCTGCACTCAGCTTTCTTTTTAGTCCAACTCACATTCACATATGACTACTGGAAAAATAATAGCTTTGACTAGGTGAACCTTTGTCCATAATGTCTCTGCTTTTTAATATGCTGTCTAGGTTGGTCAGGGCTTTTCTTCCAAGGAGCAAGTGTCTTTTAATTTTATGGCTGCAGTCACTATCTGCAGTGATTTTGGAGCCCAGGAAAATAACGTCTGTGACTATTATCACTGTGTCCCCATCTATTTGCCATGAAAGGATGGGACCAGATGCCATTATCTTAGCTTTTTGAATGTTGAGTTTTAAGCCAGCTTTTTCACTCTTCTCTTTCACTCTCATCAAAAAGTTCTTTAGTTCCTCTTCACTTTCTTCCAAGAAGAAAGTTGGTTTCTTCTGCATATCTGAGGTTATTGATATTTCTCCTGGCAATCTTAATTCCAGCTTGTCCTTCATCCAGGCAAGCATTTCACATTATGTACTCTGCATATAAGTTAAAAATAAGCAGAGTGACAATATACAGCCTTGATGTACTCCTTTCCCAATTTGAAATCAAATCCCTCATTCCATGTTTGGTTCTAACTGTTGCTTCTTGACCTGCATACAGATTTCTCAGGAGGCACATAAGGTGGCATGGTATTCCCATCTCTAAAAATTTAAAACAGTTTGTGGTGATCCACACAGTCAAAGGCTTTGGCATAATCAATGAAGCAGAAGTGGATGTTTTTCTGGAACTTTCTTGCTTTTTTAATGATCCAGCGGATGTTGGCAGTTTGATCTCTGGTTCTTCTGCCTTTTCTAAATCCAAGTTGAACATATCAAAGTTCTTGGTTCATACACTGTTGAATCCTGGCTTGGAAATTTTTGAGCATTACTTTGCTAGCATGTGAGATGAGTACAATTATGCGATAGTTTGAACATTGTTTGGCATTGTCTTTCTTTGGGATTGGAATGAAAACTGACCTTTTCCAGTCCTGTGGCCACTGCTGAGTTTTCCAAATTTGCTGGCATATTGAGTGCAGCACTTGGACAGCATCATCTTTGAGGATTTGAAATAGCTCAACCGGAATTCCATCACGTCCACTAGTTTTGCTCATAGTGATGCTTCCTCAGACCCATTTGACTCTAGGTGAGTGATCACACCATTGTGGTTAACTGGGTCATTAAGATATTCTTTGTTTTGTTCTTCTGTGTGTTCTTTCCACCTCTTCTTAATATCTTCTGCTTTTGTTAGGTCCATACCACTTCTGTCCTGTATTGTGCCCATCTTTGCATGAAATCTTCCCTTGGTATCTCTAGAGATCTCTAGTTTTTCACATTCCTTCATTTTCCTCTATTTACATTGATCACTGAGGAAGCCTTTCTTATCTCGCCTTACTATTCTTTGGAACTCTGCATTCAGATGGGCATATCTTTCCTTTTCTCCTTTGCCTTTAGCTTCTCTTATTTTCTCAGCTATTTGTAAGGCCTCCTCAGAAAACCATTTTGCCTTTCTGCATTTCTTTTTCTTGAGGATGATCTCAGTCACTGCCTTATGTACAATATTATGAACATCTGTCCATAGTTCTTCAGGCACACTATGTATAAAATCTAATCCCTTGAATCTATTTGTCACTTCCACTCTATAATCATAGGGGATTTGAGTTAGGTATACCTGAATGGTCTAGTGGTTTTCCATACTTTCTTCAACTTAATTCTGATTTTGACTATATGGAGTTCATGATCTGAGCCAGAGTCAGCTCCCAGTCTTGTGTTTGCTGACTGTATAGAGCTTCTCCATCTTCAGCTGCAAAAAATATAATCAATCTGATTTCTATATTGACCATGTGGTGATGTCCATGTGTAGAGTTGTCTCTCATGCTATTGGGAGAGGGTGTTTGCTATGATCAGTGCATTCTCTTGGCAAAACTCTGTTCACCTTTTCCCTGCTTCATTTTGTACTCCAAGGCCAAACTTGCCTGTTACTCCAGGTATCTCTTGACTTCCTACTTTTTTATTCCACTCCACTATGATGAAAAGTACATCTTTTTTTTTTTTTTTTTGGTGTTTCCTAATTATATAAGGTCTTGTAGGTATTTATAGAACTTTCAACTTCAGAAGGTCACCATTATCTTCATTACCCCTACCATAGTTTGTTTTCAGATCAAACAAGATGGAGGGAATGCATCCCCATCCATCAACAGAAAATTTGATTAAAGAATTACTGAAAAAAAAAAAAAAAAAGAATTACTGAGTTTGGTCTTGCCCATCAGAACAAGACCTAGTTTCCCCCACAGTCAGTCTCTCCCATCAGGAAGCTTCCATAAACCTATTATCCTTATCCATCAGAGGGCAGACAGAATGAAAACCACAATCACAGAAAACTAATCAAACTAATCACATAGACCACAACCTTGTGTAAATCAATGAAACTATGAGCCATACCATGGAGAGGCATCCATGAGGGATGGGTTATTGGAGAGTTCTTACAAAATGAGGTCCACTGAAGAAGGGAATGACAAACAGCTTCAGTATTTCCTTGAGAACCCCATAAACAGTATGAAAAGGCAAAAAGACAAATCACTGAAAGATGAACTCCTCAGGTGGGTAGGTGCCCAACATGCTACTGGAGAATAGCGGAGAAATAACTCCAAAGGGAATGAAGAGACAGAGCCAAACCGAAAACAATGTCTAGTTGTGGATGTGACTGGTGATGGAAGTAAAGTCTGATGCTGTAAAGAACAATATTGCATAGGAACCTGGAATGTTAGGTCCATGAATCAAGGCAAATTGGAAGTGGTCAAACAGAAGATGGCAAGAGTGAAAGTTGACATTTTAGAAATCAGTGAACTAAAATGGACTGGATCAGGAGATTTTAATCTAGATGATCATTATATCTACTACTTTGGAAAGAATCCCTTAGAAGAAATGGAGTAGCCCTCATAGTCACAAAAGAGTCTGAAATGAAGTACTTGGGGGCAATCTCAAAAGTGTTACCAGAAACCAACCAACAAATATTTTGAAGCTCTTTTTAAGCCTTCAAGCTAAAGCAATGAATGCAAAATGTCTGACTGTCTTATTCCAATTATGGGATCAATTTTAAGGCAGAAGTTTTCAAGGTTTTGCTTAGGCAGTCATCTATGCAATCCTTATTATTAAGATTATTTCAAGATTTGAACAAACAACTGTATATCTTATAATATTTTACAACTGCTGTTCTTCCATATTTAATGTTACCTCATCTTCCTACATTGCATAAAAAAGTCAGACATATTCACACTTAATTAGCAAACAATTAGGAATCTTGAGTTATATTTTATCAGCCTTCTAATCAGGAAGAGCTGTTTCTCCTCTGCAAGATTCTGAAAATGCTCCAAGAATCCAGAACTTGTTGAATTCAAACTAGTAGAGAAAATATGTTAGCTAACCACTTTGAATAAAAGAAAGAATTTATATTGAAAAACACTCTTTTCCTGAGCCAGATTGGTTTAAGAATCTAGGTTCTAGAGCACAAATTATCTATCTTTTGTTTTAAATAGGAATTTATGCAGAATCATATTTTTCCAAAAATTGTGGCTCAGCTGGTAAAGAATCTGCCTGGAATGCGGGAGACCTGGGTTCAATCCCTGGGTTGGGAAGATCCCCTGGAGAAGGGAAAGGCTACCCACTCCACTATTCTGGACTGGAGAACTCCATGGATCATATACTCCGTGGGGTTGCAAAGAGTCGGACATGACAGCTTCTTTCATTTCACTTTCACTTTCACCTTTATCATACTCATGACTACTGATCTACTTTATTTTACTGACTTATCAAGTAAATTTGTTATGTGTGTGTGTGTGTGTGTGTGTATGCCAGTGTTATTCTCTGTACTGAGGTAATTAAATGAGTTTTTCTCATCATCTGAAAATATGAGTGAACTTGACTTTCACTAAATATAATGCATAGAATAATATCTTAGATTTAACCTCATTCTTATCTCTATTATGCATCAGTTGGGACAATTATCAGCGAAGAAGACAATTTCTGGTTCATTTCTGAAGTGTTAACTAAGAAGAGACCAATAAATGATTGAATCAGTACAAAGTGTGAGGCTACAATAATTCAGCTCTTTGTGTTGTTACTCTTTGTGTGTGTTAGTCACTCAGTCCTGTCCAGCTCTTTATGACCCCATGGACTATAGCCTGCTACTAGGCTCCTCTGTCCATGGAATTCTCCAAGGAAGAATATTAGAGTGGGTTACCATTCCCTTCTCGAAGGGATCCACCCAATCCAGAGATTGAACCTAGGTATCAAGGATTGAAGGCAGATTTTTTACCATCTGAGACACCAGGGAAGCCCCTGTTATTCTTTACTACTCTGATTTTGTTACTCTTTCTATTCCTTTCTTTCTTTTTCTCAAGTTGTTGTTCACTTGTCCAGTTGTGTCCAACACTTTGCAACTCCATGGACTGCACCACATCAGGCTTCTCTGTCCTTCACCATCTCCCAGAGTTTGCTCAAAGTCATGTCCATTGAGTCAGTGACTCCATCCAACTATCTCATTCTCTGTCATCCCCTTCTCCCCCTGCCTTCAATCCTTCCCAACATCAGGATTTTTTTTTGTCAAATGAATTGGCTCTTCACATCAGATGGTCAAAATATTTGAGCTTCCGCATCAGTCCTTCCAATGAATATTCTGGGTTGATATCCTTTAGGATAGACTGGTTTGATCTCCTTCCTGTCTCAAGAGCCCTCTCCAGGACCAGTTCGAAGGCATTAATTCTTTGATGCTCAGCCTTTTGTATTGTCCACCTCTCACATCTGTACATGTCTACTGGTAAATTTGCCAAAATATCTCTCAAGTAAATTTACCAAAATATTTTTTAGATAAACATCATGAGAATTTTATAAGTTCTTTATTCCATCACTTTTCAGTTCAGTTCAGTCACTCGGTCATGTCCGACTCTTTGCAACTTTATGGACTACAGCACGTCAGGCCTCCCTGTCCATCAGTAACTCCCAGAGTTTGCCCAAACTCATGTCGATTGAGTCAGTGATGCTATCTAACCATCTCATCCTCTGCAGTCCCTGTCTCCTCCTGCCTTCAATCTTTCCCAGCATCAGGGTCTTTTCAATGAGTCTATTGCCTTTAGTGGGCTGATATCTTTGTAATAGCACACACTTGTATTTGTCTTGAGATATAGCTGACATAATGCTAGTTCTATATATTAGTTTTATGTGTACAACATACTGACTCCATATTTTTATAGATTACATCCTATACAAAGTTGCTATAATATTAGTAACTATATTCCTTATTCCATGCATAACTGGTAGTTTGTATGACAATCCCCTTGACCTATTTTGCACCCCCTCCCCATTGCCTTTATTTTGGCAACCACTAGTTTGTTCTCTGCTTCTGTTAGTCTGTTTCTGTCTTATTCTATTTGTTCATTTGTTTTATTTTTTAGATTCCAAATATAAATGGAAACAGTATCTGTCTTTCTCTGTCTGAATTATTCTACTTTGCATAATTATTTCCTCCAGAGTCATCCATGATGCTGCAAATGGAAAGATTTCCTTCTTTTTTTAACAGCTGGATAATGTTCCATTATATATATATATATATATATATATATATATATATATATATATAATGCATTATATATAATGCATTATATATATATAATGCAATATATATATATATATATATGCATTATCCATTCATCTGTTGATGGACACTAGATTGCTTTCATATCTCAGCTATTACAAATAATGCTGCAATGAACAATGAACATTGGAGTGTATATATCCCTTTGAATTAGTGTTTTCATATTCTTCACAGGAATATCTAGGAGTGGAATTACTGTATAGTATGACATAAAATAAAATTTTAAATGAGAAGTTTGGATAGAGGTACCAAGAAACAAAAGGCAAAATTTCAGAGAATATATTGGAAATTCAACAAAGAAATTTTAACCAACAACCGTATTTAAGATATAAAAAGTTTGAGTGTGTGGTGATAGCAAAAATTAGGATCTATGGATTTCTATAATAATGCTGGGCTGGATGAAGCACAAGCTGGAATCAAAATTGCCAGGAGAAATATTGGTAAACTCAGATATGCAGATGACACCACCCTTATGGCAGAAAGTGAAGAAGAACTAAAAGCCTCTTGATGAAAGTGAAAGAGGAGAGTGAAAAAGTTGGCTTAACACTCAACATTCAGAAAACAAAGATCACGGCATATTGTCCCATTACTTCATGGCAAATAGATGAAGAAACAGTGGAAACTGTGACAGACGTAATTTTATTGGCCTCCAAAATTGCTGTAGATGGTGACTGCAGTCATTAAATTAAAAGATGCTTGCTTCTTAGAAGAAAAGCTCTGACCAACCTAGACAGCATGTTAAAAAGCAGAGACATTACTTTGCCGACAAAGGTCCATCTAGTCAAAACTATGGTTTTCCCAGTAGTCATGTATGGCTGTGAATGAAAGTGAAAGTCATTTAGTTGTGTCCGATTCTTTGTGACCAGATTCTTTCTGTACAGTCCATGGAATTCTCCATGCCAGAATACTGGAGTGGGTAACCTTTTCCTTCTACAGAGGATCTTTCCAACCTAAGGATTGAACCTAGGTCTCCCACATTGCACGCAGATTCTTAATCAGCTAAGCCACAAGGGAAGCCCAAGAATACCAAAGTGGGTAGTCTGTCCCTTCTCCACTGATCTTCCCAATCCAGTAATCAAATCAGGGTCTCCTGCATTGCAGGCAGATTCTTTACCAACTGAGCTATCAGGGGAGATATGAGAGTTGGACCATAAAGAAATCTGAATGGCAAATAATTGATACTTTCAAAATGTGGTGTTGGAGAAGCCTTTTGAGAGTCCCTTAGACTTCAAGGAGATCAAACCAGTCAATCCTAAAGGAAATCAACCCTGAATATTCATTGGAAGGACTGATGATGAAGCTTCTTTGGCCACCTGATCCGAAGAACTGACTCATTGGAAAAGACTCTGCTGCTAGGAAATATTGAAGGCAGGAGGAGAAGGGGATGACATAGGATGAGATGGTTGGATGTCATCACTGACTCCATGGACATGAGTTTGAGCAAGCTCCGAGAGTTGGTGAAAGATAGGGAATCTGGCGTGCTGCAGTCCATGGGTCATAAAGAGAGGGACACAACTGAGTGACTGAACTGAACTGATGAAGATGCTCAATAGCTATGTCAGCTTTATAAATACGTGCCCACCAAATACATGAACATAACAGACCACTCAAATAACAGTGAGTGTTTAGTATAAATATCCATTTAATATTAACTAAAACACATGGGGCTTCCCTCGTGGCTCAGATGATAAAGAATCTGCCTGAAATGCAGGAGACCCAGATTCGATCCCTGGGTTGAGAAGATCCCCTGGAGAAGGGAATGGCAATCTACTCCAGTACTCTTGCCTGGAGGATTCCATGGACAGTGGAGCCTGGCAGGCTACAGTCCACAGGGTCACAAAGAGTCAGACAGGACTGAGTGACTAATATTTGGATCTTCCCTGGCAGCTCAGACGATAAAGCATCTGCTACAATGCAGGAGACCCAGGTTCAATCCCTGGGTCAGGAAGATCTCCTGAAGAAGGAAATGGTGACTCACTCCAGGACTCCTGCCTGGAAAATCCCATGGATAGAAAAGCCTGGAAGGCTACAGTCCATAGTGTCACAAAGAGTTGGACATGACTGAATGACTTCACTTTCATTTTCTTTCTTTCCTTTCTTTAAAGCACATGTATACAGAATAAAATATTTAAAACTGGTAATCTGGAAAGATGATCTATTGTGATTAAACTTATTAAAAACTTTATGAGTCATATTTCATTTTCTTTTCCCTTTGACATTCAGCAAGAAATAGCTAAAGGTTATGTTTATTTTTTTTTTTGCGAGTTTTTTCTTTTTTTTTTTAATTTTTTTTAGTTTTATTTTATTTTTAAACTTTACATAATTGTATTAGTTTTGCCAAATATCAAAATGAATCCGCCACAGGTATACATGTGTTCCCCATCCTGAACCCTCCTCCCTCCTCCCTCCCCATACCATCCCTCTGGGTCGTCCCAGTGCACTAGCCCCAAGCATCCAGTATCGTGCATCGAACCTAGACTGGCAACTCGTTTCTTACATGATATTTTACATGTTTCAATATCATTCTCCCAAATCTTCCCACCCTCTCCCTCTCCCACAGAGTCCATAAGACTGTTCTATACATCAGTGTCTCTTTTGCTGTCTCGTACACAGGGTTATTGTTACCATCGTTCTAAATTCCATATATATGCGTTAGTATACTGTATTTATGTTTTTCCTTCTGGCTTACTTCACTCTGTATAATAGGCTCCAGTTTCATCCACCTCATTAGAACTGATCCAAATGTATTCTTTTTAATGGCTGAGTGATACTCCATTGTGTATATGTACCATAGCTTTCTTATCCATTCATCTGCTGATGGACATCTAGGTTGCTTCCATGTCCTGGCTATTATAAACAGTGCTGCGATGAACATTGGGGTACACGTGTCTCTTTCCCTTCTGGTTTCCTCAGTGTGTATGCCCAGCAGTGGGATTGCTGGATCATAAGGCATATTTCCAGTTTTTTAAGCAATCTCCACACTGTTCTCCATAGTGGCTGTACTAGTTTGCATTCCCACCAACAGTGTAAGAGGGTTCCCTTTTCTCCACACCCTCTCCAGCAGTTATTATTTGTAGACTTTTGGATTGCAGCCATTCTGACTGGCGTGAAATGGTACCTCATAGTGGTTTTGATTTGCATTTCTCTGATAATGAGTGATGTTGAGCATCTTTTCATGTGTTTGTTAGCCATCTGTATGTCTTCTTTGGAGAAATGTCTATTTAGTTCTTTGGCCCATTTTTTGATTGGGTCGTTTATTTTTCTGGAATTGAGCTGTAGGAGTTGCTTGTATATTTTTGAGATTAGTTGTTTGTCGGTTGCTTCATTTGCTATTATTTTCTCCCATTCTGAAGGCTGTCTTTTCACCTTGCTAATAGTTTCCTTTGATGTGCAGAAGCTTTTAAGGTTAATTAGGTCCCATTTGTTTATTTTTGCTTTTATTTCCAATATTCTGGGAGGTGGGTCATAGAGGATCCTGCTGTGATGTATGTCTGAGAGTGTTTTGCCTATGTTCTCCTCTAGGAGTTTTATAGTTTCTGGTCTTACGTTTAGATCTTTAATCCATTTTGAGTTTATTTTTGTGTATGGTGTTAGAAAGTGGTCTAGTTTCATTCTTTTACAAGTGGTTGACCAGATTTCCCAGCACCACTTGTTAAAGAGATTGTCTTTAATCCATTGTATATTCTTGCCTCCTTTGTCAAAGATAAGGTGTCCATATGTGCGTGGATTTATCTCTGGGCTTTCTATTTTATTCCATTGATCTATATTTCTGTCTTTGTGCCAGTACCATACTGTCTTGATAACTGTGGCTTTGTAGTAGAGCCTGAAGTCAGGTAGGTTGATTCCTCCAGTTCCATTCTTCTTTCTCAAGATCGCTCTGGCTATTCGAGGTTTTTTGTATTTCCATACAAATTGTGAAATTATTTGTTCTAGCTCTGTGAAGAATACTGTTGGTAGCTTGATAGGGATTGCGTTGAATCTATAAATTGCTTTGGGTAGTATACTCATTTTCACTATATTGATTCTTCCAATCCATGAACATGGTATATTTCTCCATCTATTAGTGTCCTCTTTGATTTCTTTCACCAGTGTTTTATAGTTTTCTATATATAGGTCTTTAGTTTCTTTAGGTAGATATATTCCTAAGTATTTTATTCTTTCTGTTGCAATGGTGAATGGAATTGTTTCCTTCATTTCTCTTTCTGTTTTCTCATTATTAGTGTATAGGAATGCAAGGGATTTCTGTGTGTTGATTTTATATCCTGCAAGTTTACTATAGTCATTGATTAGTTCTAGTAATTTTCTGGTGGAGTCTTTAGGGTTTTCTATGTAGAGGATCATGTCATATGCAAATAGTGAGAGTTTTACTTCTTCTTTTCCAATTTGGATTCCTTTTATTTCTTTTTCTGCTCTGATTGCTGTGGCCAAAACTTCCAAAACTATGTTGAACAGTAATGGTGAAAGTGGGCACCCTTGTCTTGTTCCTGACTTTAGAGGAAATGCTTTCAATTTTTCACCATTGAGGATAATGTTTGCTGTGGGTTTGTCATATATAGCTTTTATTATGTTGAGGTATGTTCCTTCTATTCCTGCTTTCTGGAGAGTTTTTGTCATAAATGGATGTTGAATTTTGTCAAAGGCTTTCTCTGCATCTATTGAGATAATCATATGGTTTTTATTTTTCAATTTGTTAATGTGGTGTATTACATTGATTGATTTGCGGATATTGAAGAATCCTTGCATCCCTGGGATAAAGCCCACTTGGTCGTGGTGTATGATCTTTTTAATGTGTTGTTGGATTCTGATTGCTAGAATTTTGTTAAGGATTTTTGCATCTATGTTCATCAGTGATATTGGCCTGTAGTTTTCTTTTTTTTGTGGGATCTTTGTCAGGTTTTGGTATTAGGGTGATGGTGGCCTCATAGAATGAGTTTGGAAGTTTACCTTCCTCTGCAATTTTTTGGAAGAGTTTGAGCAGGATAGGTGTTAGCTCTTCTCTAAATTTTTGGTAGAATTCAGCTGTCAAGCCGTCTGGACCGGGGCTTTTGTTTGCTGGAAGATTTTGATTACAGTTTCAATTTCCATGCTTGTGATGGGTCTGTTAAGATTTTTTATTTCTTCCTGGTCCAGTTTTGGAAAGTTGTACTTTTCTAAGAATTTGTCCATTTCTTCCACGTTGTCCATTTTATTGGCATATAATTGTTGATAGTAGTCTCTTATGATCCTTTGTATTTCTGTGTTGTCTGTTGTGATCTCTCCATTTTCGTTTCTAATTTTGTTGATTTGATTTTTCTCCCTTTGTTTCTTGATGAGTCTGGCTAATGGTTTGTCAATTTTATTTATCCTTTCAAAGAACCAGCTTTTGGTTTTGTTGATTTTTGCTATGGTCTCTTTTGTTTCTTTTGCATTTATTTCTGCTCTAATTTTTAAGATTTCTTTCCTTCTACTAACCCTGGGGTTCTTCATTTCTTCCTTTTCTAGTTGCTTTAGGTGTAGAGTTAGGTTATTTATTTGACTTTTTTCTTGTTTCTTGAGGTGTGCCTGTATTGCTATGAACTTTCCCCTTAGGACTGCTTTTACCGTGTCCCACAGGTTTTGGGTTGTTGTGTTTTCATTTTCATTCGTTTCTATGCAAATTTTGATTTCTTTTTTGATTTCTTCTGTGATTTGTTGGTTATTCATCAGTGTGTTGTTCAGCCTCCATATGTTGGAATTTTTAATAGTTTTTCTCCTGTAATTGAGATCTAATCTTACTGCATTGTGGTCAGAAAAAATGCTTGGAATGATTTCTATTTTTTTGAATTTACCAAGGCTAGCTTTATGGCCCAGGATGTGATCTATCCTGGAGAAGGTTCCATGTGCGCTTGAGAAAAAGGTGAAATTCACTAAATGTTATGTTTAAAGATGGGCTTCCCTGTTGGTTCTAGAGGTAAAGAACTCACCTGCTAATGTAGAAGATATAAGAGATGCAGATTCAATCCCTAAGTTGGGAAGAACCCCTGGAGGAAGGCATGGAAACCCACTCCAGTATTCTTGCCTGGAGGATTCCATGGACACAGGATTCTGGCAGGCTACCATCCACGGGGTGACAAAGACTCAAACATGACTGAAGCATCTGAGCACACACACACATGTTTAGAAATAACTGATGAAATTTCAACTTTAAGTTTTGTGAAACTAAAAAGAGCTCCTCTTTATATGCACTTTATCTCATGTTTTATTAAAAAAAATGGTCATTGCCTAATTAATATGTTCAAAATCTTTCCATTTTGATAAAATAAAATATTGGTTCACTGGTTCAGTGTTATGGTCTTTTAAATTTACAAGAGTATACTTTTGAAGACCAATGTGTTAATATTTATGAATCATTTAAAAGATGAATATCACTGAGCTAATTATACATCATTTAAAAAGAACCTTTTAAAAGCTCAATGATATTAAATGCCAAAAAACAAATTCAATATATGAGTTTTGAGCATCTTCCCAAATCACTGCCTGCTTTATAACAACAACAACAAAAAAGCTGCCTTAAGAAATAACTCTTTGACTTTATTCTTCCATTAAATTGATGCTATTAATGCAGTTGTTGTTCAGTCACCCAGTCATGTCAAACTCTTTGCAACCCCATGGACTGCAGCATGCCAGGCTTTCCTGTCCTTCACCATCTTCTGGAGCTTGCTCAGACTCCTGTCCATCGAGTCAGTGATGCCATCCAACCATCTTGTTCTCTGTCATCCCCTTCTCCTCCTGTCATTAACCTTTCCCGGCCTCAGGGTCTTTTCTAATGAGCCACCTCTTTTCATCAGGAGGCCAAAGTATTGGAGCTTCAGCTTCAGCATCAGTCCTTCTAAGGAATATTCAGGGTTGATTTCCTTTAGGATTGACCAGTTTGATCTCCTTGCAGTCCAAGGGACTCTCAAGAGTCTTCTCCAACAGCACAGTTCGAAAGCATCAATTCTTTGGCAATAACTAGTAGTCATAAAGAGTCAAAAGAAATAACCAAAATACTATTCATATCATATAAAATATGGCCTTTCTGAAAGCCATGTAAATTTAATAAATACTTATAGAAAAAACTGAAAAGATTTAATTAAATAAAACCTGCAAGCAAGAGAAAATATATGTGGCCCAAAGAAAAACCTTAATTAAAAATAAGTAAAAGCATTTTCCAAAAAGTATACTTTCTAGTATTCAATTCAAATAAAAAGCTATTATTTTCTTATGATTTCTTGTGAAATTCTACATATCTGAGTGGTAAAATGGTGCCATGTATTAAATTTGTCATATTATGCTAGGGAGTAATATCAGGGCCCACACATTTTCTTAGAAATACTAACTTGCTGCTATGAAAGTTAAAGAGTTAGTCACTTTGTCATGTTTGACTGTTTGCAACTCCATGGACTATAGCCAGCCATCCAGGCTCCTCTGTTCATGTAATTTTCCAGGTAAGAATATTGCAATGGGTTGCCATTCTCTTCTACAGGGGTTCTTCCTGACCCAGGGATCAAACCAAGGTCTCCTGAATTGCAGGGAGATTCTCTACTTTTTTGAACCATCAGGGAAACCCTTAACTTGCTGCTATAGTAACATAATGTATCCCAGTTGCAGAAATCTCTTGATAAATTTTCAATTAACCCATGTCACTAAGTAAAATGTCAAAAAAGCATCAGTGGCTTAAAATAAAATGGAAATAGCTGGTTACTTACATATGGAGCATTGGAATGTGGTTAATCATAGCTTTGTGGGAAAAAATACAATTATTTAAAAACTTGCTTATAAATTGAAATGCAGTAATGTGCCTCTATTCAACCTGATGATGGCCAACTGCAATAACTGTTAATCTATGCACAACACGAATATTTTTTCACCCTAAACCTCTTGAACCCTCTCTTAAAATGCTATGTTTCTTTAAGATGAGTCTGACAGAATTTGACACTCGCACAAAAGCCCTGTATGGTAGGCTTGTGCTGAGCATCACTGTGACATTCAGAGATATTCTGGTGTTGGCAACTGTTTGAGATTTGTGGGTCTCCTTTGACATTTACAAAAATTCTGAGACTATTTCTGAAAAGGGCTGGAGCATTTCACTAGATATGTGGTTTCTTCAAAGGCCACTTTCAGATTAAAGTGTCTATTGAAACTCTGGATGGAAGTAACATGGGACTGAATGAGAAAAGTATTTATTTTGTTTGTAATAAGAAAAGTAAACAGATGGCTGGTTCTACAAAAATCCAAATGAAGGCGAAAAATAAAAAGACAGCATTTCTTTAGTTGTGTCTTTCTGATCACTGAAGTGCCAAGATGTTCCTGTTTGTCTTTGTACAATGGCAGTCATCACAGAGGACAATTCACGTGGCTCTTTGAGCATACTTAGACTAATTAGGACACCTTTTCAGCAGCATTGTTTTGTTTGTTGGTTTGTTTTGTTTTTGATTTCAAGTAGTTTAAATTACTGCCGAAATTTGTTCTGTTTTAAAGGATGTCAAGTTTACATTAGAAATGTTTGAACCTCTTTCATTTATGAATCAACTTGAATCCACTTTAGGAAGTTTATGTGAGTAATGCGATTTGGAAATACAGGCCAAAGTCCTGTGCTTTTGTGCTCATGCTCAATTGTGCCAGGTCTTTGAGACCCGACCCTTTGGACTGGAGCCCACCAGTCTCCTCTGTCCATCAGATTCTTCAGGCAAGAACCCAGGAGCAGGTTACCATTTCCTCGTTTAGGCATCTTCCCAACCCCAGGGATCGAACCCATGTCTCTTATGTCCCCTAAATTGTAGGCAGATTCTTTACCCACTGAGCCATCAAGGAAAAGTCCTGAGAGGATGTGAAATTCACGTAGAACAACAGGTTAGACTTTGGGCCACACTTTTACTTGCTTCAGCCTTGATTCCTTGATCTGATAGTGTGATTTTGACACCTAATGAGCACTGTAGAACATCTGCAAAAACAAGTCTTTTGTGTCAGAATTTGATAGGCTAGGGGAGACTGCTTTTAACAGTGTTGAGAATTATTATTATTTTTTTTTTACTGTAGGGTTGATTTACAAAATGTAAACTATATTCTACAGTTTAAATATATATACATATATACATTTTGAAATGTTCTTTTCTATTATGATTTATCACAGATACTGAATATAGTTCATTGCATTATATGATAGGACCTTGCTGCTTATCCTTTCTGTACAAAATAATTCACATCTGCTAATCCCTAACTCCTACCCCATCGCTCCTTGGCACCCCACCACCTTGATAAGCAGAACGCTCTTCTCTATGTTTGACTTTGTTTCTGTTTTGTAGATAAGTTCATTTGTGTCATATTTTCTCTCTCTCTCTCTTTTTTTTTTTTTTTGCTTTTAGTAATGCTTTTCTCACTTTGATTTAAAAAATTTTTTTTTAATTGGGAGAAATTTGTTTTACAATGTTGTATTAGTTTCTGCTATACAACAATCGAATCAGCTGTAATTATACAAATACCCCCTCGCTTCTGGGCCTCCCTACTCCCCCCATTATACCCCTCTTGCTCATCACAGAGCTGCAGGTGTGCTCCCTGTGTTGTGCAGCAACTGCTCATTAACTCTCCATCTTACGGTGATAGTGTACGTGTGTCAGTGCTACTCTCTCAGTTTGTCCCTCCCTCCATCTCCTTTCCCCACTGTGTCCACTGTATTTTTTAGAATTGTGATTTTCTCAGTGTAAATGCCCATATTTTAGATTTGACATATAAATGACATCATAGGGCATTTGTCTCTCAAAATAAGTTTTGACAAATACACATACGGGAGAGTATGTTTCTATGATCAACATGAAGGATTAATTAAGTTTTTGTATAAGATTATATATCATCTACATGTGTGCATGTGTATGTGTGTGCATGTATGTGTGAGAATATGCACTGGAATAAAAGCTTAATAGGTATATATTTCTAAAGCTGCTAATTTGGAGCTCTGTTGCTCTCTTTATAATGCTTACTGACCATTTTATAGCAGACATGGAGACTATGAATATGTGGTATTTAGCAAGGATGCAGAGCCAAATTAGATATTAGCCCTGGCTCCCTCCATACCAAAGCCACCCTCAAGCAGATGTTATAGATATAGGATTAGAGTTATACCAGGTCGAGCTGGTAACAAATTAATTCAAACCAGGGCTACAAGATGGTAACACATTCAAATAAGCCTCTACTGGGTAGATTTGGACTACATCTGAGAAATGATTGTTTCTCACAATTTGATGCTATGAATTTTCACTGTTATTGTATTATCTACTTGAAGGAATCACAGTGACAAGTGGACTATACCTTCACAGAAAAGATATATTATGTGTGCCCATGACTTATGCATCTGAATAAAATTTATATTCCTCCTGTTTAGAATTTTCCATCAGTTTAGTTCAGTTGCTTAGTAATGTCCAATTCTTTGCAACCCCATGGACTGCAGCACACGAGGCTTCCCTATTCATCATCAACACCCAGAGCTTGCTCAAACTCAAGTCCATCGAGTTGGTGATGCCATCCAACCATTTCATCCTCTCTCATCCCCTTCTCCTCCTGCCTTCAATCTTTTCTAGCATTGGGGTCTTTTCCAAAGAGTCAGTTCTTCACCTCAGGTGGCCAAAGTATTGGAGTTTCAGCTTCATAAAATGGAGTTTCAGTCCATAAAATGAATATTCAGGACTGATTTCCTTGAGGATTGACTGGTTGGATCACCTTGAAGTCTAAGGGAATCACAAGAATCTTCTCCAGCACAATAGTTCAAAAACATCAGTTCTTCAGAACTCAGCTTTCTTTATGGTCCAACTCTCACATACATACATGACTACTGGAAAAACCATGGCTTTGACTCAGTTCACTTCAGTTCATTCACTCAGTCATGTCCGACTCTTTGTGACCCCATGCACTGCAGCACACCAGGCCTCCCTGTCCATCATCAACTCCCAGAGTTTAAACAAACTTATGAACATTGAGTTGGTTATGCCATACAACCATCTCATCCTCTGTCATCCCCTTCTCCTCCTGCCTTCTACCTTTCCTAGCATCAGTGTCTTTTAAAATGAGTCAGTTCTTTGCATCAGGTGGCCAAAGTATTGGAGTTTCAGCTTAAACATCAGTCCTTCCAATGAACATTCAAGACTGATCTCCTTTAGGATGGACTTGTTGGATCTCCTTGCAGTCAAAGGGACTCTTAAGAGTCTTCTCCAACACCACAGTTCAAAAGCATCAGTTCTTTGATCCTCAGCCTACGTTATAGCCCAACTTTCACATCCATACATGACTATTGGAAAAACCATAGCCTTGACTAGATGGACCTTTGTTGGCAAAGTAATGTCTCTGTTTTTTAATATGCTATCTAGGTTGGTCATAACTTTTCTTCCAAGGAGTAAGCATCTTTTAATTTCATGGCTTCAGTCATCATCTGCAGTGATTTTGGAGCCTCCCAAATTAAAGTCGGTCACTCTTTTCACTGTTTCCCCAGCTATTTGCCATGAAGCGATGGGACGGGATGCCATGATCTTAGTGTTCTGAATGTTGATCTTTAAGTCAGCTTTTTCACTCTCCACTTTCACTTTCATCAGGAGGCTCTTTAGTTCCCCTTCACTTTCTGCTGTAAGGGTGATGTCATGTGAGTATCTGAGGTTATGGATATTTCTCCCAACAAACCTGATTCCAGCTTATGCTTCATCCAGCCCGGCATTTAGCATGATGTACTCTGCACATAAGTTAAATAAGCAGTGTGACAATACACAGCATTGACGTATTCCTTTCCCAATTTGGAACCAGTCTGTTATTTACATGTCCGTATGGAACTGCTACCCCTTTCCCCACATACAGATGCCTCAGGAGACAGGTCAGGTGGTCTGATATTCCCATCTCTTGAAGAATTTTCCATAGTTTGTTGTAATCCATACAGCCAAGACTTTGGAATAGTCAAAAAAGCAGAAGTAGATGATTTTCTGGAACTCTCTTGCTTTTTTGTTGATCCAACAGATGCTGGCAGTTTTATCTCTGGTTCTTCTGTCTTTCCTAAATCCTCCTTGAACATCTGGAAGTGCATGGTTCATGTACTGTTGAAGACAGGCTTGGAGAATTTTGAGCATTACTTTGCTAGCATGTGAGATGAATGCAATTGTGTGGTAAGTTTGAACATTCTTTAACATTGTCATTCTTTGGGATTGGAATGAAAACTGATCTTTTCCAGTCCTGGGCCCACTGCTGCATTTTCCAAATTAGTTGGCATATTGAGTGCAGCCCTTGGACATCATCATCTTTGAGGATTTGCAATAGCTCAACTGGAATTCCATCACCTCCACTAGCTTTGTTTGTAGTGATGCTTCCTAAAGCTCACTTGACTTCACATTCCAGAATGGCTCTAGGTGAATAATCATGCCATAATGTTAATCTGGGTTATGAATATCTTTTTTTGTGTAGTTCTTCTGTGTATCCTTGCCATCTCCTCTTAATATCTTCTGCTTCTCTTTGGTCTGCTCCATTACATACTGCAGTCACTCCCATCAGCAAGCTTCCATAAGCCCCTTAACCTTATCCATCAGATGGAAGATGGAATGAAAAACACAATGACAGAAACTAATCAAACTGATTGAATGGACCACAGCCTTGTCTAACTCAATGAAACTATGAGCCATGCTGTGTAGGGCTGCCCAAGATGAACCAATCATGGTGGAGAGTTTTGCCAAAGTGTGGTCCACTGGAGAAGGAAATGGCAAACCACTTCAGTATTCTTGCCTTGAGAACCCCATGAACTGTATGAAAAGGCAAAAATATATGACACTAAAGATGAACTCCCCAGGTCGGTAGGTACCCAATATACTTTGGAGAAAAGTGGAGAAATAACTCCAGAAAGAATGAAGAGATGGAACCAAATCGAAAACAATGCCCAGTTGTGGATGTGACTAGTGATGGAAGTAAAGTGTGGTGCTATAAAGAGCAATACTTCATAGGAACCTGGAATGTTAGGTTCATGAATCAGGTAAATTGGAAGTGGTCAAACAGGAGATGGCAAGAGTGAACATCGACATTTTAGGAATCAGTGAATGGGATGGGTGAATTTAATTCAGAAGACCATTATATCTACTACAGTGGGCAAGAATCCCTTAGAAGAAATGGAGTAGCCATCACAGTCAACAAGAGTCTGAAATGCAGTACTTGGGTGCAATCTCAAAAATGACAGAATGACCTCTGTTCATTTCCAAGGCAAACCATTCAATATCACAGTAATCCAAACCTATACCCCAATCAATAATGCTGAAGAAGCTGAATTTGAATAATTCTATGAAGACCTACAAGACCTTCTAGAACTAACACTGAAAAAAGATATTTTTTTTTTCATTAGGGGGCCTGGAATGCAAAAGTAGGAAGTCAAGAGATACCTGGAGTAACAGGCAAATTTGGCCTTGGAGTACCAAATGAAGCAGGGCAAAGGTGAACAAAGTTTTGCCAAGAGACTGCACTGTTCATAGCAAACAAACTCTTTCAACACCACAAAAGACGACTCTACACATGGCCATCACCAGATGGTCAACACTGAAATCAGATTGGTTGTATTCTTTGCAGCCAAAGATGGAGACACTCTATACAGTCAGCAAAAACAAGACTGGGAGCTGACTGTGGCTCAGATCATGATCTCCTTATTGCACAATTCAGACTTAAATTGAAGAAAGTAGGGAAAACCACTAGACCATTCAGGTATGACCTAAATCAAATTCCTTATGATTATACAGTGGAAGTGAGAAATAGATTCAAGGGATTAGATCTGATAGGTGGAGTGTCTGGAGAACTGTTGACGGCATTTCTTGACATCGTACAGGAGGAAGTGATCAAGACCATCTCCAAGAAAAAGAAATGCAAAAAGTCAAAATGGTCGTCTGAGGAGGGCTTACAAATAGCTGAGAGAAGAGAAGCTAAAGGTAAAGGAGAAAAGGAAATATATACCCATCTGAATGCAAAATTTCAAGGAATAGCAAGAAAAGATAGGAAAGCCTTCCTCGGTGACCAATGTAAATAGTTTTCCATATGTCCCTGCAAATGCTCCTGCCTATAGGAATCTGCTTGCTGTTTTCACTGGTCAGCTTTGGGTGTTAAATAACTTCACCATGCTTTAAATTGGAGACATTTCTATGATGGGACCCATGAGAATAAAGTACGTAGTACTGTTAAATGAGTACCATATAAACAGAAATTTGAAAATGGCAACAATCATACTTTCCAATCCTTCAGATACAGACCTTAAAACAAGGATGTATGAATGCAAGCAGTATATTTAGGAGGAGATTAAGGGAACACAGGATGAAGAGTGGAAGAATAAAATAGGAAACACCAATCAATTAAAGATGCTTTAGCAAGCATGTTGCCACTGTGGGTAGCTGGAAATTATTAACCCCATAGTTGGCAAAGCAGAACACAGCACAGGAAGAGAACTGTGGCCACAACTGAAAAAAACATTATTATTTGTATTTATTAATATTTAACTAGGCAGGGATGAACTAGAAAGGGAAATACATATATATGATGTGTGTGTTATTATTTTTTCTTAAGTTCCAGGATTAAAGACAGTGTCCTCTCCTCTTCAGGAGGTAAATTTCAAAGTGTATGTCAGAAAAGCTAAAGAAAAACTCCCTGCAGAACATAAGAAAATCCCCCAATACATTATTTAATCAAAGGTAAGAACACAGAGCTCTAGCTTTCAAATACTATTTTGTCTGTTATTACTGGATTAAGTTACAGAAGTGTAATATAATAGTAAGTGAGCAGAAAACAAACATGAAATAAGGGAAAGAAAAGAGATTCCATTCTTTCATGTCACTTTACAAATATGTTTAGTAGCTGTGTCCAGCTCTTTGCGACTCCATGGACCTGTCAGGCTCCTCTGTTCATGGAATTTTCCAGACAAGAATACTGGATTGGGTTGCCATTTCCTTCTCCAATAGATCTTCTTGACCCTGGGATCAAACCCATGTCTCTTGTGTCTCCTGAATTGGCAGGCAGACTCATGACCAGCTGAGGCACCAGGGAAGTCCTTAAAACATTAAAGAAGTAGAAGACGACTAAGAAGTGTGTCTACCCAATATCTTCCCACAAGTAGAAGTCCTAGAATTATTTTTCGCATTACCAATGTACCAAAGTTCATATTTCTCTTGCATTCTTGACTGCCAACAAAACATCACTTTACTGATAATTGACGCTAACTGGGCTGATATTATTCCCAAATGGTATAATGAGTTTAAGATGTCTAATTATTGAAATGAGCACACCAGAAACCTATGACACATCTCCTTTAAGTACGTTATATTATAATAATCTGAAAAGTATGGGTCACACAGCTACCCTATCTGATTATGAGACATCATAAATAGTAGTAATTATATTTAAAAATTTGGATACAAGACAGGGAACTATCACAAAATGTATTTAGCCAGATCTTGAGCAATGGAATTCTCTGAATAAACACGCTTTTACAGTAAAATTTCTCAGTAAAACAACAGAAACTAAAAGAAATACTAGCACTATAAAATATTACTTTTACAAACTACCCCTACAATATTTATGGAGTGAAAACAACAATTGCAAGAAAATAATCAGATTTCAAATGTTTTGGGATATGACTACTTTTTTAATAGAATAAGCATTATATTGCAAATGTTTGCTATTTAATTTAAATATATGTTTAATCTTAATGGCCGCCAGGACATTCAAATATAAAACACAATTAAAACATGCAATTTCTTAATCACATAAGAAAACATGAACATCTTATTTGTGGTTGGTTTTCAGAATTCAAGTGTTAAAACCACATGAATGTCCATCAGTTAAAATATACAAGGATCAGGAATATTGAATGGATTGTTATACTTGGTTTCTTCACAAAGAAATTTTTGAATAAATTATTTTAATTGACATTTTAATATAAATACACAGTTATCTTGCTAGGAAAATACTATGAAAATTAGAGGAAAGACAAGATGTGTTTTTGATGCTAGGGGAAGTTTACTATAGTAAATTAATAGGAAAACATTTTCTGCAATGTAACATAAGTGAAAATATATTTGGGTAGAAAATAGGAAATCAGATTTCTCTCAGATAACAGTGGCTTTTCTGTCACACTGACATTTCATGTTTAAAGCTCCATCAGTCAATAAGAAAACAATATGCATGACTTTGACTTGTATGAGGTTTTGGAGATAGATCATGTTCATGACAAATACACACACTTGCACACACACATACCCTGCTCCTAGAAAAGAAAATGGTTGAATTATCTAACTCTTATAAAGATTTTGATTGCAGGTAGTAAAATAACATTGACTCTTTTGTATCCACTTGCATACCCAGGGTTTTCTATCAATATATGTTCCTATGTTGCATTACTTGCAGTTGAGTTTGCTTTTAAGGCTTCTGGCAGAGTATAGTACATCTTTGAATATGTCTTTTTAGAACTATTTTTCTGAAAGCAATGTTTGTGAAAAAAATATCTGGTGTGCATAATAGACATGCAAAATTATCAATATTAGTCATGTCGGGGTCAAACAATAATACCCATTAGCTAAGTTTCTAGGAGAAATTTCCATGATACTTTGAGACGTCAAAGGACAGTGAACAGTTTGAAATTAATATGCCAAACAAAAAGACTCATTTTAGTGCTCGCTTCGGCAGCACATATACTAAAAAAAAGACTCATTTTATTCAAGCTACTTAAAAACACAACTCCTATTGTCATTGAGCAATCAGAAGCTATTGTAGAAAGGGAAAAAAAAAAAAAACGACTGAAAATAACACTGTTTTAAACAGAGGGCTTCAGTTAGAAAAGTGGAAAATGACAACACCACACAACCTCAGCTGAGAAGATGCAAAACTTTCAAGAAACAGATTAAAAAGTTTATTTCTTTGAGCACATTGGCCCATAGTAAGTGCATATACAAGACAAAGACTTAATAACGAAGATAGGATGCAGACTTACATGTCACATGAAAAAGCAAGGTGGGACATCAAGAATACGCTCTGGTCAGAATTATCATGCATTTCTTATGGAAGAAAATCTATTGCACCTTCAAACTAACTTTAGTTGCAGGGATGAACAAATTGTTCTTATAAAGGTCCAGGTAGTGAAAACGTTAAGATTTTCAGGACATAGCGGGCACTGTCTTACTCAGCTCAATAGCTGTAGAAAAAAAGCAGTCATAGAAAACATGTACATGTTGATTGCAGTTGTATCTCAGTAAAACTTTATTTACAGACCGAAAATTTGAACTTCATATCATTCTTACATATCACAAAATGATTTTTTTCCTCTGATTTATTTTTTAAGCATTTAAAAGTATAAACTTTATTCTTGCCTTTTGGGGCTATGCAAAAAGCTAGGTGTGGCAAATGGCCATAGTTTGCCAACCCCTGATTTAGGTCATATCATCACATAGATTAAAACTATATGTGCTCCTTTGGTTTCCAGAAAAATATCAATTTCTGTTTTATTGACTATTTCAAAGATTTTGACTGTGTGGATCACAACAAACTGTGGAAATTTTTTCAAGAGGTGAGAATACCAGACCACTGTACCTGCCTCCTCAGAAATCTGTATGCAGGTCAAGAAACAACAGTTAGAACTGGACATGGAATACGGACCAGTTCCAAAGTAGGAAAGGAGTATGTTAAGACTTACATTGTCACCCTGCTTGTTTAACTTATATGTAGAGTACATCATGTGAAATGCTGGGCTGGATGAAGCACAAGCTGGAATCAAGTTTATCAGGAGAAATATCTACAACCTCAGATATCCAGATGACACTACCCTTATGGCAGAAATTGAAGAGGGACTGAAGAGCCTCTTAATAAAAATGAAAGAGGAGAGTGAAAAACTTGGCTTAAAGCTCAACATTCAGAAAAACAAGATCATGGCATCTGGTCCCATCACTTCATGGCAATAGATAGAGAAATAATGGAAACAGTGACAGACTTTATTTTGGGGGGCTCCAAAATCACTTCAGATGGTGACTGCAACCATGAAATTAAAGGATGCTTGCTCCTTGGAAGAAAAGCTTTGACTGATTTAGCATAGTAAATAGCAGAGACAGTACTTTGCCAGCAAAGATCTGTCTAGTCAAAAAAAAAAAAAAGATCCGTCTAGTCAAAGCTATGGTTTTTCCAGTAGTCATATACAGATGTGAGATTTGGACCATAAAGTAACCTGAGAGCCAAAGAATTGATGCTTTTGAACTGTGGTGTGGGAGAAGACTCTTGAGAGTCCTTTGGACTGCAAGGAGATCCAACCAGTCCATCCTAAAGGAAATTGGTCCTGAATATTCATTGGAAGGCCTGATGCTGAAGCTGAAGCTCCAATACTTTGGCCACCTGATGGGAAGAACTGACTCATTGGAAAATACCCTGCTGTGAAAGATTGGGGGCAGGAGGAGAAGTGGACAACAGAGGATGAGATGGTTGGATGGCATCACTGACTCGATGGACATGAGTGTGAGCATGCTCCGGGAGTTGGTGATAGACTGGGAAGCCTGGCGTGCTACAGTACATGGAGTCACAAAAAGTCGGACACGTATGAGTGACTGAACTGAGCTCATAGCTTGTATCATGAGCAAATTATTTGCTATATTTATAACATCTAATTAAGAACAAGTTTAGGTATTACCATACAAAAATATGTGGTTATGTTTGTCGATTATAGTTCTCAGATGTGTAAAATAATACAAGTGTATTATCCTTATTATGCTTTTGTAAGGTTTTCTCTGTCTACAAATTAATCATGTTATGTATTCATTCTTGAAATATTGACTATAAAACAAACACAACAAATAACTTAAGTAATAAAAGATGTAGCATAAGTTAGCATTTAAGGAGTGCTAAAGTGAAAATCACATTTTTCAAAAATAGTTCACTTTAACCCCAGCCACATTGGCCAGGATAAGTACTGATAGTCAGAAAGGTCAAATAACCATAGAAGAATCAACTCTAAAATTTGAGAGTTATGCAGGCAGTTATGCATTCATTTGATTTATCTTACTATATTAATAACATACATTGTCTTTATCACTGAATAGATACATACATACTAGTGATAGTTCTGAATTGTTTCTTTTGACTTTCCAGAATTCAAGCACTT
Source organism: Bos indicus (assembly GCF_029378745.1). Lineage (NCBI taxonomy): Eukaryota > Metazoa > Chordata > Mammalia > Artiodactyla > Bovidae > Bos > Bos indicus. The sequence continues at coordinate 8,168,391 of NC_091771.1, forward strand.
GTTCTCATTAATTTTAAGATAATAAACCATATTTTTCCTGATTACAGAAGAGAACCCATTAGATATGTACAGACTTCTGTAACAACAACCATATTTTTGAAAAATAGGGCATTTCTAATATTTTGTTTTGTAAAATAATCCTACAATACACTATATGTACATATCTCTTTTGTTTCAACTTTACTTCAGTTCAGTTCAGTTCATTTGCTCATACCATGTCTGACTCTTTAATAACTCATGGGCTGCAGCACGCCAGGGTTCCCAGTCCGCCACCAACTTCTGGAGCTTACTCAAACTCATATCCATCAAGTCAGTGATGACATCCAACCATCTCATCCTCTGTTGTCTCCTTCTCCTCCTGCCTTCAATCATTCCCAGCAGCAGGGTTTTTTACAGTGATTCAGTTATTCGCATCAGTTGGCCAAAGTATTGGAGTTCCAGAATCAGCATCTGTCCTTTGAATGTATATTCAGGACTGATTTCCTTTATGATGGACTGGTTTAATCTCCTTGCAGTCCAAGGGACTCTCAAGAGTCTTCTCCAACACCACAGTTCAAAAGCTTCAGTTCTTTGGCACTCAGCTTTCTTTATAGTCTCACACACATATATGACTACTGGAAAAACCATAGCTTTGACTAAACAGACCTTTGTTGGCAAAGTAATGTCTCTGCTTTTTAATATGCTGTCTAGGTTGGTCATAGCTTTTCTTCCAGGGAGCAAGTGTTTTTTGTTTTTTTGTTTTTTTTTTTTTGTTATTGTTGTTAATTTCATGGTTCCAGTCACCATCTGCAGTGATTTTGGAGCCCCCCTAAATAAAGTATATTACTCTTTCCATTGTTTCCCCGTCTACTTACCACAAAGTAACAGAACCAGATGCCATGATTTTCATTTTTTGAATGTTGAGTTTTAAGCCAGTTTTTTTCACTCTCCTCTTTCACCTTCATCAAGAGGCTCTTTAGTTCCTCTTCACTTTCTGCCATAAGGGTGGTGTCATCTGCACATCTGAGGTTATCGATATTTCTCCTGAAAATCTTGATTCCAGCTTGTGCTTCATCCAGCCAAGCATTTCCCATGATGTACTCTGCATATAAGTTAAGTAAGCAAGGTGAAAACATACAACCTTTATGTAGTCCTTTCCCAATTTAGAACCAGTCCGTTGTCCCATGTCTGGTTCTAACTGCTGCTTTTTGACCTGCATACAGATTTTTCAGGAGCCAGTTAAGGTAGTCTGGTATTCCTATCTGTTGAAGAATTTTCCACAGTAAGTTGTGATCAACATAGTCAAAGGCTTTGGCCTGGTCAATAAAGCAGAAATAGATGTTGTTCTGGAACTCTCTTGCTTTTTCCATGATCCAGCAGATGTTGGCAATTTGATCTCTGGTTCATCTGCCTTTTCTAAAACCAGCTTGACCATCTGGAAGCTCACATTTCACATACTGCTGAAGCCTGGCTTGGAGAATTTTGAGCATCCCTTTGCTAGTGTGTGAGATGATCATATGCGTGCATATTTTGAGCATTCTTCAGCATTGCCTTTCTTTGGGATTAGAATGAAAACTGACCTTTTCCAGTCCTGTGGCCACTGCTGAGTTTTCCAAATCTACTAACATATTGAGTGCACTTTAAACAATCATCTTTTACAATTTGAAATAGCTTAACTGGAATTCCATCACCTCCACTAGCTTTGTTCACAGTGATGCTTCCTAAGGCCCATATGACTTTGCATTCCAGGATATCTGGCTGTAGACAAATTATACATATCTTATGTTTTATAATTCATAAAATATAATACATTTTATTGCTTTGAAAAACTGCAAATGTGTGAATATATTGAGGGACTTGAAAATTCATATCATTTGCCAGATAGCATCTAGTTTGGGCATTACTATCATTTTTGATTTAGGGATAATTCAAAATGACTTTGACTCTCAATATAGAGGCAACCTATCTCAAAGTTTTATGAATGAGACTGATGTTAATATCAAAAAGATGACAGAGTGGCATTGACACATATACAGTACCATGTGTAAAGTAAATAGCTAGTAGGACGCTGCTATCTAATAAAAAGCTTACCCTGGCACTCTGTGACATGACAACCTAAAGGGTTGGGATGGAGAGGTGGGAAGGAGTCTCAAGTGTTTGGGAAATTATATGAGTGTGTGTATATATATATATATATATATATATATATATATATTATATATGTGTGTGTGTGTATAGCTATGACTGATTCTTGTTGTTGTAGGGTAGAATATACATTATAAAGCAATTATCCTTCAAGTACACAAAAACAGAATGAAATGATGAGAATATAAAAAAACCTCATCTGCCACAAATCACATAAAAAATATATTAAAGTTTAACAAGAGCAAAACATCAGATGTCTGATTGACATCTGTGCCAAACACCAATCTGTGTGTTCCTTTAACAGGTATAATACTAAAGCAGATCAAAAAATGACATCAAATGACACTGATGCATTTAAGCTAGTTTTAAAGATGACTTGAAATCTCATTAGCAGCTAGTGACAAGAAGGGCACTGAACCACACTAATTGTAGATGTAACGAATGAGACGAAAGGTCAAACATGCAGAGTGAAGTCCACAGTCTGGTTGAGAGATGAAACAGTAGCAAGCTGCTAACTTTGGCTTATTCCTTGCCTTCAGAACCTGCACTCTATAAGATAAGCAGACCTAAATCCAATATTTGATTAACCTTATTCTCTGAAATCACTAAATATCTAGAATACTGAGTTGCATTTACATTTACAAAAAAATGGTGGTACCGGTCATCTTGGTGATAATGTGTATGTGCACAGAGTATAAATGTGTGTTTATGTGTGTATGTATGTGCTGTGACCTCCATGCGTAAAATCTGGGTTTATAGCTATCATATTGCATAAACTTTATCTAGTCTATAAAACTAAATTATTTTTTTAAAAACTTATGTTTCATAAATAAAGCTAAAATGTTAGATATTTAATGAACTATGTGAGAATAGGAAATTTCCCCTTTTCTAACTCTAATGTTTTTCAATTGCCTGTCTAAAAAAAATAAGGGAAGTGAAAAAGAAAAGGTCAGTGCTTTTGATTCAGATGGTCTTGAGAGTAAGTACTTCTAAATTTAACTGAGTGACAAAATGACAAAAAAGTATATGTGAACAATAGAAAACATAACTGATTTTAAAATGACAACTGCTTTATCTAAAGTTTGGAAGCTTAGAAATGCAAATACATCCAGCTTAAAACTCCTCTGAATGGAAACCAAAGGAAGGAAGTGAAATATCATTAAATGGTTTAGCACTTTTAAAAGGAAAATAGAAAATATTTGTTTTACTACTGAATTATATTTATTGCAATGATTTTTTTCAGTTGAAGAAAAATTGATTTTTAGAGATAAATGTTAAGAACCATAAGGTCACAGGAACATATAACTCAAGGTCATTATTCTTTAAACTACTTTATGTCACAATTTGTTTTCAATTTAGGGATTCTCAAATATATTTGACTGGAAACCCATCAAACTTAAAGGAAATTAACTCTGAATATTCATTGGAAGGATTGATTCTGAAGCCTCAATGCCTTGGTCATAAGAATTATTGAAAATTGAAATAAGTAGAGGAGCATACCATATTTAACAAATTAGAGAGTCAATGTAGTTAAAACATAAATTTTCCCCAAATTGATCAATAGGTGTCTGTAATCAGAATAAAAATTCTGGAAGAATTTTTTTTTTAATGTGAGGATTGATGAACTAATTATAATTTTTATAAAAATGTTTATCAATTAGGCCATGAAATTATAAATAAAAACAAATTGGAAAGGGTTTATATAATTTGATTTTCAAGCATTATTACAAAGCTATACTAATCAAAACAGCATGGTACTGATAAAAGGACAAAGACAGGCAAAAGGAACAGAATAGAGCCTAGAAAAAGACTAATTATATATTTTCAGATGATTTTCAAGAAAAGTGGGAAACAAATTCACCTGGAAAAGGGAAATATTTTCAAGAAATGGAACACAGAGATGTTTTCACGAGGGAAGAGTGAAATATTAGCTCATCCTTACACACACACACACACAAAAACAACTCTAAATCTCTAAGTGCACCCAAGACATAAACTGAAAGGCTAAAACTGCATAATTTCTGGAACGAATCATAGGTGCAAATCTCTGCAAATTTGGAGTAGCCCCAAATCATCTCTGACTCTCTCCTTAATAACAACCAAGTTACTGAAAAATAAGATTCAGTGCTTTGAAACTATGGTCCAAGAATGATAGTTTATATAAAATTAATTACTAACCATACCACAATAAAAGAGAACAGCTCAGCAGTGGAGGAATAGGTGGCCAAAGATGATTGATACCATACTCATTTTTCCTTTTGTTAAATCTGTGTTCAATAAGTACATCTTATTTGTTTTTAATGTCTGATATTAAAAGTACTCTATTTATTTGAGTTATACTCTTGGTTACTCATTGTAGTATATATGTAAAGTATTCTCTGGTTAGCTAGCCCAGACAGTCATTCTTTGGGTTTCTTTGAATTTCACTTTATGTTTCTATTCTAGCAAGTTTTGATTGAATTTTCTTCTCTCTTTCCTACCATGACAAATCAGATAGGAGTAAGTATCTTTCCCCTGAGTCCAGTAGCATTCTGAGTATTCCTGTTAGAATTTTGAGTTCACTATATAAATTGTTATTTCAAGTGACTACTTCCTGTATCTTGAAGTGGGAGACCAAATTTCATACATACTAAACCCAGTGCCTGGCACAGTGATTAATAGATTATATATGGTAAATAAATATTTTATTAGAAAAATGCTGTATTTCTAGAAAATTATTTATTTCTTTGTTATTTACACTTTTTCCACCCTCAGATTGAAATGTGTTTATGGAAGTATAATTATTCTCAAATCCCTAATAATTATATTTGTCCTCCTAAATAATTTCCCTTGATTTACTCTACCACTCATATATTTTTATTTTTTTTCAGTAGCAAAGATTTCAGAGTGAACAGCATTTTGTTGTCTCATATTAAGTAAAAGACTATGAGATTTTAAAGGTTAATATCAGAGAACAACAAATGTGCAGCATATAATTTCAGTTCCTAACATTGTATTGTGATTTTATTCTAAAGAGCTAATAAATAAAAAAGATAATGACTTGGTTCTTAGATTCTGGTCTACAAAAAACAAACAAACAATTAATGATAGGCAATGAGTAAGATATTAGAATCTTCCACAGTTTAGTAAAGAATCAGAATTGATCAGGGAGATAGAACTTACATACTTTTCCTTGAAACCTATAATATATCTCTATATGCATAAAAGGAAGGATTTAGCATGCATGTAAAGAAAAATAAAGGGACAGAATTTATTTGCTTGGGCTCCAAAATCACTGTGGATGGTGACTGCAGCCGTGAAATTAAAAGACTCTTGCTCCTTGGAAGAAAAGCAATGACAAACCTAGATAGCATACTAAAAAGCAGATATCACTTTGCCAACAAAGGTCAGTATAGTCAAAGCTATGGTTATTCCAGTAGTCTTGTATGGATGTGAGAGCCAGACAATAAAAAAGGCTGAGTGCCGAAGAATTGATGCCTTTGAACTGTGGTGCTAGAGAAGACTCTTGAGAGAGAGTCCTTTGAACTGCAAGGAGACCAATAATCCAGTCAATCCTAAAAGAAATCAATGCTGAATATTCACTAGAAGGACTGATGCTGAAGCTAAAGCTCCAATACTTTGACCACCATATGCAAAGAGACGACTCATTGAAAAAGACCCTGCTGATGGGAATGATTGAAGGCAGGAGGAGAGGGAGTGTCAGAGGGTAAGATGGTTGGATGGCATCACCGACTCAATGGACTTGAATTTGAGCAAACTCTGGAAGATGATGAAAGAAAGGGAATCCTGGCATGCTGCAATCAATCCATGGGGTTTGCAGAATCAGACACGACTTAGTGACTGAACCACAACAAAGAAAAATCTATAAAACTCATAAAAATATATCTGCAAAAGTCTAGACAAATCTAGTAGATTATTAACTTTTTTTCCATAATGTAAATCTTTTATTTTAATTTTTTAACTTTACAATATTGTATTGGTTTTGCCATATATCAAAATGAATCCGCCACAGGTATACATGTGTTCCCCATCCTGAACCCTCTTCCCTCCTCCCTCTCCATACCATCCCTCTGGGTTGTCCCAGTGCACCAGCCCTAAGCATCCAGTATGATGCATCGAACCTGGACTGGTGATTCGTTTCATGTATGATATTATACATGTTTAAATGCCATTCTCCCAAATCATCTCACCCTCTCCCTCTCCCACAGAATCCAAAAGACTGTTCTATACATTAGTGTCTCTTTTGCTGTCTCGTATACAGGGTTATTGTTATCATCTTTCTAAATTCCATATATATGTGTTAGTATACTGTATTGGTGTTTTTCTTTCTGACTTACTTCACTCTGTATAATAGACTCCAGTTTCATCTACCTCACCAGAACCGATTCAAACATATTCTTTTTAATGGCTGAGTAAATTTATTAACTTTTGAAATCTGATAGGCACCAAAGAAGACATTTGAACATCATAAATGTAAAACAATTTATCCTTTTCAGTGATATCAGATCAGATCAGATCAGTCCTCAGTCATGTCCAACTCTTTGTGACCCCATGAATCACAGCACGCCAGGCCTCCCTGTCCATCACCAACTCCTGGAGTTCACTCAGAATCATGTCCATCAAGTCAGTGATGCCATCCAGCCATCTCATCCTCTGTCATCCCCTTCTCCTCTTGCCCGCAATCCCTCCCAGCATCAGAGTCTTTTCCAATGAGTCAACTCTTCGCATGAGGTGGCCAAAGTACTGGAGTTTCAGCTTTAGTATCATTCCTTCCAAAGAAATCCCAGGGCTGATCTCCTTCAGAATGGACTGGTTGGATCTCCTTGCAGCCCAAGGGACTCTCAAGAGTCTTCTCCAACACCACAGTTCAAAAGCATCAATTCTTCGGCGCTCAGCCTTCTTCACAGTCCAACTCTCACATCCATACATGACCACAGGAAAAACCTTAACCTTGACTAGACGAACCTTTGTTGGCAAAGTAACGTCTCTGCTTTTGAATATGCTATCTAGGTTGGTCATAACTTTCCTTCCAAGGAGTAAGCATCTTTTAATTTCATGGCTGCAGTCACCATCTGTAGTGATTTTGGAGCCCAGAAAAATAAAGTCTGACACTGTTTCCACTGTTTCCCCACCTATTTCCCATGAAGTGATGGGACCAGATGCCATGATCTTCGTTTTCTAAATGTTGAGCTTTCAGCCAACTTTTTCACTCTCCACTTTCACCTTCATCAAGAGGCTTTTGAGTTCCTCTTCACTTTCTGCCATAAGGGTGGTGTTATCTGCATGTCTGAGGTTATTGACATTTCTCCCAGCAATCTTGATTCCAGCTTGTGTTTCTTCCAGTCCAGCGTTTCTCATGATGTACTTACTCTGCATATAAGTTAAATAAACAGGGTGACAATATACAGCCTTGACATACTCCTTTTCCTATTTGGAACCAGTCTGTTGTTCCATTTCCAGTTCTAACTGTTGCTTCCTGACCTGCATACAAATTTCTCAAGAGGCAGATCAGGTGGTCTGGTATTCCCATCTCTTTCAGAATTTTCCACAGTTTATTGTGATCCACACAGTCAAAGGCTTTGGCATAGTCAATAAAGCAGAAATAGATGTTTTTCTGGAACTCTCTTGCTTTTTCCATGATCCAGCGGATGTTGGCAATTTGATCTCTGGTTCCTCTGCCTTTTCTAAAACCAGCTTGAACATCAGGAAGTTCATGGTTCACATATTGCTGAAGCCTGGCTTGGAGAATTTTAAGCACTACTTTACTAGCGTGTGAGATGAGTGCAGTTGTGTGGTAGTTTGAACATTCTTTGGCATTGCCTTTCTTTGGGATTGGAATGAAAATGGACCTTTTCCAGTCCTGTGGCCGCTGCTGAGTTTTCCAAATTTGCTATAGATGTTAGCTAATTATAGTGAAGAAAACAATGTTTCAAATCAGATAAGAGAGACCTTGATGATTTTGGCATTTAATTAAAATGACTATAGGATAAACCCAAGCCTCAATAAGTAAACAGGTAAAGCAAGGGCCCTTAATCAGATTTTTTAAAAGTCAGTGTTTTTTATTCTCTTCTGTGAATTCTAGTATAAAATTATTTAGATTTTAGCTCTATGTATAATTTAAGATCCAATTAAGCAAAATATAAAGTGGAAAACACTTCATGGTTGAAATTTCAAGAGTAAGAATGTATATCAATGTTGGATCTTTGGCTTTATTTTTACACTTCACTTCTCTCCATCAGAGGTGGAGGAAGTCATCTAATTGCTGAGTATAAGAAAGTGAATTTCCAATCATATAAGACTTTACCCCTTATTCCATTTTTTCCCCTTAGAAACTGACCTTTGAGAAGAGAAAATATGTTTTGCAGTGTTGCTCAGTTACATAAATAATAAAGGAACAGATTATGCTTCTTAAAATGGGGAAGGCTGGTTCAATTCATTGTGCCTACCAGTGGATAATCTGTCTTATCTTGGAGTGTTCACGTATGTCTGTGTTCATGCTAAGTTGCTTCAATCGTGAATGACTCTGCAACCCTATGGACTGTAGCTCACCAATCTCTGTACATAGGATTTTCCAGGCAAGAATACTGTAGTAGTTTGCCACACCCTCCTCCAGAGGACCTTTCTGACCCAGGGATTGAACCCACAACTCATGTTTCCTGCATTGGCAGGAAGATTCTTTACCACTAGTGCTGCTTTTTACTCCCCTCATCTGTGTCTATTTTCCCATAAATATATATCACATTCTCCAATATAAGCTTCACAAATTATAAAGAGGATATTTTGTTCTTCATTTACCCTATTTGGTTAAGTTGATCTGAAACTTAAGTAGGGAAATGTGCTGATGTACTGAATGCCTTCACACCCAATAGTGGTTCATGAAGATGGTAGGGTTCCAGCCAAATGGAATCATTTTAGAAATGACAGGCTGTTCAAATCAGTATTATTATTTTACAAATGAAGAACCCAATATTTAAAGAGATTGGTTAATTCATGACAGAACTATAAACCAAACTGGTTTATTGACCATCAAGTTCATGCATACTAAGGATCCCTTCCAACCTGCTATATTTGAAAATTCATGATCTCTAAATTCAGATCTCATTTCTAGTTCCTTTTCTTATTACTTATTATAGCATTCAGTTTTCTTACTTGCAAACCAATGCCCAAGTTCATAAGTTTGTTCTAGAATAAGAAGAAGAGTACCCTATATTATTATTAGTTAAGCTCAGTCATGTCCAACTCTTTGTGACCCCATGGACTGTAGCCTGTCAGGTTCCTCTATTCATGGAATTTTCCAGGCAAGAATACAGGAGTGGGTTGTCATTTCCTTGTTCAGGGGATCTTCCAGACCCAGGAATTGAACCTGGGTCTCCCACATTCTAGGCAGATTCTTTACTATCTGAGCCACTAGGGGTGCCTGCACTATTGAGTAAATATCAACTTACCACAATATTCTCTATAATTATTTTTGTAATCTGAATCACAACAATAAGTAAAATATGAACTCAACAAATGAATATTTTAAAATATTAACAGCATTTAGCAATGCTGATTAGGATGATAAATTAAAATCATGCAGTTAATTTTAACTGCATGAGACTTTAAGACGTATTTATTAAAAACATGTAAAAGTTAGGATATATTTCTACAGTAATTGAGAAATTATAGTTTTCTGTGTAAGGTGAATCTAAAGATATTTTAATGTATCATAAAATCTGAATCCATACTGTCATTATCAAATCAAGTGCTCTTTTAAATCTGTCTTTCACAGGTACCCTGTTTATCCTTTTCTATTTTTTTATTACCTTTACAAACCAGTTTCATATGCATTTACCCAGAAGTACTATTTTTGTTACTATGTTTGACGATCATTTTTGTAATGAACACAAATCATAGAAAATATTCCTTTTTAAATAGAATTTTTTTTTTATCTTACTCTCAGTAAAATAGCTTGAGGAAAGTAGATAGATTCAATGAAAAACTGTCATTTATTCATCCTTTTTTTCAGCTGTCAATCTTACCTGTGGGATGACTTTTCCATTGGTGTTTCTGCATACCTGATGTATCCTTAATTCCAACTCTCATTGAAAACTTCACACTAAACTAAAAGATGTCATATCAAGGAAAGATCATGGAAGAAACCTAAGCTGAACATAACTAGTTTAAATAGCTTTGCAGGTTCAAAAGGATAGTCTAATAAGGGTGTTAAAATATACAAAAACTAAAAGGCAAATTACTTTTCTTAAATTATTTTGAAAAGTACCTCATCTAATTTAGACAATTTGTGATATTTTTTTAATTGTCTCATCAGCATTCTTTACTTAATGGTTATCCAAAACAATCCATAATAATTCTTTATAAGATTAAAAAAAATGATAAACAGCAACTAAAGATTGGGTGTTGAACAGTGCAATACATTTAAGTAAAATTTAAATTACCTACACTAACTGAGCGACTGATCTGATCTGATCTGAACTGTACTTTCGTGAGCACCCAAATTAACTGAGGGCTTCCTGGGTGGCTCAAATGGTAAAGAATGTGCCTGCAATGTGGGAGACCTGAGTTTGATTCCTGGGTCGGGAAGATCACCAGGAGAAAAGAATGGTAACATACTCCAGTATTCTTTCCTGGAGAATTCCATGGACAGAGGAGCCCTGGCATACAGTTCATGGAGTCACAAAGAGTCATACATGACTGAGTGACTAACACATACAAATTAACTGAATTTATTTCAAAAGATATCATTCAGTTCAGTTCAGTTCAGTTCAGTAGCTCAGTCGTGTCGAACTCTTGGCGACCCCATGAATTGCAGCACGCCAGGCCTCCCTGTCCATCACCAACTCCTGGAGTCCACCCAAACCCATGTCCATTGTGTCGGTGATGCCATCCAACCATCTCATCCTCTGCTGTCCCCTTCTCCTCCTGCCCTCAATCTTTCCCAGCATCAGGGTCTTTTCCAATGAGTCAGCTCTTCACATCAGGTGGTCAAAGTATTGGAGTTTCAGCTTCAACATTAGTCCTTCCAATGAACATCTAGGACTGATCTTCTTTAGGATGGACTAGTTGGATCTCCTTGCAGCCCAAGGGACTCTCAAGAGTCTTCTCCAACACCACCATTCAAAAGCATCAATTCCTCAATTAATTTTTATTAATTCATTTGCTTATTCATCTTCAAAAAATGTTTATTTAATGTTTGTTATGTTAGAAATTGACTAATATTGTAAAAATACCTATATTACCCAAAGCAATCTACAGATTAAATGCATTCCCTATCAAATTACAAAGGGCATTTTCCACAGAATTAGAGTGAAACTTTTACAATTTGTATGGAAATACAAAAGACTTCAAATAGTGAAAGCGATCTTGTGAAAGAAGAATAGAGGTGAAGGAATCAGGCTTCATGACTTCAGAGTTTACTACGAAGCTACAGTCATCAAAACAGTGTGAAGTGGCACCAAAAAAAAGAAAGAAAGAAGCATAGATCAATGGGACAGGATAGAAAGCCCAGAGATAAACTGATGTATCTACAGTCACCTAATCTATGACAGAGGAAGCAAGAATGTACAATGGAGAAAAGATGGTCTCTTCAATAAGTGGGGCTGGGAAAACTGGGCAGCTATATGTAAAAGAATGAAATTAGAAGACTCCCTGGTGGCTCAAATGGTAAAGAATCCACCTGCAATGCAGGAGACCTGGGTTCAACCCTTGGGTCAGGAAGATCCCCTGGGGAAGCTAATGGCTAACCACTCCAGTATTCTTGCTTGGAGAATTCCATGGACTGGCAGGCTACATTCCATGGGTCACAAAGAGTAGGACATGACTGAGCAACTCAATCTTTCACTTTCACTAATATCATACACAAAACTCAAAATGAATTAAAGACATAAATGTAAGGCCAGATACTATACAACTCTTACAAGAAAATATATACAGAATACTCTTTGACATAAATCACAACATTTTTTTTTGGTTCCACTTTTTAGAGTAATGAAAATAAAAAGAAAAATAAACAAATATGTTAGAAATTGCCCTGCCCTCAGAGAGCATTAGGTGCAGTCACACTGTTGCCCTCACTGTCCTTGAATCATATTCAATGAATCTGGAAAGCTTCTATCACAACTTTATCAACATATCAAAATAGAATATCACCCTGGGGGGGTTACACAAAATCCCTTGAAATTCTAATATCTGAGTCAATTCCTCTTTTTTCATCACTTGTGTGAACTTGTTTCTTAGGTGGCTCTTTGTGTGATCACAGAGGCTAAGAAATCTCTTCTACATGGAGTCAGTTCAGGCTCCATATACCTTAGACTTCACCTTGTATTTCTTTTCTTCTTTTGGTCTGAGAGAGACAGACAGCAGGCAGAGCCACAGAAAGTCCCCTATGTCATTGAGGACTTTCCAGGTGGTGCTAGTGATAAAGAACCCATCTCCCAATGCAGGAAACATAAGAGGTGCAGGTTCGACCCCTGGGTTGGGAAGATCCCCTGGAGGAGGGCATGGCAACCCATTTCAGTATTCTTGCCTGGAGAATCCCATGGACAGAGGAGTCTTGTGAACCACTGTCCATAGGGTCACACAGAGTCAGATACGACTAAATCTACTTAGCATGCACATGCACTATGTCACTGAAAGAAATGTGGACCTGAATTTAAGGGTGATATAAAGTAATTGACAGCTCTATACAGGGTTACTAACATGATTCTTATTGACATGTTTTAAATTATCAGTGTTGTTAAATTTTAAAAGCATATGAGGTTTTCTACATGTATGTTTTTGTATGTTAGTGAACAAAAAACAAAGAGCTATATGTTGAAAACATGATTTTTATTTAATTAGCTGCAATAGATTGATGTTAAATATGATTTTTTATTAAATACATAAATTAATTTCTGAGGTACTCTAGAATTCAGAGACCCTACACTTCTACTATTGATTTAACTTTGTACAAATTGCTTATCCTTTCAAAGCTCCTTTTTCATTGTTGTTTTCATTTGTATGTTTGCTTTGTTTTTGGTGAAAGCTTCAGCTTCTTAAAATACCAGGCACCAAAAGCCATAGTGAGGAGATTGAGGAGTGAATGAGTGATGTGGAAAATTAGAGAAAGTATAGAAATCAATAATAAGAAGTGAAAATAAAAGGAAAGAGGTGCCAAAGCAGCTGAGCATGAAGTTGAGTTTACATTTGTGTGTGTGTGAGTTTTAGGGAGAGAGAGACTTAACCATGTTTTAGTGCTGATGTGAGAGAATTGCTGTCTAGACAACATTTAAAGTCATGAGAGAAAAAGAGGATAATATGGAGAAAAGTCCCTGAATAGCCCTTGGGGAATTGTTGTCATATTAGGGTCACATAAAATAAGCAATATTCTCCAGAAATAATATATTGAGTTCTCTCTTGACCTATGCTCTCGTGACACGGGTGTGTGCTTGTTCAGTTCCTAAGTCATGTCCAGCTCTTTATGACCCCGTGGACTGTAGCACGCCAGGCTCCTCTGTCCTCCACCACCTCCTGAAGTTTGCTCATGGTACCATCATGAGATTTACCAAGCTGTGTTATGTTTCTATATTTACATATATATCTTCCAGGTTAGGGAAAAATTGAGCATAAGCGGAGAAGGGGTGACAGAGGATGAGAAGGTTGGGTAGCATCATAGACACAGAGGACAGGAATTTGAGCAAACTCCAGGAGACAGTGAAGGACAGTGAAGCCTGGCAGGCTGCAGTTTGTGGGGTCGCAAAAAGTTGGACACGACTGAGCAAGTGAACAACAATAACTCCCAGGTTAAGTTGTTAACTCTTTGAAATTTGAGGGTTTACTTTACTAATCCCTTTTTCCCTGGAACCTAATATCTTTTTATCACATTGAATAATTCAGTGAAAATGCTACATGAAATGCTGTATGTATAACTATTATAGTTATTACTGTTCAAATTATTAAGAAAATGCATATAATGTGCTTAATTACATATAATATGAATGAAATAACATGAAAGAAATGACATATAATATGAATGAAAACCCTATTTAAAAGAGATGGAATCAACATTGTAGCATTCAAAAGTTTCCTCTTAATGTTGTTTTCACATACCCTTTAGAGTAAATTTTAAAATGAAATATCCTGGCTTCTTATTGAGACTCTATAGTGGCAACATTTCCAGTCTATTCTATCAGCTCTGTGTTCTGAGCTCACTAAAGATCTTACTATTCCTAGATCCTGAGTATCAAACTGAAGGAAAGGACAGGAAGCATTATGCAGTTTTTTGTTTGTTTGTTTGTTTTACCTATGTTCTCATCTGATGATGAAGATTAAGTGTCTTGATGCCTATCAGTTTGGCTTAAAATTTGTAAATATGTAGGCATTTAGCCTCAAGCATAATCACTACTCTTTCAAATAATACTTTGATGATGACTGTATCATCAAATAAACACTAATCTTTCCATTGGTGACAACAGATTATAACACCTCATTTTTAAACTCCAAAATTATCAAAAGTAACTAGTTCCCTCTTGACCTGGTAACATAAGCACAATTAATTAGCTATTTAGTTCTGAAAGTTTTCAGAGTTACAAATTTTCACTTAAATGGAATTGGAAATAGTCTTCATACAGAAACAAATGGAAATGTCTTTCCAATTAAAAATTCATTTACCCATACACATACATTTTTGTTTCAGAGTAGAGAAAATTATTAGTTGTCATAATTAAAACTTTCCAAGGGGCATCTAAGGCAAATTACAAATAAGACATGTTAAATTCTGCTGACACTTTTCAAAAACATTTGTGATTATTACACCAGAGTCAAGAATTTAGTGAGAGAGTGAGTTTTAAGAGTTAAAACTCTTGTAAGACAAAAAGACCATGTACAACAAAAAGGAAAAAAAAATCCTTATAGAGAGTTCTGACTTAATATAAATCTCACTAAAGATTATAAAGAGCTCTATTCATATTCAAAAGTGGATCAAATCTTATGAATTTCTCTGAACTGACAGGGAGTTAAAAGGAAGTGGTTTGTAGGCGAGAACAAGGTACCTGAGCCTTCTCATCAGCAGTCTAGTCAGGAAAGGGACCTGGTGACTGCTCTAAGCAGCCCACACAATTACTTCTGAAATTTGCTGCCAGTAAAATCTCTTTCCATCTCGAATTCAAGTCCTGTGATTGTCACCTAAATCGAGTGTCCAAAGTAGAATACCAAGTGCAAAACATTTCCATTAATTTTTTTTTTTTTTTTCATTTATGCTTCGGTGTCACCCGCCTACTCTGTTTATGTTTTTATACTAACCATCTTCTATACACCCTCAGGCAAATGTGCATATATCCCAGAATAGTAATACACAAAGTGATACAGTACACATCATTATTACACCACAGCTTACGTTTATATTTTTAGAGTGTATAAAAGCATGTGAAAAATTCCTCTCCCACAGATGAAATGCTCTTTGATATTCAGTTTTGAAAAGGTTAGTAGCTCCAATAAAAAACTTTAAAACTAGGGAAACTTGTTTAAAATATTCCATCTATGTAATGTTTGGCAGCCACATATTGGAACAGGTTCTAGAAATCTCAGGAAAAGAGGAACAACCCTCACAACCTGAAAATGTGCTACCTGGATGGGATGATATTGATACTTAGTCTACAACCCTTACAACATGAAAATGTGCTACATGGATGAAATGGTATTGATACTTAATCTGAAGGTCATATCCAAACATGTACCATTACCACAGTTATTGACAGAATTTTGTGTTCATATGGAGGACAGGATAGGCAACATGCCTTGAGTAATAGGGAAGAACAGATCTGATTCCATGCTTGATCTGCTTCTTTTACTTTAAACTTTGTGTTCTGTTTATTGTTTTTACTACAGGTTAATCACAAATGGATGTTGCCTTTAGCTTGTGTGCATGTGTGCGTGCTAAGTTGCTTCAGTTGTGTCTGACTCTATGGAACCCTATGGACTGTAGCCCACCAGGCTCCTCTGCCCATGGGATTTTCCAGGCAAGAATACCGGAGTGGGTTGCCATGCCCTCCTCCAGTGGATCTTCCCAATCCAGGGTTCAAATGCACATCTCATGTCTCCTGCATTGGCAGGTGAGTTCTTTATCATTATCACCACTTGAGAAGCATGTTGCCTATAGCTTAGAATATACAAAATAGCCCATTTTAGGGAACTCTGCTTCCCATGCCTGAGTGTTAAGCTAAAATATTTTTGCTAAAGTTTACAGGAAACATCCTGACCAGGCCCATCTGTGAATGGCTACAGTAAAGAAGAATGAATACATTCTCTCTGGAGTCTGACTAGAACCAGGAAATATTTGAAATAATGTATTGCCTTTTTTACATTACATCCTCACCTTGCCTGACCTTTGTTTTTATAAATAAAGCCAGCACCCAAATCTGAGGAAGATGGTTCTTTGAGACAGTAGTCCACCATCTCCTTGGTCTCCTGGTTTTCTGAATAAAATCATTATTCCTTGTCTTAACAGCTCATCTCTCAATTTATTGGCCTGTCACATGGCAAGCAGTCCAAGGTCAGAGTAGGTAACATTAGGAAAGGAGTGTGAAATTCAAATTTGATTCACATCCCCTAAATAGAGAGAGAGGATGATTAGACATATCATATTATGCCTATCTTCTTTCTTTCCAAACTCCCTCTCAAGAGGTAAGAACACAGATTAAATGAGCAAATGACAATCTGAAAATAATAAAAGTTAACTATTTTTGATTAAGCTGAGATTCTTTTAACAATGAACAAATATTTACTGAGTCCCTCTTTGATTTCAAGGCAAGTGTCTAGGCACTAGGGATATAAGAAAAGAAAAAAAAAAAAAAGACAGAAACAGTACCTGCTGTTGTTAAGCAGGAAATTAGCCATGAGCAATGAGAGGCAGCCCCATTGACTAAACGTCCAGTAGCTGCCTAATCCCGTCAAGCTATTTACCAGTCTTGTCCCAAACACAGCCCTGTCAGTACTCAAAATGCTCAAAAGATCAGAAAAATCCCCCTGTGGGCAATTGTCGCCTCTCTGGCACATGCACACACCTCACACTATCATGTCCTTAGATAAGCTTGGTGGCCATTGGGCTCATTAAATGCTCATAAATATTCCATGAACACATGCATCTGATTATAACAGACTGAATTATGGAAAGGACATATACAGCAGAGCCTCTTGTATAACCTGCAGCTCTCAGTTAAGACTGTCAAACACCAATACAGTATACTAACACATATATATGGAATTTAGAAAGATGGTAACAATAACTCTGTGTACGAGACAGCAAAAGAGACACTGATGTATAGAACAGTCTTATGGACTCTATAGGAGAGGGAGAGGGTGGGAAGATTTGGGAGAATGGTATTGAAACATGTAAAATATCATGTATGAAATGAGATGCCAATCCAGGTTTGATGCACAATACTGGATGCTTGGGGCTAGTGCACTGGGACGACCCAGAGGGATGGTATGGGGAGGGAGGAGGGAGGAGGGTTCAGGATGGGGAACACATGTATACCTGTGGCGGATTCATTTTGATATTTGGCAAAACTAATACAATTATGTAAAGTTTAAAAAAAAAAAAGACTGTCAGCCAATGACCTCCTGGATTATTTAAAAAACTTTGCCTTAAAAACTCTATATCACAGCCCTCCAGAGCCATTGCTTTCCTTGGCCTGGTCTACTTCTTTCTTGAGATAGGCTCTCTGTTCTCTCTTTAGCTTCAATAAACTCTCTTGCAACAAGTAAGACCTCAAATTCTTCTTTGTATCCTTACCAAGAACCAAGGCCAATGGGAAGAGGGGTCTCTAGACTCCCTTCCACTAACACTATGATGGCTTTTTCTAGAATGCAGATATATAAATGCTACCTTTGAATTTCATGGCACTATACGAGCACTCAGTCCAACTTGGATCTTGTAAGAAACTAGAGATGGGGGGATGCCTGGTAAAACAAAGGGATGAGTTAGCCTCTGCAATTTCACTTGTATCTTTACTCTGAATCTTCTTTATATAAAAGTATGAAGCTACATCTTTCCTTCTGTCAAATTCTGCCTGTCTCTAAAATACTCTTTTCTCTTTCATAAATAATCCTTATATTAGCCAGATGTTTCCCTGATTATTAAATTGTGTATTTTGCTGTAAAGTGTGAAGACATACTAACAACCAAGTGATGAGAAGGAATAGTAGAGGCAACATTCACACCTTGGTAACCACTCCTCTTTCCCCCAGGAAACATCATCTGTTGGGAATAAAGTCTTAAATTAGTGTAAAGGGACCTATGTTTTTTCACCATTCCAATTTGTTGTGCAAATTGAAAAAGAGAAAACCTATCATTATGGATAAAGATCATAGATTCCCAATAAATATGTAATACCTGAGTTTGTAAATAAGAAATTGAAAAATTTATAGAATCTTTTGTATTCTTACTAATGCCTTAAGTTGAGTAAATCCACTGAGGGAACCACCCTGATCCAAATTGATCTCAGTACCTTGAAGAGTGTCCACATGAAATGGAGTCCCCTAAGAGTTCACTCACAGTGGAAACACTTGAGAAATCCCAGTCCTTCTATTATCCGCAGTCTGGGTTAAGATTTGTGTCCTGCTGTTGGTCCCCAAACTGGAGTGTTCAAGGTTGAAATCTGAAACTGGCCCCCGTATGTGGAAGGCAAGTAAAGACTGGATACAGAATCCAATCACTCCAGATTGACAGGCAACAGGTTTAAGAAGCAAAGGAACTTATACACAGGATGTGTCATGGGCACCACAAGATAAATAGGTCTTCACACTGCCTGCCAAAATTTTAAAAGATTATACAGAGGACTAGATTTTGTCACATAAGCAATTCAAATGGCTTCAACCTTCAGCCTTATCCTCTCCAATCTATGTCCCTGGAACAGCTCCTGGAGTGGGAATGGCGGGCAGAGTGCACTTTCCAAGGATGGGGGAGGGGCAAGGAACCTCCAACTGCCTGAGTCCAGTTCTTGGGTCAATCCAAGGTCACAGCCTTTTGATGACCTTCTCCAACACCTTCCAACCAATACTAAGATCAAGATCAAAGACCTCCGGGGTAACTTTTGAGGTCCTGTGTATCCCTGGAGTGACAGAACACCCAAAATGTCAGTGTGATTTGCTCTTTCAGATTTTTCTCTCTGCCTGATCTCTAGTCCATGGACTGACTGTCAACTTGCCTCATCTCATTCTCTGTTCATGACTGCAGCTTCCTCCTGAATCTTCAATCCTCACACACACACACACATAAATAGATACTTTAGGACAGGATAGCTTTAATTATAACCTTTAAGAAGGGCTAGATCTGCTGTCCTTATTTTTCTCCCCATTCTACCCTACACATACTACTTGGGTTTCTAACATAAAATAACATAAAATAATTTACGTTATTATTATTATTTATTATAATAATATAACATATATAATTATGTTATACATAATAATATAAAATAATAATGATATAACATATATAATTATGTTATTATTATTAAAAAATAAAATAATTTCTAACATAAAATAATAAATGGGGTTCTGTTTTCTCAGAACCCCATTTCAGATCATTATGCCCCTGCCCTCTTTCCTTGTACTGTATATCTTTATATAGTTACACAGCACCTCTTTATATAGTTATACAGTACCAGGGCTTCCCTGGTGGCTCAGAGGTTAAAGCGTCTGCCTGCAATGCGGGAGACTTGGGTTCAATCCCTGGGTCAGGAAGATCCCCTGGAGAAGGAAATGGCAACCCACTCCAGTATTCTTGCCTGGAGAATCCCATGGACAGAGGGGCCTGCTGGGCTATAGTCCACGGGGTCGCAAAGAGTCGGACACGACTGAACGACTTCACTTCACTTCACAGCGCCTCTAGAGAGGCCTTTCTTACATTTGATTTTTGTTATTTGCACAATCATATTTAACATGATTTATTGAATGCTTTCTATATGCCAGGAATTTCTAAATACTTTATATTCATCATGTTTTTCCTCTAGTATATAGATAGAAAATAGGATAATATCTAACACATAGGTCCTATTAATATTTGTTGAATGATATGACATTATCCTAATTTACAGTAGTAAAGTTGACTTATAGAAACAGCAATTTGACCAAAATGCAGAATTCTAGTTCTTAGTTTTCTTTTCACAATTAGTTTTAAGCTGCAATTATTACCCTGGCTTTTTGTCAACTACATTTGGGTTGTTCTTTTGCTCTTTCTTGTGTTTAAGTTCCCATCATGACAATAACTTTTCTTCTTCTCATATTTTGCAATTACAACTAACAAGAACATAATAATTTAACTTCACAGAGTTCTTCTTTGTTCCTTATAATCCAAGATATTGTTTTAAAATATTATTTGGCATATTTTCCATCTCAGTAATTTTAGTTTCACTTTCATCATTAAAGCTAATCTAATTTATCCAACTGTAAACAAAAAATTTTATCAGAAATTCACTGTATAGAAATTATATGTCAATTAAAAACAAAAACAAACAAATAAAAAAAAACAGGCTGAGGGCCATTGCCCTGGAGAAGAGAGTATAAAATGAAGTCACAGCAAACTTTTGGCTTTGAGTTTCAAAATAAGTTTCTAGAAGCTGATTAAAGAATAAAATATAAAAAAAAATGATAAATGGAAGTATAACTTTTAAAATAAATGATTATCAAGCTCTTTCGTATAGTTATTTACTATTTATTATAGGTTTTTACTTATCACTACATAGAATATTATTATTTGGGCTCTTCAAGGGTATGTATGTATGTGTGTATACACATTTCATTACATTTGCAACATTTTGTGCATACCTTGAGAGAAAACTTATTGACCCAAAATGAATTTTAATTGCAAGATAAAGAGAAGTTTACCAATGAATTCTCAAAAAATCAATTGCTTATGTATTAGTTGTTTAATTTATATAAATTACAATTTCAGATAATTCTAATAGCCCTGGCACTTCATTTTCACTGTATTAATTATTCAGTGGTTGTATAGATTTCAAGTATACATAAGGACCTGAAAAAGTCTTATCAAAATGCATATTGCTAAGCCTTATTATCCAAATTCAAAGTCAGCATATCATTGAGGGCCTAGAAATCTGAAATCAATAAGCACCAAAGGTGTTTTGATATATAAAATACAAGCATCACATCAGTGAAGTAAGGACTAGTCAGAATGGCCTGGACAAGGAAAAAGAAAGCCAAACTTCTAAATCTCACTTTAACTTGATCAATCTTGTGATCATTAGAAAATAATTTAGCTATTTAATTTTGCTGTATTGTCCTTATCTCTAATATGAGCAAATTGAATTTGTATTTTCAACAAGGAAAATTTTATGTAACCCTTAAAATTTTCACAATTTTTAATCTATAATATATCAATTGTATTAAATCCAAAGTTAAAATGCAAGTTTTTCCTCTCTAATAATCTCATTTATGGTCAAGAATGAAAATTCAAATTGTATCCAATTTATAAGAAATAAGTTTCTGTATTTGAACCTGAGACTATGAGATCTCTGCATTTATGGTTTTGTGATTTGAGGATATGCAAAGTAATTTAGAACCTTTTGGTACAATTAAATAGATATCTTCATTTTAAAAGTTCTAATTCATATACTACAGAAAATAATTCCTATATAACCCTAATTCCACTTAGCTAAAATGCAATTATATAACCCTCTCCCTCTCCCTTTTTTTTTTTTTTCAGTTTTTCAAGAAGGATAGCAGGCATTAGCAAACGAAAAAGTGATGTCTAAGCTAAAACACAAAGAAGCTCTTTAATTTCAAGGTCAGCTTGTCTTTGGCCACTATAACTTATAATATAAGGGAAGCACATTGATATTTGTAAAACATATCCAAGACATAAAAGCAAAAACAAAACATGGGCATGTCAACATTTAGTTTACCTGAAAAAAATCTGTGAAAAGAATCTGGTAGCATAAATAATACTAGTAATATCAAACCTTTATTGTGTGTTCTACAATATCAAAATATGTTTTAATATGTCAGTTTTACAATTAGAGAAGATATCAATTGGTATGACAGTTTTTATCTTTTTGCAGAGATATTCCCAAACTAATAAATATTAGATTCATCACTGGAATCCAGGGACTTCTTTCACTAAATCATGCTCTCAGATTAAATCTCTCAGAGTAAATAAGGAATTTTTCATCACTCATGTAATGTAGCCTTCCCTTAACTACATCTGCTCCAATCACCTTCATTTCTACCATGTTACATGTCATCATTAACAATGGTTTTTGCTGATTTTTCCTTATGTATAACAGGAAAGTATACTCCATAAACATGGTACCATATCTACTCTGTTCTCTATGGTATTATCTTGAAGAATGCTTAGAATGGAATAGATGCTTCTTAGTTTTGTTTACTGATTAAATAACAAATGAAAAGTATTTTGTTCTTTTACTTTCATTATTTTTCTTTTCTTTTCCTTTTCTTTTCTTTTATTTCTTTTCTTCCCTTCATTTAAAAAAATGAACAGCACATTTCTATTTATAGCCTAGTTTTGCTTCTGAAAAAAGTCATGGCAAGACTTATTTTTGGTACAGTCAAGGAGATTCTTGAAACATATCCATTTGTAGTTGGGAATGGTGAAGGGTCTGAGACTTTACCCTACTCACAAGCTAACAATTTAGCTGGCCAGTGTTTTATAGATATTGACAGAAACCACAAGACTTCTGAAGCAGAGACAAAGCAATGTATTACTCAAGGCACAGCAGGAAGCATAAGCTTCAAGTTCACATCAATTTCCCTCACTACCCAAGACCTGTGGTCTAAGTACAGAGGTCTAAATGATTCTGTACCCACAGCAGTTTGTGAAACAACAGAGGAAGCTTAACCTTAGGAAAACACCAATCTTATAAGGGAGGCTATTGACAAACTTTGTAAGCATTAGCTTTAGTTTCTTCTTCAGGAAGTAAATCCATTCTCTTCCCTGTAGGGACTCGCCATTTTCATTATCCAAGGCTGTTTATAATACAAATATCCTTGGGAACATAGTCTAGAACATGGTTAACAAAACCATTCAGAAACCCAAAAGATACAAGGAAAATTATCTCCCCAAAATAGCCTGAATCAGATAAAATATAACAGATGTATATGCCTTTTTATTCTGCTTGAGATTTTTTTCCTTTCAATTATCATGAATTGGTCTGCATGTAAATTACAACAAAATGCTTCAGTTCGATAAAGACACTCCTATAATTATGGGACTGCAAGGAGATACAACCAGCCCATCCTAAAGGAAATCAGTCCTGAATATTCATTGGAAGGACTGATGCTGAAGGTGAAACTCCAATACTTTGGCCATCTAATGTGAAGAAATGACTCATTGGAAAAGACCCTGATTCTGGGAAAGATTGAAGGCAGGAGGAGAAGGGAACTGCAGAGGATGAGGTGGTTGGATGGCATCACCAACTTGATGTACATGAGTTTGAGTAAGCTCCAGAAGTTGGTGATGGACAGGGAAGCCTGGCTTGATGCAGTCCCTGGAGTCACAAAGAGTCAGACATGACTGAGCTACTGAACTGAACTGATAATGATGTGGTTCAGTTGGTAAAGAATCTACCTGCAATGCAGCAGACCTAGGTTCCATCCCTGGGTTGGGACGATCCCCTGGAGAAGGGAAAGGTTACCCATTACAGTATTTTGGCCTGGAGAATTCCATGGACTGTATAGTCCATGGGATCGCAAAGAGTTGTGATGACTGAGTGACTTTCATTTTCATAATGATGTTAGACAGTGAAAAATGAACGATGTAATCATTTACATGTTTCAAAAACACTTATGTTTCCTGATTTATATTTTTCTACCAGATGTGAAGAGTCAACTCTTTAGAAAACACTCTGATGCTGGGAAAGATTGAAGGCAGGAGGAGAAGGGGGATGACAGAGGATGAGATGGTTGAATGGCATCACTGACTTAATGGACAGGAGTTTAAGCAAGCTCCAGGAGACAGTGAAGGACAGGGAAACCTGGTGTGCTGTAGTCCATGAGGTGGCAAACGGACATGACTGAGAGACTGAACAGCAACAATTTTGCTACTTGGATATTTTTATATTTTCAGACATAGTGTTTGGTCTTTCAGCAATTTTCCAACATAGATTATGCCAGTCTAAGTTTTATATTTGGATATCTATGAATAAATAATCTTGGTAATACACACTTCCTAAGTCAATGTTGATAAAATGCTTTGTAGATGAAAAGCAATTGATGGTCACTGTGCAAAATGTTTAAAGTGTGCCTGACCCCTGTGGGTGAGAAATCAGCTGCAACAAATTTTATTTGATCAAAGTGTGTGAGATTGCAAGTGAAGTTAGGGAATAAATTGACCACTTGTAAGTGAAAATAATTATTTAAAATGGTGGTGCTATACATTCAATAGGTTAAACAATAAAAAAAAAATTATCAGTACCGTATTTCTCATACAAACTACAATTAGGGTACAATTAAAGGGGTGACATTCAAAAGTGAGGGGATTGATACAATTATACAATTTGAGGTTCAGTAGTTATACACATAAATGGCATCAAAGAGCATGGCATACACTTTGGAAACATTGTGTCAATGTATGTGCAAATACTTGTAAAAAGATTATACAGTTGAAACAGATGGCAGAGTAAGATGTGGGACACACCTCCTCCAAGAGTGCATCAAAAATGCATATACACATGGAAAAAATCTCACTGAAAATGAAATGGAAACTATTAGAAAAGCTCCTATACGAACAAACCTGTGGGAAAATGAGGAGAATTGAGTAGGATGGGAAGAGAAGGGGTCACACTGGACCCTGTGACTCTGGGGTGGGGACTCAGGGAGATCACAGAGGTGGAGGTCTCTCCCACAGAGTGTGTGACTCAAGCCTTATAATGAGCTCACCAGTCCTGTGAAGACAAGTCCCTCTGGCCAGTCGAAGGGTCATTGGGTCTGACAGGAGGGCTCTGGGAAGCCTAGACTCCACTCGCAGGAGTGCAAATGCTCCTAAAGAAGTGGGGAGGGCTGGAATGTGGCCCAGCCTGAGTCAAGTGACTGACTGCTCCAGCTCTGCTTACTTCACATCACGCCTTCACACTAGACAAAGGGCAGCATTGACCAGAGAGAGAGAGAGCTCAGCTGGGGGACACAGAGATGTCTCAGACCAGGGGTGGCGTCTGTGTGGGCTGGGGTGGCCGTCACTTAGGCAGCATGTCGGTGACAGTCCCAGTCTCTGAGAGTGTCCACCCGTATGCATGCTGAGAACCCCCACAGCCCTTGTCCACAGAGAGAGGGCTGGCGGAGACTGGGCGCTGCGGTTGGCTGTGCCAGACGAGGAAGACTCAGGCCCGAGGCTGTGTCTGAGCAGTGTGGGGGCTGTCGTTGCTGCCACTTACACGGACGGAAGGTTGGAGGCAGACTGGACCTCTGTCTGTGGTCAGGCTTCCTCAGCCTGTGCCATCACAGGATGACAGACCACACTGGCCCCTCCTGGTTCACCACCGACCGCCACTGGGTCAAGGGTCCCAGAGCTGGGAGAGGGGAGAACACACACTTAAAGGGAGCTGACCCAGCTTGGATTCACACCTCAGACCCAGCTCCAGCTCTAGACCCTCTGTCTCAGTCCCCACATCCTACCCAAGAGATAGCTTGCCAGCACACTAAGGAAAAGACGTTACTGTGTTCACACCGGTCCAGCTCTCCCACCAAGGCAGTGGGCACACACAGCTCATACAGGGACACTCCCTCATAAGGCCACAATTTCAAGACCACAATGGGTAAAATAAAAAATCACCTATGTTCACAGAGACAGAGAAAGTTAAGCAAAAGAAGACAGAGAACTAGTCAAATCCTGAAAAATATAATGACAGAAATAAACAATTTACCAGATAAAGAATTCAAAGCACTAGTAATAAGAATAGTAACTGAATTATGGAAATGAATAGATTAACACAGTGAGAATTTTAATAAGAAAGTAAAAAATATTTTAAAAAATATGCAGGAAGAACTGGAGAATATAATATCTAAAGTAAAAAAAGAAACAAACTAGAAGGACTAAATAGACAACATAAATTATCTGGAAGACAGAATAATGGAAAACAAATACCTTTCCTGAGAAGCAAAACTAAAAGACCTTACCAATACTAAACCTATACTAAAAAAAAAAAAAAAAAAAGTTAAATTAGTTTTATCTAAGTGGAAAAGAAAAGGCTATGACATGAAGTAATAATCTTGTAGATCTTGTAAAATGTGTTTGAACCTAAATGATTACAAGGTTTAAACTAGTAGATTTAACTGTAAGTCAACATATATGAACCTCAATTTAATAAAAAAATAAAAAACCTACAATAGATACACAAATACTAAAAATAAAGGAATACAAGCATAGTACTGAATAAAATCATCAAAACACTAGGGAAGAGAAAAAAAGAAATGTACAGAGAAGAACTACAAAAATGTAAAAAGAGAAACAAGCAATGAAATGGCAATAAATACATAACTATCAGTAGTCAATTAAAAGGCTTCCCAGGTGGCACTAGAGGTAAATAACCCACCTGCCACTGCTCCAGACATAAGAGGCGTGGGTTTGATCTCTGGGTCAGGAAGGCCCCCTGGAGAAGGGAATGGTAACCCACTCCAGTCTTCTTGCCTGGAGAATCCCAAGAACAGAGGAGCCTGGTGAGCTACTGTCCATGGGCTTGCAAAAAGTCAGACATGACTGAGCAACTAAACACACATACATACATGAGTTTATATTATATAATAACCTACTGTGGATAATATCATTGGAAATATTTTCCCCCTTTCAGTAACTTGTCTTTTCATTTTGTGAATGATTTCCTCTACTGAGCAAGAGCCTTTAAGTTTAACTAAGTCCCATTTGTTTATTTTTCATTTTTGTTTTTATTTCTTTTGCTTTAAGAGTTAGATAAAAAATATATTTCTACAATTTATGTCAAAGAGTGTTCTCCCTATGCTCTCTTCCAGAAATTATATATATATATATATATATATATATATACACACACACACACACACACACATATATGTGTGTGTGTGTGTGTGTGTGTGTGTATCTGTGTTCAGAGAAGGCAATGGCAACCCACTCCAGTACTCTTGCCTGGAAAATCCCATGATTGGAGGAGCCTGGTAAGCTGCAGTCCATGTGGTCTTGAAGAGTCGGACACAACTGAGCAACTTCACTTTCACTTTTCACTTTCATACATTGGAGAAGGAAATGGCAACCCACTCCAGTGTTCTTGCCTGGAGAATCCCAGGGATGGGAGAGCCTGGTGGGCTGCCATCTGTGGGGTCACACAGAGTTGGACACAACTGAAGCAAATTAGCAGCAGCAGCAGCAGTAAGTGTTTCTCACATAAATGAGCAAGTGCCTGTTTTACTTTATGTGTTATTTTGTTAAGTAAAGTTTGTATATTGCATTAAAAAATCTATATATAGATGGCTGATACAACTCAATAACAAAAAAATTAATAACCTGATTTTTTAAATGAGTAGAAGACCAGAATAGACATTTTTTTCCCCAAAGGAGACATACAAATGACAAACAGGCACATGAAAACATAGTCAACACTGCTAATTATAAGAAAAATGCAAATCAAAATGAGATATCACCTTACACCCGTCAGAATGACTATCCTCCAAAAGATCACAAATGTTGGAAAGGATATTGGGAAAAGGGAACCCTTGTACACTGTTGGAATATAAATTGGTGCAACTACTATGGAAAAGTCTATATAGGTCCCTCAAAATACTAAAAATAGAGCTCACATATTATCCATCAATTCTACTGCTGTGTATATGGCTGAAGAAAACAAAACACTAATTTGAAAAGATATATGTACCCTAATATTTGTAACAGCATTATTCACAATAGGTAAAATATAGAAGCGACCCAAATGTCCATCAACAGATGAATTCCAAAAGAAGAGATGTATACATTTATAGTGGGTTATTACTCAAACGTAAAAAGAGTTAAATTTGCCATTCACAACAACATGGATGGACCTAGAGGTTATTATGCTTAGTGAAATAAGACAGAGAAAGACAAACACTATATGTTATCACTTACATGTGAAATCTAAAAAAAAAAGAGAAAACAAAAGAAAAAACTCCAAACAACATGAATGCTCATAAAAGACAGATAAACAGTCACAGATACAGAAAACAAACAAATGGATACCAAGAGGGAGAGGGAAGGGGGGAGTGGGAGGATAAGGGCATCGGATTCAGGGATGCAGACTACTATTTATAAAATAGATGAACAACAGTGATATATTATACAGCACAGGGAAATATAGACATCATGCCTTATAACTTTAGAGTATAATCTACAAAAAACACTGAACCATTATGCTGTATACTGCAAACTAACATAATATTGTAGATCAACTGTATTTCAATAAAAAAGAAAGATTATGGCTTCCCTATATTGGAGAACATAATTAATGAAAAGAGGAAGTAGCATAATTGACTTAGAAAAGGAACATATGATTATTGATGAATTAAACAAAAAAAGCTTTAAACATAAGCAATGCAGTGTTAGGCACTTCTAACATATGTGAAATTAAAATAAGGAATGCATTTAAAGAATGTTCATGTGAAGCTCTTAAAATTAAACTGGAATAGCAAGCAACAAAGAAACAGAGGGCCTTAATGTATATTAAGATCCCAATTACTCACAATAATAGGAAGGAAATCTTTGTTTAAAAAAGAGGAAATATCTTGACAAATGGAAGTGATTCTGTTTTTTATATTAACAAGAAATAAGTAAAACAGCACAATTTATAGTTAGACCAGTAGTGGTAATTGATAGCAAGAGGTGAACAAGATACCGTAATACTTCAGAGAAAGAGCAGCATATATTTTACAGCTAGAAAATTAGACAAAAGTTTTTATATGCAGTACCCTCTAATTCTCCTTTTATAGGAGATTTTCAGGAAAATTGGAAATATTAAGGGAATATTTCACCCAAAGATGGGCACAATAAAGGACAGAAACAGTAGAGACCTAGTAGAAGCAGAAGAGATCAAGAAGAGTTGGAAAGAATACATGGAAGAACAGTACAGAAAAGATCTTGAACCAGATAACCACATGATGTGATCACTCACCCAGAGCCAGACCTTCTGTAGTGTGAGGTCAAGTGAGCCTTAGAAAGCATTGCTGTCAGTAAAGCTAGTGGATGAGATGGAACTCCAGTAGAGCTATTTATAACCCTAAAAGATGATGTATCAAAGTACTACACTCAATATGTCAGCAAATTTGGAAAACACAGGAGTGGCCGCAGGACTGAAAGAGTCAGCCTCATTCCAATTCTGAAGAAGGGCAGTATGAAAGAATATTCAAACCACGGGACAATTGAACTCCTGTCCCATGCTAGTACATGAAGTGAAGACGCTCAGTCATGTCCAACCCTTTGCGACCCCATGGACTGTAGCCTATCATGCTCCTCCGTCCATGGGATTTTTCAGGCAAGAACACTGGAGTGAGTTGCCATTAGTAAGGCCATGCTCAAAATCTTGCATGCTAGGCTTCAGTATTATATGAACCAAGAACTTCCAGATATCCAAACTGGGTTTACAAAAGGCAGAGGAACCAGAGATCAAATTGAAAACATTTGCTGGATAATGGAGAAAGCAAGAAAATTCCAGAAAAACATCTCCCTATGTTTCATCGACTACACCAAAGTCTTTGACTGTAAAGATCATAACAGACTGTGGAAAACTCTTAAAGAGATGGGAATACCAAACCGTCTTGCCTGTCTCCTGAGAAACCTGCATGTGGGTCAAGAAGCGACATTTAGAACCCCATATGGAACAACGACCTGGTTCAGGATTGAGAAAGGAGTACAACAAAGCTGTTAATTTCACCCTGTTTAGTTAACCTATATGCTGAGCACATCATGAGGAGTGACAGGCTGGATGAGTTATAAGCTTGTATCAAGATAGGTGGGACAAACATCAACAACCTCAGATACGTGGGTGATACCACTCTCATGGAAGAAAGTGAAGAGGAACCAAAGCATCTTTTGATGAGGGTGAAGGGCAAGAGTGAAAAAGCCAGCTCAAAACTAAATATTAAAAAATCTAAAATTATGGCCTCTGGTCCCATCATTTCATAGCAAATACAAGGGGAAAAGGTGGAAACAGTAACCAATTTCCTCTTCTTGGGCTCTAAAATCACTGGGATGGTGACTGCAGGCATGAAATCAGAAGATGATTGCTTCTCGGCAGGAAAGTTATGACAAACATAGACAGTGTGTTGAAAAGCAAAGACATCACTTTGCAACAAAAGTCTGGATCGTCAAGAGTATGGTCTTTCCAGTGGTCACATAGATGTGAGAGCTCTCTCTATATATATATACATATATATATATATCATAAAGAAGGCAGAGCACCAAAGTATTGACGCTTTTGAACTGTGGTACTGTAGAAGACTCCCGAGAGTCCATTGGACTGCAAGGAGATCCAACCAGTCCATCCTAAATATCAACCCTGAATATTTATTGAAAGGACTGATGCTGAAGCTGAAGCTCCAGTATTTTGGCCATTTGGTGAGAAGAGCTGACTCACTGGAAAAGACCCTGATCCTGGGAAGACTCAGGGAAGAAGAAAAAGAGAGTGTCAGAGGATGAGGTGGCTGGATGGTATCACCAAGGCAATGAACGTGAACTTGGGAACTTGGGCAAATTTCGTGAGATGGTGAGGGACAGAGAGGCCTGGTGTGCTGCAGTCCATGGGTAGCGAAGAGTCCGACAGCACTGGGCAACTGAAAAACAAGGGAATACATTACACATATAATAATTATCAACGTGCCATTTGGTCCATGTTTCAGGAACAGGAATGGATACAACTTCAGCACACAAATAAGAATCAGTTACTGCAGTACCCTGAGCTGTTTTCCTGGTTGTTCTTATATCTTGTTTTCCTCTGATCAAGGACAGAAACACAGTTACAGGCTAGTAACTAGTAACTTGGAATGTTGTTCATTACGTAATTAGCGATTGTTACAACTGACTATTGTAAGTGACTTCTTTTCAAGGATAAATTTACGTTAAAATATTTCAATTGTCAAGGAAAGGACTGGATCATAGAAAAAGCAAGAGAGTTCCAGAAAAACGTCTATTTCTGCTTTATTGACTATGCCAAAGACTTTGACTGTGTGGATCACAATAAACTGTGGAAAATTCTGAAAGAGATGGGAATACCAGACCACCTGATCTGCCTCTTGAGAAATTTGTATGCAGGTCAGGAAGCAACAGTTAGAACTGGACATGGAACAACAGACTGGTTCCAAATAGGAAAAGGAGTACGTCAAGGTTGTATATTGTCACCCTGTTTATTTAACTTATATGCAGAGTACATCATGAGAAACGCTGGACTGGAAGAACCACAAGCTGGAATCAAGATTGCCGGGAGAAATATCAATAAACTCAGATATGCAGATGACACCACCCTTGTGGCAAAAAGTGAAGAAGAACGAAAGAGCCTCTTGATGAAAGTGAAAGTGGAGAGTGAAAAAGTTGGCTTAAAGCTCAACATTCAGAACACGAAGATCACGGCATCCAGTCCCACCACTTCATGGGAAATAGATGGGGAAACAGTGTCAGACTTTATTTTTCTGGGCTCCAAAATCACTGCAGATGGTGACTGCAGCCATGAAATTAAAAGACACTTACTCCTTGGAAGGAAAGTTATGACCAAGCTAGATAGCATATTCAAAAGCAGAGACATTACTTTGCCAACAAAGGTCCATCTAGTCAAGGCTATGGTTTTTCCTGTGGTCATGTATGGATGTGAGAGTTGGACTGTGAAGAAGGCTGAACGCCGAAGAATTGATGCTTTTGAACTGTGGTGTTGGAGAAGACTCTTGAGAGTCCCTTGGACTGCAAGGAGATCCAACCAGTCCATTCTGGAGATCAGCCCTGGGATTTCTTTGGAAGGAATGATGCTAAAGCTGAAACTCCAGTACTTGGGCCACCTCATGTGAAGAGGTGACTCATTGGAAAAGACTCTGATGCTGGGAGGGATTGGGGGCAGGAGGAGAAAGGGAGGACAGATAATGAGATGGCTGAATGGCATCGCTGACTCGATGGACGTGAGTCTGAGTGAACTCCGGGAGTTGGTGATGGACAGGGAGACCTGGCGTGCTGCGATTCATGGGGTCACAAAGAGTCGGACACGACTGAGCGACTGATCTGATCTGATCTGATGCTTTCAGAATGTGAATGAAAACAGTCATTATTTCTCCTACTCATATCACAGCATGGGTGAATGTACCCTAGAACCCCAGCAGAGTGCAGAACCATAGTTGTTTGTTTTTTTATTCTAAATTTTAAAATAGAAGGTTAGGTTAGGTAATCTCTAACTGTCATTCCAAGTAAAGGATGATGTACTATCCTGGGTAAGATCCTGGAACAAAGATATTAAGGAAAAAAACTAAGAAGATATAAAATGAGTATGAACTTAATTATAAGCTATTGGTTCATTTATTTTAGCAAATTTATCATATTAAGATGTTAATAATGAGAGAAACTAGGTATAGTGTATATGGGAAGTCTTTGTCCTATTGTTGCAACTCTTCTGTAAAGTTCTCTCTACTGAGTTAAATTTACTTAAAATTAGTTAATTCACAGAATATTTTAAATGATTTTAATCAAGGTAATGAGCTTATCCATTACCCCTCAAATTTTTGGTGTGTCCATTTTTAATTCCCTGAAGCCCCTTCTCCATTTTCAGGTAATTACTAATATGCTTTCTGCTTAAGAGGAATAAATTTTGAATTTTCTAGAGTTCTATAAAAAAAAAATCCTTCAAATGCACTGTTTTTGGTCTTTATTCAACCAGCATAATTAATTTGGACTTCTTTCATCCAGCATCATTACTTTGGTATCCAGTCATTTAGTTATGCATTTCAGTGGTTCAATTCCTTCCTTAGTGTTTCTGGATAATATTATTTGTATGAAAGTTTCAATGCCACAATTTTTCTCTCCATGGATCTATGAATGGATCTCTGAAGTTTTGGGGTATTATATATAAAGCTACTAGAAACATCACTGTATATGTTTTTATGTGCATTTATAATTTCATTTCCCATTGATAAATACTTAGAACTAGCATGGCTACACTGCATGTTAATTGCAATTTTAAATTTTTACAGAAACTTCCAAGCAAAAAAATTGTAGTAATATTTTGCATTCCAACTATCAGTGTATGAGATTTCCAGTCACTCTATAACCGCTCCAGTACTTAGATTGGGAGTCTTTTTTAAAAATTATTATTTTAGCAATATAATAGATGTACAATACTATCTCATTATTTTGCTAATTTACATTTTGCAAATGACTAATGATGTTGGACATTTATGTGTTATTTGACCTCCATGTATCTTCTTGAGCCAAATATTTGTTCAGATGCTTTGCCTATTTTTTAATTGAGTTGTTTTCTTATTTTTTAGTTTTGAATGCTTTTCTAATCTAGAAGTATAAATCCATTATCACATGTGCCTCTGCATAATTAGTAAGTAGGAGTCTTTATGGTGTCTATTCTCAGAAGACAAATATCTCTAAATTTTTGGCCTAAGAAGAGGTCTATCTATTTATACACTCATTTCTTTGTGACAGTTCCTTCCAAATTCTTTACCTCCTGGCCATTTGTCAGCTATAGTCCATGAATCAATGTACATTTTTACTTTGGATCATGTTTCCTGAATGAAGCATATATTATGAGAATTTCATCCAGTAAGAGGATTTTCTGTATCATTCTTCAGGATTACTCCTGGCTTGTGCCAGAATATTGTGCAGATCCCTCTGAAAAAGAACTTCAGAATTATTAATCTAGAGAAAATGTAATATTAAGAATATAACAAAAGACAAATGATTTAGGTGGCAGTATAGCTGAAATCAACATACAGGAAGTATAAAACAACTTCTTGTGTTAATTGTGCATTAGAGATTTCCTAGCTAATCTAACATATGCCACTATCACTGAACAATGCAATGTTATTGGACTCTCCCAAATTTATAAATAACTAGAAGGCCAAAGGTCAAGTGTTTCTCCATTGTATTCAATAGCGATTCAAGAGGTGTTTTTCAAAAGGTAACTAATTATTTTGTAAAGAAGGTAGGGATTGTTGTAAACCTTCAATTATTGATATAATCCTCTTAACTCAGCTTCCCACTATTCCACATATTTCAGACGTGACTTTTAGAGTCTGGTGAAATATTTAAGTCTGTGTACTAAACTATGACATAAAATACAACAGCTGGCCTAACTTCGCTACTTAGGTCTTCTTCACTGAATTGTAAAGTTCAGTAAGGCTGAAACAAAAATTGCCACTCTTGCATTCACAACTTTGATAGCAGCAGCTCTCTGTAATTCTCCTGAGGCAGCTTTTGGGGCAGAGAGAGAACATTCTAAAAGTTTCCCCCTTGCTTCTTGCACATGGGCTCAAATTCCCTTCATAGATCATGGACAAATTACAAGGATCGTGGCAGTTGTGAAGCATAGCTAGTCAAAGAATATACACAGAAACTAAAGAAATAAGTACATTTTGGAAACCTTATTGTATCTTACCTTGGGTAGAACTTACGCTACAAATCCATTTATTGTCTGCTGCCCATCAAACGCTGCTCTGTTTGGTGAACTGTAGTGGCACTCAAGATGCATAGGAAGTAGTTTACAAAAATCTTCATAAGGTCTGACTATTTTTTTCTTTCCCTGTATTCAGACTTTCTCAGGAAAAGTAGTAATGATTCAGTGCTTATGATCATAAGCTGTGTTTATAGTGCTTAAGATCAATTTAGATGTCTTCCTCAAGGGTACTTGTCCTTCCATTTATTGAAAGGACTCTGAGTCTATGATCTGACATCTGGAAGTTGGCAAAGGACTGTGACTCTATTGTAGTGTGTCAAAAGTAAATTCAGCTTGCCAGACTTAGAATTATTAAATTTATGCAAATTAAGCTAGCCTTTTGTGAAATATGCAAATATTTCATTCTTCATATTCCATAAATATTTTTGCTTCTAAAGGAGATATTTAAGAATCAAGCTATTTTGCCACTCTTGTTGCAGAAAATCCACCATTCTTCTTTATAGAATATTGATTACAATCATCTTTCTCTTTATTATTAATTCACAAGTGAAAATTCATGGTGGGTGTATTTGATTGATGGAGCCATCACTCTACCTGTAAGGAGGGTAGAAAAGTAATGTTTTAATAAGAATGGAGAATAGCACTTGAGAACTGGTATTGAAATTCTTTACCACCCATAAGCTCTGTGAGTTGAGGGAGTCAGTTGCATACTGTACTTCATTTTCTTTATCCACAAACTAGGAATAATAGCAACTACCTATGAGGGCTACAGATAAGATTCAATTATTTAATTAATACAAACTTCTCTTAACATATTTCCAGTACATAAGACTCAATTAGTATTAGCTTCTTTCCAACAATATCATTTCTATTATCATTATTTGACATGTTCAACTTATTCATAGGATAAAATCCTCTGCTTTCTCCAATATTCATAAGCTCAGAAATTTCCCACGTTTAGAAGTGCTATTGTGGTATCTTGAATCAAAAAGCATAAGAGTGCTATATAAATTAAGCATTCAATTCACAATCTGTCAATCAAAGCTTTCTTTCATTCATTTCTTTCATTCATTTCATCCTACCTATCTAAAACATTTTGCCCATTTTCCATGTTATAATTTACAGCCATCTAAGTCAAGATTTTTGTATCTGGAGCTGTTGACCATCACCTGTCACTCACTGTGCCAATATAATTAAAAGTTTTAGGCACTGTCACTATATCATGTAAAACAAGCCTCATTAATTATGTTGCTTTATAATACCATCCTTGATTTTGTGAATATCACTACCCACATTGCAGTAGTGGTTTATAAAAGTAGTGTTAAAATCACTGAGGCAGACATTGATTATCTACATCATAGCTTATAGAATTATGTTTTTGCAGCCTAGAAATAGATAAGATAACAACGGCAGTGGAGGGGTGGCGGGGAATGAACCACAGCAAAACTAAGGAACTAACGTCTTTTATAAATTAATCTGCTAGTTGTATATAAAGTATTTGTATAACAGTGTTTCAGAGTAGGCATGACTTTGGAGAAGCAAGCTGATGAGAGTCTGGATTTATTATTGGCAGAAAAATATGAATAATAGCTTTGATTTTACAAAGAAAAATAATCAGTAGTGCTTTGTGATGGGATTGGGCTGGGATTTAAATAGGATTGTGGCTTGATTAGGACTGTATCCAAGTGATTATTGATATAAATGGTTAAATAATAATAAAAATATCAACTTTGGATTACAGATGATAGGTTCATTATAGGAGTCATTGAGTTTGAGTTAGCATGAGTATATTCACAGGCTGCGATTGCACCTAGGTATGCAGTTTTGAAAGTTGTCAAAGATGCTGGATGAGGAGTTCACAATAAATGTTTACAAGTCATCAATATTGCAATGATTGTTAAGGTCATGAAAGTGGTTGAAACTGTTAAGGTTGGAAGCAAATAAAAATAAAAATAATTTAGTAAAATGTCTTTAGAAACACCCTCATCTGGATGTGAGTTTAAGCAAAAGAGAAAAATATGAGCCTTAGAGAGGTGATGAGAAAATAGCCACAGGGTATAATACAGCCCCAGACGGAAAACAGCATGAAACTATAGTATTGTGTGAGGCAGAAAAGTTATGGAAGCCAGCGAAAAATGACAATGTCCCTTCTCAGAAAAAACTGCTATGAAATGCAGAAAATCAGTATTTTGAAGTTGAGTATAAATGTTTTCCAAAGCTAATGTTCATCTGATTAATAATTTTATTAAAAAAAAAAAGAGTTGAGAGAAGAAGGCAGTCATGGAAATACAATAACTACTCTGTACACAGAAGAAAACCTATACAAGACAAAATAAAGAAATGAAGCAAGAAAATTTGTTCATTCAAATACCTTTAACATACAAATAAGTATAGTCAACAAAATCAAAAGAAAAATATTCTCCCAGAGACCCTTGGTCAAATTTCCTAGTTAGAATCCTGACATCCTTTAGTATTCACCATTTAATTAGTATTATTGCTCCTCTTTCTAGATAATGAAAGATGAAAATCCAAGTATCTAATTATCAACTCATTTTCAAATAAATTCCACTAATAAAAATACCTGAAGCAAAAGGTAATTTTCTCATTATAATACTGAAAATGATAATAATTAATAATTTATTTTGCTAAATATCCTGTATAATTTATAGCTTCTATTGGAGCTTTCCCAATAAATCTCTTGTATGAAACAATAGATATAATTGGAAGTCATCAATCATAATTTTTATTTGAAAAATGTCATAAGCAGAGTAAGCCCTGTCAGCCCCATTTTTACCTACATTTTACTCATTGTTCAGTGGTGGTGAAAGTCACTCAGTTATGTCTGATGTTTGTGATCCCAGGGACTACACAGACCATGGGATTCTCCAGGCCAGAATACTGGAGTGGGTAGCCTTTCCCTTCTCCAGGGGATCTTCGCAACCAGGGATCAAACCCAGGTCTCCCACATTGCAGGAGGATTCTTTACCAGGTGAGCCACCAGGGAAGCCCTGAGTGCATAACTTATGACCATTGGCAAGAACTCATTGTTAATAGACTTTGATAATCAGAAAATATACTTTAAAATATTTTGGGTATTATATGAAATCATAGATAAATGGGCCAATAAATAAGCATATTTTACATTATGAATGAATGAATACAGCATTTGAGGCCATGTGTATCCTCCAAATCAGAAACTTTTTTGATGACCCAACCAAGTTTTTCTTATAGAGACACAGGAGATAAAGACTGCATTTTATTAAGACAAAAGGTATGGATTTGAGTACACTGGAATTCCCCCCCAACAAAATTGGTTGACTAATCTTCAATGTAATGATTATGCCAAAAACAATAATCAGTTTTATGTTTACCTGTTACACTGGTGTGGAGACTTATGATTATATATTAATTATATTTGAAATTCAAAGATATCATGTATTGATTATTAATTGATGGCTTCCCTGTGGTTCAGATGGTACAGAATCTGCCTGCAGTCTAGGAGTCCTGGGTTAGATTTCTGGATTGGAAAGATCTTCTGGAGAAGAAAACGACCCCACACTCCAGTATTGCTGCCTGGAGAATCCCATGGACAGAGGAGCCTGGTGGGCTACAACCCATGGGGCTGCAAAGAGTTGGACACAACTGAGTGACTAATGCTATTGATTATTAACACAAAGCCACAAAGGCATTGAGACAAAAAAATTACTTTGCTTTTTTGAAATTATTAAAAGCTAACTAGCTCAAAGCACTTCTATAAAAAAAAATGATCTCAGATCATTCAGAACATTATTCATTTTTTATTTTAAATTAGATACACCACATGTACTCACACTTGAATGTAGTCACATAGCAAGTAACTTTTGTTTGTAATTAAACATTTGTGCTTTTTTAACGTTAGTAGGAATGCTACATTTTGCCCTCCCTTCAAACTTCTTCCTCCCATTCTTTAGCAGCAGGCAAGGTGTCTGCCTGTCTCTGTAATATGAATGGTTGAACATTTCTTGTAAAGAATGGAATACAGTATGCTGTAGGAATTGCATAAAAAATCCTCCGTGAATGGAAAAAAAAAGGCTCTGGGACCTTGGATGTCACTTCCAGGAGAGACAAATTTATAAGCATAACAATCTGTCTTTTATAACTGACATCTAAGGTCCCAGAGGCCCTTTCCCTATCACTAAGGATATTTCATGCATTTCCTACAATATGAAAAACCTGTGAGTGTAACATTTAGCCATTTTTGCTGCACATAAAAGGAATTTTTTTTTTATTTTGTTGTAGATCCATACCCAAAATCAATTTTAATATTAAAGTTTCATCTTCAAAAGGAATGAGACTTCTACACCATTGCAATAAAGAAATGCTAAAAGATTAAGCTTACTCAGCAATTTACTATTTCACCAGGAACTAATAATAGAGAGGCCATCCACCCTTGAAGTGTAACAGTCACCCAGTGAGGTATATTCTCTTTGGGACTCAAAGAGGTGTGGCTGTCATTCACAGAACAGTGGTAGAAACACAAATGACTGCTTTAGTGGCCTGAAGAGCTAAGTGAGCTTTTCAAAGTGACATTTGCCATGGAGTATCTAAGGCATTAAGAAAAATAATAACTGTGGCTCAAGGAAGCTAAATGATACAACACCACAAGGCTGCGGAAATTATCCTAAAACTGTTGGAAATCATGGAAATGTCTTGACCAATCAGTGGGGTCATGCAGACACAAAGGCTGACTCCACCTTCAGGGCAAAAATTTTTTTTCAAAGATTCATTTCTGCTTATGACCAAAATTGCACTACTTTGTCAGAGTTAAAGCAAGGAATATAGCAATATGGATTCCACTGACCTACGAGCATGGAAAAATCAATTCACTTAAGCTTACTTTTGCTTCTCTAAGCAATGTTTTGTAGTTTTCAGTACACAGGTCTTATACACATTTAACTATATTAGTCAACAAAATATTGCATATTTTGGGTGCTACTTAATCACATTTTTATTGCTAGTAAATAGAAGTTATAGGTTAACAGCTGCACTGATTGCTCATTTATTCATGCTTTTAATAACATGGAGCTATCCATTTTAAAAGGGTGAGTTTTATGGTATGTGCTGCTGCTAAGTCACTTCAGTTGTGTCCGACTCTGTATGACCCCAGAGATGGCAGCCCACAAGGCTCCCCCATCCCTGGGATTCTCCAGGCAAGAACACTGGAGTGGGTTGCCATTTCCTTCTCCAATACAGGAAAGTGAAAAGTGAAAGTGAAGTTGTTCAGACGTGTCCGACTCCTAGCGACCTCATGGACTGCAGCCTACCAGGCTCCTCCGTCCATGGGATTTGCCAGGCAAGAGTACTAGAGTGGGTTGCCATTGCTTTATGGTATATAAATTAGGTGAATAAAGTTGACTCAAGAAGAAATATGCAGTGTCCTTACTGTATAAGTGTTAGTCACTCATTTGTGTCCGACTCTTTGCAACACCATGGACTGTAGCCCTCCAGGCTCCTCTGTCCATAAGATTTTCCAGGCAAGAATACTGGAGTGGGGTGCCATTCTCTTCTCCAGGGGATCTTCCTGACCCAGGGATCACACCTTGGTCTCCTGCATTGCAGGCAGATTCTTTACGATCTTGAGCCACCAGGGGAACTCCATACTGTATAAGACTTTATAGACAGAAAAATGAGATATTTCCTGTAACATGTTTATCACAGTCCTAAAAAAAAAAAACAAAACTGAGGCTTCCCTGATAGCTCAGTTGGAATTTTTGGTAAAGAATCTGCCTGCATTTCAGGAGACCCCGGTTCGAAGATCTGCTGGAGAAGGGATAGGCTACCTGCTCCAGTATTCTTGGGCTTCCCTTGTGGGTCAGCTGGTAAAGAATCTGCCTAATGCTTGACAAAAATTATTATAGCTCTTATCAATATTTTAATTCTGTATAGTTACATATTTTCTTTACTATATGCTAAACATCCATTGCCACATATATACTTGAGAATTCATGTAGAATATTATCTACATATATAAACAGGATATATTACTGGAGATTTTCAAATATTTTAATATTATTTGCAAAGATCCTTATGAATACAAAAATTATCATTGGTTTCAGTCTCCAAATGGAGTCCTTTGAAGTTATTCTCAGTTGCCTGCTTTTAATACTCCCGCTCATACACTTGCCTTGCTTACCCAGAATTTCACTGTTTCACTTTGTTGACAGTTATGCTCAGAAAACTTTCATGTGAGTGCTTTGCTCACATTTTTCCTCAAAGTTATTTGTTGACACTGCTTGTCTTAATCTTTGAGAAGGATTCTGCTGCTGCTGCTGCTGCTGCTGCTGCTAAGTCGCTTCAGTTGTGTCCGACTCTGTGTGACCCCATAGACAGCAGCCCACCAGGCTCTGCCATCCCTGGGATTCTCCAGGCAAGAACATTGGAGTGGGTTGCCATTTCCTTCTTCAATGCATGAAAGTGAAAAGTGAAAGTGAAATCACGGAGTCTTGTCCGACTCAGCGACCCCATGGACTGCGGCCCACCAGGCTCCTCTGTCCATGGGATTTTCCAGGCAAGAGTGCTGGAGTGGGGTGCCATTGCCTTCTCCGTAAGAAGGATGACTGTCTCTTATTGAACACTTCTGTTGTGCTCCTGTGCTTCACAGTTTATTATTGCAGCTATTGTCTCTTCACCTTCCATCCACAGTATTCTTGGCAATAGAAATTTAAATTCCTTTAGAGATGAATTTATTTATATGCAATATTAAATTAAAAAATAAACTAAGAGTAATAGTAATAATTATACATACATGTAGGGCTTCCCAGGTAGCTCAAACAGTAAAGAATCTGCCTGCAATGCATGAAACCTGGGTTCAGTCCCTGATTTGGGAAGATCCCGTGGAGAAGTGCATGGCAATCCACTCCACTATTCTTCCCTGGAGAATTCCATGGACAGAGGAGCATGGTGGGCTTCAGTCCATGGGGTCACGAAGAGTTGGACACATCTGAGCAACACACACATATATATACATTTATATACAATGTACCACATGACAGGGAGTCCAGTGGTACACATATACACAAGTATACAGTTCTTTTTTTTGTGTGTGTGTGTGTGTGTGTGCGGGACAGAAGGGGAGAGGGATGCTGGTGCCTTGGCGTCTCTGTCTCTGTGTATCTCGCTGTCTCTGTCTCGGAGCTTGGAAATGAGAGACATTTGGATGAGAGGACTGGAAATGGGCCTCAGGTGGCAGGAATAGAAATAGGAATCCTGGCAGAGCTTCCCGAAAGTCTGTCACTCCGAACCCCCTACCTAAGTCCCCTTTAGATCCTCTTCCCCATCACCCCCAACCCCGGCCCCTCACCCTTGTCAAGTATACAGTTCTACATACACATGTATATAGTTGAATCCACAAAACAAGTAGGGACTGGGTGCTAATTATACTTCTATTTACAACTAAATTTGTAGAACAGAGTAATTAAATGGCTTCTCTAAATTATGACAATGTTTAAGCAGCCTCATACTGAGGCAGTGTGCAATCTTGTAACTAGAATCTCAAACATTATATTCTCTTACCATTCAAAATTCTCTTTTTGATAAGATGAGTAATATTAAATTAGTTACGATGAATTACAGAACTTAAATGATCCATGGTTAAATCAATTCATTTTATATCCTGGAGCAAAAATATAATGATAGGCATAGACTTCATGTTTTTAACATTTAAATTCAAGGTGACTATATCCAGAACACACATTCAAACTTATATAATGTAGCTTCACATTCCACTTTTAAAATGTTAGTCCTTCTTGGACAATTAACTTGGATTCCAAGTAAGATTGCAGGACATTATGCTTCCATAAAACAGATATGTCCCTGTGCTTTAATTAACTTGTATCTTAAAGCTATGCATCAAATGTTGGCTTTTAGATGCCTTAGAGAAGTTTTTGGCTACATACATTTTGAAGGTGTTTCTGAATCAATTGTCTAAATATAATGAAAAGTTAATGACATTATTTTGCTATATTATTCACAGTTCTTTCAAAAATAGCTCTTGATACTGTATTTAGCTAGCTTTGAACTCAGTCTTAGACTATCTATCTAAACATCTGCTGCTGCTAAGTCGCTTCAGTCGTGTCCAACTATGTGCGACCCCATAGATGGTAGCCCACCAGGCTCCCCCATCCCTGGGATTCTCCAGGCAAGAACACAGGAGTGGGGTGCCATTTCGTTCTCCAATGCGTGAAAGTGAAGTTGCTCAGTCGTGTCCGAATCCCAGCCACCCCATGGACTGCAGTCTACCAGGCTCCTCCATCCATGGGATTTTCCAGGCAATAGTACTGGAGTGCCATTGCCTTCTTATCACACACACACACACATATATATACACACACACATATATATATATATGTATATACACATATATTTATACATGCTGCTGCTGCTAAGTCACTTCAGTCGTGTCCGACTCTGTGAGACCCCATAGACGGCAGCTCACCAGGCTCTGTGAGCTGGAGACCTGGGATTCTCCAGGCAAGAACACTGGAGTGGGTTGCCATTACCTTCTCCAATGCATGAGAGTGAAAAGTGAAAGTGAAGTCGCTCAGTCGTGTCCGACTCTTCACGACCCCATGAACTGCTGCCCACCAGGCTCCTCTGTCCATGGGATTTTCCAGGAAAGAGTACTGGAGTGGGGTGCCATCGCCTTCTCTGATATTTATACATATATATATTTGACTGTGTGGATCACAATAAACTGTGGAAAATTCTGAAAGAGATGGGAATACCAGAACACCTGATCTGCCTCTTGAGAAATTTGTATGCAGTTCAGGAAGCAACAGTTAGAACTGGACATGGAACAACAGACTGGTTCCAAACAGGAAAAGGTGTACGTCAAGGCTGTATATTGTCACCCTGTTTATTTAACTTATA
This sequence comes from Bos indicus, assembly GCF_029378745.1. Lineage (NCBI taxonomy): Eukaryota > Metazoa > Chordata > Mammalia > Artiodactyla > Bovidae > Bos > Bos indicus. The sequence continues at coordinate 8,212,018 of NC_091771.1, forward strand.
TGCAGAGTACATCATGAGAAACACTGGACTGGAAGAAACACAAGCTGGAATCAAGATTGCTGGGAGAAATATCAATAACCTCAGATATGCAGATGACACCACCCTTACGGCAGAAAGTGAAGAGGAACTCAAAAGCCTCTTGATGAAAGTGAAAGTGGAGAGGGAAAAAGTTGGCTTAAAGCTCAACATTCAGAAAATGAAGATCATGGCATCTGGTCCCATCACTTCATGGGAAATAGGTGGGGAAACAGTGTCAGACTTTATTTTTCTGGGCTCCAAAATCACTGCAGATGTGACTGCAGCCATGAAATTAAAAGACACTTACTCCTTGGAAGGAAAGTTATAACCAACCTAGATAGCATATTGAAAAGCAGAGACATTACTTTGCCAACAAAGGTTCATCTAGTCAAGGCTATGGTTTTTCCTGTGGTCATGTATGGATGTGAGAGTTGGACTGTGAAGAAGGCTGAGCGCCAAAGAATTGATGCTTTTGAACTGTGGTGTTGGAGAAGACTCTTGAGAGTCCCTTGGACTGCAAGGACATCCAACCAGGCCATTCTGAAGGAGATCAGCCCTGGGATTTCTTTGGATGGAATGATGCTAAAGCTGAAACTCTGGTACTTTGGCCACCTCATGTGAAGAGTTGACTCATTGAAAAAGACTCTGATGCTGGGAGGGATTGGGGGCAAGAGGAGAAAGGGAGGACAGAGGATGAGATGGCTGGATGGCATCACTGACTTGATGGACATGAGTCTGAGTGAACTCTGGGAATTGGTGATGGACAGGGAGGCCTGGCGTGCTGCGATTCATGGGGTAGCAAAGAGTCAGACACGACTGAGCAACTGATCTGATTATATATATATATATATATATATATATATATATATATATATATATATATTTATGTATAAATGTATGCCCAGGTGCTAAGTCTCTTCAGTCTTGTCTGACTTTTTGTGACTTCATTAACTGTAGCACTTCAGGCTCCTCTGTCCATGGGAATCCCCAGGCAAGAACACCAGCATGGGTTGCTATGCCCTTATCCAGGGAATCTCTCCTACCCGGGATAGAACCTGAATCTCTTATGTCTCCTGCATTGGCATGCAGGTTCTTTACCACTAGTGCCACCTGAGAAGCCCTTATAAGAACACACATACATATAAACCTTATATTTACATATGCTATGAACCTTAGCGTGAAAAACTGTAAACTGTCTATGCAGAAGAGGCACACAGATCACAGTCACTCAGATCAGTCTTCACTTTGAATGAACACTTCAGTGTGATCCAAGTAAACTCCTCTTAAGAAATTCATATATGATTTCTACTTATGGTGATGAAAGAAATCCAGTTTGATTCAACATATTACATTTAAATTATTCAGAAAGACATAGGTATATTTCTCATTTCTATAACATATTTTATTATTTGACTATTTGTGCTCAGTTTTGTGACATTCTTTGTTCCCAAAATGAGTTTTCATAAAGCTTTTGCAAATGATCTGTCCCCATGATCATGTAATGTATCTCCTATAGTTTCACGATGCTTTATTTCAGGTGTTTATAGAGATAAAGCCACTGAAAATAGCTTCCGGCAAATAGGGTGGTATAATAAACACCTATTTTATATCCCTTTGCCATTTTAATTTGATTGCTGAGGACTACTAAAAATTGGCAAATAAATAAATTTTCTTTTTGCTCAGTATTTTTTAAAAATTCAATAGCTCTTGTTACCTAGCGCATAATACGAAGCTTATGTAATGCTTGGAGTAAATTTACAGAGTAAAATTGAGATAGATGGAGTCTGTTTGGAATTCTAGTATTCTCAGGATATTTAAAGGGGTGATGATGATGAGCTAATAAAAGTATAACTCAAGAAAATCAGACCATATATAAAGAGATCTGAACATACCACTATCAGAAATTAAAGTCAGAAAATATTAAGTATTTCCAAGTAACAAAACAAGGCACAGGAAATAGGTACTTTTGTAAAAAACCTATGCATTTCATTAATGAATGAAGGACCTGTCATTAATATTAGACCGTCATGTCCCTACTTGAATTACTGGCACATTTGTTCAGATTCTTCATTATTTGTAACCTGAAGGAAGGCCTTCAGGTCTTAGCAGCCACTTGAAGAAGGGGCTTTAAGAAGCCAAACCCTGTCTCATTTTCAATTCAAAAGTTGGAAACCAGCCAGTCTTAGCCTTTAATTGGGACCTTAATTGGGTTTTTGATGCCCTAATTATAAATAAGGTAATTGTAGAAATTATAGATGAATTAGAGTAATAATAACCTTAAAATAAATTTTAAGTCCTTACAAAATAGATGTTTAATATGACAGCACCACCTCAAACATTGCAATGCTTTCTACTTACCTACATGCATGCGTGTTCAGTTACTTCAGTCGTGTCCGAGTCTTTGCAACCTATGGACAGTGGCCCACCAGGCTCCTCTGTCCATGGGATTATCCAGGCAAAAATACTGAAGTGAGTTGCTAAACCCTCCTGCAGGTGATCTTCCCAACCCAGGAATCAAACCAGTATCTCCTGCATCTCCTGTATTGTGGGCAGGTACTTTACCCACCGAGCCACATGGGAAGCCCCACTACATGCATATCTCTCATTAAATCTGGCTTAGATTTCAGGAAATTGAAATTATATAATTATACATATATCTTTGTGATGAATTGCATTCTTATCCTATCCCCAAAGATTTTTTTAAAAATCAGTATAATATTTAAATAAAAAGACTAACATTACAAAGTTAAAACAATGCACGTGCGCGTGTTTGTGTGTGTTCAGTTGCTCAGTCGAGTCCAACTCTTTGTTGTACCATGTAATGTAGCCTGCCAGACTCCTAGGCCCGTGGAACTTTGCAGGGAAGAATACTGAAGTAGGATACCGTTTCCTGCCCCAGGGTATCTTCCTGACGCTGGGATGGAACCTGCGTCACTTGCATCTCATGCATTGACAGGCGGATTCCTTACCGCTAGCAAAACAACATAGATTCAATTCCAAAATCCACAACCTATTTAAAATGCCATTTCATCATTTCTGTAGGTGAATTATTAAACAGATAAATGAATGCCTATTCTTATTAGCTTGAACTTCTAAATATTAAAAATGTTAATGCCTTATTTGAAATAATAAGTCATATTTTAATGTACCTTTAAGTATTTCTACTGTTTGAATCCCATCCTATTTAAGGGGTGGCTCACTTATTTTCTAACTTTGTAACCACCAAATATCTGTTGCACACTTTAAAAAAAATCATCTGTGCTAATCGCCTTTCAGCAATTATATATCCTTGTCTAATGAAGCAGAATACAATCAGCTCAGATTTTAATTTTAACGACATCTACGTCTGCTTTTTATTTTTATTTTTTTTATATGTCTGCTTTTTAAACAAAACCGCATAACCGACACACAGCCCTTTCATTTGTTACAATGGTCTTGACTAGAACTTTGACCGAAAGAGCAATTAAATTAACATATACGGCATCACTGAGACTACGTTCATTTTGCTTTTGTCTTGACAGAAATGTTTGGGAAATAGTTGTCAAAGTCTCAGATAACTATCAAATCCTGGCCCGGCTACTTGCACCTGTGTGACATTGTGCTACAATCTGCTGCTTCTGAAAAACAAAGAAATAAAACCTATTGATTATATTTGTTGAGAGTTAAAATATAATACCTACCCAACTCTGCCAGGCAGATAGTTGAAATGGAGAGTAATAAATTGTATCTATAATTATAAAATGACCACAATATCTTGATGATGACACAGCCTAATGATTATTTATACCCATGGAACTCACTACCTGTCAAGTTCAACTGCATATTTCTCTGTATGCCATCAAACTTAACAACACTACTGATTGAATTGAGTTCCTTCAAACCTGTTTCCAGCTCATATCCTGGAGGAAATAGTACTTCATTTAAAATAATAAAATACACTAACAAGAAAATACATTTGTAGTTTCCTAATGACAATATGATTGAAAATATCAAAAAGATGTGAAAATGCCAGAGATTTATTTATTTATTTCAACTTCTAATCTCAAAATTTTAAATGTACATCCTAAGCTTTTAATTTTCTGTTGATCTATCTTCATACTCACTGATAATTTTCTCAGTTTTCCAGGGTACAAGATGAACAACTCAAAGGCATTATTTACTTCTCTTCTGTTTTTCTGATTTCTATAATTTTTAAGTTTTTCACTTAGTTTCCATCTCCATGTTGAAATCATCTGATCATACATTTTTTCCATTTTTTCAATTAGAAAAATCTAACATATTCAGTTCAGTTCAGTTCAGTCGCTCAGTCATGTCCGACTCTTTGTGACCCCATGAATCGCAGCATGCCAGGCCTTCCTATCCATCACAAAATCCCGGAGTTCACTCAGACTCATGTCCATCGAGTCAGTGATGCCATCCAGCCATCTCATCCTCTGTCGTCCTCTTCTCCTCCTGCCCCCAATCCCTCCCAGCATCAAAGTCTTTTCCAATGAGTCAGCTCTTCGCATGAGGTGGCCAAAGTACTGGAGTTTCAGCTTTAGCATCATTCCTTCCAAAGAAATCCCAGGGCTGATCTCCTTCAGAATGGACTGGTTGGATCTCCTTGCAGTCCAAGGGACTCTCAAGACTCTTCTCAAACACCACAGTTCAAAAGCACCAGTTCTTCATGGCTTAGCTTTCTTCATAGTGCAACTCTCACATCCATACATGACCACTGGAAAAACCATAGCTTTGACTAGATGGACCTTTTTTCTAACATATTACACATATCCATTTCACATTTCTCATCTGATCTTCCTGACATCTGTGTTATATCTCATTCTGCTTCTAAAATTTTCTTTGTCTTTTCAGACTGTGTTTTTTCTCCTATTTCTGTGCACCTTGTAATTTTTGGCTGAGTGGTGAAAATGTTTTTAGGATACATGATAAGGGTTGTTTGGCTGACTGGCTATCTTTTTTTATTCAAATGCTTGTCTGGTTGTAGTATGGACTCAGTAACACTAATTAATTGACTTGAAATCTGTTAAGCCGAAATTTGTTATGTTTAGTTTTATACTGTAACACATAGATCAACTTTTATAAATGTCTTACATGCACTTGAAAATGTATGCTCCAGTGGACACATGTCAAGAGATCAATTATTAATGAATATGTTATATATATCTTATATTTCCTGTTGTTTTGTTTTAAAAATTTATCAATAAAATTCAGACTTAAATTGAAGAAGGTAGGGAAAACCACTAGACCATTCAAGTATGACCTAAATCAAATCCCTTATGATTATACAGTGAAAGTGAGAAATAGATTTAAGGGCCTAGATCTGATAGATAGAGTGCCTGATAAACTATGGAATGAGGTTCGTGACATTGTACAGGAGACAGGGATCAAGACCATCCCCATGGAAAAGAAGTGCAAAAAAGCAAAATGGCTGTCTGGGGAGGCCTTACAAATAGCTGTGAAAAGAAGAAAAGTGAAAAGCAAAGGAGAAAAGGAAAGATATAAGCATCAAAATGCAGAATTCAAAAGAATAGCAAGAAGAGATAAGAAAGCCTTCTTCAGCGATCAATGCAAAGAAATAGAGGAAAACAACAGAATGGGAAAGACTAGAGATCTCTTCAAGAAAATCAGAGATACCAAAGGAACATTTCATGCAAAGATGGGCTCAATAAAGGACAGAAATGGTATGGACCTAACAGAAGCAGAAGATATGAAGAAGAGGTGGCAAGAATACACAGAAGAACTGTACAAAAAAGATCTTCACAACCAAGATAATCACGATGGTGTGATCACTGACCTAGAGCCAGACATCCTGGAATGTGAAGTCAAGTGGGCCTTAGAAAGCATCACTACGAACAAAGCTACTGGAAGTGATAGAATTCCAGTTGAGCTATTTCAAACCCTGAAAGATGATGCTGTGAAAGTGCTGCACTCAATATGCCAGCAAATTTGGAAAACTCAGCAGTGGCCACAGGAGTGGAAAAGGTCCATTTTCATTCCAATCCTAAAGAAAGGCAATGCCAGAGAATGTTCAAACTATCATACAATTGCACTCATCTCACACGCTAGTAAAGTAATGCTCAAAATTCTCCAAGCCAGGCTTCAGCAATACGTGAACCATGAACTTCCAGTGTTCAAGCTGGTTTTAGAAAAGGCAGATGAACCAGAGATCAAATTGCCAACATCTGCTGGATCATGGAAAAAGCAAAAGAGTTCCAGAAAAACATCTATTTCTGCTTTATTGACTATGCCAAAGCCTTTGACTGTGTGGATCACAATAAACTGTGGAAAATTCTGAAAGAGATGGGAATACCAGACCACCTGATCTGCCTCTTGAGAAATTTGTATGCAGGTCAGGAAGCAACAGTTAGAACTGGACATGGAACAACAGACTGGTTCCAAATAGGAAAAGGAGTACATCAAGGCTGTATATTGTCACCCTGTTTATTTAACTTATACGCAGAGTACATCATGAGAAACGCTGGACTGGAAGAAACACAAGCTGGAATCAAGATTGCTGGGAGAAATATCAATAACCTCAGATATGCAGATGACACCACCCTTATGGCAGAAAGTGAAGAGGAACTCAAAAGCCTCTTGATGAAAGTGACAGTGGAGAGTGAAAAAGTTGGCTTAAAGCTCAACATTCAGAACACGAAGATCATGGCATCTGGTCCCATGACTTCATGGGAAATAGATGGGGAAACAGTTGAAACAGTGTCAGACTTTATTTTTTGGGGCTGCAAAATTACTGCAGATGGTGACTGCAGCCATGAAATTAAAAGACGTTTACTCCTTGGAATGAAAGTTGTGACCAACTTAGATAGTATATTGAAAAGCAGAGACATTACTTTGCCAACAAAGGTCCGTCTAGTCAAGGCTATGGTTTTTCCTGTGGCCATGTATGGATGTGAGAGTTGGACTGTGAAGAAGGCTGAACGCCGAAGAATTGATGCTTTTGAACTGTGGTGTTGGAGAAGACTCTTGAGAGTCCCTTGGACTGCAAGGAGATCCAACCAGTCCATTCTGAAGGAGATCAGCCCTGGGATTTCTTTGGAAGGAATGATGCTAAAGCTGAAACTCCAGTACTTTGGCCACCTCATGTGAAGAGTTGACTCATTGGAAAAGACTCTGATGCTTGGAGGGATTGGGGGCAGGAGGAGAAGGGGAGGACAGAGGATGAGATGGCTGGATGGCATCACTGACTCGATGGACATGAGTCTCAGTGAACTCCGGGAGTTGTTGATGGACAGGGAGGCCTGGCGTGCTGCGATTTATGGGGTTGCAAAGAGTTGGACATGACTGAGCGACTGAACTCAACTGAACTGAACTAATGAGGTATTTTCAAAACCTCGCATCATGTTGGTATATTTATCAATTTCTCATCTCAAAAAACTATGAAATTTGCTTTATATTTTTTTAAATTTTATTTTATTTTTAAACTTTACAATATTGTATTAGTTTTGCCAAATATCGAAATGAATCTGCCACAGGTATACCTGTGTTCCCCATCCTGAACCCTCCTCCCTCCTCCCTCCCCATACCCTCCCTCTGGTCCCAGTGCACCAGCCCCAAGCAAAATTGTTATTCTAACATATATATATATACACTTAACTTTTATATCCCCTTTGTATGCTAAAGAGCTTTCATATGGTTTAGGTTCATTCTTTGACCCTAAAATATTTTCCCTTGAAATCTACATGTCAGAAATTCTGCAGTTATATCATTTTATTTGCTAGTATTAGCAGAATAATTTTAATTTGTATTTTATAATTTCAAACTAAACGAGTCTTTAGAATTTAGGCATGTGCCTTGGTAACAGAATGTAGCTATTATAAAACAAGCATTTTAAAATTGAAAAATTTATATTAGAGTTACTCTTAAATGTACAAATCAGTCTAGAAATTTATTTGTTAAGTGAGTAAAAAATTCAACTGTCACCTTCTTATTTACGCCCTATTTTTTAAAACCTCATCATCTGGTGAAAAAACTTGAAAATATGAGTGTTTTCTACTTTTAACAGCTTTAATTGCTGAGGGTAATGACTCTGAAAAGAGATTATATTTTTATTGCCTGGGATGGTCTTCCAATGCAGAATTTTTCAGCATAGCAGTGCAGGTCCTGGGGGATTATGCTAATGGACTCTGTTGCCACCAATAAACACCTTGTTGAATTGGTAGTTACTTCATAGAAAAAAAAAAAAGAAGTCACTCTTTAGACTGAGTCTTTTAAATACACTGTGAAATGAAGGGTATGTAAGCTTAAGAGCAATTATTCCCATTATGCACACTTTTATGACTCAAGATATTGAGATAACAAGGAAAATATGTAAAATAGGCATGAACAGAAAGCTCAGCAAAGATGAGATTCTCACTTAGTATAATAGATCAAAAATGCAAATAGGTATATAACACATTTGTAAAATTTTTTAAATTGATCATTTTATACAATACAGAAATGTTGTATTAATTGATATTTAATTTCATCAAGTGACTAAGTTGCTTCTAATGGCAGATTATGCATTATTAGGGAGGGGAGATCATTTCTATTTTATATCAAGTATGTAGGTTATGTTATTCAGAATACATCAAAAAATCAGAATTTTAACATTAATAATAAATCTCTACTAAGTAAGGGAAAAATAGCAAGTTATCAATAGGACACTAAAGTCTCATGAAAGTCACTTTGTGGATGATCTGATCATCTTCCATTATGTCATCTCTCTAGCACTTTTTAATTAAAAAATGATAAACATTACCCCATGTTCTGTTAAATGGAATGTATTGGAGCACATAAAGTTGAGAATTTTCTTGCGCTTCAATCATACACTTATAAAGGGACTGTAAATTGAAATCTGGGTAGAGGAGATTTTTCAATATACAGTTATTTAATATTGGAAAAAAGTGATAGAAACGGTTCTGTTTATTTAAGCAAAGTTCATCAACAACCTAAATATTTCAAAATTATTAGTCAACTTAAAAATTGTGGTAACATATATTTGAGAATTTATAAAAGAAAATCATTCAGCTTACTGAAGACTGCAAAAATGTCAAAATTTATTTATTTATTTATTTATTTACTCTTGACATAGTACTCATACTAGTATTTTGTGCAGCAAGTTGCCAGAAATGTAGTGGCTTAAAACACCTATTTATTATCTAGCAGTTTCCATAGGTTAGGAGTCCAAGCACAGCTTGTTCAAGTATTCTGTTCAGAACTCACAAAGATGCAAAACGGTATCAGTTGCTTTCTCATGTGGAGGATGGATTCTGGAAGTATTTTCTTCCAAGCTCATTCACATGGTTAGCAGAATGTACTTCCTTATGATTATGGAACCAAGGCCCCAGTTTTCACTGGTTGTGGCTGTCAGTCATCACCATGTCCAAGAAACTGCCTGCACTTCCCTGCCAGGAGGGAATTTCCATCAGCATTTTCACATCTCTGTTTAGTTCTCTGAGGTCAGCAGGAGAATAACCCTTAGACAATCTGGCAAGATGGAGTTTCATATGTGCATTGTAATTTAATCATGGGAGTGACATACCATTCCCTTTGTTATACTCTGCTTGTCAGAAGCAAGTCAAAATTTCCATCCACCCTCAAGGGGATGAGCTTATACAAGAATTTGACACATTGGGGGTTACCCTAGGGTGAGTCCACTCAGAGTTCAGTTTCACTCATAATCTTTATACATATTATATTATATATATTAAGAACATATATGATAAACATATTATAATCTTTGTATAATTTATATTACATAATATATATATAAATAATGTATAAATAGAAATTATAAATAAAGTTTTGTATAGTAAAATTTTTATCTGTAATAAAATCAGCCCTTACTTAACAAGACTCTTCAAAACTCTTTTGAGTAAGTTATCAATAACCACTTTGAACATCAAATCATATGGGTTAAAATAAATGCTTAGAATAGTGTTTTGAACATGGTAAATATGCAATAAATGTAGTTTATCAATATTATTTTGTTTTAATTATATTAAATATTACTGGCATCTGGTCCCATCACTTCATGCAAATAGATGGGGAAACAATGGAAACAGTGACAGACTTCATTTACTTAGGCTCCAAAATCACTGCAGATGGTGCCTATGGCCATGAAATTAAAAGATGCTTGTTCCTTGGAAGAAAAGTTATGACCAACCTAGACAGCATATTAGAAAGCAGAGACAAAAGGTCCATCTAGTCAAAGCTAACAAAGGTCCATCTAGTCAAAGCTATGGTTTTTCTAGGAGTCATGTATGGATGTGAGACTGAGTAAAAAGACCATATAAAGACCGTATAAAGACTGAGTGCCAAAGAATTGATGTTTTCAAACTGTGGTGCTGGAGACGACTCTTGAGAGTCCTTTGGCCTGCAAGGAGATCAAACCAGTGAATCCTACTATGACAGGAAAAATAATGGTGAGGTTAGGGTGACAGAAAAATTAGCAACCAAAAACAGGACAAAGTTTGAACTACTTGACTGGAAAAAAGAGGGCAGGATAACATACCAGACATGCCTTATATTCTGTGGGGATTCACACAGGGCTGGTTTTCTTAATTAACACAGACTTGAAAGGCAAAGAAAAAATATTTAGTCAGAATGATTAAAAGATGGTTTCACAAAGACATGTAGGTAGTATTGGGTTTGTCTTTGGGATATGCTCATAGTGAGTGGCACTTATTATCTGTCCTCGAGATGAGACGTGAGAGAAGATAATTTTCCTGGACTCACCAATGTCAGCTTACTATCAGATCAGATCAGTCACTCAGTCGTGTCCGACTCTTTGCGACCCCATGAATCGCAGCACGCCAGGCCTCCTTGTCCATCACCAGCTCCCGGAATTCACTGAGACTCACATCCATCGAGTCAGTGATGCCACCCAGACATCTCATCCTCTGTCGTCCCCTTCTCCTCCTGCCCCGAATCCCCTCCAGCTTACTATTAATGGGGGAAAAAAAAGTACAAAGGTACTACTCAAAGGCAGGTAAGGGGAAGAATGATACTCCATTCCTTATGTCCTTGTGAGGGTTAGTTGCTCAGTCATGTCCAACTCATCGTGACCCTGTGGACTGTACAGGTCCTCTGTCCATGAGATTCTCCAGACAAGAATACTGGAATGGGGTAACCATTCCCTTCTCCAGGGAATCTTTCCAACCCAGGGACTGAACCCAGGTCTACCACATTTCAGGCAGACTCTTTACCATCTGAGCCACTAGGGAAGCCCCTCATTATTCCTAGGCAGTTGCAATCACTTCTACTTAAAATCTATCTCCCAACATTGTTATTGTCAAAGAAATTGTAAACAGGCAGTGAAAATAAAGTACCCAAATAAACAACTCAAGCAATAAAATTTGAAACCTTTCTTAATTTTCAGCAATTCTTGTCAGTTTTCAGAGGTTTTCTCCCAGGTAGTTCTCAACACTGAAGAAATGTGTCCTGTATTGTGAGTTCTTGCATGCACTACTGAGCTTTCAGTTGTGACTATACTTATTTGTTAATTTACTATATATCACTGGGGTAATGACTGGATGTAATGCAGAGAGATCACTAACAGGTTTTCTTGTAGAACCAGGGACATTTACAGGTAAGAATGAGCTTACTCTTAAAAAAAAAAAAAATAATAAAGGAAAGAAAGAAAGAAAAGAATTGGATAAATATAAGTAAAATTGTGTGGAAGAAAGCATCCCAGAGGGAGGAAAAAACAAAACAAAACAAAACAAAGCATTAGAATGTGCAAAGTCATGGAGACATAGAAATAAAGGTGATTTTTAAGAAGACAATTTTAGTGGACTGATATGTCTGGAAATAATCTGATAGTTTGATAATGTTTCAGGAGCATGAGGCTAAGAGAGAGAATCTTGGGCCAAAATATTGATGGCTTTAAAGAGATGAATGCTTGAAACACAGAAATAACAAACTAAGACCTACATTTTATAAACATCTTATCTGTCCTTTGGGTCAGGTGCAATGACATGGGTTCCCGTGGAAAGACGGTGCAGCAAAACAGGTGAAAAATTGAAAGGAAACCATCAGTATAAAAAAGAAAAAGCTCAGTTGGAACATATTTGAGACATTATTTTAACATATATTGGTGGCTAATTTATATATCTAAGAAAGGAAACAAAATTTGTCTCAAACTGCACAGCCCAATAAGATTTCCTAAGCCACATGTGGCTTTTTACATTTAAATACACATTAATTAATATTAAATCAATTTAAAACTTAAAAGTTCCTCAGTAGCAGTAGCCACATGTAGAGTGTTCAATAGGCATATTTGGCCAGTGGTTACCATTTTGGAAAGAATAGATATTATACAACACTGTTATATAAATCCCAGATAATGTGTTTGATAGAAGAAGCACATAAAAAAATTAAATATGAGAGATAACATAATGAAATGAATGATTATAGACATGTGTTTGAGATGAAATTTTCTCTTTTATCAATAATATTTCAAGATTTTTATTCATATATCTTCCTATTTAGAAGCAAAATTATAGGCTAAATTCCTCAGGGAATATTTGTTGCTGCAAGAGTATTTACATTTATAATTAATAATAGTTGAAAAGCTGTCCTCTAATTTATATTATCTAGTTAAATAAGATAAATCTCATTTTTTACAAATTTAAACTATGTAATACAAATAGTTTTTTCTCCAAAGTAAAAAATGTTATCTTATTTTAAACTTACATTTATCTAATTATTAGTGAATCTAAGCAATTTTTCATATATTAACATTTATAATCGATCTGTGTGTATTTTTAGGACTGATGTTTTCATATTTTAACGTTTTGTTTTTTTGTATTTTTCTTAGTGATTTGTAAGGTATTTTTATATATTAGAATAGAGTATTAGTCATGGGGTTGTCTTGTAAGTTAAAAGTCTTTTTTTTTCTGTTTATTTATTCCTTCAAGGATCTTGTCTATGATCAGTTTATATCACCTTTTAAAAGCTGTTAAATGTATCAATATTTCTTTTATGATTTCTGGAATACAATTATGTTTGACTTATAAGAACACTGATTTTGCTTTGATATTTCTATGGTTTTATTTTAAAATGATTGATCCATGTGGAATTTATTTTAAGCAATAATGCTTTTAAAAATTTAGCTATATACACATATGGGAAAAAAGAATTAAGATGTTTCCTTGGTTTTTTTGAACATATTGTTGTTGTTGATTTAAGCAACAACAAGAACAACAAGACAGTTTTCATACATTTATATGAAAAAGAAAAACAATAGAAATTGTATATCTGTAAGCAAAACAATATACTAATTCCCAATGAATATAGGGAAAAATTAATAACACCATTTTTCTCAAAACTATACTGATTGAAATAAATGATTCAGGTATTATAGTAAGTCAAAAACAATTAATGAAAATTCATGTTCTAAAAAAGAACAAAATTTTCACATGTATATCTATATGTATAATGTGACTAAACTTGAAATAAATTAAGAGAATTAACTGACATAGCATTCATGATCAGATTACTTTAATTGAAAATTAGTCATAGATAAATTGGGAAATAAAGTGGGGTCTTGACTATTAGAGAAACAGCTTATATAATAGAATTGATAAACAATAATATGTTTAATTGTTAATTTAAGATTTTTTATATAATCTGTTCCTTAAGAATAAGTATAATGAGCAATAAGTAAGGAGACAATAATTGCACCAGTAATTTAAAAAACTGAATTTAAAGAATTACTTCCTTATAAAACATTGTCAGGAGCTTCCCTGGTGTCTTTGCGGTTAAGAATTCACCTGTCAATGCAAGATATGTGGGTTCGATCCCTGGATCAGAAGGATCCCCTAGAGAAAGAAATGGCACCTTACTCAAGTATTCTTGACTGGAAAATCCCAAAGACAGAGGACCCTGCTGGGTTATAGTACATGGGGTCACAAAGAGTCAGACATAACTTAGTAACTAAACAACCAACACAAATTGTTGTCATCCACAAAAAGAAAGCCTAATAAAGTAAATAAAAGACCTCTAAGGAATAAAGGAATAGCCTACATACAAAGTTTCTACTTCCTCTAGGACTAAGAATCAAAAACATGGATGTAGATCATATGTTAGGGTGTGATTAAACCTCTGTAAAGTACAGAACTCCAGGACAGAAATGTAAGAGCAGGTCAAAAGGAAGAATTGCTGGAGTGCTAGGGAAACTCAATAAGGATCTCAGACTTTTGTTGGTGGATATGACATAGGAGGGAAAAGCAACACACCAGGACCAGGAATGGTGTGATGACTCACCTAGAGCCAAACATCCTGGAATACGAAGCCAGGTGGGCCTTAGAAAGCATCACTACGAACAAAGCTAGTGGAGGTGATGGAATTCCAGTTGAGCTATTCCAAATCCTGAAAGATGATGCTGTGAAAGTGCTGCACTCAATATGCCAGCAAATTTGGAAAACTTAGCAGTGGCCACAGAACTGGAAAAGGTCAGTTTTCATTCCAATCCCAAAGAAAGGCAATGCCAAAGAATGCTCAAACTACCGCACAATTGCACTCATCTCACATTCTAGTAAAGTAATGCTCAAAATTTTCCAAGCCAGGCTTCAACAGTACATGAACCACTAATTGCCAGATGTTCAAGCTGGATTTAGAAAAAGCAGAAGAACTAAAAACCAAATTGTCAAAATCTGTTGGATCATCAAAAAAACAAGAGAGTTCCAGAAAAACATCTATTTATGCTTTGTTGACTATGGTAAAGCCTTTGACTTTGTGTATCACAATGAACTGTGAAAAATTCTGAAAGATGAGAATACCAGACCACCTGATCTGCCTTGAAAAGTCTGTATGCAGGTCAGGAAGCGACAGTTAGAACTGGACATAGAACAACAGACTGGTTCCAAATAGGAAAAGGAGTATGTCAAGGCTGTATATTGTCACCCTGCTTATTTAACTTATATGCAGAGTACATCATGAGAAACGCTGGGCTGGAAGAAGCACAAGCTAGAATAAAGATTGCTGAGAGAAATATTAATAACCTCAGATATGCAGATGACACCACTCTTATGGCAGAAAGTGAAGAGGAACTCAAAAGCCTCTTGATGAAAGTGAAGGAGGAGAGTGAAAAAGTTGGCTTCAACTCAACATTCAGAAAATGAAGGTCATGGCATCTGGTCCCATCACTTCATGGGAAGTAGATGGGGAAACAGTGGAAACAGTGTCAGACTTTATTTTGGGGGGCTCTAAAATCACTGCAGATGGTGACTAAAGCCATGAAATTAAAAGATGCTTGCTCCTTGGAAGAAAAGCTATGACCAACCTGCTGCTGCTGCTAAGTCACTTCTGTAGTGTCTGACTCTGTGTGACCCCATGGATGGCAGCACAACAGGCTCCCCCATCCCTGGGATGCTGCAGGCAAGAACACTGGAGTGAGTTGCCTTTTCCTTCTCCAATGCATGAAAGTGAAAAGTTAAAGTGAAGTTGCTCAGTCGTGTCCAACTCTTCATGACCCCATGGACTGCAGCCTACCAGGCTCCTCCACCCATGGGATTTTCCAGGCAAGAGTACTGGAGTGGGTTGCTATTGCCTTCTCTGATGACCAATCTAGACAGCATAATAAAAAGCAGACACATTACTTTGCCAACAAAGGTCCATCTAGTCAATGTTACAGTTTCTCCAGTGGTCATGTATGGATGTGAGAGTTAAGACTATAAAGAAAGCTGAGTGCCAATGAATTCATGCTTTTGAACTGTGGTGTTGGAGAAGACTCTTGAGAATCCCTTAGACTGCAAGGAGATCTAATCAGTCCATCCTAAAGGAGATCAGTCCTGAACATTCATTGGAAGAACTGATGCTGAAGCTGAAACTCCAATACTTTGGCCACTTGATGTGAAGAGCTGACTCATTTGATAAGCCCCTGATGCTGGGAAAGATTGAAGGTGGGAGGAGAAGGGGAAGGCAGAGAGTGAGGTAGTTGGATGGTATCATCGACTCAATGGACATGAGTTTGAGTAAACTCCAGTTGGTGATGGGCAGGGAGGCTTGGCATGTTGCAGTCCATGGGGTCACAAAGACTCAGACACGACTGAGTGACTGAATTGAACTGACTGAAGACAAGAAGAGTAGTTCCTACTGCTGCTTTGTTCTCCAGTTCCCTCCATTGACAACATATAACATCACATTTTTTACAGGTGTTGGGCTGCACCTTACAGGCATATAGGCCCCTTTGCTTGCTCAGCTTCAAGAACTGAAGGAAAAAGCCCAGAGTCAGCAAAAAGGACACCAATGGACAGGGGGTCTGGCATGTCTGAACCAAGGTCTTGGAACAATACCCTACCTTGTGCAATGAATGGCAGGGCATGGTGGCACTCTTTACTCCTGGGAGAGGGGGAGACTGCAAGTTTTAGGAGGACTTTATGTCAGTTGGTTCATTGGTTATCAGGGAAACTAACAGAGGTTAGTTCTCACTGCCCTGTTGAGAACAATCATTAGCTGGAGCCTGGGGCAAGTATGTAGGAAAGTCAGTCAAGTGAGTAGGGTGTAGATAAAGCAGGCAGTGGTCAAGCAGGGAGTGAAGACAGAGCAAGAGTACAGCCATCTTGAATGGCCTGACTATACACAGGGTACAACTTAATTATCAAATAACAGGTCAAAGGAAAGGGAATGTGGAACACAGAGGTAATAATTTGATAACTGTTATCATCCACCGTGTTTGCTATTTAGCTTCTTTATGTACACTTATATTCATATTTGAATTTCAACATAATAAAATCACTCTTGTTCCCACTAAGCAAAGCATATCATTTGCTATCATTTATACAAATGGAGTTCTTATCTCTTCCCCAAAATGAGAAGATTGAATATTCTCTTCTTTAAAGAGTAATTTTAATATCCAATTGTATGTATGTAAAATAATAAAGGAAGGAGATAAATGAAGAACATAAATAATATATAAAAATATATTTACATACATTGTTGTTGTTCAGTTCCAAGTCACGTTCCACTCTTTGTGACCCCACGGACTGTAGCACATCAGGTCTTGCTGTTCCACACCATGTCCTGGAGTTTTCCCAAGTTCGTGTCCATTGCATCGACGATGCCATCCAACCATCTCATCCTCTGTCCCCCTTTTCTCCTTCTGCCTTCAGTCTTTCCCAGCATCAGGGTCTTTTCTAATGAGTTGGACCTTCACATCAGGTGGCCAAAGCATTGGAGCTTCAGCTTCAGCATCAGTCTATCCAATGAGTATTCAGAGTTGGTTTCCTTTAGGACTGACGTTTGATCTTGCTGCCCAAGGGACTCTCAAGCATCTTCTCCAGCACCACAGCTCAAATACATCAATTCTTTGGCACTCAGTCTTCTTTATGGTCCATACATTAGTAATGAAAAGACCATAGCCTTGACTATATGGACTAGCTTGGCAAATTGATGTATTTGCTTTTCAATATGCTATCTAGGATTGCTATAGCTTCCCTTCCAAGAAGCAGTCATCTAAATTTCATGGCTGAAGTCACAATCCACACTGATTTCAGAGCCTAACAAGAGGAATTCCATCACACTTTCCACCTTTTCCCTTTCTATTTGCCATGAAGTGATGGGACCAAATGCCATGATCTTAGTTTTGTTTTTTGTTTTTTGTTTTTTTTCTTTAATTTAAATTTTAATTTGGCTTTTTAAGAAGTTCTTCAAGAAGTTCTTTAGTTCTCTTTGCTTTCTGACATTAAAGTGATTTTGTCTGCATATCTGAGGTTGTTGATATTTCTCCTGGCAATCTTGACTTCACCTTGAAACTCATCTGCCTTGGCATTTCACATGATTTTCTGCATATAAGTTAACAGGGTAATAATAAATAGCTTTGTTGTACTTCTTTCTCAATTTTGAACCAGTCACTTGTTCCATATAAGGTTCTAACAGGTTTCCCAAGAGACAGGTAAGATGGTCTGGTATTCCCATCTCTTTAAGAGTTTTCCACAGTTCATTATGAGTCACACAGCCAAAGGCTTTAGTGTAGTCAATGAAACAGAGGCAGATGTTTTTCTGGAATTCCTTTACTTTCTCTATCATCCAGAATCTGTTGGCAATTATGTCTTGGTTCCTATGCTTTTTTTAAACCCAGCTTGAACATCTGGAAGTTCTCAGTTCATGTAAGGCTGAATCCTGGCTTGAGGGATTTTGAGCATAACCTGACTAGTGTGGGAGATGAGTGCAATTATCTAGTACTTTGAATATTCTTTAGTACTTCCCTTCTTGGGAACTGGGATAAAGATTGACATTTTCCAGTCCTGTGGGCACTGCTGGGTTTTCCAAATTTGCTGACATATTGAGTGAAACACTTTAATAGCATCATCTTTTAGGATTTTAAGTAGCTCTGCTGGAATTCCATCACCTCCACTAGCTTTATTGACAGAAGTTCTTCCTAAGGCCCATATGATTTCACACTCCAGAATGTCTGGCTCTGGGTGACTGGCCACACCATTGTGGTTATCCAGGTCATTAAGATACATATATATTTTACAGTGTACAATTCTGTGTATTCTTGCCATCGCCTCTTGATCTCCTCTGCTTCTATTAAGTCTGTACCATAGCTGTCCTTTATTGTGCCCATCTTCAGGTCAAATATTCCTTTGATATTTCCAATTATCTTAAAGACATCTCTAGTCTTTCCCTTTCTATTGTTTCCCTCTATTTCTTTGCACTGTTCATTGAAGAAGGCCTTCTTTCTCTTTGCTATTCTATGAAAGTCTGAATTCATTGGGTATACCTTTCCCTTTCTCCCTTCCTTTTCACTTCTCTTCTTTTCTCAGTTATTTATAAAACCTACTCAGAAAGCCACTTTGCCTTCTTGCATTTCTTTTTCTTTGGGATGGCTTTGTTCATTGTGTCCTGTACAATATCTCTGTCCATAGTTCTTCAATCACTCTGTTTACTAGATCCAGTCTCTTGAATTTGTCACTTCTGCTGTATATTCATAGGGGATTTGATTTAGGTTGTACCTGACTGGTCTAGTGTTTTTCCCTGCTTTCTTTAGTTGAAGCCTGAATTTTGCTATGAAGAGCTGATGATTTAAGCCATACATATATACACAGGCAATTATACAAAGTTATTCATCTTTAACGTAACTGAGCATAAAGTCATAGTTGGTATCATAACTGTATTCCTTTTACTGCTTTTTTCTATTTAACTCATTCTCAGCAATAATCTAAGCTGGTGTGCTTTGCCTGGTGAAATGCCTCCAAATTTTCCTTCTGAAGAGCTGAGTCCTGAAATATCCTGCATTTTGTGGTTGCTCTTTATGATTAGGCATGGGAGTGTTAACAAATATCCTAGAAAAATTCCTAGGTAACTCATATACTCATTTGCCAATTTATCTTCTCAATATTGAGTAAAATAACTCCTTCCTGTCTGTTCATTTAGTGACTGAGGTAAGAAAACCACAAAGACCAGTGGTAGTCTTATCTTCAAATTCAGTGAAACATTGTCAGTTTGTGGAAACTTCCTTGGAAGCTTGGAAACTGAACTTTTCTTGGAAAAGTTTTCAAACCAACAGAGAAAAAAAAAGCTGTCAAATATGGATCAAAAGTTCTATGAATGGATTCTTAGGTATAGTGATGAAAAAAGCTACTCCCACTTCCATCCCTTAATTCCAGAACCAAGATATACTAGTTATGGATGGAAACACTATATATTTATAAAACTTTCTGATGAGAAACATGTATTACAAACTGTAAGACAGAAAACCATCCTTTCAGAGTATTATCTCCTGTGTGTGTGTGTGTGTGTGTGTGTGTGTGTGTGTATGTTAGTCTCTCAGTCATGTCCAACTCTTTGTGACCCTATGGACTGTAGCCACTAGGCTCCCCTGTCCATGGCATTCTCCAGGCAAGAACACTGGAGTGGATTGCCATTTTCTCCTCCAGGGGATCTTCCCAACCCAGGGACCGAACCTGTGTCTCTTATGTCTCCTGCTTGCAGATTCCTCACTGCTAGTGCCACCTGGGAAGCACTGTCATCTCCTAAACTGTGCTATAACCAAGTCTTCATCAAGCCATCCCAACTATCTATTAGGGCAAATTTATCTGGATATGGGTTTTATGGTAAAACCAGTTAATTCCATTTCTTTAAGCCATTGCTATACTTCTGTGAAATAATTCCCTTGGCTAGAAGCAAAGTTGTGTAGAATACCACGTTATTGCATTACATGTGTCCACAGATGACAGTGGAAAAAGTGTTTCAGACAAGAAAGATAGTACAGCAAGTATACAACTGCAAGAGTATACCTAGCTTGGGAGATGATGATTAATTAGGTACACTGGGGCAAAATTGTAACCAGTTACCAGTGTGTCCTTGCTGTTCTTTGTAATAAACTGTTGGACAGTATTTTCCATGAATATTTGCATGCTTCTACATGGCCCTCCTTTCTAAGTGAGGAGCATTTTTTAATAGTGAAGGCAATGGAAGTTAGAGATAATGTATCACTCTGAAGAGGTTTAGAGAATTCTCCCTGGAGCTATTTCCTTACATCCGTGTTGATATCTGACTGTTTATGGGTCAAGAAGAAATAAGGAGTGATTTCTTGGGGTCTTAAGAAGAATTTCTACTCTCTTGCAAGTGTTTGCATCAGGAGAGATTATCACAGTGTTTTCAAGCAAAGAAAGGCTAATTTCCTCTAACCAAGGTGGTCAGTCTATCTAAATGGAACAAGAAAGCTTAAAGTTAGTAATAGGTTAATATTGTCAGTTTCTTCTCAGTGCAATCTGTTCATAGGATTAAGCTCCAATTTAATAAGATAAGAAATGAGCTGAGCGCAGTCAGTTATAACTGTCACAGAATCAGTTCAGTTCATTCGCTCAGTCGTGTTCGACTCTTTGTGACCCCATGAACCAGGCCTCCCTGTCCATCACCAACTCCCGGAATTTACCCAAACTCATGTCCATTGAGTTGGTGATGCCATCCAACCATCTCATCCTCTGTCGTTCCCTTCTCCTCCTGCCTTCAATCTTTCCCAACTTCAGGGTCTTTTCAAATGAGTCACAGAATAGGACTAATTAAAAAAAAAAAAAAGAATAAATGCAAACAGCTATCACATAAGCTGTCACAAAACATAAGCTATCACATAAGCTATCACAATTGCCCACATGTTTGGGCTTCCCTGATGGCTCACTGGTAAAGAATCTGCCTGCAAGGCAGGAGACAACGTGTTTGATCCCTGAGTCGAGAAGATCCTCTGGAGAAGGAAATTGCAACTTACTTCAGTATTCTTGCCTGGAGAATTCCATGGACAGAGGAGACTGGCAGGCTACAGCCCACAGAGTTGAAAAAGTCAGACACAACTGAATGACTAACACACATCACATAAGATTGTGCCAGGAAAATAAGTTAGTTATTTGATTATTTGGCTCAGAAACAGCTGATATTTCACTCTGCCCCCATTGCTCATGAAAGGTAATTTATTAATACATTCTCTGTCCTTGAAACCCTATTGGGATGCACATATAATCTTTTTCAACAACACACTATAGGTACAATTGCAATTTCATGCCTAAAATAAAAATTATATTGTGAGTTGATATAAGAAAATATGTTTTCATATAGATTGATGACATTTAATAAAAACAATCATTAACCCATAATAGGATATGAAGAAGATTATTATACTTAACACAATTTACCTTATACGGAAATTGAAGAACACAGGAAATTAAGTCACTGACCCCAAATCACCAAATTATTTAAGAATTAAATTCTCATATGTTGACTCATTGCTGACCAGCATTTATTACATTTTTATGATAATAGCTATTTTTCAAGGAGGGTATGGCAACCCACTTCAGTATTCTTGCTCAGAGAATCCCCATGGACAGGGAGCCTGGCAGGCTGCAGTTCATAGGGTCACAAAGAGTCAGACACAACTGAGCGACTAAGCACAGCATAGCACGGCTATTTTTCATGCATTAATTTCATTTTTCTCCTGAAGGACAATGGATAATAATGATCATATTACTGTGTTATATATAACATTATGATAATCTCTGTCTTAAAGTCCATGGGGAAAAAGATATATTCCAGTGTTGGGGAAATATACATGTTTTGTAGATAATTGGGCTTACCAAATGAATAATTTTATCTTGTCAATTGAAAATAAAAGGCAAAATATTTCCACCTCATCCTTTAGTCCATCTGCCTTTTTCATGCTTTATTGCATCAACTGTTCCAGTCTTTCTCAGTCATTTTTTACTTACAAAAAAATTTCACATATTCTTCTATGTTAACCTAAGAATCTCTGACATTTATATTGCTTCAGTGCTTATCTTACTAGGTTAAAAATTGACAGCAAATATTGTCTGAATACTGTCCTTCTGCCATCCCACTCATGTGTGACACCCATTTGTTATCCTGCTGGATACTGGCGCAGCTTCCTGCTGTGAGTATTCAAAGACCTGTCCACCTTGAGGTTATGATGCAAAGTAACCTAGTCATTTTGTATCCATCCATGTTCCTTTGGTCTCTGTCACTTCTTAAGTATTCTGCTAACATCGGAGCTTGAGTTAAAATGAGATTATATTATTTGTGACCTGTATGCTGTTTTTTTATGATATTGTTGATGGACTACTTCTAAACCAATGTGACTAGTAATCATAGTCATGACAATAATTTGTGACCAGAATAAAAAAAGAAGGAAACGGATGATTTTCTTACCATTAGAGCATCTTTTACTCTTTGCTGTTAATTGTGATCACATGCTCATCCTAGTAGGTATTTCCCCGAAAAAAAATACAGATAAATGAAGGGAACTGTAGCCCCTGGTGGGGCTTTATCTGTGCAGTTGTCTTTCTATCTATACAGTTGTCTGTACAAATACAGTTGTCTATCTTTTGGGATTCAGGGTGAGAGAAACATGAGCCAGATTATATAAAGGTTCTTCACTTCAAGCTTTTATTAATGATCTGGCAACCAATAACTTTTTAAACCCAAATTGACTTAAAATGTAATTTTTCACATTAACCTAACATTACAAGGCCAATTTTCCAATTTCAGTTGAACTTTAATATAAGAAAGCAATTATAGTGACAATAATAATAATAATTGTAAACAAGCAATGAATGAAGCTCTATGCCAAATGCTTTCCATGGATTATTTCACTGATGCCCATTAGCCTACTGTTACTTATCAAGAAACTGAGAATAAGTTGTGTTGAATAATTTATTCAAAATGATCATGAGGAAAAATATTATAATTGGCTAAATCCATGAACAATTCCACAAACAGAGAGTGTTCTGATAGTTTCTCAAGACAGGGGAGATGAAGCTTGGCAACAGCAGGTGTAATCTGTAAAAGTAGTTGGGTCATTTTACACATAAGAAAAGTAGACATTAGGAAAGTAACGATCCTAACTATGTATCAAGATCACCAAAGTGAGTCATTACATAAACAGAAGCTTGAACAGACCTTGAATATTGTCTTTATAGAGGGAACAAATCAAACTAGTTTCTCTGACTTGCTAAATTGGGTTAAGCAATTATATATCAGGACAAAAATTAACAGAAAAAAACTGCTGTCCTCCACCACTCTATTTATATGCTATAGCTTTTATGTACAGGCATTTAGTCAACTTGAACTGCTACAAGCCTCCTAGAGTGTGGATCATGACTGTCTCAGAACCGATTAGTAATGAGTCTTATGTCTTTCAGTCACTTCTTTAATAACCATGTGTCATACATAGACTAAGAGCTTTACACATATTTTCATATTCAGTTCTCAGAACAGCCAGAAAAGGTAAATTTCCTTATCATCAGCTGAAAATAAGAAAACTTATGTTCCATGAAGTTAAATAACTCATCCAAGAGCATCTTGCAGCTGGTATGTACCAACCCTGGATTTGAGTGGAATTATTTCCGTGAAAGTCTTGGATCTTAGTAACCAATGTATAACATTTCCTCTTTAACTGCCTTGAAGCAAATCATTGTTATTGTGATAAACATATATTTTTGTCAAAACTATATACCATATTCTTCATATAAAAAGTCACATGCATAAATAAATTTGATAACATATATTACTATAGAAATTTAGTTCCTTTTAGAAGGGAGAGTTATAATGATAGTCCATGAAGTTTCTAGATTATCAGACTCTCAATAAATATTGTTGGTGTTTAGTTGCTCAGTTGTGCCCCCTCTATGCAACCCCATGGACTGTAGCCCACCAGGCTCCTCTGTCAATGGGATTTCCCAGGAAAGAATACTGGAATGGGCTGCCATTTCCTTTGCTACAATAAATATTGCATTATAATAACAGATCCTTTAACAACAAAATGTTTATTATCAGGCAGTTAAAAACCAAAACAGCGGAATTCACTTTAATGCTGCTTTACGCTAACAAGTTCTCTTTCTCATTTGGTTTTGATCCACACATATTGTTGCTGTTCAAACAGAAAGACAGATGTTACAGGACAATTTACATTCATAGGTAAATTTAATTTACACTATGCTGGGGTAAAAATATTTGACAAATTCCTTTAATTTTTTGAGTATATGGAAATGTATTAATCAGAAAAAAAATCTATCTAGACTGACAAGTCTTTGCATAGAGTAATCTGGAATACTTGCAGGGTGTGGGGGTAGGATTGGGGATGATCTGACCTGCTTTTTAATATTATAGTGATGTGTGATGCAATTAAATACAACTTAAATGTGAAGTTCCCCGGTCAGCTAAGGCAGAGGTTTTTTTTTTTTTTTTTTTTTTTTTAGATATAAAAACACTTGGTCTCCGTGTCAAGAGAAAGAGCTCCACATTGCTTTGAAGCACCCCTGGCAGTTGATAATGGAGAGCTGTTGGCAATGATTATGGAGGCAGATGCTTACCTGTACTCCCACAGTGTACAATCTTGGCTTGATGACAAGGTGAGGAGAAGGAGAAGCTGTCACAGAATGGGGGCAACTGGCAGCTGAAACCCTAGCAGGGAAGGGTAAACTGGCCGCCCAGGGCTGCTTGCTTGACTGTGGCGGCTCTCATCAATCACGCCAACATATGCAGCTGCCTGAAAATAAACAGGCTTCTCAGACAGGAGACAAAATGTGGCAAATTAAAAGCCCAATAATTTAAACAAATCCATTTCCAGTTTCACAGCAAAGATGGATGGAGGAATTGTGCTGAGAGACCCAGACTCCTGATGAATTGATAAAAGTTAGTGATACATACAAATGTACTCAGCTTAAACATGCCAATTGTGAAATAAGATCTCTGTATCAGTTCTTTTAAAAGGTTGCTTTCTAAAAAATACAGGCATGACGTATTTTTAAAAAATCTATCAATTATTACCTCCTAGATTTTTCTACATTTATCCCTTAAATAAACTTTGCAATTCTAGGTACGCTACTGAAGCATATGTCTTCTAGTTCTCTCCAAAGCCCCCACTGAAACCAGTGGGAATTTGGCTGCAATAATGACTGTATAATTATTCTCGTAGTGTTAAGATGACACTTTTTATTTTCATTTCCCTTTCCCTATTAATCTTTCTATTAGCTAATCTTGAAAATGTTTATTACAATATTGCTTCCATGTATTATTTCATCATCACAAACTCATTTAACTTTCTTGACTCTCTTTTAAGTTAATATTAGCCTATGTCGACTCCTTCCTGTATTTGTATATATATTATTCTTGTTCCAAATATTCTATTCTAATTCCTTAAAGTCCTGCAGCAATCTCCTATTTCCCATCAAGAAAACAAATTACTTGTTGTCCTTCCTTTGTTGGCTTAAAACAGACTTTTCCCGGGAACTCTTGACTAATAATCACAGATTCCCTAAGGTTAAATGATGATGAACTCCACCATTAGAGACTTAGTCACTTTCATTCCTTGTTAGCACCTCTCTTCTTGAGTCTATTCTGTATCCGTCGCCTAATTTTAATTTATCTAAAAATACCAAAGAGCGCATGTCCTTCTCACTGATGTGCTGCTTGGTATTCATATGCTTCTGATTGCTACCCAGTGCCCTCCAGAGCACTGAGGGGTCTGATGAGACAATATCAGAAGGTGGTGATTTTCTTTTTCAAATCTGACAGTGGTGCAGAAATTAGAGAAAGACAAAACTAGCCTGAGGTCAGTGTAATTCTCTCGACTCTCAGACTCATCTCCTTACACAGGTGGCATTACAGCTGCTGCTATGTCTGCAGGGGAATCAGATTTGCTGGCAGTCCCTTTCACAGCTGGCGGCCGGATGCAGGGACATGACAATCAGGTTCGACACAGCTAAATGGGGAGCATCCACCTTGCCTTCCAAATGTCTGCTTCTCTGCAACCCACACTACAAGATGGTTTATTTTTGTTTTTGTTGCTGTTACTGTTGTCTTTTTAATCATAGCTGAGAGTTCAAATTTCTCCTCACCTAGTAAATTGCTTAAAGATCTGCTATCCCATTTCACCAACTCTCTCCACCTAAAGGACAAATAGACATCTTTTAGAAATTAATTTAGCTCAAGATTTTTAATGATTTTGAAGTGAATAGTTCTTTTTAAGCTTTCTTCAGAATTTGTAATAGCTTGGGGATAATAATATATCCCCAAGATAAAGAACTTGGATTTTAGTGCATTGGCATTTCACTGTAGCAATTACTGTAAGAAGCTTTGGAAAAATGCTGTATTTGGGGCAAGGGAAAGAAGAGATGAATTCAGTAACTAAGACAATGACAATGACATTTTTGCAACATCCAAAGGTAATACACATACATATGGGTACTCTAGTTTTATTTACTGTCTTGGACATCTTCCTAGTACGTATATATCACAGATTCTTTATTGCTTACATTGGATTTCATCTCACTGTCAGATGGTTGCTATAGTCATTTTAGAATCCCTGGGAATAATTGTCATAAGCACATTGACAGACATGATTTTTTTCAGCCCTCTAATTCAGTACTAGTGGTAATCCGGGTTTCACAAATCTGTCCTTTATCACAATTTTCCTTTGACTTCAAAGAATGTCCACGGTCCATGTACACTCTAAGCTTCATTAACTCTGATGGCCCTGCCATATGCTTACAACCAAAAGGATATTATGCACATAACTTAGCCCAGGCATAGGTTAAAGCAGTTACTAAGTGGTGACTTGCATATCACCTTCTATCTCTAGACACTTCAGCATAAGCATTTTTGCCACATTTTGTGTGACATATAATAAAAAACTCATGAACTGGCTCTAAGCTACGATGCATAAAAGCCTACTATAATTAATTAGGTTGTTATAGCAACACCTTTGATAGTATTGCTTAACACCCAAAGGATACAGTGGCGTGGGGTAAAGCATCTAAAAAATAATTTTGTCAATTTAATCTTCAACCATTCTCATCCTTTATTTCCTTTTATTTTAATCAGCCCCCCCCCCCTTTATTTAGATCTCTCCATTTCTGCGGAAATTGACTAGTCAAATCTCAACAAAGCAGCAGGTCTCAATATCAGTTTGTTTGAATATTGAGAAGCTAGCACTAGTTTTTTGTTTTTTTTTGTCATAAAAAAACAAACAGTTTTTACTCCAGTTAAAATTAACTTTTTAATTTATCATGATTGCAATATAGAAGGAAACAGCATGCTACCTTTGATTACCAGTAGTCATTTCCCTGTATCCATGGTGCACCATTAGAAGAAAAATAGCATTTTTTAATAACAAAATCTATGGGACTACCCATACGTGTTATTGTATTTATAGAAAGAAAAAATATGAGTTGGAAAGGAACTTATAGGCTATTTAGTATAGCCCTTCTAATTTATATGTCGAGAGACAAGGAGAAAGAAATATCCAGAGGTCTCATAAGTAGTTAACCCCAGAACTGGGGTGTGAACCAAGGTCTGTCTTCCATAATCAGTATATTTACTGTATAATCAGTATACACCAGATTACAAATGGCCTTCTATTACACAGTTCTAACACACACAACATCATTTTTAAAGATATAAATTTAAGGAAAGCTGTATGGTAATGCTAGCTTAAGTGCATGATAATCTTGCTTACCTGGTGGTAGAAAAACTATGCTAGTGAGTCAATGCACAACATATCTGTCTATATACTAAAGTGGGATGAATTTCAAGTGAAATTGAGTATGTGAGAGAAAAAAAAAGTCTGGAACAGGCAGGAACACTTCAGCATTGGGAGAGTTTGAGAATACATGAAAGTAGAAGTCTTGCCATATTAGAAGAATCATGGAACTCTAGAGAATGGTCACACGTGGATATTGGCAGAGCTCCAAGTCTAGGAATCTGGGAAGATGCAACATACTGTGAGAGCCAAGAGTCAGGATTCTGGAGCTGACATCACAATAGAACTAATAGAGGTGGGAGAGATGGAGTTAGAGATTAGCAGGCATAAACTAGTAGATATAGGATGGATAAACAAGGTCATACTGTATCACATTGGGAACTATATTCAATATCCTATGATAAACCACAATGGAAAAGAATACGAAAAAGAATATATATACATACATATATAACATATATGTAACATGTATATACATATATAACATATGTATACACATATATAACATATATGCATACATACATATATATATATATATATATAACACTTTGCTGTACATCAGAAATTAACACAACAGCATCACTACAAACAAAGCTAGTGGACGTGATGGAATTCCAGTTGAGCTATTTCAAATCCTGGAAGATGATGCTGTGAAAGTGCTGCACTCAATACGCCAGCAAATTTGGAAAATGCAGCAGTGGCCACAGGACTGGAAAAGGTCAGTTTTCATTCCAATCCCAAAGAAAGGCAATGCCAAAGAATGCTCAAACTACTGCACAATTGTACTCATCTCACACGCTAGTAAAGTAATGCTCAAAATTCTCCAAGCCAGGCTTCAGCAATACGTGAACCATGAACTTCCAGATGTTCAAGCTGGTTTTATAAAAGGCAGAGGAATCAGAGATCAAATTGCCAACATTCTCTGGATCATCGAAAAAGCAACAGAGTTCCAGAAAAACATCTATTTCTGCTTTATTGACTATGCCAAAGCCTTTGACTGTGTGGATCACAATAAACTGTGGCAAATTCTGAAAGAGATGGGAATAGCAGACCACCTGACCTGCCTCTTGAGAAACCTGTATGCAGGTCAGGAAGCAACAGGTAGAACTGGACATGGAAAAACAGACTGGTTCCAAATAGGAAAAGAAGTACATCAAAGCTATATATTGTCACCCTGCTTGTTTAACTTATATGCAGAGTACATCATGAGAAATGCTGGGCTGGAAGAAGCACGATCCGGAATGAAGATTGCTGGGAGAAATATCAATAACCTCATATATGCAGATGATACCACCCTTACGGCAGAAAGTGAAGAGGAACTCAAAAGCCTCTTGATGAAAGTGAAAGAGGAGAGTGAAAAAGTTGGCTTAAAGCTCAACATTCAGAAAACGAACATCATGGCATCCGGTTCCATCACTTCATGGGAAATAGATGGGGAAACAGTGGAAACAGTGTCAGACTTTATTTTTCTGGGCTCCAAAATCACTGCAGATGGTGACTGCAGCCATTAAATTAAAAGACGCTTACTCCTTGGAAGGAAAGTTACGAACAACCTAGATAGCATATTGAAAAGCAGAGACATTACTTTGTCAACAAAGGTCCGTCTAGTCAAGGCTATGGTTTTTCCAGGAGTCCTGTATGGATGTGAGAGTTGGACTGTGAAGAAAGCTGAGCACTGAAGAATTGATGCTTTTGAACTGTGGTGTTGGAGAAGACTCTTGAGAGTCCCTTGGTCTGCAAGGAGATCCAACCAGTCCATTCTGAAGGAGATCAGCCCTGGGATTTCTTTGGAAGGACTGATGCTGAAGCTGAAACTCCATTACTTTGGCCACCTCATGCGAAGAGTTGACTCATTGGAAAAGACTCTGATGCTGGGAGGGATTGGGGGCAGGAGAAGAAGGGGACGACAGAGGATGAGATGTCTGGATGGCATCATTGACTCGATGGACATGAGTCTGAGTGAACTCCGGGAATTGGTGATGGACAGGGAGGCCTGGCGTGCTGGATTCATGGGGTCGCAAAGAGTCGGACACGACTGAGCGACTGAACTGAACTGAAGTCAATTATACTTCAGTAAAAATGAAAATTAGACACAACAATAAAATAATAGAATCCTTGGAATTGGGATTGAAAGAGGCAAACAGTAAATAAAAGCCCTAACCAATTTCCTTGCAATAGCAGGTCCTGGCAACATGTCTGATCACTATACAGGGTTAACAGAATCCACCACACAATTTAAGGGGCCCGATGCAAAATTGTTCAGTCATTATTAGGAATTTCAAGATGGTAACAGCAGAGCTTTAAAGCCAATGTGAAGCTGTTCTAAATATTAGGAATCTGAAATATACAATTTATAAAATTTCTTGTAGCTAGAATTCTGCATATGACTTTGTTTTGCCAAATAGATGTATTCATAATCGATTAAAAAGCCAGAGGTAAGGCCAAGACTTTTGCCTATGCTTTCATCACTCTAGTATCCTTGCCTGGAGAATCCCATGGATGCAGAAGCCTGGTGTGCTGTAGTGCATGGGGTCTCAAAGAGTTGGACATGACTGAAGTGACTTTTATCATGCATGCTTGCACCTTACATCAAAACCATTGGTTCTGCTCTCCAGCTGCCTTGCTATTGAGAAGCAAGTGTTAGAGTGGTGAAGCTTTCACTTCAATCGTAATCCAAGAGGCTGCTTCAGAGTATTTGCTCTGTTAGCAGATTATTGTTCAGCTGTATTAGGGTTAGTCAATGCGTTTCAGACTAGAATCTGCTGCCTCAACACTCCTAAAAATTTTGTGAGCATCTAACGCCATAGATCTCTTCTGTAGAAAGTACCTATAATGGTTTTTGTTTTTCACTGAACCGCACATAGGTCAATCAAATTTAGTTGATTCTAAAGTTGAGGATAAAGGTTTCCTACCAATAATTTTGCAACAGAGATTCTGGTAAGCTTTTTTTTAATGCATAAGCATACAATGTATAAGTGTACAATGTCAATTTACAGTCTCAAAAAATGTATTGATGGCCAATGGCAGAAGGACAGGGGAGGTTTTTAAAAGAAGTACATCTCTCATACCAGGTATATAATTTTCTAGGGCTCCTGTCATGAACTGTGACAAATTTGGGAGCTTAAAATAATAGACATACACTCCCTCAAATCTGAAGAGCCAAAGACTAAAATCAAGGTATCAATAGGGTTGCTTTTTCTCAGAGGCTCTGAAGGAGAATCAGTTTCATGTCTCTCTTATATGAGTGAGTGCAGGCAACCCTTGGCCGTCCTGAATATGGAGAGGCATCACTCCAGTCTCTTCCACCATTTTCATATGGTCATCTTCCTTTTGTGTCTGTGTCTTCTACAGAAGCTCCGGGAGTTGGTGATGGACAGGGAAGCCTGGCATGCTGCAGTCCATGGGGTCTCAAACAGTCAGATATGACTGAGCAACTGAACTGAACTGAACAGAGTCCATATAATTTACGTTGAGTACTAAAGAAAAACATTAGGCTATATGAATCATTATGGTATCTCCATCTCTAGTGATAAATTATTTTATTCCTGTTTTATCTTAAAAATGTTTTGTGTGTAATGTTTTGTTTTTATCTTTACTACAATCTTATGAAACAAATAGACACTAAAGTCCCCCACCCTGGTAAAAATTTTAGTGAATTTGAGAAAATTGTGTAGGAAAAAAGTATGTGGATGAAGGGAAGATACCATGATACACTACATACCATGGTGAGAGAATGTATATCGTCTTCTCTTTTACTAGGCCTAATAGCCAGAGAACAAGATGATATTTCCATGCCTCTTCTCTTATTTGACCTAACAAATTAAATAAAATCAATTAAATACACTATTACTTGAAAATAAAAAGTAATTCATAAATTAATGTTTTTGAAACATAAAAATATCCACCTAATTGCCTTTGATTATATTATCCTTCCAATGCTGACAAACACCACTTCCAGTACTAAGTAATCAGAAAGCATAACTTATTTATCACACCAAATGTAGAAAAATAATCTAAACTAGAGGCAGCAAAGGAGTGAAGTGAATAAAGACAGAGATAGGGCCTTACCTGAAATGTACTGGAAAAGCCCTTTACAAGCTTTCTCTCACTTATAGCTTTCTCTGCTATAAGTTGTCAACGAGTCCCAAAGTATCCTTAAAGCACCTGGTATGTATCCTTGAAATCTGTAAATTTACATTAATTGGCAATCTGTCTCTTCTCTTTGACTATGACTGAATTGAGAGTAGAAATCTAATTGCTTTCTATCCATCTAACCACCTATCTTTCACTCTTTATTCCTTCTCTCCCTTTCTCCCATCTTTCCTTTCTACTTGGGTACACTTGATAACTAATATAATGCTTAGCTTTGGGATGGTAATTCTGAAGCTGTAATATTTATTGGAACCATCTAGAGGTGATTTTAATAATCCCACCAGCATTTAGTAGGACTAGAGTTGCACATCTGTGAGTTACCAGTTCTAATAAGTTTATAGGTGATTTCAGTTCTGCCTTAATGGGCGCTACACATTGAGAACAATGCTCTAGCTTATAGATAGTTAACAATAAATGTTTACTTAATAAAAAATTAGACTCCTACACTAGTGTGCCCCACACTGCAATTTCCTCCATTGCTGATGGAGGCTTTGGTCAATTTGATGATCAACTCTACTAACTGCTTTTAATGATTTCTGTGAGAAGGCATTGAATTAAATATATCTGTCTTTCATGTAGACTTTATATACATATCTGTCCTTTATGTAGATTTCACAGTACTTAGTAGGATAATATCAGACCTAAATTAGATAAATAGATTTATTTTATAAGATCAAGGCCAAAGTATAAAAATTATCCTCAAAGGTCTATGAGTTTCTTTAAAAATAGCCACAAAAGGTAATACATCTGAACATATGATTTTTACATTCTTGCTTCCATTAATGTGTTTCTGGTTTGTTTCCCTATGAAACTTGAGTATCAGGCTAGCAACACCTGCTGTAAGTTTGTTCTTGTTTACTAAGCAAAGCTCTTGATCTTTGCCTTTTAAACAGCTCATTCAGTAAGCAGAGAGAGAAAATTCAAGTTTTATTAGAGCAGGGCTAATATATTCAATGCTAACAAAGCCAAGAAAATAAATCCCATTTCAAAATTTTCATTGAGGAGCCAATTGCTAAATATTCATTTCCACAATTTTTTAAATTTGTGTATTTACATATGAATAGTAAAACTGGCCATCAATAATTATGCATAACCTGATCCAATGATTGAAGTCATGATATTCAACAAACATAGACTACCATGTGAGGTCCAAAATTCAAATTCTCATCATGAATTTCATCACAATTATTTGTTCATAAGGACTAGAGAAAACTAAACATGTTTGGAATTTCTAAAGGACTTTTCATGAAAAATGAAGATAAACTCAACCTTTTCCCCTCTGATTTTATTTATTATTTTTCTTCAAGCTATTTTACATTCTAAATGAAATCTCTGTTGATTCTTATATACTCTTTGAGAATAGCTTACTTTCTCATTAAGAGCTGACTTATTAAGACTTTGGTTCTCAATTTGTGCTGCCTAAGAATCACCTGCAGGACTTGTTAAATCAGAGTGTTGGGACCCAATAACAGATTTCAATTCACTAGGTCTGGGGCGGGGGCAAGATATTTTGCATTTCTAACCAGTTCCCAGAAGATCTTAATGATGCTGGGAGATGAATTCTGAAAAGTATTCACAGCTTATTTTATAAATGAGTGCACTTTGCTTCTTAATTATCATGTTTGTACAAATCTTTGCACAAATTTTGCTCTTTTACTATTTAATTTTTCAATTATTTTATTGGATACAGCTGATTTTCAATGGTGTGTTAGTTTCTGCTATACAGCAAGGTGAATTAGCTGTCCAGCAAGGTGAATCAGTTGTCAGATCAGTTCATTCAATCAGTTATGTCCAACTCTTTGAGATCCCATGGACTGCAGCAAGCCAGGCTTCCCTGTCCAACTCCCAGAATTTACTCAAACTCATGACCATCGAGTCAGTAATGCCATCCAACTATATATCCTCTGTTATCCCCCTCTCTTCCTGTC
Organism: Bos indicus; assembly: GCF_029378745.1. Classification (NCBI taxonomy): domain Eukaryota; kingdom Metazoa; phylum Chordata; class Mammalia; order Artiodactyla; family Bovidae; genus Bos; species Bos indicus. Next base: position 8,246,107 of record NC_091771.1, read on the forward strand.
CTCAATCTTTCCCAGCATCAGCATCTTTTCCAGTGAGTCAGTTCCTCACATCATGTGGCCAAAGTATTGGAGATTCAGTTTCAGCATCAGTCCTTCCAATGAATATTCAGGCAGGACTGATTTCCTTTAGGATGGACTGGTTGGATCTCCTTGCAATCCAAGGGAATCTCAAGCATCTTCAACACCACAGTTCAAAAGCACGGTCAGGATGGGGAATACATGTACACCCATGGCTGATTCATGTGAGTGTAAGGCAAAAAACACCACAATATTGTAAAGTAATTAGCCTCCAATTAAAAAAATAAAATAACAATAAAATCTACATGCAAAAAAAAAAAGCATCAATTCTTTGACACTCAGCTTTCTTTACAGTTCAACTCTCACATCCATACATGACTACTGGAAAAACCATAGCTTTGACTAGACGAACCTTTGTTGGCAAAGTAATGTCTGTGCTTTCTAATATGATGTCTGTACTGGTCATAGCTTTTCTTCCAAGGAGCAAGCATCTTTTAATTTCATGGCTACAGTCACCATCTGCAGTGATTTTGGAGTCCAAAAAAATTAAGTCTCTCATGTTTCCATTGTTTCCCCCATCTATTTGCCATGAAGTGATGGGACCAGATGCCGTGATCTTAGTTTTTTGAATGTTGAGTTTTAAGCTAACTTTTTCACTCTCCTCTTTAACTTTCATTAAAAGGCTCTTTAGTTCATTGCTTTCTGCCATAAGGGTGGTATCATCTGAATATCTGTGGTTATTGGTATTTCTTCTGGCAATCTTGATTCCAGCTTGTGCTTCATATAGCCTGGCATTTCTCATGATGTACTACTCTGCATGTAAGTTAAATAAGCAGGGTGACAATATATAGCCTTAATGTACTCCTTTCCTGATTTGGAACCCATCTGTTGTTATCAGTTATAATTTTAATCAATTATATGTATACATATATCCACTATTTTTTAGATTCAATTCCCATATAGGTCATTATAAAATATTGCGTAGTGTTCCCTGGGTTCACTATATAGTGGGTTCTTATTAGTTATTGACTTTATATATAATAGTATGTGTATGTCATTCTCATTCTCCCAATTTATCCCTCCCCCCCCTTTCCCCACTGGTAACTATAAGTTTGTTTTCTACATTGATGACTATATTTCTGTTTTGTAAATAGGATCATTTGTATATATATTTTTTACATTCCACATATAGAAATGTCATATGACTTTGAAATTAGTCTGACTTATTTCACTAGGCATGACAATTTCTGTGTCCCTCTATATTAGTGCAAGTTACATTATTTCATTTTTATGGCTAAGTAATATTCCGTTGTATATATGTACCACATCTTCTTTATCCATGGCTCTGTCAGTAGACATGTAGGTTGCTTCTATGTCCAGGCTATTGCAAATAATGCTTCAGTGAACACTGAGTACATATATATTTTCAAATATGGCTATATCTGGATATGTGCCCAGGAATGGGTCTGTTGGATCATGTCATAGCTTTAATTTTTTAAGGAACCTTCATACTGTCCTCCAGAGTGGCCATGCCAATTTGCATTCCCACCAAAAGTGTAAATGCATTCCCTTTTCTCCACAGCCTTTCCAGCATTCATTGTTTGTAGATTTTTTGATGATGGCGATTATTGGAAGTATGAATTGACATTACTTTATAGTTTTGATTTGGATTTCTCTAATAATTATTGATGTTGGGCATATTTTCATGTGCTTTTTAGCCATCTGTATGTCTTTGGAGAAGTGTCTATTTAGACTTTCCACTAATTTTTATAGGGTTGGTGTTTCTATTTTTTTTTTTTTTAATATTGAACTGTTTGAGTCATTTGTATATTTTGGAGGTTAATTCCTTGTTGATCACTTGGCTTGCAAATATTTTCTCCCACTCTGTTAGGTTTTTTTGTTTGTTTGTTTGTTTTGTTAATGATTTCCTTTTCTGTGCAAAAGCTTTTAAATTTAATTAGGAGCCATTTATATACTTTTGTTTTCATTTTCATTACTCTAGGAGATGGATCAAATTATCTTCCTGAAAAGTATGTCAAAGAATGTTCTGCCTATGTTTTCATCTGTTTTATAATGTCTGACCTTACATTCAGGTCTTCAGTCCATTTTGAGTTTATTTTTGCTTTTGGTGTTAGAGAATGTTTTAATTTCATTCTTTTATATGTATCTGTCTATTTTTCCCAGCACACTTATTGAAGACAATGTTTATTATCCATTGTATATTATTTTCTCTCTGTAATGTATTATGTGACCATAGGTGTGTGGATTTATCTCTGGACTTTCTCTCCTATTCCATTTATCTGTACGTCTGTTTTTGTGCCAGTGCCATGCTGTTCTGATGGCTACAGCTTTGTAGTATAGTCTGAAGTCAGGGAGACTGATTCCTCCAGCTCTGTTTTCTTTCTTAAGCTTGCTTTGGATATTTTGGATCTTTTGTGTTTCCACACAAATTGTAAACTTTTTGTTCTAATTCTGTGAAAAATGCTATTGGTAATTTGATAGGGATTGAACTGAATCTATAGATTACTTTGAGTTGTATAGCTATTTTGACAACATTGATTCTTCCAATCCAAGAACATTGTATATCTCTCCATCTGCTTGTATCATCTTTAATTTCTTTTATTATTATCTTATAGTTTTCTAAGTGCAGGTCTTTTGCTTCCTTAGGTAGATTTATTCCTAGTTATTTTATTCTTCATGATTGGTGGTAAATGGTATTGCTTTCTTAATTTCTCTTTTTGATCTTTCATTTTTAGTGTATAGGAATGCAAGTAATTTCTGTGTATAAATTTTGTTTACTTGCAACTTTACTAAATTCTTTTATGAGCTCTAGTAGCTTTCTGGTAGTATCTTAAGGATTTTCTATGTATAATATCATGTCATCTGCAAGCAGTGACAGTTTTACTTCTTTTTTCTTTTTCCAATTTGCATTCCTTTTATCTGTTTTTATTCTCTGATTGCCATAACTAGGACTTCAAAAATTATGCTGAATAAATGTGGAGACAGAGGACATCCTTCTCTTATTTCTGATCCTAGAGGAAATGCTTTCCATCTTTCACTGTTGAGAAAGACTTTTGCTATGCATTTTATGCATTTGCTCTATATGGCCTTTATTATGTTGAAGTATATTCCTTCTATGTGCACTCTATGGAGAAATTTTACCACAAATGGGTGTTGAATTTTATCAAAAGCTTTTCCTACATCTATTTAGGTGACCATATATCTTTTATTTTTCATTTTCTTAATATATTCTTCATTTTGTCTATAATTGATTGATTTGCATAAGTTGAAGGATCTTTGCATCCCTGGGATAAATCCCACTTGATCATGGTGCATGATGTTTTAAATGTGTTGTTGGATTATGATATTTTCTTAAGGATTTTTGAATCTATGATCATCTGTGTTGCTGTCCTCTAATTTTCTTTCTTTGTGTGTGTGTGTTATCTTTATCTGGTTTTGGTATCAGGGTGATGATCACATCATAGAATGAGCTTGGGAATGCTCCTTCTTCTGCATTTTTTTTTTTTTCTTTCAGAATAGTTGAAGAAGGCTAGGTGTTTTTTTCCCAAATGTTTGATGGAATTCACCTGTGATGCCTTCTGGTCCTGAACTTTTGTTTGTTGGAAGCTTTTTAAATTGCACTTTCAATTTCATTATTTCTGACTGGTCTGTTCTTATTTTCTCTTTTCTCCTGGTTCAGTCTTGGGAAATTGTACCTTTCTAAGAATTAGTCCATTTTTCTAGGTTCCATTTTATTGGTATACAGTTGCTTATGGTAGTTTCTTGTGATTATTTATATTTCTGTGCTGTCAATTGTAACTCCTCTTTCATTTCTAATTTTATTGATTTGAGTTCTCTTCCTTTTTTCTTGGTAAATCTGGCTAAAAGTTTACCATTTGTTTATCTTCTCAAAGAATTAGCTTTCAGTTTCATTGATCGTTGCTATTGTTTTTTTTTTTTTTTTTTCCAGTTCTCTTTTTATTTCTGCTCTGACCTTTATGATTTTTTTTCTTTCTACTAAGTTTAGGTTCTGTTTGTTCCTCTTTCTCTAACTGCTTTACGTCTAAGGCTAGGTTATTTATTTGAGATTTTTCTTGCTTCCTGATATAAGATTGTATTACTATCAACTTCACTTTTAGAACTGTTCTTGCTGCATCTCATAGATTTTTGGATTGTCGTGTACTTGTCATTTGTATCTGGATATTTTTGCAATTTCCTCCTCGATTTCTTCAGTGATCCATTGGTTATTTAGTAATATATTGCTTTGTCTCCAGGTAATTTTTTAAAATTATTTTATTTATTTTAATTGGAGGTTAATTACTTTACAGAATTGTGGTGGGTATTGCCATACATCAACATGAATCAGCTATGGGTGTGCATGTGTCCCAAAATCCTGAACACCCTTCCCAACTCCCTCTGCACAACAACCCTTGGTTTGCCCCAGAGCACCAGCTTTAAGTGCCCTGCTTCATGCATTGAACTTGCACTAGTCATTTGTTTTACATATGGTAATATACGTGTTTCAGTGCTATCCTCTCATATAGTCCCACCTTTGCCTTCTCCCCCCATAATCCAAAACTTTGTTCTTTATATTTGTGATTGTGCTTTTTACAAGTTTTTGTTTTTTTCTTTCCTGTAATCAATTTCTATTCTCACAGTATTGTGGTCTGAAAAGATGATATCATTTCAGTTTTCTTAAATTTTTTTTTTTACCAATGCTTGATTTGTGACCCAAGATGTGATCTATCCTGGAGAATGTTCCATGTGCACTTGAGAAGAAAATGTGTTCTGCTGCTTTGGAATGGAATGTTTATAGATATAAATCAGCCATGAATAGGTACCCCACATCCAAGGTAAGAGAAACCCAAGTAAGACGGTAGGCACAGAGAGAGGGCCAAAAAGGGCAGACCAACTGAAACCACAACCACAGACAACTGTCCAATCTGATCACATGGACCACTGCCTTGTCTAAATCAATGAAACTAAGCTGTGCCATAGGTCCAAGATGGATGGCTCATGGTGGAGAGGCCTGACAGAATCTGGTCCACTGGAGAAGGAAAAGGCAAACCACTTCAGTATTCTTGCCTTGAGAACCCTATGAAGACTATGAAAAGGCAAAAAGATACGACACTGAAAGATGAACTCCCCAGGTCAGTAGGTGCCCAATATGCTACTGGAGATCAGTAGAGAAATAACTGCAGAAAGAATGAAGGGATGGAGCCAAAGCAAAAACAACACCCAGTTGTGGGTGGGACTGGTGATAGAAGCAAGGTCTGATGCTGTAAAGAGCAATATTGTATAGGAACGTGGAATGTTAGGTCCATGAATCAAGGAAAATTGGAAGTGGTCAAATAGCAGATGGCAAGAGTGAACATCGACATTCTAGGAATTAGCGAACTAAGATGGACTGGAATGGGTGAATTTAACTCAGATGACTATTATATCTACTACCATGGACAGGAATCCCTTAGAAGAAATTGAGTAGCCATCATAGTCAACAAAAGAGTCCGAAATGCAGTTCTTGGATGCAAACTCAAAAACGACAGAATGATCTCTGTTCATTTCCAAGGCAAACCTTTCAATATCATGATAATCCAAGTCTATACCCCCAAGCAGTAACACTGAAGAAGCTGAAGTTGAACAATTCTATGAAGACCTAAAAGACCTTCCACAACTAACACCAAAAAAATATGTCCTTTTCATATAGGGAACAGGAATGCAAAAGTAGGAAGTCAAGAAACACCTGGAGTAACAGGCAAATTTGGCCGTGGAATATGGAATGAAGCAGGGCAAAGGCTAATGTTGTTCTGCTGAGAGAACGCACTGGTCATAGCAAACATCCTCTTCCAACAACACAAGACTCTACACATGGACATCACCAGATGGTCAACACTGAAATCAGATTGATTTTATTCTTTGCATCCAAAGATGGAGAAACTCTATACATCAGCAACAACAAGACTGGGAACTAACTGTGGCTCAGATCATGAACTCCTTATTGCCAAATTCAGACTTAAATTGAAGAAAACCACTAGACCATTCAGGTATGATCTAAATCAAATCCTTTATGACTATACAGTGGAAGTGAGAAATAGATTTAAGGGCCTAGATCTGATAGATAGAGTGCCTGATGAACTACGGGTGGATATTCGTGACACTGTACAGGAGACAGGAATCAAGACTATCCCCAAAAAAAAGAATAGCAAAAAAAGCAAAATGGCTGTCTATGGAGGCATTACAAATAGCTGTGAAAACAAGAGAAGTGAAAAGCAAAGGAGAAAGGGAAAGATATACCCATTTGAATGCAGAGTTCCAAAGAATACCAAGGAGCAATAAGAAAGCCTTCCTCAGTGATCAATGGAAAGAAATAGAGGAAAACAATAGAATAGGGAAGACTAGAGATTCCTTCAAAAAAATCTGAGATACCAAGGGAATATTTCATGCAAAGATGGGCTCAATAAAGGACAGAAGTGGTAGGGACCTAACAGAAGCAGAAGATATTAAGAAGAGGTGACAAGAATACACAGAAGAACTGCACAAAAAAGATCTTCATGACCCAAATAATCACGATGGTGTGATCACTCACCTAGAGCCAGACATCCTGGAATGTGAAGCCAAGTGGGCCTTAGGAAGCATCACTACAAACAAACCTAGTGGAGGTGATGGAATTCCAGCTGAGCTATTTCAAATCCTGGGAGATGATGCTGTTAAAGTGCTGCACTCAATATACCAGCAAATTTGGAAAACTCAGAAGTGGCCACGTCAGTTTTCATTCCAATCCCAAAGAAAGGCAATGCCAAAGAATGTTCAAACTACTGCACAATTCCACTCATCTCACATGCTACTAAAGTGATGCTTACAATTCTCCAGGCCAGGCTTCAGGAATACGTGAACCGTGGACTTCCTGATGTTCAAGCTGGTTTTAGAAAAGGCAGAGGAATCAGAGATCAAATTGCCAACATCCTCTGGATCATTGAAAAATAAAAGAGTTCCAGGAAAACATCTATTTCTGCTTTATTGACTATGCCAAAGACTTTGACTGTATGGATCACAGTAAACTGTGGAAAATTCTGAAACAGATGGGAATACTAGACCATCTGACCTACCTCTTGAGAAACCTGTATGCAGGTCAGGAAGCAACAGTTAGAATTGGACATGGAACAACAGACTGGTTCCAAATAGGAAAAGGAGTACATCAAGGCTGTATATTGTCACCCTGTTTATTTAAATTATATGCAGGGTACATCATGAGAAACCCTGGTCTGGAGGAAGCACAAGCTGGAATCAAGATTGCCAAAAGAAATATCAATAACCTCAGATATGCAGATGACACCACCCGTATGGCAGAAAGTGAAGAAGAACGAAAGAGCCTCTTGATGAAAGTGAAAGAGGAGAGTGAAAATTGGCTTAAAGCTCAACATTTAGAAAACTAAGATTATGGCATCCAGTCCCATCACTTCCTGGAAAGTAGATAGGGGAACAGTAGCAACAGTGGCTACCTTTATTTTTCTGGGCTCCAAAATCACTGCATATGGTGATTGCAGCCATGAAATTAGAAGACATTTACTCCTTGGAAAGAAAGTTATGACCAACCTAGACAGCATATTAAAAAGCAGAGATATTACTTTGCCAACAAATGTCCATCTAGTCAAGGCTATGGTTTTTCCAGTGGTCATGTATAGATGTGTGAGTTGGAATATAAAGAAAGCTGAGCGCAGAAGAATTGATGCTTTTGAACTGTGGTGTTGGACAAGACTCTTGAGAATCCCTTGGACTGCAATGAGATCCAACCAGTCCACCCTAAAGGAGAGCAGTCCTGGGTGTTCATTAGAAGTACTGATGTTGAAGCTGAAACTCCAATACTTTGGCCACCTGATGCAAACAGCTGACTCATTTGAAATGACCCTGATGCTGGGAAAGACTGAGAGCAGGAGGAGAAGGGGATGACAGAGAATGAGATGGTTGGATGGCATCACTGACTTGATGGGCATGAGTTTGGGTGGACTCCAGGAGTTGGTGATGGACAGAAAGGCCTGGCGTGCTGTGGTTCATGGGGTCGGAAAGAGTCAGACATGACTGAGCGACTGAACTGAAGTCTACCTGGTCTAAGGCTTGTGCTTCCTTATTGATTTTTTCTCTGGATAATCTGTCCATTGATGAAATTGAGGTGTTAAAGTCCCTACTATTATTGTGTTACTGTTGATTTCTCTTTTTATGCCTATTAACATTTGTCTTATGTATTTAGGCGCTCGTATGTTGGGTGCATATATATTATAAATGCTATATCTTCTTCTTGGATTGAGAAATTTTGTTCTTTTGAAAAGAATGAAACAGTTTAAATATAACTTGTTCTTTTTTAATTATATAAAAGTGCATAACTGATACAAAATTTTGGGCTTTAACTGAATTTAAAATTATGAGTTTCAATTTCAGTAGTCATGATTCTATAACTATTTATCCCTGATGAAGGAAAAAGCCTACATCTACAAAAATAATATTATATTCTAACAATTGTAATTAATATATGCACATATAGTTATGTAAAGATATGCTACTTATAGGAGATTTGACTGAATGGTTCAATATACATTTTCAAACAGACTGAATATTTAAAATTATATTTTATACATTCAATGCCAGGATGGCCATAAAAAAAGAGAATACTTTTCAAAAATAACACTTTTGTAAAATACATAATTTAAAATTATGTGGAAGGTTTTTATGACAAATTTGTTATTGCTCAATTCCATTTAAGTTCTAAGAGATGAAAGAAATAAAGAGTACTAATATTTTGAATTTGGAAGGAGTTGTTCCAAAAATATATGCTTGTAGGAAGTCTATTCCTGTATAAGACAGTATTTCAGAGCATGGTAAATGTCAACAGCCATGCCACTGCCTTTGCAGAGTTCCACCAGAATGTGTAGATTATAACATTCTTCACAGAGAAATACTTCAAATACAAACTAGAATGCTGTCATTTTGTGGGTAGCTGAAGCAAAAGGATGTGATTTGAAACCTTAACACATTCGCTAGAATGATTCAAAGATTCAGTCCTAGAAACATGGAGAGACAAATAAAAAGAAAAGAAAATATTGACAGGGAGATACTTACTCATTTTGAGATACCAATAGGGAATTGCTTTTAGAATAGACGAAAATTTTCTTTAGTAAAACTAGAACTGAAATCAAAGTTTTATAGTATAAATTGTACATATTAAGAAATTTCATTTTTTCCTCCTTAAATAAGTATTGGCCTTAGAAATTTTCCAGTAAAATCTAAATAAATCCAACAAGTTGGGGATTTCAGGGTCTGAAAACCACATAGCAGTATTCTAGTGTTTTTAATTGTTTATTCTTTCACTATGAGGAAGTTTCTGGAACTCATTTTTCAAATCAAGGAGCTTGAGATTGAGAGGAGTCTAAGCAATTCAGGGTATCTGTGAAAATGACTACAAAATAAAACATAGTGACTTTTACAGTTTCCAAAGTCAGGAAAAAGCAAGAAAAAATAATTTAGATCACCATGTAAAAATATAAGCTTGTGTGTGTGTGTGTATGTGTGTGTGTGCTCAACCTTGTCTGACTCTGTGACCCCATGGACTGTATACTACCAGGCTCCTCTGTCCATGGAATTTTCCAAGCAAGAATACTGGAGTAGGTTGCCATTTCTTACTCCAGGGGATCTTCCCAACCCAGGGATCACACTCATGCCTCTTGTGTCTTCTGCACTGGCAAGTGTATTCGTTACCACTGTGCTACCTGGAAAGCCCATACATATCAGTAACCTATTACTAATATTGTCTGATATTGAGGTACTATTTGAAAATGAAAGTACAGCTTTCATTGTATCATAGGACTACTGTTAGGGGGATAATACCAAAATCTAAATATTTTTTCTGTTTAAACAATGACTGTATGGATACAAAAGCTTTAAATACTTATATTATAAAACAGTGGTCAGTTCAGTTCAGTTCAGTCGCTCAGTCGTGTCCGACTCTTTGCGAACCAATGAATTGCAGCGTGCCAGGCCTCCCTGTCCATCACCAACTCCCGGAGTTCACTCAAACTTACGTCCATCGAGTCAGTGATGCCATCCAGCCATCTCATCCTCTGTTGTCCCCTTTTCCTCCTGCCCCTAATCCCTCCCAGCATCAGAGTCTTTTCCAATGTGTTAACTCTTTACATGAGGTGGCCAAAGTACTGGAGTTTCAGCTTTAGCATCATTCCTTCCAAAGAACACCCAGGACGGATCTCCTTTCAAATGGACTGGTTGGATCTCCGTGCAGTCCAAGGGACTCTCAAGAGTCTTCTGCAACACCACAGTTCAAAAGCATCAATTCTTTGGTGCTCAGCCTTCTTCACACTCCAACTCTCACATCCATACATGACCACTGGAAAAACCACAGCCTTGACTAGACGGACCTTTGTTGGCGAAGTAATGTCTCTGCTTTTGAAAATGCTATCTAGGTTGGTCATAACTTTCCTCCCAAGGAGTAAGCGTCTTTTAATTTCATGGCCACACTCATTAAATACATGTACTGATATATTATAGTAAACTGAAAAACTTTTTAAATCAGGAGTTACAAAACCTGATGTATTTTCTATCTTTTCACAAACTTTCACTACTCAAACTTACTTCAAATCACTTAACATTTCTGAATATATCCTAATCTTTAAATTATACAGTGATATATTCAAGACTAGTTGAACACTTAAACTCTATGGGCTCATTTTAAGTATATTAGTTACTAATAAATAGTCCACAAATTAATATAGATAATACTTTCCATATAGTGAAACACAGTTGGAAATGCTGAATTGAAACCTAACATGAATAATAGCACAGTGAAGCAGAGGAATTTTAACTTAATTTCTGATGTGCAGAATGATCAATAATCTGAAGCTCTGAGAGGCCAGCTACTGAGAGACAGCATGAGAACATGGCAGACTCTGCATGAGTCCTAATAAAAAGAAGTTTAAAGTGAAAGGGAGTTAGTAGCTGAGTGGGTAAACAGAGGTAGTGACTAGCAGAAGAGGGAGTTTAAAAGGAAGGGAAAACAGATCAATGCAAAGTTAGCTTAGCAATCAGAACCAACTATAGAAAAGGAGGTCCTGAAGGAGTTCAAAGGTATTTGTGTAGTTGATGTTGTTGACATTTACAAGATTCTATAAATGAGGCAGCTTACTAAAAAGAAGTTATTGAGAAACTAACGAGTCAGAATCAAAACAACAACAAAAAAAGAGATCGGTAAAGTTCTCAAAAGAATCATTCCTGTAGAAAAAAAGCATATAAAATGTTCTTTTTTTTTTCTCTAATAAAATACAATTAAGGGGAAAAATAAAACCATGTCCAAATTCTGAAGAACAAAACTGAAGATGAAATTATTTTAAATATCACTAAATTAAGAAGAAACTGTTGAGGAGAAGAAAGGAAGGGTATTTGTAGCATCTTGAAATGGACTATCCTTTGTGATCAGTCTTGAGTAGCTCCTCCACACATTAACCCTTTCAAGAGTGCTTTCCTTCCTGGAGAATATAGCTCTGATTAGTTTAAGGGCAATGATTTCATTCTTCAGAGCAACTTGTTTTCATGGATTAGACTTCTTAGTGTGTAATCATGTGTTCAGATGATAGATTAGAATGTCTCCTAGAATCCCGTGCCTTAGAGGAGTTTTATTTACGGGAGATAAGGAATTTTTATTTACGGGAGATAAGGAGTTTTTATTTATGGGAAATATTTGCATACCCCACGTTAAGTGTTTCATAGAGGTAGGAATTATTAGGAAACAAGGATCGCACTGTGGTTTGGAAATATGTAGTAAGAGAAAAGTGACTCTTCTAACCTTCAGACACCCATGATTTTGATGAGGATAATGTTTCTGCAGATGAAGAAACAGTTGTGACAGTTGTGAGCTCATCACCTGCTCCCCTATTTCAATAATCCCAATTTACTCTTCAAGTATTAACTTATATTTTACTTCTCCCTAGGAGCGTCCCCTGCTCACAGCCTCCCTCAGAGATATCCAAATAAATTTAGGTGTTCTTTTGGGTTTCAGTTCAGTTCATTTCAGTCTCTCAGTCATGTCTGACTATTTGCAACACCATGGACTGTAGCACGCCAGGATTCCCTGTCCATCACCAACTCCCGGAGCCTGCTCATGTTCATCCAGTCAGTGATGCCATCCAACCATCTCATCCTCTGTCATTCCCTTCTCCTCTTGCTCTTCTGGGTTTACTCTTGGCAACTTATAATACTTACATTGAACATGTCCAAAGCTTTGGTTTAGAGCTTAGAACAATCTGTGTAATAAATAATGTGTGTATAATAGAATAAAATTTCACTGAAATTCTATTTCATTCAAAAATAATTTAATTATGTAGAACTTACACAGAAAGTATATCTATAAATAAAAGCTAAATCCATCAATTTTGCCCAGTCATTTAAAGATTAGTTCACATTTTTCACAATTATAAGATACAAAGGGGCAGGCAGTACTGACCAAAGGTTCCTAAACATGATCTAATGATATAAAAGCACATAAGCATATTGCTTTTCTTAAGCTAATCTTTTATTTTAAATTCGTGACAAGCAGTGAGACATATTCTCTTCAAAAACAGATATAATTATTCTAGACCACAAATAAATAAAATGGAATAACAATTGACTACTCTTAGGTATCTAGACCTATATCAGAGAAGAAAAGGAAAATTAAAATAACAATATTTGGGCATAGTCAAGACCTAAGTGGGGGAATCTGATAACTGGGATTTCAAATGGATTGACTGATTGCACCTAGCAGTAATAAAAATGTAAGCTAGGCTGGAAGAAATCTCTCCACTGTGTACCAAAATTTGTAAAGACATAGCACTTCAGAACAGTGGATTTGAGCTCCCTGTATCATACAGGAAATTCCCACTGGCTATTTAATTTTACAGATGGCAGTGTATCTGTTTCCATGCTTCTCTCTCAACTCGTCCCACCCTCTACTTCCCTCACTGGGTCCACAAGTCTGTTCTCTATGTCTGCATCTGCACTGCTGCCCTGCAAACAGGTCCACCAGTCCCATCTTCCTAGATTCCATATATATGTGTTCGTATATGGTATTTCTTTTTTCTCTTTCCGACTTAACTTCAGTCTATGTAATAAGCTCTAGGTTCATCCACTCATTAGAATTGACTCAAATGTATTTCTTTTTATGGCTGAGTATATCTACACCGCTTACCTAGACAGATGAGTTGGGTTGGGAGGTGGGAGGGAGGTTAGAGAGGGAGGGGACATATGTATACCTATGGCTGATTCAGGTTAACATATGGCAGAAACCAACATAATATTGTAAAGCACTTACCTACCAATTAAAAATAAATAAAAGAAAAAAAAGGAAATGCAAAAGATAATGCTTCAAATATAACCATTTAAACAGCTATTCTTCTAAAAATAATAAAAATATTTAAAGTAATAAAGGACATATATGTCAAAGGAAAATCCACAATGAAAATTAACTACAAACTTGACAAAGACAGAAATATTCTATAAGTGCTGTTGGAGTTAATAGGTCTCTGTTTTATTTTTCATATGATTCAGAAATACAGTTAAAGCATAGTTCCTTAGGTTTCTAAAAATAATTTTGCTTTGTCATTTTGCTGTAGTTTTAGATCAAATAACCTTATTGTCTGAAGGTTTGGGGCTTTCCAGATGGCTCAGTGGTAAAGAATCCACCTGCCAATGCAGGAGGCACAGGAGACGTGGGTTTGATCCCTGAGTCAGGAAGATTTCCTGGAGGAGGAAATGGCAAGCCACACCAGTGTTCTTTTTTGGGCAATCCCGTGGACATGTTAAAGATAAAGATGCTAGAGAATAGATAAGGTGTGAGGTTTTGTTCATGACAGATATTAAGATATTAAATTGGTGGCAAAATTGACTTCAATTCAGAACTTGATTCAGCTCTGTTCTACAACAGTGCTTCTGTTATCACATGCTGCCTATTACTTACAAATAAAACACTGTAGACAAAAATGTTTCTAAATTAGCAAATAAAATGTAGGTATTATAATAAAAACAAAGTCATAAATATTTATATAAACATTAGGAATGAAATTTATAAAATCTTTCTGAAAATATATGCAGCATGTACAATAAAATAGCATATAAAATAGTTTTAACAGTATATAGTAGAAATATATTCTGACTTGTCAAATTGTTCAATCAATAATCTAGAAAAATGGACAATTCCAAAGTATTTTAATTCCACCAAAGGTCAAAAAAGTTGCAAGTAGGAAATTTCTAAGTCAAAAATAAAGTCAAGAAACAGGGAAAATCAGCCTAGAAGCATCACAAGCAATTCATCAAATAAGGGATAATCCAAAAAGCATTAAATATGAGAGTAAAACCAAAAATCATCATCATCATTATCACAATTACGATCATAGTATACTCCATCTTTCACTTTCAAGAAGTGTAAGATGGAATATAATTCTCACTACTCCTCCTGCCTAGCACAACTAAAAACAATAGGGATTATAATAAAACAAAATAAAAATATTCTTCAAAGTATAAAAATTTTAAAAAGGCAGACCATCAGGCAAACTGGGACCTGAGGAACTACATGATCACACATTGACCAATTCCTTTTTGTCTTTTGTCTCTTATATGCAAAACTGGGAACTGAAAAAGCTAGCAGTCTGGAAATACGAATAAGCACACACACTAAAAAGCCAACAAAAATGTGCTCTCTCTAGGTTAAAACAAACAAACAAACAAACAAACAATGAAAGGGACAACCTAACAAGGCAGAAAACTTATAGACAACAACCAGTCTAATCTATTGGAGTAAAACAGAAAACACGAGCCCCACACTCACTATACTAGCAACAACTGATTACAGAGCCCAAACTTCCACCCTGGAGAGCCTGGGGCAGCACATACCAATACCCCTGCATAGATGGTGGGAGGCAATGCCAAGTAGAGGGTTAGCAATTTCATTCCTGATGGCTCATCATGAGCTTGCTTACAGCACCATTGGTGGGGACCATGGCAGTGACGTGGACTTTCAGCCCTCCCTTCTGCATTAACTAGAAACCCCTTCTCCCCATTTCAGATGTCACCAGGGACTGAGTAGGAAACTCAGATTTCTACATTCACCTGGAAATAATGAGGTGAAATCCCTCTTTACCCTGCCAGAGAATCATTAAAGAAAGCCACCTAAAATAGAAGTTTTATAGAAGATTCAGAGTCTCAGATAAAATATAAAAATGGCCAGGATTCAACTGATAAATCTTTCATCATACTAAGAGTCAGGAAAACCTCAATTTAAATGAGAAAAAAAAAATCAACAGATGTCAACATCAAGATGGCACAGATGTTAAATCTAATTTAAAACCTAAATCCAATTTAAAATTAGATTTTTAACAACCATGATAAAAATGCTTCAATTAGCAATTACGAATACAATGGAAACAAATGAAAAAACAGAAAGCTTCAGCAAGTCTGTTCAAAGACATAGAAGATATGAGTAGAACCAAATAAAAACTTTAAAACTCAAGAATACAACAACAAAAATTCAGTAGACAGGGTTAACATCAGAATGGAGCAGACAGAAGGAAGTGAGTGGAAGACTAAATAATAGAGTGAAGTAAGCCAGAAGGAAAAACACCAATACAGTATACTAACGCATATATATGGAATTTAGAACGATGATAACAATAACCCTGTGTACGAGACAGCAAGAGTGACGCTGATGTATGGAACAGTCTTATGGACTCTGTGGGAGAGGGAGAGAGTGGGAAGATTTGGGAGAATGGCATTGAAACATGTAAAATATCATGTATGAAATGAGATGCCAGTCCAGGTTCAATGCACGATACTGGATGCTTGGGGCTGGTGCACTGGGACGACCTGGAGGGATGGTATGGGGAGGGAGGAGGGAGGAGGGTTCGGGAGGGGGAGCACATGTATACCTGTGATGGATTCATTTTGATGTTTGCCAAAACTAATACAATTATGTAAAGTTTAAAAATAAAATAAAATTAAAAAAAGAAAAAATAAATAAATAATAGATATTATCCAATCTGAATGAGAGAGTAAATACACTTAAATTAAAAAAAAAAATGAACAAAGACTTAGGGATGTTTGGAACTGCAACAAAATCAGAACATGTATGTCTTCAAGGTCTTAGAAAGAAGAAAACCTACAGGGCAGAAAAAGTACCCAAATAATGGCTGAAAACATCTGAAACATAGCAGGATATTCAAAGTTAAAATTCTAATAAATTATGCATGCTCAGTCACTTCAATCCTGTTAACCTCTTTGTGACTCTATGGACTGTAGCCTTCCAGGCTCCTCAGTCCACAGGATTCTCTAGGAAAGAATACTGGAGTGGGTTGCTATGCCCTCCTACAGGGGAATTTTCCGGACCCAGGGATCAAACCAGAATCTCTTGCCTTGCAAGCAGATTCTTTACCACTGAGCCACAGGGGAAGCCCAACAAGTTATGATGGACCTTAAACTGAGTAAACCCAAAGGAATCCATGCTAATATGCATTATAATTAAACTTCTGAAAACTAAAGACAAAAAAAAAAAAAAAAAAGAATCTGAAAAAATGTCACAAAGGAAAACCATTAGAAATACAGCATCATTCTTCAAACAGTGGAGGTCAAAAAAGTGGTACAAGAAATTTCAAATGTCAGAGAGTGTTTTGCCTATGTTCTCCTCTAGGAGTTTTATAGTTTCTGGTCTTACGTTTAGATCTTTAATCCATTTTGAGTTTATTTTTGTGTATGGTATTAGAAAGTGTTCTAGATTCATTCTTTTACGAGTGGTTGACCAGTTTTCCCAGCACCACTTGTTAAAGAGATTGTCTTTAATCCATTGTATATTTTTGCCTCCTTTGTCAAAGATAAGGTGTCCATATGTGCCTGGATTTATCTCTGGGCTTTCTATTTTGTTCCATTGATCTATATTTCTGTCTTTGTGCCAGTACCATACTGTCTTGATAACTGTGGCTTTATAGTAGAGCCTGAAGTCAGGTAGGTTGATTCCTCCAGTTCCATTCTTCTTTCTCAAGATTGCTTTGGCTATTCGAGGTTTTTTGTATTTCCATACAAATTGTGAAATTATTTGTTCTAGCTCTGTGAAGAATACCGTTGGTAGCTTGATAGGGATTGCATTGAATCTATAAATTGCTTTGGGTAGTATACTCATTTTTCACTATATTGATTCTTCCAATCCATGAACATGGTATATTCCTCCACCTATTAGTGTCCTCTTTGATTTCTTTCACCAGTGTTTTATAGTTTTCTATATATAGGTCTTTAGTTTCTTTAGGTAGATATATTCCTAAGTATTTTATTCTTTCCATTGCAATGGTGAATGGAATTGTTTCCTTAATTTCTCTTTCAGTTTTCTCATTATTAGTGTATAGGAATGCAAGGGATTTCTGTGTGTTGATTTTATATCCTGCAACTTTACTATAGTCATTGATTAGTTCTAGTAATTTTCTGGTGGAGTCTTTCGGGTTTTCTATGTAGAGGATCATGTCATCTGCAAATAGTGAGAGTTTTACTTCTTCTTTTCCAATTTGGATTCCTTTTATTTCTTTTTCTGCTCTGATTGCTGCGGCCAAAACTTCCAAAACTATGTTGAATAGTAATGGTGAAAGTGGGCACCCTTGTCTTGTTCCTGACTTTAGAGGAAATGCTTTCAATTTTTCACCATTGAGGATAATGTTTGCTGTGGGTTTGTCATATATAGCTTTTATTATGTTGAGGTATGTTCCTTCTATCACAGCAGGATCCTCTATGACCCACCTCCCAGAATATTCGAAATAAAAGCAAAAATAAACAAATGGGACCTAATTAACCTTAAAAGCTTCTGCACATCAAAGGAAACTATTAGCAAGGTGAAAAGATAGCCTTCAGAATGGGAGAAAATAATAGCAAATGAAGCAACTGACAAACAACTAATCTCAAAAATATACAAGCAACTCCTACAGCTCAACTCCAGAAAAATAAATGACCCAATCAAAAAATGGGCCAAAGAACTAAATAGACATTTCTCCAAAGAAGACATACAGATGGCTAACAAACACATGAAAAGATGCTCAACATCACTCATTATCAGAGAAATGCAAATCAAAACCACTATGAGGTACCATCTCTCACCAGTCAGAATGGCTGCGATCCAAAAGTCTACAAATAATAAATGCTGGAGAGGGTGTGGAGAAAAGGGAATCCTCTTACACTGTTGGTGGGAATGCAAACTAGTACAGCCACTATGGAGAACAGTGTAGAGATTCCTTAATAAACTGGAAATAGAACTGCCTTATGATCCAGCAATCCCACTGCTGGGCATACACACTGAGGAAACCAGAATTGAAAGAGACACATGTACCCCAATGTTCATCGCAGCACTGTTTATAATAGCCAGGACATGGAAGCAACCTAGATGTCCATCAGCAGATGAATGGATAAGAAAGCTGTGGTACATATACCCAATGGAGTATTACTCAGCCATTAAAAAGAATACATTTGAATCAGTTCTAATGAGGTGGATGAAACTGGAGCCTATTATACAGAGTGAAGTAAGCCAGAAGGAAAAACATAAATACAGTATACTAACGCATATATATGGAATTTAGAAAGATGGTAACAATAACCCTGTGTACGAGACAGCAAAAGAGACAGTGATGTATAGAACAGTCTTATGGACTCTGAGGGAGAGGGAGAGGGAGAGGGTGGGAAGATTTGGGAGAATAGCATTGAAACATGTAACATATCATGTATGCAACGAGATGCCAGTCCAGGTTCGATGCACGATCCTGGATGCTTGGGGCTAGTGCACTGGGACGACCCAGAGGGATGGTATGGGGAGGGAGGAGGGTTCAGGATGGGGAACACATGTATACCTGTGGTGGATTCATTTTGATATTTGCAAAACTAATACAATTATGTAAAGTTTAAAAATAAAATAAAATTAAAAAAAAAAGAAATTTCAAATGGTAGAAGAAAAACAATAACAACAACAAAAAAAACTGTCAACCCCAATTTTTTTTTTTTTTCCAAATTCTATATTCAGTGTAAATAGTCTTCAGATTGCTCCAGAAACATATCTTCTAGAGTATACCTTTAACATTACTGGTGAATATATATATAAAAGCTTCATATAATCTATGAGAAAGTGAAAGTGTTAGTCACTCAGTTACATCAGACTCTTTGTGACCCCATGAACTGTAGCCCACCAGGCTTCTCTGTCCATATGATTCTCCAGCAAGAATACTGGAGTGGATTGTCATTCCCTTCTCCAGGGGATCTTCCCAACCCAGGGATCCAACCCAGGTCTCCTGCATTAAAGGCAGATTGTTGACCCTCTGAGCCACCAGCTAAGCCCTATACAATCTATATGATCTATCTATAACCTCGAAAGAAATCTGGTTTACTTGCGAAGTTAATTTTCCTGCTTTAAACGCGTTCCTTGTTTCACCCGACCTCGAGAACAGAGAAGGTGAAGCCAGGCAGATGGGCTCCTTACCGTGGTCCTGGCTGGAAGGCAGGCATGCTTCGTGCTCAGGGATAATTTCCAGAACGTGGGTCTGGTCTCCATGCCACTGCTCAAATGGAGAAAGAGAAGCCTGAGTTCATTCCCTACTTTCACAGCAGCCAAGGCCCCGCGGAGGCACCCGAGCCAATGAAAAGCAGCCTTTCGGTGCGAGGACACCTATGAGAGGTTGAGCATCCACCTGCTCTGGGTCCCGGGCCTGGACTGCCTCCCACGTGGACCTGTTGGTCAGAACCGCTTCCAGTTCCCCACCACCCACCAAAGCCCAAGTCGGAAGGACTCCGGACCTTGGACCTCAGCCTCGCGTCCTCTCAGGCCTTGAGCCACCCTGTCTGGCCGAGCTTCTGGCCACGGGACTGAGACCCAGGGGAAGGACAGAGGAGACCTGGCCTTGCATGTGCACCAGACTCCAAGGAATAAACAGCAGTTAGGGGTGATGGGAAGCGGCCCTGGCCAACCACACCCCTGCTGGCTGTGGGTACATTCCTTGGAACTCGGGGAACAGGGCAAGGACCCGCGTGCCAGTTTCAGGGCTGCTGGGCATTCCTGATCACTATCCGGAGGGGGCCTCCGGGCTGTTCAACGGGTCCTCATTGTCCTGGGACCCCTATTTGTCTCTAGGCCCCACCAGTTCCCTCCACCACCGGAGTTCTGCGTTTCACAGCCAGCCTCACCCCATCCTACCCTACCTGCGGGTGACCCCTTGGTCTGCAAAAGCAGAAGCTGGAGGTGGGATGCCCCACCTCAGATGCCTAAATTAACAATCGGTTTTAAAAAAAAAAAGAAAGAAAGAAAAGTGAAGTCACAAAAGTTTAGCTAATCTGTGATCCCCATTTGACTTTAAAGTTTACAGCTGATGTGTGTAGGTGCTTCCGAGAAGGAAATGGCAACCCACTCCAGTATTCTTGCCGGGGAAATCCCATGGACACAGGAGCCCGGTGGTCCATGGGGTTGCAAAGAGTTGGACATGACTGAGCAACTAACACTTTCACTTTTCACTTTCAAGTGTTGTGTGTGATTTTTTTTGTACACTGTACCAAAAGCTTGCCAAGTGCTTGCCACATGCTTTAGGAACTCAGTGAATATTAGTTGAATAGGAACTTGTTTAAGAAATGTGTTTATCTCAACTGAACAGATTCCATACAAAAACCTTAATATAAAGGTACCTTCAGTGTCTTTGAGACTCGCACCCTGGAAGTCTCTGTCATCTAACAGTACTGCTCAAAGGAGTTGATTGTTTCAAAGTATGCTGCGAAGCATTTCTACTTGGTACTTTGTACCCTGGGAGTGGCTGTGCTTTATATGCTTAATACTAGAGTTTCAAAAGTACCTATCTTAATTAATTAATCCATTTGATAGGCAAACAGTAACAGTGCTGACAGGCATTCTTCTAGGAGTTAGAGTAACAGTGGGATTTATAGAGTCACAACAGGGCATTATCCCCAAGGAGATGATGATATTCAGTGGGGACAGCATGAATCAGAGTTTCACAAATATTAAAATATGGGCGTTCCCAGGCTTCTGTCTTTGTCTTGCTGTACCCAATGCACTATATACCTCTTCTAGTATTATCCCTTAGAGTAGATATAATATTTAAATTTATTTTTATTGTATAGAATTTAGGATGTCTTGGATCTCTACCTTCGCTATCATCCTCCCTGCATTACTGTACAACTAATACTTACAGTATTATATGTTTGAAATTATTCAGAAACATTCTGACAAGTGCAGAAGACTTAGGAAAAAAATACCCCCATCATCTCTAAACTACTTTTTCAGGAGAATAATATCTATGTATATTACAAATGCTGAAAAATCATAGTATAAGCATTTGTCCTAAAATAATTATTAGTATCTGGTTCTAAATGGTGAATTTTGACTCCTACTCTAATGCACCCTGATTAAAGGAGTAAATCTCTTCAAGTCTCTTCATACATGTATATACAGTCAAAATCTACATAATCATTTATATATATATACACATATATACATATCTCAAACTTTAAAAATCAGTAATTTTGTCTGGCCTCATGCAGCTTTATCTGCAGCATATTAGGGTTGTGAAAGTGAAAGTCACTCAATCATGTCCAACTCTTTGTGACCCCATGGACTATACAGTCCATGGAATTCTCCAGGCCAGAATACTGGAATGGGTAGCCTTTCCCTTCTCCAGGGGATCTTCCCAACCCAGGAATCGAACTGGGGTCTCCTGCATTGCATTGTAGTTATACCTATTTTGAATTTCTCCAATTTTATTTTGACTTTTTTGTCACACTCAGTATTCTTAATCATGTTTGTATAAGGAGGGACTTAGAATTAGATTAACCTAGATTAACCCAGATTCAGGCCATATGATTTCTTAATTTGCAGAAATTGCTTGAAAAAACTTGCTTCCTTTCTTTTACCCTCATTTTCTTTGTCTATAGAATGAAAGTAATGCTAGTCTTTGCATTTCATGTAATCTAATCAAACACCATGTGTGGTAAGTGATGCTTTCCTTGCTACTGAGAAATAATATATGCTATCAATTAATTGTGACAGGTCATCAGCAGTAAAATACACTCTAAATTCAAAAATTTGTTTCTTAAAAATTACAAAATAACATTCCACATCTTTGTTAGTAATGAAATATATATATATATATACGTATATACACACATATATATAACATGATTCCTTTGATCCTTTGAATGTTAGTTTCTTATCTGATTCACCTTAAGACTCTTATTATAGTGGTTTTGATGATCAGATTAAATGTGGTGTACAAACATGATAAGATACTACAAATCCATTGCCGATTCTCTTGCTTGCTATTGCATTATATGATCAGAATCTATGAATATTTACTTGAGCACTACAATTAATTTGCCTTTGATTTTAGAGAAGTACCTAAATTTTCTTGACTTCATTAATTAGCAAAATGAAAACATAAGCTTATAAACATATTATTAAGTTTAAAATACAAAATTCATTCTGAAATATTTCCCAAATATGATATGTTAAGTTGTAATGGAAAAAATGCTCAAAGCAAATGAAATCTATCTGGCATTGTTAATTCAAAAAACATTTTTGCCTGTGTGAGTGCCACTGAATGAGGAATCCTCCCAGGAAAAAAAGACAAAAGCAAAGCTTGAAATCGCCTCTCATCCTTCATAGGTAAAATCTCCAGAGTGGTGGTTCGGGCTGATGGGAAATTTTTACTCCCTGTGCTGTATCTGTTCAGTTGATAAAAAGAGGACTTTGATCACAGAGACTGTCAATCCAGCTCTTTTTATGAAAAATTTGCTTAAAGTAAACAGTAAAAGTAGCAAAGCAGTTATTAAAATTCCACCCCAATTGGCTATGCTCCCAGTTCCAAAACCCAAAACATAATGCCCACTGATTATTCAGATTATGTTTAAGACTTTTTTGTGTGTTCTTAAAAAAAATCGCCACTATAAATAACCAATATAGTTGAGAAAATTACAAATCTTCCCTTTCAAATTCTAATCATGTTAGTTGAGTTAAAGTAAGATCCAGCAAAAATTCTTTCAATAACATTTCTATTGATACAAGCTCTAAGTACTAAATTCTGAGCTATATCCAGCCACTAGACTTTTGTGGATAATTATGAAATACTATACTTGAGTTTATATCCACTGACTGTCAATCATCTTAAAAGCACACTCATCTGTAAAATCCATATGTATATACATACATATATGTATATATAGTTGAGATATTAATCAATTCACTAAGGCTGTCTTTTCCCACTGCTAGTTACCTTCTGAACTATTTTCCTTTTTATATTTTAAAGACATGCCCACTGAAATTTTCAAACAAATTAGCCATATACAATGGAATAAAGCCTCCCTGTTTATTTGACAATCTTGTTAGATACAATTGCGTAACAAATACATTAAGTTTTCTCATTCTGCTTTCGGCTATTTAGGGAAGAAGGGAACTATAAAAGCTATGTTTCTTAGTATCTATTGGAGCTAAGGTTCTGAAAATAAATCGATTAATTCACTTATTTATTTCGCTAGTTTACTGAAGACAGGAAGAGTGGGAGTCCACCTTGCTGCTGGATCTTTAAGTAACACAGCCAGGAGAAATGAGTAGTTAAGGCATTCAGACTCAGCATTGCAGACTCTGAGACCATCCAGACGCAGAGCTGCTGCAGTCAATGCAGTAGCAGAGGGGCATTCTCACCTGTGAAGTGCAGCTCTATGACTCTGACCTCTTTTGTCTACACTTCTAGTGCTTTTAAGTCCCATATATTGATTTCCTTTCAAGGGAAATACCTAAAATGTTTTCTGTTTCTTCTATGAAATACTGACTGCAAACTTCTCAAAGGGAGTACATTTAATTCCAAAGCATTTTTCTAACATAAAGGGGAAATTAAAGATTGGTGATATGAAAGAATAAAAATCTAGAAAATTAACCGTATGTTTCAGAGGAATTAAAACTGATGTTTAACTCTAAAAAATATGGTTAAATGATGTTGCACAGTTCTTGACTTCAAAGTGAACATGTAACTTCAGGGGGAAAGAATTACACTATTGAATAATTTATATTCAGTTCAGTTCACATGCTCAGTCATGTATGATTCTTTGCAACCCCATGGACTGTAGCATGTCAGGCCTCTATGTCCATCACCAATTCCTGGTGCTTGCTAAAACTCATCCATTGAGTTAGTGATGCCATCCAACCATCTCATCCTCTATTGTCCCCTTGTCCTTCTGCCTTCAATCCCTCCCAGCATCAGGGTCTGTTCCAAAGAGTAAGCACTTCCCAACAGGTGGTCAAAGTATTGGACTTTCAGCTGTAGCATCTGTCCTTCCAATGAATATTCAGTACTGATTTCCTTTAGGATTGACTAGTTGGATCTCCTTGCATTCCAAGGAACTCTCGAGAGTCTTCTCCAACACCACATTTCAGAAGCATCAATTCTTTGGCACTCACCCTTCTTTAGAGTCCAACTCTCACATCCAAACATGACTCCTGGAAAAACCATAGCTTCGACTAGATGGACCTTTGTGGACAAAGTAATGTCTCTGCTTTTTAATATGATGTCTAAGTTGGTCATTGAGTGACTTCACTTTCACTTTTCACTTTCATGCATTGGAGAAGGAAATGGCAACCCACTCCAGTGTTCTTGCCTGGAGAATCCCAGGGACGGGAGAGCCTGGTGTGCTGCTGTCTATGGGGCCACACAGAGTCGGACACGACAGAAGCAACTTAGCAGCAGCAGCAGCAAGTTGGTCATAAGTTTTCTTCCAAGGAACAAGAGTCTTTTAAGTTCATATCTGCAGTAATTTTTGAGCCCAAGAAAATAGTCTGTCACTGTTTCCATTGTTTTCCCATCTATTTGAAATAAAGTGATGGGACTGGATGCTATGATCTTAGTTTTTTGAATGCTGAGTTTTAAGCCAACTTTTTCACTCTACTCTTTCACTCTCATCAATAAGCTCTTCAGGTCCTCTTCATTTTCTTCCATATGCGTGGTGTCATCTGAATATCTGAGGTTATTGATATTTCTCTTGGCAATTTTGATTCCAGCTTCTGCTCCATCTCAGCTGATAAAGAATCTGGCTCCAATGCAGGAGATCTGAGTTTGATCCTAGGTTGGGAAAATCCCCTGTAGGAGGGAAAGGCTATCCACTCCAGTATTCTGCCCTAGAGAATTCCATGGACTGTATAGCAAAGTGTCAGACATGACTGAATAACTTTCACACACACTGCTTCATTCAGTCCAGAATTTTCATGATATATTCAACATATAAGTTAAATAAACAGGGTTACAATATACAGCCTTGACATACTCCTTTCCCAGTGTTAAAATAATCTGTTGTTTCATGCTTGGTTTTAACTCTTTTTGTTTCTTGAATTCTATACAGATTTCTCAGGAAGCAGGTCAGGTGGTCTGGTATTCCCATCTCTTTAAGAATTTTCCACAGTATGTTGTGATCCACACAAAGGCTTTGGCATAGTCAATAAAGTAGAAGTAAATGTTTTTCTGGAACTCTCTTACTTTTTCTATGATCCAGTGGATATAGGCAGTTTGGTCTCCACTTCCTCTGCCTTTTCTAAATCCAACTTGAACGTTTGGAAGTTCAGAGCTTATGTACTTTCCAAAATCACTGCAGATGGTGATTTCAGACATGAAATTAAAAAGACACTTACTCCTTGGAAGGAAAGTTATGACCAACCTAGATAGCATATTCAAAAGCAGAGACATTACTTTGCCAACAAAGGTCCGTCTAGTCAAGGCGATGGCTTTTCCAGTGGTCATGTGTGGATGTGAGAGTTGAACTGTGAGGAAAACTGAGTGCCGAATTGATGCTTTTGAACTGTGGTGTTGGAGAAGACTCTTGAGAGTCCCTTGGACTGCAAGGAGATCCAAGCAGTCCATCCTAAAGGAGATCAGTCCTGGGTGTTCTTTGGAAGGAATGACGCTAAAGCTGAAACTCCTGTACTTTGGCCACCTCATGCGAAGGGTTGACTCTTTGGAAAAGGCTCTGATGCTGGGAGCAATTGCGGGCAGGAGGAGAAGGGGATGACAGAGGATGAGATGGCTGGATGGCATCACTGACTCGATGGACGTGTTTTAGTGAACTCCGGGAGATGGTGATGGACAGGGAGGCCTGGCGTGCTGCAATTCATGGGGTAGCAGAGTCAGACATGACTGAGTGACTGAACTGAAAGCCTGGCTTGGAGAATTTTGAGCATTACTTTGCTAGCGTGTGAGATAAGTGCAACTGTGTGGTAGTTTGAGCATTCTTTGGGATTAGAATAAAAACTGACCTTTTTCAGTCCTTTGATCACTGCTGAGCTTTCCACATTTGCTAGCATATTGAATGCAGTACTTTCACAGCATTATCTTTGAAGGTTTGAACTAGGTCAGCTGGAATTCCATCACCTGCACTAGCTTTGTTTATAGTGATGCTTCCTAAGGCCCACTTGACTTTACATTCCATATGTTTGACTCTAGGTGAGTGATCACACCATTGTGGTTATCTGAGTCATGAAGATCCTTTTTGTATAGTTACGGTTCTGTGTATTCTTGCCACCTCTTCTTTATATCTTTGCTTCTGTTCATCCATAGCATTTCTGTCCTTTATTGTGTCCCTCTTTGCATGAAATGTTCCCTTGATGTCTCTAATTTTCTTGAAGAGATCTCTAATGTTTACCATTCTTTTGTTTCCTGTATTTTTTTGCCTTGATCACTGACGAAGGCTTTCTTATCTCTCCTTGCTATTCTTTGGAACTCTGCATTCATAGGGATATATCTTTCCTTCTCTATGTCTTTAGCATCTCTTCTTTCCTCAGCTATTTATAAGATAACCATCTTGCCTTTTGCATTTCTTTTTCTTAGGAATGGTCTTAATCACTGCCTCCTGTACATTGTCATGAACCTCCATCCATAATTTTTCAGGCACTCTGGCTATCAAATCTAATTCCTTGAATCCATTTGTCACTTCTACTGTATAATCATAAGGGATTTGATTTAGGTCATGCCTTAATGTCTAATGGTTTTCCCAGCTTTATTGAATTTTAAGTATGAATATTGGAATAAGGAGTTCATGATCTGAGTCCCAATCAGCTACCAGTCTTCCTTTTGCTGACTTCACCATCTTCAGCTGCAAATGATATAATCAATCTGATTTTGGTATTGACTATCTGGTGACTTTCATCTGTGGAATTGCCTCTTGTATTGTTGGAAGAGGGTGTTTGCTATCACCAGTACGGTCTTTGGCGAAGCTCTGTTTGCTTTTGCCCTGGTTCATTTTTCACTCCAAGGTCAAATTTATCTGTTACTCCAGGTATCTCTTGACTTCCTACCCCATTATGAAAATGAAATCATTTTTGGTGTTAGTTATGGAAGGTCTTGTAGGTCTTCATATAACCATTCAACTTCAGTTTCTTTAGCATTACTTGTTGGGGCATAGGCTTGGATTACTGTGATATTGATTGGCTTGCCTTGGACAGGAACAGAGATCATTCTGTCGTTTTTGAGACTGCATCCAAGTACTATATTTCAGGTTCTTTTGTTGACTATGATGGCTACTCCATTTCTTCTATGGGATTCTTGCCCACAGTAGTAGATATAATGGACACCTAAATTAAATTCACCCATTTCAGTCCATTTTAGTTCACTGATTCCTAAAATGTTGATGTTCACTCTTGCCGTCTCTTGTTTGACCACTCCCAATTTACCTTGATTCATGGACCTAGCACTCCAGGTTCTCATGCAATATTATTCTTATAGAATCAGACTTTTCTTCCATCACAAGTCACATCCACAGCTGGATATTGTTTTATCTTTGGCTCCATCTCTTCATTCTTTTTGGAGTTATTTCTCCACTCTTATCCAGTAGCATATTGGGCACCTACCAACCTGGAGAGTTCATCTTTCATTTTCATATATTGTTGCCTTTTCCTACTGTTTATGGAGTTCTCAAGGCAAGAATACTGAAGTGGTTTGCCATTCCCTTCTCCAGTGGACCACATTTCATCAGAATTCTCAACCATGACCTGTCTATCTTGGGTGGCCTTTACTGGCATGGCTCATAGTTTGAGTGAATTTGACAAGGCTGTGGTCCATGTGATCAGTTTGGTTAGATTTCTGTGATTGTGTTTTTCATTCTATCTTCCCCCTGATGGGTAAGGATAAAAGGCTTATGGAAGCTTCCTGATGGGAGAGACTGACTGTTAGAGAAGCTGGCTCTTGTTCTGATGGGCAAGCCATGCTCAGTAAATCTTTAGTCCAGTTTTCTATTGATGAGTGGGCCTGTGCTCCCTCCCTGTTTTTTGACTTGAGACTTTAAACTTTCTTCAAAAGGACTTGTTCAGTGCCCCTGACCCCACAGCATGCCATTGTCAACCCACACTTCCACCAGAGACTACTGGACACTCATAGGCAAGTCTGGGTCAGTCTCTTGTGTGGTCACTGCTTCTTTCTCCTTGCTCCTGGTGCACACAAGGTTTTGTTTGTGCCCTCCAAGAGTCTGTCTCCCCAGTCCTGTGGAAGTTCCACAATCAAATCCCAGTGGCCTCCAAACTCACATTTCTTGGGGGTTCTCAGTCCCTTTGCCAGATCCCCAGGTTGGGAAATCTGTTGTGTGTCCTAGAACCTTCTTAACAGTGCAAGAATTTATTTGGTATAATTTTTGTGCAGTTTGTGGGTCATCCGCTCAGCAACTGTATGGTAGAGCTAATGGCGACCTCCTCCAAGAGGGCTTATGCCACACTATAAGACCCAGGTGTGCTGCAGCCAGAGCCCCTGTCCCCACAGCAGGCCACTGCTGACCCATGCCTCTGCAGGAGACACTCAAACACTCAAAGGGAGGTCTGGCTCAGTTTCTCTGGGGTCATTGGGTCCTGGTACACACACACAAAACCTTGTGTGCACTGGGACCCAGAAAACTTTGCAAACTTTATGGTTAAAATATGCAGCACAGCTCTTGACTTCAAAGTGAACATGCAACTTCAGAGGAAAAGAAGTTACATCAACCATTTAGATTAGATTTGCAAAAAACCCTGAGATCCAAGGAGTGATGTGATTTTCTCAATATTATACAGTTAGTGTCACAAGCATGAGTAAAAAATAGCTACTAATGTTTCTTAAGATTCACTGGGATCCTATAAAGATTCCCAACTTTTAGACTTTCAGCTCACCTCAGTTAAAAAAAAATAAGAAAAAGAATATGCAAAGAGAATGGAAATATTAATTCAGTAACATCTGAAAATATATTCATTAAATTTCTACTAGGTAAAAGGCAGTTTAACAGGTGCTTCATTAGGAAATAAGAAAAACTGAAAGCAAATGAATTACACAAGTAATTTTAAAACTTTGTCAAAAGAGTAATAGTTAAAACCCAAAGAGGAAGATAAAAAATGAAAAAAAAGGAAATAATTATAGAAATTAAAAACAAACAAGAAATAGAGACTAAAAACAAAATCAGTGATTGATTCTTTAAAAATAAACATCTATAGAGCTGAAAATTGCTATCAGAAGAAAAAGATGCAAAAATGAAATACATAAAAAATAATAAATAGGTATAAACGACAGAGGTTTAAAAGAATAAAAGTTTGTGTTGAATAAATATTGACAATGCTTACTTTGCACAATAGTGCAGGGTTATAAAAATGACTGCAAGCTGAAACCATACGAAGTAATTTTAGTAATCAATGGAGAAATTTACAATAGTCCTATGACATTTCAAAGTACTGTCAAAAGTTTAAAAGTCTCTTATGGTCAATTATAAATATACAGAAAAATATACAAATAGAACAGTTAATATATTTTCATACATTGTAATTTCAAATAGTATAAACGTTGAGAAAACTCCTTTGGGAAAAGTTATGCAAAGAATTCTGATTATTGTTAACTTTCTAATTCTCATTGCAAAACCTATAATATGAGAAACTATTTTTTCTATGCTTTGGCAAATTTTCATGCTCATTTGTAAGTTTGGATCAGCTTCCAACACTTTACCCTTTTCATTTTCTATATTGTGAACTATCTCTGAGTTTCTTTAGTATGAAGCTTTCTATGGTGTCTCTTCTAAAACATCTTACCCTTTAGCCATAATCATTTTTCTCTTTTATGGAAGAAATTTATTTCTGATTAACTTCTTCTTTCTGCATATCTAGTTTCTGGAATGGTGGCAGTGTCAATATTTCCATTATCAAACTATTACTTTTATAACAACTCCATTTACATTCCATTCAGATTTAAGTTTTAACATTTATCATTTTCCATGCTTCTGCTGCACTTCTTTTTTGGCCAACTTCCTCTTTTGATTATCCATTGTGTAAAATGCCATTTGGGTTTATTCCTGGGAACCACGGAGTTCACACAACTACCTCCTTTATTGTCTGTTTCAGAAATGAATAAATGTATAATCACCAATCACTGACAGATTTGAAAGGAAATGAAGGTTGTTCACTAATGATGATAGACACTATTATTTATGTAGTAGTATGTGAATTAAAGAGCTAGCAGCATAGTTCATTCTTTATATCACTATTCAGAGTTAATAAACCATAGTAACTGAAATTTGAACCATGTTGCTGGGGGCACTAGTATTACTAAGCCCTGATAAGTGAAATTTGTGAGTGTCAGAAGCATGCAAAATGAGGACTCCCTGTATGTATTAGTCAACTTGAAAACTGGGGAAAAGTAAAAAGATTTCTGAAAAATAAATAAATAAGGCATAAAATTAGCACATGAAATAATAGAAAATTTGTCTAAACAAGTAGGTATTAAAGAGTAAAACAGCATGGGCCCAGATGTTTCTACAGTTGCATAAGACACCTGCTTTCATATGGCAGCCAAAAGTACAACAAAACAAAAATCATAGTTTTCTGTGGAACTAGCAAAGAAACATTGAATCAGAAATTCTGATTAACTAAATTTAAAAAAAGAAGCAAAACAAAAAACACATAGGTCTTCAGAGAATGACAGTGCTCTCCTACCCATACCTAATCTGGATATGGACTGGTCTTGGATACACAGAGAGATATTTCAGATTATAAGAGACAAAGGATTGGGTTTTTTGTTTTGCCTAAATTAAGAAGCAAATTCTGAAACTGAATAGAATAAAAAGAATTAAACTGGCTCAGTCAGTAAAGAGTCTGCCTGCAATGCGGGAGACCTGGGTTCAATCTCTGGATCGGGAAGATCCCCTGGAGAAGAAAATGGCAAATGCTCCAGTATTCTTGCCTGGAGAATTCCATGGACAGAGGAGCCTGGAGGGCTACAGTCCATGGGGTCACAAACAGTCAGACACAACTGAGTGACTAACACCACACACACACACGTTAGCCAACAAAGCTTTGAAGAAGAAGAAAAATAGTGAAGGAACTATATCACCACATTCAAGACTTATTTTCTTTCAACTTACAGTTATCAAAACAGTGGGTTTTTATTTGTTGTTGTTGTTTGTTTTGGTAAACATAGATGTACTTAACAGTGAACCAAGTGATCTAAAAGTGAATGTTAGTCACTCTGTTGTGTCCGACTCTTTGAGATTCCATGGACTGTAGCCCTCCAGGCTCCTCTGTCCATGGAACTATTCAGGCAAGAATACTGGAGTGGGTTGTCATTTCCTCCTACAGGGCATCTTCATGATCCAAGGATCAAATCTGGGTCTCCTGCATTGCAGGCATATTCTTTAGCATCTGAGTCAAAGTCTGAATAGAAACCCACAGTTATGTGATCAGTTCATTTTCAAAAATGTTACCAAGGCAATTCAATAGTGAAAGAATAAAATTAAAACACATTGTGCTGGAAAACTTGAATAGCCATAAGCTAAGTAGTAAATCTTTTCCTAATACCAAATTCAAAGTTAAGTTGAAATAAATGAGAAATAAATAACAAAATAAAATGCTAAAATTTCTATATGTTAGGCAGGAGAATATCATAGTGATTTTGAGTCTGGAAAATGTTTCTTAATTACTTCTCAAAAAAAAAAAAGACAAGAAAAATTAACAAATTTGACTTCATAAAAATAAAACCTTGTTCCTCAAAATACACTGCTAAGATAATGAAAAATGAAATAATGAATGATGTTAAATGATAATGGACAGTCAATATAATATTCTCAGAACATATATCCAACAAAGACTTGTAAGTAGCTTGTGGAGGAATTTTTCACTCAGTTATAAGAAGACAAACAGATCCATTGTTAAACAATGTGCAGAATTTTTAAAAAGCAGTACATTTGAATGAACACTTTGTTAAAGAAGACATTTGGATTTTTTTTTTAAGTTCAAGATGTTAATTAATGTTATTAGACACTAAGGAAATTGAAATTAAATTGATAATGCAATCCGACTACCTAAACTAACATAAAACAAAGAGATAAAATTTAAAATCTTTACCAAGTGTGGCATGTTAGGGGAGGATTTGGAGCATTCAGAGCTCACATACAGTGCTTATAGGATTTTAATACAGTATAACCATTTGGAAAAATAGTTTGAAAGAGTCTTAAAAATTTAAGCATATATCTAACATATAACCCAGTTGTTTTATTTCAAAGTAATCATTGAACAAAAGTAGACATTTGTACACATGCAAGTTAATTCTATTAACAAAAACTGGAAATAACTCTAATGACCACCAATAGTTGAATGGATCAACAAAGGGGGATGTTCATACAACTGACTACTGGTACCAATGAAAGAAATAAGCTTCAGATGTATTCAACAATATGTGTTTATTTCAAAGGAATTAAACTGAGTGAAAGTCATCAAGAAAAAAATGAGTTCATGCTGTGTGGTTCAGTTTAAATAAAATTGTAAAAATTGCAAACTAATCTACTATGATAGAAAGGAGATGGATGCCTAGAAATGAGAGAATAACAAAGGAAATCATTAATTACAGTGGCACACAAGGAAGCTTTGGGGTTGATAGATATGTTCATTCAGTTGTATATTTTAACAGACGCAGTTTGTCATATGTCAACAATACTGAAACCAAGCGTAGGCATCACTTAGATCCACTAATCTATAAATTACTTAATAAAGAACTATAACCTGCTCTAACTGATCAAGTTTGTAAAAATTTGCATATCTTCCAAGCTTCATGCAGCGTATACAATAAGATGCTTGCCTCAGTCTTTTTTCAGGATCTTGAGTCCGGTTCAATCCCAGACCAATTAAGATTGGTTGGGACCACCCATACTCCAACTGGGCATACATGCGTGTCTGATCTTTTGATGTCAGAGGGCCAAAACTACCCGCTCAGAGCATGCTGCTTCCACCGTTTTCTGACTATGCCCCATAAAGAAGACTGTAGCTTAGTTGAACTTTCATAGAAAGATGACTACCTCACCTTTTTATTATCTCATATTACCTTTCCCCATGACCCCCATGCCTCAGTTTTATCCCACAAATACCCCAAGCCCTTTAACTTTCAGAGGTCTATTTGAGATTTGTTCTTCCGCTCTCAATTGGCTGTCTCGAGAACAATGCTTTCTCTGCTGAAGATCCTGCCAATCCAGCATTTGGGTTGCTGGTTTGGTTATAAACATCCTCCATACAGCTGTTTAAAATATAGACTTAGCTTGTAAAAGAAGAAGCAGAATGAGTCCTGTAACAGTGTAGTATCCATAAAAATAAAAATCAATTTCAAAATAGCAATACATAATTTCCAATGATACAAGAAAGACTGATACACGAATGGCACATTGAAATGATTGCTCATAAGAAGGAGAATGGAAGAACTGATGCTGAAGCTGAAGCTCCAATACTTTGGCCACCTGATGCAAAGAGCTGACTCTTTGAAAACGACCCCGATGCTGGGAAAGATTGAAAGTAAGAGGAGAAGGTGACGACAGAGGATGAAATGGTTGAATGGCATCATAGACTCAATGGACATGAGCTTGAGGAAACTCTATAGTGATGGACAGGGAAGCCTGGCGTGCTGCAGTCCATGGGGTAGCAAAAAGTCGGACACGACTGAGCGACTGAACCGAACTGAACTAAAGAAGGAGAATGATGTAAAAAGCTTAGATTAGTAAGTATACAGCAGTAAATATACATAGATTAATGTAAAGTTATTTTATAGACTAGTATAATACTTTTAATAATGTTAAAAGTATTTTTTCTCTACTCAAGGTCCAAATTGGAAACAATTACAATGGCGTTTATCCCAAGTGCTTGCTAAGTCGCTTTGGTCATGTCTGACCCTTTGCAACTCTATGGACTGTAGCTCGCCAGGCTCCTCTGTCCTTGGGGTTGTCCAGTCAAGAATACTGGAGTGGATTGCCATGCCCTCCTCCAGGGGGTCTTCCTGACCCAGGGATCAAACTAGCATCTCTTATGTCTCCTGCCTTGGTGGGCAGGTTCTTTACCACTAGCACCACTTGGGACTCATAAGTAAATTTTCTTAAATCTAAAATGTCTCTTCTCTTCAAATGTTAAAGGAAGTAATTATGCTGACGAGCTTTGAAGCATTACCAAGTTTATTTAAATTTCATTCAACAGATATTTATTAAATGTTCAGTAAATCTTCAGTAATGGACACCATGCTGGGTCAGCAGTGACTGAAATCACTCTGGTTTTTGTTCATACTGAGATTTTATTTGATGGCAAAAAATGCATTCTTTCCTGTTTCAGGGCCTTTCTCACTCCTTTCTTTTCTGCCTGGAGTTGCATTTCTTCTGCTTTTTGCACAGATCTAATAATAGAAATCTTTATTGTTGTCATTTAATTATCATTTCCTCAAAGAAAGTGATCCTGAGGGCCCAACCTAAAGAACATATGCTACACTACCACTTCTCCTTGCTCTTGTCTCTAGTATTGCACCTCATTTGCTTCTTTACCTGCTTGTCTTCTTAATTAATTGCAAATTCCACAGGGGAATTTCAAACTTGCTAATATACAGTGCCCAGTGCCTTAGACTGGCACATAGCCTGCTCACAATACATTTTTAAAATAAGTGCATAAAATATACATAAACACATAAAATTAATTACATATTGATAAATTAATCATAAGAAAAATAATTAATTGTGGTCTTGAACAATGTTAGAGAAGATGTTACTGTAAGCTTGTCAAAGGAAATGTTTGTAGAGGCATAAATTCACTTTCAAAACAGATTAATCTCTGACCAAAATGTACATTATTCTAAATTCAAGGTTAAATTCAGGAGGAAAAAAAATCTATAAAATGTTGAAAAGCATACATTGAGAAAATCCAAAGAGTGCCATCATAGACATGACATCAAATATTATATAATAGACCAAAACCACACTTCTGACAGGTGAGAATAAAACTCTTAAATGAGAAAATGCTTATACAGAATGCAGAAACTCTCCCACACAAATATTTTGATATTCTTGTTACTTTGAGATTCCTAGAATTTTAAATGTGCAACCACATGCCAAGTACTTCACAGATTAAATATGTATTAGTTTAGAGATATTTATAATTAAACTCTGAAATATCAATCTGTAGACTGAACAAAATGATGCCTCTGTGGACACATTTCCATTAAGTGTCTCTAAATGCCTATTCGTTTGGTTCCTGCACAAATGTAATAGAAAAAGAATTCTAATTTTCACATACAGTGATTGTAACCACTAAGACTGTGAATTTTACATTTATGCATTTTTGTTGCACTATAGCAATAACCTAACTGTGAAAGTCATTTCACTTTTGAAAAGAGCATAACCAATTCTTTAGTAAGCTTAATGTTAGAGAAATCTATTACACTCACTTTATAAGTAGCTATTAAACATACATGCACATGCTTCCATGTACATATACTAAAAACAATAGATCTATTTGTAAATCAGAAATAGTAAAAACCCTAAAAACTGAAAATGTGTGTGTATACACACACACAAATGCATACATCTCCATTCACACATAAAATCAGCTTTTGGTCAGTAGGAAATTCTCTTTCTTTAGAAAATAATTAAAAATGAAGATTCAAGACTGGTGGGAAAAAAATGATTTTTTGAAAACCAAAAATCAAATAACAAAAAATAAACTTGCTGTGCATGGTGTGTTTGCTTTCCTCCTTAAAACAATCAAGCCAAACTGGAACACTATCAGATAAATATAATTTACAATTTCAATTCAATATATATGTGTCAATACTGTCATGAGTCTTAATTATCATTTAAATGTATAGAATATTTAATACTTGCTGCTGCTGCTGCTGTTGCTGAGTCACTTCAGTTGTGTCTGACCCTGTGCAAGCACATAGACAGCAGCCCACCAGGCTCCTCTGTCCCTGGAATTCTCCGGGCAAGAATACTGGAGTGGATCGCTATTTCCTTCTCCAATACATGCATGCATGCTAAGTTGCTTCAGTTGTGTCCAGCTCTGTGCGACTCCATGGACAGCAGCTCACCAGGCTCCTCTGTCCACAGGATTCTCCAGGCAAGAATACTGGAGTGGGTTGCCATTTCCTTCTCCTAACACTTGCTAAGAAACAATTAATTTATTAAGAACAATTAAAAATAAACCTCTAACTCAATTAGTCTTGAATTGGCTTTACTTCAGGAAGATAAGTGACATAATCATGAAAATTTTGGAAGAATAAAATACATAGGTGCATATTTTTGATCAAGTCTTTATTTCTAAATTATTCATTTTGCAGCAAAAATCACAGTGTTCTGTATGGCTTAAAGGCATGCATATTTATTTATCCTGTGTAGCTGCCACATTTTAATTGAGACATATGGGAAGTTTCTGATTGGGCACTTAATAGTCCTAACAGCTTGCTATTCTTGAGAAATTCAATTACAGTAAATATAGCAGTGTTAGTAGCCTAGTGCTGGTACTACCTAAATGGCTGGCACAGAGATACTGCATTTTAAAAAATGAATACTTAATGATTTTAACTTTATGAAGGTGAAAAGATGTAATTCAACAGTGGCAATTTGCATTATAATAAATGCTGTTCTTAGAGGTGGGTGAGTTGGAGTAGAAACTGGATAGTTTTATATTAATTTCAATGTAAAACACATGACTCTAATGGCTTTTAAAGTAAAATGTTGCCTACATTTTTTTCGGATTTCCAAAATGTACTTTGAAAGGTTTGGCCTAATAACAAGGACGTAGAGCAAAAATATCCATATTCAAGCATTCAGGAAACAACCAATTTATTTTATATCTAAAACTGTAGGCAGAAATTGCTGGCTTAGTATGTATAGAACAAGAATTTTAACTTGCTCTATGTAAGAAGTTTAGCCCTTGCTGGGGAATTATAATTAGATGTAGGTCTCAAAATAAAAGCAAATCAATAAATAAGAAGGATGTCAATAAATAAAGTATACATATAATGACAATGTGGGTTTTTTCATACTTATCTTGCTGAGGAAATTTGATATGAAATAAATCATGATTTCATACCTCAAAGACAATGCTGTGTGGCATAAACTTTACACAATTTGGAATATATCTGCACATATCTCACCTATTTCCCTAGGTTGAGAGTTCCCTGAATATAGGAACTGTGCTTTACTTATGGTTATATCCCCAGCATTTTAGGATGTTTTGTATCTAGGCATTGGGGGTCCCCTTGTGGCTCAGCACTAAAGAATCCACCTACATTTCAGGAGATGCCAGTTCAATCCCAGGGTTGGGAAGATTCTGTAGAGGAGGAATAGCAATGCACTCCAATATTTTTGCTTGGGGAATCCCATGGACAAAGGAGCATGGCAAGCTACAATCCATAGACTGGTAAAAGTGTTGGACGTGACTTAGTGTCTAGATAACAATAATAACAACATCTAGGCATTAGGACAGAGAAGGCAATGGCACCAGTACTCTTGCCTGGAAAATCCATGGACGAAGGAGCCTAGTAGGCTGCAGTCCATGGGGTCGCTAAGAGTCAGATACGACTGAGCGACTTCACTTTCACTTTTTACTTTCATGCATTGGAGAAGGAAATGGCAACCTACTCCAGTGTTCTTGCCTGGGGAATCCCAGGGATGGGGAAGCCTGGTGGGCTGCCGTCTATGGGGTCGCACAGAGTTGGACACGACTGAAGCGACTTAGCAGCAGCAGCAGTAGCAGCAGGCATTAGAAGGTATTGAAAACATCCTTACCTTAAAGGCCTATGCAGTTTGGGTACTATGATTTTGAATAAGCTCTCTAGTATTAAATATTCACTATCTATGTAAGTATCTAGAGTATTTGGCTGGGGCGGAGGGTATTGATGAGCATTGTTGAACATCCATCATATATTGTTGTTGCATTATTGCTTCGATTCACTCATGTAGCCAACATTCATTCATTGGATGGACATTAAACGAGATTTTTGGGGAAGCAGAAATTTACAAAACCATGACTAAAATTTAGGTGTTTTGTTTTGGTGAAACAATCAGACAATAAACTATGTGTCTGCGATAATCAGTGCTGTGATTATAAGTAAAGTGGGATGAATGATAATAGACTGGGGATGCTTGTTTAAGAAAAAGTGTTGTAGAAAGCCTTTCTGCTGAAATGTCATTTGAGCAGAGACTTGAATGAAGTGAAGAAGCAAACACCTACATGGATATTTTGTTCAAAGTCATTCCAAGTAGAGAAAACATTAGATACAAGTGTTCTTGAGTGAGAATGTGTTTGATTTGTTATGGGGAAACTCAAGAAGACAAAACAGGATGGTGCCGAGTGAACAATGGGAAGAAATTTTGGAAATAAAATCACAGGTGGCCATGTCAATCTATAGTAAAAATATAATTTTAGCCTTATTTTAGTGTCAGTCTTGTATTTTTCTCTGAAATTGGACTTATCATAGAGTGAAATACTTGAATTCTTGAGTCAAAATAGTCTATCCGCTCTCCTATTTCAAAACACTGTAGCAAAAAAACTACTAAACAAGAGACGAGTCATTAAATATGAATTTTGTAAGACAGACAAGGTTTTTGTACAAGATTCTATTGAAAAGCACAATTATACTTGATCCAGTTAGATAAAGAAAGTTATTCATGTAAAACAAACAAATAAAAAAGGCAAGAAAAGAAAATTCTAATGATAAAATGTAATCATAAAGAGCAGAAGACACAAAGGTAAATGGACAAGTTAGGAAAAAGGGAAATGCTTAAACATATTACTAAACAAAAAACAATTTGAAAATTTTAGTGAGAAAATAAACACCAGTGCTAAATGTGGAAAATTCTGACAGAGATGGGAATACCAGACCACCTGATCTGCCTCTTGAGAAATTTGTATGCAGGTCAGGAAGCAACAGTTAGAACTGCACATGGAACAACAGACTGGTTCCAAATAGGAAAAGGAGTACGTCAAGGCTGTATATCGTCACCCTGCTTATTTAACTTCTATGCAGAGTACATCATGAAAAACGCTGGACTGGAAGAAACACAAGCTGGAATCAAGATTGCCGGGAGAAATATCAATAACCTCAGATATGCAGATGACACCACCCTTATGGCAGAAAGTGAAGAGGAACTCAAAAGCCTCTTGATGAAAGAGGAGAGTGAAAAAGTTGGCTTAAAGTTCAACATTCTGAAAACGAAGATCATGGCATCCGGTCCCATCACTTCATGGGAAATAGATGGGGAAACAGTGGAAACAGTATCAGACTTTATTTTTCTGGGCTCCAAAATCACTGCAGATGGTGACTACAGCCATGAAATTAAAAGACGCTTACTCCTTGGAAGGAAAGTTTTGACCAACCTAGATAGCATATTCAAAAGCAGAGACAGTACTTTGCCAACAAAGGTTCCTCTAGTCAAGGCTATGGTTTTTCCTGTGGTCATGTTTGGATGTGAGAGTTGGAGTGTGAAGAAGGCTAAGCACCGAAGAATTGATGCTTTTGAACTGTGGTGTTGGAGAAGACTCTTGAGAGTCCCTTGGACTGCAAGGAGATTCAACCAGGCCATTCTGAAGGAGATCAGCCCTGGGATTTCTTTGGAAGGAATGATGCTAAAGCTGAAACTCCAGTACTTTGGCCACCTCATGTGAAGAGTTGACTCATTGGAAAAGACTCTGATACTGGGAGGGATTGGGGGCAGGAGGAGAAGAGGACGACAGAGGATGAGATGGCTGGATGGCATCACTGACTCAATGGACATGAGTCCAGGTGAACTCCGGGAGTTGGTGATGGACAGGGAGGCCTGGCGTGCTGCAATTCATGGGGTCACAAAGAGTTGGACACAACTGAGCGACTGATCTGATATATATATATATATATGTATATATATATATATATATATAGTTTTAAAACAGTTTAAGAGGATAAGAAAAATGTTTTCTATTTGGAAATTTCATTCTAGTGTTGGAGATGCACAATTTAAAATGTGTTAAATATGGTGATTTTAGAGCATCAAGAAATAAGCCTTTAATATGTTGTTGAGCTATACCTTTAGATTCACTTGTTGCAGTGATTTAGTTACCTTAATTGAGTAGAACACAGGATCGTGAAATAGGAAAAATCAAAAGAAAAACATCAAAAAGAAAGAATATAAAAAGGAAGATCAAACCAAAGATTAAACAATGTATTTTTTATAAATGTAAATGGAATAAAGTTATCTATTGCCAGGAAAAAAAAAATATCCATTCTCAGACGTGATATAACAAAATAATTAAATTAAAACATAAAAAAGACAGCAAAATGAAAACAAAAAGAAAGCATGGACAGTGATACATGAAAGATAAAATTAACTCAATTTATGAATTAAGTCGGAGAAGGCAATGGCACCCCACTCCAGTACTCTTGCCTGGAAAATCCCATGGATGGAGGAGCCTGGAAGACTGC
This sequence comes from Bos indicus, assembly GCF_029378745.1. Lineage (NCBI taxonomy): Eukaryota > Metazoa > Chordata > Mammalia > Artiodactyla > Bovidae > Bos > Bos indicus. Next base: position 8,286,900 of record NC_091771.1, read on the forward strand.
AGTCCATGGGGCCGCTGAGGGTCAGATACGACTGAGCAACTTCACTTTCACTTTTCACTTTCATGCATTGGAGAAAAAACGGCAACCCACTCCAGTGTTCTTGCCTGGAGAATCCCAGGGACGGGGGAGCCTGGTGGACTGCCGTCTATGGGGTCCCACAGAGTCGGACACGACTGAAATTACTTAGCAGCAGCATGAATTAAGTAAAGTGTATTATGTATTATACAGAGATAAACACTAAGGAGAAACAGTTTATAAAACTGAAATCCATTCTATTTCAGAAGTGTGAATCAGCCAAGGGTTTTGTATTTTTTAGTATAAAATCATTGATACTATTTGATACTTTTAACAAAGTTCAGGTATTTGTTGAAAAATACAATTGAATTGCTTGTATATTTAGGATATTAACACCTTATCAGTAAAAAAAATTTTAAAAATGAGAAGACATAAATGGACGTTTTTTTCCAGAGAAGACACACAAATGGTCAACAGACACAAGAAAAGATGTTCCATGTCACTAACGACTAAAGAAATGCAAACCAAAACCCAATGAGATATCACCTCACACCTGCCCAAATGTCTGTCACCCAAGTGTCTACAAGTAAATTCTAGAGAAGGTGTGGAGAAAAGGGAACCCTCATACACTGTTCATGGGAATGTAAATTTGTATAGCCACAGTGGAAAACCTTAAGCATGTTTCTTAAAAGAGTAAAAAGCTACCAAGTGATCCAGCAATCAGACTTCTGGGAATATATTTGTAAGAGATAAAAACTCTAACTTGAAAAAATACATGCACCCCAATAATGATAGCAACACTGTTTACAATAGCCACAACATAGAAACAATCCAAATGTCATTTAACAGATGATCGGTTTAAGAAGATGTGAAATATTTATATATGATAGAATATTATTAAGCCACAAATATATATATATATATATATATATATATATATATAGAATGGAGCCAGAGAATACTATGCTCAATGATATAAATCAGAGAAAGACAAATACTACATGACATTATTTATATGTATCATCTAAAAAGTAATGCAAGTTAATATATATACAAAATGTAAACAGATTCATAGACATAGAAAACGGCCTTACATTTACCAAAACAGAGATGGAGGGCTGCAGAAATAAATTAGGAGTATGGATTAACTGTTACAAACTATTATATAGAAGATAGATAAACAACAAGGATTTACTGTATATCACAGGGAATTATATCCACTATTTTGCAATAGCCTATAATGGACTATAACCTGTGAAAAAATAATAATAATAATTTTAAAAATCCATTGTGATGTACCCTGAGATTAACACAATGTTGTAAATCAACTATATTTCAATTAAAAGTAGAAATAGATTTAAAATAAATAAAAAACAAATTTGAAGTTTCACTTCAGAAACTCTCACTAAAGCACCATCAATATGTCATCACAAATAATAAAACATACTTAAACAAATTTAAGAAAATACTTTATTCATGTAAAAAATTTATGCAATAAAAATTTGAGCATTTTTATATTCTCTTATTGCAATGAAATAAAGTAGGAATGAAATATTTAAATATAAAATTATAGTAAGTATTATAGCTAGCAGTTCATTAAAAAGATAAACAGAAAACATTTAATGATTTAAAATACTTATGAATAAATAAAGCAATTGACACTCCAATAGAAAATATGTATATGACAGTAATAAGGGATATATACAGACTGAAAGTGAAGGGCTTGAAAAAGATATTTAATGCAAATGGAGACCAAAAGATAGCAGGAGTAGCAACACTGATAGAAGATAAAATAAAATTTGAAATAAAGACCATGAAAAGAGACAAAGAAGGACACTACATAATGATCAAAGGATCAATACAAGAAGAATATATGACAATTATAAATATATATGCACCCAACATAGCATCTTGATATGTAAGACAAATGCTAACAAGTATGAAAAGGGAAATTAACGGTAACACAATTACAGTGGGAGACTTTAATATCCCACTCACACCTATGGATAGATCAACCAAACAGAAAATTAGCCAGGAGACATAAGCTTTAAATGATACAATTGTCAGGTTAGACCTAAATGTTATCTGTAAGGCATGTCACCCAAAAACAATGAAGTTCACCTTTTTCTCAAGTGCACACAGAACATGCTCCAGGATAGACCACATCATGGGCCATAAATCTAGCATTGGTAAATTCAAAAAAAACGTTTAAATTTTCAAGCGTATTTTCTGATCGCAATGCGGTAAGATTAGATGTCAACTACAGGGGGAAAAAAAAGAACTATTAACAATACAAACATAAGGAAATCAAAATATTCATAGAAACAAATGAAAATGAAAACACAGCCACCCAAAACCTATAGGGTTCAGTAAAAGCAGTGCTAAGAGGAAGATTCATAGCAATACAAGCTTACCTCCAAAAAACAGGAGAAACATCAAATAAATAACCTAACTTTACATCTAAAGCAACTAGGAAAAGAAGAAATGAGAACCTCAAAGTTAGTAGAAGGAAAGAAATCATAAAAGTCAGAGAAGAAATAAATGAAAAAGAAACAAAGGAGACTATAACATAAATTAACAAAATCAAAAGCATTTTCTTTGAGAAGATAAATAATATAGACAGACCATTAGCCAGACTCATCAAGAAAGAAAGAAAGAAGAATCAAATCAACAAAATTAAAAATGAAAATGGAGAAATCACAACAGGCAACACAGAAATACAGATGATCATAAAATACTACTATCAGCAACTATATGTCAATAAAATTTACAACTTGGGAAAAATGAACAAATTCTTAGAAAAGTATAACCTTCCAAAACTGAACCAGGAAGAAATAGAAAATCTAAACAGACCCATCACAAGCACAGAAACTGAAACTGTAATAAAAAATCCTCCAACAAACAAAAGTGCAGCCTTCATTGGTGAATTCTACCAAAAATTTAGAGAAGAGTTAACAGCCATCCTACTCAAAGTTTTCCAGAAAATTGCAGAGGAAGGTAAACACCAAAACTCATTCTATGAGGCCACCATCACCCTAATACTAAACCAGACAAAGATGCCACACACACACACACACACACACACACACACACACACACACACACACAAGAAAACTACAGTATCACTGATGAACATAGATGCAAAAGTCCTCAACAAAATTCTAGCAAACAGAATCCAACAACATATTAAAAGATCATATATCATGATCAGATGGGCTTTTATCTTGTGATATACCATATTAACAAAGTGAAAGTGAAGTCGTTCAGTCATGTCCCACTCTTTGTGACCCCATGGACTGTAGCCTACCATGCTCCTCCATCCATGGGATTTTCCAGGCAAGAGTACTGGAGTGGGGTGCCATTTCCTTCTCCAGAGGATCTTCCTGACCCAGGGATTGAACCTGGGTTTCCCGCATTGTAGGCAGATGCTTTACCATCTAAGGCACCAGGGATACTGAAATATAAAAACCATTTGATTATCTCAATAGATGCAGAGAAAGACTTTGACAAAATTCAACATCCATTTATGATAAAAAAAAAAAAAAACTCTCCAGAAAACAGGGATAGAAGGAACATACCTCAACATAATAAAAGCCATCTAGGACAAACCCCCTGAAGAAGGAAATGGCAACCCACTCCAGCAAACATCCTCAATGGCAAAAAATTGAAAGCATTTCCTGTAAAGTCAGGAATAAAACAAGGGTGCTCACTCTCACCACTACTATTCAACATAGTTTTGGAGTCCTAACCATAGCAATCAGAGAAGAAAAAGAAATAAAAGGAATGCAAATTGGAAAAGAGGTAAAACTCTCACTGTTTACAGATGGCATCATCCTCTACATAGAAAACCCTAAAGACACCAGAAAATTAGTAGAGCTAATCAATGAATATAGTAAAGTTTCAGGATGTAAAATTAATACACAGAAATCCCTTGCATTCCACTAACAATGAGAAAACATAAAGATAAATTAAGGATAAAATCCCATTCACCATTGCAACAAAAAGAATAAAATACTTAGGAATAAATTTATCTAAAGAAACAAAAGACCTATATATAGAAAACTGTAAAACACTGATGAAAGAAACCAAAGATGGCACAAATAGATGGAGAAATATACCATGTTCAATGATCGGAAGAATCAATATAGTGAAAATGAGTACACTACCCGAAGCAATCTGTAGATTCAATGCAATCTCTATCAAACTACCAATGGTACTTTTTACAGAACTAGAACAAATAATTTCACAATATGTATGGAAATACAACAAAACAGGAATAGCCAAAGCAATCTTGAGAAAGAAGAATGGAACTACCGGAATCAACCTGCCTGACTTCAGACTATAGTACAAAGCTATAGTCACCAAGACAATATGGTACTGGCACAAAGACAGAAATGTAAATAAATGGAAAAAAATAGAAGGTCCAGAGATGAATCCACACATCTATGGACACCTTATCTTTGACAAAGGAGGCAACAATATACAATGGAGACAAGGCAGCCTCTTCAATAAGTGGTGCTGGAAAAATTAGTCAACTATGTGTAAAAGAATGAAACTAGAACACTTTCTAACACAAAAATAACCTCAATATCGATTAAAGATTTAAATTTAAGACCAGAAACTATGAAACTCCTAGAGGAAACCTAGGAGTTTCCTCTAGACATAACCTAGAACCCTCTCTGACATATATCATGGCAAGATCCTCTATGACTCTCCTCCCAGTGTAATGAAAATAAAAGTAAAAATAAACAAATGGGACCTAATTAAGCTTAAAAGCTTTTTCACAACGAAGGAAACTACAAGCAAGGTGAAAAGGCAGCCTTCAGAATGGGAGAAGATATTAACAACTGAAACAACTGACACAGAATTACCTCCCAAATATGCAGGCAGCTCATGCTATTCAATACTAGAAAAATAAATGACCCAATCAAAAAATGGGCCAAAGCACTAGACAAACGTTTCTCCAAAGAAGACATACAGACAGCTAATGAACACATGAAAAGATGCTCAACGTCATTCATTATGAGACAAATAAATATCAAAACCACTATGAGGTACCATCTCACACCAGTCAGAACGGCTGCCATCAAAAAGTCTACAAACAATAAATGCTGGAGAGGGTGTGGAGAAAAGGGAACCCTCTTATACTGTCAGTGGGAATGCAAACTGGTACAGCCGCTATGGAGAACAGTGTGGAGCTTCCTTAAAAACCTGGAAATACAACTTCCATACAACCCAGCAATCCCACTGCTGGGCATACACACTGGAGAAACCAGAATTTAAAGAGACACATATACCTCAATGTTCATTGCAGCACTGTTTACAATAGCCAGGACATGGAAGCAACCTAGATGTCCGTTGGCAGATGAATGGATAAGTTGTGATACATATACACAATGGAATATTACTCAACTATAAAAAAGAACACATTTGAGTCAGTTCTAATGAGGTGGATGAAGCTGTAGCCTATTATACAGAGTGAAGTAAGTCAGAAAGAAAAACACCAATACAGTATATTAACACATATATATGGAATTTAGAAAGATGGTAACGATGACCATATACGCAAGACAGCAAAAGAGACACAGATATAAAGAACAGACATTTGGACTCTGTGGAAGAAGCCAAGGGCCAGATGATTTGACAGAATAGCTTTGAAACAAATATATTACTGTATGTGAAACAGATGACCAGTACAAGTTTTATGCACGAGGCAGGGCACTCAAAGCCGGTGCACTGGATCTACTCAGAGGGATGGGATGGGGAAGGGGGTGGGAGGGAGGGGTTTTCAGTACTCAGGGACATATGCACACCTGTGGCTGATTCATGTCAATGTGTGGCAAAAAGCACCAGAATATTGTAAAGTAATTAGCCTCCAATTAAATAAAATTTTTTAAAAAGAAAAAATATATATGACAGTAATAAGTTATCTACAGGAAATATATGACTATCTTACAATGGCTGATAACATTATGACACTTAAATAAACCCAAAATTAAATGATAATGATGCATTCTTTCCCTCTACTGAGATGCAAAGTTGCAAAATTTTAATGCAGAGAACTGGTGAGGTAATTCTCATATGACATTGCTGCTGCTGCTGCTAAGCCACTTCAGTCGTGTCCGACTCTGTGTGACCCCATAGACGGTAGCCCACCAGGCTCCCCCGTCCCTGGGATTCTCCAGGCAAGAACACTGGAGTGGGTTTCCATTTCCTTCTCCAATGCATGAAGGTGAAAAGTGAAAGTAAAGTCACTCAGTTGTGTCCGACCCTCAGCGACTCCATGGACCATAGCCTTCCAGGCTCCTCTATCCATGGGATTTTCCAGGCAGGAGTACTGGAGTGGGGTGCCATTGCCTTTGGTTTGCTATGTCCTTGAGAAAAATTTGCAACTATTTTTCAAAACAAAATCAATAAAAAAGATTAATAAGACTAGGACATTTTTTAAAGATAAAATTAATAAGCCTTCATAAGACTAATTAAAAAGGAGAGGGTCTGAATAAAGAAAATTAGAAGTGAAAAAGGAGAGATACAACTGATACAATACAGATGACCATTAGACACATGAAAAGATGCTCAACATCATTAATCATCAAGGACCTGCAAGTTTAAACAACAATAAAATATCACCTCCCAAGTGTCAGAATGGTTATCATTCTAAAAAGAAATGAAATAACAAGTGTTGGCAAGGATGTGGAGAAACAGGAACCCTGGTACAATGTTGGTAGGCCTATAAATTGCTACGCCTTTATGGAAAACAGTATGGAGTCTTCTCAAAAAATTAAAAATAGAAACACCATACAACACAGCAATTCTAGTTCTGGGTATACATCAAAAAAAAAAAAAATTGAAACACTAATTTCAAAAGATATATGCACCCCAATGTTTATAGCATCATTACTTACAACAGCCAAGATATGAAAAAAAGCTAATCATCCATCAAAAGATGAATGGATAAAGAAGATGTGGTAAATATATACTTTGGGGTATTACTCAGCCATAAAAAAAAAATGAAATTTTGCCATTTATCACAACATGTATTGATCAGGAGAGTATTATATTTAGTAAAATAAGTTTGACAGTGAAAGAAAAATACCATATGTTTTCACTTATATGTGGAGTTAAAATAGTGAACAAATAACAGAAACAGAATCACAGATATAGAGCTCAAAATTAATTAATAGAAAGTGGAAGGGCAAGATAGGTGAAGGGGATTAGGAGGCACAAACTAATATTTATAAAATCAATAAGTTAAAAGACATAATGCATACACAGGGAATGTAGCCAGTATTTTATAAATCTATATGAAACATAATCCATAAAAACCTTGAATCACTATATTATACTCCTAAAACTAATACAGTAAACCAACTATTCTTCAATAAAAATCAAAAACGTTAAAATTAAAGAATAAAAAGGAATCAGCTAAGATTTTCAATTTTTAAAATAGAATCAATCTTATGACTAGTTATTATTTATCAAAATCTCAGCTGAGAGTAATAATTTTTAAGGAAGTATGCACAAAAGATATATAATTCATTGCACTTTCTTGCCAGTTCAGCAAATTGAATATTTAGATAATTATTAACCACTAACAGAATTTATTTTATAAAATGCAAATGGTTTAATTTACAGGCTGATATAAGTGAGATATTCAGTACTTATTTACAGAAAACTCTGAGAAAAATATAATCATATTTTGTTACCAAAAATAATACATTTCTGCTGAGAAACTATTTTTGTTGCTGTAATTGTTGCTTTTAATCTCATGTCATTTTGAATTATTATTTTTTTTCTAATTTTATTTTATTTTTAAACTTTACATAATTGTATTAGTTTTGCCAAATATCAAAATGAATCTCTGCCACAGGTATACATGTGTTCCCCATCCCGAACCCTCCTCCCTCCTCCCTCCCCATACCATCCCTCTGGGCCGTCCCAGTGCACCAGCCCCAAACATCCAGTATCGTGCATCGAACCTGGACTGGCAACTCGTTTCCTACATGATATTTTACATGTTTCATTGCCATTCTCCCAAATCTTCCCACCCTCTCCCTCTCCCACAGAGTCTATAAGACTGTTCTATACATCAGTGTCTCTTTTGCTGTCTCGTACACCGGGTTATTGTTACCATCTTTCTAAATTCCATATATATGCGTTAGTATACTGTATTATGTTTTTCCTTCTGGCTTACTTCACTCCGTATAATAGGCTCCAGTTTCATCCACCTCATTAGAACTGATTCAAATGTATTCTTTTTAATGGCTGAGTAATACTCCATTGTGTATATGTACCACTGCTTTCTTATCCATTCATCTGCTGATGGACATCTAGGTTGCTTCCATGTCTTGGCTATTATAAACAGTGCTGCAATGAACATTGGGGTACACGTGTCTCTTTCCCTTCTGGTTTCCTCAGTGCGTATGCCCAGCAGTGGGGTTGCTGGATCATAAGGCAGTTCTATTTCCAGTTTTTTAAGGAATCTCCACACTGTTCTCCATAGTGGCTGTACTAGTTTGCATTCCCACCAACAGTGTAAGAGGGTTCCCTTTTCTCCACACCCTCTCCAGCATTTATTATTTGTAGACTTTTGGAACACAGCCATTCTGACTGGTGTGAAATGGTACCTCATAGTGGTTTTGATTTGCATTTCTCTGATAATGAGTGATGTTGAGCATCTTTTCATGTGTTTGTTAGCCATCTGTATGTCTTCTTTGGAGAAATGTCTATTTAGTTCTTTGGCCCATTTTTTGATTGGGTCGTTTATTTTTCTGGAGTTGAGCTGTAGGAGTTGCTTGTATATTTTTGAGATTAGTTGTTTGTCGGTTGCTTCATTTGCTATTATTTTCTCCCATTCTGAAGGCTGTCTTTTCACCTTGCTAATAGTTTCCTTTGATGTGCAGAAGCTTTTAAGGTTAATTAGGTCCCATTTGTTTATTTTTGCTTTTATTTCCAATATTCTGGGAGGTGGGTCATAGAGGATCCTGCTGTGATGTATGTCGGAGAGTGTATTTTGAATTAAACTAATAAACTTAGCTTTTTTGATTTTCCCTTCAAAGGACAATTCTGTAAATCCAAATTTAGTATACATGAAATCATTATGTTTAATAATTTAAGTCTTATATATGGCTTTTATTTTCACCACTGTTATTTTTATTTTCTCATTCTCCCCACCTTGAACTCATTTTATAATGAGGTAATGAAAGCTACCTTTTTGAAACAAATCAGTATAAGCAAAATATTTTGATAAAAATATACAAAAATTAAACAACAAATTACATGTGTATACAGGGTTATCTTCGGCTTTCCAGGTGGTGCTAATGGTAAAGAACCTGCCTGCCGATGCTAGAAACATAAAAGACATGGGTTTGATCCTTAAGGAGGGAAGACCCCCTGGAGGAGAGCACAGCAACCCATTCCAGTATTTTTGCCTGGAGAATCCCATGGACAGTGGAGCCTGTCAGGCTAAGGTCTCTAGGGTCACACAGAGTTGGACATGACTGAAGTAACTTAGCACGCATGCAAAGGGTTTTCTACCAAATTAGTAATAATAGTAATGGCATTCACTATTTAGAATTCCCAATATTTAAAACAAAAGTGTTTCCTTTTAAGACATTTATTCCTCTTAAATATGCATATTGATGTTTAATCTTCATTTTTATTATTCAGTACTTTTATAAAAGCATTTATAAAATCCAAATGATATGTGTTGCTTAATCATATTCCAGTTCTGTGTTAATTTTAATAAATGTATCTATAATAACTAAGTTTACATGAATAATTGCATTAGAAACCAAAGATAATATGCTCTCAGAGTTAAGACAGTGCCTTTAGCTATGGGAACATGAAAATAAAAATGATATTTATTTTATGTCTGTCAGTTGCTTATTAAGCAAAGGAAGGAAGCAATTTTTGCTAATAAGAACCATCTAATGTATTCTAATAGAGATATCATTGATGTATTAAAAATAATTAGGGTATTTCTCTCTTATTTATTATACTTTATATTCACTAGCCTTCACAGTAGCATCTGGAGAGTCTCTAAAAGTTATCTCTCCCACCGCCTTATTAAGATGCCTAGTTCAGTTCAGTTCAGTCGCTCAGTCTTGTCCGACTCTTTGTGACCCTATGAAACAAAGCATGCAAAGCCTCCCTGTCCATCACCAACTCCTAGAGTCCACCCAAACCCATGTCCATTTAGTCGGTGATGCCATCCAATCATCTCATCCTCTGTCATCCCCTTCTGCTCCTGCCCTCAATCTTTCCCAACATCAGGGTCTTTACAAATGAGTCAGCTCTTTACATCAGGTGGGAAAAGTATTGGAGTTTCAGATTCAACATCAGTCCTTCCAATGAACACCCAGGACTGATCTCTTTAGGATGGACTGGTTGGATCTCCTTGCAGGCCAAGGGACTCTCAAGAATATTTTCCAACACCACAGTTCAATAGCATCAATTCTTCAGCACACAGCTTTCTTTATAGTCCAACTCTCACATCCATATATGACTATTGGAAAAACCATTGCCTTGACTAGACAGACCTTTGTTGACAAAGTAATGTCTCTGCTTTTGAATATGCTATCTGGGTTGGTCATAAGTTTCTTTCCAAGGAGTAAGTGTCTTTTAATTTCATGGCTGCAATCACCATCTGCAGTGATTTTGGAGCCCAGAAAAATAAAGTCAGCCACTGTTTCCACTGCTTCCCCACCTATTTGCCATGAAGTGATGGGACCAGATGCCATGATCTTAGTTTTCTGAATGCTGAGTTTCAAGCCAACTTTTTCACGCTCCACTTTCACTTTCATCAAGAGGCTCTTTAGTTCTTCTTCACTTTCTGCCATAAGGGTGGTGTCATCTACATATCTGAGGTTATTGATATTTCTCCTGGCAATCTTGATTCCAACTTGTGCTTTCTCCAGCCCAGGGTTTCTCATGATGCACCCTGAATATAAGTTAAATAAGCAAGGTGGCAGTATACAGCCTTGGTGTAGTCCTTTTGCTATTTGAAACCAGTCTGTTGTTCCATGTCCAGTTCTAACTGTTCCTTCCTGACCTGCATACAGGTTTCTCAAGAGGCAGGTCAGGTGGTCTGGTATTCCCATCTCTTTCAGAATTTTCCACAGTTTATTGTGATCCACACAGTCAAAGGCTTTGGCATAGTCAGTAAAGCAGAAATAGATGTTTCTCTGGAACTCTCTTGCTTTTCCAATGATCCAGCAATTGTTGGCAATTTCGTCTCTGGTTCCTCTGCCTTTTCTAAAACCAACTTGAACATATGGAAGTTCACGGTTCACATACTGCTGAAGCCTGGCTTGGAGAATTTGGAGCATTACTTTACTAGCATGTGAGATGAGTCCAATTGTGCAGTAGCTTGAGCATTCTTTGGCATTGCCTTTCTTTGGGACTGGAATGAAAACTGACCTTTTCCAGTCCTGTGGCCACTGCTGAGCTTTCCAAATTTGCTGGCATATTGAGTGTAGCACTTTCACAGCATCATCTTTCAGGATTTGAAATAGCTCAACTGAAATTCCATAACCTCCACTAGCTTTGTTTATGGTGATGCTTCCTAAGGTCCACTTGACATCACTTTCCAGGATATCTGGCTCTAGGTGAGTAATCATACCATAGTGATTATCTTTTTTGAAGATCTTTTTTGTACAGTTCTTCTATGTATTCTTGCCACCTCTTCTTACTATCTTCTACTTCTGTTAGGTCCCTACCATTTCTGTTCTTTATTGAGCCCATCTTTCCATGAAATATTCCTTTGGTATCTCTAATTTTCTTGAGGAGATCTCTAGTCTTTCCCATTCTATTGGTTTCCTCTATTTCTTTGCATTGACCGCTGAGGAAGGCTTTCTTATCTCTCCTTCCTATTCTATGGAACTCTGCATTCAACTGGGTATATCTTTTCTTTTCTCCTTTGCTTTTTGCTTCTCTTCTTTTCACAGATATTTGTGGAAAGAAAGCAACCCCATGTCCAAGGTCAGGGGCGGTGGCCGAGAGGAGCTACCCCATGTTTGAGGTAAGGAGCAGCGGCTGCACTTTGCTGGAGCAGCTGTGAAAGAAACCCCACGTCCAAGGTAACAGAAACCCAAGTAAGAGGGTAGGTGCTGAGAGAGGGCATCAGGGGGCAGACAGGCTGAAAACAGAATCACAGACAACTAGCGAATCTGAACACGAACCACAGGCTTGTCTAACTCAATGAAACTAAGCCAAGCCATATGGGGCCCCCAAGACGCATGGATCATGGTGGAGAGATCTGAAAGAATGTGGTCCACTGGAGAAGGAAATGGCAAATCACTTCAGTATTCCTGCCTTGAGAACCCATGAACTGTATGAAAAGGCAAAAAGGTAGGACACTGAAAGATGAACTCCCTGGATTGGTAGGTGCCCAATATGCTACTGGAGATCAGTGGAGAAATAACTCCAGAAAGAATGAAGGGATGGAGCCAAAGCAAAAATAACACCCAGTTGTGGATGGGACTGATGATAGAAGCAAGGTTCGATGCTGTAAAGAGCAATATTGCATAAGGACCTGGAATATTAGGTCCATGAATCAAGGCAAATTGAGAGTGGTCAAACAGGAGATGGAAAGAGTGAACATTGACATTCTAGGAATCAGTGAACTAAGATGGATTGGAAAGGGTGAATTTAACTCAGATGACCATTAACATGCCTAACCATAGGCCAAAAACATTAACAAAAGCTTCTTGAGCTTTTCTGAACCTTTTCTTCACTCCGTGTCCTTTCCCTTTAGTCAGATATTTCTTTTCTCCCAGTGTACTATAGTCCTTCATCTACTAGAAGAAAATTCCACTCATTCTTTGAACTCAAAGGTATAACTTAAGATCACTTTTTTTAAATGTTGAAAGATAAATTTTTTTCCTTTAACTCTGTCTACAGAAAATCACTCAATTTATGCATATATTTAGTATTGAGCTGGCTACTGTTTCATTTTTATTTGATCAAAATATTTTTATATATCTAAACACATCTAATATCTCTTCTATTTGTTGTTTATTTTCCTGAGTGCTCTACCATCCTATCCCCAGCACTACTTGAAGACCTGTTTAAATGTTAAAGTTATCAACAATTTCTAGTGTAGTGTGTGATGCCAGAAAATATTTACTGTATTTGTTTAGTATTAAGAAATGATATATTTATCCTTCAGTTCAGTTCAGTAGCTCAGTCATGTCTGACTCTTTGCAACCCCATGAATTGCAGCACGCCAGGCCTCCCTGTCCATCACCAACTCCCGGAGTTCACTCAAACTCACGTCCATTGAGTCGGTGATGCCATCCAGCCATCTCATCCTCTGTCGTCCCTTCTCCTCCTGTCCCCAGTCCCTCCCAGCATCAGGGTCTTTTCCAGTGAGTCAACTCTTCGCATGAGATGGCCAAAGTACTGAAGTTTCAGCTTTAACATCAGTCCTTCAAATGAACACTCAGGACTGATCTCCTTTAGAATGGACTGGTTGAATCTCCTTGCATTCCAAAGGACTCTCAAGAGTCTTCTCCAATACCACAGTTCAAAAGCATCAATTCTTCAGCACTCAGCTTTCTTCACAGGCCAACTCTCACATCCATACATGACCACAGGAAAAAACATAGCCTTGACTAGATGGACCTTTGTTGGCAAAGTAATGGCTCTGCTTTTTAATATGCTATCTAGGTTGGTCATAAGTTTCCTTCCAAGGAGTAAGCGTCTTTTAATTTCATGGCTGCAATCACCATCTGCAGTGATTTTGGAGCCCCCCAAAAAACAAACAAAGTCTGACACTGTTTCCCCATCTATTTGCCATGAAGTGATGGGACCGGATGCCATGATCTTAGTTTTCTGAATGTTGAGCTCTAAGCCAATGTTTTCACTCTCCTCTTTCACTTTCATCAAGAGGCTTTTCATTTCCTCTTCACTTTCTACCATAAGGGTGGTGTCATCTGCATATCTGAGATTATTGATATTTCTCCCGGCAATCTTGATTTCAGCTTGTGCTTCTTCCAGCCCAGCATTTCTCACTAAGCAGGGTGACAATGGGCGCAGGAGAGCCGAGAAGAGCTACTCCACGTTCAAGGTCAGAAGGGGCGGCTGTTAGGAGAAATTTATCCTTACTCTTGTAAAATTAATAATTTTATTTTATAAATTATAGAATTTTGCTGCTTCAAGGCAAGCAAGTGTGCACTAAAGTCTTTATCATAAATCTCTTTCTCACATTTATATAAAAAGAAAATCAATCTCCTGTTGCAGAAGTCATAAATACAATTTCAAAATTTCAGAATAACTGGTGACTTTGTATGTAAGAGCTAGTGTCAACTTAGAAAAATGGAAAATTTAGTTTTGTATCTGGAGGCATCAGAATTGAATCAACACGAAAATAATTTAGGAATCAATTCAAAATGATCATTAGAATATTCAAAGGCACATCTACCACAGAACTAAATAGGACATCTCTAAATGTCCCCATTCCTTTAGATTTACTGAACTTTTTTATAAATGAAAACTTTTTTCTTTCTTAATCATTTTCCTACACTTAATTAAAATTTTCTTACAGTATTACAATTTGAAACAATATATAGATATTTATTTTATATCCCTACTCCTTACTGTTGGACTATGGGTAATAGCAGTCCTCCAGTTAAGAGCTTATCAGGTCAGACTCCAGATCTGAATTAAATTCTGCATTTTAACAGGATCCCCAGGTGATTTAGACTTCCCTGGTGGCTCAGACAGTACAGCGTCTGCCTGCAATGAGGGAGACCCGGGTTCAATTCCTGTGTTGGGAAGATCCCCTGGAATAGGAAATGGCAATCCTCTCCAGTACTCTTGCCGGCAAAATCCCATGGATGGAGGAGCCTGGTAGGGCTACAGTCCATGGGGTCGCAAAGAGTCGGACACAACTGAGCAACTTCTCTCTCTCTCTCCGGGTGATTCATATGAATCATAACTTGTAAGAAGCACTTATTTAATATAAAGGCTGAAGCTTAGTTTTTGAGCTTCTCCAATGATGCAGTGGGTAAAAAGTCCACCTGCAATGAAAGAGATAATGTAAATGCAAGTTCTATCTCTGGGTCGGGAAGATCTCCTGGAGGAGGAAATGGCAACCCACTCCAGTATTCTTGCCTGAAAATTTCCATGGACAGAGATGCCTGGTGGGCTATAATCCAAAGGATGGCAAAGAGTCAGACATGACTGAGTAACTGAGAATGCAGAGCTGAAGCCTTCAGTTCAGTTCAGTCGCTCAGTCATGTCCGACTCCTTGAGACCCCATGAATCACAGCACGCCAGACCTCCCTTTCCATCACCAACTCCCAGAGTTCACTCAAACTCACATCCATCGAGTTGGTGATGCCATCCAGCCATCTCATCCTCTGTCGTCCCCTTCTCCTCCTGCCCCCAATCCCTCCCAGCATCAGGGTCTTTTTCCAATGAGTCAACTCTTCGCATGAGGTAGCCAAAGTACTGGAGTTTCAGCTTCAGCATCAGTCCTTCCAATGAACATCCAGGACTGATCTCTTTTAGGATGGACTGGTTGGATCTCTTTGCAGTCCAAGGGACTCTCAAGAGTCTTCTCCAACACCACAGTTCAAAAGCATCAATTCTTCGGCATTCAGCTTTCTTCATAGTCCAACTTACATCCATACATGACCACTGGAAAAACCATAGCCTTGACTAGATGGGCCTTTGTCGGCAAAGTAATGTCTCTGCTTTTCAACATGCTATCTAGGTTGCTCATAATAGTTTTTACCAAACAAATGTTATTTTAACTTCTTTTCTTTATCATGCCCTTACTCAGCCTTTGTAGCCTTAAGTTTTAGAGGAAGCAAATATTTTTTGTCCCCCACTTTCATAGCCATGTGCTGTGCCTTTGCTTAGTCGCTCAGTCATGTCCAACTCTGTGCGACCTTGTGAACTATAGCCCAACAGGCTCCTCTGTTCATGGGGATTATCCAGGCAAGAATACTGGAGTGGGTTGTCATGCCCTCCTTCAGGGGAGCTTCCCAACCCAGGGATCAAACCCAGGTCTCTGCACTGTGGGCAGATTCTTTACCATCTGAGCCACCAGGGAAGCCCTAGAATATTGGAGTGGGTCAGGGATCCTGACCCAGGGATCTAACCGAGGTCTTCTGAATGGCAGGCAGATTCTTTATCAGCTGAGCTACCCATGTGACTTGGTTATTTGATACAATAAAAGAAAGTTTAAGACGAATTTTTACCACAGAAGTAAACTTTATCAGCAATCAAAGAAAAACCTTATCATTTTTGTTGCATTATTTACTACATTTCTAGTTGAATAAATGTATAGCTCCTTCATCTTAGTGGTGGGATACTGGATTGGATGGAGTTCTTGGCCTCAGGGGCCATTGCAGTATGTAAAACTTCAGGGAGTGTCATATTCTTACATAACATTCATACACCTCTACACATATTACGGTATCGCTAGTCAATCTCTGTATGTTAACACCTACTAGGATTGCCGGTGATGAACATTTGTAGCATTCTATAGCTATTTTATGCAGCCTGGGGCCATAAATTCCCAATTAGTCTCTCAAATATTAACAAAACTATTTCTGAGATAGGTGATGCTAATTAGAATACCTCAAATTATAACTTGAGTGTAGACACAGTGTATTAAAACCAAGGCAAAAAATGTATATATATATATTACAATGGGCAGGACAAAGCAATTTTAAATAAATTATAATACCCTTTTCAGTCTCTAATATATTTCCTTGAGGATAGCATACCTCAAAGTGAAAATGTTTTTTCCTCTCTTTACATTGAGTTTACTCTTGAAAATTGAGGTAGGCTCAGTAAGGTTGCTTAAAGAGTTGTTTCACTGGATTAGGTTTGAACCTAGTTTTTTTTTTTTTTTTTTAAACTCTAGACAGGAAACTGCAGATAAGGGATTGCCATGGATGGTTGACAAACGTTTTCTGCTTTACTGGAGCAGTGGGGCTTTAGTAGATTTTTCAAACTAATAAATAATGGGAATCTTTTGAAAAGCCAACATTTTTATGTTTGAACTAACAATCATCTCCAGAAGAACTTCAGTGCCTTCAGGGATTAAGAAGACAACTTGCTGGCAAAGTGGCTTATTCCAGAATTGTTCCAGCAACACAGCACAGTGGAGGACAGTGAGAGAGAAAGGAAGCCACTATGATTGGGATGTAAGACAATCAATATTCTGCTGAAATAAATACTGAAATAAGGCCTCAGGAATTTATGGTAGTTAGGAGGATTCAAATTGACTGTGATATTAGTTTTCAAATGCTTTATTTGTTGTGGCAGTTGAGTGCACCCTGCATTAGTTTCCACAGAAGGATGTTAGAGGTTGTTCTTGACCAGAATATGCATTTCATGTTTTTTGCATAGTGTAGCACAGGCAGATACACACAGAAATTTGAATGGAAATAAAACGGTGGTTACTCCAAGTAGTTGGTTCTGCAAGGTACCTTTTACTTTGCTGAATGTGTGATGCTACCTGTGGGCACTAAAATATAAGACTTGTCAGTTCACATTGTTGACTGGAAATTTAAGGGATGACTTTCACTGATTGAAACTCACAAAACACAAAGTGTATAACCCAGAGAGGCAATTAATTAATTTACAGTGAGAGATATTACAGAAGGTAGGTCAGGCTTTCGTGTTTGCCTAAATACTAATTTGTTCTCCCTATAGACAACCTACATGGGAAGAAACTGAATGGGCATAAAAATTAAAAAAGTAAAGGAATTTAGTTATCGGAGTTAGATATTTAGTAGCATAAACTCTGGCAGCTTTATGAGTTCATCTCAACACATTTCAACACCACACACTCACATGCTTTGACTTAAAACTTTGACTTGTTGATCATCCTTCTGTTAATAGCCCACAACCCTTGCATTGTCTTTTCCATTTTTTTTCTCTCATATAGTTCATGTTTCTTAATACTTATATTTTATTTTTCAGCCATGGTCAAATCCATCCTCATCACTAAAATGAACCATTACTAGGGACTAGTAACTAGTCTCTCATTTGCCTCTCAATCTCCATTCTTACCTCAACATAGTTTATTTTTATAGCAGCTTGAATGGTTTGCATAAAAAATAAAACAGATCAAGAGATGACTGGGCATGTGGGTTTCAACTGATTCTCATTATTTACATCATCAAGTTTAAAAATTTCTCTACACAAAACCCTTTAAATTCATCTCTTTGCACTCACAGCCTTTTTCAAGATGTTCAAAAACCTTTGCTTGCTACTCCCTTGTTGCTCTTTTACCTTGGACCTGGCTCCCTGGCCAGTGCACTGATTACAGAGGTTGATAGCATCCTTAGTGTTTGTGGTGGAAGCAAGTATCACACACAATGTGGTCAGAGTCTTCCAAGCCAAGGTGAGAATTTCTACCTTCTTCTCACTGGACTTTTGGACTTTTAACATGAGCAAATCATCAAGGGCAATCAGTTCTAATCTGTAGTTTTCTTCTTCTACTGACTTACCCCTGAGATTCAGTGTTATCAATCTGTCAAATTAGAACATCAACTAGAACCCAGGGTGCCTGGTGAGGGTCTTTAGTTCAACAACAAACCACAAGAGAAACTAAAATAGAGAATTCTATTACTCATAGGTCCCAAAGGAAGTGACTGGCACATTTTGAGGGGCCACAGGAGGTATTCCAGGCAGAGTGCAGAAAAAGTTTATTAGGGTTCATAAGTGGAGTGTTTTTGGGTTTCCAGAATAAGGTCAGATTGGGCTATTTAAACCAAAGATTGAGGTTTGGTAAGCCCCATGGGGTTTTAATCTAAAAAATGTGTTAGTCATGTGATTGCTGGGAGGCAGGAGAGACTGTTGATCACAAGGGCAATTGGGGAAGTCATAGCAGAAACTTAAATTTTCTTATGACTCTGTGGGCTGCTATCTCAGCCATTCACCTGTATGGATTAGTGCCATTTTACTCAGTGGTCATGTATGGATGTGAGAGTTGGACTGTGAAGAAAGCTGAGCGCTGAAGAATTGATGCTTTTGAACTGTGGTGTTGGAGAAGACTCTTGAGAGTCCCTTGGACTGCAAGGAGATCCAACCAGTCCATTCTGAAGGAGATCAGCCCTGGGATTTCTTTGGAAGGAATGATGCTAAAGCTGAAACTCCAGTACTTTGGCCACCTCATGGGAAGAGTTGACTCATTGGAAAAGAGTCTGATCCTGGGAGGGATTGGGAGCAGGAGGAGAAGGGGACAATAGAGGATGAAATAGTTGGATGGCATCACTGACTCAGTGGACGTGAGTTTGAGTGAACTCTGGGAGTTGGTGATGGACAGGGAGGCCTGGCGTGCTGCGATTCATGGGGTCGCAAAGAGTCGGACACGACTGAGCAACTGAACTGACTGAACTGAACTGAAGGTCACTGCAAAATGGATGCAATGCCATGAGATAGCTTAGCTAAATTCTTAACATTCAAAAAAAGTTCTCTTCCTCATCCTGTATGGCAGTGCTCACCAGCTTCTGAGCCACAGACAGGAACCAGGCCATACGGCACGAAGTGAAGCACGGGAGATAAACGTAGTGCACTTGAGTCATCCCCAACCATCCCCCACCACGCCATTCATGGAAAAAATCGTCTTCCACAAAACTAATTACTGGTGCCAAAAAGGTTGGGGACTGCTGCTATATGATTAAAATTTATGCCATAATGTGTATCAACTTGGCTTTATTGTATTAAATATACAGTTTACAAGAATCTAGACTTCTCTTAAACTGTTAGTGTCCTACTTTGAGTATTCAGAGAAAATTCAATTCTCCCTTAGTAAACCCATACTTCCATAAATTGTGTGTGCTTTCAAAACTAATAAAGGACATTAAACAAAATTCTATCAAAACACCCAAGTATGATTTATAATCAGCTGTATCTTTCCATCTACTTCTGCTCCATTGACTATGCTAAAGCCTTTGACAGTGTGTTTCACAACAAACTGTGGAAAATGCTTAAAGTGATGGGAATACCAGACCACCTTACCTGCATCCTGAGAAACCTGTATGCAGGTCAAGGAGCAACATTTAGAACCAGACATGAAACAATGGACTGGTTCAAAATTGGGAAAGGAGTACAACGAGGTTCTATATTTTCACCCTGCTTATTTGACTTATATGTAGACTACATCATGTGAAATGCCAGGCTGATTGAAGCACAAGCTGGAATCAAGATTACCAGGAGAAAGATCAATAATCTCAGATATGCAGATGACACCACTATTATGGCAGAAAGCAAAAAGGAATTAAAGAGCCTCTTGTTGAAGGTGAAAGAGGAGAGTGAAAAAGCTGGCTTAAAACTCAACATTCAGAAAACTAAGATCATGACATCTGGTCCCATCACTTTGTGGCAAATATATGGGGAAACAATGGAAACAGAAACAGATTTTATTTTGTTGGGCTCCAAAATCACTGTGGATGGTGAATGCAGCCATGAAATTAAAAGATCCTTGCTCCTTGGAAGAAAAGCAATGACAAAAGTAGACAGCATATTAAAAAGCAGAGACATTACTTTGCTTACAAATGTATGTATAGTTAACGTTATGATTTTTCCAGTAGTCATGTATGATGTGAGATCTGGACAATCAAAAGGTTGAGAGGTGAAGCACTGATGCCTTTGAACTGTGGTGCTGAAGAACTCTTGAGAGTGCTTTGGGCAGCAAGGAGATCAAACCATTAAATTTTAAAGAAAACCAATCCTGAATATTCATTGGAAGGACTGATACTGAAGCTGAAACCCCAATACTTTGGCCACCTTATGCTAAGAGCTGACTCATTGGAAAGAACCCTGATTCTGGGAAAGATTGAGGGCAGGATAAGAAGTGGATGACAGAGGATG
Organism: Bos indicus; assembly: GCF_029378745.1. Lineage (NCBI taxonomy): Eukaryota > Metazoa > Chordata > Mammalia > Artiodactyla > Bovidae > Bos > Bos indicus. Next base: position 8,307,756 of record NC_091771.1, read on the forward strand.
AGATGGTTATATGTCATCACCAACTCAAAAGACATGAGTTTGAGCAAACTCTGGAAGATAGTGAAGGACAGGAAAGCCTGGTGTACTGTAGTCCATGGGGTCACAAAGAGTCAGGCATGACTGAGTGACTGAAAAACAAATATCTTTCCAACTCTAGAGGCACCAAATGCCATTAATTTATTGAATGAGAAGATCTGGTTGTTGTTAAGAATATTTGGTGATGCATGTGTGCTAAGTCACTTCAGCTATGTTAAACTTTGTGAAACCCTATAAATTGGAGCCCACCACGCTCCCCTGTACATGGGATTCTCTAGGCAAGAATACTGGAGTAGGTTGTCATGTCCTCTCCAGGGAACCTTCCCAACCCAGGGATGAAACCTGCATCCCCTGCATTGGCAGGCAGATTCTTTACCACTAGAGCCTACTGGGAGGCTATTTAATGGTGGTGGATAGGTAAAAATAAGAACTATTATCCCTTTATCATTGCATGACATCCAAGGTGTTAAATCTCTCTCTTAATAGGCAATATGAGCATGTAAGAGAAAAAGTGTTTATCTTGATGAATGAAGCTTCTAAAAGTTGTGATATATACTGTCTAAGGTATAAAGAGCAGGTATTCAAATTAAAACCAAAGTAGATTATTGGTTGTCTATTTAGATATATGATGAACCGAGTAATGCTGGCATGAGAATTCTGAAGGGAACACGGAAGGCAATAACTAAGTCATCAAAGCACACAGAATAATAGCAGATGGTACTTTTGTATTGGAGAAAGCTATTATCCTTTTGCTTTGGAATATAATAGCTTTGGTCAACTTTCTGGAACTGTATGCAACACTTTTCATGTTATATATTGTCTTAACCCACTCCAGTATTCTTGCCTGGAGAATCCCACGGACAGAAGAGCCTGGAGTACTACAGTCCATGGGCTCACAAAGAGTCGTACACAAGTGAAGTGACTTAGCACACAAAACTAGAAATGTGTATCTGATAAAACTTCCAAATTGGTACACTGACCTCAATTTTCCTTTTATATTTCTAATTTTACTTAGATGAATTTCCAAGCCAAAATGATACACAGTCAAACCTTCTGTCCCCAAACTTTGTTTTCTAATAATTCAATTTCTGTTAATATCATCACTATTTTTCATCCACCTTGAAACCTTAAGACAAATTGACAAACCTTGTCCATTTCCCCCTGATTTTTTGTTACAATATCAGCCACAAAGTTCTATACATACTCAGCCTGAGACTATATTAATATTCTGTGTGTGTGTGTGTGTGTCTTTCCCTCTTTTTATCTCTCTTTTTAGTTAAGCACACTGACTTTGGAGTCACATTGTCTGTGTTTGAGCTCAGATTCAGGCATTTACTAGCCACAGGACTTTATTTTGGACATACTACTTGGTTTGTTTTTCAAAATTCTCTTCTATAAAATGTGAATGATAATAATAGCATTATTATGAAACTCAGACAAAATAAATTTATACAAAATGCCTAGTATCCAGTAACCTCTTATGATTTTTTGCTGTTATCATTTACATACTTTCTCTAGTATTAACTGCTTTCTGTTCACATCCACAGATAACACATACACAATCATAATTTTATAGTTCTAGTAAGTAAACCTATGTTTATATCCATCACAGTTCCTAGATCAGCAAATACATTATTATTTTAAACATATTTTTCAAGTTGAGTAATTTCAAACCACCTCTAGACCCTTGTATTCTCTTAAGGAATATTTCATAATCACGCATGGTGCAGAAAATATATAAGGATATTATGTAAAAATGCATGTATATGCATATATTATGTATGTATATGATATTAAAATATATATGTGTGTATATATGTGTGCTTTATAAAACAAATTTCCTATGCTAACTGAACTATAAAGGAGTGTGTTTATAATAAGATATTCAGAACAAATGTGTTCAATGCAGAAAAATTGGAAATCCATAAAACCTATTCTGAGCTTAAATTTTAAATTCAAATTTCTGAGTAACATGTATGAAATTTCCATTTTTATTCCTGAATAGAACTAAAACTGCACAAGCATTCTGGAGCATATGAGACTGGAATATTCAATGTATGTAAACAGTTATCTTTCACTAGCTGAAAAATTCCTAAATTTTTAGCTAAAAGAGTTTTTTGACATAAACTTCATAAATTTGGGGAAGAATCTTCTGAATTTGTGTATTATTATTCTGTTCTTTATACTCATATAATATTTTGCTTTTACCTTTATTTTAGCATGGATTACTCTACAGGATGTTCATTATATTGGATCTATTATCCTTCATCAACTTGCGGATGGGCTTCCCAGGTGGCTCAGTGGTAAAGAATCTGCCTGCCAATGATCCCTGGGTTGGAAGGTCCCCAGGAGAAAGAAATGGCAAGCTACTTCAGTATCGTTGCCTAGGAAATCCCATGGACAGAGGAGCCTGGTGGGCCACAGTCCTTGGAGTCACCAAAGAGTCAGACATGGCTTAGCAACTAAGTAACAACAATTTGGGAATATCTAAGTTTGTCAGGTACATATTTTACCCTAAATGAAGGCAAACTCATGTCTTGGTACATATTACATGTTCAGCAAATATGTGTTGAATGAGGTTTTTACTGTCATACATTATAGTCATCACATCACATACATACACTTAATCTATATTAGTGCTGTGCCTAAATATTGAAGTCATGTCTATTGTTATAGTCCTATAAACATAGGTATTAGAAATATAAAATGTTTACTGTTTTTCTGTCTATAGTTTATAAATTTGTTTTTAATTTACAAAATTAGTTTTAATTTAATGTTAAATAAATTACATATTACTCAAATGATCTGGTGGTTCAACAGGTAAAGAGCCTGTATGCCAATGCAGGAGATACAGGAGATGAGGGTTCAATCCCTGGCTCAGGAAGATTCCCTGGGGAAGGAAATGGCAACCTGCTCCGGTATTTTTGCCTGGAAAATCCCATGGATAGAGGAGCCTGGTGGGCTACAGTCCATGGGATTGCAAAAAGTTGGACATGACTGAGCACACACAGAATGAATTAAACCACAGAATACAGCAAAATGTAACATAGCCATTGTTTTATACTCAGGCCGTATATTCATCCTTCTCAAACAAATATGCATTATTTTAAGAAAAATGTTGACTGCATCCTTATTTTAAAATGTGTCTACTCTAGTGACGAATTACCAAATGTACCTTTTAATGTGCAAAGTAAGTTGCAGTCATCTAAATATTGCTTCAGGAAGTGTAACTAAATATATATTACTCAGTCAATTTAAACTTCTTTTTTATATAAATGACAGGAAGAACCTTGAGGATATATGTACATTATTTCTAGAACAGCAAAGATGTGAAAAGCAGAAGTAAACTATACTGACAAACTAAACATCAGACAAGAGTGAACAAGTTAAGAAACTAATTTAAATTTACCCTGAAGAAGCAAAGCTAAAGGCAAATTTTGAGGCAGGAATAAATATGGAACAAGTTTCCTGTTATTTTAGAATTATCATAAAAATTCGAGAAGACTGTTTCTCCTTTCCATATGAAAAACATGTAAGGGCCTTCATTAATGTGAACACCTCTCTGAAAAGATGTACCACACTTCACCAAAGTACAGTTTAAAGAAAAAGCAGGCAGGGGGTGGGGGATATATCTTCACTAGACATCAAGGCATAAAATGTTAGTAGTAAAGGCAATTGGTGTTGGTGCAAGCATAGATCGATGAAACAGAATATTCACTGGAGGAAATACATATAAGAAAACTTGGTTTATCTCAAACTGAGTATACAGATTGGTAAGAAAATTGATGAGCTATTAAAATAATAAAATATTTAGTTATATAAACAATACATGTAATTGGACTTCTATTTTAAACCATATACCAAAAACAATCATTTAAGGTAACTTAAAGATTGAAATGTAAAAAAGAAAACTTATCAAATGTTTAAAAAAGCATTACAGAGGAAAAACTTCACAGTGTAGTTTTAAGGGAATAACATCAGACTTTGTTTAAAAAGTGTCTTAATTTTTGAATAAGATGTACTCAGGAAACATAAAATATGGAGAAAAGTTTGACAAATTGTATTAAATTAAGATTTAGGAAGATTTTTATTGAAGTATATCTGATTTACAACATTGTGTTAGTTTCAGGTGTACAGCAAAATGAGTCAGATGTATATATGTATGTGTATATATATATATATATATATATGCACATATATATGCAATTTTTCAGATTATATTCCATTATAAGTTACTACAAGATTTTGAATATTGTTCCCTGTGTTATACGGAAAAGGCAATGGCACCCCACTCCAGTACTTTTGCCTAGAAAATCCCATGGACGGAGGAGCCTGGTAGGCTGTAGTCCATGGGATCGCTAGAGTCGAACACGACTGAGCGAGCTCACTTTCACTTTTCATTTTCATGCATTGGAGAAAGCAATGGCAACCCACTCCAGTGTTCTTGCCTGGAGAATCCCGGGTAGGGGGAAGCCTGGTGGGCTGCCGTCTTTAGGGTCGCAAAGAGTTGGACACGACTGAAGCGACTTAGCAGCAGCCCTGTATTATACAGTAAATTCTTCTTGCTTATCTATTTCATACATAGTAGTATGCATCAGTTAATCCCATTTTCTTAATATATCCCTCTTTTTCTTTTCCCTTTGGTAACTATACCTTTGTTTTCTATGCCTGTGAGTCTATTTCTTTTTTGTATACAAGCTCATTTACATTGTTTTTTAGGTTTCACATATAAGAGATATTATGTACTATTTATCATTCTATGTCTGACTTACTAAACTTAGTATGATATTCTCTATGTCCACTCATTTTGCTGCAAATGGCAATATCTCATTCTTTTATATGGCAGAGTAGTATTCCATTGTATATTTTTATATTTATTCTTATATATATTCTACCTCTTCCTTAAGCATCTGTTCATGAATAATTAGGTTACTTCAAGGTCTTGGCTGTTTAAATAGTGCTGCTGTGAACATCGGAGAAGGCAATGGCACTCCACTCCAGTACTCTTGCCTGGAAAATCCCACAGACAGAGGAGTCTGGAAGGCTGCAGTCCACGGGGTCGCTGAGGTTCCGACACGACAGAGCGACTTCACTTCCACTTTTCACTTTCATGCATTGGAGAAGGAAATGGCAACCCACTCCAGTGTTCTTGCCTGGAGGATCCCAGGGACAGGGAAGCCTGGTGGGCTGCCGTCTATGCTGTCACACAGAGTCGGACACCACTCAAGTGACTTAGCAATAGCAATAGCAAAAATAGCTGTGAACATTGGGATACACATATCTTTATGAAATATAGTTTTCCTCTTTTCCAGATATGGGATTAGAATCCCAGGAGTGGGATTGCTATATCATATGATAGTTCCATTTTTAGTTTTTAAAGAAATCTACATTCTGTTTTTCCATAAGGGCAACACCAATTTATATCTCCTTGAACAGTGGAGGAAAATTTTCTTTTCTCCACATGCTCTCCAGCATTTATTTATAGACTTTTTAATGATGGTCATTCTGACCAGTGTAAGGTGATATCTCATGGGCATTTGGATTTGCATGCCTCTATCAGAGACGTTGAGAATCTTTTTGTGTGCTTATTGGCCATTTGTATGTCTTCTTTGGAAAAACATCTATTTAAGTCTTCTGCTCATCTTTTGATGAGGTTGTTTGTTTGTTTGTTTTTTGATATTGAGTTGTATGAACTGTTTGTATATCTTGGAAATTAACCTCTTGTCAATCTTACTGTTTGCAAGTATTTTCTCCCATCCTGTAGGCTGTATTTTTGTTTTGTTGATGGTTTTTGTAGCTTCTCTGATAGTTCAGTTAGCAAATAATCCACCTGTAATACAGGAGACCTTGATTCGATTCCTGGGTCAGGAAGATCTGCTGGAGAAGGGATAGGCTATCCACTCCAGTATTCTTGGCCTTATCTTGTGGCTCAGCTGGTAGAGTCTGCCTGCAATGCCGAAGACCTGGGTTCAATCCCTTGGTTGGGAAGATCCCTTGGAGGAGGGAAAGGCTTCCCACTCCAGTATTCTGGCCTGGAGAATTCCATGACCATATACATGTCCAAGGGACCTCAAAGAGTTGGACACAACTGAGCAACTTTCACTCTGTTGTGCAAAAGCTCTTAAGTTCCATTAGATCTCATTTGTTTATTTTTGTTCTTCTTTTGCATTTGGAGACTGATCTAAGGAAATAACTTCTTTTTTTAACAAATAGACCCTGTAGAAAATGAAACAGCAATCCATAAACTAGAAGATACTTACTACAGATATAACTAGAAAAGACTTGATATTCAATATTTATTTCAAAAGACCTTCTAAAGTAAAGAAAAAGAAGAATCTTACAATAGAAAATGGTCAAATGACTTCAATAGGTACTTAAAAAAGAATGAATATAATAATTCATATCCATCAGTGTGACACAAATTTTTAAATTGTGTCAAGTGACAATATGAATGTGGAAGAATGTTTACATTCATCCACACTGAATAGCAAATTTGTAAAATCAATATGCTAAACAATTTTGTCTTGTTTGTATTAGTCACTCAGTCGTGTCCAACTCTTTGCAAACCCCATGATCTCCAGGCCCTCTGTCCATGGAATTCTCCAGGCAGGAATACTGGAGTGGGTATCCATTCCCTTCTTCATAGGACCTTCCCAAACCAGGGATTGAACCTCAACTCTACGCATAATTTATAACTCAAGAATTTCACTCTTAGGTATGTCCTCTAAAGAAATTTCCTGTGAACATGTACTATTATATGTTCAAGACATTTTAATACCATTGTTTTCAATAACAACAACAAAATAAATAGAAAGAAAATAAATGCTTGATAATAATATAATGGATACACTAATTGTGGCATGTTCATAAAATGTATCACTATTGAATGCTTTAAATAAATGAACTGCAGGTACTTGTGGTAGTGTTAGTCAATAGAAAAATACAAGCAGATTAAACAAACATACTACAAAAGAATACCTATAGTATGATTGTATCTTCAGAAATTTTTTTTTTTCAGAAATTTTTAGACATGAAAACAATGCAATTTATTGCTTAGGTATGCAAATATAATACTACTATAAAGAAAAGTAAGAAGATTCTAAAATTTAAAAAAACCCAATAGTAAATAAAATATTCAAGCTAAGTATCCCTTTTGGAAATGGGGAAGAACTGTGTATCATTAGGGTGGAACACAGAAAATTCCTGGATCACTGCTAAGGGTCAATTGACTGTCCACGGCTGGAATAATAATATTAAAAACAAAAAAATAGTGAGCACATATATAACACTCACTACACGCCAAGAACAAAACTATGAGACAGATATGATTCCCTTATTCCAAAGAAGAGATTCACTGGTTTGTCTAGCTGCATACTGATAGTAAGCTCAAGAGGCATGATTCCAACTCAGGCACCTTAGTCTAGACACCCTGCCAGGATCTCAATCCTGAGTTGGCACAGCAATCACCAGTGAGGTTATACATATATAAATTCCTGGGTCTCACTCTCATAAATACTGGTTGAATTGGTCTGGCATGCATCTTGAGTAATTTTTAAAAGCTCCTCAAGTGGTTGTTCTTCAACAGAGTCAAAGAACAACAGCTTAAGCAATGCTTGTTTACATTACATAGGCAGGCACTTATCTATTCTCGGATCCATCAGAGAACTGAGATAGCAGGACAAACTGCCACCTCAAAATCTTGAGAGACAGATGAATAAAGGAAATTACAGCCAAGATCACATTAACTGAAACAGATGACACTAGAGCCAGTAGGAATACTTAAAGTAAAGCTTTGAAGAACTGTTGAAGACTGAGTGTGGGCGATCTTGAGTTAAAAACTACCGGGGAGGCTTCCGGTTCCATGTTTAAGGTACTTATAAGTTGCCACTCCACCTAATAACCAGCGAAAAAGCTAAGCAGACTGAATTATCAGCAACACTTCTTAAATCTGTAAGAGAGGGAAGAATGGAGGTCAAACTGCTGCCTGCAATACTGGAGAGAAAAACAGGTGGATACAGAACTCAAAACCACCACAGGAACCAATACCAGGAAAGGAAAACTTGAACGGAAGTTGACAAATTGCTGGAAGCTCAGTGTGTAGACAATATTGAGAGTTAAAAACTCCAGAGGGACATAGTCAAAGAGGGATACCCCTGGAATATTATGAAATTTATCACTAAGACCTTGAACAGTTTCTTAAATTCAATATCACAGAAAAATCCATTTTGACTCTGTCAGAGAGAGGAAGAAAGAAAGCATTTATATATATAATATATATATGTATAAATAGTTATTATAAATAAATATATATATAATAATAAATAAATAATATAATAATAAATAAATAATATAATAATAAATACATAAAATAAATAAATAAATATATATATATATATAAAATCAGGCAACAGTTCTCAATAAAGCCTACCCTCTGGGAAAATTAGTTACCAGAGCCTAACCTGCTGTGGTACTATCAGAGTCTTTAATGGATAAAATAAACAGCATAGAAGAACAGCAGGTCAGTGTAAGCAGAGAGATAGAAATCCTAAGAATGAATAAAAGCAAACAAACAAAAAATGTTAGAGATTAAAAACAGAATTGAAGAATGCCTTTGATGGGCTTACTAGAAAGCTGGACACAGCTAAGGAAAGAAGATCTGAGCTAGAGCACTTATCAACAGAATACTTGAAACCAAAAAGCTAAAAGAACAAAGACTGATTGAACGGAATGTACAAGGAGCAGCATTGTGGTACTGGAAAAAAAAAAAAAAGTGTAACTTACTCATAACTAGGACTACTACAAACAGAAGAGTGAACAGAAAACAAGAAATACATGAATAGCAATGGTTGAGAATATCCTCACATTTCTGTCAGATTCCAAACCACAGATCCAGGAAGCTCAAAGAACACCATGCCAAATAAAAGCCTAAAATACCACACCTAGGCATATCTTTTTCAAATTATAGAAAATCAAAGATAAAATGATCCAGTTAGCAGCCATGGAGTGTTGGTAGGGGGCTCATTTCAACCAGATGGGAACAATGTTAAGAATCACATCAAATTTCTCAGAATCCTTGCAAACAATAAGAGAGTGGAGTGAAATAATTGAAGTGCTGAGAAAAAAAAAAAGAAAATGCTACCAACCTGGAATTCTGTATTCTGTGAAATTATTAAAAATGGAGAAACACCCAAACTCCCCAAAGATATTATAAGAAAACTACAGACCAATATATCTCATCAAAAGAGATGCAAAACTCCTTAAAAAAATAATACTAGTTCAAATTCAATAATGTGAAAAGAAAACATCCACAACCAAGTAGATTATTCCAGGAATACAAGGTTATTTCAATATTTGAAGATCAGCTCTTGTAATCCAACACATAAATAAGCTTTAAAAAAGAAAACCCACCATATGCATATTAATGTATATCGCATTTCAGTATTCTTGCCTGGAAAACTCGATGGATAGAGGAGCCTGGAAGGCTAGAGTCCACAGGGTTCCAAAGAACCAGACATGACTGAGCACACACACACACACACACACACACACACACACACACACACATATAGTGAAAGCAGTTGACAGAAACACATCATTCATTCATGATAAAAACTCTTAATAAAGTAGAAATAGAAGGGAGCTTCCTCAACTTGATAAAGAATAGTTACAAAAAAGAAAAAAAAAAAGTATAGCTAACATCAAACTTACTGGTGAGATGTCAAATCTTTCCCACTAGAACCAGATACAAGCAAAGGATGTACTTTATCATAACTTATTTCAGCATTTCAATAGAATTTCTAGCTAATACAATAAGAAAAGGGATGGAAATCAAGAGTATACAAATTGGTGAAAAAAAATAGACTTTTCTTGTTCACAGATGACAAGATCACCCATGTAGAATATATAAAAACAACACTCAAGTCCTGGAACTGATAAATGCTTATAAGAAGAGTATGGGATAAACATATATTAAAAATGAGCAAATTAATTTTATTTTTTTTATTTTTTATTTTGTATTTAATTTTATTTTTTAAATTTACAATATTGTATTGGTTTTGCTATATATCAAAATGAATCTGCCACAGATATACATGTGTTCCCCATCCTGAACCCTCCTCCCTCCTCCTTCCCGATACCATCCATCTGGGTCGTCTCAGTGCACCAGCCCCAAGCATCCAGTATTGTGCATCGAACCTGGACTGGTGACTCGTTTCATATATGATATTATACATATTTCAATGATATTCTCACAAATCATCCCACCCTCTCCCTCTCCCACAGAGTCCATAAGACTGTTCTATGTATCAGTGTCTCTTTTGCTGTCTCGTATACAGGGTTATCGTTAACATCTTTCTAAATTCCATATATATGCATTAGTATACTGTATTGGTGGTTTTCTTTCTGGCTTACTTCACTCTGTATAATAGGCTCCAGTTTCATCCACCTCATTAGAACTGATTCAAATGTATTCTTTTTAATGGCTGAGTAATACTCCGTTGTGTATATGTACCATAGCTTTCTTATCCATTCATCTGCTGATGGACATCTAGGTTGCTTCCATGTCCTGGCTATTATAAACAGTGCTGCGATGAACATTGGGGTACACGTGTCTCTTTCCCTTCTGGTTTCCTCAGTGTGTATGCCCAGTAGTGGGATGGCTGAGTCATAAGACAGTTCTATTTCCAGTTTTTTAAAGGAATCTCCACACTGTTCTCCATAGTGGCTGTACTAGTTTGCATTCCCACACAGTATAAGAGGGTTCCCTTTCCTCCACACCCTCTCCAGCATTTATTTATTTATTTATTTTTAAATCAGCAAAGATTTATTGAAAAAAAAAAGTAAACAAACCCAGGTTATCTGATTCCAAAGCCTGCTTTTATATATATATATATATATTTTTTTTTTTTTTTCATTTTGGGAAAAAAAAATTTTTTAATTTTATTTTATTTTTAAACTTTACATAATTGTATTAGTTTTGCCAAATATCAAAATGAATCCACCACAGGTATACATGTGTTCCCCATCCTGAACCCTCCTCCCTCCTCCCTCCTCCCTCCGCATACCATCCCTCTGGGTCATCCCAGTGCACTAGCCCCAAGCATCCCGTATCGTGCATCGAACCTGGACTGCATCTCGTTTCATACATGATATTTTACATGTTTCAAAGCCATTCTCCCAAATCTTCCCACCCTCTTCCTCCACCTCTCCAGCATTTATTGCTTGTAGACTTTTGGATCACAGCCATTCTGACAGGCGTGAAATGATACCTCATAGTGGTTTTGATTTGCATTTCTCTGATAATGAGCGATGTTGAGAATCTTTTTATGTGTTTGTTAGCCATCTGTATGTCTTCTTTGGGGAAATGTCTATTTAGTTCTTTGGCCCATTTTTTGATTGGGTCATTTATTTTTCTGGAATTGAGCTGTAGGAGTTGCTTGTATATTTCTGAAATTAGTTGTTTGTCAGTTGCTTCATTTGCTATTATTTTCTCCCTTTCTGATGACTGTCTTTTCACCTTGCTTATGATTTCCTTTGTTGTGCAGAAGCTTTTAAGTTTAATTCGGTCCCATTTGTTTATTTTGCTTTTATTTCCAATATTCTCAAAAATGAGAAAATTAATTTTAAAATAAAAAGCACAATGCTATTTGCATTAACAACATCCAAAAATACTCAGGCATAAATATAGGTTCACAATAGGTCCAAAATAGGTACACAGTACATGTGAAAAAAACTACTGAATTTCAATAAATAAAAAAACTGAATTAATGAAAATATATTCCATTTTCATGAATAAAAATTAAATATTCTCAAAGTGGCAGTACTTCCCATTTTTTGTATAGATTCAATTGCACTTCACTCTAATCCCAGCAGTCATTGCTGCTGTTCAGTTGCTGTCATGTCTGACTATGTGTGACCCCATGGACTGCAGCATGCCAGGCTTCCCTCACCATCTCTTGGAGTTTGTTCAAATTCATGTCCACTGAGTCAGTGATGCATTACAACCATTTCATCTTCTGTCATCACCTTCTCCTCCTGCTCTCAATCTTTCCCAGCATCAAGGTCTTTTCCAATGAGTTGTCTCTTCACATCAGGTGGTGAAAATATTGAAGCTTCAGCCTCAGTATCAGTCTTTCCAATAAATATGCAGGGTTGATTTCCTTAAGAATTGACTGTATGATCTCTTTGCAGTCCAAGGGACTATCAAGAGTCTTCTCGAACATCATAGTTTGAAAGCATCCATTTGTCAGTGCTCAGTTTTCTTTATGGTCCAACTCACACATCTGTACATACTACTGGATAAACCATAGCTTTGACTAGATGGACCTTTGTTGACAGGGTAATGTCTCTGCTTTTTAACATGCTGTCTAGATTTACCAGAGCTTTTCTTCCAAGGAGCAAGTGTCTTTTAATTTTATGTCTGTAGTCACCATCCACAGTGATTTGGGAACCCAAGAAAATAAAATCTGTCACTGTTAACATTGTTTCCCCATCTATTTGCCATGATACATTTGGACGGGATGCCATGACCTTCAGTTTTTGCATCTTGAGTTTTAAGCTAGTTTTTTCACTCTCCTCTTTCACCTTCAACAAGAAGCTCATTAATTCCTCTTCACTTTTTGCCATAAAGGTGGTGTCATGTGCATATCTCAGACTGTTGATGTTTCCCCTACTAATGTTGATTCCAACTTGTGCTTCATCCAACCCAGCATTTTGCCTGATGTACTATGCATATAAGTTAACTAAGCAGGGTGAAAAACAAGCAGCATGACAAATTAGTTTCCAAAGCTAGAATCAGTCCATTGTTTCATATTTGGTTCTAACTGTTGCTTCTTGACCTACATACAGGTTTCTCAGGAAGCAGGTAAGATGGTTTGGTATTCCCTTCTCTTTAAGTATTTTCCACAGTTTGTTGTTATCTACACAGTCAAAGGATATACCATAGTCAATGAAGCAGATTTTTTCTTTTTCTTGAATTATCTTGCTTTTTCTATGATCCAACAGATGTTGGCAATTTGATCCTTGATTCCTCCACGTTTTCTATATCCAGCTTGCAAATGTGGAAATTCTCAGTAACGTAGCAGGTTGTTATGTGAATATTGACAAAGGGACCCTAAATTTACATATGATGAGGAGAAAGATGCAGAATACTGAAAACAACATTGAAGAAGAAGAAAGTCGAAGGACTAATACTCCTGATGTATAGACTTCAGTTCAGTTCAGTCTCTCAGTCATGTCCGAATCTTTGTCATCTATGGACTGCAGCACACCAGGCCTCCCTGTCCATCACCAACTACTGGAGCTTACTCAAACTCATGTCCATTGAGTCAGTGATGCCATCCAACCATCTCATCCTATGTCATCTGCTTTTCTTTCCTCCTTCGATCTTTCCCAGCATCAGGATCTTTTCAAATGAGTCAGTTCTTCACATCATGTGGCCAAAGTATTGAAGTTTCAGCTTTAGTATCAGTCCTTCCAATGAATATTCAGGATTGATTTTCTTTAGGATGGACTGGTTGGATCTCCTTGCAGTCCAAGGGACTCTCAAGCAACACAAGGCATTCTCCAATACCGCAGTTCAAAAGCATCAGTTCTTTGGCACTCAGCTTTCTTTATAGTCCAACTCTCACATCTATACATGACTACTGGAAAAAGCATAGCTTTGACTAGACGGACCTTTGTTGGCAAAGTATTGTCTCTGCTTTTTAATATGCTGTCTAGGTTGGTCATAACTTTTCTTCCAAGGAGCAAGGGTCTTTTAATTTCATGGCTGTAGTCACCATCTTCAGTGATTTTGGAGCTCCCCAAAAATAAAGTCTCTCACTATTTCCACTGTTTATCCATCAATTTGCCATAAAGTGATGGGACCAGATTCCATGACCTTAGTTTTCTGAATGTTGATTTTTAAGCCAACATTTTCACTCACCTCTTTCACTTTCATAAAGAAGCTGTTTAGTTTTTCTTCTCTTTTTGCCATAACTGTGGCTCCATATGCTTATCTGAGGTTATTGATATTTCTCCCTGTGATCTTGATTCCAGCTTGTGTTTCATCCAGTCCAGCATTTCTCATGTTGCACTCTGCATATAAGTTAAAAAAGCAGGATTACAATATAAACCCTTCATGTACTCCTTCCCCAATTGGGAACCAGTCTGTTGTTCCATGTCTGGTTCTAACTGTTGCTTCCTGACCTGCATACATATTTCTCAGGAGGCAGGTCAGGTGGTCTGGTATTCCCATCTCTTTAAGAATTTTTCACAGTTTGTTATGATTCATACAGTCAGAGGCTTTGTCATAGTCAATAAAGCAGAAGTAGATTTTTTTTTTCTGGAACTGTCTTGCTTTTCTGATGATCCAGCAGATGTTGGCATGTGATTTCTGGTTCCTCTTCCTTTTCTAAATCCAGCTTGAACATCTGGAAGTTCACGGTTCATGTACTGTTGAAGCCTAGTATGGAGAATTTTGAGCATCACTTTGCTAGCGTGTGAGATAAGTGCAATTGTGTGGTAATTTGTGCTTTCTTTGGCATTGCTTTTCTTTGAGATTGGGATGAAAACTGACCTTTTCCAGTTCTGTGGCCACTGCTGAGTTTTCCAAATTTGTTGGCATATAGAGTGCAGCACTTTCATAGTATCATCATTTAGGGTTCGAAATAGCTCAACTAGAATTCCATCACCTCTACTAGCTTTGTTTGTAGTGTTGCTTCCTAAGGCCCACCTGACTTCACATTCCAGGATATCTAGCTCTAGCCAAGTGATCACACCATTGTGATTATCTGGGTCTTGTAACCTAGCCACATCTTCTTAATATCTTCTGTTTCTGTTAGCTCCATACCATTTCTGTCCCTTGTTGTGCCAAACTTTGCATGAAATTTCCCTTGGTATCTCTAATTTTCTTGACAAGATCTCTAGTTGCTCCCATTCTATTATTTTCCTCTTTCTTTGCATTGATCACTGAGGAAGGCTTTCTTATCTCTTCTTGCTTTTCTTTGGAACTCTGCATTCAAATGGGTATATCTTTCTTTTTCTCTTTTGCCTTTCACTTCTCTTCTTTTCAGAGCTATTTTTAAGGCCTCCTCAGACAACCATTTTACCTTTTGCTTTCTTTACCTTGAGGATGTCCTTGATCACTGCTTCCTGTACAACGTCATGGACCTCTGTTCATAGTTCTTCAGGCACTCTGCCCACCAGATCTAATCCCTTGAATCTATTTATCATTTCCACTGTATATTCAGAAGGGATTTGATTTAGGTCATACCTGAATAATCTACTGATTTTTCCTACTTTCCTCAATTTAAGACTGAATTTGGCAGTAAGGAGTTCATGATCTGAGCCACATTCAGCTCCCTGTCTTATTTTTGCTGACTGTATACAGCTTCTCCATCTTTGGTTGCAAAGGATATAATCAGTCCAATTTTGGTATTGACCATCTGGTGATGTCCAAGTGTAGAGTCATCTCTTGTGTTGTGGAAGAGGGTGTTTGCTATGACCAGTGTGTTTTCTTGGCAAAACTCTATTAGCCTTTGCTCTAAATCATTCTGTACTCCAAGGCCAAGTTTGTCTGTTACTCTAGGTGTCTCTTGACTTCCTACTTTTGCATTCTGGTCCCGTATAATGAAAAGAACATCTTTTTTGAATATTAGTTCTAGAAGGTCTTGTAAGTCTTCATAGAACCTACAAGAATGGTGGCTGTGTGGTGCTTGAGTGGCAGTTGCACAGCTCTGGAACGACTGTGAGGAGATACCCCACATCCTAAGGCAAAGTAGAAGCCCCAGCAAGATAGTAGGAGGGGTGAAACCACGTTTTGAATCAAACCCCATACCTTCCAGACATGCTCAGTGTGCTCAAACATACCTTGTGTGCTCCAGGACCCAGAGACCCCACAGAGACTGAGATAGATTGTATCTGAGTGTCTCCTGAGGAGGTGCGGGTCAGCAGTGGACTACTGAAGGGGCAGGGGCTCTCGATGCAGTAGATCTGGTTATGGCATAAGCTCTCTCGAAGGAGGTCGCTATTATCCCCACCATAGAGGTGCCAGAACTTACACGGGACTGGGAAATAGACTCTTGGAGGGCACAAACAGAACCCTGTGCACACCAGGACCCAGGAAAAGGAGCAGTGACCCCAAAAGAGACTGACCCAGACTTGCCCGTGAGTTTCTAGTAGTCTCGTGGAAGTGTGGGTTGGCCGTGCCTGCAGCACATTCGAGGGCATTGAGTATAGCAGTGTGTGCATGGGGTCTTTTGAAGGAGGTCACCATTATCTTCATTACCTCCACCATAGTTTTGCCTCAGGTAAAATAACAGGGAGGGAACACATCAACAGAAAATTGGATTAAAGAATTACTGAGCTTGGCCCCGCCCATCAGAACAGACCCAGTTTCTGCCTCAGTCAGTTTCTCCCATCAGGAATCTTTCATAACCTCTTATCTTTCTCCATCAGAGGGCAGAGAGATTGAAAAACACAATCACAGAAAACTAACTAATGTGATCACATGGACCACAGTCTTGTCTAACACAATGAAACTATGAGCCATACCGAGTAGGGCCACCCAAGATGGATGGGTCATGGAGTTCTGAAAAAAATGTGGTCCTCTAGAGAAGGGAATGGCAAACCACTTTAGTATTTTTGCCTTGAGAACTCCATGAACAGTATGAAATGCAAAAAGATAGGACACTGAAAGATGAACTCCCCAGGTCGATAGGTGCCCAATATGCTACTGGAAATCAGTGGAGAAATAACTCCAGAAAGAATGAACAGGCAGAATCAAAACACAAACAGCACTCATTTGTGGCTGTGACTAGTGATGGAACTTAAATCTGATACTATAAAGAGCAATATAGCATAGGAATATGGAATGTTAGGTCCATTAATCAAGTTAAATTGAAAGTGGTCAAACAGGAGATGGCAAGAGTGAACATTGACATTTTAGGAATCAGCGAACTAAAATGGACAGGAATGGGTGAATTTAACTCAGATGGCCATTATATCTACTACTTTGGGCAAAAATCTCTTAGAAGAAATGGAATAGCCATCATAGTCAACAAAAGAATCTGAAATGCAGTACTTGGATGCAATCTCAAAATGACAGAATGATCTCTGTTCATTTCCAAGGCAAACCATTCAATATAATGGTAATCTAAGTCTATGTCCCAACCAATAATGATTTCTAGACTTACTACTAAGCTACCGTGAGCAAGAAAGTGTGGTGTATAAAAGAAGATACAAAGAGATCAACATAGAAGAGCAGAGAGCCTTGAAAAAAAGACCACAAAAATATAGTCAAATAATCTTTGAAAAATAAGCAAAGGCAATACAATAGAATAAAAGTAGTCTTCTCAAAATGGTATTAGAGCAAGTGGACATCCACACTACAAATAATAACAATAATGATAATCTAAACACAAACCTTATCTTTCACAAACTTTAACTCAAAATAGATAACAGACCTAAAGTAAAATGAAAGTCTATAAAATTATTTCAAGGTAATAGAAGACCTTGGATATGGCCATGGCTTTTTAGATGCAAAATAAAAGATATGATCTATGAAATAAATATTTAAATATTTAGTAGATTGTATTTCATTAAAATTGAAAACTTTATGCTCAAGAAACTGAGAAGAGAGTCACATACTGGGAGAAAATATTTGCAAAAGATATATCTGATAAAGGAATGTAACCCAAAATATACAAAGAATTCTTAGAATTGAACAATAAGAAAACAAACAACCTTATTTTTTAAAAGACTGAAGACATTACAGACATCTCACTAGGGAATATTTACAGATAGAAAATAAACACATTAAAAATTGTTTCATTTTATATATCATCAAGAAAATGTAAAGTAATACAACAATGAAATAATACTATGTGTATGTTGAAATGGACAAAATGCAAACACTGATAATATCAAATGCTGGTAAGAATATGAGGCAATAGAAACTCTTATTCATTTATGATGAGAGTGCAAACAGTTGGGAAGACAGTTTTGGGACAGGTGGGCTTTTACAAAACTAAACAAACACTTTCCATAACATCCATCAATTATGCTATTTAGTATTTATACAAACTTTGAAATATTTCCACACAAAAATCTGTAGGAGGGCATTTATAACAACTTAATTTATAATTGCTAAAACTTGGAAACAATCAAAGTGTCTATTAGTAGGTAAATGCATGTATAAACTGTGATATATCTGGACAATTGGATATTATTTGGTACGAAAAATGAACTGACAAGCCTTGAAAAGACATGGAAGAAACTTAAATGTATATTACTAAGTGAAAGAATTTATCTGAAAAGGCTATTTGCTATATGACCCCAAGGTAAGACACCTTGGGAAAGACAAAAGTATGGAGACAGAAAAAAGAGTACTGACTTTCAGAGGTTTGGTTGGGGGAGAAATGAATAGGCAGAGTACAGATGACTTTTAGGGGTGAAAATATTCTGTATAATATCATAAAATTGGAAGTGTTTGTTCAAATTTTTAGAATTACAGCAACAAGAGTTAACTGTAATATAGATATGGACACTGGGTGATTATATGTCTGTTTAGGCTTTTCAGCTGTAACAAATGTCCCACACTGATAGGATATATTAGTAATGGGGGAGTCTAGGGATATGTGGGCATAAGGTTGTATGGGAAATCTCCATAATGCCCTTCAAATTGCTACTAACCTAAAGCTGCTCCAAAAAAAATAAAGTCTTAATAACAATATTCATGAGTATGTGCTAAGTCGTTTCAGTTCTGTCTGACTCTTTGCAACCCTATGGACCATAGCCTATTAGGCTCCTCTGTCCATGGGATTCTCCAGGGAAGAAAGCCAGACTGGGTTGCCTTGCCCTCCTCCAGGGGATCTTCCTGCCCCAGGAATCAAACCTGCATCTCTTGTCTCCTGCACTAGTTAGTGGATTATTTAACACTAAAGCCACCTGGGATGCCTAATAACAATATAATACAAAACAAAACAAAACAAAAAACTACGGGAACCAATCTTATAGAAATCCCTAAACCATTTTGGATTTGGTCACCAGATTCTCCTGCACTAGGTTGCAAGAAAATCTTCTATTGTTTAGCAGTGAAAGCAACAAAGTCACTTTATTTTTTTTTTTTTAATTAATTTTATTTTATTTTTAAACTTTACATAATTGTATTAGTTTTGCCAAACATCAAAATGAATCCACCACAGGTATACATGTGTTCCCCATCCTGAACCCTCCTCCCTCCTCCCTCCCCATACCATCCCTCTGGGTCGTCCCAGTGCACTAGCCCCAAGCATCCAGTATCGTGCATCGAACCTGGACTGGTAACTCGTTTCTTACATGATATTTTACATGTTACAATGTCATTCTCCCAAATCTTCCCACCCTCTCCCTCTCCCACAGAGTCCATAAGACTGTTCTATACATCAGTGTCTCTTTTGCTGTCTCGTACACAGGGTTATTGTTACCATCTTTCTAAATTCCATATATATGCGTTAGAATACTGTATTTATGTTTTTCCTTCTGGCTTACTTCACTCTGTATAATAGGCTCCAGTTTCATCCACCTCATTAGAACTGATTCAAATGTATTCTTTTTAATGGCTGAGTAATACTCCATTGTGTATATGTACCACAGCTTTCTTATCCATTCATCTGCTGATGGACATCTAGGTTGCTTCCATGTCTTGGCTATTATAAACAATGCTGCGATGAACATTGGGGTACACGTGTCTCTTTCCCTTCTGGTTTCCTCAGTGTGTATGCCCAGCAGTGGGGTTGCTGGATCATAAGGCAGTTCTACTTCCAGTTTTTTAAGGAATCTCCACACTGTTCTCCATAGTGGCTGTACTAGTTTGCATTCCCACCAACAGTGTAAGAGGGTTCCCTTTTCTCCACACCCTCTCCAGCATTTATTATTTGTAGACTTTTGGATCGCAGCCATTCTGACTGGTGTGAAATGGTACCTCATAGTGGTTTTGATTTGCATTTCTCTGATAATGAGTGATGTTGAGCATCTTTTCATGTGTTTGTTAGCCATCTGTATGTCTTTTTTGGAGAAATGTCTATTTAGTTCTTTGGCCCATTTTTTGATTGGGTCGTTTATTTTTCTGGAGTTGAGCTGTAGGAGTTGCTTGTATATTTTTGAGATTAGTTGTTTGTCACTTTAAAATACACTAAAGTTTTTTTCTTTCTTTCTTTTTTTTTAAATAACCGGAGCTTGACTTCCAAGGATATCAACATTACCAAAGACTTTTTATGACCTGGGGAAGGATAATTAGTAAACTCCAAATTGGACTTTCTATCTAACTTAAGGAGAGAAGAAAAGATAAGAAACAAGTTTAAAGATTAAAGTGAAAGTCCACTAAAAAACTGAGATTTAATCAGTATAGAACACTTTTCTTCTCTTTCTCAAAACTTTATCACCACATCAGTAAGCTTAAGCAAAATTGCAGTGAATTGCAACTAAAACAGTAAAAGACACAGCCACTAGCAGAGTTTCTTAAAGAAACCTAAAACAAGAGTTAAAATAAACAAGTAAACAAATAAACAGGCAAAAGCATACAAACAAAGAAATTAGAGAAAATGAAATTTCTGACATGTACAGCTATAGAAAACAGGAAATGAGGCCCGATTCCTAGCCAAATTAACATGCAAATCCACACTGAATGTCAAATAATGTCAGTTCCTAATACCTGATACATCTTTTTGAACATTCAACAGAAAATTACAAAGCATGCTGAAAATTAAGCAAAAAAAAAAGAGAGAGAGAGAAAATTCAGAGTGAAGAAGTAAAGCAAACGTTAAAACCAGACTCAGATAAACCACATATTTTTGAATTGGTAAATAGAGAACTTAAAATAACTGTGATTGATCAAAATTCAGGAAGTTTGGTCAAGAAGGTAGAATTAGAAGACCCTGAACTCATCTCCTCCCTCAGTCACATTAAAAGTAAAAGTTATAGAGCAATTATTATTCTGAAATCTAACACAAAAGATTTTCCATAACTGAAGGTATAAAGAAGGAACCACAGCAAAATGGGTAGGAGCAGCAGAGATATGGTATACTCAAAACCCACATTCAGGGGTAGGCAACTCACAAACAAGAAGGTAACCAGAATTGTAAAAGTTGTCCCCAAAGAAATGAGAATTTGAGCCCCACATTGACTTGTAGCTCTGGAGTCCTTCCCCAAATGAGTCTTGCATCAAATGAGTCCTCAGAACGCTGGAATGTCCTGACTTTGAGGGCCAACAGGGTTTGCCTTGAAACTCAGAGTACAAAAGATATTCCACTCTTGAAAGGGACAAGGAAGTTCTAACAAACTCTGAAACCCAGCACAGAGACAGCAATTTTAAAGGTCCTAAACCAGACCTGCTTGATCTCAGAGAGGCAGGAGGTCCCTGGTACAAACCATGAGGTGGTAACCATTTTTGGAGCTTGTTCTACCCTGCAGGCACTGATAGCTCATGGCAAGGGCCATTTGGACTCCTCTCTCTGACTTTCCTGGTGGTTCAGATGGTAAAGAGTCTGCCTCCAAAGTGGGAGCCATGGGTTTGATTCCTGGCTTGAGAAGATCCCCTGGAGACAGAATGGCAACTCACTCCAGTATTCTTTTCTGGAGAATTCCATGGACAGAGGAGCCTGGTGGGCTACAGTCGATGGGGTGTTAAAGAGTCAGACAGAGTAAGTGACTAACACTTTCTCTTTTCTTCTTCACTACTAGCACCAGGACATAACCTTGCACACCAGCTAATCCCAGGACCTCAGGACACAAATAGTCAGTCTTCTGGAGATCCAATCCTGCCCACCATGAGAATGGCATCAGCCCTTCCTCCAGGTCTCATAACCAGTTTTTTTTTTTTTTCATGATAGACCCTACTCCCAGCAGAATAACAGTCCCAGGAATTTCAAGACTATGGCCACATCTACCAATAAGCCAACACTAGTCCCAGGAACCTAGACCCATAGTCTCCCATGGAGACCATCATCCCACCCACTTATGGGCTGGCATTAACCCCAGAATCACTCAGATCCTGCACCGAGACATGCCAGGACTCAACACTGTCAACCAACTGGCAGAAACTAACTCCAGAAATCCTGGGCCCTACAGCCAACCACACTGGAACTGGTCTTACCCAAAAGCAGGTTACCACCAGCCCCAGGACTCCTCAGGCAAGGCAACCAACTTCTCCTTAGTAAGGTCTTGGTCACCAGAGACTGGTAGTCTCTGCACAAGGCAGAATATGAAAGTCTACCAGGCCAAGGACTAGACCCAGCTACCAACACACCACAGTATTCAGCCCTACCACAACAGAGGGCCCAACCCCGCCCGCACAAGGTCAGTTTTAGATTATAAGCTCTGGTGACCAGAGGGGAGTATGTTACTAGGCCCTATAGGACATCTTTTATATGCCTCTACTTCGTCAAACTGGGAAATGTAACCAACTAACCTAATACATACAAACAACACAGAGAACCAAGCAAAGTTAAGTGGCAAAATAATATGTTCCAAAGTAAGGAATAAGATAAAGCCCCAGAAGAAGAAACAAGTGAAATGGTGATAAACAATCTATACCAATAAAGAGTTCAAGGTAATGATCATAAAGATGCTCAACAAACTCAGTATAAGAATGGATGAGCACAATAAAAAGATTAACAGTTAGAAAATATAAGGAAGATTCAAACAAAGCTGAAGAAAATAATAATTGAAATAAATATACACAAGAAGGATTCAAAATTAGATTAAACATTTTGAAGAATGGATCAGTGACTGGAAGACAGACAAACAGAAATCACTCAAGCTGAACAACAACAACAAAAAGTAAAACAGGGATTAAAAAAGGAGGACAGTTTGAGTCCTCTGAGGCAACATCAAATGTACAAACTACTGCTTTATAAGGCTCCCAGTACAAAAAGAGAGAAAGTGGCAGAGAAAACATTCAAAGAAATAAAAGCCAAAAATTTTCCAAACCTGGGAAAGAAAACAGAAAGGCCCAGAATACACATAGAATTCCAAATAAGATTAATTCAAAGAGGCCCAAACAAAGACCCTTTGAATTAAACTGGAAAAAATTAAAAAATAATAATAATAATAAAACAAATAACAACAATAATATTAATAATAAATAAAAATAAAAAGAGGCCACTAAAAGAAGAAAGATGGAAGCAACTAGATATATACGATGGAACTCTTAAAATTACCAGCTGATTTTGCAGCAGATACTTCACAGATGAGAAGAGAGTTGCAAAGTGTATTTAAAGTGATAAAAGGAAAAAGGCTACAATCAAAACGAACAAGTGAACAAACAAATAAAAAATACTCAGCAAGGTTATCATTCAGATTTTAAGGAGAAATAAATTCTGAAGACAAACAAAAGCTAAAAGTGTTCAGTACTACTAAATTGTCTCCACAAGAAATATCCAAGGGATTTCTCTGAGCAGAAAAGACCACAATGGGAAACATGAAAATAAGAAAAAGAAAAATTGTATTGTTAAAGAAAATACACAGCAAATGTAGATCACTTATAAAACCAGTAGGAAGATTAAAAGAGAAAAGGAATAAAATAATGTATATCCATAATAAGTAGTTATAGACCAGAACTAATACAAAAATATGTAAAATGTGATGTAAAAAAAAAAACAGTAAAAATAGTGAAGGGGAGTAAAAATGCAGGGATGTTTTAGAACTTAAGCGTGTATTCTTAGTCACTCAGTCGTGTCCAGCACTTTGCGACACTATGGACTGTAACCCGCCAAGCTCCTCTGTCCATGGAGTTTCTCCAGGCAACCAAACTTGAATGGGTTGCCATGCCCTTCTCCAGGGGATCTTCCCAACTCAGGGATAAAACCTAGGTCTCCAGCATTGCAGAGGGATTCTTTACCGTCTGAGCCAAGGAAGCCCAAGAATACTGGAGTGGGTAGCCCATCCTTTCCTCAGGGGATCTTCCCAACCCAGGTTTCAAACCAGGGCTCTCCTGCATTGCAGGTGGATTCCTTACCAGCTGATCTACCAGAATTTAAGAGCTCAACAAATTAAAGCAATATACATATGTATGTGTATATATACATAAGATACTGTATATAAATCCCGTGGTAGCCACAAACCAAAAACCAGTAATAAACACACAGGCTAAAAAAAAGAAGAAAAGAATCCAAACATAACACTAAATAAATTCATCAAATAACAAAGGGAGTAAAAGAAACTAAAGAGACAAAAAATGAAATTCTAAAACAACCTGAAAATAATTAACAAAATCACAATAAGCATATACCTATAAATAATTGCTTAAAAAGTAAATAGATTTTAAATGTTCCAATTAGAAAACATGAAGTGGTGGAATGGACACAAATAGAGGAACCACATATATACTGCCTAAAAGAAACTCACTTTAGCTCAAAACTAACATAAGCTGCAGGTGAGGGGATGGAAAAAGACATTTCATGAAAATGCAAACAGATAGCTGGAGTAGTAGTATTTATATCCTACGAAGTAGACTTTGAATCAAAGACTATAACACAAAAGACAAAAGAAGACATTGCATAATGATAAAAGGATCGATTCAAGAATATATAACAGCTGCAAATAAATATATACACACCCAACATAGGAGCACCTACATATTAACAAATATGAAGAAACACGAGGTATCAGAATAATAGTAGGGACTCAAATACCCCACTTACATCAATGGACAGTTCATCCAGATAGAAAATCAATAAGAAAACCCTGAACTTAATTGACTTGTTAGATTAGATAAGTTTATATACATAGAGTATTCCATTCAAAAGCAGCACAATAGCATAACATTCAAAGGTGTATGACCCATTCTCCAGGATAGAAAAAAACACAAAGTAAGTTTCAGTAAATTTAAAAAGTTTGATCATTTCAAGCATATTTTCCACCACAAATCTATGAAACTAGAAATCAAGTGAGTATGTGTGTGTGTATATATATATATAATCAAGTATATATTTAACACTGCAAAACAACACAAAAAAATGTGGAGGCTAAACAATATGGTGCTAAAAACCAATAGGTCAGTAGTGAAGGAAACAAAGGAAATTTAAAAATACCTAGAGGCAAATGAAAATGAAAACACAATGATCCAAAATCTATGAGTCACAGCAAAAGCAGTTCTAATAGGTGATCACAATAAAGTGAACCTCAATAAAGAAGAAAAAAAAATTCTTAAATAAACCACCTAAGCTTACACTGAAGAGAATTAGAAAAACATAAAAAGCCCTAAGAAAGCCTTCCTCAGCGATCAATGCAAAGAAATAGAGGAAAACAACAGAAAGGGAAAGACTAGAGATCTCTTCAAGAAAATTAGAGATACCAAGGGAACATTTCATGCAAAGATGGGCTCGATAAAGGACAGAAATGGTATGGACCTAACAGAAGCAGAAGATATCAAGAAGAGGTGGCAAGAATACACAGAAGAACTGTACAAAAAAGATCTTCAGGACCCAGATATCACGATGGTGTGATCACTGACCTACAGCCAGACATCCTGGAATGTGAAATCAAGTGGGCCTTAAAGAGCATCAATACAAACAAAGCTACTGGAGGTGATGGAATTCCAGTTGAGCTATTTCAATTCTTGGAAGATGATGCTGTAAAAGTGCTGCACTCAATATGCCAGCAACTTTGGAAAACTCAGCAGTGGCCACAGGACTGGAAAAGGTCAATTTTCATTCTAATCCCAAAGAAAGCCAATGCCAAAGAATGCTCAAACTACCACACAATTGCACTCATCTCACACGCTAGTAAAGTAATGCTCAAAATTCTCCAAGCCAGGCTTCAGCAATATGTGAACCGTGAACTTCCTGATGTTCAAGCTGGTTTTAGAAAAGGCAGAGGAACCAGAGACCAAATTGCCAACATCTGCTGGATCATGGGAAAAGCAAGAGACTTCCAGAAAAACATCTATTTCTGCTTTATTGATTATGCCAAAGCCTTTGACTGTGTGGATCACAATAAACTGTGGAAAATTCTTTAAGAGATGGGAATACCAGACCACCTGACCTGCTTCTTGAGAAATTTGTATGCAGGTCAGGAAGCAACAGTTAGAACTGGACATGGAACAACAGACTGGTTCCAAATAGGAAAAGGAGTATGTCAAGGCTGTATATTATCACCCTGCTTATTTAACTTCTATGCAGAGTACATCATGAGAAATGCTGGACTGGAAGAAACGCAAGCTGGAATCAAGATTGCCGGGAGAAATATCAATAACCTCAGATATGCAGATGACACTACCCTTATGGCAGAAAGTGAAGAGGAACTCAAAAGCCTCTTGATGAAAGTGAAAGTGGAGAGTGGAAAAGTTGGCTTAAAGCTCAACATTCAGAAAACGAAGATCATGGCATCCGGTCCCATCACTTCATGGGAAATAGATGGGGAAACAGTGTCAGACTTTATTTTTTGGGTCTCCAAAATCACTGCAGATGGTGACTGCAGCCATGAAATTAAAAGACGCTTACTCTTTGGAAGAAAATTTATGTCCAACCTAGATAGCATATTCAAAAGCAGAAATATCACTTTGCCAACAGAAGTCCGTCTAGTCAAGGCTTTGGTTTTTCCTGTGGTCATGTATGGATGTGAGAGTTGGACTGTGAAGGCTGAGCGCTGAAGAATTGATGCTTTTGAACTGTGGTGTTGGAGAAGACTCTTGAGAGTCCTTTGGACTGCAAGGAGATCCAACCAGTCCCTTCTGAAGGAGATCAGCCATGGAATTTCTTTGTAAGGAATGATGCTAAAGCTAAAACTCCAGTACTTTGGCCACCTCATGCGAAGAGTTGACTCATTGGAAGACTCTGTTGCTGGGAGGGATTGGGGGCAGAAGGAGAAGGGGACGACAGAGGATGAGATGGCTGGATGGCATCACTGACTCGAAGGATGTGAGTCTGAGTGAACTCCAGGAGTTGGTGATGGACAGGGAGGCCTGGCGTGCTGCAATTCATGGGATCAAAGAGTCGGACACAACTGAGTGACTGAACTGAACTGAACTGAAGCTAGTAAAAGGTAAGATAAATATCAAAGTAGAGAAAATGAAATAGGTCTTTAAACTACAAAAGATAAATAAGACAAAGAGCTAGTTTTCTAAAAAGATACAAAATTGACATTCCATCAACTAGACTCATCAAGAAAAAGAGAGGATCAAAATATATAAGTTAGAAACCAAAAAGGAATAGTTACAACTAATCAAAAATAAATCCAGATATTTAAACAACAGCAACACCATTGTTACAGAAATTAAAAATAACTTTGATGGACTCATCTGTTACCTGGGCACAGCCAAGGAATGAATCAGCAAGCTTGAAAACTGGGCAATATAGACTTTCCAAACTGAGATTCAAAGAGACAAAAATAATGGGAGAATTGAACAATGATACCCAAGCACTATAAGACAATCGCAAGTTATATAATATATACTTAGTGAGGATATTAAACAAAGAAGAAAAAGAAAAGCAACAGAAACATTTGCAGTTACAACATCTAAAATCTTTTCAAAATGAGTAATAGTCACCAAACCATAAATCAAGATAGCTCAGAGAATACAAACCAGGAAAATATGAAGAAACCAATACCTAAGCATACAATATTCAAACTCCAAAAAGACAAAGGACAATATCTTGAGTGAAACTGGGGTTAAAAACCCCTTAACATGTATTTTAGGTAGAAACTAGGATAATAATCATATTGTTCATGGGGTTCTCAAGGCAAGAATACTGAAGTGGCTTCAGTCTAGTCAAAGCTATGTTTTTTCCAGTAGTCATGCATGGATGTGAGAGTTGGACTATAAAGAAGGCTGAGTGCCAAAGAATTGATGCTTTTGAACTGTGGTGTTGGAGAAGACTCTTGAGAGTCCCTTGGACTGCAAGGAGATCCAACCAGTCCATCCCAAAGGAGATCAGTCCTGAGTATTCATTGAAAGGACTGATGCTGAAACTGAAACTCCAATAATTTGACTACCTGATGCGAAGAACTGACTTATTTGAAAAGACACTGATGCTAGGAAAGATTCAGGGCAGGAGGAGAAGGGGATGACAAAGGATGAGATGGTTGGATGCCATCACCGACCCAATGGACATGAGTTTGAGTAAATTCCACGAAGTGTTGACAGATAGGGAGGCTTGGCATGCTGCTGTCCATGGGGTTGCAGAGTCAGACACAACTGAGTGACTAAACAACAACAAATCCTTCAAAAGAGGAGACATACTTTCATAGACAAATATTGAAGGAATTTATGGCCAGTAGACTTACCTTGCTAGAAATGTTAAGAGAAATTCTTCAGAGAAGGAAAATTACATAGCATAAGTACATAGCATACACATTGGATATACACAAAGAGGAAGTACTTCAAAGAACAAGCAAAGGTGAAATAAAACATGTTTTTTTTCTCATTTTTATTAACCTAATAGAAAAAAGAATAAGTGTTCAAAGTAACAATAGCAACAATGTACTGAGTGATTAAGAAATAATAAATACTAAATATAACAAATGACAACACTGTTACAAAAGATGTATGTGTGTGCTAAGTCGCTTGTTATAATAGATAGGAGGGAGGAATTGGAAATAATCTGTCATAAATTAGTGCTACTCTCCATGTAATATGTTAGAGTGTTATTTGAAAGTGGATTTAAATTAGTTGTAAATCAGATCAGATCAGATCAGTCGCTCAGTCGTGTTATTGCAAATCTAGGGTAACTACTAAAGACAATAAAATGGAAGTAAAATTAGCATGCTAAGAGGGGATAAATGGAATCATATATAATGCCCACTTGAAATAAAAATATTAAGTTTTTATTAAAATCAAAAGCTCCTCTGTGAAAGACTAAGATGTTAAGAGCATTGTGATAAATTACTTAATGGGAGAAAATATTTAAGAAACAAAGATGTGATAAAGGTCTATATACAAATATACAAATAATCCTTAAAAAGCAAAAAGAAAAGAAAGAAAAAAACAATTTAATTCAAAAATGAGCAAAATATATAAGGAGACTTCATATCAAAGAAGATAAATTAGTGAAAATTAGCATATAAAGTGATGCACAACTTCATGGCACTAGGAAGTTGCAAAAATGAGATAACATTGTACACCTATTTGAACATCTTATATAGGAAAACCTGACAATATAAGGTGCTGGAGAGTATATCATGGAATTCCATTATGCCTTCGATGCTGGTAGAAATTCAAAATGATGCAGTTGTTTTGCAAGTGTTCAAAAGTCTCTAAAAATCTAGACATAGTCCTTCCATATGATCTAGCAAATCTCCTCTTAGGTATTTACCCAATTCTGTTGATAACTTATTTCTACACAAAAATCTCAGGCTTCCTTAGTGGTTCAGCAGTAAAAAAATCCACTTGCCAATGCAAGAGATGCAGGCTCAATCCCTGGGTCAGGAAGATCACTGGAGAAGAAACTGACAACCCACTACAATATTCTCACCTGGGATATCTCACACATAGGTGGGTCACAAAGAGCAGGACATGACTTAGCAACTAAACAACAACATACAAAAACTTACACACAGACATTTACGGCAGTTTTATTTATAATTGCCAACTAGAAGCAACCAAGCTGCTCATCAATAGGTAAATAGATTAACTCTGGTATATTGTATGTATGAAAAATGAAATATTATTCAGCAATAAAAAGAAATAAGCCACGAAAAGCCATGAAAAGCAGAATTAAACACTCAAATGCTCAGTCCCACAGTCACGCCTGACTCTTTTCCAATCCCATTGATTGTAGCCTGCTAGGCTCTTTTGTCTATTGAGTTTTCCAGGCAAAAATGCTGGAGCTGGGTGCCATTTCCTTCTCCAGGGATCTCCCTGACCCAGGGGTTGAACCCATGTCTCTTGTGTGTCCTGCATTGGCAGGCGGGTTCTTTACCACTACCGCCACCTGGGAACCCAGACACTCATGTGTGCATTGCTAACTGAAACAAGCTAGTCTGACAAGGCCATCAACTGTGTGATTCCAGCTGTATGTATCACATTCTGGAAAGGAGAAAACTGTGAAGACAGTACAAATATCCATGATTACTAAGGGGTTGGGTTGAAGGAGGAAGGAGAGAGAATAGATAAAGAGGAAATGTTTAGATTATACAGAATTGTAAAACTATTCTGTATCACACTGTAATGATGTGTATATAACAGTATGCAGTTATCAAGACCTATCAGATCAGATCAGATCAGATCAGCCGCTCAGTCGTGTCCGACTCTTTGCGACCCCATGAATCGCAGCACGCCAGGCCTCCCTGTCCATCACCAACTCCCAGAGTTCACTGAGACTCACGTTCATCAAGTCAGTGATGCCATGCAGCCATCTCATCCTCTGTCATCCCCTTCTCCTCTTGCCCCCAATCCCTCCCAGCATCAGAGTCTTTTCCAATGAGTCAACTCTTCGCATCAGGTGGCCAAAGGACTGGAGTTTCAGCTTTAGCATCATTCCTTCCAAAGAAATCCCAGGGCTGATCTCCTTCAGAATGGACTGGTTGGATCTCCTTGCAGTCCAAGGGACTCTCAAGAGTCTTCTCCAACACCACACTTCAAAAGCATCAATTCTTTGGCGCTCAGCCTTCTTCACAGTGCAACTCTTATATCGATACATGACCACAGGAAAAACCATAGCCTTGACTAGACGGACCTTTGTTGGCAAAGTAATGTCTCTGCTTTTGAATATGCTATCTAGGTTGGTCATAACTTTCCTTCTAAGGAGTAAGCGTCTTTTAATTTCATGGCTGCAGTCACCATCTGTAGTGATTTTGGAGCCCAAAAAAATAAAGTCTGACACTGTTTCCACTGTTTCCCCATCTATTTCCCATGAAGTGATGGGACCAGATGCCATGATCTTCGTTTTCTGAATGTTGAGCTTTAAGCCAACTTTTTCACTCTCCTCTTTCACTTTCATCAAGAGGCTTTTTAGTTCCTCTTCACTTTCTGCCATAAGGGTGGTGTCATCTGCATATCTGAGGTTATTGATATTTCTCCTGGCAATCTTGATTCCAGCTTGTGTTTCTTCCAGTCCAGCGTTTCTCATGATGTACTCTGCATAGAAGTTAAATAAGCAGGGTGACGATATACAGCCTTGACGTACTCCTTTTCCTATTTGGAACCAGTCTGTTGTTCCATGTCCAGTTCTAACTGTTGCTTCCTGACCTGCATACAAATTTCTCAAGAGGCAGATCAAACAGAGTGAAACAATGTAAATTATATACTTTAGTTACTCTTAATTTCCAATATTCATTAATCCATTTTAACAAGTTATATTACTTCTAGATATTAATAATTGGGGAAACAAGGTGTGAAAATGGGAGATGAGGTGTATGGGAACTTTGTGTACTATCTTCTTAGTTTTTCATTAAATTTTAAAAATAAAATGTCTAAAAATAAAACAAGTAACAAATCAAGCTTGTTATCTATAAAGAAATGGTCAATGGGCATAAAATAACTTTTTAAAAAAGCAAATGAAAATTCTTATAATAAGAATGACCAATGATTTCATTTTATGAAAAGATAAAATTCAATTTTAAGGATTATTTCTGCCATGAACCTTTTCCAGATTTTTAACAACTTTTATTTTCCTTCTGTCTGACCCTAGATCTTGGTGGCTGTGACTTCCTTACAGTCTAGTACATCAGGGTTGATAATCTGTATACTTGCATGAGTTGAATACTATTCTTTACATTTGGATGTATGTATTCTATGTTTCTAATTTATACTCCAGAAAATTGGAAGCTGTTAGTAAGACTGTGTCTTTACCACCTCAGTAATGTCAACTCTTGCTGAAATAATGCCTTTGGTTAATTGGCTGTCTCTTCATTGATCAGTTATTGTAATGTTTGGGTCATCCTTTCCTGAGGAAATTATGACTTGTAGATCCCTATCATTCACTTCCATAAGAGGGAGTTTTATACATCAAAGGGAAGTTATCAGTATAGTAGTGAGGAGTACAGGTTTTGGAACCAGACCATCTGCTTTACCTCTTGCTCCCACTGGTTTTATATGTGGGACTTTGAACAAGGAACTGCATTCCTCCAAGCGTATCTGTGTCATCTGAGGATAAGAATTAGTGATAGACAAGGCAATATTATTGTGAACTGATGTCCACCATAGTATACCCTGCTAACACCTCGGTCTCTCTAGGTGTCATTTCCTTTGATAAAGGAAATATTATATTTTTAAATTTAAAATATAATGAGTACTTCTTAAATTAGATTAACTCTTAGATGAGATATGCCTTACTATTTTTGAAAGTTCTCGTAAGTTCATACATTCATTCAAAGTAAAATCTGTTGATATTAATTTCCATGCCCTATTTAAAAAATAATGAATTAGGATTATATTTTTACATATTCATTAAATTTCTTCATTTTATATCTTAGAGTTTTAAAGCATCATCATTTAAAACTCTCACATAGCAAATAAAAATATAAGGTTTAATTATAAAAATAATCCTCAATTCCTATTACAATCTATAGATAATTAACACTTCAATGCCTATTGTCTCTATAATTTTTAACAAAGGGTTATTAAGATAAGATGGAAAATTGAACAGTTTATTCTAAAAAATGAAACTCTTAAAAATGCCTTTTTATTATTAATTATTTCATAGTAACAAGAGACATTTTTACCTTTTAGTTTATAAGAATAAAGAGAAAGTGGAGATACCACAAAAATTATTTGTGTTTTCACTAAAATGAGAAATCATATCAAATTTTGAAACACTTATCTCAAGTAAAATATGGAAAGCTACAAGAGATAATGAATAGTAAGAGTAGTATAAATCATTTATGCCCCAAAGTAGTATAAAACCTAAAAATATACTGTGATGATTTTGTCTGGAACATTATATTTATATACTTTTCAGTTTATTTTATGCATAATATTAAATATTTTCTTCAAAGGTAAAGAAGAATAAAAAGAGTAATCATGATTTTTGTGAGATAAATAATAAAGCATTATTAAAAACTAAAGTTATTGTGAATTATGTCTTAACTTATAAGATGTATTACTTTGCTAATAATGACATTATTTAAGAATAACAGAGCTGATAATTTTGAGGGATGGAGTGTGAATATGTTTTCACTAAAATTAAAGAGATTTTCAATATATAAATACAAATTAAGACTTTTCCTGTTTTCAGTATTTGAATTTAGACATATGTAGGTTTTTAATTCTAGTTATTTTAATCTAGCAAGAGATATTCACAGTATATATGAAATGTTCAATCCTTTCCAAGTGACATAAATTCATAAGAGAAATACACACACATATCAATTAAAGGTTTATTATACACCAGAATCTACATCCACTGATTCTCCGTCCAGAAGTATAAAGAAAATGTAACATATTTTTTTCCATAATCAACTGTAGTCCTTTTGAGGTTCTCATCTTATTTATTAGTATCGAACTAAAATGCTAAATTGAGATCAATCCAGTAATCACATTTCAACTTTAATAATCTCTTCTCCTTGAGTAATCCAGCTTCATTTATTTAAATCTCCAGGCTTTCCGGCATCCTCCCCTTTCTCTTTCTTCCTGACAATGATATATGTGGAAGGAGGGCTTGCACAACCTCCAAGGCGGGGTGGTGGCAAAAAAGTGACTATCATTTTAGATTTCACATTGGATGTTAGCATTGTGTTTCAATTCCTGTGGTATCTGCAGCAATAGTCTTTTCACCTGCTACTGCTTATTCTCCTGAAATTGATGGTTTAGAACAGGGGCCAACCCCTGAGCCATGGACAGGTACTGGCCTATCGCCTGTTCAGAGCAAGGCCACACAGGAGAAGGTGAGAGGCAGGCAAGTGAACAAAGCTTCATTTGTATTTGCAGCTGCTCCCCATTGCTCGCATTACCACTTAAACTTCTCCTCCTGACAGATCAATGTGGTGTTAGATTTTCAGAGGAGCATGAACCCTACTATGAACTGCACATGCAAGGGATCTAGAATCTAATGCCTGCTGATCTGAGACAAAACTGAGATGGTGATGTTAACACTTGGAAGCTTCTGCAAATACAGATTATCATTAGCAAAGAGGTTTGACTGCACAGAGACCATAATAAATCAATTGCTTGCGTACTCATCTTAAAAGTTTATCAGTGAGTGACATGTGACAATTAAGGGGCATCTGGTGGCAGGTTTTAAATCAGAATCCAGCACTTAATTTAGTCTTAGAGTGGCCCACACGTTATTTTATTTACCACTTTCATACATGGCTCATTCTCAAACTATGCACTTATTGCAGTCACAGTTTTGGTAGGCTCTCAAGCTAACGGTAGCTAAAGTGAGTAAAAAATAAATATCATTAGAGAGCTTCTTTGAAAAAGGGGAAAGACCAAAGGATAAGACATTGGAAAAAAAAGTTGCATTTAAAAGAAAATACCAAAGACCTACTTAAATTATGGGTTTATTGCAACAAGTGTGTCACATTCCCCAAGCCTGCTTTGTATAATATATGGCAACTGTTTGTGGGTATCCAACAAAGCCATGTAAGCTTCAAAACTGTTTTGCCATATGAGGACCAAGCATCCTGCATTAAAAGACAAGCCTTTGGAATTTTCCAGAAGAATAAATGTGAATAAGGAGAACAGAAGCAATTTTGGGGCTCCAAAATCACTGCAGATGGTGACTGCAGCCATTAAATTAAAAGATGCATGCTCCTTGGAAGAAAAGTTATGACCAGCCTAGATAGTATATTAAAAAACAGAGACATCACTTTGCCGACAAAGGTCCGTCTAGTCAAAGATATGGTTTTTTTTGTCGTCATTTATGGGTGTGAGTGTTGGACCATATACAAAGCTGAGCGCCAAAGAATTGATGATGCTTTTGAACTGTGGTGTTGGAGAAGACTCCTGAGAGTCCCTTGGATTGATTGGGCCAGTAAATCCTAAAGGAAATCAGTCCTGAATATTCACTGGAAGGACTGATGTTGAAGCTGAAACTTCAATACTTTGGCCACCTGATATGAAGAACTGAGTCATTGGGAGAGATTGAAAGCAGGAGGAGAAGGGGACGACAGAGGATGAGATGGCTGGTTGGCATCACTGACTCAATGGACATGAGTTTGAGTAAGCTCCTGGAGTTGGTGATGGACAGGAAGTGTGGCGTGCTGCAGTTTATGGGGTAGCAAAGAGTCAGACACGACTGAGCAACTGAAATGAACTGAACTGAACGGAATCACTTTTATCAAATGTGTCTGTACTGAGAGCATCATTCTTAGTGACTAACAAAAAGCACTCAATATGCCAGCAAATTTGGAAAACTCAGCAGTGGCCACAGGAC
Source organism: Bos indicus (assembly GCF_029378745.1). Lineage (NCBI taxonomy): Eukaryota > Metazoa > Chordata > Mammalia > Artiodactyla > Bovidae > Bos > Bos indicus. The sequence goes on from NC_091771.1 coordinate 8,343,065, forward strand.
TGGAAAAGGTCAGTTTTCATTCCAAATGCTCAAACTACCGCACAATTGCACTCATCTCACACGCTAGTAAAGTAATGCTCAAAATTCTCTAAGCCAGGCTTCAGCAATACATGAACTGTGAACTTCCTGATGTTCAAGCTGGTTTTAGAAAAGGCAGAGGAACCAGAGATCAAATTGCCAACATCCACTGGATCATGGAAAAGCAAGAGAGTTCGAGAAAAACATCTATTTCTGCTTTATTGACTATGTCAAAGCCTTTGACTGTGTGGATCACAATAAACTGTGGCAAATTCTGAAAGAAATGGGAATACCAGACCACCTGACCTGCCTCTTGAGAAATCTGTATGTAGGTCAGGAAGCAGCAGCTAGAACTGGAAATGGAACAACAGACTGGTTCCAAATAGGAAAAGAAGTACGTCAAGGTTGTATACCGTCACCCTGCTTATTTAACTTCTATGCAGAGTACATCATGAGAAACGCTGGACTGGAAGAAACACAAGCTGGAATCAAGATTGCCAGGAGAAATATCAATAACCTCAGATATGCAGATGACACCACTCTTACGGCAGAAAGTGAAGAGGAACTAAAAAGCCTCTTGATGAAAATGAAAGAGGAGAGTGAAAAAGTTGGCTTAAAGCTCAACATTCAGAAAACGAAGATCATGGCATCCAGTCCCATCACTTCATGGGAAATAGATGGGGAAACAGTGTCAGACTTTATTTTTCTGGGCTCCAAAATCACTGCAGATGGTGACAGCAGCCATGAAATTAAAAGACGGTTACTCCTTGGAAGGAAAGTTATGACCAACCTAGATAGCATATTCAAAAGCAGAGACATCACTTTGCCAACAAAGGTCCGTCTAGTCAAGGCGATGGCTTTTCCTGTGGTCGTGTATGGATGTGAGAGTTGGACTGTGAAGAAGGCTGAGCACCGAAGAATTGATGCTTTTGAACTGTGATGTTGGAGAAGACTCTTGAGAGTCCCTTGGACTGCAAGGAGATCCAACCAGTCCATTCTGAAGGAGATCAGCCCTGAGATTTCTTTGGAAGGAATGATGCTAAAGCTGAAACTCCAGTCCTTTGGCCACCTCATGCGAAGAGTTGACTAATTGGAAAAGACTCTGATGCTGGGAGGGATTGGGGGCAGGAGGAGAAGAGGATGACAGAGGATGAGATGGCTGGATGGCATCACTGACTCGATGGACGTGAGTCTCAGTGAACTCCGGGAGTTGTTGATGGACAGGGAGGCCTGGTGTGTTGTGATTTATGGGGTCGCAAAGAGTCGGACATGACGGAGTGACTGAACTGAACTGAACTGAACCACAGTGCTAAAGCTAAGAATCCCTTTACTGTCAGTGATGTATAGCTGACTGATGCTAATGACATTCATCATAAACTTGTAGGAGTAGGAGAGGCTACGGTTGAAAAGGTGGCATGAGTTCCTCTTTTGATTAGCACCATAATTAGTCAAATTGATTAAATAACAGAGGATACTGAGCCACAATTATTATACAGGATTAATGAGTTACTGTGGTCTGCACTCCAGGTTGACAAGTCTACGGATGTTGACAACAAGGAAACAATGCTTATTTTTGTGAGATATATTTTTCAGGAAGATGTGCTTGAGGGTATGTTATGTGCAGTCTTGTTAACCAACACCACAGCTGCAGAACCATCTAAGCCTTTGAATGATTACATACCAGGAAAATGAGACTGGTCATTTTGTGGTAGTATATGTATAGACAGAGCAGCTGCCACGACTGGATGGCTTTCGGGTGTCCCTGCTTGGGTAGAAGAGGAAGCTTCTGAATGTGAGTCTATGCACTGTTATCCATAGAGAAATGCTGGCTAGCCTAAAAATGTCACCCGAATTTAACAGTGTTTTGAAGGATATGATTGATTAAAATTGTTGTGGGGAAGAGTCAATTCTGACTCAATATTGAGTCTATTTGTTTAACTTTAACCTTTCTTTCCCACTGCTTTTGTTTACTAGAAGAATACTGTTTATACATAAAGGCCTGCCTCAGGGAACTCTGACCCTCTGTCAGAGTATTAAACTGAAGTGTCTTTATTCAGAACCCTATCCACCTGTGGATGGCAGGAAGGAAGAAATTAACAAATCCCCTTCCCAAGGTTTGCTATTTTTTATTTGTTTTGCTTTACTTCCTTACCTCTCCCCATCTTTGTTCTGTAAAAGAACCTGACATCCAGAGACCCAGGGAAGATTATTATTTTGAGACATTTGTCTGCCATCTTCTTGGTCAGCTGGCTTTCTGAATAAAGTTATATTCCTTGCCTCAACAGCTCATTCCTCAGATTTATTGGCCTGTCATGCAGCAAGCAGGGCAAGTTTGGACTTGGTAACAAAATGATCAACCATATTAAAGTACCTATCCTTAACTCATGTCTGTTTGTGCAGTTTTGTGAGGAGACAGATGCAGAGCACACATATGTTCTCTTATACATGGAAATGAGACGGTTTTCTAAATGTAGGTCACTGGCCAGAGTTTTTGAGTTACAAGGGACGCTCCAGAGATTTCTTAAAAAAAAAAAAAAAAGTCACCACTAGCAGGGCATTTCAGACACACAGAATGAGTTGCAAAACTTTGTTACTGTTACTTGCAACAAACTCAATCTGTCACTTCAGGAAAGAATAACAACTGTGTTCAAGTCAGTGGATGAAGTCCCTGCATTCAAAGTCAAATTGGAATTATGGGGATGATGAGTGAACACTTGGATTTTTGGCATGTTTTAAACATTAGCAGGGGTTTGAAAGATACTGATCCAGAGCCTACTTTCTCCTAGCTGGTGCATAATCATCTATCTCAGCTTTCAAAAGAGTTTGAGCATTACTTCTTAACTACAAAAGGCACCCAAACTTGGAAGCAAGGGATTCTTGAGACATTTGTGAATAAGCTAGGTGAATCCACTTTTAACTGTGCTAGAATGGGATCAATTACTTGAGATGACAAGTGATGGTGGCCTTAAAAGTGTATTTGAGACAGCTCCAAATCTCCACATATTCTGGATTAAAATAAAAGCTGAATATCCTGAGACTGTCACAAAATCACTGAAAAGCCCACTTCCATTTCCAACATCCTATATTTGTGAAGCAGGGTTTTCTGCAGTGACAGCAACCAAAACAAGATTATGGAGTCGACTGGACACAAGCAACATAGTTTGTGTGTCAGTGTCTCCCATCACTCCCAGATGGGACTGTCTAGTTGCAAGAAAACAAGTTCAGGGCTCCCACTGATTCTGCACTGTGGTGAGTTGTGTAATTATTTCATTATGTATCACAATGTACTCTTAATAAAATAAAGCACACAATAAATGTAATACATTTGGGTCATCCCCAAACCATCCTGTCCCCTGGTCTGTGGAAAAAGTGTCTTCCACAAACCCAGGCCCTGGTTCCAAAAAGTTTGGGGACTGCTGGTTTCGAAGTTCTGGATGGCTGGTTTTATGTTGGCTCTGTTCTCCCTCAACTCAGTTGGGTCAAATGATTTTCCCTGAGACTCCACTGGAGCTATTGTTGGAGTTTCTACAGCTTGGAAATATAAATCACATTTTTCCACTCCTTCTCATTTTCCTGGCTTGCCCTGAATACTGTGACTACTTCACCACTTTGATACCCACTGGAAAGGTCCTCAGCAACCAACTGTCACATAACCTCCTTGAGAGCAGATGGCAATTCTGGATTCTAGTTGTTTGCTGCATACCCCACTTGACTGTTACCAACAACAATTAAATGTGTGCCCTCCTTTCATGTGTGAACTAGAACATATTCAGGTATTCTGGGATTTTACAGCATCAGTATTATCTGTTATATGAACCCAAGCTTTCCTGTTGTCTTCTCTTGTTAAGAAATGTAAATATGCTTGGCTCTAATGAAGCTATTTTCATCGAGAGCAATTTTGGGCCTGTTCAGGAGTGAATTTATTTGGGGAGCAAAAGGATGGGAAGCCTTCTGCAATCAACTTGGGAACTTAGGTAAGGCTTCCTGGAAGAGGTGGTTCTTGAGTTTTCTGAAAGTTGAAAGAAAATTAGCCAAGTGAAGAGGAGGGGAGAAGTTTTCCAGAAGAGAACAAAACTAGTGAAGTTGAAAAATTAAAGGCGCAATTAGAAGAGGCATGAGAGCCACAAACTTCAATGTTTGGAATGATTAAATGGGTGCCATGACATGGTGGGAAGGGAAATAGACAGACCACTATTCTGAGTTTCCTATCTAGGAAAAGGGAGTTGAAATCTATCCTTGAAGGTAATACAGAGACACTCATGAGTTCTAAGCAACAAGGTGACATAGCCAGATTCCTGATGTCCTTTATAATATGAACATGGTGGGCTGTTAATAAGGCACCTTATCATACTGGCACTCCCTGTACCTGTCTCAATGTTAGAAAACAGAAGAATAAAGATAGCCTTATCCCACAGAATTGTAGAATAAAGTTCCTACCTACATTGGAAAGTCCATGCTGTGTATGATACAAAACCAGAAGCCAAGAGTTGCCAGCTAGAGGTAAATTCAGACCATAAATATTCTCTTCTACTGAATTTATTCTCATCCCAAACTTATTTTTATACATTTCTTAAGATCTTACACTTTTTTGCCTAGAATCACTCTCAACATTTTAACCACTTCTCTCCAGAAAGTATACAGAATGAGAGGATCGCAAACCATATCTGAACATGGTACCATCTGTTTCTGTTTTCCTAAAGCATTCCATAATAGGCTGGATCAGAAAGGACAGATACTTGGCAGAGCCTATGACATGAACTTTCACTAAGTGATTTTGTCTATTTCTGCTGAACTAATGTTAAAGCCAAAGCTTTTCTAGTGATTGGACAAAATGGCATCATAAGCAGTAGAACATTATGCCACAAAGACAGTTACACTAACAAATCAGGACTTTAAAGCTGTACAGTTGCACTGTTTTTAAATGCCATATCTATTGTTGATTCTACCACAGAAGAAAAAGACATTTTTCTATAGAAAAGATGTTTTCTATAGAAGAAAAGACATTGTATAAGCTATTTTTAAAATGATATGATCAAGTACACCAGACTTATTTACTATATTTTCACTGACATTCAAGGAAATATAAAATTTAGGAAACAATTATCTTTCTCAGGAAACATGGGTTAAAATTCTGATCTCAATGTAAAAATTAAAATTAGTCTTTAAAATACAAATGTTTAACTTCTGCTATACCTATCTTTCCACTTTTCACATCCTCAGCATCACAGATGTCTTAAGATGTCCAAAAAGGTAACACTTCCTGGGAAAATCTAAGAAAAAAGAGAGAAAAATAAATCATAATCACATATTTTAAAAAATATTACCCTATGAAAATTTCAAACTATTTTGTTATTAAATTCCTTATGTACTGATATTTGTCTACATTTTAAATGTATAGCTAACAAATGGAATTAGTATAATAGAAAATGAAACAATCATTGCTAAAATCACTTAAAGCTTGAATCTAAAAATTGTACTTTATTTTATGCATCTGTTGCTTCAGAATAAGAATGAAACTAAATTAAAGTATTTATATACTGAGTATTTTTCAAAATTAAGCTGAAATATTACTATTTATAATAGAATTAGTACTCAAAAAGAACTGAAATTGCTTCTAAATATAACTGTATTGTTCTATAAATATCTACTACTGTTCACTTCTTACTGATTGATTGATTCCTTGTAATATATACAAAAGTTTTTGGTTAGGTATAAGAAAAAAATTTGAATCTCTAGGGAAAGACAGCAAAAAGAGATTGAATTTAAACCCTACAATAAAAATACAGAGTTTTATGTGACATAATAAAGGCAGGCATTATTTCATCAAGAATAGAAAATTATTCTTATAATTGAGTTATCATCTAAACATTTGCTTTCACAAATATGCAATATCACACACATATGCACAAGTACACACAAACACAAAAGTTTATTTCTATGATTATTTGTCTATATAATTGTTAAAACTTAGAACAGTCTTCCCCTTAACTAAAGCTCAACATTCAGAAAACGAAGATCATGGCATCCCGTCCCAACTTCATGGGAAATAGATGCGGAAACAGTGTCAGACTTTATTTTTCTGGGCTCCAAAATCACTCCAGATGGTGACTGCAGCCGTGAAATTAAAAGATGCTTACTCCTTGGAAGGAAAGTTATGACCAACCTAGATAGCATATTCAAAAGCAGAGACATCACTTGGCCAACAAAGGTTCGTCTAGTCAAGGCTATGGTTTTTCCTGTGGTCATGTATGGATGTGAGAGTTGGCCTGTGAAGAAGACTGAGCACCAAAGAATTGATGCTTTTGAACTATGGTGTTGGAGAAGACTCTTGAGAGTCCCTTGGACTGCAAGAAGATCCAACCAGTCCATTCTGAAGGAGATCAGCCCTGGGATTTCTTTGGAAGGACTGATGCTAAAGCTGAAACTCCAGTCCTTTGGCCACCTCATGCGAAGAGTTGACTCATTGGAAAAGACTCTGATGCTGGGAGGGATTGGGGGCAGGAGGAGAAGGGGACGACAGAGGATGAGATGGCTGGATGGCATCACTGACTCGATGGACGTGAGTCTCAGTGAACTCCGGGAGTTGGTGATGGACAGGGAGGCCTGGCGTGCTGCAATTCATGGAGTCGCAAGGAGTCGGACATGACTGAGCGACTGATCTGATCTGATCTGATCTGATACATTTTCCTTTCCTTCAAATTTCTAAAATGTTATAATACATAATCTTTTTACATGTATAATACAAATAACCCCAAAGTACTTAAATTGCTCTTTATGTGTATATATTCTCAATAAATACTAAGATTTTTGTAGTCAGTTGCTCAGTCATGTCCAACTTTTTGTGACCCCATGAACTGCAGCATGCCAGGCTTCCCTATTCTTCATTATTTCCCAGAGTTTGCTCAAATGCATATCCATTGAGCCCGTGATACCATCCAACCATCTCATCCTCTGTCGCTCCCTTCTGCTTCTGCCCTCAATCTTCTCCAGCATCAGGGTCTTTTCTAATTAGTTGGCTTTTCTCATCAGGTGGCCAAAGTATTGGAGCTTCATCTTCAGCATCAGTTCTTCCAATGAATATTCAGGGTTAATTTTCTAGAAGATTGACTGGTTTGATCTCTTTGCTGTCCAAGGGACTCTCAAGAGTCTTCTCAAGCACCAAAGGTCGAAGCATCAATTCTTTGGTGCTCAGCCTTCTTTACGGTCCAACTCTCACACCCCTACCTACTGAAAAAACAAGTACTACTGGATAAACCATGACTTGGACTATATATGGACCTTTGTTGATAAGATATTAAAAACAATATAATATAATTTGATGGAAAGCAATATCATATAATACAAAGATTTATAAAATAACATTTAGGTCATAAATCTATTCAGTATGTTTTGTTTATTTTTACATTTATTCTCATTCTAAATTCATGTTTGCTCAGGCTTAATCTTTATTTTCAAATTCTTGGAGGATATGATATTGGGGGAAGGGGGCAACAGAGGATGAGATGGTTGGATGGCATCACCAACTCAATGAAAATGAGTTTTAGCAGACTCTGGGAAATGTTGAAGGACGGGGAAGCCTGGCCTGCTGCAGTCCATGGGGTTGCAAAAAGTCAGACACGACTGAGCAACTGAATAAAAACAATGGTATTGTCCATGTAGTAATAACACCTTTTATTTAAAGCATTAAACTAAGAAGATAAATCAAGATCATACTTTAAGTTCTTGAAATTGTTAAATGGCAGTGGAGGGGGAAGAAAAGAGCTCAATAGAAGGAACATACATGGGAAAAATCTTAACTGTTAAGTATACACGAGAATTATAGGTGTTTTTAAAGCAGGAAAAATATAATAGAGACTACATTCTTAGAAACAGAAGAGTAAACATTTAAAAGAAAAGTATTAAATTAAAAATATTAAAAGTATTAATAGTATACTCAGCAACAGATATTTCATAGCAGTTAAACATACTTGTCTAATCCAGTGTTTCTAAAAGCAAGAATTACATCTGTCACCAAAGACCTAGACATGAACATTTCTTGTCTTAGATCAAACCAATAAACAGAAATCTTTTAGTATTAGACTTGATGATATGCCACCTAAACACTGTAGGTTATCATAACACATATTAAACTTAGAGATTTCTTGGGATTGTATACTTAGAAGTTATTTCAGGAACACTTAAGTATTGGATACCTATTATATCTGTGACAGGCATTGTTGCTGGGACATACGAATGGAAAACACAAGTGCATTCATACATACACACACACCTATGTCCTAGTGAAGCTTACATTTTAGAAGAAAAGAATCATATACAGAAAGAAGATAGATAAAGCCATGGTGTGTTTGAGATCATCAAGACAGAATCAAATTAGATAGGCAAGATGCTGGACAAGAGAAACCATGGAAACACTGTGTGTAGTGTGATGTAATAAAAGACACTGAACAAGACAGAAGAGGTAATCAGAGAGCAAGAGGAAATAAAAAAGACGGCCATGCCATAAGATTAAAAGGAGGAAAAGTTCAGACAAAAATGTGATATACTGGTCAATCTTACCAAAAGCTGTAGATATGTCAAAGTAGACAAAGACTGAAAAAGATCATTGATAATAGCAGAATATGAGAGATAGGGAATGATAATGCAGGCTAATGAGGAATTTATTTTTCCTAGAATCTTGATAGCAAGTCATTCTACACGAGAGAAGCAAATTATACTTGAATGATGATAAGCACAGGTATGTTACAAAACTGGATCATCGTATGGGGAAAATGAGTAAATACATGAATCAAATATTACCCTAAAGAATACATTTAAAAAGCTCAGTCAGTCAGTTCAGTCACTCAGTATATCCGAATATTTGTGACCATATTGACTGCAAACATCAGGCTTCCTTGTCCATCACCAACTCCTGGAGCTTACACAAACTCATGTTCATCAAGTCAGTGATGCCATCCAACCATCTCATCCTCTGCCCTTCCCTTCTCTTCCTGCCTTCAAATTTCCCAGCATTGAGGTATTTTCCAATGAGTCAGTTGTTAGCATCAGGTGGTCAAAGTATTGGAGTTTCAGCATCAGTCCTTCCAGTGAATATTGAGGACTGATTTCCTTTTGGGCTGATTGGTTTGATCTCTTGGCAGTCCAAGGGACTCTCAAGAGTCTTCTCCAACACCACAGTTCAAAAACATCAATTCTTTGCACTCAGCTTTCTTTATAGTCCAACCCTCACAACCATACATGACTACTGGGAAAATATAGCTTTGATCAGATGGACCATTTTTGGCAAAGTATTGTCTCTGCTTTTTAATATGCCATCTAGGCTCTCATAGCTTTTCTTTCAAGGAGCAAGCATCTTTTAATTTCATGGCTGCAGTCACCATCTGCAGTGATTATGGAGCCCAAGAAAATAAAATCTTACACTGTTTCCATTGTTTCCCCATCCATTTGCCATGAAATGATGGGACCAGATGCCATTTTACTTTTGTGAACATTGAGTTTTAAGGCAGCTTTTCACTCTCCACTTTCACTTTCATCAAGAGGTTCTTTAGTTCTTCACTTTCTACCATAATGGTGGTGTCATTTGCATATCTGAGGTTATTGATATTTCTCTGGACAATCTTGATTCCAGCTTCTGCTTCATCCAGCATGGCATTTTGCATGATGTAGTCTTTTTTTTTTTTTAATTTAAATTTATTTATTTGGGGGCTAATTACTTTACAATATCGTATTGGTTTTGCCATACATCAACATGAATCTGCCACGGGTGTACACGTGCTCCCCATCCTGAACACCTCTCCCACCTCCCTCCCCGTACCATACCTCTGGGTCATCCCAGTGCACAAGCCCCAAGCATCCTGTGATGTAGTCTTTATATAAGTTACATAAGCAGGGTGACAATATACAGCCTTGGCTACTTCTTTTCCAATTTGGAAACAGTCTGTTGTTTCATGTCCAGCTCTAGCTGTTGCTTCTTGACCTGCATACAGATTTCTCAGGAGGCAAGTCAGGTGGTCTGATATTCCCATTCCTAAGAATTTTCCACAGTTTGTTGTGATCCACAAAGTCAAAGGCTTTGGCATAGTCAATAAAGCAGAAGTAGATGTTTTCTTTGATATTTGGCAAACTAAAACAATTATGTAAAGTTTAAAAATAAAATAAAAAAAAACTCTCTTGCTTTTTCGATTATCCAATGGATGTTGGCAATTTAATCTCTGGTTCCTCTGCCTTTTCTAAATATAGTTTGAACATCTGAGAGTTCACAGTTCACATACTATTGAAGACTGGCTTGGAGAATTTTGAGCTTGAGATGAGTGCAATTGTGAGGTAATTTGAACATTCTTTGGCATTGCCTTTCTTTGGGATTGGAATGAAATCTGACCTTTTCCAGTCCTGAGGCCACTACTGAGCTTTCTAAATTTCCTGGCATACTGAGTGCACTTTCACAGCATCATCTTTGAAGATTTGAAATAGCTCAGCTAGAATTCCATCACCTTCACTAGCTTTGTTAGTAGTGATGCTTCCTATGGCCCACTTGACTTAATATTCCAGGATGCCTGACTCTAGGTGAGTGATCACACCATCGTGATTATATGGGTCATGAAGATTTTTTTTATATAGTGCTTCTTGGGTATTCTTTCCAGTTCTTCTTAATATCTTATGCTTCTGTTAGGTCCATACCATTTCTGTCCTTTATCGAGCCCATCTTTGTATGAAATTTCCCCTTGGTATCTCTCATTTTCTTGAAGCGATCTTTAGTCTTTTCCATTCTATTATTTTCCTCTATTTCTTTGCATTGATCACTGATGGAGGCTTTCTTATCTCTCCTTGCTATTCTTTGGGACTCTGCATTCAGATGGGTGTATCTTTCCTTTTCTAATTTGCCTTTCCCTTCTCTTCTTTTTTCAGCTATTTGTAAAGCCTCCTCAGACTACCATTTTGCCTTTTTGCACTTCTTTTCATTGGGGATGTTCTTGATCACTGCCTCCTGTACAATTTCAGGAACCTCTGTCCATAATTCTTCAAGCATTCTGTCTATCAGAACTAACCCTTGAATCTATTTGTCACATCCACTGTATAATAACAAGGGATTTCATTTAGGTCATACCTGAATGGTCTAGTGGTTTTCCTATTTTTTCATTTAAGTCTGAATATTGGAAAAATAAGTTCAAGATCTAAGCCACTGTTAGTTCCTGGTCTTGTTTTTGCTGACTGTATAGAGTCAGCAAATGTATTGCTCCATCTCTGGTTGCAAAGAATAATATCAATCTGATTTCAGTGTTGACCATCTGGTGATATCCATGTGTAGAATCTTCTCTTGTGTTGTTGGAAAAGGATGCTTGCTATGACCAATGCATTCTCTTGGCAAAACTCTGTTAGCCTTTTCTCTGATTCATTTTGTACTCCAAGGCCAAATTTGCCTGTTACTTCAGGTATCTCTTGACTTCCTACTTTTGCATTCCAGTCCCCTATAATGAAAAGGACATCTTTTTTTTTTTCCAGTGTTAGTTGTAGAAGGTCTTGTAGGTCTTCAGAGAACTGTTCAACTTCAGCTTCACTAGCATTAATGGTTGGGGCATAGACTTGGATTGCTGTGATATTGGATGGTTTGCCTTGAAAACGAACAGATCATTCTGTCCTTTTTGAGACTTCACCTAAGAACTGCATTTTGGAGTTTTTTGTTAACTATGAGGACTACTCCATTTCTTCTAAGGGATTCTTGCCCACAGTGGTAGATATAATAGTCATCTGAGTTAAATTTACCCATTCCAATCTCTTTTAGTTCACTGATTCATAAAACGATGTTCACTCTTGCCATCTCCTGCTTAACCACTTCCAATTTACCTTGATTCATGGACCTAACATTTCAGGTTCCTATGCAATATTGTTCCTTACAGCAGACTTACTTCCATGACCTGTCACATCAACAACTGGGTGTTGTTTTTGCTTTGACTCTGTCTCTTCATTTTTTCTGGAGTTATTTCTCCACTCTTCTCCAGTAGCATACTGGGCACCCACTGACCTGGAGAGTTCATCTTTCAGTGTCATATCTTTTTGCCTTTTCATACTGTTCTTGGGGTTCTCAAGGCAAGAATACTGAAGTGGTTTGCCATTCCCTTCTCCAGTGGACCACATTTTGTCAGAAATCTCCACCATGACCCATCCTTCTTGGGTGGCTCGACATGGCATGGCTCATGGTTTCATTGAATTAGACATGGCTGTGGTCCATGTGATCAGTTTGATTAGTTTTCTGTGATTTTTATTTTCATTCTGTCTGCCCTCTGAAGGATAAGGATTATAGGCTTATGGAGGCTACCTGATGGGAGAGACTTACTGTGGGAAAAACTGGGTTTTATTCTGATGGGCAGACCCATGCTCAGTTCAGTTAGGTCACTCAGTTGTGTCTGACTCTTTGCAACCCCATGCACTGCAGCACCTGTGGCTTCCCTGTCCATCACCAACTCCCAGAGTTTACCCAAAATCATGTCCACTGAGTCAGTGATGCCATCCAACCATCTCATCCTCTGCCGTTCCCTTCTCTTCCAACTTTCAATCTTTCCCAGCATGAGGATCTTTTCCAATGAGTCACTTCTTCACATCAGTTGGTTAAAGTATTGGAGTTTCAGCTTCAGCATCAGCCTTCCAATGAATATTCAGGACTGATTTCCTTTAGGATGGACTGGTTGGATCTCCTTCTGTCCAAGAGACTCTCAAGAGTCTTCTCCAACACCACAGTTCAAAAGCATCAATTCTTTGACCCTCGGCTTTCTTTATAGTCCAACTCTCACATTCTACATGATTACTGGAAAAACCATAGCTTTGGCTAGATGGAACTTTGTTGGCAAGATAATGTCTCTGCTTTTTAATAAGCTGTCTAGATTGGTCATAGCTTTTCTTCCAACGAGCAAGCCTCTTTTAATTTCATGGCTGCAGTCACCATGCTCATATTCAATAAATCTTTAATCCAATTTTCTGTTGATTGGCCAGCCTGTGTTCTCTCCTGTTGTTTGACCTGAGACCAAACTATGGTGGAGGTAATAAAGATAATAGCAACCTCCTTCAAAAAATTCTATGCATGCACTGCTGCACTCAGTGCCCCTGACCTTGCAGCAGGCCACCTCCAATCCATGCCTCCACTGGAGACTCTCGGACACTAACGGGCAAGTTTGGATCAGTCTCTTGTAGGGTCACTGCCCTTTTCTTCCGGGTCCTGGTGTGCACAAGGTTTTGTTTGTGCCCTCCAAGAGTCTGTTTCCCAAGTTCTTTGTAAGTTCTGGTGGTTCTATGTTGGGGTTGATGGAGAACTCCTCCAAGTGGGCTTATGCCACAGCCAGGTCTGCTTCACCCAGAGCCCCTGCCCCTGTGGCAGTGCACTGCTGACCCATACCTCCTCAGGAGACACTCAAACACTCAAAGGCAGGTCTGGCTGAGTCTCTCTCTCTCTCTTTTTTGCAGCTTTTTAATGGCTGCTGCTGCTAAGTCGATTCAGTTATGTCCACTTCAGTCATGTCCGACTCTGTGCAACCCCAGAGACGGCAGCCCACCAGGCTCCCCGTCCCTGGGATTCTCCAGGCAAGAACACTGGAATGGGTTGCCATTTCCTTCTCCAATGAATGAAAGTGAAAGTGAAAGGGAAGTCGCTCAGTGGTGTCTGACTCCTAGCGACCCCATGGACTGCAGCAGCTTTACCTAATTCAGAGACTATGCCATGGGCAGAGACTCATCTGCACACCAGATTCCTTCTCTCAACACTATCATAACATCATTAAGCCAAAAATCTGGTAGGAAACTATGATTTGGATTTTAAAGCACACCTGAAAGTACTGTGAAACAGAGGGGAATAAGTATAATGTTTATTGAAAAATATCATATCAAATTGTTATCTTGTTCAATGCTAGTTTTCAGAGAAAGAAGCATTCTATTAGAATTGAAATTAAATGGTAGATCTGCTTTGCCTTCTAATATAATTATGAAATAAAATAAGCTATAATAAACATGAAAAACAAAATGAGAGGAATAGACACTAGATACAGGACTTCTGTCTGTCTCAGTAGATTACTCATCTCATCTCCTCCTCAAAATTATTGCATTTTTCAACACATTCCCAATATTCTTAGATGCCTGATAGTTTTCTCCCACTCTCTCAGGATTCAACTGAAATAGCCCCTTCTATGAGGAGATTACTGTCACTAATGTATCTAAATTTTATGTCTCTCCAAGTTTTTTCTAAGTTCACCTTGTTTTATTTTACTCTTCCATATTTTATTATTGTGTTCATTATCCCCCACCCTCAAGTAGAATGTTGACTTTTGGAGAGCAGTTGATTGAGAGCTCCTGTTGCTTCACATTCTCAACAGCATTTGGTTTTGTCAGTGTTCTGGATTTTGGCTTTTCTAATAGTTGGAGGTCACCATTAACCCAACCATAGAGCTGCCAGAGCTTAAACAGGCCTGGAGAAACAGACTCTTGGTGGGCACAAATAAAACCTTGTGTGCACCAGGACCTAGGAGAAAGGGGCAGTGATCCCACAAGAGACTGACCCAGATTTGCCCATGAATGTCCAGGAAAGGTGTGGGTCGGCAGTGGCCTGGTGCAGGGTTGAGGGCCCTGAGTACAGCAATGCATGCACAGAACCTTTTGAAAGAGGTTGCCATTATCTTCCTTACCTTCACCAGAGTATTGACTCAGGTCAAATAACCCCACCCATCAAAAGAAAATTGGATTAAAGATTTACTGAGCATGGTCCCATCCATCAGAACAAAACTCAGTTTCCCCCACAGTCAGGCTCTCTCATCAAGAAGCTTCCATAAACCTCTTATCCTTATCCATCAGAAGGCACAGAGAATGAAAACCACAATCACAGAAACCTAATCAAACTGATCACATGGACCACAGCCTTGTTTAGTTCAATGAAACCATGAGCTGTGTAGGGCCACCCTAGACGGACAGGTAATGGTGGAGAGTTCTGACAAAATGTGGTCCCCTGGAGAAGGGAATGGGACTGCTACTGCTGCTGCTAAGTCGCTTCAGTCGTGTCCGACTCTGTGTGACCCCATAGACGGCAGCCCACCAGGCTTCCCCGTCCCTGGGACTCTCGAGGCAAGAACACTGGAATGGGTTGCCATGTCCTTCTCCAATGCATGAAAGTGAAAAGTCAAAGTGAAGTCACTCAGTCGTGTCTGACTTGTAGTGACCCCATGGACTGCAGCCTACCAGGCTCCTCCATCCATGGGATTTTCCAGGCAAGAGTACTAGAGTGGGGTGCCATTGCCTTAAACCATTTCAGTATTCTTGCCTTGAGAACCACATGAACAGTAAGAAAAGGCAAAAAGATAGGACACTAGAAGTTAAATTCCCCAGGTCGGTAGGTGCGCAATATGTCACTGGAGAAGAATGGAGTAATAACTCCAGAAAGAATGAAGAGATGGATCCAAAGCAAAACCAACACCCAGTTGTGGGTGTGACTGGTAATGGATGTAAGGCCAATGCTGTAAAGAACAATATTGCATAGGAACCTGGAATGTTAGGTTCATGAATCAAGGTATATTGAATGTGGTCAAACAGGAGACAGCAAGAGTGAGTATTAACATTTTAGGAATCAGTGAAATAAAATGGACTGGATTGGAAAATCTGACTCAGATGACCATTATATCTACTACTGTGGGCAAGAGTTGCTTAGAAGAAATGGAGTAGCCCTCATAGTCAACAAAAGAATCTGAAATGCAGTAGTTGCATGCAGTCTCAAAAACAACAGAATGATGTCTGTTCGTTTCCTATCACAGTAATCCAAACCTTTCACTATCACAGTAACCCAAATCTAGGCTCCAACCAGTAAAGCTGAAGAAGCTGAAGTTGAACTGTTCTATGAAGACCTTCTAGGACTAATACTGAAAAAAGATATCCTTTTCATGATAGGGGACTAGAATTCAAAAGTAGGAAGTCAAAAAATACCTGGAGTAACAGGCAAATTTAGAATTGGAGTACAGAAAGAAGCAGGTCAAAAGCTAACAGAGTTTAGCCAAGAGAATGCATTGGTCATAGCACACACTCTCTTCCAAAAACACAAGAGAAGACTACACATGGACATGAGCAGATGGTCACCAAGGAAATCATATTTTTTATATCATTTGCAGCCAAAGATGGAGAAGCACTATACAGTCAGCAAAAACAAGACCAGGAGCTGACTTTGGCTCAGATCATGAACTCCAAATTGCCAAATTCAGACTTAAATTGAAAAAAGTAGGGAAAACCACTAGACTATTCAGGTATGACCTAAATCAAATCCCTTATGATTATAGAGTGGAAGTGACAAATACATTCAAGGGATTAGATCTGATAGAGTGTGCATGAGAAACTATGGACAGTGGTTTCTAACATTGTACAGGATGCAGTGATCAAGACCATCCTCAATAAAAAGAAGTGCATAATGGAAAAATGGTTTCCTGAGGAGGCCTTACAAATAGCTGAAAAAACAAGAGAAGGAAAAGGCAAATTAGAAAAGAAAAGATACACCCATCTGAATGCAGAGTTCCAAAGAATAGCAAGGAGAGAGAAGACAGCCTTCTTCAGTGATCAATGCAAAGAAATAGAGGAAAACAATAGAATGGAAAACACTAGAGATCTCTTCAAGACAATTAGAGATACCAAGGGAACATTTCATGCAAAGATGGATCCAATAAAGGACAGAAGTGGTATGGGCCTAACAGAAACAAAGATATTAAGAAGAACTGGCAAGAATACCCAGAAGCACTATACAAAAAAGATCTTCACAACCCAGACAACCATGATGGTGTGATCACTCCCCTAGAGCCAGACATCTTTGAATGTGAAATAGAGGGCCTTAGGAAGCATCATTATGAACAAAGCTAGTGGAGGTAATGGAATTCCAGCTGAGCTATTTCAAATCCGCTAAGATGATGCTGTCCAAGTGCTTCACTCGATATGTCAGCATATTTGGAAAACTTAGCACTGGCTACAGGACTGGAAAAGGTCAGTTTCCATTCCAATCCCAAAGAAAGGCAATAACAAATAATGTTCATACTACCACACAATTGCACTCATCTCACACATTAGCAAAGAAATACTCAAAATCCTCCAAGATGGGCTTCAATGATCATGAACCTCCAAATGTTCAAGCTGGATTTAGAAAAGGCAGAGGAACCAGAGATCAAATTGACAACATCCACTGGAACATCCACTTCTGCTTATTGATTACGCCTATGACTTTGACTGTGTGGGTCGTAAAAAACTGTGGAAAATTTTTTAGGAGATGGAAATACCAGAACACATTGCCTGCCTCGTGGGAAATCTGTATGCAAGTCAATAAGCAATAGTTAAAGCTGGACATGGAACAACAGACTGGTCCAAATTGGGAAAGGAGTAGTCAAGGCTGTATATTGTCAAACTGCTTATGTAACTTATATGAAGACTGCATCATGTGAAATGCCGTGCTGGATGAAGCACAAGTTGGAATCAAGATTTTCGGGACAAATATCAATAATCTCCCATATGCAGGTGACACCACCCTTATGGCAGAAAGCAAAGAAGAACTAAAGAGCCTCTTGATGAAAGTGAAAGAGGAGAGTGAAAAAGTTAGCTTAAAACTCAACATTCAGAAAACTAAGATCATGACATCCTTCCCCATCACTTCATGGCAAATAGATGAGGAAGCAATGGAAACAGTGACAGACTTTATTTTTGGGGGGTGGGGGCTCCAAAATCACTGAAGATGGTGACTGCAGCCCTGTAATTAAAAGGCACTTGCTCCTTAGAAGAAAAGCTATGCCCAACCTAGACAGCATATTAAAAAGCAGAGACCTTACTTTACAAAAAAATGTCTCTAGCCAAAGCAAAGCTCTGCTTTTTCCAGTATTCATGTATGGATGTGGGAGTTGGACTATAAAGAAAGCTGAGCGCTGAAGAATTGATGTTTTTGAACTGTGGTGTTGGAAAAGACTCTTGAGAGGCCCTTGGACTGCAAGGAGACCAAATCAGTCAATCCTAAAGGAATTCAGTCCTTGAATATTCATTGGAAGGACTGATGCTGAAGCTGAAGCTCTAATACTTTGGCAACCTGATGCAAAGAACTGACTCATTGTAAAAAACCCTGATGCTGGGAAAGATTGAAGGTGGGAGCAGAAAGGGACGACGGAGGATGAGATGGTTGAAATGTATCACCTACTCGATAGACGTGAGTTTGAGCAAGCCCTGGAAATTGCTGATGGACAGGGAAGCCTGGCATAGTGCAGTAGGTGGGGTCACAAAGAGTCAGACACAAGTGAGTGACTGAAGTGAACTGAACTGAAGAGTGATTGAAGGTGGGAGCAGAAAGGGACGACAGAGGATGAGATGGTTGAAATGTATCACCTACTCGATAGACGTGAGTTTGAGCAAGCCCTGGAAGTTGCTGATGGACAGGGAAGCCTGGCATAGTGCAGTAGGTGGGGTCACAAAGAGTCAGACACAAGTGAGTGACTGAAGTGAACTGAACTGAAGAGTTTGACAGTTATTTTATTCTGTATTCCTCTAACACATAATGTAGAACACTTTTTCATACATAAATATTTTTAAATGTACTTTTTATATAATTGGTTTGAATAAGTCAAGAATTCTCCTTTTGTACCTGAGCTTCTTGATCTTCATAAGCTGACTTGATCACATTATTATCAATTGATAAAATCTTTAATTCTAAATTTATCTTCCTCATTACAATCTTATAGATAAGAGCCATTTTCTCTAATGCTTTAATATTTTATCACAATTTATTAGGAAAAGTTTTTTAAACACGGACTTGATCAGATAGATCTATTTTTTTTTTTTCAGATTGTCTTTCTAACTCTTAAGAAGAAGTGATGTTTGTAAAAGTTAAGTGGAAGGAAATATTTTAATGCTTAATATAATTTCTGACATGGAGTGTGTGACCACTGAGTGGGAACTTTTATACTTACGATAGCTGTCACATCCCTCATCATCATGACTTCCCACATTTCCATCATTACAATGGGGGTTTTTACAGTTCCTAATTTTAACTTGCTAAAAAGTTTCCTACCACAGTCTGGCCCCACTTCTTATATCATTGAGCTAAGGGTTTCATCTTTATTAATAATACATGTCATATGTCTTCTGATTCTGTGCCTTGTTCTCACATGAATCAGAATTCTGTCACGGTGTCCAATGTGATAAGTCTTGACAGCCTCTGTGTTGCTCCTGATTCTTCTGATAGAGAAAGATGGCCCTCATACCTATTAGCCATTCCAGCTATCCATCTAACCCTCACAAAGCTACAGGTTACTTAAAACTGTCACTCATTCTTTGAGTGTTAAAGATTTTCCTCTGCTGCCTGGGAATCCTTGTAGTGTCCATCTGTTTCAGAAATTTCAGATTTATGTTCCACTGATGGAGCCTTGGGCTTCCCTGCAAGCTTAGCTGGTAAAGAATCAGCCCACAATGCAGGAGACCCAAGTTTGATTCCTGGATCAGGAAACTCTCTTGGAGAAAGGATAAGCTACCCACTCCAGTATTCTTGGGCTTCCTTGATGGCTCAGACAGTAAAGAATCTGACTGAAAAGCTGGTGACCTGGGTACGATCCCTGAGTTTGAAAGATCTGCTGAAGGAGAGCATAGCAAGCCACTCCAGTGTTATTGCCTGAAGAATCCCCATGGGAAGAGGAGATTGGTGGTCTGCAGTCCATAGGGTTGCAAAGAGTTATACATGACTGAGCGACTAAGCACACACAGAGATGGAGCCTTATACCTATTTCAGAAAGAGTTACTTAGCTGTTCTGTCTTTTCAGTTCTATAACCCAATCCATGTTTCAAAGCAAACTTAGAAGGACACAGAATAATGTTCCCTACATTTCTCCTTAATTTAGGCTCAAATCACATTTTCGTAATTTATTAGCTGTACAATTTTGAGCATTTACTGTCTTCTACTTTTCTCTGATATCTGTAAAAAGCAGATATGATGTTTTCTTTCTTCAAAGTTTGTGGCAAGGATTAAATGAATTTTTAGTGTTAAACTGCCCCAGCTGTGTCTGACTCTTTGCCTCCCCATGGACTGTAGCCCAACCAGGCTCCTTTGTCCATGTCATTCTCCAGGCAATACTGGAGTGTGTTGCCATGCCCTCCTCCAGTGGATCTTCCTGACACAAGGATCCAACCCACATCTCTTACGTCTCCTGAATTGTTAGGCGAGTTCTTTACCACTAGAGCTACCTGGGAAGCCCAATAGGTTTGAAAGATCTTGTCAAATAATTAGAACAGGAAAGAAGAAACAAGCATATCTTCTCTGGACTCTGGCTGGAACCAGGAAATACTTGCAACAACTTTTCACCTTTTAACTTTACTTCTTCACCTCCCCCTTTGTTGCATGAAAGAAACTAGCATCCAAACCCAGGAAAGATGGTCCACTGTCTTGTCAATCTGGTGGCTTTCCCACTAAAATATCTATTCCTTCCCCCCAGCAACTTGTCTTTCAATTTACTGGCCTGTTGTGCAGTGAGCAGAACAAGCTTGGACTCAGTAACACTTTCTCACTTTCTCTCAGCCTATAGCAATTTGTCAGCAGTATTAGTGTTCTTAGCAGTTAATTGCCTCATTGTCTCCTGCTCCAGGTAATTTGATCTCTGACTGTATTTCTCTGGATTTGCCTGTCTCTCCAAATTTTAGGGTGCAGCTTCCCTGAAATTTCAATTTTCTTATTGATCCAAGAAAAGTCACTGATTTTCAGGTTATTTTACTATTTATTCTTGAAAAAATGGAGTCATAACATATAAGCTCTTTAAATATTGGAGCTGAAACTGGAATTTCTCTGTCATCTTTGTAAGTGGTATTTAAACATTATCTGGAAGTGATTTTTTAAAAGACAATTTTTTTAGAAGCAGTTTTAGGTTTACATCAAAATTCAAAGGAAGTTATAGAAATTTTGCCTATATCCTCTCTTCCCTCAGAACAAGTATAGTCTCAACTATTATCAACATCCCCCATCAGGGTAGGACATTTGCTTAAATTAATAAACCAACATTGATACATCATAATCACCAAAATTTTGATGGTTAGTGTTTACTCTTGTATATTCTTTGGATTTTTGAGAGATATAAAATGAAAAGTATCCAGCCTTGTGATATCATACAGAATATTTTCACTGCCCTTAAAATCCCCATGCTCTAACTATTTATCACTCTCCCCATTACTTGCAAGTATTTTATAAATAAATTTTCATACTGTGGTCCTATAATTCAGCTATCATCATAAAAACAGGCACTAAAATATTCCATTTCTGAAATGCTTCAAATTATGCATCAATTTATTTGCTGATTTATAACTTATTTAAATTCATTCTACTTAAAAAATAATGCTCCAGCGATTAGTTTTCTGATGAATATTTTCATAAAGCATTTGTCCATTCTCATTATACAGTCATCAGAAAAGTATATTTGTCATCCTGAGGCAATTTTTTTTAACTTAATAAAAGTAAATTAAAAAAAAAGTCAGTCAGTCCCACAAATATCCTTCTAGAAAGGGTTGTACATATTTGTCTTGTTCAGATATTTTTCAAATAAAATGAAACAATTGAGGAAAACATGTTTGGGTAACAGATGCTTTCTTCAACTTGTATAGTTTGAAACAAATTGTGTGCTAGAGTATTTCCCATTAATTATTCCCATTGTGTGTGAATTATTCTGAATACCCAAAGCATTTTATTCTACACTCTCTCATTAAAATCAAGCAGCTAAAGTTTGTGGGCCATCATTTTCTATACTACATTTAATATGCAAACTAATTTTGAAAGGCATGAGACACCTGCACTACAGATTTCAAAAGAATTTGCATAATAAATATAGTACAGACTCAAAGCTTGCCTTGTAGAGGACAATGATAGATGTGTAAGCAGTTTTGTGTGAGAGTCCTGCATAACAAAATTTGTTTTAGAGTTGAATTTCAGGGTCGAGGTAGGACAAGCAATCTATTATAAGATAAACATTTTATGTAAGCAAACATCTTATATTAAAGCACCCAAGGCTTATTCTCAATGCAAACAGGGAACCACTTTTCTTCTATCAACAAATCTTTAGATTCTCTATTTGAATATGTGTCGGGCTCAAGTTTGAAGATAAGAGCATGTAGCCTCTGTTCAACACGGCAAGAGAAAGATCATTAAATTCTGATATAGTACTTTTTTTCCCATTTAGTTTGTTGATCATGTCTGCTGTTATTAATCTCCCTGAAAATTGTATCAAATGGTTTTGTGTGTATATGATTGTGATGGACATAAATATTAATAAACAAATAACAAAATATAACTTTATCAATAGGAAAATAATCCAGTCTATAAGCTTAAACAAACCTAACTTTCTGGAATAGTTCAGAAGAAAACTTTCTCTCAAAAGAGATTTGTAAAGTGATTGGCTTGTAATTCAGAGATATATTAACTCCATTTCTATAAGCACTGAATACCTGAAATAAATTATAAATAATGCCCTACATCTGACTAATGGTAATCTTAGACAAATTATAAGCCAGAAAAACTCTGGAGAAAATATTTTACTTTCCAGAATAATGCCTGCATATAATATAATTTATTGATGTCTTACAGTTGGAGAGTCATCACAAAACAGAAGTCTATTTCCACTAGTTATCTCCTAGAATCTCCAAAAATAAAATGCCCAACAACAATACCACAATGGTCAGAAGAAGGAAAATGATATTATTTTATGGTTCTTACTTGATGGCAGATTGTGATGAGTTAAAGTTCCATACTCCCAGTTCTAAAGAAAAAAAGAGCAAAGAGTTTGTATGATTTCTTTTTAGAATTCACATATAAGCAATATAATACCATATTTCTCTATCTCTGTCTGATTTACTTCACTCAGTATGACAATAATCAGGTTCATCTATGTTGCTGCAAATGACATTATTTTATTCCTTTTAATGGCTGTGTAATATCGATTGTATAAATGTATCACATCTTCTTTATCCATTTCACTGTCTATAGACATTGAGGTTGCTTACATGCTTTGGTTACTGTAAACAGCACTGCAGTAAAATATCTTTTTGAATTATAGTTTTCTCTGGATATATGCCAAGGATTGGGATTGTTGGATCACGTGGTAGTTCTATTTTTAGTTTTTCAAGGAACTTCCATCCTGTTTTCTATAATGACAGTATTAATTTACTTTCCCAACAGCAGTGTAGGAGGGTTCCCTTCTCTCCACACCCTCTCCAGTATTTATTTGTGGATTTTTAATCATTCTGACTGGTGTGTGGAGATATCTTATGGTAATTTTGATTTGCATTCCTCTAATAATTAGCCATGTTGAACATCTTTTCATGTACTTCATGGCCAAATGAACTTATTTACAGAATGGAAACAGACTCATAGACTTAGAGAAGGAACTTATGGTTATCAGGAGAGAATGGTGGGGCGGGGGGTGGGATTGTTAGGGAATGTGGGATTAACATGTACACACTGCTATACTTAAAACTGATGACAAAGACCTACTGTATAGCACTGGGAACTCTGCTCACTATTATATAATAATCTAAATGGAAAAGAATCTAAAAAGGATACATGTATATGTATATCTGAACCACTTTGCTGTAAACCTGAAGCTATTGATACCACAACATTGCTAATCAAATATATATCAAATAGATTCCAATACAAAATAAAAGGTTTTTAAAAAGAGCTATGCAGACCTAGAGAAGAGATTTGTGGTTGCCAAGTGGGAGGGATGTGGGGGAGATATGGACTGCAAGTTTGGAGCTATCACATGCAGACTATTATACATAGAATGGATATATGAGGTCCACTGTACAGCACAAGGAAGTATATTTAATGACCTGTGATAAACCATAATGGAAAATAATATATTAAAAAATGTGTATATATGTATACCTAAGTCATTTTGTTGTTCAGTAGAAACTAACAGAAGTTGTAAATCCACTCTACAAAAAAAAAGAAAGAAAAGAAAGTGAAGTTGCTCAGTTGTGCCCGACTCTTTGCGACCCCATGGATAGTAGCCTGAACCAAGGTTTTCAAGGCAAGAGTACTGGAGTGGGTTGCCATTCCTTCTCCAGGGAATCTTCCAAACCCAGGGATCGAACACAGGTATCTCACATTGTAGACAGATGCTTTACCATCTGAGCCACCAGGGAAGTCCAAAAACATCAGTTTTTAAAAAAGCAAAGGGTTATATCTAATGTCAAAAAAGGAAATAAACTAAATTATTTTAAAGTAGTTAATAAAAAAAAAAAGGCAGAGAAAGAAGAAAAGAGAAAGAAAGAGACGGAAAAAATAAATCAAGCTAATAGTTTAAAATTTGACCATATCAATAATTACATTAAATGTAAATTATTGAAAAATAAACAGAAAGTTTAGGTTGTCTTTGCAAGCAGGGCAGCAAAGAGTTGACTTTCACTCAGCTAATTAACCAGAGCAGTACTTGCCTTAAAAATTCCATAATAACTGAACTCTTAGATTTAGGGTATGCTGGTTAGACTAATTCTTTAATTAATATTTTTCTTTTGGTATTTTCTTTTTCCCATGTAAATAAAAGCACTAGTAAGAAATGTAGCAACCAAACAGTAAGTAAATAACTTAAAGATCTAAATAATTTTTCTACAGCAAATTGCAAATATTGAAACGATGATGATGCAAGAGCATTTCATGTCTGCTATTAATATTTAATCATTTCAGAATCTTTGTTTTTGTCCAACAGTCATCAAATGAGGAAATGAACACTATCTGTAAGATCATGACACGATATTGGAGCCAACTTTCATTGTACCTTCATGACTACACAGTATAGCAAAAGATTATGCTGCTGCTGCTACTGCTGCTAAGTCGTTTCAGTCGTGTCCAACTCTGTGCGACCCCATAGACGACAGCCCAACAGGCTCCCCCGTCCCTGGGACTCTCCACGCAAGAACACTGGGGTCGGTTGCCATTTCCTTCTCCAATGCATGAAAGTAAAAAGTGAAAGTGAAGTCGTTAAGTAAGGTAAAAAATATGGACCGACACAATAAATATAATATTCATTTTAAATAAAGATATTCTATTGAAAAAGTGATAAATATCAAATCATTTCAGATCAGTTCAGTTGCTCACTCATGCCTGACTATTTGCGACCCCATGGACTGTAGCACTCCAGGCTTCCTTGTCTATCAAATCGCAGAGATTGCTCAAACTCAAGTCCATCAAGCAGGTGATACATTTCAACCATCTCATCCTCTATCATCCCCTTCTCCTTCTGCCTTCAATCTTTCCCAGCATCAGGGCCTTTTCCAATGAGTCTATTATTCGCATCAGGTGGCCAAAGTATTGGAGTTTCAGTTTCAGCATCAGTCCTTTCAATGAATATTCAAGGACTGATTTCCTTTAGGATTGACTGGTTTGGTCTCCTTGCAGTCCAAGGGCCTCTCAAGAGTCTTCTCCAAAACCAGAGTTCAAAATCATCAGTTTTTCAGCTCTCAGCTTTCTTTATAGTTTAACTGTCACACCCATACATGCTACTGGAAAAACCATAGATTTGACTAGATAGACCATTGTTGGCAAAGCAATGTCTCTGCTTTGTGATATGCTGTGTAGGTTCGGCATAGCTTTTCTTCCAAGGAGCAAGCATATTTGGATATCATGACTGTACTCACCATCTGGAGTGATATTGGAGTCCAAGAAAATAAAATCTGTCACTGTTTCCAAAGATTCCCCATCTTTTGCCATGAACTTGATGGGACCAGATGCCATGATCTTAATTTTCTAAATGCTGAGTTTTAGACCAGCATTTTCACTCTCCTCTTTCACTTTCATGAAGAGGCTCTTTAGTTTCTCTTCACTTTTTGCCATAAGGGTGTTGTCATCTGAGTATGTGAGACTGTTTATCTGTCTCCTGGCAATCTTGATTCCAGCTAATGCTTCATCCAGCTGAGAATTTCGCATGATGTATTCTGCATATAAGTTCAATAAGCAGGGTGACAACATATGTATAGCCTTGACTACTCCTTTTCTGATATGGAACCAGTTTGTTGCCACGTATCCAGTTCTAACTGTTGCTTCTTGAGCTGCATACAGATTTTTCATGAGGCAGGTAAGGTGTTATTCCCATCTCATTAAGAATTTTCCACAGTTTATTCTGATCCACACAGTCAAAGGAATAGGTGTAGTCAATAAAGAAGAAGTAGATTTTTTTTTTTGTAATTCTCGTGCTTTTTTGATGATCCAGTGGATGTTGGAAATTTGATCTCTGATTCCTCTGCCTTTTCTAAATCCAACTTGAACATCTGGAAGTTCTCAGCTCACCTACTGTTGAAGCCTGGCTTGAATTTTGAGCATTGCTTTGCTAGCATGTGAGATGAGTGCAATTGTGCAGTAGTTCAAACATTTTTTGGCATTGCCTTTCTTTGGCATTGGAATGAAAACTGACCTTTACCAGGCCTGTGGCCACTGCTGAGTTTTCCAAATTTGCTGGCATATTGAATGCAACACTTTTACAGCATCATCTTTTAGGATTAGAAGTAGCTCAGCTGGAATTCCATCACCTCCACTAGCTCTGCTTGCAGTGCTGCTTTCTAAGGCCTGCTTGACTTCACATTCCAGTATGTCTAGCTCTACGTGAGTGATCACATCATCGTGATTATCTGGGTCATGAAAACCTTTTTTGTACAGTTCTTCTGTTTATTCTCACCACCTTTTCTTAACATCTGCTTCTGTTAGGTCCATAAAATTTCTGTCCTTTATTGTCCCATTTTGGCATGAAATGTTCCCTTGGAATCTCTAATTTCCTTGAGGAGATCTCAATTCTTTCCCATCCTATCATTTTCCTCTATTTCTTTGCATTGTTAACTAAGAAAGTCTTTCTTATCTCTCCTTTCTCTTCTTTGGAGCTCTGCAATCAGATGGGTATATCTTTCCTCTTCTCCTTTGCCTTTCACTTCTCTTCTTTTCTCAGCTATCTTTACAGACTTGTCAGACAACCATTTTGCCTTTTTGCATTTCTTTTTCTTGGGGATGGTCTTGATCACTGCCTCCTGTACAATGTCACAAAGCTCCATCCATAGTTGTTCAGGCACTCTGTCTATTACATCTAATCCCTTGAATCTGTTTGTCACTTCTGCTGTATAATCATAAGGGATTTCATTATTGACCATCTGGTGATGTTCATGTGTGGAGTTGTGTCTTATGTTGTTGGGATAGGGTGTTTGCTGTGTCCAGTGTATTCTCTTGGCAAAACGTTCTTAGCCTTTGCCC
The DNA here is from genome assembly GCF_029378745.1 of Bos indicus. Lineage (NCBI taxonomy): Eukaryota > Metazoa > Chordata > Mammalia > Artiodactyla > Bovidae > Bos > Bos indicus. The sequence goes on from NC_091771.1 coordinate 8,370,321, forward strand.
TACTTCATTTTAACAGAAGATAATATGGGAATATAGTTATTTTCGAACTTATTTGTATGTCTGAGCAACTGTAGTTGGAGAAGGAAATGGCAACCCACTCCGGTGTTCTTGCCTGAAGAATCCCATGGATGGAGAAGCCTGGTACGCTGCAGTCCGTGGGGTCACACAGAGTGGGACATGACTGAAGGTACTTAGCAGCAGCAGCAGAGCAACTGTAGTACAATATCAAGTTACTCTACTGTAGTTTGGCACTGAATCTAATAGTTTGTAAATTTGGGTTAGTGAGTGGCAACTCTCATGGTAGCTGTTGCATCAAATAATCATTATCCTATCACCTAGGATATCCTATTACTCTTTGCATAAAATTGAAATGCCATGCCCTTTTGCACAAGAAAGAGCTTGCATCATATTGTCCTATATTTCCCAAAGCATCCAATACAACTACTCTCATGCGCCCTGTATATTGGCTTTTTTTTTTTTTTTTTGTACTATCTTATCACATCTTTAACATCTTGAACTTTGTAGAATTTCTATCTAAAAATGGCCAACTCTTTGTGACCCTGTAGACTGCAGTGTGCCAGTCCTTCACTATCTCCTGGAGTTTCCTCAAATTCATATCTATTGAGTCAGTGATGCTTCTTACATTACCTTATTCTATTTTATCTACATCACTCATCTCCACTTGAATAATATTTTTTAAGAAAGATATTTTTACTCACCAGAGAGAAAGCAGCCAAAGAATGAGGTTTCACATAGCTTTACCATGCATGTCAAAATGGTGCTTAGTATATAGTAGATATTCAGTAAATGTTTGGTTAAGTAATTCTTAGCTATAATCTCTAACATTTTAAGATTTTGGAAGTTTATAAGAATTTGTTAAATTTTGTAATATTAATTCAATTGTTAAAGTTTGGGATTTTTTTTTTAAACCATGGAAATATATATTAAAAAATGTATTAAAAATATATTAAAAAGGACCATTTCACTCATAGATGGACCACTATGCTTGAAATATTCTGGTATCTTTCTGGAAAAAAGAATCATCGTGTAGTCATGCCCACATACTTCACAGTTTAAAGTAGACCAAAAAAAGATTCCCTACCTTGAAGCATCTACAAAGCAACTTAGGATATATTAATTATGCCTATAATATATTATGTACAAATAGGCTGAAAGCCAGTTGACTTTTAGTCTAATTGAAAAGTAGTCCCAAGTCTATGAAAATCAGTTATAAAGATGACTATCACTAAAATTCTTGAAGATAGTTATTAGCTAGGAAACTTTAGAAAATAGAATAAAAACTCACTTTAAAATTTCAGCTAAAGAATATTAGTAATAAAAAATGTGGATGACATTTATGTTCAAAAAGTTCTAATCCAAACATGTCAGGTAAAACTTGCATACATAAAACATAAATATGTTTGCATACATGGTCATTCTTTAAAAAATCTGAGTGCAATACACAGTGTTTTGCTATGTCATGTTCATATACTCAACATGTAAAATAATTTTCAATATATTGCAGTGAAGTAATTTATTGAACCTGAAAGTATATCTGTATCGGAAATAATGGAATTTTAAACAGAAACTAGGAGGCCTGGATGTGTAATATGATAAAACAAACCCTATTCCGTGGCAGATATAGTTCTTTCACTTTAACCCGTGTGCTCTTCTGTTGCCAGTGCTTAGCTATACTACCTCTTCATCTTCTGTTAAAGAATGCTCCTATAGCTTGAAACACACAAGGTAGACCATTTTCTAGACTCTGACCTGTATAGGTATAACACTCTTCCATTCATATAGAGACAAAGAATTGCAAAACAGAATAGCATTTAACTTGTTGGAAGTTTGCAGGAACATCATGACCTGAACTAAGTGGACAGATGCAAGAACAAAGGATTCTGACACCAAGAAATTTACAGCAACCAAACACATCTTCCCTTTTAGGATAAAAGAAGCTGATTTTTAAGTTGGTAATGATGGTTCTTTACCATGTATGGATGTGAGAGTTGGACTATAAAGAAGGCTGAGCACCGAAGAATTGATGCTTTTGAACTGTGGTGTTTGAGAAGTCTCTTGAGAGTCCCTTGGACTGCAAGGAGATCCAACCAGTCCATCCTAAAGGAGACCAGTCCTGAGTGTTCATTGGAAGGACTGATGCTGAAACTGAAACTCCAATACTTTGGCCACCTGATGTGAAGAACTGACTCACTGGCAAAGACTGTGATGCTGGGAAAGATTGAAGGTGAGGGGAGAATGGGACAACACAGGTTGAGATGGTTGGAATGCATCACCGACTCAATAGACTTGGGTTTTCGTGGACTCTGGGAATTGGTGATGGACAGGGAGGCCTGGCGTGTTGCTCTCCATGGAGTCGCAAAGAGTTGGATGCAACTGAGAGAATGAACTGAACTGAAAGATCGTTCTCTAAGACGTTAGTCTGTCTTTCTGGCTGCTGGTTTTTCTGAATATAGACGTTATTCCTTGCTCCAACAACCCTTCTCCCAATTTATTGGCCTGTCCTGTAGTAAGCAGAATGAGTTTGGACTCAGTAACAGATGTGCTGAAGATCTATGTGTGTGTGCATACTAAGTCATTTCAGTCATGTCCAACTCTTTGCAAACCCATGGACTATAGCCCACAAGGGTCCTCTGTCCTTGGGATTCTCCAGACAAGAATACTAAAGTGGGTTGCCCTGCCCTCCTCCAAGGGATCTTCCCAATCCAAAGATTGAACCTGCCACTCAGATCAGCATTTGCAGGTGAGTTCTTTTTATTTATTTAATTGGAGGCTAATTACTTTACAATATTGTAGTGGTTTTTGCCATACATTGACATGAATCAGCCATGGATGTACATGTGTTCCCCATTCTGAACCCCCCTCCCACCACCCTCCCCATTCCATCCCTCTGGATCATCCCAGTGCACCAGCCCTGAGCACCCTGTCTCATGCATCCAGCCTAGACTGGCAATACATTTCACATATGATAATATACATGTTTCAGTGCTATTCTTTTAGGTCATCCCACCCTTGCCCTCTCCCTCAGAGTCCAATAGACTGTTCTATGCATCTGTGTCTCCTTCACTGTCCCACATATAGGGTTATCATTACCATCTTTCTAAATTCCACATATATGTGTTAGTATGCTGTGTTGGTATTTTTCTTTCTGACTTACTTCACTCTGTATAATAGGCTACAGTTTCATCCACCTCATTAGAAATGATTCAAATGTATTCTTATTAATGACTGAGTAATATTCCATTATGTATATGTAACACAGCTTTCTTATCCATTCGTCTGCTGATGGACATCTAGGTTGCTTCCACATCCTGGCTATTGTAAACAATGCTTTGATGAACATTGGGGTACATGTGTCTCTTTCAATTCTGGTTTCCTCTGTGTGTATGCACAGCAGTGGGATTGCTGTGTCATGTGGCAGTTCTATTTCCAGTTTTTTAAAGGAATCTTCACATTGTTCTCCATAGTGGCTGTACTAGTTTTCATTCCCACCAACACTGTAAGAGGGTTCCCTTTTCTCCACATCCTTTCCAGCAGTTATTGCTTGTAGATTTTTGGATAGCAGCCATTCTGACCAATGTGAGATGGTGACTCACTGTGGTTTTGATTTGCATTTCTCTGATAATGAGTGATGTTAAGCATCTTTTCATGTGTCTGTTAGCCATCTGTATGACTCCCTTGGAAAAATGTCTATTTAGTTCTTTGGCCCATTTTTTGATTGGGTCATTTATTTTTCTGGAATAGAGCTGCAGGAGTTGCTTGTGTATTTTTGAGATTAATTCTTGGTCAGTTGCTTCATTTGATGTAATTTTCTCCCATTCTGAAGGCTGTCTTTTCACCTTGCTTATAGTTTCCTTCGTTGTGCAAAAGCTTTTAAGTTTAATTAGCTCCCATTTGTTTATCTTTGTTTTTATTTCCGATATTCTGGGAGGTGGGTCATAGAGGATCCTGCTGCGATTTATGTCGGAGAGTGTTTTGCCTATGTTCTCCTCTAGGAGTCTTATAGTTTCTGGTCTCAGATTTAGATCTTTAATTCATTTTGAGTTTATTTTTGTGTATGGTGTTATAAAGTGTTCTAGTTTCATTCTTTTACAAGTGGTTGACCAGTTTTCCCAGCACCACTTGTTAAAGAGATTGTCCTTTCCCCATTGTATATTCTTGCCTCCTTTGTCAAAGATAAGGTATCCATACGTGCATGGATTTATCTCTTGGCTTTCTATTTTGTTCCAATGATCTATATTTCTGTCTTTGTGCCAGTACCATACTGTCTTGATGACTGTAGCTTTGTGGTATAACCTAAAGTCGGGCAGGTTGATTCCTCCAGTTCCATTCTTCTTTCTCAAGACTGCTTTGGCTATTTGAGTTTTTTTTGTACTTCCATACAAATTGTGAAATTATTTGTTCTAGTTCTGTAAAAAACACCATTGGTAGCTTGATAGGGATTGCATTGAATCTATAGATTGCTTTGGATAGTATACTCATTTTCATTATATTGATTCTTTCAATCCATGAACATGGTATATTTCTCCATCTATTAGTGTCCTCTGATTTCTTTCACCAGTGTTTTATAGTTTTCTATATATAGGTCTTTGTTTCTTTAGGTAGATATATTCCTAAGTGTTTTATTCTTTTCATTGCAACAGTGAATGGAATTGTTTCCTTAATTTCTCTTTCTATTTTCTCATTATTAGTGTATAAGAATGCAAGGGATTTCTGTGTGTTGATTTTGTATCCTGAAACTTTACTATATTCATTGATTAGCTCTAGTAATTTTCTGGTGGAGTCTTTAGGGTTTTCTACGTAGAGGATCATGTCACCTGCAAACAGTGAGAGCTTTACTTCTTCTTTTCAAATATGGATTCCTTTTATTTCTTTTTCTGCTCTGATTGCTGTGGCCAAAACTTCCAAAACTTGCTGAATATTAGTGGTGAGAGTGGGCACCCTTGTCTTGTTCCTGACTTTAGGGGAAATGCTTTCAATTTTTCACCACTGAGGATAATGTTTGCTCTGGGTTTGTCATATATAGCTTTTATTATGTTGAGGTATGTTCCTTCTATTCCTGTTTCTGAAGAGTTTTTATCATAAATGGATGTAAAATTTTGTCAAAGGTTTTCTATGTATCTATTGAGATAATCATATGGCTTTTATCTTTCAGTTTGTTAATGTGGTGTATTACATTGATTGATTTGTGGATATTGAAGAATCCTTGCATTCTTGGGATAAAGCCTGCTTGGTCATGATGTATGATCTTTTTAATATGTTGTTGGATTCTGTTTGCTAGAATTTTGTTAAGGATTTTTTCATCTATGTTCATCAGTGATATTAGTCTGTAGTTTTCTTTCTTTGTGGCATCTTTGTCTGGTTTTGGTATTAGGGTAATGGTGGCCTCATTGAATGAGTTTGGAAGTTTACCTTTCTCTGCAATTTTCTGGAAGAGTCTGTAAGATAGGTGTTAGCTCTTCTCTAAATTTTTGGTAGAATTCAGCTGTGAAGCCGTCTGGTCCTGGGCTTTTGTTTGCTGGCAGATATCTGATTACAGTTTTGATTTCTGTGCTTGTGATGGGCCTGTTAAGATTTTCTATTTCTTCCTGGTTCAATTTTGGAAAGTTATACTTTCTAAGAATTTGTCCGTTTCTTCCAAGTTGTCCATTTTATTGGCATAAAGTTGCTGATAGTAGTCGCTTATGATCTTTTGTATTTCTGTGTTGTGTTTTCTCAATTTTCATTTCTAATTTTTTTTGATTTGATTCTTCTTCCTTTCTTTCTTGATGAGTCTGGCTAATGGTTTGTCAATTTTATTTATCTTCTCAAAGAACGAGCTTTTAGCTTTGTTGATTTTTGCTATGGTCTCTTTTGTTTCTTTTGCATTTATTTCTGCCATAATTTTTAAGATTTCTTTCTTTCTACTAACCCTAGGGTTATTCATTTCTTCCTTTTCTAGTTGCTTTAGGTGTAGAGTTAGGTTATTTATTTGACATTTTTTCTTGTTTCTTGAGGTATGCCTTTATTGCTATGAACCTTCCCCTTAGCACTGCTTTTACAGTGTCCCATAGGCTTTGGGTTGTTGTGTTTTCATTTTCATTTGTTTCTATGAATATTTTCATTTCTTTTTTTAAATTTCTTCTGTGATTTGTGGGTTATTCAGAAGCGTGTTGTTTAGCCTCCATATGTTGGAACTTTTAATAGTTTGTCCCCCCCGCCACCCTGTAATTGACATCTAATCTTACTACATTGTGGTCAGAAAAGATGGTTGAAATGATTTCAATTTTTTTGAATCTACCAAGGCTAGATTTATGGCCCAGGATGTGATCCATCCTGGAGAAGGTTCTGTGTGTGCTTGAGAAAAAGGTGAAGTTCATTGTTTTGGGGTGAAATGTCCTAGAGATATCAATTGGGTCTAGCTGGTCTACTGTATCATTTAAAGTTTGTGCTTCCTTGTTAATTTTCTGTTTATTTGATCTATCTATAGGTGTGAATGGGGTATTAAAGTCTCCCACTATTATTGTGTTATTGTTAATTTCCCCTTTCATTCTTGTTAGCATTTCCCTTATATATTGTGGTGCTTCTATGTTGGGTGCATATATATTTATAATTGTTATATCTTCTTCTTGGGTTGATCCTTTGATCATTATGTAGTGTCCGTCTTTGTCTCTTTTCACAGACTTTATTTTAAAGTCTATTTTATCTGATATGAGTACTGCTACCTCTGCTTTTGTTTTTTTTTTTTTTCCATCTCCATTTCCATGAAATATCTTTTTCCAGCCCTTCACTTTCAGTCTGTATGTATCCCTTGTTTTGAGGTGTGTCTCTTGTAGACAACATATATAGGGGTCTTGCTATTTTTTTTTTTTTTTTTTTTATCCATTCAGCCAGTCTTTTGGCTGGGGCATTCAACCCATTTGCATTTAAGGTAATTATTAATAAGTATGATCCCTTTGCCATTTACTTTGTTGTTTTGGGCTCAAGTTTATACACCCTTTCTGTGTTTCCTGTCTAAAGGAGATCCTTTAGCATTTGTTGAAGAGCTGCTTTGGTGGTGCTGAATTCTCTCAGCTTTTGCTTGTCTATAAAGCCTCTGATTTCTCCTTCATATTTGAATGAGATCCTTGTTGGGTATAGTAATCTGGGTTGTATGTTTTTCTCTTTCATCACTTTAAGCATGTCCTGCCATTCCCTTCTGGCCTCAAGAGTTTCTATTGAAAGATCAGTTGTTATCTTTATGGGAATCCCCTTGTGTGTTATTTCTTGTTTTCCCCTTGCTGCTTTTAATATTTGTTCTTTGCGCTTGATCTTTGTTAGCTTGATTAATATGTGTCTTGGGGTGTTTCGCCTTGGATTTATCTTGTTTGGGACTCTCTGGGCTTCTTGGACTTGGGTGACTATTTCCTTTTCTATTTTAGGAAATTTTTCAGCTATTGTTTCCTCAAGTATTTTCTCATGGCCTTTCTTTTTGTATTCTTCTTCTGGGACATCATATTGGGGCATTTAACATTGTCCCAGAAGTCCCTGAGGTTGTCCTCATTTCTTTTAATTATTTTTTCTTATTTCCTCTCTACTTAATTTATTTCTACCATTCTATCTTCTACCTCACTTATCCTATCTTCTGCCTCGATTATTCTACTGTTGGTTCCCTCCAGAGTGTTTTTGATCTTATTTATTGCATTATTCATTATTGAGTCACTCTTTTTTATTTCTTCTAAGTCCTTGTTAAACATTTCTTGCATCTTCTCAATCTTTGTCTCCAGGCTATTTATCTGTAACTCCATTTTGTTTTCAAGATTTTGTATCATTTTTACAATCATTATTTTGAATTCTTTCTCAAGCAGACTCCCTATCTTCTCCTCTTTTGTTTGGTTTGGTGGGCATTTATCATGTTCCTTTACCTGATGAGTACTTCTCTGCCTTTTCATCTTGTTTACATTGCTGTGTTTAGTGAAAGGTTGTTGTTGAATCATGCGAATACACCGGGATTCTTGGCCCCTGGAGAAGAATTCAATCCGGGGCCAGAGACGAGGCTTGATCACTCAGAGCTTTTGTGTAATAAAGTTTTATTAAAGTATAAAGGAGATAGAGAAAGCTTCTGACATAGGCATCAGAAGGGAGCAGAAAGAGTACCGGCTTGCTAGTGTTAACAATGAGGTTATACAATCCAAAGAATGTCTGGAGGTTGTAAAGACCTCATCAGACCTACTCCCATAATTTACATTTTAAGATAACACTGTCCTCAGGCAAGATACATCCTTGTAATGACCAGGTCTACTCCCATAATTAACATTTTAAGATCACAGAAGGTTGAATCCAAAGACTGTCCTTAGGCAGGATACATTATTGTTATATAATCTTAAGAAATGTGGAGAAAGAAAAAAAGTTTGTCATTTCTTCCTCCTTGAGAATTCCTGACCCCTCTCTCCTTGGGGACCTCTAGACTCCCTATCAACCTGCCTAGGAAATGACTCTCTCATTCCCCCCTTTTCTTTTAGGAGAATTATGTTGCCTAGGGAAAAGGGGCGTCGTTCTCATTCCATTACTGCTTCCGAGCTGACAAGGGGCGTTTTCCCTAAATTGGTGAGGCAACATATTCTCCTAATCCTCATATTGAGGATATCTGATCCAGGGGCCCCAAACAGTAGTTGGAGGAAGCTACAGCAGTAGCAGGAGTTTGAGCAACCATTTGTAACTTAAAAGCTTTCATGCAGCTAGAAACAAATTACAAATGCAGGGAGCAAACAGCAAAAACAAAACAATCACAATCAAAATTAAAAGTCACATATGTCCATAGTTAAAGTGCAAAGTGTTGCACCAGTCCATTTTAGGGTTGGTAAATGTCATCAGATGAAGAAGAGGCATCGCATGTGATTGTTATCGAAGGTATTCACAGACTTAGAGAAAGTCTTTTCCTTGAAGTGGGGCTGTCCACCACTGGAAGCCTTCCACTGATGAAGAGGGGAGTGCCCCGCAGATCCAGCAGTTAGACCGATTGTGGAATGCAGCATAGGAGTGAGCCCAGGACAGGAAGGCATTGTCTTGAGGATCAAACAGCAGACTCAGGACTTTTGGAGTCAGCAGAAGTAGACTCACATAGATTATCAGGCCCATCCGCTGCCCTTTGCTTAACTCTAGAGCTCAGGTCAGAGCCACAAGCTCTGTTAACTGAGCACTGGTTCCCTGGGGGAGAGATTTTGCTTCCAAAACCTGTTCAGCAGTCACCACGGCATAACCTGCTTTATGCTTTCCATCCAGAACAAAAGAACTGCCATCTGTAAATACTTCCATGTCAGGATTGTCTAATGGGGTATCCTTTAGATCCTCCCGAGCTGCACAGTTTAAAGTTAGGAATTGAGAACAATCGTGATCAGGTGTTTCATTTTCCTTCTCAGGAAGGAAAGTGGCAGGATTTAAATTTTCACAAACTTTAAGCTTAGTTACTGGTCCTTCTAACAACAATGACTGATACTTAAGAAACCTACAGTCTGTCATCCAAATATTAACCTTAGAATTTAAGATTCCACTCACATCATGAGAAGTCAGTACAGTAAGGTTTCGTCCATTAATTATTTTTAAAGCTTCAGGTGCTAATAAAGCCGCTGCCCCAATTACTCTTAGGCAGTGGGCCACCCACGTGAACCTACATCTAATTCTCTGCTTAGATAAGCAATAGGTTGCTGGTGAGGCCCTCGGGGTTGTGTCAAAACTCCCAATGCCACACCTTTTCTTTCAGTGACAAACAAATTAAATTCTGACCCTGTGGGAAGCTCAGAGCTGGAGCTTGCAGGACAGCAGTCTGAAGAACCTTAAAAGCTTTTTGAGTTTCTGGAGACCAAACCAGTTTGTCGGTTTGGGCCTGCTGAGTTTCAGCTATAAGTTTATATAAAGGCCGGGCAAGTTCCCCGTAACCTGGAATCCAAATGCGACAGTAACCTGTGATTCCCAAAAATCTTCTCAGTTGTCTTAAAGTCATAGGTAGGGGGTGATTTAGTATAGGTTTAATTCTCTCAGGGCCTATGGCCCTAGTCCCTTTTGATATGATTAGGCCCAGATATCTTTGTTGACAAAGCTGAGCCTTTTCTCTTGATGCCTTGTAACCACAGTCTGCCAGAAAGTTTAAGAAATCTTCTGAGGCTCACGAACAAGCTTCCTCTGTCTCAGCACAGAGCAAAATATCATCTACATATTGTAACACCACTGCTTCAGAGCTATTAAAGTTTTGTAGATCCCGTGACAAACTTTGTCCGAATAAGTGAGGACTGTCACAAAATCTCTGGGGCAAAACTGTTCAGGTTAACTGAGAAGCTGGCTGCGTAGGGTCTTCAAAGGCAAATAGAAATTGACTTTCTTCCGCCAAGGGCACTGAATAGAAGACATCCTTTAAATCAATTACTGAGAAATATTTGGCCCATTCAGGAATTTCAGACAATAGAGTATAAGAATTAGGCACCACGGGGTGTAAAGGAACTACAGCCTCATTTATTATTTGTAAATCTTGAACTAGTCTCCATTTACCATTCAATTTCTTTATACCCAAAATAGGAGTGTTGCAAGGACTTTTACAGGGAATTAATAGTCCCTGCTCCTTTAAATTTTCAATGATGGGTTTTAATCCTTCCTTAACTAGGTTTCAGTGGATACTCCTTCTTATGTGGAAATACGTGTGGGTCTTTGAGCTAAACAACTACAGGAATAGCATTTTGTGCTCGACCCACAGATTTTCCATCAGCCCATACTCTAGGATTTACATTTTGTTCAACTAAAGGGAGAGAAAAGAAGGGCTCCGTATTCATGAAAACAGAAGCATGGACCTTGCTCAGTATATCCCTTCCCAAAAAGGGTGAGGGAGATTCTGACACAATCAGAAACTCGTGTGAAAACAGCACAGAATCCCAGTTGCAAGATAAAGAATAATTGAAATAATACCTTTTGGCTCGTCCAGACAGTCCCATTATGAAAGCGGATCGGGAAGAAAGTGAGCCAGGGGCTTCAGTAAGCACAGAATAAGTTGCCCCAGTATCTAAAAGGAAATCGACGGATTGGCCCCCCACAATTATTAATACCTGGGGTTCCTCAGGTGTAATTAGGATGGGAGCTTGTGTGGGGACCCCTGGGCACCTTCAGTCCTGATTGTCTTCAGAGTCCGACCCCAGAGACCTACGCCTCTGGGGGCAGTCTCTCTTCCAGTGTGGTCCTTTGCAGACCAGACATGGAGCAGGGGGTGGCTTAGATGCCTGAGGGCAATCCCACTTGAGGTGCCCCTCCTTTCCACAGTAATAGCAAGCCCATCCCTTTTCACCTGGGTCCCTCTGGGCATTTTTCTCAGGCTGTTTAAGAAAGTTTTTCATAGCCATGGCGAAGGCTTCCACCTTTTCCTTTGTCTTTTTTTGCCTTTCTTTCTTTTCCTCATATTCCCTACCATAGTAGACTGTCTGAGCCAGTTGTAACAGAGTATCTGAAGACTGATTTGTTCCATACGCCTGTTTTAATAGCTTACAGCGGATATCTGGAGCCGACTGAGTGAGAAATCTATCCTTTAAGATCACTTTTCCCTCTTCACTTTTCAGGATCAATCTCAGTGAATCTGCGAAGGCCTTCTCTCAGTCTATCTAGGAATTTACCAGGAGCTTCCTTCTCCTCCTGTTCTATGTCTGCCAATTTGCCATAGTTTTAAGGCTTAGAACGCGCCTGCCTAAGTCCTTCAAGAATACATCTAACAAAATGACTCTGATCCCATCTTCCTTTAGCTGTGTTGTAGTCCCAGTCTGGTTCTATAGTTGGGACCGCCTGATTCCCAGTGGGGAGGGCCGCTATCTCATTCTCCCTCTTCCCTACTGCTTCATTACCAAGCCATTCATCTCCATAAGCAACCGCTTTTCCCAAAACTCGAGTCTTTGACTCGGGAGTCAGCGTTTGTCCCAAGATATACATCACATTCTTCCAAGTGAGGTCATAAAGCAGAGTAACACCTTTAAAAGCTCTAATATCTTTTTCTGGGTCCTCTAAATAGTCTCCCAGATCCTCCTTGATTCTTTGTATTTCTTGATAAGAGAAAGGCTTATTAACTCTCACAGACTGATTATTTCTCCTGGTGGGTGTTTCATAAAGAGGCAACAGCTTGTATGGCTGTTCCTCAGTCTCTTTGGCTGCTCTGTGCTTATGATCCCAGGGATAGATTGGAGAAACCTGTTTTTTCTCTTCTCTTTGTCTCCTGTCCTCCATCTCATCTCTTACTTCGATGGTCTGAGTTTCTACTGAAACCAGAGTAGTCTGAGGTCGTACTGAGACAGGAGTTGTTTGGACCTCCATGTGGGCAGTTTGAATCCCAGTTTGGAGTCCCAGGTACGGGGGCAAAGTAAGAGGATAGGGGGGAGTTGAAGGTTTCATGCCCAAATCTATACCCTTAGGACATAAGTCTGGCATATTTCACAGAGAGAAAAAGGGCAACACATATGCTACTTCTACCCATTTCCCTTGTTCCTTACAGAACCGGTCTAATTGTAGAACAGTATTATACTTAAGAGACCCTCCAACTGGCCACTGTTTGCCATCCTCCAATGGATACCGTGGCCATGCAGTATCACATAGGAAGACCAGGTGTGTCTTCTTTAAGCCCTGGGGATCAAATCTATCCCAGTTTTTCAGGATACAGTTCAAAGGAGTGAGGCTGGAATTGTTAGCTCCCATTTGTAAGAGAGAAAAAAAGAGACCAAGGCCATTTTTTCTACCGGAGGCGTCCCTCCCTGCTCTAGATGTGGGTATAGACAGACGTTACACCAAAAGCTTTTCCTTCCTGGTCGGACTTAGTCTGTCCCTTACCGACGCAGGCACCGTACTCGTCCCTCCCGGTTCTACCACCGAGATGGGGTGGGGATGTACCAAGGGTAGACTTGATAGCATCCCTACTTGACGTCCAGCTCTTCACCTTTAACCTTGCTTGCCTCTGATGTCACCCAGGGTGAGTCAGAGTAACCTTCCGGAATGCCTCCCAAGCTAAGACCGCTGTGGGAAACATTCATCACCTGAGTGCCTGTGCATGACCCTGAGTATTTCCTGACTACAATAAGACCGACACGAACATAAAACTGATATGTTCTTTCCAAGTATCACCACACCAGTATAACAGCCTCCTCTGATCTACTAAGAGCTGGCGTTACCAAAGGAAAAAACCCATTGCAGTCCCAATCTGAGTAACCTTTAACCTCAGAGATGTTCTGGGAGCTAGAGCTCCATCTAGCTTCCGAACTTTCGATTCCTAGCGAGGCTAGGCACTTTATTGGCTACCAATCTAAGTTTGGGACCTAAGCCACAGTACACAATAACAGTATAGATCACAAGTCCCTTGAAAGTCTATGATCCGATAGACTAGGTTAGTACTTCTAATTCCCAAGGGGTTATGAAATGGTCAAAGAGACCAAAAAGTTTGACCGAGAAAGGAGAGTTCGGTCCACATGCTTTGCCCATTTCTGGTCGGTTCCCAAAGGAGACATTGGGTGCCTCTTGGCATTGGCAGGTCGGTATAACACCCCAACAGGTTTCTGCCATAAGCCTTGTGAGATCACCATGGAACCACAGAGCAGGGCTCCTTATTTGCTTCACACAGGGCATGCCATTCATTCACACAAGCACACGGTAGAGTTAGTAAAGCACAGCAGAAAACGTGTTGGCTAAGAGAACAAAGAACTAAAGCTCCAAGCATCCTTACCTTGTCCTGAAGGATCCTGGATGAGCCCCCAAGATGAAAGGTTGTTGTTGAATCACGTGAATACACCAGGATTCTTGGCCCCCGGAGGAGAAGAATTCAATCCAGGGCCAGAGACGAGGCTTGATTGCTCAAAGCTTTTGTGTAATAAAGTTTTATTAAAGTATAAAGGAGATAGAGAAAGCTTCTGACATAGGCATCAGAAGGGAGCAGAAAGAGTACCCGCTTGCTAGTGTTAACAATGAGGTTATACAATCCAAAGAATGTCTGGAGGTTGTAAAGACCTCATCAGACCTACTCCCATAATTTACATTTTAAGATAACACTGTCTTCAGGCAAGATACATCCTTGTAAAGACCAGGTCTACTCCTATAATTAACATTTTAAGATCACAGAAGGTTGAATCCAAAGACTGTCCTTAGGTAGGATACATTATTGTTATATAATCCTAAGGAATGTGGAGAAAGAAAAAAAGTTTGTCCTTTCTTCCTCCTTGAGAATTCCCGACCCCTGTCTCCTTGGGGACCCCTAGACTCCCTATCAACCTGCCTAGGAAATGACTCTCTCATTAGGATGGCCTTTCTCTATTCTGGCAGTTTGTGGTTCCTCTTTATTGTGGAGGTTCCTCCCTGTGGGTGGAGTTGGACGAGTGGCTTGTCAAGGTTTCCTGGTTAGGGAAGCTTGTGTCGGTGTCCTGGTGGGTGGAGCTGGATTTCTTCTCTCTGGGGTGCAATAAAGTGTCCAGTAGTGAGTTTTGAGATGTCTATGGGTTTGGTGTGACTTTGGGCAGCCTTTATTTTGAAGCTCAGGGCTATGATCCTGTGTTGCTGGAGAATTTGTGTGGTATGTCTTGCTCTGGAACTTGTTGGCTCTTTGGTGGTGCTTCGTTTGAGTGTAGGTATGGAGGCTTTTGGATGATCTCTTATTAATTAATGTTCTCTGTAGTCAGGAGTTCTCTGGTGTCTCACATTTTGGGTTTAATCCTCCCGCCTCTGGTTTTCAGCCTTATTCTTATGGAAGCCTCAAAACTTCTCCATCCATACAGCACCGATAATAAAACATCTAGGTTAATGGTGAAAAGATTCTCCACAGTGAGGGACACCCAGAGAGGTTCACAGAGTTACATGGAGAAGAGAAGAGGGAAGAGGGAGATAGAGGTGACCAGGAGGAGAAGAGGGGGAATCAAAAGGGGAGAGACAGATCTAGGCAGTAATCAGTTGCCTGTGTTCTCCACAGCCCGGAAAACACATAGAGATTCACAGGGTTGGGAAGAGTAGAGAAGGGGCAGGAAGGAGATAGAGGTGACCTGGGGAAGAAAAAGGAGAGTCAAAAGGGAGAGAGAGCAATCAAGCCAGTAATCACACTCTTAAGTAAAAATGGATACTGAAGATTGGATTCTTAATGGTACAAATTTGATAACAAATACCAAAGCAAGGATTAAAAATCTAAAGTAGATGTTACACTCTCAAAAATACAATATTAAAAAAACAAGACAAGATCACAAAAATTATAAAAAATATATATTAAGTTTGCTTTAAAAATAGAGTCTTTTTTTTTTTGCAAGGTAATAGTAGGTTATAAAAATGAAAATTAAAGGAGTAATAGAAAATTTAAAAATAAAAAAATTAAATTAAAAAAATGATAATAGTAAAAATATATCTAGAAATTTCTCTGGAACTGTTGTGGGCAGTGGAGTCAGTTCAGTTTCAGATAGTTCCTTGTTCCAGTTTATACTTCTCAAGATCTATAGGTCCTTTCCAATGTAGTCAGTGTTACCTACAGGGTTTTAATCTGTTGCAATTGTCACTTCCAAGGTGGTTCCCTCTGTTTATTTTGGCTTCTTCTGTTTGCAGATCTCTTCAGTGTCTAATTTCTGCCCTGACACAAGGGGCGAAGGTGGTCACTTATTTAGGCTCACTTGTTCAGTGGTGCTGTGGGTAGTGAGGAACACTGCAAACAAATATCACAGGCATGTGTGAGGAGTGCTTGCAGTGTCTTGGCCACACTGGGTTTGTGCCCGTTCAAGGCGTGTATGCTTTTCTAGTCTACACTGCTCAGGCTTCAGGTTGCTCTGCAGGGAGCAGGCCCTGAGTTGCGTGCTCTTCCCAGGTCTAAGCCACTCAAGTTCAGGTTCTTGGGTACTCCACAAAGGCACAAACTCAGTTCAGCCTACATTTTGTGTTCTTCCCAGTTCCGAGCAGCTCAGGCAACCAGGTGCTTGGTGAGCACACTCTCCTTAGGTGTGGTGCATCTTATCACCTCCCCACCAGCCACTTGGATTCCTGCGTGGCAGCAGGCGTGCCCTCTCAGGTGTGCTGTGTGTCTTCTGGGGAGCTGATCTCTGGCGGCAACCCTCCCAGTGGATGTCAACCGTCAGGGAATCCCAGGAAGTCTTGGTTAGCTACTAGAAGCCTGCTTGCAGTTTGGTAGAGGATGCCATCTCTAAAGCCAAGTTTGCCCCTTTCCAGCTCTGGCTACTGCCTCTCTCCCTGCCTCTGCGGATGGAAAAGTCCCCAGCCAGCTAGCTCTCCTCTGGTATTCGCTCAGTCCTTTGTTCTGTGAGCGGGCCCGGCAGTGCCTTAATTTAGGGCTTTTCAGGGGTAATTCTCTGTCTCTTTTTTTATTCCCTGTCTCTGGCTATCCCAGTCTGGATTGCTATCTCACGTTAGCTCCCTCGGATTGCCCTCAGGGCATTCAGGCCCAGTCCTTGCCCTCAGCAATGCAGCCCGCACCTCCCTGCTCAGTGCGCCTCCTGCTGGTGGTGGATGCGAGTGTCTGGGCTACTTCTCCGCTGGGAGTGGCCATTAAGCAAGAAATCTGTGGGGTTTATTTATGTATTTATTTATTTTTCCCCCTGGTTATGTTGCCCTCTGAGATTCCAAAACTCCCCACAAACCTGCCAGTGAGAGGGCTTCCTGGTGTTTGGAAACTTCTCTTGTAAGACTCCCTCCCCAGGATGGGTCTCCATCCCTAACTCTTTTATCCTTTTATCTTTTATATTTTGTTCTACCTCCTTTCCAAGACAATGGGCTGCCTTTCTGGGTGTCTGGTGTCCTCTGCCAGGGTTCAGAGGTTGTTTTGTGGGATTTGCTCAGCATTCCAGTGATCTTTTGATGAATTTGTCGGGGAGAAAGTGGTCTCCCCATTCTATTCTTCCACCCTCTTAGGACTGCCTCTCCTGCAGGTGGGTTCTTTACCACTAGCACCACCTGGGAAGTCCTGCTGAAGATCTTTATATAATTTCTATTTTGTATATATTGGTGATTCAAATTTAAAAATGTAAAGTTTTCATTAAAATTATTTTACATGTATATATGTGTACACATTTCTATAAACTATTCTTTTATCTTTTTTATTGAATGTCATTAAATATTGTTTGAATTTAAAGGCCAAGTAAAATAGTTATGTATTTTTGCCAGGATGTACATATTTAGATAATTTTCATGATCAAAACTATTTGAATGATACAATTCAAAGCCATAGAGTGATAGTATAATTCTACAACAAATATTTGACTTTTCCTAGAGAGGGAAGCAGAGTAATATACCTGGGCAAAATGGTGAAACAAAGTATTTGTCAATACAAGTATTTTTTAATTGAAACCAAAATTTAATTAAAAGGATGCTAAAACAGTTACCAAATTCTCAATGAAAATTCTGGAGATTTTAAGCATAATCAAATGAAAAGGGAAAAATTAAAATTGACTTTACTTCTATATAAAAGTTACACCTTAGGCATGCAAATTGAGCTTAGTCACTTGGGTTGCTTTTGAATCAAAAATAACTTGTAAAATTAACTGCTTCAAACTTTTGTGTTTCTTTCACTTAAGTAAAAGTTCGGATTGGATTCTAACTCAGTACAAAGTAAAGTTTAGCCAGAGTAAACAAATAGTACAATAAGGTCTTTGAGGCAAGAGGAAATTTGGAAATAGGACCCAAAATTTTCAAGGTATTGAAATAAAAGACAAGATAATTTAGATGAATATCTGACTAAAAACGTTGAGCTTTGGGGGTTGTATAGAATACTTGGCTATTAACAATAGGAAAAAACAAGAAGTTTAAGCATCAATAAACAACTATAATTAGTATTGCTAGTTTTGTGAAAACCTAATTTATTATGCTGAGAAGAAACCATCTCTAAAATATTTATCCATATTTATCTTTCTTTTTCAGTGCTAAACTAATTTATTCTGAGTAAATGAATTTCAATTGTTCAAATATAATAATATTTTTATAAAATAGTTATATAGAATGGTGATAGATTAAAGGCAGGAAATAACATAGGCTTGGACAAATAAAAGATGGTTAAAAATACCAGTAAAAGAAGAAGTAAGAGCTAAACGTAAGAAGGAGTGATATTTATTCTACCTAAAGTGATATTAAATAATATTCTAGAATTATGAAAGTGCCTCCAAAACTACAGAATTTCCTGGACACAAATTTCTTGAAATTATGCAATCTGTTTTATGGGCAATGTTTATGTAAGAGAATGAGTAATAGAAGAGAGGACTTCCCTCATAGCTTAGTCGGTAAGGAACCTGCCTGCAATCCAGGAGACCTGGGTTCAAATCCTGGGTAAGAGAAAGTAACAGAAAAACATGAAAGCAATTGTTCACAATAGATATTTTAAAACAGATGAAAATAATAATGATAAAGCATGAGAATTTCATTATCTAATATTCGTTGAAGGAAAAAAGTGAAGTGTAGAAAATACAAAGTTCTTCTTTTGAAAAATTTTTGCAGAGGTATTTAAATTCCTTCAGAAAAGTTAATTGTGTCTGTCTAATAGGTAAGTGGAGATTATTGTATTTTAGACAGGGACATTTGGTGATTTGTAGAAAGAAAATTACTTTGTGCTTATAAGTTACTGGTGGTGGTGTGAGTGCTCCGTTGTGTCTGACTCTTTGCGACCCCATGGACTGTGAACCATCAGGCTCCTCTGTCCATGGTGGTTCCCAGACAGGAATACTGGAGTGGGTTACCATTTCCTTTTCCAGGGAATCTTCCTGACCCAGGGATAAAATCAGCATATCTTGTATCTCCTGCAATGGCAGGCGGGGTCTTTAACTGTGCCACATGGTAACACTTTATAAGTTATTACTGAGAACCATTTGAATGCAGAGTTTCAAAGAATAGCAAAGAGAGATAAGAAAGCCTTCCTCAGTGATCAATGCAAATACATAGAGGAAAACAATAGAATGGGAAAGACTAGAGCCCTCTTCAAGAAAATTAGAGATACCAAGGGAATTTTCATGCAAAGATGGGCACAATAAAGGACAGAAATAGTATGGACCTAACAGAAGATATTAAGAAAAGATAGCTAGAATAAAAAGAACTATACAAAAAATCTCCATGACCCAGACAACCACGATGGTGTGATGACTCACCTAGAGTCAGATATCCTGGAATGCAGAATCAAGTGGGCCTTAGGAAACATCACGATGAACAAAGCTAGTGCAGGCGATAAAATTCCAGTTGAGCTATTTCAAATCCTAAAAGATGATGCTGTGAAAGTGCTGCACTCAATATGCCAGCAAATTTGGAAAGCTCATCAGTGGCCACAGGACTGGAAAAGGTCAGTTTTCATACCAGTGCCAAAGAAAAGCAATGCCAAAGAATGCTCAAACTACCGCACAATTGCACTCATCTCACACACCAGTAAAGTAATGCTCAAAATTCTCCAAGCCAGGCTTCAGCAGTATGTGAACCATGAAATTCCAGACATTCAAGCTGGATTTAGAAAAGGCAGAGGTACCAGAGATCAAATTTCCAACATCTGTTGGATCATCAAAAAAGCCAAAGAGCTCCAGAAAAACATCTACTTCTGTTTTATTGACTATGCCAAAGCCTTTGACTATGTGGATCACAACAAACTGTGGAAAATTATTCAAGAGATGGGAATACCAGACCACCTGACCTGCCTTCTGAGAAACATGTATGCAGGTCAAGAAGCAGCAGTTAGAACTGGACATGGAACAAAAGTCTGGTTCCAAATCAGGAAAGGAGTAGTCAAGGCTGTATATTGTTACCCTGCTTATTTAACTTGTTATATGCAGAGTACATCATGAGAAATACTGGACTGGATGAAGCACAAGCTGAAATCAAGATTGCCAGAAGAAATATCAATAACCTCAGAGATGCAGATGACACCACCCTTATGGCAGAAACCGAAGAACTAAAGAGCCTCTTGTTGAAAGTGAAAGAAGAGAGTGAAAAAGTTGGCTTAAAACTCAAATTCGGTAAACTAAGATCATGGCATCTGGTCCCATCACTTCATGGCAAATAGATGGGGAAACAATGGCAACAGTGACAGACTTTATTTCTTTGGGCTCCAAAATCACTGCAGATGGTGACTGCAACCATGAAATTAAAAGACTCTTGCTCCTTGGAAGAAAAGTTATGACCAACCCAGACAGCATATTAAAAAGCAGAGACATTACTTTGCCAACAAAGGTCCGCCTAGACAAAACTATGGTTTTTCCAGTTGTCATGTATGGATATGAGATTTGGACTATAAAGAAAGCTGAGAACTGAAGGATTGATGCTTTTGAACTGTGGAGTTGGAGAAGACTCTTGAGTCCCTTGGACTGCAAGGAGATCCAACAAGTCCATCCTAAAGGAAATCAGTCCTGAATAATCATTGAAAGGACTGATACCTAAACTCCAATACTTTGACCACCTGATGCGAAGAACTGACTCATTTGAAAAGACCCTGATGCTGGGAAATATTGAAGGTGGGTGGAACAGGGAACAATAGAGGTTGAAATGGTTGGATGACATCGCTGACTCAATGGACATGAGTTTGAGTAAACTCTGGGAGTTGTTGATGGACAGGGAGGGCTGGCGTGCTGAAGTCCATGGGGTCACAAAGAGTCGGGCATGACTGAGTGACTGAGTTGAACTGAACTGATTGAGAACTAAGACTAATTGAGAATTTTGTCACATACAAATGAAGCTGAGTTAAAAGCTTTTGTTTTGAACAACCAGTGTTGTCTCACTAGTGTATTATGAGGATAAATAAGGCAGTATGGAGAAAAATCTTTATAAACCAGTAGAACTAATCTTCACCTCTGTGGAAGGTTTCCAGCAATGATACTTGGCCATGTCTGTGAGTTGAAGAAATTTAAAATACTTCTGGTACACTTTTCAACTATTCCATTTCTATTAATAACCCTTGTATTTCTATTGAGATGATGTGACAAAATATTAAAATACGTGGAAGAGAAATAAGAAGGAATGGAACATTTTGGATGAGAATTTTAATATGTAATGTATCATATTTAAACTAATAGTTATATGTAAATAATATATCATAACACTAGTTTTTCCCAAGGAAGGATTTGATGAATTGCAAGTTTAGGGAAATTTCCAAGACTAGAATCCACCTATGGACATCTACTAACTTATTGATAATTTTCATCAATTTTAGAGTGCCTCACATTTTGCGTTACTTAAAAAGAATAATCTGATTTTTGTTATAATAATACAAATTCATCTTCTAAAATGTATTATAATTATTTTAAAATACATTCATTATTTAAACCAAAATCACATAGAAATGAATTTTGTGCAGTAAGAAGTAAAATGCCCTATTTTCCCCTCATCATGAAATACATTTTAGAGAAATTTTTGACATGCTATTTACACATATTCGATAATAATTTTCATACTCACCCAGATACTTCTTATTTTTAAAACACAAGTAAATTATATTCTATACATACTTTGTTTTCTTAATGTAACAATACATAAAGCATATACTTCTATGGCATTGAATGAAAAAACAAGTCATTCTTTCTCATTTTTAGTGATTTGATTGTTTGACAACAGTAACTGAATTAAACTGCCACTTTCTGCTTCTTGGTTTTTGGTCATTTGGTTTTATTTATGTATCAGATATATCAAATGTAAGTGCAAAATACATCAGTTTTTTTTTTTTTTTTAAATACCATCCTGTACCAACTATGGAAATAATGAGACAAAATATTGTTACCATTCATAAAATTCCCTCTTGCTTGGTGGAATTTAGTTCTTCCCCTTACCACCTGGCCTGTGATAATACTGATGTTATCTATCATTATTATTTTGCCTTTCCTAGAATGTCTAATATGTTGTTTTATATGCATATGGTCTGTTGTTAAGTGACTTCTTTCACTTAGTATAACGCTTTTGAGGTTTACTCATGTTTCTGTGTGCCTTATTAGTGTATTCTTAAATTTCTGAGTAATCCATTGCAGGGACAGTACACAAATTATTTATAGGTTCGGCAGTTGGTAGACATTGGTTCTTTACAATTTTAATAATATTTCTATGAGCACTTGTGTAGGTCTGCTTGCAATGAGGGAGACCTGGTTTTGATCCCTGGGTTGGGAAGATCCCATGGAGGAGGACATGATAATACACTCCAGTGTTTTTGCCTGGAGAATCCCCAAGAACAGAGGAGCCTGGAAGGCTTCAGTCCATGTGGTTGCAAAGAGTCAGACACTACTGGATGACTAAGCACACAGCACACACAAATATTTAGGAGTACA
Source organism: Bos indicus (assembly GCF_029378745.1). Lineage (NCBI taxonomy): Eukaryota > Metazoa > Chordata > Mammalia > Artiodactyla > Bovidae > Bos > Bos indicus. The sequence goes on from NC_091771.1 coordinate 8,392,556, forward strand.
ATTATTGGATCATGTGGTGAGTGTGTGATTTTGTTGTTGTTTAGCTGTGTCTGACTCTTTGCAACCCTGACTCTTTGCAACCCCATGGACTGTAGCCTGCCAGGCTCCTTTGTTTATGAGATTTCCCAGGCAAGGATACTCGAGTGGGTTGCTATTTCCTTCTCCAGGGGATCGTCCTGATCCAGGGATTGAACCCAAGTATCTTGCATTGCCAGGTGGATTCTTTACCACTGAGTCACCAGGGAAGGTCAGTGTGTGCTTAACTTTATAAAAAAAATGTGAAAACATTTTTTTACAATGTGCTTATACTCTTTTTTTTTTTTTTGGACCAGCAGTGTTCAAGAATTCCAGGTGCTTCACAACCTTAAACTTACCAGAATTTGATATTGTTAGTGTTTGTAAGTTTAGCCATTCAGGTGAGAGTAATGGTATTTCATTATAGCTTTAATTTTCATTTTTTTAATGACTAACATTTTTGAGCAGCTTTTTAGTGATTATACCTTTTGTATATCTTCCTTGGTGGATGTCTGGTCAAACCTTTCACCCATGTTTATTTATTGAGTTGTTTTTCTTCTTATTATTGATTAGTAAGTGTTCTTTATATAATCTGGATATGATCCTCTATCAGTTATGTGACTTTCAAGTATAGTCTCCCAGTATATGGCTGGCTTTTTTGATGTTCAAAACATTGTCCTTTGAAGAGAAAGCAGTTTTTAATTTTGATGAATTTTCATTTGCTTATTTATTTTTCATTCAGTTACACTGGTTAGGTTTATAAGTATTGTGTGTGTCTGTGTTTCTCCTTTTCCCAGTCTTTGGGTGAAGGCATACATTCTTACACTATTAAAAATTATGCTAATTTAAAACTCGTTATAGATGCCTTTACCTTCTTGAGGAATTTCCTATTTTTACATAACTAATTTTTTTTTTTATCATGAAAGAGTGAATTTCTTTCAAATGCTCTTCCTGCATTCATTGCAATGATTGTTTTCTCTCTTTCTGTCTTTCATTTTTAGTGTCTTTGGTTTTTATAGCAGGGTAGCAGTGATTCTTGACTCATGGATTAAATTAGGTATTATTCTCTTGTTTTATATTTTGAAAGATTCGTATATGCGTATAATTTTTTATGATTTCTTCCAAAATTTTGTAGAATTCCCAAGGGACGCTATCTAGACTGGGGTGTTGCAAGGGGTTGTTTCATTAATATGTAAAGATCATTCACTTCTTGAGTAAACTTTGATCATTTCTGTATTTCAAAGAAGTTTTCTCACACTGAGCAAATTAGCAGGTATAATTGTACCATATAAACTGCCATAAATATGAACACTGAAGGAATGAGGACAAAAACAAAAAGCATTTTTTAGAGGAAGTAGAGAAAGATAGAATTTGCCTTTCTGCCTGTACACTGAGTAGCTGCATGTGTGCAGCCAAGAGAGAACAGAAGACCACCTTCTGTCTAAAGCAGAGGTCAATTACAAACTCAGCTGAAATAAAGCTCATGTCATTCACAATTTTATTAAGGATCAGCAAGACTGCCTGAAACGTTGAGTAGTCATCATTTTTATCCAAGTGCCACTGAAATTGTCAGGTCCTCTGAAGCACATATTGTTGTGTCATCTAAAGAATTAAAACTATTATTTTACATTTATTTCAACCTTCTCACAATATAAACCTCCAAATGATTAATAAGTAATTTTCATGTCTGGTAGAATCACTAAGCAATGATTCAAATGATCCAAACTGTAAATGATCCAAAACTCAGAATTATTTTAAAATGTTGAGCATAAACGTCATATATTTTAGCTACAAGTCATAGTGAACATCTTCACAATGAGGTTGCTCCTATAGGAGATCCACCATCTCACATCTCCTCAATAATAGTCTGGTTACTTTGAAGCATTGTTTTATTTTATTAGATTTTTATTATTATTATTATTTACTATTTTACCTATGAAATAAAAGCAACTTGTAGCTTGTAGCACCTTGTAGCAACTGAAAAGTGCCTCAATTTAACTATAGTCTTAAACTTTGTATAGTTTTCCTTAGTATCTGAAACCTTTCAACACTATGGGATTGTTTCTGGAGTCTGTTGAGTGCAAACCTTTGCTTATGAACCAGAAAAATTACAAGTCTAATAGCGTGGCACGTTTACTGCAGAGGAAAGCTTAGAGTCCTATGGTTTCAACTGGGAAATGCAGCCTTTCAGAGCGTGCTCTTAGTTTGCTGTTAGCAGTGTAGGCAGCAGCACTTTACCTCACAAGCCTCATGTCATTAGATACATAACTCTTAATTACAAAAAATCATCATGGAGTTGAAAACCTATAGGGAAATTAAAAGACCTGCAGCAAAAAACCCTGATAGGGAGATCTACTTTACACAAATTAAATTGACTTATGTTACCCAAACCGTCCTGATGATTTGGAAAGTCTGCCTTTTTAGCATTGCAGACTAGTTGTAACTATACAGTTCATTAGCTTAAAAGATATAGGCATATTCAAATTGAAAAAATGCAAATAGCACCTGATTAAGAGATTAAAAATAATGGTGGATCGACTTACTTTAATTAAACTTCGAATTCCTTGAGAAAAGCAAAACGTTTATGTACACACTGTCTCTTCCTTTTTTCAAGTTTTTCTTAACTAGTTTTTAAATCTTCAGAAATAAAAATTTCACCTTCAATTCAGAGAATAAAGTTACCATCAGGCATTAAAAATGTTCTGTAAATAATGTCTCATCTTAAAGTCACCAAAGAGAGTGGAAAGTTAATGGCATTGTAAAATGCATTTTGTTTATGCTACCAAGATTAATTTTGTGGGCATGGATACAATTGTAATACAATTCATGACTACTTGGCATACCGTGAATGATCTGTTAATATAAATTGAAGAAGTACATTAATCATAAAGAAAAAATATATACATATATAAAGCATATTTATGTACAGTAAGAAGACTGAAATTCAAGGGAAAAAAGAAAAAATAGCACTAGTTACAGGTCTTAGGACAAAGAAGGATGTAAATAAGTACTAAAAGGGTATCTAGGCAATATGGACAAATAAATGTGATTCAAAGTTTATGAAGAAAAGCATTAAATTGGTTTTATGGGACTTCATGAAATTTGTCACCAGGACACTGTTAATTGATTTGTGCATCAGTGGGACCATTAGGAAACTGTGTCCATAATGGAAAACTCAGCTCTGATATTAATAGGCATAAAAATATATGGAAAAATACAAAAATAATGGAAACATAGGACTGAGTTAGTTAAAATAAGTGGATTCAAATCACGGGAAGTTTTACATCGTGATCTTGAGAGACAGTCAGCTCCATCAAGCTACTCATAGAAACTTGACTTTGTGATGAGATTCAGCACTAAAAAAAGAATCCAGGATTAAGGAGTAGAGCAATGACTGGAAATCAAGTAGTCTTAACCGTTGTGGGCTATGGTAGGGTTGGGTTGGAAGCAAATCGCCTGAAATGCTGTTCTTCACATCAATTCAGTATCATGATCAGCCTTAATGACACAGCATGGTGCTCAGCCATGTTTGACTGCTCTCAACCCCGTCGACTGTAGCCCACCAGGCTCCTCTGTCCAAGGGGTTCTTCAGGCAAGAATACTGCGGTGGGTTGCCATTTCCTACCCCAGGGGATCTTCGCAATCCAAGGATTGAACCCACGTCTCCTACTCTGACAGGCAGATTCTTTACCAGTGAGCCACTTGGAGGCTACCTCTAATATTACCACAGGTGTGAAGACCGTTTCTTTCCCAGAGGTCACCCCTCTAGTATATGCCCTACTGTTTTTCCCTTCAGGCTACCATCTATTCACATGTCTTTTTCTTGCACTGAACTCTGAGCTTTTTGAAGTGGAAATGTCTATCACTGTCCACACATAGTCACTAGCATTAAACCCAGGAAATACTAAGCCCTCATAGCATAGATATTTTTGAATGAACTTTTAAAATGTTTGAATAAATTAACATAAAAATAAGGTCAGATTTCAGGTTACTTATGTTCAATTTTTGTAGCATACATAATTGCTAGTTTTGAGGGAGTTTTTTTTTTTAATATTTCTGTCCAAATCCTTCAGACTATTATCTGCCAACCAATATAATAGTGAGATTATTCTATCCTTATCCATGCTGTACATTTATGCCACTCACCAAAACTAAAGAATTTAGACAAATACTAAAGTTTGATGATTTCTGAGACTTCACTTGGCTACGCATAAATTTTCAGCAGCATTATAAATTACAAGAGATTACAAAATGTTTCATCCTTTTTTATATAAGAACTAAAGCAGCAGCTGCTGCTGCTGCTGCTAAGTCACTTCAGTCGTGTCCAACTCTGTGTGACCCCATAGACGGCAGCCCACCAGGCTCCACCGTCCCTGGGATTCTCCAGGCAAGAGCACTGGAATGGGTTGCCATTTCCTTCTCCAATGCATGAAAGTGAAGGGAAGTTGCTCAGTCACGTCTGACTCTTCGCGACCCCATGGACTGCAGCCCACCAGGCTCCTCCATCCATGGGATTTTCCAGGCAAGAGTACTGGAGTGGGGTGCCATCGCCTTCTCCGAACTAAAGCAGAGTCACACACAAATACTCCTCCAATTAGAGAAAAACCTTGTAACTATCAGTATGATCTCTAACTCATCTCTCTTAACTTCTTGCACTTTTGATACTATGTTATATAGCTATGTTTTTTCTCACAATACTGTAGTTCTTTAAATGCAGGTGATATAATTTACATGTGCAATAGCCACCTACATTAGCATTATATACCCTAAACATGCTTTTTTATTAAAATTGTGACCAGTTCTTTGCTCATGATTTCTAGTTGATTTGAAACAAAGTTTATAATGCCAAAGACCTCTTTGGAGCCAAATCACAGCCTTAATTTCTCTACATACATCAAAATAAACATTGAATCATGTTTTTCCTTTTTCTAATAAGTGTCTTTACCAATATATCCATTTTGACCATCATATAGTTCCCCTGCTGTTTCCTTTTGAAAGTTTCTCCCATTGATTTTATTTGCATTAAAATTCTATGCATTTTTATTATTTTCATTATAGAATGTATAACATAAATTTTATGATATGTTCCATTGGTTATCCTCTTCTTAAACCATATGAGATTTCATTTCTGCCCACAAAAAGCAGATAACAAAGTCATCATGGTACCCATAGGACCTAGATTGTCTGTGACAGCTGACAAGCTAACTCTGAGGAGGTTTCAGAGAGGAGGTTATATATCATATTAGTAAGATGGAATCATTGAGTGAGAAGGTTGATGCTAAAAATTAGCTGTGATGTGTCTGTCTTCTTTTACTAGATCATAAGCGCTTCAAGGACAAGGAGAAAAAAGGCTTTATCTTTTTTCATTTCCTATCATTCTTGAGTCAACACTTGAGATACAAAGGTGTATTAGCAAGTTTGTTACATGAAACGATTGAACTAAGAATAAGCAGGAGGTTGTAACATGAAGAAATGTGTCTGACAAGTAAAGGAGTGTGATTGAGCATGGACTATAAGCCAGAAAAGAAAAGATTCATAAAGGAATGTGACCACATTATACAGTGCTGAAAAAAATTAAATAAAAGAATAAAAAGAGACAATGGAATTTATGATTACAGTTTAGACATCTTTCTGTATGTTAGCTGGTCATATGTGGTTCCCAGACTTAGAACTATCTGTTAGTATTATGTTTCTTCCCTATTTTTTGTGATTTTTTTATTGATTTTTGCAAATTATTTATGTAATCCTCATATGTATATTTTTCTTGGTTGTGCCTGTTTAAATCTTGCCCAGTTTGTAATCTATACAATTGTTAAGTGTGTTTTACTTCAATGCAGTCAAATTATGAAACTTTTCTTATACATTTTACTTTGAAATCCCTTCCATACCAGGTCCAAAAAATATTCACTTACACTTTCTATTGTTTTGGGTATTAAATTTTAAGGTATTGTTTTTGCCTTAATTTTATCAGAATTTGAATTTACATATTTTCCTATTTTTATTTATGTATCTATACATCTTGGGAGTAAAATGTTAAAGAAAAAACTGAAATATATTACTATTTAACACATAGTGTTTTAGAAATAAACTCCATCTGAGGTGAAAGAGGCTTGCATAATAAAATAAGAAGTGTGAAGGTCATATTAATACCAACTGGTTTTTATAATAGAAAGTAGACATTTGGTTCTTTCTATAATTTTGATCACAGAAACATATTTTCTGGACATTTGGAAGAGAATCAGCTAGCTTTAGGGTCATTACAAAGAAATAAATGCACAGGTTTCAAGGATGCAAGCTCCAAACTTGAGTTTAAATGCCATAAATGACATGTAAATAAAGAGTGGAAAAGCAAGTCTAATTTGGGAATGACTGTAGGCAGTTCTTTGACACAGATAGTTCCAGAAAGACAAGTCAAAAATGCAAACAGAGCCAAAAGATGGATTTGGGTTGTGTATAAATACGTATTTCTAGGCATAAGAGTTTTAATTTCTTTACTTAGTTTTGTTTCTATAGAGCAATTAGTTTTCCTGTTGACTATAGATAAATCTGTAACATTAATAATTTGTATAACTATATATCACATTTGCTTTACCTATTTATCAGTTAGTCAGTATGGAAGTGTGAAGGAAACATGATGAGAAAAAAGCATCGTGTCCTATTGCATTTTGGTATTTGAAGTAGCTGTTCATGCATGTGTGCTAAGTCGCTTCAGTCACATCCAACTCATTGCAACCCTATGCCTATGGATTGTAGCCAGCCAGGCTCCTCTGTCCATAGGATTCTCCAGGAAAGAATAGTGGAAAGTGTTTCCATGCCCTCCTCCAGGGGATCTTCCTGACCCAGGGATCGAACCTGCATCTTTTATGGTCTCCTGAATTGATAGGACCTGTATGGAAAAGAAAGAGCCCACAGTTGTAGCCTGTGGCTTAGCTGGTTCTGAAATTCCTTTAGGGTCCTGCCTGGTGAAGCCAGGAATTATTAAAAAGAGACAACTGTCCTTTCAACTCTTTCCAAATCCAAACTGTACAGCACAACTGTCAACCTGGGGTAATGCTGATGGTAAAATATAGAAACTGCTAGAAAGGAAAGTGCCATACAGATATATTTTTTTAATACTCAATTCTTTTTTCTTAATATTTATTTTTATTTGGCTATGCTGGGTCTTACTTGAAACTGGTGGAATCTTCTATTTTTCAATGCAGCATGCAAAACTTTTCACTGGAGCATGTGGACTCAGTTGCAGCATGTGATTCTTAGTATTTATATTTCAATATAGGTTCAGATGGTAAATCTACAATACAGGACACCCAGGTTTGACCCTGGGTTGGGAAGATCCGCTAGAGAAGGAAATTGCAACCCAATCCAGTACTATTGCTTGGAAAATCCCATGGAAGGAGGAGCCTGATAGGCTACAGTCCTTGGGGTTGCAAAGAGTCGGACATGACTGAGCATCTTCACATAATAGTAAATATAATTTCAAATTTTTTAATTTAAGGATAGCTTCTAGCATAATAAGAATGCTTACAAATTTAGAAGCAATGTAAAACTTATGGAAAATAACCTTTGAAACCACCTTCCCTCACTTTTTTAATCTTATATATATATATATATATGTATGTATATATACATATTTATTTTTTAATAAAAATATAGTTGATTTTAAAAGTTGTGTTAGTTTCTACTGTACAGCAAAGTGATTCAGCAATACATATATATGTATTTTTAAATATGCTTTTCCAATATGGTTTATCACAGGATACTGAATATAGTTCCTTGTGCTATAGAGTAAGACCTCATCCCTCATTTATGACATAAGTAATTTGTGCATGTGAATTCAATGCCTTACGCCTTAGGTTCCCTGTCTATATAATGGGGGTAATGAAGAAGCTCAATTCATGGGGCTATTGTGAGCATCAGACAAGGTAAGAAAAGTGAAGAACTCATAGACGTGTCCGATATTAATTACTAATAATTTAAAATATATTATGATTGCAATTTGAATATCCAAATGTATAAGATTAAAACAAATAATGAAGATTTGATCAATCGAACTGAAGCCAGGAGAGGGGAAAGAAGAAAGATGGTCAAACTAAGATAAGAAAAACAACAATGAAAATAAATAGATTACATAGTACTATTATTTATTCATCTATTCATTTATTAACTCTACAAATACTTTATATACTTATCATTATATAAATGTAATATAAACAAATATTTTATATACATATACCATTATATATGTTATCATTAAGTATGAACATTCTAAGTACTATGTTATAAAGGTAGATGAGCCCTTATCACAGAAAAATTTCCTGTTATTCTGGAATTTTGCATTTAATGGAGGAGACAGAATTGTGCTGCCCAATATAGAATCCACCAGACACACGTGACTACATAATTTTAAATTTGAATGAACTGATATTTAATGAAATTAATCATTTAGTTCAACAGTCTCAATGGCTACATTCAAGTGCTCAATAGACACACATGGCTAGTGGCTACGGTAGTGGACAATGCAGATAGAACACTTCAATTATTGTACAACTCTCTATTGAAAAGTATTAATATAGAAGTAACAAGACAGAGAGGAAATTTCAATGCTGAGGTGGCCTGTGAAAGAAATAAGGGATGGTAATGTGACAGAATGACTGGAATTAAAAAAAAAAACAAAAGCTGGTAGCATAACAGAAAGCAAAGTCACAGAACGCTATTGTGAAGAGAAACAATACAACCTGAAAATTTAAAGGTTAGACCTGGACAATAGAGTCACAAGCTGTAGAACTTCATTACAGCAAGAAGAAGCACTATACACAAATTCTAGGCAAAGAACTTGGAAAAACTGAGAATGAAAAGGAGGTCCTTCATGGGCATGGTGAGGGAGAAGATTGAGAAAAGTTATTAGATAGTAGGAAGTGGAGGAAAAATATAGGACACTGAAAGATGAACTCCCCAGCTCAGTAGGTGCCCAATATGCTACTGAAGAAGAGTGGAGAAATAACTCCAGAAAGAATGAAGAGACAGAGTCAAACAAAAACAACACCCAGTTGTGGGTGTGACTGGTGGTGGGAGTAAAGTCCAATGCTATAAACAACAATATTGCATAGGAACCTGAAATGTTAGGTCCATGAATCAAGGTAAATTGGAAGTGGTCAAACAGGAGATGGCAAGGGTGAACATCCACATTTTAGGAATCAGTGAAGTAAAATGGACTGCAATGGGTGAATTTAACTCAGATGACCATTATATCTACTACCGCACAATTGCACTCATCTCACATGCTAGTAAAGTAATGCTCAAAATTCTCCAACCAGCCTTCAGCAATATGTGAACTGTGAACTTCCTGATGTTCAAGCTGGTTTTAGAAAAGGCAGAGGAACCAGAGATCAAATTGCCAACATCTGCAGGATCATGGAAAAAGCAAAAGAGTCCCAGAAAAACATCTATTTCTGCTTTATTGACTATGCCAAAGCCTTTGACTATGTGGATCACAATAAACTGTGGAAAATTCTGAAGGAGATGGGAAAACCAGACTACCTGGCCTGCCTCTTGAGAAATTTGTATGCAGGTCAGGAAGCAACAGTTAGAACCGGACATAGAACAACAGACTGGTTCCAAATAGGAAAAGGAGTACATCAAGGCTATATATTGTCACCCTGTTTATTTAACTTATATGCAGAGTACATCATGAGAAACGCTGGACTGGAAGAAACACAAGCTGGAATCAAGATTGCCAGGAGAAATATCAATAACCTCAGTTATGCAGATGACACCACTCTTACGACAAAAAGTGAAGAGGAACTAAAAAGCCTCTTGATGAAACTGAAAGTGAAGAGTGAAAAAGTTGGCTTAAAGCTCAGTATTCAGAAAATGAAGATCATGGCATCCGGTCCCATCACTTCATGGGAAATAGATGGGGAAACAGTGGAAACAGTGTCAGACTTTATTTTTGGGGGCTCCAAAATCACTGCAGATGGTGATTGCAGCCATGAAATTAAAAGACGCTTACTCCTTAGAAGGAAAGTTATGACCAACCTAGATAGCATATTTAAAAGTAGAGACATTACTTTGCCAACAAAGGTTCGTCTAGTCAAGGCTATGGTTTTTCCAGTGGTCATGTGTGGATGTGAGAGTTGGACTGTGAAGAAGGCTGAGTGCCAAAGAATTGATGCTTTTGAACTGTGGTGTTGGAGAAGACTCTTGAGAGTCCCTTGGACTGCAAGGAGATCCAACCAGTCCATTCTGAAGGAGATCAGCCCTGGGATTTCTTTGGAAGGAATGATGCTAAAGCTGAAACTCCAGTACTTTGGCCACCTCATGCGAAGAGTTGACTCATTGGAAAAGGCTCTGATGCTGGGAGGGATTGGGGGCAGAAGTAGAAGGAGATTACAGAGGATGAGATGGCTGGATGGCATCACTGACTTGATGGACGTGAGTCTGAGTGAACGCTGGGAGTTGGTGATGGACAGCGAGGCCTGGCGTGCTGCGACTCATGGGGTCACAAAGAGTCAGACACGACTGAGCTACTGAACTAAACTGAACTGTGGGCAAGAATCCCTTAAAAGAAATGGAGTAGCCCTCACAGTCAACAAATGATTCTGAAATGCAGTACTTGGATGCAATCTCAAAAATGACAGAATGATCTCTCTGTTCATTTCCAAGGCAAACAATTCAACATTACAGTAATCCAAGTCTATGCCCTGACCAGTAATGCTGAAGAAGCTTAAGTTGAACAGTTCTATGAAGACCTACAAGACCTTCTAGAACTAACATCAAAAAAAAGATGTCCTTTTTGTTATAGGGGACTGGAATGCAAAAGTAGGAAGTCAAGAAACACCTGGAGTAACAAGCAAATTTGGCCTTGTAACACAAAATGAAGTAGGGCAAAGGCTAATAGAGTTTTGCCAAGAGAATGCACTGATCATAGAGATCTCCTTCTTCCAACAACACAAGAGATGACTCTACACATGGACATCACCAGATGGTCAATACTGAAATCAGATTGATTATATTCTTTGCAACCAAAGATGGAAAAGCTCTATACACTTATCAAAAACAAGATGGGGAGCTGACTGTGGCTCAGATCATGAACTCTTTATTGCCAAATTCAGACTTAAATTGAATAAAGTAAGGAAAATCACTAGATCATTCAGGTAAGACCTAAATCAAACCCATTATGATTATACAATGGAAGTGACGAAGTGCCTGAAGAACTATGGATGGAGGTTTGTGACACTGCACAGGAGACAGTGATCAAGACCATCTCCCCCCAAAATAAATTCAAAACAGCAAAATGGTTGTTTGAAGAGGCCTTATGTGTAGCTACAAAAGAAGAAAATCTAAGGCAAAGAGGAAAAGGAAAGATTTACACATCTGAATGAGAGTTGCAAAGAAGATCAAGGAGAGATAAGAAAGAATTCCTCAGTGAACAATGCAAAGAAATAGAGGAAAACAATAGAATGGGAAAGACTTGAGATCTCCTCAAGGAAATTCGAACACCAAGGGAACATTTCATGCAAAGATGGGCTCAATAAAGGACAGAAATTGTATGGAACTAATAGAAGATATTAAGAAGAGGTGGCAAGAAGAGCTATACAAAAAAGATCTTCATGACCCACATAACCATGATGGTGTGATCACTCACCTAGGGCCAGACATCCTGGAATGTGGAGTCAAGTAGGCCTTAGGAAGCATCACTATGAATAAAGCTAATGGAGGTGATGGAACTCCAGTCAATCTATTTAAATCTTAAAAGATGATGCTGTGAAAACGCTGCAGTCAATATGCCAGCGAATTTGGAAAACTCAGCAGTGGCCACAGGACTGAAAAATGTCAGTTTTCATTCCAATCTCAAAGAAAGTCAGTGCCAAAGAATGTTCAAACTACCTCACAATTACACTCATTGTACACACTAGCAAAGTAATGCTCAAAAATTATCCAAGCCATCCTTCAGCAGTATGTGAACCATGACTTCCAGATGTTCAAGTTGGATTTACAAAAGGCAAAGGAACCAGAGATCAAATTGCCAACAGCCACTGGATTATTGAAAAAGCAAGAGAGGTCCAGAATGACAACTATTTCTGCTTTATTAACTATGTCAAAGCCTTTGACTGTGTAGATCACAACAAACTGTGGAAAATTCTGAAAGAGATGGGAATACCAGACCACCTGACCTGCCTCCTGAGAAACCTGTATGAAAGTCAAGTAGTAACAGTTAGAGCTGGACATGGAACACCAGACTGGTCCAAATAGGGAGAGGAGTAGTCAAAGATGTGTATTGTCACCCTGTTTATTTAACTTATATGCAGAATACATCATGAGAAATGCTGGGGTGGATGAAGCACAAGCTGGAATCAGGATTTCTGGGAGAGATATCAATAACCTAGAAATGCAGATGGCACCACCCTTATGGCAGAAAGTGAAGAAGAACTGAAGAGCCTCTTGATGAAAGTAAAAGAGGTGAGTGAAAATGTTGGCTTAAAACTCAACATTCAGAAAACGAAAATCATGGCATCTGGTCCCATCACTCCATGGCAAATAGATGGGGAAACAGTGAGAAATTTTATTTGGGGGGGCTCCAAAATCACTGCAGATGGTGCTTGCAGCCATGAAATTAAAAGATGCTTACTCCTTGGAAGAAAAGCTATGCCAAACCTAGACAGCATATTAAAAAGCAGAGACATTACTCTGCCAATAAAGGTCCATATAGTCAAAGCTATGGTTTTTCCAGTAATCATGTATGGATGTGAGAGTTGGACTATGAAGAAATCTGAGCTCCAAAGAATTGCTGCCTTTAAACTGTGGCTTTGGAGAAGACTCTTGAGAGCCCCTTGGACTGCAAGGAGATCAAACCAGTCAATCCAAAAGGAAAACAGTCCTGGGTATTCATTGGAAGGACTGATGCTGAAGCTGAAATTCCAGTCCTTTGGCCACCTGATGAGAAGAACTGACTCATTTGAAAAGATCCTGATTCTGGGTAAGATTGAAGGTGGAAGGAAAAGGGGACAACAGAGGATGAGATGGTTGGATGGCATCACCACCTTGGTGGACATGAGCTTGAGTATGCTCTGGGAGTTGATGATGGACAGAGGGGCCTGGCTTACTGCATTCCCTGGGTCACAAGTAGTTGGATACGACTGAGAGACTGAACTGGACTGAACTGAGTAGGAATTGACTATATCAGATGTCTCTGGGTCGGGCTAAGTATGGGTCTTTTCTAATGGATTGGCTCTTCGAATCAGGTGGCCAACGTATTAGAGCTTCAGCTTCAGTGTCAAGTCTTCCAATGAATATTCAGGAAAAGACCCTGATGCTGTGAAAGACTGAAGGTGGGACGAGAAGGGGGAAGCAGAGCATGAGATGGATGGATGGCATCATCAGCTTGGTAGACATGAGTTTGAGCAAACTCTGGGAGATAGTGAAGGGTAGGAAAGCCTGGCATGTTGCAGTCCATGGAGTTATAAAGATTCAGACATGACTGAGCAACTGAACAACAGCAACAAGAAAAGAATAACACAGCATCACTGAATGTCATGTAACGGTAAAGTAGCAGGCAAATGAATATAAACTACAAAAAAAAGCATTGATAGCAATAGTCTTCAGTTTAATTGAAGATCAAGATACTAGAAAAGGATAAAATCAATATTTCATAATGATTAATACACAAATCTTCAAGTGTGTCCTATGCTGTCCCATGTACAATATTGTTGAGTATTGCAAAGACAATTTCTTTGTAAGGCAAAAAAAAAGAACATACTGGGTTTCCCTTGTAGCTTAGTGGTAAATAATTTGCCTGCCAATGCAGGGGACATTGGTTCAAGCCCTATTTCAGGAAGATTCCATATGCCTAGGGAAAACTAAGTGAATGCTCCACAGCTAGAGTCTATGCTCTAGAGTGCATGCACTGCAACAAGGAAACCACTGCAGTGAGAAGCCCACACATCACAACTAAAGAGTATCCCCACCCCGTGCAGGAATGAAGAAGACCCAATGCAATCAGAAATAAATAAATTTTGAAAAATACAACACATTTATAATCATAGTGAGGCATATGCTATGGGATAAATCATGCCTCCCTCGCCAATTCATAGGCTGAAGTCTAGTCCCCCAGTAGTTCAGAAAGTGACTGTATTTGGATCAAGGGTCTTTAAGGAGACAATTACATGATGTTCATATGGGGGGACCTTAATTCAATCTGACTAGCATTCTTATAAGAAGAGACTGGACACAGACAAGCACAGTGAGACTTAGAGAAGTAGGGAGAAGACTCAGGGAGGAGATGGACATATACAAGCCAAAGAGAAAGGCTTTAAAATAAATTAAACCCTGCTTCTACCTTGATCCTGGGATTTCATGTTTCTAGAATTGTGAGGAGATAAATTTCTGCTGTTTAAACTAGTTAGCTTGTGGCATTTCATATGGCAACACCAGCAAATTAAGGCAGTACTTGGATATATGTGAATTTTAAAGAAAATCAATTCCTAATTTCCCCCAGTCATCCCTGAAATAACAGAGGCTATATATATTACAAATATATTTTTAAAAAAGGTATTTGAAAAATATTTACCTTCACAAAAAAGCAACAGTTATAAAAATCTATAGATTGATTTAATTAATAGTAGAACTTATTTTTCAATGAATAAAATATGAATTTTGAGTGGGTCCTTTCCATTATTTCTTTGAGTATACAAGCACTCAAAATAAAAATTGGTTATTATTCAACTGTTACACTAGATTTTTTAGTATAATCCTGAGGAATTCTCCCCTATTCTTCTCACATTATTTAGTTCTTGATCTTCTCAAATCTATTTTAGAAAAGAGGGTCATAATCTGTATTCATTTTAAGCACCAAATTCACAAAATGATATATGTGATGTCAGATATTTGAACCTGCATTTCAGTAACCCTATGTATACATTCATATAGTCATTTTTATAAATCAAACTCAAAAACATTGGATCTTTTAAGTAAACCCTGGTTGTAATTGATAAGGTGCAAAAACAAAGACCGTATTTCCCCACAGTTCTGGTTTTATAGAATTCTAATACTGCCCCCTCACCTTTGAACACATTTAACTAATACTCACATGATACTATTGAATTTTCTTAATTAGTGTATCTTTTAGTGTTAGAAGACTGCATGCAGATGGAATTGATGTCGAAAGGTCATGTAATTCATCCTTCAGCCCTTGGACAGGAATCTATACAAAACAATCCTAAAAGAGATTCGGTAGGAGAGAGGGGTGTCACCTTGCATAGGAGATACACATGGGCTGCTTTCAACCATTCATCTCTGTAAAGGAGACACACACACACACACACACACACACACAAAGTGTGTGTGTGTTTTCATTACAGTTTCAAGTCATTGCAGACTGAATCTAAACTAATATAATCTAATTCGATATCTACACTTTAGTCAAAGTACATAAACAGATTGGCAAAAATGAAAGTATCTCTACAATGATTCAGAACAAAAAAGAAAAGAAAGTCACTGAGAGGTCTACCTTTACCATTCACCAACATTTTAATTAAGACATGTATCCTAACTTGAACAATGCTCATTCATAGCTCAAATGTCAATCACATCATTCTTAATTTACTTGCACTTGTAATTCATACAATGAAAAGCATTATCACTATAAAGGAAACTAGAAAAAAAAGCAAAGGGTGCAAAATGAGTTCACCTTTTGGTTTTCATGTGAGTAGAGCAAATTACTAAATCTATGGTTGCCAAAATGTGCACATATTTGTTTAAAAAGCAGCTGGTAATGCTGTATACAAGCTGTTCTCCAGAAATTAATTGTGAATATTAAGAATAATCCTGACCTGGGTCACAGCTGCACTGATTTATTTTTTTCCTCCTAGACATTTATCAGGCCTGTCTTTTCTTCCACCTAACTGAAATCAGGATGCCTCAGAGTTCATGATGAAAAAGCTGCCAATGTATTATGGACCTGTACAAGTTAGACATCTGTTTAAACTCCATGCTTTTGGTCTTTTCATGATTGTAGTATGCCAAATTATGAACACCATATGAAGCATAAAATTGTTCTGGCTCACCTTCTCTTGCAGGTAATTAAAAAGAAAAAGACATTTAAATTATCATATTAAGCAAAATCTAGCAGTTTATATTCAAGTGGTAGAAAGAGGTTCAGTGATAAAAGCAAATTAGTGTATGGACAAAACAAATCTGTATGAAGTATATTGTCTTATGGTGGCAAGAAAATTAATCTGAGAAAATTATATCCAAGGATTTTTGCCCCAGTTATTTTCTATTTTTAATAGATTTTAATCTTCATTTTTAATGAAGCAAGCCCTAGTATTTTTCCAAATAATAGTATATTTCTTAAAGGTACATAATTCTAATTTTGCTACTTCTTGATATAAAATAAAATATGGTAGACTATCTTTCAAAGTGTGCAATGCAGTGAATCTTAACATTGTCTTAAAATCTTCCTGTGTAAAAATAACTGTACCAAAGTTAAAGAGTCTTAGTGAGATTCAATAAAAATAGATGTAAAACATCTGGCATATAAAAACCTATACATTACATATATTAGCTTTAGGAGACATTAGAAATTGTGTTTAAGAGCATGGTCACTAATTTTATTAAACCAAAATCCTGACCCATGGTATTTTTCTTCTTTTGTAATTTTTCTCTTCAAACTCTTGCAGTATTTCTTAATGTTCACTCTCAATTTTAAACATTTCTTTCATTCTCAGAGCTCAAAATCGTTGCCTCAAGTTCAGCACATATTTGTGTAGCACAGTTTTTAAAAATTACATTAAATAAGCTCATTCTCAAACTTTCACCATCCGTCTCCAAAATTACCTATAATACTCATTCTTTTTTCCATTTCATTCCAGTAATATTGAAAGATCTGCTTATAACCTCAGTGAAGGCTAAATATTTCTGTACCAGTTAGAACTTCCTCTTTCTTCTTTCTGATGACCCCTTAATGCTTGCATTTGAGATTTTCAATTTCAGCTAATTTTGAAAATAATTATCTCTAGGCCATAGTGAAATGACTGTCTATGATTATTTTTAAAGGCATCTTTGCAGATATATCAGTTAAGGGTGTAAATATAAAGTCTCCTTGGAGTTAGGTAGAACCTAAATCCAATGACTGGAATCTTAATAAGAGGAAAGAGAGGTAGATTTAGACATATCCACAAAGGGAAGAATGCCCTTGGAAAAAGGAGACAGAGATTGGAACTATGCTAACACAGACAAAGGAACATCTGAGGCCACCAGAAATTGGGAAGATTCTTTCCTAGAACTTTTAGACATCTGTAAGAGAGCATTTCTCTTGTGGTAATCTACTCATTTGTGGCAATTTGTTATGGCAACCCCAAGGAAATTAATATATCCATGACCTTTCATAAATTCACTATAAAAAAAATTATCTCAGATTTATTTTTCCTCTATCCTTCTTTTGTTTCCCACGGTAGGAAATAGGGAGGTAGGGACTAAGCATGGCTGGAAAAAAGTGACCTCCTATGCAGACTGGATCCGTTTGAATTCAGGATCTGCAAGATCAGATAAACCTTTAGCTGGCTCAGCAATTTACTCCATTTCTTTGATAAATAGCTATAAAATCACTTTCACATTCCCCAAGGGATAGTTAATATCACTTTTTCTCTTTCCAAATCTTTCATTCCCTTTCACCACTTCACTTTCAGCTAATGGCTGAAACAGCCATGAATGGACAGAAACCATATAAATATATTTATCCATAAATACAGTAGACTACTAATCTGTGCTCCTACTGTTTTCTTCCATTTCTATGATGAGATTTATCCTCTTTCTATCAAAAATTAGTCACTACAGTGTATCCTGTATGCCATAGCCTTTTTTATTTTTAATTTTTTTAAATTAAGTTTTTATACAGTTTTAAAAGTTGCTTTGCATTTAGCTATTACAATGTATTGGCTAGATAGCCCATGCTGTACAACACACCCTTGTGCCTCTCTCACACCCAATAGTCCGTACTTCCCATGTCCCCAACTTTATCTTGGCCGCCCATCCCACTGGCCGTACCCTTTTTATTTGTTCAGGGACTTTTCCTCATTGGTGAACTCATCATTGATTGCACTGAATCACATTAGGGCTTCTCCACATTAGGGTTTCCTTGGTGGTTGAGATAGTGAAGACTCTGCCTACAGTGCAGGAGACCCCAGTTTGATCCCTGGGTTGGGAAGATGCCCTAGAGAAGGGAATGACAACCCACTCCAGTCTTCTTGCCTGGAGAATCCCATGGACAGAGGAGCCTGGCGGGCTACAGTCCATGGAATTGCCAATGGTGGGGTGTGACTGAGTGACTGGCACTCACTTTGCCACATCTTTACTTCAAACACAGCCTATTTTCTCTGTTCCTCTTTGTAGACAGGCTTCTCAAAACCTTTTTCCTCTGACTTATTCATTCTCTAACCCTTCTTTCAGATTCTTTTCAGTTTTTTTAGATGCTTGTTCTGGTAAATAGTATTACTAGAAAAATGTTCCTCTTTTGAATGAACAATGAAAGTATATATTCCTGATTTTTGTCCAATTATCTGATGTTTCTTCTCAGACATGTTTGAGTTACTCTTTCTTGCCTAACCAAATGTGAAGGGGATAACTTGCTTGGAGATAACTTTACTTTTTTCTTTCATTTTTTTGTCATAACCAATGATATCTAAATGTAAACACCTCACCCAAGTTTCTCATATACTTACAATAGCAATTTACCTCCACTAGCAAACTCCACCATATTAATCCTAAATCTCTCAGGCTATTTTCTGTGGAAGAATTTTTGTCTGATTTTCTCATTATGAAGTTCTAGGAACTTCAGAGTATAACTAGCACAGAGTATTCAATAAATCCTATGAGTTAAAAGTGGGTTCTACAATTTAAAAAAGGACAGTAAATTGAGAATGAAATGGTAAAGAGTTGTTCAGTTGTGTCCAGCTCTTTTCGACCCCATGGACTGTAGACTGCCAGCCTCTTCTGTCCTTGGTATTCTCCAGGCAAGAACACTGGAGTGGGTTGCCATTCACTTCTCCAGGGGATCTTCCTGACCCAAGGATTGAACCTGGGTCTCCTGTAGTGCAGGCAGATTCTTTACCATCTGAGCCACCAGGGAAGTCCAAATTTAGAATAAACATAGTAAATTCATTGAGCAAGCTTTAGTAGTCATTAAAGTGAGATTTTATATAATGATTAAATGTAAGTTTTGAAAAATTTTAGATATTTATAAAATAATCATTGAAGAGTTATATTTATTATCTTTTGAAATTGTGATTTGGCTCAAAGCTACTATTTTTAGGCAACAGATTCACCTTTTTTTTTTTTTCTTTTTTTCGCACTATTTCTCCTGGAGACCTCTAACTTGATGACTCTGATGTTATAATCAATACTAGTATCCTCAAAATAGGCATTTTGTTCTATATATGTAAATATTTAAATTGTTGATTTGAAGCAGTGGATCTATAAAGTGCTTAAGTTCAACAGATCAAGAAATAAGTTCAGCATACCATTGACTGTGTCAGATTTCAATTTTTTTTATATAATTCAAAGCAGCTAATATCTTCATGTTTTGTGTAAAAAAAGACAAAAAAAAGAGTCAGACTTTCATGGTATTACCAAAATCTTTTAGAAGAACTTTATATTAAGGACAGAAAGATGAATGTGTATAGTTGAAGTGGGATAAATAAAAAGAGGATAGGAGTTTTTATATGTATATTTACATAAATGTAAATGTTTATATATACATTTCATACTTCTGTGCGCATGCTCAGTCATGTCCACCGTTTTGCACCCAAAGACTGTAGCCCACCAGGCTTCTCTATCCATGGAATTTTGCAGGAAAGAATACTGGAGTGGGTTGCCATTTCATGCTCCAGGGGATATTCCCAATCCATTAATCAAACCTGTGTCTTTTGTACTTCCTGCTTTGGCAAGGGGATTCTTTCCCACTGCACCACAAGGGAAGCCTATGTATCACGTTTTAATTGCTGCAAACTGAATGAATGATGAAAGTATACACACACACACACACACACACACACACACATATATATATATATATATATACAATATATATTTTTGTGTATATATGTCACATTTTAAATGCTACAAACTGATTTTTAAGTTTAACATAAAAACTTAGAGACTCTGTGATTATCTATTTGATTCCTAAACTTGACTATAAGAAATAGTGCTTTAAGCCCATACATTTCCCATAAAAGGAGCATATGCTTCTCTTTTACTGAGTCCTAAAGGAGTACTGACTAAAGTGGGTGTTTGGGGCAGAGGGAATGCTGATGGAAAGGGAACACTGTTCTCTAAGACAAAGATATCCTGGGAAGTCAAGGATAGAGGATACAGTGTCAGCTGCCACCTGAGTGAAGGCCATGTAAAATCATCATGACAATCCTTCCCTACACCTGACATGAACTAAGCTTTCCACCTGTCTGGGACACAATGATAAAGAGTAAGAAAACATAAAATAATGTCAAGCATAATGTTTTAGTCATGTTAATAATGATATTTATGCTCATTCACCACTTATATATGCCCCCATCACATATAATTGCTGAGTAGTACTGATGAACAATCAACTCAAGAACTAACACCAACAAGATATTTCAGGGGCTAGGATTAGAAACCAGGTTATTTTACACATCATCTGAGTGCTTTTTTTCATAATATAAAGTTATTCAGTTCAGTTCAGTTGCTCAGTTATGTCCAATTCTTTGAGACCCCAGGGAACTGCAGCACGCCAGGCTTCCCTGTCCATTGTATACGCTAAATCCTTAGCCCTTAGTTCAAAATTTTCTCTTTAATAATTTCATATTAACAAGATATAGCTTATTGACAAGTTATACAAATGTTATGCTATCCTTGATTTTTTAAAATATGGAGTTATTTTAGATGATATTGTAATAGTTTTATAATGTTAGAGTAAAAAATTTAGTATCTCCATAGTCCCTAAGAAGAATTCTTTAAAAACTGAAACTCAATTTATTGGCATCTGAGAAGTTAGTTTTATTGGGATATTCATAACCCAAAGAATGTGAAAATAAATGTTTGCAGCCAAAATAAAAGGCAGGGAGAATGAAGCTTTGAAGTCAGTGTAAGCATAAAATGTTGGCTATTCACAATCTCCTTAATTATTGATATATTTGTGTTATTCTTCTTTTCAACTATTTTTCCTTATTATGCTTATTTTTATGTGTTTGTTTAATTTATTTATATACATAGGGCTAGCGTTTTTACTGCTTTTGTTCCTAGATAGCAACTACAAAGAAATAAAATGGAAATATAATGGGAATATTCTTGAAAACAAAGACAGATTTAAGAATTGGAAGTCCCTGTTGAAGTCATAATTGGTTTGTGTTTTATAATGTTTAATCTTCCCCCAAAACAAAACACATTTCTTTAATAGTTTTTGTTTATGTTTATGTATTTATTAATATCTCACCTTATTTCATAAAAGACATTAGGTAGCTAAATGTACTCAGTTGTAAACCAAAATAGAGCATGTAGGAAGCACAAAACACCATCATCCAAATGAGCATAAAAGCACCCTGCTTAAATTCTTTAATTCATTCCATTCCAATAATACTCAGCAACCTCCCCATGCTCAACCACAGTCATTAATTATCGATGTCCTTTTTTGTAGTTTCAAATGGAAAAATGGTTATCTTCTTAAATATTTGTAGAACTATAAACAAAGTGGCTTACATACAGAGTATTAAGGCTATTCTTTGACTCCTCAGGGTAAATGGATTAGGAACTCAGAACAGCTATCACATTGTAAGTCACAAATCCTGATTTTTGGCTGCTGTTAAAATGTCCATTTGTGCTATTCACTTTAATTCCCCATATGAATAATGCAAAGTAGGCTTTAGAAAATGAAAAGGACATTAATTACAGCAGGAGAGGGTCTGAATGCTGTCAGTCATCAGAATCTTAATTATATGAGAACAGTACTTTATTAATACTGAAAGATATATCTAGTACTTTATCTGTTTAGAGTTTACAATGAATTAGCCTCCATTAATTAATTATTAAGAAAATTATACGTTCTACTCCAAACAGAGAACATGAACTGTGCACTAGCATGGGTAAAATTGCTATCAAAATATTAAAACAGTTCAATTCATTTAGTCAAATATTTAGTTTGAGTTTTTTATCATGGTGAAGGAATGTGTTTATGTATGTTTGTGTATGGTTGTCTGGGTTTTGATATCAAACTGATATCAAATAGTTTTTGTGAAATGATGTGATCCATAGCTAGAATTATTTGTTATCCTGGTTTTATCTCATATAAACAGATTGTGACTCAGCTGCTGAAGAATCCACCTACAATGCGGGAGACCTGGGTTTGATCCCTAGATTGGGAAGATCCCTGTAGAAGGGAAAGGCTACCCACTCCAGTATTCTGGCCTGGAGAAGTCCAAGGACTGTGTAGCCAATGGTCACAAAGAGTCAGACACAACTGAGCAACTTTCACTTTCACTTTCAAACAGATTAAAACTCTTGTATTTTTATGGAGGTGGTTCAAAATTATTTTTTGTGTGTATAAGCACAATTCTAATCATATTAACTACTACAAAGAGGTGAAGTGGACAAGATAGACAAGAACCAAATTAAAATCTCTGTTTGATTTAATAAAACCAGTTTATAGTGACAAAATATTTCAACACTGATATGATAATTCCAAAATACACTTGATAAGATATTTGTTTCACTACATTCTTCAGCATATTTCTAAACATATAGATATCCCCACTCCAGCATTCCTGCCTGGATAATCCCATAGACAGAGGAGTCAAAGAGTTGGATAGGACTGAAGTGACTTTAACACACACAGTTAAACAGTTAAAGAGCTATCAGCAATAATTAAATAGTTAATCACTATTTATTTATATTTGGGCTTCCCTGATAGCTCAGTAGGTAAAGAATCTACCGGCGGTGCAGGAGACCCCAGTTCAATTCCTGTGTCGGGAAGATCTGCTGGAGAAGGAACAGGCTACCCACTCCAATATACTTGGGCTTCCCTTGTGGCTCAGTTGGTAAAAAATTTGCCTGCGATGCAGGAGAACTGGGTTTGATCCCTGGGTAGGGAAAATCCCCTGGATCCCCTGGGTAGGGAAAATCCCCTGGATAAGGGAAAGGCTACATACTCCAATATTTTGGCCTAGAGAATTCCACGGACTATATAGTCCATGCTGTCTCAAAAAGTCAGACACAACTGAGCGACTTTCTCTAATCTCTTTCAAAAGTGACAATGCGATTCACTAAAATGTAACTAAAATTGTAACTAAAGTTCATTTCCAAATCCATTTTGTATCTTGCTCTCTGTGGTTCCTTTTTATCTGCACTCTATATTTGGTCTTAGTATCTTCCTCAAGGTCCTTCCCTGAATTTCTCTCTCTCCCTTAACTCTGGGTGTGTGTTTTATTTTCTATCTTTTTCTTATCTCTTGATTATTTCCACAGTTTTTCTTTACCTTTCTCTTACTCTTTCTTTCTTAATACCAGTTGTTCTCAAATTTAAAATGAATAGCCATATATGTGTAATGGAAACAAGTCTGTAGTTGTACTGAGAATAATTAATCTCATGGATTTTGAAGAAGAAATAATCTGGCACATTGGTTTGTTGTTGTTCAGTCACTCAGTCGTGTCTGACTCTATGTGACCCTATGGACTGCAGCACACCATGCTTTCTGGTCCTTCACTATCTCCTGGAGTTTGTTCAAATTCATGTCCATTGAGTCAGTGATGCCATCTTATCCTTTGTCATCCCCTTCTCCTCCTGCCTTCAATCTTTCCCAGCATCAGGGTCTTTTCTAATGAGCTGGGTCTTTGCCTCAGGTGGCCAAAGTACTGGAGCTTCAGCTTCAGCATCAGTCCTCCCAATGAATGTTCAGGGTTGATTTCCTTTAGGATTGACTAGTTTGATCTCCCTGCTCTCCAAGGGACTCTCAAGAGTTTTCTCCAGCACCACAGTTTCAAGGTATCAATTTTGATGCTTAGCACATTGATTAACCATTTTTAATGGACAAAAAAACCTAGATTTTTCTCCTAATATCATTTTCAAGAGTTACTTGCTAAGAATTGACACTGCTACTGCTGCTGCTGCTGCTAAGTTGCTTCAGTCATGTCTGACTGTGTGATCCCATAGACTGCAGCCTTCCAGGCTCCTCCGTCCCTGGGATTCTCCAGGCAAGAATACTGGAGTGGGTTGCCATTTCCTTCTCCAATGCATGCATGCATACTAAGTCGCTTCAGTCATGTCCGACTCCTAATTGACACTAGCATATGGTTATTCTAAAGTTACTCAAACCCAACATATTAAAATTGGAACATCTTACCTTTCTATTTCATTCTTTATTACCTATCATTTTTGCTGGTATCATTGTATATACAGGTAGACAACTTAAGAGACTTAGGGCCATCTTTAACAAATTTCCTGGTTTACTATATTCAGTGGTTACCAAGATTTAAAGGACTTTCCTGGTGGCTCAGTGGGTAAAGAACATCCCTGCAATGCAGAAGATTCAGTAGACATAGGTTCGAACTTTGGGTAGGGAAGATACCCTGGAGGAGGGCACAGCGACCCAGTCCAGTATTCTTGATAGGAAAATACCACAGACAGAGGAGCCTGATAGGCTACTCTTTTCCTCTTTTCCATTTCAATGGCATTTCCTTAACCATAATTTTTCATCACTGGACAAAATTATCATGCTTATGTTTTAATGTTAATTGTTGCTAATGTCTACTACTTTCCAATTTAGTTTTTACTCCATGACAATCACTCTAAGATATAACTATACCTCATTTTCCCCAGTAATAATAGTAACAGTAGGCAGTCTTTGGTCTTCAATAAGTGAAAGTGTTAATTGCTCAGTCATGTCCAACTCTATGCGACCCTATGGACTGTAGCCCACCAGGCTCCTCTGTCCTCGGAAATCTCCAGGCAAGAATACTGGAGTGGATTAGCCATTTCCTCCTCCAGGGAATCTTCCAACCCCAAGGATCAAACCTGGGTCTCCTGCATTGCAAGCAGGTTCTATATCATCTGAGCCACGAGGAAAGCCCTTGGTCTTCAATAGATGACAAACTATTCTAAGTGTTCTACATGTGTTTGCATGATTTAATCTTCAAAATGATCCTTACAGAGTAGGTGTTGTTATTATCATTTTATATGACAAATCACCTACATAAAAGAACTCTTGCTGCTAAGTCACTTCAGTCGTGTCCGACTCTGTGCAACCCCATAGACGGCAGCCCACCAGGCTTCCCCATCCCTGGGATTCTCCAGGCAAGAACACTGGAGTGGGTTGCCATTTCCTTCTCCAATGCATGAAAGTGAAAAGTGAAATCGCTCAGTCGTGTCTGACTCTTTGAGACCCCATGGACTGCAGCCTACCAGGCTCCTCCGTCCATAGGATTTTCCATGCAAGAGTACTGGAGTGGGGTGCCATCACCTTCTCCAAAAAGAACTCTTAAGTTAGGCTAAAGAATATTTTCAGTTTCTCCTTTTTATTGTTTAGATATAATTGACTTATAACTCTGCTGACCTGATAAACTTTTATCTTACAATATGATTACAATATAATCTAGCTAACATCTTATTTTATTGCATTATTATTTCATTTTTATGACAATAACATTTAAGATCTAGTCTCAGAAACTTTCAAGTATGTTTTACAGTACTGTTTACTATAATCACCATGCTGTACATTAGATCCCCAAAAAGTACACTTCTTCTGTAATGACTGTGTACCTTTTGACCAACATCTCCCCAATTTTCCCATGACCTAACCCCATGGTAACCACCATTCTACTCCCTGTTTCTATGAATTTAGCTTTTTAAATTCCACACATAAAATAAATCAAACATTTGTCTTCTCTGTCTGACTTATTTCACTTATCCTAATGCCCGCAAGTTTAATTTACATTGTATACAATGTTAGGATTTCTTTCTTTCTCATAGCTGGCAATATTTCATAAATAATATCCCATATATGTATATGTATAGACATTTTAACAATATTAATTTTTCTGATCAATGAACATGGAATACACTTCCATTTGCATATTCTTCAATTTCTGTCAAAATCTTTATGGTTTTTATTGCATAGACCTTTCACTTCCTTGATGAAATTTATCCTTAAGTATTTTATTCTTTTTCATGCAACTATAAAAGGGATTTTTCTTGATTTCTCTTTATGACTGTTTGTTTTTAGTGCTTAGAAATACGAAACTGGAGCCTATTATACAGAGTGAAGTAAGCCAGAAGGAAAAACATAAATACAGTATACTAACGCATATATATGGAATTTAGAAAGATGGTAACAGTAACCCGGTGTACGAGACAGCAAAAGAGACACTGATGTATAGAACAGTCTTATGGACTCTGTGGGAGAGGGAGAGGGTGGGAAGATTTGGGAGAATGGCAATGAAACATGTAAAATATCATGTAGGAAACGAGTTGCCAGTCCAGGTTCGATGCATGATGCTGGATGCTTGGGGCTGGTGCACTGGGACGGCCCAGAGGGATGGTATGGGGAGGGAGGAGGGAGGAGGGTTCGGGATGGGGAACACATGTATACCTGTGGCGGATTTATTTTGATATTTGGCAAAACTAATACAATTATGTAAAGTTTAAAAATAAAATAAAATTAGAAAAAAAAAAAAAGAAATACAATAAAGAGTAAAGAGACTGAATCAGGAATTTAAAACTTCCCAACAAAGACATCCCAGGACCACATGGCTTTACTTGTGAATGATTTTTCTCAAATTCTTCCAAAATTTGAAGAGGAAGGAACATTATCAAATTTATTTTATGAGACCAGCAATAACCTCATGCAAAAGTCTGAAATTACAAGAAAATAAAAATAAGATCAATATTCCTAATGAATGTAAATGCAAAAAATCTCAACAAAATATTAGCAACAAAACTCAGCAACATATTAATGACATCATACACCATTATCAAGTAAGATTTATTCCTTGAAATCAAAGATCGTTCAAAATATATAAATTAATAGATGTGATATGTCATTTTAACATATGAAAATACTATTATCACTCTATAGATGCATAAAAAGCATTTGACTACATATGAAATTCTTTCTTTGCAAATTTCAGCAAATTGGATATCAAAGGAACATACCTCAACATAATACAGGCCGTATATAACAAACCCACAGTAAATATAATAGGTAATGTTGAAATTGTTAAGGCTTTCCTTCTAAGATCAGGTCTACTCACACCATTCTTAGACTTTAAGTTCTAGCTACAGGAATCAAGCAAGAAAAATAAAAAATATAAAATCACTCAAACCAGAAATAAAGAAGTAAAATTGTCTCTATGATCTTATATATAAAAATGATAAAGACTCAGTCAAAAACTTTTGAAACTAGTTAACAAATTCAGTTAAGTGACATGATATAAAATCATTATCCAATTATTCTTAAATGCTCAAATTATTAGACTGCAAGCACTTAATAAGCTAATGTGCTGATGATTATCATTTTGAACATATGCTGATAGCAATCCAGAAGTCTATTATATGGCTTTCTTGCACAATAACTTGCAACTTATTTATATGTACAAAAAATTGTATAGCTCCTGTTCTAGTAAGAAGTTCCCATAGACTCAGAAAAAGTCAAATAATATGTATAACTATTCAATTTCATTATGTGTTGTTGATATTCAGTCGCTAAATCATATCTGACTCTTTGTAATCCCATGGACTGCAATACTCCAGCCTTCCTGTCCCTCATTATCTCCTGGAATTTGCTCAAATTCATGTCCATAGAATTGGTGATGCTATCTAGCAATCTCATCCTCTTCTACTACCTCTCCTTTTGCCTTCAATCTTTTTCCCAGCATCAGAGTCTTTTCCAGTGAGACAACTCTTCACATCAGGTGACCAAAGTATTGGAGCTTCAGCTTTAGCATCAGCCCTTCCAATGAATTTGGGCTCCATTGTCAAGATGTTGACAATGAGGGAAGTTATGCATGTATGAAGAAATCAAGTCTGAGAAATCTTTGTACCTTCCTCTCAATTTTCTTGTTAATCTAATAATGCTCTAAAAGTAAAATATTTTGAAAAAGACAAGTAATGGAATTAAGAGAAAATATTCACCATCCTTATATGCAGCAAATAGTTTAAATCAAGAATTAATATGCAGAATATTGATTCTGAAATCAATAATGAAAAGAAAAACATGTACACCTCAATTGGCAAATTCTTGAATAGACATGTCTTGAATAGACACGGTCAATAAATAGATGGAAAGCTATCCAATATCATTAGGTATCATTAAATTGCAGGAAAAAAAAAAACCTACCATAAGATATAATTTCATTTTACCAGAAAGAAAGAAGGTAAATAACCATATAATAGTGGAAAATATGTAGAACAAATGAAATTCTTCTAAATTGCTAATAGAGATTTATCTGGTACAATTACTCTGGACAGATTTTGGCAGATTTGTATAAAATTTAAGAACCATCTGTCTTATAAATCAAGGAATTTATTTCCCCAAATGAAATTCCGCAAAAACTTACACAAGTGTATTTATTCCACTTAAATAATAATAATAATAACTGTAAATAAACCAGTTGTTTATCACCTGGAAGCTGTATTTTTAAAATTGCAAAGAGTATGTATTATAATATAATTCATACTGCTCTATTAATTTTTGAAAATGATACAAGTTGACTGTATCTACAACATAACACAATAGTAACATGACTTTATATAAAGACACCATTTTAAATGAAATAATCCAGATACAAATAAATATATACTGTTTAATTTCTTTTATATGTGAAAATCAGAAATAAGCAAACTAATGTCCAAGGATAGGAAGGAGAATAGTGGTTACCTGGAAAAGAGCTAATACTAGGGATTGAGTAGAATGTGGAATGAAGACACTTTTTTAGGATAATGAAGCTATTCAATAAGTTAATAGAAGTAGTGATATGCTTTTATACAAATTCCACAAATGATTGTACTCTTAGATCTGTACATTTTATTCCCTGTAAATTTTGCCTCAAATAAGAATATTTGAATGTGTATATATATATATATACACACACATATATATACAAATATTTAATATTTATATTTATATAACTTTCTGCATACACATAGAAATGTATATATAATATATGCATATAAATATATAAATTTTGTACTATACACAGATGTAGATCTAGATAGAAATATATAAATGTGCTAATTGACTTTAGTCATGTCCAACTCTAGGCGACCCTATGGACTGCAGCCCTCCAGTTTCCTCTGTCCATGGAATTCTCTAGACAAGAATACTGGAGTAGGTTGCCTTGCCCTCCTCCAGGGAATCTTCCCTACCCAGGGACTGACCCAGCATCTCTTATGTTTCCTGCATTGCCAGGTGGATTCTTTACCACTAGCCCCACCTGGGAAACACAAATATGTGATATATGTGTGTATAAATACTGTTAAAGGGGCGAACATTAACATTGTTCTTCGCATATTTTTGTGTATGTGTATATATGTGGGTGTGTGTGCTAATCAAGTAGACTATAAGAGTATGATGATGACCAAGTAGTTTATCTATACTTGATAATAATGATACTCTTAGACCACACAGTTCATGTATACACGTAGTGACAAAGACTCTGACATTTTGGAATTGGAGTTGCAGTGACCAAGTGAGATTTTGAGTTCTGTTCTTTGGAGAAGCATGTGTGTGTTCTGTGTGCAAGAGGAAGGTTTAAAAAATTACTCATTGCTGGAATATAAGGCTTTGACAGAGACACAACTCTACTTAATCAGTTTTTTTTTTTTTTTTTCCTTTTCCTTCTTGTAGGCCTTAGACAACAGTTTCCAGCTTTTTTGCTGTTGTTAGTTGAGACCACGGAGAAGGCAATGGCAACCCACTCCAGTACTCTCGCCTGGAAAATCCCATGGATGGAGGAGCCTGGTGGGCTGCAGTCCATGCGGTCGCTAAGAGTCTGACACGACTGAACGACTTCACTTTCACTTTTCACTTTCATGCATTGGAGAAGGAAATGGCAACCCACTCCAGTGTTCTTGCCTGAAGAATCCCAGGGATGGTGGAGCCTGGTGGGCTGCCGTCTATGGGGTTGCACAGAGTCGGACACGACTGAAGTGACTTAGCATTTGAGACCAGGTGACTGAGATCAGTCTAATGCAATATGGATGCAAAACTAAAGCATCAGACAGCATATTAAAAAGTAGAGACATCATTTTGCAAACAAAGGTCCATACAGTCAAAGCTATAGTTTATCCAGTAGTCATGACAGTTGAACTATACAGAAGGCTAAGAGCTGAGGAACTGATGCTTTCTAATTGTGGTACTGGAGGAGACTCTTGAGAATCACTTGGACTGCAAGGAGATCAAGCCAGTCAATCTTAAAGGAAATCAATCCTGAAAATTCATGGGAAGATTTGTTGCTGATACTGAAGCTCCAATAATTTGGTTAACTGATACAAAGAGCTGACTCATTAAAAAAAAAAAAAAAAACCCTTATGTTGGGAAAGATTGAAAGCAGAGGAGAGGGAGGTGACAGAGGATTAGATAGTTAGATATCATCACTGACTCAATAGACATGAGTTTGAGAAAATTCCAGGAGATAGTGAAGGACAGAGGAGCCTGGCATGCTGCAGTCCATGGAGTTGAGAAGAATTGGAGATGACTTATTGGCTAAACAGCAACAAAGTAAGGCATCGCTTTTATACCAGGGTTTAATACCTCTTTATGACTCTCTATACTTCTTTGCTTATCCTGTTGGACGCAAGTGATCTAGCATTGATTCTGAGGCCCAAGAAATGACAAAGGCATACAATGGAAGAATTGTGAGCCCCTGAATGAGATGTTGAAGCAGTTATTTCAATGATTCCTGTGTTCTACAAAGGGCTGTCATGTCAGAAAGAAGAAGATATGTGTCATGCACTTTCAAAGTTTATATGCCAATAACTTTGAAACAAATGAGAAATTTTACATTTC
The DNA here is from genome assembly GCF_029378745.1 of Bos indicus. Classification (NCBI taxonomy): domain Eukaryota; kingdom Metazoa; phylum Chordata; class Mammalia; order Artiodactyla; family Bovidae; genus Bos; species Bos indicus. The sequence continues at coordinate 8,423,592 of NC_091771.1, forward strand.
AGTTTAATCTGTCCTTCTATAAAGGTTTACTGTTACGTTCCTTGTAGGAAATAGATTTCCTTGCTAATAATTTTCTAACCTTTCAGGCATGAGAGAAGGAGCATTATGATAAGAGGTATATATACATATGTGTGTGGGCATATACATATATATATATATATATATATATATATATGAGTATATGTATATATCTATAAAATCTATATAGTTATACAAAGATGCATATTGTCATCTGTATAGGTTTGTGATCATTCTTTAAAGCAAATTCAACTATTTTTTTTCTTGTAAATAGGCAATACTATAATATTTTTCACAGAAAATAAAGATTTTACATAAAAATCAATACTACTTTAAAGGCCAAAGAGATACTTGGTTTAATTTGTACAACCAATGGAGAGGCTTTCAAAGTGAAATTTCAGTAGAAAACTGTGTCAGTGACTTTCTGTGTACTATTTATATCTATGCTCTTTTTTTCTCTGATTTAAATGTTCAAACTCTCACCAATTCCCCATACACCTATTTCCACTATTGAAAAAGTTTATCAGAAACTAGTTTTACTAGTGTCATACTTTGCCAAATTTAAAGAAACACTAATGTCCTCTCTATCAGAGCTCCGAAGAAGAATGTCAAATCCAAAGAAATTAGACTAGAATAGGCATGATACTTAGTGCCAGACAATTTTTTAAACAGAGGAGACTCCAGAATGCAGCTACTTGCATTGCCAGTCAATGGAGATGCACTCCCAGGTAACAAATGGAAGCTGATTTGGGGAGAAGCATCCACAAATTTGCCTCTATGTCATTTTATGACTATGGTCATGTGTGTAGTTAAGGAATTTCACACCATAGAAATATATCTGTAGATGTGATACTTTGATCATGAAAAAAAGTTATTTTGCAGTATGAAAAATGACTTAGCAAAAATAAATCCTGTATCAGAGGTTTGATAAAGGGGACAATGTAGCAACTTTGGCTTGTCCAGTCAAGAAGCTCTAAACTCTAGGTCTTTTGAGATGCACATCAATATATTTTCATGAAAATCACAGAAGGTTCATACACCTGTTTTTGTCATCATGGTAGATAATGAAATATGCTGGTAACCAAAACATCCATGAATCTGAAAAAAATTTTTAATGGTATTTTAATTACTTTTATGTCATTATTATAAACCATGTTGTTTGAAATATAGTGAATTATAGTGACCAAATTGATTGATTTTTGTTTCTAACATTTATTATAAGCCAGCATTGGAAATGTCTAAGATTATAGAAGAAAAACTTTTATGTGCCAATCTATATACAAGAGGTTTTATCTTCTGTTGCTATGACTACAGCCAGTGCAATTCATGCTGTAGTTGATTTTGACTCAGTTTATATCCAAAATGTCTACATTCCACTTCAAGTAAGAATAAAGTCAGTTCACTTAGACATTGATTTTCAACAAAATTGCATAAATGAAGCCCTAGATTAAAAAGAAATACAATATTCAAATAAGAAGGGAGTACTTTCCATCAATCTATTTCAAAAGCACTGGATGAATTTTACGAAAATAATGAAGGAAATATAAGCATAGACTTATCTCAAAGTAGTTGTAGCTATGGGGTACACTCAGCATGGGCAGCTAGACTCAATTATTTTCAGAAGTGACAAGATATCAAATAGTCAAAGAAAACAAAAAATAAATGATATCAAACTGTTTTTATTTCTTGTAAATCCATTATTTCTGTGAGCAATGACATTTATTTTCAGCCTCCTCTTCCTTGCTGCCTATAAAATTTTTATCTCAGGGGAGTTATAAGAAAATCCAAATTAAATGCTGTGCTGGAAAATAAAAGGAAAAAAACATAAAATTTAAATTTAAAGAGAGGCATTTCCACCCCCCAAGAGTTCTATGCTTGAAAATATGCTTCGCAGTCTAAATAAACCGTAGGATATGTTAAAAATCAGGATATTTTGTTGTAATACTCTATTCCTCCTAATCCATCTCCAAGTCAGAAAAAAATCAATCATTTTTTGCAAGCTTTGCACTATAGAAATTACCTCTGGAGCATGCATTCTGGAGCATGTGGATGTGACGGTGATGGAGGTTAGTCTGATGGTGTAAAGAACGATAGTGCATACGAACCTGGAATGCCAGGTCTATGAATCAAGGCAAATTGGAAGTGGTCAAACAAGAGGTGGTAAGAGTGAACATCAACATTTTAGGAATCAGTGAAATAAAATGGACTGCCATGGGTGAATTTAAATCAGATGACCATTATATCTACTACTGTGGGCAAGAATCCCTTAGAAGATCTGGAGTAGCAATCATAGTCAACAAAAGAGTCCAAAGGCAGTACTTGGATGCAGCTTCAAAAATGACAGAATGATCTCTGTTCATTTCCAAGGCAAACCATTCAATATCACAGTAATTCAAGCCTGTGCCCCAACCAGCAACACTGAAGAAGCTGAAGTTGAATGGTTCTATGAAGACATATAAGACCTTCTAGAATGAACACTCAAAAAAAGATGTCCTTTTCATTATAGGGGACTGGAATGCAAAAGTAGGAAGTCAAGAAATACCTGGAGTAACAGGCAAATTTGTCCTTGTAGTACAGAATAAAGCAGGGCAAAGGCTAATAGAGCTTTGCCAAGAGAATACACTGGTCATAACAAATACCCTCTTCCAACAACACAAGAGAAGACTCTACACATGGACATCACCAGATGGTCAACAGTGAAATTAAATTGATTATATTCTTTGTGGCCAAAGATGGAGAAGCTCTATATAGTCAGTAAAAACAAGACTGGGAGTGGACTGTGGCTTAGATTATGAACTCCTTATTGACAAGTCAGGATTTAAATTAAAGAAAGTAGGGAAAACCATTAGACCATTCAGTTATGACCTTAATCAAATCCCTTAAGACTATACAATGGAAGTGACAAATAGATTCAAGGGATTAGATCTGATAGACAGAGTGCCTGAAGAACTATGGATGGAGGTTCATGACATTGCACAGGAGGCAGTGATCAAGACCATCTCTGAGAAAAAGAAATGCAAAAAGGCAAAATGGTTGTCTGAGGAGGCCTTACAAATAGTGGTGAAAAGAAGAGAAGTGAAAGGCAAAGGAGAAAAGCAAAGATATATCCACTTGAATGGAGAGTTCCAAAGAATAGCAAGGAATGATAAGAAGTGCAAAGAAATAGAGGAAAACAATAGAATGGGAAAGACTAGAAATCTCTTCAAGAAAATTAGAGATACCAAGGGAACATTTCATGCAAAGATGGGCACGATAAAGGACAGAAGTGGTATGTACCTAACAGAAGCAGAAGATGTTAAGAAAAGGTGGCAAGAATACACAGAAGAGCTACACATGGATCTTCATGACCCAGATAATCACAGTGGTGTGGTCACTCACCTAGAGCCAGACATACTGGAATGTCAAGTCAAGTGAGGCTTTGCAAGCATCACTATGAATAAAGTGATTGGAGGTAATGGAATTCCTGTTGAGCTATTTCAAATCCTAAAAGATGATGCTGTCCAAGCGCTGCACTCAGTATGCCAGCAAATTTGGAAGACTCAGCAGTGGTCACAGGACTGGAAAAGATCAGTTTTCATTCCAATCCCAAAGAAAAGCAATAAAAAAGAATACTCAAACTGCCACACAATTGCACTCATCTCACATAATAGCAAAGTTATTCTCAAAATTCTCCAAGCCAGGCTTCAACAGTATGTGAACCATGAGTTCCAGATATTCAAGCTGGATTTAGAAAAGGCAGAGGAACCAGAGATCAAATTGCCAACATCTGTTGTGAGAGAGTTACAGTAAAACATCTACTTCTGCCTTACTGACTATGTCAAAGACTGACTGTGTGGATCACAATAAACTGTGGAAAATTCTTCAGGAGATGGGAATACAGATCACCTTACCTGCCTCCTGAGAAATTTGTATGCAGGTCAAGAAGCAACAGTTAGAACTGGACATGGAACAACAGACTGGTTCCAAATTGGGAAAGGAGTACCTCCGTTTGTATATTGTCACCCTGCTTATTTAACTTATATGCAGACTATATCATGTGAAGCACTGGGCTGTGGGAAGCACAAACTGGAATCAAGATTGCTAGGAGAAATAGCAATAACTGCCCACCACACTTATGGCAGAAAGCAGAGAACTAGTGCCTCTTGACAAAAGTGAAAGAGGAGAGTGAAAAAGTTGGCTTAAAGCTCGACATTCAGAAAACTAAGATCATGGCATCCAGTCCCACCACTTCATGGCAAATAAATGGGGAAACAATGGAAACAGTGACAGACTTTATTTTGGGTGGGCTCCAAAATCCCTGCAGATGGTGACTGCAGCCATGAAACTAAATGACGCTTGCTCCTTGGAAGAAAAGTTATGACCAACCTAGACAGCATATTAAAAAACAGAGACATCACTTTGCCAACAAAATTCTGTCTAGTCAAAGCTATGTTTTGCCAGTGGTCATGTATGGATATGAGAACTGGACTATAAAGAAAGCTGAGTGCCAAAGAATTGATGTTTTTAAACTGTGGTGTTGGAGAAGACTCTTGAGGGTCCCTTGGACAGCAAGAAGATCCAACCAGTCCATCCTAAAGAAATCATTCCTAATATTTATCGGAAGGACTGATGCTGAAGCTGAAGCTTCAATACTTTGGCTACCTGATATGAAGAATTGACTCATTTGAAAAAATCCCGATGCTGGGAAAGATTGAAGGCAGGAGGAGAAGGGGTTGACAGAGGATGAGTTGGTTGGATGGCATCACCGACTCAATGGACGTGAGCTTGAGTAAGCTCCAGGTGTGGGTGATGTACAGGGAAGACTGCGTGCTGCAGTTCACAGGGTCGCAAGAGCAGGACACGACCGAGTGACTGAACGGAACTGAATGCATTCCTGAGAACAAGCTATGTAAACAAATAAAAATATAAAATGTGTTAAAACAATATTCTGACATTGTGGCTTATTTATATGTTTTAAATGAGGGGAAATTATAGTGGGACACATGTTTTGGGAGGTTTCCCAGGTGGTGCTATTGTTAAAAAAGACAAAAACAAACAGAAAACCTGCCTGTCAATGTAGGAGGTGTAAATGATGCGATTTCGAACCCTGGGTTGGGAAGATCCCCTGGAGAAGGAAGAGGCAACCCATTTCGATATTCTTGCCTGGAAAATCCCAGGGACAGGGGAGCCTGTTGGACTACAGCCCATGAGGTCACAAGGGTCAGACACAACTTGGCGACTAAACCACCAACCACCATATGATTTGACTGAAACTGGCTGCTCTTTGACTCAGAACTGCTAAAGAATTTGACATTTTTCACATTATGCCAAATATTCAATATGAAGTATACAGCATAGCTGGGTACTACACAAAAGAGGAATTAAATGACTCACAAACATAGCCAACAACTCGAAATGATCTTCATTTCTATCATTTGATGATCATAAGGGCCTAATTTGAATATAGAAATAACAGTGACAAGTACATGCAGTGAAGATCTGATGAAATGAGGCACACACAACATTTAACACATTTCTCTTTCTCTTTTTTTTTCTCTCTTGCTACTCCTCCTCTCCCTCTTTCCAATTTAATTGTAAGTGAAGCTTATACTTAGAAAGCATAGATGCTTTGGATTTAGGAATCATGTTTATAAGATGAACACATGTAAGTTAAAGAAAAACATCATGATCATTTCAATAGATTTTTAAATATATTTGACAAAATTTCTCATTCTCTCATTAAAAAATAAAGTAAATATGAAGGAGGGAAAAAAGGCTTGATCAATGTAATACAACATAAGATTTTCATAGCAACGTTTAATTTCAGATGAAATAGATAAATGCTGTTGACATTCCTAGTGTTCACAGTATATTTTACATCATTACAAATTCATAATTTCAAAGTCAGCTTTGACAAGGTAATGAGTCTTTAATAGGCAACTCTTTTCTCGAGATCACTATTTCCAGTTTCCACTATTCTTCCTGAGATCCCTTGTACTAAATGTTTCCTTCTCCCTGGAAGCAGATGGCATTGCTTCTTTCTTTATAGAGGAAAATCCCATAGTCACATTTTTTTTTTCCTCTTTTAGGTAATCTCATATCGGCATTCGTTCCAGAAATCTTGCTCCATCCATAATCTTTTCTTCTTTCTGTTGTAAACCAGTTGCTCTTCGCTTTCTCTTTCTTCAAATGTAAATGTGCTCTCACTCACTCCCCTTCTCTTGACACTGAGCCACTACCACTGCATCGTACTCTTTTCATTTGTATCAAACTGCCTAGCAGAAAAGCTGATATTTAGTTATCATATTTTTTCCACCATTTTAAAGCACTTAAAAGTGACTTCCGGGTTTATATCTGAGAGAGCACAGTTAACAATCACATGGTAATCCAAAATTATTTGATATTTTAAGAAACAGGGCAATCTCTTTTTCTTAGCCCCGTGCATATACCTTTTTTGTTCTGTTTTACTTGCTTCTGTCTGGTGAAGTGCCCAGTATCTAAATGTTAGTGTTCCATTTCTGGGCGTGGGGTCAAAGTGTCAGTGCAAACAGCTTCCTAACTCTCCAGATGTTGAGCTGGTCCAGGTCCTCTGAGTAACAATGCTAAAAATATTTCAGAGCTACCTGGAAACCCTTCTCAAGCACAATAATACCAAGACCCACCAATCAGGAACCTATAATTAAAAGTCCTCCCTGCTGAAACTCATTCATTCTTATAGTTTGAACGACCGTCATTAGCTGTGACACCAGTAATCTCTCTCCTTCCAGACACCAGATATACTTACTGAATTCCCTGCTCTCCATCTCTCCACAAATTCCAATGGGTACCTCAAAATAAATCTGAACAATATTTTTTGTAGATTTTGAAAACGTATTTTGTAACCTTTTTTTCCTGGAATACCTTTGAACAATATCATTTGAGTCTCTTCCATGTAAAAAAAGAAAAACACTGTGTTTATTTTTCTATTCTTGTTTGTTATGATCATGCGTGTTTGGAAGTGGTTTCTATATATATTCAACAAATTAAATCATATGAGGATTCTTGTTTACGATTGTATTTTTGTTCACAAAATCACATTATCTTTCATTTACAATTGTAAAGGAGATTAGTGAGTTCTGCCTGACTTTTTTTTAAACTGTAGCTGGTATTTTATGTCCTTTTATTTTTCTTTCCACCAATTAACTCCTGTATTTTTGCATAGTTGGATGCTTGATGTTTGTAGGATGTTTACCCAAATAGTAAAATATGTAAATTTGCCTAATTGAAAATTCCACTCATTTGATTTATATGTCTGTTTTTATTTACTTTGCTTAAATGCTGTATACTTTGAATCTGTGTTGTCAAAGTGTTATATATTTATATAAACATATATTAATATTTGTATTTTAACCCATTAAAGTATTTTTAATTATGTCTTTACATTTGTTACTTTTTAAAATTTTGTTTCTTCTTTATTTTTTTTAACAAAATGTAACTCATTTTATTTTGCTTTATGTGAAGAAATAAAGTTATAATCCAGTTTTTGTTGTTCTTATTCCCTTTGTGCTTTTTCTAAACAGATATAATTGCAAAACTCAGCATATTCTGTTGATTTAGTATAACATGATGTTTTTTTTTTTTTTTTTTTTTTTGCACACACACTTTATTATTTACAGAAATTTACCTAATGGAAGCTTCATGAGAGGTAGTCATTTTTTTTTTTTTTTTGAATTTTATGTAATTTTCCTTTTTTTTTTTTTTTTTTTTTGCCAAATATCAAAATGAATCCACCACAGGTATACATGTGTTCCCCATCCTGAACCCTCCTCCCTCCCCATACCATCCCTCTGGGTCGTCCCAGTGCACCAGCCCCAAGCATCCAGTATCGTGCATTGAACCTGGAGTAGCATCTCGTTTCATACATGATATTTTACAAGTTTCAATGCCATTCTCCCAAATCTTCCCACCCTCTCCCTCTCCCACAGAGTCCATAAGCCTGTTCTATACATCAGTGTCTCTTTTGCTGTCTCGTATACAGGGTTATCGTTACCATCTTTCTAAATTCCATATATATGCGTTAGTATACTGTATTGGTGTTTTTCCTTCTGGCTTACTTCACTCTGTATAATAGGCTCCAGTTTCATCCACCTCATTAGAACTGATTCAAATGTATTCTTTTTAATGGCTGAGTAATACTCCATTGTGTATATGTACCACTGCTTTCTTATCCATTCATCTGCTGATGGACATCTAGGTTGCTTCCATGTCCTGGCTATTATAAACAGTGCTGCGATGAACATTGGGGTACACGTGTCTCTTTCCCTTCTGGTTTCCTCAGTGTGTATGCCCAGCAGTGGGATTGCTGGATCATAAGGCAGTTCTATTTCCAGTTTTTTAAGGAATCTCCACACTGTTCTCCATAGTGGCTGTACTAGTTTGCATTCCCACCAACAGTGTAAGAGGGTTCCCTTTTCTCCACACCCTCTCCAGCATTTATTATTTGTAGACTTTTGGATCGCAGCCATTCTGACTGGTGTGAAATGGTACCTCATAGTGGTTTTGATTTGCATTTCTCTGATAATGAGTGATGTTGAGCATCTTTTCATGTGTTTGTTAGCCATCTGTATGTCTTCTTTGGAGAAATGTCTATTTAGATCTTTGGCCCATTTTTTGATTGGGTCATTTATTTTTCTGGAGTTGAGCTGTAGGAGTTGCTTGTATATTTTTGAGATTAGTTGTTTGTCGGTTGCTTCATTTGCTATTATTTTCTCCCATTCTGAAGGCTGTCTTTTCACCTTGCTAATAGTTTCCTTTGATGTGCAGAAGCAGAAGGTGCTGGGAAATCTGGTCAACCACTTGTAAAAGAATGAAACTAGAACATTTTCTAACACCATATACAAAAATAAACTCAAAATGGATTAAAGATCTCAACGTAAGACCAGAAACTATAAAACTCCTAGAGGAGAACATAGGCAAAACACTCTCTGACATACATCACAGCAGGATCCTCTATGACCCACCTCCCAGAATATTGGAAATAAAAGTAAAAATAAACAAATGGGACCTAATTAAACTTAAAAGCTTCTGCACATCAAAGGAAACTATTAGCAAGGTGAAAAGACAGCCTTCAGAATGTTTCTTCTTTAAATAAAGCTGATTTTAATTCACTCTTTCTTCCCTATATATTGTCTTGTTATTTTCATCATTTTAGTTTAGGTTTCCTGCATTGTAGCAGTTTGTCTTGACCTATTCTTCAGATCAGTATTCAATTTCACTTTCATTTCTGCTTTCTCCTCCCTCAATGTGAAACATTAACAAACCTGCTCAGTTCAGTTCAGTTCACTCGCTCAGTTGTGTCTGACTCTTTGTGAACCCATGAATTGCAGCACGCCAGGCCTCTCTGTCCATCACCAACTCCCAGAGTTCACCTAAACTCATGTGCATTAAGTCAGTGATGCCATCCAGCCATCTTATCCTCTGTCATCCCCTCCTGCCCCCAATCCCTCCCAGCATCAGGGTCTTTTCCAATGAGTCAACTCTTCACATGAGGTGACCAAAGTATTGGAGTTTTGGCCTCAGCATCAGTCCTTCCAATGAACACCCATGACTGGTCTCTTTTAGAATGGACTGGTTGTATCTCCTTGCAGTCGAAGGGACTCTCAAGAGTCTTCTCCAACACCACACTTCAAAAGTATCAATTATTCCATGCTCAGCTTTCTTCACAGTCCAACTCTCACATCTATACATGACCACTGGAAAAACCATAGCCTTGACTAGACGGACCTTTGTTGGCAAAGTAATATCTCTGCTTTTTAACATGCTATCTAGGTTGGTCATAAATTTCCTTCCAAGGAATAAGCATCTTTTAATTTCATGGCTGCAATCAACATCTGCAGTGATTTTGGAGCCCAGAAAGTAAAGACTGACACTGTTTCCATTGTTTCCCCATCTATTTCCCATGAAGTGATAGGACTAGAAGCCATGATCTTAATTTTCTGAATATAGTTTTAAGCCAACTTTTTCACTCTCCTCTTACACTTATATCAAGAGGCTTTTTAATTCCACTTCATTCTCTTCCATAAGGATGGTGACATCTGCATATCTGAGGTTATTGATATTTCTCCCAGCAATCTTGATTCCAGCTTGTTTTGCCAAGAGAACGCACTGGTCATAGCAAACACCCTCTCCCAACAATGCAAGAGAAGACTCTACACATGGATATCACCAGATGGTCAACACCAAAATTGGATTGATTATATTCTTTGCAGCCAAAGATGGAAAAGCTCTATACAATCAGCAAAAACAAGACCAGGAGCTGACTGTGGCTCAGATCATGAACTTCTTATTGCCAAATTCAGACTTAAATTGAAGAAAGTGGGGGAAACCACTAGACCATTCAGGTATGACCTAAATCAAATCCCTTATGATTATATAGTAGAAGTGAGAAATAGATTTAAGGGACTAGATCTGACAGACAGAGTGCCTGATGAACTATCGATGGAGGTTCATGACACTGTACAGAAGACAGGGATAAAGACCATCCCCAAGAAAAAAGAAATGCAAAAAAGCAAAATGGCTGTCTGGGGAGGACTTACAAATAGATGTGTAAAGAAATGAAAAGCAAAGGAGAAAAGGAAAGATACAAGCATTTGAATGCAGAGTTCCAAAGAATAGCAAGGAGAGATGAGAAAGCCTTCCTCAGGGATCAATGCAAAGAAATAGAGGAAAACAACAGAATGGGAAAGACTAGAGATCTCTTCAAGAAAATTAGAGATCCCAAAGGAACATTTCATGTTCCCAATGTGGGCCCAGTAAAGGACAGAAATGGTATGGATCTAACAGAAATGGTATGGACCTAACAGAAATGGTATGGATCTAACAGAAGCAGAATATATTAGGAAGAGGTGGAAAGAATACACAGAAGAACTATACAAGAAAGATCTTCACGACCCAGATAACCACAATGGTGTGATCACTCATCTAGAACCAGACATCCTGGAATGTGAAGTCAAGTGGGCCTTAGAAAGCATCACTACGAATAAAGCTAGTGGAGGTGATGGAATTCCAGTTGAGCGATTTCAAATCCTGAAAGATGATGCTGTGAAAGTGCTGCACTCAATATGCCAGCAATTTTGGAAAACTCAGCAGTGACCACAGGACTGGAAAAGGTCAGTTTTCATTCCAATCCCAAAGGAAGGCAATGCCAAAGAATGCTCAAACTACCGCACAATTGCACTCATCTCACACGCTAGTAAAGTAATGCTCAAAATTCTCCAAGCCAGGCTTCAGCAATATGTGAACCGTGAACTTCCAGATGTTCAAGCTGGTTTTAGCATAGGCAGAGGAAACAGAGACCAAATTGCCAATATCTGCTGGATCATGGAAAAAGCAAGAGAGTTCCAGAAAAACATCTATTTCTGCTTTATTGACTATGCCAAAGCCTTTGACTGTTTGGATCACAATAAACTGTGGAAAAATCTGAAAGAGATGGGAATACCAGACCACCTGACCTGCCTCTTGAGAAACCTGTATGCAGTTCAGGAAGCAACAGTTAGAACTGGACATGGAACAAAAGACTGGTTCCAAATTAGAAAAGGAGTACGTCAAGGCTGTATATTGTCACCCTGCTTATTTAACTTCTATGCAGAGTACATCATGAGAAACGCTGGGCTGGAAGAAATAAATTTGCTACTGGGTTTTAAATTTGCAGTCTTTAACTTAGTTCAGCCAATTGCCTTTTTTTATCTAACACTCTGTCTTTGAAATGCATTCTGTTTTCCGTTTGTTTTTCATTTGCTTTCTCTCTCAGTAATCTCTTCTCTCCTTGTAGCAACCATGCATGTCTTTTTGCTTCTCATAGCATGTCAGATGGTTTTATAAAATTGTGTCCTGTAACTTTTATTTTTACAATTACATTTTCCCATAAATTCTTAGTATAGTAAAAACTGCTTTGCTATTCTTTTCTGCAGTATTCAATTTCATCTTATTTTTAAATCTCTTTCATCATCCTGAGATGATGAAAATTTCATTTAGCTTGCTTTTGCCTAAATAGACTTTGTTTTTAAACTAATATCATTACTCTCACTTTAAAGTAAGTGTCCTTAATAGGCTACATTTTTATTTAGGTACATTTTGTTCTGTGTTTTCCTAAGTATTTTAGTAAATGCTGGGGAATATTGCATCAAATATGCTAGTCAAACATAATTTTATAAGTATTTGATGAAATGAATAAAGTAATCTCAATGTCATAAATGAAACAGTTTATAAAACTTGGGAAATTTTCATTTGCTTTATAATGAAAACAAAAAACATATTCATTCAATATATGTAATTTATTATTTTTGGCAAAATATTCATGATTTCTCTTTAATAGCTTATTTATACACTCTGACACTGCTGAGGTGAAAAGTGGCCTTTTAATATAACCAGAGATCACCACCTTTTCTAAATACAATGTAAAATGACTGCTCAGTTTTAAAATACCATGCAATTAAATATGTCTAATGGGTAGGCAAATCATGTAAAAATATTTACAATGTCTAAGCTTCACTTAAGGATGGCTCAATATAACTTTTATAATAAAATTATTGCCTTTTAAATATCTCTGTATGAAAGAACCAATACATTTTAAACTGTTAAGTTTATAGACCATTATAGTTTGGTGCAGCAGTCTGCCACCTCCTTCCCAAGATCCCTTAAGCTAAAAGCATTTCCAGTAAATTAATATTAAAACAAAAGTAGTCTTTGGCATGTCATGCTGTTTTGTGTATTCTTTCCACTGGTACTATGAAATAGTTGTATTCAATATGAATAATAAATCCATTCTGTGTTTTCAAATGTTTGCCATGCATTCCGTGTTGATTTTTCAATGCTGCTTTTAGCTGCACCATTATCCAAGCTTGACTAAATATAATTTCTTTTGACACTAAAACTACAGGTAAGGTGTTGCTAATATAATTGTAATGCTAATACTTACACTACATGTATTGCTGTATTATAGTCAGTAATAAAAGCATGTTGAAGTGTTGTGAAAACTCATGCCTGCATTACGTTATGATCTTTGATAACCTTTGTTTTTAGATTAAAGTAGTCTACAATACTGTATCAGCTATAATGAGCACCAATAAACAAGCTGCTTTGCCAAGGGCGAATATAATTCCAAGTAATACAATTGGATCTATGACACTGTATCTTCTATTCTTCATTTCAGATTCATTAACTATTATGGAGATCAATCTCTTTGACACAGTACATTTCTAACCACATTTATGCCAAAGTATGTACTCATTAGCGTGTTTGAACTCCATAGCTAAAATGACAGGGTTTCCCCCTTGCTTTGTGATATTATGCATAATTTGAAAAGCAAGCCTTGAGCATTCCAACAAGCATGTTATTTAGGACAGTTTTTATTTTTTTTTCTCTCTGTATATATGCATACATTTGTGCCTATCCTGTACATTTTGTGAAGATGCTGTTTGTATGGTAAAAATAACGTTGCTCATAAACTATTTTAAAATTTAGATAAAAGCAATGCTTTTAGTAAACAGTCCTACAATAGCTGTGTTCAATAACATTAATATATTTTTATTTCCAAATGCCTAATTGTAAATTAAGGTATACAAAAGTGTGTACATGGCAATAGATAATTGACAGACATATGATGTGAAATGAATAAATTATACAAAAGTGTGTAGATAGAGATAGACAAATATATGTTATTAAATGAATTACTGGATTTATTACCTAAAAGTTTTGCTATTGACAACTTCCTGAAAAGTTCATTTATTAAAATTTATAAGGTTTCTTGTAAACATTATTGCCTAATTGTGATCTTTACAGCTTCAACATTATTCTTTTGATACAACATGTCATAATACATTCAATTTTAAAGAACCAAGGAAGAATAAAATATCCTCAATAACAAGTTGATGTCAATGAAAAAATATTTATCAAGCAATTAAAGCCATCAAAACTTTCTTTTCCTCTCCCTATATATTCTATTAGGGCTTCCCAGGTGACGCAGTGGCTAAGAACCTGCCTGCCAATGCAGGAGACATAGGTTTGATCCCTGGGTCAAGACCATCCCCTGGAGAAGGAAATGGCAACCCATTCCACTATTCTTGCCTGGAAAATTCCATGGACAAAGGAGCCCAGTGGGTTGCAGTCCATCAGGTTGCAAAGACTGAGAATGCACACACACATGTATTCTATTAGAGTTTTAAATGTCTGCTCTTTATAAAAATGTTAACTATATAAATCAAAATTGCCCAAGTATCTTCCCAGCCCTTCATTTTACTTGCATATGGCTAATGTTTGACGCTTCCTTAGAAAAACAGGAATGAGGATTTTGAAGTTAGATGTGGCTTGAATAGTTGTGGGCAGTGGGAGGAAAATAAGATAAAAATGGTCACATGAGAAGAACCTTGTGTTGCAAAGCAAAACATGTATTGGCATTTTCACTCTGTCAATAAAGACCCATGTTTGATTTGATATGGGATATGACATGAAATGGGATTTGAGGGATGTGACCCCTCAAAATCACAATTGTGTGGAGGGCTAAAGGATGTTGGTAAGGGGATTACTAAGGCAGCTGTTGTGTGATTTTGCAGACCGGTCTTAAAGTTAAGTGAAAGGTGGGGAAGAATGCCTAGGCTTATGTACTTTCAAGGGTGATATACTATCAAAGGACTTGTAGTTGAGAGTTATTTTATTGGAAAAGAAATTTACACCTAAATTTAGACCTAGATTTGTGACATATAACTGCATTATTTTAAGAAGTTGAACATACTAAGACTTGAATAGTAACAATTGCATCTCATCAAGACAGTACAGTTTCATTAGTCCCCAAATTTGATGAGTATAATGCTGGATCTAGAGTAAAGAAACAGAATACATGATTAGAAATTTCAGCAAGAAAAAGAAAGGGAAAGTACTTTGGTGCACAAATATTGGTATGCCATCGATTCGTCTTGTACTTACAGAATATTCTTTTGGACTGAACCTCTTAGTAGGTTTTTGAAATAACAAATCATAAAATATAAGAAATGTGTCATGTCAAACTGCTGTGTCAAGTTAACTTTTCAGTAAATTCTCCTCTGAATTCTGCTGTTTTAACGATTTTTCTCTTTGCTTTTATATTATTTTTCCCTTTGTAAATGTGCACCAATTACACAGGGCTGCACACATGCTGAAGACAGGATCCATTTCTAACTCCTCTTTGTGTTTTTCAGACTGATAATGCTTTGCTTACTGTCTTGCTTAGAATGATGAGGAACCATCACATGATGGAAGAGAAGTTTCCTGCCACCTTCCTCCCACTGATTCTGACAATCACCCACTGATTAGAATGCATGTGTGGCAGTCCAAGAATTCAACAGAGAAGTTCAATCCTGAACTTCAAGAGACAAAACTTTGAAATCTGAGACATTGAAGAGGGTAAGAAAAATAGGTTCACTCTACCCCAGTCACATTTCCCCCAAGTTTCACTGCTCAGTTCCAAGAGAGATCTCAGCCCACTATTTCTGCAAATGAAAGGAAGAGAAAGCACATGGTGAGTACCAAGCTTTACCAGCTCTAGGGGATGCTATTAAAGAGGCTTACTTCTTTCTCACCCCCTTCAGAATACTGAGGTGTTCTATAGACTTGCAGTGGATGGCAAGAAGAAGCTGGGAGAACAGGAGCTAAGGCTCTCATATGTTATCAAAGGGACTCAGATCCTCCTAACTACACTTTGGACTCCATCAGAAAGCCCAGCAGCAAGCCACTGGAATTATCTTGCTTATGGATTACCAACAACTGGCAATGAGAATCCCCCAGTGCTCCCTGCGTCTTAAATACAGTACTCTATTCCATGGAAAGATATTCCGTGGTCTTGGATTAGAAGAACTAAAATTATTAAAATGTCCATATCACCTAAAGTGAAGTCGCTCAGTCGTGTCTGACTCTTAGTGACCCCATGGACTATACAGGCCTTCCGTCCATGGGATTTTCCAGGCAAGAGTACTGGAGTGGGGTGCAATTGCCTTCTCTGATATCACCTAAAGCAATCTGCAGATTGAATGCAATCTTTATCAAAATTCCAAGGGTACTTTTTTGTAGAAATTAAAAAGGATTCCTAAAATTTCTATAGAAACACATCAAAAAATCCCCAAATGCCAAAAAAATTCTGAAAAATAAGAACAATGAATAAAGCTGGAGGCATCACATTTCCTTGATTTCAAGCAATATTATGACATCAGAAGAACCAAAACAGGCTGCATTGAACATTATACCAGACATATGTGGGTTCACATGATCAATGAAACACAATATATGACCAATGAAATACAATAGAGAACTCAGATATAAGCACAGTGTATATAGCCAACTAATCTTTGGCAAGAATACCAAAACACAAAGTAGGAAAAAGGTAGTATCTTCAATAAGAAGTGTTGAGAAAACTGGATATCCACCATGCAAATGAATGAAACTGGGCTCCTAACTTATAGTACTCTCAAAAATTAAGAAGAAATTAGAGGTAAATGGAAGACCTGTCACCATAAAACTCCTAGAAGAAAACATAGGGAAAGTGCTCCTTAACTTTGGTCTTTGGCAAAATTGTTTGAATGTGAAATCCAAAACACAGGCAACAAAAGCAAAAATAATTGAGACTACATCTAATTATAAAGCTCTGCAAAGGAAAGGCAAAGCTTCAGTAAAGTTAAACGGTGTGGGAGAAAATATTTGCAAGCCATTTATGTGATAAAAAGTTAATATTCAAAACATATAAGGAATCCATACAACTTAATAGCAAAATACTAACCCAACTGAAAATAACACTTGTCCTGAATAGACATACCCCAGTGGGTACATGAAAAGATGCTCAAAGTCATTAATCATCAGGCAAACACCAATCAAGACCACAATGAGATATTACTTCACAGCTATTAGGATGACTTTTATTAAAAAGACAATGAATAACAAGTGATCTTGAGGATAGGAAGCAAGGGAAACCCTTGTACCCTGCTGTGAGAAGGTAAGTTGATTCAGTCATTATAGAAACCAGAATGGATGTATGCCTTTGGTGGATTCATTTTGATATTTGGCAAAACTAATACAATTATGTAAAGTTTAAAAATAAAATAAAATTTAGAAGTAAAAAAAAAATAAATAAATAAAAATTATGAAATTAAAAATATATATATAGAAAAAGAAACATAAATAGAATTACCATATGATTGAGAAATCCCACCTCTGAGTCCGAAGGAAAAGAAACCAATATCTTGAAGAGATATCTGCATTCTCATGTGCATTGAAGCATTATTCACAATAGACAACCAGCTAAATAAATGAAAAAGAAGTGGTGTATATATACATGGAATATGTCCTTATGGTTGAATCAAAGTGAAATAATTCAGAGGAAAGACAAATACTATGTGATCTTCTATGTGGAATATACAGAAAAAGACAAAGTCAAACTCAGAATCAGAAAATAGAATGGTGGTTACCAGTGCTTAGCAGATGTGGAAGATGGGGAGATGCTGATCTAAGAATATAAACGTTCAGATATTAGGTTCTGGAAATCAAATATACAGGCTAGGAGCTGTCATTAATAACACCTGTGTTGCGTACTTGTTGTGTTGCATACTTGTGTTGTTAAGAGAGTAACACTTAAGCATCTCACCACATACACAGATGAAAATGAATTATGTGAGATGATGAATTCATAAGTTAACATGATTGTGGTAATCATTTTTCAAAGTATGCATATGGCAAACCATAATGTTATACTCTTTAGCTATGCGTAATCATATTGATCTACCACACCTCAGTAACGGTGGAAAAATTTGTTAAAAAGATATGACTATATGAATTAAGGATGAATGTATTTCTTTCAGTTTTATTGAAATATAATTTGCATTATCATATATAACTATGATTGCTAATGTTTAAGATATATGGCATAATGTTTTGACATAGATAAATCATGGAATGATTCACACAATTATTTCGTGAACATTCATCATCTTATATAGATACAAAATAAATGAATATGAAAAAATACTACTTTTTTCCTTATAATGAGAACTCAGGATTTAGTCTCTTTCACAACTTTCATACAGAACACACAGCAGTGTCAATTATATTAATCATGTTGTCATTCCATCCCTAGTATTTATTTATCTTGTAGCTGGAAGTTGATATCTTTTGACTGGCTTCATTCAATTTCCTCTCTGCCAGTCCCCCACTGCTGATAACCAAAAATCTGAACTCGTTTTCTATGAGCTTTTGTTTGTGAAGTGTAATTGTACTATGCTGTAAAGGCTGTATTAGTTCCTGGTGTACTACATGGTTATTTGTTACTTCTTTATGTCACAAAATGATCACTGTGAGCCTAGTTATGATCTGTCATTATATAAGATATTACATTATTATCGACTCTATTACCCAGGCAGTGCATTTCATCATCGTGACATTTATTTCATAACTGGAAATTTGTATGTCTTCTTTTCCCTCACCATTTTATTCCCTCCTTTCTGGCAGATACCTGTTTGTTCTCTGTATCTATGCCTCTCATTCTGTTTTGTAGGCTTTGCTCACTTTTTTTTTTTTTTTTTTTGCTTTTCAGATCCCACATATAAGTAAAAAAAAAAAACAACAAAAAAACATGCAATTTGTCTTTTCCTATCTGACCTGTTTCACTTATCTTGATATCCTCTAGGTCTTCATGGTTTCATAAATAGTAAGATTTCACTCCTTTTTTATGGCTGAGTTGTATTCCCTTGTACTAGCACCTCCTCTTTGTTTATTCTTCTATTGAAAGGCACTAATGTTGTTTTCATGTCTTCATTATTGTGAATAACGTTGCAGTGAACATAGGGTGCATATATCTTTTCAATTTAGTGTTTTTGTTTTTTTCAGTAAAGTAACCAGAAGTGGAATTGCTAAATCATACAATAGTTCTATTTTTTTGTGTGGAATCTCCATCCTGTTTTCCATCGTGGCTGCACGAGTTTACATTCCCACCAACCACACATGAAGGATCCCTTTCTCCACATCCTTGCCGATGCCTGTTATTGGTTGGCATTTTAGTAATAGCCATTTTTACAGGTGTGGGGTGATAGCTCATTGCGGTTTTGATTTGCATTTCCCTGATGATTAGCGATGTTGAGCACCTTTTATATGTGTGTTGGCCATCTATGTGTTTTTTTGGAAAAAATACCCATTCACATCCCTAGATGGTATTGGGAGGGAGGAGGGAGGAGGGTTCAGGATGGGGAACACATGTATACCTGTGGCGGATTCATTTTGATATATGGCAAAACCAATACAATATTGTAAAGTTAAATAAAATAAAATTAAAAAAATAAAAATTGGGTTGTTTTCTTGCTACTGAGTTGCATGAGTTCTTTATATATTATGGATATCAACCCCTTATCAGATATATCATTTGCAAATATCTTCTCCCAGGCAATAGGTTGATTTTTCAATTTGTTGGTAGTTTTCTTCACTGTGCAAAAGTGTTTTAGCTTGATATAGCCCCATTTACTTACTTTTACTTGAGTTCAACCTAATGAATATAAGTTGCTCAATGAACTCAGGAGGAGAATGGATAAACACAATGATAGTTAGAAAATATAAAAAAGAACTAAATATAGCAATTTGGCTTTTATCTTTATTTCTTTTCTTGAAACATATTTCTTTGTAATCTCATTTTTCTTGATTATCTGTATTTATTTGTATGTATGAGGTAGATTGTTTTGTATTCTGATCTTGTAGAAGTGGCTTTATGTTGGAGATGACTTAGGAAGCCAGCAGTACACTTCCTTCTGATAACCAGACCTGTATAATCTGGCATGCCCCACCCACGCCCAGCGTGGACTGAGCATGCCTTCCTGTTGTGGCGGTCCTAAACTCTGTGGGTATGCCTTTAGGAAGAGCTGATCTCTGGCCCAGTGGCGTGACAGACCCCGACTTGTGTAAGACTACCAGACTCTAGGGGGCAGGGCTGAGTCCTGAGGAGACTGGCTGTGAGGTTCGTGAGACCTGGTTAGGTGCCATCTCAGTGAGTGTGGCCTGGTACTTGGGAAGCTGGCTACAGAACCTGGGGATCCTGGGCTTGTTCCTGACCTGCCTTTTAATAAACCTGTATGCAGGTCAGGAAGGAACAGTTACAACTGGGGAACCTGGGGATCCTTGTTGCTGGTCTGCTCATGACTGATGTTGTGTCTTGGGATGGCTGGCTGCAGGGAGTAGGGGTCTCAGTGCTGGCACTTGCCTATTGGTCGGACTGGCCAGGGACTTGTTGTTCCAGGGCCGGTGCTAACCCTCCAATAGTGGTTGGGCTTGAGTGCTCACAGACTAGAGAGAGGACTCCAAAATGGCGCTTGCCCACACCAGTGTCCTCATGGTAAAATGAGCTCCCCAAGATGGGTGTAGCCAGAGTGTGTCTCCAAGAGTCCCCGTTGACTCCTGCCTCTCTGTGGGGCTCTGCAGGCTTAGTAAGTGAGTCTTACCCAGTCTCCATTCACACTACTGCTTCTGTGCTGCCTCTCACAGAATACAAAGTTTTACACATGCCCTATAAGACCACAGTCTCTGTTTTCCACAGCCCTCCAGCTCTTTTATGTGCAAGCTCTGCTAGCCTTCAAAGACTGGTATTTGGAGGGCTTATCTTCCTGGTACAGAAACCTTGAGGAGGGGAACATAAGGCGGAACTCAGACTCTTGACTCCTTGGAGAGAACCTCTCCAATTTTGAGTCTCTTTCCATTTGTGAGTTTCATAGTCAAGGATGTGGGCTGTGATGATACCACACCTCCACCCTCTTACTTCTCTCTCTGTTGCTCCTTCTTTAAAGTTTACTTAAGGAAAATTCTTTCTGCTAGTGTTAAGGTCATTCTCATTGATAGCTTCTCTTTCAGTTCACTTCAGTCGCTCAGTTGTGTCTGACTCTCTGAGACCACATGAACCGCAGATGCCAGGCCTCCCTGTCCATCACCAACCCCTGGAGTTCACCCAAACCCATGTCCATTGAGTCAGTGATGCCATCCAACCATCTCATCCTCTGTTGTCCCCTTCTCCTCCTGGCCTCAATCTTTCCCAGCATCAAGGTCTTTTCCAGTGAGTCAGCTCTTCGCATCAGGTGAACAAAGTATTGGAGTTTCAGCTTCAGCATCAGCATAAGTCCTCCCAGTGAATATTCAGGATTGATTTCCTTTAGGATGGACTGGTTGTATCTCCTTGGAGTCCAAGGGACTCTCAAGTGTCTTCTCCAACACCACAGTTCAAAAGCATCAGTTCTTCGGTGCTCAGCCTTCTTCACAGTCCAACTCTCACATCCATACATGACCACAGGAAAAACCATAGTCTTGACTAGATGGACCTTTGTTGGCAGAGTAATGTCTCTGCTTTTTAATATGCTGTCTAGGTTGGTCATAACTTTCCTTCCAAGGAGTAAGCGCCTTTTAATTTCATGGCTGCAATCACCATCTGCAGTGATTTTGGAGCCCAAAAAATAAAGTCTGACACTGTTTCCACTGTTTCCCCATATATTTGCCATGAAGTGATGGGACTGGATGCCATGATCTTAGTTTTCTGAATGTTGAGCTTTAAGCCAACTTTTTCACTCCCCTCCTTCACCTTCATCAAGAGGCTCTTTAGTTCTTCTTCACTTTCTACCATAAGTGTGGTGTCATCTGCATATCTGAGGTTGATATTCAAGCCGGCAATCTTGATTCCAGCTTGTGCTTCCTCTAGCCCAACGTTTCTCATGAGGTACTCTGGATAGAAGTTAAATAAGCCAGGTGACAATATAAAGCCTTGATGTGCTCCTTTTCCTATTGGGAACCAGGCTGTTTGTTGTTCCATGTCCAGTTCTAACTGTTCCTTCCTGACCTGCATACAGGTTTACTAAGAGGCAGGTCAGATGTCTGGTATGCCCATCTCTTTCAGAATTTTCCACAGTTTATTGTGATACACACAGTCAAAGGCTTTGGCATAGTCAATAAAGCAGAAATAGATGATTCTCTGGAATTCTTTTTCTTTTTCGAAGATCCATCAGATATTGGCAATTTGATCTCTGGTTCCTCTGCCTTTTCTAAAACTAGCTTGAACATCTCAAAGTTCACAGTTCATGCACTGCTGAAGCCTGGCTTGGAGAATGTTGAGCATTACTTTACTAGTGTGTGAAATGAGTGCAATTGTGCTGTAGTTTGAGCATTCTTTGGCATTGCCTTTCTTTGGGATTGGAATGAAAACTGACCTTTTCCAGTCCTGTGGCCACTGCTGAGTTTTCCAAATTTGCTAGCATATAGAGTGCAGCACTTTCACAGCATCATCTTTTAGGATTTGAAATAGCTCAACTGGAATTCCATCACCTTCACTAGCTTTGTTCATAGTGATGCTTCCTAAGGCCCACTTGACTTCACATTCCAGGATGTCTGACTCTAGGTGAGTGATCACACCATCATGATTATTTGGGTCATGAAGATCCTTTTTGTATAGTTCTTCTGTGTTTTCTTGCCACCTCTTCTTAATATATTCTGCTTCTGTTAGGCCCCTACCATTTCTGTCCTTTATTGAGCCCATCTTTGCATGAAATTTTCTGTTGGTATCTCTAATGTTCTCGAAGTGATCTCTAGACTTTCCCATTCTATTGTTTTCTTCTATTTCTTTGCCTTGATCACTGAGGAAGGCTTTCTTATCTCTCCTTGCTATTCTTTGGAACCTGATAATTATAATTTTGATGTGCACCCCAGGGGAAGTATACTCAGGTTTTCCTACTCCATCATCTTGGCTGATGCTTTGAATATGCATTATCAATCCATCATTGACATTGAATCAGAAATTTATATTTCCTTTACTCCAGTCACGTTTTCTTAATTGTAAAGAGTGCTGATTCTGATCTCTCAATCTAATAACAGCTTTTCACATAAAAATGCTATATTTCAATCCATACTAAAGTCGTAATACTATGTGTAACAAGAAGTATCATTGGGCAATTATATTTTACTTTACCTTTTTTTAATTTCAGAAGATAATACTATTTTTATTATAAAAATTAATGTTGACATCACTTTTGAGTACAATTATGTTCCATAGAAAGCATGGTTTGATTCACTAAATGAACAACTGAGATGCATTGGGGGGGACATGCTGATATACACAAGGTGTGTATATATTCTTGTGTTATTAATTTCTTTAAAGCACAATTCAAGAGCTTAATATATTCTTTGAATTTTTTGAATGATAAGAATGGACTGTAAATCTATAGGTAATTGTACTATATGCCTCTCATAATTCAGTTTGATCATTGTAGAAAATTATCTTCAAGAACAATGTTATTTATGATGGTGAAAGAATATAAAGAAATCTACATCTCAAGAAAAGAAAACTGAACCTAGTTAAAGATAAAAAAGAAAAATAAAACTCACAAAATTATTGGTCTACCAAAAACTTCATGATGAAATAGAGAGATTTCATTCCAGGCTATTAACAAACAAGACTGCTTTTTTTAACTTTATATTTGATATCAGAATATAATTGATTAACAATGTTGTGATGGTTTCAGGTAAACAGCAAAGGGACTTAGCCATATATATACATGCATCTATTCTCCCCGAAATTCCCCTCCCATCCAGGCTGCCACATAACATTGAGCAGAGTTCCCTGTGCTATACAGCATGCCCTTGTTGTTTATCTATTAAAAACATAGCGGTGTGTACACGTCCATCCCAAACTCCCTAACTCCCCCTTCCCTGGATCCTTCTCTCTGGCAATCATAGACTTTCTAAGTCTGTGAGTCTCTTTCTGTTTTGAAGTAAGTTCATTTGTATAATTTCTTTTCAGATTCCATAT
Source organism: Bos indicus (assembly GCF_029378745.1). Lineage (NCBI taxonomy): Eukaryota > Metazoa > Chordata > Mammalia > Artiodactyla > Bovidae > Bos > Bos indicus. The sequence goes on from NC_091771.1 coordinate 8,447,404, forward strand.
ATAAAGGATAAGACTTAAGTTTAATTCTGAGAATACAGAGCAGAGATATCATAGTCAAGAATAAGATGTTATTCAAGAAGGCTGTAGAGATAAAAAAATACTGCAGATAAGGTTCAATGCTATTAAAGTGAAAAGTGTAAGCTGCTTAGCCATGTCCGATTCTTTGTAGCACTATGGACTATAGACTGCCAGACTCCTCAGTCCGTGGAATTCTCCCTAGGAGATACTGGAGTGGGTTGCTATTTCCTCCTCTAGGGGATATTTCCTACCCAGGGATTGAACCCACATCTCCTGCACTGCAGGCAGATTACCATCTGAGCTGCCAGGGAAGCCACTTGGACAAAAGGGAGAGAGTAGGACTGATCTTTGCTGATCAGTGAAAATTTCTGGTAAAAACACGTTGCTTCTTTCAGACCCCAAACAAAAGAAACACAAAGAATATATAAATTGCTTTCTGAGAATATAGACAAGACCCAGCATTCAGTTTTGAATTGTGATCAACTACAATAAGTGACCCATTCTGCCCCAGCCCTGCCTCCACTAAATATCAGTAACAATTTAGGAAACTTCATCTTGACATCTATGGACAATCCAGGCATAGAATAAATGCCAGCCAACAACATATGTATTTTACTTCTGTTTGGAAATGTTTAGAAATAGATGAACATCTGACTACAAGATCATGAAGGGTAACTAAGCTGGTGATCCACCCCTAATTAGGGACAGGAGACATCTAAGTCATCAAGAGGAAGCATTTCACCATTAGGAGGAGTGTATGAAACAGAATAGAAATTACTGTTTAGTTCCATGTCAAAAGAGTAACTTTATTGTTCTATTTATTCATACAAAGTCATGGAACTCTTTAATAAATTTCAAAACCATGGCTCAAAGATGATCAGGAGGACAGAGGAACAACCTTGGAGAACAAAGAATATAACATCAGAAATGAAGGGGAGAAAAAATATATATTGTAAATATACAACACATAATACATATTATAAATATTTCTGATAGGGTAAAGATTAAGGCTAAAATAAATAAAATATTGGACACCAAACTTTTGAAGTATGGAACTTATTTCTTGGAATTAAAGTAGTATTTTATAGTTAAGCTTTGTCCTGCAGGTACAAAATGATTTTATGTAATCTTATTTTACTGGATCCTCCCTTTGATTCTTTGAAAGAGATAATATCATTGACAATAGTATTTTGAAAATAATAAAACTGAATATCAGAGAGTGTTATTGAATTTGTCCTGAGTGTATGACCCTCAAACAAGATCCATTGCTTTAAACCCCCAGAGTTTTGCTCCAAAAATGACCTGCCTATTAACAATAAGTGCATATGGAGTTAGAATTGAAATGGGCTGAGAAATCATTACAGTGGGAAAAAAATGGAGCCCAGGGAAATTAAGCAATTTGTCTAAATTTATATGTCAAGTTATTGTCAGACCTCAGATTAGGACTTAACTGAATTCTGCTTCCATAGTAGCTTTAGGGCAAATAAAATAAAAAGTTTCTTTATAAGTTAATAGCAAAGTTAGAATTCATTTAACTAAAAAAAAGATCTGTCTATATATCTATCTATCTGGTTTATGAATGACCAAGTCAGTAGTGTAATAAAAGATATAAGAAATATCTTATCATAGTACCATCCTAATGGTTTAATGCTGATATTTAAAAGGGCAAATGTTTCATGAAAGATATGCATTCTGTACATGTTAAAAAGTACTTTGTTGGCTAGTACATGTGGCATTTATTATAGTAAATAAATGGGATGAATTCACATAAAGTTTATTAGTTAGATATAAAGGACAATTTAAAATTAAATTACTTATGTATGCTAAAATTTCAAAAATAAATAATGAAATACTGCTTTGTTAAGAAGTCTTACAATTGACTAATCGGCATATATGAGAGAGATTCAGAGATACAGGAAGCCAAGCAATACTTTGTTTATAAAATCTCTGGTGAATATTCTTGTCAACAGGAATACCTATCTTGTACAAGGTCATGATATAGCTTCTATTAGGTTAAATGCACCAATTAGTGTTTTATTTCAAATTGACCTACAGAGAAATATAATCAGAAAGCAGAAATTTTAGCAAGCTGGAGGTTATAAGATTGTGTTAAATGACGATGTTTTGTTTTTATTTTTTTCTTGCCCTCACCCACCCCTTCCACCAACTAACTGTTCAGCTTCCTGCCAAGTGTTTTTCCTTTGTTTGGTTTGATTTTCTGAAAAATGTAACATTTTATAATTTCTTCTGAGGGGTAGCTTGCATCTAAGACCTGATGTTTTATACCAGGGTACTAAAGAGACCTTTATTAAAAGAAAAAAAACATCTGCCTTCTGTTTCACACTTCCTCCCTGAAGGTGGAGGTCAGGAGTGGGAGGGCAAACTTTCTAAACGGTGACTTCAGAAGGGCAAGCTAACCATGGGCAGCCTGGGCCCTCACTCTGTGAGTCTCAGGAATAGATAAGGAAGGTAAAAATATATTGAACAAGATATAAATGGAAAGGCTCATTTTTCTCATGTGACTAAGGTCTTTGACTATGGTATGTCATACAAGAGCTTTGATCTTGATAGTTTCTAAAGGTTTAAAATGGGTCATTAGACTGAGCTTGCCTCAGGTGAGTGCCTCATTTATTACTGGTATTTAGACAAATGGCTGTAAGTCATAGATCACATGCTATATTGACCTTGTCAGTCACTAAAGCTTATGCCAGCTTTGTTTATTGGAAGTACTGGAATTCACCGAAGAGAGGAATGTACACGCAGGTCCTACTGCGAAGTTGCAGGATTCAGCCAGGATGTGGGGCCATTTGTGCCTCAAGAAAATGTACAGAGGATCCCATGGCCATTGACAGGGGTGAATTTTTTGGCTAAGTAAGGTGCCTCAGCAGATGGTAGCTTACTTAGCTTTGGAAAGCAAAATGTGTACATCTGCATAGATGGTCATGACCACATTATGGGAGATTTAAGATGCAACTTTCAACTTTACAAGGTTGATTTTACAGAACCAGGCATAAACATTACTATGTGAGAGGGGGAAGTGAATTATGTTGCAGATAGTAGGTTGGGAAGGGGGCTTCCCCAGGTGGCGCACTGGTAAAGAACCCTCCTGTCAAGGCAGGAGATGCTAGAGATGTGGGTTTGATGCCTGGTCAGGAAGATCTCCTGGTGAAGGAAATGGCAACCTTCTTCAGTACTCTTGCCTGAAAATCCCATGGACAGAGAAGCCTGGGGAACTACAATCCGTGGGGGTCATGAAAGAGTTGGACACGACTGAGCAACCTAACAACAGCAGGTTGGGAAGATCTTGATGTACGGAGGCAGCTGAAGCCAGGGAAAATGGTTTTCAGTAGACATGTCTTTTAGGCATCGCAGTGTGGCACGATATTTCTATCTTCAAGTATTTGGGCACATGTGTTCGATGGGTTTTACAAGCAGGCTCAAGTTGACTCTGCATTTTGCAGAGTCAACTTGAGCCTGCTTGTAAAACCTCAGAAGGTGAGGTTTCTTAGATATAATATATGTCATAGCAAAAAGTAATGTTGCTGTCCAAATCACCTTTAAACCCAGGGAACAGGTAATTCTACTTATAGCCCACAATCCAGCCCTTCACAAGATACACACAAGCATATTCAGGTCCTCAGAATATCCTGACCAAATTGTCCTGTACCTACTTTTAAGGAGTGCACAGTCTTTCCTTATATCCTTCTTCCAGAAAATTCAAGGTGACAGATACACATATTCTTAAATCTAAGGCATAACCCAGTGGTAAATGCAAACTGGTACTGGAATAAAAGGCGGATGGTTGGATGGACAGAGGAAAGTTTGAAGGGTAAGAAACTGGCTTGGTCTGTAGCCCATGTTTTGGCTTACATTCCTTAAATTCAGAGAAATTCACATCTGTGACTTTACTTTCCACTTTAATTTCCTTTGAAGAACATAAAATATGATATTCTTAGGGTACAACCTGAGGTGGGTCATGGAGGTGCACACGATCAGGGAAAACTGCTAAGCTCAAACTTGTGGGATGAGAAGAAGCCTTAGAGAAATGGTATGTGAAATTATTCTTGTACTCTTCTCCCAGACCCTGTGAATATTAGGAATGGGACTGTAAACAGCCCTCAGTTAGCCTAAGACTATAAATGCCTACAAAGAGGAGTTCTTCAATGTTACATGAGTAGATAAAGTACATATTCAATGCTTTGAAGAAATGTCAGAGACCACCTGGAAATTAATAAGCTTAGAAGGTTGCAATGAACTGAATTATTTGTATGCTCCCCATATTCTCACTCCAAGGTGATGGTATTAGGAGGTGGGGCCTTTCAGAGGTAATTAAGCCACAAGGGTGCATCCTTCATGACTGAGATTAGTGCCCTTATCACAGGGACCCCAGAGAGCTCTCTCACTGTCTTTTTCCATCATATGAATATACAAGAAGGCCTGATAACCAGCAACCCTGAAGGCATTTACCAGAACTGACCATGCTGTCACTCAGATGAACTCCTAGGATCCAAAACTTTAAGAAATAAATTTCTGTTTACAAGCCACCCAATGAATGGCACTTTTTTAAAAAGCAGCCAGACTGACTAAGACAGAAGGATTGAATAAGGAAAAAAAAAATTAAATAGTTACCACAAATAAATTTGTTTTAATAAGGCATTTCCATTGTCACTGTCGCAATGCCACTCTCAAAGAGAAAGCAGTGGGGATAGGTGCATGTCTTCTCAGATATGGTAAATGCAAAATGGCAAAATTAGCATCTTGCTGAGAGAGACTTTTCCAAAGTTTTAGGGGACTTTAGTGTACAGGTTATCAATTCTGAGCCAGTGGCATATACTCAATAGTATCCTGACAAGACTAAAACCAAGAATATTTTCACAACTTATGCCCTACCCGCTCACACACCACTGAGTCACTGACATCTTACTCTGGGTTCTAGGAATATAATTTTTATCCAAATTTATGTAGATTGTTTTCTAAATGTTGAGGGTGTTCAGTCCAGTGCTGTAGTAATTGTCTATGCTTTTCAAACTCCTTTTACTCATAACAAGTGAAGCAAAGTATCTAATTGATTGAATAAAATCCCTTATACCCTGAACAAACTAACAAACTACCCCCACACAGGCATTTTGTACCCCTCTACTGGATATAGCACAAAAACAAATTGGAAAAATAGATCTTGAAATTTGCTTTGCTGAAACTGGTTTCAGATTTTGTGTCCAAATATTGTACGTTTTTTTTTACTTTATTTTTTCTTGAGATGTTATTGATGGAAAAAAAAAAACAAACCTTAGATATTTAGAACTTTTGCTTCATGTATATGTTTCCATTTTTTTTCTAAATTTCAGTAGCTGTGTACTTGGCATAATTTAGTATGGAGAACAAAATAGGAAATTATTTTCAAGTTTGCATACATAATGACTTGGGAATTTATTAATACACTCCTCCTTTCAGCATTTTTGAAATCTTAACACCTATTTATATACAAGATTTCAACCAAAAACTAGATGAATAGGGGTTGATATTGAGGACTGATTTATGAAGGTGGAATCAAGTCTGCCTTGATAGAATTTTGAATTCAAAAATGATGAGTGATAAATCTGATTGACCACAAACTCAACATTCAAACCTGATTTATTAGAAAATCCATTTTGTTTCATGACATAAACCATTTTGACTAAAAAAAAAAAAACCATAATGTGAAATTTCTGAGCTAAGTTTTATTTGGGACAAAATGAGGATTATAGCCCAGGAGACAGCATTTCAGAGAGCTCTGAGAAACTGCTCCAAAGAGGTGACAGGAAGGTCAAAACATATGCAGTTTTGGTGAAGGGGCTACATGCAGTCAAGCCCATATTTTTGGAGAAAGCTACTGTTAGCCTCATGAAGGTTGCTGCTAGTCATGAAAAAGTCTCTGTTAATGATTTTAGTGCCTTTCTAGAATTGAAGAGATGGAAGAATTGGGCTTATAAAATCTTCTCCTGAAAATATCTGTCGGAAGACCTGTTCCGTGTTTCCTCAAACACAGAGTGCCTCATTCCTGATTTCCACCTTGAACTCCTTTCACGGTGTGTCGAAGATCATGGTTGCAGGAGCTTCTTGTGACTCAGTCATTGTCGCAGTAGACGAAACGTGTCAATTTTTAGTTGGCAGTCATATATGCCAGTATTATCTTTATTGGTAATAAAGGTTATATTTTACCCAAATTTGAGGTATTCCAGTCTTTATTTCTCAGTTTGTTGGAAAGGACTCTGGTCTAAAAGGCTGAAAAAAGAAGTACTCAAGTTACAATGTCATCATTGCTGGTATTTTTATTAAACTCATCAAACTTTTTATTCCAAACTAAATTTAAATTTTAGAAAATTATTAATAATAAAGTAGCTAACTCCCAGATCCACTCATTCACTTCACCTAAGTTTAGTATTTTGCCACATTTGTGTTATTGTATTCTTGGTTTTGTTGACTGAAAAAAAAAATGTAGAACCTACATGTTGAGAAGTATGTTAATTTGGCAGGCTTTTGAGGACTTCAAGTCAGGGACATGGTCTCTCAGAATAGTTCTGGGGAACTACTCTGAAGGGGTAAAGAAAAAAGCCAGGATCTACAGGAGTTTTGCAACAAAGACCAAATAGTTGGAACATCAAAAAGTTATTGTTAATTAAAGAAAACCAGACATCATGTTAGTGAATTTAGAGCCTTTCTAAGTATGGAAAGATCCAAGAGTCTGGGGTCCTTAAAATCATTCCTTCGCTTTGCACGTCAGTTTTCTAAGGCCAGTATCCTTTGCTTTCCCATCCCGAGTCCCCTTAGGGTGCACCACTGTGGGTGTAGAGGCTGATGGAATGAAGGCCAGAACATCCTTTGCTCACTGATATGGCAGAGAGCATTCCTAGTTCACAGTCTCTCTCTCTCTGTCTCTCTTTCTCTGTGAACATATCTGTACTGTAAAATATATGACATACAAATAATCCTACTAAAACGGAACAATTTTTGTTTTCTTTGTTAGATTAAATTGTACAGTTCAAGCATTGTGTCAAAAAGTTACTTGGCTTAGATTATGTTCCATTTTCAGTATGGTTACATAATTCATTTGAAATGGGTTTGGGTTCATTTGTTTCTATTTATATTAAATTTTAAGGCTTTTTATCCCTCCTATCTCTGGTGATTAATTTATTTTATGTGGGACAGTACACATTCCTTAAAGTCAAAAGGATAAAAAAAGTAATACTTCAAAAAATTATTTGTTCCCTCTTTCATTCCATTCTCTTTTACTACACTGGAAATCAGTTTCATTAATTTTGGTTTATTCCCTCTTTGTATCTTTTTGCAAATATATATAGTCATACACAAAACACATACATTATTTTATTTATTTCCCTTAATATTTTACACAGAGAACCACATTGCATTTTTTTAATTGGATTTTTTTGGATTTCATTTAACGAAATATGCTGGGAAACTTCCTATAGAAGCTCACATAAATTTTCCTCATTCTTTATTAGGGCTTCCCATGTGGCTCAGTGGTTAAAAAAAAAAAAAAAATCCATATGCCAATGCAGGACACATAGATTCAATCCCTGGGTCAGGAAGATCCCCTGGAGAAGGAAATGGCAACTCACTCCAGTATCCTTGCTTGGGAAATCCCATGAACAGAGAAGCCTGGTGAGCTACAGTCTATCCGCTTGCAAAAGAGTTGGACACAACTTAGTGGTTAAACAGTAACAACAACATTCTTTCTTATATATGAATAGTACAGTATTGCATATGTTTCCTTAAGCTTTGGTGTCAGCCAATCTCATTAGTTTGATACTTTAGGTAGCTCCCATTATTTTGTAATTGAAAAAATATAAAAAAAAATATCAGCAACAACACTACTTTTGTTATATTTTCCCAATGTCATAATTTATTTTAATGGAAGATAAAGAGAACAATCATTTAACCAACACAAAAGTTACTACTTTCTCTTACATTTAGAAAGGTCATGTGAACTGTACAATTATTCTTATTTTATGATAAATAAATCTATTTTATAACTAGACATTCATGTAAAAGTACTTTATATGAAATTATACAAAATTGAATGTGATAATTTACCATGAACAATGAGTAGAAAGAATGTGTGTGTGTGTGTCAGCAAATCACAGAAACGTGGAATATGAATGCCTGTTTCACACATTTACATCTGAAATTGCAAATGTGCTCAGGTTGCTGAAGGATTTTATTCACTTAATTAATTAGGTAGACATTATTTTGTAAGTGATTATGCTGTATATCACTGTCCTGGGCTCTTAAATCCTTAAAATTTGGTGTGTATGTTCTATTATTATTTAGTTTATAGTCTTGTGACTTTCAATTGAAAAATTCAGTTGAAATCTCTTTTAATATAAGACAATGGCCATGAAGTGATAATGTCGTACAAAGTCTTTCCTTTTTACTTTTCAGGTATTTCATGAAGCTTAACATAATAAGCTGGTTTATTCTTACTTTTACCTTTATTATATAACCAAATATTTCAGGAGGAAGATTATTATAAATGTATAGAAACATGTTCATGGCATAATTTATCTCCACTATCATTATTACATAGTTTCCAATATTTGTCATGAAAAAAGCTGTAGGAAAAAATTGATGCTTATCTTATTCATCTACATACATGATTACTATAAGTGCTCTAGGGGTTAAATTGTTAACAATTTTGTAGTAAAATAGTTGCCTTGAAGTCCAGAAATTACAATTTAATTATTTTTCTTAAAAGATTGTTCAAAAAATACTCATGAAAAAATAATAAAGATACTTGCAACTGAACGGTATTTTAATAATCAAGTTATTTTCCTATAACAGGCATGTCCTATTGTGTTCTTTATGTGGCATTTTCTGTGTTAAATATTCTATTTATTTAATTCTCATAAGTATCTGATGCGAAGTTTGCCTCCGACTGTTCTGCAGTTCTGATTTACATATATTATCACAATGTGTGTGTGAGCCAAAGAGAGAATGAAAGTGTTAAAGTAAATAAATCAATTAGAAAATCCAGTAGCATTTGTTCTTCCAGTTGAATGAAAAAAAAATTCAAGGTAGGCTGAAAACTAAAAAAATACTCTCAAAGTATGTTCAGTTTAAAATACCCATACAACCAGAAAGTACTGACAAAATTTTTGATGCAGTGTAAATTATTTGGAAAATAGAAGATAATCCAGGGAGAAAGGCTATCAAATAGATCTTTATATGACAGTGTATGTGATGGAGTCACTTATCATCTGGATATTAATTCAAGTTTATATTAATTCAGTGGTAGATAATGTACAGAAAGAATATTTGAGCTTTGATAATATTTGGATAAAAAATAAGAATTCAAGAAAAAGTTTATAAATCAATGACCTGACATATGTCTTCAGTATATGTGAAAACAATAGATTAAAAATAAAATAAATTTCATCATATATATCTTATACTATAGGAATAAGAGTCAAATAGAAACCTAAAGACAAATCCAAATTTCATAAATGTTGGTCTCAGAATAAAAAATACAATTAACAATAAAAAATAGTATAGTATGTTACATGATGTTCACAATTGTCCTTTAAAATTGTAGTAAAGTAAAATTTAATAATGTTCTCTTTGTACACATCCTTAAATGCTTCTGAAAATACCTGGTTATATGCAAGAATAAAACCCCTCCAACCCTTTCAATGATACAGTGGCATTAAAATGAGAAATGATTCATATTACTAATTGCTTACTGTGTGTCAGAAACTGTGCAAAGAAGATCTTTTCCCACAGTTTCCCCTGAAACCCTTTAACATTCTATGCAGCAAATACAATTAGTCCCCTAATTTTCCAGATAAGGAAACAGATACAATTTGTTTCAAGTTAGTGATAGAGCAGATATTGAAAATATAAACAGTCTGATTCCAGAGATCAGTAAGATTAATCTTGAATTACTTTTTAGGTAGTTTGTTTTGAGTTTTTGCTTCCTTTATATTTTCTTCTGAATCCTTCAGGTCTTATGGAGAAATAGTTAAGGGGAATAAAAAGAAAGCACCCTCAATATTCTTGAATCACAAAATGAAAATTTATAAATTATAGGCAGTGAGAAATGATTGGTGAATTTTGGATAAGTAATGTGACAATAAGCAAAAGATGAATCATCTATCAGAATGTATTAAAGAGAGATCTAGATTGCAAAGATGAGTGAACAAGAAAATATTTTAATAATCTTATACACAACAAAAATTAAATAAAGATGCTGATAACAGAAAAGTTATGGACACAAATTGAGCAAGAATTATGAGAGTAGATTTTGGAAGAGCAGTCATATAAATGAGAGATCTTCAAAACAGGATGATGAAAATATGCAACTGTAATGGTGAGATAAACCAGTAATATTTGAAAATTATTTCATCTAAATAAGGGTAATATGAGGTCATAGAAACTACTACAGCAAACAAACAAACAAAATAAGCCTGAGAACAGACTTTAGGGAAAAACTATTACTTATAGGATCTGTGGACTACTCGGAGGAAGTATAAAAGAGTTTCAAAAAGGTACAAAGAAAGAACATTACACATAAGAAAACAATAAAAATATATGAAATTCCTGGAACAAATAAGAATAGTTTATGAAAGAAGAGAAGGTACAACATAATATTAGAGATAATTCAGCAAGATGGATAATTTGCTGTTAATGCTTTAATCAGTTATTTAGAGATTTTAGTATAGACATTGCATCATATATATAAATATGGTAGAGAGTCATGAATCAATGAAATAAAATGTATAACTAATCACTTTTTCTTAATGTGGAGTGCACTAAAATTTGATTTTTAAGCTGAAACAATAAAAAAGCACTGTATGCAATTTTAAATGGGAAGATACCCTATTACATATATTTGATATCCTTGGGATTCAAACTCAAGGTAGGAAACTTTAGCTTGAAAAGGAATAAAGTGAATAATTCCCTCTTAGATACAGGGGTGGGGAATGCAGAAACAAGGCTGTGAAAGCAAATAGAAATCATTTTAAGATGGAGATAAGGGAGTTAAGGAAATGATATCAGCAACTTAGATCTCAGGAAAAATAAGAGGTGAGAGAACCTACAAAGTAGAGAAGACTAAAGAGACATTGTGAAAACTCTGTAGTGATAAGTTCCCATAAATCAATATAAGATGAATACAAGAAACATAGGAATGAAGGGATATAAATTACTTTATGATTACTTTCTTAATTGGAAGTTAACTGCTTTACAATGTTGTGGTATTCTCTACCATATAGTAAAGCTAATCAGTCATCAGTTCAGTTCAGTTCAGTTCAAAAACTCAGTCCATCAAGTCAGTGAAGCCAGTCACCCTTCTCATCCTCTGTTGTCCCCTTTTCCTCTCATATTCAATCTTTCCCAGCATCAGGGTCTTTACAAATAAGTCAGTTCTTTGCATCAGGTGGCCAAAGTATTGGAGTTTCAGCTTCAGCATCAGTCCTTCCAACAAATATTCAGGATTGATTTCCTTTAGGAATGACTGGTTGGATCTCCTTGCAGTCCAAGGGACTCTCAAGAGATTCTCTGCCATCAGGGTTCAAAAGCATCAATTCTTCCATGATCAGTTTTCTTTGTAGTCCAACTCTTATATCCATACATGACTACTGGAAAAAACATAGCTTTTACTAGACAGATGTTTGTTGCAAAGTACTGTCTCTGCTTTTTAATATGCTCTCTAAGTTGGTCATAGCTTTTCTTCCAAGGGGCAAGCATCCTTTAATTTCATGGCTTTGGTCTCCAACTGCAGTGATTTTGAAGCCTAAAAAATAAAGCCTCCCACTGTTTCCCCATCTATTTGTCATGAAGTGATGGGACCGGATGCCGTGATCTTATATTTTTCTGAATGTTGAGTTTTAAGCCAGTCTTTTTCAGTCTCCTCTTTCATCTTCATCAAGAAGGTCTTTAGTTCTTCTTCACTTTCTGCCATAAGGGTGATATCATCTGCATATCTGAGGTTATTGATGTATCTCCCAGTAATTTTGATTCCAGCTTGTGCTTCATACATCCCTGCACTTCACATGATGTACTCTGAATATGAGTTAAATAAGCAGGGTGACAATATACAGCCTCAAAATACTCCTTTTCTGATTTGGCCCGTCTGTTGTTTCATGTCCAGTTCTAACTGATGCTTCCTGACCTGCATACAGATTTGTCAGGAGGCAAGTCAGGTGGTCTGGTATTCCCAACTCTAAGATTTTTCTGCGGCTGGTCATGATCCACACAGTCTAAGGCTTTGGCATATTCAATAAAGCAGAAGTAGATGTTTTGTGGGGAACTTTCTTGCTTTTTCGATGATCCAATGGATGCTGGCAACTTGATCTCTAGTTCCTCCACCTTTTCTAAATCTAGCTTGAACATCTGGAAGTCACAGTTCACGTATTGTTGAAGCCTGACATGGAGAATTTTGAGCATTACTTAGCTAGCATGTGATATGAGTGTGATTGTGCATAATTTGAATATTCTTTAGCATTGCCTTTCTTTGGGATTGGAATGAAAACTGACATTTTCCAGTCCTATGGCCACTCCTGAGTTTTCTAATTTTGCTGGCATATTGAGTACAGCACTTTCACAGCATCATCTTTGAGGATTTAAAATAGCTCAACTGGAATTCCATCGCCTCCTCTTGCTTTATTCATAGAGATAATTCCTAAGGCCCACTTGACATCACATTCCAAGATTTCTGGTTCTAGATGAGTGATCACACCATGCTGGTCATCTAGACCATGAAGGTCTTTTTGTGCAGTTCTGTGTATTTTTGCCACTTCTTCTTAATATCTTCTTCTCTTGGGTCCATACTATTTCTGTCCTTTATTGTGCCCATCTTTGTATGAAATGTTCCCTTGCTATCTCTTAATTTTCCTAAAGAGATCTCTAGTCTTTCCCATTCTACTGTTTTCCTCTATTTCTTTGCATTGATCACTGAGGAAGGCTTTCTTATCTCTTCTTGCTCATCTTTGAAATCCTGCATTCAAACGGATATATCTTTCCTTTTCTCCTTTGCCATTTGCTTCTCTTTTCTCAGGTATTTGTAAGGCCTCTTAACACAACCATTTTGACTTATTGCGTTTCTTTATCTTGGGGATGGTCTTGATCACTGCCTCTTGTACAGTGTCATGAACTTCCATCCATAGTTTTTCAGGCACTCTGTCTATCAGATCTAATCCTTTGAATCTATGTCTCACTTCCATTGTATAATCATAAGCGATTTGATTTAAGTCATAACTGGACAGTCTAGTGGTTTTCCCTACTTTCTTCAATTTAAGTTTGAATTTGGCAATAAAGAGTTCATGATCTGAACCACAGTCACCTCATAGTCTTATGTTTGCTGACTGAATAGAGTTTGTCTTTGGCTGCAAAGAATATAATCAATTTGATTTCAGTATTGACCATCTATCTGGTCATGTCCATGTGTAGAGTCTTCTCTTGTGTTGTTGGAAGAGGGTGTTTTCTTATGACCAGTGTATTCTGTTGACATAATTCTTTTAACCTTTGCCCTGCTTCATTCTGTACTCCAATGCCAATTTTGCCTGTTAAACCAGGTATCTCTTGATTTCCTATTTTTTCATTCCAGTTCCCTATAATGAAAAGGATATCTTTAGGATATCTTTAAAGGATAAATTTAGGGTGTTAGTTCTAAAAGGTCTTGTAGGTTTTCATAGAACCATTCAATTTCAGCTTCTTCAGCATTACTGGTTGGGGCATAGACTTGAATTAGTGTGATATTGAATGGTTTGCCTTGGAAACCAACAGAGATCATTCAGTCATTTTTTAGATTGCATCCAAGTACTGCATTTTGGACTCTTTTGTTGACTTTGAGACCTACTCCACTCCATTTCTTCTAAGGCATTCTTGCCCACAGTAGTAGATATAATGGTCTTCTCAGTTATTTCTCCATTCCAGTCCATTTTAGTTCACAGATTCCTAAAATGTCGATGTTTACTCGTGCCATCTCTTGTTTGACCACTTACAATTTAACTTGATTGGTGGACCTAATATTCCAGGTTCCTATGCAACATTGCTCTTTACTTCCATCACCAGTCATATCCACAACTGGGTTTTGTTTTTCTTTGGCTCCATCTCTTCAGTCTTTCTGGAGTTGCTTCTCCACTGATCTCCAGTAGTATATTGGGCAACTACCGACCTGGGAAGTCCATCTTTCAGTGTCCTTTCTTTTTGCCTATTTATACTGTTCATGGGGTTCTCAAGGCAGGAATGCTGAAGTGGTTTGCCATTCCCTTCTCCAGTGGACCACATTTTGTCAGAGCCCTCCACCATGACCCACCCATCTTGGGTGGCCCTACACGGCATGGCTCATAGTTTCATTGAGTTAGAAAAGGATGTGGTCCATGCGATCAGTTTGATTAGATTTCTGTGATTGTGGTTATCATTCTGTCTTCCCTCTAATGAAGAAGGCTAAGAGGCTTATGGAGGCATCTTCCTGATGGGAGAGACTGACTGTGGGGGAAACTGGATCTTGTTCTGATGGGTGGGGTCATGCTCACTAAATCTTTAATCCAATTTTCTGTTGATGGGCTGTGTTCCCTCCCTGTTGTTTGACCTGAGGCCAAACTATGGTGGAGGTAATGAAGATAATGGTGGCCTCCTTCCAAAGGTCCCATGCACACACTGCCACACTCAGTGCCCCTGACCCTACAGCTGGCCACCACCAATCCGTGCCTCTGCCAGATACCCCTGGACACTCCTGGGCAAGTCTGGGTCAGTCTCTTGGTGGGTCACTGCTCCTTTCTCCTGGGTTCTGTTGCACACAAGGTTTTGTTTGTGCCCTCCAGGACTCTGTATCCCCAGTTCTTTGTAAGTTCTGGCAGCTCTCTGGTGGGGTAATGGTGAGCCCCTCCAAGAGGGCTTATGCCATACCCATGTCTGCATCCAGAGCCCCTATTCTGCGTCAGGCCACTGCTGACCCATACCTCCACAAGAAACACTCAGACACTCAAAAGTAGGTCTGGCTCAGTCTCTGTGGGTTCTCCTGGTGTGGACAAGGTTTCGTTTGAGCCCTCCAAGCATCTCTGGTGGGTATGGGGTTTCATTCTAAATATGATTTAGCTGCTCCTACAATCTTCTTGGGGCTTCTCCTTTGCTTTTGGATGTGAGATATCTTTTTGTGGTGGGATCCACAAAATGTGGGATCCAACATTCTCCTGTTGACTGTTGCTCAGCAGCAAGTTGTAATTTTGGACTTCTCACCTGAGAAGATGAGCACACATCCTTCTACTCCACCATCTTGGATATATCTTACAATCAGTCATAATCATATATGTAGATATAGATATAGATATACACACTCACACATACATATATATCCCTTCCCTCTTTAGCCTTCTATTTTATGATCCTTTTCTGGGCCACTCAATAGCCGTGGTAATGGAGAATAAGTAAAGAAATAGATATTACTTAAGACCAGAGCTCAATCAAGCAAGACAGACAGAAACTCTGTTTTAGTGAAATGTTCTATCCATCAGTGTACCATTGAAGTGGCTAACTCATGAGTTCAAATTTGCTTGGAGGTGAATTAAAATCACAACAGGAAATTATGGCATGAACAAATGTTCAGTGATTTACACTTTAGCAATAAGATGAAGATGAAAAGTAATTTGATAGGAAAGAGTGAAAGAATAGTATAAAAGACAAAGGATTATATGAGAGCAGAGAAGGATTTTGACTTTGTGCTAGAAATAGTAACCATGTGGCAGGTCAAGTTTTATAGAAAAAAAAAAAAGGTTTTTTTAAAAAAAAACAAAAAAGAGAATAAAGGGAAAATTCCTAAAATACTCAAAACAATTTTTAAAAATAATTATAAGTGGGAAGAATCATCCTTCATGTGGCTAAGGT
Source organism: Bos indicus (assembly GCF_029378745.1). Lineage (NCBI taxonomy): Eukaryota > Metazoa > Chordata > Mammalia > Artiodactyla > Bovidae > Bos > Bos indicus. Next base: position 8,463,301 of record NC_091771.1, read on the forward strand.
CTGACTTATAGAAACCAAGACAGTATGATTTTGGTAGAGGGGCAGACATATGAGTGAATGAAATTTAGAATTCACTCATTAAAATGTGATGTGTTTGGTCCGTGAATGATTCTGTCAAAAAAGTGAAAAAGCAAATGGGAGATTGAGAGGAAATATTAACAAATCACATATTTGAAAAAAGCCTTATATATAGAATATGTGAATAATTTTCAAAACTCAAAAATATAAATTTTCCAATTATAAATGGGAAAAATATGCATGGAGGTTTCATTGGACAGTATATACATAAGGAAAATAACCCTGTAAAAGTTGCTTATAACATTAGATATTACATAAATAAAATTAAAACCATCATGAAATATAACTATATATTATCAGAATGGATTTAATGAAAAATAACAATTCCTAATGTAGGCAGTACCGTAGCAAAAACAGATCACTCATACAGTATGGGTGGAAGTGCAGAAAGCATAGATACTCTAGAAGCTAAATCTAACAGCAGTACGTGAAATGAGAACTTCCAGATGTTCAAGCTGGATTTAGAAAAGGCAGAGGAACCAGAGATCAAATTGCCAACATCTGTTGGATAATATAAAAAGCAAGAGAATTCCAGAAAAACATCTACTTCTTCATTAAACCTTTGACTGTGTGAATCACAACAAACTGTGGAAAATTCTTAAAGAGGCAATACCAGACCACCGCACCTGCCTCCTGAGAAATCTATATGCAAGTCAGGAAGCAACAGTTAGGATTGGGCATGGAACAATGGACTAGTTCCAAAACGGGAAAGGAGTATTTCAAGGCTGTATATTGTCACCCTGTTTATTTAACTTATATGCAGAGTACATCATGCAGAATACCGGGTGAGATGAAGCACAAGATGGAATCGAAATTGCAGGGAGAAATATCAATAACCTCAGATATGAAGATGACACCACCCTTATGGCAGAAAGCAAAGAGAAACTAGAGAGAATCTCAATGAATGTGAAAGAGGAGAGTGAAAAAATTGGCTTAAAATTCAATATACAAAAAAGTAACAGCATGGAATCTGTTCCCATCACTTCAAGACAAACAGATGGGGAAACAATGGAAACAGTGATAGACTTTATTTTCTTGGGCTCCAAAATCACTGCAGATGGTGACTGCTATGCAATTCAAAGATGATTGATCCTTGGGAAAAAAAGGTATGACCTAACTAGACAGCGTATTTAAAAGCAGAGACACTACATTGCTGACAAAAGTCCATCTAGTCAAAGCTAAGATTTTTCCAACAGTCATGTATGGATGTGAGAGTTGGACCATTAACAAAGCTGAGCACTGAAAAATTGATGCTTTTCAATTGTAGTGTTGGAGAAGATTCGAGAGTCCTTTGGACTGCAAGGAGATCCAACCAGTTCATCCTAAAAGAAATCAGTCCTGAGTGTTCATTAGGACTGATGTTGAAGCTGAAACTCCAATATTTTGGCCGCCTGATGTGAAGAGCTGACTCATTGGAAAAGACTCTGATGCTGGGAAAGATTGAAGGTTGGAGGTGAAAGGGACGACAGAGGATGAGATGGTTGGATTGCATCACTGACTCAATGGAAATGAGTTAAAGTAAACTCCGGGAGTTGGTGATGGACAGGGAGGCCTGGCATGCTGCAGTCCATGGGGTCTCAAAGAGTCGACACGACTGAGCGACTGAACTGAAGTGTAAAAAAGCCACTCTCAAAAGGATACATATGGAAGAATTCCATGTATGTAACATTTGTAAAACAAATATTTATGAAGAAGCTTGTGAGCTAATGGATGCCAGCATTTGATGGGAAGGTGCAGGGAGTGAATGTGGTTATTAAGAGGTGGCAGAAGCGTTTTGTGATTGTATGAGTATTTCGACTGTGGTAGTCATAATGCAAGGCTAGATATAAGCCAAATGCATAGAACAACACACACACACACACACACACACAGGAGTGCATATATAAATGGTGTAATTTACTAAGATCTGTGCAAGCTTCTAGGTGATCAGTCCCTTCAGTTTATCCAACTCTATGCAACACTATGGACTGCACCCTGCCAGGCTCCTCTGTCTATGGAATTTTTTTTTTTTTTTTAATGTAAGAATACTGGAGTGGATTCCCATGACCTCCTGTACGGATCTTCTCTACCCAGGGACTGAACCTGCCTCTGTCTCCATCTCCTTCACTGCAGGTGGATTCTTTACCACTGAGCCACATGGGAAGCTTCTATAGATTAAACCAAAGTAAGTCTGTCGATTTTCATATTGCATTATAAGGTGTAAGAAGGGAAGGTGTGAAAATGCTGTATTTTCTGTGCATTTCTTTGCATCCAGCCAAGGGTCTATACTACTTTTATTCAAAATAAAATGTTAAAAATAGAGTGTGAGAACTAAAAACAAAACCAAAAAAAGATAAGAAAGATTGTAAGCTTTCTTACCAAAGATTGCAAAGATTGCAAAAAACATGATTTTGCAAGTTGGAGTTTCTTATAAGGGAGGACATAAGTAGACTTTTTTTTTTTTTTTTAAGGAATAGGATAAATTTTGGAAGGAAAAAGAGGAAATGAGAGAATTGTTTAATGGAGGAGTCAACAATAGTTTCTTAAATATTTTATTTGGAGCTTAACTATGTTCATTTTTCATTCCAGTATTGTTGGTCAGTCATTAAGTCATGTCCAGCTCTTGGCAACCCCATGGTTTCCAGCACACCAGGTTTCTCTGTCCTTCACTATGTCCTGGAGTTTGCTCAAATTCACATCCACTGAGTTGGTGATGCTATCTGATCATCTCATCCTTTGCCATCGTCTCCTCCTCTTGCCTTCAGTCTTTTCCAGCATCAGGGCCTTTTCCAGTGAGCAGCTCTTCACATCAGGTGGCCAAATATTGGAGCTTCAGCTTCAGCATCAGTCCTTCCAATGAATATTCAGGGTTGATGTCCTTTAGAATTGACTGGTTTGATCTCCTTGCTGTCCAAAGACTAAAGAGTCTTCTCCAGCACCACAATTTGAAAGCTTCAATTCTTCGGTATTCAGTCCTCTTTATGGTGTAACTCTCACATCCATACATGACTACTGGATAAAACATAGCATTAACTGTATGAATCTTTAATAGGAATAGAGAAAGATAGCCATCATTCCAGAAGATAGTGATTTCAAGGGAAATGAAAATAAAAATATGGACATAGAGTTATGTCAAGGTAAAGAAGACTGGAGAATGGAAAATCATCTTGATAGTAAGTTTAGACCTGAATATGAAATGGCATACTTTACTAAGTAAGGATATGGATTCGTATTACCTTATATAGGTGTTCTTCAATTCAGTAAATTCTTTTACTATTCAGTTTGTTAAACTGGGCTAGAAGAAGCACAAGCTGGAATCAAGATTGCCAGGAGAAATATCAATAACCTCAGATATGTGGATGACACCACTATTATGGCAGAAAGTGAAGAGGAACTCAAAAGCCTCTTGATGAAAGTGAAAGAGGAGAGTGAAAAAGTTGGCTTAAAGCTCAACATTCAGAAAACTAAGATCATGGCATCTGGTCCCATCACTTCATGGCAAATAGATGGGGAAACAGTGGAAACAGTGTCAGCCCCTTATTTTGGGGGGCTGCAAAATCACTGCAGATGGTGATTGCAGCCATGAATTTAAAAGATGCTTACTCCTTGGAAGGAAAGTTATGACCAACCTAGATAGCATATTCAAAAGTAGAGACATTACTTTGCCAACAAAGGTCTGTCTAGTCAAGGCTATGGTTTTTCCAGTGGTCATGTATGGATGTGAGAGTTGGACTGTGAAGAAAGCTGAGCGCCGAAGGATTGATGCTTTTGAACTGTGGTGTTGGAGAAGACTCTTGAGAGTCCCTTGGACTGCAAGGAGATCCAACCAGTCCATTCTGAAGGAGATCAGCCCTGGGTTTTCTTTGGAAGGACTGATGCTAAAGCTGAAACTCCAGTACTTTGGCCACCTCATGTGAAGAGCTGACTCATTGGAGAAGACTCTGATGCTGGGAGGGATTGGGGGCAGGAAGAGAAGGGGACGACAGAGGATGAGATGGCTGGATGGCATCACTGACGTGATGGACGTGAGTCTGAGTGAACTCCGGGAGTTTGTAATGGACAGGGAGGCCTGCTGCTGCTGCTGCTGCGTCGCTTCAGTCATTTCCAACTCTGTGCGACCCCATAGATGGCAGCCAACCAGGCTTCTCATCCCTGGGATTCTCCCGGCAAGAACACTGGAGTGGGTTGCCATTTCCTTCTCCAATGCATGAAAGTGAAAAGTGAAAGTGAAATCGCTCAGTGGTGTCCGACTCTAGCGACCCCATGAACTGCAGCCCACCAGGCTCCTCCGTCCATGGGATTCTCCAGGCAAAAGTACTGGAGTGGGGTGCCATTGCCTTCTCCTGTCATGCTGCAGTTCATGGGGTCGCAAAGAGTCAGACATGACTGAGCCACTGAACTGAACTGAACTGAACTGAGACTGTCTAACAATCCAAGATAAAAGAATGTTGGAAACTCTAACTCCAAACAGTAGCCCCCTATGTTTATTGCAACATTATTTACAACAGCCAAGACAAGGAAACAAAGTAACTGTCCATTGATGGATGAAGGAATAAAGAAAATGTGGTATATACATGCAATAAAATACTATTCAGCGATAACAAAAAAGGAAATCCTGCTACTTGTGACAACATTGATTATCCTTAAAGACTTTATGATAAGTCAAAAAGCAAGACACAGAAAGACAAATACCATATGATCTCATTTAAATGTGGAATCTGAACAACAAATAAATTTTGATACAGCAAAAAAAAATTATGTATATATATCATTATATATATATATATATGTATAGCCAGAAGTGGTTTTTCAGTGAGTTAAGGTACTCAAAATGTATTGATCTCCACATGTAGAATAAATAAATCCTGTAATGTACAACTGTAACCCTAGCCTAGTTAATAATACTATGGTATTTATTTTAAAATTGCTATAAAAGTAAATCCCTAGATTTTTTATCACAAGAAAAAGAAAAATGTGTAATTATGTAGTGTGTTGAACATTATTTAGACTTTTTGTCATTATTTCACAATATATATATGTATATCAAATCATTATGCTATACACCTAAAACTAATACTATGATATAAAGTGAATTTTATCTCAATAAAATAAATTTTGAAAAGAATATCTAGGTTTTCCCTGAAAGGAATATTCAGTATTATTTAGCTAATTAATTTTAATAATAAATGAATGTTATTAGAATAGATTGGACAGTATTAAAAAGCATCATACCATGTAATAAAAATCAAAAATATTGTTGGTAAGATATATAGAATTAAAGAAAAGATAGAAAAATGAAAGAGTAATAAGATTATACTTTCAGACAATTATAATAATATAAACTACATCTATAATAAGTTACTTAAAATTAGTCTATTCAATGACTGTTGATTAGCTAATAGTGAAAAATTAAATACATGTTTGTAGTTTAATATGCTGGTTTTTTAGATTAGATTGGTTTTCTAGTATAAATCACAAGTTATTAGACAATTCATGTGCATGTAAATTCTAAACATAACTGATGCTAAAATAAACAATGCACTTACTTTGTCAATCCTTATTTTTGCTTGAGAAATTTTAATAAATACATAAATATATGATAGATTTCCTTTTAATGTGTTTTTCTGAAAAGCTTGTGAAAATCATTGAATAGCCACTTTTAACTATAAGATTACCCACCCATCATAAAGATATAAGAAGTATTTTAGTAGACAAAAAAGCATGATCCATATCATTTATTATAAACAGTATTTTATCATATATATATATATTTTTTTTTCCTGAATTAGCAAACAGTAAGAGTACCAAAATTGATTTGAAACATTTAAGAATTCTTTCATTGCAATCTCATGGGGGTGGATGTTTGGGGTTGTGAAATCTTGTCAGGATGAATATACACTGATGGATGAAGAAATAAGTATTTTATTATTCTTATATAAAGTTTTACTTTTTTGTATTTTGATATAATTAAACATTTTAAAACCTTAGACTGTTTTATTAATTGGGGCAAAAGGAGTATATGTTAGTATTCAGATATTTTAAAATAATGAAATATATTGAGTATATTTTATCAATTTAATAAAAATATATGTTCAATATCTCTAATTTTCTCAGAAATATTTTTCAATCTACTATATTATAGACAAATTTCTTTATCAATATAATGCATTCATTTTATTGGCATTACACTATTCATAGAAGATAGGACAGATTTAGTAAAATACACAACTATGATTTAACCAAAAAAAAAAGGGAAAATATCACAGAAATTGTGGATTTTTCAGTACAAAATACATTTGTAAACCAAGTTAGTTATTCATAATTTAGTCATCCTTTGCTAGGATATAAGAAATTTTGTCTATAATATTAAATTCACTGTACTCTTTTGAAATTGCAGGATGAAAACAGATTTCTAAGAAAAAATAAGCAATTTTATTCAAATTTTTTGATCATGATAAAGGTCTAAGTCATCAAGGACCTAAGTAAAGGTTAATTTTCAGTTCAGTCCAGGTTCGATGCACAATACTGGATGCTTGGGGCTGGTGCACGGGGATGACCCAGAGGGATGGTATGGGGAGGGAGGAGGGAGGAGAGTTCAGGATGGGGAACACATATATACCTGTGGCGGATTCATTTTGATATTTGACAAAACCAATACAATATTGTAAAGTTTAAAATAAAATAAAACTAAAAAAAAATATTTTTTCCAACAAAAAAAAAAAGAAAGAAAATTTAATTGTAGCTAATTGTAATAAAGTCACTAGAAATCCTTAGGAATGTGCTACAGCATGTAAACATGTTTTTAAGCAGGTAAATACATATATACATAAAGATACACATGCATACTTTGAGAAATACATATATACACTTGTAAGATACTAAGTTTATGTGACATTTAACATCATCTCTTCATTGTGACACATGTACATGGTCTTTCTTAAATGAAAAATAATTTTAATTTACTTAGTTTTGCTGCTGTGGTTTTCCCCACAGAAAAACCTCACTGTTTCTTCTTATAATCCAGGTAAAAATTAAAAATAAATTCCAATTTGTCTTTGATATTGAATGCCTTTCTCTTTTACTGTAATTCCTTGCACAGTTTCTTGATGATGTGAAGACTACATATAAAATCCAATTTTTAAAACATACTGTCTAAAATTTAAAACCATGTCCACACTAAGAGTTATCCAGGAAGCTTTTTCTTAGATGGAAATGAATAGTCCATTCAACCCTATATAACTGCCATTTCATCACAAATTGAAGGCAAGCCTGGACAAACAGGAATAAAAACATTTAAAGCCCCATAAATTCAATGTGTTTGCAATTCCTTCCAAGCTGCTTGTTTTACTACAATCTAGTAAAGAATCAGCAATTATCTTCACAATTTTCTTTAAATAAATACATACAATGAAGTATTTATTTATAAAGACTTTTATTTTAAAAGAAATTCCCCTTTTGATAATTGTTGGCATTTTATAAAGTTTAGATATATCTTCAAATAGTCTTTCTCATTCTAGAAATCACTTTGCTATATTTTGTAAGATACCTAATGTCATCAATTACATTCATAATTGCATACTGTTAAAAATATCTGTTATAATAGCATAATTTACTCATTCTTATGTAGCTAAGAAGTAATATGAACATACAATGTGAAGTTATTAGAAATCTTGACATTTTAATAAACTGATCCTCTGAAACTCATTTTCTGAAAAATACAACAATTTTGCTATTAATAACATTATGCTAAAGTTATTACAATATATAAAAATACAACACTCCTATTAAACCATTCATTTTCCAAATTATCTAAAGCTCCTCATAACTACTGGTTCCCAGGCAAAATGATCAAGTACACCTCCAGAGCAAAGCAAGTAGTTTAATTATGCACTGTTCATAAAAGAGGCAAAATTAGATAGGGATGATTTTTCATAGCTGTGTATTTCAATTTGTAAGAACTAATCAATTAAATATCACAACACATTTCAGGAAGAGAAGAGAAAATGAAGGAGAAGTCAACTGAAGAGCAAATATTGAGGGTAGGTTAAAAGTAGCAATGAGGGTAAGCCAATGTAATTAAAGGCGTTAGAAGACAAAATTTAACTTCCTAGCTCCTTTCCTAACTAGTTTTGGAATCTCAGACAAACTACTTTCATTCTCTAGGCTTCAACTTCCTCATTTATAAAATATGAAGGTTGTCTTAACTGATTTCTAACCATCACTTAAAACACTGTGATTCTACAATGAAAATGGTTAACACTACTGGCTAACACTTATGTGTCCACATCTCCCTTCAAAAAAAAAAAAAAAAGCAGAACATAAAACAAGGGGAAGCCTGCAGCCACTCTGGAAAGCAAAAGCAGGGCAGTGTGAATAAACTGGAATTTCTTACAGTGATGCTGTAATGGCTACCAGATTGAAAGTAATATCTGATAGTGAACTCATAAAGAATGCTGCAGACTTCTAACAGAAACTGGTTTCCTGGAGGATAACGGAGACTGACCAAAAGGGCCTTAATTTCCCCTGAATTTGAGTAAACTTCAGACATGCTTCTTTCTTAGACTAAAAGCCTCTGACTCCCTTTTCTTAGAGCTTTTACTTTAGAAAACTTTCAATTATGAATTCTTTCTCTAGCACTTTGATATGTCAACTTTCTCCTAGTCTCTTTAGCAACCTAAGAATGCCTTTCTCAAAAACCTGAAAACATAAAAACCTCTGAAACATAATCATAAAGGAGACCAACTTATCATTTTTCAGTGTCTGTGGGAAGGTAGGAGTCTAGATTCTACAGAGAAAATTGGCAAATGCAAATGCCCTGGTTACATTGTGAAAGGTTGTTGCTGAACCTTGCAAACACTCCAGGATTCTTGGCCCAGGAGGAGAAGAATTCAGTCTGGGGCCAGAGATGAGGCTTGATCACTCAGAGCTTTTGTGTAATAAAGTTTTATTAAAGTATAAAGGAGATAGAGATAGCTTCTGATAGGCATCATAAGGGGGCAGAAAGAGTACCCCCCTGCTAGTCTTCAGCTGGATGTTATATAGTCACTAGCAGTCTGTTACGGAGAAGGCAATGGCAACCCACTCAAGTACTCTTGCCTGGAGAATCCCATCGATGGAGAAGCATGATAGGCTGCAGTCCATGGGGTTGCTAAGAGTCGGACACGACTGAGAGACTTCACTTTCACTTTTCACTTTCATGCATTGGAGAAGGAAATGGCAGCCCACTCTAGTATTCTTGCCTGGAGAATCCCAGGGACAGAGGAGCCTGTTGGGTGCCATCTATGGGGTCGTACAGAGTTGGACACTACTGACGTGACTTAACAGCAGCAGCAGCAGCAGCAGTCTGTTAATAAAAGAAAGGAATGTCTTAAAACTCAGAATGGCACCAGACCCCTCACTCATAAGAGGCATTTTTGGATAATCTTGGCACCAAATGGTTCATCCTGGGCCATAAAATGATTAACTTGAATCTTGAAGAAGGGCAAATCACCATACAAATAGTTTTGTTTCCATAGATTCGGTTCAGTTCAGTTCAGTCACTCAGTCGTGTCCAACTCTTTGCGACCCCATGAATCGCAGTACGCCAGGCCTCCCTGTCCATCACCAGCTCCCGGAGTTCACTCAGACTCACGTCCATCGAGTCAGTGATGCCATCCAGCCATCTCATCCTCTGTCGTCCTCTTCTCCTCCTGCCCCCAATCCCTCCCAGCATCAGAGTCTTCTCCAATGAGTCAACTCTTCGCATGAGGTGGCCAAAGTACTGGAGTTTCAGCTTTAGCATCATTCCTTCCAAAGAAATCCCAGGGCTGATCTCCTTCAGAATGGACTGGTTGGATGTCCTTGCAGTCCAAGGGACTCTCAAGAGTCTTCTCCAACACCACAGTTCAAAAGCATCAATTCTTCGGCGCTTCACAGTCCAACTCTTACATCCATGCGTGTCCAAAATCACTGCAGATGGTGACTGCAGCTTACATAGATTAGGGGAACAATATCTGAGTATAACATACTGGTTTGTCAAGTAGGTTCTGAGCCATTTGGCAGAACCAACTTGAAGACAAGAGTTTGGGGTAAATGCATAATACATTAACAGAGCTTAAGACAAATATTTCCATAAGAAATATGCATTGGTTATCTCAAGGTTTGAGAATAGTTAACTTCAGGTGAAACCAAGTGTCATGATGGCAACACAGTAGTTTGTTTCCTCCTGCCACTTAAGAGAGATAAAAATGTCTAACACTTGCAGACTATTTCCTCCATTTGGAGACCCCTGGCCTTTCTGCCTGTTACCCTCTCAATTGAACACCTCCTCCCCTAGTGTCCCACAACACTTTCCCATTATCTCACCCCAACATCTAAGAAATCCTCCACCCTTCATTTCAAGAAACTTGAGTTCAGTCTCTCTCCCCTACTGCAGTAGTCTTGAATAAAGTCTTCCTTGCCTATTTAACTCTGTTCAGTATAACTTTTTTTTAATATAACAGAGAAATGGCCTTTTGATATTAATAGATAAAATATAAAACAAAGATTTGATAATCAAATGATATAAAATATATTAACAAAAATACTAAATACAAAAGGAAGAATTTTCAGAAATAATTTTAGGGAGAGCTACATGAAGAAATTTCTGTTTTCTTTCATTTTTTTACGTTAGAAATAGCTATAAATTCAAGAAGATATATTTTTTAAGTTGTTCCTAAATTATTCTAGGTCATGGATTCCTTTAAAATTTATATGAAAATTTTACATTTTCTCCCCAACATAGCATAATGAAAGAATTTTCCAGACTATGTCAGAGTAATATGTAGCAATCTCTGAACCAATTTAATGGCTTGCTATTTGTTATTGTTTCATAATGCATAAAATCAATTTGCTTTAGGGAATTCCCTGGTGATCCAGGGGTTAGGACTGGGTACTTTTACTGCCATGGCCCTGAATTCAGTCTCTGGTCAGGGATCTCACTTAGATACCACAAGTTATGAGTTGCAGCCAATATATATATTATAAATATAAGAAGAAATAGTAAACACTTCACTATTTAGTATAGTGAGCACTATACTCTGGATTTCTGAGAGATGATATAAATAAAAAATAGACAAAATTCCAAAGCTGAAAATTATATTTTTATATATCACTTATATATATTTTTTTCCAGGTGCCCTTATATCATCTATAAAAGATATCAAACACTAAGAAATTAAAAATTGTATACAAAGTAATTAAGAAAGATATTTAAAAATATTATACAGAGTGAAATAAGTCAGAAATAGAAATATAAATATTGTATAGACACATATATGGAATCTAGAAAGATTATACTGATTAATTTATTTGCAGGGCAGCAATGGAGAAACAGACACAGACAGCAAACCTATGGACATGGGTGGAGGGGAGAAAGGAGAGGGTGAGATGTCTGGAGAGAGTAACATGGAAACTTACAATACCATATGTAAAATACATAGCTAATGGGAATTTGCTGTGTGACTCAGGGAACTCAAACAGGAGCTCTATGACAATCTATAAGGGTGGGATGGGGAAAGAGATGGGAGGGAGGTTCAGGAGGGAGGGGACGTGTGTGTACCTAGAAAACGAAATTAAAAAGAAAAAATCGCACAATACTCTCACAAGTTAGAAGGCGATGGCACCCCACTCCAGAAAATCCCATGGACGGAGGAGCCTGGTAGGCTGCAGTCCATGGTATCGCGAAGAGTCAGACACAACTGAGTGACTTCCCTTTCCCTCCCAAGTTAAAATATTAAGAAACAAAGTTTCCTATCTCTTAAGGAAAAAAAAAAAAAGAAAGAAAGCAAACACAACACAAAACCCTTTAAACTTTTTTTAACAATCAAAACTGAGGAAAACAATATTTGTTAAACATAGAGGAATAAGCAAAACTCTACTGAAAAGTAAAATCATACATAAAATGTTTTCAATAATAAACTAGAAAGAAATAAAATAAGCAATAACTTCGACTAGAAAAAACAAAGTTAAACAAAATATAATTGATAAAAGAAAGGGGGGAAATGGCATTAAATAAATAAATTGGTTTGAAATTTAAAAAATACTTTCTAATTAGCAAAATTTGAAAACTCTGGCAAATGTCATCAAAAAGAAGAGAAAACTTTGGTAAGTACAATCAAAAACCAGACAAATATTAACATTTTAAAGAGGAAAAACAATGTAACAAAGAAAATGAAAATTATAAATAACATACACATCTTCACATTTATAATTTTTATTATTTATTTATTTATTTTAGTTTACAATAAATATTGTATTGGTTTTGCATACATTGACTTGAATCCGCCATGGGTGTACATGTGTTCCCCATCCTGATTTTTAAAAGACTAATTACATAAAGAATTATCCATTACAAAAATATTTACAAAAGTTCTAAAAAAAGAGTACAAATTTAAGCTAATCCATTCTTGTCAACTGCTGACTCATAATAGGGTACTGGGAAATAAGGCAATTTGGTACTGGGAAAGGTAATTTGGGTTCCCAGAGAGCTAAGGAAATTTTAATGAGATTCACTAAAGTGATTTGTTGAGGCTATGCCTTTAGGAGAATCCTGTGAGGAGACAGGATGAGAGGAAAAGCTAAACAAAAAATGATTTCAAAAACCTAGCCTCTACTTGATCCTATGTTGAACTCCAGGAATGAATGGTACATTTGGGAGAGGTCTACTTGGTATAAGAGGGTCATACTTTTTCACGTCAGTTGGTTATGATATACCATCTAGAAAAGTTGTAGCCTCTCAGGAATCTCCAGGTGAGACTGTACTCTTTGATCCTGAAAAATTCTCCAGACCACGGCTGTGAGCTCTCAGCAGCCAATACCTTGAACAGCAGAGGAAGGTATCAACCCCTACAGCACAGAGGATTGGAGCAGACAACCAACTGCATCAACTAATATTGTAGAAGAGACACTGTTAACATTTCCTTAGCATCTATTTTTAAGTATCAAGATGATCAGAAAAAAATATTTCCTGATTTTCAAAATTTAGCAAGTGAATGTCATTAAGAAGATTGTATTTCACTGTTTAATCTCAAGCATGCTTTACTTTAATTTTTTTATTTATTTTATTATTTAACTTTACAATATTGTATTGGTTTTGCCATATATCAAAATGAATCCGCCACAGGTATACATGTATTCTTTTAGAATCAGAAGGGGTTAACTGAAGAAGCAAGTCATCTGAGCTTTAAAGAACGAAAGACTAAGGAAATGGAGAGGGGGAGAGGGAAGATGGAAAGTAAGAACAGTTCACGTGACTGCAACATCAGTGACTAAAAGTGAATGAAGTTTATGATTATGAAAATATAAATAAATATCAAATTGAAGAACTTTCAGATTTGAAAGAGGCAATAGTAACATTTCTGTACTGCTTGAAATTAATACTCTCAATTTATCTACAGAGAAAAGAACCTAATTCTCAATAATTTAGGACAATACAAGTAAAATATTCTGAGTGGCAGTGGTATAAATCAAATGCTATATTTATAAAAGGAAAACAAGACATTATGCTGTTTGAAAGAAGACTTACCCAAGAGTCATGCTATAATGATTTCACTTATGAAGCTTTAGGACAAATGAAACTAATATATGGCAGGAAAAAAAAAAATGAGCACAGTGGTTGCATACAGTGGATTAGGGGCAGGAACTTAGTAGTTAGAGGGATGAACAGTCCTTCCAAGATAGGAGTAATGGTCTAGGTTCTACATAGTACTTGGTGTTAGGTAGGTTGCATGCACAATCCAGTTCTACTTTGTCAAAACCAGCATATGTTTATAAAATTTCTTCATTTTATTGTTTATAAAATAGGAGAGTGAAATTGTTAATGATACTATCAAGACTGCTGGGAGAAATATCAATAACCTCAGATATGCAGATGACACCACCCTTACGGCAGAAAGTCAAGAGGAACTAAAAAGCCCCTTGATGAAAGTGAAAGTGGAGAGTGAAAAAGTTGGCTTAAAGCTCAACATTCAGAAAACGAAGATCTTGGCATCTGGTCCCAGCACTTCATGGGAAATAGATGGGGAAACAGTGGAAACAGTGTCAGATTTTTATTTTTCTGAGTTCCAAAATCACTACAGATGGTGACTGCAGCCATGAAATTAAAAGATGCTTACTCCTTGGAAGGAAAGTTATGACCAACCTAGAGAGCATATTCAAAAGCAGAGACATTACCTTGCCAACAAAGGTCTGTCTAGTCAAGGCTATGGTTTTTCCAGTGGTCATGTATGGATGTGAGAGTTGGACTGTGAAGAAGGCTAAGCGCCGAAGAATTGATGCTTTTGAACTGTGGTGTTGGAGAAGACTCTTGAGAGTCCCTTGGACTGCAAGGACATCCAACCAGTCCATTCTGAAGGAGATCAACCCAGGGATTTCTTTGGAAGGAATGATGCTAAAGCTGAAAGTCCAGTACTCTGGCCACCTCATGTGAAGAGTTCACTCATTGGAAAAGACTCTGATCCTGGGAGGGATTGGGGGCAAGAGGAGAAGGGGACGACAGAGGGTGAGATGGCTGGATGGCATCACTGACTCTATGGACGTGAGTTTGAGTGAACTCCGGGAGCTGGTGATGGACAGGGAGGCCTGGCGTGCTGTGATTCATGGGGTCACAAAGAGACGGACACGACTGAGCGACTGATCTGATCTGATACATTATAAAAGACTCAGGAGGCAGAGGACTAACATCTGCAATTTTCTTTAAAATTCATCAAAAAAAGTTGGATGGTGTAGGGATAGAAGAATGGATAAAGGGAATTTCTGTGATATTAATAAAACAAGCATGGTGAAATGTTGAAGGGAGAATTGCAGTGTTTGGTGTATGGGCATCCATTGTAAAAATTTTCAAATTCTTCATTTGTTTGAAATAGCCACCAGAAAACATTGAGAAAATATGCTTTAAAATTTTTTAAAAACTCATCTGAAAAAGTTAAAGGGAGTTTTGATCCTGAGTTAATCTCATATTCTAATGTAACATTCAGAAAAGAGAAGTGGTCATTTTCCCTTGCTAGATATTTGCCCTCTCACCTCCCCTGTGACTGATCTCTGTACTGATTTAGAACATCAGTAGGAGAAGGGATGCGTATTTAATCCCTAGGATTTCTAGTAAGTTAGACAGCAGAACTTGTGCAACTTAAGAAAGCAATGTTATGTTGGATTTGGCAATTGTGAAAGGCAAAAGGGGAAAGATATTTCATACATTTGCTTGTAATGACTGAGCTTCTAAAGTGACTTCCTGCCATTTCTACAGTACTGGAAGTTAGACTCAAATATCAGAAGGCATCATGGTGTAATGGAAAAGTTGGTTTAAATTTTCTCATCACTTGAGAGGAAGACTTATTAAACTTTTAACCTGTTACCTAAGCTCTTCGATCATTAATTTATTCGTCTGTTAAGTGTGATTCTTAGAGTATGTAAGGTTCTTGACATATTGTAAGTATTCAATGTGTTATTTAATTTTCCATTCTATTACTATAAAGCAATAAAAACACACCAATGCCACACAATTTTAATTAACTAATGCTTACCACAATATTAATCATTTCAAAAATTTGCATGGACTTTTCCATCTAAGGATTTGAGACCTAAGATTTGACACTGTTGTTTTCTATTATTCCCAAGAGTGTGGTTGCTTTGAGCAAATATAATTTCACTTTCTGAAAATGTAAGTCCTTCTGAAAAATTATCAAAGCAGTACCTTGGGTGAAATGTGTCCAAGTGACAATTTCAGCCACTCCAACTTAACATCGTAATCTCAAAAATTACATTACGACTGTCATCAGAATCTATGCCATGTGTCTCTACTAACTTTCATAAAGGGAAAAGTCAAAACGCATGCACAGGCACACAGGGACCCATGGACACATGCCACCAAATACCAAGAAACAAGCAAATGCAATAAAATATACCGGAAAAAGATTTACTTTTGGAAGACATTTTCAATTTAGCTGGTGAAGTTTTTTTGTTTTGTTTTGTTTTGTTTTTTTCTGTTTACCAAAGCCAAATTAAAGCATGTTTTAACAGAGACGTAATTAAAAATTTATCAGCTTCCTTGTTCTTATTTTTGGCAAAAGACACTAAGGTGATAACCCACTCAGTCAAGCAGTAAGAAAGTGTTTATTTGTGTAGTGTGGAAGTAATATGATTCAGTCACAGCTAATGTGTCTAAAGTGCCCCCTGCTATGCGTCTTTTCCTTTGTCAACACAAGTCAAATCTCTCAGCGACGCATTTATCTCTTAGCTAAGTCATGCGCAATACGACCAGTCTAAATTGAAAAAGTTATTTTGTAGCTTTACTAACTAAGGAAAAGAAATAATTGAAAACAGGCAATGCACGTAAATATCAGCATTAAAATCATTTTTTCCTAGATTAAAGCAAATAAAACATAAGTGGAAGTTACTTGCCTTAATGGTGAAATATAGTCCTTCCAAACCATGGAATGGGGCACTCATGACTTTCAGCAGTGGGTAGACATATGTTTTAGGAAGGCTTTTTATATAACTTCCAGTTTTGCAGTATTTCAACATTCTCTTAAGTCTGTTAACACATGTATTAACTGTAATGCAATAACCTCAAAGAAGAAAAAATATTTTCATAATTATTCAGAGAATATGAAATGACCTTGACTTAAAAATAAAAATGGTAAAAATAAAACAAAAGTTTTAAATGTGTTTGTTCATTTACTTCTCATCCATCATTTGCTTCTCCACCACTGTTTTGTTTGTTTGTTTTGTTTTTTGGTCATGAAAAACTTATATCTGAATCAGTTTTCCTGTTACTTCATTATCCACCACTACCAATTTAACTTGTGGTTCTTTCAGCACAGCATGAGGTTGCTAGCACAGGAAACAGAAATTTTTCTAGTTGGTCACTAGAGCTTCTGTTCCTGCTTCTTGATTCCTGGAACTATAATTCTTGGGAGAAATAGCACCTAATGGTGGGTGTTGATTCAGATCATATCAAATATTTAGATAATATTGCCCAAGCCCTGCAATGTGTTCTCACTCAGCTGGCAGCTATGAATGACCCATCAAAAGACCATTTCACCATTCTATCAAACTTGGTGCTTTAGTATGGAGTGGAACATTGTAAGACTGGTGAATTCAATGAGCATGAGCTCATTAGGTGATGATAGGCATAGCTGGGGAAAGAGGTTGAGTGGTATTCACAAAACCAGTCATTCTACCCCATTAATTATTAACAAGTGCATTCATGCTAAGTTACATCAGTTATACCCGACTCTTTGTGAGTTGGGTTGTGAGTCATACCCAACTACAGCCATCCAGGCTCCTGTGTCAATGAGATTCTCCAGGCAAGAATACTGGAGTGGGTTGCCATTTCCTTCTCCAGGGCATCTTCCCAACCGAGGGATTGAACCCACATCTTTTATGTCTCCCGCATTTGCAGGCAGATTCTTTACCGCTGCACCACCTTGGAAGCCCTATTTATTTATTTATTTATCTATTTTTTTTTTCTTTGCTAATGTCACCCATTGGTGAACATTCATATGGGACACAAATATCTTTGCATTTTTTGCCTATTCAGAGAGGTTCGTCACACTTCTTCCCCAGATTTTGGAGTCACAAAGTTTCCAGCCGTATTTCATCCAAATTGCCAACCATCAGTCAAACCAGTGGCCACAGCCCACTCATTGTGGTATAAATCACACATCTGGCCATTTCTCCTTCCAATCAGTTGCACTGCTGTTAAGTTCTGTTTACTTCAAGAATTTTCCTTCATCATTGTCCTTCAAGGTTGTCCCAGAAAGTGGCTACTGTGCTAAAGCTATCCACTTTGGAGTGGCACCCGAATTTCATGCCAAACCATCTGTCTACCTGGTTCAAATCTTCTCTTGAGTGTGGAGAATTTCCAGTGCAGTCATAGGTGGAGGCTGAAAGAAATAGGACAGTAGAGCAGAAATATGGGTCATGAGCATGTGGGCCCCATCTTTACATAACTTCAGATGCCTTCAAGACTTGCTGGGACCCAATCATGTATATGCCACTTCTATCTGATGATGGAATATACCTGCCCCTGCCCAGTTTATGGCTTGGTGGGTCAGATAACAATCTCACATGGTGGCAGCTCAGATTGCACAGTAGCTTGTACTCCATGATTGAGTCTTCAGTCTTTACTAAAGCCTAGTAGATATACTGGAGAAGGCAATGGCACCCCACTCCAGTACTTTTGCCTGGAAAATCCCATGGATGGCAGAGCCTGGTAGGCTGCAGTCCATGGGGTCACTAAGAGTCAGACATGACTGAGTGACCTCACTTTCACTTTTCCCTTTCACGCATTGGAGAAGGAAATGGCGGCCCATTCCAGTGTTCTTGCCTAGAGAATCCCAGGGACGGGGGAGCCTGGTGGGCTTCCGTCTATGGGGTCACACAGAGTCGGACACAACTGAAGCGACTTAGCAGCAGCAGCAGCAGCAGCAGCAGCAGTAGATATACTGGAGCTATATATTAAAAGGAGAATAGGTATCCATAGACAAGGTCAGGACTTTGCTTCAAAATTAAAGAGTTTGCCCTGTGATTTACCTACAAGGGCTTTCCAAAGTCTCCACTCAGCATCTCTGTCTGCCATGGACACTTCACGTGCCTTAGGAGCTGCCGGATCATACAGCCAAAGCAGCAGGGTAGGTCATACAGAAACCTGAACCTATTGCAGAACCTTCTTTTATTCTGGGTTCCACCCCAAAACAGCTTTTCAAGTCACTCAGTAAATTGGTCAGAGTAATGCACCAAATGAAAAATATGTTGTCTCTCAAATCCACTGTGCCCCTTATTTTGATTATAAGAGGAATAGGTGTAACAACTTATGCTTCACCTTAGAAGAGACATCTTAGCATGACCCACACCAACACTTCCATCTCCAAACGTTCCTGAGGTAAAAGAACCCTGAATTACTGTTGAGTTTATTTCCTACCTTCTGGCACATATTTATCTTTCCAATAAGTTAGAGAAGTTGCTACTTCTTGCTCTCTACAGCCAATTAGCCTGTTATTAATGTAATGAATCAGTGAGATTTCTCATGGAAGGAAAGGCTATCAAGATTCCTGAAAACTAAATTATGACATAGCACTAGAGGGTTGATATCCCTCGAGATGGGACAGTTATTGTGTGTTGCTGGCCACTATTGATTAAAACCAAAATGTGTCTGTTGATCTTTATGGACAGAGAGAGAAAAAGATAGTCACTTATATCAATAGACTCATACTAAGTATCAGGGGATAAATTAATTTTCTCAAGCCATGAATCCATATCTGGTACAACACCAGCGATTACAGTCACCACTTTGATTCAGTTTTTAATAATCCACCATTATTTTCTGATATTCATCTGTATTCTGCACAGGTAAAACAAGCGGAGTGATTAAGGATGTAGGGAGAATATCCACCCCTAATCCTTAAGGTTCTTCATGGTGATGGGAATCTGGCAGTCCCACCAAGAATGCAGTATTCCTTTTGGTTTACTATTCCCCTAGTTAAAGAAATCTCTAGTGGTTTCCCATTAGCTTTTTCTACCATGATAATCTTCAATCTATAGGTCAAGAAACCAAAGTGAAGGTTCTGTCAGCTACTGAGATTCCAGAATTGTGCATTCTGGAATTTGGGGAATAACTAAAGGATGGTACAAGGACCCACTTTACCCACTGTGAGGTGGTGCTGGTTTAGTTGCTCAGTCGTGTCCAACTCTTCACAATCCCATGGACTGTAGCCCACTAGGCTCCTCTGTCCATGGCATTCTCCAGGCAAGAATATTGGACCAGGTTGCCATTTCCTTCTCCCACTGTGAGGCGACCCTGAGTTAAAACTTCACTAACCACTTACCCTCTATAAATCCCTACTCTGACTGGTGGGCCACAGGAATATTTTGCATCTCCTAGAATTAGTCTCAGTTCCTAGTCAGTATCCAGTAACCCCTAAAAGACACGGTTTATTTATTTATTTATTTTCATTTTACCCAAGGAACAGTTATCCTAGGTCCTTTTGGAGAAGCTGGGGAAAAAATTAACAGTATAGACTTCTTGTAGAGTACTGAGGTCACTCCTCAAGGGGTCCCAGCTTCTCTTTCATTCAGAGAGTTCTAGGTCTGTAAACTGGCTCAGGTTTGGGAATTGATTAAGGGACTGTGGCTCTCTGCTTTTTATGATTCAGACCAAGTTGTTTACTTGACTTAAAACTTTTCTGCTTATACAGATCAAATAAGGATTTAGTAGGCTACTCAGATCAAGTAAGAATATAGTATGCTTCCTATTTCACTTCAAGGAACACTGTGATCAATCAGCTAGCCAGCTCCAGTAAGTCCATACAAGTCAGACTATTCTGATTGCTACGTTTATTCTTCTGCCCAAGAAGAGCTTCTTGTGGTTGTTGAGTGCCACCACATGGACCTTGACATCCCAAGATTTTATTATTTCTGTTGCACTTAAATTTCCCAATTCAGTGACAGCGGTTCCTTTTGTACAATCTTTTATAACTAGAGAGAAGGGGGACCAAGGGGTCTTCAAGAATGCCAGTGGTCCCCTATCAAATTTATTTCTCTCAGTATCAGTGAAACAAGTGTCTTCTGGATCCTCTCAGTGTGACTGAGTAGAGGTCTTAAATGACAAATCTGCTGTAACATTCTAATCTGCTTAAGTCATTGAATCCTTTCCTCTACATTAAACCGGATGGGTCTGGTGTTACTGGAAGACTCACTGTGAGGCACTTTTTGGTCCATGTTCCAGCCAACAATCCAAACAATTAGAACCCTCTTAATTCCTGAGTTACAACATCAAATACAGACTCTCTTCCTAGTGATCCAAACTCAATAACTTTAATCGGATCCAACTTTATATTTCCTCCACCATCTTTCACACCCTCAATCTTCATCCCCACATAAGTTCTCTGAACTTCTGCTTGTATAACTTAGAAAGGTCAAGTAGTCCTTTGGGAGTGAAGCACAATTACTTCTGGGTCATATTTTCTTCCTTGTCTTTATGAGTCTCTTCGGACTAAATCCAGTTATGGATCTGGAAGCAGAGAAGGGTTTGTGGAGATGGGTTCTGAGGGCAATCATCATTGTCTTACATGACAACTGCTTCAGTGAAAACATTTGAGTCTCATCGGGTAATGTAAAGCCAGTCCCCTCAGAGGGGGAGCCACCCCCACTTGGGGGGACAGTCCTTTTCCACTGGAAAAGAAGATTCAGCTGAATTGAAGAGTTCATCAGAGCTTCACCAGAGTGTGAGGACACTCTGCCCGTCCCAATTTACAAGACACCATTCTTTCTTAATTAACCTCTTTACTTTAGAAGTAAGACTGGAAGTTCAATTCAAACAGTTTCAGAAATTGAGGCAGGACATAGGTGGGCTCCAGGCTAGACATTTAAAACTGGCCTCCTCTTCACATTTCCTGGAGTAAGAAAAAGACAGGCTTCAGCCTGGACATTCACTGCTGCTGCTGCTGCTGCTGCTGCTAAGTCGCTTCAGTAGTGTCCGACTCTGTGCGACCCCATAGACGGCAGCCCATCAGGCTCCCCTGTCCCTGGGATTCTCCAGGAAAGAACACTACAGTGGGTTGTCATTTCCTTCTCCAATGCATGAAAGTGAAAAGTGAAGTTGCTCAGTCATGTCCGACTCTTAGCGACCCCACGGACAGCAGCCCACCAGGCTCCTCTGTCCATGAGATTTTCCAGGCAAGAGTACTGGAGTGGGGTGCCATTGCCTTCTCTGGACATTCACTACCAGTGTCCTATTTATATTTCTTGAGACAAAAGACAAATGGATTCGGGGCTATGCCTTTATGACGAGACTCCTGTCTACATTTTGAGATATGCCCTTTGATATAAAAAATAACAACAGGAATAGGGTGGATAACTGGAACTTTGCAGGAATAGAGAGGGATTAAACCCTGTTAGAAGATCAAGAGGTCATACATTTCTCATCCTTGGGGCAAAGGAGACACTACACATACACAAAGGTCTTTACAGGGTCAAAAATAAAGGTGACTGTAGTGAGTCTTGCTATTTCCCTCCCAGATACCTTTGCCATGAAATCCTTCTTGACTGAGGGGTGCATGTACACCCAGGGGAAGGTGTTGAAACACATTTGATTGGGAGGGGGGCAATGCAAGATGATTGACCAAGAAGAAAAGACCTGGAAGACTGCCCCCTTACAAAGGTTTAAACTTTCCAAAGTCATGACCCGAGACTCGCTGTCTTTGTCCAAGTGTTTTTCTACATATACTCTGTTTTTCTAATAAATACTTCCACTTGCCTCTATACCTTCCATCTCTTTGTCTGATTTCTCCTTTCAAGGCAGACAAGTACTGGGGAGTTATATTCTAGCTCCTGGTCCCTGTGAACTAGCAGTTAAGAGTCCTGGTTTCCACCCAGGCAATCGGTTCAATTCTTAGTCAGGAAATTAAGGTCGCACTTCCAGCAAGTGCTTACTGCAAGCTACTGCATTCTGTTGTGTCTGTTCAGAATCAGATTCTGTATTTGATTTTTAGCAATCTCAGTCATGAGACTATAGCAGATAAGGGTCTACTTCAGGTCCCATGTAGGAAATTTCAGGACATCTGGCACCCCACTCTTGCCTGGAAAATCCCATGGATGGAGGAGCCTGGTAGGCTGCAGTCCCTGGGGTCGCTAGAGTCGAACACGAATGAGCGACTTCACTTTTACTTTTCACTTTCGTGCATTGGAGAAGGAAATGGCAACCCACTCCAGTGTTCTTGCCTGGAGAATCCCAGGGATGGGGAAGCCTGGTGGGCTGCCGGTCTATGGGATCGTACAGAGTCGGACATGACTGATGCGACTTAGCAGCAGCAGCATGCATGCTTGAGGGTCTTCTCTGGTATCTCAGTCAGTAGGGAGTCTGCCTGCAATGTGGGAGAGATGGGTTTGATCCCTGGGTTGGGAAGATCGCTGGAGAAGGAAATGGCAAGCCACTCCAGTCTTCTTACGTGGATAATTCCATGGAGAGAGGAGCCTGGTGGGCTATAGTCCATGGGGTCACAAGGAGTTGTATATGACAAAGTGACTAACACTTGTCAGCTGTCATGCATGCTTGAACTGCAAATTTAAATCATTAGTTCCTTTCCTTTCTCCAACTTGTCCAAGAACACTAGGAACACTTATTATAATCATTTGTTTTCAAAAAATGTTTGAAAGTACTGTATAGATTCAGCATCCTGATCCTTTAAGTGATTGATTGAGTATTGAATGAAGATGCTTTGGGATTCTTCCAAATAGTTAATGCTACAAGCCCTCAGTACTCTCTTTACTACTAGAAGCAGAGTCATAAGAGTCTCTAAATCTGATAACACTGAAGATATAATGCCACAAATTTCAGAACCAATTCAGAAAACTCATGCTTAAAATTCTGTTCTTTTACAACCACTTTTGGTACCAAAATCTTGTAGTCATCTAAATATGTCTAGCTCAGTCTTCCCTATCTTATATGACATTATTCCCTCCTATTTTCAGCCTTATTCTCTGGTCACTCTTCTATTTCATAGTCATTTTCCTACCTTTTGAATTTTTGAGCTTTCTAAAATTAGAAACTAAATACATCCTACTAAAGTATCAGATGACTCTATAAAAACACTACTTGTAACACATAAGCCCACATGCAACATGTTTTTTAGAACTACAAAATGTGATAAGACATATGGTATGATTGATAATACTCTAAGAGGTACATGCAAGAAAATTACATTAGAATTTAACTAGATTTTGTATTGCAAAGTGATGTAATCAATAAGAAAAATAAAAAAGAAGAAATTTAAAACATTTAAGTTATCATTTAAAAGCTGTTAAAGACTTTTATAAAGTGACTCTAACTTTAAAAACAAAGAATGTGAGAGCTGCAACATTAAATAATAAAATGTTGTCACCAGTCTTCTTCCTGCTTGTTTAAACTATCACATCTACTTAAATAATTGGGCAACTGGGTACATTTTATACTATTAATTCTGGAAGCTATGTGCACAAGTCACAGATCTAAAATTAAAGACCTCATGTCAACATTATGCAGTGTTATGTTCAGTATAATTAAAGCTGTAAAGAATAATTACACCATGGTCTGAGATAGGGTTGTGAATAAGATTATAAATGTATAATGAGGAAAAAGTACAACTATTCAGTAACACAAAAGTATTCAATATCAACTATTCAGCTCAAACCCCAATTAGAAGATTCTTTAGTGCTTTTGACTTCTTGCCTCATTAAATTAATTCTAGAAACTGAACACTAAATAGAAGGATCTGTGAATCTTTGCCAACAGAACATTCTGGCAAAACCTGCAAAGATTGGTATTGTTTCTGTTCATTTTTTTGATACTGAAATTAGTGTGCTGAGCAATACAGAGATAGCTTGACTAAAGACTAAAACTGACTTGGAATTAAGCCATTGCCTGTAATTTGCATTTTGTTTGGTGGCAACTTGCAGAAATTGTTCAGTGACTCATTTCATAAATATGTGGCTCTCTACTGCGCATTATACTTTTCTTCTATGGTACATTGACACTGTGAATTTGTTAGAACCAATGAATACCCTTACTTCTTTTGACCCCTACCAAGAGTATCTAATTGGATTTTTCCCTTTATTTCATTTTCATAATGTGTTAGGTATTCACTTCTCACTTGCTCAGCATGAACATCTCTGTGTTTCTAATCTTGCCTTTAAGAGACAATGGATCATTAGCTAATGACTGTAGTTGATGGTGGTACTCTCTCTAGAGCAATGGAAGGCAATGAGGCCAGTGACGAAAAACAGAAAATCAAAAACAATATACCTTTAATAATTACAGAGTGCAAACCACTAAACAGGATGAAGATACATAGGTCCAAGTGGCAAAATCCATGAAATAGCCTCGTTAACATTAATTGTCTAAGAAAAGCTGAGGTATTAAATAAGTAGGTCTAATCATCTTTAGAATTGAGGATTCCAAGGAAACTTTAAAAAGGCAAATTCATTTAAAAAAAAAATGTGACCTTCAAGCTATACTCATGTTTCAAGACAGATGAGGAAACAAAAAATGTACATGTTTTGCAATTTTTTAAAGATTAGAGTTCTTGAGCTTGCTATTTGGACAATTATACTTTGAAATAAGTAGAAAGAAAAACAGTTCAATTTAAAATTCCTCCAGAACATATAAACATAGAATTCAACAATGGGAGTGCATGAAAGAATCATGTGTCTGCTTTATGTGAAAGTGACAAGTCCTATTCTGGGAAATGAACCATCTTTGTTTTCTAAGCACCAAGGGTGCTTATTTATCTTATTGTTATTCAACCTTGTGAGATGTCTTTGTCACTTTCCTTTTGTTTTTTAAATTTACTTCCTTTACTTAAACAGTACTAGGAAGCAAATGTGCATGTGTAAGTCCTTTTGCAGAGTATAATTTTGAGATCTGATGGGTATAACTCTCCTGCAGTCTTGTTTTTTTTTTTTGTTTGTTTGTTTGTTTGTTAACTCTCATTTTGAATCCTCAGCCACTTCTCTTCATTTTAATTCTCAACTGTTCACATTCACACATATATTGCTTTCCATGTAGTAAGGTGTCTGCAACTTGGCACCAGTAGTGAGCTGGTATACACGATATGAGAATTGAAGAAAGCCCAGTGTGGCTTATCCACACTCATTACTGAGACTTATTTGTATGTCTTGTCATACTGTTAAAGATAGAATTTTATACCTAGAACACAATTTACATACCTACCCACTTGCTCTGAAAAGGACCCATGGTAGAAGCAAGGGGCAAAGGACTTAAAATATCAGACTGGGCAGGAAATCTAAATATAAAATTAAATTAAATTAAAAAATAAAGATAACGAATCAAATTTTGGTCATTTTATACATGAAGAAATAGGCATTTCTCTGAATTCTTAAGTATGGACATTGAAAATGAGAATTTGTTTTTTGAATGCAAGTGAATTTGTTCTAAACCACCAACATACACTATAATATAAAAGATAAATAGTGGATATACAGGTAGGTAGATAGAAAATAAATGATAGATGATGGATAGACAGACACCCAGTATATAAATATTAAGCTTGTTCAGTCTCAGTTTTGGGTACAGCAGAAATACAATCAATATTGAATACAAAACACAATATTGACTTAGTTTTTTTAAAGAGGAAGATAAGCCAAAATTGATGATTGACTCCTTCCCCCTTATCCACCTGACAGATTAAAAAAAGGAGGGTGGTTAAAAAGAGACAGGCTATTCTATAAGGGTTTTTTTTTTTTTTTTTTTTTGAAAAGGCAGTACTGTGAGGCCCTATCTTCCAATGGTACAAAGTGGGATTAGTGGAATGTTACTCAATGAAGAAAAAGGAGGACTTTGATACATCTCTGCTTCATTACAAAGACTTATTTGTGCCTCCCACTTGGGAAATCTAGAGACAGGAAACAAGAGAAGTGGAGTGGCTAGTAGATTAGGCAGGTACGTGGAGAAGACATGCTGCTACTGCAAATACCATGTACTCCTGCTGCTGCTGCTGCTAAGTCACATCAGTCGTGTCCGACTCTGTGCGACCCCATACACGGAAGCCCACCAGGCTCCTCTGTCCCTGGGATTCTCCAGGCAAGAACACTGGAGTGGGTTGCCATTTCCTTCTCCAATGCATGAAAGTGAAAAGTGAAAAGTGAAAAGTGAAAGTGAAGTCGCTCAGTCATGTCCAACTCTTAGCGACCCCATGGACTGTAGCCCACTAGGCTCCTCTGTCCATGGGATTTTCCAGGCAAGAGTACTGGAATGGGGTGCCATTGCCTTCTCCGACCATGTACTCCTACAGCATGTGAAAGTAAAATGAACAACTTCAGGAATAAGAACATGTAGCAGGGCCTGAAAGAACAAAGCTTGTTTATGGCAACATAAGGTGACAGCTTCCATGTTGCTCTAACTCCCCTCCCTCAACTACTTCAACCTAGCCACACCACAAATTTTAGTTAAGTGGATGAGGAGGTGGGAAATCTTGAGAAGAAGGAGAACTCCATCCTGTCCTTCCACAGAATCTAGCAAGTGACATATCCATCAAAGATCATGTAGATTTCATCTTCAGTTAAGTGAGTTTCATCACCATTAATAAGCAGATGCATGTAACATCTGAGTTGAAAATATGCTGTTTTTTTTTGTTTTGTTTGTTGTTTTTTTTTAGTGCAACTATATGACCTTTTATTGTGGGAGTAAGTAAGCCAAAAAGCAGGAGAATGCCTGAGTTTTCAAACAAAGAGCAAAGGAAGAAATTTATCACTGAACACAGTTTTAATAGACAACCTGAGAGAAAAATAAAGATGCTTTCTGATTGTATCCGTGAGTCCTGGTTTCTCAATGCTCTATTACAGTGTACAAACCATTTCTGCTTTCAATAACAAAAATGTAGAAATACATACTTTCAGAGGACATGAAATTTATGAGTTCGTTAGACTCATGCGTAGTGAAAGAACTACTGTTTTATTGCTCAAATCTTGTCTCTAACCCAGCCTTAACTCTCCAAATAGTGGACAACATATTTTAGTCAATTTAATGTGTTTTCTTACTCCAAATGGGCTTCCCTTGTAGCTCAGTCAGGAAAGAATTTGCCTGCAGTGCGGAAGACGCAAGTTCGATCCCTGGGTTGGGAAGATCCCCTGGAGAAGGAAATGGCAACTCACTCCAGTATCCTTGACTGGAAAATCTCATAGACAGAGGAGCCTGGTGGGCTGCAGTTCATGGGGTCGCAAAGAGTTGGGCACAACTGAGCGGCTAACACTTACTTAACACTGTAAATGAGTATTGTTTCAGGGAATTCAGGATATACAATTCAGTCTTTCAAAGGTGAATAGTCATTTCACAATCCTCTCTTCTTTTACTTCCTTAGTTCTTGAGTTGCTTTCAGTTTCTAGGATGAAGAGGAGAGTTTTGTTTTGTTTTGTTTTCTGGTTGGCTTTTGATGAAGTGCAGCTTACCTCCTTTCATCTATGTGCTGTTCATGCCCCTGTATCTTCTGCATCCACATGAACTAATTTCCCTCCAGTAATCAGCTCTGGACATTTGGTATTCTCTCTAGCACTGCAAGTCCCTTTCAGGACTGCACATCCATTGTTTCACTCCCTGCCAAGCTCCACCCCTCACTCTGAGAGACAGAAATCCTTTCAGCTCTTTCCCCTCCACACCATAAGAAGTGGGAATTTGCAAAGGTAGCTCTCTCCAGCCCCCCGCACAGCTGCCAGTGTTACCCCACGGTGGAAACCAAATGTTGGTTCCAGGATATAGATCAACAGACACCAATGTGGGTAATTGACATGGGAGTCTTCAGGATGGGAGAGGAAATTGAGATTCTGTGGAAAACATGATC
Organism: Bos indicus; assembly: GCF_029378745.1. Taxonomy (NCBI): domain Eukaryota; kingdom Metazoa; phylum Chordata; class Mammalia; order Artiodactyla; family Bovidae; genus Bos; species Bos indicus. The sequence goes on from NC_091771.1 coordinate 8,491,704, forward strand.
AGCTCTTTAATAAGGGTTCATGTGCCCAGGAGAAAGAAAGAAGGAAGATATGTACGACAAATCTCCCTGTAAACATGCTAAAGATAGACTTCTTGGCTAACATATTAATTTATTCATCAATGACCCTTTATTTATGTAATGCTGTTAGCAAGATGTGAGTGGTTTGTCTAGTTTTGCTTATGGCAACCAAATCTTAAATGTGAAGATTTATATGCATAGCTCCCTGGAAGAAGTCGTGTAACTATGTAACTATCTTAGTGTAAAATATGTTTCAGGAGTGAAATGTCTCCATTTTATGTACATAAATCAGCCATTTATATTACTTAGAATCATAGCATATTAATCTGGATGGAGCACATATGAATGTGGCAATAAAAGGCCTACTGAAAAGTGTTGACGGTCTCAAACCTCCAAACGTATCCTGTATATACTTGAAATGATCAGTAAAGGTTGGTCCTGGGTAAGATCTCTGATTACTGTGAATCCAACCTGACAAGTTGATTCTTTCTGTTATGTATAACTCAGTTTCACATCTCAAATGTAGAAGCTATTTCACAGATTGATCTCTGTGCAGGTATCAATGTTTTTAAAAGTTATTATAATGTTAATTTGGCTAAGATTTGATTATGCTGTGCTGTGCTTCACTGCTCAGTTGTGTCCAACTCTACACAAGCCCATGGATGTAGCCCACCAGGCTCCTCTGTCCGAGGCAATTCTCCAAGAAAGAATACTGGAGTGGTTTGCCATGCCCTCTTCTAGGGGATATTCCCAACCCAGAGATTGAACCCAGGTTAGTCAGACATTGCAGGCGGATTCTTTACCAGCTGAGCTACCAGGGAACCCCAAGATTAGATTATTTCAAGTGAATGAAGGGATTTATAAAATTTTGCAAAAAATTGCAAAGGAATGTGTTTTGCTGAGCATCAATTATAAAGCAATTGTGTACTCTAGAATTATTTCTCTGTGTGTTTTCCCCTCAGATTTTATTTCAAGAAGTGACGAGCGCTGAAAGTCAGTAGAGTAGTCAGTGGACATTGTTACCTTAAAAATTTAATAAAAAAGTCCCTAGCCAAAATGAGTTTATTTGAGAATAGCAGAAGAATTGTAATTTGGAACACACAAACTATGGCAAATCATAGGCAAATCTAAAGAGACCAAGGGAAGGTCAGATTTTACTGGGTTTTAAGAGGGAAGTGGGAAAGGCTGTGGCTTATCTGTTAGAGCTGCAAGCAGTAGGCAGCTTGTTGCTGGGTCAGAAGAAGGCAATCATCTTTCTTCCCACTGAGGTCAGTAAACTGTGGTTAGTGATACGTGCTTGAGGTCCCTTCCTTCTTGGCTTCCAGACTCCGTTTTGACATAGGTTTCCCTGTTCATTTTCACAACACATATCCATCATGTACCTGCAGTCACTGCTGCTGCTGCTGCTAAGTCGTGTCAGTCATGTCCAACTCTGTGCGACCCCATAGACGGCAGCCCAACAGGCTCCTCTGTCCATGGGATTTTCCAGCCAAGAGTACTGGAGTGGGTTGCCATTGCCTTCTCCAACCTGCAGTCACTAATTGTTAACATTTTTCCATGTCTGTTTTATCTCTCTGTATAGATATAAATACATATTTTGCTGATCCATTTAAAAATAAAAGCTACAGATTTTATGATGCTTTATCCATAAATATTTCAGCATGTATTTGCTAAGGCATTGATTTATACATCCACCCTATGATTATTATACTCAAGGGCATTGATATTTATACAATTATACTATAATACCTATTGAGGCTAGATCCCAATGTTCCCAATTTCCCAATAATATCTCTATAGCTGCTCTTAGTTTTTACTAGTGAATTTTTGATAATTTTCTCATTTGGAGGCAATATATATTCAGTTCAGACTTAAGTATAAAAAAGAAATGTATTGCCTCATATAACTGAGAAGATCTGGATTGATTTTAGGCAGAGTTTTAATGCTATTAATATTAGCATCAAGCCTCTCTCTCTCTCCCTCCCTCCATCTTCCCATTTTACTTTCTTCTCTATTATATCATTCTCATGTAGGATTTCTCTATGTTGTATGAATTGAGCTTACATCATTTACAGTCTGGAGTTCAAAGGAATATAATTTTTTTTTTAATCTAAAAATTCTAGCAACCATCTCCAAGATTTATTTTCACTGACCACATCTAATTTTTGGTCGTGGGCTACTCCTAAAATGAAAATGTTGTTCAAGTACGGGACACAGGTAAATCCTTAGAGTGTGGAGTTGACTCTGCCTAAAACATGGGGCAGACAAGGGAAGGAGTGGTGATACAAAAGGGAAAAACACACAGGTTGGTTTAAAAACAGTGGGAGGTATCAATAAAGACTTGAGAATGTAATGACGAATATAAATATTCCAAGCCTAGAAAGCTCCCACTGTGTGGCTGGGGAGATGAACACATAAACAAATGCATACAACATTGATACCAAATGCAATAGTAAAGGCGTAATTCACAGTAAGATCACGATACAACAATATTCATTAAGATGCTTTTTAATCCAGAGTATCTACCTTCATGTGTAAAATAAATAAAATACTCATTCCTGCCTTTCATTCAAACAAAATACGCTTATGCAATTATTTGCTTATTTTGGTTTGGGAATTGTTTTATAAATTAAGTAGCTGAAAAACTCCAGAGTAGGTGTCTCAGGGTTAAAGGGTAAAAAGTCCATTACTTCATTTCTACTTTTGAACACCCATTATTTCCAGTCATTCTACTAAGCATTGGGATAAAAGATGGTCCTTGCTTTCAAGAAGCTTAAAGTTCAGTAAGGCTGCAATAGAAAATCACCTTAGTTGTGATGCTTGTCTTTATTTATGGGTCCCAGAGCTTATTCTTCTCCTTGACTTCACCTATTTCTCATTTCCTGTCAATGCCCAGAATACTCTCGGTACCCATTTTGCTCTGATTTCTGTGTGATATGTATCTTCTTGGTTCCTGGCTGTCTACCTAAGTTCTAGCCCCATCACTTTCCTGACCCCAATTTTTCATGTATGTGCTCTGCTTCACTTCCTCAAACCCAGTAAGTTTTTGACTTAGTAGCATGAACACCATTGTGTGATAATGCCTGCAAAAGCTCAAAGCAGAAGTAGTGAAATAAATGTCTTATACTTCCATGAGCAATAACAAATCAAATTAACACTAATGTAACTAAATATTAATTATGACATCTGCTGGCTAACTAATTCTAAATGTAACTGTTTTCCTGCCCAAATCTTGCCTAACAAATGCAATATTTGAAAACTTCATTTTTAGAGTATTTATTATTAGAAGCAATATTATTTTGCACACTTTCACATATATGTCAATGTCCAACTCTATCAATTTCCTTGGAATAAATTATTAGAATAAAATAAAATGTGATAAAAGTGGGATAAAAGTCATAAAAATAGTAAAGATTCTTGCATAAATATTGACAAATTACTCTCCCCCAATTGGACTAACTTTCACTCCCACCAGTATCATGTGAAAATGCTTTTTTTTAATTTCCTAATTATTTATATCATCATTTATTTCACATCTTTGCAAAAATAAAATGCAAAAGATAGTCTAACTAGCTTAAAGTTATTTATTTGATTGCTAATGTCAATATTTATAAATATATTGATTATACATTCAAGTTTTTTCCTGTGTTAAATATGTGTTGTTACTTTCACCTAAAGTAGTTATTAGGATGTTAATGATGATCTCACGAATGTGTATCTATACTTATTAACATATATATACTAATCTATTTTCTACCATATTCATGGTAAATATTTATCCACTTTGTTGGCTGTTAAATATAGAATCTAGTTTAATGTTTTGGATTAAACATAAAATATGTGTCTTCTGATGGCTGGATTCACATCCAATTCGTCTTTATGTCTCAGTATGCCACTATAAGAAGCATACTGATATTTTTGCATCAAACAAGCATATGTGCACATGTATATGTAAACATTTCAGCAAGTGATGTGAATAATTTTGTTACACACTTACAAAAAGATGGTTTGACTCATCATAAATACAGCTAATGATATCAAGAATCCAATGTCTCAGGGTGATAAAGGTAAATTAACTCCCATTTTTAGCTATTGAAGGAGATCAGCCCTGGGATTTCTTTGGAAGGAATGATGTTAAAGCTGAAACTCCAGTACTTTGGCCACCTCATGCGAAGAGTTGACTCATTGGAAAAGACTCTGATTCTGGGAGGGATTGGGGGCAGGAGTAGAAGGAGATGACAGAGGATGAGATGGCTGGATGGCATCACTGACTTGATGGACGTGAGTCTGAGTGAACTCCAGGAGTTGGTGATGGACAAGGAGGCCTGGCGTGTTGCGATTCATGGGGTCGCGAGTCTGACACGACTGAGTGACTAAACTGAACTGAACTGAACTGAAGTAGCCTTATTTGTGTTTTGGCCAAAGTGAAGGACAAGATGTCAGTTTAATGGAGATACATCATTTCTAAAAGTTTCATCCTTATTAGAGTGTGAAGGTGTGATTGGGCTGATGTTTCTTTCTAAAGCTTTTCCAAATATCTTATCCAAATTGTGGCTTTAGTCATTAATACCTCTCTCACAATTGTCCATTAATAATGCTAAGTTTGACAGTGTTTCTGTTAGAGACATTCTGATACTAACCAGATAGATCATTAACCTGTGGTTGTTTTATTTTTTCCTATCAATTCAGTCATGAAGTACTATAAACAGTTGTCCAATAGTAAGAAGCATGAGGATTTGACAATTACCTTGTAATTCTAAGTACACGGTTTAGTGTTTTCCCTTGCATCTTTAGACCTGTGGGGTATCTACTGTGTATTTAAGGAGGTTGAGGTCACAAAGAGCTGGACACAACTGAGTACACAGGCAAGCAAGCAAAGTAAACAAAAGATATTTTTTTCCCCTAAAATTGAAGGAAATTCTCATTGGATTCCTGAATTAGTGTTGCTCCTTGACTTGTTAGCTTCTATTCATTTACTTTCATGGCAGGTAGACATCTTCATGTTTAATTTCCATGTCTAGTACTGCCCCTCACTGCTTGTTCTGAGTACTAAAGGGAAAAGGAGATCAAGTTTGAGGAAAAAATCCTGGTAGGCTCATACTTTCAGGTTCGCAGTTTACTGGATAAGAAGAAAAATGAGATAACCAATTCTTTCCTGGAGAAAACTAACAATGACAAGAGACACGCTAAGTTATGCAACTACCCAGGTTTCTGACATGAAACTGTGGACTGAGTGGGAAAGACAGGAAGACAGTATTTGTGCTGAATAGCTGAGCCCTGGGAATGTAAGAGCAATGAAGTGAGTAGCTTATCCGAAGTGTAGAGAATCTTCTTTTAAGCACATTAACTGGATGACTGAAAGCATCCGTCATGGCATAATAGATTATACTCTGGGCCAACTTGACATGTTATCCTTCCTGCATGTTATAGAAATGGAACATACCTATAGCCATAATCAACCATTTAAAAGTGAAAAAAAGAACCTTTTTCTTTTTTTTTAATACATGAACACAGTCTTTGGAGTAATGCCACGGAACAATTTCTCAAGCAGGGTTTGTAGAACACCCTTTGAAAATTCCATCCAGTAATAATTAATGTCTTTAGAAAACCAAATTTGCATCAAAGGAGACATTTGTTTGCTGTAACCTCTCCTCATGATACACACTTAGCTGTCACCATCTTTGTTGTCGTAGATTCTTTGAAGTGCCAATTCTTAACAGCCAGAAGCTTTCAGGCTGCAGAAATTTGCTATAGTTTCTTATCAACTGTGTTCCTTCTTATAATTCAAAGGACCTAGTCACACAGAGAGTTCATATAGTGTGCATGCTAAAAACTTTATTTAGCATGTTACTGGTTTCAGTTCAGTTCAGTTCAGTCACTCAGTCATGTTTGACTCTTTGTGACCCCATAGACTGAAGCACACCAGGCCTCCCTGTCCATCACCAACTCCCAGAGTTTACTCAAACTCATGTCCATTGAGCCAGTGATGTCATCCAACCATCTCATCCTCTGTCATCCCCTTCTCCCACCTTCAATCTTTCCCAGCATCTTCTCCTCCCATCTTCAATCATTCCTAGTATCATCATCTTTTCAAATGAGTCAGCTCTTCGAATCAGGTTGCCAAAGTATCGGAGTTTCAGCTTCAGCATCAGTCCTTCCAATGAACACTCAGGACTGATCTCATTTAGGATGGACTGGTAAGATCTCCTTGCAGTCCAAGGGACTCTTAAGAGTCTTCTCCAACACCACAGTTCAACAGCATCAGTTCTTCGATGCTCAGCTTTCTTATAATCCAACTCTTATAATCCAACATCCATACATGACTACTGGAATAATTAGAGCCTTGACTTGACAGACCTTTGTTAGAAAGTAATGTCTCTGCTTTTTAATATGCTGTCTAGAATGGTCATAACTTTTATTCCAAAGAGTGTCTTTTAACTTCATGGCTTCAGTCACCATCTGCAGTGAATTTGGAGCCCCAAAAAATAAAGTCTGTCACTGTTTCCGCTGTTTCCCCATCAATTTGCCATGAAGTAATGGGACCAGATGCCATAATCTTAGTTTTCTGACTGTTGAGCTTTAAGCCAACTTTTTCACTCCCCTCTTTCACTTCCATCAGCAGGCTCTTTAGTTCTTCTTCACTTTCTGCCATAAGGGTGATGTCATCTGCATATCTGAGGTTATTGATATTTCTCCTGGCATGCTTGATTCCAGCTTATGCTTCATCCAGCCCAGCATTTCTCATGATGTCCTCTGCAAAAAAGTTAAATAAGCAGGGTGACAATATACAGCCTTGACGTAGTCCTTTCCTTATTTGGTACCAGTCTGTTGTTCCATGTCCAGTTCTACTTGTTGCTTCTTGACCTGCATACAGATTTTTCAAGAGGCAGATCAGGTGGTCTGATATTCCCAACTCTTTCAGAATTTTCCACAATGTGTGGTGATTCATATAGTCAAAGGCTTTGGCATAGTCAATAAAGCAGAAATAGATGTTTTTCTGGAACTCTCTTGCTTTTTCAATGATTCAACAGATGTTGGCAATTTGATCTCTGCTTCCTCTGCCTTTTCTGAATCCAGCTTGAACATCTGGAAGTTCACTGTTCACGTACTGTTGAAGCCTGGCTTGGAGAATTTTGATCATTACTTTGCCAGCATTTAAGATGAGTGCAATTGTGCAGTAGTTTGAGCATTCTTTGGCATTGCCTTTCTTTGGGATTGGAATGAAAACTGACCTTTTCCAGTCTTGTGGCCACTGCTGCATTTTCCATATTGGCTGGCATATAGAGTGCACCACTTTCACAGCATCATCTTTTAGGATTTGAAGTAGCTCAACTGCAATTCCATCATCTCCACTAACTTTATTCGTAGTGATGCTTCCTAAGGCCCACTTGACTTCACATTCCAGGCTCAAGTCTGGCTCTAGATGAGTGATCACACCATTGTGATTATCTGGATCATGAAGACCTTTTTTGCATAGTTCTTCTGTGTGTTCTTGCCACCTCTTTTTAATATCTTCTATTTCTCTTAGGTCCATACCATTTCTGTCCTTTAGTGTGCCCATCTTTGCATGAAAGAGTCCCTTGGTATCCCTAATTTTTTTGGACATGTCTCTAGTCTTTCCCACTCTATTGTATTCCGCTATTTCTTTGCATTGATCACTAGGAAGGCTTACTGGTTTATTCTGTAACTAATGTCGAATAATGAAAAGGCTGCAAATTTTTTTATATAAATACACAGAGTGCACACAAAAAAACTGAAAGGTATATCAAGGAGAGACATTTCAAATAATCTTATCTTTGAAGAATAGTGAACACAAAGGGAACACACAGACAACACTATCAAGAGACAAGAAACTGAGATTAATTTTGATTTAGAGTGGAATTTAAAAATTGTAAAAATAGTATGCTTTTAAAAAACACAAAGTAGAACTCAAAATCATTTTTTCTCATTAAAATGCAATCAAGATTTAGGTAGCTTTTATTGGAATGTCACTCAGGATATGTCACCTCTAAAACTATATAAGATCACTAAATGGGTTTTTGCACAGATTTTTAGGTACATGTTAAAGTTAATTTCCAAACAGAGATTTTGGCTTCACAATACTGACAGGAAATGTGGCTTTCATAGTTTCCTGTAGGTTGTTCAAACTACAAACTGTTCCAGGAGTTACCATATGTGTTGGCATCTCTCTCTAATCCAGTTTTGAAGGACAAGCTAAATCTAATGTAGAACTTCTAAATATGTGAATATTGTGTCTTGTAAAAATATAACTGAAAAAATAAAATAAATAAGTTCAACAGACTTTACTGTAGACTCCAAAACCAGAGACAGAAAGGGAGATAAACAGAGTTTTCAAGTCTTATTTTCCTCGATTAATAACAGTGAAATTGTAGACACAGAAAGAGTTAGAAAAATCAGTAAATACAATTCAATAATACAGCAGCAGCAACCAATTTCAATTATGCTTTGTTTTCTTAAATAGATGCTGGACTGTTTTACCTGGGTGTTTGAGAGTGGTTGATATAAAGCTCACTTGTTCTATATCAACGATTATATATCCCTGTGTGGAAACCCTGACTCAAGGTACTTGATATAGTTTATGCTCTAACTGGACATGGAACCACGGACTGGTTCCAAATTGGGAAATGAGTACGTCAAGGCTGTATATTATCACCCTGCCTATTTAATGTATATGCAGAGTACATCATGCAAAATGCCAGGCTGGGTGAAGCACAAGCTGGAATCAAGATTTCCAAAAGAAATATCATTAACCTTAGATTTGCAGATGACACCACCCTTATGGCCAAAAGTGAAAAGGAACTAAAGAGCCACTTGCTGAAAGTAAAAAAGGAAAGTGCAAAAGCTAGCTTTAAACTCAACATTCAAAACATGAAGATCATGACATCCGGTCCCATCATTCATGGCAAATAGACGAGGAAACAAAGGAAACAGTGACAGACTTTATTTTCTTGGGCTCCAAAATCATTGCAGTTGATGACTGCAGCCATGAAATTAAGATGCTTGCTCTTTGGAAGAAAGGCTATGACCAATTTTGATAGCATTTTAAAAAGCAGAGACATTACTTGGCCAACAAATGTCTGTCTAGTCAAAGCTATGGCTTTTCCAGTAGTTATGTATGGATGTGAGAGTTGGACCATAAAGAAAGCTGAGTGCCGAAGAATTGATGCTTTTGAACTGTGGTGTTGGAGAAGACTCTTGAGAGTCCCTTGGACTTCTAGGAGATCAAACCAGTCCATCCTAAAGGAAATCAGTCCTGAATATTCATTGGAAGGACTGATGATGAAGCTGAAACTCCATTATTTTGGCCACCTGATGTGAAGAACAAATTCATGGGGAAAGACTCTGATGCTGGGAAAGATTGAAGGCAGGAAGAGAAGGGGACAACAGAGGATGAGGTGGCTAGATGGCATCACCGCTTCGACGGATATGAGCTTGAGCAAGCCCCTGGAGTCAGTGATGGTCAGGGAGGCCTGGTGTGCTGCAGTCCATGGTATGCTTAGTCGGACACGACTGAGCAACTGAACTGATGGAACTTAAAAATAACATTTTTCTAAAACTATTCTAAATTTGTAAGGAAATTCCAGAGTAACAAAGTTTAGTATCCGTATTGTATATCAACCATGGTCCATGTTAAATACAGAATGATATCTCCATGTGAATCAAAGAAACATTATCAGGCATTCAAACGTGGGTGAGATACTGACCAATGCTCTTTTGCATCCACTTCCCTGTGTTTCTTCTTTAATAAACAGTGCTACTGTGTTAATAATCAAAGGAAGCCAGATTACAAGGCAGACTAAGTCATTAATTAAGCAGAGAGGAGTGTAAAACACAGGGGAACCACCAAAACACTCTAATGGCTAATCAACTGTTAAATTTTCAATTTCTGTGTGAGCAAAAGTGCCATGCTTGCCCCTCCCTTTCTCCTCACTTCGTTTCTTTGACTTTGCATCAGTGCCCCTCCATATCCATGGCTAAGAAAATAATACAGCAAAGTCCAAAGTTTAAAATTGAATCGCTATAAAAGTTCTCCTTAAAAAATGCTTAAAATTCATATAGGGCACCGACATTAATGAAACAACAGCTTTACCAACTGAAGATGACAATCTTCATTGCTAATACGGTGTTCTCTATATCTTTATCAGCATCACCAATATACAACTCTTTCTTTTTCATTTTTAAGTTCAGTTCGGTCACTCAGTCATGTCCGACTCTCTGCAACCCCAGAGACTGCAGCAGGCCAGGCTTCATTTTTAGGAGATTTTTATAAAAGAATATGACCAATGTAAAAATTTGACTAACTGACTACAAGTTAAGAACATGGGCTTTGAAAACCATTGACCTATGTCTTCCTTTAAATGCAGGTTTTTAAAATTTAACAGTTTTGCATCTATGAAGTTCTTGTCCCCATATTCAAAAGAGAAAAATCCCTACTATCTGTAAGGTGAGTGCAGAGAAAAAGAGAGTGAGCCGGGCAGTCAGGAAAGAAAAGGGAATTTATTAGAGGGAAAAGAGAGGGTGACTGGCTCTTAAGGAGAATCAGCGTTCTCCCTTTCTGATGGAGTCTTTCTCGGACCCCACCAATGAAAAAGTCTCTGAAGGGATGGTCACGTAGCCGGAGGTCTGGAATCTGGTGGCCTTGCAGCTTTGAGAAGATAGGCGCCAGTGAGATAGCAGGATGGCTTGTGGTCAATTTGGTCAGTCCCACAGATCACTATGATTTATTCTTTGTTTGCGAGGTCGACATATCAATGAGATCCCTGCTGGGCCCTATCGCTACCAGTCCTGAATTCAAGTTTATATAAATGATATATTTAAGCACACTTTGCTGAACTGCACTATTTTCCACAGATACTGGATGCTTCCATGATAAGGAAGATTTACTTCCCCTCCTGGGTGATACCAGGCGATGACATAGGTTTGCTTTTGCCTGCAGAAGTGATGTGTATAACACATGGACACGAGTCTTGAGAAGCATCATGTGATTTCACATTACATCTCTTTTTTTTCTCTTCCACAGATTGAAAATACTTCAGACAGTAGTGTTCCATCGGCTGGATACCAGAGTGAAGGTGATGCAGAGCAGAATTACAGTCAACCTTCGGTGGACATGTGGCGTAAGCAAGAAATAAGTTTCTAATTTTGTAGAACAGTGAGAACTGGGGATATTGCACCAGAAGATGGCTATTCTGAAAGATACAAGCACACTTAGCAGAGTGCTTGTGCATGATAATCATGAGAACTTTGATTATTAACAATGAGGAGCTTCAATAATCAGAATATTTCATCTTCTGATAGTTCATGAGAAAGAGGTATCCTAAAACAAAGAAGTATTGTTCAGATTACAGAGACCTGTTAAGACAAACAAACAGAAAAATAGTGAATTCCAGGGTATGACTAAAGATACTTTGTTTGACCAAACTTTAGTCAGATCCCCTGAACCCTCTTGCTAATAAGACTCATATATATACTTCTTACAGAATCCAGTTTTAGCAAGAATCCTACTACATTAGCTTAAAGTCCCCACTCTATACATCTGATCACAGGCCCAATATCCACTAACCCCCAGATGATATCTGATCATTCTTGCCTGCTTTCAGCGAGAGTTCTGTTTGGTAACTTAAGCTGGAATCCTTCCAGACCTGATGTCTCCTCTTATTAATTTTCCATTCACCAATTACCCACATCTCCATGTTTGCCACTTGACTGCAAATCCCCAGATATTCTATTCAGAATAAGCCTGATATTTTGAATTTTGTTGTTTTGTTATCCAGCCTGCCCTGTCTGTCCTTCATTATCTCCTGGAGTTTGGTCAAATTCATGCCCATTGACTTGGTGATGCTATCTAACCGGCTTATCCTCTGCCAGCCCCTTCTCCTTTTGCATTCCATCAAATCAATTCAATTAAGAATTTAACCCAGTTTTATTCTGGAGTCTCTTTTCCCCCAAGGCAATATTTTTTTCCATAATAAAATCTATCTTAGCCTCTTTAACTTTTGCCTGGATCGTTTTTTTATTTAACGAGTATATGGTGAGTTCAGCACAGATTTATCCTAATACTAGATAGTACATTTTGTAGCTCAACAAGATTGACCATTTAATTTTGAATATATCACTCACTTCATTTTAGCATTAGAGAAACTGACAGCCTCTGAGCTGAAGAATTTTCCTAATATCACTGAGCTATTAAAGAAAAAAAAAATCTAGAATCCAGGTCAAATTATTCGTAGATGCACAACTGTTAGCACTGACCCACAACTAAAATATAACACTGTCCATATATTTGAGGGTAAAGGGGAGGAGGGGAATCAAATACTACACACTTGTGAATTATTTGTTGTTGTTTAGTTGCTAAGTCCTGTCAGACTCTGGAACCTGTGGACTATAGCTGGCCAGGCTCCTCTGTCCATGGGATTTCCAGGTAAGAATACTGGAGTAAGTTGCCATTTCCTACACCAGGGGATCTTCCAAACCCAGGGATCAAATCCATGTTTCCCACTTGGCAGATGGATTATTCACCACTGAGCCTCCTGGGAAGCCCACTTGTGAATTATTAACAAAAAGGTAAGTTTTTAGGTATCTATATTCTAAGGTAGGTGAGCAGGAAACACATTTTAAAAAGATAGCTTGTATGTAAGCATTTTGATACAAATGGCAAATTTTTCTCAAAATGGTTCATAAAATGTGACTTAATATGTTGCTAGATAACCATACATGTGGAGAAAAATTTCACTTTTTCTGAGAGGACAAAACCTCAGTGAAGTCTTATGGCCAGTGATAGATGCTAGGTCTCATCGAAAAGACATGACCAAGGTGAAGGTTTGAGGCACAGATGGGTCAAGCTTCTGAAGAATTATTTTCTCACTAAATAGTAAGAGAGAAATTGTGAAATATAATTGAATATAGATAAGTCATCTATTTAATGGGGTTGCAAAGATCAGATATGACTGAGAGACTGAACAACTGAACTGAGCTGAAAGCTTAGGAAAGAGCAAAGACTTACAAGTTCAAAATTCCATTTCAGGAGAATATTGGAAAGGTGAGAAGATGATACACAATCAATTTTATGGGCTTTATGTGTGAATTGCTGGCCTAGTTATAAACTGAGAATTCAGATGGTATGAGAATGAATAACTGCCTGGCAATAAAGAAACCAGATAATTTGCAGTGACAAACTTGAAGACTTGGGAAGCCTCAAGAAGAGTATTGGCTGATTCTATCCTGAGAATACTGTTTTGTCTGCCTGTAATCAATCTTTTATCCGAGGTATTTGTCAAAATGCCTGAGGACAGTTTATAAAGACAGGTGATGTGTCTGCTTATGCACGTCCTTGCTAATGAACTTTGTACATTTCACAGAATTCAGTCGATGACTAACTTTCGTTGTAACATATTCCCTGGTAGTGGGCTTATGGATTAGGAAATGTCAGAGGTAATGGTAGCTGCTATCAAAGGTAAACCTTCAAGTTCCAGTGTATAAACACAGCAGAGCTTTATTTGTAACCAAGAGCAAAGGATTCTCTACCCTTTTCAGTATTTGCCTTCTAAGATTTCCATGATCAAAGAAGAGGAGCTAGACTTAGATGTGATCAATCTGGTCCATATGTCATTGATCAAGCATCATTACAGAGCCCCATAAAGGATCAAGGAGAATAGAATATTGTTCTATGCCGGACAATACTATTAACCATAAAGGAAAGCAAAAGTCTTGGTGGAAAGATATCTCTCTGCATCGGTCCACTTCTTTGATCATCAGATAGCCTTGAGCCTTGTAGTTTCTTCTTGAAGCATCTATTTCATACTCCCTCTCTCTCAAGAGTAAAAATATACCACAGTCCACATGTAACCTTGGTCCACTTTACCAAGTATTTTGCCACTAAATAACATGGGGCAGTTTTTGGAAGTAGTAGTATCCCAATTCCATACAGCTAAGGCAACTATGGCTGATGACATAACTATTCCCTAAAATTTCAGTGATTTGCCACAGTAGTTTATATTTGCTCATATAACTATCAATTGGTTGTTGCAGTGGTCAGGGTAAGGAAATGCTCAATAGAGTCATTCAGAAAACATGCCATCTTCAATGTGTAGCTCTCAGTCATCCTGAATTTTAATATATTGCTAAGACTAAGAAGAGAGGGAATGAGCAATCATAGGTGGGTACAGGCTTTGAAGTACTACACTTCATTTTTTGTTCACAATTTCTTGTCCCAAATGCACTCACGTGGCCCTAGAAGATAATAGGAGACAGGAAATGTAGACACATTCCACCACGGAAAGGGAACAGAAATCTATGTTCTATAACCAGATGTTGAGCTTCCCAGGTGGCTCAGTGGTAAAGAATCTGCCTCCAATATAGGAGATGCAGGTTCCATCGTTGGGTTAGAAGATTCTCTGGAGAAGTAAATGGCAGCCCACTCCAATATCTTTGCCTAGGAAATCCCATGGGCAGAAGAACCTGGCAGGCTACAAGTCGATGGCATTGCAGAGTTGGATATAACTTAACGATTAAACAAGCCAGATATTCCAAACCCCTGCTTACCTCTTACTGCCAGAAGTTACTGATAATCAGGCAAAAATTACTTGATAATTTCTAACTGGTCAAATAAGATGAAACCAACGGTAAACTAAGCACTTTAGTGAATGCTGTGTGGTCTTGCTCTGTGGGCCTGACAAAGCAAGACACAGTTGCCTCAATGCTTTTTAAGTCATAGAGGAAAGGGACTATAAAAGAGGTAATGAGTCACACAGTATATAAATTTTTCAAGTACACTTATTACTAAATCTGAGTTCAGAATGAAATTTTATCATAAGACTTCATACAGAATGCTCCTAGAGTAAATAGGAACTTCACTGTAGTTTTTATAGTGTCCCTCAGTGTGAGCCTACTATAAAAAATTAACTTAAAAAGTTGAAAAATTCAGTAACAGAAATGTTGCCTGTTGATATTCTGGCTTTGTTCAGTGGAAAATTTTCAACCACCTAGTGTTGGAATGTAGACCTTTCAGGAGTTCCTCATCCATTTTAGCTTTTCTATTGAATGTTATTACAATTGAAGGGATCACCCTGAGAAAGAACCAAATTACAGATACTCTATCTACTTTTAATATCAGATACATATGGTTTAAAAGCCAGCTCGGTAGAGAGAGAAACACCCTTTACTTTTGAAGTTTGAGATTCTAAAGCAGACTCTATTTGAATAGAAAATCTTTCTACTTCTACATGAAGTTGAATCAAAGAAATACCACTGCTAATGGGACTATTTTCCAAAATTTGCTACTGTACTCTCCCCATGGAAGAATAGGTAAATGAGGGTGACCCAATAGTGCCTTCCAAGGTTCCTGACTATAAAATTATTAGGTTGAAAAAAATCTAAAAATACGTTGTTAAGGACCTGTATAACATTATTATCAATATTGATTTTTTACAGCTTTATTCCAATGATTTTTCTACTCCATTGAGTCCTGGAAATGAAAATATTTTAAAACTGCTAGAGTTTTGAAATATCCATGCACTGAGCCATAAGCCCCTTCACAGTCAAATATGTCAGCTTTTAATCTTGGTGAAACAATTAAAGGAATTTTTTGAGAAAACATAGTCCTATGTGACTAAAGGAGCTTGATTTTCTCTAAAGTGCTTTTCATTTTGTCAATCAAATATTAGAGAACATATTTCAACGTGATGTCATTTTCTATTTGGTGTCTGTCTATAAGTACATTGCAGAGTGAATGGTCAATTAGGTTATTGGTAGATGGTGAAAAAACAACCCCATATCATTGTTATATAAGATATTGCATATGTATTGTACTACATTAAATAGAAAAATGAGCTAATAAGCAAAATTGTGATAAACCACTGTGTAGAAAATAAGTGTAAAGCTCTGGAGACAAGCGGGAATGAATCTCTGATTTGCATTTGATCGATTGTTACTTGATTCATCCTGAAAGTCTCTGTCTTGATTCTGACTCTCCTGAGAGTTTAGGTGCAGTACAGTGAGATCATCAACACATGTATTAAGTTCTTAGAGGTTAGCTTATTAATGATTTTTGTCCATTGAGTTACAAGGCATAAAAGGTCAATAAGAACTGTCAATGGCTTTGAGAAATGATCAATAGCTGATAACTACTTTGAAATTCTGTGTAAACTGACATTAGAATGCTGGCCAAAAAATGTCCTTGCAAATTATCAAGAAAGGTCCAGGCATACTCTGTATGCTTATTAATTCATTTTGTTCATGTTCATAGAAATGTTATTGAGTCAATCTGAGGTAGGACCCATATAATCATCTTTTACTTAGACAACTAAATTAACCATGTATCTACCTGTTTCAACTCTAAAAATTTGTGCTGTTTTCTACTTTAAACTTATTTTTTAAAAATTTTTCATGCAGTTTTTAAAGATTGCACTCCATATGCAGTGGTTACAAAGTACTGACTATATTCCCCTTGTTGAACAAGGCATTCTTGTAGTCTCTCTTCTAACCAATAGTTCGTACCTCCCACTCCCCCATCATTATGTTGTCTCTCTTCTCCAAACTGGTAACTACTAGTTTGTTATCTCTATCTGTAAGTCTGTTTCATTTTTGTCATATTCACTAGTTTCTGGTATGTTTTAGATTCCCACATATAAGTGATACCATATTGCATTTGTCTTTCTCTGACTTATTTCACTTTAGCATAATGCCCTCCAAGACCATCCATGTTGTTGCAAATGACAAAATTTTGTTCTTTTTTAATAGCTGACAAGTATTTCATTGTTTATATATATACCATGTCATCTTTACCCATTCATCTTTGATGGACACTGAAGGTTGTTTTAATTATCTTGGTTATTATAAGTAATGCTGCCTTGAACTCTGAGGTGCATGCACTGCTTCAATTAGTGTTTTCATTTTCTTCACGTATATACCCAGGAGTGGAATTGCTGAATCATATTACAGTTCTATTTTTACTTATTTTAACTTTTATATTATTTTCCATAGTGAATGTACCAATATATATTCCAACCAGTGATTTATCTTTAGCTTTATTTATTTATTTTGTCTCAAGATTGTTTCAGCTATTTGGGGTCTCTTGTGTTCCGTAAAGGGCAAATTTTAAGATTATCTGTTCTAGTTCTATGAAAAATGTCATGAGTATTTGGAATTAAATCTGTAGATTGCTTTGGGTAGTATGGATGGTTTAGCAATATTAATTCTTCCAATCCACAAATGGAATATATTTTCATTTATTACCCTGCTGATTTAACTTACATGCAGACTACATCATGAGAAATGCTGGGCTGGAAGAAGCACAAGATGGAATCAAGATTGCTGGGAGAAATACCAAAAACCTCAGATATACAGATGACACCACCTTTATGGCAGAAAGTGAAGAGGAACTAAAGAGCCCCTTGATGAAAGTGAAAGAGGAGAGTGAAAAAGTTGGCTTAAAGTTCAACATTAAGAAAACGAAGATCATGGCATCCAGTCCCATCATTCATGGAAAATAGATGGGTAAACAGAGGATTCAGTGACAGACTTTATTTGGGGGGGCTCCAAAATCACTGCAGATGGTCATTGCATCCATGAAATTAAAAGATGCTTACTCCTTGGAAAGAAAGTTATGACCAACCTAGACAACATATTTAAAAGCAGAGACATTACTTTGCCAACAAAGGTCTGTCTAGTCAAGGCTATGGTTTTTCCAGTGGTCATGTATGGATATAAGAGTCAGACTGTAAAGAAAGCTGAGCATGGAAGAATTGATGCTTTTGAACTGTGGTATTGGAGAAGACTCTTGAGACTCCCTTGGACTACAAGGAGATCCAACCAGTCCATCCTAAAGGAGATCAGTTCTGGGTGTTCATTGGAAGGACTGATGTTGAAGCTGAAACTCTAATACTTTGGCCACCTGATGGGAAGAGCTAACTCATTAGAAGAGACCCTGATGTTGGGAAAGAGGGGCAGGAGGAGAAGGGGATGACAGAGGATGAGATGGTTGGATAGCCTCACAGACTCAATGGACATGAGCTTGAGCAAGCTTCAGGAGTTGGTGATGGACAGGGAGGCTTGGCCTGCTGTGGTTCATGGGGTTGCAAAGAGTTGGACACGACTGAGCAACTGAACTGAACTGAAATTTCATTTACTTTTATTGTCTTCAATTTCTTTCATCAATGTCTTATAGTTTTCAGAGTATAGTATTTTCACCACCATGGTTAAGTTTATTCCTAGGGATTTTATTCTTTTTGATGCAATTGTAAACAGGGTTGCTTTTTTTTGAATTTTTTTTTGATAGCTCACTATTAGTGGATAGACAAGCAACAGAGTCTTATATATTAATCTTATATCCTGAAAATTTACTGAATTAAGTTTTATTAGTTCTGATAGTTATGTGATATGTGTAGACTTCAGAGATTTTTATATCAAGTGTTGTTTCATTTGCAAATAATGATTTTTTGTTTTGTGCATTCCTCCATTTCAATTTGGATATTTCATTTCTTTTTCTTGTCTGATTTGTGTGACTAGGAGTTCCATTAGCATGTTAAATAGAAATGTTGAGAATAAGCATTGTTGTATTGTTCCTAATTTTACAGGAAAATTTTTAGCCTTCTACTATTGACTATGCTGTTAGCTCTGAGTTTATCTTAAGTGGCTTTTGGTATGTTGAAATATATTCTTTCTGTAACAACTTTGAGAGAGTTTTTATTATGAATGGATGTTGAATTTTTGTGAAATGTTTTTCTTGGGGGAGGTCTATTGAGATGATCATATAATTTTTATCCTTTCCTGTGTTAATGTGATGTATCACATGTTGATTTGTGATACTGAGATGTCTTTGCATCCCTGGAACTAATTCTAGTTGATTTAATGATGTTTTTCATATATTTTTTAATTCAGCTTGCCAATATTTTGTTGGGGATTTTTGTATCCATATTCATTAGATTTATTGGCCTGCAATTTTCTTTTTGGAATGTCTTTTTTTGGTTTTGGTATGAGAGTAATGATGGCCACATAAGATACATTTAGGCATGTTCTTTTTTTTAATATTTTGAAATACTTTGGGATGGATGAGAATTAGTTCTTCTTTATATGTTTAGTAGAATTCCCCTGTGAAATCATCAAGTCTTGGACTTTTCTTTGCTGGGAGTTTATTTGTTGCAATTTCTATTTCACTATTTATAATTGGTCAATTCAGTTTGTCTATTTCTTCCTGAATCAGCCATGGAAGGTTATATGTTTTTAGAAATTTTTCCAATTCTTCTAGGTTGTCCATATTGTTGGCATGTAATGGCTTGTAATATTCTCATGATTCGTATCTCTGTAATATTTGTTGTTATTTCTTCTCTTTTTTTTTTCTATTATTTGGACTGTTTTTATTATTGTGTTTTTTATTATTGAGTATTCTCTCTTTTTTTCCTCTTTAGCCTGGATAAAAGTTTATTAGTTTTGTTTATTTAAGAAAAAAAATGTTCTTAATTTTATTGATCTTTTCTATTTTTTTCCTTGTTTTTATTTATTTTCTCTTTGATTTTATTATAATATTTTCTTAATTTTACTAATTTTGGGCTTTGTTACTTTTTCACTTCCTTTACATGGTAGGTTTGGTTATTTGAGATTTTTTTCATTTGTTTCTTGAGGTAAACCTGTATTTCTATAAACTTCTCATTTAGAATTGTTTTCGTCTTATCCCACAAATTTTTTTTTATATTTATTTTTTTTTTAATTTTTAAAATTAAAAAAATTTCAGGTATACACATGCTCCCCATCCTGAACCCTCCTCCCTCCCCCCTCCCCATACCATCCCCCTGGGCCCACAAATTTTGGAAAGCTTTTGTTTCTATTTTCATTTGCTTTGTGCTATTTTCTGATTTCCATTTTGGTTTCTTCATTGAAGCATTGTTTTTTTAGTACCGTGCTTTTGGTTTTCACATGTTGGGTTTTCTCACTTTTTCTTTCTGTCATCGATTTCTAGTTTCATATTATTTCAGTCATAAAAAAAATGTATGATATTATTTTATCCCCTTAAATTGGTTGAGACTTCTTCTTGGCCTAGCATGTGATCTATCCTGTATGCACTTGAAAAAATGCATATACTGCTATGTTTGGGTGGAGTATCCTGTATGTATTCAGTAAGTCCAATTGGTCTAGATGCCTATGGAGAAGATTGAGCCTTGGAAAATGCCAATAGAAGAAAGATATTTAATAAGTAGCTTATTTTGATGTTTGGTAGAAACCAACACAATACTGTAAAGCAACTATCCTTCAGTTAAAAATAAAGTAAGCTATAAGTAAATAGGTTAATTATTTGTAGGAAGATTAGGTTGTCAATAAAAAATAAAATTAAACTGAAACACAGCCAGTCCATCCTAAAGGAGATAAGTCCTATGTGTTCATTGGAAGGACTAATGTTGAAACTGAAACTCCAATTCTTTGGCCATCTGATGCAAAGAGCTGACTCATTTGAAAAGACTCTGATGTTGGGAAAGATTGAAGGCAGGAGAAGCAGGGGACAACAGATGATGAGATGGTTGGATGGCACCAAAGACTCAATGGACGTGAGTTTGGGTAAACTCCAGGAGTTGGTGATGGACAGAGAGGCCTGGCATGCTGCAGTCCATGGAGTCACAAAGAGTTGGACATGACTGAGCAACTGAACTGAAACACATTAAAATCTCTCTCAAAATAACAAATAACAAGAAATGGAGCTTTAGTATCCGATTCTATTAAAATATAATGGATTCCACATAAATATTTGCTGATGATTTAAAGGATATAAATATATATATATATGTATGTATATGTATATATATGTGTGTGTGTGTAAGATTTATTTATATGTAATTTTAATTGCTAAAGTAATATATACACCTATTATAAAATATTTTGAAAGAGTTGGAAAAATATAAAAAATGAGTATTTCTATAATTCATAGTCATGTTATAACCACTTAGTGTTGATAGTTTGGTATGTATTATTTCACTCTTTTTTTGTGTACTTGGCTCTAATACCTATTGATATAATTATACAAACCACTATATATGATAATTAATATGTATTAAAAGACATATAATTTATTTATTTTGAATCACAATTTTCAATATATTACAAAAATTTACAAAATCCATAATGTCAAATATATGCTGATAAAAATAAAATTTAATGACTATGATAATGTGTCACACTGCATAACACACTATAATTTTAACAACTTTTTTCTTAAATTTTACTTATTTCTATTCTCTCCATATCAAGCAAGGGAAAAATGTGCTCAACAAAATATTTTTAAGAATATTAATTAAATTTGTAATAAATTTCCTGAATATTTGTATGGCTATATGATTAGAATGAATACTCAGAAATGGTACCAGTGTATAAAAATATATAAGCAGGATAAGAAATTTCAATATGGGCTTTCTCCAATACAACATATTTCCACAATAGTGTGAATATTAAGTACTATATTACACTATTTTTGTACTCCTACTCAAGAGCATAAATATTGCCTATATATAGCAATCATCATGAATAAATATTAGAAAAAAACCCTTGCTGCTCCAATAACATATATTATTTATTAAACTCTGGAGTTGCTCAGTCATGTTAATACTCATAGACAGAAGTGTCTAAATATAAAAAGTACACTATTGTTGCAATTTCTGGAAGAAAAATAACTTTGTTATATTGTATTATAAAAAATAATGATATCACTGGGAAGAAAGTGCTTAGAAACTAAAGTGTTCAAAATTCTCTTTTTCTCAACCTCTTTTTATCCATTTGCTCTTTTTACATCAGAGTTTTTGATAATAGGAAATTTCTTAGAAAGATAAGTTTGTATTGTAAAACAGCATTGTACCTATTCCATAACTGACTTTCTAAATAAGGATTATCCTCTTACTAACAAAACTGAGATGGACCACTTATCTACATTTTTTCTTATTCAAATATCACTTTGGAAATATTAAATAATGAAAATGTCTCAGTGATCTACATTTCAGGAATATTAAGTCATGAAAATATCTCAGTGATCTAATTAGCATTTCTTTAATTGCTGAAGTCCAGGTATTTTTCATTTTTAGCTTTGTTCATTGTTATTATGCTTTTGTAAGTCATTTACTCTATTTATAAAAATCACCTATTTTTCCGGTTTAGTTGTTGCTTTTTTTTTTAATAAATCACATTATCTACACCTGTTACTTAGGAGACAAAATAAGGAAAAGTTGGTAACTAATTGTGTGTTACTGGAAAATAAGGACACACCCAATAAAAGCATTATAGGCAAAAACACAATTTTACATGATATGCATTTAACTCTTTGGTATAACTTGTTAGATAATAAATACATACTCTTTTAGCAATGTTAAGTAACAACCATGTTTATATGTATATATATATTTGTTTTATCAAATTTTTAAATTATTAAAAATGAATACTATAGCAATTCTAGTGTCATTAAATATACTACCAATCTTTTCCATTAGCTCTGTATTATAGGTTCCATTAAGACCATGTTCCTTTTTGCATTTGTGTTTTCTTCACAAAAAAAAAAATCTTTTTTCAATGCAGTCACTCCATTCCAATGGCTCCATAACATCGATGATCACAGCTATTGTTTCTCATTAATCGCATGTTCATATTAGGACACAGTAACATAAATACAATTACAAACTCATTAGCTGTTAGCTCATGCATACTCTTCCCCATTTTTCATTACAAGTCCATTTATAATTACTATCACTCTTGGGTCTCCACAATATATTTTCAATAAATCATAGTTGAAAATTTTTTCATTGAAGTAAGTGTCTCGAGTATAACTGTCAATACATGGAAAAAATATTTCCAGCTAATAGCAAATGCAAAACTGAACTACAGTATGAAACTTACTAGTTGTAATGTGCTTGGAAAGATAATTCAGAGTATACATATATATTGTGTGGGTAAAATGAAACAGAAACAAGGTTTGATAGAATATTACTAAAGGTGAAAAACACAAATTAGATAATTACTGGTTCATAATAAAATAAAGATATATCCTAAGAAACGCATATATGTTTCACAGTCATAAAGAGATTTATAATTGTATGCTAGCTAGAAGTATGGTCATATTAAGCTGCAAAATTGCATCCTTTTCATGTTGTATTAGAGAAGGCAATGGCACCCCACTCCAGTACTCTTGCCTGGAAAATCCCAATATATATGGATGGAGGACCCTGGCAGGCTGCAGTCCATGGGGTCACTAAGAGTCAGACACGACTGAGTGATTTCACTTTAATTTTTCACTATCATGCATTGGAGAAGGAAATGGCAACCCACTCCAGTGTTCTTGCCTGGAGAATCCCAGGGACGGGGGAGCCTGGTGGGCTGCCATCTATGGGGTCGCACAGAGTCAGACACGACTGAAGCGACTTAGCAGCAGCAGCAGCAGCAGCAGCATGTTGTATTTATATTTAGATAACAAGAACTTAAATCCTGAGGAGAAATTGAGATGAAAATGAGTTCTAAGAGTATGTGATAGAAGGAGAAAAACCAATCTACTTTCAAGGTGAGATCTTAAGCAGATCAAGGGTTATATCACATAATATGTAGAAATTCGGCAGAACTGTTCTGACCCAGTGCCCACCAGTTCCTCAACAGAATCCAGTTGAATTCTAAGTTTGAAAATGTCACTCAATAGCACTGGGACAATCTGAAGCCAGTAGGTTAGTTTAATTAAGGCATAGAAATGATGAAACAGACTAGACAAAATGAAGTTCACAAAATCACATTCTGAAAAAGAAAAAAACATACACAAAACTGGGTTTCATAGGCATATAGTGCAGCTGAAGCCCTCTTTTGGAGCACTGTTCATCTCCAGCCTAAACTCAGTAATTCACTCAGCCTCATCTTCATTTCTATTTGCTCAGCTCTGCACATCTTCCTGCCTTACCAGACAGCCATCACTGTTTGACTCCTGCACATGCTTCTCTTGCTTGACTGGGATTTTTTGGGCACTGCTCATGACATTATTCTGAGAAGAAATACATTTTATTGAGGATAACTGATAGACATCAAAATACACATATTTAAAAGCATATATAGTTTGAAAGAAAAAGCTTTTTTCTGTCTCCTTTATAACTCCCTTCCCCGTGCCACCTAACATTCTCTCCACCTCATCCTAAGGCAACCACTTAGATGCTTTCTGTCTCTGTGGGTTAGTTGGCATTTTCATATATTTACATAAATGGGATTGTATATTACCAATATTTTTGTTTATTTCCCTTAAGTTCAGTTCAGTCACTCAATAGGGTCCGACTCTTTGTGACCCCATGGACTGCAGCACCCCAGGCTTCCCTGTCCATCACAAACTCCCGGAGCTTGCTCAAACTCATGTCCATCCAGTCAGTGATGCCATCCAACCATCTCATCCTCTATCATCCCCTTCTCCTGCCTTCAATCCTTCCCAGCATCAGGGTCTTTTCAAATGAGTCAGTTCTTTGCAATAGGTGGCCAAAGTATTGGAGTTTCAGCTCCAACATCAATCCTTCCAGTGAGTATTCAGGACTGATTTCCTTTAGGATGGACTGGTTGGATCTCCTTGCAGTCCAAGGGACTCTCAAGAGTTTTCTCCAACACCACAGTTCAAAAGCATCAATTCTTCAATGCTCAGCTTTCTTTATAGTCCAACTCTCACCTGTTTGCCCATTTCTGTTTCCCTCTAACCTGTGTGCTTGCGTGCTAAGTCATTTCAGTCATGTCCATTGAATCCACGTCTCTTACATCTCCTGCACAGGTGCCACCTGGGAAGCCCCCTCTAACCTTAAAAAAAACCTATTTATAGGGATGAGATCACTAAGCAATTGAGACTGATTCTTGACTTATGCTCTCCTGAATGCACATCATGCCTTGTCTAAACTATTTATTCATTTTCCTAGATAAAAAAAGAAGAATTAGCAGTTAAAAAATGACTAGCTGGCGACCCCAATAGGTCTTTAGCAATCCTGCAGGAAGATCTCTTGGTCAAGATAACATGTGAAGAGTCAGCCAGTCTGCACACAATAGAGAAGGATGCAGAACTCAACCTGCTGCCTGGATGATTCAAGGAGAATCTTCCCCCAATTTTTCTCTTAAAAAACTGACATGGCTGAGAAGAATCTTTGGAGTTGGTCTCTGAATATGAGGGCATCTTCTCCACACATTGCTGGTTTTTCTGACTAAAATGTTATAATTTTCTACCAACGCTAGCCTTTCAAATTATTGGCTTATGAGCTGTGAGTATCCAAACTTGGGTTCAGTAACAGTATTCCATTGTATAGGGCAAAACAGTTTGTTTATATGTTTACCTATTAGCAAACATTTTCCATTTCTTCCTCATCTATTTGCCATGAAGTGATGGGACCAGATGCCATGATCTTAGTTTTCTGAATGTTGAGTTTAAGCCAATTTTTTCACTCTCCTCTTTCACTTTCATCAAGAGGCTCTTTCGTTCTTCTTCACTTTCTGCCATAAGGTGGTGTCATCTGCATATTCCAACAACGAAGATATGGAAATAATATGAGTCCATTAGCAGATGAATAAAGACAATGTGATAAATATATATATATAGATAGATAGATGATAGATGGAATGCTATTTAACCATGAAGAAAAAGGAAAATCTAAGATTTTTAACAACGTGAATAGAACTAGAGGGCATTATGCTAAGTGAAATAAATCAGATAAAGAAAAAATACTGTATGGTACCACTAAAAATAATAAATAAATAAGTAAATTTAACTCATAGAAACAGAGGAAATGAAGTTTCTATGAACCTTCATACACATGTCTATACGTATGGACCAAGGGAATATAGAAGGATAACATGGAGTGTGTATATATGTAGATATTTTAATAAAGTAAATAAATTTTAATAAAACTAATAAAATGTATGTAGACATCTTAAGAAACTGTCAAAGGGTATTTTAAGCAGTTATATTATATACTTAGGGCTTCCTGGTTGGTGCTGGTGATAAAGAATCCACCTGCCAATGCAGGAAATGCAGGAGACCTGGGTTCAATCCCTGGATCGGGAAGATTTCCTGGAAGAGGGCATGGCCACCCACCCTAGTATTCATTCCTGGAGAATCCAACAGACAGAGGAGCCTGATGGATTATGGTCCATACGGTTACAAAGAGTTGGACATGACTGAAGTAACTTAAACTCAGGCACATCATGTGCTTGGTCTTCCCTGGTGGCTCAGAGGAAAGAATCCACCTGCTAATGCAGGAGATGCAAGAGACGTGGGTTCAATCTCAGAGTCTGGAAGATTCCCTGGAAGAGGAAATGGCAACCCACTCCAGTACTCTTGCCAGGACAGAGGAGCCTGGTCTGCCTCAGTCCATGGGGTTGTAAGAGTTAGATACCACTTAGTCAGACACTACCACCATCATATACTTATGTCAGCAGTTTATAAGAGATCTAGTTTCTCCATGTCCTTTCCAACATATTGTATGGTTACTATTTTTAATTTCAGTCATTCTAATAGCTGTGTGTTAGAATTTTAGTGTGTATTATTTAATGTACTCACAGTCACTGGTGATGATGAATACTATTTTATGTGCTTCCTAGACATCTCTGTATCTTTTTGGTGAAATATCTTTTCAAATTTTTTTTTAATATTTTTACTTGAGTTTTCAATTTTTTTACTGAGTTTTGAGAGAATTTAAACACTCTGGATGAAATTTTCTATCAAATGTAAGAGTTTCAAATATTTCTTGCCAATCTGTGGTTTGTTTTATCATTCTCTTAATAGTGTCTTTCATGAGCAAAAGTGTTTAATTTTGTTGAGGCTCAATTTATCAATTTGTACTTTTAAGGATCTTATTTTTGGTTTGTGTTTAAGAAATCTTCACATATTTTAAGTCAAAAGATTTTGTTTTTCTCTGTCTTATTTTAGAAGATTAAAATTTATATTTTACATTTTGATCTGTGATATATTTTGGTCTGTGATACATTTGAGTCTTTTTTTTTAACTTGGAAGGCATTTACATTTATTTTTACATTCCCACATCATCAGTCATAGAAATAATGGCTTGTATCTCCAACAGGAAGCATAACACCATCAAGTGACTACAATATGCAATGGAGAACTCAATCTTTGGTCACAGTGTTAAGAGCTCTGGGATTTGGTTCCATCAGCCCTCTCTGAAATGACCTAGAGTCTTTTTTTTTTTTTTAATATAGCATACAGTGTGGGTTAAAGTTTAATTTTCATGTAAAAATATCCAACTGATCCCGAATCATTTGTAGAAAATTGCATTCATATCCCACACATTGCCTTTGCAACTTTGCAAAAATCTGTTGTCCTTATATATGTAGGTCTATTTCTGTGGTTGTTTCAATGACCTATTTATTTGACACCAAAGCCATGTTGTCTTTATTACTGCCCCTTTAGAATAATTAATAAAACCAGGCAATTACCTAAATGTGCTATATTACAACATCAACTAAAAGTCAAAATATCATCAAAGTATTATCAGCTTAAAAATTCCAAATGTGTGGATGAGATTTCAGTTAAGGAATCTAAAAAACAAATTGGTTACTTTCAAAATACAGAGGTGAAGCAGGCTTAACATAGCAGTTGTAGACTTTCTGTTACAAAAAAAGAGCATGATTAGCATCTCTCAGACATTTTAAAATCCAGAAGAGAATTCCAGTATGTTTCAGGGTCTAGAAATAATCTCCTGTAGCTCTGTGTCCACCTCCTGAACCCACATACACTCTATGTCTGTGATTCTGGTCTCTAAGGAGTTCATTTTTTTCTGAAAAGTAGTACATGGACTTTCCTGGTGGCTCAGTGGCAAAGAATGTCCTGCCAATGCAGGAGACCGGTTGGATCTCTGAGTCGGAAAGATCCGCTGCAGAAGGAAATGGCAACCCACTCCAGTATTCTTGCGTGTAAAATCTCATGGACAGAGGCACCTGGAAGACTATAGCCCATGGGTTGCAAAAGAGTCAGACATGACTTAGCAATTAAACAACAAAGGATATGTTTACAAATGGATAGTTTTATCAACTTGTTTCCTGTAGAACTTGTGAAGTCTAAGTGATGACCATATTGGTTAATGAACTTCAACTGCGTCTGAGTTGAATCTGGCAAGCACTGACTGGAGAAAAACGGAACTGAAGGTGTTAGTTGCTCAGTCGTGTCCTCCTCTTTGTGACCCCACCAACTGTAGCCCATCAGTTTCCTCCATCCATGAGCCAATTTTTGTTGTCTTTTAAGAGATCTGGTTTACCAGTGTACCAGCAGATATATTAAAATATGCCTAAGCAGTTTATCTAACTGCAGCCACAGCAAACCTAATTAGATCACATCAGTGAGATAAAAATCAATATTATAGGACATTTCACAAACTGGTGGCCAATTTATGTGGCCATTATATGAAGACAAATTCATGAAGCAGGCAGTGGTCTTTGAGGTCACTTTCTTTTGATTGTTGACCCAGAAATACAGAATTGTGTGCTGGTATTCTGGTAACAGGTGGTGCTAGTATTAAAAAATGTACCCGCCAATGCATGACACTCTAGAGATGCAAGTTAGTTCCCTGGGTTGGGAAGATGCCCTGGAGTAGGAAATGGCAACCAGATCCAGTATTGTTATCTGGAAAATTTTGTGGACAAAGGATCCTGAAGGTCTAAAGTCTATGGGGTTGCAAAGAATCAGACATGACTGAGTACACACACATACACATACACATTTTGGTAGCAAGTCCAAGATTATTTATAACATACCATCTGTCAGGTAATTTAATATGTAAAATACAGTATGTGTTTATTCCTTGGATTTTGTATCGTTATTTCATGTTTCTTTGGATAATGGAAACATGCTTTTTAAACTCCATTGCTCCCATATAAATTAGTTAAAATATGCTGTATCATGTCAGAATTGCTCGTTAATTAAATCAATCACTTCTTCAGTTGCTGACAGATTAATAAAGTGTCCTAGGAGCATGGAAGAAAATTTAAGGCATAAATGATAAAAGAACTTCTACAAGGAATCAATATCATTGATGAGAAAACAATGAATAAGCATGAAATAATTCAAGGAACATATAAAACATAAAGTATAATATCTAGAAAGTGAAAGAAATAAAGATCCTGACACAAATCTAAGAGTTCAGAAGGTGTAGTGTTAAATGTAACTAACCATCACTGTTGAAAAAGACTGATCATTTTGAACTGGAAGTTGTTTGGCTACTATATCTTAGTGACTGCCCTCAAAATTTTTATAAATTTCCAAAATAATACCAACTTTTGAATAGTATGTTATGCATGTGAAACATATTAACTAGAATTCCACATACAAGTCTTTTTGAGAAATGTTATCCTTTTTTCCAATAGGAGAAAGTGTTTCAGAAGTTCTTTTTAAATTTTATTTTACTAACTATAGGTCAAGAAGCAACAGTTAGAACTGGACATGGAACAACAGACTGGCTCCAAATAGGGAAAGGAGTACATTAAGGCTGTATATCGTCACCCTGCTTACTCAACTTATTTGCAGAGTACATCATAAGAAACACTGGGTTGGATGAAGCACAGGCAGGAATCAAGATTTCCAGGAGAAATATCAATAATCTCAGATAAACAGATGACACCACCCTTATGGCAGAAAGTGAAAAACTAAAGAGCCTCTTGATGAAAGTGAAAGAGGAGAGTGAAAAAGTTGGCTTAAAATTCAACATCCAGAAAACTAAGATCATGGCATCTGGTCCCATCACTTCACGGGAAACACATGGGGAAACAGTGGAAACAGTGACAGACTTTATTTTGGGGGGCTCCAAAATCACTACAGATGGTGACTGCAACCATAAAATTAAAAGATGCTTACTCCTTGGAAGAAAAGTTATGACCAACCTAGATGGTATATTTTTTAAATTATTTTATTTTATTTTATTTTTTAACTTTACAATATTGTATCGGTTTTGCCATATACCAACATGAATCTGCCACAGGTATACACATGTTCCCCATCCTGAACCGTCCTCACTCCTCCCTCCCCTTACCATCCCTTTGGGTCGTCCCAGTGCACCAGCCCCAAGCATCCAGTATCGTGCATGGAACCTGGACTGGCTACTCGTTTCATATATGATATTATATTAAAAAGCAAAGACTTTACTTTGCCAACCGAAGTCCGCCTTGTCAAGGCCATGGTTTTTCTAGTAGTCATGTATGGATGTGCGAGTTGGACTATGAAGAAAGCTGAACTGATACTTTTGAACTGTGGGGTTGGAAAAGACTCTCGAGAGTCCCTTGGACTGCAAGGAGATCCAACCAGTCCATCCTAAGGGAAATCAGTTCCAAATATTCATTGGAAGGACTGATGTTGAAGCTGAAACGCCAATACTTTGGCCACCTGATGAGAAGAACTGACTCATTTGAAAAGACCCTGATGCTGGGAAAGATTGAAGGCAGGAGGAAAAGGGGACGGCAGAGGATGAGATGGCTGGATGTCATCACTGACAATGAGCATGAGTTTGAGTAAACTCCAGGAGCGGTGATGGACAGGGAGGCCTGGCGTGCTGCAGTCCACTGGGTCACAAAGAGTTGAACACAACTGAGCGACTGAACTGAACCGAACTGAATAGCTGATTTACAATGTTGTGCAGAAGTCCTTTTATCGTTAAGATATTCATTTTCTATTTCTCCAGCTGTTATTTTCCCATTCTGCGAATATTTTTATATTACATGGCTGTTGCAGATTTTCTTAGCATTCAGCACTTTTTCCTTTGCTTATTTTCACAATAAACAAGAAGCTGGAAATGCCACTCATTTATCTAGGTTTACTTATAATTAGGAATTGTTGTGTGACAAAATTCTCACCAGTATCTCCATGGAAGTATATGTTAGGCTTGAGAAGATATTTGCTTCCTTATAAATGATAGAGTGCTGATTTTTCCTTTTCCTTCTGCCCTGAAAATGAGTATGATTCTAGATCTTTAGAAGTCATATGTTGACCAGTTGCAAAAGAACAAAAGGCCAAAGATTTAAGAATAGTAGAGGAGAAAATTAGGAATAATAGAAATTACTTAGGTCCTTGATGGTGATATTGATCAGCTGAAGAATCATGAGATTACTTATCAAGAATCCTTAAGTCCCTCTATGGCTTAAGGCTCTATTGTCAAATTTCTCTGTTCCTCCAACTCTTTTTCCTTTAATGAAGTACAGTTGATTTACAATGTTTCGGGTGTACAGAAAAGTGATTCAGATGTATAGATATAGATATAGGTGGGCTCCCATGTGACACTAATGGTAAAGAAGGCACCTGCCAACACATGGCACATAAGAGATGTGGATTCAATTCCTGGATCAGGAAGATCCCGTGGAGGAGGGCATGGCAACCCACTCCAATATTCTTGCCTAGAGAATCTCATGGACAAAGAAGGTTGGTGAGATATGGTCCATAGGATTGCAGAGAGTTGGAGATGACTGAAGCAACTTAGCATGTACAGATATATATTTTTTTAAATTCTTTTCCTTTATAGATTATTACAATATATTGAATATAGTTCCCTCTGCTACATATTAGGTGTTGTTGTTTCTCTATTTTATATATAGTAGTGTGTATGTGTTAATGCCAAATTCCTAATTTGTCCTCCATCCCTCTTCCTCTTTGGTAACCAGAAGTTGGTTTTCTATGCCTGTGAGTCTATTGTGTAAATAAGTTCATTTGTATCTGTTCTCTTTTTGTTTATTTATTTTTTTAGATTCCACATAGAAGTGATATCATATGATATCTCTCTTTCTCTGTCTGACTTTCTTTACTTAACATGGGAATTTTTGTTTCTCCATGTTTCTGCAAATGACATTCTTTCATTCTTTTATATGGCTGAGTAGTATTCTATTGTGTATATATACCACATCTTCTCTATTGATTCATCCATTTGTGGACATTGAGGTTACTTCCATGTCTTGGCTATTGTAAACAGTGCTGCTATGAACATTGTAATGCATGTATCTCCTCAAATTAGAGTTTTTATCTTTCCTAGATATTTGCCTAAGAATGGAATTGCTGGATTGTATTGTAATTCCATTTTTAGTTTTTTAGGGAAACTTCAAACTGTTCCCTGGAGAGTACTAATTTACATTCGTATCAACAGTCTAGTAAGGTATTCTTTTCTTCACACCCTTTTTAGCATTTATCATTTGCAGGTATTTTTAAGATGGCCATTCTGACTGGTATGAGGTGACATTTCATTGTAGTTTTGATTTGGATTGTTCCAATATTTAGTGATGTCGAGCATTTTTCATGTGCTTTCCAGCTATTTGAATATCTCCTTTGGAGAGATATTTCTTTAGGTTTTCTGTCCATTTTTGCCCTGGAAAAGAAAATGGCAACCCACACCAGTATTCTTGCCTGAAGTATTCCATGGACACTGGAGCCTGGCAGGTCTCAGTCCAAGAGCTGGACATGACTGAGCTGGCACCCCACTCCAGGACTCTTCCCTGGAAAATCCCATGGGCGGAGGAGCCTGATAGGCTGCAGTCCATGGGGTTGCTAAGAGTTGGACACGACTGAGCGACTTCACTTTCATGCATTAGAGAAAGAAATGGCAACCCACTCCAGTATTCTTGCCTGGAGAATCCCAGGGATGGGGGAGCCTGGTGGGCTGCCGTCTATGGGGTCACATAGAGTCGGACACGACTGACGCGACTTAGCAGCAGCAGCAGCGCTATAACATTTCTAAGAAAACAATAATTATAAATGTTTATTGTTTGAAAAATAAAGGATGCTAAATACAAGTCTAAGAAAACAGCATTATTATCCCAGTTTCTCCTTTCCTCAACCCTCTACATTCTTCACCTTCCTTCAAGGCCAAACTTTGGAAAAGAGTAGTTTAATGCACTCTCTACTTTCCTACCTTCACTCCTCTACTCGTTTCAGTCTGACTTCTGTCTCTATACTCTCTCAAAATTTGTTATTAGTATCATTCTATGTATTTTATTATATTTATTACTTTTGTACATAAGCATAATCTGATATATATGTGTGTGCATATATATATTTATGTATATGTACATATCCTGGAGAAGGAAATGGCAACCTACTCCAGTATTCTTTCTTGGGAAATTCCATGGACAGAGAAGCTTGAAGGGCTATAGTCCATGGGATAGCAAGAGTTGGACACGACTCAGCAACTGAACGGAGAAGGCAATAGCACCCCACTCCAATACTCTTGCCTGGAAAATCCCATGGATGGAGGAGCCTGGTAGGCTGCAGTCCATGCGGTTGCTAGGAGTTGGACATGACTGAGCGACTTCATTTTTACTTTTCACTTTCATTCATTGGAGAAGGAAATGACAACCCACTCCAGTGTTCTTGCCTGGAGAATCCCAGGGACAGGGGAACCTGGTGGGCTGCCGTCTATGGGGTCACACAGAGTTGGACACGACTGAAGCAACTTAGCAGCAGCAGCAACTGAGCATGAACATGAGCATACACACACACACACACACACACACACATATATACATATATATAATTCAACTACAAGCTTTACTTTTGAATTTTTAACCAATGTATTTTCAGTGCTACTGAAAGCATGGGAGAAAAATATCCACTTATGTAGTAAATAATCATTGAATAACTACAATAAATGTGTGTGTGTGTGTGTTAGTCGCTCATTTGTGTTTGACTGTTTGAGCCCATCAAGCTCCTCTGTCCATGGGATTTCTCAGGCAAGAATATTGGAGTGGGTTGCCATTTCCTTCTCCAGGAGATATTCCTGACCTAGGGATTGAACCTGGGTCTTCTGCATTACAGGAAGGTTCTTTACCATCTGAGCCATCAGGCACAGTCAGAGGCATTGGTTATATGATAGAGAACATGATAAATTACATACTTTCACTATTTTTATGCTCTGATTTTATGAACTTACCTCCAGTGAACATTAACATAAGGCCTTTGTGTTAATTATATTTCAATAAAGCTGGGGAAAAAATAAGGTTTCTGTGAAAAGGTGAAATTTAAATTGAGTTCTAAATTATAAAACGTTGTCAACCAAACAAACTTCTGGGGGAAAACTATTCAAGACAGACAATAAAAAATACAAAGACTCTAATTTATTTTTTCAAGATATAAACAGAAGTTCATATGGCAGTGAATCATAACATAGTAGAAAGCAGTTTATAGATAATATTGTGAAATTAAACAGAGAACAACTTTCGCAGAGGTTACTGAAGAGTTATAAGCAAGTATTTGCAGGGATTGGAAGGAAAGAAGAACGAGGAAGGAAGGAAGAGAGGGAAAAGATGAGGAATTTACTGGCGGTGCTCTGATGATATTACCTGCTGATTGAGAATATGGCTAAAAGAGAGTGAAGGGTCTCCTGCTGCGGCCTTGCATAGAGTGATTTCAAGGCATTGTGCAAGTTCATTGAACCTGCTTCTTCGCGTTAACTGACATCTGACCAACTGGAAATTTCTAAAGCTTGGCAGTCACTTCCAATATCCTCATATGATCCTGGAGCTTCATTTGAGTAACTTAATGTTTCAGCTAAATGAATTCTCCATGAATATTCTTTTGACATGGCGATTATCTCCTCATTTCTCATTGTGAAGAGGTCAATGTCAGACAGGTCTAAAAGGAGGGATGCTGAGGCTCTGCGTGTGAAAGAAGCCATGCGGGAGGCCCCATCATGTCCAGAAGCAAAGCCTGCAGGAATGCATGCAGGCCATGAACACGAGACTAGGTGGACTCACAGAGTCCATCTCTTTGCCAGGAGCCCCACAACCTCCTCCACATCATGTCATTTCAGCCTAAATAAACAAATATATCCTGTAATAGAGATTTTTGATAAACTGCGCTCTCCTATTCCCCAACATGCTGGTTACTACTTACTCTCTTGTTCAAGTTATTATCTCATTAAACACTAGTAATTTGAGACCCAATTTTCATTCTAGCTACTCACATATGAGTCATTAATTTGCAAAGAGGCAATTTGTTTGCTAATTCTTCAAAATACACATGTAGGCATATATATGTTTTGCATTCTGGACTATATATGTTTCATTTTAAATACTCTGCTGGTGAAAATTAAGGATTTTTAAAGTAGATTTATGTATATATATATATATATATATATATGAATTTGGATAAGCGTTTGTATAAATATTGACTATTTAACAAAGATACTGTATATTCTATAATTTTTCTTTTCTAATATTTTTTATTCTCATCTTTATGGTTTTTCATTTTCTTTTGGAATATATTTATATGTGTACATACTTTAGTGCATTTGTACTCATAATGTAATTATTTTATTATAATAATAGCTTGCATTTATTTGGTATCAACTCTGTATCAAGCAATGGTTCAGCACAGGTTACAAGGCTAATCTCACTTAATCCTCAAAACAGCTCTATGAGCTTGTTGTTATCAAACCAACCATTAAATATGTGAGGAAACTATGATAAAAAGACATTGGATAATTTTCTCAAAACTTAGAGGTAATAAATATTAAGACTAGAATCTTCTTAGACTGGCCTGTGACCCCAAGCTCTCTGATCCCAGGTTCACCCATCAATTTGGGAGAATTTGGCATTTGTGCTAAAGAATCTTATTTCCAACTCTATTTTTAAAAATATTCTGACATTAGTTAAATGGTAAAGAAAAATTTCATTTGGAACCATGTTGATAGATGTGAAAAATATGATCATACTCAACTCCAAACACAACAATAACAAGTGATGATCTATAGCCAAGGAATAGGTTGGTGGTTGGGGAGGAGGTGAGGGTTGGATGGAAAATTTTTAAGAGAATACATCAGAGATAGTGAGGATTCATGCTAAATTGATCTAGCAGGATTCAGCTTTGGGTGGACAGATGTGATCAGATAGCATGAAGGGGATGAAGAATTTGATCAGATATTAAAATTGATCAGATATCAAGGGTATAATATTTCTTTCTAAACAGACCTAGCAGGACTATTGCTATAACTGGGCTATGCAGGCCTGGTAAGGATAGGGACCGAGGTCAAGGCTTCCTAAAGAGAATGGCTTAGCGGAAACTGACTAAGATTTGGTCAAATAGAGTGTCTTGTCAATTTACCACAAAAAAAAAAAAAAAAACTTTTAAAAATGGAGAAGACCTGAGAAATGGCCTGAGTCAATCTGTGCTCTTTATAGAGGAAAGTGCTAAATATTTATGTACATTTGCTTATTCAATATCACCTGAATGATGGTAAACAAGACCATGACATAGCCCTATGCCCCTGCCTTTCTTAACATTATTATTTCTTCTTGTTGCTTATTTCAATAAAAGCCCTCTTATTATTAATAAGATGTTATTTTAATAAGGGCTCCCCTGGTGGCTCAGATGGCAGAGAATCCACCTGCAATGTGGGGGACCTGGGTTTGATACCTGGGTTAGGAAGATCTCCCGGAGGAGGGCATGGCAACCCACTCCAGGATTCTTGCCTGGACAGTCCCCATGGACAGAGGACCCTGGCAGGGTACAGTCCATGGGATTGTAAAGAGTCAGACATGACTGAGAGACTAAGCATAGCACATTGATTATTTTACATATTATTCTAATATATTAGACATTGGATACTCTTTAAATGTAGAGTGACACAAACTATTATAGCTAATATTGGCTTTAGAATTAGCGATGAAAATTAACATTAATTGCTTTAGATTGCTCTTCTCTCATCCATTTCAGTTCAGTTCAGTTGCTCAGTCCTGTCTGATTCTGTGACCCCCACAGGTTGCAGCATGCCAGTCTTCCCTGTCCATCACCAACTCCCAGAGCTTGTTCAAACTCATGTTCACCAAGTTGATGATATCATTCAACCATTTTATCCTCTGTTGTCCCGTTCTCCTCCTGACTTCAATCTTTCCAGCATCAGGGTCTTTTCAAATGAGTCAGTTCTTCACATCAGGTGACCCAAGTATTGGTGTTTCAGCTTTAGCATCAATCCTCACAATGAATATTCAGGACTGATTTCCTTTAGAATTGACTAGTTTGATCTCCTTACAGTCCAAGGGACTTTCAAGAGTCTTCTCTAACACCACACAAAAGCATCAATTCTTCGGCACTCAGCTTTCTTTATAGTCCAACTCTCACATCCATACATGACTACTGGAAAAACCATAGCTTTGACTAGACAGGCTTTTGTCAGCAAAGTAACGTCTCTGCTTTTTAATATGCTCTCTAGGTTGGTCATAGCTTTCTTCCAAGAAGCAAGTGTCTTTTAATTTCAAGGCTTTAATCACCATTTGCAGTGACTTTGGAGCCCAAGATCCATTTATCATTGGTTAAGAAATATTTGGAGGTTTGCTAACAAATAGGATGTTTATTGTTTTAATTGGTGTTAACTGGATAGTTATGCAGGATCTTTAAATGTCGAATGGGAGCGTATGGAAATAGATTGGAATTTCAGGCTCTGTGCTAAAGGTCTTCTGCGGAGCTGTAAATGAAAAAGTGTGTGTGAACATTGTTTTAGCACCTGTTTTATTGCCTGCACTTATGTAATTAGTGTATTTAAAGACAGTCCTATTGGTTACACCATATGGTTTGTAATCATTAGTATAATAATAGATGTACCATTTAAAACGGAGCTCAACAACAGACTGCTATTGTTCCATTATGTTAGAATAATAGGAGGTTTTCAGAGAGTTGACTGAATCCCAATTTTGAATCTCTAACACATTTAGGTTCCCTAGCATAAGAAATTTTAGGTGATAAAAAAGCTAATTTGCTAGTGTTATTTGATTTAGATATTAGTAAATATTTTTATGCTTCCTTTGACTTGTCTGACCCTAAAATAATGATATTTTAAATAAACTATTGTTAATAATGACAGTGAATCTCATTAACATTTTCAAATGTGAAGGTGTGCTGTGTTGTGGTTTACTAAAACTGGATTTTCATTGTGAACATTTAATTAGCTTTTTATTCAAACTAATTTCAGTTGTTATTAAAATAAGAAACATTTTTTTCTGATATAAAAAGTTTAGCAGGAAATAAAAGTGACACAGGTTCTTATAAACTGTAGAAAAATACCTTTAAAAACCTCGAAAACATCCTTTATGTTTACAGTCGACTCCTAAGTGAAAACACCTAGAAGTTAATCGGTGATTCTATCTTCTCACTTAGTACAAGCTACAAGAGGTGACAAGCAAAACAAGAATCCCATTGGAGATAAGACTACAAGCAAAATTAGACAGTGTTTTCCAGTGCTGTTAACCAAAACTTACATACGCCTGTAACACATTTTAGACATATGCATGTAAAAACCTATATTTATGACTGTATATGATATACATATCTTTAAGTATAAATTTAAATTTGAATGCCTACTATCTCCATACAAAAAAAAAAAAGAAAACCTAATCCATGTGTTGAATTTCAAATTTCAATGAAGTTAAAAATATATATATCCTCAAAAATGGAAGCTTAAATATTTTGTTTTTCTCCAACATATAAAATAGTGTTTTATTTTTATAATTTCTAAATCAAATATACCAACTTAAGAGTTCTCTGACTTTTTTGCATGAGAAACTGAATTAGTAAACAAAACAAAATACAATATTTTATTGTCTGATGGGGCAAGAAAGGTTTTGTAATTCAAAAATACCCCATCAAAAGAGCTCTATGACCTTAGTGCAGCTACTTCTTGCCTGCCACTCCCCACCACCTGTGCTGCTTTTTGTTTTCTTTATCGTTTCATGTTTGTGGAGGCCATTGTTGTCACATTATACATGCCAATCAGGCCAGCTTGATTTATTACCCATGATGCAGCGGTCCGTTGCTCTTAGGCGTTGCCTGCGCCCCTGCATTTGCTGTTGGTGTTGGGATGCTTGCCTTTCTGTGTACCCTTGTCATTTGTCCTTAGTGACACTGGGCTTTATCACTGAGGATATATGTATATATGTTTATACCATTAACTCATTTATGGAGACATACAGTGCAAGGCTTAGTCTGTAAGATGTTATTATTAACCTACCCTTGTTCCTTTACATATTCATTATGATTGCAATTTTAACATCGATATATTTTATTTAGTTGAAATGTCCACATTTGCTTAAATCGTTCCTCAATTAGTGGGGCGTTACACTACTTCTCAGACAGAATGTCCTCCTGGTTCTTAGAAGAAGCTACTTTATTAAGCCAACAAGTACTCGAGTATGACCTTGGCGTTTGTTTTAGACAATGCTTAATCACTAATGGGGTTAGTCACACATGCCACTCAATAATTTATCTGCTTAGGCTGACACTTCTAGTTACTCCAGTTGTTCCCTTTCCACTAGTTTCTCATTTCTTACTCGAACAAGATAAGGTGACACTGAGCTTTACCACTATTGGCTTATTTATGGAGGCATATAGCAGAAGGCTTCTTCAGTCTCACAAATCATACGTATTTACATCCGCGGAAGTACACAGAAAATTCCTGGCAACCATAGATGCTTTAAAATGCAGTGCTCCTATATAGATATGCATAGTGAATTGCTGTGGAAATTAAGGGACACAGTTGAAACAAAATTAAAGAAGGGAATTGTGGGTAATGAAACTGAATTAGGAGCTCTCATAAGGCATAAAGGAAACTATGGATGTGCTTTATATAATAGATGGCTCTTATTTTAGCTCACTCTCCAGAAGTTGT
Organism: Bos indicus; assembly: GCF_029378745.1. Classification (NCBI taxonomy): domain Eukaryota; kingdom Metazoa; phylum Chordata; class Mammalia; order Artiodactyla; family Bovidae; genus Bos; species Bos indicus. The sequence continues at coordinate 8,531,339 of NC_091771.1, forward strand.
GTGAAGCTTATGGAATATTAACATCTTATGAACCAAACCCATTTGTTGAAAAGATTATTTTTCTCAATAGAATTGTCTTGTACTTTTCTCAAAAATCATTTGATTCTGTAGGTACTTGCATATATCCAGATTCTTCTGCTGTACTGTTCCTTTGTCCTACATATCTGTTGACCTATTTGTTTATACTTATAAAAATTTCATACTGTATTGATTATTATAGCTGCATAGTAATTTTTTTTAATCAGGAAGTATGAGTCTTCTAATTTTGTTGTTCTTGCTCAAGATTATGTTGGCTATTCTATTACCTTTGTTATACTTTATAACTCTTAGAATATGCATGTCAAAATTTTATGCTTTGCAAAATTTGTCAGCATATAGTTGAGCCTTGCCTGTTTATCCAATATACTATTACATTGTAATTGGAATATTTAGTTCATTGGTTTATAATTCTTCATTAAGGTCTCTTGTCATCTGTATTTCTGTGGTATCAGTTTTAATATGTCCTTTTTTCATTTCTAACTTGAGTGTTCTCTTTTTCTTAGCTCAGTTAAAGACTTGTCAATGTTGTTTATTCTTTCAAAAATCAACTCATTTTTACTGACCTTTCTACTGTGTTTTTATTCTCTATTCCATTTATTATTGGTTATCATTTGTCAATCCTACACTTACTCTTTTCCCCAAATACTTCTGTTAACCTGAACTAATTAAAAGTCCTGAAATATTTTATTTTTTAAGCCCTTGGTCTTTCCTTTACCATATCTTCATACTGATCACCTTTTCTTTGTCTCATTAATAAAAAAAAACAAAGCATTTACACCTTCCTATAATCTAGCTTTCATAAAGCTAAACAAAAACTTATGTCCATGTCTTATTGGTGGTACTTAATTACATATATATGTACTTATCTTCAAAGCAGACTGGAAAACATAAACAAAATTCCAGTCCTGCCCCAAACACAATTAATTTTCTTTTAATAAAAAGGAGACTCAGTAATGTAGAAATAAGAAACTAGCACTGTTTTCATAATTTACTCTCTTGGCTACGTAAATACTGATAAATATGTAGCTATCTATATAAACAGACAATTGTCTTCCTTAAGAAAAAAAAAAAACAAAAAACAACAACAACAAAAAAATTACTGTATGCAGGTTAAATTCTATCATCTCTGAGCCTACTAAGGATCTATCCATTGGTCTTTATGTGGCTATATGTGGTACAAAAACCTGTAAAATAAATGCTAACCTGCACTTGACATAATGGAAAATAAAGATAATAGCCGTAGTTAAATACTCATATAGAAAGGAAAAAACAGAAAACAAAGCTGTCCCTACAAATTAAGTTACTGAGCAGGGGTAGTAGAGATTCTGTGTACCAGAGTATTATAGGTACATAGTATTATAGGTGGAAATAATGTGTTATCTCATTCTGTAGCTTCTCCTCCTATTACAGGGAAGGACTTGCTTGGTCTTTATTCTTTGGCCTGTAGCTGAGTTGGACATTGGAGAGGATATATTGCATGGGGGCTTCACAGTTGTAGCAAGAAACTTATTAAACAAAATTAGAAAATCTTGTGCTCTGTTAAATATCTAATAGGCTTGGTCCATTTTTTTTCAGACTGGGGTTTCTTTTCATTATAATGGCTTCAAAAACCCAACAAGTTTTTAGTCTGTTTGCTGTTTTTCAATTCCATAGATGTATTTGACAGTCAAACGTTTTATAAGGTGTGATTTCAAGTTTTAGTATCATTATTAATATTACTAGTGGATGCAAACACAAGGTTTCTGGTGTGAAGTAGATTATTATTTACGCATTGTAAATAATTGACAAATAATAACTATGTGGTTTCTCTGTGCCCAGATTCTTACTCCAAGGCAATAAAAGTCAGTTGTTACTCTCCATATATAAGTTCTGTACCATAGAAAAGAAACTCCAATAAAATTAATCTAAGTGTGGGGAAAGTCAGTTTTCCCCTCTCCCTATCTGCAAGAGTCTCCTTGGAAACATAACAGAAATAATCCTGAGTTGTTATTGCGATTCTTTGGATTGTAAGTAAACGTCTCCAGAAGAAAGAATAGACCAGTACATCCAGCTTTTTAATCCATAGTATCTCATAGTCCCAAGTCTTATCCTCCCTTGAAATTTTCCTCTAAAATTAAATAAATCTCCCTGGAATCCCCATTAGATGCAGTTTTGTTATTTAATTGGTAAATCATGTCCCACTGTTTTTCAACCCCATGGACTGGAACCTGCCAGCTTCCTCTGTCCATAGGACTTGACAGGCAGGAATACTGGAGTAGTTTTCATTTCTTTCTCCAGGGGATCTTTTCAACTCACGGAAAGAATCACATGTCTCTAGAGTCTTCTGCATTAACAGGTAGATTCTTTATAGCCAAGTCACCAGGCAAGCCCTTCCTCATTAGCTAATCAGGTATAAATTAACTTCTAGGGAGCATAGGCCCTAAGTTTCAGTAAAAATTTCTCCAAAAGTCCTAATCCTACAGAAGCATAAAGTTTATTTTCTCTATAATCTAACAGGTTTCAAGCTTGAACGTCATCATTTAGTTACTTGCCTGTATATTCAGCTTTTAAATCTAGCCTTCAAAAAAAAAAAAAAAAAAGTTTAGCTATCTTTAAATATTTAAAACAATAAGCATCAATGAAAAACGCATCTACCACTTTCTTTCTCACACAACTTATGACCTTTATGTTATTGTCACTAATATTTTCCTAAAGTTGTGATTTCAGTACCACCAGTTGTAAAGTGTTTAATTTAAGGAACAGAAGACTAAAAGTTTCTCAGCTTTCAAAATTACAAACTAAAGAATATTCAGTCACTTAATTTGCAATCTATATGTAGGATTCCTTTAACTTATTCACTTCTGTTTGAAGATCTGACTTCAGTCTGACTTTATCTACCTCATAGGTCTTTACTGTAAGACTACATCAACATACATCAGAATGCCAACATACATGAAATTTCATTATTTTAATTTTTACTCTTAGTGATAGATATAAAGCAAGATGTCCAAGATATAGGAAATTACCGGTAAAATATTTTATCAGATTGGTAAAGCTTTCCAGCTTTTTAATCTATAAAATCTGCCATCGCATTCCTCAATGCCTCAAATCCTTTTTAAGCCAAATTCCATTTTCAAGTCATTTCTCTTTAAGCATTTATCTTTCAAAAGGAAGTAAAATATCAATTAAGCTTAGGATTGGATTAAAATAATGGAGACATAAAGACAGTGACACAAACATATCAGGGGGGGAAGTGGTTGGAGGTTAGAATGATGACTCAATGAGTTTGCTTGAGACAAAGTTTCCTTCATTCTTTCTGGGGAGTCATTCATGGCCTTCATCCTCAAGGCCATCTCCTGGGTTAAAATGGGTATGAATCTTCAAGGTATTGTGCCTTTCCTCAAGGCAGCAGAAATGAGGAAGAAAGAGGAGAGGATTTATTCTTCGCCTTATATAAGGATTTAGCTGTATTTCATTGGCCTACACTTCAGAAAATTGGGAAATGTGTTCCTATAACAGTTTGCATTGTAAACCTGAGAAAGAAACAGATTTTTTTAGAATTCAACTGTCAGCCACAGTTAAATGAATTCTGTAAGACATATGGAATCTCAAAACTATCCTTTATTTCTTTTCTTCATGTCAATACACATGAATACATTCAGGAATTTAGCAAATTTTTTATGGCCAGGCATCTGTTTATGTACTTATTAGTTAGGAATCTGAATTTGTAGCCTTAATGTTAATTATAGTGTTTTAGGTTATACCTCAAGAACTAATTTATTTCATTTCAGTTCAGTTCAGTCACTCAGTTGTGTCTGACTTTTTGTGACCGCATGGACTGTAACACTCCAGGCCTCCCTGTCCATCACCAACTCCCAGAGTTTACCCAAACTCATGTCCATTGAGTTGGTGATGCCATCCAACCATCTCATCCTCTGTCATCCCCTTCTCCTCCTGCCCTCAATCTTTCCCAGCATCAGGGTCTTTTAAAAATACCTCAAGAACTCATTTATTTGGTTATTCATTTATAATCAGTTCAGTTCAGGTTAGATAACTAAATTTCAAAGATCATTTTAAAGCTTTGAAACAGAATGGTATTATTATGAACAAAGATGATAGATAATGAAGAAAAGAGGTGTGAGGATTGAGGCTTGAGGCACTCCACAATTTAGAGGTTAGGAAAATGAGAGTTTGGGATAAGAAGATATGTAAAAGGAAGTGGAGAGTGTGATTAAAATAGTTAGTGATGTATTTAAGGTGATATTCAAATTTGTTAAATGGTGTTGAGAGGGCAAAAAATACGTATCAAGAATTTATTAGCAGATTTGATAGTGTGATGCTTATCCTAAAAAAAAAAAAAGTTGTTTTGGTGAAATGGGAGGAAGAAAAAAGAAAAATCCACTTTAGCAAATAAAGGGAATAGGAAGAAGCAAACTGCAGACAATTGATATAGACAAAATTTTATAGCTATAAGTATTAGCTAGAAGCCATTGTGGAGTAAAAAGACAGATTTAGGGCTTTCTTTTTCTTGAGAGTCCCTTGGACTGCAAGGAAATCAAACCAGTCAATCCTAAAGGAATCAACCCTGACTATTCATTGGTAGGGCTGATGCTACAGCTGAAGCTCTAATATTTTGGACACCTGATGCGAAGACTCAACTCATTGGAAAAGACCCTGAAGCTGAGAAAGATTGAAGGCAAAAGGAGAAGAAGGTGGCAGAGGATGAGATGGTTAGATAACACCACCAACTCAATGGATATGAACTTCAGCAAACTCCAGGATATAGTGGAGGACAGGGAAGCCTGGTGAGCAGAAGTCCATAGGATTGCAAAGAGTCACATGTGACTTAGTGACTGAACAGCAACAAGTTTCTTCTTTGGATATATTATAATTAAGGAAATTGATCCCATAAATATGAAAACTCAGTGAAAGCAAAAAGAAATTGCTGTAACCATGTTACTGGGGAGATTGGTGGAGTTAGGACTCAGTACATTGCTGAAGTGCTGTAGATGGAAATATGTAGTTCACCCAGAACAGATGATTTACAACAGACACTAGGACATCAAAACCTCCATAATGCTGAATATTTAATTTTCAGGTACTGCCATAACAAGCTACCAAAATCTGGTGGCATAAAACAACAGAAATTTATGTGGTTCTGGATGCTATAAGTCTGAAATCAAGGTATTGGCAAGGCCACAGCATCTATGAAGTCTCTAGGGGGAAAAAAAAAAAATCCTAGAAAACTACTTACTTGCCCCTTCGTAGCTTTTGGTGGCCCCCAGTAATCCTTAAAACACCTTGGTTTGTAGCTGCATCACTTTAATCTCTGCCCCCATCTCCCCATGATCTTCTTCTTTGTGTCTCCGTGTGTCCTTTCTCTCTGTTGTAAGAGTGCTTACATTGGATTTAGGGCTCACACTAACCCTTTCATGAATTATATCTGCAAAGTTCCTATTTCTAAATAAGTTTATGTTATGAAATTCTGGATAGACACGAATTTTAGAGAAATATTATTCAACCTGCTGTAAGGACTGATACCCAACTATCATCTTTACCAATGTTTTGATAAAAAATGTTTTCTCATATCAAATTTTATACAAAGAATAACCTCATAATTATAGATATTATGCCCTAATAATCAAAATTGAGACATTATATCTTCTGCCATGGACCAGGCTGGATGTATACATGGAAAGAGTATTCATTCCTTGGAACCAATATCTTACCACTTTTCCTAAGTATAGCGATTATATGAGAAAGGTCATCTCTAATTTTCGTGAGTTTAAGAGTAAATAGCAATTCCTGACAATAGAAAGGGATAAATGTTTTCTGAAACAGATGACCCTGGTACAATTGAATAGATCATTCAGACCTTGCTTACTCTTGGTTCAGGATCTAGTAAAATCTTTTCAGTAGTGAGACATGCTGAAAAAACACGTTTAAATGGAAATTTTTTCCAGCCAAACTCTACCAGCTAGGATAAATAACACCCTTAGGATTCTTTGCAGATTATGTTTCTATATATTAGTTGATCCATAAACACTATACATTATATATTGTATGATGTATATTAAGATATGCTATGTTGCTTCAGTCATGTCCAACTCTCTGTGACCCTATGGACTGTAGCCTGCCAGGCTCTTCAGTCTGTGGGAATTTTCCAGGCAAGAATACTGGAGAGGGTTGCTGTGCCCTGCTGCAGGGGATCTTCCCTACCCAGCAATCAAACCCACATCTCTTACTTCTCCTGCATTGGCAGGCAGGTTCTTTACCACTAGTGCCAGCTGGGAAGCCCATATAAGATATATTTATATGTAAATTAAATCCATTGATACAAAGATTTGAAGAAAAATCAAATTTCCATTAATTTTATACAACCCTTTAACTAATACTGAACACCTTGAGTCACTTATTTTCCCAAAACAATGGCAAACTAAATATTTAACATTACATGTACACTATTTTATTGTAAAATTTATTCAGTGCAATTGCCCATTAACCAAGGAAATCATCCGATATTTTATTTGCTGAGAGTGATATCCTCTCCATTATACAGAAATGATAACCTATCAGGAAATACATATTAAATATGTTCTTTTTGTTCAGTCACCCAGTCTTGTCCTACTCTTTACTACCCCATGGACTGTAGCACGCCAGGCCTCTCTGTCCCTCACCATTTCCTGAAGTTTGCCCAAGTTCATGTCCATTGCATCAGTGATGCCATCCAGCCATCTCATCCTCTGATGCTCTCTTCTTCTGCCCTCAATCTTTCCCAGCATCAGGGATTTTCCAGTGAGTCATCTCATTATCTTATTGCATCAGATAATCAAAATACTGGAGCTTCAGCTTCAGCATTAAACCTTCCAAGTATTCAGGGTTGATTTTCCTTTAGATTGACTGGGTTGACCTCCTTGCTGTCCAAGAGACTTTCAGGAGTCTTATCCAGCACCACAGTTTGAAGGCATCAATTCTTTGGTTCTACCTTCTTTACAGTCCAGTTCTCACAACTGTACATGACCATTGGGAAGACCATAGCATTGACTATACGGACCTTCATTGGCAGAGTAATGTCTCTGCTTTTCAACACACTGTCTAGGTTTGTCATAGCTTAAACACACTAAACATAGTTGTGTTTATGTCTTGAAAACCTCTACAATATTTTCAGCGAATTGTTATGGGCTATTCAGCTGCAGTAAGTACAAGATATAGAGAATAGAGAATAGTGTGCTTTATTTTGTTTTCATGCAATTTCTTTTCATTCCCCAAGTACTACATAGACATAGAAAATACAAAGGAAAAAAGTACTGTAACAATAAGCTTTTATTCTTAAAGCATAAAGGAGGGAGTAAACCACTTAACAAATGTATACCCAATACCTTTTTTTATTATTTATTTTTTAATGGAAGAATAAATGAATTATAGAATTTTGTTGTTTTCTGTCAAACCTCAACATGAATCAGCCATAGGTAAACATATATCCCCTCCCTCTTGAACCTCCCTCCCATCTACCTCCCTCCCCATCCCACCCCTCTAGGTTGATACAGAGCCCCTGTTTGGGTTTCCTGAGCCATACAGCAAATTCCCATTGGCTATCTATTTTATACATGGTAATGTAAGTTTCCATGTTACTCTCTCCATACATCTCACCCTCCCCTCCTCTCCCCTCTCCCCATGTCCATAAGTCTGTTTCTCCATTGCTGCCCTGAAAATAAATTATTTGGCATCATCTTTTTAGAGTCCATAAATAAGTGTTAGTATATGATATTTATCTCTCTCTTTCTGACTTACTTTGTATAATGGGCTCTAGGTTCATCAGTTAAAATTGACTCAAATGTGTTCCTTTTTATGGCTGAGTAACATTCCACCACAACTTCTTTATCCATTCATCTGTCAATGGACATCTAGGTTGCTTCCACGGTCTACCTATTGTAAAGAGTGCTGCAATGACCATTAGGGTACATGTGTCTTTTTCAATTTTGTTTTCCTCAGGGTATATGCCTAGGAGTAGCATTGCTGGGTCATATGGTGGTTGTATTCCTAGTTTTTAAGGAAACTCCATAACTTCTTCCACAGTGGCTGTATCAGTTTATATTCCCACCAACAGTCCCAGAGGGTTCCCTTTTCTCCACAGCCTCTCTAGCATTTATTGTTTGTAGACTTTTTGATGATGGCCATTCTGACTTGTGTGAGGTGATATTTCATTGTAGTATCGATTTACATTTCTCTAATAATGAATGATGTTGAACATCTTTTGATATGTTTGTTAGTCATCTATATGTCTTCTTTGGAGAAACATCTGTTTAGGTTTTTTTCCCACTTTTTGATTGGGTTGTTTGTTTTTCTGACATTGAGTTGTATGAGTTGCTTGTATATTTTAGAAATTGATCTTTTGTCAGTTTTTTCATTTGCTATTATTTTCTCCCATTCTGAGAGTTGTCTTTTCACCTTGCTTATATTTTCCTTTGTTATGCAAAAGCTTTTGAGTTTAATCAGGTCCCACTTGCCTACTTTTGTTTTTATTTCCATTACTCTAGGAGGTGGGTCACAGAGGATCTTGTTTCGATTTATGTCACTGAGTGTTCTGCCTATGTTTTCCTCTAAGAGTTTTATAGTTTCTGGTCTTAAGTCTTTTATCCACTTTGAGTTTATCTTTTTGTATGGTGTTAGGAAGTGTTCTAGTTTCATTCTTTTACATGTAGCTGTCCAATTTTCCCAGCACCGCTTTTGAAGAGGCTGTCTTTGTCCCATTGCATATTCTTGCCTCCTATGTCAAAACTAAGGTACCCATAGGTGCATGGGTTTATTTCTGGGCTTTCTATCTTTTTCCATATTAGTAGCTAGACTACTTTTGGGCTCGTTGGTAATTTGGTAGGAATTGCATTAAATCTGTAGATTGCATTTGGGAGTGTAGTCATTTTCACAATATTGATTCTTCCTACCCAGGAATGTGGAATATCTCTCCATCTGTTTATGTCATCTTTGATTTCTTTCATCAGTGTCTTATAATTTTCTTTTGTCTCCTTGAGTGTATACAGTTTTTTTGTCTCCTTGAATGAAGTGAAAGTCGCTCAATCGTGTCTGATTATTTGCAACCCCTTGGTCTATACAGTCCATGGTATTCTCCAGGCCAGAACACTGGGGTGGGTAGCCATTCCCTTCTCCAGGGGATCTTTCTAACCCAGGGATCACACCCAGGTCTCCCAAATTGCAGGCAGATTCTTTACGAACTGAGCCACAAGGGTAGGTGGGTTTATTTCTAGATACTTTATTATTTTTGTTGCAATGGTGAATGGGATTGATTCCTTAATTTCTCTTTCTGATTTTTCATTATTAGTAAATAGGAATGCAAGTGATTTCTGTGTATTGATTTTGTATCCTGTGACTTTGCTAGGTTCACTGATTAGCTCTAGTAATTTTCTGATAGTATCTTTATGATTTTCTATATATAGTATCATGTCATCTGCAAACAGTGAGAGCTTTACTTCTTTCCAGTCTGGATTCCTTTTATTTCTTTTTCTTCTCTGATTACTGCAGCTAGGACTTGCAAAACTATGTTGAATAATAGTGGTGAGAGTGGACACCCTTGTCTTGTTCCTTATCTTAGGGGGACTGCTTTCAGTTTTTTACCACTAATAATGTTTGCTGTGGGCTTATCATGTATGGCCTTTACTATGTTGAGATAGGGTCCTTCTACGCCCATTTTTTGAAGAGTTTTAATCATAAATGTGCTGAACTTTGTCAAAGGCTTTTTCTTCATCTATTGAGATTATCATATGGTTTTTATCTTTCAATTTGTTAATATGGTATATCACATTGATTGATTTAAATATATTGAAGTATTCTTGGATCCCTGGAATAAACCCAACTTGATCATGGTGTTTGAGCTTTTTAATGTGTTGTTGAATTCTGTTTGCTATAATTTTGTTGAGGATTTTTGCATGTATGTTCATCAGTGTTATTGGCCTGTAGTTTTCATCTTTTAATGCCTTTTAATGTATTCAATTTCAATGAACTCAAAAGTAGTCTAGCTGCTAATATAATCTTAAGATAAAAGTATGTATAAGGCTCAAACTGACATATTATCACTTGCTGAGCTATTTTAATAGAAATTAATGACACTAAGATACTCATGAAATAAAGTTATTTTTGAGGCAAAACAAAACAAAATTTTTAAACATAAAATTCATTTGAGCCACTACCACCTTCTTTTTCTTCTTCCTCTTCTTCTTCTTTTTTTTTTTTTTCTTTTGCATAGTGCATCTATATTTTCCGTTAATCAGTTTCCCTTAGAAGACAGAGGAATATGTACTTACCTGGCCCCAGCAATATAACATAAGAGATAACATTCCTTTCCCAATTGGATAAGGTGTTACAATAACCCATTACTTGCCTTGTTGAACTTTGTAAACTGTCAGTTCATTTCTTTGATGTAAAACCTTTTGTCTCAAAAACTTGCATAACTGTGCCTTGACCTGTCCCAGGTGGAACAGTCTTCAGAATTTTCTGAAGGATTTTTTCCTGGGTTATAATTCTCAGGTTGGTTCCAACAAAATTTTCCATTTCTTTCTTAGATTGACTGATTAATATTTGTGATGACATACCCTTTCAAGCTACTAAATTAAATGGAATCATTAATTCTGGGAAGAAGCTCTTTAAATATGCTAACATATATTTCCTTTCAGAAATGTTGAATAATTAAAATATAGGGCTAAATTGAGGGTAATGGCAAACATAACCAATATATATATAAGTTTTACAGCTAATAATATTTTTAATTAGTCAGCATAGCTATTTCTTTAAGTGGTTATGAAAATAAATGCATATATTAAAAGACTAAAAGGAAACATATTGCAGTTAGTAAACTCAGGCAACAAGCCTAAAAGAGATATAATGTACTTTTCCTCACCATTTGCTTTGCTCTTATTATGTAGTCAGTTTAATCAGAGATACATCGAGTGTTCATTTGCTGAAGGATCTTTAGTTCTTTCCATCAGATAGAAGGGTTTGCTACTCAAGGGAGGTAGCAAAACAGAACAGTGTTTACTGAGACTGAAAAGAGAGATGCAAATCCTATGGACCAAAAAACATGTACAAGAATTCTGGGAAATTGTACACTCTTTTAAAGGGCAACTTTTCTTAGTTTTCAGTTTCTATCTCCTTTGAGGCAGGGAATTCTCTCTTACCCAGCCAATGAATTATCTTGACTAAGACCACTTCTGGCATTTTCTCAGGTACCTGCAGTGCTCATTCTGGCTGTACTATTTCCCACAGTGTGGGCAGATGGCTCCAAAAAAATTGACTAATGCAGACAGCAGTGGTCTCTTTTGACACGTGAATGGGTGATACTTCAGACCAAAAATAATCCTTTTACTTTTTCCAATCACAAATGGAAGGAGTTCTTATCAAGTGTTCTTCATGGAGAATAATATCTTATGCTTCTCAGAAATCCTGCTTCTTTTGAGAATTACTGGTGTTATGCTGAGAAAAACCCATCGAGGACTGTATCCTCAGGACAGAAAGAGGCTACAAAGGCAAGATATCAGGAAGCAATAATATGTTTAAAAGCTGCATTTGTATTCATATAGTGTAGGGGTTGAAATATCATAGCTTTCAGTGGTTAAAAAGCAAATAATCTAGAAAAACACTTTGCCTTGAAGAAAAGCAAGTCTTGAAAAACTAAAATGTGCTGTAGGATTCTCCACTTTAAAAGCATATATAAACAGCAGTATAATTGACACAAATTAAGTTTGACAGGTAGATCAAAGAATGTTTGAAAAAAAAAAAAAACTCTTCGGCTTTAATAGTGTACTAAGGTGTGCATACAGTCAGAATAGAATAATCTCTAAATTGCATTCCATTTATTTCTTTAATCTCCAAGATTCACTATGGGACAAAGAGATTAAGGAATGTCACATTTATACAGACAGGTTATGGGACAGGTAGAGTCATATGGTTAGGTATATTTATGAGACATGGTAGGAACAGCAAATGAGATTAAAGATTGGATTATCTCAAAATAAAGTCACAGAAAGGACCCTAAGAAGTCAGACAAAACAAAAAGCAAATACCTGATCTTCAAAACCTGTTTATTTATTTGATCTTTAAGGAAATAAATCAATATTTTTTTTTGGTAAGAAAACAATTTATCTTGCATTTTCATATTTTATAGAATACTTTAATAATTTCCAGAGGCATAGCTTGACTTATGTTCAGATAATATAAGTGATAAATATCTCAAAAGCAGGAGCATATATGTATTAAATATTAATTATTATAATCTGTATTAAATATACTTCAAGGAAAAAATGAACACAGAGCTACAGCTTAATTAGTATAAATAATACACCTGTCAACCTGAAACTATCACAATATTATTAATTGGCTATCTTCCAATACAAAATTAAAAGTTTAAAAAAAATGCACTTGAATAAGAATCTGCAGCAGTGTATGGGAGAGCTGTCTTTGAAAGATTACTGTCAAGATTAAACAAAATATATCGAAGTATATGATTTTGAGTTACTGCATTAGATAAATTTACACTATTTACACTTATATTTTCAAGAATACTGATGTGCTTTTTTTATCACAGTAAATTAATTGAAGTAATAAAGAGTCTATTATTCTGATGAGTGAAATTTAGGAATAAATAAATCTTACTGACAGAACATTTGATTCAATGCTGCTTACTGAATTAACTTTGAGATGAAGAAAGCAGTTAGTAATTGGGACCTTCTGAAGGCAGTACAGAAAGACAATGAGTATAAATATACAGAGATCTGGATACAGTCAGGATTACAGCAATTCCTGATCCAAAAGTGTGTGTTGAAATCACCTAAGGTCCATGATAAGAGATTAAAAGGCTAGAAAGTAATCAACACAGCAAAGGCTGACAATAGAAGAAGCAGTTAGTATAAATCTCACATATCCAGCTACCCAGTTCTTGGGAGTCACCTAAATTGTGAAAGACGCTCTCTAAGATGCTACTCTACTGTACCACCACCACCCTCCAAAAATGTTTCTTTTCTTAGGAGTCTGAGCATTATGAGTGCTCAGTTGTATCTATTTTCCACGGCACCAATTTAAAGAAAGAAAGTGAAGAAAGTGAAACTCGCTCAGGCTTGTCCGACTCTTTGCAACCCCATGGACTATACAGTTCCATGGAATTCTCCAGGCCAGAATACTGGAGTGGGTAGTCTTTCCCTTGTCCAGGGGATCTTCCCAACCCAGGTCTCCCACATTGCCATAGATTCTTTACTAGCTGAGCCATTGGGGGTGGTGGTGGGGGGAACCGCCAACTGAAGCCCAATATTTAATACTCATATTAAGGAGTCTATTAATATTTTGTTATTATACAAATATTGCTATAAAAATATATGCACATGTAAACTTATGATAATATGAAAATTTTCTTTAGGGTATATACCAAAAAATGTACTTGCAAAATCAGAGGAACTACGTCAGCAAGCTTAATAGATAAAGCAAAATTGTTTTTTCAAATTAGTTGTGCAAAACCATATGCTCACTAATAGAGTTTATGATTCCCCAGTGCTCTACTTAATTATCAATATTTAGTATCATGGAACTTTTTATTGTTTTGCCAATCAAGTGAATGGAAAATTAGGAATTTTAATGTAGCTCTGTGAATAGTTTCTATATTCAGAAAAGCTCTAAAATATTTGTAAGAATTTTTACATAAATAAACTGTATAAGCTTTTTTGAATATCATGGTGCTTATTTTTGTGCTCTTCATATATCTATACCTATGTTTATTTGTGTGTATATAAGTATATGTATAAAGGTATATGTATACATATAAAATCTTATATTTGAATTCAGAAAGAGCATTTTATGTTTATTTATAGCCCTGAAAGTCCATTTCTTACTTATTATCTAAAACAGAAACTCAATAAATATCCATTAATCAAGATATCCATTTGAAAAGATCTGACACAGGTATTATTTTCAGTTTCATGACAAATTCAAAGAAAACATATTTAAATTTTCCCAAGACAAACGATGCATGAGTACAACTCATACCATAAAAAAAACAAGCATGCAAGTGAAAATATGACAATTTGTATTTGGTAGGTTGGTCAAACATAATAGCTTAAAATTTTTGTAGGTCGGTGTCACAACTTGCAAAGGATCTTTGTATAGACCTATCATGACAATTCTCTGAGTTAATAGGAGAAATTAAAGCTTCCACTTTATGGCCAAGGAAAATGAATTTTAGACAGGTTGTATTTCAGGATTGCATGGTTCATAAATGTTCAGTCTATCTTATCTATCTATGTATCTATCTTTATCTATCATCTCTCTGTTTATCTATCCTCTATCTAAATGTTATTGGGGATTCCCCTGTGGCTCAGCAGTAAGGAGAATGCATGAGAATGCATGAGAATTGCAGGAGATATCCCTTAGATCCCTGGGTCGGAATCCCATGGACAAAGGAGACTGAAGGGTGCAGCCCATTGGTCATAGAATAAAACACAACTGATCGACTAGACAACAAATGTATGTAATTAAGAGATAGCTTATATAACATAAAATTTACCTTTTTGATTTGTACAACTCAGTGATTTTTTAGAATATTCACAGAGTTGTGTAGTCATCACCACTATCTTATTTTGGAATACTTTCATCAACTGAAAAAAAGAATCTCATACCCATTACCTTATCACACTACCATGACCCCTGGAAAACATTAACGGGTTAAGGAGAGTGTCGTTTTGAAAGAGTCAGTTCCTAGGCAGCTTGATAAGAAGTCTGGGGCCCCTGAGGAGGAGAAAGGGGTCTGGGGCTCTCAAGGAGGAGATAGGGGTCAGGAATTCTCAAGGAGGAGTAAAGGGCAAACGTCTTTTTTCTACATTCCTTAGTCTTAGTCACATAAAATGCTTTTTTCTTTAAGCCTGGAGCTGATGACTACACAACAAAACAACTCAGCTTAAACTCTATACTAAGGATTATACTGTCAGACTTTATTTTTTTGGGCTCCAAAATCACTGCAGATGGTGACTGCAGCCATGAAATTAAAAGACGCTAACTCCTTGGAAGGAAAGTTATGACCAACCTAGATAGCATATTCAAAAGCAGAGACATCACTTTGCCAACAAAGGTCCGTCTAGTCAAGGCTATTGTTTTTCCTGTGGTCATGTATGGATGTGAGAGTTGGACTGTGAAGAAGGCTGAGCACCCAAGAATTGATGCTTTTGAACTGTGGTGTTGAAGAAGACTCTTGAGAGTCCCTTGGACTGCAAGGAGATCCAACCAGTCCATTGTGGAGGAGATCAGCCCTGGGATTTCTTTGGAAAGACTGATGCTAAAGCTGAAACTCCAGTACTTTGGCCACCTCATGTGAAGATTTGACTCATTGGAAAAGACTCTGATGCTGGGAGGGATTGGGGGCAGGAGGAGAAGGGGATGACAGAGGATGAGATGTCTGTATGGCATCACTGACTCGATGGATGTGAGTCTCATTGAACTCTGGGAGTTGGTGATGGACAGGGAGGCCTGGTGTGCTGCGATTCATGGGGTCGCAAGGACTCGGACATGACTGAATGACTGAACTGAACTGAACTGAATGATTATACAACAACAATGTATCCTGCTTGAGTTTTTCCTTCTTGAAACCCTCTGACTAATCTGTCATCTTAAAATGTAAATTGTGGGAGTGGATCTAGTAAGATCTTTAGAACCTTGAGACATTCTTTTGATTTATTGTTAATATCAATTCAAAAGTATATAGCACCCTTGCTGAGACTAACAAGGGGGACATTCTCCATCCCCCTTATGATGTCTGTGTCAGAAGGTTTCTCTGTCCCTTTTTCACTTTAATAAAGCTCTGTTACACAAAATCTCTTGAGTGATCAAGCCTGGTCCCTGGTCCCAAAGGTAAATCTTCTGAGAGCACGAATCCAACACTATAGGGTATCAGTTTTATCTCCAAATATGGATGAGTTTCCTGAATTTCTTTCCCTTAGAGATTTCTCATTTAGTTATGCTTTTCCCAGAAAATATACTTCATATAATTTCAATCTTTGCATAATTACTTAAATTTGTTGGCCTAGCATACAGTCTATCCTGAAGACTATTTCATGTATTCTCAAGAAAAATCTGTATTCTGTCATTAGTTGATGTATCAAAGATATCTGTTCTTCAAGTTGGCTGATTGTGCCATTAAAGTCTTGTATTTCTTTATTTTGCCTAGTTATTTTCTCTATTATTGGAAGATGTATGTTAAAGTATCCAACCATTATTGATGAATTGTCTATTTCTCTCTTTTCAATTCTATCAGATTTTCAGCAGTTTTGTTGATAGGTGAATATGTAATTATAATCATTATATCTTCGTGAAGGATTGACCGTTCATTATCATAAAATTTCTTCTTTATCTTTAGTAAGAACTTTTGCCTTAGTGTCCATTTTGTCTAATGTCACAGTGACTCATGCTCTCTTCTCATTTGTTTCATGATCAATCTTTTCTTTCTTTCTACTGTTAACCTATTGATATCTTTAAATAAGAAGTATTTCCCAGCATAAATATCATATGCTTGGTGCATTTATTTTTTTATTTTTCTGCCTATCTCCACTTTTATATTGTAATTTCATCCTCTTATTTTTAATATATTTGCTGATAAGGTATGAAGTATCCTATTTTGCTATTTTTTGCTCTTTTTTTAAAATGTCTTTCCATGGTTTTTATTCACCCATTCTTCACCTATCACTATCCTATTTTGTGTTAAATAAAAAATTCTCAGTATTGCATTTTAGGGCCTTTGCTCTGTCTTTTAATGTATTCTTTGGAGTTACATTTTAGTGGTTCTCCTCGAAACTACAAGTACCATTGTGTCTTAAAATAATCTATTTTGATTAAGTAAATTTTAATAGTATACAAAAACTCTGTTCCCATATAGCTCCATTTCTTCCTCAGCCTTTGTACTGTGATCAACATACAAATTACAATTTGATACATTATAAACTCATGAAAGTTTATAATATATTCTGGAAATCACATTTGATCACACCTAGGGTCAGTTGTTTTTTCCGTTTGCTTATTTATTGTCATTACTAAACTAGCTCTAAAAAGTGTATTTTTGTTTGAAGGTGGCCAGTGAAGTCACTGTTCAGTTAGGTTACTTGTTCATGAAAGACTAGATAGATCTTTTAGGAAAATTCCCTGAACCAGTAGGTCTCCCACCATTTTCTAAGGGGTTCAATGTGTGTTGAGTCATGCCTTCAACACCCAGGCAGGCAGATACTACTCTGTCTCAGCCATGACTTTCTACTTGTACACAGCTTCAAGATCAGTCAGAGTTGAGCAGTTTGAATATTTTTGGTCTTTCCTGAGAATGTATACAGCCCCACACATATGAATGAGTTTATGTATCTTTGGATATTGTTGGAGCCTTTCAAAGCCTTTGATAGATATCTCATTCTCAAAAATTTCCTTTTATAGTTTTGACCAGCTTATGTTTGTCCCAACTGTTCAGTTCTGTTCAGTCGCTCAGTCACGTCCGACTCTTTGCGACCCCATGAACTGCAGCACGCCAGACCTCCCTGTCCATCACCAGCTCCCGGAGTTCACTCAAAATCACGTCCATCGAGTCAGTGATGCCATCCAGCCATCTCATCCTCTGTTGTCCCCTTCTCCTCCTGCCCCCAATCCCTCCCAGCATCAGAGTCTTTTCCATTGAGTCAACTCTTCACATGAGGTGGCCAAAGTATTGGAGTTTCAGCCTCAGCATCAGTCCTTCCAAAGAAATCCCAGGGCTGATCTCTTTCAGAATGGACTGGTTGGATCTCCTTGCAGTCCAAGGGACTCTCAAGAGTCTTCTCCAACACCACACTTCAAAAGCATCAATTCTTGGGTGCTCAGCTTTCTTCACAGTCCAACTCTCACATCCATACATGACCACAGGAAAATCCATAGCCTTGACTAGACGGACCTAGTTGGCAAAGAAATGTCTCTGCTGTTAAATATGCTATGTAGGTTGGTCCCAACTGTTAGTGCTAAGACACACCCTGAAAAGGTGAAGGAACTCCACTGATTGTGTTTTTTACAAATGCCCGGGAGTTAGGGTTTTCTTCATTTAGTGATCTCTGAGGTAAAAAAAGTCCCATAAGCAGTTCCAAGAGCTGCTAGACAGATCAAATAGTGACAAATTTCAGGGGATTAGATTTTTGAGGGAAATCCAAAAATATTCTGTTCCATTTAGGAGCTGCTAGGCTGCTGGTTTTTAAGACTGCCACAGAGCCTAGGGGCAAGAGGGATGGGACTAGAGCAAATATAAATGACACAAAGCTTGATTTCTTACCCAGATTTACCTGATTTTCTTGACTAGATTATGAAAGAATTACTGCAAGGTTTTGGTTAAATAATAAGGTTCTGAAAAAGGTGTTTTTTTTGACATATTTTACCAGTGTTCTCATTGCCTTTGTTGAGATACAGACATCCACACACTTTTATCTCACCATTCGTCAAGTGTTTTGTGCCAATATTTTAACTTTTATTTTTTGAAGCCAATTTTAAAGCTTTTGCTATGTCACATCAATATGAAGAAAATACCAGTAAGACAGGCTGAGAAAACTCAAAGAAAACATATGGATAGAAAACTAAAGTTGCTTGAGAAAGTCATTGTATTGTGGAAACAATGTCAACATTTGAGTTAAACTATATTTGGTTCAAATTTCAATTGTTAACTTTAAGACCTTGAAATTTTCTTTCTAATCATTGGTGCACATGGGTTTACCCATTGACAATAGGGCCAGGGGGTGCAGTGGTAAAGAATCCACCTGCCAATTCAGGAGGCACAGAGACATGGGTTCAATCCCTAGGTTGGGAAGATAACCTGGAGAAGGAAATGGCAGCCCACTCCAGTATTCTTGCCTGGAAAATCCCATGGACGGAGGAGCCTGGCGGGCTACAGTCCATGGGGTCACAAAGAGTACGACACGACTGAATATGAACACACACATATGCAGTAATATCTTCTAAAAGGTTGCAGCAAATCTTAAATAGTACATATTGGAATTTTAATAAGTTGAAATTTTGTTTTAGGTTTTTCAAATATAAACAAACTGACCAATACTAAAAGTTGTTAGTACAATTTGGCATTAGAGTCCTTCAGAAAGGCTGATTTCTGCTTCTAGATTTCATGTTTCCTGGAAGTAGAAGAGCTTGACTCACATCTGCAGGCTTTAGAAAAAAATAAGAGAAACCAAGGATCAAAGGCTTTAGTTTATGGGACAATCTGGTTTCTTTCCAACTAAATATCTTGGTCTATAAAATATGTATTTAAAAATGCTAGTAACAGAAATACAATTAGGCTATTGTTAATTAAAATACTATGCACCTTCAGGATTTTGCTGTTTTATAAGCTCCGAGACAGAAAACTGACTTATCCCAGTATTTCCAATCTGAGCTTTACTGAATCTGCTTATGGATTCTCTGATATTGATGTGACTTGTCTAGAAGCTGGACTTCAAAGAGAAACCAATGTCATTAGGAAAAAAAATAATTTTTCCTACTTCCCATCTTATGATCAGGTAAACTTTTAAACTCAACTCTGAATAAAGAAAAAAAAAGTGTTTGAACTTTTTCTCTTTAAAGAAAGATTGAGGGAAGACTTCAAAGCATCTGTCACAAAAGGCATCGTACCTTGGGTTGAAGGTATGATTTCTACAGACCTCAGTTCAGCCCTCAGGGACACATATAGATCCATCTCCAAATGGATACAGGACTGCCTTAGATCTAATCATTTCTTAAAAGTAAAAGTAGACTTGCAAAGACAGGATATAGAAAGTAGAATTTAAAGCACCCAGAGCCACTACACACGCTATCAATATTGATTTAAATTGCCTGTCTTCCATGAAACATAAGCCTCAGTGACTCGTGTGCTTTTTCCTCCTTCAACAGAAAACAAAACAACTTTTAAAAGAAGCCAGTGTTTCTATTGCAATCTGGACAATAGCAAGAAATTTATTCAATTTATTTTGGTTCTGAATTACCAGAGAATCGCTTCTCAGTATTTTGGCTAAGATCAAGCGAATTACTACAGATAAGGAAAGAGATAAAGGACAAAAAATGGATTACTCAGCAACCTATAGAAATTTGTCTAAGTATCTTGAGTATTTTTGAAAAATTTATTCAGATCTTATTTATTTGGGAATCTCTCACTGTTAGAACTAGTATTCAAGATGTGGCCTGTTTGACTACAGACAGCATATTAGATTCAGGAGAATATCATTCTTTTCCAAATTTAACTTGGAAGCTTTCATTTCTTTTTAGCTCTAGATTTGATTTCATCACAAACCAGCTCTCCTAGCATATAGATACCTCATCATATTTTGACCATCTGTTGCCCAATCCACAGAAAAAAACTATCATTCACAAAATACCCAAGAGTTCCAAATATTTTCTCATTTTTTTAATTTAAAAATGTGTAAAAGAAGGGAAAAAGTACACTTCTGCATTTCTGCCTGTACCTTTCCCTATTAAAACTTTTCCAACTTAGCTGATAACCATCTTTAAAAAACCAGACTTACAGATTTCCTCCACCTGTCCCTTATTTCATTATTTTAACTTCCATGAAAGGCAATAGAGGCTTACTCATTCTAACAAATACATTCTAATCCATGAGTATAGGAATACTCATTGCTTATCTTAAGAGCAGACAGCACAGAATCACTAAGTACTGGACACTTGCAGGCTAAGTCATTTCAGTTGTGTCCAGCTCTCTGCATCCCTATGGACTATAGCCCACCAGGCTCCTCTGTCCATGGAATTCTCCAGGCTAGAGTATTGCAGTGGGTTGCCATGCCCTACTCCCGATGATCTTCCCAACCCAGGAACTGAACCCACATCTCTTATATCTCCTGCATTATCTGGTGAGTTCTTTACCATTAGCACAATCTTTGTCAAGATTTAAAACATACACTTATAGGATGTCATCTTCATCTTCAAAGCAATCAACAGCATAATCTGAATTTTCACCACAACTGACAGTGAAAACTTGAGCTTTACAATAGATGTATATTTAGTAATCCAAAGACTCAGTAAGTGTAAAAAGAGAACAAATAAATAACACTTCAGTTCAGTTCAGTTGCTCAGTCCTGTCTGATTCTTTGGGACTCCATGGACTGCAGCATGCCAGGCTTCCTTGTCCAACACCAACTCCCAGAGCTTACTCAAATTCATGTCATTGAGTCAGTGATGCCATACAACCATCTCATCCTCTGTCGTCCACTTCTTCTCCTGCCTTCAATCTTCCCAGCATCAGCGTCTTTTCCAATGAGTCAGTTCTTCACATCAGGTGGCCGAAGTATTGGAGTTTCAGCTTCAGCATCAATCCTTCCAATGAACATTCAGGACTGATTTTCTTTAGGATTGACTGGTTTGATCTTGAAGTCCAAGGGACTTTGAAGAGACTTCTCCAACACCACAGGTCAAAAGCATCAATTCTTCTGTGATCAGTTTTCTTTATAGTCCAACTCTCACATACATACATGACTACTAGAAAAAACAGCTTTGACAAGATGGACCTTTGTCAGCAAAGTAATGTCTCTGCTTTTTAATATGCTGTCTAGGTTGGTAAAAGATTATCTTCTAAGGAGCAAGCATCTTTGAATTTCAAGGCTGCAGTCACCATCTGCAGTGATTTTAGAGCCCCCCTCCCCCCGCCAACCCCTCAAAAAATAAAGTCTGTCACTGTTTCCACTGTTTCCCCATCTATTTGCAATGAAGTGATGGGACCAGAAGCCATGATCTTCAGTTTTTGAATGTTGAGGTTTAAGCCAACTTTTTCACTTTTCTCTTTCACTTTCATCAAGAGGCTCTTTAGTTCTTCTTCACTTTCTGCCATAAGGGTGGTATCATCTGCATATCTGAGGTTATTGATATTTCTCCTGGCATGCTTGATTCCAGCTTGTGCTTCATCCAGCCCAGTGTTTCTTATGATGTACTCTGCATATAAGTTAAGTAAGCGGGGTGACAATATACAGCCTTGACATACTCCTTTCCCAATTTGGAACCAGTCTGTTGTTCCATGTCCATTTCTAATTGTTGCTTCTTGACCTGCATGCAGATTTCTCAGGAGGCAGATCAGGTGGTCTGGTATTCCCATCTCTTTCAGAATTTTCCATGGTTTGTTGTGATCTACACAGTCAAAGGCTTTGGTGTAATCAATAATGCAAAAGTAGATGTTTGTTCTCGTATTCTCCCGCTTTTTCAATGATCCAATGGATGTTGGCAAGTTGATCTAAATCCAGTTTGAGCATCTGGAAGTCCATGGTTCACATACTGTTGAAGCCTGGCTTGGAGAATTTTGAGCATTACTTTACTAGTGTGTGAGATGAGTGCAAATGTGCGGTAGTTTGAACATTCTTTGGCATTGCCTTTCTTTGGGTTTGGAAGGAAAACTGACTTTTCCAGTCCTGTGGCCACTGCTGAGTTTTCCAGATTTGCTGGCATATTGAGTGCAGCACTTTCACAGCATCGTATTTTAGGATTTGATTAAGCTCAACTGGAATTCCATCACCTTCACTAGCTTTGTTTGTAGTGATGCTTCTAAGGCCCACTGGACCTCACATTCCACGATTATTGGCTATAGGGGATTAATCTAGCCATTTTGGCTATCTGGACCATGACGATTTTTTTTTGTATAGTCCTGTGCATTCTTGCCACTTCTTAATATCTTCTGCTTCTCTTAGGTCCATACCATATCTGTCCTTTGTTGTAAACATCTTTGTATGAAATATTCCCTTGGTATTTCTAATTTCTTTGAAGAGGTCTCTAGTCTTTCCCATTCTATT
Source organism: Bos indicus (assembly GCF_029378745.1). Lineage (NCBI taxonomy): Eukaryota > Metazoa > Chordata > Mammalia > Artiodactyla > Bovidae > Bos > Bos indicus. Next base: position 8,554,168 of record NC_091771.1, read on the forward strand.
GTTTTACTCTATTTCTTTGCACTGATCACTGAGGAAGGCTTTCTTATCTCTCATTGCTATTCTTTGGGACTCTGCATTTAAATGAGTATACCTTTCTTTTTCTCCTTTGCCTTTTGATTCTTTTCTCAGCTATTTGTAAGGCCTCCTCAGACAACCATTTTTCATTTCTGTTTCTTTTGGGTATAGTCTTGATCCCTGCCTCCTGTACAATGTCAGGAATGTTTGTCCATAGTTCTTCAGGCACTCTTTCTATCATCTCTAATCCCTTGAATTTATTTGTCACTTCCACTGTGTGATCATAAGGGATTTGATTTAGGTCATACATGAGTGATCTAGAGATTTTCCCTACTTTCTTCAGTTTAAATCTGAATTTGACTATAAGGAGTTTGTGATCTGAGCCAGTCAGCTTCCCATCTTGTTTTTGCTGACTATATAGAGCTTCTCTATCTTTGGCTGCAAAGAATATAATCAATCTGATTTCGGTGTTGACCATCTGGTGATGTCCATGTGTAGAGTCTTCTCTTGTGTTGTTGGAAGAGGGTGTTTGCTATGACCAGTGCATTTTCTTGACAAACTCTGTTAGTCTTTGCCCTGTTTCATTCTGTACTCCAAGACCAAGTTTGCCTGTTACTCCAGGTATGTCTGACTCCCTACTTTTGCATTCCAGTCCCCTGTGATGAAAAGGACACCTTTTTTTGGTGTTAGTACTAGAAGGTCTTGTAGGTCTTCATAGAACAGTTCAACTTCAGCATCTCTAGCTGAAGTGGTTGGGGCATAGACTTTGAGACTTGGATTGTTGTGATATTGAATGGCTTGCCTTGGTAACGAACAAAAGTCATTCTGTTGCTTTTGAGATTGCACCCAAGTACTGCATTTCATACTCTTTTTTGACTATAAGGGCTACTCCATTTCTTCTAAGGGATTCTTGCCCACAGATAACACTTATGTGACTTTAAATAGGAACAATAGTTATGATAAGGGTGGTGAGGACATGGCTGACTGATGTTAAAGAACATATTTAGGCAAAGTGATTTTTTAATCTAAGTATTTAAGGAAAAGGAAAGTTAAAGTTGTAAATAATAGCAACTTTAATAACTATATACTCTAGTGCAAAAACTTAGAAACTGTGCCTTATGATAGGTAAACTCTTTTTTTTTTCACTAACCAAAGCCTAGGTTACCTTAAAAACACACCAAAGCTTGATTCCAAATTTTCTCCTTCTTCATAATAGATTTTCTTGTATTTCTAAAAAATGTGAATCCAAAGATTCCTCTTTTTTCCCTCTTTCCTCAGCATAATTTCCCAATGTCACTTTTGAATGTTTTCATACTTTAGAAATTATACTTGTTTTTATATAATTCCTCTAAGAAAATTTCTAGGATTTAAAAACAGCATTATGAACATACTTAAGCAGCCAGCCATAAAATTATCAATATTATATATCATAATGAATACTCTCAGTGAAATAAGGAGATATGCTACAATATAAAAATATTAATTTAAATTGCGAAAGAATTTTATTATGTAACATGCACAAGCTAATTTTACATCATTTTAAATATTGTTCTGAAGAATTTTCTTTTTTTTTTTACACCTGTCACAGAGGTTTTGAATACAGGTGGCCAATTCTCTCCATCCAGCTCCAAGTGGTAGGTGGTAAAAATTGTTACATTTGAATTAATATTGATCCAAGTCAGGTTTTTTTCATTTTTATCTTTTTGCACATTTGTAGTTACCATTTATCATAAGTCCTGGCTTAAGAAGGTTAATGTAAAAATAAAATAAAAACTCAGCAGTTTTGGCTTCTCAGAATATCCTATTTAAAGTGTTATCCATCTCTAATTTCTTTCAATATGAATACATAATTCATTTCTTTATAACTTTTATGGTTATGTGAATTTATTTATGTATTTACTTACTTACATGTGAACCAGAATCTCTTCTGTTTTTTCCATTCATGCCTCCCATATTTAGCCAAGTACCTGGTTTATGAAAGTGTTTTTTGTGTTGTTTAAGAATATATCTTGAATTAATTAATAAATAATGAATAAATGATTATATGAAGAATGAGCCAATGAAACATTTAATCAAATTTAAAATGAATTCATGTTACAGGAATTACAGGAATTAGGAAGTCAGAGCTAATTTAACTTTCAACATAATCTCTTACAAATCGTTGGCCTGTGACCTATTAATGTTTGCCATATTACATTTCAGTAAGTCCTTCTTCCTCTCCCCTTCCCTGCAGTATTCTGTGGACTTGGTTTCTACTATTGCCTTTTCTTCCAGCTACATCCTTTATTATCCATTCCACTTTGCATTACCTCTGTTTATATCACCATTGCCCATGAAATTTTGCTCTTCATTTTGTCCATTCACAGCAAGAGAATATAAAACAATAATTGTGTAAGCTCCTTTGTTGTAAAAGTCTATGTGTTGTTGTTTTCCTTATTTTTAGCTTGGGTTTTGTAATGTATGACTTGTTTAATGGCAGTTTCTCTGGAAATATATTTTGTGTCATCCTCCTAAGGTTAAAAGCTGTGCATAGAGAAAGAGAAAAGCATAGATTCAAAGGGGAGAGGATTGGAGAAAAATCTGTTACAAGGATTGTGTTACCTTGGTCCTGTATCCCATTCCCATTTTCTCTTCTTACCTTCAGATTTTCTCTTCTTTCTCTATATTCTCTTCCACATTAATTTACTTTCCCTGTATTTATATATTATTTTCCCCTTCTAGCCAGTTAATAGAATGTTCAGCAATGTTACAAACATATATCTTGCAGCCTGGAAGAATCAACTTCTCTAAGAACATGTTTTTATTCCAGGAAGTAACATAAGCTCTTGAAATATGCATGATTAACAACACACAAACAAAGCAAAAATTTTGTTTTTTTATTAAACCATATTTTCTCCAATATTATAAATGATTATAATTAAAAACCATAACTTTTGAGTCATGAAAAAAATAGTAATATATTTTTTCCATTAAACTTTGTTTAACCTTGGATTCAAGGAACTATAGCTTTTAAGCAATGCTAGACCATAAGGTCTTCTACTTCTGTATAGCCAGAGAGATTTGCAAACTCAAATTTTATCTTCTCTTAATATGCTTCTCCCCAACGTACATACAGAGGAGCTAATGAAAACAATATCAAGTTTGCAGATATCAGCCAAATAAAAAAGAAATAAAAATTAAAAGCATCCCAGATTTGCAGTCCCTAGAAATTATAGCGCTTTTTGACTTCTACTTTGAAGAATATCTGGGATGGATTTCTGAATTAGAAGATTTAAAGTTTAGACAAATATTCATCTTTTCAGGATAGATGGGCCTGAAAATTAAATCAATGCTTGGTGTTGAAATATTAAACTGCTGAGATATTGAGTCTCAGAGAGAGCTATTCTTGCCTATGCAGGGAGACTTTAAGGGTGAGATTATATTAAACTTGATGAAAACTGACTAGCCCCATGAAAATCAACTTGGTCTATTTACCCCAGAATTAAAATTAATTGAAATTTCAGAATATGTAGTAAAATAAGACAATTATAAACACAAACAGAAATGATCATATGGGACTAGTGCATAAGCTAATATAAAATTATGGAAGGTCAAGGAACACATTTTTATTGTATGTTTGTGGATAGGCAGACAGAACTAAAATTAAACCCCTATACTATACACTATTTATTTGTAACAATCACATAAGATAATAACCACAGCATTGATCAAAGTGCTTGAAACATAGCTAGTGATTAATTAGGTGGTAAATTATTCTTGTTTTAGTGCCTCAGCCAATTTTTTGTGAGTTCCTATATTATGTTACAAAGTCCAGGTATTTTTCTAGATGCTCAGGATACATCAGTGAATAAAAGAATAAAAATAAAACATATCTGATGATCTAGTACTTATATTTGGGTAGAATGAAACAGAAATTATTTTAAATTATGTATGCATGCATGCACATGTGTGTGTGGTTGTGTGTTGTATGCTATATTAGAAAGTGTCAAGTGTTACGGTAGGGATGTGTGGAAATTTTAAATTGTGGTCAGGGAATGTGTCACTGAGAATCTGACATTTGAGAAAAAATCTTATGGAAGCAAGCACGTGAACCACGGGATGTAGAGGGGAAGAAATTTCAGGCCCTAAAATGAGAGTACGTTTTGAGCAACAAAGAGCTGATTTGATTGGAGCTGAGTGAGTGGAGGAGAGAGTGAAAGCAAGGGAGGTTTCCAGACTGAGAGGGTCACGTCACAGAGAAATTTGTAGGGCAATGTAAAAACTAATTTGAATGAGCTTCAGAGCCATTTTAAAGATCTCAATAGAACAGTGATGTAACAGGATGTACTATTCTAATGAACACTTTGGTCTTTATTTCTTTTTTTTGAGTAGTTTCTGTTTTTATTATGGAGGAAAAGGTAAAAGCGGTAAAACTGAAAGGCACATTGAAGTAATGAATGTAGAATATAATGATGACTTGGGACAGGAGCTTTGTGATGGAGACAGTGAGGTGCAATCGGTTCTGAATGTAGAGATGCTTAGTGATCCACAGGCAAAGATGACAGGATTGCTGATGTGGGCACGAGAGAAGCAGAAGGCAGATGTGGGAAACAGACAGCAGTGATATCCAGACACTGGACCAAGGAACTGGAAGAGGCAAAAATATTCTGGTTAGAGCAGGTTTGGAAGAGAAATGCATAGAGTTTAACATTGGATGTGTTCAGTTTTAACTATCCAGGGGAAGATACTGAGTTCATAATTGGATATGTGCATTCACACAGGCCTGGCGTGTTGCAGTCCACTGGGTTGCAAAGAGTCAGACATGACTGGGTGACTCAACAACACTCACACATTCTGAGGGAAATTCTGACAGGGTATTCTAATTACAGAGGGTATTTAACTTCGAGGGCTTTGATGAGATCTTAAAGTTAGAATAGCCATGGAAAAGAACTAACAGGGAACTCCAACACTCAGAAGTCAAAGGTCTGAGCAAGTTCAACAAGAGAGACTAAGAAGGAGTAAGTCATATTCTCATGGGAGGAAAACCAGAAGAGAGCGATTTTCCTGAAAAGCACTGTTGAGTGAGAAATTCTGAGTGATTAGTTGCATCAAGTGCTGTAGATACGACATCCACGCCACTGGGGGCTGGTGAGCCCTCTCCTGCCCGAATGAGAGTCAGTTACACGCACTCCACACTCTACTCACTGGCCTTGGGCTGGAAGTTTGTGATTGGCCATGGGTGAAGTATGTACCACGAAAATTGGCATATACTTAGAGCTAGACATTTTTTTCTCTTCCTAAAAGGCACTATTAAATGACAATAACACTGACAAAGACATAAGCATTGGACTTAGGAATATGTGGATCCCCGGGGGTCTTGGCATGTGTACTTTCCATAGATTGTTGAGAGGAAAACTTCAGTGAAGTGAGTTCAAGAAAACAGGAAAGACCGTTTGTGTCATTTTTAGATTCCGCAGAGAATTGATATTGTGATATTTGTCCTTTGCCTTTGTCTGGCTTACTTCACTTAGTATGATATTTTCTAGGTCCATCCATGTTACTGTAAATGGCATTATTTAATTCTTTTTATGGCTGAGTAATATTACATTGTATGTGTGTATCACATTTTATGTATCCATATGTTGATAGACATTTAGGTTGCTCCCATGTCTTGGCTATTGTAAATAGCATTGCTATGAATGTTACGGTGCATATTTCTTTTCAAATTAGAATTTTCTCCCAATATATGTCCAGGAGTGGGACTGTCGGATCATATGGTGACTCTTCCAATATTCACGGGAAGGAATATTCTTTGAAACGACTGAGGTAATATTCATCAGAAGGACTGATACTGAAACTGAAGCTCCAATACTTTGGCCACCTGACGCAAATAACTAAATCATTGGAAAAGACCCTGATACTGAGAAAGATTGAAGGAAGGAGGAGGGCAAGAGAGGATGAGATGGTTGGATGGCATCACTGACTCGATGGACATGAGTTTGAGCAAACTCTGGGAGTTGGTGATGGACAGGGAAGCCTGGCGTGCTGTAGTCATGAGGTTGCAAAGAGTCAGACACAACTGAGTGACTGAACTGAACTGATAGGGACTCTATTTTTAGGACCTACTATGTAGAACAGGAAACTAGATCCAATATTTAATAACTTGAAAGGATAAAGAATATGAAAAACAATATATATATATATATATACATACACACACACACACACTGAAATACTTTGCTACACACAATAAACTAACACAGCATTGTAAATCAAGTATACTTTAAAAAAAAAAGCTACAATAAAAAGGAAAGAGGAAAGAAAGCATTATAGTCAGTGAGTGTGCATAGCTCATTCAAGGAAAGTTTAGGTATAAAAGACAGTAGCTATAGCAAGATGTATCAAGAGAAGGTTGTTAGTTTTCTCTTCTGTTTATAAAGAAGGAATGTGTGCATCCTAGGTTGCTTCAGTCATATCCAAGTCTGTGCAACCCCATGGACTGTAACCCAACAGGCTCCTCTGTCCATGGGATTCTCCAGGCAAGAATACTGGAGTAGGTTCTCATGCCCTCCTCCAGGGGATCTTCCCTACCCAAGGACCAAATGTCTTTGTATGTCTCCTATATTGGCAGGTGGCTTCTTTACCACGAGTGCCACTTCAGTGCCTGAAGACAGGGGAAATTTTTAAGGAATAGAGGGAAAACAGATGGAATTATCACCTTGTGAAAGGGATGGGAACATATGCACAAGTGGAGAAGTTATTTTTAATAAGACTACAGACTTTTCACTTGCGACAATAGTCAGGAACACAGAACATGTGGTTCACAAGCAAGGTGAGGAAATGCTCTGTGTGACTGCTTCTCCTTCCAGAAGTGAAGTCATCAGCTGGAAGTGAGACTGGGGCAGAAGTCTGTTGCAGCTGTGAGGTGAGAGGATGAGATGGAAAATAGCAGGATAATGAATGACCTAGGGAAACACGGGCAATGACCTCTGCAGGGCGAAGGGCTCACTTGATGCTACTCGTCAAGAAATTTAAATAAAGCCAGTAAACAGGATTGTGATTGTCTTCAGCAACGATTGAATTCAGGAGTAGGTAGAAAATTGATTTTAAAAATGGGGAAGTATAAAAGAAAGCATGGCAATGATAAGGGAATTGATACTTTAAAACACAGGTTAAAATCCCAAACTCTGAAGTCAAAACTAGTTAAGAAAGGACAGGAGTACATGAAGGAGACAAGGGGCATTAAAGGGCAAAAGATTTTGACAGGGTCAAAATAGTAGATTTGGAGCCCTTTAACAGGTAAACTGGAATAGAAAAGAGGCACACAGCAGATTCATGAAACTGAGCTTATAAACTTAGAGAACAGAAGATCTAGTTACAGAGAGACCTGGCTATTGAAAAAATCATCTATGTGTATTTATAAACTCTAAAAACTTAATAGGTTTATTGAAAAGGTTTTGGTAAAATAATAAGTAGAATCTAAAAGCTACAAAGAACAAAGGAAAGTAAAATGAATTTAAAAAAATCTCCCAAAAGGAGAGGTAACTAAAACCACAATGAGATAAACTTCCACACACATCAGAATGGCTACCATAAAAAATGAGAGATAATAACACACATTGATGTGATAAAATGGAACTCTACTGTATCCCTTGCTGGACTGAAAAGTGATACAGATACTTTGAAAAAGATCTTGGCAGTTTCTTAAAATATGAAGTATATAGTTACCAAGCAATTCCACTCCTACATTTTTAAATAAGAGAAATGAAAGTATTCAGTCTACATGAAGACTTGAAAGCAAATATAGATAGTAGAGTGACTCATAATAACCAATATATAGAAATAGTTCATATGCCCATAAACTGGTAATTTGATCAAGAAAGTGTGTACATCTATACAATGGAATACTATTCATCAATGAAAGGAATGAAATACTAACATGCTACTACTTGTATAAACCTGAGAAACATTAGGTAAATTGTAAGAATATAGAACAGACTGTGTAGTCTATAATTCCATTTGTAGGAAATGCCTAGAAAATGTGAATGTATACAGACAGAAAATAGATTACTGGTAGACTGAGGCTGGAATAGGAAAGGACATTAACTAATTTTTGTTTGATTTTTAAATTTTTTTTATTGGAGGAAAATTTCTACAATATTATGTTGGCCTCTGCCATGCATCAAGGCCATTAACTATTAACTAGCAATTTATGAGAGTAATAAAATGTTCTAAAACTTAATTATGGTAATATTGCATGACAGAAAATCTACTAAGTGATTATTAAAAATCATTGATATGTACACTCAAAATTGGTACAAAAGATGAAAATTATATCTTAATTTTTTTAAAAAAGAGAGGTAAAGCAGGTTTAGAAAAACAGAGGTAGCAGTTGGTTTCATTTGGTGACGTAATATTTGAGGGTGACTTCTTTTTTATGCATTGGGAAGGGGAGAAAAATAGGAAATTGCATGGAAACAGCAATAAGAATGGAATATCTCCACACTATTTCTAGCTCCATGTTGTGGGGAAAAAAAAAAAAAAATCAGCTCCGACTAGAGATAAGTAGCATCCTCAAAATAGAGATAGGAGTCAGAGCAAGAGAGTAAAGAACATTCAGAGAAGGGGTTCAGAACATGATGGACTTTCTATGGACTAGGAGCATTTCTAGGGAAGGTCCCCTGGAGAGCGGCATGGCAACCCACTCCAGTATTCTTGCCTGGAGAATCCCTTTGTCCGAGGAGACTGGTGAAATACATTCCATTGAGTCACAAAGAAACACGACTGAAGCGACTTAGCACACATGCAGGAGCATTTCTAAGGGCATAGGAGAAGTGTTTTGAGAGCTTAGAAGAAATGAGAAATAGATTAGTAAAGGGCATGTACTTGACTTTAAGGAAACGAGAATCGGAATAACCTGTGAGACCTAGTTTATCTTGGTAATTGATATAAACCAAGATAAAGGGCATGTGAAGTATGAAGGCTCTTTGATTTGTCAGCTAGCAAGTTACCCTGTCGCTGTTCCATAGATGCTAGCAGAACACTTTAGATTCCTGCATCAAAGCAAAGAGCTTCATCACTCACCGTCCAGCAAGCAGCAAGCCCTTCTTGTTCACGCTGGGGTCTCTCATCCCACAGGACTCCTGAGTGTGACTAGAGTGACCCATGTGGCACACATGCTTGCACTGTGTTTATATCATGACTAAGGAACAGCCATCTTAAAGAAAGCAAATCCTTTAGATATGGCTACAAGTTAACCTGCCTGATCTTCCCTGGAAAAATCATTATACTGGTTACTTCTATACCTGGTCAATAAGTAGATCTACTGTCTGTTTGAGAACGGAACGTAGTATCTATCTTCCAAGACAGACAACTTGGTATATGTAGGGAAAGAGCAGATTAGCCCAGATGGCCTGGTCAGGCTCTCTCACCCCAAGGTCTCTTGCTCTTTCTTGCCCCGTGTTTTGTGAATAATGATTATGTAACAGCTGAGATCACTTACAGCACTGTGGTACTGTCTTGGTCACCGGCTACTTTCTGGGCTAAGTGTGTATATGCTGCTGCTGCTAAGTCGCTTCAGTCGTGTCCGACATGTGCAACCCCATAGATGGCAGCCCACCAGGCTTCCCCCGTCCCTGGGATTCTCCAGGCAAGAACACTGGAGTGGGTTGCCATTGCCTTCTCTGAGTGTATATATGAGCTCCACTTAAAGTGGTGCCATTATTGCTGTGGCATGCTTGTGTCCATTGGGTCAGCCATGAGAGAAAAGAATAAGCATGTCTGCAGCTCCCACAACTCCTTGCCTCTTCTTAAAACCTCTTAGCTCGTGCCTTGCCTACCCTGGGTTCAGTGAACAGTGGGCACATTGAGGAACAGTGAGACAACTGGCATCAGGAGCAGGATCAGTGAGACAACTGGCATAGTCAACAGGATGAAGAGCAATACAGGAACATGAGTGGGATGCATATACAGGATAGTGTATCTGTTTACCATACAAACATCAGTTGAAAACAGCCTCTAACAAATGTTATCAGGGTATCTAATCACAAGATGTTTAGAAATGACTCTTCTGAGAAAGGGTAAAATGATATTCTTCGCAGCCTCAATCAGATTGTCATAGTAACACAAATGACCTTTTTAGAGGTATAAGAAGTGGTGAGGAGTTCTGGCAAAGATGACGAAACACCTTGGGACATCTTCTTTTCTCCTCGATGTTTGGAAGCCAGGGTAGGGGTCTTATTGGAAATACCTGAAGCTCTGAGGAGGCTCTCTTTATTGCATACATGTTGCAAACTTAATCACGTCTCATATTAACGTAAAGACTCTAAAGAAGTTGAATTATTACTCACAAAAGTCTACTTTCTTCCCCTCACTCCTTTGATAATGATTTTCAGTAACACAAACGGGATGTTAATAGATCTAACACAAGTAGATACTTGAAATGTGTTTGTACAACTGGCCTTGCTCTTTTATAGAATCTACCATCACTCCGTGAAGAATATAAGGGAGCCAGCTGAATGTATCCTGGAAGAGCCAATCCCCAGGAGCAAGCAGGTTTAGCTGAGATAAACAGGGCAACACAGGTTAGCTAAGTTAGATAAGTTGATTGCCTGCAAATCTGAAGGTAAGTGAGAATTATATGACTTGGGGTTTTTAAAGCCATTGAATTTAAAGGGTTTGGGGTTATTTATTTGTGTGTGTTTTTTTTTTTTTTGGTTTGTTTTTCTTTTGTAATGGCTATCTGATATACTGTTTGAATACAAAAAAAAGAACGTCTTGACAGAAGAAGTAGAGATAGGTATTTCAGGAATACGGGTTACCAAAGAGAATATTAGTTTACTATGGCAATAGCAGAGTATATGCATGTTTTCACATGTAACAGGCAGCCTGGGAGCAGACATTCTAGGAAGGGTGTAGTGGTCTCAGTATGCATTCAGGGACCAGGCTCTTTCTATTTTCACAATTGCTAAAATTCTCCAACTAGTTTCCAATGGGCAAAGGGCTACCTCATAACTCATGTTATATTACATTGTTATTTATATTAAAAGATTTAGCATTATTTAAAAATCATATTAATAATTAACAATAATAAGTGAAGTTGTGATTAGTAAACTTAATGACATGGTAAATTGATTCATGAACATAAGTGAAGTTCATGTAAAGCTTGTTCTTACAAAATCCTTGATTTAGCAGCAATCTGTGTAAGAAGAGGGATAACTTAAGAATCAGAATCTGGAATCTTTTTTAATTTTTCAGTGAAATAATTACTAAATTTGAATGTAAAAAATGTGATTAAGTACTTTGTTTTACAAACATATAGAATTTATGGTTTATTAATATTCATTCATTATCACATCATATAGACAGTGATCCACATAGAACCCCTGCAAATGAATGATAAAAGTAAAATGTAAACAAACAAATGTAACCTGTGCATCATATAAATTGAAAATTATTTTCTACAGCAGTAATTTTTATGTAATGGATTAGAGAATTGCAATACTTAACTTTTTGTCACCTTTTGCTGCTGCTGCTGCTGCTAAGTCGCTTCAGTCGTGTCCGACTCTCAGCGACCCCAAAGATGGCAACCCACCAGGCTCCGCCGTCCCTGGGATTCTCCAGGCAAGAACACGGGAGTGGGTTGCCATTTCCTTCTCCGATGCATGAAAGTGAAAAGTGAAAGTGAAGTCGCTCAGTCGTGTCCGACTCTTAGGGACCCCATGAACCGCAGCCTACCAGGCTCCTCCGTCCATGGGATTTTCCAGGCAAGAGTACTGGAGTGGGGTGCCAGCGCCCTCTCCGTTGTCACCTTTTATCTGTGGGAAATCTGAAATGAAAAGTGATGATCCTTATTCTACATTTTATATGAGCAATGGTACTCTGAGTTCCAAATCATTGAATCAAATATTTGCTTTTAGAAAGAAAAAAATGAAATAAACAAACTTCATGTTAGACATGCAATATTATATCATTTAAACCTCATACAAGCCTTGTTTAGCATTATTTCATTTTTAATTTGAGAGACAAGGACAATCATATTGCATATACATTAGCTATGTTTATATATCTAACTACATTGTACATTTTTTTCAAAATTAATCTCTGAATCAAAATCCACTGCATATTTTTATTTAAATCTTCTTTTCTATATATATCAAATATACAGACTAGTTATGCTACAACTTTTGCAGTCATCAACTTTCTCTACCCAAAAAAAAGTAAATTGAGGAAAGGAAATTAAAAAGGTATTAAAAATAAAAATAAGCACATTTAATAATAAATCATTATTGTAATTTCAGTCATACAAGTTAAATAATTATTGAACATGTGCAAATATAACCATTTATCTTTATTTTACATGCACCTAAATTGTATAATAGACTTCGCTGGTGGCTCAGACAGTAAAGCGTCTACCTATAATGCAGGAGACCTGGGTTCAATCCCTGGGTCAGGAAGAGCCTCTGGAGAAGGAAATGACAACCCACTCTGGTACTCTTGCCTTGAAAATCCCAAGGACAGAGGAGCCTGGCAAGCTACAGGCCATGGAGTCACAAAGAGTCGGACATGACTGAGCAACTTCACTTTCTTTCACTCAATTTATATTTTTCATAATTACAAAATATTAAAACACATTTAGGTAATTTCTTTTCCTGCTTTTATATTTTTGTGATTAAAATCAGACTAATTAAAGAGAGAGAAGCAAAATTACAGTGCTCTATATAAAATTTCTAGTTAGATGATGGAAATAAGCAGATTTTAGAAGGAATAAAAAAAGCATGTATATGTTTGTTGACACTGCATTTATTGCATTGCATTTGGCAAAGTTTGGGAAAGACTTGAATTTCTAGTCTAGCATATCATGTTTTGATATTTTGCCATAATTTTATAATTTTATATTTTGATTAAATTATTTGTCATAGAAACTAAATGAAGTAAATGAATCAGATTAATTGATGAAAATAATAATTTATTTAAAAATTAAGAATAGAGTTTTGTGTGAGGTTATTTCACTTAGCATGATGTCTTTAACTTTCACCCGTGTTGTGTTGACACACTTTCCTTCTTTTTTTTAAAGCTGAATAATATTCCATTGTATGTAGGCTCCATATTTTCTTTATCTATTTATCCATTGATGGACTTTTAGTTTGTCTCCACATTTTGGCTATTCATTGCAATGAATGAACATGAGTGTTCAAGGAAAAATATACTTTCAAAGTACAAAATATTTCTCATATACCAAATGAATAATCAAAAAATTTGGAAGCTGCTAAAAATTCTGACAAATTTCTCTCAACCACTACTTTTGAAATCAAACTATTAAACATTATTCTTTAAATCTTTAGGTAAACAGTGAATTGCTAGAGTTTTTAACAATCTGTCAATATAAAAATGTCAATCTAATATCAATGTTTTAATATATTTTATTTTAAAATTATATTTCAACATGAAAGAGAACATTGGCTATCATTAAACATGTAATACATAGGTAATGTAAGTAGGAGAGGAAGAGAAACTATAAGGCAGTTATATAAAATAAATTATTTATCATTATTCATTTTAACTTCATTCACACATATCCAAAAAACAAGCATATATACTTAATGTCATCATTAGGTTAGAAGTATAAACAAGGCAAAGAGAAGAGTAATATAGTTTAAAAATATTTCTGAAAAAAAAAATAAATAAAAATAAAAATATTTCTGTCTCTACTGAAATTAGGTTGTTAATTCCCTGAATAATAATCTCAAAACTTGTTAGCTTTTAGTATGTTAATTATATCATGTGCCTCACCCTCTTGGTACTTGAGTTATTCTTTGCCAAGTATGGTATCTGAAACTGAAGTTGCTTTTGAACCTCTTATCTAAGCCTATTCTCAACCCACTTTTTAAAGTCTTACATGTGTGCATGCTATGTCACTTCAGCCGTGTCTGACTCTTGGCAAATCCATGGACTGTAGCCCACCAGACCCCTCTATCCATGGTATTCTCCAGGCAAGAATACTGAGGGGGTTCTCTAGGGGATCTTTCTGACTCAATAATTGAATCCAGGTCTCCTGCACTGCAGTAGGTTCTTTAAATTCTTGGGTTATGTCAAAACCTAATCTTTTGCTAAGAGCTTAAAATGAAGGTAGGGTAGGTAAATGTCTTAAGAGGGTAGGTAAATGTCTTGACTGCAAATGTGTGGCATTCCAAAGAGTAGACCTTTAACAGTAAGATTTAAGTACTTGTAGGTCTCTGGAGAGTTTCTCAGATGGCTCAGTGTAATGAATCCACCGGCCAATGCAGGGAGACGCAGAGACTCATGTTTACCCCAGCGTCAGGAAGATCCCCTGGAGGAGGGCATGGCAAGTGGCTCTAATACTCTTGCCTGAAGAATCCCATGGACAGAGGAGCCTTGTGGGCAACAGTCCATAGGGTGGCAGAGTGGCATGACCGAGTGACTGATTAGATACACATGGTTCTCTGGAAGCTTGCATCATGGATGAATAAGAAGAATAACAGAAGAGATATTATATAGTGAGCATTGCAAAGAGAAATAAAAATGGAGAATTGAGTGGTGAAAAATACATACACTCTTAAAAGCATATAGATTTAAATCACTTCTGTGATTACCCTTTAACCCTCCCAAATCAGTTCACAGGAATTCAGTTCTTGGATGTTTTATTTCACTGCTACTCTTTTTCCAGACTTACTGTCTTTTAAGGCATCTGAACTGATAAGAAATTAAGTCCTTATGTGTATGTGTCCAACTTAATAGACAATGCATTATCTAAAAGCAAGAAAAGCTGGCAAGTTTAAAATCAGAGAATACATCGCTGACTGCAAATGAAGGCACAGCAAGGGCACAATACTGACCTCTTAGTAACATTTAGCTCGTGATCCTACTTCAGCAAGCCAACAATGACATGGAGTCATTAAAATATTATAGGAAAAATTGCCTATTGAAATATTGTATGCTCTATTATTTAAAGAACTCACCTACAGCATCTGGAAAAAAAAAGAAAACTTCCCAGGGCCACCTGACTCTCTGCAGGTTACAAACATCATGCTTTAGTTCATTTACTAAATAGGCATAAAATTTATACTATAATATTAAAATTGTTGTAGGATTATAGTAAAAAAGGAAAAAGTAGTAAGATAGTTAAGTGTCTATAAGCTTGTTACATATCATCTGTGCTAAGCATGTGTACATCTATAAACTTTGTAAGAGAATCAGTGGAAAATTCCACTCATTTCCAATAGCATCAGCAGTGAATCTCAGTAAGGATGACGGAAGACCAAAAACACCCTTTAAGATTTGTATCTCCTGACTTAATTTCTGTTAAATGTGTGTCTTTCTCCTCTACTGTGTACTTGTGAGCCCCTTATACACTTCAATTTGTTTTTACTCCTGTTGTCCTTAGACTCCATGCGTGTCTGCTAGATGGCTTCAGACGTATCTGACTCTGTGTAACCCCATGAACTGTAGCCTGCCAGGCTCCTCTGTCCATGGGATTCTTCAAGCAAGAATACTAGAGCCAGTTGCCATGCCCTCCTCTGGGAGATCTTCCCAACTCAGGGATCGAACTTGTGTCTCTTTTGTCTACCTGCAGTGGCAGGCAGATTCTTTATGGCTAGTACCACCTGGAAGCCACCTTAGACTCTATCCTTGATGAAATAAAGTTCTTTACAGTCTTCTTTTCTTGCCCCAGTAGTGATTTCTAGAAATTGGGCTTTTGAAATCCCAAATTAAATTATTAACATGTGTTTTAGCTACAGTTAATGAGAAAAGTTTGCAGTTTCTTATGCTGGATATTATCTAGAATTTTATGTTTGATATGTTTCAATGTTTGATTAATGGGGGAAGAGTAGAGAGTGTCAGAAAGGAATTAATAATTTAAATAATCCATAATATAAATTGTTCTTCTTAGTTCTGCTATTGTCACTTTTCATACGTAAGGGAAGGTGTATCCTTTCAAATCCAGTTATACTTGGAGAGTGAAGCTGCTGCTGAGTTGAGGAAAAGATCATTAGTATCCTAAGGATGCATGCTTACTTCATTTTTATTTAAACTGAAGTGTAACATTTATTATGGAACTACTGAGAATCTGGAAAACTCCACATGAAATAACAGCCATAGAAATTTTTATAACGAACTGTAAAGGGTATCTCAATGTCTATTTCAAAACCGATTTGATGAATACAGAAAAGGTCAAACTAAAAATAACTAGACTGAATCAGTCATAAGTGTAGTAACATATGCCTCATTTAATAATGAACTCTAAATTTGCACCACAGTTTAAGTCGTATCATGAATGCTAATTCTGACAGCAAAGGGTTATGAACTACCTGTTGACTTGCACCCAGCACAAGGTCAGATAGTTAAGCGCTAATGAAACCCTGATATACCAGAAGGTGAATGACTGATGGGAGTGGGCTGCTGGGAAGAAACTGCAATAGCGCTGTGACACATTCAGAATGACACCGTGTCCTGAAACAGAAACGGCTGTGATCCCATCTGTTGATGAAGTCTAACTGCTTCAGTTAAAGCCTCGCTATGTAGGCTACATATTTCCTAGGAGATATTTTTTTATCTCCGTAAACATTCAGATGTTACAAGTGCTAAACAGTTTCAGGTTCCCCTTACATATGCATGCGGTTCGCTATTTCTAAAGGTTTAATTAAATATTTTTGGCACGTTGAGCAACAATAAAGACTTGTGTGTGGGGACTGGAGGATAGTCAGTTTTACCCAAGAGCGGATTCAAAGTTTCTGAACATCATGTTGTCCATGAAGATTTTTAACATTTTGTGTCCATGGTACTGATCAAATGGAAATTTAATTTACGCTTGTTAAAATTCAGAAAATCAAAGGGAGCCCAAAGCACTGAAACTCTGATAAAGCTGATGTTGTTAATGGGAGCGTACTTTTATATGATCTGTAAGTGTATACTCTATCAAGTCTCTATTTTTATCATATTCCCCAATCACTTGAACCTTATGAAAACAAATCAATTTTTCGTGTATCTCTGTCTCTTTTGAGGACTTCTCTATAGCCCTAATGCATTTCCTCTGCTCACCTCATTGGCCTTTTAATTGTGCCATGGGAGTAAAAGGTAAGCAACAGCAAATTAAGGGAAAAAAAGAGGAGAGGGCTGATTTTCACAAAAAAAAGCCCTATTCCAAAAGGCAATATTAAGGCAAAGTGAAATTAGATGAAGTAAAACACATAAATATTCTTGCATGCACAAAGAGAAAGGAGCATTTGGAGTATGCATTTCAAATTATTCTTTTCTTGTTCGTTTAGGAAATCTTGATAATGTTGATATGACATAACACTCTAAGTGTTCGGTAAAGTGTTTATCTTAGTTAAGAAATGACTTTATGTTAAAACTAACTTTCAATATAACTCAGTTAGGTTTACTTAGCATTTGGAAAATTGGAGGAAAACCACAAATCTATCAATCCTCGTGTCAGTTTCTATTTTTCTTCTTCTAATGCCCCCAGCTACGATCACGGCAATAAGTTACAATGATCCCCATAGCCAGAACTGAAAATATTTCCAATTTTCCAAAAGAAAGCATTTTAAGTAATTAATTTTCATTTGTTTGGGGGATGAAGTTCACACTTTATAACTAATAGAGACTCAAAAATGCTTCCTATGCCCCTACTGTGTGTTTTTCACTAGGAATCAAAACCTGAACAAACTACCCATTCTCAAAAGAATTAGAATTCTATTAGCTATAAATCAAATAATGTGAATACAAATTAAATTTAGACAAACATTTACGTACATAATTTAAGTACATGTTAATCATATTTTGCATAACCTATTATAAAATGATGGGATGAGCAACTCTCTAAAAGGGGAGCGCAACAGGGAACAGGAAACACGATTCTTTTGGAAAGTTTAACCAAGGAAAACAACCTCGTCTGGAGGACTGAGAAGGTATCCAAAATAAATCAGGCTTCAGCTGCTATCCAAAGCAAAAGAAGGAGGTAAGTAATCACATGAGTGCACTAGAGTAAACCCACTCAAGGAAGGATCTGGCATGTGCAAAATCTCCACGGTGATAAAGACAAGGGCACATGCCGGAAGCTGCTGGAAAGTCAGTGGGTGAGAGAACAAGCATGCCTAGATGATAAAGGAGAAGTCAGAGGATATATCCTGTAGGGTCTTTGCAAATCAGTTTAAGGCCCTTGTTCTTTATCTACAATCCAGGGAAAAGCTGATGAATGTGTAAGAGTGTCAGAGCATGTAAACTGAATTTAAAGAATCATGCCTGGGTGTAAGAGAGACTCCTTGATGACATGAGTAGCAGCGGCCAGTGGAAATGAGACCCAGACAGAGGTCAGTCTGTTGGAGATATTTGACATGAGAGAAAAGTAGAGGTGAGAGTGTGAAACCAGATTGACATAATACTTTAAATGACGGAAAGTAATTCTCAGTGAAGACTCTGCTGCTGCTGCTAAGTCGCTTCAGTCGTGCCCGACTCTGTGTGACCCCACAGACGGCAGCCCACCAGGCTACTCCGTCCCTGGGATTCTCCAGGCAAGAACACTGGAGTGGGTTGCCATTTCCTTCTCCAAGTGAAGACTCCACTAGGGCTTTTTTGGAGAAGTTTTTGTGAAACTAGAAGTCTTATTATTATTATTAATATTAATATAGTACATTGAATTGTGAATGGGAGATAAAACAACTGCAGAAGTTTTATTAATATAGGAGAATTATAGGACATTTAGGAAAAAGGCGTATGTTAAAAGGAAAATCAAATTCAGTGCTCCATATTCTGACCCTTTTAACTTTCCATTGGATTCAGTGTTCTCCTGTCAAACACCTGCCATGTGACCATTTGTGTGCTTGTGTATTTGAAACATTTTTCTTAGAGTTTCACTAAGATATATTCCAAAAAATTAAAGTAAAATAAAACATTTATGAAAAATGTTTTCCAAACAAAAAATCAGAACTGGCACAGTATTACTTCTAAAAAGAGATGTTTCTAATGCCTCCTTTGATTGTACACAGCTGGGTTCCTGTATCAGTTTCTGCATGTAATCTGTTGTGAAATGCAATTTCAGGTTTCGCTATTGAAGATAATCGGGGCTCACACAGATATGTAAATCAGAAAAAGGACTTCAGGGACCATATGAAGGGTCTTTAGGGGACGTCCATAAACACTTTGAGAAGCACTGAAATAAAACATTAAATATACTTCACACATCAAATATGACAGCATGTTGAACTTATAAAAGTTGTAGATATGGATTATGTCTGTGATAAGAACAAAACCCCGGTCCAAAGTCCATTCTTTCTTCAATCTTCTAGCAGAAAATATTTCCCACAACATTTCCAATAAAACATGAAACATTAGTTTGGCTTTAACTGTCTGTCTTTCAGAAGTCATGCCTTCCTTTCATTTTTTTCCCAATAGCCAACCACAATGCAGTGCACATATTGTAATTTTGGTAGCTTTAAATAAACATTGATTATTGATATCTCTTACATTATATTTGACATCATATTATTATTATCAGACTGTGGTTACATACTGCAAGCTATGTTGTCATAGTAAGATTTTTGTAGTTATTTTCCCCCCTTGAAAATAAGAAAGAAATAGGCATGAAGCATTTTAACAATCAGTTTAGTTCACTCACTCAGTAGTGTCCAACTCTTGCAACCCCATGGACTGCAGCACACCAGGCTTCCCTGTCCATCACCAACTCCCAGAGCCTACTCAAACTCATGTCCAATGTGCTGGTGAAGCCATCAAACCATCTTATCCTGTGTCGTCCCCTTCTCCTCCTGCCTTCAATCTTTCCCAACATCAGGGTCTTTTTCAATGAGTCAGTTCTTCACATCATGTGGCCAAAGTATTGGAGTTTCAGCTTCAGCATCAGTCCTTCCAATGAATACTAAGGACTGATTTCCTTTAAGATGGACTGGTTTGATCTCCTTGCAGTCCAAGGGGCTCTCAAGAGTCTTCTCCAACATCACAGTTCAAAAGCATCAATTCTTCCATGATCCACTTTCTTTATAGTCCAACTCTTACACCCATACATGATTACTGGAAAAACCATAGCTTTGACTAGATGGACCTTTGTTGGCAAAGTAATGTCTCTGTTTTTTAATATACTGTCTAGGTTGGTCATAACTTTTCTTCCAAGGAGCAAGGGTCTTTTAACTTCATGGCTACAGTCATCATCTGCAGTGATTTTGGAGCCCCCCAAAATAATGTCTCTCACTGTCTCCATTGTTTCCCATCTATCTGCCGTGAAGTGATGGGAATGGATGCCATGATCTTTGTTTTTTGAATGTTAAGCTTTAAGCCAACAATTTCACTCTCCTTTCACTTTCATCAAGAGGCTCTTTAGTTCTTCTTTGCTTTCTGCCATAAGGGTGGTGTCATCTGCATATCTGAGGATATTGATATTTCTCCTGGCAATCTTGATTCCAGCTTGTGCTTCATCCAGACTGGCATTTCTTATGTACTCTGCATGTAAGTTAAATAAACAGGGTGACAATACACAGCCTTGACCTACTCCTTTCCCTATTTGGAACCAATCTGTAGTTCCATGTCCAGTTCTAACTGTTGCTTCTTGATCTGCATACAGATTTCTTAGGAGGCAGATCAGGTGGGCTAGTATTCCCATCTCTTTAAGAATTTTTCACAGTTTGTTGTGATCCACACAGTCACAGGCTTTGGTATAGTCAATAAAGCAAAAATAGAGGTTTTTCTGGAACTATCTTGCTTTTAATGACCCAACTGATGTTGGCAATTTGATCTCTGGTTCCTCTGCCTTTTCTAAAACCAGCTTGAACATCTGGAAGTTCATGGTTCATATACTGTTTAAGCTTCGCTTGAAGAATTTTGAGCATTACTTTGCTAGTGTGTTAGATGAGTGCAATTGTGCAGTAGTTTGAACATACTTTGGCATTGTCTTTCTTTGGGATTGGAATTAAAGCTGACCTTTTCCAGTTCTGTGACCACTGCTGAGTTTTCAGATTTGCTTATATATTGAGTGTAGTACTTTCATAGCATCATCTTTTAGGATTTGAAATCACTCAACTGGAATTCCATCACCTCCACTAGCTTTGTTTTTTTAGTGATGCTTCCTTAGGCCTATTTGACTTCACATTTCAAGATGTCTGTCTCTAGGTGAGTGATCACACCATCGTGATTATCTGGGTCATGAAGATTTTTTGTACAGTTCCTCTGTATATTCTTGCCACCCCTTCTTAATATCTTCTGCTTCTGTTAGGTCCATACCATTTCTGTCCTTTATTGTGCCCATCTTTACATGAAATGTAGAGAAGATTCTACACATGGGCATCACCAGAGAGTCAATAGCAAAATCAGACTGATTATATTCTTTGCAGCCAAAAGTGGAGAAGCTGTATACAGTTAGCAAACACAAGACTGGGAGCTGACTGTGGCTCAAATCATGAACTCCTTATTGCCAAATTCAGACTTAAATTGAATAATGTAGGGAAAACCACTAGACCATTCTGCTGCTGCTGCTGCTAAGTCACTTCAGTCATGTCTGACTCTGTGCGACCCCATAGACAGCAGCCCACCAGGCTCCTCCATCCCTGGGTTTTTCCAGGCAAGAATATTGGAGTGGGGTGACTAGACCATTAAGGTATGACCTAAATAAAATCCTTATGATCATACAGTGGAAGTGACAAATAGATTCAAGGAATTAGATCTGATAGATAGAATGCCTGAAGAACTATGGATGAAAGTTTGTGACATTGTTCAGGAGGCAGTGATCAAGACCATCCCCAAGAAAAAGAAATGCAAAAAGGCAAAATGGTTGTCTGACAAGGCCTTACAAATAGCTGAGAAAAGAAGAAAAACTAAAGGAAAGGAAAGATATGCCCATTTGAATGCAGAGTTAAAAGAATAGCTTTGTAACTTACAATAGCTTTGTTCCTTACAAAGAAGGAAAGATAAGAAAGCCTTCCTCAGTGATCAATACAAAGAAATAGAGGCAAACAATAGAATGGGAAAGACTAGAAATCTCTTCAAGAAATTCAGAGATACCAACGGAACAATTCATGAAAAGTTTTTAACAATAACTGTAGATAAAATGTGTGTTGATCCATGATACATTATGCCTCTATTTCTAATAAGGCTTAATGTAAGCAATGATTTCTGAATTTATTGCTTAAGTGTGTTGTAATTATCAGCCATTAATAGTAATCTGATTTTCATGTTAAATATATGTCACTGCTTTGTGTACATGGCATTGTATGAATTAGTTTTATTGATATTTTCATTTAACTAAATAATTTAACACAAAACAGTGCCCTGAGTTAGTGCTTTTTCAAGACAATTCTGTCTTGGAAAAAATGTCCTTCCCTCCAGAGGTTCTATCACAGTTTGCTGAGAAATAAGTATTTATGAAAAGGATGATAATGCCCTTGTCAGTGCTGTCCATTAGAGCTAGAATGTGAACCACATTCAGTTAAGTTCAGTGCAGTCGCTCAGTCATGTCCGACTCTTTCCGACCCCATGAATTGCAGCATGCCAGGCCTTCCTGTCCATCCCCAACTCCCGGAGTTACCTCAAACTCACATCCATCGAGTCAGTGATGCCATCCAGCCATCTCATCCTCTGTCATCCCTTCTCCTCCTGCCCCCAATCCCTCCCAGCATCAGAGTCTTTTCCAATGAGTCAACTCTTCGCATGAGGTGGCCAAAGTACTGGAATTTCAGCTTTAACCTCATTCCTTCCAAAGAACACCAAGGACTGATCTTCAGAATGGACTGGTTGGATCTCCTTGCAGTCCACGGGACTCTCAAGAGTCTTCTCCAACACCACAGTTGAAAAGCATCAATTCTTTGGAGCTTAGCTTTCTTCACAATCCAACTCTCACATCCATACATGACCACTGGAAAAACCATAGCCTTGACTAGATTGACTAATGTCTCTACTTTTAAATATGCTATCTAGGTTGGTCATAATTTTCCTTCCAAGGAGTATGTGTCTTTTAATTTCACAGCTGCAATAACCATCCACAGTGATTTTGGAGCCCCAAAAATAAAGTTTGACACTGTTTCCACTGTTTCCCCATCTATTTCCAATGAAGTGATGGGGCCAGGTGCCATGATCTTCGTTTTCTGAATGTTAAGCTTTAAGCCAACTTTTTCACTCTCTTCTTTCACTTTCATCAAGAGGCTGTTAAGTCTCTCTTCACTTTCTGCCATAAGGGTGGTGTCATCTGCATATCTGAGGTTATTGATATTTCTCCCGGCAGTCTTGATTCCAGCTTGTGCTTCTTCCAGCCCAGCATTTCTCATGATGTGCTATGCATATAATTTAAATAAGCAGGGTGACAATATACAGCCTTGACGAACTCCTTTTCCTATTTGGAACTAGTCTGTTGTTCCATTTCCAGTTCTAACTGTTGCTTCCTGACCTGCATACAGATTTCTCAAGAGGCAGAGCAGGTGGTCTGGTATTCCCATCTCTTTCAGAATTTTCCACAGTTCATTGTGATCCACACAGTAAAAGGTTTTGGCATAGTCAATAAAGCAGAAATAGATGTTTTTCTGGAACTCTCTTGCTTTTTCGATGATCCAGCAGATGTTGGCAATTTGATCTCTGGTTACTCTGCCTTTTCTAAAATCAGCTTGAACATCTGGAGGTTCACGATTCATGTACTGCTGAAGCCTGGCTTGGAGAATTTTGAGCATTACTTTACTAGCGTGTGAGATGAGTGCAATTGTGCAATAGTTTGAGCATTCTTTGGCATTG
Organism: Bos indicus; assembly: GCF_029378745.1. NCBI lineage: Eukaryota > Metazoa > Chordata > Mammalia > Artiodactyla > Bovidae > Bos > Bos indicus. Next base: position 8,577,901 of record NC_091771.1, read on the forward strand.
CCTTTCTTTGGGATTGGAATGAAAACTGACCTTTTCCAGTCCTGTGGCCACTGATGAGATTTCCAAATTTGCTGGCATATGGAGTGTAGCACTTTCACAGCACCATTTTTCAGGATTTGAAATAACTCAACTGGAATTCCATCACCTCCACTAGCTTTGTTCATAGTGATGCTTTCTAAGGCCTACTTGACTTCACATTCCAAGATGTCTGGCTCTAGGTCAGTGATCACACCATTGTGATTATCTGGGTCATGAAGATCTTTTTTGTACAGTTCTTCTGTGTATTCATGCCACCTCTTCTTAATATCTTCTGCTTCTGTTAGGTCCATACCATTTCTGTCCTTTATCGAGCCCATCTTTGCATGAAATGTTCCCTTGGTATCTCTAATTTTCTTGAAGAGATCTCTAGTCTTCCCCATTCTGTTGTTTTCTCTATTTCTTTGCACTGATCGCTGAGGAAGGCTTTCTTATCTCTTCTTGCTATTTTTTGGTACTCTGTATTCAGATGCTTATATCTTGCCTTTTCTCTTTTGCTTTCTCTTCGCTTTTCACAGGTATTTGTAAGGCCTCCCAAGACAGCCATTTTGCTTTTTTGCATTTCTTTTCCATGGGGATGATCTTGTTCCCTGTCTCCTGTACAATGTCACAAACCTCTGTCCATAGTTCATCGGGCACTCTATCAGATCTAGACCCTTAAATCTATTACTCATTTCCACTGTATAATCATAAGGGATTTGATTTAGGTCATACCTGTATGGTCTAGTGGTTTTCCCCACTTTCTTCAATTTAAGTATGAATTTGGCAATGAGGAGTCATAATCTGAGCCACAGTCAGCTCCTGGTCTTGTTTTTGCTGACTGTATAGAGCTTCTCCATCTTTGGCTGCAAAGAATATAATCAATCTGATTTTGGTATAGACCATCTGGTCATGTCCATGTGTAGAGTCTTCTCTTGTGTTGTTGGAAGAGGGTGTTTGCTATGACCAGTGCATTCTCTTGGCAAAACTCTATTAGCCTTTGTCCTGCTTCATTCTGTACTCCAAGGCTAAATCTCCCTTTACTCCAGGTGTTTCTTGACTTCCTACTTTTGCATTCCAGCCCCCAATAATGAAAATGACATCTTTTGGGGGGTATTAGTTCTAAAAGGTTTCATAGGTCTTCATAGAACTGTTCAACTTCAGCTTCTTCAGTGTTCCTGGTTGGGGCATAGACTTGGATTACTGTAATATTGAATGGTTTGCCTTGGAAACGAACAAAGATCATTCTGTCATTTTTGAGATTGCATCCAAGTACTGCATTTTGGATTCTTTTGTTGACCATGATGGCTACTCCATTTCTTCTAAGGGATTCCTGCCCATAGTAGTAGATATAATGATCATCTGAGTTAAATTCACCCATTCCAGTCCATCTTGGTTCGCTGATTCCTAGAATGTCGACATTCACTTTGCCATCTCCTGTTTGACCACTTCCAATTTGCCTTGATTCATGGACCTAACATTCCAGGTTCCTATGCAACATTGATCTTTACAGCACTGGACCTTGCTTCTATCACCAGTCACATCCATGACTGGGTATTATTTTTGCTTTGGCTCCATCCCTTCATTCTTTCTGGAGTCATTTCTCCACTCATCTCCAGTAGCATATTGGGCACCTACTGACTTGGGGAGTTCCTCTTTCAGTATCCTATCATTTTGCCTTTTCATACTGTTCATGGGGTTCTCAAGGCAAGAACACTGAAGTGGTTTGCCATTGCCTTCTCCAGTGGAACACATTCTGTCAGATATATGTCAGTGAACCATATATATCAGTGTAAATATTCTAGAAGCCATTGTATATAGAAGCCGCTACACAGTCCATGGAATTCCCCAGCCCAGAATACAGGAGTGGATAACGTTTCCCATCTCCAGGGGATCTTCCCAACCCAGGGATCAAACCTAGGTCTCCTGAATTGCAGGTGGATTCTTTACCAGCTGAGCCACAAGAGAAGCCCCTCCTAGGAGCCACATTACACAAATAAAGAAATCAGAGGAAATTAATTTTGATAATTCATTATATTTAACACTGTATATATATAAAATATCATTTTACTGTATAAGTAATATAAAAATTATTAGCAATCTATCAAATAACTTTTATCATTGCAGGTGTATATTTTACATGTGTAATACTCAATTTGGACAGGAACATTTTGTTAAAAATACTAGATCTAGACTTACATTTAATGAAATGTACAATTGAAAAGGTGGATTCATATGCTGAAGCTTTTATGAGTTATGTAAAAGTTTTCCATCAACCAAACTAAATGGAAAATCAACTTTAAAACTTAAGTAAAAATGTTTGGACACAATCTTAGAAGTTAGTATCCAAATTGTATAGTGTACTCTTACAACAAACAAGTAGCAAAAAAAAAAAAAAAAAATCGATAAAAAGAGAAAAATATTGTATGGTGTCAGTTTATGTGGAATCTATAAAGCCAAACGCATAGAAAAGTTACTGAGCAAAAATTTAATTTCATCAACCCACATTTATTTACTTGGGCTCCAAGATCACTGCAGATGGTGAATGTAGCCATGAGATTATAAGACTCTTGTTTCTTGAAAAAAAAAAAGCTATGACCAGCCTAGACAGCATATTAAAAAGGAGAGACATTACTTGGCCAACAAAAGTTCGTCTAGTCAAAGCTATGGTTTTTCCAGTAGTCAAGTATGGATGTGAGAGTTGGATCATAAAGAAGGCTGAGTGCTGAAAAATTGATACTTTTGAACTGTGGTGTTGGAGAAGACTCTTGAGAGTCCCTTGGACAGCAAGGAGATGAAGCCAGTCAATACTAAAGGAAATCAATCCAGAATATTCATTGGAGAGACTGATGCTGAAGCTGAAACTCCAATACTTTGGCCACCTGATGCAAAGAACTGATTCACTGGAGAATGCCCTGATGCTCGGAAAGATTGAAGGCAGGAGGAGAAGGCGATGACAGAGGATGAGATGGTTGGATGTCATCGTTGACTCAGTGAACATGCATTTGAGCAAGCTCCAGTAGATGGTGAAGGATAGGGAAGCCTGACATGCTGTAGTCCATGGGGTCGCAAAGAGTCAGACATGACTGAGCAACTGAGCACTGAACAGCTGAACAGCAGCCCACATACACTAAAGCCAATCTACTAATACCAAGTTGTGGTGATGAGAATGCAAAGTTTAGTGTAGGACCCCATAAAGGAATTTCTGATAGTTAATTCTCAAAAAGCTTGAAATTCCTATTGGATTTCAATAAAACATTTTTAAAGGCAATGTGTGGGAGGGGAGTCCCCGGTTGTGTGAGCAGTCTGTGTACAATTTTCTGATTACCTGACGATGACAAAAAAAGGACCCTGTCATACAATATCAATCCTTAAACTCTTATATCTGTGGGCAACTTGCTCATGGTCATCAAGTAGTTAATTTCTTTCATTTGGTGGAGATTTTAGTATCTGTAAATTAGCTCAGGAAATGGACATCAGATACTATTATTTACCTACTTCAGAGAGGAGGTAAAGCAAGGGATTAGAGGAGGGGTCTGCCCCAAGAAGTCCCAGAGAAACAACTATTACAGAAAGAAGGAGAGTAGAATGGACATTACCAGAAGTAGAAGGGGCTGGGAAAAATGGACAGGTACTGGTCAACGGGTATAAGCTTCCAGTTATGAGATAAATAATTTATGAGATAAATAAGTTCTGAGAGCTTAGTGTACATCATGGTGACCACAGTTAAAAATACTGTATCACATGCTTGAAATCTGTGCATACTGTAGATCTTACATGTTCTCACCACACACACACACAGGCACACACACACACACACACACACAATGGTAATAATTCAATCATTTCTTAATATATACAAGCATGAAATTATCAAATCATACAGTAAAACTGCCAAATACAAATTGATAAGTCTAGGGAAAATTTCCACATTCAAGTTACTTAAGATAAAGTTAAAAAACCAGTTCTCATTCTCCGTTCGCTCAGTCGTGTCTAACTCTTTGCAACTCCATGGATGGCAGCACACCGGTCTACCCTGTCCATAACCAACTCCAGATCTTGCTCAAACTCATGTCCATCAAGTTGGTGATGCCATCCAACCATCTCATCCTCTGTTGTTTACATCTCCTCCCTCTTCCAATATTTCCCAGCATCAGGGTCTTTTCCAAGGAGTCAGTTCTTTGCATCAGGTGACCAAAGTATTGGAGTTTCAGCTTTAGCATCAGTCCTTCCAACGAATATTCAGGACTGATCTCCTTTAGGATGGACTGGTTTGATCTCCTTGCTATCCAAGGGAGTCTCAAGAGTCTTCTCCAACACCACAGTTCAAAAGCGTCAATTCTTTGGAGCTCAGCTGTCTTTATGGCCCAATTCTCACACCATACATAACTACTGGAAAAACCATACCTTTCACTGTATGGACCTTTGTTGGCAAAGCAATGTCTCTGATTTTTAATATTTCCTAATCACTAATGCCAAAGAATCTGAGGTTGAACAGTTCTATGAAGACTTACAAGACCTTCTCTAACACCAAAAAACAAAAAAAAGTGGTGTAGTAAGGGTCTGCAATTATCAATCTTATTATCCTATGACCTTCATTATGTCCTATTATCTTAATATTTAATACATTAATGGGTTGTCATTTGTTATTGTTTGTTAATCACTAGGTTTTGTCTGACTCTTTTGTGACCCCATGGACTGTCAGGCTCCTCTGTCCACAGGATTTCCTAGGCAAGAACACTGGAGTGGGTTGCCATTTCCTTCTCCAGGGGATCTTCCTGACCTGGGGATCAGACCTGCATCTCCTGTATCGCAGGCAGATTCTTTACCACTGAGCCATCATGGAAGACCTAATAGAGAAGATACACTTGGAAAATTTAGAATTTGTAGTGTTATTTATAAATCTTCTTTCAGAAAACAGCTTCTTAATGTTACTTTAATTGCTTGCATTTTACATACCATAGTATAGATAGATAGTGGGTCAGGAAGAAGCTCTGGAGGAGGGCATGGCAACCCACTCCAGTATTCTTGTCCTGAGAAGCCCATGGACAGGAGGCTGTAGGGCTGTGGTTCATAGGGTCACTAAGAGTCAGAGACAACTGAAGCTACTTAGCACATAGATACATAGATGATAGATATTTGGATAAATTGGTTGTTACTGCTACTATATAATTATACACAGTAGTATTCTCTGCTGCTGCTACTGCTGCTAATTCGCTTCAGTCGTGTCCAACTCTGTGCAATCCCATAGACGGCAGCCCACCAGGCTCCCCCATCCCTGGGATTCTCCAGGCAAGAACACTGGAGTGGGTTGCCATGTCCTTCTCCAGTGCATGAAAGTGAAAAGTGAAAGTGAAGTTGCTCAGTCATGTCTGACTCTTAGCTACACCATGGGCTGCAGCCCACCAGGCTCCTCCATCCATGGGATTTTCCAGGCAAGAGTACTGGAGTGGGGTGCCAGTATTCTCTAGGGTTACATAATCCAATATGGTAGCTACTAGCCACATTAATATCAAGCATTCTAGTGTGGCTTGCCTGAATTATGATGTAGTGTAGGGATAAAGTATACACTGGAGTTCAATGAGTTAGTGTATAAAAAAGGAATATATCATATATTATTAATAATTTTAATTGAATGTACATTTCACTGATAATGTATTATTTCACCTAATTCTTTTGACTTTTCAAAATGAAGATAATAGAAAATTATTTAGAGCTGCCATTGTATTTCTATTGTATGGTCTTGCTCTAAAGTTTTAAAATATCCTTTAAAATTTATTGAGCGCAACTTATTTTAAAAATATTATAACAGTACTTATTATGTACATGGGCTTAGCAGATGGCAAGTGATAAATAATTCAGCTGTCAGTGCAGAAGATACAGGAGACTTGGGTTTGTTCCTTGGGTCAAGAAGATCCCTTGGAGAGGGAAATAGCAACCCACTCATGTATTTTTGTCTGGAAAATTCCATAGACAGAGGAGCCTGGTGGCCTACTGTCCATGGGGTCACAAAGAGTTGTGCACAGTTGAGCAAGTGAGCACATATTGTATACACAGATAGACATGTATATAACATGCTGCTACTGCTGCTAAGTCGCTTCAGTGGTTTCTGACTCTGCGACCCCACAGACGGCAGCCCACCAGGCTCCTCTGTCCCTGGGATTCTCCAGGCAAGAACACTGGAGTGGGTTGCCATTTCCTTCTCCAATGCATGCATGAATGCTAGGCCACTTCTGTCATGTCCAACTCTGTGCGACCCCATGAACAGCAGCCCACTAGGCTCTTCTGTCCACAGGATTCTCCAGACAAGAATACTGAAGTGGGTTGCCATTTCATTCTCCTGAATGTAATATACTTAAATATTTTAAAATATACATTGTTTAAAAAGCACAGTGATGTTATTTATATAATGTCTTTGAGTGAATACACTTCCTATTTTATCTGGAAGAAATTTCTATACACAATAAAGTTTAAACACTTTCTGAATGTTAATGTGAACTTGTATTTTCATATAAGTCACAGACATGCCTCTAAGTTAAGATTTGTGCCTTTATGCCCAATGTAACACATGAAACATAAACATATCCAGTCAATAAGAAGCAAGCACTTACATTTTGGAACAATTAGAGTAATTTTCCTAGTCTGTTTCTGAATACTGCAGGGCATTTTGTGTTTTCTGTTGATAATACAGAAAACAATGACATGTATATCATTCATGTCTATGGAATTAGCTTCAGATATCAGCAATGTTTAAGTAATAAAATACATGTTATTTGAATCTGTGACAGAAAGGAAGTTAAAAGTTTTTAATTGTGCCCCCTTCTTCTTAAATCTTTTTAGTGAGTTTTTTCATATTTTTCATTATAATTAGCCACGTTGCAATAACATGTATTTTAGCTATGATTACATTAAAAAAAAAAAAAGAACATCTACGTTAATTCAAGAGATCATTATGACTGTTACTAGCATCTTATTACAATGTTAAAACTAAGGGAATTTGAAGTTCATGAAGTAATGTAATTCTGCTTTTACAGATGAGAAATGGAGCTGTCATTTTTAATACAAATATTGAGAATTAAGTATATGCTAGGTATGCCCTTCTGGTGACAAAATATTATCCTTGACTTCCCTTAACTGGCAGTTACATTTTACTGCAGAAAAAACAACAACAGAAATGTAAGTTCAGCAATACAATTCAATTCAGTCACTCAGTTGTGTCCAAATCTTTGGGAAACCATGGACTGCAGCACTCAAGTCTTCCCTGTCCATTGCCAATTCCTGGAGCTTGCTCAAATTCACATCCATCAAGTCGGTGATGTCATCTGACCATCTCAGCCACTGTCATCCCTTCTCCTCTCACCTTCAATCTTTCCCAGCATCAGGGTCTTTTCCAAGGAGTCAGTTCTTCACATCAAGTGGCCAAAGCATTGGAGGTTCAGCTTCAGCATCATTCCTAGCAATGAATATTCAGGACTGATTTCCTTTAGGATTGACTGGTTGGATCTCCTTGCAGTCCAAGGGACTCTCAAGAGTCTTCTCCAACACCACAGTTCAAACGTATCAATTCTTTCATGATCAGCTTTCTTTATAGTCCAACTCTCACATCCATATATGATCACTGTAAAAACCATAGCTTTGACTAGACTAACCTTTGTTGGCAAGGTAATGTCTCTGCTTTTTAATATGTTGTCTAGGTTGGTCATAGCTTTTCTTCCAAGTAGCAAGTGTCTTTTAATTTCATGGCTGAAGTCACCAAGTGCAGTAATTTTAGAGCCCCCAAAATAAAGTATATCACCACTTCCATTGTTTCCCCATCTATTTGCCATGAAGTGATGGGGCTGATGCCATGAGCTTAGTATTTTGAGTGTTGAATGTTAGCAATACAGTGCATAGTAATAAGTGCTTTTATATATGGAAGACCAGGTTGCTGCAGTACATAATAAGCAATAAAGGGAGCTAAAAAATACAGCAAACTCATGAATATAGCAAATAAAGAAGCAGACTCACAGATACAGAGAACAAACTAGTGTCTACACATGTGGAGGGAAGGGATGATATTGGGATGGGGTGTGAGAAGTACAAACAATTGGGTGTAATGTAGGCTTAAGGATGAACTGTACAACATGGGGGATATAGCCAATATTGTGAATTAACTGTAAATGGAAAGTAACACTTAAAAAACATATTTCAAAAGTAAAAAAAAAAAAAAGAAAAAGCAGCTGATTTAAGCTGGGAGGGAAAGAAAAGGACTAGTGAGACTTCCTCCTAAAGAGGTTTTCTTAAAAGGTAAAGTTAGTACAAGAGAACACACTGGTCATAGCAGACAGCCTCTTCCAACAACACAAGAGACGACTCTACACATGGACATCACCAGATGGTCAATAGTGAAATCATACTGATTATATTCTTTGCAGCCAAAAGTGGAGAAACTCTGTGCAGTCATGAAAAATAAGAATGGGGGCTGACTGTGGCTCAGATCATGAACTCCTTATTTCCAAGTTCAGACTTAAATCGAAGAAAGTAGAGAAAACCACTAGGCTATTCAGGTATAGCTTATATCAAATCCCTTATGATTGCATGGTGGGAGTGACAAATAAATTCAAGGAAATAGATTTGACAGAGTGCCTGAAGAACTATGGACAGGGATTCATAACATTGTACAGAAGACTGTGACCAAAACCATCCCCAAGAAAAAGAAATGCAACAAGGCAAAATGGTTGTCTGTGGAGGCCTTACTAATACTGAGAAAAGAAGAGAAGCAAAAGACAAAGAAGAAAAGGAAAGATATACCCATCTGAATACAGATTTCTAAAGAATAACAAGGAGACATATGAAAGCCTTCTTAAGGGAACAATGCAAAGAAATAGAGGAAAACAGTAGAATGAGAAAGAACAGAGATCGCTTCCAGTAGATTAGAGATACCAAGGAAAATTTCATTCAAGTATGGGCACAATAAAGAACAGAAATGGTATGGACCAAACAGAAGCAGAAGGTATTAAGAAGAGGTGGGGAGAATACACAGAAAACCCGTGCAAAAAATGCCTTAGTGACCCAGATAACCACGATGGTGTGATCACTCAGCTAGAGCTATACTTCCTGGAGTGCGAAGTCAAGTGAGTCTTATGGAAAATTACTACAAACAAAGCTAGTGAAGGTGATGGAATTCCAGCTGAGCTATTTCAAATCCTAAAAGATGATGCTGTTGAAGTCCTGCACACAATATGCCAGCAAATTTGGAAATCTCAGCAGTGGCCACAGGACAGGAAAATGTCAGTTTTATTTCCAATCCCCCAAAAAGGCAATGCTAGCTAGGTAATGTTCAAAATCCTTTAAGTGCAGCTTCAAAAGTATGTGAACCAGGAATTCCAAGCTGTATCAACTAGATTTAGAATTGGCAGAAACCAGAGATCAAATTGTCAACATCTGTTGGATCATAGAAAAAGCAAGGGCATTCCAGAAAAACATCTACTTCTGCTTCATTGACTATGTTAAAGCTTTTGACTGTGTGGATCACAATAAACTGTGGAAAAATTCTTAAAAAGTTGGGAATTCCAGACAACCTTGCTGCTGCTGCCAAGTCACTTCAGTCGTGTCCGACTCTGTGTGACTCCAGAGACGGAAGCCCACTAGGCTCCCCCGTCCCTGGGATTCTCCAGGCAAGAACACTGGAGTGGGTTGCCATTTCCTTCTCCAATGCATGAAAGTGAAAAGTGGAAGTGAAGTCGCTCAGTTGTGTCCGACTCCTAGTGTCACCATGGACTGCAGCCTACCAGACTCCTCCATCCATGGGATTTTCCAGGCAAGAGTACTGGAGTGTGTTACCATTGCCTTCTCCATCCAGACAACCTTACCTGGCTCCTAAAAAACTTGTATGCAGGTCAAGAAGCAACAGTTAGAACCAGACATGGAACAATAAGACTGGTTCCAATTTGGAAAGGAGTATGTCAAGGGTGTATATTGTCACTCTGCTTATTTAATTTATATGCAGAGTATATCAGGTGAAATAACAGGCTGGATGAAGAACAAGCTGGAATCAAGACTGCTGGGAGAAATATCAATAACCTCAGATATGCAGATGACACTGCCCTCAAGGCAGAAAGTGAAGAGGAACTAAAGAGGTGAAACAGGAGTGTGAAAGTGCTGGCTTAAATCTCAATATTAAAAAATTAAGATTGTGGCATCCAGTTCCATCACTTCATGGCAAATAGGGAAACAATGGAAATAGTGACAAACTTTATTTTCCTGAGGTCCAAAATCACTGCAGATGGTGACTGCAGCAATGAAATTAAAAGATGCTAGCTCCCTGAAAGAAAAGTTATAACAAACCTAGAGAGCTTATTGTAAATCAGAGACATCACTTTGCCAACAGAGGTCCGATAGTCAAAGCTATGGTTTTTCCAGTAGTCATGTGCTAATGTAAGAGTTGGACCTAAAGAAAGCTGAGAGCCAAAGAATTAAAGCTTTTTAACTGTGGCACTAGGGAATACTCCTGAGAGTCCTTTGGATAGCAAGAAGATCAAACTAATCAATCCTAAAGAAAATCAACCCTGAATATTCACTGGAAGGACTGAATCTGAAGCTGAAGCTCCATTACTCTGGCCACCTAATGCGAAAAGCCAGCACATTGGGAAAGACCCTCATGTTCAGAAAGACTGAGGGCAGAAAGAGAAGGGGCCAACAGAGGATGAGATGGTTGGATGACATCATCAACACAATGGACATGAGTCTCAGCAAACTCTGTGAGACAGTGATGGCCAGGGAAGCCTGGCAAGCTGCAGTCCATGGGATCTCAAAAAGTCAGACATGACTTAGTGACTGGACAACCAAGGCCTGTATCATATGACTTAGATATTCATAAGCAAAATCATCTACATAATTTCTTCTTGAACTTTTCTTATTTTCCTTTTCATTCTTGTCACACACACTGTCTTATTCTCTAGGATTTGTGAGTCAAAATCTGAGTATGTACCCTCCATGAAACTTCCCAGGGCTAATCTAAGTAGACTGTGTATAATAATTATAAATTGGCAAATGAGTGTTGTTACTTTCAGACACTATACTAAGTGTATCATATCTTATTTTATGTATTCCACCTGATCATTCTATGAAATTGATAGTGACAGAATCCCCATTTTACAGAGGGAAAAATTTAGGAATAGATTGATGGTCACATGTTCATTCAGCTAGAAAGTAGTGGAATTAGTACTCTGAAATAGTCTTTACTAATACAAGCATACTTTGGAGATATTGTGGATTTGGTTCCAGACCACTGTGATAAAGTGAATACTGCAATAAAGCTAGTCATATGAATTTTTTGCCTTCCCAGGGCATATAAAAGTTACAGAGGATGAGATGGCTGGATAGCATCACTGACTCGATGGACGTGAGTTTGAGTGAACTCTGGGAGTTGGTGATGGACAGGGAGGCCTGGCGTGCAGCAATTCATGGGGTCGCAAAGAGTCAGACACGACTGAGTGACTGAACTTACTGACTGACTGACAGTTTATTAAGTGTGAAATAGCATTATGTCTAAAAATGTACAAACCTTAATTAAAAAATACTTTATAGTTAAAAAAATGCTAACCATCATATGAGCCTTCAGGGAGTCATAATCATCTTGCAATAGTTGCAATGAAGATCACTGCTCACAGATCACTATAACAACTTTAATCATAATAAAAAAGTGAAATATTACAAAAATTACCAATATGTGACATAGAGACCTGAAGTGAGCAAATGTTTTTGGAAAAACAGGCACCAGTAGATTTGCTCAATTCAGGATTACCCCAAAACTTCAATTTGTAAAAAATGCTATATCTCTGAAGGGTGATAAAACAATAAAATGAGGTATCCCTGTATACTTTTTGGCCAGTATATTTGTGATATTATTATATCACAGATTGTACTTTTAGGGAGAGAACTAAAATATATAAACAATTTACTCACAAACAAACATTACTAAAATAGTCGACTTTTACCTATAGAGGTAAAATCCTGCACTAAATCTCAAACCTCACGTGACTTTTGTCACCAAGATCCTACCCACACCCACCACTTACTTTAAGTCTGCTGGCAACTAAGACTTATGCTTTAAGAATATTTATATAATTTCTAGTGTCTGTTCTATGACTAGATTCTCCATGTTCTTAATTGAGATTATGGTTAAAATGTAAAAAAAGGCTGTGAATAGATGAGGGGACCTACCGTCCGGGGGTTGGGAAGATCCTCTGGAGAAGGGAATGGCTACCCACTCCAGTATTCTTGCCTGGAGAATTCCATGGACAGAAGAGCCTGGCAGGCTACAGTCCATGGGGTCACGAAGACTTGGACACCGCTGAGAGATTAACACTTTCACTTTCACCATCCACTTGTGTACTGTTGAAGAAAGAACAAATCTCTAAGTCCCTTTAACTGAATCAAAGAGATTGTTGCTCCATAGAGTCAGGGAAGAAACTGAGGATGTTGATATTCCTGTCATTGAAATACACAACGGATACAAATGGTTTTTAGTAGCCTATGGCATTTAGCCTGTATTGTTAGAATTCTGCTGGTTAATAACAAGAATACAGACAAGTAGAAATCATTTGAAGACAAATAGAATGAATGTTGATGGCTGTTCCTACTGACAGCTCAAGAAAAATCTGAGGTTGGTGATTTTGGCTTAGTTGTTGCTCATCTATAATGACTGGTACATTTCCATTTTAAATCTCTAGACATTATGCTAGAAACTATGTTCAAGTACAAGAGAAGCTCTGCCTAGTAATTTCTGATGGCTGGTGTGGAAAATGACTCAGTAATGCCTCCTGACCCGTAGAGTCACTTCAGTTTGTTTTTCAACCTCTTCCTCTCACAAGGTCAAAATGTGTGTCACTTATGACACTGGCATCTTCCCAGCTGAGTGCTTAAAATGTGCAGCCTTGAACTATATCATTATATACGATAGTCGTACTAAGCCTATCAAAACATGTTCCTGGAATGGACATCCCATTCTGGCTGTGTATACAAGATCTGGCTGCTTGTACTGAATAACTAACATTTTCCAGTGTGGACACAGGCAGGAACTAAATCCTTATCTAAATTCACTCTACAAGAAATGTACTTTTAGAGAGGAAATGGGCCTTAGTTATAATCTAGTGTGACACATTCAACCTACAGAAGAGGAAAGCAATGCCTAGAGGTGATAAGTAATCTTAAAGTTCCATCATGAGATAATGACAGAGAAAGTACTAGAATGCTATCTCCCATTTTCCAGCACGAAGTTCTTCTAATTAATCATCATTGTTATATAGACCGCAGCAGTTGTCAAGGCATTCCCATGTTGTCACAAGTTACTGAAGGCTCAGCTGATTTACACACTTTCTAGGCCTCCAAGGGTCTTGCCTCTTTGCACTGACCTGTAACTCCTACATCCTGGCCACATGACATATTTGATACTTACTGTGGGATTGAATAATGTCTCCTTGGCCATATCTGTAGCAACAACCAGTGCTCCAGATACAAGCTCAGCTAGTCAGTTTATTGCATTTGAGACCCTGGGATTCTAGAAAAAGCTCCTGCAAAGCTTGACATCACAGCTACCACTTCCCACTTAGCCTCTGTCACCAAAGGGCTTAGAATAACCTTAACTAGCACCAGTGCATAGAATCAGCTTTGAATCTGTGAACACATGGGCTGTCAGGAATATACTGCGACATCAGACAAGTCTGCGGCCAATAAACGTTCCACTTCCCTTCTGGTGCCTTGGTATCTTCTTTTAGCAAATGAGAATGGTTCCCACCCCCAGCCAGGCCCAGCCTTTGTGTTCCAAGCATATGTTTGAGGAGCTCAAAATCTTCTTCCCCTGCTGCTTATCTGAGATCCCTCACCCAGCACATCATTGCCTGGAAATGCAGTGTAGAGTAATTTCTATATAAATATCTGTGAATTATTACATTAGTGAAGGCAGAGGAAGTCAACCCAAAGAATGGTAACAGTAATTGCAATAGTAGTGGCCAAAGCCAGCACAATAATCACCAAACCTTTGACAGAAAGTATGTATGCTAAATTACATTCCTCATAAAGAGCTAAGAATTGGCAGAAGGCAAACTGAGGTGGCAACCCAGGGTACCAGTGAGGATTAGGTTCAACTGCATGCTAACTCAGGTTAGCAGTGGCCTAAACACATAAGATTTTATTATCTCACAATATACGGTCAGAGGTAAGCAATCCAGGACTTCTGTGAGTTTCACAAAGGTACAAGAAATCCAGTTAATTGCTACTTTCACCATTCCTGCCATGATTATTTTCCAAAAAGTACAAAATAGCTGCTGGGGCTAAAGCCACTGCATCTACATTCTAGATAGGAGAGAGAATGAAGGACAAAGAATGTTACACAATATTTGCACTTTACTGGCAATTAGTTTTGTGACTAAATGCTCTGTGAGAGCACAGAGGACAAGAAGTGGGAGAAAGAGCAGAAGTCAGAGGAGGGGCAAAGATCTGACTCCCATTACATACCCTGTTATGCAATTACAGAATAGGAGGGCCTAACAGTAATCCTAACCCTAATCTTCAGGATCCAGAGAGGCTGAGGAGGGACAGGGAGTTCTATTCCCAGCTCAACCCAAGAGCTGAGCCTTGGGCAGCCTGGAGCCCAGACCTCATCCCTTTACATGTAGATGTCCATGGGCCTGCCACCCAGGGAGCCCTCTGCTCTCTGTTTGTGGAGATGCTTTGCTGTTCCTTTGTAGTGGTCTTTCTAGTTTTTTTCTTCCTAATTTCTGTGATTTCCAACCCACAGGAAATGACTGTGATGGTTTCCTTTAATCACACACACAAAAAAAATCAGTCTGCTGAGAATTCAAACTGCCATATAGTTTACTAAACACTGAAGGTTCTAATGAGATTATAGCAGCAGAATCTGCCCTACCATCTAAAACTTCTCTGATGGCAAGCATGAACAGGAAGCATCACAAGGCCAGGCTATGGCAGTTTCAGCAGAGAGAGGTATGAACTCCTTTCTGAGGGGGGAAAAATCTATAGTAAATACAGAGGCCTGCCAGCATAAAAACTACCCAGTCTATTGTTTTATTGAAAGAGTTTGTCCTCGAATCATGCAGGTGAGAAGTGGTTCAATTTCAGTGGGTAACTATAGCAATTTGTGTAAGTTTTATTTTCAAGAATAAAATAAATAGCAGATGTATATTCATGGTTGAGACACAAAGCTCCTAGAGGGTATAATCTCTAAACATGAAATACACTTCCTTATACACTTATGTTGTTTCCCGCACAGGCAGAAAGTTCTCAGTTGTAAATACTCCATCATTACAGACATTAGCTGGCCCGACATAGTATGCAAGGCTGGAGACAAAGGTAAGAGGCATGCAGAAGTCAGCAACAGCTTAATTTTGAGTTAACAAGGAAACCAAGACCAAATCTCACTTGGTGGGGAAAGTTTCCAGAATTTTGCTGTAGGCCCTTTTGTACTATAAGTCCCCTACATATGAGCAAGTTCCATTCTGAGAGTGGGTTCCTAAGTTTGATTTGTTTGTAAGTCCAACAAAGTTAACCTAGGAACCCAACTAACACATTGGGCTATATAGAACTGTACTATAATAGGTTTGTAATTCTTTTCACACAAGTAATACATACAAAATAAACAAGGACAAAAATAAAGAAAGCATGTTTATTTCTACAGTACAGAACTTTGACAAGTACAGTAGTACCAGCTATATCATTGCTCTTCTTTTGCTTGCTCCCAACATCCTGGACTTGAAATCAAGGCACTGTACTCTATACAGCATAGAACACAACACTGTATTCCATGCAATTCTGTACAGTGAAGTATGCAAAAGCGTAACCACTTGTAAAGGATGTATGCACACGATATTGGCATGCACATGAATGTGATTGGACATCTGAATGCAGGTTAGCAACTTTGAAAGTTACCAACTTGAAGGTCTGTATGTAGGGGACTCATCATACTTACGCATCAGAGTATGACCTTAGTCAGTGTTTCCAAACACTTATTTCCAGCCGGGCTTCATCAGGCTTGCTGGTGGTGTTTTTGAAATGATACCTGAATACCTACTAAATACAAATAGGTGATAGGGAGCTCAAGGACCAGGTGATTCTATCTTTAAAATCTGAAAATATTGGGAGGAAAATGTAACTCAAAGAACAAAAGAATGTAGACAGTAAATATCTAGAGAGAGCCAATATTCACAATACTGCTAAACACAAGCGGCCATCTGAGTGACGTGGCATGATTTGCTTGACACTGCAGCAGTGAATAGAGAGACTGGAATCATAGGTCAGGACGTTTTCTTACTCTTTTTGTGACAGTTTCATCCAATATCTGCTTTCTCCTTTATTTTGTCACAGTGCTGATATATCATGCCCTTAAAGACTATTTTTGCTTGTCAACGAACATATTTTTACAATTCCTCATTGATCAATAATCTAATATTTTATGGTGTAAACTATGATACAATATGATAATACATTTATATTTTAGCTTGAAACATCTTTAATAAATAAGGATATATATATTTGATAGTTGTATAAATTATGGAAATTTTCTCTATACCAGAAATAAAAACAAAATATGAAAATAAGACAAACATTTTAACAGGAAAATCTCAGCGAGAAACTATAACTTTTGTAGATAAAAGGGGCATATTCGACTTCTCTTTACCAATAATGAATATAACAAATTCAAACTTAAAGGAGTCTTTGAAGTACATACCAGCATCTAGTCTGTTTCCCTTTCTAAAGCTAACTCTTTGTGCTCTTGATTGCAGAGAAGAGACACAGTGCTTTGGGTGTATTATTCAGTCAACAAGTTTGACTGAATTCCTTTAATGAGTTAGGCATTATACTATATACTGAATGCCCAATATAGCTGGACACAGCTTATTTGAAAAATTTAAATATATTAGTATATTTTGAAAATTTTGAAATAATTTGAATAATTTGAATTTGAATTTGAATAATTTGAAATTATTATTCAAATTTGAATAATTTGAAAAAATTAAATATATTAGTGTATTAGGGTTACAGTGAAGTGATAAGTAAAGTGTTGTATAGGCGGGGGTGGGGGTGGGGAAAGAACAACTTTGCCTGAGTACAATTAGAAAAAGCAATCAAAGAATTGGAATGTGGTTTGAAAATTCAGTAGATGTTGATCAGATAGAGAAGACAGCAAGGGTGTATAAAAAGGTATATATTGATGAAGGTATAGGATATATGTAGGTATATGTGAACAGGGGCTACCCTGGCGGCTCAGTTGGTAAAGAATCCGCCTGAAATGCAGAAGATCTGGGTTTGATCCCTGGACTGGGAAGATCCCCTGGAGGAAGGCATGACAACCCACTCCAGTATTCTTGCCTGGAGAATCCCCATGGACAGAGGAGCCTGGCAGGCTGCAGTCCATGGGGTCACAAAGAGTCAGACGCGACTGAGCGACTAAGCATAGCACAGCATATGTGAACAAATATATACATCATATGTGTATGATGCAAAAGGACAAGGGAGCCTGGCATGTTGCAGTCCTTGGGGTTGCAAAGACTCTGACACGACTTGGTGACTGAACAATAACCACAACATGTATGAACATGGCATACTTAAGAAATGGACTATGAGTTTCTTTCGACAGGATTCTAAGCTATAAGGGATACCTGTACTTTTGGATGAATTTACAAGCATAGAAATTATCCTCCAGACTGAAAAATATGTAACCAAAATAAATGAAGAAAAAATAGTTCTTAAGGCACTAAACATAAAGGAACAAAGTAACACTGATGCCTGAGAGACATAAAACAAATGTTCTGGGACCCATGATTGCCCCAGTTTGCAGTATGTAATCCCAGGTCCCCATGAAGGAAACATCAACACAAGCAGAGCCTCTCTGGCTCCACGAATAGAAAGATGGGGCTGAGAATCTGGTGAGACCAAAGAGGCTGGGGTAATCAGAGCAGAACACTATAGAAAAGAGAGCTTTATACATAGAGAAACCTGAGATCTTCAGAGTTCTCTTTGAGGAGCCAGCACAGCCCTGATCACTGCATGCATGTGAAGAAACTGTCTGATACTGAGGAAAAAACAAACAAACCTTCAATGTCACAATTTCTAGCAGTGACACAAAATTGGGGAAGTGCTATTCCTTTCATTGGAGTGAAGAATCTCATAATTCTCACAGCAGTGTATAATCAAAATGATATTACTTACAGAACAGGAAAAATTAGCCCTACATGAAAACTAATAAAAATGAAAAGCAAGACTTACAAAGATCAAACTGTTTCCAGGTAATTTGATTGAATCCCAAGACAAAGGAATGTGTGTGTGTGTGTGTGTATATATATATATATATATATATGTGTATATATATATATATATATATATATATTCCTGAATATTAGCAATACAAAAATGTCCAGTGCACAATTAAGTAAAATCAAAACTAGTAGCATCCAATCAAAAATCAGAAGGCATGCAAAGAAGTAAACTATCATTTATAATGAAGAGAAAGTCAAGTCTATTGATACAGACCAAAATTTACATAGAAGAGAGGATTAATAGACAAATACATTAACTCTGTTATTGTAACTCTTTCACCTGTTTTAGAAGTTAGAGGAAAGATTAGACATGCTAAGTTGCAACATAAAAGATATAAAATTTTTTATCTCTGGGATGAAACATATATTAGATAAAATTTACAGTCAAATAGACATAAAAGAAGGAATGATAGTGATCTTGAAAACATATCAGTAGAGCCTTTCCAAAACAAAATACAGAGGGTTAAACAAAATAGTAATAAATGGATAGAGCTTTTAGTGATCTGTGAGATGACTTCAAGCATCACACGTGAAATTAGGAGGGGGAATTAGAAGATATATTTGAATACATAGTAGCTGAACTGTTTCCAAAGTTAAAGAAAAAAAAAAAAAAAACTTTAAAAGCACTGATTCAAGAAGCACCATGAATCTAAATCACAAGATACATGAAGAAAGTGATATAGTTTCATAATATTCAGATAGTCTTAAATCTGCAATTTTTTTTTAATCACTAAAGTAGCCAGAAAAAAAAAAAAAAAAAGACACACTAGACACAAATGGAAAAGATGAGGATGAGGACAATTTTCATATTTATCATTCAAAACAACGTGAGCCAAAACTTCCAAAACGAGGTTGAATAGTAATGGTGAGAGTGGGCACCCTTGTCTTGTTCCTGACTTTACGGGAAATGCTTTCAATTTTTCACCATTGAGGATAATGTTTCCTGTGGGTTTGCCATATACAGCTTTTATTATGTTGAGGTATGTTTCTTCTACAGAGAAGGGGATGGCACCCCACTCCAGTACTTTTGCCTGGAAAATCCCATGGACGGAGGAGCCTGGTGGGCTGCAGTCCATGGGGTCGCAAAGAGTCGGACACGACTGAGCGACTTCACTTTCACTTTCATACATTGGAGAAGGAAATGGCAACCCACTCCTGTGTTCTTGCCTGGAGAATCCCAGGGACCGGGGAGCCTGGTGGGCTGCCGTCTGTGGGGTCGCAAAGAGTCGGAAACGACTGAAGCGACTTAGCAGCAGCAGCAGCAGCATATTCCTTCTATTCCTGCTTTCTGGAGAGTTTTTATCATAAATGGATGTTGAATTTTGTCAAAGGCTTTCTCTGCATCTATTGAGATAATCATATGGTTTTTATTTTTCAATTTGTTAATGTGGTGTATTACATTGATTGATTTGCGGATATTGAAGAATCTTTGCATCGCTGGGAGAAAACCCACTTGGTCATGGTGTATGATCTTTTTAATGTGTTGTTGGATTCTGATTACTAGAATTTTGTTAAGGATTTTTGCATCTATATTCATCAGTGATATTGGCCTGTAGTTTTCTTTTTTTGTGGCATTTTTGTCAGGTTTTGGTATTAGGGTGATGGTGGCCTCATAGAATGAGTTTGGAAGTTTACTTTCCTCTGCAATTTTCTGGAAGAGTTTGAGTAGGATAGGTGTTAGCTTTTCTCTAAATTTTTGGTAGAATTCGGCTGTGAAGCCATCTAGACCTGGGCTTTTGTTTGCTGGAAGATTTCTGATTACAGTTTCAATTTCCGTGCTTGTGATGAGTCTGTTAAGATTTTCTATTTCCTCCTGGTCCAGTTTTGGCCAGTCCAGGTTTGATGCATGATACTGGATGCTTGGGGCTGGTGCACTGGGACAACCCAGAGGGATGGTATGGGGAGGGAGGAGGGAGGTGGGTTCAGGATAGGGAACACGTGTATACCTGTGTCAGATTCATGTTGATACATGGCAAAACCAATACAATATTGTAAAGTTAAAAAAAATAAAATTAAAAACAAAACAACGTGAGCTTGAAGTTAAAAACAAACAAACAATTGTTTTTAAAATTATCAATATAATGACATTTTTTTCTGCCCAGGAGGGGAAAAAAAGAACAAAACTTTTTAAAGATATCCAAAGTTAAAAAAATTCATCTGCAGCATACTTGCACAATAAGAAATGTAAAATGAAAACCTTCAAACAAAAAATATCATAGCAAATGTAGTTCTCAGTTCAGTTAAGTTCCTCAGTCCTGTCCAACTCTTTGCAACCCCATGGACTGCAGCATGCCAGGCCTCCCTGTCCATTGTCAACTCCTGGAGCTTGCTCAAACTCATGTCCATTGATTCAGTGATGCCAACCAACCATCTGATCCCCTGTGATCCCTGTCTCCTCCTGCCTTCAATCTTTCACAGCATCAGGGTCTTTTCAAATGAGTCAGCTCTTTGCATCAGGAGGCCAAATTATTGGAGTTTCAGCATCAGCATCAGTCCTTCCAATGAATATTCAGGACTGATTTCCTTTAGGATGGACTGGTTGGATCTCCTTGCTGTCCTAGAGACTCTCAAGAGTCTTCTCTAACACCACAGTTCAAAAGCATCAGTTTTCAGTGCTCAGCTTTCTTTGTAGTCCAACTCTCACATCCATACATGACTACTGGAAAAATCATAGCTTTGACTAGATGGGCCTTTTTTGGCAAAGTAATTTCTCTACTTTTTAATATGCTGTCTAAGTTGGCCATAACTTTTCTTCCAAGGAGCAAGCATCTTTTAATTTCATGGCTGCAGCCACTATCTGCAGTGATTTTGGAGCCCAAAATAATAAAGTCTGTCACTGTTTCCACATCTATTTGCCATGAAGTGATGGGACCAGATGCCATGATCTTAGTGTTTGTTTTTTTATTTTTTTCCCTTCTATTTTCCTAATTTATTTATTTTTTAAAATTGAAGGATAGTTGCTTTATAGAATTTTGTTGTTTTCTGTCAAACATCAACATGAATCAATGTTGGGTTTTAAGCCAGCTTTTTCACCCTCCTCTTTCACTTTCGTCAAGAGGCTTTCTAGTTCCTCTTCCCTTTCTGCCATAAAGTTGGTATCATCTGTATATCTGAGGTTATTAATATTTCTCCCAGCAATCTTGATTCCAGCTGGTGCTTCATCCAGCCTGTCGTTTCACATGATGTACTCTGCATCATGTTAAATAAGCAAGGTGATGATATGCAGCCTTGACATACTCCTTTCTCACTTTGGAACCAGTCTGATACCTCATGTCCAGTTCTAAGTGTTGCTTCTTGATCTACATACAAATTTCTCAGGAGTCAGTTAAGGTGGTCTGGTATTCCCATCACTTTAAGAATTTTCCACAGTTTGTTGTGATCCACACAGTCAAAGGCTTAAGAATAGTCAATGAAGCAGAAGTAGATGCTTTTCTGGAATTCTCTTGATTGGTTTTACAGGTTTCTACTTAAATAAAAAATTATTAAATGGTATTCTTAAAATGTGTATAGTTCATTGCATGTCATTTATACCTAAATACAGTGGCAGCCCACTTCAATACTCTTGCCTGGAAAACCCCATGGACGGAGGAGCCTGGTAGGCTGCAGTCCATGGGGTCGCTAAGAGTCGGACACGACTGAGCGACTTCACTTTCACTTTTCACTTTCATGCATTGGAGAAGGAAATGGCAACCCACTCCAGTGTTCTTGCCTGGAGAATCCCAGGGACGGTGGAGCCTGGTGGGCTGCCATCTATGGGGTCGCACAGAGTCGGACACGACTGAAGTGACTTAGCAGTAGCAGCAGCACAGATGCTTTTAAAAAGCAGTATAAAGAAGCGAGTGGAGGTAAACCTAAATGTGTAGACTAGAGAATGATTGTGACTGGGCCTTGAATACTGTGGGATTGTAACTTTGTTCTTTGCGTCGTGTTTTTTCAAACCAAACAGGTGAGTGAGTGTGGCTATAGGCATATTAGTTGTTTTACTTGGACCAGCATTGCCTTATACATGTAGTGATAAGATTGTTTTCAATAAGAACTTCTTAAGTTAAAAAAGCAGTTTTGGAGATCATTACCTTGTTAATAGAGGAAAGCATAGTCAGCATTGCCTGAATGTGAGAATAGTGGTGTCTATTCATTTCTCCATTTCTCTTTTTCTTCTTATACTTGCTCTATAGCCATTCAGTAAGACAGCCAGGAAAAATAAATCCCATGTTCTCTATGTCCCCAAAATACTTCTTACTATTCTTCTAAATGGAATAGATGTTAATTTATGTTTTTGATTATTATTATTCCTAAGATTTGTGAGGGTTCATGAATTCCTGATGTTAAGATGCTAACTCAATTTTGAAATAGTTTTCATTTTATTAACTGTAGAGACTATATTTGTACTGTAATTGTATCCAATTCTTATTATATAGGGGTTTCCCTAGGAGTTGGTAAAGGATCTGCTTTCAGTGTAGGAGACAAGGGTTTGATGCCTGGGTCGGGAAGATCCCCTGGAGAAGAAAATGGCAACCCACTCCAGTATTCATGCCTGGAAAATCCTAGGGATGGGGAAGCCTGGAGGGCTACAGTCCATGGGGGTCACCAGAGTCTATATATCTCATTTTATAAACAAATTCAGCCTGCCCAACTGTATTTTAATATAGTGCTTATTATCTTTCCTTCAAAGAAACTAACTTGAAATTTTAAACAGTTAAATGTATTTTCCAAAGATTATAAAGCCAGAAGAATAAACTAGATTAGAATACGAATCTACGTGTATGCAATTTCTTCTGTCTTCTAAACAGTGTTTGCAAAACTTGGTTGCCTGAGTTATTACTAAGTATATAATTGCAATGAGTTTCACACAATAAGGGTTACACTTTCAAATTAGGAAAAGAAAAAGCTGAATAGTAAGTTGAGTTTGTATATTAAAGACCCAGTTCACTCCCAAAGAAAAAGAAATCTGCTTCTATTTTTTAGCTCAGCATTCCATAAATTTCTTTGATGAGTCCTTTATAAAACATCATTTAATATAGCATGGCTTATTAGTTTTCTGCAACACACAGTTTGAGGAACATTGATGCTAGAGCATTTCAGCATATGCTGTTTACAAACCACCTATATATATAAACAGTAGGAGACAATGTTCCAACTGATAAGATAATTAGTATTAATTACTTGTATATCACGCCCAGAATATTAATTTGAATAAAGACAATGAAGGATAGGGAGGCCTGGCATACTGCAGTCCATGGGAAAACAAAGATTTGAACAATCTTTTGAGTGAGTGAACAATACCTTTTCAAACTTTTGACAAACATTCCCTAATCATTACTTCTTAAACCGGGAGCCAAAAGACTCCAAATCACAAATAAGGAAATATTTCAAGTAGAAACAAGTGATTAAGAGACTCAACTCTCACTAAGAAATCAAAGCAAGAATGAAAGTATTTCAGAGCATTTAAGATATTTCATGCCCTAGAAATGACTTGAATTGAGATTTCAGAGAAGTGAGGAATTACAGACAGTAAGTTAAGAAGATACATGTTCCATGTTTGAAAAAGGAAAGTTGGATTAGCTGTAACAAGGTTCTGTTTTTAAGATGATAAGATTTAAGGATAGCTATTGACAGAGAAAAGGTGTTTAGGAGAGACACAGCAATTAAAGTTGTTAAAGACATATACACACAAAAAAGCAAGCTCTAGCAAGGGTCAAGAATGAGTTGAATGTAAACTGCAGGTGAACTCATATGTGGCTGGGAGATTATACATTAATACACTATTTTTAGAGAACTATTTAGCTATATAAAATAAGAAATTCAATTGTTAGCCAGGCCTTTGGCCTCAACACAATTTGATAATTTGTCCTAAGTAAATAATTCAAAGGACAAATATTTTTATACAGACACTTTTGCTACATTGTTATTTATAATAGTGGAACATATATTATTTGGTTTCCATGTATCTTTTGGATAAGGAGTAGAATACTCAATTCCTCTCTGTACTCAACAAAGGTCCATCTAGTCAAAGCTATGGTTTTCCCAGTGGTCATGTATGGATGTGAGAATTGGACTGTGAAGAAAGCTGAGCACCAAAGAATTGATGCTTTTGAACTGTGGTGTTGGAAAAGACTCTTGACAGTCCCTTGGACTGCAAGGAGATCCAACCAGTCCATTCTGAAGATCAGCCCTGGGTTTTCTTTGGAAGGAATGATGCTAAAGCTGAAACTCCAGTACTTTGGCCACCTCATGCAAAGAGTTGACTCATAGGAAAAGACTCTGATGCTGGGAGGGATTGGGTGCAGGAAGAGAAGGGGATGAGAGAGGATGAGATGGCTGGATGGCATCACTGACTCCATGGACGTGAGTCTGGGTGAACTCCGGGAGTTGGTGATGGACAGGGAGGCCTGGCGTGCTGCAATTCATGGGGTCACAAAGATTCGGACATAACTGAGCGACTGAACTGAACTGAATGTACAACTTATTAATATTGAGTAATACTAAATAATTAATACTTTGATACTTTAAATAATCATTTGTGCTCTAGACAAAAATATAATTATATTCAATGTAAAACTGATTGTTGTTTTTATATCAAAACTAATTTTTGAAGGTGCTAACACCCTGCATTTAAATGAGATATTTTAACATTTTATTATTATTCTAATTATTATTCCAATGCTGATTCTGACATAAGTCTTTAGAGATTTCCTTCTCTGAGGACCTTCCCAATCTGGGGATTGAACCCGGGCTTCCCACATTGCAGGCAGACATTTTGCCTTCTGAGTCACTAGGGAAGCCCATCCTAACAATACAACAGTAATGTTACTAACTTTCATTCTAGTTCAGTTCAGTTCAGTTCACTTCGGTTGCTCAGTTGTGTCCGACTCTTTGTGACCCCATGAATTGCAGCACGCCAGGCCTCCCTGTCCATCACCAACTCCTGGAGTTCAACCAGACTCACATCCATCAAGTCTGTGATACCATCCAGCCATTTCATCCTCTCTCGTCCCCTTCTCCTCCTGTCCCCAATACCTCCCAGCATCAGAGTCTTTACCCAATGAGTCAACTCTTTGCATGAGGTGGCCAAAGTACTGGAGTTTCAGCTTTAGCATCATTCCTTCCAAAGAAAACCCAGGGCTGATCTTCAGAATGGACTGGTTGGATCTCCTTGCAGTCCAAGGGACTCTCAAGAGTCTTCTCCAACACCACAGTTCAAAAGCATCAATTCTATGGTGCTCAGCCTTCTTCACAGTCCAACTCTCACATGCATACATGACCACAGGAAAAACCATAGCCTTGACTAGACGGACCTTTGTTGGCAAAGTAATGTCTCTGCTTTTGAATATGCTATCTAGGTTGGTCATAACTTTTCTTCCAAGGAGTATGAGTCTTTTAATTTCATGGCTGCAGTCACCATCTGCAGTGATTTTGGAGCCCAAAATAATAAAGTCTGACACTGTTTCCACTGTTTCCCCATCTATTTCCCATGAAGTGATGGAACCGGATGCCATGATCTTCATTTTCTCTATGGTGAGCTTTAAGCCAACTTTTTCACTCTCCACTTTCACTTTCATCAAGAGGCTTTTGAGTTCCTCTTCACTTTCTGCCATAAAGGTGGTGTCATCTGCATATCTGAGGTTATTGATATTTCTCCCGACAATCTTGATTCCAGCTTGTGCTTCTTCCAGCCCAGCATTTCTCATGATGTACTCTGCATATAAGTTAAATAAACAGGGTGACAGTATACAGCCTTGACATACTCCTTTTCCTATTTGGAACCAGTCTTTGTTCCATGTCCAGTTCTAACTGTTCCTTCCTGACCTGCATTTAAGTTTCTCAAGAGGCAGGTCAGGTGGTCTGGTATTCTCATCTTTTTCAGAATTTTCCAGTTTATTTTGACCCACACAGTCAAAGGCTTTGGCATAGTCAATAAAGCAGAAATAGATGTTTCTCTGGAACTCTCTTGCTTTTCCGATGATCCAGTGGATGTTGGCAATTTGATCTCTGGTTCTTCTGCCTTTTATAAAACCATCTTGAACATTTGGAAGTTCACGGTTCACGTATTGCTGAAGTCTGGCTTGGAGAATTTTTAGCTCTGATTCCAGGATTCACTTAAAAACATAGCCATTTGATGTCAGTCAAGATTGTATGATATAGGTATCAGTGCATTCTATATCGGAAAATATGGCATTCTAGCTGCATGTATTCATATAGTACTCTGGCTGAGTTCCTTGGCCTTAAGGTCAAAAGCTTTACTTCTTACCAAAGAGCTGTTGCCTTGTATATAAAGTTCATTCTCATATTTTGAAATGCGATGTCTTATATCAATAAGTTTGGTTTTTACCTGGCCAAAATTACCTATCTTTCCTGACCAAAAATACCTGTCTGTGGTTTTATCAATATGGCATATCGTCCTACTTGTTGCTGTAGTTGTTGATCTATGTCTTATCAGTATGTCATAATTAGCAGGATCATGTGGAGGTTTTGTATATAGAGATGAAGGGTACATTCTGCATTGTTAGTGCTTTTCTTTAGATCATTTGGCTTATTCATCATTTTGAAACATGCAGTTAACCATTCTCACCCACAGGGATTACTGAGTGTCAGTATCAATGGTACCTCATCCTCTAGCCACTTCCCCAACAATAAAAGTCATTATACCTTCACCATGATTTCCAACCTAGGAAACATTTAGAAATGATCTGTTAAACTTATTTCCATGCCAGTATTATTGTGGATCCTAACCAGTTGCTGTTTTATGTATTTTATATACTAAATTTCATTTGAAATAATGTTTAATCTCAAACAATGATACTATGGGCAAAAATTTTAGGTAGAAGAAATCTTTGGGTTATTTTACATCTTAAATCACACTAGAATAATCACCTACTTTATGTAAATATAATCAAAATAATAATCATTATTTATGGGGAAAAAGTAAAACCGAAAAATATTGTATTGCAATTGTAGACTTACACTCTCTTTCATTTCAAATAAAGTGTTATGTCCGGAAATTGATTGACTAGGTGTGACTTTGTTTCTGTTTTAACTGAGAAATACTGTGATTAGTTTTATAAGACCATGAATTTGTAATTTTGCCAAATGGCAAGCTTATGCAAATTCTCCAGAAATGTTAATTTTTTTTTTCCTAATGATAATTATAGTTTCTATGTTTTAAGTACATGTCATGTCCCTGGCACTGTGGATATATTGTCTAATTAATTTTTCAGACAACCTCATGAGAAACTTTATTGCCATCCCCATATGTAGATAAGACAATCAAAGAGAAGTTAAATAATTTGATAAAGATCATTCAGCTAATAAGAGTGAAAGTCAATATTTGAAGGGAGACATGGTTGAGTCTAAAGTTGGTGTGTCCTTCCGTTCCATTATTCTTCCTCTGTCTGGTGCTTTAAGAGAGAGAGAAAGAGGGTATGAAGAAGAGTGTTTTACCTTTGATGGACAGTTAGAGGCTAGAGTAAAATGTACACATACACATACACACACACATCACACACTCACACATTATCACAAATATTCTTTAAATTTTGAATTAAAATATATGCACATATTTTCTAAGTATATATGTGACTATGTATATGTTTGCATATATATGTATATATTCATTAAACGTTAAGGTTTTAAGCATTGTTAAATACTTTGAAACAAAAATTAAATTATTTGTAGCTGATTATTTACTCAATGATACAGTTTTGCTTCGGGGAATGCAATGGCATCCCACTCCAGTACTCTTGCTTGGAAAATCCCATGGACAGAGGAGCCTGGTAGGCTGCAGTCCATGGGGTCACGAAGAGTCGGACACAACTGCGCGACTTCACTTCCACTTTTCACTTTCATGCATTGGAGAAGGAAATGGCAACCCACTCCAGTGTTCTTGCCTGGAGAATCCCAGGGACGGGGGAGCCTGGTGGACTGCCGTCTATGGGGTCGCACAGAGTCGGACACGACTGAAGCAACTTAGCAGTAGCAGAAGCAGCAGCAGCAGCACAGTTTTGCTTGGAAAAAAAAACAGATTTTTCTCAGTGCTTCTAGAGTGCTTCATGCTTCACTGTTCTCAAAGAAACTTATCCTTTTGAAGACAGTCTTGCAGAATTTGAATACACATTATGATCATAGATCCGTCTGATATTCAGGAAGCTTTTTCAGTTTTCTCACTTCTTTGGCATAACAAGATTCCATAAAAAGCACATGGTTACAAAGTGTTGATTAGATCAAGTTGGGTGGAATGGGTAACACCTTGGAAGACAGACCGCATTAGAAATCAAAATAACTTCAGAAATTCTGGAAAGTAGCCATAAACAAAAAGAATAAACTGGTATCTCCTGATAAAGAAGTAAAACTGAGAAAGCAAACTGAAAATTGCATATGATTAGTTACTTGTGTCTTTCAAGCAGAAAAAAGGAAAGCCCAAGGTGCCGCTAATATAATCTATCTGCTTTAATGCACAGACTTTTGCATATTCACCAGTCCTTTGGGATGGGGGGTGAATTTACTGTGCTTGCAATCTAGTGACTTTGTCAGTGCTGACCTCTCAGCTCCTGGCAGTGACCATACCGGCACCAACACAGAACTGCTCACTATGCAAAATCCTGTGAGAGTATGATGCAGTGGAATATCATACCTTCTTTCCACATTAGCAAGTGGAATTTGAAATTCTTCTTTCATAATTCTAAACTTGGTGGTTGAAAAGCACAGAATCAGAAAGCTCTCTTTTGCCATCATGTGAGCGATAGTAACAATTATCAGCATTGATTAACAATTTTAATAGTAGCTAAATGTTACAGAGTGCTTTCTAGTTCTTGTTGTCTTTTCTGCTTGAGTACTTCATGGTGTCAGCACTGTTTTACAAAGGTAGAATGACCACCTCATGGAAACTTACCTGGGGTTTTTAAAGAAATTAAATATTAATGTCACGATGATCTGGTAGGGGTTGGAGTCAGGATTCAACACCGGCGTGTGCTGGGTACAGACTCTACATTTCAAACACCCCCTCCTGCCATTGGCTTCTCTGCATCTCCTCAAATACATACTTTCTGTGACAGAGGGATTCAAGTCATCTCCCCTTCACTTGGTATTTTCTGGATCTTAGGGTATCTAGGGTGCCCAAGGGATTCCTCTCCAGTGCCTTCTACCTGCCAACCCAGTTCTTCCTCCAGTACAATCTGCCTTCCACTAATGACTTTTTCTGATTAGGACACCTGAGGAAAATTTTGCCTACCCTCCTTTGGTTGAACATTTTTACGCTCCACTCAGGTCTGAGGAGAGAAGTTATTCTTTCCACCTTTGAGTTCTCCCTCCTTACTTTTTCTCCTGGTGCTGTTTCACCTAATATAAAAATGCTGTGCGTGTGTGCTTACGTGGTAAATTGCTTCAATCGTGTCCTGCTCTTTGTGACCCCGTGGACTGTAACCCACCAGACTCCTCTGCCCATGGAATTCTCCAAGCAAGAATATGGGGTGGGTTGCATGCCCTCCTCCAGGGTAAAAAAATGCTACGGAATATTTTACCTTTCTTCCTAGGGTGATTTGTACTAAATGAGAAAAATTATGGGCCTCAGAAGTGAAATAATCCAAGTTTTACATGGAAAAACAAATTCTTAAATTTGGGGGAAGTCAAGCCCTGGATAAAAACTAAATATCAAAAGGGAAAAAAGATACAAGGGCAAGTGAATATTTTAAGACACATGATAGTAATGGGCTACCAGATTCTATTTTCATTAATGACGCATAATGTTGGGGGAGAGCAAATTAGCCACGGTGGCCTGTATAGGCACTCTCACTCCACATTTTGTAAAAGATGACTAGGTAACCCCTGAGCGCGTTTGTGGCACCGCGCATGCGTATCAGGAGCTACTCGCTGCATCAGGATCTGCTTTTGTGCGAAACGCCTGTAGGAGCTTCACTGTGAAGGCCCTGGCTGCTGCTGCGCTGGAGCTGCATTGGAGTACGAGGTTATGTTTGGGCTGTTATGGTTATGTTATGGCTGTTGCTACAGCTGCAGCACCAGCCAGGAGAGAGGCTGTATTCCAGCTGCCATGCCAGCCAGGAGAGAATAACCTGCCTGCAGTTCCTGTGGCTCCGTGTGTCTTCTTCCCACCTCTTAACTCACACTTTGCCTATGCAGGGTTCAACGAACAGTGCAGGCAGTGTGAACAGCAACACAATTGGTGCTTTGAACAGGCATACACAGAAGAAATCACAAGCTAAAATTAATCCGTGTAAGAAGTGCTTACAATGTATCAGCCATTTGGCTAGATGCTGGAGGTGGTGAACCAAAGCCCCTGCCCTCAGAGAGCCAAGGAGGACCCAACATCAGTGAGATGTAATTAGAATAAATGTAATAAATAATAGTGGCCAGCAGGGAACAATAGTAGTGACTATGGAGGTGATATCCATATGGGAGGTGGTTTAATCCCAGGAATTACAGAGGACAATTTCTTTGGTAAATGATGTTTGAGTCAAATCTTTTGAGGAATAACTTCAATAACCATGTTTCTGATCCACCTAACACACTGATCTCTTAGTTGTTTTATATCTTTATGACTGATAATAAAAAGGCAATATGCCGAAAAACACTTGATTTATGATATGTAGAAGTTAGATAAGAAATTATTATAGGGGTTATCAGTAATGATAAACACAAAAGGTTCTGAAAACTTTATCTTTAGCCCAGTATTATCTTTCTGCATGACTCAATAAATACAATCAACTCTAGAGTTCAATCTGTATAAAATGAAGAAATCGCATGCAACTTCTAAGGTGGCTTATTCTTTCATTATCAAAAGAGGGTCTGAAAAACTGGAAGAATTTCTCTTTCCATGTTATGCATGACACTTCTTGCCAAACTCTTGATCTCATTATTACTGGAAACTTTTTTCCCCCATATAATAAGCCTACAATTTCCAAATTTATAGCAGTAGCTCAGGCATTTTTCAGAGCTATAGGTCTGTAATTCAACTTGATTTTTCAACATCTAGACTACATCTGTCACACAAACTAAGATGTTCAAAAGTGAGATAACTATTTATCTGTCCTCAAATTTACTTCACTATGTCACCTGATGCAAAGAACTGACTTATTGGAAAAGACCCTGATGCTGGGAAAGATTGAAGACAGGAGGAGAAGGGGACGTCAGAGGATGAGATGAAGGTATGGCATCACTAACTCGATGGACATGAGTTTGAGTAAGCTATGGTGGTTGGTGATGGACAGGGAGGCCTGGCGTGCTGCAGTCCATGGGGTCGCAAAGAGTCAGACACGACTGAGCAACTGAACTTACTTCACTTGTCCCTCCTTTCAGTCCCAACAAGGAATTACACACAGCTGGTATTTTTTCCTTTTAAATAGCTTTGAAATTTGAAATAAAATGGAGTCATTTTGATCTTGAGTGGCCTCTGTCTTCAAGGGCTTGAAGCAGGGCTTGGGTTTGCAGCCAGAGACTGGGCTGGGTCATGAAAACACCAGTTCCTAGCAACTAGACTAGTGATCAGTGACAAGGGCCCTGGCCCTTCAGCTTTGCAATAAAAAATTCCCGTAAAAATGGAAAGTAGCAAACCAAGCAGGGTATTTATTAGGAGGAAAAAGAGTGTAGTACATATGAATAGATCCAGGGGCAGACTCAAAGGGAGCATCCTTGAGTCATGCCCTAGTGGCAGTTTGAATTATTTTTATGGGGGATTCCTGGTTTCCTTTGGCCAATCTTTTGATTTGCCTGGATCATAGTCCATATTTCATATATCTCAGGATCCTCTCATGTGTGTACACACATCTCTTAGCCAAGATATATTTTAGCAAAAGGGGTCTGGGTGGAATACCCCATGGCATAACTCTCCTTTGGCCTCCAAGGGGCCTATTCTGTGCATATGTGCTCAGGGCAGTCTCCTGACATCTAGAACTAGAAATATATGGTCTGGCCAGGGCCTAGCTTCCTCACTTAATTGCCCTGATATTGGCTTGGAGTTTCAGTCAATAGAAAATGAATTTCCAATTGCTTTACCCTTGAGGGGGATGTTCCCATCTGCCTCCTGCCTCAATTTATGTCAAGGGGTTTTAAAATGGAGCTGGGAAGAGATTAATAAAGTGGACAATCCACACATCCCCCCCCCGGGTGGAACCACAAACTTTTGAAAAGGGCCAGATCACAAATATTCCAAGGATTCTGTAAGAACACCTACAGCTTGTACCAAAAATGGTCTTCTATCTCCCTTTAGCACTCCGGTTGTGTTTAGCCAAGACTAGCTTATGTGTCCAATGCCAGTTAAAATTCTTTGCAATGCAAAATTCCTTCCTTTGCCTTTATTTTTTTTTTCTAATTTTATTTTAGTTTTAAACTTTACATAATTGTATTAGTTTTGCCAAATATCAAAATGAATCCGCCACAGGTATACATGTGTTCCCCATCCCGAACCTTTAAAAGACCTAGTTTTTACACCCTAGTGGAACACTATTTCAGTTGTTACCCAAACCTGTGTGCCTCAAATTGCAATTCATTGTCTTCAACTAAAAGACTTTTGCTCGATGGTTGCCTCCTAGGTTTATTTAGGTTGACACGCATGGTGTAGAGGTGGGACCTAAAGCAATCTCACCACCTCGGATGTCTGCTGGAATTAGTATCTTGTTTACAGGGCCTGTCGTGCTCACCGTTCCCTGGAACTGTAGTTCCCTTTGAGTGTGAGTCCTCTGAGGCTCCAGTCTCCCTTCTTTCATTTGAGGTTATGGTCACAGCCTTTGGGATCAGGTGGGTGCTTCCCCTGGCAGGTGGTTATTTCACAGGTGCCAAGGCTTGAGATTAAGTTACTGAAGTGGATTCCCCATGGAGGAATACCCTGACTTCTGTATATGCGTCTTTAATCATGACTGTACTCTTCTAAGTTCCGCTGACAGGATTATTCTCCCTCAGAGACATGAACTGATCTTATGCTTAAAAACTGTGGTCCTTTACCCTTCACCTTATAAATTTCTGTCTTGACCAACCATTAGCCCCAAAGATGATTTTCCATTTCAGTGGCCATAGTGCGGCTCTTTGGAAGTCTCCAAAATTAAGAGCTGTGCACCAGCCCTTTTCCTCTGTGTGTGCAAAAAGAGGGGAATGTCGAGTGCTTACTCCAAGTCATGGAGATCAACACTAATGCCTTAGCTATTAATATTACAGTGAACAATCAGATCTTTAGCCAGAGGTATTCCCAATGTAGGAGGACCATTTAACCAAAATCAACTGAGGAAATGGTTATGGGCTCTCCATTCATTATCTTTTTTCCATACAGTAGAATCCTTGCTCAATTCTCATTATTCTCAACACCTTTCAGTAAGCCAACTTGCCTCATGTGAAATAGTGTTACTAAGTTTCCCTCATATTACTGTTTTCCACTGCAATAACCTCAACCTTGCAAGTTTCATCTCTTTCAGTTCACTTCAGTCCCTCAGTCTTGCCTGACTCTTTGTGACCCCATGGACTGCAGCGTGCCAGGCTTCCCTGTCCATAAACAACTCCTGGAGTTTACTCAAACTCATGTCCATTGAGTAATGCCATCCAACCATCTCACCCTCTGTCATCCCCTTCTCCTCCCACCTTCAATCTTTCCCATCATCAGGGTCTTTTCAAATGAGTCAGCTCTTTGAATCAGGTGGCCAGATTATTGGAGTTTCAGCTTCAACATCAGTCCTTCCAATGAACACCCAGGACTGATCTCCTTTAGGATGGACTGGTTGGATCTCCTTGCAGTCCAAGGGACTCTCAAGAGTCTTCTCCAACACCACAGTTCAAAAGCATCAATTCTTCAGTGCTCAGCTTTCTTTGTAGTCCAACTCTCACATCCATACATGACCACTGGAAAAACCATAGCCTTGACTAGACGGACCTTTGTTGGCAAAGTAATGTCTCATCACTTTACCTACTGACAAAACTCCTTATGACTGACTGGCTCTGACTGATCAGTTATTAATCACTAGAGCTAATTTATAAGAAATTCCTATTGCTAATGCTATAATTTCATGGCTTATTGATGACAGCTGTTACTTAGAAAATGGTGAAGGATAACACTGTGCTGGTCATGCTATCACCTCCTCCTTTGTGGTAATAGAAGCAGCTTCACTGCTTACCTCCACTTCAGCAAAACAGGCAGAGAACTCCTTTCTTTAACTTAAGCGTGCACCCTAGCAGAAAGCAAAACTATGAGTTTCCATACGGATTATGGCAATGTGTTGGGAGCAGTTCATGACTTTGGCATACTCTGGAAGCAAAGATAATTATTGACCTTGGGAGAAAACCAGATTATGAATGGAAATTGGGCAAACAAATTTTTGGGATCAAGCCAACTTTTATCTATCCTAGTCATTGTTAAAGTGCCTGGGCATGAAAAATTAAATTTAGATGAATTCAAAGGAAATAATTTGGCTGATGAGGCTGCAAGGACAACTGCCTTATAAGCCATCCAACCGAAAACTGAAAAGTTATGGTAAATTTTGACTACATTTCTAAACATGAGTCATTGAAAATGACAAAAGATGCCAATCTAAGGCATCACATTAAAAATACTTTATGGGACTGATAACAGTTATATTTTTAGCCTGCTAATTAATTTATGGGCTTCCCTGGTGGCTCATACAGTAAAGCCTCTGCCTGCAATGTGGGAGACCTGATTCAATCCCTGAATTGGGAAGATCCCCTGGAGAGGGAAATGGCAACCCACTCCAGTACTCTTGCCTGGAAAATTCCATGGACAGAGGAGCTTGGTAGGCTACAGTCCACGGCATCACAAAGAACCTGACATGACTGAACGACTTCACTTTTATTTTCAATTAATTTATAGTATAGCCCAAAGACAAGATTTGCCTTGCCAGAGTCCTTGAAAAGAGTCTTGATGAAATGACTTGTCAGATGATCTAATGGGTGGCGGATAAGCTTGGAATTTTCATGAAATATACTTGTGGGGAAATATTTCTAAGGCAACCAAGAAGGCACAGTTAACTAGTGCTGTCTGTCCTGTGCACATCCCAGGGAAACTATTCAAACTGCCCTTGGACATTCTGACTTGCCTAAAGGGATTTTTTAGGTATGTCAAATGGATTTTATCCACTAGCTTCCTTCCCAAAGCTATAAATGTGGTTTTGTTACAGTTTACATATTTTATCTTTCAATTGGAGAATTCCCTTGCTAAAGCGCTACCACTTTGGCTCTTGTAAAAATATTCGTAGAAAAGATGATACCCACCTGGATGTGTTCTTGGAACTGCATCGTGACTGAGAAACACATTTTACTGGCCATGTTATGAGATAGATCTGTGAGATTTGGTACACTCTACAACAAGGAAAACAGCAGAATGGGAAAGACTAGAGATCTCTTCAATAAAATCAGAGATACCAAAGGAATATTTCATGCAAAGATGGGCTCAATAAAGGACAGAAATGGTATGGACCTAACAGAAGCAGAAGATATTAAGAACAGATGGCAAGAATACACAGAAGAACTGTACAAAAAAGATCTTCATGACCCAGATAATCACAATGGTGTGATCACTGACATAGAGCCAGACATCCTGGAATGTGAAGTCAAGTGGGCCTTAGAAAGCATCACTATGAACAAAGCTAGTGGAGGTGATAGAATTCCAGTTGAGCTATTCCAAATCCTGGAAGATGATGCTGTGAAAGTGCTGCACTCAATATGCCAGCAGATTTGGAAAACTTAGCAGTGACCACAGGACTGGAAAAGGTCAGTTTTCATTCCAATCCCAAAGAAAGGCAATGCCAAAGAATGCTCAAACTACCACACAATTGCACTCATCCCACACGCTAGTAAAGTAATGCTCAAAATTCTCCAAGCCAGGCTTCAGCAATATGTGAACTGTGAACTTCCTGATGTTCAAGCTGGTTTTAGAAAAGGCAGAGGAACCAGAGATCAACTTTCCAACATCCGCTGGATCACAAAAAAGCAAGAGAGTTCCAGAAAAACATCTATTTCTGCTTTATTGACTATGCCAAAGCCTTTGACCGTGTGGATCACAACAAACTGTGGAAAATTCTGAAAGAGATGGGAATACCAGACCACCTGATCTGCCTCTTGAGAAATTTGTATGCAGGTCAGGAAGCAACAGTTAGAACTGGACATGGAACAAAGACTGGTTCCAAATAGGAAAAGGAGTACATCAAGGCTGTATATTGTCACCCTGCTTATTTAACTTCTATGCATAGCACATCATGAGAAATGTTGGGCTGGAAGAAGCACAAGCTGGAATCAAGATTGCCGGGAGAAATATCAATAACCTCAGATATGCAGATGACACCCGCCTCATGGCAGAAAGTGAAGAGGAACTAAAAAGCCTCTTGATGAAAGTGAAAGTGGAGAGTGAAAAAGTTGGCTTAAAGCTCAACATTCAGAAAATGAAGATCATGGCATCCAGTCCCATCACTTCATGGGAAATAGATGGGGAAACAGAGGAAACAGTGTCAGACTTTATTTTTCTGGGCTCCAAAATCAGTGCAGATGGTGACTGCAGCCATGAAATTAAAAGACTCTTACTCTTTGGAAGGAAAGTTATGACCAACCTAGATAGCATATTGAAAAGCAGAGACATTACTTTGCCAACAAAGGTCCATCTAGTCAAGGCTATGGTTTTTCCTGTGGTCATGTATGCATGTGAGAGTTGGACTGTGAAGAAGGCTGAGCACCAAAGAATTGATGCTTTTGAACTGTGGTGTTGGAGAAGACTCTTGAGAGTCCCTTGGACTGCAAGGAGATCCAACCAGTTCATTCTGAAGGAGATCAGCCCAGGGATTTCTTTGGAAGGACTGATGCTAAAGCTGAAACTCCAGTACTTTGG
This sequence comes from Bos indicus, assembly GCF_029378745.1. Lineage (NCBI taxonomy): Eukaryota > Metazoa > Chordata > Mammalia > Artiodactyla > Bovidae > Bos > Bos indicus. Next base: position 8,615,050 of record NC_091771.1, read on the forward strand.
CCACCTCATGTGAAGAGTTGACTCATTGGAAAAGACTCTGATGCTGGGAGGGATTGGGGGCAGGAGGAGAAGGGGACAACAGAGGATGAGATGGCTGGATGGCATCACTGGCTCGATGGACGTGAGTCTGAGTGAACTCTGGGAGTTGGTAATGGACAGGGAGGCCTGGTGTGCTGCGATTCATGGGGTCGCAAAGAGTTGGACACGACTGAGTGACTGATCTGATCTGATCTGATATGACATTTGTATCGTACCTTTCATCCTCGGTCTTCTGGAGTGATGGAAAGAAACAAACGGCATTATTACGACTCAACTGGCAAAATTTACAGAGACCTTGAAATTGGCTTGGCCTAAGGCATTTCCCCTGGTCTTTTTAAATCTGAAAGTTATCCCCTTTGGGAAACACAAGCTATCAGCATTTGAAATTATTGCTGGCCGACCTATGCATTTGGATCTCTTTGTCCTTCAACTAATTAAAAACGACATGCTTGAATATTGCAAAGCACTAATCATAGCTTTATGTAAAGATCCTACCCAGATAGAACTATTTCTACAGTGTGGTCTTAGAAGATGAAGACAAACATCACAATCTACAAACAGGTCGTTTATTTTATTTTATTTAACTTTACAATATTGTATTGGTTTTGCCATATATCAAAATGAATCTGCCACAGGTATACATGTGTTCCCCATCCTGAACCCTCCTCCCTCCTCCATCCCCATACCATCCCTCTGGGTCGTCCCAGCACACCAGCCCCAAGCATCCACTATCATGCATTGAACCTGGACTGGAGACTCGTTTTATGTAGGATATTATACATGTTTCATTGCCATTCTCCCAAATCATCCCACCTTCTCCCTCTCCCACAGAGTCCAAAAGACTGTTCTATACATCAGTGTCTCTTTTGCTGTCTCATATACAGGGTTATTGTTACCATCTTTCTAAATTCCATATATATGTGTTAGTATACTGTATTGGTGTTTTTCTTTCTGGCTTACTTCACTCTGTATAATAGGCTCCAGTTTCATCCACCTCATTAGAACTGATTCAAATGTATTCTTTTTAGTGGCTGAGTAATACTCCATTGTGTATATGTACCACAGCTTTCTTATCCATTCATCTGCTGATGGACATCTAGGTTGCTTCCATGTCCTGGCTATTATAAACAGTGCTGCGATGAACATTGGGGTACACGTGTCTCTTTCAATTCTGGTTTCCTCAGTGTATATGCCCAGCAGTGGGATTGCTGGATCATAAGGCAGTTCTATTTCCAGTTTTTAAAGAAATCTCCACACTGTTCTCCATAGTGGCGGTACTAGTTTGCATTCCCACCAACAGTGTAAGAGGGTTCCCTTTTCTCCACACCCTCTCCAGCATTTATTATTTGTAGACTTTTGGATCACAGCCATTCTGACTGGTGTGAAATGGTACCTCATAGTGGTTTTTATTTGCATTTCTCTGATAATGAGTGATGTTGAGCATCTTTTCATGTGTTTGTTAGCCATCTCTATGTCTTCTTTGGAGAAATGTCTATTTAGTTCTTTGGCCCATTTTTTTGATTGGGTCATTTATTTTTCTGGAGTTGAGCTGTAGGAGTTGCTTGTATATTTTTGAGATTAATTCTTTGTCAACTGCTTCATTTGCTATTATTTTCTCCCATTCTGAAAGCTGTCTTTTCACCTTGCTTATAGTTTCCTTTGTTTTGCAGAAGCTTTCAAGTTTAATTGGGTCCCATTTGTTTATTTTTGCTTTTATTTCCAATATTCTGGGAGATGGGTCATAGAGGATCCTGCTGTGATGTATGTCAGAGAGTGTTTTGCCTATGTTCTCCTCTAGGAGTTTTATAGTTTCTGGTCTTACATTTAGATCTTTAATCCATTTTGAGTTTATTTTTGTGTATGGTGTTAGAAAGTGCTCTAGTTTCATTCTTTTACAAGTGGTTGACCAGTTTTACCAGCACCACTTGTTAAAGAAAATGTCTTTAATCCATTGTATGTTCTTGCCTCCTTTGTCAGAGATAAGGTGTCCATATGTGCATGGATTTATCTCTGGGCTTTCTATTTTGATTCATTGATCTATATTTCTGTCTTTGTGCCAGTACCATACTGTCTTGATGACTGTGGCTTTGTAGTAGGGCCTGAAGTCAGGCAGGTTGATTCCTCCAGTTCCATTCTTCTTTCTCAAGATAGCTTTGGCTATTTGAGGTTTTTTGTATTTCCATACAAATTGTGAAATTATTTGTTCTAGCTCTGTGAAGAATACTGTTGGTAGCTTGATAGGGATTGCATTGAATCTATAAATTGACAAGGTAGATGGAAAGGACCATATTAGGTACTTATAATTAACCCTTGTGCTGCAAAGCCTAAAGGTGTTGATTCTTGGATTTATATTTCTCATTTAAAGAAGGCTCCAAAACCTAACTGGGATTCTGAAACAATTGGAGAAAAAACTAACCAGAAAGTGAGACAGATGATACATTGATTTGACAGCTTTCCCAAGATTCAGGACAGACACATTGTTTTAACCTTATTGCTGATCCATTTCATGATAGATATGCTCTATGACATTGATAATTTTACTGAGTCTGATAGTACTAATTTAACATTCTTGTTAAGGAAGACCCACTCAGTTGGCTGGTGGTTTCAGAATATCACTTAAATGGCTTCCTTCATTGCATCCAAATGGTGACTAGTCAGCATTTTGTTGGAATCTGTTTAATATTAGTTGAAGTTTTTATGTTTCATGAAGGTTCTACTTTTGGTAAATGGGAGATAATACTCTAGAGAATGATTCCTAAACAATACTCCTAAACTATAGCAAATGGGGGATATCTCTTACTGCTGGGTATGCCTCTAAAAACCATGATCATCCATATCTAAGGACCTCCTAATTATACACACCACTAATTTCTCCTTGGTTCCCAAAGGTATGGTAGACTTTATATATTAGCCCTTAAAACCTGCTTAGAGAGTAAAATTATTTGATCTGGTATTTCCACTTTTTTTTTTTTTTTTTTGGTTGTCAATGCCACAGAACATTTCTCCAAAGCCCTTATTCATTTAACATTATGGCCACCTGACCTCTCCCACTTTTCCTTTGCTTCTAGCATCAAGCAAATGACTGACCAAAATTTGTAAGAATAGTGATTTCATTTGTCTTTGTCAAGCCTTTTGTCACACTAGAGCAAGACAGTTGTCAGCTGGCCCTTAATGGGCTGCAATGGCCACACTGATCTTTGGCTGGATAGCATTCTGAAGTTTATACCTGTCAATGAAAACATGAAAAAATCACACCCTTGACCATGTAGTATGTGTCCTTTGATTTCAAGTTCTTGTTAAGAAAAAAAAAAGATCCAGCCACAATATTACAGCCCTAGCTGAGACTTGGCAGACAGCTTTTTATACCTTATCTATTCTCCACTGATTATCATTACCAAAGTATTTGTTTCCTGGATTGGTTAAGTCCATAAACCCTGTTGATATATTATTTACTGCTAACCATAATTAATTAAGCAAATTCTACCACTTCACGTGGCTCAATGAAAAATACATCTGGATTCCCTAGCAAAGGTTGTATTAGATAGTCAAATAATTTTGGATTATCACTTTGCAGAATAGAGGGCAGCTACAGCCAAAACATCCTATTGTACATGTATCCATACTTTTGACAAAGCTGAGGTAGAGTTCACAAAAATTAGAACAATACAATAACACAAGACCTTTCTGGTCCAGTGTCTTTTATTGGAACCCTCTGTTTCCTTATTGATATTTTCCATTGGCTTTCTTCAAGTGTGGGTACTTGGATTAATAAGACCAGGTCTTCAAAGTGATTTCTTGTTGCTTTTAGGTTTAAAGTAAATGTATGCATAAAATGAATCACAGCTTTTGTGAGATCTGATGCATTTCTACTTCATCTTTGGTTTTATCTAGTCTCACCATCCATTCTTCTCCCTCTCTCCCCAATCCCACAGATGTCATTGATCTTCTTTCAAGTTAATTAACACATAATTTTTTTTATTTTTTTAAAGCTTCCTTATGACCAACCTAGATAGTATATTAAAAAGCAAAGATATTACTTTGCCAACAAAGGTCCATCTAGTCAAGGCTAAGGTTTTTCCGGTGGTCATGTATGGATATGAGAGTTGGACTGTGAAGAAAGCTGAGCACTGATGAATTGATGCTTTTGAACTGTGGTTCTGGAGAAGACTCTTGCAAGTCCCTTGGACTGCAAAGAGATCCAACCAGTCCATCCTAAAGGAGATCGGTCCTGGGTGTTCATTGGAAGGACTGATGCTGAAGCTGAAACTCCAATACTTTGGCCAGCTGATACGAAGAGTTGACCATTGGAAAAGACTCTGATGCTGGGAGGGATTGGGGGCAGGAGGAGAAGAGGACAACAGAGGATGAGGTGACTGGATGGCATCACCAACTCGATGCACAGGAGTTTGGGTGAACTCCAGGAGTTGGTGATGGACAGAGAGGCCTGGCGTGCTGCGATTCATGGGGTCTCAAAGAGTCAAACAGGACTGAGCGACTGAACTGAAATGAACTGAACTGAACTGAAACATACTTTTCCTTTGAAACATTTTTATTCCCTCCCACTCCTTTCACTTTTGAATCTTCAGGTCTCAATTTAAGTCATTTCCACCAAGAAATTCTCCACTGATATCCAAAGCTTGTATTGTCATTGTATTTCTATATATTCATTGACAAATATTTATTAACTGTCACATATGTTCTAGGTGTTGTTGATTTTTGTAATAACTGTCTTAAGGGCAGCAACAAAATGAGGAAAGGTCCCCAAAACTAGAATAATATCTTACCCATAACATGTGCCAAAAATTATTTGTTGGATGAGTATTTGAGTTACCAAGAATTTAGACAAGCTAAGAAGAGAAATGAGAGTTTTAGGTAGAGATTGCAATGTTAGTGAATCATAAATATATACTTAATTAAGGATGAAGAAATGACTATGTGGTTAAATATGATAACAGTCTGAGGTCCTTAGTATAACAGATAAAAAAATACATATAGCAAATATTCAGTTCATTTCACTTCAGTTCCTCAGTTGTGTCTGACTCTGCAACCCCATGAACCGCAGGATGCCAGTCCTCCTGTCGACCACCAACTTGCAAAGTTTACTCAAACTCATATCCATTGAGTCCATGATGCCATCCAACTATCTCATCCTCTGTGTTCCCCTTCTCCTTACTTCAATCTTTCCCAGCATCAGGGTCTTTCCCAGTGAGTCAGCTCTTCGCATCAGGTGGCCAAAGTATTGGAGTTTCAGCTTCATCATCAGTCCTTCCAATTCAGGACTGGTCTCCTTTAGGTTGGACTGGTTGGATCTCCTTGCAGTCCAAGGGACTCTCAAGAGTCTTCTCCAACACCACAGTTCAAAAGCATCAATTCTTCTGCACTCAACTTTCTTCACAGTCCAACTCTCACATACATACATGACCACTGGAAAAACCATAGCATTGACTAGACAGACCTTTGTTAGCAAAGTAATGTCTCTGCTTTTTAATATGTTGTCTAGGTTCTTCATACGGAGAAGGCAATGGCACCCCACTCCAGTACTCTTGCCTGGAAAATCCCATTGATGGAGGAGCCTGGTAGGCTGCAGTCCATGGGGTCGCTGGGAGTCGGACACGACTGAGCGACTTCACTTTCACTTTTCACTTTCATGCACTGGAGAAGGAAATGGCAACCCACTCCAGTGTTCTTGCCTGGAGAATCCCAGGGAAGGGGGAACCTGGTGGGCTGCCGTCCATGGGGTCGCAGAGAGTCAGACACGACTAAAGCGACTTAGCAGCATCAGTAGCAGCAGGTTCTTCATAACTTTCCTTCCAAGGAGAAAGTGTCTTTTATTTTTAAATTTTATTTATTTATTTATTTATTTATTTATTTTAGTAAGTGTCTTTTAATTTCATGGCTGCAGCCACCATCTGCAGTGATTTTGGAACCCCAAAATAAAATCTCTCACTGTTTCAACTGTTTCCCATCCTATTTCCCATGAAGTGGTGGGACAAGATACCATGATCTTAGTTTTCTGAATGTTGAGTTTTAAGCCAACTTTTTCACTCTCCTATTTCAATTTCATTAAGGGGCTCTTTAATTCTTCTTAATTTTCTGCCATAAGGGTGGTGTCATCTTCATGTCTGAGGTTTGATATTTCTCCCAGCAATCTTGATTCCAGCTTGTGCTTCATCCAGCTCAGCATTTCTCATGATATACTCTGCATATAAGTTACATAAGCAGGGTGAAAATATACAGCCTTGACGTACTCTTTTTCCTATTTGGAACTAGTCTGTTGTTTCATGTCCAGTTCTAGCTGTTGCTTCCTAACCTGCATACAGATTTCTCAAGAGGCAGGTCAGGTGGTCTGATTTTCCCATCTCTTTCAGAATTTTCCACAGTTTATTGTGATCCACACAGTCAAAGGGTTTGGACAGTCAATAAAGCAGAAATAGATGTTTTTCTGGAACTCTCTTGCTTTTTCAATGATCCAGTGGATGTTGGTAATTTGATCCCTGGTTCCTCTGGCTTTTCTAAAACAAGCTTGAACATCTGGAAGTTCACGGTTCATGTATTGCTAAGACCTGGCTTGGAGAATTTTGAGCATTACTTTACTAGTGTGTGAGATGAGTACAAATGTGGTGTAGTTTGAGCATTCTTTGGCATTACCTTTCTTTTGGATTGGGATGAAAACTGACCTTTTCCAGTCCTATGGCCACTGCGGAGTTTTCCAAATTTTCTGACATATTTAGTGCAACATTTTCACAGCATCATCCTTTAGGATTTGAAATAACTCAACTGGAATTCTATCACCTCCACTAACTTAGTTTGTAGTGATGCTTCCTAAGGCCCACTTGACTTCACATTCCAGGATGTCTGACTCTAGGTGAGTGAGATTTTATATGTATATATATATATATAGATATAGAGAGAGAGAGAGAGAGAGAGAGCGAGAGAGAGAGAGAACATACTTATGAAGTGCATCAGTTAAAAATAGGAAGTTGGGCAGTAGATAAAATTTATCTGAAAATGAGTGGTGCATTTGTTTAGTTTTTTTAATGTAAAATCTTGAGAGATATTTAATTTGATGGTAAATATCAAGCAGAGGGCTATAAATTAAACACAAAAAGAGAAAGTTTTACTTCATGGGGAAAAATCCGAGTTGTTGGAGGAAAGAGTGGAACATAGAGCCCAGGTAGCAGGACTCCTGGGTCAGAAACAAGAGAAGGAAATCTTTTTGAAACTGGAGGGAAATTAAGAACTTTGTTATTTCTATTGATTTGTTGGAAATAAGGAAACAGAAAATGTGTTTTTGAGAAAATGCAGTATCTTATGAAGAAAATAGTATTGTCTGCTGCAAGTAAAGAGGGAAAGCCAGGAAAATGGTAAAGGTTAGAAACAGCCATGAAAGGAAATAGAAGAGGGAACTAACAAGAAACACAAGGAAAGTAACAGTGGAGCAGTACTGAATACAGGGTTGAGGCTGGCAATAAAGTGTTAGAACTAAGAAAAGAGACAATTATGAACAATTCTCCCATGATCATTTTTGTTATCAGCAGGTTTTTTACAATCTTCCATGATCTATTTTAGTCATCTGTGCACATGGAACTATACAAATGCTTTCATAAAGGTGTGAGCTAAATTAAAATTAACAAGCGCATGATTGAAAGGGAGAGATAACGTGTTCATCTATTTTCATTTCTACAAACAGCAGAAAGTACTCTATGATAATGTATCTATAATCAGACCACTATTAGTCCTTTAAATATGAGTCATAGTTTTCTTTCGGGGTATCTTGATTTTCAACATAAATATTTTCTGAAAGCTGGGTGTGTGTTTTAAAGAAAATGAAGTTTGTCTTATTCATGGTTGGGAGATTTGCATGTATTATATGATTGACACAGAAAGAAATATTATGGTGAACAATTTTATGGCAGATATGCCCAAGGCAATTCAGATGAGAGAATTAGTAACAAGGCAAGCAAAGGAAATTTCATATTAAATCTTTGTTAAATGGAAGTATAATTCATTAATGATTATATCATTATAAAAATCCATCATGCCAGTGTGACTTCTATGGCCTTGTTGAGTAAATTTTACATAATTTTTATGGTCTGAAATTGTGTAAAGTTAAACTTACTTGTGCCCTCAAATGTCAGATATCCTATGGGGCACCAAATAACTGGGGCAAAGTCTATAAACCATATTGAATTCCACAGGCATTTAAAAAATTTATAGAAAAAAAATAAAATCATATTCAAGTTCTTTACAAAGCATTTTGTTGATGATAAAACTAATGTATTCACATTAGGAAATCTGGAAAATAAGCACAACACCATGATTTTAATAGCCATTTCTCCTGTATCTCACCACGTTTGCTTTCCCATAGGTGGCATCTTGCTACATATAGCAAACAGGAATTTTACATTACAAACTCACATGAAATACCTCTGTATGTCTTTATTTCTTTTTAATAGACTGTCACTTCTGACTCTAGCCTCTATTTTGCCTGATGATAGCAAATTTGATGTAGCTATTTCAGGTTTATACTTGTTCCTTTTTAAATTTTAGCTTTCTCCAAACTTATTCAGACTTTGGTGGGAACATATGAGCATGTCCGTAACCTCCCTTGAAAATTGTTAAGATATAGCCCATTCTATCTCAAGGCTAGTTTCACAAGAGAAGAGAACACCTTCTAACTTTGCAATATCTCAGTAACATCCGTGCCATTTCAAGGTGAATAAGGAAAACAACGCATTGCTTTTCAGTCCTAATTTAAGCAGCTTTCCATGATACACACCAGATAGTACTCCTGTAAGCCCTGTCTACTGTATTTTGTCTACTGTAATATGGGGAGGTTGCTAGTAATCCTTGTCCCTTTTTTTTTAAACATTTTCTTTTTTTATTCAAATACCACTCTGCTTACACATGGTGCAAAAACACCTGAATCAAAAGACAAATATAATCACATGTTGGGGCTTCCCAGGTGGCTCAGTGGTAAGGAATCTACCTGCCAATGCAGGAGACACAGGAAATGGAAGTTTGATCCCTGGTTTGGGAGGATCCCCTGGAGAAGGAAATGACAACCTACTCTGGTATTCTTGCCTGGAGAATCTCATGGACAGAGGAGCCTGGTGGGCCACAGTCCACGGGGTTGCAAAGTGTGGGACAGTGTGGGACATGACTGATGGACTGAGCATGCATGCAATCACATATTAAAGACTGGTCTTCAAACATCACAGCCAATGATGCTATGCTTGCCTGTGATCTCTTCACTCCAGTTCATTTCCAAGGGAAACCATACAATATCACAGTTATCCAAGTCTATGCCCCAACCACTAATGCCAAAGAAGCTGAAGTTGAACCATTCTATGAAGACCTACAAGATCTTCTAGAACTAACACCAAAAAAAAAGATGTCCATTACATCATAGGGGACTGGAATGCAAAAGGAAGAAGTCAAGAGACACGTGGACTAACAGGCAAGTTTGGCCTTGGAGTACAAAATGAAGCAGGGCAAAGGCTAAAAGAATTTTGCCAAGAAAATGCACTGGTCATAGCAAACACCCTCTTCCTACAACACAAGCGACGACTCTATACATGGACATCACCAGATGGTCAATACCGAAATCAGACTGATTATATTCTTTGCAACCTAAGATGGAGAAAGTTTATACAATCACCAAAAACAAGACCAGGAACTGACTGTGACTCAGATCATGAACTCCTTATTGCCAAATTCAGATTAAACTGAATAAAGCAGGGAAAAACCACTAGACCATTCAGATATGACCTAAATCATATCCCTTATGATTATAAAGTGGAAGTGACAAATATATATATATATATATAATTATATATATTTGCCTGAAGAACTATGGACAGAGGTTCCTGACATTGTAGAGGCGGCAGTGATCAAGACCATCCCCAAGAAAAAAGAAATGAAAAAAGGAAAAATGGTTTTCTGAGGAAGCCTTAAAAATAGCTTAGAAAAGAAGAGAAGCTAAAGGCAAAGAAGAAAAAATAAGATATAGCCATCTGAATGCAGAGTTCCAAAGAATAGCAAGGAGAGATAAAGCCTTCCTCAGTCAACAATGCAAAGGAATATAGGAGAACAATAGAATGGGAAGGACTAGAGATCTCTTCAAGAAATTAGAGATACTAAGGGAACATTTCATGCAAAGATGAGCACAATAAAGGACAGAAATGGTATGGATCTAATAGAAGCAGAAGATATTAAGAAGAGGTGCAGTCCATGGGGTCACAGAGTTGGACATGACTGAGCAACTGAACTAAACTGAACTGAACCACTCCATTGCTCCTTTCGCAAGCTCAGAAAATGTTGATCATGTCTGAAATGAAGAACTTGAGATTTCTCAAGTTGCATAAAATTTATATTTAGCTTTCTCTGAATTTTGGCTCTTTTCTGTTTCAAAATGTTCATGATAACAGAACACTTCAGTTTTCTAAAATTGTGACCCGGATATGTCCTTACGGGTCATTTTACATTCTTTTGAGGTATTGAATGCTTTGAATTCAATGAAATAATAAGTCTCCAGTGTCTGAGTCAGGGATTTAACAGGAAAAAACAAATCCTTGAGATTGAGGATCGAAGCTTTTGAAAGGTGAGCCTGAGAGTCAGGAGCTCCTCCAGTTATCTGAGTCTTCCAGACCAGCAGAAACAGTCCTCCTTACCTTGAGAGGAGTAGCCACCCTTCTCCAAAGACATGACTACATGGGAGCCTTTTGTCCTCCAACTCTATTCCTTAGCCTGTAACCAGGGTAAGGTGTTTGCAGAACCAGAGCTCTGAGAAAAACTAGCTTCTGTATTGGAGTTTCAGGATCTTTCCTAAATTCCAGTGAGTCTCCAGTTATTTCCTTACTCCTTAACTATGTAATTAGGCTAGACTGGAAGAATATTCATATTGTTTCCCTGCCTTAAAGAACAAGACTGTGATCATAGGAAGGGCCAGGTGCTTGCCCTTGAAACTGCAAAATATTATCAAAATGTCCACTTACAATAAACAGCAAATGTTTGGAGAAATTATGGGGATTAATGCCACGCTTAATGATTTAAGGTATGGTGCTAAGTATACTCTTGTCCATTTTCCGATTTTACATCTGTAAAAATTTGTTGTATATTAGTGGAAGGTAATGAACTACAGTGAGCTGAATTAGGTGGAAACACCAACAATAGCTGTCCTATGTTTTAAGTATATTACTGGTAAATAACATACTGAAATATAACTCTTAATCTGGTAAAATGTTCTCTTCAGTCCTTAACAGTGTGAGGATTAAAGAAGAAAAGTTTACCTTCCCAAAGCAGAAACAGCAGTATGCCTTAAATATTTGGTCCCAGAGCTATGTCATCTCTTTCATCAGATAAAATCTAGTCAACTGAGACCTTGACTGTCTTGACATTCCTCCAATTATGAAGCCGTTCTATTATACTAATTGCAACATGCTAATTTAACCTAGTAAGCATGAAATGTCAAATACACTAGTTTCCCTGCTAGGACACAAGCCCGCCAGAGAGCCTGAAATAAGCTGCTTGATTTAGTGATCTGCCACTGGGGTGAAGGTTCTCTTCTGACAAATAGTCTGAGATATACTGGGACAATCCATCTGAAGGAAATGAAAAGCCATTACACCTTGCACCTCCCAATATTAAAGAGGAGTCTCAACATTTGGAAGGATATAAAATACTTGAAGATATTGCCCCAAACCATTGATCAGTGGCTTAACAGACTAGTCATTTCAAATTACAGCAAATGAGAGTTTTATAAGTTCAGAATGCAACACCAGCTCCTATCACAAAGGTCTTATGATTCAGCTTATGATCTTCTAATATCCTAAGATGTTTAAGGTATCAATACTGAATAAATGTGCTGCATACAGTTTCTTCCTCCAATTCTCAGCAAAGGAGATATAGTGTAGACCCATCTAGAGTTCCACAATAAGTTTGTGATTTCTTTGGAACACATTTTTTTTTTTTTTGAAAAGTTACTCCACTAATTTCAACCTCTGCTCAGCCCATCTACTGAATTTTTCATTTCAGTAAATGTACATTTAAACTCCAGAATTTCTGTATTTTTTGTGTTTGTTTTACTTTCCCATTTTCTATGGAGATGAACTGTTTCCTGATTTATCATTTATTCTTTAATTCCTTGAACAGAGTTTAATTTGGAATGGGGTATTTGTAAAGATGATTTGAAAATTTAGTTTGCTAAGTCCAACATCTGGACCTACTTAGAATCAATTCCTATTATCTATATATATTTTTTTCCTTTAATGAGTAGGGATGACATTTCTGTTTCTTTTGGTATCTTTTGATATCTCATAAAAAATGTAATATAGCAATTATGGATTCAAAATTTCCTCTTTAGAGTTCTGTAGCTGTTATTTCTGGAGAAGGCAATAACTCCAGTACTCCACTCCAGTGGAGTGCATCCCACTCCAATACTCTTGCCTAGAAAATCCCATGGACAGAGGAGCCTGGTAGGCTTTAGTCCATGGGGTCGCTAAGAATCAGACACAACTGAGTGACTTCACTTTCACTTTTCACTTTAATGCACTGGAGAAGGAAATGGCAACCCATTCCAGTGTTCTTGCCTGGAGAATCCCAGGGACCGGGGAGCCTGGTGGGCTTCCATCTATGGGGTCACACAGAGTCGGACACGACTGAAGTGACTTAGCAGCAGCAGCAGCTGTTATTTCATCTTTTATATTTGTTTAGATTTTAATTGAAAAAATTTTCTCCCCTATGGTGTATAGCTGGTGCTAATTTTGCTTAGAATTTTAAGTCATTTAAAAAATATAATTAATGATTAAAAAAATCAAGGTTGGCATCCTGCAGGTTGTCACAGTTTCTGCATGACTTAGTCATCAGCCAATGAGTTGGGCTTTGAGGCTTTGAATATGCTCAAATACCTCATCTTCAACACTTTGCTGACTGGGCAAAAGGGCTGCAGATGCCAGCTACTCTTGTCTGAATATTTTTTTATGACTAAACATTTCACAATTTGATGTTTATCAGATGTTGATCTCCAGAACCTCAAAATGGTTGTTTCAGACAATTTTGTCTAGTTTTATTCTTGATTTTGGGGAGAAGATTTACTAATATCTGGATTCTGCTATAGCTGGAAATCACAACTCTTCACTGACTTTTACTTTTCACCATATTCAGGAATCAAGAGCTCTTAACCATTAAACAGAAAGGAATTAATTTATTTCTTGATTAAAACATGGAATTGTGAAAATCTTAAGCATTAAGTGAATAGAAAAGATACAAGAAGATATATGTCGTTTCAACTCACTGACAGCTTGATTTCATCTGCTTCACTGGAATTTTACTTGATCCCAATACAAGTCCTTTTATCAAGTTTCCTCTAAAACAGTTTGGTAATCTTGAAATGACTAAGTGCTCAGCAATGAGATTGTTAGGACAACAGTACTCTGGAGTACTAATGGCTTCAATTCACAGAAGAAATAGGGTGAAAACAAAAATGTAGGGTGAGGCCTATAGAATGAGATTAATTCTGGTGATTGCTATGATTGTGAATGAAGCAGTCAACTAAATGCAAAATGACAGAAGTCATGTATAAAACAGAAAAAGATCAGGAAAGACATAGTGATAAAAATGCCTGGAGAAGTGATCTGTTGAGATCCGTGTTTGTGGAACCTTGCTTCTGGTATGCTATTTATTTAGGTGAGGTAAATTAAACTCACACAGTTTAATTGGCCTTACAGTCAGACTCTTGTTGGATATTTGCAACCATAATAGTAGAGTAGACTAGGCACAAGTGTGACACATTGGGAAGCGTGTATTTTTTAGAAAATCTAACTAAAAGTCCAAACAAACAAACAAAAAACATCCAAATTTATCTTTTAAAGTTTCCTTGAAAGAAGTGAAAGTGAAAGTCACTCATTCCTGTCCAACTCTTTGCAACTCCATCGACTCTAGCCTGCCAGGCTCCTCTGTGCATGGAATTCTCCAGGCAAGAATACTGGTATGGTTTGCCATTTCCCTCTCCAGGAGAACTTCCCAACTCAGGGATCAAACTCAGGTCTCCGGCATTGCAGGTGGGTTCTTAAACTTCTGAACCACCAGGGAAGCCTTGGTAGTTGGTAAAATGTTTGCATTTAATACATATGTACAACTATTATCCTTGCCTTACCACTTCAAAATGTTGGTATTGCATGTAAAATAGTAAGCTATAGAAGCCATAATTACCCATTAATTTAAGCTCATAAGAAATATCTGAAGGTTAATCCACTTTTGTAAAAATTGCTTAATTTAATACAGCAAAACGTGTCACATTGAAATGTTATTATATTCTACAGTTTCAGAGTTTCAGAAAAAGCACAAGCATCAAGCAAATTTTGTTGCAAACAGGGCATAAAACATTTCATATTCTACTAGGCAAATTCAGGTGGTATCTAAATTTCAAATGTAAAGTGTTATAATAATTATGGGAGATGCTCCTTTAATTGTTAATGAAGTTTTAAGATTACCTATATAAAATGTATAGCTATCATTATCTTGGTTTCCAGGGACACAGCATAGAACTTGATAGAGATTCTCTGCTGTTTTTATCTGTCTGAGTGCATTTATGCTTTTATGCCCTCCTACCCTATTTTTTTTTTTTTTTTTGGTTGATTAGCTTCCTGTGAGTCAGACCCCAAGGGGTAAAGTACAGTGAATCCCCTTTATATTGTCAATCAGCTACCGATTTGATGTGTTCATAAGTGTTAAATGGTTAAGGAAATCACTTAAAGGTCAAAAGCAATGCCATTCTGAAATGCAATTGAAAGTGTGTCTTTCCGATTCCGTTGTTTAAAATGGCCTCTCTGTGAGACTTGTTTTCCACTGGGACTACAAAATCATTCAATTTGAAAGATGACCTTAAATTTCTGCAATATCCCTTTTCCTTTGACAGCAACATCTAGAAAGTTTTCTTTTTTAGGAATGAACAAGCACACATTTGGTAAAGGTAGCATCAGATTTGCTCACACGGCAATGAAGAAGCAGCAGGGCATAAGAAATCAATTCATGGTCAGCCGCCATCTTTATGTTCCTCACTCCTTGCCTTTTTTTTTTTTTTTATAGAGGCCAAGTAAATAAATAAGTAAATATAGTAATCACTCAGAGTCACTTATGACAAGGACTCTAGAAACCCAGAGAAAAACATACACAATCAATTGATTTTTTTCCGTTTATGTCAGTTTTTGTGCCAGTGTTTTGATATTCCTTTCACTTTTTTGACTAAGATGCCTCTACAAAGTAAGAAGAGGGGGAAAAAAAAAAAAGTATGCTTTCCCAAAAGAGCAGGATTTTCCTGTATTTTAAAATGTTAAAGCTTGCAAATACAAAATTCACTCTATATAAGTTGCCTATATAGAAATCAGTTGACCTCTGAAATTGTCTGAATGTGTAGTATTTCCTCAGGGGAAACATTGCTCTGATAAGTATTAGTGGCTAAAATGGCGCGTTTATAGTGTGAAGCAATCATATTTACCGTTGAGTACTGTAAGCATTTATCATGGTAGTTTGCCTGTAGTAACTGCTCAATGAATAAATAATTGATAGTTTCCCATATGGTTAATAATTCAATTATTATGAATTATTTTCTCTAACAAAATGCCACAAAGTAAATGAAAAATGATTTAAAAGATTTCAAACCTTCAAGAATTATAAGAATGAGAAATAACGTGATTTAAAGGAATCGACAAAATACTGAAAGCTAAGGAAAGCAGATGGTTAAATGATAACTAGCAAAGGGATAGTTTGAGCTCTAAAATTGGGGTAGGAGGTGGGACAGAAAGTTGAATACTGATCAAGCTGTTTCATACCACAGAACACTGGAGAAGTGAGATGACAGTGTGGGCCCAAAAGGGGAAATATAATATTTGAAGGTTTGTGGAAAAAAAAAAAACACAATTATGTATATGTTTATTTGGCCAGTAAGATTTACAAGCAAAGCGTCATTTGTGTTTACTGGGTTATGTCTCTAAAGAGATGAATTCATGAAAAGATGTTTAACACCGTAATTACTAGAAGAGAAGAGGGTTTTAAGTAAAGCTTAGAGGATCTTGAAATTATAGAGACTTGAATAGTGATATATTCATTCCAATGGATATTACTGTAAATCAGCTATATGCTAGATATTAGTTATTAGTTTTAACACTCCTGGAATTAAACTGATCTTTAGAAGGAAAGTTAACATGGAAGGGATATGATCATTATTGTTTATATATATATATTTTAAGGTGAATGCAGAAATTTTAAATATTCATATAATATAAAAAATTGAAAAAATAAAATTGAATTTCAGCTAAAAGTCAGAAATGTTAAAAGTTGTCAATAATTTCATGGCAGCAGCAATTTGACAAAAGTTGATAGGGATTGAGAAAGTGAAAGTCACTCAGTTGTATCCGACTCTTTGTGACCCCATGGATTATAAAAGTCCATGGAGTTCTCCAGGCAAGAGTACTGGAGTGGTAGCCTTTCCCTTCTTCAGGGGATCTTCCCAACCCAGGGATAGAACCCAAGTCTCCTGCATTGCAGGCAGATTCTTTACCAGTTGAGCCACAAGGGAAGCCTGGGGATAACAAGCAAATCTTTTTTTTTTTTTCTTCCTGATAGAATGGAGAGGAATGGACTTTTTACAAGCTCTCCTGTATTTTGATCCTTATCTTCTGACACTGCATCACAAAAAGAAATTAAAGGCATCAAATGACCTTTCTAAAAGCATCCAAATTATATCTTAACATACCTATGTCCTGAGAATTTTTGCATCTGAAGAAGACAGATGGCAACATTTAGCAGAGTTCTTAACACCAACATGGCTCTTATCTTTATTGGCCCACCATTGCCTCCAAATTCACCAACAGAGATTCTGTCAGCATGGGAAGAATTTAAGAATGTCTCTATTTTGTAAATGACTTCATAGAGAAAGGTTTAGATTTGGTGCATTAGGAAAAACAAGATGGACCCAGTGTAAAGCAATGTAGTTTATGGTACAAGTTCCTGTATGACCACTAGTCAATAATGTTACTTTAAGTACCATTTTATTTAAGTTAATGAATATTCAACTCAGTTCACTATAAAGAAGAAAGTGATTTTACTTTCATTGTTCTTTTAAGTAGCAAGAATTTTGCATACATTATTTATTTATAAAAAACCCCAATATGTATAATAGAAACATCATCTATATGGAATTCATATTGATATATACTATTATATGTCCAGTGTTATAAATATGGATTAAATATTCTCAGTATTTTGCATATCATCTAAACTAAAAGCCTGAGGATACTAAGATTTGCTTTGGATTCACATTAGCAATTTTATGGTAACTATGATAGGTAAAGTAGGGGTGTTTCAAAGACATTTACAGTAAGTTCAGTCACCCAATCATGTCTGACTCTCTGAGACTCCATGGACTACAGCACACCAGGCTTCCCTGTCCATCACCAACTCCCAGAGCTTGCTCAAACTCATATCCATCAAGTCTGTGATGAAATCCAACCTTCTCATCCTCTGTCGTCCCCTTCTCCTTCTGCTTTTAATCTTCCCCAGCATCCGGGTCTTTTCCAATGAGTCAGTTCTTCACATCAGGTGGCCAGAGTATTGGAGTTTCAGCTTCAGCATCAGTCTTTCCACTGAATATTCGGGACTGATTTCCTTTAGGATGGATTGGTTAGATCTCCTTGCAGTCCAAGGGACTCTCAAGAGTCTTCTCCAACACCACAATTCAAAAACATCAATTCTTCCATGATCAGCTTTCTTTATAGTCCAACTCTCACATCCATACATGACTACTGGAAAAAAACATAGCTTTTTTGATGGAAGTTGGACATGGTAGAATGGAAATCAGAGTCATTAGTTCTCCTTGCATCTTATTAAGTCTTAAATGCATGGTCAGTTATCTAACTGTATCTTGGTTCATTAAGGATGCTATAACAAGCTACTGCAGCTTGACAAACTTCACAAAAACAGACATTTATTTCTCACAGTTCTGGAGACTGGAAGTCCAAGATCAGGAGGCCAGCACAGTCAAATGAGGGCTCTCTTCCATGTGACAGACTTTTCTTTCTGTTTTCACATAGCAGAAGGGGGCAAGGAACCTATCTCAAGCCTGTGGTCCATCCTCATGACCCAATCACCTCCAAGAAGTCCACCTCCCAGTGCCATGACATCAAGTGTTTGGTTTAATGTTTACATTAATATGATTAAGATTAATGCTTAATGTTAATATAAATTTGTGGTGATACAAACATTCAGACCATAGCAAATTGGAAATTTTAAAATGATAATACTAAGCTATGGGGAATAATATAACTGATTAGTAAAAATGGAGCAAATTACTGAAAAAAAAAGAAGAGAAAATGTCAAGATTAATTAGGAGCAGAGAGGCAGAGAGAGTTTTCCCTAAACCAACTGCATTTTTCTCAGAAAATATTATCAGTGAAACTTTGACCTGAAAGTCCCAGAAGACTCACTGAACACTTTACTTAGTTCTAAGTATGGAGAACAAAGAGCTTCAAGGCATTTCAGATTTGTACTCTGCTTGTAAGTGAAAATTATACTCACCTCTAAGTGTATCAAATGCCCAACATAGCTTCCCCAAAGACATGGAACATAATATAAATGGAGAAACCAGATTATAAGTTTATAAACCAGGCTCTATACAAACCAAGGCTCCAAGAAATTGAATAACTCCTGTTGGTCCTAGAGAAATGCTGATAAATTATTAGACATGTTTGAAGTATATTTAGTATTAGTATAGAAATCCTGGGTGAATTTTCAAAGTCAACATCCTAATATAATTGTAGAGATGAATGAAAGATTGATATAAATAATATACAGATTTATATTTAAAATGAAATATCAAAAGTCATAATCCACATTTGTAAAATATGGATGATTTCAGTAGCATTTTAAAAAATCAAATAATAAAAATCAACCAAAAATATTCTCTAATATGCTCCTGAAATATTAATAGAAAATGTTCATAGAAATGTAGAATTCATGTTTCCATCCTATCAGTAAATATGTAATTAAAATTTATTTCAACATATTCAATTCAAACACCAGCATATATAGCAAAGAAATGAAAAAGAGACATGCTGCCTTAATTGATAGAATTAAGCTAAAGGATATTTTGAACTCTAAAACTGTAAGTAGTTTCAAGTCACAGAGCTTTATAGTAAGAATATGTTGGTAATGACCACTTGTATATGTGTTTTGTTGGTTTATATGAGGTGTTTTTCTTGAATTTAAAATTGCTAACTTATTTATTATTTATAACTTTTCGAGGTGAATCCCAGCCTTTTACAAAATGTGGTGCCCTGTGAAGTTTGCTGTTTTTAAGCTCAGATAGATTAAAAATGCTAACTGAGTCCATCACTGACTATAATAGGGAATCAACTCTGAGTACACAATGTCTTAAGGTCAAAAGTCAGATGATCCCATGAGAAATTTCAGAGAGAAAAGAAACGTTTTCTGTTTATGTTAACACTCTGGCTTGTTACTGTGGGTTTTCTAGAAGTTTTAATAAAGTCGGTGTGTGTTACCTGTGTGAGTTACTGAAGTAAACATTTTTTTTTTTTTATGATATGACATGATGATCTTTCTTGCAGTGTATCTGTGTTTACCATTTTTATGCCATTGTGACTCTATATCTCCTTTATTTCATCACTCCTTGGTGCTGCAGCTTATTGTTCAAGTTAAATAAAAACACTAGCAAAGAAACAAAGAAAGTGTTGTAATCTTCTGACCCTCAGGCTGACAGTTCCATATATTTTGAAGTAAATAAAAATACAGAATCAGGATTATGAAACAAGCATGCACTTCAGAGAGATGTTTCATAAATTTATTGCTTGACTGTGTCGTGCAGCTGCCATAGTTTTTGATGGACAAGGACATATAACAGGAGAATGAAACAAAGATAGTGGCTCAGTGTAATTCAGAGATAATAACTACCAGAAGATACAATTGTTCTGCAAATGTGAGATTATTGGTTTCCTAGGGATTTATTAATTTGGCGTATTCTTAATCCTTGCCTTCTGTCAAAGAAGAATATTGTCACTCAGACGATGGGGTCTCACTCATTTTGTAAAGCGTTCAGATCATCTTTTTCATTTATATCTGAAATTCATCCAGCAGTTGAAAAAAGGTCCCTGCTGCACAGCAGTCAGTCACCTACAATGAATGTGAGAGCCCATGTCCAGGCTTCAAATGTCACCACATTGCCATCTTACTGTGAATGACTGAAATTTACTTCCCGTTGTTAGCGGTGCTGAAAATTGCCATGGATTTCAGCAGTTTATAATGTATTATCTAAACTGAAAACATTTCCCAGATTGAATTGACCTTTTAGAAAACAGCACTTTCATCCTCAAAATGCAGGACTGTTGCAATATTTTATTCAAAAAGGTTATTTAGTTATAAAACTTGGGGAAAAGAGTAAGGAATTAGAACTGAGTCTATCTCTCCATATAATGCATTGCTGTCAAAAAGTACAAAACAAAGACCACTGAAGATGATTCAAATGCTATTGAGAATAGTGTACTGTGAAAACCACATCTTTCCTGTCTGGATAGAAAGAAGCAACCCTAGAAGAGAATGCCTGTTTTATCCTGTACTTTTAATTAGCCTGTCATTTTGTTCAAAGAAGGAGGGGAACATTGTCAAGTCTGTTGAATTCCTCTGAAGAAAATATAAATCTTAGAGAAAATGTATCCATACAACAGTGTACTTCTTCTTCATCATAATGTTTGTATTTTAGGGGATGGATAAAAGGCATAATACAAAAACAGATAGGAAGAAATATTAAGGATGTATCAAATTCAATGACTTCATTAGGTCAACAAATAAGCAAAGGGAAAAAAATGAAAATTGGTCACCTCAAGTAATTCTAATGAATTTGATTTTACATGGTTCTACTACAAATATGGTTCACAAGGCTAGAAGGAAAAAAAAATCATCCAAAAACATAGAGAAACAACTTGATAAAATATAGCCAAATTGAAAAGCTTCTATTCTCTGTTTTTCCCTTTCTTTTCTCCAAACACTTGGATGTTGTCCATGATGAGAGAATAAATAGAATATCTCCTGAGTCAAATATTTTGAACAGCAAACTTAAAAAAAATTTGTAAAGTATTTTAAATGCACTAAATACTAAAATGAAGTTATATTTTCTTTAAAAAATGCCTTTTAATATTCAAAAGACACTTGAGAACTTCTTAGTATTTTAGTATCATTTTTATAAACACAATTATCTTTGAATCATCATAATGCTAAGGTCCACTGCATTTTATTAGTTTCCATTTCATTCTTTCTGCAAGAAAGAAAAGATTCCTCTTCCTGAGCCTTTGGATTGTGTTTCCTTCAGTGCTGTGCCCTGCAGTTTCATGAATGCATCTGTGTCTATTGGAACTCTGGCTGTTAACCCCATCGAGGCAGGGATATATCTTCCTGTTAGATTTGGTTTCAAAAGCACAGAGCAAATGGGACTCAGATAAAAACTGACAATGGTGAAGTTGATGGCAATGACAGTGCTTGTAATCTCAATAAAAATTTCATAAAAGAACATCTTGAAAAAGTGAAAGTTTAGTCACTCAGTCGTGTCTGACTCTTTGCGACCCCATGGACTGTAGACTACCAGGCTCCTCTGTCCACGGGATTTTCCAGCAAGAGTACTGGAATGGGTGGCCCTTTCCTTCTCCAGAGGATCTTCCAGACCCAGGGATCGAACCCGGGTCTCCCACATTGTAGGCAGATGCTTTACCATCTGAGGGAATATAATATTGATACTTTACATAAGTGAGATGATATCCTTTGGATTGTAGCCCACCAAGTTCCTCTGTCCATGATATTTTCCAGGCAAGAATACTGAAGTGGGTTGCCACGCCCTCCTCCAGGGGCTCTTCCTTGACCCAGGGATGGAAGCTGTGTCTTTTATGTCTCCTGCATTGGCAGGCGGGTTCTTTACCACTAGAACAACCTGAGAAGCCCAATTAATAAATAACTACTATTATAACTGTTGCTCCCTGAGTCCCACTTGACAAGCAGATTCTATAATGCCAAAGAATATGCCTGCCAATGCATAAGATGCAAGAGAGGTAGAATCCTTAGGTCAGGAAGATCCCCTGGAGTAGGAAATGGCAACCTGCTCCAGTATTCCTGCCTGGAAAAGTCCATGGACAGAAAAGCCTGGGAGGCTACAGTCCATGGGGCCACAGAGAGTTGAGTAATGGAGCAACTAAGCACTAACACACACACACACACACACACACACTGTTATAATTGCATATATGATATAGAACAGTATCAACTAAGGTTAAGCTAATCTAACAAGCAATCTTTTAAAGTTTTTTGGAACTACTTTTCAACCACATAAAAACCCAGCAACTTATATGACTGATAATTTTTAGAGAACTCAGAGGCTTCAGAGATCAGTTTCTATAGAAATCTCTGTATATTGGTTAGTGTCTTCCATAAAATTACTAGAGAGAGGAAAACAATACATGATTGAAAAGGATTTTTTTACATGATTAAACATCTCTTACTCATAAATAAATAAATAACATGTTTTTAAATACCCACTTTCTGCCTAAACACTATATTAAGTGATTTAATACAAACTTTCATTGTATTCACATTAAGCATTTTCAAACCATGATGAATATAGTAAAAAAAATTCATTTTAAGATCTTGCTTGTATACTATATTAATTTTATTCCAACGGGGTCATATCTTTTAATAGTTCTATGTGTTACTTATTTTTCACTTTGTTTACTCTCTTATGTTAAGTATCTGAAGGTGTTAGAAGTGTACACTTAGAGAAACTTGGCAAGAGAGATGTGTTAAAGAATAACACTTTCACTGAAGTAAATGAAGCAAAATATTAAAATTCCTAAATAAAAATATGATTTATAGTAATTTAATGTCAATATAATGGGTATAATTAAGACAATTTTAATAATCTAAAATGTAAAATTGATATACAAAGCAGTACATGATGCAAAAAAGAGTTAAAATTATGGAAGTTATATTTAAGAAACATAAAACAAAAAACAGAGGATGTGAAATTCAGAAACAACTAATGACAATGAAATTATAGAAGAAATTTTTCTAGATCTGACAAGATGTATGAGGTTTCACTACAGAAAGGCTATCCTGATCATTAAGTGTGAGTTGCTCAGGCATATCCGATTCTTTGCAACCCCAAGGACTGTAGCCCACCAGGCTCCTCCGTCCATGAGATTTTCCAGATAAGAAAACTGGAGTGGGTTGCCATTTTCTTCTCCATGGATCTTCCTGACCCAGGGTTCAGACCCAGGTCTCCCGCATTGCAGGTGGATTCTTTACCACTGAGCCCCCTGGGCCAGACCAAACTTTAAGTAAAAGAATGTGAAAGGCATATCCAGATTGCAATATGCATCAAGAATGAAGCCCATTTTGTTTTTTTGTGTTTTTTTTTGAGAGGAAAAGAAGTGAAAAGAATCTGATAAATGAGAAGATTCCCTCATGCAATGCTCGATTCTAGAAAGCAGAGCTGAAGTATCATTAAAGGTATAAAATAAAAAAGGTGTTAAGCATAGTTTTCTATACTCAGCCGAACTGGGGTCAGTGTTTAAATAAAACCAAAATTAATGTAATGAATTTCCCTATAAGATTAATTTTTCTTACAACAAAAAAATTTTTTTTAAAAATTCAAGATAAAAATGTGAACTGTAAAGAAAGTTGCCAAGAGATATCAATGATACATTGAGTTAATTCTAAATTAATATTGATTAATAATTAAAAGTAATTGGGTTGTGGTGGTTTAGTCACTCAATCCTGTCCAACTCTTTGTGACCCCATGGACTGTAGCCTACCAGGCTCCCCTTTCCATGACATTTACCAGGCAAGAATACTGGAGTGGGTAACCATACCCTTCTCAGGGGATCTTCCCCAGCCAGTGATTGAAACGGCATCTCCTGCATTGCAGATGCAAAGTAATTGATTACAATCTAAATATAAAAGTCAAAGTGTTTGCAATAAGGGAAATGATTATTGGAAAACAAAACATTTTTGTCCTTTTGAGGGGAGGATACTGTCCTTAACTAATAACTAATAACTAGGAAAAAATGAAGTTTTCAAATGTGTTTGGATAGATAAGGTTAAATATCAGTTACACAGTAAGGGAGTATTAACACACAAAGTAAAATTAAAAAAAAAATAAAGTTTGAAAACAAATATCTTGATTATTTCTTAAAATACTCTTAGAGTATTAAATTTTCTTAAGTTTTTTATTTTATTTCCATCCAAGAAATAAAATTTATTAGATTATCATTAGTGAAAATTTGTTGGTAATAATCTCAGTCAGTGGTGAAGGAATTTTTGGTTATCTAAAAGCACCTACATTTTACCTTTTTTTTTTTTTTAATATGAAGCAGCAGTAATGTTTATTCAAGGCAGAAATGTGAAGGAATTTGTCCTTGTTCCCTTTCCCCCTGGGAGGGTTCCTATTGATGAGTGATCCAATAGAAATTTTTATTTATTTATTTATTTATTATTTTTTTTAATTTTATTTTATTTTTAAACTTTACATAATTGTATTAGTTTTGCCAAATATCAAAATGAATCCGCCACAGGTATACATGTGTTCCCCATCCTGAACCCTCCTCCCTCCTCCCTCCCCATACCATCCCTCTGGGTCATCCCAGTGCACTAGCCCCAAGCACCAGTAAGTTCATAAAAGGGCTTCCCAGCTGGCTCAGTAGTAAAGAATCCACCTGCCAATGAAGGAAGCACAAGAGATGTGGATTCAGTCCTTGGGTAAGAAAGATCCTGTGGAGTTAGAAAATGGCAACCTGTTCCAATATTCTTGCCTGGAAAATTCCATGGACAGAGCAGCCTGGTGGGCTACAGTCCATGGTGTCACAAAGAGCAGGATACAGCTGAGCGACTGAGTACATGCACACACAGATGTTCATAAAGGTCACTCCCTTCACCTTGTCCCAGCCAGGCCTGCAATGTGGCCTGGGGCATTCTCTGCTGGCAGCATGAACAATTAGTCAGAAACCAGTACAGAACTTGCAGACCCTGAGGACCTGGGACTGCTCAGGCCACTGGCTTTCTACTATGGGTAGTTGTCTCTTGGCAGAAAGTCTAACCCTTAGATGGGTTGACTAGTTAATCCAGGAGTGTTCAGTCCCTGCTCTGCAGATGACCCATTTGCCAGGTTTCTATGTTGTTCTGCCAGAATCTGAGAGATAGATTTGAAAAGAGACTTTGATGAATAATAAGATGCTCTGTCTCTTGCTATTTGGTGCAAAGAGTGGCCTCAGATGCAAGAAGTAAAGCAGCCCTTGAACCTAGGACATGACCTCCAGAGACCAGGTAGCCTGTAATAGAGATGGGCTGGCTGGTGTTGGCAGGGAGCTCACTCTCTTTACTGAGTGCCCGAGTAGTGTGGGGCTGGAGAAGATTACACAGGAGCATCTTGTTCACCGTTTCATTTTTTGCCACTCTTTTCAGGGGATCCAGAAGAAAGTATCCTCTCACTTTGGGAGTGACAGTAACAAGTTATTGATGCAGCTCTCCTTTGAAACTGGGCCTGAAAAATGATGCCCTTGGCTCAGTTGGCCTAGAACTTGTTGGTGAAGAGAGGCTCAGGTAGCTCAGTGGAAATAGAAGTCCAGCAGCTTAGGGATGGCAATGACTTCCATCGCTTTCATTTCTACTGACACATCCTAGTTATTGTCATCAAAGACCATCATCAGGGATGAAGGTGGATGAACATTCTGGACATGGAGTAGATGTTCACATTCTTCGTACTCTGCAGCTCAATCTCCACCATGCACTGAATCATGATTTGGGGCACCTGAGGCCTCTCCCTCAGTGACCACAGTGACCATGGCTGTGTTGACTTTGAACCCTCGTTTTTGTTTTGTAAAAAAGTTTTTCTTTGAGCTCAACTCCTTTTTGTTGAACTTGAGTGAGAACTTCAGTCCCACTCACGGTTATAATCAGCTGCCACTCTTTGTCCTCGAAGGTTTGGGGATCCGGTTGGGGCTGACACTTTCCCACTCTTGTCTGTGCTCTTAGTGTCCTACTGGGTGATTTTTGTTTTATTGTGACCCTTTTTGGAACACAATATTGCCAGGGTTTGGGAGCATTCCAGCTCGATCTCAAGCATCTGGATCCAGATTGTAGAGAACCTTGGTCTCCCGCATTGCGGGCAGACGCTTTACTGTCTGAGCCACCAGGGAATCCCCCCGTAGAGACACATCTATGCTTTATTCACAGCGTATCCAAAAGATATATTCGTAGAGATATAGAGATAGAGATACAGATGTTTTTTCTCTTCAGCTCAGTGGTGAAAAATCCACCTGCATTGCAGAAGCAACAGGAGAGTTTGATCTTGAATTTGGGACGATCCCCTGGAGGAGGACATGGCAACCCACTCCAGTATTTTTGCTTGGAGAATCCCATGGACAGAGGAACTGGGTGGGCTACAATCCATGGGGTTGCAAAGAATCAGACATGACTGAAGCAACTTCACATGTACACATTGATATAAATATGGATATGGATATAGATATAGATAAATGATAGATAATTTAAATTGATATTTCTCTGTGTTTAATTATTAATACTGTTATGAAGTATTGTTTGTTTTCATTACTATGTAGTAGTTTGTTTTCATTATTCTTTAGGTAGCCAAACTTTTTTTCTCTCTTACCTTAAGATATATTTGACCTTTTTTTATCCATCATAGATTTCACCAGAATATTTTTGCACAAAGATATTTTTGCTTCAGTAACCCTACTTGAACTAATTTGTTTTCTTATCTGAGACTTGTGTCAAGTCTGAAAAATTCTTAGCCATTATCTCCTCAAATATTACCTACTCCATTTCTTTCTTTAGCTCTCTTTGACCTCGAGAAGACAGACGTTTGTCTTTTATTTTATTGTGTATACTTTTCAACTACTGTTCCATGTCTTTTGTTTTTTTCTTTTTCTGCCCCTGTTCTCCATTTTGGCTAGCTTCTTCAGATCTAGCTTTCATTTTATGAATTTCCTATAGAGCTTTCCAAATACTTACTGAGTTTTAAGTTCAATAATTGTATTTTAAAAAGGAGACATCCTTGTTTGTTCTTATTCAGATGAAAGTGAAAGTTGCTCAGTTGTGTCCCACTCTTTGCGACCCCATGGACTGTACAGCCCATGGAATTCTCCAGGCCAGAATACTAGAGTGGGTAGCTTTCCCCTCTTCCAGCGGATCTTCCCAACCCAGGGATTGAACCCAGGTCTCCTGCATTGCAGGCAGATTCTTTACCAGCTAAGCCAAAAGGGAAGCTTGTTCAGATATTTCTGATTAATTTTATTTTAATTTATAAATCATTCAATATGAAATATTTCATATATACATGCAACAAATGATTTTTAATACCTCACATTGCGTACTAAAATAAATTCCAGCTGCATTTCAGATAAAAATTACAAAAAATAAAAAGAATAAACCTTTTAGAAGAGAGAAAGACAATATCTAGTAACCTTGTAGTGTGTAAAAAATCTTAAACAGGTCACACATTCTACCCCTAAAAGTCAAATTAATGGATGATGTTAAAATTAGAGCATTATTCATAAAATGGCAGGGTGAGAAAAGATCCTGTAACAGACTACTACAAATCAATGAAAAAGGTGCAGCACAATATAAAAGAGACAAGCATGTGTCTAAAGTGCATACCCAAAGGATCTACAAACATGTGCTCAACTCTGTCAATCCTCAGGAAGATATGTCTTCCTCTCTCTCTATCTGTCTATCATCTCCTATCTATATTTTTAAAGAATTTTATTTCTAAGTGTGATAGAGTAGTTCATTGCAAGCCAATGATCTTACAGAGAATACTAGAAATGTTACATAATCACAGAAATCATATTTTTATAGGTATAGAAAACTGGAAAAAATAGAAGACAAGGAATTAAAATTCCAATGAGGGCAAACTATTTTAGAATTGAACTGAAATTTTCCAGAGGCTTTTTAATAAGGGAATTTACCAATTCTATGTGTAGCTAGAAATCCCGTGGACAGACAAGCCTTGTGGGCTACTGTCCACAGAGTTACAAAAGAATTAGACGTGACTGGGTGACTAAGCAAAACAATAATGAGGCTGAACATCTGGGTGGGGCCTAGGCAGAATCAGCAGGTCTTTAGGTAGCTACACGAACCTATAGCTGGTATTATTCTAAAGACATTTGGCAAATATCATACCTGCTCTGGGAAGAAGGCTTCAGCTAACAAGGTAAGGTAAGCTAACAAACAACCTGCTCAAAGGAGAGTAAACATATTTAGAGGGCGTGAGTGCTTGCAAAGTTAGAAATTGTAAGCTATGAAAGTCTGAGCCTTAGAAGCAGGAGACTTGCAGAAGTCAACTCACTTCAGTTCAGTTCAGTCGCTCAGTCGTGTCCGACTTTTGTGACCCTATGAATCACAGCACTCTAGGCCTCCCTGTCCATAACCAACTCCCGGAGTTCACTCAAACTCATGTCCATCAAGTTGATGCTATGCAGCCATCTCATCCTCTGTCGTCCCCTTCTTCTCCTGCCCCCAATGCCTCCCAGCATCAGAGTCTTTTCCAATGAGTCAATTCTTGGCATGAGGTGGCCAAAGTATTGGAGTTTCAGTTTCAGCATCAGTCCTCCAATGAACACCCAGGACTAATCTCCTTTAGAATGGGATTGTTGGATCTCCTTGCAGTCCAAGGGATTCTCAAGAGTCTTCTCCAACACCACAGTTCAAAAGTGTCAATTCTTCAGTGCTCAGCTTTCTTCACAGTCCAATTCTCACATCCATACATGACCACTGGAAAAACCATAGCCTTGACTAGACGACTTTTGTTGGCAAAATAATGTGTCTGCTTTTCAATATGCTATCTAGGTTGGTCATAACTTTCCTTCCAAGGAGTAAGTGTCTTTTAATTTCATGGCTGCAATCACCATCTGCAGTGATTTTCAAGCCCCAAAAAATGAAGTCTGACACTGTTTCCACTGTTTCCCCATCTATTTCCCATGAAGTGATGGGACCGGATGCCATGATCTTCGTTTTCTGAATGTTGAGCTTTAAGCCAACTTTTTCACTCTCCACTTTCACTTTCATCAAGAAGCTTTTGAGTTCCTCTTCACTTTCTGCCATAAGGGTGGTGTCATCTGTATATGTGAGGTTATTGATATTTCTCCCGGTAATCTTGATTTGAGCTTGTGTTTCTTCCAGTCCAATGTTTCTCATGATGTACTCTGCATATAAGTTAAATAAACAGGGTGACAATATACAGCCTTGAAATACTCCTTTTCCTATTTGGAACCAGTCTTTGTTCCATGTCCAGTTCTAACTGTTGCTTCCTGACCTGCATACAAATTTCTCAAGAGACAGATCAGGTAGGTGGTCTGGTATTCCCATCTCTTTCAGAATTTTCCACAGTTTATTGTGATCCACACAGTCAAAGGCTTTGGCATAGTCAATAAAGCAGAAATAGATGTTTTTCTGGAACTCTCTTGCTTTTTCTGTGATCCAGCAGATGTTGGCAATTTGATCTCTGGTTCCTCTGCCTTTTCTAAAACCAGCTTGAACATCAGGAAGTTCATGGTTCACATATTGCTGAAGCCTGGCTTGGAGAATTTTGAGCATTACTTTAGTAGCATGTGAGATGAGTGCAATTGTGTGGTAGTTTGAGCATTCTTTGGCATTGCCTTTTTTGGGGATTGGAATGAAAACTGATCTTTTCCAGTCCTGTGGCCACTGCTGAGTTTTCCAATTTTGCTGGCATATTGAGTGCAGCATCATACCATCATGATTATCTGGGTCGTGAAGCTCTTTTTTGAACAGTTCTTCTGCGTATTCTTGCCATCTCTTCTTAATTTCTTCTGCTTCTGTTAGGTGATACCATTTCTGTCCTTTATCGAGCCCATCTTTGCATGAAATGTTCCCTCGGTATCTCTAATTTCTTGAAGAGTCCTCCCCATTGTTTTCCTCTATTTCTTTGCATTGATCACTGAGGAAGGCTTTCTTATCTCTCCTTGCTTTTCTTTGGAACTCTGCATTAAGATGCTTATGCCTTTCCTTTTCTCCTTTTCTTTTCGTTTGTCTTCTTTTCACAGCTATTTGCAAGGCCTCCCCAGACAGCCATTTTGCTTTTTTGTATTTCTTTTCCATGGGGATAGTCTTTATCTCTGTCTCCTGTACAATGTCCTGAACCTCTGTCCATAGTTCATCATTATATTGTTGAATATAATCAGTCTGATTTTGGTGTTGAACATCTGGTGATGTCCATGTGTAGAGTCTTCTCTTGTGTTGTTGCAAGAGGGTGTTTGGTATGAGCACTGTGTTCTCTTGGCAAAACTCTATTAGCCTTTGCCCTTCATTCTGTATTCCAAGGCCAAATTTGCCTGTTACTCCAGGTGTTTCTTGACTTCCTACTTTTACATTCCAGTCCACTATAATGAAAAGGATATCTTTCTGGGGTGTTAGTTCTAAAAGGTCTTGTATGTCTTCATAGAACCATTCAAATTCAGCCTCTTCAGCATTACTGGTTGGGGCATAGGGCTGGATAACCATGATATTAAGTGGTTTGCCTTGGAAACGAATAGGGATCATTCTGTCATTTTTGAGATTGCATCCAAGTACTGCATTTCAGACTCTTTTGTTGACCATGATGGCTACTCCATTTCTTCTGAGGGATTCCTGCCTGCAATAGTAGATATAATGGTCATCCGAGTTAAATTCACCCATTCCAGTCCATTTTAGTTCACTGATTCCTAGAATGTCCATGTTCACTCTTGACACCTCCTGTTTGACCACTTCCAATTTGCCTTGATTCATGGACCTGACACTCCAGGTTCCTATGCAATATTGCTCTTTACAGCACTGGACCTTGCTTCTATCACCAGTCACATCCACAACTAGGTATTGTTTTTGCTTTGGCTCCATCCCTTCATTCTTTCTGGAGTTATTTCTCCACTGATCTCCAGTAACATATTTGACACCTAACGACCCAGGGAGTTTCTCTTTCAGTATCCTATCATTTTGCCTTTTCATCCTGTTCATGGGGTTCTCAAGGCAAGAAAACTGAAGTGGTTTGCCATTCCCTTCTCCAGTGGACCACATTCTGTCAGACCTCTCCACCATGACCCTCGCATCTTGGGTGGCCCCACATGGCATGGCTTAGTTTCAAAGTCAACTAAACCTTATCAAAACTAAAAATCAGACTTAGCCTACTTTAGTTCATGATGTGATTAAAGTGATCAACTCCTCATTCTATCTTCCTACTAAAGGGAATAGTAGGCCTACTTTGAAGGAAACTGACTGGAATCTCTAGGATCCATTAAAACATAATGTCTCTCATTCATTAAAAACTTAGAAGTTATTTGAATATACAGGATCTAATAACCAATATTTCAGAGGGAGAAAAAGTGGGTAGAATCCACCAAAGGAGACATTTTACAAGTATCAGGAAAGAACTTTAAAGCATCTATGATTAATAACTCTAAAAATAAACATATGTGTGGTGTCTATTATTGAAAAGATAGACCATTTCAAATAAAACTGAAAGAGTTGATTTTGATAAAAAGAATACAGTCAGACCTTGGTGGCAAGAAAGTTGTTTATTTAGATACAAGACCTAGACACACAGGATAAGTTGTTATATATCATGGTGGTTGTTATTGTTCAGTCAAGCAAGTCATGTCTCATTTTTTGTGATCCTATGGACTGCAGCATGCCAGGCTCTTCTATCCTTCAATATCTCCTGGATTTTGCTCAGATTCATGTTGAATTGAGTCCGTGGTGCTGTCTAAGCATCTCATCCTCTGCTGCACCCTTCTCCCCTTGCCTTCAATCTTTCCCGACATCAGGGAAAGCATCAGCATGGGGGGCTTTTCCAGTGAGTCAGCTCTTTGCATCAGGAGGCTAAAGTGTTGGAGCTTCAGCTTCAGTATCAGCCCTTCCAATGTACATTCAGAGTGATTACCTTTAGGATTGAATAGTTTGATTTCCTTGCTCCCCAAGGGACTCTCAAGAGTTTTCTCCAACACACAAATTTGAAACCATCAATTCTTCAGTGCTCAGCCTTCTTTACATCCAACTCTCACATCTATACATGACTAATGGAAAAACCACAGTTTTCACTTTATGGACTTGCTGGCCAAGAGATATCTCTGTTTATTTAATACATTGTCTAGTTTTGTCATAGCTTTCTTTCCAAGGACCAAGCATCTTTTATTCTCATGGCTGCAGTTACTGGCTGCAGTGTTTTTGCAGGCCAAGAAAAAATCTGTCACAGTTTCCACTGTTTCACCTTCTATTTGACATGAAGTGATGGAACTGGATGCTATGATATTAGATTTTTTTAGTGTTGGACTTCAAGCCAGCTTTCTCACTGTCTTTTCTCACCCTCATGAAGATGCTCTTCATTTCCTCTTCACTTTCTGCCATTAGAGTGGTATCATCTGCTTATGTTAGGTTGTTGGTATCTTCCCCAGTAATCTTGATTCCATATTGTAACTCATCCAGTAGGGCATTTTGCATGATGAACTCTACGTATAAATTAAATAAGCAAAGTGAGAATATACAACTTTGTTGTACTCCCGTCTCAATTTTAACCAGTCAGTTTTTCCACGTCCTGTTTTAACTGGTATTTCTTGACTTGTATGCAGGTTTCTCAGTAGACAGGTCAGGTGGTCTGGTATTCCCATCTCTTTAAGAATTTTTCAGTCTTTTGTGATCCACACAGTCAAAGGCTTTTGCATAGTCAATGAGGCAGAAGTAGATGTTTTTCAGGATTCCCCTTGGTTTCTCTATGATCCAGTGAATGCTGGCAAATTGATCTCTGACCCCTCTGTCTCTTCTAAATCCCGCTTGAGCATCTGGAATCTCATGGATCGTGTACTGTTGAAGCTTGGCTTGGAGAATTTTGAGCATTACTTTGCTAGCGTGTGAGATGAGTGCAATTGTGCGGTAGTTTGAACATTCTTTGGCATTGCCTTTCTTTGGGATTGGAATGAAAATTGACCTTTTCCAGTCCTGTGGCCACTGCTGAGTTTTCCAAATTTGCTGGCATATTGAGTGCAGCACTTTCACAGCATCATCTTTCAGGATTTGATAGCTCAGCAGGAATTCTATCACCTTAACTAACTTTGTTCTTAGTAATACCTCCTAAGGCCCACTTGTTTTCACACTGTAGGATGACCACACCATCATGGTTATCTGGAAAACTGAGACCTTTTTTGTATAGATCTTCTATGTATTTTTTCACATCTTCTTAATCTCTTCTGCTTCCTTGGTCCTTACCATTCCTGTCCTTCATTGTGCCCATGCTTGCATGGAATATTCCCATGATATCTTCAATTTCCTTGAAGAGATCTCTAGCCCTTCCCATTTTATTTTTTTTCTCTATTTCTTTTCATTGTTCACTTAAGAAGGCCTTCTTATCTCTCCTTGCTATTCTCTGGGACTCTGCATTCAGTTGGGTATATCTTTCCCTTTCTCCTTTATCTTTCACTTCTCTTCATTCCTCGACTATGTGTAAAGCCTCCTCAGACAACCATTTTGCCTTCTTGAATTTCTTTTTCTTTGGGATGATTTTTTCACTGCCTCCTGTACGGTGTTATGAACTTCTGTCCATAGTTCTATAGGCACTAGCTATCAGATCTAATCTTTTGAATTTATTTGTCACTTCCACTATATTATCATAAAGGATGTGGTTTAGGTCATACCTGAATAGCCTAATGGTTTTCCCTACTTTCTCAATTTAAGCCTGAATTTTACAATAAGAATCTCACGATCTGAGTCACAGTCTGCTCCAGGTCTTTTTTTTTGCTGACTTTATAGAGGTTCTCTGTCTTCAGCTACAAAGAACATAATCAGTCTGATTTCTGTATTGACCATCTGGCGATGTCCATGTGTAAAGTTGTCTCTTGGGTTGTTGGAGTGTAGCAAAAGGACATTCTCTATGATCAGTGTGATCTCTTGACAAAATTCTCTTAGCATTTGCCCTGCTTCATTTTGTATCCAAAGGCCAAACCTGCCTGTTATTCCACATATCTCTTGACTCCTACTTTTGCATTTCAATCCTCTATGATTAAAAGGATTTTTTTTTTTTTTTTTTTTTTTGCTTTAGCTCTACAAGATGTTGTAGGTCTTCATAGAACAAGTCAACTTCAGCTTCTTTGGCATACGTGGTTGGGGCACAGACTTGGAAATATGTGAGCATCACAAAATAGTTTGCCTTAGAAGTGGACCAAGATCATTCTGTCATTTTTGTGGTTGAACCCAAATTCTGCATTTTGGACTTTTGGACTCTTTTGTTGATTATTAAGGCTATTCCATTTCTTCTAAGGGCTTCTTGCCCATAGTAGTAGATCTTATAATCATTTGAATTAAATTCACCCTTTCCTGTCCATTTTAGTTCACTGGTTCCTAGGAGTCCTAAGATGTTCAATTTTGCTATCTCCTGCTTGATCACAGCCGCTTTACCTTCATTCATAGACCAAACATTGCAGGTTCCTGTGCAATATTGTTCTACAGCACTGGACTTTAATTCTACTACCAAACACATCCACAACTGAGTGTCATTTCTGCTTTGGCCCAGCCAATTCATTCTTTCTGGAGCTATAATTTATTGCCCTCTGCTTTTCCCCTCGGTTCGATTCCTAGGTTAGGAAGATCTCCTGAAGGAGGGCATGGAAAACTCCTACAGTATTCTTGCCTGGAGAATCCCAATGGACAGAGGAAACTGGAAGGCTGCAGTCCATGGGGCCACAATAGTCAGACATGACTGAGTGACAAACCACAGCACAGCACAGTTCTTCCCCAGTAGCATATTGGACACCTTATGACCTGGGGGACTCATCTTCTGATGTCATAACTTTTTGCCATTTCCTACTGGCCATGGAGTTCTCTAGGGAAGAGTACCAAAGTGGGTTGCCATTTCCTCCTTCAGTGAACCATATTCTGTTAGAGCTCTTCACTAAGACCCATCCATCTCGGGTGACCCTGCAAGGCATGGCATATCTCAGAGCTTCATTGAGTTATTTAAGCTCCTTCTACATAATAAGACTGTGATCCATGAAAAGAATATATATAATGGTACATATTTTATACACATCTAATATCTTGATTATCCATTCATCTGTCAATGGATAATTAGGTTGCCTCCATGTCTTGGCTATTTTAAATAGTGCTACTATGAAATTGGGATACATGTATCTTTTCAAATTATAGTTTTCATCTCTGCATATGCCCAGAAGAGTGATCCCTGGATTACATGGTAGCTTTAGTTTTACTTTTTTAAAGGAACCTCACATTATTCTCCTTCATGGTTGTACCAATCTACATTCACACTAACAGTATAGGAGGGATCCCTTTCCTCCACACTTTTTCCAGTGTTTATTTTTTGAAGACTTTTTATTACACTCACTATAATCAGTGTGAAGTAATATCCCATTGTGGTTTTGGATTGCATTTCTATAATAATTAGCAATGTTGAACATCTTTTCTTTGGCCTGTTGGCAATCTGTGTGTCTTCTTTGGTCTATTTAAGTCTTCAGCTCATTTTTTGATTAGGTCATTTGCTTTCTTTTGATATTGAATCATACAAGCTGCATGTATGTTTTGTGGGAAATACTTAATTTTCATAAAAAGTATAATTATATATGTTTATATGTATATCCATATAAATATAGTACAACAACCCCTCCAACATATTGCTAGAAATGAAGAATACATATTTCAAATTTATAGAATAAGGAATTACATTATCTGGAGACTATTGAAGTGACCAGAATAAGTCTCCTTGAAGGCTGAGGGGCAATACAAATTTTATGTTAAGTTAATTCATATTGTTGAGAAATACTTTTTATAAAATTTCAATAATAGTAATATTTGATTAAAGCTTATTATATCTCTGTATCATCATAAATTCTCTTTTTGACATATCTTTCTATCTCTCACACACATTCACATACATTAATTTCATATTCATACAAAAATGTGAGATAGTTTTTTTATTTTTATTTTATTTTATTTTATTTATTTATTTTTTTTGGGGGGGGGCAGGGTGATCAATACCCCGTGGATTCAAACCGCAGTGGAGAGCTTCCACAGCCATTCTCTCAGAGCTTCCCTAATGCATGCATAATTTTCTTGGCGGAGATACTCCTCCTGCCCCGCAATCTTTTTTATTTTTATTGTCTCCATTTTTCCTCACAAAAGTGAGTCACAAGTATGTACGAAAATACCCAAGATCACAGAACATAGTGTAATGGGAATTTAAATCCAGATAGTCTGGCTCCAAAATAAAGCAAGTCCTTAACTTTAATATAATACTATTTTTGCCTTCTGAATAAATATTTAAAATGTTAAAGAATTTGAAAGTTAACTATGATTCTACACATTTGAAAAGGCAGACAATCAGGGTGAGTAAAATTATTTTAGTGTAAAATTAAATGTAACTCTAAAAAGACTGATTTTTTTTTTATTCCCTTCTCAATTCAACTAAATGCAAAAGATAATTTCTATTCCTTCCCAGTGTTGTCTTTTTTTAGATATAAGGAACACAGAATTAAAGATATGACTGCAAGGAGAAAATTACAGGGAACGGTTATATTGTTGGCATAACACTTGATCTATAACTAATTTTATTGGTGAAGTAAAATTTTAAAAACATTTCTCAATGTCCCTCAAAAATTTGTTTCTCCAAAGAGTAGCCCTCTTGGTAAATGCTTTTCAAGAGAATTTAGTGTCCACTTAAATAAAGCATTAAAACCAGCCACATCTTCTACAATAAAATGTTATTCTTTTAGCTTTTTCCTATATTGGGGATTCATTTGAAACTGAACAACATAAAATGTAATATTAAATGTTGTAGTGCTGAATGCAGAGAGAAAAAAGAGATTAAAATGTTCTCTTATAAGATCATTTAAAAGATCTCATATGACCATAAACAAAAGATCATTTTGTCTCTTGTCATGGAAGAGACAAGAGATACATAAAATTGTTCTCCAATTCTCCCTCACTCTATTTTATTCCTGTGCTCATCTTCTGAAGTCCGTCCCTATTTCTGGATACAGTTTAAGGAAATTCAGGACACAATTTTCAGAGGATATGATAGGTTTTTCGAAAGGTAGTTTTCTTGATTGTGTTCATTATTTCTTCTCTGCTTAATCATGGCCTTTCTTATATCCCTTTCATACATGCCTGCCTAAATAGATTTTAAACATGAACCCTTTCAAACTATTTCCTAAATGAATAAAATCACATAGTGAGACATAATTGAATCCAAAACAACACTTCAGAAATAGAAAAGCACATTAGAGAACACCATTAATTAACTCTTTCATGCCATTAGTTACCCTGTCAATGCTGAAGTGTTCCAAATATCATAATCATCTACTCATTTTTCCTTTAGGGACTTGAAAACCAGACAAGTGCTAGTAAATTGAAAGGAAAACAAATTGATGATGATGAAGTACAGCACTAAAAAATGATGGAGAGTGTTAAACATCTAAAAGACAGCTTTTATTTTATTCCACCAAAACAACAACAAAAAAGGGAATTTAAAGTGAAAATTCTAGTGTTAGAATTACACTTGACATCCTTTTTATTTCAGAAGATGGTACCACATGCTATATGCTTTCACTGTTTATATTCAAATTTTTTTTCTATATATCTTTTAAAAACATCTTTGCTATGCATACTGTTTTGGATTTTAATGCTTTTTGAGTATCTTTGCTCTGAACAATTTTAAAGCTTTCTAAGAGCAGGGAAAATGGTCTGTGCATCTGTGATTGTCCTCAGAACTCTGGACAATTCTTTGCTATCAACGTGCTTAGTCATCGAGTGTGGATCTGCTAATTTGCTTGTTTGAACAGATACACTGCATCTATTTTACCTTTCATCACCTCAAAGTCTTGTAATTGACCTAGATCCTTTATGTTTCACTGAATTTAAATTCCTAATGCCCTGTTTCATAAACAGAGGATGAAAAAGGCTTTCATATATTCTACAACAATGTGTGAACATGTTAAACCCCCCACTCCATATTCTTCTAGAGAAACATTTCTAATCTTATTCAGCCAAGGTAAGGACTTGAATCCAACACTAGGGATACACATGAAATTAGACTGTAATGCTCCATAGTTGCCATGAATTTCATTCCAGGCCAGATAATTGTTACTGCTCTAGATAGAGGAGACACAACTGACCTGATTAAAAGTTTGTTATTGTAGATAACATGTTTATAATACTGGCAAAAAGTAATTTGCATTATGTTACCTCATTTTAATATTTAAAATATATTGTTTGCAAAATTAAAAATAAGGAAATAACCACTATTGAATAATAATTTGTGCCATCATCTTAGACCCAGATCCAAATTTCTAAAGCACAGTATTAAAAAGAAGGCTATTCTATAAAAAGCTTCTGTTGCACATATCAAAGTAATACTTAGTCTTATAAAATTATAAGGATAAATGTGACAAATTTGCATTTCATAAAAGAAAAAAGAAAATGCAGAACCTTCAGTTGCTTTTCATTCATTCCATGTTACTCTGAGAAAGACTGGCACTTTAGTTAGTTAGTATTATAGTTCACTCAGAAAAGAAAGACAGTACGAATAAAAATTAAAAGAAAAAATAGCAGTCAATAAATTTTATTATAAAGAAGAATTATTTCTGTTGTCTAGCTCTTTCATAATAAGACAGTCATTTTTTGATATCCACTGAAGATTGATTTTAAGACCCCACCCCCTGCCAGGGATATCAAAATCCATGGATGCTCAAGTCTCTTAAATTAAATGAAGCAATTTCATATAATCTATTGATAGCTTCCCATGTATTTATCATCTTTAGATTACTTGTAATACCAAATTCAATGTAAATGTTACATAAATAGTTGCCAGCATACAGAAAATTCAAGTTTTGCCTTTTGGAATTTCTGGATTTTTTTTTTAATATTTTTGATTCGAGGTTGATTGAATCCATGGATGTAGAACCTGAGGATATGGAGGGTCCACTGTATTTATGAGGCAGTAGTTTAATGAATTAAGGATAACAACATGTTTTCAAACTAAATGAAGAAGACTTTATCAGATCAAGAGGAATAAGTTCAAGATGTAACCTCAGCATAGATCAGATATAAAACCCAAAGGTTTACTAACTTTTCTTCATTCCTTTAAAAAAAAAAATACAGCAATTACTTCCTGGACTGAGTCCCAGCCAATCTCTTCCTTTGTGTTACTCAAACAAAATTATTCCTTGATGATCTTACTTCCATCAAATTAAATATTTTCGATCCTTCTTTCCTGTTTCAAAGATCATTAAGTCATCTCCATTAGACTTTAAAAGAACTAAATTAAACTGATCAAATGTTTGTCAAACTCTTATTTTTCTCTTATTGAAATTGTAAACCCAGTGATTCTAAGGAGAAAAAAAAATGCTATTCATATTTTGACAGACCAACATTAATAGGACATATTAGTATAATTCATATTAGTATAATTTTACTACTTGGACCAAACAGTTTGTCAATCTCATATCATCTATGTTGTTTTGAATAAGCTTTCCTGTCTAACTTGTGTTCTTATATCTGTGGTTAGACTGAAATTTTGAATTTATCATTCTTTGCTAAATTTGTGTCTGTCTTCTCTCCTTCCTTTTAACTCCCTCCATGATGTAGGAATTCTGACCATGATTTATTTAGTGTCCATTTTGCTGAATCTCAAAGCTTCAAGTGTCAGGTAGAGGTGGATAGCAATAGATGGGAAAATAGTAAGATTATAATAATGTACAATTTAAACACTAAGACAATATTTGAACATGAAATGATATGATTTTGGTCTACATAAACCATGATTCGACATTTTCCATATCATTTACCTGTGTTTATTTGCAAATTAGCAGAAACTTAGTTATTGGATTATTATTTTTTTGCCTTAATTGCTCAATATACAGTTTTATGCAAATATTATTTTAAAATTTATATCTAACTTATTTGATGTACTATATTAATTTATATAAGTGAAGTGACATTATAAAAAAATCACATTTAAAAATAAATTTGTATGTCATAATTAACAGAGTTCTCATGCAGTTTACCTACATCTTTACAATTAAATAATCGGGATATTATACCTTCATATAATATTTCAAATTGAATAAATGGAGGTTGTATTTCACCTCCCTCTCTTACTTCAACATGCTCTCTACCAGCCTGTTTTCTGACCTGTGGAATAAGCAAGATAAAATGACAGTTCCCTCTGGAGTGTATCAAAACACGCCAGAGCAATAAAAACTATGATGGCAAAGATTAAGGTTTCTGACCCCAATTGTGGCATTTCAGCTTTTTAGAGAGCCTGGCCTCACTCTCTCTCCTCAGTGCACAGGGCGTTTCACAAACATTTTGAAACTAAGAAATCTCTCTTTCAGAATGGAGCTCTTGGGATGATTTAAATCTCTTAACCCCCTGGCAAATTTCTCCATCCTGGAGGATTAATTGACCATTCAGTCGATAAACTTTTGAAGACTTGAAGGGAAATTTACAGATGTCCACAAAGGACACCAGGGGGGGAGGGGCATGTTAAAAGGACAAACACGGGTTTTTATTTAAAAGAGGTTACAACTGGATCATGGAAATAAATGATACATGTAATTAGAATCGATGTGACCCTTAAAAGAATAAACTGACTGTTGACATAGACATTTATTTCCTAGTAGGTTTATGTCATTATGTTAGGTTCAAAAGTGGATTAGCCTTCCTTCATGGATCCTTGCATATTAAGGATAGGAAACAATATAGAGGATACAATATAGTGTAGGATAGAACCATGTATAGGATAGAATATAGTCAGTGCTATATGAAAAAGTGCAAATCAACATCATCGAAAATTACAAGGGAAAGTGGCTACTTTCAAGAAAAACAATCAAGTAAGACTTCCTAGGGAGAGTAAGACTCAAGTAAACCTTGAAGAATGGACAAAACCTAATTGTGGCAAGTGTGTAAAGAACAGAAGATCCTCAGAAAGAAAAGCTGAATTTGACAGTGATATTGATGCCGTGAATATCTAAAAGTGTTAAATTAATTCTACAGAACAAGGTTTCCAAAATTGTTGGGTAGAACATCAATTTCCATTGAGATATATACAGATACTGTGTTAGAAATAAATA
The DNA here is from genome assembly GCF_029378745.1 of Bos indicus. Classification (NCBI taxonomy): domain Eukaryota; kingdom Metazoa; phylum Chordata; class Mammalia; order Artiodactyla; family Bovidae; genus Bos; species Bos indicus. The sequence continues at coordinate 8,656,278 of NC_091771.1, forward strand.
AAAGGTTCTCTGGAGGAATTACATTAAAAAAAAATCATAACTCTAGAGATCTAGAGATCTACAGCACTGGTGGTTATGGAGTCGAGACTATTACTTTCACAGCCACCCCTGCCTCCACTGCTGCTATTATCAATAAGTAGAAATGAGACCGATGAGAAATGAGAACGAGGTGCTGTGGGTTTATACAGTCAATAAGGAGATTGATTGGTGCTGTATCTCGAAAAGGTAACCAGCAGTGTTTTAGATGAAGAGAATAGATAGGTTTTTCTAAAATAGAAGCCTGATCACATCACTTCTCTAATTATCAATATTTTGCAGTGGCTTCTCAACTCACTTAGAGGAAAATCCAAAACCCTTATTTTTAGCTTTGAGACCCTTCGTCTAATCTCTGCTTTCTCTTTGTTTTTTATTTTTAATCCCCTCGTCTCCCCCCCGCCACCCTCCATCGCATTCTCTTCTCTCTCAAATTCTGTTCCACACACAGCGCTCTTTTCCCACACAGGGAATCTTTACCCTCTGCCTTCCTATTCCAGTTTCAGGGGACACTGTTTCCCAGATTTATACACAGCTTTCTCCCCCAGCTTCCCTGTTCTTCAAGTATCTGCTCTAATTCGCTTTCACTCTCTTGAACAAATACCACTCTAACTTTCTTCTCACTTCCAGTCTTCTCACCCTGCTCAATTTGCGTTCCTCACTCTTGTCACCCTATCTTAGATGGTACATTCCTCTGTTGTACGTGTTCCACACCAGAGACAACTCCAAGAGATCAAGGACAGACAAACTTCTGTGTCCTCAATACCTGAAGCCACCCCAGGTGTGTACTAGTAACTCAGTACATAGGTGCTGAGGAAATGCAGAGAAAACTAAGGCTGTGGAGACTAACCAGGAAGTGTTCTGTAAAAGGGAATGTGAGAGGAAACAAGGGCTTAAATTTAGGCCAGGAAAGAGTAGTACTTAACTACATACAAATAATAATTCAGGGCATGTACTATAGAGTAAAGAATGGACTATAAAGGCCAGTGGTCTCCAATTCACATCCTGGACTCCTAACATCATAGTTATGTGGCCAAATGCAGAATACCTTATGTCTCTGAACCCAATTTTCTCCTCTTACAAAAGGGAAAATATCTTCTTTTCAGATTCCTGTAGGTGATAGAGAAAATGAATGTCCACGATATGACCTAGGAGCTACCACTGGCATCTTTAAAGTGTCACATACTTGAGCATCTTTTAAAAATGGAATTAAAAGCTTTATTTTCATTGAGTCTCTACAAGTAGATTTAAAGTTGTGCAAAATAATTCATAACCTTTGTATCTTTTGAAATGTATGCAGTTCTTATCATAGTCCTATTTTTATAAGATACCAAAGATAAAATAACAAAATACCCATTTTTTGAACATCCATGATTTGATTTTAGCATTAATCAAGTAAAATGAAATGCATTTTTATTGAAGTATATTTGACTTACAATATTGTGTATGTAATGATTCAGTTATACATGTGATTCAGTTATACATATACTTTATGCACACACATACATATATATTCTTCTTCAGATTCTTTTCCCTTATTGGTAATTATAAAATATTGAGTATATTTTCCTGTGCTATACAGTAGGTCCCCATTGATCAGATCAGATCAGATCAGATCAGTCGCTCAGTCATGTCCAACTCTTTGCGACCCCATGAATCGCAGCACGCCAGGCCTATATACAGTAGTGTGCATATGTTAATTTCATACTCTTATTTTATCCCTCTCTTCCACCTTCCCTTTTGATAACCACAAGTTCATTCTCTTTGAGTCAGTTTCTGTTTTGTAAATAACTTCATTGTATCCCTTCTTTTTCCTTAGGTTCCACATATAAGTGATATCATGTCTGTCTTTGTCTGATTTACTTCACTTAGTATGGTAATCTCCAGGTGCATCCATGTTGCTGCAAATGACATTATTTCATTATTTTTTACGGCTGAGTAATCCTCTATTATATATATATATATATATATGTACCACACCGTCTTTATTCATTCATTCATCAACAGACATTTACGTTGCTTCCATGTCTTGGCTACTATAAATACTGCTGCAGTGGACATTGGAGTGCATGCATATTTTTTAATTATGGTTTTCTCAGCATATATGCCCAGGAGTTGCATTGCAAGATCATATGGTAACTCTATTTTTAGTTTTTTAAGGAATCTCCATGCTATTCTTCACAGCTGCTGCACCAATTTATTATACCATCAGCAGAGTAGGAGGGATTCTTTCTCTCCACACCCTCTCTAGCATTTATTATTTGTAGACTTTTTGATGATGGCCATTCTGACCAGAGTAAGGTGATGATAGCTCATTGTAATTTTTATTTGCACTTTGGAAATTAATCCACTGTTAATCACATCATTTGCAATTTTTTTTCCATTCTATAGATCGTCACTTTATTTTGTTTATGGTTTCCTTTGCTGAGAAAAAACTTTTAAGGTTAATTAAATCTCACTTGTTTATTTTTATTTTTATTTGCATTACTCTAGAAGATGGATAAAAAAAGGTATTCCTGCTATTTTTGTGACAGTGTGTTCAGCCTATGTTTTCCTCTAAGAGTTTTATAGTATCCGGTCTTATATTTAGGTCTTTAGTTCATTTTGAGTTAGTTTTGCTTATGGTGTGAGAAAATATTCTACTTCCATCCTTTTACATGAGGCTGTTCAGTTCTCCCAGCCCACTTATTGAAGAGACTATTTTCTCCATTGTGTATGCTGGCCTCCTTTGCTTTAGATTACTTGACCATAGGTCCATGAGGTTACTTCTGAAATGAAGTTCATTTATATCTAATATGTATCACATATTTGAAAGCAGACTCAGAATAGTACAATGATCACAAAGCATATAAATAAAAATTGACCTTCAAATTAAAATTTTTTTTGAATATGTTTCACCCTTTTTTTCACATACTTCCTATAATATTTTAGTTTTTGAATTGGCAACTTTTCCCTGTGTGAGGGCCATCTTTGTCCTTAAACTTTTCAAAACTTCAGCATCTCCATTTCTTACTGCATTTTACACCACACTTAAAATGGCTATTCATGTTATTTCTTTCTTCACAGGTCTCTAACGACTTCTTACTTTGCTTTGATCCAAAAATAAATGTTAGATTATGACCTTTAAGTGTTTACTCCAAATGGTCATTTCTCCCTATTATTTACCGTCTAAGTTTATGACCCTTTAAACATAGCTCCACAAAAAGCTCTGCAGCTCAGAATCAGTGGATCTCAAAGTGTGAAAGGGGTTTAAATAAAAAGTGTAAATTAACATAACTTGGAGAATATTTTTCAAATGCCTGTCCCATTTCCTTAACAGATGTTCCTATTCCTGGAACTCCAAGCATGAGAATTTTTTAAACTTCTTCAGTGATCTGGATACACCCCTCACTTCTTACCTCATAGCTAAAAGTGACCATTCAAGACCAATTTTTTTCATAATTTTCTACTTTATATTATCAGTTCCTAGCTTGATGCCTATGCATTAAGTACAACTATAAATCATGTCTTTTCCCACTTGACAGGAAATAAACAGAAAGAAAACTAAGTTCTTTCCTGTGAGAGTTTAAAGTTTATTAATGGACGTGTTAGAAGTAGACGAGTCTAAGAAGAATGCTATATGTGCAGTTTCTTAGGGAAGGGTTATTTTTCCAGGTAGACTTTGGAAAGACATAGCATGAGCAAAATAAGTTTAAGAAACTTTTCCACCATTCTTTTTTCTAATAAGATATAGCCTCATGGGATTTGAGGTTCCATGATTTCCCACATTCTAAATGTTTTCATGTTGAAACATAGTTAATAAATGCACCACTTTTTATGCTTCAGTGTACTGACTCCCAACTCAGTAAGAGGCACAGCTCTCTGCTAACTGCCCAGTTGCACACATTATCTTTCATAATCTTTCTTGCCTTTAGATCTTTTCACGTGTTTTTATTTGACTTAATTGACCTCCACTCACCTGGTCTCCTGCAGAATTTAGCAAAGGTTTTGCCTTTCCAGTAACCGTTCTCTGTTCTCTACAACTTTGACTTAACAATCTGTGTCTTAAGCTCTCAGAGCATCACATTATTTACTCAACTACAGAAAGCATATAATGTGATGCAATTGTCAGTTTGGTTATCTGCTTTATTGCTATCCCCAGTAGTCATTTGGGGATTCCCTGCTTGAAGATAAGAGATTATTTTTTATGATATTTGAAACTTCTTTTTCACTGCTCAGTGCATAGTAGTTTCAATGGCAGGTATAGGTTATAAGAAGGAGAGTTAGGTAGCCATGGTTTAAAAATCGAGCTAGAAAACTAAGGGTAGTGGGAAACTTGATGAAGGGAATTGAGGAAATTAGAACCACTAATAAGTTGAATGAAAATGTAGAAGAGACCTATTTTCTCTGATGTAGCCATCTGCTCTGGTAAAGGAATTGGGAATATTCTTAAATAACGTTTTTAGGCATACAAAAAATAAAGTAGTCAAATAACAAAATTTTAGTGTGCATGCTCAATATCTACTTAGGTATAATTTAATTTTAGCTCTTTGGTGAATAGCTGAATGGTTTTCCTTGGTATAGCATAGTGCACATATAAGGTCATTTAAGTTTATTCAATGTTTATTGAGAAAATTTTATACAATTAATTTTGAGAGTGCTTGCCTTCTGATGAATATTTTTCTTTTTTATAAGAATATCTAGATCTCGTCTGTTAGAAACAAGGATATAAAGAAATCCAAATTACCTGAGATAAAGTTTATCTCAAAAAGTAAAACACATGTTTTTCATTTAGTTTAGGAAATAAAGCAAGATGAATGAAGCATGAGTGTCCGTCATCCTGAGTGTCTTTGAAGGATGATGGGTCAATTTTGCCCAGTGGGTAAATGTCATTAGGCCTAGTATTTGTTTCTTAACATTTTCTCTCTGATTAGTTTTGGTTCCACAATTAATAATATTATTACAATCTATTACAACATATGAGTGTAATTAGCTTTGCCTTATTATGACATCTAATTTGATATGTAGAATAAATAAATTTTTATTTATTTTATCAGAGTAAAACAGGTATAATAAAGAGCTTCCCCGGTCAGCAAGCTCTGTCCCAAGAAAACACTGTGGATTAGCACTCACTTGGTTAAAGTCAATTACAGAGGCAGCAGCTTTAAATCCTGGCAAGTGCCAAGCTCTAATAAAGGTCCTTCCTAGGTATGATAATTATAAAATTAGATGAAAACATTTACTAAATTCATAGCAAATCCTTCATGAAATGGAAGATGCTGGAGCTGAAACATAGCCAGATTTGGTAACAGCAGGCAAACAACCTTCAGAGTCAAAAATCATTCAGAAGTGTCTAATCCCATAACTGTACCAAAGCTGGCAGGCACTCGCCACACAGAACATTAATCTGGGAGATTTAGAGGGAATTTTAAAGATAACCTTCTGTGCCAAATATGTTAACAGCAATATGTCTCTGGCTAAAAACACTGAATATTTCATAATCCATAGGAAAGATGGAGATACAAAATGTGAACAAGAGGAAATTTTCAACCCCGGAGTAATTATACAGTTTTCATTAGGCTTCTCTGTTTACATTGGTGGAATAGAATCCATGCAGGAGCATGACCATAAAATCAGAATTGCTTCAGTTCACATACAGTGAATTAGAAATACTCAGAAGGATGGATCAGAACCTGAAGACGTTTGATGTACAATGGCAAGAACACAGTCCCAAGAAACGTTAGCTTGAAGGTCAGCGTTGGTTAAATTCTCTGCTCCTGCATTCCAAGCTTCTCAGCAGTCCAGTGGGCTGAGTACTGTCCTAGCGCCCTGCAAGCCAATGTAATGATCTTTTGTGAAGCCTTCAGCACTTACCTGTGTCTTCCAGTGAGCTCTGAATCACATCCTTAACTAAAATTCAGCAAGAAAAAGGATTTATAGAAAAGGGAAAATATACACTGAACAAAAATAAATAACCAAGGTACATTCAGTCTTGCAAAGAAATGTTCAAAGTGAAATTGACCTGATTTTAAAGTTTAAGATTCTGTGACTCAAAGGGGTAAATGGATTCCTAAAATTGTATTATCCTTTAATATTTATCTATTCTTATATGAACTTGAAGCTCCAGATTTAAAATACCACACAAGAAATGTGCAGAAGGAAAATCTAAGGACAGTATAGCATTGATTAGTGGTCCAAGAAAAAGGCACTAATAGTTTTAGAAAATATCTTATTTTTTTTCTAAATTTGGACAAAATACTCTCCCATTACAGAAGGTTGTTAGAAAGAACATGTTTAAGCATGTCAAACAGATTTATAGAAGCTATATCTTTATCTTTGCTGCTGCTGCTGTTGCTAAGTCGCTTCAGTCGTGTCCGACTCTGTGCGACCCCATGGACAGCAGCCCACCAGGCTCCCCCATCCCTGGGATTCTCCAGGCAAGAACACTGGAGTGGGTTGCCATTTCCTTCTCCAATCTTTATCTTTAGCACTTCTTAATCTTCTAGTGCTTCCTGGAAGTGGACCATTGTGAGTGAGTGTGCGTCAAAAAAATATAATAATAATATTTGTATTTCATTAGGCTAACTTGTATTCACTCCTGTGGCATACAATCAGTTGTATATAAGGTTTTATTTCTGCCTCGGTGTCACTCTCTTCCTTTTAAGCCTATAACCCTTGAACCATTTCTTCAACCACGTCTTGGTGAATATTTTCAATTACGTTTTCAATTTCTGTTTTTGAACCCACCTAGCAAGCCCAAAGCTGAAGCAATCCAACCGACTGATTTCTTTGTTCCTATACCTGGGCAGTTGAATTCAACTGGAGAAAATCGCAAAATCCTCCGAAAATTGCCTCTATAAATTAAGGTTCTCTGAGCTCAATAGGTCCATTTACCTTGCTCACCAGTTCTCTGTTCTAAGGTTTTTCTTCATTTTCCATAATATCTAATCAAACCATTTCTTATCTCCTTAACTGTCCTACCCTATTGCCTTCCTACTCATTCTCAGCAGAAAATCTTGTCTCTTACTTTCCAGAAATATACACACACTCAGTTAAGAACTTTTTCAAATTACTGACACTCTGTTTATAAAAGTGAGAGTATATTGTAACTAACTTCTTTCTTTCATTATAATCAAAAACGGCTCATCCTGAGTGATGCTATTAAATGTCTCATCCTGAATGATGTTAACTCTTCCAATTCTTCTTTGGCTCCCGTGAAAACTACACTCCAATTATTAAAACTTATCCCTTGCTTTTCTGTAATTTCTATCTTTTCCTACTTCAATGTTTGAAAAATCATATCTTTTCCATTTGTTCTTCCACATCAAGCCTTCTCCAGCTTTATTTCTGTCTCTATTACCTGGCGTTTCCAAGTTTCATGGAAAAAAAAAAAAAAACAATTAGAAGTCCTTTCATCTTTTCCTTGTTTCCCTTTTATTGTTCAGGCCATGGCAATGCCTGATTATATCCTTTATTCATTCATTGAACAAGCTCTCAGCAAGATTGTTACTGAATTTTTATTGCTATAGCCAATAAATAGTTCTCATATATTCTCTAGGGAGCATTTAATATGGTAGACCATAACTTCCTCATTGAACCCCAGATTCCCAGAGCTTCCTCAATGTTAAGCTCTCTCAGCTCTTCTTATCCTCTCTCCTTGATTGCTTCTTCTCAGCTTCTATATAGATTTGTCTTGTCTGGATGTTTGTGCTCAGTTGTGTCTGACTCAGCAACCCCATGGACTGTAGCCTTCCAGGCCTCTCTGTCCATGGAACTTTCCAGGCAGGAATACTGGAGTGTGTTGCCCTTTTCTACTAAAGGGGATCTTCCCAACCCAGGGATCAAACTTGCATCTCTTGCATATCCCACATTGGCAGGCAGATTCTTTACCACCTGTGCCACCTGAGAAGCCTGGATTTGCCTTACTAAACTCACTTATTCACAGGATATTCTAACCTGTGTGCTGATGGCTCCTTTAACAGATGCTCTGGAGTACTTGTTACTCATTCAGATCACTTCACTTGCCCACACTGATACCATGGTGGTCTGTACACTAACATATAAAAAAAGAGAACAGTAAGATATTTAGATTCACTAACAATCAGAGATTATCATTTCATCGTGTCTCTCACAAGCACACACACAAAATTCTTGCGAAAGTCTTGGAACTCTAAGGTTCTTCTGACAATATGGTTAGAGAGATATTTTGTAGTGTTTATCCTGTCTTTTCAGGGTTTGAGTGATAAGCAAAAGCTTAAGTACTAAAGGCAAAAGTTTAAAATACAATAAAATACAGGAGAATGACTTCATCTTATGTTAAGGAAGAAAATAAAATGACTAACTACAAACATCTTTTTATAATACATATAGCTGATAAAAAGATTCTTATCTAGAATTTATTAAGACTCTTTGAATAAATAAGAAAATAGGCATAGCAGGGAAAACAGACTGACACTTTACAGGAAAAAATCCAAATTGTCTCAACATGCAAGAAGTTATGCACTATCATGACATAAAAATGAAATACAAATTAAAACCCAAGTGAGATGTAAATTAATATCCAGTACATTTTCAGAAGTTAAGATGTCTGACAACACCAAACATTGGCAAGAATATTAAGCAGTGGGATTCTCACACTGGCATTAGACATATTTTGACACCAGACATCTCTAGAAAAACCCTCACTCATGAACCCTAGGACATCTGTATAAGAGTGCTTTAAACTGCACTGTGGATAGCAAGGGAATAAGAAAATCCTAAATGCGTTTAAAATTTAGAAGAGATAAATTGCAATGCACTCATACAGAGACTGTAATGCAACCATGAAATGAAGGAGATAGAACTCTGTTCATCAATATGGGTAATATTGAAAGTCATGCTATTAAAAAACTAAGTTACCTAAGAAGCTTATACTTCAGAAACATAAAGCAAACAAAGCTTTTTTGGGGGATATGCATGCATGTATGTGCATAGTAGAAAGAAAATCAAAAGAATGTTTACACTACTAAGTTTAGCACTGTGACTAGTACTAAAGGGCTGTGCCACAAAAAATTGGATTTGTTAGGAATGCATTGAACTTCAAACATACCAGTATGCTTCTGTTTCATAAGCTGGGTTATGAGTATATGAATTTGTTCACATTTTATAAAATTCTCTAAATTGCATAAAATTGTTACTTGTACTTTTTTAAAAAAATTACAAAGTTCATTGGTGAAAAAGGAGAAAAGAGATTACTCACTAATTAGAGAGGGTACAAAGGCCAGATGAATTTTTTAAAAGTTAGGAGAGGTCTTGAGGTAGACAAAATGATCCCTTAAAGATATCCATGTTATAATCCCTAACACCTATGAAATTTTTACCTCACAGGGCTAAGTGACTGCAGATGTGAGTGAGCTAAAGATGTAGAGATGAGACAATTGTTCTGAATTATTCAGATGGGCTGAAGGTAGTTGCAGCGTCATTAAAAGTAGAAGGAAGCAGAACAGAGTCAGAGGAACGCGTGAGTACATGAGAAGGCAGAGAGACACACGCATCTGTTGACTTTAATGATGGGGAAAGGGGTCATGAGCCAAAGAATACATCAGTTCAGTTCAGTTCAGTCCCTCCGTCGTGTCCGACTCTGTGACCCCATGGACTGCAAGCATGCCGGGCCTCCTTGTCCATCACCAACTCCCAGAGCTTACTCAAACTCATGTTCTTAGAGTCAGTGATGCCATCCAACCATCTCATCCTCTGTTGTCTTCTTCTCCTCCTGCCTTCAATCTTTCCCAGCATCAGGGTCTTTTCCAATGAGTCGGTTCTTCACATCAGGTGGCCAAAGCATTGGAGTTTCAGCTTCAGAGTCAGTCCTTCCAGTGAATATTCAGGACTGATCTCCTTTAGGATGAACTGGTTAGATCTCCTTGCAGTCCAAGGGACTCTCAAGAGTCTTCTTCAACACCACAATTCAAAAGCATCAGTTCTTTGGTGCTCAGCTTTCTTTATAGTCCAACTCTTGCATCCATACATGACTATTGGAAAAATCATAGCTTACTATACAGACATTTGTCGACAAAGTAATATCTCTGCTTTTTAATATGCTGTCTAGATTGGTCATAGCTTTCTTCCAAGGAGTAAGTGTCTTTTAACTTCATGGCTGCAGTCACCATCTGCAATGATTTTGGAATCAGGAATAAAGGCAGCCTGTAAAACCTAGGAAAGAGAAGGAAACAGTTTCTCCCCTAAAGCATTCTAAAGGAATACCATCCTGAAAACACCTTGGTTTTAGTTCAGTAAGACTCAGTTTGGACTTCTAACATCCAGAGCTCAAAGATAAAGCTGAGCGGTATTAAGCCATTAAATCTGTAGTAATTGGTTAGGGGAGCCGTGGGAAACATTCATCTCTTTCTTTCTAAGTGACCTTTGGGAACTGTTGGAAAGTCAAAGAGAATAAATTACAATGAATGCTGCTCACTGTTGCCTCCACTACTGCTACCATCACTGCTTAATTTTTTATTAACTTGTATAACGCCGTTTGCAAAAATTGACTACAGATATCCTTATTTAAATTCAACAAGAAATCCATGGGGTCAGAATCATCCTTTTCTATTGATAAATAAGGAAACTAAGGCTCTTACGAGTTAAGAGAATTATCAGTTGTTAAAAGCCACACCGCTTGTTAACTTATATGTGAATAAAAAGTCCCTTCAATCATGCTAATGCTAAGGTGTTTCAAATGTGTTTAACTCTTTGTGGCCCTATGGACTGTAACCCATCAGGATCCTCTGTCAATGGGATTCTCCAGGCAAGAATACTAGAGTGGGTTTCCGTGCCCTCCTCCAGTGGATCTTCCCAACACAGGGATCGAATCTGCAACTCTTACGCATCTCCTGCATTGGTAGTTGGGTTCTTTATCAATAACTCCATCTGGGAAACCCTCATAAAATACATTTTATTTGTGAAATCTGAAGAGATAAAGGTATGTGTTTAATTGGTTAACCAATTAATTGTTTGTATTAAAATCATACATTATTATGCACGCATTTTTGTTATAATTAACAAAGTTATGACTATAATAGTGTATACAAACATGTAATTGCATTAAAGAACATCTATGCAATTAGTCAACATTTAGAAAAACATTAATCACAGGTAAAAATTTCTCAGAAAGTGGATATCAATTTTAAGAAAAGTTAACAATTAATTCTACAGGACTAATCTTCAAACTCAAATCATTGTACAAAAGGGAAAAGAACCACTTTGGAATATTTCTTATTCAACCTATTTAATGTACGTTTGGGTTATATTAATTTAGTAATTTGCTCTAAATTTTACTCAAATAGAACACTGTAGGAGGAGATGGAGTATAATCTAGACATCTGAAATATATTTCTCATTTTCCCATCTGATTCAATCACTGCAACATTTTTAGTTTGATCCTCATACAAGTGAAAATTTACTGAAGTGACAAAAGGGTTATGAAGAAGGCTGAGCAATGGAGAGAGGTCTCAAGAGGGTGAGCTTGGATTGATGGAAGGACAACATGGCAAAACTGAAGAGAAAAATTTAAGTTACCAGCAATCACTTCTCTATTGTAGCATTTATTACTTAGGTTTATTAAAATGTCAAATCAAACACTGAGGAAAATGGTTTACAAATGCAGAACTCTAAAAAAATAAGATCAAAAAGAGATCAAAGACTGCATTAAAAAGATTAAGTTTAAAATGGTCGATGGAGATCAACTCTTCATTTCACTCTTATTTAGAGTCAATTCAAGGTTCAGTTTCAACTATACACAGAAACATGAATTGATTTTAATGGCATGTATGGAAAAATTTGCCTCAAATACTCTAACGAAAAGATTCCAGGAAAGTAGTTATGCTTATAATGCTTTTGTTGCTCTATGCCTCAGAACTGGAATTGTTTAGTAAAAGAGAAAGAATTTGAAGCAAGGAAAGTTGAACTGGGCCTAGGAGTTCTGGTGCATAAGTTCTGCTATACCGTCAGGTCTTAACATTCAGCCAAGCAGTCAGTAATCAGTTTTAAAAGCACAATATAATGTCATGTGTCTATAGCTTACACCTCTCAGAAACACAAATGATAAATTTACATGAAAGATACAGGTGGGGTTATTTAATAATAAGCACAGAAAATCGATGTTTGCTTGTATTTGCTTTTAAAGACACTAGCAAATAGTTATAAACTTTTATTATTACAAAAATAGAATTGATCTAAATTCACTATATAAAAGTTCACATGCTCAGTGTTTACTCACTTATTCTAAGCTTGCTTTTTCCTTGCATATACGTGATTTAATACTTATGAATTTTCAAGTGGTCAGGATCAAATAAACATTGAAAAGTAAATAAGACACCGCTAATATTATGATAGATTTGTGACCTAGCAAAGAATCTGTGAAAGAAATGTGTGCTTATCAAACAAGTGTGTGTGTGCGTGTGTGTGTGTGCTCACTTGTGTCTGACTTTTTGTGACCCCATGGAATGTAGCAGCCAGGCTCCTCTGTCCATGGGATTTTTCAGGCAAGAATAGTGGAGTGGGTTGCCATTTTCTTATCCGTCATCAGACTAGATCTTCTCACAATTCTACTTTTCTGGAGAAACTTACATTACATAATTAAGACTGGAAACTTCCTTTTGTTGATTGCATAGTATGTATGATAGAAGTTAACTTATCAATTAATGTTCCTGAATATTATTATACTGAAACACTTCTAAGTATAGTATGTTGCTCTTCAGTCACTAAATATTTGACTCTTTGTGACCTCATGGACTGCAGTGCACCAGGCTCTCCTCTGTCCTGCAGTATCTCCCAGAGTTTGCTCAAATTCCTCTCCATTTGAGTCGGTGGTGCCATCTAACCACTCTTGCTTCCTTCTCCTCCTGTGCTCAGTCTTTTCCAGCATTAGGATCTTTTCCAGGATTAGGATCTTTTTCAATTAATCAGCTCCCTGCATAAGGTGGCCAAAATATTGGAGCTTCAGTTTCAGCATCAATTTCTAATTTCTAATGAATATTCAGGGCTGATTTCCTTTAGGGTCAACTGGTTTGACCTCCTTGCAGTCCAGGGGACTCTCAAGAGTCTTCTTCAAGTATAGAATATGACATTTGAAAATTGCTCTTTTGGCACAGGCAAAATTGGACTTGAGATTATTCTGTTTAGACCTCAAAAATGATTTTTACTGTCTTTTATTTCCGCTTTGCTGTTATACAAATAATAGACCCTCTTACACCATTCCTCAGCCTCCCCTGAGTATAAATTTATCACATCTTGACTCACAGCACCACTGAGATCAAAGATGTTATGAGACTCTTTTATTGCATGTAATAATGTAGAGAGATGCTGGTCAAGGGTTTGAGAGAAAGCTGAATATAGGAAATAGGACAAAGCTTGAAGTTTAGAGATGTGCAGCTGATCTCAGAAATAATTCATAAAAACAATTGCTTTACATTTTTTTTAATCAGCCATTTTGTTACAGCTGCATCAAAACAGCTGTTTCTGTTAGAGACCATCAGAAAACAGATGGTACTCTCATAAGGTAATTAAAGAGTTTAAGGAAGGGGCTTTCACACATGTGTCATCAGGGCTAAGGGAAATAACATGGATTGCTGGAACAATCCAGAAGCAAAGCTGTACAAACACAGCTCAGAACCAAAAGTGTAGCTACAGCTTAGTTATGAACCCATTCCCTTAAAATACAAGGGGACTCACTTGAATCTGGTAGAGGCCAATTTCTAGAAACAAACAAAGTAGTGGATGGTTATGAGGAGTGGATTTGGGATGGAAAATGAAAATATCGAGCACAGTTCTCTTCACAAAGTAGATAATCACAATGGTATGATCACCCACCAAGAGCCAGACATCCTGGAATGTGAAGTCAAGTGGGTCTTAGGAAGCATCACTACAAACAAAGCAAGTGGAGGTGATCGAATTCCAGTTGAGCTATTTAAAAACCTAAAAGATGATGCTATGAAAGAGCTGCACTCAATATTCCAGCAAATTTGGAAAACTCAGCAGTGGTTACAGGAAAAGGTCAGTTTTCATCCCAATCCCAAAGAAAGGCAATGCCAAATAATGTTCAAATTATAGCACAATTGCACTCATCTCATACACTAGCAAAGTAATGCTCAAAATTCTCCAAGCCAGGCTTCAGCAGTACATGAACCATGAACTTCCAGATGTTCAAGCTGAATTTAGAAAAGTCAGAGGAACCATAGATCAAATTGCCAACATCTGTTGGAACATCGAAAAAGCAAGAGAGCTCCAAAAAACATCTTCTTTTGCTTTATTGACTATGCCAATGCCTTTGACCTTGTGGATCACAAAAAAAAAAAAAAAACTGTGAAAAATTCTTAGAGAGATGGGAATAATAGACGACCTTACTTGCCTCTTGAGAAATCTGTATGCAGGTGAAGAGGCAACAGTTAGCAATGGACATGGAACAACTGACTGGTTCCAAACTGGAAAAGGAGTATGTCAAGGCTGTATATTGTCACTGTACTTATTTAACTTATGTGCAGAGTACATCATGGGAAATGCCAGGCTGGATGAAGCACAAGCAGGAATCATGATTGCCGGGAGAAATATCAATAACCTCAAATACGCATATGACACCACCGTTATGGCAAAAAGTGAGGAACAACAAAAGAGCCTCTTGATGAAGTGAAAGAGGAGAGTGAAAAAGCTGGCTTAAAACTCAAAATTCAGAAAACGAAGATCATGGCATCTGCTCCCATCACTTCATGGCAAATAGATGGGGAACAAAAGGAAACAGGGAGAGACTTTATTTTGGGGGGCTCCAAAATCACTGCAGATGGTGACTGCAGCCATGAAATTAAAAGATGCTTGCTCCTAGGAAGAAAAACTAGGAGAAACTTAGACAGCCTATTAAAAAGCAGAGACATTAGTTGCCAACAAAGGTCTGTCTAGTCAAAGCTATGGTTTTTCCAGTAGTCATGTATGGATGTGAGAGCTTGACTGTAAAGAAAGCTGAGTGCCAAAGAATTGATGCTCTTGAACTGTTGTGTTGGAAAAGACTCTTGAGACTCCCTTAGACTGAAAGGAGATCAAGCCAGTCCATCATAAAGGAAATCAGTCCTGAATATTCATTGGAAGGACTGATGCTAAAGCTGAAACTTCAATACTTTGGCCACCTGATGCGAAGAGCTGACTCATGTGAAAATACCCTGATGCTGGGAAAGATTGAATGCAGGAGGAGAAGGGGATGACAGAGGATGAGATGGTGGATGGCATCACCAACTCGATTAGTTGGTGGATGGTGGATGGCATCACCAACATTAGTTTGAGCAAGCTCTGGGAGTTGGTGATGGATAGGGAAGCCTGGCGTGCTGCAGTCCATGGGATCACAAAGAATGAGACACAACTGAGTGACTGAACTGAACTGAGCACAATTCTCTCCTTTTGCCTTCTCAGAATACACTTTTCTTTGTCTATCCATTACTATATTATAACTCCATGGTGTCAATGTAACCACAGTCCTAGCCACCATAAGGATGTTCTTTTATATGATAGAAATGGGGGGCAATAGACATTGTAAAACAAATAATTAATTAAAAACATAGATTATCCTTTTAGCAAAACACACACATGCACACTCAAGGGTTTTCTTTATTTATTTGTTTTCAAATTTGTAAGATCAGATATTAACAGGATCATATTGGGCTGTTTGCATCCCATCATCACAAAATGTCTCATGGTCAAGGGTTCAGTCTCTAAAGGGACCCAAGATTCATCATGGAGTTGCCTTTCAAACAGGCAACAGTGTTCCCTGAAGAAGAAACAGCTTATTCCAAAGTCCAGGAGTCGGCACTGTGACTACCTGATTGAGGCTTCTCAGTGAAAGTGTTAGTCCCTTCGTCATGTCCAACTCCTTGCAACCCCATGGACTATAGCCCACCAGGCTCTTCTGTTCATGGAATTCTCCCGGCAAGAATACTGGAGTGGGTAGCCATTTCCTTCTCCAGGGAATCTTCCTGACCGAGGGATTGAACCCATGTCTTCTGCATTGCAGACAGATTCTTTACTGTCTGAGCCACCAGGCAAGAACAAGGCTTGTCAGAGGCTCCAAGAAATCTCCACATCTCCCAGAAAATTTCAGTGCCTGCTACAACTCAGGAAGCAGGTCAGTTTGCCTGTAACTTGGACTTGCTGTTGAAAGTGCATATGCAGACACTTTTTATATTCTTGCAAAAACATATAATACATACATGTATTCTGACAACTGCAATGGCTTCTATATTCAAGGAATATGTTATTTCATTTGAAAAACTGTTGAAAGATACTATTTCATTAGTATTGGATCATTTTAAGATTTTCCTGAATAAACCCTGAAAGAGGACTTTTTTCCTTTGCTTCCACCCCTGTTCCTCTCTACCCCAACACTGTCTTGCTTTTTTCTAATTATTTTCCCAACTCCTTCCCACAAGAAAACATTTTGTTCATTTTTGTGCCTAATATAAACAAACTGAGGTCACCAATATAGTTCCTGAAAGAGAAGAAGTCTGCTTATTCATGCAAGATAATGATCTCTTTTGCTTTGCTCTCTCAAAGAATGATGACTCTTGACCTCTTCATTTTATATTATGAAGATCTGTACCACAGAATCTTAATCAAGGGCTTTGAGAAACTTTTGGGAGAGTAACACTTCGAGCAGCGGTGCAATTTACATTATGTCTTCTGTATTAATTAGAGAACTATGATTGGCAGGCCTAGGATGATATAATGTCAGTCTTATGCACTGCAACTTGGATAAAACTGGTTGGATGTGCAATGAGGAGATTCAGGGGTTACGATATGAAAATTTACTTCACTGATTTGAATATTTATCTTATTGTAGGCTTCCTAGGAGGTGTCATACTTAATTCAACATATGGTCTATAAATTTAAAATTAAATTTATTTGTATAAATTTGACACAATAGAAGTTAAGCTCTAATGAAGGATTTAAACATATGGTAGATTTTCCGCTAATTGAGAGACTTATGCCATGAGAAGTACGCAGAAGAGAGGTTTGGTAGCTATGGTTTCATTTCTATGACTATGTAACTGAATAACTTACTTATATTCTTAGTTCATTATTATTCTAAAGTAGAGGTGAAAAAGATTATTTTTTCTTATTAAAACACATTTAAGGAAATAACTGTTCCACTTAAAATATGTAGATTTTCACATAGGTATATATTTTAATATCTATAAATACACATTTACACACTCAAATATTTATATATACAATATTTCTCAATTTATATTTATCTTTTTTCAGCTTTATTGAGGTGCAATTGACACAAAATTATAAGATATTTAAATTGTAAAATGTGATGATTTGAAATACATATATGCATTGCGAAATATTCTCCTTTAATAAGATAGTACATTTACATCTGGAAGGAATCTCTAATCTCTGCACATCTTTAGCAGGAAGCATTACTGAGCCTACCATACATCTCTGACAACCTTCTCTAACCTAGCTTCTGGTCCCAGCCCTCCATGAAAACCACCCTGAATAAATTCACCGTGGATCTGAATCTCTAAGATGCAGAAACTGTTTTCAGTTCTAATATTCTTCCCAGCATTTGAATCTATTGACAACTTGTTTTCCAAATTTTTTCTTCTTGAAACAATCTCTTTCCTTCTCTTTATTGACACTACTCTCATGGATTCATTGGTTCCATTTCCCTTTACATTTTTCTTATTTCCCACATTTAAACAAATAACACACTTTTCAGAACTGATTGCAACTCACAAACATGTTGAGTGTACTGTCCTCTTGCTCCTTCCCTTTCTACCTGGTTGTTCATAAAATGTAGGCGTAGGCTTTAATCTGAATGGTTTATTTGTTGTAATTTAAACACTGAGTGGGGTGGCTTAAGGCCATGAGCTTTCCAGATAGTACAAAATTTTTATATCTGACTGGTGAAGTGACAGAGCCACAAAATAGATATTCTGTCATCCCTTGTTCTACCCTCTGCACTTCCAGCTACATCCAGGCTCCTTCCTGGTTTAGCTAAGTGGCCATGTCCACTACACCAAGGGAGAGCCCTGAACACATTCTGCCAGCTTCCTGAACAAGACTTAGGCTTCCGAAATAGTTGTTTCTGAATCCTGAGATTCCGAGAATTCTATTTCCTTCATGCCTAGGCCATTTCTCTGAGCTTTCTTATAAGTCAAGAGTGTGTAGAGAGTTCTACTAAGAAAAGTAGTAAATGTTGGAGTTATCCAACATTTTCTTTTCTCTCATTTCCCATAACTCCTTCCTGGAACTTGTGAGAGAAGACATGCATTCTCTCCAGGTGATTTTTTTTTTTTTTTAACCCATTAATGTTCTCATTTCTAGCCTAAAAATTGTGGGCTGTGACGTGAAACTTTTCTTCTGTTTCTGTGACTGTAATGAAATTTTTCTGTTTGCTGGGAAATTTTCTTTCAGTATTTTGACACCAATCCTGGAACAAGAGTGTTGGATATCTCTGTTCAAGCTGCTGCTATTTTGGGAACATCACTTTTTGTGTGATATATGACTTTTGCCAATTTTTTTCAACATGCATGCCAAAGAAAATTAGAAGGATCCCTGCAATCATGCTGTGTGATTCTTTATCATCAGTTCTTGAATGCAACTAAAAGATTCTCTTTTATACATGAATATAAATCAGGATAAAATGTATTCCTTCAAATATTTCAGAAAGTGTTTTGAAATCTACAGAGGAAAGAAGCCCTAGCATTCATACATGAATGAATTTATGATATTCATTTGGACAGCAATTCAACTATGTACTTTGTAAATAAATCAGAAGGAGTAAAGTATTTTTTTGAGAAGAGGTTCAAACATACTCTTTAAAACAATGAGAGTTAAAAGAAAGTAAGATAAAGCTTCCATGTAAAACATGCATATATATGCATATACTTGAAAAAAATGAGAGTCTTGGTATTTTTATACAGACTTTTTATTTTAGAATAAATTGAATTTATTTAGAATGAAATTGAATTATTGTATGGGAGTGATGATTTTCCTACTTTAGGCCTGATCTAGAAGCTATAGAAAAAAATGTGATTTGATGTCATAAAAATGTGATAGAAATGGAAGGTAGATCTTTCATTCCTATTCCACAAGGTACATTGTGGCTCTGCAATTTATTATACAAAATTTCAAAAATACAGAAATAGCACATTCTTGCAACAGAAAAAAACAAAAACAAAAACAAAAAAAAACCCAACAACTTTGTGCTGGAAACTGGTATTTCTGTTCTAGGAAACTTTAATCCAACTGGCTCTGTGTGTGAAATAATGAGCTCCAGAGTCAACAGACATTTTTCTCCAGTAGCAAAGGTCACAAGCCTTTGGTTGTCCATGCAGCAGCTGTTTTGCTTTCAGGGTACACGATCCTTATTTGAAAAGCCTTTCTGTGTGATGGCGACTCTATCTTCATTAGTTAGAGCACAGCATATTTCAAGGATGAAGGTAGTGCATCCCAATGTTGAATTCGGATCAAAATCTTAAGAAATTTTATGGACAATTGCAAAATATTCGATTGGCCATTTCAAGCAATATTCTAGCATGGTTCTGTTAGAGGAGGCACATTGATTGAAACTGCTCCCCCTGGCCAGGCACCATAGTAGCTATCTGCATGAGTTGTTTTACGACAGGAAGTCCTGGTAAGGAACACGGAACTAATAAGCCACCACCAACCGGAAGAGTTTGGGAAAGGTCAAAAGGAGACACCGCATGTCTGACCACCTCCCAGAATCCTTCTCTCTGGCATCCATGTTGGCTGAACAAGGCGTGCACCACCAGGAAGGACACTGAGTCTGAATGATTGGCTAAGGACAGCCCAGAAATGAATCCCATCACCATAAAAGCTGTTCTCCTGGGTTCCCTTACGCTATTGTTCTCCACCCGGGGGCCCTTTCCCAATAAAACCTCTTGCTTTGTCAAAACATGAGTCTCCTTGGACAATTCATTGCCAAGTGTTAGACAAGAGCCCGGTTTCCGGCCCTGGAAGAGGTCCTCCTTCCTGCAACAGTTCCACTTCAAGGGTGGTATCACTTTAGACACTGGCTTTGCAAGAGATCAGGGTTCAATCTTCGGGTAGGGAAGATCCCCTGGTGAAGAGAATGGCAACCCACTCCAGTATTCTTGCCTAGATAATCCCATGGACAGAGTAGCCTGGCAGGCTGCTCTGTCCATGGGATTGCAAAGAGTAGGACAGGACTGAGCGACCTAACACTTTCACACTTGTGCTTTTTCACACTGCTGCTGCTGCTAAGTCGTTTCAGTCGTGCTCTCTGCCACCCCATAGACGACAGCCCACCAGGGTCCCCCTTCCCTGGGATTCTCTAGGCAAGAACACTGGAGTGGGTTGCCATTTCCTTCTCCATTGCATGAAAGTGAAAAGGGAAAGTGAAGTCGCTCAGTCGTGTCTGCCTCTTAGGGACACTAAGGGCTGCAGCCTACCAGGCTCCTCCGTCCATGGGCTTTTCCAGGCAAGAGTACTTCTCCCTTTTTTACACTAGGTATTTGTAGATCAGATTACTGTTTAAATCGATGAATTCAGTAAACTAGATTGTGCTCCCCAATGCAGGTAACAGTTATTCAGGGCAATTAGGGCCTGAAAAAAAAAAAAAAAAACAGAGGTAGGAACGATAAACCCACTGACTGCCTGCTGTTATCTTAGCCTTCTTCTGTCCTTGGACTGGATTATTGGTTTTGTTTCTCTGGAGAACACTGATTAATACAGATATACAAGAATGTCATACTTTTAGTGCTAGTCAAATAATATAAGTAAATGAAAAATGTAAGTACTGCTGGTGTAGTTTAAGGAGAACTAAGTAGTATCTCATGTTGACAATTATATACTTGCCAAAGCTCTGCCTTCAACATCACCAGTACCTTGCATGTTCTTTCAAATTTAACAATTTCAGATCTATCTTTTGAATCTATGGGCCCATCTGTAGTATAATTCTTAAAATATAAATGTAGCAATATGTGATACATCATCTTATTAATTGTCATCCTGTGAGTAATTAGAAATGGCAGCAACCTCAGCGCTCCTTAGAGTTATAGGCACAGAGAGGTATGATGAAAATGCAGAGGGTACAGAGGGCACACTTTGCCTTATGAAATGAAATGAATGTTTTATGGCAAGACAAGAAAAACGTAAGCATAGAAGTTCTCCTGTGCTCTCTTCACTCCTCTTCTCCTGCACTGGGCATTGTGTTTCTGTGTTATGTATGGACCAGACCATCCTCTCCAATGTCAGCAGGAGTATCTATTCAACAACAAAGAGCAAGTTTCTCCAAGCATCAGCTGCTCCTTAAAACATAACATTCCTTCTTAGTCTTGTTACGGGTAACGTGATACTTAGATCTGGATTATGTAAACCACCAAAAATACATCATTCGATGCACAGCCCTCTGTCTCAAAAAAACTTACATAAATGCGCCTTGACTTCTAACAGAGGGAACAATTCTCATTTTCAGAACTTTCTGAGATACTCTTCCTGGGTTATAATCCTCAAGTTTGGCTTGAATAAAAGTTTTCATTTCTTTCTTAGATTGATTAATTTTTTGTCAATAGTTTCTATCACAGCTTTCCTGGGGAATTGACTGTAATTTTTCTAACTGTATGAAATCAATGTCACAAAATGATGACGAGTATCAGTTCTAGAACCAAATTACCAAGGTTTGAATGTAGGCTAAAACAATTTCTAGTTGTGTGAATTTTGGCTATTATTTAACTTCTTTCTGCCACTGTTTCCTCATTTGGAAAATGTGAATGATGATAATGCATGCCTTACAGGGTTATTTTAAATATTAAGTATATTAAGTAAAAAGTATAACAGTGCACGGCCCATTTTAATTAAGTAAATGTTAACTGTCAAAAATGGTGACTATTAATAGTATTTGCATGGTTATTGAGTTACATATTGCTTAGACTGAAAACTGTCAAGACTATAAACTTATGTATGTATATTATACTTTTATACATATATATCTATAGTTATGGGCTTCTCTTGTGGCTCAGCTGGTAAAGAATCCGCCTGTAATGCGGGAGACCTGGGTTCGATCCCTGGGTTGGGAATATCCCTTGGAGAAGGGAAAAGCTACCCACTACAATATTCTGGCCTAGAGAATTCCATGGACTGTGTAGTCCATGGGGTCACAAAGAGTCGGACATTACTGAGTGACTTTCACTTTCACCTATAGTTATATATTAATTAGTGATACTACTCTCCAAAAACACATCTTCAGTAATATTTCTGTCTAGTTTTACCTGTGTTAATATATGAATTTGAGACTTCTATACACACAAAAAATCAGTGAACACTTACCAAACTGTGTTTAAGTGGATGCCATTTTAAGATCGTACTATCTTAATTCCATAGATTAGTATTAGTGTGAGCATATGTTCCCATCCCTTTATGACATATTAAACATTTTTAATTTAAACTTAACAGTTTCAATTAATTTAGCTCTTATATTTTCATGAAGCTTTCATCTACTTAGAGATAAAATTGTACTCTACATATGTTTAATTATTTCAAATTCCAAGAAACACATATATTTCATAGTGACATAAAATATACTTTTCATAGTTATTATTTATGTATGTTCTGTATAATTGAGAAGAAATAAACCAAAGATAAAATAATTTTCCATCACTGTCCAAACATTAAATCATGTAAGCTCTTTCTCTTCATTCTTTATCCAAATGTCATAGAATATTACTATTTAGAAAATATATACCAATAATTTACTTGCATCATGATCTGCAATTACTTTAAGGCATTTCTAAAATTGGTGATAGTAGGTAGAGGATAATTTTGATAATATTTGATCAAGCTGCCATTCAATATTGGTTACTGAGGTTTATGGTACCTTGTTGTGTTTGTAACAAATCTTTTATTCCAGTGAAATACGATGAAAAATTGTAAAGGACACTTTAGCATTTTCATTTATTTTCTGTTGTTTTTTTTAGTTTATTATGTTACTATGCTTACACTGTTTGATGCTTTATTTATCCTTACTATGCATTGGAGAAGGAAATGGCAACCCAACTCCAGTGTTCCTGCCTGGAGAATCCCAGGGACAGCGGAGCCTGGTGGGCTGCCGTCTATGGGGTCGCACAGAGTCAGACACGACTGAAGTGACTTAGCAGCAGTAGCAGTAGCAGCAGCATACCTACTTTATCAAATCAAGTATTGTACATATGAATGTATTCATATTTATCTCAGTTATATATTTCGTGACTGAATCTTATATGAAATAATCCCAGAATAAAAGCATTTTCCTTGTATCTTCAACATCTCTATATCTAATACATAAACATATGGCATCCAAGGTCTTAATCCAAGTTTTTAAACATTTTAGGAAATGAGACCTTGTCAAAGTAGAGCCAAATGATTTGAGATCTTATAAACCATTTCACCTTCACAACTAAGAATCGATGAAGAAGACAACCCAGGTGCTAATTTTCCTATTTAGGATGTGAGAAAGTAGACAAAGCATGCTTTAATCATTTTAAAATTTGAATCCCATGGAAGAAAATGGGCATATTCAATTGAACACTAAGAATTGAAAGAAAATTTTGTATCAGAAAGCATCCAACAAGATGGCAGAAATTAATGCTAACACAAGAATATTTCCCACAAGTGTAAATGGGGTATATTAGTTTCCTAGGACTGCCATAAAAATTTACTATAATTTAGGCTTAAAGCTACAGAAATGTATTCCCTCACAGCTCTGTAGGGCTGAAATCTGGTATCAAGGTGTCAACAGGGCTATACTTCCTTCTAAAGGTTCTCTTCTCCTCCTTTCCCAGCTGCAGGTGAATCCAGGCATTCCTAGAATTGTGGTTGCATCAATCCAGTCTCACTCTCCATGGTGATGTTGTCTTCTCCTCTGTGAGTCTGTCCTAAAACTTCCTCAGGTTTTCCCTTAAGACATATATGATCACCCATATAATTGAAAATAAATTTCTCTTTTCAAGGGCCTTAATTAACCACATTTTTTTTTTTTGCCATGTACAATAATATTCCTAAGTCCTAGTGATTATGATGTAGACATAGCTTTTTGAGGGTCATGATTTAGTCCATTATATAAGGATACTCCACCAATTAGAAGATATATTACATAAGGGAAAAAAGTCTAATAATATATTGTCTGTAAGAAATTCACTGAAGTGAAAACGATACACAATTTTGAAGCTATATTGTTAAAGCCAAACACAACAGATGAGCATAAACCTCAAAATATTAACTCAGTAGAGAAATTTTAATATATAAATGATATATAATTTAAGCTAAATTGTTATAAGTAGTAGTACTTCACTTGAAAATGAGAAATAGATTCAGAAGTTATTTGATATAACAGCTTTAAGTATGTCCTACTTATCAGTTCCCAGATGTAAACCTGTTTATAGATCTAGAATTTCTTGAGTAAAAAGAAGGCCAACTCCTCTCTAGAACAAATCCAGCCTCATTACCAATTCATCCTGTTCATTTTTCCCCAGCCTTCTTAAAAGGGGCATATGCCTTTTTTTTAGATTTACTAAGGATTGGGGGCGGGGGTGAAATTCAGATTTTTTTGAGGATCACTTGATATTGGGTCTGAAGTGACACAAATTCCAGGAGATCTACATGTTATTGTGGTCTATTACTCAGAGTAGGGTTTAATTAAGGTCAGGTACTCAATGGTGTTTTGGCTCAGGACCATCTTATGTTGGGTCTACTGGATCTAACCATCTTGTAGTTATTTCTCCTGTTCCAGAATGTATGACTGGAAGAATCCACACATTGGTTCCCTCACCTGTGGAGTGAGGGGTGCTATGAGAGGAAAGGTTATGTGGAAACCACTATCAATGCCTCTAACTAAGAAAATACTCAACCAAAGGCCATATCACATTCATGAAAGAATTTCTGAGATTTGTGCCTCTGTCAGGGACTTCAGACATGCAGTGGAGTTGATTCCTACCACATTCTATTCAACTTGCCTTACACGTCCTGTGCAGAAAACAGATGGCTCTTGGAAGGTGATTGCAGATTTTCGTAAAGTCAACCAAATGGTTTCTCCAATTGCAGCTGCTCTTCCAGATTTAATTTCATTGCTTCAGTAAATTAACACATACCCTGGTACCTGGTATGTAGCCAATGCTTCTTTCTTGATACACAGTAGTAAAAAATTTCAAGAAGCAGTTTGCTCTCAGGTGGCAAGACCAGCAATGCACCTCCACTACTGTACTTCAAGGGCTATCTCCAGCCCAGCGTTATAATTTGGTGTGTAGGGACTTTGGTGGTTCAGTGGTAAAGGATCTGCCTGCCAGTGAAGGAGATGTGGGTTTGATTCCTGGGTTGGGAAGATGCCCTGGAGGAGGAAATGGCAATCTGTTCCAGTATTCTTGCCTGGAAAATTCCAAATACGGAGAAATTTTGACTGTCTATGGAAATTTGGAGGACTGCACTCTATGTTATACAAAGAGCTGGACGTGGCTGAGCACACACACAATGGGCACTGGGCGGGGACCTGATCATGTTTCCATTTTCCAAGATATAACATCAGTTCATCATACAGGAGAGACTGCACTGATCTAATGAGCAGCTACTCTAGACTTAATGTTAAGACCTTTACATGTCAAAAGTTGAGAAATCAGTTCCAGAAAAACTCAGTAGATTTCCATTTTAGTAAAATTTCCAGGGATCCTGTGGTGGAGTCCCTTTCAAGATAACCCTTCTAAAGTGGAGAATAAGTTATTACACCTCTCCCCTTCTATAACCAAAAAAGAAAAAAAAAAATTGGCTCAATGTCTAGTGGGCATCTTTGGATTTTGGAGGCAACATTTCCCCATTACTCTGGGCCATTTACCCAGTAACCTGAAAAGAGGCTAGTTTTGAATGGGGCCAAGAACAAAAGGAGACTGTACAACAGATCCAGACTGCCAAGCCAGGTGCTCTGCCATGTGGGCCATAAAGATCCAGAAGACACAGAAATTCAAACTACTAAAACATTTATAAAGAGGTGATCATTCTCACTACTGATTAAAGCAGTGTACCTAGAAAAGCAGTTAAAAAAAAAAAAAAAAAGGTTTAAGAATTAATGGAAACCAGGTTGGCAAAATACAGAAGGTCAGATAACATCAAGTTTGGATAAAGATGGTGGGGGAATGTATAGTGCACAGTAAAGACTACAGCATAGATGATTAGCCATCATAGAGAGAACTTTGAAATTAATTCTTAAAATTAGGTAGTTTCCAGATGTTCAAGCTGGTTTTAGAAAAGGCAGAGGAACCAGAGATCAAATTGCCAACATCTGCTGGATCATTGAAAAAGCAAGAGAGTTCCAGAAAAACATCTATTTCTGCTTTATTGACTCTACCAAGCCTTTGACTGTGTGGCTCACAATAAACTGTGTAAGATTCTGAAAGAGATGGGAATACCAGACCACCTGACCTGCCTCTTGAGAAACCTATATGCAGGTCAGGAAGCAACAGTTAGAACTGAACATGGAACAACAGACTGGTTCCAAATAGGAAAAGGAGTACGTCAAGGCTGTATATTGTCACCCTGCTTATTTAACTTCTATGCAGAGTACATCATGAGAAACACTGGGCTGGAAGAAGCATAAGCTGGAATCAAGATTGCTGGGAGAAATATCAATAACCTCAGATATGCAGATGACACCACCCTTATGGCAGAAAGTGAAGAGGAACTCAAAAGCCTCTTGATGAAAGTGCAAGAGGAGAGTGAAAAAGTTGGCTTAAAGCTCAACATTCAGAAAACTAAGATCATGGCATCTGGTCCCATCACTTCATTGGAAATAGATGGGGAAACAGTGGAAACAGTGTCAGACTTTATTTTGGGGGACTTCAAAATCACTGCAGATGGTGCTTACTCCTTGGAAGGAAAGTTATGATCAACCTAGATAGCATATTCAAAAACAGAGACATTTCTTTGCCAACAAAGGTCCGTCTAGTCAAGGCTATGGTTTTTCCAGTAGTCATGTATGGATGTGAGAGTTGGACTGTGAAGAAAGCTGAGCACTGAAGAATTGATGCTTTGAACTGTGGTGTTGGAGAAGACTCTTGAGAGTCCCTTGGACTGCAAGGAGATCCAACCAGTCCATTCTAAAGGAGATCAGTCCTGGGTGTTCTTTGGAAGGAATGATGCTAAAGCTGAAACTCCAGTACTTTGGTCACCTCATGTGAAGAGTTGACTCATTGGAAAAGACTCTGATGCTGGAAGGGATTGGGGGCAAGAGGAGAACGGGACAGCAGAGGATGAGATGGCTGGATGGCATCACCGACTCGATGGACATGAGTTTGAGTGAACTCCGGGAGTTGGTGATGGACAGGGAGGCCTGGCGTGCTGCAATTCATGGGGTCACAAAGAGTTGGACAGGACTGAGTGACTGAAATGAACTAATAATCTCTAACTCCCCCATTACTAGTATCTGTCTGATACTAGTATTTTTTTTTTTTTTTTAAGATTCAGTTGTTCCTGGCTCTGCTGGGTCTTCTTTGCTGCGCACAGGCTTTCTCTGGTTGTGGCAGGTAGGGGCTCCTCTCTCATGGTGGCGGCTTCTCTTGATGCAGATCGCAGGCTCTACGTGTCCGGGCTTCAGCAGTCGTGGAGCCCAGGCTGAATCGTCCCCTGGACCAGGGATCAAACTGGTGTCCCTTGTGTTGCAAGGCGGATTCTTAACCACTGGACTACCAGGGAAGAACTACCCCCCCCCATTTTTTGGTAAGTCAAATAAAATTTCATACCCCAGAGTTTTTATTTTACAAAGAAAAGTAGTAACAGTCCTTTGTTTGATGGCTGTGAGATTGAGACAATGATAAATGTAGAACATTTGCTGACATCATCTGTATATTATGTTGAATTTTAGTAGTTTTTATCCTTGGAAAAGAATTTCAAATTTACTGTAGAAAACTCAGAACATGCAGGTAAGAGATGCAGATATATATATATATATATATATATATATATATATATATATTAGCACATTTATTGCATCATTTTCTTTCTAGTGGAGGGAGTTGGAGACCACCCAAGTTTTCATCACTGAAGGGACTATAGCAAATGTGAAATATGCATGATCTTGATATGCTCACAGAAGTACCAGTAGATCTCACAGAACATACTACTAAGAGTAATAGATAAGAAAAGTAATGAGCTCTCTAGCAGGACATCATTTCTGTAAATCAAAAGTACACACAGAGACAAGGAACATGGTATATTTTAGAATAATGTATGTATCTAAGGTCACGCATCAAACACATTTGAAAGGGTGTTTGTGTGAGGGAGAGAAATACGAATATGATTAGGGAGCATGGATGAAAAGGAAATAAAAATAAAACTAATGAAAATTGATGACTGTGCAGTAATCTGAAGAATGACCAACTTAAATGTCTAATAGACATTCAAATAGCAAGAGAGATAAAGCAAAAGATATAAACTACTATTTGGAATTTTTTAAATTAATAGTATATTTATTTAGCAATACATATTAATATTATTAAATGCATACAATTTACCCAGCAATACATTTACAGCTATGTAATTATAAAATAATTATGCTGTGGCCAAAATTTGTGTTATACAACATTCACCAATGCACTATACAGAAAACTGAAAAGATAAGAAACCTAAAACATACATTAATATGGAATGAGTATACCTAGGAATGATTAAATAAAATAGAAAAAAAAATATTGAAAACAAAACTTAAAGATTGTGGAGACACTGAAGGAAGGAAACATGGATTTTATTTTTGGGTTAAAAAACTGATTATAGATTTGAATATGCACAAATGGACATAATACACATAACGAGTGACAGAATGTATAGAAGCAAAATTCTGTTAGTTATTTAAACATAATTATGAAAACTAAGCACATGTATTAGTAATACAATAAAATGATAATTATTCAATGAAAAAGATACAACTCTTTGATATATATATTATCAAAACCCAGTAATTATATAAGATATAAGCAGTTATACTATCTATACTTTCATAACAATTACTGAGCTTTAAAAATAGTGAAAGCGTTACTGACTCAATTGTGTCCAATTCTTTGGGATTCCCATGCACTATAGCCTACCAGGCTCCTCTACGTGGAATCCTCCAGGCAAGAATACTGGAGTGGGTAGCCATTCCCTTCTCTGGAGGATCTTCCTGACCCAGAGATCAAACCCTTGTCCCCTGCATTGCAGGGAGATTTGTTAGCATCTGAGAATTTATTACCTCCAAATTGGGCTTCCCAGAGGACACTAGTGCTAAAGAATCCACCAGCCAATACAAGAGATGTGGGGTCAGTCCTTGAGTCTGCAAGATTCCCTGGAGGAGGAAATGGCACCCTACTCCAGTATTCTTGCCTGGATATACTCACGGACAAAGGAGGCTGCTGGGCTTCAGTCCATGGGGCTGCAAAGAGCAGCAAAGAGCAGAGCACCTCCAAATTGTTACTATTACTGTGAATGTCAGACATGTAACCTTTCAGTGACTTATTAAATACTTACCACATTGTCTGTTATATAATCTGGATACCGGGGGGAAGAAAAGTATTTCTACCCTAAAGAAATCCACTGTAGAGACATGTATTTTTAAACAGATAAATTACACAATACTACAAGACAAAGACTCAACAAAGAAACATGGTCTAAGGGTTTTGAATTCTGGAAATGTATTATGATGTCCTATGTATCTCTCCTTGTGAGGCAAAAGAGTATGGAAATAGATAATCTGAAAATGATGCTTTAGCACATATACTAAAATTAGAATCATATAGAGAAGATTAGTCTGGGTCCCTGGGAAGGACTTATGGAAAATTCCATACTAAAAAAATTAATAATAATCTGAGAGTGATTAAGGCTGAATTTGTGATAATAAAAGAACCTGGGATTTTAGTAAATATGTTTATGTAGATGAGATACCCAACCAGATTCTGAAGTTCTTTGAAAAGTTCCATGCACTCCTTTGAGAGAGCCTGAAAAGGCAAAGCCAGGTGTAAGGACCCAGCACAACTGAGCTACAGAGTACAAATGTGTTTGTTGTTTAACGGCTGAATCATGTCTGATTCTTTTGTGACCCTATCAACTGTAGCCTGCCAGACTCCTCTGTCCATGGGATTTCCCAGGTAAGAATAGTGTACTGGGTTGCCATTTCCTTCTCCACGGGATTTTCCTGACCTGGTTTTGAACCTGTATCTCCTGCATTGGCAGGCAGATTCTTTACCCTTGAGCCATCAGGGAAACCTGGGGTACAAATTAGAATTCAAGAAATCCCTCTGCAACAGGGAAGGAACACACACAGGTTCTGGGTGTAACAGACTGAGAATACAAGGCCCACTCATCATAGCCAAGGCTCGTGTTGAGATTTGTTTCACTATGAAGAGTGAAGTTGCCAATTCAGATGTTATAAACACAAGGCAAGGGGCATAAACATCTCTGAGAAAGGTGATTACTGCACATGCTTCTGTATTCCACATTTCAAAAATTTTCAAAGCATATCAGAATCAATGACCAATGCAATCAAAGCTAATATATAGTTTCATTTTTCCAACAGATTGACAGTATATAAGAATCATTCATCAAAGAAACTCCTCTAAAGGAAACACATATAGGAGTGATTTTTTTTTTTTTTGGAAATAAAGTAAAATTTGGTTTTTCATTTTCTACAATTAAAAGCCTGGCAGTTGATTTGAGCTATTTTCTTTTGGTGACTATTTGGAAGTGGAGGTAATATTTTGTTTTTGTGGACTCTCATTTTTAGATAACAGTCATGTTAATACAGTATTGTAAAACTAAGATCCATACATCTAACTGTCTCCAAATACTTTTATAGCAATAGTCCTTCAAAATGTCCCCCAAACTCACCTATAAGGAATTATCAAATTAAAATATAACAATGTGAATATAAATGTTAATCTGTTCTTTAAATTTTTTTTAATTGAAGGATAATTGCTTTACAGAATATTGTTTTCTGTCAAACCTCAACATGAATCAGCCATAGGTATACATACATCCCCTCCCTTTTGAGCCTCCCTCCCATCGCCCTTCCCATCCCACCTCTCTAGGTTGATACAGAGCCCCTATTTGAGTTTCCTGAGCCATTCAGCAAATTCCCCTTGGCTATCTATTCTACATATGGTAATATAAGTTTCCATGTTACTCTTTCCATACATCTCACCCTCTCGGTCTTCCATAGGATGTCTAAGACTTTCTTTAGGTTAGCCTTTTAAGTAAAATTTTTCTGAGTTTCAGAATTATTTTCAAGGTTTATAATATATATATCACAGCCTCAAATATATATTGATTAGTGTAACATTAATAATATAAAGATTCACATATTGTAATTGTATCAGCTTACAGATCACCCTCAAGTGCTTTGACTTCACAGAGCTTTCCTTGGCATTTAATTTAAAGTTACAACACTGGTCTTCCAAATCCTAATTTGTATGATTGGTAAATTGTACTGTGATTTTACTGATCTTTATCTTATTTTTTGCTCACTGGCTGATTAGGTACCATGCTGTCAATAAAGCACTAACATCTTCTCTACTTCTCTTTCTATGGTGTATCTTTTGCAAGAGCATTGCTGATCATTCATAAATAGTTCTTAGCTTGGCTAAAACCTTTGACTCACCACAACCTTTAAAACTTTCAGGGGGCTATTTGTCTTTGCATCTCCTAATCTTGTGATATTATATATACTAGTAAGCCCAAGGGCTACTTCTCATCCCCAAGGTTGCTACACATACTCTCTATTTTCTTGCCAAAGCTGGTTTTTCCTTTTTTGAAAACAACCATTACTTTCTATATTCTTTGAGGACCCCTTTTTTCAAGAGCAGCTCAATTTTTATTGCTGATGCTAAAGAA
Organism: Bos indicus; assembly: GCF_029378745.1. Lineage (NCBI taxonomy): Eukaryota > Metazoa > Chordata > Mammalia > Artiodactyla > Bovidae > Bos > Bos indicus. The sequence goes on from NC_091771.1 coordinate 8,688,171, forward strand.
AACCTATTACTAAGCTACTATTAAGTCTTGCTAATATAAGATCACTATGAAGAAGTAGCCAGAGGATGGCACTTTTATTTTTAAATAAGCTTAAAAATATTATGGACTACTGAGAATCTCAGCCTTTAGTTTCTACTTGCTAATTTCTATTTCTTTTAAGAAAATGTACATTTAAGAAAATTTAGCTTAGAAATATTACTCTTGCTTTATGTAAATATTACTCTTGCTTTATGTTATTTAAATTTAACAGTGTTTGCATTTTTTAAACCCTCATCTTGAACTAAGATTTTATTTATCTCCTCTTCACATCCATCACTTTTGTCCATGCATGTCAATTGTGTGATCTCCTCAAAATGAACAAATAAATCATTTCAGAACAGTGAAGATCTTCTAGACTCAAGTGGATAACTTAGATTTATGCTCACATCCACACCCATTGCCACAAGAATGTATACTTATGTGTATGTACACACAAGTATATGAATTCATGTATAATTATATATTTATCTTTATTGATTTCCACATAGGTTTATGAATATATGTGAATATAAAATATAATTGATACATCCATATATTCAGAAGTGTGTATCCTGTATGTATGTGCCATTTCCCATTCCACGTGATCATATACCACCACACCGCATTACTTCTTTTTCACTAATGTTCTGTAGTGAGAACTTGGTATATTTTTTCAGCTTTGTTGAAATATAATTGACTAAATATTACATACATTTACAAGTGTACAATGTGATGTTTGATATACATATCCATTGTTAAATGACTAACAAAATAAAACTAATTTAACATATCCATCAACTCATGTAACTATCTGTGTGTGTGTGTGTGTGTGTGTCATGAAAACACTTAAGGTCTACTATCTTAGTAGCTTTCACATATACACTATGTATTGTTAACTGTAGTCACCATGCTATGTATTAGATCTCCAGAGCTTATTCATCTTGAATAGCTGAAATGATATCTTTAAATGACATCTTTCAAAATGAGACCATTGAAGTAATTATTTTCATGTCTTTGTGTCCATACACTTTAACTTCTTCTATTTATGCAGATAAACTGCCCCTGCTCTTAGCTAAGTGCAGCTTCTCCACTTAACATAAAATAAAATTAAATTAAATTTAAAAAATTAAAAAAAAAAAACATAAGACCAATCTTTTCTGACCTATTCAAGGATAATGTTCCCTCAAGTTTACCCTTTCTCAGCCTCAGGAAATTGTCTCATTCTCCTAAATCATTTGTATAAATTTGAAAATATTCCATATTTCAAAAAGCTAAAACAACAAAACAAACAAAAAATAAACTTCTTAATCACACTTTCTTCTCAGTTAATGTCCCATTTCTCTAATTTTCTTCACAGAGGCTTTCTGTTCTTTTCATTCTGTCTTGAAGCCCTACTCCAGTAAGGTGTTTACTCCCACTGCTCCAGTGAAACTCTTGACTAGGGCAATTGGACTGCAAAATTACTAAATCTAATGGTGATTTCTCAGTCACTTCCCCACCTTATTATTTTTTCTTAGTATTTTGACAATCCAACATTCATCTCCCTGGCGAGAATGTAAGATTTGTGAGGGCACAGATTTTTGTTTTCTGTTTTTGTTCATTTTGTGTGTTTAACATATATATATGTATCCAGGACCCAGAAGATTACTTGGAATCTTTTAGAGACTTAATAAATATTTTTGAATAAACTTTAACAAACCAGCATTTATTCCATCACTTTGACTCACAATTTTAAGATTTCAATCAATTTCTTTTCCCAAATAGATCTATTAATTCTCTGGTTATAATATCCAGAAATACTATGAGATTACTTCTTACAATTCTGGTATTGGTCAGTATATTTCTGATTAAATTTGAGACTTATTTTTATTTTTTCTCATTTTGCCCATGTTTCATAGGTCCATCATTATTATCTTTTTAAAAGGAAGATGACTGTTATTATAATTTCCTCCCAATATCTCTGTTTATGAACCACTCAAAAATTAAACAAAACATTTCTATTTGTAAATCAAGGCTAATACAGCTTGGACGGCAAAGAGATCAAACCAGTCAGTCCTAAAGGAAATCAACCCTGAATATTCATTGGAAGGACTGATGCCAAAACTGAAGCTTCAATATTTTGGCCACCTGATGTGAAGAGCTGACCTACTGGAAAGACCCTGATGCTGGGAAAGATTGAAGGCGAGAGAACAAGGGGACAATAGAGGATGAGATGGTTGGATGGCATCACCGACTCATTGAACATGAGTTTGAACAAACCCTGGGAGATGGTGAAGGACAGGGAAGCCTGGCATGCTGCAGTCCATAGGGACCCAAAGAGTTGGATACAACTGTGTAGACTGAACAACAAATTTGATCCTAATTTTAAATTTTGAGCTTCATCTCTAATTAGCTCTGTTTTTAACCCACACATTATTATTAAAGAATCTACCATCTGTTTCTTAGATGTACCATTTATTTGAATATTGTCCCTAGTCTTCTCTAAAACAAAATTTAATTGATTTCATTACATTTACCTCTGCTTCCTCGGTGGGTCAGACAGTAAAGAATCTGCCTGCAATGCAAAAGACCCAGAATCAGTTTCTGGGTGGGGAAGATCCCCCGGAGAATGGAATGGCGACCCAAATCAGTATTCTTGCCTGGAGAATCCCCATGGACAGAGAAGGCTGTCCATGTGTGTGTGTATACACACACACACACACACACACATATATACACACACTAATATATATGCATATAAATCTATATATACATTTTATATATATTTATCAAACAGAAGATTGAGTGAATGTGCCATCTATTTTGTTGGTCAACAGAAATCTTATTAATTACTTTAATAAATTTATCCTATCTAATTTTGTGAAATTTAGATATAAAATAAACCTACTTTATAAAATGAATTTGAATAACATTTATTTTAGCACATGTTTTAATCACAATAAAGAAAAATGAAGTCACAGACATGTTAAATTCTTGTATCACTAACACCCATGAAAACTGAGTATTATTCAAATATAACATTCTAGTTTTCTGAAACAAAAATAGACAAGATATATTCACCTGTCACTAATGTTCCAGTTACTGAAGTGTAAAATTTTAATGAAAAGTCTTCTTAGAAAATTTATATAAAAATTATACTGAAAAGAAAATGTGTGAAACATATCTAATGTGTTAAGTAGTTAAAGCCCGTCTACTGTCAATAGCATGTTTTTTATAAAGCTTCAAAATACATTATGTACAATTGAAAAAGTTTCAATTCCTTATATTTGAAGAATTTTTTTGAAATTATTTATCATCCTTATAACATAAAATTACTTTATAAACTCCATTAAATTTAAACATTTACTTATGATATCTCTAAACTTTAGCAGAAATAATGCCATTCTTTTCATAAAACTTTTCATAAAACTTTTCACTCAATTAAATTATTTATCTCCATTGGTTATGCCACCAACAGTTTGTAGCTACATTTTTTTTTTAATCTTCCATCCTTTCTTTCTTCCTTCCTACCTACTCGCATCAGGGATCTGGGAAAGAATTCAGTTCAGTCACTCAGTCACGTCCAACTCTGTGACCTCATGGACTGCAGTACGCCATGCTTCCCAGTTTACCCAAGCTTCTCTGGTGACTCGGACGGTAAAGCATCTGCTTGCAATGTGGGAGACCCAGGTTCAACTCCTGGGTCGGGAAGATCCCCTGGAGAAGGAAATGGCAATCCACTCCAGCACTCTTGCCTGGAAAATCCCATGCACAGAGGAGCCTGATAGACTGCAGTCCATGGGGTTGCAAAGAGTCGGACACGACTGAGCGACTTCACTTTCTTTCACTTTCATGTCTATTGAGTTGGTGATGCCATCCAACCATCTCATCCTCTGTCACCCCCTTCTCCTCCCATTTTCGATCTTTCCCAGCATCAGGGTCTTTTCAAATAAGTCAGTTCTTCGCATTAGGTGGAAACAGTATTGGAGTTTCAGCTTCAGCGTCAGTCCTTCCTATGAATATTCAGAATTGATTTCCTTTAGGATGGACTGGTTGGATCTCCTTGCTGCCCAAGGGACTCTCAAGAGTCTTCTCCAACACCACAGTTCAAAAGCATCAATTATTAAGCAGTCAGCATTCTTTGTAGTCCAACTTTCACATTCATACATGACTACTGCAGAAACCATAGATTTGACTAGACAGACCTTTGTTGGCAAAGCAATGTCTCTGCTTTTTAATATGCTGCTTAGGTTGGTCATAACATTTGTTCAAAGGAGCAAGCATCTTTTAATTTCATGGCTGAAGTCACCATCTGCAGTGAATTTGGAGCCCAAAAAGATAGTCTGTCACTGTTTCCATTGTTTCCCCATCTATTTGCCATGAAGTGATGGCACCAGATGCCATGATCTTAGTTTTCTGAATGTTGAGCTTTAAGCCAACTTTTTCACTCTCCTCTTTCACTTTCATCAAGAGGCTCTTTCATTCCTTTTTTCTTTCTGTCATAAGTGTGTCTTCTGCATATCTGAGGTTATTAATATTCTTGCTGGCAATCTTCATTCTAGCTTGTGTTTCATCCAGCCTGGCATTTCTCATGATGTACTCTACATATAAGTTAAATAAATAGGGTGACAAAATACAGCCTTAACATACTCCTTTCCCGATTTGGAACCAGTCTGTTGTTCCACGGGAATGCAATATTTTACAAAATTGATGTGGCTCTATCCCTTATCAATGTTTCAGTTTAGTAGAGAATACATACATGTTGTTTCAAAATCATCTAGGGAGATTCCAAAGTGTAACTTGAAACTGGTTTTCCCAAAAGGTGGGCAGGAAAAGACTGAGGAAAGAGGGAGACTATACCAGATTGGTATGTGACAGGTTTCATAAGCATGCCAGTCTTGGGCAGCAGCAAGATGTGTAGATTTCTATACCCACCTACCAGATCTTTGAATAGAAATGGTCACATATTCAGCCCTGAGGATCTCAACATATTACTGTAAAGACTATATCCTTGGAGCAGCTCCCACTGTGGGAATGGTATGCAGAAATTATGTTCCATGGAGAGGGGAGAGGGTTAGGCAACCCTGATTACCTGGGGCCAGCTTGTGGGTCAACCACTGTTCATGTCCTCTTTATTATCTTCTCCAACCATATGTTAATCATTGTCACAGAAATGAAATTATGCGTGTATGCGTGCTAAGTCGCTTCAGTTGTGCCCAACTCTTTGTGACCTCATGGAATGTAGTTCACCAGGCTCTTCTGTCCATAGAATTCTCCAAGCAAGAATACTCGAGTCGATTGCCATGTCCTCTTCCAGAGGATCTTCCGAACCCAGGGATCAAACCTACATCTCTTGGGCTTCCTGCATTGACAAGCAGGTTCTTTACCACTCATACCACCTGGAAAATTTTGAAATTATAACTATGTTAAATATTATGATTAGGAAACTTCAGGTATCAATCAGAGTATATAACAAGAATTTTCCCTCAACAGAAGACTTAAGAATATGTTCCTGGGAAATTGAAGGTAGAGGTGAGAGTTAAAAACTAAGAGTTAACTGAATAAAGGCAGAAATAAAATGTGAGAAAGCTGTATAACAAGAAATCATGTGATGCTTCATGCAGTTGAAAAAATTCAGGATGACGGGTCAAAAGAGAATAGAGAGGGTGATATAGAATTAAAGTAGGAGAGAAAGATAGAACATCTAATGTATATTTAGTATATATAATCCTCAAATAAAGAAAAATTAATGGCTTTAATCAAGAGAGTGAATGGTAAGCATACTGTTACAGCCCATCGAATGACTTTGTGTAAATTAATAAAGGAGTTCTTTCTTCACAACAGTTGACTGTCATCTGTTAGGAGATTGCCAAATTGTATGCCAGATTGCCAAGTTATGTGCAAAATATCTTATAAACTAACAAGACTATGGAGTGAATTATTATACCTAAAGTTGTTTAAAAGACAACCTGCACTTCTCTAATCATAAGCTGAGAATAACTGGAGAAAACCTTGTAAAAACATCATTATATATAAGTGTGAAGCCAGGTGAAACTTGGGCAGAAACAGAAAGAGTGCATAAACAATTCAAGAGCAAAATTAACTGAAATCTGGATTTGATATTAAGGGTATATTATCATATCTGAAACGGATTGCCAGTCCAGGTTTGATCCATGATACAGGATGCTTGGGGCTGGTGCACTGGGATGACCCCGAGGAACGGTATGGGGAGGCAGGTGGGAGGGGCGTTCAGGATGGGGAACACATGTATACCTGTGGTGGATTCATGTCCATGTATGGCAAAACCAATACAATATTTTAAAGTAATTAGCCTCCAATTAAAATAAATAAATTTATATTAAAGAAGATAAAATTAATACAATAATGTCATACATCAGATATGAGGGAGAAAAGGAAAGTTATTGTCAAGATGACATATTGGGTTCTGGCTTATACGAAAGCAAGTACATTCACTGTGGCAAGAATCCACAGAAGAGTATTTGTTCTGAGTAAGAAAGAGGGAAGATTATTTTAGTTTTTGACTTGTTTGGAGATACGTTGAAGCATTCTTGTGGTGACAACAAGAGAACAGAATGGGAAGTAATCTTCGGTGAAGATAAAATTGCAGTCTTTGAATTGTATGTGGAAACTGTAGCTGTATGCTTGGAAGAGACTGCCTTGAGAAAGAGTCAGCGTTGAGGAAGAGTTAAGGGTGCAGCACCTGGAAGCGGTGGAGATGAAAAGTGAAAGGGGAAGTGTGACCAGATTCAAGGGGAAATATGAGTTTAAAGGAGGAAAGAGTGACCAATTGTATTAAATTCTACTAAGACAGCACACAAACTGGAAAATTAGGAAGGATTTCTTTGGTTGACTTTTTCAAGTCTGTTTAATTAAAGTGAAAAAATTGAGTTGACCTAGTTTGAAGCAGCCTATGGATTGTGTATGTAAGAAATGGAAGCAGCTATTAAATACTATTCTTGAGAAATATTGTGGAAAAGATACAAATAGAAATCAAGAAGACATAAGAAAAATATAACAAAAGTTTGTGCTTTTTCTATTAGCTTATTTTTGCTGTTGTTCCCATTTAATGTGAGATACTCCAGCATATTTACAAAAATAATTTTCAAAACTGTTTTTAAACTTATCGAGTCTTACATTAAATATTTCATATATTGGATTATACTCTACTTATTTCAGGAGAGCAGGCATATTAAGGGTCTCAAAATCAGAGGGAAATATTAAACAAGTAGCATTGAATCTTGACTCAGAAAAAAAAATTGTTAGAATGTTAGGAACACAAGGCGGGAAGGACCAAAGTGGCAAAGTTTTCTGTAGGATATTTGGAGAATTATGAGATAACTGCTCAGGTAGTAGTTTCTTTTTCTGTAGTCATGAGATATAAGATTGGGAAAATAAAGTAAACCTTACTAGTTCAAAGTTTTAAATGCCAAGCAAAAGAATGAGCCTAGACATGAAAGATGAGGATGATGAAAAGATTCCCGTAGTTCACGCAACTATCAGAATCATCATAATGAAATCTCACTATTTTGGTCTAATTTTCAGTGATGCAAACGTGCTCAGAAGCTGTCAGATCTCCAATCAATCAGATCTCTGTAAATCAGCTGGATCAGAGAGGGAGCTTCAGGAGATCAGAGGGAAAGGCAACAACCAGTCTGTGAAAGGCAGACAGAGTAACACCTACGTGCATTGTTCATGCTGCAGCCCTGCACACTTCAGCCTGAGGTTTCTCTCTCCTGGTGTGGAGAGGGGCTGGGTGCTGGAAAGGGGAGGTTTGGATAGCAGACCCAGGAAGGCAGCAGCTGTTGGCTGTGAAGAGACAGCCTGGAGAACTATGGAGATTCACGACAGGAAAAGTTTGTGAAAGAAGTCTGGGCCACTATAAAAGCAAGGCACCATTGCTGAGTGGTGCATGAGGCACAGTATCACCAATACAGCTCCCTTCCCCACCCACCAGCCCCTGCCTCTGGAGGCACTGGCTGGAGCAGGGTCAACCAGCCCCAAAACCAGCCTCTTTCACTCAGCCTGAGTGCTTTCCACACCAAAGTTTCCTCTGGCCATGACAGCCTTGGTGGCCATGCTTGTTGATAGCTCTGTCAGCCCGTGTGGTCCAGGGCAACATGAGGAGCAGGTGCTGGTCAGAGCAGTAAACACAGAGGTGTGGCTGAAACCACAGATGTGCCCCAGGAAGTGGGCAAGTAAAGAAGAAGAGCCGAAATCTTGTGCGTGAAGTTACACCTCCCCTGACAACTTCCTAAATTCAGTGCTGCATAACATCTCAACAGAAAACAAGTGCTCCTTCAGCTGAGATGGGTCCGGCTGTAGCAGACTTGGGTTTGTGGGCACATCCACAAGAGGGCTGGGCCAGGCCAGAATCTGAGTTGCCTCCACAGCTCCCACAGTGGGTCCAGGTGCACAGGGACTGCAGTCCTGGGACCTGACCTCAGTGTGTGTGTGTCAGTGACCTGGTGAAACAAACGCCTGGGAAATTACAGGGCCATTCGCCTGGATACCCACCGTTAAGGTGGGATCAAAAGTAGTGCCAGCAGAAGTGTAGTTTATGAGTCTGTACAATGGGCAAAAGGGGATACAACAGAGCACGCTCACAGGTGAACAGTCCCAAAGGAGAAATACTCAAGGGTTTGTCTCCCAGTGGGAGTTTCTCTGATCCAGCCTACTTCACACCGCAGAACAGAAGCACAGATAAGAAGCATGTCTAGGGCCCTCCACTTCAACAACTAGGGGGCATACCATGGCCCTGACAGGGCAGTAGCAACTGCAGAGCAAGGGGAGACCCTGCTCAATGTCCACCTCACCCACCAGGAGGCAGACACCAGAAGCAAGAAGAAACACAATCCTGCAGTCTGCAGAAAGGAGACCACAAACACAGTAAGTTAGAAAAAATGAGACAACAAAGAAATCTGATGCAAAGGAGCAAGATAAAAAAATCTACAAGAACAGCTAAGTGGAGAGGATAGAGGCAATCTGCCTGAAAAAGAATTTAGAGTAATGCTAATAAAGATAATACAAGATCTCAGCAAAATAGTAGAGGCCCATATCAAGACTGTGCAAGAATGGTTAACAGAGAGCAAGGAGAACTAAAGGACATACAAATAGAATTGAACAATATAATAACTGAAATAAAAAAACACACTAAAAAGAATCAATAGCAGAAAAACTGAGGCAGAAGAATGGATAAGTGACCTGAAACAGAATAGTGGAAGTCTCTGCTGTGGAACAGAATAAAAATATAAATAAATAAAGTAATAAGACAGCCTCAGAAGACTTCTGGGAAAACAAGAAACTCACCAACATTTGAATTATAGGAGTCCCAGAAGAAGAAACAAAAGAGAAAGGACACAAGAAAATACTTGAAGAGATGGTAGTTGAAAACTTCCCTAATGTTTGAAACGAAATAGTCGCCCAGTTCCAGGAAGTGCAGAAAGACTCATACAGGATATAAGCAAGGAGAGAAATATCAAGACATATATTAATCAACCTAACAAAAATTAAGTACAAGGAAAAATATCAAAAGCAACAAGGAAAAATCAATAAATAACATAAAAGGGAATCCCCATAAGCTTATCTTTTGATTTTTCAGCAGAGACTCCTCAGGCCAGAAAGGAGTGGCAGGATGTATTTAAAGTGATGAAAGGAAAACACCTACAACCACGAACATTGTATCCAGCAATGCTCTCATTCAGATATGACAGAGAAATCAAAAGCTTTACAGACAAGGTAAAGTTAACAGAATTCAGAACCACCAAACAAGCTTTATAACAAATCTTAAAGGAAATTTTCTAGACCGAAAACAGAAGAAAAGAGAAGAATAAGAAAATATAAAAGACCTACAAACCAAAACCACTTCAACAATGGCAATAGATACATGTATATTGATAATCACTTCAAATGTAAAGGAATTAAATGCTCTAACCAATTGACTTAGACTGGCAGGAAATATACAAAAATAAAACCCATATATATACTGTCTAAAAGAAACCCACTTCAGACCTAGAGACACATACAGGCTGAAAGTGAGAGGATGAAAAAGACATACATTCCAAGCAAATAGAAATAAAAGAAAGCTGGAGAAGCAATTCCCATATCAGATGAAATATACTTTGAAATAAAAATTGTAAAAAGAGACCAGGAAGGTCAGGTCATAATGATCAAGAGATCAATACAAAAGGAAATATATCAATTGTAAATATATATACACCTAGCATTTAGAGAACAGTTAACACCTACCCTTCTAAAAGTGAAAGTGAAGTCTCTCAGTCATGTCCGACTCTTTGCGACCCCATGTACCAGGCTCCTCTGTCCATGGGATTTTCCAGGCAGTAGTACTGGAGTGGATTGCCATTTCCTTCTCCAGGGGATCTTCCTAACCCAGGGATTGAACCCGGGTCTCCCTCATTGTAGAAAGATGCTTAACTGTCTGAGCCACCAGGGAAGTGGTGGCTTTCCTTCTAAAACTCTTCCAAAATAATTGCACATGAAGGAATTCTCTCAAGTTCATTTTATGAGGCCATCACCTCCCTGATACCAAAAGCAGCCAAAGATATCACACACAAAAAAACAAAACTGCAAACCAATATCATTGATGAACATAGATGCAAAAATCCTCAAAAAAATACTAGCAAATAGAATCTAACATCATATTAAAAAGGTGAGAAAAAAAGTGAAAGTGTTAGTCGCTGAGTCTTGTTCGACTCTTTGTGACCCCATGGACTAGCCCATCAGGCTACTCTGTCTGTGAAAGTCCCCAGGCAAAAATGATGGAGTGGGTAGTCATACCCTTCATTAGCGAATCTTCCCAATCCAGTGACTGAATCCAGGTCTCTCTCATTTGGGGCAGGTTCTTTACTATATGAGCCACCAGGGAAGCCCCAAGAATACCGGAGGGGGTCGCCATCCCATTCTCCAGAGTATCTTTCCTACCCAGGGATCATACTTGGGTCTCCTGCTTTGCAGGCAGATTCTTTACCATATCAAGTAGGTCTTATTCCAGGGGTGCAAGGATTCTTCAATATAGGTAAATCAATCAGTGTGATACATCACATTAACAAACTGAAGAATAAAACCCACGTGATCATCTCATTAGATGCAGAAAAAGTTTGACACCAGTTTATGATAAAAAAAAAAAAAAAAAAAACTCCAGAAAGTGGACTTAGAGGGATTATACCTCAAGGTAATAAAGGGCACAAATGACAAACCTACAGCTAACATCATACTCAATGGTGAAAAGCTGAAAACATTTCCTCTAAGATCAGACAGAAGACAAAGATGTCCACTCTTGCACTTTTATTCAACAGAGTTTTGGAAGTCCTAGCTACAGCTGTCAGGGTAGAAATACATGCATACATAAGAAGTAAAAAAGGAAAACTGTCACTGCCTGCAGATAATACAATACCATACATAGAAAATCCTAAAGATGCCATTAGAAAACTACTAGAGCTCATCAATTAATTCGGTAAAGTTGCAAGATACAAAAATTAATATGCAGAAATCTCATGAATTCCTATATACTAACAAGAAAAGATCAGAATAGAGATTAAGAAAACAATCCCATTTACAATCACATCAAAAGGAGCAAACTACTTTGTAATAAACCCAACTAAGGAGGCAAAATACCTATATTCACAAAACAATAAGATACTGATGAAAATTATCAAAGATGACACAAACAGGTGGAGAGAAGAATCAGTATTGTCAAAATATCTATACTACTTAAAGCAATCTTCAGATTCAATGCAATCCCTATCAAATTACCTAGAGTATTTTTCATAGAATTAGAATGAAAACATTTTACAACTTGTATGGAAACACTGCTCCTAAGTTGCTTCATGAGTGACAGAGTCATGTCCAACTCTGTGCGACCCCGTAGATGGCAGCCCACCAGGCTCCCCCGTCCCTGGGATTCTCCAGGCAAGAACACTGGAGTGGGTTGCCATTTCCTTCTCTAATGCATGAAAGTGAAAAGTGAAAGTGAAGTCTCTCAGTCGTGTCCGACTCTTCGCGACCCCATGGACTGCAGCCTACCAGGCTCCTCTGTCCATGGGATTTTCCAGGCAAGAGTACTGGAGTAGGTTGCCATTGCCTTCTCTGATGGAAACACAAGAGAGCTCAAATAACCCAAGTGATCTTGAGAGTCAAAAACAAAGCTGGAGGAAACAGGTGCCCCGACGTCAGACTACACTACAAAGTTACAGTAATCAAAACAGTATGATACTAGCACAAAACCAGAAATATATATCAATATATTAGGATGGATAGAAAGTCCAGAGATAAACTTATACATCTATGGCCACCTCATCTATGACAAAGGAAGTTAGAATATACAATGGAGAAAAGACAGTCTCTTCAATAAGTGTACAGGGGAAATTGGATAGTTACATGTCAACGAATGAAATTAGAAAACTTCCTAACATCATACACAAAAAATAAGCTCAAGATGGATAAGATCCCTAAATGTAAGGCCAGATACTATAAAACTCTTGAGGGAAAACATAGAACACACTTTGATATAAATCACAGGAAGACCTTTTTTGAGCAACCACATAGAATAAAACTAAAATAAAAAAAATAAGCAACTGAGACCTAATTAAACTTAAAAGATTTGATACCTCAAAGGAAATCATAAAGAAAATTAAAATATAGTTTCAGAATAGGAGAAGCTATTTGCAAATAAATCAACTGATAGCAACTAATCTTTAGAATATAGAAACAGCTTATGCAGGTCAATATAAAATTAAAAAACAATCAAAATATGAGTGGAAGATGTAAAGAGACATTTCTCCATACAGATGACCAAAAGCACATAAAAACATGCTTTACATCACAAATTAGAGAAATGCAAATCAAAATGACAATAAGGTATCACCTCATACTGGTAAGAATGGCCATCATCAAAAAATCCACAATTACATTGATGTGTGGCAAAAACCACCACAATATTATAAAATAATTATCCTCCAATTAAAGTCAACTAATTAATTAAAACTTAAATAGTGGAGCAGGTTCAGAGAAAGGGGAACCCTCCTACATTACTGATAGTAATATAAATTGATACCGTTGCTCTGGAGAATAGGATGGAGGTTCCTTTAAAAACTAAAAATAAAACTATTATGTGACCCAGTAACTCCTCTTCTAGGTATAGGCCCTGAGAAAACCATATTTCAAAAAGGTACAAGCACCACAATGTTCATTGCATCACTGTTTTCAATAGCCAGGGCATGGAAGCTACCTAAGTGTCCATTGACAGATGAATGGATTAAAAAACATGTGGTACATATTTACAGTGGAATATTACTAAGCCAAAAAAATGAATGGAATAATGCCATTTGCAGAACCACGGATGTATCTAGAGATTGTTCTATGGAGTGAAGTAAGTCAGAAAGAGAAAGACAAATATTTGTGATATTGGTTATATATGGAATATAGAAAAATGGTGCAGATGAACTTCTTTCCAAAGCAGAAATGGAGTCACAGATGTAGAAATCAAATTTATGGTTACCAAGGAGGGAAGAGGAGTAGGATTAATTGAGAGATTGGGATTGACATATACACACTACTCCATAAAAGAGGTAACTAATTGCAACCTATTGTACAGTATAAAGAATGCTACTCAGTGCTCTGTGGTGACCTAAATGGGAAGGAAATCTAAAAAAGAATGGAGACATACATATATACATATATATATATAAAATATGTGAATAAATAAATATATATATAATATGTGAATAAATAAATATATATAATATTTGAATAAATAAATAAATATATATATATATATATAACTAATTCACTTTGCTGTACAGTAGGAACTAATATAACATTGGAAAACAGCTATACTCCAATAAAATTATTTTTTTTTCTGAGAAAATATTAAGTAGTAAAAACATAATGGTCAAGAGCTTGAGTTTTTGGTACTAAAAAAAGTATTTTGTTTCTATACTTGTTACATTCTTCTTTACTAAATAATCTAAGGAATATGTTCTTAACTCTCAAGGACTCACTCAAAATAGTAATAGTTCAGATATGAAGACAGCTTGTTTCTCTGTTACTTATTAGAAAGAATAATCCATCATCATCTTGTAAGTGATATTATGTCATTATCTTTAATTTTTCACAAATTTGTATAAAAGAAACAACACATTTTAAAGTATTGGTAAATAGCAGTGTATATATTTTCAGTCTAGACATTTGATATTTAAATGTAATTTTCTGAATTGGATTCTCATTTCTCTCCATTTTTAGTTTGAGGAGTCTTTCTTCAATTTTTTAAAAATCATATCTTTGGAAAATTTGTCTGCAATCCAGGAGACCCAGGTTCAGTCCCTGGATGGGGAAGATCACCTAGACGAGGGAATGGCTACTCACTCCAGTACTCCTGCCTGGAGAATTCCGTGGACCGAGGAGCCTAGCAGACTACAGTCCACAGGGTCTCAAAGAGTCAGACACAACTGAGTGACTATACTTTCACTGTAGTGTATGTGTGTTTATAATCTTTCTTTTTTTGAGTATAGATTATCATTCCCACTAACAAGTAATATTAATAATCTTAATCTCATTCAATTTTTGTTATTTATTATTTTATTTTTCATAGTTAACTCATATATATTCAGACATTCTTTTGGTGTTTAGTTAAATGAGTATCCAACTTAATTAGCTTTAATTTGAATGAACTATTAATCCAAGAAGTTTTCATTAAAAAATTTCCTGGGACTTAAATTTCCTTTGTTCATTAAACACAAGTGTTGTATGGTCTATTTCTTCTTATTTTTTCCTATGTGGATTACACTTTAATTATTAACGTCATGTCTTTGTACTATATTTTTGTCTCTGGTAAGCCTCTTAATGGGCTTCCCAGGTGGCTCAGCAGTAAAGAATCTACCTACTAAAGCCAAAGATTCAGGATATACAGGTTCAATCCCAGGGAGATCCCCTGGAAAAGGGAATGGCAACTCACTCCAGTATTCTTGCCAGTATAATCCCAAGACCAGAGGAGCATGATCATGGGTTGCAAAGTGTTGGAAATGACTGAACAAGCACACAATCCTTTTGAAAACATCACTTTTTGTTTGTTTGATGTTTATTCTTCCATATTTTCCTCAGAATCACTTGTCATGTTTGGGATGAGCATATCACTGGTGAGTTTGGCTTTATTTTGCCTTAATAATAAATTAGGGAGACTCAATTATATATAAATTAAATATAAATAAATATAATGATATAAATATATTAATAGAAATTAAGTAAATAATTTTAGTTGCTCAGTCATGTAGGACTCTATGCAACCCAATGGACAGTAGCTCACCAGACTCCTCTTTCCATGGAGTTCTCTAGGTAAGAATACATCAGTGGATAGCCATTCACTTTTCCAGGGTATCTTCTTGACCCATGGATCTAATGTGGGTCTCCCACATTGCAGGCCGATTCTTTAACATCTGAGGAGAAATATCAACAACCTCACATATATATATATGATACCACTCTAATGGCAGAAAGCAAAGAGGAACTAAAGAACCTCTCAATTAGGGTGAAATAGCAGAGTGAAAAAGCTGGCTTGAAACTCAAACTTCAAAAAAATTAACATCATGTCTTCCAGTTCTATCACTTCATGACAAATAGATGGGAAAACAATGGAAACAGTGACAGACTTTATTCTCTTGGGCTCCAAAATCACTGTAGATGGTGGCTCCAGCCATGAAATTCAAAGACACTTGCTTCTTGGAATAAAAGTTATGACCAACCTAGACGTCATATTAAAAAGCAGAGACATTACTTTGCCAACAAAGGTCCTCTAGTCAAAGCTGTGTTTTTTCCAGTGGTTATGTACTGGATGTTGGACCAGAAAGAAAGCTAATTGCCAAAGAATTGGTGTTTTCAAATTGTGGTGCTGGAGGAGACTCTTGATAGTCCCTTGGACAACAAGGAAATCAAACCAGTCAGTCCTAATAAAATCAACCCTGAATATTCATTGGAAGTACTGATGTAGAAGCTGAAGCTCCAGTTCTTTGGCCGCCTAATGTGAAGAGCTGATTCACTGGAAAAGACCTAATGCTGGGAAAAGATTGAGGGTAGGAGAAGGGGGAGCAGAGGATGAGATGATTAGATAGCATTGCTCACTCAATTCACCATGAATCTGAGCAAACTTTGGGAGACAGTAAAGGACAGAGGAGCCTGGCCTGATGCAGTCCATGGGATCAGAGTTGGACACCACTTAGCGACTGAACAACAACAAAACAACAGCAATAATAATCTCATTGAGTTGTGGTATGGATTAGATGAGATTGTATGACACAGACAGCTTGGTAAAGTACCTGTCTTCTGTGATACACTCAGTAAAAGTTGGCAAACATGTAGGAAATGTCCTATACTTTATATGCATTTTCTGACTTAACTGCTTAAAGTTCTTATAAAATTTTTATTCACTTTTGTTTAAGAAATATGTGTGTCATTTATGTGTAATAATCTTCTCAGTTCTATTTTCAACAGTTATGCCTTTTTGCTGATTTCTATGTTGGAATATTTATATCTAGAGGCTACAAAATATGCAATATAATAGTTTTAATAGTGGTTTTTAGGTCCGGGTCCTGACAGGGGTAAAACACACGCTAAAACTGAGTAATTAAAAAAGAAATAATACCAAGATTATTTAACAGTATGTGAGTAGGGGTAAGAAGGTAACATGTTAGAGTAAAGGTCTAGCCCTCTTAAGAAAGAGGTGCTCATATTGCCTTTATGCTAAAGAGACAAGGGAGAAAGCTATTATCAGGACCTGAAGACAGAATTTATTGAGAAATGCATTAGAAGTGAATGGCTATCCACTGATGTATTCTTACCTAGAGAACTCCATGGAAAGAGGAGTCTGGTGAGCTACTGTCCATTGGGTTGCATAGAGTCCTACATGACTGAGCAACTAAAATTATTTACTTAATTTCTATTAATATATTTATATCATTATATTTATTTATATTTAATTTATATATAATTGAGTCTCCCTAATTTATTATTAAGGCAAAATAAAGCCAAGCTCACCAGTGATATGCTCATCCCAAACATGACAAGTGATTCTGAGGAAAATATGGAAGAATAAACATCAAACAAACAAAAAGTGATGTTTTCAAAAGGATTGTGTGCTTGTTCAGTCATTTCCAACACTTTGCAACCCATGATCATGCTCCTCTGGTCTTGGGATTATACTGGCAAGAATACTGGAGTGAGTTGCCATTCCCTTTTCCAGGGGATCTCCCTGGGATTGAACCTGTATATCCTGAATCTTTGGCTTTAGTAGGTAGATTCTTTACTGCTGAGCCACCTGGGAAGCCCATTAAGAGGCTTACCAGAGACAAAAATATAGTACAAAGACATGACGTTAATAATTAAAGTGTAATCCACATAGGAAAAAATAAGAAGAAATAGACCATACAACACTTGTGTTTAATGAACAAAGGAAATTTAAGTCCCAGGAAATTTTTTAATGAAAACTTCTTGGATTAATAGTTCATTCAAATTAAAGCTAATTAAGTTGGATACTCATTTAACTAAACACCAAAAGAATGTCTGAATATATATGAGTTAACTATGAAAAATAAAATAATAAATAACAAAAATTGAATGAGATTAAGATTATTAATATTACTTGTTAGTGGGAATGATAATCTATACTCAAAAAAAGAAAGATTATAAACACACATACACTACAGTGAAAGTATAGTCACTCAGTTGTGTCTGACTCTTTGAGACCCTGTGGACTGTAGTCTGCTAGGCTCCTCGGTCCACGGAATTCTCCAGGCAGGAGTACTGGAGTGAGTAGCCATTCCCTCATCTAGGTGATCTTCCCCATCCAGGGACTGAACCTGGGTCTCCTGGATTGCAGACAAATTTTCCGAAGATACGATTTTTAAAAAATTGAAGAAAGACTCCTCAAACTAAAAATGGAGAGAAATGAGAATCCAATTCAGAAAATTACATTTAAATATCAAATGTCTAGACTGAAAATATATACACTGCTATTTACCAATACTTTAAAATGTGTTGTTTCTTTTATACATTTGAATCAGTTCAAATGAGGTGGATGAAACTGGAGCCTATTATACAGAGTGAAGTAAGCCAGAAGGAAAAACACCAATACAGTATACTAATGCATATATATGGAATTTAGAAAGATGGTAACAATAACCCTGTGTACGAGACAGCAAAAGAGACAGTGATGTATAGAACAGTCTTATGGACTCTGTGGGAGAGGGAGAGGGTGGGAAGATTTGGGAGAATAGCATTGAAACATGTAAAATATCATGTATGAAACAAGATGCCAGTCCAGGTTCGATGCACGATACTGGGTGCTTGGGGCTAGTGCACTGGGACGACCCAGAGGGATGGTATGGGGAGGGAGGAGGGAGGAGGGTTCAGGATGGGGAACACATGTATACCTGTGGTGGATTCATTTTGATATTTGGCAAAACTAATACAATTATTTAAAGTTTAAAAATAAAATAAAATTTAAAAAAAGAATAAAAAAAAAGAAAACTATTTTCAAAAAAAAAAATGCAAATAGTGTGTAGTAGCATAGTAGAGCAAACCAAGGGATTTTACACACCAACCTAACTCTCCTCCTCTGTCTTTAATGTTTGCAGGTGTACAACTCTGGATAAATCAAAAAGGATGCCTTAGGATAGAGGAACTCTTCTTGTTATTGTTCAGTCTCTAAGTCATGTCCAACTTTTGCAACCCCATGGCCTGCAGCATTCCAGGCTTCCCTGTCTTGTTTCCAGCTTGTGATTCATCCACCTCAGCACTTCACCTGAGGTACTCTGCATATAAGTTAAATAAACAGGGTGGCAATATACAGCCTTGATATGCTCCTTTCCCAATTTTTAACCGAGTTCCATAAGGAAATCTGAATGTTATTTACCTGAATTGACCTTGCAGGGCACAGAAGACAGTGCATACGAGGGGGATTAGTGAATGATATCCAGTTGAGGGGCAACACTGCCACATCTTGACATGTCTTGGTGTGTTTCTATTTCTTCATAGTTAAAATGAGTTCTTAGTTCTAATGAGGCTAAAATTTATCTTTCACACAGCAATGTTTTACCCTATTACTAATTAGTTATTTTCAAATAAATTAAGAAGAGATGTTAGTTTTCCTTTTATTGTATTTACTCACTTATTTACATGCTTTCTGAGGTTCAGTTATAACCCAGGTTCTCAACAGGTGCCCAAATTGCATTAGAAGTTTTCATTCAGAGTTAGTTCCTGCCTTCATGAAAATTTCTACAATTCAGTGAGACAGACAAAATAAGGTAAGAAAACAAACCTATGAATAAAAGATCCCCACATTTAAAGTATTGCAAAGGAAACAGGTAATTTGCTGCAATGCAGAATGATTCTGGTGGAAGGTAGAAGGGAGTAAGTGGGGCTTGTACTTTCATACGATGTTCATTTGGGCTTCCTTGGTGGCTCAGGTGGTAAAGAATCCACCTGCAATGCAGGAGACCCAGGTTCGATCTTTGGGTCAGGGAGAACTCCTGGAGAAGGGAATGGCTACCCACTTCAGTATTCTTGCCTGGAGAATTCCGTGGACAGAAGAGCCTGGAGAGCTACAGTCCATAGAATCACAAAGAGTCAGACACAACTGAAGTGAGAGCATGCACACATGCATAGTTGATTTACAATGTAGTGTTAATTTCTGCTATAGTCCATGGGATCACAAAGAGTCGGACACGACGGAGAGACTAACAGTTTCACTTTTTCATTTCATGGAAGTCATTATGAAAGAGCACATTTAAGCTGAGACATACAATATGATTCCACAATGGCAAAAACAGCCAGGGCAAGAACTGAGGAAAAGCATTTGAGAAATACTATGCTAAAGATTTAAGGTTACAATGTGGGAAGTGAAAAACAAGTAAAGTTGGGGTCTAATGCTTCAGGTCAAGAGAAGAGGAACTGAGATTGGCCAAGTGGCTGTACAACCTATAGCTTATAATAAGATTAGACTTTATTCTATAAGCCAGGCAAAGCCATTTGTCCCTTATTTCTCTGACACTTCACTTTCAATCATTTAAGGAATCAAGTTAGGTTTACCTTCAAAATATGTCTAGTATGCATCACTTTTTATGACAGCTATCATCTTGTTTCCAGACAGCATGATCTTAATGTCTTCCTAATCATTCCTTCATCCCAACTCCTTGTTCTCACTATCCCCCACACAGTGGTCAGGGGCATCTTCCTAAGAGTAGAAGTGATTCAAACTGTACCAATATTGTTTTCAGATTAATTTGGAATACCATTGTTAACTTAGTTAATAATGTTAATGTAGAAAAAGTGTGCCCTTTATTGATATGCAAAACTTTGTATAAATCATTTCATATAATTCTCTAGATGTCATTTACATACATATATTAATTTACATATCTATATAATAAAAAAGTCTAATGAATTACATTATCCTAAGATATATCATTGGGCATTTTAGATTTCTTTTCAAAGATAGAGTGATTTATTAGTGTTCCTAAATAGTTTGTGTTGATATTTAAATCATTACAGGCATAAAATGGAGATATTGTGGATTTGATCCCAGAACACAGTAATAAAGCAAGTTCTGGGGGACAGAGGATGAGATGCTTGGATGGAATCACTGACTCAATGGACATGAGTTTGAGCAAACTACAGGAGACTGTGAAGGACAGGGGAGGCTAGAGGGCTGCAGTCCATGGGGTTGCAAACAGTCGGACACGACTGAGCAACTAAAAAACAAGAAAATAAAAGGTGTCACATAGATTTTTTTGATTTCCCAATGTTTAAAATTTATGTTTACATCGTTGGTAGCCTGTTAACTGTGCAATAACATTCTGTCTAAATAATATGCATACTTTAATTAAAAATAATTAATTGCTACAAAATGCTAGTCATCATCTGAACCTTCAGTGACGCATAGTAGTAAATCAAAGATTACTGACCATATATTACCATAACAGATGTAATAATGATGAAAATATTTGGAATATTGAAGCAATTAATAAAATGTGGCATAATCATGAAGTGAGCAAATGCTGTTGGAAAACAGTGTCAACAGACTTGCTTGGTGTAGGCTTCACATTTGCCTTCAATTTGTAAAGAACACAATATCTGTGAAGCACAATAAAGCCAAGTGCAAAATAAAAAGACATGCCTGTACATAATTCCCAGATGTACATACTTCCCGGGTGGCAGTGCTACTTGTAAAGAACCCACTGCCAATGCAAGAGACATAAGAGATGAGGGTTCAATCCCTGGGTGAGGAAGATCCCCTGGAAGAGGGCATGGTAACCCACTTTCTTGCCTGGGGAATCCCATGGGCAGAGGAGCCTGGCAGGCTACAGTCCATGGCATCGCAAAGAGTTGGGCAGACTGAGGGACTTAGAATGTGGGCACATGCCTGAACATACTTTATCTTACTGAATTCCATGGTTTTGTACTTGAGGCAAAGAACTTTATAACTGTTATATAACCACTGGGACTATAAAAGAAGCATTTTGTCTCATGGAATTTTTTAAAACATATTTTCTTAGGTATCTTCAAACACCAGGACAAGTTCTATATGTTCTGAAACTATTTCAGGGATTTTTTTTTTTTTTTAACATAGAATGTAATTTCAATGGTATAAACTGATTAAATTTGTTGCATGAATATAATTCCTTTCTGGTTTTCATAGTTACTATAGGCTTCATCTAATTGTTATATTGAAGTTTACATTTAATTTTACATTGACTACGATGTAAAAGTTTACATTGACTATGATGTTGAAAAGGTGATTATGGATGTACTCATCACGTTTTCAACTTTTCTTCTAATCCAGGCAATATCATTTTTATAGGCATAATTTTGATTCAATAATATAATAATATCAAGCATTTTTAATGAATCTAAATTATGAATAAGAAAATTAGAGAAGAATAAAGAAGAGACCTATCAGATAATCAGCCTTCTGTACAGCACCATTCATCACTGGCTATTGTTCTCTCTCTCTGTTGTCTCTTATTATAAAGCACATCTTATCATGTACAATTAAAAAATGATTTAGTGGCCAGTCAAATCGATTTATTATTCATCTTTAATAAAATATCACTCTATATTCAGAATACTCTAATATTCTGAAAATGTAGTTTGGTCTTTTTTTCCTCACTTTCACCACAGCAGTTCAGTTCAGTTCAGTTCAGTCACTCAGTCGTATCTGACTCCTTGTGACCCCATGAATCGCAGCACGCCAGGCCTCCCTGTCCATCACCAACTCCTGGAGTTTACCCAGACTCATGTCCATTGAGTCAGTGATGCCATCCATCTCGTCCTCTGTCTTCCCCTTCTCCTTCTGCACTCAATATTTCCTAGCATAAAGGTCTTTTCCAATGAGTCAGCTCTTCACATCAGGTGGCCAAAGTATTGGAGTTTCAGCTTCAACATCAGTCCTCCCAATGAATATTCAAGACTGATTTCCTTTACGATGGACTGGTTGGATCTCCTTGCAGTCCAAGGGACTCTCAAGAGTCTTCTACAACACCACAGTTCAAAAGCATCAATTCTTCCATGCTCAGCTTTCTTTATAGTCCAAATCTCACATCCATACATGACTACTGGGAAAAGCATAGCTTTGATTAGACGGACCTTTGTTGGCAAAATAATGTCTCTGCTTTTTAATATGCTGTCTAGGTTGGTCATAACTTTCTTTCCAAGGAGTAAGCGTCTTTTAATTTAATGGCTGCAGTCACCATCTGCAGTGATGGCAATTATATCAACACAACCATAGCAATTACATCAATGTAAACAAAAAGTCAATGGTTCATCATGCAGTAGATAAATTGCTAATTTTCATTAAAGTCAGCTTATAATCCTCTTGAGCAAAGCCCATTTGCTGCATACTATGGTGAGACCCAATGTGAGACAGCAGTTTTTTGGTTTTGTTTCAATTGCAGTGCATATCCCCTTAGGTAATTCTATTTGTGCTACTCACATAAATCAAGGTAATTCTATGATACAGGTTTTATATTATAGTTTCTTATGTACTTATTACCTGGAGACTGATGCATCTGAAACTTTTTTTAACTGCAGTGTAAACTGACAGATTGCCCTGAGGGGTTCTTTCATTGAGGAGAAATGACTAGAGGCTGTGTTTTATTTTTGTAACCTCAGTTCCGCATTTGTAAACTGATTAAACTGAAATGCATTTATCTTATAATGAAAAAGGAAAAGCTGAACCCTAATGGACTTGCCAGAGCAGTTTGGGACTTTTACTCATAGAGTTTCAGTTAATATATAAATAATAATTGGTGTATCAATTAAGATAGCTTAAAGACAAAATATAATAAATTTTAGTCTACTCCCCAAAGCAGGCAATAGCGTCTAGGGAGATTAATCATTATATATGTTTTGGGACTACTCATTTTTTTCTTTCAAACCTAAAACAGAATATTAATAATTTTGTTAACTAAAGACTTCCTCTGCATTTGAACTGTCATTCTAGAATGAGTTGTATAAACCATAAAAAATATTTATTTAAGGATTTTTTTATGTTTGGCACATGGTTTATACTTCCTATCTGCATAATTACTTATTACTACTCAATCGTATTTCACAAAATGTAGGCAAACAAAACAAAAATGTGTATGTAAGTTTGATCATATTTTCTCCAGGAAATATAGGGTACATATGAGTAATCAAGGAAACATCATTAAAAATCAGTATGCAATTGAGAGAATAGAAAAAGAGACAAGCTGGCAAAAATAATTTAAAGTAATTTAAATTGATTGTAGGGCAAAATCTTTATCTCTGGAACAAGAGTATAACAGAAGGCACATTGTTAACCACCAATAGAGGCTTGAGCTTTGTTCAGTTCAGTTCAGTTCAGTCACTCAGTCATGTCTGACTCTTTGCGACCCCATGAATCGCAGCACGCCAGGCCTCCCTGTCCATCACCAACTCCCAGAGTTCACTCAGATTCACGTCCATTGAGACAGTGATGCCATCCAGCCATCTCATCCTCTGTCATCCCCTTCTCCTCCTGCCCCCAATCCGTCCCAGGATCAGAGTCTTTTCCAGTGAGTCAACTCTTCACATGAGGTGGCCAAAATACTGGAGTTTCAGCTTTAGCATCATTCCTTCCAAAGAAATTCCAGGGCCCATCTCCTTCAGAATGGACTGGTTGGATCTCCTTGCAGTCCGAGGGACTCTCATGAGTCTTCTCCAACACCACAGTTCAAACACATTGATTCTTCGGCACTCAGCTTTCTTCACAGTCCAACTCTCACATCCATACATGACCACTGCAAAAACCATAGCCTTGACTAGATGGACCTTTGTTGGCAAAGGAATGTCTCTGCTTTTGAATATGCTATCTAGGTTGGTCATAACTTTTCTTCCAAGGAGTAAACGTCTTTTAATTTCATGGCTGCAGTCACCATCTGCAGTGATTTTGGAGCCCAAAAAAAGTCTGACACTGTTTCCACTGTTTCCCCATCTATTTCCAATGAAGTGATGGGACCAGATGCCATGATCTTTGTTTTCTGAATGTTGAGTTTTAAGCCAACTTTTTCACTCTCCTCTTTCACCTTCATCAAGAGGCTTTTGAGTTCCTCTTCACTTTCTGCCATAAGGGTGGTGTCATCTGCATATCTGAGGTTAATGATATTTCTCCTGGCAATTTTGATTCCAGCTTGTGCTTCCTCTAGCCCAGCGTTTCTCATGATGTACTCTGCATATAAGTTAAATAAGCAGGGTGATAATATACAGCCTTGACGTACTCCTTTTGCTATTTGGAACCAGTCTGTTGTTCCATGTCCAGTTCTAACTGTTGCTTCCTGACCTGCATACAGATTTCTCAAGAGGCAGGTCAGGTGGTCTGGTATTTCCATCTCTTTCAGAATTTTCTACAGTTTATTGTGATCCACACAGTCAAATGCTTTGGCATAGTCAATAAAGCAGAAATAGATGTTTTTCTGCAACTCTCTTGCTTTTTCGATGATCCAGCGTATGTTGGCAATTTGGTCTCTGGTTCCTCTACCTTTTCCAAAAGCAGCTTGAACATCCGGAATTTCACAGTTCATGTATTGCTAAAGCCTGGCTTGGAGAATTTTGAGCATTACTTTACTAGCGTGTGAGATGAGTGCAATTGTGCGGTAGTTTGAGCATTCTTTGGCATTACCTTTCTTTGGGATTGAAATGAAAACTGACCTTTTCCAGTCCTGTGGCCACTGCTGAGTTTTCCAAATTTGCTGGCATAGTGAGTGCAGCACTTTCACAGCATCATCTTTCAGGATTTGAAATAACTCAACTGGAATTCCATCACCTCCACTAGCTTTGTTCGTAGTGATGCTTTCTAAGGCCCACTTGACTTCACATTCTAGGATGTCTGGCTCTAGGTGAGTGATCACACCATGGTGATTATCCTGGTCGTGAAGATCTTTTTTGTATGGTTCTTCTGTGTATTCCTGCCACGTCTTCTTAATATCTTCTGCTTCTGTTAGGTCCATACCATTTCTGTCCTTTATCAAGCCCATCTTTGCATGAAATGTTCCCTTGGTATCTCTAATTTTCTTGAAGAGATCTCTAGTCTTTCCCATTCTGTTGTTTGCCTCTATTTCTTTGCATTTATCGCTGAGGAAGGCTTTCTTATCTCTTCTTGCTATTCTTTGGAACTCTGCATTCAGATGCTTATATCTTTCCTTTTCCCCTTTGCTTTTCGCTTCTCTTCTTTTCACAGCTATTTGTAAGGCCTCCTCCCCTTACAGCCATTTTGCTTTTTTGCATTTCTTTTCCATGGGGATGGTCTCGATCCCTGTCTCCTGTACAATGTCACGAACCTCAGTCCATAGTTCATCAGGCACTCTATCTATTAGATCTAGTCCCTTAAATCTATTTCTCACTTCCACTATATAATCATAAGGGATTTGATTTAGGTCATACCTGAATGGTCTAGTGGCTTTGTTTGTTACCAATGTTGATTTAAGGAGCTGGAAGCATGCCAGAAAGAATAGGGAAAAGGCATAGATATTTGAAACCCAGAGAGAAATACTGTATGAAAAGCTGCTGTAGCCTACAAAGGCACACCTTCAAAACTTTGCATTAACATGAGCTAATTTGTAATATGAAGAGTGGCATGGAAAGTCAGCCTAGGCATGGGGAAGTCTGAAAGCAAACACTTCCCCAAAGTCACTGAGTATCCAGAACTGTGAGGAACCTAACCTGTGTTTCAAGATAATCATTATGGATCCATATTTTCCATTAAGATTTTGATCATACAATTTTGAAAAGCTTTTTTTTAATGAAGTATTTGCTATTTTTGTCATATGGATTTTTAAAATCTTTTTAAAAATAATTTTTTTGTACAGTAGATTCTTACTGGTTATCTATTTTAAATACAGCAGTGTGTACATGTCAATCCCAAACTCCTAATAGAATTTATTTAGTTTAATGAGAATTTTACATTTTTTTCTCTGACTGTTGAACAATTTGGAATGTTATCAACCAGTGGCAATACAGAAGCTGAAAAAAGTGACAGTGGAAGTGAAAGTCACTGAGTTGTTTCTGACTCTTTTTTACCCCATTGACTGTGTTCTCCAAGCCAAATCTTGGCCAGATCTTTTCCAGGGGATCTTCCCAACCCAGGGATCAAAGCCAGGTCTCCTGCATTGCAGATGGGTATTTTACCAGCTGAGTTACCAGGGAAGCCCATTATGGAAGCATTGCAGGTGGATTCTTTACTGGCTGAGCCACCAGAGAAGCCCAGTATAGAAGTTATTAACATCAAATCAGAATGTTCAATTTTATACAATTACTATTTATTTCTATTTTGAAAATGTTCTGATTATTTTAATTACTATTACTGAAACACCACAATAAAATTAATATTTCAATGAATGGACATGCCTCATACTGCAAGCCTATAGGACTTATGGAATATTCAGTAAATACATACAACTCATTCTAAAGATTTTATAATTTCACAAAAATTCCACATTCTACATTGCTGGAAGCAGCTGTGTGTTATGGTCCTGGGGAAAAGCACTTATGAAACCAACAAAGCCACCTTTTTATCAACTGATACAGTGCTAATAAACATTAGAAAATATTTTGGGCCTGGTTGTCAAGTACTGAGAAATGATACTGCACCCTTGAATCCGTTCTTAATATTAGTTGACTGATAATGTTGCTGCAGGTGGCATTTATCGCCTTGAACTCTACTGCTTCACTTTATCACTCAGACTAGATCACAATGTTCCAACAGCTGCAGTCTGTTAACTCTCATCCAAATAGCTAAAATGCCCTTAAAGGAAACCTTACTTGCCTTTGAAGGTTCCCTAGCAATTTTGAAGATTTCATAAACTCTGGAAAAGCTCAATATTTGCTACTGGATCAATACTGAATTAATTGTGAAGTAAAAGAAAGACTTTTTTTTCTCCATGAGAAAACTGAGTAACAAATATTGTTACAAAACAATGTTTGTAAGACCTGTACACATATTTCAGTAAAAATCAAGAATTTTATACTCTATTGGGTTGCCCTTGCAAACTACAAAAGCATAACATGCTCATGGCAATGGATGACACAAAAGAGCACAAGATAAAATGAAGTGTGCGTGTATTCTAAGTCGTTTCAGTCGTGTCCGACCTTTTGTGACCCATGGACTGTAGCCCACCAGGCTCCTCTGTCCGTGGGATTTTCCAGGCAAGAATACTGGAGTGGGTTGCCATTCCCTTCTCCAGGGGATCTTCCCGACCCAGGGATCGAACCCATCTTTTCTCCATTCCACTCTCTCACTCCAAAAGGAAAAAAATATTAACTGTACAGTGGACATCTTTTCAAGTAAATTTTCTATGTTCATGGAAACGTATAAACACGCACAACATCTGTTTATACAAAAATGTTGTCTATTATAGACGTTACTTTGCAACTAGAATCTTTTACCAAGCAGTACGTTTATAGAGAAATTCATTTTTTAATGATTGTATACTATCAGATATATATAGATTGTGCTATGATAGCAATAGGGATTTAAAAAAAGCCTTTGACCTCTCCCTAGGGAGGCTCTTAATTAGGCTTTCATTTTCAAAAAGCATCAGGCTTGATAGGATCTTTAGTAATCTTGTCTGGTCCCTGTTCACAGCAAGATATACAGTTTATAATCCAGCCTATCAGATCTCACAATATCTAATCCAAAATTAAGCAACCTTCTCATTCAAACCACTCATCCTCACATATAACCTAAATTCAGGATTCTTTGCAACGTTAGCATATTTTCTCTGCCTTTGGTTCTCTTGTTAGAGAATCATTCTAATGAGGTAACTAGTTTCTGGTTGGTAACATATTAGCAACCAATTCCAGATCATTTGTTTTCATCTAGATGTGAGGTCTTTCTTTTATTCCCCCAATATTCAGGACACTGGTATGAAACACATTTGGGAACTTGATTTGTATAAGAATACCATCTTTAATAAGATACTGCTCATCCTTTTCTTTTGGAGAAGGAAATGGCAACCTACTCCAGTATTCTTGCCTAGAGAATCCTGTGGACAGTGAAGCCTGGGGGCTGTTGTCCACAGGGTCGCACAGAGTCGGACATGACTGAAGCGACTTAGCATGCATGCATGATTTTTTTTAGTCATTGTCATTCTCCTATTATTGGGCATTTGGGCTCCTTTCATTTATTATCACTTCAGAGAATTTTGCTGGAAGTTGTTAAATAGTAGACTTTTCTTTCCATATTTTTATTATGAAGTGAGAATGTTGAATATAGTGGGGTGCATATTTCAATTTTAGATTCTCCCAGTTCATTTTCCCAGGAGATTGCTGTGATTGGCACTTTCACTTGTCCTCACCAGCATTGGATATTATTAGTCTTCAGTATATTTGCCAATATAATCAATGAATTGTTAGTCATTGATTAGCTTTTTCATGATTAATAAAGAGGTTAAACAGCTTTTAAAATACTTAGTGGAAAATTGAAATGATAGCCTTTCTTACTCTGTATATTCTTGTCATAATCTCAACCAACTTTTTCATTTGGTTTAATGTTCCTTTACTTTTTAATTTGCTGGAGCTATTGGTACATTAAAATATCATTACACTCCTTTTTTTTTTCTGTTTCAGATCTTTTCTCCCAGCTGTTTTATGTTTGTCTTATTTTTCTATTTGGGAAATATTAATTTCTTATACTCAAATATATTACGTATGCTTCTTTCCTTGGTATCTTGGTATCTTCTGTCTTGCAAAATGACTTCCTAATTTTTTAAATTTGGATTTTAATCTTTTTAGAATTTACTTTTACATGTGGTATGAAATAATGGTTTAATTTGCTGTTAATAATGTTTTTGATGATTCAAAATTAATATTGTAATTCTAAATTTCCAAAGATATTACTTATATGCCTATATGATTCAAACATGTAATTATTCCAGTATGGATTTTATAGCATGGTACTTATTTTTTTGTTCCTCCCCTCCTTTCTGGTTTCAAGTCCTGAAAATGTTTATGATTCTAAACAAAATCCCTGTGAATGACCTGCCATTCTGAATGTTGTTCACGTCTGTTGTTATTTGGGCTGGGGAAGGGAGCAGAGCACACGCGTGTGTGTGTGTGCATGTGTTTGTGTTTGTCTAGGTGTGTATCGTGTGGTTGTAACTCCCTCTGCCTTTTCTTTCTTTGTTTTTGAACTGGCATAGATTCTGACAGCCTAAAGGGTTATACCCTGCTCAGACTTTTATCAGAAGGTTTTGTTTGCTATTTTCTTTGTGACACTGTAAATAGCTTCTGGCTACGGTAGCACAGGTGATTTTTGATGAACAGTTCAAGAAATGTCTGTGAAAGCTATGAAGCTCACAGTTAGAAATTAAGTAAATTTTAGAAATTAGTTAGGAATTTGATTACTTGGCAGGGGTTGGGGCTAGCGTCGTATTTTTTGTTTTGTTTTTTTGAAGTAATATTGGATATACAGAAATAGATTAATAAACATTTGCATGGTCATGACTCACTTCATTGTCATTAATGACTAAGGGTATAATATCAGTTTCGTTCTCTACTACAAAGACAAGGAATTAAAAAGGGGGAGAGCGTGAAGTAGCAAAATAATGAATAATCATAATGACCATCATTTAATAATTCTTATTATCCAACACATTTTATAATAATCATACACGTTGAAATTTAAAATATGTGTTTGAAAAATAAAATTATACTTTTAAAAATGATGTTGCTGCTGTTGTTTAGTTGCTAAGTCATGTCTGACTCTGCAGCCCCATAGACTGTTCCCCTGCCAGGCTCTTCTGTCCATAAGATTTCCCAGGCAGGAATATTGAAGTGGGTTGCCATTTCCTTCTCCAGGTGATCTTCCTGATCCAATGATTGAACCCATGTCACCTGCATTGACAAGCGGATTCCTTATCAATGAGCCAAAAATGATATTTCAACTTAAGTTTGAGTTTTCTTTCTTGATATAAATAATTTCCTGCTACTGCTAAGCCACTTCAGTCGTGTCTGACTCTGTGTGACCCCATAGACAGCAGCCCACCAGGCTCCCCCATCCCTGGGATTCTCCAGGCAAGAACACTGGAGTGGGTTGCCATTTCCTTCTCCAATGCATGGAAGTGAAAAGTGAAAGTGAAGTTGCTCAGTCACGTTCGACTTAGCGACCCCATGGACTGCAGCCTACCAGGCTCCTCCATCCATGGGGTTTTCCAGGCAAGAGTACTGGAGTGGGGTGCCATTGCCTTCTCCAAAATAATTTCCATTTATGTAAAATTTTGCCTGAAGGCTATTTTCCTAGGTAGTTGGTTAGTGGGGATATTACTGATAATGAGAATAATGAAATGAAGACACTCAAATACTCAACAGATTTGTCCAATTCTTTTAATTTCTCTGATGTTCACATAGAAAAAATATTTTATTTCCCTTGGAAGCATTAAGAAAAGGGATCCAAACTGTTGTAACATGGAAGTTTAAATACATGTATTCAGACTGTGATAATCACAAATGCTTGCACAAAATAGATTCTTTATTATATAAAATATTTTATTCCCTTAAACTTTAATTTTTAAAGACTATTTAAAGCAAAAAGAAATAAGGACTAAGGCTCATAAGTTAATTCATATAGAACACAACATTTAAAAGCCAACTCTCCTACAGTTATTTTTTTTGTGTGTATAATTATTTTACACTTTGTTCATGCTTATTTATCAAGGTACTTATAAATGTGATCATCACTGAAGTTCTATCATATCAGGGTTTTCAAAATATTAAAACAGTGATTAAGAAGGTGAAATGAAAGATTTAAGGAAAAGGCATATAATTATATCAAAGAATTCAGAAAAAATAAGCCTTATCAAAATTTATTTGTAATAAAAGGAACATTTTTAGTTACAAAATTTGAAAAATTTTAAACTTTTTAAGGTAATGGTCAAACATACAAATAAATCTAAGTCTGTCATCATGTTTATAGCTATTTTAGAAATATTTCCCAAAAGAACTAGAATAGAATTACATTCTCTATCATTATTTCACTTTAATTTTATAGGTTGTATGTGTGGTATGAAAGAGTAGCAGACCCTGGCTAATTTCAATAAATCTAGAAAATGAAACATAATATAAAATTAGGTGAAAAATGTCATTTCTTATGTAGGACAGGGAAGTCTTGGAGAATCTAGAAATCACTAGAAATAAAATAGTTAAAGCAACATTGTTCAGCATAAAAATAATATTCAGAAATCAGAACACTTTATAATCATAATTAAATAATATTTTTTAAAAACCTCAAAAAAGCTAAAATTAGAAGATACACATAAGTTTAGCTACTAAATGATGTCTAAGACTTTTCTAAAGACAGTTGTAAAATTATAACAAAGTATTAAAAAGATCTCAAAAACTAGATAAACATACTATGTTCATGGACAAAACTATTCAAAATGTAAATATTCTAATTATAAAAAAATCATTAATTTAAAAATTCTCATTTAGAATACTAGTGATATGTTCGTAGTATTTGATTAACTAATTTGCATGCAGAGGAACAATCTGTACAAATGTCAAGAATAGCCAAAGAAATATGGGTGAAATAAAGGTAGCAAGACTTATAAGTATATGTTAAGGATCAGAGGAGAAGTTCTCTTCAGAGAAAGAGAGGGATGCTGATATAATGAGTTCCCATGGGGTGAAAAAAGCAGCAAGTGAAAGCACTTCTTCCTCGTATCTCAGAACAAGTGAGGAGTTTTCAAGTCAACCACTTAGAGAGCTGAACACGTGTTCTTTCAGATTTGGGGATCGTAGAGCCTGGTGTCTGGTTACCGTCTGGAGAAGGGTAAAGAAGAAAAGCTGTGGTTGAAACAGTTTTCTGATAATGAGTGATGTTGAGCATCTTTTCATGTGTTTGTTAGCCATCTGTATGTCTTCTTTGGAGAAATGTCTATTTAGTTCTTTGGCCCATTTTTTGATTGGGTCATTTATTTTTCTGGAGTTGAGCTGTAGGAGTTGCTTGTATATTTTTGAGATTAGTTGTTTGTCAGTTGCTTCATTTGCTATTATTTTCTCCCATTCTGAAGGCTGTCTTTTCACCTTGCTAATAGTTTCCTTTGATGTGCAGAAGCTTTTAAGGTTAATTAGGTCCCATTTGTTTATTTTTGCTTTTATTTCCAATATTCTGGGAGGTGGGTCATAGAGGATCCTGCTGTGATGTATGTCAGAGAGTGTTTTGCCTATGTTCTCCTCTAGGAGTTTTATAGTTTCTGGTCTTACGTTGAGATCTTTAATCCATTTTGAGTTTATAAATGCAAATCAAAACCACTATGAGGTACCATTTCACACCAGTCAGAATGGCTGCGATCCAAAGGTCTACAAATAATAAATGCTGGAGAGGGTGTGGAGAAAAGGGAACCCTCTTACACTGTTGGTGGGAATGCAAACTAGTACAGCCACTATGGAGAACAGTGTGGAGATTCCTTAAAAAACTGGAAATAGAACTGCCTTATGATCCAGCAATCCCACTGCTAGGCATACACACTGAGGAAACCAGAAGGGAAAGAGACACGTGTACCCCAATGTTCATCACAGCACTGTTTATAATAGCCAGGACATGGAAGCAACCTAGGTGCCCATCAGCAGATGAATGGATAAGAAAGCTGTGGTACATATACACAATGGAGTATTACTCAGCCATTAAAAAGAATACATTTGAATCAGTTCTAATGAGGTGGATGAAACTGGAGCCTATTATACAGAGTGAAGTAAGCCAGAAACAAAAACACCAATACAGTATACTAACACATATATATGGAATTTAGACAGATGGTAACAATAACCCTGTGAACGAGACAGCAAAAGAGACAGTGATGTATAGAACAGTCTTATGGACTCTGTGGGAGAGGGAGAGGGTGGGAAGATTTGGGAGAATGGCATTGAAACATGTAAAATATCATGTATGAAACAAGATGCCAGTCCAGGTTCAATGCACGATACTGGACGTTTGGGGCTAGTGCACTGGGACGACCCAGAGGGATGGTATGGGGAAGGAGGAGGGAGGAGGGTTCAGGATGGGGAACACATTAATACCTGTGGTGGATTCATTTTGATATTTGGCAGAACTAATACAATTATGTAAAGTTTAAAAATAAAATTAAAAAAAAAAAGAAACAGTTTTCTTCGCTGACTGTGTTCAGAGCAAGTTGTGCTTATTAATGGTGGTAAAAGGATGCATGGCCTGTCACTTGAATTTACAGAGGCAGCGGGATTCCAATAAAAGAGCTCATGGGTTCTGTAGGACCCATCAGTAAAGAAAGGAGTTTAAAGCGGTCTTCCAGGCAACAGGTAGCATTTGCTAAGGGGCTTCACCCAGAAGTCACCCCAGGAGAATCTCTAAAAACACAAAAAAGCACACTAATAGACAGTAATAGCAACTATGGGCTTCCCTATGGCTCAGCTGGTAAAGAATCTGCCTGCAATGCTGGATCCCTGGGTTCGAGCCCTGCTTTGGGAAGATTCCCTGGAGAAGGGAAAGGCTACTACCCACTCGTTTTCAGACCTGGAGAATTCCATGGACTGTATAGTCCATGGGGTCACAAAGAGTTGGACAGGACTGAACGACTTTCACTTGCCTCTGAACTGTCCTGAAGGAACAGAGACCATGTTAAATATTATCCATGAAGCAGAATCTTTATTTATTAAAGACTGATTTTTAAGAAGTTTAAGCAAATGGCTCAAATAAATACAAAATGAAGATGTGTCAAAGAAAAAGTAATTGAAAAGGAAACCATTAAGATAGTACTTCCAGTTAAAATAACATTTGAGGACTTGAGGATTGTAGACAATATAATAAATGAATACTAAATAAGCCTGCTTGGTTACTTACAAAACTTATTCATTCCATATGTAACAAAGCTCAGTAATTTGTAGGGCTATCTTTTCTCGCAGAAAGAAAGTGTCTGCATCTCTCTTGGACAAAATTATCCAACTTAATATGTACTAAGTCTGGGACTTTGAAATGAATTGGATAAAGTACATTTCTCTGGATAATCCTCAGGTGGGTCTTTTAAATAGTGAACTCATATGACCTTAAAATGACACATTGCCCACCTTTTAGACTTATTTCCAAGTTTGGGGTAATTTTTCTTAAAGTATGTTCATTTTGAATTCCCTTCACTGTGGTCAGTCCTCAAGGATTAAAAACCCCCCTTTAATGACATCTCCTAACCAAATTCCACTCTCCATGACACACTTTGAAGTCTGAAGCCAATCCCCCAGATGGAGGAAAAGGAGTCTATTTAATCTAAATAATGTTCAAGGCTTTTATGACCACACTGTATTGTACATCTTGGTTACTATATGGAGACTGATAAGGTTATATTGCATTTTGAAAATTTCTTAAGGGAGTAGAACTTATATGTTACAATCAAAACAGAGCAAAACAAAACAAAAGATAAATATGTGAGGTGATAGATGTGTTAAATAACTCAATGGGGGGATTCTTTCACAACATACATGTATATGTATATCAAATCATCATAGTGTGTGTGCACGTGTGCTCAGTCATGTCCGACTCTTTGTGACCCTCATGAACTGCAGCCCACCAGCTCCTCTGTCCGTGGAATTTTCCAGGCAAGAACACTGGGGTGGGTTGCCATTTCCTAATCCAGAGGATCTTCCTGACCCACGAATCAAACCTGTGTCTCCTGCATCTCCTGCATTGTCAGGCAGATTCTTTACCACTGAAATAGTTTGGAAGCCCTCATCATAATGTTCCAGTGTACTTTAAATGTCTTACAATTTCCTTTGTCACCTACACATCAGTAAGACTGAAAAAAATAAAAGAAGACTGTTTTTAAGACTAAGAATGACACAAAGTGCTGTGGAATGAGTCATAGATTTTCTAACAGGACATATTTTGAAGTGACAGTGGGAGAAATAATAGGATTGCTTCATGAATGCACCTGAGTTCAGCATTTTATAGAATAGTTATATTTGTAGGAAGGAAAAATTATAAATGATTGCCATTTACAGGAGACTGAGCAAATAAATTGTGCTATAATCCTATAATAAAATATATTACACAATTAAAATGAATTAACTCTAAATGTGATGCAATATCCTAGACTGAATCCTGGAACAATAAAAAGCATTAATGGGAAAAAAAAGGCTAATTTCAAATAAAGCATGAATTTTAGTTAATGGTAATATTCCTAGGTAGGTTTCTTGGTTTTGATAAATATTCTGTGGTGATATAAAATGATAACATTAGGGGAATATGGATAATGGGGTAATGGGAGCTGTGATGATTAATTTCCTGGCTCATCATGACTGAACGGGGTGCCCAGGCATGTGGTCAAACATTATGACATTAACATTTGAATTGGTAGACTAAGTAAAGCAGATTGGTCTCTCTGATCTGGATGGGCCTCATTCATTCATTTGAATGCCTAAATAGAACAGAAAGGGTAACACTCCTATGAATGAGGGGGGATACCTCTGCCTGATCTCTTTTGAGCTGAGACATCTATTTTTTTTTTTTTCCATCTTCTAATCTAAACTGAAATATAAGCTCATCCTGGTTCTAGAGACAATGGACTTTTAGACTAAAATAGTGTCAGATGCTTTCTTGGGTCTCTGAGATACCCACTGAATATCACAGGACTTGTCAGTCTCCATTATAGTGTGAGATAACCTCTTATTAAAATAAGTCTCATATGTATGGTATAGATACGCATCTCTCTTCAAGAAGGGAAATGTGGTCACTGTGCTGACCAGGTGGTCCCTAGGTTCCAGCTTCACCAATACCACACATGTAGCACCCACACCGTGCTGGGCCCCAGAACCCCTCCTCCAGGCCCTGTTCTATCCCCTTTCCCAACCCATCCTTGGAGTCAGCAAGGCCTGCAATGCTCACTTGGAGCTGTATTGTGACACCGGTGGGCTGGGACCCCAGGAAAGACTCTGGTCCTGACCTTACTTGCTTCTCTAATCCCCTCAGCTTGCATTGGAAAGTCAAGAAAAAACGAAAAGAAAAGAAATGTACATATATATATGAGATGGCTGGATGGCATCACTGTCTCGATGGACATGAATCTGAGTGAACTCCGGGAGATGGTGATGGACAGGGAGGCCTGGCGTGCTGCGATTCACGGGGTCGTAAAGATCGGACATGACTGAGCAATTGAACTGAACTGAACTGATGTATGTATTGGGTTTCCCCATGGCTCAGCAGTAAAGAATTCTCCTGCAATGCAGGAGATACAGGTTTTATCCCTTGATCAGATCCTCTGGAGGAGGGCATGGCAACCCACTCCAGTTTTCTTCCTGGGAGAATGCCATGGACAGAGGAACCTAGCAGGCTAGTCCATGGAATTGCAAAGTTGGACATGACTGGGGTGACTAAGCACACACAGACACACACACACACACAAATATACATCCACATATTCAGTCAGAATAATGTTTAACATGTAAATCAGTGAACATTGACTCTTCTTCTTTTTCAGCCCCACACACAGGCCAGTGGCCAACATGTGCAGAGGAAATGACCTCTTGCTGTGTCCACCACAGTCCCTGCTCTGTGGCTGAATCTGCTGCCAACCCTCCCTTCTTTCCAGCAAAAACAGAAGCTCACAGTGGCTGTACCACACTGAAGCAGTAATGTGTTTCATATTTCATATCACGCCCACATCCCTTCCTAATATCTCCCCTCTTACAGAGAAAACGGAAACAGTCGTTAAGGGTCAGAGGTGCATGCCTCCCTATGATATGGGTTCCTACCTCACAATAAGAAAGTGAAGAGATGCTCCTATTAGGAAATATATGCACTAACACATGTGTTTGTATTGTCAGGCTGTATATTGTCACCCTGTTTATTTAACTTATATGCAGAGTACATCATGAGAAATGCTGGACTGGAAGAAACACAAGGTGGAATCAAGATTGCCGGGAGAGATATCAATAACCTCAGATATGCAGTAACCACCCTTATGGCAGAAAGTGAAGAGGAACTCAAAAGCCTCTTGATGAAAGTGAAAGTGGAGAGTGAAAAAGTTGGCTTAAAGCTCAACATTCAGAAAAGGAAGATCATGGCATCCAGTCCCATCACTTCATGGGAAATAAATGGGGAAACAGTGGAAACAGTGTCAGACTTTATTTTTTTGGGCTCCCAAATCACTGCAGATGATGACTGCAGCCATGAAATTAAAAAACGCTTACTCCTTGGAAGAAAAGTTATGACCAACCTAGATAGCATATTCAAAAGTAGAGACATTACTTTGCCAACAAAGGTTCGTCTATTCAAGGCTATGGTTTTTCCTGTGGTCATGTATGGATGTGAGAGTTGGACTGTGAAGAATGCTGAGCGCCAAAGAATTGATGCTTTTGAACTGTGGTGTTGGAGAAGACTCCTGAGAGTCCCTTGGACTGCAGGGAGATACAACCAGTCCATTCTGAAGGAAATCAGCCCAGGGATTTCTTTGGAAGGACTGATGCTAAAGCTGAAACTCCAGTACTTTGGCCACCTCATGCGAAGAGTTGACTCATTGGAAAAGACTCTGATGCTGGGAGGGATTGGGGGCAGGAGGAGAAGGGGACGACAGAGGATGAGATGACTGGATGGCATCACTGAGTCGATGGACGTGAGTCTGAGTGAACTCCGGGAGTTGGTGATGGACAGGGAGGCCTGGCGTGCTGTGATTCATGGGGTCACAAAGAGTCAGACACGACTGAGTGACTGAACTGAACTGAACACATGTGTGCTAGCCAATGTGCTCAAAATCCATGTCCTATAGATCTCACATTATCACATACTAGAATATGTCATTTTGTTTCTCCCTAATTCACTTTGATTTTCCTTTTACTAAAAAAATAAAACTCAGTCACATAAATGGCTGTACCTTTTCCCCTTCCTTACTCTGTAATCCAGGCAGATGTACTCAATATGCACATTAAAAGTGCAGCAGCCCCACATCGCTTTCTATAAAACAGTCAAATGGCTGTTTCAGATAAATTGTTCCTAAAGTGTAACAAAAACCTGTTTGCAGGTCAGAGTCCCCTGAATGTACATTAGCTTTACTTGATTAAACCAGGGAATGTTAATGAACCTATCAATTGTTTTGGTCTTTATACTTTTCTCTTACAAATAGAGAGAACAGTGAATGGCTTTGTGCTAACTACCTTATTCAGTAGAAGCCCATATTCAAGTGAGAGATGTAGAAAATTTCAAATCCAATTGCTATTAATAAGAATTCATTTTACTCTTATGTCTTTGCCTACTGTGCTAAAGGTTATCTATTGTTTTAATCCCCTTTTTATTTTCTAATTCTCTAGGATTCCCTTTCCTTTTAATCACCTTCCCACTTATTAAAAACTCAAATATATGAAACCATGGCACCTGGGGATTCTTCAGGGAGAAATACTGGAGTGGGTTGCCATGCCCTCCTCCAGGGGATTTTCCCAACCCAGGGATCAAACCCAGGCCTCCTACATTGCAGATGGATTCTTTACCATCTGAGCCATCAAGGAAGCCCATGTGAAGCCATATTACCTTTTTTTACTATTTTTTATTCTAGTCTCCTTAAAAGTCCCACGTAATAACATATTTTTATTTGATTTATGAAAATTTTATCCTAAATATTTGCAGCTAGTACTGCCAGTATCTTAACTTTGTTATGTCAGATGGTGCAGCAAATTACAAATGTTTGATTTAGTTACTGCATAGATCAATATAAATAAAGAAAACAGTCAATTTAGTCATGTCTGACTCTTCACGACCCTACGGACTACAGCCTGCCAGGCTCCTCTGTCCATGGGATTCTCCAGGCAAGAATACTGGAGTGGGTTGCCATGTCCTGCTTCAGCATGTATTATGGTAATAAGTAATCAAGTCTATGTAAAATCTCATCCCCTCCTTTGAAGATATACCTATTGAAGACCATTGCTACCATTCCCTCCCCCCAAAAAAGCTGTTTTTGTGCTTTTATTTCAACATCTGCCACCTAGTAAATTGTAATAATTTTATTAAATATTACAGTCCTGAAGCTAGTTTCACTAATAATCTATAGTACATTCTGTTTTGTATCTATTCACATAGACTAATATAAAAAGAATGACATTTTACTAATCTGCATTTCTTGTCTTTCTTCTGCTCATGACCTATTAAGAAAAAAATATAATGCGGTCTGATCTAGTTCATGGTATATGCAGCTAAGTCTCTCCAAAGAGACAATCTCTGGGAGCTCCCTGGTGGTTTCGTGGTTAGGACTCAGTATTTTCACTACCATGGCCTGGGGTCAATCCCTGATCTGGGAGCTAAGATTCTGCAAATTGCCCAGCAGGGCCAAAAAAAAAAAAAAAAAGACAATCCTTGAGGCAAAATTCAAGCTCCCTTGTATGGCCTTGGAGAGCTTTTCTCTAGAGGTCACTCCATGACTAATAGATTCTTTATTAGAATGCACTGCATCAGTTGTTTCAGATCCTACTTTTTGTTTCAAAAAATGATATCGTTCTGAGCTCCAGAATATTTCTGGCTGATAATTTTTCTTTATTTTCTAACCGTATTTCTGTGTTATTTATCCAAACTCAGAAACTGTGAAGTTTTTCCTTTCATTTCATTTTCATCTCGTTAATACAAGTAGAATGGAAGAAAACAATTTGCTCTTTGGATTGATTTTACTAAAGTGTTGAGCACTGAAGAATTGATGATTTTGAACTGTGGTGTTGGTGAAGACTCTTGAGAGTCCCTTGGATTGCAAGGAGATCCAACCAGTCCATCCTAAAGGAGATCAATCCTGAATATTCATTGGAAGGTCTGATGTTAAAGCTGAAATTCCAATATTTTGGCCACCTGATGCAAAGAACTGACTCATTTGAAAAGACCCTGATGCTGGGAAAGATTGAAGGCAGGAGAAGGGGTGACAGAGGATGAGATGGTTGGATGGCATCACCAACTCAATGGACATGAGTTTGGGTGGGCTCCGGGAGTTGGGTTGGACAGGAAGGCCTGGTGTGCTGCAGCTCATGGAGTCACAAAGAGTTGGACACAACTGAGCGACTGAACTGAACTGACCTGAACAGTAGGAAGGGGAATAATATAATGTTGCCTATTTGAAGAATGATGCCAGAGGAAGCTTGGGGTAAGGATAAAACTTCAA
Organism: Bos indicus; assembly: GCF_029378745.1. Taxonomy (NCBI): domain Eukaryota; kingdom Metazoa; phylum Chordata; class Mammalia; order Artiodactyla; family Bovidae; genus Bos; species Bos indicus. The sequence goes on from NC_091771.1 coordinate 8,728,826, forward strand.
GACAGAATGCTGCCCTACAAACTGCAAACACAGCTAATTGAAATTTTTAGGCATCTGGTAACTAAGTGAAAATTCAATATAACATTTTTGCCTTCAGTTCTTCCTATCCAATTAATAGACTAAGCAAAATGCACCATGCAATCTTGCATAAAGGAAAAAACATAAAAATCATTGACTGAGTTACCCTGTGGATTTGATAAATTATATGTCAGGATTCAATACTAGATGCATTCTCTCTCTATGTCCTTTCCTGGAAACAACCCATGGGGAAAGAAAGAAAAGCAGAAGGGAATTTCGATTCGTTCCCTCTACTTGATTCCCGTCTTTAACTTCTCCACCTCAGCCCCACCCCAAGTTCCTTTCACCTTTTGATGGTTAGGTTAGCTAGATAACTTTCCAATTTCTGAAAATATTTTTTAAAATAGCTTATTTTTGACATGTTATTTCATGTGTCACTTTCTGGCATTTTCAGGTTGTAGGAATGGTTTTGCTCATACAAAACCCAGAACTAACATTTAGATGTTTTGGCCATCAGAGAAATATCATATTCATTTTTATTTTGTATGTATGTATTTCTGGGTGTTTTTCTTTTGAAAAAAAATTTATTTATTTATTTGCTTGTGCAGGGTCTTTGTCGCTGCGTGCACTTTTCTCCAGTTATGGCAAGCAGGGGTTACTCATCGTCGTGGTAGATGGGCTCCTCACTGCGGTGGCTTCTTTTGTTGCAAAGCACCAGCTCTGGATGTGCAAGCTTCAGCAGTTGTGGCAAATGGGCTCAGAAGTTGTCACTCCCAGGCTGCAGAGCACAGGCTCAGTAGTTGGGGAGCACAGGCTTGGTTGCTCCACAATATATTGAATCTTCCCCCATCAGGGATCAAACCCATGTCTTCTGCATTGGCAGGAGAATTCTTTACCATTGAGCCAGCAGGGAGCCCTCTGGGTGCTTTTCTTGATTAGCAATGGTACAGGTCAGGTAACAAATTTGTCACAACTATGATATTAATAGAACATTGAAGGCATTGTTGTAATCTCGGTATTGGGAAACATGTAGTTCCCAGTTTCATGCTTATTCCCAGCTGCACAAGTTTTATTCCAAATTCATGGCATCATCGACTCAATGGACATGAGTTTTAGCAAACACCAGTAGATAGTGAAGGACAGGGAAGCCTGGCATGCTGCAGTCCATGGGGTCGCAAAAAGTCCGACACGACCGAGTGACTGAACAGCAACAGCATTACTCCGTCATAATCCATCAAGAATCTGGACAAATGTCTTTTTTTCAGAGCTCCTCTGCAAGAATAGATCCCACTTTAAAACCATTTTCACTACGTTTTTAAGACATAAAAATCTTGTGAAACACATTAGCTTGGAAACAAATGTTCTCTGAATTGTAATGTTAGTCAAAATCCTCTTTCAGAAAAGCAAACACATATTACTTGATAGATTGAAGTATTCTAATACTTTTAATTGTTGGTTTATGATTCTTAGTCAAACTCTTACCAATGAAAAGGCTTTTCTATTTAGCTATTGCAGAGGTTTTCTGTATCAACACAGTCTATTTTTACTATGGATTGTGGTATCCCCACCAAGGCTAAATGGACATATTTCCATCTAAGTGGAGTAAGTGAATTATTCCCAAAGGTAAAGAAAGTATCGCCTTTATTTTTATTTATTTTTGTTGTTGTTAATTTATTTACTTTTAATTTGAGGATAATTGTTTTACAATATTGTGTTGGTTTCTGCCATATATCAGCATGAATCAGCCATAGGTCTACATATGGCCTTCCCTCTTGAACCTCCCTCTCACATCCCACACCATCCCACCCCCAGGTGGTCACAGAACACCAGATTTGAGCTCCTTGTATCATATAGCAAATTTCCACTGGTTATCTAATTTTACCTGTGGTGATGTATATGCTTCAATGCTACTCTCCCAATTTGTCCCAGCTTCTCCTTCCCCCTCTGGGTCCACAAGTCAGTTCTCTATATATGCATCCCCACTGCCGCCTTGCAGACAGGTTAATCAGTACCATCTTAAAAGGTGAGAGAGAACACAAAATCAAAAAATCAACAAGTAGTGGCTCCTTTCTCTGAGATATTTCTTTAATCCAACAGTGTAATTGACAAATTCTTAGATCCAATTCTGTTACTGGTGTTTCCTGTATCTTTCTTTCATTCTTCTGAGGCTATTTCTTTACACCTAAAAATGAATCCATACCTTTCTTGAATCATGACACATACTTACTAGATTCAATGAAGTGTGTCCAATGGCATATTTTTTTTTCTCCGAACTAAATTGCTAACTCTAAAGACAAATAGATGTCCTTTCTCCATTACGTCATTAAAATTATATATGACTTTGAAGTATTTCTTGGAACACTTTCTCCCCTCCCCAGTTAAGAATGATTCATGTAGTATTACCCCGAACAGATCTATGAATGCAGCAATCCATTCATTATTCCGAGTCTGTAATTATACTCTAAAAACCCTATACAAATGAAATATTTAATAAAATATACAAATGCAATAAAATGTGAGAAAAGAACTGATGTAAGGTGTTTGAAACAGTCTTATATAGCTTTGTTCTTATGATAACCCCAGTAATTCTCACCTTCATTTCATTTTCCTACTTCTCAAAAGAATCATTAGCTTAGAGGAATTTCTTCCTGTTTGCAGTTTCACAATTTGAGATTTCATATTTTCTCAATATCTTTGTCACTTCACACTGGCAAAACTTCAAAGGAGTAAGGCTGCAGTTTCAACCCATATATGACAATATCTCATTTTTCCCTAATTGTTAGTTTACTAATTAGAATTTTTTGGTACATATATGTATCATTCATGAATTTTCCCTTTGTTCAGAATTTGAAACACACTATATCTAAATGCAGGGCATTTCTTATATTCTAACTTAAATAGCAAGATATATCACTCCACATTTAACATCAATTTAACATGTTTGGTAAAGATCTCTTCTATTACATCCTAGAGAAAAAAAAAAATGGCACAAAAGATGTTGCTTATTTGGTTCTTTGCCTCCTACCCAGATAACTTCAATTCTTTCAAAAATGCTCCTACAGATTCCGTGATTTTCTCACTTGGCATTTTTCTCTAAAAGAAGTTTCACTAAAAAATATGTGCATGTATCTCTGCAGCTCATACATCCATGAGGCCTTAGGTATTTCAGAGAAAATTGGAATGAGGGACAATTGTTTACGATCTCTAGATTGTTATTTAGAAGGGTGCTAAATCATTTCTGTGTGAGAAGTGTGGCTTCCTAGGTGGCAATGGTGGTAAAGAAACCACCTGCCAATGCGGGAGACATAAGAGACAAGGGTTTGATACCTGGGTAGGGAAGATCTCCTGAAGGAAGTTACCACAACCCACTCCAATAGTCTTGCCTGCAGAATTCCGTGGACAGAGGAGCCTGGCGGGCTATAGCCCATAGGGTCACAAAGAGTCGAATATTACTGAAGAGACTTAACATGCAAATCAATTACCTGGTGTTTGCATTATGAATGATTTATGATAGGTCTTTGTTATTAATTGATAGCAAAATGATTCTGAGGGTCTGTATCTTTGAGGTTGTTATTATTTTGAAATGATATCATAGTCAAAAGCTTAATTGAAGTGTTTGTATTATATTGAAATAATTGAAGTATTTTAATGGCTACTGCTTTAATTCCAGGTAATTTTCCTGGAAAAATTTCCTGGAAAACCCCAAAGCTACAGACTTTTTTTTATATTTTATGCTTTGAGTTTGGTTCTCAAATGTCAAATTCTTTGTTTGTCAATGATTCTCTCTTTAGCAATAAATTCTGTACTGCAGATATGATTTGAGTAGATGACCTTCGATTAAGCACTTTCTCTGTTATTCTCACTGAAGTGCCAATATCCTGAAAGCAATATAAAGGTTTTAGTAGCTACTTTTCCCTTGCATGAGATAAAACAGATAATAAAGATTGGCTTTCCCTGGGTACAGGCTGACCAATAGTAGCTTTAAAAGACACAAAATGTGCTCTTCACATGAGTTATCTACTAAATAAAATAGGAATATAAACAGAGGACTCACTTACAACTGTATCAAACACATTCTAATGCAGAAATGAACATTTTAAAAAATCAGCAATACAGCAAATTTATGAAAAACCTAACATTAACACTAATAATATTTTTAGTGGTAGTTTTACTATGGTCAATATTTATTGAACAATTTCTATGACTGTTGCAGTGGGGTAAATATTTTATATACATTGTCTTAAGTTCCACCATAATACCTCTGAGGAGGATTTTATTATTACTCTGGTTGTTTTTACATGAAAAACAGGTTATCTGACTATTTGGCTAGAAATGGTCACAGTTGTGTTTTATTCCTGGATGTGCCTGTCATGTTCAGGTTCCTAGTCACTTTCTCACTCTGCTTTAAGAATAATAAGTTCATCTCGGGACACTTTTACTGATGTTTATCTGAGTTCTTCTCTAGAATATTCTGTTTCATTCACATGTTAGTAGCCATCTTAATATTTATTAGAACTCTTTATATTATGTTATTATATGCATTAGTAGTTTTCTTGTAATTGTGTCTATATTTGACTATGCTACGTATGATCCAATGGCATTTTCATGGAATTTTTTTTTCTATAACCAGTGTTGTCAAGGTCACTTAACACATATTGAGTTTTTCTAACAAATTTTAATGCAGTGCTCTAATTTGTTGATAATAAGGAATGTTGTTTTAAAAACACTGTCAGGAAATGTTGTAACAGTTGCAACATTCACTAGAAATCCTTGCTAGACAGCTCCCTTTTATGCCTCAAAGGATCCACTCTGGCTCTTCCTCCTTCTCTTTGGCTGGCTGGTCTCCATAGTGAATTTCAGCAAGATTCTTGTACCCTAATGGCTTCCAGTTGTAGCCCATAAGTAAGCAAGCAAGGGGCTTCCCTGGTGGCTCAGTGGTAAAGAATCAGCATGCCAATGCAGGAGACACAGCTTTGATCCCCTGGTCAGGAAGATCCCTTGGAGAAGGAAATGGCAACCCACCCCAGTATTCTTGCCTGGAGAATTCCATGCACAAGAAGCCTGGTGGGTTACAGTTCATGTGGTCACAAAAGAGCTGGATATGACTTAGTGATTAAACAACAACAACCAGGTAAGAGATTGAGGGAAAGGAAAAGAGTAAGATAACTCTGAGTTTTCTATATTAGACTTTAGTTTTTAGAGCAGTTTTAGGTTCATAACAGATTTGAGCATAAAGTGCAGGGCGTTTCAGCAGATCTCATGGCATCACACAAGTTACCGACTCCCTCACCATCATCAAAGGAAACTGAAGACCTAAGTAAATGAACAAATATTTCATGTTCCTGGAATCAACACCATCACACTGTCAAGATGAAAATGACTGTGTTTTAAATTCCAGGCCCCATGGAGGCAAAACCATGCGTTCTCACATCTCTTCTGCTCCATCCCTCAGCTCCCAGCTCTGTGTTCAGCTGACTAGTGACCTGCATGTGTGATGCTCCTGAAACTGCTGTCTCTTCCCTCCGTGCATCCACAAAACTCAAGGCTCTTTCCTTCTCTTCCCAGGAGATGTTCCCCGTCTACACATTCCTCTCTCAGGAAGCCATCTCTCACTTGCACTAGATTAGCAAATGAATTCCCAAAATCAGAGCTGGAAAACAGATTGCTTTAGAAAAGTGGTATATCGAATGCTGTAGCAGCCTTAACCACAGGTGAAGTGATTTGGCAAGTGTGTAAAGGCACATAAAGTGGCTATCATTCTAAAAGGTAATATTGACAAATCCCACAAAACAAATTTACCAAGGAGTGCTGAAGGTTTAAGCAAACATGAGGCACCATAAGAATGATAGCATCAAAGCTATACAAATCAATAAAGAGTATTAGAAAAGCCACTCCTCTTCTGGGCTCTTTCAAATATTACAGTTTCATTTTTTGTGCTGAATATTTGGATTTCCTTCACATTTGGTTTCTCACTTAGCCTCCAACCATAAGTGTGACCTACACAGACATAGAATTCTGACATTTGGAACACATTTACAAAAGAAACAGAGCTAGAGAAATAATTACATTACTCAACTGTAACAAAACAGAAGTAGCATATTTGTTATATTTCTTTCATCCTAAGCTCTCTAATGCTTCTAGTTTATGCTTTTAAATATACACATGGAAAACATAAGAACCATAATTCTCATGTCCTCTATTAATGCTTATAAACAAAACACTAAAAAGACACAAGGAGTAAAAGAGAATTAATGATTATTTAAAAAAAAAAAAAAACTAGATTACAAGAAACTAACACTAATGAAGAATTTAAGGCTAGAAATCAACAGGTTACATATAATTAGCAATTGCTACATGCAATCAAGAAAGAAAATCCTAATGAGTAAACAGAATAAGATAAAGTAACACAAATAAATCAAATAGGAGACTTGCAAATTTGAGATAGTTAAGACTTTACACAGGTTTGGGGGCCAAATTGTTGAACCAAGGATCTATGTTACCTCATGTAATGAAAAGCTGTATTTAGTAGACATGCACAAAGGGCTGTATTCTGAGATCACAGACGAGGCCTTTTTAATATGTCCTGCTTTTTTTTATGCAGACACTGTCTAATATTAGTTCATAAAAAATAGTCATGTTTCTCTGATTTACAGCATCCTTTAAAAATGCTAGTTTACCATGACAGCTGGCTAGAATATTTTTGTGTACAAAAAGCTAAAAATATATTGCCCTCAACTAAGTCTCCATGTAGGCCCCAGTAAAATAATTTATATTGAAAAGATTGTTTAACTCCCTCTCCAAAACAAGTTTTCATGTCTAGAAGAAAGGGCTTTCACCAGGTCTGTGTGATTAAGCACACACTATTTCATGAATTAAATTCACCATTCTCTGTACTTGAGGGTCTTGAGTGTGCTCCATTTTTTCAAAGAAAAAAAAAAAAACAATTTTTATAAAGCCTGTCTACATCTCAGGAAAAGGGTGATTTTTTTTTTCCTTATAAAAATGTTTATGTTTTAAGTTAGCCTCAAATCAGGATCTCGATCACTTTCAAAGTTTATGTTCTACAAGATTGCAGTAAAGGCAGGAAACAATTGGGCAGGTTCCTATTGATTCTGGAATGTATTCTGGAATCGCTTCTAACTCCAATTCTTTAAAATGATACAACCTACACAAACATAACATCCACCCACCTACTTGCAATTGCAATGAGTTTAACCCCAGGAATTATGCAAGAGGAGGATTTTTTTTCAGTTTAGACTCTTTAATGACTCTAAATTATGCTTCTATATGTACTCAAGAAAAACATAATTATGCATGTTTTCTATTGATGCTTATAAACAAAACCAATAATGTTAAATCTTGAGTCTTTTGAATGTACTGCATGCCTCACTCACAGGCAACATACCCATTAACTAGTAGCTAACATTGAAAATGCAGTATTTTTAATACAAGTGTTTCTAGATATATTAGAAACTCCTCTACAGCATTCAACATTGGACAATATAGCTCTCTGGTATAAAAAAAAAATTAAAAAAGGATATTTTTGTGGGATACAATTTCTATACCAACAGTAATATATTACAAGAATTCCTTAGGAAAAGACACCCCTTCCCTTATATTGTGAGATTTTGAAGAGAAATAAATTACGTTCCACTTACTGAAAATCTTGCTGTCATAACTGGTTGGTTAATTAGCTGCTTTTGAAAGGGATAGTGACATTTCAGGAGAGCTCCACTACTCTGGAGGTTTAAAAGTATAATGGAATTTCAGAGGAAAAAATGAAGAGTAAAAGGAAAATTCTAGAAGTAAAATGTGTTTAGCTAATTTGAAAAATATCAAGTAGACAAGGAAGATAGGGTTTATTTATCCATTTCGATGAATTCAACTATCCTCCATATGCCATGTACTGTATTAGCTCCCAGACCTAGATTTCCAGACTGACCAGACTGACCAAACCATAGTTAGGATAATAGAACAAGTAAGAACATAAGTGGGGACTTCCCCGTAGCTCAGACGGTGAAGAATCTGCCTATGATTTAGGAGACCTGCATTGGGTTCAGTTCTTGGGTTAGGAAGATCCTCTGGAGAAGGGACTGGCAACCCACTCCAGTATTCTTGCCTGGAGAATCCCACGGACAGAGGAGCTTGGCAGGATATAGTCGATGAGGCCACAAAGAGTCAGACACAACTGAGCAACTAACACTTCTACTAAGAATATAAAGTCAAAGCTATGGATTTTCCAGTAGTCAAGTATGGATGTGAGAGTTGGACTATAAAGAAAGCTGAGAACTGATGTTTTTGAACTGTGGTGTCAGAGAAGACTCTTGAGAGTCCCTTGGACTGCAAGGAGATCCAACCAGTCAATCCTAAAGGAAATCAGTCCTGAATATTCATTAGAAGCACTGGTACCGAAGCTCCAATACTTTGACTACCTGATGTGAAGAACTGACTCATTGGAAAAGACCCTGATGCTGAGAAAGATTGAGGGCAGGGGGAGAAGAGGATGACAGAGGATGAGATGGCTGGATGGCATCACCGACTTGAAGCACATGAGTTTGAGCAAGCTCTGGGTGTTGGTCATGGACAGGGAAGCCTGGCTGCAGTCCATGGGCTAGCAAAAAAGTGGACACGACTGAGCGCCTGAACTGAACTGAAGAACAGAAATTGGTTAAATAATTATAAATTGTGATAAAGACTGAAAAGAGAATCAATTAGGATATCTAACATAGGTAAAATCTTAGGACTATGGGTAAAATGGAAGTGAACATATAAGCAAAGGTTCTGAATCTGTTGAAAGCATGACATTGTGGAGGGTATTAGGGCAGTTGGTAAGAAGAGCATGAGATGAAGCTGAAGAGGTAAGCAGAACTGAGATCATGCAGGGCTTCTAATATTATTTTGAAGAATTTGAATTTATTTCAAGGAATAGTTTGGAAGGTGCAAGAATTAAAGCAAAAAGACTGGTTAGAAAGATACCATAGTTCAAGGAAATAGAGTTGATGATCTAAAGCAAATTGCTATACAAATATAAATCTGCTGATGGACTGGATTTGGAGACCTGATGGAAGAATGAAATAGGTAATAAATGTGGATTTCTCATTTCAATGAATGGGAAAATGGTATTATTTACTGTGATGAGAAACATCTGTATAGGGATACAGATTTCAGAGGTAAGAAAATGCTCTTTTGGACACATGAGTTCTGAGATATAAGACAATGACATAGAATTGACAAGTAGGTAATTGAATGCATGTTTTCAAGAGATATTAGGCTAGAGATACACATCTGAAACCCAGCATATGATAACTTAAATGTCATGAGAATAATGGAGATGATATGAAGAGAGCATGTAAGGAGAAAAAGATAGAGAATGAATACTCATGTAGTAGAATCAATAAGCATATATGACACTACAAGACTCAGAAAAGGAAACTGTTTCCATTAACATCATGAAAAAGATGGTTAAATGCTATGAATTACTTCAATTTAATTTTATAGGCAGAAAGAAGTCTTTAAGTGCTTTTCAATATGAAAGTCATGAAATCCTCATTGTGGTATCATAAGACCATTCTAACAATATTGTCTGGGATGGCCTAAGTGAGGATCAGTTATCAACAAATTAAGAGGCTAAGAGCAGAGTACACAGTGGACCCAATGAATAAGAGGCAAGACAGTGTTAAATTACTTGATGCTGGTGTTAATGGGAATAGAAAGCAGAGGTGATAGTTAAATACATGTAAGACCAATGTGGGCTTCCCAGGCGGTGCAGTGGTAAATAATTCATCTGCTGATACAGGAGACTGAGGAGCCACAGGTTCAATCTCTGGGTCAGGAAGATCCCTTGGAGTAGGAAATGGCAACCCACCCCAGTATTCTTGCCTGGAAAATTCCATGGATAGAGGAGCCTGGCAGGTTACAATCCAAGGAGTCACAAAGAGTTGGAAATGACTGAGCAACTGAGCATGCATGCAAGGCTAATATCTCCAGTATATTGCAGTGAGAGGAAAAACAAATTTGGTTATTATCAAAAATTCATTAAATAAATTCTTTCCCAAAGCATCTGGAAGCAAGGAGGAGGCACTGGATATTTTTTTCATAAGTTGTTGTGGATGGGCCTAATGACCATCCTGTTGGAAATGTCCATAAAATTTTTTAAAATTTCCCGGAAGTTATTGGTACTTTTCATGAAAACAATTTTTAAAATCATGAGCATGGATACTGTCACCAATGGAGAGGAATGACACTATATCTAATGAGGGTGATGGGAGAGTGGTAGTGCAAAGAACTGGCAGAGGAACTGAACAACAGAATGCATGTTCCGAAGGAGTTAAATGGGAGAGGCTGGCCTTCTTATAGTCCAGAGGACAGGCTTCACAAGGGAAAACAGTCAACAGCAGCAAATGCTGGGAGGTTGGGAAAAAATGCAGAGTTTACAGATACCTTACTGTTTGGTCATACGATATGGGATATTCTAAAATTTTCTTTAGGGTATTTTTCTTCCATATTTTTAGCTTAATTTCTCTTTTCTTTTTTTAAACTAATTTTTATTTTGTTCATAAAAATTGAGACAAGGTGAAGGGTTGGAGGAAATAGATGAAGGGGATTAAGATGTATAAAATTTGTTTATAAAATAATTAGATCACAGGAGGTAAACTATAGTATAAAGGAATAGAGTCAATATCACTGGAATGACTTTGTATGGAGACATATGGTTTACTACACTTGTCAGATAATCATTTCACAATGTATTTTAAATGTTGAATCACTAGGTTGTACACCTGAAACTAACATAATATTGTATGTTAACTAAATTTCAATTTTAAAAATTGAGATGGATTCTATCAAAGATGTTTTGGGATTCAACTTTACCATATTTGACGTGCTTGCAAGAAGAATTCTACAGCATTAAGAAAACATTTGTCGGTTTGATTTTATTTTCTTCTTCACACTCTCTAGCTCCTTTCATTTTCCTCCATTAGATCACTAAAATAAGGTGATTTAGAGATCACATTCTCTAAATGGTAGGATTAATCTTCTTATGAGTCAGCAGCTGCCATGTATCTGTTAATTTTTGACCAATTTTCGGTGATAATGAGAAAAGAGTTAGGTCAACTTTGAAATTTTTGGTCTATGTAGTTTCAACATTTGTTAAATTTTCCGAAGTTGCATATGTAGTCTTTTTTTCATTATATAAATATTTAATGTTTTATAGTACAGGTGTAATACAACATAATCCTTACATCACTCTCTTCATAGAATAAGGCAAAAAATAATCACATCGATGTTTATGAAAACAGTATTTGAAAATGAAGGAGTATTTACAATGAGAATCTAAATATCATTAGCATAAAGTATTTTTAGGATTTGCTCATCATTTCTTTTTTAATGTATTTTTTATTGAAGAATAGTTGATTTATAATGCTGTGTTAATTTCAGATGTACAGCAAAGTGAATCAGCTATACATACACATATATCCACTTTTTTAAAGATTTTTTTTCTCATAGAGGCCATTACAGAGTATTGAGTTCCTGATGCTATACAGTAGGCTCTTATTAGTTATCTATTTTCATACTATCTTAATATGCTGCCCTCAAGTCTCAGTTTCTCTTGAGCTAGAGTTTCAGTTCAGTTCAGTTGCTCAGTCATGTCTGACTCTTTGCGACCCCATGAATCGCAGCACACCAGGCCTCCCTGTCCATCACAAACTCCTGGGGTTCACTCAGACTCACATCCATCGAGTCAGTGATGCCATTCAGCCATCTCATCCTCTGTCGTGCCCTTCTCCTCCTGCCGCCAATCCCTCCCAGCATCAGAGTCTTTTCCAATGAGTCACCTCTTCACATGATGTGGCCAAAGTACTGGAGTTTCATCTAGGGTTTAGGACAGAGCAAGTAATGGGATTCTTCAGTGATGCTTTTCAATTATTTATAAAATGGATTTTTTTAAATTTGTTCTAACAATGCAGTCTTGCAATACATAATGTTATGTTCCTCAATACTTTGAATGTATAAAACATGTGTTTTCCCAGTTACTAGAGAAGACATAAATTTTATCCTCTTTCAATCAGTTTTATTGTAGCCCCAAGTTTGTGAGATGACTGAAGTTTATATACTTAATTATGCTGTTTACTTGAACATGAAGACACTTTATCTTAAAAATGTTTATACTTTTCTACTTCCAAAAGCAGAACATGTTTATTGCACATTGTTGTTAGTGTCCTGGTGTACAAATATTTATACATCAATTACGGTATTGATTTGGCTGCTTTAGCAGAAGCTAAAATAACTGAGATTTTTAACAAGATAGCTATATTATTTCTTTTCCTAATAAAAGGCCGAGGTGGTTAACAATGACTTCATTAAAACTTTTGCTTATTTAAGGTCACTTTAAAAATTGAAGAGGCAAGTTTCATATACAGAAAAATATTTCACAAAGCCATTGTAATCTATGTCTATGGTCATATTTATCTATCTGCCTATCATCTATCTATGGCATATGTCCTAAGCATTTAACATAAATATATATTTATATATACATATATGTCCTATGATCCATGTCTCAGATCATGAACTCCTTATTGCAAAATTAAGACATAAATTGGAGAAAGTAGGGAAAGCCACTAGACGATTCAGTTCAGTTCAGTACAGTCACTCAGTCGTGTCCAACTCTTTGCAACCCCATGAACTGCAGCATGACAGGCCTCCCTGTCAATCACCAACTCCCAGAGTTTACCCAAACTCATGTCCACTGAGTCGGTGATGCCATCAAACCATCTCATCCTCTGCCGTCCCCTTCTCCTTCTGCCTTCAAACTTTCCCAGCATCAGGGTCTTTTCCAATGAGACAGGTCTTCACATCAAGTGGTCAAAGTATTGGAGTTTCAGCTTCAGCATCAGTCCTTCCAATGAATATTCAGGACTGATTTCCTTTAGGATGGACTGGTTGGATCTCCTTGCAGTCCAAGGGACTCTCAAGAATCTTCTCCAACACCACAGTTCAAAAGCATCAATTCTTCAGTGCTCAGCTTTCTTTATAGTCCAACTCTCACATCCATACATGACTACTGGAAAAACCATAGCCTTCACTAGACAGACTTTTGTTGACAAAGTAATGTCTCGGCTTTTTACTATGCTATCTGAGTTGTTCATAACTTTCCTTCCAAGGAATAAGCACCATTTGCAGTAATTTTGGAGCCTCTCAAAAAATAAAGCCAGCCACTGTTTCCACTGTTTCCCCATCTATTTGCCATGAAGTGATGGGACCAGATGCCATGACCTTAGTTTTCTGAATGTTAAGCTTTAAGCCAACATTTTCACTCTCTTCTTTCACTTTCATCAAGAGGCTCTTTAGTTCTTCTTCACTTTCTGCCATAAAGGTGGTGTCATCTGCATATCTGAGGTTATTGATATTTCTCCTGGGAATGTTGATTCCAGCTTGTGCTTCTTCCAGCCAAGCATTTCTCATGATGTACTCTGCATAGAAGTTAAATAAGCAGGGTGACAATATACAGCCTTGATGTACTCCTTTTCCTATTTGGAACCAGTCTGTTGTTCCATGTCCAGTTCTAACTATTGCTTCCTGACCTGCATATAAGTTTCTCAAGAGGCAAGTCAGGTGGTCTGGTATTCCCATCTCTTTCAGAATTTTCCACAGTTTGTTATGGTCCACACAGTCAAAGGGTTTGGCATCGTCAATAAAGCAGAAATAGATGTTTTTCTGGAACTCTCTTGCTTTTTTGATGATCCAGTGGACGTTCGCAATTTGATCTCTGGTTCCTCTGCCTTTTCTAAAACCAGCTTGAACATCTGGAATTTCACAGTTCACATATTGCTGAAGCCTGGCTTGGAGAATTTTGAGCATTACTTTGCTGGCGTGTGAGATGATTGCAATTGTGTGGTAGTTTGAGAATTCTTCGACATTGCCTTTCTTTGGGATTGGAATGAAAACTGACCTTTTCCAGTCCTGTGGCCACTGCTGAGTTTTCCAAATTTTCTGACATACTGAGTGCAGCAACACTTCCACAGCATCATCTTTTAGAATTTGAAATAGCTCAACTGGAATTCCATCCCCTCCACTAGCTTTGTTCATAGTGATACTTCCTAAGGCACACTTTACTTTACTTTACTTTACTTTACTTTACAGGATGTCTGGCTCTAGCTGAGTGATCACAGCATCGTGACTGACCTAAACCAAATCCCTTATGATTATACAGTGGAAGTAACAAATAGATTCAAGGGATTAAATCTGGTAGACAGAGTGCCTAAAGAACTATGGACAGAGGTTTGTGACATTGTACCGGGGGCTGGGATCAAGACTATTCAAAAACAAACAAATGCAAAAAGGCAGGATAGTTGTCTAAGGAGACCTTACAAATAGCTGAGAGAAGAAGAGAAGCTAAAGGCAAAGGAGAAAAGGAAAGTATACCCGTTTGAATGCAGAATTCCAAAGAATAGCAAGTAGAAATAAGAAAGCCTTCCTAAGTGATCAATGTAAGAAATAAAGGAAAGCAACAGAATGGGAAAGACTAGAGATCTCTGCCAGAAAAGTAGAGATACCAAGGGAACATTTCATGCAAAGATGGGCACAATAAAGGGCAGAAATATTGTGGACCTAACAGAAACAGAACATGGTAGGAAGAGGTGGCAAAAGTACACAGAAGAACTATCCAAAAACTTCATGACCCAGATAACCATGATGGTGTGATAAGTCACCTACAGCCACACATCCTGGAAGGTGAAATCAAGTGGGCCTTGGGAAGCATCATTACGAACAAAGCCAGTGGAGTGATGGAATTCCAGTTGAACTATTTCAAATCCTAAAAGATGATTCTGTGAAAGTGCTGTGCTCAATTAGGGCAGAAATAAATGCAAAAGAAACAAAAGAGACCACAGCAAAAATCAACAAAGCCAAAAGCTGGTTCTTTGAAAGGGTAAATAAAATTGACAAACCATTAGCCAGACTCATCAAGAAACAAAGGGAGAAAAATCAAATCAATAAAATTAGAAATGAAACTGGAGAGATCACAACAGACAACACAGAAGTACAAAGGATCATAAGAGACTACTATCAACAATTATATGCCAATAAAATAGACAACGTGGAAGAAATGGACTAATTCTTAGAAAAGTACCACTTTCCAAAACTGGACCAGGAAGAAATAGAAAATCTTAACAGACCCATCACAAGCACGGAAATTGAAACTGTAATAAAAAATCTTCCAGCAAACAAAAGCCCCGGTCCAGACGGCTTCACAGCTGAATTCTACCAAAAATTTAGAGAAGAGTTAACACCTATCCTGCTCAAACTCTTCGAGAAAATTGCAGAGGAAGGTAAACTTCCAAACTCATTCTATGAGGCCACCATCACCCTAATACCAAAACCTGACAAAGATCCCACAAAAAAAGAAAACTATAGGCCAATATCACTGATGAACATAGATGCAAAAATCCTTAACAAAATTCTAGCAATCAGAATCCAACAACACATTAAAAAGATCATACACCATGACCAAGTGGGCTTTATCCCAGGGATGCAAGGAGTCTTCAATATCCATAAATCAATCAATGTAATACACCACATTAACAAATTGAAAAATAAAACCCATATGATTATCTCAATAGATGCAGAGAAAGCCTTTGATAAAATTCAACATCCATTTATGATAAGAACTCTCCAGAAAGCAGGAAGAGAAGGAACATACCTCAACATAATAAAAGCTATATATGACAAACCCACAGCAAACATTATCCTCAATGGTGAAAAATTGAAAGCATTTCCTCTAAAGACAGGAACAAGACAATGGTGCCCACTTTCACCATTACTATTCAACATAGTTTTGGAATTTTGGCCACAGCAATCAGAGCAGAAAAAGAAATAAAAGGAATCCAAATTGGAAAAGAAGAAGTAAAACTCTCACTATTTGCAGATGACATGATCCTCTACATAGAAAACCCTAAAGACTCCACCAGAAAATTACTAGAACTAATCAATGATTATAATAAAGTTGCAGGATATAAAATTAACACACAGAAATCCCTTGCATTCCTATACACTAATAATGAAAAAACTGAAAGAGAAATTAAGGAAACAATTCCATTCACCATTGCAACGGAAAGAATAAAATACTTAGGAATATATCTACCTAAAGAAACTAAAGACCTATATATAGAAAACTATAAAACACTGGTAAAAGAAATCAAAGAGGACACTAATAGATGGAGAAATATACCATGTTCATGGATTGGAAGAATCAATGTATACTACCCAAAGCAATTTATAGATTCAATGCAATCCCTATCAAGCTACCAGTGGTATTCTTCACAGAGCTAGAACAAATAATTTCACAATTTGTATGGAAATACAAAAAACCTCGAATAGCCAAAGCGATCTTGAGAAAGAAGAATGGAACTGGAGGAATCAACCTACCTGACTTCAGTCTCTATTACAAAGCCACAGTTATCAAGCCAGTATGGTACTGGCACAAAGACAGAAATATTGATCAATGGAACAAAATAGAAAGCCGAGAGATAAATCCACACACATATGGACACCTTATCTTTGACAAAGGAGGCAAGAATATAAAATGGATTAAAGACAATGTCTTTAACAAGTGGTGCTGGGAAAACTGGTCAACCACTTGTAAAAGAATGAAACTAGAACACTTTCTAACACCATACACAAAAATAAACTCAAAATGGATTAAAGATCTCAATGTAAGACCAGAAAATATAAAACTCCTAGAGGAGAACATAGGCAAAACACTCTCCGACATACATCACAGCAGGATCCTCTATGACCCACCTCCCAGAATATTGGAAATAAAAGCAAAAATAAACAAATGGGACCTAATTAAACTTAAAAGCTTCTGCACAACAAAGGAAACTATTAGCAAGGCGAAAAGGCAGCCTTCAGAATGGGAGAAAATAATAGCAAATGAAGCAACTGACAAACAACTAATCTCAAAAATATACAAGCAACTCCTACAGCTCAACTTCAGAAAAATAAATGACCCAATCAAAAAAATGGGCCAAAGAACTAAATAGACATTTTTCCAAAGAAGACATACAGATGGCTAACAAACACATGAAAAGATGCTCAACATCACTCATTATCAGAGAAATGCAAATCAAAACCACTATGGGGTACCATTTCACACCAGTCAGAATGGCTGCGATCCATAAGTCTACAAGCAATAAATGCTGGAGAGGGTGTGGAGAAAAGGGAACTCTCTTACACTGTTGGTGGGAATGCAAACTAGTACAGCCACTATGGAGAACAGTGTGGAGATTCCTTAAAAAACTGGACATAGAACTGCCTTATGATCCAGCAATCCCACTGCTAGGCATACACACTGAGGAAACCAGAATTGAAATAGACACGTGTACCCCAGTGTTCATCGCGGCACTGTTTATAATAGCCAGGACATAGAAGCAACCTAGATGCCCATCAGCAGATGAATGTATAAGAAAGCTGTGGTACATATACACAATGGAGTATTAATCAGCCATTAAAAAGAATACATTTGAATCAGTTCTAATGAGATGGATGAAACTGGAACCTATTATACAGAGTGAAGTAAGCCAGAAAGAAAAACACCAATACAGTATACTAATGCATATATAAGGAATTTAGAAAGATGGTAACAATAACCCTGTGTACGAGACAGCAAAAGAGACACTGATGTATAGATCAGTCTTTTGGACTCTGTGGGAGAGGGAGAGGGTGGGGAGATTTGGGAGAATGGCATTGAAACACGTATAATATCATGTATGAAATGAGTCGCCAGTCCAGGTTCGATGCACGATACTGGATGCTTGGGGCTGGTGCACTGGAACGACCCAGAGGGAGGGTATGGGGAGGCAGGAGGAAGGAGGATTCAGGATGGGGAACACAGGTATACCTGTGGTGGATTCATTTCGATATTTGGCAAAACTAATACAATATTGTAAAGTTTAAAAATAAAATAAAATTTAAAAAAAAGAAATTTAACAGAAATGTACAATGAAAAAATAAATAAATAAATATCCTACAAAAAAAATATGCCAGCAAATATGGGAAACTCAGGAGTGACCACAGGACTTTAAAAGGTCAGTTTTCATTCCAATCCCAATGAAAAGCAATGCCAAAGAATGCTCAAACAACTGCACAGTTCCCTGCATCTCACACACTAGCAAAGTAATGATCAAAATTCTTCAAGACAGGCATAAGCAGTAGATGAACTGTGAACTTCCAGATGTCAAACTGGATTTAGAAAAGTCAGAGGAACCAGAAACCAAACTGCCAACATCCGTTGGATCACAGTAAAAGCAAGAAAGTTTCAGAAAAATATCTACTTGTGCTTTCTTGACTATGCCAAAGACTTTGTGTGGATCATAACTGTGGAAAATTCTTCGAAAGATGGGAATACCATACCACATTACCCGCCTCCTGAGAAATCTGTATGCAGGTCAAGAAGCAACAGTTAGAACTGCACATGGAACAACAGACTAGTTCCAAATTGGGAAAGGAGTATGTCAAGGGCATATACTGTCACCCTGCTTATTTAACTTATCTGCAGAGTACCTCATGCAAAATGCTCAGTTGTATGAAGTACAAGCTGAAATCAAGATTGCTGCGAGAAATATATATAACTTCAGTTATGCAGATAACACCACACTTATGGCAGAAAGCAAAGAGGAATGAAAGAGCCTCCTGATGAAAATGAAAGAGGAAAGTGAAAAAGCTGGCTTAAAATTCAATATTGAACAAATTAAGATCATGGTATCTGGTCCCATCACTTCAAAGCAAATAGTTGGGGAAGTAATGAAAACAGTGAGAGACTTTATTTTGGGGGGCTCCAAAATCACTTCAGATGGTGACTTCAGCCATGAAATTAAAAGCCATTTGCTCCTTGAAAGAAAAGCTATGACCAACCTAGACAGCATGTTAAAAAGAAGAGACATTACTTTGTCAACAAAGGTCTGTCTAGTCAAGGCTATGGTTTTTCCAGTAGTCATGTATGGACGTGAGAGTTGGACTATAAAGAAAGCTAAGTGGCAAAGGACTGATGCTTTTGAACTGTGGTATTGGAGAAGGTGCTCGAGAGTCCCTTGGACTGCAAGCAGATCCATCCACTCAATCCTAAAGGAAACCAGTCCTGAATATTCATTGGAGGGACTGATGCTCCAATATTTTGGCCACCTGATATGAAGAACTGACTCATTGTAAAAGATCCTGATGCTGGTAAGGATTGAAGTGAGAAGGACAAGGGGATGACAGAGGATGAGATGGTTGGATGACATCACCGACTCAATGGACATGAGTTTGAGCAAGCTCCAGGAGTTGGTGATGGACAGGGAGGCCTGGCCTGCTGCAGTTGGGTCGCAAAGAGTCAGATAGGACTGAGAGACTGTTCTGAACTCATATGTCTTTATATTACAAAGGATTTGTCTTCTATGTTAGGAACACTTATTATTCAACAGGAAGACAAATACAATTTAAAAAGTGACAAAAGATTTGAAGACCATTTCATAAATGAAATTATTAAAATGGCAACAAATACATTAAAATGTTGAGATTCATTAAATCAATAACAAGAATAGCTTAAAATAAGGCTGGAAATGTTGACAATATCAAGTGCAGGTGAAGATGTGGAGAAACTGAAGCTTCTTTGTAACAATTTGTTAAAAAGTGAACATGGGGGTTTTCTGGTGGCTCAGATGGTAAA
Source organism: Bos indicus (assembly GCF_029378745.1). Lineage (NCBI taxonomy): Eukaryota > Metazoa > Chordata > Mammalia > Artiodactyla > Bovidae > Bos > Bos indicus. The sequence goes on from NC_091771.1 coordinate 8,748,549, forward strand.
GAATCTGCTTAGTGCAGGAGACTCAGACTCGATCCCAGGGTTGGGAAGATCCCCTGTTTAAGGAATGACTGTCCACTCCAGTTGCCTTGCCTGTAAAATCCATGGACAGAGGAGCCTGCTGTGCTGCAGTCCATGGGGAGGCAAAGAGTCAGAGAAAACTAAACAACACATTCAACACTTTCATACTTATAATATGACCTAGAAATTTATCCTATTTATCAAAAAGAAGTGGAGCATTTTCCCATACAAAGACGTGCTTACAAGTGTTCATAGAAGCATTATTCATCACAGTTCTTACATGGACAAAATGCAGTATCTATCAAGCGGTGAATGAATTAAAAAAAAAAAAAAGTGGTAGACTCACAAAATGCAATCTATTCAGCAATAAGAGGGAACACACTCTGACAAAACAATGTGGGTAAATCTCAAAAACACCATGTTACATAATATGTAATTATTTTGTTGTTCAGTTGCTGGGTCATGTCCAACTCTTTATGATCCCATGAACTTCAGCAGGCCAGGCTTCCTTGTCTTTCACTATCTCTCGGAGTTTGTTCAAACTCATGTCCGTTGAATCAGTGATGTCATCCAGTCATCTCATCCTCTGTTGCCCCCTTCTCCTCTTGCCCTCAGTCTTTCCCAGCATCAGGGTCTTTTCCAATGAGTCGGCTCTTATCAGGTGGCCAAACTTTTGGAACTTCAGCTTTATCATCAGCCCTTCTAATGAATTTTCAGGGTTAATTTCCTTTAGGATGGACTGGTTTGATCTCCTCTCTGTCCAAGGAACTCTCAAAAGTCTCCTCCAGCACCACAGTTTGAAAATATCAAATCTTCGGTTCTTAGCTTCCTTTATGTATATAGAATTATACTCATATAAAATACTATAAAGGTCAAACTGTAGTGATAATACAGATCAGTTGTTCCCAGGGGTTGGAAATAAGGGTGAAAAGTGACTGTCCAAGAACCTAAGGGAGCTTTCTGGGGTGATAAGGGTGTTCTAAAACTTGATTCTGAGGGTGGCTGCACAGCTGTGTGCATTTATCAAAGCTTACCAAACTGTACAAGCAAAAGGATGAATTTCATTTTATATTTATTTCAATGTGTGAGGAAAAAAGAAACAAAGTATCGAGCTGTTCTAGGGAGAGAAGCAGCTCAGCTTCTCCAGGTCATCATTCAGGTCCGTCTCTTCTACTGTGTTGTTGCAACCTATGCTCGCGTCCTGCTCTCCTGTGCCTGGTTAGAGCTGGCTGACCACCACCATTCCCACATCTCAGCCAGCAAGACAAGGAAGAATACGAAAATGGAGAGTCAGTGTCCTGGCTGCCCACCTTACACTGGTCTGAGCTTGGGCATGTGGTTGTATACAGCTGGAAGAAGACTAAAAAATATAGTCTCTTGATGGGTGACATGCTGCTGCTAAGTTGCTTCAGTCGTGTCTGACTCTGTGCGACCCCATAGACAGCAGCCCACCAGGCTCCCCCGTCCCTGGGATTCTCCAGGCAACAACACTGGAGTGAGTTGCCATTTCCTTCTCCAATGCATGAAAGTGAAAAGTGAAAGGGAAGTCGCTCAGTCATGTCCGACTCTTAGCGACCCCATGGACTGCAGCCTATCAGGCTCTTCCATCCGTGGGATTTTCCAGGCAAGAGTACTGGAGTGGATGCCATTGCCTTCTCCGGATGGGTGACATATGTCCTTCTAAATCTCAGGAGATTTTATTATGAAAGTATGAAAAAGAAATGTGATATTGATAGATAATTAGTAGTTTCTACTAGCTGGATATTTATACATTTATACATGTACATCTATCCTGATACTTGTCTAAACTTGAAGGTGTATTGTACATACTCTACTATAATTTGAAGTAGTTTCAATAAGATTGTATAATTATCATGGAAAACTTGACAAATATATAGAAGTTCACAAATAAGGTGAAACTACATTTAATGACACATTGGTTTCTATTTATTGCAATTATTAATATCGACCTGGAGAACCCCTTGGACTAAGGAGCCTGGCAGTTATGGTTACCCAAAGAGTCAGATACGAACAACTGAGTGACTAACACTTTCCTGTTAACATTAATATTTGAGATGCGAAATGGTATTCTTATCTTTTGTTAGCCCAATGAGAATAAATAAACTAGTTATGATTTCTCTGTATTGTAGGAAAAAACTATTAAAATGGATGATCCTCTAAAACTTGAATTTGGGGCTTATTTCTGTAGTTAAGATAATGATTTGCCATAATTGTCACAGCCTGTTGAAGCCCAGAAGTTATAAAGTGATGTCAGACTTGATATTCCTGAATATTTTTGCTCCAATACCAGATGGAAAATTACTTATAATGACTACTTTATAACAGACAAGAAATATATATTTGTTTGAAGAATAAAGGGAGAAAATGACAAATATATAAATGTTCCTAAGAAATTTGCATATCTTTTTAACCTCACAGTAAGAATCTTATTATTATACGGCACTTGGAAGGTAAGATGAATTTAAAGTGTCAGTAGTAATAAAATGCTGTAACCAAAATTAAACCAAAACAAAGATTTCCTGGGTTCCCCGGGTGGCACTAATGGTAAAGATTCTGCCTGCCAATGCAGGAGACCCAAGCAATGGGAGTTTGATCCCTGGGTCGGGAAGATCCCCTGGAGGGAGAACTGGCAACCCACTCAAGTATTAATACCTGGAAAAATCCATGAACAGAGGAGTCTGGTGGGCTACAATCCATGGGGTTGTGAAGAGTTGGACATGACTGAGCACACACAGATAACAGTTTCCTACAGAATTCTCTAGCATTTTCTTGCAGTTGACAAAATATTTTCTAGTTAAAAAATATTTGTAATTCGCCCATGCCTAATGCTAATTTACATGCATTCCCTCGAGTGATGATCTCTCTGCTTAGAATACCTTCCAATGTTTTCCATGTGTCAAATATCTATTAAACATGTACTATTTATAATTGTTATGGAGAAACCTGGTAGGCTACAGTCCATGGGGTTGCAAAGAGTCAGGCACGACTGAGCGACTTCACTTTCACTTTCTCCACTTTTTGGACAGAACTCAGTGTTTCTTCTCACTCTCCCTTCTTCCTACCTTGTATATTTCTACCAAGCCTCCTGTTACAGCTTGTGAACCTTATATTCATATTTGTATACCTAGGGAACAGGTATCATGTCTAAAACACTCTTGGGGTGCAAGAAATGTCTTTTAAATTAATGAATGAAGAGAATTTCTATTGAAAAAAAGTCTTTAAAAATGACTGAGCATTTACAAAAGCAAAGTAGACAGTGCTGATAACTTAGGGCAATATCAAATTTTGCAAAGAGCTTCCTGAGAACAAAGTCAATTGGCTACAGGCACTGGATCTGGGTGTTCAATTTCGTTTTTCTTAGAGTAAAGGGCACATTTCTATCTTTCAAACAAATTGGTGCAATTACTGGAACCAGATAGAATTACACTGCTTGCTATTGTATGTGCTCAGTTTCCCAGAATAAGGAGTATACCTTCAGGGATTTATTAGCAACTTTCTATAGTCAGACTATGTTAATGTTATGAATGCCCTGGACACTGAATCCTCAAGATATAAAAAGAGTTTTATTTCCAGAAGTTTTTGCATAGTACTCCTATAATTGTGATAGGAATAATACAAAATTTAACTCATAAGTGTTCACTGGTCTTTTTACCTCCCATTCTTCAAATCCTCTTAATAGTATGCTGACTTTAATTGGCCTTCCAATCCTTATTCTGGTACACTGGGATAGTAAATTATGGGTGGGGGGTGCTAATGGAGAATAGTTGAATCAGAGAATTGGAGATATAGAAGGATTTTATATTTTGGGGTGGAAAATAACTGGCAGGAGAGAGAATAGTAGAAGGAAAAGGAGAGAGAGAGGAGAAGTAAAGGGTAAATGCAGATAGAATACAGAAGAAGTTGTAGAGTTTAAGAGTGGAGCTATTAAGAGACTTTTGGTCATCTGTACATCATGAGAGGATGTGGGAGAGAGGTGGAAAGTGAAAAAGATTATTTGAAGATATTACTAAGACTGATTCACAAAGAAATATTGTTAAGACTGATGTCAGAGTTTGCAGTCAATTTTTTTCTTCCAAGAGTTTTATGGTTTCGGTCTAACATTTAAGTCTTTAATCCATTTCGAGTTATTTTTGCATTTGTTGTAAGAAAGTGGTCCAGTTTCATTCTTCTGCATGTAGCTGTCTAGTTTTCCTTATACTATTTATTGAAGAGACTGTGTTTTCCTCATTGTATATTCTTGCCACCTTTTGTCACAGATTCATTGACCATGTGGGCATGGTTTATTTCTGGGCTCTCTATTTCTGTTTCATTGATCTGGTTTTGTGTCAGCATCATATTCTTTTAATTACTATAGATTTATTTGTATAGTTTCAAGTCTGGGAGCATGATTCCTCCCCCTCTGTTCTTCTTTTCAAAATTATTTTTGCTTTTCAGGGTCATCTGTGGTTCCACACAAATTTAAAAATTTTTTTCCTCAAGCAGGTCAAAAAAGCAAAAGTAAACAAATGGATTACATCAAGCTAAAAAACTTTTGTACAGTGAGGGAGACCACCAGCAAAATGAAAAAGCAAGCTACTGAATGAGAGAAGATATTTGTCAGTGATACATCTGGTAAGAAACTGCTGCTGCTGCTGCTGCTGCTGCTGCTGCTAAGTCGCTTCTGTCGTGTCCGACTCTGTGCGACCCCTTAGACGGCAGCTCACCAGGCTTCGCCATCCCCGGGATTCTCCAGGCAAGAACACTGGAGTGGGTTGCCATTTCTTTCTCCAATGCATGAAAGTGAAAAGTGAAAGTGAAGTCACTCAGTCGTGTCTGACTCTTCTCGACCCCATGGACTGCAGCCCACCAGCCTCCTCCGTCCATGGGATTTTCCAGGCAAAAGTACTGGAGTGGGGTGCCATTGCCCTCTCCAGTAAGAAACTAACACACTGTAAACCAACTATATCTTAACAAAAATCTTTTAAAAGGAGGTTTATACATATGGCACCCCACTCCAGGACTCTTGCCTGGAAAATCCCATGGATGGAGGAGCCTGGTAGGCTGCAGTACATGGGGTCACTAAGAGTTGGACACGACTAAGTGACTTCACTTTCACTTTTCACTTTCATGCTTTCGAGAAGGAAATGGCAACCCACTCCAGTGTTCTTGCCTGGAGAATCCCAGGGACAGGGGAGCCTAGTGGGCTGCCATCTATGAGGTCGCACAGAGTTGGACACAACTGAAGTGACTTAGCAGCAGCAGCAGCATACATATAAAAATGTATAAAGAACTTATACAACTCAACATTAAAAGAAATAATAATAATCAACTCAATTAAAAAGTAGGCAGAAAAACTGATGAGACACATTTTCCAAAGAAAACAAGTAGCAAACATGAAAAGGTGCTCAACATGACTAATCATGAGGGAAATATAAATCAAAGCTGCATTGAAGGACTTCCCTGGTGGTCCAGTGGTTAAGAATCTGCCTTGCAATGCAGAGGACTCAGGTTTAATCTCTGGTCAATGATCTAAGACCTCACAGGCTGTGGAGCAGCTAAGCTCCACAACAACTGAACACAGGCACAGCAGAGCCCACGTGCCACCAAGAAAGGTCACACATGATGCAGTGAAGAGCCCACGTGGCACAGCCAAACAAACAAACTATATTGAATTAAAATTGCTTTAAGAAAAAACACATTGAGGTGTCTCCTCACACCTGTCAGATGGCTATTATCAAAAAACTAAGAAACAAGGATATGGACAAAAGGGAACCCTTGCCCATTGTTGGTGGAAATGTAAATTGGTGCAGCTATGTGGAAGTTCCTCAGAACTCTAAAAATAGAATCACCTTACAAGTCAGCAATTCTACTTCTGGACATTTATCTAAAAAACGTGAAAATCCTAATTCAAAAAATATGTGAACTTCAATGCTTACTGTCATGCTGTTTTCTATAGCCAAGATATGGAAGCAACCTGAGTGTCTACCTGCAGATATATCAATAAGGAAGATATTGTGTATTTATGTATATATGTGTGTATATATATGTATGTGTGTATATATATTCACATAATGCAGCGATAGGAAGAGTGAAATCTTGCATTTTGTGGACAATATGGATGGACCTGGGAAATATTATTCTTTGTGAAAAAAATCATATAGAGAAATAAATACCATATGATTTAACTTATTTGTTGTTGATTAGTCACTGAATATGTCAAACTTTTGCCACCCCATGAACTGAAGCCCACCAGGCTCCTCTGTCCGTGGGATTTCCCAGGCAAGAATACAGCAGAGGGCTGCCATTTCCTTCTCCAAGGAATCTTCTCAACCCAGGGATCAAACACTCATCTCCTCCTTTGGCAGGCAGGTTCTTTACCACTGAGCCAAAAGTGATATTTTATCTTTCTTAATATAACAAATTTCCATTTATTTAAAATGTATTTAAAATTCTTCACCACTGTGCTACCAAGGAAGCTTCATTTAACTTATGTCTAGATTCTAAAATACAAAACAAGCACATAAAACAAAACATAAACAGACTCATAGGTACAGAGAACAAACTGGTAGTTGCCAGTCAGGAGGGAAAGATAGACAAAATAGGTGAAGAGGATTAGTTCAGATCAGTCGCTCAGTCGTGTCCAACTCTTTGTGACCCCATGAACCACAGCACGCAGGCCTCCCTGTCCATCACCAACTCCCGGGGTCCATCCAAACCCATGTCCATTGAGTCAGTGATGCCAACCAAACATCTCATCCTCTGTTGTCCCCTTCTCCTCCTGCCCTCAACCTTTCCCAGCATCAGGGTGTTTTCAATGAGTCAGCTCTTCGCATCAGGTGGCCAAAGTATTGGAGTTTCAGCTTCAACATCAGTCGTTCCAATGAACACCCAGGACTGATCTCCTTTAGGATGGACTGGTTACATCTCCTTGCAGTCTAAGGGACTCTCAGAGTCTTCTCCAACACCACAGATCAAAAGCATCAATTCTTCAGTGGTCAGCTTTCTTTATAGTCCAACTCTCACATCCATACATGACTATTAGAAAAATCATAGCCTTGACTAGATGGACCTTTGTTGACAAAGTGATGTCTCTGCTTTTTAATATGCTGTCTATGGATTAAGAGGTACAAACTGGAGGAGCCAAGATGGCGGAGGAGTAGGACAGGGAGAACACTTTCTCCACCACAAATTCATCAAAAGAGCATTTAAAAGCCAAGTAAATTCCAAAAAACAACTTCTGAATGCCGGCAGAGGACATCAGGCACCCAGAAAAGCAGCCCATTGTCTTCGAAAGGAGGTAGGAAAAAATATAAAAGACAAAAAAAGAGACAAAAGAGGGAGAGACGGAGTTCCATCCCGGGAAGGGAGTCTTAAAAAGAGAGAAGTTTCCAAACATCAGGAAACCTTCTCACTGCCAAATCTGTGCCGAGCTTTGGAAGCACAGAGGGCAACATAACAGGGAGAAAAAATAAATAAACAATTAAAACTCGCAGATTGTGAGCCCTACGGTAACTCCCCCAGCGGAGAAGCAGCGCAGATGCCTGCACACGCCATTAGCAAGCGGGGGCTGGGCAGGGCGGCACGGCACGGGCTGCATCACTTAGTGTAAGGACCTGGCCTGAAAACCCTGAGTGCTATCTGAGCAAAATAATCTGGTCTAGCAAACCAGACTGTGGGATATCTACCACGTGAAAAGCCAGCCCTATCCTAAGACACCGCCAGGCCCACGCACAGAACAAAGGACTGAACAGAGATAGCCGGCTGCAGACCTTCCCCCTCCGGTGACACGCAGCCAGAGCCGGAAGGGGGCAATCGCAGCCCCAGAGAGACATTATCTATAAAACTGTAAGCAGGCTTCTTTGCTAACTAAAACTTCTTGGGGGGGGTCTGGACGGTCAACATCTCCCTGAGAAGGTGCGCCGGTTGTACACCTAGATAACTGAGCAGCGGGGAGGCGATAAGTCGCAGCAATTGCGCTCGCTAAACACCTCATCACCTGAGCTGCTCGGACCTGGGAAGGGCACAAAACGCAGGCCCAACCGAGTCTGCGCCTCTGAGGACTACCCGAGTGCCTGAACCTGAGCGGCTTGGACCTGGGAGGTGCAGGCAGCCCAGGGCCAGCCACGGGTGGTTCCCGGCAGAACAACCTAGAGCCTGAGCAGTGTGGGCAGGGAGGCTACACGCACCGTGAGCAGGGGCAGACCCAGTGTGGCTGAGGCACTGCGAGCACACGCCAGTGTTACTTGTTTGCAGCATCCCTCCCTCCCTCCCCACAGCGCGACTGAACAAGTGAGCCTAAAAAAAAAAAAAAAAAAAAGTGTCCTCCACCGTCCCCTCTGTGTCAGGGTGGAAACCAGACACTGAAGAGTCCAGCAAACAGAAGAAGCTAAAACAGAGGGAACCGCCTTGGAAGCTACAGACAATAGATTAAAATCCTGTGGTTACTACTGACTACATAGGAAGGGGCCTATAGATCTTGAGAAATAAAAGTCGAACCAAGGAACTAGCCAAAAATGAGCTGAACCCACAATACTCACAACAAAACCAGAGAAAGTCCTCGATATATTTTTACTATTTTTACCATCATTCTTTCTTTTTTTTTTTAATTTTTTTAAAAAATTTTAAGTCCTCTTTTATTCCTTTAATTTTCACTTTTATAACCTATTACTTTGCAAAAAAAAAAAAGACCCTATTTTTTTTTTCTTCAGCAAACTTCATATAAATATATTTTTTAATAATTTTTTGACCTTGGTTTTTTTTTTTTTTCTTTTTTTTTCTTCTTTTCTTTAACATTGTATTTTTGAAATTCCAAACTCTACTCTAGATTTTTAATTTTAGCTTTTTGGTATTTGTTATCAATTTTGTACCTATAGTTTTTTTATAATTTCTGTGACTTTTTTTTTTTCTCTGTTTCTTTCTCTTCTTCTTTTATATAACATTGTATATCTGAAATTCCAAACTCTACTTTAGATTTTTAACTTTTGCTTTTTGGTATTAGTTATCTATTTTGTACCTATATTTTCTTTATAATTTTCGCAACCTTGTTTGTTTTTGTTTGTTCGTTTTTTCTCTCTTTCTTTTCCTTCTTCTTTTCTTTAATATTGTATTTTTAACATTCCAAACTCTACTCTAGATTTTTAATTTTTGCTTTTATGTATTTGTTACCAATTTTGTACCTTTAAGAACCCAATCTTCAGTACCCATTTTTCACTAGGGAATGAGATTACTGGCTTGACTGCTCTCTCTCCCTTTGGACTCTCCTTTTTCTCCACCAGGTCGCCTGTGTTTCCTCCCTAACCCCTCTCTACTCTACCCAACTCTGTGAATTTCTCTGTGTTCCAGACGGTGGAGAACACTTAGGGAACTGATTACTGGCTGGATCTGTCTCCCTCCTTTTCATTCCCCCCTTTTATCCTTCTGGCCACCTCTGTCTCCTTCCTCCGTCTTTTCTTCTCTGAATAACTCCATGAACATCTCTGAGCAGTCCAGTTGTGGAGTGCACATAAGGAAGTGATTATTGGCTAGCCCACTCTTTCCACTATTGATTCCACCTCATCTCATTCGGGTCACCTCTCACTCCCTCCTCCCTCTTCTCTTCTCCATGTAATGCTGTGAACCTCTCTGGGTGACCCTCACGGTAGAGAAACTTTTCATCTTTAACCTAGATGTTTTATCAATGGTGCTATACAGAAGGAGAAGTTTTGAAACTACTGTTAAAATAAGACCAATAACTGGAAGCAGGAGGCTTAAATCCAAACCCTGACTCCAGGGAACTCCTGACTTCAAGGAACATTAATTGACAGGAGCTCATCAAACGCCTCCATACAGACACTGAAATCAAGCACCACACAAGGGCCAACAAGTTCCAGGGCAAGACATGCCAAGCAAATTCTCCAGCAAAAAAGGAACACAACCCTGAGCTTCAAGATACAGGCTGCCCAAAGTCACCCCAAAACCATAGACATCTCATAACTCATTACTGGACACTTCATTGCACTCCAGAGAGAAGAAATACAGCTCAACCCACCAGAACACCGACACAAGCTTCCCTAACCAGGAAACCTTGACAAGCCACCTGTACAAACCCACACACAGTGAGGAAACGCCACAATAAAGAGAACTCCACAAACTGCCAGAATACAGAAAGGACACCCCAAAATCAGCAATTTAAACAAGATGAAGAGACAGAGGAATACCCAGCAGATAAAGGAACAGGATAAATGCCCACCAAACCAAACAAAAGAGGAAGAGATAGGGAATCTACCTGATAAAGAATTCTCAATAATGATAGTGAAATTGATCCAAAATCTTGAAATCAGAATGGAATCACAGATAAATAGCCTGGAGACAAGGATTGAGAAGATGCAAGAAAGATTTAACTAGGACCTAGAAGAAATAAAAAAGAGTCAATATATAATGAATAATGCAATAAATGAAATTAAAAACACTCTGGAGGCAACAAATAGTAGAATAACAGAGGCAGAAGATAGGATTAGTGAATTAGAAGATAGAATGGCAGAAATAAATGAATCAGAGAGGAAAAAAGAAAAACGAATTAAAAGAAATGAGGACAATCTCAGAGACCTCCAGGACAACATTAAACACTACAACATTTGAATCATAGGGGTCCCAGAAGAAGAAGACAAAAAGAAAGACCATGAGAAAATACTTGAGGAGATAATAGTTGAAAACTTCCCTAAAATGGGGAAGGAAATAATCACCCAACTCCGAGAAAGCCAGAGAGTCCCAAACAGGATAAACCCAAGGCGAAACACCCCAAGACACATATTAATCAAATTAACAAAGATCAAATACAAAGAACGAATATTAAAAGCAGCAAGGGAAAAACAACAAATAACACACAAGGGAATTCCCATAAGGATAACAGCTGGTCTTTCAATAGAAACTCTTCAAGCCAGGAGGGAATGGCAAGACATACTTAAAGTGATGAAAGAAAATAACCTACAGCCCAGATTATTATACCCAGCAAGGATCTCATTCAAGTATGAAGGAGAAATCAAAAGCTTTTCAGACAAGCAAAAGCTGAGAGAATTCAGCACCACCAAACCAGCTCTCCAACAAATACTAAAGGATATTCTCTAGACAGGAAACACAAAAATGGTGTATAAATTAGAACCCAAAACAATAAAGTAAATGGCAACAGGATCATACTTATCAGTAATTACCTTAAACATAAATGGGTTGAATGCCCCAACCAAAAGACAAAGACTGGCTGAATGGAAACAAAAACAAGACCCCTACATATGTTGTCTACAAGAGACCCACCTCAAAACAGGGTACACATACAGACTGAAAGTGAAGGGCTAGAAAAAGATTTTACATGCAAATAGGGACCAAAAGAAAGCAGGAGTAGCAATACCCATATCAGATAAAATAGACTTTAAAACAAAGGCTGTGAAAAGAAACAAAGATGGTCACTACATAATGATCAAAGGATCAATCCAAGAAGAAGATATAACAATTATAAATATATATGCACCCAACACGGGAGCACCGCAATATGTAAGACAAATGCTAACAAGTATGAAAGGAGAAATTAACAATAACACAATAATAGTGAGAGACTTTAATACCCCACTCACACCTATGGATAGATCAACTAAACAGAAAATTAACAAGGAAACACAAACTTTAAACGATACCATAGACCAGTTAGACCTAATTGATATCTATAAACATTTCATCTCAAAACAATGAATTTCACCTTTTTCTCAGGTGTACATGGAACCTTCTCCAAGATAGATCACATCCTGGGCCATAAAGCTAGCCTTGGTAAATTCAAAAAAATAGAAATCATTCCAAGCATCTTTTCTGACCACAATGCAGTAAGATTAGATCTCAATTACAGGAGAAAAACTATTAAAAATTCCAACATATGGAGGCTGAACAACACGCTGCTGAATAACCAACAAATCACAGAAGAAATCAAAAAAGAAATCAAAATTTGCATAGAAACGAATGAAAATGAAAACACAACAACCCCAAACCTGTGGGACACTGCAAAAGCAGTCCTAAGGGGAAAGTTCATAGCAATACAGGCACACCTCAAGAAACAAGAAAAAAGTCAAATAAATAACCTAACTCTACACCTAAAGCAACTAGAAAAGGAAGAAATGAAGAACCCCAGGGTTAGTAGAAGGAAAGAAATCTTAAAAATTAGAGCAGAAATAAATGCAAAAGAAACAAAAGAGACCATAGCAAAAATCAACAAAGCCAAAAGCTGGTTCTTTGAAAGGATAAATAAAATTGACAAACCATTAGCCAGACTCATCAAGAAACAAAGGGAGAAAAATCAAATCAATAAAATTAGAAATGAAACTGGAGAGATCACAACAGACAACACAGAAATACAAAGGATCATAAGAGACTACTATCAACAATTATATGCCAATAAAATGGACAACATGGGAGAAATGGACAAATTCTTAGAAAAGTACAACTTTCCAAAACTGGACCAGGAAGAAATAGAAAATCTTAACAGACCCATCACAAGCACGGAAATTGAAACTGTAATAAAAAATCTTCCAGCAAACAAAAGCCCCGGTCCAGACGGCTTCACAGCTGAATTCTACCAAAAATTTAGAGAAGAGTTAACACCTATCCTGCTCAAACTCTTCCAGAAAATTGCAGAGGAAGGTAAACTTCCAAACTCATTCTATGAGGCCACCATCACCCTAACACCAAAACCTGACAAAGATCCCACAAAAAAAGAAAACTATAGGCCAATATCACTGATGAACATAGATGCAAAAATCCTTAACAAAATTCTAGCAATCAGAATCCAACAACACATTAAAAAGATCATACACCATGACCAAGTGGGCTTTATCCCAGGGATGCAACGATTCTTCAATATCCGCAAATCAATCAATGTAATACACCACATTAACAAATTGAAAAATAAAAACCATTTGATTATCTCAATAGATGCAGAGAAAGCCTTTGACAAAATTCAACATCCATTTATGATAAAAACTCTCCAGAAAGCAGGAATAGAAGGAACATACCTCAACATAATAAAAGCTATATATGACAAACCCACAGCAAACATTATCCTCAATGGTGAAAAATTGAAAGCATTTCCTCTAAAGTCAGGAACAAGACAAGGGTGCCCACTTTCACCATTACTATTCAACATAGTTTTGGAAGTTTTGGCCACAGCAATCAGAGCAGAAAAAGAAATAAAAGGAATCCAAATTGGAAAAGAAGAAGTAAAACTCTCACTATTTGCAGATGACATGATCCTCTACATAGAAACCCCTAAAGACTCCACCAGAAAATTACTAGAACTAATCAATGTTTATAGTAAAGTTGCAGGATATAAAATCAACAGACAGAAATCCTTTGCATTCCTATACACTAATAATGAGAAAACAGAAAGAGAAATTAAGGAAACAATTCCATTCACCATTGCAACAGAAAGAATAAAATACTTAGGAATATATCTACCTAGAGAAACTAAAGACCTATACATAAAAAACTATAAAACACTGGTGAAAGAAATCAAAGAGGACACTAATAGATGGAGAAATATACCATGTTCATGGATTGGAAGAAGTCAATATAGTGAAAATGAGTATACTACCCAAAGCAATTTATAGATTCAGTGCAATCCCTATCAAGCTACCAACGGGATTCTTCACAGAGCTAGAACAAATAATTTCACAATTTGTATGGAAATACAAAAAACCTCGAATAGCCAAAGCTATCTTGAGAAAGAAGAATGGAACTGGAGGAATCAATCTACCTGACTTCAGGCTCTACTACAAAGCCACAGTTATCAAGACAGTATGGTACTGGCACAAAGACAGAAATGTAGATCAATGGAACAAAATAGAAAGCCCAGAGATAAACCCACGCACATATGGACACCTTATCTTTGACAAAGGAGGCAAGAATATAAAATGGATTAAAGACAATGTCTTTAACAAGTGGTGCTGGGAAATCTGGTCAACCACTTGTAAAAGAATGAAACTAGAACACTTTCTAACACCATACACAAAAATAAACTCAAAATGGATTAAAGATCTAAACGTAAGACCAGAAACTATAAAACTCCTAGAGGAGAACATAGGCAAAACACTCTCTGACATACATCACAGCAGTATCCTCTATGACCCACCTCCCAGAATATTGGAAATAAAAGCAAAAATAAACAAATGGGACCTAATTAAACTTAAAAGCTTCTGCACATCAAAGGAAACTATTACCAAGGTGAAAAGGCAGCCTTCAGAATGGGAGAAAATAATAGCAAATGAAGCAACTGACAAACAACTAATCTCAAAAATATACAAGCAACTCCTACAGCTCAACTCCAGAAAAATAAATGACCCAATCAAAAAATGGGCCAAAGAACTAAATAGACATTTCTCCAAAGAAGACATACAGATGGCTAACAAACACATGAAAAGATGCTCAACATCACTCATTATCAGAGAAATGCAAATAAAAACCACTATGAGGTACCATTTCATGCCAGTCAGAATGGCTGCGATCCAAAACTCTACAAGCAATAGATGCTGGAGAGGGTGTGGAGAAAAGGGAACTCTCTTACACTGTTGGTGGGAATGCAAACTAGTACAGCCACTATGGAGAACAGTGTGGAGATTCCTTAAAAAGCTGGAAATAGAACTGCCTTATGATCCAGCAATCCCACTGCTGGGCATACACACTGAGGAAACCAGAAGGGAAAGAGACACGTGTACCCCAATGTTCATCGCGGCACTGTTTATAATAGCCAGGACATGGAAGCAAGCTAGATGTCCATCAGCAGATGAATGGATAAGAAAGCTGTGGTACATATACACAGTGGAGTATTACTCAGCCATTAAAAAGAATACATTTGAATCAGTTCTAATGAGGTGGATGAAACTGGAACCTATTATACAGAGTGAAGTAAGCCAGAAACAAAAACACCAATACAGTACACTAATGCATATATATGGAATTTAGAAAGATGCTAACAATAACCCTGTGTATGAGACAGCAAAAGAGACACTGATGTATAGAACAGTCTTATGGACTCTGTTGCAGAGGGAGAGGGTGGGAAGATTTGGGAGAATGGCATTGAAACATGTATAATATCATGTATGAAATGAGTTGCCAGTCCAGGTTCGATGCACGATACTGGATGCTTGGGGCTAGTGCACTGGGACGACCCAGAGGGATGGTATGGGGAGGGAGGAGGGAGGAGGGTTCAGGATGGGGAACACATGTATACCTGTGGTGGATTCATTTTGATATTTGGCAAAACTAATACAATTTGTAAAGTTTAAAAATAAAATTAAATAAAAAAAAGAAAACCAAAAAAAAAAGAGGTACAAACTTCCAGTTGTAAAATAAATAAGTCATTGTTATGTAATGTACCCATAAGTAATATAGTCAATGATACTTTAACAGCTTTGCACTATAAGGATAACAGATCTTATTGCAGTGATAATTTCATAATGTATGAAATTATCAAATCAATATTTTATATACCTAAAACTAATATATCATGCTAATTGTATATCAGTAGCAGTTTTTTAATTATAGAAAAATATTGCTGAACACAATATGTTTCTCTTTTAGAAACACTTTCACATATTTCAACTATGCAATTGTGTATTTGTCTACAAACAGAGGTCCAAAAAAATTTGGTCTTATGAGATAATCTTATGAAATACACCTTTACTGATCTTTCTTCTTTCCATCCTTCATTGCATTTTTCTTTCTTAAATGAGTAAATACACATGAAGTTATCATAACAGGACCTGCAACAAAGTAAGCATTCAATAAAAGGTATACATTATTACTGCCTATAATGCAAGGAATTTTTCACGATCATAATTAAATTAGAAAAAAGAAAAAACAACAATTTGATATTTATAATCTTTTGTGATGACTCACACCATGAAAAATACCATGCCACATCTTAAAATAAATATAAACCTGTCACTTGTATTAAGAAATTTAACATTTTTAACCTATAACATTAATAAAGCGTGAATAAGAAAACTTAGAAATGGAATGTGTGTGTGTGTATGTATCAGAACAGCATTTTCTTTAAGTTTATCAAACTCTTCAAAAATAGCTCATGGATTGACAAATGCACAATCTCTATATCAGATTAAATACAGACTTTCAAATCGGGGGTTTCTGTGTAGCTAATATTATCCACTAGCAACGGGGCTAGTTTATCTTTTCCATCTGCTTTATTTCCTATCTTAATTTGACTCATCATTTTAGGACTAGTTTAAGTTGAACATTCTTTATGAAGATCCTCCTATAAAAGTTTTTATGTTGAATAGAATTATGGGCAAGGGGAGAGGGGAGGGGTGGGTGAGATGCCTGGAAAGAGAAACATGGAAACTCACATTACCATATGTAAAATAGATAGCCAAGGGGTATTTGCTGTATGGCTCAGGAAACTCAAACAGGGGCTCTGTATTAACCTAGAGGGGTGGGATGGGGAGGAAGATGGGAGGGAAGTTCAGGAGGGAGGGGATGTATATATACCTATGGCTGATTCATGTTGAGGTTTGACAGAAGGTAGCAAAATTATATAAAGCAATTATCCTTCAATAAAACATAAGTTTTTAAAAAGTTTCTCTGCTGAAAGCTCATAGTCTGTATAGACCTTCATGCTTTAGCTAAACACATACTGCCTCAATTTTTTCATAAGTGTCAGCTTTTTTTTTTCTTATCTTGTAAACAAAATCATGATTTTTTTTCAGTAAATAATACTTTATAAACAGCAAATACCCAAGTACCAGGCATAGGACAGGTATTTACTGAAGATTTTTGCTGTCATCTAAAACTCCATTCCTCAATTTCTACCTTTAATTAGCTGAACATGTCTGGTGACTTTTACTTCTCTAATATCAACCAAAGAAAGCTTCATTGCTATTGTCATTGTGTCGTATCTTTAAGCTATCATTTCTCACAAGGGCTATCGCTAGGCATTTAATTGAAATTTCTATCTCCCCCGGTTTGTCACCCAGTCCAAAATCAGAGGTAGCATCTTGAATTGTAAATCTCATATTCGTCCTTTACAGAATTAGAAAAGGATGCTACAGCCTAACATATCTGTGTTAAGAATATGAAACAAAAAGGAGGTCTCAAACCTCAATGATTCATGTAAGATAAATACTCATTTTTCTATTAAATAATATGATGGGTAGGCTTTCCTACTCACAAGATAATCTAGCCATTTAAGTAGGACCTTTTATCATTCATTAGGATGTCTCCTCACACCACCATGTCTGTGTTTCTGAAATCAGGAAAAGAGAAAAAGAAAGGAGAGTAAGTAGCTTCAAGATATGACCCATAATTTGCACACATAGCATTTATCGTCCATTGACCAGAAATCATTTACACTTGAATGCAGCCTCTAGATGGTGAACATTCTATTTCAAAAAGGAAAAAAATTCCACAACACAACCCCTTTTCATGCATGAAATGTATTCTTCAATACACACACACACACACACACACACACACACACACACACACACACACATACACAGAAACACATTCTGGGAAGACTTCTAAACCTCCTATCAAAGGTTTCTACCCAGCTCCTGATCTGTCCAGGATCTCTGGATGAGGAATAGTCCATCCAATGGGCCCAAATATGGCTCCTTACTTATGTCGACCTATACTGTAACACACAGATTCCTTTGCTCCTTCCTGCTCAGTTTACAGCAGTGGAGTCTGAGTAGAGTTATTAAATTCTTCATAAAAAAAAAAAACTGGAATAATAAGGATCATGTGACATTCACCATTCTAAGATAGTTATCAAATTCTGGTTGGCAAAAATTATGGAGAATCATTCTTTAGTAGCTAGGAAGACCATCTGCTACTTCAGTTGCTGTTGCTTGTTCATTATTATTTTCTTTGACCTCCTCTATAGTTGGCATCAGAGAGTGTTCCCTACTAAGGACTGCTCAGCTTTATGCTGGTAGCAATTTGATGTCCCCAATTGCTTTTTGGAATTGAAGAGACATCAACTTGTACAGGCTAGGGCTGTGGTTTATTTGGCAAAATATTTCAACTGCGAAAGTGAAAATCACTCAGTCATATCCAACTCTTTGGGACCCCATGGACTATACAGTCCATGGAATTCTTTAGGCCAGAATACTGGAGTGGGTAGCCTTTCCCTTTTCCAGGTGATCTTCCCAACCCAGGGATCGAACCCAGGTTTCCAGTATTGCAGGTGGATTCTTTAACAGCTGAGCTACAAGGGAAACCAAGAATACTGGAGTGGGTAGCCTATCCCTTCTCCAACAGATCTTCCTGACCCAGGAATCGAACTGGGGCCTCCTGCATTGCAGGAGGATTCTTTACCAACTGATCTATCAGGGAAGCCCATTTCAACTGTATTAGCTTCCAGATATATGATTTCAATTAGTTCCATTTACAAGTGCCTTCAGCCAAATAGTTCATCTATACATATTTCCTAAGCCTTACATATCTGTGTTCAGAATATCCTCTTTCCCCTTAGGCTATGTGTGATTGCCTTAATGGCATTTGAAATTTGTCTTGTGAAACTGGAACAACATGAATCTAATATTTGCTACTGAACTAACGTCCACTGGGTAGAAAAGAACATTTAAACAGAAGCTCTGAGACAAACTTGAGGTCACAATTATAAATTCTGCTATTTGAGGTTAAGAAGTAGTTGGTCATGATATCATGGCAAAACTTCAAATAACTGAACTCCAAGTCACTTTAGAGTGCAGGATGTGGTCAGAAAAAATCTTCCATAGAACTATATTCCTTTACATTTCTGTTTCAAGCAGTCTAATTATAATAAAAGTTCATATTTCTGATGATCTCTTGCTAAGGGCTACATGATAGCAACCATAAAAGGGATATTCTAACATTTATAACCATATTCTAGCATTTTATTACCAGAGTTCCAGAATGTCATTAGCTTTCCAAATTGTCAAATACAACTATTTTAAAAATGTTTCCACAGCTGAAGAGGATCAAAAGCTTTCCAGCCTGTTGTGTCTATATCCTTACTGTTCAGCTTGTGGTTATTAAGCCAATGTTACATGCTTTACAAATTTTATTACAGACACACCATGTTGCCATGTATCATTTTTTTTCCCATTGCTTAGGATGAAACCTTAAATTTCTACAATAGACCCCCAAATATAATGGGTTAAATAAAATAAATCTTAATACATTTCTCAATGTAATAGTTTTGGGGTTGATGAATAGTCTTGAAAAAGTTTGGCTGCTTCTCCCTAAAGTTTTTGGGGATGCAGATTTTTTTCTACCTTTTTGGTCTGATTTCTTCTTAGGTATGGTGCTCATGCACATGATTATATCTGGCTCATGTGACCAGAATAGCATTCCAGTCCTCAGGAAAGTAAAAAAAGGGTGGAGGCAAGCAGCCTTTTTTTTTTCTTTTTTTAGTTCTACATTAAAAAAAAAAAAAAAAAGTTACTCGAGTATAGTTGGTTTACAATGTTGTGTTATGTTCAGGTGTACAGCAAAGTTCCTCAGTTATACATATACATACATTCACTCTTTGTTAGATTATTTCTCCATCACTTAAGGCCACTACTTAGAATTTGCATACATTATTTTGCTTGTATACCACTGTCAAGAACTGAATTTCATAGGTATCTCTGTGTGAAGGGAGACAAAGAAAGAGTTCTAGCTTTTCATACATTAGTCCAGTTAAAATTGGAAGAAGGAGTCTACTAATTTTTTTTTAACCTCAAAAAATTCACTTTTATTTACTGTCAAACCATGTTAAACGTTGGGTATTAGTGACGGGCTCATATTAACAGGTTTACACAAACGGATGAAAAAAAAAAGCAGAATTTTGCTGAAACAATTTACATGTCATTAGATCTTTATCAGAAACTAAATTAATTACTAAATATGGACAGAGGTACTCTTGCCTGGAAAATCCCATGGACGGAGGAGCCTGGTAGGCTGCAGTCCATGCAGTCGCTAAGAGTCGGACACGACTGAGCAACTTCCCTTTCACTTTTCACTTTCATGCATTGGAGAAGGAAATGGCAACCCACTCCAGTGTTCTTGCCTGGAGAATCCCAGGGATGGGGGAGCCTGGTGGGCTGCCGTCCATAGGATCGCACAGAGTCAGACACGACCTAAGCGATGCAGCAGCAGCAGCAGCAGCAGCAGCATGGACAGAAGGAATATGGGAGAGTAATATTTCTGTTTTACTTTATTATTTAAAAAAGAACTGGTACCTTTAGTTCACTAGAAAGCACTGAGAAGTACTTAGCATTCTTTGCCCCGATTCATGAACAGAAGAGTGATGCGACCTCTTTGCTAAATTTCATCACATTTGCACAAGGCATGGCATAACTGGCTTCAAAGAGGTTTCCCTGCCCAGTCCCAATAGGGATTCTACTAATTAAGGGAAAAAGGGGGAAACAGACGTTTGAGAGACATAATATAAACCTTAGTCCTGGGACTTCCGTGGTGGTCCAATGGCTAATAATTCACCTGCCGATGCAGGGGACACAGGGTTCGATCCCTGGTCCGGGAAGACCCCGCACACCATGGGGCGACTAAGCCTGAGAGCCGCAACTACTGAGCCTGTGCACCCTAGAGCCCTGTGCTCCACACTAATAGTGCAGTCCCACTCGCTGCAGCTGGAGAAAGCTAGCGCAGAGTAATGGAGACCCACAGCAGCCAAAAATTAAAAACAAAACAAAACAATACTTTCCATTTCATTAGCTCCTGACAAGGTACAAGGATAAAATACAAACTATTTTGCATGTTGTACAGATGTCTCCATGCAAATCTTTTTAAATAATAGTTAAGAGAGTGAAATATATAGTATATGGTATATTTATTTATATCAAATCACATTATAGCTAATTTGTCTTCTGATATAACAATAAAAACTCAATCATAATATCTTAAGCTTCTCTAAAATCCACAATCCTTAAATACAAAGTTTTTGACTAGGGATGATTGTATATTGAACAAAAATTTCTCCGAGTTTGTGGGAGAATTATCGTGAAAAAATATAGCAAAAATCATTGTCTTAAGTAGGATGACTTCTATGAAATCTATTATTCTGAGCCATTTATTAAAGCAATTTCCCATTCAGAATCATTTTTTTCCCTTGTCACACATATGAGGAAACTAGCTTTATTTTAGTCAGTAGTGTTGAAGCATTAGATGACACTTTCAATAATAACAATATTTTACCCTATGGACAGAGTCCTGAATTGCAAGGGTGAAGCAGGAGAAAGAAGGTTGAAACTATTCTTTAAGATGCAGTTGATGCATTGAGCAAAGTCTAAAATTCTTTTGGTTTAAGTGAACTTGCCTCAAGATACTGGACACGTTACATTCAAATTTCAATCAAAGAATCCCGAAATGATAAAATTAAAAATAAAATTAAAAAAAAAATTAGTTTAAAAAAAAAAAAAAGAATCCCGAAATGGATGTGGCATAGTTTTGTTATAGAAAATTCTTTTCTGTGAAAGAGGAGATCATTTGCCTTTTTGTTAAGAATATTGTTAAATGGTTCTCAAGGAGTTGAAGAAAGTGCTGCTCAAAATTTATCTTTGCTCAAGACAGATAATTGGTGTCTCTATTTATAGCTTTGTCTATATTTTAAAATTCTCTTCATTGTATTTTGGTATATATACCAAGCAAA
This sequence comes from Bos indicus, assembly GCF_029378745.1. Classification (NCBI taxonomy): domain Eukaryota; kingdom Metazoa; phylum Chordata; class Mammalia; order Artiodactyla; family Bovidae; genus Bos; species Bos indicus. Next base: position 8,770,231 of record NC_091771.1, read on the forward strand.
GTGCAATGGAGAGAATTTTAAATATATATATATATGCCAAATTTAATTGTAAAAAAAAGTAAGCCCATCTTAAGTCCTTGAAATTAGTGTGGAATATTATATTTCATGCACAATGGTACAGATGAAATTTCAAAACTTTGCTATGTTTAAAATCCACTTGAAATGTGATTTTGATCTTGAATCAAATTTAAATCTTTCCTGAATTCAAGGGAATTTGGTACTGTACTTGTATCAAAAGTATCATATTTGATTCAAAGAACATTTTATGGATAAGTTCAATTAAAAAATCATAAACTTGATCAATCAACCACTACATCACAGAAAACACCATTCTGGAAATTTTAACTTCTGTTATTTGTTTTCAAGGTATGGTGTATTTGGAATTAAATTACTTAGATGGGTTTTTAGGTTTTCTTTAGATAGTGTGCTAGCCTTCAGTCATTTCTGAATTATTTGAAAAGAAAATGAAAAAATGACAAGGATAATCTTTTGTAATTCATTTTTATATTTTGCATTAACATGTACATATTTCAACACAAACTTATGTTGAATGATATATTTTCTATATTTTCTGTCTTGAATTTACTATTTTCAACATTAAAAAATTTTATTTTATATTGGAGCATAGTTTATTAACAATTCTGTGTTAGTTTCAGTTGTACATCAAAGTGATTCAGTTATACAGATACATGTATCTACTCTTTTTTGAATTATTTTCTCATTTAGGTTATTACAGAATATTAAGCACAATTCTCTGTGGTATACAGTAGGTCTTTGCTGGTTATCTATTTTAAATATAACGGTGTGTACATGTCAATCCCAAACTCCCAATCTATCCCCCCCATACACTTCCCTTCAAGTAATTCCATCAATAACTTCATTCTCTAAGTTTGTGAGTCTGTTTTCAGCTAAATGACATACTCAGTGGTGAAAAGCTGAAAGCATTTTCTCTAAGATCAGGAACAAGACAAAATGTCTACTCTTGCTACTTTTATTCAACACATATTGGGAAGTCCTAGGCATAGCAATCAGGGAAGAAAAAGAAATAAAAACACTCCAGTTGGAAAAGAAGTAAAACTGTCACTATTTGCAGATGGCACGATACTATACATAGAAAATCCTAAAGGTGTTATCAGAAAACTACCAGGGCTCATCAGTAAATTCAGTAAAGTTACAGGCTATTAAGTTAATGTAGAGAAACCTGCTGAATTTCTATACATTAACAACAAAACATTAGAAAGAGAAATTAAAGGAACAGTCCTACTTACCATCACATCAAAAAGAATAAAATATCTAGGAATAAACCTACTTAAGGAAACAAAAGATATTTATTTTGAAAAATGTGAGACTAATGAAAGAAATTTAAGATGACACATACAGATGGAAAGATATAACATGTTCTTGGACTGGAAGACTCAATATTGCCAAAATGACTATACTACCCAAGGAAATCTACAGATTCAATGCAATTCCTCGCATGCTACCAATCATATTTTTCATGTAAGTAGAAGAGAAATTCTTAAAACTTGTATCAAGACACAAAAGACCACAAATAGCCAAAGCAACCTTGAGAAAGAAAACAGGTGGAGGGATCAAGCTCCCTGACTTCAGACTATAGTTTCAAATTTATAAAAATTATTTGAAGAAAGGCTGGCATTTATTTCTTTCTTTATTAATATTTTTAAAACTGCTAAAAACTATTCACTTATATTTTTATGTTATTTGTTGACTTATTATTACATTTTTTACATTCTCATGCATTTTTGGGGGGGACCTCTAGAATCCCTCCATCAGTTTACCTCCATGCTTTGGTCAAGCACATCTTCTAATATCTTCCTAAGGGTAAATGGAGGAAAACTTTTGATGTTTTATTTGCTAGGAATTATCTTGATTTTGCTATTTTCCTTAGTTTATGGTTTTTTATGATTTGAAGATTTTAAGATAAAAATAATTTATCTCAGACTTCTTAAAACAATCCATTGCTTTCAGAGTCAGGGTTGCAAGAGTCAGACAGGATTTAGTACTACTACAACTACATTGAAAGCAATGCTTCATTAAAATTTACCCCCCAGAAGGATGATACTAAAGAATTTATTTGCAGGGCAACAATGGAGAAACAGACATAGAGAATAGACCTATGGACATTGGGAAATGGGAGGAGAGGTGAGATGTATGGAGAGAGTAACATGGAAACTTAAATTACCATATGTAAAACAGATAGCCAATGGGAATTTGCTACATGGCTCAGGTAACTCAAACAGGGGCTCTGTATCAACCTAGAGGGGTGGGATGGGGCGGGAGATGGGAGGGAGGTTCAAGAGGGAGCAGACATACGTATACCTATGGCTGATTCATGTTGAGGTTTGACAGAAAATAACAAAATTCTGTAAACCAATTATCCTTCAATTAAATAATTAATTAATTAAAAATTAACTCCCAATATTTTTGAGTAATGTAATGCAATTCTTGAATATTTTACACCCTGCAAAATTTAGACTACTTAATTCTGATGATCTGAAATTGCATAATTATGTTCAATGATGCACCTACTTTTCATTCATTGTTTGGACATGGTAAACTTTTTTCCATCTAGATTTTTATGCCTTTGTGTTTTAATGATATTTCATAATAAAGTTCTTCCCTACTATGTTCTTTGGAACTCTTAATTAATCAGACGTTGCTATTGCTTCTTTCAATTTTCTAAATTTTTTCCCTTACCTCTAAACTCTTTTTGCCTTTTTGTTTTAATCCTCTGGGAGGTCAACTTTAACTTCTAATCTATCTACTGAATTTTTATAACGTTTCAGCTTTCATAATTTTTATTGCCAATTGTTAGTTCTTGGGGTTTTTTGTTTATTTGTTTGTTTATATGGCAGCATATACTTGTTTCACAATGAAACACCTTATTTCTGATAGATAATTAACTTTTAAGAAAATCTCTGATGGTTTCTTTCACTTCCTCCCTTTCATATTTAGTTCAGTTCAGTCACTCAGTCATGTCCGACTCTCTGCGACCCCATGGACTGCAGCAGGCCAGGCTTCCCTGTACATCACCAACCCCCAAAGCTTGCTCAAAATCGTGTCCATTGAGTTAGTGATGCCATCTAAATATCTCATCCTCTGTCATCCCCTTCTCCTCCTGCTTTCAGTCTTTCCCAGCATCAGGGTCTTTTCCAATGATTCAGTTCTTCCATCAGGTGGCCAAAGTATTGGAGCTTCAGCTTCATCATCAGTCCTTCTAATAAATATTCAGGACTGATTTCCTTTAGGATTGACTGGTTTGATTTCCTTGCAGTCCAGGAGACTCTCAAGAATCTTCTCCAACTACACAGTTCAAAAGCATAAATTCTTCAGCACTCACCTTTCTATATAGTCCAACTCTCACATCCATACATCACTACTGGAAAAACCATAGCTTTGACTATGACTACCCACAACAGATTTCCTAACCTGGGGATCTGGCAAAGGAACTGATAATCCCTGGGAATTTGACTTTGGAGGCCAGTGGGATTTGATTACAAAACTTACACAGGACTGGGGAAATACACTCTTGGAGGGTACAAACAAAACCCTTTCGTATTAGAGGCTTTTAATTTTTAAAAAGTCATATTTAAGGTTAAATATCAAAAAAGCTTACTGGGTGGACCAGTTTGTCAAGTGGTAAGATAGTTTTACTGTCTGTTTATTGTTGTTGTTGTTGAGGATATTTTTCAGTGGGGTCCTTTCCCCACACTGTAGTTCCTGTCAGTCAGTCTTCTAAAGACTTTATGAAAGTGAAAGAGGAGAATGAAAAAGTTGGCTTAAAACTCAACATTCAGAAAACTAAGATTATCTGGCCCCATCACTTCATGGCAAATAGATGGGGAAACAGTGACAGACTATTATTATCGGCTCCAAAATCACTGCAGAAGGTGACTGCAGCCAAGAAATTAAAAGACACTTGCTCCTTGGAAGGAAAGTTATGACCATCCTAGTTAGCATATTAAAAATCAGAGACATTACTTTGCCAACAAAGGTCTGTCTAGTGAAAGTTATGGTTTTTCCAGTAGTCATGTATGGATGTGAGAGTCGGACTATAAAGAAAGCTGAGCATCGAAGAATTGGTGCTTTTGAACTGTGATGTTGGAGAAGACTCTTGAGAGTCCCTTGGACTACAAGGAGATCCAATCAGTCCATCCTAAAGGAAATCAGTCCTGAATGTTCATTGGAAGGACTTATGTTGAAGCTGAAACTCCAATACTTTGGCCACCTGATACAAAGCACCGACTCACAAGAAAAGACCCTGATTCTGGGGAAGACTGAAGGCAGGAGGAGCAGGGGAGGACAGATGATGAGATGGTTAAATCGCATCACCAACTCAATGGACATAAGTTTGAGTAAACTCCGGGAGTTGGTGATGGACAGGGAGGCCTAGCATGCCGCAGTCCATGGGGTCACAAAGAGTTGGACACGACTGAGCGACTGAACTGAACTGAATTGTGACAAGGTTATGGGAGTGAGTGGACAAGACAGGGAGGAGTAAAGAGCCTTACCTGCATTCTGGGTCCTTAGTGAGGGAAGGCCACGGGGGCATGCAGTTTGTTATGGTGACCATCATTTATTATCTCTCTCCTCATCTTTGGGCTTCCCAGTGGTACTGGTGGTAAAGAACCTATCTGTCAATACAGGAGATGCAAGAGCCCCTGACTGCATCCCTGGGTTGGGAAGATCCCCTGGAGGAGGAAATGGCAACCCACTCAAGTATCCTTGCCTGGAGAATCCTATGGACAGAAGAGCCCAGCGGGCTACAGTCCATAGCGTCACAGAGAGTCGGACACGACCAGATCCACTTAGCAAACACGCCTCATCTTTATCTGTGCTTTGGACTGGAACTTCTCATGTTCAAGTTCTCAAACACATTTTCTAGGACTGGCAGTGAAGGGAAATGTATCCACCTCATAATTGGTCTCCTTGGGGACCTGGTGTCATTCTACTATATTAATAATAGACATCTAAGCAATTTCTTTCAGCACCTTCCTCCACTTCACCTCTGATTCCTAAGAAGGCATTTTCTTCCATTTTCTGAAATTTTCATAATTTCTATCATGGAAACTATTTGCTTCTTATTCGTGTTATTCTCTGTAATCCTTATTCATCTACTTTTGCTCTTCAGGTAAGTCAAGGTTACAAACATCCTTTAATTTCTTCAAATTTGAGCATTAGGATACAATTACATTTCCAGTTATATTAGTACTTGTGAGTGATTTCTAAGTCTAACAGAAATGTCCCATATAAACAGGGACAGCTGGGCCATTTGTAAGAAATATAGTCAATAAAGTGATAATTATATACTCTTACATTTTCTTGTAGAACAACAACAAAAAAAAATTAATTCCCATTCAAGAGATTTCCTTTTCATCCAAAACAAAAGCACCGAAAGTGACCTTGTGAACTTACTCATCCATTCTCTGACTTTTTTTTTTTTTAACTAATGTGCCAGGCATAGAATTGTTGACTGGTGATTCAAGGATAACCACGTTATTTTGCATCTAGAAAGGGGTACAGATAATTAAACATGCAATCACACACCAGTAGATGTAGAACAGTCTTTTACAAGAGCTCATAACAACAGAATCTGTCTTGGAATTACGGGGTCAGGCAAGGGTTAGTACCTAGCACAGAAAATTGTGTCTAAGTTGACATTTAAATGATGAGTACAAGCTAGCCAGGTTAAATTTGGAGGGAAAAAATGCCACAGCGGAAGTGTAGAAGACCTGAAGGAGAGGGATGACAACGTCCTTTCAAATAACTGAAAAAGAGTTTATGAAGGATTGTGGGAACAGAGATGAGATGGGGAGAGGAGCCTGAAGAGGTCAGGAGAGCTCAGACTCTCAGTGCCTTAAAATCAATGTGAAGATGTTTGAATAGTTATTAAGGTAAACAGGGCACTCCTCTGAGGTGAAGTAGATGAAGTGGATGTAAGAAAGTCATAATAAGCCTAAGAGATGTTAGAATATTTTGCAATCCAACTTAGATACATCAGAGGCTTCTTATAGAATTATAGTAAAGATGATTGCAAGAATTGCATAGATCAACACTGTCATTTTAATAACACACAATTAGAAAACTGGATGAAAAAAGAATATTTTTATTATTTTTCCATTTTTACTCATTTTCATACTTAAAATTAAAACAATATCTGCCTTTTTGAGTTTCAGCTTCAGCATCAGTCCCTCGAATATTCAAGACTGATTTCCTATAGGAAAGTGACTGTCAAGAGTCTGTTCCAACACTACAGTTCAAAAGCATCAATTCTTCAGCACTCAGGTTACTCTATGGTCCAACTTTCACATCCACACATTACTACTAGAAAAACCATAGCTTTGACTAGATGGACCTTTGTTGGTAAAGCAATGTCTCTGGCTTTTAATCTGCTGTCTAGATTTGTCATAGCTTGTCTTCCAATTGAGAAAGTGTCTTTTAATTTCATGGCTGCAGTCACCATCTGCAGTGATTTTTAAGCCTCCCAAAATAAAGTCTGACACTGTTCCCACTGTTTCCCCATCTATTTAACATGAAGTGATGGGACTGGATGCCATGATCCTAGTTTTCTGAATGTTGAGTTTTAAGCCAACTTTTTCACTCTCCTCTTTCACTTTCATCAAGAGACTCTTTCATTCTTCTTCACTTTCTGCCATAAGGGTGGTATCATCTGCATATCTGAAGTTGTTGATATTTCTCCCAGCAATTTTGATTCCAGCTTGTGCTTCATCTGGCCCGACATTTTGCATGATGTACTCTGCATATAAGTTCAATAAACAGGGTGACAATATACAGCCTTGATATACTCCTTTACCAAATTGGAACCAGTCTGTTGTTTCATGTCCAGCTCTAACTGTTGTTTCTTGACCTGCATTCAGATTTCTAGGAGGCAGGTAAGGTGATCTGGTATTTCCATCTCTTGAAGGCTTTTCCACAGTTTGTTGTGATCCACACAGTCAAAGGCTTGGTGTAGTCAATAAAGCAGAAGTAGATGTTTTTCTGGAACGCTCTCATTTTTTCAATGATCCAACAAATATTGGCAATTTGATCTGGTTACTCTGCCCTTTCTAAATCCAGCTTGAACATGTGGAAGTTCATGGTTCACATGCTGTTGAAGCCTTGCTTGAAGAATTTTGAGCATTACTTTGCAAGTGTGTGAGATGAGTGCAATTGTGTGGTAGTTTGAACATTCTTTGGCATTGCCTTTCTTTGCAACTGGAATGAAAAGTGACCTTTTCCAGTCCTGTGGCCAATGTTGAGTTTTCCAAATTTGCTGGCATATTGAGTGCAGCACTTTAACAACATCATATTTTAGGATTTAAATTTCTCAACTGGAATCCCATCACCTCCACTAACTTTGTTCATAGTGATGCTTCCTAAGGCCCTTTGACTTCACATTCCAGGATGTCTGGTTCTAGGTGAGTGATCACACCACCATGGTTATCTGAGCCATCAAGATCTTTTTTGTATAGTTCCTCTGTATATTCTTGGCACCTCTTCTTCAATTCAGTCACTCAGTCATGTCTGACTCTTTGTGATTCCATGGACTGCAGCAGGCCAGGCTTCCCTATAATCACCAACTCCCAGAGCTTGCTCAACTTCATGACCATTGAGTCAGTGATGCCATCCAAATATCTCATCCTCTGTCATCCCCTTATCCTCCTGACTTCAACCTTTCCAAGCATCGGGGTCTTTTCCAATGAGTCAGTTCTTCACATCACGTGGCCAAAGTATTGAGGTTTGAGCTTCAGCATCAGTCCTTCCAGTGAACATACAGGACTGATTTCCTTTTGGATGGACCAGTGTGTTCTTTTGGCAGAACTCTGTTAGCTTTTGACCTGCTTTGTTTTGTACTCCAAGGCCAAATAGGTATCTGTTGACTTCTTACTTTTGCATTCCAGTTCCTTATAATGAAAAGGACATTTTTTGGGGGGTGTTAGTTCTAAAGGGTCTTGTAGGTCTTCATAGAACCATTCAACTTCAGCTTGTTTGGTATTACTGGTTGGGGCACAGACTTGAATTACTATGATATTGAATGGTTTGCTTTGGAAATGAAAAGAGATTATTCTGTCATTTTTGAGAATGTATCTGAGTACTGCATTTCAGACTCTTTCATTAACTATGATGGCAATTCCATTTCTTCTAAGGGATTCTTGTCCACAGTAGTAGATATAATAGTCATTTGAGTTAAATTCACCCATTCCAGTCCATCTTAGTTCACTGATTCCTAAAATGTCAATGCTCACTCTTGCCATCTCCTGTTTGACCGCTTCCAATTTGCCTTGATTCATGGACCTATCATTCCAGTTTCCTATGAAATATTTCTCTTTATAGCATCAGACGTTACTTCCATCACCAGTTACATCCACACCTGGGTGTTTCTGCTTTGGCTCCATCTCTTCACTCTTTCTGGAGTTATTTCTCCACTGTTCCCCAGTACCATACTGGGCACCTACTGACCTGGGGAGTTCATGTTTCAGTGTTCTATCTTTTCGTTTTTTCAAACTGTTCATGGGGGTTCTCAAGGCAAGAATACTGAAGTGGTTTGCCATTCCCTTCTCCAGTGGACCACATTTTGCCAGAACACTCCACCATGACCTGTCCATCTTAGGTAGCCCTACATGGCATGGCTCATACTTTCACTGAGTTAGACAAGGCTGTGGTCCATGTGATCAGTTCAGTGGGTTTTCTGTGACTGTGGTTTTCATTCTGTCTGCCCTCTGATGGATATAGATAAGAGGCTTATGGAAGCTTCCTTGTGGGAGAGGTTGATTGAGGGGAAAATTGCGTCTTGATCTGATGGATGGGGCCATGCTCAGTAAATATTCTCAGTTAACCTCTTCTTAATATCTTCTTTTTCTGTTATACCAATGGTATAGACAGAAATGGCTATACCATTTCTGTCCTATATTGTGCCCATCTTTGCATGAAATGTTCCCTTAGTATCTCTAATTTTCTTGAAGAGCTCTCTAGAGCTTCCCATTCTGTTTTTTTCCCTCTATTTATTTTCACTGATAACTGAAGAAGGCTTTCTTATCTCTCCTTGCTATTCTTCAGAACTCTACATTCATATGGTTATATCATTCCTTTTAACCTTTGCCTTTAGCATTTCTTCTTTTCTCAGCTATTTTTAAGTCCTACTCAGACAGCCATTTTGTCTTTTTGCATTTCTTTTTATGGGGATGGTCTTAATCACTGCCTCCTGTACAGTGTCATGAACCTTTGTCCAATGTACTTCAGGCACTCTATCAGATTTAATCCCTTGAATCTATTTGTCACTTCCACTGTATAATCACAAAGGATTTGATTTAGGCCATACCAAATAAATAAGTTGGAGAAGGCAATGGCACCCCACTCCAGTACTCTTGCCTGGAAAAATCCCATGGATGGAGGAGCCATGGTAGGCTGCAGTCCATGGGGTTGCTAAGAGTCGGACACGACTGAGCGACTTCACTTTGACTTTTCACTTTCATGTATTGGAGGAGGAAATGGCAACCCACTCCAGTGTTCTTGCCTGGAGAATCCCATGGACAGAGGAGCCTGGTGGGCTGCCGTCTATGGGGTCGCACAGAGTCGGACACGACTGAAGCGACTTAGCAGCAGCAGCAGCAAATAAATAAATAAAGTCAAGTGGGCCTTAGAAGGCATCACAATGAATAAAGCTAGTGGAGGTGATGGAATTACATTTGAGCTATTTCAAATCCTGAAAGATGATGCTGTGAAAGTGTTGCACTCAATATGCCAGCACATTTGGAAAGCTCAACAGTGGCCACAGGACTGGAAAAGGTCAGTTTTCGTTCCAATCCCAAAGAAAGGCAATGCCAAAGAATGCTCAAACTACTGCACAATTGCACTCATCTCACATGCTAGTAAAGTAATGCTCAAAATTCTCCAAGCTAGGCTTCAGCAATACATGAACCATGAACTTCCAGATGTTCAAGCTGGTTTTAGAAAAGGCAGAGGAACCACAGATCAAATTGCCAACATCTGCTGGATCATCGAAAAACCAAGAGAGTTCCAGAAACATCTTTTTCTGCTTTACTGACTACACCAAAGCCTTTGACTCTGTGGATCACAACAAACTGTGGAAAATTCTGAAAGAGATGGGCATACCAGACCACCTGATCTGCCTCTTGAGAAACCTATATGCAGGTCAGGAAGCAACAGTTAGAACTGGACATGGAACTAGAGACTGTTTCCAAATAGGAAAAGGAGTACATCAAGGCTGTATATTATCACCCTGCTTATTTATCTTCTATGCAGAGTACATCATGAAAAACACTGGGCTGGAAGAAGCACAAGCTGGAATCAAGATTGACAGGAAAAATATCAACAACCTCAGATATTCAGATGACACCACCCTTATGGTAGAAAGTGAAGAGGAGCTAAAGAGCCTCTTGATGAAAGTGAAAGAGGAGAGTGAAAATGTTGGCTTAAAGCTCAACATTCAAAAAACTAAGATCATGGCATCTGGTCCCATCACTTCATGGGAAATAGATGGGTAAATAGTGGAAACAGTGTCAGACTTTATTTTCTGGGGCTCCAAAATCAGTGCAGATGGTGACTGCAGCCATGAAGTTAAAAGACGTTTACTCCTTGGAAGGAAAGTTATGACCAACCTAGATAGCATATTCAGAAGCAGAGACATTACTTTGCCAACAAAGATCCATCTAGTCAAGGCTATGGTTTTTCCAGTGGTCATGTATAGATGCAAAAGTTGGACCGTGAAGAAAGCTGAGAGCTGAAGAATTGATGCTTTTGAACTGTGGTGTTTGAGAAGACTTTTGAGAATCCCTTGGACTACAAGGAGATCCAGCCAGTCCATCCTAAAGCAGATCAGTCTTGGGTGTTCATTGGAAGGACTGACGCTGAAGCTGAAACTCCAATATTTTGGCCACCTCATGCAAAGAGTCAACTCATTGGAAAAGACTGATGCTGGGAGGGGTTGGGGGCAGGAGGAGATGGGGACGACAGAGGATGAGATGGCTGTATGGCATCACTGACTTGATGGACATGAGTTTGGGTAAATTCCGGGAGTTGGTGATGGACAGGGAGGCCTGAAGTGCTGTGGTTCATGGAGTCACAAAGAGTTGCACATGACTGAGCAACTGAACTGAACTGAACTGATGACCTAAATCATGGATGTCTAGCTAAACCTATGGTTTTCCAGTAGTCATCCATGGATTTGAGAATTGGACTATAAAGAAAGCTGAAGAATCGATGCTTTGAACTGTGGTGTTGGAGAAGACTCGTGAGAGTCCCTTGTGCTACAAGGAGATCAAACCAGTCAATCTTAAATGAAATCAGTCCTAAATATACTTTGGAAGGGATAATGCTGAAGCTGAAACTCTAATACTTTAGCCACCTGATGCAAAGAGCTGACTCATTGGAAAACACCCTGATGCTGGGAATGATTGAAGGCAGGAGGAGAAGGGGACAACAGAGGATGAGATGGTTGAATGGAATCAGTGACTCAATGGACATGATTTTGAGCAAGCTCTGGCAGTAGGTGATGGACAGGGAGGCCTGGCATGCTGCAGTCCATGGGGTTGCAAAGAGTCGGGCAGAACTGAGTGAGCTCAGACAGGTTTCCCAGGTGTCTCAGTGATAAAGAATTCACATATCCATGGAAGATATACAGGATTCAATCTCTGGGTCAGAAAGAGCCCTTGGAGGAGGGTGTGGAACCCCACTCCAGTATTCTTGCCTGGAAAATCCCATGGACAGAGGATCCTGGCACACTACAGTTCATAGGGTCACAAAGAATTGGACATGACTGAGTGACTGAATACACATACATTTGCTCAGACATAAACAACAGGTTTTGAGAGATCAAATTAATGCATATTTATGTTATCAAATTCTCAGTGGAGAAAAATTAGATATATGCTAGTCTATACGTATGTTAGTCTATACCTTGTTCTAACAAAAGAATTGACAATCCCTCAAATCAGTAACTATCTAATTATCACACTATTAGCAAGGGGGAGAGTCAGGATTTAGAATCAGATGTGACCATCATTATTCATTCTCATATCAAGTTTCCCTACTCATAGTCTTTAAAATTATACCTTAATAAAGCACAAGTCAGGTGATTAGTATTTTGTTTTTACTTATGGCTTGCTTTCCTAATTGTGTATGCTTTACTTTGGTATTATTTGTATATACACTAACCTTCATTAGTTAGTCATATACACTATTCAATAGTCATATACACTATCCCTTCATGAAAAAATATTTTTCAAATGTACTCAGATACACAGTCATGTCTAACTCTTTGTGACCTCTTGGCCTGCAGCTCACCAGGCTCTTTGCTCCATGGAATTCTCCTGGAAGTCACACTGGGATGAGCTGCCACTTCCTCCTCCAGGGGATCTTCCAATCCCAGGGATCAACCTGTGTCTCTTATGTCTTCTGCATTGGCAGGCAGGTTCTTTACAACTAGCAGCACCTGGGAGGTCCTATTCATTGAATAAATTCATGTAATATGTTGCCCCTGCCTTAAGGAATTTTTTCAGTCTGTCTTGGAAAGTTAATTAACAATGCAAGAAGAAAATAAAGTGCGATACAAGAGAATATATTAACAACAGCTAATGACATTGTACACATACAGCTGCTTTTGGAATTTGGAAAACAGCAAGATAACTGTGCTTAATTAGGAATAAGAAAATAATTTTTGAAAAGCATGACGTTTACAAAAAATAAATATTCCCCAACTCCTTCCAAGATCACTATTTCAGAATTAGCCTTCTGGATGATTCCAAAATACTTTTATCTTTCATCTTTAATCTCCCTGAAATTTAATTCATATTGCTTGTGTTATAAGTTGCATTCTGACACTTCATCGAAAGGATTCAATAAAAGTTGATACTTGAGTTAGCCTCAGTATGGTGTTCAGTCCCCTTTCACAAATTTTCCAATACATTCTGTACAACTATACACAATCATCAGATCAGATCAGTCGCTCAGTCGTGTCCGACTCTTTGCGACCCCATGAATCGCAGCACGCCAGGCCTCTTTGTCCATCACCAACTCCCGGAGTTCACCCAGACTCACATCCATCGAGTCAGCGATGCCATCCAGCCATCTCATCCTCTGTCGTCCCCTTCTCCTCCTGCCCCCAATCCCTCCCAGCATCAGAGTCTTTTCCAATGAGTCAACTCTTCACATGAGGTGGCCAAAGTACTGGAGTTTCAGCTTTAGTATCATTCCTTCCAAAGAAATCCCAGGGCTGATCTCCCTCAGAATGGACTGGTTGGATCTCCTTGCAGTCCAAGGGACTCTCAAGAGTCTTCTCCAACACCACAGTTCAAAAGCATCAATTTTTCAGTGCTCAGCCTTCTTCACAGTCCAACTCTCACATCCATACATGACCACAGGGAAAACCATAGCGAGTCAATAAAGTACAATTGTCCTCCTGTAATCAGACAGTGGAATACGATAGAACAGAGAATGCACATCCCAAACAGGCACATGATAAAGCAAATATTGTACATGAGAGTCCAATTTTGTCAACATTTGCCCTTAGTTCACACAAATTTCATAATGCAACACATATTTCCAATCTTTCCCACTTTCTTTATTAACCTCTAACTTACAAGGTTAATTCAATATAAATAATTAAATTTATCAAGTGAAATTTTCACATAGAAAAAACACTTTACAACAGCCCAGACTTTCATGAAATTACCAACAACAAGGATAAAAAGATGAATTACTTTTAATGAAATAATAAAAGAAAGGTAACTGAGATGAGCAGTTGGGTGAGAATCTGTATCTCTACCCTTCCTCCTTTTTTTGGACAGACTTTCTGGTCTGCTTTCCTCATATGAAACACTAGTAACTCAGAAAAGAGAAGCGCTAAACAGAAGACAAGGTTAGTTGAGGTGTCAGACGAAAGATGAGTACTTTTTAAAACCTTAAAAAAGAAAAGTTGCAAAAATTGGCCAAGTAAATGAACACTATGCATCAGTTCAGTACAGTTCAGTTCAGTCACTCAGTCGTGTCCGACTCTTTGCAACCCCGTGAATCTCAGCACGCCAGGCCTCCCTGTCCATCACCAACTCCCAGAGTTCGCTCAGACTCACGTCCATTGAGTCACTGATGCCATCCAGCCATCTCATCTCCTCCTCCCCCCAGTCCCTCCCAGCATCAGAGTCTTTTCCAATGAGTCAAATCTTTGCATGAGGTGGCCAAAGTACTGGAGTTTCAGCTTTAGCATCATTCCTTCCAAAGAAATCCCAGGGCTGAACTCCTTCAGAATGGACTGGTTGGATCTCCTTGCAGTCCAAGGGACTCTCATGAGTCTTCTCCAACACCACAGTTCAAAAGCATCAATTCTTCAGCGCTTGGCTTTCTTCACAGTCCAACTCTCACATCCATACATGACTACTGGGAAAACCATAGCCTTGACTGGATGGACCTTTGTTGGCAAAGTAATGTCTCTGCTTTTGAATATGCTATCTAGGTTGGTCATAACTTTCCTTCCAAGGAGTAAGCGTCTTTTAATTTCATGGCTGCAGTCACCATCTGCAGTGATTTTGGAGCCCCCAAAAATAAAGTCTGACACTTTTTTCACTGTTTCCCCATCTATTTCCCATGAAATGATGGGACCAGATGCCATAATCTTCGTTTTCTGAATGTTGAGTTTTAAGCCAACTTTTTCAATCTCCTCTTTCACCTTCATCAAGAGGCTTTTGAGTTCCTCTTCACTTTCTGCCATAAGGGTGGTGTCATCTGCATATCTGAGGTTATTGATATTTCTCCCAACAATCTTGATTCTAGCTTGTGCTTCTTCCAGCCCAGCGTTTCTCATGATGTACTCTGCATATAAGTTAAATAAACAGGGTGACAATATACAGCCTTGACGTACTCCTTTTCCTATTTGGAACCAGTCTGTTGGTCCATGTCCGGTTCTAACTGTTCCTTCCTGACCTGCATACAAATTTCTCAAGAGGCTGGTCAGGTGGTCTGGTATTCCCATCTCTTTCAGAATTTTCTGTGTTTATTGTGATACACACAGTCAAAGGCTTTGGCATAGTCAATAAAGCAGAAATAGATGTTTATCTATGGATAGTTTGTCTAAAATTTTGGATACAGATCACATGGGTTCATCAGGCAATGGTAGATACCAAGAGACTTTGGTGGCATCTGGGTACCAGTGGAAGCACTGAGCCTCATGGGAAAAGAAGAACTTCTTTTGAGGATACATAAAAGAGGGGCTGAGAAAGTTTTGAGGTAAAATTGGAGTGGAGTTGATATTATCCATTCAGTGGGATTATAATAATAAAAGTTTTATTTTGCATATTTACCCCATGCAAGGTAGAATGCTGGATTGTTACATGCTGTATCTAATTAATCCAGTTCTGTAATTAAGCATTTATGAACATATTAGAAACAGTGTCATGTCTCAAAAGAAGGATGTAACTTTCCAAACTGAACCTATAAATAATAGGTTGGCATTTGAATCCAGCTGTGTCTTATGCCTGGAGAAGGAAATGGCAACCCACTCCAGTGTTCTTGCCTGGAGAATCCCAGGGACTGGGGAGCCTGGCCGTCTATGGGGTTGCACAGAGTCGGACACGACTGAAGCACTTAGCAGTAGTAGCAGTGTCTTATCCCAAGTCATACACTTGCCCTTCAATGCTGTGATGATTAATTATCAATAAAATATTTGCCCAGGCATTTGTCTTAATCAATAGAGATTATTCATGTAATATTAAGACATATAAAATACTTGGTAAATACATACACACATGTGTGCATATATACATATGCTTATATATACACACACACACACTTATTTTCCCTTTGATTCAGTTCATTATTGTTAGTAGATAAAATTTTGGATTTTTCTTCTTGGAAATACTTGCTGATTCTTTTCTTTAAACATCAGACAGAAGAGTAGAGAAGACACAATCCTGGAAAGTTTTGATGATTCTGTTAAGTTTATATTAATAATCGGATTTCCCAAGCAAGACTACTGAAGTGGATTTCCATTTCCTTTTCCAGGGGATATTTCTGGCCCAGGGAATGAACCTGGGTCTCCTGTATCTCAGGCAGATTCTGTACCAACTGAGCCATCAGGAAAGACCCTTAATATTTCAAGGAGATGTTTGTAAGGAGACACAGATTTCACTGATTCAGTCTGTTGTTTTAATAACAATGGTTTTCATGGATTATTTCTACCTTGGATTGAACTCACAAGCTTTTTCTCATGTAAGCAAAAATTAAATGGATTTCTAATGTCAAAATTGTGTTGTTAACTGTACATTTATGTTTTCACTTTGCTTTTATAGAACATATGCTGACACTTTGGCATACACTTGACTACCTCAGGCAGAATATCATCTTTTTCTCCTTAATTTGGATTGATGCCAGAGCCTTGATTGAAGTTGACCATTACTCTGTTAAATATCTTCAGTTATTGATATACTCAGAACACCTTCAGTCAGCCCAAGAATTACTTATAATTCAGTGCAGATTACCATGTATCCTCACTTAGTATACCTTGCCATTTTGCAAAGCTATATCTTCTTTCTTAAATCTATTTTTATTAACATATAATTAACTTAAAATGTATTAACTTCTGCTGTACAGCAAAGTAATTCAGTTATGCATATATATACAATTTTCATTTCAGCTATACATATAGAATAATATAATTCAGATATATATATATATATATATACAGTTATTTTCCATTATGATTAATTATAGTATGTTGACAATAGTTCTCTCTGCTATCCATTGTTGTTTATCCATTCTATATATAACAGCTTACAAGTGCTAACCCCAACCTCCCAGTTCATCCTTCCTCCAATGCCCTCCCTCTTGTCAACCTCGTTTGTCTTCTGTCAGTAAAGTGAAGTGTTCCTAAAGAACTCCTTCTGATATCAGAGGGTTTACTGGATTGCTAGTCATTCACCTGCCATACTTTAAGAATTACTGACTGGAATTACTGAGCAACTGGTGAAGATTATTTTCAAAACTGCTATAACAAACAAAGCAAAAATTTCTCCTAATATGTTCAAGAGCTTAAGACTATTCACTTATTTTCTAGCATTTAATATAAGTAACTGAGAGTTTATTTTGTCAGTCTTCTCTATTTCAGTAGTTTTTTTTACTCCTATATTAATTTATGGTTTCCTCTATCTATACTGCTTGTCTCACCTGACATTTTCTTTTACTTTCTTTTTGTATCTTTACCCTTAAATTTATGTCTTCTTTCACAAATTCTCTTTTCTCATGTTTCCTGTGACAAATTCATGTTTAATTTGTTACAGAAGTTTCCTCACAATATTGTAAATATTCAAGTTAATATGAATTCCCCTCCTGTTTTTATAAAGATATATAGATTATTTAGAGGCCTAAACTCCTCTAGTCATTATTTTTTCTGCCAAGGACCGATTTCAGTTATTTCAGACCTGCTCACAACTTTTACTAACTGATCCTATAAAAAATCCTCCTTCACTCTTATCTTTTGAACTTTGTGCATATTTATTTTGAAATTTCCAACAAAGCAGAAAGATACTTAAATAGTCTGCTTCCCACAAGAATCTTCAAGCCTGTTCAATTTTTCATAGATGTAGTAAACTCAGTTCTTTAAAATCCACTAGAGAGCTCATGGTTTCAAATCAGGGAGGATTTTAGCAGCCCAAATCTAATTTAATTGGGGAAATTTGTTGAAGTCTTTCCCAAGTGTATTCTGAAACAATGCTTTTTTCAAAACTCTTTCATTCAATAAAAGCTTATTAATTTTGAAATCAACTTGATTTTACCACTAAATGTATTTAGGGTTTTATCACAGATCAATGTAAGCAATTATATTCTACAAGACACTAAAATGAACATTTTATTCCATGTGATTATTAAAATAAGAATTTAAAATTTGACGGTGTACCCTACAGCACTTACATCCAGATGACTACCATCTATTACTTCTTTCTTAGAGCAAAGATTCCAGGTTTCTTTTATGTTTCAAACAAAATGATTATTTTCCATCAATTTATTTTCCATCAATTTATTTTCATTTCCTGTTGCGTCTGTGGAAGAACAGCTTCAGACTACTCAGACACTCAGTGGTGTTCTCTGGGCTCAGTGGGCTAGGCAGTACCTGTGCAACTCAGTCCTGGGAGTGGCAGGGGGACCTCTGCCCACAGACCAGACCTAGACCTTGGAGGGTGAGGAGGGGGGAGAGCAAACTTGGGAGCTGGAGTAGCTCACTGGCCCCGATGTTTCTCCTTGAGCACAACTTTTCCATCAATGGCCTGCTCTTCCTCTTCACAGTCCTCAGGATATCCAGAAAGGCAGCGATCATGCTAGACCTCTCAGGATGGTCCATGGGAGAAGGTACCACACATGCGCAGATCATCTGGGGACAGCATCCACCACCTCAGATGAGCTGAGAGAGCTCCCGTGTTATTGCCTGGAGGGTAATGTCCTTACAGCACATAAGAGAGACCTGTGACACAGAACAGTGGTGACAAGTCACCACAAGACACCTCTGGGAGATGCTGGTGAGCAGCCCTGGAACCAGTAACCATCAGGAGTCTTGGCTCCTGGAAGGCTGCTGGATCTGGTTAGTGAGGTTCCAAGAAGGAAGCACCACGTTCGTAACAGGTATGGTCTATTGGCAGGAGAAACTTCAGCACGGATCATCAGCCATTACTCCTGGGCAACAGGACATGACATCAGGTGTGTTTTTAGTAGCAACAGTGGCACAACCACCAGCAGAAGCTTCTCCTGAGTGCTCTTCAGATTTATGGGGTAGATACCATCACTTTTCCTTTTTCAGACAGATCATTTCACTGGGAAGTCAACATCGGTGCCACCCAAGTGGGTTCTTGCTGCAAGGAATTTGAGGATATCCTCCCCTTTCATTTGCAGGACATCTGGGGCTCTGGACACTGTGAAAGTTTCCCTTTAACTGAGGACAGAGACCTAGTGCAACACTGTGTGAATCCCTCTCTGGGTAGTGCAGAAAAGCCTACATCTCTTAATTAAATCTTAAAAAGAGTATTTCAGTTATTATAATTAAAAACTGGAAAATGGAAATAGTATTATATGCGTTCTTATCCAGTTCTTTATACCTGATGAAACAAAAACACAGAGACAAATGACACAGAAAGGAAATAGTTCTGTTTGATGAAACCTGAAAAATCTAGGTTGCTACTTTCACGTTGAACTCAGTGCATTGATCTTTCTACTTTTTATGTTCTTTAGCCTGTTTCAAACCAAAATTAAGGGTTTTTGTTATTGTAAAATATTAAGTGATTCATTAATGATCACTATGGAGAAGGAAATGGCAACCCACTCCAGTATTCTTGCCTGGAGAATCCCAGGGATGGAGGAGCCTGGTCAGCTGCAGTCTATGGTGTCGCACAGAGTCGGACACAACTGAAGCGACTTAGCAGCAGCAGCAGCAGCGATCGCTATATACAGCCTTGCAATAATTTCTTAAGAAACAATGGTATATAATTAGAATGATTTGGGGCTTCCTTGGTGGTTCAGGCCTTCTCTTGTGTCTCAGAAGGTAAAGAATCTGCATGCTAGTCAGGAGACCCAGGTTCAATTCCTGAGTCTGGAAGATCCCATGGAGAAGGGAATGGCAACCCACTAACAGTATTCTAGACTGGAGAATTCCATGAACTGTGGAGCCTGGTGGGCTAAGAGTTGGACATGACTTAGAGACTGACACTTTCACTTTTTCAGAGTGATTTTAAACTATGGATTTCCAGATATAGATTTCTAATTGATTACCCTAAGCATTTTAAATTACAAAAAGTACATATTTTCACAAAGATATATTTCTAAAAAGTAACTTTGTACAATAGTTACCTTCTTTTCTACATGTTTTCCTATTTTCAATTATTTAATGCATGGTATTTGTTTGTTGGCATATAAATACAGCTAATGAATGCCTGATCTTTATCTTATGATGGTAGTTTGAGAGTCTCTGGAAATATGATGCTAGCATGAGTGAACTAATGGTTGGATGATGATAGGTAGTTCAGTTCAGTTCAGTTCAGATGCTCAGTCTTGTCCAGCTTTTTGCAACTCCTGGACTGCAGCACAACAGGCTTCCCTGTCCATCACCAACTCCCAGAGCTTGCTCAAATTCATGTCCTTCTAGTTTGTGATGCCATCCAACCATTTCATCTTCTGTCTCCCCCTTCTTCTCCTGCCCTCAATCTTTCCCATCATTGAGGTCCTTTCCAATGAGCCGGATCTTTGCATCAGGTGGCCAAAGTATTGAAGCTTCAGCTTCAGCATCAGTCCTTCCAATGAATATTCAGGACTGATTTCCTTTAGGATGGACTGGTTGGATCTTCTTGCTGTCCAAGGGACTCTCAAGAGACTTCTCTGACAGCACAGCTCAAACGCATCAATTCTTCAGTGCTTGACCATCAATTCTCACATCCATATATGACTATAAGAAAAAATATAGCTTTGATTATACAGACCTTTGTGGCGAAGTGATGTATCTGCTTTTTAATGCACTGTCTAGGTGTGTCATAGCTTTTCTTCCCAGGAGCGAGCTCTTTTAATATCATGCCTCAGTCATTGTCCACAGTGATTTTGGAGCCCAATAAAATAAAATCTGTCACTATTTCCATTTTTTTCCTCATCTATTTGCCTTGAAGTGATGGGGAATATTGAGGAATATTTATGATCACACATGTGCACGCAATTTACATGTAAATATATTTATTTGCTGTCTTTACTGGGAGAGTTAAAAATGCCTCTTGCCTCATTATGGGATACACAGTCCTGGGCCTTTAAGATGCTTTCTAAATATTATATGAATGAGGAAAGAATGGGAAATTCTGATATTTGTTGGTTTTTGCTTTGCCTTAAATTTATATCTGTTGATATTTAATCACTACCATATTTCCAGAGAAGCCCCATTTTAAAATAAGCCTATTATAATGTATTTTCCTTTTTCTTATTAAAAGTGAAAATAGCATCTTTATAAAATAATCACAAAATATTATGTAATCAATTTTGAAAATAGTGTTAGATCTTTACAGTATGTAAAGAAATATGTTATTCATAGTAAATTAATAAGCTTATTACTTCAATCTCAAAATAACATTGTTATTTATCCACTATTATCAATTCCATTTTATAGATGAGGAAACTGAGGCTAGAACAGTAATTTCACTAAATTTAGACATTCTGAAAAGGCTGGAATTGAGATTACTGTCCAAGAATCTGACTCAGGGTCGATGATACAGCCTTCCTCAATTGTGAATAATTAGACATTATTTTATCCTTTAAACTTTTATGAAAGTTGTGGTTTCTTTGATGAGTAAGTATTATTTTGAAATTCATGGGAAAAATCAGCAATGATACAATCAAAAGTCTTCCATGAAATGAATAAAAAAAGGAACTTTACTCAGTTGTTCATAGAAATCCAGATATTTCGATTCAGACTGAACATGTGTATTGAACAGATGGCACTAGGAAACAGTCCTTGTTTCTTTTTGCTAAACAGCCTTGAGTTTAAAGAAATAATAGATTTTAAAGAATTATGCAGCCTGTGCCAGAAAATGAATTCTAAATTTCAAAAGTGGTTAGGTAATTATGGAATGAACTTTATTTTTTGCGTCTATGTTTTGAAATGCAAATATCACGAAGTGTTTCAATTACGAAGAATCTGTGATCTTTCAAGTGTTAATTTTCTAAGGCACCTAAAATAAACGAGGTGAACTAAAACTCACTGTGAAATAGGAATTTCAGGAATAAGTAGATGTGTTTCTCAGACCATGCTGCTGCTGCTGCTGCTCAGTCGCTTCAGTCGTGTCCGACTCTGTGCAGCCCACCCGGCTCCCCTGTCTGTGGGATTCTCCAGGCAAGAACAATATACAAAAAATACCATTCATGCTTGGGTCCATGGTTCTGTAACTCCCCGTCTATTAAATCTCTTTTCTTTTATGTAATTTCTGAAGATAAAGCTAAGTGCCACTAGTAACAATGCAAAATAGGTGATATGACTGAGATTTAGACTTAACTGATTCACTTCTTCACTCTTAAGATTATTTCAGGACATGAGGGTGTCTATTGAGTTGATCAGAGATGATCAGTGACTAGTACTAATACTTTACCAAGACTATGCAGTCAAAAAATAAAGTTTATGAAGTGCTCATGAAAATAGAAGGACATAAAAGTCATACATGGTATACACAGATACTAGACATATGATGTGAAATCTATAATTGAAATATCAAGTATTGGCAATCAGAGGGTGTTTTTTATGTTACCAAGTATGCATACACATCTTACCTAATAAAACATCTGAAAATAAAAGGATAAATAACTTTTTATTAAATAGCTGTGCTTGAAGTATAATTTAACTTGATAGAGACACTCTGACTGCAAGTCTTGAAGAAATGAAACTGTTACATATGTTGATTATTTTAAACATATTTTTTTTAAGACTCTACTAGGGATGTTAGGATGAACAGAGGTAAATGTTGAACTATATACTGAAAGGCTTTGGAAGAAAGGAACTAAAATGGAGTCTGGAAGGGAGATAGAGAAATAACAAAACAAAAAGAGAAATAAAAAGAGAGGCTCAGAAGTAATCGTGTGCATGCATGTTTGGAAAGGTAAGACACATTTCCTGAATTTCTTCATACCAGCACATTGTTCATTCCCAAAGCATCTTCCTGCCCAATTTATATTCTCTCTGAAAAATAAATCTTGTTAGCATGATATGAATGTTAACAAGTGCTCCAGGCACCTTACAGAAAATATCACCAAATTAAAATCTCAGGAAGGAAACCCATTTCCTATCCTCCAATAACTCTACCAACTCTCGTCTACATTCCTAGCTAGTAGTTCACATTTTAGTTTTAATATGTAAAAAACTTTGCTTGACTCCAACATCCCTGAAGAGCTGTTAAAGGGAAGCAAGTTTTAAATTACATGCATTTGATGGGAACTCAGGCTCAATGGATTTGGAGGCAGAGTGATAAGGAAAAGGGAGGGAATATAGAAAAGGCAAGAATGCAGAAGAGACAATTTGAAGTTTTTAATGACCTGGAGACAGGTCTTCATTAAATAACATACTTACTTCCAAATAAAGAAGTGCAAAACATGAGTGTGTGCTTATGCTTCATTCACTTTGTTTAACAGAGATACTTTTGTACTAATTCATATTTCTCAAGTCTAATTTTTTTTTCTTGGCTTTTATCCTAGGGAAATGTTGAGGCAACCTAAGTGTAGCGGGTTATCAGACTATAAAAAATATATATAAAAATATATTTATATAAATAAATATATCATATAAATAATATAAATTTATATAAATATATAAATTGTAGCCATAAAGCAGCAAACTGATATTTTATAGGCTCTTGCTTTTGCAAAGGAATCATTCCAAACAGTAGGGGAAAACATTCTATTCTCATATTTTAAAATAATAAACCAAGTAGTAAGCACGGAGAGAAAATTCTTTAAATAAAAACTGCATGTTACGGATTAGGGGTATGGTCTAAATCTAGGGGATAATTCAGCTTTGTGAATCTGGTGGGAGGATGTCATTATAAAAACATTGTAAAACTGTATACAGTCTCCTATTATGTTTTTGGATGTACAATTATTATTGCATTCAATTTACAGCATGAAGGAAAACTGAATGAATCTGTAAATACCAGTACTTACCCTAGAACTTGAAGATGGAATTTAATGGAGATAGAGAAGTCTCACTAGGTAAAGAAGGTTAAATGCATTGAACTGTGAATTTAAGGATCTAGTGTTGTGTCAGTTTTAAGAGGACCATCTGCCACAGCAATCAGACACCTTCTGAGTCTATAGGACAATTTCCCAAAGAGCAGGGATAATGGATAACTCTGCCTTTACTAAGGAAATCTGCCTAATGGCTCAAAGGGACGTTGTTCAGACTCCTTTAAAGAGGTCACTGAACCAGAACCCTCATATGACAGGTAACACAGAGATCAAATTGAGCCACTTTTTACAGTCTTTGCAGCCTATATGCCTTTGTGCACGTGTGTGCTAAGTCATTTCAGTCCTGTCTGACTCTTTGCATCCCCATGGACTGCAGCCCGCCAGGTTCCTCTGTCCATGGAATTCTCCAGGCAAGGATACTGGAGAGGGTTGCCATGCCCGCTCCAGGGGATCTTCTTGACCCAGGTATTGAACTCACATCTCATGTCTCCTGCACTGCAGGTGGATCTTTACCACTAGCACCACCTGGGCAGCACCTATATGTCTTTATGGGTTTGTATTTCAGACACAATTGAAATTGCTTAAACGGGGGTATGTACTTCCCCAAAGGTGATGATCTTCAAATCCCAGACCCTTACAACCAAGAACATTTTTTGGAAAAATACTTCCCAAAATGTACTTACTTTTTCAATTCAGGCCCAAAGGCAATAAGGAGGTAAACTACTGTGTTAGTTCTCTAATGTTATACAACAAATTACTACAAAAAATGATTTAAAACCACACATTTTTTTACATCATCATCTCTGTGGGTTAGGAGTGCATGTGCGTGCTCAGCCACTCAGTCGTGTTTGACTCTTTGCAGCCACATGGACTGTAGTCCCCCAGGCTCCTCTGTCCATGGAATTTTCCAGACAAGAATACTGGCCTGGGTTGAATACATAGCTGGATCATTTCCTTAGGGTCTCACAGGCTACTATCAAAGCGTCAGCGAGGTTGCAGTCTCATTTAGAAGCTACACAGGGAAAGGCTCTTCTTGCAAGTTCATTCAAGTTGTTGGTAGAATTCATTCTCACATAGTTATATTCCTGAAAAAGTAAAAGTCACTCAATCATGTCCAACTCTTTGTGACCCCATGGACTGTAGCATACCAGGCTCCCCTGTTCATGGAATTCTTCAGGCAATAATATTGGAGTAGGTAGCCATTCCCTCTTCCAGGGGATCTTCCCAACCCAGGGATTGAACCCAGGTCTCCCTCATTGCAGGCAGATTCTTTACTGGCTGAGCCACCAGGGAAACCCAGCTATATTCCTAGGATACTGGCTTTTTGCTTTTCCTAAAGATTGTCAGCCTTTGTCTGCCACAGAGATTCTCTATAATGGCCACTTATTTTATTAAGCCGCAAGGAGACATTCTTGTTCTAATCTGCTTTAAAAAAAAAAAAAAAAACTTTATATATTGTCTAACATCTTATAACCTTTAGCAAACATGATTAGTTAGAAGTAAGTCACAGATTCTTCCCACACTGAAGGAGACAGGCTTAACCAAAGGCATAAACACAAAGATGAAAATCATTAGTATTTGGATTGGATTGGTCCTCCAAAACTATTTAAATTTACAGAGCAAGTTAAAGGAAAAACTTGAATAAAAGCACATTTCTCTTGCAAGCCACATCACTATTTCCTTCCATTTCTGCCTGACCTCAGGATTCTTGCTGTTACTATTGTTCCATTAGCCATTACAATGGATTTTAATGGAAAAATCGCTCAGATTTTATTTGGAATCAAACATTAGCATCCCATCACAACATATCTTAAATGATTCTCTATGTTATGACTCTAAGTTAAATTTTTGCAAATTATTTTTTCTACCTCTATCCAAATGCAAATATACAAGATAAAGTATAGGTAAGAGTAAAATAAACAAAATAAATTATTTTTATTTTATAATGTATTTGTAAATAGATTATATATTTATATTGCATTTCTTAATCTGCTGCAATAAGCATCTCATTTTAGGGGCTTTGAAAATTACTGAAATTAAATCAGGAGAGTTTTAACCATGTCTCCATGACATTTTCTTATATTGCTATAGTATTGCAAATGAGATGCTACATTATAATATTGGAATTTGAAATCTACCGCCATCTGGCCTAGAAAACTATGGTGAATCCTTTAAACAGTTTGAATCTTGTATTTTTATTAATTGAATGGGTAAAAATATAATTTTTATAAGGTCAGGTAAAGGACTAAAGAAGTTCCACTATTGAAATGTTTGTTTGTTTTGATGGAAATAACTGAACTATATTTGTACTAAATTTTCCTTCAGCTTTGATTTTGCACAATTCTGTAGGAATAAAGGTTAATACCTAAGATCACTCCTGGGATTGATAGAGGTCTGTTGAAAGTCTTTGGCCATGTCTAGTGTTCTAAGTCTGTTCTTACAGAGTCTGGACCATGCTGAAATAGAGACTGGGTTTTTGGAAGTATCTCTGATTATTTGTTTGTTTGTTTTGCAGTTGGAACTCACATGGTTCTGAGACATTATTAATGTATTTTCCTCTTTTTATTTGTTTTCTTTTTCTGTGAAGAAAATTATTCAGCCAGTTATCTCTGGAAGGATTATGATTTGTTGTGTCCAGAAACACACAAAATTACTGTGGGACATAACAGAAATTCCTTAACTTTTATTTGTAATGCTCAGGACATTTCTAGGGCTATATTATTCAAATTCAATGTCTTTTCCTTTAAATGCATATCAAGCATTTCTCTATATGCATGACATTGGTTTTTTTATTTTGTTTTTTTGCCCATTTTCAATTGCTGTGAGCCTCTGTAGACCATTTCAAATAGCACCAATCTCAAAACCTTTGACTGATTTATCTTCCTTCTAATTTAATCCTTTATAGCCCAATCATACCTTAAGTATTTGGAAAGGTTCGTGAAAGTAAAGTCTCAAGAGGTTGTGGTTTAAAGTAATGAAAATTTTCTTTGAATATGATACCTCATCCCTATTAAATCCCTTAAAAACCATTTGCTGTTTTCTGTCAACTGTGTTTTGCCTGAAAGGAAGAAAGTAATTACTATGAACAGGATTAGATTAGTTTGGGAAATATTTTCACGGCTCCCTGTAAGCATTTTAGTCGACTTTGAAACTATAGCTAAAATAAATTAGCTTTATTTCCCTTCCTGATTTTGTAGCTTTCTTGCTCCCAGAGAGTTATGACATAGTGACTGGTGCTGCTTACAAGCATATTGGATTTCATTGGGTGCCAGATCATAACATTCTTTTTTAACCATGTTACTTTCATAGATGATTTGCCTTACTGTAAAATCATTAAGGATATTCATTAAGCATGCCACTCTTCTGTAGGGGATCAATATTTCTAAAATAAAAGGCAGGGTTGTTTGCATTTAATTTCAGTCATGTTTTCTTTTAGGCTTTCAATATTTTGGTTTTAATATGCCAGGGTAGCTCCTCATGTAATGAGATGACACCTTGTGTAATGAGCTACTGTTTATTGTTATTCCTGGCAGCAGACCATACAAGGGCAAGGCCTGTTAAATACACATGCATCTATAAGCTGCTCCTTCAGCCTGCAGGAAATGCCTATTTGAGCAGAGGAAGGACAATATTTTGCCTTCTGTTTAGTCTCCAGGCAGATTATTATGGCTCCAGCCATTGTCTAGAGGCCTGGATCTGCTATGCTTGACGACTCATTCCCCTGCAAGTTCACTGATATTTTGCAATCCTCACAAACTCAGAAGCACAAAACAGGAGTCATTTGCTTCATATTATGTTAAGTCAACTAAAAAAAAAAAATGTAAGACCATATTTAAGGCGGCTTAATCCAATCCACCATGAACTCAACTTACACTGGGCTAGAGCAGCATAAGGCTTTAGCCGAGCAACACATGCTTAGTCAAGTAACCATTTCTTTATTTTCACTTGAGTTACTTTTTCCAAGCATTATAAATACTTTGCCTTTAATCTGGAGCATGAGTATTTTTTTTAATGTTTATTTTTCCTGAACACAATTTCAATTGATAAGACCCCCAAAATGTTGAAAACACTCAAATTATTTTAAGTTACTTAATAGTTGACCATCAACTAATTATTTAAGCTGAATGAGATGCAATCTTGGTAAATTAAAATGAATAAGGCAGGGGGAATAAGAGGACATATGAAGACACAACTCAAAATGAATTTAGACAGAAAATAAAATTGCATATACAAAATAGAAATTACTTCAATTGAGAAGGAAGGAAATCCATGGGAAAACCATATATATGGCATGAAATTTTTAAAATGTTGTACTGTATTTTGACTATTTGACAAAATAGTAAAGAATAAAATCTGATTACTGTTGTTTCTGACCTGGTAAAAATAGAAACAAAAAAGAAAACATTTTTTGGTACAATAAATTTGACATCACATGTATATGATATATCTTATTTAGCAAAATATATATATATACATACATATATTGACATGATATGAGATACTATGAGAGGACAACTCTGAGTATTCAGTATGGATCCATGAACCTTTAGCCTTCCTACCACTATGTCTCTGTCAATGAAGACTTGGAATAGTTTATAAGATTCATCACAGATATATAAATTTATGACCATAATGTTATTTAGTTCAGAGAAGGCAATGGCACCCCACTCCAGTACTCTTGCCTGGCAAATCCCATGGACTGAGGAGCCTGGTAGGGTGCAGTCCATGGGGTCGCTAGGAGTCGGACACGACTGAGTGACTTCACTTTCACTTTTCACTTTCATGCATTGGAGAAGGAAATGGCAATCTACTCCCGTGTTCTTGCCTGGAGAATCCCAAGGACGGGGGAGCCTGGTAGGCTGGCGTCTCTAGGGTCGCACAGAGTCGGACACGACTGAAGCGACTAGCAACAGCAGTCAGTTACTCAGTCATGTCTGACTCTTTGCAACCCCATGAACTGCAGCATGCCCAGCTTCCCTGTCCATATCTGTAAATATATACCCAAATACAAATAACCCAGTCTGATTCTTAATCTGATGTCTTCAAGGCTGCTTTCTGCATAGTAGAATGATTACATTGATTGAAAAACAAAACAAAATAATGAAACCTTGAAATGAATACAACTTTATTTTAGTTATTTTTATAAGCATATGCAACTGATACAATTTTTAGGTATTTTCCCTCTATACATTTCCAGCTAAAGCAAAATAGCTTAGTGGCTAATTTTGAACTATTGACTTTCAATCTACACACTATATTGTTGTTACTGACAAATGAGTCAATGTAAAATTTAAGATCTCTTTATACATTCTTTTAGGTGGCTCACTGGCAAAGAATCTGCCTGCCAATGCAGGAGATGCAGGAGATACAGGTTTGATCCCTGAGTCCAGAAGATCCTCTGGAGGAGGAAATGGCAACCCACTCCAGTATTCTTGCCTGGGAAATCTCATAGACAGAGGAGCTTGCTGGGCTATACAGTCCATGGGGATCTCAAAGAGTCACACACACAAATGCATACTTATGACAACTTCCTATTAGCTTTACTCTATATCTTTCTAGGCTTAAAAAAAAAGTCAGAAATATTGCATTACATAGTATCCATCTTCTAGAAGAAGTATGACTTTTTTGTAAATTTATAACAATATACATTTAATTATAAGTTATATACAAAGGTAAAACTAGAGTTATTGGACCCTAATTTAGTTAATGTTGAACAGTGTTACTGGTGGACACTGAATATGCAATGGGTAATAAAAGCACTTGGAATTTGGCCAAAAAGACAGGTGTCTCATTGCCAGTAGTTGAAAATGAGCTATATGTTTTTTTCCTCCCATCTTTTAAAAAAATAACACATATCACAATACGAAATTATTTTTCATAGTATTTATTGAATGATATATAAAATTTATAATTCTATTTTAAAAGTTTTTTTTAGATTTTGACAGGTATTCATTAGATTATTTCTCATATTGAAAAAATATAGGTAAGAATTTACTATGTCTGTAAGAATATATTTCTCAGAAAATAACAAAGGGTTTTATAGACTGAATGAGTAAAGTATAAGTAGATAGTATCTTAATGTGAATAGTAGGGGAAACCGGAAAAGAGTTCTCTATTATTTTTGCAACTTTTCTATAAATCTAAACTTAACTCCAAAATGAAAACACTTATTTTTAAATAAGTAAACAAACAAACAAATAAAATGAAGACATAGAGAAGGGAAATTTACCAACACTAGAGATTAAAAAGAAATTGACAGTGCTGTAATAGCCTTGCATAACAGTAGTCAACAAAAAGAAGTCCTTTATTTTACCAATTAAACTACCATGACTTAACAAACTGTTGTATACAAGAGATCTTCCTCCAGATTCCCTAAAATAACTGTCATTAATGCTCTCTTGATACATTTACTGTGAAGTGGAATCCATAGTTACGGCAGATGCTATGGGACTTGCAGAAATAAAAAGAAAGAACTAGAAATCAGCATAATCCTATCATTCAGATAATATGTTTTCCTGTTTATCTTTTTCTTTTTTGATATGCCTATGTGTATATATAAACAAAATGGGAAATTTAAACTGTGTATTGTTTTGTGTCCTATTTTTAAGTGTTTATTTTCTAATTATAGAATGTATACATAAATGTATTTCACAACAGTTTTATGCATTTTTAATTTAATTTTGTATAGATTTGTATAATGTATGCAACATACAGCACATTTTGACATAAATTTGATCACACAACTGTGTTTTTCAGAGTTGTGATTTTTCATGATTACTACACTGGTTTATACAGATGTCTCTCTCACCCATGAACTCTAAATTCTATAAGGGCACACGCCAAGTGTTTTACTATCTTTGTAAATGCAGGTTTTAGTATCAGTTCTGGCATGGCTATAAAATCAATACCTCTCCATAAGCCCATACATTAATTTCAATTCTTCCCCAGATATGTCACTAGATTTCCTATAACCTTTTTTGTGTTTGTTTGTTTTTGTGTTTAATAATAAAAGTTCATTTTTCTAATTCTTTTAAAATATAGATTAGTGTTATCGTTTTAAAAGGTTGAAATGAGCTGCATAAGTTATATCTTAACCTGATCTGTGCCCTCAATGTTCTGTTACAAGTAGAATTACCAAGAGAATAAATTTTAGAAGTTGTGAAAACTAAAGCAAAGTATCGCTTTTTTATTTAATATCCTAAAAGAATATTCAAGAGGTATTCCTCCTGAAGGTGAAATCAGTTATCTCTACGACAGTATTCTTCCCATTGTCCTCCTATTGCCAGTTTTCCTGCAGAAAGGCATTCGAAACTGATCCGATTTTCCTGCTGCATCTTTTCTTTCCTAATACGCTCCTTGTAGCTGCTCATTTATCACCTGTATTTCCCACTAGATTGTAATTAGAAGAGAACAGATAAAATGTCAAGCTTTAAGAAGCCTAAAATCTGCTTGACACATAGTTACTTGTCAAGTTGAACTGAGCAGACCAGTGCCAGCCTTGGGTAGCATGCTGGATTTTCTAGATCCATACTTCTTGGCCAAGAAAAAGTAATCATATACAATTACAAAATCAGGAGGTGAGATAGACAGTATTATCAATGTATGTCGTAAATCGTCACATGAACCTGCCATGACAGTGCCTGTAAACACAGAATTGATGCTTAATAAGTATGTGTTGAATGATACTTGATTTATTGAATGGTGAGTAAAGAAATAATAAATACTTACTGTGTCGGTGGATGAGACGAGATGTCAATTATGAGACACTGTCCCTGCAATGAGTCCATTTGTCACTGGCTGCATTGTCACTCAACTCAGATTACTTGAACAGGCTTTCTTTGCATGGGAAATATAAACAGTACTTGTCACTGGATTATTCTGGAGCTTTAAAAAGATTATATCTGTGAGAGCACCTAGCAATATGCTTGGTACATAATGAATATGAAGTATGTACCCTGAAATCTGGCCACCATAAGAAATTCCACTACTGGTGTGGATTTGAAAATTCAACATGTTTGTTTGTTTTTGCTTTTATTTGTCCTGGAGAGGGAGAAAGTTGGACTTTTTTTTATAGTGTTTAATATCTAATTTGAATAATCCCCACAAATTTTATAAACTAATATCCTCATTAAAGTATTTAGGACATGCTTTAAATTGCATCTTGTGAGGTTATTTCATCTGATAAAACCTTTTTTAAAAATTTGCTTTGCAAAGTTCTCCAATTACATAAGTTTATAATGGAGCATATTATTTCTAAGATGTTTCCTGACGCCTTTTTACTAGTAACTAAATTTTCTGCTCACTTTTTCTGCTTCAATCATCAGTAATTCCTGAAGCTACTCATTGATTGACTTATAACAGTGTGACTAACTAAAATATTGAAGATCAAGGTAGGAGGCTGTATGTAGAGGTAGTGTTTAAATGGATTGTTTTATAGTAAAATGTTTATTGTTTTAGTATGTTTAACTGTATTTCATGTTGTTATCAAAGAAAAATTTAATTATTGATATTTACTATTAAACAGGACATTTTTGTAAGAATTTGGCATTATCTGCTTCCTTCGTCAGGCCTTCCCAGGTGGCACTAAGGATAAAGAAACCACCTGCCTATGCAGGAGACATAAGAAACACGGGTTTGATCCCTGTATCTGAAGATCCCCTGGAGGAGAGCATGGCAACTGGCTCCAGTATTCTTGCCTGGAGAATCCCATGGATAGAGGAGCCTGGTGGGCTACGGTCCATGGAGTGGCAAAGAGTTGGACACAAGTTAGCACACACGCACACCTCCCTTTATAGCATCAAACTTTTCTGAAGAGGTATAGAGGAAAACAACAGAATGGGAAAGACAGGAGAAGGCAATGGGAACCCACTCCAGTACCCTTGCCGGGAAAATCCCATGGATGGAGGAGCCTGGTGGGCTGCAGTCCATGGGGTTGCTAAGAGTCAGACACAACTGAGCAACTTCACTTTCACTTTTCACTTTCATGCATTGGAGGAGGAAATGGCAACCCATCCAGTGTTCTTGCCTGGAGAATCCCAGGGACGGCGGGGCCTGGTGGGCTGCCATCTATGGAGTCGCACGGAGTCGGACACGACTGAAGCAACCTAGCAGCAGCAGAAGCAGCAGAGATCTCGTCAAGAAAATTAGAGACAACAAGGGAACATTTCATGCAAAGATGGGCTCGATAAAGGACAGAAACGGTATGGAACTAACAGAAGCAGAAGATATTAAGAAGAGATGGCAAGAGTACACAGAAGAACTGTACAAAAAAGATCTTCATGACCAAATAATCACGATGGTGTGATCACTGACCTAGAGCCAGACATTCTGGAATGTGAAGTCAAGTGGGCCTTAGAAAGCATCACTATGAACAAAGCTAGTGGAGGTGATGGAATTCCAGTTGAGCTATTTCAAATCCTGAAAGATGATGCTGTGAAAGTGCTGCACTGAATATGCCAGCACATTTGGAAAACTCAGCAGTGGCCACAGGACTGGAAAAGTTCAGTTTTCATTCCAATCCCAAAGAAAGGCAATGCCAAAGAATGCTCAAACTACCACACAATTGCACTCATCTCACACACTAGTAAAGTAATGCTAAAATTCTCCAAGCCAGGCTTCAGCAACACGTGAACCATGAACTTCCAGACGTTCAAGTGGGTTTTAGAAAAGGCAGAGGAACCAGAGATCAAATTGCCAACATCTGCTGGATCATTGAAAAGCAAGAGAGTTCCACAGAAACATCTATTTCTGCTTTATTGACTATGCCAAAGCCTTTGACTGTGTGGATCACAATAAACTGTGGAAAATTCTGAAAGAGATGGGAATACCAGACCACCTGACCTGCCTCTTGAGAAACCTATATTCAGGTCAGGAAGCAACAGTTAGAACTGGACATGGAACAACAGACTGGTTCCAAATAGGAAAAGGGGTACGTGATGTACTTATTTAACTTATATGCAGAGTACATCATGGGAAACTCTGGGCTGGAAGAAGCACAAGCTGGAATCAAGATTGCCGGGAGAAATATCAATAACCTCAGATATGCAGATGACACCACCCTCATGGCAGAAAGTGAAGAGGAACTAAAAAACCTCTTGATGAAAGTGAAAGAGGAGAGTGAAAAAGTTGGCTTAAAGCTCAACATTCAGAAAATGAAGATCATGGCATCTGGTCCCATCATTTCATGGCAAATAGATGGGGAAACAGTGGAAACAGTGTCAGACTTTATTTTTGGGGGCTCCAAAATCACTGCAGATGGTGACTGCAGCCATGAAATTAAAAGACGCTTACTCCTTGGAAGGAAAGTTATGACCAACCTAGATAGCACATTGAAAAGCAGAGACATTACTTTGCCAAAAAAGTTAGTCTAGTCAAGGTTCTGGTTTTTCCAGTGGTCGTGTATGGATGTGAGAGTTGGACTGTGAAGAAAGCTGAGCCCCAAAGAATTGATTTTGAACTGTGGTGTTGGAGAAGACTCTTGAGAGTCCCTTGGACTGCAAGGAGAACCAACCAGTCCATTCTGAAGGAGATCAGCCCTGGGTGTTCTTTGGAAGGACTGATGCTGAAACTCCAATACTTTGGCCACTTCATGCAAAGAGTTGACTCACTGGAAAAGAGTCTGATGCTGGGAGGGATTAGGGGCAGGAGGAGAAGGGAACAACAGAGGATGAGATGGCTGGATGGCATCACTGACTCAATGGACATGAGTTTGAGTGAACTCAGGAGTTGGTGATGGACAGGGAGGCCTGGCGTGCTGCAATTCATGGGGTCGCAAAGAGTCGGACATGACTGAGCGACTGAACTAAACTGAACTGAACTGTGGTTCCTTCTCCATTCTCATTCACTGTGTGTTGCTGCATGTTACATTTCTGATTCTCTTCCTAAACTTCAGATTGCTTCCTTTTCTCTTCATGTGGAGTTCAAATCACAAGCCTCAACACCCTTGATCTCTCCAGACCTCAAAGTCCTCAGGCAGCAATGGGATTTTAGGATACTTACTGGAGTCAGGAGTTTATGATTCCATTTCTTTAAAGACCTTCTCTCTTATCAGATCACATCAGTCGCTTTCTTATATCACCTTCTAAACATATGTATTTCCCAAAGCTTATTCCTTGCCTTTTCTCTACTCCCCTACACACCAGTAGGTTATCTTATCAATCTCTCCTTCAAAATTCACTCTACGGAAACTGCTGAACCAATATCTCCGCAGTACTATTTGGCAGTATTCTGTCTTCACTGAAACACGTCAACCTGTTATGTCTCTGAAACTCTTCCGGAAACAGAGTAGAAGAAGCCGTGTGAGACATCTCTCAGGGTTCTGAACATGCCACGTCTATCTTCTCTGTCTATTTACATCCACCAAGTGAAACAAACCTCTGTGAGTAGAAACTCAGTCTAGCCTTCAGCACCAGAATAAACCCACCTTTCACCAGAAGCTTTGGTGAGTTCACTATTCAGCCAGAATGTTGCCAGGCCCTTTGTAAGGTACCTGGAATAGAATGCAAATTAAAATACAGAAGGTCCCCGTTCTTATAGAACGCATGGTCTGGTTCACGCTCTCAAACCCAGTTGGAAGAAGCCCCCTCTCTCTTTTGTTCTTGAACTTCATGTAGGTGTCTCTCCTCTGAGATGCATCATCTTGGTATTCCTTGTGGGGCATTTTGCATACTAGGCATCCCCATGGCTTTTAGTAAATGAAAGACACATCTACTTTTAGATAGTTTGTAAAATGGAAAGCAATTTAACCTGTCTGATAATGTAACTGCACCAAGGAAATTAAAAAAAAAAAAAAAATGAAAGGTCACCTGTGTATATTAGGATGCTCATGACAGGATGGTAATGAGTACGGAAGGAGAGGACGGCCCGCCCTGCGGCGAGGAGTAACTTGTGTGTGGATTTGGAAGCAGAGAAAGAGGAGAGCCGGATCTAGGAGTTTCCGTTACTCCCAGCACACACTGAAAATAATAATAATAAGATCTGAATCAGGTTTGTTAGGATTTGACATTGGGAAGAGTTCCCAATAGCAGAGAACATCCCAGGGTGAAAAAGACAACGGTAGGTAGCTACCAAACAGCGAGGAACCCTGAGAGAAATGTGTCAGGAGTAATCAGCCCATGCCTGATATTTGATAAAGGATTTTAGTTCTTATAAAAGAGATTTTTGAGAGCCAAATAGAACACCAAGTCTTACAGCCAGGACCTTGACTATGTGACCAAGACAAGGACTCGGGCATTGTGAAATGAGGTAAGAATTCACTTACCAAACTCTAGTTCAAGGGTAGAGTGGTTTTAAAACAAGACATATATCTGACTATGGGGACACTGGGTGGTGTATGAGTTCTCAAATTTGCAAGTATAAGTTTAAGTTTATGAAAACTGGGCTGTTGCTTCCCTGGTAGTTCAGAAGGTAAAGAATCCACCTGCAATGAAAGACCTGAGTTCGATCCCTGGGCTGGGAAGATCCCCTAGAGAAGGGCATGGCAACCCGCTCTAGTATTCTTGCCTGGAGAATCCCATGGACAGAGGAACCTCGTGGGCTACAGTCTATGGGATCACAAAGAGTCAAACACCACTAAGTGACTAAGCAGAGTACAGATTCTAAAGTCCTTCCTCTTAGATAACAGGGTTAGTCTTTCAACCCAGGACTGAGACTGCTGGTTGAAGTCAAGTTCTTTCTTTTAAGGATAAAGTGAAAGGGATGCATATGTTACAAACAAAAGAGTACAAATTAGTGACCTATATGTAACCAGGGCTTCCCTCAGACCTCAGTTGGTGAAGATTCTGCCTGTGATGCAGGAGAGCCGAGTTCAATTCCTGGGTCTGGAAGATCCCCTAGAGAAGGGATAGGCTACCCACTCCAGTATTCTTGGGCTTCCCTTGTGGCTCAGCTGGTAAAGAATCCGCCTGCAGTGTGGGAGACCCGGGTTCGATCCCTGGGTTTGGAAGATCCCCTGGAGAAGGGGATTGCTACCCACTCCAGTATTCTGGCCTGGAGAATTCCATGGACTGTATAGTCCATGGGGTTGCAAAGAGTTAGACACAACTCAGTGACTTTCACTTTCACCTCACTTTACATGTGACCAAAATGGGCTTTCAAAACTCAGCTGGTAAAGAATCCGCCTGCATGCGGGAGACCTGGGTTAGATCCCTGGATTGGGAAGATACCTTGGAGGCTGCTGCTGCTAAGTTGCTTCAGTCGTGTCCGACTCTGTGTGACCCCATAGACCTCGGCCCACCAGGCTCCTCCGTCCCTGGGATTCTCCAGGCAAGAACACTGGAGTGGGTTGCCATTTCCTTCTCCAATGCATGAAAGGGAAAAGTGAAAGTGAAGTCACTCAATCTTGTCCGACTCTTCGTGACCCCATGGTCTGCAGCCTACCAGGCTCCTAGGTCCATGGGATTTGCCAGGCAAGAGTACTGGAGTGGGGTGCCATTGCCTTCTCCATCCCTTGAAGGAGTGCATGGCAACCCACTCCAATGTACTTGCCTAGACAATCCCCATTGACAGAGGACCCTGGTGGGCTATAGTCCATGGAGTCACAAAGAGTCAGACACAACTGAGTGACTAAGCGCAGCACAGTATGTAGTCAAAATACACAAATATTGTAGCTAGCAATTTTTAGAAAGTGAAGCATTATGTACGTTCAAAGTAAAAGTTATTGTAATATAATGTTATAAAACATGAAACTATTTTATATTTACTAAAGTTAAATAACTTAGCAAAAATAATTGTTTTATGCAAAATGTAAATTTTCAGTTTGGCATACCTCAGGTAAAGTAGGATAAAATATAATTTTTGATAAAATGGAACAAAATGGTCTTATATCAACATGTTCTAATATTTTTTCAATTGATATATGTTATGCTACAAAATGAATAATTTAGTTTTTTATTTTCAACTTTCTATTAATATCTACAACTACACCAGAATAATTTTGAAATAATGTTATTTACAATCTTTGCACTCATTATGTGTTAGTGTCTATGCTAAGAGTTTTATGTACACCCTTTCTGTCTCTTTTATATCCATATATTCATATATGGCTAATATTATTTTTCCTTTAAAAATGATGAGAATTTTGAAGCTTAAAGAGATAAAGTTTGTTCAGAGCCTTGTCATTAGTGAATAGTGTTAGCTATTCACTAAGTATCTGGTGGGTTCCAAAGTCCTCTGATTTAAAGAACATACTACTGAAAATAGGTCATTGTGAATACATACAACATCTTAGAATGGAGATGCCATCAAATCCATCAGAAGGAATGAGGGATTTTGAACATATACCAATAAGAACAGTTTTCATAGTAACACAGGTCGACTCATCAATGAAATGGTGAGGTAGAATTTTAACTTATCTTCTAAGTTGAACAATTTCCAGGATTTGCCCAGAATTTGAGGTCTTCTACTCTCCTTGCACCAACAGATGGTGAGGAAGGCATGTGTTTGTGGAAGCTAAGTCTATGTTATTAAACTCCACCATGGACCCCAGTAACACTATTTATTCCTCTGTAACTTTCCTTCAGTGAAATGGTTTAATGAAGATTTACTAACTTATTATTATAAAATAACTTGATTTTGTTACCTACTATGAAATGTATACCCTTTTGAGCAATACCTTGAGATAAAAAAGCATAAAACATTAAGCAAAAAGTGGCAAACAGTGAAGACCTTGCAAAAAGTATAGGGATTTTCTAATTTGGTGAAATTCTATAATTAATTTAATAGCAAACACTACAATATCTAAAGAAATTTTGCATAGCTATGTATAAAACTTTGGAGGTCACATTATATCTTTAAGTAGCAGAAAGAAATAGAATTTTTAAAAGTGAACTTGCTTTATTTTAATTAATTTGTGAGCGCCAAAGAAAGAACAAGGATAATTTTTCTGATAAATGTTAGGTTCTATTCATCAAAGAAAAAAGTGTTCATTCTACCACAATTCTGGGACCTATATAAAGAAAAGCGTTTCATAAACATAAATTATGCTTATTTTAAAATATTATGCAACTTTATAAAATATAAGTCCTGTTCTTACGTCTACTTCTGGTTCCAGGAGAATAGGCAATATATTATCTAACACACATTTCCAACTTCTTTAGTGATTTTAAACTCCCAAGGCAAAATATTACTTAGACCTGAAGACATACAAAGAAGTGTATATTTTTAAAATTACAAATGCAGATAATTGTCCTTTTCCTCAGTACTCTAAATAAAAAAGAAGTTAAACAAGAAAAACAAAAATCTCTCTTTGCTGTTGGACATTTAATTAGATTGAACAGCAGGCCTTCTTAGCACTGATAAGACTCACAGTCATTTCCAACTCCGGGTGGAAGAATTGCTGGAGGTCTGTTAATTGCAGAAACTACTATTGTTTCTCTCTTTTTATCCTCATTTAACTTTACTCTCATATTGTCCAAAACAAGCAAAAATAAGCAAAAGTTTAGCTACATGTATCAGAATATAACTGTTTTCACAGTTAGCAGCGATGTAGTTTGTTCTGTGTCAGTTACCACAGAAGCTCAAGAAAAGTGAAAGTATTAAATTATGAATATGCATTAATAGGAAAAAGTGAGTATGATGAAGTATGCATAGCACTGGCTTTTGACTCTGAAAGAGCAGGTTTGGAGGCCAAGATCTGCATTTACGAACAGTGTGGCCTCTGATAAGCTTCTTAATTTCTTTAAACCTGTTTCCTTATGTGAAAACTAATAACATCTTTAGGGATATTCTAAGGATTAAAAGATATAACATATGTAAATTACTTCCTACAATGTTTGGCTTAGTCACTCAAAATGGCTAGATCTCTTTTCTAATGATGAGTTGAGGTAGTTGTGGGTTATACACTAATTGGGAACAGTTGGGTCTCATTCTGCTTTTTTAACTTGGTGGTTCATATGATGAGTTACTGATGGGAAAATCTAGCCAACTCTAAAAACACTGCCTGTTAGCGACATCTACAGAGACAGAGAGGTTTATCTACTATTTGCCTGCTTATCCTTGTGCTTTGCTTTCTCTCTTGTAGATAGACTAACTCTCAGAATAATTATCTGAAGATAAACCTTCCTCTTGGGCATCAGATCTCAAGACAGACCTCTACTTTGTCTTCTCTCTCTTACAGCGTCAGTTTTTCTCCATATGACACTGGGTCATTCCTTTGGTTTTCACCTTAAATTTAAAAAGTCTTCTCTTGACCATCTTGGTGGAAGAATCAGTCTGCTCACAGCGTGGGCAATATTAAGAAATGATTATATGATGATACATATGTTGTTTTTTGGTCACTAAGTGTGTCCAACTCTTTATGACCCCATGACCTGTAGCCTGCCAGGATCCTCTGTCCATGGGAATTCCCAGACAAGAATACTGGAGTGGATTGCCGCTTCCTTCTCCAGGGGATCGTTCTGACCCAGGATCAAAATTGTGACTCCTGCTTTGGCAGCTGGATTCGTTACCACTAAGTCACCTGGGAATCCCTGATGTTGTATATACAATGTTATATAATGTGCATGAATGTGTGGTTAAAATTGCAGATATATTACTTCTCCTTTCACAAACTTTACATTTACATGGAAGTTTACTTCTAAAACTCCAGGTATAGACTTTTACTGACACACAAGAACCCAGGTACATTTGTTCATTTTGAAGATTAATTAATAAGTGGAATTATTGTTGCTAGCTTCAGATAGAATTCATGTCTTTCACCCCAGTACATGACATTACAAAAAAAAAAAAAAAAGGAAAAACATAATAGATTCATGCATCTAAATTAATGCAATTAATTATCTAAGGAAAGGGGAAAAGTAGATGAAGGGATGCTTCAGTAAGCCTTAGAAAATGATTTGTGCCTAGAAGGACAGGATTGAAGTAAGTCAGGGTCTGTTTTCCATGTTTACAATCATTGTGTTCTCTTTCCAGTCTTATATTAAGAACAGCCACAAAAATAAACATCTTGTTTACTTAGAAAGCAGTTATTTAAATAGAATAATTGTCTTATATATTAGATTAAAATATATGGTTAAGCAAGAGGAAACTTTCTCATTTCTTTACAACTCTATGGGTCATCTTCTGCTCTCTCTTTTAGCTACGCAAAGTGTTTCAAACTTTACAAAGAAAGAACATTGAATCTTGTTAGGCCATCTTTGAGAATTAGACTTGTCAGTGATGTGAGTGGTGGAGTATGAGTCTTCTGAAATTGCTTTACAAGATCTGCATGCAGAAAGCATCTCTTGGGAGCATCCTGATGATATCAAACTGCTCACTTAAGCTCCTTCAGCTCTCAAAGATTTCATTTACTCTTAGGCTTGTTAATTGATGCATTTTGCAAGATTGTCAGACCATCTCAACAATTTCAAAAGAAAAATCTCTTTTTACTTATGAGAGTCTTAAGAATGAATTCAATATCTTATCCACAAGATGACTATTTTATTCTTATCCATATTTATTATCTGGCCTTTGCACACTTTTTTACTCTGAAACATTTTGCTAGCATGATCTCACTTCTCATTTAGTGCCTCTCTTATCTTTTTTGCTACTGGCAGGACATTCTGTGAATTGTGTACCTTTTCAGAGTAACACATGCTCCACGAGGCAAAGTGCCAAGTATCACTCCCCAGGTTACCTTCTCTTTCTCGAAATATTGATTTTCTTCTCTGAGGTTGATCCAAGAGTCTCATGATGTTGGTGGCTGTCTACTGATGTCCCCAATGAGGGGGAGGACCCCCAGGGTGTCAGTCTTGGCAAGCTGTCATAGCTTTAAAAACTGGCACATGCTCTGTCAGGAAAGAGATTAAAGTGTAACCTCGCTGTTTCATACTTCACTGCTAATACCAGGGCCGTCTATGAAAAGTACTCTTTCTTTGGAGGTGACTACTGCTGTTTCTGCTGTAATATCACCTGTGTGTCATTCGAAAATCGTGTGATATAGATAATTGCAAAAAAATAATAGATTTTATAGGGAAAATATGTGTGCCACTTTGTAACCAGATTAACAGCTTTAAACAGTTTAAACAAAACAAACCAGAGACGGTAGGACAGTTAAAAACACATTAAATTACTGTTGACCTCTCCTTTAAAGCAATAATGATAGGCTGATGGGAAGTATTGTAATAAATGAGTTATTTAGATACAGAAATTATATACAAATGTAGTGGAGAACTCCAACAAACACGTCTAGAGTACAGTATGTGGAGTAAAAAATAAAGAATAGTAGATGAATAACATCTTATGTAGCAAATATAGTTCCACTAGTTAGGAACTATATATAGACCCATATAGACCCATATATGTCTAATATGGGTCCAGCTGCACTTTAATGGGATGAAATATGAACGCATTAGGGAAAACCACAAGGAAGCAACACGGTTTCATTCTTTAACGAGTGAAACTGACAGTTTTCTCTGATGAACCAGAGAAAAGTAAACAGCCCTACCTTCTTATCCATGATCGTCCCTGAAAAGAGTTGTATTTTCAGGCATTATCACTACTGTGGTAAGGAGACCATAATACGCATAAATATCAATTCCCAAAGGCTTCCCTGGTGGCTCAGCGGTAGGGAAACCACCTGACAATGCAGGAGACCTAGGTTTGACCCCTGGGTCAGAAAGATCCCCTGGAGAAGGAAGGGGCGACTCACAATCCGGGCAACCCACCCAGATTCTCATCTGGGAAATCCCATGGTCAGGGTAGCAAGGAAGGCTATCATCCATGGGGTCTCAAAAGAGTTGGACATGACTTAGTGACTAAACAGCAACAATCAATTTTCAAAAAGAGAAAAAGAAACAAAATTTGTGAAAATTAAAATTTGACTTTTTGGATCCCTACAGTTCACATATTTAAGTATTTTATGTTATCATATATTTAGCTTATTATTTTCAATTTAAAGGTGACTGAATATGGTCAGCAAAAGTGAAATGATCATAATTATAATAATTTCAGAACAAAATTAAATATGTATGAGATTTGAAATTATGGATCATTATACTGCTGATGATTTCATTTAGTTTTTTTTTTTATTTTTTGAAATATTTGCAACATTCTGTTATAATGAACAACAAAGATTTTGAAAGTCAGATTTGAATAATTGATCATTCTAATTAAGAGATTTTGTGCACCAGTAACATGATAATATGCTGATTTGAGCTGTTTATAAAGGTGCATATTATTGGTAGTTATACTTTACAAATAAGAAAACTGAGGCTAAGAAATATTACATAAATTCCTATGTTATAAGTACTTTAGTAAGTGCTAGCTTTGTGATTAAAATGCAGGTCATTTTATTCACACCTTGTGCTTTTAGCGATATAACATATTAAAACACGGCACTAAATACTGATTCTCAATGTAAATGAAATGCTCTAGGAAAGGTCCATAAGGAGAAGTTGACTACAGAAAATGGTTTCAGAGGAAGCAGAACATGCAATACCCTAGGCAAAAAATAAACCAGGAGAAAATGTTGTATGGAAAGGGAAAGGAAGTATGTCCTCTTTCTTGTGGAACAAATAGAAAGACCTTGGTATCTTTTGACCTTGGGATTCAGAATCAGCCTGGTGCAGTCACAGTTAGAGTGCCTGAAGTATGAACAAGGAGGATCCAAGAATATCACCAAATTTAACAATTTAACAATACTATCTTAAGAACTACGGCCTACTTAAACTTAACAAAATCAAGTGAGAAGCTTATCTCATATTTCACAGTCACCAGTTAAGGCTTACTCATATTCTGAAAAGAAAGTCAAATACAGACACACTGGGGCTTGGCATGTTTATCAGACACATATGTGTGCGTGCAGTGTGTGATAAGTTGCTTCAGTCATGTCCAACTCTGTGCGACCCCATGGGCCCTGACTCCTCAGGCTCCTCTGTGCGTGAGATTCTCCAGGCAGGAATACTGGAGTGGGTTGCCTTTCCCTTCTCCAGGGAATTCTCCCGACCCAGGGATCAAACCCGTCTCTCAGGTCTCCTCCATCGGCAGGTGGGTTCTTT
The DNA here is from genome assembly GCF_029378745.1 of Bos indicus. NCBI lineage: Eukaryota > Metazoa > Chordata > Mammalia > Artiodactyla > Bovidae > Bos > Bos indicus. The sequence goes on from NC_091771.1 coordinate 8,813,919, forward strand.
ACCACTAGCACCACCTGGGAAGCCCCATCAGATACATATATCAATTACTAATTAACACTGTTTTATATTATTAACAATATTTTTATCAAAGAAGCCCTTTATTACTACCATCTTCTTAGAAGAGTTAGGAAAAAGGAAAATATTTCAATATGGTGGTATTTCATGGATATATTTAGCTAGAAAATTTCACATAAAGATGTCTTTGCTAAATGTACTTACTATAAATAGTCAACATTTTTTCCTTCTCCACTTCAACTATTAGCCTAATCTCACTAAAGAAGCTTCTTCATGAAAAGTCATCAAGATAAACTGCAAGAGCCAATAATGTATTTGGACTGATGACACATTGAACTGTACAGAGTGTACACACCACGTTTTATAAATTATACCAGTCATTTAACAATCTGGATTCCATAAAAAATTAACCTGTGTTTTCAAATTCATTTAAATGGATCTCAATTTCAGGAATATTAAAAGAAAACAGAAAGAAGAGAAGATAAAAGGAGAGAATCTTCAAAAGAGGAAATATATTAATTGCCAAAATGTTATTAAACAATTCTACTCCAGTATTTTATTAACATGAAAATTTATATAAATCTATAAAATTTAATCAGCATATATTTAAATCATCATTAATTCCATCATAAAACATTAACAGTCTGTTGAGCAGCCTTTTAAACACATTGTATAGATAGAAGATAGGTAACTAGGTAGATGATAGCCAGCTAGCTATTAAGGTAAACTATTTATAATAGTCTCTTGTGTGTTGCCTCAAATTCTTCCTTCTATAGTCTCTTCCGTGTCATAGAAGGTTGGAAGCTTTAAAATTGCTTTTCTCAGTTCAGTTCAGCTGCTCAGTCGTGTCTGACTCTTTGCAACCCCAGGAACTGCAACACGCCAGGCCTCCCTGTCCATCACCAACTCCTGGAGTTTACCCAAACTCATGTCCATTGAGTAGGTGATGCCTTCCAGCCATCTCATCTTCTGTCATCCCCTTCTCCTCCTGCCTTCAATCTTTCCCAGCATCAGGGTCTTTTCCAATGAGTCAGCTCTTCACATCAGGTGGCCAAAGGATTGGAGTTTCAGCTTTAGCATCAGTCATTTTCTTTCAGTATGGAAAAAAAAAAAAAAAAAAAAGGGGAGGGGAGCGCTTTTCTCAGATTCCCTTGCTATTTAGGTTCTGGTTAGTATTAGCTAACAGAAGGCGGGCACATAAGAAGACAGGAAGAGAAAAGTCATTCTTCTTCTTGTTCTTGCAGTGGTAGAGGCCACAGCAGAGGCCAGTGACTGTAAGAGATCGTGTCTCCAGCACAGTCTGTTTTCTCAGTAGGGGCAGTGGGATAAGAGACCTGAAGTAGCAGCAGCTGTGCCTCTAGCAATTTGGGCTCGAGTTGGGTCGGGAAGATCCCCTGGAATAGGAAATGGCAACCCACTCCAGGATTCCTGCCTGGACAATTCCATGGACAGAGGAGCCTACTCCATAGGGTCGGAAAAAGTCAAACATGACTGAGCGACTAACACTGCTACTGCTACAATGAGACTCTTGGGCAATCCAAGGAGAGTGTCAACTTTTTGCTTTCTAACACATTTTTACTTTTGTTGCTCTTCTAGCCTTTCCAAGAATTTTGTAATTATTTTTTAATCTCTCTGAAATAAAAAAAGGAGGGAAGAAAAAAGAAAACATATTAATATTTCATCATTGGAAGCCTTCTTCACTTTCTTCTGTTCTTCTTTATAGACTCCTGGGACTTTATGACATTATCTAGAATTTGGTTGATGAGAAACAGAAAATGCCAAAGCTAAGTGAAATCGATTTATGTTATAAAACACTGAGTGCAAAGCATACAGGAAAAAAAATTAAAGGTCCACCCAGACAGGCACTGGATGATCAAAGGAAAGACAGGTGAGCATGTCAAAAGAAAAAAGGGCTAGACAGAAATTAGGGAGAGAACATATGTAAGAAATATTGGGTTCAACTCTATCATATTTAATGCTTTGGGGCTTGAATTCTACTTTGATATCAGATTCATAAATCTACTTTCTTTTTGCCTCAATTTAACTTAAAAAAAATCCCTTTTAAAATGTGTATTGCTTGTCACTGTAATGCTTTTTTCTCTTCACTGGGGTGTAGCATATAGTTAGCCAGCTTTCAACTTTGAGTCCAACTGAAATCTTGTTTTCTTTTGGTAGGTAAGTTTGTTGACTTTTGCTAGTTGATAACACAAGACTTATTTGTTCTCACTACTTTGTTAGAGTCTATTATAAATATTATGCATATCATTTTACATTTACTGAATTTGTTTAGGTTTCTTTGCTTTAAAAAAGATGTTTTGGTATTTTTAAAAGTTGGCATTTTTGTTCAAGTGACTACCTTTGTGCCTTGTTAGTTTTTTAATCTACCTTCACACTTTCATAACTTTGTTTTACTAACTGTTTTGGCAGTTTTTAAACAAATCCTTTAACACTCATCTGTTGTGTAATCAAAGGTTTAATTTTTCTTTTCTCCTTTTCTCTTCTTGCATTTTTATTTCATCTCTTAATTTTTAGTCTTTATCTCTTTGGTTTTCTATAGTATCCAAATTGCATCTTTAATGTAATGCAACTTCAATCATCGTTTAAATTTATATAATAATAAGATACTTCAAGCAATGTAAGAACTTTTTAGTGCTAAAACATTTTTATACACCCCCAACCTGGTGGGCTGCCGTCTATGGAGTCGCACAGAGACTTCAGACACGACTGAAGCAACTTAGCAGCAGCAGCAACCAATTTGCTATATCCAACAATATATTTCTGCTATTTTTTCTTAGATGGGTATATTTGTACTTTAAGGTTTGTTTTATATTTAGTCAGATTTTGTGGGTTTTTTTTTTTTTTTTTTGATATCCTATTTGCTTTTAAAGCTACAAGATTTTTTTTTTTTTTTTCAAATTACAGCATATCTGACATCTTTTGTGTCATGGGAAATCTTCCTGGCTCTAGAAGACCACCGCTAGTTTTCTGCTCTCAAGAGTTCTACCTTGTGTCTCAGACTCCATCCTTTCTAGAGCAGCTGCAGGGCACTGAATAAAGGGTTGGGGAGCCTTGGAAAGATTTCCTCCATGTGCCTTCAGGGTACTTGGTGAAAATCAAGTGTGTCGTATTAAAAACTTCTCTAAGTTCTGTTTCTTAGTCTCCAGCTCAAATATGGCGGCAAGTGTACAGTAGTTTGTTTGTAAACATGCTCAAAAATTGACTAAGAGAACTTCTAGAAAAGAGACTGGTTATATATCAACTGGGCCTTCCCTGGTGGCTCAGACAGTAAAGCGTCTTCCTACAATGCGGGAGACCCGGGTTCGATCCCTGGGTCAGGAAGATCCCCTGAAGAAGGAAATGGCAACCCACTCCAGTATTCTTGCCCGGAAAATCCCATGGACAGAGGAGATTGGTTGGCTACTGTCCATGGGGTCGCAAAGAGTTGGACACGACTGAGCGACTTCACTATCACTATCACTAAGATTTAAATAAACAGACTAGTTGAAGTGAATAAAAAAATTGTCCATGCTCACTAAAAACAATGCATTCTTTGATAATGAATTTCAAGTCCTATTCTCTAGCAAGATATCAATTGAGTATATGAGAAAATAATCTAAAAAAGTTGATATATATGTAACTGTTTCAATTTGTTATACATCTGAAAGTAACATAGCATAAATCAATTATACTCCAATATTTTTTTTAAGAAAAATAAAATGAATGCATTTTAATAAAATGAGGTATTCATTTATGGTAGGTCAAGAAAAATGTATTTTCAGGAAAAAAAAAAAAAAGATTCAACAATGAAGAATGAGGCAATGCAACAGTCAAGGGATGACTTTAAGTGATAGCTCCTATAAAGACATGCCCATTTCTCACACTGAAATACTACAATTCATAAGGATCCCTTACCATGTACACAAACAGTATACTTAGTTCCTTAAGCTATGGTATCAACTAATATAATAAATGCTATGGGAAATAAAGGCAATTGATTTTCACTGTTTCTTATGGATGACTTTATCTGATCAAAATTTGGGAATCAGACCTATTCCAAGCTGTCAACCTCTTGACAAAAAGATGTTTTATAAACATGCAATATTTCCTAGTTTAAAAATAATTAATAGAATGGTCTGAAACACAAAGTTGAAAAGTAATATTCTTGGACATTCGTCCTTAAACCTATTGAACTGCAGTTATTATCTCATACCAAAAAGAGTCATAAAGAGAAAACCTCTGTTATGGTGGAGACGAATACATAGTTTGATAAGGAGATTTTGAATTTGGAATTTCTTTGAGGGGAATTTCAGCATGTTATAGAAGAAATGTCATTATCTACAGAGGGTATGTTTAGTGCAAAAGGAGAAGTGGTAATAAATCTTAGAAACATCAAAATCTTATTCTTCTTTCCCCAAGTTTCAATTTACCATTATTTTTGAAATGGCATTTCTCTGTCCAGTCTTATTTCATTGACCATTCTTCTCTGGTCACTGCCACCCTGGTCGAAGCCGCTATCATCACTTACCTGGATTACAGCAGAATGATGCCTGCTCCCAGCATCCCTTGCTCCACTTTAGCCAACTACTCCGCTCCAACCACACTGGCATCTGTGTGACACGTCAGGCGTGCTCCTGCCTCAGTGCTTTTGCCTTTTCTGTCTTCTTTATTTGGCACATGTTTGGTTTTTTTTTCCCCAGATACTTGCACACTTTATTTATTCTTTTTTGTTTTGATCTTTAATCAAATACCAGTTTCCCAAAAAACCAGAATTGGCCACTAACCTAAATTGAAAGCCCCATTTTACTTTGTCCTCCCCCTTGCTTTGTTTTAGAGTCAGCAAATTCTGTTAGACTAACTTTGCCAATAGTTTCTTTAACAATGCTTTACTGGGGTAATTAAAGTAATTTCACAAGCCAATGCCATACAGGATAATGTCTCTTAATAAGACAATAAAGAAATAACATGTTCCAAATAAGTGATGGATTAATTACACTGTTGCTCCAAGCAAGGGGAGATGACAGAAATAAAATCCAAATTCAGTTGAGAAGTGCCTTTTCTAGGAGGTTGGCCCTCTGGAGAGGTGGCTTAACCAACCAGGGAGCGGATGCCAGCTGCCTGCTGAATGGAGGTGAAACGTCTACCTGTGGCTGGAGCACGTTGCTAGGGAACCAGGGCACCAGTGTTGGCAGGCAAGGTGACCATCTTTCCCGGGGCTACGGCACTGAAGGTTAAGAGCTGATTTTACCAGGCAGGAGATAATGTTCCAAGGTCTTTGAAGAGCCAGATCAGCAAAACGTAGCTGTGCCCAGTCGGAACTTTCAGAGAATCCCTAGGAACTCTGAATGTGTATAGTCTAAATGTCCCCTCACCATAGCTGCTTTCTTCATTATTTTTTTTAATCGATAAGCCCCCAGCAGGCACTTTTCTGTAGCTGATCTCTGAGTGCTTATCAACCACAACAGCTGAGATGACATCTTGAAACAACTTGCTTCATTCTTAAAAACAACTTTACTTCTAATACCTTTTTTTACCCTGGTCATAAACAAGTGGATTAAAATAGCTTCACTAGAGTCATAAACAAGTGGCTTTGAAAAGCATATCAAACTAATATACAATATCACTGATCATCATCTAATGTGATAAAGTCAAAGTCAATCATATCTATCTTGTTGATTTCCAGTCTTCTTACAACACCAGTTCATGTAAGCTTAGGGAGGGGTGGAGGGGTCTCCTCTGTTCTCCATGGTGTCCATTGTTCCAAGTGAATGATCTAGCATTGAATACACTGAGAAATAAGCATCTGAACAATAGTGACCCAAAAACTAGAGATGGAATGTCAAAATATAGAATAAAAAAAAAGGCAAGCATATAAAAATAATCATATTCATATTCAAGCATAATCAAAAACTTTAATTGAAAAAGATCAGTGAAAATACCCTGCACTTGGTGGGTACAGATCTAAAAGTTTCTAAGATTTGGCAAACAATTAGAATCCTTTATCTGCAGAAGCCTCCCTTGGTGGCTCAGAAGGTAAAGAATCTGCCTGCAATGCAGGAGACATGGGTTGGGTCCCCGGGTTGGGAAGATCTCCTGGAGGAGGGCATGGCAACCCACTCCAGTGGGTTCTTGTCTGGAGAATCCCCATGGACAGAGGAGCCTGGTGGGCTACAGTCCATGGGGTTGCAAAGAGTCAGACAGGATAAAGTGAGTAAGCACACACATTTGCAGAAGCACCTGAAATCTCAAGTTTTTTGCTATGTGTACTTTCTGGCAAGAAGGTTGCAATAGGTACAAAGGAATTCTTTCAATCTGAGATGGTCACCAAATAGAAGAAAACTCCAGAAAAATAAAATAGGAGAGTGTTGAATTGAATTCTTCATTGGTTTTGGAATATCTTCAGCATTCCAGAAGGCTGCAAGGCATTTACAAGAGAAAAATAAAAATAAGAATTCACAGCTACTTAAAAGTTCAACAAAACAGCCAACATTTGAAACAGCAGCAGTGTTTTGCATGCTGGTGAAAGTGGACTCATTAGCAAAGTGATGGCTTAGAGCTGACACTGGGGGAGGAAACGGCTGAACTTCACACAATCAGTCCTGCAGAGCTGATTGTGAAATACCCTTGGTCTCACTTTGTTGGAAGCGGCTCAGCTTGCTTTCTGGCCTAAGGTAACATAGGAGTCAGTACAAAGGCAGAAGGACAGGGACCAACATTTTGAAATAAGCAAAATGAAAGGCCACCATAAAAGTTGGCACCGTATAAAGTAAGAACCCAAATTCCTGTGTGAGTCCTTTGAACACAGAATGTGCCAAAGCCATTGTTGACGCACAGTAGAAGTCTCAACACATGATCTAAGGTACACATATTGTGTATGTAAACATGCACACACTCACACAGTGCATACCAGTACGACCATTCGATGCTGCTGATTCTAGGAGAAATTTCCTTTAAAAAAAATGTCATTAAAACTTTTTTGCAACTGGGTAAGAATATAAAAGACATCTAATTTTAATCACTTTAGGTTGATTAGAAATTGGACAAGATATGATCTAAGCTACTCTCAGTTTCAAAGACAATTCTTTAATGAATAAACAAAACAAAAATATGACTGCAGTTAACTAATGTTTTACATATTCAGAGTTCAAAGGAAAATTACTAACAATAACAGAAACCACATGTGCATTTTTAAGTAAAATGCACATAAATTATCATATTTATATGTGATTCTGTGATATATAAGAGATTTCTATTTCTTTGTTATTATTTACTATTACAAATCTCCCAAGGTTATCAACTTTGGGACTTCAGAAAAAAGTTGTAATTATGTAATATTTATGGAAAATAATAACATTAAGTGTAGTTAGTTAATTTAGTACTGTATTAACTAGGTACTGTATCAAATAATATAAAGAGAAGTGAGGAACAATGGCAAAGTCAACTGAAAAAAAATGCACAATCTAAAAGCTGAGAATTATGTTTTACTTGGCAGACTTTCTGAGGACTTCAAGTACAGGAGATGAAGTCTCAGATAGCTTTAAGGTATTGCCCCAAAGAGGTAAGGGAAAAGCTGGTTATACTGGAAGATTTTGCAACAAATACCAGTGAGTCAGAACATTAAAATGTGTTAATTAAAAATACTATATGTCTCAAGTTAATTAGTTTAGAGCTTTTCTATGTATGGGAAGATGCAAGAGTCTGAGATCATTGAATTTGTTCCTTTTGTTATTGAACTCAGATTTGGCTATTTGAAGCTCAAAAACCAATAATTCAAGAAGCAATCAGTAGAAAGGAGAGGTGATTTAATCGAAAAGCTGGCAATCTGAGGAGATGGTGGACTCGTGTCCAGAGACCAGCTTAGAAGTTCTGCACAATCATGAGTTTTTAAAGGGAAAAATGAGGGTGAAAAACCTCAGTGAATCACTGAGGCAGGATGTCAGGTTCTGCATCCTTCTGTAATAGGGAAAAACAAAATCTGACTCTGTGTTTCTTTATTTTAACCTTTGCTTTCCGTTGCTTTTACTCCTATAACCACTAAAAGGATTCTGTCTATAGTTATAAGCATACATAATGGCCTGCCTCAGGAAACCCTGCCCTTCTGCCTGGATGGTAAAGTGCCTTCTACTGCTTTCAGAGAGTCACCCTAACCCTTCCCACCTGTGAACGGCTGCAGGAAAGATACATGCCCTCCAGAGGGTAACCACGTTTATAAGACTTATGGCCTTTTTACTTTACTTTCTCACCTCCTCCCCAGCTGAGTTAAATTCATCCATTCCAGTCCATTTTACTTCGCTGATTCCTAAAATGTTGATGTTCACTCTTGCCATCTCCTGTTTGACCACTTCCAATTTGCCTTGATTCATGGACCTGACATTCCAGGTTCCTGTGCAATATTGCTCTTTACAGCATCGGACCTTGCTTCCATCACCAGTCACATCCACAGCTGGGTGTTGTTTTTGCTTTGGCTCTGTCTCTTCATTCTTTCTGGAGTTATTTCTCCTTTGACCTCTGGTAGCATATTGGGCACCTACTCACCTGGGGAGTTCATCTTTCAGTGTCCTATCTTTTTACCTTTTCATACTGTTCATGGAGTTCTCAAGGAAAGAATACTGAAGTGGCTTGCCATTCCCTTCTCCAGGGGACCACGTTTTGTCAGACCTCTCCACCATGACCCGTCCATCTAGAGTTGCCCTACACGCATGGCTCACAGTTTCATTGAGTTAGACAAGCTGTGGTCCATGTGATCAGATTGGTTAGTTTTCTGTGATAGTGGTTTTCAGTCTGTCTGCCCTCTGATGGAGAAGGATAAGAAGCTTATGGAAGCTTCCTGATGGAAGAGACTGTCTGAGGGACAAACTGGCTCTTGTTCTGATTGGCAGGGCCATGCTCAGTAAATATTTAATCCAATTTTCTCTTGATGGGTTGGGGTGTGTTCCCTTCCTGTTGTTTAATCTGAGGCCAAACTATGGTGGAGGTAATGAAGATAAAGGTGACCTCCTTCAAAAGGTCCCATGCACACACTGCCACACTCAGTGCCCCTGACCCTGAAGCAGGCCACCACCGACCCACACCTCAGCCAGAGACTCACAGGCAAGTCTGGGTCAGTCTCTTGTGGGGTCACAATGCACACAAGGTTCTATTTGGGCCCCCCAAGAGTCTGTTTCCCTAGTCCTGTGTAAGGTCTGGCAGCTCTATGTGGGGTTAATGGCAATCTCCTCCAAGAGGGCTTATGCCATACCCAGGTCTGTTGCACGCAGAGCCTCTGACCCTGCAGCAGGCCACTGCTGACCCATCCCTGTGCAGGAGACACTCAAAGACAAGCCTGGCTCAGTCTCTGTGGGGCCTCCTGGAGCACACAAGGTTTTGTTTGGGCCCTTTGAGAATCACTGATGCATGCAGGATTTGACTCTGAATCCAATTTCACCCTTCCTACCATCTTTCTGGGGCTCCTCCTTTTCCCCTGGACATGAAATATCCTTTTTTGGTAGGATCCAACATTCTCTTGTTGATGGTTGTTCAGGAGCAAGTTGTAATTTTGGAGTTCTCACAGGAGAAGATGAGGGCATGTTCTTCTACTCCACCATCTTGGGGAAATGAAAATTATATCTACTACTACGCGCAAGAATCCTGTAGAAGACATGAAATAGCCATCATAGTCAACAAAAGAGCCTGAAATGCAGTACTTGGATGCAATCTCAAAAAAGAGACAATGATCTCTGTTCATTTCCAAGGCAAACCATTCAATATCATGGTAATCCAAGCCTATGCCCCGAGCAGTAATGCTGAAGAAGCTGAAGTTCAAAGGTTCTATGAAGACCTACAAGACATTCTAGAACTAATACCCCAAAAATATGTCCTTTTCATTATAGGGGACTTGAATACAAAAGTAGGAAGTGAAGAGACACCTGGAGTAGATGGCAAATTTGACCTTGGAGTACAGAATGAAGCAGGGCAAAACTAATAGACTTCTGCCAAGAGAACACACTGGTCATAGCAAACACCCTCTTCCAACAACACAAGAAAAGACTCTACACATGGACATCACCAGATGGCCAATAACAAAATCACATTGATTATATTCTTTGCAGCCAGAGATGGAGAAGCTGTTTACAGTTAGCAAAAGCAAGATCAAGAGCTGACTCTGGCTCAGATCATGAACTCCTTATTGCAAAATTCAGACCTAAATTGAAGAAAGTAGGGAAAACCACTAGACCATTCAGCTATGACCTACATCAAATCCCTTGTGGAAGTGACAAACAGATTCAAGTGATTAGACCTGATAGACACAGTGCCTGAAGAACTATGGATGGAGGTTCATGACATTGTACAGGAGGCCGTGATCAAGACCATCCCCAAGAAAAAGAAATGGAAAATTGTCTAAGGAGGCCTTACAACTAGCAGATAAAAGAAAAGAAGCTAAAGGCAAAGGAGAAAAGGAAAGACATACCTATTTTAATGCACAGTTTAAACAAATAGCAAGGAGAGATAAGAAATTCATCCTCAGTAATCAATGTGAAGAAATAGAGGGAAACAAAAGAATGGGAAAGACCACAGATTTCTTCAAGAAAATTAGAGATACAAAGGGAACATTTCATGCAAAGATGAGCACAATAAATGACAAAAATGATATGGACCTAAATGAAGCAGAAGATATTAAGAAGAGGTGCCAAGAATACACAGAAGAACTACACAAAAAAGATCTCCATGACCCAGATAACCACGATGGTGTGATCACTCACCTAGAGCCAGACATCCTGGAATGCGAAGTCAAGTGGGCCTTAGGAAGCATCACCACAAACAAAACTAGTAGAGTTGATGCATTCCAGTTGAGCTATTTCAAATTCTAAAAGATGATGCTGTGAAAGTGCTGCACTCAGTATGCCAGCAAATTTGGACAACTCAGCAATGACTACAGGACTGGAAAAGATCAGTTTTCATCCCAATCCCAAAGAAAGGCAATGTCAAAGAATGTTAAAACTACCACACAATTGTTCTCAACTCACACAGTAGCAAAGGAATGATTAAAATTCTCCAAGCCAGGCTTCAACAGTATGTGAACTGTGAATGACTAGATGTTCAAGTTGGATACAGAAATGTCAGAGGAAGCAGAGATCAAATTGCCAACATCTATTGCTGCTGCTGCTGCTGCTAAGTCACTTCAGTCATGTCTGACTCTGTGCAACCCCATAGACAGCAGCCCACCAGGCTCCCCCGTCCCTGGGATTCTCCAGGCAAGAACACTGGAGTGGGTTGCCATTTCCTTCTCCAATGCATGAAAGTGAAAAGTGAAGGTGAAGTCACTCAGTCGTGTGCAACTCTTCTCGACCCCATGGACTGCAGCCTACCAGGCTCCTCCATGCATAGGATTTTCCAGGCAAGAGTACTGGAGTGGGTTGCCATTGCCTTCTCCGTTAGATCATCAAAAAAGCAAGAGAGTTCCAGAAAACCATCTACTTCTGCTTTATGGACTATGCCAAAGCCTTTGACTGTGTGTTTCACAACAAACTCTGGAAAATTTTTCAAGAGATGAGAATACCAGACCATCTTACCTGTCTGCTAAGAAATCTATATGCAGGTCAAGAAGCAACAGATAGAAACGGACTTGGAAAAACAGACTGGTTCCAAATCGGGAAAAGAGTACCTTAAGGCTGGATATTGTCACCCTGCTTATTTAACTTATATGCAGAGTACATTATGTGAAATGCAGGGCCTGATGAAGCACACACTATAATCAAGATTGCCAGGAGAAATATCAATAACCTCGGATACACAGATGACACCACTCTTATGGCAGAAAGCAGAAAACTAAAGAGCATCTTGATGAAAGTTAAAGAGGAGAATGAGAAATTTGAGTTAAAACTCAACATTCAGAAAACTAAGATCGTGACATCTGGTCCTATCACTTCATGTCATATAGATAGGGAAATAATGGAAACAGTGACAGACTTTCTTGGGCTCCAAAATCACTGCAGATGGTGACTGCAGCCATGAAAGTAAAATACACTTGCTCCTTGGAAGAAAAGCCATGACCAACCTAGACAGCATATTAAAAAACAGAGACATTACTTTGCCAACAAAGGTCTGGCTAGTCAAAGTTATGGTTTTTCCATTAGTCATGTACGGATGTGAGATTTGGACTATAAAGAAAGCTGAGATCTGAAGAATTGATGCTTTAGAACTGTGGTATTGGAAGACTCTTGAGAGTCCCTTGGACTGCAAGGAGATCCAACCAGTCCACCCTAAAGGAAATCAGTAAGGAATATTCTTTGGAAGGACTGATGCTGAAGCTGAAACTCCAATATTTTGGCTACCTGATGTGAAGAACTGACTCATTTGAAAAGACCCTGATGCTGGGAAAGATTGAGGGCAGGAGGAGAAGGGGACAATGGAGGATCAGATGGTTGGATGGCATCACTGACTCTATGGACATGAGTTTGAGTAAGCTCCAGGAGTTGGTGATGGACAAGGAGGCCTGGCGTGCTGCGGTCCATGGGGTCGCAAAGAGACTGACACAACTGAGCGACTGAACTTACTGAACTGAACTCATCCCCATCTCTGTTCTATGAAAGAAACTGGCATTACATCCCATAAGAGGGCACTGCCGTGCACTAGTCCACCATCTCCTCATACTCCCAGCTTTCTGAATAAAGTCACTGTTCCTTGCCTCAGCACCTCATCTCCATCATTGTCCTGCCATAATGGTGAGCAGACAGAGCTTATATTCAATAGCATTCATCCATTGAGTGTGTAGTGGCTCACTCTCTTCAGATTTTGTCCCGCTGGAATAATCTGCCTTTCAGATTGCTTGGTGGGAGGGGTGCTGTGAGGGTGGAGAGCTAGTCATTTTTTTAACTGCTTAACTTTTCATTCTTCGTTTTATCTATGAAAAGAATGAACAGGTTAGACAGGCATGTGTGCATTTAGAGAGCATAAGTCAAGCATTAGGTGAAGCAGGCAAGTTATCTCATTCCCACTTGTGTGCTCAGTCACTTAGGTCCAGCTCTTTGCGATCCCATGGACTGTAGCCTGCCAGTCTCCTCTGTCCATGGGGTTTCCCAGCCAAGAATACTGGAGTGGCTTACCATTTCCTCCTCCGAGGGATCTTCCTATCTCAGGGATCAAACCTGTGTCTCCTGCGTCTCCTGAATTGGCAGGTGTACTCTTTACCTCCCATAATTAGGTTATTCCAAGGTTGGAGGAGAACAGGAAAGGAGCACAAGAGTTGCTTTTACTTTGATATGCTCTTTAGCTTTGTAGAGCGATCTCTTTTTCTCGCATGTGGAATCCCCTCGGGGTTCACTGTTGGGGTGGCTACAGTGGCTGAAGACTTGCAGGGGTCAGTCCCTTTGTTTTCACCCTGAGTTCTCCCAGGAATTCCGGATGGTGGTGATAGGGGTGGTCCATAATGGCCTAATAGCTCTCATGTATTTACTGACAGGGAAGCAGCATTTTTCATTCACAGAAGTCATGACCAGCCAGAATTCCAGTAGCACATGGAACTACTTAGAACAGGATGGTTGGAATATCTACAAGATGCTGAGCGAAGTAGCATACTTGAGAAAGAGCTGTATGTGTGCAAATTGTTTTCTAATCAGCTTGTGAAAGAAACAGGGTCAGTTTCACAACAGAGTCCAAAGAAAAGAAACCAAGTTGGGCAGCAGTCTAGGCAGTAACAGGAGCCTGAGGCTGGAAGGATGGGACTGTGTTCTGAAGCCCTGGGGCAGGAGGAGAGGTAAATGTCATTGCATGCAGGAGAGTAGGGTCAAACCCTGAGCAGCAGGAACAAGAGCTGAACTGGGAAGTCCACCCAAGCAGAAACGAAGCAGACCTTCAGCAAGTTCGGCAGATGGCAGGAATCAGAGTTTGAAAGGCAAAAGATATCTGGATCAGTGTGTAATACAGTAGAATCCTCCTTCACAGACCTAGGCAACTGTTAATTCAGGCAGAACAAGAACACTTCTTTTAGAGCTCCCTTTATCTCCCCATCACTCAGAAAGCCTCTCCAGAGTTCTACATATAGGGACACAAGGAATTAAATGCATTGGTTCTGATGAACTATTCCTTTCTGTTTGAACCACTCTCTCACACCGAAGTCACAGAGGAACAGTGCTGGGTACTAGTAAATGCTTAAAGCATATATATTAAATTGCATTCATAGCCCACAAGGGCTGGTCCTTGCTGATCATGATTAGTTCCACCAGTGCTTTTGATATTAAAATGTAGCACCTTCTCATTAAATCCTCTAAGAACATCAATATTATGACATAGCAGCTACCTTAGAGAATAGTTTTAAAACTCAATTTGACCATGACAAATTGTGGAAGCAAGCACAAATAAATCAGATAAAGTCTGAAAACACAGACGCATGCTTCAGTTTTCTTATTGAAATCCATTGACTTTAAAAGGGTTTATTATTATCATATTCTTTCTTTGATTTATTAATTAATGCAGTGTGGAGATTAAATAGCAGGCTTTCCCAATGGTTTCTAGTAAACTGATGTCAGGATAGAATTTTATTTCTTCTTTCAAAATGGCTCATCTAGAATTGCTTGCTAATTTAAAGGAAAAATGTTTATTTGAAGCATAATTTTCAGTTCAGCCAAGACGAGAAACACTTCACTCCACGTGTTCCTTCATATTTTTCTGAATGCATGCTTTTTTAGATATGTTCTTTATTTTTTTTTATTTAGAAAAATTACATGAATTATAAATTCAAACAGTGGAAATGAACTTTTTCCCTATTCTTTATGGATGTTAGTTAAAAGTTAAAAAATGCACTGCCTGATAACCGAACCACTGGCAATTCTTTCATAAAGGACAACAGAGTCACATGAGAAGTGTTACTATTGGAATATTAGAAAGATGAACATCATTGACCAAAATTTGGAGCTGATCTTGAATTGGAGTGGTTCTAGTCATTCTAGTCAAGAATGCTTTCAAAGTGTCATTATCCAAAGATATTTGAAGTGGTTCATATTTATTGCATTATCTTGCCAAATAAAAAAATTCAGACTTAGTAAGAAAAGACTTTACATGTGTATACATGTATTGAAGTATAGTTCACTTACAATTTACTTCATTTTCAGGTGACTCCACAACATAGTGATTCAAAGACAGATTTATTCAAAGAGTTTAATGGAAGTGGGAGAAGAAGGGACCTTTGCAGTGGTGGGGGCAAGGGAACCATTGCACTGTGGAGAGTGCTCTGACAATAAGCTCTGCAAATATCTCAAGGGTCAGGCAAAAAGATTTTCTTTCAAATAAACTGGAATTAATAGAGCCCGAAAGAACCAGGTATAAGGAAGTGACAGTGGTCTGTTTAAGGGGAAATTTTTTGCTGCTCAGGTTATGAGTGGGAAGAAATTCAGGAATCTGGTAGAAGGAGAGAATTTTAACCAAGTTTATTTAACAAGTATTTTGTTCCAACTGATGACTGAGGAGGAATAACAGGCAAACATTTATGAGTCGAAGAATAGGAATATGGGAGAAGGGTTGTCTATGTCTATGCTCTGGTTAGAGGCAAATAAGCAAATAAGTAAAGGTCAGACTCTAATCCTTGTGCTTTATTACCTATACTTAGTCATGCTGGCTCTGCACCCTTTGCAAAAGAGTATTGCCTATAGCCTGAAATATACAGGATACTCCACACTCAAAGCTCTGACCTTTAAAGATACAGCATTTTCCCATTCCCATAGAGACAGAAGTTACACAACAGAGAATAACACTTGTCATAGAGGTTTATAAGAACATCCTGACCAGACCTACATGGACAACTGCAAGAACAAAAGACACCGGTACCAAGAAGTTTGCAACAACCTCTCACAACCCCTCCCCATTTAGTATAAAATAAGTTTGAATTCTAACAAGTAAGATGGTTCTTTGGGACACTTGGCCACTGTCTTCTTGGTCTGCCAGCTTTCTGAATAAAGTCGTTATTCCTTGTCCCAACAACTCATCTCTTGACTAATTCACCTATTGTATGGAGAGCAGTATGAGCTTGGACTCAGCAGTTAGGTGTTTTCCAGATCACAAAAGAATAAGGAAATTGCTTAACCTTTGACATTTTCCAGGCACACAGGGCTAAGTTAAAATTCAGTACCATCAATGTATCAAGGTTCCGTTTTGGTAATATCACTATTCTTGCTCTCTAGCTACTATTATTTTAAATATGAAACGTATTCTTAAAACAAATAAACCCTTATTATATTTTAGCTCTATGAATAACCTAAAACTTTTGTATCATTTTGAAATAGGAAAAAGACTATGTATTTATTTGATTTTGTTGAAATCTGTATGCAAACAAGTGAAGATATTATTTATTGAAAGATTTATGTGTCTTCTAAACTGTCAATATGCTAAGGTGAAAATATTTCATTCTCTGACTTTTCTCAAATTTAACATGCATGAGATGGAGACATGCTCATGATTTACTGCTCAGTATTTCCCCTATCTTTATCAGAAAATCTGCAAGAGACACAATTTAAGGTGAATGCATAAACTGGTCACTTTTCTTTCCCCTAATGAGGCTCATACTGCTTTCTACAAACATACAGCTTGGTGGAGAATAATCAAAAAATTGCAATGTTGAATACACTTGCAGGCAAAATTATTAAAATTTAACTTAAATGGCTTTTATTTAGTAGACTGATTGACAGCTTCTTTCAAGTTGCAACTTATCATGTATTTATATATGTAATTTATTTCTAGACATTTATCTGGTTCACTGAGAAAGTTTACCAGTAACCGTGGATATCTGTTGGCACTAGTAAGGAAACCAAGGGCTGAATTTGGAGAATCGGTTTGACTGTAGCAAAATGTTCTTGGGTAGCTTTCTCTCTCTTCTGGAAGAGTTCACTAACAGATGGCAACTTGTCATTGTTAATGGAGTGTTAT
Organism: Bos indicus; assembly: GCF_029378745.1. Taxonomy (NCBI): domain Eukaryota; kingdom Metazoa; phylum Chordata; class Mammalia; order Artiodactyla; family Bovidae; genus Bos; species Bos indicus. The sequence goes on from NC_091771.1 coordinate 8,830,824, forward strand.
CCTGAAAAACTTCAAGGATCCATGCAGAGTGTGACACTCATCCCCCTCCTCTTTTCAAGCCACCTCACAGAAATAGCCAATAATGACCTCTTTCTTTTCACAGATGATTCCACCTTATGTCGGCTGATTCCTTCCAAGCCACATCGTGGCTGCTCTAATCCAAATATGACAAAAGACTTTTTGCTGTTTGACAGCTAATCTATGTACTAAGCAGGAAAGACATCCTGATGCATTAGGAAGGGTATCATGACACCCAGGTAGGAGTCTTGAGTTCTAGTCCCATCTCTCTGAGCCGTTGGTCAAATCACTTCTCCACTCTGGATCTCATTGTTCTCACTAAAACAGGAGCAGATTGCCTTACACAAACCAGAGGGTCATGGCAGGTGCGTTTGTGATATTCTAAATTCCTTTAATATAAACAAAGAAAGCATTGGTTGCTAGTTGAGTGTGTGTGACCGTTTAACATTCAGTTTACTTTAGTCTCCTAAGATTGCATTTTCATAGAAAAATTGACAATTTGGCTTCTAAAGTATTCAATTGCCGTGAAACAACAGAAACATTTTGATTTCCTGTATTTATTTAGCAGTATTACATGGATTTAAGAGTTCATTCACAGCATATTGTTTCTGTAAATCCATTAGCAATTTACCACTTCAGATTTGACAATATAAAATGATAAGATCTTGCCCCAGATCATACAATGTGAAGAGCTTTGTGCAGACTGTAACCGAGATGACTACAGACTGGCATTTGTACAGCTGTAACAGTACTAAAAGCTTTGTTCACTTAAGCCATTACTGTCTATTTTACTTTATTAGTGATAATTAATATTCACACTTCACCTGCTAGTTGCATCTATTTTGCACTTTAAATGCTTTTTTGATATAATTTTACTTAACTATGGACAAAAATACTCAGAAGAAAATAAAGGAAGAAAATACCTCCAAGGTAACAGAGTCATCAATGATAAATTAGGAAAAATCATCAGTTAAGAGGCAGATAGAGGAAAATATCCTGGTGGAGGATTCCTCCATTCCCTCAATATTCTAAACCCCACTTCACTGATTAAATCAACCATTTATCCAGAAAATAATTAGGCTGGACACCAAATGCCTATTATAAAAGTGAAAGTGTTAGTCGCTCAGTAGTGTTCAACTCTTTGCAACCCCATGAACTGTAGCCCACCAGGCTCCTATGTCCACGGAATTCTCCAGGCATGTATACTGGAGTGGGTTGTCATTTCCTTCTCCAGGGGGTCTTTCTGACCCAGGGATTGAACCCGAGTCTCCTGCATTGAAGACACATTCTTTACCATCTGAGCCACCAAGGAAGCCCATGAATAGTTAGAAATCAATTGTTTTAAGCAGACATTTTCCCCGAAGCTTGCTCTAATGTTTTATAACCACTCCTGTCCCTTCCTTTTTCTTCTTCATTCCTTCTTTCCTTGCTCCCTCCTTCCATCCCTCCCTCCACTTCTCCCTCCCTCCCTCGTTTTCTTCTTCCCTCTTTCCTTCCTTTGCCTTTCTTAACATCAGCCTCTATTCCTTTTACTTCATTCTGCCCATTGCTGTTCACATTGTTATCTCATGCTGTTCCCATACATAGTTAAATCTGTGGTTTCTTTAAGAATTATTATTCAGTCAATCTAACAAATACACAGTATTCAACTTCCTTTGGAATTGGGTGCCAGGACTTTCACAGGTTTTGCTTTTTGTGATTAGAAAAACACCGGTAGTGTTCTCCTGCAAGTGTGTATTAGTAGCACTATGAGAAAATTAACATTCTTATTGCATAGGATTTGTTACTTCCTGAATGAATAGGAGAATAGCTAATGCTCATGCAGTTTAAAACTGAAATGAAATGTAAATAGAATTGGGGTTTTATTTCCTGAAAGTATTTTTCTTGAATAAACAGAATCCTTAAAGACAATGGCTCTAGTTTTAGCAAGATGCTCTACTCAAATATTAGCAGTCACTTTATAACACCTTTATGTCTTAATAAACAGTGATAATTATATTTTTGATCATATCACATTTTATGTCTTCCAAGACAAAAAAAAAAAAAAGGGAATTAAAGTTATGAGATCAGCTTTAAAGTGCAGATGGTGTTTGACAGCTAACCTATGGACTCTAGGATGATTCCTTGTGTATAAAGCAAGCAATGTGCTCATGCATGCAACCTGTTTTAAGGCAGAGATTTCACAGAAATAAAATATATTTATTTTATACTGTAGCAGACTTCATTTTACTGATTGACTGAATATTAATCCTTAATAAATCATAGTCACAGAATGGTAAGACAAATACCCTAAAAGTTCATTTTAACCATTCTATACAGGCAACATCTATATCACTAAAATGGATATTAAAAAAGAAAACAGATAAAATAATTTAAGCAGTATGTATCAGTATGCATTTCTGTTATACTGGGATAGTACATAACAAAACAAAACCAAAAAATTCCAATATAAAAATTAATGGCAACTTTTATTTTTAAATATAAACTTCATTAAAATGCATAGCTTTTCAAAGATATCTCAAATGTGTTCCATAATGTTATGCAAAATTTTGAAAAGTGACTTATTTTCCCTACTACATTCATTATGTTATATAATATGCATAACCTATTTAGGTGAAAAGACATTTTCCTTAAAGATGGTTGAATTGTACAGATGAATTTATTAAAAAGGGATCCATTAAAACTAACATCCTAAAAGGAATTCTGTTCTTGCAAAACTCCTTAGTCACCTATAATGTGTATTGCAATTGAATGTGTTTAACTGCTTAGGCTAGTGGCAGCCCTGATCAGTGCCAGGGAAGTGGCTGGTACTCAGTCAATGGTGAATTGCTGAGCTCCAAGGGCACACCTGTTTCTAAGGTTCTGTCCAAACTTGTGCTATCAGTCCCTCCCCCAGTTACATCATGGCAGAGACAATGAAACCTTAAATCACATAATTTGATGTTTCCAGAATTCCACTATTGAAGCTCTTTCTTCCAAACTGTGATATCTAACAAGCTGTATGCCTATAAATATTAACCACTTCTGAGGCAGGGTGTTGTAGTGTGATTGATAATATGTGGTTCTAATTTCCATGGTGTAAATATTCTTATCAAAGGTGAGTTCAAGATACATATGTGATATCACTGTACAAGAAATTGGGAAGACATACTCAACAACAGTCACCTAATATTTTCACTGTACAAATACAAGGAGCATAAATAATCTGAAGGGGCATAAATCTATGCTTAAAAGCATATATACTAATAAAATACAGTAAAATTATTAGAAAGGGATGAATTTTGTATACTTATCACCTTTTATTTTAATAACGTTTTTAAATTCTGCTTATATAGTTTAATTCATAATAATGACAATGTTTAACCACTGACCAAGTCTGACCAAGTGTTCATTGCTCAGTAGTGTCCAACTCTTGGTGAACCCATGGATTGTAGCCCGCCAGGCTCCTTTGTCCATGGAATTCTTTAGGCAAGAATACTGAAGTGATTTGGTAAAGCAATTGTGCTTCAATAAAAAAAAAAAAAAAAAGAATCCTGTAGTGGGTTGCCATTCCCTTCTCCAGGGGATCTTCCCAACCCAGGAACTGAACCCCAGTCTCCTGCATTGTGGGGAGATTGTTTACAGTCTGCGCCATCGGGGAAGCTCATGTTAAACCACTAGGGGGCACAATTCCTAAAAATGTATCTGGAATAGGAATGCTATAGGCACTGGAGCTTCCCTGATTACTCAGTTGGTAAAGAATCCACCTGCAATGCAAGAGACCCCAGTTTGATTCCTGGGTCAGGAAGATCCCTTCTCCTGGGTCAGGAGAAGGGAATGGCTACCCTCTCCAGTATTCTGGCCTGGAGAATTCCACAGATGTATAGACTTCCAAGGACTGAGTGACTTTCACTTTCATTTTCAGGCACTGGAAATCTGGAAATCCATTATGCTTCTTTCTCAGCAAGTTCTTTTTCTGCAGCTGCTAAAGTTGCCAAGTGAGTGCTGCCTGTTCTTCTGTTTTTCTTTTCAAAAACAACTGTAAGAAAATCTAATAAGAGTATATTATTAATTCCTTTCTTGTTAAGTTACCCAGAACTCAAAAATTCAAAAAAAATTTTTTACAGAACTAAAACTTAAAGTCTCTCAGTCATTTCCAACTCTTTGCGACCCCATGGACAATAGGGAAGCCCTATATTTGTAAAGGGCTTCCCTCGTAGCTCAGTCAGTAAAAGAATCTGCCTGCAGTGCAGGAGACCCAGGTTTTATCCCTGGGTTGGGAAGATCCCCTGGAGAAGGAAATGGCAATCCACTCCAGTATTCTTGCCTGAAAAATCTCATGGACAGAGGAGTCTGGTGGGCTGCAGTCCATGGGGTCGCAAAGAGTCAGTCACAACTGAGCGACTAACACTTACTTACATCTGTATAAGCTTTAGTTGTTAATAACTGTATACCATGTTCAGTTCAGTTCAGTTGCTCAGTCATGTCCGATTCTTTGCAACCCCCTGGAATGCAGCACGCCAGGCCTCCCTGTCCGTCACCAACTCCCGGAGTTTACTCAAACCCATGTCCATTGAGTCAGTGATGCCATCCAATCATCTCATCCTCTGTCCTCCCCTTCTCCTCCTGCCCTTAATCTTTCCCAGCATCAGGGTCTTTTCAAATGAGTCTGTTCTTCGCATCAGGTGACCAAAGTATTGAAGTTTCAGCTTCAACATCAGTCCTTCCAATGAACACTTAGGACTGATCTTTAGGATGGATTGGTTGGATCTCCTTGCAGTCTGTAAAGTGCTTTCTTGACACCATCTCCACATCATAAACTACTATGCTGCTTTGCCTGCTTCATTACGGAGCATATAGTTGTTGAAGAAAGCAAGTGAATTGCTCAAGGGAAGTCAGGAAGTGACTGAAGGAAGAAGGATTCATCTGAGATTGTGATTTTCAATGTGAAGCTTGGTATTCTAGCACTGCTTTGCAATTTCACCCATTCCGTCAGAAGGATGCGGCAGATGAGACTTCATCATTGACATTCAACAAATGATAGCGATTTTCAGCCATGCTCTTCTTTGTCATCCTTTCTCTCAAGGCAGGAAACAGGCAACTGAGACCACATCACCTGAAGAGTCCTGGCAGTCTGTGAGGAGTCTTCCAAAAAAGTGGGAAGAGTGATTCCGAATAGGGTCCTTCAAAGTCTATTGAGATTGGGCTCCAAAATCACTGCAGATGGTGACTGCAGCCATGAAATTAAAAGATACTTGCTTCTTGGAAGGAAAGCTTGACAAACATAGATGATATATTAAAAAAAACAGAGACATCACTTTGCCGACGAAAGTCCATATAGTCAAAACTACGATTTTTCCAGTAGTCATGTACAGATATGAGATTTGGACATAAAGAAGGTTGAGCACCAAAGAATTAATGCATTTTAATTGTGGTGCTGGAGAAGACTCGTGAGAGTCCCTTGGGCTTCAAGGAGATCAAATTGTTCAATCCTAAAGAAAATCAACACTAGATATTCATTGAAAGGACTGAAGCTGAATCTGAAACTCTAATCCTCTGGCCACCTGATCCAGAGAGCTGACTCATGGATAAAGACTGATGGCAAAAGGAGACAGGGACAGCATGAGATGGTTAGATAGCACCACCAACTCAGTTCACATGATTTTGAGCAAACTCTGGGAGATAGTGGAGGGCAAGGAACCCTGTTGTGCTATATATGGGATTGCAAAGAGTTGGACACGACTTAGCAACTGATCAACAACAATATTATTACTTTGTATATATGTTGAATCTATTTACAGAGCAAGAATAGAGAAGCAGATATAGAGAACAGATTTGTAGACACAGAGGAGGAACATGAGGGGGGAAAAATCCAGAAAGTAGTATTGACTTGCATACACTAACATTGTAAAATAGATGGCTGATGGGAAGCTATTATGTAACACAGGGAACCCAGTTTGGTCTCTGCAAGACCTAGAGGGTGGGATGGGGGATGGTGGGGATAGGAGGAAGGCTCAAAAGGGAGGGTATATGTGTTCTTATGGCTGGTTCCCGTTGCTGTATGGCAGAAATTAACACAACATTGTAAAGTAACCATCCTCCAATTATTTTTGTTTTTATAAATAAAATTGACTTAAGCTGGAAACTATCACCCGCATCTGGATGTGTGTCAGTTTCCTCATATATAGCACATGACTGAGAATATCCCAGCATTATTTCTGTCATCTGTTAGTAGTATGGAATAAGGAAGAAAGTACTGCAGTAATAGAAAATCATAAAATGTTACAGCACATCAGATAATGTATAACATTTATATAATTTATAATGTGTTGTCCTGTAACAATGAAACAACATTGACTTTTCTGATATTCAATCCTCAGATAATTTATCTTTGTGTTCATTCACTCCCAAGGTGATCTCCTGTCTAAAGCTTTTCTATATGTTGCTAATTTCGAAAGTTGTATTTTTGATATCCCATCTCACTGGAGTGATACCATGAATACCATGTTGCTGCTGCTGCTGCTAAGTCCCTTCAGTCGTGTCCAACTTTGTGCGACCCAATGGACGGCAGCCCACCAGGCTCCCCCGTCCATGGAATTCTCCAGGCAAGAACACTGGAGTGGGTTGCCATTTCCTTCTCCAATGCATAAAAGTGAAAGTGAAGTCATTTAGTCCTATCTGACTCTTCTCGACCCCATGGACTGCAGCCTACCAGACTCCTCTGTCCATGGGATTTTCCAGGCAAGAGTACTGGAGTGGGGTGCCATTGCCTTCTCTGTGTTACCATGTTATACCCACCACATATACCTATCTCTTGTTATTGCCCACTTTCTCATATTTTCTTTCTATCCTGTTGTATCTTAAACAACTTGATGGTCTTCTGACTCAGGGTCTTTGCTCTCTGTTCTGATTTAAATGCTACTCAGGTAGCAACAAAACTGTTCTCTCACTTCCTTGACTCGCTTCTTGAATATCACTTTATCAGAGATAAAAACAGAGAAGGCAATGGCACCCCACTCCAGTACTCTTGCCTGGAAAATCCCATGGACGGAGGAGCCTGGTAGGCTGCAGACCATGGGGTCTCGAAGAGTCAGACATGACTGAGCGACTTCACTTTCACTTTTCTCTTTCATGCATTGGAGAAGGAAATGGCAACCCACTCCATTGTTCTTGCCTGGAGAATCCCAGGGACAGGGAAGCCTGGTTGGGCTGCCGTCTATGGGATCGCACAGAGTCAGACACAACTGAAGCGACTTAGCAGCAGCAGCAGCAGAGATAAAAATATCACTTTCTTCCTCCATCCCTCTCCATCTCCATTAGTCCATTTTATTTTATTTATAGCACAAATATCCAACTAACTAGCACATTAAATAGTGATTAGTTGATTTTCTTATTCCATTAGAATAAGAATCACAGAAGTAGAGATTTTGTCATTGTCCCCACCCCAGGACTTAATACATAGTAGATACTTAAGAATCAGTCATTAAATGAATTATTGAGTAGCACAACATCACATGCTGGCAACAGTGGCTACTTAATTATTAAGAGTTGCTTCACTTACTTATCTGAACATCTAGATAGCTGTAGATTCTCTCTCTTGAATTCCAGTATTTATGTTGTCAGGTATATTTATTATTGGTGGTGGGTGAAATTGTTTTCAGTTGTCTCACCAACTTAGGTCTACTCACTTATATCATAAATACTGATTGAAACATGTGCTATGGAAGATACCTATATTCACAATCAAATGAATATGATAATATCACTAAAACTGTATATCATAGTATCTTCCTATTATGTTCCAGAAGTAGAGTGGAGCTTTTCATATATTAATACTATTTCTACTCCTGTCAAGCAGTTCTCTAAGGTTCACATATTTTTATTCACCTACAGATGACAAAACTAAGTATCAAAAATTGTAAGTAATTTGACCAAATTAATAAAGCCTTTTTAGTGTTGGAATTCAGATTTGTCTCAACTCACATGCTATAGCCTCCGTTACATTGCTTGTTATCCTATTTTCAAGTACAAAATATTATGAGAATAAGATAATGTAGTTATGCATAAGAATTTTCTCACTTACAGAAAATATTATGTGGGTTTGTATTGATTCACAAACTCATACATTTTAGTAGTCCTTAATGTATTTCTGAAATCTGACACAGTTAAAGAATCTGAGTTCTTTCATCTGACTTTTTCCTTTTATAGATCTGGGAGGGCTGCCTAAGGAATATAGTTTCACCCAAAATCATATAGGTTCCCTGTTACGCAAACCCTTCTAACCTCTGTGGTCACTGTTCACTATTTTGGGCCTTCTCTAACCCTGATCTATACCAAGTAAGATTAGAAACTATATAAACTGTTGTGATTTAGCCGAAAATGTGGCTTAGTTTGGAAGAAAGTGAACAAGACTTTCTTTAAGGGCCAGAGAACTGACTGCATACACTATAAGAACTGCTTTTAGCCACTCAATAATACGTTCCTGAAGGAGTGTTTCTAAGATGGGTGGGAAAACCAGGCAGAAGTGAGTGAATTATATGTGCTGGTAATTGGACCCCAGAGGCTGTTTATGGCTAAGGTGGCTGCCACAGAGCTCTGAGTTGTAAGATACAGTGCTCACCAATTACTTCATGGGTATGCATTACTTTAAAATGCCGACAGCATCAACATAACAAGGCAGTGAGTGCTGCAAATTAAAAGTATATTTGGCTATTACAAATGCACATAGATATAGAAATCACCTAATATATATGTAACGTAAAAAGATAAAAATATGAGGCATGTTATGACAGTGTGTTCAGCCGTGTCGGATTCTTCGAGCCCCCATGGACTGTAGCCCGCCAGGCTTCTCTGTCCATGGAATTCTCCAGGCAAAAGAATACTGGAGAGGGTTGCCATCTGATTCTCCAGGGGATTTTCCCAACCCAGAGATGGAAGCTGGGTCTCCTGCATTGCAGACAGCTTCTTGACCATCTAAGCTATCAGAGAAATCCAAGATATGACATATATATATATACCTACAGACATGATTCTTTTTTTTAAACTTTAGAGTCAAAGCTTCAATCCTAGTGTTATCTGGAAAAAGCCTCATATATAAATTATGATTTTTCTGTGTATTTAGTTGTAGATTGATTGTAACCACCTCTCATTTGATCAGAGCACACATTTCTGTACTGTAAGTACTTTGAAGCTTGTTATTTTCATATGTGCAATCAGTATTTCAACAAGATGCTCTATTGAAACAAGACTTGAGTGACTGTAAAAATCTATATTATGGTCAATTTATGTCTTGGCTTTATTCACTCATTATTCCTAAAGCAAATAGTTCAGAAACAGCCAAATTGTTTCCATTCCATAATTTACTATTTTAAATGATGGAAAAATAAAGAGAAATAAAAGTAGAGAACTTTTCAAATTATAGAGCTTAAAGAGTCATAAACATGTCTTTCTGGACAAAAAAAAAAAACTTCTCCTTAGCCCTTGTAAACCTGAGTTGTTGAAAATGTTTGAATGTATATGGTTTATGTTGTATATACAAATGCTCAAAACTGTTTTGCTGATTTAATCTTTGCTTTATATTATACAATTGGAGTTTGGAATACTGGATACAGAATTTTGTGGATAATAAGAAACTTGAACCCTAAATGACTAATTTTCACTCTATGTTAAAGGAAAACAATGATAGAAAACAAATTTGGCTTTTAAGAAAATAAACACAATTGTAGAACACAATGTCTTAGTTGAATCATATTGTGTAACAGTATTATTCCTCTTTTGTTGTTATTATTAGGATACACTTTGCTTTGAATACTAGGCAATCATTCTCAACCTTATTTGGAAAAAAAAGAAAAACAAGATCAGTGTAATAAAGCTTTAAATAGTAAAACTTCAGTTCGGTTCAGTCGTCAGTTGTGTGTCCAACTCTTTGCAACCCCTAAATCGCAGCAGGCCAGGCTTCCCTGTCCATCACCAACTCCCAGAGTTCACTCAGACTCATCTCCATTGAGTTGGTGATGCCATCCAACCAGCTCATTCTCTGTCGTCCCCTTCTCCTCCTGCCCCCAATCCCTCCCAACATCAGGGTCTTTTCCAATGAGTCAACTCTTTGCATGAGGTGGCCAAAGTATCGGAGTTTCAGCTTTAGCATCATTCCTTCCAAAGAACACCCAGGGCTGATCTCCTTTAGAATGGACGGTTGGATCTTCTTGAAGTCCAAGGGACTCTCAAGAGTCTTCTCCAACACTGCAGTTCAAAAGCATCAATTCTTCAGCACTCAGCTTTCTTCACAGTCCAACTTTCACATCCATACATGATCACTGGAAAAACCATAGCCTTGACTAGACAGACCTTTGTTGGCAAAGTAATGTCTCTGCTTTTGAATATGCTGTCTAGGTTGGTCATAACTTTCCTTCCAAGGAAGAATTACAATTTATTAAATAATAAGAGCTATGAAAAAAGCTACTTAGTCAACATTGGAACTGCTTGAAATTGTGTCCTAAAGACCAATACATATAATCTTATTTTCTAGGCATGTTGTTTGAAAACAGGTTGCTATGAGCTAGTCAAGGAATCAAATGCCTATTTTAGGCATTATTTCTATGGTGGGGGAAAGAATTATGAATTTAAAAAAATTAATTTAAAAATAACAATTCATAGTATTTTTATGCTTCCAATTCATCCTTAACATAATACACAATCTGCCTAAAGGATGATTTTTCCCCCAAATTTTTTCTTATTACAGAATAAAAAATTTACATATATATTATTCATTAAATCATGCTACATATTTTCCCTGGATATACCATATATATTCTTCATTATCTTTGTTTATCCATTTACACATAAAATTGTAGTTTTTTGATCTGACCTGAAATTCTACCACAATCATTGCCTATTAAAAATTTTATTTATGTTCTTTAAAATGACCCCTTATTTCCTCTCTCATTAGTCATTTTGAGGCTTAAGATTATTAGTTGTCTTCAATAAGCAACAAAATTAAATGCCACATGCCAAAGCAGTGAGAGAATGGAACATATGGATAGATTCAGGAATGACTGTAAATGTCAAATCAATAACCATGTGTTGATTCGCTATGGAGCATCTTTAGAAAAGATGTCAATGTTTACAGTTTAAAAGGATGGATAGCTGAGACCGTAGTGGTGACATACACTTAAATCAGAACGTTAAGGGGTGAGGTTTCCTCAGAATTGGGAAAAAGTAAGGTTGGACTTTGACTTGTGGAGTTTGTCTTGTTATTGTGACAATTGGAAAATATTTGGAAATGTGATTTACAGTCTTATGGAAGAGGCCAAATGTCAAGATATATAGATTGCATTCAATTCAATAAATTCTTATAGAGTACTTATTCTGTGTAGTATAATTTTCTGAGAAACAAGTTCCAGATATAGAACTAAATGGAGCCCTTTCTTAGGAATTCTTCTGTTTCAATAAGAAGAAATCAATATACATAACGATGTATAGTTATATATATGGAAGTACCTATAATATACTACAGAAACCCATAAGAAGAAGAAATTCAACTTGCCTTGGTGGCTTGGGTGAAACCACATGAAGCCATGGTGTTGTAGACTATACAGTTGGCCACCGAGTATCAGTTGCTCTAACCCTAACTATTGTTTCTTCTGTTTTGTAGCACTTTGTGCAAAGATAAATAATGCAATGGCAAGATGGGGCTCCTCCATGTATTCTGTTTTCTGCAGCTCTATCTTTCTAATTCCTTCTATACTCTCCGATTTGGCCCCATTAATACTTTTTCATTAAGGTCTTTCTTATTCTCTTGGACTATATTCTCCTCATGAGTTCTCCTCATAGGAGTCTGTAATCACTGCTATTTTAATATTATTAAACAGTGTTCAAATTAACTGTTTGCTAAATTTCTCATTAGGCTCTGAACTACTTACAGAGGAGACTGATTTCATTTCCAGATCCCTAAAGGTTAGTATAATACTTGACAATACTTTATCTAGATGTTTAATAAATCTTGTGGAAAAGGGAAAGGAACAGTTGAGAAAAGTATAGTAGCAGGAATGGAATACATAGTTTAGGAAATTCTCAGGACAGAAACTAAAATTATTCAGCTCAGTTCAGTTGCTCAGTCGTGTCTGACTCTTTGTGACCCCATGGACTGCAGCACCCTAGGCTTCCCTGAAAATGCTAAAATTGTTATGTGATATAGATAGATGCAATAGAGCGAAAAATGGATAGGACTGTAGAAGAAAATTAAACAGCAATTTATACTACATTGACTTGAGGAAAAGGAGGGAAATATTTCAAAATTGTGGGAGCTAGTGGACTGAGGGAGGAATATGGTTAATAAGTAAAATACGCTTCAGATTTCTATAGAGATGAGACTGGTTTGGTTATTGAGAAGTCACATGTGGGATGCCAGGGAAAATGACAGCCTACAGAATTCTAAGAGCCCAATCAATCTTCAATAAAAATGCCAAAGAAATGATTAGAATATGTTAAAATTAGTTTCTCAAAACTCCAGACAATAATAGATATTTTACAGCATCCAAGCAAATCTTGAATCAGGAAGTTGTTGTTGTTCAGACACTCAGTCATGTCCAACTCTTTGTGACCCCATGAACTACAGCACACCAGGCTTCCCTGTCCATCACCATGTCCTGGAGCTTGCTCAAACTCATGTCCATTGAGTCAGTGATGCCACCCAACCATCTCATCCTCTGTCATCCCCTTCTCCTCCTGCCTTCAATCTTTCCCATCATCAGGGTCTTTTCCAAGGAGTTAGTTCTTCACATCAGGTGGCCAAAGTATTGGAGCTTCAGCTTGATCATCAGTCCTTCCAATGAACATTCAGGACTGATCTCTTTTAGGATGGACTGGGTTGATCTCCTTGATAGGGAAGAAGACAGATTAAACCTGAGGACTCTTTGTTGTTTTAGCATAGTCTTTTCCTGGGCATCCCTGTCCTCATCATGACTGATCTTAAACACAGCAGCCTATGTTCCTAGTGTGAGTGCCTAGATCTGGAGTAATCATAGCAGACCTCCTAAAGCTTTCCAAAATACTTGTTTAAGACTTTTGGGACTGTAATTTTCTTTCTTTGGATATGCCTGTCTCATCTTGGTATCAAGGTGCTGGTGACACCATACAATAAGTTTGGGAACATTCCTCCTGTTGAATATTTTGGAAGAGTTATATTAGGTTAGATGTTAGCATTTCCCTAATCTTTGATAGAATTCACCTGTGAAGCCACCTGGTCTTGGAATTTTGTATAGTGGAAGTTTTTAAATTACAGTTTCAATTTCATTATTTATCATTGGTCTGTTTATATTTTCTAATGCATCCTGGTTCCATCTTGAAAAGTTGTACGTTTCTAAGAATTTGCCCATTTCTTCCAGGTTGCCCATTTTATTGGCATATATGCTGTTTATAGTAATATCCTATGATCCAAACCCTGGGCTGGAAGAAGCACAAGCTGGAATCAAGACTGCTTGGAGAAATATCAATAACCTCAGATATGCAGATGACACCACCCTTATGGAAGAAAGTGAAGAGGAACTAAAGAGCTTCATGATCAAAGTGAAACAGGAGAGTGAAAAAGTTGGCTTAAAGCTCAACATTCAGAAAACTAAGATCATGTCATCTGGTCACTTTCCCATCACTTCATGGGAAATAGTTGGGGAAAGAGTGGAAACAGTGTCAGACTTTATTTTGGGGGGCTCCAAAACAATGCAGATAGTGATTGCAGCCATGAAATTAAAAGACGCTTACTCCTTGGAAGGAAAGTTATGACCAACTTAGACAGCATATTGAAAAGCAGAGACATTACTTTGCCAACAAAGGTCTGTCTAGTCAAGGCTATGGTTTTTCCAGTGGTCATGTATGGATGTGAGAGTTGGACTGTGAAGAAAGCTGAGTGCTGAAAAATTGATGCTTTTGAACTGTGGTGTTGGAGAAGACTCTTGAGAGATCCTTGGAGTGAAAGGAGATCCAACCAGTCCATCCTAAAGGAGACCAGTCTTGGTGTTCATTGGAAGGACTGATACTGAAGCTGAAACTCCATTACTTTGGCCACCTCATGTGAAGAGTTGACTCATTGGAAAAGGCCCTGATGCTGGGAGGGATTGGTGGCAGGAGGAGAAGGGAACAACAGAGGATGAGATGGCTGGATGGCATCACTGACTTGATGGACATGAGTTTGGGTAAATTCCAGGAGTTGGTGATGGACAGGGAAGCCTGGCGTGCTGCGATTCACGAGGCTGCAGAGTCAGACATGACTGAGTGACTAAACTGACAGAACTGATGAGCCTTTGTATTTCCTCAGTGCCAGTTGTAACAGAAGAAAATGTTTACAAACAAAGTGACTGACAAAGGATTAATCTGCAAAAATACAAGCAGCTCATGGAGCTCAGCTTAAAAAAAAAAAAAAAAAAAAAATGGATGGAAGACCTAAGCAGACATTTCTCCAAAGATGTATAAATGTCCAATAAACACATGTTCAATAGCGCTCATTGCTAGAGAAATACAAATCAAAACTACAGTGAGATATCACCTCATACCAATCAGAATGGCCATCATCAAAAAAATCTAAAAGTTCTAGGGAGGATGTGGAGAAAAGGGAGCACTCTTGAACTGTTGGTTAAAATGTAAATGTAAAATGTAAACCAATTGATATAACCACTATGGAAAACAATATGGGTTTCTTATAAAGAAAAAAAAAAAAGCAGCTAAAAATAAACCTACTATGTTTTGTGTTAGTTTCTCAATTGTGTCCAACTCTTTGCAACTATGGACCATAGCCTTCCAGGCTCCTCTGTCCTTGCTCCTCTGCCAGGCAAGAAAACTGGAGTGGGTTGCCAGACTCTTCTCCATGGGATCATCCTCACCAGTGGGATGATTTTCTGTATTGCAGGTGGATTCTTTACCATCTGAGCCATCAGGGAAGTCCCAAAATAACATATCACCTAACAATCCCACAACTGGGTATATACGTTGTGGAAAACATAATTCAAAATTACACATGTATTCCAAAGTTCAGTGCAGCACTGTTTACAATAGCCAGGAAATAGAAACAACCTAGATGTCCATCAACAAAAGAATGGATAAAGAAGTTGTGGTAACATATATACAATGGAATATTCAGTTCAGTTCAGTCACTCAGTATTGTCTGACTCTTTTCTACCCCATGGACTGCAGCCCACCAGGCTTCCCTGCCCATCACCAACTTCCAGAGCTTGCTCAATCTCACATTCATCGAGTTGGTGATGCCATCCAACCATCTCATCCTCTATTTTCCCCTTTTCCTAACTTCAATCTTTCCTAGCATCAGGGTCTTTTCCATTGAGTCAGTTCTTCACATCAGGTGGCCAAATTATAGGAGCTTCAGCTTCAGTATAAGTCTTTCCAATGAATATTCAGGACTGATTTCCTTTAGGATGGACTGGTTGGATCTCCTTGTAGTCCAGGGGTATCACAAGAGTCTTCTCGAACAGCACAGTCCAAACCATCAATTCTTCAGTGCTCAACTTTCTTTATGGTCCAACTCTCACATCCATACATAACTACTGGAAAAAACCATATCTTTGACTATACAGACCTTTGTCGGCAAAGTAATGTCCCTGATTTTTAATATGCTGTATAGGTTTGTCACAGCTTTTCTTCCAAGGAGCAAACATCTTTTAATTTCATGGCTGCAGTCACCATCTGTAATAATTTTGGAGCCAGGTAAATAAAGTCTGTCACTGTTTCCATTGTTACCCCATCCGTTTGCCATGAAGCAATGGGACCAGATGCCATGATCTTAGTTTTATGAATGCTGTTTTAAGTCAACCTTTTCACTCTCCTCTTTCACTGTCATATAGAGGCTCTTCAGTTCCTCTTCACTTTCTGCTATAAGAGTGGTGTCATCTGCATATCTGAGGTTATTGATATTTCTCCCAGCAATCTTGATTCCAGCTTGTGCTTCATCCAGCCAAGCATTTCTCATGAAGTCCTCTGCATATAAGTTAAATAAGCAGGGTGACAACATACAGCCTTGACGTACTCTTTTTCCTATTTGGAACCAGTCTGTTGTTCCATGTCCAGTTCTAACTGTTGTTTCCTGACCTGCATACAGGTTTCTCAAGAGGCAGGTCAGGTGGTCTGGTATGCCCATCTCTTTCAGAATTTTCCGCAGTTTATTGTGGGCCACATAGTCAAAGGCTTTGGCATAATCAATAAAGCAGAAATAGATGTTTTTTTCTGGAATTCTCTTGCTTTTTCTGTGATCCAACGGATGTTGCCAATTTGATCTCTGGTTCCTCTGCCTTTTCTAAAACCAGCTTGAATATCTGGAAGTTCACGGTTCATGTACTGTTGAAGTCTGGCTTGGAGAATTTTGAGCATTACTTTATTAGCGTGTGAGATGAGTGAAATTGTGCGGTGGTTTGAGCATTCGTTGGCATTGCCTCTCTTTGGGATTGGAATGAAAACTGACCTTTTCCAGTCCTGTGGCCACTGCTGACTTTTCCAAATTTGCTGGCATATTGAGTGCAGCAGCACTTTCAGAGCATCATCTTTTAGGATTTTAAATAGCTCAACTGAATTCCATCACCTCCACTTAGTGTTGTTCATAGTAATGCTTCTATGGCCCACTTGACTTTGGACTAAAGGATATCTGGCTCTATGTGAGTGATCACACCATCGTGGTTATCTGAGTCATGAAGATCTTTTTTGTATAGTTCTTCTGTGTATTCTTGCCACCTCTTCTTAATATCTTTTGCTTCTGTTAGCTCCATACCATTTTTCTCCTTTACTGTGTCCCTTTTTGCATGAAATATTCCCTTGGTATCTCTAATTTTCTTGAAGAGATCTCTAGTCTTTCCTATTCTATTGTTTTTCTCTATTTCTTTGCTTCAATCACTGAGGAATGCTTTCTTATCTCTCCTTGCCATTCTTTGGAACTCTGCATTCAAAGGGTATATCTTTCCTTTACTACTTTGCCTTTAGCTTCTCTCTTCTTTTCCCAACTATTTGCAAGGACTCCTCAGACAACCATGTTGCCATTTTGCTTTTCTTTTTCTTGGGGATGGTCTTAATCACTGTGTCCTATACAATGTCATGAACCTCTGTCCATAGTTCTTCAGGCACTCTGTCTATCAGATCTAGTGCCTTGAATCTATTTGTCACTTACACTGTATAATCATAAGGGATTTGATTTAGGTCATACCTGAATGATCTAGTGGCTTTCCCCGCTTTCTTCAGTTTAATTCTGAATTTTTCAATAAGCAGTTCATGATCTGAGTCACAATAAGCTCCCAGTCTTGTTTTTGCTGACTGTATAGACCTTCTCCACTTTCGGGTGTAAAGATTATAATCAATCTGATTTCGGTATTGACCATCTGGTGATGTGCATGTGTAGAGTCTTCTCTTGTGTTGTTGGAAGACGGTGTTTGCTATTACCAGTGTGTTCCCTTGACAAATCTCTGTTATCCTTTGCCCTGCTTCATTCTATACTCTAAAGCCAAATTTGCCTGTTAGTACAGGTATCTCGTGACTTCCTACTTGTGCATTCCAGTCCCCTTTGATGAAAAGGACATTTTTGGTGTTCGTTCTAGAGGATATTGTAGGTTATCATAAAACCGTTTAATTTCAGCTTCTCTGGCAGTGTGGTTGGGGCATAGACTTGGATTACTGTGATACTGAATGGTTTTCCTTGGAAACAAACAGAGATCATCCTGTCATTTTTGAAATTGCACCCAAGTAATGCTATCTGGACTCTTGTTTACTATGAGGGCTACTCCATTTCTTCTAAGGGATTCTTGCCCACAGTAGTAGATATAACGGTCATCTGAATTAAATCGCCCATTGCAGTCCATTTTAGTTCACTGATTCCTAATCTACGATTACTCATCCATAATGAGGAATGAAGCCAGATAATTTATAATGAGGTAGATGAACCCAGAGTCTGTTATACATATTGAAGTAAGAAGGAAAAAAAAAATCATACATTAACACCTATATATGGAATCTCGGCAAATGGTACTGATGAACATAATTGCAATACAGGAATAGAGATGCACACATTGAGAATGGACTTGTGGGCACATGGCGGGAAGGAGAGGGTGGGACAAATTGAGAAGGTAGCATTACATATAACTCTGTGTAAACTAACTAACTAGTGTGGAAGGTGCTGTATAGCACAGGGAGCTCAGCTCAGTACTCTGTGATGACCTAGAGGGGTGATATAGGGGTGGGTGGAAGGGAAGTTCAAGATATAGGGAATATGTGTGTGTATGTATATCATGTTGTTGTACAGCACAAAGTAACAAAACATTGTAAAGCAATTATACTCCAGTTAAGAAAAGAAAAAAAAAAAAAAAGAAAGAAAGAAAGAAAGAAAGCTTTTAGGACATTCCCCGAAGGACTGATGCAATGCGCTTGTCTTTGTTTCTCCTAACTTGGGACTTTTTCAGAGTGGAAAACCCACTGAGTAAAATACATCATTCAAAAATATTAAAAGGCACGTGAATAAGCCTCAACCACCAGAGGCAAAAGACATTACAGATGGGGACAAAAGTAAACATACTGAAAACCTAAGAGGAAAATCTGGGAAGATAACTGCTTTGAGTATAGGACTTAAACATCTCCTGCATATAACAGGGCATCTCAACAGGTAGGTGTGCAACTGTGGAAAGAAACATAATCAGTAAGACCTGAGAAGACCGTAGGGTTTCAAGTCCAGGTGAGCTTCACGCTCAGCACAAAGAGAAAGCAAATGCTAAAACAGAGTTATAAATATCCTGACTAAGCATTGAAGGAGCACCTCAAAACAGAGCCAGGTTGAAAAAGACAAGGAGAGTATTGCTTTTTGTCTGTTATTTGTTCCAAGCATTTAAGGAACTCTCTGACTAGCTGACTGCAAGCTAAAGAAACAAAGACATCAAGGATCACCTGTGACAAAGAATAAATTATTTAAAAGAGTTTGGAATAGTTGTTAAACAAATAACTACAAATGATAATAAGCAACAAAAGTAAACCCTGAAGAAGGAGAAGAATAAGACATCAGACAAAAAAAGGACATTATATAATGATGAAGATGCTAATTAAGGAGTTATAACAATTTAAAACATATATACACCTAACAGCAATGTCTCACATTATATGAAGCAAAAATTGATAGAACTGAAAAGAGATATAGACAGTTCTACAATAATAGTTGGAGACATCAATATCTTCCTTTCAATAATGGATACAATATCCACAAAAGGTTAATAGATACACTGAGGGCTTGAATAGCAATATAAACCAACCAGATCTAACATAAAAAGAACACTCCACACAAAAACATCAAAATACACATTTCTTCCAAGGGCACATGGAACATTTTAAAGGATAAACCATATGTTAGGGCACAAAACCAGTCTCAATAGATTTAGCAAAATATATATCAAGCAAAGTATATTTTGGAATCACAATGGAGTGATATGATGTTATTAACAGACAGAAAACTAGAAAATTAACAAATATGTAGACATTAAATATAATATTCTTAAGCATCCAGTGGGTCAAAAGAGAAATCATAACAGAATTTAGAAAATATCTTCAGGTAAATGAAAAGAAAAACACAATACACAAATATGTATAAGATGCAGCAAAAACCAAGATATAAGATCATGAATCAAACACTTATTTTACATTTTAAGGAAGTAGATAAAGAAGGCAAGACTAAATCCATGCTGGCAGAAATCAAAGAAGGGATGTTATATAACATAAAGAGACTATAATAGAGTAATACAAATAGGTGTATGCCAATAATTTGGATAACCTGGATGGAATGGACAAATTCATAGAAACACAGTATCAAAAGTGAATAAAGAAGAAATAGAAATCTGAATGAGTATATGGGAGCTAAATAAATAGAATCAGTAATAACCTCCCAACAAAGAAAGCTCAAGACTGGATACCTTGTATATTTCTGAGATTAGTTGTTTGTCTGTTGCTTCATTTGCTATTATTTTCTCCCATTCTGAAGGCTGTCTTTTCACCTTGCTTATAGTTTCCTTTGTTGTGCAGAAGCTTTTAAGTTTAATTAGGTCCCATTTGTTTATTTTTGCTTTTATTTCCAATATTCTGGGAGGTGGGTCATAGAGGATCCTGCTGTGATGTATGTCAGAGAGTGTTTTGCCTATGTTCTCCTCTAGGAGTTTCATAGTTTCCTTTTTTTTTTTATGTTTTTAAATTTTTATTCCTTTATTTCTCATGTGTTCCCCATCCTGAACCCTCCTCCCTCCTCCCTCCCCATACCATCCCTCTGGGTCGTCCCAGTGCACCAGCCCCAAGCATCCAGCATCGTGCATTGAACCTGGACTGGCATCTCGTTTCATACATGACATTTCACATGTTTCAATGCCATTCTCCCAAATCTTCCCACCCTCTCCCTCTCCCACAGAGTTCATAAGCCTGTTCTATACATCAGTGTCTCTTTTGCTGTCTCGTATACAGGGTTATCGTTACCATCTTTCTAAATTCCACATATATGCGTTAGTATACTGTATTGGTGTTTTTCCTTCTGGCTTACTTCACTCTGTAGAATAGGCTCCAGTTTCATCCACCTCATTAGAACTGATTCAAATGTATTCTTTTTAATGGCTGAGTAATACTCCATTGTGTATATGTACCACAGCTTTCTTATCCATTCATCTGCTGATGGACATCTAGGTTGCTTCCATGTCCTGGCTATTATAAACAGTGCTGCGATGAACATTGGGGTACACGTGTCTCTTTCCCTTCTGGTTTCCTCAGTGTGTATGCCCAGCAGTGGGATTGCTGGATCATGTTTAGATCTTTAATCCATTTTGAGTTTATTTTTGTGTATGGTGTTAGAAAGTGCTCTAGTTCCATTCTTTTACAAGTGGTTGACCAGTTTTCCCAGCACCACTTGTTAAAGAGATTGTCTTTAATCCATTGTATATTCTTGCCCCCTTTGTCAAAGATAAGGTGTCCATATGTGTGTGGATTTATCTCTGGGCTTTCTATTTTGTTCCACTGATCTATATTTCTGTCTTTGTGCCAGTACCATACTGTCTTGATGACGGTGGCTTTGTAGTAGAGTCTGAAGTCAGGCAGGTTGATTCCTCGAGTTCCATTCTTCTTTCTCAAGATAGCTTTGGCTATTTGAGGTTTTTTGTATTTCCATACAAATTGTGAAATTATTGGTTCTAGCTCTGTGAAGAATACTGTTGGTAGCTTGATAGGGATTGCATTGAATCTATAAATTGCTTTGGGTAGTATACTCATTTTCACTATATTGATTCTTCCAATCCATGAACATGATATATTTCTCCATCTATTAGTGTCCTCTTTGATTTATTTCACCAGTGTTTTATAGTTTTCTATATATAGGACCCAATCAAAAAATGGGCCAAAGAACTAAATAGACATTTCTCCAAAGAAGACATACAGATGGCTAACAAACACATGAAAAAATGTTCAACATCACTCATTATTAGAGAAATGCAAATCAAAACCACTATAAGGTACCATTTCACACCAGTCAGAATGGCTGTGATCCAAAAGTCTACAAGCAATAAATGCTGCAGAGGGTGTGGAGAAAAGGGAACCCTCTTACACATTGGTGGGAATGCAAACTAGTACAACCACTATGGAGAACAGTGTGGAGATTCCTTAAAAAAACGGAAATAGAACTGCCTTATGACCCAGCAATCCCACTGCTGGGCATACACACAGAGGAAACCAGAATTGAAATAGACACGTGTACCCCAGTGTTCATCGCAGCACTGTTTCTAGTAGTCAGGACATGGAAGCAACCTAGATGTCCATCATCAGATGAATGGATAAGAAAGCTGTGGTACATATACACAATGGAGTATCACTCAGCCATTAAAAAAAATACATTTGAATCAGTTCTAATGAGGTGGATGAAACTGGAGCCTATTATACAGAGTGAAGTAAGCCAGAAAGAAAAACATCAATACAGTATACTAATGCATATATATGGAATTTAGAAAGATGGTAACAATAACCCTGTATGCGAGACAGCAAAAGAGACACTGATGTATAGAACAGTGTTTTGGACTCTGTGGGAGAGGGAGAGGGTGAGATGATTTGGGAGAATGGCATTGAAATAGGTATAATATCATATATGAAATGAATCGCCAGACCAGGTTTGATGCACGATACTGGATGCTTGGGGCTGGTACACTGGGACGACCCAGAGGGATGGTATGGGGAGGGAGGAGGGAGGAGGGTTCAGGATGGGGAACACATGTATACCTGTGGCGGATTCATTTTGATATATGGCAAAACCAATACAATATTGTAAATTTAAAAAAAAAAGGCTGGATACCTTTGTAGTGGAATTAAAATACAATTTTTTTTCAAACTCTTCCAACAAGTAGTAAGGCAGAAAAACCCTTTCTAAATTGTTCTATGAGGTCACATCACCCAGATTTAAAGCAAGGCAAAGACATCACAAGTAAAGTACAGTTAAAATTCTTTATGAATCTGTTCAATTCAGTTCAGTCTCTCAGTTGTGCCTGATTCTTTGCAACCCCATAGACTGCAACACACCAGGCTCCCCTGTCTTTCTCTGTCTCCTGGAGTTTGCTCAAACTTCTGTTCATTGAGCTGATGAACATCAGCTTCCTCAGTCGCTGCCTTCTCCTCCTTCCCTCAAACTTTCTCAACATCAGAGTCTTTTCCAATGTCTCGGCTCTTCGCACCAGGTAGCCAATGTATTGGAGCTTCAGATTCAGCATCAGTCCTTCCAATGAATATTCAGGATTGATTTCTTTAGGATTCACTGGCTTGATCTCCTTGCAGTCCAAGGGACCCTCAAGAGTCTTCTCTAGCACAATAGTTCGAAAGCATCAGTGCTTTGGTGCTCAGCCTTCTTTATGACCCAACTCTCACATCCGTACATGACTACTGAAAATGCTAAAACCCTCAACACAATACTAGCAAACTGAACCCAGCAACGTATTATAAAGGGTTTTGCATAATGACCAAGCAGGATTTGTCCCAGGAGGCGAGAATGGTTAAACATAAAAATCAACTAAATGTATCATATTATGAATAAAAAGCTACATGATTACCTCAGTTGATACAGGGCTTCCTAGGTGGCTTTATTAGTTTAAAAAAAAAAAAAAGGAAAGGAAAAAAAAAAATTTGCCTGCCAATGCAGGAGACATAAGAGATGCTGGTGTGGTCCCTAGGTTTGGAAAATCCCTGAAGAGAGGAATGACAACCCCTTCCAGTATTTTTACCTGGGAAATCCCATGGACAGAGGAACCTGGTGGGCTACAGTCCATAGGATTGCAAAGAGTTGGACACAACTGAATAACTGAGCACCACAAGCATTTTATGGCAGGCTTCTCAAGTGGCATCAGTGGTAAAGACCTGCCTGCCAATGAAGCAGATATGAGACACTGGTGTTCAATCCGTGTTGGGAAGATCCCCTGGAGGGGGAAATGTCAACCCACTCTAGCATTCTTGCTGGGATAATCCCATGGACAGAGGAGCCTGGTGGGCTACAGTCCACTAGCTCACAAAGAGTGGGGCACAAATGAGTATGCATGTTAAGTATTTTACAAAATTCAACATATTTCACGATAAAACCACACAGGAAATAAGGATTACTCTTTTTTGAGTGTTTTTTCTTCAACCTGATTAAAGGCATCCATGAAAGGCCCAACTATTAAATATCACACCCAAAGATAAAATACTGAGAGTTGCCCCACTTCAATCAAAAACAAGACTAGGGTACCTTCTTCCACCACTTCTATTTAGCATTTTACAGGAAGTTTTAGCCAGGGAAATTAGAAAAGGTAGTGAAATAAAATGCATCCAAAATGGGAGAAAAAGATGTAAAACTATCTTTATTTACAGATTATCTTTTTACAGAAAATCTTAAAGAATCCATGAGAAAAATATTAGAGCTACTAAAAAATTCAAAAGGGTTGCAGAAAACAAGATCAATATGTGAAAACTGGTTGCATTTCTACAAACTAGAAACGAAAAATCTGAAAATGAAATAGAAGCAATTATATTTACAATCACATCAAAAAAGTAAAAAAAAGGAATTAATTGAATAATGCATGTGCAAGAACTATAAAACTTTGCTGCAAGAAAATTAAAGACCTCATAAGTAAATGGAAAGACATCCAAAGTTCATAGACTAGAAGACATAATACTGTTTAGAATAAAATATGTTCAAAGCAATCTACATATTCATGCAATTTTTCCTTTTTTAGCAGAAATTCATCCTAAAATTCATATGAAATTGTAAGGGACTCTGAGAAATCAAAACAGCCTTGAAAAGGAGAGCAAAGTTGGAAAACTCAGGCTTCCCCTTTAAAAATTTAATACAGGTAGATATATTCCTAAGTATTTTATTCTTTCCTTTGCAATGGTGAATGAAATTATTTCCTTAATTTCTCTTTCTGTTTTCTCATTATTAGTGTATAGGAATGCAAGGGATTTCTGTGTGTTGATTTTATATCCTGCAACTTTACTATAGTCATTGATTAGTTCTAGTAATTTTCTGGTGGAGTCTTTAGGGTTTTCTATGTAGAGGATCATGTCATCTGCAAATAGTGAGAGTTTTACTTCTTTTCCAATTTGGATTCCTTTTATTTCTTTTTCTGCTCTGATTGCTGTGGCCAAAACTTTCAAAACTATGTTGAATAGTCATGGTTAAAGTGGGCACCCTTGTCTTGTTCTTGACTTTAGGGGAAATGCTTTCAATTTTTCACCATTGAGGATAATGTTTGCTGTGGGTTTGTCATATATAGCTTTTAATATGTTGAGTTATGTTCCTTCTATTCCTGCTTTCTGGAGAGTTCTTATCATAAATGGATGTTGAATTTTGTCAAAGGCTTTCTCTGCATCTATTGAGAAAATCATATGGTTTTTATTTTTCAATTTGTTAATGTGGTGTATTACATTGATTGATTTGCAGATATTGAAGAATCCTTGCATCCCTGGGATGAAGCCCACTTGGTCATGGTGTATGATCTTTTTAATGTGTTGTTGGATTCTGATTGCTAGAATTTTGTTAAGGATTTTTGCATCTATGTTCATCAGTGATATTGGCCTGTAGTACATTTGAATCAGTTCTAATGAGGTGGATGAAACTGGAGCCTATTATACAGAGTGAAGTAAGCCAGAAACAAAAACACCAATACAGTATACTAACGCATATATATGGAATTTAGACAGATGGTAACAATAACCCTGTGTACGAGACAGCAAAAGAGACACAGATGTATAAAACAGTCTTATGGACTCTGTTGGAGAGGGAGAAGGTGGGAAGATTTGGGAGAATGGCATTGAAACATGTATAATATCATGTATGAAACGAGTCGCCAGTCCAGGTTTGATGTACGATACTGGATGCTTGGGGCTGGTGCACTGGGATGACCCAGAGGGATGGTATGGGGAGGGAGGAGGGAGGAGGGTTCAGGATGGGGAATACATGTATACCTGTGGCAGATTCATTTTGATATTTGGTAAAACTAATACAATTTTGTAAAGTTTAAAAATAAAATAAAATTTAAAAATAAAAATAAAAAAAATAAAAATTTAATACAAACCACATATTCAATAATTTTTAGTTGAATACCTTAAAATGTTGTTCAAATGATTACTGACATGGGTAACAGGACTATTCAGTGGAGAAAAAATAATGCTTTCAAAAATAATGCTGGGACAACTAGATTTCTATGTCCAAAAAAAAAAAAAAAATTGAATGTTAGCTTATATATCACATTAAAAAATAATAAATCAAATGGTAAAAAAAAAAAAAAACATAAATTAAAAGCTAAAATGCGAAAACTCATATATGGAAATCAATGTGACACAAAAGTCAAATGTAACAAAACAAAAAAGATAAACAGGACTTCATCAAAATTATAAATGTTATGCATCAAAAGACACTATGAGATAGTGAAAAGGAGAAAATGCTTGCAAATCTGATAGGTGTCTAACACCCAGAATATATGAATAACAACTCAACAGCAAAAAGACAAGAAACAGAATTAAAAATTAATCAATGGACTTAGAAAACTGTCCAGTGAAGATATTAAAATGGTCAGCAAGCATATGAAAAGATGGTCAACATCATTAATCATACAGTTCAGTTCAGTTCAGTTCAGTCGCTCAGTCATGTCCGACTCTTTGTGACCCCATGAATTGCAGCATGCAGGCCTCCCTGTCCATCACCAACTCCCGGAGTTAACTCAGACTCACGTCCATTGAGTCAGTGATGTCATCCATCCATCTCATCCTCTGTCATTCCCTTTTCCTCCTGCCTCCAATCCCTCCCAGCATCAGAGTCTTTTCCAGTGAGTCAACTCTTTGTATGAGGTGGCCAAAGTATCGGAGTTTCAGCTTTAGCATCATTCCTTCAAAAGAACACCCAGGGCTGATTTCCTTTAAAATGGACTGGTTGGATCTCCTTGCAGTCCAAGGGACTCTCAAGAGTCTTCTCCAACACCACAGTTCAAAAGCATCAATTCTTCGGCGCTCAGCCTTCTTCACAGTCCAACTCTTGCATCCATACATGACCACTGGAAAAACCATAGCCTTGACTAGACGGACCTTAGTTGGCAAAGTAATGCCTCTGCTTTTGAATATGCTATCTAGGTTGGTCATAACTTTTCTTCCTAGGAGTAAGTGTCTTTTAATTTCATGGCTGCAGTCAGTGAAATGCAATTCAAAACCTCAGTGAAATAGCCCTTCACACTTACTAAGATGGCTACAATTAAAAATAAATTAGTCTTGGCAAGGATATTGAGAAATTATAATGCTTATACATTGCTGGTGGGAATATAGAATTGTGCATCCACTGTGGAAAGCAATATGGAAATTTCTCAACAACTTAAACAAAATGTTACCCCATCACCCAGAAAATTCACTCTTAGGTATATACCATAAAGAATTGAAAACAGTTTTCAAACAAAACTTGTACCTGAGTATTCATAGTAATACAATTCACAAATAGCCCAAAAGTTCATCAATTGTTGAATGCATAAACAAAACGTGTTATAACCATACGATGGGATATTTTTAAGCACAGAATGTAAGTACTTCTTACATAACTTACAATGTGGATAAATACTGAAAACATGCCAAGTATAGCCAGGCATGAAAAAGCACATATTGGATGATTCTATTCTTTGAAATATCCAGAATAGGTAAATTCATCAGTCAGAAAGTGTATCAGTGGTTGCCAGGGACTGGGGGAAGGATATAAGGGAGAATCATATCTTAATGAGTACAGGGGCTCCTTTGGGGATGATCAGAATATTTTGGAAGTAGAGCTGATGATCACACAACATTAAGAAGATATTTAATGCCCTGACTGAATTTTCATGTGGCTAATTTATATTCTTTCAATTTCACCTCAGGGAATTCCCTAGTGGTCTAGTGGTTAGGACTCTACACACACTTCTGATGGCCTGGGTTTGATCGCTGGTTGGAGAACAACAGACTGGTTCCAAATAGGAAAAGGAGTTCATCAAGGCTGTATATTGTCACCCTATTTATTTAACTTATATGCAGAGTACATCATGAGAAACGCTGGACTGGAAGAAACACAAGCTGGAATCAAGATTGCTGGGAGAAATATCAATAACCTGAGATATGCAGATGACACCACCCTTACGGCAGAAAGTGAAGAGGAACTCAAAAGCCTCTTGATGAAAGTGAAAGAGGAGAGTGAAAAAGTTGACTTAAAGCTCAACATTCAGAAAACGAAGATCATGGCATCCGGTCCCACCACTTCATGGGAAATAGATGGGGAAACAGTGGAAACAGTGTCAGAATTTATTTTTCTGGGCTCCAAAATCACTGCAGATGGTGACTGCAGCCATGAAATTAAAAGACGCTTACTCCTTGGAAGGAAAGTTATGACCAACCTAGATAGCATGTTCAAAAGCAGAGACATTACTTTGCCAACAAAGGTTCGTCTAGTCAAGGCTATGGTTTTTCCAGTGGTCATGTATGGATGTGAGAGTTGGACTGTGAAGAAGGCTGAGTGCCGAAGAATTGATGCTTTTGAACTGTGGTGTTGGAGAAGACTCTTGAGAGTCCCTTGGACTGCAAGGAGATCCAACCAGTCCATTCTGAAGGAGATCAGCCCTGGGATTTCTTTGGAAGGAATGATGCTAAAGCTGAAACTCCAGTACTTTGGCCACCTCATGCGAAGAGTTGACTCACTGGAAAAGACCCTGATGCTGGGAGGGATTGGGGGCAGGAGGAGAAGGGGACGACAGAGGATGAGATGGCTGTATGGCATCACTGACTCGATGGACGTGAGTCTGAGTGAGCTCTGGGAGTTGGTAATGGACAGGGAGGCCTGGCTGTGATTCATGGGGTTGCAAAGAGTTGGACACGACTGAGCGACTGATTTGATCTGAAATGGAGAACTACGATCTTGCAACCTGTATGGTCAAAAAAAAAAAAATCACTACAATAAAAAAGTCACCAATGACACTTCAGAGAATGTTTTAGAGATAATTGGATGCAACAGTCATATAACTGTAAGTAATCTGTCAAGTTACTTTGTCTTTGAAGCTCAGTTTCATGCTCTGTAGAATGGAGGAAATGAGAGCAATTTGTAGGAATATCTTAAAGATTTATATAAGGTAATAAACATGAAACATCACCTTGTCCCCAAATATGAGCTTTCAGTTATATTTGTAGGTTCAGGAACTATACTATTACTGTTGCAAGCCTAAAAAACAATGGCTAGTGAGGAAAAACAGGTAGCCTTATAGAACATTTTATAGACTTGACTTTTAGCAACTTGGTCTTAGAGAAAGGGGAAAAAATTACATATCATGATACAGAAAAAACATTTTGAAGTATAACTAACATAAAAGAAGATGAAGAGTCATAAGGGATAGGAAGATTCAGAAGAGAAATAGAAAATGCAAATAAAAGATGACAAAATTAATGGAGGATATTTCCAGAGGAGGTAGAAATAGATGGAATGATGAGATTTGAAAATAAGAAGAAATAGTTTTTGTTCAAAAGGAAAGGAGGAGAATAGCAAAGTTCCCCATGAGTCTGAGTTACCAAGAATTTATATTGGCCCCAGCTGGAGGGCTTTTGTTACCTCCAGCTGATAGGACTTTGCTGCTGCTGCTGCTGCTGCTAAGTTGCTTCAGTCGTGTCAGACTCTGTGCGACACCATAGACAGCAGCCCACCAGGCTCCACCCTCCCTGGGATTCTCCAGGCAAGAACAATGGAGTGGGTTGCCATTTCCTTCTCCAATGCATGAAAGTGAAAAGGGAAAATGAAGTCACTCAGTTGTGTCCGACTCTTCGCGACCCCATGGACTGCAGCCTACCAGGCTCCTCTGCCCATGGGATATTCCAGGCAAGAGTACTGGAGTGGGGTGCCATCGCCTTTTCCAGACAGGACTTTGAAGGTTGCTAAAAACACAGAGAAGAAGGGATCCCAGAGCTGGACATTGTCAGGATGAGCAAGGGGAAAGAGAAAGGAAACATTACGAAAAAAAAAAATAAGTAAATAAAATAGGATTTTAAGTTGATTAGAGAAGCTAGTGGAATCAGAAATGGGCTAATAGATTAAAAAGACAAAAAGGAATTAGGAATGTGACTATAATCATGAAGGGGAAATTTCATTGAAACTTTCATTGAAAGGAGTAAGAGAAGAGGTCATTGTATTCAAAGAGGAAGATTCAGAGTTTAGAAAATTTTCAAGTGATGAGAAAAATTCATGTTAGGTGTTCTTATTGGGTAATGGAATAAACATCAAGAAGTGAACAGAAATTAGCCAATACTTACTTACTATAAACTATGTGCCAAAAAATGGAAGGTGCAGAGAGCAGGTCCTACAAGAAACAAAAATTTCCCTCTAACAACCAAAGTCTAGTAAGAGAGATACACAAATAGATGCAAAATGTCAGGCTACCTCTGTAGACTGTTATGATGGAAGATATGAAAAAGTATTGTAGGAACATACAAGGAGGACTTACTAGGACAAGTCAGTCTAAGCTGAGTTTTATGGGATTAGTAATTATTCATTCAGTAAGGATGAGGTTTTCAGGCTGAATGAGTAAATACGGAGATGCAATCAGGAAGGGTGAGGAAGTGGAGCTAGATGAGGGAACCACTATAGCTTCAGTGTAAGAGAAGCACCTTTAAGCAACTTTTTCACCAGATTGATTCTCTCCAATTCCTTTGTAATATATACCAATCTGTGCCCATAACACAGGAAGCATAAATACTCGCAATTGTTAACTTTCCTACACAGTGGGCTTGTTCAGAATTTTGTTGTTTCACCAGTTATGTGCTTGCAAAGAGACACTTGTATTTTCTTTCAAACCTTACTTACAATCATCAATGCATGAATATAATTGTCTAAATTTGAGCAAATAAAAATATTCTTTCATACAAAAAAGTCACTACAATACAAGGAATCACTAAAGAACTTTGCTATTAAAAGATGGGAAAAACAAGCAGAAATTATTGGGAAAACAGTAAAGAATTGAAAATATAAGTTTCTTCTCAAATGCCTTCAATGTGTTTTAAAGAAGTGAAACTAGAAATCATAAATGCTTTTAGACATCATGAAATAAAATTAATCAGAATTCAAAGCAGCTGACTCACATTTAAAGAAAAGATGGTAGCTCTACATCAAAGGGTAAGAAAATGAATGTATATTTATTAGTTTTAAGTAAGATACTTAAAGTCAAGTTTAATGCATACATCTTTAACTGATTTTCATAGCTGAGTAACTATATGTCCTCACTGTGGTGGATAAGCAGTGCTTCTAATCTATGGGTCTTCTATATGGTCTTTTATGTAGGTCTTATATATATGTGTGTGTGTGTGTGTGTGTGTGTGTGTGTATAATGTATATATATATATATGGAAAATCCTATGGACGGAGGAGCCTGGTGGGCTGCAGTCCATGGGGTCGCCAAGAGTCGGACATGATTGAGCGACTTCCCTTTCACTTTTCACTTTCATGCATTGGAGAAGGAACTGGCAACCCACTCCAGTGTTCTTGCCTGGAGAATCCCAGGGTCGGGGGAGCCTGGTGGGCTGCTGTCTATGGGGTCGCACAGAGTCGGACATGACTGAAGTGACTTAGCAGCAGCATATGGGTGTATATATATATGTGTGTGTGTGTATATATATATATTTTATATATATATATAGAGAGAGAGAGAGAGACTAGAAGCATATATATATATATATATATATATATGAATGTATATACAAATATACGGATCTCATATATATAAGGGTTTTATATTATGTGGGTTTTATATTATAGAAGCAGTGCTTCTAGTCTATAAGAAAAGAAAGTGAAGTTGGTTAGTCATTGCAGCCTGTTCCTGAAGGGACTTTGATGAAGTGCTGAGCAATGTAGCACAGTGTCCTGCACAGAAATGCCATTGATCAACATTTGCTGAATGAAGAAAGGGTAGAGTTTAGAACTTACAGGCAGCAGCAAGATATTAATGGGTTTTAGCAAGTTAGATCTTAGTTTTCTGAATGTTGAGCTCTAAGCCAACTTTCACTTTCATCAAGAGGGTTTTTAGTTCTTCTTCACTTTCTGCCATAAGGGTGGTGTCATCTGCATATCTGAGGTTATTGATATTTCTCCTGGCAATCTTGATTCCAGCTTGTGCTTCTTCCAGCCCAGCATTTCTCATGATGTACTCTGCATATAAGTTAAATAAGCAGGGTGACAATATACAGCCTTGACCATCACTTCATGGCAAATAGATGGGGAAACAGTGGAAACAGTGGCTGACTTTATTTTTCTGGGCTCCAAAATCACTCCAGATGGTCATTGCACCCATGAAATTAAAAGACACTTACTCCTTTGAAGAAAAGCTATGACCAACCTAGACAGCATATTAAAAAGCTGAGACATTACTTTGCCAACAAAGATCTGCCTAGTCAAAGCTATGATTTTTCCAGTAGTCATGTATAGATGTGTGAGCCGGATCATAAAGAAAGCTGAGCACTGAAGAATTGATGCTCTTGAACTGTGGTGTTGGAGAAGACTCTTGAGAGTCTCTTGAACTGCAAGGAGATCCAACCAGTCCATCCTAAAAGAGATCAGTCCTGGGTGTTCATTCGAAGGACTGATGTTGAAGCTGAAACTCCAATACTTTGGCCAACTGATTTGAAGAGCTGACTCATTGGAAAAGACCCTGATGGTGGAAAAGATTGAGGGCAGGAGAAGGGGACAACAGAGGATGAGATGGTTGGATGGCATCATCGACTCGATGGACATGGGTTTGGGTAAACTCTGGAAGTTGGTGATGGACAGGGAGGCCTGGTGTGCTGCAGTTCAGTTCAGTCTCAAAGAGTCAGACACGACTGAGCGACTGAATTGAACTGAACTGAAGCCAGTTAGATTGTGTGTGGATGGATTCTTTTTTCCTGCTGAGAGGATGTCAAACACTAAAGTTTGACAAAAGTGAGTGGCAGAAAATGAAGCACCCATATGAAAACCACTAAGGACCTAAAAGTGAGTCAAATTCCATAGGGGTTCATTTCCTATATCATCTATCTAACTAATCTTTGTTGCACAGCTGCAGTTGGCCGCATTTTGGATTAGATGCTGAGGACTTATTTATGAATCAGAAGGGATAGGAGGGAAATCATAGAAGATACCAAAGAAGCTATGGTAGAAATCCAGATAAAAGATAATCATGTGCCAGACCAGAATGGTAGCAATAGAAGCAATGAGAAGTGCTTTAGTTAGGAAATATTTAGAAGGAAAAATGAACAGGATATGAAGGGAAGCATATAAAAGAAGTTTAGTTCATGATAACTAATATTTTGAGCCTAAGCAAGTTGAAAACTGGAATTTGACATTTGTTGAGATGGGGAAACTGAAGAAGCAAATTTGGATGGGGAGAAAGTTTAGGAGTTCACTTTTAAATGTTAAGTTTGAGATGTCTTTTAAACATCTAAGGGGAGATGTCAAGTAGGCAGAAGTATGTCTGAAGTTCAGTGTGAGTTCAATTGCAGAAAATAAATTTGTAAGACAGCCATCATCTATAATATTTTTAAATTTAATTGTATGAAAGAAAAAAAACACTTTGATGACTTTTGGTCTGCACATTTTTTTCTGATTACTGAGCTTTTTATTTTTTAATTAATTAATTTTTAAATTGGAGAATAATTACTTTCTGATATTGTGATGGTTTTTCCATACTTCAACATGAATTGGCCACAGGTATACAACACCTCATCCTGAATCCCTCTTCCACCTCCCTGTCCACCCTATCCCTCTGGGTGGTCCCAGAGCACCTGCTTTGGGTGCCCTGCTCCATACATCAAACTTGCACTGCTCATCTATTATATATATGGTAATGCGTATTAAGAAAGCTACCCTTTCTTTGTTTTACCATCAAGCTGTGATTGCTATAATAATTTACTCTTCTGACAGTGCAAACAGCATAATATAATAAACACAAGAGCTACAAATAAATGAGTAAGAAATCTCCATATTAAAATGCCCAGAATTTAGAACTCATTACCAGAGTTATTGCTCAGAACCATACACAAATTATGAAAATGTGAAATGAGTCAAATTCAGGAAAAGAATAAAAAGAGTTAACAAGTCTCTTGGGGCAGAAGAAGTAAAGGATGGTGGTAGATTGCATGTTTTAAAATCTTTCACAAAGACTCAGCCAGAAGACAAAAAGGAAAAAAAAAATGCTAGAATCTAACAATACATTGCAAAGAAAAGTCAAGCAAAACCACATTGATTTTATGCACATTGTCATGCAACTGTAACATTTACTAAAAGAGAGAAGAGCTTACCAGCTCTTATGATAGATTAAAAGATTATTCTAGGTCTTAATATTCTCTCTTTTGTGCTCAACATGCAAAAATAATAAAGATTAATTTCTGGTGGATCATATGATAAGTTCATAGGTCACCCTGTTGCATTTTGTGCTCTGTTGCTTTGGTTCCTCTGCTGTCTGCTTTCCTTGCAGCATTATTTATTCAATCTGTTTAGTTTGCTTTACAGGCTGTGGCAGCATTCATGGGTGGACCTATTGAACCACGCTGTAATAGATGTAATACATCAATACATTTGAGCTGAACAGCTTTAATTAGGCCTTCCTGGTCATTTCATCAATTCAGTTGAGTACCATCGGGATTTGGATAACACCAAGCCTCCTGTCAAGCATGAGAATTACAGCACACCAGCAGGGCTCCCCCAGTCACAATACAAGGTTAGGCAATCAACGATAATTCACTCAGGGAAGAGCCCCACGCCCAGCCTGTAAACTTACCCTTACAGTAATGTCTTTGAAATCCTAAAACCTTTAAACCCCAGTGTCAATTTGGAAGGCAGGCTGCCTGAAAATCCCAAGAAAAGACACAAAACTCTTTTTACTGCTCAATAAAAAAGCAGTTTACTTTGTTGCTATGCAAAGGTCTGGACAGGACTTAGAGACTGAACAACAACTGATAAATATATATATATATATATACACACACACACACACACACACACACACATATAATCAATATACCATTTCTGCAGCAGTTAGGTTGATGGGCAGGATCTAACAAGATGCAAAAACTGTGCTAAGTATAAAATTGTAAGTATACCATATGAAGTTTCAACAACACAGTTGGTTTATATCTCGCACTGTGCTTGTCACATACAGCCCAGAATAAATATGCTGAAAGTAATCTGATGCAGGAAATCTATACCAATGAACGTTAGAGCAGGGCAAAACCACTTCTATCTTGAAAAGGCGGACTAATTTACTCTCAATTTTGGAGAACCTCATAACAAATTTTTCCATACAAAATACCTTCAAAGTGAAACATTGGGAAAACAACAACAAAACAGCAAAACAGTGAAACATTGGCGTGTATGGTTGGCCAAAACCCAGGTAGCAAAGACATTTACATTTATGTAAAAAGACATCCAAGGAACAGTCTAAATTTTCTACAGTGCATATATAATGTGGAGACCAGACTCCTTGGGGTATCCAGTGAAGATATGATTGAGAAGAGCCAGCCAGCACCAGAAGGACAATGCTCCACGCAGCCAGCAAGAAACTGAGCTGCAGTGCTCCCACAGCAAAGCAGCCATCTGATTTCGAAAAGAGAAGGGATGGAGCCAAGTGGGTTAGACTGAGGTCTCCAAGTTCTCAAATGCAGAGGATCAAATCAGCAGGTTCATGGGGAACATCGTGTCTGGGAAAAATAGTAAGGAGTTCTTACTGGGTAGCATAGCAAGTCTCTCCTCATTCCTTTTCATCCAAGTGGACTCCTGTCCCCAGGGTAAGTACTCTGGAAGCCTGGCTTCTTTGGTAGCCACATCTGGTCAAACAGAGCCTGCACATTTTCCAGTACTATGAATCAAGGGACAACCAGGCCAATTTATTATGCCTATGAAAGTTTTAAACTGTCTCTATATTTACTTAAATGACAAGTCAGGTTCCTTTAAAAATTTGACCTTGTGTAAAAACTGTTTTAGCAAAAATGGAAAAAAATTTGATGTACCAAATTAGAACGTAAGAACTGGCAAAAGAATAAGTGGGTTTGTTACTTTAAAAAAATAACCACATTGCTATGAGCTGAAAGGGTTATGACATTTACATTTTAAAATAATACTAGACATAATATAGGTTAATTTGAAATCCTCTTTCTCTCAGCTGCAGACAAGAAAACCAAATTAGTCTTAATTGTGTCTTGTTTAACTTGACCATTTAAATTAGGGATTCTTCGCTAATCTAGGTGCTTTTATAGTTACCACATCTTTTTACATGAGATTCTTTTTTTATTTGACTTCTTTGACCCATGGAATGTTTTCAAGTAGATATTTTTATCTTTGGGAATGCTAAGAGTGATGTTATTTATAATTATACTTAAAGGGTTCTATGAGTATATAGATGAATATATATATATGTATATACACATACATATATTAATACAAGGATCTCTGCAATGTTCAACTGCACAATATTGATATTTTAAGTTCATGTATAAACATTTCATTTGATAGCAAACATTGTTAGTTCATTTATTTTAATATAAGAGAAAATATTAGTCCAATAGATATGAATATTACAAACTGATAGAAATGAGGTAAATTTTAGTAGGATTTAATTTCTCATATTCTAAAATGCTTTATGAGTTTTGATAATGAATTGTCCAGTCAATCAATGCTGGTTGTTACACTTGAGATAATATGTCAAGAAATCTCATTGCAAAGTATATTAATCCCAATAATGAAAATATATCATATAAAATAATACAAGATAGGCTTTCTAATGTACACTAATGACTTGGAGCAAGAACAGTTAGAATATATAAACTATAAATACTGTGCAATTGAATTAAAATATCAATTTAATGTTTTCTTCTCTCATCTTTTCCTAATGTCCTTCCCACTCTACCACAGTCCCCTGGCACATTCATTATTGTGGCTACAAATTGGACTTTAAAAGACTGTTTAGATATGATCTCAACATCTATAATATGTTCTTTATAAAACTCCTCTTTTTGTGTGGAGATGTATACCACTATATCCTTTCAAAAAACTATGTGACTCAAGAAAAAACACTGGAGTGAAAGTGAAAAGCTGAACTTTTAGTTGTTTCATAATCTTGAGACAAATGAATTTATGTAGAAAAATTCTCTTATAATAATTTTAATAATTAATTTAATATTGGTTGTAGCAAAAATAAAAATAATAGTAAAATACTTAAAGTAAAAAGTTTCCCCTCTTCAATTCATACCTGTTAGGAACAAACACTGCTATTATTTTAGTGTATATCCCTTTAGATATCTGAAATGCATAATTTAACATTTTGATAAACAAAGTGATTCTTTGGCACAACTTAGAGATTTGTGTCTAAGAAATTGATGTTAATAGAAAATTTGACAGGTCTTATGACATATGTTTATTTAAATATCCCAAAAAACAATAAAAAGAATGCATCTCCATAAAGAAGACTAGTAATATTAATATATGAAATAGAAAGATAGATTTAAAAGAGAATAAGATATAAATCATAGTTACTAAAATTTTAGTCCCTGGAAAATTTTTTAAACTGCTAGTTAAATATTGACAAGGTAAGAGAGAAGAAAGAAAAGCAATAGAATGTATCATAAGCAGGTTTTTCTAGAAGAAACATGAACAATGCAGTGTGAAACTTAAGTATTCTATTTGTATTTGTTCCATAAGGACTGCAGAAAGATATTGGATGAAAGTCAATATTAAAAGAGTTAATGGCTAATACATTTCCAGAAACAAGAAAAGGAATGAATTCTCAGATTTAAAAAGTTCCACCTAGTGCTAGGAATGATAATATCTGTAATTTTATACCTTGTCAAGTCATAAGGAAAATAAAGGCATCAAGGATAAGGGAAAATTATAAACGATAACAGAAATACCTGAATATCTATCAAAGATGAATAATCAGGAGATATATCCTCAGCTACTATAGTTGACAGAAGACAACAGAAAAGTACCTTCTACCTCTAAGAAGAAACATTTTTTAACATATATCATCAAATTATAAAGATAAAATAAAGATTATACTTGGAATAGAGTAATTCATAAATTTTATTGCCTCTAGAATATCACAAAGAAAATGTCTTCAGCTAAAGAAATATGAATTCAAGAAGGAATGGAAAGTAGAAAATAATAAAAATAAAAAGAGCATAAAAGGAAATCAATAAAAGATTATGATAAATCTAACTAAGCTTTTATTATTGAGTTAGATCATATTAACAGTACTTTGAGAATGTGTTTAATAATTTACACTTTCAAATGACATTAGCATTATTTGAGTGTTTTGAAAAGAAAATGCAAATAGACTAAAATATAATGAGGAATTTTGTGGGGCATTTACTGAGAAGTGTGATATAGTACTTACCTACTTTGAGAGGAGGCCAGAGATAATATTCAAATTAGGCTATGTTAGAATACATGCAGATGACACCACCCTAATGGCAGAAAGTGAAGAGGAACTAAAAAGCCTCTTGATGAAAGTGAAAGTGGAGAGTGAAAAAGTTGGCTTAAGGCTCAACATTCAGAAAAAGAAGATCATGGCATCCGGTCCCATCACTTCATGGGAAATAGATGGGGAAACAGTGGAAACAGTGTCAGACTTTATTTTGGGGGGCTCCAAAATCACTGCAGATGGTGACTGCAGCCATGAAATTAAAAGACGCTTACTCCTTGGAAGGAAAGTTATGACCAACCTAGATAGCATATTCAAAAGCAGAGACATTACTTTGCCAACTAAGGTCCGTCTAGTCAAGGCTACGATTTTTCCTGTGGTCATGTATGGATGTGAGAGTTGGACTCTGAAGAAGGCTGATCACCGAAGAATTGATGCTTTTGAACTGTGGTGTTGGAGAAGACTCTTGAGAGTCCCTTGGACTGCAAGGGGATCCAAACAGTCCATTCTGAAGGAGATCAGCCCTGGGATTTCTTTGGAAGGAATGATGTTAAAGCTGAAACTCCAGTACTTTGGCCACCTCATGCGAAGAGTTGACTCATTGGAAAAGACTCTGATGATGGGAGGGATTAGGGGTGGGAGGAGAAGGAGATGACAGAGGATGAGATGGCTGGATGGCATCACTGACTTAATGGACGTGAGTCTGAGTGAACTCTGGGAGTTGGTGATGGACAGGGAGGCCTGGCGTGCTGCAATTCATGGGGTTGCAAAGAGTTGGACATGACTGAGTGACTGATCTGAACTGAACTGAACTGAGAATACATGAATTATCTGTGTTAATGTGTTAAAAGGTGCTGCTACAAGAAAAGTTTATTATTTCCATCCATTAGAAGACAATGAGAAACAAGCAAACAAAAATTGACCAATGCAACATATAATCTTGGAAGCAAATAATCCCAGAGACAAAGAGAAAGCATAGTATAGAAAAGCCACAATATATGATGACATACATTCATCAAACAAATCAAAGTCAAAATAAAAGAGCTCAAAAATATATATTGAAAACCACTCAAAAAACTCACTGGTGAGGCTGTGGGGAGGTTGGTTTGGACCACCTATTCCTTGCTCCTGGTATGTTCTTCTCTTTGAAGGGACAACCATTGGAGTTACACTTCTGTGTTCATGCCACCCTTTTCTTCCAGTTTGGAGCTTTTTGAGTGTGTGACCTGGAGGTTTCCAACTCTACCCTCTCTTCCTTTCTTTGACTTTGTGATCCTGCTTCTCCTCGGGCATGTGTTTACTGGTTTTTGCCTGCATGATGCCAAGTTATATAGAAGTGTGAACTATTAATATTAAAAGGTAAATGGAGGCATAGTAAACATTTTAAGAGTTTATCTGAGAAAAAATCAGATGGAATTCGGCAGCACTGAAAAGGAAGTAATTTGGAGCCCTCACCAACAGGAGTGAGGAGGCAAAAGACATGCATTGAGGAAATGCAGGAGAGAAACAATGAAATTATCTGATTGGCTGTGACTTAGGCATTTGCCTTATTTGGAAAAGGCTGACTGACCATAGTTGATTGGTTGTCCTTAAGTTTTCTTTTCTTAACCCAGAACCAATTAGAAACTTAGGTTTTTGGTTTGCTTCTAAAGGCCACTGAGATATAATGCTCCCTCAGACTAATTTGGGGTTTCCCGGCGGCCCAGATATGCAATGACACCACTATTATGGAAGAAAGTGAAGAGGAACTAAAAAGCCTCTTGATGAAGGTGAAAGAGGAGAGTGAAAAAGTTGGCTTAAAACTCAACATTCAGAAAACTAAGATCATGGCATCAGGTCCCATCACTTCATGGGAAATAGATGGGAAAACAGTGGAAACAGTGTCAGACTTTATTTTTTTGGGCTCCAAAATCACTACAGATGGTGATTGCAGCCATGAAATTAAAAGATGCTTACTCCTTGGAAGGAAAGTTATGACCAACCTAGATAGTATATTCAAAAGCAGAGACATTACTTTGCCAACAAAGGTCCATCTAGTCAAGGCTATGGTTTTTCCAGTGGTAACGTATGGATGTGAGAGTTGGACTGTGAAGAAAGCTGAGCACTGAAGAATTGATGCTTTTGAACTATGGTGTCAGAGAAGACTCTTGAGTCCCTTGGACTGCAAGGAGATCCAACCAGTCCATTCTAAAGGAGATCAGCCCTGGGTGTTCTTTGGAAGGAAAGAATGCTGCTAAAGCTGAAACTCCAGTACTTTGGCCACCTCATGCAAAGAGTTGACTCATTGGAAAAGACTCTGATCCTGGGAGGGATTGGTGGCAGGAGGAGAAGGGGACGACAGAGGATGAGATGGCTGGATGGCATCACTGACTCGATGGATGTGAGTTTGAGTGAACTCTGGGAGTTGGTGATGGACAGGGAGGACTGGCATGGTGCGATTCATGGGGTCGCAAAGAGTCGACACGACTGAGTGACTGAACTGAACTGGTTGCCCAGTAGTAAAGAATTTGCCTGCCATTGCAGGGAACACGGGAGGTGGTTAGTTCTGTCCCTGGGTTGGGAAGATCAAATGGCAACCCACTCCAGCATTCTTGCCTTGAAAATCCCATGGACTGAGAAGCCTGTCAGACTACAGTCTATGGGGTTTCAAAAGAGACAGGACTGAGCAACTGAGCACAGACTAACTCACCTCCTTGTTTAATTAACTGAAGGGAACCAACACAGGAAGGCCTGTAGTTGTGTGGTTCTGTCCGTGACTGGGTAGCTCTAAGGTTCCCTTCTAATGGTTCAGTATTATGAAGCTCACTGTTAGTGAACACCAGGGCAATATTATTAATACTAGGCTCAGTGCTATAGATTAAATCTTTTTTTATATTTGTTTACCTCTTACTATCTTTGTTTCCAATCCCACTGATATTCTTCTGTTTCAATTAACACATTTTAAGCCCTGTAAGAAAGATAGGAATTTAAATTTTTAATAAAGAGAAGTATTTAATAGCATTCAATTTGTTATTGTATATACATTTTTGCTATTAGAAAAAGCCTCTTCAAGTTTAAGCAAACTTCATTAATTTCACCTTCCTTTTAAGTATATTTTGCCTACTCTCATGCTGAGCATCTTTTTTTTTTTTTTTTGACTAGGAATATCAGGACACACTTAATATAAACTGTTATGCAAATGGAAGAAGTCACGTGATAGACATTTATAGGATGAGATGGGTATCCTGTGGTGCTGATGACTTTTTCAAAAGCTATTTACTTTCTAATACACAAAGAAGCTATTTTCCCTTTTAAATACCACATTACCTTTCAAGAATGGGGCACAGTTCATTCTT
The DNA here is from genome assembly GCF_029378745.1 of Bos indicus. Lineage (NCBI taxonomy): Eukaryota > Metazoa > Chordata > Mammalia > Artiodactyla > Bovidae > Bos > Bos indicus. The sequence continues at coordinate 8,872,084 of NC_091771.1, forward strand.
AAAAAAATGTCATCAACTTTAAAGAATGGCAGCAGTTGACAAAAAAGAAAAGCAAAAGCAACCTCCCCACCCCCCGCCCCATAATTTAGCTTTTCAGCAAAACGAACATATGGTCAAATTTATTGGAAATTAAAAGGGAAACATCGGAATTTGGCTGCATATTATGAGAAGTTTTACACTATACTTATTGGTTGGCTGAATTCACTACTTGTCAACTCTAATTTATTCTAAAAATGTCACCTTGCCAAATGCCCAGGTTTTCATTGTTCCTACATTTAGTAATATAATTCTGACAACAAGCACTGCAATTATCCCATCTCCTGTATGTGTTATTTATAAAACATGCATTTCTATATTTTTCTTCTGTTTTGCTTGTACTATATTCTCTCTGATTTTGTGTAAGTAGCATAAATATGGATTGATCCTGCAGAAATGTTGGGTTAATCATATTATCAAAAAGCAAATGCATATACCAGAGATACAGTATTATGTTTAGTAGTGGAAAATCTTTAGCAAGGCATTGATAGTAGATTCGGCAGCTGAATGATGTATTTCTGGAAATAGGAGATGTCCTAGAAGTAACTTGTGTCTGTTCCTAAAGATTTATTAAAACTAAGCTGACACTTGCATCATTGATAGAGGTAATTTTAAAGCTCTTGAAATTCTACTGACCCTAAGATAATGAAATCACCACCTTCCACACATTTGTATTCTGTGGCATTGAGTGTGGATAGTGGTACGGAATGTGAAATGCTATCATTATCCTCCAGAAGAATTCACAAAAGTAGCTGAGGGCAAATGCATGGACCAGGAGACACAGCAAAGAAAGGCAGATACAGTGCTGAGTACCTGACGAGTGGTTTTGTATGAAAACAAACAATAATGATAAGGGATTATTTAGGCAGTTAATAAATCATGAGGCTTGGCGATGCACACAGCCTCATAACCAACACAGATTTCTTAAAAAGTATTTCCATTATCATGTATCACAACAGAGAATTTATATTATGCCCTAAAACAAACCAAATCCAGTGCATATGAAAAGGACCATGAAATGTACTTAGGAAGAACCTTGCTAAGGCAAAGATATGTGCATATTTATGACACAGCCTGCCATGGGCTCCACAAATGAAAGCTCTGCTTATAATCCAAATAACATTTCTAACAGTATTTTCAGATAAGGAAAACGCATGTTAAACTGCTCAGAAGCCTCAAATCTTTAGGCTCATTCAAAATACGGATTGTCCATATGAAGTAGGATGATTATACTGAGATTCGGCAGAAATATTAATGATAATCTATGAAGATGGCTAACACTCAACTGCTCTCAGAGATTTAGCACTAAACTATGATTTATTAATCACATATTCATGGAAATAATTTATTACACTGTTCTAGTCCTTCCCTTCCAAAACTGATATTCAGCAGGGTAACAAGATCAGCTTTCAGAAAAAACAAAACAAACAAACAAAAAATGTGTTAGACAGGTGGAGTATGAGGGGGTGAGAGATTATATAAAGATAAAAGATATAATGCATGGATGATTTTTGCAGAGGTAGCAAGTTAAGGATGTGAAACATCCTCTTCTCTCAGAATTTCACTTTGCTTTGGCAACTTCATTACCTTGGTTATCAGGCATAATTCTTTTCTGTTTCCTTGGTCAGAGTCCTCTGCCATTGCCCAAGATGGATATTGCAAATCTATCCCCCTGTAATTGAATCTCTTATTTCACTACCCTCCCCATTTTCAGTAGATCATTTCATCTACAAGTTCACAAAGACAAGAACTGCTTCAATGAAATACCGCAATGTTATACAATAACTGAATCCATAATTATTCTTTCAACCTTCTTTCCTCAGTGGAAATTGTATTTCTCTTGACTCAAGTTTGATTCTATTGCCTCCTATTGCTTCATCCATTTTTTATCCATTTTTTATTCATTTCTTTCTCCCTCCTGACTCCTTTTCTCTGTGCCTTTGACTATCCATTCTGCTTTTGCTGCTACTGCTAAGTCACTTCAGTTGTGTCTGACTCTGTGCGACCCCATAGATGGCAGCCCACCAGGCTCCTCCACCCATGGAATTTTCCAGGCAAGAGTACTGGAGTAGGGTACCATTGCCTTCTCCAAAATTCTGCTTCTACTTCTTTCCTATCATGCAGTTTATTTCCATTAATATTGGTTTCTTTCAATCAATGTAGATCCATGTGCGCTCACTTGTGTCTGACCCTTTGCAACCCCTAAGCGTGCAGAGGGGTTGCTGTTAGAGATTTTGTGGATGTTAAATTTGTCATCTTGTGGCACTCTGACATTCTAGTGGTATTGTTATTGTTAGTGAAAGGTGTGGGGTCTGGCTGCTCACGGCTCAAAAGCCAATAAACAGGCCAGGTTGGTGAAAAGGAAAGTTTCTTTATTTCAGCAGCTGGCACCTGGGGATGATGCAACCCCTAAGCGTGTAGCCTACCACCACGCTTTTCTGTCTGTGGAATTTTCCAGGCAAAAACACTGGATTGGGTTGCCATATCCTCCTCCAGGGGATCTTCCTGACCTAGGACTGAACCCGCATCTCCTGCCTTGGCAGGCAGATTCTTTACCTCGGTGCCACTTGGGAAGCCCATATCTTTCTTGTACATTCTGAATTATTTCCAGTTTTCTATAATGTGTCATTTTAACCTATTTCGACATATTTGCATACACTAATTTTTTTTTTTTTTCTCTTTGGAGCACTTGTATTTTTTGACTTGCAGTAGCTTTAACTGCACTCATCAATCAGTCCTTAGCTGATGCATATTTAGAAAACTTCCCTTAATCTTCATACTTTTTTGAGACACCTATTTTCAGTGTTTTTCTGAAACACTGTATACAAACATATTGTCACACTTCACGGAGATTTATCTGTGTTCTCAGTGAGACATAAAGTGGCCTGAAGCTAAAGGCATTGATTTAGTTACTACTCTATCCATAGTGAGTACAGCAATGCTTGGTAAATTGTGTCCATTACATATCGGTTGTATGGATGATAAATTTGTGACTGAACTAAACTGTCCCATTCATAACCATTTGCTTTTTTACTAAATCATGCTACCAGTTCCAGTGGTTGATCAATTTATTTCTTTTCCTGACTTTTTAGGTTAATTTTATTGTTCATTTTGTGAGCATTTGTTTATCACCACAGTGATGTGTGTCTCGCTAATCTCTGGCAGTCCAATGAAACTTCCACTGGTGGGTTAGAAGGAAAAACAAGTGATATTAAGTGGAAAGACCTGTGGTCCTTCCCGCCCCTCCCTCCCTGCACCATGACCTCCACCTGCCTGTTGTTTGTGGAAAACTTGAGACAAAGAATGAGTTTAATCAGAGAAATGAGAAATGCAGAAACAAAGGAAAACAAAGGAGACTGAATAGTAATAATGTAGTCATTAAGCAGTCAAGGACTTCTGGTTCTTTCTCAAGGGCTACTGATAATATTCTGAGCCATATCCTGTGAGATATCTCACAGAGACTAAAACACCAGGTGAAGCTAACTACATGATGACTGGACTGTAACCAAGACACGAGCTGCCGCAGTTCCGAGAACTGGCCTCAGAGAAACTGGAAACATATGAACCACGGAACTGTAGATTAACCATGCCTAAAACAATCAAGATGACGCTGGTCAAACCACTGATGACCAATTTGAAGATGACTGTCATGGCCAACTCTGCTGTTTCTGCATGTAGCCCTACCCGCCCGCCCCCGCCCAGTTCTGTCCATGAAAGCTCTTGCCCCACTGGCTGCCAGCGGGTGGAGGGAGTTGGCCTTTGGACTAATGTCTACCACCATCACCCCCAGGTGCCGGCTGCTGAGATAAAGGAACTTTCCTTTTCACCAACCTGGCCTGTTTATTGGCTTTTGAGTGGTGAGCAGCCAGACCCCATACCTTTCAGTAACAATAACAATACCATTAGAATGTCAAAGTGCCCCAAGATGACAAATACAAGACCCACAAAATCTCTAACAGCAGCAGCTGAGATATTTGGGGAGTGAGGTGGGGGAGGAGAGAGGACAAATGTGAAGAGAACACTTGGGATGAAACAGAGCGATAGATTGAGACATGATGGTTGAGTGGGGGTTATCCAGGAAGAAAGAGAGGGAGGAGGAAGAACCCTGCGGACAATCTTAAAACACAGTCTCAATCATTATTTCCCCAATCTACCAGGTATTCGGTCTTCACCGCTGTGAGCATGGGCCCATGAGAAAGCATCACGTGGGTCTGTGACTGTGATGGGGCTTCACTGAGGCTAGAGTAAGGTAAGACCTGTCTGGTGCCATACCTGCAGGGGCAGACCCTATCAATTGATGCTACTCAAGCTCTGATTTAAGAAAGAGGGAGGCAGTAGAAAATGGTTCAGCACAGCTAGTGAAACTTTAGAAACTTGATATCTTAACAGATATTTGATTACATTCTGTCTAGGTATAAATCAAAAAAGGAGAAACAGAAATAAAACATAAAATGGAGTATATTCAGGAGCAAAAAAATTTAAATAACATCACAAGCATGTAGGCCAAGAAGCAAGAGCTGAATTTTTAATTTAATAGGAACAACCAACAGTATCATAGAGAAAAGAGGTACATTTCTAAAGAGATTTCAGATATAGACAGGATATGGTGAAAACAGTAAGGAGTAACTACAGAAAAATTTTGACGGAAGGGCAGTGAAACCTTCTAAATGGTAACTATTTGTTTCTCTTGATGATGGAGTTAGGCATTTGATAGGTAACTTAGCATCAGTCTCCTTTAGCATTTTATACAGCATGGCACAATATGCGACCTTGGGCAAGTTAATTAACTTCCCTAAGTTTCTTCATCTATAAAACATGGATAAGGGTATATCATTGAGATGATGTCAGTATTAAGCATAGTTATTCAGTTTGGGATATTGCTTTTCAATTACATGAATTAACTAATCCCTATCAATATGAAATGTTATATGAAAAAAATGATCCATAGTAAGTTCTAAAATTATAATGAGACTTTTTCCAAGTTTAAATATATCCTAAATTTCTTTCCTGGAACTTGATCCTTATATTATCTTTACAGTTCAGTTCAGTTCAGTCACCAGTCATGTCCAACTCTTTGCAACCCCATGCACTACAGCACCCCAGGCTTCCCTGTCCATCACCAACTTCCAGAGCTTGTTCAAACTCATGTCCGTCGCATTGGTGATGCCACCCAACCATCTCATCCTCTGTCATCCCCTTCTCCTCCCACCTTCAATCTTTCCCAGCATCAGGATCTTTTCCAAAGAATCAGTTCTTCACATCAGGTGGCCAGATTATTGGAGTTTCAGCTTCAGCATCAGTCCTTCCAATGAATATTCAGGACTGATTTCCTTGAGGATTGACCGGTTTATCTCCTTGCATTCCAAGGGACTCTCAAGAGTCTTCTCCAACACCACAGTTCAAAAGCATCAATTCTTCAGTGCTCAGCTCTCTTTATAGAGTCTAATACTCATATCCATACATGACTACTTGAAAAACCACAGCTTTGCCAGTGAACTAATGTCTCTGCTTTTTATTATGCTATCTAGGTTGGTCATAGCTTTTCTTCCAAGGAGAAAATGTCTTAATTTCATGGCTGCAGTCACCATCAACAGTGATTTCAGAGCCCCCCCAAAAATAAATTCTGTCACTGTTCCCATTGTTTCCCCATCTATTTGCCATGAAATGGTGGGACCAGAACCATGATCTTTGTTTTCTGAATGCTGATTTTAAAGCCAATCGTTCACTCTCCTTTTTCACTTTCTATCAAGAGGCTCTTTAGTTTTTCTTCTCTTTCTGCCATAATGGAGGTGTCATCTGAATATCTGAGGTTGTTGATATTTCTCCTTGCAATCTTGATTCCAGCTTGTGCTTCATCTACTCCAGTATTTCACATGATGTATTCTGCATATAAGTTAAACAAGCAAACTGACAATATACAGCCTTGACATACTCCTTTCCCAATTTGGAACCAGTCCATTGTTCCATGTCCAGTTCTAACTGTTGCTTCTTGACCTGCATACAGATTTCTCAGGAGGCAAGTCAGGTGGTCTGATATTCCCATCTCTTGAAGAATTTTCCACAGTTTGTTGTGATCTACACAGTCAAAGGCTTTGGTATAGTCAATAAAGCAGGACTAGATGTTTTTCTGGAACTCTCTTGCTTTTTTGATGATCCATTAGATGTTGGCAATTTGATCTCTAGTTCCTCTGCCTTTTCTAAAACCAGTATGAACATCTGGAGGTTCTCTGTTCACGTACTGCTGAAGCCTGGCTTGGAGAATTTTGAGCATTACTTTGCTAGCGTGTGAGATGAGTACAAGTGTGTGGTAGTTTGAACATTCTTTGCCATTGCCTTTCTTTGAGATTGGAATGAAACTGACCTTTTCCAGTCCTATGGCCACTGCTCAGTTTTCCAAATTTGTTGGCATATTGAGTACAGCAGTCTAACAGCATCATCTTTTAGGATTTTAAGTAGCTTACCAGGAATTCCATCACCTCCACTAGCTTTGTTCATGGTGATTCTACCTAAGGCCCACTTGACTTCACACTTCAGGATGTCTGGTTCTAGATGAGCAATCACACCACCGTTGTTATCTGGGTCATTAAGATCTTTGTATAGTTCTTCTGTGTATTCTTGCCACCTCTTCTTAATACCTTCTACTTCTGTTAGCTCTATGCCATTTCTATCCTTTATTGAGCTCTTCTTTGCATGGAATGTTCCCTCTTCTAATTTTCTTGAAGAGATCTCTAAAATAAAAATTGCTACAAATGGGAACTATAGTATCTGGGTATCTAAAATAGTTGAACAATCTTAGATTATAGGACAATATGAAGGGTACATATATTTCAGGGATTTTATAATAGTCTATGATGAACACAAACATGGCACAAGCTATATAAGCACACATATTCCCTTTTGGACTCAGTGGACATGAGTTTGAGCAAACTCTAGAGACAGTAAAAGACAGGGAAGCCTGGCATACTGCAGTCCACAGGGTGGCAAAGAGTCAGACATAACTAAGTGACTGAACAAAGACCACAACAATACTTTTTTGGAACTATCTTGAGGAAACAAATCATGATCATGAAAAAATAGTAACCTGAATGTTAGAGCTTTATTAGCAAAAATTGAAGATCATTTGTTAAACAGTCTCCTTTGGTTCCCAGGTGGTTCATTGGTAAGGAATCTGCCTGCCAGTGCAGGAGAAACAGGAGATGTGGGTTCAGTCCCTGGGTTGGGAAGATCCCCTGGAGGAGGAAATTACAACCCAGGCCAGTGTTCTTGCCTGGAAAAATCCCATGGACAGAGCAGCCTGGTGGGCTACGGTCCACAGGGTCACAGAGAGTCTGCTGTAACGGAGCACACATACACAAACCAAACAAAAAATTTCTTTGGTTCATCCTATAACTAATACATTCTTCAAATTTCATAAGTAAAGGTGAAAGACATATCTGTGATGTAGTAAGTCAATTGAAAACTTGTCAAAGCAAATTGTTTTGTATTCCATTTTTTAAAGTGGAATGAAAATGGCTTTAACCTCCCTTCTTCTTGATTAAATTTTACACAAGTTTCTTCTTGACTTTGGCCCCAAGCTCTGTTTTCTTAGACTATATGCTGCATTTATTTATTTATTTTTTATTTTTGGCTGTGCCGGGTCTTCGTCGCTCGGGCAGTCTTTCTTTCTCTGGTCGCGGCGAGCAGGGCCTATTCTTCTTTGCAGTGCCCAGGCCTCTCCTTGTGGGGGCTCTTCTCATTGTGGAGCACAGGCTCAGTAGTTGTGGTGGATGTGCTTAGCTGCTTAATGGCATGTGAAATATTCCCAAACCAGGGATTAAACCCATCGCCCCTCCTTTGGCAGGTGATTCTTATCCACTGTGCCACTAAAGAAGTCCAAACATTTACATTAGAAAATTATAATTACAGATTCTTTCTCTGCTCCTTTTAGATGTAAATTTTCTCCTAGCTTTTTTGCCAATTTTAAAACCCAGGAATGTCTTTCTCAAGGACCTTGGAACCATTCTTTTGAAATGTAATCACTGAAGGTCTAAGTAAGTGCCCCTCTTTTTCAATAAGCCACAAACTCAGATGGCCTAATCATATATATCAACCTCTCCCACTCCAGTCTTTCAATACTTTTCCATTTGCTAAAAATTCCTCTCCCCTTCCGTCATTATCTTTTGTTTCATGGGGATTAAATTCAAACTCTTTCCAAATTCAACAGCCTTGAAAAACTCTTCCTTGTCTGTTTAACTCTATCTGCTGCAAATTTTCTTTGACAATTGAAAATCATTGACATATTTAAAGATGATTCCACAGAAGTCAAAATTAGGGTAAAAAAGATGGGATATGTTATATAAAGTTTCATTTTCTACATTAAGCATTTGTTATAAATTAAATAGAACCATCTTCAAAATTGTTGCATATACCAAGACAAGTGTGTATTAAATTTTTGATTCCTAGAAAATGCTTAAGTTCAAAGAAAATCATAACTTTTGGTCTCTTTATCTATCTCTTAAAATATGTTCATTTGTGATATTATTTGAACTATCAGGAAATAAATTCTAAAACCTATTTCTTATCATCCTTCCAAGCAATTGATGTTCTATTCAGGAAGGTAGGATTATCTGTTTAAAAATGCATTAACTTTTACATAACCTCAATATGTTTACTAAAATTCATTTTAAATTTATATTAGAGCTGTGAAAGCTTTGAAATTGCTGTCTAACAAATTATTCACAGAGGTATTCAAAATGGCTCTTTCTATGTTTCAATCCTAAAGGGCTGTTATCAGAAAACTTATATGAGGTTGAAACCTTGATTAGATTTCCATCTGCCAGGTAAATAAATTTTAAAAATTTGGTTGTAATAAATTAAAATACAATTTTAGCCTACCATCAGAAATTAACATAGCATAAAGATATCTGTATCGGAACAGTGTAGAAACTTGTACACAATTCTAGACTTAATAGTTTCCAAGCCATAAGAAAATGAGCTAACCAACCATCTATATCTATAGGACAAGGTGTCCAACAAAAGCTAAACAAGTCTTGTTCCTGCTTCTTCACTATCCCGCCAATATTATTCATAATTAATTATCTATCAATTGTAGGTCTTTCTATATTAAAATATTTTCCTGCACCTATGATTTGTGTCCAAGAGTATACATTTTCCTGTAAATTGCCAAAAGTAGCTAGTTTGGGGCTCATGAGGAACCTTAGAGCACCATAAAGTAGCATTTTCTCAGTATCTATGTATTGCACAGTGCATTATTCCTCTATATAATAGTTTCCAGAAAATCTAAACTTAAGTTCTAGAAATCCCCTCATTAAAAATGGAAATTATAAAGAAGTAAAATAAAAGGAATGTAATAATAACCACAGAATATTTTACTTTGATTTACTAGTTCATATGGCTAGAACTGGAATATTAAAAGATGAATGTGTTCCTGAGACTGATTTGAAAAGGTGAACATTTTTTAAGTTAGCCATATTTGAAAAGCAATAATGCAGTGCTGTGTATAAAGGCAGTCATTATGAAATCTTTGAAAAGCAGAGAACACTTTTAGTACAGGAAAATAACACCAACTAAAATTATTTGATTTGAGTTAAAGGTGAATACTAAGTGCATAGCAATACATTTAGGTTTAAAGTCCATGGCATTTGTACAGCATGGTGAAATGATGCTTTGGGTGTATGGGTGGTATTAAGTGTTTCAGTAGATACAGGAACGATGCATATAAGCAACATGACATTGCAAAATTCAAAGTGAACAAATGAAAAGAAACACTGAATCTTAAACTACATTGATAGAGAATTAAAGAAGGTTACATCGGGGGGTTGTAATTTCCTCAGTTCTGTCTCACCACAGCAAAAATTTGAAGCAACAAATGGACCAGTGTTACAGCTCAATTTTATTTGGCAAGCAAAGGAAAATACATCCTCAAGGTGTGAGGGCAGGCCAACCCAAAAGACGCAAAGAGAAGAGAGGCCAGAGGCCTAATTCTGGCTCCTCTTTTTACATGTCTTTTCTCTGCCCCCTTAGCCTGCCCTATGTAAACTGGGCTAGCCAGGAGGGCTGTTTGTGTCACCTGAGATTCTCACTGTGGTCCTCGGACCTTCCTTCGTTCTATTTTTGTGGGATTTTCCCTTCTTGTCTTTTAGCCACCGCCATTCTGGACTTCTTTTTCCTTTTCTAATTATCTAACATTCCCCCTCAAGAGATGGGAGGCCCGATTCTTTGGGAATAGGAGTGTCAATGTCTCTCTGGCTGCTTCCTGCTGAACTAGGACAGCGAGGGGCACTGGGCCTCCCCCTCTTGCTGCTCTCAAGCCTCAACATCTTTATAGTGATGAGTGATATTTTTCATAGTCAGCGGTAGTTTTATATATCCTTGTTGAACTGGCACTGCATGCTGTAGCTTGTTCATCTGGGCAGAGATGAAACGGGTTAGACAGTTGATAATACATGGAGCAATCATAAGCAGCATCAGTATGCTGAAAACAAGCATTGGCCAACTCCAAGTTTCCCCTTGCCAGGAGAAAGATCCCCCAAAGGGAAATTGTAGCTACCCTGAGAACTCTCCAGCTTGCTCTTTGAGATCCAGTAGGATCTGAATGTTTTTCTTGAGGACTGTGAGACTTTTTTAACTTGACTAGAGGTATTTACCCAGAAACAACAAATTTCATTCAAGATGGCTCACGTCCCTCTTTGTTCAGGGATCAGGATATCTATCTCCTGTCTATTTTGTTTTGTCCCTGCCAAGCTATGTTGGCTCTTTAGAGCTGTCCTGAGATATCTTATCCCCAGAAAATTAATTTTGGAGGTGTTCATCAGAATGGCACTCATTTGTATTTCTGAATAGGTATCTGAGATCTCCCAGGGGCTCACAGGTGAATTGAGTGTCCTCTTCCATCTTTTTCCGTGGCTTGACTCATGAGTAGTGAATCCAGGAGTCATGTCCTGGTACCTTGACTGCTGTGGGGGTAGAAAGTATTACAGGGTAGGGACTCTTCCATGTGGGCTGGAGTTGAGCCTTTGGGGATCCATCTTTTTAGACTTTAATTAGGACTTGAGTCCCTGGAGCATATAGTGGTAGCTCTTTAGAATCTTTTAGGTCCTGGCTGACACCCCACAGGTGTATATCCTGTTGAAATTGCCCAATAACCATGGTATAAGACCAGAGCATCTGAGCTGCTGGATCTAGGAAGAGGTCATTGACATAAAAAAAGGTCTCCCATATAGCCTCTCACAAGGACTTAGATCAACCTGTTCCTTAAGGGCAATACAGGGGTGGAGGAGAGCTATTGGTAAAGCCTCCTTCCATCCCAGGGAGGTCTCCTGGGTTATCCTTTTTACCACTGATTTTAAGAAGTGGTTGGCCCTTTCTACTTTTCCTGAAGATTGAGGCCTCCAGGCACACTGGAGATAACAAGTAATGCCCAATGCTTTAGAGACTCTTTGGGTGACCTTAGAAATAAATGATGTCCCATTGTCACTTTGTAATGACTTGAGCAGACCAAATATCAGAATGATTTCATGGAGCATTATTTTTTATTACTTCCTTGGCCTTCTCAGTCCGGGTGGGAAAGCCTTCAATCCATCCTGTGAATGTATCTATCATGACTAATAGGTACTTATACCCTTGAGATACTGGCATCTGGGTGAAGTCCATCTGCCAGTCCTCTCCTGGGTAGGTCCCACGTTGTTGGACAGATTGGGCCAGCTGGGGTTTTGAGCTCCTTGGGGGTTGTTTAACTGGCAAGTAGGATAAGAGTAGACCTCTTACCTTATAGTTGTTTGGAGGCCTGTTCCTCTGAAGGACTTTTCTAGTAATCTTTGGAGGGCTTTCTGCCCTAAATGAGTGGTGGCAAGTAATGAGTTAACCAACTTTCATTGGAGGTTCCCAGGCAGAAAAAGGAGGCCCTCCTTTTGGAACCACCCCATATGATCTTCTTAAAAGCCCTCACTCTTAGCTTTAAGAGTCTCACCTTCAGTATATGAAGGAGTTTCTGGCAAATTAGTCTGTGGACCTAAGGTGGCAACCCCTATTAGGTCACTGTTCTGTACTGCTGCTCTCTTAGCTGCCTGATTGACTGCCTAGTTCCCTCGTGCCACTTCTGTGCTCCCTTTTTGGTGTCCTTTAAAGTGGGAAACTGAAACCTCAGCACGCAGATGGACTGCCTCCAAGAGTTTAAGGATTTGATCACCATATTTAATCAGGGACCCTCGAGTGATCAAGTGGCCCCTTTCTTTCCAAATAGCAGCATGTGCATGTAGCATCAGAAAGGCATACTTGGAGTCAGTGTAAATGGATACTCTTTTTTCTTTCCCCAGCTCTAAAGCTCGAGTCAGGGCTATGAGATCTGTTAATTGGGCCTAAGTACCTGGTGGCAAAGGTTTAGCCTCTGTGGTCTTAAACTTGGAGACTACTGCATACCCAGCTCTTCTTTCTCCATCCAAGACAAACTGCTTCCATCGGTGTACCAGATTTCCTCAGGACTGGTCAGGGGATCTTCTGACAATCCCTCTCATGTTTTTGTCCAGTGGTCCAAGGTTTCTAGGCAAGAGTGAAAGGGGAGAGAGCCCTCTGGGGTAGGCAGGAGGGTGGCTGAGCTGAGAACCTCACAAGGGGATATAGTCAGGCCTGGATTTTTCATCAGCACTCCTTGATATCTGAGGCTCCTTTGATCAGACATCAATAAATGGCCTCTCCCATTCAGGAGTTGTTTCACTTGATGGCTGGTAAAAATAGTTAGTTTGCCCACGAGAGACTTTAAAGCATCTTCTGTCAGGACTGCAAAGCTGTATGATTTCAAAGGCAAGGAGAGATCTCTTCCCAATAAAGGAGTAGGACACTCATGGACCACCAGAAACTGGTGGGAAAACATTTGTCCATCCCAGCAACAAAGTGCTCATGGGTAACTTTTGTAATTGTTTTTCCTGTAGCACCCAAAATGGTACAGGTTTGGGAGGAGAAGTCTCCTGAGTAGGAGGTCAGGACAGAGTAGGTAGCCCCTGTGTCAACCAAGAAATTCTCGGAGCTTCCTGCCACATCCAGTTGCACCCTTGGCTCCAGCCCCATGATGATTATCTGTGACAAGCAGGCTGGCTGGAGTGGGCCTCTTCATTCCTGTTGAGTCATCATGAGGGAAGGCTTGGCGCTTGACCTTGAGGTTCTTGGGTCCCAAGGGCAAATTGAAACCCAATGTCCCAACTGATGGCATTTGAAGCAAGCTGTTTTAGGAGACTTGTCATTGTTTGGACACTCTTGGCCCAATGTCCCTCCTGTCTACAGATTAGGCATTCACCTCATGCCTTGTCCCTTAAGTACTCAGGGTTTGCCATAGGGTTTCCCTGGAGGGCAGCCAGTATCTGGGCATGGCTTGTCTCTTTCCTTCTCTTCTTTTCCTGGGCCTTGGCCTCCCTCTCCTGTTCTCTGTTATAAAAGGTATTGGTGGCTGTCTGGACCATCTCACCTAAAGAGGCAGCAGGGTCCTGCTGCTGTAGCTGTTGTAACTTTATCCTGATGTCTGATGCACACAGGAATTTCTCCTTTAAAATCACCTGTCCCTCATAAGAGTCTAAGTTCACAATAGTAAACTTTTAGAGGGCTTCTTTTAGCCTTTCCAGAAAGGAATGGGATTCTTGTTGGGCTCCTGAGTTATTGTTGGACCAGGCACTGTTCCACAACTATTAGGCTGCTTTCTATTTCCATGGATGGACTTCCTTAGGGTTGAGTCTTTCGGAAGCTTATACTCCCCAGTATGATTGCAACCTGAGGGCTGGGCATCCCTGGGTTAGGGTGCAGATCCCCAGGCAGGCTGAGGCATGACAGCCTCCTGGAGATCGAATCCCTGGGGAGGTTGACACACGTTGACCTCCTGGGACCCCTGGACTGGTAGATCCGCAAGCAGTTTGACGCGTGACAAACTTCTGAGGACCAGATTCTAGTTAGGCCAAAGAAAGTAGACCTCCTGGGACCCCTGGACTGGAGTTGGACATCCCCAAGTTCTCTAGCATGACCAGTGCTGGGTACGATTAAGGGGTTGTAATCTTAACTCATTGCCGGTTTGCCCACCACAGATGGGAATAGATATCATGATGTAAAGCAATCCAAGCCTGTGCTCTGAAGCTGGGAACCTGATGAAACAGCCATAAGCCTTATCCTCTTACTGCTCTAAAGAATTGTAAGTCACTGATTTCCTCCCCTAGTCCTCCATAAGAGCAGTTTAGGGTGTTTCCAATAGTAAACATTTCATTGTCATAGGCCTACTTTAGGTAATAACAGAAATAGTGACAAAAGAGTTGGTTATCTGATCTTATTAGGGGCATTGAAAGTATTTTAATAAAAAGCAGAGTAGAGCAATGTTGTCTACAAGGGGGCAGGGTCCTAGTTGTAGGAATTAGTAAGTGGCTTAAGAACAAATTGATAAGAAGCAACAGACCAGATGTTCCATAAAAGTGGAGTGGAGATTTGATCTGGGGGTATGTTTGTAACTTTAGGAGAAGGGTGGTAAGGGTATGGGCCCAAATGGCCTGCAGGACTAACTCCCAAAGTGGCAAACATTATCCCTGGAAGCCTAACTGCCTTTGAAGGGATCCAAAAGATGGACTTGTAGCAGGCACTGTGTGGCTGTCTCCCGCCCTAGCAGATTTACCCAGAAATGCTGATTTTGCACATGTTGTAGGAAACATGGAAGATGAAAGCCTAAATATTTAGAGGGAGTGGATATTTTACAGTATTTCCCTTCCATGGGTCAGATATTTTCTGGTTGTCCCTCCAGAAGATTATAGAGGCTAGATTTTGGGCCCGGACAGGCTCAGGAAAAGAGCATGAAACAGGAGGGAAGGGGGCAGGGCACAACTTTTGAATGAATGACAGCCCACGGGCGGGCGTAACACAAACTGGTTAAAATCAAATGGGTCCAAGATGACAGATAAGGCAAATTCAACTAAACCTTGATCCTCAATCTGCAAGCTAAATGATATACCCTGAGGTGCCAGGAAGTTCCAAGTCACTGTCAAAAGACCAAGGAGCAGGTGGTTCCCCAATTGTTGGAATGATCCTCCCACTCATTAGCATATAAAATCACCCAGCTGGCAAAAACTAACCACACCACATTCCATGGCTGCAGCACTTGCCCTCTGCCATGACCCACAACCTCTGAATCTGAACAAATCTACCTCTTCTCTATCGCTGTGTCTCTCACTGAATCTTTTTGCAATGAGATATCAAGAGCCCGAGCTTCATTAGGTCCTAAAACCAGGCACCATGCATTTTGGCTGGGCTCAAGTTCCAGGAGAAAGGACCTGAAGGACAGGAGGAAAAAGCAGTGGGGAAACGTGCCAAGAAATCCCCTTCATAACCTGCCAGAAAATCTCCTAAATACCTGACCTGTGCTCACAGTTTTCATTGGCCTGATCTTTGGCACAGAGAAGATTAAGGACAGAAGAACCTCCACCCACTTGAGCAACAGCTACTAAGGCACAGCAGATAGTAGAGCCTTGATGACACCCTGGAGCACACACTGCCGCTCACCTGTTCACAGGGGCTTCGAGGAAACAAGAAATGAGAGGTTGCGGAGGAGGTAATATTTTGTTAGCCGTATGTCCTTCCAGCCATAGTGGCAAGGACTTCCTACCCTAACCAGAGGTCTTCTGGAATCTGAGACTGAGCCACTGAGCTTTCTGCCGTGTCTATTTTTACTATCACAGTTTCCAGCATGCTGGGCTTCTTGTCACTTCCACTGTGTCAGGTTGTCTTCATGTTCCGCTCCCACCTCAGGAGTTTTCACCGAGCTGGGCTTCTGCTGTGCTTGGCTTCTGCCTCGTGGGGGCTGAGCTGATGTTGTTTCAGCCAGGTTAAATCTGAGAAATGGCACCATATATGTCAGGGTAATTTGTAATTTCCTCAGTTCTGTTTCACTGCAGCAATAATTTGAAGTGTAGGATTGACCAGTGTTACAGCTAAGTGTTATTTGGCAAGCAAAGGAAACTTCATCCTCAAGGTGTGAAGGCAGGCTGGCCCAAAGGACCGAAGAGAAAAGAGGCCCAATTCTGGCTCTTCTTTTTATATATTTTTTCTCTTCCTCCTGAGCCTGCCCTATGTAAATTGGGCTAGCCAGGAGGGCTGTTTGTTTCACCTGAGGTTCTCACTCTGGTCCTCAGACCTTCCTTTGTTCTATTTTTGCGGGCTTTTTCCTCTTTGTCTTTGAGCCACCATCATTCTTGAATTCTTTTTCCTATTATAATTACCTAATAGTTATTCATTTTGCTGGAACTATACTTGATGATTTGGGAAATTTAACATGGTCATAAATGCAACATTTCCAGAAGGATTATGAGTTTTGAAAACATATAATACTGCTGTTTCCTAATAATTTAATATACATATTTAGACGATTGTTTCTTGTCAGGAAAGTGAGAACAAATCTAGCCAGTGTATTAAAAAGCAAAGATATCACTTTGCCAACAAAGGTCTGTATAGTCAAGCCTGTAGTCTTTCCTGCAGTCATGTACAGATGTGAAAGTGGGCCATAACAAATGCAGGGCACCAAAGAATTGATGCTTTCAAATTTTGGTGCTGGAGAAGACTCTTGAGAGTCCCTTGGACAGCAAGGAGATCAAACCAATCAATCTTAAAGTAAATCAATCCTGAATACTCATTGGAAGGACTAATGTTGAAGCTGAAGTTCCAAAACTTTGGCCACCTGATGCAAAGAGCCAACTCCTTGAGGCAGCTCCTGATGCTGGGAAAGATTGAGGGCAGGAGGAGAAGAGGGTGACAGAAGATGGGATGGTTGGATTGCATTACCAATTCAATGGACATGAACTTGGTCAAACTCTGGGAAATGGTTAGGAAGCCTGGTGTGGTTCAGTCCATGAGTTGCAGAGTCAAGCATGACTTCACAAGTGAACAACAACATCTTTAGCTTAAATCTAAAGAAATAAGAAAGAGGTTAGAATAGAAAACTGTCTTTTTGAATAGGATTGCCAGATAAAAGATAGAATTTCAAGTTCAATTTGAATTTTAGAAAAACAGCAAATAAGTTTAAAGTATTAGCATGCCTGGTCCTGCATGGGGAAAATTCATGGAGCATACTTAAGGTAAAAAGTTACTGCTGTTTACTTGACATTCACATTTAGTTGGGTGTCTTTTATTTTTATTTGCTAATTCAAAGGCCTTTATGTGAGAAAACAGATTTCACTTATTTCATATACTTTCAGTAAGTAGAATAATAGGGAGTTATAATTAGACTAAAATAATTAGCAAAGTACACAAGGTTTGCAAAAACAACAACAACAAACAAGCAAACAACAACAAAACAAAGATTTCAACTTTGGAAATATTCAAGCAGTTCTTGTCAATGACATCATAGCAAAGATGCTCTTTGTCTCAGATGATGACCTCAAACTTTCTTGTGATTAAAATTCCATAAGTAAAGTTTGGAATGTATCAGATTTGACAATGAACATTATTTGTTAGCATTATTTAGGGGCTAGTCACCTTCCTATTCAGAGTATTTTCAACAAATTCCACATGATATCCTATAATTTTAACCATTATTAATATAAGTAAAACAATTCTATATAAAAATAGGAATAATATCCACTATGGAATTCAAATGCTATGGTAAATGAAAGTAAACTTTCATTTCTAAAAAATGTCCCTGATATTTTAAAAACAATAATTAAACATTTGATATCTCATTTGAAAACTGTTCTTTGCTATTTCAAATTATTTTCTTCAGAATATTCATAAATTCCATCTTGAGAATTATTTGTTTTTTAGTCTTAGATATACTAAGGTAAAGAGACTGACAATATATTTCACATAAAGTTAAACACCATATGTTTTTTACATCCAGTCACAATCATAAAATTAAGTGATTTGAGTGACATCTTGTTTTCTAGGGGTAAATAAAAATGTTATTTTAAGTATTAAAGAATAAATTTGGTATAAAACTATGTGTTTATAAAAGGAAAGTCTAGATTGAAGAGAACCTAATTAACTTGTAACCAAGTATGCATAAAATGAATAACTGTAGGAATGAGTTATTTAGAACTTAGAAACAATGATTAAATATGCATATCATAAGTGTTAGTCACTTAGTCGTGCCTGACTCTTTGCAACCCCATGGACTGCAGCCCACCTGGCTCCTGTGTCCATGAGATTTCCAGGCAAGGATACTGGAGTGGGTTGCCATTTCCCTCTCCAGGGGGTCTTCCCAACCCAGGAATTGAACCCAGGTCTCCTGCACTGCAGGCAGGTTCTTTACAGACTGAACTACAAGGGAAGCCTGTATATAGATTACATCATGTGAAATGCCAGGCTGGAGGAAGGAGAGTGAAAAAGCTGGCTTAAAATTCAATATTCAAAAAACTAAGATCATGGCATCCAGTCCCATCACTTCATGGCAAATAGAAGGAGAAAAAGTGGAAACAGTGACAGACTTTATTTTCTTGGGCTCCAAAATCACTGCAGATGGTGACTGCAGCCATGAAATTAGAAGACACTTGCTCCTTGGAAGAAAAGCTATGACAAATCTAGACAGCATATTAAAAAGCAGAGATATAACTTTGCCAACAAAGGTCTGTATAGTCAAAGCTATGTTTTTTCCACTAGTCATGTATGGATGTGACAGTTGGACCACAAAGGAGGCTGAGTGCCAAAGAACTGACGCTTTTGAACTGTGGTGTTGGAGAAGACTCTTGAGAGTCCCTTGGACTACAGGGAGATCAAACCAGTCAACCTTATGGAAAATCAACCTGAATAGTCACTGGAAGGACTGATGCTGAAGCTGAAGTTCTAATACTTTGGCTACCTGATGTAAAGAGCCGACTCACTGGAATAGACCCTGATGCTGGAAAGACTGAAGGCAAAAGGAGAAGAGGATGACAAAGGATGAGATGGTTGGATGGCATCACTGACTCAATGAACATGAATTTGAGCAAGCCCTGGGAGACAGGGAAGGACAGGGAAGCCTCGCATGCACTCCATGAGGTCGCAAAGAGTTGAACATGATTTTGCGACTCAACTACAATGTTAGTGTGACCTACATGTATTAAGCAAATAGGGGCTTTTCAAATAAAGGAAAAACAGTCTTATTTGGTTATGTAAATAATAAAGATGATTTAAAAAGTAAAAAATTGAGCTTAAAAAACACAACCCAAACCACCTGTTTTTAAAAGTCACACCAGCCATCTATTTCTAAAAAACCCTTATCAAAGCTATTTCTTCAAACCCAACATTTACTAATTCAACAGATGGGTTTTTAAAATGAGGAATGTAATTTCACTTTCAACTCACTGATTATATACTCAACTGGTAGCTTAAAAAAATAATTTTAGAATACATGAAGACTTGAATTAAACCATTCCCAGCATTTTCCCAGGATTGTTTGCTAACTAGCTTTTTTTTATGCATATCATATGTAGATGAAAAATGTTTGTGGCGATTGAAGGAGGTGGTGTCTTAAATCCTAATACCCTTTTGGTTTTCATTGCACCAGGTAGGTAATGGTGTCCCACTTCAATTATATTGAGTATTATTTATATTATATTATACAACATGTATGATAGCACCTTAAACTTGAAACCACTTTGCCATCATTGCTAATGAAAACTATTTATAAAAAGTATTATTTTTTCTTCAGTTGTCATATTAAGTGAAAAAAAACACTTTTTTTTTCTGTTTGTTTGTTTTTATGACAAAAAGAGACAAACCAAAATAAGAACTTAAAAGCAGAGATGCCAATACTTAAGAAGAAAACTGTGCCATCTAATGAAAAATAAGGAATGAAAATTTTACTGAGTACAATTAGTTCAGAGCAAAAAACATTTACTGAGTCTTTGTACATGTTAAAGTTGGAAGAATGGTGATAAAGGCATAGACACAGAAAGACATGTTTCTTGATGTCTAGCAACAGATGATATAGATAAGGAGAGAGGAGTAATCCAAAGTAGTTTAGGGGGAAAAAAAAAGGTGGATTTGATCAAGTTGAGTTCAGAGCACTAAGAAATATTCCTAGATGAAGTCTCATTTGATGGGTAACTTGGATGAAAAGATATTCTCAACAATTAGAGGTAAAAAGAAGTGTTTAAGTAAAGGTAAAAATACAGGAATGTGGCTGAAACACAGAAACACTGTTGTACAAGGAGAAAAAGTGAGTGTTAACACACTTTCAGTGAGTAAAGAAATCATGTACAGAGAAAGGAGGAGAAGCACTGTGTCTAAATAACTACTGCTACTTGGAATTATGACCTTCTCTAAGAGTTTTCTGCTATGCTATGCCAGAATTATGAGAGTTGGACAATAAAGAAGGCTGATTACTAAAGAATCAATGCTTTTGAGTTGTATTGCTAAAGAAGACTCTTGAGAGTCCCTTGGACTGTAAGGAGATCAAACCAGTCAATCTTAAAGAAAATCAACCCTGAATATTCATTGGAAACACTAACACTAAAGCTGAAGCTCCAACACTTTAGCTACTTGATGTGAAGAGTTGATTCATTGGAAAAGATGATGTTGGGAAAATTGAGGGCAGGAGGAGAAAAGGGGAACAGAGGATGAAAGGGTTCAATAGCATCACTGATTCAATGGACACTAATTTGAGCAAAATCTGGAATATAGTGCGAGGACAGAGGAGCCTGGTGTGCTGCCATCCATGGAGTCACAAAAAGTTGGACCTGACTTAGTGACTGAACAACAACAATTGGACAGAAACTGATTGTACTGGGAGAAATTTCCACCAACCAGAAGGCCAAAATGCACTAAAAGGCAACTGCTACAAGTCTAAACACATTGTAGGTAGCCAGCATTTACTCCATCAGAGACAAAGGGAAAAAATTAAAATGATTTAGTCCTCAAACGATGAGAAATACTTGTTAAATGTAACTAAAAATATCAAGAACCTAACTTGAAATAAGTTTTTCCTTCAAGAATGGAGTGTTTATATTTGTACCTTCGTGATCAAAATGAGAGAAAAAATTATGTTATCTCAGATATCAAATATCACTTTGGGGATTTAGTTTATACTTCTTTTTACTCTGAAAACATAAAAAACAAATACTTTTTAGAATCATTCATGTAAATTTTATTTGACATGTAATTGGGGTACATTCCTCTGCTGATATGAATTCTATGAAGCACTAATCTGATGATATGGCTTATGAATAATATTTTATGAGGTCAGACAACTTTGTGAATATTCAAAAATATTTTAGAAAACCTCTGTAAACACAATCAACTTAAGGATGCTCAGAAATTTACAATAAAAGAAAAGCCTTTTTATTTTAATTCAATACTTTCTAAACATATGCAAACAATAATTTTCATTTTAAAAATAGCTAACATTTGTTAATATTTCATTTAACAACTGGTGTTCTCAACATGATTAATGATACACTAGTAAATTAAATTCAGGTACTTCGATCTAATGCTTATGAAATGAAAGATTGTAGCTTTCAGTCACCATATTTACATAGAAAAAACATCCACAATTAAAAATAAACCAAAAATATATCCACTCACTTGTAGAAAACAAAGTAAAGAAATCACCTTCAACTCTTCCTGAGAAAATTATACAGCCTAAAGAGTCTTCCACTACTTTTCAAAAAGTAGAAGATATTTTACCTAGGTCATTTCAACTTCCCAACCTCTGGTTCTGTTTCAAGTTGCATCCTGATTGGGAGAAGAAAAGGTGGAAAGAATAAAAGAATGAAAAAAAAAAGAGGGAGAGATAAGAAAAGGAAAGAAGGAAGGAAGAGAAGAGAAGGAAGTTTAAAAAAAACAAACAAACAAAGGAAGGCTGAAAGCTTGAAATATAAGGAAATGGAAAGAGTAATCAGGCACTGATACGATATTTTCTTGAACGTGGGAGAATGAATCCATCCATTCATGCAACCTTCACTCTGAGACTTGTGCTGATCTAGTATTACTCAGAGCGAGCAGGAGAAAAGAGGTATTGATATGGGAGAGGGGAAAGTCAAGTCAAGGGCAAAAGTAAAACAGGTGTTTTGTGTCCTGAGCAAATTCTTGGGAACTATCTTTCATTCTATTATCAGAGGCTTTAAAGGAATACAATATTTATATTAAGCATTAATTGGTGAAAACCTTTAAAAATTTAAAACAATGTCCTGTTTTTTAAAAAGCTATTTAAATTTTGCAAATGATTTAAATGTAAATCAACTACAGCTGTAAAAGGAAAACATTTTAAATGGTGTAATCTTCAACCAATCCCCAGCAATTTTCTGAATTCAGTTGAAAGAAATTTGTATACAAGGACAGAGAGAGTGCAGCAGAGAGTGGACAAACATCGCTAATGACCAGAAGGGATTGACTGTGCTTTATTCATACCAAGCAGAATGAAAAATCAATTCAACATTTCACCAGAAAGCACAGGAGCTTTTTTCATGCAGTAGCAAAGTAATCAGAAATGTGGGTTCCCAGGAGCATTTAGGCATCGCAGGACTATAGAATGTGCAAACAATTGTAAAATGTGGAAGGAGATGGGAACTGAGAGAATTATAAAAGCAGGGAAAATAGTCAAAGGCCTATCACAGAAGGGGTCTTATGCTGATTGCTAAGATTTACCCCAAGTAATTGCAGTGCCAGTGCAACACATTTGAAACTTCAAAACTTATCAAATGGTTTTGTTGTAAAAGCAAATAGCAACTATTTTCTCTTAAATTAATTGGAAGAAGCCAAGGAAAAAAATGGAGTAGAGGTAACAAGACTACTTGTAGACTGTTGGAATTAGAAGGAATCTTAAAGATGAATACTCACAAGTGGCCTGAAAGTTGAGACTTCTCTAATCATAAGCCTGAATTAAGTAACTGAACATGGGCTCAAATGTCAGTGATTCATTTTTTCCCATGCACTTCCATGTGTGTGTGTGTGTGTGTGTGTGCTCAGTTGTGTCCAATTCTTTTTGACCCCATGGATAGTAGCCCACCAGGCTGCTCTGTCCATAGAATTTTCCAGGTAAAAATAATGGAGTGGATTGCCATTTCTCTAGTCTTTAAAAAAAATAATAACTTTTTTTTATTTATTTATTTTTGTCCATGCTGGGCCTTCACTGCTGAGCAGGCTTATCTTTGGTTATGGTGGGCAGAAGGTATTCTCTAGCTGTGGTCCATTGGCGTCTCATTGCAGTGGCTTCTCTTGTTTCAGAGTATGGGCCCTAGAGCATGTAGGTTTCAGTAATTGTGGTCCCTCCAGCTCGGAGAAGGCAATGGCACCCCACTCCAGTACTTTTGCCTGGAAAATCCCATGGACAGAGGAGCCTGGTAGGCTGCAGTCCATGGGGTGGCTAGAGTCGGACATGACTGAGCGACTTCACTTTCACTTTTCACTTTCATGCATTGGAGGAGGAAATGGCAACCCACTCCAGTGTTCTTGCCTGGAGAATCCCAGGGACGGGGGAGCCTGGTGGGAGCCTGCAGTCTATGGGGTCGCACAGAGTCGGACACGACTGAAGTGATTTAGCAGCAGCAGCAGCAGCAGCTCCAGAGCACAGGCTCAGTAGTTGTGGCACATGGGCCTAAGTGCCCCATGGCATGTGTGATCTTCCAGGGATCAGACTCATGTCTCCTGCATTGGCAGGTGGATTCTTTACCACTGAGCCACAAAAAGCCATCCCTAGTCTTTTTAGAAAGACACATTCAAATTAGACAAATTGCAAATTTCTCTTCTGCAAAAACTATCTGCATTCAAGGTTTAAACCTGTTGCCCACTTGTTTTAGCCTGAAACCCGAGGATTCCTTACTTGTTGATTGAATACCTTTTATGAGTGAGGCATTGTGCTTGATCTGGGGGACAATGAAGAATCTAGCACTTCCTTGGTGGCTCAGATGGTAAAGCATCTGCCCACAATATGGGAGACCCGGGTTCGATCCCTGGGTCGGGAAGATCCGCTGGAGAAGGAAATGGCCACCCACTCCAGTATTCATGCCTGGGAAATCCCATGGACCGAGGAGCCTGGTAGGCTCCAGTCCATGGGGTCACAAAGAGTCGGACACGACTGAGGGACTTCCCTTTCACTTTCAGTGTCTCATGAAGCTTATATTCTATTTGTTATCACCATACTGTCAGTTGTATATTTGCTCTCTTTTCATTTTTACTTGTCAGTAAAATTGATCCCCCAAACTGTGATAACTTGTATACTGTTTTATTGTGTTTAATCTGCTATTATTTATAGATGGACTTATTTCTTCTGCCCCAGGAAATATTAATAGTAGCATCTAGGCAAATAGAGTTGGTTATATTTATATAATACCTGAGCACACTGGAAACTTAACAAATGAGGTATGTTAAAAATACTGAGTACCAGCTCTTCCCTGGCAGTCCAGTGGTTGGGAGTTCACCTGCCAACACACTGGACACAGGTTTGATCCCTGGTCCTGGAAGATCCCACATGCCACTGGGCGACTAAGACCCTGCTACACAGCTACCAAAGCCTGCACACTCTAGAGGCCATACTCTACTACAACAGAAGCCAGGGCAATGAGCAGCCTGTGCACAACAGCTAGAGAACAGCTCCCACTCACTGCAACTAGAGAAAGCCCTTGTAGCAACAAAGACCCAGCACAGCCAAAAATAAATAAATAAATCTTAAAAAACAGTACTATCAGAAGTGATATTGTTACAGCATAAAGTGAAAGTGAAGTCGCTCAGTCCTCTCCAACTCTTTGCAACCCCATGGACTGTAGCCTACAGGCTCCTCCATCCATGAAATTTTCCAGGCAAGAGTACTGGAGTGGTTTCCATTTCCTTCTCCAGAGGATTTCCCGACCCAGGGATTGAACCTGTGTCTCCCGTATTGCAAACAGATGCTTAACCAGGGAAGCCTTGTTACAGTATAAGTATTAAAAATACATGCTTTGGATTCACAGAATATTAAAGAGAACATTGCTTCTACCTTTTAACAATAATTGCTAACATTTATTGAGTGCTGAAAATAAGCAAATTATTTTGATTATCTATTAACACCTAATAAACAATCTTGAAACTTAATGGGGGACTTCCCTGGCAGCCCAGTGGTTAAGACTCTGTGCTTCCAATGCAGGGGGCACAGGTTCCATGCTTGGTCAGGAAACTAAGATCTTACATGCCTCTCAGTGCTGCCCAAATAAATAAACATTCCTTAAAAAGAAACTCAATGGCTTGAAGCAACAGTATTTACTTTATTTTAATCACCAATCTTTTGAGCAGTGTTCAAGAAGCCAGCTTGTTCCCTCTTCCTTCAGTATCGTCTAGGGGCATTCAAAATCTGGGGTCTAGAATCATCTGAACATTTGTTCACTTATATTCCTGAAGGTTGATGCCACTTGTCATCTGGGTCTGCAGCGAGGGTCTTGGAAACAATAATTTCACACAATATGGGCTTTCTCCTTACATAGAGGTTGGGTTCCACACATTCTGGGTGAAGGATTCAGGCAGAAACCTTATCAGAATTTTATGACTAGAATCAAAAGTCAGACAGCATTACTCCATTAAGTCTATAGGCCAGTGAACATACAAAGGCTTCTCAATTTCAAGTGAAAGGGAATAGAATTCCCATGTTGATTAAAGAGTAGAAGGTACTAGAAGAATAGTGGAACAGAAAAGTTTATGGTCTTCTTTTGAAAAATACAATCTGCCACAATCTTATGTACCATTACTATAAATTGAAATGTGGAATTTCCTACTTGCCCAAATCCTCATCAGTTTATGGCATCTGGCACAAATTCTATCCCTTTCCATCCAGTTTGGTGGTATTTCTACCAATAACATTATCTTAGAATTTTGTGACTTTCCTGGGAATTGTATTAGAGTTCACGCTATTAGACACAGTTCATGCTATTAGACACAATTCACTCCATAAATCTCTTGTCAAAAAAGATTATAAAGATCCTCTAATTACAATTTTATGGGTGAATCTGGATATGCACAATCAGATTTCATTTTCAGTTGTAAACCTTTAAAAGTAAACTCTAGGCAATGCAATGTCACCAGGTTTAAGAATAAAAACTGTTGAGGAAAAAATATTTTCCAGTCACACTTATGAACTATTTGATAATGATGAAGTATTCCTTTCAGTATGATTCACGCTGTTGACAGGGAATTGATACTCAAAAACGGGAAAAAATGTTTAAAAATTAATTTGTGACTTTATATATTTTGCTCTATGTTTCCAAATCGTACTTCAAAAATAAGAGTTGGGCTCGTGAATATTAAGTATTCTTGTGGTTTCATATAGATATGTGTTCTGTATAGCTTCTGGATTTACCCTCCATATTCATCAACGGTTGTTGTTGTTCCATCTCTAAATAATGTCCAACTCTTAGTGGCCCCATGAACTGCATCACACCAGGATTCCCTGTCCTTTACTATCTCCCAGAGTTTGCTCAAATTTATGTACATTGAGTCAATGGTGCCATCCAACCATGTCATCCTCTGTTGCCCCCTTCTTTTCTTGCCCTCAATCTTTCCCAGCATCAGGGACTTTTCCAGTGAGTCAGCTCTTCGATTCAGGTGGCCAAAGTATTGGAGGTTCAGCTTCAGCATCAGTCCTTCCAATGAGTATTCCTTGCTCATTGGGGGTTGATTTCCTTTAGGATTGACTGGTTTTTATCTCCTTGCTGTCCAAGGGACTCTCAAGAGTCTTCTCCAGCATTAAAGTTTGAAAGCATCAAGTCTTTGGCACTCAGCCTTCTTTATGGTCCAACTTGCACATCCATACATGACTACTGGAAAAACCATAGCTTTGACTACCCGGGGAAGGTGATTTCAAAAGAACTGCATAAACAGGACTCTTGTTCTCCTTCTCCTGATTCTACTAAAACGTGTCAAAGGCACAGTGAGAGATAGGAGCACAGAGAATGAAGTCATATATTTATTTTCTCTGCCCCCTTCCTTCCAGGTCTCTCTAAGTTGACTACACATTTAACAACACTTCTCACCATCTTTCAATGGCCTTCTGGGTACACTACATTCTCGGAATTTTGGTAATTTCTCCTTCCTCTGTCTTCTTCTAGCCTATGAATGGTTTTGGTTTTTAATATCAGTAAAGGACTTTACAAAACTGTTGTTTACGAGGATAACTAAGGGATGCAGTTTCCAAACTAATGTGGAAAACAAGCAGGTAAATAATTAGCAATGAAAGAAGCCAAAAAAATTCCTTCTAAGGACACACACAACAATTTGGGTAGAAATTGTTTTTAATTGGGCCTTAAAGGATAGGTAAGATTTTTAATGTACTTAAAATAGTTGGCTGTAATTTTTATAATAACATTACATGGTAAAATATAAAATCAGATATAGCTGATAGTATAATTTCAATAAATTCTGAAGAACAGTCTAAGTAAGAGAAGTACTAATGTGAAAAAGAAATTATCATGTTTTGAAATGTGATTGTGAAACAAGGTGAAATGTATTGTAAAATTTTGTGGAACATAACACAGCAAAGATAAATGAGGACAGCTTCATAACATACTTTCATTCTTTAGGTCATAATTTGTTGTTACCTTTTCCATGAAGTCTTTTCTAACCAAGTCAGTTAAATTTTATTTTCCTGTCCTTAAAAGTTTCTATTCCCTTTTCATGTTTCAGTATTATTCTATAGCATTTACTGTAATCTAAGCAAAACTCTATTTAATGTATTTATCTTCTTAAAAGATCTTAACAGGGTCCTGTCATAGAAATTTGCACTCTAACAAACATTATTCTCATAAGATTCTCCCCTCTTTTCAAATTCATCACCCTAAACAATAAGTAGAATAAATTTTAGATGAAATAATTAATATAAAAACAAATATACTCAGTCTTAGCACTAATTTGTATTTTGCTCACTACTTTGATCTTGATTCTCCATTGTCACATCTCATTTGTTATCTGTTTTTCTAATAAGAAGCATTTGTCATTAATTGTCATTAAGCCATCTTGGCTTAACTGATAGATCTTCTCTGACTCTCTATAAATATAGTATTATCCTCTTTGTCACATCTTGGCATTCCAGATCGCCCTTCTGGAGCAGAGAACAAACCCGACTCCTTATTGAAGGTAACGTCCCTGGGACACTAGTCCGCGTCTTCTCAGTTTGCTGACTTCCCAGTGTTTCTAACCCCAATAACTTGTCTCTCAACTTATTGGTGTGTTCTGTGGTGAGTGCTATGAACTTTTGCTCGATAACACTTCTCTGCTTCACTATGTCTTTAAGTCATTTATCCATGTAACTGTATTTTACCTGTCTGTGCAATTCTAGTTCAGTTGTTGATTTCCCCTAGGGCTTTGAAAACATTTCTCTGTTTTTTCTGACCATCGCTTAATATTGATGTTCATAAGAAATTGGCTGTCAGCTCCTTTGTAGATTAGCCATCTTTTCCTTATGGTAGCTTTATACTGTTGTTCTTGATATCTCTTATTTTATATTTGTTTTCTAGAATAAACTCTTAATTTTCCTACTTTCATTTTGCATTAGCTTTTAATATAATTTATGTCTAACTTTAATTCTGAAAAAGCATCAGCTATTGCTTCTATTAATGTTTTCCCGTAACAACTTATCAAGTTTCCCCTCCTAAATATCTACTTGATCTATGTTGCCTTCTCAAACTATTTTTCAAGCCTCTTTTCATAATTTTGTTCTTTTTTTCTATTTATGCCATAATCTAGATGAATCTCTCAGTGTAATCTTAAACATTATTGACTGTTTGAACATACCTAGTCTAAATTTCATTGAGTATATCTGTATTTTAAATGTATTTGTTTATTTATTTTTGCTGTGCTGGGTCTTCCTTGCTGCGTGCAGGCCTTTTCTAGTTGCAGCAAGTGGGGCTACTCTCTTTGCAGACTTCTCGTCGTGGTGGCTTCTCTTGTGAGAGCACAGGCTCTAGGGTGTGAGGCTTCAGTAGCTGCAGGCTGTGCCTCAGTCGGAGAAGGCGACGGCACCCCACTCCAGTACTCTTGCCTGGAAAATCCCATGGATGGAGGAGCCTGGTAGGCTGCAGTCCATGGGGTCGCTAAGAGTCGGGCACGACTGAGTGATTTCACTTTCACTTTTCACTTTCATGCATTGGAGAAGGAAATGGCAACCCACTCCAGTGTTCTTGCCTGGAGAATCCCAGGGACAGAGGAGGCTAGTGGCCTGCCGTCTATGGGGTCGCACAGAGTCAGACACGACTGAAGCGACTTAGCAGCGGCAGCAGCAGTGCCTCAGTATTGTGGAAGATGGGCTCTAGGGCTCACACTCAATTGTTACCCCTCAGCATGTGGAATCTTTCTGAACCAGGGATTAAACCCATATCTTCTGCATCGGCATGTGAATTCTTAACCACTGGACCACCGGGGAAATTCTCATTGACTGTGTTTTTCATCTCCAAGATTTATAGTCTTTTGTTTATATTCACTTAAATATATAACCTATAAAAATAGGTATATACATTCAAGTGAATATACATATGTGTACTTATATATGTTTATACACTATATTAGTGATTCCCTGATTATGTCCAGGCTGGAGTTTAAATTTCAATAGCTATATTTTTCATTTCCAAGATTTCTATTTTTTTCCATATTTGTCTTTATTGCTTAATGTCTTCAGATTGTGTTACTATTGTCATATTTTTGAATACCAGCACTTCTTTTATATCTGTGGTACCTTATATATACCAATTTTTAAGGTCTGCAGTTGCCACCATTATTTTCATTTCATTTAAAGAAATTAATTTTTAGATTTTGTTATCTACAATCAGTTACAATATTTTATGTTAATCTTTTTCACATGTCTGGAATTTTGCTTTGTAGAATCATTTTAAGCATGAGGTTGTGATCTTTAATTTTTGGTTTACCTTTGTGCTCTACCTTTCTTGTTTACTGGTTTTATGACTGTTTCTCAGAGACCCTGGTTCTGACTTTTCTTATGCACTGGTTTCCAGGGGCTCCTAACCCTCAAACATCTGGAATGGAGACATCCAGATATGTCCATCACACTAATGCCTGGCGGGACCTTGCCTCAAGGCTTCAACAGAAGGCATCTTGTATTTTCTTCCCATTAAGCACACAGGGGCAGATAAACTATAGTTCAAAGAAAAAGTGTGTACCATCTTATTTCAAACTTTTTTTTTCATAAATGGTAAGCCCCACCTCAGCAATAAGCTGAGCTCTAGTTCATCAATTCATGTAGAAAGCATAGAGTAAACTTTGTAAACTCCCTAGGTCTTTTTCAACTTGGAAATCAGTGAACTGTTCGTGACAACTGTGATCACTACTTTGTTTCTGCTTTGTATCTGGTCATTAGAAATAGTTACTACATTAAGCATGATGATATTTGAATATTCTCTCTTTGTAGTCATAGTGGTATGGATCTGAACAAAGGCAAAAGAGTATGGTCCACAAGCAATGTAAACAGAGCACCATCTTGATCATAATTCATCTTTTACTTCATTTCAGTGTTACATTTATAAAAATCAGCATTATAATAAAAGTAAGTCAATAAGACAGTTATGCATTGTTTGTATTGTAATGCAGGCAAATCTCAAGTGAAGTGGAAACATAGACAATAAAATACCTATATCTATTTAGAATAAAGTATTTAATTATGTCTCCCTCTTAAAAATAGAAAGTGTTTGGCATGAAGTATTAGTGGCAATGTGCCACGTGAATAGTTAACAACAGTGGAACCAAGGAAAAATAAATGGTATGTGCAGAAGAGCAGAAGGCAATGGCACCCCACTCCAGTACTCTTGCCTGGAAAATCCCATGGAAGGAGGAGCCTTGAAGGCTGCAGTCCATGGGGTTGCTGAGGGTCGGACACGACTGAGCGACTTCACTTTCATCCATTGGAGAAGGAAAGGGCAACCCACTGCAGTGCTCTTGCCTGAAGAATCCCAGGGACAGGGGAGCCTGGTGGGCTGCCATCTATGGGGTCACACAGAGTCAGACATGACTGAAGCGACTTAGCAGCAGCAGAAGAGCAGAGATGTGGGAGACCACCTACAGCCATGGTGCTCATGCTGAGTTGCTTTAGTCCTGTCTGGTTCTCTGCAAGTCTATGAACCCATAGCCCACCAGGCTCTTCCGCCCATGGGATTCTCCAAGCAAGAATACTGGAGTGGATTGCCATGCCCTCCTCCAGGGGATCTTCCTTTCCCATGAAGTGATGGGACCAGATGTCATGATCTTCATTTTCTAAATGTTGAGCTTTAAGCCAACTTTTTCACACACTTATATGCTAACCTATTTCCAGATATTGCTGAAATAGAGTTTCCAAAATAATGAGTATTTTGCATTAGTTATTTCAGTTAAAAACATTTTAAAGGCATTTATTTCAGGAAAAAAGGCACTAATTATAAGGACATTTAATGACCTAATTAAGAAAGCATTTTTAGTAACAATAATATTAAACTTGGAGTGAATAGTCAAATAAGTTTAAGTACATAATTTTATTTTATGATGTATTATTTTAATCTCTACCTTACTTCTACGTTTTCTAAATCCAAACACATCGGTTCTGTATTATTGACCTCCCTCCCAACTCTTTTGACCCAACTCTCTGAGATTTCTACTTCAATTAATTTTTTCACATTAACTTCTTCAGAGATGGTTCTCTGGATCTTTTTACATTGAGTAATGTTGGCTTTCTTTTGAGATTACCTTACACGGAGACTGCTTAGCTTCTGCTCCCCTTGAAACAACGTGCTCTCACTTCTCTATCCACTGTCTCTTAAAAAACACATTTTTTAGCTTCATGTAAAAAGAAATTTTGTCCTTTTGAGGTTAGTTACACTGAATAACATTACCATTGTCTTACTGTCATTTTTGATTGTTGCTAACTTATTCCCCATCACTTATTTTTTTTAATAAATTTAATTATAATTATCTCTGCCTTACCCCTTGTGATCATCCTTCCCATCCCCTGTTAAAGCCATTCTTCCTTTTCCCTCACCACAACCCATGGTAGCACTGAAGGAAGGTCCCCAAAGCTTCGTGCATGCCTAGCTCAGAACTGCCCACAGCAAAACATGACACCTTCTGCATCTATATAAGGAGTTCTGCATGTTTATGGAGAGTCTTCCCCTGGCCATAAAAGTGTCCATAGCAGATGATATGAGGGGTCCAAGAGCTTTGCTTTTGCAACACAAATTAATGATCCCCAACATGATAATCACCTAACATTTGATTTGGGGAAGAGGAAGCTTAAATAATTTTGTACTATTGAGTAGACTGCCCACCTGGCCCATACATACAGAATACCTGCCTCATATAATTGGAATTATCTTCGTCCCCTGACAGAACAGTAAAACTCATTCTATCAGGCTATAATGTTTGGTGTATAAGTCATTATGAAAAATCCAAAGCTCCCATGTTATCCCTTGCCATGCAGATTACAATCCCCATATGGTTTAGTTTGAAATCTCTAGAATTTCCTCTTTACATTCACTGTATGTTCTGACCTTCTTTGTCAGTGTTCTGGAGATAGTGATTCCTAAGTAAACCTATCAATTGACATTTTTTCCCCCTCTTTCTCTCCTGCCTGGTGGCACAAAATCGTAAGAGTAAGGTGAGTTTCCTACCCGTGCATAATACTATTTCCATGCTATTGTGTCTCCAATCCTAATTAAAAGATTAAGACAAAAATAATAGAAAATAACTCTGAAATCTTAATATCTTATCTAAAATCTTAATATCCTACAAGTCACTAACTTTCACATTGCAGCAATAACCATATTTCCAATCACTTCCCTCACTCTCTTTAGTATCTGGCTTTTTTATTTTCTCTCCCATTGAATCTTTTTGCTACTACTCTTGCTATGCACTTATATTTCTCTCAATATTCATATAGATGATCCATCCAACCACATGATCTCTTAGTTTTGTATTCTGCTTACTTTCAACAGTGTTGCTTTCCTCTATGCTTAAACCATTTTATGCCACACATAGAGCTTAGAGCGTGCATTAATAGCAATGGTATTTTTTTCCAGCATAGCTATTTTAAAGATTTTACCTCTGCCACAATCTTCTTGCTCTCCAGCACACTCTTTTGCATTTCTACTCTGTTTGTTTGGATCTGTGATGGTCTCCAATCTCTTGGTCTTCTCTTCTTTTGTTCACAAGTGCCTCTCTTCAGTCTGTGGATCTTTTCTCTTCCTACATTTACTCCCCTTGTATGTGTGCAACCAACTTCGCCTATATGACAAGAGCTAGTACACTTACACCTTCAGTTAATGACGTTTCCTCTGAATCTAAGACTCCTATATCTTGATATCTTCACTTTAGAGTCTAATAAATACCTCAGACTTAACATGACCAAAACAAACCCTTACACTCTCCACCATCAACAAAAACATCTATTTGTCTCCAATGTTCATTGATTTAACAAACACTAGCACAACACACGAAGGCAATGGCACCCCACTCCAGTACTCTTGCCTGGAAAATCCCATGGACGGAGGAGCCTGGTAGGCTGCAGTCCATGGGGTCGCTAGGAGTCGGACACGACTGAGTGACTCCACTTTCCCTTTTCACTTTCATGCATTGGAGAAGGAAATGGCAACCCACTCCAGTGTTCTTGCCTGGAGAATCCCAGGGACGGCGGAGCCTGGTGGGCTGCCGTCTATGGGGTCGCAGAGTCGGACACGACTGAAGCAAATTAGCAACAGCAGCAGCACAACACAAGAAATCCTTGAGTTTCCTTTGACTCTTATTTTACGCACTCTATGTCCCATTCGTTAGCATGTTTTTCTGTTCTATTACTAAAAACAATTTTAAAAACTCTACCAAAAAATCTGATCCTATGTCACTGATTCCACCGCAACTACCCAGGTCAGCATAGTTTCTTACACGGAGTTTTGTAATGCTCTCCTACTCAGTTTCTCTGCATCCTGCTTCCTCTTTCCTACCCCATCTATCTACATCACAAACTTTACTCTTAGTCCCCTGTTTTCAACACTCCAATTGTTTCGCCTAAATCTTACCATAAAACTCTTACTATGTACTACAAGTTTTAAGCTAGTCTTTCCTTCTAAACTCATTTCAAGACAGTTTTCAACAGTTACATCTGCCACACCGAACTTGTGACTAGACCCAATGATGCAACATGAAATTGAATAGAAAATTGTACTAAATAAATATACCACACTGGGATTCTACAACACAAATTTTAGAGCTAGAATTCAAGCTGATCCGTATGCCCTTTCACCCCACCATTCTCCCTTTACCTACTTATTCTAAGGTTATATAAAAATCAGTGAAGCCAAGGCTCTTCTTACTTGGTAGATTCCCTCTACTTGTATAGGCCACTGAACACAGAACTTCAGCCATGTATCAGTGAAGGAAGGCAGACAGAAACAGTAGTGTCCGCCTGCACTATCATATATCCTGGAGATATCATACCTTCTTTTTACTACTGCGGCCTGGTTAGGAGTCAAATGATGCGAGCTGAGTGCAAGTTATAACTTTTGCCAGTCCTTGCTGCTGGGCCAGCCTCTATATTCTGGCCTCATCTGACCCTTGTCTGTTCTAACACACTAAGCATTCTGGTCCATAGTCTATGACCTCTATGATAAACATTCTGGATTCAGATATTCACATTTCATCTTTTTAACTTCATTCATGTCTCTTTCTTAAGTATTATCTTACAGAATTGCTTTCCCTAGATATTGAAGAAATCATCCCTATGTTTTGTACATCTGCTATGCCTTTCCTCTGATATATTTACAAACATAAACGTTAGTCTTTTGTCTCCTTGTTTTCTGACTGATTGCTTTGTGCCATGCCTCACTAAGTTCTATGCTTTGCTTTTCTCAATGCTTTTTCCCAGTTCTTAAATAATTCCTCCTATATATAAATTCAGAATAAATACTGAGCTATCTAAATATTTATATATCCAATCAGATGCAGGCTATTAATTCGTTATACTTCCAAGTTCCAGTTATCTTTATGATTCATTTAATTACCCCACATACTGTTTTCATCATGAACATTTGCAGATTTGAATTCTTAAACACCAATATCTGACCAGATTTATCTTTCTATTTACCTCATTTTTCACTCCCAACCATCCTGATGTACTATCTTATCAAGTCTTTATATCTCTTAATACTCATCCTCACATTTTTCTTGATTATTATAACACCTTACCTTACCCTTTACACTCAGTACTTTTAAAAAATAAAAAAGAACAACTATTTCTGGGAACTTTCCTGTCAGTCCAGTGGTGAAGACTCTGTGCTTCCACCGCACGAGGGGTGGGGGGAGCGGAGATTTGCTCCCTGATTGCGGAACTAAGATACCACAGGCTGCACAGTGCAGCCAAAAAAAAAAAAAAAAAAATCTGGACCTTCGGACCATAGTTATTTACTTGAATTTCTAGTTATTTATTTCAACATCTTCAATATGTCAACTTCCATAGTATCTCTTTCTGAAAATTCTAAGCTTGAGGTAAATTCTACAATACAGTGTCTCCTCTTTAGCAGAGAAGTCCTCCAGTTTAATACAAGAATCATTGAGCAGCTGAGTTTTACTTAAATGTACACTGAATTCTAATCTCAACTGAGCCATCAACACGCCTCAGGAAACTATCTGTGTCTTGTTCATCTCTTTCCATTATAGTTAGCAAATGTGACGGAGTTCAGAGACCAACATCAGGTTATACACATAGTTTTCTTCCTCATGGATTATTTCACTTGTTTCTTCAAAGGATAAATAAGACACAAGGGTTTGTAATGTATAAGTGTGTTACCATCAAAGCGTCTAATCATCTTGATACATAGCTCTTCTGTTTCTTTGACTTCAATTTCAGGGAAAGGGATGGTTCCATTTTCTTTATTTTACTTTGCTTTTCATTTAAAGTGAAATTAAAAAAAAAAAGATTATCCACTTTCTATGTTCTTTTCGCTACGGCACTGCCTTTATTAGCTCTTCTCTCTTTTAAATATTCAATAACTTCTCTAGCTGACCAGTTCCTCTCATCCACTTATTCTCTCACCAAACCCAAAGTCAAATACCATACTCTGCTAAAATATTTTCTGACTTTCCCTTGGTAGTTTGTGCCTGACTTTCTATGCTGCCATGAAGAAGTCAGATACTCCTAAACCAAAGTGCAATGAACAGCCCGTCAGCACGATCATGCAGATGAGTAACTCAATTAAAATGGTGTTCTTGTTGATTGGCAGCACATTTATGCTGCATAAACTAGATTGAAATTAGATGAACTGTGTGTCTTGTATATGAATTCTCCCAACACATCATGAAAGACCTCAAGGAAGAGCTTTGTTCAGTCTGAGTGCCATTTTCAAGATATGTTGTTGGAATGACTTTTACAATCTATATATAGCATAAGAAAGAATAAATGAATAAATTTTTTATTTCTCAGGAAAAACCAAAGTTGGCTCCCAACCACACAAATTCCCCATCCATCTTTTATGTTTAAGTTAATGTTTATAAAATTGATTTTTTAAATTTTTTTGTAACAAAATATTCTTGACAACATTTTAACCTACAAAATACAGAGGTAGAGATTTGCTCCCAAGACAACAAAATAAAAAAATCATTATTCATGCTGTTCCAGTGCTCAGGTTAATAAATTAAACATATAGCATACATATTTCTTTATATATGTATACATACATTTTATACACACACCTATTCCCAACATTGAAATAGGAGGGTTTATTTTCCCTTTATCATCTTGCAGAAAGCATACTAAATGCCCAAACTTTTAAATAAGAAGGATGTGGTAATATTTAACCTAAATATATTTGGTAAGATAGGACTAGTATCACAGATACCAATTTGATTCTCTGGGGATTTAGAAACTTTCTTTTCCATTGCTGTCAGATTGTCATTCCTGGTTTGGCAGACAAACTTTAACTGATGCCAAGAAAGAAAATTATAAGCTAGTGCTATGCTTGTGAGGTGACGCATATTTCCAAACACTGGCAACTTCACCAGTGTGTTTCTGCAGAGTTATAGCTGCCCCTCAAAATGGTTATCATCCAGCCCCTCACTCTCACCCTTCTCCATTCCCACCCATGGTCCATTTCTGGGTTTTGATACCATTTCTCTTCTATTGTATAGCAGATTGTCAATAGGAATGAAAAGTGTTATTGGTTTGATTGCTGGAAGTGAGGAAGGTCTGGAAAATGTTGCTGCCAACACAATCAATATGAATAACATATGATACTTGTAATCAAGGTTTTCTAATGTGTTGGTAGAACTGTCAACCAGAAAAATAAGCATAAATCAAGGCCAAATAAATACCTAAATCATGCAAAAATTAGTTTAACTGTCTAAAGAAAGAAAATATTGTGACTTCAACAACATAGATATTTATTCTTTCATAAATAAGGAAAACTGAAGGAACATATTTTAGGGCTTGTAAAATAGATTCTTAGTTACCATTCCTTGAGCTCCCCCTATTTTTGTTTCATGATTTTTATTCTAGATTTATCTTTATAGGCCTCTAGCCATCATATCTGAGTCTCAGACAAGAGGAAGGAACAAGGGTAAATATATTTTCACCAGTTAGAAAATTACATGGACAAGTGTCCAGAGTATTTGAGAAAGCTTTTATTTTGCGACTTTATGATTATTTCATCCACTCAATACAAAGCTGGCTTTTCTAAAATAGGATAATTTAAAGGTCATAGTGTCTACTTAGGAATCATTCACAATGATCTGAGTATAAAACAGTAGCTGCCCTTTAAGTTTATATTTTCTTTATTATAGTAGAGTTTGCTTTTAACACATAATCTAGTCATGCTATTTCCCTCAGCATCCTAGCAATTTACATGTAAAATACTAGTGAAAACGTGAAGAACTAGTGAGCTATAGCTATATAATTTCACATTAAATTTAATGACATAAAACCACGTACAGTCTCAGCCTTTTCATACTTGGACAAATTAAATGTGTTTTGATTCTGACTTAATTAAATGTAATTAACTATTCTGAGACATGCTATAGACACATTAGTTTATACCTTAAATGATTTGTCATACATTTAGGAACTGATTCTAAAGAAACGTAGAAATTAACTGTCAACAGTAATTCAGGCCCTAGAATTTAAACTTTTAGTTCCACTGAAAATAAACAAATCAAACCCAGATACACAAAAATTTCAATTAAAATAATAATAAAATAAAAAAAAAAAAACATAATCTGCTTAACTTGAAGCTGTCGCTCAATACATTCTTAGAATTTTGGACCTTACAAGGACTGGATATAATTCACTTGACTTTTATACATGGTTAAAGTTTTGAAATAAACATTGAATTCTGGTATGAATTTATTTGGAAGTAAATTCCAAGTTTGTTTCCCAAATAAATCCCAGTAAAAACTATTTCACTATTTCTCTTGGAAAGATGTTTTGAGACATTCGTGAGTTGCATTGATGGTGCAATGAACATGTATATTAAGAACAGATATGTTGGGATTTTCTTTGTTTCATGACAGAAATTTATTGCCAAGTGATGTAAATTTTAATGTTATTTTGTTATGTTTTTAATATTTATCAAATGCATTGTGTAAGAAATGGAACTTGAACCAGTCCATTGTCAGGACGAAATAGCTGGCCTTGGGTGGAAAATTATTACCAAATGGCTTTCCAATCAAAGCTAGATAGTTTTGTCTTGGAAAATTACTAGCAAGCTAGTTTGCCTAACAGCTTACTCCTGGAGAGTGCTTAAACTAACAGGATGTTTGAGCAGGGATAAGCTAAAGTCCTTGTTGATAAAGGTGGATTTAGGATGGGAAGGGAGAAGAAAGAATAAGCTAAGAGACTGGGCTTAGACGATGTCCAAGAAGATTGTAACCCCATAGTACTCAGCCAATGAGGAACCGGGGCGGGGTCTGCATGCCAGGTAATAAGAGTGCGTGCTGTAACTCTCCTGAGTGTACCTGCCCAACAGACACCCAATCTTGCAAGACTGTCATTAAAAGCCTCGCTTCCGCTGTGCTTCATGTCTGAGCCCAGTTCTTGGTTTTGGCATGTGAACGTGCTTCTCATAATTGAAAACAAACAAATAATCATTGACAGCCAGCCAAGTTAAAGATTTTAATATGTTTTGCTGTTGAAAGAATCCAGAGGGATGAAAAAATTATAACTAGGCATTCAGAAAACCTTTTGAAGTACTCTGAAGTATAACAATAAATGATTTGCTTTAAGTTCAAAGCAGTATTATTTAAATGATCTGTAATTAATTTAATGCACGACATTAATTGTCAAATGTACTTCATAATGGAATAGCTGTCATGGGTTAATTATTATATTTTAGGTAGTACTATCTTCACATATTAACTTCGGTGGATTTAATAAAAAAAAAAAAAGATACTGCAAAGCATAAATGATCAAATCATCATCATCACATTTTCTTTGCTTGGTTAGTTTCTCTCAAGAATCAGTGATTTCATAAATTATGGCTTATCAGAGCTCTGAAGGAAAAGAGTCTCCGAAAGCTACCCTCACAAGTTTGT
The DNA here is from genome assembly GCF_029378745.1 of Bos indicus. Taxonomy (NCBI): domain Eukaryota; kingdom Metazoa; phylum Chordata; class Mammalia; order Artiodactyla; family Bovidae; genus Bos; species Bos indicus. The sequence goes on from NC_091771.1 coordinate 8,911,549, forward strand.
GTATGTGCCTCATCTTTTATTTCCTTCTTATTTTCTCATCCATCCCATCAGGTCTCAGGTCTCTCCTTACACTGATTTTCCAGGTTCTTCCCTGTTGGCTGCCCACCTGACCTTTAGACTTTTTCTTATTCCACATCTTACCTTTCCTCCAATTCCTCTACAAACTCACCAGGGATCGTAAAGATAATGGAGCTAATCTAATAAACTTATATAAAGTGTTAATTGCTTCTATGGGTTTGAGATGTTTGCTTTAATGCTGAGATATTTACCATTTAATAGGAAGCATCGGGTAAGACAAATAGAGAAAAAAACATTTTAGGGCATTGCAGTCTCACTTAAACACAAATGCACTGGCCTATCTCATTAAATGTTAGGCTGATATAATCAAAAATTTAGAAACTATGTTTTCAAAGTTAGTACTCTAACATAGAGATTTTTTTTTTCCCTGAAGTTCTGTGATTTCCTATTTGGTGGATCATAATAAGTAAATTAAATAAGCAGGGTGATAATATACAGCCTTGACGTACTCCTTTTCCTATTTGGAACCAATCTGTTCCATGTTCAGTTCTAACTGTTGCTTCCTGATCTGCATAGAGGTTTCTCAAGAAGCAGGTCAGGTGCTCTAATATTCCCATCTCTTTCAGAATTTTCCACAGTTTATTGTGATCCACACAAAGGCTTTGGCATAGTCAATAAAGCAGAAATAGATGTTTTTCTGGAACTCTTTTGCTTTTTCGATGATCCAGTGGATGTTGGCAATTTGATCTCTGGTTCCTCTGCCTTTTCTAAAACCAGCTTGAACATCTGGAAGTTCATGGTTCACGTATTGCTGAAGTCTGGCTTGGAGAATTTTGAGCATTACTAGCTCAAAATTACTACCATAATTACTAGCGTGTGAGATGAGTGCAATTGTGTGGTAGTTTGAGCATTCTTTGGCATTGCCTTTCTTTGGGATTGGAATGAAAACTGACCTTTTCTAGTCACGTGGCCACTGCTGAGTTTTCCAAATACATCATGAGAAACGCTGGGCTGGAAGAAGCACAAGTTGGAATCAAGATTGCCAGGAGAAATATCAATAACCTCAGATATGCAGATGACACCACCCTTATGGCAGAAAGTGAAAAGGAACTAAAAAGCCTCTTGATGAAAGTGAAAGTGGAGAGTGAAAAAGTTGGCTTAAGGCTCAACATTCAGAAAATGAAGATCATGGCATCTGGTCCCATCACTTCATGGGAAATAGATGGGGAAACAGTGGAAACAGTGTCAGACTTTATTTTGGGGGGCTCCAAAATCACTGCAGATCATGACTGCAGCCATGAAATTAAAAGACGCTTACTCCTTGGAAGAAAACTTATGACCAATCTAGATAGCATATTCAAAAGCAGAGATATTACTTTGCCAACAAAAGTCCGTCTAGTCAAGGCTATGGTTTTTCCAGTGGTCATGTATGGATGTGAGAGTTGGACTGTGAAAAAAGCTGAGCACTGAAGAATTGATGCTTTTGAACTGTGGTGTTGGAGAAGACTCTTGAGAGTCCCTTGGACTGCAAGGAGATCCAACCAGTCCATTCTGAAGGAGATGAGCCCTGGGAGTTCTTTGGAAGGAATGATGCTAAAGCTGAAACTCCAGTACTTTGGCCACCTCGTGGGAAGAGTTGACTCATTGGAAAAGACTCTGATGCTGGGAGGGATTGGGGTCAGGAGGAGAAGGGGATGACAGAGGATGAGATGGCTGGATGGCACCAACTGACTCGATGGACATGAGTCTGAGTGAATTCCAGGAGTTGGTGATAGACATGGAGGCTTGGCGTGCTGCAATTCATGGAGTCTCAAAGAGTCGGGTCATGGAGTCTCAAAGAGTCGGACACGACTGAGTGACTGAACTGAACTGAACTGAATAAGTAAATTATGCCACATTGTTTAGCTTTATAGAAAATAAGATGAAAAGGTTACACTGAGAACCTTTGTTTTGGGACCAAAAACAATGTATACAATATCTAACTTTTTTAAATGATGCAGCAATAGAAAGTATAACCAAAGCTACTTCTTCAGCAAGGCAGCTGTTTCAAGGTTATCGCTAGAGCCTCTCTATTCAAAATAATCCCATATAATTATTTAATCCTATGGACATGTAGAATAAGGGGTGCCTGTCTGACTTTCCAGGTGGTTCAGTGATAAAGAATCCACCTGCGAGGAGATGCAGGTTCCGTCCCAGGGTTGGGAAGGTCACCTGAAGGAGCAAATGGCAACTCACTTCAGTATTCTGTTTTGGAAAATTCCACAGACAAAGGGGCCTGACTGACTAGAGTCCATAAGTAGCAGAGTCAAACAATACTGAGCGCAGAATAGCATCTACGTAAGAGGCATAAAAGTCATGGCTGATTCAACTGTACCTAAGAAGGAATAGAGTGATTTTTTTCTTCTCTTGGGAAATAGTAAATACCCCTTCTAGTGTGCTGTGTTGTATAAAAATGTCTCTGAGAATATATACTTTTATGTATTATGATACAGGAGGCAGCAGGGAAATGTCATAAATAAAAGTGATAATAGTGGAAGACCAAAGGAAAATTTTATGATCCACACTATAGTTAAAATAAACTTATCTCATTTCTAAATCACCATCCCAAATCTCAGTTGGGTACTGTTTATTGACATGGAAAAACCCTGGATTGCCATAGCACTTTAATAGACCTGAAGGTGGCTTTCTAAGTGTTCTTGCCGAGTTCCGGTCAGGAGATGTCAATACTTAACTAGCTCGGGCTTTGAGCAAAAACCATAACCTTAACACATGTCATTACAGTTAGTTAATTGCTATGACCTCTATCATAGATTGTGATCATCATTGATATTTTCTGTTTAGGAAAGAAAGAAATGAGTAATGAATGGTATTTTTGTGAATGGTCAGGAGAAAAACGTGGCTTAAATCCAGAAGACCATCATTTTCTGAAGTTGCACTGAAAGACAGGCTTGGAAATGATTTTCTCAGGCTCTCTTCTGGCCAATTCATGGGACAACTGTAATCAATCACAATTGTTTTATGGAATTGAGTTACTGGTACCATGTCACAACAAACTGATTAAACTCTCCCAGAAGAAATCATCAACTTTATTGGGACTAATGGTATCTAAGATCTTAAGTTAGAAAGTTGTTTTCAATCACCCTTCAAGGAAAAGTCTTGCTTTTGAAAACTCAGCAAAGCTGATTTAATATTTTCAGAATAGACTGTATCCAAAGGATTTTATGACAGCATTTTTCATAGTTCAGGATACCTAAAAATAGGGAGGCCTGACATGCTGAAGTCCATGGGGTCACAAAGAGTCAAGCACAACTTAGTTATTGAACAACAAAGAATATTATTGTCTTAGTGTAATAGTAACAATTTCCCTTTAAAGATATTTTGCGAATTAATCCATGTTGCTGAAAAGTATGTTACTGTCTCTATTTTCTCACATTTACTTCTTTTTCAATGTATTTAATGTGACCGTTTACCCTGATCTTTGTTCTTTCTTGATTATGTGACTTGAAAATCATGTATGTAGTTTCAACACATGAGCACAAGCACAACTGATTTTTGAAGCCTTGTAATGGTTTCTTAATAGACTGATGATCCTAAAGTGGAATTGAGTCAAATGTTATCAGCCACTATAAAAAAGGGACAATCAGGGATGTACCTCACAAAGTATGTCTAGCATATTTGATATTTTTCCACCATTATGGACATTTATAAATTATCTGAAAGAGCTAATACCTTTTCATATCCTATACACATCCTTGTTTAGGATGAATGTTACAGAAATAATTTGAGTCCTATAATTCAAACTAGTTTGTGAAGATTATCCATTATGCATAAAGTGTATGTTATTCCCTTCTTCATACTACATTTTTAATGTTTATAACTCTTTAGGAAAAACAAAACTCAAGTATACAGTATCCATAAACCTGATATTCTATGCTGTGTTTAGTCTCTCAGGCATGTCCAACTCTTTGTGATCCCATGTACTGTAGCCCACCAGGCTCCTCTGTCCACGGGGATTCTCCAGGCAAGAATACTGGGATGGGTTGCCATGCCCTCCTCCAGGGGATCTTCCCAACCCAGGGATGGAACCCAGGTCTCTCACATCGCATTCAGATTCTTTACCATCTGAGCCACCAGGGAAGCCCATCTGATATTCTGAAAATGGCTAATAGTTTACTTTCAAGTGAAAATGATCACCTTCATATTTAAAACAATAGAAGCTTTTGAACAGGGAGGCAAAATGTTTGTGATGATTATTAGTCTTATATGTCAACTTTACTGGGACACCAGGGCAAGCACCCTGATAAAGCAATATTTTGGGGTGTGTATGTGAAGGTGTTTCTGGATGAGGTTAACATTAAAATCTCATTGTGTTTGAACTGTGGTGTTGGACTCTTGAGAGTCTTCTTGGACTGCAAGGAGATCCAAGCAGTCAATCCTAAAGAAATCAGTACTGAATATTAACTGGAAAGATTGATGCTGAAGCTGAAGCTCCAATACTTTGGCCACTTGAAGCGAAGAACTGCCTCATTGGAAAAGACTCTGATGCTGGGAAAGATTGAAGACAAGAGGAGAAGGGGATGACAGAGGATGAGATGGTTGGATGGCATCACCAACTCAATGGACATGAGTTTGGGTGGACTCTGGAAATTGGTGATGGACAGGGAGGCCTGGCGTGCTGCAGTCCATGGGGTCACAAAGAGTCAGGCATGACTGAGTGACTGAACTGAGCTGAATTTTATATATATATATATAAATCTTGTTTTGTTTCATGATTGCACAAGGTTTGTTTCATAGTAGACCCCCCAGGCTCCTCTGGCCATGGGATTCTCCAGGAAAAAAAAAAATACTGGAGTGGGTTGCCTTGCCCTCCTCCATGGGATAGTCCTGACCCAGAGACTGAGCCTGCATCTCTTATGTCTCCCACATTGGCAGTCAGGTTCTTTACCACTAGTGCCACCCGGGAAGCTGGAGGACTCAGGCCAGTGCGTGGATTGTCTCTGTTTTTTAGGATAATATATCAATTTTTTAAGGAACTTCTATATTGTTATCCATAATGACTGTACCAGTCTACATTCCTACCAACAGTGTAAGTTCTAAGCTGTGCTCAGTCTCTTCAGTCATGTCTGACTCTTTAGAGCCCTATGGACTGTTGCCCACCAGGATCCTCTATCCATGGGATTCTCCAGGCAAGAATATTGGAGTGGGTTGCCATGCCTTCCTCCAGGAGATCTTTCTGACTCAGGGATCGAACTTGCATCTCCTGCATTGCAGGTATATCCTTTACCCACTGACCCACCTGGGAAGCCCAGTTGTGTAGGAGACTTCCCTTTTCTCCATAGCCTGTCCAGTGTTTATTGTTTGTAAATTTTTTGAGGATGGTAATTCTGACTGGTGTGAGGTGATACCACATTGTAGTTCTGACTTGTATTTCTACAATAATTAGTGATGTTGACCATCTTTTCATGTGTTTGTTGGCCACCTGTATGTCTTCTGTGGAGAAATATCTATTTATATATTCTTCCCATTTTTTGATTTTTATTTTTTCTTATATTTAGCTGCATGAGCTGTTTGTAAATTTTGCAGATTAATCGTTCATCAGTTTTTTGTGTGCAAATATTTTCTTTTATTCTAGTGTTGTCTTTTCATTTTGTTTATTGCTGTGTAAAAAAAAAGGCTCTACTATATGACCCAACAGTCCCACTCTTAGGCATATATCTGGAGAAAAGCAGAATTCTGAAAGATGTGTGTATATCAATATTCATCACAGCAGTCATTACATTAGCCACGATATGGAAGCAACTTAAATGTCCATTGACAGAGGAATGGATAAAGAAGACATGGTGCATACATGCAGTGGAATATTAGTCATAAAAAGGAACAAAGAAGTCCCATTAGTGGAGACACGGGTGGACCTAGGAATTGTCATACAGAATGAAGTAAGTCAGAGAGAAAAACAAATACGGTATAATATTCCTTATATATGAAATCTAGAAAAATGGTACAGAGGAACTCGTTTGTAAATCAGAAATACAGTCACAGATCTAGAGAACAAATGTATGATTATTAAGGAGCTTGGAGAGGGGTGGAATAAGCTAGGAGATTGGGATTGACATACAGATACTAGTACAGATAACCAATGAGAACCTAAAAAAAAAATATGACGCTCGGGTGATTCGCATGTGAAAAAGAATGTATCAGGCAACTCTTCTATTGGGAGGAGTAGAGACTACACAAAAAAATCAATTAGAAGGTTAGAAGGCCATTACAAAACCCTGTTTATTATATAATAAGGACTATGACCAGGACCATGGAGAAGGCAATGGCACCCCACTCCAGTACTCTTGCCTGGAAAATCCCATGGACTGAGGAGCCTGGAAGGCTGAAGTCCATGGGGTCACTGAGGGTCGGACAGGACTGAGCGACTTCACTTTCTCTTTTCACTTTCATGCATTGGAGAAGGAAATGGCAACCCACTCCAGCGTTCTTGCTTGGAGAATCCCTGGCACAGGGGAGCCTGGTGGGCTGCCATCTATTGGGTCACACAGAGTTGGACATGACTGAAGAGACTTAGCAGCAGCAGCAGCAGCAGCATGACTAGGACCATAGGTCAGGAAAGGAAATAAGATTATCAAGAGACAAATTAAAGAAGGAAAATTGGTTAAAAATAAAAAGCTACCATAAGAGAGTATTTTCAAGAGCTAGACAGTGGTGAGAAGTATAAAAATGAAAGGATTGATATAAGTCCTAGATCCTGAGGACAGATATGTTCATCTGGAGATGATCATTGATGGTGATAATTATGAGGTTATGAAAGTTAAAATTGCAGTAAACATTGGCAAGATTAATAAAAAATTGTGACATATTTGTTACTTTACACATAAGGAGATAAAGTTCAGAGAAATTGTTTGTTTTTCTGTTTTTTTAGGTTTTTCTTCTTTTGTTGTGGGAAATTTGAGGATTTTTATTTGTTTGCTTGCTTTTATTGGCCTAAAATCATACAGCATATAAGAACTGAGATAATATTACTTCCTGATCTTATAACAAAATTTATAGTAATTATACTAATAAGGTATATCAAATATTAAAAGAAAGTCAGGACCATTATAAACATTTAAGATATGAAACTTGCTAAAGCTTAACTGGTATGAGTATTATAAAATGAATATGGGATGACAAAACTTACTTGGGAATCAGCTGGTCAGCAGATCTAAAAGAAATTTTGAGAAATGTTATGCATTATATAAAATAGCAATGTCTGTTATTGGGATATAATTGTAGAAGGTAGAGGAGCTATGGTGGAAAGCAGATTCACTTCTCATGCAGAAACAAGGCATTTTTGTAGCAATATGTGTATGTGCAACCATGAAACAAGACAAGATTAATTTTACAAAACAATAGGTCCTAAACATGCAAAAGTACAACCTTCAACTGCATGTACGATAGAAAAAAGTTTAGACCAGAATATTTTATATTGTTTTTTAGACTAGGAAAATGATAATATAAAGCTATAGTCACATACAACATCATAATTCTGAGGATATTAAGTAATATGCACATTGTGAGGTAGAGTATATAGCCTTCTTTATTTACATTTTAAAAATATCTTACTAAGTATGACTAACAGACCTTGTTTTTTTTTTTTTTTTTTACTATTGTACAGATATTAAAAAAAAAACCTCTAAGGGATAAAGTAACTTTACTCAGTTTACAAAGCCACTGTGATCTCAGAACTTAAGGCTCCAAATGCTTTATGTTTGAGTCTCAAACACATAGAAGTAAATAATCACACGGAGACAAAACTCGCATGACCACAAAGCTGTAATGCGTCCTTTTGGACAAGTGTTTAGGTAGAAATGAATCACAAATATATATATGTATACATACATATATACACACATATATATTATTTGATTACTTTTAGTTATTTTAATAGGGTTTCTAGACAAAGTTTACGCCTATATTTTGATGTAGCCTTTTCAGAGAGACCATTATTTTCAGTTTTAAAATTCCTTTATTTCCCCATTGACATAATACAGTTCTCTAAATTTATTTCAAAATTTCATTCAACAAGTAATAAATAAACCATGTTTCATCAAGTATACTGAGGTAATTGTTGTGTGTGTGTGTGTGTGTGTGTGCATGTGTGTGTTTGTAATTGGTGTACTTAATATACGGCTTACCAGCATCTCTTCATTGAATTACTTCGTGCCTACATTTTATCATCCTGAATTGGTATTTATGACATGCTCAAAAGCCTATAATGTATGCTAAATTAAATTTTATAAAGACATTAAATGTTTTCTGAAGTATGATTCCGATGATTTTGTATATAAACATCCACTACTAATTCACCAAGAATGCACACATATATGCTAATGTTTATTCAATTTTTTTTCACTCACCAAGTTGCTGACTGTCAGCATCTGCCTCACTGAACAGTGCTGTTGACTATGCTTCCACCTCTGTACTCTATATGGCTTGAAGGGCTAATCTAGGTACTGGGGCTTGTGATAATATAAGATACAAGCTGCAGCTGAGCACGCGTCTACATGAATTGGGCATAACCAGTTATGATTCTGCTGAAACTATCCCTGCTTTCCTGGATGTTTCAGAAGATGTCAGTTGCTGGTCCCAAACTAGTATAAACAAGGGAACATTTCAAGCAAGAATGGGCATAAAAAAGGACAGAAAGCGCAAGGACCTAACAGAAGCAGAAGAGATTAAGAAGAAGTGGAAAGAATACAGAGAACTATGAAAAAAAAATGTTCTTAATGATCTGGATAACAGTGATGGTGTGATCACTCATCTAGAGCCACACATCCTGGAATGTGAAGTCAAGTGGGCCTTATGAAGCACCACTATGAAACAAAGCTAGTGGAGGTGATGGAATTCCAGCTGAGCTATTTTGAATCCTAAAAGATGGTGCTTTTAAAGTGCTGCACTCAATATGCCAGCAGATTTGGAAAACTCAGCAATGGCCAAAGGACTGGCAAAGGTGAGTTTTCATTCCAATCCCAAAGAGGGGCAATGTCAAAGCACATTCAAGCTATCACACAATTGAACTTATTGCACATGCAAGTAAGGTAATGTTCAAAATTCTCCAAGGAAGTCTTCAACAGTACATGAACCAAGAACTTCTAGAAGTTCAAGCTGGATTTCAAAAAGGCAGAGGAACCAGAGATAAAGTGCTAACATCTGCTGGGTCATAGAGAAAGAATGGAATTCCAGAAGAACACCTACTTTTGCCTCATTGACTACACTAAAGTCTCTGACTGTGTGGAATCACAAAAACTGTGGAAAAGTCTTACAAAGATGGGAATACCAGACCACATTACCTGTCTCTTGAGAACCCTGAATGCAGATCAAGAAGCATTGTTAGAACCAGACTTGCAACAAGAACTGGTTCCAAATTGGGAAAGGAGTACCTCAAGGTTGCATATTATCACCCTGCTTATTTAATCTGTATGCAGAGTACATGATGGAAACCCTGGGCTGGATGAAGAACAAGCTGGAATCAAGATTGCCTAGAAAAATATCCACAACCTCAGACGTGTAGATGATACCATTCTAATAGCAGAAAGTGAAAAGGAACCAAAGAGTCTCTTGATGAGAGTGAAAGAAGAGAGCGAAAAAGCTGGCTTGACTTCAACATTCAGGAAAGTAAGACCATGGCATCCAGTCCCATCACTTTGTGGCAAATAGATGGGCGGTGGGGGGGAGTGGGAAAAGAGATAGATTTTATTTTCTTGGGCTCCAGAATCACTGCAGATTGTGACTGTAGTCATAAAATCAAGACACTTGCTCCTTGGAAGAAAAGCTATGAGAAACTTAGCATATTATAAAGCAGAGACATTACATTGCCAACACAAGTCCATATAGTCAAAGCTATGGTTTTCCCGGCAGTCATGTGAGAGTTGGACCATGAACTAGGCTGAGTCCTAAAGAATTGATACTTTTGAATTGTGTTGCTGGAGAAGACTATTGAGAGTCCCCTGGACAGCAAGTAGATCAAACCAGTCAATCCTAAAGAAAATGGAAGGACTGATGCTGAAGCAGAAGCTCTGATATTTTGGCCCACTGGATGCAAAGAGCTGACTCTTTGGGAAAAAACACTACTCTTTGGAAAAGACTCTGATGCTAGGAAAGATTGAGGGCAGAAGCAGAAGAGGGCAAGAGAAGATGTGATGATCAGATGGCATCACTGACTCAATGGCCATAAGTTTGAACAGACTCCGGGAGATAGTGAAGGACAAGGAAGTCTGATGTGGCTTCAGTCCACGGGGTTTCCAAGAGTAAGACACAACTTTGTGACTGAACAACATCACTAAGGGTTAAAAAATGAGTGGCTCATTTTATCAAAAAATATTTGCAGTAAATAGTATTTCTCCATTGAATACTCAGTGCATGAGGTTTATAATCAGTTTGCTTTGTTCTCAGAGCAAAGTGATATAAGTGACTGAAATGAATGAAAGATGGATGAGTTACTGTTGCCTATTATTATCTACAAAGCTGAGTATGTTTGTTCTAGTATATACATTATGCAATTGTTTATATATTTTTATTTTTAATGCTGTTAGTTGTGCTTAAGGAAACGCAGAGATCTATATCTCAAGCCTAGCTCTTTTTATTGATTTTATATACTTAATAACCTTAAAAGATAATAGTAGTTTCAACACATTTATGGCTTGGGATTAGTATTCAAGTTGAAATTTATAATCAATGACAGTTACTAAGCTTCACTTATAATATCATCTGTTCTCTTCCATTTTGAAAATATTTAGTTACCTTTGCTTTATATATAACTATTATACATAGAAAGTGATATTGTTTGTTAAGAAATTGTAGGTAAAATTTCTGTTAAAAGAATCCTCACTTTATGCTATCAAAACTGAATGTTCCCCATTAAAAATATTAAAATCACATGTTCACTGCCATATGTCCATTAGAATAGGGAAATTAATGGCTCATACATGGTAAATTGAAGAATTAATTTATATGTTCTGAATAAATATTTCAAATATTAAAAAATAATTACACATAGGAAAATATTAAATCTTTATTCCCATTTGCATCTTGTGTTGTATAATAATTTGAATAATTTACTCATCCTCATCCCCGTGGATTTAAGTTTGCAACAAGGAATATGTTTCTCGTGGGCAAAGCAACAAGTGGAAAACAGGTATTTGAGCATCTAAAAACAAAATGCCATCACATTCTTAGATCTTAAGATAACTAGGTTCCCATTCCCTTGTAGACTCATCTGATGGCAAATGTTAATAATATGAGTATGATGACAATTTAAATATAAAAAAATAGAGAAGAAACAGATTTGTTGTTGTGCCACTTATGTCAGGCCCTCTGCTAGCTGGGGATTTTATCTAATAACAACAATAAGAGCATTCATACATAACATTTATATACTTATTTCAAATAGCCAGGGCTCTTACAATTATTTACTTGTTCACTTCTCACAAGACTCCTCTGATATAGGTGTATTTTTACTTAGGTATTGGATCATGCCATATCAGTTTAATCGCTAATATCAGATTCTTTATATAAAAAATGTTGACTTGTGTTTTAGGGTCCATTTCCAAAGTAAGCATGAGTCTGGATGTGTGTGGAAAGGGTTGTATTCTACACGGTCACTCAAAGCCAGGCTGTCATAGCTTTTACCAGCTATTCATTGGCCCCAAAGTAACAAAGATTACTTCCGTCCACATCTGTTGACAAGAGCTAGTCACAGAGAACTGCAAAACAAAGGACAGGGAACACAGAAAGAATATTTGATAAACACCACTATTTGCCAGTGTTTCTTTCTGATGTACAAACTCTTTGATTCCACTCAGTTCTGCATCCCATAATCATGCCTTTCTTGAGGGTTGTACACATTTATTATAACTTTTCCTGCTTGAAGTAAGGTGACACAGAAGTGTTTTAGCCAGGGTTAGTCTCTTTGACAGTAGGGTGAATGCAGATCTCTGAGTGGGGTTAGTTTCTCGAGTAGAAAATTATAATGGGAGACTAATATACAATTGGATTTTCAACCTGTTGTTCCTTTGTCAACAGTTTTTTTTGTTGTTGTTGTTGTTTTTTAAGCAAGAAGTGTTAAAGCCATATCCTTTAACTGATCTGTGCTGGGAGAGTTTGTTGTTTTCATTTAAAATATATTACATTTTAACTTCAAATATTTAGGTTTCCAAGAAGTTAGAATCTCTAGCACTGCAAATCTCCACATTTCTGGAATTTACCCAGTTTTGTTTTATCAAGCTGGCAAACTAGCCCAACTTTTTCCTACAACTTGCCAAACATAATTAGAACTAACACAAGACATTATGTGTCTTGTTCTTCAAGCTCCTCTCAGGTAATAAGTTCCTTAATCATACATACACACACACACACACACACACACACACACACACACACACACACACACAAACTACCTCTCCCACAATTTGGGGGCTTTCCTGGTGGCTGAGAAGGTAAAGAACTCACCTGCAATGCGGGAGACCTGGGTTCGACCTCTGGGTCAGAAGATCCCCTGGAGGAGGAAATGGTAACCCACTCCAGTATTCTTACGATGGAGAATTCCATGGGCAGAGGAGCCTGGCGGGCCATGGTCCATAGGGTTGCAAAGATTCAGACATGACAGAAGTGACTTGGCACATACCCTACAATTTTAAACAAATATTTGAACAAACAACTTGGAACTGCATAACAAAGATCATTATCTCTCCAGCCTCCAACATTAATTTATTTTTGTATGCTCCCAGCTGCTAAGCTAACACATGAATGAGAATTAAGTTGTTTCAGCTGTGTCTGATTTTTTGCACTCACATAGACTTTTTCCTACCAAGCTTTTCTGTCCATGGGATTCTCCAGGCAAGAATACTGGAGTGAGTTGCCATGTTAAAACTCATGTCTCTTATGTCTCCTGCATTGGCAAGAGCTAATACTATAAGCTAGCAGAGACATTACTTTGCCAACAAAGGTCCATCTAGTCAAGGCTATGGTTTTTCCTGTGGTCATGTATGGATGTGAGAGTTGGACTATGAAGAAAGCTGGGCACCAAAGAATTGATGATTTTGAACTGTGGTGTTGGAGAAGACTCTTGAGAGTCCCTTAGACTGGAAGGAGATCCAACCAGTCCATTCTAAAGGAGATCAGCCCTGGGTGTTCTTTGGAAGGAAGGATGATAAAGCTGAAACTCCAGTACTTTGGCCACCTCATGCGAAGAGTTGACTCATTGGAAAAGACTCTGATGCTGGGAGGGATTGGGGGCAGGAGGAGAAGGGGACGACAGAGGATGAGATGGCTGGATGGCACCACCAACTCGACGGACGTGAGTTTGAATGAACTCTGGGAGTTGGTGATGAACAGGGAGGCCTGATGTGCTGCGATTCATGGGGTTGCAAAGAATCAGACATGACTGAGCGACTGAACTGAACTGAACTGAACTAAAAACTATAGCTTATGTTTTTGTTCAGTAAATACTCTATTTTCAGTAACAATCTGGGTAGTGTGCAGGAGTATATATGGTGCTTCAGCTGTTGCTATTTTTTACCAATTAAACATGATTCTTTCAGTCTCCTGGTCCACCATCTTTCTTTGACCACTCTTGTAATGCTAGTGATTTCCTTGGTTTCATCATCTTCCTCCTTTTGTCTGCATCCTTTTTGCACCCACAGATGAAATCTTTGGCAAGAACAAGACTTTGGCCACTCTAGCTACTACTCTCATCACACTGTACAGATAAGAAAGCCAAGGCACAGTGTTATTAAATCACTAGCCCAACATCACACAACCAATAAAGAATGGCTTCCAGAGTATGTGATCATAAGTTTAATCCTACTGATTTATTTAATTCTCACAGATATGGCATGAAGAGTTTTTTATTTCTCCATTTACACATAACAATTCTCAGTTCCAGCTATGTGTCAGAGAATTGAAATCTAAGTGTGTGGACTTCTTTGGACCCTCCAGCAGACCCTTCAACCTTACAATTTCCCAAACCAGAATCAGAAATCATATTCTCCTTCCTAAAATCTGCTGCTTCTGCTGTATTCTCTGGTCAAGTTAATGACACCATAATCCATAGAGTTGGCAAATCTCTACTCAGCCTGCAGCCTCTAGTTTATCTTTCTCTTTCTCACCTGAGACCCTTATCTCCTATTCCTCTTGGACTGTGACAGTGGCATTATAACAGTAAACAGATTCAGTTGTTTTCCATCTCTTCCAATGCCCATCCATATTGTGTATTCTTAGACGTTATATCTCTAAGATTTGACACACTATTTCCCTTTGTTGGAAAAAAACAAACAAACAAACATGGATAGTGTCTTGCTTCCTTTTGCTATAGAATACATTATAATCTTTGGCCAAATTAATGGGAGTGTACAGTTGTCCTCAAAGGCCATTGCTAGAAGAGGTTTCATGAGGAAAGATCAGTTTATGACAATATAATATGTAACAGGCTTCCCAGATGGCTCAAATAATAAAGAATCTGCTTGCAATGCAGGAGACCCAGGTTCGATCCTTGGGTGGGGAAGAAGCCCTGGAGAAGGGAAGGACTACCCACTCCAGTATTCTTGCCTGGAGAATTCCATGGACAGAGAAGCCTGGTGGGCTATAGTTCATAGGGTTGCAAATAGTTGGACACAACTGAGCAAGTTTCATTTTCACCTTTTAATATGTAGCTTAGATATCAAAATAAAGCTGTTAAGTCAGCATTTGGAATATATATATTTCAGACTGTTATGATATAGGTTTTGTTGAAATCTATGTAAACAAATTAAATCACCAAGGGACAGAGTACCAAGAAAGAATGGCTAACCAGGTAAGAAGAAAACTAAGAGAGGTGGTACCCTGAAGGACAAATCAAAAAGAAGGCATGACATATCAAAGAGGAAGACATGACTAACCTTTTCCAATATTCCTGGTAGGTCAAGTAAGATACTCATTTAGAATTGAAACTTGAATTTACAAAGCATCTGGCATAGATATTTTAGCCAATTGGTAGGCTCTAAAACTTGATTGAAATGAGTATAAGGGAGAATTGGAGGAGAGAGATTGGAGGCAGTGTGTACAAACAACTATTTTGAGGTGATATTTCAGGCAAAAAGGAAAAGAAAGAAGAAGAAGAAAGAAATGACACATGCTATCTACTGGGGGAAGGCAGGTCAGAAAGGAGGTGTACCTAAAAGGTGGAAGCTTGATATTGATGGGAACCAATTCACTTGAGAGGAAATAATTACTGATGGGTGAGAAATCTCTGCTGATAAGAAAGAACTGATGGGACTGTGTCTTTGAGATAGGGATACATGGAATCCTACATAACAAAGAGGAGACTGCCTTTATAGAAGCTTGGAAATCTCATCAGTGGTGTTAATAAAAGAGAGAAGGCAGAATACTTTGCGCTGGTAGGAATGGTAGCCAATGTCTGTGGATGTTCCCTTCTGATAATTTTATTTTCAATGAAATAGGAAATAATTTTATTTGTTGAAATTAAGGAAGAATGTTGAGTGCTGAAGAATTGAGGCTTTTGAACTATGGTGTTGAGATCCAACCAGTCCATCCTAAAGGAGATCAGTCCTGAATATTCATTGGAAGACTGATGCTGAAGCTGAAGCTCCAGTGCTTCAGCCACCTGATGTGAAGAGCTGACTCATTGGAAAAGAACCTGATGCTGGGAAAGATTGAAGGCAGTAGGAGAAGGGAATGGTAGAGAATGAGATGGCTGGATGAAATCAACAACTCAATTGACACAAGTTTGAGCAAGCTCCAGGAGATGGTGAAGGACAGAGAAGCCTGGCAGGCTGCAGTCCATGCGGTCACAAAGAGTCAGACATGACTGAGCGACTGAACAACAACAAGCTAAGGACAGAAATTGACAAGTGTGTGGAAATTTATTAGTAAAATTATAATATGAAGTGAATTTTTGAATACTAAATTCTTGCCAATATGTTTAGATAATAGATAGTGTGCCAACTAATTTTGAATAGTCAGTCTATCTAAATATCTAAGACATATAAGCTAATAATAATAAAAGTTGTAATAATGCTAAAATAACAATAATTTACATTTCTTGAGCTATTATCATTTGCCAGGCACTACTCTAAGCATTATATATGGATTAGCTAACATAATCTTCAAAAAAATCTGTTAGGCAATATATTATCCCAGTTTACTGATAAAGATATCAAGATATTAAAAATTATCTTTTACCCAAGGTTACACAGTTAAAGAAAGAATTTGGTGAAATGAATAAAAGAAATAATCTCATGTGTAAATACATGTCATAAGGATTCCAAGAAAACTGAGAAACTTATTAAGCCAATGTTAAAGTAATAGTCATTTGGTAAGTCAGGGTATGATATTTTGGAAGAGGATATAAGGACTTATCTGATACCCTATAAGTGACCACTTAAGTTTCTCTTAATGATAGTTTTGTATCTATAAACAAGGATAGTTGTCCTGTCTCATAAAAACAAGTCTTCAGATGTTGTTTGAAAATATCCAACAAAGTAGAACTTCAGCATGTTCCTTGAGGTTAGGATGTGCTCCTAAGAACGCTTTATCTCCCCAGCAACTTGCAAATAATAGGAATTTGTTGTTGACATCGATTACAAGGAGGATGATTTCATGGCTTTTTAAATTAACATCTTTATATGCAGATAGCAATCACCTTGAAAGACTGATTGCTAATGTTCAAATTGCCTTTTGTCCAAAGCTGACAAATTTTAGACCAAATTGCTGTTGGCTATGTTTTCAGAAAGGTAGATCTTAATAATGACATTTAATTTTTCTTTTTTGAACAAATGAATGAGTTTTAAGACTGTTTCTACAAAGACAGAGCACTATATAAATTCCACATGAAAGCAAGCCCTAATTTAAAAAATAATACCCTAATGATGCCTAATTACTTCCTTGAGAATAAGCAGCAACCTAATTAGTCACCTTTATCTTCATATGCACCTGGAATTGCTATTGTGAATAAGCATACAAAGCACAGTCCATTTTAACAACAATTCTCTGCAGTGGAGGAAAGTAAGAAGGTTGGGTTAGGTAGGCAAGGTAATTTATGACAAATCATTAACATTTCTAATGGTATTTGATCCATTCTTTTGGAGAGGATTGATCAAATAATTAACAGTTTGGAAAAATTTACGCGGCCAGTTGCATAGAATTATTTTAGAGCTAAACATAAAACATTTCCTATAGGGCTGGATAGAATGCAGTTGCAGGAGACAGTGTATCTGCGTATGTCAGACATCTCTCTGCCATAGCAAATGGCAACTATTAACTCCACACTTCGAGATTTTATCCAGATAGAACTTGGAAATCTTTTCACAGTTAGATAATGTCTTCTCAGAAATGGGTTGTGGACAGGACAGATTAACCAAGCTGACAACCACTCAAATGAGTTCCTAGAGGTGAGCCTTTGCAGACAGAAAAGAAAAGAAAAGTCCCCGTGTCTTCACCACTGCCACAGTGAATGGCTGAAAAATCAGTTTGTAGCATCTTCTATAAAGTCTGAAGTGAGAAAGGCAAGACATATCTCTCCTTAGGCACTGCATAAGATCTAGCCCTCACCTCTATTATTAACACTGTAAATCTTTAGAAATAGTCAAAGCGGCCATTCAACCAAAGTGGAAACAATTCTACTTCATAGTAAATTGCAAATAAGTGTATATGGAAGGTGAAGACAATCTTCCTGATAACTACTAGACTTTCCTGAATGCATGTTTTTAATATCCTTTGGCTTTTCTGAGAAGTTACTTTTAGAGAAACTTTTATTTGTTATCAATCTCTGTGTTGCAAATTACCACAAATGTAGTACTTAGGTCGTTATGTGGCCACACAGTTCCGGGATGTCAGGAGTCTGGGAATTTGCTCAGCTGATTCCCATACTTAGGGTCTCAGAGGCTGTCATCAAGAGTCTGTCAAGGCTGGATTCTCATCTGCAGTCACTGTTGTTTAGTCGATTCAGTCATGTCAGACTCTTTCGCGACTCCATGGACTGTAGCCCATGAGACTCTTCTGTCCATGAGATTTCCCAGGCAAGATTACTGGAGAGGGTTGCCATTTCCTCCTCCAGGGGATTTTCCCTGGAGAAGGACCCCCTGCATTACAGGCAGATTCTTCATGTTGAGCCACTGAGGAAGCCCTCTCATGTGGAGGCTCCCCTGCAAAATGATGGGCTTCCAAACTTCTAGTTATTGGACAAAATTTATTTCCTTGTAGATGCAGGAATGACAGTATTCTTTTTTTGCTGACTGGAGGCTCAAGGTCAGTCTCAACTCCTAGAGGCTGTCCAAAATTTCTGAAGTTCCTTACTGTGTGGGATTCCCCGACCTGACCATGAATTTCATCAAGCTGACAAGGAGAGTAGTAGGAGAGTAAAACAGAGGCTTCTATAAAAAAGCCTAATCTCAGCTGTGGCATTGCATCGCCTTTGCTAGGTTACACAGCTTTAGAGGTGAGTCATGGGTCCCCCCTCCCATAACGGGGAGGGGAGTTTACAGGCATGAGGACCAGGGCAGAGGTGTTGGGGTGGGTGCCCTAGAAACCGTTCCATTTTATCACCTATTTATCATGGGGCTTTCTCCCTCTGTTCTAGCAAATACATGGTTAAAATTTTTTAAGTACAACTCCTGAAATAAACTTTTGCTTAAAAGTTTTCCTTTCTTTCTTCTTCTTCCTTTTTTTTTTTTTTAAACCAAGTCTGCATTCCTAAATTCTCAACTTTCCATGGTGACTTTTATACTTCATTGTCCTACAGTCTCCTGCCTTTTTGACCAGGACCATCTGTTTTTCAAATTCTTAACAACTTTGTAGAGCCAACACAATTGAGAGTGTGGTTAGCCCAGTTACTAGGCAGAGCTCTTAGGCTTGAATCTCTCTCTTAATGATGATCAAATTGCTCTCACCTTTACTCTCGTTGTAGTTCAACCTCTGTTAATTAAATATCTTTACTGAATTTCTCCTTACCTTTAGTAACTAGGGTGAGAATAGCTTTTTAAATTCCGTCCTTGAACTCATTTTGCCCCAAACCCCTGGATTCCACCCCCTACACACACACATACACACACACACACACACACACACTTCTGAATGGTAAAATTAATTGGCTTTCTAAACAATATGAAGTTCGAATTTTTATACCTGCCCTTCACAGGGCATCTAGGAAGTCCTGCTCAAAAAAATTATTTTCTCCATATAAAGTACAAATGGCAGGAAACTCATTTCTCTCCATGGAATTCTCCAGGTAAGAGCACTGGAGTGGGTTACCATTCCCTTCTCCAAGGGATCTTTCTAACCTAGGGATCGAACCCGGAAGTACAGCTTCAAAAGTATGCAAAACTATTACTTTCTACTTTTTTTCTGATTATTAAAAAGATTATTTGACTTTTAGAAGAAATAGTATATCAGGATTAGTTCAGTTGTTCTGAAGAACATTTTGTAGAAAGAATTGCTTAGCAGTCTATTCCAAATAATAAGTAATATATCTTCAGGCCTCATTCTATGCTTCCAAGCAGCAATGCACTTTATTCTGAAAAACATATTCATCCTAACTTCTCAGAAAAAAAGGCTCCCTGCTATCTTTTATTCACAACATGATCTTTTGGGTCTTCAACAATTTGGTACTGTCTTCACACTCACTCCTCTTCCCACCTGAGTAGGTTCTCTAACCACCTATTGGGTACATCTAAAGCATTCAATCGACTTTTGAAGTTGATTCTAGTCGTTTCTGTCATTTCTCTGTCTCTGACTTTCTAAGACAAGAACCAGATGAAATTTCTCTAATGATTATAAAGTTTTAATCAAAGCTTTCATGTATTTGTTGTTTTTCAGTCGCTAAGTTGTATCCGACTCTTTGCGACCCCATGGACTGCAGCAAGCCAGGCTTCCCTGCCCTTCTCTATCTCCTGGAGCTTGCTCAGATTCATGTCAATTGAGTCAGTGATGTCATCCAACCATCTCATCCTTTGTCACTCCGTCTCCTCTTGCCCTCATATTTACTTAGAAACTATTCAGTTTAAGTACCTTTAAATAATTGTAGGCAGATTCCTCTTTTCAAAGGCTATCTATTTAAACAATAATATATATTTTTCTTTTCTAGGAAATGTGGTTATGTTATCAATTATTGAAAAAGGGAGTGTGGGTTTGTCAACTTTTTTTTTTCTCTTGAGCTTTTTTTTTATATATTTTGAAGCTACATTATTAGTTGTACACACATTTAGGATTGCAACTGTTTGATAAATTGATCTTTTTTTTATTTCATTGTGATTATCTCTTTGAGTGCATGCATGGTTAGTCAAATCCAACTCTTTGCAGTCCCATGGAGACTGCCAAGCTCCTCATTTCAAGGGATTATCTCAGCAAGAATATTGGAGTGTGTTGCTATTTCCTTCTCAAGGGGATCTTTTGTCCAGAGGTCAAACCCATTGGCAGGCAGATTCTTTACCACTGAGCTCTCTGAGAAGTCCTTCTTTCTCTTTAGCTTTGCTTTTTTTCCCCCTTGAACTTACTTTTGCTGACACGAATCCAGAGATAAGAGCTTACCTCCACTGAGCCACCAGGGAGTAAGAAAGGGAACCTGTTGCTCTGATATTAATGTAGGTACACCAGTTTACTTTTGGTTAATATTTACATCGTGTAACTTTTTCTGTCTTTTGCTTTTCTTATTTCTGTATCCTTATATTGGACAAGTCTCTCTTGTAAGCAGCATTAAAAAAAAAATCCAACGTGTTAATGTTTGTTTCTTTCTATTGGAGTATTCAATCTACTTACATTGAATATGCTGCTGCTGCTGCTAAGTCGCTTCAGTCATATCCAACTGCGTGTGTAGTTGCTCATATATTGGGCATGTTATTGCTTGTTTTCTATCATTCTTCTTATTCTGTTACTATTCTCTTCTTCCTTACCTTCTCTTGCCAACCTGAAACTATACCCAACCAAAAAAATCTTTTGAATTTTTTGAATATTATTATTTTAGCTTGTGGGAAAAATAGCTCCAACTCTACTTATTTGCAGAGCACATGTAAAAACAAGTTCATCAGCTCCGTTTGTTGTATTTTTATTTTGCTATATCATTCTATTACTGATCTCAGGGTGTGGTCTCCTTAATCAACAGAAATGATAAGAAGCCCGGCAGGAAACTCAGGCAAGATTTACTAGGACTCCTACTGCAATAGGAAGGGTGTGAGAGCTGGACAATAAAGGCCGAGCGCTGAAGAATTGATGCTGCATGCAGTCCATGGGGCTGTGAAGAGTCACACATGCCTTGGTGACTCAACAGCAACAACAGCTGCAAAAGGAGGGAGCCAAAACAAGTAACAGGCTCCCTTGCTTGCTACCTGAGGGGAGGTAAGTTGGTTCCTTATATGGGGTGAGGGTAGGGGTGGGTCCAGAGGTTGGAATAGAGGGGTGTCCAGGTGCAAACACTGCAGCTAAGAGTCTTTGATTCAGTTCCAGGATGATGTCTGAGCCTGTGTGCTCCCATTAGAGTGAAAGAGCAGAGTACACCCTTTAGCATCCTGTTCTAAATTTCTCTCTAATAATTACCGACAAATTATAAGAAATTATAATATCCACAAATTATAAGAAAACTTACCTGAGACATTAACATTTGTGTGTATGTATGTGTGTGTGTGTGTGCATGCAAAAGTCCAGGCTCAACTAACCAACCAATCTTTTCCAACTGTCTGCTTAGTTATCCTTTTAATTTGACTAGGAAAGTGAACTCTCAACTAATATCTTTCCCTATAGATTAAGAAAATTCATAAATTTATTAATAGGAGATGATCTAGTTATATATAATTAAACAAAATTGAGGATTGAAGGTTGATTATTTTCACAATCCAGATGCAAAGTAACAGAAAATTAAAATATATGCCATTACTACTTATATACGTTCATATATATCATTTCATATGTTTCTAAGTCTCACAAATACATAAAATGTGAAATATAAAATTGCTGGGCTCCATTAACCTTTTTTTTCTGAAATGAATAGCTTTTCAGAAAGAAAAAATCTTGGCTACTCTGTGATTCTTGTGTAGTATCTGGTACCCATAGTAACAGAGATTTGGATCTTGACATCAGGTTCCAACAGGCCACAGAGCTATAGAGCATTTCAATTTGTGTTAAGGAAAAAAAAAAAAAAAGACAAGTGCTCAGTCCTGAAAAGACACCATAAAAATAGCTGAGGTCTTATGGGTGTAGACAGGAAATACAGTTATAATCTATACTGGTATGATTTCACATTTCACTTATTGTCTTTTCCGTGTGAGCCAATATATTCTTTAGATCAAGTGGTCATCTGTATGTCTTCTATTAAACTGTGCTGTTCATAAAACGTAGCAGTACATTCTACCATGCTTTGAGAATAATTATAAAATGTGTGATTTCAAGATTTACTGAGCAATTTATATAATGGATACTTAATTTTGTTCCAGTTTAGTGGAAGGAAAGGCTAATCAACTCAAGAATGTGGGGCTGACACCAGGAATCTTGTCTCTCTTTTTAAGGACTATGTTTTGAGTAGAAGCATATTTTCCCCTCATTTTGGTTTCCATGAGGAAAAATTTGCCCCTAAACTCATTTCAGGCCAGAATATCCATCCTTTCTCTTAAGTGGTTGATGAAGAGGTGTGTGTGTGTGTGTGTGTGCTCAGTCAGGTCTGACATGTCTGACTTTTTGCACTCCATCGACCACAGTTCACCAGGCTTCTCTGTCCAAGGGATTTCCCAGGCAAGAACACTGGAGCAGGTTGCCATTTCCTCCTCCAGAGGATCTTCGTGACCCAGGCATCAAACTCTCGTTTCTTGTGGCTCCTGCATTGGCGGGAGAATTCTTTACCACAGTCCCACCTGGGAAGCCCCAGACGAAGAGGTAGGTTGACTTTAACCAGCAAGTTTGGAAAGGACTAGCTTTAGAATCGGAGAAGGCCATGGCACACCACTCCAGTACTCTTGCCTGGAAAATCCCATGGACGGAGGAGCCTGGTAAGCTGCAGACCATGGGGTCGTGGAGTCGAAACGGCTGAGCGACTTCACTTTCAGTTTTCACTTTCATGCATTGGAGAAGGAAATGGCAACACACTCCAGTGTTCTTGCCTGGAGAATCCCAGGGACGGGGGAGACTGGTGGGCTGCTGTCTATGGGGTCGCACAGAACACGACTGAAGCGACTTAGCAGCAGCAGCAGCAGCTTTAGAAGGCAAAGCTGAACTCTGCCTTGCTCATTCTTACCTGCAGCCTAAGTTCTTAGTTTCCCTTGTTGTTCAGTCACTCAGCCGTGTCTGACTCTTTGTGACCCCAGGGACTGCAGCACACCAGGCTTCCCTGTCCATCTCCATCTCCCAGAGCTTGTTCAAACTCATTTCCATTGAGTCGGTGATGCCATCCAACCATCTCATCCTCTATTGTCCCCTTCTCTTCCTGCCTTCAATCTTTCCCAGCATCAGGGGCTTTTCCAATGAGTCAGCTCTTTGCATGAGGTGGCCAAAGTAATGGAGCTTCAGCGTCAGCATTAGTCCTTCTAATGAATATTCAGGATTGATTTCATTTAGGATGGACTGGTTTGATCATGCTATCCAAGGTACTCTCAAGAGTCTTCTCCAACACCACAGTTTGAAAGAATGTTTCCCTGTGCTGCAGGTTACGCAAGGGCTTATCTTACCACACTCCCCAGGGTGTCCAAAGTAAATGTAGAATAGAAGTGATGAGAATACGCATCTTGTCATGTTCTCTACTTTAAAGTAGTAGTTTTATCATTTTTAATTGAATATGGTACTTGCTACAGGTCTTTGATAGATATATAAGCTCCTTTCTATTTGTAACTTACTAGAAGATATTTTTAAACAATAAAATCATGCTGAATTTTGTCAAATGATTTTCTCCATCATTTTTTTTTCCATTTTTCAAAATAAACTGTCAAACTATATTTACAGATTTGTTTTACTTAATTTAAAACTTGCTCATCATTCTTGAAATAAGCCAAAACTTGTCATAATATACTCCTTTTTGGAGAGGATTTGCATTGATAATTTATATAACAATAATTTTTCAATTTATGTTTGTGAGTAAGATTCATCCCTTATCATTTTTCCTCATATGTTTTGGCTCTTCATAGATTCCTTTAAAGGTATGTTACAAATAATCTGCAAAATTGAATGATTGGACTGAGATTTATCCTTGTGTAAAACTGTAAACCAGTGACTAAATGCGGAGAAGGCAATGGCACCCCACTCCAGTTCTCTTGCCTGGAAAATCCCATGGACGGAGGAGCCTGGAAGGCTGCAGTCCATGGGGTCGCTAAGAGTCGGACACGACTGAGCGACTTCACTTTGACTTTTCACTTTCATGCATTGGAGAAGGAAATGGCAACACACTCCAGTGTTCTTGCCTGGAGAATCCCAGGGACAGGGGAGCCTGGTGGGCTGCCATCTACGGGGTCGCACAGGGTTGGACACGACTGAAGTGACTTAGCAGCAGCAGCAGCAGCAGTGACTAAATGACTTTAAAAGATATCACATATTGTGTGGCTTCTATTTCTCTTGAATCAACATTGTAAATATAAATTGTTCTCTTTTTATCCAGTTTCCAATTAGGTCCCAAGATATGGTCTGCCCATTTTGGTATTTTTTGTATGTATATCTCCTTTCATATTAACATTATTTCTTTGCACTTGCAGACATTTTTATTGGATTATCTGTCTTATGCCTTGTCAATTTTATTAGTATTTTCAAGAAAGCAGTTGTGAGTTTTTAATTTTATACCATTGTATTCTATATTATTAATATTTATTCACATATATATTTATTACTGCTATTCTTTTTCTTTTTTCCCCTTTTAAAATATGCTTATTTCTTAATTTGGATACTTAGTTTATTTATATCAATTTTTTTTTACTATAAATGAAGCGTTTAAATTTGTTTCTATCTTTAACTTTATCCTAAATAGATATGTTTTCTTATTATTCTTTTCTAAGTATTTTTCATTAGAATTTTTCTTTACATGTATATAAAATATATTATTAAAAATATATACATATAATCTGCTTGTCGTAAACTTTACCTACTATGTTTTATTGGTAAATTAATCTTTTTAATTGATATGTGATCATTCTCTTTTCTCTGGTATTAACTTATATCTTAAAGTTTATTGCTTTTCTTGCTATTACTAAAACCTTCTATTTTTGCTCATATTTGCCTAACAATTTTTTTCATAAATTTTCTTTCATTTTTTTTTGTATAATTGTGTTTCATTAAAAAAAAATTTTTTTAACTGGATTATTTTTAACTGAGTCTAAAAAGCTTTGGCTCTGTTTAGAAAAGTCTGTCATTTCCATTGAATGTGACTGGTAATATATTTAGACTCATTTTTATCTTTGCTTTATACTTCTCAAAATTTTATTTTTGTATGTGGTCAGTATTGTTCTTGGTTTTGAATAGTTTTTAGAAGTTCCATTAGTAAAATTTTAATTGTAGTACATCCTGTGTGCTTTAACTTTTGAAAAAAAAAATGTCCTTTTTTAAAGCAGATCTTACCCTAATTTATATATATATATATATATATATATATATATATTTGGCTGATAATTATGTTATCAAAGTAATTTGAAGATTTCTTTCACTGTCTTATGACTTTTGTAATTTCATTAATTTGTCTACATACTTGTAAGTTTTGGTAGTTACATCATTCTATGCTGAGTAAAGAATTTATCTTTATTGTTTCTGCTCTGCAATGTCACAGGTTGGAATTCATTGTGATATCCAAGGATCTATATCCTTCATCCTTCTGCTTTTATATCTAGAAGCTATATTTTTCATAAAATGGCAACCCACTCCAGTATTCTCTTGCCCAGAGAATCCCATGGATGGAGGAGCCTGGTGGGCTACAGTCCATGGGGGCGCAAAGAGTCTGACATGACTGAGTGACTTCACTTTCACTTCATTTCACTTTCATTCTCTTTTACCTTATTGTACTTTTGTTACCATTTTTAACAATTTAAACCTATTCATATTTTAGTTTATATCATTTTGTAGTTTAATATTTGCTGATAATGTGAGCTTTTTGCATCTGACTCTCCAGTCTATTGATTCTGCTGATCAATTCATCAGCCTATTGATTCTGCTGACTCGAGTTCACAGAGTGAGGGTTGCTTCTACATGTATTTCTCATAATGGTTTACTGTGAATTTATATTTACTGGAGTTTTATCTATAGAAATTTTATGAAGCTTGGTTCTAAAGTGTGTTCCAGCAGAGAGGATTCATGTTTTCCTTCCCTTAGATATTTGAGGACATAATCTGGACCATATTAATTTGTGTGTGTGTGTGTGGAGATTTGTGGCAAACATGGAATGACATTATTTCTTTGCACTTGCAGACATTTTTATTGGATTATCTGTCTTATACCTTGTCAGTTTTACTTATCAAGTAACTGCATATGGTTAAGAAATGTCTGAGTTTTATTCTCCTGCCTTTTTTTTTTTTGACTTTACCCATAGCCAAACCTGAGACAGTTAAGTACCACCCATCATCACCCTAAAGGATGTTTTATTCTTTTCCTTTCAATTAGAGAGTTTCAGATCAGACTTTTTATCAGCCTTCACATCATCACTTTGCTCCACTGAAATCTGGGGTCTAAGATAGCAGACATCTCCAGAGACCTCTAGGTACACTAGAGCTTCAGTGACTGACTTGTTTCTGGATTCTTGCTTTACTTTTGTCCCTCATCCAAAATAACTTTCTTTAGTTTCTCCCCAAGTCAATTGTATATTTAGTTTTTATTTTATCCTTTTATCTGGAATTTTATGTATCCCATTATAGGAAGTTTCACTTTGAGGATAATCTGAAAACTTATTAGAAAATATCTAATCAATAATATTTTATTTTCAAATAAATGCATACATTTTTCTTCTGGAAATATTGTATGTGGAATCTCACTAAATCAAAGTTTGTGTGGAATTTGTGGCCTTCAAGCAATCTGCATGAATTATCATAATATAAGTTTGAATAATATGGAACTGGCATTTTTGAGTTTGCAAAGAATTTCATATCAGCATTTTATATGATTTAACTTAAATGCATATTTTTATATATTCTGAATGCAATAGTGTTTATTCAGTTGTACTAGACAGTGTTGAATCTATTGTTCTGTTATGCATTGTAGTATATTTAAAAAGTCAGACAAAGAGAGATGAATATCCTGTGCTGTCACTTATGTGTGGAGTCTAAAAGAACGATACAAATGAACTTATTTATAAGACAGAGATAGACTCACAGCATAGAGAACAAGCTTGTAGTTGTGAGAAAGGAGGAGAGGGAGGGATAAACTAGGAATGAACCCACTGAATCACTTCGCTGTACACCTGAAACTAATACAACATTGTAAATCAACTATACTGTGCATCAACTTTTAAAAAGGTGCACACAGTTATTAATGTGATTTTAATTAGACTACAAATTTTCAGCATGTTCTTTTTTTACTATTGTGTCTCCTAAAAACTGTTACTCCATGAAAAATATGTTGACTACTTAACATGCATGCCTCCATTTTTCTGTGTGCTCATGGAATCATACATATATAAATACACATATGCAGATACACACATACATAACATATTTTTGAATAATTCATAGAAAAATTGTATGATTTTCTACATTTTCTTGTTTAACACCTCATAGCTATCTATGCAATCACCAGTATAATGTCAGCTCTTTACTCTGGACCTTAATTTTCCATAGTACTAAAGTAACATATTGTGTTTAATTATTGAATGAATCATGAGTGTTTCTTGTAAAATACTGTGCTTTGCCATAATTTTACTGAGGACAACTGTCATTATATGGGGACTTACCAGTGATGCTAGTGGTAACGAACCTGCCTGCCAAATGCAGGAAACACAAGAAACCTGGGCGGGATTCCTCAGTGGGGAAATGGCAACCCACTCCAATATTCTTGTCTGGAGAATCCTATGGACTGAGGAGCCTGGGCGACAGTCCATAGGGTCGCAAAGACAACTGGTGTCTGACTGCCATTATAAACTGCCATTATATAGTGGAATTAAGAGAATGAAAGATATAATAATATTAATATAGGAATATAACCCCAAATATAGTTCCTTAAGATATTTGTCAAAGCCTGACACTTTGAAAATAAAGTTTCTATTATTTGTTATTTTGAAAGCTTATCTCAAGATTATGTTTTCTGTAGCTTCTGAGGCATGAAGAACCACCTAACTCCAAATTTTTCAATTGAAAAATTGATTTATGATTTTGTGACATTGTTATTTAGAGGATTTTCAAAATTAGATAGTTCCAAAGTTGTCTGAACACAGAATTTTTTTCTTTCGTATTTTCTTGGTTTCTTGTTGTTTATTTATTTATTTATTTATTTATTTATTTATTTTGGTTAAATCAGACTATGTTCCTTAGGGTCTAATTTTATAAAGATGATGTGTTTATCTCTGTAGCAATCTGATGGGCACACAGTACAAAAATTGGATATTTATTTATAGTTTAAAAATCTGTTAATAACTTTATTGAAGTGCAATTAATATTTAAATGTTTACACACATTAAAAGTATAAAACTATAAAAATTTAGATGTGTTTATGCACTTATAAAACTGTTATCATAATCAAAATTGTGAACATACTTTTTATGCCCCAAAGTTTTTTTCCACCCTTGTGTAATCTCTCTATTCTGCCCTTTGGACCCACTCTGTCTCCTCTCTCCTCCAGGCAACCAAACCATGCTTTGGATCACTATAGATTAATATAATGAATTCTTAAAATGAATTCTAAGATATGTATTCTTTTCTTCCACTCAGCATAATTTTGAGGTTCCTCCCTGCTGTTGAATTCACTGATACTTTATTCCTTTTTATAGCTGATTAGTATTCCACTGCATGGATATACCATATGTTCTTAGCATGTTATCTCCTCATGAACATTTGGGTTGTTCCCAGTTTAGTGATATTATAAATAAGACAGCTATAAATATTTGCCTATGTTTCTTGATTTGGATATAAGCTCTCATTTTTATTACATAAATATCTAGGGATGAAATTACTGGGCCATAGGTTCATGCTGTTTACCTTTTTGGGTGCATGCATCTCAGTTGCTCAACTGTGTCCAATTCTTTGTGACCCCATGGATTGTAGCCACTAGCTCCTCTGTCCATGGGATTCTCCAGGAAAGAGTACTAGAGTAGGTTGCTATGTCTTCCTTCAAGGGATCTTACCAACCCAGGGATCAAATCCACATTGCCTGCATTAGGAGGTGGCTCCTTTACTACTGAGCCACCAGGAAGCCCATGTTTGCCTTTAAACTATGAAGCTAACTGTCTAAGTGATTTTACCATATTGCATTCCCACAGGCAATTTAGAGAGATCAAATTGTACCATATCCTTATCAACACTTGGAATGGTCAACGTTTTTATTTTAGCCATTCTAAGTACTATGTTTCATCACACTATGGTTCTCATTTGCATTTCTCTAATGACTTATCATGTTTTGCATTTTTTTAATGTCATCATTTGGAGGACTTCCCTGGTGGCTCAGACGGTAAAGCGTCTGTCTACGATGCGGGAGACCCAGGTTCGATCCCCGGATTGGGAAGATCCCTTGGAGAAGGAAATGGCAATCCACTCCAGTACTATTGCCTGGAAAATCTCATGGACAAGAGGAGCCTGGTAGGTTACAGTCCATGGGGTCGCAAAGAGTCAGACACGACTGAGTGACTTCACGACTTCACGAATGTCATCATTTGGAAAAAGAATATTACCTTTGCTAAATTGTCTTCTGAACTTCAGCTCATTTTTATTAGGTTGTTTTCTTTCTTAATGTTGAATTTTAAAAGTATCTTCATGTATTATTTATATAAATACTTTATCAGATTTGCAAGTATTTTCACCCTGCTCTCTTAGCTTTGTCTTTCTTAATTTTGATAACATCAAATTACTGGATTTTTTACTTATGGAATTTGCCTTTGATATATCTAAGAATGTTTTACATTGCCAAGGTCAAAAAAAATGTTTTTCTAAGTATTACTTAGAAGTTTTATAGTTTTGTGAAACACTTTTAAGTTTAAAGTCCATTTTGAATTAATTCTTGTATATGGAACAGGCATGGGTATACATTCATTTTGTGCACATAAATATCCAATTGTTCAAGCAAAACTAGTTCTAAAGATTTACAGATTCTCCACTGCATTGCCTTTAATCTTTGCTGAAAGTCAACTGAATATATGCAAGTGGGGCTTGATCTATACTCTCCAGTCTGTTTCATTGATCCTTGATACAAATATCATGCAGGCGTGATCATTGAAGCTTTACAAAGCAGTCTTAACATTCAGGTGACGTGTCTTTCAAGTTTGTTCTTCTTTCTCCAAAGTTGCTATTATTATTCTAGGTCCTTTGCATTTATATATCAATTTTAGAATCATCTTGTCAATATCTAATAACAAAAAACCTACTGAGATTTTGATAGGAATCACATGTAATTTATAGATAAGTTTAGGGAGAGTTGTCATTGTAGCTGAGACTTGTAAGCCCTAAACGAAGTATAACTCTCCACATATTCAGATCTTCTTTAATGCCTTTCAGCAGTGATTTGAGTGTTCACGTCTTGCATTTCTTTAATTGTATTTTCCCTAATATCCCAAACTTTTGAGAGTATTGTATTTTAATTTCTTTATTTTATTGTTTGTGTATATAGTTGATATTTCTATTATGAACAGGCACCATATAAAAATTTGGGCCTAACTTATTTGTGTTATTTTTTTAACTTTTTTTTAGAGGCAAGAGCTTTTTCTACTTAGACAATGGTCCAAACGCTAGATGTCTTTGCTTCTCTGGACTCTGGTCTCCACTTCCTCAACTCAGAAAGTTCACCAGTCTATGCCTTTCTGTTCCTTCCCTGTGTTGTTCCTGGAACATTTCTCCACTGAGTAACCTGGAATGGCAGAAAATTCCTTTGTCTGTTTCACATATCTCAGAAGCACTGCTCGCTCTGCACAATATCCAAAGTCATCTTGAGAACTATTTCATATATTTTGTCAAATTTCTTGGTAGTCTGAGGAGGGAAGATAAATCCATTCCCTGTTTTTCCAATATGGCCAGAAGCAGAGGTATATAATGTCTCAATCTATATGAATATCCACCTTTTGTCTTTGTGTTATTTTTTAATTAAGAGATGATCAAAAAGTCCCTGTTCCAAAGTGTACAATTGAATGACTTTTAGCATATTTACTTAACTGTGCAATAAAGACTAACTAATTCCAGATCATTTTGTCAGTTCAAAACAGGAAACCCTGCAGGAGAGATTGGCATAACATTATAAATCAACTAAACTTAAATTAAAAAAAAAAAAAAAGAAACCCATCCAACCCCTAATCTTTATAGAGTTTTCTATACTGGCATTTCATGTAGATGAAACTGTGTACTATGTAGACATTGCATCTAATTTCTTTCAAAAGGCAGAATATTTTTAAGTTTCCTCAATGCTATAGAATAAATTGGTAACATTTTTATGGCTAAAGGATGTTGTACTATATGGATATACCACAATTTATTTATTCATTAATCAATTGATGAATATTTGAGTGGTTTGCGCTTTTTTGGTTATTACATATAATGTTGCTGTTAGCATTCTTGTACATATTTTCGAATTGACATAAATTTGCAGTTAGTTTGAATATACACTTGGGGCTGTAATCCCTGAAATCATATGTTTAATTTTGTAGGAATTGCCAAACTATTTTCCAAAATGACCTTGTTTCCCTCTGCATTGCAACCTAAAATCTTTCTCAACTCAGTAAGATGGAGCTAAATTTTGAAGTGACCATAGACACAAGTTTCACATGACTGTATACAGATGGCAGTCGACAGTGTGCCTGGAGACAGGAGAGAAAAAGAAGAGAGCAGCACCAAATAAAATTCAGATTTTTGTGAAAAAAGGAAAGTCTTTGCCATCTAAGTGCCATCTTGGCAGATTACACTGCCGTACCTTGGTAGTCGGATGGAAAAAAGCAACATGAGCACTCAATTGGTGAGTTTGGTCTGTAATAATACTCTTCTCTAGAGACAAGCGCATAAAATGTCTTCTTTGTAAAGTACATAAAAGGTTGTCTGGGGTAAAATGATTCAGTTGGGCCTAGAGTTAGGAGAGCAGATTTTAAGTGCCCTCACAGATAAATTGATAAATAAACAGGAACTGCCTGAGGTGATGGGTTTGTTGGTTCACTTTATCATGGTAATGATTCCATATCTATGCATCAAAAGGTCATGTTGTACATTTTAAAAAATCTATGTTATTTGTT
This sequence comes from Bos indicus, assembly GCF_029378745.1. Lineage (NCBI taxonomy): Eukaryota > Metazoa > Chordata > Mammalia > Artiodactyla > Bovidae > Bos > Bos indicus. The sequence continues at coordinate 8,943,896 of NC_091771.1, forward strand.
CATTTGTGGCTGTGTTGGGTCTTAGTTGCAGCGTGGACTCTCTAGTTGCCCCACAGCACGCAGGATCTCAGTGCTCCCACCAGGGATTGACCCTGCATCCTCTGCATGGCAAAGCAGACTCTCAGCCACTGGCTCACCAAAGAAGGCCCTCTTCATCTTAAGTGATTGGTTATTCCTCAACTATGATGTGGTTACATCCCAATAAACCCACCACAAATTGAAAATATCATACATAGAAAATGCATTTAATATACCTAAACTACCAAACATCATAACTTAGCCTAGTTGAGTTTAAGCATGCTCAGAACACTTACACTGGCCTACAGTTGGGGAAAAAAAAATCATCTAACACCACCTTATTTTTAATAAAGTGTTGAAAATCTTATGTAACTTATTGAATTCTGTACTGGAAGTGAAAATAGGATGGTTGTACAGATACAGAATGCTTGTAAGTGTAATGGTTTTTCACCCTTGAGGTTTCCTGGTGGATTGGGAGCAGCGGCTGTTGCCACTGCTCAGCTCCAGGAAAGAGCCTCCTTTCTACTGCCCTTTGTTAGTCTTGGGATATGCAAAATCTGAATTACACTTTGTACTGAATGCATATTTTTCGCACCATTGTAAATTTGAAAAAAATATGAGTGGAACCATTCTAAGTCAGGAACTGTCTGTATACAACTTTTATTTGTCAATCATACCTCAATAAAACTGGGACAGAAAGAGAGATAGGCCTAGAACTTCTTGATGCAAGAAATCAAATTCACTTTAAAAAATGCCTAGGTTAAGCTTCTGATCAAATTGCCAACATCCATTGGATCATGGAAAAAGCAAGAGAGTTCCAGAAAAACATCTATTTCTGCTTTATTGACTGTTCCAAAGCCTTTGACTGTGTGGATCACAATAAACTGGAAAATTCTGAAAGAGATGAGAATACCAGACCACCTGACTTGCCTCTTGAGAAATCTGCATGCAGGTCAGGGGCAACAGTTAGAACTCGACATGGAGCAACAGACTGGTTCCAAATAGGAAAAGGAGTACGTCAAGGCTGTATATTGTCACCCTGTTTATTTAACTTATATGCAGAGTACATCATGAGAAACGCTGGACTGAAAGAAACACAAGCTGGAATCAAGATTGCCGGGAGAAATATCGATAACCTCAGATATGCAGATGACACCACCCTTATGGCAGAAAGCGAAGAGGAACTCAAAAGCCTCTTGATGAAAGTGAAAGTGGAGAGTGAAAAAGTTGGCTTAAAGCTCAACATTCAGAAAACGAAGATCATGACATCTGGTCCCATCACTTCATGGGAAATAGATGGGGAAACAGTGGAAACAGTGTCAGACTTTATTTTTGGGGCTCCAAAATCACTGCAGATGGTGACTGAAGCCATGAAATTAAAAGACGCTTACCCCTTGGAAGGAAAGTTATGTCCAACCTAGATAGCATATTCAAAAGCAGAGACATTACTTTGCCAACAAAGGTCCATCTAGTCAAGGCTATGGTTTTTCCAGTGGTCGTGTATGGATGTGAGAGTTGGACTGTGAAGAAAGCTGAGCACCAAAGAATCGATGTTTTTGAACTGTGGTGTTGGAGAAGACTCTTGAGAGTCCCTTGGACTGCAAGGAGATCCAACCAGTCCATTCTGAAGGAGATCAGCCCTGGGTGTTCTTTAGAGGGAATGATGCTAAAGCTGAAACTCCAGGACATTGGCCACCTCATGCAAAGAGTTGACTCATTGGAAAAGACTCTGATGCTGGGAAGGATTGGGGGCAAGAGGAGAAGGGGACGACAGAGGATGAGATGGCCGGATTGCATCACTGACTTGATGGACATGAGTCTGAGTGAACTCCGGGAGTTGGTGATGGACAGGGAGGCCTGGCGTGCTGCAATTCATGGGGTCACAAAGAGTCGGACACAACTGAGAGACTGAACTGAACTAAGCTTCTGAAGGGCTTCCCTGTTGGTTCAGACAGTAAAAAATCCACCTGGAATGCGGGAGACCTGGGTTCAATCCCTGGATTGGGAAGATCCCTTGAAGGAATGCTTAACAACCCACTCTAGTATTCTTGCCTGGAGAATCCCCATGGACAGAGGAGCCTGGTAGGCTAGACTCCATGAGGTCGCAAAGCGTCAGACATGACTGCCACTAAGCACAAGCTTTTGAAATAGAAAAGAAATATCATTGGCCCCATTGTGTTTTTAAAAGTTGATTATGCTATCGTTGAAAAAGAATCATGCACCATTGATATACACAATAAAATTATTTCGAGTTGAAAAATACTAAAGTGTGGTGGTGAAACATATAATTTTCCTAAAATGTTTATCCATAATGCTATATATTGATCAGTCTAGGTTTGTGAGCTTCATATGGGAACTAATCTAATTGCAAACCATGGGTTCACTTTTCATTATATTTCAATTAAATGTTTGGAAGAACATATATAAATGTTTGCAGAATATTAAATTATTGGAAATGTTCAGAAGGAAAATATCTGTCCTTGAAGAGGGAAAGGCATTAATGTTATACAGTTGAAATAAAATGTGCAAAATCAGTGAATTAAGGTAATCCTGGAGAAGACCTCTGATTTGAAAAGAAATAGAAAAGGATGAAAAAAATTACACAATTAAAAAGAATGAGCTAATCCAAGAACTTAGTTAGTTTATTAAAGCAAAATTAAGATTTCAGTAAAGGCTAAAAATGCTTGTCTATTCCCTAGGACATCAATAATGTCTCTGTTTATGATAATGGCTTATAATGGAAAAAAAACTTATGTGCAATAGAAAAATACATTCCAAGGGCACTTATTTGGCTTGAATAGTCTCATATTCAGAGACATTTTAGAAAGAAAACTGGGAGGAATTTGTACCATAAAAACAAAACAAAATGTCTTAAGGAAAATACATTGAATTCTTATATAAAAGAGTTTAACATCATCAATACACTAAAATAAACTGGAGATATGTCATATAGCCATCAGAATCTACTATGTATAAATTATTTTATTGTGTGTCCACATTATAACCACTTGTTTGTATTTCATTATCTCCATTTCGATTTGAAAAAGATAGAAACTTATGTCAATAACATACAGTATTGTCATTGAAAATCTTCTCCAAATCCTACTATTATGGCATGAATTCCTTGAGCGTAGATATCAATTTTATACAATTGCTTATGATATGCATAACATTACATGAGGCAACATAGTGAAACTATTATTTTGTACATAGGAGGTATAAAATAATTTCTGAAGGATAAAAAAACAGATGAAATTTCAGAATATTTAAATTTTACATGCATAACATTGAATTTCACGGTAAGTCAAAAAACATTAAAATACATATTATTGCATTTTATAATCAGAAAAATTATTTAAGATAATGCAGTATATCTTGAATCAGAAATATATGTTTTTCCAAGTTACAAGGCCAAATTAAGCATAGAGATTGTTAATGTCATACTCATACCAGTTTAAAAATCAGGTTTCTTATTCACTGAATGAATAAAAAGACAATTGACAGATGGGGGCAAGAAACGATTGACATTCTTCACACAGCGTCTAGATGGGCAGAGAAACGATGACACTCCTGGACAGGTGATAACATCAAAAGTGATGTATCAGGCGTGTTAAAACAAATGAGATATGAATATGCAATTCAATTTTCTTCTAAATACAGGCAATACAATAGTTCAATACATTCCATTGCTTCTATAATTCATTCATTGTTCATTTTCCATCTTTTCTTTCTTTTTCATTTTTAGTATCACTGCTTTGTGCCCTTTATATTAAATCCTAACCCTAGCAGTGCCTTAGAGATACCTCATAGACGAATAGAAAATTGCTAACAATGCAAGTCAACTTAAAACGGAACTAACAGAAATAGGCCATGACCACGACAGTCACAGCATATGTTGCCCAGGGCTTTATCTTGCCATCTCAAGAACCTTCTGCTAATAGGAGCAGAGCTGTCAGGGAAGGCTATGGTATCAATCTTCTCATTTTTTCTGTAATGCTATAGTCCCATAACTTCTGCTTTACAAAATGTATTTCAGAGCTGATTCAGCTATGTATATAATATTAGCAGAAGTGAAGGAAGAAGCAGGAAAGAAGTAAAGTTTCAGATGATGGCAGTTTTTTTTTTAATAATAAAATTACTAACTGTGATAAAAATGCAGTCTAAAGACTAGGAGAAAATAGCTCCCGACATCATTATACAGGTTCACTTTGAATAGGGATTCCACATAATTATAGTAGAATATATAACTTCCTTTGAGTATAGCTGATTACAAATACTCATGCTGACAGGAAATATTGCGTTAATCATCCTAATGTCTTTCTCACTCACTGATGGTTGCTCGTTTATCTATCAGGAATAGTCTTTAGATCTGCTAATCACTTTCTTTTCCTTTTTTCATAGAAGTATAATTGACTTACACCTTTGGACCAGATTTGGGTGTGTAACACTGCCCTTGATATTTATGTATCTTACAAAATAACCACTTCAATAAGCCTAGTTACCAGTTATCACCCAAGGCAGAAATATTGAAATATTATTGAATATATTATCTAGGCTGTTCCTGAAACTGCTATGACTTATTTACTTCATAACTGAAATAATCACCCTCACCTAATTCGCCCATCCCCCAGTTCTCCTCTCCTTGACAACCAGTTGCTTGTCGTCTATATCTATAAACTGGCTTCCATTCTGTTAGTTTGTTCATTTATTTTGGTTCATAGATTCCATATATAAATTAAATCATACGGTATTTGTTTTCTCTATGAGAGTATTTTCACTTAGCATAATACTCTCTAGGCTCAGACATGTTTCATGGCTGAATAATAGTCCACTGTGTGTTCTTGTGTGTGTGTGTGTGTTTATATATATATATATATATTTATGTCACATATCCCTGGAGAAGGACATGGCAACCCACTCCGTTATTCTTGCCTGTAGAATTCCATGGACACAGGAGCCTGGGAGGCTACAACTCATGGGATCACAGAGTCAGACATGACTGAGTGACTTTTACTCACTTCACTCACTCATATATATGTGTAGAGGTGTGTGTATATATGTATGTATGCATATATATATATATATATATATATGAATGAATGTGTTAGTCACTCAGTCGTGTCTGACTCTTTGAGACCCCAGGTATCGGGCCCACCAGGCTCCTCTGCCCATGGAATTTCCCGGGCAAGATTATTGGCGTGGGTTGCCATTCTCTTCCTCAGGGGATCTTCCTGACACACAGATGGAAGCTGAGTCTCCAGCACTGCAGGCAGACTCTTTACCATCTGAGCCACTAGGGAAGGCTGTATTTATATACACATATACTGGCTCAGATGGTAAAGCGTCTGCCTACAATGCAGAAGACCTGGGTTTGATCCCTGGGTCGGGAAGATCCCCTGGAGAAGGAAATGGCAAACCACTCTAATACCCTGGTCTGGGAAATCCCATGGACACAAGAGCCTGGTAAGCTACAGTTCATGGGGTCACAAAGAGTCAGACACGACTGAATGACTTCACTTTCTTTCTTTATACACACCACATCTTTGTCCATTCATTTCTTGATGGGCCAGTATCGTGGCTATTGTAAATAATACTGCAATGAACATAGATAGGGGTGTACACATATTTGCCAATGTCTAATTTGTTTTTCTTTGGAAAACCAGTTAGATGTGGAATTGTTGAATCATATGGTTTTTCCAGTAGTCATGTATGGATGTGAGGGTTGAACTATAAAGAAAGCTGAGCAATGAAGAATTGATGCTTTTGAACTGTGGTGTTGGAGAAGACTCTTGAGAGTCCCTTGGACTGCAAGGAGATCCAACCAGTCCATCCTAAAGGAAATCAGTCCTGAATGTTCATTGGGAGGACTGATGTTGAAGCTGAAACTCCAGTACTTTGGCCACCTGATGGGAAGAGCTGACTCATTAGAAAAGACCCTGATGCTGGGAAAGGTTGAGGGCAGGAGAAGGGGACGACAGAGGATGAGATGGTTGGATGGCATCACGGACTCAATGGACGTGAGTTTGAGTAAACTCTGGGAGCTGGCAATGGACAGGGAGGCCTGGAGTGCTGCAGTCCATGGGGTCACAAAGAGTCAGACACGACTGAATGACTGAACTGAACTGAACTGAATTGATAGTTGTTCTGTTTTTACATTTTTGAGGAACCTCCATACTATTTTCCATTGTGGCTGCCCCAGTTTACATGCTCTCCAACTATGCACAAGTGTCTCCTTTTCTCCACATCCTTCCCAACACTTACTTATTGTCTTTGTGATAATACTCTTTCCAACAAATGTTAAATGATTTCTCATTACGGTTTTGATGCATTTCCCTGAGTGTTGGTGATATTGAGCATTCTTTCTTGTGTCCATTGGCTCTGTGTATGTCTTCTTTGGGAAAAACAACAACAAAAAAAAGGTCTATTCATGTCCTCTGATCATATATTAATTGAGATATTTGATTTTTTGTGTTTTTTTAAATTTGATATTGTGTTCTTTTTATGTTTTGAATGTTGGCACGTTATCAGATATATCTTTTGCAAATATCTTCTTCCATTCAGTGGGCCATCTTTTCCTTTGACAATTTCTTTCATTGTGCATAAACTATTTAGTTTGATGTAGTCCTATTTCTTTTTACAGATGAAGTTTATAGCAATACCTATAAATTAGTGAAATGTGTTAGCAACCCTAGATAAAATGTAAGAATGGAGAAAAGTAATATTTTTATTATTTAACAAATATGTATTGAGTTCATTCTATGTTCTGACACTGTTCTAGGCACTTGGAATACATTAAATAATGTCTGCCCTCAGAGAGATAACATCCAAGTAAGTCACCATTACCACATATCTCCCTTTCCTATAAATTTAGATAATAACTGTTCTTCTGATCACGAAGTACAGGATTTTATGAGCTTTCTAACAACATATCATTTATTTATTAATTTTTAATTTTTTATTGAAGCATAGTTGATTTACAATTTTGTGTTACTTTCAGATGTACATGAAAGAGAATCAGTTATACATATACATGCATCCACTTTGTTTTAAAGAATCTTTTCCTATATAGGTCATTACAGATTATGGACTAGAATTCCCTGTGCTATAAAGTAGGTTCTTATTAGTTATCTGTTTTATATGTAGTGGTGTGTATATGTCAATCCCAATTGCCCAATTTATCCCTCCTCTCCTTCCCCCAGTAACTGTAAGTTTGGTTTTTACATCTGTGACTTTACTGTTTGTAAATAAGTTCATTTGTACTGTTTTTTAGATTCCACATGTAAGTGGCATCAGGTGATATTTGTCTTTGTCTGTTTGACTTCCGTTAGTATGGTAATATTAGTTTTATCCATGTTATGGCAAATGAAATTATCTCATTCTTTTTTTTTAATTGTTTCTTTATTTTTTTCAAATTTTTTAAAATTTATTTTAATTGTAGGCTAATTACTTTACAATATTGTGGTCATTTTTTGCGATACATTGACATGAATCAGCCATGGGTGTACATGTATTCCCCATCCTGAACCCTCCTCCCACCTCCCTCCCCATCCCATCCCTCTGGGTCATCCCAGTGCACCAGCCCTGAGCATCCTGTATCATGCATCGAACCTGGACTGGCAATCTGTTTCACATATGGTAATATACATGTTTCAATGCTATTCTCTCAGATCATCCTACCCTCAACTTCTCCCACAGAGTCCAAAAGACTGTTTTTTACATCTGTGTCTCTTTTGCTGTCTCGCATGTGGGGTTATCATTACCATCTTTCTAAATTTCATACATATGAGTTAGTATACTGTACTGGTGTTTTTCTTTCTGGCTTACTTCACTCTGTATAATAGGCTCCAGTTTCATCCACTTCATTAGAACTGATTCAAATGCATTCTTTTTAATGGCTGAGTAATATTCCATTGTGTATATGTACCACAGCTTTCTTATCCATTCATCTGCTGATGGACATCTAAGTTGCTTGCATGTCCTGACTATTATAAACAGTGCTGCAAAGAACATTGGGGTACATGTGTCTCTTTCAATTCTGGTTTCCTCGATTTCAGAAACCCTGCCCACAGTGTCTGCCTGCAGATCACCTGCTTAGAACTGCAGAGGCCCCGTCTTCCCCCACAGTCTCCTGGTCAAGCAGGGTCACAGCTGCCACGTGCAGCACTGGGGCTGAACCCAGGGTCCTGGGCCTTGGCCCGAACCCAAAGAGCCACGTCTGCTGCCACCAGGTCTGTGACAGTGTATGCACGTCCGCCTCGTGTGAGCACGTGCATGGTGGAAGGTGCCTGGCTGGGGCTGGTCTGGTAACTTGGCCGGGTGCACTGTCCCGTCCTCCCAGAAGGAGGGAGCTCGCTGAAGCCTGTAAATAAAATGTGTTATTTATTGTAAAAAAAAAAATCCACTCTATTTTATGGCCAAGTAAGAGTCCATCATGTATATGTACTACATCTTCTTTATACGCAAAATGTTTTAACCTCTATCTCCTCTTGGTGAACACATGATCAAGCAGATTTTTAAAAAGTATTTTTCTTTTATCCTCATTATAAACACTTTATACGGAAAGCAAAAAATATAGAAAAACTCAAAGAAAATAATTACTCATTCTCTTACCACCTATGTATGAACTTATAAACTGAAATTTTATACATATCAATTATATTTAAGATATTCACAAGAGAAAGCAATATTTTGTTTAAGCTATATCTATTGACTGATAACAAATGAGCAATATAATGGCAACAAGCCAAGCAATGATATTTATTTTTACTAAATACTTTTCATTCTTCTTAATTCCAAGAGTAATTAAAAATCTGAAATTAAAGAATTAGGAAACAAACCTAAGTTCATATTCGTATGTAGTTGTGGATAATTTCTAAGTTGTTTTTAGCTGCTAAAATCAAAGGCAAAATCCAGATTAGGATTTATTTTTCAATATCTACTAGTAGAGGTATTAATATGTTAATTTTGCTTAATTTTAGTTATTTTCAAAAAAATTAATTTAAAGTCTTTCCACTGACTGCTTTCAATGCTTCTTCAACATCAGCCAAATATTTTATTATTTTCTATATTTTCATTGCTTAACTCATTACTTAAAATATGTTATTGGTAGTGGTTGATTTATTTTCATCATATATCATAGTCCTGCAAGGTTCTCTTTTGTTATTTCTGGTTATTGTTTTCATATTCAGTCTCAGGCTTTCTACTTTCCAAGAAAATATTCACTTATTTTACTCTCAATTTCAAATCAAATGAAAAATATAAAAAGAAAATTTTGTAATAAAGCACAATTTTAACTCTTTTCTGAGAGTTAATACTCTGACAATGTATTCTCAGGAAAGTTAAGCTTTACTCTAAATAAACACAAAAGTCTATTCAGGTCCAGCATATGCATATACAGAATTTGTGATAAGTCCTTCCAGTCATGTCAGACGCTTTGCGACCCCATGGACTATGGACCAGCAAGCTCCTCTGCCCATGGGGTTTCCAGGCAAGAATACCAGAGCAGGTATTCTTGCCTGGAGGAGGGAGCATGCCCTCCTCCAGGGGACCTTCCTCACCCAGGGATGGATGCCCCTCTGCTCATGTCTCCTGCATTGTCAGGTGGGTCTGACACCGCTGGTGCCACCTGGGAAGCCCACATGTATTATCAGGAAATGTAAGAATATTTGTCAAAATGTATTTTCCTGCTTGAGTTTCATTGCCTCTGCTTTCAGCTACAGTTTATCATTACTTATTCTTGTTTTAGGCCCACTTAAAATATATTTTGACTATCAGTAAAACTTTTTGGTTTGCAGAGTCTGCTTTCTTAATGTGGATAATAACCCAAAAGGATGATACTCTCAGCTTTGAGGCATGCAAGGCATAGTGCTACATGAGCTTAACAATTTGGGGACAAATATTTGTGAGATATAATGCAGTAATATATAATTGTGAATTGATACTACAATGCAGAATATTTTACGTAATTAGCATACCTTAGAACCTGAGCAAAGGGATCATGTGACAGATGATTTTCTATAGTGCTAGAAGGGAGAAATCGGTTAGAGGACAGTATAATTCCCTGAAAATCTAAGTTGAAATATTAAGAAACCTGAATATGGAAGCCATGGCATGGGAAGTGGTAGAATATGAAGACAAGCTTTATGTACTTAAAGATTTAATCTGGGTCAAGTTTAATTTATGTGATCTGGCAGGAATTGAAAGTGTCTTTTTAGCCGATCGTATTATTAAACATAATTGCCAAAATTTCTGATTAGAGAAAAATGGAAAGGGGCAAACATGTCTAGAGGATTTTTTTTTTTTTTGAAAAACCACCTCCATGTCTCCTCTTAATAATTTTAAACAATCACCACCACAAAAATGCAGAGACTCCATTTATCTGTACTTTGGTGACTTTTAATTAATATTTCTCTCTAGGCAAATCATTTTTATCCTTCTTAGCAACAAACAGAGGACATCTGCTTGACTTTAGTAGGTAGTCTTGAAATATATTAATTTACTCTTTACTCTAATTAGCATAAAAAGATATCCTGACAATATCTTCACTCCTACAAGTACCTTTCCTATATTCTCACCTAGTAAACCTCATCCCATAGGTATTAAAACTATTTATTGAAATAATGGCTGAATCAAAAGATTAATAGAATGTGTTAGATGTGGTACAAAAGCATAAGCTTATGTGATTTCTTTTCAAAAAAAGTAATGATAGACATTAAAGAAGTTGAGATCTATTTACTTGACCCAGAAATTGCATTACTGGATATTTGTTTTATGTAGATCCTGTGCACGTGGGCAGAGACAAACGTAGTCAGATGCACCATAGGATTTCTTGTAATAACAAAAGACTAAACACATTGTAAATGTCCTTCAAAAGAGACAATTACAAGCATATCCAGCTAGGACATGGAAGCCACCTAGATGTCCGTCGGCAGACGAGTGGTTACAAAGCTGTAGTACATATACACAGTGGAGTATTACTCAGATATTAAAAAGAATGCATTTTAATCAGTTATAATGAGGTGGATAAAATTAGAGCCTATTATACAGAGTGAATTAGGTCAGAAAGAAAAACACCAGTACAGTATATTAACGCATATATATATAGAATTTAGAAAGATGGTGACGATGACACTATATGCGAGACAGCAAGAGACACAGATGTAAAGAACAGACTTTTGGACTCTGTGGGAGAAGGCGAGGGTGGGATGATCTGAGAGAATAGAATTGAAACATGTATATTATCATATATGAAACAGATCGCCAGTCCAGGTTCGATGCATGAGACAGGATGCTCAGGGGTGGTGCACTGGTCTGACCCAGAGGGATGGGATGGGGAGGGAGGTGGGAAGGGCATTCAGGATGGGGAACACGTGTACACCTGTTGAGGATTCACGTCAATCTATGGCAAAACCACCACAATATTGTAAACTAATTAGCCTCCAATTAAAAAAAAATAAATTCAAAAAAAATGAAAACCATGCAGCCATTTGAAACAAGTATGTTTATGTTATAATGTGTGTAATTGTGTGTAAACACATACACATATATATGTAATTATATATCATATTTATTTATGTGTATATAGCATGTCTATATCATACATATATATTTCTCATGTATGTGATAATATATATACAACACACACAAATATAAAAAGATCTACATTGGGGTACACGTGTCTCTTTCAATTCTGATTTCCTCAGTGTGTATGCCCAGCAGTGGGATTGCTGGATCATAAGGCAGTTCTATCTCCAGACGACCCAGAGGGATGGTATGGGGAGGGAGGAGGGAGGAGGGTTCAGGATGGGGAACACATGTATACCTGTGGCAGATTCATTTTGATATATGGCAAAACCAATACAAAATTGTAAAGTTAAATAAAATAAAATTTAAAAAAAAAGATCTACAAGATGTAAATTTTAAAATGGAACATAAAGATCAGCAGTACTTACTAACCATAAGTGTCAATCCTAGAAACCATTCACATTTCTATCAACCAAAAAGTGAATAAAGAAACTGTATTCTATTTATATAATAAAACACCATACATCAAAGAAAATTAATAAGCTGTATCTACATACAATATACTTGAATCTGAAATGCATACTATTAGACTAAAAGACCAAAGAATACCTTTAATAAAATTGAAAAAGAGGCAAAACTAAGCTATAGTTTTTAGTTATCATATAATGATGGCTCAGTCAGTAAAGAATCCACCTGCAATGCAGGAGACCAGGGTTCTTTCCCTGAGTTGGGAAGATCCTCTTGAGAAGGAATGACAACCCACTCCAATATTCTTGCCTGGAGAATCCCACGGACATTGGAACCTGGTGGGCTGCAGGCCATGGGGATGTAAGAGCTGGACATGACTGAGTGACTAAACCACCACCACCATCATTTTTGATGATAAAAGAGAAACAAAAGAAGTAAGTATCAATATTTAGCTTTGTTTTACCACTAGAGAGAGAAGAATTGCCATTTATTTTCAAGAACTCTGTGTGTGTGTTTGTGTGTGTGAATATTGGGGATACTATATTTATTGAATTTGGGGGTGACTACATTGTAGCTCAAGTTGCAATAATTCATTACATCTAAATTAATGTTTTATACATATTTTGTTTATGGTATATTTAACGAATAAGAATATTCATATGAAACATAAGATGCCAATCAATATGTACATTATGTTCATATTTGTGGTAAGAGGAGAGGAGAATATGTTATATCAACAAATCTGTATGCATGCATGTATATATATGTGTGTATATATATATATATGTATGTATAATTTTCTGAAGAACAACCAAAAAGTTGAAAAAGTAATTGCATTGGAGAAAAGACATAGTAAAGCAAAAATCATGTCCATAATGTCATCAGGTAAAATACTAGCTTGGTGAGTTTATCTTTTTCCTTGAAGAATTGCTTTTTAGTTGTTTGACAGAAGGGCTAAGCTTTTGAAAATATGTTTTTCTTCTTTTGTTTAATCAGCAAGATGTCAGGTATGCCTTGCTTTTCTCAACTGTTTAAATTTCAACAGTTTTAACTGGTGCAAAAATGCTTGAAGTCTAGTCTAAAGAAATTTTCAATTAGTGCCTTTGTAATATAGTATGTTATTAGTCAAGTTCCAGTACATAAGCTTTTGTAATGCGTTGCCTTACTGAAAATATCAAATTGATCTAAAAGCACAGAACAATGAGTTAATCAAGTGAATTGAATTTATTCATGTCTAACAGTACTCAGTTACATTTCTTATATTTATTAGGGGGACATAATATTAGAACAAATAGCAAAAAAAATTAAAAATATAATGCTGTTATTCTAATAAATATATACAGTTATTTGTAACCTAGACATTTTTTTTTGCAGCTACAGATATATTTGTAAATACAATGACAGTCTTATAAATATACTCTGCTGTCAGTAGAGAGAAGAATCCACCTTCTCTCTTACCTGGCTGTAACTTATACATTGCTTCAGGTAGAAGGTGAGAGGTGATCCACCTGAATCTTCATCCTTGCTTTCAGAATTCAGTGAAATCTGAAGATGTCTTCTGAAATCCAAAGCCTGGTTAAACTTGTTTTATGAGAGCGACACACACTAAGTAATGCTGAATGAGTTTCTCCTTGTGGTCATGAACTTTTGCAGAAATACTCTGTTACATTTATATCTTTTGAAAATATTGTGCCCCAAAGAGGTGCCAGTGAAGATTGAAAGTAAGCCTGTGTTTATTAAGGTGATGCTTCAGCATTAGAGTATATGGTAAGAATTTGAAAACTTTTTTTAGCTTTATCTATATAGCTATATCTTCTTGAAGAACGCAATGTATTAAAGAGTCAATATTCCGCAACGATTCCACAAAAAAAAAAAGTGCAATAGCAAAGATGAATATAGGGATATTTAACTTTGAAAAGATGAGGACTATTCTACTGCCTCCAGTCTCACAAAAATATTTTAATTTGCAAGATCGGCTGGAAATTAGAGTGCCTTCATGGTCCACATTGCTGATTAACATTCAATAAGCAGTTGAGATAAAGGAAACAAGAAGAGGGAATAAAATATGGCTTAGAAGCAAGATTAAAATTGCAGTAGTGGTTCACTTATTTTCATAGTTAAATGTTTTTTATAAAGCCCTAGTAGAATAACCAATGATTGCTCCTTTGAAATCTGACTCTTTCTGTTTCCTGGTCATTTGATTCTCTACTCCACAGGAATGGAGCCTGGGAGCAGAAAAATGACAACGGAGTGTGTGCCTCTGTCTTTCTCCTTTTTTGTTGTTGCTTTCTGTGTTTGTGTGTGTGTGTGTGTGTGTGCGCGTGTGTGTGTGTGCGCGCGCGTGCGCTTTCTGTTTTAATTCTTTATTCTGAAAAAAGAAGAGATAAGATGCCCATTTTGTTTAATACTCTTTTAGAATTTGTAGATGCAGATTATGAAATTAGGAAAACTCATGTAGACATATAAAAGGGACCTTTTTGCACTTTGTGTACTTGGATACTGTTTTAAATTTTTTATTGACTCATTTTCTATAAATTTAAGATGATCATACTTACAAGTTTATTTTTTAAATTAAAACAGACAATTTATGTGCTACAGCACATATTCTGTGCTGGTTTTTAAACATTGATCTAAAAGCAAAACACTTGTGAAAAAAGTTTTATAGTAATTATTGTCAAGTATTAAGATCCATTTTTCAGTAGAGGTTAGCAAAAGAACAAAATACACATTTCTTCTCACCTTAAAACAATCAACATATTTCCCATTCAATAGACACAAAATTTTCACATATAATTGAATTTTAGAAATTTTTGAATGAGTTTTTCAGTTCTAAAATTTGAAGATTATATAAAATTTCTAGATTATTTTTTGAGGGGTGAGGAGAATTTAGAGTTTTACAAAATTGACTCATCTCATCCATATACCCGTATATTAGTAATTCCCCATATATTTAGATTTCCTTTATGCACATCAAAAATATATATTTTATTTGTAAGAATGCTACATATTTCTTATTTAGTTTGTACTTGGTACTTATAGGTAAGTTGTTTTGTGCATATCAATATACTTATATTTAAAATGTGTACAAAGAGACAGACATATGTACCCCAATATTCATCACAGCACTGTTTATAAATAGCCAGGACATGGAAGCAACCTAGATGCCCATCAGCAGACGAATGGATAAGAAAGCTGTGGTACATATACACAATGGAATATTACTCAGCCATTAAAAAGAATACATTTGAATCAGTTCTAATGAGGTGGATGAAACTGGAGCCTATTATACAGAGTGAAGTAGCCAGAAAGAAAAACACCAATACAGTATACTAATGCATACATATGGCATTTAGAAAGATGGTAACGATAACCCTGTATGCGAGACAGCAAAAGAGACACAGATATATAGAACAGTCTTTTGGACTCTGTGGGAGAGGGTGAGGGTGGGGTGATTTGGGAGAATGGCATTGAAACATGTATGTTATCATATGTGAAACGAGTCCCCAGTCCAGGTTCGATGCATGATACAGGGTGCTCGGGGCTAGTGCACCAGGATGACCCAGAGGGACGGTATGGGGAGAGAGGTGGGAGGAGGGTTCAGGATGGGGAACATGTGTACACCCATGGTAGATTCATGTCAATGTATGGCAAAACCACTACAATATTGTAAAGTAATTAGCCTCTAATTAAAATAAATTAATTAAAAATAGAATAAAATGATTCAACCGAAAAAAATAAATAAAAAATAAAATGTGTACAAAACCAAGCAATAAAATTTGTAACATGAATAGCATATAATCAATGGCATTAGTTCCAAGAATATACAAAGCATATTTTACCCATATCTATTATGTTTCAACTTGTATACAGAAAATATACTCATATTCTTTACTTAAAAGCTAAGAATAATAAAATAATAAAAATTGGTATCAGACAGATCCAGCTAGGCCAGATGGACAGCTTGAAGTGGTTGAGAACAAGCCACACCAAATTTCGCCATGTTGCCATGAAGATAATTTAGAGCTAAAGGCAACTGAGACCCTGTGGCCTCAAGAGAGAGTTCTGTTCCTCTCTTAAATACATAGAATTGAAATGGGGAGAATTTCCAGAATAAGAAGTGTTACCACAGACAATTTTCACTTGAGTGAACCATCTGGAAGCAGGGCAAATAACTAATCACCAAAAATCTGCTCTTTATTATGGTCCTGTGAATTACCCTCCAGTCCTTGGAAGCCCCAGGCCCCTGACACATTCCTTAGCTCAGAATGGCATGCATTCCTCATTTTTTCCTTTCTTTCTCTGAACTCTCAGGTGTGTGGTGTTCCCAAAAGTAAAAAATTAAGTGTGACTGTTTTCTTTCTCTTTTTTTTTTTTTTCTGCTAGTCTGTCTCATGTCTATTTGATTAGTAGATAGCTGGAAAAACCTTTTAAAAGTAAAGGAAAATTCTTTCTTCTCAACAATTGTATGACAGATTTAACTCTAACTATAATGAGAAGTTATGAACAATTTTAAACAAAGAAAACAATCTGATTGACATTTTAAGATATTTTAAGAACTTTGGAGTTCTTTGTTTTGTGTTTGTTTCTTGAGAATATTTTAGAATGTGTAGTGTAGAAATTGAAGACTACTTAGGAGACAAGTTATTGCCCTCATGCAGGAGAAAGATGATGGTACTTTGATAGTAATGGACTTTAGAGGCGACAAGGGGAAAAAAAAATGACAAGCCTAGGTAAATGACAAATGATACCTGGGTTTTTTGTCTTGAGCTACTGAATAGATGCCTTTGACACATTAAAATGGAAAATCTGGGCTTCCCCAGTGGATCAGTGGTAAAGAATCCATCTGCCAATGCAAGAAGCAGTTAGGTTTCTATCCCTAATCCAGGAAGGTCCCATATGCCACAAAGCAGCTAAGCCTGTGCCCCACAGCTGTTGAGCCCAACAGCCTGGGAGCCATAACTACTGAGCCCACATGCCAGAATTACTGAAGCCGGTGTGCCCGAGAACCCATGCTCTGCAACAAGAGAAGCCACTGCAATGAGAAGTCCATGAACTGCAACTGGAAAGAAGTTTCTGTTCTCTGGAACTAGAGAAAAGTCCACATGGCAATGAAGATCCAGCACAAACAAAAATACATAAATAAAATTAAGTTTAAAAATGGAAAATCTTGCAAGGAGAGCATGTGGGATACACTGCATTAGATGAAAGCTATTGTAACAGAAATAACAAACCTGACTCCATACTGAAAGTATTCCTTTAGCTATAAAGGCTTGTGCTCTGTTGCCTGAATTTAGTCATGCTGGCTCTTCACCTTTGTCTAGTCAACATGTTGAAGAATGTTGCCTGTAGACTGAAATATACATAATAGCCCTTTCTCAAGCTTCTGCCTCCCAGGCTTAACCTTCAAAGCTGTAACACTTTTCATTCATATAGAGATAAATAGTTGCAGGAGAGAAAATAACATTTGTCTTGCTAAGGTTTACAGAAACATTCTGACCAGACTTACCTGGACAGCTAAAAGAGAAAAAGATTACACATCTCATGTAGAGTCTGACCAGCGCCAAGAAGTGTGCAACAATGAGCCAGAACCTTCCACTAGTAGTTTAAAAGAAGTCTGCATTCTAACTTCTGTAATATGGTTCTTTAGTAGATTAGTCCACCATCTTCTCCATCTGATGGCTTTTCAAATTAAGCTATTTTTCTTTGCCCCAACACCTCTTTTGATTTTGTTATGTGATGAGAATAAAATTATTATTTCCTACAGTAGTCTATTTCATCAGTAATTGTATAATTGAAACAGTATCAATATTTGCTGTTTATAAAAATATATTTTATCTTAGTACCAAGAAATGTAGAAATTCTTATTAAAAGGATGACAGCATGATTAGATATTATATACACTTGTTTGTCACAGATACTAAGAAATAAACTAAATTAAAACATTATATATATAATGAACAAGAGGTGTGCTATTTATTCATCTTGCCTCCCATTATAGATTTGAAATCTTTTGTAAAGATTAATACTTAGCCTAACACTGTTCTGTAGATCCTCCAATACCTGACAAAGTAGACTTAATGTGCATTTGATAATTGTATAGAGGACAAGGAGCCTGATGGGTTGCAGTCTATGGGGTTGCAAAGAGTTGGACGTGACTTAGTGACTAAACAACAAAAAATAAACGACTGCATATGATATGTGCTTTGTACATGTGTATATTGTACATGAGTGATAGTGTAAAAACAAATAACTCCAAGGAAGTAATAAAGTGTATTTGAAATGGCATCACTAATTAGCAAGTTACTATATTTATCTTCAGAAACTATTAAAAGATTCCTACACCTGTACTCTACCCAGATCAACATTCAAAACTCAAAATATTTATTTTAATTTGTACTCATCTGAATGCAGAGTTACACAGAATACCAAGGAGAGACAGATAACTTTCCTATGTGAACAGTGCAAGGAAATATAAGGGAAATAAAAGATTAAGAAAGACTAGAGATCTCTTCAAGAAAATTAGAGATACTAAAGGAACATTTCATGCAAAGATGGGTGCAATAAAGGACAAAAACTGTATGGATCTAATAGAAGCAGAAGGTATTAAGAAGAGGTGACAGACTACACAGAAGAAGTATTAAAACAAAACCTCTTAATGACCAGGATAACCACGATGGTGTGATATCTCACCTAGAGCCAGACATCCTGGAGTGTAAAGTCAAATGGGCCTTAGGAAGCATCACTACAAACAAAGCTAGTAGAGGTGATGAACTCCAGTTTAGCTATTTCAAATCTTAAAAGAAGATGTTGTTAAAGTGCTGCACTCAATATGCCAGCAAATTTGGAAAACTCAATAGTGGCTACAGGACTGTAAAAGGTCAGTTTTCATTCCATTCCCAAAGAAAGGCAATGCCAAAGAATGCTCAAACTACCACACAATTGCACTCATTTCACATACTTCCAGATGTACAAGCTAGATTTAGAAAAGGCGAAGGAATCAGGGATCAAATTGCCAACATCTGTTGGATCAGAGAAAAAGTAAGAGAATTCCAGAAAAAACATCTATTTCTGCTTCATTGACTACACTAAAGCCCTTTACTTTGTATATCACAACAAATTGTGCAAAATCTTAAAAAGATGGGAATAGCAGACCATCTTACCTGGCTCCTGAGAAACCTGTATGCAGGTCAAGAAGCAACAGTTAGAACCAGACATGGAACAATGGACTTATTCCATATTTGAAAAGGAGTAGGTCAAGGCTGTATATTGTCACCCTGCTTATTTAACTTCTTTTTTTTAATTTTTTATTATTTATTTATTATTATTATTATTATTTTTTTACTTTACAATATTGTATTGGATTTGCCATACATCAACATGCATCCTCCACGGGTGTACACATATTCCCCATCCTGAACCCCCCTCCTACCTCCCTCCCCACACCATCCATCTGGGTGATCCCAGTGCACCAGCACCAAGTTTCCTGTATCCTGCATCAAACCTGGACTGGCAATTCATTTCTTATATGATATTATACATGTTTTAATGCCATTCTCCCAAATCACCACCTCCCCCGCTCCACAGAGTCCAAAAGACTGTTCTATACATCTGTGTCTCTTTTGCTGTCTCGCATACAAGGTTGCCATTACCATCCTTCTAAATTCCATATATATGCGTTAGTATACTGTATTGATGTTTTTCTTTCTGGCTTACTTCACTCTGTATAATAGGCTCCAGTTTCATCCACCTCATTAGAACTGATTCAAATGTATTCTTTTTAATGGCTGAGTAATACTCCATTGTGTATATGTACCACCGCTTTCTTATCCATTCATCTGCTGAAGGACATCTAGGTTGCTTCCATATCCTGGCTATTATAAACAGTGCTGCGATGAACATTGGGGTACACATGTCTCTTTCAATTCTGGTTTCCTTGGTGTGTATGCCCAGCAGTGGGATTGCTGGGTCGTATGGCAGTTCTATTTCCAGTTTTTTAAGGAATCTCCACACTGTTCTCCATAGTGGCTGTACTAGTTTGCATTCCCATCAACAGTGTAAGGGAGTTCTCTTTTCTCCACATCCTCTCCAGCATTTAGGGCTTGTAGACTTTTGGATCGCAGCCATTCTGACTGGCAGGAAATGGTACATCATTGTGGTTTTGATTTGCATTTCTCTGATAATGAGTGATGTTGAGCATCTTTTCATGTGTTTGTTAGCCATCTGTATGTCTTCTTTGGAGAAATGTCTATTTAGTTCTTTGGCCCATTTTTTGATTGGGTCGTTTATTTTTCTGGAATTGAGCTGCAGGAGTTGCTTGTATATTTTTGAGATTAGTTGTTTGTCAGTTACTTCATTTGCTATTATTTTCTCCAATTCTGAAGACTGTCTTTTCACCTTGCTTATAGTTTCTTTTGTTGTGCAGAAGCTTTTAATTTTAATTATACCCATTTTGTTTATTTTTAATTATATCCCATTTGTTTATTTTGTTTGTTTTTGCTTTTATTTCCAATATTCTGGGAGGTGGGTAATAGAGGATCTTGCTGTGATGTATGTCAGAGAGTGTTTTGCCTATGTTCTCCTCTAAGAGTTTTATAGTTTCTGGTCTTATGTTTAGATCTTTAATCCATTTTGAGTTTGTTTTTGTGTATGGTGTTAGAAAGTGTTCTAGTTTCATTCTTTTACAAGTGGTTGACCAGTTTTCCCAACACCACTTGTTAAAGAGATTGTCTTTTCTCCATTGTATATTCTTGCCTCCTTTGTCAAAGATAAGGTGTCCATAGGTGCGTGGGTTTATCTCTGGGCTTTCTATTTTGTTCCATTGATCTATATTTCTGTCTTTGTGACAATACCATACCGTCTTGATGACTGTGGCTTTGTAGTAGAGCCTGAAGTCAGGCAGGTTGATTCCTCCAGTTCCATTCTTCTTTCTCAAGATTGCTTTGGCTATTCAAGGTTTTTTGTATTTCCATACAAATTGTGAAATTATTTGTTCTAGCTCTGTGAAGAATACCGTTGGTAGCTTGATAGGGATTGCATTCAATCTATAGATTGCTTTGGGTAATATACTCATTTTCACTATATTGATTCTTCTGATCCATGAACGTGGTATATTTCTCCATCTATTAGTGTCCTCTTTGATTTCTTTCACCAGTGTTTTATAGTTTTCTATATATAGGTCTTTAGTTTCTTTAGGTAGATATATTCCTAAGTATTTTATTATTTTCGTTGCAATGGTGAATGGAATTGTTTCCTTAATTTCTCTTTCTATTTTCTCATTATTAGTGTATAGGAATGCAAGGGATTTCTGTGTGTTTATTTTATATCCTGCAACTTTACTATATTCATTGATTAGCTCTAGTAATTTTCTAGTGGAGTCTTTAGGGTTTTCTATGTAGAGGATCATGTCATCTGCAAACAGTGAGAGTTTTACTTCTTCTTTTCCAATTTGGATTCTTTTTTTTTTTTTTTTTTTCTTTTTCTGCTCTGATTGCTGTGGCCAAAACTTCCAAAACTATGCTGAAAAGTAGTGGTGAGAGTGGGCACCCTTGTCTTGTTCCTGACTTTAGGGGAAATGCTTTCAGTTTTTCACCATTGAGGATAATGTTTGCTGTGGGTTTGTCATATATAGCTTTTATTATGTTGAGGTATGTTCCTTCTATTCCTGCTTTCTGGAGAGTTTTTATCATAAATGGATGTTGAATTTTGTCAAAGGCTTTCTCTACATCTATTGAGATAATCGTATGGCTTTTATTTTTCAATTTGTTAATGTGGTGTATTACATTGATTGATTTGGGGATATTGAAGACTCCTTGCATCCCTGGGATAAAGCCCACTTGATCATGGTGTATGATCTTTTTAATGTGTTGTTAGATTCTGATTGCTAGAACTTTATTAAGGATTTTTGCATCTATGTTCATCAGTGATATTGGCCTGTAGTTTTCTTTTTTTGTGGCGTCTTTGTCAGGTTTTGGTATTAGGGTGATGGTGGCCTCATAGAATAAGTTTGGAAGTTTATCTTCCTCTGCAATTTTCTGGAGGAATTTGAGTAGGATAGGTGTCAGCTCTTCTCTAAATTTTTGATAGAATTCAGCTGTGAAGCCGTCTGGACCTGGGCTTTTATTTGCTGGAAGATTTCTGATTATAGTTTTAATTTCCGTGCTTGTGATGGGTATGTTAAGATTTTCTATTTCTTCCTGGTTCAGTTTTGGAAAGTTGTACTTTTCTAAGAATTTGTCCATTTCTTCCACGTTGTCCATTTTATTGGCATATAATTGCTGATAGTAGTCTCTCATGATCCTTTATATTTGTGTGTTGTCTGTTGTGATCTCACCATTTTCATTTCTAATTTTATTGATTTGATATTTCTCCCTTTGTTTTTTGATGAGTCTGGCTAATGATTTGTCAATTTTATTTATCCTTTCAAAGAACCAGCTTTTTGCTTTGTTGATTTTCGCTACGGTCTCCTTTGTTTCTTTTGAATTTATTTCTGCCCTAATTTTTAAGATTTCTTTCCTTCTACTAACCCTGGGGTTCTTCATTTCTTCCTTTTCTAGTTGCTTTAGGTGTAGAGTTAGGTTATTTATTTGACTTTTTTCTTGTTTCTTGAGGTATGCCTGTATTGCTATGAACTTTCCCCTTAGCACTGCTTTTACAGTGTCCCATTGGTTTTGGGTTGTTTTGTTTTCATTTTCGTTCATTTCTATGCATTTTTTAATTTCTTCTGTGATTTCCTGGTTATTCAGCAGCGTGTTGTTCAGCCTCCATATGTTGGAATTTTTAATATTTTTTTTCCTCCTGTAATTGAGATCTAATCTTACTGCATTGTGGTCAGAAAAGATGCTTGGAATGATTTCAATTTTTTTGAATTTACCAAGGCTAGATTTATGGTCCAGGATGTGATCTATTCTGGAGAAGGTTCCATGTGAGCTTGAGAAAAGAGTGAAATTCATTGTTTTGGGGTGAAATGTCCTATAGATATCAATTAAGTCTAACGGGTCTATTGTATCATTTAAAGTTTGTGTTTCTTTGTTAATTTTCAGTTTAGTTGATCTATCCATAGGTGTGAGTGGGGTGTTAAAGTCTCCCATTATTATTGTGTTATTGTTAATTTCCCCTTTCATACTTGTTAGCATTTGTCTTACATATTGTGGTGCTCCTATGTTGGGTACATATATATTTATAATAGTTATATCTTCTTCTTGGATTGATCCTTTGATCATTATGTAGTGTCCTTCTTTGTCTCTTTTTACAGGCTTTGTTTTATTTTTTATTTTTTTTAATTTTATTTTATTTTTAAACTTTACAATATTGTATTAGTTTTGCCAAATCTCGAAACGAATCCACCACAGGTATACCTGTGTTCCCCATCCTGAACCCTCCTCCCTCCTCCCTCCCTATACCCTCCCTCTGGGTCGTCCCGGTGCACCAGCCCCAAGCATCCAGTATCGTGCATTGAACCTGGACTGGCAACTCATTTCATACATGATATTATACATGTTTCAATGCCATTCTCCCAATGTTTTAAAGTCTATTTTATCTGATATGAGTATTGCTACTCCTGCTTTCTTTTGATCTCTATTTTCATGGAATATCTTTTTCCAGCCCTTCACTTTCAGTCTGTATGTGTCCCCTGTTTTGAGGTGGGTGTCTTGTAGACAACATATATAGGGGTCTTGTTTTTGTATCCATTCAGCCAGGCTTTGTCTTTTGGTTGGGGCATTCAACCCATTTATGTCTAAGGTAATTATTGATAGGTATGATCCCATTGTCATTTACTTCATTGTTTTGGGTTCAAGTTTATACACCATTTTTGTGTCTCCTGTCTAGAGAATATCCTTTAGCATTTGTTGGAGAGCTGGTTTGGTGGTGCTGAATTCCATCAGCTTTTGCTTGTCTGTAAAGCTTTTTATTTCTCCTTCATATTTGAATGAGATCCTTGCTGGGTACAGTAATCTGGGCTGTAGGTTATTTTCTTTCATCACTTTAAGTATATCTTGCCATTCCCTCCTGGCCTAAAGAGTTTCTATTGAAAGATCAGCTGTTATACTTATGGGAATCCCCTTGTGTGTTATTTGTTGTTTTTCCCTTGCTGCTTTTAATATTTGTTCTTTGTGTTTGATCTTTGTTAATTTGATTAATATGTGTCTTGGCGTGTTTTGCCTTGGGTTTATCCTGTTTGGGACTCTCTGGGTTTCTTGGACTTGGGTGATTATTTCCTTCCCCATTTTAGGGAAGTTTTCAACTATTATCTCCTCAAGTATTTTCTCATGGTCTTTCTTTTTGTCTTCTTCTTCTGGGACTCCTATGATTCGAATGTTGTGGCGTTTAATATTGTCCTGGAGTTCTCTGAGATTGTCCTCATTTCTTTTAATTCGTTTTTCTTTTTTCCTCTCTGATTCATTTATTTCTACCATTCTATCTTCTAATTCACTAATCCTATCTTCTGCCTCCGTTATTCTACTATTTGTTACCTCCAGAATGTTTTTTATCTCATTTATTGCATTATGCATTATATATTGACTCTTTTTTATTTCTTCTATGTCCTTGTTAAACCTTTCTTGCATTTTCTCAATCCTTGCCTCCAGGCTATTTATCTGTGATTCCATTTTTATTTCAAGATTTTTGATCATATTCACTATCATTATTCAGAATTCTTTATCAGGTAGATTCCCTATCTCTTCCTCTTTGGTTTGGTTTGGTGGGCATTTATCCTGTTCCTTTATCTGCTGGGTATTCCTCTGTCTCTTCATCTTGTTTATATTGCTGAGTTTGGGGTGGGCTTTCTGTATTCTGGCAGTTTGTGGAGTTCTCTTTATTATGAAGTTTCCTCACTGTGGGTGGGTTCTATCAGTGGCTTGTCAAGGTTTCTTGGTTAGGGAAGCTTGTGTCGGTGTTCTGGTGGGTGGAGCTGGATTTCTTCTCTATGGAGTGCAATGAAGTGTCTCTAAACGAGTTATGAGATGTCAATGGATTTGGAGTGACTTTGGGCAGCCTGTATATTGAGGCTCAGGGCTGTGTTCCTGTGTTGCTGGAGAATTTGTTTGGTATGTCTTGCTCTGGCCCTTGGGTGGTGCCTGGTTTCAGTGTAGGTATGGAGGCATTTGATGAGCTCCTATCGCTTAATGTTCCCTGGAGTCAGGTGTTCTATGATGTTCTCAGGATTTTGACTTAAGCCTCCTGCTTCTGGTTTTCAGTCTTATTTTTACAGTAGTATTAAGACTTCTCCTTCTATACAGCACCATTGATAAAACATCTAGGTTAAAGATGAAAAGTTTCTCCACAGTGAGGGACACCCAGAGAGGTTCGCAGAGTTACATGGAGAAGACAAGAGGGAGGAGGGAGTTAGAGGTGACTCAAATGAGATGAGGTGGAATCAAAAGAGAGAGCAAGCTAGCCAGTAATCACTTCCTTATGTGCACTCCCCAGTCTGGACTGCTCAGAGATGTTCATGGAATTATACAGAGAAGAGAAGAGGGAGGAAGCAGACAGAGGTGGCCAGGAGGATAAAAGAGGAGAATGAAAAGGAGAGAGACAGATCCAGCTAGTAATAAGTTCTCTAAGTGTCCTTCACCATCTGGAATACACAGAGATTCAGAGAGTTGGATAGAGAAGAGAAGGGGGAGGGAGGAGACAGAGGCGACCTAGTGGAGAGAAAGGAGAGTCCAAAGAGGGAGAGAGCAGTCAAGCCAATAATCTCGCTCCCAAGTAAAAATAGGTACTGAAGATTGGGTTCTTAAAGGTACAAAATTGATAACAAAAACCAAAAAGCAAAGATTAAAATTCTAGAGTAGAGGTTGGATTTTCAAAAATACAATATTAAAGAAAAGAAGAAGAAAAAAAAGTCACAAAAATTATTATATATATATATGAAGTTTGCTTTAAAAAATAGTCTATTTTTTGAAAAGTAATAGTAGGTTATAAAAATGAAAATTAAAGGAGTAATAGAGGACTTAAAATTTTAAAAAAAGTTAAAAGAAAAGGAGAAAAAAGAAAAGAGGAAAAGAAGATAAAAAAAAGTAAAGAAAAGAATGATCATAAAAATAGTAAAAATATATCTACGACTTTCTCTGGTGTTGTTGTGGGCAGTGTGGGGTCAGATAGTTTCTTAGTCCGGCTTATATTTCTCAAGATCTATAGGCCCCCTCCTATGTAGTCGGTACTAACTACAGGGTTTTAATCTATTGCACCTGTCACTTCCAAGGTGGTTCCCTCTGTTTTAGCTTCTGTTTGCTGGTCTCTTCAGTGTCTGATTTCCGCCCTGACACAAGGGGGCGGTGGTGGACACTTTTTTAGGCTCACTTGTTCAGTCCGGCTGTGGGGAGGGAGGGACGCTGCAAACAAATAACACAGGCGTGTGCTCCTAGTGTCTCAGCCACACTGGGCCTGCCACTGCTCATGGCGAGTGCACCCTCCCTGCCCACACAGCTCAGGCTCTAGGTGCTCTGCTGGGAACCGTCCGAGGCCGGCCCTGGGCTGCATGCACCTCCCATTCTAAGCCGCTCAGGTTCAGGCACTCTGGTAGTCCTCAGAGTCCGTTGGGCCTGCCTTTTGTGCCCTTCCCAGCTCCGAGCAGAGCAGCTCGAGTGATGAGGTGTTTGGCGAGCGGGCGGTCACTGCAACTTATTGCCTCTCCTGTCCCTGCCGCTCGGTTTTCTGGGTGTACAACCGGAGCACCTTCTTAGGTGAATGACTGTCCAGAACCTCAAGAAGTCTTAGTAAGCAAAGAAGCATGCTTGCAGTTTGGTAGATAATGTCTCTCTGGATCTACGATTGCCCCCTTCCGGCTCTGGCTGCCTGTCACTGGAGGGGGATGGTCTGCAGCCAGCTAGTTCTGTTCCACCCTTTGTTCTATGCATGGGCCTGGCGGTGTCTTAGGGCTTTTCGTGTGGTAGCTATCCCACAGTCTGGTTTGCTAGCCCAAATTAGTTCGCTCTGATTACTCTCAGGGGCATTCAGGCCCGATCCTTACCCTAAGCAATGCAGCCTGCGCCTCCCTGTCCATCCCTGCTTGCTAGTGGCGGGCGCAGGCGTCTGCGCTGCTTCTCTGCTGGGGGAGTTACTGTTGGGCTCGTAATCTGTGGGTTTTAATTATTTACTTATTTTTCCTCCCTATTATGTTGCCCTCTGTGCTTCCAAGACTCAGCAGTGAGACTGTTTCCTGGTGTTTGGAAACGTCTCTCTTTTTAAGACTCCCTTCCTGGGATGGAGCTCAGTCCCTACCTCTTTTGTCTCTTTTTTTGTCTTTTATATTTTTCCTACCTCCTTTCGAAGATAATGGGCTGCTTTTCTGGGTGCCTGATGTCCTCTGCCAGCATTCAGAAGTTGTTTTGTGGATTTTACTCAGCGTTTAAATATTCTTTTGATGAATTAGTGGGGGAGAAAGTGGTCTCCCTGTCCTATTCCTCCATCTTCTTAGGACCGCCCCCTGCTTATTTAACTTCTATGCAGAGTACACAGTTCGAAATGTTGGACTGGATGAAGCATGAGTTGGAATCAAAATTGCCTGGAGAAATATCAATAACCTCAGATATGCAGATGACACCACCCTTATGGCAGAAAGTGAAGAGGAACTAAAGAGCCTCTAGATGATGGTGAAAGAAGAGAGTGAAAAAGCTGGCTTAAAATTCAACATTCAAAAAACAAAGCTCGTGGCATCCAGCCCCAATACCTCATGGCAAATAGATCGGGAAACAATGGAAACAGTGAGATACTTTATTTTCTTGGGCTTCAAAATCATTGCAGATGGTAACTGCTGCCATGAAATTAAAGGAACCTTGCTCCTTGGAAGAAAAGATATGATAAACCTAGGCAGTGCATTGAAAAGCAGAGACATCACTTTGCTGACAAAGGTCCATATAGTCAAAGCTATGGTTTCTCCAGTAGTCATGTTCGAATGTGAGAGCTGGCCAGTACTGAGTGCCAAAGATTTGAGACCTTTGAACTGTAGTGCTGGAGAAGACTTTTGAAAGTCCCTTGGACTGCAAGGAGGTCAAACCAGTCAATCCTAAAGGAAATCAACCCTGAATATCCATTGTTAGGACTGATGCTGATCCTGAAACTGCAATAGTTTGGCTACCTGATCCAAAAAACTGCTGCTGCTGCTAAGTCACTTCAGTCGTGTCCATCTCTGTGCAACCCCATAGATGGCAGCCCACCAGGCTCCTCCATCCCTGGGATTCTCCAGGCAAGGATACTGGAGTGGGTTGCCATTTCTTTATCCAATGCAGGAAAGTGAAAAGTGAAAGTGAAGTCTCAGTTGTGTCCGACTCTTACTGACCCCATGGACTGCAGCCTACCAGGCTCCTCAGTCCATAGGATTTTCCAGGCAAGAATACTGGAGTGGGTTGCCACTACCTTCTCCGGATTCAAAGAACTGAGTCACTACAAAAAACACTGCTCATTGGAAAAGACCCTGGTGCTGGGAAAGATAGAAGGCAGGCGGAGAAGGGGACGGCAGAGGCCAAGATGGTAAGTGATGCCATCACTTACTCAACGGACATGAGTTTGAGCAAACTCCAGGAAATAATGAAGGAGAGGGAAGTCTGGCATGCTGCAGTCCATGGGGTCATACAGAGTTGGACATGCCTGAGAGACTGAACAAATACCTTGAGTGTAGTAGGTGTACCAATTTATTGGGAAAAGGAAGAAGCCCTTTTGCAGCCATTATTTTTATAGACTTTTTTTTTCTGGCTCTGTTTTGACACTCACCTTCTACAACTTCAATTTAGCCTACAACGTGTTGGCTTAGAAATTGGCATCTTTTGCACAATTCTTATTTATTCTCCAAATATTTTTCAGGCTTATACTCTACTTTTGGCTCTTAGGTATCTCTCCTAATACCTTATTCTAATCATCTTGGAATTTATATGATGTGTTAAATTAAGAACTGACAATTGCTCTTCGTTTTTATTCTCTGAGCTTCAGTTTACATATCTCAAATAATTATTATTAAGCAAGGAGAAATTCTCAGAAACAGACATGGGCATACATGTGTACCTACAGTAGGGATTCAGTAGAGTGGCAATTATAATAAAGCTTAGATTTTTAAAGAATGGGAAATACTTGATCTTTATGCATTCATGGATTGCACAGTGAAAATTTGAAAAGAAAGGGATCCTCATTTCCTCATTACTGTCATTTTCATGCTGCAGAACTAGGTTGCACAGTCTATTTTGTCTTGCGGAAGAAGGTTTTGATTTTACTCTTAAATCATTTCAACTTTTACATTTACTTCTCAAAATTGGCACCCATATTCATAGCTGCTATATTCATATTTCACTTTGATACTGGAAGAATTTCAAAGGATATACACTTCTTGTTTTACAAATGAAGTTGTTTGTGACAAAGAGCACTACTCTTTCTTGGAATCTAGTTATGATTTACTCTTCTAAAAATTTTAAAATATATTTTGACGCCCTTCACACTTTTCTCCCAACACTCTCCCCACCCACCCCCCCACCCCCCCATTTCCTGTGTCTGGAAACAACTAGTCTGCTCTACCTATTAATTTGCCTTTTTTTTTTTTGGTGTTGTTTTTGTTCTAATTAAGATTTCATATGCAAGAGAAATCATATGGTATTTGTCTTTTTCTGACTTATTTCAGTGAGCTTAATGTCTTCAAGTTTCATTCATGCTGTTGCAGATGGCAAAAGTTCTGTTTTTGACTCAATACTACTCCATTGTATATAAGCATGCTGAGTTCACTAGACAGTAGGCTTTCATGTCAGACAGCAAGTCATATACTTACTTCCATTAATGACCAATTTTGGCCATTTGGGCAAGTTCTTAACAGTTTTCTGAGCTTTATTGTGGGTTTGTTTATAGTTATTTTATCACAGACTTTAAAGAAACTTAAACGATTTAAAGAGGTAGTACATGCAAATAGTTTTGACCTATTTATCCCATAGTAAACACTTGATAAATATTATTGGCTTTTATTATTAATCTATACTCTATTGGTGTTTTTTTTAATCAGTGATAAATGTATTTGGCAAAAGTAAAAGAAAATCTGATAAATATTGATTTAGATAAAATCCTATATATACCCCATCCAAAACAAATCCCAAGACAGATACTCAAGAGATGGCAGAGAACTTCAGTAATGCACTCAGGAACTCAATTCGTTCCCTCCTTTCCCTCAGACACTTTAATATGAAGCCCTATAGCTGCCTTCCTGTGGTTTGATTGGTTTAAAGATGGAGACCGTGTCTTCAGTATCATGACCCCTTTTCAATTAGGGGGAGAATGATGGATGAAAATCTCTATACTTAGAGTAAATTTTCCTCTTAATTTGGAAAGTGATATCTCGCCCAGGGATTTTTATCTAGATGTTTTAGGACAGTATTTTATTTTATATCTAACCTTAGCAGCAGCGGATGTTGGACAACTAAGCCTTCCGTCTGTAATATAACAAGTCTAGTAATAAGGGGGAAGTCAGTGGCCTGTGTGTAGCTGTTCCACTGTGACTTGGCATGACTTTCATGGCAAATGGACAAGCAGTTGTTCTGGCTTTACTTCTTGCTCTCCAATTGCAACTTCTCTTAATCTTTTGCTCTGTCACCACTCATCTCCAGTTCTTCTGAAATTTTTTTGCAGCTAATTTGAAAAATAAAGAACTGGAAAACCTAGTTCACAAATTAATGCATCATCTTGTATTTAGACAATTGTATCACAAAGGGTAAACTCACTTCCTCTCTCACCACTCTTTATGTGGACTGATGCTCCAGAAGTTTATCACTTTCTAGCTCCTCTCCCTGATCAGAAATCGAGTAACAAATGATATGAGAACTATTTAGGACATATGTTAGGAAAATAGCATATCTTACCCTAGCTATCTAAGGTAAAAACAAGAAACAAACCTACACAAAAATGAGAGTCTTTTTTTAAAGAACTAGGCCAAGCTAGTTCTCTGATTGTTAGTTGATGTTAGTTTTCTGATTTTCATTTATGCTGACTTTTTCTTTTATGTTCTGGTTCCCAGAACATCACCTCTGGGTACTATTAATGATTGAAAATGTGTATCTATTTTGATAATGGAGAGAGCATGATTTTGGGGTCAGAAATTTTAGTTTTGAGCTTCGCATTTACCAAGTTTGAGTGCCATGGCCTTAACTTATTTTCTTGTCTTTGAATGACAGCATCTTCACCTATAAAGTTATAATGATGTTGAGAGTATCTATGGAGTTATTGTAGATAATAAAAGGGGTTGAAGTTCTGCACGCAGATGGGACTTAACGAATCTTCCTTGGTGTTACATCAACCAAATAACACATTTCTCTCTCAATGATTTTAACATGCAGATTTGAAAGCAATATATAATCAATTTGAACTATAACTTGAATTTTTAATACTTCCTTGAAAACATTAGTAAGTTATTATATTCCTTTTATAAAGTTAGAAATGATTTTAACTTATTGGAAAACTATATCTCAAAATTTCAGATTTTTATGTCTTCCATGCTCAACAGAGGGAAGAAGTTTCATATACTTAGTTGGTAATAGAGAAGAAAGTAGAAAAATGATATGTGGCCCCCTCAAAGATGAATAAAACATCTATTTCAGTATCATCAATTGTAACTCTTTATACTACTCTTGAGTGCTATCACACTTGTTGAGATGTTAACAAATGATATCTGGTATGAAGACGAAAGGAAATTATAGACAATGTGGCAATCTTTAAGATGAATAGGAAGATAACAGCTGTGAATTTCGAGAGAATGGTAGAGAAATAAATATTCTCATTCAAGTTCACCTCCAAAAGTACACACAAATATCTTAATTTCTTAAGAAGTTGAGCCTTTGACCGATGGCTTAGCATTTTTATTTTTTCAAATAAGTTGCTGTCAAAAAGCCACACAAATTGCTCTGTGATTCTTTTATAATGCAGAAAATGTAAAAAATAAAAAATGTTTCACCTTCTGTATTTTGGTTAATATTCCTCTTTGAAATGTTTTTTTAAAAACATTTCACTTTTAAACCAACACCCTCTGTTTTTTTTTAACTCATTTTTTTTTTCTGGGCCCATAAAAAGCTATGACTCCTCCACTGAGTATGACATGCTTCCTTTTGAAAGCAAGTATGTTTAACTCTTCTTTGATATTTGGAGCTTTATTGACCAAATCAGCACCTAGACTATTCCAGCTTGGATTTCTCACTGCTGTTTTGAAACTGTTAATTTTGGTTTTTTTGCATCTGATGTTCTGTACCATTCTGCTAAACTTATTTCCTTAAATAATCAGTTTTCTCTTACTAACTAGCCTTTGTTTATATGTTCCTCTTCTCTCTGAAATGGTCTTTGCTTCCTGTTGATGTGTCTAACATCTATTCAGTTTTCACATTTCAGTAAAAGATTTTAGCTTGCAGAAGGTATTCTGTGACTTTCTACACCATTGGTTAGTTGCTCAGTCATGTCCAACTCTTTGCAACCCCATGCACTGTAGCCCACCAGGCTCCTCTGTCCATGGAATTCTTCTGGCAAGAATACTGGAGTGGGTAGCCATTCCCTTCTCCAGGGGAATCTTCCAGACCCAGGGATCGAACCTGAGTCTCCTGAATTGCAGGAAGATTCTTTACCATCTGAGCACCAGAGAAGCCCCACTGTTTATAGCTCGCCTGAAATATGCATTCCTGAAACTCTGTGCACTTCCTCTATCATAACACTAATCAAAAATTGGTCATAAGTATGGATTTAAGCATCTGTCTCTCCCACAAATTCCATGGAAGCAGAGTCTGGCTCTGTGTTACTCACTGTTTCCAACCTGCCACGTGCACAGGAAGATGGTTCTTAATAATGACTGAACTAGACATAATTGAATTTTTAAGCATTTTAAGAGCAGAGATTGCAATCTCTACATCCTCTATATACTCCATATAGCATTGCACAAAATTGTGTAGTATATTAGAAGTCCTCAACACTTAGTAAGTGCATTCTAAGAGTTTTAGAGCTAGAAGGTGTTTTGTAAACAGTCTAATATAAAATCTTCAACTTAATGATAAGTTGCTAAGGCAAAGGACCAAAGGTCAAAGAGCTGATTTTTTTTTTTAAATAACAACTACACTGAGACACAGATCGTCTAACTTCTGGATAAGAATTTTGGCAGCATAGCATATCGACATATTGGTAGATCTAATTTCAGAGTTAAGCTGAATTGTGTAGCCCACAAAATGTCACCACATCTATCATAAACAAATCTCATTTACATGTTCTTATTTCCTTTTTTGTTTTTGTTCAGTGGCTAAGTCGTGTTTGACTCTGCGACCAAATGACTGTTATTGTTCAGTCACTCAGTTGTGTCTGACTCTTTGCGACCCCATGGACTGCAGCACACCAGGTTTCCCTGTCCATCACCAACTCCTGGAGCTTGCTCAAACTCATGTCCATTAAGTTGACTATACCATCCAACCACCTCATCCTCTGTCATCCCCTTCTCCTCCTGCCTTCAATACTTCCCAGTATCAGGGTCTTTTCCAAGGAGTCACTTCTTCCCATCAGGTGGCCAGAGTATTGGAGTTTCAGCTTCAGCATCAGTCCTTCCAATGAATATTTAGGACTGATTTCCTTTTGGATTGACTAGTTGGATCTCCTTGCAGTCCAAGGGACTCTCAAGAGTCTTTTCCAACACCACAGTTCAAAAGCATCAATTCTTCAGTGCTCAGCTTTCTTTACGGTCCAACTCTCACATCCATACAAGACTGCTGGAAAAACAGCTGTCAGGAATAATGAATCATTTTGGATACAAAGCCATTGTATAAACTCTAATATAAGGTTGTTACATTTTAGAAGTTTGTGAAGATTTTCTGTTATGATATCAATGGCATATGCTAAAACACTTTCAAAGATCTAGTTTATTTCCTCTATGTATCCACATAAACACATGTGCGTGTGTGCACACATATATTCATGTACAAATATCCACATACAGTTCAACCATGTTTGCTTTAATTTAAAGAAAATAACTTGAAACAATAAGATTTGGGTTAATTTCTAATACATATAGTATAAATCAATTTTCTGTAATGCCAAGTTATTCCCTTGGCTTTCAGTTAAATATTGAGAATAATGAATTTATCCTTTGAGAGAAAATAAGTAGCTATTGAGTACTTTTATCTGTCATCTGAAAGTTATCTGAAAGAGTTAAAATTTCCTTGAGGGACTTACATACAAAATCGTTTAATTGGATCCATTAAAAAAGTAAAAAAATAGTGTTTGCCATATACACTTTAAGAATGAAACCACAAAACTTGACATTTTCTATGTTAATTAAAATTTTGAATGTTTTTCCTAATTTAAAATACTGAACTCTATCATGGAAACATAATGTAATTTCACACATGCCTTTGTCATTTTATTCCAGACAAATGATACAAGCTAAATGTTAAGGAGAAAACAAGTCATCTGCTTTTCTTTTATGTCAAAAGTAGCCTATATCTTTTACTGTATTTTTTTCATATTTTCAAACCCACAGTTGTGGTCATAGTAAGAAGTTAACTTACCAGGATACCTCTTATTGGGCAGAAACTATATTGGAATGTGTTTGTAAACATAAATATTACCATAAGTCATATACCAACTTCAAGCCTGAAGAAGTTTTAGGTAGCAGGATATGTATTTTTCCATTCAAGAGCAGGGAAATAACTCATTTTCCAAGGTACTGTTCTTGAGTTAGCAAAAACAAAGCAAAATGTGACTTTGCATAGTTAATAACTTCATCAGCAATTACAATTTAGACATGATAAATGGCAACCCACTCCAGTGTTCTTGACTGGAGAATACCAGGGATGGGGGAGTCTGGTGGGCTGCCGTCTATGGGGTCACATAGAGTCGGACACGACTGAAGTGACTTAGCAGCAGCAGCAGCAGCAGCAGGACCTAAAAGGCTAGTAAGTTATTTTAATACTGGATAGCTCATAATGATTCAAACAGTCATTGGTGGGTATCTGAATTTGATATTTTATGTTGATCACACTTCAAAAAGTATATCTAAATGTAACATGACTTTCCAATTGTATGTTTACATATATGTATTACGTCTGTTGTTTATTAAAGGAATAATTGGCCCTGTCCTTCCAAATCCTAAATATCTCCATCACA
This sequence comes from Bos indicus, assembly GCF_029378745.1. NCBI lineage: Eukaryota > Metazoa > Chordata > Mammalia > Artiodactyla > Bovidae > Bos > Bos indicus. The sequence continues at coordinate 8,978,993 of NC_091771.1, forward strand.
AATGCATTAAATTGGAGGAAGAGAGATTAGATCTGAAGCAGAATAAGAATGGCATATTTTTTTAAAATAACTGTGTAGTTTTTGATTCTTCACAGTCACTTAATGAACTTGTGATGGTAAAGTAGGTGTAATTAGAGCTGTCAATATTGAATTCTAAATGTTCACTGCACTCTGAATTTAATTTAAATTTCTCTATCCTTACCTTTCCTTTTCCATCACCACTGGGAGAAATTGAAGCACTTGACTGCTGCTGTGGCAAATTGGATCCTAATAAGTATGATGCTTTACTGCTTCTTGTTTTTGCTAAGATACAACTGCACTATTTCAGAAGAACTCACCTGGGCATTAATTCAACAAGAAATGTTGGTAGGAGCATTCTATTCTCCATATTTTGATATCTCAGTGAATGCCTTGCATATAAAGAGGTCTGGCAGCTGGTTTATCATTCACTGATGTGCTTGTCATTTCAGTCTCCAGGTTCAGCTGACTCATCTCTGGGGGCTTGGAAATTATATTCTTCTCAATGTTTTAAATTATTTGAGAGTGCCATTTTTCAACCTGAAAGTAAAGGATCAGGTAGCGGATTAATATGCTTAAATATAGAGGAGTTGATTAAAGAAGGTATCTTAAAAACTATCAGCAATATCACAGGTCATGTTTAAACTTATGATTATGTCTTGGAAAATCAACATCTATGCTGTGAACAGCTAGAAACAGATGGCAATCATTTTCTGTCAAGTGAAAGATAATATGTTTCATGAGACAAAGTCTCATGAAATATTTTATATAGAGGCTTTCAAGAGTGATATGAAATATATTGAGGAGTGCTGGTGAGAATTGGAGCATTTAGAACTCATAATCTGCAGGTAAGCACTCAAATTGGGACAACTTCTTTGGAAGAGTATGATAGTGGCTGTTAAATCTGTCTACAAATGCAACAGAAACACAGACAGATGTGGTCCTTATATATAGACATGTATAAGAATTTCATAACAGCACTATGCAATAAGCCAAACATGAAATACTAACTTTTCATTAACACCAGAATGGGCAAATAAATTGTAGAATATGTCTAAAATGCAAAATGATTCATCAATGAGAATGAGCAAATAACTGCTACATAGATTGATATGAATTAATTTCACCAAGGCAATTCTAAATGCAATAGGCCAGGAGAACGAAGAGTTCATACTAGTCAATTGTATTATATTGAGTTCAAAAAGAGTAAAACCTCATCTAAGGTAATAGAAGCCATCTTCGTGTTTACCTCTGTGGAAAAATTTGACATGCTGATGGTGTTCTATTTCTAGGAGTGGGTAGTAGTTCATAAAATATTTTTTTTGTAAAAATTCCCTGAGCTGCTTACTAATCATTTGCATACTTTAATGTAGGTATCCAGATTTCAATTTTAAAAATTGCTCTAAAAAGGTGGATATGAAGCACAATAAATAATCAGAAATCCCCATGAAAGAATAGGTCCTTAAATTTTTCTTTCTTTGTTCTCCACAGTCCTTTGTTTACATTTTTGTTTCAGCACATAATTCATTTTTATTACATTTTATTTTCATCTAACTATGTTAAGCAATTGTCGAGTAAAAGACTATGCATTACTACTTTGTATACACAGGATCTATCACAATTTCTACCACATATTAGATTTATTAATGATGATAATTTTAAAAACAGGCATTTGTTGTATGCTTACCATGTGTCAGGCTTGTATTGTAATTTATGTGTACTATTTATTTCTTTTACAATTATTACTTGATTTGGTTAATGTGCTCTCTGTTTTCCAGATGAGGAAACTGAAGTATAGTTGGTTTTGCAACAATTTGCCCAAGAATGTACAGTCTGCAAGGAGTGAATCCAAATCCCTGAGCTTAATTTCTAAACTACTATGATATTAAGGGCAAAAAATTTCATGTAATAACACAGGTTTGGCATAAAGCAAGTGATCACCAAATGTGAGGTATGAATGCAACATACAATTTATAGAATCATACAGCACAGTAATTATTCTTCTTTGAAAGCCTAGTGGTTGGTTATAAGTTGATACATTTATTTACATACATACACTATGCTGTGCTGTGCTGTACTTAGTCGTGTCTGAGTCTTTGCTACCTCCATGGACTGTGGCCTGCCAGACTCCTCTGTCCATGGGGATTCTCCGGACAAAAATATTGGAGTGGGTTGACATGCCCTTCTCCGGGGGATCTTCCCAACCCAGGAACTGAACCTGGGTCTCCTGCATTGCAGGCAAATTCTTTAACAGCTGAGCTACGGGGGAAGCCCTATCCACACTATGGTAGGTGCTAAATATAAAATGGAATAAAACATCAGATTAAGTCCAAACTTTCAAAGGTTGAAATTTAGTAGGAAAGACAGGAGGTAACAAAATCGTCACATTTGTTACAAATGTTATTAAAGAAATCTATCGAATGCATAAACATAACAAAGAACGTGCCCAATTCACGGAAGAACTAAACGAAGGTGTGGGATATAACTGCAGAAGGTCAAAGGTGACTTCCTTGAGAGGAAAGTGAGAGGAAGGCAGGGCCAGATGGTGCAGTTATATGAGCAAAGAAACTGAAAGGTTTGTGAGTGTAAGACGCAGGGGACCTGACCCGGATGATACGTCCTTATGAAAATGTTAGCAACGTTAATTTAATACAAAAGAATAAATTGTTGAAGTCATAAAGATAGGATGAAATGAAAAATACAGACCAAGTGCAGACCTCTCATTCTAAATGACTTTATCCACTACTTTTTAATTTTATTTTTTAATTGAAGTGTAATTGATTTACTATATAGTGTCAATTTCAGGTGTACAGCATATAATACGTATGTATGTGTATATATATAATATTATAACATGCATGTATATATAGCAACATAGATATATATAATACATCTATATATGTAGATACATGTACATACATAATACATATGTGTATACATAATGCATGTGTATATACATAATACATATATATGTATATATACATACTACATGTGTATGTATTATTATTATTCCCATTCTCTTCCCTTACAGGTTTCAGTAGGTCCTTTGGTTATCTATTTTATATATAGTACCATGTATATGTTAATTCCAATCTCCTCGTTTATCCCTCCCCCAACCCCTTTCCCTTTTGGTAACCGTAATTTTATTTTCTATGTCTGTGAGTCTTTTCTGTCTTGGGAATAAGTTTATTGGTATTTTTTTTTAGATTCCATGAATAAGTGATATTGCATGATGTTTATATTTTTCTGCCTGGCTTACTTCACTTAGTGTGTCTCTTCACTATTTGAATTCTATCACAAATATTTATTTTAATAAATGAAACAACAGTGGAATAAACAATGATGCAGTTTTTTTTTTTTTTTCTATACATAAAGCTCATGATGATGCATCCTGGGTCTTAGTTTATTTTCTTAATGTCTTTTAGCACATTTTAGAAGCTCAAGTTTTAGATGACACTGTTATTACAACTTCCTGGTCAAATACTGGTAGATGGTGACAGCGTAGTGACAGGACTGGAGCTCCTGGCATTCTGAAAGCATCTCTCCCAAGCTGGATGGAACAATGACGTTGCCTTTAGAGCATTTTGACATTTATCACTTTTTGTCATATTTCAGAAATAAAATTCCTGGTGCTTGTGGATCGTGACATATCAACATCCAATCATCATTGCAGGACTCATCAACCACCTTAGTAAATCCAGGGTGACATTGTGTGGCTAAACACCCCTGCTGAGATATTGAGGTGAAAAGCAAAGTTTCTATATGGTGTTTGACATTTTTAAACATTTTGTTAGTTCGTATAATATTTGAAAACTCTAAGATACAAAGTTTAAATTTATACTCATAAATTTGTCAAAAGATGCAAACTTATTTCAAATTAACCTATGTTCCATCTGCTTTTTAGACTTAGAGCAAGAGGTAGTACTATGACAAGCAGTAACTGTGACAAAAACTAAGAAAAAAGTTTTGGAAATTAGAATTGGAATGAAATGTATAGTCTTGTAAAATAGTGAACATCGTTGTCCTAGAATTGATCTAGCAGAGACTGGGTGGAGCTAGTGGGAGGCAGATACCAACAGGGAAAATTGGAAAGAGAAAGTCTACTTTGGAAAAGAGGCTATGATTACTCTATAATTATACTTTAAAAACCACACTCAAGGTTTTCAAATAATGATAATTATTAATTAGTACTTAATATATTCTGTAACTATTTTAAGCAATTGAAAACATCTCTTTCAATCATTAAGACAAATAAGATGTAATTATTATTGCTTCTATCATACAAACAAAGAACCTGGAGTCTAAAGAGGTCTAATGGCTTAATGTGAGCTTATAAGAAGAAATACTGAGCTCAAAGCCAAGTTTGTTTGCCTTCTTCTCTAGTGATTCAAAGAAAACAAAACATGAATTTTTCTTTTCCTTATAAATAGTTTCTGCATTACTGCTTTTGGTTTTGGTTTTTGCTCAACATTTAAAAAGAAGATCTGGAATATTTCTCTGTTGATACCATGGTAGGACTACAGAAAAGTAATGACTTCATCAAGGTTCTGGGAGCCATTCTTTAAAATGTAATCATCAAGAAAGATAGTGTCTCTGAGTCTCTGTGGTGGTGTCTGAGGGTACTCTTTACAGAAATAAAAGTAGCTCCTTTCATAGAGCTGTGAGAAGTTTTTTTGTCCGTTTTATGTTTCCTTTGGATAAAGCCAATATGACAAATACAGATGGCCGACAATCCCCCGTGTTAACTCTTTGGCCATGTGTTTTAGTGGAGTTGAGTTCAATTTTGCTCCTAAACTGTAATAATCTTAAATAAAGTCTTTCTTTCCTGTTTAACTTTGTCTTGTTTGACTTTTGCTTTGACAACAATCAGCTGCATGGCTAAGAAGATTGACAGGGTGTCCCTAACTAATCAATATGTTTCATTAAACAAAATGCAAAGATAATAAAGCAGACATAAATGCTGCTCTATAGTACAAAATGTGAACAAAAGAGGCACTACAATATAGAAGGCTACAGATTAGCATATGAGACTGGAATTAGAAAATCTAATTAGATTAGATTAGATTAGAATTCTATTTATGCCACCAAATCCCCGTCAATAAATGACATAATACAGTGTTTCAATTTGTAACTCTGAGTTACTCCACATCAGTGTTGGGCACATTCAGCAGAAGTTGGGCAAGAATGTTAATGACCAAAGTGAAAGTGAAAATCACTCAGTCGTATCTGACTCTTTGTGACCCCATGGACTGTCCATGGAATTCTCTAGGCTGGAATGCTGGAGTGGGTAGCCTTTCCCTTCTCCAGGGGATCTTCCCAACCAGGGGATTCAACACAGGTCTCCCGCATTGCAGGCAGATTCTTTACCAGCTGAGCTATCAGGGAAGCCCTTAATGACCAAATCATACAGTTAACTCACTTGGTAAATTCTATGTGAATAATAGGAATGGTACTTATAAATAGCCACAGAATATATTTCAGCCATCAATGATATTTGATGAACATATACTGTAGACTCCACCAAATGACCCTTCAGCAACCTACAGTTTTAGATCCCATAATAATAGAAATCACCAAGGAAAGGCAAATACTTTACTTTTTCTAGACACATTCTCTTCATTCTAGATTGTATGCTTCTTAAAGTCTTTTTTCACTCCAAATTTTAATATTATTAAACTTAGATGAATATTCAGTTCAGTTCAGTTCAGTCGTTCAGTCGTGTCAGACTCTCTGCGACCCCATGAACTGCAGCATGTCAGGCCTCCCTGTCCATCACCAACTCCCGGAGTTTATGCAAACTCATGTCCATCAAGTTGGTGATGCCATCCAACCATCTCACCCTCTGTCGTCCCCTTCTCCTCCTGCCCCCAATCAGTCCCATCATCAGGGTCTTTTCCAATGAGTCAACTCTTCACATGAGCTGGCCAAAGTACTGGAATTTCAGCTTCAGCATCAGTCCTTCCAATGAACACCCAGGACTGATCTCCTTTAGAATGGACTGATTGGATCTCCTTGTAGTCCAAGGGACTCTCAAGAGTCTTCTCCAACACCACAGTTTAAAAGCATCTTCAGCACTCAGCTTTCTTCACAGTCCAACTCTCATGTCCATACATGACCACTGGAAAAACCATAGCCTTGACTAGACGGACCTTTGTTGGCAAAGTAATGTCTCTGCTTTTTAATATGCTGTCTAGGTTGGTCATAACTTTCCTTCCAAGGAGTGTCTTTTAATTTCATGGCTGCAATCACCATCTGCAGTGATTTTGGAGAACCTCAAAAATAAAGTCTGACACTGTTTCTACTGTTTCCCCATCTATTTGCCATGAAGTGATGGGACCAGATGCCACAATCCTCATTTTCTGAATGTTGAGCTTTAAGCCAACTTTTTCACTCTCCTCTTTCACTTTCATCAAGAGGCTGTTTAGTTCCTCTTCACTTTCTGCCATAAGGGTGGTGTCATCTGCATATCTGAGGTTATTGATATTTCTCCTGGCAATATTGATTCCAGCTTGTGTTTCTTCCAGCCCAGCGCTTCTCATGATGATGAATATTATTAGCTTCCAATTAGAAATTATTTATATTAAATCTATTTGATCTTTAGCCTTTTTGTCGTTAACCTACAAAAAGTTGTGTTAACAAAATAAATATAGCATGATGTATTCAATTTCTATTGCTCAGCTGGGTAGTCTGTTCCAGGTATTACAAGATTGAAATCTATATGCTGACTGAATGAGGCTCTTCTCTGGACCTCTTAAGAAGAGTTTGCTTTAAAGTTTATGCAGGGTGTTGTTAGAATCCATTTCCTTGCAGTTGTAGGCCTGAGGCCCTTGTTTCCTGACTGTCATCTAGAACCTGCTTTCACCCCTTTATCTCTGTCCATCTTCCTTCTCACACGGCTCTTAGACTAACACTCTCATGCAAGCCATATAAAATGACATGATCCCAGAAGTGATAACTCATATTTACACGCTTTGAAAATAATGTCTGTACGCTTTTCAAGGGCCATTTTGAAATTTCTGCCTACTACACATACTTAAGCATTTTATTTATTCTGAAAAAGATTTGGTATTTTATAACAAGAAGTTCTATTTGAAAAATGGACACAGAACAATGATTAAATAATGCCTTACATGATTACAATGTGCTTATACATTATAAATTACAAAATGACAACAATGGGTTTGATACTCTGAATAGTGATTTATGTAATTATTTCATTTACTTCTCACACAGAAAAAAACACTACAGTGAACAGCTATCAGTCTCTAGTCTACAGGTAAGAAAACCAAGGAAAAGAGATTTTAAGAAGTTAAACCTAAAGCCACGCTGCTGCTGTTGCTGGTTAGTCTCCAACTCTTGTCTGACTCGTTGCAACACCATGGACTGCAGCCTGCCAGGCTCCTCTGTCTGTGAGATTTCCCAGGCAGGAATACTGGAGTGCATTGCCATTTCCTTGTTCTAAAGACACACAGTTAGGGTTAGTTCAAGTTTCAAAAAAAAAAAAAAAAGATTAAAAATATAAAACATCCGGAATCAACAGATCTGCTAAGGGTCCCTTGATAGTTTAAAATTGCTCCATGCTAGTTTCTGTGTCTGATTTACCAGCTTTAGCCAAAACCCGAGTCTGTGTTTGTTTAAAATTCTGTCTGGAAGGGTGGGAAGTGGAACTTTAAGTTTCTTTGAATTTTTCAAAAACATTGCCACAGTCAAACAATTCTATATACCATAGTGAGGCCAAACTTCCTATGTGCGCCAGAAATTATATACGGTGTCTTTTCCTCTGTGGACTCACTCTTAGTTGAAGTAACTTTCTTTGTGTTACATATCAATTCTTCTTCTACCTAGATACACCCAGTGATCTAACTAACACAAATAAGGTGATGTTTTAAAAAGCAGAGAGAATAAAATCGATGTTTAAATTTTTCATTTGTGGCTCATTTGCTGTAGGAAGTGATAAATTATTGACTCTTCTGTGATGGTTTTCTCATTGGTGAAATAATGACAATGACCCACTTAAAATAATGGGAAAAGAAAAGAAAGAAACTAATGAATTGAAAACTACTTCAGAGACATCAGTGTTCAAATAATTAATAATGATAGTAATAATGATTTCCATCTGCCAGCTTGGTAACTATATTTCTCATTACTCTACCTGCTCATCTTTTAGGTCATACATTTTTAGATAATAAGTTTGTGCCATCTTTTGGCATCCAAGGCTGTATTTAATAACACAATTAAAGTGACTCTTATACTATCAATTCTATATCTTATTTAAAATTACTATGTTCCCTTAGAATTTTTAAAGCATCTTACAGAGTGGAAAAACATGGGTTCAATAAAAACACAGTTATATAAAAAAATGATTCATTTTTATCTGAAATTCCAATTTACCTGGATATCTTATATTAGAAAAAAAAAAAAAAGAAAAAAAAAAAAAAAGAAAAACATGGGTTCATATGCTGAGAAGGTCTTTCAAAATATAACATAATATAACACATATAAGAATAAAAGCAATAACCTAGAGAAAATACAGATAATTACTTAATTAATTTGTTTACTTTAAGTGTGATTTAGACTGCTACTTTGTTTTCTATAGGTAAAACATTTAGAGTAATTATGGAATCTGTGGAGCAGAAGGGAAAGAAGATAAATCTAGATGATACTTGCTGATTGAAAAAAAAATGAATAAATGCAATCTTGCTCACTTGCAGTAATCTATTCCAATTTTCACTCTAACCTAGGAATCTCATTCACCTTGTGTCTGGTTGAACCCTATATTTGCAGAGAACCCAATGTTTTGTTTTACTCACATTTGTTAGTGGCCTTATGTGAAACAAAAAATTTATACGCTCTAATTCCCATCTATTTATGTGAAATCTACCTTCTCTTTCACAGATGCAAAATTACCTGTTGAGATTTATTAAGACAACTTTTGAATGTCCCCATTTTAAACACTGAAGTTTCCCAGGTGGTGAGTTCAATCCTTGTATCAGGAAGACCCCTGGAAAAGGAAACGGCAACTTGTTCCAGTATTCTTGCCTGGGAAATCCCTTGGACAGAGGAGCTTGGAGGACTATAGTCTATGGGGTCACAAAAGAGTTGCACGTGACTTAGTGACTAACCAACAACAGCAAGAGCTTTAGTGTTCTTTTGTTTTCCCGCATATTGCAAAACATTACCTTCCCGATCACTCTCTTCTAGACAAACCTCAGATTGTCAATATCTCTCTAAAAGTATAATCCCAATATAGAAGAAAAATAGCCAATTAGGGCGCACTGTTTTCCCAGAATCTAAAGAAAAGTCCCATGATTACACTTGTATATCTTTTTTATCTTTCCTCTCAGAGCTTCACACTATTTGGCACTACAAAAAAGAAGTCACTGAAATCATTAAAATTGTGTGGTTGGGAATGAGAGTTTTTTCACTGAAGCATTTATGCCATGAAGATGCAAAGGTATCTTTATGTTTTTAAGCTGTTTCTTGAAGTTAAACATTTTGTTGTGGAATTCTCAGCACTTCCAAATTGAACTTAAAAACATATAATGCATGAACTGTATTTTACTGTTTATTATAATTTTTTCATTATTGGTCAGTTTACACAGAATAGTGAAGACAATTTAGTTACCTTGTTTTTTAAGCCTATTTTTTTTCTGATAATGTGTGTGTGATTTAGCCCAATAAAATTCCATTTCAAAATATATAAATTCATAATAAAAAGCCTTATTTGGTTTTATTGCATCATATTTTATAATATTCAGATATTAATTTTAATGCTCAATTTATTTCCTAAAATTTAAATATATCCAGGTAATTTCAAAGTGTGAAACATTCTTTTGTTAGACTTTGGTAAATATCATTGCCTTTCAATATATTTCTGAGTTTGTCCAAAACAGAACTGAACATTCTGTCACGCATTGGGATTATGTGTTCTTTTTGGAATTTTTTACCTTCTAAAATTTTTTGATTGTTTTTCTGAGCCAAGTTTTTTTTTTCTCAAATTTTGTTGTTATGTGACTTTGTTTTACTCTTAAATATTATTCAGTGCTTCATAGAACAAATAAATCCTTAGGGAGCTGTCTGTGAATAGAAGGCTTGCTAAAGATGTGAAGAAATATTTGATATCTTACCATTTACCTGAGTAGCAAAACTGACTTGAAATTGCTTTAGAGCTATGAAACAATCATCTAAGACAAATAGTTTTTATGAAATTAAAAGCTGACATTTGGAAAAAATGTTAATTTTAAAACATTAGATTCTGTGTATCATGACAGTTTTGGCAGAAGGATATTAAAACAAATAAGTTACTCATATCAAAAATATCAAAATTAAGTAAAATAATGTATGACTTGGTTCTTTATACTGCTCTTTGTAAGAATAAAACATGAAATTGAAAATTTCTTAAAAAATTCAAAATATGAAGTTAAATGGACAAATTATGGAGAATTTTTGAAAATATGGACTCTCAGATTTTTTTAAAAACAGTGCAAAATAGTAACAACTCAAATTGATCATTTTCTTAATAATTGAGATGTTCCAAAGCACATAAAATGAATCATTAGCTCAAATATTTTAATCAACATACAGACAATGCAATAATGACACTCTTGATAATAGTAACAGTAACTGTGGGCATTTATAAAGTGATGGCTAAATGAAAGACAATTTTTGAAGATATCTAATATCTCAGATAATAAATAAACATATTTTGTATAGGTTTTTATTTATTCTCACTTAACTATATGATGGTTACCATTAGCATTTCCATTTATCAGATGAGGAAACTGAGATGTAGAGAGTTTAGTAAGTTGTCTAGGCATAACTAGGTAATATTAGAAAATATATTTGTTAAACTTGCAACCTAAAAGAAATAGAAATTTTACAGAAAAAAAGTCTTTTTCTAGAAAGAATGGAAGTCAAAATACAATGAAACTTTCCAATGAATTTTTCTATCAAAATTATTTAGATAAGTAATAGAACAAAAACCACTAGACCATTAAGGTATGACTTGAATCAAATCCCTTACAATTACACACCCAGTTCAGTTCAGTTGCTCAGTCGTGTCCAACTCTTTGTGACCCCATGAATTGCAGCACGCCAGGCCTCCCTGTCCATCACCAACTCCTGGAGTCCACCCAAACTCATGTCCATGGAGTCGGTGATGCCATCCAACCATCTTATCCACTGTCATCCCCTTCTCCTGCCCTCAATCTTTCCCAGCATCAGGGTCTTTTCAAATGAGTCAGCTCTTCTCATCAGGTGGCCAAAGTATTGGAGTTTCAGATTCAACATCAGCCCTTCCAATGAACACTCAGGACTGATCTCCTTTAGGATGGACTCGTTGGATCTCCTTGCAGTCCAAGTGAATCTCAAGAGTCTTCTCTAACACCATAGTTCAAAAGCATCAATTCTTCTGCACTCAGATTCTTTATAGTCCAACTCTCACATCCATACATGACCACTGGAAAAACCATAGCCTTGACTAGATGGACTTTTGTTGGCAAAGTAATCTCTCTGCTTCTTAATAGGCTGTCTAGGTTGGTCATAACTTTCCTTCCAAGGGGTAAATGTCATTTAATTTCATAGCTGCAATCACCATATGCAGTGATTTTGGAGCCCAGAAAAATAAAGTCAGCCACTGTTTCCACTGTTTCCCCATCTATTTCCCATGAAGTGATGGGACCGGATGCCATGATCTTAGTTTTCTGAATGCTGAGCTTTAAGCCAATGTTTTCACTCTCCTCTTTCACTTTCCAGAGGCTCTTTAGTTCTTCTTCACTTTCTGCCCTAAGGGTGGTTTCATCTGCATATCTGAGGTTATTGGTATTTCTCCAGGCAATTTTGACTCCAGCTCATGCTTCACCCAGTCCAGCATTTCAAATTGTGTACTCTGTATAGAAGTTAAACAAGGAAGAAGAAAATATACAGCCTTGGCATACTCCTTTTCCTATTTGGAACCAGTCTGTTGTTCCATATCCAGTTCTAACTGTTGCCTCCTGACCGGCATAGAGGTTTCTCAAGAGGCAAGTCAGATGGTCTGGTATTCCCATCTCTTTCAGAATTTTCCACAGTTTATTGTGATCCACACAGTCAAAGACTTTGGCATAGTCAATAAAGCAGAAATGGATGTTTTTCTGGAACTCTCTTCCTTTTTCCATGATCCAGCGGATGTTGGTAATTTGATCTCTGGTTCCTCTGTCTTTTCTAAAACCAGCTTGAACATTTGGAAGTTCACGGTTCACATATTGCTGAAGCCTGGCTTGGAGAATTTTGAACATTACTTTACCAGCGTGTGAGATGAGTGCTATTGTGCAGTAGTTTGAGCATTCTTTGGCATTGCCTTCGTTAGGATTGAAATGAAAACTGACCTTTTCCAGTCCTGTGGCCACTGCTGAGTTTTCCAAATTTGCTGGGATATTGAGTGCAGCACTTTCACAGCATTGTCTTTCAGGATTTGAAATAGCTTAACTGGAATTCCATTACCTCCACTAGTTTTGTTCATAGTGGAAGTGACAAATAGACTCAAGGGAATAGATCTGATAAACAGAGTGCTTGAAGAACTATGGATGGAGGTTCATGACAATGTATAGGAGGCAGTGATCAAGAACATCCCCAAGAAAAAGAAATACAAAAAGGCAAAATGGTTGTCTGAGGAGGCCTTACAAATAGCTGTGAAAAGAAGAGAAGTGAAAGGCAAAGGAGAAAAGGAAAGAAATACCCATTTGAATGCAGAGTTCCAAAGAACAGCAAGGAGAGATAAGAAAGCCTTCCTCAGTGATCTATGCAAAGAAATAGAGGAAAACAATAGAATGGGAAAGACTAGAGATCTCTTCAAGAAAATTAGAGATACCTAGGAAACATTTCATGCAAAGAAAGGCACAATAAAGGACAGAAATAATATGGACCTAACAGAAGCAGAAGATACTGAGAAGAGGTGGCAAGATACACAGAACTATGCAAAAAAGGTCTTCATGACCCAGATAATCACAATGGTGCGATCACTCACTTAGAGCCAGACACCCTGGAATGTGAAGTCAAGTGGGGACTTAAGAAGTATCACCATGAACAAAACTAGTGGAGGTGATGGAATTCCAGTTGAGGTATTTAAAATCCTAAGAGATGATGCTGTTAAAGTGCTGCAGTCATATGCCAGCAAATTTGAAAAACTCAACAGTGGCCACAGGACAGGAAAAGGTCAATTTTCATTCCAATCCTAAAAAAAGGTAATGCCAAAGAATGCTCAAACTACTGCACAATTTCACCCATCCCACACACTAGCAAAGTAATGCTCAAAATTCTCCGAGCCAGGTTTCAACAGTACATGAACCATGAACTTCCAGATGTTCAAGCTGGATTTAGAAAAGCCAGAGATCAAAGTGCCAAACATCCCTTGATCAAAAAAACAAAAGAGTTACAGAAAAAAACCTCAAGTTCTGCTTTATTTACTATGCCAAGGCCTTTGTCTGTGTGGATCATAACAAACCGGAAAGTTCTTAAAGAGATGAGAATACCAGACTACCTTACCTGTCTTCTGAAAATTCTCTATGCAGGTCAAGAAGCAACAGTTAGAACTGGACATGGAACAACAGACTGGTTCCAAATCAGGAAAGGAGTATGTCAAGGCTGTATATTGTCACCCTGCTTATTTAACTTATATACAGAGTACATCATGAGAAATGCTGGGCTGGATGAAGCACAACCTGAAATCAAGATTGCCAGGAGAAATATCAGTAACCTCAGATATGCAGATGACACCACTCTTATGGCAGAAAGTGAAGAGGAACTAAAAAGCCTCTTGATGAAAGTGAAAGAGGAAAGTGAAAAAGTTGGCTTAAGCTCAACATTCAGAAAACAAAAAAAGATCACAGCATCCAGTCCTATCACTTCATGGCAAATAGATGGCGAACCAGTGGAAACAGTAACAGACTTTATTTTTGTGGTTCTCCAAAATCACTGCAAATGGTGACTGCAGCCATGAAATTAAAAGACACTTGATCCTTGGGAGGAAAGTTATGACCAACCTAGACAGCATATTGAAAAGCAGAGACATTACTTTGTCAACAGAAGTTCATCTAGTCAAGGCTATTGTTTTTCCAGTAGTCATGTATGGATGTGAGAGCTGGACTATAAAGAAAGCTGAGCACTGAAGAATTGATGCTTTTGAACTGTGGTGTTTGCGAAGGCTCTTGAGAGTTCCTTGGACTGCAAGGAGATCCAACCAGTCAATCCTAAAGAAAATCTGTCCTGAATATTCATTGGAAGGACGGATGCTGAAGGTGAAACTCTAATACTTGGCCACCTGATGTGAAGCACTAACTCATTGGCAAATACCCTAATGCTGAGAAAGATTCAAGGTGTGTGGGGGGAAGGGGATGACAGAGGATGAGATGGTTGAATGGCATCACCAACTTGATGGGCATGAGTTTGAGTAAACTCTGGGATTTGGTGATGAACAGGGAGGCCTGGTTTGCTGCTGTCCATGGGTCACAGAGTCACACATGACTGAGTGACTGAATGGAACTGAACTGAGAGCAAAAACTAAAACTTTCCTTAGTCGTTTACACAAAATGCATAACTAAAACCACTGTGTTTTTAAAATAATTACTTAGCAGAGTTTCTGTCAATGATTATTAAAAACAAACATTACAGACTTATATACCCACTATTTCATGCCACTTATAGGTATTCAGAGAAACATTCATAACTTTAAATTAAAAGTTAATTAAAATATTGCAAATTTCTAGCTCTAAAGGATAAACAATTGTAATTTGAGCCAAAATAAAATAAGAATAATAAGTTAATAAAAATATAATTTAATTAGGAAAAATTTACCAGAACAATTTTTTTAAAAAACGTCTTTTATAGTAATTAACATATTTAACACAAGTCAAGACAATAAGAATTAAAATTAATATATAAATAAAGATATATAGGAAAATTAGAGATTAGAAATATTTTTGTATAATGTCATTCTAACAAGGTATGGGCAGCCTATCCTTTCTCTAGTGGATCTTTTGAACCCGGGAATCGAATCAGGGTCTCCTGCATTGCAGGTAGATTCTTTACCAGCTCAGCTACCAGGGAAACCCCTCAAATTAAAAGCCAAATGAAATAATATTTCAAGAAAAATACACTTTTGTCAAAACTATTCCAATTCCTGTGAAATATATTTAAAAAGGCACATACCTCAACTAATGCCACAGGCCCAGGAACTTCCTCAAAGTAATTCAGCAACACTATTAACCAGAATAGAAAATTTAATGCTATTGAATTGCTTCAGAGCACATAAAAATGAAGAGTCTCATGAATGATTTTAAGAAACCAGGTGAAATTTTGGGAAGAAAGGATAATGAAGTACATGCAGTTTTAAAAATCAATTTTAAAAATCAAATAGACTAATGTTAAAATGTAACTATAAATGCAATCATTGAAAGTAAAGCATGAGTAAACAACATATCAATAGAAACACATTCAAGAATACCGTAGTATAGCCATGTATATTTCACATTTGTATGCGTGCTTTTGTGCTTTGCTTAGTTGCTCAGTCATGTCTCACTCTTGGCGACTCCATGGACTGTAGCCTGCCAGGTTCCTCTGTCCATGGGAACTCTCCAGGCAAGAATACTGGAGTGGGTTGCCATGCCCTCCTCATGGATGCTTTTAATATTAATTAGCAAAGTTATTCATATTAGTAAGCTTAAGGAGTAGCAAAGGAAAGCAAGACGGAAAGTACAAAGTGGCTTAAAACTCAAAATTCAAAAAACTAAGATCATGGCATCCAGTTCCACTACTTCAAGGCAAATAGATGGGGAAACAATGGAAGCAGTGACAGACTTTATTTTGGGGGGCTCCAAAATCACTGCAGATGGTGACTGCAGCCATGAAATTAAGATGCTTACTCCTTGGAAGGAAAGTTATGCCCAACCTAGACAGCATATTAAAAGCAAAGACCTTACTTTGCTGACAAAGGTCCATCTAGTCAAAGCTATGGTTTTTCCAGTAATCATGTATGGATGTGAGAGTTGGATGGTGAAGAAAGCTGAGTGCCGAAGAACTGATGCTAACTGTGGTGTTGGAGAAGACCCTTGGACTGCGAGGAGATTCAACCAGTCAATCCTAAAGGAAATCAGTCCTGAATATTCACTGGAAGGACTGATGCTGAAAGTGAAACTCCAGTACTTTGGCCACCTGTTGCAAAGAACTGACTCACTGAAAAGATCCTGATGCTGGGAAAGATTGAAGGCAGGAAGAGAAAGAGACAACAGAGGATGAGATGGTTTGATCACCATACCAACTTAAAGGACATGAATTTGAGCAAGTTCTGGGAGTTGGTGATAGACAGGGAAGACTGGCATGCTGTAGTCCATAGGGTCTCAAAGAGTTGGACATGACTGAGCGACTGACCTGAACTCAAAGTACAAGGATTCCCATTAGGCTGTCTGCTGACTTTCCAGCAGAAGCTCTGCAAGCCAGAACTGGTGGCATAATACATTTGAAGTAATGAAAAGGAAAAACCTACGATTAAAAGTACTCTACTTGGCAAAGCTTTCATTCAGATTTGATGGTGAGATCCAAAGATTTATAGACAGGCAAAAGCTAAAAGAATTCAGTACCACCAAACTAGCTTTAAAAGAAATGTTAAAGGGAATTCTCTAGGCAAAAAAAAAAAAAAGAAAGAAAGAAAATGCAGTCAGAAATGTGAATATTACAAAAATAATATCACTGGTAAAGGAAAACATGTAGTAAAATTATAAATCAACAATGAAGGCTAATAGGAAGGTTAAAAGACCAAAGTAGTAAAATCATCTATACCAACAAAAAATAGTTCAGGGTTTACAAAAGATATAAAATATTTTGTCTAAAACAGAAAATGTGGGAAGGGATATTTAATATAAATATTATTTTTGGTGTAAAGATCAATCTTTAGTCTCAAACGTCTAACATTATTTCTGAGCCCAATTGTAGAAAGGACAATTCAAGTGAGACCTTATATATGACTAGATGAGGATGCATTGGGGCTTACCAGGTTGTGCTAATGATTAAAAACCTGCCTGTTCCTGACCCAGGTTCAATCCCTGGGTCAGGAAGATCCCCTGGAGAAGGACATGGCAACACTCTTCTGTATTACTTGAAAAATCCCATGCCAAAGGAGCCTGGCAGGCTACAGTCTATAGGGTTGCAAAGAGTTGAATATGACTGAATCTGATTAAATGTCAAGCTGCCATAATTTCTGTTTATTACTGGTGTTAGTAGTTCAAGGAAATTTTGAGAATCTGGACCTCAATAAATCACTGTTGCTTTGTTTCAATGGAATGAATGTAAAATGTTAGCTTCTCAGACGAGTCTGACTCTTTGCGGCCCCATGGACTGTAGCCCACAAGGCTCCTCTGTCCATGGAATTCTCCAGGCAAGAACACTGGAGTGGATTGTCATTCCCTTCTCCAATCAATGGAATGCTACGACCTGAATACAAAAATTACCAAGCGGCTTAGTAATATGAGGGATGGATATTTTTAAAGAGTTTTGATCAACAAATCAGTGTCAGCTTAAAGCCTCAGGTGGCAATCCGTAATTGGGTTGTGAAGGTTCTGATAGAGATAGTATACTCCTTCTATGGCTCCTCCCTTGTAGGACTGTACTTCTCTCCATGATGTCGGGCTTAGTCACTTGAGTTGCTTTGGGATCATGGTGATTGAAATGTATCTCCACACTATATATGTTAGGTTCAACCTCATGACTTTTATTGAATGCAAGTCAGAGAAGTTAGCAAAATACAGGTACTTTGTGTGAAGCATACTTTGTGCAATTGGACTTTACTTTTTATGTTTCTGACATTACTCTGAGATTGAAGAGCCATGGACAATGTGGGACCAACTTGACCAAACATAGAGCTTGGAGTCAAGCTCAAAAAAAAACCGAGCTAAATCAACAGAATTCTAGATGAACCATAGATTTATGAGCAGGGAAAATGACACTTGAGGGTGTTTTCTCAGCACTGGCTAAACAACACTGTAAGTAACAATCAGTAATTTACGCAAAGCTAAATAGAATAAAAGAAAATAAAACAAAATATCAGAGTGGTTAATTCATCATAGTAAAAACTCAACTATTAAACTTAATTTGAAATTTAAGTATACACATGTGTATGCTGGGCTGCAATATAAAGTGTAGTTCTTACTGTGTTTCATGATTTTTAAGAGATTAAAAATTGCTGACTCAAATGGCATTCCAGAACTGTGCCATAATACTCAGTTATTAATCCTGTGTATTCAGTATTTTAGTGACTCAGGTAAGACAACGTACTCATCAAATTGGTAAAGCACTGAAACCTGCATGGAAGGAGTAATAAATAGTTTAGATAAAAAGATATAAGATTCCAAAAAATCTTCTATGTTTCTCAAGTAAAAAGGATTTAGTTAATAGTAAACTGAGTGTAGGTTAATAATGCACTACAGTCAAGAAACAGTCAATTATATCACACAGTGAGTCACAAGCAATGTAAATCAGAGATGAAGGGCAGGATAGATTAATTTTACTCTGAGAGTAAACTATACTTGGCATACTATATTCAAGGATGTATTACATTTAAGACACTAAAGAGTCTGTACTGCTTTGAGAATCCCTGGATAATACTAAAAGAGTTTGGTTAAATGTGTCATTAGCAAAGTGGCTTTAAAGGAGATCATATTAGGGATGTCATAAATTACCAGAGAAGTTTTGCTGAAAGTAGAAGAAAATTACTGGGTAAGTGTACAAAAGATGGTTTTCACATGGAAGGTGAATGAAACTTCTTTTGTATGGCAATAGGGTAGCGTGATAAAGCTTGCTTAGCACAAAGTTTAATTATGTGGAATGATAAGAGATAAGTTTAATGGGGTGTTAAATCAAAAAAGAAACATACTAGTGGAGAGTCATCAGCATTTATTCAATTTGATGGAGAAGCCTTTTTGGGGGGTGATGTGGTTTCAAAAGCTATTTTAATTATAGATCTAAGAGGAATACCAAACTGTAGGAAAAGGGGAATAGAGAAAGCACAGGAAGTTAAGTGTGGGGAAAACAGCATGTTGACTTGAAGAAAAAGAACTGTAGATTAATTAGAAGATGAAGGAGTGGAGGCTTTGGGAAATAAAGATAAACAGACCTCACAGAAGGTAAGTGAACAGAACAAAAGTCTTGAATTATAAGAAATGATAAGATCCTCTATGGAGAGGCAGCAAGGATATCCCTATTGAATAATGGATGAGCTCAAGCAAAGCTGGGAGCATGGCATCTGATAAAAAGTTTGCAACTGTTTAGAACTTCAAAAGCCTTTCAAAAATTCAGAGTATTGTTTATTTTATTTTTCAGATACTAACTGTGAAGATACACAGTCTTCATTGCAAATTCAATATTTAGAAATGTCCTAAGGGTGAACATTGATGATGTTTGCAATTTTGGGACCTTTGCCAGCAACATCCCATGACTTCTTAATAAAGAGATCATAAATTTAAAATGGCATAAGATCAATTTTGCTAATTACTTATTTATCTGTTTTGTTTATCTTGCACAGAGAGTATTTGTTTTGCTGAAAGCTTTTGAGGCACACACTATAAGATGTATCTATTGTAACAATTTCTCACAATGTTCTCATTTATATTCCTGGGTTTACAGAGAATCTTGGAGCTAGAGTGAGCCTTGAAGGTCAGTTAATGTAACTGTTCACCTAAATCCGAACACCATCTATACTATTCATATGCGTTCATTGTTCATCCATCCTCTGCTTGAATTGTGTCATCAATTCAACTGAAATTAGTACCCACTGTCACATATTTATATCAATGAGATTTATCCCTTCATTTATAAACATTATTTCAAACAACTCACTTTTTATAAACCATTCTGCCAATTCATTAAAAATGTAGATCAGGGATGAAAAGCAAAATCAATATACGCTACTAATATCTGAGACTTACAATCTGGAATTTCTTATTTGCAGTCTGGATATATTAATGTTTTACTTCTAAAGAGAATTTCTCAATTCTGTCACCTGATAACAAGACTTACTCTCCCTGAACTGAGGTTCTCAATCTTTGTAATCTTTTTGAACCATTGTAAAATCCCATAATTTGAAAGATGTTGAAAGCTCTGGGCTTTTATCCCAGAAAAAAATGGCCATAAGATTAAGGTTTACATTACTCTCTATAGGATGGCAAATTAACTGGATGCATTTGTGAATGTGGAGTTAAGAATTCCTACTTTGGATATACATGGAGCTGAATTTTTCCCGCTGGATCAGTTTAGAGAGAAAGATTGATCTCCCTGTTTAACTAGACCATTTCTAATTTTTCTCTTTATGCCACCATTTGGTTCCTATGTACTTACATTTTCAAGATAGTGGTGATCTTTATCAAATGAACTTTTGTGAGAGTATAATATTGTTACCCATTCTAGATTACTTTACCATTAAATTATTCATGCGAGAGTATGTTTCTCTTGTTACTAATGCGGAGGTTTGAGAATTCAAAGTGGGGCAGAAATGAATTATTATCCAGACATAAGTATATAAATCTACTTTAAATGACACTTTATAAAACCAAAGGCCAAGGATAGGATTATCTTTCTGGATTACAGGATGTACGGAAAGATAACAGTTATTTTGAGGAGTATGATGAGATCAAGAAAGATGCCCATGAAAAGAGGAACTTGAAGCCACAACTAACAGAAACCTTAGAACAGGACTGTGGCATTGGATTACATATAGATAAAAATTTATAAATGAGATTAATTAACCTATTATAACTGTCCCATTTTCTAAAATTATTCAGCTTGTTGTTGCTCGGTCTCAGTCATGTCTGACTGTGAGACTGCAGCACACCAGGCTTCCCTGGCCTTCGTTGTCTCCCAGAGTTTTCTCAAACTCATGGCTATTAAGTCAGTGATGCCATCCAAACAGCTCATCCTCTATTGTCCCCTTCTGCTTCTGCCCTCAGTATTTCCCAGCATCAGGGTCTTTTCCAATGAATTGGCTCTTCATATCAGGTGGCCAGAGTATTGGAAATTCAGCTTCAACATCCATCCTTTCAGTGAATATTCAGGGCTGATTTCCTTTAGTATTGACTGGCTTGATCTCCGTGCTGTCCAATTCAAAATTCAGTGACCTTATTGAAATGTTAAACTATCTATCATGAAAATGTGTCTGTAAGAATAAGGGAATAATTCTAAAAAATAGGTTATTCTTTAGACTCAACCAAGAAATAAAGTGAGAACCATTCATCAGAAAAAATTTCATTCTTAAAGTCTTCAAAGGTAATAAAAAAATATTCCAAATTATACTCAAAAGAAAAACAAATAAATGGAAATTTCTATCTATATATCATTTATCTACATCATAGTATAATCAATCCTTCTACTCATGAATTTTCTGGAAATTTCTTGTATACAGCAAGCTTTATCTAACATACACATATGAAATTATAGCTAATGCCATTAGGCATTAGATAAATAGAAATCAATACAAGATGAGATACCACCATAGAAACATAACTGAAATAAAAAGACTGACTATAACAACTGCTGGAAAGACTGAAGAAATTGGGAACTTTATACACAGCTAATAGTATCTTAAAATAGTGCAGTGTTTTTGGAAAGCTGTTTGATAGTTTCTCAAAATGTTAAATAAACAGTTATTGTATGATTTAGCAATTCTATTCCTAGGTATATACTCAAGAGAAATAAAAAACAAAAGTCCACAAAAAGCATGCACACCAATGTTCATAGCAATATTATTCATAGTAGCTAAAAATGCGAATAACACTAATGTTCACCAATAGATGAATGGATAAATATAATGTAGTATATCTGTACAATGGAATATTGTTCATCATACAAAAGAGTGAAATATTGATACATGTTTCAATATAGTTGAACTTTGAAAACATTATACACGGTAAAATAATGCAATCACAAAAGATCACCTATTATATGATTTCTTGTTAAGGAAATATCCAAAATAAGCACATTTAGAGTCAGTAAGTACCCAGTTGTCTGCAGGGCCTAGTGGGAAAGGCAGATGGTAGATCACCCACTAATGGACATAAGGTTTCTTTTGGGAATGATGAAAATGTTCTAAAGCTAGATAATAGTGATGGTTGCACAACTCTATGAATCTGCTAAAAATCATTTAATTATATATTTTAAAGGAAGAACTGTATGGCATGTAATTTATATCTCAATAAGGTTGCTATAAAAAATTAATGCCAGCAATATCAAAGGAAAGCTGAAATCCTGCAATCCGCTAACATCAGACAGCTCATGACCACTGACTTCATCAACAAACATTACTGTGACTATGAATGCCATGTGCTCCTTATCAAATAAAACATTTAACATTTAGATTCCAATCTCTAATAAATACAATAAAGTGAAAACATATTTGTAATGACAGAAAGATGAAAAACCTGAGTGGTGAATATTTCTAAATATACTTTCACTGTTCTTCAGAGTTTAGCCTTGATAGCTGTTTAATATATTTTCTTTGAAGTGCAAAGTTAATCCATGTAAACCTCAAAGAGTTCGGCATAAGACTGGCTTGTACTTCTTAACAAGTTTTTAAATGTGTGGACCTCTAGGGATGTGTATGTATGCATGCTAATTTAATTGTGCATGTTAGCTATGTATTCTACAGGATAGTTAAAATTTATACAATGTGTGCTCAGAATGGCATTTGCAAATGGTTAGAACTTTAATAAAAATATGTATATTTCAACTCAGGCATCTTGTCTTCAACAGGACATCACTTGTATTATAATTGTTGTTCTTCTGTTCTTATTTTTTTGATGATAAGAGTTTTTAAATAGTAGTGCTTATAATTTCTTTTTTACTTCAATCTGTTTATCCATCTGTGTTTAACTGGCCTTCTCTTTAGAGTATGTAGGGATACATGGCAGAGAGAAGATGGACAACAAAAGCACTTCTGTATATTAGTTTACCTACCAGGATGCCTTAAAGATTCTGAAGGAGTGGCTGAATGAGGTCACAGAACAGGAAAGCAAGGTGGGTTTTGCATCTCTTTCTAAAAAATATACTTTGGACATGTTTCCTTCAAGATTATAACAGAACCACCAGTTAAGAGGAGCTGATAGAAGACAGGTTCTCGTTAGCATTTACAGTCTTTTTAAGTGTTAATTATGTGTGTGTGTGTGTATATATATATATATATATATGTGTGTGTGTGTGTGTGTGCTTTGTATTCTATTTTATAACATCTATTTGAGACAGTATGCAGTTTTAGAAGAATATTAGAGATATAGTCACTGTATTTTCCCTATTTGGTCAACTGATGAAGGCAGTATTTGAAATTAGACAAGTCTTCTCTTTGACAGATCATGGGCCCACTTTCTGAAAGAAGCATCCTAAAACCATAAGTCATGGAAATATCTTTTATAGTTTTTATATTCAAAATGGGCTTCTCAGGCAGCTCAGTGGTAAAGAATTTGCCTGCCGATGCAGGGGACACGGATTTTATTCCTGACCCAGGGTGATCTCCTGAAGAAGGAAATGGCAACCCATTCCAGTATTCTTGCTGGGAAAATACCATGGAGAGAGGAGCCTACAGTCCATGGGCGTCCAAGAGTCAGACACGACTGAGTGTCCAAGAGTCAGACACGACTGAGTGTACACAGCACATATTTAGAAAGCAGGACTTTTCTTTTCAAGATGTGTTAACTGAAGGCTAAGTCCCATACCCACTTGCCAAAATACACAATGATTTTCCACTCACAGTTCCTTGAACCATAAAAAATTCATTTAAAATAAGATAAAATATAAAGCAGGGTTACATGTATGTATGTATATATATATATATATATATATATATATATATAGCAGTCATCCCCAAATGTTTTAATTTTAGCTTTTGGCTTTATGGACATTACATGTCTTGTTTAAAAGTGATGCTATTTTCTTTCATCCTAAAGCCATACACACACGCGTACATGTGCACGGATAGATAATTATACACACCTGTACATGCACATGTGCATGAAAACATAGCTAGATGCACTGCACACGTGTGCACAGACCCCACTCTTGTCTTGGGCTTTTAATTAAAACTACCTCAAAATCTAGAGAACACTTTAGTCTTTCAGGAAGTTGGCCTTTGAGTAGATGTTCTGAGGCTCCTACACTCTCTCTCACTAGTCTAAGTTTCTGCAAATTGAAGCTTTTTCTAGCTTCAACAGTAATGAAATAGATTTTTCTCTTAGCATAGATTTGGGTCATTACCACTTCTCTGTGTCTAACCAAATCCTATCCTTTCAGGATCAGGTCAAGAAAGAAAGAGTTAGTCACTCAGTTGTGTCTGACTCTTTGCCACCTCATGGGCTATAGCCTGCCAAGCTCCTCTGGCCATGGAATTCTCCAGGCAAGAATACTGAAATGGATCGTCATTCCCTTCTCCAGGGGATCTTCCTGACCCAGTGATCAAACCCAGATCTCCTGCATTGCAGATGGATTCTTTACCATCTGAGCCACCAGGGAAGCCCATAAGTTCAGCTCAAGTGTGACTTTTAAGAATTTGCTCTCATGCCCACACCCAAGATGTTGAGAATGAGTCACACAATATAGTGCATCGTAGCTTACTATCACAAAACTTTCTTTTTTAGATTTCCTTTAAAAGACAATTACTGTATCTGCCAGTTTGTTCATTGTTCAGCTACAAATCTACCTACACTGTAGGGACTTTATATTGGACAAAGAGAACCCATGATTTCAAAAGAGTCTCTCTCCTGATTTGATGATTTTCAATTTAATGCAGCTTGAAAAAATTACTAAACAGAACAGAGTTGGACACGACTGAGCTGACTATAAATTTGAAGGTAAAACATGACTTTTAACATTGTATTTAGGGAGAGAGATTCACAACTTTAAATTTTTTGGAGAATCGAATTGTTAAACAAGTTCAAAATAATTTCTTGGAAAGGGTTATGGTGTTATTTCAATCAATGTGTGCTCTTTTACTTTAAAAACAAGTAATGAACAGAAAACAATCACCACAACATTTATCTCAAGAAACTTAAATATTTAACTTTAGATGTTAGGTGTGCTTTTTGGTTAAGTACCGAGATCACCATTAAGTGAAAGTGAAAAGCACTCAGCCTTTGTGATACCATGGATTATAGAGTCCATGGAATTCTCCAGGACAGAATACTGGAGTGGGTAGCCTTTCCCATCTCCAGGGGATCTACCCAACCTAGGGATCGAACCCAGGTCTCCTGGATTGCTGGTGGATTCTTTAATGTCTTAGCCACAAGGGAAACCCAACATACAGGAGTGGGTAGCCTATTCCTTCTCCAGTGGATCTTCCTGATCCAGGGATTGAACCAGGGTCTCCTGGACTGCAGGCCGATTCTTTACCAGCTGAGTTACCGCTGCTGCTGCTGCTGCTAAGTCACTTCAGTTGTGTCCAACTCTGTACAACCCCATAGATGGTAGCCCACCAGGCTCTGCCGTCCTTGGGATTCTCCAGGCAAGAACACTGGAGTGGGTTGCCATTTCCTTCTCCAGTGCATGAAAGTGAAAAGTGAAAGTGAAGTCGCTCAGTCGTGTCGGACTCTTAGTGACCCCATGGACTGCAGCCTGCCAGGCTCTGTGCATGGGATTCTCCAGGCAAGAGTACTGGAGTGGGGTGCCATTGCCTTCTCTGAGCTGAGTTACTAGGGAAGTCCAAATCACCATTAAAGGTTGACAATTTTTTAGATATTTCTTTAAATTTTCTGGAATTCTACTGTAAACCTTTCACAATAATTTATTTCACTGAGTCACTTTCTGGTTTTGGAAATAAAAAAGTAATATTAAGCTAAATTTTTTATCTCTTTTTGAATTATTAAGCAAATGTAGATAATATGATAATACATTCAATTGTTCTAATTTCAATAGATTACCTAGCATTTAGGAAAGAATAAATTAAAAGTAAAATTATTTGTTTAGGTAAGAGCTATTTTCTTTTGTAAACTAAAATCATGATGAAGGGCATATTTATTACTAGAGACAAGATTTCAAAAATATTGCCATAAAGTGATGAAGTGTTGCTTTATTTTTTCCTCCCATTAAAACCAAAATAAAATGTTATATACTCCTTCATTTAAGAGGCTTTTAGTGTCCTTGTCCACATATAAAATTATTTTTTGAATGTCACTTTTTTCCACTTATTTTTATTGTTTGATTCATTTTCAGTTTATATTAAAAGTCAGAAACCTTTATGACCATATTTTATAAAAATTAGAGATGGAAATTACATTTAAAATATAATTGGTCAACAATATCTTAATATAGGCTTAAAAACATATATAGTTATAATTATTCAATTATGTTAATATAAAATATCATGTGCAAGTATATTTCATTGTAATTCCCTTGTCTGTATGTCTCTTTAGGAACTGTGAAAAAAAGAGAAAAAGACCTGCAACATGTGTCATGTAGATAGTATTTTATAATCATTTATGTTCTTGCTGCTGCTGCTGCTGCTAAGTCGCTTCAGTCGTGTCCGACTGTGCGACCCCATAGACGGCAGCCCACCAGGCTCCGCCGTCCCTGGGATTCTCCAGGCAAGAACACTGGAGTGGGTTGCCATTTCCTTCTCCAGTGCATGAAAGTGAAAAGTGAAAGTGAAGTCGCTCAGTTGTGTCCGATTCTTAGCGACCCCATGGACTGCAGCCCATCAGGCTCTTCTGTCCATGGGATTTTCCAGGCAAGAGTGCTGGAGTGGGTTGCCATACTAGTTGTCTATTTTGAACTTGGCAACTAAAGAAATGTACTGTTAACTTCCTCTGAATCATCCTAGTATGCTTTATTAAGACTTTGTTTTAATTATTTACCTTATTAGAGAGCATAGGAGAACATAGGCAGTATGTTTTGACAATTTTGTTCTTGGAGGAAAATACTGATAAAAATATCTCCTCACAATATACCTTGGCTATTAAATTTTGACTATTCCCTGATGTCTCAGTGGTAAAGAATCTGCTTGCCAATGCAGGAGACACAGGTTTGATCCCTGGGTCGGGAATATCCCCTGAAGAAGGAAATGGGAGCCCACTCCAATATTCTTGCCTGGAGAATATGATGGAGAGAGGACCCTGGCTGGCTACAGTCCATGGGGTCCCCAAATAGTCACATGACTTAGCAGCTAAACAACAACAATATAGTCTGAGTCAGGAAATTAAAAGTCATAAGTTATCACAACTTTACCAGTTTGCTTTGGCTTTGTTTTCACTTAAACACTTTTTTCATGAATTTGAATTATAATCTAACAAGAAGCCAGGAGTCTGGAGATTTCTAAGGTATATAAAAGTGCTGGATATTGGGTACAAATTACTCTGCTAATTGTTCTATTGCAGAGACTTCTAGATTCTGGACCTTTTCTTTCTTCTTGAGTTGTACTTTATCCTTATTATCCTTGGGGGGTTGGTTTTATGCCTCCCCAAATTCTCAAATCCCTTATATAAATTGGCACAGTCTTTACATATAACCGACACACCGTCTCTTGTGCACTTGAAATCATCTCTAGATTATTTATAACACGTTATACAGTGTTACTACTATTTAAACAGTTGTAAATACAATGAAAATTCCAAGTGAATTGTTGCTTGTTGTTGTTGTTTAGTTGCTTAGTTGTGTCCGACTCTTTGTGTCCCCATGGACTGTAGTCCGCCAGGCTCCTCCGTCCATCGGATTTTCCAGGCAAGAGTACTGGAGAGGGTTGCCATTTCCTTCTCCAGGGGATCTTCCTGACCGAGGATTCCAAGCTACAGTGTCTGCCTTGTCTCTTGCATTGCAGGCAGATTATTCACTGCTGAGTCACTGGGGAAGCTAGGCATATCACAAATTCATATTTTGCTTTTGGGAAACTTCAGGAATTTTTTTCAGAATAATATCTGTAGATTCAGAATCTGTGACTACAGAAATCCAGGTATACATTTTTCAGACTTAAGTTGTATGTGTCTATAACCTATTTTCGGCCAGACCTTTACTTTGAATGTTGAAACATATACTTTTAAAAAATTGTTCATCTTTCTAAAATGTCTTTCCCCTAATTTCAAGCAAAATTATTCTTCTTTTATATTTTGGAAACTTCCTAAACAGATGGCATAATAAATTTTACAACTCCATTTGCCACCACAAAGCCAAAAAGGTGATCCAAATCAGGTTATTCATAATTCTCTTTTCCTGTGTGTAATCATCAGTATCTCTATTGTAGTAGTTTTTTAAAATATAATAATTCTAATACACCTTACCAATTATGCCAGTCTTGGTTACAAACAGTGGTCACATTAAATTAAAATAATTTTTAAAAAGTCGGTAGAATTGCACTATAAAGCAAAGGCCAACATTCAATTTATTGTAGATATCAAGACTCTCAAGGGCATATTCATATGCTTTGTTTCATACTGCAAGATTTTACTGTCAGTCTTCCCATTGTGTTTTATCTTTAAGTAATGCCCATCTTTTCCCCATCAGTAAAATCTTAGTAAGTTAAATAACTTCCTAATGTCAACATACTAGATTATTTATTGGATCTGTTTTTTCTTTATCCATGGAACTTTGGCAGTTAAAGAGCACTTGAGCATAATTTCAATTTAGAAATTCCCATAGATTTCACGCAGTGGAACATGGAAAATAATTCTCCCATAATTTTATTTCTTGTCATTTCCCAAGAGCCATCACCACTGTACATAAGATATATTAGAATATTCTGAATGATCTTACTCCTTAACTCCTCTTGAGTCAATATGTATTCTTTGCTCCATATTGGTTCTTTAGTTACTGTTTAAGTATTTGTGGCTTGTTTATTTATTATCATTGAAAAAGCAAGAGAGTTCCAGAAAAACATCTATTTCTGCTTTATTGACTATGCCAAAGCCTTTGACTGTGTGGATCACAATAAACTGTGGAAAATTCTGAAAGAGATGGGAATACCACACCTGCCTCTTGAGAAATCTGTACGGAGGTCAGGAAGCAATAGTTAGAACTGGACATGGAACAACAGACTGGTTCCAAATAGGAAAAGGAGCACGTAAAGGCTGTATATTGTCACCCTGCTTATTTAACTTCTATGCAGAGTACATCATGAGAAACACTGGGCTGGAAGAAGCACAAGCTGGAATCAAGGTTGCCGGGAGAAATACCAATAACCTCAGATATGCAGATGACACCACCTATATGGTAGAAAGTGAAGAAGAACTAAAGAGCCTCATGATGAAAGTGAAAGAGAAGAGTGAAAAAGTTCGCTTAAAGCTCAACATTCAGAAAACGAAGATCATGGCATCTGGTCCCATCACTTCATGGGAAATAGATGGGGAAACAGTGGAAACAGTGTCAGACTTTATTTTTGGGGGCTCCAAAATCACTGCAGATGGTGACTGCAGCCATGAAATTAAAAGATGCTTACTCCTTGGAAGGAAAGTTATGACCAACCTAGACAGCATATTAAAAAGCAGAGACATTACTTTGCCAACAAAGTTCCATCTAGTCAAGGCTATGGTTTTTCGAGTGGTCACACATGGATGGATGTGAGAGTTGGACTAGAAAGAAAGCTGAGCACCAAAGAATTGAGGCTTTTGAACTGTGGTGTTGGAGAAGACTCTTGAGAGTCCCTTGGACTGCAAGGAGATCCAATAAGTCCATCCTAAAGGAGATCAGTTCTGAGTGTTCATTCGAAGGACTGATGTTGAAGCTGAAACTCCAATACTTTGGCCACCTGATGCGAAGAGCTGACTCACTGGAAAATAGCCTGATGCTGGGAAAGATTGAAGGCAGGAGGAGAAGGGGATGACAGAGGATGAGATGGCTGGATGGCGTCACTGACTCAATGGACATGGGTTTGGGTGAACTCCGGGTGTTGGTGATGGACAGGAAGGCCTGGCATGTTGCGGTCCATGGTGTCACAAAGAGTCAGACACAACTGAGCGACTGAACCGAACTGAATGTTAAACCATAGTATTTGCCCAGGATGCTTGTCATGCTGTCCCTTTTTTCTTTAAGATCTTTCTCTATGTCCGTTTTTAAGCCAGTAAGTCTTTTTCATCAGTGTCTTTTGTTATTGTAAGCAAATGTGGCTCTTACGGAGCATCTAGACCTGTGCCAATTTTGTCCAAATTGCTTCTAAAACAGTTTGCCCAATGTTGGTTTATTCAACAAATACATTATTGCCATTGAGTATTTACTGAGTATATCTTGAGTGTACTTTTTGGAGCACAAAATTGTCATTTAAAATTTGGAGGCACTCTGTACTAGCTTTCTTAAATAGTTTAGAGTTGTGTAGATTGATAGTTCCTCCTGGTTACACACCTGGCTCAAGCTATGTGAGCAGAGACTCCTCAGTAAATTCATCCACAGTGTCTACACATTAAAACTGAGAAATGTCTCATTAATCTCAGTAACTCACAATCCAAAGACACAGAGCATCCTATTGGGTTGAGAAAGGATTCTGGTTGGCGGGGTTTGGCAGCTTGTTACTCTCTCTCTGATATCCTCCTCTTTCTTTCTTCTCTGATGCTATACCCCTTACATGTATGAAACGCTTGCCTGTGTAAAAAGTGTGCCTTTCCATTATTGTATACTGAGAAAATGGGGTAAAACCCTAGGAGGTGAGTGTTTTTAGGCATGCCTTAAAAAAAGAAGTAGAACATCTCTCTTGATCTTTCAAGTTTGAAGGCAATTTCAGAAAAGAAAAATATTTTTTCTCCACATCTTTACTTTTTTACATTTATTTTTTTTACATATCCTTATCATACATATCTTGTTTAGATATGTATGTTTGTTTAGATAAACAAGATTAGGATGACATTGAGTTCCCAGGATAGTGATATATGGACAGTATATATCCACAAATATACTTGATTTTGAATATACCAAAGAGCTTCCTATAGGTACCCTCACTGATAATTGTGACCTGGTTTAGGTCATCTTTTCTCCTTTGCAATGGCCAATATGATCATTGTATTTACTGTCTCATGTGGATTTAAGACGTGCCTCAAAGTAAAAATGAAATCCATTTGCTATAAGTCAGAGAGAAGACATGAAAAGTGGGCAGAAAAGTAAAACGAAAATAGAAAAATGCATAGCTATTATAACATTCAAATGACAAAGTCAAAATAAAGGATTCTTTTCCTTCATTGTTATCCTGAACCCACAATAACATGGTTTATAGTAGTTAAGGAATATGATAATATGATATTATGATAGTTATCATACACACCTCAAATATCTATGCGTGTTTCAAAATAGACAGATCATCATTCAGATTAATACTCACACAGTGACCTGTAATTTCATTGATGAACGAAGTCTTTTGCAAGTATTTGAGAAGCAACGGTTTCTGCATATCACCTCTTTAAAAGATTCTCTGTATTGGATGATATCTGTGAAATGAGGAACAAGGGGAAAAAAACAACATTGGAAGTACTCCAAGAGTTCATTCACAAGGAAGTATTAATGGTGTTGAGATACATCATAATTGTAACTCCAGGTTGTTTTTCAGTCACTAAGCCATAGCTGACTCTTTGGGACCCCCATGAACTGCAACACACCAGGTTTCCCTGTCCTTCACCAACACACCAGGTTTCCCTGTCCTTCACCATATTCTGGAGTCTGCTCAAACTCATGTCCATGAGTTGATAATGCCACCCATCTATCTCATACTGTTCTCTTCCTGCTCTCAATCTTTCCCGGCATCAGAGTCTTTTCCAATGACACAGCTCTTCACATCAGGTGGCCAAAGTATTAGAGCTTCAGTTTCAGCATCACTCCTTCAAATTAATATTCAAGGTTGATTTCCTTTAGGATTGACTGGTTTGATCTCCTTGCAGTCCAAGGGACTCTCAAGAATCTCCTCCAGCACCACAATTCAAAAGCATCGCATCTTCTGCAGTTAGCCTTCTTTATGGTCGAACTCTCACATCTATACATGGCTATTGGACAAATCATAGCTCTGACTATACAGACCTATGTAAGCAAAGTGATGTCTCTGCTTTTTAATATGTTGTCTAGGTTGGTCATAACTTTTCTTAACTTCAAAGAATGGGTTTGAAGAGAGGCAATGAAATGTGTTGAAAATCTGACAATGCTAGATTAATTTTGGTAAATTCATTCATAAGATGGGAAAAAAATGTGAATAATTTACTACAAAATATTACAGGGGTGATACAAAAAGAAGGAAATGAGAATATAATTTCACCCTCTTAAAATAATAATAAAGTCATTGTATTTTAAAGGAGGAGGTAGGCCAAAAGTCCTATATCATGGTGGATTTAAAGCCATGTTCAATTCAAATAAATACTGATTATTATATGAAATGCATTTGGCCAGTAAGAATTAAGGTTTATGAGGATTGTAAATAGAATAATTTAAATTAATTTTCTGTATAAATGACTCACACAGGTAAAAACTTTCAGTGTATCTCATGGCTACCAGGACCTGTCCTGGACATTCAGCCTCAAATAAAGGGAGGCTTCTGAAGGACAAGACCCTATCTCCTATCCATGTCTGCAAAAATACCACATCATCTTCAAGATACAAATTATTATTGGCTTTTCTCCTTTTTGTCTTATCCATTTATTGGCTATATTTGTATCAGCAATTACTTCCTCTTATATTTTTTGTCATTAATTTTTCACCCAGAATATCTCTTCTAGGCTAAGACTGTGAGTTAAGAAGGAGCACTGTCCATCTAACTGGCAGCAACCAAACGTGGATAATCCAGAGAATATTACTACAGAAAGCAAAGGCAGGTAGTGTTGTATGGGTTTCTGTCACTTGCAACTAAAAGTCTTATCAAATAAAAATGTCCATTAAAGTTAAACTGATCAAAAACAAAACTGTGGATTTCTCTATACAATTCTGCCTTTCTTGGTCATCCTTATCTCAGTAAATGGTATTTTCCCTTAATTAGTTCTTCATGCCCCAAACCTATGAATGCTCTTTGATTTCTACATTTCTTAAGGAACCACACCAAGTATATTATAAAGCTTTTCAGTGCAGTCTCCTAGTATAATTAGAATCCATATACTCTACTTCCTCATCACTGCCTATATTGTGGTCTCAGCCACTTGTGTGCTTGACAATTTGATGTCTATCTGATCGTACTACTATAATACTTACAATACTTTCACGTGTTCTTATTACTCTTGGAATAAAATCTAAACTATTCAAGAAGTTCCACAAACTCTGCTTGTTCTAGTTTTCATCTCCACCCTGTTTATCTCAGACTATTCTCCCCTTTTCTTGGAAAATCCCATTTCACTTTTTTGCAATTTAGCACTTATTATTACGTTTTTCTAGAGGAGAGTGAAAAAACTGGCTTAACGTCAACATTCAAAAAATTAAGATCATGGCATCCAGTCCCATCACTTCATGGCAAATAGTTGGGGAAACAAAGGAAACAGTGACAGATTTTATTTTCTTGGGCTCCAGAATTGCTTTGGATGGTGACCATAGCCATGAAATTAAGACGCTTGCCCCTTGGAAGAAAAACTAGTCAATTCAGACCAATCTAGACAGCATAAAAAGCAGAGACATTACATTGCCAACAAAGGTCTATCTATTCAAAGCTATGGTTTTTCCAGTAGTCATGTATGGATGTGAGAGTTGGACTACAAAGAAAGCTGAATGTCAAAGAATTGATGCTTTTGAACTATGGTTTTAGAGAAGACTCTTGAGAGTCCCTTGGACTGCAAGGAGATCCAACCAGTCCATCCTAAAGGAAATCAGTCCTTAATATTCATTGGAAAGACTGATGCTAAAGCTGAAGCTCCAATACTTTGGCCACCTGATGCGAAGATCTGATTCATTGGAAAAGACCCTGATGCTGAGAAAGATTGAAGGCAGGAGAAGAAGGAGAAAACAGAAGATGAGATGGTTGCATGGCATCACTGACCTGATGGACATGAGTTTGAGCAAGCTCCGGGAGTTGGTGATGGACAGGAAAGCCTGGCATGCTGCAGTTCACGGTGTCGCAAAGAGCTGGACATGACTGAGCGACTGAACTGAACTGATTGCCTTTTTCTAGAACTCTCTTCACAAGCTTCACAATTATTACTGGCACAAATAAAAGCCAACACACTTTTTTTTTTTTCCATTTCTATTTTCTTTAGAAAACTTGTCATAATCTGAAATTATTTTGTTTCTCTGTGGTGTTTGTCTGTTATTTGTGAATTTTTATACTCCACCGTCAGTTCCGTGAGATCAACATCCTTTTCTGATATTTTCAGTGTTGTATTTTAATTTTCATCTCAGTATCTGCATGCCTGACCTTATAATATTGATAATATCTCTAGATAGATAGGTGTCAGATAGATAGACATGGGTAAAAGATAAGTAGATGATAGAAAAATCTAGTGATCTGTGTGTTAAATTCTTGTGAGTGTATGTGTTTGTGTGTGTGTGATCAGTAATGTCTGACTTTTTACAACCCCATGGACTATAGCACAGTAGGCTCCTCTGTCCATAAGATTTTCCATGCAAGAATACTGAAATGGGTTGACATTTCTTTTTCCAGAGCATCTTCCCAACCAAGGAATTGAACCTGCTTCTCTTTCATCTCCTGCACTGGAAGGCAGATTCTTTACCACTGTGCCACCTGGGAAGCCCTGTAAAATGCTATATAAATTATGCATGCATATTTTCATATTTGAAAGTTCTTCTAGGACCCTTAAAACATTCTGTGTTATTCTGTTACTGCTTTCTAGTCTCTGATGACTTTGGGGGCTTCTTGCTTTAGAGACATTCCTACAACATAGAATAAGCCCCCCAGTTAAATATCAATTTAATATAGTCAATAAACAACCCTTTATAGGGTTAAATCACTGAAATTTTATGCTTGATTTGCTATAACCACATATTCTAGCCTGATCATATTAATGCAGAGCCACCAATCTACCGCATACCTTAATGACTTTATTCATTCTAATCATACTGATCAGAAAGTGGGAAGT
Source organism: Bos indicus (assembly GCF_029378745.1). NCBI lineage: Eukaryota > Metazoa > Chordata > Mammalia > Artiodactyla > Bovidae > Bos > Bos indicus. The sequence goes on from NC_091771.1 coordinate 9,013,972, forward strand.
ATGTTTAATATTTTCTATTCTTCCTACTTAGTGTTCATATTTGCATGCCTAATTAAAACTCCTTTTCCTTTAGAAACCCTCTGAAACTTCTCAAAAAGCATCTTTCCATTTTTAAATTTATTTTTAATTTTTTATAATTATGGTAAGAACACTAAATGTGAGATCGACCCTCTTAAAAACATTTTAAGTGCACAACACAGTATGTTAGCTCTAGGCATAATGTAGTACAGCAGATCTCCAGGATTTATTCGTTTTGTAGAAATGAAACTTTATACCTGTTGAAGAGAAGTTCCTCATTTCTCTCTCCTCCTAGTCCCTAGCAACCATATTCTGCTTTCTGCCTCTAAGCATTTTATAAGGGATAATATGCTTGCTGCTAAGTCGCTTCAGTCATGTCCGACTCTGTGCGACCCCATAGACGGCAGCCCACCAGGCTCCCCCGTCCCTGGGACCCTCTAGGCAAGAATACTGAAGTGGGCTGCCATTTCCTTCTCCAATGCATGAAAGTGAAAAGTGAAAGTGAAGTCTCTCAGTCGTGTCTGACTCTTAGCGACCCCATGGGCTGCAGCCTACCAGGCTCCTCCGTCCATGGGATTTTCCAGGCAAGAGTACTGGAGTGGGGTGCCATTGCCTTCTCCAGATGATATGCTTAGCATCTACCAAAATTTAAAGTATAAATTTACTTGACTATGGAAGCCATCAGCTCCAGGGCAGGATACTGGTCAAAACCTTAAAAGCAAATTCAAGGTAAATGCCTATATCTGCATGATTGCTCAGTTGAGGCAAGAGTACTGGAGTGGGTTGCCATTTCCTTCTCCAGGGGATCTTCCTGATCCTGGGATCATACCCATTTCTCTTGCTAATCTTGAATTTCAGGGGATTCTTCACCAGCTGAGCCCTAGATGAAACCTTCCTACACCTGACCATGATGGAGTAAGTGGGAATGGATTTGCTTATCTTAGTAGAAAGTTGGAAAGCTGGATAAAATGCACAAAAAATATTTCAGATATTAGACAAAACAAGCAAACAAACAAAACCAGCAACAACTCAAGACCATAATTCCTAAGAGAATAGAAACAAACAAACAGAAGTGAGTCCTCCAGTTGCCTACATTTCTGTTCAGTTCAATTCACTTTAGTTCAGTCGCTCAGTTGTATCCGACTCTTTGCAACCCCATGAATCGCAGCACGCCAGGCCTCCCTGTCCATCACACACATAGCAAAAAAAAAAAAAAAAAAAGATCTAATTGTACCACTGAAATCAGTAATTATTCATTGAGTACATATTTTGTGCCTAGCACCAAGATTTTAAGCCAAGATCTTCATACTGATTTCATGTATATGAAAGTTTCTCACCTTTCATGAAATGTGTTGCTTTATTTGACAGAAATGGGGAAAGCTAGTAATATACCAAATCAATTTGAGGTTCACTTAGCTGTTTAACTAGGTAGTTATTGTGGCGATTACACAGCTTTCTGGAGGTCAGAAAAAAATGTTTATAAAGGGAGAAAATAGCTATGCATCACTAAATATAAATACCACAGTCAGAATCAGTTACATAAATGTTCCAATGCAAAAAAACAATGGGGGGAAAAGGCGTCAAATAGAAAATTTAGAGATATTTCTTCCTTGAAGCATGGGAATAGGCTGAAAATAAACATCTGAGGACTTTTTCAGGCATTATGTGAAGGCTATTTGATTTGCTCCAATATCTTTACATTATTTCTCCCGATTCAATTTATTCTCAAAAAAAGAATCCAGGTATTGACAAACAAAGGACAAAGAAATCAGAAATGCTTATCTGTGCCAAAGACAGGTGGATGTTTTGTAAGTACCTGGGGGAATCTATTAATATCAGAAAGGACGCAAGATAGAACAAGGTATTCCTCCTGAGAGTGCCACAAGTTAAGATAGTCCAAAATCTTTAATAAAAATATGGAGATACACACAAAAACATACACATAACACACTCATATCTTTTTCTTCATCTACACGCTATACGTACACACACACACATACACATAGATTCCCACAAGCCTACACTAACAGCACATATCACACACATGTATACACACTCCACAGCACACACTCACATACACAGACATAATTTCTGAAGCCTGCATTAAATACCACACATCACACTCATGCCCTTGAATTCTAAAGAAGTCAGATAAGTAAGTCCAAAATACATATTTCCTTCCAATTATAGCTGAAAAGTCTATAGTTTTGAAAAAGTCAAGGAGGTAATTTTAATCAAATATACATTAATTATTTTTCATAGGAAACATTTTATTTCATATATGTACACACACACACACACATTAAAGAGACTTGGGGTTGCAAAGAATCATACATGACTGAATGACTAATACTTTCACTTCTCTTCACAAAGTGATAACTGCTTCTTATATTATAGTGACTTTTAAAATGGATCGGTCCTAAGTATCTGGATCAATAGAAAGAGGACACTTTAAAATAAATGATATAGGCAAGTATTCAGTCAATCAGAAAAAGAATTCTTATTAAACAGATAAATATCATATACCATGCTTTCATGGTTGAGAGATTTAAAAAGCTGTTAGGTCAGGAGGAAATTCACAAAGCTATAACTCTGATATAGTAAGTTATTTTTCACTGTATCTTAAAGGCCAGAAGAGTTAATGGAAGTCCTAGAGAGTTGTTTAGTAAATAAAACAAGTTCAAGTCAAGAATTCCTAGGTGTCAGCCAAAGGGCAATGCTTAGTCTCTTTAACAGCAGTTTCCTAGTTATCACAGTCAACTCCATGAAACTGAGAACTCAGTCTGGGCAGTTTAGGATAACTGACTGCAATCTAGGATCTAATGTCAACAAATAAGATTCAATTTCCCTAAAACTTCCAAACTAATCTGAGCACAAGAATGTTAGTGAATATCTTAAACATGCCAAGGACGAAGAGTATCTAATTCACTTGATCTGAGTTGATCCTAGAAAGCTTTATTTATAACAAGTTCCCAAGGTAATTCTCAAAATCAGATAAGTTTCAGTTCAGTTCAGTCGCTCAGTCATGTCTGACTCTTTGTGACCCCATGAATTGCAGCACGCCAGGCCTCCCTGTCTATCACCAACTCCAGGAGTTCACTCAAACTCATGTCCATCGAGTCAGTGATGCCAGCCAGCCATCTCATCCTCTGTTGTCCCCTTTTCCTCCTGCCCCCAATCCCTCTGAGCATCAGAGTCTTTTCCAGTGAGTCAACACATGAGGCGGCCAAAGTACTGGAGTTTCAGCTTTAGCATCATTCCTTCCAAAGTACACCCAGGACCAATCTCCTTTAGAATGGACTGGTTGGATCTCCTTGCACGCCAAGGAACTCTCAAGAGTCTTCTCCAACACCACAGTTCAAAAGCATCAATTCTTAGGCACTCAGATTTCTTCACATCCATACATGACCACTGGAAAAACCATAGACTTGACTAGATGGACCTTTGTTGGCAAAGTAATGTCTCTGCTTTGGAATATGCTATCTAGATTGGTCATAACTTTCCTTCATAAAAGAGGTGTTCTCAAGGCTTTTACAACAGGATTGTGTAATTAGTACCTTTACCTAAAATTCCAGTCTCGGCTCTTCCCTTTTGCTCTTTTCTGCTCTGCTCCACCCTGCACTCAAGTTTTGCTTCTTTAAATCTTGACCGATTTATTGACCTAATAGATTGTCAGTAGCTTATCAGGCTCATGAAGTTAGCCTCTATTCATCTTAAAGAAAACAGCTGAAACTTGATAATTCTGGCAACAGGCTCCCACTATACAGATTAAAGGAAAAGTGACACAGCCAAGGGGTGCCAGTGGTAAAGAACCCCCCTGCCAATGCAGGGGACATAAGACATGAGTTCAGTCCCTGGGTGGGGAAGACTCCCTGGAGGGCATGGCAACCCATTCCAGTATTGCCTGGAGAATCCCATGGACAGAGAAGCCTGGCGAGGTACAGTCCACGGGGTTGCAAAGAGTTGGACACGACTGAAGTGACTAAGCACGCATGCATGTATGCACAAAACTGTCAAGACTATTTGGGATTGGCAGGTATAAGAGCACTTATTATTTTGGTTTATTTCCCCAGCATTCGAATCTCCATTACATATTTAGGAAATCCCTCACCTTTTCACACAGAACTTGTTTTTTTACATAGATGCTAAATGTGCTGGATAGTATCGTTTTGAGTCAATTTACAATGAGTGTCTAGGGGAATAAGGTTTTCTAGTCAGATCTGCCACTACAGTGAAGATGGTAGGGGCCACAGACTTGACAGCCACATCTTGCTTCCAGAAACATCAGGGACTGCTGATCTAGCAGCAGTATCCATGGAATATGTGTCACGACATCGTTTCCCAGTCTCTGGAGCAAATTTAACTATATGCTACTGGAAGAAAATTTACCAGCCAAGCCCCAGAAGCAAAAATAAAGATTAGAACTTTCCTTTCTCTCCTTCTCCTAGAGCCTCAGACGTTTCTGGGACATGGACCCTTTGTCTTCTGTCCTTTGATGAGTCTCAAAACTAGTTGCCCAAATGGAAACTGGCCCTCAGTTATTTGTATGCAGCAAACTCTACGTGTAATCAAATGCTTAATTAAAAATTAATAATTTTCCAGTTGCAACTAATGAAAAACTAGGCAATAAATGGGATTAATATTGATATTATTGCTGTTAACATTTTAAGTGTTTTCTCAGTTGTTATTGATATATGCTCATTACATTAATTGTCTATGGTATTCAGCTTCCTTAAATAATTGTCAGGATCACTGTGTCATTTTTTCTTTAAAAAAGGTGATGGTTTAGTCACTAAGTCATGTCTGACTCTTGAGACCACATGGACTATAGCCCACCAGGCTCCTCTGTCCATAGGATTTTCCAAGCAAGAATACTGGAGTGGATTGTCATTTCCTTCTCTAGGGGATCTTCCTGACCCAGGAATCAAACCCAGTTCTCCTGCATTGCAGGTAGATTCTTTACCGACTGAGCTTTAAAAAATGGATCATTAGAATTTTCAGTTTCTTAAAGAACGTGGTGTTAATTTAAAATTCTCAAACATGATTTCAATTTAAATTAAAAAGACATTGAAATTGGCAAAACCTAAAAACATATTCAGGAGAAATATTCAGTAACAACATATTGGTTATACTGTTTGAATAATGTAAATACAGTAATCAGATTCAAATATTCCACATTCATTATTGACTTTATGAAGAAATTGAAGAATTGACGAATTGATACTTTTCAACTGTGATGTTGGAGAAGACTCGTGAGAGTCCCTTGTGCTGAAAGGAGATCCAACCAATCCATCCTAAAGGAAATCATTCCTGAATATCCATTAGAAGGACTGATGCTGAAGCTCCAATAATTTGGCCACCTGATGCAAAGAATTGACTCAATGGAAAATACCCTGGTGTTGGGAAAGACTGAAGGCAGGAGGAGAAGGGGATGACAGAGGATGAGATGGTTGGATAGCATCATCAACTCAATGGACATGAGTTGGTGATGGACAGTGAGGCCTGGCGAACTGCAGTCTATGGGGTCACAAAGAGTCGGACATGGCTGAGCAACTGAACTGATTTGACTTTCTGGGGTTTTCCTGGTGGCTCAGTGTTAAAGAATCCTCCTGCAATGCAGGAGATGCAGGAGACACGGGTTTGATCCCTGGGTCCAGAAGATCCCCTGGAGGAAGGCATGGCAACTGACTCCAGTATGCTTGCCTGGACCATCCCCATGGACAGAGGAGAGTGGCAGGCTTACAGTTCATGGGGTCGCAGAGTCAGACACAACTGAAGTGGCTTTGCATGCAGGCACACATTGACTTTCTGAAGGGTAATGGTAAAAGGGTCAAATTAACAATAAACATCATTGGTGTGACAATAGATTTCCCTGCTCCGCCCAGAGACAGCTGTGTGTTGAGGCAGTGCTCAAATCCTCCATACTGAGGTCTCCAGAGTCTATTGTGCAGTCTTGAGAGAATAACCTTCATTCATTTAAATATATCCTGCACCAAATTTTAAAATGTCACAGTCTTTTGTAAGTGGGAGTATTGGTTATTAGTGCTATTTTGGATAATCATTGTTTTCTTAAGGGTGACAAAGGGCTTTTCAGGTGGCGCTAGTGGTAAAGAATCTGCCTGCAAATGGAGAAGGTGCAGAAGACACAGTTGGGACGATCCCCTGGGGAGGAAATGGCAACCCACTCCAGTATTCTTGTGTGAAAAAATGTGTGGTCACTCAAAGAACTGGACATGATTGTGCACACATGTAATGCATGCAATTAGTTGGAAAAGGTGACATGGTCAAATATACACAGGAAACAATTAAATGATATTATGTTCCAATTTAGGAAGACCATGGAAAATAAAATGATGTATACATAAGAAACTTCTCTCACTAAGTAGAGCTCTGTTAAGGTGAAAGTATCCAAAGAAGAGAAAATAATTTAGTGAATTAGATGTATCTTTGCATTCACATATTAATTCACAGGTATCTTCCTCTTTGGTTACTTCATAAAAACTCTTTAACTGGTTGCATTTTGTTTTTATTTTTACTAATTACATTTTAATAACATCCATAAAGGAAAAGAAATACTTTTCTTTGTGAAAAAAATATTGTTTTGTTTGTAGGTCAGATCTCTTTCGCTTAATCCCTAGTTGCCTTTTGTTCGTACTTTGGTGGACTTACTTGTCTTATAGTCAACCTGACGGTGGTGGATTATATTCTTCTTCAGCAATATTTCTTCTTCCTTTTAAAAACTTTCTTCTTCATCATTGAACTAATAATGGATCAGATTCTCTGTGTGACAGCAAACAAGGGAATGGAACTCACCTTCTATTTAGTCAATGGCTTGGTATATTTAGGCACTATAAGATTTTCTGGATGATAAGGGCTTCCCTGGTGGCTCTCTTGGTAAAGAATCCACCTGCAATCCAGGAAACCCAGGGTCAATTCCTGGGTGGAGAAGATCCCCTGGAGAAGGAAATGGCAACCCACTCCAGTATTCTTGCCTGAAGTATCCCATGGACAAAGGAGCTAAGAGGCCTACAGTCCATGGGGTCGTAAAGTAGGATACGACTGAAGCAACTGAGCATGCATATAAATATATGTGCGTATATATATATAGTCCATGAGCATGGCACTTACAGTCTTTCCTCATTCATTTCTTTTTATCCCTGTTAAAGAAAAAAGAAAATGTATTATTCTATTTAAAGAGTCTGCTTTGATATTTTTTAATCTAAGGGGGGATAAAAGAAATAGTTACATCAATTTTGTTTATATTGAATAGTACCTAGGCAAATACATTTTGATTCAAGGAACCAAAATAATAGCTTTAAATTACAAATTTTGATGGACTTTCCAAAACGTAAGATCCATTCATTTTTGCTCAGAATAATAAATTGGAAAAGAACAGAAACCCTAAAATGTAATTTAGAGTATACATTACAAAATCCTTCTTTCACACAAATAGTTCCTAACCTACACTAGATTTAGGAGTAAAAGATACGAGTAATAATTGGTCCAAGTGAGTTCAGTTTAACAAAGATATAATTATATATTTCAGTTGTTTCACACACCACAAGCACTATTTAACTAGACAATTTTTATATGTATAACATTATTCTTTGTAACCTTTGCTTCTAAAGTTCAGAGAGAGATGGCTGTTAAAAGACTGAATAATAAAATTAATGCCTTTCCTTTGATTATTCTATTTTGTGGTTATTAAGACAATTATTATTTCATTCTTATTCGAAATGGCTTCTATGATTTATTCATTGACCTTATACTATGTAAAATATAAGGTAGAAGCATTTTCTATCAGAGTCCAGTGAAAAATTTTTCTTCGTTAACATAATATTTACAGAAGAACTTTGAATTCACCTTGTTCTCTGTGAATCACCTCCTTTACCAATGTAAGCATCACTACCATTAATTCATATCCAATTCTACCCTTTTTATTGGACTTTTTGAGCAAACAATTTAAAAAAATATTTGGATCTCATAATATTTGAAAAACTTTTGCATCCTATTTGCCATTTCAATTTTAAACACGGCTCAACACTAATTAGGTGGTACACTGTTTCAAAAGTACCATTTGGATCTTCTTAAACACTTCTATTAAGCTCATTCTAGCAAAGATATGTTTATATAGTGTTGCTCAGAGACCCAGTTAGCCTCATTCAAGTCACTGAAAATCACTACTTTGAAAATATAATTCTGAGAGCACGCTCTCTTTGTGTTCGTCTGAACTCTTTTAAAGCCTCTATTTCCTTCTGAAGGATCACTGACCAAAAGAATTTATCTGGCAAGGGTTTGTGAGTATTATGCATACATTGCTCTTTCTTGAGCAGCTCCTTGATTACCAGATAAATATTGGTTCCTGTCTCCTCTGAGCACCTCTCATCCTTCACAGTATAATTTTATATTAAGGTTTAGAGACACCACAATTGAATAGCATAAATCTACTCATTATACCACTTAAGCTTTGACTTTCTATTGTAGCCTGTGGGAAAGAAGGCCTTTCCCTATTCTGCAGTCTAAATTTGAAATCTAAAAATATGACCAGATGTTCTCATTAAGCATTAAATGAATGCCATACATGTATATCATTTCTTTCCTACACATAATATGCCCTGCAATTTTAGTTTTAATTAAATATGGATTTTCTTACTTAGCTCATTCTCCACATAGCCACACTAACAGTAATAACATTCTTAGTATTCTCCAATGTCCCTGAATTTTTATAGAGTCAATGTCTCACTGTGAAACCTCAGCTAGAAACATACGACATTTATGATGTCTTCACACAAAGTGAGAGCTCCTAAAATAAAACATTCCATTGTAAATTGAACCCTTTAAGTATTACCAGCATGGGAAAAAATTCATAAAATTTCTAAAATGTACATATTAGGATTCAGACCAAAGGAGAATATTTGTCCATCTCCTTACAGGTATTTTTAAAATATGTTCTGGTCTGAAATAATGACATAAAACTTGGTCGGACTTCAGTGTAAGCCCGCAAGGTACAACGTGGAGGAAAATCTAGTTCTCTGAGACAACCCTAGTCATAAATTTTTTTCATAAAGTGATTACACAGCATCACTCATGTGCCTGGCGCTGTGCTGAGACTGCTGCTGCTGCTAAGTCACATCAGTCATGTCCATCTCTGCGTGACCCCATAGACGGCAGCCCACCAGGCTACCCCCGTCCCTGGGATTCTCCAGGCAAGAACACTGGAGTGGGTTGCCATTTCCTTCTCCAATGCAAGAAAGTGAAAAGTGAAAGTAAAGTCACTCAGTCCTGTCCAACTCTTCGCGACCCCATGGACTGCAGCCCACCAGGCTCCTCCATCCATGGGATTTTCCAGGCAAGAGTACTGGAATGGGGTGCCACCGCCTTGACTAGGGTTATAAAATTAGAGGACACATGTAGTGCCCTCTAGTGTGCAAAGCAGGAAAACAAATTGGCAAAGAACATAATCATTGCTAAAGTAGATGCACGTGCAAAAGTAATGACATTTCTCAGAGGATGATTTAACTGAGCCGGTATTGAAAAATAAAAAGAAACACTTCGACTTTTGCCATGTGGATAAACCAATAAAAAATTAAAAAAAAAAAAAAAAAAAAAGATGTTTAGCTAGGGAAAAGAAACGATCTTGAAAACAAAGTTAATGGTTACAAGCAAAGATTTTGGGAACAGATTTTTTAGGTTCGAATGCATCTCCACAACTGAAAACTAAAGAAAAGTTGACTCTCTATGCTTTGGTTTCTTTGTTTGTTAAAAAGAAACTACATCCTGGGGTTATTGTGAGAATAGGATGAGTCAGTATAAAAGAAGTGCTTAGAACAAGTGCAGGAAGTACTTGCTTGCTCAAGAAAATTAGACAACTTCATGTTTTCTGAAATGTAAAACTGAATGCATGCATGGATGAAACCGATAAATACTCATCTTAATGCCTTTTAAAAGATATATAAAGAAAGATATTTTGGGCAAAAGAGTGGTAGATTAAAGATGGTTCAAATTGTTTGTTGCCTCTCCCTGTTGAGAAGTGGAGTCCATTAATTTTACTCTGAATTTAGACTGATCTTAGTAATAGCATCGATGAAGGGAATATGACAGAAATATATCAGGTGCTCGGAACATGAGCTAAGAGACTGCCTGAATCCACTTCAGATTCCTTGGAACACTCTCTCTGGGAGCTCCGGGCCTCCCTGTAAGAAGTCTGGCTATGCAGAAGAGGCCCTCTAGGTACTCTGGTTGATTGTCTCAGCTCAGCCCAGTCTTTCCACCATCCCCGCCCAGGCGTCAGATCCCTGAGTGAAGCTGCCATGGACAGTCTAAACCAGAGCACCTGCCCCTGAACAACTCACAGTGAACACTACCTGTGTGAAATCTAAAAGAGGCATAATTCATCTCACTCTCACTTGGAATTCTAGACTAATTCAATCATGAGACATTATAAAAATGGTGAAGGAGATCAAGCCAGTCCATCCTAAAGGAAATCAACCCTGAATATTCATTGGAAGGACTGATGCTAAAGCTGAAGCTCTGATACTCTGGCCACCTGATGGGAAGATCTGACTCACTGAAGACTCTGATGCTAGGAAAGATTGAAGGCAGAAGGAGAAGGGGACAGCAGAGGATGAGATGGTTGGATGGCATCACCGACCCAATAGGCATGAATCTGAGCAAGCTCTGGGAGACGGTGAAGGACAGGGAAGTCTGGCATGCTGGAGTCCATGGGGTTGCCAAGAGTTACACACAACTTAGTGACTGAGCAACAGCAAGGACATTGTTTTAAGTCGCCAGGTTTTGGAGTAGTTTGTTATTCACCAAGAAATAATTTAACAAGAATAAAGTGACAAGGTTAGATATTCATATTATAAAGATCCCTTAGCCTTTGTGATAATGGGAAGGATATAGTAACTAGAATTGAGTCCAGAAACTGTAAATGATAAGGAGATCTTCAGACCCATGCCAAATAGAGATTATGAGGGCATAGATTAATGCTATCCATAAGAAGAGAAAGGGATACTGTTATATTAAAGACTTGTTTTTCTGAATTCTTTTGCAGAACTCATCATCGAGTAAGTCATCGAGTAAGTCATTCCTCTTCCCATAAATGAACATCAAAAGAGACACTAACAGTTTATTTATACATGAAAACATTGGGCATGTTAAAAGAGTTTTTCCCTGTACAAATAGTCACAGTTAAATTGCATTAAATCTTACCATAAACCAACACTTCTATAATGTGCTTATGTATCTTGCACAACTTTTAATACTCCACTATGATACTGTATTCCTCTCTGTAGTCTGCTCACAAGCTAACGACTGCAAAGTGATCTCTCATCAATTTGTCCACTTCGATTGCAGAAGCCTCTGTAATCTGGCTTCTGTCCACAGCACTCTACAGAAATGGCTCTCACTGAACTCAGAAGGAACTTTGTTGTTGCCAAACGCAAAGGGCAACACTTTTTTGTTATTGTTCTTTTCTTTTTTCATTTTGGAGTACTCTGTACACTTTGGAGTACTCTGAGAATGGGCCACCATTAATTCCTCTCCTTGAAGACTTCTTCTCTGTTGGCTTTCATGAGACCAGAAGTTTTGCTTCTTCCACAGAGTGGGATATCAATCTGTAGTCCACTTTCTTTGCCTGTTCGTAAAATACTAGAAGAACCCTGTAATTCACCCGCAGACCTGATGCAGAATCAACTGTTACCTATGTGCTGGCACATTCTCAGGTCTATATAAATAGGTTGCAGCTCTTGCTTGATCTTTAAACCAATCTACATAACTACTGTGATATGTCTCTACTTGGAATTCAAAGAAGCACTTGAGATACAAAATATCAGAAATAACCCACTATCGTTCTTTAAAAGGGCTTTTCAGGTGGCACTAATGGTAAAGAATCTACCTACCAATACAGGAGATGTAAGAGATGCAGGTTCGATCCTTGGTCTGGAAGATCCCCTGGAGCAGGTCATGGCAACCCGCTCCAGTATTCTTGCCTGGAGAATCCCGTGGACAGTGGAGCCTGGTGGGCTACAGTCCATGGGGTCACAAAGAGTTGGACCTGACTGAAGTGACAGCACGCATGAACTGTAAAAATGGCTTGCCCTGCCTCTAGTCCATATACCTATCTTTGTGAATAAATACAGCACCCAAGCATTTCCACAAGTAAGATGTTTTTGCAAAAGAGCATAGATTCTTCTTCCTCACAAGCATCCCTCTATGTCGTTAACATCTGACTGCTCAGTGCCCACACACAGCATTGCTAACACTGCACCATCTTAACCCTAAAATCCTTGAAGAAGTTTTTCAAAGAAAGGTAAAAGTCACGTTCTAAAATATGTGAAATATATGTTTGTGCTTTCTGACAATCGATCTAAAAAAAATAGCTTCTGGTAAAAGTAAATTTGAAAGAGAATCTACATTAAACTAAATGTAAAAGAGCCTAGATTGGTATGTATGTTATATATTGGTATATATCTATATACATACATATGAAAAAAGAATACAGATCCTTCTTTTTTTTTTTTTGAGACAAAAAACAGCAGAATACTTTAAAACAATCCATTATTTGACACTGAAACTGGGTTTTCAAATCCAAAAATAAATTACATATTTAAAAAAGTGAGTTTTATTAAGGAATATTGTATGTACATTGGACTTATCTTTATTTTTAAAAAGAATGTTAAAATAGTATTTGAGTGTATTGTTTGAAGTTTAATTCTGACTCTGTTTAAAGGCTATATAGTATTTTGGGCATAAACCTGCTGCTGCTAAGTTGCTTCAGTCGTGTCCGACTCTGTGCGACCCCATAGACGGCAGCCCACCAGCCTCCTCTGTCCACAGGATTCTCCAGGCAAGAATACTTGAATGGGTTACATCCTTCTCCAGGGTGTAAACCTACCTGCAGTCTAATATCCAACATCTTGTTACCTATCCACTGATGTTACCTATCCGTCTGATGTTAGTGTAATCAAATTGCAAAGGCATCTCCTTAGACTAAGAACATTTTACTTCTTAAGAGTTGAAATTGAAAAAATTAATATGCATGAAGACAAGTTTGGCATTAAACATTCCACCACACTCAAAAGTATTATGAGTTTAAGCAAAGATAGACAATTAAATTATTTTCTTGTAGTTTTTCACAATAAGGCACCAACTCAATGAAGTACCATTTACGCTACTGAAGCCGGTGGCACAGTAAATCCTACTTCATTGCCAATAAACTGAAGATCAAAACAATCAACCAAGCTCCACTGGTAATAAATTGAAAGTCAGTGGAGCACAAAATGTATTACTGTTAGAATTAATTTTGGCACAAAATAGGCTGTTGTGTTTTCCCCTTTTCCTCAGGCAAATCAACCCTAAGCAAATAGTTAATAGACTGTTGAAAGGTAAATTCTATGTGCTCACTGTATTCTAATGAAATTTGAATTTTATATTTGACTTTTGAGCATAATATAATCCTTTGGACTCCATCTTACATGTGTTTTGGAACATTTCCAAATATTTGTATTTTACGATAGTTTCATGATTAAATTGCATCTTAAAAAGACTGTTGGATTGCATATATGGTTTTTTTCACACCATTAGCAAAAAAGCTCTTAAGGATCAGCAGTCAGTCTAATCATTGATTATAATAAGTTGGATTGATATTTTACGGACTTAGGTGATTTAAAACTTGCTTAAAAATTGGAGTGTTTCTTAGGAAGCTGTTTAGATACTAAAAGAATTTATAGACATAGAGTATGGTACTCAATGAAGGAATCGGATGTTTATTAGCCATACTCCTGAAGTGTGGGGATGAGAGAGCTAAGGCCACATGATGCTGAATTGCAGAGATGAGGCAGGTCCATGGCTCCCCTGCTGTAGGTTACCATCAGACTAAGTCTCTTCTCTTTTTTTATGTGCATTTTAGACTAGCAATTAAACAGTGCCATTTTTAAGGACGTTGTATTATATAGCTTTTACAACAATAACTGTAGCCGCTGATGAGGAGGGCTCCATCTGTATTTAAGTGACCATTTCTTCCAATATCTAAAATAATAAACACTTCATTTTGTCTACTGGGCTATAAGTCAAAGAAGTTGCATGATGGATACTTATTATTATATATAGTCTATAAAACCTGATGAAATAATCTATAAAGAAGGTGCTTTTCTATAATTTTCTCCTGGCACAGCTTGACTACATCACTTTTGTAAAGGTTTTAGGAAGGGGTGGAGATTTCTCAGCATGCAACAGAATTCCTCATTGCCCCAGTTCCCTAGGTCTACAAAATTCACGTTAAGCCCACGTTTAAGGTTCATAAATGTATTAAATTATCTGTGCACCTCACTAAACTCAATGGAAGAAAGAAGAGTATCTCAGGGTTGTTGCATGACAGAATGCTGCCTGGGTTAGACTCCCCAGTTTCAGTACCAGTTTAAGATAAAGCCCTTAGCTATCAGGGAGAGTATGTTTAATTTTCTTATTGTATCACTTTGGGAAATTATGCTGTCCTTCAAAAATTCTTATGTATTATACCGAGAGGATTTACTATCAGATCAGATCAGATCAGATCAGTCACTCAGTCGTGTCCGACTCTTTGAGACCCCATGAATCGCAGCACGCCAGGCCTCCCTGTCCATCACCAACTCCCGGAGTTCACTCAGACTCATGAGTGAACGACTCAACGATGCCATCCAGCCATCTCAGCCTCTGTCGTCCCCTTCTCCTCCTGCCCCCAATCCTTCCCAGCATCAGAGTCTTTTCCAATGAGTCAACTCTTCGCATGAGGTGGCCAAAGTACTGGAGTTTCAGCTTTAGCATCAGTCCTTCCAAAGAAATCCCAGGGCTGATCTCCTTCAGAATGGACTGGTTGGATCTCCTTGCAGTCCAAGGGACTCTCAAGAGTCTTCTCCAACACCACAGTTCAAAAGCATCAATTCTTCGGCGCTCAGCCTTCTTCACAGTCCAACTCTCACATCCATACATGACCACAGGAAAAACCATAGCCTTGACTAGACGAACCTGTGTTGGCAAAGTAATGTCTCTGCTTTTGAATATGCTGTCTAGGTTGGTCATAACTTTCCTTCCAAGGAGTAAGCATCTTTTAATTTCATGGCTGCAGTCACCATCTGTAGCGATTTTGGAGCCCAGAAAAATAAAGTCTGACACTGTTTCCACTGTTTCCCCATCTATTTCCCATGAAGTGGTGGGACCGGATGCCATGATCTTCGTTTTCTGAATGTTGAGCTTTAAGCCAACTTTTTCACTCTCCACTTTCACTTTCATCAAGAGGCTTATAGAAACGCATAGATTTTTCAGAGTAAAAAGACATTTTCATTTAATACCTCCATTTAAAAT
Organism: Bos indicus; assembly: GCF_029378745.1. NCBI lineage: Eukaryota > Metazoa > Chordata > Mammalia > Artiodactyla > Bovidae > Bos > Bos indicus. Next base: position 9,029,332 of record NC_091771.1, read on the forward strand.
GAGGTAACTAACTTGTTTGGAGAAGGCAATAGCAAGCCAGTCCAGTACTCTTGCCTAGAAAATCCCATGGATGGAGGAGCCTGGTGGGCTACAGTCCATGGGGTCGCCACGAGTCGGTCGCGACTGAACGACTTCACTTTCACTTTTCACTTTCACCCAATGGAGAAGAAAATGGCAACCCACTCTAGTGTTCTTGCCTGGAGAATCCCAGGGACAGCAGAGCCTGGTGGGCTGCTGTCTCTGGGGTCGCACAGAGTCGGACACGACTGAAGCGACTTAGCAGCAGCAACTAACTTGTTTAGGATCATCTGGTAGCAGGATCAGAATTTTGCCTCAATTGTCCTAACTCACACAAAGATTTCTTTTAACTACAAAACATTTTTGATGTAGTAGCCTTCACTGAAGATACCTTAAGCCTCTGGCAGTACTTTATTTTTCAAAATAAAGATTCATAATGGATATGATTTGGCTCAAATTCCATTTTTCTCATCATCTAAAGCTGAATCTGTTGTCTATGAATCTTTGTAAAGTACAGAAGAGATTGTTATTGCCATATGAATTTTTTGAAACATTCATGATTTTATTTCTTCCTGTCTACCACGTTAAAGCTGTTCCTTAATCCACGAGGGAGTAACATCAATAGTAATATGGAAAGATAATTTAGTAACAAAAACATTATCCTTACTAGACAGAGAAAGAAAGGTTTGTTCACTTCTGAAAATGAGTACCACAACAGGCCTTAAATAACTCTTACCAAGGATATTCTATAAAGAAATAGAATTCCCAGTTTCTTCAGAATTTAAACGTTATAACCCAATAAACTGTGCAAAATTCATCTGCACCTAGAGGTGGAAATCATTATCCAAGGGTTTTGTTGACTTGATAAAATTACCTTTTTAGAATGAATCCACACACTAGTTTGTGTTGGTAATGATGATGACTATAGTAATAACTACCAATTTATTCTGCTAATGCATACATGAGTTTCTCTATGTTCAGCTTAGAATGATTTTCAAGCAATAACTTTAACCAATCAATAAAAAAATATCCAGAGATCATATAAAAATGATCCTAGTAATTGATGTGAAAGTGTGAGTCACTCAGTCATGTCTGACTCACTGGGACCCCATGGACTCTAGCCGGCCAGTCTCCTCTGTCCATGGAATTCTCCAGGCAAGGATACTGGAGTGGGCTGCTATTCTCTCCTCCAGGGTCCCTACCCAGGGATCAAACTCGTGTCTCCTGTGTTTGAGGCAGATTCTTTATGGTCAGAGCCCCCAGGAAGGTCCCTACTAATTGATAAATACTAAAAGCTTTCCTGGTAGCTCAGAGGTTAAAGTGTCTGCCTGCAATGCGGGGGACCTGGGTTCGATCCCTGGGTCAGGAAGATCCCCTGGAGAAGGAAACGACAACCCACTCCAGTATTCTTGCCTGGAGAATCCCACGGACAGAGGAGCCTGGCAAGCTACAGTCCACAGGGTCACAAAGAGTCGGACACGACTGAGCGACTTCACTTTCACTTTGAAAAAATATTGATAGGCATAATTGTTTATAAGAACCATAGACATTTCACAGCATCTTTCAAACTTAAATTTTGAACAAAATACCTTTTAAAATGTACTAAAATCATATACTTTCAGTATTTTGCATTGCTGAGCCTTTATTTACTTAGTCAAACTGTGAATATTCTAAAGGTGGTGAAAACAGTTAAAATGAATATAAGAACTTTAAGAAATCATACAAGCAATGCTAACAGTGCATTAGAGAAAATTGACTAGTATTGAAATGAAAGCCTAAAATGAATGCAATTGAACAAAGAGCAGTGAAAAATGAGGAAGGAGATTAGAAATGAGATAAAGAGCAAAATGTGATAAGGTTAATCTAATGAAATACTTGATTTGAATAACCAAGAAGATGTAATCAATGTAGAAGGGCAAAACATAGAAAAATGGTGTTAGAACTGTGAACAGTGCAAAAAAGTTACATCTGGTCTCATAGCATACCTACTTTGCATTTCCATCTCACAGGGAAAAAAAAATGTGCATCATATGCTACAGGTCATCAACAGATCACCTGGGCAGACTCTACTTGTGTATCCCGAAGTCTGTGTTTGGTCACTTTGTTCCCTCCAGGGTGTGAACATGGCACTCTTTACGTATCCTGCTGGAACAGGAAATGTGTTTTACAAAAAATAGAAATTAACTAAATTCCTAGAATTGTATAAGTACGCAGTTAAGTACGCTGGCATGGCATATGTTGCTCTGGTAAAGTTGATTATATGCATCTCATACTAATGATAAGCATGCTGTGCTGTGCTAAGTTTCTCGGTCTTGTTCAACTCATTGCAACCCCATGGACTGTAGCCCACCAGGCTCCTCTGTCCATGGTGATTCTCCAAGCAAGAATACTGGGTTGTGTTGCCTGCCCTCCTCCAGGGGAACTTCCCGACCCAGGAATTGAAAAGAGTCTCCTGCATTGCAAGCAGACTCTTTACCAGCTGAGCTACCACGGAAGCTCCCAATGATGAGCATAAATGTACACAGTTATAAATAATAATCTAAGGTGTTCTGAAAGCACATTTCATGTCCTCCTCACCAAGGATTCACTGATAGCATGTAACAGCATACTCTAACAAAAATATTTAGGGAGAAATTCTCCATAGTTCAAATGCCTTTCTTCCCGATTTATTTGATCCTCTTCCTTGTACTTTACCACAGAGTAGGTCCAAAAATAAGATTTCTTTTTTTAATGTATTACCATTATTTGCAAGAATCACTTAGTCATGCCATTTGCTATTGCTGGGTATTGTGCAAATGTTACAAGTTAACTTTAGGCATGGTTTTTAATAAATTGTTTATTATGAGTTATGCTCTCATTTAGTAGGTGGTGAAAATGTGGACCTCCTTTATTAACCACAAAGGCATTGATTGTGCTTTTCTTTCCATAACATTTTCAGAATTCTTTGTCCATCTCTGATATATCATCAGCATTCCAGTCTGATTAAGAGCATTTATAAACTTTGTTTCCTATCTTGAAATCACAGGATGCAGTTTAATTACTTGATACTCTTAGTAGAAAGAGTCACATGCTAAGATCTCAGCTAAATACAGATTCCCGAGCTGTTAACTTATATGATACTTGTATAATATAACATTTCACTGGTAACAGTATTTTAAAGTTACCAGTATTACATTGTGTGTGTACTGTGCTCAGTCATTATTTTATACATTTTTTAATACTCAATATAAAATGCTCTACATGTGGGTAAGTCACCCTCTCTCAATAATTTTTAATAGGGTCTCTATTAGTTTGGTTAAGTATATACTTTGTATTACAGTAACCTCAAGATTTCTTGGAAGCATACAGGATATATATTTTAAATAAAATTACATTACATGGTCTACTTTGTCTTTATGTATCGCATCCACTAGACACATACGAACAAATATTCACAAAAACACACATTCATATTCTACAGGTGAAGAAGAGATAAATAAATAAAAAACTGGGCAGTGAAGACACTCAAATAGAGTAAATAGTGATTAGACAGAAGGCAATTTAAACTAAATGATAAAGAAAGTTTCAGAGGGAAAGTGTCATTTTGTTAAAACTGGTATCTTACTACAGGCCACTAAGAAAAAAATCTGACTGCAAAGCATTTTGGACTACAGGTGAAACGTGAATTAAAAATGAATGTTTAGACAAGAAATTAAATAAATATAACCTAAATAATTCAAAATAGGAGTTCTATTCTCTGATATTTAAACCATTTTACAAAATACTTGCTTTTCAACAGCTGCAAATATTCTGTGAATCAATACTAAAAGTCTATGGAAAAGGTAACTTAGATCTCAGTGCACAATTTCTGATTTTGGCCTTAAAAGCTATTATTGCTCCCATCTTTGTGTGCTTATATCAATGGGACTATCACATACCACTTCTCTTCTGTCTCTTCCAAGTTGCAATAAATCTGACTCATCTGTGGAAGCACACACAGCTGAAGAATTTGCCAGCTTCTTACCCTTCAGTTCAGTTCAATCACTCAGTTGTGTCCGACTTTTTGTGACCCTATGAATCGCAGCACGCCAGGCCTCCCTGTCCACCACCAACTCCCGGGGTTCACTCAAACTCATGTCCATCGAGTCAGTGATGCCATCCAACCATCTCATCCTCTGTCATCCCTTTCTTCTCCTGCCCCCAATCCCTCCCAGCATTAGGGTCTTTTCCAGTGAGTCAACCCTTTGCATGAGGTGGCCAAAGTATTGGAGTCTCAGTTTCAGCATCAGTCCTTCCAATGAACACTCAGGACTGATCTTTAGGATGGACTGGTTGGATCTCCTTGCAGTCCAAGGGACTCTCAAGAGTCTTCTCCAACACCACAGTTCAAAAGCATCAGTTCTTCGGTGCTCAGCTTTCTTCACAGTCCAACTCTCACATCCATACGTGACCACTGGAAAAACATAGCCTCATGCAATTGCCATTATAGTGGACATGCTGCTCAAGTCACATGCATCCATGTCTTGACCAGAAAGGAAAACTACAGATCAAAATATTTTACAGAATAAGATACAAAATCATAAACAAAATATTACCAAATATGCAAAAGCAAAATACATCCTAATCAAGTGATAATCATCTAACAAATAGAAGTTTATTTTAACGCTTGAAGATAAATAGACATAATTCACTATTGGAAGTGGAGTGGGGGGTGGGAGATGATTTTACAGAATAAGATACAAAATCCTTAACAGAATATTACCAAATACACAAAAGTAAAATATATCCTGATCAAGTGAGAGTCATCTGACAAGTAAAAGTTTATTTCAATACTTGAAGACAGACATAATTCACTATTAGAAGCTGGCAGGGGTGGGGGGACATGATTATTGCAATGATTACAGAAAAAGTATCTGCTGCATGCTTCAGAATATATCCTGGTGTCTTGTCTACAATGAAAGGACTCCATCTGAGTAAGATTGTCAGATATTACACCAAAGTGTCACATTGTAACTAATGACAAGCCAAAAAAACACCATAATTCCTAAGCATATTTTCCTTCATATATTGAGAACAAATATTTATCTTTTGTTAACAATAACTGAATACTTATATTAGTTTTGTTTGCTTAATCCTTTTTCTGTGAGTCTGAAGAAATAATTAAACTACTATTTTCTTCACTTTTGCTCAGTGGTCTAATATTATTGAATGCTACCTTAGCCAACAAATAAATTGAAAAATAAGAAAATTGTCCAATCTTCAGAGCAAAGTAAAATAAAAGAGATGCAAAACTAGGGCTGTACCCAGCAAATCCAAATCTCTATTGAAAGCCCATAATGAAAACCAATTTTAACTGTGAATCCCTTTAAACAGAAGCTACAGTACATGTAATTGCACTGTATTCAACCTCCTTTTAAATTTAACTTTTTCTTTAAATATAATGTGTTTTACTGCAAGCTATACAAGTCTAACAATGGGCTCAAAATGAAAGTACTATTTTACAGTGATATGTACTTATAATAATATTCAGTAAGATATGTGTAAGATATTCAAAGGTATAATTTGTTTGGATGATGGGAAGCACTCTTTTATAGCGATAAAATATAGGTCTATAGTGAACAATTCTGGTTATTTGCCTTCTGGATTAACAGATATTTGAAAACATTCCTTACCCTAGTAAGTTTTGCTAACATTGAGAGAAACAGAGCTGGCGGGCTCTCGCTTCAGAATAGAAAGTGTCTTATGTTCTTATATGATAATAAATTGTGCAATATATCAAATAAGCACATTATTCAATCCATAAAAGATTTCTAAGTAAATATCACAATGGACTGGATTATGGAAAATAAATTACAAAAAATCAATGTAATTGCAATATCAAAATGTATATTTCTAGGCCTGAACTATTTTAATTCTAAACTAGTAACTCATATATAATCTCATTAAAAGGATAAAAAATAACTGTCAGTGTTTTGTAGTTGTCATTTCCTTAAGGGATTAAATTTAGAGCTAAAAAAAGCTAGCTTGCTACAATTTCTAATTTAAACATTTGAACAACCATAGAGATGTTAGCTTAACTTTGATTTTTACCATTTCTATCTGCAATGTTAATCACAATTCTGGGGCCCTTAAGGGTTAAACATGCCAAATTCTCTGTTTGTGAAGTAATTGAAGATGACAGAAGATCTTTTCAGAAAGCACTTACTGATGAATTGAAATTTTCTAAGATTTGCTATCAAACTTAATATGTATCTCTCCTGAAATATTTACAGAGGTGCAACAATATAGCCATTTATGATATTTAGAGTCTATGATCTAATAGCATAAAAGCACTATTTTGATATATTCTTTGAAAACCAAATCAATTGATAGCAACTATAAAATAATATGCTCTCTCTATAAGAATTATAATAAAAGTAAATCCTCAATTTTAGCTCCTTTGATTTTTTTAGTACCAAAAAACTTTATATTTTTTCAAATAAAGGTAAATCATTTAATTGTGGATTTTAACTATATAGAGATATCCTTCAACATATATTAAAACTAGATATATATTTTTACTGAATCTTATGATTTCATCATTATTTGATAGAATCTTATTACCAATTTATGATAAAAGTCTTGAGTCTGATTAAGAGTTCAAAGTCACCATCCACTAACTCTGAAGTCCATTAGAAAAATTGAGGAAGCAGTGTAGCACTGTAGATCAGTCAGGGAAATGATGAGTCAGAGAAAAGTTAGAATGCAGAGAAATGCACATGTACTATTATTTCCACCTAGGTCAAAGTTCACTCAACCTTAGACTCTGAAAAACACCAGTACTAGAACAAATTTTGGAAAAATATTTTTATATTTTCAACAAATCTCAGTTTAGCAAATAAAGGAGAAAATATACTAAAAAATTTATATCTAAATGCCCTGAAGTCTTGCTATAACATGACCTACTATAAGATGCATATCTGTCTGCAGTATTTTTATTTCATACTTCCTTCCTCTAAAGAAATTCATCACGGTAAGCAGCAAAAGAATCTAGTTGTAACATTTTTTAAGCTATACCAGGATAATGTGGCATTGACCATGTTGTAAACCCTAGTGGCCTTTCTAAAAAAAGAGAACATAAAATCAGGAGATATTTTTCACTGTATAATCAAAAGAAGTATTCCTAAGATCACCATGTAAGATCTATTTGCTTATTTATATGTTCCATATACTGGCCACATCATACATTCTAAGTAGCTACAGTTTGCAGAACATTAAAAGATAAATAAATGAAATCTTAATGAAGATCCTTAATGAAGGTATCTTTATTAATAAGGTGAGATGATAGAAAATGGAGAAAACAAGCCACATTTTAATGTGCTCAATTATGCTCTAATCATCAAAGAATAGAATGAGTTCAGCATATAAGGTGGACTGTTATCCTAGCAATATGTAGAGTTAACAAAAATCTTGTCTTCCTGTAAATCTCAATGTCAGATTCTTAATACTTGAGATGTTGGTAGAAAAGGAACACAGGAAAGGAGCAGCAGCAGGATCACATTGCATCAGGCTTATTCTAACACAAATAAGTAAAGAAATGTAAGTAAATACCTATTTATATGGTCAGATAACAGACAGCCAGATAACAGAAAGACAAAGGCACATGTTTAAATTCTTAAACAAATAAAGCAATTTAGTAGGAAAATGACTTTTTCCCATTGTTCTATTATGTAATCAAAGTCAGATATTGTGAATTCTTTCCTGATGATAATTTCTTAGACTCATCATAAACCTGGCCCAGTAGTGTCCCTCCATCTTTCCCTACATTCCCTTTTAGTTGTATAACTAATGTAAGTCCTCCCATGTTAAAGAAATGTGTGATTACTTTCAAATTTCTCACACCACGATGGAAGTCATTCTTCTGCACCTGTTCCCCAGATTTTGTATATTTTTTTTAATTCTTCTACAGAAATTGAATACAGCATTTTCTATTTCATTTATTTGCATGAAGCTCCATCACAAAAAAGAAGTCATATTGTCATCAGTATTCTCATGCTTTCAGTATGAAATGCGTGAACTGGTAGATATTTTTCACATATTTCCTACCTGGGACACGACCAGATGGTACTGTGGAGTCTCAGGTTGATCATTATGTGAGAAACCTGGGCTCCCAGCCAGTCCAATCCACCACTGACGGAAAGAAAACAATGTAACGCTACACCGTACATAAAAATCACAAATGGCACTTTTGTAATTTAAACAGGCGTCTGCTTTTACGTATCAGGTTTTTTTTTCCTATATTTTTTCTGATTTGATCTAGCTAAGAAACCCAACATAATTACAAACATGCCTCCTTGAGCCAGCCATAGCAGCACACATATATAGACACATATGACATAGTAATAGATATCTTCTACTCCTGTATATGTGTATTTCTCAAGTGCATGTACACATGTACATACACACACACGTATATGCATTAGAATAATGTTAGTAGTGTTAGTTGCCAGTCATGGCTGACTCTTTGCATCCCCACGGACTGTAGCTCGCCAGGCTCCTCTGTCCATGGAATTCTCCAGGCAAGTATACTGGAGTGGGTGGCCATTACCTTCTCCATACATTAGAAGACAAACTTTTAAGTGGATCTCTGAGTTCTCCCTGTTTGTATGTGTGTATGTTTCTTAAGTACTTCCTGGATGTTTCCTTAGAGGGAGGTTATTGTATTTACCTAGGAAATCTCCACTTGACAAAACCATCAACCAGATACAGTTCAGAGGTGACTACTCTGCTTTTTAAATTTTTATTAGAGTATAGTTGATTTATAATATTGTGTTAGTTTCAGGTATACAGTAAAGTGAGTCAGTTATATCATATATATAATATATATATATATATATATATATATTCACTCTGTTTTAAAGATTCTTTTCTCATTTTGACCATTACAGAGTACTGAGTGGAGTTTCCTCTTCTATATAGCAGGCTCTTATTAGTTACTGATTTTCTATATAGTATGTGTATATGTCAATCCCTGTCTCTCCTGGTCTCTTATCCTCTGGTTACCATAAGTTTGTTATCTACATCTGTGACTCTTACTTTGTAAATAATTTCCCTAGAGGTTCAGACAGCAAAGAATCTACTTGCAATGCAGGAGATCTGGGTTCAATCCTGGGGCTGGGAAGATCCCCTGGAGAAGGGAATGGCTACCCACTCCAATACTTTTGACTGAAGAATTCTACAGAAGAGAAGCCTGGAGGGTTACAGTCCATGGGGTCGCAAAGAGTCATAAACGACTGAGTGACTAACACTAACACACATTCATTTATATCCTTGTGTGCTTCCCTAGGGACTTCCTGGTGGCTGAGATGGTAAAGTGTCTTATCTACAATGCAGGAGACCCGGGTTCCGTCCCTGGGTTGAGAAGAACCCCTGGAGAAGGAAATGGTGATCCACTCCAGTCCTATTGCCTGGAAAATCCCAGACTGGAGCCTGGTAGGCTACAGTCCATGGGCTTCCCTGGTAGCTCAGCTGGTAAAGAATCTATTTGCAATGCAGGAGACCCCAGTTCAATTCCTGGGTCAGGAAGATGCCCTGGAGAAGGAATAGGCTACCCATTCTAGTAGCTTGGGCTTCCCTGGTGGCTCAGCTGCAAAACAGGAGACCGGGTTTGATCCTAGGTTGAAAAGATCCCCTAGATGAGCGAACAACTAACCACTCCTGTATTCTAGTATTCTGGCATGAGGTAGCAAAGAGTTAGAGAGGACTGAGTGACTCTTACTTTTTTCTAGAGAGAAGATTATCCTGCTTTTTGATCCAGACTTTTATTTCTTTGGGAACAATTTTTTTCAGAGACAACTTCTCTTTTGAAGTTTTAAATGACTGCAAATGTTTTTATTTTAGTAAGCAAAAAGAAAACTTCTTTCCTTCTTTTTCTTCCCTGTTTCTTTCTTCCTTCCCTTTTTCTTTTCTTTTTGGTTTGAAAGTACCCTCAATGGTATCTCTGATTCTTTCCACATGTATGTACTGTCATCTGTTCATTTTAATTGCTAGCCAAATCTCAAGAGATACAGGACTCAGTAATTTTGTTTTATATCTTTCTACTCTTCCATCCCTTCATCTTGTAGTCTCTCTTGAATTTTTGACTATCAATAATACGGCTATGAGAACACCATTAGTGTTTCATCTAATAACTACTAGGCGAATTTTATAGCTCATGAAAGACATTTAACAAGAATGAAAGCATCACAAGAGAATTTTTCTTTTATATTGACTGGTTCATTATGTAGCATTCCTTTACTTTTCAAAATACTACATAAATGATTTGGTTAGCCTGATAGAACTTAAATCTTCCAAGTACACATATTTTTAATTACTATTTAAAACCCATTTTCATAGCAAAACCAAATCAGAAAAAAAAATTATCTTATTGAATATTTAGAGAGAGCACAAAAATCATTTGCAATAATAAGACTTAATATTTACATGATGCTATAAGCACAACTTAACAAATTAAGTAATCTTTAGGCAAGCAATTGCATTCTAAAGATTTAAAGCCTTTAAGAGCTGATTGCAAGAGCAAGTAAGTTAGGCTTGTTTTTTAGTATCTATGCTGTTACTAGCTTCTGCTCATGCTAAATTAAATTAATATATGTTCTATATATAAATGTTTATATCACATTATACTTATTACATATTGTATATTATGTGCACTACATTATATACATGTCTCAAGATGTGTTTGTATGGACAGAAATATATAAGTATTCTCACTTCTTAGCTCCAAGCTTCTTGTTATGTGATAGAAAATATAGCATTATAAATTAAAATACCTTTATATATGTAAATAACTTTTATCTAGGTAGGCTTTTTGAAAGAATCTTTTAAAATGCACATTGTCTGAAAAGCTTTCACATTTTATAATTAAGGTTTGTGCCTCCTATGTTGGTTCAGTCATGTCCAATCTTTGCTACCCTATGGACTGTAGCCCACCATGTTCCCCTGTCCATGCAATTCTCCAGGCAAGAATACTGGAGTAACAGGTAAGGTATAAAGCTATGCAATAAACTGATGGTGTTCTTTCCAGAAAATGAAAAATTGAATTACCTTCAAGGTGTGAAATTGCAATAGTAAGCCCTCAAATACAAGCACAAAATGGAAGTACATCCATATTTTTGTTAAATATCAATTTGTAACCTTATAACTTGCTACTTGAAAAGCCTGACACACATTTTCTAGAAACATTTCTGTGAATTTTTTTTTCTTTTTTTAAAATATTGTTTCATGTTTATTTTATTTTTTAATTTAAATTTATTTATTTTAATTAGAGGCTAATTGCTTTACAATATTGTATTGGTTTTGCCATACATCAACATGAATCCACCACGGGTGTACACGTGTTCCCAATCCTGAACCCCCCTCCCACCTCCCTTTGGGTCATCCCAGTGCACCAGTCCCAAGCTTCCTGTATCCTGTATCTGGATTGGTGATTCGTTTCTTATATGATTTTATACATGTTTCAATGCCATTCTCCCAATATTTTAAAAGCAGAAAAAAAAGTTTATCTTGGAAACATTCAGTTCAGTTCAGTTCAGTTCCGTTGCTCAGTCACGTCCGACTGAGCACAGCACATCAGGCCTCCCTGTCCATCACCAACTCCCGGAGTTCACTCAAACTCATGTCCATTGAGTCGGTGATGCCATCCAGCCATCTCATCCTCTGTCGTCCCCTTCTCCTCCTGCCCCCAATCCCTCCCAGCATCGGAGTCTTTTCCAACGAGTCAGCTTTTCACATGAGGTGGTCAATGTCCTGGAGTTTCAGCTTTAGCATCATTCCTTCCAAAGAACACCTAGGGCTGATTTCCTTTAGAATGGACTGGTTGGATCTCCTTGCAGTCCAAGGGACTCTCAAGAGTCTTCTCCAACACCACAGTTCAAAAGCATCAATTCTTCGGTGCTCAGCTTTCTTCACAGTCCAACTCTCACATCCATACATGACCACTGGAAAAACATAGCCTTGACTAGATGGACCTTTGTTGGCAAAGTAATGTCTCTGCTTTTCAATATGCTATCTAGGTTGGTCATAACTTTTCTCCCAAGGACTAAACGTCTTTTAATTTCATGGCTGCAGTCACCATCTGCAGTGATTTTGGAGCCCAAAAAAATGAAGTCTGACACTGTTTCCACTGTTTCCCCATCTATTTTCCATGAAGTGATGGGGCCATATACAAGCTAATTAATAGGGAATTTGGAAATTGCTTTTGCTTTTCCATTTCTATTTAAAAGCAAAACAAATAGGTTCATTCAGTAAATATCCCAAATAAACAAATAAGTAGAAAAACCTAACATTGTCATCTTACATAGAATCACTGATATGTTCATTCTTGTTTATGGTATTTTCTGCAAAAAAAAAAAAAATGTGCTATAAAGCTCATGGAAGAATAATATGAAAAAAAAAAAAAAAGATTAGGGACCTTGTAGGAATTTGGAAGAACACAATGTTAATTTTTAAAATGACAAATTGCTTTAATGTTTTCATATACCTGGGTAACTAATATACTACTATAACTAATATCTCAAAATAAAGGACTATGTGGTTAGTGCCATTCTTATTATCAGAGTTTAATAGATGAGCAAACCTTAAATTGAAAGTCCATAAAACTCTCAGAATCCTTTAGCTAGCAAGTAAAATAGCTGTGATGAGAACACTGGCTATTTATTTTTCCGTTATTCCAAATCCAGAGTTCTTTTTGTCTTTCCACAATATATTTCACCTGAATTTATAAATAATCTTCTTAAATATTTATTTTGCTTTTAAAATAGCATGGCATATACATTTTATAAGTGAAGGTCTAAACCACTCAAGCATTTGCCTATCTCAAAATACCTTTTCAGTGGGGAAGACCCCTAAATATTGCATATGAATATTTAATTTCTGCATGACCAGTTCTCTATATAGTGCTATGCTATTTGAATAAAATATCCATGAGAGAAATTATTAGGTACAATTTTTATTAGATACCCTTAAGTGCTTAAAAATTTTACCTTTTTATTATTAGCCAATAAATAGATTTGATTGAATATTAATGGTAAAATCATAAGACATTTTAATATAATACCTCTTTATCATGACGCTGTATTCTGTAACAATGCATAATGACACATGTAAACTAATATAAAATACATATCAGAGTTTTATTTGGCTTCCCAGAAGTACGGGTTCTTTTTATAATGACAAACCAAACAAAAGAAGATAAACAATGGCAATAAAATGTCTTACTGTTGATGAAAATGACCAAGAAAAAAATAAATATCGTCATAGCTTTCACAGAAGTATGAGCTATTTTACTGTGCAGAAATGTAATCTTTGGAGATGGAATTTATGATAGAATTGATTCTCATTCTAAGTATCATTTACTATTCTTTCTATGAAATCTGAAAAAAATATTTCCTGATTCTTCATACTCTACCATGCGTAGAATAGATAGCTAGTGGGTACCTGCTCTGTAGTGTAGGAAGCTCAGCTCAATGCTCTGTGGCTACCTAGATGGGTGGGATGGGAGAGGGAGATCCAACAGGGAAGGAGAATTTGTATCCACACAGCTGATTCACCTCACCGGACAGGAGAAACTAACACAACAACGCAAAGCAACTGGTTAAACCCCAATTTAAGAAAAAACAGTGAAAGAATGAGAGCGTGTCATTGCAGGCTAAACATAGATAGTAATGAAAGCATACATTGTACTTTTTCCTTCTTCAAAAGGACCGTAGGGACTTCCTTGGTGAGCCAGTGGCTAAGACTTGAGTTCCCAACGCAGGCAGCCGGGTTCAATCTCCAGGGAATTTGATTTAGAATGGCGCAAGTAAGATTTCTAATGCTGCAATTAAAGATTCTTTCTAAACCACTCAATCGCTTAATTCCCCACTTCCCTCAGTTTCCTTATAGTTGAATTTTAACTACCCTTCTCACGACTACTTCCTTTCTGTTCACTACATTTTTTCTTAATGTTTAAGGTTACTGTGTAACCTTTAAGGTTATATAGTCTAAGGTTGCTTAGACTATATGGCCCATCATATAGTCGTGCTTATCTGTGGTTGATACACATATGGTCCTTTCTGTCACATTAACTCATTTGCTAAAGCTCCACTGAGCTGAACTATGTTTCCAGCATAGTTATTTCTGAGGACACACTTAAAATTCAAAGTCGGTTTAGTTTTGACTATTGATACAAAAAAAATTTTTAAAGATTGCCTACCTGTCGATAAGTTTCAATATCAAATGAACGTAAAACAAAGTGATATATTATCTTCTAGAGTTTTTTTCAGCAATAGGAGCCATACTTGGAAATTATACATATGATCAAGTAATATACACATATTTTATTCAATGGGTTTGGAATGGAGAAAAGGTGTGAAAGTCCAGAAGCGATATATTAAAAGATAAAACCACAGGGAAGAGGAGACAACAATGCAAAGATCATCTGATGAACACGGTTGGAAAAAACTCATCTAGATCCAATTTCTGTGCTCTCGTTTTCATTCTTCTTCCAAATGTCATTTAAAAAGCAGTACCACTGTCTTTAGAATCATAGAAACAAGACATTTTTAGATCTTAGAAATATAAAGTATCTTATGGCAATTAAAATTCTGAGAAGTCTTTGGGGTTACCATGTCAGTTATTGACAGAACTTGCTGCATTAGGCCCAGAATATAAGTTCAAGGTCCTTTTCATTATGATACAGAGTCCTTCCATGTAACTCGAGCTTTCATAAAAATATAATTTTGCAACAAATAATTATCTCATTTTCATTCTATCTGTAAGAGGTAGAGTATCTTCTGGAAAAATATTTTAGTTTTATATATCTTTATCTTGAGATTTATATGCAGAAATATTAAATAGGAATTTAAATAGACAACTTTCTTTTCATAATTGAGATCTGGCCCCAAAGTCCTTAAAATGTACATGATATTGGAAGTCAAAGACACTAATAAGGGTGTTTGATGATAAAGTTACCTTAAAAAAAGAGACCAGAAGAAAATCCTGATATCCTTCTTCTAATTATTATTTTGTGTTTCTTAATGCTTAAGACCTAGAAGAATGCTGCATAGAATGTTGAATTAACTAATGAAATATTAATAATTGCACTCCCTTTAAAACGGAAGAACCAGAAAATGAAGACATACAGGAAGAGATAAGTAGTAAAAGAACACCAGAAGACCTTAGTGCCACTGAGTCCAGAAGAGGAAGGAAATCCAAGGAGAAATCCAGCAAAACAAAATGTTGATGAGGCCAAACATGGGGAATCTGAATAAATTACAGAGATAGAAACTATAGATATAGAGATATCTATAATAAAGTATAGATATAGAGAACTCCAGAATCCTTAATAACATGGGCTTTTTAGTAAAATGAAGGGGGTAAAAACAAAATTATAGAAATAAGCTACAAACTTGCTCCCAAGATATTCATAGTCTAATGTGTATAGGGGAAAAGAAAAAAAAATAATGATTTGTTACAAAAGATTGAGACAATGTCACAACAGGAAAGAAAAAAAAAAAAAAAAGCACTATAGAAGCTCTTAGGTCCCAAGAAGGTTTCTTGGAGGAGGTAATACCTGAGTTGAGTCTTACGGAAAGAGCAATAAACTATACAGAGCAGCACAGTTATGAATGAGCGGTAGGGATGGTTATTAGTGCATTTCAGGTCGTAGAGGTGCACATGCAAAAGCAAAGGGAAAGAAAAGAGCATAGATTTAGAGAACTCAAGTGATTCTTTGAGCTTCTAGTTTACATTATCAACTGTTGGGCCAAGAACTACCTGGCTTCTTTTCTTACCATTCACTTTTTCAGGCTAGTCTAATATATTTAACTGAAAATAAAAATACAATTTCCTTCCTAAAGTTTCTAACTAATTTTGAGCAGGAGTTTTAAGGGCTCTAAATGAATGTTTCCTTTATATAGAAGGAAATAACTCTAAAAGAGGATCAGTATCTTTCCAACCTATACAAATAAATGAAAAGGAAAACATACTCTTTTCAACCTTTTAATACATAGATATATGAAATCAAGAAAAAAACAGTGATCATAATGGTAGAAAAGAAATGTGTCCTAAAGTAACTGTTACGCATTCTAGGAGTAGTTTCCCTGAAAAATACAGTATTTTTTACTCACCTATTAGAGTTTGTAGCAAATTGTTTTCCCATCCATTTATGGTAGTTGGATAGAAAAAGAAAATTTGAGCAATTCAAGGTTATAAAAAAGAAATCTGTTTTGGTAATGACACCATTATTATGGAATTGTGGGGATACAACAGTGAAATAACCTCGTACTTATTTTGTGGTGAGATAGTGAGAAAATTAATGTAAAATCATAAGATGTTAACAGGTGTAGAGAAATGGACGAATACCTTTCTAATGGAAAAATAACAGAAATGTAAATGCTACTTGGGAATCTAACCAACAAATATCATTGAAGAAAAGAACACTTATAAAAATATGTAGCTAGTCAAAAAAATGTATTATACAGCTAAATCTCTTGGGCATATGTTAAATTTTCTTCATATATTGAATTTAATACCAGGATTACTTATAATTGAGACTTTACAGATGGTATACTTTATATAAATGCAATAAGTATATCTAGCTTTTCTATCAACTGTGCATTGTTTAAGAAAGGTAAATACTTAGTTCCACTTACAAGGAAAAGTCTTATGAGGAATTTTAACAGATAAACCAAAAATGCATATCTTTTAGTATCTGAGCACAGAAATGAGAAATTATGCAACCCATGTCCTAAATCGATCACAAATTGCTATATTATTTTCCACTACAATCTGACATTTACCAAAAATCCAATATTCTAGGATCAAACATTTATTTTAGAATACCTAATGTATATAGTATTTTACAAAGCAATATCACAAAAGTCAAACTCAATGCTCAAAGAAATTTACAGGTGGCCAGTGAAACAGAACACTTTTCTCAATAGATAAGATTGTCTGTAGGTAATATGCTTGGGTTTCAATTTTGAACGATGAATGAAAGACTTAAAATAGAAATACTTGATGGAGAGTGAAATCAAATAAAACAGTAAAGTCATATTACTATAAATACCAAGGACAAAAATTACAAATTGAGAGACTTAGATGATAAGAAGACATGGAAAAATCATGGAAATAAGGTCTCAGAATTTTAATTAAGTATGAATTGTATAATATGAACTTGAAAATGCTAAAAATACTATATATGCATTGTATCCTTATGTCAGTGAACCAAATTATGTACCTGAGATTTTTAAGGATGATAATTATACAACAGTCTTATGCGCTGGTCAGATCTCAGAGTAACAGGTTGACTTCTTGGCAACAACCTTTTAAAATGACTTCAAAAAACATTAAAATTAAATTTAGTAATTGATTTGAATTATTTGGTTTTTTTACAGAACTGGATTCATTGACTAGTTACAAAGCATATAAAATAAAACCCTTCTCTTAAAAGAACTGTCATAATATGAGATGGCAAGTTGATAGACCAATACCTTTTAAGCATGTCAGAAATGGGATAAATATCATCTAGCAATCCCCTCCTGGGCATATGTAGAAAAACCATATTTAAAAAAAAAATACCTGCACCCCAACATTCATTGCAGCACTATTTATAACAGCCAGGACAAGGAGGTAACCCAAATGCCCATCAATAAATGAATGGATAAAGGAGATATATGTATGTATACATACATAAACATATATATATATAATGGAATATAGCTCAGCCTTAAAAAAAGGATGAAACAATGCCATGTGAGATGACATGAATGAACCTTGAGACTGTCAGCTAAATAAAGATAAATATCATATGATGTTACTTCTATGTGGAATCAAAAAACATGGTACAAATGAATCTATTTACAAAACAGGAATAGATTTACAGATGTAGAAAACAAGCTTTTGGTTACCAAGGGAGAAAAGAAGGGGAAAGGGATAAACTGAGGTATTGGGATTGGCATATACACTCCATTATACTTAAAATTTGGAAATTTGGAAAATTCAGCAAATTTGGAAAACTCAGAAGTGGCCACAGGACTGGAAAAGGTCACTTTTCATTCCAATGAAAGGCAATGCCAAAGAATACTCAAGCTACCGCACAATAGAACTCATTGCACACGCTAGTAAAGTAATGCTCAAAATTCTCCAAGCCAGGCTTCAGCAATACGTGAACCGTGAACTTCCAGATGTTCAAGCTGGTTTTAGAAAAGGCAGAGGAACCAGAGATCAAATTGCCAACATCCGCTGGATCATCGAAAAAGCAAGAGAGTTCCAGAAAAACATCTATTTCTGCTTTATTGACTATGCCAAAGCCTTTGACTGTGTGGATCACAATAAACTGTGGAAAATTCTGAAAGAGATGGGAATACCAGACCACCTGACCTGCCTCTTGAGAAACCTACATGCAGATCAGGAAGCAACAGTTAGTACTGGACATAGAACAACATACTGGTTCCAAATAGGAAAAGGAGTACGTCAAGGCTGTATATTGTCACCCTGCTTATTTAACTTCTATGCAGAGTACATCATGAGAAACACTGGGCTGGAAGAAGCACATGCTGGAATCAAGATTGCAGGAAGAAATATCAGTAAGCTCAGATATGCAGATGACACCACCCTTATGGCAGAAAGAGAAGAGGAACTAAAAAGCCTCTTGATGAAAGTGAAAGTAGAGAGTGAAAAAGTTGGCTTAAAGCTCAACATTCAGAAAATGAAGATCATGGCATCTGGTCCCATCACTTCATGGGAAATAGATGGGGAAACAGTGGAAACAGTGTCAGACTTTATTTTTCTGGGCTCCAGAATCACTGCAGATGGTGACTGCAGCCATGAAATTAAAAGATGCTTACTCCTTGGAAGGAAAGTTATGACCAACCTAGATAGCATATTCAAAAGCAGAGACATTACTTTGCCTACAAAGGTCCGTCTAGTCAAGGCTATGGTTTTTCCAGTGGTCATGTATGGATGTGAGAGTTGGACTGTGAAGAAGGCTGAGCGCCGAAGAATTGATGCTTTTGAACTGTGGTGTTGGAGAAGACTCCTGAGACTCCCTTGGACTGCAAGGAGATCCAACCAGTCCATTTTGAAGGACATCAGCCCTGGGTGTTCTTTGGAGGGAATGATGCTAAAGCTGAAGCTCCAGTACTTTGGCCAGTACTCATGCGAAGAGTTGACTCATTGGAAAAGACTCTGATGCTGGGAGGGACTGGGGGCAGGAGGAGAAGGGGACAACAGAGGATGAGATGGCTGGATGGCATCACCGACTCAATGGATGTGAGTCTGAGTGAACTCCGGGAGTTGGTGATGGATAGGGAGGCCTGGAGCGCTGCGATTCATGGGGTTGCAAAGAGTTGGACACGACTGAGTGACTGAACTGAACTGAACTGAACTGTACTCTTTATTCAAAATAGTCTTATTTTCAGTGATTTACAATCCCGTGGAAGCTTGGTATCTTGAAGCACACTATCTAAACATGAGAATTCTAAAGGTCCTTGTGTTTCATACTTGTTCTGAAAAAATATTGTCTTCTTAATGTGCAATATATCTTTACATATATACACTTAAAATAATGTCAGTTTTATGTAGCTATAGACAAAGCATAAAGGTATTTAAAACAAAAAGTAAGTTGAAGCATATAAATTATAAAATAACACTATGAAAAGAACAAAGAGAATTGGCAGAGAAGGAGAGCCAGAGAGGTCCATAACATTGTCTTCCTAGTTGGGCACCCAGTTTAGCTCATCCTCATCCCTGTGCATAGACCCTATTTTAGAATCTTTTCCAATTGAGGAAATTGCTTGCAGTAATCCCTCCTTATCTATCATTGCACTTTTTTTGATTTCAGTTACTGAAGGTCAATCATAGTCTGAAAACATTAAACTGAAAATTCCAGAAATATAAAATTTATAAGTTTTAAATTGCACATCACTCTAAATAGTGGGATGAAATCTTGTGCTGTCTCTGTGCCACTTAGGACATGAATCAGCCCTTTGTCCAGCATATCCACATTGTATACTTGACCAGCCCATAAGTCACTTGGGAGTCATCTTGGTTATCAGATCAACTATCTTGCTATAACAGTGCTTGTGTTCAAGTCACCCTTATTTTACTTGATAATGGTCCCACAGTGCAAGAGTAATGATGTTGGCAATTTGGATATTCTCTTACAGGGCCTCATCTATGAACTAAGCATTATCATAGGTATGTATGTACAGTAAAAGATGAGTATATGTATAAGTCAGTGGCTTCCCTGGTAGCTCAGCTGGTAAAGAATCTGCCTGCAATGCAGGAGACCCCAGTTCGATTCCTGGTTTGGGAAGATCCCTGGAGAAGGGTTAGGTTACTCATTCCAGTAGTCTTGGGCTTCACTGGTAGCTCAGCTGGTAAAGAATCTGCCTGCAATGTGGGAGACCTGGATTCGATCCCTGGGATGGGAAGATGCCCTGGAGAAGGGAACAGCTACCCACTCCAGTATTCTGGCCTGGAGAATTCCATGGACTATATAGTCCTTGGGGTCGCAGAGAGTCGGACACGACTGAGCGACTTTCACTTCATGTCAGGAGTCAGTCCTGTAAGTTTCAGGCATCCACTGGGAGTCTGGGACCACAGTCCCCATGGATGAAGGGGCACTACTGTATAATTTAAATTATAAAGTGCTTAGTCACAACGTGATGCTTTTCAAATATTTGGAGATGTTAGTCTTTAAAAAAAGAAATTGACATATTTCATGATGGCACATAGATCAAAAAATAGATTAACCATTACTTAGAGACAGATATGCTATACATAAGATAGACTATAATAATACTTGCTATACCAAAGGCTTCTCTTTTTTCTCCCCAGAAACAATGAGTAACTGATCACTGTAAGTATAAATCTGCACAGTATGCTTGTGCAGAGTGGCTTATTTCCAAATTCAGTTAAAAGTGAAATAGCCTTTAAGATAGCATCTCATACTGAAAACCTACAGATTGCCTAAACAATGAAAGGAAGAAATAAAACACGAAACTTATTTCTTCCTTACTATTTTTTCACTATTTTTAGAAATATGCTTACAATGTTATCTATTTTTATCATATTTTTCTTTTTAAAATGTGATGAAACTAAGTCAGCCTGACTAGAATTTATTTCAGCTCGGTAAAGTGGATCTAAAAATTATGTACAACAGATGAATGAAGAGTTATTACAATTAATGAAAGCAAAAACTGTAAGGGAAGTCATATCATTTGAGAAGCTTATTTCTCTCAAGAGTACTGTTGTAACTGTTGGCACCATGGTCATAGAAAGAGCCCCTGACTCTACCCATTAACCAGCTAAGATACCTTGGGCAAGCTTCATAGTCCCTCTTGGGCTCAATTCTTTCATCTGTGACTAAAAGGATTTAGTCAAGATGATCTCTAAGATGATCCCAATCTCTATGGCTTTATTACTTTAGGTACCACGTAGTACCATATCAAGAGAAGAATATCATTTATTGATTTCTGTACTTTATCTTTAAAAATGAATTGCATTAAAAATTTCTCAGGTGGAAATCTTTCATATTATCAAAATAACTGAAAATACAACCTTTAAAAATAATGTTTTTCAGTTTTGTTTATAGGCTTTCATGGGGGGAAAAAAAAACACATTTCCTATCAAGAGGTTATAAGCAATAGAGCCATTTTTATAGAAACTCAGACAAAGTTATATATTTTTAGATATTTTCCAGCCAATCTCAGGGATAAATGCCTTTATCACCTACAGTTATCTTTGGAATTAAATCTTTTGAGAGATGAATGCTGTAGACTATTTAATGCTTCAGCAGGTTTAGAAGCCTAAAACTTGTAAAAAGTTAAAATGTTTTTCCTTTTATTTCATATTCATTTTAAGTCTTTACTGTTGCTCTTGAAACAGACCCTTTAGAAACAACAACAAAAATATGTTAATGATTACCTGGCCCAGTTTCTGCATTTCTAAACCAGGACCACACATTCTTTTCCTTCCTCCCATCAAGAGGTGAAAGCTAGAAGGCTTGCCCTCGAAGCTCTAAGGCACCTATGAGAAGTTCCACTACATTGTGGTGGTTGTCATGCTGGAGAAACCACCCGGAAAAATTCTAGTTGATGATCCAAGCTGAGGTTAGCCTTCCTGCCATTCCCAAAGAAGCATCATATGACTAGAATTGGTTTTGTACCATCCAAACCAGCCCATCTGCCAGTTGAATACCACTGAGTGACTTCCATCAAAGTCATGTGAAAAAAAAAATCACTCATTTGAATGCTGCCAATTTATGGTTTCCTAAAATTATTAAATATACATAATAAAATTATTGTTTTAGGCAATTAAGTTTGGATAGCTTTCTCTCTCTCTCTTTTTGTTTTTAATGCAGCAATAGGCAAATAGAATTTGGTATCTGGAAGTGAGATACTAACATTACAAAGCCTAAAATGTGTGACTTTGGTTTGGGGGCCAGACAACAGGAAAAAGCCTGACAAGCCTAGAAGTGACTGGCATAGACGACTTAATGAAGATTGGAAAAAAAATACTATATTGAGAGCTGGCAGAAAGTATGGTAATCCTGCCACTCAAGGTAACCTGAGAAATATAAAATGTACTTAATGAACTTGATAATGTCTCTAAGATGATTTTCTGGGCAAAGTGGTGAAGGTGCCACCTGGTTTCTTGCAGCTGTCTACTAAAACGAGAGAGAAGCAAGATGAACTGAGTAAATCACCTGTTAATAGAATATGGAGTGAATGTAAAAGACTTTGGACAGGCTTTCCATGCAGCAAGCTCTCCTGAAGACAAGAGACAGTCTCAGGGTAAAGATTAAATCTGAGGCACTTTGAGGAGAACCCAGTCTCAGTGAATGCAGGCTGTGGTCATAAGGTCATTTGTTAGGACTTAAGTCTTTATCTTTGTTAGAAAAAAAGAAAAAGAAAGAGAAAAAAAAAGCATGCCATACAGATGGCCTCAGACACACAATAGGGCTTAGGGCACAAAGAGAAGTCTCACAGGAAAACCACCTGTTTATGAATGAAATTAATAAACAATCTGGGAAGCCTGGCATGCTGCAGTCCATGGGGTCACAAAGAGTTGGACACAACTGAGTGGCTGAACAGCAATAGTAATGGAAGAGCGTTATTTTCGAGTTCAGCTGACGACTATAGCCCAGGTAACAGCCTTCTAGGTAGCTCCAAGAAATTGCTCCATAGAAGCATGGTTTTCAGAACAGTTTTGTATCTTGTCGGAACATAGAACATCAAAGAGGTTAGGGATACATTCCTTCAAGGTTTCAAAAAAGAAAAAAGGATCAACCCATACACAGCAAGTTAGTATGAACTTGGTACCTAGGAAGTCAGTCTTATCATTGAAGGAATGCCAGTATTGGCATCCTAAGAAGGGAGGCATTTAATCTTTATTCTAACGGTCATTTTTTACTTCTGGTCAATGGTCTCTTTCATAGGCCACAAGTAGGCTATTCTAGTTGGCATAAAATTTAAGTTAACCCCAGTATAAGCCAGAATGATTTCCCCATATCCAATATGTGAGAATTTTCTTTTAATAACGAGTTAGAGAAAATTTAGTTATATCTTAAATAGATTTATGGATATCATTTTAAGGATTATATTAGCATAGATTGAGAGGGACAGAAAGAATTTTAAAAATTAAGAAGGCCCAAATTCTATAAGAAGGAAAAAAGTTGAAGAAAAATGGATTTTAAGAAACCTAGAGTTTATAGGAAAAGTTACGTTATAAGGACAAGGAAGTTTTCAGATGGCATGTCTAAAACCAAAAGTCATGTAAAATTATGCTCAGAGATCAAGACTGAGCTTTAATTAGGGAAATAAAGACTTCTACCAGATTATATTTAAGAATTACTGTAGGACAGTGATTGCTACATGTTTCTCATTTTTCCCCTTCTGGAACAGAAATGTTTACTCTTCTTATCTTATGCTTTTCTCATCTTCAGACATTAGGTGGAAGGGGGCAGATAATTTGTCTCTCATCTTCATAAGTCTTTAGATCAAGAGCAACTTTATCCAAGGAATAAAAGCTAAGGAGATATGTCTGTAGCTAGATTTGATTTCAATGACAAGATCCAGGACCTTGTACCTGAACTTTATAGAATAACAAGATGAGCTTTTTGGTGTTGGTGGTTATTGGATGAAGAAGGAAGATTAGTAATTTTGAAGGCAGGGCAAGGACTTATGTGGTTTCAAACACGGAAGCATATTATTTGAAATTTCTCTTGATATTCAGGGTTTGTGGTCCCCCACCTTAAATATGCACTTGATTGGATCTGCTTCAACCAACTAAGCAGGAAAGAAGTGGAGCTAGATTGTAAAATTTCACACAACTTTTACCTTCTTCCCTAGAAGAATTTCTCCTGGTACCTGGACCCACCATGTACAAATTCTAGATTCCTTGAGGTGGCCATACTTGAAGAGGCCACCATTAGCTATTTTGTTGACAATTTCAGCTGAACTCAGCCTTTCCAATATACCCACCAAGTCACCATATAAGTAACAGATTTCTGCCTTCCCATCCAAATAGTTTTAACAATTAAATATGATCAAAAGACTTCTATTGGGCCACATAGAAAAGCAGAATTATCCATCCAAGCTCTACTGGATGTCCTAACCTGCAAAACTTATAGACTGCAGTAGAATGATTGTAGGGTTTTTACCATTAGCTTTTGTGATCATTTGTCCAGCAATAGATAACTGGAATACCAACCCTTCCTTTTACAAGATAGATCTTTAGCAGAAGAATTATAGCAAGGAGGAATGAAGTAATTTGCACAAGTTCATGCAACGATGAGGGGGAGGACAAGGATGCAAAGCCAAGATCTATGTCTTATTTTTATTTCCACTATACCTCATTGTCCTGACAAAGTACATTTTTAATATACAGTGCTATTTTAAAAAGTTTAGAAATTAATCAGCTTTATGAAGGTCAAATATTTATTGTTCTTTTTTCTGTGTTACTTTTAATCTCATTGTCTTCTACTATTTAACATTTTTTTGTTTTTTACTATTTGATATTTTTAAAGCTCAGCCCACATATGAAGAAAATAAACATAGGTGAATTCTTAATTCTTATAAGGCTTCAAATTAGAAATTCTTTATTTCTGTGATGAAGATTTATGACCAGATTTATTCCTTTACCTCATGCACTGTCATCCCTTATAACTTTAACTAGAAAAGCTTAATCCAGACCCAGGATCAAGAAAGATTCTCATTAGATAGAATTTAAATGCTCCAGTCCAGTAAATTAGCATTTCAACACTGAGATGACTTCTTGGAAACTTCACTCATTTCCTTTAGTCACATTCTTCTTCCTAGATTTGGTTTTGAGATGAAGCCGTCTTATATTCTATGTCAAGTAGCTGTATAGCCCTCCTTTGTTTAACCTTGTGCCACGATCCCGGTTTGGATTTCCTGCACATTTCCTCTCCATAACTAGTATTTTAGTCCCACCATGTTCCACCCACTGTAGATTCTTCAGTCTAATCTGTCTTGAGAATTTTAGCCCTGAAGCAAGAATTACGCTTATCCTCTTCAATTTCCATGGTGTTTCTGTAATTCTGTCTAGAATCTTTGTTTTAGTCCTTAGCTGCCTTAACTTAAAGTTACTAACACCGAACTTACACTCTTGCTGGTCTTTCTGGACTGCAGATGGCCTGTGATGGCCTGCCTGTCTGTCCGGCTGCCTTGCTCCATCGTCGCCTAGTATCCATTGTTGTAATATTCAGATGAAATACTTTGTCTCTTTGCTTAGATTTCTGTCACTTGATTCTTATGCAATTTCCAAGAGCTGATTTTATGTCAGTGTTAGTTTTTAGTCTCCCACTTCTATCCAATCTAAACTCTTTCTACCAGTATTAAGTCCCAGACTAGTTACAGAACAATTGCTACATGACAGCTAACGGGAAATCATATCACTCTAATAACTAAAACTACATTGTAAATCAGCTGTTAATAAAATTTTATTAAATATTTCCCTTTTTTCATAACATTGAAAAAAATACTTCTGTTGGCTTTCTTCCTCATCTTTGACAGAAATAATAACTAAAGGCCATAAATTTAGAAACTGAATCTCAGTGTTTTTAATGTGTACATTTTACAAAGCTCTGACTTTCAGGTCACCTACTGTTTCAGGGAAAGGGATAGTTTTTACACTGGCTTCTCAAAACAGTATTCTCACAGTGGAAAAATATGACATACCTATTTATATATAAAGTCATAACTTTTCTCTGTGATGCACTGAAATAAATCATAGGACTGTAATGTTTATGGTGGTTTTTCCCTAGGGGGGAAAAAAGTTTATTATTCTAAACTGAATTCCTGAGCAAACATGACTAACAATAAATATTCATATCAGCTATTGTAATCATTTACAAAATAAGGGAAAAATGTTACAATTTTTTTTTAATGTGCTTCATTACACTGTCTTCCCAAATGGTGCAGTGTGGTAAAGAATTTGCCTGCCAATGCAGGAGACACAAGACACATGGGTTCAATCCCTGGATCAGGAAGATGTCCTGGAGAAGGAAATGGCAGCCCACTCCAGGATTCTTGCCAGGGAAATCCCAGGGACAGAGGAGCCTAGTGGGCTATAGTCTATGGGGTCTCAAAGAATCCACTGAGCTACTGAACACACACTCACATTATATTGGCCTGGGTCCAATCAGGAGACAGAGACACATAGTAACTTAAGTAGGAGGCGTTGATATAAAGAATTATTAAGCTATGATAGAATCTTAACTATAAAAAGAAAGAGAACTCTAAAGTGTACTCTGAAGGGTTTATCTGACTTTGCCTAGAGCAAACGTGGCTAAGTAAGGACATACTTCCCTTCACAGGGTTCCCACCACTCCACCCCTCAGGGCAGGGCAGGGTTCAGGACTAGAGAAGAGTGAAGTCCGCTGTATTGTCAGAGCCAAAGCTTGTTTACGGGGATGATGCAAGCATGAAAGAAAACCTCCGCGCTGGGGCTGCGTGGTCACCAAAAGCTGTGTGTTCTGGGGGCACAGACGGGGCTGAGTGACACTGCGTGTTCCCGCACACCTGCTCCTTGGCATGCGGTGTGGCACATACAAAAAAAACCCCAAAGTATCTCTTAAAGCAGCCCCTTTCTGCCTTTCTCCAGCGTCCTCTACCGACACAGCTTAAAATCATGCTTACCGTAAAAGAGAAAATAGAGCTTATCAAATGTGGAGTTGTGAGACAATACATGGATAACCGCCATGCACATCATATGGAGAAGGAAACGGCAACCCGTTCCAGTATTCTTGCCTGGGAAATCCCATGGACCGAGGAGCCTGGCGGCCTACAGTCCAGAGGGTCTTAAAGAGTCTGAAATGACTGAGCGTGCACACAACACACGCACGCACACACACACACACACACACACACGTCATACAGGCTATCTCACCGTGTTGTTACTGTATATTAAAAACAAATTAAATGACTCTTTTCTGTCATATATTTAGCCTGTAAGTGTTGTAACCAATACGTAGTAAAAAATAAAAATAATTATAAATGTTTCAGCATTTTAAAACATTTAGGTGAATACTACTGATGGTCTAGATCTTTTAGTTTCCCTCCAAATTGAAACTGATAGCACCTTGGCTCCATTAAATTTTATCTGTGCTGTCAGAAAGAGTGTAAATTAAATTCCACAAGCTTTATATGAATTTTATATTTGGCTTTTATTGATATTACATATAAAAATTGACATCCATGTCTTAATTTGTTTTAGTTTCTATTTTAGTCTTCAAATACATGATGGTGGCAATAGGACACAGCAATAAATGCTAAACTGTGATGCAGCTTACAGCAAATGCCTGGACACAGGCTAGTCTTATGAAAAGGCACAAGCTACGCTTACGGCCTGATGTGATTAGTCACAAGTAATCTTTCTGTGCTCAGCTCAAAATATATTTCACTATTCCAACATTGGCAAGTGGAGATCCCTACAGTAGTAGGCATTTTTTGTACTATACAAAAATGAAGATACTTCCAAAGAATTTGACCCCTTTGGGGTTATCTAAACTTATTCTGAATGAGAGATTGAAACTACTGGAAGAGTGTTTGTCAGCATGCTAAATGTGAACCCCTTTGAACTTCTTGCATTAACAACAATGCGTTAACTAACTTAATGTAATCTTTGTCTCACCCTAAGTTAAGGAATTATTTACACTGGAGATCATTAACATAATGATATTTTTAAACCAAAATTGTGTTTCTGAATGCCTTAATCTCCCAGGAGCAATGGAACTCATTCTAGAATTAGATTTATGCTTCTCGTTTCCATGTAAGCTAAGTGATTTTGTTCTAGAAATTGTCACATGGTAAGCCTAGTTAATTAAAGATGTGTGGTCTCGAGTCAAAATTTTGACTTTTAGATTTATATATGCATTTATTCATCTTCAAAGTCTTTTAGCCAATATAATCCTCTATGCTGCAGAAAGACGGTTTAGCTGTGAGCCAGAGGGACTCAGTGACTTCTCTGGTAGCTCAGTCAGTAAAAAATTTGCCTGCAATGCAGGAGACACGGGTTCAATTCCTGGGTCAGGAAGATCCCCTGGAGAAGGCAATGACTTCCCACTCCAGCATTCTTTCCTGAGAAGCCCCATGGACAGAGGAACCATGGTCACAAGGAGCTGGATATCATTCACAGAGATACAGTTGAAAGAATACTGTTCTCACTCAAGTCGGTTGTGACTTAACTGGACTTTAACAAGCTAATCTGAAAACTTAGTTTTATGTCTTTGAAGCTAATTATTTCTTTCAAATAAGATTAAACAGTAGCATATATCTACATATATATGTTTTAAGAAAACTAGAATGTATATATTTTGGAACACAGATGTTCAAGTATTTTAATACATAATTTAATCTCTAATTTGACGAAAGGTGACCTTAGGCATATCCCTATTAACACATTTTTTTTTCTTGAAAGCATGAAAAACACAATTAGCCATGTGACATCTGTTGTGATTTTCTTTACTAAGCTAGCATAGCTGCTTGATTTTTAAGGTACTTTGCAATATTCAGTCAAATAATCTTTGAGGAATACGAAACTACAATGAGCCTTCTTGTATCCTCTTTAAGGAACAACTTGCTTAGGTGTCAAGATAACTTGACTTTGTTTTTAAGGGGAACAGGAATACCATGGGAAGGTGTTCATAGTTCTTCAGCAAGCATTTTATTATTTCAGTATTGTCAGGAACCAGTTTGGAATGGACATGTTGTTTTTCACTTCTGCTTTTTTTAAATAACAGTTATAAAAAGCTCTTTAAACCTCAATTCCTGTACTTTTGCATTTATATTTTTCCCTCAGGGAGCATTTAAATAGTTGGTTCTTGTCATTCCCTGTCTCCTATCTAGATCTGCACCTCTAGGGTATTCTTCTTTTGCATCGTGTTTTACACAGGAACTGACAGCTCTGGCCTTGGTAAAAGGACCCACTGTCTGTTTTTCTCTGGTGAGAATAGTGGCCCAATGCTCCCTTGACCTTTTGAATTTTCCCTCTTTGCCTCTGTTGAATCCTGGTTGCAAATGAGCCATCCTTTCCCAGTATCATGTAAAAACATGCATGTATAATAACAGAGTAAAATGTCACAAACATGAAAACCAAGCACTGTGATTTGTGTGTGTGTGTGTGTGTGTGTGTGTGTGTGTGAGTCACTCAGCTGTGTCTGACACTTTGCAACCCTATGGACTGCGGTCTGCCAGGCTCCTTTGTCCATGGGATTTCCCAGGCAAGAATACTGGAGTGGGAAGCTGTACCCTTCTCCAGGGGATCCCCCTGCCAACGCCATGGGGATCGAACCCAGGTCTCGATCAGGCAGATTCTTTACCACCTGAACCCCCAGGGAAGTCCCGATTTGGGCCTGAACCACTGTGGAAGTCTAACATCTAGTGTCCTTAGGACAAAAAAAGAAAAAGTATTTTGTGCCTTCCAAGAAAGTTGAAAAGAAAAAAGAAAAATGCATTTAGTGAAATATTAGGAATGATCCTATCAATTTCTTTGTGGATACCAGAGAAAGGCTGCTGCTACAGCTAAGTCACGTCAGTCATGTCCAACTCTGTGGACCCCATAGGTGGCAGCCCACCAGGCTCCTCCCCCCTGGGATTCTCCAGGCAAGAACACTGGAGTGGGTTGCCATTTCCTTCTCCAGTGCAGGAAACTGAAAAGTGCTTAGCCAAAAATAAATAAATCTGTTTACTTAAAAAATATATATATATATGTCTTAACTCTCCTCTGTGAAAATAAAGGAAGAAACTACTTCTCCCTTCCCCAATTTTCTTAGAGTATTTACATTAGAAAACTTGTCATTGTAAATATTTCTCATTGGCTTTTTGTCACCTTTTATGATGTAGGATTGGTTTTCTCAAAGACTTAGGAACCATCTCTTTGAAATGTAAATATTAAGAGAGCCTGCCTGCCTGCCCAGACCCTTCAGTTATGTCTGATTTTTTGGGACCCTATGGACTGTAGCTCACAAGACTCTTCTGTCCATGGGGTTCTCTGGACAAGAATGTTGGAGTGGGTTGCAATGTTCTCCTCCAGGGGATCTTCCTGACCCGAGGACCGAACCTGCATCTCCTACTTTGCAAACGGATTCGTTTACCACTGAGCCACCTTGGAAGCTCAAACAGGAAGGGAGACTGCATTGCTATTTCCCAGTTTCTGTGAAAAGATAGGAGTTTAACTTCTGTGGGAACCTTGTTCTGAGTTGGAAAACTCTCTGCTGTTATGAAGATGTGAGGTTTGTTTTTTCTCCAGTAGCTGATTAGCTAACACAGATGGCAACCCCAAATATCATATAGAGTTAGGATGTACATGAGTAACAAATGGTGTCATCAAGTCCTCTTACTTATGAACTAGTTAGTGTTTATCTTGGTGGCTCAGGCTGACTGCAATGTAAAGGCCTTGGGTTCGATCCTTGGGTCAGGAAGATTCCCTGGAGGAGGGAATGGCCAACTGCTCTAGTATTCTTACCTGGAGAATCCCATGGACAAAGGAGACTAGTGGGCTACAGTCCATGGGGTTGCAAAGAGCCAGACACAACTGAGTGACTAAGACTTTCTTTTCTTTTTTTCTATTGTTTATCTTAAAAAACATGCATGTAATGAATTGCGTCTACCAGCTATGTAAGGGAATAAGCACTCTTTCCATCTTTGCAGTCTCTTCTGTTTTAATGCTGTTAAAAAGAAACAACCTCCGAATGGAATTTATGTTAATCCCCATCAAGACTTAATAGCAAACCTGATTGCAGTTTCAGTCTTTCCCACAAGGAGAATTTCAAACCAATCAACTTGGAATTTCCTGATCAAGACTAGTGAGGTAATCTTCTGGATAAGAGGCTTGCCTTCCCCTAAGTGAAGGGGATCTTGCCTGAAACTATCCATTATTTAAGCTCCCTTGCTTCACTCTCCTTCTGCCTCTAAAAGCCCCTCATTTTGTACAGCTCCTTGAGGCTCCTTTCTAGTTGTTAGATGGGATGCATTGTTGAGTGCTCAGTCTCTTTCATGGCCAACTCTTCTGTGACCCCATGGACTGCAGCCCGCTAGGCTGTCCTGATGACAGGATTCTCCAGACAAGAATACCAGAATGGACTACCATTTCCTTCTCCAGGGAACTGAACTTGTGTCTCTTATGTCTCCTGCATTGGCAGGCAGATTGTTTACCCACTGCACCACTAGGGAAGTGGGTTGGATAGGATCCTGTCCCATTTTTAAATTGTTAAAAAAAAAAAAAAACAATTAGCTATTTAAGTTTATTCAGTTGAATCTTGTTTTTAGCAATGCTTCTTCAATATAAAAGTGTTTTCTTTCTTCATTACCTTTGCAGAGAGGATTTCTGGGTTGGGACATTTTGATTTTAAAAATGGTTCCCCAAGAAAATGTAGTTTAAAATATACAGATACCTTTTAAAATGAGTATATGTATCAATCAACCTAGAAAAATATAACAGACTCAAGTGTCTCCTGAAATAAGTTTCTTCAGTCTTTTCAAGGTCTTGTCTATGGATAATGAAGAACTTGTATAAAAAAGGAAAATAAAATCTCTATCATCAAGAAACTTGCTGGGGCAGATAGAAATCCTATTTATCTTCATTTCATAATTTTCTGAACCTGTCATTACAGTTGAGTCAGTTGTGAATAAAAAATAAATACAGTTAGTAATGATATAAAAGGATTCTAAGAGTATAATTCAATAATACATTTCAAGAGGATCATTCAATGTTTTCTATTACATCTTCCTGATTCATAAAGCTTCTGAGAAATGAGAATTGTATCAATAAGTAGAATCTAACAAAAGTTTTATTAAAATTAGTCATAGAATGCCATTAGCAAATCAGTATTTTAATCACTATATCATGAAATGACATATACATTTTACTACTAAGTAGAAGTTAGTGGTGGATTTTATCAAAACTGTGGTTTGGTGTTTATCTGAATGTTTTTGCTGTTGATATAAACAACAGACATTACTTAATTCAATTAAATAGACGCATATGGCACGGCAATTATGAAATACTAAATAGTGATAATCCTTCATTTTAATGCAGCCATCAGAGTGAGGAATGGAAAACACAAGAGCAGCAAAAGGACTGTGAGTGTCTAACACTGGTGAATTTCTAGTGGGAAGTTTACAGGTTGGGCTCATCTGAGGAAAGTTTCTTTTTCTCTCCAAAACCATAGTAGAATAATGGTATATAACCCTCTCATTGATATTAAATAGAGAAGAACAGGACAATTCTGCTTCTTCTTTAAAAATTAATTAACTGATTAATTTGGCTGTGCTATCTTAGTTGTGACCAACATGATCCTATCTTTCTTTAGTTATGGTGTATGGGATCTAGTTGAGTCCATGACCAGGGATCGACCTCGTGTCCCTCACACTTGGCAGCATGGAGTCTTAGCCACTGAGATACTAGGGAAGTCCCCTGCTTATTCTTCTTCTTTTTTTTTTTTTTTTTTTTTGCAATCAGGGTATAATTAAAAAACATCTTTCAGGAGGGTCAATTAAAGCTCATCTACTATTCCTGACCTCATAAAAGATTATGTGAAATGGGAAGTATGAGTAGTATTCTAGTCCAAATCTTCCACGTACAGATACTGAGTAATTCCTCAGCACTGCCCAAGGCTTGCTGACACTGTGGAGCGTCTTGACGGAATCGCAGACTAAGAATTGTCGTACTGATACACTCTCTAAAATGAGGGATTTTTTTTCATTCTATTGTAGATGTAGAAGAGGAAAACTTTTCTTTCCTTCTAAGGTCTTTGGTCGATCTGATAATTAAATTGACATAACCAAGGTTAACAGGAGAAAACAAATTTAATTCATACATACATGTGTGAGTGCTCAGTCACTCAGACATGTCTGCCTCTTCATGACCTCATGGACTGTAGCACACCAGGCTCCTCTGTCCATGGGATTTCCCGCACAAGAATACTGCAGTGGGTTGCCATTTCCTTCCTGACACCATGGCTTCCCTGATAGCTCATTTGGTAAAGAATCTGCCTGCAATGCAGGAGACCTGGGTTCGATCCCTGGATTGGGAAGATTCCCTGCAGAAGGTAAAGGCCACCCACTTCAGTTATTCTGGCCTGGAGAATTCCAATTTCAAATTTTGGTGCTGGAGAAGACTCTTGAGAGTCCCCTGGACAGTAAAGATATCAAACCAGTCAATCCTAAGGGAAATCAATCCTGAATACTTATTGGAAGGGCCAGTGCTGCCGCGGCAGCAGCACACACTCCAAGTGCTTCTGTGTCCGTTTCTTGTTCTGGCCTGGAGAGTTCCATGGACTGTATGGTCCATGGGGCCACAGAGTCAGACATGACTGAGTGACTTTCACTTGCCATTTCCTTCTCCAGAGCATCTTCATGAGCCAGGTGTCAAATCTGCATCCCCTGCATTGGCAGGCAGGTTTCTTACCACTGAGCCACCTGGTACAGGAACCCCCAAATATGAGCCTTCCTGACAGTCAGGAGGTTGAAGCTTATATGATATCCTGAGCTTAGGAGAAGGGGCTAGAAGTCTGGGACTTTAAAGGAGAGAAAGACAAATCACAGAAAGATGGGAAGAGCAAATGTTTGGTAAACAAATGTGTGCCCTGCTATGCAGAATAAGTCTGATGTAAAAATTTGGTATTAGCTCTCTTCCTGGTATAAGCCCCCATCTAAATTACTTTTGGCAGTTTAGGAAGAACTTAAAAGATAGTCTAGAGTCTGTTTGGCTCTGTTTTTAGCTCAAAATAATCCACATGGCAAAGTGACACATTCTGGGGCAACCTGCTCTAAACCCCATCATAAAACAGAATGGAACCGACAAAGAGGCTTTTAAAAAGAACTGAGAAAACAAAAGAAAATCTGCTTGTTGCTAACAATTAGACACGCTCACTTCAAAGCATACTAAAATTTTCTCGAATAAAATGCCACCAATAGCAGACTGCATGGTCTACCTCATGACCTACCCAGGACTTGAGATCTGGTCAATAGTCCAGGATCTTAGGCTGGACATCTGTTTCCTAACTCTCCCTATTAGATATGGAGCTGCCTCTTCTTCCTCATGCAGAAATGTGACCACTCATTTTTTTTTAGTAATTGGTCAATTCTAAGCATGCCCTTTGCCTAGCCTTGCTGATAGCTCTTGAGGGCACCTGGTTTATGGGCCTTGCATACTTGAATACAGTTGAATACAGCACTAAATACAGGTGACCCATGAAAAACACCAGATCTTTCCACTTTTTAGCAACTCTAGGGTTGTGTCATCTCCACTTGCATCACATCTTCCTCACTCAGGAGGATATTCCGAGTGCTGATTTTATTTCCTGGCTCAACTATTAAACTCGGTTTAGCGGCTGTGAATCACAAAGTGGGGTTAGGGGAGGAAAAGACCTATGTCCTAGCTCATCTATAGGTTCTCGGATCTGGCTCATATATGGTTAGGGTTCATGGGATACTGCATGGAGTTTCAAAGGTTCTGGATGAGATCAGAAAATATAATCTGTATGACATATCCTGTGCTTTTCTGTCCCTTGTGGTATATCTCCTGTATTGTTACGGTATAGAATTGATGCTTTCAAATTGTGGTATTGGAGAAGACTCTTGAGAGACCCTTGGACTGCAAGGAGATCAAACTGGTCAATTTTAAAGGAAATTAACACTGAATATTCATTGGAAGGACAAAGCATGAAGCTTAAGCTCCAATACTTTGGCCACCTGATATGAAGAGCCAACTCAATGGAAAAGACATGGATGCTGGGAAAGATTGAAGGCCAGAGGAGAAGGGGATGACAGAGGATGAGTTGGTTGGATGGCATCACTGACTCAATGGACATGAATTTGAGCAAGCCCCAGGAGATGGTGATGGACAGGGAAGCCTGGCATGCTGCAGCCCATGGGGCCACAAAGAGCCAGAAAAGACTGAGCAACAACAGGAAATTTACCAGAGGGATCAACCTACTTCTCTAGGCTAGTTGGTCTCTGAGGTTCATCATGAAGAAACAGCAAATACCTCTCAGATGGCCAGCCAAGAGAGAATGGGGGAGGGTTATTGGGTATCTGTCCCTTCTCTAGCTTCTCACTTATTCTCCAGTGAAAACCACACTTCACTCTGATGAAAGCTCAGATATTAAATGAGATCCAATAGAATTAGATTCTACTCAGCTAATTTTTTATGATTTAACTTATCAGTTCAGTTCAGTCCCTCAGTCGTATCTGACTCTTTGCGACCCCATGAATTGCAGCACACCAGGCCTCCCTGTCCATCACCAACTCCTGGAGTTCACCAAAACTCATGTCCATCAAGTCAGTGATGCCAACCAGCCATCTCATCCTCTGTTGTCCCCTTCTCCTCCTGCCCCCGATCCCTCCCAGCATCAGAGTCTTTTCCAATGAGTCAACTCTTCGCATGAGGTGGCCAAAGTATTGGAGTTTCAGCTTTAGCATCAGTCCTTCCAAAAAACACCCAGGGCTGATCTCCTTCAGAATGGACTGGTTGGATGTCCTTGCAGTTCAAGGGACTCTCAAGAGTCTTCTTCAACACCACAGTTCAAAAGCATCAATTCTTCGGTGCTCAGCTTTCTTTACAGTCCAACTTTCACATCCACACATGACCACTGGAAAAACCATAGCCTTGACTAGATGGACCTTTGTTGGCAAAGTAATGTCTCTACTTTTGAGAATGCTATCTAGGTTGGTCATAACTTTTCTTCCAAGGAGTAAGCGTCTTTTGATTTCATGGCTGCAGTCACCATCAGCAGTGATTTTGGAGCCCAGACAAATAAAGTCTGACACTGTTTCCACTGTTTCCCCATCTATTTCCCATGAAGTGATGGGACCAGATGCCATGATCTTCGTTTTCTGAATGTTGAGCTTTAAGCCAACTTTTTCACTGTCCTCTTTCACTTTCAACAAGAGGCTTTTTAGTTCCTCTTCACTTTCTGCCATAAGGGTGGTGTCATCTGCATATCTGAGGTTATTGATATTTCTCCCGGCAATCTTGATTCTAGCTTGTGCTTCTTCCAGTCCAGCGTTTCTCATGATGTACTCTGCATATAAGTTATAATTCATCATAAAAATGTTCAGAATAATGCCACAAAGGCTTAACAATTTGGGGAAAAAGAAAAGAAAAGAAATCATGACCTTCAGCAAGGAAAAAGGTGTAGATGAATGGAGCAAATCTCCTTTCTGGGCCATCATTGGTTCTATCCTAAGATATCTGAAATCAATCAAGCACGTTGGCTACAGCAAAACAATACCATGTATTTTTTTTGAAGATACATATCTGCTCTGTATCAGAGGTTTTCTCTACCTTTTATTGTCAAATTTGACCCATTTTCTCCATAAAATAAACTTGGTCTTGGAGTGCGTTTGCCTCCTCCTTACTCCAGGTTACATTACAAACCTACTTACAGAAAATGATAACATATGGCATTACGTCTGAATTTTTTTTGTTATACCCATGTTGTTGTTGTTTTTTTTTCCATTGAGGAGTGAAGAATGGGAGTTTAAGTTTTCAACATTCATGTAATATGCTCAAACACTAACTCATATTTGTGTTAACCATGTTTGCTTCTTAGGACAAACAGGGTGCCTCTATTTTCTGGTTAAAGTTATGCCTTAAATCTTTTTAATTATAATGAAAGGAACATTCCACAATATTGAGACATAAACCTGTCAAAAAAGTTGTACTTGCCCTTTTTTTTTTTAATTTCAATAGGCAGAATATATTTAAATAACATCTATACTGTTTTCATCATTCTCTATGACAGGAGGATATTTCACTTGGAGCCCCCAGCCTGGCATTGTTCCTTTGTAAACAGGAGCTGCCAATGGAGAAAAGCAACAAAGCATTGGGAGAAACTATTTGAGCTGCTGCTCTAGTGAAATGGGGCTTCCCTGGTAGCTCAGACGGTAAAGAATCTGCCTGCAGTGAGGGAGACCAGGGTTCAATCCCTGGGTAGGGAAGATCCCCTGGAGAAGGAAATGGCAACCCACTCCAGTACTCTTGCCTGGAAAATTCCATGAACTGAGGAGCCTGGTAGGCTAAGGTCCATGGGGTCACAAAGAGTCGGTCATGACTGAGCAACTCTCTTCTTCTTCTTCTTAAATGGAGAGGGTCTCTTATCTACTCCTATTTTTGTATCTCAGAGAGAAAGTGTGAACATCACTTAACTCGACCCACAACTTCAACTGATAGATTCAATTGACCACTCTCAGGCAACATTCCTTTTTTTACTAAGGGACATGCTTCCCGTAGTACATTGCTGCTGCTAAGTCACATCAGTCATGTCTGACTCTGTGTGACCCCATACATGGCAGCCTACCAGGCTGCCCCATCCCTGGGACTCTCCAGGCAAGAACACTGGAGTGGGTTGCCATTTCCTTTTCCAATGCATGAAAGTGAAAAGTGAAAGTGAAGTCACTCAGTCGGGTCCGACTCTTAGCGACCCCATGGACTGTAGCCTACCAGGCTCCTCTGTCCATGGGCTTCTCCTGGCAAGAGTACTGGAGTGGGTTGCCATTGCTGTTATTTATTTTTCTTCAGTGCCTGCATCCTATAAGGAAAGGTGTTAATTTAATTGGAACATCGACTACAATTTGGCAGTAATTTCTATTATCTTAAAAGGGACACATCATTGTATGTTGGGTACTGGAAGGATAAAACCTCAGAAACAACTCTTTGAGGATCAAGCACAATCCCATTTAACAGACTATATTTAGTTTTAGGAATACAGTATGAAATTGGTTATTACCTTTTAATTATTTGATTGTCTTTATTCCAAAGTCAATTTTGAAAGTCTCAGGATGTATTAATACTCATAAAGATGAACAAAGAAGGCTCATAATTACTATTACTACATCCTGAGACTTTTAAAATGACCTTGGATTATCATTCAAGACCAAATCCTCAAGCAAGTAGGTCTCTGCTTGCAGTTATGCTCATAATCTTAAAGTTCCATGTCACCAGTTTAGCAGACCCTTATTGAACAACAATTCCGTACGGTGGTAGTACATTACTACTAAGAACCTGTAGGATTCACTGAAGGGTTATAAATGACCAAGACCCAGAACTGTGGCTGCCTAACTCTGAATCTAAGGAAAATCAAACATGTATAAAAATGACTTAGGGGCTTCCCTGGGGGTCCCGGGCTTAAGAATCTACCTTGCAATGCAGGAAACATTGATCTGGTTCCTGGTCCTGAAAGGCCCCACATGCTGCAGAGCAACTAAGCCTGTTCCCCAGCTGCTGAGGCTGGTGTCCCTGGAGTCCACGTTCTGCAACAAGAGAAGCCACTGCAGTGGGAAACCTGGGCACCACAGCTAGAGAGTAGCACCCACTTGCCACAAATAGAGAAAAGTGTAAAGTCCCAGCACAGCCAAAATAATACTCAAAAATAAATAAATTATCAAAGAAATAAATAATAATCAAAAATAAATAAAACCATCCTTCCTTTCTTTAAATAAGGGAAAACGAACATAGATATTTGAGAATAGCTGATTTTTCTGGTAGAGGATAGTTAGTTAGTTAAATTATTTATATATTTGAGATCTTAAAGAATGATAGATTTTTTTGTTATCAGTTAATATTTGATGGAAATTATGTTGTAGTTTAAAGGAAAGAATGACCAAAGGCATAGCAGCAGGGAAGCATAAGGTTTGTTTTGAGACAAAGTAACCCAGTTTAGCTAGAGTTTAGAATTATACAAAAAAAAAAAAAAAAATCTAGAAGCAAAGCATGGATCCTGAAATAAGGGAGTGTTATTGAATACCAAGAGTAGGTGTTTATACTCCATTTCAGGAGCTTTGATAAATCATAAATACTAATGAGAAAGGAAGGAGCACTATCAGAACAATCAACAATGATACTTTGGCACCACGATAGTGAGGGTATACCAAAGTGGAATATGAGTGAAGAAATGTCATATGTTGCAATGTGTCTAAAAAAACATGGCTATGCAGAACCTCAGAATGTGGCCTTATATGGAAGATGTTATTAGCTAAAGATTTCAAAGTGAAACCTCTCAGACTTAGGATAGGTCCTAAGTTATATGACCAGCAAGTATCCTTATTAAGAAGATGAGAAGATACAGAGAGACACAGAAGAGAAGGTGATATGAAAATGGAAATGTGTCTGCACGTCAAACAATTTGAAGGGTTGACTGCAACCACCAGAAGCTAGGATAGAGAGAGAGAGAGTAAG
The DNA here is from genome assembly GCF_029378745.1 of Bos indicus. Lineage (NCBI taxonomy): Eukaryota > Metazoa > Chordata > Mammalia > Artiodactyla > Bovidae > Bos > Bos indicus. The sequence continues at coordinate 9,069,055 of NC_091771.1, forward strand.
AGAGAGACATGGGATGGCCCCTCCCTCCCCACAGCTTCCAGAAGGAACTAACCCTGGTGCCACTTTGATTTCTAGCTCTGTTCTGAACTAAGAGGGAATAAACTCTGTTTTAAGCCAGCCGAGTTGTGGTCATTTGTCATAACAGCCCTAGAAGACCAATGGTGTTATGGTGTTGGTCACTCAGTCATGTCTGACTCTTTGTGACCCCACAGACTGTACCCCCCAGGCTCCTCTGTCCATGGGATTCTCCAGGCAAGAATACTGGAGTGGGTTGCCATACCCTTCTCCAGGGGATCTTCCAGAGCCAGGGATTGAACCTGGGTCTCCCAAAGAGCAGGCAAATTCTTTACCATCTGAGTCACAAGGGAAGCCCAACAGAAGCCAAAACAGACATCCAGGCGCAGCTTAATGAAGGCCTACAGAGAAAGAAGGTGGAACCAGAGGGCAGCATGTGGACACACAGGTTGCTGGAAAGCTTATGTGCCTGAGACCCTCACTTCTGCAGCCTCCTCCCAGGCCTCCACCAAATTTTATATGAATAATCTGGAACTGTTTTGTTAAATAAAACCCCTGTATCATATAAATTACAAAGCCTAGACCAGCCCCTGTCTATATGATACCACAACTAGCCTATTCAAGTAGGCTGCAGTGTAAGAGAATTCAACATTTCTAGTCCTCTAATCTAAGAGGGTAGTGATATCTTTAATCAGGGCAAATTTAAATTTAGAAAAAGAGCTTTGTGGAAAGCAAATAAAAAAGATGTTTCCTAATAATCTGTGATGTATTTATCCTTCAGGACCCAGTAGGTGCTGGATTTCTTTGGCTTCTATATTTTCTGACCTGTGGTTAAAGTGGTTAAAGAAACAAGTATAATGAAATGCGGTAAGTGATGAAACAGAGGTATGTGTACAGTGCAAATGGAGAGAGAAGCAGTGTACTGCCATTGTGGATTGGGAAGTCTTTCTAGCTTCTCCTGTGACTTGGATTTATTTGGTCTTTTTCAGGGAGAGGGAAAAAAAAAGTTTGTTGACCTGTGGTTTAGGTCACAAGCTCCTCAGGGAAGAGACTCCATTGTGTATTCTTCTTTGTATCCGTGATTCGAACTACATGGTGCATCAAATAGGAGATGCTCGTATTAAAAAATGGAGAATCTGAGTCTTGGATACTGATAGGCATTCAAATGCAGATACAAAGTAAGTGTTAAACATATGGGTCTTGATTTCAGGAAAAATACTGGGGTTAGCAACATGGAGTTAAGTAATTAACACAGGTGCAATTTGCAAAAACTCTGCAATTGACTGAGATCCTGGAAGAATACAGCAAAGGACAAGACCTGAGGATGGACTTTGATACATACAAGCACTGCATTGGTTGCTGTGATGAGTTTAGAGGCATTTTAAACACACTCACTGTAGAGCCAAAGAGATACTTTAAATAAATATGTTCAATAAATTGGTGAATGGAACTTTATTGTAACTCTCACTTTCTCTGGCTTTTTCTCGTTTGGCCCATTACTTAGTGGAAATGTCAAGTGATTCTGAAGACCACCTGGAGTTGCTTTAACTTCAGTCCCCTGAGAAGCCTCAAAAGGTCAAGTATCATCTCCTACTGCTTCCCAGATGCCTTTACATCACACTGAGTTCCTAGTTAATCTTCCCTATTCCTGTAAAATTCACCTGTGCCAATGCTGTAGGTAGAAATGACACACATTCTTTCAGTTTTGGTAACCGAGCTTTTTCTCATACACTCAAGGGGATAATCCCACACTTTAAAAATATTGAAAGCTATAAAGATTAGAATATCTCTTTCAAAATTCCCTAAAAGTACATTGAGTGGTAATAATGTACATGGTCTTAAAAATATATATATGAATTTAGATTTCAAAAATAAAGAAAGAAATCATTTTAAATGAATTTAGAGATACAGGTAAAACATAATATTATAGTATATAAAAATACATATACACTTACAAATGTACATACAGAAATCTAAACACACACACATACACATAAACGCCATTTCTGTTTATTACTGAAAACAGTTCAATAACAGTAATAAAAACTTCCCTTATAGCCAGTCAGTAAAGAATCTGCCTGCAATGCAGGAGACGCAGGTTTGATTCCTGGGTCAGGAAGATCCCCTAGAGAAGGAAACGGCAACCCACTCCAGTATTCTTGCCTGGAGAATCCCATGGACAGAGGAGCCTGGCAGGCTACAGTCCACGGGGTCTCAAGAGTCGGACAGAATTCAGAGACTAAACCATCAACCACCACCACCACTGCTAACAGTTCAACAACAGTAATAAAAGCTTTTACTGAGCTCTTAATATATGCTAAGGATGAACTAAGTCACTCTAAATATTATTTTCTTTATCCTACCAACAGTTCTGTGAGGTAGATAATATTTCACATTTTTCAATTCCTACTTTGTACAGTCAACACAAAATCTTAAAGGAGTCTTGAAAATGAACTTGCTCAGTCATGTCCAACTCTTTGTGATCCCATGGACGGTAGCCTACCAGGCTCCGAAATCCATGGGATTTTCCAGGTAAGAACACTGGAGTGGGCTGCCATTTCCTTCTCCAGGGGATCTTCCCAACCCAGGGATCGAACCCAGGTCTCCTGCGTTGCAGACAGACACTTTACCGTCTGAGCCACTAGGGAAGCCCGAAGGAGTCTCAAAACAAACCAAAAATTTACTGTTTAATTTAGTTCAATAAACTGTTTATTTAGCATCTTCTATCTGGACTCAGTTGCATTGTGCTTAGACAAAATGTCTTACTTCTGCATAAGAATGATATTATTAATGCAGTTGTGGGCATCAAAGGAGCTGTTTGTCCCCAGGGAAAATACCAGTCTCCATGCCGGAAGACAGAAACTAAACTGTACAAAGTCCTTCCAAAGGAAGATTTTCAGCTTCTTAAAAACAAAACACAACAATTGATAGCCCGTTACCTTTGGAACACTGTTATTTTTTCATTTTTCCTTCTTCTTCTCCTTTTCCATCTTCTAGTTTCCATGTAGACGTTGATTCTCTCTTTACTATTTCAAATAATCCTGGTTCAGATGAAAATGGGATCAAGAAAGGAGCAGACATGTATAAATTTCATGCTTGCTATTCCCCAAGACATGTTCCTGCTGCTGCTGCTAAGTCGCTTCAGTCGTGTCCGACTCTGTGTGACCCCATAGATGGCAGCCCACCAGGCTCCCCCGTCCCTGGGATTCTCCAAGCAAGAATACTGGAGTGGGTAGACATGTTCCTAACTCCTCTTTAATTTTAAGAGCCTGGCTGCTAATCAATTTGGGGGAGAAAAGAAAGGTGAGAGTGGGGTGTGAGGCCCCAGGACCTGGTGAGCTGGTGGCTGCCTCCATGTCTCATGCCTCTGTGATGCTGGGCCGTGAAATGGCCCAGTGCTGCCTGCTGCTGCTGCTGCTGCTAAGTCGCTTCAGTCGTGTCCAACTCTGTGCGACCCCGTAGACGGCAGCCCACCAGGCTCCCCCGTCCCTGGGATTCTCCAGGCAAGAATACTGGAGAGGGTTGCCATTTCCTTCTCCAATGCATGAAAGTGAAAAGTGAAAGGGAAGTCGCTCAGTCGTGCCCAACTCTTAGCGACTCCATGGACTGCAGCTTACCAGGCTCCTCTGTCCATGGGATTTTCCAGGCAAGAGTCGTGGAGTAGGGTGTCATTGGCTTCTCCGAGTGCTGCCTGGCGGGACCCAAATCAGCTCTGATGGCTGCTACAGTGAGGAAGGAGGAAGTCACAGTCCTAGTCTTGAGAGTCACTCATGTATATTTCCAGGATCTTCACCCTGGGGACCTGACGGGGAACCTAGAAGCAAAACCCACAAAACCCAAAACCCATCACCTCTCCCCCTGAGGCTGGATCCTCAAGTTTCTCACTCTCTCTGGCCTATACACAGCCTCCAGCATGAGCTTCTGGTTGCAGCAACTTCTGCTCCTGGAAATTGAAAAAGGTATTTCAGCTCTGCTAGGTCAATAAGGAGAAATATCAAAGTGTGATATTTCTGTTGGGTGTCTTCTTATGTTTGTGTCCTGGACAGTTTTACTTTTCATTTATTTCATCTTCAGTGAGGTGACTCAATTGTTTAAGAATGTATCCATCAAGGGGTCTGGGCCTGTGGATCATCCAGCCTCCCTACTCTATCTTATCCCTGTTTCACATTAAGTCAGGTACTAGAATCATCAGTTCAGTTCAGTGGCTCAGTCGTGTCTGACTCTTCACGACCCCATCAATCGCAGCACAACAGGCATCCCTGTCCATCACCAACTCCCGGAGTTCACTCAGACTCATGTCCATTGAGTCAGTGATGCCATCCAGCCATTTCATCCTCTGTCGTCCCCTTCTCCTCCTGCCCCTAATCCCTCCCAGCATCAGAGTCTTTTCCAATGAGTCAACTCTTCACATGAGGTGGCCAAAATACTGGAGTTTCAGCTTTAGCATCATTCCTTCCAAAGAGCTCCCAGGGCTGATCTCCTTCAGAATGGACTTGTTGCAGTCCAAGGGACTCTCAAGAATCTTCTCCAACACCACAGTTCAAAAGCATCAATTCTTCAGCACTCAGCTTTCTTCACAGTCCAACTCTCACATCCATACATGACCACTGGAAAAACCATAGCCTTGACTAGAAGGACCTTTCTTGGCAGAGTAATGTCTCTGCTTTTCAATATGCTATCTAGGTTGGTCATAACTTTTCTTCCAAGGAGTAAGCATCTTTTAATTTCATGGCTGCAGTCACCATCGGCAGTGATTTTGGAGCCCAAACAAATAAAGTCTGACACTGTTTCCACTGTTTCCCCATCTATTTCCCATGAAGTGATGGGACCAGATGCCATGATCTTCATTTTCTGAATGTTGAGCTTTAAGCCAACTTTTTCACTTTCCTCTTTCACCTTCATCAAGAGACTTTTTAGTTCCTCTTCACTTTGTGCCATAAGGGTGGTGTCATCTGCATATCTGAGGTTATTGATATTTCTCCTGGCAATCTTGATTCCAGCTTGTGCTTCTTCCAGTCCAGCGTTTCTCATGATGTATTCTGCATATAAGTTAAATAAGCAGGGTGACAATATACAGCCTTGACATACTCCTTTTCCTGTTTGGAACCAGTCTGTTGTTCCATGTCCAGTTCTAACTGTTGCTTCCTAACCTGCATACAGATTTCTCAAGAGGCAGGTCAGGTGGTCTGGTATTCCCATCTCTTTCAGAATTTTCCACAGTTTATTGTGATCCACACAGTCAAAGGCTTTGGCATAGTCAATAAAGCAGAAATAGATGTTTTTTTCTGGAACTCTCTTGCTTTTTTGATGATCCAGCAAATGTTGGCAATTTGATCTCTGGTTTCTCTGCCTTTTCTAAAACCAGCTTGAACATCTGGAAGTTCATGGTTCACATATTGCTAAAGCCTGGCTTGGAGAATTTTGAGTATTAATTTACTAGCATGTGAGATGAGTGCAATTGTGCAGTAGTTTGAGCATTCTTTGGCATTGCCTTTCTTTGGGATTGGAATGAAAAGTGACCTTTTCCAGTCTTGTGGCCACTGCTGAGTTTTCCAAATTTGCTGGCATATTGAGTGCAGCACTTTCACAGCAGCATCTTTCAGAATTTGAAATAGCTCAACTGGAATTCCATCACCTCCACTAGCTTTGTTTGTAGTGATGCTTTCTAATGCCCACTTGACTTCACATTCCATGGTATCTCAATATATTAGAATCATAGTTCAATGCAAACAAATTTCCATGTAATAGTTAATCATATTATAGATCCAGAAGAAGGAAATGTGAAATTCCCTTCTGGATTAGATATTATTTTTAATGAGAGTCATCAGGAATTATGATACTTAGGCTATCAAAAATATGCCTTTCTATTCAGGTCAGTCACTACTTAGGCTACCATCAAGATTTGTCCAACACAGGAGTGTCTCATGTAAAGAAAAGCCTTAAGTCTCAGTCTTGGGTTGTCTAATCAAAGCGACACTGAGCCACCAGTGTTGCCAGTTGGTTCTGTGATGAAGCTCTGTTGGCCCTGTTCAAGATGAGGAACAGAGTCACAGCACACCAGCACGTCATCTGCATGACATCATCTCTGTGGATAATGATAGTGGCTTCGATGATTTGAAGGGAGAGCTAGATGAGTGTGACCAAAAATACCTCTCTGGAAACATTAAAGTAAAAAGAAATGTAAGTGTTAGGGGTTGGCTGGAGAAAGAATGATTGGAGCAGTCGGTGGTCCAGGAGTTCCGGTGTTTCTGGACAGTCTTTGTGAGTTGAATGTAATGTGGCTGCAACCCTTGCTGGTGATCATCCAGGAGGATCAGCAGAGCATGGCTTGCCCCTCAAGTGATGTTATCAGTGTGGACACGCTTACCTAGAGTTCACTGTCTCCTATAGGACAGGAAGGATTCAGCTAGTGGATGCACTTCAAATGGGATCCCATTCCTCTTTCTGAGCTAGGAAGACCAGAAGACTAACAAAATCATCTACACCAATAACATCACTTACAATGGCTGAAGAGTTGTTTGCCTTGAACAGACAATATTCCACGGACTTGGACAGGGTGGAAGTAGCATGGATGTTGGGGGAGGAGAGTATTTGGATACATAATTTAGGATCTGAGTGTGTGGAGGTAAGTTTTTCATCATCCTTTGTTCTGGAGTAGGAGATGTCTTTTGAAAAAGGTGATCATATGGATTCCCTAAAGGCCAGGACTTTAAGACACATAACTCTCATGTTGGTGATTGCTTGGCTAAGTAAATACAAGGAGTATTGTTTTTCCCTCAGACCTGATCTGAGGACCAGCAACTAGGGAAGTAATGAATGTGCAGAACTGAGGAAAAACCCGAGTTGTAAATTATTTAAAGGACACCTGGATAATATACACCCATAAATACAGATATCAACACAAGGACAATTTGAATGTGGACACAATCAGTTAAGAAATTGGTGTGAGAAGAACCAGTTAAGAAACTGTTGCTTAGCCCAGGGTATTACTGGTGAATTTGAGGTTCTTGCTTCTTTGGAAAGAATTGGGAAACAAAAATATAGGTAAGAAGTGGATTTATTGAGAGAGAAACACACCTCGCAGACAGAATGTATACCATCTCAGAAGGTGAGAGCTTTGAAAGATGGTGTGGTTAGGTTTTAGGGGCTGAGTAAAACCATAGGCTAATTAGTGGGAGGATTATTTCAATTATTTTGGGGGAAGGGGTGGGTATTTCCAGGAATATGACCTCCAGTCACTTTCTGGCCTTTTATGGTTAGACTTAGAACTGTCATGGCACTGGTGGGTATATCGTTTAGCATGTTAATGTATGACGATGAGCATATAATGAGGCTCAGGGTCTACTGGAAGCTGAATACACCACCATTTGGAGCTAGTTGGTTCTAACCAAGTCTTTGCTGTGTCCTATGGCCATGCCATTCTTTTAAACATTGTGCCCTCCTGTTTTAAGAGCAGAACCAAAGGATATCAGGAGAGACCTCGGGAGGGTATGATCTAAAGCAAGACTTGATTACTTCACAGTATATGCTGGAATTTGTAGTTTGGAAAGTAGGATATAAGTGCAACTGCCTTCAAAACAAATAAACATTTATGGCTTCATACTCATAAGTGATCTACTTATTGTGCAAGAAAATTTGCCATATATTAGGAATTCAAAGATGAACAAGACTAAGCTGTTTCCCTAAAGAACATATAGTATACCAAGTGAGATAAAAAGATAATCATGCTGCTGATCAATTCAGTCAATAGAAGCCAAAGTGAAGAGGGAGAGGAATTAAAGGTGACTCCCAAAAGATGGGAGTAAATGTTGATTTCACCAAAGGTAACAAGATTATGTAGAAGAGCACAGCTGGCAAGGAAGGTGATAAATTGGAAAACTGAAAGACAAAGTACAAATTTTGTGGAGCATTTAAAACATTTTTTTGTGAAGAAATGAATATATTACTATCTAGAATAGTAATGGCTCAGACGTTAAAAAAATCTGCCTGCAATGTAGGACACTTGGGTTCAATCCTAGATGGGGAATATCCACTGGAGAAGGAAATGGCAAACTACACCAGTATTCTTCCCTGGAGAATTCCATAAACAGAGGAATCTGGTGGGCTACGGTCCATGGGGTCGCAAAGAGTCAGACCCAGCTGAGTGACTAACACTTAGAGGAGTATTACATCAGTAGGCTTACACCTATAGACAACATCAAAGCTGAATATAAAGACCTCTCTGTCCTCCTAATCTGGTAGGAAGACTTTACACTACAAGATCAAATGAAATAAGAATGCACACTTTGTATAAATTTGCAGTGTAATGAGAAATTAATTTAGAAAGCATTATGTGTGGCTGTGACTAAGTCATTTCATTTTGGTTCCCAATTTGGCTCCTAATTTGCAGTAAAATTAGAAAATAAAATTAAGAACTTTTTCCAATGCTAACATGTATTTTGAATGAGTTCCATTTCTTTATGTTTTCTTTTCCACCTCTGTCTCCACCAAACTTTGAGAATATTCTTCTAACAAACAATAGATGAAGCAAGGTTAACATAATGAGGATTGTTTTTTAATGTCAATTTGTCATGAATTGCTCACTGATGGTTAATGCTACACTGGAAAAAGGTAGTCATTAAACAATTTTAAAAGTTACTCCTATTCTAAGCTGGAAAAACCATCTTATTTCCATTTCCCCTACAACTCGGTGGCATTTGTTCTCTTAGAAATCCAAAGGACAGACCCCTGGAAGCCCCACTGATCATTGTGTCGGAGTCTTCTGTACCTTCCCTTGTCAAGGTTGGTCGAGTCTGGTTTTCTCCATAAAAACTGTAGTCAGTTTCTACCCTGTGGAATAGTATAAAGTGATGATAATAGAATACTTAGCCTTACAGAGAGTGCATGCTAAATTGCTTCAGTCATGTCTGACTCTTTGTGACCCTATGAACTTTAGTCTGCCAGGCTCCTCTGTCCACGGGATTCTCCAGACAAAAATACTGAGTGAGTTGCCATGCCCTTCTCTAGGGAAGCTTCCCAACCCAGGGATCGAACCTGCATCTCTTGTGTCTCCCGTACTGGCTGGCAGGTTTTTTACCACTAGTGCCACCTGGGAAAGTCCCACACACAGAGTAGGTGATAGTAAGTATTTTTAATTCAAATGATTGGTTTGTGCCAAAAGTTAAGATTTATTTTAGCAGTGTTCAGCATGTGGTTCTGTGTTAAAGAATGCCGAAGAACCTCTGAATGTTAATCACATAACTTTGCATTTGAACAACAAATACGCTAAGATTGAATAAGAACATTAGGTAAACACAAATCAGAAATACAGCATGTTCTTTAACATCACTGATCATATTTTAAAAATGCAATAGCATGGGTCACTGACTGTAACTGTGTTTTAAATTAACATGACTGTCATCCTCTAATGACATAACACTATAATATGATGTTTCCTCATTGCCAATTCAGAAAAACGCGTTGTGGCATGGGTATGGCAGTAGATTATACTAAAAAATATGGACTAAATCAGATTTGAAAACAAGGAAAGAAAAGCTGAATACAGGTGAATGTTTTGAGTGTGATGGACGAACATCTCCGAATGTTAAATATTAAGAACTGTGCAGCAAACTGCTTCCCAAGGGAAACAAAAAACTCAATTTCATGGGCAAATTAAAATTAGAATCAAAAGCCTCTAAAAGACACACACACTTATATTTGTGTTTAGCAAAGGCAAGTAGACTACTAGTTAACTTGGCAGATCTTTTACGTCTGTATATGTCTTGCTTCCTTTGTTTCCATAAATACTTATAATCATTTTTTCTGGACCAAGACTGATATTTTGCATTTAAATTCAGATACTCTATTACCTTATCTCCTCTAAACCTAAAGGAAGTACAGACATTGTATATTTCTGAATAATTTATCACATTGAGAAGCTGCACAAGTATAAATAACAGATTTAAAACCGCAATTGACAGAGAGGGCATTCTGCAATAACAGGATTCAGAGTCCAGAATTTTAAAGAGTTTTATTCAATTCTAAAAAGCTTGTTTTTCTTTTTTTCCAAGTTAAGTAAAATTATTTAAACAAATCTCTTTATCTTTGTTTTGAATATTGCCAACATTAATTAAGCTCTTATACGCTGAGGCACCAGCCCACTAAAATCTTTACATATTTTATACCATCCTCAGCATTCTTATAAGATAGATATATGATTTCCATATTAAATATTAAGGAATTGAGGAATAGATGATATATAAGTAATGTGTCCAAGTTTATATAGCTAACAAATAATAGAATAACTTAACAAATAATAGAATCAAGATTGGAAATTTTGACTCCAAAGCCATTTTGGAGTCACTTTGACTCCACTCATGCACTTCTCCAAAAACTTGTAATCGGTTCTTAACTGCTTCAAATATTAAGTGTATACTTTAGACGAAATATAGTTTTCTCCAAAATGATACTAGATCTTCATAAACAATAATCATAGATATCAGAGAGCTTTGGTGAGTATAAATTAACTTCAGAATAATACTTTATAACACGAAAAATAGCAAAGAAAAGGGTTGCGATTGATGTGCACCATGGACTTAGTGCCAAAGTGGAAATGCCTTTTCCCACTGATGAAGACTCTCCTTGACCAAACGTCAGGCTACCTTCGGCCCTCTTCTGGGCTAGACCGTGACTATGTCCCCACGTCTCTGGGCCTGCATGGCGCAGTGTTACAAGAATGGTGGTGGTGTAGTCGCTAAGTCATGTCTTATTCTTGCAACCCCATGGACTGTAGCCCGCCAGGCTCCTCTGTCCATGGGATTCTCCAGGCAAGAATACTGGAATGGGTTGCCATTTCCTTCTCCAGGGAATCTTCCCAACCCAGGAATCAAACCCTGGTCTCCTGAATTTCAGGAAGGCTTTTTATAGACTGAGCTACATTTTAGTCTAGAGAGAATCCCTTACTTTTGACATCTGCTCAAATTCCTCATCTTCTACCATCCCCCAGGTGATATTTGAATACCTTGACTTGCCCTTAATGCCTCTTTAAAAATCCTCCATGCATAAAGCAACCATTTCCACTCCCTGACTATAAATCCCCACTTGTTATTGTATTGAATTTGATACTGAGGTCTCTATTCCCTTGTCACATAGTTCCTGAATAAAATCTGTTTTTACCACTTTAACTACTGTTGGGCTCTGTTTTTTAATTCACTGATAACATTTCACATGGACAGAGAAACATGAGGAAAAGGATAAGTTTTGAAGAAAATGACATTTTATGCCCCATAGTTTTTTCTTCCTACCTTTAAAGGACTCTTTGCATGAAAGATTGTTTTTATTTGCTTTGCAATATTCCTAAACCCATGGGGTAAAGGTGATTGTTTTCTTAACTTCTTCAAAATATCAACTTTTCCAGGTTGTGCTGGACTGCATCTTATAATCTACAAGTGGGCACTCTCCTATTGAAAATATTACAAAATCAACCTGCTGCATGCTTTGGGGCTACTCCTTTCCACCAGCACTCTGCTACTTTGATTAGGATTTAGGGTGGCTAAAATAATACCCTTATCTTCCTGTTTACTAGTTTTTCTGAGTCGGAAATATCTTTGAAGAAGAAAAAAACATTTTGATCCACAATCCTTTCTCCACAGGGTAAACCACTATCATCGACAGTCTTCTTAGGAGCGAGACTGTCTTGTCTGAAACTGCATTTCATGAGTCAGTCATAAAAGATTTTCAAATATTATCGAGTGAGCCCTTTGAATACTGGAATAACAAAAGCAGAGCTTATCTCTCTGTTGATAACAAGTCTTTTGTGATTTCTCTTTTGTACCAAAAAAATCATTTGCATCAACTGCAGTAAAACAACAAAATGTTACTTAGCAATAGGTATTGGATGCACAAATTTCTACCACACAATTTAGCCCTTAACAAAATGTATAATGTGTGCCTTTATGTCTTTTGAATTTTTACAATATAAGATTAAATTATACATTTTTCAGTCCAAGGTACACCCCTTCACTCTAACTAAAATGCTCTTAGAATAACTCTCTGTGTTGTTTCAGTGGCATCATAATGAAATGCATTCCATTGCCCAGGGTCCTATGACAGAAGTTTTCCCATTATTTCTACAAGATCCAGTAGAGCATTCTTGATTTCGATCAGGTCAGACACCTTGTCAGAGTCCAATCTTGACAAATCAATGACAAAGCATATCAGAGCCGTCAAAAGTTCACAGCATGTAATAAAAACTGAACTAAAGTCAAGCATGCTATCCTCTGGTAGGCCCAGGGAGACTCCAGGCAACTGGTGATTTGTGGCTCCATTACATCCCAAATGTTCGATGTATCTAGCCCTTGGCAGGGTGTCAAGGACAAGAAATAATCAGTCTTTAGAGATCACTTTTGAAGTGCTATGCCCTCTGCTCCCTTCAGGTGAATCATTCCTCTGCATTGTCAGGATCCACTGATGAAAGCTGATGATTTTCAATAGCCTGTGACAAGCAAGGTGTTCCCCTCCCCAGCCGTGGAGAGAATGATGCCACGCAGTCAGCTTTCACCAGGCGGGCAATGCGTGATGAGTGATCTCCTCAACTCTTCTGCCAGAGTCAAGAGTAAAACCCAGAATGCTGTATGTGATTTTGTACACAAGAGCAGAATGATCACCAGAGGAGTAGACAGGAAGGAATTTTAAAATTTGCTTCCTGATAGTTCATGAGTAGAAACCAAATTTTGCCTTCATGTTGAATTTCTACATTGAAAACAGTGGACTCACAGGAAGTATCTAAAAGTGATGTGAGCATAAATGAATCAAATTGGTGGCACTGCTCATGTTGCAATAACTGTTAAATCAGCTTTCTTCTCTTTTTTATCAGTTTTGTATTGAAGTATAGTTGATTTTCAGTGTTGCATTAATTTTTGCTATACAACAAAGTGATTCAGTTATACATACATAAGCATTATTTTTGAAAATATTTTTTCTGTTATGATTTATCACAGAATATTGAATACAGTTCTCTTGTCTTAATATGACTTTTAGTCTAGCTAATAATATGCTAATCGATCTGCAGAGAGTAATTATTGATTTTCAAGTAGTAACTTTTTTACTCATGATGGGCTTGCATTTTTTTTTTTCACTCACTAGAATTATACCTATTTCAACCACGACAACCACAATTTAAGTTTCTCCTACCAATACAGTATAGTAATTATTTTTATTTTTAAAAAACTTAATTTATAAAAACTGATGATCTTTTCTCTGTCCTTTCATTAGTAGCCCAGGTTTAGTTAATTCACTCTAATTTTCAATTAGAGATAATTTATAGGAGGAAAAAAAGACTATGATCTTACATTGAGAAAAAAATGTGTGCTATATTAAGAATCCAAAATAAGAATAGCATCCAATTTTTTAGTTCCTGCATTGCAGCTAGAAGGTACTGGAACAATGCCTTTTAAAATATGAGGAAAGATGACTGTCAATCTAAAATTCTTTATCAAAATGAACAGTTACTCAAGTGTAAGAAACATAATATTTTTAAAAAGTTTTGAAAATATTTCAAAAGACCAGCCAAGTACCTTCTTAAAGCAGCTGACCTAGAAGACCTTAACATTCCCCTTGGCAGCACTAAAACTCAGACAAGCTCCTTCCTAACTCCCGGTCTCTGGCTTCCTTTTCTTCGAGCATTTACTTTAGAAGGCTTAGAATTATAAATTATTTCTCTGCTCCTTTGGGATGTAAATCTTTCTATAAGACCTGGGCAGATTTACAAATCAGGCATATCTTTCTCTGGGACTTGGGAGCCATCCCTTTGTAATGCCATCACCAAGGAAGATCATGGTCTTATCTCCCATTTCCTTGGCAGAGTTAGAGCCTAACTTTGGCAGGCACCATCCTCCAAGTTGCAAAACTACCTCCTGTATTAAAAGTATGAGAAATTACTTTATTTTGGAAAAGCCAATAGCAAACACAGACGGCCTATGTTTCCTGCATCCCATCTCTTAAAAACTTGCCATCCTTTGGTTTCAGCAGCATTGAACTCAGAGTTCTGGTCTTACTCCCCTGTTATAATAGCCATGAATTAAGTCTTCCTTGCCTGTTCAAATTTGTCCAGTGCAATTTTTGCCTCATTACAGCTATAGCTTATGTTCCAAAAGAAGGTGTAATTGATAGCATCCAAAATAGAATAGCTAGGGACTCCCCTGGAGGTCCAGCAGTTAACTCTTCACCTTCCATTGCAGGGAGTGTGAGTTCAATTTCTGGATGGGGAGCTAAGATCATATATGACTCACAGCCAAAACAAACAAACAAACAAACAAAAAACATGAAACAGAAAGAATATTGTAACAAGTTCAATAAGGATTTTTAAAATGATCTACATCAAAAAAAAAAAAAAAACTCATTAAAAAAATAAAATAGCTAACAGGAAAGAGACAGAGTCCTTGAGCTGACTATGAAAGAAATCCCAAATGAGAACTGTCAGAGATAGAAAGCATAAAATATATCGTGAGAGAAAGATGGAAAGGAGAATGAAAGTATGCAAATAGAACTAGTAAATGGGGCTTCCCTGGTGGCTCAAACTGTAAAGAGTCTTCCTGCAATGCCGGAGATCTGGGTTTGATCCCTGGGTTGGGAAGATCCCCTAGAGAAGGAAATGGCAACCCACTCCAGTGTTCTTGCCTGGAAAATCCCATGGACAGAGGAGCCTGGTGGGCTACAGTCCATGGGGGTTACAAAGAGTCGGACACGACTGAGTGACTTTCACACACAAACACACAAATTCCTAGGTGACTTACCATATTGAGAGGAAATGTATGCTTCTACCATAAATTTGGTGCTGAGTTGGTGCAAGGGTAGGTAGAAAACGCAGTCATGGAAGTAGGTAGGCAGTTATTAATGCATTAATGATTAAAAAAAAAGTTGGACAAGGAAAAAAGGCTTTTTATGATCTGAAAAATAGTTACCTAGCCAACATATTATAAATTCTAAATAAAACAGGGGCTCTGTATCAACCTAGAGGGTGGGATGGGGCAGGAGATGGGAGGGAGGTTCAAAAGGGAGGGGATATATGTATACCTAAGGCTGATTCATGTTGAGCTTTGACAGAAAACAGCAAAATTCTGTAAAGCAACTATTCTTCAAGTAAAAAAATAAATTAATTTTAAAAAGTTAATGCAACCGATAATGCCATAGAATTATGTCAGGGGGATGAGGGGTGGGGATGAACTTGTGAGTGCTAGGCTCAAGAGAGTTAAATCCTGACCTGCAACATTACAAGTGCAAAGTTAATGTCTCAGCTTTAAATAGGTTAATACCAGAAGCAACGGTTCAAACAGGTGAAGTATTTGATTGTCAAGGGACTAAGGGTAGGGATGGTAAGGCTAGAAGATAACTGCTTTCCCATACAGGACTGGAAGTATTATTTGATGTTTTAAATGGCAAATATGTAAATTTTAAATATAATAAGAGTAGAATCTACAAGGGGTAAAAAAGCATCCGCTTGCTGAAAAATAAATTGGGGAAAACATCAAAAAACAAAAATGAACATTTAGTGAAAAAATAAAGAAAACATTTTTAAAGGAGAGATACAAAGGAAAGGAGCCAAAAACAACAGAAAAAAAAAAAAAAAAAACTGCATTTTACTTTTTAATGATGTATTTATTTTTGGTTGTACCGGGTCTCCGTTGCTCTACACGGACTTCCGCTGGTTGCCATGAGCAGGGCTACTCTCCTTGGTGGTCAGTGGGCACACGCTCTCGGTGTGTGAGTTCAGGAGCCTGTGGGCCCTGGGCGTGGCCTCAGAGTCGTGCATGGACTCAGCTGCTCAGCAGCGTGTGGAAACTTCCCGGATCAGGGATTGAACCCATGGCCCCTGCATTGGCAGGTGGATTCTTATCCACTGTACCACCAGGGAAGCCTTGTATTTTTCTTAATCATTTCCTGAGCTGTTATCTCTGAACAATTATGTAAATGACAAAAAGCCTTGATCAATACTGTATTAGCAAACAACAACTATGTTTCTTCTAAGAATTTATTATATTTTTTCATTTTTTTTTTAAATTGAAGTATAGTTGATTTAAATGTGCAGTTTCAGGTGTACAGCAGAGTGACTCAGTTACAAATACACATTCCTATATGTTTTGAATTTTTCCCTTATAGATTATTACAAAATATTGAGTATAGTTTCCTGTGCTACTACAGTCCTGATAAAATACAGTAAGGAATTATTACAAGGTCTTCAAAAACTGCTCTGCAATGTTCACTATGTCAACTTTCTTTGACCCCCATGAGCTACTTTAAGAACTCACCAACCTTATTATTCACGCCCTGCCTCCCTTATTCTCAGCAATTAACCTTAGCTCTTGCCTTACAGAGAAATTAGACACCATCAGATCCCACCCCCCTTTCTCATTCTGAAACCCCACACCTTCAAACGTGTCCTAATTTTCACCTAAATATTTTCCTTCTCTTTCTTCACAGGAGATGTTTGAAACTAGCACGTGTGCCCCACTTCCATGCCCCGGGTGATCTCTGTAAATTTCCCAAATAAAGTTCTGAGTACCAAGGGCAGTCCAGCTCTACTTCTGGTGCTAAACCCTCTAGTTGCCCAGGAATATGTGATAAAATACATCCAGTCTAGCTTTTAGAAAAGCTATTAGAAAGATTTATACAGGTATTTATACTATTTAAGCATTTTTCCCTGTTGCAATTTTTTTTCCAACCCTCACAATATCACCCTTCATCTCTGCCATTAAATGATGCTGCTAAAGGTTCCAACTAAACACAGCTAAAGAGAAAAATTGGATGGTTTTTGATTTTGCACATGAAGATACAATCTTCTTGAGGGTGCCTGCCATCTTTTATTTATATACTGTCAGCAAATCCTTGCTACATCTTAGTTTAAGAAATCATTTTGGTATCAAGGATGTCTCATTGGTTCATAATTATTCTCTACAACAAACCTGTTTTCTGTATCTGAGTCCCTTAATTCTCATGGATTGCACTCAGCTTTGTTTTTAATTTGTTCCTCTTTATTGGCTCTTTTCTCCAAGTGTACATATATGCTCAAATCTCTTCAAAGATAAAAGGGAGTATTTCCCCTCTCCCTCTAGAAATGTTTCTCTCTCCAATAACATCCTGCATATTTCACATCTTTAATAGCTCTTAAATGCCTCCTCTCATCTGAATCCTCATCACTATTATCCTTTCCCTTCATTATTTTTGTTGTTGTTTAGCTGCTAAGTCATGTCCAACTCTTTTGTGACCCCATAGTCTGTAGCCTGCTAGGCTCCTCTGTCCATGGGATTTCCCAGGCAAGAATACTGGAGTGGGTTGCCATTTCCTTCTCCAAGGGATCTTTCTAACCCTTCAGATATTTGTGAACTGCATTGGCAGGCATATTGTGGTATTTTTTTTAAACTACTGAACCACCAGGGAAGCCCCACTTATTATTTTAGTTACTTTCATTAATCTTTGAATTGTTTCTCTGATCAATTTCTCCCTCCAACTCTATTTCACCAATATCTCCCTTTGAGCTTCAGACCCACATATCCAACTGTTCACAGAACATGTCCACTGATATGTCCCACGGACACCTCAACTCAGTATGTCCAAACCGAAAATCAGGTTTTCCTCACATGCCTGCTCACTGCACCCAGTTGATCAAGTAGATATGTGATCATTCCTGATCTCATTCTGTTCTTTACCCTCGATATGCTGCTGCTTTTGCTGCTGCTGCTGGTGCTAAGTTGCTTCAGTCGTGTCTGACTCTGCGCGACCCCAGAGACGGCAGCCCATCAGGCTCCCCCATCCCTGGGATTCTTCAGGAAAGAACACTGGAGTGGGTTGCCATTTCCTTCTCCAATGCATGAAAGTGAAAAGTGAAAGTGAAGTCGCTCAGTCGTGTCTGACTCCCAGCGACCCCATGGACTGCAGCCCACCATGCTCCTCCGTTGATGGGATTTTCCAGGCAAGAGTACTGGAGTGGGTTTCCATTGCCTTCTCCCTCAATATGTTGCTGCTGCTACTGCTGCTGCTAAGTGGCTTCAGTCATGTCTGACTCTGTTCGACCCCAGAGACAGCAGCCCACCAGGCTCCCCCATCCCTGGGATTCTCCAGGTAAGAACACTAGAGTGGGTTTCCATTTCCTTCTCCAATGTATGAAAGTGCTGAGTCCAAATCCCTGAAGTGAGCAAACCTAGGCATGTCATGCAGCTTTACCATCGGACATGACTGAGCAACTTCACTTACAGTTTTCACTTTCATGTTTTGCAAAACAAAACAAAGCAAAACTCCCTGTCCATCAACAACTCCCGGTGTTCACTCAACTCATGTGCATCAAGTCGGTGATGCCATCCAGCCATCTCATCCTCTGTTGTCCCCTTCTCCTCCTGCCCCCAATCCCTCCCAGCATCAGAGTCTTTTCCAATTAGTCAACTCTTCACATGAGGTGGCCAAAGTACTGGAGTTTCAGCTTCAGCATCAGTCCTTCCAAAGAACACCCAGGACTGATCTCTTTTAGGATGGACTGGTTGGATCTCTTTGCAGTCCAAGGGACTCTCAAGAGTCTTCTCCAACACCACAGTTCAAAAGCATCAATTCCTCAGTGCTCAGCTTTCTTCACAGTCCAACTCTCACCTCTATATATGACCACTGGAAAAACCATAGCCTTGACTAGATGGACCTTTGTTGGCAAAGTAATGGCTCTGCTTTTCAATATGCTATCTAGGTTGGTCATAACTTTCCTTCCAAGGAGTAAGCATCTTTTAATTTCATGGCTGCAGTCACCATGAGATCACATCTGCAGTGATTCTGGAGCCCCCAAAAATAAAGTCTGATACTGTTTCCACTGTTTCCCATCTATTTCCCATGAAGTGATGGGACCAGATGCCATGATCTTCGTTTTCTGAATGTTGAGCTTTAAGCCAACTTTTTCACTGTCCTCTTTCACTTTCAACAAGAGGCTTTTTAGTTCCTCTTCACTTTCTGCCATAAGGGTGGTGTCATCTGCATATCTGAGGTTATTGGTATTTCTTCCGGCAGTCTTGATTCCAGCTTGTGCTTCTTCACAGTCAACATGGAGAATGGTAGGGAGATTCTCTGAAGTACTAAAAATAATTACCATATGATCCAAAGATCCCACTCCTGGGCATGTGTCTGGAGAAAACTATAAGTTGAAAAGATGTATGTACCCTAGTGTTCATAGCTGCATTATTTACAACCAAGACACGCTGGGAAGCAACCTAAATGTCCATCAACAAATGAATGGATAAAAATGATGGGCTATATATACATAACAGAATATTATCCAGACATTAAAAGGAATAAAATAATGCCATTTGCAGCAACATGAATGGGCCTAGAGATTATTATACTAAATGGAGTAAGCCAGAATAAGACAAATATCATATGATATTGCTTATATGAGGAATCTAAAAAATAAAAGATACAATTGAATTTATTTACAAGAAAGAAATAGACTGACAGACATAGGAAACAAATTTAAGGCTCCCAAAAGAGAAAGGAGGAGGGAAGTGATAAATTAAGAGTTTGGGATTAAAATGTACACACTCATATATATAAGTTGATACCAAACATGCAATCTACTGTATAGCACAGGCAACTACATTCAGTATTTTGCAATAACCTACAATGGTAAAGAATCTAAAATATATACATATACATATGTATAGTATATATACATTCATATATATTATATATATATAATCTCTGATTCTATTTTTTTAATGTATGAGCAATTTCACAATTTCATTATTTTGTGACAAAAACTGAATAGAAAGAGACATTAAGGTAAGGCACATGATATTAATAATATATAATGTGTAACTTTATATTGAGATATATATACTTTTATAGGCAAAACACATTAGGAATATCTTTTAAAATGTAAGGAATTTTAAACATAGTCTGCTTTTCCGTTCTGCAGACACTTGAAACTTGTTCTGAATTTTTTCTGGATCCATTTTTAAGCATATTTTAAACTCTTGAACATGCTTTTCAAATGTGTTTCCATGCCTATGGCTAAGTAATTTGTTGCTTTATAAGCTACTCATAATTGACATAACAGTCTCATCACGCATTCTAGCTTAAAATCATGTCAGAAGGCACTCTTCACAGTTATTAGTCTCACGGAAGTGCAGTCGCAGGCACAAGGTGCCCATTTAATAGTGATGGATTTCATACCGCTGTTTTGACAAGAGAACATGTAACTTGTGTTTAGTTCACTTGTTTTCTGAACATCCAAAAATGCAGTCTGAACAGATTTTTTTTACTTAAACAATACACATATTTTGTTTTTTATTTCTTTGAGGTTTGGTTCTTTCATGGCTTTCTGTTTTATTACGAATTGCTTTCTCTTTCTTGAGTAGCTAGCACTGCGTCTTTGGTATGCATCGTTGTAAGATCGGATTTACCTGATTTTATTTACAATACGATATAAAGCTTTGTGTTTTGTCTTCTGTTTTCTTACTCTGTCTACTGCTGTGAGGAAGAGTGAGTCACAGCCTGATTCAGTCAGACTTAGCAACATGAAAAGACATATTCAAGTTTGCGTTGTGGGTATGTTTACGTAAATGTCCCTACCCGAAATATTCTAATGTACCTGCTGCTAAAATAGGAGCATGTTTGAAGAGAAGCACTGTTTTACAGTAGAAAACATTAACTAGAAAATGGAAAACACTGCTTTAATCTTCAGTTAATAAAACATTGGTATAAAAATTCCTTTCATAAACTTCTCCTAAATATGCATCTTGAAAGACATCTGAAGCTTCTCCCATACTGTATCTTGTAGCAAGTGACCCAAAAATACAAAAGATTTAAATTTCAGCAGAGGTTTGATTCTATGCCCCTTATTATCTTAATTGCTTTTCCAGTTACAAGGAAGCATAGGTAGAAAAATATATATATAAATTGGAGATTATTAGTAACTGTCAGAAAATACTATGCATTTTCTTATTGGAAAAGACAGTGATACATTTTTATTTATAGTTAAAATTGATTGATAATTTCTTAGGGTAATTTAATTTTTACCTTACCTTAGAAAGCTTAGGTATTTTATTGGTATTATATGAACTTTGTTTTAGCTGATCATCTCTGCCTGTTTCCTGTCCATAGAATTTGGTGGTCAAACTTTTAAGTTTAAAAATACAATTATCTTAGGTCCATGGTTTGTTGATTCATACAGTTTCTCAAAAAGTTAATCAATTTATTTACTAGATTTTTCTGAGTCTCATGTGTCAACAGACACACCAATCTTCTGGAACTATGACTCTTTCCCTAGATTTAATGTGGCTAACTTTAAGCCTATCATGCTTTCATAAGAGAGAGATGACATTTTTTTTTTTCTTTTTCCTAAACCATATTTTTCTAACTGAAAGAATTTTCTGGGAAAATGATACCCATTAAGAGTTTTTAAAATTGTTGTAATAACTATACTCTGATACTGGTCTTTAAGCATGAATTTTAATTGGCCATTTTTATTCAGCTGCTTTGTCAGTTCTGTATATTAAGTGGAGATGAGTACAAATTAAACTTCCAACCCAGACAGTCATTCCACTCTGTATTCTATTTTCCTTAAGTTCTGCTTCCAAAACAGTTCTTTTCTGAGCTCATCTTTGTTGCATTATCCTGGCAAGTGCAACCAACAGGAACAAATTCAGGCTACTAGCATTGGTTTTTCACCTCTTCATTGCATCACGATCCTTATAGGTTCTAATTAAAAAAAAAAAAGCAAAAAAACAAAACAAAACAAAACCTTGCTACAAAAATACCCAGCCTCAAAGCCAGTGCTGCATATTTTCAGTTGCCTGTTAAGAGACCTCCACTGATGCAGTACTAACTTTTTATACCACAATCATGATGGTTGAGTGGGAAAGAAAAATTACAACCTCAGTGTCTTAAAGGAATAATGCCATTGTCTCATTCATGAGATGTGTCACATCACATGTCTTTTCCCCAGGCTGATGGAGATTCCATTTTAATATACAAAGTCCATTTTAATATGCATTTTAATTAGCTGTGTCAGGGGAAATGTAAGAGAGGATGGCAAACAAAGTGTTAGCTCTTTTAAAAAATTAATTTTTTTTTAAATTTTTGGCTGTTGTTGTTGCGTGGGCTTTCTCTAGTTGCAGAGAGGGGGGGCTTCTCTCTAGCTGCTGTGTGCAGGCTTTTCTTTCCGGTGGCTCCTCTGTGGAGCGTGGGCCCTAGAATGTGGCCTCAGTAATTGCAGCACTCGGGCTTAGTTCCCCCCGGCATGTGGGATCTTCCTGGATCAAAGATCAAACCCGTGTCCCCTGCATTGGCAGGTGGATTCTTTAGAACTGTGCCACCTGGAAAGCCCTAGGCAGTCCAATATCGGATTAGAGCAGACCCTAAATCCAGTGCCTGAAGTCCTAATATAAAGGTCACATGAAGACATACAGGGAAGGAGGCTATATGGGAGGCAGAGATCAGAGTGTTGTATCTACAAACCAAAGCACAGTAAAGACTTCTGGAAATCACCCAAAGCTAGGAGAGAAGCAAGGAACAGTTTCTTCCTTAGAGTTTGGATTTCTGGCCCCCCGGACTGTGAAAGAATACATTTCTGTTGTTTTAAGCCACCTAGTTCGTGGTCACTTGCTCTGACACCCGGAGGAAAATATTACACACGGAACACTTAAATTCAAAAACTGTTGACATGTATCAACCTCTCATAGATGGAACACTGAATATAACACAAGTTCAAAACATAGCTTATTTCCATATAGATATAAGTATGATGACAGTATTTTTTAAACAAATTTTCTTATTTTAGCCACACTTGTGAAGTGAGGGACATAATACTTTTTGGTTCCTTATTTCTTAGGTAAGAGAATTAAGTTAAAGTAATCCAAAGTACAGAGGATGAGATGGCTGGATGGCATCACCGACTTGATGCACATGAGTTTGGGTGGACTCTGGGAGTTGGTGATGGACAAGGAGGCCTGGCGTGCTGCGATTCATGGGGTCGCAAAACTGAATCCAAAGTGATGGTCAACCAGACATAAATAAATCAAGTTCATGAAAGCAGGAAAACGTTTAAGAAAAGACAAGATATTTCCATTTTGAGAGGTCTTTTGTTTGTTTTGACAGAACTAAAGCAAGCATTCTGAAAGTAAGTAAACTCAATGAGTAAATTTACTTCTGCCCATTGTTATTCCATGTTACTGTTTTAACTGTGTCATTGGAAAGTAAGGTATGCCACTCTGAATTATCTGTGGTACAGAGAACTCAGTTCATTTAAGAATTTTAGCAGAATATAAATAACAACAACAACAACAACAAAACCTAATCAAACTTGAATCTGGGCTGTTAGTAGGTCAAAACTATCATTTTGGGGAAAAAATTATAGACATCGTTTCTCAAAAAAAGCAGACACAATTTGGACATCTTATGATGCCCAAAGTTGGGAAATAACTTTGGGGGAAATCACTATATTTATTCATTCATTTCCTATTAGTTGAGGTTGATGCTGCTTACCACAGTAGTGGTAGCACTTGGAAAATGCAATTGTAGAACAGAATATTTACCATTAATGTCAGTACCCAGTATACACCCTAATAAATCATCCACCATAATTCTAAATGACCCTTTCCATCAAATAGACATTAATAACAATAAATAAGCAAAAAAAATGGATAGTGATGCAGTGAAGAAAACTCCTTTTATAACTTGTCTATAGATAAGACAGAAAAAAAGAATGGTGCACTGAGGCATAGCCCAGATGAAGAGAGTGCTTAAAGAGGATAGAAGGGTATCACATATTTGTAAACAGGACTGTGTTAGGGGGGGAAATTATTACTTGTACAAAAAGGTTTGACTCTTGGATTCTGGAAGATATTTTTTAAGATTTTAAAATAATTATCAATATGGGGGAAGGCAAGTATATTGTGAGTAAATAAAGGTTCTTCATAGTCCAAGCAGTGGACACATCAAATGTTATATTGGTGAAAAGAGGAAATCAGTTACAGAATTTTAGGACATGACAAAGAAGATTCATAAAGTCAAAGATGTGAATCACGTGTAAATGAAACTCAGAATTGAGAAGGGCTGACGGGTAAAGGAGAGAAACTCTCTCCTGATGGGAAGGAGCACACTAATGCTCTCCACACCAGTGTCCACTCTGTAGACTGGCTGGCATTCCCATCTCAGGATGAGCTGTTGGCTTGGTTCTCATCAGCTTCACTTACCTTTGGTGACTCTCTCTTCAACTTCTGTTCCAACAGAAGGTGCTCAGCTGTTTGGGCTTGATTAGGCTAAATTTCAGTTAACAGGACAAGATTTAGGAGAAATTGTATAAGAAATTTTGGGAATTTTAAAAAGTCACTTTATATTCAAACCATTTCTGGAAGTATTGATCCCCATGATTTGCATTTTTAAACAGAAAAAATATTGATCATGACTCTTTTATACCTAAAATTATGTTTTCTTTGGTCTATACTTCTTAATTTCAGTGTGACTCAATGTATGTTGATCAGGGTTTTTTATTTACATAAATATAAATGGTCTTAAGTGCATTTAAAATGCATGTATTCTGATGAATATATATGTATTTATGATATTTGTACATATATAGGTAAGTGTGTTAATACTTAAGCTATCTGAATATTCATGTAGCAACCTTTTCAAGAGTCAAACGACCTCGAATTAGGACGTAATTAAATAAGGAATTCTGAAAGATTAAAAAGTTGCTTCAAAGTTGATACACTTAAACTTGTACATAAACTTTTTCAAAATAATTATGGAAAAGTGCTTCCAAATGGGTATTCTGTCAAATTAATAAGAATGCAAGATGTAACCACCAAATGCATGGCCCAATATTTACAGGGCAGAAATGGCTCAATTACATTTTTCTTCTCTTAGTGGTTAAGAATGAGCAGATGCTTTGAGGTCTGAAAAACCTAAATTCAAATTTCCAACTGCATAATCCTAGGCACTGTACCTATCCTCATCTGAATATTTCCTTCCCAGTTTGAAACTGTGGATGTTATTTACCCATTGAGTCATTTTGAGTATTAAAGGAGGTGCTGATCACAGATGTTAGCTTGTAATAGGCACCCAGTAATATTGGTAATTATCAATTTCTTACAAAAATGAACTCACAACTAGGAAGGGTAAAATGAATGCTGAGAAGAAGAAATTGGAGCTTAATGTAAGTAAAAAGATTAAAAAAGAAATCTAGTTGCTCTGAGTTCAAGTGTGTGGCTTGTATACTTTTCAAAACACTTTGAGTTTCAGCAGCTTAAGTTAATAAGCTCTGCTAGAAACCACAGAGGAGTCAACATGAGGCTACACCCAACTCTAGCCTCATTGTTCAAAAGGGGGACAAGCTCACTAAAAAAAAAAAAAAATTAGAAGTTCATTTTTAGAATAGGCTATTAAAAGCTGCTGCTGCCAAGTCACTTCAGTCGTGTTGGACTCTGCGTGACCCCATAGATGGCAGCCCACCAGTCTCCGCCATCCCTGGGATTCTCCAGGCAAGAGTACTGGAGTCGGGTGCCATTGCTTTCTCCAATGCATGAAAGTGAAAAGTGAAAGTCATGCGCGACTCTTAGCGACCCATGGACTACAGCCCACCAGGCTCCTCCGTCCATGGGATTCTCCAGGCAAGAGTACTGAAGTGGGGTGCCATTGCCTTCTCCGATTAAAAGCACAGAATGCAATAATTAAGGAAGAAACAGCAGTCATCAGAAACTAACACTGAAACCATTGAATGCACAATGGGAGGGAGGGACTGAGAACTCTATGCAAATGTGTGAAGGACATTTGTGAATGTAGCAGTATGCCCTCTGTGAGGTTAACCTTGAGTCTTTTCTCTGCACTGGCCATTAAGATACCAGATGGCTGTCCTCTAATCTAAACTAATTTTGAGTCCCTACAGATCATTGAAATGAGGATGTGAGTGGGTTCAGGAAACTAGATGGGGCGGTAGGTAAAGTGTCGGTTTACTAACCATCCCAGTCTCCCTGAGACTGAAGAGATGCTCTGGATGCCCAAACTTCTGGTGCCCAAACCAGGAAGATACCAAGAAAAGAGGAACAGCTCAGTCACCCAACAACTGGAAGGCAAGACCAGGACTCCCAGAATGGACTCAGGTGTCCATCTGAAGATTCAGGTCTCACACCTTTGCTGTGTGGGTAGCATCAAAGTTTCTTTTGTGATCAGGATAAAAATGGGGAAGTTTATGGACTGTTGCAGGTACGCTGAAGACATCAGGATCAACGCACATATTTTGTGTCATGTAATATTTTAAATATTTTACAACTATGCCTTTTAATCTTATAGCAACTATGAAAGTAAGCTATTATTCTTATTTTATTGATAATAAAGCTGAAATAGAAGAGAAATTAAGTAACTTTCCTAAATTTGCATACGGTGAATGTTTGCCCTTGACAGTGAGTATATAGCTTGAGTTTACTGAATGTCTCACACACTCATATATGAGTTTCTAAAAAGAGAAAAGGCTAAAACTCAGAAGGAGATAGGGAAAAGGGCATGTGTGTGAGAGAGATTTTTGATCTATCAGTTAATGGAGGCCTCAGTAGCCCCATTCCTTACATTTTGAGAGTAGCTGAAGACTTGGGAGTTGGCACAGGAGAAAGATGGCTGAATACAGGCACCAGGAAGTGCCTGGGATTGATGTCAGAGTAGAAATCCTAATCCATTAGAATGTTCTTGAATTCAGTTCACTCAGATTATATCTGCAGTCAGAGTCACTGCAGATATGCAAAATATGAAATACCACTTTCTGATCTCACCAGAAACTAAGTTCATCCCTGCAGACACGAAGAGATTGGAAGGCCTTGGCTTTGCAATACACCTCTGCAGCTATGCACCTGAAGACTCATGACTTGCTATGGTTCCTATTATGTTCACAGCAATTGATTCCACTTTCTCATGAGCTGTCTGACTCAGTGAAAGTCTGGAAAATACCCTAGTGAGACAGATTTCAAATTAACATTCTCTCTTCTGGAAAGGAGTGGCAGAGGAGAGACAGCACCCTGTTATTCACCTAAATGGCAACTCAACTTAACCCTACACTTAGGAAACAGAATGATTTGGTGTGATATGAATGCATGGTTGGAAGGGGAGGAGGATGGAAGAGTAGAAGAGAAAAACTTCTTATAGAAGACTAGGATTTAACCCTTGTTATGCATTCAAAGGATTGTTATTAATAGATACATGTTTAAGAGAGTCAAATATCACTCCATTATAAGTAAAAAAGTATATTAAAAAAAACTTTTCTTTTCCGAGCATGAGAGAGGAAATCCTCTTTCTTTAGCGGTTTTCAAGTTTAAATCCTACTTCTTTGACATAGAAAATTTCATGTATTAGATGAAGATTAAATGGCCTTTTAGTCCCTCAAATGCCCAAGTCACATTACTATGATTAGAAGCCAGGTTTTAGCCACCATTTTCAGTATTCTTTCTGTATTATTTTCTGTACTTCTCTGTGTACTTGAAATGTATCACAAACAGTCTCTTTTATATTTCATTGGCCAGATAGGTTGAAACTCGACCCTTAAATACCAAGACAATTTGATTTTTATATTATCTTGATTTAATAATTTTGATAACTTCTATTATATTGGAAAAGATATTTGTTTATTTTTAAACAACTAGTCTCCTGCTTTTAAAATGAAAAAAAAACAGCATTTACATCAATTTCATAATCTCATAATGGTTAATAGACCAAGTAAATGAAATACCAAACAAAATTTATCACTTATAATGGCCATAGAATTTATACTACTTGTAATTTTATCATCAATGTACACTTTCAGAAAATATTAATGAAAGAGTCATATAGGAATTATTTGGTGATATAATAAAGGCATTCTAAAAGGTAATAAGTAAAAAAAATAAAATAAAATAAAAGGTAATAAGTAGTGTGTGGATTCCCTGAGGCTTTGGGTTTCACCTGCTCCCCTCTTTGGTCTTAATGATGAGGTTTTGTGAATATCAAGAGGGGTACTCAAATAAATCAGGGGAAAAAATCACTTTATTTATTCAATAACAATAAATACATACTTTGTTGACTGTATGGCTTTGTAATAATAAATTTGGACATCACCTAGATTATATTTGCTCACAAAATTGTGATGATACTGTTTAGTTGGTTATCATTTTGTCATCATCATCTCATAAAAATAAGAAGCCCATTTTCTTTCTCTCACTGCAGCTTCCTTTATGGCTCTAGAATTGTCATCTTTCATTTAATCCTGAAAAAAATCAATGTCCACAATTTACCAAGTGTCAAATATCAAGACAGTATGGTACTGGCACAAAGACAGAAATATAGATCAATGGAACAAAATAGAAAGCCCAGAGATAAATCCACGCACATATGGACACCTTATCTTTGACAAAGGGGGCAAGAATATACAATGGATTAAAGACAATCTCTTTAACAAGTGGTGCTGGGAAATCTGGTCAACCACCTGTAAAAGAATGAAACTAGAACACTTTCTAACACCATATACAAAAATAAACTCAAAATGGATTAAAGATCTCAACATAAGACCAGAAACTATAAAACTCCTAGAGGAGAACATAGGCAAAACACTCTCTGATATACATCACAGCAGGATCCTCTATGACCCACCTCCCAGAATATTGGAAATAAAAGCAAAAATAAACAAATGGGACCTAATTAAACTTAAAAGCTTCTGCACATCAAAGGAAACTATTAGCAAGGTGAAAAGACAGCCTTCAGAATGGGAGAAAATAATAGCAAATGAAGCAACCGACAAACAACTAATCTCAAAAATATACAAGCAACTCCTACAGCTCAACTCCAGAAAAATAAATGACCCAATCAAAAAATGGGCCAAAGCACTAAATAGACATTTCTCCAAAGAAGACATACAGATGGCTAACAAACACATGAAAAGATGCTCAACATCACTCATTATCAGAGAAATGCAAATCAAAACCACTATGAGATACCATTTCACACCAGTCAGAATGGCTGCGATCCAAAAGTCTACAAATAATAAATGCTGGAGAGGATGTGGAGAAAAGGGAACCCTCTTACACTGTTGGTGGGAATGCAAACTAGTACAGCCACTATGGAGAACAGTGTGGAGATTCCTTAAAAAACTGGAAATAGAACTGCCTTATGATCCAGCAATCCCACTGCTGGGCATACACACTGAGGAAACCAGAAGGGAAAGAGACACGTGTACCCCAATGTTCATCGCAGCACTGTTTATAATAGCCAGGACATGGAAGCAACCTAGATGTCCATCTGCAGATGAATGGATAAGAAAGCTGTGGTACATATACACAATGGAGTATTACTCAGCCATTAAAAAGAATACATTTGAATCAGTTCTAATGAGGTGGATGAAACTGGAGCCTATTATACAGAGTGAAGTAAGCCAGAAGGAAAAACACCAATACCGTATACTAACGCATATATATGGAATTTAGAAAGATGGTAACGATAACCCTGTATACGAGACAGCAAAAGAGACACTGATGTATAGAACAGGCTTATGGACTCTGTGGGAGAGGGAGAGGGTGGGAAGATTTGGGAGAATGGCATTGAAACATGTGAAATGTCATGTATGAAACGAGATGCCAGTCCAGGTTCAATGCACGATGCTGGATGCTTGGGGCTGGTGCACTGGGACGACCCAGAGGGATGGTATGGGGAGGGAGGAGGGAGGAGGGTTCAGGATGGGGAACACATGAGAAATAAAGGAATAAAAAATTTAAAAAAAAATCACTTTATTTATTCAATAACAATAAATACATACTTTGTTGACTATATGGCTTTGTAATAATAAATTTGGACATCACCTAGATTATATTCGCTCACAAAATTGTGATGATACTGTTTAGTTGGTTATCATTTTGTCATCATCATCTCATAAAAATAAGAAGCCCATTTTCTTTCTCTCACTGCAGCTTCCTTTATGGCTCTAGAATTGTCATCTTTCATTTATTCCTGAAAAAAATCAATGTCCACAATTTACCAAGTGTCAAATAATATAAGGACTGAGAGACAGTATCATACAATGTAGACAATGTCCCTCTTCAAAGAGCTGTAGAAAGATTGATAGGAAGATAGGTACAAATAATAAGGTAGTTCCTACTCTCACTGTTACAAACTAAGGCTGGTGAAGCAGAAAGGGTAGAGTGCCATGAGGACACAAAGAAAATAGTAGGTGAGAAAGAATTCATAGAGTACATGCCTTCACAACTGAAAATTAACCAGAATAAAAGGACAGAATAAAATTAACCAGAATAAAATAGTAGATGAGAAAGAATTCATAGAGTACATGTCTTCGCAACTGAAAATTAACCACTTTCTGATGGGGAGAAAGTGTTGTTCTAAACAGAGTATATGCTATGCTACTGTTTGAGAGTAAAACTAAGTATGAGGCATCCAGGATCTAAAAGCATTATGGGATTATAAAATTGATGTAAATATTGCTTTTTTCACTTTATAAAAGTGTTTCATAACTGTTAAGCATGGGGAGAGATAACAGAAAATACTGTGGATATAAGTGGAGTATAATTACTAATAAGTATTGAATACCATGCAAAGTTTATTTTATTTATTATTTATTATGTCTTGAGGGCATAATGCAAAGAAATGGCATGATCCTATTTATGTTTTGGGACAGCATTGTCTCTGTAGGGTAAGAAGAACCTAATGAATAAGAAGACGAGGTCAAACATAGATGAAGACAGCTTGGTGAAAAGATTTTTACTGAAATTCAGGCAAGAGATAATGTCCTGATCTGTGGGGATGGATTGGAGAACATGGAGAATCCTATTTCTGAAGTATCAAGGTTGAAGCCAGAGAACTTTTTAATCGAATAGAGAAGGAGAAACAGGAGCCAAATATTACTTACAGGTTTCTGTTTAGGTATTGAATCTATGTGATTTTATTTCAAAAATAACAAGAGTTGACTCATTGGAAAAGACTCTGATTCTGGGAGGGATTGGAGGCAGGAGGAGAAGGGGACAACAGAGGATGAGATGGCTTGATAGCATCATTGACTCGATGGACATGAGTTTGAGTGAACTCTGGGAGTTGGTGATGGACAGAGAGGCCTGGCGTGCTGTGATTCATGGGGTCGCAAAGAGTTGGACACAACTGAGCAACTGAGCTGAAATGAACTGAAGGAATAAATCTGGTGAGAGGTTTTGCTTGGGACAAGGATCGTGTAGAAAATGAGTTTGTTGATAACTCCACCATCAATTGATAATGTCTCAGTAAATTATCCAGAAAGAGAAGAAAAAAAATTGTATTGAACTGAAGTAACATTAGGAATTACAAGTGTTGGAGGAGGTCATTGAAAAAACAAGACTGCAGGTGACCTGAGAGGTGGACTTGGGCAATTTGAGGTTCTTCACACATTCTCCATCCTTGGAATGTTCTTTACACTTAGCTTTTCCCTGCAAAGACACAGCCTTGAGGTGACAATGTGTTGCTGAGAACACCTGTTGAGAACACCTGGATGGTATATGTGACTGAACCTAGTGAAGACCTTCATATAAACTTTTTGAAGATTTGGTGGATGGCTGTAGAGATCTACTTGTCTTGTGGCTGCTCAAAAACAAGCCTGCTATGTGAGTTCCCTTGCTTATTATACCTGCCACGTACCAATTTGGAGTGATATGCCTTTTTCCTCAGTCTCTTTTTGTCCTCTATTTTTAGGGGCTCATTTGCAAACCAACAGCAAAGTAAGCAGAGGTAAAAGTTCTGTCACAGAATATCCCCATATAAAATTATATCCATAATATCAGAAGATTATCATATGATGGGAACCAAAGGCAAAAGCAGTTCATAAAGTAGAAATGGGTCAGCAATATCAAATGCATACAGATGTGTGAGTAAGGTAAGGTCACTCGAGTGGTCCATGAGTTTCGTAACCAAGATCCACTGTAATCTTGTACATATAGCTTTGGTGAAAACTGGGAAAGAATCTACACTGCGATGGATTGTGAGATGTGATGAAATGGAGACATCAATTGAAATGAAAATGTTCAATAACATTTGCCTATGAGAGGGAGTCCTGCTACTGCTACTGCTAAGTCGCTTCAGTCGTGTCCAGCTCTGTGCAACCCCATAGACGGCAGCCCAACAGGCTCCCCCATCCCTGGAATTCTCCAGGCAAGAACACTGGAGTGGGTTGCCATTTCCTTCTCCAGTGCATAAAAGTGAAAAGTGAAAGTGAAGTTGCTCAGTCATGTCCAATTCTTAGCAACCCCATGGACTGCAGCCTGCCAGGCTCCTCCGTCCGTGGGATTTTCCAGGCAAGAGTACTGGAGTGGGTTGCCATTGCCTTCTCCGTAGTTAGAGAAATAACTCATAGCTGTATGGGGACTGATGTTCAAGGAAGGAACTTGCAGTTTTTCATGAAAATGGGAAGCTAGTGGTTGTAACAGGACAAAAAGGATTAAAAGAAACTAGAGAGGGAGCAAGAACCTCTAATTATGGGAGGAAAAGAAAAGCAGGGCTCACTGGAGAATTCACAAAAGAAATTGTACCTCTTTCTGCATTATAACTAGTTTTATTTCTTGCTTTTACTTCAGATCTGCAAAGGCTGGGACACAAAGATGGATAGTTTCATAACAGTATTGAAAACAGTCTTGGTATTTATTTGTGATATATTAGTCATCTTGGAAACATTTTAAGTGTTATCTTTTAAACATTTTTGTAACATATGATATGTTATTGTTCTTTCTTCTTTCCTGATGCTCTGAAATTCTTTCACTGTTTTATGATTTTCTTTAAATGTGAAGACTTTTCCTTAACCTTATATAAGCTTGGTCTGTTATCTGAAAAAAAAATTGCTTTTCAGGTATATAATTACTGTTGAGAGTCCTTTCAGCACTTGAAAAATGTTGTAGTACTTCCTCATGGTCTCCTTGATTTCTGATGAGAAATATGCGGCTATTTGAATAGGAGCTCCCCATATATAAAGTGTTGTTTTTCTCTGATTGCTTTCAAAATGTTTTGTGTTGTCTTTTGTTTTCAGAAGTTTAATTAAGATGTGTCTTGTTTTGGATTTCTTTGAGTTTATCCTATTAAAGTTTGAGCAGCCTCTTGACTATGTTGATTTTTGTCTTTCAGCACATTTTGGAGATTTTCAGCCATAATTTCTTTGCATGCTCTTTCAGCCCTACATTATTTCGCCTCTCCTTCTATGATCCTGGCTCTGAGGCTTTGTTGCTGCTGTTGTTGTTGTTTTCTAGTTTATTTTGTATAGATTGTTCAGATTAGGTAAATTTTACTGATCTGTCCTCAAATTCACAAATTTGATTCCCTATCATCTCCATTTTAATACTGAGTCAGGACTTGTTGGGCAAGACCCTCCTGTCTGGTGCTCCGTGTGCCCTGGCTTTGCAATGTCACAAAGTAGGTGGAATGCAGGAGCCTCAGGTCTATTACAGAAGGGGAGCTCTTCCACTGCTCCTTTATTTTTAGTGTGACATATGGGTCAATGATCCTCTTTGCTGGTTTAATGGGGATAATCTTGTGTTGTTGGGAGGACTTTCCTTGGGAACTGGCAAGGAATGAGCTTACCTGGCCCAGCTTCAGTTTCTCGATCAGAGGTCAGGAAGCATGGACTTGGATTTTCTTCTTCTGTTGGATGAAATTTTGTAAGAGTTATGCCGCTGTATTGTTCTCTCACTCCTGAGCTTTCTAATAAATCTCCCTTCTTCTTACTACATTTTGGAGTCATCCATTGTTCATCTTTTAAGTTATTAATGCATTTTATAGTTATATTTAGAGCAAAGAAGCTGACAGAGATGGTTCTACACCACTTTATATAGAAGACAGAAAGTCCATTGGTTCTAATCTAAACTAGTGGTTCTTACCCCTGATGGCAGTTAACAATGTCTAGAGACAATCTTTCAGTTCAGTCTGGTTCAGTTCAGTTACTCAGTCATGTCTGACTCTTTGTGACCCCATGGACTGCAGTACACCAGGCTTCCCTGTCCATCACCAACTCAAACTCATGTCCATCGAGTCAGTGATGCCATCCAATCATCTTATCCTCTGTCGTCCCTTTCTCCTCCCGCCCTTCAATCTTTCCCAGCATTGGGGGTCTTTTTAAATGTCAGTTCTTCGCATCACGTGGCCAAAGTATTGGAGTTTCAGCTTTAGCATCAGTCCTTCCAATGAATATTCAGGACTGATTTCCTTTAGAATGGACTGGTTGGATCTCCTTGCAGTCCAAGGGACTCTCAAGAGTCTTCTCCAACACCACAGTTCAAAAGCATCAATTCTTTGGTGCTCATCTTTCTTTATAGTCCAACTCTCACATCCACACATGATTACTGATAAATCTTAGTTGTCAAAATAGGGATGAATCCTACCTGTATCTAATGAGTAGAGCCCTCAGATGCTGCTAAATATTGTACAATGCAAGAACACTCTTCCACAACAAATAACTATGTAGTACAAGTATCAGTAGTGCCAAGATTGAGATATCTTGTTTTAAATAGTCTCCTTTATTAACATCAAACAGATTAGCTACTTTTAAAATGTTTTAGGATTGGACATTTGTATTATTTTTTTTTTTTTTTCCTTTCTTCACCATAGAACCACTGATCCTGTGGCAGAACTTAAGCTTTACAACAGGCAAAGAACCTTTCCAAAAATATGCTTGAGGATTTATAATTTTTAATTTTGAAAAATATCATGTTCTTTAATTTAACGTGGAAAAAATAGTTATTTCATCACATGACCTTATCTACATTACACATTACACTTAGTCAAGAACATTTTTAAAAAGCTACTAACATCTGTCCCTCCCATTACATCTCACACAATTATCTGCACAAAAGTGGTCTGGGGCTCTGGGCTTCATTTGCATGTCTTTCCTTTGTATGCTAAATATAATTTGGCATGCTCTTTAACATTTATTATCCTGGTATCGTTTGATGTTCTAATTTACTCTCTATGTCAGCATCTAATTTACTACTAATCTTTCAAGTGTTGAGTAAAGATCCTAGAAACCTTACTTCTTTAAACACTGCTAGAGATTTGGGAACTCCCTGAATCAAAGAAGGAGTTGGTGTGGCAGCTTATTACTGAACCGTGAGTTCTGGATCTATTGAGTTACTGCCAGAAAATGTTTGCACTCTGTAGTCATAGGCTTTATCCTTTCATCAATGAGATCTAAAGCAGACTACCTGAATATGGTTAATGCTTCCTGATGATCTTCATCCTTGGAACAGAGGAATCCTTGTCAATCGCACTAAAGCTCTGCCCTTTAAAAGTGGTGTGCTGGGGCCAATAAAGCAGGCAGGTATTGCTCCTGAATAAACAGCTCATCAAAAGTCTGAGAACAGAAGGTTTAGAATGTATCAAAGCAATTGGCACAGTTGTTCACTAGTTAATTAGGAACACAAAGACACTTTCGTCAAGCTGGCCAGACCAGGGGGCCATCTGTGTGACAGCATTGCCTCTCTGATGACATGTACGAACAGAGCTTAGCCAGAGCCCTCGGGGGGAGGCTTACTGACCTTCCTCCTTTAAAATACATATAAAGCATATGGACGAGATGAAAAAATGGAATATAATCACAAAATGAGCCCCATTTTTAGTGTTTAGCTTTTTGAAGAATTTCCTGGGGACTTATGTCCTATTTATGTTAGTTTTGATAATTGTTTTATTTTACTGCTACATATTTTAGTAATAGTTGTAATTATTCCCAGTCTGTGGAGGTCAGGACACTTCTAATGCAGTAACACATAATGTATTATAATTTTTTATTTTTTTTAGTTTTCTGCCTCCTCCAGTACGCGTAAAATAGGAACATATCTATTTTGTTTAATTTTATGTCCCTTCTACCTAGTACAATCCCAGAATGTAGTAAGGCAGTGGGATAATATTGAAAATTTTTAGTTTTGAAAATAATGTTTCTGGTTTACTCTGACTTCTGATAACTATATAAACATGCATATTAGTATCTGAAATAGCTTTGTGTAATTATATTTTTGTTTTTTATCATTCTTAGACTTGAATGTGGGGATAAAGTGAATCAAATACCTTCTATACTATCCCGATACGGACATTTGAATACTACTTCTCTTTCTCAATTCTATCCTCCTCTTCTATTATCTAAATTGCCATGATCATAAACACCATATATTTACAACAGAAAGATGCCATGAGGTCAAGGAAATTGGTACAATTTCCTTGTTAGCAGGTCAGGAACTGATAATGAATAGGTTTCATTTCTGGGACTACTTGTACCTCACCCGTACATTGTCAAGAGACAGAAACAACTAATAGACATGCACCATGATCTATTTCTCTGATAAATTGTGCTTTTGGGGGGAGAAGTAGACTGTGTGTGTGTGTGTGTGTGTGTCAATAAAATTCCTGATTACAGACTTACGTATTTTCATGTCATGTCAGTTCAGTTCAGTTCACTCGCTCAGTTGTGCCCGACTCTTTGCGACCCCATGAATTGCAGCACGCCAGGTCTCCCTGTCCATCACCAATTCCAGGGTTCACCCAGACTCACATCCATTGAATCAGTGATGCCATCCAGCCATCTCTTCCTCTGTTGTCCCCTTCTCCTCCTGCCCCCAATCCCTCCCAGCATCAGAGTCTTTTCCAATGAGTCAACTCTTCGAATGAGGTGGCCAAAGTATTGGAGTTTCAGCTTTAGCATCAGTCCTTCCAAAAAACACCCAGGGCTGATCTCCTTCAGAATGGACTGGTTGGATGTCCTTGCAGTCCAAGGGACTATCAAGAGTCTTCTCCAACACCACAGTTCAAAAGCATCAAGTCTTCAGTGCTCAGCCTTCTTCACAGTCCAACTCTCACATCCATACATGACCACTAGAAAAACCATAGCCTTGACTAGACGGACCTTTGTTGGCAAAGTAATGTCTCTGCTTTTGAATATGCTATCTAGGTTGGTCAAAGCTTTCCTTCCAAGGAGTAAGCATCTTTTAATTTCATGGCTGCAAGCACCATCTGCAGTGATTTTGGAGCCCAAAAAAATAAAGTCTGACACTGTTTCCACTGTTTCCCCATCTATTTCCCATGAAGTGATGGGACCGGATGCCATGATCTTTGTTTTTTGAATGTTGAGCGTTAAGCCAAATTTTTCACTCTCCACTTTCACTTTCATAAGAAGCTTTTTAGTTCCTCTTCACTTTCTGCCATAAGGGTGGTGTCATCTGCATATCTGAGGGTATTGATATTTCTCTCAGCAATCTTGATTCCAGCTTGTGCTTCTTCCAGCCCAGCATTTCTCATGATGTACTCTGCATAGAAGTTAAATAAGCAGGGTGACAATATACAGCCTTGATGTACTCCTTTTCCTATTTGGAACCAGTCTATTGTTCCATGTCCAGTTCTAACTGTTGCTTCCTGACCTGCATACAAATTTCTCAAGAGGCAGATCAGATGGTCTGGTATTCCTATCTCTTTCAGAATTTTCCAGTTTATTATGATCCACACAGTCAAAGGCTTTGGCATAGTCAATAAAGTAGAAATAGATGTTTTTCTGGAACTCTCTTGCTTTTTCCATGATCCAGCAGATGTTGGCAATTTGATTTCTGGTTCCTCTGCCTTTCCTAAAACCAGCTTGAACATCTGGAAGTTCACGGTTCACATTTTGCTGAAGCCTGGCTTGGAGAATTTTGAGCATTACTTTACTAGCGTGTGAGATGAGTGCAATTGTGTAGTAGTTTGAGCATTCTTTGGCATTGCCTTTCTTTGGGATCGGAATGAAAAGTGACCTTTTCCAGTCCTGTGGCCACTGCTGAGTTTTCCAAATTTTCTGGCATATTGAGTGCAGCACTTTCACAGCATCATCTTTCAGGATTTGAAATAGCTCCACTGGAATTCCATCACCTCCACTAGCTTTGTTCATAGTGATGCTTTCTAAGGCCCATTTGACTTCACATTCCAGGATGTCTGGCTCTAGGTCAGTGATCACACCATTGTGATTATGTGGGTCATGAAGATCTTTTTTGTACAGTTCTTCTGTGTATTCTTACCACCTCTTCTTAATATCTTCAACTTCTGTTAGGTCCATACCATTTCTGTCCTTTATCGAGCCCATCTTTGCATGAATCATGTCATGTATTCATATGCAATTATATAGTTATGTCTGTATTTGTGTGTCTATTTAACCAAATAGACAGTGAATCTTGATGCCCAGGGCCATATCTGATCTCTTATTACAGTCACTGCTCAAGTGCATTAGGTCTGAATGCACATAAAGCATGACAAGATAACAATATGGGTGATCCTTAATGAATACTTAGTGAATGAAATATTCTCATTCCTCAAAAAGAGACTAAATACAAGATGACAAAGGTACATATATATATGAGAATCCCAGACCACCTGACCTGCCTCTTGAGAAATCTATATGAAGGTCAGGAAGCAACAGTTAGAACTAGACAGGGAACAGACTGGTTCCAAATAGGAAAAGGAGTACATCAAGACTGTATATTGTCACCCTGCTTATTTAACTTATATGCAGAGTATATCATGAGAAACGCTGGGCTGGAAGAAACAGAAGCTGAAATAAAGATTGCCAGAACACATATCAATAACCTCAGATATGCAGATGACACCACCCTTATGGCAGAAAGTGAAGAGGAACTAAAAAGCCTCTTGATGAAAGTGAAAGAGGAGCATGAAAAAGTTGGCTTTAAAGCTCAACATTTAGAAAATGAAGATCATGGCATCTGGTCCCATCACTTCATGGGAAATAGATGGGGAAACAGTGGAAACAGTGTCAGACTTTATTTTTATGGGCTCCAAATCACTGCAGATGGTGACTGCAGCCATGAAATTAAAAGATGCTTACTCCTTGGAAGGAAAGCTCTGACCAACCTAGATAGCATATTCAAAAGCAGAGACATTACTTTGCCAACAAAGGTCCGTCTAGTCAAGGCTATGGTTTTTCCAGTGGTCATGTATGGATGTGAGAGTTGGACTGTGGAGAAAGCTGAGTGCCAAAGACTTGATGCTTTTGAACTGTGGTGTTGGAGAAGACTCTTGAGAGTCCCTTGGACTGCAAGGAGATTTAACCAGTCCATCCTAAAGATCAGTCCTGGGTGTTCTTTGGAAGGACTGATGCTGAAGCTGAAACTCCAATACTTTGGCCACCTCATGCAGAGTTGACTCATTGGAAAAGACTCTGATGCTGGGAGGGATTGGGGTCAGAAGGAGAAGGGGACAAAAGAGGATGAGATGGTTGGATGGTACCACCGACACAGTGGACATGATTTTGAGTAGGTTCCGGGAGTTGGTGATGGAGAGGGAGCCCTGGCATGCTGCAGTCCATGGGGTCGCAAAGAGTCAGGCACGATTGAGTTGACTGAACTGAACTGAAGATCTATCAGAATAACAGATTCCATAAAGCTATAATTTCACTTGTTTTAACAATGCTTTATGTAAATAAATAAGTAAATTGCTTTCCTCCTTAATTCTCTAACTTCTAAAACTCTCTCTTTCCTTCCTTCCTTTTTTTTTTTTTCTTTTTTCATTTTTTCACTGAAAAGTCCAACTTCACCCTTGATATGCTAGAAAGACATACAGAACTCAGAAAAAGTCCTTATACTCACAGTAAGAAGTTATTGGGGAAAAAAGATGCAGACTAAAATCAGCTAAGGAAAAAAGCACATGGTCAAAGCCCTAGAGAAAGAAGGAACAAGCTTCCTGCTGTATCATGGGAGTTACACAGAAACACACTCAATTCTCCCAACAATATTGAACAACACATGCATATTGTTGTCAATCAAAGAAGGTTAACCCAAGTCTTACTGTCCAGGGTTATTTTTTATTGGGAGCAGGTCATATATTAAGGGCTCCCCTCATGGCTCAGTCGGTAAAGAATCTGCCTGCAGTGCAGGAGACCTGGGTTTGATTCCTGGGTCAGGAAGATCTCCCGGGGAAGGAAATGGCAATCCACTCCAGTATTCTTGCCTGGAAAATCCCATGGACAGAGGAGCCTGGCAGGCTATAGTCCATGGAGTCACAAGAGTCAGACACAACTTAGAGACTAAACCACCACCACCTTATTTTCAAGCACCATCATTTGACTGACTTTAGCTCTCAGGTTCTAAACATCCCAATCTAAACCCCAGAAAAAAGACTGACATTTGCCATAAATCACGTTGTTTGGT
Organism: Bos indicus; assembly: GCF_029378745.1. Classification (NCBI taxonomy): domain Eukaryota; kingdom Metazoa; phylum Chordata; class Mammalia; order Artiodactyla; family Bovidae; genus Bos; species Bos indicus. Next base: position 9,109,215 of record NC_091771.1, read on the forward strand.
AACATTTGGTCAAACTGATAGAGCATGGCCCAAAGCCCCAGGCATACCAAAAAAAAAAAAAAAAAAGTGCTCTTTGTAAATACTTCATGGCCCAAGGCTTTAAGCAGGTAAAAACTCTATCAGGCAGAATATTCCAAGGACTCAGAGCAATCTCCCAGTGTGGGTTGAAGGTCAACCCTTGAAGGTAAGTATTTCCTTGAAATATGCAAGTTTTAAGCAATCCAGACATGGTGAATGTAGATCCTTTTCTATGTCACTGTCACAGAGTGAAGTACCCAATGTCTACTAATTTTAAGGTAAGAGCTTAATAAATTATTACATATGATAGAACTGTACAATCACCATCCAGATCAAGATACAGTTCATTTTTTACTTTTAACTATCTATATCCTACACAAGTTTTTTAAACCACTCTGACAATGTTAGTATTTTAATGACACAAACTTATAGATTAGTTGAGTTTGTCTATTACTTTTCTACTTCTGTTTTTCTATTTTTCTCAGCCATGAGATTCTTTTCAGTTCCTATGTACCCACATTTATCCCCTATATTACACTTCTTCATAAATTGGTCAATAATTACTCTCTCCTTGTTTCTGGATATAGAGCATCCTATTAGAGATTATTTTTTCCCATTTGGCTAGATATGGCTATGAGATGAACGTCAGACTTCATGGGAAATTAGACAAAGTGATCTTCAAAATGAATGGACTAACTCTTAACTCAAATGCATACACATATATATACAATAATTTTCCCTTGACTTAGTTTCATTTTCTTTCTCAAATTCTAAAATATGAACCAGCTGCTGCTGCTACTAAGTCACTTCAGTCGTGTCCAGCTCTGTGCGACCCCAGAGACGGCAGCCCACCAGGCTGCCCCATCCCTGGGACTCTCCAGGCAAGAACACTGGAGTGGGTTGCCATTTCCTTCTCCAATGCATGAAAGTGAAAAGTGAAAGTGAAGTCGCTCAGTCGTGTCTGACTCCTAGTGACCCCATGGACTGTAGCCCACCAGGCTCCTCCATCCATGGGATTTTCCATGCAAGAGTACTGGAGTGGGGTGCCATTGCCTTCTCCGATGAACAAGCTAGTAACCTAGATATTTCTAGGTAGATGAGGGCAATGCTTCAGAGACTTACAAAGCAACAAGTTGGAAAGAACCCAAGTTCCATCTAGCTGTTCTACCAGCTTAGTCTTGCCATGATATTATGGGAAAGAAAAATAAACTTTTATCAAAGATAAGTCATTATGTTTTGAGGGCTTTTAAATGTTTTAAGCTTTTAAAAATCACAATAAATAGCATCATGTAACAATGTACAAGGATTATTTATAATTAGACATATTAGGTACTGTTGTAGTTGTAAGATAACTTTGAGTTGCTTATTATACACAGACATACTCTTGATATAGCAACCTTTTACATTTTCAGTGACTAGGTTGAGAAACCCACTCCTCCATTTGTTCCATTAGGTAGAATCTTTTTTTTTCCCCAAAAGGTAGACTTTTTAAAACTGGAAAATTTCCCATATTTTCACACTAAAAAGATAATGATAGATTTCAAATAACAGAGATTGAATGTTCTCCTAATCAGTCCTGTGTTTTTGTCTTTTGGGTTTTTTTGACCTGTAATATTGATGATGTTACCTCCCAAATCTCCTTGACACTCTATGCAGTGTTGTAGAACCCTGGCCAGACAGGCCCTTCCCAGATTCCTCAAGTCTGGCCAGTAATTGACTCACATTGTTGAGTAAATATATTAAGTGCATGGATAGAACATGAACAAAGCTTTTTGTGCCTACCTTATCATCTTTGGCTGCTTTTGGTATCAGAGTAATATTGACGAGTTGAGATACAGTTGCTCTTCTATTTTCTGGAAAAAATTGTGGGAAACTGGTACTAATTTATCTTTAAATGTTTGGTAGATTTCTCCAGTCTGGAGATATATTATTTAAGAGCTTTTTAATTATGAATGAATTTCTTTAATAATTATCATACCATGCAGATTATGTATTTCATTTCATCTGACTTAGTTTGTAGTTTTCAAGGAACTAGTCGTTATTTTTCCAAGTTTATGTGCACCTACTTGGTCATAGAATGCCCTCATTATTTTTTTTTACTGGCTGCCAAATAGTAATATCTCTGATTTCTGATGTTTATGGTTTATTTTTGCCTTATTTTTTGTCAATATTGCTATAGGCTTATCAACTTTATTATATTTAAAGATTCAGCTTTTTGTCTCACTGATTTTCTGTTTCAATTGTATTTATTTCTCCTCTATTGTCTTCCTTATGTTTGCCTTGGGTTTTCTTTTTCTTTTTTTTCCCTTCATTTTCCATTTAATAGAAATTCACAACCATTTCCCATTTCTAATAAAAGCAGTTAATGTCATAAATTGTCTTCTAGCACTGATTTAGGTGCATCCCACAGAATTGGGTACACCATGTCTTGATTTTCATTTAGTTCAATTTATTTTTTTTAATTTCCTTTGAGATTTTAACCCTGGACCATTGGTTATTTGGACATGTTTTTTTTTATATTTATAAATGTAGAGATTTTTCCATTGTCTTTCTGTTATTGATTTCTAGCTTTAGTCCATGATGTAAGAGAATTAATTCTTTAGTTTCAATTTTAAATTGGAGGTGTATTCTAGGGCACAAAATATAGTCAGTCTATCTTGGTGGATATTCCCTGTATGCTTGAAAAATGTGCATTCTACTGTGTTTGGGTAACACATTCTATAAACACTAACTAGACCTGTTGATCCTATTATTCAGATTTTTTATGTCCTTGTTGATTTTCTATCTACTGTTTGTATAAACTGAAAGTGAGGTGCTGAAATCCCTAATGATTATTGTGAATTTATCTAATGTTTTTTCACGTCTAACAGTTTTTGTTTTATATATTTTGAGGTTCTATTGTTTGGTTGGAAAACATTTAGCATTATACATCATTATGCAAATGGTTTTATCCTTTCATCCATTTAATATTGGGCAATGTGCATTTTTGTATCCAGTAATTTTCTTTGTTCTGTGGTCCACAATTTAATATAGCCACCCACATCTGCTTGTTTGGTTACATTTACATAGGATAGCTTTTTTCATCCTTACACTTTTAATCTACTTTTGTTCTTAACTTTGAATTGAGTTTCTTATGACACATCTAATTAGGCCACATTTTTTTTAATCCACTCTGCTAATCCTTGTCTTTCCAGTGATACTTTTGGACCACTTACATTTAAGATAACTATTGATATGTTAGCACTTAAGTCTAATATTTTAATATGTGTTCTGGTTTCTTTTTTAAAATTTATTTTATATTATCTTCCTGTGGGTTGCCACAATATGTTTAAGATTTTATCTTGATTTATAGTTTTTTTTAGGATATCTCTTTGTATACTTTTATATCAGTTGTTCTTGGTATTATACTATACAAAAATACACAAAAGTTGGTATAAAGATAGAATACATTAAAATTAATAATAAAAGTATTAGGCAAATGCTATTGATTATTACAGGCTTTGATTAACCATCTAGAAGCCAAAGTAGCTTTACTTAAACCAAATTTTCACAAACCCTCTATTTTTCGTATTAAAACAACAAGAACAGCACAGATTATTTGCAATCTCAGAGTTTCTATTCTACATTAACTTTAGGATTGACAGAGGCTCCTGGTCAAACATCTATGTTCTGTCTTTCTCTCCTAGACCAAATAGCTGGTTGGGCACCAGGGACTCTACTGCCTTTAGATAGAGTGGTAATGCAGTTGACCAATCAATGCCTATTCAGGGATTGCATAATTGCATTTATACCCTCCACCTTTCCATCTAGGTGAAATCATGCGACTTGTTTTGGCCAATAAAATGTGAGCTAAAGGGCTGTTTCACTTCAATGACAAAATGGTTAAATATACTGACTGGTTTTGGTAAACATTTCCCTTCTTTTTTCTCCCCTTCATGGTTGCAAGATGGATGGCAAGAAGATAAACTTGAGATTGGAACAGCCTAAATACCCAAGCACTGTTTGGAAGAAAGCCACCCCAAAAGCCAGAAGACCAGGAACATCTATACTTGATTTTGAGTGAGTGAAAAATAAACTTGCTCTTAAACCACTGAGATTTTGTAGTATATTACAGAAATCAACCTGTTTTTCATGTGTGTGTGTTAAGTCGCTTCACTCGTGTCTGACTCTTTGCAGCTCCATGGACTGCAGCCCACCAGGCTCCTTTGTCCATGAGATACTCCAGGCAAGAATCCTGGAGTTGGTTGCCATGTCCTCCTCCAGGGATTTTTCACATAAATATTTCTTAATAGAACACCCCCATCTTGGCATTTTTCCTTCTCTACTTTCTTATATGACACTTTTATTGACAGACACTGGTAGGTTGGGATATTCTTCTCTTCAGTCCCTTGACATGTGATATTGCAGTGTAAGAGAGGGAATAAAGTATATTTACCTACCCATTTGTGCTGGGATTGCTATATACTTATGTTCCCCTGGTTAGTTATATTTGACCACAAGTGAAGATAGGCTGTGCTGTGTGCTTAGTCACTCAGTCGTGTCCTCCTCTGTGACCCCATGGGCCATATATAGCCCACCAGGCTTCTCTGTTCGTGGGGATTCTCCAGGCAAGAAAACTGATTTGGGTTGGCATGCCCTCCTCCAGGGGATCATCCCAACCCACAGATCAAACGCTGGTCTCCATCTTTACTGTCTGAGGCACCAGGGAAGCCCAAGAATACTGGATTGGGTAGCCTATCCCTTCTTCAGAGGATCTTCCTAATCAAACAGGGGTGTCCTGCCTTGCAGGTGCATTCTTTACCAGATGAGCTATCAGGGAAGCCCAGAAGATATGCTAGTCTAGAGCAAAAACCTTAAGAAACAGTATGCATTTCTATCTTGACTCTGTGTGATGTCTCAATAAGGAGAAGAAGCCCTAGATAGACTGATCTACGTTATTCTTTAGTTTAAGATGAACAAACAAGACACATGAACTAAAACAAAACCCAGCTGACAATAAGATGAAAGAGAAAAGTAAAGGCTTGTTTCAGGCAGGTAAATAGTTTTGGAAATTTTGTTTAAAGAATCATTGTTTTGACACTAGCAGATAAATACAATGCACACTTAAACTGAAGGGAATCGCTTTAAATTTCCCAATATTTAGCAGAAGGAAAGAAAACAAAAAGAACATATTTGGCTTGAAGGAAATTGTCTCTTTCTACTCCTGGTTTGCCGAGAACTTTTAGCAATGGAATTTTCATTTTATTCAAAAGTTTTTTCTTTGTCTATTCAGATCTTTTTTTCATGCTACTGATATGATGTTATATTAATTGATTTACTTATGTTGCACAAGCCTTGTATTCCTGGGACAAATTCCACTTGGTCATAGAGTCTAATCCTTCTGAAGTGCTACTGAATTTGTTTTGATAGTGTTTGGTTGAGAATTTTTGTGATTGTTTACATAAGGTATATTTGTCTGTAGATTATTTGTGGTGTCTTTTTCTGATTTTGGTATCAGGGTTCAGTTCAGTCACTTAGTCGTGTGCGACTCTTTGTGACCCCATGAATCGCAGCACGCCAGGCCTCCCTGTCCATCATCAACTCCCGGAGTTCACTTAGACTCACGTCCATCGAGTCAGTGATGCCATCCAGCCATCTCATCCTCTGTCATTCCCTTCTCCTCCTGCCCCCAATCCCTCCCAGCATCAGAGTCTTTTCCAATGAGTCAACTCTTTGCATGAGATGGCCAAAGTACTGGAGTTTCAGCTTTAGCATCATTCCTTCCAAAGAAATTCCAGGGCTGATCTCCTTCAGAATGGACTGTTTGGATCTCCTTGCAGTCCAAGGGACTCTCAAGAGTCTTCTCCAACACCACAGTTCAAAAGCATCAATTCTTCAGTGCTCAGCTTTCTTCACAGTCCAACTCTCACATCCATACATGACCACTGGAAAAACCATAGCTTTTTATCAGGGTAATGCTGACTAAATAGAATGTGTTAAGAAGTGTTCCTTTCTCTTCTGTTTTTTGGAAGATTTTGAGTAGTGTTGCTGTTACTCTTTAACTAGTTGGTAGAATTCACCAGTGAAGCCATCTGGACCTGGAATTCTCTTTTCTGATTACTGATGCAATCATTTTACTTGTAGGTATGTTGAGACTTTATTTCTCAAACTAGTTTTAGACATTTGTGCATTTCTAGGAATTTTTTCCATTTCACTTGTTATCTAATTTATTGATGAATAGATATTTGTATTATTATCTTATAATCCTATTTATTTCTTTAACTTATTAGTAGTCATTTTATTTTCAATTTTGGTTATGTGTGTCTTCTCCATTTTTTTCTTAGTCTAGTGAAAGACTTTTCAATTTTGTTGATCTTCTCAGAGAAGCAAGTTTTGCTGTTCATTCTATTGTTTGTTTGTTTGTTTTTTCATTCTCTATTTGTTGATCTCCATGCTCATCTTAATTATGCTCATCCTCTGCTGATTCTGGGTTTAGTTGGTTAGTTTCTTAAGGTGCAAAGTTAGGTTGTTGATTTGAAATCTTCCTTCTTTTCTTGATGCACACTTTTCCAGTTATAAAATTCTAAAATGATGAGTTATTTATATCAGTATGTTATATTTTCCAAATGTTAGCTAGGATGTGGAGAGGTAGGTATTTAATAAAGTGCTGGTGGGGATGTAAAATGGTGCAGCCACAGTGGCTACAGTTTCAATTCCTCAAGCAGTTAAAGATAGAATTATCATTTGACCCATCAGTTTCCTTCCAGGTATAATACCCAAGAGAAATAAAAATATATGTTCATGAGGAAATTTGTATACAAATATTCATAGCAGCTTTACACAACATAGCCAAATGATGGAAACATGAATGCACATCCATGAATGCTTAAAAGAAACTGGTATATGCACATCATGAAAGCCATAAAGAGGAGAAGAAAAAGTACTAATATAAACTACAACTTGGATGAATCCTTAAAATACTCTGTTAAGTGAAAGAAGTCAGGGGGAAAAAAAACACATCAGATTGTATCATTTCTATGAACACATATATAATGAATTCAGTACAAGCAAATTCATAGAGATAGAAAGCAGATTAGGGGCTTACCAAGGAAGGGGAGTTGGGGAGTGATTACTTAGGAGTCCTCGGAATTTTTAGGGGAAGACGTCATTTTGAAACTGGAGAGGGCTACATGCTTCACAACTTGTGAGTACATATCATTGAAATATACACTTTAAAATGGTTAATTGTGTTTTATGTGTATTTCAACTCAATAAATACAACAACGTTTTAAAGGTAATTAAGAAACAATACTGTGATTGCAAACTCCTTGAGGGGATATACTTCCTAGGTCTTGCACAAAGTCTCAGAAAAGTGCTAGAAACTGAGCAGCTGAATGAACATCAGTCCTGATCGACTGTAAAAAGCCACAGTAAGCAATGTCACTGGGACAAGAGCAAGTCAAAACTACAACATTCTAAAGCAATAACAAAAATATACGGTAGCCATTGTTCAAGTTGCTTGCATCAGTGAAGTAGAATGGAATGTGCAAAAGTCAGTAGGGATTCTCAAAAGCCTGCTGACCACTGCTCCTGTCTGCACCAAAGCTGCCTCCAGATCCCTGTCAGAGGCTCCCGTCCTCTGCCTGCAATGACAGGCATTTGAGAGGCATGCTAACTAGAAATACTTGCTGCCACCTGGCGCTGAATTCCCCGTAGGCTTTTCACGTTTTGGAAATTTTCTGTAGGTCAGCAGATGTAGAAGCGCTTTTACTCCCAAGAAAGCAGTACCCCATTTTCAAAAATGTCATTACTATGACAGGAAAACCATCAAATTAGGATACAAGCGTATTTATCCTGTTACCTAATGAAAAGCAAAATTGTTCCCTACAGCATATTCTCAAATACTTGGGTGCTGTCTAGTTTTTAAATGATCTGGCTTCTGTCGATTTTTTTTTTTTTTTTTTCTCTTTTAGTGTCTGGTATGGCACATGGTGATTTAGAGCCTGCAGCTTTGCTGTTTCTGATGTTTACTTGAGGACGCTATGTGTCTGAATCTGAAGAAAATGAATGCTCTCATTTCCATAGGACTAGGCACCCAAAGAGATGTGGGCATTCCAGCTCTGCCTGATCTTTTTGAAAAGAGGAACTGTGTATTGTGCGTGGAAGAACAGAAGATAAATATTGCAAAGTGACTCCAACTGGGACAAGGTTTCTGTCCCCATGACAGCACAAGGCTTCAAAATGTCTGGAAACCATGTGGGTATTTGAGTTGCTGCCCTGCTTTCCCCATTGCTATTTTAGTTGAGAGGCTATCCTAGAACTCCACTCCGTCACTCTCTTCTTTGTTCTTGGACATAGCTTTAAGTTTACCCCACGTCCAAGGTCAGGGGTGGTGGCCCAGAGGAGCTACCCCATGTCCAAGGTAAGGAGCAGCAGCTGCATTTTGCTGGAGCATCCGTGAAGAGATACCCCATGTCCAAGGTAAGAGAAACCCAAGTAAGATGGTAGTAGCTGAGAGAGGGCACCAGAGGGCAGACAGACTGAAACCACAATCACAGACAACTACCCAATCTAATCACAAGGACCACAACTTGTCTAAATCAATGAAACTAAGGCATGCTGTGTGAGGCCACCCAAGATGGACGGGTCATGGTGGAAATGTCTGACAGAATGTGGTCCACTGGAGAAGGGAATGGCAAACCACTTCAGTATTCTTGCCTTGAGAACCCCATGAACCATATGAAAATGCAAAAAGATAGGAAACTGAAAGATTAACTCCCCATGTTGGTAGGTGCCCAATATGCTACTGGAGATCAGTAAAGAAATAACTCCAGAAAGAATGAAGGGATGGAGCCAAAGCAAAAACAACACCCAGTTGTGGACATGGCTGGTGATAGAAGCAATGTCCAATGCTGTAAAGAGCAATATTGCATAGGAACCTGGAATGTTAGATCCATGAATCAAGGCAAATTGGACGTGGTCAACAGGAGATGGCAAGAGTGAATGTGGACATTCTAGGAATCAGCAAACTAAGATGGACTGGAATGGGTGAATTTAACTCAGATGACCATTATATCTACTACTGTCAGCAGGAATCACTTAGAAGAAATGGAGTAGCCATCATGATCAACAAAAGAGTCCAAAATGCAGTATTTTGATGCAATCTCAAAAACGACAGAATGATCTCTGTTCATTTCCAACACAAACCATTCAATATCATGGTAATCCAAGTATATACCCTGACCAGTAACACTGAAGAAGCTGAAGTTCAATGGTTCTATGAAGACCTTCAAGACCTTTTAGAACTAACACCCCAAAAAGATGTCCTTTTCATTATAGGGGACTGGAATGCAAAAGTAGGAAGTCAAGAGATACCTGGAGTAACAGGCAAATTTGGCCTTGGCCTACAGAATGAAGCAGGGCAAAGGCTAATAGAGTTTTGCCAAGAGACTGCACTGATCATAACAAACACCCTCTTCCAACAATACAAGAGAAGACTCTACACATGGACATCACCAGATGGTCAACACCGAAATTGGATTGATTATATTCTTTGCAGCCAAAGATGGAAAAGCTCTATACAGTCAGCAAAAACAAGACCAGGAGCTGACTGTGGCTCAGATCATGAACTCCTTATTGCCAAATTCAGACTTAAATTGAAGAAAGTGGGGGAAACCACTAGACCATTCAGGTATGACCTAAATCAAATCCCTTAGGATTATATAGTAGAAGTGAGAAATAGATTTAAGGGACTAGATCTGATAGACAGAGTGCCTGATGAACTATTGACGGAGGTTCATGACATTGTACAGAAGACAGGGATAAAGACCATCCCCAAGAAAAAAGAAATGCAAAAAAGCAAAATGGCTGTCTGGGGAGGCCTTACAAATAGCTGTGAAAAGAAGAGAAGCAAAAGCAAATGAGAAAAGAAAAGATATGGCCATTTGAATGCAGAGTTCCAAAGAATAGCAAGGAGACATAAGAAAGCCTTCCTCAGTGATCAATGCAAAGAAATAGAGGAAAACAATAGAATAGGAAAGACTAGAGATTTCTTCAAGAAATTAGAGATACCAAGGGAACATTTCATGCAAAGATGGGCTCAATAAAGGACAGAAATGGTATGGACCTAACAGAAGTTGAAGATATTAAGAAGAGGTGGCAAGAATACACAGAAGAACTATACAAAAAAGATCTTCATGATCCAGATGACCACGATGGTGTGATCACTCACCTACAGTCAGACATCCTGGAATGTGAAGTCAAGTGGGCTTTAGGAAGCATCACTATGAACAAAGCTAATGGAGGTGATGGAATTCCAGTTGAGCTATTTCAAATCCTGAAAGATGATGCTGTGAAAGTGCTGCACTCAATATGCCAGCAAATTTGGAAAACTCAGCAGTGGCCACAGGACTGGAAAAGGTCAGTTTTCATTCCAATCCCAAAGAAAGGCAATGCCAAAGAATGCTCAAACTACCGCACAATTGCACTCATCTCACATGCTAGTAAAGTCATACTCAAAATTCTCCAAGCCAGGCTTCAGCAATACGTGAACCGTGAACTTCCAAATGTTCAAGCTGGTTTTAGAAAAGGCAGAGGAACCAGAGATTACATTGCCAACATCCGCTGGATCATCGAAAAAGCAAGAGAGTTCCAGAAAAATATCTATTTCTGCTTTATTGACCATGCCAAAGCCTTTGACTGTGTGGATCACAATAAACTGTGAAAAATTCTGAAAGAGATAGGAATACAAGACCACCTGATTGGCCTCTTGAGAAACCTGTATGCAGGTTAGGAAGCAACAGTTAGAACTGGACATCGAACAACAGACTGGTTCCAAATAGGAAAAGGAATACATCATCAAGGCTGTATATTGTCACCCTGCTTATTTAACTTCTATGCAGAGTACATCATGAGAAATGCTGGGCTGGAAGAAGCACAAGCTGGAATCAAGATTGCTGGGAGAAATATCAATAACCTCAGATATGCAGATAACACCACCCTTATGGCAGAAAGTTAAGAGGAACTAAAGAAGCCCTTGATGAAAGTGGAAGAGGGAGTGAAAAAGTTGGCTTAAAGCTCAACATTCAGAAAACTAAGATCATGGCATCCAGTCCCATCACTTCATGGCAAGTAGATGAGGAAACAGTGTCAGACTTTATTTTGGGGGCTCCAAAATCACTGCAGATGGTGATTGCAGCCATGAAATTAAAAGACACTCCTTAGAAGGAAAGTTATGATCAACACAGAAAGCATATTAAAAAGCAGAGACATTACTTTGTCAACAAAGGTCCTTCTAGTCAAGGCTATGGTTTTTCCAGTAGTCATGTATGGATGTGAGAGTTGGACTATAAAGAAAGCTGAGCGCCGATGAATTGATGCTTTTGAACTGTTGTGTTGGAGGAGACTCTTGAGAGTCCCTTGGACTGAAAGGAGATCAATCCAGTCCATCCTAAAGGAAATCAGTCCTGGGTGTTCATTGGAAGGACTGATGCTGAAGCTGAAACTTCTATACTTTGGCCACCTGATGTGAAGAGCTGACTGATTTGTAAAGACCCTGATATTGGGAAAGATTGAAGGCAGGAGGAGAAGAGGATGACAGAGGATGAGATGGTTAGATGGCATCACTGACCCAATGGACATGAGTTTGAGTAAACTCTGGCAGTTGCTGATGGACAGGGAGGCCTAGCATGCTGCGGTTCATGGGGTTGCAAAGAGTTGGACATGACTGAGCGACTGAACTAACTAACTAATACTAACTTTCCAAATCCTTGTTAATTGGCAATAGGTTTATCACTTATTTAAGAAAATGTTGGGAAAACCCACTCACCATCAGTAGATTGTGGCTATTTGATAGAAATAATACAAGGACTAGAAAGATTTACATAGATGAAAGTCTGTTCAAAATCATTCCAATGTGACAGTACAACTCTTTCTACTTGCAGCATGATGTTCTAGGGATACAAAATGCATAACTTACAGTTTTATCCTTATACTGCTCTTGCAGGACCTCACCAAGAACATGAAAATGTATCACCTTTACAATGGGATTATTAGCAACTCAAAAAAGGCACTGGTGATAAGAACTCTATAGCCATGTGAAGAGCTCAGATCGTGGGATCCAAACCAAAGAAGCATTGAGAGGTCAAGTAACTGTGCTAATGCCATGAAAAGGTTGGGATTTAGTTCCTGTGGCTATTCTCCAGAAAAGGTAACACTGGGTCGATATGCAAATTAGCATTATACCAGTGAGCTCCACTGCCCATTACTTCTTTAAGACATGGTGATGTTTTGTTTGTGTTATGAAGTTTTTTCTATGTGTGGTACATTACCATTTTATCCACGGTACACATGTGAGCTAAGTCGCTTCAGTTGTGTCTGACTCATTGCGACCCTATGGACTGTAGCCCACCATGGTACATATAAAATCAAGTTCCTGGATGGTTTTTTTAACTAAAAATCTTTTTAGAGAGAAGAACCATATGTGTTTAGCAAGAATTCTTATCACAAACTTACACTGTTTATTTTTATTAAAAGAAAAACTTTATCAAGTTTAGCCAAGCAGACTGCATGTGGATTCTGAAGATACAGCAAAATCACCGAATTTTGAAGAGCCTCGCCTATTAAACTCTCAGAGTCAGATGGGGATGCACTGCCTGTTCCCAGGGTCCTTGATCAGCCTTCTCAGCTAGATGCTTATTTATTGTCTCTGCTCAGCACACAGCTTCAATGTGTTCTCCAGCACCATCCCTTTAGTATCACAATAATACATGACTTTTGTTTAAATGTTTGATCACAGACCATGTGCTTCTCATGAAGCATTTGGAAAATCCAAGTTGATGATTACCAAATCCTGGTTGCCGTAGAATTTTAAGAATATAAAAAGTTATTTTAGGTTTTTATACAAATCTAGTGTAGTTACTACACACTATTCAGTGTTATCATTTTTAATTCGCTTGTACTCTCCAATGTTGTAGATTGCAGAGTTAATACGATGTCTTATCTGTTACGTACACTTTAAGATTATAGAACTGTACCTTGTTTTATTTAATTAAAATGCAAGCCTTGAATTAAAATAGTAGTAGTCACAAAACAATGTAATGAATCCTCCAAACTAAAATTAAGTTGATCATGCACATGGATAAATTGATATACTTAGGGATGCACATTAACTGCATTGACAGAAGTGGTGGAAAATCAATGAAACAAAAGTACAGCAGTTTCATAAGGCCTAGCATGCTGTGACTTTCACTTTCACTAAAAATGTGAATAGAACTTAAGAAAATTGAAATGCAGAAGTCAGAGCTAATTATTTCATTGTACTTTTACAATAGTCATGGAAATGTATTCAATCTTTACTCATGTATTGTAAAAGAGTTGAAAGCTGGGAAGAGTTCAGATAGGAGACAAATAAAAATTGATGTGTCAAAGACTCCCAGAAACTGGGTAGGAGGAAGTCAGTCTGTTAACCAACTAGTAAATGGATACCATTTAATACAATAAGTGAGATTACTTTCTTGAAACATAATGGGAAATTCAGAACGTGAAAATGGTGGGGGATAATGATTATTTACTAGATAGATATTTGCAAGTATACATAATTATGAATGTGAGGACACTCCAGAAGAAAAGCAGAATAAGAAAGAACATAAATGGTTGTTGATCATATTATTTACAGAAAATAAGCAACATCAAATTATAGAATAAAGAGTTGTGTAGGGAGTTAGAGAATTATTTATTATTTCATCCTTTCACATGTAGCTGTCCAGTTTTCCCAGCTTCAAGACTGAACACTTTGAAACCCTAGAGGAGAAAATAGGTGGAACACTCTCTAGCATAAATCACAGCAACATCTTTTCAACCCATCTCCTAGAATAATGGAAATAAAAGAAAAAATAAACATACTTAAACTCACAAGCTTTCACACAGCAAAAGAAACAATAATCAAAATGAAAACACCACCCACAGATTAGAAGAAAATATTTACCAATGATGTGAATGATAAGGGATTAGTCTCTAAATTTACAAACAGCATCAAAACAAGCAACCCAATTAACAAAGGAGCAGAGACCTAAACAGATATTTCTCCAAAGAAGATATGCAGATGGCTAGAAGGCACAAGAAAAGATGTTCAACATTGCTAATTATTATAGAAGTCAAAATCAAATAAAAGCCACAATCAGATATGACTTCACACCAGCCAGAATGACTATTATCAAAAAATCCACAAACAATAAATGCTGGAGAGCGTGTGGAGAAAAGAGAATCCTCCAACACTGTTGGTGGGAATGTAAATTGATACAGCCACTATGAAGAACAATATGGAGGTTCCTTAAAAAAATTTAAAATAGAGCTACCATATGACCCTGCAATCCCACTCTTGGGCATATGTCCAGAGAAAAACATGATTCAAATAGATACATACACCCCAATATTCACTGTATCGTTGTTTATAATAGCTAAGACATGAAAGCAACCTAATTGTCCATCAACAGAGGAATGTATAAAGAAGACGTGGTACATATAAACAATGGAATACTACTCAGCCATTACAAATAATGAAATAATGCCATTTGGCACAACATGGATGGACTTAGAGAGTGTCATACTGAGTGAAGTAAGTCAAACAGACAAGGAGAAATGTCATATGGCATTCCTTATACGTGTAATCTGAAAAGAAATGATACAAATGAACTTACAAAACAGACACGCTGATTTAGAGAACAAGCTTATGGTTGTCAGGGGGAAGGATGGGGGAAGGGAGAGTTAGGGAATATGGGATGGACATGTACACACTGCTATATTTTAAATGGATAACCAAAAAGGACCTACTGGAGAGCACATGAAACTCTGCTCTGTGTATGTGGCAGCCTGGATGAGAGGGGAGTTTGGGAGGGGGGAATACTGTGTCCCTTTACTGTTCACTTGAAGCTATTACAACATTGTTAATCATCTATACTCCAATACGAAATAAAAGTTAAAGAAAAAAGAATTGTGGAAGAGTAAAATCCTTTTAGCTTAAATCCAAAAAGCCATTTTGATATTCAGCTCTTATTACTACCTTTTCATGGTTCTATTGTGGATCTGTGTGAGATGGGGCTCAAGCAGATGATTCTTTGAAGCGGATTCCAGTTCTGACTCCCCTTGTAGCCCTTGAGTGAGTTTATAGAGATTTAAATTTTAGTTACCAGGCCATTAGAAAAGCAGGTTTTATGAATGAACTCAGACAACGAGACGTACACCCAGATGCAATGATCAAAATGGTTCACAGATGTGTGACTTCCCATAAAATAATTTCATTCTGGATATAAAATATATAATACAATTAGCTTTCATACCTACTGTAGACTTTCTACAAATGTTTTGTGGTTCCTGGATCTACAGATACCGAGAGCAGCAGCACACAGTAGCTTTTCTTCAGGTACTTAAATAAGTAGGTGAAACACAGCAAATAGGATCATTAGCACTCTTGCCTTCATCTCTGAGTCTCATTTATTTGAGTTCTTGACCCATTCAGTGTTTTTGAATCTGTGCAAACCAAGTGATCCTACGGTGCAAAGATTCTAAAGAGTGAGAATGAAGGGTAATTATCCAAACTGGCCTTATATAGTGAGTATGAAAGAGGAAAGAAAGCCTATCTAGAGACGTCAAGGTCATGGCAGAGGAGTTAACATCACATTTCACAACCACCTGTCAAGGAGAAGAGAGGAAAGGGAGAAGGAATAGTGAGTGGAGAGAGAGGGAACAGAAAAAGGAAGAGAAATGGTAGGCATGGTTGGAGGTGAGTAGTCTACAATACCAGAGAAGGCAATGGCGCCCCACTCCAGTACTCTTGCCTGGAAAATCCCATGGACGGAGGAGCCTGGTAGGCTGCAGTCCATGGGGCCGCTAAGAGTCGGGCACGACTGAGCGACTTCCCTTTCACTTTTCACTTTCATGCATTGGAGAAGGAAATGGCAACCCACTCCAGTGTTCTTGCCTGGAGAATCCCAGCGACGGGGGAGCCTGGTGGGCTGCCCTCTCTGGGGTTGCACAGAGTTGGACCCGACTGACGCGACTCAGCAGCAGCAGCAGCAGCAGCCTACAATGCGGAAGGCACTGGTAACTGCTGCTAACATTGTGCACTATGTATGGGGATTAGATGTGGCAGCTGTAACTGAATCCTTTCCTAGAGTGGGCTTCATACCTTTATTATTATTGCTATTGTTTTTCCTTTATTTTAATAGTAAAATCTTCTGTCAAGCCAAATACTACATAGAATACCAATACAGAAGTAAATAAAAATTGGACTGTTTAGATTCGTTGAAGCAGGATGTTTTATTTACTTTCTTTACACACTTTATCTTCCTCTGCTTTGGACAAGCCTCAATTTTGTCATATTATGGTTTTACATTTTGAACAGTGAATGCATAAACCCACTCAAGGAAAGGATTAGTTATGTCTTTTACCAATGCTGTATTTTTGGGCAAATTTCTCCTTGATTGAAAATAATACTCATTCTTCATACTAACTTGTTTCCAAGAGTGTATTTTTTGCTTCTCCTTTTTTCCTAATGCACATTTCTTCCATAATATCCCCCAAATTCCCATGCTCACAGCCAACAAACTTGGTTATATTTCGAATAGGAAACATCATCCCAAGACTATTAGTTCCGGCTGAAGAAGCTGCTTCGTTTGAAGTTGCTTGCCTCCTGCCATTTCAAATAATAATCAACTATCAAAAGACGCCCTCCAGGAATGTCACAAAGATGAACAGCTAGATGTAAAGAAAGCTTTCAATACCCTTGGAATAACTGATAGACTCGAATTTCCTTCATAGACCGACGACTCATTACCATTACAGATGTGAATAAATCATGAATTCTACTTCTCTAGATGAAGGCTGTTGCTACACCTGCAGAGTCCATAATCAAGGTGGTTTTCCAGATAATATAGGAAAAAGGAAAAAAAAATGCTACTTTTGCTTCAATTAGCAAGATATATAAAGTTTATGGTTGGAAAATTTTTTTGGTTAAAATATCAATATTATAGCTTCCATCCTCTGTTTTGCTTAGAGAGTAGAAACAGACAGTTTGCAAAAATGTTATTGTTTTTCCACAGTGGACTTGCAAAAGACACATCAGAGTAGCTTCTGGAATCGTTGTAGAAATGCACAGGAACTATAAAAAATAATTAAAATTTGGAGAGTGATTTTCGGAGTTTTATTCATTGCTGAATTTTGCAAACTTGGTCTTTGCCCTACTTGAACTTAACAGAACTAAGCAGTTTTCCCACAATTCCTCAAGGTCACCTTTGTTTCCAAGGATCATATGAATTTAGTGGAAGGGAAAACGATGACCTCCTAGTAGTTTGATTAGTCCAGGTGGTTCTCAACCTGATTGCAAAGACAAGTACTTGGCCTGGGATGGGGGTGGGTTGGGAGCGCAAATCTTTCAAAATAGTATTGCCTAGAACCTACCTGAGGAGATTCTTGTTTTTAAAGGCCCAGCCATCATTATTTTTAAAAGATGCCCAGTTAATTCTATGTACAGCTGGGATTAAAAACAATTGAGCTTGTCACTATCTTGGAAGACTTTTACTCATTTTCTGGTCATGAAATTCAACCTAGTGTACTTGTTATCATATTGGGACTACATCAATATCCAAATATATCTTGATTTAGAAAGACAGAAAACAAACCTTGGCTTTGTAACGATTAACAGATCTTTATTTTTGCCAGCCCCTGTTTTCCTCAGCCCTCCTATCTGAAATCTACTTGTGAACTTATTACCAAAAAAATATGTTGCTGTCAGTTCAGTTCAGTTCAGTCCCGCAGGTGTGTCTGACTCATTGCCACCCCATGAATCGCAACACACTAAGCCTCCCTGTCCATCACCAACTCCTGGAGTTCACTCAACTCATGTGCATCGAATCGGTGATGCCATCCAACCATCTCATCCTCTGTCATCCCCTTCTCCTCCTGCCTCCAATCCCTCCCAGCATCAGAGACTTTTCCAATGAGTCAACTCTTCACATGAGGTGGCCAAAGTACTGGAGTTTCAGCTTCAGCATCAGTCCTTCCAATGAACACCCAGGACTGATCTCCTTTAGGATGGACTGGTTGAATCTCCTTGCAGTCCAAGGGATTCTCAAGAGTCTTCTCCAACACCACAGTTCAAAAGCATCAATTCTTTAGTGCTCAGCTTTCTTCACAGTCCAACACTCACATCCATATATAACCACTGGAAAAACCATAGCCTCAACTAGATGAACCTTTGTTGGCAAAGTAATATCTCTGCTTTTTAATATGCTATGTAGGTTGGTCATAACTTTCATTCCAAGGAGTAAGCATCTTTTAATTTCATGGCTGCAATTACCATCTACAGTGATTTTGGAGCCCCCCAAAAATAAAGTCTGATACTGTTTCCACTGTTTCCCCATCTATTTCCCATGAAGTGATGGGACCGGATACCATGATCTTCGTTTTCTGAATGTTGAGCTTTAAATCAACTTTTTCACTGTCCTCTTTCACTTTCATCAAGAGGTTTCTTAGTTTCTCTTCAGTTTCTGCCATAAGGGTGGTATCATCTGCATATCTGAGGTTATTGATATTTCTCCCAGCAATTTTGATTCCAGCTGTGCTTCTTCCAGCCCAGCATTTCTCATGATGTACTCTGCATAGAAGTTAATTAAGCAGGGTGACAATATACAGCCTTGACATACTCCTTTTCCTATTTGGAACCAGTCTGCTGTTGCATGTCCAGTTCTAACTGTTGCTTCCTGACCTGCATACAGATTTCTCAAGAGGCAGGTCAGGTGGTCTGGTATTCCCATCTCTTTCAGAATTTTCCAGTTTATTGTGATCCACACAGTCAAAGGCTTTGGCATAGTCAATAAAGCAGAAATAGATGTTTTTCTGGAACTCTTTTGCTTTTTCGATGATCCAGTGGATATTGGCAATGTAATCTCTGGTTCCTCTGCCTTTTCTAAAACCAGCTTGAACATCTGGAAGTTCACAGTTCACGTAGTGCTGAAGCCTGGCTTGGAGAATTTTGAGTATGACTTTACTACGTGTGAGATGAGTGCTATTGTGTGGTAGTTTGAGCATTCTTTGGCATTGCCTTTCTTTGGGATTGGAATGAAAACTGACCTTTTCCAGTCCTGTGGCCACTGCTGAGTTTTCCAAATTTGCTGGCATATTGAGTGCAGCACTTTCTCAGCATCATCTTTGAGGATTTGAAAGGGCTCAACTGGAATTCCATCACTTCCACTGGCTTTGTTCGTAGTGATGCTTTCTAAGGCCCACTTGACTTCACATTCCAGGATGTCTGGCTCTAGTTGAGTGATCACATCATCGTGATTATCTGGGTCGTGAAGATCTTTTTTGTACAGGTCTTCTGTGTATTCTTGCCACCTCTTCTTAATATCTTCTACTTTTATTAGATCCATACCATTTCTGTCCTTTATCAAGCCCATCTTTGCATGAAATGCTCCCTTGGTATCTCGAATTTTCTTGAAGAGATCTCTAGTCTTTCCGATTCTGTTGTTTTCCTCTATTTCTTTGCATTGATTGCTGAGGAAGGCTTTCTTATCTCTCCCTGCTATTCTTTGGAACTCTGCATTCAAATGGGTATATCTTTCCTTTTCTCCTTTGCTTTTCACTTCTCTTACTTTCACAGCTATTTGTAAGGCCTCCACAAATAGCCATTTTGCTTTAGAGGAGCTGCCGCACGCCCAGGGTCATGGACGGTGACCGAGAGCACGAGGCTGCAATGGCAGAGGAGCGGCCGAGAAGAGTTGTCCCACCTCTGAGGTCAGGGGTGGCGGCCAAGAGGAGCAACCCCACGTCCAAGGAGTGGTGGCTGCGTGGGCACAGGAGGGCTGAGAGGAGCTACTCCACATTTAAGGTCAGGAGGGGCGACCTCGTCCAAGGTAAGGAGCAGTTGCTGTGCTTTGCTGGAGCAGCCATGAAGAGATGCCCCACGTCCAAGGTAAGAGAAACCCAAGTACGATGGTAGGTGTTGCGAGAGGGCATCAGAGGGAAGACACACTGAAACCATAATCACAGAAAACTAGCCAGTCTGATCGCACAGACCACAGCCTTGTCTAACTCAATGAAACTAAGCCATGCCATGTGGGGCCACCCAAGACGGCTGGGTCATGGTGGAGAGGTCTGACAGAACATGGTCCACTGGAGTAGGGAATGGCAAACCACTTCAGTATTCTTGCCTTGAGAACCCCATGATCGGTATGAAAAGGCCAAATGATAGGATACTGAAAGAGGAACTCCCCAAGTCGGTAAGTACCCAATATGCTACTGGAGATCAGTGGAGAAATAAATCCAGAAAGAATGAAGGGATGGAGCCAAAGCAAAAACAATACCCAGCTGTGGATGTGACTAGTGATAGAAGCAAGGTTCAATGCTGTAAGGAGCAATATTGCATAGGAACCTGGAATATCAGGCCCATGAATCAAGGCAAATTGGAAGTGCTCAAACAGGAGATGGCAAGAGTGAATGTTGACATTCTAGGAACCAGTGAACTAAAATGGACTGGAATGGGTGAATTTAACTCAGATGACCATTATATCTACTACTGTGGGCAGGAATCCCTTTGAAAAAATGGAGTAGCCATCATGGTCAACAAAAGAGTCCAAAATGCAGTATTTGGATGCAATCTCAAAAATGACAGAATGATCTCTGTTCATTTCCAAGGTAAGCCATTCAGTATCACGGTAATCCAAGCCTATGCCCCAACTGGTAATGATGAAGAAGCTGAAGTTGAAAAAGGTTCTATGAAGATCTACAAGACCTTTTAGAACTAACATCCAAAAAAGATGTCCTTTTCATTATAGGGGACTGGAATGCAAAAGTAGGAAGTCAAGCAACACCTGGGGTAACAGGCAAATTTGGCGTTGGACTACAGAATGAAGCAGGGCAAAGGCTAATAGAGTTTTGCCAAAAGAACACACTGGTCATAGCAAACACCCTCTTCCAACAACACAAGAGAAGACTCTACACATGGACATCACCAGATAGTCAACACCGAAATCAGATTGATTATATTTTTTGCAGCCAAAGATGGAGAAGCTCTATACAGTCAGCAAAAACAAGACCGGGAGCTGACTGTGGCTCAGATCATTAACTCCTTATTGCCAAATTCAGACTTAAATAGAAGAAAGTAGGGAAAACCACTAGACCACTCAGGTATGACCTAAATCAAATGTTGCTCCAGGTAGGTAATATATTAGTCATCAAGGCTCACTATATAGTCATGGAACTCATCTCATTGATGGAGACCTAGTATATTATCTCCAAACCTTGGCATTCCCTTACCTCTATTTGAATATGACAGTTCACCTACTCAAAGCTCGAATCCCTTTTTTTTACATATAAGTCTGATTGCTCAGTTTTTTTGGTCATCCCACTTTTCTCTTACCAATAATATACAAAAGATAACTTCCTCTTATTGCTACTGTCTCTTATCCGTGCCTTATTAATGAATAGATCACCTAAAACTGAGTTTACAAGTGCCCACGTGCCTCTTGGCATTGCCTGCTGCACTAATTCCTGCTACCATGGTCCTACCATGTGTCCAGTTGCTTGAAGGACACCTGAGCTAACCATTCCTTAGAGGCACCTAGCTTGAACTTCCTAGACGTCCTTGAGCAAAGTAGTATTTCCCCCAGCATATAATCTGTTTTCTTGGCTTTCTTTATTTCCCACACTGCTTTGTTTTGCAGAGATCCCACTTTACCTTTTATTTCCCTTTATCATGAAACTTAAGTTCTGTCATGTAGATTTTCAAGACTAGTAGTTATTCTTTCTTTTATTTTGTTTCTTTTTTTTTTTGTTAATATTTATAATTCATGTATTTATTTGCCTACTCTCTATTTACTGTAGATTATAAGATGTACCATATGTGTTGACAACCTATAATTTTAGAATCTTAGGAAAAAGGAAAGTTTCCAAACAATAAAATAAAGCTTTCTAAAGGCAACACCCTGGAGATCAGACAGGGTTTAGTCATTATTGCTGAGCCTAGGGCGTTCCAAATGCCTTCCAGTAATTTGTTTTCTCATGTTTAAAATTAATTGAACTTGCAAAATGGTTTGCTTCTGAATTATATGCTTTGTCCAATTTATTTAGTATTTATTTCACCTGGCTCTAAAAAGAAGTTTAAAAAATCCAAAGAAAATACACAAATCCTAGTATGTGTCCCTTCTTCTTAATTTTGAGAAATACATTATTTTCATGCATTATAAAAATAAATTTAATTTCACTTATTTTTACAATGATGTTAAAAAAGAATTTAAAAAGAATTTCTATGGATTATTATAATTATTTACTGTGTTTTTTAATCATAAGAATTGCTTCTAGTATAAAACATGAATCAAATAAAAAATAAATTATCAAGAAAATTTAATGGGTTTCAACAAGGATGATGGAGTCACTTTGATTGTAATCATGGCATATCAAAATCTCTGTACATTTGATATGGTACCAATAGTTTTATCTCATGATGACCATTTCTCTCTTTTTCTCTATAGTTTAATATTCCATTCTTTCAAAATATGTCTTATGTATATTCATTTAAATAACAGATGGTCAGTGCTTCCAGTTCTGCCTTCAAATATATCTCAACTATAAATTCTTCCTGCCATGCAAATATTACAGAATACGACAGAATCAAAAGGATTCTGTATAAGGCAAATGATGTTGTAAAAGCCAACCAACTATGAATAGGGAGGTATAGGGAAGGTGTACGATTGTATTAATTTTTATGCATAGTGACTTCTAGATAAAATGATGTATTGAACATACCCCTTGACCTGCACTGTCTCCTGTACACTCACTGAAATGTTGACAAATGGTTCAAAAATGGGGAAACCCATATATTCAAAGAGAATAGGAAAATAATGACAGTAGATGAGAAATGTCAAGCAAATTTTGGAAGTGGGAAAACACATTTACAGTGTAACTCAGCAGATGTAAAATTTGAAAGCTAAGAGTCAGCAGGATGAATGGTGTCAAGAAGCTGGTGTGGAATGTTCCAGGTTACAGGGCTGAAGAACAGCACAACTGTTTGGAAGCTCATGTCCACTTTGTCTGGAGAGCTGACTCTCCACCTCTAACCCTAAACATCCCAGCAGAGTTGCTGTCTCTAGAGGTTGAACAAGAGCTTTTTGAAACTCAAGTATGCCAGGGACAGATAAAAGAATTCAGCATCCTAAACAGCTTGACTCCAGTCACTTAACCCCATCTGACTCCCTGAAAGCTGGCATACAGTCTTATATACAAAAGGAAGGAAAATAAAAGATACGTATTTTTTACTCAAAGAGCAGAGAACTTCAACACTAAAAGTCAATAATCAACAAAAATGGCTGGATCTCTCTGTTTGATTCCCTGCTGGGTGGTGGAAAAATAGACCCCAAAGATCAAGGGATCCTAATCCCTTGATAATGTTAATTTGTCACCTTACATGAAAGAAGGAACCTTGCAGATGTGATTAAGTTAGGTCATAAGTTAAGAATAAGAAAATTACCCTGTGTTATGCAGGTGTCTCCTAGTTGAGCACATAGGCCCTTAAAAGCAGGCAGCCTTTGCTGGCAGTGGTCAGTGGAAGATGTCATTATGAAAGAATGGTTAGGATGATGTGATGTGAAAGACCTGGGTCCACTCACCATTGCTGGATTTGAAGATGAAGAAAGAGTTCCATAAGCCAAGAAATAGGGGTAGCTTCTTTGTAGAAGGTAGAAAATGAAAGTAAATGGATTATCTCTTGTTATTGTTCAGTTGCTAAATCCTGTCCAACTCTTTGCCACCCCATGGACTGCAGCATGCCAGGATTCCTTTACTATCACCCAGAGATTGCTCAGATTCATGTCTATTTAGTTGATGATGCTACCGAACCATCTCATCATCTGCTGCCCTCTTCTCCTTTTTCCTTCAGGCTTTTTTCCCAGTGAATTTTCTCTTCGCATCAGGTGGCCAAAGTATTGGAGCTTCAGCTTCAGCATTAGTCCTTTTAATGAATATTCAGAGTGTTTTCCCTTAGGATTGACTGGTTTGATCCTCTTGCAGTCCAAGGGACTCTCAAGAATCTTCTGCAGCACCACAACTTGAAGGCACCAATTCTTCAGCAGTCAGCCTTCTTTATGGCCCAACTCTCTCATCCACACATGACTACTGGAAAAACCAGTCAAAGCTTTGACTATATGGATCTTTGTCTATAAAGTAATGTCTTTGCTTTTTAATACACTGTCTAGATTTGTCTAAAAATTCTCCCTTAGAGCCTACAGAAGGCAACGTGGCCCTGTTGAGCAAAACACCTTGAAAAATCAAGCCCCGGGAGACTTGTGCTAGATATCTAACTTACAGGATCATAGGATAATAAATTTGTATTGTTTAAGCCATTGATTTTGAGATAATTCATTATTGTTCCATTGGGAATGAAGACATCCCCCTTCACAAAACATCATTCAACAAATCTTGCCCATGTTCAAGGCTTTTGGTCTGTCTTTAGTTCCTGTCTTGAAAATTTGAATGGGAGTCCTGGAAGGCTCTAAGATGGAAGACAAAGGACAAAATAAACAAAGGAAAGATAAACTGAGGACAGAGAACAGGACAGGAAATAGAGCAATACTTAAAGGAAAGGTACTGTAATTACTGTACTCAGGTAGGGAAAATTTTGCACTCATGATATGAAAAACAAAAAACTTAAACATGAGTAAAATTATATGCAAAAACCAACAAAATTTTAAGAGTTATATACCTATCTATGTGTGTACTATACAGTCTTATGTATATATAAATATAAATATATGTATATACTATACAGATACATTTATATATTATTTGCCTATAAATATGTACATTTATATTTACATTTAAAGGAAATCTTTCAGTAAGCGGAAGAAAAAGGCCAATCAATGGAAAATAGAAAAAGAAAGTTAGGGGACTGACCAAGAAGTTCCATTTTTCTCCTATCCATTATCTTTCTCTGTAAGTGAAGCTCTAGAAATAGGATCAGAGAAAATAAGAGAAAGAAATTATCAAAGAAATATTTTATTTTTTTAAATGACTATCTTGCTTGAAAGAGCTTATCAAGGGCCCAGGATAATGAATGAACAATGACTCCACCAAAGTTCATCATCAAGAAATTTCCAAAAATTAGTGGGAATAAAAAGGAGAGTTTAAAAGCATCCATGGGGGTGGGGGCAGAAATCTTCTAATACAAGCATATGGAATTAGATTTCTTCATAGCAAAAATCTGTATGATAATGGCCCATGACCTTCCAAATCTGGAGGTAATATAATTCGCAAAAAGTATTCAGTAACAAGGCGAACTTTCAGTCATGCGTGAGGCTAAAATGTAAAACAAAAACAAAAACAATTCAGGGATGCATATTTTCAAAACTTCCCATTCAGGTTTTCTTCTTAAAAAAAAAAAAAAGAGAAAAAAATATATTTGGCTGTGTGGGGTCTCAGTTGCATCAGTGCTGTAGACTTAGTTGCCTCGAGGCATGTGGGTCCCAAACTCCCTGACCAGTAATTGAATCCACAGCTCCTGCACTGGTGAACTCCTAACCACTGGATCATCAGAGAAGACCCTCCACCATCTACTCTTTCTTAAGGAGAAACTGTATGATATGGTCATTAAAATAATAATACTAATAACATGGTAATGTATTATTGCATAACAGCATAGTCATACTATGACAGGTTCAGATCATTGTAGGAAGACAGCTGTGCTGCACACCTAGAAAGTAACTGGTAAAACAGAAGAGGGATATGAGTCTCTGCAAAGGAGATAGCCAAGAGGATGACAAATCTTGGAAACGGTGTGACAGTTGTTAATGTATGGAATACAGAGTTACACATCCCTTGCAGAGTTTTAAGCCAAATGCTGATAGCAACAGAGAAAATGAAGTAAATGATAAGTAAGCTAATTATTACCTCCAGGGTCAACAGACATGCATTTGAAAAGCAAATATAATCGTAGCGAATTGCATGACTTAGCTCTGAATAATATTTACATTGTGCTAACAACACAAACACTAGATATTGCTTTAATCAGAAATTGATTAAATTATATAAGTGAAAGTCACTCAGTCATGCCCAACTCTTTGCAACCCCATTGACTGTACAGTCTATGGAATTCTCCAGGCCAGAAAACTGGAGTGGATAGCCATTCACTTCTCCAACAGATCTTCCCAACCCAGGAATCAAACCCAGGTCTTCCTGTTGCAAGTAGATTTACCAGCTGAACCACCTGGAAGGAGCATAAGAAGGACAAGTGTAGAGATAAAAAAGTGCATAGATACGGGCTTCCCAGGTGGCGCTGGTGGTAAAGAACCTGCCTGTCAATGCAGGAGAGATTTGGGTTCAATCTCTGGGTTGGGAAGTTCCCCTGGAGGACGGCACGGCAACCCACTCCAGTATTCTTGCCTAGAGAATCCCATGGACAGAGGGGTCTGGGGGGCTGCGGTCTATAGGGTCACAAAGAGTTGGACACGACTGAAGTGACTTAGCGTGTAGCATGCGTGTAGATATGTACAGATGTCCATCCACACCCATGTGCATCTATTTCAGTGAGTGGAAGTAGAGGTTAGGGTCTGGAATTAAACCCTAAATTTTCATAGAAATCAATAGATAAAATATTTTTAAGAATTAAAGCACAGTAGAAGAAGCAGACTGTATAGAAATATACAAGTAAATTTCAGAAGTGAAAACATCCAAAAAGATTAAAAGTACTTATCAATTTCCCATGGGACCGTAGACGCAGGGATTAAAAGACTGGTTCCTTTCCCCTAAACCTGTTATAATATTTGGATTTTATTATTCCATGAAACAGGCTTTACATATAAGAAGTGTTCTGCATATTAATAAAAAAGACATAGTAAAGATAATTGTAGTTAGTTTTGCTATGATTTTTCATTGAAAGGCCACTATGATATAATATAATTCAATATGAGGTAATTATAACCAAAATAAAAACTTAGCAACCACGGACTGCTTTGTAATCTGTACATTGGCTAGGAAATAATCAAATAGGTAATATTAGACCATTTCTTCTCACCTGCCAATATAATTCACTAACAGACTTCAGATAATAAATTAATATTGACTTTCAGATTTAATGAGTTCATTACAATAATCATTAGTGCAATACTACTGAAATTCAGAGTGAAATATGAACTTAATTTAAGTACAATGTCTAAATTAAACAATTAACCAGAAAGCATACTCATGCAGATGGTGTCTGTTGTCATTCCCTCTGTTACAATAAATAGTTCACATCTTTAACATAACATATTTCACTATCTTTACTGGTAAAACAGATATGGGAGGTTAAATGAACATTTAATTACTTTAAGATATTTGCAAGCAGCATTGTGAAGATTTTCCTCACATATTAACTGAGGTATCCCTTGATTTTCTATATATGCAACTTAATTTTGAATAAGTAAATAGAGGTGATGTGCCTCAAGCCTATATTTCATTGGAAGCAACATCCACAGGTAACTTTCTAAAGAAGAACTTGCTGACGGAAGTAGTTTGTCAATATAAAGTGTGAGAAATAACTCTAGGCAGAAAGGAGTTTAATAGTCAATGACATCTTGCATTCTGTCACTGCATTGCTGCCTGTTCATCCATCTGGGACGTTCCTGAAACCCAAGTTTCAACTTCTTTATGGAAGACTGTGAAGTGAAGTGAAAGTTGTTTAGCTGTGTCTGACTCTCTGCAACTGGAGAGAGAATACTCTCTCCAGTATTCGCCAGGCCAGAATACTGGAAGTGGGTAGCCTTTCCCTTCCCCAGGGGATCTTCCCAACCCAGGGATTGAACCCAGGTCTCCCACATTGTGGGCAGACTCTTTACCAGCTGAGCCACCAGGGAAGCCTGTAAGCCACTATATTCAGGTGAATCAAAACATAATTATTTCTTGATCAAGCTAATAGTAACATCTATCCCAGGGACAGAGGAGCCTGGTGGGCTGCCGTCTGTGGGGTCACACAGAGTCGGACACGACTGAAGCAACTTAGCAGCAGCAGCAGCATACAAGTACAGGCCCCTGAACATTGATCCATAATCTGAATTTACCTTCCTGGTTCACAAATGGCTTATTTCTGCTGGCAGATATCTCTTCACTAAATCTATGGAAATTTTAGTAAAATGAGTCTTCAGTAAATTATCTTGTGTATTTCTAGAGTGAGTTTCATTTTAGGAGGGCCAGATCACTCTTACACAGTGGCCACAAAGATCTCATTGGTGTTTTCTAATTCTCCTCTATACGTTGCCAGAGTTAGCAAAAAGTTTGATTTTTCCAAACCAAAGAAAATGTCACGGAGAAGGCTCACATTTCCTTTGTTGTTGTTTAGTTGCTAAGTCATGTCCAACTTTTTGAAATCCCATGAACTCTAGCCCACTGGGCCCCTCTGTCCATGGGATTTCTCAGACAATAACACTGGAGTGGGTTGCCAATTCCTTCCCCAGGGGATCTTCCTGACCCAGGAATCAAACCTGCGTCTCCTGCATTGCAGGTGGATTCTTTACCACTGAGCCACCTGGGAAGCCCCTCATCTTTCATAGCTGTATTTAACGTCTGACAATGAGAAAACCCTCTGATTTCCTAAAGGATTCTTTAGTCAATTAAGTTGTAGATTATGCTATATTCAGAGACAGCACTATTTAGTAACTTGCCATGAGCATTCCAGAATGGCCTGCTCTCTTCTTGAAGATGTCAGAGGCAGGATTTGAATCCAGATCTACATAATGACAAAGCCTTTAAAGCAACTTATGCCTTAAGCAGTTGGAATGATACTGGCTTCAGGGAGAGAGTTTTCTGAACATCAGCCAGACCACAATTCTTCCTTTTCTTGCAGGGGGGCGAAATAAGAGAGATAAACTGTTTGTCCTATGAATGTTCCAGCTCAGGAGTTGCATCATCCTCACTGTTTAAGGGGGAAAGAAGTAATGGAAGCATTTTCTACTCCCTGTCTTCCAACTAAAATTTTATCTTCCAGCTACATTAAAATGTCTATTTTAGAGACTACAGAAGTTCTTACTTTCAGTGTTTCAAAAAAAGAGGGGGGACATGAAATAACTGGATGTCATCCTGTCCAATATCTCTGTCTCCGGGAAGATTACAAAGGAGGACAGAAACGTCGCCTTTTGAAGCAAGGACCACGCAGTGGCCATTAACCTTGATTGGGCCAACCTCTTTATCAATCTCTTTTGTTTTGGAAAAAAATCCCAAAAAAAAGGCACTTGAAAAAAAAAATCTTTCAAGTTACTCCTGTTTCCTCATGTTCTGAAATTTCATCTTGACACTTTGAACAAGTAAATAACTAATTAATAAGGAGATCTGTACAAAGCAGTCAGCTCTCCCCGATTTTGGCTAAGTCCCAAAACAACAGACTAGTTGCGTTAAGAATTACATCAGTGGTCTAAGAAAATTAGGTTAGTTTAAGCCATTACAAGTTATTATAGCATAAGTAATGTGGCTCCCCATGAAGGCTGACACACAGGGCTGTGACGATTGCACCCTGAACAAAGACGCCTGGCTGGGAGCCCGTGGGTGGAGGCGGAAATCTCTCCCTCATTAACCTCATCTGGCTTTGCACTTGGAAATGGTCTGCCTCTTCTGGGAGGATGGATGCCTTTTCCTATTTGGTCCACCAGATAGGATAGAGTTTTTGCAAGGCACATAAAGACTCGATAATTGCAAGCAATGAGTCCAGATTTACATTCACAGAAATATGACAATGAACAAGAAGCAGAAATGGAGGAGGAAAAGGCAATCAGACTACCAAGACAGCTCTAGAATTTGTCTCCAGCTTACTGGCTTACTTTGCAACAATGTAGCAAGCATAAAAATTAGACGTGGCAGTGGTTGAGAGAAAGAGTCACAGGAAAATGAGTGGCTAGGTTGGAACTATTTGTAGGGGTTTGACACAGAAAGAGCATTCATGAGCGAGCTAAACAACCTGGGTGGAAACAGACATGGCCCCATCCGCAAGCCCTAGGCTGGCCCCACTGCCTCTGCCTTCTGCATCGGCTCTTCTGCATGCCCATGTTCACAGCTGTTCTGCCTTCCTTGATCTCTGTGCTTTCTTTAAATTACAATGTCCATGATTTATGATTACAGTTTATTTGATAGCTAAAATAAAATTTGCATTTTATTCCCTTATGCATAAGGTGAGATTTATGCATGCATATATATCCATGAATGTATATCCAATAAACATATGACATATATGTGTACATATATACACATGCATGCATGTATATATGTTTATGTGTGTATGTGTGTGTGTGTGTGTGTATAAATCCTACACTTAGACTTCTCCTTTTGGCCCAAACAAGAGAGACTTAAAGGAATCCATGCTATGCTAATGTTCTTTTGGGACATCAGTAAGAGTAGTCTTTGGATCTAAGGTTAACCAAATTGTGGTTAGTGGCAAAAAAAAAAAAATGAAAACAACTGTAGAGCAAGACTCCCATGTGTGGATGAATATGTATATTCAACCAAAATGTTTCAAATAAAAGGTTTTTCTGGATTGGTTTTTCTTGTTTATAGAGAGAAATGTGGTACCTAAAATCAAATAAAAGATGGATACCCAAAAGATTCTCTCTTAATTGTCTTCGGGAATTTCAATTACAGTAAACAAAAAGAAGGAGCTAATCCTTGAGCCAACACTGCAACATCTGTGCAAAACTGCAATGTGAAGTCTCATCTAATTTTCAAGGCTAATCCTGTCGTGGGCAAATGACTGAAAGAACAGGCAGTTCAACATATAAGTTGTCAGGCTGAAGGATAACCCAATTCTATCAAAAGACATTTCTCAGTTCTTCTAATTCTAATTTTCTGATTGCAGTTTATATACAATTTTTGTGAAATGTCTTTTGCAATGATGTACTAGTTTACTTCAACTAGCAAAAAGTGTATACTTATGTTTATAACCTGAGAAAAGAGTAGTTTAAATATCATAGACCATCATATTTATTTTGTGAAAATAATGTGATCGTTTTAATATATCAATCTGTGCATATAAAGAATTTGGGAAATCTTATGGATAGACCAAACACGTGTCCAAATATAGAAAATCATATCCAATCATGCATAAGTGAAATCTGCTACCATCATTCATGAATGTTAAATGTCAGCAGTGATGGATATTTATACAGAAAAGGTGGAACGGTGGCATTATGGATCAAAGTTTTTCAAAATAACATGAATATGTTTTGACAGAAGGGAGAAATAGTAAAATACTTTAAGAAAGATTAAAAAGTAGAAAATAGAAGGAATTTGTCCCATGTTCTATAGGCCACAGTCTGAAGGTCAGCACAGATATTTATTCAAGAGTGAGAATTATTTGTCAATTACATAGAGAATTGTTTTCCCACAAGGGTGCCAGGGGACCCATGGGGGGCCCTGGAGGAACCACAGAGTCACCAGTAGGTTATTTTAGTTAATCATGTAAAACAGAAATGACTAATTTTTGACAATTCAGTGGACGCAATTTCTATTCATAGTCATCCCTTGGGTTGAAATTGATTTGAAGGTGGGTGCAATTTCACCCCTTTTCATTAATTAAAATGTTGATACATTTATAAAATATGAATTTATAAGTAAACAGTATAGTCAAAGATGATCTAAAGTTTTAAAAGTGAAGTGCAATCATGAAGCTCACAGTTTCAAAGTTCTATGCATATTTGTTTGATGGTAAAGAAAATGTTATCCTGAAAAATGCCTGAACCCATGTCACCACAAATAAATTTTAAGGAGGGAATTTATGTACATAAAATGTACTTGATTTTTTTTGTCTCTAATTCTGGGTAGGATTTTGACAAGGAGGAATATTTAGTGAATCCATGTAAGTTAACCAGTGAGTTCAGGTACCTATAACTATTACATTTTTATCCATAATTTATATAAACACAGAATGATTAAGCCAGATACTGTTCAAAAAACTCTCCTAAAATCAATCCATCTTCTCAAAAGCCCCATTATGTGGTATAGTGTAATACTATACTTGCACATTTTGTTTAAAAAAAAAAAAAGAAATTGAAATTTTAGTGAGTTTCAATTACCTGTCCAAAATTTCTTAGCAAATAAGTGACAGTGTATTGAAACTCATATTTCATTTAACCCAAAGGCCGTGTGCATGCATGCATGTTAAGTCACTTCAGTCATGTCCAACTCTTTGGACCCCATGAACTGTATCCCACCAGGCTCTTCTGTCCATGAGATTCTCCAGGCAAGAATACTGGAGTGGGCAGCCATTCCCTTCTTCAGGAGATCTTCCCCACCCAGGGATCAAACCCTGCAATGACAGCAGATTCTTTACTACTGGGTCACCAGGGGAGATCTACTCAAAACAGAAATGTATACAATGTGCAATATGATAACTGAATTTGGAATTAACCACTTAAAGAGAATTAGAAAAGCACTATGCCTCCTAAAAAACATCATTAGTATATATTTTGGTCTAAAAAGGAGTTGCAAACATTTTGGAAAAATTTGACATTGACAAATGCAGCAGTAGAAAAATCCCCTTTTAACAATAAAAAAATGTGGTTGGACAATTTGGGACATTGTCATTCAACTTATTTGGGTTAGGGGACTTTGCTTCAGTGTTGCCTTACATGTGCTGTTAGCATCATATCCGAATAATTTTAGGACTTCCATGAACAGAGCAACTCAAGTGTCCTATATGATTCAATAATAAAGTCATTTCATGAGGCAAAACTACTATGTAGATAGATGCCAGTGCATACATCCAAGCATATGACAGTAGTTTGCTTATCACACGAGGCAGCCGTTTTGATTCTAAAAGCAGCCATCGCAGCCTTGCAGCTCAGATCTCTACGTATCTCTCACAGCTAGGATGCCACCAATGACATAATTAATTTCCAATGATTTAGATAAGTCTATCAACTCATCCAATTTCCATTTTGTTCTATGAATAACCCCTTTGAATCACATTTCCAGAGCAACGAAGGAAAAAAGCAAACTCGTTTTCCATGGTTATGCAAGTCAGTGAGAGGATGTTGGTGAGGGTGGCAGGCAAGCTGAGAGCATGAATTGCTTAAAATCATTCCCACCAACAGGGGGTCAGAAGTAAACCAGTGTCTTGTTGCTAAGATAACAAAGATAAAATCTCCTATCTGGATATGAGTATGTAGCAATACCTTAATGAAACAAGTCAGTTCAGTAATGCTTTTCTTTCTTTTTAAACACACATAATGACAGAGTTAGATACTGATGAGATCTCTAAGTTGTAAAACCATCAAGGATGCTGTCAGTTTTCACAGACCTCCCAGACGCTTTAGAGTCTTTTATTACCCGGGCAAAAGAAAGTGTTTTACTATACACATTCTTTGGACCAGCCAGGGTAAGTGACTACAGCTGTGACAAGGAACCCTGAAAATGTAGCCGCTTAAAACTCACAGGGCTTGCTGTGTCATTCATCACAATCAAAGCGAAGATCATCCAGCAACTCTTTTAAGGCAAGTGCTTTTTTTCTGTTTACCTATCATGCTGGAGCTTCTGAGACGTGCCAGCAAGTTTCATCTCACATGAAACCTGGAATTAAAGCAAGATTCCATATTCCTGACAATAAAATCCCCCTCGGAAAAAACCAATGGGAAAAGAGCATCAGTTTTTGAATGGAATGATTATTTGCACCAAGCACATGGAGAAGAAATCTTTTTTTTTTTTTTTTTTTCAGCTTTGACATATTGCTCTTGAAATGTGTGAGTAGTTTATCCCCTCAGCATGTCCTCACTCCTAAGATCACTTTAGGACTTCATCTTGACTACCACCAAGTGGTATACGTGCTGCTTATTGAAGTACTGTAGATTCTCTTGTGAAAAATCAATTCAGAGGTTTACAATATCCAAAAACATATAGATGGCTAGAAAAGAACAAACTTCATTATATAACGATAGACCTTACACTGTACAGACTCTGAAAGAGATGCATACCCCAGGACCATCGTATTGATTTACTACTAATAAATTCTGACTGTTATGGTTGTAGCTGTGCTGCAGCATTCAAGAGGTATAACACTATTGATCATAACTAGTAAGCATCTTTATCTGTAAATAAGTTATGCTGTTCCTGGTTGCCTGTATTAATCAATATTGGAAAGGCAGACAATAGGGTCAAACAATAGATATCACTGTGGTAGTCTATGACTAGGAAGGAATAAGGAGGTATGAATAGGAAAGTTTAGATTTTAGATGCTCCCCCCAAATCTGACATATAAATCATATGGATAAACGTTTGCTATTGATGCAACATTTTGAATACACTAATATAAATTTTCATGATGAGTGCTTTGAGGCCATGAGATGACTCTTGGGGGGAGTGGGAAATGCATTTTCCCAGTTTGCTGGCATTTATTTCCAAGAAAAGGCTCATATGCCGATTGACTGGGTTTCAGAATATAATCACCCATAACTGGATCCTTTGTGCCCTCAGTAATATGCTTCTATCCACATTACTATTTGTCATTTATGGCTGACTTTTGCTTCAGCTCCAAGAAACATTCCTTGCTCCCTTATTCACCTCACACGGATTCCCTTTTCCTTATTTCATGACTCTTAATGTCTGCATCACAGAATTTAGCATCTATTAGAATTATGTATCAAAGTGTATAATACCTTGTCTTCTTCCTTTCTGTCTCTCCAGATAGATTATCCAACATCTCAATGTCAAGGACCAATACAATGCTAGGGATTCCGTAGATGTTCAATAAATACTTGCTCACAGAATTGATATGGTATTCTTTTAGGATGTTGATATCTTTATGTTCTTTGTTTTACACAAAAATAACTCTTCTAATGAAACTTTTATGACCTGCTCCTCCTTTAATCTGGAGGGATACTTACCATTAGTCTCAGGGGGCAAATCCTTTTGGTTTTCTAAGTTCAAAAAGACCTCACTGTCTACTAATCTCCCCAAAAGAAAAGCAAATGATCCACTGGGCCACAAAAATAGGTGCTCTCCTTCTCTATTGTGTTTTCACAGTGCCTACTCCAACCTTCCTGGATTAGCACATGTGCATGCATGCCAAGTCACTTCAGTCCTGTCCGACTCTTTGAGACCCTATGGACTGCAGTCCGCCAGGCTCCTCTGTCCATGGGATTCTCCAGGCAAGAATACTGGAGTGGGTTGCTGTGTCCTCTTCCAGGGGATCTTCCTGACACAGGGATCAAACCTGAGTCTCTTAAGTCTCCTCCACTGGTAGACAGGTTCTTTACCACAGGGGCCATCTGAGAAGTCCAGATTAGCATGCAGTGATCCCTAATAGGTTTTTTATTTTTATTTTTTTTCCCCAAACCTCCTGAAGTATTACAAAGCAGCATAGAACTGGGAGTCTAGGAGTTAGACACAAAACTAATCCACCACCCATAACACACAAAACAAGGGATGACAATTGGAGAGTTAAAATTATATGAATTCCATATATATATACGGAAGTCAATACTTTATTCTTTCAGAGTTTAGATGGTTTTCCACCTAGATCTTCTGTTTAAGCCCTAACTTTCTATTTTCCTACTTCTTGTTTCATATTTTCTGTAGTTTACTCTGTCTTTGAAGGTCTTTTTGTTTGATGGCTTTTAGCTGCACTGGGTCTTCGTTGTAGCACGTGGGCTTTCTCTAGCTGTGGGCACTGGCTTCTTTTGGTGCGGTGCAGGGGCTTTTTACTGGGTAGCGTGGGCTCCTCTAGCTTGAAGCATGGGCCCTGAAGTGCATGGACTCAGTAGTTGGGCACATGGGCCTCTCTAGTGGTGGCAAGAAAGCTTAGCTGCCCAGAGGCAAGTGGGGTCTTAGTTCCCCAACCAGTGATCAGACTGTGTCCCCTGCATTGGAAGGCAGATTCTCAACCACTGTACCTACCGGGGAAGTCCTAGTCTTCCCAGCTTTTGCTTTAGAATTCTTACAATCTCAGCTAATCTCAAATGCTCACAATCTCAGAATTCTTACACTCTCTTCCTCCCTCTTTTTATACCTTCCTCAGAGCCACTCACATAATAATGGAGACCCTGCCCTGTCTTTCTCTTTGTGTTGTGAAAACATGTCAGGTTTCAGCCAGATGTTAATGTCATTGACCTTTCTGGCTCTCCCGCTGAAGGCTTCTAAAGGGGGTAAGTGAGTGCTGGTGTCAGGGAGCTTGGAAAACCCTGGGAAGTTTGGTGTAAGATTACTTTTTACTGGAAATGACCATGGCTTCTAGATTACATGGAGGGAAACATCCATCACCACCATGAGTATTAACTCTCAAAGGCAGTCTACTTCATATGAGGCATGCATCTTCATCCTTTTATGATGTCTCTAACCCTTTTCTTGAGAAATGAAAAGTGTATTCACGGATTCCCAAATCTGTGGTGACAGTGGAATCCAGTATTAATTGAGAATATCATTAACTCTGTCTGAATGTTCTGATATAAATGTTATTACTGTCATATTAATTTTTCTTGACTTCCAGTGTTTTTTCCTGATAGCAATGGAGGGTCCACCTCTATACCAATGCACAACATTTATCATGTCATTCTCCAAGGCAAAATCCCTGAGGCTTACTGCTTCTATCAGTATCATCAATCTTTTTAAGATTGTTCACTATCTGACTTCAATGTACATTTTTCTATAGTGTTTCTCTCTAAAAGCCTGGCCACGCATCTCTTTACTCTTCCATGAATACTTCATACTCATGCAGCCCATTGCATTATTGCTGTCTTAGATCTTCATGGAATGATGGTTTTACTTGCTTCTATTTGTCATGCGAGTGTATGTTCCTCGGTTCTTTGTCGCGTCACAACAAAGATTTGGAGCGACGGACGTTAAAGCCCTCGGTGCATCACAGCTCTTGGGTCTTGGACAAATTGTGTTATAGCTCTTAGGCAAATCAGTGTTACAGCTCTATTTTATTTAGAAGATACCAAGAGAGAGAGAGAGTGAAAGAGAGAGAGAGAGAAAGAGCACACAAACGTGGGAGAGAGAGAGTCCCTGAGAAAGCGCTTTGGCTCCTCCTTTTATATGTTTTTTCCTCCACCTGGGCCTGCCCTATGCAAATTGGGGCTTAGCCAGGAGTGCTGTTTGTTCTGCCTGAAGTCTTCACTCTGGTCCTCGGACCTTCCTTTGACCTTCCTTGTCTTTTAGCCACTGCCATTTTGGACTCCTTTTCCCTATTCTACCTATCTAACATGTCTAAAGCATACTCATTCTACTAGTTCCATTTTATCCTACATCCTCTATAAACAATGTGGAGTTTAAGGGGGAAAGGTCACTATTTCCTATGGTACTAATTTCTAATATTTCTAGATAGAAAGTCACGCATCATATATTCCATCTTGC
This sequence comes from Bos indicus, assembly GCF_029378745.1. Lineage (NCBI taxonomy): Eukaryota > Metazoa > Chordata > Mammalia > Artiodactyla > Bovidae > Bos > Bos indicus. The sequence continues at coordinate 9,146,556 of NC_091771.1, forward strand.
ATTCTTGCTTAAATGTTTCCTACCACTCATTCCTCTTTGAAAGCAAGATTAGTTCCTTTCACCAAGGAAATGCTTTTTTTTGTTTGTTTTCTTTTCCTTACTGATTTTGTAGCACTCATGTGTTCAGTGTAACAAAATATTAAGCAGTCAATACTTAAAGGTTTTGCTGCTAGCTCTGTGCTACGCTGAGATCCGTGAACTCTGGAGGTCAGAGATCCAGGGTCAGAGACCAGGCTTGACGACTGGAGCTTTTTGTGTAACAGAATTTTGTTGAAGTATAGCAGAGCTAGAGAAAGCTTCTGACATAGACATCAGAAGGGGGCGGAGAGAATGCCCCCTTTCTAGTTCTTAGTGAGGTGTTTTATGTCTGTTAGAAATCAGATAAGAGACACGTCTAGGCTGAGGGGGTTTTACCAGGCCCCTCTCCCACAACATGCATGTTTGAGATAGGATGGCAGGAGGTGTGTCATCCCTTTTCATAAAACAATGGACATGAATACTGGTTTGTTGAGCCATTATCAGCCCAAGATTTAAGAAAAAAATGTTAGTCTTAGGTGGAACCATTTTGAAGAAAGACAGATTCCAAAGCAAATACACAGTTTCATTAACATAGCTTAAGAAAAGCATTTCCACCAAAAAAAAAAAAACAGATTGGTTAGCTCAAGGCAGTGCCAGGTGTCCTCGACACAGAATTAAAAGAACCTCCTTTAATTTTGTGTACAGAAGGAAAAAAAACGTCTGCCACTGGCAGTTTATTTCCTCCTGCGACTTGGGGACCTCTGCCCTCCTACCTGCTACCCTCTCAATACTAGATAAACTCAAATGCATTTAATACTGCAAAAGGTCTACCCTAGTTCAACTACTTTTTCTCTACAACTTCTCCTCATTCACTTAAAAAGAAACATTTACATATCTATTCTCCAGTGTCCTATTAAAATATATCAGAACAGTGCTGCTCAAAGTCTAGACTGTGCACCTTCGTATATCCATGAGCTGCTTTGCATTGGTTCAAAGTAGCCTAAGAACAAAAACTGAGAAAGCATTTACAGACTTTTATAACAATTTGACAGAGTCATTTCACATCTGTTTAATTTAGCAACACTAAAAACTAAACCTGGGCCTTGAGTTCTGTATGTTTTGTTTTATTTCACTTTCATAGGAGCTATGTGTAGGATAGTATATAGTAGGGATCATATAGTATATAGTAGGGATTTACTGTAGTATATAGTAGGGATTCTCCAGAGAAACAGAAACTATAAAATATATACATATGTGTAAATATATATATATATATATATAATCTCAGAAATGCATTCCTTATTATAAACAATGGACTCAGGAGATTATGAAGGGGTACAATCCCAAGATCTGCAGAGTAAGTCAGCATGGAGGAACTAGTTGGGGAAACTCTGTCAAACTCAACTAAAAGCATGAAGATTTGAAAGAAATTCAGAATCCTGATATGTTGGCTGGTATATGAGAAAACAAGGATTGGTAATAAGATCAGAAGACATCCGTTACTCATCAGGGAAGGCATCCATGCTGCAGTAGCCAGTGTAACTCAGAATCATTCGACTTCATCATTCTGACGTTTAAAAGGACAAATGTGTAGAGGGTACATTGTGAAATTGCAATATTAGAATGTTTTAGAATTCTTTTATCTGAGCTAATCAAAGAATTAATGGGGAAAATATACAACAATGTTTTCTGTAATAAGATAGTAGGAAATATATTTATTTTTTACTATGGCATTACAGGCACTCAAGGTTCATCTTATATGAATTTCCTACTCTTACTAAGAACTATGTCTTCTTAAAAGACGTCAGATTCTCATGGTCTTTTGAATCAAAACAAGTTCATCTCTCTTCTTAGATATTCTTGAAAATTATGGTTAATAATCTTTGAGATCTATGAAATACCTTTTGAAAAATCTGACATAGGGATGGAATTTGAATATACTAACATTTATGGAGACAAATATTTTCCAGGCACTAGGCAAGTATCCGAGTAGTTCATATATAATTTAAATTAGACCTTACAAGCAGCCTATGAGGTAATCATCCTTAGCTTCATTTTACAGAGGAATACATTAAAGTTCAGGCTTCTCAGGTGGCTCAGTGGTAAAGCATCTGCCTGCAATGCAGGAGACATGGGTTCAATCCTTGGATTGGGAAGAATGCCTGGAGAAGGAGATGTTAACTCCAGTATCACTGCCTTGAAAATCCCATGGACAGAGGAACGTGTTGAGCTATAGTGCATGGGGTCACAAAAGAACTGGACGTGACTTAGCAACTAAACAACAGAGTTCAGAAAGTTAAACACCTTGTTGACAGCCGCTCAAATATTAAGTGCCAAAATCAGGATTTGCATCTAGATCAACATAACACCAGTGCCATGCTCCTTGCAACAATGAAAGGGGGGTGGGATTGGGGGCTAGAATGACACAGAGGCGGGAGAGGAGGGGAGGAGGGGGAGAAAAGAGGGAGGGGCCCAGAGGGCAAGGATGAGACAGAGAGGCCGCCTCCAGACACAAGTTCACAATTTACAGCTCCCAGCTGCGGACCCGATTCTGTGCAAATCAAGATAAGATTATAAGATTCTCCAAGCCAAATCATCTGAATGCATTTCAAATTGGCCTGCAGTGACACAGCATTCTGACGGGGCTGAGTGAAATGGTTGTCACCTGGTGAGAATCGACTTCTCCTGATTCCTCCTAGAGAGCTGGCAAGCTTTGAAATGTTTTTGCTTGGCGTATGTGAGAGAATGGAGAGGCGTTTCTTATCTTGAATCCGACATGCTGTTGTGCTGGTGATATACAATCTTATCATCATGAGTGAGCATGAGAGAAGGGGTCTGTCCTCTACGCCCGGCTGCTTTAACGTGGGACTGAGGTGGTGTTTTATCACCACTCTAAGAAGGCATCATCATTTAGGTATATAAGAGTTACTCAAGTAAACTTCAGTCTAGTTAAGGCCAGAAGGCTTGTGCATCCTATAAATCAATGAGGGAGTCCTTTCCATTTTCTTAGCTTCGGCAGTATGCTCCTTGGTAAGTTTAAAACAAATAAATAAAGGCAATATACCTAGGTGAAATGAAAGGAGACAGTTGACTGATGATAGGAGCTCCAGTTCTCACCAATAAATTTTATCTTGAGCTATTTCATAATGCTTTTTCTCGCCATGTGTATTTATTGACAGTTGCATACAGCCCTTGCTCTGGTTATCATCAAAGCATTGAATATATTAAGAAACCTATCTCAGACCGACAGAGTTTCTAAAGGTTGAAAGAGGTCTATTTAAGCAAAAAACATCATTTTTGAACTTAAGCTTCTGCTGTCAAAGCGTTGATAACAAGTGGGAATTTGCTTCACTTTTATTTGCATAAGGATAGGACTCACTGTTATTCCAAAGAACTATTATTTGGGAAATAGAGAATCAAGGGAAACAAGAAATAGCCGTCACTATTTAACTTAGGTTTGGTTAAAGAATGAAAAATTTATTTGATAGAGTGGACCTAAGCATGTTAAAAATTGTTATCTAAGGGGTGTTAACCTAACAGCTGCTTTTATTTAGGTAAAAGTGAATTGGTTTTCTGCTGCATTATTTAGCCAAGCCTTCATGATGTATCTTCTTACAACAGCATAGCTAAGTAAACAATGAACCATAGTCAATAAAACATGGAAGTCAGCGCTAGAAATGAACTAACAATCCAAACCCCATCTGTTAAACACCAGTTGAAGTACAATATAATTTAGCATTTACCACTTAGTAGCTGCAAATCTTTTCAGAAGATGTTATTGTCATCATTTATCTTGAGTAATCATTTTCTAGTATTTGGCAGTAAGAATGTTTTCTGAAAACTTAAAAGTTTCCTTCCATGTTCATACATGGAAACAGTGGCAGACTTTATTTTCTTGGGCTCCCAAATCACTGCTGATGGTGACTGCAGTCATAAAGTTAAAAGATGCTTGCTCCTTAGAAGAATGCTATGACAAACTTAGCGTTTTAAAAAGCAGAGATACCACTTGAATGGCAAAGGTCTGTTTAGTAAAAGTTAAAGTTTTTCGAGTAGTCATGTATGGTTGTGTGAATTGGATCATAAAAAAGGCTGAATGCTGAAGAATTGATGCTTTCAAACTGTGGTGCTGGAGAAGACTCTTGGACAGTAAGGTGATCAAACCAATCAATCCTAAAGGAAATTAACCCTGAATATTCACTGAAAGGACTGATGCTGAAGTTGAAGCTCCAATACTTCAGCAACCTGATGCAAAGAGCCAGCTCACTAGAAAAGTCCCTGATACTGGAAAAGATTGAAGGCAGGAGGAGAAGGGGACAACAAAGGATGAGATGATTGGATGGCATCATTCACTCAGTGGACATGAGTTTGAGCAAAGTCTGGGAGACAGTGAAGGACAGGGAAGTCTGGTGTGCTGCAGTCCATGGGGTTGCAAAAAGCTGGACACAGCTGCCTGAACAGCAGCAACCAGTTAGTTTGCTTGGGCTGCTGAAACAAAGTATCGCAGACTGGGTGACTTAAACAACAGATGTTCCTTTTCTTTTAGTTGTAGGGGCTGGAAGTCCAAGATCAAGGTGCCAGCAGGGCTGGCTTCTCCCTGGGTCACTCCTTGACTTGCAGACAGCCCCCTTCTCACTGTGCTCTCACCGGGCCTTTCCTCTATGCAGGTCCATCCCTGGTGTCTCTTTCTATGCCTCCTAATCATTGCTTATAAGGAGACCAGTCAGACTGAATCAGGGTCACCCATATGGCCTCGTTTTAACTTGTCTATTTAAAGGTCAAATCTTGATATAGTGGGGATTAGGACTTCATCATATGAATAAAGTGGGATTGGGAGGTCACAATTCAGTCTGTAGCTCCCTATTCATTATCTATTTTGTGATTTAATCCTAGTGGATAAGCCCTTCTTTGTATTCATCTCTGTCAAAGAATTCTACATCTTTATTTTTTTATTTAAGGTGAATCTTTATCCTTTCTTCTTATCTTCACGTTTCCCCATTTTAAAGACATATAAATGATTAATTATAATAGATTATATTGTACAGATAGGGGCTTCAAAGTAAAACATAGAAATAATTCAAATGGATATTTGGTAAATACCAAATGGTAAAGTGTTAAAATTAACTTGAGGTCATAGAATGATCTTTGTTATCTTAGGGTGGGGAAGAATTTCTAACAAGAAAACATCAAAGCAAACAGAAAAGGTGAAATACTGAAAATTAGGTTACAACAAATGCTTAAAAGTTTGTGCTCATTTAAAAAGTATTAGGATCAAAAAAGCAGACAATATATTGAAAAGCTATTTTTCCAAGACCTAATTTAACTTTTATGCAGAGTACATCATGTGAAATGCAGGGCTGGATGACTCACAAGCTGGAGTCAAGATTGCTGGGAGAAATATCAACAATCCCAGATATGCACAGGATACTACTCTAATGGCGTAAAGTGAAGAGGAACTAAGGAGCCTCTTGATGAGGATGAAAGAGGAGAGTGAAAAAGCTGCCTTAAAACTCAACATTTAAAAAATTAAGCTCATGGCATCTGGTCCCATCACTTCATGGCAAATAGATGGGGGAAAAGTGGAAATAATGACAGATTTTATTTTCTTGGGCTCCAAAGTCACTGTGGATGGTGACAGCAGACGTGAAATTAAAAGACACTTGCTTCTTGGAAGAAAAGCTATGACAAAACTAGACAGTGTGTTACAAAATGGAGAAACCTTTTTGCTGACAAAGGTTTGTATTACCAAAGCTATGATTTTTCCACTAGTCATGTACAGCTGTGAGAGTTGGACCATAAAGAAGGCTGAGCACCAAAGTATTGATGCTTTTGAACTGTGGTCTTGGAGCAGACTCTTGAGCATCCCTTGGCCTGCAAGGAGATCAAACCAGTCAATCCTAAAGGAAATGAACCCTGAATATTCACTGGAAGGACCAATGCTGACACTGAGGTTCCAAAACTTTGGTCATCTGGTTTGAAGAGCTGACTGATTAGAAAAGACCCTGATGGTGGGAAAGATTGAATGCAAGAGCAGAAGGGGTGACAGAGGATGAGATGAATGGGTCACATCATCAACCCAGCGAACATGAGCTTGAGCAAATGTCAGGAGACAGTGAAGCACAGGGAACCTGTCACGCTGCAGTTCATGGGATCACAAAAAGTCAGATGAACAACAACTGTTGTTCAGTTAGCGACTGAACAATAACAACAACAAAGATGATAAGGGGATTTACTTGTATGTGGAATAAGCAATGAACTTCTGCATATTAGCTTATGTGTATCAGTTTATTAGGAAAAAAATGGAGCTTTCAATTCATAAAAGAGGAAACAAAAGCTAACAAGCACATTGCAGACATGCTCAAATTCATTTATGAATGTAATAATTAAACAATTGAGAATGAAAGCATGTCACTTTTAATCTGTTAGAAAGCTGGATAATTGCAAGTGTTAGTAAGGATATGAGGATGGCAGAATGTTGATGCACACTTAGTTGAGAGACAAGATTGGCATCTCCATTCTGGAGATCAAATTACTTATAATTTGTAGGAATAAGCACAGTCTGTAACCCAACAGTGCCACTCCTAGGAGATTCTTGTAGAGATTTCTAATGGAAACAAACAAGAGTATTTGTGACAGCATTCTTGTGAGTTCAGGGAATTAGAGTTAATCATGGTGTCTATCACTGTCGGAATGGATAAGTAAAGTGTAATTAATACACTCCGTGGAATTCAAGTAGAAGTCAGAAGCAATGGAATATATCTGCACATAAAAACATGAAGGGAATTTCAAAGTTTAATGCTTGGTAGAAAATGGTAAGACAAATGAGATGTATGACACAGTCAATTTATGTGCATTAAAATACATGCCCGCAAAACAACAGCACACATTTCATGAAAACGCATAGGAAACCGCCAGTGGATACAGGAATGGAAGGACCATCAGCTTTAAAGGGAAAAGAAAATATAATGAACATAGATCAGAAAAGACGAGTGTAATCAACAGAACTCTATGCACTAAAATATAAAAGAAGGGATACAATTTCTAAGAAATCTTGCAGAGTTGAGTTTATACTTGGGAGAATGCCTTTACAATAACATATAAACATTTTCTGGAATCAGCACATTTTCTCTAAAAGATCTTTAAGTGAAATGGTGACCATCATGACCTTCTGGGAAAAAGATAGTTTCAGTAGATGAGTCTTTGGCTTCTTATTCAGATTGAAGCTTCCATCCAATTGCACCCACAGCCTAGAGCTCTTGACTAACACTCAACCTTTACTTGTTTTGAGACAATAGCTTTTGAGTTTTATTTCTTTACTTAATAATAGAGGCTTTTTTCATTTCCTCTCATTTTCATTTTGCCTTTATAATTCAGTTTAAGTCACTCAAAATCAATTCAGAATTAATTTATTTTGTGATACTTTTTTTTTTTTTAAGTCAAGTTGAAGATGTGAAAAAGAATACAATTCAGAGTAGAAAACTTGGTATCTCATCCCAGGTTAGTTCTTCAAGCACCCTTTTCTTCCAAGAAATTCCCACAAATTAAAGAAACAGATCCCAATTGTACCCAACATAGAAATAAATATAAAAGCTCATTAGGAAATAATTTGTGGGTGAAACTGCTTCATCCATGTTTCTAAATTTTTTTTTTAAAGTCTATCCTTTACATGCTATCCTTCCTTAAATACAAATTTGTTTCTTCATACCTTCATGTACCTTTAATGGTTCTTCTTTGCTTAGAGCATGTCTTTGATACTCATTGCTTTAACTAATCCAATCTTCATTTCTAGTTCTAACCTCAAAGCAGATCTCAATTCCGAATTCTCAGGAAAGGAAAATTCTCACATATTCCCTAATTATGTGTACTCTATTTTATATGTGGCTCTTCTCTATCTGATAAAAACAAGCAGATGTTACCAACTCATTATGTTTCCTCCTCTTCTTAGAGGTATTTCTTCAGTGGAAATTCATAGTTTCTTATTTTGTTTGAGGATCATAATTTGTTTATAATGCTTTTGCCTTGTTTCTGGTATTACACATATGAATATGGTTGTTTCCATCTTCATATAAAAATTCAACTCTTAAAAGGTAGACTGTGTGCTTGCTCAGTGGTTCAGTCATGTCCAACTCTTTGTGACTTCATGGACTGTAGCCCGCCAGGCTCCTCTGTTCATAGGACATCCCAGGCAAGAATACTGGAGTGGGTTGCCCTGTCCTCCCCCAGGGGATCTTTTCAACCCAGGAATCAAACCCATAGTATCTCCTGCATGGCAGGCAGATTCTTTACCGCTGAATCCCCAGGGAAGTCCAAAAGTGACTATGCTTTTATAATTTCTGAGTAACCCCTCCTCCCATCTCCAGTTCTCATTCTGCTTTCTGCATACCATAAACATTCAGTGAGTACTGGATGACTTGAAATGGCAAAAGTTTAAATAATTTTATAAAATTTTCTCAGAAATTAGATTCTAAATTCCTATAGCTTCTAATCATACTAATTAGGTTACTTATTACAATTGAGTTAACCAAACTAACAGAATATCTTATGTGTTGACTACGGTGAAGAGAACACAGCTGAGAACTTTTGGTACAGTTAAGAAGACATTGACAAGAATAGCTGTGTTCTGGGGTAAGGAACATACTGTGGTATGGATTGCCCTCACTGGAAACAATGACAACAGCCCTAAGGATGTAAATACCACACTACCAACCAGCCCTCAGCTGGTAATTTAGTGATAATATTTATCTAGAACTTGCCATTTATGAGGTGCTTGTATACAATAATGGAATGTTTTAAAAACTGTACAAGTAGGTTCTATGGTAAGTTACCCCTCTGCTACACATGATAAAATTAAGTCCAAGAAAGTTTAAGGAATTTCCCATTGTTGTAGATTTCATGCTCGTTTGCTTTAGTCATATGCTACTCTTTGCGACCCCAGGGACTGCAGCCTGTGAGGCTCCTTTGTCCAGGGGATTTTCCTGGCAAAAATACTAGTGGGTTGCCGTGCCCTCCTCCAGGGCATCTTCCCTTCCCAGGGATAGAACCTATGTCTCCTACATCTACCTACGTTGCTGAGTCTCCTGCATCTCTTCACTGCTAAGCCACTGGGGAAGCCCAAGTGGGCCACGAGTCCAGGGAATATTGTCTCCTTGTCTATGCTCTTAAACTCCACATGTATTGGTTCCCATGATGTAATCCTGACTCTAACTTTGATTCCCAATATACAGTATCAGAATAATCGCATTCTAGTGGACACTTTTGAGGGGCCTTCTTCCACTAAGAATATATATTTCCCTGCACCCAAGGGCTGCATGAAAAAGGAAGACAGGGAGGAGAAAAAGGGTTCTTTTTGAAACAGGAAAACATCCTTAGTTTGATGCTTTAACTTTAAAATTCTGACTTTGAATTCAAAAGAAACTGAAAATGCAAAATTTGAAAAATGGGAGGACTGAGGTACTATTTGACAAGTTGAAATCTTTCAACCCCCTACACTCTATTATATAAGTAGAAATGAAGGCTAATAAAAAATGACATAAGTTATAGAAAGCAAATAACATTACCCTTCTGCACATCTGGATAGGAGAATATGAATCGCATCCCCTTCTCCTCACTGCACATACCTTATATGAAATAGGTGATGATAACCATCAAGTCACACATTCACTGAATTTGAGTAGGATTCTTATTTCACAAATTTCACTCTGCAGGAAATATCAGAATTTTTTTTTTAACTTTAAATTAAATATATTTGACTCTAAGCCTTAAAATCCTTTGATTCTAGTGGAAGGAAGACAGGTTGATTTCATGATCTGTTACCCATGCAGACAAGTCCTTACTCCTCCTCCAGAACCTTTTCTTTTTTCCTTTTCTTTCATCCCCAACCTCTAGCCAAAAATAGGGTAAGTTCCCCTCTTCCATCTCATTTTTGGATGCTTAATAGATTACTTTCTGAGATCTGGCAAGTGTGGATAGATTGATGACTTGCTGGCCCAGTAAATCTTTTATTAGTATTTTAAAGTGATGAAAAATTGTATACTAATTTTCTGGATAAAAATCTGGATTCTTCCAAATAATGGGCAGATCTGGCAAAACTGGGTTTCAGTCCCCCTTGATGGCACCGCTGCCCCATCTAGATGAGCCTTACAAGCTTCAGTCTCCAGCATCAGTACCGAGTGTCTGCCAGGACACTAATCTGATGGTCATCACTTATCATCATATTGCGCTACTGTTCTTGTATGGGCTTCGCTAGTGGCTCAGCAGTTAAGAATCTGCCTGCAATGCAAGAGATTGGGGTACAATCCCTGGGTTAAGAAGATCCCCTGGAGGAGGAAATGGCTATCCACTCCAGTATTCTTGCCTAGGAAATCCCATGGACAGAGGAGGCAGGGCTAGAGTCCATGGAGTTTCAAGGGTTGGACTTGACTTAGTGACTAAAACACCCCTCCTTGTATAAAAGAAAGACTTTCATTTGGCCAGGTCATTTTTGACCTGAAAGGCCATAATGTTCCCCTCAGGTTGACTAAATTTGAGACTTCTCCCTGACTATAGGTCTCTGACCTCTCATTTCTTTGGGGTATAATAGAAAACTTGAAATTTTGAGTTCTCTGTCTGTCCCTTTGGAGGTAAAGCTTCTCTCAGGATCTTGGTAGTTTTACAGCCCATAAAGATCTTTCTTAAGGACTGAGGAGGCCTACTTTTGAAATGTAGTCATCAAAAGAATTAGTGTTCCTATCTCCCATTCTCTGTGGGATGCTAGAGCCTAATTTTGGTAACTTACAATCAACAAACACAGATGGCCTAATCACATAGCCCAGCCTCCCCATCACATCCTCTTGTATATTTTCATTAGTTCGTCCCACTTTTTATTTCAGCAAAATTGAGTTCAGTCTCTCCCTCCTATTGCAACAGTTTTGACCCTTTGGTAATTATCTTGAGTAAAGTTTTCATTTCCTGTTTAACTCTGTTTGGTGTAATTTTTCTTTGATAATATCAAAACAGGAAAAGAAAAATGAATTAAATTTTAAATTAAAAAGGAAATGGAAGAATACTCTTTAGTGAAAGTAAAGACGGCTCCTGCAGAAGTAAACATGGAACCAAATGGAGCCTAGGTGGAAAAAATTAAAGCCAGTCTGCTTTGTTCACTTAGGTGCTGCCTGGCTCTGTCGGTATTTGAATTTGTGACCCCTGGTTTGTACTTTCACAAAAGCCAGAAAGAGAGGTTATTTTCAAATGCCTTCTGCTGGAGCCCTGAACAGCCCCTGAGGCAAAGAAACACAAAGGCCTACTCGGAGTGGAAGGAAAAATGCAGAGCACAAAACACAATGAACTCTTACTCTTTGCGATTCTTCCAGAGCAGAGAAAACAAAACACAAATGAATTTTCCAATAAATTATCCTGCCACGTAGTATTAGTAAAGCATAGTGTTTTTTCGCTCATCTTCCTTGCATTTTGTGTCTGTGATTACCAAGAGGGATCCATCACTAGCTTGCTTTTCCTATTTTGTAGTTTTTAATAAAGATAGGGCACTTTGATTTTTATTTTGATCTGTAGGATTTAAATGACAATATGATGAGGTAAAAAGCAATTTGAAATACTTTGAAATGTACTAAGATTCCTGGATGAAAGGGACTAGATAAATACTGATTCTTTTCAAGACCAACAGGCACTTGAATTTTTTTCTGTGATTTGTAAAAATGCCTGCTGCCCTGCTTGTTAATCTCCCTGGAACTCTGCATACTATCTTCCACTAATCCTTTTTGTAGTGTCATATTAATTTACATTTGCTATTGCTATAGGTGTTCTCCAGAAAGGGATGATAAATCACACATATTTTCCAATTTATCATACTCATCTCATACTCATACTCATAAATGTACTCAAAGTACATTTATTCAATTTCCAACGTATGGAATTTATTCTAATGCTTCTGGTTCAAAACTGCCCCAATAAGTCACAGCATATTAACTTCATCATTTCTAGGAGTTGGCATAGCACTTGAGTCATCCTAAGCACATGTCTGCAATTGTTTCTCAAAAGTGAAGATCGTTATACTACTTCAAGTCATCTTTACTTATGGAAAAGCTACTTGCAAGGTCATAACACAACAAATTATCTCATGCTCATCATTAAGATTTTTTTTTTTCAAATTTAAGTCATCCTTCCACATTCTGGTTCTTCAAGACACATGCTTGAAAGCAATACATCCTGGTTCTGGGAGACTGGCAAAGATTAGACAGTCCTGTCTTATCTAATGTTATCTTTTCATTATTAATAGATGCTTGAGTATTATAATTCATTTGTTAAGCACATAAACTGGAATTCAGGTACCTTTCAAATTTGTTGTATAGAACAATTTGACTTTTACATTGTATTCCCTTTGCTTCATTGTATAGGATTTAAAGTTCAGAAGTTAATTCAACTCAGAAGAACCCACATCACCTGAAAACAGAGTATCTGCTCTAATCAACTGAAGACAATTGTATTTGCCAAGGTAAACACTAATACATATTTCTTCTTCTTTTTTCAAATGTTTAGTCTTAAGCAGCAAACTAGTATTGTTCTGTTTGGAGAAGGAGACCGCAACCCACTCCAGTGTTCTTGCCTGGAGAATCCCAGGGATGACGGAGCCTGGTGGGCTGCCGTCTATGGGATCACGCAGAGTCAGACACGACTGAAGTGACTTAGCAGCAGCAGCAGCAGTATTGTTCTGTAGGATGTATTATGGGGAGTTTATTACATTTAATAACTTCAACATTTACCTTAAACTTTAATTAGAGACAACTATTAAAATGATTTTCAGCACTTTTTATCTTTAAGCTACAGTGGCTAACAGGTATCATTGTTTTCTAATTTTTAACTGTAAGTCTTATTGTTTTCCTAACTCAATCCAAAATTTCTATTATAACAAACCATTTTGAGTATTTAAATCTACACAGCCTTTAGTTATACACTTTTTAAAGTATAGGACATTTCAAGAAGGACTATTCAGAGATAAGCCATCTTCAAACACTATAAAATATTGCATTAAACATTATTTAAAAACAGACATAAATGTGAATGTCCTGATAGTTTATCTCTTCTGATGCTCTTCAAAACAGATTTGTTTTGTGTTAAAATTCAAATAGTAATGTGTGACAAGGAGATTTTTAGTCCTCAAAAATTCAAGGCATCTCAAATAAGAATTATAAATACTGAGAACATAGGAGGAGAGGATTTTTACTAATGGCTTTAATTCAGAGATCTCCATCTATCAGAAGGGGAAATTCAAACCTTGTATTCAAACCTTTTTTTTCTTTACCATTTGATATAAATATATCAAATATGATAATTTAAAAACAAATCAAAAAACATTACTATAACGTAAATTTATATTTTTAAAGTAAATAAGTGAATTTTAATTTATAAAGATGCTTAGTGTCTATACATTGCTCATCTTATGTATTTCTTTAGTTTTCATCTCTGTTGTTCCAATTTCCCCTAAAAAAAGAGGCTCTAGGCCTTCAGGCATGGAATGGGTTGGGAGATGGGAGGGAGGTTCAAGAGAGGGGCATATGTATACTGATGGTTGATTCATGTTGCTGAACAGAAACCAGCCATATTGTAAAGCAATTATCTTCCAATAAAAAATGAATAATTTCTTAAAAAATCAACAACAAAACCCACAATTTATATTTCTTTTTTCATGTTGATTTTAAATAATCACAGATTCCAAATTATTAAAAATAAATAAGTTGAAACTAGTAAAGCCTTCAACCAACCATGGTCAAAATAACAAATGACTGAAAGATGATGAGAAAAACATGTATTACAAGTTGCAATTATTTTTGCATGTCAAAACGAACAACAACGACCAAAAGGGACAAGGAGAAGTAGAACCGGGTAGAAAACACGTGATTGGAGGAAAATGACCAGTTATTAAAGTATTTATAATTTTGATATATATATATATATATATATATGTACACTAATGAAAAAATCATAATTTGCACAGTCACAGAAATAAAGCTGCATCATTGTTTACAATTAATGTAAGTATCATCTATCTCCTCCTCCTACTTCATATACATACCCATATCCAAAGTATTCTCAAAGCCTGGAGATTTTTTTATTCTTTCCTTGAATTGATTCTTGGTTTCAGTTTAATCAAAAAGAGAATCCTTCATTAAGAGTAAGTCTAAAACATACTGAGGTAAAGAAATGCTCAACTTTTGAATATTTATGCCAACTAGCATTTTAATACATAAGTCAAAGCACCAGACACACTGAAAAGAAATATTTGGATGTAAGAGTGAAAAAGTTGGCTTAAAGCTCAACATTCAGAAAGCGAAGATCATGGCATCTGGTCCCATCACTTCATGGGAAATAGATGGGGAAACAGTGGAAACAGTGTCAGACTTTATTTTTGGGGGCTCCAAAATCACTGCAGATGGTGACTGCAGCCATGAAATTAAAAGACGCTTACTCCTTGGAAGGAAAGTTATGACCAACCTAGATAGCATATTCAAAAGCAGAGACATTACTTTGCCAACAAGGTCCGTCTAGTCAAGGCTACAGTTTTTCCAGTGGTCATGTATGGATGTGAGAGTTGGACTGTGAAGAAGGCTGAGTGCCGAAGAATTGATGCTTTTGAACTGTGATGTTGGAGAAGACTCTTGAGAGTCCCTTGGACTGCAAGGATATCCAACCAGTCCATTCTGAAGGAGATCAGACCTGGGATTTCTTTGGAAGGAATAATGCTAAGGCTGAAATTCCAGTACTTTGTCCACCTCATGCAAAGAGTTGACTCATTGGAAAAGACTCTGATGCTGGGAGGGACTAGGGGCAAGAGGAGAAGGGGACGACAGAGGATGAGATGGCTGGATGGCATCACTGACTCGATGGACGTGAGTCTTCATGAACTCCGGGATTTGGTGATGGACAGGGAGGCCTGGCATGCTGCGATTCATGGGGTCGCAGAGTCAGACACGACTGAACTGAACTGAACTCAAGATGTTAAACCGGGAATGATATGTTTCAACATCTTGAGGTTAGCCCTCTTGTGATGTCAATATGTCTTAGTTTAAGGTTTTAATTACATTTATAATGCTATTTATCTCAAATGCTCTCAGTTCAGAATCTAATAAGATATACTTGAATGTATAGTATTTATAAATAAATACATGTAAAAATATCTGTTTATATTAGATATCAAGATAGGCAGGAGAAACATCAACAACCTCAGATGTGCTAATGATACCTCTCTAATGACAGAAAGCAAAGAGCCTCTTGATGAGGGTGAAGGGGGAGAGTGAAAGGGCTGGTTTAAGACTAAATATTAAAAAAGCTAAGATCATGGTATCCAGCCCTATTGGTGCATGGCAAATAGAAGGGTAAAACGTGGAAGTAGTAACAGATTTCCTCTTCTTGGGCTCCAAAATCACTACGGACAGTGACTGCAGTCATGAAATCAGAAGACGATTGTTTCTTGTCAGGAAAGCTATGACAAACCTAGGCAGTGTTCTGAAAAGCAGAGACACTACTCTGCCAACAAAGGTCCATATAGTCAAAGCTATGCTAGTCCCAGTGGTCCTGTACGATTGTGAGGACTGGACCGTGAAGAAGGCAGAAGGCCAAAAAATCGATGCCTTCTTTAGCTGGAGAAGACTCCCGAAAGTCCCTTGTACAGCAAGGAGATTAAATCAGTCAGTCTTAAAGGAGATCAACCTTGAATATTCACCGGAAGGACTGATGCTGAAATTGAAGCTCCAGTATTTTGCTCCTCTGATGCAAATAGATGACTCATTGGAAAAGTCCCTGATGCTGGGAAAAATCAAGGGCAGAAGAGACTGTCAGAGGATGAGATGGCTGGACAGCATCACAGTTGCAATAAACATGAACTTGGGCAAACGCTTCCCTGATGGTTCAGATGGTAAAGCATCTGTCTGTAATGCAGGAGACCCAGGTTTGATCCCTGGGTTGGGAAGATCCCCTGGAGAGGGAAATGGCAGCCCACTCCAGTACTCTTGCCTGGAAAATCCTATGGACAGAGGAGCCTGGTAGGCTACAGTCCATGGGGTCGAAGAGAGTCAGATACAACTGAACAATTTCATTTTCACTTGAGCAAACTCTGGGAGATGGCGGGGGATAGGGGTCCTGGTGTGCTGCAGTCCATGGGGTCACAAAGGGTCGGACACGACTGGGTGACTGAATAACAACAACAGTATTAGATATACGAATAAAATCTATTGATTCAAAGCTAAGAAGTTTGTTTTAGACTCTTTGTGAGCAAAGATGGGAAACTGGCACAATTTTCCACTGGTAAGAGTGAGCAATCATGTTCTCACATTGATTAAGCCAGATCAGTACATCATCAGTCTCAACTAGAAACAAATAAATGGATGAGGTAGAATCTTCTCAAAATTGCATTCCTCATCCTTAGCTAATGTTTCCTGCTCAAGAGTCAGTTTGAGACTTTTTGGTATTCCTTTAACTTTTATCACTATTTAAAATTTACAAAAGCCTCTCTTATGTAATTGCTTAAGATATATCAAACAGACATTCAGACATGGGCTTCGCTTGTCGCTCAGCTGCTAGAGGATCTGCCTGCAATGTGAGAGACCTGGGTTTGATCCCTGGGTGAGAAAGATCCCCTGGAGAAGGGAATAGATACCCACTCCAATATCTTGCCCGGAGAATCCCATGGACAGAGGAGCCTGGTGGGCTGCAGTCCACGGAGTCACAAAGAGTGGGACATGACTGAGCCTGAGCCGTGGCTTTCACCTTCACTTTTCAAACACACATTTGGGGAATATGAATAAATTTTTAGTCATTTGAGGTAATTATGTCAGCTAGAGTTACAAGAAACACACCATAGGCACAGTGTAAAGAGTTATTTAAAAATATAATCTGAGAGAACACATTCTGGTTCCATAATAAAGGCAACCCAGAAATTGGGGATCAATTTGTTGTTTTCACTCTTAGTATTTAAATTTATAAGATACTCATTTGGAAAAAAAAAAAGTACAAGTTGTCAAATGAGGTCCAAATCTGGAAGAAATTCAAGGTTGTTAGATTGATATCTGCAATGTCGCTGCGGCAGCTGATACTCTAAGTGAAAAACATCACATACTTTCAGAATCTTCTGTAGTTTGTTATGTCATCAATAGACTGTGAAACAATATCTTTTACTCCTAGTGGCCTTTTCACTTAAAGTACTTGTAATTGTTTATATCCATTGTTGTTTGGTTTTATTATTTTTGTGGGCCCTGGAATAAACAACTGCTGTGCTATCTTGTCCAGGAATTACACCTGATGTGGGGAAACTCATTTGTCCCAGACACTCTGATATTCTGATTCCTGGGGCAAACTTGAATAGAAACTTTAAGCAAGGCTTGATTATAAAACAATCTACAAGCCATTAGCTGTAACTATATTAAACTGTAGCAATCAATCCCAATGCCTGGGTCAACCAAATGAAGTAGAAGGAGTGAATTGCCTGAAACCATGGGTTACTGGAAATCTCACTGATAGGAAACATCGGGAAAATGAATGCTCATCTTTTCAGCATTTACTTGGAGGAGAAACTCTCATCCTAATTTATTTTTCTCCTGCTTTGTAAAAGTGAATCAGCTTCAGAGAAAATGACTGAAAAATATCAGCCAATGTGTAATTTTTTCAAAGTCATGCCACTTAAATTATTTAACTGATGTGATTTATACAATAGTTTAAATTAAAAACATATTTTGCTCCTTCTTTTTTTAATCTTTTGCCAAAATATTTTATTCATTAAGCCCAACTCAGAGTATCTTCTATTTTTGTCTTTCAGTTGAATAGATTCTGTTTATCCTGGCCAGCGTGGAACGAGCTCACATGGTGGACATGCCACTGGCATTGCCGGCTTTGGGTAGGTCAGGATGAATTTGCTCAGATCTGTGATCATGCCAGGGCTGAAGCCAGAAGCCTCTTTCTCTGCAATCCCCATTCTAGCCACTCCCAGGAAGACATGTATAACATAGTTTTGTTTTTTGTTTTTTTTGTTTTTGCTTTTCATGAATACAAAAGAAAAAACTGATTTTCATTTTATGTTTGCATTTATAATTATTTATAAAATTTTATATATATATATATATATATATAGATATATATATATATATATATAGTTTGTGCAGTGTTTAACATGGACTGCAGCCCACCAGGCTCCTCCTTCCATGGGATTTGCCAGGCAAGAGTACTGGAGTGGGGTGCCATTGCCTTCTCCGAATGTTTAACAATACTCTATTAAATTTGTTAATTGTACTTGCTAATTGGGTTTCCCAGGTGGCGCTAGTGATAAAGAATCTGCCTGCTAATGAAGGAGACATAAGAGACATGGGTTTGATCCCTGGGTTGGGAAGATCCCCTGGAAGAGGAAATGGCAACCTGCTGCAGTATTCTTATCTGGAAAAGTCCATGGGCAAAGGAGCCTGGCAGGCTATATAATCCATGGGGTTGCAAAGACTTGGACATGACTGAGCACACACACACACACACACACATATACACACACACCAACAGATGTAAACATTTTTCAGTCCCTTTAAGAGATCTGACATTTTTGATAATTATCCCCAAGCCTCACAAGATTGATGGCTGTGCATTTTTCATGTATCACTTGATAGCTTTCACAGTCTCAATAATATAAAACTTGTTCATAATAACACTTGACATGGCATTCAATGGAACCGCTCATTATATTTCAGGATATAATGACAATGATGATTTGATCAGTATTCCAGGTAGAGAATAGATGGCACATTGAAAATGGACTTTTGAGAGAGCTTCATCCCTTTGTACATAAAGAGATTATTTGCAAAGGTGACAGCAGGCTGAGGAAGGCAAGTAATGCTGAAATGCTCTGGAACAGCCAGGACACGAAAGCTATTACCACCCCTCACCCTGAATGCATTAGTGGAAACTGGAGTAGAAGAGAGACATCAGCTAGGACATCAGGTCCCTATAGGAAGGGCCCTAGGGCAAGAAAGACCTACACCAATGTCCACTCTCCTTTCAACTGACTTTCATTTCTGAATCTGACCTATACCGGAAGAGGAGACTAAATCATAGTCAATAGAGAGATGGTAGAGAAGCAAGTTTAGATCTACAGGGAATAAGATGAGGGTATTCAGTAAATATTTAATGAGCCCCTGGATGGCATATTTAAATATTACAGCACCATCATTTTTACTAGTTTAAAATTTGAACCAGAACTTTCAGAGAACACAGAGCTGATCAGTGGGAGAACTGGGGTTTATACTCGTATTTATTGCATTCTAACACTTATGCTGCTTTTACTATGCTTTGCCCCACATGGGCAATCATGTGCCTTATGAAAATCCCAATTTTTTCCTTGGCAGACAAGTATACATATATATGTACTCAGACTTCACCAGTGATGACTTCACATTAAGTGCACACTGACTGAGAACTGACTCTTCATCTTTCAGGTCTAAGCAGGCAAATCCTTTTCAACTGTCTATATTTCTGTACTAAGACAGAGGCAGAAAAAGAGTTTAAAAGATTACAAAAAAAGGATAAGACACAAAGCTGGCACAGTAAATGGGGGAAGTGGTGTACCAATATGATCTACTTTTTGGTTTCTAGAAACAATACAGAAGTCAAGAAAGCTGTAGTCTATATAAATATATATTCTATACATGTAGAAAAAGCACATTCTCAAACTAAATATGTTACTAATCGTCACTTCCCATTTGAACCATTGACGATTTGACTTCAATGAGCCTTGATTTCAATTGATACTGAATAGTCAAAGCAATATTTTAGATGTTCTCAATCTTTTATTTATTGCAAAGAAATAGAGGAAAACAATAAAATGGGGAAAACTGGAGATCTCTTCAAGAAAATTAGAGATACCAAGGAAATATTTCACGCAAAGATGGGCACAATAAAGAACAGAAAAAGTATGGACTTAACAGTTCATTCAGTCACTCGGTCGTGTCTGACTCTTTGTGACCCCATGAACCGCAGTGCCAGGCTTCCCTGTCTATCACCAACTCCCGGAATTCACCCAAACCTAAGTCTATCGAGTTGGTGATGCCATCCAGCCATCTCATCCTCTGTCATCCCCTTCTCCTCCTACCCTCAATCTTTCCCATAATCAAGGTCTTCTCAAATGAGTCAGCTCTTTGCATCAGGTGGCCAAAGTATTGGAGTTTCAGCTTCAACATCAGTCCTTTCAATGAACACCTTGGACTGATCTCCTTTAGGATGGACTGGTTGAGTCTCCTTGCAGCCCAAGGGACTCTCAAGAGTCTTCTCCAACACCACAGTTCAAAAGCATCAATTCTTCAGTGCTCAGCTTTCTTTATATTCAAACTTTCACATCCATACATGACCACTGGAAAAACCATAGCCTTGATTAAATGGACCTTGTTGGCAAAGTAATGTCTCTGCTTTTTAATATACTATCTAATTTCATGGCTGCAATCACCATCTGCAGTGATTTTGGAGCCCAGAAAAATAATGTCAGCCACTGTTTCCACTGTTTCCCCATCTATTTGCCCTGAAGTGATGGGACTGGATGCCATGATCTTAGTTTTTTGAATGTTGAGCTTTAAGCCAACTTTTTCACTCTCCTCTTTCACTTTCATCAAGAGGCTCTTTAGTTCTTCACTTTCTGCCATAAGGGTGGTGTCATCTGCATATCTGAAGTTACTGATATTTCTCCGGGCAACCTTGATTCCACCTTGTGCTTCTTCCAGCCCAGCATTTCTCATGATGTACTCTGCATTTAAGTTAAATAAGCAGGGTGAGAATATACAGCCTTGACATACTCCTTTTCCTATTTGGAACCAGTCTGTTGTTCCATGTCCAGTTCTAACTGTTGTTTCCTGACCTGCATACAAATTTCTCAAGAGGCAGGTCAGGTGGTCTGGTATTCCCATCTCTTTCAGAATTTTTCACAGTTTATTGTGATCCACACAGTCAAAAGCTTTGGCATAGTCAATAAAGCAGAAATAGATGTTTTTCTGGAACTCTCTTCCTTTTTCCATGATCCAGTGGATGTTGGCAATTTGTTCTCTGGTTCCTCTGCCTTTTCTAAAACCAGCCTGAACATCTGGAGCTTCATGGTTCACATATTGCTGAAGCCTGGCTTAGAGAATTTTGAGCATTACTTTACAAGCGTGTGAGATGAGTGCTATTGTGCGGTAGTTTGAGCATTCTTTGGCATTGCCTTCCTTTGGAACTGTAATGAAAACTGACTTTTTCCAGTCCTATGGCCACTGCTGAGTTTTCCAAATTTGTTGGCATAGTGAGTGCAGCACTTTCACAGCATCATCTTTCAGGATTTGAAATATCTCAACTGGAATTCCATCACCTCCAGTAGCTTAGTGATGTTTCCTAAAGCCCACTTGACTTCACATTCTTAACAGAAGCAGAAGATATTAAGAAGAGGTGGCAAGAATACACAGAAGAACTATACAGAAAAGACTTCATGACCCAGATAACCAGGATGGTGTGATCACTCACCTAGAGTCTGACATCCTGGAGTCTGAAGTCGGGTGGGCCTTAAGAAACATCACTGCAAACTAAGCTAGTGGAGTTGATGGAGCTCCAGTTGAGCTATTTCAAATCTTAAAATATAATGCTGTGCAAGTGTTGCATTCAATATGCCAGCAAATTTGGAAAACTCAGCAGTGATCACAGGACTGGAAAAGGTGAGTTTTCATTTCAATCCCAAAGAAAGGCAATGCCAAAGGATGTTCAAACTACTGTACGATTGGACTCATCTCATAGACTAGCAAAGCAATGCTCAGAATTCTCCATTGGGGAAACAAAGAAAACAGTGAGAGACTTTATTTTGGGTTGCTCCAAAATCACTGCAGATGGTGACTGCAGCCATGAAATTAAAAGATGCTTGCTCCTTGGCAGTAAAACTATGACCAACCTAGATAGCATGTTAAAAACAAGAGACATTACATTGTCAACAAAGGTCCATCTAGTCAAAGCTATGATTTTTCCAGTAGTCATGTATAGATGTGAGAGTTGGACCATAGAGAAAACTGAGCGCTGATGATTTGATGGTTTTGAACTGTGGTGTTGGAGGAAGACAACTCTTGAGAGTCCCTTGGACTGCAAGGAGATCCAACCAGTCCATCCTAAAGGAAATTAGTCTTGAATATTCATTGGAAGGGCTGATACTGAATTGGAAACTCCAGTACCTTGGCCGCTTGATGAGAAGAACTGTCTCATTTGAAAAGACCCTGATGCTGGGAAAGATTGAAGACAGGAAGAGAAGGGGATTACAGAGGATAAGATGGTTGAAAGGCATCACTGACTCAATGGACATTAGTTTGAACAATCTCCAGTAGTTGGTGATGGGAACCAACTTGCCAATCAACCAGGGAAGCCTGGTATACTACAGTCCATGGAGTCACAAAGAACTGGACAGGACTGATTGACTGAACTTAACTGAATATTTTATTAGGCTAAAATGAAAGATGCAAAGCCATCTGAAATGCAACCATAAATTGATACAATTATAAGAATTGTGAATTTATGCATAAGAATTATTGGTTATATTTATTTTTATGCCCTAGTTTCCTTTGTATTATTTATTTCTCTTGGCATGATACTTGTTTTATTTTTTTCAAAAGATGTCAATGTCCATAGCGTACCGCACACTGAAGAAAGTGAGAAAAGAGACAGAGGTGAGAGAGACAGAGAAAGTGGCAGGAAAGGAGTGGGTAGTGAGGGGGACAGAAAAGAGAGTTATTTCTAGATTCTAGCACATAACACAAATTTATTACCTAATGTATTTATTATTGAAAATGTATTATTAAATTGAACGAGCAGAGAACATACATTGCTATTGCTAGAAGCAACCATAAGTCACGTTCTGACAGGTTACATGTATTTAATGCAACTATTTTTTATACAAGAGAAATGAATAATTTCTTTAGTAATTGCCAAATTATACACTTCCTGAAATGCATGGCATCTTAGGAAAATACATTTACCAAAATGTCATGTGAATTTATGCATATTTCAATGCAAGTTCAGAGAAAATATGTATAACAACAGCTTCCCAACATCTTCCCAAAGGGTGGCATTAAAGGATCTCTATATTGTTGTATTATTTTTGTGCATCTTTTAAAATATTTGGATGTTTTGCACATTTTAATAAGATGTACTCAAATGTAATATTGAGGCTAAATATGTAGTCATGACTATTATGCAGCAATAAAATAAGAATTTTTTTTCTTTTCATTTATTTGGGGAGTGAGGCAGGGTAAATATATTCATTTGGCTTACAATTGCCTAAAGATATTTCATAAATACCAAAGATATTTATAGCACTTTGTGCTTTTATGGGACTCATCAATTGACACTTGACCAGAAAAATTAGCATAACCCTTTTACCAAAAGTCAGTAATCTGAAACCAGAAGTGAAAAATTAATTTACTTTCTGGAATACCAGTATTTCTAGGAGTGGGAAGTAATTAATAGCTAAATTTGCTACTTGGCATTTTTCAGTGTCATAATGTGAATTAAGTGGGTAGGGTGATGTAAAAGACAGCAGATCCTGAGGAAAAAAATTCCACCCCAGTTACTCTGTTTTATTTCTGATAATCTTTACTCTCATAATACAAGCCTTCAATGTCCACTGCCTCAGGGAATAAATGTTTACTTAGTCTTTGGCAATTAAGGCAGAGAGTTGACTCTTCTTTAGGGTAATATATAAGACATAAGAATGAAATATTCTGAGACATGTATTTTCCTCAAATTTGACTTTCAAAAAACAAAACTATTAAACATTCTGGCCTTTTTTTTTTTTTTTTAATTAATCATTAGAAATACTTGGACCAGTTTCACCAAACCTCAGTCTCTGACTCATGTTAATGTCTGTCAATAGACTGAGTGAATCATCCATGGTTGCTCTGAGGATGGGTTCAATTTCTTTTAAATACATGGCACGTCTTCCGCCATCCAACTTCCCATCCTTATCATAAAATCTTATAGTCCATTGTTAATGTTTTAAAATTTTTATATTGTTCTAGGCATTATAACTCCTTAATTATCTCTAAAACTTCTGTAAAGAGCAATTAAATGTACAAGTGCTTACTGAAGTAAAATGCCGATGAGTCACAGAGAAATAATTGAATTTCTTCTCTACACTTTGTGTTTACTGGGTCACCATGGTCCTCTGCATAGATGAAATGTCCAGTGGATAGTGATGCTTCAGGACTGATGGAGTGACTCTCTGTCTAAGTCAGGGAAAAATTTTCCCCAGCAAGATCAATTTACAGGTATGATGAGGCAAAAAGGAATTTACTCCTACTCAATCCTCCCAGAGCTGACTTCTTTGATCAACTATTAACTTGTTAATTTTGCAAGTATAACTGAGTACCTACTGCATACATGACAGTACTGGGAAAGGAAAGAGAATCTGCCCCTGGAGATATTTGTGTATAAATATAGAGTTGCACTATTATCAGATCAGATCAGATCAGATCAGTAGCTCAGTCGTGTCCGACTCTTTGTGACCCCATGAATCGAAGCAGGCCAGGCCTCCCTGTCCAGCACCAACTCCCTGAGTTCACTCAAATTCACGTCCATCGAGTCAGTGATGCCATCCAGTCATTCCTCTGTCGTCCCCTTCTCCTCCTCCCCCCAATCCCTTCCAGCATCAGAGTCTTTTCCAATGAGTCAACTCGTCGCATGAGGTGGCCAAAGTACTGGAGTTTCAGCTTTAGCATCATTCCTTCCAAAGAAATCCCAGGGCTGATCTCCTTCAGAATGGACTGGTTGGATCTCCTTGCAGTCCAAGGGACTCTCAAGAGTCTTCTTCAACACCACAGTTCAAAAGCATCAATTCTTCGGCACTCAGCCTTCTTCACCGTCCAACTCTCACATCCATACAGGACCACAGGAAAAACCATAGCCTTGACTAGACGAACCTTTGTTGGCAAAGTAACGTCTCTGCTTTTGAATATGCTATCTAGGTTGGTCATAACTTTGCTTCCAAGGAGTAAGCGTCTTTTAATTTCATGGCTGCAGTCACCATCTGCAGTGATTTTGGAGCCCAGAAAAATACAGTCTGACACTGTTTCCCCATCTATGTCCCATGAAGTGGTGGGACCGGATGCCATCATCTTCGTTTTCGGAATGTTGAGCTTTAAGCCAACTTTTTCACTCTCCACTTTCACTTTCATCAAGTGGCTTTTGAGTTCCTCTTCACTTTCTGCCATAAGGGTGGTGTCATCTGCATATTTGAGGTTATTGATATTTCTCCCGGCAATCTTGATTCCAGCTTGTGTTTCTTCCAGTCCAGCGTTTCTCATGATGTACTCTGCATATAAGTTAAACAGGGTGACAATATACAGACTTGATGAACTCCTTTTCCTATTTGGAACCAGTCTGTTGTTCCATGTCCAGTTCTAATGTTGCTTCTTGACCTGCATACAAATTTCTCAAAGGCAGGTCAGATGGTCTGGTATTCCCAACTCTTTCAGAATTTTTCACAGTTTATTGTGATCCACACAGTCAAAGGCTTTGGCATAATCAATAAAGCAGAAATAGATGTTTTTCTGGAACTCTCTTGCCTTTTCTATGATCCAGCGGATGTTTGCAATTTGATCTCTGGTTCCTCTGCCTTTTCTAAAACCAGCTTGAACATCAGGAAGTTCACGGTTCACATATTGCTGAAGCCTGGCTTGGAGAATTTTGAGCATTACTTTACTAGCGTGTGAGATGAGTACAATTGTGCGGTAGTTTGAGCATTCTTTGGAATTGCCTTTCTTTGGGATTGGAATGAAAACGGACCTTTTCCAGTCCTGTGGCCACTGCTGAGTTTTCCAAATTTGCTGGCATATTGAGCGCAGCACTTTCACAGCATCATCTTTCGGCATTTGGAATAGTTCAACTGGAATTCCATCACCTCCACTAGCTTTGTTCGTAGTGATGCTTTCTAAGGCCCACTTGACTTCACATTCCAGGATGTCTGGCACTATTATAAATACAAGAAAATACAAGGTATACTTGACTGTCATAAGAGAGTCATAGTAAACGCATAATTATAGGCAGAAAATGTTTTCTCTAGAAAGGCAAAAAGTGAGGGAGAGTTAAGACATAGGGAGATCACAGACATATTAGGCAGAATAAGTAAAGTGAGGAAAGGTGCAAAAGACAAAAAGCATGTGTTAGGGGAAAATGGTAGAGAATGGCTTAAATTTTATGATTTAACTTGACTATTAGTAGCTCTGAATATGATGTTAAACAAAATATATACAATTAAAATCTGGCCACTGATGGAAACCATTTCCTTCACTCACAATGCTGGGTGGCATGTTACTTTGTTTTGCATCACTAGAAGGGAAAATCAAGCATAATTTAATTAAATAAGTTTTTTATGCGTGAGTTATAATGGGCAGGCTTAAATTGGGGTTACAGAACACATAAGCAGAAGGAATAAGATTGACACAGTGACATAACGCTAGCCGGTGAAAGGGAAAGAGGATGTAGTCAGGAGGAACACCCTGCCTGTGCCTGGCAGAATGCTCACCCTCATCTAGTCTAAGTGTGAAAGTCAAAGCGTTAGTCTCTCAGTCATGTCTGACTCTTTGTGACCCCATGGCCTGTAGCCCACGAGGCTCTTCTGTCCATGGGATTCTCCAGGCAAGGACACTGGAGTGGATTACCATTCTCTTCTCCAGGATATCTTCTTGGCCCAGGGATCAAACCCAGGTCTTCTGTATTGCAGGCAGATTCTTTACCTTCTGAGCCAGGAGGGAAACTACATCTAGTCTAAATCACTGCTAATTAACATCAGACACAAATAGTTGTATCAATATATTATTTTAGAATTATACAAATGTATGTATTTGTTTTCCACTTAGCAAGCACACTTTGTTAAATTTTATCTCAGCTAATAGATATCTTCTTAAAGTTCTAAATGCAAAGAAGCTAATTTTCATTAGGGGTTTCCCTGGTGGCTCAGACAGTAAAGAATTTGGCTGCAATTTGGGAGATCCAGGTTGGATCCCTGGGTTGGGAAGATACTCAGGAGAAGGGAATAGCTACCCACTCTATCCAGTATTCTTGCCTGGAGAATTTTATGGACAGAAGAGCCTGGAGGGCTACAGTCCGTGGGGTTGCAAAGAGTCGGACACGACTGAGAGACTAACACTTTCAACACTTTCCAATATCATTAAGGAAAAGTAACCTCACCAGATCACTCCATCAGCATTTGCTGTTCATGGTTGGTAAGAAGGTTACCCAGATGACCCGTGCTTATGCTCTTGTGTTTCAAACTTTGCTGTGTAACGGATGCAGGCAAGGGACTTGCTCAAAACACAACGTATTTGTCCCCTACCCTGGATTCTCATTCAGGATACGTTAGTAGAGAAATCTGGAGATTCAGGAGTGCAGCTGATTTTGCTCTAGGTGGTCTGAAGACCATCATTTGTGAAACACAACATTACAAATTGTTTAGGTAGATAATATCCTAAACTGTGCTGCCAGTGAACTAGCCATCCAGGAAATAAAAAGCAAAATTGCCTGTCACATCTTTGAAAATGAAAATGTTAACATGAGTTACCATGACTCTTGAATTTTTATGTATTATTTCCAAAATATAAAATAGGTTTCATCTCATGTATCAGTAATGATGGATGAGGGGTTCCTGGAGTACTGCCTCATGAGAACTCTGTTTCTGAACAAGTTTTTCCGGAGAGAAACATGATAATTACCAATGACTACAAAAATGGTGAAATGGACGAAGCACAGCCAAATCCCCTGTGTCCTCACTTTCCAAATATTCTTTATGTTCTTTTCTTTGTTTTTGGTCCATTTCTTCTCTTGTCTTCTGAGATCTGGCAATTGTTTCTCCTTCTTTTTCTTCCTTTTAAGAGTTGATCCACCACTCAGCATGACTGTCCAGCTTCTCCCCAGTACGGCCATGGCATTGTGTCCTGCCATGTCCCATAGTCCCTATTTCTCACGGTAACTCTCACACTATCCCTGTTCCTTTGTCTTTGAAAATGTTTCCCAAATCATAAAAGTCTTTTTTTCATTTTCCTCTCCACTTTCTATGATACTGCTAGTTCAGTTTAGCTCAGTTCAGTCGCTCAGTCCTGTTCAACTATTTGCAACCCCATAGACTGCAGCACGTCAGGCCTCCCTGTCCATCACCAACTCCTGGAATTTACTTGAACTCATGTCCATTGAGACGGTGATGCCATCCAACCATCTCATCCTCTGTTGTTCACTTCTCCTCCCACCTTCAATCCTTCCTAGCATCGGGGTATTTGAAGATGAGTCATTTCTTCACATCAGGTGGCCAAAGTATTGGATGAAACTCCGTCCTTCAGCATCAGTCCTTCCAATGAACATTCAGGACTGATCTCCTTTAGGATGGACTGGTTGGATCTCCTTGCAGTCCAAGGGACTCTCAAGAGTCTTCTCCAACACCACAGTTCAAAAGCATCAATTCTTTGGTGCTCAGCTTCCTTTATAGTCCAACTCTCACATCCATACATGACTACTGGAAAAACAATAGCTTTGACTAGATGGACCTTGTTGGCAAAGTAATATCTCTGCTTTTTAATATGCTGTCCAGTTCGGTCATAACTTTTCTTTTGAGGTGCAAGCGTCTTTTAATTTCACCACTGAAGTCACCATCTGCAGTGATTTTGGAGCCCAAGAAATAAAGTCTGTCACTGTTTCCACTATTTACCCATCTATTCACCATGAAGTGATGGGACCAGATGCCATGATCTTCATTTTCTGAATGTTAAGCTTTAAGCCAACTTTTTAACTCTCCTCTTTCACTTTCATCAAGAGGCTCTTTAGTTTTCTTCACTTTCTGCCATAAGGGTGGTGTCATCTGCATATCTGAGGTTATTGATATTTCTCCCAGCAATCTTAATTCCAGCTTATGCTTTATCCAGCCCAGCATTTCTCATGATGTATTCTGCATATAAGTTAAATAAGCAGAGTGACAATATACAGCCTTGATATACTTCTTTCTCTATTTGGAACCAGTCTATTGTTCCTTGTCTAGCTTGTGGGATGAGTGCCATTGCCTCAAAATCTAGATCAAGTGCTAGTCACTAACATACTTCCTCCAGATGAACAATAAATTATTTAAGTTCAAAACAGTGTACAGATGCATCTTTTTTCCTCTACTGTGCCAGTACAGTGGCAAGCAAACAGCAATTTATATAGAATTATGAAACAGTATTAAGTAGCAACCTTTCTGTAGTAACAGATTAATAAAATGTGAAACCCATTACAATTTGGTAAGCATCAAGTTCAGCTTATAAAAAAATATCTTCAATCTGAGGCTACTTTTTGTTTAGTATATATTGCATCATAATATAAAATTATATATTATGTGTATGTGTGTACATATGTAGATATATATTTTTTTACACACGCATACATACATACAAGAGTCAGACTCTTGGAGGGCATAAACAGAAATTTTTACACGTCAGGACCCAGGAGAAAGGAGCAGTGACCCCACAGGAACTGACCCAGACTTGCCCATGAGTGTCCAGGAGCCTCTGTCTGAGGCATGGGTTGACGGTGGCCGGCTGCAGGGTCAGGGGCACTGAGTGAAGCAGTGCATGGGAAAACCACTAGACCATTCAGGTATGACCTAAATCAAATCCCTTGCAATTATACAGTGGAAGGGACAAATAGATTAAAAGGATTAGACCTGATAGAGTGCCTGAAGAACTATGGACGGAGGTTTGTAACATTGTACAAGACGCAGTGATCAAGACCATCTCCGGGATGGCAGATTAGAAGTATGTGAGCTCATCTTCTCCTGTGAAAACTCCGAAATTACAACTTGCTGCTAAACAACTGTTGACAGGAGAATGTTGGATCCCAGGAGAGGCCCCAGAAAGATGGTAGAAGGGGCGAAACCACTTTTAGATTCAGATATCATACCTGCCAGAGACACCTGGAGGTCTCAAACAAACCTTGTGCACACCAGGACCCAAAGATCCCAAAGAGACGGAGCAAGAACTGTGTTTGAGTGTCTCCTGTGGATGTACAGGTCAGCAGTGGCCTGCTGCAGGGACAGGGGCTCTGGGTGCAGCAGACCTGGGTATAGCATAAGCCTTCTTGGAGGAGGTCACCATTAAACCCATCATAGACCACCAGACTTGCACAGGACTGGAAAAACAGACACTTGGAGGGCACAAACAAAACCTTATGCACACCAGGACCCAGACTTCCCCGTGAGTGTCCAGGAGTCTCCGGTAGAGGCAAGGCTCAGTGGCGGCCTGCTGCAGCTTTAGGGGCACTGAATGCAGCAGTGAATGCGTGGGACCTTTTGAAGGAGGCCACCATTATCTTCATTACCTCCACCATAGTTTGGCCTCAGGTCAAAAAGCAGGAAGGGAACACAGCCCTGACCATTAACAGAAAATTGAATTAAGATTTATTGAGCATGGACCCACCCATCAGAATAAGACACAGTTTCCCCCTCACTCAGTCTCTTCCATCAAGAAGCTTCCATAAGCCTCTTATCCTTCTCCATCAGAGGGCAGACAGAATGAAAACCACAATCACAGAAAACTAATAAAACTGATCACATGGACCACTGCCTTGTCTAACTCAATGAAACTATGAGCCATGCTGTGTAGGGTCACCCAAGATGGATGGGTCATGGTGGAGAGTTCTGACAAAACGTGGTCCACTGGAGAAGGGGATGGAAAACCACTTCAGTATTCTTGCCTTGAGAAACCCATGAACAGTGTGAAAAGGCAAAAAGATAGGACACTGAAAGATGAACTTCCCAGGTCGGTAGGTGCCCAATATGCTACTGGAGATCAGTGAAGAAATAACTCCAGAAAGAATGAAGAGTTGGAGCCAAAACATAGGGTAAAAAAAAAAAAAACAAAAACCCAGCTGTGGATGTGACTGCTGATGGAAGTAAACTCCCATGTTGTAAAGAGCAATATTCCACAGGAAACTGGAACGTTAGGTTAGTCCATGAATCAAGGCAAATTGGAAGTGGGCAAACAGGAGATGGCAAGAGTGAACACTGACATTTTAGGAATCAGTGAACTAAAATGGACTGGAATGGGTGAATTTAACTCAGTTCAATTCAGTTAAGTCACTCAGTCATGTCGGAATCTTTTCAACCCCACGGACTGCAGCATGCCAGGCCTCCCTATCCAGCACAAGCTCCTGGGGTTTACTCAAATTCATGTCCATTGAGTCAGTGATGCCATCCAATCATCTCATCCTCTGTCGTCCCCCTCTCCTCCCATCTTCAATCTTTCCCAGCATCAGGGTCTTTTCAAATGAGTCAGTTCTTCGCATCAGGTGGTAAAAGTATTAGAGTTTCAGCTTCAGCATCAGTCCTTCCAATGAATATTCAGGGCTGATTTATTTTAGGATGGAATAACTCAGATGACCACTATATCTACTACTGTGGGCAAGAATCCTTTAGAAGAAATGGAGTAGCCATCATAGTCAACAAAAGAGTCTGAAATGCAGTATTTGGGTATAATCTCAAAAATGACAGAATGATCTCTGTACATTTCCAAGCAAACCATTCAATATCACAGAATTCCAAGTCTGTGCCCTGACCAGTAATGCTGAAGAAGCTGAAGTTGAACACTTCAATGAATACCTACAAGATCTTCTAGAACTAACACCCAAAAAAGATGTCCTTTTCAATATAGGGGACTGGAATGCAAAAGTAGGAAGTCAAGAGATACCTTGGGTAATAGGCAAATTTGGCCTAGCAGTACAAAAAGAAGCAGGTCAAAGTCTAGCAGAGTTTTGCCAAGAGAACACACTGGTCATAGCAAATACCCTCTTCCAACAACACAAGAGAATACTCTACACATGGACATCACCATATGGTCAATACCAAAATCAGATTGGTTATATTCCTTGCAGCCAAAGATGGAGAAGTTCTATAAAGTCAGCAAAAACAAGACTGGGAGCTGACTGTGGCTCAGATCATGAACTCCTAATTGCCAAATTCAGACTTAAATTGAAGAAAGTAGGGAAAACCACTCGACCATTCAGGTATGACCTAAATCAAATCCCTTATGATTATATAGTGGAAGTGACAAATAGAGTTAAGGGACTAGATCTGATAGAGAGAGTGCCTGAAGAACTATGGATGCAGGTTTGAGACATTGTACAGGATGCAGTAATAGAGACCATCCCCAAGGAAAAGAAATGCAAAAAGGCAAAATGGTTGTCTAAGGAGGCCTTACAAATAGCTGAGAAAAGAAGGGAAGGTAAGGCAAAGGTGAAAAAGAATGATATACCCATTTGAATGCAGAATCCCAAAGAATAGCAAGGGGAGATAAGAAAGCCTTCCTTAGTGACCAGTGCAAGGAAACAGAGGAAAACAACAGAATGGAAAAGACTAGAAATCTCTGCAAGAAAATTAGAGACATCAAGGGAAAATTTCATGCGAAGATGAGCTCAGTAAAGGACAGAAATGGTATGGACCTAACAGAAGCAAAGATATAAAGAAGAGGTGTAAGAATACACAGAAGAACTATACAAAAAAGATCTTCATGACCCACTTAATCACGACGGTGCGATCACTCACCTAGAGCCAGACGTCCTGGGATGCGAAGTCGAGTGAGCCTTAGGAAGAATCCCTACGAACAAAGCTAGTGGAGGTGATGGAATTCCAGTTGCACTATTTCAAATCTTAAAAGGTGATTCTATGAAAGTGCTGTCTGTACTCAATATGCCAGCAGATTTGGAAAACTCAGCAGTGGCCACAGAAGAGGAAAAGATCAGTTTTCATTCCAAACCCAAAGAAGGGTAATGCCAAAGAATGTTCAAACTTCCGTGCAATTTTACTCATCTCACACACTAACAAAGTAATGCTCAAAATTCTCCAAGCCAGGCTTCAACAGTATGTGAACCATGAACTTCCAGATGTTCAAGCTGGAATTAGAAAAGGCAGAAGAACAAGAGATCAAATCCCAACATCATCAAAAAAGTGAGAGAGTTCCAGAAAATCATCTACTTCTGCTTTGTTGACAAAGCCTTTGGCTGTGTGGATCACAACAAACTGTGGAAAATTCTTCAAGAGATGGGAATACCAGACCACCTGACCTTCCGCTTGAGAAATCTGTATGCAGATCAAGAAGCAGCGGTTAGAACTAGACATCGAGCAACAGATTGGTTTCAAATAGGGAAGGGAGTGCATCAAGGCTATACATTGTCACCCTGCTTATTTAACTTATATGCAGAGTACATCATGAGAAATATCAGGCTGGCTGAAAAACAAGCTGGAATCAAGATTGCTGAGAGAAATATCAATAACCTCAGATATGCAGATGACACCACCCTTATGGCAGAAAGTGAAGAACTAAAGAGCCTCTTGATGAAAGTGAAAGAGGAGAGTGAAAAAGGTGGTTTAAAACTAAACATTCAGAAAACTAAGATCATAGCGTCCAGTCCCATCACTTCATGGCAAATAGATGGGCAAACAATGGAAAGTGTGAGAGAGTTTATTTTCTTGGTCTCCAAAATCTCTGTAGATGGTGACTGCAGCCATGAAATTAAAAGACAATTGCTCCATGGAAGAAAATCTATGACCAAACTAGATAGCATATTAAAAAGCAGAGACATTACTTTGCCAAAAAAGGTCCATCTAGTCAAAGGTATTATTTTTCCTGTAGTTATGTATAGATGTGAGATTTGGAGTATAAAGAAAGCTGAGCACCAAAGAATTGCTGCTTTTGAACTGTGATGTTGGAGAAGACTCTTGAGAGTCCCTTGGACTGCAAGGAGATCCAACCAGTCCATCCTAAAGGAAATCAGTCCTGAATATTCATTGGAAGATCTGATGCTGAAGCTGAAATTCCAATAACTTGGCCATCTATGCAAAGAACTGACTCATTGGAAAAGACCCTGATGCTGGGAAAGATTGAAGGCAGAAGGAGAAGTGGACAACATAGAATGGTATGGTTGGATGGCATGACCAACTCGATAGACATGAGCTTGAGTAAGCTCTGGGATGGACAGGGACGCCCTGCGTGCTGCAGTCCATGGAGTCTCCAAGAGTCAGACATGACTGAGCAACTGAACTGAACATACACTGCAGTAAGGAATATTGGCTAGTACTGTAGATTTGAATAAATGGTAGCAATATCATCCCTAATCTTGCTAAATGCTACTACTTCTTTCAAGGAGGAAAGAGAACAAGAAAGAGAGAGAGATCTGGGGTGGGAGTGGGAAAAGAGAGAGAAAGAAAGAGAGAGTAAGGAAAAAAATGAAGGAAGGAAGAAAAGGAAAGAAAGGGAGACAAATGAAAAAAAAAATCTACCTTGAACATTAGTTTAGCTTGTGCCTAGTCTTTCAATATTAAATTAGTTACATACTCTACTCAGACATTTGATATCTGTAAAATTTTTATTCTTTATTCCTTTGTAGCACTTGTTAACTAATACCACAAAAATGTTTATAAATTATATACTTAAAACATAGGGACAAAAAGTAAGTTCTTTGTATTCTCCCTACCTCCAGCTCAGGGATCCTTTGAGTGAGGATATGTTCTTATGATGTCCCTATTACATCACTTCCCTATTACAATATGAACTCCTTTTCATCCAAGATTCACTTTGGTACCTTTGATTCAATGAGACATTTTTACAGAGTTCTTTAATTGTATATGTTCACTCTTGGGTTTTGGTATTTCTGAACTTATCACTCAAAGACCTTTGTAATAGTCTTTCAAAATTAATGAATCAAATGCTTGTGAGCACATGGATTTCTGAAGCACATTTTTAAAAGGCCAGGCTTTAAAAGTCAAGGATGATAAGAAAGAGGATCAACTAAGCGCTCTAGCCAATAATCTAACTCACTCCTCAATGCTTCTGAATTTAAAATTAGAAGTGTTTCACTACACCTGAATTACTTGAATTACTTTGACTCAGATAAGTCATTCCAATAGATCAACTTTAGAGATAATCTTCTAACTTTAAATTTAGACTCACTGAAATGTCTGCTGTCCTCAAAATATCATTTTACAGGTTGAAGGTGTTGTCTTGCGAAGATCTAGGAGCCTTAAGATGAGAAACGGATGAGGTATGTTGCATCATATGCGTAATGTGAGCTTGACTCACTTTTCAAAATTCCGCATTTTTATTCATCATACAGTTAGAGTATAACTCAAAGGATGCTTTACTATACAGTGTCATCCTTAAGAGAAGTGGTAGAAATAACATTTATTGTGGTGTGCTAGTGGACAGCTAAATAGCTTAGGTCAGAAGGTGAAAAGCAGAATGGTAAGCAGTTACTTATGATTAAAAGAAAAGGGGAGATACATACCACAAAGCATAAGATCAGAGGAAGAAAATTCAGGCTGAAGTAAGTTCATTGCTAACACAATTCCTTGTAATGCAATAAAACAAATGAAAAATCAATTAACTAGAGAGGATTTCACTTTATGTCCAACGTACTCATTTCCACCCTCCAATGACTTGTCACATTTGCATAAGTAAAAGACATCATTAATGTAAAAATAGAGCACACGACCATAGTTTTCCTGCGGGATCATGGGATGTCAAAGACTGTTAGAGATGTTGGTGAACATTGCAAGACACCCTGGTAGCGCCCTAGGGAAAAACACAGTGGTGCTCTGTGTTGTCAGTAAGTGCATGGAAGAGCAAATCAGACAAAAACAGGAGTAAAAGGGTACGCACAGTCCGTCACAATTTACGAAATGCGTTATTAACCTACTTAGAAGGCTAAGTGTATATCTGAGAAATAGAATCCTATTGTCAAAATGGGTAAGGCTAGGAAATTATTACACAACCTCTTATGAGCAGGTTCCCAAATAAATGAGTCTGGTACAATATGAATGATATGCAAGGTTGATCATTTTGGTTTCTACATCAGCGAAGGAAAAGCAGAGAGTTTTTCTTTGATGCTCCACCTGTTTTAACTCCTTCATAGGCCCTTAGACATCCGTTGTTCTCCAAGAGTTCAGCAGCCATGTCACACCCTGGTACCCACCCCTCACCCCTGCAGCGTCAAAAACAGCTTCAGTTTGCCTTCATTAGGTAGCCTCCATGTGTTACTTTTTAGGACAATATTTTGCTTTCAAAATGGGACTCCTGCATTTGTCCCTTTCCTCAGTTGAAATCCCTCTTCTGAGCTAGTTCAAGTGCATTGGTATGAAAAATTCATTCATACCAATGACCAGTTGTGGGCTAATCGGTCACCTCATTTGAAAACAGACCTCCATTGTAAGATATGATGGATATAGCATTTTCTTAATCTTCAGATTATTGAATTAATTTTAAACACAATACTAGCTCACATATGCTAACATAAGAAGGGGATTAATGTTTTCCATGGACATTTCAAATCAAAGGTAAAATAAAGGGGATTAAAAACAGAATGGATTCAAACATCCTGCCTCAAAGGTCTAAAATATAAAAACATTCATAAGTATATCATTTTGGAATTTTGGGTAAAATATAAGGAACTTTGGATTTCCCAGCTAGTGCTAGTGGTGAAGAATCTGTCTGCCAATACAAGAGATGTAAGGGATGCAGATTTGATCCCTGGGTTGAAAGACCCCATGGACAGAGGAGTCTGGTCGGCTACCATTCACAGAGTTGCACAGAGTCGGACTTGACTGAAGTGATTCAGCACACACAAGGAACTTGGACGTGATAAGAAAATCTGAACAGATGGTTTCAGAAGATCTTAATGTACAGAAGTTAGTTTCCCAAGAAGCCACTTCTATACCCAACCATTCCATCTCTATAACTCACAAATACTTAATGAAAGTAACTTTAACTTTTAAAAGTTGTGTTTGTGTATATGGGATTCCTGAGGGTCACCATCCACTATAAAATGTATTCAGAAACCAGATACTTGAATATAAAGATTGCTACTAAAGAAAAATTATCACCAGAAATAATGTTATTGCCATAATTGATCTTTATTTTTATCTAAGAAATGAGAGAAAACTAAACATCACATCGAGATCTGAGATTCAGAATTTACTGCTACAGAGGGGAATAAAATGTATAAAGGCAAAGAAAAGTAATGATTAGAAAAACAAAGAGAATGCTAATGATGTGATGTATTTCCACTAGTCGCTAAAACCTGAAAAAAAATGAATATGTTATCAACTGGTAAATATTTTACCTAATATATGTTTTAGAATTGATATAATATATTTATAGACTTCTTTTTGTTAGATTTTCTAAAACCATATCAAAAAAAGGTATTAGTAAGAAATTTGAAGCAAATGCATATGAAACAATAATTCTTCAAGGAAAACCAAAGAGATAGAAAGAAACATAAAATTACAGAAAGTTTTTATAACTTTAGTGTGAAGGTAAAGGCCATACTTCTATGCCTAAATTAGGCTTTTAAATTTGCTTTTACTGCAAGTTTGTTGTGCAAAGCCCTTTTCTTCACTAAATCTGTACATATTTTGGAAACCATATTTAAAAGATAATATAATCGAAGTAACGTGAACTATACATTCTTACTTAATAATTGAAAGTGTAGGGCATTTTTAAGTTGTACTTCACATGAATAAAAATACTTCGTCTTGACTACATTTTTCCATTGTTTTTGTACATGTGTTTGAATAGCATGGGCTTTCCAGGTGGTGCTAGTGGTAAAGAACCCCCTGCCAATGCAGGAGACATAAGAGACAAGGGTTCCATCCCTGGGTCAGAAAGATCCCCTGGCGGAGGCCGCAGAAACCCACTCTAGTACTCTTGCTTGGAGAATCCCCATGGACAGAGGAACCTGGCAGGTTACAGTCCATTGTGTCACAAAGGGTCAGAGATGACTGAAGCGACTGAGCACAGCACAGCACATTGAATAGTATATGTTTGCTACTCAATAAAATCTAATCTTTGATTTTTAAAAGAATGAATTAAAACAGATGACTCAGCATAACTTTGTTGGCATAACACTTGCTTATGAGAAAATCAGATCAGATCAGATCAGTCGCTCAGTCGTGTCCGACTCTTTGCGACCCCATGAATCGCAGCACGCCAGGCCTCCCTGTCCATCACCAAATCCCGGAGTTCACTCAGACTCACGTCCATCGAGTCAGTGATACCATCCAGCCATCTCATCCTCTGTTGTCCCCTTCTCCTCCTGCCCCCAATCCCTCCCAGCATCAGAGTCTTCCAATGAGTCAACTCTTCACATGAGGTGGCCAAAGTACTGGAGTTTCAGCTTTAGCATCATTCCTTCCAAAGAAATCCCAGGGCTGATCTCCTTCAGAATGGACTGGTTGGATCTCCTTGCAGTCCAAAGGACTCTCAAGAGTCTTCTCCAACACCACAGTTCAAAAGCATCAATTCTTCGGTGCTCAGCCTTCTTCACAGTCCAACTCTCACATCCATACATGACCACAGGAAAAACCATAGCCTTGACTAGACGAACCTTTGTTGGCAAATAGCCAGATCCTTTTAGAACTTCATAATAGCAGTAATCTCCTCCACAATGGTGGTCATTAAACTTATGAAAGTATATACAATAAATACCACTAACTGGGGAAGACTGTATCTTGAAACTCTTCATGATGAAATCAATAGTAGTAATAAAAATGTTTCTATGGTTGAAAAATGTAATTGAAATTGTAACTGCTGCATGATTCGTAATGAAACATAAGTATATAGTTCAACCTAGAAGTATCACATAGTGAACATTTTTAAAATATGCCTCAAATTCAAATTAAAATTACAATTATCATTTTCAGAGTCAGGCAGGAAGGATGAGACAATATTAGCCACTGCTTTCTTCACCTATCACTAATAAGCATTATGCTTTTTATAATTTGAAGAGACCCAAGGAAAGTATAATATATTTTATTTCATTTGAAGAGAAAGTAAAACTGTCTCATTAAGAAAATCATGTTCTAATGACTTGAGAGTGACTGTGCCTACATAACTTTATTGGGAGCAAAGGCTATCCTTAACAGACACGAAGTAAGCGCATTACTGAAGTGATAGATTTTTCTGTCTTGTATTTTTAATTAAAGCCAATGTTGTCACTAATAAATATATTCTTCAAATCATTCACTAACAATGAATACCAGAAGTTCTTGGAATAAAGAATTATAGAAACAAATAAGGATGGTAATGATTACATGAGCATCATCATGGAATAATAAGCTTCATTCCAAGGGATATAAGAGCTGTTTTAGCATAATAATTTCACTACTGATCTTTTTTTTCCCCCAGGAAGGGACTCAAGTATTTTCAGATAAATAAATTCCTTAAACAAAATTTAAAATTTCATTTTGAAATCTTTCACTGTAAATTGAAAAAAAATAGACAAAAATCTCTTGTCTTTTAGAAGGCATCTTGATATTTGCTAAAATGTCATTAAGGATAAGATAAGACTCTTAAGAAACCACTCCATTATCCATCTGCAAAATTAATAAAAGAGAATGATCTTCAACCTGATAAAATTTTTCATAAGGCCACAAGGAGAAAAGATGAATCTAATTTACTTTCAGCATTTAATTTTCACCTACTTCTACACAAATATTTTTCCCTCCCAGGTTTATTCAGATATAATTGGCAAACAAAATGATAAAATATTTAAAGTACACTGTGTGATGAATTTATATGGTATAAATGGCAAAAGGACTCCCTCCACTGAGTTAATTAGCACATCCATCATCTCACGTATGTATTTTTTATTTTGTATTTTTTTTTGGAGGGGTACAATTTTAAGTTCTACTCTTTAAGAAGATTTCAAAGTATAGTGGTATAACTACAGTTATCATGTTTCACATTAGATCTTCAGATCTTACTCATCTTATGACTGAATTGTATCCTTTATCCTTGTACCAAACCCTCCCTATTCCCCTCAATCCCCCAGCCCTTGACCATCACTTTTCTACTCTTTGTTTTTATGTGTCTGCCTTTTTTTTTTTTTTTTTGAGTTTACAGAATAGGTGACATAGTATTTATCTTTCTTTGGAGAAGGAAATGACAATCCACTCATCTTCTTGCCTGGGAAATCTCATGGAGAAAGAAGCCTGGTGAGTTACAGTCCATGATATTGCAAAAAGTTGGACTCAATTTAGGGAGTAAACCCCCACCACCATCATTTATCTTCTATATCTGGCTTATGGGTTTCTAAATTTGTACATTCAGCTTACATTCATCTTCCTTTTTTCTATCAAACTATCTCACATTTCAAATCACCCACTTTTCTATTATCAAGACCCGTCCACTAGATATACAGACTACCTAGAGCTGCAGGCGTGCATACTAAGTTGCTTCAGTTCACTTCAGTCCCTCAGTCATGTCCACTTCTTTGCGACCCCATGGACTGCAGCACACCAGGCCTCCCTGTCCATCACTAACTCCCGGAGTTTACTCAAACTCATGTCCATTGAGTCGGTGATGCCATCCATCCATCTCATCCTCTGTTGTCCCCTTCTCCTCCCACCTTCAATCTTTCCCAGCATCAGGGTCTTTTTAAATGAGTCAGTTCTTCTCATCAGGTGGCCAAAGTATTGGAGTTTCAGCTTCAGCCTCAGTCCTTCCAAAGAACACCCAGGACTGATTTCCTTTAGGATGGACTGGTTGGATCTCCTTGCAGTCCAAGGGACTCTCAGGAGTCTTCTCCATCACCACAGTTCAAAAGCATCAATTCTTCAGTGCTCAGCTTTCTTTGTAGTCCAACTCTCACATCCATACATGAGTTGTGTTCTGTCCTTTGTGACTCTACTGACTGTAGCCCTCCAGGCTCCCCTGTCCGTGGGATTCTCCAGGCAAGAATACTGGAGAGAATTGCCACTCCTTCCTCCAGGATATCTTCTTCACCCAGGGGTCAAATCTTCATTTTTACATCTCCTGTA
This sequence comes from Bos indicus, assembly GCF_029378745.1. NCBI lineage: Eukaryota > Metazoa > Chordata > Mammalia > Artiodactyla > Bovidae > Bos > Bos indicus. Next base: position 9,187,408 of record NC_091771.1, read on the forward strand.
TTGGAAGGCAGATTCTTTACCACTAGCACTTCCTGGGAAACCCAAATTTCCTTATATTTTACCAAACATTCCCAAATGGTATACATATAAACTGTTTCTCTCATGTCTCCTATGTTGGCAGGCAGGTTCTTTACCACTAGCACCACCTGGAGAGTATGTTACATTCATCCATTTTCTACCATCTTCTCACTTTACAGCTTGGTTTTCCCATTTCTGTTAAGGCAATACCATTCTTTCATTTACTCATGCACACAAATGCAGAATTATTTTTTATATCTCTTCAGTTTAGTTCAGTTCAGTTCAATCACTCAGTCATGTCTGACACTTTGTGACCCCATGGACTGCAGCACGCCAGGCCTCCCTGTCCATCACCAACTCCTGGAGATTACTCAAGCTCATGTCCATTGAGTCAGTGATCCCATCCAACCATCTCATCCTCTGTCGTCCCCTTCTCCTCCTGCCTTTAATCTTTCCCAGCATCAGAGTCTTTTCAAATGAGTCACTTCTTCAAGTGGCCAAGTGTTGGAGTTTCAGCTTCAACATCAGTCCTTCCAGTGAATATTCAGGACTGATTTCCTTTAGGATGGACTGGTAGGATCTCCTTGCAGTCCAAGGGACTCTCAACAGTCTTCTGCAACACCACAGTTCAAAAGCATCCATTCTTCAGCACTCAGCTTTCTTTATGGTCCAACTCTCACATCCTTACATGACTACAGGAAAAACAATGGCTTTGACTAGATGGACCTTTGTTGGCAAAGTAATGTCTCTGCTTTTTAATATGCTGTCTAGGTTGGTCATAACTTTTCTTCCAAGGAGCAAGTGTCTTTTAATTTCATGGCTACAGTCGCCAAATGCAGTGATTTTGGAGCCCTAAAATATAAAGTTTGTCACTGTTTCCACTGTTTCCCCATCTATTTGCCATGAAGTAATGGGAGCAGATGCCATGGTCTTAGTTTTCTGAATGTTGAGTTTTAAGCCAATTTTTCTCCTCTTTCACATTCATGAAGAGGTGCTTTACTTCTTCTTTACTTTCTGCCATAAGGGTGGTTCCATCTGCATATGTTAGGTTACTGATATTTCTCCTGGCAATCTTGATTCCAGCTTGTGCTTCATCCAGCCCAGGATTTCTCATGACATACTCTGCTAAATAAGCAGGATGACAACATATCTCCTATAAACAATTAATTGTCACAATTTCATTCTTTCATAGAATTTTCTCTCATTCGTTTTCCTCTCTTCGTATTTTCATTGCCAACAACACAATTGTAATTGCATCACTGAACAATTATAGTAGTTTTTTAAGTAGGATCCTTGCTGCCATCTCCTGGTGCCTGTCTGACCCTCTCCAGTTCATTTTAGAGAACACTGTCCGACAAGTGGTCACAGCACTTCACTGTCACCCCATTACCTTCTGGCCAAAATGTGTCCATGATTTAGTCCTTTAGCCTACAGAATATCATATTCAATACTTTAAAAAGATTCAAGATTTTATAATATGATCCTTCTTTCTTCTGTTTTTTTTTTTTTGCATACAATTTTATTTTATTTTATTTTATTTGATTGCAGTTATTTTTATTTTTTTTATTTTTTTTTCTTACATGATATTTTACATGTTTCAATGCCATTCTCCCAAATCTTCCCACCCTCTCCCTCTCCCACAGACAAAACCTAATGAATCTATTCAAATTCTCCCAACTATTTTTCTTGGTTGTTTGTTTTTACTGTTCTTTTTTAATTGGAGGATACTTGCTTTTCTTTTTTTTTTTTTATGAGATGTATGAGTCAAAACATTTTTTATTATTTGTGGTTACTCAATTCTAGTTCTCTTTTTTTTATTTTAAACGTCTTATTTTATATTGAGATATAGCCGATTAACAATGTCATGATAATTTCAGGTGGACAGAAAAGGGACTCAGGCATAGATATACATGTATTGCTGCTGCTGCTGCTGCTAAGTCGCTTCAGTCGTGTCCGACTCTGTGTGATCCCATAGATGGCAGCCCAACAGGCTCCCCAATCCCTGGGATTCTCCAGGCAAGAATACTGGAGTGGGTTGCCATTTCCTTCTCCAATACTCTCCCTCAACTCCCCTCCCATCCAGGTTTCCACAGAACATTGATTAGAGCTCCCTGTGCTATACAGTAGATTCTTGTTGGTTATTCATTTTAAATATACCGAAGTATACACGTCGATCCGAAACTCCCTATCACTTCCTCCCATCCTCCCTTCCTGGCAACCATAAATTCATTCTCTAAGTCTGTGAGTCTGTTTTTGTTTTGTGAATAAGCTCACCAGCTGTAGTTCTTAACTATGACTGTGGCCTGCCAGGCTCCTCTGTCCATGGAATTTCACATGCAAGAGTTACAGGACTGGGTTGCCATTTCCTTTCCCAGGGGATCTTCCTGACCCAGGGATAGAACCTACGTCTCTTTTATTTTTTTCCTTCTTTTTTCTTTTTTTTATTTAATTTTATTTATTTTTTAATTTATTTTATATTTTATATTATATTTTATATTTATAATATATATTATATTATATAATATATTAATTATATTATATATTATATTATAATATATTGTATATTATAGTATATTATATATTTAATATATATTATATTATATTTATATTATATTTTATTTATTTTTTTAACTTTACAATATTGTATTGGTTTTGCCATATATCAAAATGAATCCACCACAGGTATACATGTGTTCCCCATCCTGAACCCTCCTCCCTCCTCCCTCCCCATACCATCCCTCTGGGTCGTCCCAGTGCACCAGCCCCAAGCATCCAGTACTGTGCATCGAACCTGGACTGGCGACTTGTTTCATATATGATATTATACATGTTTCAATTGTGTTGGCCTCTGCCACACGTCAACATGAATCAGCCCCAGGCATACATATGGCCCCTCCTCCTGAACCCCCTCCTATCTCCCGCCCCATCTCACCCTTCTAGGTTGGGACAGAGCACTAGGTTGAGCTCCCTGTGTCATACAGCAAATTCCATCTGCCATCTCTTTGACATATGGGAATGTATGTGTTTCCATGTGATTCTCAATCCGTCCCACTCTCTCCTTCCCCTACTGTGTCCGCAAGTCTCTTCTACTGTTTTATCTTCATGAATGTAAATTGGTCCTTTCCTTTTCTTTATTCGGAGAAGGCAATGGCACCCCACTCCAGTACTCTTGCCTGGAAAATCCATGGACAGAGGAGCCTGGTAGGCTGCAGTCCATGGGGTCGCTAAGAGTCTGACACGACTGAGCGATTTCACTTTCACTTTTTACTTTCATGCACTGGAGAAGGAAATGGCAACCCACTCCACTGTTCTTGCCTGGAGAATCCCAGGGACGGCGGAGCCTGGTGGGCTGCTGTCTATGGTGTGGCACAGAGTCGGACACGACTGAAGTGACTTAGCATAGCATAGCATAGCGTTTTCTTTATTATCAAACTATCCACGGCTTTTAAAACTTCTACAAATCTTTCCATATCCATTATGAATAACATTGATTATTTTCATTCTCAGTTACCATTTTTCTCTCTGTGTAGTGCCTGATTATTTTAGTATCCACATATACTAACTCAGAGTAAAGGGCTTTGAGTTCATATTTGCATGTGTTAACTTTCCGTCTCAATGATTAGCTTAAGATGGGCAGAATACATTATTTTTATTGCATTTTCCATAGTGTCTAGCAGAATGCTTTGGATATTGTAGACTAGTAGTATTATTAGTTTAACTTTCTGCTTTTAGACTTGTAATTATTGATGATGAATATTCAGTTAAAGGATTTTGATATCATGAGAAGCTGTAGTTATTATTAGCTGTGTCTGAAGCTAAAGATAAAAAGTGAGGTTTTCAGTCAGTTCAGTTTAGTCCCTCAGTTGTGTCTGACTTTTTGTGACCCCATGGACTGCAGCACACCAGGCTTCCCTGTTCATCACCAGCTCCTGGAGCTTGCTCAAACTCATGCCCATTGAGTTGGTGATGCCATCCCACCACTTAGTGAGGGTTTAGGTACTTTTTAATAATATGAAATCAAGACCCATGGATGTCTGAATCGTGTTTCACCAACCATAGCTTCCTCTCTATATAATACTTCATGTTAGAATTAACTTACTGATTTGTTAAGAGCTACAGAAGTGTCTCAAATAGAGTCTTCTTATAAAAAGTTGTTAGACTTAAGGCATATGTGAAATTTTCTCTCCTTCCCTATTCCCACCTTTTATTATTTGTACCAGTACTTTTAGGCATTTCTGTAAAGAGAAAGACAAAGTAGAGCAAATTTACCATTCTAACTATATTGCATCAATGAGAGAGAGAGAGCCAATAGAACTCAAGAGTCCTCAACTCAATGTATCTGTCTTATGCTATGATAGGCAAACCATTTGATAAACTCACGCAGAACAGGCATGTGCTCACTAGGATCACAGTGCAGTAACTGTTCTTGCATCAGCCCCTTCTAATTAGCAACATATCCCTGGGTGGGGGTTGGGGACAGAGAGGAGAAAGGATACCCAAATGGCTGAGGCAAAAAGGGTTAGGGGAATAGCAGTGAATTCCCTTCTTCCTAATGCATATCCTAAGCATCTTTTTTTTTTGTTTAATATATTCAATAAAAAGTTATTTATGGCCTACTACCAGATGGGGTAGACTGTGTAAATATTATTTATATTGTCAAATCTAATATGTTCATTTTACTTCAAATTGTTACATTTCTAAGTCAAAGTGTGTCTCGTTCTTTATGTTTGTTTTTAACAGGGGAGTGATTCTTATTTTTTTTAAATGCTTACCTTTTAACTTTATGGTGTACCATAAGACTGCCAAAGTCTTAGAATGAAAAATACAGTGTTATACATAATGGTGTTATATACATATATGCATATATGTGTTTATGTGTGTGTGTGCCTAGTATACTTCTCATGAGAGTGAAGGAGAAAAGTTTCATTTGCTTCCATATATAATCTGTGGGAATCTTCATGAAACTGAACAATCAAAAATTATTCTCAGTATTGGATTTCCTTCTCTCTACTCTCAAAACTATAGAATGCCTTAATTTAAAAATTATGTCACAGCATCAGCTACAAATTATGGGAATTTTTAATTGAAATATATTTGATTTACAATGCTGTATTAGTTTCTTATAAAGCAAAGCAATTCAGTTATACATATATACTCATCGTATTCTTTTCCATTGTAGTTTATTATAGGAAACTGAATATAGTTCCCCATGCTATATATTAGGATCTTGTTGTTTATCTGTTTTATATATAGTAGTTTGTATCTCCTAATCCCAAGCTCCTAATTTATCCTCCCCCTTCTCCTTTGATCACCTTAAATTTGTGATGTGTGAGAGACTCATTCACACTATGTCTGTAAGCATCTTTCTATTTTGTAAGTTCATTTGTATTATGTTTTAGATTTGGTGTATAAATGGTATCATACAATATTTGTCCTTCTCTGTCTGACTTAGTATGATAATCTCTGCTGTTGCTAAATCACTTCAGTCGTGTCCGACTCTGTGCGACCCCATAGATGGCAGCCCACCAGGCTCCCCCATCCCTGGGATTCTCCAGGCAAGAACACTGGAGTGGGTTGCCATTTCCTTCTCCAATGCATGTAAGTGAAAAGTAAAAGTGAAGTCGCGCAGGCGTGTCTGACTCTTCGTGACCCCATGGACTGCAGCCTACCAGGCTCCTCCATCCATGGGATTTTCCAGGCAAGAGTACTGGAGTGGGTTGCCATTGCCTTCTCCGTGATAATCTCTAGGTTCATCCATATTGTTGCAAATGGCGTTATTTCATTCTGTTTTTATGACTGAGTAGAATACTATTGCATATATACCATGCTGGGCCACGCTAATTTCCTTCAGTGGTGTCCAACTGTGTGCAACCCAGGAACTGTAGCCCTCCAGGCTCCTCAGTCTCTGGGATTTCCCAGGAAAGAACACTGGAGTGGGTTGCCATTTCTTTCTCCAGGGGATCTTCCCCACCCAGGGACAGAACCTGTATCTCTTAAGTTTCCTGCATTGGCAGAGGGTTCATACCATTTTTTTTTGTTTATTCATTCCTCTGTAGATGAACATTTAGAGATCGCTTTCATGTCTCACTTATTGTAAATAGTTCTTGTTTTCAACCAGCAAGGTTGAATGTGTGGATCATGGGAATATTCTTATGGAATCCTGTAAGAAAGAGTATGGGTTAAAAAATAATTTACCTAAAATTACAATTCCTCAATTTATGCAATATGAGAGTTAAAAAGTTGCCATTATTTGGGAAGTTAAACACCTAAGTTTGTAAAAATCTGTGACATACAAGTTACTTAGAATAGTTAATAAACTTTAAAGTAGTTTTAAAAAGTAGTTCTTTAAAATAAAAAATAAAATAATGGCAACTAAGTTCAAACAAAAACATGTTTCAAAGCATCAATGACTTCATAGTCTTCAAATAAGGAATGGCAATCAACAACAAATGAGTTTTCAGATATAGCAAATAAAAATACAGGATGTCAGTTAAAGTTGAATTTCACATTTGGGATACACTGGAAAACATTATACTTTGGCTAGATATTCTGTAGTTTTTCTGGCAATACTGTACAAAGATATTTTTTCATTAGAAAACAAAAACAACACATACCTGACTTTCACAAACATTGCAAATAATTCTAAAAAACACTATGGACCTTATACATAACCTCTATTGGAGCTCTTTCATTTGCTCTGCATTGCAATTGTTATTAATACATTAGTCATTCCAATTAGATTCCAAGACCTTCAGAGCAGAATTTGCCTTTTAACTTAATCTATCCTTAGTTCAGTGCTCAGAACATTGCTCTCACTAAATAACTGTGTTTGCAAGGACTAGATGAGTTAATAACCTGTGTTCTAATTCTAGGTCAAATAGGAACTGAATATCACCCTGGTGAAAATATTCAACGTATCTGGATCTTTGCTCCTGAACCATAAAACGAGACATAGAGCTGAGCGTGCTCAGTAAAGTCTTTTCGTCACCTAGAGTCTACATTTAAGTTTGCTACTCCTATATCTTGAAAAACACACTGAGTTTTTCTGAAATATAAATTTAATCGAGCGGAGTATTTACTGTACATTTGCTACCCCCATGGCAGTTCCAAGAGTACAACAGGAAGACATGAGTGACATAGTACTGCTCAGCTCGTATAATGATCAGAGACAAGGGCCATTCATCATGCTTCAACCAGGTCTTAAATTATGATGAAAATGCACTGAGACTCACTTCTGCTGATTTCATTACAATGTAGTTCCAGACTCATGTGGTAAGCATTTCAGCTCAGACTCCCCACTGGCAACTCCATAATATTAAAGGACAACAAAATGAATCTTGAAGGAGGAAAATAGTGTTACAAATAATAGAATATTTGTTGGTGAAATATCTCCATTATTCTGTTTGTTTTTAAGTAAACCAAAACAGTTGCAGAAATTGATTTAATTGATTAATGTTTAATGGGCATCTATATTTATGAAGCATTTACTATAACTTAAGTATCTTATGCCACAGGATAGATGTAGTCACAAAACAAATTATGTGGAGGCAACATGATTAGGGCTTGTATGGCAGCCAGTGCATCCTTGACAAGCAACACTGAACAGAAAAAGTAACTCATGTCTCTCACCCAAATCTTCTACATCTATGGAGGCCCAATTATGTGGCACCTATTGTGTAAAATACCAGCTATATGGAAACAAACAGGATTTAATCTCAGACATCAGCCATTGACAATCCATAGTAATTTACATGACTTTGTGAAGGAGTTGTGCAGTGAGTCTCATGAGAGGTAACATTGCCTTTCTTGATATAAGAAAAAAAATTCTAAAATAATTCCTATTGCTTTCAAGACAACATGTGAGTAGAGTCTTTTCAAGTTTGCCAAAATTGGCAAATGCAAAAGGAAAGATGTTCAAGTGCTTTTGAGCCTTTATGGGGTCTTGGTCCCTCTGAGAGTCTGATGCAAGATCACGAACTCTGAAGAAAAATGCAGTTGCATAATTACACACAGCTTTGCAGGCAATTTACACTCTGCATCAGGGTTGTAAATACATCCAATGACATATTTGAACAGACTAAGTATTACTATAATGGGATTGGTTTCTATAGAGTTAAATTTTCCGAATGAAATGGAATAAAATACAATTATGACTGATGCTGCATCCATAGTCAGGAGTCATGAGTGTGTAAATTGACTTTGGGTTAAACTAATTCACAGCAATTAATGAAAGAATATAATAGAGAAGTTGCTTTGAAGGAGATTTTTAAAAAATAAAAATTACATGCATTTTACCAATTTATAGAAGAGGCAATTATTTTCGTGAGCAGTATATTGACCACTCTAACTCTTATGTCACTTGATCAAAAGACTAAAATAGAGAAATAGCTTCACCTACAATCCCAATTATAAGGGAGTCGCATTCCCATAGCAACTGTCACTACATTCTAGCCATTGACACATTTTATGTAATATTATGGTGTTCCTTAAATACTTAATGTTTGTCAAGGCTGGCTAATAATTCTGAAAGTCAGTGAAGTTGTCTACCACAGGCCTTGATTCATTCTATGTTTCACTGAGAGTGTCCTGAAGACACGCTTTACAAATCAGTTTCAGACTCAAGACCTAGATAACATGCAACTTTCCTTGCGAATTCTTCCAAAGCTTCCAATTCATAACATGTTTCACTTCTCTGTGCTCTTACAGACTCAAGCCACATTATCACACTACAATTCATTCACTTGAGCTCTATAGTCAATATCTGCTGTTAGATTATAAGTCCTTTAGGGCAGAGACTGAACCTCATTCATCTATGTTACTTCCAGCCACAATGCTTTTCAAGGAGGTATGCACTGATGTTGGTTTGCTGAATCAAAACACATCACTTAAATCAGTGGCTGTCCTCTCCAAATGTAAGCATGTTATCAGTAGCTGTTAAAGATGTGTACCATTTTTATTATTAAATTCTAAAAAGCTTTATCAGCAAAAGAGCCATGTTTGTTTCATTCACCACTGAAATCTCAACATTGGTCATGGTCCCTGGAACAGTGCAGATGATCAGTAAGTAACTGTTGAAAGAATATTGAATAAATTAGTTCAAGGCAGAATGAAGGGTACCAAAGGAATATCTACTCCAAGGAAACATTTTTTTAAACACTCTCAATAAGAGGAAAGCATTTCTTTCAATCCACGGGACTCTACCATCATTTATTTATCCTGTAGGCCGTGTCTGGAGACGCAGGAAGTCTGACACATTGTCCTTTACATCACAGCCCTTCCCAAGTTCTTTGGAAGAAAAGAAAATCATTTTAGGGAACTGTGCTGACGGTGATGAAAGTGAAGGTCAAGGTCTTAAGCAAGGTCACAAACTGAGCAAAAGTCATAGGCTAAAAGCCTAGAAAGACATTCTAGAGGAACTGGTAATCAAAATAAGAACTGAAGTGTTGACAAATTAGGCTGAAAAGATGATGTGGGGTGAAGATGAAGAGTTTTTTGAGAGAGCAGTTTTCCTTAAGGACCAGAAGTGAACAGAGAATTTCCAAAAAGAAGTGTCTGTAAGGATTTACTCAATCCTTTCAAACCCTACCACTGCCTTATCAATTAAGTTTTTGTAATATTCTAAATCCTTTGCTGTCGTTTTCACGGTCTTCTCAACATCTTCACCATGGGTAGATTTCATCGCAAGAAAACCAGTTTCTTTGCTAATTCATAAGAAGCAGCTCCTCATCTGTGAAAGCTTTATCCTGAAATTGCAGCAATTTATTCACATCGTTAGGCTCCATTTTAAATTCTAGTTGTCTTGCTATTTCTCCTATGTCTGTAGTTCCTTCCTCCAATGAAGTTTTGGACCCCTCAAAGTCATCCATAGTGTTGGAATCCACTTCTTTCAAACTTTTGTTGATGTTGATATTTTGATTTCTTCCTATGAATTACATATATTGTTATTGACATCTAGAATGGTGAATCCTTTCCAGAAGGTTTTTACCATATTTTAGCCAAATCCATTGGAGGAATTACTATCTATAGCAGCTATATCTTATGAAATGTGTCTTTTAAATAAAAAGAATTGAAAGTTGAAATTACAGCTGAACCCGTGGACTGCAGAATGAATGTTGTGTAGGAAGTCATGAAAACAACATTAGTTTCATTGTCCATGTCCATTGGAGCTGTTGAGGGACCGGAAACATTGTCAGCGAGCAAAACTAGACTAATATTTTGAAAGGAATTTTTTTCTTAGCAGTAGTTCTCAGCAAACAAGCTTGAAATATGCAGAAAACCATGTTATAACCAGGTGCACTGTCATTCAAGCTGGTTGTTCCACTGATAGAGCACAAGCAAAGTAGATTTAGCGTAATTTTTAAGGGCCTAGGACTTTTGGAATAACAAGTGAGGCATTAGCTTCAACTGTAAGTCACCAGCTGCATTAGCCTCTAACAAGGGATTTAACCTGTCCTTTGAAGCTTTGATGGAGAAGGAAATGGCAACCCACTCCAATATTCTTGCCTGGAGAATCCCATGGACAGATGAGCCTGGTGGGCTACAGTCCACAGGGTTGCAAAGAGTCGGATACGACTGAGTGACTTCACTTTGAAGCTTTGAAGTCAGGATTCAATTGCTCCTCTTTAGCTATACAATTCCTTCATGGCATCTGTTCCCAATAGAGTCATGTTTCATCCTCACTGAGAAATGCGTGCAGCCACTTCCATTCATTATCTTAATTATATCTTCTAGGTAATTGCTGCAGTTTCTATTATTGGCATTTACTGCTTCTCTTTATACTTTTGGGGCTTCCCTGGTAGCTCAGCTGGTAAAGAATCCACCTGCAATGCAGGAGACCCCAGTTCAGTTCCTGGGTGGGGAAGATCTGCTGGAGAAGGAATAGGCTATCCAGTCCGGTATTCTTAGGCTTCCCTGCTGACTTAGCTGGTAAAGAATCTGCCTACAATGTGGGAGACTTGAGTTCAATCCCTGGGTTGGGAAGATGCCCTGGAGAAGGGAATACCCACTCCAGTATTCTGGCCTGGAAAATTCCATGGACTTTATCCTTTTATGTTGTGGAGACCACTTATTTCCCTAATCATCATGAATCAACCTCTGCTCATTTCAGACTTTTCTGATGCAGCTTCCTTATCTCTCTCAAGCTTCATAGACTTGAAGAGAATTAGTTAGGGCCTTGTTCTGTATTCAGCTTTGGCTTAAGGAAATGCTGTGGCTGTCTTGATCTTCTATCCAGACCATTATAATTTTATCTACTTTAGCAGTAAGTCTATTTGCTTTTTTATCATTTATGGGTTCACTTGGATAATGCATTTGATTTCCTTCAATAATTTTTCCTTTGCATTCACAGTTTGCCTATTTGGTGCAAGAGATCTAGCTTTGAGACTATTTCAGCTTTTGGTCTCCTTTCTGACTAAACTTAATTATTTCTAGCTTTTCATTTCAAGTGCGAGATGAGACATGACTTTTCTTATCACTTGAACACTTACAGGCCATTGTAAGGATATTGGCTAAGGAAAAAAAAATATATTAACTGTGCTAATTTCAATTTCATCTTTTTAGTGAATAAGAACACCCAAGAAGAGAGAACAATAGGTGGGAGAGAAGTCAGAACACACACAACATTTGTCAGTTAAGTTCGCATCTTATATGGGATCAATTTGTGGGACCAGAAAACAATTACAATAGTAACATCGAAGATAACTAATTGAAAACCATAATAGATAAAATAACAATGAAAATTTCGGACTATTGCCAAAATAGCAAAATGTGACACAGAGGCATAAAGTGAGCAAATGTTGTTGGAAAAATCATACTGGTAGATGGAGTGGAGATAGGATTGCCACAGACTTTCAACTCAAAAAAACGCATATCAGTGAAGAATAGCCAAAGTGAAGCATCATGAAACAAGGTATGCTGGTACTTAATTTTATTTTATTAATTACTATCGCTCAGTCACTCAGTTGTGCCCAATTCTTTGCAACCCCATGAACTGCAGCACGCCAGGCTTCCCTGACTTTCACTATCTCCAGGAGTATGCTCAAACTCATGCCCATTGAGAGAATGATACCATCCAACCATCTCATTCTCTGTTGCCTGCTTCTCCTCCTGCCTTCAATCTTTCCCAGCATCAGAGTTGTTACCAATGAATAGGCTCTTCGCATCAGAGGGCCAAAGGGTTGGAGCTTCAGCTTCAGCATCAGTAATTCCAATGAATATTCAGGGTTGATTTCCTTTAGGATTGACTGGTTTGATCTCGTTGTTGTCCAAAGGAACCTCAAAAGTCTCTTCCACTATCTTATTAATAGTGAAGTCTAATTTATTAATGGTTTTATGCTCTGTAATTTTAAATCCAGTGTCACAAAGATGTCCTGATTTGTTTTCTTCCAGAAGTCTATAATTTTGTATTTAACATTTAGGTTAAATCCACTTTGTATTAACTTTCAGTGAAAAGTATGATTTTTTTGCATTCAGTGGTTTAGTCACCATTTGTAAAAAAGATTATTCTTTCTCCACCTTTATAAAAAATAATTTGACTCTATTTGTGTGTCTCTTTTTAGCTTCTTTATTTTGTTTCATTGATATATTTATTTAGAGGAAAATAGCTTACTTTGTAGACCATATTTCAATAAATACAATTGTCTTATATCTTAGTAGAAAAATGCATAGCTCAGTGCACCTATAACATAATCAGAAATGCATGTTACTCTTCATCATTGATAGTTTAATATCCTAATAGTACAACCTAATGTCTACACAAATCTTTTAATTGTTATGAAGAAACTATTGATATCAATATGGAGTCATTTAGCAATTTTAGATAGCAATTTTATTTCCTTATAATATTAAAAAATATATATGAAACAGGTATGAGGAATTAGAATCTTAAAGATATTTTTATTACATTTTCAAAAGATTGGACTCTAAAACCTGTCATTTTACTATGTTTGTTTCAATTCAACTACCATTTACAGAATAATCACTGTGTTACAGTCACTGGATTAAGATTCCAGAGATACACACAGACACACACACACACATACATATATATATATATATATATATATATATATAAACACTGAATCTATCTTTGAGAAGTTCATAGTAAAGACATCATATACATCTGATAAATATACTATTAAAATAGATTTCTCACATGTTCAAATTTTTATTGTAAAATATGCAAAGTTTCTGAATTTGGCATTCATGTGATTAAAATATGTCAACAATTTTCTTCCCTTGTGTTGTTGTTGCTATTTAGTCAGTAAGTATTGTCCAACTCCTTTGCTTCCCCATGGACTGTAGCCCACCAGGCCCCTCTGTACATGGGATTTTCCAGGTAGGAATATTGGAGTGGATTGACATTTCCTTCTCCAGGATATCTTCCCCACCCAGGCATTGAACCCACATCTCTTGCTTGGCAGGCAGATTCTTTACTGCTGAGCCACCAGGGAAGCCCTTCTCTTATAAGGTAATAGTATAGCTCCTTAACTATACTTTTATGCATGTGATTAGTGGCCATGAGAATATTTTCAGATCTGTGTGCCTCTCTGTCGTCCTTTCTTTATCCTCTACATCTAGGCATTTTTTATTTTTCTGTTACTCGATATGATTTACTACAATTGAAAGTATTAGGTGGCATAAAATTATGAGCACTATATCTGATTTTAAATAAATCCAATTTTAAATAAACAATCAGATTTTTTTAACTAAACAATCTGATTTTAAATAAAACAGATTTTAAATAAACAATCCAGTATGTCTCAGAGAACTGTAACCATGAACTTAACAGGCTTTGAGTTTTTTAGTTGAGCTGTTTGAGTCAGTTGCTTTTATATAGGTTGTACTATGTGGTGAGATAAACACTATTGAAGACAGAATTAGTTTGAGTATATTGCAAATAATGCTGCATAAAAGAGACACTTGAAATATAAAAGAAAGGTTAAGAGAAATAAAGAATGGAATATTGCTCTGCCATAAAAAGGAATGAAATTGGGTCATTTGAAGAGATGTGAATGGACTTAGAGGCTGTCATACAGGGTGAAGTAATCCAGAAAGAGAAAAACAAACCATATATTAATGCATTTGTGCAGAATCTAGAAAAATGGTACAGATGAACCTATTTCCAGGGCAGGAATAGAGACATAGAGACATGACATAAAGGACATGTGGACATGGTGAGCGGGGAGAGAGGTTGGGATGAACTGAGTAGCTTTGACATATATACACTTCCATGTGTAAAACAGATAACTAGTGGGGACCTGTTATAAAGCACAGGAAGCTCAGCTAACTGTGATGACCTTGAGGGGTGGGATGTGAGGGATGGGAGGTAGGTCCAAGGGAGAGGGGATATACATATATATTTAGATGATTCATTGAATTGTACATCAGAAACTAACACAATATTGTAATTATACTCTTTTTTAAAACAAATAAAGGAAAAATTGAGGAAAATTATCTTTGATAATATTTGCATAACGAAAGGTGAGAACATGGGGCATATTTCCAGACCTTTATTTTGTTCTATGGATTTATATATCTTGATGGAAATACCATACCTTGTCGACTTTTTAAAAAATAAACAGTGGAGAGAGACAACATCTAAAGGGAAATTGATACAAAAATTTTCCTGAATTGAAAAAAGATATACATTCTAAATATCAGGACACAAAGTGAACACTATAAAGGTCAAATAGGCAAGACAATGCACATATTGGTAAATTCCTAAAAGCATAGAAAAGGAAAAGAATTTACCTACAATAATCAACAATCACACTGATACCTAGCTATTCACAAAAACAATAGAATCCGGATGACAGTGTAATACAAGAAAATAGCAACCGGTTAAAACTTGAAAGTTAATAGTGTAGGTTAAATATAGATATTTTTAGACAAGGATTGAATCTTTGTCTTTAACAGACCTTCATGTAGGAGTTAAAATAATATATGCTTTAGAACAAAGAAAATTAAACCTTGAGGGATGGAGTGGAATGTAAGAAGTAGTGATCAAAAGACTTGGGTAAATTTAAATCAGTTATGGCTAGAAATACAGTAACAATTATGATAGCAAATGTTTGGGGTATAAAACAAGTAAAAAATACATTATAGAATTAAAATAGCATTGGAGAGAGATTGGAGTCTTACATTCTTATTGATTAAATTTTAGCTGCATAAAATTAAGTACAGTCATAGTTTATTTTATTTTGTGTTGCTTTCCTAGGCTCCCCACTGTGTTTAATGAACTGAAGTTGTGTGCTACCCCCCACCAGCTGCACGTTTCTCAAGCAGCGCTTGCTCGTTTGTGTCTCTGTGCCACGTGTCGGTGATTTTCTCGCAACACTTTGCACTTTTTCAATATTATGATGTTTGTTATGGTGCTCTGTGATCAATGATCTTTGATTTTTATATCTCACTACTAAGAGAATGAAAAAATAAGTCACAAAGCTGAGATATATTTACAAATCAATATCTGATAAAGATTTTTTTTTTAAAGATACTAATTAGTATTGATTTTATTTTATTTATTTATTTTTTTTTTTGGCATGAGAGCTTCCACTCAGAAGGTGGAACTTCCTATTTTATTTTATTTTATTTTTAAACTTTACAATATTGTATTGGTTCTGCCTTATATCGAAATGAATCCACCACAGGCATACACGTGTTTGATGCTTTTGAACTGTGGTGTTGGAGAAGACTCTTGAGAGTCCCCTGGACTGCAAGGAGATCCAACCAGTCCATCCTAAAGGAGATCAGTCCTGGATGTTCATTGGAAGGACTAATGTTGAAGCTGAAACTCCACTACTTTGGCCACCTGATGCGAACAGCTGACTCATTTGAAGACCCTGATGCTGGAAAGATTAGGGGCAGGAGAAGAAGGGACGACGAGATGGTTAGACGGCATCACTGACTCAATGGACATGGGTTTGAGCAAGCTCCATGAGATGGTGATGGGCAGGGAGGCCTGCGGAGCTGCAGTCCATGGGGTTTCAAAGAGTCAGACATGACTGAATGACTAAACTGAACTGAACTGATCTGATAAATGGCTTGTATCCAGAATATAAAAAGAATTCACAACACTCAATGAAAAGAAAACTCTTTAAAGAACACTACTTTAAAAATTCAAAAGCTGTATCACAGAAGTGTTCAGCAAAAAAATAAACACAGGATACTCAACAGCATTTTTCATTAAGAAAACCCCAATTCAGTCGCAGTGAGATAACCCTGTACATGTATCAGAATGCTGAAAACCAAATAATGACAACATGTGAAGTATTGATGAGGAAGTGGATAAGCTGAAACACTCCCCTACTGTTACTAGAAATTAAAAATGACACCACTATCCTTTTTTTTTTTTTTTCCTTATTTGGCCATGCCACAGTTTGTGGGCTCTTGGTTCCCTGACCAGGGGTCAAACCTGTGCCCCCTGCAGTGAGAGTGTGGAGTCCTAATCACTGGACTGTCAGAGAACTCCCAGTACCAGCACTTTGAAGAATAATTCATTAGTTTCTTAAAAGTTAAACATAGTCCAGTCATATGAAGTAGCCATTCCCGTGTTGGATATTAACCCATGAGAAATGTAGAAGACTACACAAATATTTAGAAGAGCTTTCTTTGTAAAAACCAAAATAGGGAAACTGCCCTAATGTCCACGAACAGATAAATGGAGAAAAAAATTTAATGAATATATAAATATATTATGTTTTATATATACTTTTATTACATATATTTTACACAAAATTAACAGTATATATAAGGGAATCTACTCAACAATGAAAGGGGATTAATTTATACATACAACACATGGATGAAACTCAAAATAATTATGTCAAGTGAAAGAAGTTATTGAAAAAAAAATACACTAAGCAGTCCAATTTTTAAAAGAAGGTTTAGAAAATTCATCACCATTTCTAGTGACAGGAAGCAGATTGGTATATGTCAATGGATGGGGAAGGAAAAGGGAGGAAAGGGCAAGAGTGGAGGAGAGACAACTTTGGTTTGTTCACTGTCTTGATTGTGGAGATGTTTTCCCAGCTGTATGCATATTTCACAGCTAAGCAAATTATAAATTTTAATTATGGACACTTTATATCAATTATATGCAATATCTCTGTGCTTTAAATGTCCACAGTATATAACATGTGGGGACATCAAATGTTAATTGATGGGGCGTCAACTATACAAAATGTGCCAGAAGCAGCTTGAAGTACTCAAAAAATCCCGCTGTGATGACAGGGTGCCAAAGGAATGCAGGAGCCAACCGAAGGACCATCGTGCCCTCCTCCCAGAGAGTCAAGCGTGGAGGTGGTGGCTGAGGAGAAGCAGCCACAGTGGAGAGACCTGAGGAACACTACCTCAGCCAGGTGAGCGAGAATGACCTCAGGTAACAGATCGTCCTGATTATATGCACTCTTGTTATGTAATGGAAATGGCATGCTAATTCTGTGATCTTTCTCCCCCAAGCCCATAACCCTAGTCTAATCATAAGTATCATAAGTAAACCATAAGACACATCGCAATAGGGGGATTTTTACAAAATACCTGACCAGTACTCTCAGAACTGTCAATGTCATCAAAACAAGGAAAGTCTTGGAAATTTTTACAGCCAAGAGGAGCCTAAACCACATGAGAACTATGTGCCACATGGTGTCCTGGGTGGGATCCTGGTACTGAGAAAGGGTATTAGGAAAGGAAATCTGAATAAGGAATGACCTTTAATTAATTGTGGAGCATTAATAGTGGTTCATTAATTGATTAATTGTGATAAATGCCATAGTTTTATGATTAATAATATTAATGTATTGATCATGTTGTCATTGTTCAGTTACTAAAGTCATGTATGATTCTTTGTGATCCCATGTACTGCAGCTTGCCAAACTCCTCTGTCCTCCACTCTCTCCTGGAGTGTGCTGAAATTCATGTCCACTGAGTCGGTGGTGCCATCCAACAAACTCATTCTCTCTCACCCCATTCTCTTACTGCTTTCAATCTTTCCCAACATCAGGGGCTTTTTCAATGAATCAGCTCTTTGCATCAGGTGGCCCAAGTACTGGAACTTCAGCATCAGTCCTTCCAATGAATATTCAGGGTTGATTTTTCTTAGGACTGATTGGTTTGATCTCCTTGCAGTTTAAGGGGCTCTCAAGAGTCTTCTTCAGCATAGGGAACATTGAAGGTGAGGGATGTACCCTCTTCACAACTTTTATGTAAATCTAAAGCTATTCTTTTTTTGATGGTTTCAGTGCAGTTTCATATCATTGGCATTGCCTTTATTTTCTTTTTTTAATAATTGGGGCCCTGCCTCGTGGCATGCAGGATTTTAGTTCCCTGACCGGGGATCAAACCCATGCCCCCTATGCTGGAAGCACAGAGTCTTAATCACTGTATATCCAGGGAAGTCCCTCTAAAGCTATTCTAAAATTCAAATTGTAATTTAAAAAGCAATTAATGGGAGCACACCACAGGAAAGACAGCCTCCAACTCTGTTCTCTATAACTTCTATTCCATCGTCAGGTCTGACATCTGCATCTCATCTCATTTTCGCATTTCCTATGGCCTCCACCCAAAGAAGGATAAGGCAGCGTCACAGGAAGTGCTCATTCTGAGCATTTTTTGGTCTTGTTTTTTACAAATATCCTTGCTAGTATCTTTTCATTGTTTTAGAGGACATATGCAGACACCAATCATGAATATTAAAAAATGATCCAGTTGCTAGAATGTGGGTGATGCTTAGCTATGTGTATTACAAGATCTATGTAAAAGGGATATTAAATTCAAACTCTATAGATTTCAATCTGACATGACTTTTACCAATGGCTTGGCTGTCTGTGGGTAAAAGAGTTCCTCATAGAACATGAGCTTTAAAAGGCTTAATGCACACAGAATATTTGCAGTTCTATCAGGTGAGCACCTATTACCACTTCCACCTCTCTACACTTCTACGGTGTGGGAAGCTCCTTCTAATGCAGCCACAAGCTCTATATTTTTCGTCTTTAACATTTTTAATGCTAACCTTCTTTCTACAGTTACATCCCAATTATTTTTGCTTGGAAACAGAGTGGGAGGCATCTGGAGACTAAACTCAAGCCTCATGTTAATTATCTGAAATCCAATTGTTGTCTACATCCCTTTAGAAATGTGAGCTATGTAGTATGCAATATTCATATTATGGCTGGATACCTCATATGAGAGTAATTTAATTGTCAGTGCTGCTCAACCATTGTTTAATGAATTTCTAACAATTTGAAAGGGAAGCTGTTGGAAGGCCATTATTAAATTTCATATTTGCTCTGTAGTTTTCTTCACCATTGCTTCATCTATTTAGGATTATGATAACATTAACTTTGAGTTCCTTTAAAAAAAGAACTTTTTTGATTATGCAAAATTTGAACTTCTTAACCACTTGGAAAACAGAGTAAATACATTTTAAGACAGGCTTGCAATTAAATCAAAGGGTGATGATCATATCAGTCTGTACAATAAAATACAAATTTATCAACAAAAGGAAACATTCACAAATGATCCAGTAGAAACAGTAAAGAATATTATGGTAGACACAGGAGGAAAAGGCAGGTAATTATAGCAAAACTTAATCTTATCTTATAAACAGCTTAATAAAGTATAACCACTAACATTTCAGAGAGCAAATTACATCAAGGCACACTTTATTTATATTATTGATTATGCCACAAAGCATAATAGACTAGTTATTACTGTGTTACTTTGTTGTAATATGTCAAGAGGCACTTGGGGAAAGAACATGGTTTTAGAGTTCATACCAAAACCAAATAACAAGGTCAAATGCTAGGGGGATAAAACTGATTAAATCAGTGACTTTAGGGGTCAAAAACAAAGCAAAACTGCAAAAAAGGAATGAATTGATACTCTCAGACTCTTCAGTTTATGGACCTTGGGTCTTATAATCCAATGAATTAAACAGTTTTCTTTTGTGTGCATTTGGATATTTTAAGGATCTCCAAAACAGTTCCAAAGATAATTCGTACTTGTTATTTAATCATGTTCAAAAATGCTGAAAAAGCAGATAATAATGGTTCATCTATGTGTTAATATGTATATATATCCATACTTATTGATTACACTAAAACCTTTGTGTGGATCACAATAAACTGTGGAAAATTCTTAAAGAGGTCAGAATACCAGACCATCTTATCTGCCTCTTGAGAAATCTGTATGCAGGTCAGGAAGCAACAGTTAGAACCGGACATGGTACAACAGATTTGTTCCAAATCAGGAAAGGAGTACATGAAGGCTGTATATTGTCACCCTGCTTATTTAACTTATATGCAGAGTACATCGTGAGAAATGCTGGACTGGATGAAGCACAAGCTGGAATCAAGATTGCCAGGAGAAATATCAATAACCTCAGATGTGCAGATGACACCACCCTAATGGTAGAAAATAAAGAGGAACTATAAATATCTTCTTGATGAGGAAGAAAGAGGAGAGTGAAAAAGCTGGCTTAAAACTCAACATTCAGAAAACGAAGATCATGATATCTGGTCCCATCACTGCATGGCAAATAGATGGGGAAACAATGGAAAGAGTGACAAACTTTATTTTTTCAGGTTCCAAAATCACTGTGGATGGTTTTTGCAGCTGTGAAATTAAAAGACACTAGGAGAATCCCACTCCAGGACTGTTGCCTGGAAAATCCCATGGATGGAGGAGCCTGGTAGGCTGCAGTCCATGGGGTCGCTGAGAGTTGGACATGACTGAGCGACTTCACTTTCACTTTCCACTTTCATGCATTGGAGAAGGAAATGGCAACCCACTCCAGTGTTCTTGCCTGGAGAATCCCGTGGACAGAGAAGCCTGGTAGGCTGCAGTCCATGGGGTCGCTAAGAGTCTGACACGACTGAGCGATTTCACTTTCACTTTTTACTTTCATGCATTGGAGAAGGAAATGGCAACCCACTCCAGTGTTCTTGCCTGGAGAATCCCGTGGACAGAGAAGCCTGGTAGGCTGCAGTCCATGGGGTCGCACAGAGTCGGACACAACAGAAGCGACTTAGCAGCAGCAGCAGGAGAATCCCAGGGATGGGGGAGCCTGGTGGGCTGCCATCTATGGAGTCGCACAGAGTCAGACAGGACCGAAGCGAGTTAGCAGCAGCAGCAGCAGCTCTTTATAAGAAAAGCCATGACAAACCAAACAGTGTATTAAAAAGCAGAGTCATTACCTTGCTGACAAAGGACTGTATAGTCGAAGCTACAGTTTTTCCAATAGTCATGTTCTGATGTGACAGCTGGACAATAAAGAAGGCTGAGCACCAAAGAACTGATGCCTTCAAACTATGGTGCTGAAGAAGACTCTTGAGAGTCCCTGGGACAGCAAGGATATCAAATCAGTCAGTCTTAGAGGAAATTAATCTTGAATATTCATTGGAAGGACTGAGACTGGGTCCTTCCAATACTTTGCTTAGATGTTGGGACTGAGCTTCCAACACACTGGCCACCTGATGCAAAGAGCTGACCCGCTGGAAAAGTCCCTGATTCTGGGAAAGATCAAAAGTAGGAGTGGAAAGGGACGACAGTGGACAAGATGGTTGAATGGCACCACTGACTCAATGGACATGAGCTTGAGCAAACTCCGGGAGATGGTGAAGGACAAGGAAGCCTGGTGTGCTGCAGTCCATGGGGTCACAAAGAGTCAGACACAACTTAGCAACTGAACAACAATACCCCCTGCTCAGGGGCTCCATGAGATCATCTGGAAAATGGAATGAAAATGCAAACATTCTCTAGATTTGGGGGAGGCATTACTAATGTCAAAGTCCACTGAGCATGCTGTTGAAAACTGACCAACTGAAAGACAAATAGCAACTGGCTGCATGCTTAGTGAATATCATCTGGGATATTTAGAAAAACACGTCAGTTTTGTGTAAATTTAATGAAGCCTAGTAAAACTTTTTGTAGCATTAAATGAAGGTTTTCAATTATCAAGAGAATTGGGAATACTTAGTGCTTACATTGCTTAACCCAGTATGGATTCCCTAACCTGATATTCAATGTCTATTTCTTGAATTCATTATATAAATATTACCTGTGGAAATATGAGAGCAGCATGAGACAGTAGACAGACTATATGTTTTGCAGAGAAAGAAACACAACTTTGAATTCCCATTATCACACTCAAGGTTATTATACGCACTCTCTCAGAACCTTAATTTCCCATCTATAAATGGAGAGCTCTGATTACATGCTACAGTGGCTGTCTTCCCTGGTGTCTTACAATCTTGATGCTACAGAGCCCATCCTGGACACAGGATGGTCATGACCATAAACGAGGCTAATCAACCCTCAAGCCTACGTCCAAAATCAACTCCCAACCCTACTTCCAATCTCCAAGAGCAATTATTGCCAAAGGGTGGGAGTGTTACCCAAGCTGAGCCAAGCAGATTTCCTCTGCTCCTGCATTTATACTAGACATGAAGGAGACCAGAGCCCTTTTCCCTGTGGTCAGGGATCTGCAAGGCATTGGACCTGAAGTGACTACAGACACTCCTCTGAGGACAGAACTACCTACGATAGCATAGAAGCTGGACATGGAATCCAGAGATATTCTGAAGTCACTTCCATCCCATGGCTTCAAGCATAAGATGAACAACCTCCCTTTTAAGATGAATCCAGTTACAGATGCCTTAGCCATTTATAACTCGCGTTCCTCTAATATTCCTTTCTTGGGCTTTGTTTTGGAGTTAAGAGAATCCATGTAATATATCAGTAATGGACTAAAGGCAATGTAAGTTGAGGCAATTTTTATTATGATTTGCTCTCCTTCCTCACCTCACATGCAAAGATTCTCATGCAAAAGTTGGCTCAGCCTGAGGTTCAAGAACAAGAGTAAAGTTACAAAATATTTTTGATCATTCAAGACAAGCATGAAAATACCATGGCTATGACTAGTAATCCTACTATTACTACTACTGTTATTAACATTGTATTTATTTTTATTATGACTACTATCACTTATCATTTGCTGAATCACTGCTGTTTCTGGCATCATTCTCATGACTTTCTAAGCATCATCTCATTTAATCTTTATAGAAATTATTATTATTATATGAACTTATTATCATATCAATTTTATTATCTCAGCACATAAAGGAGAATAGAATATTAATGAATTTAAGTGACATAAATTAAATTCATGTTGAGATATGTTAAACTCCAAACTTGAGAACCAAATCACTAAGTCATGCTTATAGACATGTAATTCAGATGAAAACTGGGCATTTGAATGAATCATCCTAATAATTCTTTCATTTTCAAAGGTTTCTCTGTGTCTATGTGGCATAAAGCTCAACTTGCAGAATCGCTGAAAATTTCAAAATAAAACTGAGAAAAAAATCTCCCAAGCTGTAACACAAATGCCAACCCTGTTTGATCACAAGTTTGTGAGGTGCAAAGGAAATCATACTTCATTTTACTATTCACCTTGAATACAATTTTATACAATATACAGCAAATATGGTAGGTAACATGCACATATTTAGGGTTTATAAAATGAAGCAGGAAAATGGCTCAAACTGGGTTTCAGCGTTGCTATTGTTTTCACTGTCTAAATCTTGAGAGAATTTGTCATAAGCAATACATCTAATAAATGCCTCTGCTAAGAAAAAATGGGAGTTGTCATAAACCCAGATCATGCTGGAAAAAATAAGATTATGGTTAAACTGAATGGAAAGGTAGAATATTGCTAGAGGGAGATAGAGTTTCTATAGGAGCCAGAAAATACCAAGTGAGTGAGTTGTTCCCTTCATCTATTCTGCATCCAGTTTTTAAATGTTCTTTATCTGGATATAGTCCTTTGGTCATATCTGCAACTAAGTCTCTTAGTCATTTCTGGGTCAGCTTTGGTGTCCTTTTCTTTATATTATTTTCAAAAAAATGTTTAAACTATCTTTTGGGAAAACTATATCCTTCTTCCTTTTCAGCTGTCAAAATGATTTAAAGTGTGACCTCTCAATCAATGGACAATGGCCACTTGGTCTTTAAATGATTTTTTCTCTCTGCTTCTCTTTTGTCTTTTGTTCTCTAAATGTGCCATCTAAGGCAGTACTTTAAGTTGTTCAAATTGGTCCATTTCTTGAACTGCTTTCCCCTTTCAATGTTTCATTTAATGTTTCTCTAATGATTAGTTACTGTCAGAAGCCCTGCAAAAAGGTATGTCTTTGAGTTGACGTCCTCCCTAATGTACGTAATCTTGAATATTTAATAATATAATCCTTTGAAAAGGATGCAGCTTTATCTAATTGCAGGTTCATTTTCTTGTCCTTCTTGTAGGATGTGTGCTGTGAAATTTCTGTTGGTATTTTTATCTTAATTTTGCCTTCATAATATAAAAAAACATTAGAGGAAACACCTTTCCTGAATGTCAAGCATAATTTTAATTTCAATAAATACTGAATATGAATGATTAGGGGAAAGAATAGAAATGAACATTTTCTGAGGGAAAAATTTTTTGCCAATTTTTTTTGTACTGTGCTAGCTTTTACCTCATTTGGTTCTTGCCACACCTTTTCACAATTTGAGGACTGTTCAACAAAAGTGAATGAAGAGTGGTATTTTTATTTATTGTGTTTTTGCTTCACTTTAAAGCTATAAACAAAGCCTTTGCAAATGTCTACATGTAAACAAAGTACAGAAAGCACTTCATAAAATGGTAAAGTTAAAAAAGAGACATATAAATTTGATTATTTGTCAAATATATTGCTTAAAGTGAAATCTCCAGGATTGGTTTTTTTTCAGTCTTTTACTTATGTGAGCACTCCTCCACCCCTCGAATAGGCCACACAGGTGATGGGTTTTGAACGGCAAATTATCTTTTGGGTTCACTAGACATAGGGCTGGCCATTCCCTTGTAACTTAGTTGGTAAAGAATCCACCTGCAATGCAGGAGACCCCTGTTCGATTCCTGGGTTGGGAAGATCCCCTGGAGAAGGGAACGGCTACCCACTCCAATATCCTGGCCTGGAGAATTCCATGGACTGTATAGTCCATGGGGTCGCAAAGAGTCAGATATGACTGAGTGACTTTCATTTTCACTTTCACTTTAGGCATAGGGCTGATGCAGACCCCAAGCTGAAATGCATATTTGTACTTACTACTGTTTTGTCCAGGCCCTCTTCAAATCATCCCTGGCTAATATTTCACTTTTTTTTTGCAAAGATCCCCATTTCCCAGTCTCATTCTTTCTAGCTCTACTTTCTCTTTCCCATTGTGTGAATCAATTTTTGCATAGGTCAGAATTTATATGCAAAATATTTTAAAATCTTGTTTTTGTTCAATCGCTAAGTCATGTCCAACTCTTTGAACCCCACAGACGGCAGCACTCCAGGCTTCCCTGTCCTTCACCATCTCCTGGAACTTGCTCAAAATCATGTCTATTGAGTGGTTGATGCCATTCAGCCTTCTCATCCTCTGTCGCTCTCAGTCTTGCCCATTATCAGGGTATTTTTCAATGAGTCAGCTCTTTGCATCAAGTGGCCCAAGTATTGGAATTTCAGCTTCAGCATCAGTCCTTCCAGTGAATATTCAGGGTTGATTTCCTTTAGGATTGACTGCATTGATCTCCTTGCTGTCCAAGGGACTTTTAAGAGTCTTCTCCAGCACCACAACTCAGAAGTATCCATTTTTCTGTGCTCTGCTTTCTTTTTGGTCCAACTCTCACATCTGTACAGAACTACTGGAAAAGTCATAGCTTTGACTATACAAACCTTTGTCGGCAAAGTGATGCCTCTGCCTTAATATGCTGTCTTTTACAGTCTAAATCAGCATATTTTTCCAAATATACTCTCAAATCCCACACAAAAAGCCATAAATTCTTCCAATCATTTGCCTCCTGAATGATCAAACATCCCTTTTATAAGAATGCATGACTTTTGAAAATGAAATTAAGAAACACAGTTTCATTTAAAGTCGAACCAAAAAGAATAAAATACTTGAGAACGAATTTATCAAGAAGTTCAAGACCTTTTTTCAAAACAACAAAACATTGCTGAAATAAAATTCAGAAGACCTAAAATAAATGAAAAATGTTTCATGTTCATTCATTGGAAAGACCAATGTTGTCAAGTTGGTAATTCTCCACACTTTCAGGTACAGATTCAACACAATCCCTATCAAAACACAGCTGATGTGTTTTTGCAAAAATTGATAAGCTTACCCTAACATTTAAATGGAATGAAAAAGACATCCAAAATAATTGTGAAAAAGAACAGTGAAAAAACTTACTATAAATCTATATGGATCAAGGCACCGTGGTACTGGTAGAAAGACAGATATATAGATTGATAGATTACTAGAATAGTGTTCAGAAATAAACCTTTGAATTTATGTTCAGTTCATTCTCCAGAAAGGTGCTAAGACGATTCAGTGGATGAAAGGATATTTTCAACAAATAATACTGGGCACATTGGATGTTCTTCTGAAAAAAAAAAAAAAAAACAACTCAGGTACTTCATATCATGTATAAACAACTCCCATGACTGAATCTGTGAGTTCAGTGTAACCATGGACACAGAGGGCTGACTATAAGTTATATGCAAATTTGTGACTACATGGAGGATCGGAGCTTCCAACTCCCCACATTGTTTAAGGGTTAACTCTTTGTGTACACAACCTTTGTGTTTTGGCATATGATTCATTTAAAATTATTTATCTCTGTTTGATATGTCTACAAAACCTTCATGAGAATATCCAATTTCCCACCACCATTATATCCAGAATATATTAAAAAATCATCCTTTAATAATAAAGAAAACAATCACATTAAAAATGGGCAAATAAACTGAATAGACATTACACCAAGAAAATATGAACGGCTTATAAGCACTTGAAAAGATACTTAGCATTAATGGTCACTGTGAAAGTCGCTCAGTAGTGTCTGACTCTTTAAGACTCCATGGACTATACAGTCCATAGAATTCTCCAGGCCAGAATACTGGAGTGGGTAGCCTTTCCCTTCTCTAGGAATGTTCCAAACCCAGGGATCAAACCCAGGTCTCCCACATTGCAGGCAGATTCTTTATCAGCTGAGCCACAAGGGAAACCCAATTAATAGTCATTGCTGCTGCTGCTAAGTCACTTCAGTAGTGTCCGACCCTGTGCGACCCCATAGACAGCAGCCCACCAGGCCCCGCCGTCCCTGGGATTCTCCAGGCAAGAACACTGGAGTGGGTTGCCATTTCCTCTTCCAATGCATGAAAGTGAAAAATGAAAGTGAAGTCGCTCAGTCGTGTCCGACTCTTAGCGACCCCATGGACTGCAGCCTACAAGGCTCCTCCATCCATGGGATTTTCCAGGCAAGACTACTGGAATACAAATTTAAAAAACACGTGAAACATCACTTCACACCCTCTAGAACAGCTATAATTAAAAAGGCAGACAATCATCAGTACAGGCAAAGACAACAGAGAAACCAGAACCTCCCTATATTGCTTATGAGGGTATAAATGCAATCACTTTGAGCTGTTTCTTAAAAAGCTGAATATAAACTTACATATGACCTGGCAATTTTGTTGCCAACCAGGGTTCTTGACCTCCTTAATCAATAGAAATTGATCAGAGGCCAGACAAGAAATTTGGAGGAGGTTTACTAGAGCCCCTGCTGCAGCAGGAGGGAGTGAACAAACAGCAGATTCCTTTGCTCACAAGATCCCCAAGGTGAGGGAAGGGAAACATGTTCCTTACATGGGGGGAGGGTAGGAGTGTGTTCAGGCTCTGGCTGGAGGGATGGTTTCAGTGTTTTGCCCACTCCTTTGGTGGTGTTGAGTGCAGGCGGCATGTGCAGTACCCTGCTTTAGCTCCCAACACCGATTTTGCTCCTGGCTCCTTAGAAGTGGCAGTAGTGGGTTTTGGTCTTTGTGTATCTTTTGTCCAGAATTTGCCCCAACTGTAAAGCCTGCAGTTATTTTCAGTCCCATGTAGTTTCTTTGTATTTTATTGCTAGAAGAGGGGAGTGTCTAGGTGCAAGCATTTTAGCATTGCCACAAAGAGGCCCAAGTCCCAGAACTATCTCAATTTCACTCTTACATACCCACCTGAAAAAAACATTGGTCCACCCTATGACCTGTGATCATAGCAACTTTATTCATAGTCGTAAAAATTCTGACTACATGTCACATGATTTAATTTATATGCAGTATCCAGAAAAACCAAGCATATCAGATAGAAAGCAGATAGTGGCTATCTGGAGCTGGGATTCAGAACTGGAGTTGACGGTAAATAGTCACATGGCATCTTTTCAGGGTGAGGAGAATGTTATAAGACTGGACTGTAGCTACGCAACTCTATAAATGTACTAAATGTAAGAAAAAAAGTGGGTGAATTTTATAATACGCAGATTAATTTCTCTTGCTGCTGCAGCAAATGGCAAAAAGCCCTTTTGACTTAAAATAATACAAATTCCTTATTTTACAGTTTTGCAAGTCTGAAATCTGAAACTTCCTGCCATGCTCATCCAGTACTGACAGAGTTGAGTTCTGCTGTGAGACCGAGGTCTCTGTGTCCTTGCTGGCTGTGGTTAGGGTCACCTTTAGCTCAGCACTTGCACACAGCCCCCTGTGTCTCCAAACCAACTGGGCATGGAATCCTTCTCATCCTTCCAAGTCTCATACTCTTCCCCCATCAAGGCAATATCTCCTGATCCAGAAGACTCTCAGGTTTTAAAGACCCGTGTGATTAAATTTATCCCATTAATAATCTTATTGTCTCAAAGTCCTTGACTTTAACCACATCTTCAAAGTCTTTTTGCCATGTAAAACCATGTATTCACAGTTCAAGGTATTAATACATCTTAATAAGGGATTCCTTATTCACATACACACACACAAAAAAAGCCTCCTTTTATATGGCAGTTTTTAAAATTTTTTTAAAATCTATATCATGTGATAAAGTTTTGCTATTAGAACTCACCATATGCTATTATATGGAAACTCTCTAAATAGAAAATTGCATCATCTATGTATATTGAGAATTTAGTTGTTTTCTTTTTCTTTAGATTCTTATGTTTTTGTTTCTGTTTTATTTTCTGATGTCATGTAGCGCCATGGCCTTAAACAGCTAACAGCTTTCCTAGATTCTCAGACTGAAAATGTCAAAGCTGTGCATGATTCCACTTTTTTTTGGTCTCAAGCCCAATGAAAAATTTCTCAACAAGTCCTTACAATAATGCCTAGAACCAAATAATGAAAATGACTACTTCACTATCTCTACCTGTACCACTCTATCCCAAATCCCTATAAGATTTTTCTTGGCCTGCTCTGCTATCTGCCTTAATGATCTCTCTGCTTCCATCTTGCCCTTCTTTCCCTCACCCAGTCTAATTTTCATTTAGTAGTCAGATTGCATGAACTCATTATTAACCAGAGTCCCTAATAATAGCTAAACTTACTGAGCCCTTATTATTTGCCAGTACTTATGCACATAATTTAAAGGGATTAACCCATTTACTTTACACAATAACTCTATGAAGATAGGTATTATTATTTCCCCCATATCCACAAATTAGAAACTACAGCCCTGAAGAATTTAGCTTACACAAGAGTGAATATCTAGTAAATACAGCAACCAGGATTAGAATATGTGTCAGTTACGACCAAGCCTTTAATACTTCTACCACTCTGCTGGAGACTCATTCCATCATTTCCCAAGTGTTGTTGAAAGTTAAAATCATCTCTGTTTGTTGATTCTGAGTTTTGCCAGGCATCAAATGGCAGAAGCTGTTTCCACTTCCTCAACCCTCCCCAATGGATGTACTTAGAAGGTTAAGGAAGACAAGATGGTCAGTATCGTCGGACTTAAAGATAGAGCCCTCCTGGCTGCGAGAGGCATCCATCTCCTCAAAGAGATGACAGAAAGACTGCAAAATGACCTCTGATGCTGTCGCTGTAAAGGGAGGTTGGCATTCTGTCTCTCAGCTGGGTATCTGCTTAGGCAGTCAGCTTGGTGACTTGCCTCTCTGCCTCTCTCAGCAGGGAAAATGAGCAGTCAGAGCAAGGCAGGCTGGCAGTCTAGGAATCTGCACTCCCATCTCGAGGCAGCTGGGCTACCAGTGTGGATGGAAAGGGACTGAATGTAAGGCAGAACTCTCAGATCAGAGACCTGATCGATGGGATCTCAAAATCCCCAGGTCTATCTCCCACACTCTGTAGTACCCAGCAGGTCAGTGCCCACCACCCAGAGGCTGAGAGCCAGCAGTGGCAACTGGAAACGTACTAAAAATTGGCACGGACGGGCCAAAACCCAAATGTGACTCCAAAGAGCCATTTTTCCTCTTCATGCACCACCTCCCCTACTCTGAACTCTGGGGGACTACACCCAGCCTCAGAAGGAGAAGACAGGTAGAACTTTGAAATGGAGCTTTCAGATATGAAACTGTTTGAATGAGGACTGGACAGATTTTTATAAACTCTAATCAGACAGATGCTTCTCAAGTGCAAAAGGGAATGAATTTTTTAGAACATGATTCAATACAGTGATGGATTTTAATAAGTGTTTATGTTTATTCACTATCCTTTGAGGGTTTTTATTTAACCAGTTATAATAGCCTCAAGGTCTCAAAGACCCAAGAGAGGGCTCTTCATTCCTGTGTTTTCCTTACTATACTCCAAACTTAAAGCCAACTATGAAAAAAAAAAACAAAATATGCCAACTATGTGCAGCCTCAGGGCCTTTACACAGGCCATCTACAGGGCTCATCCCTACTCATTTTTCATGATTCACCTGTCACAATTTCAAATATGTTTTTCCAGAGCACTTTCTCTTAAGTTGCTCCTCCCCTGATTCCTCACCCATGCCTCTTATGTTATCCTGCCTTGTTTTATTTTATTCCTTGCACTTCCAGCTATAGAACGTTCAGAATGGAAGACAAAATGCTTATTTGTTAGCAGCTCCATCCAGGCATCCAAATTGACTCTAGTTTGGAAGATTGGTCTAGAAAGTTAGAAAGACAGAGCTGGAATTGGCAACATATTTTTAGAAAGTCTCCTACATGGAGACTACATTGTTGAAAGGATAGTCTCACTGTCAATATTCTTTCAAGGGGGACTAACTCCTTGATTCTCATAATTCAGCATCCCTGTGCCTAAGAGCCATGTAATATCTTTCCCACTTTTCTACCCCGTCCCATTTCCCATTCCATTCCTCTGCAATTTATGAGACAGGAATAGATAGAAGACTTACTTCCAGACAAAGGACTTACAAATTTTGTTAGCTTTAAAAAGGATTAAATTGTGATTATGTCTGATCTATTCAGTTACGAAAAATTGTGTCTTCCTGTGAGATTTGGTCTCACCTTTTGAAAATATCCACTTTGCTACCTCCTTTCCAATTGTTCCCAGTCAAAATTAGGAAAGGTAATTGAAAAATATTTTGCACAAACTAACTATAGCATAACAAGAGTCTTTCTTTCCATTAGATGTGTGTGAATGACCTAGGCAATTACTTCTACCATCCAAGCCCTCTGCTTTCAGAAATGTGCTGTTTTTCTTCTAATCTGAAAACCATATGTGACTTTAAAGCACTTTCATTGCTCTGTTTTATTAAATAGGATGGGTGGTGAATGTGGCAGTAAGTCTCTGTAAAGATTCACTCCTGCACTGCAAGCTCCTGCCAACACTCTAAATGTGAGTTAACATTCTGGAGACCAAACTGTCTTTCACAGATAGTGGATAAGCGGAGTTAAACAGCATGAATCTGCCAGAAGCATAGCCATATTCATTTCAAACAAGAGAGAGAACCATTTTTCTGCTGGCCAAGTGAATACCTGGGAAAGGTGCCCTCGGCCACATACCCGATTCCCGGTAACTGTTCTTCATAAACTGTTCACTTAACACATTTCTACCTAAAGACCGACCGTTCTCGTTAAAAACGAAAGAACCATGATTCTTTCCCTACTCTAGTTTAGTTAGAAAATTATATTACTTTCTACCTTAATTCTTTAATTGGCATTAGAGTTTCACACCAGAAGTAGAAAATAAATAATAATATGGAAATGTGTATCTGCCACAGCATTTTTAATACCTGGTAGAAACAGTAAAGGTGACAATAGGGGCAAATATGTAATGATTGAAAATAATATTCCATATATTCCAAGGCAGGTCCTGCTCATTAAGACTTAACCATGTTTTACCGGGTGATACACAGGGCAGAATATGAACAGAAATGAAATAACCATGATGGTTTATATTTCATCATGTGATTTATAAACCATTTTTGAAATTACCTTTTTCATGTCTGGCACAACTGTGGAGAATACTATTTTTATTCTGGTAATAGATGTGGAAACTAACGTTCAGAGAGACTCTGTGACTTACCTGAAGTACCATAGTTGATGGTGACAGTAATGACCTTAAATTGTCTTTGTCTAAGATCAGAAACGCCACCACTATAGATGATGTTGTTTGTAACATGAATAAGTCAAAGGTGAGATGCATAGGATATTAGCTATCATGCTAAAGAGGAAAAAAATAAAGCTTTCTTGAACTTCTGGGATGTACTCATAATGATACTCTCACAATACAGTGGGAAATTATCATTCATTTGTCACTCCAAATATGTGATGAGTACCTACTATATACCAGGGAAAAGCAGTGACTCCTGAGACCAGAAAGAATATCTGTGTCTGGAGGCTCATAATCTAATGGAGAGACAAACATAAGTGATTAGAAATCAATGTGACATATACCAGGATGGTGCTAAACAGGTAGATATGGCTTGTACCTTCTAACCCTCCTAGAAAGGCCAAGGAAAACTCCTTTGAAGAAGGAGATAGAGTGAGTTGAACAGTTCAGTTTTATGTGAAAGTGAGGGAAAGTGCAAGGCTGAAGAGGGCTAATTTGGAAAATATGGATGTAGGCAAAAACATAAAATGGTAAGGTCTTTTAGAAATATTTTGCCTGAATAGCCCAAGCAATATAAGAGTATATACTTTGTATGTGCATTTATTTAAAATGTATTTGGTACTTAAAAAAGAATCATTTGTTCTTTGTTACTTGATTAACAACTTTCGGTAAAAAAGAAAAATTCGATGGTAAATTTCTATAATCCTTATACTGTAATTGCAAAGCCTCAAAGAACTCAAAGAGCAACTTAAATGATTAATGCTTAATTATAGAGCCTATGGAGAGTATTATGGGAAAAGAAAGTATATTCAAATTAGTGACATATTCATAAACTCACCAGTAATATATAGTTACCATGTACTCTCTATAGAGATGGCATTATCCAACTGTAACATCATCAAATTCTTAATGAAATTATCTCTACCCATGGGAATGGTGTGTGATAGTAATCTAGACCTTCTGAAGAAAGTTAATGTGCCTCACTGACATTCTCTTGATCTCTGAGAATTTTTCCTAAGGTTATATTCTTCCCATCACTGTCCATTTTCAACCACCCTTAAGTACATACACCCTATTCTTCATTATTTTTCTTATTTTCATTCACCATCCAGTACCGAATTTTATGGCTGCCAACCAATATAAAATCCAGTCTTGAGGGATGGTATGGGGAGGGAGGAGGGAGGAGGGTTCAGGATGGGGAACACATGTATACCTGTGGCAGATTCATTTTGATATATGGCAAAACCAACACAATATTGTAAAGTTAAATAAAATAAAATTAAAAAAATAAAACAGTCAGTCTGTGTTTGTCTGTTAAGTGCTTAAGAGATTTGGAAACCAAGTCTCTTCCAGAGACCAAGCTCAAAACCAAAGGAAAAAATAAAGCCTCAGGTAGAAAGAGCTGGGCTAGAAAACATGGAATTAAACTTGATGTGTCTAGCAGAGTTTGGATCCAGATAATTGAATTCATGTACTGTCAATTAGAATATATTGGTGGATTCTTTACTGCTGAGCCACCTGGGAAGCTCCAAGAAGATATATGCATGTGTGTGCTGGGTCACTTCACTCGTGTCTGACTCTCTGCGCCCCCATGGACTGCAGTCTGCCAGGCTCCTCTGTCCATGGAATTCTCCAGGCAAGAAGACTGGAGTGGGTTGACATACCCTCCTCCAGGGGCTCTTCCTGACCCAGGGATAAAACCCATGTCTCTTATATCTCCTGCATTGGCAGGAGGGTTCTTTACCACTAGCGCCACCTGGGAAGCCCAAGAACATATACAGTACATTCTAATTATTTTGTTGAAATTCTGCAAATGCGAGTGTACCACTTTTTTTTCCAGTGTTTATTGTCCAGTGAACCTCCTTCCTCTCTGACTTCTCTTCTCCTATCCTTATGCAAATTATTTTCTGAGGCAGGAATTGACAAACTATTTACAACTTGTTGACCAAATCCTGCTCACTACCTGTTTGTGTGACTAAGATTTTACAGGAATAAAATCATATCCATTATCGTGTTCGTTGTCTACAGCTCCTTTTGTGCTTTAATGGCGGAGTTGAATAATCATAAAAGAGACCCTTTGGCCCATAAAGCACAAAATATTTACCATCGGGCCCTTTGTAGAAAAAGTTTGTCTGCTCTGAAGAACTCTTTAGGTAATTGTTACACATTGTCTCATATTATTTTCTTTTCAGGTGGTTCATACTTCTCCAGTGAAATTGTTGACCTTTTATTACGGGGTACATGTATTATGGGCTTCCCTGGTGGCTCAGCAGTAAAGAATCCACCTCTAAATGCAGGGGACATGGGTTCAGTCCCTGGGTCAAGAATATCCCCTGAAGAAGGAAATAGCAACTCACTCCAGTATTCGTGCCTGGAGAATCTCGTTGACACAGGAGCTTGGCGGGCTACAGTCCCTGGGGTTATAGAGAGTCTGATACAACCTGGTGACTAAACAACAGCATCAGGTATTGTATGATGTGGTATCACTGAACAGTAACAAGCAGAGTAAGCTTTAAACAATTAACATGCAAGTTCCAGGAGTTGAAGAATTATATTTTTCTTATCCATCATTGTGTTCCTGCTCCCTTGCATTGTGTCAAATACAAGGTAGATGAGCAGATAAATGGATTAGGGCTATGATTGCAGGGTGTGGTGGCAAGTATTTGAAATATCTTGAATAAGGAAACCTCCAAATAAACAAACTGACTTCGATCTGGTCATACATACAAAGAAAGAAAGAAAGTGAAGTCGCTCAGTTGTGCCCTACTCTTTGCGACCCCGTGGATAGTAGCCTGCACCAAGCTCCTCCGTCCATGGGATTTTCAAGGCAAGAGTACTGGAGTGGGTTGCCATTTCCTTCTCCAGGGAATCTTCCCAACCCAGGGATCGAACCCAGGTCTCTCACATTGTAGACAGATTCTTTACCATCTGAGCCACCAGGGAAGTCCTCATATATACACACTGCACATTAATAAATAAGACAAAATCTTGCAGTCAGCCCTAAACTTGGAGTCAAGGAATGGGTCATGCTCTATGGTATTTGAGATGTGTGTGTGTGTGGGTGTGTGTACTCAATCTCTAAGTCACGTCTGACTCTTTTGCAACCCCATGGACTATAGCCCTCCAGGCTCCCCTTGCATAGCATTGCCCAGGCAAAAATACTGGAGTGGGTTGCCATTCCCTTCTCCAGTATTTGAGTTTATTTTTTCAGTTTATTTTTCTACCAACAAAATGCTTATTCTTTCAGACAACAACTTCAAGCCTTAGCACCAACTTAAGACTAATTTAATCTCCAAAAATACACAAAGCCCTCCAGGAGAGGACTTAATTGTCAGAAAAGTAGTGCAGATTTTTTTTTTTTAACTTCTTAATTGTTCCTTCATTTTTATTACCTTGCCTTAGCTCATGCCATACTTTTGCTCATGCTGATTTACAGGATTTGAAAAAGAAGCTAAAAGAGCACATTCTGAAGGCTGAAACTGTGGAACCTGCTGATTTTATCAAAGAAAAATCAAAACATTTAGATATCTGTCTATTGACTGCTTAAAGGAGTGCATGTCAAAGTAAGAGTCAGTCCAGCATTCTCAGGAAGAACTTCGTCTCTGTGGCTTTGTTTTCCTTTCCTTATTTTAAAAGAAATGCACCTCCCCCACTGCCAACCCTTGAAATTTATAGGCCGAGATGGATTCCTTGATGTTATTTGTTATAAGAGTCTACGAGGTGACAGCACCATGATGCTGTGGTGTGGTTTGAGCAGCCCTTTAGCAAATGTCCTATCAGCCACACGCCTCCTTCCCAGCACAGTTCCATGTGGTCCACTTCAGCTGATCTCCCCCAGCGGCTGTTTCAGCATCCTGCAGCCATCCATCCTCCACGTGTATCCAGCCCAGTGGAGCTACATTAAAGTGAGCAGAGCTTCCTGGCAGGCGCTTGGCTGCTCGCCAGGGTTTCACTGTTCCTCATCCTTCCTTGCCACTTGTGTGTCACAGGCTCTTGGGAGACGCTGAATCAGGTTTGCAGGAAACCCCACAGAAAGCTGTGGTGGGCCCAGACTTCACTGCCTCCACTCAGTAAACCTCACGTTCCACTGGTGACCGGCACCTGCCTGGCACAGAGCAGCACAGGAAGATATCTTGTATTTCAAATCCTATACACTGAAATGACTTGGCAAAGATAACGACGACTGTACCAACTTTTTTTTTTTTTTTTTTGGCCACACTGTGTGGCTTGCAGGATCTTAGTTTCCTGACCAAGGATTGAATCCCAAGCCTGGCAGTGAAATCTCAGAGGCTTAAACACTTGACTACCAGAGAATTCCTTTAGGGTACCTACTTAGAGAAGAAAAATATCTCTTCATAATCTTAAATAGCATTATGTTAAACTATTATAAGCACTGAGGTTTACTTTCCCCAAAAAAAGCTAAAAATATTGGGACCTACCCTCTGCTGGTCAACCAAACATGTATTTTCCAATCCTTTATTTTCACAACCAAAAAATCTGCATCTTAGTAGAGCTTCACTTTCTATAAAAATTTAAACTCTTCAATCAAATTAGGAAAAAAAAGCTTGGCAGAATATAAAATTAAGCAGAAATATATTCTGAATTCATTTTCCATACAAATGAAAATGCAGCCCAAATAAGCAGAAAGAGAAGCTTTGAAGTGCCGTATTTCTCTGCATTTTAAAGCTGTAGGGAATAAAAATGCATAAATGGGAGATTATAATCTAGTCTGGTGATTCAGCTTGCCAAGTTGTCTCCTTCTAGGTTGCATTAAGTGATAGAATTCAGATAGTGTTAACTGTAAAAAGTATTTTGGCACTATGTACTCTAACACTCTCACTCTTCAAATGAGGAAAATGGTAAGTACTATATTAAAGGCATGTAATTAGTCCCGGGCTTGGGGCTACAAGTCTTTTCATTTCACGTTGCTACTGAAGGGACATTTATTATTGAGACACAAAAATTCTCATATCCATCTCTCATCATCCAAACTCCTTCCTCAAACAAACAAACATTCTGTTTTTTACCACAATGCTGCACTCACTGTACCCTGAGAAGCCTCATCTTATGAAAACTAGAGCTAAGGGCTCATGAATTTTACTTTTCCATTGCCCTTAAAGTGAAAGTGAAAGTCACTCAGTTGTGTCCGACTCTTTGTGACCCCATGGACTATACAATCCATGGAATTCTCCATTGCCCTTGGATAGAAACATAAATAGGATTTATCAACTGAGCCCCATAAGACTTAACCTGCCTTGGTACTTTCCTTCAAGAGTCACAGATGACAAATGTAGTGAAAAGCACATGGTATAAGAAAAGAAAAAAAGCATAGCTTTAGAGTACATTTTAAAACCTGTATTATTATATATATGTACATATAAATAGATATAAGTATTGCTATATATTGATACAAACAAAGCAAAATCAAGTATAACTTTTAATGGAGAATTAGAAGCTTTATTTGTAAAGGCAAGAATGGCTTAGAGCAATTCTAATATCAAAAATATGTTTTTGGTTGTTATAGAGTCCCAGTTTGAGTTCTCTGTAACAACCTAGAGGGGTGGGATGAGAAGGGAGGTGGGAGGAAGGTTCAAGAGGGAGAGGATATATGTACACTGTGGCTAATTCATGTTGAGGTTTGGCAGAAACCAAAGCAATTCTGTAAAGCAATTATTCTTCAATTAAAAATAAATTCATTATATATATGAAAATTAAAGAGGAGAGTGAAAAAGTTGGCTTAAAGCTCAACATTCAGAAAACTAAGATCATGGCATCCGGTCCCATCACTTCATGGGAAATAGATGGGGAAACAGTGTCAGACTTTATTTTTTTGGGCTCCAAAATCACTGCAGATGGTGACTGCAGCCATGAAATTAAAAGACACTCACTCCTTGGAAGGAGAGTTATGACCAACCTACATAGCATATTGAAAAGCAGAGACATTACTTTGCCAACAAAGGTCCATCTAGTCAAGGCTATGGTTTTTCCAGTGGTTATGTATGGATGTGAGAGTTGGACTGTGAAGAAAGCTGAGCACCGAAGAATTGATGCTTTTGAACTGTGGTGTTGAAGAAGACTCTTGAGAGTCCCTTGGGCTGCAAGGAGATCCAACCAGTCCATTTTAAAGGAGATCAGTCCTGGGTATTCATTGGAGGGAATGATGCTAAAGCTGAAACTCCAATACTTTGGCCACCTCACGCAAAGAGTTGACTCATTGGAAAAGACCCTGATGTTGGGAGGGATTGGGGGCAGGAGGAGAAGGGGATGACAGAGGATGAGATGGCTGGATGGCATCGCCGACTCGATGGATGTGAGTTTGGGTGAACTCTGGGAGTTGGTGATGGACAGGGAGGCCTGATGTGCTGCGATTCATGGGATTACAAAGAGTCGGACACGACTGAGTGACTGAACTGAACTGATCCATATTTTGGGGAGCAATTATTTGACATATTTAGACTGGAGAAGAAAATCAACGGTTAGGTACATATTTGAAGTGTTGGAGCTATATCTTGAATAAATATGTGAATAACCTTAAAAACTATTATGGAATATAAAATAATGTTAGTTATAATTTTGCATATATTTATGTATTTCCTATATAAGAACAACCATCTAGAAAACATAATGGAAGAATCCCCCATTTTTAAAAAGTAAGAGTAACATGAACTTACTTTGGAAAGTCTTAACAGGAAAAGTAGATGATAAAAATGAAAAGAGGAACTTATAAGAATACTTGAATAGAAAGAGATGAACTTCCTGTGACCAGTTTTACATAAACGAATCACAAATTTAGTGCAGTATCAATGCAAAGCATCAAAGTGATTTCTCTTTGCAACTGAGCAAGCTAATTATAGGGTATATTTGGAATCAAAGTCTTGCAAGAATTGCCAGGAAGTTTCTTTTAAAAAAGAATAACGTGTAGAAACAAACTGTAAGATATTTCAATATGTATATAGTTTTATAAAACAAAACATCAGGTACTTATGCATAAAAATACTGACATATCAATGGAATAGAAGAAAGGACTCCAAAATAGATGGAATAGCAGAAAGAACTCAAAAACAGATGCTTAAACAAAAATTTAGTTTTTCATAAAGGTAACCACCAATTCCTGAAGAAACAATTTATCCATGAATAAATAGATTTAGGAAACCTTGCCAAACTCCTGAAAAAACACAATAATAAATTTGAATTATATATCAGTCTTTAAAACAAAATAAATAACAGGGCGATAAAATAATTAAATGGAAAATTAATTGATAAAACATTATTAAAAATGAAGCTATTTTCATAATATTAGATTGGCAATCATTTAAATATAATGCAAAATTAAAATGTCTTAAAGTATAGATAAATTTGACTACACACCTTTTTTTTAAATTTTATTTTATTTTTAAACTTTACAATATTGTATTGGTTTTGCCAAATATCGAAATGAATCCACCACAGGTATACATGTGTTCCCCATCCTGAACCCTCCTCTGTCCTCCCTCCCCATACCATCCCTCTGGGTCGTCCCAGTGCACCAGCCCCAAGCATCCATTATCGTGCATCGAACCTGGACTGGCGACTCATTTCATATATGATATTATACGTATTTCAATGCCATTCTCCCAAATCATCCCACCCTCTCCCTCTCCCACAGAGTCCAAAAGACTGTTCTATACATTAGTGTCTCTTTTGCTGTCTCGTATACAGGGTTATTGTTACCATCTTTCTAAATTCCATATATATGCGTTAGTATACTGTATTGGTGTTTTTCTTTCTGGCTTACTTCACTCTGTATAATAGGCTCCAGTTTCATCCACCTCATTAGAACTGATTCAAATGTATTCTTTTTAATGGCTGAGTAATACTCAGTATTATTATCCAAATTAACAATGAGTGACTCATCAAATAAAGATACTTGGCCATCTGGATAGGCAAAAATAAATTCTTAATTTATAATGAGCAATTAAAAACCAATGAAAATCTGTGAAAATTCTATTAGAAATGGGGAAAGAATACAGAAAGATAGTTCATAAAAAAATGCAAAAACCTTTTAAGTATGTGAAAGATACCATGTAAAATTTCCATCATAATAACACTGATTCAAAATTGATGAGACTTGATGTTTCAACTATCACAGTTGCCAAAGTGTGAAAGGATGATTATACACTGATGTTGATACTGAAATAGAGGTAGGTGGACTCACTTATTAGAAACTGTTTGCAAGGAAACTTGTTTTTAAGTGCCAAATAAAAGTGATACATGACATTTGATACAGTCATTTCATTTTAGGAATGCATCCTGCAACTGTGTTTTCACACTTTAGCACCAGCCATTTGCATAAGCATCTTTATCTCAACGTTGTTTGTGGTAGCATAAGATTAAAATCAACAGAAATAATCACAAGATTATTGGTTTAAAATTACACATAAGCATATAATGGATTAATATGTTATTATGGCCACTAAAATGTGCAAAGATCTTTGTAAATTGATATTAGTAACAACCAAGATGTGTAATTCAGGGAAGAAGTAAGTTGCAAGAGAGCACGTGTATTATACCGTTTGGATATTCTGAGAGATACCTGAAATGATTCACAGATCATTGCTAACTGGATATTTCTGGAAAAGATTGGAGATACAGAGAGAATTGAAGGAAGACACATGCCCTGCGAACCATTTAAAGTATATGAAAAATTCATATAATATAAGATTCACTATATACACATGGGGTTTCCCTGGTGACTCAGATGGTAAAGAATCTGCCTACAATGCAAGAGACCAGGTTAGATCCCTGGATAGGGAAGATCCCCTGGAGAAGGGAATGAGAAGCCACCCCAGTATTCTTGCCTGGAGAATTCCATGAACAGAGGTGATCTGTGGGCTACAGTCCACAGGGTCACAAAGAGTCAGACACGACTGAATGACTAACACTTCCATTTTTCTTTCTCTCTATATATATACATACATATACATATATATTGGAGAAGGAAATGGCAACCCACTCCAGTATTCTTGCCTGGAGAATCCCGTGAACAGAGGAGCCTGGTGGGCTGCTGTCCATGGGGTCACACAGAGTCAGACATGACTGAAGCAACTTAGCATGCACAGCATACATATATATATGTATATGCACATAATGCTTACTAATAAAAATAATATAAGCAAATGTAGGATCTCAATGATGGGAAAAGAGCTTGTAAGGAAATGTGCTGTTTATTCCCTTGAACTTCACTGATTGTTTTTTAAGCCTTGAGGCATGAATGTGATCTGTATATAAATGAACTTTATGAAACAGCTAAGTCTACCAGCATTTGAACCACTGTTTTGGAAAAAGCCGTGGACAGTTGACCACATTTTTCCACTTGTAGTCAGATCTTTTCAGTATTTTAGGGGAGAAATTCTTTCATTCATTCAGCAAGTACTTGCTGAAAGGCTAATTACTGTTTTAGGTGCTTGAAATTCCTCAGTGAATAAAACAGACCAAATCCTTGCCCCTTCTGGGAGCTGCAATCACATGCTACAAGTGATCACCATTCCTTGAGGCCAGAAGCCTGACTCAACACTCTAGCCTTGGAGGATGTCATGATAAACTTGGAATCTACACACTGGGAAATGTGGGTGCATAATTTATTGACAAACTCATGATGATAAGAGCAGATTAGCTAAAAGATACTCAGAAGTATATTTTGACTGACCACATTCCATGTATAATATGATGTCAGTAACAGAAGTCAAGTCATTTTTCAAAGTTCAACTTAATAGATTTCAAACAATTACATTTTATTTCTGCATTGACCTTTACAACTTTAAATGCTTTCATATCTTACTTTCATTTGCTTCTAACAATTCAATCCTAGAAAGCAAGTGGGGACAAGTATTTCTTGCCCCAATTTATAGATGGAAATGGGAGCACCACTTCATTTTCTTGGGCTCCAAAATCACTGCAGATGGTGACAGCAGCCATGAAATTAAAAGACATTTGCGCCTTGAAAGAAAAGTTATGATCAACCTAGACAGCATATTAAAAAGCAGAAATATTAATTTACCAACAAAGGTCCATCTAGTCAAGGCTACAGTTTTTCCAGTCGTAGCGTGTGGATGTGAGAGCTGGACCATAAAGAAAGCTGAGCACCGAAGAACTGATGCTTTTGAACTGTGGTGTTGGAAAAGACTTGAGAGTCCCTTGGACTGCAAGGAGATCCATCCAGTCCATCCTAAAGGAGATCAGTCCTGAATATTCGTTGAAGCTGAAGCTCCAATACTTTGGCCACCTGATGCGAACATCTGATTCATTTGAAAAGACCCTGATGCTGGAAAAGAGTGAGGGCAGGAGGAGAAGTGTACGACAGAGGATGAGATGGTTGGATGCATCACCAACTCAATAGACATGAGTCTGGGTAAACTCCGGGAGGTGGCAATGCACAGGGAGGCCTGGCGTGCTGCAGTCCATGGGGTCGCAAAGAGTCGGACACAACTGAGCAACTGAACTGACTGAAGTGACTGTGAGCATCATAAAAGTTATAAATGTTCAAGGTTTATTGATCTTTAT
The DNA here is from genome assembly GCF_029378745.1 of Bos indicus. Lineage (NCBI taxonomy): Eukaryota > Metazoa > Chordata > Mammalia > Artiodactyla > Bovidae > Bos > Bos indicus. The sequence continues at coordinate 9,230,322 of NC_091771.1, forward strand.
TGGTAAGTAGCATATCTTAAATGAGGGCCCAGGTTTTTAAAATCTTAGTTCAATTTTCAGAGCATATTACATCTTAGGAAATAATAAAAAGTCCTACAGCCATTGAATACAGAGACAAGACATAAGGCCATAAAGTGCACTGACAGTGAAAAGATAGTAGATCTTTTTCTATAAGAATTGGATACCTAATTCTTGTACACACACAGAAGGGCAATTTAAAAAAAATCTACCAATGTGATGCTATCCAGAATGCCAAAGAGGCAAATATTTTGCATTAACATAACAATAAAAGAGACTAGTCTCCCACATTTTCATGGTTTCAATCACTCTGCTGAGGTTGGAAGAATGTATAATGTTACCTTACACCTCTTTTAGTGTTTGTTTTTATATGAAACATAACTCCAAGAATCTTAATGAATAGTGTAATCTTCACATTGAATAATATTTTAGGAGCTATACCAAGCATACTAAATTACTTATCAAGTATGCTAAATAACTTATGCACTTCTAGCAGATAGCATCCAAATTAAATTGATAAATAAAACCCTCTGGTCCTACTGAAGTATTTAGAGATGCTCGGCTAGTCAATAAGTATAAAGGCCTTTGAAAACACTCGGAAATGTACAATGGAATGGGGACTGTGATTCAGAGTCTGTGTGACTATCATCACAAGTCTGTTCACGATCAGACTCATCGTTTACCTAACACTCTCCTAAAAGAGTGACAGTGAAAGCATCATCTTGTAAAAGGCAATAAAATGATGACATATTAGATGTATTCAATGTGAAATCAGAGAGAGTCAGTGTCAATAAATCTGAAAATGCATACACATATTCAAATCATAAACACCTTACTGACTGATGATCAAGGTAGGATCTAGATTGTGCAAAACCTTTATCAAAAGACCTTCTCCGTATGCACTTGTCGTATTCTGTCTTACGATTTCCTATGTGTTATTCCTCTATGTCAAAAACATCACTGAGGGACATGCCTGGGTATTGCCAAGTTAACCTCTGGTTAATCCACATGGTGGGAACCTTACTCCCTGTATGTTACTGCAAAGAGACACCTGACCAAAGCAAGACGTGGAGCCTTAAATCCAACCTGGGTCCAGGTACCAAGTCTTGGCTCCCACCTGACTGGACCTGGAGTTTGTCGACCTAGAAGGAAGAACTATTTTGTTTTTGTGTTTTTTCAACTTATCAGTGAAAGGATAGATTTATTTTTGGGGAATGTATACAGAAGTATACATTTAGTTGCTATTGTGACTGAAAGTGAAATTCTTAGTCATTTCGACTCTTTGTGACTCCATGGATTATATCCTGCCGGGCTCCTCTGTCCGTGGAATTCTCCAGGCAAGAAGACTGGAGTGGGTTGCTATTTCCTTCTCCAGGGGATCTTCCCAGCCCAGGGATCGAACCTGGGTCTTCTGCATTTCAGGGAGATTTTTCACTGTCTGATGGCTGAGATAAGACTGTTCCTATTGGGAGTTCCCTTATTATGACTAGGATGTTAGTAAAACTGAGAGCCCATAAAATAATAGAGATAGTTGTGTTTTTTTTTTTTTTTTTTTAATCACAGTAAAAATTTTCAGAAGCAAAACTATCCCATAACACACACACACACACACACACACACACACACACACAATTTCCTCTGAATTATGTCAAGAATGAACACACTCTCAGGCTGTTCTTGTAATCAGCCAGGGGCAACAGTGCTAAAAATGGAATTGAAACAATCTAGATTGTGCTAGAAGCATGATCCTACATCACTTTAGCTCTGTGAGGGCTAACTCATACCTAGTGTAAATGGGCACACTGGCCTAATTATAGAGAACAGACGGATCTTGTTTACCAAAATCATCATGGAGAAGCACCTACTAACATAAACAAGTGCTAAAAGGCAGAAGGATATGCTTACACTACTGTTATTTCTTTCATAGGGAAAAGTGCAGTCATCTAACGGACTGGTGTCATCTCTACTGAAGCCTGTATTATTTAAAGAACAAGGAAATGGAAGAGCACAGAGAATACATCCTAGGAAGAATGGCAGGAACAGAGGGAAAGGACATGTTCCCAGGAGTCTAGAGAATATATTCAGTCAGTTTCTGGTTCTGCCAACAGAGGTCTGACTGTGAAGTCTCCTTCACTAAGCTTGAGTGCTTTAAACTGCACAGGAAGGGGCTTGTTTAGATAACTTGTAAGGACCTTCCCAATCCTGAAGATCTGTGATTTGATGAATTTCGCAGTTCTCACAGGAAAGGAGGCATCGCTGGCTGCCTCAGAAGGTCAGGAGTGCAGAGGTAAGCAGCCATCCTCATGGAATTTGTCTTCTGTGGGAGAAGACTGGAAAGAAGGGAAGATGATTTACTGTATATCAAAGCCCTTGGGGACATAGAAGTATTGAAAGAACAAAGGTTTGAAAGTCAGAACTGAGTTTGAATTTGGTTCTTACACTCAACACTGGTGTATGCTAAGTTATCTAACATTTCCAAGTCCCAATTTTCTCCTAGGTAATTGGAGTATAAAATCCCACCTTGCAACATCATTACACTTGGATGGACAGGGTCGGCTAACGGAGGCTTTTCATTTGGCTCTAAAAGGAAAAAAAAAAAAAGCTTCTTGATTCTGTGTATATGTGTTAATGTATGATATCTGTTTTTCTCGTTCTGACTTACTTCATTCTGTATGACAAGCAAATATGGGATGAGCTATTTGCAGGACAGGAATAGAGATGCAGACATAGAGAATGGACGTATGGAAATGGGGGACGGAGGCATGAATCAGAAGAGTAGGTTGACAATATGCACTACCATGTGTGAAATAGGCAGCTCGGGGCACATGCGGTGTAGTACAGGGAGCTCAGCTCAGTGCTCCGCGCTGACCTAGATCAGCGGGATGCGCGGGTGGGAGGGAGGCCCCAGAGGGAGGGGATACATGGATACCTACGGCTCATTCACTCCACTGTACAGCAGAAAGTAACACAGTATTGTAAGGCAACTATACCCACTCCACAAAAAAGCAAGCTTGTTGAAGTCAGGGACCGATATTGTATCTCTGAAGCCCTAATACACTGAAAATGTAATGACCTGTTGTAGTTCTTTTGTGCTATATTCATTGTGTGGTCAATTATACAATTAACAGCAAAAGACTCAAAAGTAAATGGTCAAAAGTAAATTTTCAAGGACAATTGATGCAGTCACAATTTCTTTTGGATGGCGTACAACATCACTAGCATAAGCTTCTACATAGTAATTAGAGCAATGGCCAAACTTTGAGGATGACTGTCATCCCCTTGAAAATAAAGTGATATTTAAATCATGTTCAGATTTCTGCTTCAGAGCTTAGGGAAAAGTCTCATACTTTAAAAATGTATCCTTTTAGTGCACAAGGACACCAATAGTGATTAAAATGCTAACTATTTTCTATTTTGAACATTTGACTATCTGAATTTATCTTCAGAAAGTTCTAAATACAGAGGTTTATGCTTCTATAATATACACAATTGAGCACAATCTCATTGACAAGTAACAACCCTTCCCCCTCCAAAAAAAATAATTAAGCAGAGAATAGACATGGCATTCATAAATGTACTAATTATTTTTTTATCGCTTATATTGCCATTAAGTAAAATACTAAGTGGAGAATGCACTTATATAGTTTGATCAACTTATATGAGAATGATGAAATGTAGTAAGCTTAGTTCTTTACAGATATTTTGACCAACTAAAGTGCAAATATAAAATGAGTTTAAATATTAATTTAAAAGCTATATAATACAATGAATTCATTAGAAATTACTTGTGAGGTCTATATATTTTGAAAATAGTAGGATATTAATTTGGGAAAGTATTAAGTTTGTAGGTTTGAATGTTCATGTAGATTTGACTTTTGTATTTATTCTTCTTATTTCAAAACAAAAATAATTTGAACACAATAATGTAAATTTTATTTTTTGGGAATTGACACCTTATCTATTTTAATTCCTCAAAATCATTCACCCAAGTCATTCAAAATGTGGGAGATTTTCACAGTCATTGCTTGTACAAAAAGTAGTAATTTTTGTATTTTCCACAATTTTCAAAGATCTTTTATTTATATTATTGATATTAAAGTTCAGTTATTTTCTTTATAGAGTTTTACATATAATATGTCAAGTTTCATTCTGTTTCTTAAATTTGGTGAATAATGTTACTTCATTTCCCTGAAGAGGAATGATCTTGTTTTATATGATTTTGAAATTGGTATGGCCCCTAGAATTTAAAAATTATTAATTCCTTGAGTAGTTGGTCTAAGAAATTTCTTATGAAATCCTTGCAAATTTGCATGTGAGCTAATTGTTCATAATCTAGCTCAATTGCGTCATTCTTTAGAGTGAATGAGGCAAAATACAGAATCGAAGGAAAAAGAGATAAATGTAAATCATATTTGAAGACGTGACAATTTTCATCAGTAATTTAAATTACTGTACCTTAAAGTACACAAAAAATTAGCAAGAATGAACACTATCCACTAACTTGAAACTGATATTTATAAAATACTGCACCCAAAAACTATAGAATAAGCATCATTTTCCTGGGTACATGGAACACTCTCCAAGATAGATTATGTATTTATCCACAAAACAATTCTAAAAAATTCTTTAAAAATCAGTCATACAAAATGTGTTTTGTAAAACTAGAAGGTTTATAATAGCAATTAAAAGCAGTAAGACATCTTAAAAAAAATCCCCAAGTATTTGAAAGTTATACAACATGCCTCCAAATAATACATATATCAAATGAATCATAATAGATATTACAAAATAATTTAAATTAAATTTTAGTGAGAACATATAATGTTGAGATCCAATTAAATTCTTAGAGAAAATTTAAAGACTATATTTTAAAATATATAAAATTAATGACCCAAGTTTCCTTTTTAAGAAATTATAAAATAAGAACAAATTGAAGTAAATTAAGCAGAAATTAGAAATAAAATCATGAGTGAAAATCAAGGACATAGGAAATAGGTCAAATATAAAAAATCATATTGTCAAAAATTCACATTTTTAATAAAGTGGATTATTCTCATAAACTTATAGTAAGATGTATAAAGAAAAAAAAAACAGAATGGGAAAACAGAAACTATTAGTCAGGGATGAAATAGAGGACAATAGTATAAATTCTGCAGATAGACAACAATTAGAGAATATTACGGGAAATTTTCGGAGAAGACAATGGCACCCCACTCCAGTACTCTTGCCTGGAAAAATCCCACGGATGGAGGAGCCTGGTGGGCTACAGTCCATGGGGTCGATAAGAGTCGGACATGACTGAGCGACTTCACTTTCACTTTTCCCTTTCATGCATTGGAGAAGGAAATGGCAACCCACTCCAGTGTTCTTGCCTGGAGAATCCCAGGGACGGGGGAGCCTGGTGGGCTGCAGTCTATGGGGTCACACAGGGTCGGACATGACTGAAGTGATAATGTAAGGGAAATTTTATGCCAGTAAGTTAGACAACTAAGTACAATGGGAAAAGTTCTTGAAAAACAACAACAACAACAAATAAGTAGAAGTAAACACTCAAATATATCTATTTAACAAAACTGAATTCATATTCAAATACTTTTGCATAAAGACTAATCAAGGTCCAGATGTGTAACTGAATTTCATCAATTATATTTAAAAGAAATAATACAAATTATAAATAAAACTTTTACAAAGATAGAAAGGACTAATTTCTAACTCAATTGGTTTGTACAGAATAAATTTGATATTGAAGATATTACACACAAAAAATCAGATAAATTAAACTTTATGAGCATAGGTTCAAAATTCTTAACAAAAAGTCAGCATATTGATTCCAACAATATGTAAAAAGGTAGTATATCATGACCAAGTAGAGTTAATCTGGAAATATAATATTGGCTTAATATCTTCAATCATTATAATTTGTCACATTAAAAGGATAATGATAATTAAAATGCATACAGACAAAAGAATTGAAAAAAATCAATGCCTATTCATATTTATATATAGATAGATGAATAGATGGATGGATAGATAGATATTTAATTCTCAGTAGCTGGAGTTAGAAGAGACTTTCTCAATCTAAAAAAAGGGCTCTACACAAATCTACAGCTAGCATCACAATTAATGGCAAACATCAAATATATCCCTCTTAAAGGGAATAAAAAACAAGACTATCTGGTAGATGCTTATCACTTCTATTCAACATAGTACTGAAAATTCTAACAAATACAATAAGGCAAGAAAACAAATATTTTAGTGTAAAGATTAAACTAAGAAAAAGCTAAAGTTATGTATTTTAAAATCATTTGGAACATGCAAAATAGCTATTAGAAATAAATGATATTGGAAAATTGCAGAATATGATTAATATAAGATGGATTTTATCTTATATACAGTCCATAAACAAAGAAAATTAGCATAATAACACATGATAGCAACAAAATACTTAAAAATCTCAAAATAAATATAATGAAAATACATAATATCTCTATGCTGAAGCATATAAAACATTTCTAAATTAAAGAAGATAGGAGTAAATGGCTTCCCAGGCGGTGCTAGTGTTAAAGAATCTGCCTGCCAATGCAGGAGACATAAGAAAGCTGGTTCAATTCCTGGGTCAGGAAGATCCCCTGAAGAAAGTCTTGGCAACCCACTCCAGTGTTCTTGCCTGGAAAATCCCATGAACAGAGGGGCCTGGCGGGCTACAATCCATGGGGTCACAAAGAGTCAGACATGACTGAAGTGACTTACGATGGTGATGAGCAAATGGTGAGATAAACGTCTTCATGGATTACAATACTTTACATTTTTGAATATACATTCTCTATTAAGCTGACATACGGATTCAATACAATCACAATCAAAATCCCAGTAGACTTTTAAAAGGAAAATTTGTAAGCTCATTCTAATATTGTTATATAAATACAAAGAATCTAAAAGAATCTGTTTTGCCATTTAAAAACATAAGCAAAGCTGGATGTTTTCTGCTTCCTGATTTCAAGACATACTATAAAATTATATCAAATAGTATTATATGAGTCTAAGGATAAACACACAGATCAATGGAACAGAATAGAAGTCTCAATCCAGACATATATTACACTTGACTTTTTACATAAAAGTACTAAATCAATTTAAAGAGAAAAGGAAGGACTTCATGTGTGTGTGTGTTTAACGTTTAACAAATATTAAAACAGCAGGATATTCAAGTTTAAAAAAATAGAAAATAAAGAAAAATAACCTTAACTTCTTCTTTGATCCAGTAAAATAAAATTGATTTGAAGTGGTATAGACTGGAACATGAAAACCAGAAAAACACAGGCTAGAAGAAATCTAATCATCTTCATGATTGATGAAGATGATTAGATAAAATATTGATAACTTGATAAAATATTTCTTAGAAAATACACATAGACACACATATACGAATACACACACAGTCAATTGACCTTATCAAAACTAATAATTTCTGCTTGTAAAATACACCATTAAGTAAAGAATCTGAAAAGTCACAAATTCAAAGAATGATGAATCCAGTATTTATATAGAACTTCAACAATGAAAAATAAAGTCAGTTAAAAAATGGACAAATTAATTGAAAATAACTGAAAAAGAAGATATATAAATGTTCAATACATGTATGAAAGTACAATAGCATTAGTCATTAAAGAAATACAGATTAAACAAATACAAATAAAGCATCATTTTTCCCCTGCTAGAGTGTTTAATATCAAGAAAGATCACAACACGGACAAGATTGATGCAACTGAATCTTATTCATTGCTAAGAGTTTGATTGCATAAATGGTGCAATAGATTTAGAAAACTGGTATTTTCTTTAAAACTATGCATATTTTCACACAATGATGAGACAATTCCACTTTGACGTGCTTAACATATACCCACAAAAAAAGATTTATAGGTAACATTAATCACAATCTTTTGCATAATTGTCTTAATAATCAGTAGAAGTACGGGTAAATACACTGAAATATTCATATAGTGGGATACTTATTGAAAATAAATTAGAATAAAATAATGATATTTTGAATAACATGGGTAAATCTCTAAAAATTATATCACACAAAAGAAACCAAGTGCAAAAGAATATAATCTCTATGATTCTATTTATATACAGAACAAGAACAAGGAAAAGAAACATGTTACAATGAGATGAGAGGTGGAAGGGGCCATTTATTGGTGAGATATGAGGGGATTTTGTTTGCTGGTAGAAAAGTTCTGTATTTTAATTGGAGCAGTTGCTAAATGTGTGCTCAGTTGCTCAGTGGTGTTCAACTCTGTGACCCATGGACTGTAGCCCAGTAGGCTCCTCTGTCCATGAGACTTCCCAGGCAAGAATACTGGAGTGGGTTGCCATTTCCCCCTCAGGGGGATCTTCCCCACCCAGGTATCAAACCTGCATCTCTTGCATCTCCTGCATCGGCAGGCGGATCCTTTACCACCGGACCACCTGCTATGTGAATAGACAGCTGTAAAGCACATCAAACTGAGCATTAAAGAAATTACCTATGTAAATTATACGTGAACAATTTAAAAGCTATATAACCAACAAAATACCTCGGTTAATTCTTTACTGCCGATAGGATACATTTCAAATACATTTAAACACATACAAGATTCTATATAATTCAAAATTTGCATTCAATTTTCTTTTTCCCCTGTTTTCTTTGTTTTCTTACTCCTCCTAACCTCCCCTATACTGAACTGCTACACTTAAAAGTCCTCTTCAATCTTCACACCATTGCACATACTGTTTCTTTTACCTGGATTTCCCCAAATCTCTAACTTCTGAATAAGATTTACTTATCTTTCAGAACTCAGAATGTATTTCGTTTTGTTTGAGAAGTACCTTCAAACTTGCAGGTCAGTGTACGTATCCTTACTGTGAGCTATCAGAACAGCATTCTTTTTATAACACTTGTTATCTACTTTGTAGTTTTCTATTTGACAGCCTAAACAGGAGCTCCAGTCCAATGAGTATGGAAAAAGTCCATCTTTTATTTTAATTTATTGCCTTCAAACATTTGATCAATCTCTAAATAATAATAAAGCCTTTCTATAATGACCCTAAGGAACTTATTTGAAATTATATAAATTACTCACAACTAACTTTAATAAAATGATAATGATGGTGGTGCTAACAATAGCAAATATTAGCAAATATTGAGTGATTGCTGTATACCATATATTGATGCATTTATTTTGCCTCTAATTTCATATACGCAAGAGCCTATGCAGTAGTGACTGTTGGTAGCCCCACTATACAGATTAGCAAAATAGATCAAGAGTTTAACTTTTTAACGTGTTCAAATACTGGGACTGGGTAATTTAAACATAACAATTTAAACAGAATTTATGTGAGAAGGCTTTCTCGTGTAAGCTTAAATTTGAAAATAAATTCAAATTGAAACATCTTAAAATCTAATATATGAGACTCCCCTGGTGGCGCAGTGGGTAAGAATCTGCCTGCCAATGCAGGGGACATGCGTTCAATCAATCCCTGGTCCGGGACAACTCCACATGCCTCGGAGCAGCTAAGTCCGTGTGACACAGCTACTGAAGCCAATGCACCCCAGAGCCTGTGCCCACAGTAGAAGCTGCTGCAATAAGAAGCGTGCTCAGCGCAATGAAGAGTAGACCCCGCTCACCGCACCCAGAGAAAGCCGACCAAAGCAATGAAGACCCGGTGCAGCCAAAATCAAATAAATAAGCAAATATTTGAAAAATCTAACTGATGTAGGCATCCTCAAGTTTCAAAAGAGAATTAATATCTCAAAGCAAGGGTTTTCTATTCAATTCTCTCTATATATTATAAATATAGGTACATGAATAGTCAGTCAGCTAAATTTCTATTTTGAGCAGATTGTTCAAATACTGGGATTGGGTGATTTACACAAAGTAATGTAAACAAATTTTGTATGAGAAGTTGTTTTTTCATGAAAACTTGAAACTAAATCTAGGCTAAACAACACAAATTTAAATTAACTAATCTGGTTCTATTTCCAAAAGAGATTTATTAATTCAGAGTAAAGATTCTCTATTTCATCTATGTATTACAATATATGTAAACAAATAATCAGTCTGCTTAATTTCAACTTTGAGTAGGTTGCTGAATTTAATGGGTCATTAGTTAAGTGAATTCAAAACTTTATTAGTGCTTGTGCTATTGTGTAAGACACCAATGAAGTAATGACTCATTACTATAAGGTAAAGCTATGCCAGGTTTGTTAGAAAACATGTTTGTCAGCAGAAAAGACAGAATGAGATTATGATGAGAAATCTCCCAAACTTTCCTGCCAGCACTTACCAATGTGAAAATCAAAACAGTAGTTTTCACTGCTAACATATCCCAACAATTTATTTAATCTCTGTCCAAGTGTGATCTCCTTCAAGGTTTAGAAACAGAACTCACAGTATCCCTTTGGTTTTAAATCTACAGACAGGTAGGTGTGCACACGTATACACACACACACATTTATTTGTCTTTTTTTTTTTCTTCTAAATCTCCAGTCACAATGTTTGTTTTTTTAAATATTCCTTGCAAATCAGTGGTCAAAAATTATTCTTAATTCAAATAATTCTTTCAAAATGGAATCTCAGCTGACTTCACTCAAGATTCAAATCATATTTACTAATTTGAGTGCCTCCACTGACTTCAGGTTTTCCAAAGTTGCTGGCATATCGAGTGCAGCATTTTCACAGCATCATCTTTTAGGATTTGAAATAGCTCAGCTGGAATTCCATCACCTCCACTAACTTTGTTCATAGTAATACTTCCTAATGCCACATGACCTTGCACGGATGCCTGGCTGTTGGTGGGTAACCACACCATTGTGGTTATCCAGGTCATTAAGACCTTTTTCTTTTTGTATAGTTTTTCTGTGTATTCTTGCCACCTCTTCTTAACATCTGTTTCTGTTAAGTTTTTTTTCCATTTCTGTCCTTTATTGTGCCCATCTTTACATGAAATGCTCCCTTGGTATCTCTAATTTTCTTAAACAGATCTCTAGTCATTCCCATTCTGTTGTTTTCCTCTATTTCTTTGTTTTCCTCTATCTCCTTGCTATTCTTTGGAACTCTGCATTCAGTGGGGTATATCTTTCACTTTCTCCTTTGCCTTTCACTTCTCTTCTTTTCTTAGCTATTTTTAAGACTTCTTGATACAGTCATTTAGCCTTCTTGCAGTTCTTTTTCTTTGGAATGGTTTTAGTCACTGTATCCTGTACAATGGCACACACCTCCATCCATAGTTCTTCAGGCACTCTGTCTGTCAGATCTAATCCCTTTAATCTACTTGTCACTTCCACTGTATAATCATAAGGGATTTCATTTAGGTCATACCTGAATGGTTTGGTGGTTTTATTGACTTTCTTCAATTTAAGTTTGAATTTTGCAATAAGGAGCTCATGATCTGAGCCACAGTCAGCTCCAGGTCTTGTTTTGTTTTGTTTTGACATTATAGAGCTTCTCCATCTTTAGTTGCAAAGAATATAATCAATCTGATTTAGGTATTGACCATCTGGTGATGGTAATGTATGTGCAGAGTCATCTCTTTTATTGTTGGAGGAGGGTGCTTGCTATGACCAGTGTGTTCTCTTGGCAAAAGTCTATTAGCCTTTGCCCTGCTTCATTTTGTAACAATGAAGTTGTTACAGAGTAACAACTTTGTTACTCCAGGCATCTCCTGACTTCTTATTTTTGCATTCCAATCTACTACGATGAAAAGGACATCTCTTTTGTGTATTAGTGCTAGAAAGCCTTGTAGGTCTTCAAAGAACCATTTGACTTCAGCTCTTTGGCATTAGTAGTTGGGGCATAGACTTAGATTACTATAATGTTGAATGGTTTGCCTTGGAAAAGAACCGAGATCATTTTGTTGTGTTAGAGATTGCACCAAGGTAACAGCTTTTTGGACTCCTTTGCTGACTATGAGGACTATTCCATTTCCTCTAAGCGGTTCTTGCTCAGTATAGTAAATATAATGGCCCTCTGAATTAAGTTCTCCCATTCTTATCCATTTTACTTTACTGGTTCCTAAAATTTTGATGTTCATTCTTGCCATCTCCTGCTTGACAACAACCAATTTGCCTTGATTCATGGACCTAACATTCCAGGTTCCTATGCATTATTGTTCTTTACACCATCAGACTTTACTTTCAACAGCAGACACATCCCCAGTTGGAATCAAGATTGCAGGGGAAAATATTAGCGACCTCAGATATATAAGTAACACCACTGTAATGGCAGAAAGCAAAGAGGAAGTAAAGAGCCTCTTGATGAAGGTGAAAGAGGAGAGTGAAAAAGCTGGCATAAAACTCAGCATTCAAAAATCTAAGATCATGGCATCTAATTCCACCATTTCATGAACAAATTGATGGGGAAAAAATGGCAACAGTGACAGATTTTATTTTCCTGGGCTCCAAAATGACTGAAGATGGTGACTGCAGCCATGAAATTAAAAGATATTTGCTTCTTGGAAGAAAAGCTATGACAAACCTAGAGTGTATTAAAAAGCAGACACATCACTTTGCTGATAAAGGTCTGTATAATCAAAGGCATGTGTTTTTCCAATAGTCATGTATGGATGTGAGAGTTGGACTATAAAGAAAGCTGAAACTGAAAATGTTAATTGCTCAGTCAAGTTCAACTCTTCATGACCCCACGGACTGTAGCCCCTCAGGCTCCTCTGTCTCTGGGATTCTCCAGGTAAGAATGCTGGAGTGGGTTGCCATACCCTTCTCCAGGGGATCTTCCTGACCCAGGGATGGAACCCTGGTCTCCTGCATTGCAGGCAGATTCTTTACCATCTGAACCACCAGAGAAACCCAAAGAATTGATGCTTTCAAACTGTGGTGCTAGCTAAGACTCTTGAGAGTCTCTTGGACAGCAAGTAGATCAAACCAGTCATTCCTAGAAGAAATTAACCCTGAATATTCATTGGAAGGACTGAAGCTGAAGCAGAAGCTCCAATACTTTGGCCATCTGATTCAAGTGATGTCCAAGTCTCTCAGTCGTGTTTGCCTCTTTGGGACCCCATGGACTATACAGTGTATGGAATTCTCCAGACCAGAATAGTGCAGTGGGTAGCCTTTCCCTTCTCCAAGGGATCTTCCCAACCCAGGGAGAGAACCCATGTCTCCTACACTGAGCCACCAGGGAAGCCCAAGAATACTGGAGTGGGTAGCCTATCCTTTCTCCAGCGGATCTTCCTAACCCAGGAATTGAACTTGGGTTTCCTGCATTGCAGGCAGGAACTGAGCTATCAGGGAAGCTGACTCATTGGAAAAGAGTCTGATGATGGGAAAGATTGAGGGCAGGAGGAGAAGTGGACAACGGAGATGAGACGGTTGGATGGTATCTCTGACTCAATGGACACGAGTTTGAACAAACTCTGGAAGATAGTGAAGGACAGGAAAACCTTGTGTGCTGTAGTTCATGGGGTCACAAAGAATTGGACACAACTTTGTGACTGAACAACAAAAGTAGGTCTGGGCAATAAACATGAACAAGGGATGTTTCATAAAGTACACATATAATTAAGCTGTTAAATAAAATAATATATTTACTCAATAAATGCTAAATAATAGTGTTTAAAATGAGAAAGAAAAGAATTCAAAGGAGACTTAAATTTGCTTAGTGGGGAGGATAAATAATCTTATATAGAGACAGCCTCATAGTTTTAGTAAAATTTTCCTTTGCAATGTCAGCGAACAAAATATTTGTGCTATGAGATTTGGTCTTTCACAGTAATTGATATACTTCCTTGTAAAATTTTATTTTAAAAAGCTTATAATATTGTTTTGCTTAGGGGAACTCAAAGAACTAAGAAGAACATATTAAGTTAAAGGCAATTTCAACAAGACAAAAAAATATACAGTAAAGACCTGACATCATCCCAAAAGATCCTTAGCTTTCATCAGCGTATTACTTTGATGAAACTATTTAGAAGTCAAGTTGAACTCATAAAAGCCTCAGTTGATTCTCAATTTTAAGGGTAGGTTATCTCTAGTGTTTCCTTTCTTATTTCACAAATTTAATTTCTCTTTCCTGATATTTGAACTCAACATCAGAATATACTATCCACCTTTATAAATAATTGTAAAAACTTTAGATATAAAATTCTTCATCTTGTCCCTAAAAGGACTTTAAAGGATTGTGCCTCATTTATTTTTGATTTCTAAAAAAAGTGAATTATTGCTGGCACCTGCTATACATTTTTAAATTGGCAAAACTAATACAATTATGTAAAGTTTAAAAATAAAATAAAATTAGAAAAAAAAATAAAATAAAATGTATAATTTTCTTAATTAAAATAGATATTTAAAAGAAGTCAGAGAAAGTATTCTCATTATTTTAATTAAAAATGTTGTATCTTAATGAATAAAAATGTATATATACACACAAAATGAAATATTAATCAGTCATAAAAATAAGGAAATAGTGTCATTTGAAGCAACATGGATGAACCTAGAGATTATCAAACTAAGTAAACTGAATCAGACAGAGAAAAACAAATATCATATGATGTCACTTAATATGTGAACTCTAAAAATTGATACAAATGAACTTTCTTATAAAACAGAACTAGAGTCAGATGTAGAAAACAATTTTATGGCTATCAAAGGGTATAGCGAGGGAGAGGAGAGACAAATTAGAAGTTTGGGATTAATGTTTACATGCTATATAAAATAAATAGATAAATAACAAAGACTTGCTGTGTATCACAGGGAAATATACTCAATATCTTGTAATAGCCTTATAACTGAAAAGAATCTGAAAAAGAGTATATATACAAGTTTGTGTGTGTGTGTGTGTGTGTATAACTAAATCACTTTGCTGTGCACTTAAAACTAACAAAATACTGTAAATTAACTATACTTCAATAAAATGTTGTACCTTAAATTTATAAGAAAATTGCAAAAAGGACAAAATATATTGCAGTAAGTATTAATAAAATCTTTTTTTTTCTAATTTTATTTTATTTTTAAACTTTACATAATTGTATTAGTTTTGCCAAATATCAAAATGAATCCGCCACAGGTATACATGTGTTCCCCATCCCGAACCCTCCTCCCTCCTCCCTCCCCATACCATCCCTCTGGGTCTCTTTTTAAACCAATTTTGCAGTTTCCTTAAAAAAACTTTTTATTCCATCACTATTTGCTCCTTCTTGCCTTCAGTCACTAAATTGCTTCCATTCTTCCAAGAGAGTCAGATTTTCCTTTGTTGTTTGAGTGTGAATGAAATTAAAAGGAAGATTAAGGAATGTTTTCTGCCTTACTTATGCTAACTCTCTTCCTTGAAAGATTTGAGGCAGGACACCACCCTTATGACAGAAAGTGAAGAGGAACTAAAAAGCCTCTTGATGAAGGTAAAAGTGGAGAGTGAAAAAGTTGGCTTAAAGCTCAACATTCAGAAAACGAAGATCATGGCATCTGGTCCCATCACTTCATGGGAAATAGATGGGGAAACAGTGGAAACAGTTGTCAGACTTTATTTTTATGGGCTCCAAAATCACTGCAGATGGTGACTGCAGCCATGAAACTAAAAGACGCTTACTCCTTGGAAGGAAATTTATGACCAACCTAGATAGCATATTCAAAAGCAGAGACATTACTTTGCCAACAAAGGTTCGTCTAGTCAAGGCTATAGTTTTTCCTGTGGTCGTGTATGGATGTGAGAGTTGGACTGTGAAGAAGGCTGAGTGCCGAAGAATTGATGCTTTTTAACTGTGGTGTTGAAGAAGACTCTTGAGAGTCCCTTGGACTGCAAGGAGATCCAACCAGTCCATTCTAAAGGAGATCAGCCTGGGATTTCCTTGGAAGGACTGATGCTAAAGCTGAAACTCCAGTACTTTGGCCACCTCATGCGAAGAGTTGACTCATTGGAAAAGACCCTGATGCTGGGAGGGATTGGGGGCAGGAGGAGAAGGGGATGACAGAGGATGAGATGGCTGGATGGCATCACTGACTCGATGGACGTGAGTCTGAGTGAACTCCGGGAGTTGGTGATGGACAGGGAGGCCTGGCGTGCTGCGATTCATGGAGTCGCAAGGAGTCGGACACGACTGAGCGACTGACTTAATCTGATCTGATCTGATATATAAGTATCTGCAGAAGGAAATGACAACCCCTCCAGTATTCTTGCCTGGGAAATCCCATGGACAGAGACAACTGGTGGGCTACAGTCCCTGGAGTCACAAAAGAGTCAGACATGACTTAGTAACTAAACAGCAACTATATATAAGCATCAACTAGCTTCCCTGGTACACGTGCAATGATCCTACCTCAATGGATGCAAAATCTCATCATGTGACACTATTTCAGTCCCACAGCCTTGATCAATCAGATTTGTAATCCTGAATTTATGGACATCTCTCAGGAAAATTTTGATGGTTAAGAGTTATGTTATCTCATCAGTTTCCTCCATACCAATTCTTATCATAAGAAGCATGTGTTTCACTAATCTCCTCTTAAGAAAATCTTTGCATCTGACTTGCCTTTGGGGGTAATACAGGCTTATTGCTTATAAAGTATGGCAAGATTCAAACAGTTCTTCATTCTTCCCAATTAAACATAAAAACAACCTTACTCTTAATACAGTGTATGTCCTAAGGGAAATGTATATTGTCTTAAGTTGAAGCATCATTTGAATGCTTGGATAGACATTAATGAAAACGACATGCAGTTCTGTATTATGAGCACTGCATTTTATGATTAATTTCCAGCTGTGTTATTTTTTCTTTTAAATCAGTTAAATATAGCTGTCTTTGTGTTTCTGACTTTTTGAATCTTCAAAGGCTATAATTTGGAGTTTCAGATAAGCTTTTAATGTGCTTAATTTAGTTAGCAATCTAAATTTCTGTTGGATCCTTCAATAACAATGCAATGATGGGGGTCATCAAACAAAGCTGCATTTAGCCTACATCTAAGAGTTTTGAAGAAATTGCTTGGAAATTAATACCTAGGTTAATAACGATGATGTTGCTACATGCACACTATCTATTAATGCAATCTGACAACTTTTTACTGTTTCTGTGATTACTTGTGACATATATCAATACATTCAAAGTACAAAAGATATTTCAAGGATAAAAGTGAAAGTCTGATAAATGCATATCTGGACTCCCTCATTTATTTTTAGTTGAAGTTAGGCAATACTACCACTGTTTCACCTTCTTTTGTTTATAAAACACATGTATTTCACTTATGTGAAATATTCAGCAGTTTTATATGCATTTATTTTCATACTATTTAAAGTTTACTACTGTAATAGTTTCTCCTGTACTATTAGTTTATATTCATAGATAAATATAGCATTACTGAAAATTCTTGTTAAGACCAGATGTATTGTTATTTCTCTAGAATCGTATAAGTGTGGTCTGTTTTACAAATCTTATTTGGGTCTAACAGATGCAAACTATTATATACAGAATGGATAAACAACAAGGTCTTCCTGTACAGTACAGAGAACTGTATTCAATACCCTGTGGTAAACCATGATAGAAAATAATGTGAAAAATTATATATATATTATATATATATAATATATAATAAAATAAATATATAATATATATATATTATTTATATATATAAATAATATATATCTATATCTAACTTTGCTATACAGCAGAAATTAACACAATATTGTAAATCAATTATGAAAATGAAAGTGTTAGTCACCCAGTCATGTCCAACTCTTTGTGACCTCATGGACTGTAGCCCACCAGGCTCCTCTGTCCATGGGATTCTCCAGGGAAGAATACTGGAGTGGGTTGCCATGCCCTCCTCCAAGGGATCTTTCTGACCCAGGAATAGAACCTGGGTCTTCTACATTGCAGGGAGATTCTTTAACATCTGAGCCATATATATCAATAAAATTTTTTAAATTGAAAAAAGAATATCTTATTTATAGATAATGTTTTAGCTTCATAGGACACTTTAACACAATGGGAGGAAATGCCATCTTCAGATTCAAGAAGACAGAACATCAAATTTGGGGTCTGGCTCTTCCTAACTAAGTGTTACTTAATCTCTCTAACCCTGAGAATGTTTCATTTCTAAAGCTTTAAATCTTAGACAATGTATTCATATAATAGCAAGTGACTATATTGTGTTTATAGTACACTAATAAATATAAGAGAAATGTTATTTACTTATTTTTAATCAGAAACCTACTTTCACCACTTATTAAGTGATCAATTTTGGCCTCAGGCTCTCAGAACCTTGATTTCCTCATACGTAAAATAAGAATGTAAATGTTTACCTTGAAGTGATTTAGAGACCATGAAAATAAAACAAACAGCTAGAACAGCAGAGCACATTAAATGTTCAATAAGAGAAGATTGCTTTCATAAACAATGCTTGTATTCTTTCCACAACAAAAATAATCTGTAGACTCCAGGAACTCCTCTAATTCACTCTATGTATGAAATAGTCATAACTCCTTGCATTGCAGATAATTTCACTGTCATAATTTTATCCCTCAGTCGGCCAATAAACTTGATGGAGGCCTTAGTCTAGGATTTCTCCCAATGTTTAGCACTAAATCTGTTTATAGTAGGATTTCAATAAACTGATCGAGTTGACTTCGATAAAAGCAATTTAAACTTTAAAATGTTTTCCTTTGATTTTTGGAATATACAGAGTCCCCAAGATCATTCTGAGACACAGTGATATGCTACAAGGTTTCCTAGGACTCAGAAAAGTGATTTTCTCAGTGAAGGGATGCAGATTAAAACCAGCAAAAGGCAAATTCAGATGAGACAGAGATTACAAGAAGCCCTCTGCAAGCTCTGTAGCCTCCCTGGGCTACCTGCTTATCCTGCTGGTCTCCATCTTCCCCTTCTGGGTGCGGCTGGTGAACGAGGAGTCCCAGGAAGTGTTCTTCAGTGGCCTGTTTGAGAACTGCTTCCATATCAAGTGCTGGAAGCCTCGACCCTTATCCATTTACGTCATCCTCGGCCGAGTCTCCCTGCTGTCCGCCGTTGTCTTGTCTTTCCTCACCACTTTCATCATGGTGTCCTTTGCGTCTCAGCTCTTTCCGAGGACCCGGAAGCACAATTTTGTGTCAGCCTTCATCAGTTTCCTCACAGGGGCTTGTGCCTTCCTGGCCTTGTTGCTGCATGCCCTGGAGATCCAGAGTCTGCGGATGAAGCCCAGCCCCCCGCAGTTCTCCATACAGTGGCCTTACTACGTCCTGGGCTTCAGCATCCTTCTGTTCATGGTGGCTGGTGCCATCTGCCTCATCCAAGAAATAGCCTGCCCTAGATGCCATTTGTTGCCCATTTCCCAGAGTACTGAGGACACCCAAGAGATCTCGTACCTGGAAAACCTGGATAGTCTGGGAGGAGAACTGAGCTCCATGCAGAAGGAGACACTGCTGAAGGAAGAAACCATTATCTAGACCCAGACAGTCTGTGCCCTGCCCTTCGTCCAGTGCACATGTGTCAGTGTGTGTGGCTCTTCAGTCTCCCCCAGTCTCTGCCGTTTCTGATGAGCCTTTTGAGTGTCAAGTCAACCCCTCCCTTCCCCCTCCTCACAGTAGAGTCAAAGGAGGACACACCCAGTTATCCCAGCAACATTATATGACAGTGTGTGTGAGGTGATGGCAGCCACAGAGGCTCAGCCCGGAGCTTGGTGTCCATTTATTTATTAAGTCTCAGTCACCAAGACATGTAGTACCTGCGTGGTTGACCTTAACAACTCACATCCTAGTCTTCCCACACCACACTCCTTGAGATAAAGCAACTGTTCATTATCAGTGACATTGCTAGGAAAAACTGTATTTGACCAGGTTGTTATAGAGTGTGACTCAGCATCTTGTATACAAACACAGGTATTTAGCATAAATACAGTGTCATCTAAGGCATCAGTCACAAAAATCATTCTTCTCAGGAAGAATATACCAAAGACTAGGATGCTACCTCCCGGGAGTCCACCACAGGCCAGTCCTGAAGACAGATCTTTCCTTGAAATGTGCATATTTTGAGTAACTTAGGACAGCTGCACTAAACTTTCCTTGCCCAGTAATACATTCACAAAATGGAAAAAAAAATTAAAACTATAAGAACATTCATGGAAAATTAGTCCTACTAGTGCTTTCTTATCTGTCCAACTAGTTTCCCAAAACATAGAAGAAAATGGCATTTGTTTCTAACGAAATTTTTTCAGCTATGTGTATATATCTCCCTCTCTAGGTACTATTCTATACAATGTTTGATATCTTAATAATTGATATATTTTCATTACTAGTATATATTAGACATGTTTCCATATCAGCACATAAATAAGCAACCTTGCTGTTTTCTATGACTGCGTAATGGTTAATTTTGTGATTTTACCCTAGTTAGCTTAACCCATCTTCTCTATGGGTTAAACTTTATTTAGTTTCCAGTGTTTTGCCTTAGAAAGAATGATTCAGTGACTGAACTTATACATAAAGTATTTTGAAAATATGTATCCATCAGATAAATTCTTAGAAGCAGAATTTCTTGGTCAATTTTTTGAAGAATTCAACTAATAAGCTTTATTAATAAACACACAGACGTCTGGACCCCCAAATTAGTCTAAACTTCTGCCATGCAAGACCTATTGTATCACTGGCTGCTCACAAAGTTAAAACTACCATAAACGACAGCTGCCATGCCAACATTAGATGGGTACAGAGCAGAGCAGGTGAACACCAGAGCCTTAGAGAGGATGCTCTGAGTCTGCCATCAGTGCTCCCAGATGAGCTAAAAGCACTGGGAGACCTTTTCTGGGTAAATTTTGACATATATTTCCAAATGGAATTCCAGTAGAGTTTTGCTAATTTGCACTCAAACCAGGTTGTGATTATGATGACATTAACATAAAGGTTACAAGATAGATAATTACAAGTTTCTAAATATCAGCAACATGTAAAGGATAAATATAAAATATCATATTTCAACCAGAAGCAAGTAAACAGTAGAAGGGACAATTTAACACGGCATTAAGTATAGTATTAATATGAATAGACAGTCAAGTGACAGTGTCTGGGTGTGTTTTATTTTGTGTTGATTTGTTGAGCTCTATAAATTTGTATGTATCAAAAAACAAGAACACTACTATAAGATATATTTTTTGTGACAGTGTTACTGTTTTGATCCCTCACTAACCCCAGATATGAGTAAGTAAATAAAGTAACAGATGTAACCAGGTCGGATGACTAGACAAAACAGAATAAATTACTGTGAACTGTAGATTTGCCCATTACCTGGTTGTTGAGATTACAGTTTCATGAACTTGTATCAGTTCTTGCCAGGAGAATTTTTCTTT
The DNA here is from genome assembly GCF_029378745.1 of Bos indicus. Lineage (NCBI taxonomy): Eukaryota > Metazoa > Chordata > Mammalia > Artiodactyla > Bovidae > Bos > Bos indicus. The sequence continues at coordinate 9,251,659 of NC_091771.1, forward strand.
AGAAAAATAACTTTTTTCTCTAAATGAAGCTGAAAATGAAAAAAAAGAACTGTTTTAAATAGAGTAGAATCACATTTCAACTAATTTTAGCTAGGGTGTGAACAAAGCATTTCAGGCAGATAAGCTCATACTGTCTTCATTTTGATGACATACTTGGCCGTTTCGTGTGGTCCTAGGGCTTTTGTCACAACAATGGATTCTTTTTTCCCCTGTCACCGTCATTTCTGACACAAGAACAAGATATCAGAATGTTAATATCATGTATATATTTTCCGTGATTTTGGCTAAGCTAAATTGCCAGCAGGCTACATTATTGTAATTCTCTCTTTGCAGGTCTAACAGCTGCAAGCTTTCTTATTCATGACAAGTTTCATGAACACATTTCTTCTTGTTGGAGCTTCTTCTAGACCGATGGCTACCAGTGGCACACCTTATAAGTTGCAATGGAAATCATTTAAAGGTTTTTATACCTTGAGATTTTTCCACTCATGATTTGTAGTGTCAAGTCTTTTGTACTTTGCTTAAACTAAGCTTTTTGAATTCTAAATAGCTTATCAATAGCAGGCATTTTCTTTTTAGTATTTAATTATACGAGATAGAAGAAGTAACAAAATTTAATATCTCCAGAGCTAGATATTTAATCAAATTAATTATTGTGATTCTTTGCTTTTTATCTAAAGCATCTGGGAGTACATTATTGTCTTCACTTGCAGAGAGCCACTTGTTTTTGCTTAGTAGTAGAGGTAAGCAACTTTGAATATTTATTTCCCACCTACATACCAAATTATTTTCTTTTTTATTTTTTAATTAACATTTCTCTTAATATCTCTTGGAAAAGAAAATTGAGAGTGATGTCTTTTCCTTGATTCAGAGATGAGAAGAACATATTTTAAAACCATTCATTTAAACCCTAGTTGATAAGAGAAGTAAACAAAGATCTGTATCTTCTCTGAGCATAAGCAAATGGTTATGCTTATGCTTAAACCACAGAAGCTTATTTCTTACAGTTCCAGAGGCTGAGAAGTTCAAGATCAAGACACTGGTAGATTTGGTGACTAGTGAAGGCTTGCTTCCTGGTTCACGGATGGCCATGGTCTTTCTTTGTTCTCACACAGCAGAAGGCACGAAAGAGCTCTCTCTGGGGCTTCTTTTACAAGAGAACTAACCCCATTCATTAGGGACCCACCATCCTGACCTAATCATCTCCTAAAAGACTCACTTTCCAATATATGAATATATATTGGACATATATATCAGGATTGGATCCACCATCCTGACCTAAGTATCTCCTAAAAGACTCACTTTTCCAATATATGAAGTTTCGGATGTCAACCAGTGAATATGACGGGAATGTAAACATCTAGCCTACAGCCTATCCTTTCTCTTCAAGGATATCTTGTAGATACATCAAAAAGTACTGAGAACATAGGAGGCATTTAAAAAATAGTTATTTTCTTGCCCTGTTAAATTTTAAGTGAAACTAAGTTAAAACAGAATGAGTCACTGCATCCAGATCATATTTATACTGATGTTCTAGTTAATGTTTGGTTTCCAACAACTGAGCAAAAACAACAGCCTTGCTTTCTACACTGAGGCTATTTGACGTCTTTCCTGCCAAGGCAATTCGTAGTAGTGATACAGGAAGCTTGGCATTTAAGGAAAGCTGGAAACCCAGAAATTCTCTATTTGCAAAAAAAAAAAAAAGGCCCATAGAGTGGCAGGGCTCTTGTTATAAAGAAAACCCTCCTCTGCTAGTGACCTACAGAAGTTTGGGGATTTTTTTTTTTTTTTAGAAATGAATCTAACTCTGTTGTACTGGTTTTCCCTTCTAAAGCCTTTCACGCTTACAAATAGCTTCTCTAAAGATTCAGAATGGTAAGGTAACAAGGATATAAAAAGCTTTGATGAAATCACTATTCAAATAACATTTTTTAAAGGCTAAAGAAATGAGAGTGTTCCAAAGAAATAAAAACCTGCTTTCTTGGAATAAGTTCTTTTAAGATCACTTCCACTTGTGATAATCAATTCATAAATTATATGTGAATGCAAAGTATAATTAATAACAATGATAAATATTAATAATTAAATTAACACATGAGCAAAGAGATTGTTGCATTTTTTCCCAAGAGCAGAGCTAAATATAAAGTGCTTATTTTGCTGGGTTTGAGACATAGAATGAGAATAATATTAGGCAGTAGGCTGATACCTCATTTAGGTACACATCAAGTGTATACCCTTTCTTGAGCATTCATCATGTGCCAAGAACTGTATGGAAAATGTCCCTTAGAAACATTTTCATTTAGTTCTTTCAATATACTTATGAGATAGGTATAATTATCTATTCATAGTAGAAACATTAAGTAAAATTTCCAGATTTCACTGCAAATACATTTCAAGGACAGAATCTTAATGAAAAATCAGCCTGACTCTATAACTAGAATTCTCAGCTACTTCAAAACAAAAGCTATCTATTTATTTGAATAAATAGGCAAGCCTCTGATCCATGAGCCATGAAAAAGACTACTACTTTAGCCCCGCCCTAACAGTAACATGTAGGGACCTCGTTAAGCCCTCTCTCACCTTCCTGGAAAGTTGATGACTGCAGGAGTCTCTCCCCCTTTCAGAGTTTAATCGATTTGCCAACTTTCATGATCTCCACAAACAGTGGTGACCAAAATGGTCTTAAAATTCCCCTCAACTCGCTTAAGATTATTCAAGGTCCTTCTCAACCACAGGCCCATGATGTCCCTTTTCTTAGAGCAATTGCTTTATTTTTGGCCACTCCAGTGACTTATGGGATATTAGTTCCCCCTTTAGGGATTGAACCCAGGCCGTGATAGTAAAAGCACCAAATCGAAACCACTGGGTCCCCAGGGAATTCCCTTGGAGCATTTCCTTTAGAAAAATCACAACTGTAAATCCTTCCTCTGTTCCTTTGATGTGTATGTAAGTTTTTTCCCAGTCTCTTGCCAGTTTCCAACCCAGGGAATGTCTTTCTTGTCACTTCAATCATGTCTGACTCTTCGTGACCTACAGACTACAGCCTGCAGGTTCCTCTATCCATGGGATTCTCCAGGTCTTTCTTGAGGACCCAGGAACTCTGTCGTTACAATCTAAACTTCAAAGGAGATGATAACCTTATTTCTCTGTCTCTATGGGCAGGTAGGAGCCTAATATATGTAGGATGGGTACCGATTACCAAATACAGATGGCCTAATCGTAGAGTAAAAAAAAAAAAAAAATGCAAATACAGGAATAACTCAATGTGCTCAACACACCCCACCAATCAACCCCCAGTCCTTACTCCCAAGTACTTTTCCACTGGCTCATGCCACTCCACTAGAGTGATGAAGTGTATGAGACTGCTTGCTTAATCAAAAGTGCCTGAAAATACATAAAACCATATAGAAATAGTAAATGGTCAAACTACCCAGAGAAAATATCATTATGATTTCAACTAGTTGAGATTTTGCTTAGACCCACTCATCAATTTTTATCCCCACCATTTACAATGTTCCTTTCACAAAGTGGTACTTCAATACATCTGTTTTGTATAGCTCAGAAACTAAGAAACCAATGAAATAAATAAAATTATCTCCCAGCTGTAACAAGAGAATAACAAAGAGAAGTAATGACCTTGATTAAGTGTTCTTTTGGTTTGACAGCACTGAAATGATTGGTTTACTGGGGCTCAACTATGCCTGAATCTGTCATCTGTGCAACTAGTGTGTCTTGGGTAGGCAGAAGTAGCTAACAACCACATGTATTGATATAGAAACAACAACAGGAGACAAATGGACAGTTTTCGAAAAGATTAGTATTAGCCTCTTCCTTGGGAGATGCTATGTCCTCAAAAAGCAATCATTGAAAGATAATCTTACAACAAAAATAGTAACTGATTCATCCAGCCTTCCTTTTAGGAGAAATGCATTCCCAGCTGAATTCTGGAAGATAGGTATATGTTTGTGTATGGAAGATATTTTGTGAGCTTTTGAACATACTGTTTTACTAACATATGCGTTTGGTGTCCTAAAAGGTAACCAATATATATAATGTTGTAGTGAATCAAGACAAGAAGCACATCCAAATCCCTCATTTCTTTTTTAAAACATTTTTTATTGTCTCATCCAGTAAAACAATGTACCTTGAAGTCACATCTTTAATTCTGAATGTATCAGTTAAGAATGGCCATACTTCCAAGCACTGCTTGGGTTTGTTTTACATCTAGGAAGTAATACAGTAATGTTGTTCTATTGCACCAGGGTGCTGTAAGGAATAGCTAGTAAAAATGCCTGTAGCATACGTTTCTAAAAGTAGAAAATGAAAGTCTCTCAGTTGTGTCTGACTCTTTGCAACTCCTTGGACTGTAACATGCCAGGTTCTTCTATCCATGGAATTCTCCAGGCAAGAATATTGGCGTGGGTTCAGTTCAATTCAATTCACTTGCCTGGTCGTGTCCGACTCTTTGTGACCCCCAAGGACTGCAGCACACCAGACTTCCCTGTCCATCACCAACTCCTGGAACTTGCTCAAATTCATGTCCAGTGAGTCAGTGACACCATCCAACCATATCATCCTCTGTCGTCACCTTCTCCTCCCACCCTCATTCTTTCCCAGCATCAGAGTCTTTCCCAATGAGTCAGTTCTTCGCATCAGGTGGCCAAGGTATTGGAGTTTCAGCTTCAACATCAGTCCTTCCAATGCATATTCAGGTCTGATTTCCTTTAGGATTTGACAGGATGATCTCCTTGCAGTCCAAGGGACTCTCAAGAGTCTTCTCCAACACCACAGTTCAAAAGCATCAATTCTTCCATGCTCAGCTTTCTTCATAGTCCAACTCTCACATCCATATGTGACTACTGGGAAAACCATATCTTTGACTAGATGGACCTTTGTTGGCAAAGTGATATCTCTGCTTTTTAATATGCTGTCTAGTTTGGTCATAACTTTTCTCCGAAGGAGCAAGTATCTTTAATTTCATGGCTTACTCCCCGTCTGCAGTGATTTGGGAGCCCCCCAAAATAGTCTCTCACTGTTTCCATTGTTTCCCCATCTATTTGCCATGAAGTAATGGGACCGGATGCCATGATCTTAGTTTTTTGAATGCTGAGTTTTAAGCCAGCTTTTTCACTCTCCTCTTTCACTTTCCCCAGAAGGCTCTTTAGTTCTTCACTCTCTGCCATAGGGGTGGTGTCATCTGCATATCTGAGGTTATTGATATTTCTGCCTGCAATCTTGATTCCAGCTTGTGTTTCATGTAGTCTGGCATTTTGCATGATGTGGTCTGCATATAAGTTAAATAAGTAGGGAGACACTACAGCCTTGATGTATTCTTTCTGCAATTTGGAACCAGTCTGTTCTATGTCCAGTTCTAACTATTGCTCCTTGACCTGCATACAGATTTCTCAGGAGGCAGGTAAGGTGGTCTGGTATTCCCATCTCTTGAAGAATTTTCCAGAGTTTGGTATGATCCACACATGCTGTTCCTTTCTCCTGGGGATCTTCCCAACCCAGGGATCCAACACAGGCCTCCTGAATTGCTGCCAGATTCTTTACCATCTGAGCTACCAGGGAAGCACCATGTAAATGCTAAATAAGGCTTAGGGTCCTAAATGCAGACCAGGGGTGTGTTCATAACAAAGAATAATGCATTTGAATAAATAAATTGCACATATGCCACACAGAATCAGAGAACCCTTACTTCTTAGGTAGTTTTTAATAATTTTCAAGAGAAATTCCTCTGAGGCTAAAAGATTGATGGGAACTCCTTTCAGAAGATTATTCTAATTGAAAAGGATTGCATCTCTTCTTGATTGCTAATCATGTACTAACTGTAGCCAGAATAAACACTCAGAACTATTAAATTTGGTTCTGAACACTAAGTATCAAATAAACTGTCTCGTGTGTCTTTACTCTGTCATGAATGATCACAGGATTTTGCTCTGCATCTATCCAGAGATAAAATGGAATTGTCCCATTTAATCATAAGCGTCAGTTGCATGGAAAAGATGAGTGTTTTTCCAGGGCCAATGCAGTCTCTGTTGCAATAGTCTACTAAGTTAATCCCCTTAACTTCCTTTTCATTTTTGGATTTAATTTTAGAAAATAGAACTTCTCTATAATACAGTTATGAGCAGCATTACTCTACTTAAGGGAATTTGTATTCAGAGAAGATATGTACTGTAGAAGAGGAGTCTCTCTATGCAGACTGAGGACACAGTGACCTTTGCAAGTTCACTTGTTAGAGGAAGGAGAACTGGATGGGAGTACCGTCTACACTGGGGGCACCCTCCACAGGTTCAGCTTGGTCCTTGGTACTGATACTCTATTACTTACTTCTGATAGACATTTACATGGACTCACATTGTGAGGAGACTTTGCACAAGTGGAGGTTGTGTGTTCCGGAAAGAGAAATTAGGAAGGAATATCCTTAGCAGTTACTCCCTTAGACAGGTTCTCTGAAGAAATCTTACAAGCAAGTGCCTTTCATGCTGCTGCCAAATTGAGCTCAGTATTCCTGTATATTCCTGTATTTACCTTGTGTCTTTTGTCTGAGAATCTCAGGATTTTAAATGGCTTCACAAACTTCCACACTGTATTTCTGCTATGACTACTAAGATATAAGGAGGTGACTCTTCTACCTTACCTCTAATAGTTTTTTTAAACAAGACAGAAAATTTTTTTAAAGAATCTTTACTAGGAAGGGCCAACCTGCTCAGAAATAGCTTCCCTGACAGCTTCATGCCTTTTCAGGATCGAACTTAAGCTGTATCTTCTCTTTTTCTCTTTTAAAGCCCTGAAATAATTGGAGGAATATTTTTATTATACCATCCATCTGGAAAAGGAAGGCTGGGATACTCTGAGAAGGGCTGTTCTTTTGTGTGGTATTTTTGGCGCTGTCTCAGGGTGGGGTATTTGATATGTTGTGAGGAAGATGGTCCTCATTAGATTTCCAGCCCATTTGCACAGGAACCAGAAGAGCTCAAAGAAGAAAGAGCAGCATTCACCAATAACCTATAAATATCTATCTTTTGACTTTTAGTTCTAACTAATTCTTATAACAGCATTTTTTTTTCATTTTGTTAAAATTATTTCCCTCCCCCCCTTCTTTTCTTGCTCTCTCTCTCTCTCTTTTTTTTTTTTTTTTTGCTGCTTTTTAACACCAAGTTTCATAGTAGGCTAACCACATGCCCAGGACCATTTGTTGCTTTATAATAATAGTAATAACTGATGATTATGCAGACTGGTTTCTTCAACTCTGAGCACTTCATAGATGCCAACCCACCGAACCCAGTAACTTCCCTAATATAATCTTTTTCTATCATCCTGAATTTTTAGATGAGGAGTTTTTAGATGAGGGATTGAAAAGTTTAGAGACTTGTTCTGATTCATTCTCATCACTACAGCGTCTGCTTTACTGTGCAAAAATATAGTATTATAAACAAACTCAAAATTTAAACAGTATGGCCTTATTATCTCTATTAGTTTCTTTGTAAAAAATAGGTCATTGATTGAGACAAAATTTCATGATACTTTGCTCGTTAATTAGAAGTACTGGTTTGTGTCCATTAATCATTATCTCAGACTAAAGTGTAAAAATTTTGTCTAAATCAGCCTCTTTTTGGAGTTTCCCAATAAACTCAGCTTTGTCTGCAGGACCCACTTACACAGGATGTTAATATACATGAATCAAAATTTAACAGATCATCAGCAAGTTCACATGTGAATATAAATTATGAACCTTTAGCATTTAGAAACAAAGAAATTCATACAACACTATGTATTTTAGGTTCTGGACCTACCTTGGTAGTGTTTCTGGGCAATTGTTTCTAGGGCTTAGACATGGTCATTGATAGAAAATTTGTACCTGAGAACATAAAAACAGATAAACCAGAATTGGTCAAAGATCATGTAACTCATTCAAGTAGAAAAGTGGCAATAAAGATGTATTGAGAACCAGAAGTTGACATATGTTAACATTTCTACGCAGCATTATCTTTCTCTTACGATCCATCTTTTGGCCCTGTTAATGGCCACACTTCCTCTTTGGCCCAACACTTCACCATAGGAAATTAGTATAAAGATTAAGAGAGTGGGCCTTGCAGCCGCATAGTTTAGCATTAGAATCTATACCCCCTTTTTTCTTATTAAGGAGGATGGGTAAGTCATATAACATTTTTGAGCCTTGATTTTCTCCCTGGTAATAAGAGGTTAATAAAAAGCACCACCACAATATGTAGGACTGTAGGATGGATTAAACATATTTGAAAAAATTAACCATGTGTCAGGTATCGTCTGTGTTCAATAAATAACAATAATAGTAATGATTGCTTTCTTATTCTCTACTTACTATGTCCTGACTTGTGGTCCATTCCCCAGATAGCTTTTCAGTCTCTGTGCCAACACTGAATGCATCTAGCATTTGTTCCTCTGAATTTCAGTGAAATCTACTGTGACTTTGTATTATCCTCATGAGCCAAGATGTTTAGTGTATTTGATGGGACTATTAGCTAGATGGATAATCCTTGTAAAGACAATAGTAAGTAAAAAGCCAAGTAAAAGCTGCAGATATTTTCTTTTACCCAGTTTGGCAGTGAGCACATATTTTAAGAAAGAAATTCCAAAGGCCATACAAGCAATCATAGAACTTGCAGGTAATTGGTTTTTATCCAGCAGAAACATAGCTTTTTGATAATGAAATAATTAAGTCTCAGAAACTTTTTGAGGTGATAAATGTGGTATATCAGTTTGAGTTTAGTTAGGAGAGAGAAACTCTCTCTCTCTCTCTCTCTCTCTCTCTCTCTCTATCAGATCAGATCAGTCGCTCAGTCGTGTCGACTCTTTGCGACCCCGTGAATCGCAGCACGCCAGGCCTCCCTGTCCATCACCAACTCCTGGAGTTCACTCAGACTCACGTCCATCAATTCAGTGATGCCATCCAGCCATCTCATCCTCTGTCGTCCCCTTCTCCTAATGCCCCCAATCCCTCCCAGCATCAGAGTCTTTTCCAATGAGTCAACTCTTCGCATGAGGTGGCCAAAGTACTGGACTTTCAGCTTTAGCATCATTCCTTCCAAAGAAATCCCAGGGCTGATCTCCTTCAGAATGGACTGGTAGGATCTCCTTGCAGTCCAAGGGACTCTCAAGAGTCTTCTCCAACACTACAGTTCAAAAGCATCAATTCTTCGGCGCTCAGCCTTCTTCACAGTCCAACTCTCACATCCATACATGACCACAGGAAAAATCATAGCCTTGACTAGATGAAACTTTGTTGGCAAAGTAATGTCTCTGCTTTTGAATATGCTATCTAGGTTGGTCATAACTTTCCTTCCAAGGAGTAAGCATCTTTTAATTTCATGGCTGCAGTCACCATCTGCAGTGATTTTGGATCCCAGAAAAATAAAGTCTGACACTGTTTCCACTGTTTCCCCATCTATTTCCCATGAAGTGGTGGGACCGGAAGCCATGATCTTCGTTTTCTGAATGTTGAGCTTTAAGCCAACTTTTTCACTCTCCACTTTCGCTTTCATCAAGAGGCTTTTGAGTTCCTCTTCACTTTCTGCCATAAGGGTGGTGTCATCTGCATATCTGAGGTTATTGATATTTCTCCCGGCAATCTTGATTCCAGTTTGTGTTTTCTCCAGTCCAGCGTTTCTCATGATGTACTCTGCATATAAGTTAAATAAACAGGATGACAATATACAGCCTTGATGAACTCCTTTTGCTATTTGGAACCAGGCTGTTGTTCCATGTCCAGTTCTAACTGTTGCTTCCTGACCTGCATACAAATTTCTCAAGAGGCAGATCAGGTGGTCTGGTATTCCCATCTCTTGCAGAATTTTCCACAGTTTATTGTGATCCACACAGTCAAAGGCTTTGGCATAGTCAATAAAGCAGAAATAGATGTTTTTTCTGGAACCCTCTTGCTTTTTCTATGATCCAGCAGATGCTGGCAATTTGATCTCTGGTTCCTCTGCCTTTTCTAAAACCAGCTTGAACATCAGGAAGTTCACAGTTCACATATTGCTGAAGCCTGGGTTGGAGAATTTTGAGCATTACTTTACTAGCGTGTGAGATGAGTACAAATATATATATATATATATCTCCAGAGGTAGTAATTGGGGCGGGGTGAGGTGGGGGGAGGTGGAAGCTTCAACCCCTGAGGCAGATAAGAGGCTGAAAGAGTCTGAAATTATTGAAATTTAGAAGACACGAGGAAGAATTTTGTGACTCTGAAGCACAAACTGCTACACAGAAGATGCCATTAAGTCTGTACTAATGTCTATAAATCCAGAACAGGAACCTCATGGAAACATTAGCTGGGATTGTTGGCTTGTGCTGGTATTAATATCTCCAAGGCAAGAGAGCAAGGACACGGTTTCTGCAAATGTTGGGAAAAACTTTAAACTGGATTCAGCTACTGCCAACTAAAATGAACTGCTATTTCCAAGTGAAGACACGTTGCTAGAAGAATCCTGACAGGATAAAGGAACAAGTTGTTCTCTTCCATTCCCCTCCAGGGTCCCTCGCTGGCTGAGCACAAAAAGGAGCCAAGTGGGAAAACAAAAATGTGGTTGGCTGTTCCAGCGCCAGCATCACAGATTACTGAATAGTGGGTTAAATCTGATATTCTTTACTAACTGGCACAAACAGTTAGTGGAAAAGTTAGGTGTAGCACCAAATCAGGTAGAATAACTCTGATGGTAGGAGTTTGAATCAGTGGATGAAATGTGTATCTCCACCTTCAACTCATCTCTCTGTCTCACTGCATGCGGAATGAGGCCTCACATGAGAAATCACACCAACTTTTCCTTTCCCCACATTCTGCTGCTCATGTTTATGAGCTTCTCTTCTTCCATATACTGTATAGCAGTTCACACCTTGACTTCCTCTCATTTGGCCTATTTCATGGGATAGCAGATTTTGAAATCAGATTTTTATTCTCTAATCCATTGAACACTGGAAATTTGATAAGAGAATGGATTTCAGATTCTCACCACACATACATCCAAATGTAACTATGAGAGGCAGTGGACAGGTTTATTAAATTGACTGCAGTCATATATATATATATATATATATATATATATATATATATCAAATCATTATGTTATACATCTTCAATATGTGCTGTGCTTAGTCACTTAGTCATGTCCAACTCTTAATGATCCCATGGACTGTAGCCCAACAGGCTCCTCTGTCCATGGAGATTCTGTAGGCAAGATTACTACAGTGGGTTGCCAAGCCTTCCTACAGGGGATCTTCCCAACCCAGGGATTGAACCCAGGTCTTCCACATTGCAGGCAGATTCTTTACCATCCGAGCCACCAGGGAAGCCCTATCTTCAATATAAACAATTCTTTCTTTTAAATTATCAAGAAGGAAATTCTGAGAAGCAAGAACTGAAGCTTGCAGTGGGTCCACACCCTAGTTGGAATAGATTAACTTTGACTGCATACTATCACCCAATATTTATACTCTCCAATATTCTACAGTCAGAAGAATTATTTTTGATAAGCTCTCTTTAGCTTTATCAGTTCACATCCTTCCCCAAGATTCTCTCAACCTAGTCTTGCTCCATTACCTTTCTTTGTTTCCCAGACTTCTGTGTATTCAGTTTAAGGGACTGGCGTTGACCTCCTCTCCACCTCCTAAGAAAGATTTTAACAATTCCATTCACCATTGCAACAAAAAGGATAAAATACTTAGGAATATATCTACCTAAAGAAACAGAAGACCTATATATAGAAAACTATAAAACACTGGTTAAAGAAATCAAAGAGGACACTAATAGATGGAGAAATGTACCATGTTCATGGATTGGAAGAATCAATATAGTGAAAATGAGTATACTACCTATCAAGCTAGCAATGGTATTTTTCACAGAGCTAGAACAAACAATTTCACAATTTGTATGGAAATACAAAAAACCTCAAATAGCCAAAGCAATCTTGAGAAAGAAGAATAGAACTGGAGGAATCAAGCTGCCTGACTTCAGGCTTTACTACAAAGCCACAATCATCAAGACAGTATAGTACTGGCACAAAGACAGAAATATAGATCAATGGAACAAAATAGAAAGCCCAGAGATAAACCCACACACCTATGGACACCTTATCTTTGACAAAGGAGGCAATAATATACAATGGATTAAAGATAATCTCTTTAACAAGTGGTGCTGGGAAAACTGGTCAACCACTTGTAAAAGAATGAAACTAGAACACTTTCTAACACCATACACAAAAATAAACTCAAAATGGATTAAAGATCTAAACATAAGACAGAAACTATAAAACTCCTAGAAGAGAACATAGGCAAATCACTCTATGACATAAATCACAGCAGGATCGTCTATGACCCATCTCCCAGAATATTGGAAATAAAAGCAAAAATAAACAAGTGGGACCTAATTAAACTTAAAAGCTTCTGCACAACAAAGTAAACTATAAGCAAGGTGAAAATACAGCCTTCAGAATGGGAGAAAAGAATAGCAAATGAAGCAACTGACAAAGAATTAATCTCAAAAATATACAGGCAACTCCTGCAGCTCAATTTCAGAAAAATAAATGACCCAATTAAAAAATGGGCCAAAGACCTAAACAGATATTTCTCCAAGGAAGACATATAGATGGCTAACAAACACATGAAAAGATGCTCAACATCACTCATTATCAGAGAAATGCAAATCAAAACCACAATGAGGTACCATTTCACACCAGTCAGAATGGCTGCTATCCAAAAGTTTACAAGCAATAAATGCTGGAGAGGATGTGGAGGAAAGGGAACCCTCTTACACTGTTGGTGGGAATGCAAACTAGTACAGCCATTATGGAGAACAGTGTGGAGATTGCTTAAAAAACTGGAAATACCACTGCCATATGACCCAGCAATCCCAGTGCTGGGCATACACACCGAGGAACCCAGAATTGAAAGAGACACGTGCACCCCAATGTTCATTGCAGCACTGTTTGCAATAGCCAGGACATGGAAGCAACCTAGATGTCCATCAGGAGATGAATGGATAAGAAAGCTGTGGTACATATACACAATGGAATATTACTCAGCCATTAAAAAGAAAACATTTGAATCAGTTCTAATGAGGTGGATGAAACTGGAGCCTATTATACAGAGTGAAGTAAGCCAGAAAGAAAAACACCAATACAGTATACTAACGCATATATATGGAATTTAGAATGATGGTAATGATAACCTTGTATACGAGACAGCAAAAGAGACAGGGATGTATAGAACAGTCTTTTGGATTCTGTGGGAGAGGGTGAGGGTGGGATGATTTGGGAGAATGGCATTGAAACATGTGTATTATCATATGTGAAACATATCGCCAGTCCAGGTTCGATGCATGATACAGGATGCTCGGGGCTGGTGCACTGGGATGACCCAGAGGGACGGTATGGGGAGGGAGAGGGGAGGGGGTTTCAGGATGGGGAACACGAGTACACCTGTGGCTGATTCATGTCGATGTATGGCAAAACCAATACAATATTGTAAAGTAATTAACCTCCAATTAAATAAATTTATATTTTAAAAAAGAAAGAAAAAGAAAAGATTTGCACAGTGGTCAAGTACCTGTAATCAGCTGATTCTTACCATAGTTGCCATCACCTAGTGCATTTTTTTAGGCTACATTTCAGTAATTATCTATTACCCTAATCTTGTATCTTTGTTCTCAGAGTACTCTAATATAGCTTTAATGAATTAGTGGTTAAAAATGTAGCTTTAGGGCCATGATGCCTGAGTTCAAATCTCAGTTCTTCTACTTACTTTCTATGTGACTTTGGAATGAATCTCTGTGTTTCAATGGCCTCTTCTATAAAACTCTTGGCTTGTTGTAAGGAATAAACTAGTTAGCATATCTCAAGTGTTTATAACACTGGCCTAGAGCAAATAAGAATACTAGTTATTATTTCACTGGTCCACAGTTATCTTCCAAATCCAAGTGGGTGGATTTGGCTTTATCCTTTTGGCTTGATCATCATATTAGCTCTCTGACTATGTAAAAGTTAATCAACCTTCTTGAGATTGCTTCATGAGTTGCTTTTTGTGCTCAAAATGTTGCTTGAAATGGAGATAATGTCTAACTTGTAAGGTGGTTGATAGGATAAATGACAGTTCATTCTTAACACATTCATATGTTTGAGTCAGAACTGAGACTTAGACAGACTAGTGCATGTCATCCACAATGACTAATTCTTAGAAGTTCCCTTAGTCCTCCGTATAGACCAACCACTTGAATGAAATACAAAGTTCTATTATTTCATTAAAATGTCATGGACTGTGTACTTTTACTAAAATATCACCCAGCCACACTTTCAGTTTTTACAGGGTCTAGGAGGACAGCGTAAAAAGAAGGTGAATTTGTCCTTTGTTCTGTTTTTGTTTTTTTTTTTTAAACCTTCTTTTTAATAGACTTATCCAATGAACTATTGAAGGAAGTCAGATGAAGGAAAAGAATAAGGAGTGTTACTGAGTCCAAATTCATACTGCTCACTGAAAGGTAAGCCAATAGATTAGGAGACCACTTATTCAGTTCAGTTGCTCAGTCGTGTCTGATTCTTTGCGACCCCATGGACTGAGGGTGCCAGGCTTCCTTGTCCATCACCAACTCCCAGAGCTTGCTCAAACTCATGACCATTGAGTTGGTGATGCCATCCAACCATCTCATCCTATATTGTCCCCTTATCCTCCTGCCTTCAATCTTTCCCAGCATCAGGTTGTTTTCCAATGAGTCAGTTCTTTGCATCAGGTGGCCACAGTATTGGAGTTTCAGCTTCACCATGAGTCCTTCCAATGAATATTCAGGTCTGATTTCATTTAGGCTGGATTGGTTGGATATCCTTGCAATCCAAGGGACTCTCAAGAGTCTTCTCCAAAACCACAGTTCAAAAGCATCAATTCTTTGATGCTCAGCTTTCTTTAGAATCCAATTCTCACATCCATACATAACTACAGGAAAAACCACAGCTTTGAATAGATGGACCTTTTTTGGCAAAGTATTGTCTCTGCTTTTTAATATGCCATCTAGGTTGGTCATAACTTTACTTCCAAGGAGTAAGCATATTTTAATTTCATGGCTGCAGTCACCATCTGCAGTGATTTGGGAACCCAAGAAAATAAAGTCTTTGACTGTTTCCATTGTTTTTCCATCTATTTGCCATGAAGTGATGGGACGAGAAGCCATGATCTTAGTTTTTTGAATGTTGAGCTTTAAGCCAACTTTTCACTCTCCTCTTTCACTTTAATCAAGAGGCAATCTAGTTCCTCTTCACTTTCTGCCATAAGGGTGGTGTCACATGTGTATCTGAGGTTATTTACATTTCTCCCAGAAATCTTGATTCTAGCTGGTGCATCAGCCAGCTTGGAATTTCACATAATGTACTGTGTATATAAGTTAAAAAGCATGGTGACAATATACAGCCTTGATACACTCCTTTCCTGATTTGGAACCAGTCTGTTTTTCCATCTCCAGTTCTAACTGTTGCTTTCTGACCTGCATACAGATTTCTCAGAGGCAGGTAAGGTGGTCTGGTATTCCCATCTCTTGAAGAATTTTCCACAGTTTAGTGTAATCTACATAGTCAAAGATTTTGGCATAATCAATAAAATGAAGTAGATATTTTCCTGGAATTCTCTTGCTTTTTTGATGCTCCAACAGATGTTGGAAATTTGATTTCTTGTTCCTCTGCCTTTTCTAAATACAGCTTGAATATCTGGAAGTTCATGGTTCATGTACTGTTGAAGCCTGGCTTGGAGAATTTTGAGAATTACTTTGCTAGTGTGTGAGATAAATGCAATTGTGCGGTAGTCTGAACATTCTTTGGCATTGTCCTTCTTGGGATTGGAATGAAAACTTACCCTTTCCAGTCCTGTGGAAAACTGCTGAGTTGTCCAAATTTGCTGGCATATTCAGTTCAGTTCAGTTCAGTTGCTCAGTCACGTCCGATTCTTTGTGACCCCATGAATCGCAGCACGCCAGGCCTCCCTGTCCATCACCAACTCCCAGAGTTCACTCAGACTCAGGTCCATCGAGTCAGTGATGCCATCCAGCCATCTCATCCTCTGTCATCCTTTCTCCTCCTGCCCCTAATCCCTCCCAGCATCAGAGTCTTTTCCAATGAGTCAACTCTTCGCATGAGGTGGCCAAAGTACTGGAGTTTCAGCTTTAGCATCATTCCTTCCAAAGAAATCCCAGGGCTGATCTCCTTCAGAATGGACTGCTTGGATCTCCTTGCAGTCCAAGGGACTCTCAAGAGTCTTCTCCAACACCACAGTTCAAAAGCATCAATTCTTTGGTGCTCAGCTTTCTTCACGGTCCAACTCTCACATCCATACATGACCACTGGAAAAACCATAGCCTTGACTAGATGGACCTTTGTTGGCAAAGTAATGTCTCTGCTTTTGAATATGCTACCTAGGTTGGTCATAACTTTTCTTCCAAGGAGTAAGTGTCTTTTAATTTCATGGCTGCAGTCACCATTTGCAGTGATTTTGGAGCCCCCAAAATAAAGTCTGACACGTTTCCCCATCTATTTCCCATGAAGTGATGGGACCGGATGCCATGATCTTCATTTTCTGAATGTTGAGCTTTAAGCCAACTTTTTCACTCTTCACTTTCACTTTCATCAAGAGGCTTTTTAGTTCCTCTTCACTTTCTGCCATAAGAGTGGTGTCATCTGCATATTTGAGGTTATTGTATGAAGTAGAACAGTATGAAAAGACTGGCATATTGGGTGCAGCACTTTCACAGCATCATCTTTTAGGATTTGAAATAACTCAACTGGAATTCCATCACCTTCACTAGCTTTGTTCATAGTGATGCTTCCTAAGGTCCACTTGACTTTCCATATCAGGATGTCTGGCTCTAGGTGAGTGATCACACCATTGTGGTTATCTGGATCATGAAGATCTTTTTTTGTACAGTTCTTCTGTGTATTCTTGCCACCTCTTCTTAATATCTTCTGCTTGTGTTAGGTCCATACCATTTCTGTCCTTTATTGAGCCCATCTTTTCATGAAATATTCCCTTGGTATCTCTAATTTTCTTGAAGAGATGAGATCTCTAGTCTTTCCCATTCTATTGCTTTCCTGTATTTCTTTGCATTGATCACTAAGGAAGGCTTTCTTATCTCTCTGTGCTGTTCTTTGGAACTCTGCATTTAAATGGGTATATCTCTCCTTTTCTCTTTTGTCTTTACCTTCTCTTCTTTTCATGGCTCTTTGTAAAGACTCCTCAGAGAATCATTTTGCCTTTCTTTTTCTTGGGGATGGTCTTGATCACTGCCTACTGTACAATGTCAGGAACCTCCATCCATAGCTCTTCAGGCACTCTGCTTATCAGATCTAATCCCTTGAATTTATTTTTCACCTCCATTGTATAATGTAAGAGATTTGATTTAGGTCATACCTGAATGATCCAGTGGTTTTCCCTACTTTCTTCAATTTCAGTCTGCATTTGACAATAAGGAGTTCATGGTCTGTCTGACAGTCAGCTCCTGGTCTTGTTTTTGCTGACTCTGTAGAACTTCATCTTTGGCTGCAAAGAATACAATCAATCTGATTTCAGTATTGACCATCTGGTGATGTCCGTGTGTAGAGTCTTTGCTTGTGTTGTTGGAAGAGGGTGTTTTCTATGAGCAGTCTGTTCTCCTGACAAAACTTTGTTAGCCTTTGCCATGCTTTGTTTTGTACTCCAAGGCCAAATTTGCCTATTACTCCATGTATCTCTTGACTTCCTACTTTTGCATTCCAGTCCTCTATGATGTAAAAGCCATCTTTTTTGGGGTGTTAGTTCTAGAAGGTCTTGTAGGTCTTCATAGAACCATTTACCTTCAGCTTCTTCAGCATTACTGGTCAGGGCACAGACTTGGATAACTGTGATATTGAATGATTTGTCTTGGAAATGAACATAAATTATTTTGTCATTTTTGAGATTGCATCCAAGTACTGCATTTCAGACTCTTTTGTTGACTATGAGGGCTACATAGTCTACTATGTAGACTACATAGTTGACTACATAGGCTACATAGTTGACTATGAGGGCTCCATTTCTTTTAAGGTATTCTTGCCCACATTAGTAGATATAATCATCATCTGAGTTAAATTCACTCATTCCAATCCAATTTAGCTCACTGATTCCTGAAATGTCAATATCCAGTCTTGCTATCTCTTGTTTGACCATTTCTAATTTACCTTTATTCATGAAGCTACATTCCAGATTCCTATGCAATATTGCTTTTTACATCATCGGACTTTACTTCCAATAAGTTGTTAGGGCAAGGAGTTCACTAATATTGCCATTCACAAAAATGGCAACTTTATTCACAAAGCCAGCAGATCCAGGAAGTGGTGGACTAGTGTCCCTAAGAGTCTTCTCGTCCGTGTGATAATTCAGGTTTCTTTTGTACGAAAAGGGGAGGGCATGGGTCTGGTTGTTTGAAACTTCTTGGTGTTGGAATCCTTTGTTCTTGCAGCTGTCCAGGTAGATCTGGTCAGTGTCCCTATAAGCTTCCAACAAGAAAATTGCTATTTTGTGTGCTGCATCTTTTAGTCTCTATAACAAATGGAAAAGTTTTATACTTTAATTATCAGAACCCTGAGCATGGGCCATTCTGTATATTTCAGGCTGCTGACAACATTCTCTTACTGATTGACTAGACAAAGCTGCAGGGCCATTGTGACTAAGCACAGGCAACAGAGCACACGGATTAGAGCTAAAGGAATAGATGCAATAAGGAGTCAGGTGTGTTCTCTAGCATAGCTGTCCATAAGTGAGAAAATAATATGGGAATAACATTTGAGAGATGTCTAGAAGAAACGTCCAGCAGAGCAGCAGGACCTAGAATGATTACAATTGACATATAAGGGATATGGGCTTCCCAGGTTGCACTAGTGGTAAAGAACCCACCTGCCAATGCAGGAGATGCAAGAGAGGTAGTTTCAATCCCTGAGTCAGGAAGATTCCCTGATGGAGGACATGGCAATACACTCTAGTGTCCTTGACTGGAGAATCCCATGGACAGAGAGCCTGGTGGACTACAGTCCATAGAGTCACAAAGAGCAGGAGATGACTGAAGTGACTTATCACTCATAAGGGATACACCTGACCATTCAAACTCAAGATCCACCTGCTCCTGTTCTCATCCCCAGGTTCTGTTTACTCTGAGAAATGAAATTTCACAGAGTGAAGGTCCTAATATCTCTGCTCTGAAATACCTTTTGTTTGACTGACCACAGGAATTAGGGAATACTTGCCTTCCAGCCACAAGAAAAGAGGAAAGAGCTTATAGAACAAAAGAGACAGATGGTGATAATTACATTTTCGATACAACATCACAAAGTGATCTAGTAGTTACATATGAAAGTGTCTTTGGGGATTCTCAGGTGTACTAGGAAAAAGAACCCTGGAAAAAGATTCATTTTCCTGAGAAGACAGTGTTTCTGATTTTTTACTTTCATAAAGAAACATTTTCACTAATGAGTAGTAAATATTGAAATGTAACCACTATATATAGTAAAATCTTGCACATGACTTGGCACATAACAGGTGACTAACACCCTTCACTTCAAAAAAGCCATCATAATGATCAATTTCCATCCAAAATAGTAAATTTTCTATTGTAAATTTTCACTCCTTTACTTACATGTTTTTCTTGTTTCTCGAATATCTCCAATCAGTATCTCACAAGTATTATAAGTGCAATTTTATGGTCAAGGGAAGGCTTGCTTTTTGAGACCCACTTCAGACAGTTATCTTTTATACCTTCAGTCTTCAAAGTTTGGTCCATATAACAGCAAAAATCGGCATTACTTTGGAGTTTATTAGGAATGCAGATTCTAGATTCCACAGTAAATCTACGGAAACAGAAGCTGCATTGTACCATGACCTTCCAGAGATAATCATCATTAATCTTTGAGAAAACTGGATTTCTCCCCCAATTTGTGCAGGTCTTATATGTCCTAGTAAATTGAGACTTGAGAAAAGTCTGTACACCTTTGAAAAACTTCACTACCTAGTGTTTTCTCAATAGAAAATATGTAATAATGCTTATTAAATTGAATTTCAAACGTTGGTCTCATTCACATGAAACCTAACCATTTGTAGCACCTTTTTAAACTTGATCATTTAGATCTAAAATTAGTGATATTTCTGATCAAATGCTACGATCTGAAAAAAAAAAAAAAAAAAACACCAGAGTTTGTCATGTTCTCTACTTCCCTTTCTAATAGTGAAATGTTGCAGGTTTGCTTCACAGAAATATCTTCACCATAATTATCTAAAAAAGAGAGATCCCAGACTAATACACTTTGTCTGTGTTAATCTTCTTGCCCAGACTAGATCCAAAAATGGTATCCAGTATCATATTTGACACTTTGTTGCAACTTATATGTGAAAATTATATCTCAAATGGAAATCAGAGTGAACTTTTTTTTCCCCCTTAGGACATTATTTTCTTGCAAGCTCAGTTCTTCACACATTCCCATTTAACTTCTATTCCTTCTTCACTGGATGGATGAATATTGCTGGAATATGAAGAAAAAAGAAGCATAGCACACCTCATACTATTTTTAATATGAAATCTGTTGACATTTCCATAGAAAAGATAGGTCTTACAAATTTCTCATCACTATCATAATTGCTCCAAAATGGAAGAAATTGGATATTTTCTCTCAAAGTGAAAATTTTCCCTCAAGGTGTTGTGCTGCTTCTCCATCTAACTCAATAACCATTTCCATGAGAGTTTCTCTGAGTGTATTGTTCAGAAAAGAAAACCAAAATTTTTCTGGCTGATACAGCACACAGTAGTTCAAATGTATCATTCCACTGTCTATAGGAGTTCTTGGAATCTCGTGTTGATGAAAAATGGTTTACAGGTAGAGGAAAGATTTGTTAGGTTTCCCCTGATACCAGGAGTATTTTATAAGCTTCTTCTCTGGTGAGATTTTAGATCTCCTGCTTATACTATATTCATTTTAATCTCATTGCTGCTAAGTTGCTTCAGTTGTGTCCGACTCTGTGCGACCCCAGAGACGGCAGCCCGCCAGGCTCCGCTGTCACTGGGACTCTCCAGGCAAGAACACTGGAGTGGGTTGCCATTTCCTTCTCCAGTGCATGAAAGTGAAAAGTGAAAGTGAAGTCGCTCAGTCGTGTCCGACTCTTAGCGACCCCATGGACTGCAGCCTACCAGGCTCCTCTGTCCATGGGATTTTCCAGGCAAGAACACTGGAGTGGGCTGCCATTGCCTTCTCCAATGCATGAAAGTGAAAAGTGAAAGTGAAGTCGCTCAGTCGTGTCCGACTCTTAACGACCCCATGGGCTGCAGCCTACCAGGCTCCTCCATCCATGGGATTTTCCAGGCAAGAGTACTGGAGTCTCATTACTGTTATACAAAACAAAGGAAATAGACATTAACAGTTCAAAATGCTATTCATTTTATATCCTATAAAAGACAAGCTTACATAAATGTGCGACATTTTCAAGCCCTGAAACGTGGAATTAAAACATAAAGCTATTTGATTTTAAGGAAAAGAGGATAATAAGCTGGGTTCTTACAAGAAAAGCAATTCAGTGTTAATGTACATAGAAAACATGCATTTATTTTTTCACAAAATATTTGAGAGGCCACAGTGGGCTCTATCCCACTGGGGATGCATTTGTGAATCAATTTGCCCTCAAAGATCTTACATTCCAGTGAATACATAAACAATAAATGAGTGACAAACACAAAGTATATACTTAAAAATATAAGACATTGAAGCAAGCAGCCAAGGGCAAGTAAATAAAAAGAGATTGCTAGGGAAGAATTTTCTGAGGAGACAGTACTTAAGGTGAGAGATTGAGAAGCTGAGGTGGGGCACGGTTTTAAAATTGCTGAGATCCCAAAGAAAGTACAAGTGGCTCGTGAAACAGTATGATATGAGATGGAGTTTTACAGCAGGCCATTGACTGGATCATCCAGGGCCTTGCAAAGCATAGCAGTTTGGACTCTATGTGAAGCCTAATAGTCAGCTATCAAAGAAGTCTAACAGCAAAGTGAAATGATTGAATTTATGTTTCTAAAGTATTTCCTTGGGTGCTAGGTGGATGTTAGATTGGAGTAGAGCAAAAAGTGAAGAGCAAATAAAAACGGATGACATCTGGGCCAAAGAGAGAAGACACTGCCGTGGATAAAGTTGCTGGAAGTCACGATGGAAGCATCTGGGGGAGACTCGTTTGGGGAGTGTGGACCATGATTTTGCTGGCTGATTAGACAGGGGAAGTAAATTACCTTTAACATGGAGAGAGAGGAGGAGAGGGTGAGATGTACGGAGAGAGTAACATGGAAACTTACATTCAGTTCAGTTCAGTTCAGTTCAGTCTCTCAGTCATGTCTGACTCTTTGCAACACCATGAATTGCAGCACACCAGGCCTCCCCGTCCATCACCAACTCTCGGAGTTCACCCAAACTCATGTCCATTGAGTCGGTGATGCCATCCCATCCTCTTTTGTCCCCTTCTCCTCCTGCCCCCAATCCCTCCCAGCATCAGAGTCTTTTCCAATGAGTCAACTCTTCACATGAAACTTACATTACCATATGTGAAATAGATAGCCAACGAGAATTTGCTGTATGGCTCAGGAAACTCAAACAGGGGCTCTGTGTCAACCTAAGGGGTGGGATGGGGAGGGAGCGAGGTTCAGAAGGGAGAGGACATATATATATCTATGGCTGATTCATGATGAGGTTTGACAGAAAACAGTAAAATTTTGTAAAGCAATTATCCTTCAATAAAAAATAAATTAATTTAAAAAAAGATGATAATCAAATTAGCCTTTCTTCACCTTAACTGTATGTGATGGTTTGGCATGGAATTGTCTTTAACGAAACATAAATTCAGCTTACCAGTGAAATTAAGCTATTTATATTCAGCCTTTTGAATTTTATCCTTTTACTGTTCTGGATACAAGCAGTAGAAAGGGACCCTATTTAAATGAGCACATAATTAATTGGAAAGATACAAGAGATATCACTATTACAGAGGTAATCTAAGTTTGGGAGAGTTCTGGAAGTTCCAGAAATTTTTAGAGCAGGATTCCCCCCTCCAGTTACTGGGGTACCATTAAAATAAAACTCTGTGATTTTTTCCATCTTTGCATTATTCACTCAAGATTTGGTGTCCCAAAAGAGGGTCTGATTATACATTCTTTCACAATAATGGAGCTGAAAAGAAAGGACTTGTTAAAGGAACTTTCAAGGACCTTTTCAACTGTATAGTGAGACCCAATATATGCCTTAGATTATAGTCCAACTATTACTGCATGACATGAGGAGATAATTCTCCCCAAGAAGATGGATGATGGGAAACCACAGAACTAAAAACATCCATGGAAATAACAGAAAAAGTCATCTGCTGACTTCTACTGGTAGGTTGTATAGCTTCAATTTTCAATATTGATCTTACAAATATTTATTTTATTTCATCCATAGAATAGGGTCTAGAAGATAATCCATAAAAGGTAATATGGAGTAATTTAAAGTACATTGGAGAGGGTGTTTATTTAGCTGATGAAGTTTATCTACAAGTCTTAGGAATACCTTCTTCCAGCTTTCACCTATAACAGTACTTACTACAGATTTGGTTAGCTATTGATGGTTTTTCAGTAATTCCCTTCTTTACTGAGGAGTTAAGTTCTTTGATTATTTTTTTTTATTCCATTTATCTTACCTCAGTCTGTTTAATCCAGTTCTTCTATTAAAAGCAATAATGGGACAACATATTTTGACCTTTCCCATAACAACTTAAATTACTTTTTACAAATACTAGGAAAATATTATATTGCTATGTGACAAAATAACAACAACAAAAAAGCAAGCTTCATTTCATTGCTATACTTGCCTTTAAATACATGTCCAGAATGACCAGTTGAAAATCAATATCAAGTAAATTTAAGCCACTTGAGTACTTGTCAAAGAATAAACCCAGTGATCAAACCTGGGTTTCCTGCATTGCAGACAGCTTCTTTACCATCTGAGCCACCAGGGAAGCCCCTTTGTTCTTATTACTTCATGTTAAATCATGAGATATTTTTCCATAAGCCTGATGTCCAAGAGGTGCTTTGTTAAGTAATGTATTTGTATCTCAAGGAGCTACCAAGCCTGGCAACTTAACAACAGCACTTGATATTTGGGTACATTCCTGGAAGAAGTATGCTCGAAGAGTAATGGTATTGGAACATCATTGTTGAGCCTCGTCTTTGGTTTCAAACATGGGTTTGGATCTTATTTCTTCCATCTATGACTTTGTGATTTAGAAGAAGTTAATTACTCTAAGTGACTTTTTTTCATGTGAAATGAGCATAAAAATACACAGAAGCATTTTTGATGATGAAATTATATTGACATATGTTTTAAGTACTTAACTGGTGATGATGAAGATGAGGAGTGCAGGAGGTTGAGATGATGAGGATGGCGGTGGGGAGGATATGAAGGAGCACAAGAGGGCAAGAAGAAACCCCTCTGCTGTGAGGTAACGGCTGCTCAAAGCACCTACCTGAACGAAAGCAAAGAGAAGCAACAGAAAGTCAGGGAGAATCACAGCACAGGGACATCCTTTCTCAGAAAACCCTTGGAATTGACAGCTACTGACTGAACTTTAATATTACTTGACAAAGTTCATTTTATTCCATCATATTAACCTTCTTCCTCCCATCAAAATTACTGAGGCAGGTGGTCGGATTGCTGGCCACGGGATGCTCTTGGTACAGCACAGGACTGTTAGTTCCCAAAGGTATCCGAGGAGAATGCACAAGTAGTGATTTTCTCCCCCTGGTGAATTTCACAGCATGAAATCTCTGATAGTCTTTCCTACCACATCCAACTTCTTTAAAAAATAAAATAAAATTGCAGACTGCCTTCTTTTTAATGAGAGCGCAGAATGCTGTCCACATCAGAGAGTAATCCTTTTCAGGCAGGAATACTGGATATAATTTTCTACATAAATGGAAAAAAGTAATCTTATCTCCAGTATATTTCTCTCCTGTGTTATGAAGGTTTAGCCAGACTAAAGCTGTTGACAGAAAATTCTCCACTCGGATGAGAAGCAAAGATGAGAAGAGGTATTGGAACGGTGATAGAAAAGCTTTGTATAATGAGACAAATCCCAGCCCCTCTAGGGAACTCATTCCGTATGGAAACTATTTCATGTTTCTTTCATTATGGGAATGATACGCTGTCTATTAAAAGTACAGAAATGAGATTGTCCCGACAGTTAGTTTAATAGGGTGACTCACTTTGGATCGGCATTGGGTTTTGCACACCACAGCATGTAAGTGTATTTGTCTACAGCACCATGCTTCAAATAAGTCCAATCTATCATAGGATGGTGGCGTTAGCACCTCTTATTATATAAACCTGTCAGGGCATTACAACACAAACAACACATTCTGCCCAGCTGCAAAACACTTATTCAAGGAGTCCATTTAGTTTCATAAACTTTTTCTCAGTCTCTGACACCTTAAACAAACTATGACAGGCATTTATATTGTATGCCAAACAGGAGGAATAGCTCACTATATAAAATGTATCTAGTGACTACCAACAAAAGAAGATATGAGATAAAATAAATCTCTAGTGAAAAAATCAGATATATTAATAATTCTGAAGAAAATATTCAATTTCCTTTTCCTATCTCCAAAGCAGGCCATGACAAAAGATAAAATTGAGCATTTTTTCCAGCTGTGTTTTACATGACTATTTTCCCACTGGTAGAACTAGTCTCCTTTTGGTGGTGGTATATAGACTCCTGTGCTAGTCCATTTGACATGATGTTATTTAAATACATATATTATAGGTGTGAATATGCATATATATTATATAATATATAGACATCTATTCTGTGACTGTAAGCATGTACATAGAGTTATCTATTCTCCAGAAACCACACTCCCACGTGTGAGTGTGAATATATATGTGTGTGTGTGTATATAGAACATATATGTGTGTGTGTGTATATATAGCAGAAAATAAAATCATGAAGTAAGGTAAGCTATTCTGGACTCGTATAATCTATTTTCTATAGGAAAATTACTCTTTAGTGAGCTTCCTAACTGAAATGCGTCCTCAGGCAATTCTGCATCATAGGCCTGTGATTTATAAAACTAGTCCCAATTTCCTCCAACTGTACCATTTAGGAGTCTCCCCAAGCATTGACAAGGTGAGTTACAGCCATTCACAGAGCTTATATGCAGAGCGACAAGTATATTTTCAAGGGACTGATTTGAAATATTGATAGAGTCACATTAATTGAATTTTTGCCTTGAGAAGTGATTACAAAAATGTTGCTCCAATATTAATTTGTATCTGCTTTGGATAAGATTAACATTCATTTCTTCTCCAGTCCCCATTACTCTTTTATTATTCATTAGCATCTCTCTTTGCATGTGTAAGAGACCTTGATGAAGCATGTTTATTCATAGACTAACCTTTTTAAATAATTCTAACAGCTCTCTAACAGTAACCTTCCTGGCATGCGGAATATCTTCTCTTTGTTTCATTATTCAAGGCTTGCACTCCATCCTCCACTTGAGATGCTGAACATGAATCATACCCCTCATCCTATTGCGCTCGTCCTCCCACTAAAATGTCCTCTGCAGCCCGATCCCACAAGAGAGCTGTGTTCACAAAATACTGCAGCAGAAGAGTCCCTTGGTTGGATCAGGGACAGTAAAATTTTGACAGATCTCAAGTGCAATTATCGATTTATTTTTTTTACAGCTCATTACATATTTGTTACCATGTTTTAGTTCATTGTTCCTTTACCTTTTGTTAGGATATCTAGTTTGAGTCTGCCTTTGATGAAAGCTCTGGAGGTGACATTTTATCTTTTCTTTGTGTATGTAAGCTCTTGGGCTTATTTTTCTGAGCAGATAAAATGGACAAAGCTGTGAAAAGGAGAGGGAGAGAAAACCAGAAGAAAAGCAGAATCAGTAATTATATTTTCCTACAAGCTGGGACATCATTAAGTCACATTGGCTGTATGAATACTTGAAAATGAGCAAATTTAATTTTTCATTAGAATTACAGGTTTAATGTTAAACATCTACCTTACAGTAAAACCTGGAACTACTTGTCACCTTAAAGTCACAGATTTTCTTTCTTTGAGTTAGAGTCATTTTTTTCTTTTCCTTTGTAACAGATCAAAATACATGTTTGGATAGTTCTGGGCTTAAGAATTCTGTTTATGGTACTGAAGGGGCAGTATGCATAAAATGTGTAAGGGAAACTTTTCTTATTGTTAGTAAAATAATGATTAGTTTACTCGTTTTAAGAAAGAAAATTATTTAATTTCCCTTAATCATTCAAAAATATATCTTTACTCATAGCTTCTTATACTGTGTCACAAAACAGAAAAAAAAAAATCAGTAAACTGGCAAAACCCCTGAGTTGTCATTTGACAGATTACAGAAACCATGTAATATTATTTATTATTTTTTTAAATGCCCTGGATGTAAGTTGAATCTGAAAACACCCCACTTTTAATTTTTTTAATACGTTGGGCTTATACTAGGTAATTTATTATAATTAAATGTTTGCTTTATAAGATTTTTTCTTTTAACTTTGACAGCCCACACCTGTACTGTCAGGCTCCAGCAGCAAAGGCAATGCACAGCAAATGTGATTTCTCTTCACCAAACCCATCACAACACCAGGGGAGCCTCATGACAAAGACCACAGAAGGCCACAGTGAATCAAAGGTCCTGGTTTGATATAACATCCAAAACAGTCTGGACACCTTTTATAGTTTGTTAGAGCAACATGTAATTCCATTCAATGAATTAGTTAAATTTACTGTTGACTTCGTCTCACCCAGTAAAATATTATAGACAGTTTCAGCCTGAGACCAAACCACCATACACAGACCACGCAAACCGAGTAAATGAACTTCCGCAAAGTGAACAGCTGTGGACCAGGCAGTGCACGAATGACAGAACAGAGCAAAATCAGAGCAGAAAAGATCACCCCTCCATTAGAGAGTAAAGACAGGCTTCTGTCCAGTGACCCCAGTGAGATAGACGCTTCACTGGGAAGCTGATGTCTTCCTTGACAGAAACAAGATAATGGACTCTAGACATAGCAAGGACTTCAGCTGGGAAAGACAGGAGAAAACCCCAATAAAGCGAAGAGACTTGAAGAAGAGGGGTTAACTTCAAATTCTAAAATCGCATGGAACTTAATAACTGAATGGATACGTGAATGGCCACAAATCCATACCATATTTTCTCATCTCTCTCAAGAGACAGAGAAACAGAGACAGAGGCAGAGAAAGAAATACACACACACATACAGAGAGACAGTCCTGGCTTTAAATGGTCTCATCATAAACCTTGGCTCATGCAGCGTACCTATACAAGTATGTATTTTATATGTGTGTACATCTTTGTAAAATGTATACATATACATT
Source organism: Bos indicus (assembly GCF_029378745.1). NCBI lineage: Eukaryota > Metazoa > Chordata > Mammalia > Artiodactyla > Bovidae > Bos > Bos indicus. The sequence continues at coordinate 9,280,111 of NC_091771.1, forward strand.
TGTGTACTGTAAAAATTTTAGTACACACTGTGAACGGTTTTTCAAGTCTGGTACAGATTTATCCCCTCCATCTTCCTCCACCCCAAACTTAATAATAGTGATATTATCTGTCTGAAATACAACTATATTTTAACCAAACCTTTACTGTTGGATATTTAGATTCTTCCCTGTCATTTTCTTTTTCATTTTTTAAAATATATAATCTTAACCACACTGAGATGGACAGCTTAAGAGTATATCTTTGTGAAATTTGCAATCATCTCCAAATGAATTATTCGAAGTAAAATTTTTATATTGCTTCAAGGAGACTGAAAAAAAAGTCGGAGCCCAAAGGGCATACACAAATTGAACATTTTTGAAACCGACCGATGAACATTTCTCCAGAAAATTTATTCCAATTGACATTCTGCTTTGGCAGCATTATGAGATAGGCTTTCTCCCAAATCCCTAGTTGTCCTGGATTGGTCCCTGTTATCATTCACCACTGGTGGTACAATACTGACTTTTAAATGTGTTGTTGTTCAAGCACTAAGTCCTGGCCAACTGTTTGTGACCCCATGGGCGGTAGCCCTCCAGGCTCCTTCATCCATGGGATTTCCCAGGCAAGAATACTGGAGCGGGTTGCCATTTCCTTCTCCAGGGGATCTTCCCAACCCAGGGATCAAACCCACGTCTCTTAACATCTCTTGCATTTCAGGCAGATTCTTACCTTGATCCAGTACTTGCACTACAGTCTTATTATACCTGGATGACTTTTCTGCATATTCTATTGTATTTCATTTACATATATGGCCATTATTTTTATCACTGCGGCATAGTTATAATTATTAATCGTTAATGAATTTAAGTATCTGCTAGTACGAAAGCTACTTCCTTATCTCTTTTTCATGATTTCTTAGCTATTCTATTTTAATTTTTCTGCATAAGGTTTAGAATTACTTTTTCCCATTTATTTGGACAATTTATTAGAACACTGGAAAGAAAATGGTATTTTGATTGAAGTAAGTGTAAATTTAAAAGTATATTTGAGAAAATTTATTTACAACATTAAGTTGACTCATCCAGGAAAATTATTTTACTCTATATACTTGTTATAACAGAGAACATAGTTCAGTACATTTTTTCACATAGTACTTCTTGTGTCGTTTTTGTACACCTTAAACACTTTTAAAAACATTTTCGTAGTTTAATCATTTTTTACGTGTAAGCACTATTTAGTTTTGTAAATGTATTTTCAGGGGTATTACTTGTTCTATTTTTGTTGAAAATGGCAACATTTATGTACTATAATTTTTAAACAGTCTTTTCCGGGAATGTAGAAAGATACTAATTTTATATATTGACTTTGTAACTGGCTATTTTAGTAAATGTCTTGGGTTCGAAAGTTTTCAATGGATGCATGCTTGGGTGCTTGGTTGCTCAGCCATGCCTGACTCTTTACAACCCATCAGACTGTAGCCTGCCAGGCTACTGCTACAACCCACGGACTGTAAGTGCCAGGCTCCTCTGTCCATGGGTTTTTCAGGCAAGAATACTGGAGTGGCTTGCCATTTCCTTCAACAAGGGATCATCTTAACCCAGAGATGGAACCCACATCTGTGTCTACTGCACTGCAGGCAGACTCTTTACTGGCTGAGCCGTCAGAGAAGCCCAATTGACACAATTAGGATTAAACCAATTCTCTAAATTTGAGAACAATAAAAATGTGTTTCTTCTTTATGAATACTTACTATTTGGTTGTTTCCCCAGCTCGCTCTCACTTGTTTCCTTTCTTGCTTTCTTAACTGGATTCCCACGTAGTTTAAAAGAGAACTAAACAACTTTTCTCAACATGAGGATTTTGTCTTATGCCTGACTTCAGTGGGTATTTCTGAAAATGGTAACACCTACCATGTTCTACAAGATTTTATTATGTATACTTCTCAAAAGGTGCCTTTTACATCATTTATATGAGGCATATTTAGAAAAAAGTCAAAGTGATAGAAATAGAGAGTAGTAAAGTATGGCCTTGAAGGGTGGAGTAAATATGGAGAGGCTAGTGAAAGGGTACAGACTTTCAGCTGCAGATGAACTAAGGTCAGAGGAGCTAATGGAAAACAGGATGACTATGGCTGGTAGCACTGCAAAACATTTCTGTGTTAATGTGTAGTCAAAGTTAAACATGTCATTTTACTGTAGAGTTTCTTAGGTCTTTTTACACAGGACCAAAAGCGCATGCTCTACGGATAAATGTGAGATATTTCTTACATGCACTTGAGTAGAGAGTATTCTTTTTCCCTGAGTTTGCTAAATATTATCAATAAGGAACAATGACTTTAATTAAACACCATGGGCTACAGTCCATGGAGTTGCAAAAGAGTCAAACGTGACTTAGACGCTAAACAATAACAACATAAGTTTTTTGCCTTCTAAGACTTAATAATTTTTTTAAATCAATTCTCATCTTTATTTCATCTTATTTTATTTAATATTGCCTATTTCTCATTAACAAAAATGAAATTGTATGTTACTTGCCAGATTAAATAACTTTTACAGTCTAGACTTAATAATTTATGAATTAAATTGATCGGCTTCCCAATTTTCAACTACTCTACCATCTATATAACGTGCGTGTGTGTGCAGTAAGTCATTTCAGTTGTGTCCAACTGTTTGTGACCCTGTGGACTACAGCCTGCTAGGCTTCTCTGTCCGTGGGATTTTCCAGTTAAGAATATTGGAGTGGGTTGCCATGCCCTCCTCCAAGGAATCTTCCTGACCTAGGGATTGAATCCATGTCTCTTATGTTTCCTGCATTGGCAGAAGGATTCTTTACCACTAGCACCACCTGGAAAGGCCATCTGTATGTGAACTCATACAATAAACTCACATTCAAATCTAAGTCATGTATAAATGAGATTTTGTTTGAAGGATTTATTTTTGTGCAAGTCATTTTTTCATGTTTTCTTACAACTGCAATGCTGACTTCTTTTTTTTTTTTTTTTAGTTGAGGATTTCCAAAAATGCATATGGTTTTTGGGTTTCCTTGGTGGCTCTGTGGTTAAGAATCTGCCTGCAATTCAGGAGACTCAAGAGATGTGAGTTCAATTCCTGGGTTGGGAAAATCCCCTGGAGGAGGGCACGACAACCCACTGCAGTATTCTTGTTTGCAGAATCCCATGGACAGAGGAGCCTGGAGGGTTACAGTCCACTGGGTCACACAGAGCTGAACACAACTGAAGTGACTGACCACACAGGCACGCATATGGTCTTTGCTTTGTGAATGTGCTTCACGTACGTGTTCATTGAAAAGTGTGTGTCTTTCTCCCATGAAACGAATAGAGGTGATTCTATTTAGAGGGTTTTTATGACGTTAATTTTCTTTTACTAAGCTTTTTGTGATTAATTGACTATTTTCATTTTCTACTTTTTAAATTAATTTTGCTAATTTATATTTTTCTAAGGAAATTGCTTACTTCAATGTGTCAGGACAGGTTTTCCTAATGTGATGGTTTCACAGTGTTTAAACTATCTGCATCCATAGCTATATGATCAGTTTCATTTTCAATGTTAGAAATTCGTTCTCATATATTTCTCATCATATTAGCTAGAGGAGTTTATTGATCTTTGCAAAGAGGATCTCATTAAGTTACTGATTAACTGTAATTAATTATTGCTTATTTTAGTTGCTTTAACTTACTAATATTTTACTCACACTTTCCTATAATTATGTTATTTTTTAATAAATGATCCTTGTGAGTCTATTTTGTTTATATCCTTTTATTTCTTATTTCTGGAGAAAGAATTCTAATTTATCAATAACAGTTTTCAAAGAAATGTATTTTGAATACATTTCTTTGAATAGCAGTTTGGTTGCCTCTTACAAATTTTGATACATTTTGTTTTCAAATTAAAAGGTTCTCAGTTTTCAAACAAGTATCTAAACTAACCATTTGTTATGCATTTTTTGTTTTAGTTTTGTTCAGAGAATGAGGTATGAACAATTTATTCATTTGAAATATTTATTGATTTGTCCCTACACAATCAACTTTTGTATATGTTCTTGGCTAGTAGTTAGGTAATAAGTCTAATTTTGTTCTAAATAAGTAAAACAGGTATAAATATATAAATATTTGCATGAGTGTGTGTTAAGTTGCTTCAGTTATGTCTGATTTTTTGTGACCCCATGGACTATAGCCCTCCAGGCTCCTCTGTCAATTGGATCCTCTAGGTAAGAATACTGAAGTGGGTTGCCATTTCCTTCCCCGGGAGATCTTCCTGACCCAGGGATTGAACCAGTTTCTCTTATTTCTTCTGCGTTGACAGGTGGGTTCTTTACCAGTAGTGCCACTTGGGAAGCTCCATTAATATTTAAATATTTATTAATATAACTCCTAACATCAAACATAGTACTTGGCACAAGGCTATTTCATGATGTCTACATAAATCTTTTAAGATACTATTCTGATATACTATATGTCTATTTGGGACTTCCCTCATAGCTCAGTCGGTAAATAATCTGCCTCAATGCAGGAGACCTGGGTTCGATTCTTGGGTGAGGAAGATCCCCTGGCGAAGGAAATGGCAAACCACTCCAGTGTTCTTGCCTGGAGAATCCCATGGACAGAGGAGCCTGGCTGGCTGCAGTCCATGGGGTCGCAAGAGTCGGACACGATTTAGTGACTAAACCCACCATATCTCTATTTACTTTTTGCCTAGATACTTCCTTAAGTATATTTACAGTTTATGTTTAATTTTAAACCAGCCTTGCTTCCTTGAAATACACCCACATTAATGATTAATAATATTAAATTTTAGAATATTGCTTTCTGTACTTTTCATTTTGTCTCCTATGTTGCTATGGATTTATATTTTATATAATTTCTGAATGACATTTATTTCAAATACTCATGACAACTACATCTTTACTGTGATCTTTCCAATTATTGATATAAATGTCCTTTGGAAATCTAATTAATTTTTATCTAATATAAATATTATAGTTTTATTTGACTTTTTTGCTCTATATATCCTCTTTTGCTTTATGTGTCCTTTAACTTTTAATATTTTGGAAATTGAGTGTGCAATTTATTCATTATAAAAGCAGATGATGCAGAAGATGAAAATTACATTAATAACAGAACTAATTCAGATGGAACATCTAAGAAGCAGTCAAGACCACCATTTTAACAGTAGCTTTTTAAAAATTTTAAAGACCACTTTTGAAAAACGATGACACACATAATTGGCAAAATTATTTTTCCAGTCTGCAGAAATACTTACTATCCACATATATTGATGAAATATCCAATTGGTGAAATTTGAACCATTTTTTACCTACAAAATAAATATGATTTTATATCGTTCATTCTTATCAATTTGTGACTGGTGAAAAATTTCAAAGTTACCTGGAGTAGAGGGTGATGGAGTGGGTATAGACCATGGACCAAGAATTAGGATAACTATTTGTATCAAATTTTTTCCAGTAAACACCTGGACATTTTACACAAGCTACAAAACGTATCAAGTAGTACTCTAGGAGTGCAAATGGAATAATCTGAACTTCCAAGGAAGATTAAGAAAACATAAGATACTGTTGAAGACATCAAATATAACATATTTTACCTGAGAGCACTGCCTTCAGCTGCACTGATTGGAAAGAGCACTAAGCTTTTTCTCCAAATTCCACTACTCATATGTGCTGATAAAGAATTAGAGATAGAGAGTAGTGAATTTAGAATGTCCCTTGAGTACTTCTCAGGTAGAACTGTCCCTTCTCTCTCTCTGCTCACCTGTACTTGTTTCTAGACTGCCGGCTACCTTTACTCAGTGAGCCAGAACTATAAACTCCAATTGCTGTATACAAGAGCTTCTGCAATCCATGCTCAAAGAAGTATTTATTCTGAAGACTATAGTCCCTCACCTAAACAGTTCCTCCTCTCCCTCTGTTGATGGCTGCAGCTTAATCATTTCTGAATTCTCTGTGTAGCATTAGTGACTGGAAATCATTTTCCTCCGAATTCTCTAAGTATGTCTACATTCTTTTCAAGTATCCAGAGTTGCTCTTGAAATGTCAAATTGCCATTGTGTTTTCCAATCCTGTAAAGTATGTATGTGTTAGCTGCTCAGTCGTGTCCAACTCTGTGACCCCATGTACTGTAGCCCACCAGGCCTCTCTGTCCATGGAATTCTCCAGGCAAGAATATTGGCGTGGGTTTACATTTCCTTCTCCAGGGAATCTTCCTGACCCAGGGATCAAACCCAAATCTCCCGCATCGTAGGCAGATTCTTTACTGTCTGAGTCACCAAATATGGTTTTTATTAGTTTGGTTGTCTGTTGGGTTATCCTTTTTCTTCTACCTTTGAGTGTTTCTGGTGTTGTCTGTCCACTATGACCATGTCCTTCTGAAGTTTCACAATGACATATATTGGAGCAGGTCTCTTTTCACTCACACTGGGTGCTCAGTGGATGTCCTCAATCTAGGTGCTCATGGTCTTCAGTTCAAGCAAACTTGATTAAGTTGTTCAATAATTTTATCCTATAAACTTTAATAGTTATTTCAACCTCTTTTTATAAAAGTTTTTAACAGTTTTATTGAAGCTTAAATAACATATAATGAAACGTGTGGATTTGAGATACGTAATTTAAGAAGTTTTGAAACAGATACGCACGTGTGAAGCTACCATCACACTCAAGATAATGAATCACTCTCAAGAGTATTCTCATGACCTTCTGCTGCCTTTCTGATTTTTATTTCATCGATTTCTGCACTGATTCTTATTACTTTTCTTATTATTACTTTGGGTTTTATTTGCTCTTTTTATAGTTTCTGAAGTCAAGGTTTTTGCTTGGAGAACTTTTGTCTTTAATATAGGCATTTAGAACATTAACTTTCATCCACAGTATTGCTTTAGATTCAGCCTACAAATTATGATATATCGGGTCTGCATTTTACATAGATTTAATGTTCATAGATGTGCCATTAAAATTATGACTCTCTTATTCTTGATCAGCTAATTTTGTTTTTCTTCCATTTCCATGTTGTACATTTTATAGACCATTTCAGAATAATATTGCATAATATAATTTCTAGTTGTATCTGAGAAAATTATTTTCTTGCCTTCACACGTCGGTTACAATACTGGATTTTGGTTCTTAATTCACATCCATTGCTCCATTGTCTTCAGTAATTTAGTTTTGTAGATGTGAAATCACAGCCAGTTGGAATTTCCATTCTACTTTATAAACAGTGCATATTTATTTCTATTTTCTTTTCAGCCTTCATAGAGATATTTTTATGTTGGGGGTGGTTTTTTTGTAGTGTGATAGCTTAAATTTTTTGTTGGGACATGTCTATAAGTATTTCTGTTTGCAATTAATTTACATGGAATTTTTCATACACAGTTTAGTCTTAGTGCAATTTTGAGGATCCAATTTTTAGGTGCCATACTGTTAAAAGACATATTTGGAGTAAACTCATGAATTTATTTGGCCATAAAATGCACTCAAAGTCCAGATAGATTTGTTTCCAGTCAGTTCCATGTGCCAATAAAGAAACTAAAACTTCTTTATGAGACACAGTGTTAAGGCCAAATTTATTTGTTTCATGGCTTACTCATCCTCAACTTCACAGTCAACTAGCAATTTTAGTACAGCTAAAACAATAGATGAGAAATTCTTACTGCTAATCAACGTTTTGCCACAGGTTCAGTAATTTTGAACATCTGAGCAACTGTATCTGGTCCTTGTCTCTCAAAGCTTTTTCACATCTTCTCTCTTACTTTTGAGGAATCTAGAAATAATCAGTTTTCACCACCATTTTGGGCCCTAGATTCTGGATTCTCTCTATGCCTTTTCAATTCTGCTTGGAAAATGGGCAATTCTTTCCTGAGTTTATCTCTTTCTTAAAACAGCATCAAAAATCAAATGTGAAAACCAACATGTCGATTCTTTCCAACTCTTTCGCCCTTGTTCTGCAGGATTAGTAGATATTTGATCTACTTCTCAAGTGCCACAGGTAACAACCATTTTACCAAATGTCACATCACATAAGTTGTCATCTTTTAGGCCTCTAATGTCAGTTTCCTTATCATCTACTCTTTGACCACTAAACAAATGAGATACAATCTAGTTTTTGTTTTGGCAACACCCCATTTCAACACACAACTCACAAATACTTTAGGCAATGACAGCTGTTTAAAGATATAAACCCCAGATTTCAAAATGTTTATACCGTATAATTTTATGTCTCATTAATACGAAGTTTGCTATATGCTTTCTCTATTGGTTTTAAGTTCTTCTCCAAAAGATAATACAGGGATACAGTTTCCTTCCATTTGTATATTTCTCGTATCTAACTTGGTGGCTTCCAAGATTACCAGTGGTATTTTCCTCAAGATTGTGTTGGCAGGAAAGAAGATTTTGTGTAGGAGGATTTTTGTTATTATTTATTTATCTTCCTATTGTAGTGAGGACACTTCCATGAGAGCTACACTCTTAACAAATCTTTAAGTGTATAATGCAATATTAACTATAGGCACTATATTGTATAGAAAATATTTACAATCTATTTGTTTGACTGAAACTTTATATCTATTACACATGTCCCTGTTTTTCCACTCCTAGCCCTTGGAAAGCACCATTCGAATCCTTACTTTCACAAGTTTGACTCTCTTATGCATTTCATGCAAGTGAAATCACGTTATTTGTCCTTCCGTGATTGTTAACTAAGAGCGTAACTTCCTCCAGGTCCATCCATGTAGCATACGGCAGAATTCCCTTATTAAGACTGAATAGTATTTTACTGTATGTATAACAATATTTTCTTTTTTAATTTTATTTTTAATTAGACGATAATTGCTTTACAAATGTTGTGTAGGTTTTTGCTATACAATAACATGAATCAGCCATAAGTATACATATATCCCCTTCATCCTCTTTTCCAAAGTGGTTGCACCATTTTACATTCCCATCAATAGTGCAGAATTGTTCCAATTTCTGCATTTTCTCTCTAACACTTTAAAAAAAAAATCATACCCATCCTAGCAGGTGTTAGGTGATTTCATCTCATTGTAGTTTTGATTTGCATTTTCCCAATGATTAGTGTGGATCACAATAAACTGTGGGAAATTCTTCAAGAGATGGAAATACCAGACCACCTGACCTGCCTCTTGAGAAATCTGTATGTAGGTCAGGAAGCAACAGTTAGAACTGGACATGGAACAACAGACTGGTTCCAAATAGGAAAAGGAGTACGTTAAGGCTGTATATTGTCACCCTGCTTATTTAACTTATATGCAAAGTACATCATGAGAAACGCTGGGCTGGAAGAATCATAAGCTGGAATCAAGATTGCCAGGAGAAATATCAATAACCTCAGATATGCAGATGACACCACCCTTATGGCAGAAAGTGAAGAGAAACTAAACAGCCTCTTGATAAAAGTGAAAGAAGAGAGTGAAAAAGTTGGCTTAAAGCTCAACATTCAGAAAATGAAGATCATGGCATCTGGTCCCATCACTTCATGGGAAATAGATGGGGAAACAGTGGAAACAGTGTCAGACTTTATTTTGGGGGGCTCCAAAATCACTGCAGATGGTGACTGCAGCCATGAAATTAAAAGACGCTTACTCCTTGGAAGGACAGTTATGACCAACCTAGATAGCATATTCAAAAGCAGAGACATTACTTTGCCAACAAAGATCCGTCTAGTCAAGGCTATGGTTTTTCCAGTATTCATGTATGGATGTGAGAGTTGGACTGTGAAGAAGGCTGAGTGCCGAAGAATTGATGCTTTTGAACTGTAGTGTTGGAGAAGACTCTTGAGAGTCCCTTGGAGTGCAACCAGTCCATTCTGAAGGAGATCAGCCCTGGGATTTCTTTGGAAGGAATGATGCTAAAGCTGAAACTCCAGTACTTTGGCCACGTCATGCAAAGAGTTTACTCATTGGAAAAGACTCTGATGCTGGGAGGGATTGGGGGCAGGAGGAGAAGAGGACGACAGAGGATGAGATGGCTGGATGGCATCACTGACTCGATGGATGGGAGTCTAAGTGAACTCCGGGAGTTGATGATGGACAGGGAGGCCTGGTGTGCAGTAATTCATGGGGTTGCAGAGTCAGACATGACTGAGCGACTGAACTGAACTGAATGATTAGTACCATCAAGCATCTTTATTCAAGTACTACTGATTGGCCATTTGTATGGATTAAAGACATAAGACTTGAAACTGTGAAACTCCTAGAAAAAAAAAAAAAGCATAGTTAAAATCTTGATATTGTTTTTAGCCGTGATTTTTTTTTTTTGGATGTGATATCAAGAGCACAGGCAATAAAACCAAAAATAGACAAGTGGGGTTACATCAAACTAAAAGTTTTCAGCACAACAAAGGATATAACCAGTAAATGAAAAGGCAACCTGTGGAGTAAGAGAAAATATTTGTGAACCCTATATCTGATAAGAAGTTAACATCCAAAATACACACATATCGTCTACAATTCAATAGCAGAAAAAATATGTATGTACAAATGAGGGAAGGACTTTCATAGACATTTCTCCAATGATGATATACGAATGATCCACAGGTATATGAGAAGTGAAGTCACTCAGTCGTGTCCAACTCTTTGTGACCCCATAGACTGTAGCCTATCAGGCTCTTCCGTCCATGGGATTTTCCAGGCATGAGTATTAGAGTGGGTTGCCATTTCCTTCTCCCAGGTAAATGAGAAGGTGCTCAAAACTCACTAATCAGAGGGAATTTCATAGGAGGATTTTATAGGTGGCAATAGTCCACATTAACATCAGCTTAGAATTCATTGGGTTTAGAAGTCAGTCATATGGCCTCTTCTTTCTGAAAAAGAGACTTAGAAACGGGGACTGATGCGTAACTAGGAAGAAGAGATGGGTGTGGTCTCCACCTTGTGCGCATGCTCAGTTATGGACCCCAGGGACTGTACCAGAATCCTCTGTCCATGGGATTATCCAAGCGAGAATACTGGAATGGATACATGTATATGTATGACTGAGTCCCTTCACTGTTCACCTGAAATTATCATAAATTGGTTAATTGGCTATACCCCAATACAAAATGTTCTTGGTGTTTAAAAAAAAAAAAAAAAAACAATAATAATGTTATAAAAAAAAGAATACTGGAGTGGGTTGCCATTTCCTCTGCCAGGGGATCATCCCAACCCAGGAACCGAACATTGGCTCCTGGGTCTCCTACATCGGCAGATGGATTCTTTACTACTGAGTCACCTATCACTAAAACCTATCCCAGCTCCCACTTCAGCTCCTTTACAGGAAGAACAGAATTGGAGTGCGGAGTCACCAAGATGAATCATTGTCTCCCCCTTGTGGCTCCTTGAAGCCATAATCGTTTCTGGGCCAACTATTCCATACCCTTAGGCAGGAATTAGACTTCCAGTTTCTGGCCCCCAGGAGCCAAATTTGTCAGGGGTAACAATAAGAGACCAGACCAGAAAGCGACACACATGCTTCCTTATCCTAAGGTTTTGCTTTGCAGTTTGCATTAAGCAGTGCTCTATGACAGAGCATTTCAGACAGAGACAAAAACCCGATGAAAGCAACTGAAAAACAGGCTTTCTGCAGTCAAGGCAAAATCCCAAGGAGGACTTCTTAAGGCACACAAAGCAGCAGAGGGTAGAGACACAGACAAGCCAAATGGCGTGAGTCAAATTGTCTTGACATGAATTTCAGGATCAGAGGCATTTTCATGTTTAATCCAGTAACCAGGGACCTCCTAATCAACCCACTTACTCTCTGGGAGGTTCATGATCTGCAGGGTTCTGGAAATTATCAAAGATCTGTAAGAGTAAAACAGAAAGTACACAAGAGATAGGTGGCCACTTAAATGCTTAAGGCGTGTTTGTGTCATTTAGTTGTATCTGACTCTTTGTGACGCTTTGGCCTGTAGCCCACCAGGCTCCTCTATTCATGCAATTTCTCAGGCAAGAACACTGGAGAGGGTTGCCATTTCCTCCTCCTGGGGATCTTCCAGACCCAGGGATCAAACTCGTATCTCTTGCATCTTATGCATTGACAGGCAGATTCTTTACCTGCTGAGCCATCGGAGCTTCCCTAAATATACAGAGTATGTCTTTATTCAGGGGAAAAGGGGAATATAAGTTCAAAGCCATGTTTGTGCTACTATGACCAGGGGCATCATCCTATTCTACTAAGGAACAAGCTTTCCAATGGCCTTTCAGCCAGAAGGACTTGGTCTGCTTTCCTGATGAAGTGTATCTGCTGCAGCAAGACTGATTTCTGTGACCACTGTCCCTGTTTGCAAAAACAAAAAAAAAACAATTTCTTGTCTCTGAAGTTTGGTTTCATCCCGAGTTAAGATGTCACAGAATTAGCATAACCATCAATGCTGCTGAGCACTTATTCACAGAATAGTTTCAGATGTAAGTTACAGTGGATTTCTATGCTTTTGAGCCCCAGCCTTCCTCTTGAGTAAAATCATCTAATTTTGGAGGTTGAAAAGAACTGTTTGAATTTTTTATACACATTCTCTTTCAGCTACCACTGAATTATAGGCCTTTTGTGGCAATGAAAGCCACTCAGGTTTCTACCTATCACTTAAATATCCTCTGAAGATTTCTAATCAGTTTAAATGATTCTCTCAATCAAACACTAAAAACTCAGCTTTCCCCTGGATGGACTCAGTTGTGGTTTAATTGAGAACTGGTCCTCCCTAGATCTATCCTGATGACATATTCGACAGTATTTCCTCTCTAAAGGATTTAAAAGATCCTAGAGCCTGGATGTGAAGTTAAATTGCAGACAATTTTAAAGGACATGGCTAGAGGCAATTTGGTGATTTTTGCTGTTGAGTTTTCAGTTGTGCTTACTGCCTAGTCATCCCAATTGATCACTTTATGATTAATCATGAAGCCAGGTTAAAAGATCAAATCGATAGACCTTGACCAAATTGGGTACACTGAGGGAATTTAACTCTGCTTTAACTTTGTTCTTTTTTTTTTTTAATGTTTATTTTATATTGGAATAGTTTCAAGTGTACAGCCAAGTTATATTACACATATTATATTCAGTTATAAATATACATGTATCTATTCTTTTTAAAATTCTTTTCTCCTTTAGATTATCACAGAATATTGCTTTAACTTGTCCTGAGGACAACTTCACGGTACTACTCACCAAGTAGATACTAATAAAGATTTGATATGGATGATGCTGATGGAACTGACTCATTGGAAAAGACCCTGATGCTTGGAAAGATTGAAGGCAGAGGAGAAAGGGATGACAGAGGATGAGATGGTTCGATGGTATCATTGACTCGATGGACCTGAGTTTGAGCAAGCTTCGGGAATGGGTGATTGACAGGGAAGCCTGGTGTGCTGCAGTCCAGGGGGTTACAACTGAGCGACTGAACAGAACTGAACTTGTGTTCATGGCTATCATTGTAAAAGTAGAAAAATAACAAACAGCAAATGAATTTTCATACAGGCTAACATAGTCTGCCTTTCAAAATAAGAGGATAAATTTTCTTGTCTCTGAAGTTTGGATTCACCCCCAAAGTTAAGATGCCACCGAATTAGCATAACCATCAGCCCTGCTGAGCACTTTCTCACAATATGATTTTAGATGTAAGTTGCAGTGGATTTCCAACATGGTGAGTTGTGTGATCTGTCACATTAATCTAGGAGCCAGGTGCCGAAACTTTCTCTGGGAGAAAGTATTTACAGAGTTTTTGCTGAAGAAGTCATAAAGAATATATGTGGGAGACGGTAGTCATTTAAGTTAGTGGATGATAGCTATTATGAGCTTTTTTTAAATATTAAAAACACCTACACTGATTGGTTCATATTTTGGGTGAAAGAAATTATTTTCAAACCTCATTTTCTCTAATCAAATAGTTGTTTGTTATGGAAACATGGCAAGCTGTCAAATAGTGGAACACCTTTTTCTAATCCTGACATATTAGTTTAATTTTCCCCTTCAAGATATGCAGCAAAAATATCCATGGAAGCTATAATTGGCTAAGGGATGAGACAATCACCTCTGGCAAAAGAGGTGAAATAGGTTGACTGTTGAAATGGGAACCCCTGTTTTCCATTGTTAGCTCATGTCCCTCCTGCTCACCCCTGTGCACGGGTGAGGTTAAGCAGCAGCTGCATAGTAAGAAGCACCATGGTCCTATGAGCTTATGTTTACTGTGTAAACTTGGGAAAAGGACTTTATTTCTCTAAGTATCAGTTTCCTCATCTGCAGACTGAGAATAATACCACCTCCCTTGTTGAACTTTGTTAAAAAGAATTCAATATAGTATATGAAACTATACTGGCCCCTGGTGGAAAATAGACACTCAAAAAATGGTAGTGATTGTTATGAGTTGCTATTTTCTGGGCAATAACAATTTACTTAATTTGAATTGCACAGCAAAAGAGCCCTACCCTCTCTCCCAGAATATGACTACATTTATTTCATGGTCAAAATATTAAATGTCAATTTTAAGCCCAGAGTAAAATTTTATAGCCAGTTATCAGCTCTAGAAAATGGAGGTAGATAATGAAAATGCTGACAGATCTTGTGATGTTTTCAGGAATGTAATGGCTTCTTAAGGAACCAGAGTTGCAAGGTAAGCTGTTTACTCTTTTCTGCTAAGGAGGCAATTATGCAGGCCAGTTGGAGAAGTTTATAATATGATTAAACAGTCCAACATTAAATCAAATGGTGATTGAATCCCCAAGAGACTGTTAACCTTCATAGTGCATTTGAGTTACTTAACTGTATTTTCAGATGTCTTTGCTCTGGACAATGGTAAAGAAAATGCCAATGTTTTTAAGACAGTGTTAAAATAAAAATGGATTGATGGGAAAATGACTTTAAAGAACATATCCTAATTTTAATATACAATAAATCAGAGAAGTTTCTTCTCTTTTCATTTTTAAAAGTTTTCAAAATAACTACAATCTAGATAACTGGTCTAGACAATCTATGAATATTTGTTCCTGTTAATTTGCATCAGATTTATGTTTAATACATTGCAAACCAATTTGTGCTAATACATGTAGCTAACAAAGGTTACACTTTAAATCTGTGTAATACTTCAATTTGCAATTTATTTCTAATAAACTAGTTAGTAGTAATTTTACAGACACTAAATTTTGTTAAATATATTGCAGAAGAAGATTCTGTGTATTAGCTGTAGAAGATAAAATGCTGGTAAATATTTACCAATTTGTAAATAATGTGAGTTTATATTTAACAATGGAATGATTTATTCACTCTCATTGTGTCTGCTCAAAATGAAAATCTACAGTCTTCCATCTACTGATGTGCATTAAAAATAAATAGTAACCTCTCAATCAGTGAATTGACACTGATTTTTTAAAAAATAAAATTATAAGGGAAAGCACATTCTACTCAAAAACAGATCAGTTCAAACAATATAAGAATTATTTGGAATTGAGTAAATCATGTAGCCTCACTAAGCCTCTTCGCGAGTGTAAACTGGAAGTTAAATAAGTTAAATAAAACAAAGTTGGGTGAGATTTCAAGTTTTACAATAATGTTCACTGGACATTTGATGACACAGTTGTATTTTTAAAAACAAAATAGCTCTAAGAAGAGTAAGAGGATGTTTATTAAATACGTAACATAAAGAAGTGGTTAAAAGCGTGGAGCACTCTATTACCAGGTACAAATCTCTGCTTTTTCCTAACTGGCTTTGTGATAACTGGTAAATTGTTAGACTCCTCTGGGCCTGGCTTATACCTATGTGTAAAATGGAAAATAAATAATACCACTTATTTGTTTGAAGACTTGAAGGGATTAATATATATCTTCAAACTGTGCCTGGAAAAAGTACTGAATTGCTAGATGTATATATATATTTGAAAGCCTGTTTCTCATGGGGCCATTTTCCAAAAATTTCAGATAGGTGTTCATAATGAAAACTCACATTCACTTTATTCTGTAGTAGGTATGATAAGAAGAGTATTATATATTTTTACATCAAATCTCACTGTATTATGAAAAATGAACTCATAATTGGTAGACATTAGATTAATGTTCCCCAAAATTTGATAGCATATATCAAAATTATGTGGATGACTTGTTAAAACACAGATGCTGGGCTTCACCACCAGAGATTCCTATTCTAGATCTGGGGTGAGGTCTAAGAGTTTGCATTTTTCACAAGCTCCCTAGTGATGTTGACGCGTTCCTTTGGGGACCACACTTTGAGAATCATTGCTCAAGTGGACAATTTGGAAAAGGAACCACTTGAACATGGAATGTGTATATATAATAGAATGTATAATTTAGAATATGTGTGTGTGTGATCTACTTACAGAAAGAAAGAAATTCCACTAATGCAGTTTGTGCTAACACTTGACTAGTTAGTTGTCTAGGATGGCTGCTCACATATGCTAAAAAAAAAAAGTATTCAAATGACTTGGGTTCTACTTTTTAGGAAGTCCCTGTTGGTCTGGAAACATCTTTAAGCACATCCAGTTAGGGAAAATGTTCGGTCTTTCTGTAGCAGAAGATAACGAACAGAGAACAGGTGGGAAAATGATGAAGACAGTCATGATGTATTAGCAAGTTGCACTGACAAGCTAGTCATATTGCACCTCAAAGCTAAGCAGGGGCCAGCGAGTCTCCCCACCTCCAGGGCCTGGGACCAAGGCAGTGTCATCTAAGCCTTGTTTTAGGAAGATTAATTTTGTGGTAGAAGAGAAAACAATAGATATTAATGTAGGCTGGCAAGAGGCTATGATCATGGAACTCATGTGAATGCTGGCAGGAATAAAGAGAGGGAAAGAGAGGGAGGCATCTAAAGAAAGCATTTTATTAGTTTTATAACAATTTGACTCTAAACCAACATAGCATGGCTTCAAGGGTAGCCTTTTTTGTCATCCTGCATCAACCTGGAAGCAAAAACCCTCACTGGTCTTCATGTCTCAAATAAAAACTACTTTACCCGTGATTAGGTTCAACCAAGATTTCGTGTTTCACTCTCTGTCAGTTTCTCCCCTCTCTCTCAACCTTCCAAGACCTTTCTTCTTTTTTCTTCACTCTCTCAGCCACACCATCTCCTGTGAAACTTGTGGGTAAAAGGATACAGAGCCAAGGTAAATATTCTGGTACAGTTATATTTCATTGACTTGTTTTGTTTGCTCTTATCTGACCAGCAGAGAATAAGGATGTACTATAATATGGAACCAGGTTCCCAGATGGTGCTGGTGGTAAAGAACCTGCCTGCCAATGCAGGGGATATAAGAGATGCGGGTTTGATCCCTGGGTTGGGAAAATCGCCTGGAGGAGGACGTGGCAACCCACTCCAGTATTCTTGCCTGGAGAATCCCATGGACAGAGGAGCCTGTGTGGGCTACTGTCCATAGGGTTGGGAAGACTTGGACTGAAGCAACTTGGCATGCACCCATAATGTGGAACAAGAGAGGATAGAAATGAAGAGAAAGAATGATATTTTAAGAGTGCCCTCTCCAGGCCATATTGCAATTGCTTATCCTTTATCATCTTATTTAGAAAGATGAAGGCAAAGGTCTGTGAGCAGAGGTGAAAGGATAAATTCTGGGGCTGGAGATGGAGAAGAGAAAAAAAAAAAGTCTGAAATATAGTAAGGAGAGAGGTAAAGTGCCGACAGGGATACTTATGGTTACCAACCTCATCACTTAGTCAATCTGGCAGAGAATGTAGTGAAGTCAAGGAGAACGCAAGGTCACTAATCACTTTATCCAGCCATTCCGGCTGTTGCTAAAATGGTACACGCAGTTCCATTATGTAATATCATTGTATGCACATTATTTCTGTGGAACACAGCAAGTCAAATGTGAAACGACGCAGTTGCATTGATTCTTTCATTTATAAGAGCTAAGATGCATTGAGTAATGTATTACATGTTTGGCACTGAGCTGTTCTTGTTGCCAATAAACACTATGAAGACAAAGTGTAAAAACAAGCATTTAAAAGCAGAAAGATAGGAGGAAGTCACTAGATCACAAAGCTCTACATATTGGATTTCAAGAAATACCAAAGCTAGTGCATCCATGGATATTTAGCATCTCATTGGAGGATTCTAGTCCCCCTAAATTTTGGAAATCATTTTATAATGAGCACAGCACCTAGGATCCATCTATGTACCATGAGAAAATGTCTAAATGACAAAGCTGTCTGCAAATGTCTCCTTCATTTTTGTGTGAGGTATTTTTCGGGGTGAATCTCCATGACACAGTAATGACAGCTGATATCTTGGTGGTTGCAGGAGCCTTCAGCATGTTGATACCAAATCCATTTTAATGCTTCACGAAATACAGCATTTAAAGAAACACAGTCCAACAAAGTGTGTGCATTATTTTTGCCACATGTATTTTCAAAGAGAAAATAATGAGAAGTTGAAAAATATTATCTTACTCATTATTAAGAGGATATTCAGTTTTGACACTGTTATAGATACATCTGGGTTGCTACTTTTTTTTTTTTTCCTTTTTAGTCTTAATTATAAACTGACATCCCAGAGATGCTTAGATCCATAGAGAAAAGAGTGATGAAATGAATCTTCTATTCAGATGGAACTTTTTAAATGTGATTTTTTTTTTCTGAGTGGTAGAGAAAGAGATTTAAATAAGAGGGAGGGTAGTATTCTATCCGGAGAGGGGACTGATATGACAAATGTCACTGGAAGTTACAGAAATAGTAGCTAAAATTTTAACAGGCTTTGGAAGCTTAGAGAACACAGGCAAGGACAGTCATGAAAACACCATCATTGGTCTGGGGGGCCTTGCTTCTGCAGCACAACCCACCATACTCCTGGGCAGGACAGACTCCTTACTGGGCCTCTGCCTCTAGTTCAGAAGCACAGACAGTGAGAGAGAAGAATAAAAAGTTTAGTCCCTATATGATTTTGTGGACTAGAAGGAATGTAAACTCTATTCCAACTATGAGCTTTTGTTATTCAAATATCCTCTTCTGCAAAAGTGTAGAAATTAGGAGGAAAAGTATCTTATGCAGAAATGGGAATTTGACAAATTAGTTATCGGCACTCTAGAACAACCAGGGTGCCTTTTCTGGTGTGGCAAATGAGCTGCTTATTGCAGACAGGGATATTCACTTCTGGCATATTAAACACAAATAAAATGCATGCTAAAAGTGGTAGTCAAATTTACCTGATGGGGTAGTATTCTTCAGTGAAAATCTGAATCCATTAGACTGGCCTAAGAACTGCCATTCAGAATATCATTCCTGTTAAAAAATATCTTTTGAATTTCAAACAGTTGATTTGCAGATGAGCTTCTGGTACAGTCACAAACTGGGGCCCAAATTTTCCAGAACTGTACAAAGGAGTGGTAAGATATCATTACTTGAATACATCAGAGTTTGATGAGACAGTAGCCATGCATCCAGAGATAATCTGAAAGAGTCCAGCACTTGCTTAGTCATTTACCTACATTCCGTATCAGCTCTCTTTAACTTTATCCATATCAAGGCCTCTCTCAAGTGCTTATTGATACTCTTATCTGGTCTGCTTAATTAAGCACACTATTGACAAAACCTGGATCTTTATTTAATCTAGCCTAGTAGAAGTCAGAACCACTCTTTCAATTACTGATGAAACTCAGCCAAAGTGAAAGATAAACCTCAGGGTGACAAGTCAGCTAAGTTAATATTTTGGCATATATTATATGGCAGATGCTGTCCTAAGCCCAGAACAAATATTGTCTATTTAATCCTTCAAAAAACCCTATGAGATGAGTATTACTTTTTTCCCCAGTTAACAGATGTGGAAACAGAGGCTAAAGTTTCCAAAGCTAAAAGCAGAACCAAGATTTAGATCCAGGAATTTTATTTCAAGAGCTTGCTCTTAATTACTCTCTTGTGTTGATAGCCACTTACATCTGTCTGAGAGGTGATGCATTCATTCTAATCAAATTGATTTTGCAGCAGAGTTGATTATCAGTAGGGAAAATCAAAAATTACTATCTTTTCTCCCTTAAATGATGATAAATTTTTTTTCATGGATTGATGACTTTAACATGTTTTATTATTTCTCAATCCATTTAAGAGTTTGGCATTAGTTAGTCATTGATTCACTCAAAACTAATATATATATTATATAGAAATACTTATGTGTGTGTGTATCATATCAGCTTTTAGGAGAGATATTTCCTATCAAGATGATTAATGATAACAAAGCCATCTTTTTTTAGTTTTAATTTTTCTTATTGTATGTGCTTACTTATCAAAAATAATTCATTCCATGTAATTCACTGGATTACTACCTAGAACATTCAACATGCATATGACCCCGAGACTGAACCTGCGTCTCTTGCACCTCCTGTATTGCAAGTAGATTCTTTACCGCTGGGCCACCAGGGAAGCCCATTAGAAATATCCTCTACGATTAATTTTAGAATGACATATACTTCTGAAAACATGCACATTGCTAAAAGGCTAAAATATAATTCTAGTTCCATAACCACTAACTGAAAGGAAACTAACAACTTTTTGAGTCAAGTCTTGTTCTGCATTCTTTACATTCATCTTTTCATTTAACTTTTCTATGACAGCAAGAACTAGCAACATTCCATTTGACAGATGAGGAAACTGAGATTTGGGGAGGCTAATAAAGTAGTCTATTATCAGATGGCTGGCTGATGATGGAACTGGGATTTAAAACTAAGTATGTGGACTCTGGAGCCTTAGGTCTTAAACATTGCACAACGCTTGTTCTCTGCAGTCATAAATTATAAACTATATTTTCTTTGATATCTAATTTCTTTGAAGCTTTTTTTCCTTTGGGCCTGCATACTAACCAGTTGTACTACATGATTTGTGACTACAAATTAGGAGAAATGTTCAGATTTTCATCAATAGTATCTTTTTTAAAAGCAAAGTTGGAAAAAAAACCTGATTTTTGTAATGTTTGCTGAGCACGTTTTTATCTCAAACATGTTATGCTGAAGAATGTAGGGTTTTCAAGAAGGTTCATCATGAATCCTTCCTGGATGATACTATTTTATATGTCGATGTTTCTAAATGAGAATGGAGTGGAAGAGAGTGGCCTGAGAGAGATATAAACTTATAAGAAGCATTTTTTAACCTTGTATTGGACAGTCTTCCAAACTTATTCCTGACAATATGATAGTTCTATTTCCAGTTCAAAAGTGAAACAAATATTTTTACTGGAAAGAACAGAGTGTTTAAAAGCTACCTCCATCTTTGTTGGATCTTTCCTCCTTAGATGTGAGTGAGCAAACGTAACATGAGGATTCCTCCCCCCTCCTTTACTAGGCTAACTGTGAATAGGGTGATATACAGGGGGAAAGAGGCTAAGAGCAATCTTATCAGGCCTGTTTGTGGTCTAGATGTAATCTATAGGCACAGCATGTGTTCCTGAGCTCATGGACTGTTCAGTCTACAACATCAAGGAAATAACACACATGGGATTTGAAATTACAAATCCAAGCAAAGCAGTCCTCCTGAGAGCATTCTGAATCAATTTCTTCTGGGAACTAGAAAAAGTTTACATGTATTCAGGGACCTAAAGTAAATCAGTCCTGAATATTCACTAAAAGGACTGATGCTGAAGCTAAAACTCCAATACTTTTGCCCCCTGATGTGAAGAACTGACTCACTGGAAAAGACCCTGATGGTGAAAAAGATTGAAGGCGGGAGGAGAAGAGGATGACAGAGGATGAGATGGTTGGATGGCATCATCAACTTGATGCACATGAGTTTGGGTAAACTCCAGAAGTTGGTGGTCGACAAGGATGCCTGGTGTGCTGCAGTCCATGGGTCGCAAAGAGTCAGATACAACTGAGCGACTGAACTAAACTGAATTGATTCAGGATCCATGACTAGGTTGCTTTCTGTTTGAGCAGTAACTGAGTTATAATATCTCAAGTTTTTAAAGCCTTTAAAGTGAGTGGAACAAGGTTACTAAAATTTCCTCATTGGATCTTCATAATAATCCCTGCAAATAAAAGATTTTTTGTTTTACCAGTGGGAGAAAAAGTGACACTCTCTAGGAAACTGAAGATATTAATATAAAAACATAGTGTGTGCTAAACACAGATGTCTTAAATTAACAATAAAAGATGTTCAGGCTGACTTCTATGAGTGTGATTGCTATGAGGGGAGAGGAGAAGTACAGGATAAAGTGTGACTAAGTAAGTAAGTTGGAAAATCACTTGATAGACCAGTCAAGGGGGTGTTATTCCAGTGTAGCAATTCATGCAGTTAATCAAAGATGCAAATGAAATATGAAAATAGTATGTTACTATTGAATTAATAAAACTATATTGAAAATTAGTGAAATATACTTTCATCTATATGTTCCTGTCTATCAGGTTTTAGTTTGTTTCTGATTCAAAAGCAGGTGTTAGAAGTAGTTCTGGATACTGTTCAGAGTATTACAGTCTTCATGATCCCCAATCCTGCAAAATCACCCTGTGAAAGTTGTTCAGAAAAT
This sequence comes from Bos indicus, assembly GCF_029378745.1. NCBI lineage: Eukaryota > Metazoa > Chordata > Mammalia > Artiodactyla > Bovidae > Bos > Bos indicus. Next base: position 9,302,568 of record NC_091771.1, read on the forward strand.
ACCTAATTACCACTTGACATGTTCATAAGACCATGATAAAATCAATACATTTTCTTCACAGAAAGCAGGCTTTCACTGGAGTCTGAATTCCATTTCTTCTCTCATTTTTAATTTAAAAAGTGAACAGAGAACAGATTTTCTATTTGAATGTTGAGAGGAAATGCCTGAAAATTTACTACGTCTTCAGGGCTAACTTTTAAAAGTTCTTTATATTTAAAATGGCTTTGAATGAACAATTTTTAGTTGGTGGAATTTAATAACCGAAGCAATTGAACATTATCTAAAGTACCTGTGATTTTTACAAACAAAAGCCAAAAGGAAAGAAATAGGCTTTAATATAATTATACTTGCATGTGGAATCAACAGTATAATTAAGTATTTCAATTACTAGAGAAGTGATTTCAATTATGTACCATCAAACATTGGGTGTTGTATTAAAATACAAATAATTCTTACTTTAAAATATATGATGAATTCTACTTTCTTATGTTAATAAGAATAAATATCCAGTGTGGCAAATAGTGTAAGATAAAAATGTTTTACAGATTCTTTGGTGTCATGTTATGGTCTTAATGCAACATTATGAAACTTGTGCATTGATAAAGTCTTTGAAACCTACCATGTCTGGATAAAATATGCTTCATTCTGAAACAGATTGGTATAAAAATGCATGCATAGTATAAAAGAACAAAGACAAACTGTTTTCTAAAACATTAACTTTCTTATATTCACACATTTGGATATTGGTGAAAATAAACATTGACAGCAATCTAACAAGCTGCCCAGACCTGCACAGTCCTTTTGTGTTCTAGGGGAGTGACAGATGTCAGACTGAAGAGTGAGTAACCCCCTTTTGAAGACATATTTACAAAGCCAGTGTTGCCAGAATTTTTATGTACTCTCTCACTGATCAAACCAAAAGTAAAATAAAATTTAAAAACAAAATATGTAGCTGTTCTTACTTTTCTAATACATGCCATCTTGTCACGCAATATCTGTTTGCTTCTTCAATCTGTTAGTATGATTGAATCAATTCTCTTGAGCCTCAAAACACAAAACATATAATTTGGTTCAAATCTGTAAACTTATTCATTAGCATTTCCACAGTCTACCTATAAAGCCTCAAAGTAATCATGCTCTTAAAGTAAGTTATGTTTGTCTTGATTTTAGTAGATACAACTGACTTTCCCAATTAAATTTGCATGTAGATACCTCACGGGTATTTGATGCTCAAATTTAAATTACAATAAGTTTCATTTTCCTATCAACTCTGTGGTTCTGCATCCTCTCCTTCCAACACCACTTCCCCCAAGACCAGAAGAGGCAGCCCTTGGGGCTCATGATCAAACTCTTCTCTGAATTTAAAGAAGCTTTTACTCCTTCGTGTTTCTTAATACTCTGACTTTTGACCTCATTAATAATAAAAGTCCTATGAAGTTCACAGGATAAGAAATAAATCTAGAATGACTTGAATAGCTGCACTCAAGTACCAATTTGCAATCACTGAGTTCTCAGACGAGATAACTTACCATGAGTAATTTCTGAACAAAACCATGCAGTGTGGTAAGTGTTAGACTGTCATGCCTAATTCAGACAAAATGGATCATTTCTCCTCCATATCCTTCTCTTATCATTGATTTCAGTTCAGTTCAGTCGCTCAGTTGTGTCCGACTCTTTGTGACCCCATGAATTGCAGCATCCCAGGCCTCCCTGTCCATCACTAGCTCCTGGAGTTCACCCAAACTCATGTCCATCGAGTTGGTGATGCCATCCAGCCATCTCATCCTCTGTCGTCCCCTTCTCCTCCTGCCCCCAATCCCTCCCAGCAACTTTTCCAATGAGTCTTTTCCAATGAGTCAACTCTTCGCATGAAGTGGCCAAAGTATGGAGTTTCAGCTTTAGCATCAGTCCCTCCAGAGAATACCCAGGACTGATCTCCTTTAGAATGGACTGGTCGGATCTCCTTGCAGTCCAAAGGACTCTCGAGAGTCTTCTCCAACACCACAGTTCAAAAGCATCAATTCTTCGGTGCTCAGCTTTCTTCACAGTCCAACTTTCACATCTATACATGACCACTGGAAATTTTGCTGAGATATAAGTTAACATAGTAAAATCTGCCCTACAAGCGTAGGTAGTTTTGTAAATCTTGAAAACTTATATAAAGTCTGGTGACCACCACCACATTCAAGATATAGAATATTTTCATCATCACAAAAAAGTCTGTCATACCGATTTACATTCAGTTCCCTTCTCCCTGTTCCCGGTCTTTGGAAAGCAGTGATCTGCTTTCTGTCCCTATCAGTTCAATTCAGTTCAGTTCAGTTGCTCAGTCATGTCCAACTCTTTGCAATCCTATGAACCGCAGCACACCAGGCCTCCCTGTCCATCACCAACTCCCGGAGTCCACCCAAACCCATGTCTATTGAGTCGGTGATGCCATCCAACCATCTCATCCTCTGTCATCCCCTTCTCCTTCTGCCTTCAATCTTTCCCAGCATCAGGGTCTTTTCAAATGAGTCAGCTCTTTACATCAGGTGGCCAAAGTATTGGAGTTTCAGCTTCAACATCAGTCCTTCCAATGAATATTCAGGACTGATTTCCTTTAGGATGGACTGGTTGGATCTCTTTGCAAACCAAGGGACTCTCAAGAGTCTTCTTCAACACCACCGTTCAAAAGCATCAATTCTTCAGCACTTAGCTATCTTTACAGTCCAACTTTCACATCCATACATGACTACTGGAAAAACCATAGCCTTGACCAGGCAGACCTTTGTTGGCAAAGTAATGTCTCTGCTTTTTTTATTATTATTATTATTTTTTTATACTCATTTTTTTAAAATTTTATTTTATTTTTAAACTTTACATAATTGTATTAGTTTTGCCAAATATCAAAATGAATCCGCCACAGGTATACACGTGCTCTTTAATATGTTGGTCATAACTTTTCTTCCAAGGAGCAAGCGTCTTCTAATTTCATGGCTGCAGTCACCATCTGCAGTGATTTTGGAGCCCAAGAAAATAAAATCTGCCGCGGTTTCCACTGTTTCCCCATCTATTTGCCATGAAGTGATGGGACCAGTTGCCATGATCTTCGTTTTCTGAATGTTGAGCTTTAAGCCAATGTTTTCACTCTCCTCTTCCACTTTAGGTTTATCTTTTCTAGAATGTCAAATAAATGGAATTATAAAGAATGTTGTCTTTTTTTTTTTCTGGGTCTTTCACTTAGCATAATGCTTTTTAAATGTTTCCATGCCATTGCAGGTATCAGTAGTTTGCTTCTTTTCTCCTGCTAAGTATCATTGCATTGTATGAATGAACTACGTTTCCTTTTTCCACTCCCCTATTGGTGTCCATTGATGTTGTGTACAGCTTTTGATGATTATGAATAAAGCTGCCTTTACATATTTACCTATTAGTTTTTATCTGAATCTATGTTTTCATTTCACTTGAGGAACAGCCTAAGAGTGCTGAGTCTCTCATGGCAAGAATATTTTTAACTTTATAAGAAACTGGAAATCTGTTTTCCAAGTCACCATACCAATTTATATTTCCACCAGAAACATGTAAGGATTTCGGTTACTTTGAATTCATGATTGCATTTGATATTGTTTGATTTTGTTTGTTGGTTTTTGATTGGAGTCATACAAATATCTAGGTAGTATTTTCTCACTGTGATTTTAATTTCTGTTTTCCTAATGATTAATCATGTTGAATATCCTTATGTGCTTATTGACCATTAATATATATTTTTTTGTTGTCTGATCAAATATTTTGCCCATTTTCAAAACCAGGTTGTATTATTACTGAGTTTTAAATATGCTTTATGTATTCTGGTTTTTATATAACTCTTTGTATACTCTGGTAAGGGAGATTTTTTTTTTCAATTTTCTACATCCTAAGTGGAAATGAATATTATTTATGTGAAGACAACAAATATATTATTTTCAGGTGACACCTATATAAAACTCAAGTGGTCATAAGCTACTTATGCCTATCTCGTTTACTGTACATATGGTTATACCTTCTGTGGTGTAGAAACACAGCCTTTTCTGCTTTTGAAATTGAATACAAATATAAGAAATAATTACTTATCAAATAAGTAAAATAAATAATTTTTCTTGCTTTTACTCTTTTCTTTTTAGACACTCGAGTGATCTTCTGCTTTAATTAGAAATTACTATGTGATAACTGGATAAAGAAAAATCAAACCTGACAGTGAAGTAATTCTAAGGACATAACATGATTTCCTAAAAGCTTCAACTCAATTACTGCAGGAGCCAGGTTGTCAAATATTCACCCGTGAACCACCTCTATTTTCATTTTGACTGATTTTTTACATTAATTTTACTTGCTGAATTTATTTCAATAGAAGGAGACCACTCTACAAAGTTCCTTTAAGAAGCTTCCTTTGCTTTTTCAAAAAGGAGTCTGAGTCAGACTAAATTGTTTGTAAAAGAAAGAGATTCTGGTTCACAGTTTACTTCTTCATATGAAGTTCTAGCATGAAACAATTAGAGCTACTCTAATGCACTGCTCTAATGATGCCACACATAGAGCAACTCGAATGATACACCATTCTTTAGAACACTCATAGCCCGGGATATGAATGCACTTCGCTAAGCATTCCTACTTCCTCTTTGATTAAATTTCTCTTCTCTGATATATTACCTAAAAAGAGAGACACAGGACAAAAAATATGTAAAGACTGGGGAAGAAAAGTAAGAATGGAAATAAACCAATGCTGATATTTATATACTTTCCCCATTAGTTGGTCAGAGATTAAAACTAGTCAAGGATATTCTCCACAAATATTTCAGACCTTCTACTTCAAACTCCTGCCAAACATCTGTTGAATAATCCAATATTTTCTAAATGGTCTGTGTTATAGGACAAAGAAAAAATGAGAAATGAATCTTGGCAGGAATGGCAAGTCAGACAGTGCAATCAGTCCACTGTGGTAACAAGTGTTTGGAACAAGGGGAGTGCCAGCTTTTGAATGTTATGTCTTCAAGTTGGAGGATAAGAGGACCTGGAAGTATAAGATATGACAGGAGTAAATGCTCTCCTGGATCTCATCTGATTATGGGAAAGATGCCCATGGCATCTGCAGGTGTATCTGAGATGTTCAGTTCAGTTCAGTCACTCCGTCATGTCTGACTCTTTGTGACCCCATGGACTGCAGCACGCCAGGCCTCCCTGTCCATCACCAACTCCCGGAGCTTACTCAAACTCATGTCCACTGAGTTGGTGATGCCATCCAACCACCTCATCCTCTGTTGTTCCCTTCTCCTCCTGCCTTCAATCTTTCCCAGCACCAGGGTCTTTTCCAATGAGTCAGCTCTTCACACCAGGTGGCCAAAGTACCAGACTTTCAGCTTCAACATCAGTCTTTCCAATGAACACTCAGGGTTGATTTGCTTTAGGATGGACTGGTTGGATCTCCTTGCTGTCCAAGGAACTCTCAAGAGTCTTCTCCAACACCATAGTTCAAAAGCATCAATCCTTTGGTGCTCAGCTTTCTTTATAGATGTGTGTATGGGAGGAGGTAAATATTGGACCCACTGTTTCCCTCATGTCAGTCAAAGACTATTCCAAATGGGCTTAAAGGCGAGAAACATGAAACAAAAGATCCACAGCCTTCTAACTCCCTTCTCGTACTTTTAAAAATCCTGCTTCAAGAACTTTTCAAATATTGGATAGTATCAGAATGTTTATCAAACAGTGTTTCAGCCTGAAATTCAGTATAGCTGTGGAAGGATAATTTTCAGTGAATAGGATTTACATGCAACTGCAGATTTGGCATTGTATGGGGTCACTTTAAATAATGGACAACTAAAAAGGAGGCTAAGAATGTTCCATTTCATGCTGAATTCCCTTCCATGGTCTATCAATATAATGATTTCAGATTTTCAGGCAAACTTGGTACTTAGCAATAAAGGAGAGCTGTTTACCATACATTTAAAAAAATATACTCAACTCTTTCTTTGCTAAACCAAGACAAGGACAACAAATCAAAAATATCTCACAAAATGTTCAGTACATAAGCTCTGACAGTGAAAACACAACCATATGAATCTTGGACGTTTGGATCTCTTTCTGCCTGATTCCCTCCCCCATTTTGAGGTTTTGCATAAGAAGAGGTTTGCCTAACTGCTGAGAAGACATGCACATAGTTCCAGGGCTCTATCCTAGTGTGTGCAGATGGCATAGATGGGTCTTCTTCTCAGAAAGGTGTCCCCTCCATGTATAACCATATTCATAGTTTGGATCTTCAGACCCTAAACCCCTAAGACAGATAAGGGAAGGGTCTGGGAAGGTAGAACAGGGATTATTGTGCACTAATTTCTTTGTCTGGGCAATATTTGAAATATTCACTTCTGTCCCCACCTTATCATTTCTCTTTTCCTCCCTCAGACTGGAAAAAAAAAATCAGATGTCATATTCCTTCATGAGGGAAGTATGCAATAGATTGAAAATCCAAATGAATTCTAGGAATCTAGATTAACATGTCAAAAATGCATATCCTTTGGTAGCCCTGAAAAGTCACAGAATTATTGAGAGGGCTCCAATTCCTGAGAAGCCATGCCAGCAGGAGCTGGGAACACTTTGAAAGAGAATTATGATTTTTGAGGTAATAGAATATGATGGATAATGATGGCATTAGCCAATGTGATGATTCAAGCAGCTCCCATCTCCAAAAAATCCTTGGCACTGTGTAACCCCCCTGGAAATCAGAGAACAACCCCTTGAAGATGGGAAACTCCAACAGAATGAAATTTAACTATTATCCTCACGTTTTAGTGTTTTAAAAGAAAATTGAAGTGTAAAACCATATTATTTATACATTTTTGTTAATGGGCTGAGAGTCATACCTGATCACTAAGCTATATTTTGGACAACTAACCCAGTGTATATAATGGGAACTCCCTTTCTTCAGGGGTGACTACTAATAGCTTTGCTTACAGAGATAATTATATCTATGAATAGAATAATAATCTTTGAAAAAATCATTTAAATTAATGTTAACCTCTATACAAAATCACTTCAGATGGTAATTGCAGCCTTGAAATTAAAACACACTTACTCCTTGGAAGGAACGTTATGACCAACCTAGATAGCATATTAAAAAACAGAAACATTACTTTGCCAACAAAGGTCCATCTAGTCAAGGCTATGATTTTTCCAGTGGTCATGTATGGATGTGAGAGTTAGACTGTGAAGAAAGCTGAACGCTGAAGAATTGAAGCTTTTGAACTGTGGTGTTGGAGAAGACTCTTGAGAGTCCCTTGGACTGCAAGGAGATCCAACCAGTCCCTTCTGAAGGAGATCAGTCCTGGGTGTTCATTGAAAGGACTGATGTTGAAGCTGAAACTCCAATACTTTGGCCACCTCATGCAAAGAGTTGACTCATTGGAAAAGACTCTGATGCTGGGAATGATTGGGGGCAGGAGGAGAAGGGGACAACAGAGGATGAGATGGCTGGATGGCATCACCGACTCAATGAACATGTCTGAGTAAACTCCAGGAATTGGTGATGGACAGGGAGGCCTGGCGTGCTGCGATTCATGGGGTCACAAAGAGTCAGACACTATTGTGACTGAACTGACCTGAACTGGACCTCTACACTCACTTCTCCATTTTCTTGAAATATGATGCTTTAAACTTAAAAAACCTAAACAAAATACATGTTTTATAAACACAAAAATCAAGTATGTGTCACCTGGCACAATGGGTCATGAGGCATTAGATGGCACCACATATTAATTAGATACACAAAAAACCCAAGTGCAAATGTGATAGCCAAATTGGAGGGAAAAAAATTGATTCTACATATTTCTCCCAAACTAATTCTTTTTGCTACTGTAATAAAATTAAAATGAGAATTATTAGGAGGGGTAATTGTAATGGTAGCAATAAGGAGCAACAGATAATTTTTAATTGCGTATTTACTATGTGCCAGGCACTGTGCTATGTAATTACAGACATTACTTTATTTAAACCTTAGTATCTCCAGATCCCATGAGCCTCATTACTCTTCCACATCGCTGTTTCAAACCACCAGCTAGCTTCAAAGTAGGTTTTCTAAAGAGGAGGAATAAACAACTTCTAATACATTGAATACAATACAAAGTGAATTCAGTATTCACTTTGAAATGTTAGTGCTACCAGAAACAGAGATGTTATTTTCAGTCCAGCTTCTTTAAGTTTTTCTTGTTTTTTTTGTTTGTTTGTTTTTTGTTGTCAATGAAACACTTGTATAATTTTTTTAACTTTAATAACTGCACAAATGTATAATGAATTATCCAGAGGACGTACTCCTTCTTTCACAAGCTTTCAGGCTAATAAAACAGAATATCTACTTTCTGCATTTTACCTGGCACGTTGGTTAGCACTTATCTAAACTGAGTATGTTAAGGATAGAGAGTTAAGGGTTTCTACTACAGACTTGGCTGAATCATATCTGGGAAGGGACATCTCATCAAAACTCTTATTTTTATGCTTGAAGAGCAGTTCTTCACATTATCAGAGTAAAATTCCATCTACAACTTTCTATAGATACAGACTTGGAGCAGAAGCCACAGACCTTTAAAAATGCTTATTTGTTACAAGAAAATACAATACATTTTCAGAATCCACAAATATTGAACCAGGAAAGTTTATAGAATATAAACACTATGCCAACAAGACCTAGTAGAGATTGCAAACATTCTACAGAGGGGGAGACAAAAGCGTCAGGAATATTCCTATTGAGTAAACTATCTTATTATTTAGTTTTGAAATACAACTTAGATTTTTTTTTCTTTATTGTCTCAAACTCAGGGAGATAATTGGTGAGTGGGAGGGCAGAAAACACATAGTGTACATGGCAGGGGCACATAGAGCTGAAGAGACTGGGAGAAGGCAAGAACAAATTTAACTTTAGGTTCCTTATGCCAAATACATACATACATATATATATATATATATATATATATATATATATATATATATGACAATTTGTTAAATGAGAGGCAGTTACATGCACCCCCAAAATCTCAAATTCTAAGCAGCTGAAATGGCATTTTAAGATATTGAATATGCATTGTAGGCTGTTTCTTCAGAAAGTCATTTTTAAACTCCTCAATCCATTGTCTGTCAAAATGAATGGTAAGCCATTTCTAAATTTTTTTCAGGAACATTTTGGTCATTACAAATTCTCCAAAACATCTTTATGTATTTGCTTTCTAAATATGGAATAAAATGTATTTACAGATCAGTATACACTGTGGTTTCATGGGAAATATATGTTGATTGACTTTCCTTTTCAAATGTTCATGATACCTGATGTCAATATGGAGTAGAGATACATTTATGAAGATATGAGCTTAATTATTATTGATTTGTATTTGTATCTCCAAACTACATTGCTATTATTTTTATATTGATTCTCTTTTACCTGTACCTGTAAGGCTTATGAACTTGAAAAATCTTCCAGGAGGAAAAAGCTACTTTAGTATGTCCTTGCTTGTTTTGTTGTTGTTCTTTTCTAAGAGGGTATTTTACTAGCCCCAAAGGTGTGTATTTTTCAAATAATTTAAGGGCTAGTCAACTTCAGCTTCTTCAGCATTACTGGTCAAGGAATAGACTTGGATTACCATGATATTGAATGGTTTGCCTTAGAAACGAATAGAGATCATTCTGTTGTTTTTGAGACTGCTACCAAGTACTGCATTTCAGACACTTTTGTTGACTATGATGGCTACTCCATTTCTTCTAAGGGATTCTTGCCCACAGTAGTAGATATAATGGTAATCTGAGTTAATTTCACCCATTCCGGCCCATTTTAGTTTACTGATTTCTAAAATGTTGATGTTCACTCTTGCTGTCTCGTTTGATCACTTCCAATTTGCCTTGATTCATGGACCTAACATTCCAGGTTCCTATGCAATATTGCTCTTTACAGAATTGGACTTTGCTTCCATCACCAATCACATCCACAACTGGGTGTTGTTTTTGCTTTGGCTCTGTCTTTTCATTCTTTCTGGAGTTATTTCTCCACTGATCTCCAGTAGCATATTGGGTACCTACCAACCTGGGGAGTTCATCTTTCAGTGTCCTATCTTTTTGCTTTTTCATACTGTTCATGGGGTTCTCAAGGCAGGAATACTGAAGTGGTTTGCCATTCCCTATGCAGTGGACCACATTTTGTCAGAACTCTCCACAATGACCCATCCGTCTTGGGTGGCCCTACACAGCATGGCTCATAGTTTCATTGAGTTAGACAAGGCTGTGGTCCATGTGATTAAATTGGTTAGTTTTCTGTGATTGTGGTTTCCAGTAGTCACGTATGCATGTGAGAGTTGGACTATAAAGAAATCTGAGCACCGAAGAATTGATGTTTTTGAATTGCGGTGTTGGAGAAGACTCTTGAGCATCCCTTGGACTGCAAGGAGTTCCAACCAGTCCATCCTAAAAGAAATCAGTCCTGAATGTTCATTGGAAGGACTGATGTTGAAGCTGAAACTCTAACACTTTGGCCACCTGATGAGAAGAGTTGACTCATTTGAAAAGACCCTGGTTCTGGGAAAGATTGAAGGTGGGAGGAGAAGGGGACAACAGAGGATGAGATGGTTGGATGGCATCACTGACTCAGTGGACATGAGTTTGAGTAAACTCCGGGAGTTGGTGATGGACAGGGAGGCCTGGTGTACTGCAGTCCATGGGGTCACAAAGAGTCAGACACGACTGAGAGCAGACACGTCTGCTGTATGGATAAAACTGATGAAAAACTGCAATTCAACATCTTAGAATATGAAAAAAAATTGACTGAAGATGTATTTAATAAGGTTATTCAATTCATTTTTTTAACCAATATTTCCCACTGGATTTTTTTAGTTAGAAAAGCATTAAATTCTGAACTAATACCATTCAAATGAGGTCAAAGATTAAAAATAATTTTCATAATATTTTAAAGGTAATTCTAGTCCTTGAAGAAGTCTAAAATCAACAATTGACCAAAGTTTACAGAGATGGCCATGCTTATTAGGGGAATAAACTATGTTTGAGTTTTATGTCATTTCCCACATTGGAGTGACCACCAAAATATTCAAATGACTTATCTAAGAGTTGGCAAACTTTTTTTCTGTTAAAGACCAGATGTAAGTATTTTTGACTCTGGGCCAACTGTTGTAACTCCTGACTTCTCCATTACCATTACTCATAAACAGCCATAGACAATAAATCAATAGGCTGGCCATGTTTCAATAAAACTTTATTTACAAAAACAAAAAGTGGCTACATTTGGCCTATGGACTAGAGTCTGACCTTGTTTTAAAAATAAATGATCAGAAATTAACCATTCACTTGAAAAAGTCAGATTCATGGCTAACTTTTTATGCAAACAACTGTTTTAATTCAGATGTTTGTGGAACATCACAACTAGTCTTTGCCACATTGTCAACACATCCAATTTTCTGACTGAATTGGTGGCCTAAGATAAACATCTATTTCTGCTTTATTGACTATGCCAAAGCCTTTGACTGTGTGCATCACAATAAACTGTGGAAAATTTTGAAAGAGATGGGGATACCAGACCACCTGACCTGCCTCTTGAGAAACCTATACGCAGGTCAGAAAGCAACAGTTAGAACTGGACATGGAACAACAGACTGGTTCCAAATAGGAAAAGGAGTACATCAAGGCTTTATATTGTCACCCTGCTTATTTAACTTATAAGCAGAGTACATCATGAGAAATGCTGGGCTGGAATAAGCACAAGCTGGAATCAAGATTACCGGGAGAATATCAATAACCTCAGATATGCAGATGACACCACCCTTATGGCAGAAAGTGAAGAGGAACTAAAAAGCCTCTTGATGAAAGTGAAAGAAGAGAGTGAAAAAGTTGGCTTAAAGCTCAACATTCAGAAAACGAAGATCATGGCATCTGGTCCCATCACTTCATGGGAAATAGATGGGGAAACAGCGGAAACAGTGTCCGACTTTATTTTTGGGGGCTCCAAAATCACTGCAGATGGTGACTGCAGCCATGAAATTAAAACACATTTATTCCTTGGAAGCAAAGTTATGACCAACCTAGATAGCATATTAAAAAGCAGAGATATTACTTTGCCAACAAAGGACCGTCTAGTCAAGGCTTGGTTTTTCCACTGGTTGTGTATGGGTATGAGAGCTGGACTGAAGAAAGCTGAGCACCGAAGAATTCATGCTTTTGAACTGTGGTGTCGAGAAGACTCTTGAGAGTCCCTTGGATTGCAAGGATATCAAACCAGTCCATCCTAAAGGAGACCAGTCCTGGGTGTTCATTGGAAGGACTGATGCTGAGGTTGAAACTTGAGTACTTTGGTCTCCTCATGGGAAGAGTTGACTCATTGGAAAAGACCATGATGCTGGGAGGGATTGGGGGCAGGAGGAGAAGGGCACGCCAGAGGATGAGATGGCTAGATGGCATCACCAACTCGATGGACATGAGTTTGGGTGAAGTCCGGGAGTTGGTGATGGACAGGGAGGCCTGGCGTGCTGCGATTCATGGGGTCGCAAAGAGTCGGACACGACTGAGCGACTGAAATGAACTGAACTGAACTGACTGAAGATAGTCATAAAAAGTGGTTGTAAAAATAGAGATTTTAATTTCTTACATGCTTTCATGTCTTTATAATCATCATAATTACTGTTTCAGATTTCTAAGTTACTTACTGCTGTTTGACAGAACAGATCTCTTTTCTTTGGCTTTCTCGTGATTTGCTTCGTCAATCAACAGCTCAATACAAAGCTCAGAGGGACAGAATCCACTCTCAGTGTTTAAAACCTTCCCGGAAAGAGTCTTTACTCACATGAATTATTAAAATACGGGTGCAAACAGAGAAAGCTACTCAAGCACACGTGCTCCATGGTGAAGGTATCATACTGAAGTTAATTTACAAAATAAACTATGAAGAACTATTTTGGAAAAAGAAAAGCTTTGTCCTTTATATATGGTTTTACGGTGTCGCATCATTTGATTCACAGCAGCATGCAGCCAACAATACATCAACTTTAATGCTTCTGCTTACCTCTTTTCTCCTCTCTTGATATTACTAGGAGGTGGAGGGCCCTTTATTTGCATGTTCAGCTGCATAAAGAGCCTGTTTAGGGCCTTTTACCAGAGTCAGTTGAGAGCTTTACTTGTTTCATTGGACGCCTAAATTACCACAGCTTGACGCTCTCCTCATGCAGACTGTGACAGAGTTTTCTTTACTTTATCATCTTGTTATCCCTTAAAGTGTACTTTGCCCACTTACAGTAGCAGAAACCAATTTCCTCCTTTCACTAACAATAGCAAAACAAATCCATTAAAACTTCTACAAGAGTAAGTAAGGAAGATCTACCAGGTAGCTTAAACTATGAAAGGCTTACTCTTCGCTGTTGATTTAAACTCTTCCTTTGTCTACATTTCATTTACCCTCTATGTTGCTGGCAAACAAAGAAATATTGGAGAGCACTTTCTGTGTTTCACTTGTGGTGCAACACATTCTGTATCCAACTCTAACCCACATCTCAGGATGTCAGATCTACCCAGCATCACGAGGTCCACGCTTTGGTCATTAGTTACAAGTCTAATAGAAAAGAGAAACAATCCATCGCAATGGCAGAACAGTAAGCACACATAGCTTTAATCATGGAGAAATGACTAAATCCTATTCACCACAGGTGTGTAGGTTTATGTTACCAGCATCTGCTGTGAATCACATTAAGTTATTATTTTCATTCTACAGCATCAATGGGTGTTTATGGAAATAACTGTACACTATAGAATTTTGATTGCACAGAGAGGAAAAATAGTTATTTGGAATGCAATTTGCAATATTTCTTTTTCATTGCCTCTCATTTGGCAGCTTATCCTACTCAGATATTATCATCAATATGCCATACATAAACTTACATTCATCACTGGTACTTAGGCTTATTAACGAAACAGCAATTATATTATTGTAGGAGGATTATGGGAATGAATACAACTGTGTTGCAATGTTTCCTTCTTTACAGCACAATGCGTTTTTTTTGTTGTTATTGTTGTTAACAACAAGCCATAATGTAAACAATCTGTCTGAAAATAAAAGAAGTGTCATTGAAGGCTAAAGAAGCATTTTTATGAATATGCCTATTTATAGACATTCTTTTATAAAACTTTGCAACACAGCATGTTCTAACATCAATTTATATTGAACACAAACTCAACAGAAGATTCAACTATAGTATATACTTCTGCAAATTAATTCTTTGATATAATGCAAAACCCCACCTTTATTTTCAAGGCAATTTTTAGAATTACCAGTACTTACTAACATGGTATATCACTTCCCCTCAGACACTAACAGTAACTTGTTGCACAGCTTAGTAGTCCTTCCCCTCCCTGTTAAGGCTCCTCCAGAAGGGACCCAGACTCCTTGATTTTATATCAGCGGGGAGCAGAAGAAAAGCAACCAACTTCTCAGCATTACACCACCACCACAGCAAGTTTGCCCATCCTATTGGTATTCTCTTGATGATGCTCAGTATCTGTAACAGGGGAAAGTCCATTTTTCCCTTATGACAAATTTCTGAAGAGAGTCCAGAGGGAATATGCCTGCCTGCCACCCAAATAACTGATGCCATGGGCTGGTTTTGGAGTCCAGGAGGGACATTTCTCACAGACTGTAACATCATGGTAGACTTGTTAAAATGGACTCCTTAAGGCTTACAGATATCAGTAGCATCAAAAGGGGCCACATTTTTTTTTGTAAGGACAGAATTGAAAAAGGGAGCCTGAGAGCTATGGTTTATGAGAGTAAAACTAGTCTTTTTTGATGAAAAATACAATTCCCAGGTGACATTAGTGGTAAAGAACCCACCTGCCAATGCAGGAGACATAAAAGACAAAGGTCATAAGATCCCTGGGTCAGGAAGAGCCCCTGGAGAAGGAAATGGCAACACACTCCAGTATTCTTGCCTGAACAATCGCGTGGACAGAGGAGACTGGCAGGCTAGTTCCTGGGGTCACAAAGAGTCGGACATGACTGATCATGTCCCTAAACTGATACAAATCCCTACCAAATAATTGCACTAGTGAACATAGGACAAGAATTACTTATTGGGGAAGGAAAAACGAAACACTCATGAAGTCCTCATCCTCTGCTACTACACTTGTAAATAGGAAGTTATAATATTTGGAGTTATGGAAGTCACATCAAGTATTTTCACTTGAATTAACTAGGTTTACTGACATAAATGCCATTCTGGCTTAATGGAAAATATTGAAGGCAGAAGGAGAAGAGGGCGACAGAGGATGAGCTGGTTGGATAGCATCACCAATTCAATGGACATGAACTTGGGTAAACTCCAGGACAGGGAAGCCTGGCATGCTGCAGTCTATGCGGTCGCAAAGAGTCAGACTAGACTTGATGACTGAATAACAACAAAGTACTTTTGTGTTCACTATATAATGGCTTCACAAAGCAGTATGTTGTGACCAAAGGTGGGACTGGATATCAGGACCAGCCAATAAAAAAACTCCGGCTTTCTATTCAAGTTTCAAGTTCACTGAATCTGAATAAGTTTTTCACGCTGCATCACTAGAGCTGCAATTCCCATCCTAGTGATTCCTCAGAGGAGATAAGAATTTAAGTTCAGATTTTTAATAAATCCTAGAAGTCTTCAAGAAGAAAATAGGTCTATATAAAATGATAAAAAAATTGTATATTCTCCATTTATATTTAAAAATCATAATTGCAAACTTGCATTTTATTTCAAAAATGTGTCACTGCTGTGTGGTCCAGATGTTGGGCTGATGTTCCCACTATTAGCAAGAAATGATTCATTCTCCACACGTGATATAACGATTCTCAGTCTGTTTACTCTTTGAAAAACTGCAAAATCCTCCTGACTTATCACACTTTTTGAATAGAGGAAGACATATACATGAAAAATAGTTATCACTTCTTAAAGAAGAAATGTTGAATATTGACTCAGAGTAGCTTTTCTCCAGAATGACTTTACTTCAACTTTAGGCTGAGTTTTCTTTCAGCTCTCAATTAACAGAATTGATTTAATTTAAAATGAAATAAGCTACTTGAAGAAGACTTTTTTTGTAAATAACCCTGGATTGCTTAGATTGTTGAGTGCTCTACATTTTTCTCCTAATAAGTACTACATATGTTTACCTTGTTTTTATTCAGAGATTTCTGCCTTGCATGCATGCTTAGTCGCTCAGTCATGTCTGACTCTCTGAGACCATTTGGACTATACTCTCCAGGTTCCTCAGTCCATGGAATTTTCAAGGCAAGACTATTGAAGTGAGTGGCCATTTCCTCCTCCAGGGGATCTTCTCCACCCAGGGTTCGAACTTGTGTCTCCTGTGTCTCGTGCATTGCAGGTGGGTTCCTAACCCACTTTGCCTTTGGGGAAGTCCTCTACCCTTTATGATTCACTAATATTTAAGGAAAAACAGAATTTTCTTATTATATTTTCAGTTTTTAATATGTATATATGTATGATAAATGAGATTCAATTAATATTTTATATTGAGTGACCTTCTTCTAAGAAGAAATTCTTTATCTGAAAGCAAGACTTTGACTCCACACAAATACAAGTTGAAAGTGAAAGTGTTAGTCGCTCAGTCATGTCCAACTTTTTGTGACCCTGAAGACTATAGTCCACCAGGCTCCTCTGTCTGTGGAAATCTCCGGGCAAGAATACTGGAGTGTGTTGCCATTCCCTTCTCCAGGAGATCTTCCCGACCCATGGATCGAACCTGGGTCTCCTACATTGCAGGCAGACTCTTTACTATTTGAATCATAATTAGTATATATCTTTGATTCTTAACCTGTGTATTAGCATTATGATTATCTCTAATAATAAATTAGGAAATTGAGTCAGATAGTGGTTGCTAAGTTTGTATGACTTGTAATTGAGAGAGCAAGAACTCTTAGGGTCTAAGAACTAATGCTCTTAGGGTCCAAAGTCCCTGTTCTTGCTCATTCCCTATATTGTCTCTCTGGGCTATTGGCCTGAGAATGCAGAGGAAAGTGAAGAGCATTTTTTCAAGATGAGGAAAGGTGTGTGTGCTCAGTCTCTTCAGTCGTGTCTGACTCTTCGCAACCCTGTAGACTGTAGCCGCCAGGCTCCTCTGTCCATGGGATTCTCCAGGCCAGAATACTGGAGTGGGTTGCCATGCCCTCCTCCAGGGGATCTTCCAGACCCAAGGATCGAAATCGCATCTCTCATGTCTCCTGAATTGGCAGGTGGGTTCTTTACCACTAGTGCTACCTGGGAAGCCAGGACAGGTGTAGGAGGAGCAGACTAGTGAGTAGTAGGATGAGGGGAGGAAGAGAAGAAAGGAAATGTTTGCATTTAGTTATGCTAGTGTAGAGGAGATGCTATAATCTGAATTGTGAGCCCCTCTGAAAGATGCTAAAGTCTAAACCCCAAGTATTTGTGAAGGAGACTTTATTTAGAAACAAATCTTTTGCAGATGATGAAGTTAAGATGAAGTCCTTTAGTTGGGCTGTAACCCAATATAACAGTGATCTTATTAGGAGGAGAAATTCGGACCCAGAGGCACAGAGAGAATGCCATGCAAAGATGAAAGCAGAGGTTAGTGTGGTACATCTATAGGTAAAGAAACACCCCAAAATCCCAGGAAATTACATAAGGCATGGACGAGATACTCTCGCAGCCTGCAGAAGGAACTACCCATGTCAACATCTTGATCTCAGACTGGTGACCTCCCTCACTGTGAGATGATGTGTCTCTGTTGTTTAAGTCACCAGTGTGGTGCTTGGTTACAGCAACCTTAGGAAATGAATGCAAGGGCCTATACTCACCAAGTTAAATAAGTTAAACAGAGTTATACATGTGAACCGAAGTTCAGCAGAAACACCTAGGCTTGATACTATTTGAATAAGATATATGCAATGAAGTTATATTAAAATAAGGCACACAAATCTACAGTTATTTTTATGAGATCCTGATTTTTAATTACAAAATGACCTACATCTGTACATATTTTTTTCTGTGCAAAATTAATCTCCCATTTTTCAAATTAAGGCTGACCAATATACATGCTCAGTCGCCTCAGTCATGTCCAACTCTTTGTGACCCCGTGGGCTGTAGCCTGCCAGGCTTCTCTGTCCATGGGCTTCTCCAGGCAGGAATACCAGAGTGGGTTGCCATTTCCTCCTTCCTCCAGGGTATCTTCCTGACCCAGGGATTGAACCTGTGTCTCCTGTAGCTCCTGCATTGCAGGTGGATTCTTTATCACTTGAGCCCACTGCTGCTGCTGCTGCTAAGTCGCTGCAGTCGTGTCTGACTCTGTGCGACCCCATAGACAGAAGCCCACCAGGCTCCCCCGTCCCTGGGATTCTCCAGGCAAGAACACTGGAGTGGGTTGCCATTTCCTTCTCCAATGCATGAAAGTGAAAAGTGAAAGTGAAGTCGCTCAGTCGTGTCCAACTTTTAGTGACCCCATGGACTGCAGCCTACCAGGGTCCTCCATTCATGGGATTTTCCAGGCAAGAGTACTGGAGTGGAGTGCCATTGCCTTCTCCAGTGAGCCCAGTAGGGAAGCCCTAAGGCTACCAGAAGCTAGCTTAATTCTGACCTAGCTCACATATCTGTTACCCCACCTTCCTTGTAAGACCAACATAAAAACTGCTCTGAAAACATATTACTATATACAAATAAAAGGATTTAGTATTTGTTGAACATCTGCTACTGTGTTGCATACACTATGTGCAGGTTATTGCTTAGTTTTACCATATCACTTAGTAACAAAAGATAAATCAGAATTATTTGTAGTTATCCAATCTATCACCAATTAAATGAGATGGAATATTAATATGTGGATATCAAGCACATGGTAGGATTTTCATGTGTGTTTGTTTCTTTACCTTTATGAGTGGACTATTCATCATAAGAGCTAATAATATTATCAAAATATGTCAGTATACCCCAAATCATGACAGGCATGTGTCTATCTTCTGGCACAAGACTGAAGTGTGTGTGTGTGTGTGTGTGAAGCTTCTTAGCTATAATCAACAATTTAATTTTCGATGACAGGAGCAGAAAGGATGCTTATTTATTTTTAATGCATTTTAAAATAATTAATTAACTAATTAGTTAGTTTTGGCTGAGCCGGATCTTCCTTGCTTTGCGTGGGCTTTCTCTGGTCACCGTGAGCAGGGAATGCTCTTTGTTGCAGAGCTCAGGCTTCTCCTTGCAGCGGCTTCTCTTGTTGCAGAGCATAGGCTCTAGGTCCGTGGGCTTCAGTACTCTTCAGGTCTTGTGGCACGTGGGCTCGGAAGTTGCATCTCACAGGCCTAGCTGTTTCATGGTGTGTGAAAGCCTTCCAGACCAGGGATCAAACCTTTGTCCCCTGCCTTGGCAGGAAGTTTCCTATCCACTGTGCCACCAGGGAAGTCTAGGAACAGAAAAGATGTTGATTTAAAAAGCTCTTCAGATACATTAAATGACAGGAAAATGATAGAATCAGATCGGTGAAGTCAATGGAATCAGGCTCAACTTACAAAACTATGTTCAAAATTCATCTGAGTAGGAAAACGACTGTCACCCTTGGCTACCTGTTACCAGGAGTCATGGCTTTCTCTGCTGCCGTGACTTGCACGGTAAACTCAGTTCTGCAGAATTCACCGCTGATGTTTTCCTCCTGGGAGAAAGGTCCATGCTCCCTTTTTCTGATGTCATTGGCTTCTAGGTCAAATTCAGCAGTAAGTAGATCCTGTATCTGAGTCTCTGTTACAATCTGGCATATTTAGCATTTTTCACAGAGAATATTCTCTTATTCCCAATAGTTTCCTTAAAGTGAAATATTCTCAAATATATCCATATAAAGGACATTTGGATGGCCCATGATCATAAGAATAACAAGCACACCTGGCAAAGACTGTGTCTTAGTCAACTACACAACCCAACATCTAGCCACACCAACCAATCAGTAAAATGTAATAGGCAGGAGCTTCCCAGGTGGCTCAGTGGTAAGGAATTCGCCTGCCAATGCAGGAGACATGGGTTCGATCCCTGGTCTGGGAAGATCCCACATGCCATGGGGCAAATGAGCCCGTGTGCCAAAACTACTGAACCTGTGTGTAGAGCCCAGGAGCCTTAAATACTCGAGTGCTTACGTGCCCTACGGCTCATGCTCTGCAGCAAGAGAAGCCAGCACAACAAGAACATGTGCACTACAGCTAGAGAAAGCCCGCCCGGCACCAAAGACCCAACACAGTCAAAATAAAGAAATAGGTAACTCAAAAAATAGAAATGCAATGGACATTTAATTTAGTAAAATCAAATAATATGAAATGTGAAGAATATTAATACAAATTGAATGTACTTTTTATGATCCACTTAAAAGTTATTTAGATAATTTGTATTTATTCAAACTTTAACCAAGGATCAGTTTTGAAGCCACCTCAAATATCATAGTCGGGCTTTTTGGAGATGAGCTGGTTGGTTCTGTTTAATCTAATACTGGACAACCAGTTAGATTAAGATGTATATTCAAAAATGTAAGTGTTTTGGTCATTTAATGAATAATTGTGGCAAATTTATTAGAAAAATGTCATTATCTGACCCCTGAAGCAATGATTTCTCATTTGATTTCAGTTGTCAGGGAGTTAAAGCTAAAGCGAAATCAGTGTAATATCACTCACTTAGGATAGAAAGTAATTAATAAGATCTGGGGAAATGTTTTGTCCTAACACTCTGAAGAACTAACTGATTAACAGAGCATCTCACTCCGGTCTCCAAACATCATTCATTCATTATTCAGTATATATTTATTGAAGACCTAGTGCAACGTGACAGGCATGCTATTGGAGCTGAAGACATATCCCGTATAAAAAAGTAAAACAGCATCATATACGTGCATGCTGTCTCTTCAGTCGTGCCTGACCCTGTGCAACTCTATGGACCACAGCCCCTCCCTCAGTCCATGGGCTCCTCTGTCCATGGGATTCTCCAGGCAAGAATATTGGAGTGGATTGCCATGCCCTTCTCCAAAGTAATATCACATTGCCCTCCAAGGGCAAAAAAGTAGAGAAAATTCTTCTGCCAGATAAATACTATTGAAGTTCTAGAATGTTGAGTTAATCAGTCAGCTCTTTTTGCTTAAATTATCATCCATGTTTCTTTGTCACTCCAGATGTAATTGTCAAGTACAGTTTGCGTTTCTCCACTTTTTGTCATATGCTTTCTTTTGGCCTTTCCTTCCATATGCTTGTCTCTCTCCTGCTTGTGGTTTTCTATTTCTATCTCCCTTTTCAAAAAAAAAAAAAAGAGAGAGAAAGAGAGAGAAAAAAAAACCACTACTTTGCCTTCTGTGCACTAAACTGAATAAGGAAATGATATCCATCAACTTTATCTCTTGGCACCATTCTTTCCTGGTAATATATAGCATGCTACTAATTTTCAGGTGAATAAAATGCCCTTGCCACCTGACTGTGGATATATGGATATGATCTTTCCTTTTGTATGTGTTTCTCACTGCCTTATGGAACTTTCAAACTATAGTACTAGAAAAAGAAAAGAAAATTTAGTCTGTCCTTTGTCTTCTTGTCTCCTAAAGGAAAGGAGATTAGAGCATTTGTCCATTGCTCCACATTAAGGTTATTCTCAATGCCATTAACTCCTCTTTCAGGCTGTATATTTGCAAGGGCCAGGAGGACCAGAATTAAAGAATTTGTGGGGGAAGAAAGTGAACCAAATCACTGCTTGAGGTAAGATGCCGTATATACACAATGTGTGTCTGAACTCACATGATAAGGCCTTCACAGAAGCGTCAGAAACCTGTTGGGTCAAGGGGAGGTCAAGAACAGATGCTGTGCAACTTTTTTATGCAGCAGTCAATTCTAGAATTTCCCTGATTATATTCATCCAGCCAAGAGCTGATTTTGCCAAGCCTGCCTCCTTGCTCACTCACAGCAAACTGGAGGGGCGGTGGTATCACAAGCTTGGACACACTAATGAGTTTGAGGTTAGTGATCACCTTGATAACAGTTTTCAAGTTCTGAAACACTAGAAATCCCATGAGATCAAAGCAGCACTGGAGGCACCAGACTTAGAAATTTACGATATTTTCTATCTACCCTCTGAAGTATTCTTATGCCAATGGCCAGATGCTATAACATCCCCAACTCTGCAGCAAGTGTCAAAAAAAAAAAGAGTGTAGTGTAATTTAGAATCCTGGGTATCTGAAGCCACCACCAGTTTTGATCCACACTTTATTTACCACTTTTAAGTACAAATTCTGGGGACTAAATGCTGGAGTGTCTTTAGGAGCTAGACAGGCCATCTGTGAGTTGAGGACACGGCCAAACAAGCTCACCTGTAGGCGGCAGTAGCGAGTCAGCTCTGACCCAGTACTGCCGTATGGGACTGGAAGGCCCAGCGATTATAAATATAAATCAGGATATTTATGGAAAATTTAAAATGTTTTAAAATGTTGCTAAAACTTTTCCTAATTTTTAAGGTGTCAGCATAAAATTATAAAATATTTTAAAGGTGTAAAACAAAACATATGCAAAGGTCAGGTTCTTAACTGCTAATACGTACATGTTCATTTCTCCTTTTTCAAGCGAGATGTAACTGAACTTATTTTGACTT
Source organism: Bos indicus (assembly GCF_029378745.1). Lineage (NCBI taxonomy): Eukaryota > Metazoa > Chordata > Mammalia > Artiodactyla > Bovidae > Bos > Bos indicus. The sequence continues at coordinate 9,325,202 of NC_091771.1, forward strand.
TTTTGCTTTTCTTTAAAGGAGAGAAGAGAAATATCAAAATTTTAACCTAATCCTTGTATCTATGCATGTGCCTTCAATTAAAATCACTGAAATTTCTGAAACTTCTGCTCTGTGTCAGGATAACCAAAATATGTCAACTCTAATTTACTCCTCTGTAACGTCCTTGACACCCTTCAAAGACCCAATTTCTATAATTCTGTGAGTCATTAAGCCAAAAGAAAAAAGCTCTCTTTAAGTGCGTATGTCAAGACTAAGCCAACATTAACAAAGAAGTTTGCAAAATTACTTCATTTAATCTCAAGAAAATTCAGTTGATATATTTTTATATATATAATATATATATTATATTATGTTATTGAGTTTAGATATATATTCTTCCCCCCTCGGGTGAATATATAAAGCTTTCATATGCTCAGTGTTTCCTTGGAACCTATGATATAGACAAATGCTATTTAAAATTGATGAATATTTCACTATATTCTGACAACACAGTGCTTTCATCTTTATTTTTTTTTTCCCCCTTGGCTAGCACCTTTTTTGCTGGGCCTAAATTAATTCAGCCTGAGTTTGCATTTGCTTTTTTTTTTTCCATTTTATTTTTTTAACTGAAGGATATTTACTTTACAGAATCTTGTGGTTTTCTGTCACACATCAAAAAGAATCAGCCATAGGTACACCCATGTCCCCTCTTCCAAACTCCCTTCCATCTTCCTCCCCATTCCACCCTTCTAGACTCTCACAGAGCCCATGTTTGAGTTCTCTGAGTCACATAGCAAATTCCCAGTGGCTATCTATTTTACATATGGTATTATAAATTTCCATGTTACTCTCTCCATACATCTCACCCTCTCCCTTATCCCTTCCCCCTGTGTCCTTAGGTCTGTTTTCTATGTCTGTTTCTCTATTCCTGTCCTAAAAAAAAAAAAAATTCATGGGTACCATCTTTCTAGATTCCATATATATATGTCAGTATATGATATTTATCTTCCCTGATAGCTCATCTGGTAAAGAATCCACCTGCATTGCAGAAGCAGCTAGTTTGATTCCTGGGTTGGGAAGATCCACTGGAGAAGGGATAGGCTACCCACTGCAGTGTTCTTGTGGCTCAACTGATAAAGAATTCACCTGCAATGTGGGAGACCCAGATTCGATCCCTTGGTTGAGAAGATCCCCTGGAGAAGGCAAAGGCTACCCGCTCCAGTATTCTGGCCTGGAGAATTCCAGGGACTGTATAATCCATGGGGTTGCAAAGAGTCAGACATGACTGAGTGACTTTCACTTTCATACAATATTTACATTTCACTTTCTGACTTATTTCACTCTGTATAATAGGCTCTAGTTTCGTCCACCTGATTAGAACTGATTCAAATGCGTTCCTTTCTGTCAATGAGTAGTATTCCATTGTATATATGTACCACAGCTTCATTATCCATTCATTTGTCGATAAAAAAAACTTCTTTTCACTTAAAAACTTTTAGATTTCCTAAATTCATTTAACATTTATATATTTATCTATTTTTTTTTTAATGTCATAGCACTAAACCTATTCTGGATTTTTTGTCTGATAATATTCAAAACAGTAACTATATAATGCACATTATCCATTAGATAACTATACCCACTAAATTATTATTTTTTTTTTTTTGGTAAAACAATGTTGAAAGAATGTAATAAACCAGGAAAATGTAAGGTAAAAATGCCAAGTACAGCAGACTCTCAGCATTGTTGACACCAATAGATGGGTTATAATGTGCTTAACCTACTATCTCAGGTTTGACTTTGAATCAAATTATCTAGAAGTGTGTCCAGTGTCATAAATATAATTAAAAAATCTATTGACTATAAACCACATAATATATTTTTCAGTAGACTTTGCTCTGCATAGTAACTCAATCATACAGGGAATTCAAAAAAATCAGTGTAGCTCTTTCTAAATCCCAAAATGCCTGTACAACATGATACATCTCTTCGTGTGCAATTTATTCCTATCTTACTAAATCACGGATTCATATAACAAAACACAATTTCATGCTTTCTTTCCATCTTTGCTTTTATTAAAATACACAACTTCCTATGTAAATTCTTAGTATCAATTTCCCTTTATTTTGGATGAGCCTGAGTATGACTTTATATCAGCAACCCACTATAGTATTCTTGTCTGAAGAATCACATGGACAGAGGAGCCTGGCATGGTGCTGTCTATAGGGTTAGCACAGAATCACAGATGAGTTGAAGCAACTTAGCATAGCACAGAACAAATGTTTCCAATATGATTTTTACTACCCGTTCAATCCCTTAGTTGGGAAGAGCCCCTGGAACAGGAAATTGCAACCCACTCCAGTATTCTTGCCTGGAGAACAAAATGGACAGAGGAGCCTGGCAGGCTGTGGTCCATGGGGTCACCAGAGAGTTAGACACAAGTGAGCGACTAATGCACACACAAATACCTGCTAAGCTGTTATGCAGTGTTTACACCTTGTTACTTTCAGAATTCATGCCCAAATGGCTACCTGTATAGTCTGGTGGCTATTGCTAAACAATCATGGAAGATTCAAATGCACTTAAATATCACCTTTAATCTAATAAGAAAATAACTGATTTTAAAGTAACAAAGTCATATTATCTCTAAATTTTTCCTCTTAAAAACTGAAAAAAATTCAACTTTGGACCATTTGACTCTATAATATTTCTTTCTTTTCTTTCCTTTTTATATTTCCTTTCTTTTCTTTCTTCCTTCATGTCTTTCTTTTCTTCTTTCTCTCTCTTGTTTCCAGTTTTATTGAGGATAATCAACAGACATATTTAACAATCAACATAATATATTTAATATGTACCATGTGATGATTTGATGTACCTACACATTATAAAAGTTTTCCCCCATCAAGTTAATTGGTTAATTGACACATCATCCATCAACTCACATATTTTAATCTTTTTTTTTTTTTGGTGAGTGCATTTAAATTCTACTCTATTGAAGTTCTGATCATCATCACGTTGGGCTCCCCAGGTGGCTCAGAGGTTAAGAATCTGCTTGCCAATGAAGGAGACTTGAGACTCGAGTTTGATCCCTGGGCCAGGAAGGTTCCCTGGAGGAGGAAATGGCAACTCACTCCAGTATTCTTGCCTGGAGAATCCCATGGACAGAGGAGTCTGGAGGACTGTGGTCCATGGGGTCACAAAAGAGTTGGAAAGACTGAGTGATGGAATGCATGCAATCATCATATTATGTCTTTAGACCTTATTCATCTTATAACTGAAAGTTTCTACCTTTTACTGACCTCTCCTGTTTCTTCCACACTCCAGGCCCCTGGAAACTGCTTTTCTATTTCTATTTCTGTAAGTTTGACTCATTTTTTTTTTTTAACCTTTTGCATGTAAGTGATACCGTGAAGTATTTATCTTTGTCTATCTGGCTTCTTTTACTTAGAATAACACCCTCCAGTTTCATCCATGTAGTCACAAATGCCAGCATTTCCTTCCTTTTTAGGGTTTTATAATATTCCATTATATATGATAAATAATTGTCTTCATTCATCTGTCAGGTATGGGGACAACCTAAGTGTCTGTTGAAAGATGCATGCATAGTATTTTAAAACATTTTTGAGTCCTAACTGAAGACCTGATTGCTCCCAAACTTGGATTCATCTGCTGCTGCTGTCACTTCAGTCATGTCCGACTCTGTGTGACCCCATAGATGGCAGCCCACCAGGCTCCCCCGTCCCTGGGATTCTCCAGGCAAGAACACTGGAGTGGGTTGCCATTTCCTTCTCCAATGCATGAAAGTGAAAAGTGAAAGTGAAGTCGCTCAGTCCTGTCCAACCCTCAGCGACCCCATGGACTGCAGCCTACCAGGCTCCTCTGTCCATGGGATTTTCCAGGCAAGAGTACTGGAGTGGGGTGCCATTGCCTTTTCCTGGACTCACCTAGAGAGCTTCAAAAAACAATAATGATTTGGGTTTATCCACTGAGATTGTGGCTTAATTGATTTGTGGAGTGTCCTAAGATTTGGAATGCTTCATAAGGTTCCCAGAGGATTTAACTGTGCATACAAATTTGGAAACCAAGGTAAATGGTTCAGCCTTTTTAGCAGATATTTCCTGAGCACTGGAAATCTTGCTAACTGCCTGCATTTCAGTGCATGTGTGCTCAGTTGCTCAGTCATGTCTGACTCCTTACGGCCCCATGGACTGTAGCCCACCAGCTCCTCCATCCGTGTAATTTTCCAGGCAAATATACCAGAGTTGCTCTTTCCTATATCTCAGAGAAGATGCTAACTGCACAAAGATGTTTTAAAGAGCCCAGTTCTCTTAAAGGATCATGGCTGAAAGGGCTTCAGAGAAATAAGTACAAAAAATTTTGCAAAAGAAAAGTGAGAGGGATATAGGAGGATGCCATTCTGAGACACTAGTCCCAGTGAACTCCTGTCTGTTTCATTAAATTTGAAGCCATTAAGATTTATTTCCTTCTGGATGAAGCCTTAGGCTTATCCACATTATTGTGAGAACAAAACACTAATTCCAATGGACCAATTGAGCACAGTGTTTTGAGAAAATGTAGATAATAGTTCTATAAAGAAATACAGTATTTATAAGAACATTTCATTTAACGTTTTTAATTTAGATGGTTGTGTACAAGGAGGACAATAATTACATTGGTGGTTAATGTACTGGGAACCACATAACTGCAATTCTATATAAGAAAGAAAGTGTCGAAAGAAACAGCTTCGTATGCAGTGTAAGGTAAATGAATATTTTATTGTGCACCCTGGGTGCCTGATAAAAATGGAATTTTTTGGTTATCTTTAGTTCAATACCAAGGATAATATAATAGGTACTTGTGGGTGTCATGTCACAATTGTCTCTTTTTCTTCTACACAGCTTGAAACTCAGTAAGTAAGGACACAGCTGCTAACAAAGGAAGAATATGATATTTATTCATCATCCATTGTTATTTCGTTTCCCCTCGAACCAGATAAATTATGAAGGGTACTTTAACAACTTCTATTTCAACTAATAATAAGGATGCTACAGTTCAGCACAAAAATGTGTTACATCCAAGGGAACAGAGTTTTTCAAAATAGCTACTATTAGACCCAAACTCTAAACTTTAGGAAGCGTATGTACATTTATTTACACATTTTACATTTGGGGAAATGCATCTTGAAAAGAATAGTGTAGCTCTGTATTTGATACTGATTTTCTTACCAAGACATACTTCTGTACCTTTTCCAGAGGCCTACTTCTGAGACCTATCATTCATTTGTAAATATAAACTTTTGTGTGTCTAGTTTACACTATGGAAGGAATTTACACAATTATACACCACACGTAAATTGCTAATATTCTCAATATTATTTATTTGAAATTGAAAACTATTTTCAATCATTGTAGCTTTGTGTGATCTGATAGACACTCAGTGAATCTTTGTCATATGAGTGAAAACCTAGAAGATACCAGAGAGCATCTAATCCATTTCTTTCAATTTTTAAATAAATATATCAAACATTAATTCAACATGTATGTATTGAGACTCCACTGTTAAATGCAGATGTGTTGGGATGGCCAAAAAGTTCTTTTGGGTTTTCCCATAAGTTGTTACAAAAGGAGCAAAGGAAATTTTTGGCCCAAGCAATAAAGGCCGAAGATCAGAGAACTAAGACGATTCAGTCAAGGGCCAAACTAGAACAAATGATACTTGGTCTCTGGTTCCAGAGCATCTACACCTGTCACTACCACCAACCGCACTTGCTACTAGATCAATTTCCCTAAATTACTTCGTCCAGCGTTTGGCTGATTGATGGGAATGTATGGCAAAAACCACTACAATATTGCAAAGGAATTTGCCTCCAATTAAAATAAATTAATTAATTTACAAAAAAATAGCAAAAAAAAAAAATTCAAATACATTGTTAAACTGAAAGAATTTTAAAGTAAATTTAGTTTAGTTTTTTTTTTTTTTTTTTTTGCCACACCATGCAACTTATGGGATCTTAGTTCCCTGACCAGGGATTGAACCCTTTTCCACAGCAGTGAAAGTGCCGAGTCTTAACCACTGAACGACTAGGAAATTCCCTAAAGTAAATTTTAAAGTGTCTATTCAATTCATTTATGTTCTTTGTAGATTTCTACCATTTATAACAATAGTACAGACTAGGTACGGTTGACAGGGAGGAATCTAGCAAAAGCTATCTTTTAAAATATTTCTCTATGCCTTTTCACTGTCTCTGCTGGCCCAAGAAACATCTATATACCAAGCATTTGCTTTTCTGTCTCCATGCCAATTCCTTCCTCCCATTTGAAGACTCAAACTTCTATCCCCAGCCTTCTCTTCAGTTTTTAGCTGAAGATAGTGCTTAACATGAATATTTTAGTCATTTTGGTGAATTATTTAGTTTTTCTGGATCTCTTCCATGTATACATGTAATTAAACTTTGTTTGATTTTATTTAGTTAATCTGTCTCAGGTCAGCTTAATTCTTAGTCTAGCCAGAAGAATCTAGAAAGGAAAAGGAAAATTTCTTCCTCCCTGACACTTAGGAGGTAGATTTGTAATATGGTGTTTCCAGGATCCACTCTGCTCTCCCATCCTTCCTCACAATAACTCAGTTTGGTTCACATTTCCCCATTTCCTCACACAAGTGTTGAACCACCTCGCCTCCTTGAAAGTGTCTAGCTGGTCCAAGGTAGCCTGATCCCAGTGAGTACATCAGGAGGCCAATAAAATGCTAAAGAGTTTTTAGCAGCGTTCCTCGATAATTAAGAAGAGATTGTGTACACATTTCATTTTCCTTTTACTCTTTGACATGCACAGAATTTAGAACAGTAACTATTTCAGCTATTTCACTACCAGCCTGAGATACGCAGGGCTATTAAATCTCAGAGCATCTCAGAAGCATGGGTGGCTGGTTCAAATCAGATGTGAAGCCTGATCTACATCTCAACTTCTTGAATCATATGATGCAACAAATTCAAGCCATTTGAATTAGATTTTTGCTGGCAAAATAACTGATAGGAACTTGTAAGATAAAATATGGTGGTAGAGATGGAAAGAATCAGGGGAAAACAACTTATTCAAGGGTATCAGCAAGTGCAAAAAGTCACTGATGATGATATTCAGTTATCACGAAAGATGGTATTATCAATGCAATATTCAAAGAGGCCAGTGAGTTTTGAGAGAGCGGTAGAGGACAAAGTCACATGGCCTAGCAAGGACTAGATTTGTTGTTCAGTCACTCAGTCGTGTCTGACTCTTTGTGACCCCATGGACTGAAGCACACCAGGTTTCCCTGTCCTTCACCATCTCCCGCAGCTTGCTCAAACTCACATCCATTTAGTCAGTGATGCCATCCAACCATCTCATCCTCTGTCATCCCCTTCTCCTCCCACCCTCAATCTTTCCCAGCATCAGGGTCTTTTCTAATGAGTCATCTCTTCACATCAGGTGGCCAAAGTATTGGAGTTTCAGCTTCATCAGTCCTTCCAATGAATATTCAGAATTTATGTCCTTTAGGATGGACTGGTTGGATCTCCTGCAGTCCAAGGGACTCTCAAGAGTCTTCTCCAACACCACAGTTCGAAAGCATCAATTCTTTAGCACTCAGCCTTCTTTATTGTCCAGCTCTCACATCCATACATGATTACTGGAAAAACGATAGCTTTGACTATATGGACCTTGGTCGCTGAAGTATATCTCTGCCTTTTAACATGCTGTCTAGGTTTTTTGTAGCTTTTCTACAAAACAGCAAGTGTCTTTTAATTTCATGGCTGCAGTGACCATCTGTGGTAATTTTGGAGCCCAAGAAAATAAAGTCTGTCACTGTTTCAACTGTCTCACCATCTATTTGCCATGAAGTGATGGGATCAGATGCCATGATCTTAGTTTTTTTAATGCTGACTTTTAAGCCAGTACAAGGTACTGAAAGCAATTGTCAAGAGTTGGGATTTTATTCCATGTTTAATGGGAAAACATTAACAATTCCAACTAAACAGTAAATTAATGTCAAATGTGTTTTTAAAATTTCATTCTGGTACTTCTGTGAAGAATTCTTAATAAAGTAAGCCTTGATTACAACAGCATGTAATTGATATTTTTTGATAAATAACTGAGATAACATAATTCTAAGGCACAATTAACTAGTAAGTGAAGGGAGTCACTTTATATCACTATAAGTATGCTCCACACTATAGATATAAAAATCATAAATATGTTCTGAATGTTATGACATCAAAATATAGATTAAAATATGATAAAAATTATGAAGAGTTATTTACAGAATCTCTCAGTTCCTACAAGATCAGATGTACAAGACATAAGCTTAGAGATTACTTGAACAATATTATTATTTGTTTTTTGTTTTGTTTTGTTTTAAGTGATAATATTAGAGAAACCACTAACCAAAACCGCCCACCCTGGCCAGGCAGTACAGTAATCACTTGCATGAGTCATCTTACAACAAGAGGTCCTGGTAAGGAATGCAGAACTAACAAGCTCTCACCAACTGGAACAAGAAAGAAAAGGCCAAAAAGAGAGAGGGGATGTCAGTCTGTATGTCCTGGTAGCCTCCCAGAATCCTTCTCGCTGGAATCCATCTTGGCTGAGTGATATGCAGGCACCGGACCCTGAGTCAGAACGACTGGCCAGAAGACCTAACCGATTACCCGAGACTGAGAGCTACATGGCAGAGCAGTTCCCCTACATCCTCTTCCACTGCTGCTCTTCGCCTGGGCTCCCCTTCCCAACAAAGTCTCTTGCTTTGTCAGTGCATGCTTCTCTTCTGACAGTTCATTTCCAAGTGTTAGAAAAGAGCCCATTCTCCAGCTCTAGAAGCTATCCCCCTTCCTGTAACAATAATACAGATTTATTTTTTCTTACATAAAGGAAGTCTAGAAGGTGTCAGGTTAATCCTAGTCTGGTAACTCACTTATGACTTTAAGGAACCCAGTTTTTCTTTCTTTCCTGTATTTTCAGCTTTCTGTCTCTCTTAATGGTCACAATTTGGCAGCTGTGCTTTTAGTCATATTCCAGTTCTAGACGAAGAGAATGGCAAAGAGTAAAGGTTAGTACATCGATAGTTGTTAAGGTGTGCACGCACGCTCAGTCATGTCTGACTCTTTGCAATCTCACAGACAATAGTCTGCCAAGCTTCTCTGTCCACGGAATTTCCCAGGCAAGAAGACTGGAGCAGGTTACCATTACCTTCTCCAAGGGATTCTCCCAACCCAGGAATTGAACCTGCATCTCTTGTGTCTCCTACATTGACAGGTGCATTCTTTACCAGCTGAGCCACCAGAAAATAATTTTCAAACATAAAGGTTTTAACACACACCGCTTAGCAAATGAGAGGGTCACCTCTGGCTGCAAGGAAGCCTGGGAAATTGATGATCTAGCTTTCCAAGGTATACTGTCTACATCATGATAAATGATTTTTCATTTTACTCAATCTAAAAATTTCTGAGTATCTATAGAACACTAACAATAATTACCCATATACCAGACCTTTGCTTTCCACAGTGAAATATGTTTTTAAAATGAAACAAACAAAACACACAGTTAAAAAAACATAAAACCTAAATTCCAGAGTAACATGATTCAAAAAAGAAATCTAAATTATCACAGCATGGAGCTTTGCCTATCTTCTCTAAGATTTAATGTATTTATATAATCAGAAAAGTTTGAAGACAACTGCCATTTTAAAGTTGCAGGTACTCATTCCTCAAATTGAGACTTACATTTACTTTTGTGAAAGTAGTTTGAGAGAATTCTCCAGTTACACAGATATAGAGAATGGAAAGGATCTTTCCATTGTTCTTGGACAAAACACCACTAAGTGACCATTTTCTTAAACTCCAGTGTTAAGTGTTCTGGTGATAACATAAATTGCTTTGAGAGGCCAAGTGATCACAGCAGTAAATGGCTTCAAGTCCAGGTCCCTGAAAATAATCTGATACCTGTTCATTAGAACCTGTGCGATAAGAACCTAAGAAAACTTCTTTATTATATAGAGGCATAGTTCTGGGAGTTCAGGCAAATTTGGTTTGAGAATTTAAAAGAAGGGGGAAAAGATTGCTTACACATAGGCAGGTGAGGCCTATTTGTTGTTGTTCAAGCTGTATTTCATTCTCAAGGACACAGATACTAGAAATTGTGTCATTTTAAAGACAGAACATTTATCTGTCTGGTACTTGAGTGGAATTCCAGGGCTTGAAACAGTGCTGAGCCCATTACTTAGTGTGAGTATAGTCTGTTAAGTTAATAAATGAATAGATGAACAAGTTCATAAAAAATGAAATAGAAAAGACTATGCCCAAGATTAATGGGGTACAGCCAAAGCTACAATGAATGGGAAAATCCATAAATTTAAAAGCTATAATTATTTTTTAATTGAAAATCAATGAACTAAGCATTCTGCTTAAATATTAGAACATGATGTAATCTTAAATAAAAAGTTAAGGTACAAAAATTTGCATAGAAAGAGATCTTAATGATACAAAAATAAGATTTATTCATAAAAATTAACATAAGAATAAAATATTATTAAATAAAGCAGACTATAATCTTTTAAAGAGATCCTATTTCATGTTTTATCACTCCTGATGAAAGTTTACAAACATTTATATAAACTTTATGATTAAATATATGATTTTTTTAATTTAGCATATGAACATATATTATAGAAATAGAATTTTAGAGATAATTTAAGCCAAATCTCTCATTTGCAAAAAATAAAGATTCTGAAAGTATAAGTATCTTGCTCAAAGTCACATTCTGTCTAGAGAAAGAGCTGAGATATTGAATTCAGCAAACGTTCTGTAAGTCTTTGTACACCAGACTTCCCTGGTGGAACAGTGGTAAAGAACCCACCGCCAATGCAGGAGACACAGGAGACTTGGGTTCCATTCCTGACTGGGAGGATCTAGAGTAGGAAATGGCAACCCACTCCAGTATTCTTGCCTAGAAAATGCCATGGAGAGAGGAGTCTGGCAAGTTACAGCCCATAGGGTCACAAAGAGTCAGACATGACTGAGCTTGCATAGTGCACACATGCTCTAATATAGGAGAAGTCAGGGAGCCATGGAAGACCAGGCAAAGGGCCCTTCAGTTCAGTTCAGTTCAGTTCAGTCACTCAGTCATGTCCGACTCTTTGCAACCCCATGAATCGCAGCACGCCAGGCCTCCCTGTCCCTCACCAACTCCCGGAGTTCACTCAAACTCATGTCCATCAAGTTGGTGATGCCATCCAGCCATCTCATCCTGTGTCATCCCCTTTTCCTCCTGCCCCCAATCCCTCCCAGCATCAGCGTCTTTTCCAATGAGTGAACTCTTTGCATGAGGTGGGCAAAGTATTGGAGTTTCAGCTTTATCATCAGTCCTTCCAATGAACATCCAAGACTGATCTCCTTTAGAATGGACTGGTTGGATTTCCTTGCAGTCCAAGGGACTCTCAAGAGTCTTCTCCAACACCACAGTTCAAAAGCATTAATTCTTCGGCGCTCAGCTTTCCTCACAGTCCAACTCTCACATCCATACATGACCAGTGGAAAAACCATAGCCTTGACTAGATGGACCTTTGTTGGCAAAGTAATGTCTCTGCTGTTGAATATGCTATCTAGGTTGGTCATAACTTTCCTTCCAAGGAGTAGTTCAGTTCAGTCAGTTCAGTTCAGTCGATCAGTCGTGTCCAACTCTTCGCAACCCCATGAATCACAGCACACCAGGCTTCCCTGTCCATCAACAACTCCCGGAGTTCACCCAGACTCATGTCCATTGAGTCAGTGATGCCATCCAGCCATCTCATCCTCTGTCGTCCCCTTCTCCTCCTGCCCCCAATCCCTCCCAGCATCAGAGTCTTTTCCAATGAGTCAACTCTTCCCATGAGGTGGCCACAGTACTGGAGTTTCAGCTTCAGCATCATTCCCTCCAAAGAAATCCCAGGGCTGATCTCCTTCAGAATGGAGGGGCTGGATCTCCTTGCAGTCCAAGGGACTCTCAAGAGTCTTCTCCCACACCACAGTTCAAAAGCATCTATTCTTCGGCGCTCAGCCGTCTTCACAGTCCAACTCTCACATCCATACATGACCACAGGAAAAACCTAGCCTTGACTAGATGGACTTTTGTTGGCAAAGTAATATGCTATCTAGGTTAGTCATAACTTTCCTTCCAAGGAGTAAGCGTCTTTTAATTTCATGGCTGCAGTCACCTTCCAAGGAGTAAGCGTCTTTTAATTTCATGGCTGTAATTACCATCGGCAGTGATTTTGGAGCCCCCAAAAATAAAGTCGGACACTGTTTCCACTGTTTCCCCATCTATTTCCCATGAAGTGATGGGACCAGATGCCATGATCTTCGTTTTCTGAATGTTGAGCTTTAAGCCAACTTTCTCACTCTCCTCTTTCACTTTCATCAAGAGGCTCTTTAGTTCCTCTTCACTTTCTGCCATAAGGGTGGTGTCATCTGTATATCTGAGGTTATTGATATTTCTCCCAGCAATCTTGATTCCAGCTTGTGCTTCTTCCAGCCCAGCATTTCTCATGATGTACTCTGCATGTAAGTTAAATAAGCAGCCTTGACATACTCCTTTTCCTATTTGGAACCAGTCTGTTGTTAGCCCAGGACAAAAACATGCAAACAAAGGTTAAGTCTTTCAAGCTGATACCAAGCATATGTCATAATTTGGTCTATCTTTTTCTTAACATCAACAACTCTTTCCAAAAATCAGCTACTCTGAACAAAATCTCTAACCAACAACCTCTTTTCTATTATCAATGATGCATGATAGCAATCAGTTGCTTTCCACAACATTTCTGCATGGCACTCCTTCCCTGTATTCCTTGGCTTACAAAAATAAGCATTTATTTCTTGCTTACACATGTGTGTGTATAGACTGGGGTTTGGTTAGCCTTGGCTGAAACAGACAGGATTTGATTCAGTTTGCAGGGTAAACCCAGCCTGCTCCACGTCTCTCATGTTTTGGAGACCACCAGCTCTCCAGGAAGCATGACCTTCTCATGAAAAAAGACAGTGGCCAGAGAGACCAAGGTCAACAACTCAACAAAGGCGCTCCGTTCTATGATGGTCAGTAAGGGGTGGCCTCGCAAGGGGACAGAGAAGAGGCTCAGGAAAATGAAAGTTTATTATTTCACTCAGGCCAGAATACTGGAGTTGTTTGCCATTTCCTTCCCCAGGAGATCTTCCTGACAGAGGGATTGAACCTGGGTCTCCCACATTGCAGGCAGATTCTTTACCATCTCAGCAGGGAGCCCTCTTGTTATACCACAGGCTCTAGAAAGAAAGAACATGCAGCAGGCCATGCAGAGCCCCATGGAGGAGCTGGAAGAGGCTCGGGAAGCAGGAAGAAGGGGAAACCGTGGCTAGGGCAGGGTAAACAGTGTAGAATTGGCTAATCTGAATATTCTGACTGGCTCAAAACTATAAGAGTGGTCCATTTGTGGGGTTAATGGAGAGGAATTTTGCCTCCAAAGTGCCTGGGCCAGAGAGAAGAGGCAGGCCGGCTCTGAGCTTGTTCCTTTGCATATCAAAGGAAGCTCCAGGCTTGAAGCCTTTCCTCTCTCTAAGAACTGGCTAGTCCATGGAAGGGCAGTCTCTCCCTAGCCAGAAGGGAATTTAAGATGCTAAAATATCATAATATTCAGAAATATTTTTAAAATATAATTAATCATGTCTACGTGTTCAGTTGTGTTCAACTCTTTGCAACCCCAAGGACTATAGTCCACCAGGCTCCTCTGTCCATGGAATTTTCCAGGCAAGAATACTGGAGTGGGGTGCTGTTTCCTTTTCCAAAGTATGAATAATACACAGGCCTATTTTAGAACTCTGCTTGACATGTATCTATCACTGTCTCATTGGCCAAAGCAAGTCACTTGTCTGTGTCCACATGTGATGGTAGAGGCACAGTCTATACGACTTCAACAGGATGATGAAGTCTACTGCACATCTCAACCCAAAATTCTCAGGCAATTTCCTAAACCGTAACTAAGACATAGTGATGTGATTGTGTCACAGAAAAGTGTAAAAAGGTGAAAGTTTTCTAATCACCAAATAACATGATTTCAAAGGAAATGGCAATCCACTCCAAGACTATTGCCTGGAAAATCCCATGGACAGAGGAGCCTGGTAGGCTACAGCCCATGGGGTCTCAAAGAGTCGGACACGACTGAGCGACTTCTCTCTCTCTTCTCTATTACCTTAGCATACTTTGAATATGCAGTCACCTCTTCTCTTTTTATCAACTTTTTCAATCTCCTCACTTCTCCATGACGTCCTTTGAGTCTATCACAATATCTACCCAAGCATAAGGGCTACATAGAAAAACAACTGTGGAAACACAGTCAGGACCAACATTTGATGCCCTTAAATTGTTCACATTGAGGAGACACTGGGCATATCTCTCCCTGGCAGCAGTCTCCAAGGAGCATGTACTCTGTGACATTTGGCACACTTTTCAGTTCGTATGAAAGTGACTTTGGCATTCTAGCAGTTGTATTTGAATTGGAACTGAAGAACTGTATTGCAAGTTATTTTGTTAAAAAAATATTTCATTGAGCTTTGGGGGCATAAATATATTTTTTGTCTTATACAACACTGACTCAAAAACACTGTTAAGAGATAAATATGTTCTAGGAACCTGAGACAATAGAAACCAAGGGACATTCCTCTACAAAAATATTAACCAAGTAAATATTCTGGAAGATTGGCTAAACATGTCAATGACCAGAATTGAAATATTATTTTGTCTTTTAATTTTATGTTGATATTAAACATAAAATGAACTATAATGTTGTGTGTGTGCCATGCTCAGTCACTGCAGTTGTGTCCTTTGCAACCTTATGGACTGTACCTGCCAGGCTCCTCTGCCCATGGGTTTTTCCAGGCAAGAATACTAGAGCGTGTTGCCATGCCCTACTCCAGGGAATCTTCCCAATCCAGGCATCAAACCCGTGTCTCCTGCATCTCCTGCATTCTTTCAGTTCAGTTCAGTCGCTCAGTCTTTCAGTAAACTCCCGGAGTTTACTCAAACTCATGTCCACTGAGTCAGTGATGCCATCCAACCATCTCATCCTCTGTCGTCCCCTTCTCCTCCCACCTTCAATCTTTCTCAGCATCAGGGACTTTTCCAATGAGTCAACTCTTCACATTAGGTGGCCAAAGTATTGGGGTTTCAGCTTTAGCATCAGTCCTTCCAATGAACATTCAGGACTGATTTCCTTTAGGATGGACTGGTTGGATCTCCTTGCAGTCCAAGGGACTCTCAAGAGTCTTCTCCAACACCACAGTTCAAAAGCATCAATTCTTTGGCACTCAGCTTTCCTTATAGTCCAATTCTCACATCCATACATGACCACTGGAAAAAACATAGACTTAACTAGATGGACCTTTGTTGGCAAAGTAAAGTCTCTGCTTTTTAATATGCTATCTAGGTTGGTCATAACTTTTCTTCCAAGGAGTAAGTGTCTTTTTATTTCGTGGCTGCAGTCACCATCTGCAGTGATTTTGGAGCCCAAAAGGATAAATTCTGACTGTTTCCACTGTTTCTCCATCTATTTGCCATGAAGTGTTGGGACCAGATGCCATGATCTTTGTTTTCTGAATGTTGAGCTTTAAACCTGCATTCTTTACAGATTCTTTACTGCTGAACCACCAGGGAAGCCACTAATATGAAAAGGAAAACGCTGCTATGATATCACTGACTGAGTTGGGGATGTTAAAAGGTGAAAAAATATGTCCTAAAATCAATGCCCCAAAGTATTGCTGGATTACAGAATATGAAGATAGTGATTGGAGGAGATAATGCCATTGATTTACCTGAATTATGTTCAGTATTGCAAACCAAATACACAAACTAAAACCTGGACTTTAAAATCAAGAAAGATAAAAAAACCACTGGACAGTTCTAAGTGGGGAATTGTCCTGGATAAAATTTTCATTTCAGAAAATGTAATTTTGTTTGCAGTACAATAATAATAATAATAAAAAGAACAGGGATTTAGGCAAGAGCATGGGGCTATAGCTGAAGGGTTAGTTCCCAATTAAAAAGCTGGGGGAGTAATCCAGGTGAGAGATGATGGTGGCCTGAACGAAGATCATGTCATGGACGTGGGAAAGAGTGAACAGACTTCAAGATCACACAGGAGGTAAAGTCAAGGCAGGGGCCGGGACTTTTCTTCATTCAACCATTACTGAGGATGTTTAGAAAATAAATTTACAATAAAACCAAAAACATACTTCTGTTCTGTGAGGAGCTCTTGGTCTGGAAAACCAAACCTAACCTGCATGACTCTTCAGTCAGCCAGTGTTGGGCTTCCCTGGTGGCTCAGATGGTAAAGAATCTGCCTGCAATGCAAGAGACCTGGGTTCAATCCCTTGGTGGAGAAGTTCCCCTGGAGAAGGGAATGGCTACCCACTCCAGTATTCTTGCCTGGGAAATCCCATGGACAAAGGAGCCTGGTGGGCTACAGTCCATGGGGTCACAAAGAGTTGGACATAACTGAAGGGAAGAGTTGGACACGATTGAGTAACTAACTCACTTTTTCCATTGTGAGGTTTTAGCTCCCTATTTTTGAGAGAAAACAGTTTGGGATCTTGACACCTTGCAGGGTAAAAATGGAGGCCTAAAAATCTCTGTCACTTTCTCTAAAGTGCTCCTTCCTGGAGCTGCCACTGTCCTCTGACCTTCATGTGGGAAATGAATGGAGTGAAAGGTACATTGTCTTCTTTTTGGTGTCCCTTCCCCCCGTGGAAGAAGGTGACTAGGAAGATGCAACACAGCCTCCTCCAGTTCTGGCTTTGGGATCAGCGTACTATTTAAAGTCTCCGTTTGCTCTCTTTATTTTGCACTCTTACCATCAGTGTTATTGCTATATTAATAACAGAAATAAATGATGGCTTAATTCCAAACAATGATCCAAGGCTGTGGAAATTCTGACACAAAATTACATCTCTTATGTGATTAAAATCTTCATCTGATTTCATCAGGCTTCTTTATATTTTCCCCCAGATGGGATGGGAGAAGGTGGAGTTCAGTTAGTGTGTTATACAGTCTTGCTGTCTGAGATGCAAAGAATGCAATGATTTGTTATTATTCCCTACTGCTTCCTCCTGAGGTGTCTAAAGTTAAATGGCGAAGAGGAACAGCTGTAGGAAAAGCAGCAGCAATCCCTCTTGTAGACAAATCTAAACATCCCCCCAATAAAAATCCCATTATCCACATGTTCTATAAAATCTTCACTCATCCACCTGCTCCCAAGCAGCTGAATTGGCAGTTTCAGGCCTCCAAAGCTTAAAGGTGAGGGGGGAAAATTACGAAGAGGATAGAAAGAGATTCATAAGAGAATAAAGCCCCAAATCTCATACGGTGAGTCTCTTTGCATCTGTTTGTGTATCTGGAGGCAGAAAAAACCTGTGACTAATCTAATTTGATTCATCAGGGGTTCACTGAACACTTAGTAAACCTAGCACTTAGCACTCTCTCATTTCCATTGAGACCCAGAGGATTGTGGACTACTCAGGATTAAAACTACACCCACCAGGCCCAACATCCAGAGGATTAGAGCAGTCCCCACATGTTATTCACACATAAAACAATTTCATGGCTTTTAAGTTGATGATGTTATCCACCATCAAAACATTCTGCCTGATCCAACAAGTGTCTCTCAGGATCAGTGGAGGGGCAGAAGGATGTAGCATAAACTGTGGTCTATCACTTGCTAAACAGCATAAGGAATTACTTTTCAAAATGAGAGAATAAAAGAAATAAATACACATTTGCATTGTACCAGGCACTGTTCTAAGCATTTCATGTGTATTATGTCATGCAATTCTCACCAAGTCCCTGTGAGGTAGGTAACATTTTGGAGAAATTAAGGTAAAGGTCAAAGAACTCCTTCAGGTTGTAAAATTTGCAATCGCAGTGTAAACTGATACAGCCTCCATATCACACAACTGTTCCTCTCTATAGTTTAAGACAAGAGAGAAATCTTTGAAAGATATCCTGAAGTTGTTCATGTTTATGTTTGCCTGTCATCAAACTTGGTTTTTATTTCATGTCATGCCCCCTTTATGTAAAGTCCTGTAAGGCAGAGATCATTAAGCTTGCTTGAATTAACTCATCTATTCATTCATCAAATCTTAGGTAACATTCTTACTGCATGATCTATACTTTCCTAGGGCTTGAAATAAAGCAGGGAACATGAGGGTTTCCTTTATATGGTGGCAACATGCTAGTGGAGTGTTGGAAAATCAGTGCAAATATATAATATAATATAATACAATATAATATTAATTGTAGTTTAGAAACAAATGTTAAACAGGATTCTTTAGAATGGGGGTGGGAGGGTGAGGAGCTGATTTAGGCCAGGTAATAAGTGTAGGCTTCTCTGTAGAGGTAACATCTGCAGTAACCTTGTCATGAATTATGCACGTATCTGGGGGATGAGTATTTTAGGTCAAGAAGGGATAACTATTGGCTACAGAGTGAGAATAGGGTTGATAAGTTCAAGGAACAGCAAGGGAGCAGTGTAGCTGGAGAAAAGTGAACAAAGGCCTGAGGAGTAAGAGAGGTTATGGCACGCATGGCCACATCACCCTGAGTACTCTAGGCATGGGAAGGTTATTGCCTTCTATGCTAGGTTTTAGGAAAAATTATTGGAAAGATCTGGGTTTCCCTGGTGGCTCAGATGGTGAAGAATTTACTTGCAATTCAGGAGACCTGAGTTCAGTCCCTGGGTTGGGAAGATCTCCTAGAGAAGGGAATGACTACCCACTCCAGTATACTGGCCTGGATAACCCTATGGACACAGAAGCCTGGTGGGCTACAGTCCATGGGGTTGCAAAGAGTTGGACATGGCTGAGTGACTAACATCCTTCACCACTGGAGAGATCTAAGTAGTGAAAGGATTTGGTTCATGTTAATAAGATAATTACAACTGCTCTGTGGAGAATAAATTGTAGAAAATGTCACTGAAGCAAAGAACATAATAAAGAGGCTACTGGAAAACTCTAAGCCCTTGGTGGTGGCTTGGTCTAGAGCTGCAGAGATGACTGTTAAGAGAAGAGCTGAAATTCAGAATAGATTTTAAGTGTAAAGCTGCTAGAATTTGGAGTATAAGAAAAGAAAAAGTTGAGAATAACTCCAACATTCTTGTACTGCGCGACTAGGTCATTTAAGGAGCTCTTATTTGAAGTAAGAGACTCTGGGCAACACAGGTTTTTTATGTGCAGGTCTGTGCATGCATAGATGAATGTGCATGTATGGGGGATGTGTTTGGGGAACCAAGGGCTCTGGTTTAGAACATATTTTGAGACCCATTTCGGCTCCCCAGAATGGGAGCTCCACAGGATGCAAGGACTCTGTCCTACTCATTGTGATATCACATAAAGTAGTGCCTGGCAATTATTACAGTTGAAAAAAAATGTTTGCTGTATGAGAGAATACATACATAAATGTATGAATGAAAACTGAGATATTGTAAACAACTGAGTCTAAACATTTGAAATTCAGAGGAGTTATTTGCATAGAGTTGGTATAAAACCACAGGACTGAATGAAACCCTGTTAAGAGTTCATGTAGTCAGAGAAAAAAGAAAAGAAAGAAATTCCTTTAAAGACTGCTTCATATGGCACCCAATCCAATATTTTCATAGAAATAAGACAGCAAAGAAAATTAAGAATGTTCATTAAGTAAAGTAAATGGAGAACTAGGAGAGTGCTATTTCTCAGAAGCCAAGCGAAAACAAAGGGTTTCAACTGAGAATGGACTTTTTTTATTTGAAAAAGTGAGAGCTGTTCTATTTTTAAAAGTTCTTTTCTAAATATAACTAGGAAAACATTATTAATATCTTTTATGGTAGCTTAAAAATCTTGTGTTGAAGTTGCATGTAGATTTTTTTTTAATTTTCTTTCTTAAAATACATCTATCTAACTCACTTGTATGCTTCTGAAAGAGCATTGGCTAGAAAATAATGTGATATATCTCTCTTCTGGTGTAGGGAGACCCTATGTATTTTTGACAAGCTGTGACATGTGTGAAAATGAAAGGAGGAACCATTTTTTCCTTTGTCAGGACACCAGATTTTTTTGTTTTTTTTCAACCAGTTAAAATCAGCTTATTCACAAACAGCCAGCCAGAGGAACTGCAACTTGGATATACAAACTATGGCGGACCATCAGTTCAGTTCAGTTCAGTCGCTCAGTCGTGTCCGACTCTTTGCGACCCCATGTATCGCAGCATGCCAAGCCTCCCTGTCCATCACCAACTGCCTGAGTTCACTCAGACTCACGACAATCTAGTCAGTGATGCCATCCAGCCATCTCATCCTCTGTCAGCCCCTTCTCCTCCTGCCCCCAATCCCTCCCAGCATCAGAGTCTTTTCCAACAAGTCAACTCTTCACATGAGGTGGTCAAAGTACTGGAGTTTCAGCTTTAGCATCATTCCTTCCAAAGAAATCCCAGGGCTGATCTCCTTCAGAATGGACCAGTCCAAGGGACTCTCAAGAGTCTTCTCCAACACCACAGTTCAAAAGCATCAATTCCTCGGCGCTCAGCCTTCTTCACAGTCCAACTCTCACATCCATACGTGACCACAGGAAAAACCATAGCCTTGACTATAGACAAATCCAAAGAACAAGGAAGGGGTGCTTGCTTTTATACAAAAAGTGGAAGGAGTTTGCTACTGCTAAGTCACTTCAGTCGTGTCCGACTCTGTGCGAGCCCATAGACGGCAGCCCACCAGGCTCCCCCGTCCCTAGGATTCTCCAGGCAAGAACACTGGAGTGGGTTGCCATTTCCTTCTCCAATGCATGGAGGTGAAAAGTGAAAGTGAAGTCGCTCAGTCGTGTCCAACTCTTAGCGACCCCATGGACTGCAGCCTACTAGGCTCCTCCATCCATGGGATTTTCCAGGAAAGAGTACTGGAGTGGAGCGCCATTGCCTTCTCCAGAAAGAGTTTAGAAGAGACCTAATAACCAAAGAGTCCATTGGAGGAGCGAGGAGGCCAAGTATAGAGGATTCTCATTGGTTGAGACTGCTGCAGTCTTTGATTGGCTCGACTGTCCTCCAATGAAGATAAATTGGACACCAGACTTTGTTCCTGATTTTCTCAGACAAAACAGGATGTGTGGTCACCTGTACCTCTCAGACAGTACAAAGAATTAAGATCCAAAAAGAGCAATGAAGAGGAACCTTTTTGTGCGGCAGAAATAAATGTCCCAGTCAGCGGGCAGCATTCAGAGGGGGGGAAATCAGGTTGAGGCAAGTGGCGGGAGGTCCCAGGCTTTGAAGGAGCAGTATGGTGTGATCTCATATCCAGAGGGAGAAACGGAGGTGCCACCAGAAACAGCAACAGATGAGCACTCTCAAATGCTAATATGCGTGAAAGTAAACAACCTTGGGTGAGTGAAAACAGTGACCTTTTTACAGTTCTGCCATAGCTGGCTTCTTTCTCTGATTATCTTTTATCTTTTACCTCCCAAGAAATTTACATCCAAGAAATGTTCCCAAACTGGTTTGTTTTTCAGAACTCTGGACAGGGGGGTCCAAATATTTATTTTCTCAGCTCCAGTTCAGTTCTGGGATAAATTAAGTATGGGATCTTAAACAAATCACTTGCTGTCTCAAAATTTCAAGTCCTTCTTGTGCAAACCTCAAAGTAAATAAGAGTAAGCTCTCTTGTCGGATTATGGTAAGGATCTGGTGACATTATTTGTGCAAACTTCTTTATTTATAAAGCCCCTTAAAATTGGGAGCCTTAGTATATTCTAAAATGAATGAGTTGTTTTGATGTTTCCTAGGCAAAAGACTTCCCAGATGGTGCATTGGTAAAGAATTTGTCTGCCAATGCAGGAAGCACAAGAGATGCAGGTTTGATCCCTGGGTTGGAAAGATCCCCTGGAGAAGGAAATGGCAGCCTACTCTAGTTTTCTTGCCTGGAAAATCCCATGGATAGAGAAGCCTGACAGGCTACGGTCCATGGGGTCGCAAAAGAGTTGGACGCAACTGAGCATACACGTGTGCACATAGACAAATACCAACAGCAACACTTGAGAATGAGTTATCTATGCTCCAGCTCTTCACATTTCCAGTAATTCTTTAGAGGAATCACAGAACAAATCCCTCTGTGCCTATAATACCATGCCATGTGAATTTTCAGAAGTTAGCCTTTGAGTTTCCACTTTAAGGCAGAATCCTACTCTGTTTATGAATTTTGGATTTGGAAAGATAAGCATGTTTTTTCATAATGCCTGTCCTAGTGGTACATTAGCACTGTTACTTCTGCCTGGAATATTCTTTCCTTCTTTGTGTTAATAGCTAGTCAACTCTTATTTATGTACAAAATCTGAGAGAAAATAATTACCTTTTACCTTGTTAAGACCTACATTTGGGACAAGGGCAATGATATAGTGATATTTGGGGGTGGGTATGGTGTGTATCTCAAAGTTGCTTGTCTTTCCCAATCCCCGTGTAGTTTTAGCAGGATGTAGAAGAAAGAATGGCAGCCAATTGTGTAGCACCTGGGCTCATTTTACCCTTGCTATGTGACAGATTTTTTGATCAGGAGTCAGAACAGCTAGCTTCTCACTTTTACTCCATAATTTGCTAATTATGCAGTTATGGACAAACCACTCAACCACCTCCTTAATAAAATGGAAATGATGCCTCTGTATTCCTTATCATAGAACAGATGTAAGAATCTCTGTGCCTACATGTGTGCTCAGTCACTTCAGTCATTTTTGACTCTTTGTGACCCCATGGATTGTAGCCCACCAGGCTCCTTTGTCAATGGGATTCTCCAGGCAAGAATACTGGAGAGGGTTGCCATTGCCTTCTCCAGGGGATCTTCTCCACCCAGGGATTGAACCTGCCTCTCTTGCTTTGCAGGCAAATTCTTTAACACTGGGCCACTGGGGAAGCCCGTAAGAATGTTTGCTTACCTCTAAATGGGTTAAATCATAATCAGTTGAAATGAAGCATAGATTATTTCTGAGTTCTAACTTTTATAATGTGCTGTATACATTAGAAGTGAGTCTTTTATTTCATCTTTCAGTAAACTTTAGAAATAGAGCAGCATATGACTTGCTGAGGAAAGGCAATTAGGATACATTTCGTTAACTCTTAAAAAAAACTTGGCACATGTCTATTAGAAAACCCACTTTCCACAAAGTACTTCTTTCGCAAAAGGCCAACAGAGAGAGACTGACTAACAGATGTGTGAATTTTTACAACTAGAATGGTGGCAGCAGGGCCAGGCTACGCAGTTGACTCAGAGACCCACAGGCAGGAGAGAGGTCAAATGGGAATAAAAAATAGACCTCTACGGAGTATAGACAAGGGGGCATAAAGGTGAAGTTAAATTATGAGAAGTGGTTCTGGAGTGAAGCATTTGCCTATTTTATCTGGATGTGCTGAAAGCATGCTGTAAATAAGTAGGATGCCCAAGTAGAAGATGTCATAATGAATCTTGAGAGCCCTCAGGCATCAGATTGGATGTGTGAGATGGTTTAAAGGACAAAGTGGGTCAGAGGGCCAAATATCATCATGTTTAATGCATTCAGCAAAGACAGACATTTTTACGCCAGCTGGGCAGACGCAGACGTTAACAAATGGTGAGCAGAAAAAAGACACGACACTGTCCAAACAAAGGCGCTCTCCCCAAAGCACAAACCAAGGATAGAGGTGATAAGCTGTTGGAAATACAAAGAACACCACTGCTGGTTTGGGATCAAAAGTTGAGAGGTAAGAACTATGTCCTCAGGCACCTGTGGAAAGACAAATGCTCAAGGATGCAACGAAACAAAAAGAGGACTGGCTTTCTGGGATATAAGTAAGAAAGTTTTACCCAAACACCATTGTTCTTTGCCTCTTCTTCCTGAAGAAAAATTCAGGCAGAGACAACAATGTAGAATGTTTGCCTCAGGAAGCATTCCTTTGTTTTAACCAAAAAATACACAGATGAAGGGAGAGGAACAAAAATATTTAATGCTGTAAGACCATCATATTCTAGAAAACATCGTTCCTTATGGTTATTTCTGAGATCCGATTAACTCCAGAGTATCTATTATAATAGTAAAAAGACGATATTTTGTGAGGTTGGCCATCAGAGAAAATGGGAGTAGCTTCCACAGTCTTGTTGCGTTTGGATGGTGTGGGTGTTGGGGGTATTTTTGTTGCCATTTGTTTGAGCTTAATTTGCCATGAATGCCCTAAGTCAGCTTTTCTCTAAATCTTCTTGGTGACTATAAAATTGATGTTCTGTCACTTGCTTTGAAAATCACTATATAAAAGCTTAAACTGGCTTAAGGTGGTTTTCCAAGCAAATTATTTAAATCAGGAGGCCCTTGTGTCCGTTTTTCCTATACACTTCCACTCTGAAGACCTAGCAGAGCCTTACCAGCCACATTCTTTGGTGGGAATGAAAGTTGGATCTTTCATATGAGCCCCAAATACATCTGCCAAGACTTCTAAACCTCCCCTTCCAGAACTTCCCAATCTGTCTCTCTCCTGGAGTTCTTTAAGTCCAGACCTCTCCTTGTCTCACTTCCTGAAACCTGCTTCCCTCTTTTAATTGATCTGCTTTGATGCATTTCATAGGCTCTGGGGTTCCCAAGTTTGGATAGAATGAAAGTTACGTAGGAAGTTTGCTAAATACAGATAGCCAGATCTTATCCTGAAACAACTGACTCAAACCATGCAGTCAGGGAGGAAATGGGAAACTGCATTTTGATCTACTTACTGGTACTGTTTATCCCTCCCTAGAGTTCATTGTCATCAAGCTCTTAGGAATCCAGGAAACAGACTGGCTTCATATCCAGTTACTAAAAATGACTTCTAAGTCTTGCTTTCCTCATATTTGAATGCCAATATATTGCCTGTCACTTAGTATGGATCCAGGGAAAAGTTTATGATATCATTCTTATTTCTAAACTATTCACTTAATTTGGGGTATCAAGCTAGTTCTTATTTTCTTTCTAAGGAATAGCTATGAGAATTTTTATGAAATCAATAATAGTAATAGTAATGGCATGTGCATGCTCAGTTACTTCAGTAGTTTCTGACTCTTTGCAACCCTATGGACTGTAGCGTTCCAGGCTCCTCTGTCTATGGGAATTCTCCAGGAAAGAATATTGGAGTGGGTTGCCGTTTCCTCTTCCAGGGCATCTTCCCAACCAGGGATTGAACCCATATATCTTATGCATTGGGTGGTGATTCTTTACCACTAACACCACCTGGGAAGCCCAAAAATAATGGTAGGCAGCATCTGTTGAGATAAGTACATACCAGACACTCTTCAAAGACTGTACCTTTAATCTTCACTGCGACCATACAAGGAAAGTACAGTTATTAACTTCATTTTATAAATGGAAGAATTGAGACTGAGCATTCTCCCCAGGGTTTTGAAAGTTAGAAGCAAACCTAAAATTCAACCCCAAGGCTTCTGAGCCCATTGTGCTGTTAACCATCGTCTATGCTGAGGTGACGTTCATTGCCACAGCATAGAGGTAATAAAGTAGAGAATTTTCCCCAAGTTTTCTCTGATGATTCACTGCATAGTCAGTCTCAGGAGTCAAGTCCTACAAAATCTTACTAACAATTGTACGATAAAATATCCTAAAAGCATAGAGATGCAAGGTAGAAGATGACTTGTCCTCACCAGAATATGATAAGACTAAGTAGTATAGCCTATGGGGAGGATAGCTTTATATCTGAGAGTGTGGAACTAGAATCAAGATTGTGTGTGTGTGTTAGTCGCTCGGTCGTGTCTGACTCTTTGAAGCTCCATGAACTGTAGCCTGCCGGGCTCCTCTGTCCCTGGAATTTTCCAGTCAAGAATACTGGAGTGGGTAGCCATCTCCTTCTTCAGGCAATCTTCCCAACCCAAGGATCGAACCCACATCTCTTGAATCTCCTACACTGGCAGGCAGATTCTTTATCACTAAAGCAACCTGGGAAGCCCAGAATCAAGATTACTTCAGTCTCAATCTTTCCTTTGTCCCTTAACATAACTGTGACTTCATTTAAAATGACTTAATCTCTTTGAGACACAGTTGCCTCTTCTAAAAGAGAGGTAATGATATATATCTCATAATGTTTTTGTGAAGTGTATGCAAAAGTGCTTAGTAAGTTCTCAATAAATGGAAGTCATCAGCATTATCATTATTATGCATCTTAGAAGACCCAAAAGGACTCTTAAGGCGATTCTAGCTGCAAATGACACTAAAGAGAGAGACAAAGGGCAGCTTCCCCTTATTTATGCATTCAAATCTAGTATTCATATGGAAACAAGAGGACAGCAACAGAGAAAATGAGAGACAGAAGGCAACATGCTTATTAAAAGAAACCTCATTACCATGCACATGTATTTAGAGATTCTGCATATCTATTTCAGAGTAAACGACTTTATTATTAAAAATGTTAATAAGCATATAGGAGGGCAAACATAATGCCCAATGGAAACCTTTAACAGTTCGATTTTATCTAAGTAGTTGTCACTTGATTTCAGTTCAGTTCAGTAGCTCAGCCATGTCCAACTCTTTGTGACCCCGTGAATCGCAGCACGCCAGGCCTCCCTGTCCATCACCAACTCCCGGGGTTCACCCAAACTCATGTCCATCAAGTTGATGATGCCATCCAGCCATCTCATCCTCTGTTGTCCCCTTCTCCTCCTGCCCCCAATCCCTCCCAGCATCAGAGTCTTTTCCAATGAGTCAACACTTTGCATGAGGTGGCCAAAGTATTGGAGTTTCAGCTTTAACATCAGTCCTTCCAATGAACACCCAGGGCTGATCTCCTTTAGAATGGACTGGTTGGATCTCCTTGCAGTCCAAGGGATTCTCAAGAGTCTTCTCCAATACCACAGTTCAAAAACATCAATTCTTCAGCGCTCAGCTTTTTTCACAGTCCAACTCTCACATCCATACATGACCACAGGAAAAACCGTAGCCTTGACTAGATGGACCTCTGTTGACAAAGTACTGTCTCTGCTTTTGAATATGCTATCTAGGTTGGTCATAACTTTTCTTCCAAGGAGTAAGCGTCTTTTAATTTCATGGCTGCAATCACCATCTGTAGTGATTTTGGAGCCCCAGAAAATAAATCCTGACACTGTTTCCACTGTTTCTCCATCTATTTCCCATGAAGTGATGGGACTGGATGCCCTGATCTTCATTTTCTGAATGTTGAGCTTTAAGCCAACTTTTTCACTCTCCTCTTTCACTTTTATCAAGAGGCTTTTGAGTTCCTCTTCACTTTCTGCCATAAGGGTGTGTCATCTGCATATCTGAGATTATTGATATTTCTCCCAGCAACCTTCATTCCAGCTTGTGCTTCTTCCAGCCCAGCGTTTCTCATGATGTACCCTGCATATAAGTTAAATAAGCAGGGTGACAATATATAGCCGTGACATACTCCTTGTCCTATTTGGAACCAGTCTGTTGTTCCATGTCCAGTTCTAACTGTTGCTTCCTGACGTGCATATAGGTTTCTCAAGAGGCAGGTCAGGTGGTCTGGTATTCCCATCTCTTTCAAAATTTTCCACAGTTTATTGTGATCCACACAGTGAAAGGCTTTGGCATAGTCAATAAAGCAGAAATAAATGTTTTTCTGGAACTCTTGCTTTTTTGATGATCCAGTGGATGTTGGCAATTTGATCTCTGGTTCCTCTGCCTTTTCTAAAACCAGCTTGAACATCTGGAAGTTCACGGTTCATGTATTGCTGAAGCCTGGCTTGGAGAATTTTGAACATTACTTTCCTAGTGTGTGAGATGAGTGCAATTGTGCGGTAGTTTGAGCATTCTTTGGCATTGCCTTTCTTTGGGATTGGAATGAAAACTGACCTTTTGCAGTCCTGTGGCCACTGCTGAGTTTTCCAAATTTGCTGCCATATTGAGTGCAGCACTTCCACAGCGTCATCTTCCAGGATTTGAAATAGCTCAACTGGAATTCTATCACCTCCATTAGCTTTGTTCGTAGTGATGCTTCCTAGGGCCCACTTGACTTCACATTCCAGGATGTCTGCTTCCAGGTGAGTAATCACACCATCGTGATTATCTTGGTCGTGAAGATCTTTTTTGTACAGTTCTTCTGTGTATTCTTGCCACCTGTTCTTAATATCTTCTGCTTCTGTTGGGTCCATACCATTTCTGTCCTTTATTGAGCCCATCTTTGCATGAAATGTTCCCTTGGTATCTCTAATTTTCTTGAAGAGATCTCTAGTCTTTCCCATTCTGTTGTTTTCCTCTATTTCTTTGCATTGCTTGCTAAGGAAGGCTTTCTTATCTCTCCTTGCTGTTCTTTGGAAACCTGCATTCAGATGCTTATATCTTTCTTTTTCTCCTTTGCTTTTCACTTCTCTTCTTTTCACAGCTATATATAAGGCCTCCTCAGACAGCCATTTTGCTTTTTTGCATTTCTTTTCCATGGGGATGATCTTGATCCCTATCTCCTGTACAATGTCACAAACCTCAGTCCATAGTTCATCAGGCACTCTATCTATCAGATCTAGGCCCTTAAATCTATTTCTCACTTTCACTGTATAATCATAAGGAATTTGATTTAGGTCATACCTGAATGGTCTAGTGGTTTTCCCTACTTTCTTCATTTTAAGTCTGAATTTGGCAATAAGGAGTTCATGATCTGAGCTGCAGTCAGCTCCTGGTCTTGTTTTTGCTGACTGTATAGAGCTTCTCCATCTTTGGCTGCAAAGAATACAATCAATCTGATTTCAGTGTTGACCATCTGGTGAGGTCCATGTGTAGAGTCTTCTCTTGTGTTGTTGGAAGAGGGTGTTTGCTATGACCAGTGTGTTCTCTTGGCAAAACTCTACTAGCCTTTGCCGTGCTTCATTCTGTATTCCAAGGCCAAATTTGCCTGTTGCCCCAGGTGTTTCTTGACTTCCTACTCTTGCATTCCAGTCCCCTATAATGAAAAAGACATCTTTTTGAGGGTGTTAGTTCCAAAAGGTCTTGTAGGTCTTCATAGAACCATTTAACTTCAGCTTTTTCAGCATTACTGGTTGGGACATAGACTTGAATTACTGTGATATTGAATGGTTTGCTTTGGAAACGAACAGAGATCAGTCTGTCATTTTTGAGACTGCATCCAAGTACTGCATTTCGGACTCTTTTGTTGACCGTGATGGCTATTCTATTTCTTCTAAGGAATTCTTGCCCACAGTAGTAGATATATTGGTCATCTGAGTTAAATTCACCCATTCCAGTCCATTTTAGTTTGCCGATTCCTAGAATGTCAATGTTCACTCTTGCCATCTCCTGTTTGACCACTTCCAATTTGCCTTGATTCATGGACCTGACATTCCAAGTTCCTATGCAATATTCCTCTTTACAGCATCAGACCTTGCTTCTATCACCAGTCATATGTTTTAGTTATGCTAACCTTAATTTTAATTTATAGTAACCTTAATTTTGTGCCTTTCTGTGTAGCTCAAACTGTAAAGCATCTGCCTGAAATGCAGGAGACCTGGGTTCAATCCTTTGGTCTGGAAGATCCCCTGGAGAAGGGCATGGCAACTCACTCCAGTATTCTTGCCTGGAGAAATTCATGGACAGAGGAGCCTAGTGGGCTACAATCCATGGGGCCACAGAGAGTCAGATATGACTGAGTAACTAACACACACAACCTTAATTTTACAGTTAGTAAGTCTTCATTCTAAAGAACATATTGATAAATACATTTAACAATATATTTGCCATATTTTTTTCATTTTTTATTTACTTTTTACTCTTCAATGATTAGAATTTGATGGCTAGTACTATTTGACATAAATACATTGATGAGTCATTAAGCTAATCATCAAAATCCTTTTGAAAAATATTTTAAAAGTCACCTGTAAACAAAATATATAATTATAAAGCTGAACATCATTAATCATTTAAATTTAATTTATAGTCTCTTTTAAACATTATATTTTTAGTCAAAAGTGTCAAGCATATTAGAATACTGGCCAGACAGAAGCTCTGAGGGGGAGACAGAGAAACGTTCTCTTTCAGTAGAAGATCAAATAACCCAGGAAGGACTTGGTCTCCTGGGACCAGGGCTCTATTTAAACTCTTAGAAGATGGAAATTTCTCAATAATTCCCTACAGCAAGTAATGTGAATTAATCATTGGTTGTTATATTAACTTTTAATATTCATGAAATAGAGACTCAGATTTCCAGTTCATATTTACATAAGTAATTCTCTTATTAATGAATTCTTGTTCAAACAAAATAGAAACAACAAGAGGCAGTGGAGAAAATTTGTTGTTGACCTTTGGAGATCAATCTCAGTGTTCTGACTGATTTTGCCTTTCTGTATCAAGTGCTAAAAATTTTTCTAATAGTAACACATGCAGAGCCCACTGGAGGCCTCAGGTCATTCCTTTCTTCCACAGATCCTACTCTATGGAAGTCATTGTAAGGGAAATTCAGAATTCAAAAAGAATTCTGAATAAATATTCTCTCCTGCAATAAACATTGGGGTGCATATGTCTTTTTGAATTAGAATTTTCTGCAGCTATATGCCTAGGTGTGAGATTGCAAGGTGTTCATTGCAGCATTAATTACAGTAGCCAAGACAAGAAAACAACTTAAATAAATGTCCATTGACAGATGAATGATGAAGAAGATGTGGATAAAGAAGATATAGATAAAGAAAATATAATGGAGTATTACTGAACCATAAAAAAGAATAAAATGATGCCACTTGTGGCAAAATAGATGGAATTAGAGGTTATACAAAGTGAAGAAAGTCAAAAAGAGAAAAACATATACCATATGATATTGCTCATATGAGAAATATTGAATTTAGTTACAAAACAGAAACAGACTCATAGACATAGAAAGCAAATTTATGGTTATCAAAGGGGAAAAGGGGGGAAGGATTAAATTATGAGGTTGGGATTAAAATATCAATAGAGGTGTATGCGTGCTAAATTGCTTCAGTCGTGTCCATCTCTTTGTGACCTTATGGACCGTAGCCCACCAGGCTCCTCTGTCCATGAGATTCTCCAGGCAAGAATACTGGAGTGGGTTGCCATGCGCTCCTCCAGGGGATCTTCCTGACCCAGGGATTGAACTCAGGTCTCTTATGTCACCTGCTTTGTCAGACAGATTTTTTACAATTAGTGTCATCTGGGAACCCCAACAAATACATAGTACTGTATATAAAATAGATAACCTACAGAGACCTACTCTACAGCACAGGGAACTATACTCAATAATTTGGAATAACTTATAAGGGAAAAGAATCTGAAAGTAATAGGTGATAAATAGATAATGTGTAACTGAATCACTGTTCTGTACATCTGAAACCAACATGACATTGTTAAACACCGTAAATGCTTCAATAGAAAAGCTGTAAAAAAACAACAAAAAAAAATCACTCTTGGACTATTACTAATCAATTCTTAAGATTTATCAGGGGAGATTTAACCTATCAGAGAAGTTTGGGGGGGGGGGCTCCTCCAGAAAATTACAACTGAGCTGATTTTTTAGGAGCTTGCTTACTTGCTTAGTCGCTCAGCCATGTCAGACTCTTTGCAGCCCTTTGGACTATAGCCCTCCAGGCTCCTCTGTCCATGGGATTTCCCAGGCAAGAATATTGGAGTGGGTTATCATTTTCTCCTCCAGGGGATCTTCCAGACACAGGGGTCAAACCCACATCTCTTGTGACTCCTGCATTGCAGGCAAATTCCTTACCCACTGAACCACTGAGGAATCCTGTAGGAGGATGTATGTGGTGAGAATCACAGAGAAGGGCATTCAAGGCAGTGAAAAACAGCACAGTCAAGGGACCTGTGGAGGGAGCAAGACTGGCAAATGCAAACAGCAGTGCAAGGTCAAGGTGAGGGCGCTGCAAGCAGCCAACAGAAGGGCACCTGGCACACCAAGCTTTGCGAGGAGTAGAGGAAGCAGAGCACCGCAGGCATAGGAGAGACGAAGGGCATCATTAAATGATTTTAATAGGTGAGCAAACTGTCAGGTTTGGTCTTTTGAGAGAATCTTTTGGCTGCTGAATGGAGAATAGATCCTAGGATGCCAGAGTGAATGTGCATTGATTATTCAGGAGGATTTGACAGAGTCTAGGCAGGAAATAATGATGATTCTGACCTTCACAGTGTTGACAATAGAACTTTAGCAATGATGGAAATCTTCTAATCTGCAGGGACACAGCTGCCACGAGCTACATGTGGCTATCCAACCCTTCAATGTGGCTAGTGAGACCGGAAACTGTTTATTTAATAATAATTATTTCAAAGGTATGTTTATCAAGTCACATCACATGTAAAAAAAAGCCATATGCAGCTAGTGGTTAATGTATTGGGTAGTATTGTTCTAAGAGAGGAGAATCTTGGATATTAAATGATTCCAAAACAAGGTAAAATGTACCAGATCCTATAGTTCTGGGAAGGGAAACAGAGATGGTGTGAGCAATGTCATCCTGCTACCAAATTTGAAAAAGTTAAAATTTTAACCAAATTACTTAGTCTCCAGACCCTACTCTAACTCTCCTTTTTTGTTGGTCTTTCTTTCATAAGAGGTCAAAGGTCAAAAAAACATGACCTTTCCCCACCTGATTAACTTTAGGATGTCCATAAGTTGTGGTATCCCAGGGCAGTCTGGTTTCACATTAGTTATCGCAGAATAATATTAATCACATCCCTTCACACTTGCAACAGTGTCCTGGTTTGGATGATAAATTATATGGTCATCCTAGCCAACTGCTACTGAAAATGTCAGATTTATTGCACAAAGTACATTTGAAAAAAATAAGTCTTGGAAAATGAAATACAGCCTCAAATTCCTTGCTAAAAGTTTCCACTAGAAAGTTTTAAAACACTGTAGAGTACAACATAAATTATGTTTGTTGAATAATAGACTGTAACATCGTATGAAGTTGATGACGGTTAAAACTACTTGAGTGGTTAAGTTTTGTCAGGTTCTCTTTAGTGATGTCAGTTAAGTGTATTTCATTAATTCTTATTTGCCTCACTCTTTCTGTAAATAACTTATTAACCACCCACTACTTCTTCTGTGACTGATTAAATGGTATAAACGTTGAGAAAAACAACATGAATGACACAAATGCCAAGAATCACTTGAAATGTGAAAGTATATTTAATACAGACGTTCTGTTTATGACTCCTACAAACATGCTTAAAGAGGCACACAGTTAAATAGTATCAATAATTAAGTAGCATTGGTAGAATCCTTCCTTTTCTTAATTCTTAAGGTATATTTTCAGGAGCTTAATATAGGAAACAAAGTAAGTCCAACGGTCTTTCCAGGTGGCTCAGTGGTAGAGAATCCACTTGCCTAAACAGGTTTGATCCCTGGGTCGGGAAGATCCCCTGGAGAAGGAAATGGCAGTCCACTCCAGTATCCTCGCCTGGTTAATGCCATGAACAGAGGAGCTTGGTGGGCTACATACAGTCCATGGGGTCGCAAAAGAGTCAGACAAAACTTAGCAGTGAAACAGCAAGTAGGTCAAACAAACACAGAAACAGGCAATGCACGATTATAGACAGATGTGCTGGTGCCAGACCTGATCTGAAAGACAAGGCAGTTCAGAACAGGAGGGTGTAAAAGACTGCAGGAGATAATAAAGGGAACGATATGAGGCTCTGACTCAGTCTCCCACGCTGCCTGTATCTTCGCTCTTCATTAACCCTGCCCGCATCTGACACTGGTGACAATTTTTAAAGTGACGGAAAACATTAGTTGTTGAATTTTAAAATATTTTCTGTCCAAAGGTACTTCCTCAATTTGAGAGAAAGTTGAATTTAGTAGTCACAAAGAAAGGGCTCATTCTTGTCTAGACAAGGATGTTCGAGGGAGCCGCAGAAACACAGACAACAGTTGGTTCTACAAGCTCCCAAAGTATAATGTCAGAACAAACAACTAAAAGACCGAGAGGGAGCAAACAAGCAATTTAGTCCATAGCTGAATCTGTGGAGGCTACGTTTGCTCAGGAGTCACAGGATGTGACCGTGGGGTAAAGGGCTTCAGTCAAGTGAGAAATACTTCCCTGGAGAAGGAAATAGCAACCCACTCCAGTACTCTTGCCTGGAGAATCCCAGGGACGGAGGAACCTGGTAGGCTGATGTCTATGGGGTCACACAGAGTCAGACATGACTGAAGCGACTTAGCAGCAGCAGCAGCAGCAGGTAGCATCCAGAACAAAAATGGCTTTCCCACAAAAATCTTGGGTGATAGATAAAATTCCTCCAATTGATTGGGTCAAGAGAATAGTTTCTTGTATTTTCATGGGTTTTTGCAGAAGCAAAGAGACGTGAAACCAACTTTTGTAGAACTTAGATTATGATTCAGATGGTAAAGAATCTGCCGGCAATACAGGAAACCCTGGTTCAGTCCCTGGGTCAGGAAGATCCCCTGGAGAAGGGAATGGCAATCCACTCCAGTATTTTGCCTGGAGAATTTCTTGGACTGAAGAGTCCATGGGGTCAGAGAGTTGGACATGACTGAGCAGCGAACACGTCACTTCAGATTAATGAAAAGCTTCATTCAGATCTTATTTACATAGGATATAATGCAATGTACATTGGATGTAATGCAATGTATATTGGATTACTATGTGTGAATTTGCTG
The DNA here is from genome assembly GCF_029378745.1 of Bos indicus. Lineage (NCBI taxonomy): Eukaryota > Metazoa > Chordata > Mammalia > Artiodactyla > Bovidae > Bos > Bos indicus. Next base: position 9,359,812 of record NC_091771.1, read on the forward strand.
TTCTCACACCAGATTTGGTATAAATTACTGTGAATTGTAGACTGATGTGAGCAACAGAATAGGGTCCGTATGTACATCACACACATCCAAGGGCAGAAGAAAACCTTGGTGAAAACCACATCAGAAATTACCCTGATATTCATGGCTGTCATTTATCTTCCAATATCTTGGCAAGCAGAGATTGGGAATCACCATCAAATCTGCTCTTGGTAATAGCTGTAAATCAAGACACATACTTGACTTTAATATTTCAGAAGTTTAGGAGTGATTTCTGCTCATGTAGGTGTTGAACTCTGAGCAGTCAGTGTGAGGCTGAAGTGTTCGGGCATTTCTGTCAACCTTTCTCAAGACTCAGACCACAATTATTCTGTCAACCAACTCTTACCTCTGCTTTCTAGCTATGATGAGATTTTTGTTATTGTTGTTGTTTTTCTTTAGGCTGAGGTTTTCTGAATTTCCTTATTGGTGGCCTAGAGACCACATAGAACTTCACTTACCAATATTGCTCAGGACCTATTTCTTGTTTACAGTGTGTGATGCTTTTTTTTAGTTTTAATTCTGTGTGACTCTTTTAAGTTTGGTGCCCTGGTCTCATGTGACATGTGTCTCAGATTGTCATTTTATACTATTTATTCTTTCTTTGTAATGATGCATTCTTCAGCCACTCAGGGTAAATAAGCAGCATTTCTTACAGAATAGTTTCTGAGCTGTGCCTTTTCCTATTTCAATGTGCAACATGCACAAAGAAAGGTGAGGACAAGGAGTAATCTAACAGAAGACTCAGGAGGGCTGATTTCCGGGACAAGACATGTTGCTCAAATGTTGAGCAACCTGGTGGTCCAGTGGTTAAGAATCCACCCTCCAAATCTGAGGCTGTGGATTCAATCCCTGGTTGAGGACTGAGTCTCCACAGGCAACAGGGCAACGAAGTCCACGAGCCACAACTAAGACCCAGAACAGCCACACACACACACACACACACACGTTGATGAAGAAACTTTTTAATTATATACTATGAATCAGTGGAAAATTAAAATAGGACTCTAATTTTGCTTTTTCTGAATCACAAACTATAACAGGGCCCGTGCAAATACAATTAAGAGCAGAAATGATTCATTACGATAAGAGAGATACGAACATGTGACGGAAATTTTCAAGGAAATGTGAGCACATAAATTGAAGATTCAAATAAGACTTCAGTCTAATCCTCTAGTATTGGTAGAATTTTGACAGCTCGGTATGAAGTGGAGGAGCATTTCACGTGGAGGGAATAGCATCGCAGAGTTGGGGACGTACCGCTAATGTCAAGTTGTCAGGTTACACAAAAGCAGGGACATATATTATCGAAAAGATGGAATGAAGGTTGCAAAGGTATACTGAGACCAGAGCATAGAAGTTGTTGAATTCTATCCCAAGACATATAGACTTTTTTGATAAATAATAGGAATCCTTTCATGATGTTTGGCTATGACCAAAGATGTGTTTTAAGATGGGGCAGTGACATGTAGAATAGACCACAGCAGACAGAAAAAGAAGATGGGCAGACTGGATTAGAAGTAAGAGTTAAGACGGAGACTCAAATATGATAACGTTTCTTTTTGTTTTAGTTGAAGTCTAGTTGATTTACAGTGTTTGAGCTATATGGCAAAGAGTTTCAGAATATGTATACATATGTGTGTGTGTGTATATATATATAGAGATATATATTCTTTTCAGATTATTTTACAAGTTATTATAAAATAATGACTATGGTTTCCTGTGCCATACAGTAGACCTTTATTGCTTATCTATTTTATATATAGTAGTGTGTATCTGTTAATCCCAAATTCCCAGTTTATTCCCTCCCACCTTTACCCTTTGATAACCTTAAGTTTACTTTCCATTTCTGTGGGTCATTTTCTGTTTTGTAAAAAAAAAATGTATTTGTATCATTTTTTTAGATTCCACGTATAGGAGATATCATATGACATTTGTCTTTTTCTATAACCCTAATATTGGGTTTCACAGGTGGTAAAGAATCGGCCTGCAATGCAGGGTCGAGAAGATCCCCTGGAGAAGGGGATAGCTACTCACTCCAGTATTCTTGCCTGGACATGATAGGTCATAACACCCCAGGGCCTCAGTTTCCACATTGGTAAATGGTGTTGGCTGAATTAAGAGTAATAGAAAGCAGTTACCCCTGGTTATATGAGGGAGGAAGAGAGAGTGGGATAAACAGTAATAGATGAAACCCAAACCTTGTTATTGGAACAATGAAACAATCCTTAATGAAAATAATAGGGGAAATCTGGACTTTAGGAACCACAGTAATAGACTGAAATGCCATAGACACCCTCTGATTCTAAATTCTAATAATTTTTTCCAGTTTTCTGATGATTTATCAAGTAACAAGAAGGCATGACTTTCAAAGATAGTTAATATGGTTCATAAAAATATCATGATTTTTTAAAACACACTCCATTTGTATGGTGATTAAATGAACAGTAACAGAGTTGGAAAATATACAAATGGCAGAAATAGAAAATATCAATTTTAATTAAAGAACCCAAACACCTTAATCATTATAAATTCAACATTTTAAGAAAACTGAAAATTAATGATAAATAAATAAAATATGCCCTCTATTCTGCAAAAACAAAAGCTTATTTATTTGGGGAAGTCACGTGTTTTCCATTAAAATGAACTTGTGCATGAAAAAGACAACTTCCAAAAAATCATCTTTCTATGATCTTGGCTTTGTTTTTTGTATATTTTGGTTGTTTTAAATTTTTTATTTGAAAGTCACACACTTAGAAGTCTTATGAAAATCAAAGTGTCAACGTTGTCACATTGATCATCTTACAGTTCTCGTGATTGCCATTAACAACAGTGTTTATGAAGTACACAGCTGCCCACAGTTTTCAATGGAGCACAAACTCTGGTGACTTTTTTCCAAATAAAGCATTGCCACATAGACTCTATTTAGTTCTCGAGATAACACTGTGAGGTATCCCTCTCTTACAGGTAAAGCAAGTAGTGTCTGACTTCAAGGTATTAGTTTCCAAACATCACCGAGGTCTTTGTATGATCGAAGGGACTGACTGCTCATCTGCTATGCCTGACAGGTTCACTGTTATGGATGTCAGAAGCTCTTCCTCTAAGGGATCCTCTTGGGCAGTGTAGTGTCACCAAGGCATGACCCTAACATTCTGCACAAATTATGGTCACTGTAGAGGTAACCATGGGCTTCTCCTGTGGGGAAGAAATCTGTACACATCTCTGAATCTACCTGAGAAAAAATGGGACAATCTGAATACTCTCACAAAATACTTTGAACAATAACATTACTGATACTGTGAGTACAAGAGTATCATGAGTATCAATCATCACTGGCTTGTCAATTAAGTAAAAAAAAAAAAACACCTGTATATCATGCACACAACTTAGGAACTCTATGGGAGAAATTGTAGGAAACATAGAAGTTACAGAGTGAAGTTTGCTAATAACCTTTTTCGAAATCTGGACATCTAGGCTTGACGTGAAATCTTATAATGATCATGTTTCCCTGAGGTATCACTTAGCCTTTCATAGCTTCAGTCTCCTAAACAGTAAAATAAGAGCTTGAATCCACTGATGGCCGGTAATCAGTTCTCCATAGGTCTCTAGTGTTTCTTCACATCTCGTGAGCAAAAGTACTGACGGCCTTTGTCCCAGACTGTCATTACAATCATGATTGCATAGTGAACATCCTAGGGCTTCACAGGTGGCCCTAGTGGTAAAAAATAAATAAATAAACCTTCCTGGTAACACAGGAGACATAAGAGACGTGGATTTGACCCCTGGATTGGGGAGATCCCCTGAAAAAGGGTATGTCAACCCACTCCAGTATTCTTGCCTGGAGAACCCCATGGACAGAGGAAGCCTGGTGGGCTACAGTCTCCAGGATTGCAAAGAGTTGGACACGACTGAAGCGAACAGCACAAGCGAACAGCACAAGGGAACAGCCTTGGAAGACAGCCGTCGTGTCTTCCTCCGGGACGATGGTCAGGCCTACTACTTGTTAACAGTTTCCTAAACTCATGGTTCCACTACTGTGTGAACAGCATCACTCAGCCCTCTCTGTGGTGCTCCTTGGGAGCTAAGGCTCAGTGAACTGGCACACGTTCACTATCGCTATTACCGGGAGTAATGAAAGTTTTGCCTCTGACCCATGCATCGTCTTGTCTTTGTCAGTGAAACTGCAGCAGGCTGAGTAGCTAGATTGCATGTACAGTCAGTTCTCAGATCTTTCACAGTTCTTGACAGTGATATGCATGGTCTTCTTGAAGTCTTGTAAAGTTCTACCTGCCTCTACCACTCACTTCTCCATAACTGGACAGTCTAACTCCTGTCTTCAGCTCCAAGCTCAGTCTTGGTCATGGTGCCCTCGGCATGTGTCATTGGCATGCAAACAGTGCTTGGCAGAAAGAAAGTGTAAGGAAGGCCAGTAAAATTCTGAATATATGCCTTTTTCCCTGCAGGGTCTTGGGCTTAGTCTGATTGTTAAATGATCCAGCAGCAGTGATTCGAAATCTGTCAAAACTGTCATCGATTCCATTCTTGCCCATCTTTCTGTAGTGCCTCTTCTCAGCTCCCCACCTCTGCTCCAACCCACCGCCAAGTCAAGCTGCCTCTCCGCTGCTGAGTTAATCTGATCTCAGTAGCTTACCTCTCGTCACTTGGCTGCGTGTTGCCCCCCTGCTCATCTTGATTAGGACTGCCCCACTGCCTGAATGATGCTGTGTTCACAGTCTGACACAGCTCACGTCTCTTTGAGGTAATGCATGATTCAAGGCTCATCTATTTGAGGGAAGAGGTGCATGTCAGCTGCTCTATTCTAAGTGGAAACCCACATTATGTTCACTTCCAATTATACTAAGTGAGTGTCAGTGGATATTTAATTATGCATTACCACTGGCATATTGAAAAATAGGCATTTCGACAGAAACATTTCAGTTTCTTTTTATTTTTCCTTAGTATCCTCTCATCAGCCAGTTAGAAAACAATCTTAGATATATCATCATCATGATATTAAAAAAGAACAAGGGTGTGAGTTCCCTAGCAGTCCAGTGGTTAGGACTCCACTTTCTTATTGCCAAGGGCCAAGTTCAGTTCCAGTCAGGGAACCAAGATCCCACAAGCCAGATGGTGTGGTCACACACACACACACAAAAGCAAGATTTAGAAAGTGACTTTAAACTTGAGGAAATTTCTAGTAAAATATGATATGATATGGGATGGGAAAGAAAGTCAAAGGACCCTTATTTGTAAATGGGTAACAAACATTTCTAAGTTGTATGAAAAAGACAGATTCCATCTACATGAATCAGCTGTCAATTAATTTGTATATAATATTTTTGGAGGGAGAAAAGCTTACTTAAAGAATGAATTAAACATTTATATATATAAATATATTTTATATTTATATAAATATAAATTTATATTTATAAATATATAAATTATATTTATATAAATATAAATTATGGCATCTTGTTATTCAGTAACCTCTCCCCATGCTAATGCTGTTGTCCTCTACCTCCATCCCTTCCTCACTCCTTTCCTTCTTTATTTTATCCTTCCTTCTGTCTCTTTTTTAATAGAAACTTTTTCTAGTGAAAAATATTGAAATATTTTCATGAGCCTAGAGACACATCCCTATTCTCCCTGCCTTGATCTGACCAGGGAAATGTGTTCTAGGTGAGCAGCACTTAGTGGGTAGCATTATGAACTATGGTGGCTGTTTAGTATTAATGTAATTTATATACATAGCATGATAGAGAAAGACATTGCCAAGTTACTCTCAGGAGCACACTCTTGCACCAAAGGGATTGTTTCCTCTGGGATATCTACTTAGAATATATATGTTATATAGTGTATGTGTGTGTGTGTGCATGCCTCCTAAGTCGCTTCAGTCATGTACGACTCTTTGCCACCCTATGGACTGTAGCCCTCCAGTCTCCCTTGTCCATGGGGTTCTCCAGGCAAGAATACTGGAGTGGGTTGCCATTTCTTCCTATAGGGGGTCTTCCTGACCCAGAGATCAAACCTGCAATCTCCTGCATTGGCGGATGGATTCTTCAACACTGAGCCACCTGGGAAGCCCGTATTATATAGTTATATAAGGGAGAATCCCATGGACAGGGGAGCCTGGCAGGCTATAGTTCATGGGGTCACAAAGAGTCAGATATGATGTAGCAACAAAACAGCAATAACCATATATTCCTCCTTCCGTGAGTACTGGATCCAGTAACTGCCTTGGATTTGATATAGCTGCCAGACACATTGCTTCAGGCTGCTCAGTACAGCTTTATTTTTCAGTTCCACAACCTTCTCAGAAGCTAAGTTTTCAGGACATGATGAAGTCTCCCCAAAGTCAAACCAGAAATCATTCCCCATCCAAATGCTTTCCTTTCCTGAAGGAATGCCTGCTTCGGAGCAGGTGTCAGCCCAGCCTCCAGGCCAGGAGTGTTTTCCTGTTCCCATGAGCCACGTGGTTGGAAAAGCTATCACCCCATTGGCTGCCTAGCTGACAGCAGCAATGTGGCTCAACAATCAGAGTTTGGTTTCTGACAAAACCGTCCTAAGGTTGCCAAAGGAGACAGGAGTCACTGCCAAACTTCATGCTCCTCAGGCTATCTGGCCTTTAATATTATTTTCATGTCCTGAATTATCTTGGTTAGTCCTGTTCTTGGTTGAAGGATGTCAACTCCATGAGGGTAGAATTTGGGTTCTCCCTTGCATCTCCAGGACATTTCTCTGTAGGCTTCTCTGTCTTGTCTGCATCTTTGATTGTTTTTTTTTTTTTCGCTTGAATTACCTCTCTATGACCCCCAAGAGGAAACAGTGTCCCATCTGCTTCTTTATAGGAGATCTCAGATCTGTAGATCCCCTGGCCCTATGAGTCCCCAGAGGATTGATCTGGCCCACACCTTTGACCATGAGGGAAGACAACAGTCCTCAGCCTCCCAGAGGCCCCGAGAAGCTACCTTGTTGAGAGCCATTGCCTGTGACTTCCACATGGGAAGAAGAGGCCAGGAAGGGAGGAGACCACTGGCCTTGCCAGCTGTACTATTGCCAGATAAACTGTGCCCATGGCCATCAAGAGCCTCGTGACAATTGGGCCAGCTCTAGATAGGCCTGAACAACTTCATTCATTTTTTCATGTGATCCCAAGTCATCTCCTTAAAAAAAATAAAATTCTAGCTGTAGAAAGCTCACTTACAGCTTTTAAAAGTTCCTGCTTTTCTTGCTGACAGTAACTGAAAAGAGCTGTCAGACTGTTTGGGATGACATGGCCCCAGCTCTGACTTATTAATTGCGTGATCTTGAATAAGTCAAGCAGAACTCTGACCTCAAGTTCCTCCCTTACATTTGAATAAAAATAGCAACTTCTTCACCTTAAAAGTCACTTCTAAAAATCATATCCCCCAGATTCAAAACTACACATCAAGAAATTCATCATTAAGGTAGGCTAGAAACTCCCCACCTAACTAGATTGCACTTTTTTGACTCCCCGGATCAAGCTAATGTCCAAATCTTGGCAAATCTGCTTCTATAAGACTCTTCAACTCACCCTCATGTCTCCATTCCTGTTGCCCACTGCAGCTACCAGCTCACCTTTTCTTCTGATCCGAAACATCCCTAACTGATTTCCACCCCTCGCTTCTCTCCAGGTCACTTCCTATATAGGGAGATTCTCATCTAAAATGCAAACATAGAACTCACCTCTTTAAAAACCTTCTGGATTCTCAATTTCCTTTGACACAAAGTTCAGTTTCCTTAATGTGATTTCAGAGTCTTTTATGACTGAATCCTGCCACCCTCCCTGTGTATATGTGTGTGTGTTCTCAGTCACTCAGTTGTGTCTGATATTTTGCGACCCCATGGACTATATCCTGCCAGGCTCCTTTGTCCCTGGGATTCTCCAGACAAGAATACTGGAGCAGGTTGCCATTTGCTCCTCCAGGGCATTTTCCCAACCCAGGAATCAAACCTCTTGGCCACTCTCTCTCAGTTCAGTTCAGTTCAGTCGCTCAGTCATGTCCAACTCTTTGCAACCCCATGAATCGCAGCACGCCAGGTCTCCCTGTCCATCACCAACTCCTGGAGTTTACTCAGACTCACATCCATTTAGTCAGTGATGCTATCCAGCCATCTCATCCTCTGTCGTCCCCTTCTCCTCCTGCCCCCAATCCCTCCCAGCATCAGGGTCTTTTCCAATGAGTCAACTCTTCACATGAGGTGGCCAAAGGACTGGAGTTTCAGCTTTAGCATCATTCCTTCCAAAGAAATCCCAGGGCTGATCTCCTTCAGAATGGACTGGTTGGATCTCCTTGCAGTCCAAGGGAATCTCAAGAGTCTTCTCCAACACCACGATTCAAAAGCATCAATTCTTTGGCGCTCAGCCTTCTTCACAGTCCAACTCTCACATCCATACATGACCACAGGAAAAACCATAGCCTTGACTAGATGGACCTCTGTTGGCAAAGTAATGTTGCTGCTTTTGAATATGCTATCTAGGTTGGTCATAACTTTCCTTCCAAGGAGTAAGCATCTTTTAATTTCATGGCTGCAGTCACCATCTGCAGTGATTTTGGAGCCCAGAAAAATAAAGTCTGACACTGTTTCCCCATGAAGTGATGGGACCAGAGGCCATGATCTTCATTTTCTGAATACTGAGCTTTCAGCCAACTTTTTCTCCCTTCACTTTCACTTTCATCAAGAGGCTTTTTAATTCCTCTTCACTTTCTGCCATAAGGGTGGTGTCATCTGCATATCTGAGGTTATTGATATTTCTCCCAGCAATCTTGATTCCAACTTGTGCTTCTTCCAGCCCAGCGTTTCTCATAATGTGCTGTGCATAGAAGTTAAATAAGCAGGGTGACAGTATACAGCCTTGACGTACTCCTTTTCCTGTTTGGAACCAGTCTGTTGTTCCATGTCCAGTTCTAACTGTTCTTCCTGACCTGCATACAGATTTCTCAAGAGGCAGATCAGGTGGTCTGGTATTCCCATCTCTTTCAGAATTTTCCACAGTTTATTGTGATCCACACAGTCAAAGGCTTTGGCATAGTCAATAAAGCAGAAATAGATGTTTTTCTGGAACTCTCTTGCTTTTTCGATGATCCAATGGATATTGGCAATTTGATCTCTGGTTCCTCTGCCTTTTCTAAAACCAGCTTGAACATCAGGACGTTCACGGTTCACATATTGCTTAAGCCTGGCTTGGAGAATTTTGAGCATTACTTTACTAGCATGTGAGATGAGTGCAATTGTAGTTTGAGCACTCTTTGGCATTGCCTTTCTTTGTTTATTCCTGAACAAAGGCCTTGTTTTCTCAGCACAAGAACAAAGAGAGTTGTCCCAGACCTAAGAAAGAGAACAGGCATAGTTGCAGAAGCATTCTATGAGTTAGTGTGGTAGAGGTGCACAAGCGATCCCTCTGTGTGACTTGATGAGACAGGTGAAAGAATTGAAAAAAAAAAGGAAAGAAAACCAAAGAAGCTGCATGCAGATTGAAAAGGCATAGATTATAGTAGTGGAATGTGGACTTCCCGGCACGCTGTCAGGAGTCCTCAACCCCTGACCACTAGGACACTGCTGTGATTAGAACTGCATTTGAGAATGTTTGCTCCAGGAGCCACAGAGCGCACACCTGGAGGTAGAGACCTGGGACCCACCAGAGAAGTCACAGTGAAATTACAGTCTCTGAGAGAGATCAGCGTCCAACAAAGGCCATGAGAGCAACAATGGAAAGAGAGCAAAAGATTTCAGAGACATTTTGAAAACTGTAGGGAATTCGAACACGGGGAGCATCACCAATGACACAGGGGTACTAATTTAGGTGAGTAGGTGGATGATGTTGGAAAAAGTAGAGAAAAAAGAGATTTCACAGAGATGAGAAGGGAACACTTTTATTTTTCCTGAAAGCATTCTGAAAACTGTGAACACCATGCTGTGTATGCTATGGTCATCATTATTATCAAGCAGGGCCGTTTTAATAGCCCTTTGGGTCTAGAATTTGAATGATGGGTGCTTCATGTTCTTGAAAGAAACTGCATCGCAAGTAATCCAGATGGATATTGCCTTTTCTGCTTTAAGATCCTCCTGGGATGAGCCACCAAACCAAGCCCAAGAAAGCCCCTATTCCTAGCAACTACAAATCCTTCCAGATGTCTTATCCCTGGTATCACCCCCTCTATGTATGGCAGAGTCCACCTGGACAATTTTTAAAGCAGTTGTGACATTCAGATATAAGAGAATGAGGATTTTTAGAACCCTTTAAAATTCAAATATAGGAAAAAAGTAAGTCTTCTGTTTGATCACAAAAGCGATAAAGATACAAAGAGAGAAAAGTCTGTCCTAGCATTATAAAAATATCTGTTTTTACTGGAAACCTGAGCTGACTTTAATTATCTATGCTTCAGTCTGAGCCAGTATCTCAGAAAGCTATAAGTATGGTGCATGTTCTCACACTAATACAAACCTTTTCAGAAATTTCCCCAGAATATGCAAAAACATATTTTCTCTTTCTCTTTATTTCTGTCTCTTGTCCCTTTCTGTCTCTCTCTCTCTGGCACACACACACACACGCACACACACACATGGGTGTCTACACTCAATTTCTTTCACTGTAGACAAGATAAATATCTTTCAGTTAATACAGCATGTTTCATGTTAAAAGTGTTTCACCCATTAAAGATATTTAAATGTAATAGATTAGTTCAATCAATACTTATAAATTGCAGATTTAGAGCAGATAATAGAGAAGTGCAACAAGAAAGGAGGATAGAGCCCTGTGTCTCTGTCCTTTCTGTGAGGTTTAAGAAACAAAAAAAGGGCATGCAGAACACAAGTCAACACTCTCTGACATATGAAAACAGCACCCACTACTGCTCCATTCAGAAAGATCACTCGCAAAGTTTTTCAGTTGTATTTATTTTGTGGGTTGTCATCAGAACACAGAGCACTTTCTTACTTAATTTTCCCAAAAAAAAAAAAACAAAAAACTATTTTAAATATAAGAAAAAAAACCTTTGCACTGAACAAAAAAAGTTCCTTATCTATCACTTTCACGCTTAAATGGCTGTCCAGTTTGACATTACTTTCATTGAGAATAACAAGTCTCAATAGAACTTCTATTATCTACCCTACCGTGAGTATGCAGCACTTAAGCTGAAGGAAGATTATTTCATCTTCATCTTTTCTGGAACACCAGAGGAAAAGCTCAAGAATTGTCACATTTCATTTGCAAGTAAACCTGTATTCATCTTAGGTTAACTGGTTACCACTACTCACTTTTCACCTAATGGTTCCATATTTCTTCTTATAGAGCAATGTCTACTTTTATTTCAAGATGAATCATTTGTGGCTACTTGACTTTTTATGGCTCATGGATTCCTAATGAATATCCAAATTGTGTTTGCATTATCCAGTATACAATCCTTTCTACGTGACAAGATTTTCATTTTACATATGTAGCTTGATGCCCTTTCTTAAATATTGGTAGGGGATGTCTCCTTGGCTTATTCGTGAAGTGAGTGATGGAGTGTCCAGAAGCATGTATACTTGATGTTTTTATTCAACTTCTTTTAATTGAGGGTTTTACTATTCTGTAAAATGTGGTGGAAAAGAACCTTCTTATTGGTTTTATGAACATTTTGTTTCTATTTTATATTTTTTTAATTGAACTATAGTTGATTTAGAATATTGTATTAGTTTCCAGTGTGTACAGCAGACTAATTTAGTTATAAGTATATATGCATGTGTATATATGTGTGTATGTATATACACACACATATGTATCTATACACACATATGTATACATGTGTATATATTCTTTTTTAGATTTTTTTCCCCTTTATAGGTAGTACAAAATATTGAGTTTAGCTTCCTGTGCTATCCAATAGGTCCTTGCTGGCCATCTATTTTATATATAGTACTATGTATCTGTTAATTCCAACTCCTAATTTATCCCCCTTTGGCAACCACATCTTTGTTTACTGTGTCTGTGTATTTATTTCCATTTTGTATATAAGTTCATTGGCATCATATTTTTAGATTCCACATATAACTGATATCATATTTGTCTTTGTCTATCTGACTTACTTCATTTAGTATGATAATTTTTAGGTCCATCCACGTTGCTGAAAATGGCGTTATTTAATTCTTTTTTAAGATTAAGTAATATTTTATTGCACATTTTTATCTTGCTTACAGAATAGTATCTGAATGCGATTCTCTACAAATAAAAGTTTGAAAAAAATTAGAAAAAAGACATACTGTTCTCTAGATAAAGTACTATATACAGAGATTCCTGCTTACATAAAAGTTGTTAGAGTGAAATAAAGTGATAACCAAAAAGGATAAGTGCATCCTTACATTTTTAAAAATGTTCTAAAGATGTAAGCAGTGGAGTATCATCAGAAGCATTTATAGGAACATGGCAAGGGAAGAATTGTTCATTTTCTCAGTCGTGTTGGACTCTGCGACCTCATGAGCTGCATGCAGCACACTAGGCTTCCCTGTCCTTCACCGTCTCCCTGAGTTTGCTCAGACTCATGTCCATTGAGTCAATGATGCCATCCAATCATCTCATCTTCTGTTTTCCCCTTCTTCTCCTGCCCTCAATCTTTCTGCCCAGCATCAGGATCTTTTCCAGTGAGTCAGATCTTTGTATCAGGTGGCCAAAGTACTGAAGCTTCAGCTTCAGCATCAGTCCTTCCAATGAATATTTGGGGTTGATTTCCTTTAGGATTGACTGGTTTGATCTCCTTGTTATCCAAGGGACTCTCAAGAGTCTTCTGTAGCACCACAGTTCAAAAGTATCAATTCCTTGCTGCTCACCCTTCTTTATGGTCCAGCTCTAAGATCTGTACATGATTACTGGAAAAAACATGACTTTGACTATATGAACATTTGTCAATAAGGAGTCAAGGGAAGACTAGTAATAACAAATCATTAAAAATAGCAAGAAAGGGAAATAAAATACTTAGGTCACAGTTCCATAAAGGATACAGTATTATTTCTAAATTTTAGATAACATTCACTGATCAAGTACTATAGATAACATTCACTGATCAAGTACTACCACTTTTGAGGGCAGACATGTAAATTATACAACTTTAGAGGTACAATTTCACACTGATATCCAGTCCTTTACTTCTAAAACAGATTATCCACAGTATGTATTTACCTAGACATGAGCTACTGACATTATGTGCTAATGTTTGTTTACATATTCCTAGATTTAAATTTGAGAATATCTATATACAGAGAAGCATGAAATACTTGGTATTTAATCACATTTTCTTAACCTAGTTAATTCCAGATACTAATTCTTTGGGTTCTAGCAAGATACATTGATGATGCAATCTTTGTTTGTTGTGTGTGTTTGCATAAGTACTGAAGCAAATGTTCAAAATTGAGCTGCATGCTTTCTTAATGAACAAAACAATTGGATTTACTTTGATACATATTTTTGTATTGTCCTTTAGATTATGCTTTCTTCTTTTGTTCAATAGGAAGAAGGTTTCCTGTTTCACTGACTCAATTCTTTCTCAGTTTCTCATTTACCTTCCCCTGTCATGGGACTGGGGGTGGGGTGGGGGCGAACAGGAAATTTTCATTGCCAACCAAGGCTTGAGAGGGAAAGAAAGTCCAGAATGACTTGCTTCTATTCTTCCTCATTTATCCTACTCAGAAGCATAACAAAATCAAATCTCAATAGTAAGTATTTACCTTGCACTAAACAGATCAATCTTTTTCCATTAGATTTGTCACATGAGACATGAACTTGACTGTAATTGATTTCAGAGTCATGTGGCACAACAGCCACTATAGTATTTTCCTATGATAGTCTCAATCAATAGGCCTAGCAGCTTAACAAAAATAATTACATCAACATATCTGATTTCCTGACACCATTTTGTTCTCAGTTGTTAGAAACAGTCTGGTATTAGAAGAAATCCAATAAGCAAGAAGCAAGAAGGCTGAGTCTGGTATCTAAGTGCTCACACCTCCTGGGCTCCAGTGAAACTGATTCCCTCATTTTCTGAATCTTTTCACAGCTCACAGCACCATCCATCAGTCTTACATGCAGTTCTAATAGTTCCTGGATTTGGAGTTTGATGCAGGCTTTGTATGAGCAGATGCTTATATAAAAGCTAAAATAGGCAGGTATTAAAAGGATTAAGTGATTCAGTAGAGTATCTCAGCCAGCCATAATTCAAGACACAATAGTTCAAATCTTTCATTGCTGTTTTCTTTGATAAAACGTAGGTTTTAACCTTTGGGGAAGTCTTTTTCTACAGTGTCAGCAGCAACTCCAGACCTGTCAACTCAACAATACTTTACAACGAATGCTTTTCACAATGTCTGAGGCAGAGAAAGGAGTTGCAACAATAGGGCCTAGGATTCTGTGAGATTGGAAATGTAGTATCATACATTGGCTAGTTACTTTATGTATAGAAATAGGCAGTGACATGAAGAGGAGGAAAATGCCTGCCATAAAAAATCAAGTCATAGAAAAGAATAAAAGTATTCTATCAAGGGATATCGAAGACTTGCACATGCCATGTCTGAATTAAAATGATAATCTATTAGCATGTCATTTTAGTGCTTATCTGTAGAGTTTCCAAAGACTAATTTTTGTTTGCATTAAAGTTGCAAATATTAGTCACTCAGTTTAGTTCAGTTCAGTCGCTCAGTCGTGTCTGACTCTTTGCGACCCCATGAATTGCAGCATGCCAGGCCTCCCTGCCCATCACCAACTCCCAGAGTTTACTCAGACTCACGTCCATTGAGGCAGTGATACCTTCCAGCCATCTCATCCTCTGTCGTCCCCTTCTCCTCCTGCCCCCAATCCCTCCCAGCATCAGAGTCTTTTCCAATGAGTCAACTCATCGCATGAGGTGGCCATAGTACTGGAGTTTCAGCTTTAACATCGTTCCTTCCAAAGAACACCCAGGGCTGATCTCCTTTAGAATGGACTGGTATTAGTCACTAAAAAGCTTGGAAATCATCTGTGATTTGGGTGTTTCTGTTTAGATGAATCATTGATTCATTTTCAGATGCCTGTTTCCTTCTGTTAACCTCAGAGGGTGTGAGTATCAATTGACTTTAATTTTACTCATTCACTATGCAAATCCTCAATTTGCATATTTCTTTTGCCTGAATCAAAACATACTTTCATTGACCAAAAGAAGGATATTTTGCATAGAAGGACTTTCCTTCATTTCTGAGGTCTGACCCTACACTCTTCCAACTGGCATTGAGTTGGTGTTACCCTTCAGCTATTGTATTAGATACAACGGTGAGCAGACGTGGTCTCTTCTGAGAAAAGGCAGATATCACTTAGGACTGAAAAATAAACAAACAAAAAAACTTAGTATGAGAAATGATTTGAACACAGATGAATAAATTTTCTAGTTCTAATGGTGAGAATAAGCAAACAAGTGGGAGGCAAAAGTAATTTAAACCAGCTCTTAAGTGGAAACAATATTTGGCCCAATATGTCTGTAGATTACCTCAGGCATGTTATACGATTTGTAAATATCCAGAGGACTGCAGTCTGTAAGTATATGTATGTATTGGTTGCTCAGTCGTGTCCAACTCTTTGCAACCCCATGTACTGTAGCCCACCAAGCTCCTCTGTCCACGGAATTCTCCATGCAAGAACACTCGAGTGGTTTCCAATTTCCTTCTCCAATGTGAGTATATATCCTATACAATGTCTATATTTCAAATTTTCATAAAATTTTATTTCAGTTAAAACAAATTATCTTTTAACATGCAAAATTATCTAGAAAATCAATATTAATATTGGTTGTTATTACCCCTTAATTGAATTCTTTGGGGTTATTTAATTATAGTCAATTGAAATGAAAGCATAGTTTTCTATGAGGAGAAACCCTATAGCAATGCTTGGAAGACTGAGTTTACTGACAGCAGTTTAGGGCAGAAAGATACACAACGTTAGGAGCTATGACCCCATAGAGGAACTTTGCCTGCTTTTCTAGTTATAGTCTCACTTGTCAAGGTGATGCTAACAAAGATATGAATAAGATTTTGTGTTAAGAGTTTTTTCTAAGAATGACACATGGGTTGATTTTAGATAATTTCTTCCCTGAGAAACACAATGCTAGAAAGTAACATGCCTAGATAGATGATCCAGACAGATGATAGAAAGATAGATGGGTGGATGGATAGATAGTGATAGGTGATAGATAGATAGGGATGAACAGAGATATACCTGTGAGAGAACTGGCAATACTATTCTCATTACAAAGGAAAGAAAAAGATGAAGTGCATGTGAACCCAGGTCACTGTAGGCAGATTCTTTACCATCTGAGCCACCAAGGAAGCCCACATGACTAATGGATGACAGTAAAAAAGTGAAAAAATAGGAGAAACCTGTCTTTTCTGTTAATGTCTTATTTTAGAATAGTAAGGACTTCCTTCTTTTAGTGAGTGTCCACTTTCTTCCCTACTGCTTTTCTTCCGCTCTTTCTTCTCTACTGTCTCTTTCATCTTCTTCGGTGCCTAATCATTATCATCACCGTCTTTTTCCCCTGCTTCTCCTCCTCCACCTCCTTTGCTTCACCCTTCTCTTTCTTCTTCACCTTTTCCTTCATCTTTGCTTTTGCCTTTTTCTTCCTCATTATCACAACCTAGTTATGAGATAGTGATCTAGGAACTCTTTAAATACTAGCTCCTATGGAAAAAAAAATCTCTGAACATTGGATTAAATATATGGATTTAACCTAGAGAAAATAATGTTGCTTCAATACTTTATGGATTAGTTCACTGTGTGGAATTATTTTTTTATTAGATTTCATTTTTGTAAAGCAATTTTAGGTTCAGAATTTTTTCCAAAAAATCAAGTTCTTTTGCAAAGACTTTTGCTTAGTATAATTATTCAGTATATTAAAGTCAGCATCCTTGAAAAATATTAGCTAGAAATCTATTCCTGGAAAAGCCCTAAAAACGTTAAATGTAAACAATTGCTGTTCAGTGTGTAAGACCGAGATAAAGAATTTCACATTTGAGGCATTATTGTCTTTATGGTTATATTTACATAATAAGCCACAAGTATACATGTGCACCCCCCCATCCCAAACCCCACCCCACCCCTACCCTCTCCACCCTATTCCCCTGGGTTGTCCAAGAGCATCGGTTCTGGGGGCCCTGCTCCATGCACTGAACTTGCACTGGTCATCTATTTTGCACGTGGTAATGCACATGTTTCAATGCCATCTCTCAGTCATCCCACCCTTGCCTTCTCCCACTGACTCCAAAAGTCTATTCTTTAAGTCTGTGTCTCCTTTGCTGCCCTGAACCACCTTCCCTGGTGGTTCAGCTAGCAAAGAACCTGCCTGCCAATGAAGGAGACACAAGAGACAAAGTTTCAATTCCCAGGTTGGGAAGATGCCCTGGCAAAGGGAATGGCTACCCACTCCAGTATTATGCCTGGGAAACCCCATAGACAGAGGGACGTGGTGGGCCACAGTCCATGGGGTCGCAAAGAGTTGGAAAGGACTTAGTGACTAAGCAGCAACAGCAGCAGTTCTATACTTAGAAAAACAAATATTTCTTATGCATTTAGATAACCTTTAAATTTCTGTTATGTCTGAGAGCTATCCTTTAGCACAAGAAGTAATTCAAGGAATTGCTTACAAAATTTTTTTTGTCTCAAAGCTTTTAATATGTGTTTTGAAACTGTTTTTGTCTTAGTTTATTTCATGTTTAATTCTAATATTTAGTGTTATTCTGTGTCACAGAAAGGCATTGCTTTCTAAATTTTGAATGATGACTGCAGAATTTCTTCATATCATTTTTGCAAGTGGCAGAATTGTTGTTATTGATATTTATGCTTATGGCAACATAGATTATGAAAAAGATCTCTAAATTCAGCAGAAGTTTGGGGTATACTATATTTTTTTTCAGTGTCAAGATTAGTACTGGGTACATAATTTTTCTAATAGACATGGGAATAGGTACTAATAATGAATTTAGTTCTTGTGATTGTACCAAGACTGTGGGGGAAAAATGTTCTAGGTCAATGCATTTCTGTTTCCATAATTATTTTAATTATGCATGTCATAAATGAATGTTTTATGGAAGGAATCTAGTATGGTAGTTAAAGAATACCTTTAGCTTGAAGAAGAACGTATACAGATTCAAACTTATACTTTTCTGTTCTGTCTCCAGTTTTGTAATAAGAAATGAAGGATTTTCACAGTTAAGGGCATTGAATGTCTAACTTCTTTTTCTCTCTTTTTTTTTTTTTTGGTAAGTATTTTCAAGTTTTAGTTTTCTGTTCATAGCTTTAATTTACACTGCATGTTTTGTTTTTAAATTTTCTTATTGAAGGGCATTTGAGAGAGAGGTTAAAACTATTGCGATTTTAGTCACTAATATTTATTGAATGACCACAGAGTACATGAGTCTGTAAAGAAACTGAAGTAAATAAAAAAGCATAGTTTTATCTATTTGAGAAGCACAATTTTGATCCATACAGCTGCATCTCACTTTGAAAGGGGATGGACATCTCAAAAGTGCCATGCAAAACAAGTTGTAAACATAAATGCATATTTAAATACATAATAAGAGCTCATTATTAAAAGAGATCCCTAGGTCAATTTAAAATGGGTTAATTTGTAAGGAAGTGATGAATTTTAATGTTTTCTCAATGCACTTTTTAAACTTATTAACACCATGTAACTTACAGATTGCTATATACAGGTACTGATGGGAATATGAGAATATTTGGAGACAGCAGTATAAAGTTGAGATAATCAAAAATGTCACAGGAATATAATGTGCAGCATAGAAGTACAGTCACTATCTTATAACTTTGTATGGTGTGTAATCTATAAAAATATCAAATCAGTATGCTGTATATCTAAAACTAATATAGTATTGTTAAACTATACTTCAATAAAAAATGACAGTCCTATAAAAAAGAAACTGAGATTACTGAAAAATGAGCCAATTACTAATATCAACAGAACACAATGAAAATATATTAGAAAAAAAATGTCACTAATTTGTCTGATGGAACACATCTCATAAACTCCTCCTGGCTTTGTTTTCTCTTTCTTTTAATGTCACTGATGTGTTTGAATGACCTACTCTTCGAAGCTGCTGCTGCTGCTAAGTCACTTCAGTCGTGTCCGACTCTGTGCGACCCTAGAGACGGCAGCCCACCAGGCTCCTCCGTCCCTGGGATTCTCCAGGCAAGAACACTGGAGTGGGTTGCCGTTTCTTTCTCGAAGCTAGAAGTCACAAACTCCTAGCCCTAGAAGAACTTTATTTGGCATTAATAGTGTTTGTTTCTTATTTAATAACTTTATGTGGGGCAGACACAGGCCCCAGTTTACCTAGTTCTGAATTCCATTGTGTTTTGCAATCTTTATAGCCTTCAGAGCCTACTATGTAGAGAAGAGAAACAGTAGTTCTGACCTTCATTTGGAGCTTATGGTCCATTTGCAGTGTAGACAGTCGATAAATAATTACATAATTGAATTGATGCTAAATGCCTTAGAATACAGATGAAATTAGGAGTTTAACAACAATATTTAAATGAGGAGTGCGATACTTCAGCTAAAACTTGAAGAATTCATAAACCAGAGGAAGGGCTGCCCAGGCAGAGTCTACATGTCCTCCTGGGGAACCTGAGGTGGGCAGAGGCCAAGTGACATTTATGACCAGTGAAGAAAGGAAGGAAATTCGGGTCCTCTGGCTTCTAGGATGAAATTCTTTCCATTTCCAGTGTTCATATCATCCATTAAAACTAATCCAAACCTACAAATTAAATGTATTTGGATATGAAAGTTTTCATAAAAAAAAAACACTTCAAATGGGCAGAGATAATTAAGTACCTTTCACCCTTTTATTGATTTTCTCTCATTGTAACAGCTAAAGACCATGGGAAAGAATAATGAGAAAATTCATTAATTAGGATCGTTTTTTACTGCCTTTAACTAGTTAAGTTATTTGTTTAACTAAAATCTACCTTTATTGGCATCTGAAATAATAGTGTATGTGGTGTGTAATATTTCATCTTTTTAAAAACTAATAAAATTTGAATTTGGACACAGAGAATGAATATATTCACATGCCCAAAGCAGAAACAATATGAAGGTTGTGCTTCAGTGAGTATATTATCTGTGAGAGGAGGGAAAACTCTGATTAATGAATTTGTCAAGTTTTCTTTGCTATGGCTTTTGGATATCATCTTCATTTTGCTTTAAAATGTGAGTAAATGCAAAAAGTATTGGTCTCAGGAGGTCAAAACCTGTAATCTATCTATGTGCACTTGGAGAAGAAGCAAGCGTAATCAGCCACAGACACTGGTAATAATTATGACTGTCAGATCCCCAGTGGCAATTTTTCCAGTCTTGGACTTCTATTCCTGCCCTGAGGATTCTTTGTACCATTCAAGGGAGATCTTTAAATGAGAGTAACTTTAAAAATCTTGTGATTTGGGCAACCGTTTTTCTAAACTGGGATATGATGGGGCCTATTCCTTTACCCTCTTTACTCTGCCCGCTTCCCCCCTGATTCAGGCAAATAGTACACAGAGGTTCGAAAACTACATGCATCCAAATCTACCCCATGTCCCACTTATAAATATAGGGTAATGGAGGGGAGACAGCTGAATGAAAAAGGTCAACAGGACTAGCGTGTTCACCATGTGCTAGATTTTATGCTTTATGCTAAATATCTATTAACTTTTTAAACTTCATTCTAAATCTATAAGATAAATAGATTCTAAGGGGTTAGAATTCAGGCAGAGGGTTCCAGAGTCAGTGTTTACTATAGAATTTATCTTGCGAATCAGACTGCATTTAGATCTGGACTCAAATTTAGGTGACTCAGTGGTAGAGAATTCGCCTGCAATGCAGGAGACCACGTGAAACTCAGAAGATGCAGGTTCCATCCCTGGGTCGGGAATATCCCCTGAGGAAGGAAATGGCAGCTCACTCCAGTATTCTTGCCTCATGGGGAATCTCACAGATAGAGGGGGTCACAAGGGTCAAACATGATTTGGAGACCAAACCTCCACCACCAGACCTTGGCTTACCTAACTCTTCTCTCTGAAAATCGATTTCTTCATCTATACAATGAAGATAATAGTACTGACCTTATAAGGTCACTATGAGGATTGATTATGATACTCTATAGAAAGCATCTTAGCAGAGTGACTGATACACAGAGATCTCTCTAACTACTTAACTCATATGATCATTGTTAAATTATTGCAGGCTTGAGACATCCTTATCAGCTATCTGTACATTTAGGGCAAGAAAGATACCTGTTCGTCCTCCATGAGACCAGGGTATATATATATACTGTAATAGGATTCTGAATTATCTCCTATCTTAAACATCTTGAGGTTGTAGTCACAAGACATAAAACCATTCTTTGTAACCTCTTTATGAACTTTCAAATTAAGCAAATAAACAACAACAAAAACACATTACTCATTGACCTAAGTTGTGTAGGGAATTCTCTGACAGGTGAAACTAGCTATTGTTTCAACTCTTTGCCTCAAGTCTGCTGTCCATCCTGAGCAAAGGGCTATTGTTTTAAATAATTACCTTTTTTTTGAAGTATAGTTGATTTACAGTGTTTCAGATGTACAGCAAAGTGATTCAGGTATATATATATACACACACACACACATATGCATATTCTTTTCCATTATAGGTTATTACAATATATTAAACATAGTTCCCTGTTCTATGAAGTAGGTCCTTAATGTTTAGCTATTTTATACATAGTAGCATGCATCTGCTGATGCCAAATTCCCAATTTATTCCCCTGCATTTCCCCTTTGGTAATTGTAAGTTTGTTTTCTACCTCTGTGACTCTATTTCTGTTTTGTAAATATGTTCATTTGTATCACTGTTTAAGATTCCATATATAAATGAGATTACATGATGTTTGTCTTTCTCTATCTGACTTCCTTCACTTAGTATGACAGTCTCCAAAGTCCATCTGTGTTGCTGCAAATGGCATTATTTTGTTCTTTTTTGTGGCTCAGCAATATTCCATTGTATTTAAGTACCACATCTTCCTTACCCTACCCTTACCATTCATCTGTCAATGGACATTTAGGTTGCTTCTATGTCTTGGGGATTGTAATAGTGCTTCTGTGAACGTTTTCTATGAACATTGGGATGAATGTATCTATTTGGATTAGAATTTTCTCCAGGTATATGCCCAGGAATGGGATTGCAGGATTGTATTCTCCAAAAGAATGATCTCTTCTAGAGACATAATCTCATTATCCTTTTCACTGACACGTTTGTAAGAAAACAATGGGGTGGGGATGCCCACAGTGCTCTGTGATAGAGACACTGAGAACATGCTGTGTAGTGATTAGCAGTCAGCAAGCAAAGAGAAGTTAGAGGTGCATCATGAATAGGCCTTTGTTCCAATAGTCGTGGAGGATAATGCGGAGTTAATAGTATGAAGTGAAGGGAAATAATTGATGTTCCTGACTTGGACAAATAAATGATGATGCCAGTATCAGAGACAGAAGGACGAGAGAGAGAGAAGATGCAAAGAAATGCATTTTCTCCCATGTATGATGAGGATGTTTCATTAATGTCAAGGCTGAAGACTGAGAGTCACCAACTACTGGTAGATGTTCAAGTGAATGGAGCGAATGAAACTTCCTAAGAAGTCCAACGATTCTCACTCCAGAATCTTGTACTCTGTACATTTTAGGTTTATTTATTAAATGGAGTAATTTTTCCATTCCCATATTTTGGAGGCCTCACCCTGCTGCTGCTGCTGCTAAGTCACTTCAGTCTTGTCTGACTGTGTGATCCCATAGATGATAGCCCACCAGGCTCCGCCGTCCCTGGGATTCTCCAGGCAATAACACTGGAGTGGATTGCCATTTCCTTTAACTCTTATAGAAAGGAAAAGAAAAAGAGAATCTCAATCACCACAAACCACTACCAACTAGAACATCAAAGCAAAGTTTGTGGAATCACCCTTTACCAACTTTCATGTCCCATAGTAGCTTAGCCTTTTAAACTTCTCTTTCTGTTAAGAGTGAATGGTTTTCATGTTCCTTTTTGCCTGCTTTTGTCTGTGTATCTGCTATAATCTAAAGAAAATGGCGAGAGATGGATGTGATGTGAACTTCCCTGGTTTCAGTATCCCTCCAGGTTGGTCTGTACAACAAACCTTCGGAAGGGAGAGCATATTACTGCTGAACTAATATTTCATTTATCCACAGTTTGACCTATGCCACTGCTTCATCTCATTCCCATAGATGCAGTACCCTGACTTTTTCCCTCTTGGCATATAATCAATAGTAAGGTCATTATTCATGTTTTCAACACCTATGTGAAGTCAAAAGTTCCTAAGTTCACCACAAATCTGGAGGCCTCCCACTGACCAGACCTGAACCCTTGCATTTAGACTGTCTTCTGTTAAAATATTTAATATCAAGTTGATTTCTTGGTGGTGTCTTAGTCCTAAAGTATCAAAATAAGTTTTCTAAGAAATGTAGTTTAAATGGAATTGTTCAAGAAATATCTTTTTCTATTCCATAGGCAAAGTTATTTCTGTAATCAATTTTAAAACATGATAAATGAATAGGCCGTACAAAACCACCCAATCACTGTGCAAGGTTATACTAATAAAAATAAGGGGCTTCAGTTTATAAATTCTATAATTTGACTGGCTGTGAATTACAAATGCCAATTCTTATCCCATAAATGCAAATTCACCAAGGGAATATCAATGGAAAACAATTACTAGATGGATTTTTGTGCTCTGGTTCTACAAAATAAAATATATTTAGTGTTTTCAAATCAACGCTGAAGGAAATGCCAGAATATGGGTACACATTTACTCATTTTTCAGAGATGTCCAAAGCTATTAACTTTCTGCACTTTAATTAGAAAAGCAAGTCAAACTATTCTCTGCTCAACTGTGGGGAGTTCAAGACATTTGGTTTTGGTGAAGAGTCCTGGAATTGTGAAATCTTATAGATCCAATGTATTTTTTGTATAATGGCAATAGGTACTAAAAATGCATTTTTATTTTTATGGCTATAGCTTTATTTTTTTAAGCATAAACCATAGGCATACAAAGATAATGGATATTTAAAATGGAAGATAATTACAGGGAAATTAAGATGTGTAGGCAGCTTTAAAAATAGTATAATTTAAATTTTCTTGCACAATGTATGAGACTGCTAGGTTTTAAACTCAGTTTTAGGGTAGGAATTGCCATGGCTGTGGAAACTATTTGTTAGAGATCATTATTAACAGATTGTGGGTATTCCTGTTACATTTTCTTTCCTTCCTTATGCAATTATTTAAAAACAAAACATTGTTCTGATGCTAAATCACACTGAGAGAAATACTGTGCCTTAAGACCAGACACTTGCAGTTATTATCAGTGCTCAGATTATAAATATGGGAGAGGAAACTAGAATGTTTTATGCCTCATGCTAATCCCTGTTCCTTTACTAAAGCTTTTATTCTAATAGTAAGCCTTTTGGGTGAGCAATGGAGATAAATGGAGAGATGGGAAGAAAGAAAAAATAAGCAGAAGAAAATAATACTTTGAAAATTCATAAAGAGAATCCCAGGTGTCACAGGGGGTTGGGAGGGCCCAGCTCACTCCTGCCAATCTCAAGCGTGGTTGTCTATTAAGGAAAATTATTTGTTTAACTGAGCTGTGAACAACCAGGTTACTGATTACCCTACTCCTCTTTTAAGGTAGTGTCTGATTCTTGATCTAAGAATGTGAGATGAAACCAAGAGATCTCTAAATATATGTCCATGGAAAAGAACTGTTTCCTTGGAGATAAATAAAGATATTCTATTTAATTCATTCAGATTCAATAGCTGCTGAATTCTAACTATGGGCCAGGCACTGTGTTACGACAGAGATAAATATCACCAAGTTCCTACCTTTTTAAAACTTATGCCAGGAATCCTGGCAGAATTCTAAGTTCTGACACAAGTTATGCAGCTAATGGAGTCAAAGGCTGAGTTTCTAAGTGCATGTTGTCGCTTGCTTTTCTTCATACTTCAAGTTTAATGCAAAGAGTGGATTTGGGAGTTCAAAGATCCTGATCGTTTTACCAGCCTTCTCAGCATCCACGTTCTCGTCCGTAAAATAAAACTGCGATCTGTGGTCCTCTGCAGGCTTGGCTTGGAATGTCTTTTTTACCTTTCTCCTGTTTTTAATTGCATAAGTCAAAACGGTATTGTAAGGGAGTAAACAAATGATACAAAGTAAAACCATTATCACGAAGGTGGCGCCTTCACTTTTTTTTCTCCTTTACTTTCGTCACTCCGTAAATTCTACTGTCCAGAGTTAACTTGCCCAGATTGGTGTGTATTGACCTTGGTCAATAAAGTCAGCATCTGAACAGATAAAAACTTAATAATGTATATACTGCACAGAATTTTTCATTGACTAGAATTTACTAGAATTCCTTCCAAGTGGAAAGGTAAATTACGGTAACTGTGGTACACAGTCTAGAATGTAATAAAAGTGTTGTTATACACAGATATGTAATTATTGTTTAAAATAGAAATCTCCTTTTATAACCTAAATATTAGGTTTTCCAGAGCAAGTTTCCATTATGAAACTATGAGGATGGATATATATATATATATATATATATATATATATATATGTTTATATATACATGTATGTATATATTTCAGTTCAATGTAGCTTTTAAAATATCTGCCTCAGGAAACAAATAGCCTAAATAGCCTAGATTCACACTGCAACACATCCACTTAATACACATAAATTTGGGGGACTTGCCTTGTCTCTGTTTCTTAGTTTCCTCATGATATAATGATATAATAGTTACATTTGTTTCATAAAGTTATTGTGAATGTTAATAAATTAGTAAACGTAAAGCAATAGCCTAAAGGAAACAATTATTACATGTTAGCAATTATTTTCTCTAATAAAATTAAACAGATAAAATTAAATACAGTAAAATACAGTAAGGCATTATAAAAAAAACTCCTTTTTCCCTTTCAAATATTATTTAAAAAAATCCACCTTCAAAAATCTTTATTAGCATAATAAAACAAGTTTAAAATATGTCTACAAACCAACAGTTTAAAGTATTTTATTTCACATTTTAGGAAATGCATGTTTATTTAGTTACAAGGCGGCAAATGGAATATTTTCCCCTTGGGCTCTTACTAGAATTTTTTCACACATCTGCTTTACCTATTTAAGTAAAGCTACAGCTAAAAGTATTTTCTAATGCATGGATAATATGTCTATTTGAGTCATTACAGTACTTTAGGATCCTTATGTCCTTTTGATGTGAAAAGTTTATTATGCTATTTGATTTTTTTCTTACTAGTAGAGTTTTATCAGAATGTTGTTTTTTCCCCTAGATCAAATCAAGCAGCTGTCATACTTACTAACTGATGCAACTGATTATAAACTAAGCCAACAATATAATGACAGAAGATCAATCTAAAATTGTAGACAGTATGGGCATAATAATTTTGTGTCCTTGAACACTGAGAGTCATTTTGTATGATAAGGGATTATTTAGTACTTAAAACTGAACAAGTATCATAACTGTATTTGAAGATAAAAAATAGAGTTTTGTGTTCTCAATCTACAGTCACCCCTCACATCTTATAAATCTTTGTGCACATAAATATAAAACAATTTGTTCTGATGGTTGAACTAAAACTTCAAACTCTACTTAAATCTGTCTAGTGGTTCTGAATTTTGATAATTCTCAATGGCTAAAACATATAAAAGACCGACCCCATGAACAGTGACACATTTCAACAGCATTGCTTTACATACACAAAGATGGAGAACCTAGGCAGCTGTGTTTCTAGTCACAGGCCTGCTACTTTCCAACCATGTGAACCTTTAGAAAATTACTTGAACACTCTGACTCAGTCTTTTTTGTTCAAATTCTATAAAATGAAGATGATAAGGGTACCTACTTGAGAGAGATCCATATAAAACATTTAAAGTGATAGAACACACTAAACATTGTTTGTATTTGCTACAATTATTATATTTGCTTGTGTACAGTTCTTTGAAGAAATATCGCTGTTATTGTTTCTGTGGCTATGAAGGCCTTTGACCTAAATTGAGGAGGACTTTGTACCTCAGTTTACTGCACCCTGAACCTATGTACTTGAACTAACATGTACTTGGTCAATATTATCACAGTCCACGTAATTAACTACCCTCCCAATCTTTGAGTCATTAGTACTCGTGATTATGAATTTTGAAAATCCTATTCTGAAATCTTCTTGCTGAAAGGCTTGACTTTGCTGATGAAATTCAAGCTTTGTCTTTGGCAACGATCTTCGCTACACAGAGCTGAGTTCATAAAGAACATCTCTTGGCAGTGAAACTTCGTGTTGGAAAATCCCAGCACAACCTCTCTGGCAAACAAAGCTTTTGTTGGTGTGGATATATAGACAGAAAATATTGAAATGTGCAGGAATCAGGACATTGTTCAGAGAACAGAAGGCAATCCATACTGCATTTAAATCACTGAAGTAAAATTCAGAAGTCCTGGGTTTCTGTGTCAGCTCAATAACTAGTCTGCTAAACAAATCATATGAGCTCAGTTTCTTCTACATGATACACTTATCCCACGGTTAGTGAGTTTACTATAAGTCACCCACAGAAAATGTGGTTCTGGAGCTCAGAAATGAGGTTGGGGCAATCTTCTTGCTCTGTGTGTGTGGGGGTGGGGGTGGGGGTGGGTGTGCATGTGCACTCAGTCGTGTCTGACTCTTTGTGACCCCATGGACTGTAGCCTGCCAGTCTCCTCTGTCCACGGAGTTTTCCCGGCAAGAATACTGGAACAAGTTGCCATTTCCTTCTCCAGAGGGGTCTTCCTCACCCAGGATTTAACCCATATCTCTTGCATCTTCTGCATTGACAGGCAGGTTCTTTACCAACTGAGCAAGCTGGGAAAGCCTTTGCCTACCCATTTTCCATTTAACAGGACCAGATGTCACTCTTTAATGAGTCACTGTGTCTCTTATGACTTAAAAATTCTTCAAGAAGTCCTACTGCTTTTTGTCTGAAATCCAAATTTCCCCTGTGGTCCACAAGGCTATATATGACCTGGCCCTTCCTGCCCATGCTCAACTATACTGGATGTCTGTCAGTTTATACAACTTAAAGAGAATCAGGCACTACTTCTAATCACAATACACATGATTTATACATATATATATATATATATATTTACCTGAATTTTTGGTCTTTTGGTTGAGTATTAACTCCCTTTGGGCCAGGAAAATATGAATTTTTCTCAAATTTTTATTCTTAGTTTTAAGCACAAAGCCTAGTATACAATAAATGCATAATACATAATATTTTAAAACACATTAACTAATCAATGGTTTTCCCAGTAGTCATCTATGGGTGTGAGAGTTGGACCATAAAGAAAGCTGAGTGCTGAAGAATTGATGGTTTTGAACTTTGGTGTTGGGTGACTATTGGGAGTCCCTTGGACTGCAAGGAGATCAAACCAGTCAATTCTAAAGGAAATCAGTCCTAAATACTCATTGGAAAGACTGATGTTGAAAGTGAAGCTCCAATACTTTGGCTATCCGATGTAAAGAACTGACTCATTGGAAAAAAATCTGATGCTGGGAAAGATTGAAGGCAGGAGAAGGGGATGACAGAGGATGAGATAGTTGGAATGCATCATCAACTCAACGGACATGAGTTTAAGCAAACTCTGGGAGATGGTGATAGACAGGGAAGCCTGGCGTGCTGCAGTCCATGGGGTCAGAAAGTCGGACACAACTGAGCAACGGAATTGAATCAATGACTGTAGCTTTGAATATCAAATTCAAGTTGACATATCCCAAAGCTTTATTTCCTTCCCAGACCTCTCTCCCAAGCTTCATATTTGTTTATCTGAATTTCTGTTCAACTGTTCATCTAAAAGCTCACAGTTACCACAAAAGCCTTCACAAAAATCTCAAAGTTACCATTTCTACATGAGTGGGGAGTTATTTCTTCTTTCTTTCTTCTATATCAAACTCAGTTAGTGGCACCCCTATTCCCAGTGAGACAGCCGAGAACAAAAAAAAGGAGCCTTTTTGTTTTCACCTGATTCTCTCATCACTCACATTGTAACAACAACAACAAATCACAAAAGACTATCTTGCAAGTTCGACCAGATCACATCACTAAACAAGATTTCTTAATGGATCTCATGGGGAAAAGTAAAATGGAAGTAATATGATCTTCTCAGAGAGAAGTACAAATCAGAAGATACAGAGGAAAGTAGTCCACTTCAGAGTTAATTTTGGTGAAGAAGTCAAGGAGGCAGAATGAGTTATTTGTGACAGCTTTAATGAGGGGGAAAAAAAAAGGCAAACAAACCCATGGCATCCAACTGAAATATGAGATGGTAGCCAAGGGCAAGAAAAGAGACTGTAGGGGAAACAGAAGTAATTAATATTTTCAGAACATTTATTTTGTGCCAAGTGTTTTAAACATATTACCTTATCTTTCATCACAATAAGGCACTCCTCTATATTACCCAGGAGTGAAGAAATGTCGTCCAACACATCATACAAGATTCTAGTACAGTCATGAAGTGTACAAAGTTCCCAACGCTGTTTGTTTGAAAGAATAAATTCATATTAGCAAGAAAGACATAGGTTTAGACAGATTAAGCAATATGCTTATGTTCTGGCAGCATAAGGAACTACAGAATTCAAACCAAAGTCTCTCTTGTATCAAAGTCTTCCTTATAATCACCGTAATGAATCATCTCCTTTAGAGTTAAGTGCTTTCTTTATTCAAAAGATCCTAGAATTCCTGACATTTCTTTTTTTTTAATTTAAATTTATTTATTTTAATTGGCGGCTAATTACTTTACAATATTGTATTGGTTTTGCCATACATCAACATGAATCCTCCACGGGTGTATACGTGTTCCCCATCCTTAATCCTCCTCCCACCTCCCTCCCCATATTGTTCTAATGGGCTTCCCTGATGGCTCAGCGGATAAAGAATCCATCTGCAATGCAGGAGACACAGGAGATGTGGGTTCGATCCCTGGATTTGGAAGATCCCCTGGAGAAGGAAAAGGCAACCCACTACAGTATTCTTGCCTGGAAAATCCCATGGGCAGAGGATCCTGGCAGGCTACAGTTCATGGGGTCACAAAGAGTCAGATACAACTCAGGGACTAAGCAGGAAGCATATAAATAGTATTAAATCCTATCCATGAAAAACTTAGGATTAAAGAAGTCAAAGTTGATAAACACCTCTCAACTGTGGAACATGCAGAATGCAGATACCACTGATGAGGCCAAATTTGGGACCAGATTTCTTTTTTCTTTCTTTCTTTTTTTTTATTTGAAGGAAGGAAATGCGTTCCAGAGTAGAGGAGCAAAAATTGAGGCAAATTCGCAATTCTATGTGAAAGCACACATATTGATAGCAGTGAAAAGTGGCTGTTAGCTTTTTAAAGTGGTTAGAGCTCAAGATAAACATCTGGACATCATCAACTTGGAGCTGTTGTTTGAAGCTACAGAAGGAGATGAATTCTCCTTGACAGGGAGGAGAGCAGGAGAAAGAGATCAAGAACAACACATTATGAAATAGCTGCATAGAGAAGATGAAAAGAGAAGACAGAAAATGAAAGCAGCAGAGAACACAGAGGGAGGGAAGGCAGAGAGATACAGCCCTGCTCCTCATCAGATGGCCGTGGGATCCGCAGAAGCCCTGCAGTTCAGGTCACCATAGCTTACATAAGCACGGGAGCGCCGAGGTAGCCTCGGTCATCCAAGTGAAATAGTGATGAGATGTTCTTAGCTCTGAGCCTGAGTCTAGACTCGCAGTACCCTCTGGAGTATGCTGTATTCGGTGCCAACAAAGCCTCTCTATGCCGTTCATTCCTCTGCAGTCGTGTGGGTGTTTCAAGGCTCTGCGTTGTGTGCTCAGCCCTTCAGTCATGCCTGACTCTTTGTGACCCCATGGACTGTAGCTCACCAGACTCCTCTGTCCACTGGATGTGAGAGGGAAGAACACTGGAGTGTGTTGCCATTTCCTCCTCCAGGAGACATTCCTGACCCAGGGATCTAACCCATGTCTCTTGCATCTCCTGAATTTGCAGTTGGGTTCTTTACCACTGCTGCTGCTGCTGCTGCTAAGTCGCTTCAGTCGTGTCCGACTCTGTGCGACCCCATAGATGGCAGCCCACCAGGCTCCCCCGTCCCTGGGATTCTCCAGGCAAGAACACTGGAGTGGGTTGCCATTTCCTTCTCCAATGCATGAAAGTGAAAGTGAAGTCGCTCAGTCATGTCCGACTCCTAGTGACCCCATGGACTGTAGCCTACCAGGCTCCTCCATCCATGGGATTTTCCAGGCAAGAGTACTGGAGTGGGGTGCCATTGCCTTCTTTACCACTAGCAGCATCTTAAGCTCTAAGCAAATCTGTTCTTTGTACCCTAGGGAATTCGCGTATCTAGCAAAGAGGCCAAAAGTGTGACTGGCAAGTCAAAGGAATGATAAATTATTACACACGTGTGGCTTGAAGTAGTTCTATCCTACCTGCCAGTCACACCCTGTCTGGCTGACAGCTGCCTGAAATAGCTGAAGAACTGAAGAATCTGGAAAAAATGAACACTTTCATACTAGCAAATAAGAGAGTCTCAAATATTGGAATCACCTATGATATTTGTTAAAATTCTAATTTCTAGGCCTCATCTCTGGAAATCCTGGTTCATGAGTCTGCTTTGGGCAAGGTACCTGAATTTCTAAAAAGTTTATGAATGTTTCTGTTGTTGGATTGTACTTTAAACATATGTATTTTTTTAATGCTTTAGATAATAGCTACTGAGGAAATCTTGTTGATGATAATTTGCAACTGGATTAAAATGTTTCTCAGTAGATATACTCTTTTTTTTGGCTTACAAACACCATTTTGGTTATTAATGTTTTGTGATTATATTATTTGCTCCAGGATAAATGATTAGCATCTGTATGTTAAGACAACCTTTTTGTCATTTAATAATATTAAGAGCTATTAAATACACTATTGTTTTCTAGCCTAAAAAAAAAAGATGATCAAAATTAATCAAATTTTGATAAGATTGAGGGTATTATAAATCATGACCTTCATTCTTTCATATTTGCACTTTGATAGATCACTGAGGGGAGTGTGTTCAGGAGACAAGAGCCCTCCACCAAGAACATCCTGCTTCCAATTCAAATCTCAGAATAGGTAAGATGCGAGCCAGCTGCAACTGACATGACATGACATGGGGGGCACAGCATTTTAAGAAATAATTAGGTCCCAACACATTCAGAATTTTATAAATAATAAACACAACCTTGAATTGTCTAAAGAAACGAAATTGGCTAACTTGAGAGCACAGGTGTTTTGTGTTTGGTATTCCTCACCTTGCCCACAAGCAAGCAGATACGCTCAATACAACTTAATGAATCTTCTGGGAAGGCCCAAGATAGATTACCTCACAGGAGCTCAGCATAGGAAGTGTCAAAGACAGGCTAACTCTAGCACAATGCTTAGTTGAGAAAAAAGATACACTTTTGAACATTATTGACTATAGAAGCAGAGTGATTCAGTGTTATGCACAAAAGCTCAGATAGACCCATTAAGAACTTTATTTTCTAGAATATATTTTTTTCTTTATTTATTTACAATAAAGAAATAAATACTTCTTTATTTTCTTTATTTCTCCAGAACACCAAACAAGATCACTACCTAGTCGTGTTTGTATGTGTTGTTGTTTCTTATCTTTCAATTTGAGGGGCAATGCTGTTTCATTAAAGTGGTAATCTTACTTATTCTACAAAGACTTGAATCATATTTATTATGTGCCAGACAGTGTTCCAGGTACTTTGCAAACATGAACTCACCCATTTCTCATAGCTATTTTAAGGACAAAGAAACTAAAGCCAAAAGAGGATGACTAACCTGCCCAAGGTCACATAGCAAGAAATGATGTCATAGATCTGGGAATCACCCTCCAAGGTCAGTCTTCATGCACACCATCTCTTTATTATGCTACCTCTTGCTGAGTTCTACTGCCAAAATTCCCAGGAACCAGGGACGGGGAGCTTACGTGCTTATATCCTTTATAAACAGCCTGTAGACAAATAAGTTTTATAAGATATCTATAGTGCAAGAGATTTAATAAGATATGGTGGCACAGTGGTAAAGAATCCACCTGCCAATGCAGGAGACACAAGAGATGAGGGTTCGATCCCTGGGTCAGGAAGATCCCCTGGAGAAGGAAATGGCAACCCACTCCAGAATTCTTGCCTGGAAAATTCCATGGGCAGAGGGCCCTGGCACACTACAGTTTATGGGGCTGCAAAGAGCCAGACACAACTGAGAGACTGAGCACAAGGCACAGTTACATTAAACTAAACAACACCATAAAATGACATTTGCATGGGTATAGGTCAGCAGTTTAGATCTGCCAGGCTAATGGATTTACACAGTTTAAGCCTCTTTCTCACCTCTAGGAGTGTTCTCTGAGTAAAACCAATGTAGTAGGGAGAAATACTAGAATCAAACTAAAAAATTCTAATTATTTCTCAATTCTGACATCCCTGGTTACATGTGGATAATCTTGGGTGCTCTCTTTGCTGAATAATTAAATGAGAAAGAAATATTAATAGTAGTCTTTGTATGTTATTAGCTGTATAACACTGTTTTGCAAAAGAAAACAATCTATATTTTATGAAGAAGAAAATGTAAACAAATTAGAGCAGAATCATTAAGTTTGGGAAGGAGGTGCATAGAGACGGAGAAGCGAACCACTTGCCCTACTTTGATCCCCTTTTCTTAGATGATCCTAAGGCATTTCATAATAATGATCTTCACACTTTACAATAAACTGTATCCCTACAAAGAATTTGAAATTTCTATACTTTCCTGAACATTTTATAACCTCCTTATTTTTCAGTTCAGTTTAGT
Organism: Bos indicus; assembly: GCF_029378745.1. Lineage (NCBI taxonomy): Eukaryota > Metazoa > Chordata > Mammalia > Artiodactyla > Bovidae > Bos > Bos indicus. The sequence goes on from NC_091771.1 coordinate 9,393,815, forward strand.
TCAGTCACTCAGTCCTGTCCGACTCTTTGTGACCCCATGGACTGCAGCATGCCAGGCCTACCTGTCCATCACCAACTCCTGGAGTTTACCCAAACCCATGTCCACTGTGTCTGTGATGCCATCCAACCATCTCATCCTCTGTAATCCCCTGCTCCCCCTGCCCTCAATCTTTCCCAGCATCAGGGTCCTTTCAAATGAGTCAGCTCTTCATATCAGGTGGCCAAAGTATTGGAGTTTCAGCTTCAGCATCAGTCCTTCCAATGAACACTCAGGAATTTAGGATGGACTGGTTGGATCTCCTTGCAGTCCAAGGGACTCTCAAGAGTCTTCTCCTTATTTTCATTTCTCCTTTATTTTTATTTATAGTTCTGTTTCTTAACTATGGCTCAGTTCAGTTCAGTTCACAGTCAGTCTGTCCGACTCTTTGCGACCCCATGAATCACAGCACGCCAGGCCTCCCTGTCCATCACCAACTCCCAGAGTTCACCCAGACTCACATCCATTGAGTCTGTGATGCCATCCAGCCATATCATCCTCTGTTGTCCCCTTTTCCCCCTGCCCCCAATCCCTCCCAGCATCAGAGTCTTTTCCAAAGAGTCAACTCTTCGCATGAGGTGGCCAAGTACTGGAGTTTCAGCTTTAGCATCAGTCCTTCCAAAGAACAGCCAGGACTGAGCTCCTTTAGAATGGACTTGTTGCACCTCCTTGCAGTCCAAGGGACTCTCAAGAGTCTTCTCCAACACCACAGTTCAAAAGCATCAATTCTTTGGCAGTTAGCTTTCTTCACAGTCCAACTCTCACATCCATACATGACCACTGGAAAAACCATAGCCTTGACTAGATGGACCTATGTTGGCAAAGTAATGTCTCTGCTTTTGAATATGCTATCTAGATTGGTCATAACTTCCCTTCCAAGGAGTAAGCGTCTTTTAATTTCATGGCTGCAATCACCATCTGCAGTGATTTTGGAGCCCAGAAAAATAAAGTCTGACACTGTTTCCACTGTTTCCCCATCTATTTCCCATGAAGTGATGGGACCAGATGCCATGATCTTTGTTTTCTGAGTGTTGAGCTTTAAGCCAACTTTTTCACTCTCCACTTTCACTTTCATCAAGAGGCTTTTTAGTTCCTCTTCACTTTCTGCCATAAGGGTGGTGTCATCTGCATATCTGAGGTTATTGATCTTTCTCCTGGCAATCTTGATTCCAACTTATGCTTCTTCCAGTCCAGCGTTTCTCATGATGTACTCTGCATAGAAGTTAAAAAGCAGGGTGACAATATACAGCCTTGACGTACTCCGTTTCCTGTTTGGAACCAGTCTGTTGTTCCATGTCCAGTTCTAACTGTTGCTTCCTGACCTGCATATAGGTTTCTCAAGAGGAAGGTCAGGTGTTCTGGTATTCCCATATATTTCAGAATTTTCCACAGTTTATTGTGATCCACACAGTCAAAGGCTTTGGCATAGTCAATAAAGCAGAAATAGATGTTTTTCTGGAACTCCCTTGCTTTTTCGATGATCCAGCAGATGTTGGCAATTGATCTCTGGTTCCTCTACCTTTTCTAAAACCAGCTTGAACATCTGGAAGTTCACGGTTCACGTATTGCTGAAGCCTGGCTTGGAGAATTTTGAGCATTACTTTACTAGCGTGTGAGATGAGTGCAATTATGCAGTAGTTTGAGCATTCTTTGGCATTGCCCTTCTTTGGGATTGGAAGACTAACTATGGTTAGTGTTCTGAATTTGACAAAGATGGAAGTTATCTTTCCGAAGCTCAGCAACAATTATTGGTAAATTGAAAACCATACAAAGACTAGGCTTTATGGTCATAACATAATTCTTTTATGTGACTGATTAAAAATATTGGGAAATTATTAAGAGCTTTACTCCCAAAGCATTCTAGTGTATGCTTGGCAATATTGGATGGTGCCCAAAGATACAATGAAACTGCTTTGGGTGTGACCTGCATTCATTGTAAGGTTATCACTAGAGCTGTCAGGGCATTATGGGCAAGTACTAATGAGTCTCATAGATTTAGAGTAAGTAGGGGCAATGGAGTTAATTTTCTACTTTCTCCTCAATAGAATTCCAAGTGAAGTGATGGGTTCATTAAATTATACAGAAACACACAATAGCAAATGCTAATAGCCCAATCAAAGTGTATATTGTGACATAGATTTATTGTCAGAAAACAAAGTTCAATTTTTAAAATAATAAATACATTTTTAAAATTTTATTTTATTTTTAAACTTTACAAATTGTATTAGTTTTGCCAAATATCAAAATGAATCCACCACAGGTATACATGTGTTCCCCATCTATTTTAATTTTTATTCACTGAACCAAAAAGACCAGCTGAGTTGAGATTCCATGAATGCACGGGTAATGTTTTTGTAATATCAGTATAATTGCAAAGGGGAATGTTAACATCTCAGTGGGGACAATTTTAGCATTAAATAAAAATTCAAAAGCTTTTGTAATAGAACATGCTACCTAAATACCATTATTATATATTTCTCAGTATTAATGAAATTCAGTGAGTTAGAAAAAAGTCTCCTAGCATTAAGGCACAGTGAATGTGTATTTTGATATTATCATGTTTTAAACCTCACATGTAGATTTTTCTTGGGAGAATTATGATATTGCTAATAGTATAAGCACATGTTTTCTTGCAGTTAAACTTTAAAATGATAGTTTTGCCAAAAACATAATCTTAAGTCAAACAGACAATTCACTCCAGTGAAGGACCATAGAGAATTGACTACATGGAAGTCATAAGTCAAAAGAACATCACTTCATTGTATGTGTGCTTGACTCTCCTGTGGCCAAAACTGATGCTGCTTCTTAGACAAATCCTCTCTCCTAGGTAAATGCCTGCAGAGTTCTGTGGCAAATTGCTACATACTTCTTTGCATGTAAAGGGAAGTTAAGCTAGAAGGAAACCACAAAGAGAAGCTGTGACTTGAAGTGACTTCCAAGCTAGATTTTTTTTCATCTTCTAGGTCTCTAGGATTTTCAGGGAGACAGAACTATCAAATGATCATACAATGACCAAGAAGAGCATAAAAAGCTGTAATCCAGTGTGTTGGGGTTTTGGCTCTATTTCCTTCTAGTCATCTGGAATCGCAACTCATCTATTATATACATTTTAAAACAGAATGAGGTTTATTCTCTAAAATATTTTGAAATTGAAGAATTCTATGTATATAAGAAATAGACTACATTAGCATATCATTCATAATTTACATTAAAAATTTGTTACAGTATTTTGAAAAATAGTTATTCTGTACTTTTTGATTCATATTAATATGTATTACAACAAGAGGGGCTTCCCAGGTAGCGCTAGTGGTGAAGAATCCATCTGCCAATGCAGGATGTGTAAGAGACCCCGGTTTGATCTGAGTCAGGAAGATTCCCTGGAGGAGGGCATGGCCACCCACTCCAATATTCTTGCCTGGAGAATTCCGTGGACAGAGGAGCCTTGCCGGGGACCAGCCCCGGCTGATCCAGGGTATTCGAAGGAGAGACGGCATAGGCGAGGATCAGGATACAATAGCTTCAATTAGATATTAATTAAAGATATAAAGAGTAATAGAATAAGGATAGCTCAGTAGGAAAATTCAGTGGAGAAAAGAGGCTGAGTAGCTTGGTTTACGTGGGAGACCAATAAAACTTCAAGACAAGAAGTTTGCACCACTTACGTAGGCCGCAGGCGTCCTTCCGTTCTCCCGAAGGAGAGGAGACACTGAGGCCTCCCCGGTCGGATCTTAGAAGCCCAGGCATAATTAGTAAGCATGGTGGGTTCCGCGCTCCAGATGGAGACTCAGCCAGAGTGAGAGAGAGAGCGACATGGGGAGACCAGTATTTTGAGAAACTGATCCCAATTCTTTATTTTCCATGGTCTACTTTTATACACTGAGATGTTATGCAAAAGTCATGCGGGGTCAGCAGTCCTGACTTTTATCAAAGTCAGGTGCTTCATACAAATGTATACAGAGGTCTTAGGGGTGTTACATCATCTTCTGGCCAGGGGGGCCTGCTGACAATTTATGACCCTCTCCTTGTGACAGCGGTCAGTCAACCAGGACACTTATTTCTCCAGGGCTGATTATTCTCAAAACAGACGCCACCCAAGTAAAGTTACATTCCTACAGGGTGAGGGTGTAGTGGGTTTTAGTTAAGGAAAGAATTTACTTAGCCTAAGGTCTAACGTGATTAATATCAAAGGTTAATACTTATTTCTTCTATATATTCATTAATGTGTGTAAGGGCAGGGCATGTGGAGACTTAGCAACAAACATTGGCTCAACAAATGAAAAACCCTTCACCAATACAATTTCTAATCAGCCCATTATACTTATACTAATAGTTTTCTAACTTTTCTAAGGAACCTGTTTTTAGAAGGTTTAAAGCATCTCGTGCCTCTCACGGTTGGGAGGCTGTGAGCAATCACATGTGGCCGGACGAGCCTGTCAGGCAGGCTAGAGAACCTTCAGAGGAGTTTGTAGGTTAAAACACTCTTGTCACACCCAAGAGTTTTTATTGACTGGAGCTCTAGGTTAACTCCTTCTCCGAAAGAGGTGGTGGGGGACAGCCCCCCGTAAAGTCAGAGGTGTAGGTAAGAGCACAAAGTAGTAAAGTAGGCAGGCTCTGGTTATGGGGGTAGACGCTCGAGGAGTTCCAGGGGGACTCCTGAGGTTCGATCCCGCCTTTGCGTATGTCGAGCCTCCTTCCTCATGACCTTTGTCATGGGTGGAGTACCTCACTCTGGCCCCCAACAGAGCCTGGCTGGCAATGGTCCATAGAGTCTCTAAGAGTCAGACACAACCGAAATGTCTAAGCACACATGAACAAGAAGAGAAGAAATTACATAATAAATTTTTCTAATTTGAGCTGTATCATTGCCTCAACTTTTACTAGTAATAATTCACTGGAGAATCTGAATTGTATGTCTTCATTTCTCAATACTAATTTTGAGAGCTGATTAAAATATTTTGTTGAAGAATGTGCATAGATTTATCTATTGTGATGAATATTAAATTGTATATATATACATATAATTAAACAAAGTTAACCACATATTGTGTGCATTTTTGGTGGTGTTATTATAGCAACAATGACAACTGTGATAAATATATTTTCTAAAACATTAAAAATATTTTAGGATAAGCCCCAATTCCTGAGGAATAGCTAAGGGTCCTTTGGGAGGTAAAATATGACCAAAATATTAGGAGAAATAAGAATTATTCTTGCAAGCTCAGTGTATAAAACAAGAACAAATGCAGGCATACCTTGGAGATATTGTGGGTTTGATTCCAGACCACCACAATAAAGGGAATATCACAATACAGCAAGTCACATGATTTTTTTGGTTTCTCAATGCATATGAATGTGATGTTTACATATACTATAGTCTACAAAATGTGCAATAGCATATATTTAAAAATATCAATGTGCTTACCTTAAAAGACTTTATTGCTAAAAACTGCTAACCATTATCTGAGCCTTTAGGAAGTCATGATCTTTTTGCAATAGTACATCAAATGTCACTGATCACAGACCACCATAAGAGACATAATAATAATAATGAAAATGCTTGAAATACTGGAAACATTACTGAAACACTACACAGAGTTACAAAGTGAGCCAATGCTGTTGGAAAAAACGACACCGATAGACTTGCCCAATGCAGAGTTGCCACAAATCTTCAATCCGTAAAAATTGCAGTTTTATTTGTGAAGTGCAATAATACCAAGCACAATAAATAGAGGTATACCTGTATTACGAGGTACAAGACAAAAGATTTAGGCTAAGTATAAATAATATCTTGACAGTTAAACCATCAGTAAGCTGTTCTATGGAATAAACAAGTTTCTTTTTCCAGATATTTTGAACTCTGATGAACAGTGAGAGGATGCAGGAACAAGATTAATCCATTTATATTTATATATGGAAACAATTTTTGGTACCACGGACTGGGCTAAGGGTGGGTATTTTATAAGGACCAGCACCTGTGTCTTCCCGAATGCAACTCCCAGTTAGGACACAGGTTCTGTGGCCAATAAAATGGCCAACTGAGTTTCCTGCAAGATGCTTTGAGCAGGCAGGGACCACTGAGTGTGGGCTGAACTCTGAGGATGGAGCAAAGGAAATGTGAGCCATGAATGTTCTTTCTCAGGAGCTTAAAATCCAATTGAAAAAAAGATAGTCACACAAACAATAAAAATGAAGACTGGTTTAGAGACTTCTGGAAAGACGAAAAGTGATATTAGTTGTGATAAAACAGGTTAAGAGTAAACTGGTATAAGGTTAAAGTTAGTTGAAAATTATGTCTTTTCCTTTAACTTCTAAGTATCTTAGAAACGATTTTTTATGTTGCTGTTCATATATTGTAATCTTTTATGCATTGCCTGGTGATTATCTTCCAAGTAGTGGCACTTAAAAATGATATGAGCAATACTCTTTGCTATTATTACTATTACTGTCATGGTGTGAGATTTGGCACAAAATGACTTTTGTTCAGGACTCACAGGGCCTGACTTTAGCAGATAAATAATGGGCTATCACTTAAACATACTGTATTTTGATATATTGGCTTACTGTTATATTAAACCATTTCAAGCTCTGTTTTAACTGCATGTTTTAAACGGGTTCCAACAGACTTTTATTTTAAAAGAGAGTTAAAATATAACCACTAAATTATTTTTTTAAATTTAAATCAAGATAGAAAAAAGTATACACTATGAAAATTGTACCATTATTGTAAATGACATAATTTCTTGCTATATATAAGCTGAAATTTCCACTGACTATCCCATTTATATGATGATTTCCATAGTGAAGTGAAATGCATGAATTCCCTATTTCAGATGCATTCGGCTGTAATAACTGGAAAAAAAATCCTATTCATTTAAGGTCATTCTTGCCTGTTGTAGAACTCTGAAAGCTGAAGCTTTGAGGCTGTGAATGCTATCTCTTGAATTAAGATGATGCCATTGGGGGAATGGGCCTTTTTTAGACTGTTTTACATTTAAAGAAGAGTATTTCTCTGAGGATATAAGTCCAGTTCCTTGCCAAACTTTAAATTCAATCTAACCTTTTTTTTTTTTTTTTTTTTGGCAGCTCTTCTTTATCTCTTGATTTATTTTCAATTACCCCACATTTAGATATTTGAATTCTCTAATCTATGTAAATTATAAATGGACTTTATTGACTTCTTATTTAGTGATCAAATGTTAAAACACAATTACTCTGAATCTCTTTGTCTATCTCTGGTGCTAAAACAATTCACACATAATTTCACATCATTAGTACAAGTTCTATTCTTTTCAGGCCTTAGAAACAGAAGTAAAATCTTTAACACATGTAATTCAAATGGATGATACAACTTCCCTTAAAAGCTTTCAAGTGAAACTGCTCTTTTAAAGGTTTTACCATTGATTTGAAGTTTAGTACCTGCATTTCTAAATTTTTATCAATAAAGACATTAATAATAAGCCCATTAATACCAAAGGCTACATTCATTAAACTAATAAAAAACAGAATAAGTGAGGAAAAGAAAATAGTTTCTTCCTTAATTGGTAACTTTGACCAATTCTAATAAAGTTTATTAAAATTAAAAATAAATATGCTAATTGTGTCTCAAATATTATAGTTTTCATTGCATGGAATCTATGATTTTAGCTAATAGAGAGGCATTATAGTGTTTTAAGGATAAGCTTCTCTGATTGTTTACATTATTCAAGAAATAGACCAGACCAGATACAAACATGTCAAGGTAGGAAAATGTGACTGTAAGTAGGGAATTGCTGGAGACCCAGTATGGACCACTCAGAGTTTAACATTTAAAATATTGTTAAGAACACCAACAATATTGTGAGATTCACCTCCAGGAGCTTGAGGAGCTTTTCGCAGGAAATATCAGAGAAAAACCCTCAGGGCTTCCAGCAGAGGAAGGGGAATTGGAAACATTTTTAATTACAAAGGTACCCATTTCTTCTTAACAAGGTCTGCCCTGAAGGGAAAAAAACTGAGCAGAGTATAACCCGGTGGGATGTTATAACAGGTGGGATGTTATAACAGGTGGGATGTCACTTGACCTGGAGAAGGGCAGCACCCAACTCGCCATCTTCAGCTTACCCTTGGGAGAAGAGAAATACCCAACTCCAGGACTTCTACCTATCCTTTTCCACCTACGGTGGGGAGGGGGTGAAGGAAGAAACTCTTGTGAGGTTCACAGTTCAGAGGCCTGGGCTCCCTAAAGGGCTACCTAATCGTAGGATTATAGCGCACTTGCGCTTTCCCCAACCTCACCAACAATTGTTAAATCCCTAAGTCATGCCCTACTCTTTGTGATTCATTGGACTGTAACCTTGCAGGCCCCTCAGTCCTTGTGATTTCCCAGGCAAGAAAGTGGGTTGCCATTTCCTTCTCCAGGGGATCTTTCCAGCCCAGGGATTAAATCTGCATCTCCAGGGAGGCCCCCACCACCAATTATTAAGGTTTATTTAGAGCAGTTCCTTGTTTTCTTTGTGAATCATGCCAAGAAAAATTTAAACACGCACCAAAAAAACACTAAACAAAACACCAGAACAGAAATAAAGATTGCTGCTGATGGGCTTATTCGTAGGCTGCACACAGGTGAGGAAAGAATCTCTGACTTAGAGGATACGTCAATAGAATTCTTGAAAACTGAAAAACAGAGATAACAAAGACTGAAAAAAACACCAGAACACACAATTCAAGACTGTGGGACAACTACAAGAGGTGTAACATACATGTAATTGGAAATATTAGAGAATAGAGACGGGAACAGAAAAGAAATATTTGAATCAATAATGATTAAGAATTTCCCAGAATTAATGCCAAATTACAAACCACAGATCCATGAAGCCTGAAGAACAACAAGCAGAATAAATGCTAATACAAACGTAGGCATATTATTTTCAAGCTACAGAAACCAAAGATAAAGAAAAATTCTGGAAAAAAAAATCTGAAAGAAATGAAGTAAGGGTGGGAACACCTTACCTATGTTTAAATAAAGAATTGCTTCCAACTTCTGCTCAGAAATCATGCAAGAAAGAAAAGAGTGAAGTGCAATATGTATTCAGAGAAAATGCCACTAATCTAGGATTCTGTAGACTGAAAAATTATGCTTTGAAAGTGGAAGATAAATAAAAACTTTCTCTCACAAACAAAAATCTAGGGAATTTGTTGCCAGCAGACTTAGCCTTTCAAGAAATTTTAAAGATAGCTATTTAGAGAAAAGAAAAATAATATTGGTCAGAAACACTGATCTACATAAAGAAAGGAAGACCATTGAAGGAATGAGTAAAGATAAAATAAAAACTTTTATTTGTATTATTCATAATCTAACAGATAATAGTTTGTTCATATTTGTAATGATAATGCCAACAATGTAGTTATTTATGTTTAAGTATATGTCATATATTTTTATTTCTAATATATATGGCTATGAATGTTATATGTAAAAGAAAGGATGAAAGCAGTGATACAGGGATGGGAAACAAGAATTAAGATTATTTATTATAAAGTACTCACATTACATGTGAAGTGGTATAGTGTTACTTGAAAGTCGACTTGAATTACCTGTGAATGTATATTGCAGACTCTAGGGCAATTACTAAAAGACGTTAAAAAAAAAAAAGTTATGAAAGCAGAGAGAGAAATATAAGTAAACAGAAAAGAAAGCAGAGAATATGAAATCATTTTAAAAAAAAAGTACAAAAAGTGGGAAAAGAAGCACAGAAGGCAGGAAAGTAGGAACAAAGAACAATAGCAGCAAATAGGAAATAGTAAGGAGCATGGTAAATTTTAATCCAACTATATCAAGAATCACAATGAACATCAACTTGAAAGAGACTCTTAGAGTGGATCACAAACAAGACCCATGTTGATTTTGACAGAAAACAACAAAATTCTTTATGCAATTATCCTTCAATAAAAAAATACATAAATAAAAAGTAAAAAAAAATAACAAAGCAAACCTAACAAAAATATGCCAAAAAAAGACCCAAATATATGACGTTCACAAGAAATACATTTTAAATATAAAATTGCATACATATTAAAAATAAATGGATAGAGGAACATATACCACGTTAGCCCTAATCATAACGAAGCAGGGTTAGCTGCAATAATAACAGACTGAGCCAATGCCAACGCAAGAAAAGTTATCACAAAAAGAAAGGCATTGCATAAAAATAAATGGATCAGTTTTCCAAGAAGAAATAATCCTTAACTTATGTTCATCTATCAACAGAGTGTCAAACTATGTGAGGTTAAAAAAAAAAAAAAAACCTAATAGACTCGTGAAGAGAAATTGATACATTCAGTATCATAGTTGAAGACTTCAAGGCCCCTCTCTTAGAAATGAATAGATTCAATAGGCAGAAAATCAGCAAGGTTATCCATTTTGAATAGTCTGTACATGACCTTTCCAAACTCCTTAACAACCCCAGCAACCATAAGCTTGTTTTCTAAGTGTGAGAGTCTCTTTCTGTTTGTAAATAATTTCGTTTGTATTATTTCTTTTTAGGTTCTACATATGTATATTTAGATTCCACATACGGCTAAATTAAAAATGGATAACCAACAAGGACCTATTGTATAGCACACAGAACTCTACTCAAAGTTATGTGCCAGCCTGGAAAGGAGGGAGATTAGATATGTGTGTGTGTGTATGGCTGAATCCTGTTGCTGTTCACCTGAAACTAATACAACATTGTTAATCGGCTATACACAAATAAAAAACAAAAAATTTAAAGCATAGAAAAAGAATATAGAAGATAATTCAAAAAATTAGTAAAGAAATAACTGAATTCAACAATACCATTAGTCAATTGGATACAACTGACATCTGGAGATTGCTTCATCCAACAATAGCAGAATATACATTTTTCTCAATGAGCTATGGAATATTCACCAAGGAAAACCATATTCTGGGTCATAAAATACACTTTAAATTTAAAAGAATGGAAACAATGTCTGTCATCAGACTACATTAAAATTAAATAACAGATAAGTGAAAAGTCACCAAATAGGTGAAAATTAAACAACATTCTTATAAATACCATATTTGGGTTAAACAAGAAATTTAAAGACATTTTTAAATATTCCAAATAAATCAAAATGAAAACACAATTCATCAAAATGTGTGACATCCAGCAAAATCGGTGTTTGAGGGAAAATCATAGCTTTTAATGTATACATTTTTAAAGAAGAAAGATGTAAAATAAAAATAATCCAAGGTTCCATCTTAGAAAACTAGAAAAAGGAGAGCATATTAATTCCAAAATAAGCAGAAGAAATGATAAAAATTTAGAGCAAAAATCAATGAAATTGAAAGCACGAAATCAATATAGAAAATCAATAAACTCAAAAGATGGTCTTTACCAATAGCAATACAACCTATAAGACTCTAGCTAAGTTAACTGGGGGAAAAAAAAAAGAGGACGCATATTACTAATACCTGAAGTGAAAGAGGTGACATCACTACAGATCACATCGACAGTAAAAGGCAATAAAGGAAAACTAGATGAACTCTAGGTTCACAAATTTGATAACCTTTGAGGAAATGGACCAGTTGTTTGAAAGACAAGCTTTGCCAAAATGCACAAGAAGAAACTGATAATTTGAATAGGCTTATATTTATTAAAGAAATTAAGTTAATAATTAATAACAATCCAAAATAGAAAGGAAAAAAGACCAGATGTATTTACTGGGGAATTCTATGAAACATTTAGGAAGGAAATTATACCAGTTCTCCATAATCACTTTCAGAGGATAGAAACAAAGGGCATAATTTCTGATTCATCCTATGAGGTTGGCATTACCCAAATACCCAAGTAAGACAAAGATATTACCCAAAAAACTTGTAACATATTTTCAATTTTGTGTGAACTTTAAACTGCTCTTTTAAAAAATGGTCTTAATTATAAAAACACAAAAAAGCCTAAGGTATTTTATCATTTCAGTAAATAAAAGTCTCAGAATGTGTGATTATGTTTGATTTTATGATTCAATAATGTCCCAGCAGAGTTGAAACTTTTTTTTTTTAATTCTCAGCTCTGATATCCGTAATTTGACAGAATTCCCCAGTTTTGAATTCAGCATGAAACACAATAATGAGTATTCCAGATCTCAGTTCTAAACAAAATTATACTCATTTTTTTAAGGAATGAGAACATTGTTCAAGGATTCACCAAAGTGATTGGTCTTTGCTGCTTATTGTTTCAAATTAAACCATATGACTCCTGGCAAGGAGGTTGGAATGATCATAAAAGATTTACATTAATCATCTGTGCTGTGATGAGGCTTCAGTGTCAAACATTTGGAGCCCTCCCAGAATAAGACTCAAACGCAAGTTCTGTAGAGACACTCAGGGAACTGGTGATCAATAAAATCAATATTGCTAAGAATTCTGTGCCTGTGCCTGCACTCTGTTGACTTGAGGAAACAGGTCCCTTTATTTTTGGGGACCTGGGATTCCACGCTTGGTGTTAAGCATCTGGGGACACTATAATTATATAACCAAGAAGGAAACAAGTAAATACTAGTGACATCTTTGAATTTTTCCCTTAAAAAGCCAACTTCATTTCCCTTTCTTCTATGTGAAACTAAATTCAATCATGTCGTATTTCCACTGAAACCTACATAGAAGAAAAAGTGACATGGCAGAAAAGTTATGATTGAAAATTACAGGTTTTGTTACTAATTATTTGAGTGGACTAAATATTGTATAAATATTTAATGCACACAACTTTTACATATTAAATGTTTTCCTGGGAGATATATTTTAAAGCTTCAAATAATTCTCTTGACTACTGGTCTAAAATTGAAATTCAATTCATATGAGAAACAGATGGCCCCAGTGTGTAAAAAATAAACTTGAGAACACAAAAATAATTTAAAATTAGATATGTAGATAGGAAATTTTTATTATTTTGTGTTTTTGTATGGTACAAAGACAAGTACTGTAAGTAAATACACAATATTGTGTCTAAAATATGGTGGCTTTGGGGGTTTTCTTGTGGCAGAACAATCTACATCCTAGATACTGTTGGTCCAGCCAGTTACTCCAACTCTTGTTTTTATTACTTACTTCACATATCACCAACTTATTTGCTGATTAGTGTCAGGTTCAAAGAGAAAGTATCTAATCTGTGAACATGACTTAATCCCTGTAGTCAAAGAACTGCTCCATCATCTGGAGTTACCATATTTAAAACATATAGTTTAAATATGGGAAATTTTATTATGAACATAAAATGTCTCACATTAAAGTGGGATTATTAGAATACATGTATTCATCATTGTAATAATTCAGTTCAGTTCAGTCGCTCAGTTGTGTCTGACTCTTTGTGACCCCATGAATCCCAGTACGCCAGGCCTCCCTGTCCATCACCAACTCCTGGGTTCATTGAGACTCATATCCATCGAGTCAGTGATGCCATCCAGCCATCTCATCCTCTGTCGTCCCCTTCTCCTCCTGCCCCCAATCCCTCCCAGCATCAGAGTCTTTTCCAATGAGTCAACTCTTCGCATGAGGTGGCCAAAGTACTGGACTTTCAGCTTTAGCATCAGTCCTTCCAAAGAAATCCCAGGGCTGATCTCCTTCAGAATGGACTGGTTGGATCTCTTTGCAGTCCAAGGAACTCTCAAGAGTCTTCGCCAAAACCACAGTTCAAAAGCATAAATTCTTCAGCGCTCAGCCTTCTTCACAGTCCAACTCTCACATCCATACATGACCACAGGAAAAACCATAGCCTTGACTAGATGAACCTCTGTTGGCAAAGTAATGTCTCTGCTTTTGAATATGCTATCTAGGTTGGTCATAACTTTCCTTCCAAGGAGTAAGCGTCTTTTAATTTCATGGCTGCAGTCACCATCTGCAGTGATTTTGGAGCCCCCAAAAATAAAGTCTGACACTGTTTCCACTGTTTCCCCATCTATTTCCCATGAAGTGATGGGACCGGATACCATGATCTTCATTTTCTGAATGTTGAGCTTTAAGCCAACTTTTTTGCTCTCCACTTTCGCTTTCATCAAGAGGATTTTTAGTTCCTCTTCACTTTCTGTCATAAGGGTGGTGTCATCTGCATATCTAAGGTTATTGATATTTCTCCTGGCAATCTTGATTCCAGCTTGTGCTTCTTCCAGTCCAGAGTTTCTCATGATGTACTCTGCATATAAGTTAAATAAGCAGGGTGATAATATACAGCCTTGACGTACTCCTTTTCCTATTTGGAACCAGTCTGTTGTTCCATATCCAGTTCTAACTGTTGCTTCCTGACCTGCATACAGATTTCTCAAGAGGCAGATCAGGTGCTCTGGTATTCCCATCTCTTTCAGAATTTCCCACAGTTTATTGTGATGCACACAGTCAAAGGCTTTGGCATAGTCAATAAAGCAGAAATAGATGTTTTTTTCTGGAACTCTCTTGCTTTTTCAGTGATCCAGTGGATGTTGGCAATTTGATCTTGGTTCCTCTACCTTTTCTAAAACCAGCTTGAACATCAGGAAGTTCACGGTTCACATATTGCTGAAGCCTGGCTTGGAGAATTTTGAGCATTACTTTACCAGCATGTGAGATGAGTGTGATTTTGCGGTAGTTTGAGCATTCTTTGGCATTGCCTTTCTTTGGGATTGGAATGAAAACGAACCTTTTCTAGTCCTGTGGCCACTGCTGAGTTTTCCAAATTTGCTGGCATACTGAGTGCAGCACTTTCACAGCATCATCTTTCAGGATTTGAAATAGCTCTACTGGAATTCCATCACTTCCACTAGCTTTGTTCATAGTGATGCTTTCTAAGGCCCACTTGACTTCACATTCCAGGATGTCTAGCTCTAGGTCAGTGATCACACCATCATGATTATCTGGTCGTGAAGATCTTTTTTGTACAGTTCTTCTGTGTATTCTTGCCACCTCTTCTTAATATATTTTGCTTCTGTTAGGTCCATACCATTTCTGTCCTTTATCGAGCCCATCTTTGCATGAAATGTTCCCTTGGTATCTCTACTTTTCTTGAAGTGATCTCTAGTTTTTCCCATTCTGTTGTTTTCCTCTATTTCTTTGCACTGATCGCTGAGGAAGGCTTTCTTATCTCTTCTTGCTATTCTTTGGAACTCTGCATTCAGATGCTTCTATCCTTCCTTTTCTCCTTTGCTTTTCGCTTCTCTTCTTTTCACAGCTATTTGTAAGGCCTCCCCAGAGAGCCATTTTGCTTTTTTGCATTTTTTTCCATGGGGATGATCTTAATCCCTGTCTCCTATACAATGTCACGAACCTCAGTCCATAGTTCATCAGGCACTCTATCTATCAGATCTAGTCCTTTAAATCTATTTCTCACTTCCACTGTATAATCATAAGGGATTTGATTTAGGTCATACCTGAATGGTCCAGTGGTTTTCCCTACTTTCTTCAATTTAAGCCTGAATTTGGCAATAAGGAGTTCATGATCTGAGCCACAGTAGGTCTAGCATAAAACTGTGAATATAATAGTTACTTAAAATATATTTGATGGGAGAGAACAAGATGGCAGAGGAGTAGGTGGACGTGGAGCACATCTCTCTCCACGGAACATCATAAATACACCTTCAGATACAGAAGTGCATGCAGAACACCAGCTGAGAGCAGACAGGAGTACCTGATGGGTGGAAAAGAAGATATAGAACCATGCAAAACTTGGTAGGATGAAGGAAATAGGGGGGAAAACAGGAGTGTTAGTAGGACTGGACCTGCCTTCAGTGGGTGGAGGAATTGAAGCAGGGGTCCGATCCCCATATCAGGGCAATTGTCTGAGTCAGAGGAGAAACATTTAAGGCTGAGAGTGAGCTGATCTGTGGCAGCCTAAATGGAGTGAGAATCAGACAGTCCTTGTTGCAGCCATATATACCCTGGACAGGAACATTGGTCTCCTGGAAGGTGCAGCAGGTGGGAGCTGGAGTTTAGGGATTGTGGAGCAATCCCAGGGTGAGGGCTTCTATTGACTGCGGAGAGATAGATTGAGGGGATATGAGGGAAGAGATAGTGGTGGGAAATGCCTATGGAAGAAAGCCAGCAGCCATGGAAGCAAGGGTACTGCTGAGTTATGTGTAGGGTCTGGAGCCCTTACCATAGACTCTCTCCCCACACGCCAGCATCAGCAGCTGAACAATAGAAAGGCTAGCTCATCAAATGCCTGACACACTGAACTACAGAATAGGACCACACTCAGGGTGCTCCTTTAAGTAACTGATGCACTGAACTACAGAGCAGGACCCCACCTAGTGTGCCCCTTTAAGGGCCTGACACGCAGATCGAGAGCCCCCCCCACCCCCAGCTGGGGGGCGGGGGACTCTCAACGTACCTGATGCATGGAACAACAGAGAAGGACCCCAGGCAAGGGAGCCCTCTAATTGCCTGATCAGGCAGAGCTATGGAGAGAGACTGGCCAAAGAGACTTTCTGATTGCCAGCTACAAGAGGCTCAAAAAAAGACTCTGATAGGGTCATGACTCCTGGGGCAGAGGCAGTTCATGTCCCTGCACACTTGGTGCCACCAGGATCCTGGTAAGCCAAGCACCTGTGCAACTTTCATGCTCAAATCTCACTGGGGCAGAGCTGCCACAGGCAAAAAAGTGTTGCATCTATGCATGTAGGTTGGGCAAGACTAGGGATCTCTTCAAGAAAATCAGAGATACCAAAGGAACATTTCATGCAAAGATGAGCTCGATAAAGGATAGAAATGGTATGGACCTAACAGAAGCAGAAGATATTAAGAAGAGATGGCAAGAATACACAGAAGAACTGTACAAAAAAGATCTTCACGATCCAGCTAATCACGATGGTGTGATCACTGACCTAGAGCCAGACATCCTGGAATGTGAAGTCAAGTGGGCCTTAGAAAGCATCACTATGAACAAAGCTAGTGGAAGTGATGGAATCCACTTGAGCTATTCCAAATCCTAAAAGATGATGCTGTGAAAGTGCTGCACTCAGTATGCCAGCAAATTTGGAAAACTCAGCAGTGGCCACAGGACTGGAAAAGGTCAGTTTTCATTCCAATCCCAAAGAAAGGCAATGCCAAAGAATGCTCAAACTACCACACAATTGCACTCATCTCACACGCTAGTAAAGTAATGCTCAAAATTCTCCAAGCCAGGCTTCAGCAATATGTGAACCGTGAACTTCCTGATGTTCAAGCTGGTTTTAGAAAAGGCAGAGGAACCAGAGATCAAATTGCCAACATCCGCTGGATCATGGAAAAAGCAAGAGAGTTCCAGAAAAACATCTATTTCTGCTTTATTGACTATGCCAAAGCCTTTGACTGTGTGGATCACAATAAACTGTGAAAATTCTGAAAGAGATGGGAATACCAGAACACCTGACCTGCCTCTTGAGAAATCTGTATGCAGGTCAGGAAGCAATAGTTAGAACTGACATGGAACAACAGACTGGTTCCAAATAGGAAAAGGAGTACACCAAGGCTGTATATTGTCACCCTGTTTATTTAACTTCTATGAAGAGGAACTAAAAAGCCTCTTGATGAAAGCAAAAGTGGAGAGTGAAAAAGTTGGCTTAAAGCTCAACATTCAGAAAACAAAGATCATGGCATCTGGTCCCATCACTTCATGGCAAATAGATGGGGAAACAGTGGAAACAGTGTCAGACTTTTTATTTTTGGGGGCTCCAAAATCACTGCAGATGGTGTCTTCAGCCATGAAATTAAAAGACGCTTACTCCTTGGAAGGAAAGTTATGACAAACCTAGATAGCATATTGAAAAGCAGAGACATTACTTTGCCAACAGAGGTTCGTCTAGTCAAGGCTATGGTTTTTCCTGTGGTCATGTATGGATGTGAGAGTTGGACTGTCAAAAAAGCTGAGTGCTGAAGAATTGATGCTTTTGAACTGTGGTGTTGGAGAAGACTCTTGCGAGTCCCTTGGACTACAAGGAGATCCAACCAGTTCATTCTGAAGGAGATCAGCCCTGGGATTTCTTTGGAAGGAATGATGCTAAAGCTGAAACTCCAGTACTTTGGCCACCTCATGCAAAGAGTTGACTCATTGGAAAAGACTCTGATGCTGGGAGGGATTGGGGGCAGGAGGAGAAGGGGACCACAGAGGATGAGATGGCTGGATGGCATCACTGACTCGATGGAAGTGAGTCTGAGTGAACTCCGGGAGTTGGTGATGGACAGGGAGTTCTGGTGTGCTGCGATTCATGGGGTTGCAAAGAGTTGGACATGACTGAGTGACTGATTTGATCTGATCAGAGAAAAAGAACGGGTGTGAGAACATTTTTGAAGAGATAATAGTTGAAAATTTCCCCAACATGGGAAAGGAAGTAGTTGATCAAGTCCAAGAGGCAGAAAGAGTCCCATACAGGAAAAACCCAAGAAGAAACACATCAAGACACTTACTAATCAAACTAATAAAGTCTAAAAACAAAGAAAGGATATTAAAAGTATCAAGGGAGAAGCAACAAGTAACATACAAGGGGAAGCTCATATATTTACCAGCTGATCTTTTAGCAGAAACTCTGCAGGCTAGAAGGGAATCGCAGGATATGTTTAAAGTACTGAATGAGAAAAATCTACAACCAAGATTACTGTACACAGCAAGGATCTCAATCAAAATTGATGAAAAAATAAAGTTTTTCAGACAAGCAAAAGTTAAGAGAATTCAGTACCACCAAACCAGCTTTACAACAAAAGTTAAAGGGACTTATATAGTCAAGAAATACAAGAGAAGAAAAAAGATCTACAAAATCAACCTCAAACAATTAAGAAAATGGAAATAGGAACATCAGTTCAGTTCAGTCATTCAGTCATGTCTGACTCTTTGCGACCCCGTGGACTGCAAAACACCAGGCCTCCTTGTCCTTCACCAACTTCTGGAGCTTACTCAAATTCATGTCCATTGAGTCGGTGATGCCATCCAACCATCTCATCCTCTGTTGTCTCTTTCTCTCCCTGTCTTCAATCCTTCCCAACATCAGGGTCTTTTCCAATGAGTCAGTTCTTCACATCAGGTGGCCAAATTATTGGAGTTTCAGCTTCAGCATCAGTCCTTCCAATGAATATTCAGGACTGATTTCCTTTAGGATGGACAGGTTGGATCTCCTTGCAGTCCAAGGGACTCTCAAGAGTCTTCTCCAACACCACAGTTCAAAAGCATCAATTCTTTGGCATTTGGCTTTCTTTATAGTCCAACTCTCCCATCCTTACATGACTACTGGAAAAACCATAGCTTTTATTAGATGGACCTTTGTCGGTAAAGTAATGTCTCTGCTTTTAATACACTGTCTAGGTTGGTCATAACTTTTCTTCCAAGGAGCAAGTTTCTTTTAATTTCATGGCTGCAGTCACCATCTGCAGTGATTTTGAAGCCCCCAAAAGTAACATCTGTCACTGTTTCTACTGTTTCCCCATCTATTTCCCATGAAGTGATGGGACCAGATGCCATGATCTTCGTTTTCTGAATGCTGAGTTTTAATTCAACTTTTTCACTGTCCTCTTTCACTTTCATCAAGAGGCTCTTTAGTTCTTCTTTGCTTTCTGCAATAAAGGTGGTCTCATCTGCATATCTGAAGTTATTGATATTTCTCCTGACAATCTTGATTCCAGCTTTTGCTTCATCCAGGCCAGCATTTCTCATGATGTACCCTGCATATAAGTTAAATAAGCAGGGTGACAATATACAGCCTTGACATACTCCTTTTCCTATTTGGAACCAGTCTGTTGTTCCATGTCCAGTTCTAACTATTGTTTACTGACCTGCATACAGACTTCTCAAGAGTCAGGTCAGGTGGTCTGGTATTCCCATCTCTTTCAGAATTTTCCACAGTTGATTGAAATCCACAGTCAAAGGCTTTGGCATAGTCAATAAAGCAGAAATAGATGTTTTTTCTGGAACTCTCTTGCTTTTTTGATGATCTAATGGATCATCCATTGGCTTTTTTAATGCCAACGGATGTTGGCAATTTGATCTCTGGTTCCTCTGCCTTTTCTAAATGCAGCTTGAACATCTGGAAGTTCATGGTTTATGTACATATCAATGAACATAAGAACATATATATATCGATAATTACTTTAAATGTAAATGGTCCAACCAAAAGACACAGACTGGCTGAATGGATACAAAAACAAGACCCATAATTATGCTGTCTACAAGAAATCTACTTCAAATCTAAAGACACATATAGACTGAAAGTGAGAGGATGGAAAAATACATTCCATGCAAATGGGAAGCAAAAGAAAGCTGGAGCAGCAATTCTCATATCAGACAAATAGACCTTAAAATGAAGAAGATTACAGGAGATAAGGAAAGACACTATATAATGATCAAGGGATTAATCCAAGAGGAGGACATAACAATTGGAAATATCTATGCACCCAACATAGGAGCACCTCAATACATAAGGCAAACACTAACAGACATAAAGGGAGAAATTGACAGTAACACAATAATAGTAGGAAACTTTAACACCCCACTCACACCAATGGACAGATCATCAAAACAGAAAATTAATAAGGAAACACAACTCTTAAATGATATATTAGGTGAGATGATCTCATGGATATCTTCAGGACATTCCACCTAAATGCAGAAGAATACACCTTCTTCTCAAGTGCACGTGAAACATTCTCCATCTTGGGTCATAAATCAAACCTCAGTAAATTTAATAAAACTGCAATCCTATCAAGCATCTTCTCTGACCACAATACTATGAGACTAAATATCAATTACAAGAAAAAACTGTAAGAAACACAAACATGAAGATTAAACAGCACATTTCTAAATAACCAATAGGTTCCTGAAGAAATCAAAATTGAAATCAAAAATTTATAGAAACAAATGACATTGAAAATACAACAACTCAAAACCTATGGGATGCAGCAGAAGCAGTTCTAAGATGAAAGTTTACAGCAATTCAATCCTACCTCAAGAAACAAGAAAAACATCAAATAGACAACCTAACTTTACACCTGAAACAACTGGAAAAAGAGCAAAAAACCCCCAAAATTAGTAGAAGAAAAGAAATCATAAAGATCTGAGCAGAAATAATTGAAAAAATAAATAAAAGAAACAATGCTGCTGCTGCTGCCGCTGCTAAATCGCTTCAGTCGTGTCCGACTCTGTGTGACCCCATAGGCGGCAGCCCACTAGGCTCCTCTGTCCCTGGGATTCTCCAGGCAAGAACACTGGAGTGGGTTGCCATTTCCTTCTCCAATGCATGAAAGTGAAAAGTGAAAGTGCAGTTGCTCAGTCGTGCCCGACTCTTAGCGACCCCATGGACTGCAGCCTATCAGGCTCCTCCGTCCATGGGATTTTCCAGGCAAGAGCACTGGAGTGGGGTACCATTGCCTTCTCTGAAAAGAAACAATAGTAAGGATTAATAAGACTAAAAGCTGGTTCTGTGAGAAGATAAACAAAATTGACAAAACTTTAGTCAGGTTCATTAAGGAAAAAAGAGAGAAGAATCAAATCAACAAAATTAGAAATGAAAAAGGAGAGATTACAACAGACAATGCAGAAACACAAAGGATTATAAGAGACTATTATGAACAACTATATGGCAATAAAATAGATAACCTGGAAGAAATATACAGATTCTTAAAAAATTTAAATCTTCCAAGACGGAACCAGGAATAAATAGAAATTATGAACAACCCAATTATAAGCACTGAAATTAAAGCTGTAATCAAAAATCTCCCCAAAAAAACAAAAGCCCAGGACTAGATGGCTTCACAGGAGAATTTTATTAAACATTTACAGAAGAGCTAATATCTAGCCTTCTAAAACTCTTTCAAAAAATTGCAGAGGATGGAACAATTCCAAACTCATTCTTTGAGGCCATCATCACCCTGATATCAAAACCAGACAAGGAGAACACAAAAAAAGAAAGCTAGGGGCCAATATTTCTGGTGAACATAGATGCAAAAACCCTCAACAAAATTTTAGTAAACAGAACTCAGCAACACATCAAAAAGCTCATACACCATGATCAAGTTGCGTTTATTCCAGGGATGCAAGGATTCTTCAATATATGCAAATCAATCAATGTGATACCATATTAACAAATTAAAAGATAAAAACAATATGATCATCTCAATAGATGCAGAAAAAGCCTTTGACAAAATTCAGCACCCATTTTGATTAAAACTCTTCAAAAAATGGGCATAGAAGGAATCTACCTCAACATAGTAAAGGTCACATATGATATGGAGAAGACAATGGCATCCCACTCCAGGACTCTTGCCTGGAAAATCCCATGGACGGAGGAGCCTGGTAGGCTGCAGTCCATGGGGTCACTAAGAGTCGGACACTACTGAGTGACTTCACTTTCACTTTTCACTTTCATGCATTGGAGAAGGAAATGGCAACCCACTCCAGTGTTCTTGCCTGGAGAATCCCAAGGATGGTGGAGCCTGGTGGAAAGGCCATATATGATAAGCCTACGGCAAACATTACTCTCAATGGTGAAAAATTGAAAACATTCCCCCTAAGATCAGGAACAAGACAAGGGTGTCCACTTCTGCCATTATTATTCAACATAGTTCTGGAAGGCCTATCTATAGCAATCAGAGAAGAGAAAGAAATAAAAGGAAACCAGATCAGAAAAGAAGAAGTAAAGCTCTCACTGTTTGCAGATGACATGATACTATAGATAGAAAACCCTAAAGATAGTAGCAGCAGGATACAAAATCAACACACAGAAATCACTTGCATTTCTATATACTAAAAATGAAAAATCAGAAAGAGAAATTAAAGAATCAATCCCATTCACCATTGCAACAAAAAGAATTAAATATCTAGGAATAAACCTACCTAAGTAGACAAAAGAACTGTACACAGAAAATTATAAGACATTAATGAAAGAAATCAAAGATAACATAAACAGATGGAGAGATATTCCATGTTCCTGGGTAAGGAGAATCAATATTGTGAAAATGACTATAGTACCAAATGCAATCTACAGATTTGATGTAATCTTATCAAATTACCAATGGCATTTTTCATAGAATCAAACAAAAAATTTCACAATTCATATGGAAACACAAAAGACCCCGAATAGCCAAAGCAGTCTTGAGAAAGAAGAATGGAGCTGGAGGAATCAACCTTCCTGACTTCACATTAATTACAAAGCTACAGTTATCAAGACAGTATGTTATTGGCACAAAAACAGAAATATAGACCAATAGAACAAGATAGAAGCTTAAAAATAAGCCCATGAACCTATGGGTACCTTATTTTTGACAAAGGAGGCAAGAATGTACAATGGGGCAAAGACAGCTCTTCAGCAAATGGCCCTGGGAAACTGGACAGCTACATGTAAAAGAATGAAATTAGAACACTTCCCAACACCATACGCAAAGATAAACTCAAAATGGATTAAAGACCTAAATGTAAGACCAGAAACTATAAAACTCTTAGAGGAAAACAGGCAGAACACTCGATGACATAAGTCAAAGCAAGGTTCTCTATGAGCCACCTCCAGTGTAATGGAAATAAAAATAAAAGTAAACAAATGGAACCTGATTAAACTTAAAAGCTTTTGCACAGAAAAGGAAACTATAAGCAAGGTGAAAAGACAACCCTCAGGATGGGAGAAAATAATAGCAAATGAAACAACTGACAAAGAATTAATTTCCAAAATATACAAGCAGCTCATACAACTCAATACCAGAAAAACATACAACCCAATCAAAAAGTGGAAAAAAATTCCGAAACAGACATTTATCCAAAGAAGACATACAGATGACTCACAAACACATGAAAAGGTGCTCAAAATCACTCATTATTAGAGAAATACAAATCAAAACTACAATGAGATATCACTTCACACCAATCAAAATGGCCCTCATCATAAAGTCTACAAATAATAAATGCTGGAGATGGTGTGGAGAAAAGGGAACACTCTTGCACTGTTGGTGGGAATGTAAATTGATACAGCCACTATGGAAGACGGTATGGAGATTCCTTGAAAAACTAGAAATAAAACCACCATATGACCCAGCAATCCCTCTCCTAAGCATATACCCTGAGGAAACCAAAATTGAAAAAGACGCATGTATCCCATTGTTCGTTGCAGCACGATTTACAATAGCTAGAACATGGAAGCAACCTAGATGTCCATTGACAGATGAATGGATAAAGAAATTGTGGTACACATACTTAATGGAATATTACCCAGCCGTAAAAAGGGATGTGTTTGAGTCACTTCTGATGAGGTGGATGAACCTAGAACCTATTATACAGGGTGAAGTAAATCAGAAAGAGAAAGATAAATATCATATTCTAATGCATATATACAGAAGCTAGAAAAATGGTACTGAATAATTTATTTACAGGGCAGCAATGGAGAAACAGACATAGAGAATAGACTTATGGAGATGGGGAGAGGGGAGCAGAGGGTGAGATGTATGGAAAGAGTAACATGGAAACTTACATTACCATATAATATAGATAGCCAATGGGAATTTGCTGTATGGCTCAGGAAACTCAAACAGGGGCTCTGTATCAACCTAGAGGGCTGGGGAGGAAGACGGGAGGAAGGTTCAAAAGGGAGGGGATATATATATATATACTTATGGCTGATTCATGTTGAGGTTTGACAGAAAACCACAAAATTATCCTTCAATTAAAAAGTAAATGAATTAAATATATATATATATACACACACATTTGATGAATTGAATTCATTCTCTTTACTTAAAAATTTTAGGACCTCAACTTACAATTAAAGACATTTATCTTATCCACTTTATCACATTTTCTTTAAATGTTATCTATTTAACATAATTTAACCTTATTAGAAACATTAGCTAATGGAATTTCTGCAAAAACCCTTCCCTCTACTACACAGGAAGACTGTTGCTCTGTGCTGCTGTCAGGAAGACTTGAATCACAGAACACTAGCTTGTGGGTGAGATGAGGGCTCTTAGAAAGTTTTGTGAGTGTTAAGGAAGGAGCTTCTTCCTTGAATTATGAGGGTTTCCGTAAACAGAGAAGGATTGGATGAGGGAGACATTCAAATGTAAGATTTGGAAGTGAGATGATCTTTCTGGAAAAAGTGTTCAGTTCACTCCAGCAAAAGATGCAGGATTTCAATTTGAAGATGAGCCTGGAAATGTTCATTGCAATCAGGTTTCGATGACCATATACCTTGAGCACAAGTTTGGTTTTCTTGCTAACCATTCCTACTGCTGCTAAGTCGCTTCAGTCGTGTCCGACTCTCATGACCCCATAGACAGCAGCCCACCAGGCTCCCCCGTTCCTGGTATTCTCCAGGCAAGAACACTGGAGTGGGTTGCCATTTCCTTCTCCAATGCATGAAAGTGAAAAGTGAAAGTGAAGTTGCTCAGTCGTGTCCGACTCTTAGCGAGCCCATGGACTGCAGCCTACCAGGCTCCTCCATCCATGGGATTTTCCAGGCAAGAGTACTGGAGTGGGGTGCCATTGCCTTCTCCTACATAAATGCAATCAACTGATTTTTTCTTCATCTTTCATTATCTAGGAACTGCTGTCTATTTCTAAATGTTTTCAATATTTTCTGAAGAAGATAGCATGAATGCTGCTGTTCAAGTTTCTTCTTAGTTCTAAAACTCAATATGCCTCTTCTGTTTTCCACATCTCTGATTATTTTTGGTCTATAAATCCCTCTTGATGCATTTCCACCTCTCTGTGTGGATAGAAATACTAGTAATGAAATGCTTCTGATTTTGTAAAAATCACACAAGGTACACGCATAACACAAGGTAGTCACAAAACCTCTTAGTTAGAAAGAAACTTAAGTCTGTTTACACTTCTTACTTTCTGTTCAAAAGGATTATTTTAAGATTTTGTGCAAAGATTCATAGGCAAAATGCTTCTGCTATCAACTCTCAGAGAATGAGCCCCTGCTTCTTTTTTACAGGTCTCTGTGTACCTTTATATAGGTAATAAGATGATAAACAGACAGGAAGATAATACTGGGTTTAAGAAAGAGGTTTAAATACAATTATTTCTGGAGCAGATCAGACCTGGATCTGATTTAGAGACAAAATAATAAACCACTATTTACAATAAAATAATGGAAATATTGTTACATACCACAATATCAAAACAGAGAAATCTTTGCATGTAGAGATGGAGTTACTTTACCATCTTACTGACTTTAAAATGATATATTTTATTTGGGATAAATAGTTTGTCTTCTTAATGCTGAACTGCTACTACACATTTTATGCTTAAGTAATACTGTCACTTTCCATTTGCTGACTTATACATTCTGCCTATAACATTTCTATGTATTCATTCATTTGTAGCGAACCAAACCAAAACTAGAGGATCACTAGGTCAGGTAATTTATCATGCTCATAGTGAAAGAGAACTCGAATATTCAGGAAGTAGGTTAGATGACCTTTCATTATTCAAACATCACAAATGAACAAAGTATTTTTGAATCATGCTGACTGTGTTAAATGTCTATAAATAAGGTGCATTTCTAATAAGTCACTTAGGATATAATTAAATTTTCTTGAAGACTCTGAACCCATATACTCTTTTTTCTTCTTCTTTTTCATTTTTACAGTTTGGCCCAGTAATCATTCATACGGGTATATATTTTAAAATTTCAAGAGTTGGGAAAAGCTATATGTATTTAAATATTTATTTCAGTGTTAACATAGTGAAGAATGAGAGTCACTCTAAATATCCAAAGATAGAATGTGATGAATTAAAGTAGGGCACAGTTGCAACTTAATTTACACTCTCAAAGTACAATTACATAGATTCTATGACAACATAGAAATAAATTCAAACTGGGTAAAATTCTGCTATAGACTCTGACTGCAATTATATATATTCTGCTCTAGAAAATGGCTTAGAATGATAGTTTGAAAAATGGATACCCATACACAATCATAAAAAAAATATAAAGACAGGAAAAGGAAACAATGATACACAACAGCTGTGTTTAAAATGGTAAAATTGAAAGCAATTCTATTTTTCAGCACTACTATGATGTTGTTTCGGAGAAGGCAACGGCACCCCACTCCAGTGCTCTTGCCTGGAAAATCCCATGGACGGAGGAGCCTGGTGGGCTGCAGTCCATGGGGTCGCTAGGAGTCGGACACGACTGAGTGACTTCACTTTCACTTTTCACTTTTCACTTTCATGCATTGGAGAAGGAAATGGCAACCCACTCCAGTGTTCTTGCCTGGAGAATCCCAGGGACGGGGGAGCCTGGTGGGCTGCCGTCTCTGGGGTCGCACAGAGTCGGACACGACTGAAGCGACTTAGCAGCAGCAGCAGCAGCTGCATGATGTTTACATAAGTTTATATTGAAGTAGCTAAAGCTGTAGTTATTTTTATACTTATTTATTGTTCTATCATTGATATTATAGGCAACTTGCCAAAAAATTATTGACAATGTAAAAAATATGACACTGATTTTTCCATCAATAATTTTTTATATGGCAACAGCATTAGCATTTGAATATCATTTTTGTTGTTGTTGAGTGTTGTGTGTGTTGAGGCTGGTATCAAGTGTTTTCATAACTTCAATATAATAAACTATCTGTATTTGTGATTATTAGGATTGGTTAATGGGGGGAACATAAAGTGAATTGGCTGAGAAATGGTCAGATTTCAAAAGAAATAACTGCTAATCTAGGGCCAAAGGTACATTTCATCCTAAGTAAAGCTATTTTTTTGGAAGAATGCCATAGTAAGGTACTTTCCACTTGCTTAGGGAATATCAAATTAGCACTTATTTTGAGACATAATTATCAATAGTGCCATTTATTCTCCTCAGAATGTGCAAATTTAAATGTTAAATTATGTGGTCAATTTATCATTCTGTTTAGGGGATTAAAGATAACTTATTGATATCACAAAACACACTTAAGTTTGATCTGTGGAGCAGAAAATGATATTGTAAATAACTCTGAAGAAAACATAGGAAATATAAGCTTGGCAGGTTGCAGTAGATGCTCTCAGGTCCATTTCAGACCCAGGTCTTGTTTGCCTGAGTTCTTACAACCTCCTAATGGATGTGGCATTAAGGACCATGCTTTTTCAGCACTCAGCTCTCTGTCTTTGAAGTTGCTATGTTTTACTTTGATCTTGAAATCATTTTTCTCAATGTTTTGATGATTTACTAATGGTGAAAGTCACAAAGTCAGAACATGATTTTACTTATTCCCTTTTGTAAGCTTAATGAGAATGTCATAGCTAAATTCCTTAGTTCTTCTTTGGTAATATATCCTAAGTCATTTTCTCAAACTCATTTTCCCCTTTTACTGAAAATAAAAGAAAGAATACACACATTTGTGGGGAGGGAGAACCAAACATGTGTTAGAGGTTTTCTTCTTTTTCTCAGGTAATGCTTGCATTATCGTAAAAACATGAGCATGCTCAGAGGGTTACCTTGGTTATTTTAAATATACAAAGATATTAAACTAGAGTTTGCAAGAGGTTTAGTTGTTGGCTCTACAGTCAGATTACAGAAAAAATCCAGAGGGTTTCAAATAGAAGGCTGGGCAATTAAACCTAAGGTTCAAATATCCTAGAAGATTTTCACAAACTAATATCTCTTAAATAGAAGCGTCTAGATGGTCTGACAAAATAGTCCATTTTCTGTCCCCTGCTTTGGTTAAAGTGATTTTAAGAGAATTCTGATATAAAAATAATGGGTCATCATCATTATCAAATGGAACATAAATTCCTGTAAAACTCATGCAAACCTGCTATGATCTGAGAAGTAGGTTAAATGCACACAGTCACTGCCCCTTTGGTATTTTCACCTCATGTGTCAATTATTGGCAAGCAGTGTTGACCAAGCTCCCTGAGGGGCAATGAGATGGCAAGCCAGTGCCCACTTAATTGTGTTTGCAATGTTTCTGGAAAAGCCAAAGAAGTTTCTTGGAGTTAACATTTGTTTCAGTGGCTAAACAGTTACTTAATTGAGAAATCTGTATGGGAGAAATGAAATTTAAAAGAAAAGGCATTCTGAGCACACAAAGCAGCAGGTGTATGGATTAAACATCAAGTTAACAGCATACAAAGTAGGGAACATTTGTGAGAGTCAGTGATACAGGGCGTCTCTCAATAAGGAAGTTTATTGTGGCACCCAGTGTGCCTCATGGTTTCCAAACAGAAACGCAAGTTAAAGATAATGGGGTGCAGAACAGCGCATAGCAATTCTCTCTCCCTGCTTCTGTCTAAGGCCGATTATTCCACCTGTGGCACTGAGCTCATCCTCTGCTACCTTCTCTGGAGTTTGTCCCCCTCTTCTTCCTGTTCAGTTTCCCATGAGTTTTTCCGTCTTTCTGCAAACATGCTCAAGTCTATCCCACATGTCAACCCATTAAAGCAAGATAATCTTTTTTTCATCCTGCATCCACCCTGATCCTGTCACTATCCCTCTAACTCCATAACTTTCTGTTGTCACTTGTTGGTAGCCTGTCCAAACCTTTCAGGCTGGCCTAAGTGCTCTGTTGCTTTGTGCTTTATTTTATTATATTGTAGGGAAACGTATATAGCTTCAATTAGTTTCATACTATTAGGCTTGTGATAAAGACCAGGTTCTGTTCTGGTTGCCTTACAGTTAATTTATTTAATTTTCATGATGACACACTGAGAAAGGCACTGTTATTAGCCCCATTTTAAAGATGAGGAATAAATGAGGCACAATGAGAAGGACGGTGTCTCGTCAACAAAACCCGGAAGGAGAATTCAAGTTGCAGCGCTCTGGCGTCAGAGTTCGTGCTCATCACTGCTGCACCGCGCTTCTTCTCGGAGAATTCTCTATCAGGTGCCTTAGAAAGGGCCAGGCTGGCACGACTCAAGAAGTATAGTTTAAGAGCTCTATAAGTTGATGTTCTGGGCCTTGTCTAATTCTCTAACATCAACTTATAGAGCTCTTACTGGGCTTCCCTTGTGGCTCAGCTGGTAAAGAATCCACCTGCAAGGCGAGACACCTGGGTTCAATCCCTGGGTTGGGAAGATCCCCTGGAGAAGGGAAAGGTTACCCACTCTAGTATTCTGGCCTGGAGAAGCCCATGGACTGTGTAGTCCACGGGGTCGCAAAGAGTCGTACACAACTGAGCGACTTTCTCTTTCACTTTTCAGACTGTGATTGAGTCCAGGCTCACACTGCTAACCACACAACAGGCTAATATATTGACAGAGAAGTTGTCGGGACAAGGAAGAGCACCTTTATTCAGAAAGTCAGCAGATCAAGAAGACGGCAGACTGGTGTCACACAGAGCTATCTTGCCCAGGTTTGAATGCTAGCATCTTTTATGGAATAAATAAGGGGAGGTGAGGAGGTAAAATTAAACAGAAGAGTTGTTTTGTTTAGTTGCTAAGCCATGTCTGACTCTTTCAGACCCCATAGACTGCAGCCCGCCAGGCTCTTTTGTCCATGAGATTTCCCAGGCAAGAATACTGGAGTGCATTGCCACTTCCTTCTCCAGGGAATTTTGGGAACAAACCCGAAACTCCTGCTTGGCAGGCAGATTCTTTACCACTGAATCACCTGGAAATCCCTATGGAGCCACATGGGAAGCTGGGACCTTAAAAAAAGGATGTGTGTGCTCAGTCATGTCCGGCTGCTTGCAACCCCAGGAATGCAGCCTGTCAAGGCCCTCTGTCCATGAAATTTTCTAGGCAAGAATATTGGAGTGGATTGCCATTTCCTTCTCCAGTAATCTTCCAGACCCAGGGATCGAACCCGCATCTGTTGCATCTCCTGAATTGGCAAGCAGATTCATTACCGCTGCACAATGATTAAAAAAGATGGTGCTAAAAAATATTGTTGTTCAAGTTCAGTTGTGTCCAAGTTTTGTGACCCCATGGACTGCAGCATGCCAGGCTTCCCTGTCTATCACCACTACCAGATTTTGATCAAACTTATGTCCATCGAGTTGGCGATGCCATCCAACCATCTCATCTTCTGTTGTCCGCTTCTCCTCCTGCCTTCAATTTTTCCCAGCATCTGGGTCTTTTCCAATGAGTCAGCTCTTCACATCAGATAGCCAAATTATTGGAGCTTCAGTTTCAGCATCAGTCCTTCCAATGAATATTCAGGGTTGATTTCCTTTAGGATGGACTGGTTGGATCTCCTTACTACCCAAGGGACTCTCAAGAGTGTTCTCCAACACCATAGTTCAAAAGCATCAGTTCCTTGGTGGTCAGCCTTCTTTATGGTCCAACTGTCACATACTTACATGTCTACAGGAAAAACCATAGCTTTTACTATATGGACCTTTGAAGGCAAAGCAACATCTATGCTTTTTAATATGCCACCTAGGTTTGTCATAGTTTTTCTCCCAAAGAGCAAGCATCTTTTAATTTCATGGCTGCAGTCACCATCTGAAGTGACTTTGGAACCCAAGAAGATAAAGTCTGTCACTGTCTCCATTGTTTCCCCATCTATTTGTCCATCTATTTGAAGTGATGGGATCAGTTGCCATTATTACTTTTTTTTTTTTTTTTAATATTGAGTTTTCAGCCAGCTTTTCCACTCTCTTCTTTCAACTTCATCAGGAGACTCTGTAATTCCTCTTCTCTTTCTTCCATAAGAGTAGTGTCATCTGCATATATGAGGTTATTGATATTTCTCCTGGAAATCTTGATTCAAGCTTATGCTCCCTGGCAAGCTTAATCTTCATCCAGCCTGGCATTTCACATGATATTCTCTGAGTATAAGTTAAATGAGCAAGATGACTAAATACAGCATTGACGTACTCCTTTCCCAATTTGGAACTAGTTGTTGTTCCATGTCCAGTTTTACCTGTTGTTTCTTTACCTGCATACAGGTTTCTCAGGAGGCAGGTGAGGTGATCTGGTATTCCCATCTCCCAAAGAATTTTCCACAGTTTGTTGGAATCCACGCTGTCAAAGGCTTTGGCATAGTCAATAAAGCAGAAGTAGATTTTTTTTTTTCTGGAACTCTCTTACTTTTTCTATGATTCAACAGATGTTGGCAATTTGATCTCTGGTTCCTTTGCCTTTTCTAAATCCATCTCAAACATCTGGAAGTTCTCGGTTCATATACTGTTGAAGTATAGCTTGGAGAATTTTGAGCATTACTTCCCTAGCATGTGAAATGAGTGCAATTGTATGGTAGTTTGAGCATTCTTTGGCATTGCTTTTCTTTGGGATTGGAATGAAAACAGATCTTTTCCAGTCCTGTGGCCACTGCTATGTTTTCCAAATTTGCTGGCATATTGAGTGCAGCACTTTCACAGCATCATCTTTTAGGATTTGAAATAGCTTAGCTGGAATTCCATCACTTCCACTAGCTTTGTTCATATTGATGCTTCCTAAGCCCACTTGACTTTGCACTTCAGGATGTCTGGCTCTAGGTGAGTGATCACATCATTATGGTTATCTGAGTCATTAAGAATTTTTTGTATAGTTCTTCTGTATATTCTTGCCATTTCTTCTTAATATCTTCTGCTTCTGTTAGCTCCATATCATTTCTGTCCTTTATTGTGCCCATCTTTCATGAAATGGTCCCTTGGTATCTCTAATTCTCTTAAAGAGATCTCTAGGCATTCCCATTCTATTGTTTTCCTCTATTTCTTTGCATTGATCATTTAGGAAAGCTTTTTATCTCTCCTTGCTATTCTTTGGAACTCTGCATTCAGATGGGTATATCTTTCCTTTTCTCCTTTGCCTTTCACTTCTCTTTTCTCAGCTATTTGTAAGGTCTCCTCAGACAACTGTTTTGCCTTTTTGCATTTCTTTTTCTTGGTGATGGTTTTGATCACTGCCTCCTGTGCAATGTTATGAACATTTGTCCATAGTTCAGGCACTCTCTCTATCAGATCTAATCCTTTTAATCTATTTGTCACTTCCACTGTATAGTCAGAAGAGATTTTATTTAGGTCATATCTGAATGGCCTAGTGGTTTCCCCTACTTTCTTCAATTTACGTCTGAATTTTGCAATAAGGATTTCATGATCTGAGCCACAGTGCACTGCTGGTCTTGTTTTTGCTGACTGTATAGAGCTTCTCCATCTTTGGCTGCAAAGAAGATGGGGTGGCATAAAATAGATGATAAGTTGTTACAAATACTTCCTGGTTCAGGCCAGATTTTTTTCTTTCTTCTTTCCTGTAGCCATTCAGCAGTGAACCTGGTCAGGATGTTTCTTGTCAGCTCAAACAAAGATATTTTAGCTTAACATTCAGGTATGGGAGACAGGTTCCCAGGAGATGAGCTATTATACATACTTTAAGCTATACATAACAACCCTATAGTGAATAATTTGTAACAAAAGAAGTAGAATGTAGCAGTTTAAGTGAAAGAGACAGAACCAATATGGAGTCAGATTTTTCTTCTTTGTTACAAGATGATTCTCCTTTGTGGACTATACTGGCTATTCAAATGTTTATTTTTTTTAAAGAAGTGATAAGGATAAGCAGGTTTCAAGGCCTAATGGGCTGCCCTTAGATAATATTAAACAGTATGTTTAATCTTTAGCATAGTTATACAAGTGTTTAAACACTGCCATTTATCAAATTGCAAGTACAACTTTTTATTGATTTATTTCTAGGAAAATATAAAGGTACAATATAGTAAATGGATTATGAAATCAACATATTTCCTTTTTATTTATATCATAAATTTCTCAAATCTGATAAAAATGGCATGTGATTCCACAGAATCTCAAACTTCAACAAATATTCCTTAGTTATTAATGTCTCATGAGAATAGAAATAGTTCCAACTTATCTCAGTTACTTTCCTTTTGATAGTCACATAACAACATACTTCATTGTTAGCAATGTTGATCATTTACAAATGTTCTATTATCTAGTCCTGTGAAAGAAACAAAAATCATCTACCTCAGTAAGGATGACTGCTTATTTCTTCATATGGATCAACATAGGGCAGAAAAGTGCAGTTCTCTTCACTTAGCATGATGTAGTAGAAAGAATATGAATTTTGGTGTCAAAGTGGATTAAAATTCCTTGTTTTCAGGTACATACTATTACTGTAAATAAAGTTGCCCAACATTTCTGAAATTATCTTCTGTTATCTCTAAAGAAGGAAAGAACTGTCTAACTGTTAGTGCTCATGTTATCATAAAATTAGATATTTTATCTACAGTGCCTGCTATACTACCCTGCACAGCTTGGGTATATAAGACATAGTAATCATGACTCACAATGTCATAACCACCAGTCACTGAAAAATTACAATGTTTTTTCCAAAACACCATTTTCAATAAGGCATAGTTTTTCACTCAGAATTTTGTGTTAGTTTCACATTTTACATAAAAGAAAATTCAAAATATTCTTTAGAACAAACACTCGAATCCAAACAAGTTCACCTTCTTGACCCATGAGCAAACCTTGCTCTCCCTTTTTCCTATTTATGATGTTCAACCTGCTAAGAATCCAATTCTCTTTTATGCTTAAGTTCCATCGTTTTTTTCAAGGCTAAGCTCAAATCCACCCTGCCTATGAATCCTTTCAGTCCTCCTCCAGTCTACAATGATCTCATTCCTGAATACTTTTTTTCACTTATATTGGCAAGTAACTCTATAGACACAATAGCTGTATATACTTTTTCACCCTGTGGGGTTAGCAATATATTCTCACATGTGGCCATGACTTGTCAGTACAATTGTATTTTAAGCTTTTATGTTGATCACAATAAAACATTCTTGTTATGAATCATCTTAGTGACCACCTTCTACCCAATTATTATATAAGGGTTCCTAGCTCATATTCATGTTAGTATTTACAATTCAGTTGGGGTCAAAAGAACACCCATACAAATGGCAGCTATTGTTTAATTTTCAGTATACTGAGGAGCACATCTTATTGTTCACAGATCTGATGTAAAAACAGTAGCAATCATCTGTGTCTACTCTTGCATTTATGTTCGATAAATCACCAGTAATAGAACTAAATTTGGTTTTTATTGTGCATGGTAACTGTAAAAGTTTACTAAACAGAAACCTCAGTTAAATCAACTTGGGAGACTAGAACAGGACTCTCTCTTGCCCTTTGATGATAGAAGACCCCAACTGGAAGAAGACAGACTCCTCTTCTTCATGACAAGGACGCAGCCAATGAAAGTCACAGGCTTTATGTTTACCAGAGCCCTCCCAGCTCCCTTTTCCCCTCTATAAAAGCCATCTCCTTCCTTGACATGTAGGGATTTGCATGTGTCTCCTCCTGGTTGCAGGCCCCAAACTGCCATTCTCTACTGATCCCAACCCATCTTCCTGGTGAAAGATTTTGCAGTCTACATGTTTTAGGTCAATGTAACTCCAGCAATCCCACTGCTGGGCATACACACTGAGGAAACCAGAAGGGAAAGAGACACGTGTACCCCAATGTTCATCGCAGCACTGTTTATAATAGCCAGGACATGGAAGCAACCTAGATGTCCATCAGCAGATGAATGGATAAGAAAGCAGTGGTACATATACACAATGGAGTATTACTCAGCCGTTAAAAAGAAAACATTTGAATCAGTTCTAATGAGGTGGATGAAACTGGAGCCTATCATACAGAGTGAAATAAGCCAGAAAGAAAAACACCAATACAGTATACTAACGCATATATATGGAATTTAGAAAGATGGTAACAATAACCATGTGTACGAGACAGCAAAAGAGACACTGATGTATAGACACGTCTTATGGACTCTGTGGGAGAGGGAGAGGGTGGGAAGATTTGGGAGAATGGCATTGAAACATGTAAAATATCATGTATGAAACGAGATGCCAGTCCAGGTTCGATGCACGATACTGGATGCTTGGGGCTGGTGCACTGGGATGACCCAGAGGGATGGTATGGGGAGGGAGGAGGGAGGTGGGTTCAGGATAGGGAACACATGTATACCTGTGGTGGATTCATTTTGATATTTGGCAAAACTAATACAATTATGTAAAGTTTAAAAATAAAATAAAATTAAAAAAATAAATAAATAAAAATAAAAAATAAAATAAAATATTGTGGAGCAAAAGATTTCATTTTTGAGATTCTGATCATGTTTATTTGCATTCAGCAATATCTATTGGAATGTTGCTCTTGGACGCATAACAACCTACAATTCCCAGCCCTCTTAGAGCTATGGGGAGCCAGACAACTAGTTGTAATCAATATTCAAGACTGGAGCAGTAAAAATCGTTCTATGTCACTCCAATTATTTCTCTGCCTTGGCAGCAAGAATGGAAATCCTGAATTTAAATGGTGAAACATCCGATAGAGTCACCTGACATACAGTATACAATAGAAACTTGTTAAACCACTGAGATTCAGGGTTGTTGTCATTGAAGCAAAATGTAAGCTATCAATACTAATACAGAGTCTGGAGCATAGCCATCAATACAGAATTCAAGTTTTATTAAATTTATAAACTAAAATGATTCACAGTAATACTGTTATGTTGAATTTTTGTTATCTATTTTTCCTTTTATTTAGTTTGTTAAACTTTTAAAACCAAATATTATTGTATTTTTGTAGTTCTATAAATTTTCAAGCAAAATAATTTCATAGTTATTTATAAATTAGGAAATGTCGTAGTGTTAATTTAATTCTATAGCACAAAGTTTCAGAACTATTTGTATCTCTTAATGAGGGTTCAAACATTACTGTTATTTGACAAATACTTATTTTAAGTATGAATTCATTGATTTTAAAATCAAACAGACCTGAAGCATATGCAAAACAGTTCACTTACTAGCTGTGTGGACTAGGATATAATTCACATTTTGAAGCCTCAATTTTCCTTGCTCTAAAATTAATACATCAGTATCTTTCTTCTGTCAGACTAACAAGCATTATGAGATATTTTGAAGATTTATTACAGTGCATATGCATAACAAATGTTCCATAAAAATAATGTTTATTAGTTTACTTCTGTTTTGTTTCCAATATGCTTTAAGAAGCTTAAAAGAGTTATAAGATAGAGGTTTTATTTGATCTTTAGTTTTTTACATTTTATTATATTTATACTGTTCATATAGATCTGCCATAGATTAGGCTCTGTTATCTTTTAAAAATATATGTTACATTTAGTTGAATTCTTACTTACTTCCATGCAAACACAAGATACAATCACTACCATTTCCCTTATAACAGCTACTGCCTAAATACTCTGAAAATACTTGCCAGGTTCAGGATCCCCCATATTTTTTTCTAGTCCATTTCCTTAAAACCTTATTCTTGACACTGAGACTGAAAAAAATTGTAAAATCGATACTCATGTGACACGCAATGAATGACTTCTCCAGGCAACATAAGCCATTCATTCAAGCACCATCTAGGTGCTAAAACTAAAAAGTTGAATCAAAAGAGAAACTATCTCTGTCCTTGCAAAGCTTATTATGGACTGCAGAGACAGATAAATCAGAGACCCTCATACAAGCATGAAATTATAACTATGATAGATACAACTAAAGAATTCTTCGAAAGCAGAGGTGTATGGGGCCAAAAGGGCTTCCCTCTTCTCAAGTTGGGGAGAATTTTCTGAGAAAGTAACAACTGACCTAAGAAGGAGTGAGCATGAGCTGCCTGAAGGATTGATGGAGAGGAGAAAAGGAAAACACTATCCGAAGCCCTGAGGGGAGAAGATGCATTCAGATGCAGAAATGAATGGAGAGCACTGTCACTCAAGTGGAGACAATAAGGGAAAGAGAAGTGCGTAAAAAAGTTGGGAGAAATAAGCAGGTTTCTTTCTATAGGCAACATTGCAGGTCTTGCATTTGTCCCAAGAGCATTAGAAAGTGATCGGAATATTTTAAATAAGGTAGAAAAAGCTAGCACGATTTAATTTTTTAAACTAAGAATGTAATAGAGAGTATGCGGACCAGTATACATGCAGGGGAGCAGACAGAGTGGCTCCAGCTGGAACCCAGGAAAGAGGTAATGGTATCCTGGACTAAGGTGGTGGTGAAGCAGACAGAGGAGGAGAATATCCAAAATCAGTTTAATGGGAAAATTGATAGAATTTCATGAGAGGGAAAAAGAAGATGTCAAAGATGACACCTAGATTTCTGGTTTTCATGTATATGTGTGTGTGATTGAAAGCTAATGATACACTTGTCAACTTAGAGAATATTAGAACAGAGGAGAATGAAAGGAAAGATCACACATTAAGTTTTATATATATTGAGTTTAAAATACATGAAGACAGCTAAAGGAAGACTTAAGGTACACAAATGGACATACATTTTGGTGTTAGAGATATAAATTTGTGGTGATAACTAAAAGCATGGATTTGGTTGTGATTCCCTGGGTATGAGATTTTTCAGGAAGAATTCAGTGGGCCAAAGTCTAAGATGTAAAAAAAAAAACAATATTTAATGTCCAGGGATAAGATATGAAACTACAAAAAATCAGTAAATAAAGCTATTGAAATGAAAGAGAGTGTTTCATTAAAAAGGGATTAGTAAACAAAAGTCAAGCTGGATGAATAATGAAAAGTGACCATTTGGACTTCTGTGCACAGATTCATGCATCAGTGATCTAGGAGAAATATTTTTATTTGAATAATGGGAATAAAAGATAGATTGAGATGGAGAGGTGAGCAGGAAATAAAGAAGTGATAAGATGGTATAAACAATTCTTTCTTGAAATTTAGTGGAAAATATAAGAAAAGGAACAGAATTTGAGTATCTAAAGGAAATCTTTATAGATGCATTCTAGGGTAGTTCTGTGTGTGTGTGTGTTTACTAAAATAAAAATTGTCTACTAAGACTCTTGAGAGTCCCTTGGACTGCAAAGAGATCCAACCAGTCAATCCTAAAGGAAATCAGTCCTGAATATTCATTGGAAGGACTAATGCTGAAGCTGAAACTCCAATACTTTTGCCAGCTGTGTGAAGACCTGACTCATTGGAAAAGACCCTGATGCTGGGAAAGATTGAAGGCAGGAGGAGAAGGGGATGACAGAGGATGAGATGGTTGGATGGCATCACTGACTCAATGGACATGAGTTTGAGTAAACCCTGGGAGTTGGTGATGGACAGGAGGGCTGCCGTGCTGCAGTCAATGGGGTCGCAAAGAATCGGACATGACTAGGTGACTGACCTGAACTTTAATTTTAAATTAATTGCGTCTAATCTTACATGTTGTTTAAGGTATGTATAATTGTGGTGCTGGAGAACACTTTTGAGAGGCCCTTGGACTCCAAGGAGATCAAACCTGTCATTCCTAAAGGAAATCAACCCTGAATATTCACTGGAAGGATTGATGCTGAAGCTGAAGCTCAAATACTTTGGTCACCAGATGCCAAGAGCCAACTCACTGGAAAAGACCCTGATGCTGGGGGAGATTGAAGGCAAAAGGAGAGGGGGCAGCAATGGAGGAGTGATTTACTCAGTGGAGGTAAATCTGAGCAAACTTCAGGAGACAGTGAAGGACAGGGAAGCCTGGTAAGCTGTAGTCCATGGAGTCAGGAAGGGTCGGACACAACTTAGCGACTGAACAAGTATATTTTTGTAGAATATATTCTTCAAAAGTAAAGATGGTATATCTTGAAAAGTATATTCTTAAAGGGATTTTCTTGAAAAGTAAGTGTGAATCTAAATGTTAAACTGTTTTAGATGCAACAGAAAAATCATGAATCATCTGTTGATGAACCACCCACTACTTTTGAGCAATGTAGAAGTTACATCTGTGACTAGTGGAGAACTGCATCTTTTCATGTTTAGCTTCTTTAAATGATCCACTCCCACCCACACTCACGTGCCTTGAACAGTTAGCCTTGCTGTAAGCTCATAACTTTTAGTACTATTTCCCCAATTCTTCTGTTGTCTTATTTATTTGCTATTAAATTTGAACCCAATTCTATTATTGATTAGTATATTGTTTTTGCATACCAGATAAGGGCTAATCAAATAATATTGTATGTTAAAAAAAAGGCTTGGCTCTCTTGGATAATCATAGCAATATAATTGAACTTTTCTGATGAAAGTAGTGTAAAGGTATTAACTATTATTAAATACCCTTATACTTAATCTTCCTACACACATTTTTGTAATGGTCTCTAACATCTAAACAAAAGGAATCCAATTTCTCACCCTAGAAACAGGCATGTAATCATGAACTACAATAGGGAAATATGCTCAACCCTTAATAATGAAAAAAAAAAAATTAATGGCTAAATAAAGCAAACCTTACATGTAGAATTTTGAGGACAGACTTAAAAGAAAGTCACAAATTCATATGATTGTAGTAAAATATTACCCATCAATAGAAAACTGATACAGGGGTACAAATTACTTTTTGTTTATGAAAAACCTGAGCTCTCCTGTAACTGCTATTCAACATTACCCAGGGAAACAGAATGAGTCTGCCTATATCTCACCTACTGACTGGCTCTTTGAGTATTTTACAGGGTTTACTTTGCCCCATGCCAAGTATTCTATTTCCCACAGGTAAAAATCCATGCCTTCTTTAAACAGATCTTCCAATCTTCTCCATCGCTAGCTCTTTTATCCTCTGACACATTCCAAGTTTCCTTTATTTCAACTGAAATATAATACAGTGTTCTACTAAGTAATTAACTAATTAAATGGCTATTAGTCAGCAAGCTAATTAATAATAATTTATCAACTAATCATTAATTAATTAATCATTACCTAACTAGTTAATTAATCATAATTTCCATAAACACTGAGCAGTTTCTAGCATCTATTCAGGCACTGGGAATAATAAATAAAATAGAAGAAAAAAAAACTTGTCCTCATCAGCTTAAATACCATAAGGTATTTTTATTTTATTTTATTTTAGAAAAGGAGTTGACCATTTCAGCTCCTCTCATCATTTCTCAAAGGAATTCCTTAACCATGTCCATAGGCTTATTTGGGCTCCTTTTAATGTATTTCCTCTCCAGTCAACAGTTTTTTCCTCCTGTATGTATACACTAAGGACTTCCCTGTAGCTCAAACTGTAAAGAATCTGCCTGTGATGCAGGAGACCAGGGTTCGATCCCTGGGTTAGGAAGATCCCCTGGAGAAGTGAATGGCAATCTACTCCAGTATTCTTGCCTGGAGAATTCCATGGACAGAGAAGCCTGGTGGGCTACAGTCTGTGGGGTCACAAAGAGTCACAAACACGCACACGCGTATACAGTATGGAACAAGGAAAGATGATGGTAGAGGGTGCATTAACTAGCTCTTATTCCCACTGAAGCTACTTTTATGAGAATACAGTTGACAATTTCTTGTGGGTGTAGGGGGCTAAATATGTGGCTGGCAGTAAAGCCTTCCTGCTACCCCACCCTAAGACCTTAGACAACAGGAAAGTAAGATTATATTCTGAAAATCAACCAGGCAATCAACACAGAGTGTGTGGAGTAAACCAATATTCTAAGTAATGGAAAGACTGGGTCTCGAGATAGCAAATTTGTTTTCTGCTTGAACATAGTAGCAATTTAAAGAAAAACTGTATCAATAAGAAGGGACATGTAAGGACTATTGTCCATCTTCAAAGCAAATCAAGAATTACATGTTTCCTTGAGCATTACTCTAGAGAGCATCTTCTAAGATTTCTACAAATTCAATGTACAGTTTGGTGCATCATTAGCATGGAGAATACCTCAGCTTTCAAAACTGCAAGACTTATGCATTCAAATCTCATAGCTAAATCCCTTTGT
Source organism: Bos indicus (assembly GCF_029378745.1). Lineage (NCBI taxonomy): Eukaryota > Metazoa > Chordata > Mammalia > Artiodactyla > Bovidae > Bos > Bos indicus. The sequence continues at coordinate 9,435,432 of NC_091771.1, forward strand.
AGTTCTGGGAGTTTGCTAAGATCGAATCTGTTATGCTATTCCTGATTATTTTGCAATAAATAACCATTCAGTTTTCTAGGCATTAGTCAGTATCTTGAGTTCAGTCTACTCTGAGAAACGAAAGAGTCCAACTCTCTGAAACTTCAAGGCATAGGAAGAGCCAAATCAGGCCTGGAGACCTAGTTGTTGCTGCTGTTCAGTTGCTAAGTCATGCCCAACTCTTTTCAGCCCCATGGACTGCAGCATACAGTCTTCCTTATCCTTCACTATCTCCTGGCGTTTGCTCAAAAGCATGTCCATTGAGTCAATGATGCCATCCAACCATCTTATTTTCTGTTGCCCCCTTCTCCCCCTGCCCTCAAGGGGCCCTTATTTGTGGTCAGTATTTCAACAGACTGTAACTCTCTACTATGAGTTCCAGCCTGTTACCTTAAAAAAAAGACCCAAGTCCTCCACCTCTGCCCAGACTCTCATCAATGATCATCAGCATTCTCACAGTTTTTGTGCCCCACCAAAGGAGAACTTTGCTCAAGGTTCTATTCAGTTTCTGCAGGTTCTTGCTTTTGAGGCAGAGTGTCTGAAGTCCCTAAATGTTCTTCAGCAGGGCTTACATGTCCAGAGGACAGTAGATGCAGAATAAAGTGGTGGTATTCTTTATTGTTCCTTTTTCCTCCTCCTAAGCCAGTTTTCTAATGTCTACTTTTTGAGTTGCCACTCCATCATTTTCCCTTCTCTTCTCCTGAGGCTCTTTCATCTAGACTCTTTAAGACTATCTCCCCAAATCAGTTTTCCCTCGAGGTTTCAGAGAAGAAAATTTTTTCAGTTGTTTTAAATATTAGACATTATAAGATAGGACAACCTAGACAACATATTAAAAAGCATCACTTTGCCAACAAAGGTCCATATCAGATCAAATCAGATCAGATCAGTCGCTCAGTCGTGTCCAACTCTGCGACCCCATGAATCGCAGCACGCCAGGCCTCCCTGTCCATCACCAACTCCTGGAGTTCACTCAGACTCATGTCCATCGAGTCAGTGATGCCATCCAGCCATCTCATCCTCTGTCGTCCCCTTCTCCTCTTGCCCCCAATCCCTCCCAGCATCAGAGTCTTTTCCAATGAGTCAACTCTTCGCGTGACGTGGCCAAAGGACTGGAGTTTCAGCTTTAGCATCATTCCTTCCAAAGAAATCCCAGGGCTGATCTCCTTTAGAATGGACTGGGTGGATCTCCTTGCAGGCCAAGGGACTCTCAAGAGTCTTCTCCAACACCACAGTTCAAAAGCATCAATTCTTCGGCGCTCAGCCTTCTTCACAGTCCAACTCTCACATCCATACATGACCACAGGAAAAACCATAGCCTTGACTAGACGGACCTTTGTTGGCAAAGTAATGTCTCTGCTTTTGAATATGTTATCTAGGTCCATATAGTCAGGTCAATGGTTTTACCAGTAGTCATCTACAGATGTGAGAGTTGGATAATAAATAAGGCTGGGCTCTGAAGGATTGATGCTTTCGAACTGTGGTGCCAGAGAAGACTCCTGAGAGTCCCTTGGGCTTCAAGGAGATCCAACCAGTCAATCCTAAAGGAAATCAGTCCTGAATATTCATTGGAAGGACTGATGTTGAAGCTGAAATTCCAATACTTTGACCACCTGATGCAAAGAGCTGACTCATTGGAAAAGACCCTGATGCTGGGAAAGATTGAGGGCAAGAGGAGAAGGGGGCAATGGAGGATGAGATGGTTGGATGGGATTATCGACTTACTAGTCATGAGTTTAAGCAAACTCTGGGAGGTAGTGAAGGACATGGAATCCTGGTGTGCAGTCCATGGGGCCACAAAGAGTCTGACGTGACTGAATGACTGGACAGCAAAAACAAATAAGATGGGATGGTCTTTAGAATGTAAATAAAAGAAAAGAGGTAAGAAAACACAAAAATGATGAAACAATTGGCTCTGGATAAGTTGAGTCTCAAAATACATTTCAAAAATACATCTTAGTTTCTGAGTAAACCCTGCTGACCTTGCTTACAGAGTTGTTGATTATTGCACTAACTGTATGTCCCAGTTTACTTGAAAGATTCCCAGTGTCGTCTTCTGTCTTCCTGCCCTTTCACTCCAATTACCAGTCCACTTTAACCCTGAAACATGTCCCACTGGGTCTATTGCAGGTATAGTCACGTTTCTCACCCTTGGAATCATTATGGAGCATTTCTTTCTGGATATAGTTATTGTTGATAATTTGTGTGTTTTTTTGTTTGTTTGTTTAGTCTTTGGTTTGTTTAGTATGCTGTCTCTGCTCTCTTCAAACGCATCCAATTGTTGGCAGAAATGTGTTTCCAACATTTGAGAAATTAATCTGATTCATTCTTAATTATTTACCTGCTATATCTACTAATAGCACTAAATAAATCCTCATCTTGTTGCACTAGCTAAAATTAAGGATAAACAGTGACACCATTCGAAGTACTGTTGAACTTTAACTCTCTTTTAGTTAAAAGATTCTTTTGAAAAAAAAAAACTGGTGAACAAGTTCTGAATTTTAAAAGCAAACACAAATCACTTCTCTGTTGAGTAATTCATGCATAATTACATAATGGCTTTATTATATGGCTCTGATCACATAATTATATGTGGCCTTTAAGCAAGCTTTCTATGCTCTGAGAGGTTAACATACATGATTGATTCGCTGGGGATTTTTTTCTGAAGAGGAAGGTTGTCTACTAGATATTTTTTAACACTAAATAATTATGTACTTAAATACACTTTTGATAACATTGATTTTTAATAAATGGCTCCACTCCTCCATGCTTCTCTATACCATACACTCTACAATATACCTTTCCAGATTTTCCCATCAAGTGGTAGAACCCATGTTCTCATTTCTTGAATTTGGGTTGGATTTGAAACCTGCTTTATCTAACAGAATAAGGCAGAGATAATTCTCCAGAATTAAGGTTAAGCTTCAAGGGAACTCTTATACCTGTATCTACTTTCCTGAAATTCTGTCAGCTACCATGAGAACAAGTACAGGCTAGCCTGATGAGCTAAGTCCCCCCAGTCATCTCTGTGAACAGCCAGCTATATGCCAGGCAGGTGAAGAATATCATCCTAGAAAACCATGATCTCCAAAAATGCAGAAGGAAATTCATCTAATATCAACTGAGCCTGGCTAAGACCAGTAAAACTATGTAGTTGACTCATAAACCACTGAACAACAATAAATGCTTGTTTTGATGACATTAAGTTCTGGAGTAGGTTGTTACAAAGAGATGACTGATTCAATACTTTTCAGATATTTTTACTTAAATAAACAGAAATCTCTTCAAAGTAGTATTTAATTCCTTGCTAAATAACTCAGTCTAATTGTCTACATGGCACTAAATTGAAGGTATCTGAAAATAAGTTATTATGTTACTCCAAAAGGTTCTCTTTTTTCCAAATTGTATCGTACTGAGTTTTATCACTCCACTTAAGCTAAGACAATTTATTGATTATTTCTTACTACATTTGCTAGACCCCCCATTCACTTATGTACTCTAGCCAGTGGATTCTCCATTTAAACATTAATCAAATATACTCCCAACTATTCATTCACACTGCTATGGCTATAATTCTAAATTATAGCATCTCTCCTGAATTAATTGCCTTGCATTGAGTGTCTCTCTACAAGTCAGCTCTACTAGAGACTTTCCTTTGTTTCTATGGCACATGCCTAATTGCATGTTTTCTTTTCTTAAAAAAAAAATTGTTCTATTTAAAATACAATACTTTGTTTCAGGAAGTATATTTTTCCTTGTTTTCTGTGTGGTAAAAACACAAAGTTCCCCAATATACTGATAGATAAAATAATATTCATTGCAGTATCATTAGCTTTTTATTTTCAAGAGTTAACTGGGTCAACTCTTGCAAATGTATGGGCCATTAAAAAATTCTTATTTGTATTTTGACACATGAGAGAATAGCAATCATATTAATAAATTACATGGTATGAGTTGAAATCCATTTTCTTTGTGCTTTTTGCAAAGAGATTGTAGTTCATACGCTTTTGCACATCCAGTATCAAATCCCCTCATTTTCATTCTCATCCCAGACACAGCACCTCTCCTAAACTCTCTTTCTTCCTTACTCAAGATGGTTTTTATGCATCAAATGTTTTCATTCTCCAATAAAAAAATCAGTTTATCCTATTAAACAGCATAAAGGACATCATCTCAGTGATACCGTGTCTGATCCTGTAGCCAAAAGTAAACCCCCCATGTATATGCTCTCACAGCACGTTTGCTAATGTTAAACTAGTACTTAATCCAGTGCAGGAAACTGTAAGACTGTGGGCTTTCTGAAAGCAAAAAAGTAAGCTGGTCACTTAGTCATGCCCAGCGCTTTGTACCGCACGGTCTGTAGCCCGCCAGCCTGTGGATTCCTCCACAGCCCTCTGCCTGTGGATTCCTCCAGGCGAGAATACTGGAGTACGTAATCATTCCTTTCTCCAGTGGATCTTCCCAACCCAGGGATCAAATTCAGGTATCTTGCATTGCAGGCAGATTCTTTACCTTCTGAGTCACCAGAAAAGCCTCAATTTCCGAATCTTATAAAGTGCCTGGTAGTAGGTATAAGTGACAGTCTATTTATATGTCAACAACATATTTTATGTAGATTTAGAATTTTTCCTCATTGGTTCTTAGTGCATGTCTCTACAGAGGAATTACAATGGGCAATTCATTAGCAAACTTTTGCATTTAAAATTGTTTTCATATTCACATTAAATTTTAGCATAAGGTCAATATTCATATAGACATTGTTATTCCTAGTTTGTAAATGAAGAAACTTGGAGAAGTAAAAACCTTAGAGTCAATGAAAGTCACAAAGGTCCTTTAATTCTACAACTTGGTATCTTTTTATTGGACTAGAATCTCTTAGATATAAGGAAACAATTTTATCATAATATAGGATGAGTTAAAATCCCCAAAGTATTCAATTAACTTCAGAGTTCATATATACTGAAAGGTCAAAAGTGTGCATGAATATTTTAAGGTGCAGTTTTTCCCACATAGCCTTATTAAACTGCAGTGTTTTCCTACATATAAGTTCATTGTAATTCTTGTGTCTCACTAACCTGAAAAATATCACTGCTTATAAAAAATCTGTGATATCAATAACTGCAATACTTGCAAATTATTTCATATTTTTCAAAACATGAAATGAGTGAAAAACACTTGATTTTAAATATAATTCTCTTAAAACTTCCGTCTGAATTTGTCTGGAAAAATTTCTTTGGACTTTTTATGAATCTTTTGCATACTTAACATCCTCACGTCCTTGACAAAATTTTCTTTGCTCCCAAAGTTTGTTTTTCTTTGTTCAGTTAAACATTCAAATGCAGAAGGCAGAGGTTTTCCTTACCTACTAATTCTGCAATACCAGTACATTCTTTCCATACAGTGAAAGGAAAATAATTATGCTAATAACATGTACTAATAAAAGCAATGATGATATTGACAGCAAATTGACAGTAAGAAAACACTGACTTTATATGCAGAAAGCTATCATAGGTGATTTAGAGTGAAATAAGAGCCATATTTGTTTACAAAAGATTTCTATCACCTTTAATTTTTTTTAAATTGTATTGTGATAATAGCATTTAACATGAGACCTACTCTCTTAATAAATGTTTCAGTATATGAACCAGTATTGTTGACTATTGGTCCAGTGTTGTAAAGCAGATATTTAAAAGTTATTCATCTTGCTTAACTGATACTTTATGCCCATTGTTAATTAATTTACTTTTCCCTTTCACTAGCCTCTGGAAATCACCAGTCTACTCTCCTGTTTCTGTGAATTTGACTGCTTTGATTTCTTGTAAGTGGAATTATTCAATATTTATCTTTCTTTGACTAGTTTATTTATTTCATCTAACATAAGTTTTTCAAGGTTCACTTATGTTGCTGCATATTCATATTCAGCCTTTATTCATCCTAATATTCCATTGTGTGTATATAACACATATTCATCTTTTTATCTGTCAAATAACATTTAGGTCATTTTATATCTTGACTTGTAATGAACATGATAGGGCTAGCAATCTCTTTGACATCCTGGTTTTAAATCTTTTAGAAAAGTATGATGAAGTGGGATTTGATAATATGGTAGGTCTATTTTAATTTTTTGAGGAATCATCATACTGTTTTCCATAACAGCTATGCCATTTTGCATTTACACCTATTACATTTAGTACAGCTTGGCTCCAGCACATGATGCATGTAGCTGCTCCATAAAAAAAAAAAATAATAATAATAATAAAATAAAATAACTCTTAGTATTTTTGTATACACAAAACTTAAGCCTTAATATTTTATATTTTTGATTTACCTTGTTTTCAAAGTATTGTTTGATTGCATAAGAAAATGTTTTATTTATTTTTATTTTATTTTGAAAAAAGGATTCTACATGAAAAACAAGCTTAGTTAGTTCTCATACATTTTGAGTTTGATCTGAAAAAAATCAGATGCTATAAGGAGCCAAATTCAGAAACGTGTTTTCCTCTCACCTTCTTATAATTACTAAAGTCAAAGGATTTTGCAAAGATTTAACATCTTAAAATGCAGTGACGATCTTGTAAAAACCCTGACAATGCACATTGCAGTGCTTGTTGGGACTTTTCAAGTGATGAAGTACTTAACTATGTCACATACACATTTTTTGCCAAGGCTTATTTTTATGTCTCTCTCTTTGCAGTGAATTGTTATAAGCTTTTGTTCCTAATGACTTTCAGAGAGCTAATGATAAAGCTTGTTATTGAGTATGTACACAATAAAACAATTCTAAATTTAAAAAAATAATAAAGATATAGGATGAAATCATGAATGACGGTGGTACAGACGTTCGTCCATACTCCCGAGCATGAAGTCAGGTTAGTTAGTTCACTTTCCCTTTCTGTCTTTGTTCCTTTGCCTACTGACTGAAAGAAACGAAAGGGTCACATTCAAATACTGTGGGCCAAACACAACGTACATGACAGAGGAGAGCCAGTGGAAGACAGTGGCAGGGGGGTGGTGTGTGGAGAACCAGTAGGGCTATGTGCTTCTTAACGAGGTCCACCGCCGTTTAGCTGCCTGGCCCAGTATCATAGCTTTTCAAAATCGTACAAAAGAAGGACATCAATTCTGATTTTGGGTAAAATATCCTCAGTTTTATTTTTCTCTCTACTAAAATGTAAATTCTATTGTAGCATTATTTTAAAAACAGAAAACAGTTCAAGGTGTCATGACAAGAGCAGTATCTCTTCTCATTTGTAAATCTTACAGAAGTTGATGCCAGAATACATTGGTAAGGGATTGGGAAGTGACAATGGAGGTAATTTTTATTCATGTATATTAATTTTAAGTTTTTTGTTTTTTTCTCTCAATATTATAAAATAAGTATTTTATATTGAAATATAGTTGATTTGCAATGTTGTATTAGTTTCCAGTATACAGCAAAAGGATTCAGTTATGTGTGTGTCAAATTTTTTGTGACCCCATGGGCTATAGCCCACCAGGCCCTTCTGTCCATGGAATTTTCCAGGCAAGAATACTGGAGTGGATTGCCGTTCCTTTCTCCAGGGGATCTTCCTGACTCAGGTCTTAAACCCTGCTCTCCTGCATTGCAGGCAGATTAGCCACCTGAGCTACCAGGGAAGCCCTCATTATTTTATGTTGTTTTATTTCATTTTAATGATATTTTTCATTATAGTTTATTTCAAGATACTTAATATAGTTCCCTGTGCTATACAGTAAGACCTTGTGTATCAAAAATATCACAGCTTTTAAATGTGGACAACTCAATTTTTTGCACACTACGTATCACAGCACAACATGATCACCATTCTGTTTTTGCCTTATAAGCTGCCAGTTGCTACCCACCTATGGGTGAAAGAACATCCAATTATGGCACAAAAACGCCTCAATTGGAAATGTACTGAGCATTTAATTTCTCTTTTATGCTTCAGAATGATGCAAGGACGTCAAAGGACTTTAAGGATATCACTGTGCTAGACTGTGGAAAAGCCAGTTAACTGATGCTAGGAACTGCTTGAGAAAACGAGTTACATTTTTTTAAATGAGAATTCAGAAATATTTGTTTGCCAATTTGATACCAAAAGTCACTTATTTTCATGATTTTCTTTTAATATTCTTCACAGCATTTGTGGTTTCAGGCATATGTCAGTCCAATGTCTATTATACTAGGTATAAGCTGAATGGGTTACAAAATGGTCCATGTTCCATGTCCCATATTTTGCTTTCAGTTTAAAAGCTCTTGAGAAAAAAAGGCGTTATTCCTCGAAGCAACCTCTAGTATTATAATCCAGTGACACGTGGAAAGCCCAATGCACCTGCAAATAATTACAGCTTCTACTAGAGACTCAGATACAATCTCTTTGTCAGAAAAAAAAAAACACTTTTTTTGATATAATTATCATCATTTCCATTGATTATGGTGTTTTTCAAACAGAGTGTTGCTTATGTGATGAGGTCAAATAATGACAAAGATACACAAAGTGATTTGATCTCAATGACAGACTAAACTTTCCAAATTGTTAGTCATTAAGTTGCAACAAGGTCTTATGTAGCACAGATTTAAAGCTTTAGCATGGAATTTGGATGAAAAAAATTTTTTTGAATGACTAATTTATATCACAAAACTGTTAACAAAAATTATATTTTTGTACGTGGATAACTTTTGAGTTTTTAGAAAAGATGATTAGCCCTGGAGAATGAAACTATAGGTAATCTTTTATATCAATCAGAGTGTCCACACCAAAATGAAGCTGATTCATCTGATGAAATTCAAAACCAATTGAACATATATTCAGACCATTTCTTAGTGTGAGTGGAAGCACGGTTATCCTTTGGCTAACATTTTCATGAGGATGTATGCTTACATACAGTCTCTATTTGTTTCCTCTTGCTCAGCACTTAATTGAAACATCAATTTGAAACTGTGTTTTTGTTTTCCTTTTATTAATGGATTACTTTTCTTTTTAATGTTTCCTGCTCTCTCTATTGGAAAATGTACTTTATGTAGATCTTGCAAGCCGTGCTGTGCTGAGTCTTTGCCATCCCATAGATTGTAGTTCGCCAGGCTCCTTGTCCTCTGTTCTTGGGATTCTCCAGGCAAGAATACCAGAGTGGGTTTTAGTTTCCTCCTCCAGAGACTCTTCCTGACCTGGGGATCAAATCTTCATCTCTTATGCCTTCTGCACTGGCAGGCAGAGTCTTTATCACCAGCACCACCTGGGAAGACTAGTTTAGTTTACTCTTATCTCTTAATTTTGCTTTTCAAATTGTCCAGTTTTTTGTCTTTTTCTCTTTTCTTTTGTGTCTTTTAAACTTTATCATGACCACTGTACTAACTTCTGTACATACTTCTTTGAAACTCATCCTTTAAACCAAATAGACACACATAAAGATAGAGGGGGTAAGGAGGGATTCCTAAGTCATTTTTACTTTAATTTCAGTAGCAATATTTTGAGTTGCTTATATTTTGTTCTTGTCTTCAGAATGCTTATCCTAGTGAAAATGAAAGTGAAAATATGAGTCTCTCAGTCGTGTCTGACTCTTTGCAACCCCATGGACTGTAGCCCGCCAGGCTCCTCTGTCCACGGAATTCTCCAGCAGGAATACTGGAGTGGGTAGTCATGGCATTCTCCAGGGAATCTTCCTGATCCAGGGATTGAACCCAGATCTCCTGCACTGCAAGTGGATTCTTTAGCACCTAGGCCACTAGTGAAGCCCAGTAGCTTCTTTTTATTTTTAGGAATATGCTATCTTATCTAGTCTTTGTGAGAATGCTAATTGGAAATTTTTAAATGCATTTTTGTATTTTCATATAGCAAATTCTCTCTGTAGTTTATACAGTTCCATGTGTCCTGAAATATGACAGAGCTTTATAGTTACGACTGTAATCATGACACAACACCAAACAGTTTTCCCAGCCCTCCAAAATCACCATTTGCTGTCCTCCTGTCCCCAAGCCCTGGAAACCATGGATATATTCCTTGTCCTATAGTTTCATCTCTTCTAGATTGAAATATAAGTGGAAGCATGTGGTATTTCTCTCTTTGAGTCTGATCTCTTCCCTTAGCTAAGTTTTATCTGCATTACTGTATGTATTTTAGTTTTTCTAATTATAATATTGATGGAAAAGTTTTCTTCTCTTACCAAAAGCATGCTTGATCTTCTTGAGGTCAGTTGTTCTTTTTGTTACTTTTGGCTTTTCATTGTGTGAAAATAGTTTCCATAAACGTCTGCATGCTCAGTTGTGTCCACCTCCAAGTACTGTAGCCCACCAGGGGATTTCCCATGGATTTTCCGGGCAAGAATATTGAAGCAGGTTACCATTTCCTTCTCCAAGGGATCTTCCCGACCCAGGGATTGAACCCACATCTCTTGGGTCTTCTGCATTGGCAGGCGAATTCTTTACCACTGAAATGTCTGGTGGCCCTTAACTGCTATTTATTTTTTTATAAATGGAGAGTCTATTTTTTATAAATAGAAGTCACTGGCACCAGCTTTTCTGTCTTGGGTAGGTCTTTTTTCACTCCTGCTTTTGCCAGGAAGAAAGGAACGGAAGGCCTGAGTGGAACAGTGGGAGCTAGTGATGGTCAGGCCTTTTGGGGGTGAATTGGGCATTGCACATATTGGGTGTGGTAAGGCAGGGAGTTTCACACCCATTCTAATCCCAAAGTAAGAGCTTAGATGAGGTGTCAATAAAAGTGAAAGTGAAGTAGCTCAGTCATGTCCGACTCTTTGCAACCCCATGGACTGTAGCCTACCAGCCTCCTCCATGCATGGAAGTTTCTAGGCAAGAGTACTGGAGTGGACTGTCATTTCCTTCTCCAGGGGATCTTCCAGACCCAGGGATCAAACCCCGGTCTCTTGCATTGTAGGCAGACGCTTTACCATCTGAGTAACCAGACAAGCCCAAGACTTACACTCAAAACTTTGGTCTCCCTTGACAAATTAGCCAGTTTCTCTATAGGGCAGAGTTTTGTTTCCCTTTAACTAGGAGCGAAATGGCAACGCACTCCAGTGTTCTTGTCTGGAGAATCCCAGGGACGGGGGAGCCTGGTGAGCTGCCATCTATGGGGTCGCACAGAGTCGGACACAACTGAAGTGACTTAGCAGCAACTAGGAGTGAAGCCCACTACTGCTGTTTCTTTCGCGCTCTCTCTGGTAGTACTGTGTGTGTGTGTGTGTGTGTGTGTTGGAAGAGGGTGTGATAAGGAAGATGGGTATTAGGTGGCCTCGGCCTTTGGTTATAGAAAGACAAAGTCTGTCCGTTTCAAGCTTGATGTCTCTTCACAGTTCTGCTGAAAAAGGGCATCCTCAAGGTCAGTCCCTGGTCGCAAAGAGTCAGACACGAAGGAGCAACTAACTGAACTAGTTCGGCAGTAATATTGCCCTCTGGTTTATCCAGCAACATGAACCAACTGGGTTTTGTTCCCCAAATTCCTCATAATTCTGAAATACTCCTGATCTGCTTCTGTCCTCAGTGCTGTTATGAATCAACTCATCTATTCATGTATGCCATTCCTTCAGTGGGATTTGGGGAGGAGGAGGAGGTAAAATGCATGCACTCTCAGCCATCCAGAAGCATTATCCTACAGACAGCACTGCCATGGTGGGAATGGTTGATCTCATACAAGGACGGTGTGATCCTGCACTGGGAGTCTTTCATTACTTGCCACAGAAAGGATCACTTCCCCAATAACTTTTCCTTTCTATTTATTATATTAATAAAGTTCAGGTTAATACTGATAAAAGAGAATATATAAGAAATTATATTTGCATTCCCAAAAGTCAGTGAACCCTTACATCTCTCAGTAAAGCAAAATTTTCAAAATTTACTTCACCATCCTATAATGCTTTTGCATTTAATATGCACCTCAACTTTAACTCCATCTCATGGCTTTTATTTTTATTTCCTCACTGGAAAGAGGATTCCTTGGGAATAGTATCTATCCACAAAATCTATGTATCCACATACCTTTGTAAAAAAAAAAAAATTACTTATCTGGATATTGCAAGGTGATGTAGAGTTACTGAAACAGCAATAAGTATCTAAAATTTTTAGCTATATGAAACTAAATACTTTTAGTATTTATCAATGGGATTCCCTGATAGCTCAGTTGGTAAAGAATTTGTCTGCAATGCAGGAGACCCTGGTTTGATTCCTGGGTCAGAAAGATCTACTGCCTATACCCTGATAGGCAATGATAAGAAAATATTTGCAGTATTAATAATATGCATGTAAATGTTTTTAAAATGAATCTGGGGCAGGAGGAGAAGGGGACGACAGAGGATGAGATGGCTGGATGACATCATTGACTCGATGGACGTGAGTCTGAGTGAACTCCGGGAGTTGGTGATGGACAGGGAGGCCTGGTGTGCTGCAATTCATGGGGTCGTGAAGAGTCGGACACGACTGAGTGACTGAACTGAACTGAACTGAACTGTTGTCATTAAATACTTCCATTTTGTCTTTGTCTTGCTCTCTGTTGATTGTTCCACATGGCGGGGTTTTCCAGGATGCGATTGTTAGCTTTATGTTCCTAAGGTCAAATATTCCAAGGTGGCACACAGGTAAAGAATCTGCCTACCAGGGCACAAGACACAGAAGACACAGGTCCAGGCCCTTAGTCAGGAAGATCTTCTGGAGTAGGAAACGGCAACCCACCCCAGTACTCTTGTCAGGGAAAGCTCACGATCAGAGGAGCAGAGGGCTACAGTCCATGGGATCACAAGGAGTCAGACGTGCCTGAGTGACTGATCGCGCGCACACACAGACGCACCCCTGGGTCCCAGCATAGAAAGTAACATTTTAGTTGTGCTTCTTTTACTATTTCCTCTTAATTCCACACACACAGAGAGAAGTAAAAAAATATGTTATCCTGCATGGAATGTTAAAAAATTATAAATGATGTATGAGATAAAAAAATACCCTTGTCTAGAAAACACCACACACGGAGTACAGATGTTCTTAAACTGCTCTTTGTGAGACTAAGCCCTGACAACTATCTCTTTTAAATAATGGAAGACTTTAACTTTTTCAAAACGAAAGCCAAGAAAAAGAGAGGGAGGGACTGTCTAGTTTCTTTAGAAGTTGGCTTTTCCTATCTTCTAGATAAGAATTCCATAACTCAATGGACACATTATACATCAGATACACTAATCAATATTTCAAGCCAAGTCTTGGAAGGAGGGGCTGATTTCTATTGTTTTTAATCTATTCAAGTCAAGTTCTAGGAAGTGAATTTTCCTGTGAAACTTTTAAGTGTCAAAACTGAGACACTACTACACACATCCTACATATGGCAACAATTTTTATGTATAAACTCATCTTCTTTGGTGTGCGTATATACACGTGCATATTGACTTTTCACCTATATTGCCATAGTTTGCAAATGTTCATATGCAATATCTACAAATGCACTATCTCTTTATATATGCATATGCTAAAAAGCAAGGTTGAAATAAATTCAATGTGTGAGGAACAAAAATAAACATGCACATTATATTGTAATTTCTAGGATAGGAATAATCATAAAAAAACAGCTTTTTATTTGATATCAGGGTTCTCAATCTTTTTTTCTGTGAGATTAACTGTAAGGAAGTTGATATTCTGGACAAGTTTCCATTTTGTCCAGTATACCCTGATTTTTTAACTATTATGGTATTGGTGCTAGAGGCAAGTAATGTATATTTCCCAGCTAACTGTCTAAATGCTTTTTCTAGTAATTAAGGGCGCATCTATGTGTCAGGCCATATCGTCATCAGGCAGTGAGCTGCTGACCCAGAACTAGAGTAAATGCCAGCCTGGTCCACTGTAGGAAATGAGAAATAACAGAGCCATTCCAATTCAACCTCTTTGAATGTTTCTTCCCTAAGTCTCACCTTTGAAAGATATTCTGACAGGTCTCAGAATTTATTGACAAGGAGTATAAGTAGAGAGGGGTTTCCCTGGGGGCTCAGACAGTAAAGAATCCGTCTGCCATGCAAGAGACCTGGGTTCGATCCCTGGGTGGGGAAGATCCCCTGGAGGAGGGCATGGCAACCCGCTCCAGTATTCTTACCTGGAGAATCCCATGGACAGAGGAGCCTGGCGGGTTACAGTCCATGGGGTCACAAAGAGTCAGACACGACTGAGCAACTAAGCACAGCACAGCACATACCTCCTTTCCCACTGTCCAGCAAGGTGGAGGGAGGAATTCCTGTATGAGTTCCTGAGAATTCAATGAGTTCAGGGAAATGGTTCTTGTTACATCAACCTGCAACCAAAATGCATTTTCCTACAGAAATATATTGGGTGAAGCTCCATGATAGAGGATTGGCAAAACTATCATTGAAGTGTAACGTTGATTAAATAGTAATTTTCTGCACTTTAATGTATAACTATCAATTATGCTTTTTCTGAGGGAAAATATAAGCCAAAGTACAATCAAGTCACTTGAAAAGGAACTTTTGTAAGGCAACACAAATGTAAAGGAGAGACGTCCTTTAACGAAAGTCCCATAGGAGGATAATTCTATTACTTTATATTAACTCTTCATATATTTCAGAAGACTATTCAAAATTTTAAAAGGTTTTGAAATACATTTCTACAAGAAAGTTGAAAGCTTCGCATACAACTCAGAGTGGCAAAGAAGCAAACAGAGTAAAACTCTTAGAATTTTAATTTAAAAGCACATGATCTCTGGAGTCAGACAATAGTAGTCAGACTATAATCGCTGATTTGTATTTTCTTACTTATTTTTTGGATGAATTTAAATATTATACTTACTTTTTCTGTTACTTCATCTAAAATAAAGGTAATAATACTGATATCAGAAAGAAGTTATAGGTTTAAGGGAGATAATATGAAATTTATTACACTACCTGGTATGAAATGACCATTTTAAATTTTATTTCTCACTTTCCCCAAAGGTTCCCAGAGAATATTTTTTGGTTTATTTTTTTGGGGGGTGGGGGTAGCTACCAGTTCTATGACTTTATTTATAGACCATTTTTGCTAAGTTATGGTATTCATTAGGCATCCTTGACCTATTAGAAGCAAGAATGACATCTGTTCTGCCCTGCCAAGCCAGTTGGTTCATTTGCAGAAAGTTGACAAAGAAACCACCAGAAACCTTAATTGGTGGCCCAATGAACTGACTATGTATCGTTCATAACAAATTTATCCTTTTGATATTTTGAATGATTTACTAGTTATTTGTGGGCTTCCCAGGTGGCTCAGTGGTAAAGGATGTAACTGCAGCTGCAGGTGATGTAGGTTCAATCCCTGGGTCAGGGAGATCCCCTGGAGTAGGAAATGGCAACCCTCTCCGGTATGCTTACCTGGGAAATCCCATGGACAGAGGAGCCTTGTGGGCTGCAGTCCATGGTGTCTCAAAGAGCTGGACACAACTGAGTGACTGAGGAGGCATGCAACAGTTATTTTCAGACCATGCAGTTATTGTTTGCCAATAGCCAGAAATTCCGTTTGTGTCATCATCAAGCATACAGGAACCTGTATTTATGGAAACCCCTCACATCTCTGTAATATCAATATCTGTAGATATCAGATTCTCGTAATTCTAGTGATTAGATTCTATAAAGTCCCCATGAGCACTGAATTAGTGAATCCTGAACCATTGCTCCCAGGGGAAAGATGGGATTAGGTTCCTATAATCATCTGGTAATATTTTCATCAACTGATCAAAGCATTATTCTGATTTATATGTATTTCTGTTTAATGTACAATATTTAATATACATTGGTAATCCATGAATATTGAACACATAAGCAACAGCATTATAACTCATGTCTGAACATACCTTATCTAACACACGTATTTTCTCTGCAAAGCACATTAAGGCCTTATGTGTGCATAAGCCCTAGACAGCATGTCAGCACAATGATTGGAGCCATTTTCCACAGTGAAATCACCAACTAAAAGCACACACACACACCAAAAAATGGAACTAAAAGACTTGCTTATAGTATTAATGCTGTAATAAGAAGGCAGTGTCACCTTGTTCCTCCACAGCTGACAACATGTATGCCTGGTCATCAAAAAATTTGCTCCATTGTTCATGTCCTCAAGTGACTGCAAAAACAGTGAGTATTATTTGGAAGTGGCAAAATGTTTTAACAAGTAGATGCATTTGCAAATAGTGATTTCACAAATAATAATGATCACTGTAATTTTCAGAAGGTATAAATCTTGAAAATGTACCTCCAGATTTATTTCATCTTCTCTCATATTTTTAAATTAAATTTGGCATTTAAAATTTTAAAATCCATAATATATCACAATCAAAATTTTCAAGATCTATAGGATGACTAAAGATCAACCATATTATGAATGCTTTGTGTTTGGATCTTCAGAAATTCTTGAAACTGATATAAATATTAGGATAATGGCACAAGTAATTTCTGTTTCAGATAAAGGAAAACCATCAGCCTTTCATGGTTCTGTAAGGAGTCCCAGAAAAAGATTTGGGAAGAGTGATGAGTATTTGGAAGAGCTTGATGCAAAGTATTGGGAAGAAGGATGACCATAACTAGGTGAAGTTGGTAGTGAATAGTGCTAACAAACCAAGAGTAAAGATGTTGAATTTGAAGTGACTTCAAACCACTTACCCTGTGATCCTCTCCAACAGTGTTTAGATACCCCAGGTTATAAGACATGTTGAATATCTATGCTGATTCAAGGGAAGAGATTACAATAAGCATGGTTGAGTGAGTGAAGTCGTTTAGTACTGTCCAACTCTTTGCGACTCCATGGACTGTAGCCCACCAGGCTCCTCCATCTGTGAAATTTTTTAGGCAAGAGTACTGGAGTGGGTTGCCATTTCCTTCTCCAGGGGATCTTCCTGACTCAGGGATCGAACCCGGGTCTCCTGCATTGCAGGCAGACGCTTTACCATCTGAGCCACCAGGGAATCCCTAATAATAAGTATAGCAGAAGATAAAGTACAAAGCAAAGTAGAATATGTGACAGTAGAATAGTTGAGTTGCAGCATGGTGTCTGTACTAGTTAGGAGGTTGAGAGAAACAAAAATTATTTGGGTTGAAGAAACTGAAGTCTTCCATGAAATCAGAGATTTACTTAGAATATGAATTGAAGGAGATCAAGATAAATGAAGTTGTGATCAAAGATTAGACATTAGAGTTAAAATTCACCAAGATATAATATTTAATAGTTTGGGCTGCTGAAAAGCTCAGGGTTTCCCCAAAGATATGAATAGAAGATTAAATTGATTGATTTCTGGTAAAGACATTTGAAGTGTGAGGAATTGGATCACTCACATTTATTCTAATGATGAAAGTTCTTGGAGTAGAGGATAATGCCAGCTAGACGTCAACATCCACTGTGACTAAGGAATGGGAAGTGTGCAGAAGTAACAAGATGCTAAGGTGTGATGTCATGAACCTCAGAAGAGAGGTGTCTATAATTAGGGGACATAGAATAAGTAAAGGAAGCAGAATAACCATCTGAAATTGGAAATAGGGAACTGGGAGGATGTCAATGTCATGTCAGACGCCTGTGTTCTCAGAAGTGTAGGTGAAAGAGAGAATCCTCTGTTCCCTTAGGAGAGATGCAGGAGGTTAATATGCTGAGGCTGGGAGCCGGTGTTAAATTACATCAGCTGTGCTCAGAGAAAATCGAGTGCAGAGGCCTAGGCTCTAAGGTGCAGGTTTACAATGACAATGGGGTCTAAAGACCAAGGTGAAACAATGGTAGTGCGGGGGGGTAGCAGTGAGAGGCAGAAACAGAGGGCAGGGAGGAGCAGGCTGGGCAAGAAGGAATAAGAGAAGGTAGCTGGGTTTGTATATTTATTCATGTTATTTGTAAATACCTGGAATTAAAGCACCTGATGGATTTAACAAGCATTCTGATCCTCAGCAGAGACAAGTGGAAAACTCAGGCAGTATTAGAGACCAAAGGAGTTGAGCAATATGTATGCTGGCTCACCAGTCTGATGTCTTTAACCTCTCCCATACATGTGGCTACAGTAGAACCAATTGCTGAGCGTATATGGTCATGAGAAAAACAAAAAAATCTGTGCATATATGTTCAATGAGACTGAAGTAACCAACTGGTCCAAACTCTTCCCTGGAGATTTCTGAGCAGATGATAAATGCTCCCAGTGTATAACTAATGGATAAAGCTGCTGCTGCTGCTGCTGCTGCTGCTAAGTCGCTTTAGTCGTGTCTGACTGTACGCGACCCCATAGACGGCAGCCCACCAGGCTCCCCCATCCCTGGGATTCTCCAGGCAAGAATACTGGAGTGCGTATGGATAAAGCTATAAGATGCTATATTCAGGGGCTGATAGTAGCCACAGTCTTGTCATGTAGACCAGACGAGGAAAAATTTTACTTTATTTTAAAAGAAAATCAGCAGTTTTGCTGGAGGAAAAAAAAAAAAGTGAAATTCGCTCAGTCATGTCCAGCTCCTTGCGACCCCATGGACTATAGTCCTTGGAATTCTCCAGACCAGAATATTGGAGTGGGTAGCCATTCCCTTCTCCAGAGGATCTTCCCAAACCAGGGATCAAACCCAGGTCCCCTGCATTGCAGGCAGATTCTTTACCAGCTGAGCCACCAGGGAAGCTGGAGGAAAGTGATTCCTTTTAAGATTAAGAGAGAATGTGTGTGAGTGCACGCTCCGTCACTCAGTTTTGTCCGACTCTTTGCAACCTCATGGACTACAGCCTGCCAGAAGCCTTTGTCCATGGAATTTTATAGGCAAGAATACTGGAGTGGTTTGCCATTTCCTCTTTCAGGGAATCTTTCCAACCCAGGGATTGAACCTGGGTCTCCTGAGTCTCCTACACTGGCGAGCGGATTCTTTACCACTGAGCCACCTGAGAAGCTCCCTTTCTCTCATTCTTCTCTCATTCTCATATATCCTCAAGAGAGGATATATAAGAGGATAAATATAAAAAACCTTAAGAACTTCTGGTTATGTACTTATTTTATATGCTGAATTTTAATGTTAAATAATTAATCCTTTGCTGAAAAGAAAAAGAAATGACCAGATTTACCGCTGATTTTGTTGTGTGCTTGTATGTATGTACATATATGCTATATGTGTGTATGTATGTGTGTGTGTAAATATACAATATATGTGCGTACACACATGTGTATATATTATATATATATATATACTGTATATACATGTATATAATATAGAATATATATATATAATACACACACACCTGATTTATACAGCCTCATGCTATTGTTTTATATATAAACTGACATATTAAATTCATGATTCAGTTATACCTCTGTTTCTTGAATTATGCTTTCTTCTAGATTATATTCTTCAGTAGTTTTAAATAGTATGTTTCTCTTTTCCTCCTCTTCTATTTCTTCTCTTTTTATACTTTTATAGACAGATCACTTTCTTTTATTCAGCCTAGTAAAATGCAGTTGGTTTCTCCTTGACTTTTCGCACTTTATCAGAAAAAAAAAGAAATCTATTTTTTTTTTCTAATCTGTAACTTGAAATCTAGTCAAGCTTCTTGTTTATCGGTGCAGGGAGGGGTGGTGTAGAAACTAGTGAACCAAGATTTCCTACAGAACTCGTGGGGATGCTCTCAATGCAGAATGCTCTAAAAGAGCGCTAACAAAATGCAGATGGGTATCATGCTTCTGGGCTTCCCTTGTGCCTCAGTTGGTAAAGAATCTGCCTGCAATGCAGGAGACCTCAGTTCAACCCCTGGGTTGGAAAGATAGCCTGGAGAAGGGAAAGGCTACCTATTCCAGTTTTCTGGCCTGGAGAATTCCATGGACTGCATAGTCCATGGGGTTGCAAAGAGTTGGACCTGGCTGAGGCTTGGGTTAATCATGTTTCTAAGGATAACAGCTCTGAATGTGGACTCTCTCCAGCCTCGAACCCTGGAAATGGCAGACCCCAGCACTCTATCCTGCACCTACTTCCGAAACACTAAGATATCAAGATAAGGACATCCTTAGTGACTGGCAGGATATTCTATTTTTAAGTGATCTTTCATTTATCTCTCCAGTCTGCTTCTCTTCTCATTGATTCCCTTTCTCTCATTCTGCATATGTGTTTGTATGTGTGGAGGAGGGGAGCATATTAGTGAAGGCTGTGAGGTTTTTCTTACTAATGTCTTTTCCCCAATATAGTATCTGGAGATTGGGACAGAGTTTGGATCCAATTTGACCAGTAGGAGTTTTCTATTTTTTTCCTGACCCACCATTTTAGAGAAAATAATTATATTTCATTGATAGAAATTTGCTAAACTCCACTCTATGTGTTCATATCTGTCAGATTTGGTGAGCTATCCTCTGTGATCTGATTTTATTCTGCCCCCCTTTCCCTGGGGCAGATACTTATTTTAAATAAAGATACAAATTGAGGCCAAAGGTGTTGCTTAGTTCACCCAAGTTTAATCAGATGATAAAAGAGTGGTTTTGATTTACAGTAAGTGTAGAACATTTAGTGAATCTATTTCAGTGAAAAATTTTAGTGAAATATATTTAAGAAAAAGATAACAACTACCATTTAGAAAAATATATGAATTTACTCATAAATATCACTTGGAAACTTCTTGGGTATTATTTTTCTATGCATCTGACTTCCCTAAGTAAGAGACTGAATTGAGTATGAAACTAGATATTAAAGGTCAAAATATTATACGTCAGGTGAAATATAAAAGTTCAAAACCTAATTTTTATTTTATACCATAAGTAAATTAAATATACCCCAAAACTATAAACTCTACCTGGATTGACCAACGATAAGAAATAATTACTAGTACTTTACCCAGTAATTTCTTAAGCTGCAGAAATGTAAACAAACAAACAAAAACGGTTAAAACAATTAAGGGTACAGTTTTTAAACTTATCACTTGCCTAACTTTGTTTTTCAGTCACTCAGTTGTGTTTGGTCTTTGGGACCCTATGGACTGCAGCACGCCAGGCTTCATGGTCCTTCACAATCTCCCAGAGTCTGCTCAAACTCATGTCCATTGAGTCCATGATGCCATCCAACCGTCTCATCCTCTGTCTTCCCCTTCTCCTCCTGCCTTCAATCTTTCCCAGCGTCAGGGTCTTTTCTAATGAGTCAGTTCTTCACATCAGGTGGCCAAAGTACTGGAGCTTCAGCTTCAGCATCAGACCTTCCAGTGAATATTCAGGGTTGATTTCTTCTAAGATTGACTGGTTTGATCTTCTTGGTGTCCAAGGAATTCTCAAGAGTCTTCTCCAGCACCATAGTTCAAAGACATCAACTCTTCAGCACTCAGCTTTTTTTTTTTTAATTGTCCAGTTCTCACATCCATACATGACTACTGGAGAAACCATAGCTCTGACTATACAGACCTTTGTAGGCAAAGTAACGTCTCTGTTTTTTACTATGCTATCTAGGTTTGTCATAGTTTCCAAAGAGCAAGTGTCATTTAATTTCACGGCTGCAGTCACTGTCCACAGTGACTTTGGAGCCCAAGAAAATAAAGTCTGCCACTGTTTCCATTGTTTCCCCTTCTATTTGCCATGAAGTGATGGGACCAAATGCCATGATCTTAGTTTTTTGCACATTGAGTATCAAGCCAGCTTTTTCACTCTCCTCTTTCACCTTCATCAAGAGGTTCTTTAGTTCCTCTTTGCTTTCTGCCATAAGGGTGATGTTATCTGCATAGCTGAGGTTGTTAATATTTCTCCTGGCAATCTTGATTCTAGCTTGTGCTTCATCCAGCCCAGCATTTTGCATGATGTACTCTGCATATAAGTTAAATAAGCAGGGTGACAATATATTTGTCTAACCATATGTCTGAAATATGTGTATATGTCCATATGTATGTGTCTGTGAATGTTTGCATTTGGTAGAACATACTAAACTTTTCATTATTCTATTCTCAAATATGGAATGGAAGCACACTAAATCTAACCACACGACCAGAATCTGCAATACTTTGTTTGTCAAATGACTCAAGTTCATTTCCTCTACAGAAAAGAGCCTTAGACCCTGATGACAGGTGTCTGGAGAATTTTTCAGCAGTTGATTTAAGAAATAACATCAAACTGCTTCTGTTAGATGTTAGATGTTTTCCTTTAAATTGGACTGGTATGGAAACATTCTAAAGGTCATCTTTAGTGGGAAAATTCCTTTACCCTTTGGAACTGTAGTCATGTTTAAGGTCTTAGAATCTCTCTTTTTCTTTTCTTTTTTTTTTGTCTAACTTAGTTTTTTGTATTTTTTTTTTAATATTGTTTATACCTTCAGACCAGTGCTACTATGCTTCCCATTCAGTTCCCAACCGAGCCTTTTATTCTTAACCAGTGGGTTTGCTGGTTCCCAATTTCTTTTTGTTTGGGGTGAAAAAAAACCATTTTTCTTTCCCTGCCTTGGCTCAGCTGGTCTGCTGCCTGCCTGTCTTTGGAAATGAACTTCGTTATTATTTTATGTGTGTTGGATTGGCAACTATTGTAACTACAACTGTTGCCTATATTGAGCTCCTCTATTTCACTGACAAGAACTCTGTTGCATCATTCAAAGATGAAATATCCACCTACAGCTCACAGTGTCTATTTACTGAATTTGTAGTTTTCTTCATTGGGGAGAAAACCCATTCTGATCACAATACATTTCTATATTTCTTACATGACTGTTACTTTATTAGATGAAACACTAACATTTTTTTTCAAACCATTTCCACAAATTCTAAGTCGTATTTCACATCTAGCTCTATCCAAAAGGGCCTAAACATGCAGGTAAATATAAACGGGAGAAATGCACAATATAAGAACAGGGTGATCATACTAAGGAAGTGATGGAACAGAAGCCAGAGAGTTAACAGCGTGGCTACACTCTGTGAAGTGCCCACAGCAGTGACCAGGGCTCACATGGCTTGTACACATGTCTGTCCAGTCCTATTTGTGCATAGGTGTCAGGTCACCAGTGTCCTGTATGGGTTATGGTGGCGGTTTAGTTGCCAAGTCATGTCCGACTCTTGCGACCCTCTGGACTGTAGCCCCCCAGGCCTCTCTGTCTGTGGGATTCTCCAGGCAAGAATACTGGAGTGGACTGCCATTTCCTTCTCCATGTATGAATTATGGTAGTCTATCTACGGTCATGGTTCCCTACACCATCCGTAAAAACACGGCTGGAGTCTTTGGCCTGAACAGAGGACAACCTACCCACCCAAATCCTCATCCACCTCAGCTCTACTCGTTTACCAAAACCCAATTCAACCAGAGCTGCCTCAGTAAAGCCTTCTGCAGTCCTCAGACAACGAGAGATGATCCTGCCCAGCTTCACCAGAAGCTTAGGTGTAGGGCTGATATGACATCCACAGAATACTATTGCCATGATATTTCTGTTGGCCAGTCTCACCCACAGGACTGCACTCGGAGGAGGATGGAGAAGAGAGATATAAGGATCTCTTGTTGAGTTTTCAAAGTGTAAATACCTGTGCAACTGCACCAAGAACCTTTTTGTTGGCCTTTCTAAATTTTGCCTGCCAAGACCTCCAGTTGACTCCTACACATATATTTTTCTTTTAATTGCCTTTTCCATGTATATTGATTTAATAGTTTACCTTTGATGTCACCCTACCAGAACGATAGAATTGAAGTGTTTAGTTATAAGCTATAGTGACAAAAAAAAAAGAAAAACAGTTCTAATTTTTTTTCAGATATATGCACTTTTTCTTCTCAGTAAGAATTTCAGTATTTGCCTGATATTGTGCAAGCAAGAATGCAGTATGGGCCCCCACCCTCACCACCTGTTATCCACACCCCTAAGATCTGAAATAAAAAAAAAAAACAAAGTTGTGCTTTTTCATTGTTACTTAAAAAAAAAAAAATTCTGGCAGCACAAAAAAATTTTGGCAGCACAACCTAACTTCACCGGGACTCATTTGCAGACAAAATCTAACTAATTTTTGGCTAGGAGACTAATTACAGTATTTCTTTTATGGAATTTAAAAAGAATCAAATGCCATATGAATAAGCTAATAATGTGTTAATCATGGGATGCTGTCCCAGTTTCCATTGAGATGCTGTATATCATAAAGTAAATTTTCCATGTTACCTTGGTAAAATCTGAAAGGTTCTAAATTTCAATATACATCATTTTAAATTAATTCTCTTGAAGTATAGTTGCTTTACAATGCTGTGTTAGTGTCTACTATAAAGCAAAGTGAATCAGCCTCAAATATATCCCCACTTTTTTGGATTTCCTTCCCATTTATGTCACCATGGAATACTGAGTAGAGTTTCCTGAGCTATAGAGCAATTTCCCAACAGTTATCTATTTTATTCAGAGTATAAGTAGTACATATCTGTTAATCCCAACCTCTCAATTCATCCCACACCTCCTCCCCCTGCCCTTGGTGTCCATATGCACATCTCTATTTCTGTTTTGCAAATAGAATCGTTTATACCATTTCTCTGGATTTCACATATATGCCTTATTATATATTTGGTTTTATCTTTCTGACTTACTTCACTCAGCATGACAGTTTCTAGGTCCAACCATGTCTTTATAAATGACCCAATTTAATTCCTTTTCACAGCTGAGTAATATTCCGTTGAAAATATGCACCACATCTTCTTTATACATTCCTCTATTGATGGATATTCACATTGCTTCCATGGCATAACTATTGTGAATAGCAATGCAATGAAGATTGGGTTGCATGTGTCTTTTGGAATTGTGGTTTTCTTTGGGTATATGCCCAGGAGTAGGATTGCTAGATCATATTATAGTTTTATTTTTAAAGCAAATTTCATACTGCTACTCCAGAGTGGTCATATCAATTTACATTTCCATATACATCATGCCTCACATTCTATACAGTCAGCAAAACCAAGACCTGGAGCTGACTGTGGCTCAGATGATGAGCTCCTTATTGCAAAGTTCAGACTTAAATTGAAGAAGGTAGGGAAAACAAATAGGACATTTAGGTATGACCTAAATCAAGTCCCTTATGATTATACAATAGAAGTGACAAATAGATTCAAGGGATTAGATCTGCTCAGACAGAGTGCCTAAAGCACTATGGAAAGGCATTCATAACATTGTACAGAAGGCAGTGACCAAAACCATCACCAAGAAAAAGAAATGCAAGAAGGCAAAGGGGTTATCTGAGGAGGGCTTTCAAATATCTGAGAAAAGAAGAGAAGCGAAAGTCAAAGAAAAAAGAAAAGGGAAACATACACCCTGCTGAATGCAGAGTTCCAAAGAATAGCAAGGAGAGATAAGAAAGCTTTCTTAAGTGAACAACACAAAGAAACAGAGAAAAACAATAGAATGAGAAAGAAAATCAGAGATACCAAGGGAGCATTTCATGCAAAGATGGACACAATAAAGGAAAGAAATGGTAAGGACCTAACAGAAGCAGAAGAGATTAAGAAGAAGGGGCAAGAATACAGAGAAGAACTATACAAAAAGGTCTTCATGACCCAGAGAACCACAATGGTGCGGTCACTTACCTAGAGTCAGACATCCTGGAGTGTGAAGTCAAGTGAGCCTTAGAACAAAGCTAGAGAAGGTGATGGAAATCTAGCTGAGCTACTTCAAATCCTAAAAGATGAAGCTGTGAAAGTGCTGCACTCAATATGCCAGCAAATTTAGAAAACTCAGCAGTGGTCACAGGAGTGTAAAGTTATTTTCCTTCCAATTCCAAAGAAAGGCAATGCCAAAGAACGCTCAAACTACTGCACAATTACACTAATTTCACATGCTAGCAAAGTAACGCTCATAATTCTCCAAGTCAGGCTTCAACAATATGTGAACCATGAAGTTCCAGCTGTTCAAGCTAGATTTAGAAAAGGCAGAGGAACCAGTGATCAAGTTGCCAACATCCATTGGATCACAGAAAAAGCAAGAGAATTCCAGGAAAAATCTATTTCTGTTTCATTGACTATGCTAAAGGCCTTCATTGTGTGGATCACAAGAAAGTATGTAATATTCTTAAGGAGATGAACATACCAGACCATCTTACCTGCTTCCTGAGAAACCTGTATGCAGATCAAGATGCAACAGTTAGAACTAGACATGGAATAAAAGATTGGTTCCAAATTGGGAAAAGAGTACGTCAAGGCTGTATATTGTCATCCTGTTTATATCATTTACACAGAATACATCATGAAAAATGATGGGCTGGATAACTCACAAGCTGGAATCAAGATTACCTGGAGAAACATCAACAGCATCAGATATGCACATGACATCACCCTGATGGCAGAAATGAAGAGGCACTAAAGAGCCTCTTGATGAAGGTGGAACAGGAGAGTGAAAAGGCTGGCTTAAAGCTCAACATTCAAAAAAGCAAAGATCATGTCATCCAGTCCCATTAATTCATGGCAAATAGATGGGAAAAAATGGGACCAGTGGCAGATTTTATTTTCTTGGGCAACAATGTCAGTGCAGAAGGTGACTGCAGCCATAAAATTACAAGACACTTGTTCCTTGGAAGAAAAGCTATGACCAACCTAGAGAGCATACTAAAAAGCAGAGGCACAACTTTGCTGATAAAAGTCCATATGGTCAAAACTATGGTTTTTCCAGTAGTCATGTATAGATGTGAGAGTTGGACCATAACTGTGAGTGCTGAAGAATTGATGCTTTCAAACTGTGGTGTTGGAGAAGACTCTTGAGAGTCCCTTGGACTGCAAGATCAAACAGTCAATCCTAAGAGAAGTCAACCCTGAGTATTCACTGGAAGGACTGATGCTGAAGCCGAAGCTCCAATAGTTTGGCTACCGGATGGGAAGAGCTGACTCATTAAAAAATACCCTGATGCTGGGAAAGATTGAGGGCAGGAGGAGAAGGGGGCAATGAAGGATGAGATGGTTGGATGACATGATGGATTCAATGGACATTAATTTGAGCAAACTCCAGTAGATAGTGAAGGACAGGGAAGCCCAGCATGCTGCAGTCCATAGGGTCACAAAGAGTCAGACATGACTTATTGACTGAACAATACATATTGCCTCAACTGTTTTGTATAAGAAATTGTGGACCTGCAGATATTAAATATATTTTTTTGGTAAATGGATTGTTTCTCTGTTCACCTCACTACTTAAAATCACTTCCTAACCTAACTGATGCTGTCTACATGATGCAAACCCCAGTCTGATCCCCATCCCTTCATCCTTCCTCCTTTCTCATTTATGACCAGCCTTGATGCATTATTTTGAACCATGTAACATGCAGTCAGTACTTTCGCTCCTTTCTGTGGCTTCCATTTATATATAGACTTGCACAAAATATCTTGTAATGCACAAAAATTGACTGGTTGTAATTCATTTTCCCCAGTAATCTGAAGAAGAAATGGGGTGATCTTCATATGCAGCTCATAGACCCTTCACAGTAGCACTGGTTAGTTGGCCTAATAGTGATAATTTTATGCAAATGATCACAACATGTCACATATTTTTGAAACAAAAAAATTCTAAGAATATCCAGTATTTAAACTCCCTTTTTAGAGACACTTCAAACAGGATATCTTCTAAAAGCAATTATCTAAATTATTCATGAATAGCTTAATAATTTAATGTCTACATATTTTTACTAAAACAATTTGTTTCAGTGCATTTTTAGTGCTTTGAAAATTCTAAATAACAAAATTAAGTAGATGAAACAATTATTTCTGCAAAGTATATTTAAAACGGATTTTCACACTCAGAACATTGTATAGAATTAATGATAAATAAAAAACACCTTCACAATTCTGCATTAGTTGAGAAATTATACTTAAATAATACTTTAAATATTAGATGATTTATAAGTAGCTATTGAAATAAAGACAATAAAAAAGCAACTTTAATGGACAATGAGTCAAATTTCTTTTCATAATTTTGGTGTTGAAGAATAAACATTTCTATTGTTTAATTTGAGAGGGAGTTTCTTTAAGGTGTTTTATTTTGGGGTACTGAGATATCCAGAAAAAAAATGCAGTGTTGCTTATTTTTAAATGTTTTTAAATGATAGAATATTCCATCAAATGTGACCATATAACATATAAAAATGTAAGCTCAAAGGCTACTTTAAAATGATGAATTCATTTTATCTCTTAATGTTTAGTAGAAAATTAGCAGTTAGACTCGTATAGTTATTCTTTTGTGTATTCATCAAAAGTACTTAAAACACCATACTTTTTCTAGAAATGCAGGATATACAATGAATCAGACAAAGTCTCTGTTAGACAAAATTAATATCAATATAGTGAATTGGCATAAATTATTAGACAGACTTTATTTTCTTGGGCTCCAAAATCACTGCAAATGGTGACTGCAGCCATGGCACTAAAAGATACTTGCTCCTTGGAAGAAAAGCTATGACCAACCTAGACAGCATATTAAAAAGCAGAGACATTACTTTGCTAACAAAGGTCCATCAAGTCAAAGCTATGGTTTTTCTAGTAGTCATGCATGGATGTGAGAGTTGGACTATAAAGAAAGCTAAGGGCCAGAGAATCGGTCCTTTTGAACTGTGGTGTTAGAGAAGACTCTTGAGAGTCCCTTGGACTGCAAGGAGATCAAACCAGTCAATCCTAAAGGAAATCAGTCCTGAATATTCTTTGGAAGAACCAATGCTCAAGCTGAAATTCCAGTACTTTGGCCACTTGATGCAAGGAACTGACTCATTGGGAAAGACCCTGATGCTGGGAAAGATTGAAGGCAGGAGGAGAAGGAGACTACAGAGGATGAGATGGTTGGATGGCATCACCAACTCAATGGACATGAGTTTGAGCAAACTCTGGGAGATGGTGAAGGACAGGGAAGCCCGGTGTGCTGCAGTCCATGGCGTCACAAAGAATCAGACACTACTGAGCAACTCGACTGAACTGAACTGATTAGATAAATATTCAAGGTAGAATGATAAAGAGGTTGAATAGGAAGAAGCCATGGACTTGAGGAGCAAAAGAAGCAGATACTACAACAAAAGCTTTAGAGAAGCAGGCTGCTAAAATGGGTGATGAAACACATATTGGAAGAATGAAGGGCATATGTGTACTTGCTGGTTTTGTTGGTAGGATAGGGCAGGGTGGTAGGTATTTAATACAAAAGCAGGTAAGAGTACTTAAACTATGGGCCATAAGACATTGAATGTAAGTTGTTTTGGTATGTTGAATAATAAAATGTGGTAGATTAAGGGAAGGTTTTGTGCATTTGACAAGTCTAGGGATGTAGGATGGAGAAGGCAATGGCATCCCACTCCAGTACTCTTGCCTGGAAAATCCCATGGACGGAGGAGCCTGGTAGGCTGCAGATCTTGGGGTCGCAAAGAGTCGGACACGACTGAGCGACTTCACTTTCACTTTTCCCTTTCATGCATTGGAGAAGGATGTTCTTGCCTGGAGAATCCCAGAGATGGGGGAGCCTGGTGGGCTGCCGTCTATGGGGTCACACAGAGTCGGACATGACTGAAGCGACTTAGCAGCAGCAGCAGCAGCAGGGATGTAGGTAATGGGGGTCAGACCATGGAAGCAATTGTGTCTTTGATAAATAGCTTGGGCTTTGTGTGGAAATGTAGGGCCGTTTAAGGGATTTTAGTCCAAGCTGAACTAGGATTAGATTTATACTACAGAAAAATCTATGCAGATGTATTTTGTGTTAGTCCCTCAGTTGTGTCTTACTCTGTGTGAACCCCAAGGACTATAGCCCACCAGATTACTCTGTCCATGGGATACTCCAGGCAAGAATACTGGAGTGGGCTGCCTTTCCCTTCTCCAAGGGATCTTCCTGACTCAGGGAATCGAACCGAGGTTTCCCACATTGCAGGCAGACTCTTTACCATCGGAGCCACCAGGAAAGCCCATTGCAAAGGTACAGTATGTGATAAAATTGAGTCATTTAAGAAGATGGCTATAAAAGTCCACATGAGACATAAAGACAGTCCAACAAAAGGAGATAGTAGTAGGCTGGAAGGAATGGAATTTAAAGTCAATAGAATAAAGACACATGCACCCCAGTGTTCATTGCGACACTATTTACAATAGCCAGGACATGGTTGTTGTCCGTGTCCACGTCCATGTTGTAATGTCCATTGACAGATGATTGGAGAAACAGATGTGGTATGTGTATATATATATATATATATAAATAAAATTGGGTCATTTGTAGAGACATGGATGGACCTAAAGACTATGGTACAGAGTAAAGTAAGTCAGAAAGAGCAAAGCAAATATCATATATTAATGAATAAGTGTGGAATCTAGAGAAATGGTACAGATTGACCTATTTGCAGGGTAGAAATAGAGACACAGATGTAGAGAACGAGCGTGTGGACATGGGGCGAGGGGAGTTTGGGATGACCTGGAAGAATGGGATTCACATATATACATTACTATGTGTAAAATAGACAGTCAGTGGGGATATGCTATATAACGCAGGGAACTCAGCTCAGTGCTCTGTGATAACCTAGATGGATGGGATGGGTAGGTGGGAAGGAGGTCTGAGAGGGAGGAGACATGAATATACATAAAGCTGCTTCACTTCATCGTACAGCAGAAATTAGCACAGCACTGTAAAAAAATTATACCCCAATTAAAAGTTTTTTAAAAAGCAACAGAATAAAAAGGTAGACACACTCAGGCATATGTATGCCTGGGTACTGACTGTATTTGCTACTTATAGTATAATGTTTGAAAAATAATTTAATGTGTCTACTCTTGAATCACCATTTGTAAAATGAGAATAAATGTAGTACATATTCATAAGGTTACTGTGATAATTAAATAAAATAATGCTTGTAAAATACTAGGACAAGCCTGATACATTATATGCCTCAATAAATGTTAACAGTTTTTATTATTAGGAACACTTCAAATGAACAAAAGCTCAAAGCAGAAACAAAAATGGCAAATAAGTGAATATGTTAAAAATGTTTCAATTGCATAGTGTTCGGAGATGTGCAAAATAAAATGATACCAAGGAATAATTTGCACCTATCAGATTAACTATCATTAAAGGAATGGTAATACTCATTGTGGGCCGGTAGGTGAGACCAGAAACACTAAAGCTTCAGGGGAAGAGCCTGATTGTTCTGCAGGGTTTTGTGCTGTGTTTAGTCATGGCCCCCAACTCTTTGTGACCCCAGACTATCCCACCAGGCTCCTTTGTCTTGGGGATTTTTCAGGCAAGAATACCTGAATAGGTTGCCATTTCCTCCTCCAGGGGATCGTCCTGACCCAGGGGTCAAATCCATGTCTCCTGTGTCTCCTGCATTGCAGGCAGATTCTTTACCAGTTGAGTCACTGGGGAGCATGTCAAAAGCTGGAAAAAAAGACATATCCTTTGACTCAGCAATTCCACACCTTGAATTTTATACTCTAGAACAGACAAATATGAAAATATAAATAAACTAGGATGTTATTTGTGACATTGTTTATGGTCACAAAATATTGTGAGCAACCCAAACATTCAACAACTAGGAAACGTTTAAATATTTTATGTTGCAATTTATAGAGTGAAATGGTGTTCCGCCTTTAAAATGATGAAATAAATGAATATTTATTGCTGTGTAACTATCCATGTGGCGTTTAGTTTTTTAAAAAGCAGATACAGCGTAAGCTAATTTTTGATTGAACTCATAAATGTCCAATCACATATGGTAAATTGGATAGATCTCACTAAATTTATAGACTTATTAAAAGCTGTTAGAGTGAGAGAATGAGGGTACAAATAGAGAAACGTGAAGGGAAAATTGATTAATGAAATTCCCTTTGGAAACAAAAGCCCTTTCCATGGTATTAGTGTTATGAAAAGGAATTATTTTTCTCACAAATTGAAATAAAGGAGGTGAGAATATATCATACTGTGTGATCCAGTAATTTCCTGACTCCAGAAAAAGCAGCTTTAGATTTTTGTTTTACATTATTTTTGTTTGTTTCTTTCCTTCTTTGTTTGCTTTTGGGTTTTCTTTTTTTTTGGTTCTTGCTATCCAGTCTAAACTACTTCTCTACTCTTTTCCTCAAGACTCTTGCTTTCTACAAAATATGTATATTATGAATATGTATATTTTAATTATGTGCTTGAGCCAAGTGGTGAGAGGTGGTTTGCTTTATAACCTCAGTAGTCTGTTGTTTTTATTGTTAAATTATCAACAAGATTATTTTACTAAGAGTGACGGGGCAGAAGTGTGGGAGTGTTTTTAAAAGCAGAGCAAAGAGAGATTTCAATTAAGACTCTGCATTTCTACTGCAGGGGGCACAGGTTCAATCTCTGGTCAGGGAACTAAGAACCTGAATGCCTTACAGTGTACCCCTCCCCAGAAAAGAAAAAGCATATAAAAGAGATGTAAAACACACTGCAGAGGACATAAATCTAACTCATCACCTCTCTCTGTGGGTCTTTTCCTTTGCTGGTTGAGTAATACCACTTAACTCGTTTAGCTAGAGTAAGGCTGAATCCTTCTAATTTATTTCCTGGGAGGGAAATAGGCAATTCCTAGTTATGGGAAAAGGCAGTCTTTTTTCCTGCAAGGGTATGAGTTTAAAAGATATTTAATCCTGGAGCTGTTGATTCCATTTTTTCTGTCATGGAACAAGACATTGCCTGAAAAATGAAATCAACACAGAGGAAGGAAGAGAAAATAGAGATCTTTTTTATGATATATTTGAGCAACTGCATTCCAGAATGTTTGAAGAGAATTCTGTTTCTAGATCAATGGATCTCAAAGTGTGATCCCCACCCCTAGGTACTTGTTAGAAAATCAAATTAAAAGTCCACATCTAGGATTGGGAACACGTGTACACCCATGGTGGATGCATGTTGATGTATGGCAAAATCAATACAATATTGTAAAGTAAAAAAAAATAATAATGAAAAAAATTTGCCAAAAATTAAAAAAAAAAAAAAGTCCACATCTTAGACCTAGCGAATCAGAAATGCTGAGGTAGGACCTGGCAATTCTATTTTAACAAGACCTAGACGGAATTCTCTGGAGAAGGCAATGGCAACCCACTCCAGTACTCTTGCCTGGAAAATCCCATGGACGGAGGAGCATGGTAGGCTGTAGTCCATGGGGTCGTTAAGAGTCAGACACGACTGAGTGACTTCACTTTCACTTTTCACTTTCATGCATTGGAGGAGGAAATGGCAACCCACTCCAGTGCTCTTGCCTGGAGAATCCCAGGGATGGCTGAGCCTGGTGGGCTGCCGTCTATGGGGTCACACAGAGTGAGACAGGACTGCAGCGACTTAGCAGCCGCAGCAGCAGCAGAGGGAATTCTCATGAATGCTCAAGGTTCAGAGTCATGGCATAAGCTTTTCAAATAGATCAGCCATTCAATGCCTTATTTCTGTCTCTTTCATGGGAAACTCCTACGTTTATGGCCACTGGGATAAATAGAATAGGTTGGGTTGTGATGGGTGATCAGCAGTTTTATAGACCCAAAGAGAATTGAAATTATTTTTCGTAGCACCAAAATGTATGGTTGTGTGTTTTTGTGTGGCACTTTTCCACTGCCCACATGTATGAATAGATACAGTAAATGATGAGTTTTCAGAAAGGTTGTCTCAGAAAAATAAGCTCAAGAAGTGGTGCCTTAGCTGAAAGTTTAAGAAGATAATGAAGCCATAAAGGAAGTTCTCAATGAAGAAACAGATGTGAGGCCAAGGGATAGATATCAGGATGATATCAATAAAAATGTGCAGAAAGGAAAGCAGTGAGAAAGAGGGCAGGAGGTTAGGGTTAGACATTTTCATACCTAAATTCAACTGAGAGCAGTTCTAGGTGTCCAGGATGGAGACACAGGCCTAGGTGGTAAGGACTGCTGCTGTTGAGAAGGTCAACAGTTCTGGATTCCTGGGTCAAACATTTGGACATCCACAGAAGTTCAGCCAAATGCCAAATTTCAGAATGAACAAACAGAGGATATTGGTAAATAAGGCAATAAAGTGTGCTGAGGGTATCCTGCTGCTGCTGCTGCTGCTGCTAAGTCGCTTCAGTTGTGTCCGACTCTGTGTGACCCCATAGACCGCAGCCCACCAGGCTCCCCCATCTCTGGGATTCTCCAGGCAAGAACACTGGAGTGGGTTGCCATTTCCTTTTCCAATGCATGCATGCATGCTAAGTCACTTCAGTCACGTCCAACTCTGTGCAACCCCATGGACAGCAGCCCACGATGCTCCTCTGTCCCTGGGATTCTCCAGGCAAGAACACTAGAGTGGGCTGCCATTGCCTTCTCCAATGCATGCATGCATGCTAAGTCACTTCAGTCGTGTCTGACTCTGTACGACCCCATGGACAGCAGCCCACCAGGCTCCTCTGTCAACGGGATTCTCTAGGCAAGAGTTTTGGAGTGGGTTGCCACCTAGCTGGATTAAATGGGTCTTAGAAATGAAAGCAATTCTCTAAGTGGGAAGTTTTGGTCAAGAAACAACAAAGGTGGGTATGAGAACTGTATCATGGTCTGCAGAACATGGCACATGGAATGCAGTATTATAAACCTCCGCTGAGGAAAACCGAGAGAAACAGTGCTCAGTGGTGGGGAGGGAAGGCAGAATTTCATAAAGGCACAGAGTTGGAGGCAGCATCTGGAGATGCTCACTAAAAAATGATGCGTCTTTTATCTGGGGAAAGGGTTGTGATGTTCAAAATGACAGAGAATAAGCAGAAAGAGGCAGAAGTTAGCTTTAGAATATTCAGAATGGAAGCAAAGAGGAAATTGAAGATGAAGATCATTTTATGTTCCTGTTATTGTACATTAACATTTACAGGATTCAATCTAAGATTACAGTTGATCTATTTCTATAAATAACTTACAGAAACTCTTCATAAGAGGTTCATTTTTTTTTAATGTGAATATTGGGGCACATTTTCTTGCCATTAGGTGAACTGTCATGCTGGATAAGACTCTTGAGAGTTCCCTGGACTACAAAGAGGTCAATACAGTCCATCCTAAAGGAAATCAGTCCTGAATATTCATTGGAAGGACTGATGCTGAAGGTGAAGCTCCAATACTTTGGTCACCTTATGAAAAGAGCTGACTCATTGGAAAAGACCCTGATGCTGGGAAAGATTGAAGGCAAAAGGAGAAGGGGGTTAGATAGCATCACCGACTCAATGGACATGAATTTGAGCAAACTCCAAGACATAGTGAAGGACAGGGAAGTCTGGCATGCTTGCCGTTCATGGCCTCTCAAAGTGTCAGACCAATTTAGTGACTGAACAACAACAATAAGATAAATTAACCTTGATGTTGAGTGTGTAGTAAATGCAGACTGCATTTCTATGACTTCTTCCTCTGTGGCAGGGGCTGTAGTTTCAGGCCCTTGCACCTGAGATTGCCTTCACTGTGGACTGACATTGACTGTAAGTAGGGTGCTTGGTTTCTAAATAGTGTTTGTCATGATGGACACAAGTACCTCACTACTAGTGTGAAGAACTTGGTTCACGCTGTGAATGAAAATACTCATTTGAGAATGGTATACTTATTCTGGCTGCAGCCCCTCTTGGCTCAGATGGTAAAGAATCTGCCTGCAATGTGGGAGACCTGGGTTCGATCCCTGGGTCAGGAAGACTCCCTGGAGGAGGGCATGGCAACCCACTCCAGTATTCTTGCCTGGAGAATCCCATGGACAGAGGAGCCTGGCAGGCTACAGTCGATGGGGTCACAAAAAGTCAGACAGGACTGAGTGACTAACACTTTCACCTTTTCATACTTATCCTAGTATACCTATATCTATCAGAAATCTTTAAATTTGTCAGTGTGTCAAACTATCTTCTGGTTAATAGTTAACAGTCATTTTCTCTAGTCCTTACCCCACCCAGAGAAAATATTATTTAAAATATCCTGGGTCAGTGATGCACTCACCTTAGGAAAATGAAGTATTTTATTTTCACACATGGATTAGAATTTTCATGATTTTTACATTCTGAGAAAATGAAAAAAATAAAAGTTGATGACACAAAACACAGAAACATGGCTTTCGATTTTTTTCTTCATAATATTCTATGTTCAGTGATGTTTGAGTTTTGTTTTATTTGTTTTTGACAGTAATGGATAGTTCCATTATTAGGCTTCAGTTCTACAGATCCAGGCCAAGAGGATAAACAAAATAATAAAGTGTATTTTATGCTGAAAGTTGTATTTAAGCCTGATTCATTTCTGTTACATATTCATGGATGTCTACTTGTCATTAAACTACAGTGCTTTTCTCTCCCATTCAGTCAAGCAACCACATATGTAAATCTAGTCCCACCACATTAAAAAGCACATATATTAAAAACATTAAGCCTTCTCTATACATCAAAAAATGCTTCTCAGTGACTCCCAGCAGAGCATGTCTATCTCCAGCTAATGAGTCTTATTGTATGATTTTTCCTGTACCCCGCCTCTCCTTACACATCAATCTGTTCATGGCATCTGCCTTGCAAACAGTAACAGGGAAACCGCTGGGGCTGTCAAGGAAATGACACCTTTCTCCTTTAGCAGAACCTGAAAATGATGCCCAGATTTTTCTGAAATTCTCCAGGCAAACTATGTCTTTCTTTTAAAACCAATGCCATCTGCCCAGGCAGACATTTCTGAGCCAATTGTCACATGAAAGATTTTAATTGATTTCTGATATTCAAGTTTGTTACATTAGGTTATCAACCTTTCATTTAACTAGATGACTTACACATTTCAAACTGAAGATGAATATTATAGACTATAAAAGCATGGGTTAATTTTAGCCAGACCACATCATAGTAAAAGCAGCAGCCTTGACTTATATTTTAAAATAAAGCCACTCAGTATCGTTTCAATTTACGTGTGTGCATGTGTGTGTGCATGCTAAGTCACTTCAGTCGTGGCCGACTCTTTGAGACCCTATCGACAGTAGCCCGCCAGGCTACTGCATCCACGGGATTCTCGAGCCAAGAATACTGGAGTGGGTTTATCGGCCCTCCTCCAGGGGATCTTCCTGACCCAGGGATCGAACCTTTGTCTCTTATGTATCCTGAACTTGCAAGAGGGTTTTTTTTACCACGTGTGCCACCTGGGAAATCCTTACATATGTACATATATGTATATATGCATGATTTCTGAATTTAAAAAATTTTTTTCTTTCAGAATAAAAGCTGAAAGCATATAAAAATATATTATCAATGAGCACATACAAAAAAATATATTATCAATGAGCACAAATGAGTAGTGGCCATTTTCATGTTTCTTGATTAAATTTTTATTCAGATCAAAACTTAACCAATGCAATATAATTAAATACAATATCTTACACACTGAGCTGCAGCAAAATGATCCCCATTTAATCATTTCTATTCCATAGCTAATTGTATTCAGCAGATAATTCATTCACAAGTGTACACTTTTACACCTGGTTCTGCTAATTTAATTAATCTAATTATTTTTCATAATCTATCAACTTATTCAAATATTTATCACCCTAAAGAAAAAAGTATAAACATACACATGTTGCATATGCATATATGCACATATGTACTTTATACATAATGTAATTTTTCACTTAAAATAATTGATATCATCCTGGGTAAATAAATGTATATGTATAGTACAGATTTTAATGATGCTCAGGATATCCCTGTGTGTGTGTGTCACGTATGTACTGTTTAAAGAACTATTAAGAATTTGCAGTGTTTTGTTATTGCTAAAAGCATTTTGATGAACATTTTTATTGGTATATTTTTATAAGCTGACACATTTTGGCTCATCTTTATGACTCCCCAAGAGTTATAACTGATCATTAGGGAGGTAGGAATATTTTAATGATTTTGATGCATACTTTTCTAAAAAATTGTCAAATTAAACCACTTTCAGCATTGCATGAAAGTTTCCACTTCACAATAAACATGTAAACATTAAATATTTTCATTGGTAATTTCTTGTTAATTGAAAAATGTTCTCACTGTTTTGTTTCTTTGATAGCTACCAAGGGTTAATGTTTTCCCATAAGTTTTTAGAACATTCTATGGTTTCTTCTGTGATTTATGTCCTTCTGTGATCCCATTAGAGCGTTGCTCTTTTTTTCTCATTCATTTGCAATAACTTGCACTCTTAAAAGATATAAATTCTTTATATGTTATATAAATTACATGAATTTTCCAGATTTCCATTTGCATTTTGCATTTTAGTAAGGTTTCTGGTCATTTTTTACTTGCAGTGTTTATCAATCATTTATATCAAGTTTTGCTTTATGGACTCTATTTCTCTTTATGGTTTGTTATCATTCTCTCTGCTCCATTATTACACAAGTTTTCAAATCTATATTTTTCTAGCAATTTTATAGTTTTATATGCCTATTTTTTTTAATTGGAGGATAATTGCTTTACAATTTTGTGTTAGTTTCCAGTGTACAAAAACATGAATCAGCTATATCCCCTCCCTCTTGAGCCTAATTTTTAATGAATATAGTTTAATAATGACTCTCCCAACATTCCAATAGCTTTTCTTGAAATATTATCTTTTTTATATGCTATATTTTTATAAATTGGGCTATATAAATCTCTCTATTATATTCTTTGGGCTATTTGCCTATTTCTATTCTAGTAATATATTCTTTTATCTTACGCATTTAAGTATTTTTTAGGGGAAATTACTTTCCCAATATTATCCCAACACTATTGCTCTTTGTATTCAAGAATTCAATCATGATTTTCACATGTTTGTTATTTCAGGTCAATCTTAAGATTATTTTGGTTAAGTTTTTATAAAAATTTAAAAGTTTTT
Source organism: Bos indicus (assembly GCF_029378745.1). NCBI lineage: Eukaryota > Metazoa > Chordata > Mammalia > Artiodactyla > Bovidae > Bos > Bos indicus. The sequence goes on from NC_091771.1 coordinate 9,474,130, forward strand.
ATTAATTTTTAACCTGGATATCACTGAAAATTTTAACCATCTCCTATTACCATTCTCCTTTTTTTTTCTTTTGCAAGAGAAACCCAAAATGTTTAGCTGGATATGGACTGCCTAGGCTTACAACTTACTGCTGCTAAGTTGCTTCAGTCGTGTCTGACCCTGTGCTACCCCATAGACGCCAGCCCACCAGACTCCCCCATCCCTGGGATTCTCTAGGCAAGAATACTGGAGTGGGTGCCATTTGCTTCTCCTATGGCTATGTAATTAAACTAGTGGCTGAGTGAGTGCAAATGACAAGTATGGCTTCTGAATCATTGCCTTTAAAACTGCTGCCCTGCACCAACAAACTTTGAGTTGATAGATGAAAGGAAAAGCAAAACATCTCTTTTATTTAAGACTGAGTATGACAGGATATTTTTTACAGCACTTTAGCTTGAAACTTAACAAATAGAATTGTCTTCTGGGATGTCGGGATACTGACAAAAATGTACAATATGAAGGATTGCCTTAGCGATTGTTTAATATCTAGAAAGAACACAGGTATCATTATAGTCCTGCAATCTAGTCACCAACTTTATGGCAAGGTTAAGCACTTGGCAGAACACTTGCTTGTGATCACCTGGATGTCAGACTCATGAGAACTGGTTGAAAAAATATAGAATGTTTGTAATGGCTGTTCCTTGTTGCTTTTAGCAACAGAGGGGAAAGAGACATTCAGACAAAAACTGGCCAGTTTGCAACCAGAGATAGAAAGAAAACAAGCTCTGTTTCAGGGAGGTTCTGACTGCCAGTGTACTGAAATTTAACCTGAATGAATGTCCAGTAGTTTGAGGCCTTAATGAATTTGAAGTTCCAACTGCTTCTGTGTATAAACAGCAGGAAGTAAATTCCCTGCTTCCAAAAGCAGACTGGAAGCTAAAAAAAGCAGATTAAGGTTGTTGTAGTCCCATATGAACTCATGGTTACAAATCCCTCAAGGGAGCTCCCATTATAGGCGAGAGAGAGATGACTAAGTTCAGAACCCATCCAATATGAGAAGAGATCCTGCAAGCTCAGGAACTGTAAACAGAGGAGATCTATGTGAATGGTTATTTCACGTGAAACTGACTGGAAGCAAGGAGAACAGAGACTACTACATTTTGGAGGAAACTGAATTGCCAAATAAATTACAAACCTAAGCACAGAAGCCTGTGGTTGTTCTGGCTCCAAAGCAACTCTCCAGTCATCAAACCTCCATTTCTGCAACACCCATTTATACAGTGGCTACAGGGCATAATAGGGAGGAAGAACTTGCAATGGACCACAGAGGGGCCGTGGAGGACTGTGAACAAGGAAGTCTGTGGAGAAGACTCAGAGTTGGTAGGAGAGGATTAAGGAAGGGAACTGCTACCTCTGGGGTAAGGAGACTTCTGTCCAGCTGGGTTTGCTCTCTATGACAGACAACCGAATATTTCCAAACTTCCTTTTTTCAAATAGTACTGTATATATTTGAGCGTTCTTTTCCCTAATTTTCTGTGAATATTGGTGGGTTTAATCTGTGATGTTATTAGTTCCCAACCCCTATAAGTCATTCCTAGAATTAATACAAATAACAGAGCATTCAACCTTTTTTATTTGAGCAAGATGCAGAAAGTGGGGAATTGAGTTAACTTCCTCCATAAACTGTGTGTGTGTGTGTGTGTGCATGCGTGTGCGTGTGTGTGTGGTGGGGATGCCTGTGGGGCAGAGGAACTTGAACAGAGACTAAAAAACATTTCTCAGCTTCTTCTCTTCTATTCTTCCTTTAATAAATGTTACAGTTTTTACATTTGGCCCCCAATTTTTGATGCTCTTCCGCTGAAGTGGGTCCTGTGTCTTCTCCTGAATCTGGTGACCCTCGTGTTTTCAGTGGAGCATGGTAAAGATGACACGAGGCGATTTCTCAAGGCTTCTTAAGACAATTAGTATTCTGCCTCCTTCCTTAGAAAATCCTTCCTAAGGACCAGTGACTTGGTATGTAAGCAGTCCAACTGCCCAGAGGCTGACGTGTTGGGAGAAAGCCCCAGCCAGTATGTCAGGACCACACACGAAAGTTCTGGGTTCACAAGAGAGGCAATTATTCAACCAGTCATGAGTGGCTCCATCATCCCATATCCATATTCTTACTCTTGTTACCATCTCACAACTGCAAGTGAGATGCAGAGTCCAAACCTCCCAGCTGAAATTTTCCTAAGCTGTTGAGTCACCAAAAGTTTGAGAAATAATAACATGTTATATCACTAAACTTTAATTCGGTTTGTTACCAGGCACGCAGACATTTCACCCTGTTTGGTAATAGCTACAGATTTCACTTCCTAGCCTCCTCGGCAGCCAGACATGACAATGTGAATAGATTCTTGCCAAGTAGATGTGCACAAACTCTAGGCCATCTCCTTGAAGATTACTTGCTTTAGAATTACTACTTCCTCCTTTTAGTCTAGTCTGAAATAGGAAAGAATAGAGCAAATTTGGAAGCTAAAGGATACTAAGGATACCAAAGTTTCTCTGCAACAAAGAAAACAATCAATAGAGTAGAAAGGCAACCTACAGAATGGGAGAAAATACTTGCAAATCGCATATTTGATAATAGGTTAATATCCAAAATATGTGAGTTTTCTGCTATAACTCAATAGCATAAAACCAACTAACCTGACTAAAGAATAGGCAAAAGACTTAGACATTTTTCTAAAGTTACACAGATGGTCAAAAGGCATATGAAAAAATGTTCAACATCACTAATCATCAGGGAAATGCAAATTAAAGTCACAAGGAGATATCACATCACAGCTTTTAGGATATCGTTATCAAAAAATAAAAATTAACATGTTGGATATAAAATATGTGAAGAAATTGAAACCCTTGTGCACAGTTCTTAGAAATATGAATGGAACGGCTGCTCTGAATAAGTCTTTGCTTGATTATAATGTATATTGTGCCTCAGGTGGGGGCATTTCTGTAATGGTAGGGGGAATAGATGGCATGTGAAATAAGGCATACCCTATCAACTTTGGTTTGAAGATAACTAAACCAAATTATCTTAAGAAGTGAAGGGTTTCTGAGATGTTTTTATGATCCTGGCCTGAATTAAGGTTGGAACCTAAGCTTCAGCTAAAGTTGATAGATGACATAGTCATCATTCCTTGTTTTTATCACTATGGGGATTTTGTGAAGAGAGGCTACACACACACACACACACACACACAAAATCACATCCAAATATCAACTTCACTTTCCGTGTTTCACTTAGGATTTTCATACCTGCTTATATTTGATTGACTGATATTTGCTCTGAATTTTTGCATCTTTGTTCATGTGATATTTGTCCCTAGCAATTCCTGACGTTTCCAATCTCACATTTGTTAGGTTTTGTTCAAAGTCAGGGAAATTTGGTAAAGGCACTTTTTTTTTTTAACATAAGTGTATTCTAAAATGACAATAAAAAGTTTGATTCTGAAAGGTTTAAATGAACATATACATGGGATTTTCTGCACTAAGTACAATTCTAGACAATTTGACATGCTTTTTAATGGCTTTAGGATAGAGGTTACTTTAGGTTTTCTTTATCCTGTTAAGTCACTTGCCGTTACGTTTTTCTCAAAAAGTCCCCCATTCCTTTGATTATTTTCTATAATTTTTTTTAAATCAATGCTTTTATTCAGAGGAAAAAATCAAGAGAAAGAACAAATATTTTAGACAATCACATATTAATACTGCTGCTGCTACTGCTGCTAAGTCGCTTCAGTCGTGTCCGACTCTGTGCGACCCCATAGACGGCAGCCCACCAGGCTCCCCCGTCCCTGGGATTCTCCAGGCAAGAACACGAGTGGGTTGCCATTTCCTTCTCCAATGCGTGAAAGTGAAAAGTGAAAGTGAAGTCACTCAGTCGTGTCCGACTCTTCGAGACCCCATGGACTGCAGCCCACCAGGCTCCTCCGTCCATGGGATTTTCCAGGCAAGAGTACTGGAGTGGGGTGCCATTGCCTTCTCCACATATTAATACTGGGTAAGGCCAAATCTGTAGAAAAATGATTTAACTACATATATATGTGTGTATATAGGCTTCCCTGGTATCTCAGCTAGTAAAGAATTTGCCTGCAATGCAGGAGACCCCGGTTCAATTCCTGGGTTGCGAAGATCCCCTGGAGGAGAGCATAGCAACCCACTCCAGTATTCTTGCTTGGAGAATCCACATGGACCAGAAGAGCCTGGTGGGCTACAGTTCATGGGGTTGCAAGAGTCAGACGGGACTTAGCAACTAAATCACCATTACCACAACTATATATATATATATATATATATATATATATATATATATATATATATAAAACTTTTAACAGTTATAGTACTACTGATGTTTTTAGAAAAATTGGGAGCTCATTCATTTTCTATATGCTACAGTGTCTGAGTGTCTCAATATTTTCATCCTTTTGCTGTCAACAGGATCAATTTTGTTATGTCATAGGATGTTTTAAACCATATTATAACTGAGCTAGTCCATTGTGCTTTCTGTACTCTCCCTGCCTAATAAATGGTTAATGACTTGGTCTCACAGTTTAAAAAATAAATTATTAACTCTGAGTCTATTAAGATAAGTGAGTATAGAATGGCCAGACAGTCTCAGGTATGTATATTTTTATGTATGTTTAAAGTCATCTGAATGTTACTTTTTATTCTCCTCTCAAATGTGAATTTTCCCTGTTCCTCTGGATATCTTTGATGCTTATGGCTGTAAATCATTAATCTTGCCTTTATAACTTTACTACCTCTTGAACCATTGCTAAGAGACAATATTATGGAGAAGACTTTTGACTAGTCCTCAGTATCACCCCTTCACAACTTCACACTGTAAAAAAATTATATTTCTTACAAAATTTAATGAATGTATATCAGAAATACAAGAAATACCACTGCCATAATTATAAAGGAAAAATATACCTAAAGGAAATTATACAACTTTGTTTTTTTTTTTTCTTCAAACAATTCTGATAACAACAAAAATTCACAAACTTGTCAATTCTTTGGAGGTTACTTTTTATTTTTTTAATAAAACTAATTAACCAGTATGAGACAGTTAGCTAACATTAAATTTTCTGCAATCTGCTTTAAGAATCAATACCAAAAAAAAAAAAAAAAAAGAATCAATACCATATTATCAGAAAACAAACTGAAATTGAGGATTAAGTAGGTGAAAATGTACACCCTCTGAAGTACATTCCACGGTTAATATGAAAATAAGAGTGCTTAGTCGCTCAGTCATGTCTGACTCTTTGTAACCTCACGGACTGTAGTCTACCATGCTCCTCTGTCCATGGAATTCTCCTGGCAAGAATATTGGCATGGCTATCCATTTCCTTCTCCAAGGGATCTTCCCAACCCAGGGACTGAACCCTGGTCTCATGCATTGGCAGGCAGAGTCTTTACCCTCTGAACCAGCAGGGAAGCCCTTCCATGGTAAATATAGATTCATCCTAACAATCTGATGTTGGAACGATGGGAGGCAGGAGGAGAAGGGGAGGACAGAGGACTAGATGGTTGGATGGCATCACTGAGTCAATGGACAGGAGTTTGAGTAAGCTCCGGAAGTTGGTGATGGACAGGGAGGCCCGACGAGCTGCAATTCACGGAGTTGCAAAGAGTCAGACATGACTGAGCAACTGAACTGAACTGAACTGAACTGAACAATTTTCTGCCAATGAAATCTAAGCTACCCTGCTTTGCTCATTTGGGAGCACAACAGTTTGAACTGAAAGTCTTCTGTAGCAAAGGAAAGCAGTCCTGAATAAATGGGCCTTTTACTTTGGTTGATTTTCATTCTTTTTTTTTACTTTAAACAATAGTGAAGAAAAGTTAACTTTAGTCTGCTAGGTTTGTTTTCATGGGAATGTTTGCTTTACATATGCAAAAGCATCTCCCTATAGCATTAATATGACATATTCATCTTCAGAGATGCTATGCTTTTTTATGCACTATAACAGCCAAATCTGAAATGAAAGCTTTCAAGTCTGTTGACTCTGGAACTACTTTGATTTTTCTTTCCACGCTGCCATAAACGCCCTTTTTCTAATTTGACACTGAGAATAAAAAAGCAAACTCTGTCAGCATAAGTCACCTGAGGAACAACATTGGTGTTTGTCTCGCTCAGAGTTTTCTAGCACCCTGGATATTCAGAATAACTGAACTTACTGGACCCCAACCAAGTTCGCTATCTCTGACGGCCGCTGTGCTGTAAATTTATCCCCCAAACTATGATTTTCTCCTGAATTGCTGCAGCTCCTTCAGTAAAATGAGAACTCTTCCACAGCTTTCTGTCAGCTTCAACCTGGAGGTAAGATTTAGGAAGGTTGCCTGCCTTAGTCTACTGACAGAGAATGATTTTCCCACGGTCTTCAGAGCAGTCTTCCTCAAATTCAGCGTTAAAAAAGAATACAACAGAGATGCTGGTAATCAAGCTTTGCTATAATTGGTTCAGAGATGTTGTCTTTAGGCAATTTCATTTTTAAAAGTCCTGATAAGTCGGATCGGCAAAGACTGGCGGCAGTTTCTTGTTCAGGAGCCTTCTATCACGCAGTCTAGCAATCTGGCAGTTATCTTCCCCCAGGCTCATTAGTTTATGCTCTAAGTCACTCGTTTGCAGATTTAAGTTTGAGTTTCTCAGGCTGAAAAATAGCCTCTCCATTCTACTTGAGCAAGGCCAACATGTCTTTGAACTGATACTTCAAAGGGTCTTGGCACATGGGTATCACCATCTAGTGATGCTCTCTGCCCATGCTCCGTATTGCTGCTCAAAAACCATTCCCATCTGAGCAAATACGTACTGACTAAAGTGAAGGTTTCATTGCTTAGAGTGTTGAGAACTTTATAAAGAGAGGTAAAAAGCAGATCGGAGAGATGAAAAGAGGAGTGGGTGATCAAACTCCCCAGTTCCTGGGCATGCTACTTCCTGGTAAAACAGGAAAAGTCCGAGGCAAACCAAATGAACTGGTAATCCTAGTCTTTTATTTTATGTTATGTTATTTTAAAATTTAATTTAATTAAATTTCCATTTGTTTTATTTTATTTTATTCTGTTTTATTTTATCTCAGCCTCACTGAGGCGTGATTGACAAAAACTGTGTGTATTTAAAGCACACAATGTGTTGTTTTGATATACACTGTGAAATGATTAGTACAAGCAAGCTAATTACCATATCTATCAGTCCACATAGTTACCTTTTCTTTGGCATTATATACTTGAAATTGGTTACTCTAATTCTTAAGTGCCCTCAAAATTAACTTTATCCCCATTAGTTAGGAAAAATTAGCATTTGCCCTTTCAGCAAATAAACTACCTAACCAGGAATAAAATAATATTTCTATCTCTGAATTCCACTAACTAGCAAGCATCGTTGCAACCTATCTCTTTTCTTGATTTAAATATTCTCAAAAAGAAAATTTCAAATTAAATTATTGCTAATCAGATAAAAGACAGTCTACACTGATTTAAATTCTAAGTCTACCACATACCAGTGCAGACACATACTTCAGAATCCAGACTAACTAAGGGAGCCCTTGTCTTCTGTGTATCCTCTATCTAATTCCCAACACCATGGTACAAAAGATATGGATTTGCTTCAGTGTCACTTCAAGAGGAAAACAAAAACAAAAAACTGATTTTATAGGCTATCAGTTTTGACAGTGAAAGTAAAGACTTAACCCTCCCTGTTGCTACTGCCTCAAGGTATACTTGTAGAAAATAAACAAAAATCGTTTCCACAGGTAAAACTTAGGTAATAAAAAATAAAGCAACATCTGTGTTAAAGGAAACTCTAAGAAAGTTAAGTCTGCATAGTTTGACCTGAAAACACCACAGCTTGCTTGAGTTACATGGCCACCTGTCACAACTGCGCTCCAGATTCTTCTAAAACAGTAGGAGTTTGTCACATAAATGGAATGTGCAGGATTTAAATTATTGGAGACCAGGAGGCCACTCCAATGAGTGTGAAAGTTTTCAAAACAGAAATGACAGCGCTCAGTGTCTCCAAAAGCCATGTAATACTCCCTGTTGGCGGAATTCCTATAGCGAGACTGAGGATTAAAGTGACAGCATTGTCACTGGATTCTAACACGTTAAATTGTACCAATTAATAAGATTAAATTTGTGAGTCCCTACCTTGTGGATACATAAATCTTTTGTCAATGATATGTACAGATGACTGTACATATCAGGTTTTTGTGTGAACATAGTGGGAGATAATCGGATGCCACCACCTTTCTTAAATGCATGCTTTGTCTTATCCTAACCACCAGGGGGAGCATCACAGGGGGCTCAGAGGTAAAGTATCTGCCTAGGAATACAGGAGACACTGAAGAGGTGGTTTCTATCCCTGGAGAAGGGAATGGCAATCCAATCCTGTATTCTTGCCTGGGAAATCCCACGGGCAGAGGAGCCAGTGGGCTTCAGTCTATGGGGTCAAAGAGCAGGATACAAAGAGCAGGTCACAAAGAACAGGCATGTACCCAACCACCAGGAGAGGCTGCAGTTCCACAATCCATGCACCCATCCCTCAAGGGCTGCCTCCTCCTGTATTCCTCTTTCAAAATACCTTAGAAATGATGATCAAACTGACACTCAGAGTCATTTGGTCTAAGAAAGTACTTACTTTTTGCCCTCTTCACTGTCTTCTCAAAAACCTCATGGTTCCTAGTGTTGCAAAAACTAACACCTAAGGATTGGGGCATGGGCAAGAAAGAACAATAAGATCCAGTTATAACTCCATCTGAGAAATCTTTTACATGCCCCATCCCTTATCACCACTATTTTCCAAAGTCCAAGTCCCTTATCCAGTTTCAGCTGTGGCTCCCCCAACGTGGGACAACCCTCATTGAGTTTCTCTGCTTGGTCCTATTAAAACACCTAGTTCACATTTTATCTTGGAGCAGGTTTTCACTTACTGAAATACCCTTTTCTCATTTCTTTTACCCCCAAATTCATTTTTTTCTTAATGAAAATTTCATTTTTAAATTATTTTTCAAGTTACTTTTTATTTTATATGGGGATATAATTGATTTAAAATTCTGTGTTAATTTCAGGTGTATAGCTAAGTGATCGAGTTATATACATGTGTACAGTGCTAAGCACTTCACTTGTATCTGACTTTTTGCGATCCCATGGACTGTAGCTGACCAGGCTCTTCTGTCCATGGGATTCTCCAGGCAAGAATACTGGAGTGGGTTTCCATTTCTTATTCCAGGGGATCTTCCCCACCAAGGGATCAAGCACACGCCTCCTAAGTTTCTTGCATTGGCAGGTGGATTCTTTACTATTATCACCACCTGGGAAGCCCAGTTATACATATATATAGCCATTCTTTTTCAGATTAGTTTTCTATAAATGTTATTAAAGAATACTAAGTAGAGTTCCCTGTGCTACACACTGTGTTGTTGTTTATTATTTATTTTATATATTGCTGTTGTTCAGTTGCTAAGTCATGTCTGACTCTTTGAGACTCCATGGACTGTAGCCCACCAGGCTCCTCTGTGCATGGGATTTATGTATATGCTAATTTATCCCTCCCTCCTAGCTTTCCCCTTTGGTAACCATAAGCGTGTTTTCAAAATCTGTGAGTCTTTCTCTTTTGTAAATATGTTCTCTTGCATCACCTTTTTAGATCCCACATGTAGGTGATGTCATACAGTATTTGTCTTTCTCTGTGTGGCTTACTTCACTTAGTATGATAATCTCTAGTTCCATCCATGTTGCTGCAAATGGCATTATTTCATTCTTTTTATGGCCAAATAACATTCCACTGTGTACATTTGCTTTATCCATTCTTTATCCATATTGTATTCATACATTCTTCTGTTGATGGACATTTAGGTTGCTTCCATGTCTTGACTATTTTAAGTAGTGCTTTGAACACTGGGGTGTTTTTATCTTTTCAAATAATGATTTTTTTTAAATTTTATTTTATTTAACTTTACAATATTGTATTGGTTTTGCCATATATAAAAATGAATCTGCCACAAGTATACATGTGTTCCCCATCCTGAACCCTCCTCCCTCCTCCCTCCCCATATCATCCCTCTGGGTCGTCCCAGTGCACCAGCCCCAAGCATACAGTATCATGCATCAAACCTGGACTGGCAACTCGTTTCATACATGATATTATACATATTTCAATGCCATTCTCCCAAATCATCCCACCCTCTCCCTCTCCCACAGAGTCCAAAAGACTGTTCTATACATCAGTGTCTCTTTTGCTGTCTCATATACAGGGTTATTGTTACCATCTTTCTAAATTCCGACCAAACTCATTATCTCCCATGGTTACTTCTTTTCCTATGTTTTTTTAGCTTTTTCATGATATTTATTGCTTCATTTCTGATTGTTAAATATAATAAATGGTCAACTCAGAATATTAAGAAAAAATTAATAGCATACATTTAATTTTATTATGTACACACTCTGCATATACACAGTCTTAAGTGTTCTGTAAATTTACCACACAAGACAAATCACTGGTTACATGTATTTGTATCTTCTTAGCCTACGTGTGTGTGTGTGTGTGTGTGTGTGTGTGTGTGTGTGCTTCTCTTATGCTGTTTGGCAGTGTTCAGGCAGATTACAAACTCGTCGACACTCATCTAGTTCATCTGTGCTTTGAGATGCTTTGTGACACACAGAAGTTAGAGCTAGAAGGAGCCTTGGGAATGAGACTCCAACTACTTATTTTATGAATGAGTGAAGTGAGGACGAGAGATGTTCATTGCTTCACCCTAGATCATGCAGTTTGTAAGGAGCAGCATTAGAATTTGATCCACATAAGGACAGCACTTTCAGTTACACATATTGTGCAACAGACAGGGCAGCCTGCATATTCACCGAGCTGTGCACCAGGGTTCAGTGCTGCAACATCTGGAGAAAGGGGCACAAAGACAGGATCCATTTATGATGAACTTTCAGGGTTCTGATCCCAAGGGTAGCAGGAGGTGATAAGGATCATGGGAATAAGAGAGTGTTTCTAATTCAACAGACAGCACTGCGGAGACAAGCAGTGGAGGGCCTGAGTCCAGGCTTACTTGCCAAGCTGATGCTCTTTTCAGGACCTTTGGTTTTCCACTGCATCTTTCTTCCTAATACGACATATTTGGAACACAGGTATACCTGTGGCGGATTCATTTCAATATTTGGGAAAACTAATACAATATTGTAAAGTTTAAAAATAAAATAAAATAAAAATAAAGGAAACATCCCTTTAAACCTGAAAAAAAAAACATAAAAAATTACTCCAAGTTAGATATTTCTCTATAATTTGATACTACTTGCCATACCCATCAGAGAAGGCAAGGGCACCCCATTCCAGTACTCTTGCCTGGAAAATCCCATGGACGGAGGAGCCTGGTAGGCTGTAGTCCATGGGGTCACTAAGAGTCGGACAAGACTGAGCAACTGCACTTTCACTTTTCACTTCCATGCATTGGGGAAAGAAATGGCAACCCACTCCAGTGTTCTTGCCTGGAGAATCTCAGGGACAGAGGAGCCTACTGGGCTGCCGTCTATGGGGTCGCACAGAGTTGGACACGACTGAAGCGACTTAGCAGCAGCAGCAGCAGCCATACCCGTGCATTTATGTATATATATATATATATATATATAAGAAGCACACACACATATATATATAATATTCCATTTATATATGAAATCTCTCCCAGTACCTTGATTATTAGCTTCTGTGGCCTGAAAAAAAGGTATAATAAAATAAGCAATGGATTGGATTGATTATTGGAAGGCACACTTGAAAAGAAGAACTGATAGTGTGTCAGTAATGATTTACTGAAATTATTGTCTATGACAATGGTCTTCATCTCACCTCCTGAACATGCAGTAAATTACCTTATATTCTGAAAATATTTGTTTAAATTAGCTCTTATACCACACAGTAGGAAATGCCAGTATTTGAGATAAAATAAAAGCAACAATATAGTTTGTTCTACCTTATATTAGGAGTGATTTTGATCAGCCAAATTCAAACATAAGTAAGGGAAACATTCATGTAAATTAGAGAAAATGATAGTATGGGGATCAAAAGCAAAGATCTTGCAATTACCAAGCTTAAACCAAGGGTGGAATCTACTACTGACACTTACTAACGTGTGATTGTAAGAAAATTCATCTGTAAAATAGAAATGATAATGCTACCTTTTAAGTGTATTCTAAAAGGTAAATAATAATAATAATGCATAGTCTGACATATAGCCAGCACTCAATAATTGTTAGCTATATTATTGAGGTTCTGTACTCTTAATTTTGTGTTTTAATTCTCTTTATAAAATATGACTCTTTGCTGATAACTGGGAGACTTTTTTAGGGTGATTCTCATGAATAACTTAGGAGAAATTCTCTCTCCCAAAGCCTATTTCAAGAGGTTTTTCTGAAGGTTTCTCTTGATACATGTAACTTTGATTCTTGTGAGAGTTGCTAACTAGCATGTTGATTCAGAAAATAAGAGAAAAGGATGTTTGGCTTCCAAATTAAAACTGGGATATCTTATTTGAAATAAAGTGTTAAAATATAAATACCATCAGGAAAATGTTTCCATAACTTCCTGCATCTCAAAGTGGAAACAATTACTCATTTTCCATAAAAGCAGTACAGCCTGTTGACACTGCCTTACCGGAGCTTCTGTGGAAAGGAGGGAATGTGATAATTTGTGGGAGATTTCATTTGAGTTTTCGGGAGCTTCAACCAACCACCTGCATAAGCTTAATTACTTTGTGAATGAGCAAAAATATTGATAAGAAGATCAGTGAATGGCAGCAACACCATTACTGATATGACATACTTAGGTGATGCCGCTTCCCTTAGCTCCTTCTGCCCAGACTTAGACCTTGGAGAATGATGATCCCAAATGTGCAGAGTAGAGAACAGGCTTTCTCAGGCCAATGAATGAATCAACTAATTCTTACTCCTCCTCTTTTGAGGAGAAAGAGAGTAAAATCAGAAGCATTCCATTTACTGGGTGAATAAAATAATTGTGCGTCCGTGGCCTGGACTATGCTGCTGCTTTTAAAAAGGGAGGAAACACTGTTATGTCTCATTACATAGTGAGTCTTGCTAAGTGAAATAAAGAGAACAGTGTTATGAAATGATAGCTTTTGTTTTTGTAAAGTAGGAGGAATAATATAAAGAAACATATTTTCTTAGATAAAAGCATAGAATATCTCCAGAGGAATATGTAAGAAATTGCTAATATTGATGGCTTCCATAGACAGGGCATGAATGCTTGGGGAATGTGTGTGTCGGGGAGACTTTACTGAATATTTTTCACATTTTCAACAATGTGACAGCCCTGCTTATTGAAAAATAAATGCAATTAAAGTAAAAGTAAATGCCACTTTTATATTTTTTCTCAAACACCATCATTTTCTGATGCAGTTACTGCCAATTGCCTCTTCTCTGTTTTCTCCTAAATATCCTGGTGAATGCTATATGTCTCAAAGGATTTCTTTATCATTACCTTACAAACAGTAGCCCCTTCTAGTAAAAATGTCACTGAGGCCTCTGGAAGCTATATATAATTCAAGTATTAAATTTGCATCAATATTTCATATCAGAATCTTGATATTTACCTATATTTTTCAGCCTGACGTTTTGTGAAGCTTCCTCCTTTTCTGAAGAAGCAGAGTGTGGGTCTTCCAAGACCTTGAACTGAGATTTACTTTCCTTGTCCTGCTTTGACCCATTTCTGCATCTTGGAGACTTGCTAACTCTATGCCCTTGAGGATGAGAAAAAATAAATCCTTGCAGGTTCTTGGAATATAAATTACAAGGAGGTGAACAAGATGAGTGTGGTATAGAAAACTGACTTCCCTTTCCCTGATGTAAGCTTTCAGAAGTCTTTGTTTTTTTTTTTTTTTTCCCCCTAATCCATGAATCAAAAAGTGAGGAATTGAGGCAATATTTCAACTAGTGCATTACTTGTTTATTTCATAACATTTTGGATAATTATTTTAAACTCTTTTCAGGGAGGTACTGTTTAGAAAAGGGGAGAACAAATTCATTCCCTAGAGCATCTGAGAATGTGGGGAAAAGTCCAGTTGTTTGATACAAAAAATAATCACACTTCAAATATGTGTGTATATATACATATGTATATACATACATATACATACATATATACATATATATATATGCAATTTGACTTGACTATGTATGGAAATTTTGCAATCTGCATCACAAGAATGTAAACTGCTCCTCATTGTTTGGTGTTCACCCTCAGCTTGTGGTGCACATCTGTGCACACTTTTTCAGTGACAGGAATTCGCAAATGTGAATTGTGAAAGTAAGGTGTTACGTGAGAAATAATACATTATATCAGAAAGTAATTGCTACTGGTATGTTAAACTCTCTGTAAGATCCTCAGATATAATTATTTTCATCTGCTGAAAGCATATGTGAGATAGATAAGTGAAGAACCTTTTGCTAAATACCTACTGTGTGTAAGTTATTTTCCATTTGTTACCTAGTCCTCACAATCAATCTGATAAAGCATTATTAGTGCTCCCATTTTACTGATGAAAAAGAAGCCAAAATAAATAAGTCACAATTCCAGTCTGGAGGATGGAGGAATTTCATTGACCCACTGGCCCACTCTGGATAAGGAATTCACCTCTAGGCTAACTAACTGTAGGGAGTTTAGGGCAAGACCCTCTATTAAACACATGACTGCTGCAGTAGCTCAACTTGAAAGGCAGGTTTCAGAAAAGCTGACGGTATCTAGGCCCCATAGGTCCCGCAGAACGTGTGTAGTATGTTGTGTAAAGTCACACAGTTGTGAAACATGGCAACCAAGACCCTACTCTTTTAGCTCTACCTTGAAATCTAAATGCATCCTGGATTAATACCATAATGCAAACCCTTTGCCTCAAGGCCAGAAGGAGTATGGAGCACTATTCACTAGGCAGTTTATGCTTCAACCCAGATTTAAAGAATGAGAGACCTTGTAGGTCAGACAATAGGCATAACACGTGCTGTCAAATAGAACATATCAGAGCTACAGATTTACTAGAGAGAGAATACATTCATAAAGCTGAGTGAATGAGTGCAATAAACTGTGGCACTGTAGAAATACAAGCGTGACTGCAGGAAGGCTGGTGTAGAAAGGAAAAAGCATGCTTGATGCAGGCTTTCCCACATCTAAGCCCCAGGTTTGGAGTGGAAGCTGAAGGTGATGGGAATCACTACTGGACTTGAAGCCGGGAAAATAAACATTCAGATTTGTCTTTTTGAAAAAAATATTCTGAAATCAGTGTGGAAATCAGATTGCATGGCAGTGAAATGGAGACAAAACACCATTTGGGATATTATTAGAATAATTCAGGCAAGAAGAGCTGAGGATGAGTGAAAACAGTGGCAGCAGTAAGGAAGGAGGGGACTCAGGTACAAAAGCAGAGTGGGCCAGGCTTGATAGCTTTTTTCTCCAGGACAGAATTAAGTTCCCTTCCTATAAAATAACTATTTCCATCATTTTGAATGTGTTGCTGTTACTGTTGCTGTTAAGTCACTTCAGTCGTGTCCGACTCTGCGTGTCCCCATAGTCGTCAGCCCACCAGGTTCTCCTGCCCCTGGGATACTCCAGGCAAGAACACTGGAGTGGGTTGCCATTTCCTTCTCCAATGCATGGAAGTGAAAAGTGAAAGTGAAGTCGCTCAGTCGTGTCCAACTCTTAGCGACCCCATGGACTGCAGCCCACCAGGCTCCTCCATCCATGGGATCTTCCAGGCAAGAGTACTGGAGTGGGGTGCCATTGCCTTCTCCATTGAATGTGTTAAAGGGGCATAATTAGTTATGTAACAGAATGTAAACCCCTGGTTTTACAGATAAATTGTTATTTACAAAGAAGTATCATTGGCATTTAAGAACGTTGGTTGGAATTTTGTATTTTAAATTTATTTTCACCTGATTAGAATGATTATACTTATCAATTCTGATCAACTTTAAACAGGATGAATTATTCTTTGCTTTCCCCGAAGACTGAACCTAAAATCACATCCATATTCATTTAAATGAAGAGCAAAATTTTAAAGTTTAATGTTGAAAAATACTAAGTAACTCAGCTCCTTTTGTTCCACAGGATAGATTAAAAAAAAAATATTAAAAAAGGAGGGGAAAGTCTTTCCAAAGGTTGTCCAAAAGAAAAACAATTTCAGAGATTAAATCATGCCTTCATTTAGATCTAAGAGGAAAGTTATGATAATTTGTCTCCATGGAGGCAGAGCACATCTCTGGGACTTATGCTTTGTTAGCTTGTTTGCTGGACTTTTTTTCCCATCTGCTCATTTGTTTTCCTTATTTTATTTATCTATCTGCGAATGGATAATTATCCCCCAGCCTTTTTGTCCCGTTACTGTAGATGTTCTGTTTTTGTCAGATTTGTTTTCCCTTGATTGTTTTCTTACTGCAACCATCGAACAAGAGGGTGATACATTTTTCATTTAATTATAATTTTCTTTATTATGCAAATTTCAAGATTAATAATGGCACAAACAGATAAGAAAAAGTCTCTTTGGAGTTTCTATGGTTTTGCCACATAATGACACATTATTTAGACCAGATCTCTCAGATCATTTATGGGTATACATTGAAGTCAGAAAGAAGTCAAACTATCATTTCAGTTTAATAAAACACAGTAAGGGTGAATATTGATACCCTAGGCAAGATAGCAGTAAAGTTCAAACATGCACAATATTTCAATGAGATGTATTTCTCTGCTGAACTAAGACCCTAAAATATTATTCAATTTGTTTAATGTCTGAAATATATGCTCCACTGTGGTTATCAATTACCATTAAATCAATAATAGCCTTAAAACAATTTTCTTTTAAAATATTTCACATATTAAAATTGTATGTCCTTGGAACTAACGGATTTTTAGGTTTTTCTGGAAAACCTAGTTTAGTACGCAAAGACTCAAATGGAATAATTTAAATCTAGTGATAGAATGATCAATGTACACTATTATTTAACTTTGACAAGAGACTATTTGGAGAGCAATTGACATAGCAAGTTTTTAAACTATCAAAATAAGGAAATAGATATGTTAATTTAGGAATGAAGGGAAACCGTCTTTGGGGTTTATCTATCTGCTATACCATCTGTGCAGGAAATGAATATTATCATTTATGGAGATCTTCATGATATACACAAATATAAAAAAATGCAGAAAAAGACATAGTGCTACATGTTATGAAGTATATTGTTGTTGTTCAGTCACCCAGTCAATCCCGATTCTTCGCAACCCTGTGGACTGCAGCATGCCAGGACTCCCGGTCTCTCACCATCTCCCAGAGTTTGTCCAAGTTCATGTTCATTGCATCGGTGATGCTGTCCAGCAATCTCATCCTCTGACACCCTCTTCTACTTCTGCCCTCAATCTTCCCCAGTATCAGGGACTTTTCCAATGAGTTGATTGTTTGCATCAGATGAACAAAATACTGGAGCTTCAGCTTCAGCATCAGTCCTCCCAATGAGTGAATATTCAGGGTTGATTCCCTTTAAGATTGACTGGTTTGCTGTCTAAGGGACTTTCAGGAGTCTTCTCCAGCACCACAGTTCAAAGGCATCAATTTTTTGGCCTTTTGCCTTCTTTACAGTCCAGCTCTTGCAACCGTACGTGACCATTGGGAAGACTATAATAGCCTTGTATTATAGGGGCTTTTTTTTTTTTTTTTTTTCAATGATCCAGTGGATGTTGGCAATTTGATTTCTGGCTCCTCTGCCTTTTCTGAAAACAGCTTGAACATCTAAATTTATGGTTCACATATTGCTGAAGCCTGGCTTGAAGAATTTTGAGCATTACTTTACTAGCGTGTGAGATGAGTGCAGTTGTGCAATAGTTTGAGCATTCTTTGGCATTGCCTTTCTTTGGGATTGGAATGAAAACTGACCTTTTCCAGTCCTGTGGCCACTGCTGAGTTTTCCAAATTTGCTAGCATACTGAGGGCAGCACTTTCACAGCATCATCTTTCAGGATTTGAAATAGCTCCACTGGAATTCCATCACCTCCACTAGCTTTGTTCGTAGTGATGCTTTCCAAGGCCCACTTGACTTCACATTCCAAAATGTCTGGCTCTAGGTGAGCCATCACACCATCATGGTTATCTGGGTCATGAAGATCTTTTTTGTACAGTTCTTCTGTGTATTCTTGCCACCTCTTCTTAATATCTTCTGCTTCTGTTAGGTCCATACCATTTCTGTCCTTTATCGAGCCCATCTTTGCATGGAATGTTCCCTTGGTATCTCTAATTTTCTTGAAGAAATCTCAAGTCCTTCCCATTCTTTTGTTTTCCTCTATTTCTTTGCATTGATTGCTGAGGAAGGCTTTCTTATCTCTTCTTGCTATTCTTTGGAACTCTGCATTCAAATGGGAATATCTTTCCTTTTCTCCTTTGCTTTTTGCTTCTCTTCTTGTCACAGCTTTTGGTAAGGCCTCCTCAGAAAGCCATTTTGCTTTTTTGCATGTCTTTCCCATGAGGAGGGTCTTGATCCCTTGTCTCCTCTACAATGTCACGAAGCTCCATCCATAGTTCATCAGGCACTCTATCAGATCTACTCCCTTAAATCTATTTCTCACTTCCACTGTATAATCCTAAGGAATTTGATTTAGGTCATACCTGAATGGTCTAGTGGTTTTCCCTACTTTCTTCAATTTCAGTCTGAATTTGGCAATAAGGAGTTCATCATCAGAGCCACAGTCAGCTCCCGGTCTTGTTTTTATTTCTGCTTTATTGCCTATGCCAAAGCCTTTGATTGTGTGGATCACAATAAACTGTGGGAAATTCTGAAAGAGATGGGAATGCCTGACCACCTGATCTGCCTCTTGAGAATTTGTATGCAGGTCAGGAAGCAACAGTTAGAACTGGACATGGAACAACAGACTGGTTCCAAATAGGAAAAGGAGTATGTCAAGGCTGTATATTATCACCCTGTTTATTTAACTTATATGCAGAGTCCATCATGAGAAACATTGGGCTGGAAGAAGCACAAGCTGGAATCAAGATTGCCGGAGAAAGATCAATAACAGATATGCAGATGACACCACCCTTATGGCAGAAAGGGAAGAGGAACTAAAAAGCCTCTTGATGAAAGTGAAAGAGGAGAGTGAAAAAGTTGGCTTAAAGCTCAACATTCAGAAAACTAAGATCATGGCATCTGGTCCCATCACTTCATGTGAAGTAGATGGGGAAACAGTGTCAGACTTTATTTTTCTGGGCTCCAAAATCACTGCAGATGGTGACTGCAGCCATGAAATTAAAAGACACTTACTCCTTGGAAGGAAAGTTATGGCCAACCTAGATAGCATATTCAAAAGCAGAGACATTACTTTGCCAACAAAGGTCCATCTAGTCAAGGCTATGTTTTTCCTGTGGTCATGTATGGATGTGAAAGTTGGACTGTGAAGAAAGCTGAGTGCTGAAGAATTGATGCTTTTGAACTGTGGTGTTGGAGAAGACTTTTGAGAGTCACTTGGACTGCAAGGAGATCCAACCAGTCCATCTTAAAGGAGACCAGTCCTGGGTGTTCATTGGAAGGACTGATGCTGAGGCTGAAGCTCCAATACTTTGGCCACCTCATGCGAAATGTTGACTCATTTGAAAAGACCCTGATGCTGGGAGGGATTGTGGGCAGGAGGAGAAGGGGATGACAGAGGATGAGATGGCTGGATGGCATCACTGACTCGATGGATGTGAGTTTGGGTAAATTCCAGGAGTTGGTGATGGACAGGGAGGCCTGGAGTGCTGCAATTCCTGGGGTTGCAAATAGTCGGACACAACTGAGTGACTGAACTGGACTGAACTGATAGGGACCTTTGTCCACAGAGTAATGTCTCTGCTTTTCAACAGAGAAGTATATTGTATTAGTTTTATAATGCTGTTATAACAAATTACTATAAATTTAGTGATTTCAAAAACAAAAATTTGCTACCTTTGTTTTTCTAGATTAGAAATCCAACAAGGATCTCACAGGACTAAATCAAGCCATCAGCAGACTGCATTTCTTTCTGTAGTTTCCATGGAAGAGTACCTTTCCTTGTCTTCCCAGCTTCTAGAGGCTGCCCACACTCTTGGCTCATGGTTCCCTTCCTTCATCTTTAAAACTGGTAATGGCATGTTGAGTCTTCCTTGTATAGTGTCACTCTGACTATGCTCACCTCCCTCTTCCATTTTTTAAAGACCCTCATGATTTCCATTGGGACCACCTGAATATTTCAGAACATTCTCCCTACTTAAGGTCAGACAATTCACAACCTTAATTCCATCTGCCACTGGGATTCTTCCTTGCCACGTAAATTAACAAATTCACAGGTTATAAGGATTAAGACATGGGCACCTTTGTTGGGAGTGAGGGTTATTATTCTATCAAAACACATATATTTTATGCATTTCTGTAATAGTCAATTTTGTAATTTCATGTAAATTTCACAAACGATCATTTAATTTTTTATCATTACAAATGTTTCCAATTTATATAAATTAGGATTTCTTTGAATAAGTAAATGTCATAGGATTAAAGGAAATTATCTGTATTCTCAAAATAGTTAATAACAATAAAGAGGGATTACATTTATACTCCTATAGCTAATAACCTTATATTTTCATAAATACATGTGGAGGAACAGAGTCTTTAAGGCCACCTTCCGAAGGTTAAATCAAGATTTTAAAAAGTTACATTTTTAGATAAAAAGTCTTTGGTATAATTCTAGGATTTGATTTTAGAATTCCATATTCTATATAAATATTTATATATTTATATCTATATGTGCATCACCTCACACCCTTGGAGAATAATATGTCATGCTGATTAGTACCTTGTTAATTATCTTTTGATTTGAAGAATATGGAAAATTTACATGGATAAGGGTGTTTAATATGAGAAATTTACATGGATAAGTGTGTGTGTATGCCTGTGTGTATGACAGATAATTTGTTTTCTCCAAAATAATTGAGTTGGTTTGGCAATGTCAATGAATAGTATCCTTGTAAATATTGAGCAGCGTGACTCTTACTGTGTTATCATGGGTCAAGTGTACATTTCCAGTGCAGTAAGACCTAGAGAAATTGAAATATGCTATAGATCTCTAGCAGAAAAGGCGATGGCACCCTACTCCAGTACTCTTGCTTGGAAAATCCCATGGACGGAGGAGCCTGGTAGGCTGCAGTCCATGGGGTCACGAAGAGTCGCACACGACTGATCGACTTCACTTTCACTTTTAACTTTCATGCATTGGAGAAGGAAATGACAACCCACTCCAGTGTTCCTGCCTGGAGAATCCCAGGGACGGCGGAGCCTGGTAGGCTGCCGTCTATGGGGTCACACAGAGTCGGTTACGACTGATGTGACTTAGCAGCAGCAGCAGCAGCAGCATAGATCTCTAGTTGTATGATTTTCTTTATAGACTTTTTGCTGAGCATTTTTAGACATTCTTGTCCTGCATTATTTTATGAAAATTCTCAGGTTTCATTTTGTTAAATCTCAGTGCACCCCCCGCCCAAGAAAAAAAGCTTAACCTCTCCTGAGTCCCTGGTATGTTTTAGTTCCAGTAACATTGAATCTCATGGCTGTCCAAGTTTTCATCTTTCTTTGGCTGTCAGGGATCAGAGACCCAATTTGATGTTGAGCTGTAGCAAGTGAATAGAACATTGTTCTATGAATCTTTCTGTCCTAATTTATGCTGGTTTAGTTAACTCTCATTTTCATTTTTTTCTGCTTTATTTTTTTGTCATACAATAATGTATGCATCTATATGTCACATAAAATTATTTGAAGAATAAATAAATATATCATTTCCAAATAACAGAACAAGTAGAACTAAAAATTTTGGTAACTCAGTTGAAAGATTGAGAATAAGAGTGAACTAAACATCCAAATTTTAAATTCTTTTTTTTTCTTTTTTGATGTTAATTAGCTACACAGATTTTCTAAATAATCATTTTGGGAAGTTTGACAGATCTGGAAGCACAGTAGAGCTGAAAAGATGTAGAAATTCTCTTTGCTATAGAATCTGATGATCATAATAATCTGACCTAATATAGTACATGCATGAAAGTATCAATTATCTTAAATCAGTACTTTGACATGAAATGGTCTGATAAATTTCAAAATATTCATCTTTCCTTTATTGTGACTTTTTGCTGACCCTATAGCTCTAAATATTGTTGGAAATGTCATCGTGCATGGAAGAAAAAAAAAAAAGCTTTTTATATTTTAATTCCCAGAATGTAACTTTAAAAACAAACAAACAAACTTCCTGTTAAGTTACACACCTTTGTGAAATAATAAGTAAAAATGTATAATATGATTGGTTGGAAATGAAAGAAATGGGCAACTTAATATGTATCAGTGATTTCTCAGATATGCACCCTTCTTACTTGAATATTTAACTTGCAGGATGATATTTCAAAGTACTAGCAAGAAGAGAATAATGACTAACCACCGAGCACTTAAAGACAGACTCTGGTTTAGTAGTTAAATGTTTTCCTTTGGGGAGAAACATATCTTATTCTCAACTCCATTATTGACTGATAGATTCACCGTTAGCAATGAATCCTGAACAGCCTCACAAGGCTTTTGTTGGATACCCTCAGGGAAATTAACACCCTTCCTATCTGTGCCTTGGCTTCCCAAATTACTTAATATATAACAGGCAGACACTATGAAAAGAGGTTCAAGTTTTTCAAGAAAGATGATCAATAAGGGGAAACGTGATTTAAATGTATGATCAAACATGGAAATAATGTATATTGATGTTGCCATGTGGAAAAAATAAATTCTAATCTTCAAGTGAGTCTCAGAAGACAGAAGTTTGTATGACCCCTCAAGGTCAACCAATGCCATGTACACTATCTCTTCCTAACTTGAAAGATGATTAGGTTTCTCTACCACTGAATAGGTTTTAAATCCAGAGTATCTGCTATTTTTCCTCTATTTTATTTACTTTGATTGTATTTTATCAGAATTGATTTAAAAACTAAATTGATCATATTTAAGGACTATTTCATAGAGCTTTCCCAATTACTTCCTCCAAAAATTTCAAAGCCTCGACACCATAAAACATGCAATAGAAAGTCTTGCTTAGCACATTTTCTCTCTTAATGTAAATTGAATGGGCCAAATTTTATGGTCTAATTTGATTTTTCCACGCTCTTATAGACACAGTTACAGTCTCAAAGGGGTTTCATCATATTGAATTAGTACAAACCAAAGTGCATTAAATGATAGGCATTACAGAATTCTTATTTCAGATAAAAACACAGCATTTTCAATAAAAGGATATCTACTTCCCTGCCTAGTATGTTCACAGAGAGACAAATAGTAGGCTTTTGGCATTACACCTTAAGGTCTTAAAGTCAAAAGCTCTATTCTTGTTCAGTGATAGCTTTTAAAATGAAAGAAGAGGTTTTGGTTTTCAGTGACAATGGTCATAGGATATTAGAGGGCCTTGAAAACTCAGAGCTACTCATCCTTACCTGTCTTATAACATAATGCAACTAGCATCAGATGTGATAACTCAGGCTTTAGCTCAAGGCCTTGTAACTACTGTCACAAGGATTCCTATCCAGATTTCTAGGCAAGAACACCTACAATGTGTTTAGGGCATGGTAGCATTTTTGGGGGGTGAGGGGGCTTCCTAGGTGGCTCAGTGGTAAAGAATCCGCCTGCCAATGCAAGAGATGCAGGTTCAATACCTGGTCAGGGAAGATCACCTGGAAAAGGAAATGGGAACCCACTAATCCACAATACTAAACTAATAAACAAAGTCCTGTTTGGAAGGTGAAGCCAGGTGTCATCATGATAGATAGTGGCAGATACGGAGCACGTGGGTCAAAGATATATAACCACATGCCTTTCATAATTTTTATATGGGACTTTTTTCATGGTCTAGGGTAGGCAATTAATTTTATTTTCTCCTATGGATAATTATTTATTAATTAATTAGTCTTTCCACATTTCTGAACAATGTAGGAATTGTAACAGGTTTTTATTAACTTCAAAACTATCCTTTCCCACCATCTATTTCCAACTTGTCAATAATATCATAAAATTATTACATGAATAGAAGTGTGTGTGTGTGTGTATGTGGGGCTTCCCAGGTGGTGCTGAGATGTGGCCTTGAACCTGGGTCGGGAAGATCCCCTGGAGTAGGAAATGGCACCCATCTTCAGTTTTCTTGTCTGCAGAATCCCATGGACAGAGGAGCCTGGCGGGCTACAGTCCATGGGATCACAAAGAGTCAGACACAACTGAAGTGACCTAGAACATGTATATGTATATATATATGTACTGTGCTCAGTCACATCCGACTCCTTGTGACCGCATGGACTGTAGCCTAGCCTGCCAGACCACTTTGTGAAATTTTCCAGGCAAGAATACTGGAGTGGTTGCTATTTTCTCCTCCATGGGATTTTCCTGACCCAAGGATTGAACTCGTGTCTCCTGTGTCTCTAGCATGTGTGTATATATTCTTAAGTCAAATTTGTCAGTGTGACTTACTGATACTTGCATTAATTTTTTCTAGGTTTTTAAAAAATTTTCTTGAAGAAGTGTATCTTTAACCATTTCTTTTGTCTGTGATTATTCAATTTTAGGAAATTTTGTATGCCCAAAAACATATTTATGTCACCTTAACTTTAGAATAGCTATTGTGGCTAATAAACTTCAGTTTAAAACATTTTTTCCTAGAGCTTTGAAGATACTATCTCATATGACATTGCTTGTATTGTTTCTGATATCATTTTGTTTTCCTTTCGTTTATAGTAATTTACCTCCTCCTCTGATACTTCTTAGCAGTTCTACTTTATTTTTGATGCATTAAGGTTTCATCAAGCTGTGGTTAGGGTGTGGGTTTTCTCTTATCGATCCTACTGTTGATCTCATGTCTTCATTATATTCTTGAAATTCCTCATACTTATTTTGTTGAATATAGCATTTTGTCATTACTTTCTCTACTTTGGGTTTCTTTTTTTTTTTAAATATCTGGAACATCTGAAACTGTTCTATATTCTTTTCATTCATTTTTATTTCATATTTCTATCTCAGCTCCTAGACAAGGATAGAAAATGTCCCTCCCCACCCCACACATATAAATATGGTGGATGAAATATTTTAGGATATGGAAGGGAAAGGGAACCATTCACATTACATAAAAAAATAAACACATAAACAAAGAATCAACACATAAACAAGTTAGTAAGCAAGAGTGATCGCCGTACATCTCATAGGACTGACACGGCAGGTTATGCATGCTAGTTCTAGAATTTTATTACCTGTGTCACATTGCAGTGACAAGAATAGTAGAGAAATGAAAGTGGCTCCTTACACTGCAAAGGAGCCAGGGGAAAATTGTCTTGACCGCAGGCAGAAATTGAAATTTTTATTCCAGTCTACAGTTGACACACAGGTTAAAACAGAAAACTTTTAAGCCTAAGATTGCACAGCTTATGGTGGAATCTGAAACTGTGTCACTTACATGCTGCAAAACACAGGAACTGAGAAACAAATGTAAAAAATGGTGTGTAACCCACTGTGCTGTGCTTGGTTGCTCTGTTGTGTCTGACTCTTTGCCACCCTGTGAGACTGTAGCCCACCAAGCTCCTCTGCCCATGGGATTCTCCAGGCAAGAATACTGGAGTGGTGTGCCATTTCCTACTCCAGGGGATCTTCCTGACCTAGAGATCGAACCCATATTAGTCTGTCTCCTGCACTGGCAGGCAGATTCTTTACCACTAGTGCTACCTGGGGAAGCCTATATAATCCATTACTTCATATTAATATGAAATAGGTAAACAAATAGGTCCTACTGAATAGCACACAGAACTATACTCAGTTTTTTGCAATAAGCTGTAAGGGAAAAGAATCTGGAAAAGACTATACATATGTGTGTATGTATGTGTGTGGGTGGGTGTGTGTGTGGGTGTGGGTGTGGGTGTGGGTGTTAGTCACTCAGTTATGTTTGACTGTTTGCAGCCCTATGGACTGAAGCCAACCAGGCCCCTCTGTCCAAGGAATTTTCCAGGCAAGAATATTGGAGTGAGTAGCCATTCCCTTCTCCAGGGGATCCTCCTGACCCAGGGATTGAACCCAGATCTCCTATACACACACACACACACACACACATATATAACTGAATCCCTTTGTTATATATTTGAAATTAACACAAAATTGCAAATTAATTATACTTAATAAAAATTAGAAAAAGAAAAACTGGTGTATAATCGCTGACTAACCGTGAATAATGTCAGTGTTAGTCACTCAGTCATGTCTGACTAGACTGTAGCTGGCCAGGGTTCCTCTGTCCATGGAATTCTCCAGGCAAGAATACTGGAGTGAGTAGCTTTTCCCTTCTCCAGGGGATCTTCCCAACACAGGGATCAAACCCAAGTCTCCCACATTGCAGGTGGATTCTTTACCAGCTGAACCACAAGGAAAGCCCCAGCGAAGTCCCAGCCTCTGTCATTTTAAGAGGCTCTTTCTTTGTCAGTTGCTTCATTTGCTATTATTTTCTCCCATTCTGAAGGCTGTCTTTTCACCTTGCTTATAGTTTCCTTTGTGGTACAGAAGCTTTTAATTTTAATTAGGTCCCATTCATTTATTTTTGCTTTTATTTCCAATGTTCTGGGAGGTGGGTCATAGACGATCCTGCTGTGATTTATGGTGGAGAGTGTTTTGCCTATGTTCTCCTCTAGGAGTCTTATAGTTTCTGGTCTAATGTTTAGATCTTTAATCCATTTTGAGTTAATTTTTGTGTATGGTGTTAGAAAGTGTTCTAGTTTCATTCTTTTACAAGTAGTTGACCAGTTTCCCAGCACCACTTGTTAAAGAGATTGTCTTTTCTCCATTGTATATTCTTGCCTCCTTTGTCAAAGATAAGGTGTCCATAAGTGTGTGGATTTATCTCTGGGCTTTCTATTTTGTTCCATTGATCTATATTTCTGTCTTTGTGCCAATACCATACTGTCTTGATGACTGTGGCTTTGTAGTAGAGCCTGAAGTCAGGCAGGTTGATTCCTCCAGTTCCATTCTTCTTTCTCAAGATTACTTTGGCTATTCGAGGTTTTTTGTCCTTCCATACAAATTGTGAAATTATTTGTTCTAGCTCTGTGAAGAATACTGTTGGTAGCTTGATAGGGATTGCATTGAATCTATAAATTGCTTTGGGTAGTATACTCATTTTCACTATATTGATTCTTCCAATCCATGAACATGGTATATTTCTCCATCTATTAGTGTCCTCTTTGATTTCTTTCACCAGTGTTTTATAGTTTTCTATATATAGGTCTTTTAGTTTCTTTAGGTAGATATATTCCTAAAGTATTTTATTCTTTTCATTGCAATGGTGAATGGAATTGTTTCCTTGATTTCTCTTTCTATTTTCTCATTATTAGTGTATAGGAATGCAAGGGATTTCTGTGTGTTGATTTTATATCCTGCAACTTTACTATATTCAGTGATTCGCTCTAGTAAGTTTCTGGTGGAGTCTTTAGGGTTTTCTATGTAGAGGATCATGTCATCTGCAAACAGTGAGAGTTTTACTTCTTTTTCCAATTTGGATTCCTTTTATTTCTTTTTCTGCTCTGATTGCTGTGGCCAAAATTTCCAAAACTATGTTGAATAGTAGTGGTGAGAGTGGGCACCCTTGTCTTGTTCCCAACTTTAGAAGAAATAGCAAATGAAGCAACTGACAAAGAATTAATCTCAAAAGTATACAAGCAACTCCTGCAGATCAATTCCAGAAAAATAAACAACCCAATCAAAAGATGGGCCAAATAACTAGAAAGACATTTTTCCAAAGAAGACATACAGATGGCTAACAAACACATGAAAAGATGCTCAACATCACTCATTATCAGAGAAATGCAAATCAAAATCACAATGAGGTGCCATTTCACACCAGTCAGAATGGCTGCTATCCAAAAGTCTACAAGCAATAAATGCTGGAGAGGGTGTGGAGAAAAGGGAACCTTCTTACACTGTTGGTTGGAATGCAAACTAGTTCAGCCACTATGGAGAACAGTGTGGAGATTCCTTAAAAAACTGGAAATAGAACTGCCTTATGACCCAGCAATCTCACTACTGGGCATACACTCCGAGGAAACCAGAATTGAAAGAGACATGTGTACCCCAATGTTCATTGCAGCACTGTTTATAATAGCCAGGACATGGAAGCAACCTACATGTCCATCAGCAGACGAATGGATAAGAAAGCTGTGGTACATATACACAGTGGAGTATTACTCAGCCATTAAAAAGAATGCATTTGAATCAGTTCTAATGAGGTGGATGAAACTGGAGTCTATTATGTTGAGTGAAGTACGCCGGAAAAAAAAAACACCAATACAGTATACTAACACATATATATGGAATGTAGAAAGGTGATAACAATAACCCTGTATGTGAGAGAGCAAAAGACACACAGATGTATAGAACAGTCTTTTGGACTCTGTGGGAGAGGGAGAGGGTGGAATGATTTGGGAGAATAGCATTGAAACATGTATAATATCATATATGAAATGAATCACCAGTCCAGGTTCAATGCATGATACAGGATGCTTGGGGCTGGTGCACTGGGATTACCCAGAGGGATGGTATGGGGATGGAGGTGGGAGGGGGGTTCAGGTTGAGGAACACGTGTTCACCCATGGCAGATTCGTGTTGAAGTATGGCAAAACCAATACAATATTGTAAAGTAATTAGCCTACAATTAAATAAATTTTTTTTTAAAGACGCTCTTTCCTACTAGAGAATATTTGAGGGGCTGATGTTAAATTTTTGGAATAAAATCAGCACAAGCTTTGGCCATCCAGACTTGTAAACCTCATTAACGGTATCATTCCCTAAGATGGTTATAGTTTACAGCCTCTGCTTAGCTTATCCCTCTTTCCATTGTTGCAGTGATAGCTTTCTTTCTGCTCTGTAAAATAATAAGCTTATTTGGAAAATAATACACTGAATCTGATATCTGAACCAGGGTCAATTTCTTTATTTAGCTGAAAAGTTTTAATAGAAAGTTTCTCTTAAAGAAGTTGAACATAATATTTACAGGAACATGAGCAATCCAATCTTCCAGCTTTGAAAGAGCCCAAAGATTTAGGTCCTAAGTACTGCAATTTCTTAAAAGCCCTCCAAAATTTTCACTGAGCTTATCTTTGTTATATAATATTTGGTAATAATAGAAAGGAGCAACAAACTGAAAATTCTAGCTTTTGCTAATTACTTCCCTCTAGAATTCCATACAGACTTGCGCTCTGGTGTGTGTTCTGACTTCCAAGTTATTGGAGGCAAATTCATAATTAAATATTTCCATTAACATAACAAGAATTACCAGCTATACAGCCTATTATATTTCCTCTTTATCATCCACTACTTGCCCTCCAGGGCTTTCCAAGTGGCCCAGTGGTAGACAATCCACCTGCCAATTCAGTAAACACAGGTTTGATCCTTGGGTCAGGAAAATCCCTTGGAAGAGGAAATGGCAACCCATGCCAGAATTCTTGCCTAGAAAATCCCATGGACAAAGTAGCCTGGAAGGCTGCAGTCCATGAGGTTGCAAAGAGTCTGACACAACTAAGCAACTGAGCACTCATGCACTTGCCTTCTATGTCAATGTCATATATTTCAGATATTTCCTAGGGGTTCTTCTTTCAGGTAAAAATATATATATTTATATATATTTTATTACAGCAATGGTGAAGCCCCTATAACAAAAAAATAGCCAAAAGATAGTAACTTAAATAGTACAAAAGTATATCTCTGTTTCAAATGCTGCTGTTGTTTAGTTGCTAAGTCGTTTCTGACTCTTTGCGACACCATAGACTGTAACCCACCAGGCTCTTCCATACATAGGATATCCCAAGCAAGAATACTAGAGTGGGTTGCCCTTCCCTTCTCCAGGGTATCTCCTGGATCAGGGATCAAACCAGTCTCCTGCATTGGCAGGCTGATTCCCTCCAGCTGAGCCCCCAGGGAAGCCCCTGTTTCATATAGAGCATGAATATTCTAGTTGGCTGGAGTCTGTGTTCCATGGTGTCATTCAGAGACAGGTTCCTTCCATTTATTTTCCCCGCCTTGCTAAGGTGTTTGCACTTATCTAATATGTCAAACCAGAGTCATCTCATGCATTTAGATTCTGGAGTATACTGTTTTAAGGACAAGATTTTCCTTATCCTTAAATCTATTTCACTAGTAATATTATTTCTAATTCTATTTCATTAGTAATTTTATTCTGTTGACTGACACTCAGTTACATACCTATTCCTAACTGAAAGGACATACTGTCATATTTCATATGTTGAGATATTTTGTCTCTAGCTGGACAGTCATGTTCCTCCTTATGTTCATGGCTTTATCAACAAAAGGAAGAAAAGAACTATACCAAAATCACTATTAGCTGTCTCCTCTTATGTTCTAGTAAAATAAAGCAGTGCCTTAGAATAAGTATGCTTAAGATGTGGAAATAAGTAAAAGAAGACAGATAGATATATATGTTGAAGTAAATAAATAGAAAATAATATAAAGCCAGCAAAACAAGAAACAACAACATTTACATTTACATAAAGCTTAAGTAAAATGCTCCAATATGGGGAAAATTAATCATGTAGAAAACTCCTAAGTGTAAGTTTCAAACACTTACATTTTAAAAAGATATTAGAGAATTTATATAAAAATGATAGTAAAAGAAACATTTATCCTGTGCTTACTATTGTCCACCATTGTTTTTAAGTGTTGTATATATGCTAACCTAGTGCTGCTGCTGCTGCTAAGTCACTTCAGTTGTGTCCGACTCTGTGCGACCCCATACACAGCAGTCCACCAGGCTTCCCCATTCCTGGGATTCTCCAGGCAAGAACACTGGAGTGGGTTGCCATTTCCTTCTCCAATGCATGAAAGTGAAAAGTGAAAGTGAAATCGCACAGTCGTGTTCGACTCTGTGCGACCCCATGGACTGCCGCCTACCAGGCTCCTCCCTCCATGGGATTTTCCAGGCAAGAGTACCGGAGTGGGTAAGTATAGACAAATCAGAAACAGCTAAAAAGAGATTAATTAATTAAAAGCCATTTCTGGAGGCCTTCCCAGGTCGTGCTAATGGTAAAGGATCCTCCTGTCAATGCAGGTTAGACATAGGAGACGCAGGCTAAACCCTTGTGTGGGGAAGACCCCTGGAGGAGAGCATGCAACCCATTCCAGTATTCTTGCCTGGAGAATCCCCTTCATGGACAGAGGAGCCTGGCGGGCTATAGTTCATAGGGTCACACAGAGTTGGACACGATGAAGCAAGTGAGCACACACGCACATAATACATTGGAGATGGAGAATAAGAAAAACTGGTAAGTAACAAAAGTGGTTTTAAACTCAGTGATTGGTGGCAAACTTAATGTGAGCAAAGCAGGAAACTCTTGCATGAAGGTAACGTATCTAATCCGTAAAAGTACTAGTTCTGTTGCTCCCTTCTTTCTCTTCTACTTTCCAGACTCCTCTTCAAACTCTTCCCTTTTAAATGAGTTTTCCCTAAGAATGGAATTCGTTCATTTTTTTATTTCTCTCCCTTGTCAATTTCAACTACTTTTAGTATTTCAACAACTGTTACTTTTATGTAAATAATTGCCAAATATACATCTCTAGTCTTATTTTTGTTATTGAGTTTCTGTTATGATTTCAAACTTTTCTTCAATAATATCCATCGATTTTCCCAATTAACATAAAATTCATTATGCTGCAAACCAGATTAACTCATTCCCTATCAAATGCACTCAGTTTTCTGCTCAGTTTTCAGTCTTCCCATTAAGCATTCTTCGCTCAGCCAATCATGAAATTTTTAATCATTCATTCGGTTATCAAATATATATTTAATAGCTACTGTAAGATAGGCAATGGCACCCCACTCCAGTACTCTTGCCTGGAGAATCCCAGGGACGGGGGAGCCTGGTGGGCTGCCGTCTATGGGGTCGCACAGAGTTGGACACGACTGAAGCGACTTAGCAGCAGCAGCAGCAGCAGCAGCAGCAGTAAGATAGGCATTGGCAATAAAATGGATAATGAGAGAGTTAATATTCCTGTACATGGCAAAAACCACAATATCATAATTAGCCCCCAATTAAAATAAATTAATTAATTAAAAAAATTACTGTACATAGAACTTAGCATTTGTAACTAATAGAACAATACACAGTTCTAGATCTTGGGTGTGCGTGAGTCTTGTGTGCATGTAAGTACCCTCTGGAAATAAACAGTGTGTTGTGATGGAAATCACCAGGGGTAAACCACAGGGATTGTCAGGGAAGTCTACTATTTAAGAGGAAACTAGGATGTAAGGCCAGCCATAAAAAGATCTCGGGAAATATATTGGTAGCAGAAGACAAAGTCAATACAACAATTGTCACATGGGAGAGAGCATTTGATTCTGTCCTAAGAAGACAGAGAATAACTGGAGTGAAAGAAGAGATTGGTATGAAATAAGTTGGGGAGTTTGGCAAAGTCTAAAGCACGGACACCTTAAAGGAGGGGTTTGAATTCAATTCTCAATGCAAAAACACATTTGCCCTGGAAACAGAAATCTGTGGATGCTCATCACCAAAAGCTTGGTAATAAGTGAAATTTCCTTGGTAGACTATAGATAAGGAATAGCTTAGGACAGAAATCCTCTTTTTTTTCAATAGTAATGGTCAAAATGAAGGCTCTTCCATATGCAGGAGAGAGGACTTGAAAGACTGTTCAGCAAGACAGACAGACAGCAGAGAGAATTTTACTAAAATGTACGAGTATTTTAAGGAGAAACAGTCACCTGAAAATAATGTCATTGAAAGGGAAAATTAGAGTAAAACTGAAAAAAAGACATTTTCAACTGAAATTGATGAACTAGGTCACTAAAAGCAGAGACATTGCTTTGCTGATAAAGGCCCGTCTAGTCAAAGCTATGGTTTTTCCAGTAGTCATGTACGGATATGAGAGTTGGACTATAAAGAAAGCTGAGAACCAAAGAATTGAGGCTTTTGAACTGTGGTGTTGGAGAAGACTCTTGAAAGTCCCTTGGACTTCAAGATCAAACCAGTCAATCCAAGGAAATCAGTCCTGAACATTCATTGGAAGGACTGATGCTAAGGCTGAAACTGCAATACTTTGGCCACCTGATGTGAAGAACTGTCTCACTGTAAAAGACCCTGATACTGGGAAAGATTGAAGGCAGGAGGAGAAGGGGGTGACAGAGGATGAGATGGTTGGATGGTATCACCGACTCAATGGCCAAGAGTGTGAGCAAGCTCTGTTGGTGATGGCCAGGGAAGGCTGGCATGCTGCAGTCCGTGAGGTCACAGATAGTCAGACAGGACTGAGCAATTGAACTGAACTGACCTGGGCAAAACCACATTGGGAAAAGG
The DNA here is from genome assembly GCF_029378745.1 of Bos indicus. Taxonomy (NCBI): domain Eukaryota; kingdom Metazoa; phylum Chordata; class Mammalia; order Artiodactyla; family Bovidae; genus Bos; species Bos indicus. The sequence goes on from NC_091771.1 coordinate 9,507,552, forward strand.
AATAACATTTTAGTCAAAGGATCCAAATTTTATCTTTAGTAAACATTTATATGGAACTGTTTCTGAAGTACTTTCTTTACCATTTTCTTAAAATAAGAAATCTGAATAATCTTTCTTTAAAGGCTCAATCATTGTTAGGGACATTACTGCTTATAAATGTTTTATATTGCTGCAATTTGAAGTTTGCGGATATGTGGGATTGTTAGTTCCAACTCTATCTCTAGATAAGAATATGTGTGTCTGTATGTATGTGTTTCGGAGAAGGCAATGGCAACCCACTCCAGTGTTCTTCCCTGAAGAATCCCAGGGACGGGGGGGCCTGGTGGGCTGCGGTCTATGGAGTCGCAGAGTCGGACATGACTAAAGCGACTTAGCAGCAGCAGCAGCAGCATGTATGTGTCTGCTCCCTGTTAGCTCAGCTGGCAAAGAATCCACCTGCAATGCAGGAGACCCCAGTTCAATTCCTGGGTTGGGAAGATCCCCTCGAGAAGGGCATGGCAACCCACTCCAGTATTCATGGGGTTCCCTGGTGGTTCAGATGGTAAAGAATCCGCCTGCAATGCAGGAGACCTAGGTTTGATTCCTGGGTTGGGAAGATCCCCTGGAGGAGAGCATGGCAACCCACTACAGTATTCTTGCCTGGAGAATCCCCATGAACTGAGGAGCCTGGCAAGCTACAGTCCATGGGGTTGCAAAGAGTTGGACACGACTGAGCGACTAAGCACAGTGTATGTGTGTGTGATGTTGTTCTGTTGGTTTGTTGCTTTTTTTTCTTTTACTTTATTGTCTTTTAAGCTTTTTCATTCTCTTCTCTTTATGTTGGGCTAAACATAGCATAACTTCTTGCTTTGTTGGTCTAGTTAAATAAATACATACTTGATTAAAAACAAAAAAAGAACTTGGCTCAATTTTCATTTCCTATATAGTAATTTATTGAAATAAGAGGTTAAGGCAAGTTTTCTCATCAATAAAAATCCTGTACTATCATTTTATAAAATGATTGTGAAAAGCATATAAAGTCAATGAAGGCATCATTAAAACCATAAAACACTATGTAATTATAGGCACTGGTATTATTAGACATTGAATATTATTAATCCAAGAAACCTCATGTCACTCAATTTACTTGTTTTACTCTTCTCTTAGCTACAATTTTGGTGAAAACTTGTATTCTGAGTCATCTAAAATATAAGAAAGAGTTTTAGATTGGATTTCTTACTCTGTTTTAATATAAAGGTTATTTTGGTCCCACATCCTTCCCTTTCTCTTTCTGACACTGATGTTAGGTTGTGAAGGTCACTTCTAAGTACTATCTATAAGTGAGGGGTGGCTGTACACAGGCTTGGTTGACTATTATATAATGAGATTCACTAAAATGAATGGCATTGTCCCTTTTATTTTACTGTTATGTCTTCTCTTTAGTTGCAAAAATGATAGTATAATAGAGGAAACAAGTTGTATCAGTGGCAGTTATGTTCAAACATCGATTTCCTAATTCAAAGTTCCCATATGGTGGCCCCAGGAGCTTTGTCGTGCAACTTTCTACTTAAGAATAATGGTTCAATATGCTAAAAGAGAAAAATTTGAATTCTCTAAACAATTGTCAGAGTGGTAAGTATAAGGACAGAGTTTGCTCAGTTTATTTTCATAACATTATATGTCATTTCTCCTGTGAAATGGATGTTTTAGGGTGTAAACATCTAATGTTGAGCCAGTATTTAACTGTGAATTTATTAATAATTTAAAAATTCTGAATATGGAAATGACATTCTGAATTGGAAATGACAATGTGGATGAGATTTAAAATTTAGGGTGCTGCCAGGTCAAAGTGCGTTCTTTTTCAGCTTATATCATGTCTTGATTTTACAGTATAGAAATATCTTTAAAGATTTGTATTCCAAAGAAAAATCATCTAAGGCCTTATTTTCTAAAATTATTGAAGTTATTTGTTTACTGACAGCAGTATCAAGGCTGCAAACAGTAAACTTGAAAATACGGTAATAATTTTGAAATAATTTCAATAAGTAATATTTTTGAAGGGAAAGTGTGTACATGGCAGTAAGAACTTTTCCTTTATCTAGAAAACTGTGACCCTAGCTTAGCTTAACAAGGTCTACAAAGTAAGGTGACTCTATTGTTAGCCAACCAGGATGCTCCCCTAAAGAGAGGTTTTGTTTTTGGTTTCTCTGTGTTATCATAGTATTCATTGAAAATGAGGCCTGAAAATTTTACCACAACTGAATTAATGTTTAGAGATGGTCTAGAAATATAGGAAACCTATCAAGAAAGTCAAGTTCATGAAGAAAATCTGAATGGCGGCCATCCTAATCATACTCAATTCCTAAAAATCTCACTCCAGAAAGACTGTGCTAAGTGTGAATTTTACTAAAATCACTAGAAAAACATTAGACTACCTCACTTTTCTGTTTTTGTTTGTTTGATTTGTTAAACAAAAGAAAAACACATAACTGCTATAGAAAGGATAGGAACAGTCGGGAACATCTCAGGTACTAGGAAAAAAAACTATTTAGAAACTTAAAGTATGTTATATTAGAAATAAGTGGAGAAAGATGGTGAAGAGGTAACAGTAAAGTTGAATTTTATCTTTCTGGTATGAAATATTATAATGCATTATAAATGTGTAGTACTTTGTGATATATCCTTTAGAGTTTGGCATGTTATCCATCTTTAAAAAGTGTGACATCAAAAGTGCAAGTGTTCAAAGTGCTGAGGAAAGCACACACAACTGGTACCATTTGCATTTGATTCACTAGGAAAGATGTGCATAAAAATGTATTATAAACATCTGTTCAAGTTTTCTTGACTTCCTTTCAATCTAGACTTGATGAAATAAACTTGTAGAGGTGGTTGTTAGTTTACATATTTATCTTTTTTATAATTTTTATGTATAGATGTACTATCCAATGATGTTTTAATACAAATCAGAATATGTATTTGTTTTCCCCTAAGGTTAAATGGACATCACCAGATGGTCAACATCGAAATCAGATGGATTGTATTCTTTGTAGCCAAAGATGGAGAAGCTCTATACAGTCAACAAAAACAAGACCAGGAGCTGACTGCAGCTCAGATCATGAACCTCTTATTGCCAAATTCAAATTTAAACTGAAGAAAGTAGGGAAAACCACTAGACCATTCAGATATGACTTAAATCAAATTCCTATGATTATACAGTGGAAGTGAGAAATAGATTAAAGGGCCTAGATCTGATAGATAGAGTGCCTGATGAACTATGGAATGAGGTTTGTGACATTGTACAAGAGACAGGGATCAAGACCATCCCCATGGAAAAGAAATGCAAAAAAGCAAAATGGCTGTCTGAGGAGGCCTTACAAATAGCTGTGAAAAGAAGAGAAGTGAAAAGCAAAGGAGAAAAGGAAAGATATAAGCATCTGAATGCAGAGTTCCAAAGAATAGCAAGGAGAGATAAGAAAGCCTTCCTCAGTGATCAATGCAAAGAAATAGAGGAAAACAACAGAATGGGAAAGACTAGAGATCTTTTCAAGAAAATTAGAGATACCAAGGGAACATTTCATGCAAAGATGGGCTCAAAGGACAGAAATGGTATGGAACTAGCAGAAGCAGAAGAGAGTAAGAAGAGGTGGCAAGAATACATAGAAGAACTACACAAAAAAGATCTTCATAACCAAGATAACCACGACGGTGTGATCACTTACCTAGAGCCAGACATCTTGGAATGTGAAGTCAAGTGGGCTTTAGAAAGCATCACTATGAACAAAGCTAGTGAAGGTGAAGGAATTCCAGTTGAGCTATTTCAAATCCTGAAAGATGATACTATGAACGTGCTGCACTCAATATGCCAGCAAACTTGGAAAACTCAGCAGTGGCCACATGACTGGAAAAGGTCAGTTTTCATTCTAATCCCAAAGAAAGGCCATGCCAAAGAATGCTCAAACTACTGCACAACTGCACTCATCTCACACGCTAGTAAAGTAATGCTCAAAATTCTCCAAGCCAGGTTTCAGCAATACATGAACCATGAACTTCCAGATGTTCAAGCTGGTTTTAGAAAAGGCAGAGGAACCAGAGATCAAATTGCCAACATCCGCTGGATCATGGAAAAAGGAACAGACTTCCAGAAAAACATCTATTTCTGCTTTATTGACTATGCCAAACCTTTGACTGTGTGGATCACAATAAACTGTGGAAAATTCTGAAAGATATGGGAATACCAGACCACCTGACCTGCCTCTTGAGAATTTGTATGCAGGTCAGGAAGCAACAGTTAGAACTGGACATGGAACAACAGACTGGTTCACAATAGGAAAAGGAGTACGTCAAGGCTGGATATTGTCACCTTGCTTATTTAACTTATATGCAGTGTACATCGTGAGAAACGCTGGGCTGGAAGAAGCAAAGCTGGAATCAAGATTGCTGGGAGAAATATCAATAACCACAGACATGCAGATAACACCACCCTTATGGCAGAAAGTGAAGAGGAACTCAAAAGCCTCTTGATGAAAGTGAAAGTGGAGAGTGAAAAAGTTGGCTTAAAGCTCAACATTCAGAAAACAAAGATCATGGCATCTGGTCCCATCAGTTCAGGGGAAATAGATTGGGAAACAGCGGAAACAGTGTCAGACTTTGTTTGGGCTCCAAAATCACTGCAGATGGTGACTGCAGCCATGAAATCAAAAGATGCTTACTCCTTAGAAGAAAAGTTATGACCAACCTAGATAGCATATTCAACAGCAGAGACATTACTTTGCCAACTAAGGTCTATCTAGTCAAGGCTATGGTTTTTCCTGTGGTTATGGATGTGAAAGTTGGACTGTGAAGAAAGCTGAGCACCAAAGAATTGATGCTTTTGAACTGTGGTGTTGGAGAAGACTCTTGAAAGTCATTTGGACTGCAAGGAGATCCAACCAGTCCATTCTAAAGGAGATCAGTCCTGAGTGTTCTTTGGAAGGATTGATGCTAAAGCTGAAGCTCCAATACTTTGGCCACCTCATGTGAGGAGTTGACTCATTGGAAAAGACTCTGATGCTTGGAGGGATTGGGGGCAGGAGGAGAAGGGGACGACAGAGGATGAGATGGCTGGATGGCATCACTGACTCGATGCACATGAGTTTGAGTGAACTCCAGGAGTTGGTGATGGACAGGGAGGCCTGGCGTGTTGTGATTCATGGGGTCGCAAAGAGTCGGACACGACTGAGTGACTGAACTGACTGACTGACTGACTGAAGGTTAAATGGTTCTTAGTAATTGTAGGTTTTACATCACTAATTTTCCTCCCAATTCTAAATGTTAACAGTATGAGAAGAATCATTACTTACTTTCACAGTACGGAGAGGAAAATTTAATCATGAAGAACAATAGTTACTTCTACAAGATCAGAGTGTGGCAGGTAGAAAATACTGGAAGGAACTTTCTAATATCATTTATATTCAGCCATAGCTCTTTAGTTGCTGAAACACTTAAGTGAAATTTTCCCTTAAGGCATATTTTTTCTCAAGGGATAGAACGATACATTTTGCAATACAGAAGCAGGTTTGTAGCTATTTCCCAGATGGAAAGTAAGGTCAGTGTCTAACAAGGCTATTTAGATTGAAAAAGAAAGACAAATAGCAAGTAATTCATAATTTGTAGAATAAAAGAAGAAATATACTTAATAATAAATTTACTTCTTGTCTTCAAATTCTAAAATCCTATGAAATATGGGAAATAGTGGAATTAGAATTAAAATTAGATGAATAAGTTGAAGATAAACAACATAAAATGCTTAGGCATGAATTATTTTCCAGTTTATTCAGAATATGCCAAAGCTTATATAGTTAAAAATTTAAGATGTTTTATAGATTATAGTAAAATGAATTTGAAACTTTAGATACTTTCAGTCTCCAATCCATACTTAATTTTTCAGCATATGTAGTATCACCATTTACACAAGAAAAAAATAGAGCCCTTGAACAGATTAAATCATTTACTTGAGGCTACAGACTTACGAACAACATCCTCAAGGTAAGAACCTTCCAAGTCTTAACCCACTGCTCTTTATAGTATATCAGACTGACCCTTAGCCACAGTATTATTCTCCTTCAAAACCTTTCATTCAAAATCGAAAGCAGTCAGTGTGGGATTTTACTGCTGCTGCTGCTGCTAAGTCGCTTCAATCGTGCCTGACTCTATGTGACCCCACAGATGGCAGCCCACCAGGCTTTCCTGTCCCTGGGATTCTCCAGGCAAGAACACTGGAGTGGGTTGCCATTTCCTTCTCCAATGCATGAAAGTGAAAAGTGAAAGTGAAGTCACTCAGTCGTGTCCGACTCTCTGCAACCCCATGGACAGCAGCCTACCAGGCTCCTCCGTCAATGGGATTTTCCAGGCAAGAGTACTGGAGTGGGGTGCCATCGCCTTCTCCGGGGATTTTGACTAGGACAGAGTAAAAAGGCTGGCAAATCTTATTCCTACAAAACAAGTATACAACTTGACCAAATTGTCAAAAACAACCACTTTAGTGCTCTGGATACTGAACAAAGGCAAATAACAAACTGAGTAGCATTATACACAAATTGCTGTTAGAAGTTCCATAAGCAAGGTGGGGGTCTTGCCCTTTCGTGTGTAGCTGCTCCCACCCCTCTCTACCCAGCACCGCTGGCACTGAGCTCACAAAACTACTCAGCATAAAATGCCTTCATCCACATCCCTGTGCTGAAAAACTGATCCAGCACTAACATGACTTCTAACAGCTTCAGGCCATGTCCCTAGAATGACCCCAATTCTCCTTAAAGTACCTGCCTGAGAAAGCCTGCGATTGTAAAACCTTTCTCTGCTTTTTTGAGATATACATATCTTCAACCATCCAGAATTTTCTCCTCAAGGACCTGGGAGATGTCCCTTCAAAATGTAGACATCCAGAAAGATAATTCTCCTCCCCTACATTCCAGTCCTACTCTGAGTTCTCTAAGTGGTCTGAAGGTAAGCACCTAACTCCTGTGGGTTCCTTACTTCAATTTGAACAACTGTCTCTTAAACAACTGTCATAAAGATTCAGTTTGTTTCTCCTCTGTTTAGGGCCAGTTACCAAACCCAGACAGACTGGTTACATGAACCAATACCCACTCCTACCCTTAAAACCCTTAAGTACCTTTCCTTTAGCTCACACTAGTGTTTCAAAGGTCTCCTGGTTTCGTTTTTGGTGGAATTGAAGCTCATTTCTACACTGAAGCCCTTTTCCCCTGCTCTATTAGAATCTGAATAAAAATTGTCTTTTCAGCCTTTAACTAGGATCTGGTTTTGTTTCTCTTTATCAGCATAGTAGAACTATCCAGGGGTTTTTTGTTTTTAACAACATCATAGATTTATTCAAGGAGAACAGACTCTGGAAAACAGCAGCTTTGCTGACAGAGGAGGGTGAATTGACTTCAAGTGGAAAGCAAAAGCCACACACAGCAGCATTGTTAGTGAAAATAGTAAGCCCTGTAGAAAAAAATAAGGGATCTAGCTGAGGTAAACAGTAGAAGACTGCCAAATTTTAGATATCCACTTAATGAGACAGCTATCCAAGGGCTAGATAACCCCTTCATCACTGATAACCTGGATAACTAAGAAACAACACGTATGCACTAGAAAGCCCCCGAGATATCTAGTGCAAAATAAAACCTAAGCAACATATTAAGTTGCCTTAACTTTAGATGCACTCTCCAACCCTAACACTATCTACAATTACAAAGTGAGAGTCGCAAAAGCATGAGCAGCTCCATCCCATCCTTGGCTAACCACTAAGCTAGGTACACACAGGAGCAATCCCTATGAATCATGGTTAAAAATAAGAATGAGACAAAATTTAAAAAGGACTAATAAGAGATATCAGGGGCTGTTATATCACAGGAGTAGAGCACTGGCAATTAAACAAGGCACATTTTTAAAAGTTTAGAGAAACATCAGAATCTATAGCTTCTAATTTAAAATATCTAAAGGTTCACTTGCCAAGAAAAAACAGGAGTGCAAAAATTCAGAAAAGTATGACCTATCCTCAAAATAATAAAAGCAGTCAATAGGAATCTACTTTGAGCAACATCAGATTTTGGATTTAGCGGACAATGACTTCAAATCAGTTATAGTTATGGACAAAGAATCTTTAAAATTTTTTCATGTATTAAAATATGATTAAATTTACACAAATATGGAATTCCAATAAAGAAATAGGAACAAGGAAGAGAAAGTAAGTGAAATTTCTAGAGTTGAAAACTAAAATAACCAAAATGGAAAATATAGTAGATGAGCTACACAGAAAATCAAAAAGGGAGAGGAATCAGTGAACTTGGAGATATAGTAATAGAAATTATCCAAGTGAAGAACACAGAGAAAAAGATGGAAAATATAACTGTCATAAGTATAAAAACACCTAACAAAAGTGCACCAAAATACTTGAAGCAAGAAGAGACAGAACTTCAAAGAGAAATGAGGAATGACCAGTTATATTTGAACATTTCATTATCACCTTTTCCTTAATTGAAAGGACAACAAGCAGACAAAAAAAGATTAGCAATGACAAAGAAGATCAATACTATTAACCAACTTGATCCAACTGACATATATAGACAATTCCACTCACTGACTATAGAATACACATTATTTACACTGTGTTACATTATTACACATGGACTATTATGATGAATAGTCTCTAAAATTAGAAAAAAAAATTAATGAAAGTACAACATATATCATGGGGCTTCCTTAATAGTTCAGTTGGTAAAGAATCTACCTTCAGTGCAGGAGATCCCAGTTGGATTCCTGGGTTGGGAAGATCCCTTGGAGAAGGGAAAGGCTACCCATTCCAGTATTCTTGGGCTTCCCTTGTAGGTCAGCTGGTAAAGAATCCGCCTGCAGTGTGGGAGACCTGGGTTTGATCCCTGGGTTGGGAAGATCCCCTGGAGAAGGGAAAGGCTACTCACTCCAGTATTCTGGTCTGGACTGGAGAATTTCATGGACTGTATAGTCCATGGTGTTGCAAAGAGTCAAAACATATAACATAGAATGCAGTTAAAATACATTATAAGTTGGAAATTTAGGTCATTAAACACCTATATAGAAAAGAAGAAACCTCTCAAATAAGTAGTTATGCTTTTGTCTTAAAAACTGGAAATATAGGGTCAAATTAAGTCCCAGAAGGCAAAATGGGATAAATGTTAAAATCATGGGAATCAAGTAAATTAAAAATACAAAAAAATGGAAAAAATAATTTTAATCAAATGTTTTGAGAAAATCAGCAAAATTGATTAAAAATTTGCTTGAGAAATCTAAAATAAAAAGACAAAATTTCTAAAACCTGTAATGAAAGTAAGGATATCACTATCAGTCTTAAAGAAACAGATATTTAAGGAAATATTATGAACAGTATTATGCCAACAAACAGAAAACTTAGATAAATGGAGAATTTTCTACAAACTTCCAAAACTAACTCAGGAAGAAATAGAAAATTTTAACAGATCTATAATGAATAAGCAAATAGCACTGGTGATTGTAAAATTACTAGAAAGTAAAGCTCATGCTGTATGACTTCCCTGGTGAATTCTATCAAATATTTCAAGAATGTATATCAATCTTATATAACTTTTGGCTTCTCAAGTGGCACAGTGGTTAAAAAAAAAAAAAAAAAAATCTGCCTGCTGATACAGGAGATGCAGGTTTGATCCCTAGGTCCAGAAGATCCCCTGGAAATGGGACGGCATCTCCAATTCACTCCAGTGTTCTTTCCTGGCAGGCTACAGGCCACGGGGTTGCTTAGAGTTGAACATGTCTGAGCATGTACGCAAGAGGGACACAACTTTTTCAGAAAAATGTAGGAGGGAAAATATTTCTTAACTCATTCTGTGAGACCAATATTATCATGTGCTATAGTCTGAATATTTATGTTCCCCCAATGTGATAGTATTTGGAAATGGGACCTTTGGGAAGTGGATTAGGTCATAAGCTTAAAGCCCTCATTAATGGAATTTTACCCTTATAAAAGGGAAACCAGAGAGCTTTTTTGTTCCTTCTGCCATATGAGAATACACTGCAAAGACAGCTGTCTATGAATTAGGAAATGAGTCCTCACCAGATATCAAATATACTGATACCTGGACCATGGGACTTCCAAGCCCTCAGAAGTGTGAGAAATATACATTTATTGTTTATAAGACATTCAGTCTATGGTATTACTGTTACAGTACTCCAAAATACTATGACATGCTGTGTTGAGGGCAAAATTCTAAACATGGTCTCTCCCCCCAAATGCCCTACTCTGATTATTCAAATTATAACTCAGGTACTACTGTGAAGTAATTTTGAAAATGTAATTTATGTCCCAAATCAGTTGACCTTAAAATACTCAGAATATCTAGGTGGATTGAATCTATTCAAGTGAACTCTTTCAAAGCAGTTTTCTCCTGCTGATAGCAGATTTCACAGAAGTCTCCTGGTGATCTTAAAGAAAAAAATCAAACAGCTATTTTGTAAACTGAAATGGAAAAGGATAGCCCCATAGATGTTGAGATTGACCTTCAGTTAACAACCAGCAAGAAAATAGAGAGCTCACAACTACAACATCAAGGAAGTGAATTCTGCCGATAACCTTAGAGCCTGAAGAGGACCTGAGTCTTGGATGAGGACCTTTGTACCAACAGACATCGTGATTTCAGCTTGTGAGATCTGACTAGAGGATTTAGCTAATTGACCTCCCTAACACATGGAAATGTGGTAGTAAATATGCATTGCATTAAGCGATGAAATGTGCAGTAATTTGTTGAGTTGTTGTTGTTGTTCAGTCATTCAGTCGTGTCCTACTCTTTGCGACCCCATGGACTGCAGCATGCCAGGCTTCCCTGTCCTTCACCGTCTCCTGGAATTTGCTCAAACTCATGTCCATTGAATTGGTGATACCATCCAACCATCTCATCCTCTGTTTTCCCCTTCTCCTCCTGCCTTCAATCTTTCCCAGCCTCAGGATCTTTTCTAATGAGATGACTCTTTGCATCAAATTTAAGCCACTAACTTTGCAGTAATTTGCTATGGTAGCAACAGAAAACTAAAACACTCCAAAATTAAAGCCAAAGATACCAGTAAAAGAGGAATTTGCAGACCAATCCCTCATGAACATAGATCCTTAATAATATATCACTAAATTAAAAGCATACAATATAGAAAGGATGATGCACCATCACCATGTAAGATTTATTCTTCAAATAAAACATTGGTATGGTATCATGTATCTCCTGCCAGGACCCTAACATCTCACAGTCAATCAAGATGACACATAGCGATATCCTGAGCTCTCCTCAACTACATAAGGAGGAATTCCCTCTGAAAGAAATCAAGAAACTACCTGAGTGATTCATAAACATCACATAAGTGGGAAAAATACCCCCACTGAAACCTGTAGGAAAGGTGGAAACATACTCTCATCATATACTCCAATCCCCAAACAGTGCCATCCAATCAGAAGACAACCCACAACCCAGCTTCTCTTGGAAGAGCAAAGGGATTGGACTCCATATCTAGCATCTTAAATTTTAAGACTCTTCCAAATGGACAGACTTCCAAAACACCTAGTTCTGAAAGCCAACAATGCTTATGTTCACAACATCTACAAGATTATAGCAAACAGAAGTGCCATTATCAGCCTGGTGACATAGGCTATCCCTGTCTTTGCTCCCTAGCAAAAGAAAAACAAGCAAAGAAGCAATATTCAAGAACAAGACACCCCTGAGAGAATCCTAGAACGTAGGAGTGAAGCTGAAGGACTCCCTGGACCACATAGATCAGGACAGATAGCATTAGAAGAGCAAGGGAATCAGTTTCATATTAACCGTTTTACCCTCCCTAAAGGTCAGTGTGGAGCCACATGGAGGGGTCTCCCCTAAGCCTCCAGTTCCTCCAATGGGAAAAGAGAGCACAGGGGAGAAAATCAGTCTCCATGCCATCACTGAGATTGCTTTGTGGGAGCCTCTACTCTGATCTTGCACCATGAAGATTTCAAGGGAATCTGCAGGACTTAGCCACTGGGAATCTGACTATGGTGAAGATGTAGGCAAGGGCTTGAAATAATTACTACAATGATCCTGACAGACCAAGCTCATACCTGCAGTGCCCAAGCAGGATGCCAACCCAGCAGTATTGCTCATCTGCAGAACCAAGTTAGGGGCACAATCTGATAAGGAAACTCAGTGAGGTACACATCTGCCTGATTCAGATTCTCAAACAATGAGTTGTGCTGGTTCTACAGCCTGGTTTGCCCACTCCCAGGCAAGGAACTGAATTACTGCCTCACCTACAGGAGAGAGTTTTCTGGCACCATCTGACAAGGAGAACTAGCACAGACTGCTGAAAGCAGTATGGCCCAGTGGCACTTAGGCCCAGTGGCAGGTGTGCAGAGGCAATGTTTGCAGAACAAAGTCTGTGTCCCAGTTCAGTCAGGAAACTTGGAGGAGGGGGACAAGTCAGCTTGAGTTAAGACCACAGTGAACTTTACTGACTTTAGAGCTGAACTGTTGTGCCCAGGCAGAGAGTCTAATTCACAGCCCTGTCCATGCCTAATTATAGCCCTCAGCCTGTCCAACCAGGAAACTTAACCAAGCATATAATAAGCTGCATAGTCCACTCAACATCCCTATGTACAGTGTTAACAGAGGGCCTAGCCTGTGACTTCCCCCATATGCAGAGAAAAACCAGTGGCCTCACCCGACCAAGGAACTCAGTGTACACTCTGGCCTGAATCAGGTATCCCCAGAATGTACAGCTGTCCAAGTCCTGAGTCCTATCATGTCCATCTGCCAGGGTGTGGAAGTTGATCCACAGCCCCATCTATTACTGAACACAGTAACCAGCGTCAACCATCTTGTAAGCCTGACCAGAGAATCAACACAACCAAAGAGCCCATCCTACAGTCTCAGTTGAGTAGAGAACCAAGATAATAGTCCTTTCCAACTGTTCTCAGCCATTGGCACACCTGTATCCACATGCTCAGAGCTTGAACTTCTGCCTCTTCTCAAAGCAGACCATAGTAGCAAGCCCCATTTGCCCAAGAACATTAGCTGCAAACATACCCAGTAACCCAAACTGAAATGATTGGTGAAGGGCTATCTTTGCAAGTCATAGCTCTAAAGTCTGCAAGAGGAGCCTATTACTCACATGCATGAGTATCAGTGTAAGGAATCAATGATTATAAAAATCAGGTAACTATAACACAACCAAAGGAAACTAATAAAGCTCCAATAATTCACCCTAAAGAAATGTTGATCTATGGATTGTCAAAGAATTAATAATAATCCACTTAAAGTCTAGTGAACTATAAGGACAAAAAGGACACACAGAAAATTAAATGAAATTAAGAAAACAATACATGAACAAAATAAGTTTATCAATGAAGTAGCAAACATTAAAAAAAAAAATCCCTGAGTTGAATAATACAATAATTGAGCTGAAGAATTCAATAGAGAATTCCAAAAGCTGACTCAATCATGCAAGAGAAAGAATCAGAGACCTGGAGAAAAAGACAGTGGAAGTTACTGAGCCCGAAGAATAAAGAAAAAATAGTGAAACAGTGGGAAGGAAGTCTACAGAAGTTATGAAACATGATGAAAATGAAAAATTCTCATTTTGGGGACTTCAGAAGGATAGTAGAAATAGAAAGAGAAAGAAAGTATATTTAAAGCAACAATGGTTGAAAACTTCTTGAGTGTGGATAGAAAAATGGACTTCCAGTTCCAAGAGATCTGAAGGACTCCAAATAAGTGAATACAAATAGGGACATACCAAGGTGCATTATAATTAAATTGCCAAAAGGCAAAGGCAAAAAAAAAGATTTTTAAGGGCAACACGTGAGTTTGAGTGAACTCTGGGAGTGGTGATGGATAGGAAGGCCTGGCTTGCTGCAATTCATGGGATCACAAAGAGTTGGACACGACTGAGCAACTGGACTGAACTGCACTGAACTGAACTGAAGAGCAACAAGAGAGAAGAGTAACATACAAGGGAATTTCCATAAGATTACTGATAAATCTTTCAACTGTAACTTTCAGGCAAGGAGAGAATGGGATGACATAATCAAAATATTGATGAAAGAAAAGCAATAACCAAGAATTCCATATCTGGCCAAGCCATCCTTTAGAAATGAAAGAGGAATAAAGACTTTCTCAGAGGGCAGTTCTAATAAGGCAGAGGAATAGGACAGGGAGACCACTTTCTCCCCCACAAATTCATCAAAAGAACATTTAAACGCTGAGTAAATTCCACAAAACAATTTCTGAATGCTGACAGAGGACATCAGGAACCCAGAAAAGCAGCCCATTGTCTTCAAAAGAAGGTAGGAAAAAATATAAAAGACAAAAAGAGAGACAAAAGAGGTAAGGACGGAGCTCCATCCCAGGAAGGGAATCTTAAAAACAGAGAAGTTTCCAAACAAAACACTCTCACTGCCGAGTCTGTGGCGAGCCTTGGAACCACAGAGGGCAACATAACTGGGAGGAAAATTAAATAAATAATTAAACCCCACAGATTACGTGCCCAACGGTAACTCCCCCAGTGGAGAAGCAGCGCAGACGCCTGCACCCGCCACTAGCAAGCGGGGGCTGGGCAGGGAGACGCAGGCTGCATTGCTTAGAGTAGGACTGGGCCTGAATGCCCCAAGGGCAATCTGAGGGAACTAACTTGAGATAGCAGAACAAACTGTGGGATAGCTACCAGGGGAAAAGCCCTAACCTAAGACACCATGAGGCCCACTTACAGAACAAAGGACTGAACAGAGCTAGCCGGCTGCAGACCATCCTCCTCTGGTGACAGGCAGCCAGAGCTGGAAGGGGGCAATCACAGCCCCAGAGAGGCATTATCTACCAAACTGCAAGCAGGCTTTTTTGCTAAATAAGGCTTCTTGGGGTTCTGGATGGTCAACATCCGCCTGAGAAGGTGCGCCGGTTGTACACCCAGAAAACCGAGAGGCAGGGACGGGGGAGGCAATAAGTAGCAGTGACCGTGCTCACCAAACACCTCATCACCTGAGCTGCTCGGACCTGGGAAGGGCACAAAATGCAGGCCCAATGGAGTCTGCGCCTCTGGGGAGTACCCGAGTGCCTGAACCTGAGCGGCTTAGACCTGGGAGGTGCATGCAGCCCAGGGCCAGCCTCGGATGGTTCCCAGGGGAACAATCTAGAGTCTGAGCAGCATGGGCAGGGAGAGCACATGCGCAGTAAGCGGGAGCAGGCCCAGTGTGGCTGAGACACTGCAAGTACACGCCAGTGTTATTTGTTTGCAACGTCCCTCCCTCCCCACAGCGCGACTGAACAAGGGAGCCTAAAAAAGTGTCCACCACCGCCCCCTTGTGTCAGGGTGGACATCAGACATGGAAGAGACCAGCAAACAGAATAAGCTAAAACAGAGGGAACCGCCTTGGAAGTGACAGGTGCAATAGATTAAAACACTATAGTTAGTACCAACTACATAGAAAGGGGCCTATAGATCTTTAGAAAAATAAGCCTGACCAAGGAACTATCTGAAAATGAACTGACCCCACACTGCCCACAACACCACCAGAGAAAGTCCTAGATATATTTTTACTATCATTTTTAAAATTTTTTAAAAATTTTAAGTCCTCTATTACTTCTTTAATTTTCATTTTTATAACCTACTGTTACTTTGCAAAAAAAAAAGAGACCCTATTTTTTAAAGCAAACTTCATATATATATATATATTTTTTTTTATAATTTTTGTGACTTTGTTTTTTTTTTTTTTTTCTTTTCTTTAATATTATATTTTTGAAAATCCAACCTCTACTCTAGATTTTTAATCTTTGCTTTTGGTATTTGTTATCAATTTTGTACCTTTAAGAACCCAGTCTTCAGTACTCATTTTTACTTGGGAGCGAGATTACTGGCTTGACTGCTCTCTCCCCCTTTGGACTCTGCTTTTTCTCCACCAGGTCACCTCTATCTCCTCCCTCCCCCTTCTCTTCTCTACCCAACTCTGTGAATCTCTTTGTGTTTTCCAGATGGTGGAGAACACTTAGGGAACTGATTACTGGCTGAATCTGTCTCTCTCCTTTTGATTCCCCCCTTTATCCTCCTGGCCACCTCTGTCTCCTTCCTCCCTCATCTCTTCTCTTCTCTGTATAGCTCCGTGAACATCTCTGAGCAGTCCAGACTGTGGAGTGCACATAAGGAAGTGATTACTGGCTAGCTTGCTCTGTCCTCTTTTGATTCCACCTCATCTCGTTTGGGTCACTCTAACTCCCTCCTCCCTCTTCTCTTCTCCATGTAACTCTGTGAACCTCTCTGGGTGTCCCTCACTGTGGAGAAATTTTTCATCTTTAACCTAGATGTTTTATCAACAGTGCTTTATAGATGGAGAAGTCTTGAGGCTACTGTAAAGACTGAAAACCAGAAGCAGGAGGTTTAAGTCCAAATCCTGAGAACACCAGAGAACTCCTGACTCCAGGGAACACTAATCGACAGGAGCTCATCAAACACCTCCATACCTACACTGAAACCAAGCACCACCCAAGGGCCAACAAGTTCCAGAGCAAGACATACCATGCAAATTCTCCAGCAACACAGGAGCACAGCCCTGAGCTTCAATATACAGGCTGCCCAAAGTCACTCCAAACCCATTGACATATCATAACTCACGACTGGACACTTCATTGCACTCCAGAGAGAAGAAATCCAGCTCCACCCACCAGAACACCGACACAAACTTCCCTAACCAGGAAACCTCGACAAGCCACCCATACAACCTCAGCCACAGCGAGGAAACTCCACAATAAAGAGAACTCCACAAACTGCCAGAATACAGAAAGGCCACCCCAAACACAGCAATATAAACAGGATGAAGAGATAGAGGAATACCCAGAAGGTAAAGGAACAAGATAAATGCCCACCAAACCAAAAAAAAGAGGAAGAGATAGGGAATCTACCTGATAAAGAATTCTGAATAATGATAGTGAAAATGATCCAAAATCTTGAAATGAAAATGGAATCACAGATAAATAGCCTGAGGACAAGGATTGAGAAGATGCAAGAAAGGCTTATCAAGGACCTAGAAGAAATAAAAAAAGAGTCAGTATATAATGAATAATGCAATAAATGAGATCAAAAACACTCTGGAGGGAAGAAATAGTAAAATAATGGAGCCAGAAGATAGGATTAGTGAAGTATAAGATGGGATGGTAGAAATAAATGAATCAGAGAGGAAAAAAGAAAAACAAATTAAAAGAAATGAGGACAACCTCAGAGACCTCCAGGACAATGTTAAACGCCTCAACATTTGAATCATAGGAGTCCCAGAAGAAGAAGACAAAAAGAAAAACCATGAGAAAATACTTGAGGAGATAATAGTTGAAAGCTTCCCTAAAATGGGGAAGGAAATAATCACCCAAGTCCAAGAAACCCAGAGAGTCCCAAACAGGATAAACCCAAGGCAAAACACCCCAAGACACATATTAATCAAATTAACAAAGATCAAACACAAAGAACAAATATTAAAAGCAGCAAGGGAAAAACAACAAATAACACACAAGGGGACTCCCATAAGGATAACAGCTGATCTTTCAATAGAAACTCTTCAGGCCAGGAGGGAATGGCAAGACATACTTAAAGTGATGAAAGAAAATAACCTACAGCCCAGATTACTGTACCCAGCAAGGATCTCATTCAAATATGAAGGAGAAAGCAAAAGCTTTACAGACAAGACCAGCTCTCCAACAAATGCTAAAGGATCTTCTCTAGACAGGAACACAAAAAGGGTGTATAAACTCGAACCCAAAACAATAAAGGAAATGGCAATGGGATCATACTTATCAATAATTACCTTAAACGTAAATAGGTTGAATGCCCCAACCAAAAGACAAAGACTGGCTGAGTGGATACAAAAACAAAACCCCTCTATATGTTGTCTACAAGGGACCCACCTCAAAACAGGGGACACATGCAGACTGAAAGTGAAGGGCTGGAAAAAGATATTCCACGCAAATAGAGACCAAAAGAAAGCAGGAGTAGCAATACTCATATCAGATAAAATACACTTTAAAACAAAGGCTGTGAAAAGAGCCTTTTCACAGAAAAGACACTTTTCACAGAAAGAAGGACACTACATAATGATCAAAGGATCAATCCAAGAAGCAGATATGACAATTATAAGTATATATGCACCCAACATAGGAGCACCATAATATGTAAGACAAATGCTAACAAGTATGAAAGGGGAAATTAACAATAACACAATAACAGTGGGAGACTTTAATACTCCACTCTCACCTACAGATAGATCAATTAAACAGAAAATTAACAAGGAAACACAAACTTTAAATGATACAATAGACCAGTTAGGCCTAATTGATATCTTAGGACATTTCACCCCAAAACAATGAATTTCACCTTTTTCTCAAGTGCAAACGGAACCTTCTCCAGGATAGGTCACATCCTGGGCCATAAATCTAGCCTTGGTAAATTCAAAAAAATTGAAATAATTCCAAGCGTCTTTTCTGACCACAATGCAGTAAGACTAGATCTCAATTACAGGAGAAAAACTATTAAAAATTCCAACATATGGAGGCTGAACAACATGCTGCTGAATAAACAACAAATCACAGAAGAAATCAAAATATGCATAGAAATGAATGAAAATGAAAACACAACAACCCAAAACCTGTGGGACATTGTACAAGCAGTGCTAAGGGGAAGGTTCATAGCAATACAGCCATACCTCAAGAAACAAGAAAAAAGTCAAATAAATAACCTAACTCTACACCTAAAGCAACTAGAAAAGGAAGAAATGAAGAACCCCAAGGTTAGTAGAAGGAAAGAAATCTTAAAAATTAGGGCAGCAATAAATGCAAAAGAAACAAAAGAGACCATAGCAAAAATCAACAAAGCCAAAAGCTGGTTCTTTGAAAGGATAAATAAAATTGACAAACCATTTGCCACACTCATCAAGAAACAAAGGGAGAAAAATCAAACCAATAAAATCAGATATGAAAATGGAGAGATCACAAGAGACAACATAGAAATATAAAGGATCATAAGGACTGCTGCTGCTGCTGCTGCTAAGTCGCTTCAGTCGTGTCCGACTTTGTGTGACCCCATAGATGGCAGCCCACCAGGCTCCCCCGTCCCTGGGATTCTCCAGGCAAGAACACTGGAGTGGGTTGCCATTTCCTTCTCCAATGCATGAAAGTGAAAAAATAAAATGAAGTCACTCAGTCGTGTCCGACTCTTAGCGACCCCATGGACTGCAGCCCACCAGGCCCCTCCGTCCATGGGATTTTCCAGGCAAGAGTACTGGAGTGGGGTGTCATCACCTTCAGCAATTATATGCCGATAAAATGGACAACTTGGAAGAAATGAACAATTTCTTAGAAAAGCACAACTTTCCAAAACCGAACCAGGAAGAAATAGAAAATCTTAACAGACCCATCACAAACACAGAAATTGAAATTATAACCAGAAATCTTCCAGGAAACAAAGCTCAGGTCCAGACAGCTTCACAGCTGAATTCTACCAAAAATTTAGAGAAGAGCTAACACCTATCCTACTCAAACTCTTGCAGAAAATTGCAGAGGAGGCTAAACTTCCAAACTCATTCTATGAGGCCACCATCACCCTAAAACCAAAACCTGACAAAGATGCTGAACATAGATGCAAAAATCTTTAACAAAATTCTAGCAATCAGAATCCAACAACACATTAAAAAGATCATATACCATGACCAAGTGAGCTTTACCCCAGGGATGCAAGGATTCTTCAATATCTGCAAATCAATCAATGTAATACAACACATTAACAAATTGAAAAAAGTAAAAGCCATATGATTATCTCAATAGATGCAGAGAAAGCCTTTGACAATTTTCAACATCCATTTATGATATAAACTCTCCAGAAAGCAGGAATAGAAAGAACATACCTCAACATAATAAAAGCTATATATGACAAACCCATAGTAAACATTATCCTCAATCGTGAAAAATTGAAAGCATTTCCCCTAAAGTCAGGAACAAGACAAGGGTTCCCACTTTCACCACTACTATTCAACATAGTTTTGGAAGTTTTGGCTACAGCAATCAGAGCAGAAAAAGAAATAAAAGGAATCCATATTGGAAAAGAAGTAAAACTCTCACTGTTTGCAGATGACATGATCCTCTACATAGAAAACCCTAAAGACTCCACCAGAAAATTACTAGAGCTAATCAATGAATATAGGAAAATTTCAGGATATAAAATCAACACACAGAAATCCCTTGAATTCCTATACACTAATAATGAGAAAGTAGAAAGAGAAATTAAGGAAACAATTCCATTCACCATTGCAACGAAGAGAATAAAATACTTTAGGAATATATCTACCTATAGAAACAAAGACCTATGTATAGAAAACTATAAAACATTGGTGAAAGAAATCAAATAGATGGAGAAATATACCATGTTCATGGATTGGAAGAATCAATATAGTGAAAATGAGTATACTACAAAAAAGCAATCTATAGATTCAATGCAATCCCTATCAAGCTACCAACAGTATTTTTCACCGAGCTAGAACAAATAATTTCACAATTTGTATGGAAGGACAAAAAACCTCGAATAGCCAAAGCAATCTTGAGAAAGAAGAATGGAACTGGAGGAATCAACCTGCCTGACTTCAGGCTCTACTACAAAGCCACAGTCATCAAGACAGTATGGTACTGGCACAAAGACAGAAATATAGATCAATGGAACAAAATAGAAAGCCCAGAGATAAATCCACACACCTATGGACACCTTATCTTTGAAAAAGGAGGCAAGAATATACAATGGAGAAAAGACAATCTCGTTAACAAGTAGTGCTGGGAAAACTGGTCATCCGCTGGTAAAAGAATGAAACTAGAACACTTTCTAACACCATACACAAAAATTAACTCAAAATGGATTAAAGATCTAAATGAAAGACCAGAAACTATAAGACTCCTAGAGGAGAACATAGGCAAAACACTCTCCGACATAAATCACAGCAGGATCAGCTATGATCCACCTCCCAAAATATTGGAAATAAAAGCAAAAATAAACAAACGGGACCTAATTAAAATTAAAAGCTTCTGCACAACAAAGGAAACTCTAAGCAAGGTGAAAAGACAGTCTTCAGAAGGGGAGAAAATAATAGCAAATGAAGCAACTGACAAAGGCTTAATCTCAAAAATATACAAGCAACTCCTGCAGATCAATTCCAGAGAAATAAATGACCCGATCAAAAAATGGGCCAAAGAACTAAATAGACATTTCTCCAAGGAAGACATACAGATGGCTAACAAACACATGAAAAGATGCTCAACATCACTCATTATCAGAGAAATGCAAATCAAAACCACAATGAGGTACCATCTCACACCATTCAGAATGGCTGCGATCCAAAAGTCTACGAGCAATAAATGCTGGAGAGGGTGTGGAGAAAAGGGAACCCTCTTACACTGTTGGTGAGAATGCAAACTAGTACAGCCACTATGGAGAACAGTGTGGAGATTCCTTAAAAAAATGGAAATAGAACTGCCTTATGACCCAGCAATCCCACTACTGGGCATACACTCCGAGGAAACCAGAATTGAAAGAGACATGTGTACCCCAATGTTCATTGCAGCACTGTTTATAATAGCCAGGACATGGAAGCAACCTAGATGTCCATCAGCAGACGGATGGATAAGACAGCTGTGGTACATATACACAATGGAGTATTACTCAGCCATTAAAAAGAATACATTTGAATCAATTCTAATGAGGTGGATGAAATTGGAGCCTATTATACAGAGTGAAGTAAGCCAGATATAAAAACACCAATACAATATACTAACACATATATATGGAATTTATAAAGATGGTAATGATAATCCTGTATGCAAGACAGCAAAAGAGACACAGATGTATAGAACAGTCTTTTGGACTCTGTGGAAGAGGGAGAGGGTGGAATGATTTGGAAGAATGGCATTAAAACATGTATAATATCATATATGAAATGAATCACTAGTCCAGGTTCAATGCATGATACAGGATGCTGGGGCTGGTGCACTGGGATGACCCAGAGGGATGGTACGGAGAGGGAGGTGGGAGGGGGGTTCAGGTTGGGGAACATGTGTACACCCGTGGTGGATTCATGTTGATGTATGGCAAAACCAATACAATTGTAAAATAATTAGCCTCCAATTAAAATAAATAAATTTATATTAAGAAAAAAGACTTTCTCAGACAAACAAAAGCAAAAGGAGTTCGTTACCCTTAGACATGCCTTGCAGAAAATGCTCAAGGGAGTTCTTTGACAGAAAGTAAAAGAGCAGTGATTAACATCACAAAAACATAAATGACATTATATTACTGTAAATCTCACTAGTTGAGGCAAATACATAGTCATAACTAAATACTGCAATGTGGTAATAGTGGTGCAAAATTCACTTTACATTTCTATTTAAAAGATGTTTTTAAACAAGCATAATAGAAATAACCATAACTACAACAAATTGTTTTCAGTAACACAATGTTAGAAACATGTAAATTGTAACAGTGATAATGTAAATTGTGGGAAGGAGGAGAAGCAAAAGTGTAAAATTTATCAATTTCTATTGAAACTAAGTCGTTATCAGTTTAAAATAGGGTGTCATAAGTTTAAGACATTTTGTAAGACTAATGGCAACCACAAGAAAAAAGTTCTGTAGTAATTACACAAATGAACATGATAAAGAAATCAAAGCATACTGATACCAAAATATATCAAAACACAGAAAAAGACAGCAGGTTAAGGAATAGTAGATTTACAAAACAACCATATAACAACTAACAAAATGGGAATAGGAAGTTTTTACTTATCAATAATTGCATAAAAGTAAATAAATTCTGCAATTAAAAAAAGACAGAATAGCTGAATGGACTTCAAAAAAAAAAAAGACAAGATCCAATCATATTTGTCTGTAAGATACTCTCTTTAGCCTTAAGGACACATACAAACAGAATGAGGGGATGGAAAAAGACATAATATCAAGTAAATGGTAATAAAAAGAAAAAAAAAGCTGGGGTCACCATATATTACACTATAGACAAAAAAGTTCTACACTAAAAATTAAAAACAGAAAAGAAGGTTATATCATTATATCATGATAAAAGGGTCAATGCCTCATATACATGGAATCTAGAAAAGTGGTACTTATGAACTTATTTGCAGGGCAGGAATAGAGATGCAAGCATAGAGAACAGACTTATGGACTCCAGGGGACCATCAGGGTAGGACGAAGTAAGAGAGGAGCACTGACCGAAATACACATCACCATAGGTAGAACAGCTAGCTAGTGGGAACTTGTGTAATACAGGAAGCTCAACCTGGTGCCCTGTGAAAACTGAGAGGGTTGCAATGGAGTTGGGGGTGGGAGAGAGGTTCAAGAAGGAGCGGACATATGTATACTTCTTGCTGATTCACGTTGTTGTATGGCAAAAACCAACACAGCTTTGTAAAGTAATTATCCTCCAATTAAAAATAAAATTTAAAAATATATCAAGAAGATATAAAAATTAAAGCTACTGTAAATATTTCTTCATTCAATCAGTTCAGTTCAGTTCAGTCGCTCAGTCGTGTCCAACTCTTTGCAACCCCATGGACTGCAGCACGCCAGGCCTCCCTGTCCATCACCAACTCCCGGACCTTTTTCAAAATCATGTCCATCAAGCCGCTGATGCCATCCAAATATCTCATCCTCTGTTGTCCCCTTCTTCTCCCGCCTTCAATCTTTCTCAGCATCAGGGTCTTCTCAAATGAGTCAGTTTTTCACATAAAGTGGTCAAAGTATTGGAATTTCAGGGTTAGCATCAGTCCTTCCTATCAGGACTGATTTCCTTCAGGATTGACTGGTTTGATCTCCTTGCAGTCCAAGGGACTCAAGAATTTTCTCCAACACCCCAGTTCAAAATTATCTATTCTTCAGCGCTCAGCTTTCCCACTCAATACAGTAGTATTTGACTATATAAAGCAAAACTAACAGAGTTTAAAGGAAAGATAAACTAGAATACAATAATGGTTGAGGACTATAATATCCCATTCTCCAAAATGGATATATCACACCTAAGCTTAATGAAATCGAAAGAATTATATGATCATCTCAAAAACAAAGAAAAAGCATTTTACCCAATTTAGCTTCCATTCATGATAGATATTCTTAAAAATTAGTCATACATATCTGAAAGGGGTTAATGTCCAAAATATAAAAAAAAAACTCATACAATTCAATAGCAATAAATCAAATAACCAATTAAAATTGGGCAAGATACCAGAATAAGCATTTTCCCCAAAAAATACGTGAGGCCAACAAGAACATGAAAAAATGCTCAACATCACTCACTAGTCATTAGAGAAATGAAAATTAAAACCACACTGAAATATTATCTCACATCTGTTAGAATGGTCATCGTTAAAAAGACAAGAGATAGCAAATGCTATGGAGGATATAGAGAAAATGTAGTTCTAGTTCACTGTTAGTGGGATTGTAAATTAGTACAGCTACTATGGAAAACAGTGTGGGGAAATCCTCAAAAAATTAAAAATTGAACTATCATATGACCCCAAATTACACTTATGGGAATATATTTTAAAGGAATTAAAAACACTAACTTGAAAAGATATCTGCACCCCCATGTTCATAGCAGCATTGTTTACAATAACAAAGACAGGGAAACAATCTAAGTATCCCTTGATGAATAAGTGAATAAAGAAGCTGTGGTGTATAAATACAATGGAATGTCATTTGGCCATAAAACATAAAGAAATCCTGCCATTTGTGACAACATGGATAGACCTTGAAGGCATAATTAGAAAGAAAGACAAATACAAAATCATCTCATTCATATGTGGAATCTAAAAAACAAACAAGCAAATAAAAATAAATCCCCAAGCTCATAGGATGTGTTAATTAACTTGATGAGGATAACCCTTTTACAATGTATATATGTATCAAGTCATCCCACTGTACACTTTATGTTACAATTTTATTTGTCAATTATACCTCTATAAACTGAAAAAAAATGTTTTAAAAGCAGATATCATAATCTGAAGATGACATTTTTAAAAATAAGAAAAGGCTTATACACTGATGCATACAAAATATTATTGAGAGAAAATAGGATGGTGCAACATCCCAGTGGGAAATTTTGTTATTGTTAAGATGACAGTACTTCCCACAATGAGCTATGATTCAGCATAATCCTTATCAAAGTTATGTCAAGCTCTATTCGTAAAATGTGTAAGTTACTCTAAAATATATAGGATCTGGCTCATGCTGATTCACCTGCTTTATCTGTGGCCACACTTACCCCGACTCTCTTTCACTCCTGTCACATTAGCCTTTGTAAGTCTCAATTCTATAGTTCATCCGGGTGCTCTGTGCTTAGCTGCTCAGTCGTGTCCGAATCATTGCTACCCCATGTGCTGTAGCCCTCCAGGCTCCTCCATCCCTGGGGATTCTTCAGGCAAGAATAGTGGAGTGGGTTGCCATGCCCTCCCACAGAGGATCTTCCCAACCCAGGGATTGAACCTGAGTCTCCCGCATTGCAGGCGGATTCTTTACTGTCTGTACCACCAGAGAAGTCCAAGAATACCGGAGGGGTAGCCTATCCCTTCTCCAGGGGATCTTCCCCACCCAGGAATCTAACCAGGGTCTCCTGCATTGCAGGCGGATTCTTCACCAGCTAAGCTACCCAGGAAGCCCCATAGTCCATCCTACTACAAGCTTTTTTTTGGATCTTCTGTCTCCTTACTAAGGCAAGTTTACCCCTACCTTCTTCTAGTCACCCTTCAGTTTCAGATGAAATGGCTTTTCTTTAGTGAACTTTTCCTGGGCCCATCTACTATCTCTGCTGTGTGCTCATTTATTATCACTTGTATCTCCTTTGGAGTGCTTATTGTAATTATACTTAAATAATTAATAGAATAACTTACTATTTAAAGTCAGTTTCTCCTATTAAGATGTGAGCTTCAGAAATCCTTAAAAAATAACTTCCAAGCTTTCATTCCCATGCTCTAGGAATCATTGGTGCTATTGGCCATGATTAGACATTGAATAGGTGTTTCTCTTCCAGATGGATTTAAGTTACAGAGTTTTTCATTTTAAGACTCTCAATTCAGTGACAACTTTCTCTATGTGCATGTCATCTTTAGTTTGTTACTTGGAGAGTACACTTATATTTCTTTATATGTTTGATTAGAAAAAATATATAATCTGAAAATAATCTCCATTGACAGTTGACTACTTAACAACTAGGATGATTGTCATTGATACCAAATTAAATAGATTAGAATAGAATCTATTCTATTCTAATCTATTCTAATAGAATCAAATTAATAGAATACCATTATTTTGCTCTTTGAATAATAAATGCATATAGAAAAAAGCAGTTTAATTATATCAGAAATTTCAAGATATTTTCTGTTTAACAAAACATAAGTTTCTCATAATGAAAAAAGTATGAATTTCGAAATAAGAAACTTGAGACCTACTTATTGTACATCCCATCTGTAAAATATGTCATGTCTTAGAAGTCCTTGCTCACAAGTTTATATTGAGGATTAAATAGGATAACACGTTTGAAATTTCTTTATAAGCACTAAAGCACCATACAGGTGTTAGTCATTGTTTGTATGTCCATTATAGAGAGAGGAAATGAAATAATTCTATTTTATGCCCCCAATGGACATAGACTTGACACACATTTATGTGACTGTCAATATCTTCCATGGGAATTCTTGAGCATAAGGGCTGTTTTAGAAATGTATTATTAGACCCAGAGGAAATATTTCATTCTCAAAGATCATGTGCACATAGCAACTGTAAGGGAGCTTAACTCTCCCAAATAGAAGATGTGAATGTATACACCCACAGTATCAGAAATTCAATTATTTTAATTACATAGTGCCAACGAAACCTTTATATGACACACTGAAATTTCATATACAACACCCCACATATACACATTGTAACTAAATTGAATCAAGACATTTTTTCTTCTTCAAGCCAGAAAAAGGGTGGTGAATGGCCCACCTATAAATTTCAACTTTCAATTACCCTGTGGAATATTTAAACTGCCTGGTTAACGAGGGAGGAAAGCCTATTAGTGCAGAACCTAATGTTTCTAACTATTAATACTGACAGCAGCATCAGATTAGAGAGGACAGGAACGGCTAAATTAATCACCCACACCCCGTCCTTTGAGAACCAGGAAAATGTGTTCTCCAGTCTACACCAGAAGTGTATTCCAGTGATATGAAGAGAGACATAAATTTAGAAGTATTATTACCTCCTTCTCATAAAATGCCTGAGCTACTTCATTTTTATCTGAGCAATGATGCAAGACCAAGGCGCTGGCCAGACCCACAGAATATAGAATCACAGCAGGAGAAATCTTCATTTTATATACCTGTGCCCTGCCTTGAATCTCTATTTAAGAGGCATCCAGCCATTTTGTGTAAATGTTGATGATAAGCTAAGCTTCAGCAGTTATTTTGGGGAAAGAAGATGAAGGTTTGGAATAGCCCAGATGAATTTAATGAACATCTAATCTGTGAGCAGAAATATCGGAACTGGCAGCAGCAAAATTACAGAATCAGAGAAGCCAGAAACATTAAAGCATGACTGGATGACATCCTTAGGACCACGCTTTTAAAAGGTGGCATGGAATCTTCTGCATATCAAATTAGTCATCAGGTCAAATTGCAAGTGAATTCACCTTCTATGTAAAACTTTGGAATTCCCACAGAGAGGACTTGGAAGGCAAACGTATCCCTAGGTGAGCAGTCAGAGCACCTGATTCCTGTATAATTACATGGAATGAGAATTTGATACATGACAGTAATTACCTAGCTGAAGGTGCAATTAGCCATTTGTGACCTCATTCTGAGTGGCAACTAATTAACCCTTAATGTCAAAAATGTCAACCTTCATCAAGACACCAAAGAGAAGTACTACATGATCAGCTAATACTTGTTCCAACCTATTAATGGTTGAATCTGTCATGAGAAACGTGAATATATCATTTTTACATCAGCATTTATGTTCAGATGTGGAATATGCTTCATTTCTTTCCTTTTGTGGCTGCATTTCCCTTGCTTACCCTAGTATGAGTAGAATTCCTTTTCTAAAATAAGAATATCTTTCATATGCATATAAAATAATCATCTCTCAGTGGGATAAAACACCATCAGGAGGTACATAGAGAACTATAACTTGTCAGTTGCATGTGATTTCTCATGGTTATAGAAATGGCACAGAAATTGTAAAGATCTTAAACTGTGCTGTCATTATGAACACCTCTCAAATATTGTCCTCACTGGAAATTGACTCTGGTACCTGTTCTTGTAGTACATGCTAAAGTCAAAAAACATTTCCTCTGGGATGATATGAGGAAGTCTAAAACCATCATCCTTTTTAAACCACCAAATACTGGACCACAATTTTATAATTGCCAGTAGTCTACTCTTTTTCCTGCTATTTACTATGTATAAAAGCATAACATTTGAAAAATCTATGTAATATATATGAGTTTGCTTCAAATAGAGAAACTGCTATACATTTTCTTCACAGTCCTAGGATTCCCAAGAGTAACCTCAAAGGCAAGTCATTAAAGTATTTAGCCATTTGTTCTTAAATAAATGCAATTATTAAACAAGATTAATGTAGCAAGTATTTGTATTACAGACTGAAAACACAATTTAGCATTGATATATATATATTTTTTTTTTTTTGGATTCACAACCAGAAAAGCACAATATGCGTTGCTGCAATTTTGTAGGTTATTTAGTTTGATTCTTCTCTTTCTTCAAAGTTGTTTCAAGGGCCTAAACCTAATCTAGGCAATTTCATTTTATTTAATGGGGAACCAAAACATTTTCTCAAGTGTCTTACAAATTCATGTTTCTGGGGCAGTAGGTACAAGTCAAAGAAAATTTTCACACATTTACCCACTCTAGTGTTCTTGCCTGGAGAATCCCAGGGACGGGGGAGCCTGGTGGGCTGCCATCTATGGGATCGCACAGAGTCGGACATGACTGAAGTGACTTAGCATTAACATTACCATCTTATTCTTTACCTTTTTTTGCAGCAGAGAGTTCTGATGGCTTTACCTAGAAGTTTTAGAAAAATAACCAATTACAACTGGTTCAAAATATTATTGAAAATTTTTATTACTCATAAAAATTCAAGGCATGTTTTAGACTTATAAACAAAAACAAACACATATCTCTTTGATAACCTTTAATAAATTCTGAAATAAAATATTTCTGTTTCTTGCATTTAGAAAGGTATTTCATAGCCATTTCCCTGAAGTTGCCGGGGACAACTATGCATAGGTGAATGGTGTTAGGTTTTTGTTCAAGATAAGAAACATCTCTATAGATTCAGTAATCTTTCAAACCAGAAAGAATGGAAAACTTGTAGAGAGAGTGAAAATGAATGAAAGTCATCTATACTTATTGACTAAACGCAAGGCAAAACCCTTGCTTAAATATGAGGTGCAAAGTCATGTGATTACAGAAGACACTCAGCATCCAAGAGGGTTTTGCGTCTGTTCTGGTTTTGCATTTATTTGGATTAAGAAATGAAAGCCACATAACACAGATGGTGAGCTTATCAGCCGTAGTGGCACCCTGAATTAGCCATTTCCATTGCTCATTGTAAGTTTCATGTCTATGCTTTCAAGGCTCACTGCCTTACCACTCACCCTTCCTGTTCCTTTTCAATGGTAGGGTGCCACTCTGGGCCCTCTGAATGTGAGCTAAATTCTGCCACTTGACAGACATGGCTAACTGCTTGTTCTAAATTACAGTTGTTTATTTAAAACCACATATTTACTGTAACAAGAGTGTTGGCCAAGCGAGAAATTCACGTGCCAAACATGCTCCCAAGCAGTTGATTTTGCTTTTTCTAATTGAATTACACATAATAAAATCCATAAAACATGTCCATATTCGCACATTTTATATGTGTGAATATAAGTAAATTCTTTCTTCAACAGCGTTTTCAGGCTTAGTGCATTCTATCGAGATGCTTTTTATAATTGTTAACTGGGTAAATACTAAAAGAATAAAATTTTTTTTAAACATCTGGCTCAATATTTCAAAACACTAGCTGTGAATTTGTTTTATAGCTGAAAATATTTTAATTGGAAAAGGTAAAACTTTGTCACAAATAACAAATTATAAATTGTTCTTAAGGTAACTGATAATTAAAAAGCTTATGAGATATGAGTTTACAAGTGACTATCTGCATTATTCAAGTTTCAAAAGGTATAGCAACATTTTTAAGTTGATAATTTATCTATCTCTTTTTAAAAAACTTATATTCATGGAATTAAACTTTCAAACTCTAGAAATAGAATATACACTATTTTAGCACATATTTTAGTAAGGACGGTAATTGGATTTCAAATCCAAGCAGCTGCAACCATCTCATTTGAAAATAATTAATAGCTACATTTTAAAAAGATCAAAATTTTTATGAACCAGGAAAAAAGTCATCCTATAATTGAGATTCAGAATTTGTAATATTGTTTTCCTTATGTGGATTATCCCATAACAATCTACTCTTTGTATTACCTGTTAGACAAATCAAAGTACCATAGACACTTTGGTATTATATGCAAAAAACATGCTTGTTGTTTTAGTTGCTAAGTCCTGACTCTTTGTGACCCATGGACTATAGCCTCCAGTCTTCTCTGTCCATGAGGTTGCCCAGGCAAGAATACTGGAGTGGGTTGCCATTTCCTTCTCCAGAGGATCCTCCTGATCCATGGATTGAACCCATGTCTCCTGCATTAGCAGGCAGATTCTTTCAAACTGAGCCACCAGGGAAGCCCAGAGATGTAAGTAGATACAGATGCATCCTACTGCTATCTAAGAGCTTCTCAACCATTACCGTATAGCTATCTAAGAGCTTCTCAACCATTACGGTATACTTGTTGATATTCATAAGGTAAGAATGTTGACTAC
This sequence comes from Bos indicus, assembly GCF_029378745.1. Classification (NCBI taxonomy): domain Eukaryota; kingdom Metazoa; phylum Chordata; class Mammalia; order Artiodactyla; family Bovidae; genus Bos; species Bos indicus. The sequence goes on from NC_091771.1 coordinate 9,538,537, forward strand.
TGGAAAATATAATCATCTTCCATATAGTCAGAGAAAACACCTAAAGGAGAAAGATGGTTTTGAGAAAATATTTTTGTTGAAGTTAATCCAGATGGGAGCAATATTATTTGCAAATATGGAGTGGAAAAAAAATTTCTAAAGGAAAAATAGTGTGCATATGTATGTTTTCACACTTGTATGAGTGTGCATGTGCACGGTAGTATGGAGAGAACTGGAGTACAGTGGTGAAGGTCAGAATAAGGAAACCCATAGAGATAGAAAATAAATGATTTCTAGGAGCGCATGATAGGAAAGAACAGAGTTTTTGCTAATGGACAAGGAGCTTCTTTTTGACATGATTACATTTCAGGGAATTAGACAGCAGTGATTGGTGCATGACCTCATGAATACACTAAAAACCACTGAATTGTATACTTTGATATTGTAAATTTATGGCATGTGAATTCTAATTCAAAAAACATATTTATGACACAGATACATAGTTAATGGAGAAGAGAAATCTCTTCCAACAATGAAATTCTAATTAATAAAATTAGAAGAAATGATGGAAATAAAGAATCCCCATTTAGCAATAAGAGTTTCAGGGAATATCATCAAAAGATACTAAAATTGATGAACAACTCTATGATTAAAAATAATATTTACATTGTTGAAAGTATCTGCCCATCAAACATATCCAAAACCAAAACAATTTTTTAAGGTATATATAATAAAGGTCTATCTTTTCTTTTTATATATAAAAGGATTCTCTTACAGTATTTAAAACAAATTAACATTAAAGCTAAGTCCTTCATAAATCATAGCTAAAGAGGTCATCAGATGTTAAAATTTGTTGCCTTCCATCAGTTACAAAAATGGTCTTACACTTTAAATATTCTCATCTCACTTTAACAGTGATATTGCAATAGGATATATTTCCTAGTGCTTTTCAAAGTCGGGTTTTTGAAGGAGATTTCTCCTGTGTAAGATCTAAGGGTGGAGATACCTGATGGAGAGTTAAATTCCTTTGTTCCTCAGGAAAAATAAATTTAAAAAACCGGGAAGATCCTTCCCGATTGTGGATTGCCACAGCTGGGTTGTGACTTTTTTCCTTGGCATGGCCATATCACTTTTTCTTCTATTTATCTGTCCTTCCACTCTTTGTTGTGGAAACTCTGTTTATCCACTTTCAGGTCTGTTTCAGAGAGAATTACTCCATTCTTGAAGCACAAGCTGGAATTATTCCATCTGTAGATTTGTCGTGACCACGGGGGGAGGTGAAGATCTTCCTATCTTGAGCAGGGCCATCTTGAGCCCTCCAAGTTCTTTTTTTTCCATTTGCAGAATAAGTGTGTTTCTACTCTTATCTTCATTTTATCCTCTGTCATATGGATTTTGGATGTAGGGGAAAGCAAAGAACATGTATTTCATTTTATAAATCCATGAAGCATAAGGCATCGCCACCAGTCCTCGTCCTGATTTTAAAGATTGTGAATCACCCAGACACTCTAGAATTTCATACGAATATAGGTACTGGAAGGGATTTCGGCTTATCTTCTTTGGGATTGGATAAACTGTGTTCTCAATAGAAAGAAGAGTACATATAGATATTTAGTGGTTTGAGGTGCTGCCTGTGCAAAGATTATGAGCTCTCCAATAGTATCATGTCTCTCTTTTCCTTGGACACACAGCTACACTTCCAGGTCCCTTGCAAGTAAAGGTGGAAGGTATTTCAGTTTACAATGGAATGAGAGCAGCCAAGCCATAAAATATCCTTCCAAGTCTGTCATACTTTTTATCTTTTACCTTATTGAGTTGCCGATAACTGAATTTCCTTGTAAACCAGGTATTGAACACAATGGAGCTTCTGCGAGCATGGATCCTCAACACCCACTCTAGACTGTATATGAGTAAGAGGCAAACTGTGTTGAACTATTGCATTGTTTAGATTGTGTTCTATGAGCGCAATTGCACTCATCTCACATGCTAGCGAAGTAATACTCAAAGTGCTCCAAACCAGGATTCAGCAGTATGTGAACCAAGAACTTCCAGATGTTCGAGCTGGATTTAGAAAAGGCACAGGAACCAGAAATCAAATTGCCAACATAAGATGGATCATAGAAAAAGCAAGAGAATTCCAGAAAAAAACAACATCTATTTCTGATTAATTGACTATGCTAAAGCCTTTGACTATGTGGATCACAGCCAACTGTGGGAAAAAGATATGGGAATACCAGACCACCATACTTGCCTCCAGAGAAATCTGTATGCAGGTCAGGAAGCAACACTTATAACCAGACATGGAACAACAGACTGGTTCTAAATTGGGAAAGGAGCATGTCAAGGCTGTATATTGTCAACTTGGTTATTTGATTTCTATGCAGAGTGCATCATGCGAAATTCTGGGCTAGATGAAGCACAAGCTGGACTCAAGATTGCCAGGAGAAATACCAATAACCTCAGATATGCAAATGACACCACCCTTATGGCAGAAAGCAAAGAGAAACTAAACAGCCTCTTGATAAAAGTGAAAGAAGAGAGTGAAAATTTGGTTTAAAACTCAATATTCAAAAAAATAAGATCATGGCATCTGGTCCCATCACTTCATGGCAAATAGATGCAGAAAAAATGGAAACAGTGACAGACTTTATTTTCTTGGGCTGAAAAACCACTGCAGAGGGTGACTGCAGCCATGAAATTAAAAGACGCTTGCTCCTTGAAAGAAAAGCTATGACCAGCCTAGAAAACATATTAAAAAGCTCCAACATTACTTTGCCAACAAAGGTCCGTCTAGTCAAAGCTATGGTTTTTCCAGTACTCATGTATGGATGTGAGAGTTGGCCCATAAGGAAAGCCAAGTACTGAAGAATTGATGCTTTTGAACTGTGGTGTTGGAGAAGACTCTTGAGAATCCTTTGGACAGCAAGGAGATCATACCAGTGAATCCCAAAGGGAATCAGTCATGAATCTCCATTGGAAGGACTGATGCTGGAGCTGAAACTCCAACACTTTGGCCAACTGCTGCGAAGAACTGACTCATTGGAAAAGACCCTGATGCTGGGAAAGGTTAAAGGCAGGAGGAGAAGGGGACGGCAGAGGACAAGATGGTTGGATGACATCACTGAGTCAATGGACATGAGTTTGAGCAAGCTCTAGGGGCTGGTGAAGGACAGGGAAGTCTTGAGTGCTGTCATCCAGGGGGTCGCAGAGAGTCGGACGGGACTGAACGACTAAACTCAACTGAACTGAGATTGTTCATTTCAGGAGCCAATGCTTTTCTATCCAACATAACTATAATAACTCTTTTTTTTTTTCTTTTCAATGAATGATTATTTTATATAGACATTAATTGTTTTTTCATTTTCTAACATTTTACTCACATTCTCTCACTTAATCCTCATAGTAAGCCTAAAAGTGAGATCTCTATTATACCTTGAATACACTAAAGCCAAAGGAGGTTTTATCACAGAACGAGAAAGTGGCAGGCCTAAAAGTGATTTTGGAGCTGTCTGAACCCAAGGCCCAAAGTACTTGTAGTATTACTCTGAACATAGTTGTAGTTCACTATGCAAAAAAAAAAAAAAGAACCTAAAATTGAAACTGAAAGAAATTTTACATTTCCCATTTATTTCAAGAATATGTTTCTTACACCATTTTTCCATCTGTAATATCATTCATTCATACCAACTCTTCTTTTTATGACTGAACTATATTTAGATTATTGATGATTTTTACTGTATTATGCAAAAATATTTTTACTTCTATGTGTTTTACTTGGATTCTCCCATCTGAAATATTCCTAGTAATGGGCCTTATTTGTGTGTGTGTGTGTGTGTGTGGTGTGTTAGTTGCTCAATCGGGTCTGACTCTTTGTGACCCCGTGGACTACTGGTAGCCCACCAGCTTCCTCTGTCTGTGGAGTTTCTCAGATAAGCCTACTGGAGTGGGTTGCCATTTTCTTCTCCAGGGGATCTTCCTGACCTAGGGATTGATCCTGGATCTCCTGCACTGCATGCAGATTCTTCACTATCTGAGCCACCAGGGAAGCCCCCTATTATCTGAAGCAATGCAGTAGCCTGTGGTGGTCAACAGACTTTGGTCAATTTATCAGAGATGAAGAATTAACAAAAGCACAGCCAATACAGAATATGTATATTTCTACTGTGTGTGTTTAAATGATGAAGATGGACAACACGACTGATGCAGGTGTACTTTGCGTGTGACATGCATGTGTTAGCCATGAAGCCACATCTACTTACATGTCCCCATGTGCAGTTCAACAAAGGTTGTGCATATGTCTTACTGAAGTTTCACCCTCTGGGTTTATCTTTTCAGGAATACCTATATTTTAACCCCCAAGGCTCAGTTTTAATTAAAGCCAAGTTTCCTCCTCCCACCATTCCTCTGCTCTCCATCCTGTATTTCATCACTACATTGGATGCGTTCAGTTTCACTCTATGCTTTGTTTACCTAGTTTGTGTTCTTTTTGAGTGATTTCAGAAGTAAGTTCATAGCGAGACATTTTCAAGCCTTCCAGGTCTAGGCAGGGAATACACCTCAGTATCTTCAGTGGATACTAAAGTTAGACTTAGTTTCATTTAGAATTCAGTGGTGTTTGAGGTATAAAATAGAAAAATACTATCCAGGTGAGCTTTTCCTGTATCCTAAACAGGATATGAAATTCATTTCAAAATCATGTAATTGATCTAATGTAAGTATATATTATAACTTATAGACACTTATTTTTAAAAGGTATATATAACAGCTTCATTTTACATATGAAAATACCTTGGAGATATTGTAGATTCAGTTTCAGACAACTGCAATAAAGTGAATCACCTGATTTTTTTTTTTGGTTTCCAGGTACATATAAAAGTTACTATAGTCTATTAAGTGTACAATAGCATTATGTCTGAAAAAAATGTACATATCTTACTTAATTTATTGCTAAAAAATGCTAACCATCATCTGACAATGCAAGGTTGCTGCAAAGTTTCAGTTTGTAAAAAAAAAAAAATGAGATCTGTGAAGCACGATAAAATGAAGCCCACTAAAATGAGGTATGTCCATGAATACGAGGAGAATATTCTTTGAAAGAATAATAGAAATCCAGAAATATCGTAGTGCATGTAAACATAACTACTTAAGTTTTTCATTATAAAACTGGTAGTATTTGGTGTTTATTGTATGCAAATTACTATATTTTCTACAACAGTTTATACTGATACACAATAAATATAAAAAGATGGTGAAGCTGTTTCTAATTTCATCTAACAGAAAAGTCCAGATCAAACTGGACTTAAAGGTGGTTATAAGACTGAAAAGCCCAGAAGTTGTCTGGCTCAATAAGAACATTGGCCTTGTCTGGATCTTGACTTTGAACTAACTTTGGAAGACAGTTTCACGCTGACGCTAGAGCGCTAACCGCTTTAGCATCATGGGGGAGGAGAGCTGATGGTTCTCCGCACACCATCATACAGTGCTAGGCTTTATCTTGATTTTACCTTCCTGAAATACACACACACACACACACACATACACAGTGACCAAGGGATGCAATAAACTTATTGGCTTAGACTGCAGGAATCAATCACTGTGACAAGGAATAATAGTGACTTAAGAGGCTTAGAACAGTGAGCACCCTGCTTAAGACAAGGAGAGGGTCAATCCAATCCACACCGTGCCATTGGTACTCAGGAGGAAGGAATTTAAATAATGCAAGGAAGCAATAAAATACAAGTTAGGTTAGGGACCATCACTATTATCATTTTGTTGGTGAGGATGTAAAGTTTAGCAAATTCAAATGATTTACCCAAGCAGTAAATTTGCAGAGAGGGAACAAAAAAATAAGACTGACTCTGAAGACAGTACTAATAGAGTCACTGTTTATTTTTATTTTCTTTTATTTTATGCATTAAATGCATTTATTAGGGAAAAAAAATGCAGTAATGTTTTCCTAAGCATTACACTTTATTTTTCCTGTCTTCTGTGTCAGCGTGAGTTAGCAAATAAATCTGTCAAGTTATATGAGTCAGACTTGGGGTTATTTAATCTTGTAAATCATTATGACTTCACAGAATCGGACATGACTGAAGCACCTTAGCAGCAGCAGCAGCAGTACAGTGATATTATCTGGTTGCTTAATAGTTAAAAATTGATAACAATAATGAATATAACTGAATAGTTTCCTAAGAATTTTAGGAAATTGTTATTACTTTTTTATGCCTTTGAAAGTCATATATATGTGTCATGTAAATATATATAATTATACATATTTATAACTGGTCACAAAGTTGGACACGACTGACTGAACTGAACTAATACATATTTATATACATACAAAATATGTATATAAATTATGTCTGACCCCATGGACTGTACAATAAATTTTATGTATATATATATATCTGGCTTCCCAGGTGGCTCAGTGGTAAAGAATCTGCCTGCCAAGCAGGGAACTGGGCTTCTATCCCTGGATCCAGAAGATCTCCTGGAGGAAGGCATGGCAACCCACTCCGGTATGCTTGGCTGGAGAATCCCACGGACAAAGGAGTCTGGTGGGCTAAGGTCCATGGGGTTGCAAAGAGTCGGACACAACTGAAAAGACTGAAAATGCAGGCAGGAGGATAAGACACCTTTCTTGCTGTAGGGGAAAGAGGCCAGAATGCATTTTGAACTCAACTCAGCTTAAATAAAAGGTACTTTAGGAATTGGATGAGGGAGAGATCACAGGCCATCTGTGTTTGCTAATTGGCTTTACCCAAAGGGAAAGTAAACTTTTTCTCATCTTCATCACAGGAGCTAGTTTTACAACTTAGCAGAAGGCATCTGGCCAAGTTAGCCTCCTGTCCCCTACAGAAGCCGGGAGATAGTAACTTTACCTTCCTCTATGACTGCATTTCAGAAGGATGGCCCCTGGGTCCTTGAGAAAGACATTCCTAGGCTGTAAAACTGGCAAGAAGCTCTTCAAGAGATTTACATATCAAAGGGGCAGAGAAATAATTTACAAGTTTTCTAAAGTAATTACTCTCAGAAAAGGGAGGTCAGGAGTTTCAGAGTCTGGAAGAAGCCTGTGTAAAGTTTAGTCAAGTTGGAGAGAACTTTGACCCTTCTTTGTCAATTGTCATTCAGGTCACCAGGCTGATGGCCATCCTACCATCTTTAATATAAGGTTTTCAAGGTCACCCGGAAGGTCAACAGAAAAGAAAAACAGTATGAGGGAGTTCACTTCAGAATTTTTTCAGTATTTCCATTCACATGTTATTGAATACACACATATATAGGTATATATATATGTATATATATATATGTATTATATGAAGGAGTTAGTCACTCAGTCTTGTCTGACTCTTTGCGACCCTGTTGCCAGGCTCCTCGGTCCTTGAAATTCTCCAGGTAAGAACACTGGAGTGCATAGCTATTTCTTTCTCCAGGGGATCTTTCTGACCCAGGGATCGAACCTGGGTCTCCTGCATTGCAAGTGTATTTTTACCATCTGAGCCAGCAGGGAAGCCCCTATGTATGATATGTCAGGGGAGTGTGTAATTTCCTCGGTTCTGTCTCACTGCAGCAAAGATTTGAAATGGCAGACCAGTGTTACAGTTCCTCCAGCTCAGAGTTCTATTTGGCAAACAAAGGATAGTACAGCCTCGAGGCATGAGGGCTGGTGACCCCAAAAGAGAGGCCTCAATCTGTCTTAGATTCTTTTTATACATATTGTCTCCTCCCCCCTGAGCCTGCCCTAGGCCAATTCAGCTAGCCAAAAAGGGGGCATGTTTGTTTCAACTGAAGTTCTCTCTCCATCTGTGGATTTTGTTCCATTTTCTGGGCTTTTCCCTTTCTTTGTCTTTTAGCCACCATCATTTTGGAATCCTTTTTCCTATTTTAACTACCTGACATATTTATAGGTATATACATATATATATATAAATATATATATACATATATGTTTAATTAGGGAGAATTTAATAAATTCTAACACATAACTGCAGAGAAGTCTGGGAAATGTAGCTGTGTGCCCAAAAGCTATAAATAGGATTTTGATAGCTTGCATGCTCTGTCACCATAAGGAAAAGGAAAAAACAATTAAAATATAAAAATATATATAAATCTCTCCTCCCTCAAGTGAAGCAGCAGAAAACCTGAGATGGGTAATAAGAACTTCATCTAGTAAAGACTATTGAGAAGGAGTTTAACCAAAATCAATAAGACATATCAGAATCTTTAGAGATGTTGATTTTAGAAGGACATTGCAAGAAATCATACATATTTATGGCCATCTTAATTTTCAAATAAAAAAATGTCAAGTTTAGGTAATTCACAATAAAACTATTTTTTGAATATTAGGTAGTTAATTCAATCCATTAAAAGTCTTTATGAATGCTGAATAAGAACAATTCACTAAATCCAAACACAAGTGGTCCTAGGCAGATGATTCTACCATGGCCAGTGGGCACAGTCATAGTCTTCCAGCTGATTCTCAGCCCCAGTCACAGGACCAGAAATAAGGCAGCTACTGAATGTGGATATTGCACATCATTGTTGGCGCCTCACTCAGTTCTTCATGGCTTGCTTCTTTGCGTCAAGGGTGACTCATTAAAAATCTGAAATGGGCACGTCTAATTGATGGAGAGTAGATCACTGTCTTCTATTTCAGTTGCAGGAGAGCCTGGGAAAGTGAGTATCTGATGTGTTTGAATTTCATAAAAGAAGATGGCTTCTGCCTGATGGTATAAAGGATTTTATAAATATGACAAACATGTTTAGGTACTGAGTTGTTAATAATTAATTAATTAGAGAATGGTGGTATTAGCACAAGCCCACTATCCTGGTTATAGTATCAGTTTGAGATGGAAAGACAACTTGCGTGCTTGCAGGAAATAATTTGTGTTTGGCAAAATTTTTGAGAAGACAGAAATTGATTGTGCATGCAAAAATAATTTTAAAAGTTAAGCTTTTATTAATTTTAAAAAAAGCAAATAAAGGGTTTCCATTAGTGGGATCTATAGTCTACAAAAGTCGCCATCTTTCTTCAAAGTGAGTCATTTGTCCATTACCAGAGGCACTGAGTAAAAATTCAGAAGAAAAGTGTACTATATTTTCATACAGGAGAAAAGTATTTATCTTAGTGTTTACTTCGTTAATTTAATGGAATAAAATCTCAACCATCAAGTTGACAAAAGTCATTATAAGGTTCAGGTTGTCAAAAAATTCTGACACAGGTGCCATTTGGTTAAATTCAACAAGACTTGTCTATCTGCTCAGAGCAGAAGAAAGACTGTTATCAGGTCAGCAACTTTCTCTGAAGCCAGGGAAGGGATGAGCTGGAGGCTCCCAGGAGTTGCAGCAAAGGGTGCAGAGGTGAAGGTCATGACACCTGAGTCCATGAGAACTTTAGACTTTCCAGCAGCTCAAATGCTACTCTTCAGGCCCATAATCCTATCTCTGAAGATGGGTCAGTCCTGGTGACAGTCCTTCCTCGATGACGGCTGAAGGTGTCAGTCCCAGTCAACTGCACTCACCAGGCTCCGGCTTATGCAATGTGTGATATAATTACATATTACTGTACACAAAAGAGCTAGGCCTGAACAGACTTCTCGTCCCTCACTTCTAAGCTAACGCAACTTGAACTAGAATCTTCACAGATTCTCTGCGTTACGATCAGAATAAGGGTGAGTTATATTGGAGTCTCAGAATTATGTTAAGAGGCACTTCAACCAACTTTTGAATTTTGGAGAGAAGTGGCAAACAAGCTGGGGGATAAATGAGCAGCTTCAATAAATCAAGAATTTTTTTTAATTTATTTAATTTTAAAGTTTTAAATGAAATATGTTAGTTTCAGGTGTACAGCAAAGTGGTTCAGTTTTTTATATATATGTGTGTATATATATATACATATGTATATGTGATAATATGTGTGTATGTATCTATAAATGTGTAGGTTCCCTTTTTTAGTTTATATATATATATATATATATATATATATATGTGAAAGTCACTCAGACATGTCCCACTCTTTGTGACCTCATGGACTACAGAGTCCATGGAATTCTCCAGGCTAGAAAAATGGAGTGAGTAGCCTCTCCCTTCCCCAGGGGATCTTCCCAACCCAGGGATTGAACCAGGGTCTCCTGCATTGCAGGCGGGCAGATTCTTTATCAGCTAAGCCACCTGGGAAGCCATATATATATATGGATTTTTTTTTACATTCTCTGTCACTATAGATTATAAGATATTGAATATGGACTTTTCCAATGATCCAGTGCTTAAGAATCCATCTTGCAGTGAAGGGGATGTGGGTTCAATCCCTGGTAGGGAAATTAAGATGCCACATGCCATGGAACAACTAAGCCCACTCCCTGCAACACCAAGCCCTCACACAGCAGCTAAAGACCACGCAAACCACAACTGAGACGTGAGGCAGCCAAGTTAAAAAAAAAAGATATTGATTACAGTTCCTTTGGTATATTGTTGATCCTTATTGGTTATCTGTTTTATATACAGTAGTTTGTATGCATGCCTGCATGCTCAGTAGCTAAGTCACATCTGACTCTTTGCAACCTCATGGACTGTAGCCCACCAGGTTCCTCTGTCCATGGGATTTACCAGGCAAGGATACTGGAATGGATTGCCATTTCCTTTCTGGGGAACCTTCCTGACCCAGGGATTGAACCCATATTTCTTGTATCTCCTGCCTTAGCGGTTGACTTCTTCACCACTCACGCCACCTGGGAAGCCCTAATAGTTTATATATCTTAACATTAAACTGCTAACTTATCCCTTCCCCTCCTTCTCCTTTGTTAGCCATAAGTTTGTTTTCTATGTCTGTGACTCTGCTTGTTTTTAAATAAGTTCATTTGTATAATTTTATTTTAGATCCCTCACAGAAGCAGTATCATACGATATTTGTCTTTGTCTGGCTTGCTTCACTTAGTATGATCATTTCTAGGTCCCTCTATGTCGATCAACAAAGCATTTCAAGTATAAAAGTAAAGCAAGGTAAAATGTTTGCCAGCTGTTTACCATCTAAACACTAATACATGTAATATAATGTTTTGTGAAATGATTGTTGTTTTTTCAAAATGTCTCTGCATAGCAAATTTCTGCAAAGGAATTTAGTTAAATTTTATTGCAAATTGTGGCCTAGGGAGATAAAACAATTTATGTAAAGGGAAAACAAAGATAGTGTCAGAACAGATATCAGAAACCGGGCCTTCTAATTCCTAAGCTGGTGCATGCACCAAAATATATGGCACTTGACATAGGTTCCAGGCTGTCAATCCAAAAATCCCTAGATGATTTTGAAGAACATTAGCATTGGAAATCTCGGAACAGTCATTAAAGTTGCATTTCATTTACTTACTTAATCATATAACAAATAAAAATCTCAAGGCCTCCATCTTGGACCCATGCATTAGGACAGAGTTAGAGTATCTTATGGCACCCCACTCCAGTACTCTTGCCTGGAAAATCCCATGGACGGAGGAGCCTGGTAGGCTGCAGTCCATGGGGTCGCTGAGGGTCAGGCATGACTGAGCAACTTTGCTTTCATTTTTCACTTTCATGCATTGGAGAAGGAAATGGCAACCCACTCCAGTGTTCTTGCCTGGAGAATCCCAGGGACGGGGGAGCCTGGTGGGCTGCCATCTATGGGGTCGCACAGACTCGGACACGACTGAAGTGACTTAGCAGCAGCAGCAGAGTATCTTATCCCCAAATAAATTCATTTATTTTTAAGTGGATAACACATCTAAGTTCAACAAATGCTATTCTTCTAAACAGAGTGGCTAGAAAAACATACACTGGGCTGATTTTTTAAAACATAAATTTGGGTTGATTTTAGCACAGATAGGAAATCCTCACTACAATTCTTTCCTGGCAAAACCACTATCTGGAAATGGATTACTAAGTAGAATTCCCTTAAAGGGCTACTAAATGATGACCAAGCAGGTTTTCAAGTGAAGTCAAAGTGAAAGGATACTATAAGAAAAAATTAGTTCTTCTTCCATAGTTAAGTTTATCCTTGGAGCCCTCCCACTTTCCATTAAGTGCCCTTTCCTCTGCCTCCCAAGAAATGAGTATGCTCAAGTGATTCTTACCTAATACAGAGTCAATTATTAACCCACGAAAGTCTAAACATTACAACTCCAGTATGATTTACATCTTAATAACAATTGGAAGCTGTATAATAACTAAATAAAGAGTTCCTAAATTTGCTGTTTGAGACCTGGGTAAGTGTGTCATGGGAAGTGCATTTGTTTAAAAGTCATAGTTGCTGCTGCTGAGTCGCTTCAGTCGTGTCCGCCTCCGTGCAACCCTATGGACTGCAGCCTACCAGGCTTCTACGTCCCTGGGATTCTCCAGGCAAGAACACTGGAATGGGTTGCCATTTCCTTCTCCAATAAAAGTCATAGTTAGCATCCTTCAAATGATGTAACCTACTGCCTACTCATCAATTCAGTTCAGTCGCTCAGTCGTGCCCGACTCTTAAAACTGTTTTAAATTTGGAGAACACAGAAAGTGTGAGCAAAGAACAGAAACAGGAAAATCAGACTTTAAACAGTAAAATATACAGGCTGCATCTTAACATGTTCCACTGAGATAGGTTTTATAACTTTATGAAACGTTTTTACTATTTCATCTTCCTATCAACTCTGTGAGGGAGGGGAATTAGAAAGACAACAGACATGTGCAAAGGACGGGGTGGGAGCTCCTGGGAGTAATTATTATTCCCATTTTATAGCTGGTGAAACTGAGACTTAGGCTCATGTTCAACAAGCTTATACTGGTAATTTATTACAATCTCATATTCAGTACTTTTACATACACTGTCACTAAACCTTCACAAGAATTTTTAAAGTAGGCATTATTATCTCTATTTTATAGATGCAACAGTGGAAGCAGAGTTAAAAGACCTCTTTAAGAACATAACATATGGCTGGATCTTACCTCCTTTAACCAAATCCATTCATAATCCTCTTAGATCCTCCAGATACCATTTCATGGACCTATAGTCATGCCATTTGCTGTTTGCAAATGAGTTAACAGAGGATTTTAAATCTCCTGACCTTATGAACAGTGTTCTTTATACTACACTTTGTCAAAACAACGACGAATACCCCAGTGAAAAAGAAGAATTTAATTAGGCTGTTTGCTTGCAAGAGGGCAAATATCTGAACATTTTAAACCAATTGGGTGGCTGAGTGAATTTTTTATATATCACCTAATGTGAAAGGTGAGCATATATCTATTATATATAGAACTGTAACAACACAGAAAAATATAACCAGAATAAACCAAAATGAAGCAAAGTCAAGAGCCATTTTGATGTTGTAGCAGAAAGAGATGAAAAATATCATGTAGCTAAGATCGAATATATAATACTTTTTGCCAACATGTTTATTATGTAAATAAACAAACTAAAGGCTACATAAACATCTATTACAATATTAGAATTGATAAACAATATTTAAACTCCAACTCCTACATCCTCTGTCCACAGTATAATTTCTACCAAAAACAAAAGAGGAGCCTCACGAAGGACTGAGCTATACGGACAAAGATGAATAAACAGGGGAAATAACCAGCCTTCAAAAACTAATCCTGCTTAGTTCTCTCAAGGATTGTTTTCTCATTTTATTTTAATGACTACTTAATCAAGATGAATTAATTTTTCTCTGAAATGGTCCAAAAAGTCAGGATTGAAATTAAAGCAATTTGAGATCAACTGGAGACTATTTTAAGGGTTGGAAATCTTAATAAATATGATTGATAAAATGACAATTTATGCAGCTGTTGAAGTAAGGAAGAATATGAGAACAATTTAAACAAAATGTGTGTTTAGGGCTTTCAAATGACAAAATATCCCCCTGCAGTAAATTGTGGAATGGCCAACTCTTGGGTTTATGATGCCTACTTACTGTGACTCCAGGGAGCTCCAAGTTCTCCCAAAGGATGCAATGAAGCCCTCAAAACATTCTTGAAATGAAATTAATGTTGAGATGCAATGTGTAGTAATAATATGAAATCAGAAAACAAAGAAATCATGAGAAATAGAATACAAATCTATCACTTAGCACACTACTGAATATATAGCTATTGCCAATTTGAATAATTATTGATAAAGATATTGAAATTTCGAAAACTCTTAGGTGCATCTAGGCAATATCAGAAATACTACATTTCATTTCATGTAGTACTTACAGGAAATGTGTATTGACTATTCAAAAATCTTTTGTACTACAATCTGTTTGCAATGTATTATAACGTCAAAGAAAGCGGGCCCATTTTTAAGAAGTGCACTGAGAGCCAAAGCTGCTGGGAAGTAAAAAGTCTATTGAACATCACAGTAGGCAAAGTAATTCAACAGGAACTATACCAAAGAGGTCCTGGGCAGTCATAACAGAAAATTCTGGATATACCACAGGTCTGTGCTTTTTCATCTAAGATCCTCCCCAATATCTGTAAAAGAAAATTTTCCCATTTCCAAAATACGTTTGGTGACAAAACCTAATCTAAATGGATATTTACAGGCTTTCTGTATGCTATTAACAGTTACTATGCATCTATTAGTGTTTAACTACTGTGTGTATCAAGATTATACTAGGGTGTCCCAATGGATAAAGCGTATATGCTGTATAGGCTTTCTGAAAGCCGGACAATTTTGAGTTCCTAAACATATTGCTCCACAAAGGTTTGTAGTAAAGGGCAGGTCTTTTTTCTGTGTACTTGTGTTTATGAACACTCTGACCTTGGATAAGCAGCTCTACTTGCCTCTGGGATAATGATACCTTTACAGGATGTGGGGAAAATAAACAAGGTCATGTTGAAAAGTGGTTGGGACACACTGCGTATTGATTACATGGTAGCTAATATCAACTGAATGCTGGAAAGTGGAGGCCAATTGTACTGCTTTCCTCCAAGGACACAAATGCTTTTCTTTCTTCATATAAACTCTATTTCTTGAATTCCTGCATTATGCTTTGGGGATACAATATGAACCTCACCGTTGAAAAGTAGAAGAGAGTATGTTTACAATTCATGCCTTGAGAGTACAAAAGAAAGGACATTTTGCAGCGTGTACTTTGGGAATCCAGAGATGAGATCCTGAAAGTTCTGCCTGAGCTGAGTTTTGAAGGAAAAGTAGGAAGTAAAGAATAAGCTAGATGTGGAAAAGTCACATCACTTTTCAAGCATTGACCGAATATCAGCACTCTCTCTGAGACAGAAAGTAGACTGGAAAGTGACCAACGTTCCTGGTTTGCTAGGGACTACCCTCGGAAACACCACTGTGCTGGGCAAACAGAAAGGATCAGTCATCGAATGTGGATGGAGGAGACAACAAAAGAGAAATCAGGCTGGAATCATAGGTAAGAGGCAGTTAATTTTTATACTTTTATTCGATGTTGGAATAAAGGTACATGGCCAGAAGAAGGATGAGCCCTCCTGGGGCCTAAAGTGAGAGACATTAAGTACCAAGTAAGTGAGAGGTCAGAGAAGGCAATGGCACCCCACTCCAGTACTCTTGCCTGGAAAATCCCATGGATGGAGGAGCCTGGTAGGCTGCAGTCCATGGGGTCGCTAAGAGTCGGAAATGACTAAGCGACTTCACTTTCACTTTTCACTTTCATGCATTGGAGAAGGAAATGGCAACCCACTCCAGTGTTCTTGCCTGGAGAATCCCAGGGACAGGGGAGCCTGGTGGGCTGCCGTCTATGGGGTCTCACAGAGTCGGACATGACTGAAGTGACTTAGCAGCAGCAGTAGCAAGTGAGAGGTACTAGTGTTAGTATCATAAAGCATCACTGGAATTCAGTCTCTCAGTTGTG
Organism: Bos indicus; assembly: GCF_029378745.1. NCBI lineage: Eukaryota > Metazoa > Chordata > Mammalia > Artiodactyla > Bovidae > Bos > Bos indicus. Next base: position 9,554,343 of record NC_091771.1, read on the forward strand.
TCCGACTCTTTGTGACCCATGAACCGCAGCACGCCAGGCCTCCCTGTCCATCGTCAACTCCCAGAGTCCACCCAAACCCATGTCCATTGAGTCAGTGATGCCATCCAGCCATCTCATCCTCTGTCGTCCCCTTCTCCTCCTGCCCTCAGTCTTTCCCAGCATCAGGGTCTTTTCCAATGAGTCAGCTCTTCTCATGAGGTGGCCAAAGTACTGGAGTTTCAGCATCAGTCCTTCCAAGAACACCCAGGACTGATCTCCTTTAGGATGGACTGTTTGGATCTCCTTGCAGTCCAAGGGACTCTCAAGAGTCTTCTCCAGCACCGCAGAGAGTTCAATTGATTTCAAAAGAATCAATTCTTCAGGGCTCAGCTTTCTTTATAGGTGATTGATAATTGGAAACAAAACTGCCAGGGAGAAAGAAAGTAGCCCTACTGACTACAGTCTTAGAGGGAAGGGCTGAGAGAAAAATAATCACCTTAAGCAAAAGAAAATATTTGAAAGATAATAAGAAAACACATTACCTGTCACAGATTGGCTTCATTGCTGAATCTCTCATCTAAAATGAGTGATTTTGAGATGACACCATAGTTTTCTTTAAAAAAAAAAAAAGATTTTAAGTTCATTTGCTCTATGGATTTCTGTGCAAAAGTAATTATATGGTGAATACTTGTACTACATATTATTTTTGTTTATGGTATGTGGAAATTTGATTGCTGACACAAGCAAGAAATAAGAACTACACTTATTCAGAAACATCAAGAGATATCAGGGATCAGAATCAGGAAATAAACTAAGAATCCCATGTTGAATTCTATGCCTGAGGAGACCACAGCACTCATTTGAAACATAATCCAAATTTTCCTCAAGTGAAAGAAGCTTCAGTGTCAAATCACAAGCTCATAGATGAACCTGGCAGACTTCTGGAAATGGGCTTGCCAGGTTGAACCTGTTTTACCACTGGAAACAGCTGAGACTGCGTACTTGGTGTTACTAGGCAGAATTTATCATGGAAAGTTCCATTGACCTGAAAACCACAATTCACACAAGATGAGTGGTGATAGGAGGTGATGATGGGTGCAGACCCTTTACACAGACTTGCTTTACTCTCTCTCCTTTGCCTGGAATGAAAATCCTCCCCTTCCTTTTTACTTTAACTTAAATAATTCTAAAACCACATATTTCCCCCAAATCCTCAAGAATGTCTCTTATGCAGGAATGTTTCCACGTAAAGGTTGGACAAAACAACAAACAAAAAAGAAAGCAAGAAAAGAAGGTGCTCAAGGTGGTGCATTGGTGGCATGAACCCTAGAAGATGAGAGAATGAGAGGCACTGGGCCCAAACTACTAAGGATTCTTTTACCAGCTAAGGAGTATAGGTTTTCCATCTGTTTGGGGAAATCAACTAAGGATTTAAAGCAAGACCATAATGATTACCTGAGTTAGGGAAGTAGCAGAGGAAAACAGAGAGGAAAGGATTAATTTGGAAGACATTAGGGCAATAGAATCAATAGGAACAAGAAGCTGCCTGCATGTGAAGAAGAAAGTGAACACTTATTACAGGTTCTAGGTTGGACGACTAGAAAGGTGTTTAGCCTCTTTGAAAGGAAGAGCTGAATTAATTTAGAGATACAGTGTGTTAGTTTTTTTTTTTTTCTCATTGAACTTTAAATTGTTAGCAACTATGGGACTCTACTCATTAAAGTGTTTTTTACTTTTCCCTTCAATAACAAAGAATAATGGCTTTCAACTGTAAGTGGTAAATTAGAAATCCCTAGGTACTTTAAATGGAGAAGGAAATGGCAACCCACTCCAGTGTTCTTGCCTGGAGAATCCGATGGACGGAGAAGCCTGGTAGGCTGCAGTCCATGGGGTCACACAGAGTTGGACACGACTGAAGCGACTTAGCAGCAGCGGCAGGTACTTTAAAAGGCACTTACTCCTTGGAAGGAAAGTTATGACCAACCTAGATAGCATATTAAAAAGCAGAGACATTACTTTGCCAACAAAGGTCCGTCTAGTCAAGGCTATGGTTTTTCCAGTGGTCATGTATGGATGTGAAAGTTGGACTGTGAAGAAAGCTGAGCACGGAAGAATTGATGCTTTTGAACTGTGGTGTTGGAGAAGACTCTTGAGAGTCCCTTGGACTGCGAGGAGATCCAACTAGTCCATTCTAAAAGAGATCAGTCCTGGGTGTTCATTGGAAGGACTGATGCTGAAGCTGAAACTCCAATACTCTGGCCACCTCATGCGAAGAGTTGACTCATTTGAAAAGACCCTGATGCTGGGAGGAACTGGGGGCAGGAGGAGAAGGGGACAACAGAGAATGAGGTGGTTGGATGGCATCACCAACTCGATAGACATGAGTTTGAGTAAACTCTGAGAGTTGGTGATAGACAGGGAGACCCGGCGTGCTGTGATTCATGGGGTCACAAAGAGTCGGACACAACCGAGCGACTGAACTGAACTGAACTGAGGTACTTTGAAGGAGAAATACAGATTCCTGTGCCCCAATCCCAGAGATTCTAGTTTAGAAATTTGTTGAGGGCTCTGGAAATCTATATGAAAAACAAGACAAAAATATCCCCAGATGATTCTGATATGCACTCAGTTCTGGGAAACACAGCTAGAGTGCCTTTGCCTAAACACTTCAAAAATTTAGAAGAATTTTAAATGAATAAGAATGCGGAATGATGTAAAATTAAATTAGCAACAAAGCAGCAGTGTGTGTTGGTAAGATTTCAGGGTGAGGGCATAATTTTGTAAGAAAAATATGTATATTTTTCTTAACACACATAGAGGTCTAATTTAATTTAGTTTCCATTACTTTTTTATTTTTAGTTTGGGGCAAAAATCTATTTATTGTTTCCTTACTTCCCTTTGTAGTTTTAAATACCTAACTCTGTAAATGAAACTAGACTTTTTATTCCAGCTTGCATGAAATAGCTGAAGGCAATGTTTCTTCCTATCCTCTCTGTTCCACAAAGGTATTGCTTCATTAAATGATCATTTTTGTAAAATGCTATTACTTCATATTTTTTGAGGACAAACAATATGCTAGGTGCTGACAAACTATAGTCATTTCACAGTAGATATAATATAGTTTTTTATTTCTTATTCATGCTCCAATTTAAATGTTCTCATTAATTGCTTGTAAATCAAACAATCCTTCTCTTTGTGTTTACTCAAACATTTTCAGGACTTGTATTTCATTTATATTCACCATGAGACATTTTACACTTAAAAATATGATGATATGAAAATCGAATAAAACCACCTTTTAATTTCTTGGAACATGAGATGAAATATTAGGGAAAGGAGGGCAATTAGAAAAGGCATTAAGAACAAATTATATTCATTAAATTCCTTGGCGTTATTCCAAATGGAAATTCCTTTGATAAGAGAAGTCAATGTTATTATTACCCGAGAATGAAGAACTTTGGGGTGAATTCAGGGGAAATATTAAGTTTCAAAATGCTGAGGCATGTAGAAGAAAGTTTGTTCAAGAAGAAAAATTATTTCTTATGTCCACTGGATGCATCTACTGAGATATTAAATTTACCAACATCCTTTACTCTGGAAATTAACCAAGATTCTAGCAGGCACTATCCTCTTTTGCTAATATGTATGAGTCCATGGGGCAAAGAACTTGAAAAGGCTCTCAGGTTTCCAGAAACTCTGACAGGCTTGTGACAAGAGCAGTTAAATGCATGAAAGTAGAAAATGACCCATGCTCACCTCAGAGCTATTTCAAGCTTTCCAAGTATACATCCAAAATTACATTTATTGATCTTTATTTTCAGGGATAGAAGACACTAGCCTTTCAGAATTCCTGAAAATGTGTCGAGTATCTGTAAACAGCATCTTCTAGACAGAGTTTCTTTCTCAACAGAGTTCTAAAATGGACCAGGAGTTCTTTTTACCTCTGACAATATGAACAAGCAGATAGACACTGTATTACATGGTTGCCACTGGTCATTAGTTTCTTCAGTCAGGATTACCGAGTAACCTGAGTCAAGTCTGAAGTCCAGGTCAAAGCCCTCTAAATTTAGCATTCCCTATGACTTCCTCATTAACCTTGGACTCATAGCTTAACCCGTAGCACAGTGTCCCAGCTGAGCCTATAAAGCATGGCCCATGGTCATTTCCAGACATGCTGAAGGGGTAGAGTCTATTATTTTTTATCTGAAGGAAGGTCAAGAGTAGCCCCAATTGAAACGGGAGAGAAGAATGAATGGTATCAGTTTACTAGTTAGACTACAGGACTAGTTCCAACACCCTATGGAGAAGAAAGGGCAAAGAGTAAAGCTGACAGGGCCATTTTAAGGTCACGGTGACACAGAAGAGTAGGGATGGAGTGGGAGGCGCATTCTTTTAATTCTGTGCAGAGTTCAACAGCAGTAATCTGTGCGTGCTCAGAGAACTGACCTTTTCACAGAAGTTGCATCAGTGGCTGAGGCAGAGGCCAAAAGTTCAAGGGCAGTAGCTTATGAAGCTGCCAAAAGGGAACACCACAAAGCAAGAGGGTATGTGATCGCTTGGGCCTCACCTCTGAGTGTTTCTAGACAGCTAGCTAGATTTAGTGCAGGAAGTGTGGTGTTTAGTAAAAGAAAAATGGTAAGAAGCCAGTGAGATATTTCATTATTACCTAAAACAAGCGAGGCCCAGGAACATTCAGATGATGGGCTTTGTGGACATCATTTGACAAGTAGTCGTAATAATAAATAATTTCTCATTGGTAATCTTTAAATAAACATTTTATTGTGTAATAGTTTTAGTTCAGAATTCTGATATACTTCCCATTCAGGTTTCTCTAATGTTGACACCTTACATAAGTGTTGTCTTTATCAAAATTGAGAAAATAACATTGGCACATTACTGTTAATTATACTACAGATTTTTTTCAGGCAGCACCAGTTTCTCCACTAATGCACTTTTATTGTTCAAGGGTTCAATCCATAGTAGCACATTGAATTTAGAATTTTTTAATATATAATTGCAAAGTAATTATATTAAAATGCATAGTGAGCGAGACATAGTCTCTGCTTTTTCTACAGTCAACTTTCTTACAGTCAAATAGGAAAAATAAGCAAAAAAAAAAAAAAGTAACAGGTGTACTATTTTGTCATAAATGCTATGATCGAAGAAGGCACAGAGGACTGTAGATGTCCACAAAGACAGTTAAGCTATTTTAGGGGAAGAGGCATAGATTCCAGACTTCTGAAAGGGAAAAAAGACTTAGAAGGCAGTTGAGAAGGTAGAGAACGTTGTCCCAGGCAAAGGAAACATATGTTAGGTAAAGGTCTTTAAAAATTCACTCAACTATATACAAAATGGCTTTGGAAAATCTGTTTTGAAAAATTCATAAAACACTATCTTTTTCACCCCCTTAAATTATGAAGACACAAAAATCAATCATTGAATGTGGCAGGCATAGCTTTTGGTAAACTTATAGACATTAGCCTTCTCTAGCCTAGTTTATCTTATGATTTCTTGGTTTGGATATATAATCCTGTGGTCCCAATTCTCAACTCTCTATTTTAATATATGTTTGTATATTCTTTTAATGTTAATAATCTATCACAACTATTAGAAACCATAAATCCCTCAGATTCAATAACCTATTATGCATCTCCAAATGACTGCTGCTGCTGCTGCTGCTGCTGCTAAGTCGCTTCAGTCGTGTCCAACTCTGTGGGACCCCATAGACAGCAGCCCACCAGGCTCCCCCGTCCCTGGGATTCTCCAGGCAAGAACACTGGAGTGGGTTGCCATTTCCTTCTCCAATGCATGAAAGTGAAAAGTGAAAGTGAAGTCACTCAGTCATGTCCGACTCTTCGCAACCCCATGGACTGCAGCCTACCAGGCTCCTCCATCCATGGGATTTTCCAGGCAAAAGTACTGGAGTGGGGTGCCATTGCCTTCTCCAAATGACTGATTTAACCCCATTTCCAATGGTCCTTCAATAAATACTGTTTAAGTGACTATTTTTCCTTTGCTACATTTGTGAAAAAGGCAATCTCTATGCATGTAGGTGTGTGTAAATTTTGGAGAGAGAGATTAAGTTCTTTGCTCTTTCTTTTGAGGAAGTACAGGGCTAATAATGATAAAGTGGAAGAAAAAAGACTGTGGGCCCCTAAACCATAACTGACTTAAATAAAAGCAGAAAGTGTTTAGTCTAACAAGGAAGGCAACTAACAATGCCTTAATTCCATCCAAGCTCTCATTAAAATACAAATGAAGATATCCATGTAATGCTTGTGTTGTTGTTGTTCAATAAGTCGAGTCCAACTCTGACACCATGAACTGCATCATACCAAGCTTCCGTCCTTCACCATCTCCTGGAATCTGCTCAAACTCATGCCCATAGAGTCAATGATGCCATGCAACCATCTCATCCTTTGTCATCACCTTCTCCTCCTGCCTTCAATCTTTCCCAGCATCAGGGTCTTTTCCAGTGAGTCAGCTCTTTGCATCAGGTGGCCAAAGTATTGGAGCTTCAGCTTCAGCATCAGTCCTTCCAATGAATATTCAGGGTTGATTTCCTTTAGGATTGACTGATTTGATCTTCTTGCAGTCCAAGGGTCTCTCAAGAGTCTTCTCCATACCACAGTTCAAAAGCATCAATTCTTTGGTGCTCAGACTTCTTTATGTTCCAACTGTAATATCCACACATAACTACTGGAAAAACCATAGCTTTGATTATACAGACCTTTGTTGGCAAAGTGATATTTTTGCTTTTTAATATGCTATCTAGGTTTCTCATAGCTTTTTTCCTAAAGGGCAAGCATCTTTTAGTTTCATGGCTACAGTCATTGTCTGCAGTGATTTTGAACCTCAAGAAAATATAGCTATAAATCAATGATGCATTTGAAAGAAAGCATGTATACATAATTGTACACATATATTTTAAATCTTCAAACAGCCTCAAAATAGCTAAAACTCTACATGCACTTCTTGAAGACTACCGGTATTTCTCATTTCTTCTCCTCAACTGAAAGAATTTTATTCAACTGTCAACAGCTATAAAGCACCTTAAATTTTCACATACTTGCAAGCTAAAAGTTAGCCTCTACAATTTCATGTATGCTGGCAGAAGATATCAGACTTCTGTGTCAGAGAAGAGCATTATGTTAATCACAGCAGTATTGGAAGAACATCTATATTATTGTGCAATTTTCCTGAGTTCCAGTTCCAAAATAGTGATGCAAAGAATGTTAAATAACTAGCCAGTGGATTGTATATAGGAGAGCAACATTAAACTTAGGGAACCAAACTGTTTTATTAACTTACTTTTTTTAATTTTTATTTTTTTATGTTTTTATTTTATTTATTTTAAATTTATTTATTTATTTATTTTTTGGAGGCTAATCACTTTACAATATTGCATTGGTTTTGCCATACATTGACATGAATCCGCCACAGGTGCACATGTGTTCCTCATCCTGAACCCCCCTCCCACATCCCTCCCCATCCCATCCTTCTGGGTCATCCCAGTGCAGCGGCCCCAGCGCCCTGTATCACACATCAAACCCGGACTGGCGATCCATTTCACATATGATAATCTACATGTTTCAATGCCATTCTCCCAAATCATCCCACCCTTGCCCTCTCCCACAGAGTCCAAAAGACTACTCTATACATCTGTGTCTCTTTCACTGTCCCACATAAAAGGTTATCGTTACCATCTGTCTAAATTCCATATATATGTGTTAGTATACTGTATATTAGAGTACAGTTGCTTTACAATGTTGAGTTAGTTTCTACTGGACAGCAAATTGAATCAGCTATACCGATAATGCACACCTGTCCTTTGCTCTGGAGGGAGATATTATCTTTATCTTACTTGACATTCACCTTCCTTTTGCTCCAGAGGGAACACTATCTCCATCTACCAAAGCTATCCACTATCTAAATATTATTTCAAACAGTCCAGAACAACAAGAACAAGGTTAGTGCCTTACTCACAAACCTGCAAAAACCTGAGACGAAAGGAGAGTTGTCTCCCCATGATAATGTTTGCCAGACATGCCTCTCACTCTTCTCCCATTTCCCTTGCTCATTTCTTCTTAAACATACAACTTACAGCTTTATATATCAAGGCCAGACTCTCTATGGAGAGTAATGGAAGAGAAAAAATGTGTGCTTGTGTGTGCACAGGTGTGTACACATGTTAGGGTGAAATGACAGTAGTCTGCTGCTGCTGCTGCTGCTGCTAAGTCACTTCAGTCGTGTCCAACTCTGTGCGACCCCATGGACGGCAGCCCACCAGGCTCCCCCGTCCATGGGATTTCCCAGGCAAGAGTACTGGAGTGGGGTGCCATTGCCTTCTCCAGACAATAGTCTCAGTTCAGTTCAGTTGCTCAGTCATGTCCGACTCTTTGCGACCCCATGAATCGCAGCACACCAGGCCTCCCTGTCCATCACCAACTCCTGGAGTTCACTCAGACCCACGTCCATCGAGTCAGTGATGCCATCCAGCCATCTCATCCTCTGTTGTCCTATTCTCCTCCTGCCCCCAATCCCTCCCAGCATCAGAGTCTTTTCCAATGAGTCAACTCTTCGCATGAGGTGGCCAAAGTACTGGAGTTTCACCTTTAGAATCTTTACTTCCAAAGAAATCCCAGGGCTGATCTCCTTCAGAATGGACTGGTTGGATCTGCTTGCAGTCCAAGGGATTCTCAGGAGTCTTCTCCAACACCACAGTTCAAAAGCATCAGTTCTTCGGTGCTCAGCCTTCTTCACAGTCCAACTCTCACATCCATATATGACCACAGGAAAAACCATAGCCTTGACTAGACGTACCTTTGTTGGCAAAGTAATGTCTCTGCTTTTGAATATGCTATCTAGGTTGGTCATAACTTTCCTTCCAAGGAGTAAGCGTCTTTTAATTTCATGGCTGCAGTCACCATCTGCAGTGATTTTGGAGGCCAAAAAAGTAAAGTCTGACACTGTTTCCACTGTTTCCCCATCTATTTTCCATGAAGTGATGGGACCGGATGCCATGATCTTCGTTTTCTGAATGTTGAGCTTTAAGCCAACTTTTTCACTCTCCACTTTCACTTTCATCAAGAGGCTTTTTAGGTCCTCTTCACTTTCTGCCATAAGGGTGGTGTCATCTGCATATCTGAGGTTATTGATATAAACTATAACTTTGTATGAATCATAAGAAAAGAAGACACATATCACAATTAACAAGTATATACGAGTCTATACAATATCTGGAGAGATTCTTTAACCATGTTTTTATTAACTAAAGTTTAGAAGAAAGTGTGTTTAGGAAAAAAATTGTAAAACACTCATTTTATCTGCTAAAAGACACAAATTAAAGGGGAGTGATTATAACATCTTCCACATGCCCATATGATCACCTCTAACTCTGAAATCAAAATTATATCAGAAAGCAAATTGAACAACCAACCTAGACTACAGTTCCCCAGTGCTGTGATCCAGCCCAGGCAGGACCATGTCATACATAAGGACAAAATACTGAGCCCAGATCACTTGGTTTAATCCAGAGTTTGACAGCCATTGAACCATGCTGTGTCTTCGTGTCCTCATATACAAAATAGCAGTGATAACAGTACATGGCCATTGGAGTCTTGGGAAGAAGATGCACCAATAAACGTGATGTGTTCTAAACACGCCTCCATAGAATACATTTTCAAGGCACACTAGCAGATCGTCTTCCAAGCCAGCTTGTCTGATCCTAGCACACCACCTCCAGTATCCCTATAAAATCTCACCTACTCCACTCCTACCTTTCTAGTAAATCTTTCTATACTTATTCTGATATTACAAAATCTCAGCAGATTAATGTCTTGTGACTCAACAGTTTTGGGAGCTTTGTACCTGGAAAACATCAAGTATTTGAAAAAGGGTAAAATAATATCTGTGATGTTTGTTGGGTTTTAAAGTAACATTACCATCCCTCACTAAAAGAGAAACAATGTTTGTTTTTACTTAGAAATTCAATTCCAGTTTCTCAATAATTTAAGAGCTGTACTTTTAAATTTGTATTTTAAGCTTAAAAAGCTTAAAAGGTGGAATGTTTCAGTCATATAGAAAAGTACAGTTGATCATACAGTGAACCCTCAGCCAGATTGAATTGCAAATAGAGCCAAATTATTCCCCAGGTTACCACCCCAGCCTCTCCCAATCCTCAGATCCCTAGCTCTATCCCAAGATACTCCCCATACTTCAAACTATTTTGAAAGAAATCCCAGGCATCCTAATTATTTCCTCTCTATATATTTAAGCATGAGAATCATGTCTCATCTGATTAATTTCTTTTATGAACTGATGCAGACTATTCTATGTCTCTAGCAAAAAACCTTCAGTATTTAAAATTATACTTCAAAAATAATGGCATTTATCTTATTTTATACATTTCATGTATCTCTATTATATTGTCTGTTCCAACGTCATTTTTATTTTTAAAGACCTTTATTGAGGTATAGTTGATGTACAAAACTACTCATTTAACATATGTAATTTGGTAAGTTTGGACATATGCATACAACCATGAACATATTTCCACAATAAAGGTAACAAACATATCTATTACTTTCAAAATTTTACTCACGCCTCTCCCTTTCATGTGGTAAGAACACTTAATATGAGATTTCCCCTATTAAAAAATTTTAAGTGCACAATAAGGTATTGTTAAATATAGATACTGATCTCTTTTGCATCTTATATAACCAAATACAGATCTCTTTTTCATCTTATATAATCAAAAATTTAGACCATGGAAAAACTTCCCATTTCCCCCTCACAAATGTCTTTCTCTTCTCGGGTTCTTTGAGTTTGATTATTTCAGATACTCATATAACTGGAATTATGCAGTCCTTGTCTTTCTGTGACTGGCTTATTTCACTTAGCATACTGCCTCCCAAGTTCGTTCACATTGTTACATGTGGCAAGATTTCTTTTACTTTTTTAAGGTTGATTAATATTTCATTGCATGTGTATGTCACAGTTTTAATTCATTTTTCCATTAATGAACATTTAGATTGCTTTATATCTTATCTACTCTGTCTACTATTGTGCTACAGTGAACTTGAGATAGCAAATTATCTCTTTGAGATCCTGATTTCAATTCCTTTGGGTATATGCCCAGAAGTAGAAATGCTGGATCATATAGTAACTCTATTTTTCATTTTTTGAGGAAACTCCATACTGTTTTCAGTAGTGGTTGTATCATTTTACATCCCAACAACAGCTGTACAAGGATTCTATTCTTCATTTCCATAAACAGATTTCCCAAATCAGAGAAGCACACAAGATATAATAAAAATACTGATGTCAATGTGTTGTGCCCGACCACAGCTCAGATGAAGAGAGCATTATATATTTATGATATATGAGTAAACACCATATTTTTTCCTACTGATGAAAGCATATTTTAGCAAAACTAAGGCCAAATAGATGACATATGAAAACTATCAAAATAAAAATTCCATAATGGGATTTAAGAGTATACTAGTAAAACGTTAGTTAGCCTTGGTTTGAAAACACCATTATCTAGAAAAAAGCCATTTAGGAAAGGCTTAGAAACACAAAGAATGTTCTAAATAATAAATGCTGAGAGCTGTAGTCTTCAATGTTCTTTACCACAAACAAAGAAGAATTAGATTCTGGCTATGTTACTGTCACAAAAATAAAGAACGTTGACATCCAAAAAAGACTCTGCCCAGGAGAACAGAGTAAAAGAACAGAAATTCAAGGAATTAGTCTATGAGCTAAGCATATTTATTCTAGGACAAAAAGTCTGTCAGGATCCAGGTGCATAACTGGGAGAGGGAGCTACAAATAAATGGAACTAAAAATACAGATATTTGTAAAACTCAACCAGAACATATGACTTAATTTTGAATAATTATAAAGTATCCTCCCTGGTCTTTACAAACTATTACAAAAGAAATGACAATTATCCCGAATAGAGGAATATGTACTTATTTCTTTTATGGGGGGGGAAAGAGTGTTCTATACAAAACAGCGGAATATGTTTGGATCTCTATTGTCATCAGACATATGCAATAAAGTATGGCCTCTAAAATTAGAACAGAGACATAGTAAGTGAATTCACTATCAAAAAGGCAAAATAAAAGAGAGAACTGTATTAAAAAAGAAAAGAAGGGAATAAAACCAACACTGAAATAATCTACATTTATGCCAGCTGAGAGAGCATATATTCCAAAGCAATACTTCACTTGTAGGTGGCACACAATTGAATAGCTCATCCAGAACACAGCAGAAAGAAGGAAGAAATGAGAACCTTGAGGGGAAAAGTGACAGTTCTGGTGGACTTAAAATAGTCTTCTAAACTATAAAATGTTTGTGTCCCTAAAGGGAAAATAAGAGAAAAGGGAAAGTAAGCATTGACCAACTATCCAATAGGAAACAATAAAGGAAAGTTCTCCAAGGTGAAGAAGAAAGCCAAGAATGCAAGATAAAGGATTTGAATATGATTAAAGCAAAGTTAAAAAAATTAATCAAGTGGAGCATGGCTTTAGAAAAATTTTCCCAATTAAGAAAAATATATCCAGGTAAACAAGCAGAAAAATCAAATTAAAACAAGGATATGAAAATAAAACTTTGCTCATAATTAACACCCCCAAATACAAGCTTTTTAAGAAAAGCATTGTTTCTGGGATTTGCTTGATGTTTCTTTTATTTTTTTTTTCTTAAATGTAGTTTAAGTGTAAGTAATATATGTCATTGGAAAAGACCCTGATGCTGGGAGGGATTGGGGGCAGAAGGAGAAGGGGATGACAGAGGATGAGATGGCTGGATGGCATCACCAACTCAGTGGATGTGAGTTTGGGTGAACTCCAGGAGTTGGTGATGGACAGGGAGGCCTGGCGTGTTGCAATTCATGAGGTCACAAAGAGTCAGACACGACTGAGCGACTGAATTGAACTCAATATATGTCATGTTGAAAATTCACACTTTTATTTAAAGAATAAAATGAAATTTGAATTCTTTCCTTCACTCTGTTTTCCCTGGGCCCCTGACCAGAAGGTAACCAATATGAGCAGTTACTAGTATATTCCCACTAAAAATAGTACCTACTAATGTATAAAATAAAAAGACAAGGAAATATCTTGCTTTAATCCATGCATATATAACATTTAATATGCACTGAGCAATATTTTAAGAACTTACAATTATTACCTCAATATACATTATTCCAAATGTCCTACTGGATCTTTTTAATATAAATGTAAAAACAGATTTCATTACAGGTAATAAGAACGCTAAGTTGCAAACTTTGGGGGGAAATACAGTCATCATAAGTAATTAAAGCACAATAAGAAAAATACAATAAAATGTTGATTATGGTAAAAACCAAAGAGACATCACTTTGCTAACAAAGGTTCATATAGTCAGAGCTATGGTTTTTCTAGTAGTCATGTACATGTAGATGTGAGAGTTGTACCACACGGCTGAGCACTGAGGAATAAATACTTTTGAATTGTGGCGCTAGAGAAGACTTTTTTTTTTTCTAATTTTATTTTATTTTTAAACTTTACATAATTGTATTACTTTGCCAAATATCAAAATGAATCCGCCACAGGTATACATGTGTTCCCCATCCCGAACCCTCCTCCCTCCTCCCTCCCCATACCATCCCTCTGGGCCGTCCCAGTGCACCAGCCCCAAGCATCCAGCATCATGCATCGAACCTGTACTGGCAACTCGTTTCCTACATGATATTTTACATGTTTCATTGCCATTCTCCCAAATCTTCCCACCCTCTCCCTCTCCCACAGAGTCCATAAGACTGTACATCAGAAGACTCTTGAGAGTCCCTTGGACTGCAGGAGATCAAACCAGTCAATTCTAAAAAAAAAAAAAAAAAAATCAGCACTGAATATTCATTGAAGAGTGATGTTGAAGCTGAACCTCCAATACTTTGGCCACCTTATGTGAAGAGAGGACTCTGTGGAAAAGACTCTGGTGCTGGAAATGATTGAAGAAAAAGGAAAAGTGGGTAGCAGAGTATGAGACGGTTAGACAGCATCACTGACTCAATGGACATGAACTTGAGCAAACTCTGGGAGATAGTGAAGGACAAGGGAACCTGCTACAGTCCATGGGGTTGCAGAGATGGACATGACCTAGTGACTGAAAAACAACATGGTTAAAAAAAGAAAAGAAAATTTGAAAAATTTGGATTTTTAAAGTTTTATGTTAAGACATATGATTAAAGCCCCATTGTTAGATGTTATTATTAGCACACAAGGAGCATACTGTAAACAAGAAGTATATATACACAGAACACACTAGTCATAGCAAATACGCTTTTCCAACAACACAGCAGACACCTCTATATATGGACATCACTAGACGGCCAATACTGAAATCAGATTGATTATATTCTTTGCAGCCAAAGATGGAGAAGCTCTATACAAGTCAGCAAAAATAAGCCCTAGAGCTGACAATGGCTCAGATTATTAGCTCCTTATTTCAAATTTCAGGCTTAAATTTAAGAAAGTAAGGAAACCCATTAGGCCATTCAGGTATAACCTAAATCAAATCCCTTATACAGTGGGATATCAAATAGACATTCAAGGGGTTAGATATGGTAGAAAGAGTGCCTGAAGAACCATCAACGGAGGTTGTTAGCATTGTATAGGAGGTGGAGACCAGAACTGTGCCCGCAAAAGAGATACAAGAAGGCACAATGGTTGTCTGAGGAGGCTTTACAACTACCTCAGGAAAGACAGGAAGTGAAAAGCAAGGGAGAAAGGGAAAGATATGCTCAACTGAATGACAAGTTCCAGAGAAGAGCTAGGAAAGATAAGAAGGCCTTCTTAAGTAAGCAATGCAAAGAAATAGAGGGAAACAATAGAAAGGGAAAGACTAGAAATCTTTACAAGAAAATCGGAGATATGAAGGGAACATTTCATGCAGGGATGGGCATGATAAAGGACAGAAATTAAATGGTAAGGACCTAACCAACGATATTAAGAGTAAGTGTCAAGAGTACATAGAAGAACTCCACAAAAAAATCTTAATGACTGGGATAATCACAATGGTGTGGTCACTGTAGGGCCAGACATCCTGGACTGTAAAGTCAAGTGGGCCTCAGGAAGCATTACTATGAACAAAGCTAGTGGAGATGATGGAATTCCAACTGAGCTATTTAATATCCTAAATGATGATTCTCTTAAAGTGCTGCAATCAGTATGTCAGCAAATTTGGAAAACTCAGCAAGGGCCACAGGACTGGCAAAGGTCAGTTTTCATTCCTATCTCAAAGAACGGGTATGCCAAAGAATGTACAGACTACTGTACAATTGCCCTCATATAACATGCTAGCAATATTGTGTTCAAAATTCCTCAAGCTAGGCTTTAATAGAAGAAATTCCAGGTGTACAAACTAGATTTAGAAAAAGCAGTGGAACCAGAGATCAAAATGTCAACATTTGATGGATCATGGAGAAAGCAAAGGAATTCTAGGAAAAAACATCTACTTCTTCTGCATTGACTATGCTAAAGCATTTGACTGTGTGGATCATAACAAACTGTGGAAAATTCTTAAAGAGATGGGAATACCAGACCACTTGACCTGCCTCCTGAGAAAACTGTATGTGGGTCAAGAAGTAACAGTTAGAACTAGACATGGAACAATAGACTTGTTCATAATTGGGAAAAGAGTTTGACAAGACTGTATATTGTCACCCTGATTATTTAACTTATATGCAGAGTACATCATATGAAATGCTGGACTGGCTGAATCCATGCTGGAATCAAGATTACTGGGAGAAATGTCAACAATCTCAGACATGCAGATTATGCCACCCTTATGGCAGAAAGTGGGACTTCCCTGGTGGCTCAGATGGTAAAGTGTCTGCCTACAATGCAGGAGCCCTGGGTTCAATCCCTGGGTTGGGAAGATCTCCTGGAGAAGGAAATGGCAACCCACTCCAGTATTCTTGCCTGGAAAATCCCATGGACAGAAGAGCCTGGTAGGCTACAGAAGAGTCAGACATGAATGAGTGACTTCACTTTTACTTTCATTTTCATGGCAGAAAGTGAAGAGGAACTAAAGAGCTTGTTGATGAAATTGAAAGAGGAGAGTAAAAAACTTGGCTTAAAACTCAACATTCATAAAACTTAAGATCATGGCATCTGGTCCCATCACCTCATGACAAAGAGAAGCGGAAAAGGGTGGAAGCGGTGACAGATTTTATTTTCCTGGGTTTGAAAAACACTGCAGATAAGGAATGAAGCCCTGAAGTTAAAAGACTCTTGCTCCTTGGAAGAAGCTATGACAAACCTAGACAGCATATTAAAAAGCAGAGACATCATTTTTCTGACTAAAGTTCATATATTTGAGGCTATGGTTTTTCCAGTAATCTTTTATGGATATGAGAGCTAAACCATAAAGAAGACTGTGTGCCAAAGAATTGATGCTTTTGAACTCTGGTGTTGGAGAAGACTCTTAAAAGCCCCTTGGACAGCAAGGAGATCAAACCAGTCCATCCTAAAGGAAATCAACTCTGAATATTCAATCGGAGGACTGATGCTGAAGCTGAAGCTCCAATACTTTGGTCACCTTAGAGAAAGAGTCAACTCATTAGAAAAGACCCTGATGCTGGAAAATAGTTTGGATGACTTATGGAAGAGTCTGGAAGTCTTCCTGGAAGATATTCATGGAAATGCCTTGAGTGAGTATGAATGATAGTTGCTCAGTCATGTCCGACCCTTTGCCACGCCATGGACTGTAGCCTGCCAGGCTCCTCTGTCCATGGGATTCTCCAGGCAAGTATACAGGAGTGGGTTGCCATTTCCTTCTCCAGGGAAAACTCCTTGGGTTCACATTATAATCAGTCAAGGAAAACAACTTCTTAATGTCAAAGTATCTGCAGTTGTCCAGTGGGAATGTCCCCCTATAATCAAAGAAGTGCAGGTGTGCTTTGGTACTCATGGTTCATCTTTCCATTCACACTGACCATCTAATAATCAATCTCCTCTAGCAGGACCATAATGTTGCCTTCTAGAAACCGGTCACTCAGTTCACATTCTCCTCAACCATGAACAAGCTTGAACCAAGATATAGACGTCGGGAAGAAATTCTTAAGATACGTGGAAGCATTCTTCACTAAATAGGGGTATTATGCAGAAAATTTAAGAATCAAACAAAAGGTGGACCAGATGACCTCTAATGTCCCTTCCAAAGCTCTGATTATATCACAAGCTATTTGTCTTCTAAAACGACAAAAGTTTTACTCTTGGGCATGGTTGAAAATATATCTCCATACACCACTGTCATAATTTTACAGGAAACAGCAACTGCACAAGCTGTGACCAACTCAACATGCCAAGGGATTTAAAGTGATATATGTCCAGATTCATTGAACTAGACTACTTTATTGCATTCTCTGATATCAGCAGGCTGGTTGTCAAAAGCTGAGAGTATGTTAAAGCTAGTTCAAGCACAAAGCATTAAGGAAGCAGAAGTGTGTTAAATCCCTTTGTTTAATCTCCTCACTTTTTCTCCTACCTCATCTCCGACAAATGCCCGCCTTCCCCAATGTACCCTACCACCAAAAAGCCTTATTTACTTTAACTTAATTTGGGTACTTGGTAACACCTGTTTTAACTTCGAGGATTTTCATCTCTACTCATGAACTACATGGATATCACTTCTACCTTTTAATGTAATTTTATATAAGGTTCCCTTGGTGGCTCAGATGCTAAAGAATCGCCCTGCAATGCAGGAGGCCCAAGTTTGATCTATGGGTCAGGAAGATCCCCTAGAGAAGGGAATGGCAACACACTCCAATATCCTTGCCTGGAGAATCCCACGGGCTACAGTCCATGGTGTCGCAAAGAGTCAGACATGACTGAGCAACTAACATTTTCACTTTCACTTATGTCTATGAAAAATAAACACACATAAGATTTTAGATAAGTCACATGTCTCCAAGGTTTAAAATACAATGTAGTGTTTCCTCCCCTTTTGTCCCTAAGGTGATCTTCATTCCCCAGAGGTATTTTCCGCTCCTTTATCTGTTTCTGTGGTACCTACTTTTACATTTCAAAATAACATGTTTATTGGACTGTGTCTTTTTTTTTGATATTATCTATTGACTTCCTACTGTGGAAAGTGAGGACTTAACCCTCTTTCTCACCTTCTGCCTTATATATAAAATTTCTATACTTTACCCTTCAGTAGAGTTGTATCTGTGTTTATAATATCAGTATTAGTATTCATTATGCCTTTCTTTTGCTTTTTTTGATTCTGTTTGAAGGTATTTTCTCATCGTTGCATGTAATTAGAATTCTATATTCATCCCCAAATTCTCAGACATAGGTATACATCCTGTTCTAAATATATTAAAAAAAAGTCAAGTACTTCAGAGACTAACTTTCAAATAACCTGGCTTTTAGGCCGTTGCACCAACTTCTTGTAAGAATTGGCCCTCCAAATTCTTTTACTTTCTGGCATTCTGTTGTGAGAAACAGGTTGCTTCTCAATCTTCCTTGTCTCCTGTTTTCTAAATTTTGTTGTGTCATTTCCCCTTTTTTTCTTGTCTGTCTTGATTTAAGCCTTTTAAAATCCCTTTTTAATTGAAGATCTCAAGGTTGTTGTTTTTTTTTTTCGGTGCAAATTTTCTACCCATTAGAGCAAATGCCTCTCTCCTGAGATAATTGTCCATTTTCTATGGCAAGTCTTTGACTAGGCATCTTAGACCCCCATTTTCTTACAGCAAAATTTCACTTACAGTTACTTGATTTTTCATGAGCATAGGTTATTAGAGTAGGCAAAAGGAAACAATTTGTTCTGGCGTCCACAATAACAAAAGGTTCTGTTTACAAAAAGAGATGGATGAAACTTAGTGCCAAAAAAGATGGTAATAATGGGTGATATCATTGAACATTGGCTCTATCGCTGGAACTGTTCTAAGCACTTCACAGATGTGGATAAATTAACTCACTTAATTCTCATGGCAGTCCTGAGATCACAAGGTTTGCATTCCTTTGTCTTCTCTGTTTAATAGAAATTATTGTCTGCAGCCGCTATTAATAGCACTCTGAGACAGTTTTCACATTTTCATATCTGATTTCCAACATGCAGTTTTGCTTCCTCTAGGAAGTTTGGGACCAGAGTCTCACACTTTTACTGTCAGATTTGTCCCATCCCCTTGGATCATTAAAAACAACAGCCTAAGTTGCTCACTTCATGCAAGGGTTTGGTATTTAAGGGTTTTTGCTAACTTTCCACAAGAGATAAATGACGTGTCAAAATATTTGACTAGTCAATAAATGTATTGTTTATTTAAGACAAATTAACACAAATTAAATTTACTGATATTTGATACCTTTGATGAGAAACAGTATATCATTATTATTCTGCTATGTGCCAGAGACAGTAAAGTGAGGTGGTTCAAGTCCTGGTTCTGCTATTCACTAGCTGAATATTCTGGAACAATTTATGAACTCTTTCATTTCACTTATCTGTGTGTGTTAAGCTGTTTCAGTCATGTCCAACTCTTTGCAACCCTGTGGACTATAGCCCATCAGGCTCCTCTGTCCATGGGATTCTCCAGGCAAGAATACTGGAGTGGGTTACCATGACCTCCTCCAGGTGATCTTCCAGACCCAGAGATGGAATCCAAGTTTCTTAAGTCTCCTGTGTTGGCAGGTGGGTTCTTTACCACTAGAGCCACCTGAAAGCCTTCACTCACCTGTAACATGGGGTTAATAATTTCTAGAACAGGGTTGTAATAGGGAGGTGGCTCAGACAGTAGAGAGTCTGCCTTCAATGCAGTAGGTCCTGGGTTTGATCCCCAGGTCAAGAAGATTCCTGGGTTGCAAAGGTCCCCCTGGAAAAGGGATTGGCTATCCACTCCAGTATTCTTGCCTGGAGAATTTCATGGACAGAGAAGCCTAGCAAGCTACTGTTCATGGGGTCACAAAGTGTTGGACACGACTAACACTTACACTTTTTTTCACAAGTTAATTTTACACGAGCAGCATTTAGAATAGTATTTGTTGTATAGTAAGTGTTGGCCCTTACCTAACCTATTGGCAAGAATCAGAGTGACTCTGAAAGGAAGACATATTCCATCTCTTATGAACAAAGTAACTGAGTTGCAAAAGAAGTGCAGTCTGTCCCCCAACTCCATAGTTTCCAGAGTATTAGTCTTTACAAACCTCCCAAGGCGTTAGTTGGATGAAACAAATTCTATATCATATATGAAGAAAGAAGTCTTCTCATCCCATGGTAAGTCTAGAAAAGAATATGCAAATGATAACCTTCAAACCCATTTTGAAGGTTAAGGAAGCACTACCTTTTCTGATTTGAATTAAATATTAAAAAAAAAAAACAAATAAGTTCTGGAGTGTAATAACAATTTATGTAACAGTTTCTTATTCCAAAAATATTTTTCCATTGATGCTGAAGGATATATTCTAAATTGGAAAATACCGTTTTTAAAAAAATTGATACCAAACCATGCTTAAATATAAAACGTATCACGACAGGTCATGTGTGACCTCACTTCCCTAGTCTCTCTTAGGCTTGCATAGCTATTCATTTTTGTACTATGCATTCCAGATACATAGGAATTGTCTGTTTCATCAGCATGTTCTGCTGGCTCCAATATCAGAGATTTGACATATGCTGTTCCCTCAAACTGGAATGTTTGTCCTCTTATTCTATATCTAGTAACAATGGCAGATCCTTCAGGTCTGA
This sequence comes from Bos indicus, assembly GCF_029378745.1. NCBI lineage: Eukaryota > Metazoa > Chordata > Mammalia > Artiodactyla > Bovidae > Bos > Bos indicus. Next base: position 9,575,055 of record NC_091771.1, read on the forward strand.
AATTTTATCTAATTTTCTCAGACAGATTAAATTTCCAGGCTTAGGTAAGGCCACATAATATACCTCCATAAAAATACCTATAACTCTGCTCCTAGTAATTTGCATGTTTTTAATTGTGGATCACAATAAACTGTGGAAAATTCTGAAAGAGTTGGGAATACCAGACCACCTGACCTGCCTCTTGAGAAATCTTTATACAGGTCAGGAAGCAACAGTTAGAACTGGACATGGAACAACAGACTGGTTCCAAATAGGAAAAGGAGTACGTCAAGGCTGTATATTATCACACTGTTTATTTAACTTATATGCAGAGTACATCATGAGAAACGCTGGACTGGAAGAAACACAAGCTGGAATCAAGATTGCTGGGAGAAATATCAATAACCTCAGATATGCAGATGACACCACCCTTATGGCAGAAAGTGAAGAGGAATTAAAAAGCCTCTCAATGAAAGTGAAAGTGGAGAGTGAAAAAGTTGGCTTAAAGCTCAACATTCAGAAAACGAAGATCATGGCATCTGGTCCCATCACTTCATGGCAAATAGATGGGAGACAGTGGAAACAGTGTCAGACTTTATTTTTCTGGACTCCAAAATCACTGCAGATGGTGACTGCAGCCATGAAATTAAAAGATGCTTCCTCCTTGGAAGGAAAGTTATGACCAACCTAGATAGCATATTCAAAACCAGAGACATTGCCAACAAAAGTCCATCTAGTCAAGGCTATGGTTTTTCCAGTGGTCATGTATGGATATGAGAGTTGGACTGTGAAGAAGGCTGAGGGCTGAAGAATTGATGCTTTTGAACTGTGGTGTTGGAGAAGACTCTTGAGAGTCCCTTGGACTGCAAGGAGATCCAATTAGTCCATTCTGAAGGAGATCAGCCCTGGGATTTCTTTGGAGGGACTGATGCTGAAGCTGAAACTCAAGTACTTTGGCCATCTCATGTGAAGAGTTGACTCATTGGAAAAGACTCTGATGCTGGGAGGGATTGGGGACAGGAGGAGAAGGGGACGACAGAGGATGAGATGGCTGGATGGCATCACTGACTCGATGGACGTGAGTCTGAGTGAACTCCGGGAGTTGGTGATGGACAGTGAGGCCTGGCATGCTGTGATTCATGGGGTCACAAAGAGTTGGACACGACTGAGCGACTGAACTGAACTGAATTGTTTTACTGATTATATACAACTATTTGTCTTTCAATCAACCTGTAATCTCCATAACTTCTGCAAACATAGCTGACTCCTTTTTCTCTGTAAGTTCACTCTTACCCCTACTGCTGAATACCATGCCTTTCCACAAAGCAGACCACCATAACTGCTTGTCAAACAATAACCAATTACTTTTCAGTATTGTCTGTTTCCACTGTTTACCCATTTTTCAAAAATGGAAGAGTCATTTAAAAAATAGTCATGGTGAAGTGAAAGTTATTTAGCAAAAGAAAATTTTCCTCTTCAATATATTTTCATATTATGTCTCCTGGAAATTTTGCCTGTTATAAATCTAGGTTTAAGATTTTCCTTTCACTTATTGTCTTGAATTTACAATAAAAGGAAAAAGGATCTTTTACCATTAAAAAAGTCAAGGTGTTCTTCTATCTAAAACTATTTTGATCTGTTTTCTAAGATTCTTGAAGTAAAGGAAGAGTAAGGAGAAAATATATTTTAGAGAAATATGACTGAGAAGGGCTTTGTAACCTGCAGAAGTTATTCAAAGTTCTAAGTAGCTCTTCCATAACAAAAACCCACCAGGCAAACGACCCCTTTTCCTGTGTGCCAGTCTAATTGTATAAGAACTTTTTTTTTTTTTTTTTACTTACTTATGCTTAAGGGAAAAAGTCGTCCTCACTTGGCTTTCATGGTTAAGTCACTGTTCTACAGTCTTGTAAACAAACAGATGAGACAACTGGGATTCATTTTAGAGATCATTAGAGAAGAGCTGAGATGGACTTCTTGTAATTTTAAAAGTCAATACTTAATCAAGAGAACACATGCCAAAAGATAGACCAGTATTTTCTTCTGACAAACTAAATACCAGCTCCAGGAGCATTATTGTAAAACAGAGTGGATTCTATAACTCCCAGCACACTCAGACAGAAATTTACCTCTAAAGTCTAATTTGATTTCCTTATCAGGCAATTAGTATATTATTAAAAATTCACGGCAGGGTCAATCTCCTGTTGATTTGCATAATTAAGTTGCCTTCTCTCTGTTAAATTAAGGGAGTTTTTATTCATTTCTAGAGCAGACTTCTGAGGATTGAAAGGGTTCTTTTTCACACCATAATAAACCATATCCATGACTATATATATTTCATACATATATATAGCTTACTTTTAATCTTTCATAAAGTTCAAGTTGCCAGATTTTGGCAAGAGATACCCAATTCTTTCTATTCCCTTCTCACTTGTGCTCAATCCATCTCTGAAAAATATCTGTAAATAAAGTTGTTTCTTAATACATTCTGAAAGCATACTAAATTCTTCCTTAGGAGTTACTTGCTGCCAATCACTAAGTCAAAGGAGTAAACATTAGTGAAAGCCAAACTTCATGAGGTTTCCAGGTTTGGTTTAGATCAGATCAGTCGTTCAGTCGTGTCCAACTCTTTGCGACCCCATGAATCGCAGCACGCCAGGCCTCCCTGTCCATCACCAACTCCCAGAGTTCACTCAGACTCACGTCCATCGAGTCAGTGATGCCATCCAGCCATCTCATCCTCTGTCATCCCCTTCTCCTCTTGCCCCCAATCCCTCCCAGCATCAGAGTCTTTTCCAATGAGTCAACTCTTCGCATGAGGCGGCCAAAGTACTAGGGTTTCAGCTTTAGCATCATTCCTTCCAAAGAAATCCCAGGGCTGATCTCCTTCAGAATGGACTGGTTGGATCTCCTTGCAGTCCAAGGGACTCTCAAGAGTCTTCTCCAACACCACAGTTCAAAAGCATCAGTTCTTCAGTGCTCAGTCTTCTTCACAGTCCAACTCTCACATCCATACATGACCACAGGAAAAACCATAGCCTTGACTAGATGGACTTTTGTTGGCAAAGTAATGTCTCTGGTTTTGAATATGCTATCTAGGTTGGTCATAACTTTCCTTCCAAGGAGTAAGCGTCTTTTAATTTCATGGCTGCAGTCACCATCTGCAGTGATTTTGGAGCCCCAAAAAATAAAGTCTGACACTGTTTCCACTGTTTCTCCATCTATTTGCCATGAAGAGATGGGACCGGATGCCATGATCTTCGTTTTCTGAATGTTGAGCTTTAAGCCAACTTTTTCACTCTCCATTTTCACTTTCATCAAGAGGCTTTTTAGGTCCTCTTCACTTTCTGCCATAAGGGTGGTGTCATCTGCATATCTGAGGTTATTGATATTTCTCCCAGCAATCTTGATTCCAGCTTGTGCTTCTTCCAGTCAAGCATTTCTCATGATGTACTCTGTATATAAGTTAAACAAACAGGGTGACAATATACAGCCTTGACGTACTCCTTTTCCTATTTGGAACCAGTCTGTTGTTCCATGTCCAGTTCTAACTGTTGCTTCCTGACCTGCATACAAATTTCTCAAGAGGCAGATCAGGTGGTCTGGTATTCCCATCTCTTTCAGAATTTCCCACAGTTATTGTGATCCACACAGTCAAAGGCTTTGGCATAGTCAATAAAGCAGAAATAGATGTTTTTCTGGAATTCTCTTGCTTTTTCCATGATCCAGCGGATGTTGGCAATTTGATCTCTGGTTCCTCTGCCTTTTCTATGAACAAAGCTAGTGGAGGTGATAGAATTCCAGTTGAGCTATTCCAAATCCTGAAAGATGATGCTGTGAAAGTGCTGCACTCAATATGCCAGCAAATTTGGAAAACTCAGCAGTGGCCACAGGACTGGAAAAGGTCAGTTTTCATTCCAATCCCAAAGAAAGGCAATGCCAAAGAATGCTCAAACTACCACACAATTGGTTTAGATAAGAAGGTAAAAAATGAAAAGTATTTTCCATTTGTCTTTAAATCTCTAGAGTTCACAAAGTTTGGCAGAAGGCTTCTGTTTAGGTTTTCTGTGAATGATTTTGAAAGAAAAGTACAGTCTCTTTGTGGAGGTCTAAGTTACCTGATTTGAGTCTTAGAAAATTCAGAAGTATAAATCACATTTTTAAAGGTTAAATTTGGTGATGAAAGAACAGCATAGGGGAGGCAAAAGTTCTCCTTGACCCTCTTAGGCCTCCTGACAAGGTCTGAAAACTAACTTGACAAAGAGATTAACAGGAAACAAGCCTACACATTTATTGAGCATTTACAGGTACATGACAACATTTACAAGAGAATGAAGGCCAGAAGGAACAACTAGAACAAGAAGCTTGTATCACTTTTAGACAAATAATAAGTTTGTAAAGAATTGATAAGAAAAAGGAGTTTGGGCTAGAGGTAGTAAATGGTGCAGAAGTAACTGGGAAGATGAGGGTAAGTCTAACTAGGTTTGCTAACACAGCTCCTGGGCCCTAAATTCCCAGTCTCTGGTGATAATGATGCCTTATGTTTTCCATCCAGGAAGGTGTTGACTCTAAAATATGCTCAATGTGAGAGTTGTGAATCAAGTTGTATTTGTAGCAAAATGACGACTATAGGCCAGGAGACAGCATTTCAGATAGCTCTGAAGACCCTTTTCTGAAGATGTAGGGGAAGGTCAGTATATATATATACACATATATATATGTATATATATATGATTTTGGTGAAGGGGGAGTACATGCAATCAAGCACATATGTTTTTGCAGAAGGTTACTGCTTGTCTCATGAAGCTTACTGCAGGTCATGAGGCGTGTATGTCACCATGAAGGATTTTAGTGTTTTTCTAGATATGAGGAGATAACAAAACTTGGGCTCATAAAATTGGCTCCCGAAAATATCTATCTGAAGACTTATTCTGCCAGTTATTCCCAGAGCTCAAAGTGCCTCAATTCTACTCTCCACCCTGAACTCCTTTCGGGGAGTGTTGAAAATCAGTGACTGCAGAAGGGCATGATTTAATCCTTGTAGATGTAAAGTGCTAGTTTACAAAGGCTCTCATGGGAAACTTTCACATCACCTGTTTTCAGGGGAGCAGGGGCTAAATGAGGGCAGTGGTGACAAGATTGGAGTAATCTTCTACTCCTGCCTTTTCCTGAAACTCCTTCAGCTTAAGATACTCAGAATGCCAAGGGGCCATGTTTGGAGGTAGCATGCCCTGTACCTCATCGATAGGTGGTTTCACAGTTTATTCTTCTTGCTTGCTATCCAGTGTTTACTGAGACTGAGGCAGTATAAAAGACAACGAGACCAACAAGTTTACTGCCTAGTAAGCCAACTAAATGAAGTACATTATATATTAATAAAGAGTTCCTGGATCCAGGATGTGTGTCTCTTGGGGACAATAAGTCGAAATGGTACCTTCGCATGGAATGATTGTTAGTTCTCTGTTACCAGGTAGAACATTTAATTTTATGTCTGAAATGCCCAAGCTGCCTTCAATTCACCTCCAGGAAAGAAGGATACAAGGTAAGCCATATAAACTGATGTTCAGTTTAACATCATTTCCTTTTAAATCTCTATTGCTGCTAAGATACAGAGTAAGAGTCCATGCATTTCTAGTACTGAGCACATAGTAGGCATTAAGTCAATGTTTGTGGAGGAAAGAAGAAAGCAAGTCAGTATATTTTCAATTTAAAATTTATTTACTTTTTTCTAGGACTTGCAATGGAGAAGGCAATGGCACCCCACTCCAGCACTCTTGCCTGGAAAATCCCATGGATGGAGGAGCCTGGAAGGCTGCAGTCCATGGGGTCGCTGAGGGTCGGACATGACTGAGCGACTTCACTTTCACTTTTCACTTTCACGCATTGGAGAAGGAAATGGCAACCCACTCCAGTGTTCTTGCCTGGAGAATCCCAGGGACGTGGGAGCTTGGTGGGCTGTCATCTGTGGGGTCTCACAGAGTCGGACACGACTGAAGTGACTTAGCAGCAGCAGCAGCAGCAGGACTTGCAAAGTTAGTATGTGAATACCCGTTATTTGAAATGAAAAGTATTGCTCAATGCTAGTCAATCAATGGAAAGAGAATAAGAGTAGAAGTATTTTTCTTAAGGTGTGCTTCATTCTTTACATCACTGCTTGATTCATTTCCAGAAATAGTTTTATAAAAGTAACATCTGCTTTTTCAAGGTCCAGATTTGTATTCAGACTCCACTAACCATAACTAACATAATATGTAATATTGACTGTAAATAATTATGGCTATGGGTTGTCTGATTTGTTTCAGAATCCTGGTGAATCAAATTTTTTTTTTTTTAGGGTTGCTAAGTAAGACATACTTATACCTTCTATTTATTTCCACTCTTTATCTATGTGCTTCCATTTTTAACTTTAAAGGCAAAACTGCCTCAGTATGATAGGGACTCTCACTGTAAATAATTATCTGAAGCTTATAGACTATTTAGACAGAATCCGTGTTGGAGTAGGGCGATAAAGGAGAGAGCAGATAATCGGCAGCCATGCTTAGTTATAATTTATAACTAAGAACACTGAGCATCATTGTTAAAATGCTTCATTATCACTCAGAATTGGTCATTTTTGTCCTTTCACATTACAGGGGAGATTTTCCACATGATAAAATGAGGACAGAAAGAATTTTTGATGAAAAGTCAGAGCACACACACACCTTAAAGGTGCTCTTGGAAGAACACTCACTTGAACATGCAGGGAGTAAATGATTGACACTCTGTATAAGGGCTTTGAAAGTCAAGGCTTTGACGTGTCATTTGTTAGAAACCCTATTATAATAACTGACAGCCATACCCAACAGATGCACCACAGAGATGTTGTGCCAATTTCTTCCCTAAGAAACATTAAATATTGTGAATTTTAATATGAAATATTCGGCAGCGGAAACCAGTGCTGCTATTCTTGTTGACAAGGAAAGGACTCCGCATCATGCACACAATTCTAAAAGGTATAAAGGTTACAAGTGATGAAAATTATATCAAAGCGTTACAAGAACTTTGCTAAGCCAGCTGATTTGAAAAGTGGACAGAATGAAAGATTTTAAAGCACAGAGGCTCCTTTTATGTATAAGAACTTCTGTTTGAGGGACAAACCTTGAAATCAGCATTTGCAATTTACATAAGACTACTCACTAATGCAAAACATCTTATGACACAAGATTAGGAGTGTCTGAGGAACGGACATATATAATATTTCCAATTGACTTCTTCAAATGAGATCTGCTTGTTATTTGAGTCAAGAAGGTGGCAGCCAAGAAAAAGTAGTTAATTTCTTTCCTACGTGCTGAGGTAAAAAGAATGACCATGGAGTAGAGATGAGACCAGAGTAAATTTTTATAAAGGAGAATTAGGACACTTTGGTCCCCCTTTATCAACGCTCCCATTTCTGAACATCTGAAGTACCCTAGCTCTGGGGTGCCCAACCTGCAAGATCTAATGCTTGGTGATCTGCAGTGGACCTAATGCAATGACAATAATAATAGGAATAAAGTGCACACCCAATGTAATGCACTTGAATCATCCCCAAACCATCTCCTGACCCCAATCCATGGGAACTTTTTCTTCCATGAAACCCTGGTGCCACTGCCCTGTATATATACTATTTGCATTGCTTTGAAAGGAAAGGGCTTGATTTCAATCCCAAAGAAAGGCGATGCCAAAGAATGCTCAAACTTCCACACGATTGCACTCATCTCACACGCTAGTAAAATAATGCTTAAAATTCTCCAAGCCAGGCTTCAGCAATATGTGAACGATGAACTTCCAGATGTTCAAGCTGGTTTTAGAAAAGGCAGAGGAACCAGAGATCAAATTGCCAACATCTGCTGGATCATGGAAAAATCAAGAGAGTTCCAGAAAAACATCTATTTCTGCTTCATGGACTATGCCAAAGCCTTTGAGTGTGTGGATCACAATAAATTGTGGAAAATTCTGAAAGAGATGGGAATACCAGACCACCTGACCTGGCTCTTGAGAAACCTGTATACATATGCAGGTCAGTAAGCAACAGTTAGAACTGGACATGGAACAACAGACTGGTTCCAAATAGGATAGGAGTACATCAAGGCTGTATATTGTCACCCTGTTTATTTAACTTCTATGCAGAGTACATCATGAGAAACGCTGGGCTGGAGGAAGCACAAGCTGGAATCAAGATTGCTGGGAGAAATATCAATAACCTCAGATATACAGATGACACCACCCTTATGGCAGAAAGTGAAGAGGAACTCAAAAGCCTCTTGATGAAAGTGAAAGTGGAGAGTGAAAAAGTTGGCTTAAAGCTCACCATTCAGAAAACTAAGATCATGGCATCCGGTCCCACCACTTCATGGGAAATAGATGGAGAAACAGTGGAAACAGTATCAGACTTTATTTTTTTGGGCTCCAAAATCACTGCAGATGGTGACTGCAGCCATGAAATTAAAAAACACTTACTCCTTGGAAGGAAAGTTATGAACAACCTAGACAGCATATTCAAAAGCAGAGACATTACTTTGCCAACAAAGGTCCATCTAGTCAAGGCTATGGTTTTTCCAGTGGTCATGTGTAGATGTGAGAGTTGGACTATAAAGAAAGCTGAGTGCAGAAGAATTGATGCTTTTGAACTGTGGTATTGGAGAAGACTCTTGAGAGTCCCTTGGGCTTCAAAGAGATTCACCCAGTCCATCCTAAAGGAGATCAGTCCTGGGTGTTCATTGGAAGGACTGATATTGAAGCTGAAACTCCAATATTTTGGCCACCTGATGTGAAGAGCTGACTCATTTGAAAAGACCCTGATGGTGGGAAATATTGAAGGCAGGAGGAGAAGGGGACGACAGAGGATAAGATGGTTAGATGGCATCACCGACTCAAAGGACATGAGTTGGGTAAACTCTGGGAGTTGGTGATGGACAGGGAGGCCTGGCGTGCTGCAGTTCATGGGGTCGCAAAGAATCAGACACAACTGAGCGACTGAACTGAAGTGAACTGAGTCTATAAAGGGAACTAACCATTAGTCTTTCTGCTAAAGCGGGCAGAGCAGGAGTGCAGAGAAGGAGAGAAGATGGGTCAGAAAGGGGCTCTAACCGTCCACATATCATCCACGCAGAGGTTAAGGTGAACGCATGAGAACACAAACTCGTCTTTCTCTTCCTGTCTCCATCTTCTCTACCTAGGGTGTCAAGAATAGCATTGGCACCCTATAGTCATAGAAAATACTTGTGGAATAATTGAAAGCACCACTCTTTCCATAAACGGAGTCGCTGCCTTCCTCGGCATACTTCGGTGATACTTCCGTCCTTCCTGTCCATGTGGAAACTGAATCACATGGTAGCTGATTTTGTTCGGGACACATGGGATAACATACCCTACTGGGCTTTGCCCCCTTCTTACTCATTCTTTCTTTCTAAAAGGCTTCTCCATCCCACTCTCGGTATGTGTACGGGAACATAAACTTAGTTTTAAATTAATTTCATTTTGCTAATGGGAATGCATAGAATGAGCATTTGGGAGGTCAGCCATTTCCATTTCATAAGACCACAGTAATGCTAAAAGGCAGAAAAAATTCTCGCCTATCTGATATAGCAACTTAAACTGATACCATGGATACTGGGAGGAAAGGATGTCCTAATGATGATAGCTATCCTCTGATCTAATTGCAAAGCATTTTTAAATGCCTTGTTGTGGTTTTCACCTAATGGCTTATTGAAGCCATTATGCTCAGCATAAGCAGCCCTGGATATTGGCACCTGGAATACAAGCCTAGGAGGCATGTCTGCTATTGATTAACTAATAATTAATTAATCCAGAGCCTGTGTTCCTTACCAAAGATCTATGTGTTTCAGGCTTGGATGGCATGTCTTTTTTGGGATGCGGGTGGGGTAGAATAGAAGAAGACAGATGATAAAAGTTTGAAAACATAAGATCAATGTTAAAAGTCACACTTTTCCCTGAAAAGCCTAAGGTATGTAAGCAGGAGCATAACCTCTTGGCTGTGACACGGTTAGAGGTGATTCTGAGAACTTATTTAGTAATCCTCCTGCTCCTCCCATCAGCATGTAACTTCCCGATGAGGGAACTACCTTACAATACCCCTAATTAATGCTAATTTATGCCTGTTTAGTGACCATAAAAATGTGTCACCCAGTTTTAATTGCTTGAGGAGGGTAGATAGATGAAAGTACTAAAGGATTAGTGTGTCATTTACTAAAGAGACCTTTAGGAACGATAAAGACCATCTGCCCTGTCAATCTTCATTCTCTGGAGACAACACTACACCTTCTGAGCCAATGATAAATAAAATTGTCTGCGGTAGAAATGAGGGTAAATGTTGCCCTTCTTCATTATTTGTGTCAAATCAGGATAGGTGGAACTTGCAGGAGAGACAGCTTGTTGCAAATGCTGACTGTTCATTTTAAAATTAACTTTTACGGGTAGCAAAGCATTTTTATAGGACAAAGGTGACATCTATTACCCACTTAGGTCTCAAGAGTATATTTTTCATAGGTTGTTAATTAAATAGTTCAGAAGGCAGTTTTTGAAATGTATCAGGTGAATTCTTTATTTATGTATGCCCCAGATTCCCAATATGCATGTACTTAAATGAGAATTTCATGTCAGTAGGTTTTGCAGACCGCAGCAATGCTATTTCTAGATATAGCCTAAACTTTCTTTTATATGTAACACTCTTGATTTCAGTAGCAACTGACTTCAATATATATAAAAAAATACACCTACTGTTCTAAGCTTCAAGAAGAGTTGGCAGTCAACAAAATGCATCTTTGATTCCGTGTGTCTAGTAAGGAGCCTGGCACATGCTACCGGCTCATTGAATATTTGCTTGAATGAGATGAATGAATGGATGGATGAATGATCTCAGTCATCTGCCAACGTGATTGCAACTCTTCCTAATAGTTCCTGACAGTGTGTCATTTCTATCTCCCAGCCTTCTCTAAATGGAGGAAGAAAAATCAATGAATATGTTCAAAGTAATGATAACGACATCCAAGTCTCTGGCACAGATTCCTATTAGGTTACACCAGGTTAATAGCATAATTGCTAATACCGCTGGTGCTCCCGCCCCCAAACTCTTTAACTGGAAGAAGTCCAGGTGATTTTGGAAGCTCTTCAGGCTTTGTCTGTTCACAGGGATCCAGGAATCTCTCCACTCATGGGCTCGCAGCCCTAGACTCACAGGCAGAACTGTTCCTGAAGTGTTCATTTTGGTGCCCCCTGACACAACTGTTACCTGGAAGAGACCTGGGTTAGGAAAGGACTGGATGCTTCTTTCCATGTCTGCCCCCATCCAGGTGGACCACGGCCCCCACGCGAAAGCCTGTGAGTCCCTGTGATCTTGGGGTGTTGCTGGAGAGGCAGAGTGTGTGTCTGCTGATTCGCGAAGCACTGCTCTAAAGCTAATGCTTCTGTGTACTGAGATCTGGTTAGTCTCGCAGCAGCTGGTCAGGGAAGAGAATTTCACAGATGCTCAACCAGGCATAGAGTCCCCGAGGAAGAAGCCAGAGGCCAGGGCAGAAACGGAACTATCTTCACTGATGAGGAGATCTGCAAAGAGTGATTCAAAATGACATAGCATTAAAAACATCAGCTAAAAAGATTATGCCAACTATGAGCACACTTGTGTCAAAAATAATATATGTGTGTGCACATGTATATATTTTATTTCATCTGTCTAATCTATTATCTATGTATATATGGCATTTATAAGAATATGCAGCCAAATTATAAAGGAGTTATTTCTGGGTCCTAGGAATACATAATAAGGAAAATAGCCCCCTTTCTCCCTCTGATAATCTTAATATTCAGAAAAACAAATAGTTTCAATGATGACAGGAGGAAACAAAAAAGATACTGAATTTCACTTTGTAGTTGCTTTGTATCATTTTAGAAACACCAAGATTTTATGAAATCAGTCATCTAATACTCATTTACGTTCATGCTATTTCTAAACCTCTGCCCTAGTTTGGGAAACTTTAAAACCCTGAATCAGTGCCTGTATTAACCTACTGCTTGGAATAGCAAATCCCACGGACAGCACCATTACCACAGGAATGCTTGTGAAAGGTGAAGGGCAAATTCTGCAATTTTCCCCGAGTCTCCAAAAACAAACGTCTCTTCCTTAAGTTCTTTGACAGCTGTTCATTTGTAAAATGCGCTCTCTTTTCTAAGCATTCAATTCTGGAAACAAACCGGCACCATCAACCTTGTATAAGAAGCAGATTAGAACTATTTCCTCCTTATTTTAAGGAGCGTCTTTTTCCTTAAGAGTTGAAGTTATCAAATGGCACAATTTACCATCCGGAATTTTAAGGCCATTTAGCCCGTTGAATCGATTCCCATGTGACTCTAGGGCTGCATCAGAGAGATGACAGAAGGGAAAACAAAAAAGGAGAAATAAAACATGAGCGAGGTAGTCTCAAAAATAGCAAAAGAAAAGAAAACAAAGTGAAGATTTTCTTCCCCCTTTTAACCAAGCTCCCCTGGGAACAGTCTCTAATGCTCTGGAAGGTCTTAGGAAAGAAGAAAGGTTATCTTATTGGCATCAGGAATATTATCCAGGGGTTTTGATTACAGGAAAAGTGAAAAAGAAGCCCCAGTTCTCTGTCTGACTCAGGGTCACCTCTATCTGTGATGTCCCTTCTGACAGGACAGAAAGATAAACATATGGCCTTCAAACTATTTTTATTAGTTAAGAATGCAAATAGTAGCAGGGACTGAAAGATAAATAAATAAATGGCATCCCTAATTGAGTAACAGGAATATTTAGAGGACATTTCACTAATGAGTCTTTTCCCATGAAAAACAGATTTCGCCTATAAAAATTCACTTGTGTTCTCTATGCTTACCCTTATTCTTTTTCCAGCACAAGGTCAGTTTTATATAGACAGTATATGGTTTCTCATAAAAATGAAATGGCCCTTCTTCATACATGTAGGCTATAATTACAATACATCAAGATATGTGGCAGAGAACTTTAAGACATTGAAACACCGACCGCCAGTAACAACTCTAAGCAACCCATGGAGAGACTGACAACTCGAATTTCCAGGCTGCTGGCGTACAGAGATTACGCTGAGATACGTGAGAAAATATGTGTAGTCCAGAGTGAGAGAGGATCTGAGCTGCGAAGCTAAGATATCCAGGGAGCTTTCAGTTATTTAGACAGAAGCCACATTCAGAGAAATTGTTTATGATGCTTAAAGAGTTATTTAGGTGCTTGCCGCCTCGCGATAACATTGGTTATCACCTGGAGTTATTAAGGCTATTTTGATGGAATAATATCACAAAGTGGTGATGAGCACTAAAGATATTTTATTTATGATTTCGAATACTCTGAAACGTGTGTTTTGGCTTGCTTGGGATGAAAGGAAACACCACTAAGCTGGAGAAATTCAGTCTGAGATATGGACACTTAAGAAAAAGAAACTGAAAGGATATGTTTCAAGTACAAGGGTGAAGTAGGTTATTGGTGTATAAACACGGGTTTTCAGCTAGTCATACAGATCATTCTTTATGGAGTGAAGATGACTAGAGGAAAATTAGGAAACGGTTCAATAGAAAACCTTAATTGATTAGATTGCCAAAGGCAGACAACTGGACAATTAGATACATGCTATTGCAAACAAAATAAGTTTAAATCATGCATCACTGGTAGGCATTAGTAAGTAAAATGGTTAATGGCTGAAAGCCTATTGTGAAGGGACTTTTACATGGTTTGCTATTCTGTAGTCTCTGTTTCATACGCACACACACACACAAATCAAAATTAATTACCGTCTTGTACATTAAGTTATTGTTTTTGGGAATAGGGAATGTTATCTCCGGAAAATTAAACAAAAAAAAAAGAAGAGAAAGAGAAAGCAATAAATCCTAGGGATGCATAAAAGCCTCTATCATACAGACTTGTCTAAATAAAAGTTTGGAAGATCTGAGAAAGTTCATTTTGTGTTATCATAATCATTTCTACTCTTGATCATGCACATAGAAGTGTGGGCTAGTCCAAAATGTTTCCACTTCTTTTTCATTATATTTTAGCATATACTCTGTGTTTACAAATGAAAAAAAAAAAGAAAGACAAAAAACCTGATGTTCAATACTAGACTTCAACAGCATGTAACACTAAACTGAGAAGGAGCATGAAAAGTATTTATTTTTTTATTGCCAAATCTTTCTGAAACTTTATGTAAGAAAACAATCACTCAAATTACAATCAAACAAGAGCTTAAGAACACTTGCTTCATTTCTTTCTCTAGCTTTTCCTGGGAAAGGCATTGCTGCTATTGCTAAGTCACTTCAGTCATGTCCGACTCTGTGTGACCCCATAGATGGCAGCCCACCAGGCTGCCCCGTCCCTGGGATTCTCCAGGCAAGAACACTGGAGTGGGTTGCCATTTCCTTCTGCAATGCATGAAAGTGAAAAGTGAAAGTGAAGTCACTCAGTCGTGTCTGACCCTCAGCGACCCCATGGACTGCAGCCCACCAGGCTCCTCCATCCATGGGATTTTCCAGGCAAGAGTACTGGAGTGGGGTGCCATTGCCTTCTCTGGGGAAAGGCATAAAATGGTCAAATTTTAAAGTTGCTCTCCCACTAAGAAATAGACAAGTAAGAGTAAAAAGGAAAGGTGGCAGAGTGAACAATGATTTAGGCAGAATAGACGATATTACTGTCAATCCAAAAATGTCTTTCTGAACACCTACTAATTACCAGCAACAAAAGAGATACAGTGAAGAAACAGTCTTTGTTCTCAAGAAAATGAAAATACTGGAAAAGGGACAAGAAAAGTCTATAAATCATAGGGAAAAGAAAATAAAGTAAGCTTAACAAATAGGTTCAGATAACAAATCAGGAATGTGCCTTGCAAGATAAAGTTTCACCAGGTAGAGTCAGAATAGAATTATGGCCACAAGGATAGTACAGTTGGCAGGAAGCACCAGAAATGAATGGGTAAGAGTTAGAAATCCAGTTGACTAAAGCATTGGAATACACACACACACACACACACAGAGAAAGAGAGAAAACCTCTGAAAACTCGTACAGAAGACTTGGTCATACACAATGCACATAGTAAAAATAAGTTTTGTTTTTCTCATGATTCTCTGGCCGATTCTTTGCAGTTTTCTTAGTGGGGCTGTTATTTTTTTGATGTTCCTCAGGGTTACATCTTTGACCTAATATTTAAGACATTCACATGGACTAATTCATAAGGACTAAACTCTTACGTGGGCTTCCCGGTTGGTGCTAGTGGTAAAGAACCCACCTGCCAATGCAGGAGACATAAGAGACTCAGCTTTGAACCCTGGCTTAGGAAGATCCCCTGGAGGAGGGCGTGGCAACCCACTCCAGTATTCTTGCCTGGAAAATCCCATGGACAGAGGAGCCTGACAGGCTACAGTCCATGGGGTCACAAAGAGTTGGACACGACTGAAGTGACTTAGCAGCATCAGGAAACTCTTTTACATATCACAGCAAAGATCAATGACACCCTGATGACGTTTAAATATGTTTCACCATCTTGAAAGCTCAGCTCCCTCTCCTACACTCCAGATCCATATTTCCAACTATGTCATAGGATATTCATCTTGAATATCCCTAAAGTACCTCAAAATTAAGATGTTGCTGTTAGCTTCTTCCCTACATTATAACAATTATTCAGTCATTGTCCTGCTGTGAAAGTAGTTTCTGTACTAAGCACTGAAGAAAACAAGCTGCTAAAAGAGTAAGCAGCCTGGGACCAGTTTGTGAACCTTGCAATTCCCTGCTATTCTCACAGGGGATTAAATACATAGCCATCTGCCAAAGGGACTTCCCAGGTGGTTCAGTGGTAAAGAATCCTCCTGCCAATGCAGGAGACACAGGTTCAATCCCTGGGTTGGGAAGATACCCTGGAGGAAGTGGCAGCCCACTCCAATATTCTTGCCTGGAAAACTCCATGGACTGAGGACCCTGGCAATTTACAGTTCATGGGGTCACAAAAGGGTCAGGCATGACCCAAGGGCAGCTTACCCAAGGGCAGCTCTTTTGTATCCTGGGCTGTAGTCTAAGAGGGAGACAGGGGCAAAGAGCTGAGCAGGTAGCAAAAAATATTGACCAGATTATTTAGTTAATTTCCAAGGAAATGAAATTTGACATGTGAGAAGACTATTAGAGTATGAAGCAAGTGACAATGTGAGCAGAAATAGAAAAGGCACTAAGAGAGGCAATGAAAGGCGGGTGACTGAGTTGCATTAAGGTGATGCGTTGGGAGTCGAGATAAAGCAATACTTATGGTTCACCCTTACATTTCTAGTTATCTTTATAATATTTAATATTTAAGTACCATGCACAAACATGATAACAAATACCATATTTAAAAGTAATATAATGTAGCTTTTATTTAATAATATATAAAAAGGAGGGATTTCCGGTGACACCAGTGGTAAAGAATCTGCCTGCCAATGCAGGAGATGGAAGAAATGTGGGTTTGATCCCTGGGTCGAAAAGATCCCCTGGAGTAGGAAATGGCAACCCACTCCAGTATTCTTGTCTAGAAAATTCCATGGACAGAGGAGCCTGGCCATAGGGCCACAAAGAGTGAGACATGACTGAGTACACACAATGATTCATTTGTGAATATATAACATACACAAAAAGGTGTATATTGCCTTTCATCTCATTTTCTATGTATTCCCAAGTAGAGAATCTAGGGTTATTAGTAATAAATAAAAGTGAAATACTGTGAAATAAATTGAAATAGTGTTACAAATTCCACACCACAGGATTATTTTCTCTGGTAAACTGAAAGCTTCCTGACTAATCCCTATATTGCAATGCCTTACCCATTTGGTTTACTTTCTTATCTAGATAACTTCATCTATTTACAACATTTTCAGCTTAGTTGGTCAGCAAGTTTCAATTGTATTAATTTCCCAAAATGAATGGCTGAATTTATTTTACAATTTGCTGAAATGATTTCATATTTACTTTTTATTTATTTGTTAATCTCTTACAAATTTTTCAGTAATCATACTTGTCAGTCATTTTACTAAGTATTTGCCCCTCCTACATACACTAGGAGAAGGAAATGGCAACCCATTCCAGTGTTCTTGCCTGGAAAGTTCCATGGACAGAGAAGTTTGATGGGTCCATAGGGTCTCAAAGAGTTGGACACTACAGAGCACTGTCCACACCCACATACACACACACACACAGATACACCCCACGGCTTCCTATTTCTATTGCTGGTTTGATTAGACAGTTGTTTATAAAATATTATTTGGGGATACCTATATAGTATATGATATGATTACATAATTTTAATTTCTCTCTAATATATAGTACTATAGTAGATTTCTCTTAGGCCACTGGCTCTTTGATATTAAGTACATTTCTGAAGTTAACCTTCTTGTTTGCAATTATTTCCTGTCTAAAATTTGCAGCATAAATTTTCCCTTGAGTTTCAATTTCCTCACCTATGAACTGAGTCCATGAGACTAGCCAACTTTAGGATCTCTCCATATCTAATGTTAGTTATTTGACTCATATAAGAGAGTTGTCTACATCTAGTATACCAAGGCTACATAATTACCCTATTCTCCTGGCTTGTCATATCACATTTGCAATGTCACTGATGTTAAATATTGAAGCACCTTGTGTAAATAACATAGTACTGTGACCTACAGCATATGCAAAAGAATCTTTTGTTAACAGTATTTCAGGTTTTTTCTTCTTACTGATGTATGTACTATTGAAGGAAATGCATGTAAGAAACAGCAGTTAGAAAAGTGCAGAGGCATGGACGTTGCTTTGACCTAATAATGATGCCCCTTATGAAAATGTAATAAATATGTACTGATCTTATTTTTATTGGATTTTCATCTATTCTCGATTGAAGAGTATTTTCATCTATTCTTGATTGAAAAGCAAATCGTGTCATTTTCTGGCAACTATTGCCCTCTTGAATGATTTATTTTGCAGAAAGAATTGTACGCTCTCTGTGGATATTTGTTATGTTTTTCTTTATGCACCATTATTAAGTAGCAGATTTATGCTGTGGATGAAATGTCATTATTTATTGGAGAATGATGCTGCAACTGCATGAGGTTGTTGGTAATATCCAGAATCCAACTGCAGAAAAACTAACTCAAGTCTTCATTTTCCACTAACATGGTAAAAAGGCTTTTAGATTCATTTAGAAGCTTATTGCACTGCCAGTCTTTACCAGTTTTATTCCCCTTTCATTATCCAAAATAATGTATTTTTCATTTATGGTAGATTTATTAATTTAATCTTATCGTTAGGCAGTGAAATGACATGTTTCAATTTCTTCTTTATAATAATCACTCTGCTGGATTATAGGATGAGACTAGAATGAGGAAGAATGGGAGAGAAACAATGAGAGGGAGAGAAAGAGCCAGAATGAGAGACAGAAGGAGCCATCTGTGTTAGAGGTGAAATGTGATGGTAACCTGATTCGGGGAAATTAAATGGGGTAAAAAGATTTAAGTGAATTTTTAAAATATTTAGGTGATACATCAGTAGAGTAGAGGGAGAACAAACTGAAGGTAATTCTGGGTTTCTCTCTTTAAGTAACTGGGTGGATTGTTGTTGTTTAGTCGCTCAGTCGTGTTCAACTCTGTGACCCCATGGACTGCAGCACACCAGGCTTCCAGGTCCATCACCATCTCCAGGAGCTTGATCAAAGTCACGTCCATTGAGTCAGTGATGCCACCCAACAACCCCGTTCTTTTCCATGCCCTTCTCCTTTTGACTTCGATCTTTCCCACCATCAGGGTTTTTTCTAATGAGTTGGCTCTTCACATCAGGCGGACAAAGTATTGGAGCTTCAGCTTCAGCATCAGTCCTTCCAATGAATATTCAAGACTGATTTCTTTTAGGATTGAATGCTTTGATCTCCTTGCCATCCAAGGGACTCTCAAGAATCTTCTCCCAACACCACAGTTCAAAAGCATCCATTCTCCATCACTCAGCTTTCTTTACGGCCCAACTCTCATCTATATAGGACTGGAAAAACCATACCTTTGACTATATGTTGGCAAAGTAATATCTCTGCTTTTTAATTTGCTGTATAGGTTGGTCATAGTTTTTCTTCCAAGAAGCAAGCGTCTGAATTCATGACTGCAGTCACCACCACCAGCAATTTTGGAGCCCAAGAAAATAAAGTCTGCCACTGTTTCCATTGTTTCTCATCTATTTGTCATGAAGTGATGGGACCGGATGCCATATCTTTGTTTTTTGAATAATGAGTTTTAAGCCAGTTTTTAAGCCGGTTTTCTTCACACTCCTCTTTACCTTCATCAAGAAGCTCTTTGGTTCCTCTTCACTTTCTGGTGAAGGTGTGGTTTCACTTAAGGGTGGTGTCATCTGCATATCTGAGGTTATTGATACTTCTGGCAATCTTGATTTTAACTTGTGCTTCATCCAGCTTGGCATTTCACATGATGTACTATACATATAAGTTAAATAAGCAGGGTGACAATGCACAGCCTTGATGTACTCCTTTCCTAATTTGGAACCAGGCCATTGTTCCAGGTATAGTTCTAACTGTTGCTTCTTGACCTGCATATACATTTTTCAGAAGGCAGATAAGCTGGTCTGGTATTTCCAACTTTTTAAGAATTTAAGAAATGAATCACCAGTCCAGGTTCAATGCAGGATACAGGATGCTTGGGGCTGGCGCACTGGGATGACCCAGAGGGATGGTATGGGGAGGGAGGTGGAAGGGGGGTTCAGGATTGGGAACATGTGTACACCCGTGGCGGATTCATGTTGATGTATGGCAAAACCAATACAATATTGTAAAGTAATTAGCCTCTAATTAAAATAAATAAATTTAATTAAAAAAAAAAAGAATTTTCCACAGTTTTTTGTGATCTACACAGTCAAAGGCTTTTGTGTAGTCAATGAAGCAGATGTAGATTTTTTTTCTGTAATTCTCCTGCTTTTTCTATGATCCAAAGGATGTTGGCAATATGTGTTGCCAACAAACATATCTCTGGTTCCTCTGTCTTTTCTAAATCCAGCTTGAACATCTGGAAGTTCTTGGTTCATGTATTGCTGAAGCCTAGTTTGAGAATTTTGAACATTACTTCGCTAGCGTGTGAGATGAGTGCAATTGTGCAGTAGTTTGAACATCCTTTGGCACTGCCTTTCTTTGTGATTGAAATGAAAATTAACTAACATTTTAACTGTCCTGTGGCCACTTCTGAGTTTCCAAATTGGCTGACATATTAAGTGCAGCACTTTACCAGCATCATCTTTTAGGATTTGAAATAGGTTAGCTGGAATTGCATCACCTCCTCTAGCTTTGTAGAGATGCTTCCTAAGGCCCACTTGACTTCACACTCCAGGGTGTCTGGCTCTAGGTGAGTGATCACACCAACGTGGTTTTCTGGGTCATTAAGATCTCTCATGTACAGTTCTTCTGTGTATTCTTGCCACCTCTTCTTAATGTCTTCTGTTTCTGTTAGGTCCAACCATTTCTGTCCTTTATTGAGCCCATCTTTGCATGAAATGTTCCCTTGGTATCTCTAATTTTCTTGAAGATATCTCTAGTCTTTCCTATTTTATTTTTTCCCCTCTATTTCTTTGCATTCATCACTTAGGAAATCTTTCTTATGTCTCCTTGCTATTCTTTGGAACTCTGTATTCAGGTGAGTATATCTTTCCTTTTCTCCTTTGCCTGTAGCTTCTTTTCTTTTCTCAGCTATTTGTAAGGCATTCCCAGACAAACTTTTTGCATTTCTTTTTCTTGGGGATGGTTTTGATCCCTGCCTCCTGTACAATGTTACAGACCTCCATCAGGCACTCTATCAGATCTAACTCCTTGAATCTATTTGTCACTTCCACTGTATAGTCATAAGGGATTTGATTTAGGTCATACCTGAATGATCTAGTGATTTTCCCTTCTTTCTTCAATTTAAGACTGAATTTGGCATTAAGGAGTTCATGATCTGAGTCACAGTCAGCTCTCAGTCTTGTTTTTGCTGACTATGTAGAGCTTCTCCATCTTTGGCTGCAAAGAATATAATGAGTCTGGTTTCAGTCTTGATCATCTGCTGATGTCCATGTGTAGAGTCATCTCTTGTGTTGTTGGAAGAGGGTGTTTACTATGACCAGTGTGTTCTCTTGGCAAAACTCTTTTAGCCTTTGCCCTGCCTCCTTTTGTACTCCAAGGCCAAACTTGCCTGTTACTTAGGTATCTCTTGACTTCCTACTTTTGCATTCCAGTCCCCTACAGTGGAAAGGGGACTTTCCATCTTTTTTTTTTTTTTTTTTTGTATTAATTCTAGAAGGTCTTGTAGGTCTTCATAGAACCATTCAACTTCAGCTTCTTCAGCATTAGTTGTTGGGACATAGACTTGGATTACTGTGATGTTTAGTGGTTTGCCTTGGAAACAAACAAAGATCATTCTGTCGTTTTTGAGATTGTACCCAAGTACTGGATTTTGGTAAAGAATCATTTCTGCATGTTGGTAAAGCTGGTAAAGAATCTGCCTGCAATGCAGGAGACCTGGGTTTGATCCTTGTATTGGGAAGATCCCCTGGAGAAAGGAAAGGCTACCCATTCCAGTATTCTGACCTACAGAATTCCATGGACTATATAGTCCATGGGGGTCACAAAGAGTTGGACATGACTGAGAAACTTTTACTCATTGCATTTTGGACTCTTTTGTTGACTATGAGGGCTACTCCATTTCTTCTAAGTGGGTGGATGGTGGTGGTGTTTATTCAAATTGTCTGTCAGAGGAGGAGTAAATGATTATAGTTTTGGTATAATGCAAAGCGTTTGAATGAGAATACAATGGGTTTTTTATACTTCCTAAGTTTGAAGTTCTAATCAGATAAATGTAGGCATGAAATTTGGATCTGGAGGTAGCCACCCCAGGACTGCCCCTCATGATTTCTGCCTCCTGGGATCCATACCCTTTTGCAACCTCCTCCCACATTCTATCAACATTGGTCTGTGTGACCAACAGAACATGAAAGAAAATCATTATGTGTCTCTTCTGTGCTTAGATCATAAAAAGTATCATGGCTGCTCTTGTTGTTCTGTCTTGGGTGACTCACACTGCAAGAAATCAGTAGCCATGTTTTAAGGACCCTCAGGCAATGCTGAAGACAGGTCCACAAGACAAGGACCTGAGGACTTCTGAAAACAGCCACGTGAGCCATCCTGGAATCAGATCATCAGTCCCTGTCAAGTCCTCAGATAACTGAAATCCCATCCATAGATATCTAATATGTTGAGACACTTGGAACCATAACATCCAGTTAAGCTGCTTTCAGATTCCTGACCCTCAGATACTGTGTGAGCATGAAAATTCTTGGTGCTTTATACTGTCAAGTTTGGGGTACTTTGTCATGCAACAATAGATAACTGGCCTCAAAAAGGAGAACTTAACCATAAATAAAGATAAAAACCACTGGCATCAATTTCATGGCTTTGGATGAGTTTTGCTTCAATATTGTGTATAAGAAGGAGACAATTAAAGGAGAGAATCAGTACAACAATATTTAAAGGTCAGGAATCAGGGAGAAAATAGTCCAAAAGACTTTAAGCAGTGGCTAGAAAGGCATAAGGGGAAAAAAGGTAATGCCACGTATGCCACAATAAGAGAATATTTTGAGAAAGAAGATAGAAGGATGGGTTACAAAACTGACATATTCTGCTCAAAGGTCAAGTCAAAGAAAGACAAATATAGGGACAGGCTGGAAGTCAACTGTATTGAAAGCAGTTTCAGGGAAGAATTAAAAATGGAAACAAAAGGTAAGTTGAAACTTGACCTTGGATTGTTCTGAGGGCAAATGTCTAGTATGATCGCTACCACGATTCAATGCTCAACTTCAGTATAGCAGCAAATTTTAACTTTGGAAGAGAACTAAACGTGGTCTCATGCACAGTGTATCAGTCACTTATACCAGAAGCATATCTAGGTCCTCAGATTTCCGGTGGGAAAGATCTGCCAACTATGAGCTCAAGCCAAAGAACCAACACATGCATGAGGGTAACATTACCACGAGTGAACATCAAGAGAAGAAAACTGGTTACGACTGTCAAGAAATTCAGATACTGACACTTTAGAAAGGAATATAAATGAATATATTTAAAAGAATGAAAATGAAAATATGAGCTAACAAAGTGATCAAACACTAGAAGTCTAGAAATGAATAGGCAGAATTAAAAGAGAGCAAAACAGAACTCAAAACATAAAATTGTTCACATTAAAATATTCAATGGATAGGATAAATAGTTTAGATATGGGTAATGAAAGAATTAGTTAATTGGTATAGGTTGTTTAGTGAAATATTGAAGACAGAGAACAATGACAAAAACGAAATGCTGAAACTAGAGCAGGTTAAAAGAAATCTGGTTCTCTAGGGACTTCCCTGGCGGTCCAGTACTTAAGACTCCACACTCCTAGTGCAGGGGGCACAGGCTTGATCCCTAGTCTGGGACCTAAGATGCTGCAGCTAGCCCGAGTGCCACAGCTATTGAGCCCACACACCGCAACTAGAAAAGCCCAGCAGCTAGCACAGGGGAAAAGGAAAAAAAAAAAAGTGACCTTAAATATATTCCAGCAAAAAAAAAAAAAAGTGTGGAGAATAGAAAACGGTCAGTGAAACAGTTTAGGTTAGATTAGACTAATTGCGTGTGTGTGCACACATGTGCGCTTAGGTACCGAGTCTCGGTCGTGTCTGACTCTCTGTGACCCTTTGGACTGTAATCTGCCAGGCTCCTCTGTCCATGGGATTTTTTAAGCAAGAATACTGGAGTGGGTTGCCATTCCCTTCTCCAGGGCCTTTTCCTCCTGTGTTTCCTGCATTGCAGTTGGATTCTTTACCCACTGAGCCCCTGGGGAAACCCTAGACTAACCTAAATGAAAATATATACGACAAGGGTGACTTTGCAGATCACTTGGGACAATTCCATAGGTGATATCGGAACAAATTATATTCACACGGGGAAAAATAAAATTCTATTACTACCTCAAACTATACAAGATACAGTCAACAAAATCTTATGGAGCAATTACCATGAGCCAGGCACCACATTTATTATTAAGCTTTTGGCGGGGATAGGTACAATATATCCTTTCATAAATATATTATACCCATGTCTTCCTGGCTCTCTCTTGTCCTATTTGGATTATTGAACCATCCTTCTAGATGAGATTTCTCTTTCCAGGGTGGCTTTAATCTCCACACTCCTTCCAAAATAATCCTTCTATAATGTAAATCTGATTATGTGCTTCCTGCTTTAATGACTTTTGCACTCTTTAGAATAAAACAAACACTCCATGGTATGGTATGCCAAGAGCTTTCTCATCTCTGCTGATCCCCCAGCTTCTGGATGTGCCATTAAAATGTGTACGTAAATGTCTTGAGTATTCTACTATTTTTGGCTCCCTGAACCGGTGTTCTCATATTTTCTCATCCCACTTTGCATTTGTCTAGGTCACTTCTGCCCTGTCAAGAAATGTACAGCCACATCTAGCTTGGTCCTCCCGCAAAAATTTCTCATCTTTTTTAGATTCAGAGGAAGCCTTGTCTCTTCTGTGAAATCAGCAGGGATTTCTTTTTCTCACTTTCTGTACAGCTTTCTGTTACAGCACTTAAAACCTGAATCTACAGGATTTGCTTACCTGTATGTCTCCCCACTAAAACATAAGCTCATTGAAGACAGGAAGCTTTATACCTTACAAATGTTTAGGACAATCCTGTCACATGTTTAGATAAATTAAATAACAAAAAGCACTAAAAACAAACACTTATTAAAGGTGTTAATTGATTCTGCTTGAAATTATTCTACATCATGGGCTTTCCAGATGGCACTAGTGGTAAAGAATCTGCTTACCAATGCAGGAGACTCAAGAGATGCAAGTTGGGAAGATCCCCTGGAGTAGGGAATGGCAACCCACTCCAGTATTCTTGCTGGAAAATTCCATGGACAGAGAAGCCTGGTGGGCTAAAATCCACAGGTCCTCAAAGAGTGGGACATGACTGAGTGACTGAGCAGAGACAGGTGAGGTGACAGATTGCCATTCTCGATTTGTTCCATAATATCATATTAGAGAAAACTACTGGAACATAAAAGTCCAAAATAACAGAATAGGAATATGAAAGCAATGATCATAACAACTGTCGTTGACTCTGATTTTGGTCACATGGTTGGCTTTGGTCAGCAGATATCAGCAAAGTGGCCTCGAGCAAGGACATGAAATGTGTTGGAATGGCAGGTGTTGCCTTGTACTTATTCTGTGACTATTAGAAGAAAATGTCCTGGCTCTCCCATTAGTGTTCTTTTTTTTTTTAGCTTGTATTTGTCCTTTGAAAATGCAAGTGCATACGTAATCATTCCTTGCAGGTAATAGGATTCTGATTAAAAGGCTCTATTGAACTGTGACTTATCTCTGTACTTGGAATTTGCAAATGCTAATGAATTTACATATTTTTCTTGTGTGCCTCACAGACATCCAGTTCACTTTGTTCCCACCTGATTTCCAGAAAAACAACAGTCTCATCCCATTGTCCCAATGTAGGGCTTATTTACTCAGCCAAAAATGTTCACCTCTGGCAGCCACATAAATCCCAAACCCAAGCTACGCCAATCAAGATCTTAGCAGAGTCTCAGACTATGCCCCTGAGACTCGCACCAGATTTGCGTTTTTATTGAGCACGGTTCCACAGAAGCCATTTGAATCGGTCTGTAAAAAAAATTGAAAAAGTTTGTCTGACTCACAGGTGCAACATAAAGAAAAAGACAGCCTTGAGTGAAAAAAATGAGGTCACAGCAAGGAGTGTGTGAAAGCAGTCTACCTGAGTTACTCAAAAATCTCAAGCATCATAAAAAGTAAATCAAAGGGCCATAACAGGATTTTTGGAGACATCAGTGCTTCAGCAACTTGGCAGCTCAGTTGATTAGAGTGATAATGAGGCCATGCTTTAGGGTCCTGAGTGAAGCACTTACTTTGGCTGTGATCCAAGGCCACGGACTTCACCCCAATCCGAAGCAGGAGCCGTGAAACATTTGCTGTCAGTTACAAGGGGACCTGGCTGAAACAGGTTTGATGGAGCAGTTCTAATCCATCACTGCTCACTGAAAAAGCAGGTCAAGGTACAGGTTCTATTGATGGCGTGTGTGAGAGCTTGAGTAGACTCATCTCAGGAAAGAAATACAATGTAGTAAAGCTGAGAGATTTATCAGTTGTCTGTTTTTCCTTGTGTTCTTTGTCAACGTTTTTTCATTTCATAATGTGTCAGCCGAGAATGGGCAAAAGGTTTTTTATGGTGGTGGGTTACTTAGCTTCCTTAATTCAGGTCAGATGAGTCTTGAGTCTGACTAGCTCACAAGAAGAAAATAATTCTTTTTAATATAAAATAAGTACCCATTCTTGGAAAAAATTCTACCAACACTGTTGTAACCATATTTGAGAGGGCTAGCTGAATAAAAACACATTATGTGGAAAAAGCACAGAGAAGTCATTTTTTAAATTTAGTTCATTAAAGCTGCATTTTCTTAAAAGTATTGATATTTCACTGTAGCTTTGTAATGAAGCTGCCTAATGAAGGTGGACATTCATATTTCTATGCAAGATCTCAAAATGGTTGTTTATTAAAAAATGCTTTTTAATGAGAAATGTGAATAAATAGATTTTATTTCATATATAAATTAAATATTTATATGCAAATTCTAAGTATTCCTGTACTTTGCTAATTCTATACATAATCCCATAAATAAACTATTACCTGGGCAAAATATAATCTATTGTTCTAATAAATGGGTTACCACTAAATGTGAAGTAAAACATGATATAAACAGGTAATATCACTTGGTAACTTTTGAGAACATTCATTTTTTCTTATAAAACCAGCAGTGCTATGACTCAGACCTTAGTGAATTTATGCCACATGCTCATGAGTTCATACAAAACTTTTTAAAAGATATTGAAGAAAACAGTATTACAGAAACAGAGAGAGAGAGAAAGACAGAAATTGGAGAAATTGTAAGATTTTAACAGGTGTAGAGACATTACTTTGCCAACAAAGGTCCGTTTAGTCAAAGCTATGGTTTTTCCTGTGGTCATGTATGGATGTGAGAGTTGGACTGTGAAGAAGGCTGAGCACCGAAGAATTGATGCTTTTGAACTGTGGTGTTGGAGAAGACTCTTGAGAGTCCCTTGGACTGCAAGGAGATCTGACCAGTCCATTCTAAAGGAGATCAGCCCTGATATTTCTTTGGAAGGAATGATGCTAAAGCTGAAACTCCAGTACTTTGGCCACCTCCTGCAAAGAGTTGACTCATTGGAAAAGATTGTGATGCTGGGAGGGATTGGGGGCAGGAGGAGAAGGGGACAACAGAGGACAACAGAGGATGAGATGGCATCACTGACTCGATGGACATGAGTCTGAGTGATCGTCGGGAGTTGGTGATGGACAGGAAGGCCTGGTATGCTGTGATTCATGGGCTTGCAAAGAGTCGGACACGACTGAGTGACTGAACTGAACTGAACTGAAGGATAAAAAACTCAAATTGTTTTCTCAACAGTCTTGCTTCAAAGTGGTATGGGCCTGACAAACACCCAAATCTTTAATGAAACCCTAAACCAAGGGAATATACACTCACTTTGAAACATTCAATGAACAAAATTCCCCTGAAGAAAGATGATCATCTAGGAGGGAAATACAATTGATATAAATTAGCATTATCATAATTATGAGTAGTAACAAAATAAAAAAAAATATTAACACATTATGAATCAGGAGATGAAGATGAACTCTAGAATAATATAGAAACAAATAATGGTTATCAAAGATTGAATAAGCATCATTATGAGCAACAAATATCTCAGGCACTTGAAAAAATGTTTTGCCAAATCCCTAATGGGCATATGTAGGTCAAACAGACCTGTATCGGGAGAATATATAGTAGGTAAATATTAGAAACACATTTATGTGTCATAGGCAGGATTTACCTTCTTCTTTACTGTCCTAAGATGTTTGATTTTAATGAGAGCAAAGTGATGACAAAGTAACACATTAGTCAAGAAACATTTTCATCATTAGAAAATAACTTCCATGGGCTAGTGTAGACATTTAATAAATATTGGTTAGGAAATATATGACATATTGGCCTGAAAAAGACAGTTGATTTTTTTAAAAAAAACCATTAAACGTAGAAAATACATTCAGTTTTTATTCAATATAAAGGCAAAAAATGATCAAGGAGATTGAATAACAAAATTGTCTAGGTAATTATGTCCCTAGATAGAGAAATTATATGGAAATAAAGTAACCAAAATAAATTAACTTAATAATACATTCCAAACAATTATAGAAAGAGAATTAAAGCTAGACTAAGGAAAGTAAAGTAGTTTATCAATCAAAAAACTGTAATAGTAGACTTCTAATGGTAAAACACATTCATAGGGTACTTAAACCTCCGAATAAAAAGAATGGGGAATTCTAGAAAAATGTACTTGAAGTTAGAGACATAATAATAGAAATACAGAACAACTGCATAAAGGAAAAACATGTAAAGGGAGAATTACAGTGTCATTTTCTATGCATATTTAATATAAAAATTTTACTAACGTTTTAACAATAGATTTTCATGAGAATATAAGACCAGTTCATTAAGAAATCTATGAAAGACCTGAAAAGGTATAACTTTCTATTTTAAAATATCTATTATTTACATCTAGTTAATAGACAAGAGCATTGAGATGAAAAAGAGAAGAATAAAAAGGAATAATTTGGAGGTTGCTCTCCTTTCTTTTTGTTCCATGAGGCCAAGCAATGACTTGGGCAGCCTTTGTCATCATCCTCATCTTATTTTTTTTTTCAATTCTATTCAAACAGGCATGATATCTTAACCTTCTTCGTAGGAGTTTTGTATAGAGAAAGTGGGGAGCGTTATTTATTATAGTAGTTTTTAAAGTTTCAAAGTCACAGGAGGGCTGTTGGTTTCCAGCAACACTGCCTGCCTCCCCTCTCAAAATATCCCCCAAATGCTGCTTTCCCAAAGGGGGACTCAAAATCTCAGAGAGGGTCATGAACCTAGCCTTACATTCCTCAGTCAGAATGAGCGCCTCATAAGCAGAGTCGAAAATTATTCTGGAAGGATAATAATTGAAGTCAGGAGCAGAGATCTTGTGCACTGAGATACCCTTTAATGAGTCCAGAGAGAATGATTCAAACCAGACAGGTGCTGCTAAAAACAGGTGTGCAAGAGAAGGTACCTATTCAGCAGTTTTAGGACTAAAAAAACCGATCTGCTTGGAGCTATCATAGCAACATTTTTAGAATAACCTATATATACAAATTCAGAAAACCAAATTGTTTGGCTTCATTATTCATGATTTCTCTGAAAATCCAATAAAAGCAACCACTTTACTTTATTTTAGACTTTATAGTTCTCCTGCTCCCTCTGTCCTTTTGGAGAATATTAAAACACGATTCACCCTCCTTCAATTTGTTGGAGATGAGATGGGATAGAAATGCCACGGAGCTGACAGGGCATACTTTAAATTAAGTTTCCCAAATAAGAATTCAATCTAGTTTCAATAAAAGAGTTATTAGCCATTGTTAATTAGGAAAAGCAGGCCTGAAACTGGGATACTTTCATCAGCTCCCAAATGCAAGGCCTGATCATTAGTCACTGATGGTATCAGGGCTTGTCTTTCAAGGGCTATGATGCTGAGGTTCACCAAACACATCTCAGGGGAAAGGAGAGAGTTGAAATGCATGGTTCTGGGGATATTCCTCAGATCTCAATTCGACTTGATTTGCAAAGTCTTTATCTTCATGTCAATACACAAGAGAATTTCTAAATTTGCTAAAATTTTTAGCAGTCGCTAAATAAGGCCAACCAGCACAATTCACTGCTGATGAAATATACCACTTCTTCACCACTCAAGAAAGAAAGCTGTATATACTAAGTACATCCAGGTACCTTAGCAGGCTAGGAAATTTGCAACGAATTAATTTTTTCCATCCAATCTGTTTGATATCCAATAAAAGGAGTTTTAATCTTTATTTGTCAGATTACAAAATTAATGGCAGACTGAAGCATAAATGGGGTCATGTGACCACATGCAAGCCACATTTTCTTACCCACCATATATGCCTGTCAAAGACAAATAACAAAAACGAATGTATCTCATCACTGAAAATGTCGAACGATAGCTATAATCCACGTCTCATATACCTTAAGGCACTTCTGCCAGATTTGATACAGATTGTATTGAAGTAAGGATAAGAGCCAACTTGTTTCATTAAAGAGCTCAGAGAGTGCGCAGAAGTACCCTTAATAAATCCCCACACCCACTTAACTTGTAAGGGAGAGAACAGACCAGGACCAGGAATGGTCCAGTATGATGTTAAGACTTCTTGTTATGGAGTTTGCATAAAATCAATAGAAAGTCATGTGTCAGAGCTGCTTCTTAAAAGTGCTGATACCAGTACAAAGAGGGCATTCTTTTTTTTTTTTTTTTTAACCTGGGAAGCCTTTAGTCACGTACTTTATTATTATTATTTAAATTTTTATGGAAATTTCAAATGTATGCAAAAGTGGAAAGAATAGTACAATAAACACTAAGGTATTCCTTACCCAGTTACAAAGCTATTAACATGCAGCCTTCTTATTTCATCCATCACAAATATATACATTTTTGCCTGAAATATAAAAATAATCTGAAACAATGTATTTAACCTATGAATATTTCAGTTTACTCTATAACAACACTTTTGTTTTTTTTTTTTTCTTTTTTTAATATATATATAAAAAATATCAAAATGAATCCAAAGAGGGCATTCTTTAAATTAGATGAGTAACAAAAATTGTCTACATTGTCAAAATTCATTTTGATTGCAGGTTACAAACAGAACAAAGCCTTCAGAGTTTTGATGCCTTTCCAGCATGAGCTTTTGCAACACTCTGAAATAAACACACAGTGAAAATCACCAGACCTGTGAAGATACAAGCAGAGGGACCGCTTTGAAGAATCAGAAGGATCAAAATAAACATCACTCTCTGCAACATACTGCATGTTGTTCCAGAAGATACCAACTTTGGGTTTACAAAGATTTTGCACAGTCACAGTGAAATATTAATCTGAAATTAGGAAAGAATATTTAAAAATGGAAGTCATGGTTGAGAATTAGACTATATTGCAAAGAGAAACATATAGAACATTGCATAACTGAAATAATGAACTGAGTAACAAACTCAAGGAATTCAAGTAATTCACCCAAAATTCTGAGGAGATACATGAACTTATGAAAAAGCAAATGGCCAGATATGATAGGTCCAGGATTGTAAAAATACTAATAACTGGAATTCTAGAGAGTTTAAAAGCCAAAAACAATGGAAAATATAATAAAAGAAACTTTAAACACAAACACACACACACAACTTTTCAGAGTTGAAGAAATAACCAAATCTATAGACAAATTGAATGGATTTGCTAGGTATCAGCAAACTGATGAAGAGACCAATCAATATGTACCAAGATGAATATTTAGAATCTCATTGATAATGTAAAAAACATGCAAAAATCCAAGAAGAGAAATTTACAGATACATCAATCATTTTAAAAATGATTATGTTTAAATGTTTGAAGATGTTTGAAGATACTATTAAAAAGTCCACAATAATTTCAGGAAAGGAGAAGAATAAAATTTTTGTCAAAAATTCTATAGTTGACTTTACGTGTGAAAACCTGATCAGGATCGCCATCATGATGGCCACCAAGGGAGAGGGAGAAATTAGGAGTTTGGGATTAACAGCCACACACTATATATAAAATAGGTAAACAACAAGGGCCTGTTGTGTAGTACAGGGAACTCTACTCAGTGTTGTTTAATAACCTGTAATGGAAAAGAACCTAAAAAATAATGGATATATGTATGTGTATAAATGAATCACTTGCTGTATGCTTGAAACTAATAACATTGTAAATCCATTATAACTCAATTAATTTTTAAAGAGATAGCCATAGATATAAAGAGATAGGAAAAAAGGGGGGGAAATTATTTGTGTGTTTAAGATACACTTAGAGATTGAACAATTAATTAAAACAAAGGCTATAAGAATAGGAAAGTAGAGATACAAGACAATGATGATGACCAACAAAGAAACCTTGGAAATATTCAAGCTGTGTTTTTAAAGTATTGCTATTATGGTTATAGTGAAGTTGCTCACTCATGTCTGACTCTTTGCCACCCCATGGACTATAGCCGACCAGGTTCCTCTGTCCATGGGATTTTCCAGGCAAGATTACTGGAGTGGGTTGCCATTTCCTTCTCCAATTATGGTTATAGATGAATGTAAATTAAAAAGAAAAACTTGACTTAAAATATGTAACAGTAATAAAATTTCATAACCACAGTGTGAGTCTAAATGTAAAGTAGGTCAATAAAAACTAAAAAATTGAAGAGGGAAGATGGGAAGAATTTAAACATTTAAAATCTCTAACAGAAGAATAAATATATGATGTTGTTCATGTTCTTTCTAAAATGTGTTTTCCTAAATATTTGAAGGCAATTACTAATATCAGAAAAAGATAGATATTTACCTTCCAAGCCAATAACTTAAAAGAAGGAAAATAATAGGAAATGAGAGAAGGCATAGAGCAAGCTTAGAGGACAAGCATATCCATTGCCCTAGTAACCCCAAATCAATTCCAAAATCTATAATAAAAACAGAGTCTCCAAATGGAGAAAAACATCAGAATTCTACAATATACTCCAGATAAAATGCATACATAAAATAAAGTAGCAACTAAGGGCTAATTTGCAAAACAAATCATGTACTTGATTGCTTATGACCGTGTAATTGACAATAGCAGAGTATTCCATACAATGTTAATAAATCTATAGGACCTTGGTAAATCACTCGAGATATTGCCATGTGAAGGAATATTATTTTTAGCGTACTATTGAGATGTAAAGTGTTTTTAAAAATGTCAGAAAAGCAGATTACAGAATGTCAGATTGCTCTTAGCTACACAAGTTTCTACACCCCTAGAATTTTATCTAGGTGCTGGGAATACAAGTAGCTTTACTGTTTTCTGTATTCTAAGTGTTCTGAAATATGTTTAGACTGAAGCCTATTTTAACAATAAAGAAAAAAGTGAAGGAAAGATAAATACAGGATCCTTGCCCATTCCAGAAAGTGTGGAAATTCTGGTTAGGGTTTCCAGAATGAATTGTGTTGCATCTCGTCCAGTGAGTGCAGCTTCAAACAGAACAAATAGTAAGGTTTTATTTATAGGTTTATGAGTTTCAGTCTCATTTTCTCTCTTTTTCATTAATGTTATATTCAGCCACTAAAAGTGAAGGAAATTGAATAAAGGCAAATTTGAAATATGCAATAGCTCATACAAAATAGTTTAAGAACCACCTAAGAAATTGCTTTGCATAAATATAGTACCCAACACTTAATTGTCTTTCCTCTTAATGTGCAGCTTATACTATTAAAGCCAATTGCTTTCTATATCCCTTATAAAGCACAAATGTCATTTTCTCCTCTCCAGAAACTAACCTGATAACTTTCTCACCTCAGAAATCTCTGCTTATGCCTTTCTCTAAAATTCCCTCTTAAAACCTAGAAAATGAGAAAAAATAAGAAGCAAAGCAACAATTAACTCTAAATTGGATCCATACCTACTAAATATCTCTTTTTATGTTATTCAAAGTACACAAATGATTATGAGCAGAGATAACACAGTTAAAAGGCACATAGAATGAAATAATTAAAAAAACTCTTTTTTTGCCTGAAAAATTTGGGAAATTAATAAAATCATTTTGGCAAAAGCTCAGAATAACATTTGAGATTTCCTAAAAATTTTTAGGAAAGTTAACCTTTAATGACAGCCATCTTTTATAAAATCAGAATTATCAACATGTTCATTGATTTTTTTTATCTTTTCTTTAAAGTCATAACCTTATACACACAGGTAACCATACTCTTATAGCACATGCTTGCACCTGTTGGTGACATGTCTTTTATTTTTTAATGTTATTTTTCAGTTTCAACTTATTTTCTCTTCCAACCTGATGTATTTGAGCTATTACTTTAATAGGTATGCATCATCGCATATCATGGAGTGTTGTTATTCATTTTTCATTTATTCTCATATTTTCTGATTCCTTTTTTTCTTATACTTGCCATTCTTTTACAGTGTTTTCATTTAAACTATATTTATAGCCTCCACCCAAATGTTTATAGATTAAAATTTTACTTTTCACTACCATATCTTATTCTATATTTTACAAGTGCATATTTTAGTTGTAGATATCTCTTATTCCTGAGTCCTAAACATCAAAGACAATACAAAGCTGAAAATAATCATACTTAACTTTTAGGCACATGGAATAATTACAAATACATAATAAATTATACAATTTATGAAATACAATTTGTGTAGATATAATAGGCATATGCACACACCAGGGAGGCCTACTAGTTCATGAGGAATAGCCATTCTTCATTCCAGTAAATATGACTGTGTCACTTAGCGTGAATCGATAGATAATATTTGAGTTCAGAAAGATGGCTATTGAGTGTCTTTCTTTCTATACCCTTGAAAATAAATGCCAAGACAATTCTTTCCAATTTCTGTGACTCTGAAGGACACAACAGATCGTTTCGTTTGCATTTCTTTCATCATTACTAAGTGTGATTACATCTTCATAGTCACCAGTCTTTGAGCACCCCTTCAGCAGGTTTATATCTCTTTCCATGCTTAACTGGTATTCTCAGGATCATACTTTTGACTTTCCAGGGTTTTCTATATAGTCTAGATATCAATTTATTTTAGACACAGCAAATATTTTATTATACCATATCAGTTCAGTTCAGTTCAGTTGCTCAGTCGTGTCCCACTCTTTGAGAGCCCATGTAATACAGCACGCCAGGCTTCCCTGTTCATCACCAATTCCCAGAGCTCACTCAAACTCACGCCCATTGAGTTGGTGATGCCATCCAGCCATCTCATCCTCTGTTGTCCTCTTCTCCTCCTGCCTTCTATCTTTCTCAGCATTTTTTGTCTGTAAATTTAATGAAGCAAACTTTAAAAAATCTGGATGTAATGAAATTCATCATTTTTAAACTTGGCTTGTCCTTTCTGAGTCCTGTTGCATAAGTCTTTTATCCCTGGCTTATAAAGGGAATCTTCATCACTTTCAATTAGCTTTATCATTTTACTTTAGTCCACTTCATGTCCACCTTTGTATATGATAAAAATAGGAGTTAGTTGTCTTTATTCTCCATGTTAAAATAGAGTTTTCCAAATGTCATCTATTATATAATAAATTTACTATTACTATTACTTTACTATGCTATGTATGTCACCATGTGCACACTCTTTGTATGTACGCAACCCTATTTTTGACCCCTATATTTTGTAATATTTGTTGGTTCATCTGTTGTATGCCAATGCAAAACTAATCTTTATTACAATGACTTGATACTGTGTCTTAATATCTGGTCAGAAGTCCTACTCTCTTTGTTATTTTAAATACATGCCTCAGCTCACTAGAGGTCCTTATTAAGTGCCAAACTTCAGAATTTGGTGGGGGTGGGGGGGGTACCTCCAAAATTTCAGTTGGAATGCTTCCATTGTTATTCATTGTATATCTATTCATCTTGATTTTCTTTTAAGATCAGTAATAGATTTACATTTTCTTCTATGATTAATTTTGTGCCTTGTTTAATTCCTAAAAAATATTTTTGTTGTATTTGCT
The DNA here is from genome assembly GCF_029378745.1 of Bos indicus. Taxonomy (NCBI): domain Eukaryota; kingdom Metazoa; phylum Chordata; class Mammalia; order Artiodactyla; family Bovidae; genus Bos; species Bos indicus. The sequence goes on from NC_091771.1 coordinate 9,610,816, forward strand.
ATCATGAATGGTACTTTCTTTTATTTGGGTACTGTTAGTATCATTGTGTTTTCTGGGTAAATCAGTCTTTGTATTCAATAAGCCTAGTGAAATATAATATTAGTTATATTGGTTGGTTTGTTGAATTTTCTATGTAGGTAATCATATCAACTGAAGAACAACAGATTCATCCCCTCCAGCCTTATAGCTTGCAATTTTCCAGTTGTGTGGTATTCAACATCCTTCAAGCCCCATTTTAACAGAAATATTGATAGCAAAACATGCAATCTTATTTCCAATTTAAAATTTCCTATTTAAATCTGTCAGTTAATTATTTTGACTGTAGGTTTAGGACTTACCTGGTGGCTCAGATGGTAAAGAACTAGCTTGCAATGCAGGAGACCCAGGTTCGATCCCTGGGTCAGGAAGATCCCCCGGAGAAGGGAATGGCCAACCCACTCCAGTATTCTTGCCTGGAGAATCCCATGGACAGAGAAGACTGTGGACTACAGTCCATGGGATCACAAAAAGCCAGCCAGATATGACTGAGCAACTAACATTTTGCATATATAGCCCTTAATAAGTTAATTAACTTCACCTTTGCTTCTAAATTCTATTTTGTAACTAATCAGATGATTTTGTTTTTATTGAGATAATCATGAGCTATTTCTTATTTATGCCTTTAGGGTAATAAAGTACAATGATTGCTTTTCTAATATTAAGCCAATCGGCCATACATGATAATCCCTATTTGATAAGAATGTATTATTTAGTTAGCTAATTGGATTTAATTAGCTAATACTATACTGTTTTTTTCATCTAAGTGATATATATCTATAATTTATTTTCTGATATTGTCTTTGTATAGTTATAAATACAGTTTATACTAGACTAATAAAGTTTGCTAAACAGCTTTAACTATTTCCCTATTATCAAGAACAATTCATATACAATGATTAACTATTAAAAATTTTGTTTAAACTTATTTGTAAAACTGTCTCAGCCTTAAGACTCTTTGAGGGCTAGAACAAATGCAGAATTTGACTGCAAAGGGTTACATAGTAACTGGTGTCATTAATTGTGCAGTGTTACAGTCCTGCAGTAAAGAATCTTCTCTCAGTGCTTACTTGCGAAAATGAACCTGAACGGAACAGCAATCTCAGTCCCACCTCATATAAGATAGGCTGATCCTGTTTCTTCACTAATTATTATTGGCTGGGATGTACCAGTACATTGGAAAGTACCGTGCAATTGTTTAAATCTTCTTATAAATCTTGTTTCTCCAAACACCGACATTCTTACTATCAGAATATTTAGTTTTGCCAAAAAAAAAAAAAAAACTAATTAAAGACACCTGGTATGTCAGCAAATTCGTATTAGGCACAGAACCTGACCGTGAGTATAAAAGGGCCTCCCTGAGGAGTTTAAGTGTGAATATTGTGCTTGTCTGTGTGTGCTTCCAGCCTGGCCAAGTGGAAGTGGGGTCCGCCATCAGGTCGGCAGAATGAGTCGCATAAACGACAGTCTATCACAAGCTGTCTTATTAGCACACTGATGATCCTCAGGTTCAGGTCCCAGGCAGAGGAATTCTCACCAGCCCCCGCCATTATTGTGTATCCAATTCTGCATTTTCTTTGTCTGTAGGCTGCTTGCTACCCCATTACTCATATATTTTAGTTTGAGCCTCTACATTTGCCAGGTTACAAAAATTCGCTCCCAGAACTCAATTGGAAAGGATGGAGTGAACCTCAGAGCAGGAAAGCCCTACCTTCTAGGAACTGGATCAAGAAACCACAAAGTCAGAAGCCAAAGTCCCTGCAGCTACCCAGTCTCCACTTCTCTCACTTATTTTAAGGCATCCCATTCATTTTCCTCCAGCCCCTGTTTTTCAAAGTAAGTTCCATATATGTGTTAGTCTTCTAATAAGATCATCTAGGCCAAATTCTCTACAGGGTAAATTCTCTCAAGAGTCTCTCAAGAATGGATTCCAAATTAGCCTGAAGCATGTGGAAAATAAGGAAGCCTCTTCTGATGGTCTGGGAAGAGATGTTTGTTCAACCAGATAAATGAACTGATAATCTATCTATTTTATTCACATCAAAAAATAGTAAGTGGCAAAAATTGATAATAGGTCTAGAAATCAGAAGTGTGCTTTAAAATAAATCATTATTTTTGTATTGAGATTACTACTACTTACAGATATCTTCTCAATGTTACATTTAAAAGCATAATTTATACTCTAATTGTAAATTTCTCCTAAGATATAGAATAATTCCGTTTCATTGCCTTCAATTTGCTTTTCTACTCTTTTCTTTATGGTTGTATATACCACGCTCTATTGTGTAGTACTTTGTAAGACAAAGGCACATTATATAAATGTGAGAAGTCATTATCATGTACTTACTATGCAAGACTGTAAAATGCCCACAGCAGTGAAGGGAAGGGAATTCTCTGTACAGAGCAATGTTTTGCATGTTGCTGATACATTTCTCAAATAGCAATTATTTCCATGGTAACAGTATGTGATGCTAAAGAGACTGCCGCTGTCTTCTAAGATCCAGGAGAAAAATAACTTTGTCTCTGAATGCAAAAGCTTCTTAGTCAATCACAAGTATTATCAATAATTAGCAATAATAGCAAGGGGAGTTCAATTAAAGGCAAAGCAAATTGCTTTTTATTTAAATGTTCTCTTTTTAATGCATCCCAGTGTGAAAGTCCCTCTTTAAATTAGTAAAAGCAAGTGTAATCTCAATATCTCCACTGGGGGTTGTAGGAATATGCATAGTCTCACTCTTTGGTTGAGTGTTTAGAGACGTAGGACAAAATTGTACTGCTGTTGGTACTTTGTAATGATAGATATTGACAGTAACTCAGATCATTAAGTGCATTCCAGCTTTATTTTCAAATTTCTCCAGTTGTAAAATTCTTGTCTGTTAGCTTAATATATTCATGTTTATGTGAATTTAAATATAATTGTAACCATTCCACAGTCATTATAAAAATAGGTTGGGCCATCTTATTTCATTTTCAGATGCTTTCTAACCTTTTGGAAAGGCCCAACAAATGTTCTCCTAGAAAAGAGTTGAAGAGGACTCATCTCATCTTAGTTCCTGTCAGTTGAGTTTAATTTTTGCAGTAGATGTCATTTTAGCCAATAGTAGAAATGTTAAAAATTTATGAACAGGAACCATGGCATCTGGAGGAAAAACCTGAGATGTCCTCCCTTCAGTAACTTCATTAAAGAAACAGGAATAAAATGAATTCAATTTAGGGATCCTGGGGAAATTTGCCTTGAGGTCAAAGTTTATCAACTGGTAAGAACTCCTCTTTATATACCCCTTTGCTTCTTTTCTCTAGAAAGGAGTCATAGTCTTAAAAAATGGCTCTTCTGCCCACTGAGTTGTAACTTGGCACAGAAACATAGGATATGCAAATTAGATCACTAGCAGCACTGAGAAAATCAAAGTAAGGGAAAATATAAGCTATAAGCAACTTCTGAGGGTGTCGACTCCAGTATACCCATCTTTCAGGACAATATAGTTCTAGCTGACTTAATCTATGTGAATAATAGAAGTTGGATTGTGGCTGAAATGCAAGCAATTTTTATTGATGTTAAGTATAAGCACTTAGGTGATTTTTATAGATTTTACTTTTTATCCTTCTCTTTATTATGTGTTGTTTCTGTCTCAATAATTACTATACATTCAAGGATAGAAACTGTGACTGAAAATTAACCCATCATCTAATTTAGGGTAATGGCATACAGCAAAAGGGACTTCCCAAGTGGTGCAGTGGTAAATAACCCGTCCCCCAATGCAGGAGACCCAAGAGATCCCAGGTTTGATCCCTGGGTGGGGAAAATCTCCTGGGTCTTGGCAGTTGCTCCAGTATTCTTGCCTAGGAAACTCTGTAGACGGAAGAGCCTGGAGGGCTGAAGTCCATGGGGGTCACAAAGAGTTGGACAGGACTGAGTGACTGAGCATACATACGCATACAGCAAAAGATGAACGTGATAGATTAAAAAATAGTTGAAAACACTATGATACTCTTCCCAATGAGGGGTAGTACCTAATTCCTCTCCTTCTGAACCTGAGCTTGAATCTGTGACTTGTTTGACTAATAAAACACTTCGGAAGCCATGTTCTGGAACATACGAAGCTAAGTGAAAAGAAGTCTTACAACTTCTGTCCAAGTCTTTTGAAACATACTCTTTTGGAATCTTGAGTGTCCAAGTAAGAAGTTACTTATCCTGAGACCACAATACTAGAAAAAGCCATTTGAGAGACCTGCTGTTGACAGCCCCAGCTGAGTCCAGATTGCAGCCCCTCGCTGCCAAAGTATCAAATGTGTGAATGAAGCCAACTTGGACCCTCTCAGCCAGTCCATACAACCGAGTTACTCTGGTGGTGCCATGTAGAGTAGAAAAGTCTGCCATCTGATACCTAACAGGATTCTTGACCCACAAGACTGGAAATATACATTTAAAAAAAGATTAATGTTTCAAGGCTCTAAGTTTTAGAGGGTTTAGTTATGCAATCAATAGAGACTGCAAAATGTTTTTCCTACTGACCAACTCGACATCTATTTTTGTCTACTACTAAAAATAAATGTAAACTTCATCTACTTAATGATTTCCCGACTCTTTTTTCCCTTTTAGCATCATCTTTGTCTTTGATGTTCTATATTTTATTTTCATTTTAAAAGTCAGATTCAGATAAAGTTAGTAATGATCTTTTCCCGGGCAAATGAAAGTGTTTTGAAATCACACAAAGGTCCCCTACTATATATTTTTGATAGCTATGTAAAATACTATATTTACATACTATAATTTTATAAACTTGTTTGTTATGAGTAGAGATCTGATGATAATAAACTTGATTATGATGGAATAGTAGGCTCAATTTTTCTGAAACAATCCAATATTATATATAAGATATTATAAAGCATCAGGAACATAAAGCAAGTACTATGATTTATATTTGAAATTAAGGAAGAAAAAAATCTTGAAATCATGAAAATAAAATTTTAATCAACCAAATGAAAGTAAAATATCTAACCATGAGCTCTCAGGCAGCCCCTACTTAGATAAAAGCCTGAGGAGTGCTTTAGTTTCCAGCACAGCACTCATAATATTATGCATGTATTTATCAAATTAATGAATTAGAGTCTAAAGGATTTCTAGATGGAAACAAAATATATTTTAATAAACCATGATAGGATATTTTTGAGAGACACAGATGATTCAGAACCTGTATCAAGAGAGTTGGCAAAAAAGAAAACATACACAGAAAGCAAACAAAAGCAGAAGAGATTCAACATCATCTATGACTTACTAACAGGGAAGTAGTTCTTCCAAAGGAAGTTATGGACCTCCCTCATGGCTCAGATGGTAAAAAATCTGCTTGCAATACAGGATATCCAGGTTCAATCCCTGGGTTGGAAAGATCCTCTAGAGAAGAAAATGGCAACCCACTCCAGTCTTCTTGCTTGGGAAATCCCATGGACAGAGGAGACTGGCTGACTACAGTCTGTGCAGGTTGCATAGAGTCGGACGTGACTGAAAGACTCACTCACTCAAAGGAAGTTATACACCTACTATCTAAAGAATCAGCATCCTGCATTTCATTTAAAAAGGTAAAATGAACACAGAAACAAAACCCAAGAAGTTTTTTTTTGTGAGTAAAATTTTAGTGCATGTGAATATGTCTCTGAGTCAGCCGGGATACTGTAGAAAAAAACCAAAGCTGAAGTCAATCATGCCCTCATCAATCACACCCTCGTTCAAACCCCATTTTCTCAAATGTCAGCAAATTACTAAACTTTCCAGAGATCTAATTTTATTATTTCCAAATAAAGAAACATCTCTTATTAACTAGTTACCTAGATCCTCCCTGAGATACATTAGTTAGAAATCCAAGAAGTGTTAGTTTCTTCCTTTCTCTTTAAGGGGTATGGAGACTACCTCTAACCATATATCATTCTAATATAGAGGTAAACCTTTTTTTTTTTTTGTCCTCAAGATGTTAAACTGAAAATTGTCTCTAATTTTCAAGTCACATTCAATGCTTTTTTTCTGCTTTTTCATGTGTAAAAGAAGGAAGAGCAAAAATAACAACAGCACTTATCTGTCATCCATTTCTATCTTTAAGTGTGACTGGAAAAAAGGTTAATGTTCTTTCTTTTTTGTATTGAAGATTATGATTTTGAAAAATAATGGAAAATGTGCTAAGTAATCATATCTATCTAAAAAATGAATCAAAGTTTCCAGAAAAGAGCTTTTATTCAATAACAGAAATGAGGAAGGAAATTTTGAGACAGTAGAATAATACCAAGAAATAGGGTAAAACAAAACATTATGGAGCTCAACAGCTGTAATTTAGAAAGAAGCATCACAGAAACATTGCCCAGTAATTCTTAGGTTAAAAACAATGAAATGGGAATGGTATTTAGGACTTTAGATATAAGACTTGTTGTTCAGTTGCTAAGTCATGTCCAATTCTTTGAGACCCTATGGATGGCAGCACACCAGGCTACCCTGTTCTTCACTATCTTTGGGAGTTGATCAAATTCATGTGCATTGAGTCAGTGATGCTATCTAACCATCTCATCCTCTGCTGACCTTTTCCCCTTTTGCCTTGAATCTTTTCCAGCACAAAAGTCTTTTCCAATTAGTCATCTCCCCTCATAAGAAGGCCAAGGTATTGAAGCTTCAGCTTCAGGATCAATCCTTCCAATGAATATTCAGGGTTAGTTTCCTTTAGGATTGACTGGTTTGATCTTGCAATCCAAGGGACTCTCAAGAGTCTTCTCCAGCACGACAGTTCAAAAGCATCAATTCTTTGGGGCTCTGCCTTCTTTATGGTCAAACTCTCACATCTATGCATGACTACAGGAAAAAGCATAGATTTAACTATAGGGACTTTTGGCAGTAAAGTGACATCTTTGCTTTTTAATATGCTGTCTAGTTTTGCCATAGCTTTCCTTCCAAGGAACAAGCATTTTTAATTTCATGGCCGCAGTCACCCTCTTCAGTGATTTTAGGGCCGAAGAAAATGAAATCTGTCAGTTTCCAATTTTACCCCTTCTATTTGCCAGGAAGTATTATTTAACTTATACGCAGAGTACATCATGAGAAACGCTGGACTGGAAGAAGCACAAGCTGCAATCAAGATTGCTGGGAGAAATATCAATAACCTCAGATATGCAGATGACCCCACCTTTACGGCAGAAAGTGAAGAGGAACTAAAAAGCCTCTTGATGAAAGTGAAAGAGGAGAGTGAAAAAGTTGGCTTAAAGCTCAACATTCAGAAAACGAAGATCATGGCCTCTGGTCCCATCACTTCATGGGAAATAGATAGGGAAACAGTGGAAACAGTGTCAGACTATTTTTCTGGGCTCCAAAATCACTACAGATGGTGACTGCAGCATGAAATTAAAAGATGCTTACTCCTTGGAAGGAAAGTTATGACCAACCTAGATAGCATATTCAAAAGCAGAGACATTACTTTGCCAACAAAGGTTCGTCTAGTCAAGGCTATGGTTTTTCCAGCGGTCATGCATGGATGTGAGAGTTGGACTGTGAAGAAAGCTGAGCACCAAAGAATTTATGCTTTTGAACTGTGGTATTGGAGAGGACTCTTGAGAGTCCCTTGGACTGCAAGGAGATCTAACCAGTCCATTCTAAAGAGATCAGTCCTGGGTGTTCATTGGAAGGACTGATGCTAAAGCTGAAACTCCAATACTTTGGCCACTGCATGCAAAAAGTTGACTCATTGAAAAAGACTCTGATGCTGGGAGGGATTGGGAGCAGGAGGAGAAGGGGATGACAGAGGATGAGATGGCTGGATGGCAACACTGACTCGATGGACATGAGTTTGAGTAAATTCTGGGAGTTGATGACAGACAGGGAAGACCTGGCGTGCTGCGATTCATGGGATCGCAAAGAGTCGGACACGACTGAGCAACTGAACTGAACTGAACTGAATGGACCCTCGTGCCATGATCTTAGTTTTTTTAAAGTTGAATTTTAAGCCAGCTCTTTCAGTCTCCTCTTTCACCTTTATCAAGAAGCTCTTTAATTCCTCTTCATTTTCTGTCATCATAGTGGTGTCATCTACATTTCTGAGGTTGTTGATATTTCTCTCAGCAATCTTCATTCCAGCTTGTGATTCATCCAGCCTGGTTTTTTGCATGATGTAGTCTGCGCAAAAGTTAGACAATCAGGGTGACAACATATAGCCTCTTTGTAGCTCTTTCCCAATTTTAAGCCAGTCGTCTGTTCCACACTTGATTCTAACTGTTGCTTCTTAACCTGTATACAGGTCTCTCAGGAGACAGGTAGGGTGGTCTGGTATTCCCATCACTTTAAAAATTTTCCACAGTTTGTAGTGATCCACACAGTCAAAGTGAAAGTGAAAGTGAAGTTGTGTCCGACTCTTTGCGACCCCATGGACGGTAGCCTACCAGGATCCTCTGTCCGTGGGATTTTTCAGGCAAGAGTACTGGAGTGGGTTTCTGTTTCCTTTTCCAGGGGATCTTCCCAACCCAGGGATCAGACCCAGGTCTCCTGCATTGTAGGCAGATGCTTTACTGTCTGAGCCACCAGGGAAGTCCACACAGTCAAAGGCTTTCTCCTAATCAATGAAGCAGAAATAATATTTTTCTGGAATTCCTTTGCTTTTCTATGATCCAGTGAATGTTGGCAATTTGATCTCTGTTTCCTTTGTCTTTCCTAAACCCACTTGTGCATCTGGAAGTTCTTAGTTCACATACTGCTGAAGCTCAGCATGAAGCATTTTGAGAATAACCTTACTAGCATAAGAAATGAATGCAATTGTACGGTAGTTTTAACATTCTTTGGCATTGCCCTTCTTTGCTGCTGCTGCTGCTAAGTCGCTTCAGTCATATCCAACACTGTGCGACCCCATAGATGGCAGCCCACCAGACTCCTCCATCCCTGGGATTCTCCAGGCAAGAATACTGGAGTGGATTTCCATTTCCTTCTCCAATACATGCATGCATGCTAAGTCGCTTCAGTCATGGCCACCTCTGTGCGACCCCATGGACAGCAGCCCACCAGGCTCCTCTGTTTACAGGATTCTCCAGGCAAGAATACTGGAGTGGGTTGCCATTTCTTTCTCCAGCCCTTCTTTGAGCTTAGAATAAAATTTACCTTATCCAGTCCTGTGACCACTGCTTAATTTTTCAAATTTGCTGGCATATTGAGTGCAACACTTTAACAGCATCATCTTTAAGGATTTTAAAGAGCTCAGGTGGAATTCCATCATCTCCACTAAGTTTGTTTGTGAAAGTGACTCCTAAGGCCTTCACAACCCAGATAATCACGATGGTGTGATCACTCACCTAGAGCCAGACATCCTGGAATGTGAAGTCAAGTGGGCCTTAGAAAGCATCACTACGAACAAAGCTAGTGGAGGTGATGGAATTCCAGTTGAGCTATTCCAAATGCTGAAAGATGATGCTGTGAAAGTGCTGCACTCAATATGCCAGCAAATTTGGAAAACTCAGCAGTGGCCACAGGACTGGAAAAGGTCAGTTTTCATTCAAATCCCAAAGAAAGGAAATGCCAAAGAATGCTCAAACTACCGCACAATTGCACTCATCTCACATGCTAGTAAAGTAATGCTCATAATTCTCCAAGCCAGGCTTCAGCAATATGTGAAGCGTGAACTTCCTGATGTTCAAGCTGGTTTTAGAAAAGGCAGAGGAACCAGAGATCAAATTGTCAACAGCTGCTGGATCATAGAAAAAGCAAGAGAGTTCCAGAAAAACATCTATTTCTGCTTTATTGACTATGCCAAAGGCTTTGACTGTGTGGATCACAATAAACTGTGGAAAATTCTGAAAGAGATGGGAATACCAGACCACCTGATCTGCCTCTTGAGAAATTTGTATGCAGGTCAGGAAGCAAAAGTTAGAACTGGACATGGAACAACAGACTGGTTCCAAATAGGAAAAGGAGTTCGTCAAGGCTGTATATTATCACCCTGTTTATTTAACTTATATGCAGAGTACATCATGAGAAATGCTGGACTGGAAGAAACACAAGCTGGAATCAAGATTGCCAGGAGAAATATCAAGAACCTCAGATATGCAGATGACACCACCCTTATGGCAGAAAGTGAAGAGGAACTCAAAAGCCTCTTGACGAAAGTGAAAGTGTAGAGTGAAAAAGTTGGCTTAAAGCTCAACATTCAGAAAACGAAGATCATGGCATACGGTCCCACCACTTCATGGGAAATAGATGGGGAAACAGTGGAAACAGTGGCTGACTTTATTTTTCTGGCCTCCAAAATCACTGCAGATGGTGACTGCAGCCATGAAATTAAAAGACACTTGCTCCTTGGAAGGAAAGTTATGACCAAACTAGATACCATATTCAAAAGCAGGGACATTACTTTGCCAACAAAGGTCCATCTAGTCAAGGCTATGGTTTTTCCTGTAGTCATGTATGGATGTGAGAGTTGGACTGTGAAGAAGGCTGAGCACTGAAGATTTGATGCTTTTGAACTGTGGTGTTGGAGAAGACTCTTGAGAGTCCCTTGGACTGCAAGGAGATCCAACCAGTCCATTCTGAAGGAGATCAGCCGTGGGATTTCTTTGGAGGGAATGATGCTAAAGCTGAAACTCCAGTACTTTGGCCACCTCATGCAAAAAGAGTTGACTCATTGGAAAAGACTCTGATGCTGGGAGGGATTGGGGGCAGGAGGAGAAGGGGACAACAGAGGATGAGATGGCTGGATGGCATCACTGACTCGATGGACATGAGTCTGAGTGAACTCTGGGAGTTGGTGACGGACAGGGAGGCCTGGCGTACTGCGATTCATGGGGTCGCAAAGAGTCGGACACAACTGAGCAACTGATCTGATCTCATCTGATCTGAAGGCCAACTTCACTTCAGACTCCAGGATGTATGGCTCTAGGTGAGTGACCACACCATAGTAGTTATTAAACCATTTTTGTATAGTTCTTTGGCATATTCTTCCCACCTCTTCTTAATCTCTTCTGCCTCTGATAGGTCCTTACTGCTTCTGTCTACCATGCCCATCCTTGCATGAAATATTTTCTTGATATATCCAATTTTCTTGAAGAGATCTCTAGTGTTTCACATTTTTTCTTTTCCTCTACTTCTTTGTGGTGTTCATTTAAGAAGACCTTCTTATCTCTCCTTTCTATTCTCTGTAACTCTGGATTCAACTGGGTATATCTTTCCCTTTCTCCCTTAATTTTCACTTCTTTTCTTCCTTCAGTTCTTTGTAAAGCCTCCTTAGACAACCACTTTGCCTTCTTGCATTTATTTTTCTTGGATGGTTTTGGTCACTGCCTCATGTACTTCTGTGCATAGTTCTTCAGACACTGTCCACCAGATCTAATCCCTTGAATCTACTTGTCACTTCCACTGTATAATCATAAGGGATTTGATTTAAGTCATACATGAATGGCCTACTGGTTTTCCCTACTTTCTTCAATTTAAGCCTGAATTTTGAAATAAGGAGCTGATGATCTGAGCCATAGTCAGCTCCTAGTCTTGTTTGTGCTGACTATATAAAGGTTCTTCATCTTTAGCTACGAAGAATATAATCAAACTGATTTTGGTATTGACCATTTGGTGACATCCATCTGCAGTGTTGTCAGAAAATGGTATTTGCTATGACCAGTGTGTTCTCTTGACAAAACACTACTGCTTTATTTTGTACTCAAATGCCTGTTATGCCAGGTACCTCTTGACATCCTACTTTTGCATTCTGATCTCCTGTGATGAAAAGGACATCTTTTTAAATTATTTTTTCCCCAAGTTAGTTCTAGAAGGTCTTGTGGGTCTTCATAGAACCAGTCAGCTTCTGGGGCATAGATTTGGAATACTGTGCTGTTGAGTGGTTTGCCTTGAAAATGAACCAAGATCATTATGTACTTTCTAAGACTGCATCCAAATACTGCATTTCAGACTTGTTGACTACGGGGCTACTCCATTTTTTCTAAGGGATTCTTGTGACAGTAGTGGTTATAACGGTCATTTGAATTAAATTCGTCCATTCCCATCCATTATAGTTCACTGATTTCTAGCATTCCAGGTTCCTATATAATATTGTTCTTTAGCACATTGGACTTTATTTTGACCACCAAACACATCCACAACTGAGCATCATTTCTGCTTTTCATCAATCACTCTTTCTTTCTGGAACAATTAACAATTGCCCTCTGTTCTTCCCTAGTGACTGATGCTGAAGCTGAAGCTTCAATACTTTGGCCACCTGATGTGAACAGGGGGCTTGTTGAAAAAGACTGAAAGACTCTGAAAGCTGGGAAAGATTGAAGGCAGGAGGAGAAGGGGGCAACAGAGGATAAAATGGTTGGATGGTATCACCAACTCAATGGAGATGAGTTTGAGCAAACTCTGGGAGATGGTGAAGGACAAGGAAGCCTGGTGTGCTGTAGACCACAGGTTTGCAAAGAGTGGACATGACTTGGAGACTGAGCAACAACAATTTCTATGGTAGCATATTGGACACTTTCCAACCAGGAGGGCTCATCTTCCAGTGTCATATATCTTTGCCTCTTCATACTGTTCATGGGATTCTTGTGGCAAGAATACTGGAGTGGGTTGCCATTTCCTCCTCGAGTGGACCACTTTTTTCCAGAACTCTCCACTATGACTTGTCCATGTTGGATGGTCCTGCATGGCATGGCTCATAGCTTTATTGAGTTTCACAAGCCCCTTCGTAACAACAAGGCTGTAATCCATGAAGGGGAGATATCTGAATATGACTGAGTACAAACAATCATAGCTAATATGAATTAAGTTTTTATAAAAATAGAGTTACTCCTTAAATCATTATTCACTTAAAAAATGTAGTTCTCAGGGCAATTCCATAAAGTTGGCACCATTATTATCTTCATTCTTTAAAATGAGGAAAGTATGTTACACAGATTCAGAGACTTTTCCGTGGTATACAGCTAATGAAAAATGGCCATACCAACGACACTGAAAGTAAAAACGTCTTATAAATATTACCTCTTCTTGCTGATTTGAAATATTATGGAAAGTGTTGAAGGAGATGATTCCAAAGGATCAGATTACAAGGAATCAGTGAGAAAGCAGCTGTCTGATCAAGCATATGTTGCAAGTTTTTCATGAATTTACTTGATTTCCCATTTCTGCAGTTATACTTCCAAGTGCTGTTGTAGTCACATACCAATGATGCAATCCACCAACATAGCAATCAATATCTGTTAGTTGTCTATGTGGAACAAGTTTCTCCCACTCCTAGCCCGCGTGTCCAGGTTTTACTTTCTAAAATAACCCACATCCTATTCTCAAATATGTGACAGTCAGGTGAAAGTGATCAAATTCTTAGTCATAGACTGGTTCAGTATGGACGTGTCATAAAATTCTGGCTAACTGGAAGAAAGAAGCTAATGCTGGTAGGTTTGGGGGAAGAAGAGTCCTCTCCGTTTTGTGAAAACTGCTGGAAAAATAAGTTTCTTTTCACTAGATGGCTTATTGCATGGGTGCAACAATATCAGTGTCACAGTATCGGTGCTGCTGCTACTGCTAAGTCACTTCAGTCGTGTCCAACTCTGTGCGACCCCATAGAGAGCAGCCCACCAGGCTCCCCGGTCCCTGGGATTCTCCAGGCAAGAACACTGGAGTGGGTTGCCATTTCCTTCTCCAATGCATGAAAGTGAAAAGTGAAAGTGAAGTTGTTCAGTCGTGTCTGACTCCCAGCGACCCCATGGACTGCAGCCCACCAGGCTCCTCCATCCATGGGATTTTCCAGGCAAGAGTACTGGAGTGGGGTGTCATTGCCTTCTCCAACTATTGGTGCTATAATAAGACAATTTGAGAACCTAGGTAACAGAAGAGTGAACACAACTGCAGGAAAGTGCAGATGAAATATGTAAGACTTGGCAAACTCTGGATCAGATCATGGTTGAAGCCAAGTCTAACTCTGTATTTTTCAGTATGCTAATCATCAAAGTTGCTTTTAAAATTTAAATTGCAGTTCATATAATAGAATGGGCTTCCCTGGTGGCTCAAGCAGTCAGACTCTGCCTGCAATGCAAGAGCCACAGGAGACACAGGTTCAATCCTTGGGTCAGGAAGTTCCCCTGGTAGGAGGAAATGGCAACTCATGCCAGTATTCTTGCCTGGAGAATCCCATGGACAGAGGAGCCAGGCGGGCTACAGTCCTTACGGTCCAAAAAGTCAGACACAACTGAAGTGACTTAGCATACATGTAATAAAACAAAATGGAAAATGATTTATTCACCTCAGCACTGTTGACACTGGCCACAGGAATCTTTGTTGACCGTCATGTGCACTGCAGGATGTTTAGCTCAATCCCTGACTTCTACCTACCAGATTCCAGTAGAACATCTCCAGTCCTGACAATTAATGATGTCTTCAGACATTGCCATGTGTTCCCTGCAGGGCAAAATTGCCTTCTGTTGAGAATCCCTAATATAAAGCATTCATAGACATTTTAGGACACCTTCCCATCAACCAGAGCCTCTTTTTAACTATTCTGATTATCAATCATGTTATCTCACATTCCTTACTTTGATATCTAGACTAAACCATGTAACCAATCCTATTCTTTGGTCACATTTTTGTTTGGAGGTTGACAGTGGAATCTGGGCTGATGAATTTCAGGAAAGCTTTTGTTACAGGGAAGATCTGATTCCATGGTGGGTCTGTTTCTTATACTCTAACCTTTGCTTCAGGTTGCTTTTGTTCACTAAAATGATATTGTCCATACTTAATGGCTTGCCTCAAGGGACCCTGCTCCTCTGCCTAAATGTTAAATTAAAATTCCTTTGTTCAGGACCCTGTCCACCTGTGGATGGCTACAGGAAGGAAGAAATTAACACATTCCCTTCCTGAGGCTTGCCATTCCACAAGATATTTATAAGATTAATGGCTTTTTTCACTTCACCTCTTTATACCCCTCCACTCTCTGTTCTATAAAAGAACCTGGCATCTAGACCCTGATAAGATGGTTATTTTGAGACATTAGTTACCATCTTCTTGATCAGCTGGCCTTCCAAAAAAGTGGTATTCCTGACCTCAATGCCTGGTCTCTGGGATTTACTGGCCTGCTGTGTGCACAGCGAGCTTGGTATCGGTAACAGTTTGTGATTATATCTAGGAAAAAACAAAACAAAACACTTCCTTGATGTTGTGAAAATTCTGTTTGTTTTGTAGAACTATTTAGTCATGGGAAATATGGGCAAACCGCTGGCAACCGTTTTGGGGAGGCAGCTGTTAGACCATGGCTGACATGATTCAGAAGAGAAAGACAAACAGAAAGACAAGTTTTTGACAAGCTATTATGCAGTTGACTAAAACCAGCTCTGCAGCCTTCCAGTTTCATAAATGAATATAATTCTCTCTATTGAAAAACTTGCTTGAATTATGTTGTGTGTTATTTACCACCTGCGTGACTTATTCAAGGAATGTGCTTTATCTAAGGATGTAAAAAAAGTTCTAGACAAATGAATAGAGTTTAGCAAATGCTGTTGAGACAAGCTGGAACCTGGGACTTGGAACTCTTTGCTTCAGAGCCTACATTTGGACAAATGTCTTCTGCAGCAAAAGAATACAATAAATAAATAACCTCAAGGGACTACAAGTAACTGCATATATGTGTAGTTGGGGCATATTTTGAACAAAGATACAAAAACGCCAAAACTGAACCTCCACTTGAACACGAACCCTGCACACAGCACCAATGAGGACATGGGCAGACGCCCTAAGTCCAACCTACATATCTGCCTGTACTTTCATTCCATCTAAGGAAGCGGCTCACCTCTCCTCAGGACCTGTTGCTTGTTTTTGCTTCCTCGTGTTGTAGCACTAATCCCAGTAAAGCCTTGCCTGAATTCTTCTTCTGGCTTCCTATCAATTTCTAGTTTATTGAGTCCTGGGACCCAGGTCAGTAACAGCATCTGAGAGAAGTTTCTGTGATGATGGGAATGCTCTACGTATGTGGTAGTCATAGTCACCTGTGGGTATTGAGCACTTGAAAGTTGGCTAGAGTGACTGAGGAATTGGATTTCTTCTTATTCTTCTTTAGGTAAGAACATGACCTCTACCCTTTTTACAAATTTACAATTTTGTAAATTTACAAATTTACTATGCAACCAAGGTGCATAATAGAACTCTAGAACATTGTTATCTTACGTAAGCACCTTTGTGTCTGTTAAAAATCAAGTGTTAATGTCTCCCTCCCCAAAGCCTTTGACAATCACCATTTTATTCTTGGTCTCTATGTTTTGATGATTTTGACTCTTTCTATGTTATAAAAGTTAAATTTTAATATTATTTAACTAAATTAATTTAAATGTAAAGAGTTACATGTGGATCATGGCTACTGTTTAGTACAGCACAGATCTAAAATCAATGAGAACAAAGAATACATTCAGAGCTTTGGTTAACACGAAGCCCCAGCCAATCGAGACAGTTAGTGCAGCCGAGGCTTTCAGCAAAATCAACAAATCAGCCGATCTAGGACTTGAAATTGAACTTCAGGATGGCAAAACAAGGAAACAGGACTATTTGACAACTATCTGTATTTCAGAGAGTACCAAAGCAGCCATGTTTCTCCAAAGGCTGTCCAAAGCAGATATGGAATCTTAATTTGCACACATCTAAAGCACAGTCTGCTGCTTCTGCTGCTGCTAAGTCGCTTCAGTCGTGTCCGACCCTGTGCGACCCCGTAGACAGCAGCCCACCAGGCACCGCTGTCCCTGGGATTCTCCAGGCAAGAACACTGGAGTGGGTTGCCATTTCCTTGTCCAATGCGTGAAAGTGAAAAGTGAAAGTGAAGTCACTCAGTTGTGTCTGACTCTTAGCAACCCCATGGACCACAGCCAACCAGGCTCCTCCATCCATGGGATTTTCCAGGCAAGAGTACTGGAGTGGGGTGCCATTGCCTTATCCAAAAGCACAGTCTACTTGGACTATTTTAGCAGACAAAGGGGCGAGCATCTATATTGGAAGATCTTGGGTCAGGTGCCCACCAAAAAGCCTGGTCACCTGCAGCCAGGGCAGTGGACGACATAACTGTATTCATGACAGCCTTTGTCTACAATCTCTTCAGTGGGCTTCACTGGCATTAAACGACAATAAATATTCTTATCTGGTAATTTGGATTTCTTCAGCCAAATAGCATGTGCTATGATAGTCTTATCAGTGAAGGAACAGAGCTCTTAAGCAAGTGTCATTTCTCCTGCATCAAGACAGCCTTTAGAAACCACAATAACTTACTGTGAAGTCTTCCCCATATATCCTCAAACTGCCTATAATTGTTCCTTTAGACCCCTTTCCGTCTCCCCAGGAAACAATTCCAGAAATACTTCCATCAATTTCAAAAACCCTCCTTGTTACTTTATTTAAATTTTACTTTCACTGGGGCACACTCCCTGAAGGAGACAAGGCTTGACTCCGTGCAGGTACCAAATAAAGACAGGCACTCTGCCTTTACTCCGAAACTTAAAGTGCATGCTTGAAATGAAAACATTGACTGTTTCAGAAAGCCACAAGCAGCCCTTTGCCTGTGTGTCTTTAGGATGAAAGTATGGTGATGTACTTGGATTGCAAAATAGTTAACAAGTGTAGAGGAGAGACTTTCTTAAAACCTTCCACCTAGGGAGCGCTCCAAGTCAGATCTGTCTCAAAGGCTCAGAAACCAAAGGAATCAGTGGGTGGGTCCTGCTCTGCAGGTTTTCAGCTGTCTGCAAGGGCTGTAGTACCATGGGGTTTTGCTAGCGAGTCTGAACAGTAAATTCCTGGGGAAGAAAGCTAGATCAGGGAACTGCCAACAGATGGGGCATGGTATCAACTGCAAAACTCATGCTTTGACAAAAAGAGCTGGAAAAACAAGGTGGCAAGCTCCAGCTACCAGGCACCTCGGTGCTTTTTCCCAGTACTTTTCTGCCCATGGCATAACTTATATAAAATCTGAAAACCCCAAAATCTGTAGTTTTTGAAATAAACCAGGTGAGTGGACCATTTCTGGGTTTGTATTAAACACTGAGCCCTTTTTGAGGGAAGAAGAGATAATGAAACAACTTGAAATAAAGTTTGCCACAGACTGATTTTTATAATCGGCCACGTACGTGGTGCCTCACTGAGTGTGCACTACAATAAGCTTTAATGAAATGGCCAAAAGAGAGAAATATTAATATCACTGTGGAGAAAAGGCAGTATAGTTTGCTCATCATTGTTGGAACATTCGGAGAGACGATGAACAAACATTCAGGTTAAGGAGACATCTGCCAAAGTAAAGGTCTTTCAGTGAAAAGGGCACTGGAAACTTCTGTCCAGCATATAATACTTGGCCAATGGAAGTATCAAACATGAGAATAAAATGTATCAAAAAACTAATAGTTGGCTTGGGGGACCTCAGGGAAGAATCAAAGGAGAAGAAAATATTGTGTCTATCTGAGCATTCAAAGGTAAATAAGATTTTTAAAAATTGCACTTACTTAAAATATTCATCTTACTAGTTTTAAGTATATAAAATGAATGAATAATTTAACAGGAAGAAAAGAGAGAGGCTGTGAGCTGCCTGGAGAGGTAAATTCCAAGCTCAAGCTAAGTGTTCTTTCTAGACTATTCTCTTTGGAAGGGTTTCTTGCCAAAAGTATGCTCCCAGGCTCACCTCAGGTGATGTATTAACATTCTGAAAGCTTTTACCTAAACCAATAAATGAAACTCCCTGATTAGCTACAATCCCTGTAGACTCAGTAACTTTACCCATTAATTAACAAAGGGGCAAGTGAAAACAAGGAGAGAGTGTAAGGCAAGAAATCTTGCCATTTCTGTTAAGTCTTAGGATAACAACAAAAATAAATAAATAAAAATGAATGATTTACAGCCACTTTTTGGGGGCAATTTGTCGAAATAGCTAGATTTTGTTCAGTTCAGTTCAGTCACTCAGTCGTGTCCGACTCTTTGCGACCCCATGAATCGCAGCACGCCAGGCCTCCCTGTCCATCACCAACTCCCGGAGTTCACTCAGACTCACATCCATCAGGTCAGTGATGCCATCCAGCCATCTCATCCTCTGTCGTCTGTTATGTATGGCTGTGTGTGTGTGTGTGTTTATAGTTTTTTAAACATATACACTCAGAATGCTTACTGATAAGTAAAAATATTTATGACACATTTGCAAATTCTGTTAAGGAGATGTTTCTATGGATAGTTTCACTTCAAAAATTGTGGTGTTGTGGCTTTTAGAAGATTGCAAATATATTTCCTAAGAGACATAAAGTACACATCTGCTAATAAGATGAAAGTCCAGGATAATGATTATCCTTTTTCACTCGGAAATTAACACAAAGGATGGATTTTAAAGATGAAGAGGGAAAAAATAAAAATAAAGATACAGAAGGTATGTGGCACTGAAATATTTATTAACTTAACCAGACATATCAGACATGTAATTTTTCCTTTATAAACAACACATCTATTTGGATAGGAAAATGTCACATTGAGACACAAAAGCACTTGGAGTGGGTAGCAGAGAAAAGATTGGTTCCAGGATTCTAGATGTGTTTCAAAGTAACAAATCTGCTACTGACAAGAGCAAAAAAGTTGAAGAGTTTGATGATCTAAGTATGAAGAGGCTATACTCTGGCACATTGGAGAAGACATAGAAACCAATACTTCCCAAACAATGTGATTTTAATATAAATCACATATTATCTCTCTGTATAATCACTAATTTAAAATGGCAATTCTCTGAGCTAAAGAAAAAGGGAAGTGGGTTGGGGTTATCAGAAGCTAGAAAGAAAGCCCTGTGGAGCAGGAAACTGCCTCTCCGAGGAAACGGTGCTCCCTGACCTGAGCTCCACGCGAAGGCCCCAGCTCTGGTGTTGTGAGGGTATAGCCAGAAGCTAGAATCTGGAAACAGGTGTTGCTGGGAGGACACCAACAGAAGCCACAAGTCCCTTCCTCCATTTGTCCTACCTCCGGGCTCCCTCTGCTTTGGTTTGGTTTGGTTTAGCTGCTAAGTTGTGTCCTACTCTTGGGACGCCATGGACTGTACCCTGCTAAGGCACCTCTGTCCATGGGATTCTCCAGGCAAGAATACTGGAGTGAGTTGTCAATTCCTTCTCTAGGAGTCTTCCCAAGCCAGGAATCAAACCCCGTTCTCCTGCATTGCAGGCAGATTCTTTACCGTCTGAGCTATAGGGAAGATATACCGGTAGAATCTATCAGAAAACCTTCAGGTAAGTGAGAAATATGTTTCAGCATCACTGGTCAAGCATCACAGAGCAGAACAAAGAAGAATGGGTTTGAAGCTTAGAGGTAAGAGATTTATAGCAGAATATTCTGTTATTCCCTTTCTCTCTTTGCACCATAAGTTTCTTTCTTTCAATCACATAATACCATCAGCATTCCAAACCCTTCCTGGACCTTACATGACTTCTAGAGCTACTTCCCTCCATTAGTATTCCCTTTCATTTTAAACCAATACAATATTGTAAAGTTAAATAAAATTAAATTAAAAAAAAAACTTCTCAAAAATGCTCTCTAGAAAGGCCATTGCAACTCAACTACCATTCAAATACTAAATCACTTCAATCTAGCTTCCCTTCGTTAGCATACGTGTGCATGCGTAGTCATTTTAGCCATGTCTGACTCCTTTAGAACAGTTCCATGAATACTGAATTTCACCAGGGTTACCAAACCAAAAGCCTCTGCTGTATGCTCACCTGACTCAGCCCCTGTGCGTAGAATCCAGGCAGCTACTCTCTCCTGCCAGAAACACTTTCCTTTGTGGACATCCATGAAGTCCTGTTCTCACTGAATGCAATTTTCAGTCTCATGCTTTCATCTCTTACTTCACTTCACTTCTAGTTGTTTGTATGTCACAAGTTTTGATGCAGGTATGCAATATTTCTGTAACTCCACTCACTCTGTAAAAATCTTTACTGTGAGTAAAACACTGTAATGTATTAAGTGTTTAATAGTGTCTCTATGCTGGTAAACTCCAAATTCATGGATCAAAATGATATCACTCCTGTGAACTCAGACATCCAGTAAACTGATATTCCTCCTTCGTTGTTGGACAACGTCATCAACATAATGTTGCTCAAATGCTACTATTTATTATGTCCTAAAAAATTTTCCTTCTTTAGTCTTCTCTAAGAAAGGAACTGGAATGAAATCTTACCAGCTGCCCATGTTAAAAACTAAGAAATTATCTTTAACGATTGGATTTATTTCATCTTCCACATGCAATACATAAAGATACGCTTGATTTTACCTCCAAATGTGTCTAAAATCTATTTACTTTCTATACTTTCATTCTGCTTTTAGCAGTAAGAATCCAAGTCACCATTACCGTATACACCACTCCTATCTTGTCCTGATTACCCAACTCCTGTGTTCTCTTACTCTAATCCAGCCTCTCCACAGCAGCCAATGATTTTTAAAGAAAACAATCAGATCTTGTTACTTCTCTTTGAAAGCAATCCAATGGCTTCCAACAGCACTTAGAATAAATTTCAAATGATAAATGATGTCCCATAGCCTATAGAGCCTAGCCTAACTATTATATTCACCTTGTTTAAGTCTTCCACAAGCAACTCTCTATATTCCAACAACATTGTTGTTTTTTGGATGTTAATTTAACTTTCTTTTAGAACTTTTCTTTATAAAATAATTTTATTAATAATGTATGTTTATTAATAATGAGTATACTTGATCTTTGTTGCCGTGCAGGCTTTTCTCTAGGTTCAGAGAGCTGGGGCTACTCTTATGGCAGTAGCCTCTCCCGAAGCAGAGCACGGGTACCAGGGCACGCCTGCTTCAACAGCTGCACTGCGCAGGCTCCGTCACTGTGGTTCCCAGGATCTAGAGCACACATTCTATAATTTTGGCACACAGGCTGAATTGCTCCATGGCATGTGGTTTCCTCTGGGACCAGGGATCAAACCCACACCTCCTGCATTGGCAAACCAGCTCTTCGTCACTGAGCCACTAGAGAAGCCCCTTAGTTTAATTTTAAAAATATTATTGAAATATAATTGATTTACAATGCTGTGTTGTTGTTTCATGGCTAAGTCGTGTCCGACTCTTTCGAACCCCATGGACTGTAGCCCGTCAGACTTCTCTGCCCATGGGATTTCTCAGGCAGGAATACTAGGGTGGGTTGTTTCCTTTTTCAGGGGATCTTCTAGACCCAAGGGTTGAAGGTGGGCACCCCACATTGCAGGCAGATTCTTTACCAACTGAGCCCCCAGGGAAGCGCTATCAATCTATATTCTTATATACATATAGTCTTTTCTATTGTGATCTACCCAGGATATTGAATATAGCTCCCTGTGCTACGCCCTAAGACCTTGTGACTTATCCATCCTATAAATAATAATTTGCATCTGTGAATCCCACTCTCAAAACATCCCTCCCCAACTCCCCTTCCCCTTGGAATACTGCTCTTTTTTTAGTTACTTAACAAAATTTTGAGCACTTACTATGTGTTACCATCATGGTAAACAGTCTTTGTATCCTCATAAATACTGAGTCTAATAGAAAGTGACACACACACCTGTATGCATACTTTCTATTACAGATTTAAATATTGTTCCATAGGAAATAAACTCGGGATTCAGAACAGAAATAGATCATGATTGGTGAAGAGTTAAGCTATAATCTATAAATCAAGTATTTAGCCATGCAAAAAAATGAAGAGAAAAGAAATTTCAAGTAGAACATTATATGGAAAGGCCCTAGAACCTTAGTGTGGACAAGCAGCTAGCAGGACTTGAAGGCCTTAATGTAGTAAATTAAAAGGAAACAGGCAGAGATATGGTTGGATGGATATAGTAGCCTAGCCAATTGGGCCATTACAGATTTCTCAACCTTGATAAGTTTACCAGATAAGTCTCTGTTCTGGATGGCTGACCTGTGTAGTTTAATCTTTAGCAACATTACTGACCACTGGAAAAAAGTAGCTTATGACCTCAGCTGTGAAAATTATGGTTACCAAAGGGGTAATGCACAGAGGGATAAATTGGGAGACTGGATTTGACATATACAGTCTAATATATACAAAATAGATAACTGATACGAAACTACTGTATAGCACAGAGAACTCTACTAAGTATTCTGTAATGACCTCTATCAGAATAGAATACAAAAAAGCATGACTATATGTATATGTATGTGTGTATCTATATGTGTGTGTGTATATCTATATCTATATCTATATGAGCTTCCCAGGTGGTTCAGCAGTAAAGAATCAGCCTGCAACAGGAGATCTGGGTTTGCTCCCTGGGTCAGAGAGATCCCCTGGAGAAGGAAATTCTTTCTTAGGACAACCCACAGACAGAGGAACTTGCATCCATGGGGTCACAAAGAGGCTAAGAGTCAGACAGGACTCATCAACTAAGCATGAACATATATATATTTATATGTCCATTGAGTCGGTGATGCCATTCAGCTATCTCATCCCCTGTCATCCCCTTCTCCTCCCTCCTTCAATCTTTCCCAGCATCAAGGTATTTTCTAATGAGTTGGCTCTTCACATCAGGTGGCCAAGTATTGGAGTTTCAGCTTCAACATTAGTCTTTCCAATGAATATTCAAAACTGATTTCCTTTAGGATTTACTGGTTTGATCTCTTTCCAGTCCAAGGGAATATCAAAGCATCTTGTCCAACACCACAGTTCAAAAGCAACAATTCTTTGGTGTTCAGCTTTCTTTTATAGTCCAATCCTCACATCCATACATGATTATTGGAAAAACCGTAACTTTGACTAGACAGACCTTTGTCAGCAAAGTAACGTTTGTGCTTTTTAATATGCTGTCTAGGTGGATCATTTTTTTCCAAGGAGCAAGTGTCTTTTAATTTTATGGCTGCAGTCACCATCTGCAGTGATTTTGGAACCCAAGAAGATAAAGTCTGTCATTGTTTCAATTGTTTCCCCATCTATTTATCATGAAGTAATGGACTGGATGGCATGATCTTTGTTTTTTGAATGT
Organism: Bos indicus; assembly: GCF_029378745.1. Lineage (NCBI taxonomy): Eukaryota > Metazoa > Chordata > Mammalia > Artiodactyla > Bovidae > Bos > Bos indicus. Next base: position 9,634,813 of record NC_091771.1, read on the forward strand.
TGAGGGTTAAGCCAGTTTTTTTCACTCTCCTCTTTCACCTTCATCAAGAGGCTTTTTAGTTCCTCTCCATTTTCTGCCATACTAGTGGTGTCATCTGCATATCTGAGGTTATTGATATTTTTCCTAGCAATCTTGATTCCAGCTTGTGCTTCATCCAGCCTGGCATTTTGCATGATGTACTCTGTATATAAGTTAACTAAGCAGGGTGACAATATACAGCTTTGATGTACTCCTTTCCCAATTTGGAAACAGTCCATTGTTTCATGTCCAATTCTAACTGTTGCCTCTTGACCTGCATACAGGTTTCTCAGGAAGCAGGTCAGGTGGTCTGGTATTCCCATCTCTTCAAATATTTTCCACAGTTTGTTGTGATCCACACAGTCAAAGGATTTAGCATAGTCAATGAAGCAGAAGTAGTAGGTCTTCTGTAGTTCTCTTGCTTTTTTCTATGATTCAATGGATGTTGGCAATTTGATCTCTGTTTCCTCTGCCTTTTCTAAATCCAGCTTGAACATCTGGAATTTCTTGGTTCACGTACTATTGAAGCCTGGCTTGGAGAATTTTGAACATTACTTTGCTAGCGTGTGAAATGAATGCAATTGTGTGGCAGTTTGAACATTCTTTGGCATTGCCTTTCTTTGGGATTGTAATGAAAACTGACCTTTTCCAGTTCTGTGACCACTGCTGTGTTTTTCAAATTGTCTGGCATATTGAGTGCAGCACTTTACTAGCATCATCTTTTAGGATTTGAAATAGCTCAGTTGGAATTCCATCACCTCCACTAACTTTGTTCTTAGTGGTGCTTCCTAATAGTGAATTCAATTTGTTGTACAGAAGAAACTAACACAACATTGTAAATCAACTATACTCCAATAAATTTAATTTAAAAAAAACCTATATATTTCAATGTCTCATGAGGAGCAAAAACCACTGGTATGTACTAAGAAGTTGCAGTGAATAATAGCCAACATTTCCTAAACTTTGGCTTTTTCCACTTGCTTCCTAGAGCTATATACTTGAATGAATGAGGTTCTCCTTTCACGTTTCTCTTAGAAGAATTTTACCAAATGTTTGAATATATAACATAAACCATAAGCTTCTTTGCAGGCCACCTGTCTCCTAATTGTAAAGCGATGCCAAATATTATGCAGAACTCCACTTCAATGAACCATTTCTGTATTAGCATAATGCTGACTGCCTTAACAAAGGAGCCCCATATACCTTAAATTCAATGGAAATGCATATCTTATATAAATAGGTGGTGGTGCAAGTTTGGAGAAGGTAAAGAATGTTCTCTGTTCTTACGTCTGCCCTCCTATACAGGTGATCCTTAAAAAATGCTGAGATTAGGGGGTGGGCCCTCTGTACAGTCCCAAGTCTGCATATAACCTACAGTGGGTTCTCCTCATCCATGGCTCTATATCTGTGGATTTAACCCAGATCATGTAGGACCAAAATATTTGCTTTTGAATAAAATATCCTTGTATAAATGAACCTCTATAGTTCAAGCCCCTCCTGTTCAGGGTCAACCGTAATTCAACTTTCAATGTAACAGAAAACAAATTTCTGTAAACGTTAAGTCAAGTCATCCAGGTATCTCTTTAATACCCCATTTTAATTTTAGTAAAGACAGTCATAAAAGCCTTAGAGTGCCTAACATCCCCGACCTCATTTCACCAGTGTTCTCACTCGGTCTGCTCCAGGCACACTGGCCTTCCAGATGTTTCTAAGTGTCCTCAAACAGGACAGGTACAGTCTGGCCCCAAGAACTTTGCATTGACTACTCCCTCTGCTTGGAGGACTCTTCTTCCAGATATCTGCATGAGTAAGTTCATTATTTCCTTTAATTTCTCACAAATTCGCCATCACAGTGAGACCTATGTCCTCTAGTTCCCCACAGCTAATAACCCCTGAACTCTGAAATCCACTGTACCTGCTGAGGCGATCATTAACATCATGCATCAGATCGTTCTTGTTCTCCCTGCTACAAGGCAGCTGGCAGGGCTGTGCTTTCTGGTTGGCCCTCATATTGGAGTGGAACCACGTGATGAGTTTTTGCTGATAACCTGAGAATGGAAATGAGGTTTGGTCCTCCTGGCCAGAGTATCAGCTGTCTGGCCACGATTTTCTGGGTCCTTTTCCTCTGACCTAACAATGGCATGACCTAAACCATGGTGTTTCTAGCCGTTTTAACCCAGACCGTTTGTTAGACTGACTGTTTGTTATCTTTACTATGTATTCTCTCTTTCTCATGGCAAGAATATAAGATTAAGGAGCAGGGATCTTTATCTGTTTTATTCATGACTACAAAGTCCTCAAAATAATGTCTATTATATAATAGGTGTTCACTGGAAACATCAGATTGCTGAATAAATCAAAGTGAGTCCCAAAAGTATATTCTGCTTATGAAGAAATCACTATTTTTTTTTAAAGGACATGAAATGGGCATGAAAAAGTTTCCAAGAAACAGTTGGTGACAGTGAAAAAGTAAAGCATAAAAGTTCAGTCTAAAACTGAATGCACACACATACATATACACAGATTATATAGATAAAAATATGTAAGTATAAAAACAGTGGAAATAAATACGTGAGTATACTTAAAGAGTCTATTTTTATGTCTATAATCATTTATGTGTATATATATCTGTATGTATATATAAATATATATATTTACTTCTGTAATTTTACCAAATTATAAATGATTAATGCATAACATTTATATTGAGCCACCTGGGAAGCTCATATAGAAATAAGGTCGCACATAATTATCTTCGGAGCTTTGCTGGTGGCTTAGAGGGTAAAGGATCTGCCTGCAATGTGGGAGAGCCGGGTTCTATTCCTGGGTGGGGAAGATTCCCTGGAGAAGGAAATGGCAACCCACTCCAGTATTCTTGCCTGGAGAATCCCATGGACAGAAGAGCCTGGTAGGCTACAGTCCACAGGGTCACAAAGAGTTGGACACGAGTGAGCGAGTGGCCCTAACTAATTATCTTCAACTATTTAGTCTCTTCTTCTTCCTTTCAGTAAAGGGAATCCTCTAGTTTTTGTTTGACAGAAACATACAATATTTCTTAGTTTCTGTTATAGTTTGATTTAAACGTGTGCCTAAATTTGGCCAAGGGGATAGAAGCAGAAGTATTGCGTGGGAGGGACTTCCAGACCACCTCTTTAAAGAAGTTTGTCCAGTACTCTGCATTCTTCCTTACCACTGGATGAGAAATGCAAACACAGGAACAGAAAGTTGAAGTTGATAGATCTGCCCCCCATACCTGCTTGATTATCCTCTGGACTGTGATACTGAGAGAAATCAATTTCTAGTGTATCTTACTCACTATATTTTACAACCTATTAAAGAAGGCTGAGAGCCAAAGAATTGATGCTTTTGAACTGTAATGGTGGAGAAGACTCTTGAGAGTCCCAGTCAATCCCAGAACAAATCAGTCAATCCTAAAGGAAATCAATCTTGAATATTCATTGGAAGGATTGATGATGAAGCTCCAGTACTTTGGCCACCTGATGCAAGGAGTTGACTCATTAGAAAAGACCCTCATGCTGGGGAATATTGAGGGCAGGAGGAGAAGGGGACGACAGAGGATGAGACAGTTGGATGGCATCACCGACTCAATGGACATGAGTTTGAGTAAACTCCCAGAGTTGGTGATGGATAGGGAGGCCTGGTGTGCTGCAGTCCATGGGGTCACAGAGTCGGGCAAGACTGAGTGACTGAATGGTAACAACAATAATAACTTAGCTGTTATTCTAGATACCACTAAATCCAAGTAGGAGGTGGTCAGAGTAGATTGGTTTATGCACTTTCATGTATAGTATAAAGGTATGTATTTCACCCTTTTCTTCCTAATTCTATGTTAGTAATTATAAAGATTCAATCACAAATTGGCTCTTCCTTTTCTAAAGAATAATACTGGTTAAGACTAAAATAAAGTCATCACAAAATTTTTAAAGTCCTTGCCTTGTTATTAGGCAAATGTGGCACTTTAATATATATGAATAATTGCATGAACTTATGTGCATCATTTTGGCAACAGATCTTCCACAGTTGACACAAAGATGCCTGGGAAAAATTTGATAATTAGCAAAATGTGATATAAAGAAATCCATATCTTATGTTGTATTCATCAATACCCAATACAAAAATAATGAATGTCTGTATAGATAAAAAAAATAGGATGCTTCCTTCATCACTAAAAAGTAGCTTTTCAGGCAAGGATCTGAGTTTTACTTAAAATATATCCTTTATTATGCTTTAGTAAAAACATGGGGTAATGCGCATGGGGAATGTTCTGTAAAGGCAGAGCCAATCCATATTTTGTGTGATTATATTTGTAAATCTTTATTTTAGATCAATTTGCCACAAGTTATTTTCAATGAGTAGGACAGGGTATGATTCAATTGGTTTTGTTCTAAAAACGTATAGCTTCAATTATTTCCTGAACTCTGTCTATAATGATTTGCATTCTACTGTCCCTGCTGTTCCCTGACACCTACGATAATATAATCTTGTCCCTCTAGTTTTGTTCTATTTCTTTTCTTTCCTCCTCTTAATTACCCCCTTTTGTACCCCTGGCCTATGGTATCTGTGTCTCTAATACTAATTTCACAACCCCCAAGGCTTGTCAGGTTAAAGATTAATGAGCAGACTATACCCAGAGGCTTCAGAAAGGTTAAGCATAATTACAAATGGGTATTTTATGCAATGCTGGAGATGTGCAAGCTGTTTTTTTAAAAAGGGCAAGAAAAAAGGTAATGAAACTTATGGGATTCATGTCAACTATTGTATCTCAAAAAGAAGGTCTTGTTAAAATGAGAAATTAATATGCTAACTGAAAGGGATTGTTACATTCTACCCTTTGTTTTATTCCTGATTAAAAGACACACATCCACGAACAAAACCATATGGTAGAATTAAGTACAATCACAAGGCTGTTATATCACTCGCTTTTAATTTTACTTTTTTTCTTTATTATGAAAAGGTACTTTTTCATTTTACAGTAAAAAAAAGAAAAGTTACAGTTTGAAAAAAAAAAGACTGGAACATTGGAAAAATTAAACAGCATTCAAAGAAGGAATATGTCATTTCCAGTTGAAATTTTATACTCACCACGAAAAGAGCTACTTTCTGTGGAAAAATAAAGCTTTTTTAGAGGTCCAGTTACACAATTATTGTAAATTATAAGCTGAACATCTGGCCATCCCAGCACCATGGGGATAGTATTAGGATTATAGTAATTAAAAGAAATCCAGTCAGTGTTTTACTAATTATAAAGTGTTACCAGGGTTAAAACATTTGTGTTTAAAAGTGAGAAAGCTGTTGGCTTAATTGGAGGTGCTTTTCCCCAAAATGTTTCAGAACAAGGGAACACGTTAGAATTAACTTTGCTCAAAACGAAAAAACATAATGCGAATATTGATCTCTAAATGTTGAGTTGATAAGTAAGGATTTTTTGGTAGCAAAGAGGTTAGACATGAATAGTGTTAATTAATTTCCTTTCAGATTATTCAAGTTCTTACTGAGGGCAGCCCTTTCCACTTATACACTAGATTTCTCCACTTCCCCCACCAACCACTTTTCTGTAGGGGTTGGAGAGAAGTGGATGTTCTCAGGTTGCATCAACATTTTTTTCTCTCTCCACTGAAATATGGAAATATGGAAAGTCACAGATGAACATGAAAATTTCCATCTCATTTAAAATAGGGGGAAAAGCGCTTTCTTGCCGTCATTGTTTTTCTATCTACCACCCTATTTTCTTTATAGGAAAATTTCCTAAAGCACTTGTCTGGTTTTTCTGCCTCACATGTCTTCCTTCCCAGTCTCTTTTAAATTCACATCAATACAGCTTTCATTTCAATAACTGAAACGGCCATTTGTTAAGGTTATTGGTGATCTTCCTAAATCCGGTGTACAGTCTACTGGCCTCTCCTCAGCCTCCTCTTCCACGCTCAGCCGTGGCAAACACCCACTGAAGCCCTTGCTTTCTACAATCAGCCCTCCGTATCTGTATCTGCAAGTTTTCCATGTATGGATTCAACTAACCTCACATTGAAAATATTTGAGGGAAAAAAGTCCAAAATTTTCCAAAAAAGCAAAAGTTGAATTTGCTACACTCTGGCAACTATTTACACAGCATTTACATTGCATTTACAACTATTTACATAGAATTTGCATTGTATTTACAACGATTTGCATAGCACTTACTTGGTACTAGGTATTATAAGTAATCTACAGATGATTTAACGTATACAAGTGGATGTGCAGAAGATATGTGCAAATCTACACCGTTTTATAATACGACCAGACCAAACAGAGAAACAGACTCCGACTTTGAAAACAAACGTATGGTTACCAACGAGGAAAGGCTGGGGAGCAGTGGGGAGAACTTAAGGGTTTAGGATTAACATTTACGCACTACTCCACATAAAATAGATAATCAACCAAGACCTACTATATAGCACAGGGAACTCTACTCTAAATTTTTTGTAATAACCTATAGTGGAAAAGAAACTGAAAAAGAATGGATGTATGTATATGTATAACTGAATCACTTTGCTGTGTACCTGAAACTAACACAACACTGTACATCGATGGCACAATATAAAATTAAAACAAAGATACCAGAGTATTCTCAGATCCCATGGGGATCTCCTGTGGATACTCACAGACGACAGCAATATCTCCCTGCTGGATACGTTTTCTTCACTTGACATCCAGGACATCCACCGGTAACTGGTTTTACACCTACCACTCTGCTCGCTCCCTCTCAGTCTCCTTGCTTGTTCCTAATCTTTCTGAACTCATGGTTGTTTAGGAAGAGCCCAAGATCATCCTTGAACGTTCTCTCTTTCAGAATTCTTTTCCTTGGTGAATTAATCCAGTCTCATGACTTTCAATGTCGTGTATATGCTGATGACTGATAGACTAGAATTTTTCAGTTCACTTCAGTTCAGTCGCTCAGTCGTGTCCGACTCTTTGTGACCCCAGGAATCGCAGCACGCCAGGCCTCCCTGTCCATCATCAACTCCCGGAGTTCACTCAGACTCACATCCATCGAGTCAGTGATGCCATCCAGCCATCTCATCCTCTGTTGTCCCCTTCTCCTCCTGCACCCAATCCCTCCCAGCATCAGAGTCTTTTCCAATGAGTCAATTCTTCACATGAGGTGGCCAAAGTACTGGAGTTTCAGCTTTAGCATCATTCCTTCCAAAGAAATCCCAGGGCTGATCTCTTTCAGAATGGACTGGCTGGATCTCCTTGCAGTCCAAGGGACTCTCAAGACTCTTCTCCAATACCACAGTTCAAAAGCATCAATTCTTCGGCGCTCAAGCCTTCTTCACAGTCCAACTCTCACATCCATACATGACCACAGGAAAAACCATAGCCTTGACTAGACAGACCTTTGTTGGCCAAGTAATGTCTCTGCTTTTGAATATGCTATCTAGAATTTTTACTGCTGACCAAATATCTATGTTCTCAGTCACATTTCACAGAGCCTTTCTAGTTAAGTGGGCCCATTGGATTCATCAACACCAATAGGTGATGCCTAGCTCTCTAGACAGTGTTTGAGAGCTAACGTGAGCCCCTCTCACATGGTGATGGTGATACATGATGAATGTGAAGGCCTCATATACAAATAGTGGAATCCTGATATAAAAGCAGCGTAGATGCAAGTGCTTAAAAGCAACCTAATCTGTGAAGGTGTTTGGACACATAGCAGGCTTTTTATGAGCAAGAAATAAAGCTTTTCCACTTTATTCATAGGGTCAACAACTTCTTCAGTAAAATGACAGATGATAAATATTTCAAGCTTGTAGACCATGCCATCTCTGTTGCAACTACTCAGTTTCAATTTTGCCATTTTAGTGACAGAACAGCTGTGGGCATGATATAAATGAATCAGAATGTAGCTGTGTTCCCACAAAAGCTTATTTAACTGAAATGGGTGGTAAGCTGGATTTGGCCTATGGTCCATTGTTTCTGACCCTTGCTCTAAGCCACTGAGATTTTGGTGTTTCTTTACGATCACAGCATGTAGCCTAGTCTATATGGATTAATACAACTGTCAAACATATGCCTTCATTCCAGGTCTCCAGGCACATGCATGATTGACATGGGCTCCTAATTTCTCCTTTTTTAAAAAAATTTACCTTATTCTCAATCCCAAAGGTCAGTGTGATGCTATCAAAAGATAAGTTCAATTTTCTCACTCTTTTGCTCCAAGTTATCTAGCACATTTCTATCTCTTTATCAAAAGTCTACAACTGTTAAAATAGCCTGCAAATAGGATAACCATTCATTCCAGTTTTATAGAAAAATACCCAACTTTTTAAATGAAGTTCATCTCCTTTCACTTTCAAAAGTGTGCTGAGATAATCAGTTATATATAACTCATTATCTCCGTGGCCTCGTTTGCTTCTACTTTCCCATATTTCATATTGATCCAGCCGTATCTGCATTCTTGCCATATCAGAGCACACAAAACACCATTCAACATCAGTACTTTTTACGTTTCCTATTTTCGTTTCCTAAAATGTTCTTCCTCTAAAACTCGCCTGCTCTGTTCCCCCTTCACCTTTATCACACGTTTCCATAAATGGGATATTCTCAATGTAGTCTTCCTCAACTGATTTGCCTTCAATTGTATACCATCTGCCAATCCACTTTGTCTCTCCCTCCCTCATTTACTTATTTTCACCACAACACTTGTGACCATCTACGGCATAGGAGTCTGACAAAATGTTCTTACTTATTTCATTTGTTGCAAATCTTCTCACATTAGAATGTACCCTCCATAAAGTCGGATGCTTCCCCCAAATCTACCGCCATGCCTCATAATGCAGTTGGTCTGTGTTTTGAATGGATAGTATCTATAATGAAAATTAATTGTTTAGGTCCTAAAAGAGAGACTACCTCTCTTCAATTTTAGTTGCATTCAACTGATTTAGGGATGATCTGTGTCTTAGCCATGAGGACTTAGGGAACAGAGACTTGTGTGTGTGTGTGTGTGTGTGTGTGTGTGTCTGTGTGTGTGTAAAGTAGCTCAGTCGTGTCCGACTCTTTGCAACCCCGTGGACTGTAGCCTGCCAGACTCCTCTGTCCATAGGGAACAAAGACTTAGGGAAGTCCAAATAAAGTGTTATCTCTAACACTTGAAGATCTAAATATTTAACAAGAATGCAGAAATAATCTAGTTAATGAGAATATTATGAGAAGTAATGTGAGGTGACATATTACAATGGTAGCCACTGCTTCAAAATGAACTGATGAGAGATACAGAAAGTTGTTTTCCAGTGACTTTGCTCAGGCACATTGACTATCTCTTGAAGTGGTCAATGGGAAACCCTATCTAGGATCAGTCTATTAGAATAAGAGCAAATTGATCTCTGCTGCTCACTTCTAGCTCATGTTTCCATTGGTCGCAGTAGCTGTCTGGGGATTTAGTGCTCCTGAACTTTCTGCTTGCATCATTTGGCTCTTCTGCAACTGCTTGGAAAGTGAGATCTTAAACTCCAGAGTCTGTTGTTTTATTTAAGCTTGTTAATGTTTCAAAGAGCCAATGATATGAGTCCAGTTGACCTCAGGAAGAAAAAAATATGTGGAGACACACAGGGCTGGGAGGTCAGTGAAGTATCAGAGGAGGAGCAAGAGGTTGAGCATGCAAAAGTCAAGGAATTCAGAGAAAATCTGAGAAGGTACTTAGAAAATGATTTTTTTTTTTTTTTGTATCCATTCAGCCAGTCTTTGTCTTTTGGTTGGGGCATTCAACCCATTTACGTTTAAGGTAATTACTGATAAGTATGATCCAGTTGCCATTTCCTTTATTGTTTTGGGTTCGAGTTTATACACCATTTTTGTGTTTCCTGTCTAGAGAATATCCTTTAGTATTTGTTGGAGAGCTGGTTTGGTGGTGCAGAATTCTCTCAGCTTTTGCTTATCTGAAAAGCTTTTGATTTCTCCTTCATACTTAAATGAGATCCTTGTTGGGTACAATAATCTGGGCTGTAGGTTATTTTCTTTCATCATTTTAAGTATGTCTTGCCATTCCCTCCTGGCTTGAAGAGTTTCTATTGAAAGATCAGCTGTTATCCTTATGGGAATTCCCTTGTGTGTTATTTGTTGTTTTTCCCTTGCTGCTTTTAATATTTGTTCTTTGTGTTTGATCTTTGTTAATTTGATTAATATGTGTCTTGGGGTGTTTCTCCTTGGGTTTATCCTGTTTGGGACTCTCTGGGTTTCTTGGACTTGGGTGATTATTTCCTTCCCCATTTTAGGGAAGTTTTCAACTATTATCTCCTCAAGTATTTTCTCATGGCTTTCTTTTTGTCTTCTTCTTCTGGAACCCCTATGATTCGAATGTTGTAGTGTTTAATATTGTCCTGGAGGTCTCTGAGATTGTCCTCATTTCTTTTAATTCGTTTTTCTTTTATCCTCTCTGATTCATTTATTTCTACCATTCTATCTTCTAATTCACTAATCCTATCTTCTGCCTCTGTTATTCTACCATTTGTTGCCTCCAGAGTGTTTTTAATTTCATTTATTGCATTATTCATTAAATATATGAATATATATTCTTTAAATATAATTTCAGTGGTTGAAAAAAAAATATTGATTGAAATTGTGCTGAAACCATATTTAACCATCTGTGAATTGCCATATTTGACAAATAAAAATATAGTATGCAAAAAAAAAAAAAGAGGAAGCTTTGGAGTCAGCTTGCCCAGGGTTCAAATCCAGTGTGTGACCCTGGGAAGTCTCCTGGCCTGTAAAATGGGGATAAAAAAAAAAAAAAAGAAAATGATTTTTATAAACTATTTTTTTTAGCATTGGTCATATCCATACATCATGACCACAATTACTGTATGCACTTCTCTTTTGCAGGGAAATACACCTATTGATTTCACTTTCTTTCTTTTCTTTAGCAATATAATATTGATTTGTGACCAGATTATGTTGGTGAGTAGACTAAATGCTTAGTTGAGAATAAAAAGTTATTAAAGACATGTTAAAAGTATAGGAGAAAATGGCCTGTGCTTAGAATCTGACCTATAGAGATGCCTCACAGCCCTTGAAAACTAATTTTTAGAAGCTGCTCCATCAAAGGATAAATTCTCGATTGTGAGTGTGTGCTCAGGTAGACTGGGAACAACCAATTTCTATGGCCAGTTTCTGAGAGGACAGGGAGGCATCAACGCCAACCATCTGCCCTCCCAGAGAAAGCTGCAGTTCTGCCTGGCAACCACGGTGCTGGGACTGTAGCTGAGTGAAGCGTGCTGCGGACTTCCTCAAAGGTAACCACAACCTCAAACAATAGAGAGGACAGATTTCCTCCTCACTCTTCTGGAAAGTGTGTTGCATCTAAGCTGCACTCAGAGGCATGTGTGCTCCGTTCCTTCCCATAAAGCAAAACGGAACCTGCTTTTCCACTCAGAATCACAGTGCAGGGCAGCCATTACTAACTTAGTTCAGACAAAGGTCTGGACACAGAACCATCTGCTGCTGCTGCTAAGTCGCTTCAGTCGTGTCCGACTCTTAGCAACCCCATGGACTGCAGCCCACCAGGCTCCTCCATCCGTGGGATTTTCCAGGCAAGAGTACTGGAGTGGGGTGCCATTGCCTTCTCCGTTAACATAGTGATTCTCCATGTCTTGTTAAGAAATGAAGTAATGACTGTGATTTCTTTGTTAGTTCATTGATTTTATGGTTATTTAAGTAATGCAATGATTAAGAGAAATAAGTAATACAGTTGGTAAGGAGAAATGGTTTGCAAACCTTGACTCACTTTAGGTCTAGATCAAAATGCATTTACCAAAACTTTGCCACTGAGGAGACTTTAACAGAAATAATATTTATAAACCTAACAATATCGGAGCACAAATCAATTAAGAAACTGTTTCTAAAGGCTTACATAGTTCCTGTCCCTTGATTAAATTTTTCTTTCTTCGTTTTGTTATTAGTTGGGATTTTGGCTGATGTTTCCCTAGGAACATTTCCACTAATGAAAAGGTCTTTCAATTTAACAGCTTTAGAGATACAGCAAGATTTTGTCCATTAAAAGGAGCTATTTTCCTATTAATATGGAATAGACTAATGACTGAACAAAGAAATACAACAAAGTCAAAATGGGAATAGAGAACAGTTTCCAAAAAGAAGAAGAAGAAGAAGAAAGCCTAAGGGGGTGAGCCACGACCATTGGTGCAGCTCAAGTGTACACAGGATATCGGAAGGTCAGGTTCAAGTAACAGAGTAGCCAAAGAGTGCACATGCCAGCATTTAGTAGCCACTTACATATGCTATTTTATGTGACCTTCACAACAACTTAATCAGCATTATTTTCTTCAATATCACATGAAAATGATATTTTCATGTGAAAATATCATGTGAAATATGATGTGAAATATCATGTGAAAATATCATGTGAAAATGATAAGGGTCAGAAGGGTTTGGAAACTTGCCCGAAATCATACACATCAGTAGTTCTCAAATTTCTGAGTGTTCATGGAAGCAACCTAGATGTCCATCAGCAGATGAATGGATAAGAAAGCTGTGGTACATATACACAATGGAGTATTACTCAGCCATTAAAAAGAATACATTTGAATCAGTTCTAATGAGGTGGATGAAACTGGAGCCTATTATACAGAGTGAAGTAAGCCAGAAGGAAAAACACCAATACAGTATACTAACGCATATATATGGAATTTAGAAAGAGGATAACAATAACCCTGTGTACGAGACAGCAAAAGAGACACTGATGTATGGAACAGTCTTATGGACTCTGTGGGAGAGGGAGAGGGTGGGAAGATTTGGGAGAATGGCATTGAAACATGTAAAATATCATGTATGAAACGAGATGCCAGTCCAGGTTCGATGCACGATACTGGATGCTTGGGGCTGGTGCACTGGGACGACCCAGAGGGATGGTATGGGGAGGGAGGAGGGAGGAGGGTTCAGGATGGGGAGCACATGTATACCTGTGATGGATTCATTTTGATATTTGGCAAAACTAATACAATTATGTAAAGTTTAAAAATAAAATAAAATTAAAAAAAAAATTTCTGAGTGTTGTAGACTCAGTTGCAGTGAGGTATTAAAAATCCAAGTGCCATAGTTTACCCCATTAGCCTTCCATTAAGCATTTAGTCTGCAGTTTTTATGACCTCTCTACTGTTTACCTTGAGTGTGAAAGGTAACATGGACAGCAAGCTGCAAATCTAGGATTCAAATATAGGTCAAATCTATCTCCTATGTCCACAAAAAGAACTAAATCTCAACCCAAATCAGAGTTGGACAGGAAATAAAAGTGATAGTGTTTGTAACAATCAGTGTCCCTTCTCTACTCTTCATTTGAACACTAGCATTGAACATGACACTAATTAACCGTGGACATAAAAAATGTGTTTCCTTTCAAATGAAAGAAGTTGTCTCTGAGCACTTCTTTTAGGATTCTATCCTACATGTACATGAACTCTATGGATTAATTTGGTTACTCTTTTGCTATACATTTAAGTTTAAATAGTTCCAAAGTTTTGTCTGGTAGCAATATTGGAGATAAATAGAAAATGTGGCTAAGGTTTTGTCCTGAGAAGTAGGAACTGCCATAGATGTGATTGCTTGCTCCAAGGAGAATCATAGGAGCTAAAGTTCTGAGGTTTTATGATGTTGCTTATTCCCCCACTGAACAGTTGAATTCAATATCACATAGATTTAGAAGCATGGCTCCTCATCAATAGTAATAGGTGGATGCACTGTGGTCAAGTAAATTCTGCTATCAGAGCATTTTCTTTTCTCAGTAATTATTTATTAAATTGTAATAATTTCTTCCCTTTTCAGATGAGAAGGGGACATGAGTTCTTTTCAAAACATTTAAGCACTTAAACTCTCTATCCCCAAATTATGCAAGCTGAATTTGCAAATTTAAGGTTTGGTTTGGCAGAAGTCAATCAATCAATAAGAATAGATTTCTATCACATTTCTATACATTTTGTATGATGCTAGCAGAGAAACATTCTAAATTATTTTTATTAACAGGCAATAGTTTGTTTTAGGGCTTGGAGATCCACTCCAGGATTCTTGGCTGGGAAATTCCATGGACAGAGGAGCCTGGCAGACTGTAGTCCATGGGGCTGCAAAGAGTTGAACACGACTGAGCATGCATACACGCACAGAAAATTTGTTTTAGCCTTCCTTCAAGTTTAAGTCAAAGACTCCAACAATTATGGAGTACAGTTCTGCTCTTATTTCTAGTACAACAAGCATTTATCGGACACACTATCAACACATTTTTCTTTTAGGTATTCTTTTTGAATTTGTGTGAGCATTTATTTTCATTTTATATTGAACTATAGTTGATTCATGATGTGTTAGTTTCAGGTGTACAGCAAAGTCATTCTGTTATATATACATATATCTATTCCTTTTCAAATTCTTTTCCCATTTAGGTTATTACAGAATATTGACCAAACTTCCCTGTGCTATACAATAAGTCCTTGTTGGTTATCTACTTTAAATATAGTAATTTGTATATGTCAACCCCAAACTCCCAATTTATCCCTCCCTCACCACCCTTTTCCTTTCATAACCAGAAATTTGATTCTATGTCTGTGAGTCTGTTTATTTTTTGTAAATAAGTTATTTCTGTCATTTTTTAGATTCTGCATATAAGCAATATCAAATGAAATCTGTCTTGCTCCATCTGATTTACTTCACTTATTATGATAATCTCCAATTCCATCTGTGCTGCTGCAAATGTCATTATTTCATTCTTTTAAATAGTTGAATAGTATTCTTTTGTATATATTCATATCTTCTTTATCCATTCATCTGTTGATGGACATGTAGTTTACTTCCACATCTTGGCTATTGCAAACAGTATTGCAATGAACACTGGAGTGCTTGTGACCTTTCAAACCATGTTTTTCTTTTTCTATATATGCCCAGTGGTGAAATTGCTGGATTGTATGGTACCTCTATTTTGAGTTTTATAAGGAACCTCCTACTGTTCTCCATGGTGGTCACATGAGTCTTTCAAAGATGAACATGAAGTTACCCCACTCCTCATAAAATTAACAGCTCACTGCTTTAGGTCAGTTTAATGGAAAAGGTGTAGCCAAACAATTGAATGATAAAAGCAAATGCAATCTGACAACAGTTTGTAACATGAATCTAAGACAACTGATACATTCATTTCACCACCAGAGACCAAGTTTGAGGGCAGTCAAGATGCTGGGTGAGAAAAGGTCAGGGAAAACAGAGGAACAGGACAGACCAAGGGACAAAATCATAGAGACCAGGGCCTAGAAGAGAGGCAAAAAATGAGGGTCAGAGAAAAGAGAAGGACCAATGGGTATAGTAAGCCAGGAATTAGTACACAAAGTAAAGAAGAATAATATTCATAAAGAAAAACAGATCTACTTTCATATAAAATGATATAAGGACTTACTTCTAAAATGTAAATACATGAGAAATTGATATTCAAAGAAGTGCATGCTTGCTGAGTCGCTTCAGTCGTGCCCAACTCTGTGTGATCGTATGGACTGTAGCCTACCAGCCTCCTCTGTCCATGGGATTCTCCAGGCAAGAAGTACTGGAGTGGACTGCCATGTCCTTCTCCAGGGGATCTTCCTGACCCAGGTATTGAACCTGCATCTCTCATCTCCTGCCTTGGCAGGCAGGCTCTTTACCACTAGTGCCACCTGGGAAGCCCGTTAAAAGAAGCTGTACTGACAACTCTCCACAGAAAATAAAGCTCAAAATATCCCGGTTGTTTGAGGAGTTGATAATTTAACAAAGCAATCATTTGTGGTTGATGGTTGGAATTGGCCTGCTCAACAATTTAGCATGACAACTGGGTTCTAGTTCTGTCCTGTCAATAACTATAAAAAAATGCATATCATAACTTCTCTGAGTTTCAGTTTTCTGAAATCAGGCAAGGAAAGGTTGGAGGTAGATTGAGGCAGAGAAGAGAGATTTCACTTCCAAGATTCTGCAACATGGAAACACATAGATCCATGGTAAGTAAAGAATAGGAGGAGAAAGCAGAGAAAGTGAGAAGGGTATTGTGCACCAGCCATAGAACAGGGAGGCAGAGTGGAAGTTTATTATGGGATACCTCACGAAGGGAGCAAGATTTAAATTAGTGTTATATCAGGACTCTTCAAGGTGTTGGAGGAAATGCAAAGAGAAAGGCATGCTGAGACACAGACGCTATAATATAGAGGCACTATAATATGTAATATATAGTGCTGAATCTGGCTTAAGAAGGAGATGCTACAAGGAGGTGGAGAAAGTTGTCTGAGAGTGAGCATGATATGCATATCTTTTAGCTGGGGGCTACATCAGTTTTCTTTTTAACATGATCATCTCTGTGATTTAGGGTGGTCCCAGTGCCACCTCTTCTCAGGCAAATCTGTGAACTCCCCAGAGCCAAGCAATCAAGGTTCTTTCCCACCAGCCTTCTAAATCCATCTTAACACTGTCAGCTATTGAAAACTCTAAACTGTGGGTGAAAAAGTTGAACTCTGTTTTCTATTCTTCTTTTTGAAATATTTAGCTGGTGATGGAGGTAAAATGGCACCAGAGGTTTATCACTAACCTGGGAACCAGGGAATAAAAGGAAGTAAATGATGAGACCCACTGCAGAGGCTTTGCCCCTGAACATGAGGCAGGGAAGGCCCTAGGGACAGCCAACAGAACCTTGAGAGACAGATGTACCCATCAGGGATGGAAGAAAGACTATGGTGTAGGGAGGAGATGTGAGAAGCAATGTTATCAAGGCTTGTTGAATTTAGGTTTCCTGTGGTCATGTATGGATGTGAGAGTTGGACTGTGAAGAAGGCTGAGCGCTGAAGATTTGATGCTTTTGAACTGTGGTGTTGGAGAAGACTCTTGAGAGTCCCTTGGACTGCAAGGAGATCCAACCAGTCCATTCTGAAGGAGATCAGCCCTGGGATTTCTTTGGAAGGAATGACGCTAAAGCTGAAACTCCAGTCCTTTGGCCACGTCATGCGAAGAGTTGACTCATTGGAAAAGACTCTGATGCTGGGAGGGATTGGGGTCAGGAGGAGAAGGGGATGACAGAGGATGAGATGGCTGGATGGCATCACCGACTCGATGGATGTGAGTCTGGGTGAACTCTGGGAGTTGGTGATGGACAGGGAGGCCTGGCATGCTGCGATTCATGGGGTCGCAAAGAGTTGGACACAAATGAGCGACTGATCTGATCTGATCTGGGCCATACTTAATGGGACTAGACCTTATAATATGCAAAAAAAAAAAAAAAAAAAGAGTGAAATGGGCCAGAAAAGAAGCAAAGGTCTTTTAAACAGAAGTAAAATCAAAGGGAAGAATTAGATTCTGTGCGTAGAGAAGTGATGCTGGTAAACCCTGCGAACATTCTTCCTAAAGAGAAAGATAGGGCTGTGAATTTGCATCACAAGGTGGAGCTAATTATGGGATGGCCAGTAGTCTCTTCCTATCCTCCCAGGGAGTGGCTGTTTTCCCTTCTTACCATCACAATGAGGATGGCCAAGAAACAGGAGTCCCTGTTTCAACACAGTGAAGAATTGGGACACACAGAAGAGCCAGCAGGAATTAGAATGGCAAGAAAAATGCACACGTGGAGAAGGCTTGTGTATAACTCCCTAGGCTCCACTGATGGATTAGTTTGTAGCATTTGTACTTGATATGTATAATTAACACCTGCTCACTTATGTTTTAGGAAAATCTTCCATGCTCCAAAAACAGCCAGGACTGTGCAGAACGCAAGGGTATAATTCTTCTGGGTGGCGGGGTTTTGGTCCTAGTTCTGTAGTTAATCCTCACAATGGGTACAACGACCGTGGCTCTCTCCTGTCACCAATTCCATGGAAGGAAAAGTCACTGTGTTCAGTGACTCAGGCCCTTTCATCCTCAATTCACAGAAAAGAAAAGAGGGTTTTGTTACATCTAAGTGAGGGCTCCCTATCAGAGAGTGTTCACATATTGAGCGTAGGTTCAGAAGTCACCTTCACCAATGAGACAGGAAGGAGGAGGAAAGGGGCAGCTGTTAAAAGAATGACATAGACGTTGAAGATATAACAAAAGCTGCTTAGAACAGAGTAGCCTCACATTGATGGAAGATTCGACTTCCAAGTGATGTTGCACCTCATTATACAGTCATCATAATACATTAACATATGCTCAGTAATGCACCCACAGGCACCATGACAGTTCCCAGGCCAAAAATGGATGATGACCCAGTTCCTAGAAATCCCCACCCATTCCCCAAGCACCTCCACTTGGGCACCCACCCCAGGAATTCACTTGAGACCTGGGACATTCTTGCTCTACTCCATTCCCCTGCAATACCCTGCATAAAATCTAAGGCCTCACTCACTGAGGTCATCTATGGGTAATTTGGCCATATTAAAACCCAGAAAAAAGATGTATCTGCTGTTATCATTTCTAATTAATTTTATTTTTTTAATTTTATTTTATTTTTAAACTTTACATAATTGTATTAATTTTGCCAAATATCAAAATGAATCCGCCACAGGTTTTAATCTCCATACTTAAGTTTATTTTGTTGCCAAGCTATGGAATAAAACTATAGAACAAACAGCAACTGTATCATTGATTCAGTCACTAAGGTGGGTACTCAAGGATAATCAAATGTTGGTGTACTAAACTTATTTTTATCATATGCCTTTTGGTTGAAAAAATACAGTGAGGTATAACTGATCTCTTCAGGCTGAAAAATGAATAAATGGGTTGGAATGTTATTTGCCAAACAAAGCAAGGTCACCACAGCCGAATAGCAATTTCAGATGCATAACAGTCTATAAATTAAGGTATTAAATTTGTAAGATACTGTTTTTAATTCACAGCTTTAATATAATTGTGTTTGCTCAATTAGAGTTGTTGGACATTGTAATTTCTGAGTTCTAATCTGTTTTTTAAAAAGGCAGAGCAAGCATTGATCGTCCTCATTAAAGTTTGAACAGCAGCTATAAAAGCAGCATGATAGAGTTGTACATCAGCTTAAGGTAAAAGAAGGGAAATTATGGAAGCAGGTGATGGAATAGGGAAACAGCTCATATTTTCCCACCTGTTCTAAGTACCCTCTTGGGTTATTTGAGTGGAGTGAAAGGGCTAAATCGCTCAGTCAAGTTCAACTCTTTGCACCCACATAGACTGCAGCCCACCAGGCTCTTCTGTCCATGGGATTTTTTCAGGCATGAATACTGGAGTGGGTTGTTATGCAAAATAAGCATGTGACAAGGTGAGGCATGGAAAGTTGCTGACAGCTAGAAGGATTTACCGTAATATTCCGAAGGCAGCACTGGGGAAAGAGGAGGTTGCTAGGGGTCTACAAACAAAAGAGATGTTAATGTAAATGTGTAGGAAAGTGTCACAAAAGTTAAGAAAACACACACAAAAAAGGACAAAGAGGGAAAACAAGGGCCAGTATCCAAAAAGAACCCGAGGACTATAAAACACAGTGCAATTTGAAAGCTTTTCTTCTTTATTAGGAGCTGGTGATTTGATGCTCTTCACCTTAAAGAAAAACAATTTCTAAATTAACAAGTGCAATAAAAACTGACCATCTACTGTGTTACCATGCAATTAGGCGTATGATTAGTCAATAGTCCAAGATGGATGGAATGTTACAGCTGCTAATAACTTTGGGGTCTCATGGACAGTTAATGGCCTTTGGAAAGAAATGCTACTCAGGCCTTGAATTGCAGCTGAACTCTGCATGCTATTAGGGCAGGAGAACCTAGACCAGATGAGTCCCTTTCAGAAGCACATGCCATGCTGTGTGGATCCGGCTGTGGAAGCAGTTTGCCAATCTGATCTTCAGAAACACATAGTCGGTGTTCGGCCAATAATGAATGTCAAAATAATACTTAGCTTCCCTTTGGGTGATTCAAAGGGCTCCGGCCAGAAAATAGGCATTATAACCTTTCTGGTATGTTTCTCATTAATTGTCCTTCAAACTGAGAGAGGTATTTTCAGAAGATTGCTTGTGTCGAAAGATCAGGGGGCAATGAACAGTGTGAAAAGTACTGAGTTGGACAAAATCATTACGTGTGATATACTGCACAAGGAAAATGAAAGTTCAGTCCTGGCACTGGGACTGGCAGAGGAATGTATGCAAAGTTGCTTCGTAACTATTACTCCTTAGACTAGATAACCACTATGGCACTTCTGAGCCCCCAAGTAAAAATGACATAAATATAAAATGAGTTGGGTTTGTTTCCCCTTGGTCCTTCTGTTCAATCAAACTTCCAGCCCAAACTTGAGACCCAGAATTTTTAAAAAAGCTCAAAAAAGTCCAGGATCAGAGGGGAAAGAGGAAATGGATAAGCCTGATATGAACATATGGGGCAAGTACCACAAAGGGCCACGTAAGGAAAGAGAGGAGCCAGAAAATGCAGTTCCCATCTCAGTCTGGCCTGAAAATTCTACATTCCTTTTGGAAAAGCAAAGTGCTGGTAGGCAGGCAGTTGTAACAAAAGTATTTTGTCAAGGAAAGTAAATGTCGTTCTTGAGATGAAACACCACTTTGAATCTGGGAAAACAAGAGTGAGTATTGAATGACAGACCCAAGTCTCATGAGACAAGCATGGTGGAGACTCTGAGGAGAGCAATGAAATCTGGGCCATTGGGAGAGAAAACAAAGACTGGCTTCTGAGAGATGGATTGAGACATAACTGAGGCAATGAGATAATAATGATTTAGCGGAATCTTGAAAAAGTGTTTTTCCCAAACTCCCTGTTCGGGGGCAATTTAAAACAAGCTGCTACTGATGATAAAAGTAGACTTTCCAGAGGAGAATACATTTCACTGAACCCACTGGATTCTTTGTTCCAAGAAAATATTTAAAGAGTGTTTTCCTGTAGATTCCAATAGTCCCCTTGCTCTTTTATTACTGGACTCTTGTTGCTTTATACTGAATTTAATGGGTTTTAGTTTTATGATAACTTTTTTTTTTATTATTATACATGACCTGAAATTCTTTCTGGAACACAGCAGAGTATAAATTAATTCACAAAAAAATTTAAAAATACTGTTCAATCTTGGTACTCCCTAGGTTTTTTAAGCTAGAGAAAAATGAAAATTTAAAGAAATATGTATTAATATATATTTGGGTGTTTATATTTAGTATACATCTATATATAATTTGCATTATATATATATACATTGCTATTGCTAAGTCACTTTAGTCATGTCCGACTCTGTGCGACCCCACAGACGGCAGCCCACCAGGCTCTCCAATCCCTGGGATTCTCCAGGCAAGAACACTGGAGTGGTTTGCCATTTCCTTCTCCAATGCATGAAAGTGAAAAGTGAAAGTGAAGTCGCTCAGTCATGTCCGACCCTTAGCGACCCTGTGGACTGCAGCCTTCCAGGCTCCTCCGTCCATGGGATTTTCCAGGCAAGAGTACTGGAGTGGGGTGCCATTGCCTTCTCCGATATATATACATATATGATAATAAATGTGTAACTCACTTATATAAAAAAAGATTAGTTTAATGAGTTATTTGCTAATTTAGGGTTGCCTGCTGAAACTTACTTTGAGAGGATACAATGCACCTGAATAGGAATAAAAATCAGAAGAGGATTTGCAAGGATTCAGATTCTCAGAATGAGAATGAAGAACAATAACATAAAATTTTCAGAACTAAAGTAAAAGGTAGAAATAGTGAGACAAAAGCTATCTTAACATCAGTAAAATAAAGACCATGTATATTAAAAAATGTTGCTAATTACATATATTCTGTAGAAGCTTATGGATGAAACTACTATAGATATTATACAGACGAGATGCCGCTTTGCCAAAGCAAACACATCAATGAGGAATAGAACACGTGTGAAAAGAGAGTGATTAGAAATAGAATACCGCCTCTATATAGCACTAACTCTGTAAGGTCACTAAAAGCCAAGCACTGTTTAAACAGTTCAGTGCACATTTACTCATTAAACCCCTCGACAGCCCTGTGAAGAAGATCCTGAGAGGTTATGTCCTTTGTTCCAGGCACATCATCAGAGGCAGAGTCAGCATTCAAACTGGCTTCCTGACTCCAGCGCGCAACTTCACTAAAAGATACCTCAAGTAATGAGCAGAAAAGAAAAAATGACCAAATGACTTCTTTGTCTAACAAAGTTCATGAGTTAAAATCTTTTGAAGTAAACAGTGTTTAGAAGATTGCGAGTGAAATATGCAGTTGTATTTTTTAGGGTTCCCAATGTTTTAATCAGTATCCGTTGAATGGGTTCCCTGATGGCTGAGTGGTAAAGAATCCGCCTGCAGGGCAGGCGACGAGAGTTGGATCCCTGAGTCAGGAAGATCCCCTGGAGAAGGAAATGGCAACCCACTCCAGTATTCTTGCCTGGAAAATCCCATGGACAGAGGAGCTTGGTTGGGGTGGGGTACAATCCATGGGGATGCAAGAGAGTCAGACACGATTTAGCAACGGAACAGCAACAACAACAACAAAATCCATTTAATACCTAACATTTGAAAGACACAATGCCAACCATTGAGGGAGATAGAAGAAATTTCTTTGTTTGACCTCATTACATTCCACGAGATCCTGTCGTGGCTCCATGTTGCTTCAGAAAAAAGAGAGAAAAATGAATCCTTGGTCTGACATCAGAGACAGCTCGTGATCTACCATCACTTATTAACAGAGCTATGGTAGAGCTTGATCTCAAGCCATTCTGGGTCACCATGTCTCTCCCCTCTTGGTGAATTTCCATTGTGAATTTCCTGCAACAGTAACTCTTCCCCAGCCACTGTTCCTCCAATCACTGGGCCTGGCTAAAAGGAATCCTTCAAAATCCAACTCGCATTTTGCGACATCTTGTCTGATGAAATTCAGGCCTGAGTTAGGTATCCCTGATTTCTGTTCCCTTAGCCTCACACCCTATCACGCTCAGTTTATTTTCTCTACCACTGGAGAAGGGACCACAAAATATAAGGTTTGTTTCTAACAGGAATTTTACCTTTCATCTCTTTTTCTCTGCACTAAGTTTGGCCATAAGAGTTTTATAAAATATCTTGATTAATGAATAGATGGATGACGGAATTTAAGTAGGGGATGTATGCAACACAAACAATTAACAAATTTTAAAAAGAAATAGAAAACCAAGAAGAATAAAACAGCAGTATTTGACTTGTTCTTGAAACACCCTTTTCCACTTCACAAAGAATTTGAAGCATCTTACAAAAATGTTTCACTACAAAAGATAAAATATACAGTTAAGAGAGTCATTACAAAGGGGAACTAATCACACCTTGGTTTGAATAAGCACACCAAGAAAGCATTCCATATTGCATTATAAAAGCATGGGGAATGAGGTTCCCCAAATGTAGCTCCTAGTGACCAAAGCATGATCTGTTACCAGATTCACAGTGGCTATAATAGGAAATCAAATCAGTTTTTCAGTAGAAGCAGAGCTATTCATGATTGGTAAACCTGAGGGAAATTTCTTCCTTTGGTTTCTCATAAAAAAGGACCCTGTGTGATAAAGAGTTCAGTGTTTCCTATGCTTCCTTACACTTTCTATAATAATGCATTTCACATAGCTGCTTCAAATATAATCTTTTCATGTCGGCCAATGACCAGCACTAAAGCATAATTCAGTAGAAGTAAACCTAAGAGGGGTCAAAATAATACTGCCCAACACAGTATAATAGACCTGTGATGGTTGGACTTGATCCAAAAGCAACACTCTGGACAGCCAGGACAGCATATGTTGCATGGCCTTCAGGAAATTCTCCATACATATTAAGTCTCATAATGAGCATTTAATAACAAACTGACAGCAGGAATTTCAAGATTATATTATTGGCAAGAATCTAGAGGTGAGAACTTCTATTCTTCTGATCAAAGCACATTCATAGGCTTTGCCAACCAGTTGAGAAGAGCAAATATAAAATAAGGAATCTAATGAAGAATTATGCCTGAATGCCAACCATTTTAGAGAAGTATACTTGGTGTGATTTTCCATTTTTTGTTTTTTCCCTTAGAAATTAGTCCTGGCTCTACTGCTGCAGCTGCTGCTAAATCACTTCAGTCGTGTCTGACTCTGTGCGACCCCATAGACGGCAGCCCACCAGGCTCCCCCATTCCTGGGATTCTCCAGGCAAGAACACTGGAGTGGGTTGCCATTTCTTTCTCCAATGCATGAAAGTCAAAAGTGAAGCCGCTCAGTTGTGTCTGACTCTTAGCGACCCCATGGACTGCAGCCTACCAGGTTCCTCCATCCATGGGATTTTCCAGGCAAGATACTGGAGTGGGTTGCCATTTCCTTCTCCACCTGGCTCTACTAGAAAATGATTAATTGGGTAATTGATGGCAAAAGTTGTAGGGCAAAGGGTCATCAGTGTTGCTTGACTATGAAAGTTTCAAGTTAGTATAAAACACCATAATCTTTAAGAAAAAGATAATAATAATGTGTGTCTGTAGTTCAATAATGTCTACATGGGATTTGCAACAGAAAACAATCTACTTTTCCTGATACATCCTCTGAGATGAATGAATGGCAAACTGTTTGGGAATCCTGTATATTTGGGAATTATGTTTGAACAGAATATTTGCAAAATGAAATTACTTTTATTTTAAACTCTGGATTTTAGCCCATTATCAGTAAGGATATAGAAAGTGATGAACGATTATCTCTTAACATTAAGAACATGGGGGATGTGCAGTTCTCTGACCTTTGAGGGAAAGCTGTGGCCTAAGTTCAATTTTATGATAAGAGTAATAGGTATGGCTTTTAGAAACAAAGCACGTGTAATTTGGGGAATGTCCACATAAGGATGATGAAAAGTGTGGTGGGCGTTTATTGAAGCACCAATAGTGTCTGCTACGTTTGAGTTATTCTTACTGTTTTGCAGATCTGGAAACAATCTGTCAAAACTCACATGAGAGTACCAGGCTTTAAATGGCAGTACCAGGACCAGAACTTAAGTGCAGTGAACATTTATTGACTGCCTTCTCAGAGGCTATTCCCTCCTTCTTCAATTTAACAAGACTTTCACTTTCCCAAATATACAGATGAGAGGCACTGTAAACCGACAGAGCCAATCAGTATATCCCACTTCTCTGGCAACAGTGATATTTCAGCATTAAACACAATGAGCTACAAGAATAGTAAACTCTATTTCCTAGGCAGGATTACAAAATAGAACCCAGGATTACAAGATAGATTATAAAACAGGCAGGATTAAAAGATAGTCTTTATCCTCTTCTGTTATTGACATAATTATGCTACATTACACTGCAGTGTGTAGCAATGTAATTAAGGTTACTAATCAGATGAACCGTAGGTAGGGAGATTATCTAGGTGGGCCTAAATTAATCAATAAATGTTTTAAAAGCAAAACATTTTTCTCAGGCTGGTAGCAGGAAAGGAAATCCAAAAAGATGAGAAGAATCTGTGTCATTACTGCTGGCCTGAAGATGGAGGGGAAACACAGTAAGGAATGTGGGCAGACTAACCGCCAGCAAAGAAATGTCAACCTCAGTCCCCAGGACTCCACCAAACTGAATTGTTCCAACAGTAAGAAGCTTGGATGACAACCTTCCCTTGGGGTTCAAGTGAGAGCTCGTTCAGCTTACATCTCAATTCCACCCTCATAAAGCTCGGAACAGCAAACCCAGACACACTAGGCTGGACATCTGACCAAAGAAACTGTGAGAGTGTACATTTGCATTATTTAATCCATTAAGTCTGTGGCAATTTGTCACACAGCAATAGAAAACTAATTAAATTTCTAGATGCAAATGAGAAAGCTCCAAATGTTCTGGCAGCCATCTGTCAAACATGAGGGAACAGTCTGCCAAGGACGGCACCGCCGCCACAGAAGAGCAAAGGAGTGGGAACAGAGAGAGCAGGACTCAGTGCCTGCCCAACCTGAACAAGCCTCTCCTGGCACCTGCATACTTATGAACGTTTTTGATAAAGGAATCAGTACATTCTATGTGTTGCTTATAGAGCCCAAGTAGGATTTTTGTTGCTTCTGCATCGATGGATTCATCAAATTTATTGATTCTCAGATTACAATGATTTTGTTCACAATGATATTGGCTACAAAATAGTGGTATTTTCCCTTGGGTTTCATAGTTTCCATAAAACTCTGATGTACTTCAATATCTATTATATATATATGTAAAATAAAGTAGAGGGGAAGAGAGAGAAATGGTAAAATATGGAATATCTCCGAAGAGAAATATACACTGAAAGAATATGTATTGAAATTTTAATTTTTGATAATTAAGATATCTGAAATGCTGAATATATTGGAAGGCTTAGCAATATGTAGGATGAAGCAAAATAATCATTTTACTCAAAGACAGATGAGTAGAAGTTATTCAAGTTGAAGAGCAAAGAGATAAAACTAAGTATGACATATATAGGAGACAGTGTCAGTGACATGACCACAAGATCTAGCACTTGTATAGAAGGAAGGAGAGGGAAGAGAAAACACAGGAGAGGGAAGAGAAAACTACTCAGAATAAATACCCAAGGAAGTTGAGGACTTAGAAAATTTAACAAATAAAATCAACCCAAACAGTTAAGAATTTCAGCAAATCCCCAAAGGATTATTTTTTTAAATAATTGCAGCAGGACTTATTAAAACTATCACTAACTAAAAATAAATAGAAAAATTTTAGAAACATTGAAGAAAATAATACACATTGCATTCAGGATAACAACTGATATGCCATTAAGAAAATGGAAGGTAGAAAATAATGAAACATATTTTCAGTGTTTAAAGGAAAAAATATCTTAATACTGAATTCTAGATCTATTAAAATTTCTTCCCAAGAGGCAAAATAATATGGGAAAACAATAATCTTAATATATTATTGGTGGGAATATAAAATTGCATAGCCACTTTGGAAATCAGTTTGGTAGTTTATTAAAATTTTAAATATAACTGTATCATATAATCTACCAGTTGCATCTCATATATATGTATATATCTAAATGAAAATGTGTGAAAACATATGTCTGTCAAAATGAAAACATATGTCCATCCCCAAATAGTCAAATGAATTTTCAGGTAGTATTATTTATAACAGCTTAAAAATAGAAATAACCTAAATGTCAAGGAGCTGGTGAATAGATTTCAAAAGCAAGCAGTTCATCTATACAATGAAATAGTATTGAATGACAAAAAATAATAAACCAATGATATAGACCACTCATGAAAGATACACACAAAGTGTTATGCTAACGGAGAAAAGCCAGGCATGAAAACCACATGTAGTACGGTTACAATTATATATAATGTTTACAACAGGTAAATTTATAGAAATAGAAAGTAGAGAAGTGGTTGCCTAGGGCTGAGTGTGGGAAAGACGATTAGTTATAAATGGGCATGAGGCATTTTATCAGGATTAGAATGTTCTAAAAATAGGCTCTTGTGATATGTATGATTCTGAAAATTGACGAAATTGACTGAATCGCATAATTAAAAATGGACAAATCGAATGGTATGTGCATAAATATTACCTTGATCCTAAAAAAGGGAACAAGTTGGTAAGTGCAACAACTTCGATAAACTTCAAACTGTTATGTTGAGTGAATGAAGCCAAAGATAAACTCATTAATACTCTATGGTACTGTTTATATCAAGTTCAAGAATGGGTAGAATGAAAACTATTGATATATCTGTCAGAATAGTAATCACCTTTGGGAGATAATATTGAAAAGATAGGAGAATAGAGGAGTTTGGATACAGGGGTAAATGCATGTCAAAATCAATCTTGCTATACATTTACGATTCAGTATTTTCCTATATAAGTTATAAATTAATTTATTATACCTCATTATGATATAATTAATTTATAATATATGGGCTTCCCAGGTGGCTCAGTGGTAAAGAATTTGCCTGGCAAGCAGAAGAAGCGAACTCTGTCCCTGGGTTAGGAGGATCCCCTGGAGAAGGAAATAGCCATTCCAGTATTCTAGCCTGGAAAGTACCATGGACAGAGGAGGCTGGTGGGGTTGAAAAAGAGTTGGACATGACTTAGTGACTAAATAACAGCAATTTATAATTCATACATACGAAAAAATATTATTTTCAAAATAATTTAAAACATTTGAAATTATATAAAAAAGCAAAGTTTGTGATTCCGCTGGACCCTATTGGGCCTTCTTGGTACAGAACCCTTCCCCATAGCCTCTGCTTTTGCAGAGGGTCGCACAGAGTCGGACACGACTGAAGCGACTTAGCAGCAAAGAACCTATATACTAATATCCGATGCCCATTCTCTAAATAATTTTAAAGATGCTAAATCCCTTATCAAATGGAAGAAATTAACTATTTGATGACCATGGGCACTGAGTTCTCAGAGTTACTAGCACCTAAGGATTGATAATATTAACCCCTGTGACTCTCGCAAGTTACCATATGATCAACCAATCAGAACTGTACATGAGCTGAGACCATACCCTGAGATGCCTCTTTTTGCCATCTTACTTCTAAAAATGCTTTGCTGAAACCTATCAGGGAGCTTGGGTGTTTTGAGCACAAGCTTCCCTGGACTCCTTACTTGGCACTCTAATAAATCCTGTACTTTTCTTCATCCTTCACCATAACCCTCTGTCAATAGATTTGTTTTACTGCCTGTAGGCAAGCAGAACCAAGTTTGGTTGGGTAACAAGTTGATTTTAGCAACTGACTCAACAGGAAATTTCTCAGTTGAAATTTTATATCAGGGCACTGTGTGATATCATAAACAATAGCCTCAATAATATTTCTTCAGCAAATATAGCAGCAATGTATTTTCTATAGTGCTCCCTGATAAAAGCTGAAAATATGTCATTACCAAACACACTTCCAATAGCAGTTCTATGAGGACTTAAGATAAATATCACCCAAGAATATGGACTTTCTAATCTCTAGGAAGAGTTTAGACTCTCCAAAGCAGTGGAAGCCAGTTTATCAATTTTACCAGCGTGTTAAAAATAGCAAAATAGAAAGGAGTGATACCCTATTTTTAGGGATGTCACATTACAATAACCCAAAAAAAATTATATGAGAGTTATTTATACATGAGGTACGCTTAGTGCTCAGTCGTGTCCAACTCTTTGTGGTCTCATGGAGGGTAGCCCGTCAGGCTCCTCTGTCCATGGAATTTTCCAGGCAAAAATACTGGAGTGGGTTGCCATTTCCTCCTCCAGGGGATCTTCCAAACCCAGGGATCAAACTCGCATCTCTTGTATCTCCTGCCTTGGCAGATTGATTCTTTACCACTGTGCCATCTGGAAAGCCTATACATGAAGAATATTTATGTGCAAATAACCCAATTCTGAAACTGAACAAAAATGTCAACATAGTTCATAAGATAAATGGAATATAATGTGTCCTGAAACCTTCAACAAAAGTATGTATTGTCTGTTTCTGGGTTTCTGAGGTTCTTCACAAGGTTGTCAAACCAGAAAGAATTCCTTGCAGTGTAGAAAATGTAACAATTGCAAATTAGCAAGTAATGTGAACTACAAAATGAATTCTACTTCTCAGGGTTTTGACCAGAGGTTCTACTTTTACTACAACAACCACATTAACAGTTTCAGGAAAGAATCAATGTTCTTTGATCACATAGAAAAGATTTGAGAGAAGGAGACAAGAAGAGATGGCTGCCTCTTACCATCACGCCTTGTGTTTGCTGGGTCTACAGGTTATATGTCTGCTCTCTAAGACACGGCTTATAATTTCAGATGGCATATACCTACATTTTAAAAATAGGGAAATGTAAGCTGCAAAGGTAAGTATGAAATATGTGAGGTCCGTGACTCTCAGCATCTGGGTATACCTGTGCCTTTGTGTGAATAAGTATGTGTGATTTCTTGCTCTGGTAAGGATAGTAATAAAAAGACTAATAACATGAGCCTATGTCTACAGCTCACAAACACCTTCATATTCAATGAGGTATTATATTGTGAAGAAAATAAGCTTTATTTTACACGGTTAATTCTTATTTGTCATTGAGTATTTTCCTGCTTATACGATAAACACTCAAATTGTCTCTTCCATATAGCTTGACTCAGATAATAAATGTCTTTTTAACAGTTATTTTTCTCTCTTAATAAAGATCAAAAGGAATTCAGAATATTCTGTAAAAATATAACAGCATTACTTCTTATCCAACCTCAAGTATATCTAAGTTTGGTAATCTTTATAAAATTTTACATTTGTCTCTTTTTGAGAGAAGATTCAACCTCTCACAAAAAAATTAAATACCATGGAATTTGCTTGTAATATTAGTCAAATCATGAGAAATATCTCTGTATCCCTCATGCAGTACTTGGGTGCAATTTCAAAAATGACAGAATGATCTCTGTTCGTTTCCAAGGCAAACCGTACAATACCACAGTAATCCAAGTCTATGCCCCAATCACTAAGGCTGAAAAAGCTGAAGTTGAATGATTCTATGAAGACTTACAAGACCTTCTAGAACTAACACCAGAAAAAAAATTTCATTTTCATCATAGGGGATTGGAATGCAAAAGTAGAAACTCAAGAGATACCTGGAGTAACAGGCAAGCTTGGCCTTGGAGTACAGAATGGAGAAGAGCAAAGGCTGACAGAATTGTCCCATGAGAGCGCACTGGTCATAGCAAGCACCCCTATTCAACAACACAAGAGATGACTCTACACATGGACATGATCAGATGGTCAACACTGAAATCAGATTGATTATATTCTTTGCAGCCAAAGATGGAGAAGCTCTATACAGTCAGCAAAAACAAGACTGGGAGCTGACTGTGACTCAGATCATAAACTCTTTATTGCAAATTCAGACTTATATTGAAGAAAGTATGGAAAACCAGTAGAGCATTCAGGTATGACCTAAAGTCAAATCCCTTATGATTATACAGGGGAGGTGACAAATAGATTCAAGGGATTAGACAGAGTGCCTGAAGAACTATAGATGGAAGTTCCTGACATTATATAGTGATCAAGACCATCCCCAAGAAGAAGAAATGTAAAAGGGAAAATGGTTGTCAGAGGAGGCCAGCTATTTGTAAATAGCTGAGAAAAGAAGAGAAGTGAAAGGCAAAGGAGAAAAGTAAAGATATATCCATTTGAATGTAAATTTCCAAATATAGCTAGGAGAGATAAGAAAACCTTCCTCGGTGATCAATGCAAAAAAATAGAGGAAAACAATAGAATGGGAAAGACTAGAGATCTCTTCAAGAAAATTAGAGATACCAAGGGAACATTTCATGCAAAGATGGGCACAATAAAGGACAGAAATGGTATGGACCTAACAGAAGCAAAAGATACTAAGAAGAAGCGGCAAGAATACACAGAGAAACTATACAAAAAAGATCTTCATGACCCAGATAAGCATGATGGTGTGATCATTCACCTAAAGCCAGACATCCTGGAATGTGAAGTCAAGTGGGCCTTAGGAAGCATCATTATGAAAAAAACTAGTGGAGGTGATGAAATTCCAGCTGAGCTATAAAAGATGATGCTGTTTAAGTGCTGCATTCAATATGGAAGCAAATTTGGAAAACTCAGCAGTGGCCACAGGAGTGGAAAAGGTCAGTTTTCATTCCAATCCCAAAGAAAGGCTTTGCCAAAAAGTGTTCAAACTACTACACGATTGCATTCATTTCACATGCTAGCAAAATAAGGCTCAACATTCTCCAAGGTAGGCTTTAACAGTACATGAACAGAGAACTTCCAGATGTTCAAGCTGGATTTAGAAAAGGCAGAGGAACCAGAGATCAAGTTGCCAACATCCGTTGGATTATTGAAAAAGCAAGAGAATTCCAGAAAAAAAAAATCTACTTATTCTTTCTTGACTATGCAAAACCTTTGATTGTGTGGCTCACACAACTGTGGAAAATGCTTCAAGAGACGGAATACCATACCATCTTACTTGTCTCCTGAGAAACTTACATTCAGGTCAAGAAGGAACAGTCAGAACTGGACATGGAAAAACAGACTGCTTGCAAATTGGGAAAGGAATACGTCAACTGTATAATGTTACCCTGCATATTTAACTTATATGCAGAGTACATCGTGTGAAATGCTGTGCTGGATGAAATACAAGCTGGGATCAAGACTGCCAGGAAAAATAAGAATAACCTCATGTATGCAGATGACACCACCTTTATAGCAGAAAGGGAAGAAGAATTAAAGAGCCTCTTGATGAAAGTGAAAGAGGAGAGCGAAAAAATTGGCTTAAAAATCAACATTCAACGAATGAAGATCATGACATCCAGTCCCATCGCTTCAAGGCAAATAGATGGGGAAACAAGGGAAACAGTGACAGACTTTATTTTGGGGGGCTCCAAAATCACTGCAGATGGTGACTGCAGCCATGAAATTAAAAGATGCTTGATCCTTGGAAGGAAAGTTATGACCAAACTAGATAGCATATTAAAAAGCAGAGACATTACTTTGTTAGCAAAGGTCTGTCTAGTCAAGGCTATGGTTTTTCCAGTAGTCATGTATGGATGTGAGAGTTGGACTATAAAGAAAGCAGAGTGCCAAAGAATTGATGCTTTTGAACTGTGGTGTTGGAGAAGACTCTTGAGGGTCACTTGGACTGCACGGAGAACCAACCAGTCTATCCTGAAGGAAATCAGTCCTGAATATTCATTGGAAGGACTGATGCTGAAGCTGAAACTCCAATACTTTGGCCACCTGATGTGACGAGTTGACTCACTGGAAAAGACCCTGATGCTGGTAAAGATTGAAGGCAGAAGGAAAAGGGGAAGACAGAGGATGAGATGGTTGGATGGCATCACCAACTCGATGGACATGAATTTGAGCAAACTCTGGGAGCTGGTGATGGACAGGGAGGCCTGGCGTGCTGCAGTCCATGTGGTCGCAAAGCGTTGGACACGACTGAGTTACTGAACTGAACTGAACCTCATCTGCAAAACATGGTTACCAGTTCAGCTTTTATATTTTTCTGATCGCTGTCAGAACACAGTAAATGTATAATAGACCCACCATGCACTGGGCTGCATAAATGTAGACATTAGAATCATAGCAGCCATGATACCAGAGTGTTAATCTACTTTAAGAGTCACCAAAGAGAAATACGGACCTCCTGGTGAAACTGAATTT
Source organism: Bos indicus (assembly GCF_029378745.1). Lineage (NCBI taxonomy): Eukaryota > Metazoa > Chordata > Mammalia > Artiodactyla > Bovidae > Bos > Bos indicus. The sequence goes on from NC_091771.1 coordinate 9,667,922, forward strand.
GAAAGTCACTCAGTCATGTCTGACTTTTTGTGACCCCATGGACTTCTCCAGGCCAGAATACTGGAGTGGGTAGACTTCCTCTTCTGCAGGGGATCTTCCCAACCCAGGGGTAGAACCCAGGTCTCCTGTATTGCAGGTGGATTCTTTATCAGCTGAGCCACAAGGGAAGCCCAAGAATACTGGAGTGGGTAGCTTATCCCTTCTCCAGTGGATCTTCCCGACCCAGGAATGGCAGCGGGGTCTCCTGCACTGCAGGCGAATTCTTTACCAACTGAGCTAGCAGGTGGCGCTAGTGTTAAAAGCCTGCCTGCCAGTGAAGGAGATGCTAGAGGCATGAGCTAGATCCCTGAGTCTGGAAGAGTCCCTGGAGAAGGAAATGACTACCCACTCCAGTATTCTTGCCTGGATAATTCCACGGACAGAGGAGTCTGGCAGGCTATAGTCCCTACATTACAAAGAGTCAGACACAACTGAAGTGAAGCAAGCCAGCGAGAAAAGAGATATTTAGAATGCTAACTGGAAATCTCTCTGGAAATAATGCATTGTCAGTGTAATTTCCTCTGGTCTAAACTGCATGTTAAAGCTATATGGTGAGGAAAAATCAAAATTAGTTATCTTTATGAATCCATGGCTACTGTGAAAAGATTATAAAAACACACATATATACATATTATGGATATAATTACATAAAATCAACGAAATTTTGTTGTAAAATTTTTATCAAAGACCATTTTAACCATAAAAAACTAAAAATACAACATATGCAATTGATCAGACAATAGTTTTTGTTAGGTAGAGAAGAAAAGTTGAGAAGTTTATCATTAAACATACATAACAATGCACCAAGGATGAAATAAATCACACAAATTAATTGGGTATATATCTCGTCATAAACTATAGTTCTAGGAACTTGTGTTTTCAAATAAAAATTGCATTATGTTCCAAAGTGCTTTATGGAGCATCTAATTAAAATATGAGGTAACAGAATATTGTTATGCAGGTAACCTGTTACTCACAGTCATGAATTAGTTGCAAGTATGTCAAACAACTGATGTTAACAGTCAGAGAAGAAATAAAGACTAAACAAATGTCATTTAAGGACCATGACAAGAAAAATATTGGAATCCATGTATAAAATGATGAATGTTACCAATGACTTAAAATTATTCATTCTTAAACGTGTCATTGCCAACTTATCTCACTTTCATAAAGACCACTTATGTAGTCTGTAAAGAAGCATTACAGATTTTGGAGACTTGTTTGTACCAAACCCAAGTAAGAACATGTTTTCTTTTTGTGTTGTTTTTCATGACAATGCTGTGTTAGTTTCTGTTGTATGACGAAGTGGATCTGCTACATGTATACACATATCCCCTCATTCTTGGACATCCCTTCTACCCTCCTCAATTCCACCCATCTAGGTCATCACAGAGCTGAGCTCCCTGTGCTATAGTGAAGATTCCACTGACTATTTTACACATGATTTCTTTTGGATGACTGAGTAATATGAAACTGTGCCCTTTGCAACAACATGGAATTATCTAGAGGATATTAAACTTAGTGAAATAAGTCAGACACAGAAAGACAAATACAACATGTTTTCATTTATGTATTGAGTCTAAAAAAATAAAATAAACAGAATAAAACAAAACAAAAGTAGACTACAGAAAACAAACTAGCAGTTACCACAGAGGAGAGGGTTGGGGAGAGGAATTAAATAGGTGAAAGGTATTAAGATGAACAAACTACCAGTCATAAAATAGATAATCACAGTGGTGACTCACAGTGGTGACAACACAGGGAATATAGTCCATATTTTACAGTAACTGTTTAGGCTGTATAATCTATAAAAAGATTGAGTTCCTATGAACTATGAACCTATTATATTTGGTTCATACCTGAACCTAATGTAACACTGTAAGTCAATACTATTTCAATATATTTTAGAAAAGAAAGTAATATTTCTATATTCTATTTTATAAATTCAGAAATTGTAAAACTGCAAACAGTTGATAGTTCCAAAAAGTAGAGCTCATTGCAAAGCAGCTAAAGTCCAATAAAAATTAAGTTAAAAAATAAAATAGAGCTATCCTTCAGATTTTTTAAAAAAATTATATAGACAATAATATAGAACACATATTTAAAGTTTAAAATTTGCTAAGATTTAGCATGTGCAGTGGCACCCCACTGCAGTACTCTTGCCTGGAAAATCCCATGGACGGAGGAGCCTGGTAGGCTGCAGTCCATGGGGTCGCTGAGGGTCGGACACGACTGAGCGACTTCACTTTCACTTTTCACTTTCATGCATTGGAGAAGGAAATGGCAACCCACTCCAGTGTTCTTGCCTGGAGAATCCCAGGGACGGGGGAGCTTGGATGGGCTGCCGTCTATGGGGTCACACAGAGTCGGACACGACTGAAACGACTTAGCAGCAGCAGCATGTTTAAACCCTGTAAAACCATCTCTGCAATTAAGATATGAACATATCTATGATCCACAGAAGTTTCTTAGTGTCTCTGTGCAATCACTGCCTTATGCCAGTACCCAGGCAAACACTGATCTGTCACTATAGATTTGTTTGCAGTTCTAGAAATGTATCTAAATGGAATCATACACCATAAGCTCTTTTTTGTCAAGCATCATTCCACAAAACTGTTTGGAGATGCATTTATGCTGTTGGCTTCTACAGACAGGTTGTTTTTGTTTGGGCTTGATTTTTTCTATGTAATACTGCCTTGTTTGGATACAGCAGAACTTGCTTATCCATCCACCTGCTGTGGACATTTGAATTGTTTCCAGCTTTGTCTGTTTCAAATAAAGCTGCTATTAATGTGTTTTCAAATCTTTGTATAGTCATAGGGTTTCATTTCTCTTGGGTAAATACCTATGAGCAGAATAGCTGGGTCATGTGGAAAGTTATGTTTAAAATCTTTAGAAGCTGCCAAACTTCAACTTCCAAAGTAATGGTATCATTTTACCTTATCACCAGAAATATATGAAAGTTCCAATTGTTCTACATCATTGCAAACAAGCCTGATAGAATGATTCACCTTCAAAAACTTGGCTGTAAACAAGTGCTGGAAAGTACCCGAAACAAGCCTGAGCTTTGGTCAGTTCAGTTCAGACGCTCAGTCGGTTCCAATTCTTAGCGACTCCGTGGACTGCAGCATGCCAGGCTACCCTATCCATCAACAACTTGCTCAAACTCATGTCCACGGAGTCGGTGATGCCACCGAGTCGGTGAGTGTGGTAGCTGTGTCCACTTTATCAAAGGTGACAAATTTTGGCATAATTTTGTTCCAGATTGTTTATTTTTCCTTTGTGTGTGTGTTTTAGTTGTTCAGTCATGTCCAACTCTTAGAGGCCCCACATACCCCATGGGCTGTAGCCCTCCAGGCTCCTCTGTATATGGAATTGTCTTGGCAAAAATACATGAGTGGGTAGCCATTCCCTCCTCCAGGGGACCTTGCCAATCCAGGGATAGCACCCAGGTCTTTCACATTGCAGGAAGATCCTTTACTATCTGAGCCACCAGGGAAGCCCATTTTTCCTTTATTTCCTCTTTAGTATTTGTGGTATGCATAATACAATTCTCTTACTCATTCTTTAACCATTGGCAATTTTTGTCACTTCTCTTTTCTTTTCCATTCTATTTTCCTAGCAATTATCATCTTTATTGACCTTCCCAAAGAACCAACTTTTAGCTTCATTGTTATTTCTCTACAGTTTGCCTGCTTTTATTTTGATATCTTTATACAGTCAGCAAAAACAAGACCAGGAGCTGACTGTCGCTCAGTTCATGAACTCCTTATTGCCAAATTCAGACTTAAATTGAAGAAAGTGGGGAAAACTACTAGACCAGGTATGATCTAAATCAAATCCCTTATGATTATACAGTGGAAGTGAGAAATAGATTTAAGGGACTAGATCTGACAGATAGAGTGCCTGATGAACTATGGATGGAGATTCATGACATTGTACAGGAGACAGGGATCAAGACCACCCTCAAGAAAAAGAAATGCAAAAAAGCAAAATGGCTGTCTGAGGAGGCCTTACAAATAGCTGTGAAAAGAAGAGAAATGAAAAGCAAAGGAGAAAAGCAAAGATATACCCATTTGAATGCAGAGTTCCACAGAATAGCAAGGGGAGATAAGAAAGCCTTCCTCAGAGATCATTGCAATGAAATAGGGGAAAACAATAGAATAGGAAAGACTAGAGATCTCTTCAAGAAAATTAGAGATACCAAGGGAATATTTCATGGAAAGATGGGCTCACAAAATGACAGAAATGGTATGGACCTAACAGAAACAGAAGATATTAAGAAGAGGTGGCAAGAATACACAGAAAAACTATACACAAAAGATTTTCACCACCCAGATAATCACGATGGTGTGATCACCCACCTAGAGCCAGACATCCTGGAATGTGAAGTCAAGTGGGCCTTAGAAAGCATCACTACGAACAAAGCTAGTGGAGGTGATGGAATTCCAGTTGAGCTATTTCAAATGCTAAAAGATGATTCTGTGAAAGTGCTGCACTCAATATGTGAGCAAATTTGGAAAACTCAGCAGTGGCCATAGGACTGGAAAAGTCAGTTTTCATTCCAATCCCAAAGAAAGGCAATGCCAAAGAATGCTCAAACTACCACACAATTGCACTCATCTCACATGCTAGTAAAGTAATGCTCAAAATTCTCCAAGCCAGGATTCAGCAATATGTGAACTGTGAACTTCCACATGTTCAAGCTAGATTTTAAAAAGGCAGAGGCACCAGAGATCAAATTGTCAACATCTGCAGGATAAAGGAAAAAGCAAGAGAGTTCCAGAAAAACATCTATTTCTGCTTCATTGACTATGCCAAAGCCTTTGACTGTGTGGATCACAATAAACTGTGGAAAATTCTGAAAGAGATAGGAATACCAGACCACCTGACCTGCCTCTTGAGAAACCTACATGCAGGTCAGGAAGCAACTGTTAGAACTGGACATGGAACAACAGACTGGTTCCAAATAAGAAAAGGAGTACGTCAAGGCTGTATATTGTCACCCTGCTTATTTAACTTATATGCAGAATACCTCATGAGAAATGCTGGACTGGAAGAAGCACAAGCTGGAATCAAGATTGCCGGGAGAAATAACAATAACCTCAGATATGCGGATGACTCCACCCTTATGGCAGAAAGTGAAGAGGAACTAAAGAGCCTCTTAATGAAAGTGAAAGAGGAGAATGAAAAAGTTGGCTTAAAGCTTAGCATTCAGAAAACTAAGATCATGGCATCTGGTCCCATCACTTCATGGCAAATACATGGGGAAACAGTAGAAACAGTGGCTGACTTTTTTTGGGGGGGGGTCCAAAATCACTGCAGATGGTATTGCAACCATGAAACTGAAAGACACTTACTCCTTGGAAGGAAAGTTATGACCAACCTAGACAGCATATTAAAAAGCAGAGACATTACTTTGTCGACAAAGGTCCATCTAGTCAAGGCTATGGTTTTTCCACTAGTCATGTGTGAATGTGAGAGTTGGACTATAAAGAAAGCTGAGCACCAAAGAATTGATGCTTTTGAACTGTGGTGTTGGAGAAGATTCTTGAGAGTCCCTTGGACTGCAAGGAGATCCAACCAGTCCATCCTAAAGGAAATCAGTCCTGAGTGTTCATTGGAAGGACTGATGCTAAAGCTGAAACTCCAATATTTTGGCCACCTGATGCGATGAGCTGACTCATTTGAAAAGACCCTGATGTTGGCAAAGATTGAAGGCAGGAGGAGAAGGGGACAACAGAGGATAAAATGGTTAGATAGCATTACCGACTCAATGGACATGAGTTTTGGTAAACTCTGGGAGTTTGTGATGGACAGGGAGGCCTGGTGTGCTGTGGTTTATGGGGTCACGATGAATCGGACACAACTCAGCAACTGAACTGAACTGAACACCTAGAAACACTTTTTTCTATCAACTCTAATTGCTATTAATATAGTTCCTCCAGCATTTTTTTTCTCCAGCTTTCTTTTGATCAAAATTATTTTTACACTATTTATGTCTATATAGGGATTGCATTTTTGTAGGCAACTTTTTATACAATTGTTTCTGACTTTTAGCTATTACCTCTTTCTTTCCCTTTGCTGCTGCTGCTGCTACTGCTAAGTCACTTCAGTCATGTCCGACTCTGGGCAGCCCCATAGACTGCAGCCCACCAGGTTCCGCCATCCCTGGGATTCTCCAGGCAAGAACACTGGAGTGGGTTGCCATTTCCTTCTCCAATGCATGAAACTGAAAAATGAAAGTGAAGTCGCTCAGTCGTGTCAGACTCTTAGCAACCCCACGGACTGCAGCCTACCAGGCTCCTCCGTCCATGGGATTTTCCAGGCAAGAGTACTGGAGTGGGGTGCCATTGCCTTCTCTGTTCTTTCTACTATCATTTAAATTAAGTATGAGTTAAATTCTATTTTATCTGCTTGGGTTATTATTTATAGCTCATCTTAGTTGTAGTTTTAGTATTTGTAGTTTACATTTTTACTCAGCACAACCTGTCTTCAAGTTATATTATACCACTCCACATACAAATTTTACTATTTTACAGTTGAATACTTCCATTTCTCCAGTGCAGATCTCTGGGCTCCTACTGTGTATGTTTTACATAAACTACATAATACATTGTTATTATTGTATTCATTCTTATATTTGCATTTTGAAGATATTTAAAGAAGTAATATATGTACCTAAATTAGCTGCTGTTTTCATAACTCTTTACTTTCTGCATATCTAGATTACAATCCAGTATCATTTTTTTCTGTTCACTTGGATTTCACATATTTCTGAGAGATATGCATTGTTTTATTCTCTGTCTGAAAAGCTCATACCTTTGTCTTTGTTTTTGAAGTATCTTTTTTCTGGGTGCAAAAATTTAGCTCTGTGCATAGCATATATGTCTTTAAGTATATATTTAATATATTAAAATATGCATGTAATATTTTATGTACACAATATTATTTTACATTTTATACATGTACTTGTGTTTTATATATATATATATATATATATATATATATATATATATATATATATATAGGCTTCCCTGGTGGCTCAGCTGTAAAGAATTCACATGTCAATTTAGGATATGCAGGCTTGATCCGTGGATTGGGAGCATCCCCTGGAGAAGGAAATGGCAAGCCACTCCAGTATTCTCGCCTGGGAAATCCTATGGACAGAGGAGCCTGGCAGGCTACAGTTCATGGGATTGTGAAAGAGTCAGACATGACTTAGTGAATAAACAACAAACAACAACATTATATATGCAATTGTATACAATATATATGTTATTTATAAATAATATATAATATATATGTATATGTGTATACATATACACAAACATACATGCACCTTCTCTCTCCAATCCTCCAATTTCATGGATACTGCTTCATGCTAACCCACAGCTCATGGATACTCTGTCAAGCTTTTTGTTTGTTTTTAATTTTTATTACTTTCTCTTTATATTTTACTTTGGATTGTTTCTTTTGTTATGTTTTCAATTTACTGAACTTTTTATTTTCTGTAGTGTCTACTTTGCCTTAAATTTCATCCAGGTTATTTCTATCTCTAGACGTTTAATGAGGGTCTTTGGGTTTTTCAATTATCCATGTCTCCAACAAAATTTTGAACATATAGTATTCAGTTATAATGACCATTTTAATGTCCTTGTTTGCAAATTTTAACATGTGTGTCGGTTTTAAATGATTGATCTATCTCTTCATTGTGAGTCATATTTTCTACCTCTTTGTCCGCTAACAATTTTTGGTTACCAAACATTGTGAATTTTACTTTTTTGATACAGGGAATATAGTTGAATTTCAGTAATTATTTCAGTAAGTATTGAATTATTGAAGAATTAAATATAAATATTGAATGAATTTCAGTAAGTCTTCTTTGTTCAGGGACATAATTATGTTACTTGGAAACAGCTGATTGTTACAAAAATGTCTTTAATTGTGTTACACAAGACCAGAGTTGAGTAATCTATCCAATTCCCCATAAATAACGGGGCTTGCAATCTGGTTGGTGAGAACAGAGACTTTTTGTAGTGATATGTGAGCATGGGGCAGTTTCCTCCTACTCTTTCTAGTGTGTTTTCCCCCCAACCTTGTGTAAATTCATCACAGGCATGTATGGATCAGTACTCTGTTGGGTACTCAACTGCACCTTCTGCACAGCTCTGGAGCTTAGTGTGGCTGTCTTGTCTCCAGGACTCTGTTCTGTAAATTCTAGTTTCGTCATTCTCCTCAGACTCTTCCAAGCTCTCTCTTCTTAACCTCAGGATTCCCCCAGGCTCCACATGGGTTACCTCTTTGTATGCCGCATCTACGAATGTTCCCAAATCAGTCCACTGGGGTACCTCATTTTCCCCCTATCTCTCAGTTATAGTTGTTTTCGTTGCCTAACACCCAATGTCTTGCAACCATTATTTCATACATTTTGTCCATTTCTTAATTGCTTTAAAAGGAAGGCTGAATATGAAAAATTCACTCCAACTTGGCCAGAAATGTAACTCTCTTTCTGGATTTTAACATTATTGGTGGAAAAGATTAAGATCTACCTTTCACATATACAAATGGTAAGGACCAGAAAAATTTCCACGAGATGTTAGAATGACAAAAATAGAACCATTACTGGCTCACATACATTAACAAATCAGATGATAATTTTCTGCTAAAAAATTTATTCTGAGTTTTTTGTCTCTTAGTTCTACTTTTTAGGTCATTTAGAATTTCTCTGCTATCAGAAGATTGACCATATGGATTCAAAGGGTATTGTTATACTGTTGTTGTTGTTTAGTCCCTAACCATGTCCGAATCTTTCGCAACCCCATGAACTATAGCCCACCAGGCTCCTCTGTCCCTCTTCCATGGGATTTCCTAGACAAGAATGCTGCAGTGAGTTGACATTTCCTTCTCCAGAGGATCTTCCAACCTAGGGATTAAAAGCACATCTCTTGTCTTGGCAGGCAGATTTTTTACTACTGAACCACCAGGTAATCTCCTCTTGTTACAGTACTCACACACACAAAAAATCTCCTAGTATTGAAGGTTTTAAACATTTTATTCATGTTGTTTTTATAATCAACCTTTCCAGATAGGAGGCCTCATCTTCTGCTGCCTTACTACTACTACTACTACTACTAAGTCACTTCAGTCGTGTCCGACTCTGTGCGACCCAACAGACGGCAGCCCACCAGGCTCCGCTGTCCCTGGGATTCTCCAGGCAAGAACACTGGAGTGGGTTGCCATTTCCTTCTCCAATGCATGAAAGTGAAGAATGCTTTAGTACAATTCAAATATATTTGATTTTTAATATCATTTTTACCCTCTTTGTCTAACAATGAGTGTACTTCTAATAACATTTTCACATAATAATTTAATTGCTTACTTCATTAGCTGTGTTCAGCAGTGGAACTTTTTCCAAGATTTATCACTACTGAGTAGTCATTTACATATCTAAATTCTCTGATGGTAGAGAAGTTTGGGAGAGAATGGATTTATCTATATGTATGGCTGACCTCCTTTGCTGTCCACCTGAAAATATCACAATACTGTTAATCAGCTATCAGATCAGATCAGATCAGTCACTCAGTCGTGTCCGACTCTTTGCGACCCCATGAACTGCAGCACGCCAGGCCTCCCTGTCCATCACCAACTCCTGGAGTTCACTCAGACTCATGTCCATCGAGTCAGTGATGCCATCCAGCATCTCATCCTCTGTCATCCCCTTCTCCTCCTGCCCCCAATCCCTCCCAGCAACAAAGTCTTTTCCAATGAGTCAACTCTTCGCATGAGGTGGCCAAAGTACTGGAGTTTCAGCTTTAGCATCATTCCTTCCAAAGAAATCCCAGGGCTGATCTTTAGAATGGACTGGTTGGATCTCCTTGCAGTCCAAGGGACTCTCAAGAGTCTTCTCCAACACCACAGTTCAAAAGCATCAATTCTTCGGCGCTCAGCCTTCTTCACAGTCCAACTCTCACATCCATACATGACCACAGGAAAAACCATAGCCTTGACTAGATGAACCTTTGTTGGCAAAGTAATGTCTCTGCTTTTGAATATGCTATTGGTCATAACTTTCCTTCCAAGGAGTAAGCGTCTTTTAATTTCATGGCTGCAGTCACCATCTGTATGTAGTGATTTTGGAGCCCAGAAAAATAAAATCTGACACTGTTTCCACTGTTTCCCCATCTATTTCCCATGAAGTGATGGGACCGGATGCCATGATCTTCGTTTTCTGAATGTTGAGCTTTAAGCCAACTTTTTCACTCTCCACTTTCACTTTCATCAAGAGGCTTTTGAGTTCCTCTTCACTTTCTGCCATAAGGGTGGTGTCATCTGCATATCTGAGGTTATTGATATTTCTCCCAGCAATCTTGATTGCAGCTTGTGTTTCTTCCAGTCCAGCGTTTTTCATGATGTACTCTGCATGTACGTTAAATAAACAGGGTGACAATATACAGCCTTGATGAACTCCTTTTCCTATTTGGAACCAGTCTGTTGTTCCATGTCCAGTTCTTTTTTTTTTTTTTTTTTTAAATTTTACAATATTGTATTAGTTTTGCCAAATATCAAAATGAATCTGCCACAGGTATACCTGTGTTCCCCATCCTGAACCCTCCTCCCTCCTCCCTCCCCAGTTCTAACTGTTGCTTTCTGACCTGCATACAAATTTCTCTAGAGGCAGATCAGATGGTCTGGTATTCCCATCTCTTTCAGAATTTTCCACAGTTTATTGTGATCCACACAGTAAAAGGCTGTGGCATAGTCAATAAAGCAGAAATAGATGTTTTTCTGGAACTCTCTTGCTTTTTCCATGATCCAGCAGATGTTGGCAATTTGATCTCTGGTTCCTCTGCCTTTTCTAAAACCAGCTTGAACATCAGGAAGTTAACGGTTCACATATTGCTGAAGCCTGGCTTGGAGAATTTTGAGCATTATTTTACTAGCGTGTGAGATGAGTGCAATTGTGTGGTAGTTTGAGCATTCTTTGGCATTGCCTTTCTTTGGGATTGGAATGAAAACTGACCTTTTCCAGTCCTGTGGCCACTGCCGAGTTTTCCAAATTTGCTGGCATATCAGCTATACTCCAATATAAAATAAAAAGCTAAAAAAGTTCTCTGATACATGGTGTGGTTTTTTAATGTGATCTATGCAAAATGTGAAATTGCAAAAAGTAATTCAGCATTTGTTTCACTTGCAGATTTTTTTAACAGACAGTTTTACATTTTGGTCAATCTATGTGACTCTGTGATTGTTTATATTTATGAAAATATAAATCCCTTTAAGACAAATTTAATTATTTATCTTTTGCTATAATTTTGAAAATTTTAATATTGACAATCACACAATATATTTACAAATGCTAATTGCATGTTAACCTTGAAGAACTAAAAGCTGTTTGTGAGAGATAAATTATATGACCTAGGTATTGAAAAATACCCATTGAGATTAACTTGGAAGTACCTAGGAAAATACAGTTTAGTATTTATCTTTTAAAATGTCCCCAATGTATTATTTTTATAATATGATTATTATAATTGAAAAAGCCATATATAAATGTATAATGTTCTTATTTCTAACATTTCATGGCTAAAATTTCTTTGCATGAAGGTAAACAAAACTAAGAGGTAAAATTTTCTTCAATTTTTCCAAATTTCATACACACAAAAATGTTCCATAACTCTTTTGAGTTATTTAGTGATTCATTTTGATTTAGGATACATGCTAATCCCAAAATAATTGTTTAAACTGCAGTTGCAACAAATACAGCTATATCCTAAGTATTTATTTGCCAAATATTTACTTGGTAAAGGCAGAATATGAGTTAATGATTCTTGATCTTGGCAAATAACTTTGAAAATGTCTTAAGGAAATCAGCAGCCATTCTCATATTTATTGTTTGAAAATAAATAGTAAGGAATCTTTGATCACATTATGGCAAAAAAGGGGGAGTTGAAAGCAGTAGGGTAAAGACACATCATTCCTCCAAAGAGGGTGGTTTGTTTAACAAGCAAAATTATAATTTACAACCTAAGGGGTAGTTTGCAATTATGAGAAAAATGTGTGCTTATGAATGGAATAAACTACTAACATTTTCTAGTTTTTCTGGAAACTTCCAAAGTTACATTTCATGTTTTCTTCAAGTTTCATTTCAGCTTCAAACAGTCACCAGCCAAACTTATTGAATGTTTACTGTGTGTCAAGCACACTACCAGTTATAACTTTCACTAACCCATTAAGGTCCGTCCAGTCAAGGCTATGGTTTTTCCAGTGGTCATGTATGGATGTGAGAGTTGGACTGTGAAGAAAGCTGAGAGCAGAAGAATTGATGCTTTTGAACTGTGGTGTTGGAGAAGACTCTTGAGAGTCCCTTGGACTGCAAGGAGATCCAACCAGTCCATTCTGAAGGAGATCAGCCCTGGGATTTCTTTGGAAGGAATGATGCTAAAGCTGAAACTCCAGTACTTTGGCCACCTCATGCGAAGAGATGACTCATTGGAAAAGACCCTGATGCTGGGAGGGATTGGGGGCAGGAGGAAAAGGGGACGACAGAGGATGAGATGGCTGGATGACATCACCGACTCAATGGATCTGAGTCTGAGTGAACTCCAAGAGTTGGTGATGGACAGGGAGGCCTGGCATGGTGTGATTCATGGGGTTGCAAAGAGTCAGACACGACTGAGCGACTGAACTGAACTGAACCCATTAAGATTCCACAATCCTTGGAGTTAGGAATCAAGTCTAGTTTTTTAGAAGTATAAAAAAGGGTGAAAATTGAAAGTGGTTCTGTCGCACCTGGCTCTTTGTGACCCCATGGACTGTAGCCCACCAGGCTCCTTTGTCCATGGAATTCTCCAGGCAAGAATACTGGAGTGGGTTGCTATTCCCTTCTCCAGGGGATCTTCCTGACCCTGGATTCACACCTGGATCCCCTGTGTTGCAGGCAAATTCTTTACCATCTGAGTCACCAGGGAAGCCCTTAATAGGGTAACTTACCCTTTACAACTTACAAGAGTATTAAGTGATGGGCCTGAATTTGATTCTTGGCATGCTTAAATCTGCTTGTAACTGCTATATGATCCTGAACTCAAGACTCATCTCTCTATACCCTGAAATAAAACACCAGGTTATGGTGATATGAGTAAAAATGTCATAGTGTACATCCTTATTATGATAAGGTTCCAGATGCCTTTCAACATGATAAAAAAAAAAAAAATCATCCTGATGAAACCAAAAAGCAAATAGAACGAGTCAACCATTTTTCCACACCTGAAAATCTGTTCTTATCCAAACTACTGGAAATGTTACCATGCTCTATGTTTTCAAGGTGAACAGAAATGGATTACCAATGTTATTTTTAAGTTTCTTTCATTGTTCCACTAAAAGTCAGTGACCCAGGAAATTCATAATGTTTTTCTATTTGTTTTATGTTTTATTATAAAATTATGAAAATAATTATAAAGATTCAAATGGGTATGGAAGATTGAAAAGTCAAAAAGTTCCCTTCCTTCACATTCCATAGTTAATTCCTGCTAATATTCTGTCATTTTCTGAAAACTTCCAAATGAGAAAATATCTAGAACAAGAGATTTGGGTAAATTTATTGCTGTAGGTATTTCCTTCCCAGGATTATGTCAAATCTTGTTAAGTAAAGATACAGATAAGAAGGCAATCATTCTAAGTGAAGGCTGGCAGAGAAAGACAAATATCACATGAAATCACTTACATGTGAAATCTAAAACATAATACAAATGAGTTCAGTTCAGTTGCTCAGTCGTGTCCGACTCTTTGCAACTCCATAGACTGCAGCATGCCAGGCCTCCCTGTCCATCACCAACTCCTGGAGTTTATTCAAACTCATGTCCATTGAGTTGGTGATGCCATCCATCCATCTCATCCTCTGTTGTCACCTTCTCCTCCTGCTTTTAATCTTTCCCAGCATCAAGGTCTTTTCAAATGAGTCAGTTCTTTGCACCAGGTGGCCAAAGTATTGGAGTTTCATCTTCAGCATCAGTCCTTCCAATGAACACTCAGGACTGATTTCCTTTAGGATGGATTGGTTGGATCTCCTTGCAGTCCAAGGGACTCTCAAGAGTCTTCTCCAATACCACAGTTCAACAGTATCAATTCTTCAGCGCTCAGCTTTCTTTGTAGTCCAACTCTCACATCCATACATGACCACTGGAAAAGCCATAGCCTTGACTAGACGGACATTTGTTGGCAAAGTAATGTCTCTGTTTTTTAATATGCTGTATAGGTTGGCCATAACTTTCCTTCCAAGGAATAAGCATTTTTAAATTTCATGGCTGCAGTCACCATCTGCAGTGATTTTGGAGCCCCAAATATAAAGTCTGCAACTGTTTCCCCATCTATTTGCCATGAAGTGATGGGACCAGATGCCATGATCTAGTTTTCTGAATGTTGAGCATTAAGCCAACATTTTCACTCTCCTATTTCACTTTCATCAAAAGCCTCTTTAATTCTTTTTTACTTTCTGCCATAAGGGTGGTGTCCTTATGGCAGACCTCAGATATTGATTATTGATATTGAGGTTATTGATATTTCTCACGGTAATCTTGATTCCAGCTTGTGCTTCATCCAGTCCAGCATTTCTCATGATATATTCTGCATATAGGTTAAATAAGCAGGGTGACAATATACAGCCTTGATGTACTCCTTTTCCTATTTGGAACCAGTCTATTGTTCCATGTCCAATTCTAAATGTTGCTTTCTGAATTGCATACAGATTTCTCAAGAGGCAGGTCAGGTGGTCTTGTATTCCCATCTCTTTCAGAATTTTCCACAGTTTGTTGTGACCCACACAGTCAAAGGCTGTGCCATAGTCAATAAAGCAGAAATAGATGTTTTTCTGGAACTCTCTTGCTTTTTTGATGATCCAGAGGATGTTGGCAACTTGATCTCTGGTTCCTCTGCCTTTTCTAAAGCCAGCTTGAACATCTGGAAGTTCACGGTTCACATACTGTTGAAGCCTGGCTTGGAGAATTTTGAGAATTACTTTACTAGCGTGTGAGATGAGTGCAATTGTGCGGTAATTTGAAAATTATTTGCCATTGCCTTTCTTTGGAAATGGAATGAAAACTGACCTTTTCCAGTCCTGTGGCCACTGCTGAGTTTTCCAAATTTACAAAACAGAAAAAGATCACAGACTTAGAAAATCAAAGAAAAAAATTGAGGGGAATAGGTTAAATTAGGAGGGTTGGTAGGCTTAGCATACACACACTACTTAACATATATAAAACTGATTATAAACAAGCACATAGGACCTCCTGTATAGCACATGTAACTTTACTCAGTACTCTGTAATAACCTATATGGGAAAAAAGTCTGAAAAATAGTATATATATATATATATGCATAATTAAATCACTTTGCTGTATACCTGAAACTAACAACATTGTAAATCAACTATATTCCAATATAAAATAATTTTTAAAAAGAAAGTAAGAAAAACTCAGAAGCTAAGGAGAAAAAAAGGAAATGGATTGAAATGTCTCATATTTTCTTTCCAAATATGTAGTAGTGAATGGGAAAAAAATGAAAATATTTTCTGTGTTCTCAAGTCCTTTGTGGTTTTTGTTTGTTTGTTTGTTTGTTTTGTTTTGTTTTTTATCACTCAGGATCAGTTACATTCAAGTCAGCTTGTCTGGGTAAGAGAGCCCCGTCAGGCATAACCTCTCCTGCCCACCACTGTGATTAGCTCATTCTGAACACGTGACTTCCTTCTGATCATTAGGTCAGCTCAGAGACTTCTGTCTGACTGATCACGTATAGCAATTACTAGGATTATTTAAGCTCTAGAATATATTCAGATTTAAGTCATAGTCTGCCACTCTGCCTGGCATTGATTTAAAATTATTCGCAACATTCTGCCTCTTGGATGATTGCTTATAGAGCTACAAATTTTGGCTCAGTCTTCTGCACCCAAATCCCTAACTCTCTGGGCAGTATTTTGCCTGAGATGTGTTAA
Organism: Bos indicus; assembly: GCF_029378745.1. Classification (NCBI taxonomy): domain Eukaryota; kingdom Metazoa; phylum Chordata; class Mammalia; order Artiodactyla; family Bovidae; genus Bos; species Bos indicus. Next base: position 9,683,946 of record NC_091771.1, read on the forward strand.
CAACACTATTTCTGTAAGTTAATGTTTTGGACATGAACCGAAATTGCACTTTATAACTTTCTCCCAGAGTCCCATATTGAGACATATTTGAAAAATTTTGACACATATGGGAAAAACACAAAATCAATGAGAGTAGTTGATACAATAACTTCAGAAATAAGAGTGGATAAAGACCTACATTTTATAATAAACACACACCAAAAATCTAGAGTGAAATTTCAGTAGAGATAATTGTGAACTTGTGGCAGGTAAATATATTAACATTTCATTTAAATTCATTGTGACAAATAAGGTTTGTTCCATTTCATAGACAAATTAAAGAAAAAATTTACTGGGCATGCTGAATAGCAGCAGAGACATAAATCAAACTTAAATATGTAGCTGTGTGCAAGGACAAAATGAAGATATTACTATTATCTCCACATAATCCTCTTTTTAATCATCAAGTGTCTATATTTTATAGGAGATATTTCTAAATCCTGTGAGTCATTTTCAGATTTTCAAACCACAGTGTTTCTCATCAAATGACAGAGCCATTTACATTCATGGCAGCTGAGAGGTATTTTTTTTTTTTTTTTTTTTGCACACATGGCCTTATGCCTGAGCTTCTATTATTTTTGTTCCAGAAGAATGCAATAAATATGTCTAGAGACAAGGGACAAAGTTAATAAAAGGCTGTCCTTTCCTTTGCCTAAGACCCTGGTTTAAAATGAGCTATTTTCCCTGAACACCATATATTAATTGGATGGCTTCAGCTTCAGCCACAGACAAAAGCAGTCCAGATCATGATTATTTGCAATACAATTCTTCTTGATAGGATGAGCAGTCACAGAGCATAGATATTAAAAAGTAAACTTTTTCCATGATAAGAAATAGATCCTAGAATGCAACCTCCGGGTAGGTCAGTTAAAGGAGCAACACTGATAATATTTCTGGCAGTGTGTGTCTCCCTCTCAAAGATTCAGAGGTATTTTATAATTGTAGAGACTTCAAAATGATTAGACTTCTAATTAGCTAAATCTTTTAAAACATCAGTTGCTTCAGTAGAGTGCTTTCTGTTTGTTTTTAAATTTTTTTTTATTTGGTTCTTTTATTTGTTTTTTTAATTTTTTTCTTTTTACTTTACAATATTGTATTGGTTTTGCTTTTAAATACATATTCAGTCTTCCTTGGTGTCTCAGAGCTGAAGAATCCACCTGCAATGCAGGAGATGCAGGTTCAATCCCTGGAGTGGTAAATGGCAACCCACTCCAGTACTCTTGCCTGGAAAATTCCATGGCAGAGGAACCTGGTAGCCTGCAGCTCATGGGCTCACAAAGAGTCAGACATGATTCAGAGACATAATGGACGTGTACTCAGGATGTCTGTTATGACTTCTACAACTTGTAGAGGGTGGACAGTCTTTAACTGACAGCACACTCTCTGGAGCTGTTTGTTCATTTTAATTAAACAAACTAATCTGTCTCTGTATGATTTGTAAAATATAAAGTTGTTGTTGTTCGGTCGTTTGTCTCTTGCTTGGCAGGCAGGGTCTTTACCCCTTAGCCACTTGGGAAGCCCCCAAAATAAAGTACTTACCTTCTTTTTCAAATATGAAGGTGCTATTCTCAGGACCTTTGGTTAAAATACCAAAAACGAGTTCTGAATCTAAATTAGACATGTTTCAAGTCTTTAGTCCTAGATAGCTCCTGAAATTCAAACTTCATAGTGATCCAAAGGACAGCAAATGGCTGTTTGCGTAGTGCAGTATCTACTATGCTGTCAGGGTGTCATTTTAATCTCCTAATGACTAGATTCATAGCTCGGCATCAGTGAAATATAACCACTCTTGATCAGGTAATCAAGGATATCAAAAATAGCAAGTACTCCCACTAGCCCCTCTTGAAAAAAACTGGGGGAGCTAAATGTTTGTGATTCTGGGGTTTGGCAATATCTGGAGTCATTTTAAATTAGCATTACTTGGGAGTTGGGGTGTGCTAGAGTGTAGAAGCCAGAGATGCTGCTAAAAAACAATGCTCAGAACAGCTCACAAAAACAAAGAACGATCTGGTCTGAAATGTCAATAGTGCTAAGGTGGAGAAATCATGACATAAATGAATAAAGGTAACAGAAGGATGGAGAAGGCAATGGCACCCCACTCCAGTAGTCTTGCCTGGAAAATCCCATGGACGGAGGAGCCTGGTAGGCTGCAGACCATGGGGTCGAGAAGATTCGGACACGACTGAGCGACTTCACTTTCAATTTTCCCTTTCATGCATTGGAGAAGGAAATGGCAACCCACTCCAGTGTTCTTGCCTGGAGAATCCCAGGGACAGGGGAGCCTGGTGGGCCACCGTCTATAGGGTCGCACAGAGTCAGACACGACTGAAGCGACTTAGCAGCAGCAGCAACAGAAGGATAGTAGAGAATTATCATATTTTATACTCACTCCATTATTCTTGCCTGGAGAATCCCATGGACAAAAGAGCCTGGTGGGCTACAGTCCATGTGCTTACAAAGAGTCGGACACGACTGAGCAACTAATACACACACACCATATTTTATATTGCTAAGCTCTGTTCTCCAAGCCTAAATAATTGTGTCTATTTCTACTTGTCTAAATTTAAATAGCTTTCATTACAAATATTCACTTATGCATTCAGACATTCATCTTTTCATTCATTGATTCATTTAAAAGGACAGTGGGGGAAGTTCCTAAAATTCAAATTAAAATAAATACTAGAATATTTAATACATAAAGGAGCAACAAAACAACAGAAGTATGAAGTGACATTCCAATATATATTTTTCTTAGACTTAATGATAGGATAAAGCAAAATCACCGAAGAATTTCAACTTGACAATGCACACAAATAAGATCTCTGCTTCAGAAGATTATCCTAGTTGGAGCAGAAGTTTATGCAGAGTCAGAATCCAAATAGGCCTCTCAGGTGGCACTAGTGGTAAATAACCCACCTGCCAATGCAGGAGACACAAGAGACGTATGTTGGGTCCCTGGGTTGGGAAGATCTCCTGGAGGAGGGCATGGCAACCCACTCCGGTATTCTTGCTTGGCAAATCCCATGGACAGAGGAGCCTGATGGTCTACAGTCTGTGGATCACAAAGAGTCAGACACGACTGAAGTGATTTAGCATGCATGCAATGTTCCAGCAAAGGTATTTAATGGTTTGGCATAAAACATTGTTCAGGATATGAATAAATAGGCTGATTACAGAAGTTGTTTAGGAAGTAGAATCAGACATGATCATTAAGGAGCTATAGAGATTATGAAGATGTGCACCAGTCAAGGACTACGCCTGGATTCCTTCTGGTTTAAACAGTAAGGAAATACTGGTATCATAGGAGGTAGAACATAGGAAAGAGGTGCTGAGGGTGAGAGAGAAAATAATGTCAGTTTTAATATCTTAAACTCAAAAACTTGTGCAACACCTTTGGAAATGTCCTTAGCTGGTTATATTAGATTAAAAACTCTGAACTGAACTCTGGATTGAAAACCGAGAAATCTTCAAGAAAGTGGTAGAAAATTTGGTTTGGCCAGAATTCAAATGTACTGAGAAGTCACAGAAGAATATATTTCCCTGGGGAAATATATTTAATCAGATTCGATAAAGTCATCAGATACAAAGAGGGCACAGACAATAGAGTTCCTCAGTCAAGAAAATATAATGGAAAAACCAGTGTCTGAAAGAGACACGGATTCTGCCTCTTGATGCTGTGAAAATAAAATGCAGTTAATATTAAAACTATCATTTGTGTAGTGTTTTAAAGTTTACAAAGTGCTTTATAATAATTATTAATATCTTATTTAATTCAAAGAACCTGAGTAGAAGAGGACAGATATTATTGTTCGAGTCTGTAAACATAGATACTGAGGCAATAGAGGTTAAAGTGCATTTCTTAGTATCATGTAGGATAAAAGTGCCATTGCTGAAATGAGGCAAGTTTTCTCATCCTAAGCTCCATGCATTTTTCAACACAGACACAGACACACATACACACACACATATACACACACAAGCGCAATGACTGAATATAGATTAAAAAAATAAAACATGTTATTTAGAACACAGTTTTTTTTCCCCCTTAAGTATTCCATATATGCATTAAAAATAAATCAGAGCCTATTTAAGTGACGGTAGCGTAATACTAAAGTGTGTTTCTATATCATTTATCTAACTGGAGAATTTATTTTAAATATTAATAATGAGCATACATAATAATACTAAAACAGGTCATTGCTCTCAATAGGAATTGATCACACGCAGCCTCCAAACCTACAAAATTTGAGTGTGCTTCCATGATAGGTAATTTTACAGTTTACTGCAAAATTTGAGTGTGCTTCCATGATAGGTAATTTTACAGTTTACTGCAAAATTTGAGTGTGCTTCCATGATAGGTAATTTTACAGTTTACTGCTAAATGTATATTTCAAGTGACCTTGGGTGTCAGATTTGAATAGCAAAGGTTTCCTGGAATAGGGAATTCAGAAGTAGAGGAACTTTAACATGCACTCTGGTTTCAATGGTTCACTATCTCGAATAAAAACTGATAATGACTCCAGGACTGGAAATGCTTTATCAGTCCCAGTGGCTTGGTCTCTTCACACCAGATGCAGGAAGTTGCCTGTATTCATTAATATCCTTCAGTGAGGTCACAGGTAGGGAGAGAAGGCGCTCCAGGGGGGATAGCTAGTGAAATAAAAGCAAGAATACTGAGCTTTGTGTAGTAAAGGAAGGATGCAGGTTTATAAAGTTCTCATTGTCTTAAGGTCATGAATAAATTGAAAGTCAAGCCCACTGCAAGGAACGTGTTGTCACTTACGCCTTACTACTACAGCCAGGAGAGACGGCCTCTGTTCACAGAGACTATGGCTTTTTGCCCCTCTTTCTCTCTTAGCCTACCTTGTAAAATCACACACACACACACACACACACACACACACACACACACACACACACACACAAAGGGATTAATTGCTCTGGCTTTGCTACTTTGTTATGTTTGTCTTGGAAAACCTTGGATTGGTGAAAACTAGAATTGAAACCAGTGGTCCTCTTTTATGACTCTTTTTCTGTCAGCTTTGTTTCTCAGAATCAAGCTTAACAAATTCAAGTGAATCTGTGCGCAAAAGTGACTCCTGAGGGAACAGGCAAAATCCTTCGAAAGGATTGCTACACAGCTTCAGCCACAAGCGCTGAGACCTCCTTATCCGTCTAACCCTGCTTACATATTTCAGAACTGAACCCCATCTTCATCCGGGCACAGCATCCCCCTGGTGATTTGAACAAGCCTTGTTAACAGTTTCATCTAACAGGCTCAGCAGGTTCAACATTTGATTATCTTTCCCTCAGGTTCACGATCAAGTCTTTTCCCTTCGTTATGAACTGACAGAACTCTGTGCTCAGGTTCTGTGTGTGTGGAGGTAGCTTCACAGACTGAACGTGCAGAAAATGCAGAATCGACAATCTGGATGAATCTCGTATTCAAGGAATTTAATTGTATTATTGAAATTCAGGGCTGTGCCCCTGAGACATTGATCCGGTATTGTCAGTTTCAAATCCTGGGCACACTGGCAGCAGGGGCGATTTGCTCATGGAATTTGCAATTGAGGTAATGAGGAATCAAAGCTCGTGACAGGATCCCTAACTGACAGAAAACAGGGGAACCCAACGCCAATCGATAGGGACCGGCCCAACGGTGCCTGCCTGGCAGCGTGCAATCTTGGCCAAGTTCCTGGGGTTCCAATTTAGAAAGAGGCTCAGGACTTCGGAGAAGGACACAGTTGGAGGTGCAGGCTGGGGAAGGTTTTCTTTCCAAAGCACAGAGACTGTTTGCTCATAAGCTTTTATTGCCAAAGGCAAGGCACTCTAGCTTCAGCAGCCAAATAAAACAAAGGGGGATTAAAACAAAACAGTGGAATACAAAATATGAGGGGGAAAACAGGAAAAAGACTTGTGACAAACGATTGCTTTTTGCTCTGCAAGAAGTTAGGTGCAATCTGCTCTGTTGGGGGAGTCTTCAACAATTTCAAAGGTGAAGGCCCTCAGTGGTATAAGGAGGATGCATTTTAATCATAAACTTGGAATTTTTTGTTTATTTTTTAGAACTGAGAGAAGCTCATTGTAATTTCAGAGCAACGGAGCTTTAGGCGTTTCTCAGACTAAACCAAAATAGACTGCTGTTGCTGTTGGCTAGTCACTAAGTCGTGTCCAAATCTTTTGCAACCCCATGGACTGTAGCCTACCAGGCTCCTCTGTCCTTGAGATCTCCCAGGCAGGAATACTGGAGTCGGTTATTTCCTTCTCCAGGGGATCTTTCCGACCCAGGGATTGAACCCACGTCCCCTGTATTATACTGCTGAGCCAGCTATTATCATCCATAGGCCCTTACGTTGAATAACCAATTTTCCCTTTTGGTTTACAGATACCCTGAGTTACAGTTGGAAACATGGAGAAAAGGAATCCACTGAGATAGCTCTCTCACACAAAATGTTTTTATCTTGTTCCTAGATATTTACTCTCATGAGATAACTATTAAATTACATAGATGTTCCTCAGCCCAATAAAACATAGGGTGGGTTATAGTTCTAACTGTGGAAAGAACTTGATTTAAACTTGTCCTGAGAGCATTAAGAAAAGCTCTCTTTTATTTTCAGAATATCTTGGTTTAGAGAATAAAAATATGGTAATGTATAGACACCTCATCTCGAAAACCTAAAAGAATTATCAGTTCAAAAGGAGAAGGGTTTTCCTTTTACCAGGCAGCATTCTTGGTACCGTATGCTTACATGTTGTAGCTTGATACCTACTTTGGAAAAAATATCAATATGACTACCTCAGTTTCCTCCAGAGTTAAAGAACAAATGCTGTGTTAAAGATTTTAGAAAAAAAAAAATACTGTTCTTTAGCTGGATTTTAATGGTACTTAAAATACTCCTTAGATGTTTTATGCTCTCTAGAAGGTACAAGGATATACTTGTGAAAGAACAATATATTTCATTGCTGCCTGAGAAATTGCTAGATTGCTCAATGGCTCTCAGAGTCACCTTTTCCTTACTATATTCCCACAACAGTGAAAATACTGTATTTTGTGTTTAAATACCAAGAAATCCAGTCAAATAGTGACATCCATTTAAATTATTCAGAACAAACCTTTTAGATAAGTGGGGAGGTATATTTATTTTAACCTTTTTGGATAAAAATAAGTCTCTAACATATGTGGAAACTTTCCAGACCTGATGATCAAAGCAACACTGAATAGTTTAAAGTTCGCAGGTGGCTCAGTGGGTAAAGAATCCACCTGCAGTGCAGGAGACACGAGAGACTCAGGTTCGATTCCTGGGTTGGGAGGGTCTCCTGGAGGAGGGCTTGGCTACCCACTCCAGTATTCTTGACTGAAGAATCCCCGTGGACGGTGGAACCTGATGGGCTATAGTCCATAGAGCCACAAAGGTTCGGCCAAGACTGAAGTGACTGAGCATGCACAATTGCTTAATTCCCACTGTGTGCTAAACAGTTAGGAGCACATGGGAGAGCATGTCAGGGATAATATAAAGACTGCCCCTGCCCTTATTGGGGAGGCAAAAATAAATAAATACATACAGGCAAAGGAAAGGCAAAATGATTCCAATTTCCCGTTCTATCTGCCTGCCCTGTTTTCCTTCTCCTAGATCATAAAAGCTTAAATACCTTCTTATTCCTTATATATATTTCTAGAGGGTTTTACTGAATATCATTCCCAAAAAGAAAGCACAGAGGTAATGCCAAGTTTTCATGCAGCTGATGAAATTAAAAAAAAAAAAAAAGCCTCCCCCTTGTTTTGTTTTGCTTTTAAGTCTAGTTTTGTTTTTTTTTTTAATTCCCTACTAATCATTGTTCAATATTCATTCTACTATGAAGAAATTATTATCCTATAGCACAAATTGCTCTCACTCCAAAATGACATGATTAGAAATTTTCAGCTAATCAGTAAGTGGTCTGTAGTTTGATTCCCATTCATCAGTGATAGGAAAGGGGGAGAGATCGAGGAACAGGAGCAGCGCTTTATCAAGCATTCCCTATTAGGAAGTGAACACTGAAATTGATTAACAATTGAGAAACGAATTAAAATTCTTTTCTTTCGGCCATATTAGAGAGAAGAAATCGCTATATTTAATAGCAATTATGTGAAATATTCTGGGTAATGAAGCAACTTAAATAAACTTTGCAGTCCCCACTCATATTACAAATAGAACAAAATGGTAATTTGAATGTAATATCACAATTTGCATTTAGGATTATGAGGAAACTCAGTGCTTGAACTAACTCAGCTTATTAGGCAATAACAGTTTCAGTAATTCTAAGTGTTATTATTATTTCTAATAATCATAATAACACACTCTGCTTAGTTGCCTTTAGTTTGACTAGCACAGCTTACAATTTTTTTTTAAATAGAGTATAAGCGGCAACTTAAAACCTATTCTTGAATTTTTTTAACAGGATGCAGACATCTTAGGGGTAAAAGTGAGGCCATTAATATTTCAAAATGTATCCTTTTGACTATTATCTTATTTGTAACTTAATTTTTGTGTGTCATTTATTTATACATGAGAAATTTGTCCTTGATCCCCCTTAGGCAAGAATACTGGAGTGGGTTGCCATTTCTTCCTCCAGGGAATCAAACCTGCATCTCCTGTGTCTCATGCATTCCAGGCAGATAAAGATCATCTGAGCTACCAGGGAAGCTACACTAAAGCCTTTTACTATGTGGATCATAATAAACTGTGGAAACTTTTAAAAAAATGGGAATACCTGACCATCTTACCTGTCTCCTGAGAAATCTGTATGCAGGTCAAGAAGCAACAGTTAGAACCTTATATGGAACAACTGACTGGTTCAAACTTAAGAAAGGAGTACTATAAGGCTGTTTATTATCACCCTGCTTATTTACTTTTTATGCAGAGCACATCATGCAAAATGCTGTGTTGGATGAGTTACAAGCTAGAATCAAGAGCCAGGAGAAATATCAACAACCTCAGATAGGCAGATTATAACACCTTAATGGCAGAAAGCAAAGAGGAAACTAAAGAGCCTCTTGATGATGGTGAAGGAGAAGAGTGGAAAAGCTGGCTTAAAACTCAATATTAAAAATGCTAAGATCATGGCATCCGGTCCCATCACGTCATAAAAAATAGAAGGAGAAAAGGTGGAAACAGTGACAGATTTTCTCTTCTTGGGCTCCAAAGTCACTGCAGATGGTGACTGCAGCCATGAAATTAGAAGACAATTGCTTCTTGGCAGGAAAGTTATGACCAACCTAGACAGCATATTAAAAAGCACAGACATTACTTTGCCAACAAAGGTCTGTCTAGTCAAAGTTATGGTTTTTTCAGTAGTCATGTACGGATGTGACAGCTGGACCATAAAGAAAGCTAAGCACTGAAGAATTGATGCTTTTGAACTGTGGTGCTGGAGAAGACTCTTGCGAGTCCCCTGGACTGCAAGGAGATCCAACCAGTCCATCCTAAAGGAGATCAGTCCTGGGTGTTCATTGGAAAGACTGATGCTGAAGCTGAAATTCCAATACTTTGGCCACCTGCTGTGAAGAACTGACTCATTGGAAAAGACCCTGATGCTGGGAACGATTGAAGGCAGGAAGAAAAGGGGACAGCAGAGGATGAGATGGTTGGATGACATCACCGATTCAATGGACATGAACTTGGGCAAACTCCGGGGAAGGTGGTGAAGGACAGGGAAGCCTGGTGTGCTGCAGTCCATGGGGTCACAAAGAGTCAGACATGAGTTGGTGACTGAACAACAAGATTAGTTCATTGGATTTGTACTAAATGAGAATATAGATTCATGTTTTATACATGCTATAAATTTCATGATAGTCTAACATTAACTCTCCTTCATCCCTGTACATCTTTTCTGAATTCTTAGCTATTTAAATAATCAAAAACCTATACTCTGGCATCTGGTGGTCTCTGGGGTGAAGGCCAGACAAGAAGTATCCACCATCTGAGGCTCACAAGGGGCTCCCCAGGGCCACCGGTGGTGTTATTTGTTCCCAGATAATGCTGGCAATTTTGGATAATAGTTTAGCTAAGATACCTAAAAACTGGATTTCCATTAAGCCAACATCAGTGAACCAGTTATCAATTATTTTGTGTTTACTCCCTTCCCAGTCAACTAAATAATCAGGTTTGCAAAATAGGGTTTTCTCATTACACATGATCATGCAGTACATGATCAGAACTATGTGAAAATATACACACAGAAAAAAGAACAGGAAGAACTCAGAAGTCTAAAGCATACTTTTTCTCCAAATGGCACAACTGTGTTTTCATGTGTTGTGGCAAGATAGTCTTACCTTATACCTTAGCTAATATAATACTGATATTATTGTAATTATATTTTTAAAATTTAGCAGTCCACTTTCAGGACTTTGAAATATGATTTAGGAAAAATATTTTCTGAGCATTGTCAAATGCTAAATCATTTCTGCAGTCACTGCCTTGTGCCTTTGCCATCCTAAACAGATATTTATTTCAACTAAGTCATGTTTAAGAGAAAAATAAACTCTAGAACTTTTAAGTCCTTATCATCTTTATTAAGAGTTGGTCGATGACTTTATACAAAATTTTGGAATTTTTTTTATGACTCATTAAACTATGAGAAACAGCATTGACATTCTGTGAAAAATCCCCTAACGCAAATTTTTTTTGAAAGAATCATCGCTAAGTTAAAGAAGCTTTCAGTTTTCCCAGGATTTCTCAAGATGTTTTGTTATTTTTGTAGTGTTTCATGGAGTCAGTGATTTCTTCACAACTAGGTTCCCTGGGGTTAATCTGAGAGGAGAAAAACAACAGTATGAACTTATTAATATTTTGTCATCTTAGTAGTCTATTTAAACAGAGATTTTGCTTTTAACATGAGGCTATTGATTTCCAGCTAAATCTTTGCATCCACTTTTGCTACCAATACTGTTTTCTTAGATTAGTAAAATGAAAATTGTTGAAGGCTTGTTACTGAAAGGAATAAAAGTAAAGAATACACAAGAATTTACTTAGTGTAGCTAAATAAGGGCTTAACAGAAAAGCTATTTAAAATACAGTATATATGCATACAGTTTGATTTATTAGATTTATTTATAGCACATGAATGTGTACTTTCTTCAGAAAAGACTAAAACAGATCTTCAGAAATGTTCAAAAAATTAAGTGTGTAAACTCAAATGTAAAAGACTTCTAACAACTGAAAATATAGACAACTTAAGTACATAAAACTAAATAAAATTAAACATAATTCTAACTTTTTGAAAGTTCTGAAATTAAAACAAGAGGTGGTCCAAGATAAAATAAGTTATTTTCTTCTAAATTAACAATACATAAAGGAGTTGATTTTACAATAGTTTTGAAATGCCGTGTATAAATCATCATAGTACTGTTATCTTGTTGTATAATTCTATTCTCAAACATGACTTGCTTCCTTTCACTTCATTTTCTCTGCTGTCGGCTTCATGCAAGTATCTACCTTTACTTCACCTGGCCAACTGCAGTAGACTCCTTAATTTTGCTGCCCATCTATTGCATTTAAACTCTTTTCTCAATCGTCTTATTTCCTTCCATACATAAAAATGTTCTAGTTCCTTTCGATATATCATTCTTGACCTCCTATATCTCTTTCTCTCCATATCTTCACAGTCAAGGTTCCCAAAATTTTGTACTTTTTGTCTGTCCTGCTTCAAAGCTTTTATACTCTTAATTCATAGCATGATTAATTAATTCATAATCTTACTGTAGCAAGCAACTAGAAACTTACTTCCTGAGGTCATTGAGAGCCTCCCAATTGTCAGATCCAATCTGACCTTTCTGCCATATCTACCACTGTTGACTGTTCTTGTCACTTGGAAACTCTTTCACACTTGCCTTTTGTGACACATTTCTTCTTTCTGCATCTCTGCTTATGTGTCAACCAGGGTCATGACAGGAAACAGATGGCACACATAAATTGGATAAATTGAGAAGATTTAATACAGGGACTATTTACAAAAGTGGAGCAAAGGAGATGAGTAGGGCAGTGTAGGTCCCTAGGTTTAATATTTGTGAGTGTCGCTACTCCTAGGCATAGAGTGCAAACAGTAGAGGTTACCAGGACTTGGGGACAGAGAGGCTTTTGTTGAGCTCTATAGAAAATGTGACCTTCAGTTATGGGCTATGTCAATGCTTTGAGAACCCACAGAGATGTATGTGAGAAAATAAAAGCTCTGAACTATTCCTCTTTCTACTGATTTTTTTTTTTTTTTACAAGTGCCTCCTCCTCAATTGGGTGAGTAATACCTAGCACTAGAGGCCAAGGGCACCGTCACATGTGGTCAAAACAGGTCAGCTCAGCATCTCAGGCAAGAGCAAAATGAAGAAGATTAGAGAAGGGAGTAATTTGGCCCAGTCTCTCTTTTTAAGTGGTGGTTTTTCTCCAAGGTTCCAATCTGAAACCTGAACATCCTTCTAATCCTGGGAACTTTTTATTCTTGACTTCTGTTAGTATTTATATGCTAGTGATTACCCAGTATATAACTCCTTTATAAATGCATTTTCTGAGGGCAATCTCATACATTCTAGTATCTCTTTCTTGAATTCCACGTCAGAAAATTAGAACTCATTTTCTTTGCATCTAATTTACTTTTCTATATTAACTTTTTGAAACTGACACCTAAACCTACCCAATCCCCAAATTCCCAAACCCAGAATTATCCTTGACTGATTTTTTACTCACTAGTTAGGTATGACCAGCTGATCACAAGGCTTTATAGAGTCCTCCCAACAGATGTTTAATTCGCCTGCTCCTGTGCACTGCCACCATCATTATCTTAGTGGTGTGGCAAAATTAAACATAGCAGAAGTCATGGAAACTGTGTATGCGACGTGTTCACCTGGTCTTCAGACTAAGCAAAGTTCTTCCAGAGGAAAGCCTTTGTTAGCTGAGTCCTGAAGGGTAAGTAGAGAACCTGGGCAACTAGAAAATGCTTTGGATGCAAAAGTAACAGCCAGGGGCAAAAAGAAATTAACCACTGGAGAGACTGAAATAAGGAAAATATAGCTGGAGTGTGGAGAACTGACATAGGAGAATATCTTAAAATATCTTCAGCTGAGAATGAGGAAGTAGGAAGACAAAATTGAGAAGACTTTGGAAGTGAGGATGGATTTGGGACTCAATGCCTACAGTACTCAAGTTGATGAAATAAATAAAGAATTTAAGAAAAGACTGAAAAATAATTATTCTATTTAAGCTTGAAAAAGTCTTACAGTCTTAATCTATACAGTAGGAGGACATACCAGACAGTTGAGAAAAGATGATCTGATCAAATGTAACAGGTAAAGAAATCTTTAGGAGCAGCATGTCTGCTTATTATTCACATAATTCTCCAACTGCAATTCATCTTTGTGCCTTGAACATCTGTGCATACTCAGGAATCTTCAGATTACATTGTGAGTCAGGAATGTCTCTTTGAAGGGAATTCCTTTGCATTTATAATTCATTCCAAAATTCTTAAAACATATTACGATATTCATCATATCCTCTTTCCAAGAGGCAGGGTAGAAAGATAATTTATCTAAGAGTTAAAGATCTTAGACATAATTTTTCTATTGTTGCTGTTATTGTTTAATCATAACCGTATAGACTGCTGATAATTGCAACAAACCATTTAAGCACCATGCTGTCATTTCTTCTCTTTTAAAATATGAATTGAATGAGATAACTACCAAGAGCCTTTCAAGCTCTGAAATCTTGTAAATCAAAATAAACCAAAATCATGAGAATGGGTAAAATGATCCTTGTAAGATTAGTTCCAACCCTCTAAGCCCTAAAATAAATACCATACAATAAGCGAAATGAATAATCATGAGAAATGCAATCATCATTGCATGATTCCAAGGAGATCAGTATTCATTCATGTTGAACAACATTATTTAATCCATAAAGCTTGGAATCAGATTCAGATCTTCCATCTACCATAGTGGTTATTCGAATGTTGAAATTCCATGTCCAGAAAGATATTTCTAATTAGATATCAGATAAATTCCAAGTTAATGCACAAGAGAAATTCATCTGACTCTTAGAAGAAGCTCCATATAACAATACACACACACACACACAATTCTTGTCAGAGGCTATAGTTTTTTTCACAGACAAAAGAGAATAGGAAGAATGAAAATAATGAGAAAATGAATAATTAAGAAAAAATACATTGTTCTTTCTAATTTTTACATCTTGAACTATGTTAAGGAATAACTTCTGACTTTACTCTTAATTTTCTTTTATCACCTCTTGACTTCAGCTTAACACTGTCCAGTGGAGAATTATTCATCTCCTAAAGGATCTTAAAGCTTAATTAATAGAGGAGGCAGCCAAAGGGATAAAGCTAGAGATATCAGAAGTAATTACAATTTAATGAAACAAGAATGAACAAATTACCACAAAGCCCAGTAGCCTAGTAACTGACCTGAAATGAAAATGTGGTCATCAAACTGATTACCTCTTTTTTTTTAACCTCTCCCTGAAATACCATTTCCCTTTACTATTTCTTTACATTCCTTTCTCATTTTAATGAATTTTTGAAATGATCATAGTTGTGACTACAAATAAAAATAATTTTAAAAACCATATATTATGTCTTCAACATAAGCTCATCACATTCAAAAGGTAACAACGAGGCATGGTCTGCAGGGCAAAAATAAAGTTCAACCTTTTGACATAATTTTGGAGAAAGAAATGACTACCCACTTCAGTATTCCTGTCTGAGAAATCACATGGACAGCGGAACTTGGTGGACTATAGTCCATGGGGGTCACAAAGAGTCGGACACAATTTAGTGACTAAACAACAACAATAATAAAATGACATAATTTAAGTCAAAATTAACTTAAAGGACTGTTTGGATGGAGGTTTCCTTTTATTTCAGATATACCATAATGTTTTCTGAATATTTAGCATATTTCCAAGCCTGCATGCAACTCACCAATGTCTCCCAAACACAGGTTGCAGGGTGGTTCTCAGAACACAGGCTCACCACAGTATATCTTTTCTGCTTAAATTCAGCCTTAGAAAATGTTTGGAATACTGGGAATGTTTACAGTCCCGTGCTGTTTATTTTGATCAACACAATCTCTTTCTGCACTACAGGCAGGAAAGAAAAAGGGATCAGAAAAAGGGATCAAAAATAGAGAATCTTTGTTTTAAGTCAGTTGCTATCTAACTTTAAGAAGCAAAAAGGGGAAATTAACTCCCATCCCTCTCCTGAGAAGCAGCAGCAGGATGAACTGAACTGGGAAGACGGTCACTGTTCTTAGGCTTCCTCTGAGCTGAAATGAAAGCCTGCTCTCGGGGTCCCCAAGTCCCTCTCCCAGAGATGCAGACTCACTCTAACACCCGTCAATATGCCTGAATGTATTACATACTACAAAGGATTTCAGTTTGTGAGGAGAGGGCCACGGGTGAGCAAAGTCTGCTGCTGCTGCTAAGTCGCTTCAGTCATGTCCGATCTGTGCAACCCCATAGACGGCAGCCCACGAGGCTCCCCTGCCCCTGGGATTCTCCAGGCAAAAATACTGGAGTGGGTTGCCATTTCCTTCTCCAATGCATGAAAGTGAAAAGTGAAAGTGAAGTTGCTCAGTCGTATCCAACTCTTAGCAACCCCATGGACTGCAGCCTACCAGGCTCCTCCATCCATAGGATTTTCCAGGCAAGAGTACTGGAGTGGGGTGCCATTGCCTTCTCCGTATGTATATACATACATACATATATATATATATATATACAGTGCAGGCTATGGCATTCTTTATTACAAAGCTGGCTATGAGTGAGCAAATGATCTCCCTCTTCTAGCCAGCATGGGAACAATTTAATCTTGCATTTTCTTGTATCTATCAGTTCACTGCCTCTGTGGACAGACTGGCTTTCACAGAAAAAGAAACTGAGGCAATTAAATGGGGGCTTAAAATTTACCTCAAATCTCTGAACTGTCTAATGAACTGAGACTGAGAAATTAATTTAAGTCAATATTGCAAAATGGACAGTTATTTCATTGTGTGCAATATTTTCTTCTGATAATAGCTGGCTGTAAAAATGCATTGAAAGTAGCCTTATCTAATCACATCCTTAAAGAATTATATTTATTAGGTAGATAAATGATGCTAAATTATGGCAAGATTGGTAACTGTGTGTGAGGGGGATTAGGTTTAAATGAGTCAGAAAAATGCTCAATAAATACAGTAAGTAAATGCAGTAAATAGAAAGAAAAATAACCAAATGAAAACACATTGATCTGCATAGCAATGTGTTATAACTATGAAGGAAACTCATATGACACTGAGAATAAAAGATGACATATTAAAGTGATTTATTAATAATTTATTTTAAAATTGAAGATTATTTAAGATAAATATTAAATTTACCTAGAGGAATAAGACTTCAAAAAGAAAGTAATAGATACAGCTTTCAGAGTATATGAAAAGAAATGAAAAATGCGTGTAAGAACCAACTCTAAAGTACTACATATGTGTGCATGTACATGTGTGTGTGTGCTCAGCCATGTCTGACTCTTTGCAAACCATGGACTGTATGTATACACATTATATATGTATAAAAATGTAGCAAAGATTTGTAACGAATGAACTGTTCTATCAATGAGGAATTCCCTGTGCAACTACACATTAAGCTATGTTTTCAAATTTTACACAAATTCATCCTTCCTGTGCAGGCATAAGGCCAGATGGAAGCTTATGGCTGCTATGTCAATACCTACAGAATGTTGATGTCCTCTTAGCTAGTCCAAATAGAGCCATTCCATCTGCCATAAACACTGGGCCCAAAGGCCACATTTATAGATTGCACTAAAAAAAGTTAGAATTATTTTTACAGCGAGGCATTTTTATAGGCTCTGAGAAAAAAGAAGCTCGATGTGTGTTCCAAAACACATATTCTCTGGTGACTGTGAGTGTGTTTTCATATGTGCATGTATAGAGAAATAATAAAATAATCTTAATAGGTGATTTTTATGGATGCCAGAACTAAATTAACTATGCAGTATTATTGTTTCCCTGGGGGTGAGATCTAGCTGATTCTTTTTACCTTCTGCATCATCAGTCTTCCCAAGATGATGATTGGTTTTATTTCTTTTTAAAGAAATTCTAACCACTTGATGTTTTCCTTCTCTGAATGGAAAATGTAGGGTACATCTTTGTTAATCTGCCAGATCAAATTCAGTGAGCATTTTCGTTTGTTTCCTTTCAAAATGAGAGTTTCACATTGCCTTCAGTTCAGTTCAGTCGCTCAGTTGTGTCCGACTCTTTGCGACCCCATGAATCGCAGCACGCCAGGCCTTCCTGTCTATGACCAACTCCCGGAGTTCACTCAGACTCGCGTCCATCGAGTCGGTGATGCCATCCAGCCATCTCATCCTCTGTCGTCCCCTTCTCCTCCTACCCCCAATCCCTCCCAGCATCAGGGTCTTTTCCAATGAGTCAACTCTTTGCATGAGGTGGCCAAAGTATTGCCTACAAAGGCTAAACCTCCAGCATCAGGTTCCTTTTTTTCAATTTTTTTCAAAGTTTAAATTTTTATTTTGTATTGGGAGTAGAGCCAGTTAACAATGTTGTGATAGTTCCAGGTGAGCAGTGAAGGGGCTCAGCCATACATATACATGTATATATTCTCCCCTAAATTGCCCTCCCATCCAGGCTGCCACATAACATTGAGCAGAGTTCCCTGTGCTATACAGTAGGTCCTTGTTTGTTAACCATTGTAAATAGAGCCGTGTGTACAGGACCTTCTCAAACTCCCTAAGTATCCATTCCCCTCAGCAACCATAAGTTCATTTTCTAAGTCTGTGCGTCTTTCTGTTTTAGAAGTAAGTGCATATACATCATTTATTTTTAGATTCCGCATATATAGGGATGTCACACAGTAGTTCTCCTCTGTCTGATTTACTTCACTCAGTATGACGCTCTCCAGATCCATCTATGTTGCTGCAAAAGGCATCATATCATTCTTTTTAATGGCTGAGTATGACCTAAATCAAATCCCTTATGATTATACAGTGGAAGTAAGAAATAGATTTAAGGGCCTAGATCTGATAGAGTGCCTGATGAACTACGGAATGAGGTCTGTAACACTGTACAGGAGACAGGGATCAAGACCATCCCCATGGAAAAGAAATGCAAAAAAAGCAAAATGGCTGTCTGGGGAGGCCTTACATATAGCTGTGAAAAGAAGAGAAGCGAAAAGCAAAGGAGAAAAGGGAAGATATAAGCATCTGAATGCAGAGTTCCAAAGAATAGCAAGAAGAGATAAGAAAGCCTTCCTCAGTGATCAATGCAAAGAAATAGAGGAAAGCAACAGAATGGGAAAGACTAGAGATCTATTTAAGAAAATTAGAGATACCAAGGTGACATTTCATGCAAAGATGGGCTCGATAAATTAACAGAAATGGTATGGACCTAAGAGAAGCAGAAGATATTAAGAAGAGGTGGCAAGAATACCCAGAAGAACTGTACATAAAAGATCTTCACGACCCAGATAATCACGATGGTATGACCACTCATCTAGAGCCAGACTAGATGTGAAGCCAGCTTGACTTCACACCCTGGAATGTGAAGTTAAGTGGGCCTTAGAAAGCATCACTACATAAATACAGTATACTAACGCATATATATGGAATTTAGAAAGATGGTAACAATAACCCGGTGTACGAGACAGCAAAAGAGACACTGATGTATAGAACAGTCTTATGGACTCTGTGGGAGAGGGAGAGGGTGGGAAGATTTGGGAGAATGGCAATGAAACATGTAAAATATCATGTAGGAAACGAGTTGCCAGTCCAGGTTCGATGCACGATGCTGGATGCTTGGGGCTGGTGCACTGGGACGGCCCAGAGGGATGGTATGGGAAGGGAGGAGGGAGGAGGGTTCAGGATGGGGAACACATGTATACCTGTGGCGGATTCATTTTGATATTTGGCAAAACTAATACAATTATGTAAAGTTTAAAAATAAAATAAAATTAGAAAAAAAAAAAAAAAAAGAAAGCATCACTACAAACAAAGCTAGTGGAGGTGATGGAATTCCAGTTGAGCTATTTCAAATCCTAAAAGATGATGCTGTGAAAGTGCTGCACTCAATATGCCAGCAAATTTGGAAAACTCAGCAGTGGCCACAGGACTGGAAAAGGTCAGTCTTCATTCCAATCCCAAAGAAAGGCAATGCCAAAGAATGCTCAAACTACCGCACAATTGCACTCATCTCACATGCTAGTAAAGTAATGCTCAAAATTCTCCAAGCCAGGCTTCAGCAATATGTGAACCATGAACTTCCAGATGTTCAAGCTGGTTTTACAAAAGGCAGAGGAACCAGAGATCAAGTTGCCAACATCCACTGGATCGTGGAAAAAGCAAGAGAGTTCCAGAAAAACATCTATTTCTGCTTTATTGACTATGCCAAAGCCTTTGACTGTGTGGATCACAATAAACTGTGGAAAATTCTGAAAGAGATGGGAATATCAGACCACCTGACCTGCCTCTTGAGAAATCTGTATGCAGGTCAGGAAGCAACAGTTAGAACTGGACATGGAACAACAGACTGGTTCCAAATAGGAAAAGGAGTACGTCAAGGCTGTATATTGTCACCCTGTTTATTTAACTTATATGCAGAGTACATCATGAGAAACGCTGGACTGGAAGAAACACAAGCTGGAATCAAGATTGCTGGGAGAAATATCAATAACCTCAGATATGCAGATGACACCACCCTTATGGCAGAAAGTGAAGAGGAACTCAAAAGCCTCTTGATGAAAGTGAAAGTGGAGAGTGAAAAAGTTGGCTTAAAGCTCAACATTCAGAAAACAAAGATCATGGCATCCGATCCCATCACTTCATGGGAAATAGATGGGGAAACAGTGGAAACAGTGTCAGACTTTATTTTTGGGGGCTCCATAATCACTGCAGATGGTGACTGCAGCCATGAATTAAAAGACGCTTACTCCTTGGAAGGAAAGTTATGACCAACCTAGATAGCATATTCAAAATCAGAGACATTACTTTGCCAACAAAGATTCGTCTAGTCAAGGCTATGGTTTTTCCTGTGGTCATGTATGGATGTGAGAGTTGGACTGTGAAAAAGGCTGAGCGCCGAAGAATTGATGCTTTTGAACTGTGGTGTTGGAGAAGACTCTTGAGAGTCCCTTGGACTGCAAGGAGATCCAACCAGTCCATTCTGAAGGAGATCAGCCCTGGGATTTCTTTGGAGGGAATGATGCTAAAGCTGAAACTCCAGTACTTTGGCCACCTCATGCGAAGAGTTGACTCATTGGAAAAGACTCTGATGCTGGGAGGGATTGGGGGCAGGAGGAGAAGGGGACGACAGAGGATGAGATGGCTGGATGGCATCACTGACTCGATGGACATGAGTCTGAGTGAACTCCAGGAGTTGGTGACAGACATGGAGGCCTGGCGTGCTGCGATTCATGGGGTCGTGAAGAGTCGGACACAACTGAGCAACTGAACTGAACTGAACTGAATATTCCAATGTATATATGTACCACAGGTTCTTTATCCATTCCTCTGTAAATGGATATTTAGGTTGCTTCCATGTCTTGGCTATTATAAAGAGTACTGCAATAAACACTGGTGCATATACCCTTTCAGATCATGTTTTTCTTGGATATATGCCCAGGAGTGGGATTGTACAGTAATATGGTGGCTCTATCTTTAGTATTTTAAGGCGCCTCCATACTGTTCTCCATAGTGGCTATATCAGTTTACATTCTCCACAGTGTAGGAGGGTTCCCTTCTCTCCACACCCTTTCCAGCATTTGTTTATTGTGGATTTTTTGGTAAAAGCTATTCTGACCGGTGTGAGGTGATACCTCATCAGACCTTTGATTTGCATTTATCCAATAACCCGTGATGCTGGACATCTCTCCATGTGCATATTGTCCATCTGTACATCCTCTTTAGAGAAATGTCTACTCAGGTCTTCTACCCAGTTTTTGAGTGGGTTTTTTGTTTTGTTTTGTTTTGATGCTGTTAAGCATCATAAGATGTTTATAAATTTTGGAGACTAATCCCTTATTCATCACAGTATTTGCACATATTTTCCCAACCTTTGGGCTGTGTTTTCTTTCTGTTTATTGTTTTCTTTATTGTGTGAAATCTTTTGAGTTTAAGTAGGTCCCTCCCATTTGTTTATTTTTGTTTTTATTTCCATTATTCTGGCAGAAGGATTCAAAAAAATATCGCTGTAATTTATGTCAGAAAGTGTTCTGCCTATGTTTTTTCTCTAGGAGTTCGATAGTATCTGGTCTCACATTTAGGTCTTTAATCCATTTTGAGCTTATTTTTGTGTATGGACTTAAAGAATGATCTAATTTCACTTTTTTACATGTGACTGTCCAGTTTTCCCAGCACCCAGGCTCTTATAATCTGTTAAGAACCCAAGGGTTCTGAAGGTAAAAAATGACCATAGGTCACTAACCGTCCCTAAACCTATTTTGTTGTAATACCCCAGCCTCTAGGGGACAGGAGGAACCGTTGCCTTGCACACTTGCTTTCCTTACTACAGCCAAGATCCTGAACATCTGTGTGTGAAATGTAACATAACCGATGGGAACCTCTTGCAGTTTAGGATGATAGCCCTCAAACAGGAGTCATTTGTCTTTGCTCATATTTTTAATCTTTTGTCAGTGCTATAGAATTTTGTAATAGTTAAAAGATATCAGATTTAAATTCAGTTATTTTGATTTCTGTAAACGACAGATAAGCATGCATAATTGAAGGGAAAAGAAGAAATAATGAGGATTACTGGAGGCTCTTGTATTATAAAAAGGCATCAGAAACTAGAGTCTGTTATTCTATAATCACACTAGACTCCAAAAGGAAAGTTAAGAAGGGAAGTCAACTCTGGCCTCATCTTTCCCTCCACCTACACTTCAATGCATTTGTTATCGATTTTTGGTCGGTTTGTTTGTACAAATCAAATTCAGTAATTCATTTTAAGGGATTTGAAAATCTCAGAGTGCTATCCAAAGATAAGTTGGATGGGGAACAAATTTAAATATATTTAGTGCCATACGAATGTACATTATCCATGAGTATCCCCACTATGCTCAGTATGAAGTGGTGAGGAAGGGAGGGGCAGGAACTGCTGAGCCAGTCAACCGAATTTGCCCTGGGAAGGAGAGATTCAGCAGAAAAGAGATGTCAGCTCTATGTCACCCTCTGAGGCACACGTGGTGATTGACCTTCCCACTCCTCCCTGTTGGTGGAAAGTCTATCACTCAAAGCTGCTGGAACAAACTGTCTAGGTGTCAAATGATCTCAAGGACACTGACTAATGCTGATTGGCATGAACCTGTGAGCAAACTCAAAATTTTCTCAGGCAGATTCTCCCTTCAAGAAATTTGGAATTAGGATACTGAAGAATATAATGTGTTGATAATGGTATATCCCTAGCTGAAAGCTCATGTAGTCAAATTAAAGTTAGCACGATGCTATATGCAAGCTGAAATTCTAGAAAAGAAGTGAAGATCAAACTACAGAGAGGTGGATTAGGGAAAAGAAGATGAAATATAAGCAAAGAACATGCCTTTGGGCCTCTAGAGAACAGGGAAGATAGAACTTCAATTTCTTTCTACTTCCAATCTTGAAACAGTGTGCTTGAACTTCTGCTGTGGTGTTGATTTAAAATAAGCACCTTTTCCATAAACAATTTGAAAGGATTTTTTTTGTACACAAATATGCCATGTCTACAACGTGAGCATATCCTTCTCTTAACTCTTCACACACACAGCCTACATCACACTGCTGTGTGTGTGCAAAATACTGCCATCAAGCTCTGTCATGTCTGTTCACATTGGTTTCAACACTGTTTAAGAGAAGGATCTATGCCGTCTATATTTGCACATATACTATAGATCCTAGCATTCTAGGCACACCAGTGCCATTTTAAATATAGATTCATTTGACAGTCATCTTAACCCAGTTTTTCTCAGTCAATGCTAGTTGCAAACTATGAGGAAATTACTCTTCACCTAGCTTTCCTCTAAAGCATAAATTATATCTGGGACTGGATGGATGTGGAGGCCTATGAGTTACTACTTCTTTGCTCCACCTCAGTGTCATCTTTATTTCATCTTATAAACAAGACTTTTGCTCAGAAAGAACCTATGTTATTTGAAGAATCACCAAAGGAAGAAGCTGGCTTGATTAAATATAACCTTAGGACTAAAGTAGACAATCTAAGAAAGTAAATCAACAGATATAGAAAAGTGCACTGACTTTGGAAGCTTTCTGAAAGATTCATAATTTGGCTATATTTATTGTTGGCATCACTAATTTTGTTCTTTGTGGAAATTAAAGATCAAGTTGGTAGGCAAGCAAACCTACATATTTTTTCTTCAAGGATTAAAAGGAAGAAGCAACACTGGGAAAATTTTTGAAGTTAATCTCGATAGAATAAGGAACTCCAAAACACGGATGATGTGGTGTTTGATGAGACAGCAAGAGTGAGTCAGGCTCAGAGACAGCAGCTGAGAGGAGTTGAGACAGAGGCAACGCGAGAGGGGTGGAGAGGAAGAGAGACTCTGAGGTCGCTGTCACTCCAAAATCACCAGGATTCCCTGAAGCTCCAGGAACCTTCAGGAAGGTCAGGTGAGCTTCTGCTTTGCATTTTCCCAAGTGACAGGCTATTTTTTAATTGGTAGGAAAATTTCAGACACTTAGCTTTCAAACCCTGATTAAGAGGGACTGTTGTGGGAGATTCAGCCGTTTCTTCCTGGAACTACCTAAGTATAAAATATGCGTGTGTATGTGTATATATATGTGTGTGTGTGTGTGTGTATGCTTGAAGTATTTGAAGTTCCACTTTCAAGCCCACTGATGATGATTCATGTGTTTGAAAATATTCCTGAAGAAAAATATGTTTTAAGTTCAAGTTATGAACTGTGAGTGATCGAGGCCGAATGTCCCTATTTACATAAACTGCATAGGATTTTTGTGCTGCCATCTTGGGAACAACAGAGTTTGGAAAATAAACAAGGAATAACAGTCCAGTATGGGTACCGGCAGCTCAGCTGGTAAAGAATCTGCCTGCACGCCAGTATTCTTGGGCTTTCCTAGTGGCTCAGATAGTAAAGAATCTGCCTGCAATCCAGGAGACCTGGGTTCAATCCCTGGGTTGGGAAGATCCCCTGGAGGAGGGCACGGCAACCCACTCCAGTATTCTTGCCTGGTAATCCCCATGGACAGAGAAGCCTGGCGGGCTAAAGTCCGTGAGGTCACAAATAGTCGGACCTGACTGAACAACTAAGCACAGCACAGCATAGCGTGAGCAAAAACAATCTCACTTCACATTTTTAGACAACTTATTCACTTTCTCCAAAGATGATCCATTGAAAATATCCACATATATGAGAAATATTTTACATTCTAACCTTATATAATGCAAGTGCCCAATGCTGATTCCCTAAAATCCTAGCAAAACAAGCCTTTATCAGAGGGAAATGCTTTGAGATACTTTTGTTTCCTTGAGACATGATGGTTTTCAACCACTCCTGGGCGCCAACCCTGTATCTTGATCCTCCAGTGGAGGTTGAGTAAGGGATAAAGTTTTTTGGAAGTAATAAATGCTGCTCCAAGTTTCTCTTCTGGGAGAAATTAACCTGTAAAAATTCCTAAGCACAGAGATTTCTGTTTCCCTTCCTCTTCACTTGGTCCAACGAGAGGAAATTACACAGGTTGGTGGTGGTGTTCAGTCACTAAGTCGTATCCGACTCTTTTGTGATCCCCAAGGACTGTAGCTTGCCAGGCTCCTCTGTACGTGGGGTTTTCCAAGCAAGAATGCAGGAGTGGGTTGCCATTTCCTTCTCCAGGGAATCTTCCTGACCCAGGGATCAAACCTCTGCATTGGTAGGCAGATTCTTTACTGCTGAGCCATGAGGGAAGCCCCATGGCTGGCTTGTCAGGAGGGATTGGTGTTGTTCTGAAAACTCAAATGTTGTCTTCATGCAGACTATGACAATTTGAAATGAAGTTGGGAGAAATGAAGACGGCAGGCAGGTTCATGATGGCACTCACGCTAACACCTCCAATTCACCCTTTACTGGCAATTAAGGTGATTGGTTTGGGCAACTCGTTTGCTGATATTTTTTTTTTTTTCTTCAATTTTTTTCCAAAAATTCATCAGGAAAGAGAGCACTTCATTTGATCCTGTAGACAGCCTGGAGTATAAAGGAAGGTGTATTTGTATATGAATATGAAAATACAATTTTGGATTGCCAATTAAATTCTATAAAATAAGAATTCCTAGTATTCAGCAATACTAGAAATAATGACTGGTTATCCATAAAGAACATTGACTCATTCATCTAACATGCTGTCAAAATTATTTTTAAAAACAGCAGAAATTTATACATAATTCTTTGAGATTACAAAACAGATACTCCATAACATTTGGTGTAGTCAAACACAAAGCCATATTTAAATCCTGAATTATGAATTCAATTAATAATTAAAGGATTATGCTAGTAGAGAAGGTATATATAAAACAGTAAATGGCTTTTTCAGGTGATTAAACATCTCAATGATGATTCACATCAAATAAAAAAGAAAGTTTATTGTGACTTTATTCCTTAGCTCGAATAATATTCCTCCAACATAATAAGAACATAATTCAATGAAGCTAAAATAACGGAAGAGAGAGTGAAGTTCCTCTGGGGGTTCTGAATGGCTGACCTGACTGCTTTCTGCAAGTTACCAAGGATATCACAGTGACGGCAAGCCAGGGGCGACAGGAAGAATGAAGCAAGGGCAGGTATGAAAATGGAATAATTATGAGAGGCTGGATTAAAGAAGTGAATAATTTTCAGTCGGAATGATCTGTATAGAAAGGCAGTGATATAATTAGGCATTTTAAAGCCAGTAAGAATTTCAGGGTCATTTTGTGAGTGGGAGAATCTTTGAATTTCCTAGGCTAGTCTTGCCTACATCCTTCTCTTGATGTCCTGGAACAATTATTCTCCCATAAGCCTGCACAGGATACAAACTGGACAGTGTACAAGTAATCACTGATGAATGTGAATGCACTGCTCAGTGATGAAATGTTTTCACAGAAACAGAATGAAGTAGATGGAAAAGGTACTCTCAGGAACTTTGAATAGATACCTCCAAAGATAATGCGCCTACCACAAAAGATTTGAAAAGAGGTGTTTCAGTAATGTGCTCATAAAGGGTCATTTCAAGGAGACTTTTGAAAAACACTCTTCTTGTTGAAACATAGAAAGGTGATTGTATAGAAAAAATTTACAAATACACATTACAGCTATTTAAGGAAGGGTGGATGCTACCTAAATGCATTCTATTCATTTTAATACTTGGATTTTTTTAAAAAAATCCCTGTGGTTGGAAAGGCACAAGTTCACACCATAAAGATACTGCTATATCTGCTGCTGCATCACTTTAGTCGTGTCCGACTCTGTGCAACCCCATAGACGGCAGCCCACTAGGCTCCTCTGGCCCTGGGATTCTCCAGGCAAGAACTAATGGAAATTAAATACTGAATTTCTTTCAGCATCAATAGTAGTCTTTTTAAAGGTGGGCATGATTTATAAGTTCCTTGAAAAGTATCTATATATTTTCAGAAAATTAATACCGATATCCATATAGACTAGAAACACTGTTATTTGGCCATATTTGGTCTACTGCT
Source organism: Bos indicus (assembly GCF_029378745.1). Taxonomy (NCBI): domain Eukaryota; kingdom Metazoa; phylum Chordata; class Mammalia; order Artiodactyla; family Bovidae; genus Bos; species Bos indicus. The sequence goes on from NC_091771.1 coordinate 9,710,680, forward strand.
CTTGCTTCATTATTGCCTCTTAATCCTTCGTGGGTTCCCTTCTCACAGGGAGGGAACCTGCAATTTCACAATTCTCATGTGCAGTGACTCTGCACCACCACGCTTGGCCCAAGGAAAAGCTCCTGCATCTTGGACCCTTTCTGCCAGAAGGACAGGACATGTTCAAGAATTAAACTGAGTTTTCTGCATTGGCCTAAATCCTGTGCACTCTTCAAAGAAGTACAAATAAAAATCACAGTCCAGAAGACTGAACATGTTCTACATTTATGGTTTATGTCACAAAATACTTAAATTATTTATCCTATGATATTCCACTTGAATAATGCATGATATCAGCTGCAGAAATATATCCTGGGCCCAACTTCTCTTTCTCAGAGCTTTTCTCGTTAGCTTCCTGAGAGAACAGCATTATGAGTTGAAAAGGGGTAGAACCTCCAGAAATATCTGGCAATGTGTGAAAAGGCCGATAGAATAGCACAGTGGGAAAGAGCTTGGTCTCACACTCCACCCTTTTCAAGATGAACTACCTTGGGAAGTTTAACCTATCTTGGCCTGTGGGGGTTGTTGTGGGAATTAAATAAGATGTTGACAAATACTCAATTTGAATACATCGTTACTTCCCTTGGCTGCCACAGCCCTCCTAGGAGTTGTAGGAATGCTAAGCTAAGAAAGCTCAACATTCAAAAAACTAAGATCATGGCATCTGGTCCCATAACTTCATGGGAAACAGATGGGGAAACAGTGGAAACAATGTCAGACTTTATTTTTGGGGGCTCCAAAATCACTGTAGATGGTGACTGCAGCCATGAAATTAAAAGACGCTTACTCCTTGGAAGGAAAGTTATGACCAACCTAGACAGTATATTGAAAAGCAGAGACATTACTTTGCCATCAAAGTCTGTCTAGTCAAGGCTATGGTTTTTCACATGTATGGATGTGAGAGTTGGACTGTGAAGAAAGCTGAGTGCCGAAGAATTGATGCTTTTGAACCGTGGTGTTGGAGAAGGCTCTTGAGTCCCTTGGACTGCAAGGAGATCCGACCAGTCCATTCTAAAGGAGACCAGTCCCGGGTGTTCATTGGAAGGACTGATGCTAAAGCTGAAACTCCAGTACTTTGGCCACCTCATGCGAAGAGTTGACTCATTGGAAAAGACTCTGATGCTGGGAGAGATTAGGGGCAGGAGGAGAAGGGGATGACAGAGGATGAGATGGCTGGATGGCATCACCAACTCAATGGACATGAGTTTGAGTGAACTCCGGAAGTTGGTGATGGACAGGGAGGCCTGGCATGCTGCGATTCCTGGGGTCGCAAAGAGTCAGACACAACTGAGCGACTGAACTGAACTGAATCCCTTGCAATGGCTGTTTACCACAATTGTCCGATATGGTTTGTGCAATTTGAAGTCTAATGATGATGCATCAATATTTGTAACTTATCATATTTTTAATAACAAAATGGAGAGATTTCAAGGTGTAGGCATAAGAGAGTCACTTTCAAGATGCTGCTTTGAATGAGGATGAAAAGGGTTAAGTGAAAACTACCGCACTGGGAGTTTCCCAAGTTCCTGTCTCCTTTGAGGCAGAGGTCTCACAATGGATGTAAATGTCATTTGTCCGAGTGTGAGTGAAAGTCACTCAGTCACGTCAGACTCTTTACAACCCCGTGGACTGTAGCCGGCCCAGGTTTCTCTGTCCATGGATTTCTTCAGGCAAGAATACAGGAGTGGGTTGCCATTGTCCAGGTATATTAGATTCAAAATATTGAAAACACTCCTCCAAAGGATTGCCCTTAAATTTCCAAGTTAATAAAGTTATGGAAAATATGAGAATACTTTGGCAGAGCAAACAGAGAAAATCCAAAGTAAGCTTAAGAACAATAATTTGAAAGTCCAGAAAATTAACCTGCTTTGTTAGTTGCCTTTCATACTTTTCATGGGAATCTATATTTGGAAATATTCCGGGTCACAGGAAGAAGCTTAAGGGAATTGAATATATCAGGTTATATGGTGCCCTACACAAATTGCATGTATTCATTCAAAGAACGGTTATTAAACACCTTCTATAAGTCAGACACTACTCTGTCCTGGATGATAGTAATAGAACATTTAAAAAATGTTCCTTTGTTCTCAAAGTATATATTCACACATCCATGTGTGTGCTTTCATGGGATAAAAGAGATAGCCTCTCAGATAATGGGGGAAAATAAATCATTTAACAAACAGCACTAGAAAACTGAGTAGCAATTTGAAATAAAATAAACTTAAATTGAAACATCTCATCTTACACACACACACACACACAAATCCAGATGGCTCAAAGATCCATTAAAGATGCAGATGTCATGAAGTTAAAAAATAATACATAAAAATAAATAAGCACTTTGCATTGGAAAATGCATCATAATCAAAGTTAAAAGACAAAGAAAACATCTTGTTTTCTTAACGTGTAAAAATCACCTTGACATCAATAGGAATAAGACCAACATCTCAGAGAAAATTATAACAATGGAAAGATTCTTTGTAGTTTACCTATATATAGGTAAACTACAAAGAATCTTATATATATATATGCTGCTAAGTCACTTCAGTCGTTTCTGACTCTGAGTGACCCCATAGATGGCAGCCCATCAGGCTCCCCCGTCCCTGAGATTCTCCAGGCAAGAACACTGGAATGGGTTGCCATTTCCTTCTCCAATGCATGAAAATGAAAAGTGAAAGTGAAGTCGCTCAGTCGTGTCTGACTCTTAGTGACCCCATGGACTGCAGCCCACCAGGCTCCTCTGTCCATGGGATTTTCCAGGCAAGAGTACTGGAGTGGGGTGCCATTACCTTCTCTGATTTATATATATATATATATATATATATATATATATATATATATATATATATATAATTATAAATATATTATAAATATATTTTAATATATATAATATATATATATTATAAATATATATAATATTATATTATTATATATATTATATTATTATATAGATAATATTATAAAATATAAATAAATTATAAATATATAATATATATATATAATTATATATATATATATATATAATTATAGGATTATCTGAATGGTTGGAGTGGAAACTATCAGTATAAAGATAAAAAAAAAAAACACTGAACAATCTTTTTTTCTATTTATATTTGAATTCTGATTGGCTTATGTTTCCATTTGCTTATTGAGAAAAGAAGGTATTTTTGAAAAGGAAATGCTAGTTATATCATTCTGAGGATTTGGGATTCTGGAGAAATAATTTATGTTTCATTATTTAAATTTTACTTTGGTTTGCTTCTTTTTTATAGCAATAAACAAAGTGTTCATTGAACTTAAAGTGAAATCTAACTTGGTTTTATTTGTCAAATATTGCTTTAAAAATTATTTCATTCCACCAAACTATTGGATTAAATATGCAATAGTCATAAGTGAGGAAAGTATCCAATGTTAAAACATATTCCAATGTTAAAACATATTAATACCTTTCCCTTCGGTATAAATGCTGACCATAGCCTCTAGTCATTTTTCTATATAGTAAAATATAAAGCAAACACCAAGATTACAGGAAGTCGTTTCAAGCAGTCTCCTGGCTGTTAGTCATACACAATACAAAGATTTTACATGGCTGTATCACATTTAAATCATTGTGATAACTACAGCACTCTTATCCACAAAGACAACAAAATAAGATTACTAGTTAGTATTTTTCAGTTCATTTTTAGAATGAGTATTCATTTTACTTATATAATCGATAAAAGGTTAAGTGATAATTCCAGTTATTCTCATCATCATTAAATTTATAGTGCTATGTGTGAGTGCAGTTTTAAGAATCATAAAGATTACGAAGTCACTTGGCTAAAAATTCATGATTGAGACATATATAACAAGCTAAGCAAGGCCTCAAACACCAAGAGTACAGGCAGTTCTTAGGAGAAACTTTAATTTTAAACCTTTAATTTTATAAACCTTTAAGCAATATTCAAAAGAAATAATGTGTATTGCAATATTTCAAAAGTGAAAACCTTAAGACTTGTCAAAATCTTAAATTATAGATTGGTGTCCTACATTTTATTAAATTCTCCATAATGCTTTACTTAGGCAGCTTCAGAAATGCAATCCAGAAGCCTCATAGAATATTCAGGATTCTAGCTATTGCAAGAGACAAAAGCCCAGTTCAAGCTATCTTTAAATAAAAAGAACAAGAAAAGGCATGTTTGAGGCATTATGGCTCCAGAAAGGGTTGCATCCAGGAGCTAAAAAACTGTCACGGGTACTCAATTTAGTCCTTTGCATATTACAATCTGTCAGACATTTGTTACATCATAGCCTCCAGCAGCTCCACTTTATTCTACCAGCTCTCAGCTGATAGACCAAGAGTAAGAAACAGAAAATTCCTGGGACTGAGAATTGCTAGACCAACCAAAGCACACGTCCATCTGAGTTTAACTCATGTGTGAGGTCTAAGTCATAATCTGAGCCCTGAAGCCAAACTGAACCTTGTCTACTTAGACAGGGGAAAGAGAGTTTTCGTATTAGTAATTGGAGCTGTTGTTTTCAGAAGAAAAGAGGACTGGATGTGGGACACACAGATGTTTTCCCTTCAAATATGCATAATCCTCTGTTGTTGTTTAGTTCCTTAGTCACATCTGACTCTCTGCGACTCCATGGACAGGGGATCTTAATGGTGCAGAGATCAAACCCGCATCTCTTAATGTTTCCTGCATTAGCAGGTGAGCACTTTTACTACCAGCACCAACTGGGAAGCCCATAAATAAGGTTAAACTATTAAGATTGTAAACTTCTATATCCACCTCCATGCTTTCTATCAGTACAAAGAAATCTGTGCTATCATTATTCAATAATGTTGGCTTATAGGCTTATGAAGGGGCTTCCCTGATAGCTCAGTTGGTAAAGAATCCACCTGCAATGCAGGAGACCTGGGTTGGACCCCTGGGTCAGGAAGATCCCCTGGAGAAGGGATAGACTACCCACTCCAGAATTCTTGGGCTTCCCTTGTGGCTCAGCTGGTAAAGAATCTGCCTGCAATGCAGGTTCAATCCCTGGGTTGAGAAGATCCCCTGGAGAAGGGAAAGGCTACCCACTCCACTATTCTGGCCTGGAGAATTCCATGGGACTGTATAGTCCATGAGGTCACAAAAAGTCAGACATGATTGAGCGACTTTCACTTTCACTTTATAGGCGTATGAACACTTTTGCACATAATAAAACCATAGCATTATTGAATTCCATTGGATAGTTTTAAATTGTCAAAGTGCTTAAAACATTATAATCATATTTTTCTGTCTTCTCAATGACCTAGAAACACAAGGCAATATCTCCACTTAACCTATAATAAGATTATTTTTTAAAATGAGATTTGTTAATGCCTTGAAATGTTGGGCAATATTAATTTTGTTATTCATATGGTTCAATATGTGCCTAGTGTATATGTGCATGCTACAGAGATCAAAAATGCAAAATTTTGGTCAATAATATTGTGCAAAGCCACATCATCACACCACAGTTTAACATACTTTCATTTGATTTAGAAAAAGCAATTTATGAAATAGCCACAAAATCTAGTAAGCCTGAATCAAATAGAGAAAAGATATACTTGGGGAATTTCCACAACAGATCCTTTAGTGCTTTCACCTCTTATTGATATATTGATAATAGTTAATAATCATCATTTTAACCTGCCATCTTAACTTTGCATATGGTTTACCAAGTAATTAACATCATGAATTCTGAAGTACGTGTTTTCAAAAAACTGGTCTTACCACTAGCTTCACATTTTTTTGAAAATTATTGAACTTCTCTGTGTCACCATTTCTTCATTGATAGGATGGGAATAATACCACTTACTTTACAAGCTTGCTGGCAAGTTTATATGGCATTATACCAGCAAGGTGCTTAGACAGAATTGTACACGCATTATACACTCGTATATATTTAAATACCATTGTTTATGCAATGAGCTGATATGGAAAGGGACTTCTCAGACTCTAGTAACAATATCAACCAAAACTAGCAAATAAAGGCAACAATTCAGGCTCCACATAAGCAGGTTCACTGCATGTGCGTGAGTGCTCAGCCATGAGTGCCCAGTGTTCTTCGTGACCCCATGGACTGTAGTCCGCCAGGCTCCTCTGTCCATAGATGTCTCTAGGCAAGAATACTTGAATGGGTTACCATTCCCTCCCCCAATGGATTTTCTCAACCCAGGGATCAAGCCCACATTTCTGGCATTGGCTGGCAAATTCGCTACCACTAAGCCATCCGAGGGGCTTCCCTTGTGGCTCAGCTGGTAAAGAATCCGCCTGCAATATGGGAGACCTGGGTTCAATCCCTGGGTAGGGAAGATCCCCTGAAGAAGGGAAAGGCTACCCACTCCAGTATTCTGGCCTGGAGAATCCCATGGACTCTATAGTCCATGGGGTTGCAAAGAGTCCTACATGACTGAATGACTTTCACTTTCACTTTCAAGTCACCTGAGATGCCCTGGTTCACTGTAGTAGGCTCAGGAGTAATATAGAATACAGTAGTTTGCATTGATGATAATAATACATCAGGTGTGTTATTTGTACGAAAGACAATGCATTTTTTTGAAGTATGAATTCATAGAACACCTAGGATACACATATTCCAATATATATTTTTCCACTGTGTTCTGTACTTCATCTTCAGTTTTCAGAAAAGAAGTGAAGGGATTGACTTTAGGTTGGAGGTTACACAGGTCCGCTCTTATAGCAAGAGACAGAGAGCAGGGGAGTGGGCAGCTATGTGAAACCCTGAGGTCTGGTGACAGGAAATTAGAGGTTTATCTGCTCACTTAGTTTGGTGGCAACATTCCTAGGAAAGGGTAATGTGTTTGCTATTTCTTTAATGCTATTCTCTTTTCCAACGACACTTAACTAAACTCTGCACACTGTGAACACTCCACAAATAATCTGGGGTTTTCTGAAGTTTCCATTACTCTAGGTCATAAAAGGAAATATCAGTAGTTACAAATTAATGAATATTTTCTATAGTTTATAAATATCTACCATTCTGATGGAGTTGCCAGAAAGGACAGAATAGAATTTATTCCTCTTACTCATTACCTACATAGGAGCACTCAACTGAATTTTGGGATGAAAACAGTACTATAAAATTTACTTTTAGGTAGAAATCATTAACAAATATTATTTTTGCTTTTAGACTGTGAAGATCTGTACAGCACCAAGTCAAACATTAAAATAACATTTGATTGTTATTTGAATTTAATATCTATTAATTTGAACCAATTCTTGATTTTCATTTTGCTTCTATTTTTACGTACAGTGTTCTGAAATGTCCACATAATCCTTGAAGTATTTTGTTTAGCTTGAGAAGGTACAAAAGCTTTTAAAATGAAGCACAAATAGCTTGGCAGATTTCACAAGAATATTTACTGTTAAAAGATCTATTTTCAGAAAGCATTAGCTTTGTCATTTCCCTCAGATTAGAATAAAATATAATCATGTAAGGTAGAATGTGTCATCTCTTAAAAAATAATTTATTTTTATTCCTTACTTGACTCCCATTCTCCTTTTTATAGCATCTTTTTTATTTCAACTTCAACAAAGAGCCTTAGCGTCCTTCAGTAAGCCAGAATGCACTCATCAGATAAACTCTGTATATGAGCCTATAGCGCATATTGTCAATGTAAATTTAAGGGTACACACAGAAACTAAAAATTTTAAGAAAGGCCATTTTTGTTTTTCTCCTCTCCATTAGCCCAACCAGCAGGAAGGTGATGAAATAAGGCAAGGCTTCCGGCTTAGATAAAGGCTAGAGAGGAAGTCACCTGCACACCCCGAAGGTGTTCTTTTGCAAGGTGAGAGGAGGGGGAAGCTTTTCTGCTGTTTGGGGTAATTCTTGTGAGAAAAGGATAGCAGTGATCCATGGAGTTTAAGCCAAAGCACTAGTGAAAAGTTAATCAAATATAGCACTGCAAGTGTGAGATATTTTGACCACGTATTACCGAGTGACTCTGGCTCTCCTATGCTCACTGAGCTTAGGTCTTCTTATCTTTAAATCAGAAAATGTCTACCTGTGGCAGATTATATTTTCCAAAAAGGGCCACAGCAACATTTCAGGTGTCACATGCTCTTCTAGAATCTTGTTGTTTCCTGTAAAGAGGCAATCTGTTCCTTGTTCTTTTCTTGAATGTGGGCGGGACCTTCTGACTGCCTTTCCACGGGACCTTCTGACTGCCTTTCCAGACACAGTGATGCAGGTGATACCACATGATGGCAAGGTTGGATCCTGAAAGGTTACATCGCTGTCAGCTGGCTCTCAACTTTGAGACATGAAACTGTGGCTCCCTAGTCCATTGTACACAAAGTTCAAATCTCTTGAGTCCACCATGAAAGGAAAACACGGAGGGACGCCTCACCCCCACCCCAAAGAAAGAGCTGTTGGAGTTTTCCGGACAAAGCACAAGCTATCAGAATGGAGATGACTTCTGACTGTGTCCTCCTAAGGCCAGAAACTCCTAGCCAAACTACTCTTGAATTCCTAACCCACAGAGACCATAAGAGGTAACAAAGGATTATTATTGTTTTCAACTGCTAAATTTTGTGATGATTTTTCATGCAGCAATAGATAGTTAATACACTGCAATTTAGTCAGCTTGTGAAGATTCAGTTCAGTTCAGTTCAGTTCAGTCGCTCAGTCGTGTCTGACTCTTTGTGACCCCATGAATCACAGCACGCCAGGCCTCCCTGTCCATCACCAACTCTGGGAGTTCACTCAGACTCACATCCATCGAGTCAGTGATGCCATCCAGCCATCTCATCCTCTGTCCTCCCCTTCTCCTCCTGCATCCAATTCCTCCCAGATTAGAAGGCATATTTTAACTTATTCAGAGTATACACTCAATACAAAGCAGATATTTATTAATATATTTATATGTGCTACATGCATTTTACAAACCATCCTTCCATTCCCTGTCCCCAATAATTTTAATAGTAATAATAATAAAAGAATAAAAAGAGGAAAATATTACCACCTTCTGTACTTTTTTTCTACTTTTTGAAATTTTGTAGAGAATAATAAAAGAACATTTGGTGAGGAAAGACATAGATCCTTTCTTTTTAATATAACCATTAAACTGAACTGAATGAATAAATTTTATCTCTGATGCCAGCATTATTTTCCCATCCTTTATCCCTCAAGTTCTAAATCTACAAAGCAAGGTATTTTGTTAGGGTGAGGAATATTATAAGTATGGTAGCACACCAAATATAATTATTAGAAGATTCTTCATAATAACAATGATAAGCACACTATAATTAAATTAATAATCATTTCTTGGCATGAAAGACCATGCTGCTAAGTCGCTTCAGTTGTGTCCGACTCTGTGCGAACCCAGAGACGGCAGCCCACCAGGCTCCCCCGTCCCCGGGATTCTCCAGGCAAGAACACTGGAGTGGGTTTGCCATTTCCTTCTCCAATGCATGAAAGTGAAAAGTGAAAGTGAAGTCACTCAGTCGTGTCCGACCCTCAGCGACCCCATGGACTGCAGCCTTCCAGGCTCCTCCGTCCATGGGATTTTCCAGGTACTGGAGTGGGGTGCCATTGCCTTCTCCAATGAAAGACCATATACTGTTGCAAAAATCAGAAGATAATGTAACCAGTGGAATAAAATCATCACATGCTGGAGCTTGACTGGGCATTTAGTGGAAATCAAACCTTCATGTTTTGACCATGCTAAGGGCTTCCCAGGTGTTTCAATGGCAAAGAATTCTCCTGCCAGTGCAGGAAAGCAAGAGATGCAGGTTTGACCTCTGGATCACGAAAGTCCTCTGGAGGAGGAAATGGCAATCCATTCCAGTATTCTTGCCTGAGGAACCCCCTGGACAGAGGAGTCCGGCAGGCTACAGTCCAGGGGGTCACAAGGAGTCAGATATGACTGAGAGACTGAGCAAGCAAAGCATTCAAACATGGACTAAAGACAGTTGAAACTGTTCCATATAAGAAGTGGAAGAAGTGGGAGTTTTGCTTCTGAGAATAAGGAAACTGAGAAATTTGGGGAAGGGGAAGGAGTGGAAGAACAAAATCCAAAACAAAATGACAAAATGACTCCAATCACAAAAACCATAAAAGAGCTAATGTCTGAAATTCAACATCAGATTTGTTTGCATAGGTGCTATATTATATCCTTCTATCTCTACAAACACAAAATTAAGTTCCAAATGCCATCCAGGTAGCTTATCAATTTTGGATACTGAAACTGATGCTGAAACTAAAACCAAAAGTAATACTCTCTCAGGAACAAAGCTGGGTAAGTGAGAACTGCACTCATTACCTTAGAAATAAAACAACTCCCCATCTCTTGCAAATTCCATTTAGTTATTTACTACTCAGACAACTTTCTCTGTCTACTATTTGGAAACAATTCAACTATGCTGAACTAATATTATGGCAGTCTGATAGTTTTTGCTAGTAATAACATTGTTTTCCCAGCTACTCACCAAAGGGACAGCATAGTGATTCATACTAAACCATGCATTGTTCAGTCACAAGGTTGTATCCAACTTTTTGCAACCTCATGAACTGCAGCATGCCAGGCTTCCCCGTCCTTCATTATCTCCCTGAGTTTGCTCAAACTCATCTCCATTGAGTCAGTGATGTTATCTTACCATCTCATCTTCTACTGCCCTCTTCTCATTTTACCCTCAGTCTTTCCCAGCATCAGGGTCTTTTCTAACGAGTCAGCTCTGACCAAAGTATTGGAGCTTCAGCTTCAGCATCAGTCCTTCCAATGAATATTCAGGGTTGATTTCCTTTAGGATGGACTGGATTGATCTCCTTGCAGTCCAAGGGACTCTCAAGAGTCTTCTCCAGAACCACGGTTTGAAAGTATCAATTCTTTGGCGCTCAGCCTTCTTTATGGTCCAACTCACATCTGTAAGTGACTACTAGAAAACCATAGCTTTGACTCTATGGACCTTTGTCAGCAAAATGATGCCTTTGATTTTTAATACACCATCTAGGTTTGTCATGGCTTTTCTTCCAATACTTAAAATCTTCTTCAAAATAAAATTGTAATGGTGCCATGCTCCACAAACATGGCTGTATCTGTTTCAAATTAAAAATTATCAACCTTGAGAATTGGTACATAGATTCAACAGTGGCTGTAAAGTCAAATGATTTGTGAAGAGGAAGTAGCCATACTGATTAAAGTCTGCCATTAAGTACAATGTTAGCTGCTGCTGCTACTGCTGCTGCTAAGTCGCTTCAGTCGTGTCCAACTCTGTGCGACCCCATAGACAGCAGCCCATGAGGCTCCCCCGTCCCGGGGATTCTCCAGGCAAGAACACTGGAGTGGGTTGCCATTGCCTTCTCCAATGCATGAAAGTGAAAAGTGAAAGTGAAGTCGCTGAGTCTTGTCCGACCCTTAGCGACCCCATGGACTGCGGCCCACAGGCTCCTCCATCCATGGGATTTTCCAGGCAAGAGTACTGGAGTGGAGTGCCACGCTATACCCTATCTCAGGAGCATTAAAATTCTTGTTTTAATTGAGTTATTATAGGTTATTTTAAAAATGTTAGAAGGATTTTTATAGCTTTACATTCTGAATGTTACTTTATAATATACTTGGAGTTACAATTCTAAATAGCATGCAGAGCTAAAATCTTTGCATTGAAATTGGATATACCTGAAGCCAAGTTCTAGCTCAGCCATAAACTACTTAACCTCTTTAGGTCTTGTTTTTCTCCTCTGTAAAACGTAGACAGTAACAGTACCTATCCAAGGGGTTGTGGCAAGGGTTAAGTGAGAGGATTCATGTTTCTGGCCCAAATAAATGCTGCTGTTTAAGTCTATATGTTTAAAGCTGTTATCCATGTCCACAATAACATACTATCAGAGCGTAGAGCCAACATCTGCTAATGACTAATACAGACAACTGCCACAACTTAGAGGATTTTATACTTCACACATATTTTCACATGCTGTATCATATTCACTTTCACACTAACCCTAGCTGCTGGATATTCTTACTATCTCCAGTTCAGAGATTTTAAAAATAATAATAATAACATCTCAAGGAAATGAAGTAAATTTTTCCAAGGAGATTCATGTCATTAGAAGAAGAATCAAGAGCTGCTGCTATTGCCATAATAATTCATCTCAAAACATAAAAAGCAAAAAGAGAAATGTCTCAAACATTTCAGGTTTTTTTTTTTAATACAAGAAGTCAAGCTTATTCAACTTTAAGGGCTGTCTTTTTTCTAATTGAAGTATGGTTAATTTACAATGTTGTGTTAGTTTCAAGTGTACAAAAAAATGATTCGGTTTTAGACAGATAGATATTCTTTATAGATATATAAAGATAACTAGATATATATACATTTTTTTCAAATTCTTTCTAATTATAAGTTATTTAAAATGTTGAATAGAGTTCCTGGGCTATACAGTAAGTCCTTGTCGTTTACCTGTTTTATACCAGACATTTCAGCTTAAAGCATCACATGCTCATTTGCAGTCCTGACATCCCTATAGTCTTCTCAAGGAGGTATCACTGTAACCTCACTCACATCACTTGCTTTCTTGCCCTTCCTTGTGACGGCTGTGCCTTCATTTACACACACGTCTATGTCCTTCCTCCACCATCAGTTCACCCCAGTGGAGTTCTGCATCCTCACTTTGGGCATAACGACCGTGCTCAAAAGGTTTGCCAAAGCTGGCTCTGTATAGGCCTTGAAGACAGCAGGGGATACCCTGTGTGTCAAGAAGACCCTGATTCACAAAATGCAGTCTGTACATTGTCCAAATCACCGGCTCACTCAGGTTCAGCGTGTACTTTACAGAACTTGGTCCAAAGTACTAGACTGAAATATTGGGTAAGCAACAGATAGACCAACAGCTAAGGGAAAGATTTACAAATCTTACTGGGGTTGAAAACACAATGAAAATTAAACTTTCACACCTCTCTTCTGATCAGAGCACAAGCTTACTTTTATCAGCTAGACATCTTGTTTGTCTTGAGATTGCATTATGGTGGAGTCAACTCATTTGCTGACCTCTGTCTTATTCATCCTGAATATTTCACCTCAAATGTTAGACTGGTTTTCAAAAAGATCCATAATACAAAGCAGGGTTTAAAAGGTGAAGAGACAAGGGTCCTTGAGGAATTTTGAGTAGGACAGTCAAGTAACAAGGGCACTGGAAGCTACAATTAAGTAGCTTGGGGAACTGTAAATAGCTGTGAACAGCAGCCTGAGGGGGCTGTCCGTCTTGGAATCATAGCTGCAAAGTACTGAACATTTTTCCACAAAGAGATGGTTTTCTACCTCAGAGAATTGTGTGGTCCATATGTTTTCTTATAAACTCATCCTATAATATCCTTGGCTTTCACTACCTCCAGAAGGATCTAGATAGTCCTTCTAAAGAGAGAGGGAGACTCCCACTCTATGGCAGCGATGCCTTTAGTGACTAATAGCATATTTCTTATCTCTGCTTTATTCCTTGGCTTATTCATCAATTTTTACCATTTGTGGAGCCAAGCAAAAAAAAAAAAAAAAAAACTGCAAATTTCTGCATAATCTGATTGTGCTGAGCTAGTGATATATCACATGGTTCATTGCCAATAACATCTCTCATCAATACGCATTCCAAGAACCTCCCACACAATGCTCTACATAAAGAGTGAATCGATGGCCACCACGACAAAGCCTTCAAACAATAAACAAGGACAACTGTGGTCATTGGAAGTATGGAGCTAAGTGTGTGTGCTCAGTCGTATCCAGTTCTTTATGACCCCACGGACTGTAGCCCGCCAGGCTTCTCTGTTCATGGGATTCCCCAGGCAAGAATATTAGAGTGGGTTGCCATTGCCTTCTCCAGGGGATCTTCCCAACCCAAGGATCCAACCTGCACCTCCTACATTGCCAGGCAGATTCTTTTATCATTGAGCCACCTGGGAAGCCCAGTCATCAAACGCCTTTTAATAATACTCTAGAGCTGATATACCAAAAATATTTGGACTTATTAGTCGTGGTCAAAGAATTTTTAAATATATAGAGAGGCTTCCCCATCTTAATACATGGCATTAGCTTCCACCAAATCCTCCTAGCCAAAAAGGCAGGTTCATCTTGACTCCTGTCATACCATCCATCAGATTGTTAATTCAGTTATAATTTCTGAATCTTTGTCATGCCATTTACACTGTGGCCAAGAATGCCCCAAGCACTGCCCCTGCTGGCCGGGATGGCTTTCATCTGGTCTCTCTGCTGATTACCACCTCACTATCATCTACTCTGCACAGCACCAACATGAAAATGCATGCTACTCATCATGGTTTTCTTGCTTCTTGCGGTCTCGTCTCAGCCTCACTGTTCATCTAGTACACTCCCTGACAGTACTCTCCTTTTCATCTTTGAATATTTGAAATTTATTCTTGCCAAATAGTTCTCACCATTCCTGTATCTTTGCACAGCTGGCATCTCTGCCCAGGTAGGTCCCTTCTGAGATATTTTCCTAAAGACCTATCCTGACATTCTTTTTTAAGTCGCTCATCTCAAGTCATTATCTGCTCTTCCATTTTACATTTATATCTTGCTTGCATTTCAGTAAGTCCCCTACATACAAACCTTCAAGTTGTGAATTTTCAAAGGTGTGAACACGCATCTGCTTCCATCAGGGAACTCAAATCTGTGCCATCATTGCAGGCAGGAGTGAAACTGCAAGCATCCTTCATCTCCTATTGCCAGGGATCCTTCAGCTTAGCGTTTGCATCTCCCACCTTTCCCTCCTCCAGTCGGTAACTCTTCCTGCCTGTTCATTCAATGACAGCTGCTGTACTGTGCTTTTCAAGGTTAAATGTTTTCAATTTTGTGCATTCGTTTTTCATGTATTATTTTGTGAAATGTATTATAAACTTGTAGTACAGTGCTATATAGCCAATTGTGCTAGTTGGGTACCTAGGTTAACTTTGCTAGACTTATGAAAAAATTAGATTTATGAAGGTGCTTTCAGAATGGAACTCAATGGCATGTAGGGGAGTTATGTGCATTTATTATGATGATGATCTTATTGTTTGTAATTGACTATTGTTTGTCTCTGCCACTTAAAATATAAGCTCCATGAGCCCAAGGAGCCTATTGTGCAGTTTCCTTGCTATTACCAGGCTTGGTTCTATTCATAGTCTGGGGTAGTAATCAGTGAGCATTTTTTAATGGGTGAATGAATGAAAAGGACCTATACGAAAAGATAAAACAAGAAATAAAAAGCTATGTCTTAAAAATTATCATATATCCAAGGTTTGAAATTAAAAGCTTTTATTATATATCACTCATCTTTTATAAACTCGGTTAATAGATCATTTGTTATTCTCTCACGCTTTTTTATGTAGAAATGTGGGATAAAGGTTTACTCATCGTACTTCTCTGAATTCTTATTTACATTTACTCATGGAATGCTTATTAAGGAAGTAAACTAGAATTGCAAGCAAGACCAAAAGACAGGGTTAGCGGAGCCTGGTTTCTTGATGAGACTTGTGAAATGCAAACATATTTGAGAATATAAACATTTTTAATAACGAATGATAATTAATGTCCTCTAATCAAGGCAGAATGTGTTACTTAAACAAACAATTATCTTTCAGAATTGAAAAATGTTTAAGAAGATAATTCACATCTTTATTATTTTCCTCTACTGTGTTTTCCAACAGGTAGCACATTGCTCCCTATGTGAGAATTGGCAAGTTTGCAGAGACATGAACATATCTACCAGTGAGCTAAATGACCTAATAAAAGGTCATGAGACATGGGGGGAGGAGGCTTGTGATTCCAAGATGGATGTTACCCCAGAGATCAGAGGAACTCAAATTACATGAAAGTTTCTTTCCTTTCTTTGCTGTCTCTGTTTAAAGGAGTATTTATTTTTTATTTTTTAAATTATTTCCTTAAATTGTTGTTTTTATTTTTTAGCTACACTGCATGTGGGATCTTAGTTCCCTGACCAAGAAACAAACCTGCAACCCCTGCCTTGGAAGTGCAGAGTCTTAACCAATGGAATACAATGGAAGTCCTCATAGGACTTATTTTCTAACCTGAAGTTTCAGAAGCACGGTCTCAGTGGGGACAACTTCACATTGGTCTCATTTGGGGACTCTTAATTAGCTTTCAGTAGCCCTTAATGCAGGTTCCATGTTTGAGCAGTGCTATTAAGCCAAGCACTGGTTTATTTGGGAGGCAGCCTGTTGCTGTGAGAATACTATGATTCACAGGGTCAAACAGACTGATTCCTCTTAAGTGTGCCATTACTAGCTTTCAGCTAGGCTCCTTCACTTCTGCAAACCTCAGTTTCTCACCTGTGAGATAGTGCGTAATCTCACAAGGCTCTGACAACAACTGAATGACATGGTGTGGACAGACACGCTTAACCCAGTGTCTGGCACACTTGATCCCCTCTAATCCACTCCTCCTCTAAGTTCAGTTCTGACACTTCCCAGCAGTGGGAACTTGTCAGTTTGCTCATCAGATCTGAATTTAATTAGCCCCTTATGAAAGCATAATAGCCTACATCATCTTAAAAGAATGCATTGGATCCAAAAGTCTAAAATTCTTACCTGTAAGAATCGTCAGTGTGACCATTCATTCATGGTGCATGCCTGCACCATCACTCAATCATGTCTGACTTTGTCATCCTTTGGACCGTAAACTGCCAGGCTCCTCTGTCCACAGGATTTTTCAGGCGAGAATAAATAAGTCAGTTGTCATTTCCTCCTCCAGGGGATCTTTCTGACCGAGGGATCAAATCCTCATCTCCATGTCTCCTGCATTGCAGAAGGACTGTTTACCCACTGAGCCATTGGGAAGAGGGGAACGATATAGTCAACATCTTGGTAATCCCGTCCACATATATTTCTCTGTTTAATTTCATCTCTGCTTCATCATGTATATGTGCTACAGATAAATCTGATTTCCTTGAGAAAGGCCACTGTATTGTAGATGTATCAAGTGCCAAATCTTATTAAAGTTCAGCACCCACAGTGTGTTACAATGTCAGACACAATGCTGGTCCTCTGGGTAATGTCCTTAAAGGACACATACCATGAATTTTAAATTCTCAAAAGAACATATTTTTTGTTTTGTGACTCTAATATAGATCATCTGTGACTCTAATATAGATCATCTGTATTTGAAAAGGCAGTTTAGGAAACAAGGTACTTCAACATGAAGACTCTCACCTTCAAGTGTTCAGTCAATACAGCCACACCTAAATCAGGACCTATGAGCCAGATGGATGGCAAAAGATATTCTGTTCCCACCTGAAAATCCTCTTAGCTTCAGTTTCAATTTTGCAATATACTAGATCCCAACTTTACCTGATTCTTTTCATATTTTGTCATGTAAGAATAAAACACAGATAAAGAAATATGCAGTTAGAATGCATTTGTATTTTAATCAAGAACTGTGTGTTCAGGAATTATCGCTCATGCAAACAGAGATAGTCATCAGGCCTAAGTGCTCCTTTGTATCTGCGGCAACATATTACAGAGAAAAGTATTTCTGAATTCTGAGAAATCTGCTGTCAGAAATACTGCACAGAACAGCTTTCTTTTTTTGTAATTTCCTGCTATCTTCTGAAGGCAGAAATGAAGCAGGGGGGATGCTTTCTTTCTTTGCTGTGACCTGTAAATAGGAACAGAAAATCTGTAACATTTCCATTTAAATCAAAACTCTGGAAATGATGTTAGGTGTCATTTTATTTCATAATGATAACCGTAGCAAAATGGGCATAATAACTTATAGTTTGGAAATTATACATATGTATATAAACTATATACATTTATAAGTATAGGTTTTTGTACTATATAATTTGATTTATATAAAAACTATCATATTTTAACTGAAATTCAGAAGACAGCAAGGGACTTGAGACAGGAACTCAGGGCTTCTGACTATATGTCCTACCCTATTTCCATATTGTATTTTCTCACTTAGCTTCTAGTAAGAAACATCAGAGATTCAGTTGAATAAGAGTTTGAGAAGTTGAATAATATTTTATCTTTATGTCTGTATATATATTCATACACATAAGGGCTTCCCAGGTGGTATTAGTGGTAAAGAACCCACCTGCCAATGCAAGAGATGTAACAGACATGGGTTCTCTCCCTGGGTTCGGAAGATTCCCCGGAGGTGGTCATGGCAACCCCCTCCATTCTTGCCTGGAGAACTCTATAGACAGAGGAACCTGGTGGGCCACAGTCCGCAGAGTCACAAAGAGTAGAATATGACTGAAACTACTTAGCACATATATTTATATGCATACACATAAAACAAACCAACTATGTTCATATCTAATAGTTAAGGTTTTGGTTTACCTTTGTTTAATTAAAACATAAACATTTATAATTCATATAGACCTACTTTCAACCTCTAGTTTCCATATTTAAATTGTCAACTTTGGGAAATGTATAGCAATTTTAATTCCCAATCAACATAAACCAGACAGGAGACTGAAATCATCTATAAGGTGCTTTGTAAATGTTCTTGAGTCTTTTCTGCATGTGTCACTCTGTATTTCTAATATTATGTAAATAACTTCAAAATGTGGACTGTGCTTTCCTTTTTGTGATACCTTATAAGCATTGAGAGATGAAGACAGTGACATCTTAGTAAAATGATGCTGTCTGAATCTAACTATGTAGGTTTTTAATAACCCACGGACACTTCAACTTGTTGTATTCATGTTCTCCTCATACTTTAAGCTGTGAAATCAAGAGCTAAGCAGAAGAGCCTTTTAGTTATGCTCTGATATTAATAAGAATCATTTCTTTTGCATCATCCAGAATATGCCCAATTCAATCATGAGTACTGAGCAGATTTGCATCTTCAAGCATTTGTATGAGAAATTTCATGCAAAAACCAAGTCCTATGGCCTAGATGGTAAAGATCCTATCTGCAATGCAGGAGATCTGGGTTCGACCTCTGGGTTGGGAAGGTTCCCTAGAGAAGGAAATGGTTTTTGCCTAGAAAATTCCATGGACAGAGAGGAGCCTGGTGGGCTACAGTCCATGGGGTCACAAGCTGTGCATGACTGAATGACTAACACACACACACACACACACACACATTAATGCATAACACACACACAGACACATTAATGCATGTATATCTACTTAAAAGTATTCATAACCTAAAAGTTAGGAGTTATGTTTTATTTGGTGGAAATTTTTAAGACTTCATGCTCAGGAGATAGAATCTCAAGTAACCCTGAGAGAACTTCTTTGAGGAAGTGGTGAGGGGAGCTAGTTTATATAGAAGTTTTACAACTAAGGGCAAGTAGTCTGATCATTAAAAGATTATTATTAATTAAAGGAAAACCAGATTTCTAAAGTCAAGGAAGTTTACACTTTTCTATGTATGAGAAAATGCAAGAATCTGGGTTCACTGAAATACTTCCTTTGATATGCACCTCACCTGTCTGGGGCCAGTATCCTGTGTTTTCACATCCTGAGTTCCTCAGGACTCACCAATGGGAGTGGCTGTAGTCTGATGGCTGGTAAACCGCAAATATTATTTTCCTTCCTGAGATTTGTCAGGACTCATTGACTCATGTTGGAGGTCTACAATTACTTTTGACCTTGACATCCTTCTTTACTAGTATGGCAGGAAAAATTCCATTCCTCATGTACAACACTTTGATCAGTGTCTGTACACGGTTACTGATCATTTAATAGTACTTAGTAATCAGAGTTTTAGCACATTATGAATGCTTCTTTTGCTATTTTACATTTTATCCACTTCTCATTCATTTAACAGATATCTATTGGGTACCAGCTAGGTAAGAAGCACAGTCCTAGGTGCTAGTTGCACAAAAACATACATTTTTGTTCTCTGGATTTTACAGTTATTCTATTTCTGTTGTTCCTCCTTCCCTGATAGCTCAGTTGGTAAAGAATCCACCTGCAATGCAGGAGAAGTGAAGTGAAGTGAAAGTCGCTCAGTCATGTCCAACTTTTTGTGACCCCACAGACTATACGCTCCATGGAATTCTCCAGGCCAAAATACTGGAGTGAGCAGCCTTTCCCCTCTCCAGGGGATCTTCCCAACCCAGAGAATGAACCTAGGTCTCCCAGATTGCAGGCGGATTCTTTGCCAGCTGAGCCACCTGGGTCAGGAAGATTTGCTGGAGAAAAGATAGGCTACCCACTCCAGTATTATCGGGCTTCCCTTGTGGCTCAGCTGGTAAAGAATCCACCTGCAATTCAGGAGACCTGGGTTCAGTCCCTGGGTTGGAAAGATCCCCTGGAGAAGGGAAAGGCTACCCACTCCAGTATTCTGGCCTGGAGAATTCCATGGACTGGACACTCCATGGGGTAGCAAAGACTCCATGGGGTCGCAAAGAGTCATACACGACTGAGTGACTTTCACTTTCATTGTTGCTCCTAATTCTGCATTATGCATCCTTTACTATGTTTTCTGTTGTATTAATTCCATCATTAAATAAATTCACAATAAATTCACCAATAAGTGTAACATTTTTGACTGATAGCTCAAATAAGAGTGGGTTAATGCTATGAACTTCATTGTTTTTTTCACACTGAGTAATAGACCTGATACATAGCTATCACTTACAAGAACTCAAGGTTAGAGAGAACTGAAGAGATACCCAATTAAACAAGCATGTGTTTGCATGTTATACAGTTTCTTCAATGTCTGCCCCTTGTACATTTCCATCATTTATTCTAAAGTTCATTCTCACAATTTCTTGTCACTTTCTCAACTTGCTATGATGTAAGATAAATAATTATGGCTAAACAATAAGGCTAGGATATAAATGAGAAAACAATATAGTGAAATCTTGTTAACCCAATGCTAGTTCATTCAAAATAACATTCAAATCGAATCAACAGTTATTCCCCAGTCAAATAGATATGGTTTTCTCATTAAAATTGTTCATTTAATACAAAGCATGCATTATGAATTATTTAAGGCAGAAATTAAGTCCCAAGAGGACCTTACATTATTAAAGAGGTAAAATAATTCCAAAAGATGCCAGCAAACAGCTGTATATCAGCTACAGTGAAACTGTATTTGTGAACCACTGCGACTGTTCGTGGCTGCAGGACTTGGTATGTAAGATAATCATTCCTTCACCTCTTTAAAACAAGCATTAAGGGCAATTTCTATGAGCTTACAGTTTTCCAGAAGGAGGGCTCCCCCTGCTCCTTTCTACAGTGTTCAATATCTGGTACAGAATTATTTAATTTTCACAATTAAAAACAATTAAAGATGTTTTACTCTGAACTAGGGGCTAATTTTTCAGTGATAAACTGCTTTTTATGATCTCCTCACATTTCTAAAACCTGAAAACATTCCCTTGTGAATCACTGTTTGTATAAGTGGGGAACTAAAAGAAACTCACTGTTTTAAAAGGTACAAAGAATATTTGGGGAAACGATTGGAAGATACAAAGCAGCATTTTTAGAGACAAATTTCCTCAGCCTTGCTGTCTTTGAATCAGAGCTATGATGATTTGATGCTCATCAGAAAGTCCAGCCTTAATATAATTTTAATGTTTAAGAACCTGAGGATCATCAGATTAGAAGTGTTTTGAAAGTACAAATTAAGATTATTTAAAATGTGTTAACTGTATCATCTAATTATAAAGGAAAGTCTTGCTTTAGAATCCCTAGAGGTATGGATGGTATTTCTCCTTTAAAACTATTAAATAAACTAAGAGCCGACAGCATGATTAGTGTGGTTTGAGCTTTCAGGCATGATTTCAGTGTAAGATTTCCCCTCTGTTCTAGGGGATGCATAACTGTTGAGAACAATTATTTCCTGCTGTGGCCCTAGTTGTGTCAATAGGATAATTCATTTGGGAGATTTGCAAATTATTAGAAAAGGTTTACAGTGTTTTATCCCCATAATGACCACAATGTGCTATGTTACATGGTGATTTATGACTCCTTGTGAATTTCCTTGGGATAAACCACGTGTAGTTTAACATTCTATACTCTTAAAATTAACCAAAATTGCCATCTCTACGTGATCCATTTGCAACACAGAGAGGGGTAGATTTGAAGGTTAAGTTACAAAAGCATGTAAAAGCAGGATGTGTGTTTTATAGTAATAATTCATATAATAAAACTACAGTTTTAAGGAAAGCCAATTCAATTCATAAAAGAGGCGTGATAACATTAACTTTGCTCTTGTAATAATAACAGGCATCCAGTCAGCAAATATTTTTGTTGACTATTCATACGCAGTTTGTCAGGTACAACAGGGAACATAAAGTTATCTAGAATTTTGCTCCTATTCTCAAAATCTTTACAAATTTCTCCTACTCTCTTCCTTTGGCTCCATCATACCAGAGTCAAAAAAATAAACAAAACTAATACCAGAAGCTTTTCTCTGCCTTCTTCCCAGACTTCCTCTTGGAGCACAGCCAACGTTACTGATTTAATAAACCCCATTTTATGCCACACAGCCAGTTGTAATCGCAAGTGTAGGGTCAGCTCAGGTCCCCCTGGGAAAACTCTGAGGTACTCACAGTATTAGCCTCTTTAAGAAGAGAACTCAGAACTGTTTTGTTCCTGCCCAAGAAGAGGGGTTGTTTCCCCTTCTCTCTCCCTGCCAACCCTGGGGCATTTAAACTCTCCATTGTTAAACCAACTGAACTCCTGTTTTTACTCCAAGGAAAAGGGCGGGGCTCTGCCTCACACTTCTCTGTCCTCCATGCACTTCCTCAGACTCACCCCTGTTCCTTGGGGGCACTGAAACACACACCCAAAGTGCACGTAAGTTTGGTCAGTGGTCAGTGACGTAAGTACCTCCCTGTCTCCAGGGCAAGGGTTCACATTGCAGGAGAACCCAGATCCCATCTTACTTTTCCTTGTATTTCCAGAAAAGTATTTTTGCATTTATTTTTTATAAACATTTTTATATTACTTCTCGCTTTTTAATTTTTACAATGCTATGTTGGTTTCTGCCATACAACAATGCAAATCAACCATAATCATACACACATCACTTCCCTCTTAAGTCTCCCTCACTTCCCCACCTGCCACCCCTCTAGGTCATCACAGAGCACCAGACTGGGCTCCCCGTGTTATACACCAACTTCCCACCAATGATCCGTTTTATACAGGATAGTGCATATATGTTCCCTCTCCCACTGTGCCCATAAATCCATCCTCAATATCTATGTCTCCATTCCTTCCTTGCAAACAGCTTCATCAATGCCATTTTTCTAGATTCCATATATATGCATTAATATATATCTTTTTTCTTTCTGACTTACTTCACTCTGTATAACAGGCTGTAGGTTCACCAACCTCACTAGAACTGACTCAAACGCGTTCTTTTTATGACTCAGTAATACCCCATTGTATATATGTAGCACATCTTCATTCATTCATCTGTCAGTGAACATCTAGGTGGCTTCCATGTCTTGGTTACTGTCAAAAGCACTGCAATGAACATAGCGGTGCATGTATAGTTTAGAATGTAGTTTTAAGAATTAAATGATGGGCCATGATCTTTCTAATTATTTTACAAACTTTCACCTGTTGGACTGATGGACTTGCTTTCCAGAGCTTTAGAATCAGATGAGAGTCCCATGAGTAGAAACTCTACAGAGGACACATTGGAGTACACAAAAGAAACAATCAGAAGTACTACACAGAAATCACCAATAACCAGAAAAGAGCTGGTCACTGGAGGTATCAAAATAGAAGACGAAGAACAATTTGGCAGCAGTGTTGTAAAGGGAAATTCAAAACTCAGATCAGTTCATACTACAAGGAATTTCTCTTTTTTTCTGTTTTCTATTAATACACAATGCCGCAAGCAAGTAGTAATGAGTTTTTGGTTTGTTTTTAAATAAACAAATGATGAACCTGCTTTTAGTGTAACAGGGACAGGTATAAGGAGACCACACACTGTGATAACATCAGTCTCTATTGTTTCTTTCTACTTTCTACTTTCCTTTTCTCGTTTCTTCATCTGGGTTTCAAACCAGCCATAACGTGGTGTGTGTTCTGGACTCACCTTGGCTCCTTGTGATCTGAATCCTTAGCCAGGAATTAGCTCTTCCAGTTGCTAGACTGGATCACGTTCCCTGGTGATGCTTTGAAAGTCCAGGTCTGCCTCCTGTGCTTCCTTCTTCTTCTTCCCTTTTACTGAGTTGACAACACAGCCGTCTGTCACTTTTTCTTCTTCCTCCACACCATCCCTGGCCTCAAACCACCTCATCCCTGCAGGCCAAAACTCCACATCCTGGAGTCAAATGACTTTGCTGCTGCTGAGTCACTTCAGTCGTGTCGGACTCTGTGCGACCCCATAGACGGCAGCCCACCAGGCTCTCCCGTCCCTGGGATTCTCCAGGCAAGAACACTGGAGTGGGTTGCCATTTTCTCCTCCAATGCATGAAAGTGAAAAGTGAAAGTGAAGTCTCTCAGTCGTGTCGGACCCTCAGCGACCCCATGGACTGCAGCCTTCCAGGCTCCTCCATCCATGGGATTTTCCAGGCAAGAGTACTGGCAGCTTCTATTGTGCAGAAGGCCTTAACTCTGCTCACTCCAATTGTGTAAAAGGCTGAAACTAGGATATCAGTGAGGGAACTGATTCAATCTGAGAAAAACATGGAAAGCAGAAACATATCCCCCATGGGTTTTCACAACCACAGTCGTAATCTCAAGTCCATTTTTCCAGGTTTCAGCCATGCAACCCTGGCAGACAAAAGCAGATGAAGCTGCTTTTTTAAATTGTAAAAGAAAGTCTCCACTGCAAGTGTTTGCATCCACCAGTCAAAAGGTTCCGCTCAGACACTCAAAGCTTTGCCATCTGAACTCAGAACGCAGGACAATTCATGTCGAGGACAGACATCAGTATTGTATGACAACCCCCAGATCATGGTCAGACAGGTGGCACTGTGAGCTGCCAGCAGTAATGGCAGCCCCTCGTCAACCCGCGTTTGCGGGGTCACACATAAATGTAATTAAGGGGCTGGGCTGCTGTGCCTCTGGTCTCAAGGTTAATTAACCACACGAAAATGACACCTTCAGGTGTCCCATATCATAACAGCCCTCATGGAGAGAAGCAGGATTTTAAACTGACAGCACTGATCCCGCCAGACAGCAGACTTGAAACCAGCAGAGGTGAAAACACAGACTGACAGAGGTTGCCGCACGGCTGATAAGAGGGCTAGGGGACACATTCCCCCTGCCTTTAGTAGAAGTAACTCTGAAACCAGGAAAATCGCACCCAAGGTGGCTCACTGCTGAGTGTGATTAAGGACAGGCGTGCAGTCCTGATGCCTCCATCCGAAAGATGCTCAGTGCTCCAGCTCTCCGTGCTCTGGCCTCCAACGTGAGCGCGCATGCACGCACGTCCACGCACGCAGGCTGTCCCCTCTGCGGCCAGCCGGGAGTCTCCAATTTCCTTCCAGTTCAGTCCAGCGTGGAGGAGGGTGTAAGGCCACTACGACTCACCGAAGGCTGAGACTCCCAGGCCCATGACCTTCTTGCGGGTTTATTTTCTTCCCATGTATTGCCTCTTTCTGACTCTGTATCTTTCCATATGTGCAAGCTCTGTCCAGGCCGGTCCGCTCCGTCATCTGGCTTACCCATGTCACTTGGGAAAGTTACACTTGAGAGCAAGAGAGACTTGCTGGCCCTCAACCTCGGAGATCCTTGGGTTTCTCGTCAGGCGTTTTTGTCTGCGTGCAGAACTGGGCCTCTGCTACTGCGTCAGGATGTGCATTGAGGGCTAATGGGGAGGGTGGTTTTTTTGTTTTGTTTTGTGTGTGTGTTTTGTTTTGTTTTCTATAAGGAGTGGCACCCAGTCGACCGGTATGGAACCCCCGCTCAGGTGCCTTGAGCCCTGAATGCAGTGCGCTCACTTCTCTCTGAAACCAAATCCCCTCTGCTCTCGATTTGTAAACAACTCAGCTCTGCCTGCATAATATGTGAGCCTGCGATGCCAGCGCTTCGCTGTGCCCTTCTCTGCTCCCAGCCAAGTACACCTGCTGCCCAGGGCTCCGGCTGCCGCGGCCGCTGCTGCTGTCATCATGCTCTGCCATCGCGCGCCCTGCTGCTCGCTGGGCTGGCGATGCATCCTCGGCGTGGGGAGGAATGTTTATTAGTTTTAATTGGTGGACACGGCTGGGCAGTGACATTTGGGTAGCATTGTGTGTCATTCACCCTGCACCAGGTGCCGGCTGGGATGGCAGATGTAGGTGGATCCACTTAGAATTCAACCTACAGATGAATGTCTTTCCAGAATAAGGCAGCTGCTGTGTCTCTCCCCTAGGTAGGGGAACACACACTCTTCCCTTTCTTTTTATCGCCTCTGATGCCTTCCTAAGAGGAACAGTTTTATTAAAATTTAGACTAGAATGCAATAGTTTCATTCAAAAATAGATAAATAAATAAACCCATCCTCTCTCCCAAATCCCTAAATCTGTAGCCTATGAATACCAGTGAGCAACTTCCCTTTTGTGTGACCCAGCATCTCTCAGAATTGATTGGTGACATTCCATATGTTGCAAAAATGTATATATTTCCTGGGTAGTATCCTGAACATCAACTTAGCAAATCTTTTTATACACAAATAAAATGTTTCCCTATCAGATTCTACTCTATTCAACTCTGTAACTGATCTCTCCCTAGTAAGAAGCCAGGAAGCTGCCTGCTTTTCTGTCTAACAGATTGAGTTTTTATGTCTCACTCCTCTTCTAAAGGGGGTTAAGCAACAAGACCCATCGTAGAGTCAGGTGGAAGTACCAGAAGCCCTTTGAGAAACAGTGGATCTGCGAGGTGCAAGTTGTCTCCTTCGGGTGCTCGATTCCTGGGCAGTGGTACAAAGTCTCCCTCTCTCTCACATACACACAGAGCACCAAACCTCAGCAAACAGTCATTTTCTCAGGATTTCTTCTTTTACTTCTCCCCCTCAGCAAAGTCTAGCCTTCCCTAGACCAACAGAAGCCAGGAACTTGGCTTGGTATTGTTGCTTTATGCTTTAATAAGGGTGATGAGTGTCATGTATAGCTTCTTCTTGTTTATACATTTGTATCAGTCTCAGCTGCCGCAGGAGTAAGAGTGGAGAGGGGACTCGGTGGCTTCAAAGCACAGATCTAGCAATTGCAAAGCACTTCTGCCACCTAGCGGGGCAGCCAAGGCGTCACTCATTGGAAAATGTAGGTATGTCTATAGGGCCAGTGAAAATCAACTTGTTAAACTTTGGCTTCAGTTTAAAAGGAGACAATTACGGCATATAACCCATGTCCTCAAATGCAGTAATTAAAAGTGACCTAAAAGTAATGTTTAATGATGCCAGCTCTTTAAGCAGTAAACAGCTAAACAAAATACCCTATGCTGGTAACTAATTACAGTGTTCCCAGTTGTTGATTTATAAAACAAAGTGACCCAAGCAAATGAAATCACTATATTGAATTTCTTCTCTGAAGTCTCAGGGTTTTTTTATTTTTTTTTCCATCTGTTATTTAACTGTATACTGTTGCAAAGTGCAGGGATGAATTGGAGTGTTATTATAAGTGGCACGATTATCAGCTTGGAAAAACATACAGCTCATGTCGTAGCACAGAATCGGTAGAGTCACAGAAGGTGCCCCTCATCCTAAAACACTGGAAAAGAGAGAGCAGTCAGGATGTATGTAACAGGCACCATAATATAGTCATTATTGAATCTTATCTTCATATAGCTGTAAACAACACAATATTTAAAAACTGCAAAATAAAACAATTATTAAATTGTTTCCAAATTGCTGCTGAGTGGGTCTCTGCCACTGTTTTAAGACAAGTGAATATTCTGTGTAATGGAATCATTCTATACATACTGCGGAGTTGATTCCTTTTCAAAAGACAACAGGATTCCAGAAAGAATGAGTATTCTGAAAGGATCTTAGGAAAACTGTCCAAACAGCAGATGGTATGGATCCTTATGGATACTCAGGATTCAATAGTGAGATTTCGATAATGCTAAAGATGTAGAGATTGCAGAATCAAGGGTCGTTGTTCTCCTCTCTAAAAATGTAAAATAAGAAAACAAATCCTATGCATAATTTATGGATGCCCCAGGATAGTCTTAAATTATGCAATCCACCTATCCACAAAAAGTTGCTTAATATATTCCTTAGTAACTTCATCCACTGGCTGCACTCCGCCCCCGCCCCCAAATACACACAGCACTTTATTTCTGAGACAAGTCAGTTAGAGAAGGATGTCTGTATCTACCGAGTGTGTAACATTCATTTCTAAAGCAAATACACTGGCGAGCAGGGAAGCACAAAGGCATTTAATAACTAAATGCTTCTTTTATCAACTCAGTGGTCTTCCCTGCTTAGAAAGCTTCTGAAACATGCACAATGGGATTAAAAGCACTCTCAATAAAGTTCATTACCTCCGTGGTCCTTTCCATCTTCCTGTGAAATTAACTGTATCTCCTATATGTACATCTACTTAAGGTAGTAATTTAATGGCAGTAACATCTATATCTAGGAGGGTTATTTTTCCCTTGGGTCTGCTTCACACTCAGAGATCTCTTCATAGTGTTTAGAACAAAAACCAGAAATGCTGTTTTCCTTCTGTTTTAGAGAAATGAGGGAGAAAGGGACATAGAACAATCAAAGCAATTTTAAAGTGATCATCTTAGAAAATAGTAAAGCCACAAATATGAGTGCTCAGTGAGGAAGGAAGATGAGCCATGGGTACATACACTTGATTTGCACTAAATAATTTCTTAAATTTTTAGTTTTTCATCTTATACTCTCATCTCTTCCTCTCTGCATCACCCCCACCCCCCAAAAAAAAAAAACATATGCAATCTTGGTCTGTCTTTTTATTTAGGAAGATCATGTTTATTTCCCCTATTTTCATATACATTCAAGGTATGTATTCTTAAGCCTACTCACCCCTCTTTTTGTAGGTAGAGCTCTGATTTTGTACCCTTTTCTACTCTTCTCACCCTTGACTCAGACTGAGCTTCTGCCCAGCAGGAAACCCCAGCTTGCTGAAATAAGTCATCATCATCCCTTTTCTGGTGAGCATGTGAATTAGGTCTTCTCAGTATTGGAGGAGATAGGCTGAGAAAGGGCTTCCCAGGCAGTGAGAGTGGTAAAGAGCACATGTGACAATGCAGGAGACATAAGAGACCGGGGTTCCATCCCTGGGTTGGGAAGATCCCCTGGAGGAGGGCATGGCAACCCACTCCAGTATTCTTGCATGGAGAATCCCATGGATAGAGGAGCCTGGCAGGTTCATAGGATCACAAGGAGTCGAACATGACTGAAGTGACTTAGCACGAAAGCCCGTGCTGAGGAAGAGGAGGAGGAGAAAAACTCTGAATACCTACAACAACCCCAGGGATAGGGGTTTCTTTGTACATCTTTCTTTGTACATCTGGACATGGCTCTTTTTAACTGTGTCTCTTGAAACTGTCACATACATCCTACATCTCTGAATGTAACCTTTAGGAGGATGGTAGAGGATGAGTGGAATGTAAGTCTGTGATGACTTTGCACCCAGGGGTCCACTAATCTCAGAGGCTCTGACCTTTAAGTAAAAGTTCGTATACTTTGGCCAAATGCACCCTCATTTATGTCTTTGCTTAATGACCTGCAGCTAAAAAGACTCCAGATGGCTCCAGAATATGTTTCCTTTCAATACTTTCAATTCTAAAACCTTGACCTTGTCTGCATTACTGCTCAAAATTACTGTGACGATTCTAATTATCTTTTCTATATAGTTTCCTATCGAATCCTATAGATTTCACTTTGTAAATATCTCTTGAATCAGTCTTTTCTTATCTGTTCCACATTCACTCTTTTAGTTCACTCCCTCATAATTTTTCTCTTGGAGTCTTGTTAAAGCCTCATAACTCCTCTATCTCAAATAAATTCTTTGCCTCTAGGATGATCTTGTAAGTTTCAAATACAGTAGGTCATTTTCTATGCTTCAATGCATATCAAAATATTTCTCTATGTTCAGATTCAAGACAAAACCCTTTTATGTGATTAATCATAACTTCTTTACTTTTTTCTTTCTTGTCTTTTTTTTTTTCCTTTTTTGCCTTTTCCTGCTTGCCTTATGCTAGATTTTTTTTAATTTTTATTGAAATATATCTGATTTACAATGTTGTGTTAGTTTCAGGTGTACAGCAAAATGAATCAATTCTACATATATCAATTCTTTTCATATTATTTTCCTATGTAATTATTAAAGAATATTGAGTAGAGTTCCCCGTGCAATATAGTAGGTCCTTATTAGTTGTCTCCAAAATAGAAACAGACTCACGGATCTCTGATAAGCCAGCCCTCTCATCCTAACTTCCGTGTTTTGTTGGTGTGTCCACCTTCCTCTTCTTATCTCTCACCATCCTTGCCTGGTATGGTGCTGAGCACACTGTTATGTCATTTCTGTTGCTGCTTTTTTGTGAATTTCTCCTCTACTGAATGAGCTATTTCAGAACACAGAGCATAACTTTACCTATACTTCATACCATGAAGAAAAAGCTCTCAATAAATAATTTCTGATAAATGACAATATCTAACGGCTTCCCAAGTTATAAAATAATGATTCTAAAAGGCACAAGGCTAGTTAGTAGTGCAAATGCAGTTAGAATTGAGAACTCCTTTTTATTTCAATATGCTGTTTCAGATTCAGTTTACTCTAGACCCTACTGATTCAAACTTAGAACTGTCATTTAAGACAAATAGCTTCTTCAAAAGACTTTACCAGAGCCTTATAGTTAGAATTGCTTGAGGCAGATCTTTTAACCTTCCTATCATCCTCCTTCTTATTTACAAAACAGAGGCAATAGTATTGCTCATCTCTTTTTGCCAAGGAATGATTAATGTAAGGGTCAGTGAAACCAATATCCATGGAAATGATTAAAGGCAAGGTTAGAACTCAAAAAGAATATCCTCATGCTCTTTTTTAGCTTGCTAATATCCTTCTGTGTATGTACTGAATGCAAGAAATTTACTCACAGTACAACTCAGAGTACATTTTTCCTGTCGCTTCTAAGAACATAATATGAGACAAACAAAAGAAGCACAGCACATCATCTGTACATACCCTTCTGTGTTAAAAATGAAATCTAACATCTTTCTATTTCACTCTGTTCATGTATCAGGCAACAAGCCCTTGACCCAGTAACATGTTATATTTCAATGCATTTAATCAATTCTACATTTACACCCTGAAATGCCATGCACTTGGGTTCTGCTCAGTATGTGACAGTATAAATACAATGGTTCTATGGGGAATAATCATAATAGTTAAAATGAAGTGAAATCTGAGTTGTCTTTCTGACTATTTTAAGCATGATGAGAGCTATGTTGCTATGTAGATAAAAACAATATCTTCTAGACAGACTCATTTCTCATCTTCCTCAGTTATCTCCTCAAATGTTAGTATGAGGAAGCCTTTCTCAACTATTCTGTTTAAAATGGTACCCCCACTTCTATGCACTCCATCTCACACACACACACACACACACACACACACACACACACACACAGAGTCCTCTCTCTCTTTCTCCCATCCTTCCTCTCTCTCTCTCTCTCCCTCCTTCCTTCCTTTCCTTCCTATTTTCTTTCCTGGGCATTCTTTCCTGCAGCTTTATCATCCCTGAATCACAACCTTAGATGACACACCCTTTACTTTGTTTGTTAACGCCGTGCCTATCTCTTTCCACAGAATATAAGTCTCATGAAGGCAAAGGCGGGTTTCTTCATGCCCATAACAGCATTCAGCAAGCATAAGGTACTCAGTAACCAAGCACTGGAATAATGAATATCTTACGCTGCAGAGATCATTTCAATTTGAAGATTCTCTCAAACAAGGACCTATTTTTCCATAAAAACATTTTTATTTTTTGTCCATTTTACTGAAGAATAATTGATTTATAAGGTTATATTGGTTTCAGAAGTGTATCATAGTGACTCAGTATCTTTATAGATTATGCAAAGTAATTACACAAAGTAATTATAATTATACAAAGTAATGACCATTTTTCCTTAGTTGTACAACGTATCCTCATAGCTTGTTTATTTTATACGTACTAGTTTGTATCTCTTAATTCCCCTAACCTATTTTGCCCCTCTGCCTTCCCTCTACAATTCATCCTCTATATCTCTGAGTCTACTTCTGTTTTGTTACATATGCTTGTTTTATTTTTGAGATTCCGCATATAAGTGATGGGTTTCTCAGGTGGTGCTAGAGGTCAAGAATCTGCCTGTCAATACAGGAGACGCAAGACACGTGGGTTCAATCACTGGGTTGGGAAGATCTCCTGGAGTAAGAAATGGCAATCTGCTCCAGTATTCTTACCTGGAAAACTCCATGGAGCCTGGTGGGCTACAGTGCATGGAACCACAGAGTCGGACACGACATATAAGGGATAAAATAGCATATTTTTCTTTTTCTGTCTGATTTATCAACCACAAAGAGATATGATCTCACACCTGTCAGAGTGACTCTCATCAAAAAGAACACAAATAATAAATGTTGGTGAGGCTGTGGAAAAAAAGGGAATACTTGTACACTGTTGGTGGGAATGTAAATTGGTGCAGCATCCATGGAAAATAATTTGGAGATTTCGCAGAAAAGGACCCTGTGACCTGTGACCTGCTTTGTTTTCTTGACACTTTTTTTTTTTTTTTTTTTTTTTAGACATTACCACAGTAGAAATGTCTTCAGTATCTTCAAAGGTCATTCTCTAAATGGTTTTAGCATCTTCAGTAATTGTCAACTGTCATTAAATGTTACCTGGCTTTGCTAGGTGTTAAACATTTCTATCATGATATCCTAGTACCATGCCATTATTCAGAAATCTTCTCAAGTGTGCCCTTGGAAATCTATTAACACGGTTTCTGACACAGCAACTCATGGGTAGAGAAACACAGTTGATAAAAAGACTAAAAGAAAATTAATGATTCCACATTTTATCTCACTGCTTTAAAGAGATTATTTATCCTCTGAGATACAAAATAGGATGATAAAAGTTAAAAGAATAGAATCACTTATAAATGGATCACCCAAACCCACACAAACGCTCTGTGTAACCAGCAGCCCATGTACCACTAAGGAAGATAATAGAAGAAAGTCTGTTTCTAAAACAACAGCATTTCCTTTTATGTCTTATGCTATAATAATAGTTCTGTGACTCCCAGGATCATCTGGAATTTTGCCAGGAATAAAACAGTATGAATTAACAGTTAAGTACCTCTTCAAAGGATCAAAATAAACAAGAAAACTAATTTTATTTTATTGATTAAAAGCAAGTATTACAGTAATCTCATAACAATTTATATTGAGCTATCATGACAAAGAGGCAGAATTCAAATGTTTAAAAATATAGTGTATTTTAATTAAAATTGCTACTGATAAGAGAAACACACCTACTAATTTTGAAGGATTACTTTCCTGATCATATCAGAAAAAACAGATTAAGATTATCATACATGAATTTCCTTCTCAATATTTTACTATCCTTCTCAATACCTAATATGCTTACTCATCCTGACCATGCCTAAATTTTCTCTATAAAATGGAAAGAGTAACAGTGATATACTTGAATGAAATTTTAAAAAAAATCATAGACTGAGAACAGCTATGAGCATTCTGTATAAAAATTATTTCAGGAAAAATACAATAAATTAACACCATGAATAATTCTGATTCCAAAAATATTTCACATATACTTAATTCTACATAAATGATAAGACCTTTATTTTATTAACTATTATATTTCAGTCTTGAAGAAGGAAATGGCAATCCAATCCAGTATTCTTGCCTGGAGACTCCCATGGACTGAGGAGAATGGTGGGCTACAATCCCTGGGGTCACAAAAAGTCTGACATGACTGACATGACTGGGCACAAACTTCAGTCGTATGAATGTTATTACCATAACATGTGTTTTTAACAAATATTTCAAACATTTTTCTTCTCATCAGATATCCAAAAAAAGGAAAGAATATTAATAATGCATATTTAGATTGAAGTATTCTTTTTTAATGAAAGAATCACCTTTGCATATTTTAAAATTAAGTTTCATACAGCATGTTGATGAAATACATTTAAAAAGATCCCTTACTCCTGCCCTCACCAATGTTTCCACAAAAAAAGCAGTCTCAAGATTACTAGACAATTCAGTATAGTGTTTGCTTTTTTTTTTGGTTTGTTTGTTTTTGAAGTTACTTGTAAATTCAATTCAAGAAAAGATACAAATGAAGGAAGAAAAGAGATGTAATAAATTTAAAGAATAACTAATAAGTTCTTGCCATGAATAAGGGGAAAATATACATAGATAAGACTCGGTAACACAAGCCAAACTATGATAAACTCCAAAAGGTAGACAGAAAGTCTTAAATGCCTTGAAAACAAATGAATTATTTTATTTTTCTTGTGCTTTTTTAAATCGAAGTATAGTTGCTTTCTACTGTTGTGTTACTTTCTAGTGTACACCCAGATTCAGTTATGTCAGATTCTTTTCCATTATTGTTTACTGTTGCTGTTTTAGTCACTAAGTCATGTCTGGGTTTTGCAGTGCCATGGATTCCAGCCTGCCAGGCTCTCTGTCCATGGGATTTCCCAGGCAAGTATACTGGGATGGATTGCGATTTCCTTTTCCAAGGGATCTTCCCGACCCAGGGATCAAAACTGTGTCTCCTGCATTGGCAGGGGGATTCTTTACCACCGAGCCACCTGGGAAGCCCACGTTCATTACAGGATAGTGAATATAGGTCCCTGTGCTGCACAGTAGGACCTTGCTGTTTATTTTTTATATAGAGTAGTATGTATCTAATGGGCTTCCCTGGTAGCTCAGCTAGTAAAGATCCACCTGCAATGCAGGAGACCTGGGTTCCATCCCTGGGTTGGGAAGGTCCCCTGGAGGAGAACATGGCAACCCACTCCAGTATTCTTGCCTGGAGAATTCCTATGGACAGAGGAGCCTGGTGGGCTACAGTCTATGGGGTCGCAAAGAATTGGACACGACTGAGCAACTGAGCACAGCACAGCACAGTATTCAACTATGACAAACCTAGACAGAATATTAAAAAGCAGAGGCATCACCTTGCCAACAAAGGTCCATCTAGTCAAAGCCGTGGTTTTTCCAGTAGTCGTGTACGGGTTTGAGAGTTGGATCATAAGGAAGCCTGAGTGCCAAAGAATTGATATTTTCAAATTGTGATGCTGGAGAAGACCCTTGGACAGCAAGAAGATCAAACCAATCACTCCTAAAGGAAATCCACTCTGAGTATTCATTGGAAAGACTTATGCTGAAGCTGAAGCTCCAATACTTTGGCCACATGATGTGAAGAGCTGACTCACTGCAAAGGACTCTGATGTGGGAAAGATTGAAGGCAAAAGGAGAAGTGGGCAGCAGAGGATGAGATGGTTATAGAGTATCACTGACTCATCAGACATGAGTTTGAGCAAACTCCAGGAGAGAGTGGAAGACAAGATAGCCTGGCACGTTGCAGTCCAGGAGGTCACAAAGAGCCTGACATGACTTCGTGACTGAACAGCAGCAACAGTATGTATCTGCTAATGCTAAACTCAAAATTTATTTCTCCCCTGTCCCCTTTCCCCTTTGGCAACCATAAGTTTGCTATGCAAGCTCACATTTCAGTCTGAATTACAACACAGGCAAAGGAATATTAATATAAAGGTTAAAGAAAAAAATACTGAATCAGAATACTTTTATTTCATTCTAGTAAGACCAAACAATATGCTAATGAGCCAAACATTCCCTTGATTTCTGGAAGGTTTTCCGGAGTTTGTTCCTCCATTCTCATCGGTTTCCTTACAGGGCCTCACAGTAAGCCTTTTGAAATTGTAGTTTACTCTACAGACAGGTAGGCATTTCATACCACCTTTTGTTCATGTTCCTTCAACCACTTTCAACACATGAGATTGCTCATTGTTTAGGGAATAAGATTTCATTAAACACTACATCAAATGCCCCACTAAAATCAATACATAGGATACCTGCTTTGTGGCCTTTATTTACTAAAGTTGTGGTTCTATCAAGACCCAGAAAAAAACAGCTCTCTATATAAGATATCTATGAGTTATGTTTATCTGTCTTTTGAGAGTTAGCACATATGTTTTTCTTAAAATTTGTTATTTTACTTAACTAGGAAGAAGATTAGACATATTTGAGTAAAATATTCAAACTGGATTGGCTTGCCTATTTTCAAAATCACAAGAGAATGACACATTTTAATCTATAATGTTTTCTATTTTTCAGGTTCTGTGACTTTTAAAAAGTCAATCATTCTTTATTTGATAATGTGTTCATTCACTTAAACAAGTTCTATCCATTATGCTGTCAGTTTTCCATGATTAAAATACATTTTATAATTGAATTACTTTGGTTCTGTATGCCCAATTATCTAGTTATTGGAAAACTTTATGTACTTGAATGTGAAATGTCTTGGGTAAATTGAAAAAACCTGCCTGCAAAAGACACAAATACATACCACTTTAAATATTGTGAGTAATTCACAAGGATGGCATCAATGGGCTTGTTGTTCAGTCGCTAAGTCGTGTCTGACTCTTTGTGGCCCTATGGACTTGAGCACACCTGGCTCCCCTGTCCTTCACTATCTCCTGTTGTTTGCTCAGACTCATGTTAGTGATGCCATCCAACCATCTGATTATCTGTTGCTTCCTTCTCCTCCTGTTCTCAATCTTTCCCAGCATCAGGGTCTTTTCAAAACACTAAATATCTAGGCAGACTCACTAAACATATAGTCTTAAACCAAAATTTTGTGTTCAGTGATTGGCAACAAGGGATTGTGAAGTAACTGGGGGCTGTGGTTCCTCTAGCCATGCTAACCCTGGCTACTCTAGCTAAGAAGGTGAGTAAGGGTAATTCAACAGTAAGTATTGAAATGATAAACAACCACAGATCGCAGCTTGATTAATTTTTGGTCTAAAAGTGTTGGTGATTTCTACATAACTCTAGTTTGCTTTTAAAGCACAAACTCTGAGCTCATCATATCTGCGTTCCATCTCTTAATGTCAAGAGTGTCACAAGAATGAAATTACAGAAAGGCAAATTACTCATTGATCCATAAATACTTAGACTTGTACAATGTGTGAGCAGAGAGGATGCCTGTGGAACTTTTACTTTAACTGCCTTATTTTGTATATGGGGAGGAGGGTTCCACTGACAACAGGCAACTTTCTCAGAGTAGCACAGCCAGTTAGAAGCAAAAGTAACGCATAATTTCTACTGAACCCCAGTTTGAAATTCTACCCATAATGCCACACTCTCCTCATTCTTCAAGAAGAGGATAATTTTGTTGTTAAGTTTACAGGATTCAAAATCTCTATGAAAAAAATTGCTAAAATATCTAGAATTGCTGTAAAGCATTCTAAAATTCCCAGGAGTACTAAGGTACGTAGATGTGAACTATAATGATGACTTGTTCAGAATTCATTGCTATATCCTATACTTAAACTAGGAGAAGGCAATGGCACCCCCCCCACACTCCAGTACTATTGCCTGGAAAATCCCATGGATGGAGGAGCCTGAAAGGCTGCAGTCCATGAGGTTGCTGAGGGTCAGACACGACCTCACTTTCACTTTCACTTTTCACTTTCACGCATTGGAGAAGGAAATGGCAACCCATTCCAGTGTTCTTGCCTGCAGAATCCCAGGGACGGGGGAGCCTGGTGGGCTGCCATCTATGGGGTCGCACAGAGTCGGACACGACTAAAGTGACTTAGCAGCAGTAGCAGCAGCAGCATACTTAAACTAAATATTTTGTTCACTATATTCAATTTTATAAAGAGAAAGATCAGAATAAATAAAGAAAAGCAATGATCTCTTTTTATAAAACCTTATTCTATCACATGTTTTCCGCTCCCATCAACATGATGGTTTTTTTAAAACTCTGTATCTCCAACGCAAATCTCCCTTCTATACCCCAGGCCTCACTATTTAATAGTCAACACTATTTAATGACCATGAGCACCTCAAACTCAAAATGTCATAATAGAACTCATCATGTTTCTCCAAGGCCCACTCTTCACAACACAACCAAGTGAATACCAATTATTCCAGGCTCCTTTTCATTATTTTCTGTGATCAAAGAGTATAACCAGCATCCCTGCCTCTAGCAGCCCAGAACTCCACCCATTCAGCAACTCTTCCATCCTGTTTCACATCCTACATGGAAGCAGTCACAAGAGCTTCTCTGTTGTATAGCCTTTCAATCTCTCTCCCATCCTCAATATTTCTATCTGGACTCCCGTTCTTTCTATATCTTCTAATCCCAAGATCAATCACATCTTAGACCAGGGGTCCCCAACCCCCAGGCCATGGACACTAGGCCCAGTCCTTGGCGGGTTAAGAAGTAGGCTGAAGAGCAGGAGGTGAGCAGCAGATGAGCAAGTAGAGCTTCATCTGGATTTACAGCTGCTCGCCATCACTCTCGTCACTGCCGAAGTGCCAGCTCCTCTCAGATCAGTCGTGGCATAATAAATATCATGGGCTTGAATCATCCCCAAACCTGCCCTGCCCCAACATCTGTTGAAAAATTGTCTTGGGTGAAACTGGTCCCTGGAGCCAAAAAGATTGGGGACCACTGCCTCTCTCACATTGTTCTCCTGGATTAGTAGAACCGAAGCTGAACTGCTGCATTGTTGCTTTCTCTCCAAAATGTAAATGGAGAACCTGCAATTCTGCTCAGTCCACACTCTTTACAATGGCATATGAGGACTGTCCTGACCTGGCCCTGGTTATCGCCACAACCTCATCCTTTCTGATTATGCTTCACTACTGAACGTTCCCCTGTGTTTAACTTTGTACCTCTCAGTAAGTTGTGTGTTTTCTTTCATGTTCAGACCTTTAGGGTGTATTTTCTGAGGAGAATAATGAACCTTCCCTAGGACTTATCCTGCGGCTTCCCAGGCAGCGCAGTGGTAAAAAAAAAAAAATCTGCCTGCCAATGCAGGAGATGTAGGACACAGGGGTGAGATCCCTCTGGTTGGGAAGATCCCCTGGAGGAGGAAATGGCAACCCACTCCAGTATTCATCCTAATTTTGTTTAATTAAGCAAAGATGCTGTTCCTTCGGAACCAGCTAAGCTATTGTCTCTTTGGGGAAGCCTTTTCTGACTGCCACAAATGTATTAGCTGCTGATCATAACCATTACCATACAAAATTAAATACAATTCAATTAGGAAGTAGCACACTACATGTGATTTTTCCATTTTGAGTTTTTTTTTTAATTTATTTTAAATTTTCTGGGGTTCTACAGCCTCTGATTCAGTAAAACAAGGGAGTTGCATTGAATGAAACTTTAAAATACCTTCTAAATGTAAACATTTTATATTTCTTATAGCATATGAGGTGCTAATTTTAAAGAAGAGGATTTCATAAGCACTTATTATGTATAAATTATTTAACATTCATTTTCTCATTTAATTT
This sequence comes from Bos indicus, assembly GCF_029378745.1. Taxonomy (NCBI): domain Eukaryota; kingdom Metazoa; phylum Chordata; class Mammalia; order Artiodactyla; family Bovidae; genus Bos; species Bos indicus. The sequence goes on from NC_091771.1 coordinate 9,750,139, forward strand.
GATATTAGTAGGAATACCTTATGTTACAGTAACAGAAACTTAGTTTAAACCACTTTTAATAAAAGAAAGTAATACTTGTATGACTGCACAAAATGAAACAAAACACCAATCTAAAGCAAGCATTAGCCCCTGGTACAATTGAATCCAGGGTTCAAACCATATCTTCAGCACTTGATGTCTCCTTCATTTTTGTCTCTTTATTCCTCAGAGTTAGTCTCTTTCTCATATAAGCCCTCTTAGAAGCAATGACCCTGATAAAAAGCTCAGCTTTTTCATTATCATTCATTTAATAATTCCAGAAGAAATAGAGTTTTTCTTTCCCAATAATTATAGCAAAATTGCATGATTGAATCTTACTGGACTTACTTGGGTTATGTGCATAATTTCCTGTGATCAGAGACATTCAAAAGCAGGACTAACTAGTTCTAAGTACCCAACCCTAAATTAAGAGTCTTGGGGTTAGGCCCACTCAGACCTCCTAATCTGAGATCAGGGTAGGATTTGTTGCCAAAAGATAATCTCTTATTATTTTTTTTTTTAAGGAGTTACAATAAAAGTCTTTATTTAAGTTTGATCAGTACAGGTAAGATATACTAGATCACAGAGCAATATGCATTAACAGGATACAACAATTCATAAAAACTGAGTAACCATGCACACAAATTTCTTAAACATTCAATCACCTAAAGAGAAAATGCACAGATGTATGGTGGCAAAACTGTATCTAACACTGAAACTACTATAGGACTCCTTCAACAAGTCCAACTTTTAGTGATAAAACTACTGTACTGGGCAACCTTGGCAGTCATAAACCCACATCTCCTCCGACAAGTCTGAATGGTGCATAAGCGTAGTAACAGCATGAGTAAGAATGCCCTCACACAGCACAGGTTCTAGGGTAGACACAGATTCACACAGACATCACTGTGTTATACTTTAAGCAGAGTTCCATTTACAACTTCACATTAACTCATATAAAAATAACCTGACCCTACACAAAATGTCCTTTTAGCAACATTCAAAGTAATTAACTGTTACAATTTCCAAAGTGGCAGAGGTATTGAAGCAAAGAAAAAGGGAAAAAAGAAAAAAAAAGAAAAAAACCCACAAAAAAGGCAAATTGTGACAAAAGTATGCGTTAATTAAATGGACAGTATCCTCTTCCAAATTAAGTGACACTGTATAAGAATTTGCTGGATTTTTTTTTTTTTTTTTTACAAAACTGAACCCTGTACATTTACAGTTGAGGCAAAGCCATTCTGAACGTGGCGGGAAGCCGCAGTTCGGTTACCTTTCCCACTCACTGGTTTCTCCTCTTGCAGAGGAGAACAGACTCTTAATGACTGGAGTCTGTGTCATTTGAGTGGTGTGTGAGAGAGTTTTCACTGCCCCTGGGAGAGTCTACACTTTCATACCCTGCACTGAGTTGGTTTACGTAACTACTACCTCCTCTGCCAGTTCTCTCCTCCAAGCTGCTGGAGGCCTTATTCCCATTCCCTGGAGAAGAAGGAAAGTCATCTACGGCTGTGTCCCTGTGAAATCCAGACCCAGACGTCCTCTGCCGGGAGGAACCGCCATTACTTGGTCCGTTGGCCAGATGACTGCAGTCTTTACCTGTGGCCTCTGCCTGTCCTACAGGCTCAGAAGATGTAGTCCTGCTGGTACTCGGGCCTGGGGCTTGAGACTGCTGCTGTTGGTACTGAGCCAACTGCGGGCATGTCTCCTTCAGTTGTTGCTGAAGAACTAGAATGGTACTCTGCATACCCTGTACTTCTTCGTCAAGTTGAATGATGAAGTCATTCAGTTCATCCTGACTGCTTTTAAGCTCCTCACTATATTTCTTCTGTAAAGCCAACTCCACTTCAAGTTGTGCAATACGTCCCTGGGACAGCTGCCTTCCAAGCTCTTGATTCTCCTGGATAAGCATTCGACACTTCGCCATTAACTTTTTGCCTGTTAGGCTACCAGGCGTAAACTTCCAGGCACTCAGTTCATTCTGGGCTTGTTCCAGTTTGTCTGCAGTCTGTTCCAGTTCACTTTCATTTTTAGGAATAACAGGTTGATCGCTGGGTCCACCATTGTTGATCTCAGTTGTGCAACGCTAGGCTGCTGGACTTGCTTGAGGTACTGGATCTGAGTAGTACACTCTTGCATTTCTTGCTCCTTGGTTGCTAGTCGCATTTCAAGAATGTTTTCCCTGCGTGCAGATTCTTGCTGCTGCTGCTTTTGTTTTTCTTCAGATTCCCTTTAGCCAGTTACATCATTAGAGTTGAGATCTGTGTACTTGCCCTCCAAAGCTTGCACATATGCTTCATACTGTTTCCACCTTAGAATTAATTCATCTCGTGCCATAACTTTGAAGTCTGCTTCACTCAGTCGAACCTTTTTGGGAAGAGGTTCTTCGTTGGTCATCTTGAATCCTCTCCAGACGGAGGCTGCGCCGGCGCCCACCTCGTCACGTAGGCTGACCCCACGCTGTCCTCTCGCCGCCAAGGCTGCCAGACCGTGCTGCCTCCGCCGGCCCCCGCGCTCCTCCTCCGTGCCACAACCCTGGCGCTGCCCTTTCGATAATCTCTTATTAGAAGAAAGGGATTTATGCTAGCCAAGCAAAAATTAGCACATAATCTGCAACAAAATCCAACGGTTTGTGAGGCTGGTATTATGATCCCCATATATTTTCTCACCAAACTAAGGGTCAGCACACTTTTTCAGGAAAGGACAAGAGAGTCAATATTTTATGTGGGTTTTTTTTTTTTTTTTTTTTTTGAGTCATAGGTGGTCTCTATCACTATACATATTCTATTGGTTTTTGTACTTCCCTGGTGGTTCAGACAGTAAAGCGTCTTGCTTACAATGAGGGAGACCTGGGTTCGATCCCTGGGTCAGGAAGATCCTCTGGAGAAGGAAATGGCAACCCACTCCAGTACTCTTGCCTGGAAAATCCCAGGGACGGAGGAGCCTGGTAGGCTACAGTCCATGGGGTCACAAAGAGTCGGACATGACTGAGCGATTCTATCACATATTCTATTGTTTTTTACAACCCCTCAAAAAATGTGAAAAGCTTCCTTCGCATGGAGGCTGTATGGAAACCAGCAGTGGGCTGGATTTGATTCATGGCTCTGGGCCCTGCGCTAGACAGTAATTTGAAGGCAGAATCTGTGTTTTGGTGGTATTAGTATTCTCAGAACACATGGTGAGTGCTCCGTTAATGTTTGTTTGGTCAGTAAGTGCAGGCTTGACTCAGTTACATTGAGGATTAGAATGAGGCTATGAATCTCAAACTCATTTCATACGTGTGTTGTTGCTATTGTTCAGTTGCTCAGTCACATCCAACTCTTTGTGACCCCACGGACTGGCAGCAGGCCAGGTTTCCCTGTCCTTCACCATCTCCCAGAGCTTGCTTAAAACCACGTCCGTTGAGATGGTGACGCTATATAACCATCTCATCCTCTGCCACCCTCTTCTCTTTTGCCTTCAGTCTTTCCCAGCATCAGGGTCTTTTGCAATGAGTCAGCTCTTCTCATGAGGTGGCCAAAGTAGTGGATCTTCAGCTTTAGCAGCAGGCCTTCCAATGAACATTCAGGGTTGATTTCTTTTCGGATTGACTTTTAGTCAGAGCATGAGAATAACAGAGATGGAAACACTTGCTTAAACACTTGACAAATTTAATCTAACCTCAGCCTTTTCGGGAGAACAGTTTGAAGAAGGGGAGAAGGAAGGAAGAAAGAAAAGAGCTGAGATGTTAAACAATAATCCTTCATGCAGTCATTAAAGATCATATGGAGAATGCAGTGAGCCTTTCTAATAGTACAGCAGAGGGAAAAATACAAAGAATCTGAGAAAACACATTCTTTTGGAGCACCACCCAAACAGTAACTGTCACTGCCTAAAGGACAAGTTCATGAGATAAACTGTTGAGAGAGAGGTAGAAATGTCTCTAGTTATATTTTTAAACATAGAACCCATCTAACTTATGCCTCCAAGCTTCTAAAGCCAAAGCCCTCAGCTTCCCATAGCCAGACTTGCTAAGATCTACAGCTATGGCAACAATCAAAGGAAGTGGAGCTTCTGTGACAGCTGGAATGAAATACTATGGAGAGAAAAATCACAACTTTATATTTGCGTGTGCATGAATGTTCAGTCATGTCTGACTCTTTGTGACCTCATGGGTGGTAGCCCACCAGGCTCTTCTGTCCACATAATTTTCCAAGCAAGATTACTGGAGTGGGTTGCCATTTCCTACTCCAGGGGGTCTTCCTGACCCAGGGATAGAACCCGAGTTGCCTACATCTCCTGCACTGACAGACAGAATCTTTACCACTGTGCCACCTTGGGGAGTTTTAATTTATGCTATATAGTACTATCTTATTCATCTTTCTTTAATAAACACATGTCAAATTTGCAGGTATATCATTGTACCACTTAATCATTCCATGACATTTTTTCTACCACTATGATCTGACAGTCTTTCAACCTCACATAAATGCCAAGTACTTTGATCCCAACATCTTTTCCACAAGTCATCCCTCGTGAAGTCCTCTTTTCCTCCTCATGTAGTTTAAAATACACAATCAATGGAGTAATTACATCCAATCTTAATTTCTTGCTACTCATTATGGCTGAATGGTAGCATCCAAAATGATATGCCCATGTTCTAATTCCAAGAACTTGTGAATGCTATTCTATTTAGAGAAAAAGACAGGGGTCTTTGCAAATGTAGTTATGTCAAAGATCTTGAGATCATTCTGAATTATTAATGTGGACCCTGAGTCCGATGACAAATGTCCTTAGAAATGACACATAGCACACATGCAGAGAAAGTGATATGAAGACAGAGACAGCAGTTCTCGTGTTGTGGCCACAAGTCAGAGAGAAGAGAAGGAGGAAATGTGTCCAAGGGGAACAGATATTGGAGTGATGAGGCCACAAGTCAAGAAATGTCAACAGCAACCATAAGCTGAAAGAGGCAAAAAAATATATTTATATATATTTCCCCTTAAAGCCTTTGGAGAGAGTTCGCCTGTGCTGACACCTTGATTTCAGAGTTCTGACCTCTAGAACTACAAGAGAAAATAAATTTATATTGTTTTAAGCCACCCAACCTGTAGTGATTTGTTACAGCAACCACAGAAAATTTTTTAGAGTTGTCTGGGTCATGGCAAACCTCCACCTCCTCTGAACCTTATCCCATGCACTGAACATGGCTGGAGAAAACTCACAACTATTACCATTTTAAATCCATAACTACAAACTTCCCTGGTTCATCTGTGCTCTTTCTAGCTCTTCTCATGAATGACTTCTTATACTCACTCTTGGCTGGCATTATCACTTTATCTTTCCCTGAAAATAAATAGAAGAAATCAAAGAAGCTTTATAGGCTCTTATCAGGCAGTAGGTAGCCATTTATCCTGGATATGTAGATCAGGTATTCATACTCCCCTCTAAACATCTAAGGACAATTCCAGCCCATGAGCTAATCAACCCTTTCTTGCCTATCAAAGGTCAAGACTCCAAAGATCGCCCCATCTTTTCTGTATACATCAAGTTTTCTCTCTCTTGCAGGGGTCCCCAGCCTCTGGGATCTAATGCCTGATGATTCAAAGTGGAGCTGATGTAACAATGACAGAAATAAAGTGCACAATTAATGTAATGTACTTGAATCATCCTGAAACCACAACACCACCTCTAGTCCATGGAAAAAACTGTCTCCCATGAAACTGGCCCCTGGTGCCAAAGCATCTGGGAACTGCTGCTCTACTGAATTGCATTCAACATACAAAAATATTCTTCTTTATACCATCTACAATCATAATTCTTCCTTATGCAGCAAAGCTCCACTAAGTTGTCTGAACTGATTCCCTCCAATTCCTGTCTTCTCATTTTGAGTTAAACATACTCGATCAAGTTTTGCCCCTACTCCATCAACAGTACTCTTAGCAAGGTGTCTTAACTGGATGCTGCTAAATTTAGTGATCCATTTCTATTTCCCCATTTACTTGTCAGTAGCACTCAACACTGTCTCAATGTCTTCCTCCTTGTTAAAATCTCTTGACTTGGGTTTGAGAACCCCATACTCCTGTTTTTATGCCTCCCTCACTGACCATTCTCATTTCCCTTGCTAATTTCTCCTCTTTTCCCTAGCTCTTAGCTTTTTTATATCTCAAGGATTTCCTTTGTCCTCTTTACTTCCCACACTCAAAATTTTTTGTGATCATACTGTCTCATGAATTTAAATATCATCTATTAGTAGGATAATCCTAAATTTATGTCCCCAGTCAAGACTCTTTTCCCAAACTCCAGACTATATCCACCTGTTTCCTTTACTTATCCATTCATTTGAACTTGAAAGTAGGCATCTCAAACTTGCATCCAAAACAGATCCTTTGAGTTCTCTCCCACAAAATTATCTTTCCACATTATCTTAATGGATAGACTATTATTTATTCATGGATTATGGGTATTATCCACAGTTTATCCATTAGTTAATGGGTTTCCCTGTGTCTCAGATGGTAAAGAATCTACCTGCAATGTGGGAGATGTAGGTTCAATCCCTGGGTTGGGAAGATGCCCCAGAGAAGTAAATGGCAACCCACTCCAGTGTTCTTACATGGGAAATCCCATGGACAGAGGCGCCTGATGGTCTACAGTATGAGGGGTCACAAAGAGTCAGATGACTGAGCGACTTTCTCTTCACTTCATCCATTAATTTCTTAAGACAAAAACCTCTGGCGTGGAATCGGAGACATCTATATATAGTTTTTGCATCCCACATCCAAATTATCAGAAAATATAGTTGGTTCTATTGTCCAAATATACTGAGAATAAGACAATTAATTTCCATCTTCATTGGAAACACCCAGTCCAAACAACCATTATCTCTTATCTGATCTACAAGTTGCCAGCTTTGTCTTTCAAGACTATAACTCAGATTATATCACTTCTCAAAATGTTTCCAATAGTTTTCCTACTATCATTCAGAAAGGAAATTAAGCTCCTCAGACTAGTGTATACCATTTATATCTTTAACCATATTTTCTGTCGTCTCCTGCATTCACTTCTCTATAGCTATGTGGGCACCCTTGCTGTTCCTACAAAATACCTGACTACCTTCTGTTAGAACATTTACACTGGCTGTTCCCTCAGACTGGAATACCCGCTCCCCAGATAACTGCAGGTGTAACTCCTTCACATCCTTTAAATCTCTGCTCAAATGTCATTCTTCTCTGAGGTCTACACTGACCACCATATTTGAGAATTACCCTGACCCCAACTACTGCACTCCCTATTTGCCTTCCTTGATAAGGCAAATATTCTCCATGATCCTTATCATTTTCTGTCATACTATATGATTTCTTTAACTCCTTGTTTCACTGGTTAATTTCTGCTCCCCTTCCCCACTAGAATAATTTCCCCAAGGCAGGGATTTTTGGCTGTCTGTTCCCACTGGTAGATCTCAGAGTCTTAGGATGGTACCTGGCCCTTTGTAGGCATCCATCAGAATTCATCTGAATAAATATTGTACTCCAGTGACCCACTCTATCACACAGAAGTAATAGGTCTTTGAGTAATCCCATTAAATTTCAAATACCCTCATTCAAATGATTTGAATGTTAGTAAATTGAACAGTCAGAGAAAAATATAACCATAAAGACCACTTTTAGATGTCAACATTTCATAATTTCAAAATCTTATTAGGTACTAATTTTTGACAACAAAGAAGAAGAGGAATTGACATTAATCAGACACTAACATCATGCTGCTGCTGCTGCTGCTGCTGCTAAGTCGCTTCAGTCGTGTCCAACTCTGTGTGACCCGAGACGCAGCCCACCAGGCTCCCCCATCCCTGGGATTCTCCAGGCAAGAACACTGGAGTGGGTTGCCATTTACTTCTCCAATGCATGAAAGTGAAAAGTGAAAGTGAAGTCGCTCAGTCGTGTCCGACTCTTCCGCAACCCCGTGGACTGCAGCCTACCAGGCTCCTCCGCCCATGGGATTTTCCAGGCAAGAGTACTGGAGTGGGGTGCCATGGCCTTAAAATTCATTTTTATTTATTGGAGTACAGGTGCTTTACAACGTTGTTTTAGTTTCTGCTGCACAGTGAAGTGAATCAGCTCTTTGTATTCATATATCCCCTCCTTCTTGGTCTCCCTCCCATCCCCCAGCACCACCCATCTAGGTCATCACAGAGCTCCAAGCTGAGCCTTCTGAGTGTTATAGCAGGTTCCCACTAGTTATTGTTTTAAACGTGCTAGTGTATATATGGTAACCCAATCTCCCAATTCACCCCAGCCCCTCTCCACACCCCCACCATATCCACACATCCATTCTCTGTATCTGTGTCTCTCATCCTGCCCTGCAGATAGGTTCATCTATACCGTTTTTCTAAATTACACGTATATGTGTTAATATATGATATTTGTTTTTCTTTGACTTTTTTCACTCTGTATGATAGGCTGTAGGTCCATCCATGTCTCTACAAATGACCCAACTTCCTTCTTTTATATGGCTGAGTAATATTCCATTGTATATATGTACCACATTTTCTTTATCAATTCATCAGTCTATAGACATTTAGGTTGCTTCCATGTGCTAGCTAGAACTGTATGTATTGTACTATATATATTGTAAATAGTGCTGCAGCAAACATTGGAGTGCATGTGTATTTTTGAATTATCATTTTCTCTGAATATATGCCCAGTAGTGTACAGTAACTCTATTTTTAGTTTTTTAAGGAATCTCTATTCTGTTCTCCATAGTGGCTGTATGTAATATTTTAATCCAACAACTCACTTAAAATTCTATGGAGTAAGGTATTCTCTTCTCATTTTATAAGTGAAGCTTATATGGGAAGCTTTATTATCATTTAGTCTCTCAGTCATATCTGATTCTTTTGTGACCCCATGAAATGTAGCTCGCCAGACTCTTCTGTCTATGGGAAGTTTAAGTCACTTATAAGCAAGAAGAACTGAAATTTTACTACACATCTATCTAACTACAAATATGTGCAATATATACAATGATCCGTTTAACTGATCTATCCGTTCAGTTAAAAGTTATGTCACGGCTTTGGTCCACCGTCATGGAGTGGCCTGCAATTTCCTGCCTAGCACTTTACCATTCTTTTGGCAGCTCACAATCTCCATCTTCCTCCTGGCTTTGAAAGAAACTAGGATATTTGCAAAGACCTCATGATCTGGCTGCAATCAACTTTGGAAGTCCACAGCTCATCTATATTCATCCAGTCATTCCCTTCTTTGGAAATCACATGGAGGTTTAGCTTTACAAGCTTAAACAGAATTCATGCTGAACTTGGTTTCCCAGTTTATGGAGGGAATCATTCTTAAAAAAGAGAAAAAGAGAGAGAGAGAATGAATCTCTTATGCAGAAAGGTACAGGAAGAGAGATGGCGGGAGATGGAAGGAGAATAAAAGAGGAAGAGAGGGAAGAGGAGGGAAATGGGAGAGAGGAATGAAGAGGGGGAGAGGGAGAGATTATTGGGGCAGGGAAGATTCTGATGACTTAGTTCTTGGAGTAGAGCTTATTCTAGTTTCATATTTCCAAAGTGGGACTGCAAACCTGTCACTCAAAGATTAATTTTTTGTTAGATTTTTAAATCCTCTCATATTTTGGTAACTCTGCATTTATTGGATACAGTATTACAACCTAACAGGGCACAATCATTAACTTAGGTACCTGAAATTCCAAACACTAGCCCTAGAGTATAATGAAGTTCAAGTGGCCATATCTTAGAAAGTGAAGGTGAGTTAATTAGACAAGCCTAAGAACAAATACATGAAATAAAATACTATATCCTTAGGAAATATGTCTAAAAAATAAGAATACAAAATCTGAAATAAAAGTCAATTATTCCTGTAGGTCCAAGAAGCCCTTGTTTTCTCCATGTGCTTTAAACAAGATTTATAATTTCAAGAAGGTATAAGAAGCCTGGGCAAATAATGAAAATGAGTGTCCTGCGCTATATGCTAAAAAAATTAATAGAAAAAAATTAATTCATAATTACTTCAAAGAAATCATAGCATCGACTGCACTTTGTCACCATGGAGGGATTTTTCCATATTTTTAAAGTAGGGGTCCTACTAGGTCCTGCCATTTGTTACCGTTCCTGTAAACTTTCTGAAGAAATTCAGAAATTCGAGTTTTTATTAAAGAAACTTCCGTATTTATAGATATTAATTCAAGGTTTTATAACACAGTGCAGGGAAACAGAATGCATCTGCAGGCCACGCTCAGGCCCTAGCATCTGTTTTCGCCTCTCAATGATTATCTGGGCCCAGGAACGATGAGGAAAGAGAACAAAGGATCAGGCACGTGGGTAGTGGCCTCCCAGGAGAGCCACTGGGATAGTTTAATTATCTCTCGTCTTTGATAAGACTGACTTCTTAAATTTCACATCAACTAACTTGGATATTTTTAAGTTGGGGAGTCATAAATTACCCCCACGTAATGGAATATGTAAGAAAAAATGTGCGTGCTAAGTCACATCTCACTCCGTGCAACCCCGTGGACTGTAGCCCACTAGGCTCCTCTGTCCACGGGATTCTTCAGGCAAGAAGACTGGAGTGGGTTGCCATTTCCTTCTCCAGGGGATCTTCCCAACCCAGGGATCAAACCTGAGTCTCTTGCATCTCCTGCATTGGCAGGCGGGTTCTTTACCACTAGCGCCACCTGGGAAAGGTAGTGGTGATTTACATGTGTTTACTATGCATCTGATCTGAGCTTTCCTCACAGAAGCGCATCCAGCAGGAGAGTATAGATTAAAAAGTGAGGTATTCCAGTCTAACAATGCAAACTCTTCAGACAGCTCCTCCTTGGGATATGAATGTTTATTTATTTATTTGACTGTGCTGGGTCTTAGTTATGGAATCTAGGATGGATCATTGTGGTGCTTGGACTCTCTGGCTGTAGCTCGTGGGCTCAAGTAGTTGGAGCATGCAGGCTTGGTTGTTCCTCAGTATGGGAGATCTTAGTGCCCTGACCAGGGAACAAACCTGCGTCCCATGCATTACAAGGCAAATTCTTAACCTCTGGAAGACCAGGAAAGTCCCTCTTCCTAATACTCTTTACTAGCTTTCTGGTCACCTGTAGTGACCTTTCCTGGTAGCTCAGTTGGTAAAGAATCTGCCTGCAATTCAGGAGACCCTGGTTTGGTTCCTGGGTTGGGAAGATCCTCTGGAGAAGCGATAGGCTACCCACTCCAGTATTCTTCAGCTTCCCTGCAGTTCAGCTGGTAAAGAATCCACCTGCAACGTAGGAGACCTGGGTTCGATCTTTGGGTTGGGAAGATCCCCTAGAGAAGGGAGAGGCTGCCCACTCCAGTATTCTGGCCTGGAGAGTTCTAAAGACTATAATCCACGGGGTGGCAAAGAGTCAGACACGACTGAGTGACTTTCACTCACTCACTCATCTGCAGTGATGCCATTTGCCAGTGTGGTTAACTGAACACCCTGAAGGTATTCATTCTGGTTGATGAAATAGTGACGTGCCTTTTGTCTCAGCCAGTGTTCGAAGGGAAGCCATTTCTTCTTTGCTGACAGGAGATGACTAGTCCTTAGCTCTTCCTGGTGCCACAGACACCTGCATTCTAGCAACAACTCCCATGCGGCCCCTTGTCCAGTGGGGCCTTGGGGCAGCCCTTGATGTCATATCCTTTCCATTCAGCTTCACTGACTCCACAGACTCCTACCATATTTATCAGCCAGCACACTAGACTGTCTTCTGTGCCGTTCAGCTATGTGTCTTTCTCAACGCAGGAGCTGAGGTGGCCTTTTTGGGGCAAAGCATACTCTCTTGTTCCCACTGCCTTCCCAGGATGAACTGTCTCTTCTATCCCAAAGCACATATGCCATAAGCTGTGCAGGGACTTCTCTTCTGAAGGTCCCCAAAGCAAGTGAGATCAAAGCCTTTCTGGTCTACAGTGTCCTCGCTAACCTCACCAGATACCATAGAAGCCCCTCCACTCCAACTAGTCAGGAGCCTTCACAGCAGTTAAACAAGCCCACCTCACTCTCTCTCTCTACATCAAGTTGAACTGGGACAACAGGTCTGGACTGTTAGCATCTCCTTCTTTAATAAAGGATGAAAATTATAAGATTATAAGATCAGAAGTCTTGATCATATTATAGAAGGAAATGAAAAATCTAGAAAATACATTTCCCTCTAGGTATCAGTAAAACCAACTCACAAGCCTACGGCCTTACTGAGGACTAGAAAATGTTACTTTGACTGTCAGAGCCACATGCTGCTTTTCCTTTTGTCTTTGCATTCCTGCCACAACGCTCCTCAGGCTTTTGGAGGCAGATGGATGCAGCAGGTTGAACACGGAGGAGGTTGTGTCAAGAAAATAAGGGAAAAGCATAGTAAGTAAGAGAGAGCTCACACTTCGGTGGATAGTATTCTAGAGCAGGAATCTCAAGCTTATTTAATTTGGACGTTCTCCTAAACAAAGCTGAGAGGTTGGCACAGATCCCTGTTTGTGTATTGTAGTCCTAAGCTTGAGACTTGACCAATATTCCAACACCGTAAGAGCTGGAGAACATACCCTTTACACGAGGATCAACTTTAGGATGTGTTTCTTACTTTATTGGTGCAGCCCTGTAACCTCTTCTGATGTTTAGTGAACAGTAACTAATACGTTACTGTGAATATTTTGTTCCTGTATTTTCTTCCTCAACCCTGAGTCATTTTCTTACTGCTCTTAATTTTTTTCTTTTAATCTAAAAGTTTTTATCATTATAAGATCAGAGACTTTTTCCATGGCAACATATCTGTGTTATCGCTCATTTATTAAATCATATTTATTTTAGTGCTGTTATTAAGATTTTAAAGTAAAATGACTGCTAAAAGCCATTTTTCATTTTAATACATAGTTTTCTTTTTTTGAACTTTGAAAGTTTAGTTTTGATTGATTTTTAATGACAAAGTCATCTTTCTCCCATGTTAAATTGATTCTCAAGTACTCTTAGGTGATACACCAGAAATAACCTGAATATTTCTTTGAAGTTTTAGTATTAGTATTATTTCTCAAAATCGGTTGCAATTTATGATCTTTGTTCCATAGCAAACAGGCTACATTTATGGACATGTATAATTTAAACCAAATATTCTTTTCTAAACCTTCTCTTTGAAAGATAATTAATCTCATTCAATTAAGAATAAGCATTAAGCTAGCAAACTAAACTTTACATTTAATTATGAGTTTCACAATGTCCTAAATAACCTTGAAGAATATACCACAACATTGGTCATGTTTTTTAAACAGTTAACAAAAAATAGATATATTCTCACCTACTGAATTATATTTTAGGGTGCGTGAAAGAAACTAGGCTAGCTATTCTCATTTTATTATTTTGCACATACATGTATATGAACTATCAGAGGAAAAGAAACTAAAAGGTTGATTTTCAAATGCCATTTCTTTGCTAAGAAAAATATTTGTAAATCCATGGAAATATTGATTTGTATGAATCCACATAGACCCCCAACACATATCATGCCTGATACATACTAAATTCTTTTTTTAATTAATTTTTTAATTGAAGTACAGTTCATTTACAATGTCATGTTAGTTTCAGGTATATAGCACAGTGATTCAGATATATATATATATATTATATATAAAGAAACATACCCTTTATACTAGGATCAGTTTTAGGATATGTCTCTTGCTTTATTGGTGTAGCCCTGCAATCTCTTCTGATGTTTAGTGAGCAGTAACTAATAAATTACTATTGATATAAATTTCTTCCTATATTTTCTTCCTCAATATATAGCTGAATATATATATATATTATTACATATTATTGTATATTATATTGCATATTATTATACATTATTGCATATTATTATTATTAAATATTAATGCATATTATTATTGCATATTATTACATATTATTATATATTATTACAAATTGTTGAGTAGAGTTCTCTATGGTGTAAGCAGGTGCTTGTTAGTCATCTACTTTCTGTACAGTAGTGGGACATAGTAACTTTTATAGGGGATTATAGCTCAGTAACACCTACTCTCCCTTGCCCACCTGCCCTTGGGGGAGGGTACACTCCCATCTTGTTAGTGATGGATTTGTTCACGTGATATGCGCTGGCCATGGAATGGGAGTGAAGGTAAAGGAAGGTCAGGTTCCAGTGGCATCTTTAGGGGCCAGTGAAAGTGTCCGTCAGCCCTCTTGTCATTTTCACTCCGGCACGACCTCAGCGTACTTATATTAGAGCTTCTCCATCAAAGGAAGCTCTTGAAGGAGCGTCATGGGGTAACAAATCAGAACCTGACCACGCGGTCTGCCTGGCATGGACCCACTGCAGCCAGCTTCCAAGAGATCAACACATATTATTGTAAACCACTGAGATTTGGGGAGTACTGGGTTCATAGCATCATTGGAGCAGTAGCGTATAAACACAGCCACTGATACATAGAGGACATGCGCTGGTAAAGCAAAACCTGAAATTTGCATCTCATGGCTTTGGAGCTGAGTAGAAGGCAGCAGAAAAACTGTTATTTCTGACTAGATCAAAAGGGAAGTATTACTTATGGCCAAATATTTGACAAAACTGATACCTTAAGGGACTCAAGAGGCAAACGATATACCTAATGAAATCTGTAGGTTTGGGCAAGGCGATGTTAAAACAGAATATTACTCGGTGTAGTTGATAAATATCATGAGACAGATGAGCTTGGCAAAGATTTGGGCTTTTTTACAAGAAGGGATAAAGGAGAAGAGAGAATCCAAATATGCCTGGACTTTCAAAGTTTCAAGATGTAACTGATTCTCATCTCCAGCCTCTTCAGCCTTCAAATGATTGTCAGATTAAGAGCTGGGGAGAAAGATCAGCCTAAGGTAAGACTGTCACATCTTTTGTTAAGACCTCTGATGGGATTCAGATGCCCTCCAGGAATTTTTTTTTTTTTCCCAAGAAAATAGCTCAGTGAAAAGAGACTAAGGACACAATCCACAGAAGTCTAATAATTTCAAAATATCTGTGAGTCTATAGACGTACTGGCACATGGTAGTAACTGAAATCAAATCTATTAGAAACATGTTTTTGAGAGAGTCATAGTGTCAAAAGCACTGTTAGAAGCGAAGTTGCTTAGTCGTGTCTGATTCTTTGCAACCCCATGGACTGTAGTCTACCAGGCTCCTCAGTCCATGCAATTTTCCAGGCGAGAGTGCTGGAGTGGGTTGCCATTTCCTTCTCCAGGGGATCTTCCCAAACCAGGGATTGAACCTGGGTCTCCTGCATTGCAGGCAGACGCTTTACCATCTGAGCCACCAGGGAAGCCCAAAAATAAGCAGTGTAAAACTTGGCCCAAAAGACTCTGACTGATGAAGTTAAACAGTCACTGGCCCCCAAATTTCTTGGGACAAGGGGCAGCCTGCGAATGTAGCTCAGCCAGCAAGGAGAGCCCTTTCTTCCATGCCTCCCTCAGATGTTATGAAATGCCTTGGAACAGGAGAGCACACAGAGGTAGAATCAAAGCCTTGACGAACAATGAACTTGAGAGATACTCGCAGGACCAGCAGAGCCAATCTAGGAAGAGCCCCTATCTCCAGAATAATGGGCCTCACAGTTTCTGCCCAGTGGGTTTTCAGAGTAGCTGTGCGACCATGACTACCGCGTGATTCCCTTTGTTCCTGTCTGAATAGGAGTGATTACTGTAGTTGTCTTGTTCCTTGCCCACCCTGCGTTTTGGAAATGTAGAGGGAAGAGGACTTTTTTTTTTTTTTATCACTCTGAGTTTTTAGATTTCCATGAGTTGCATCCAGCCATGGCATAGAGACTATCACAGGATGAAATAGGGAAGAACATTTTGTATTCTTTTACAGGTTAATCACTAAAAGGATGTTGCCTCTAAGCTTAAATTATATATAATGGCCCACCACTGGGAACCCTGCTTCCCAGGTAATGAGCATTAAGCTAAAATATCTTTGTTTAGCTCAAAGGAAACATCCTGACCAGATCCATCTGTGAATGACTGCAGGGAGAAAGAAATTAATACATCCCCTCAGAAGGCTGATGGAAACCAGGAATTATTTGACTTTACTCCCTCCCCTTTTAGTATAAAAGGAGCATGAATTCTAAGGAAAGATGGTTCTTTGGGGCATGAAACCATCATCTTATCAGTTAGCTGGCTTTCCAAATAAAGTCATTATTCCTTGCCCAATAAGTCTTCTCTCAATTATTGGCCTGTTGTGCAGCAAATTGTATGAGTTTAGACATGGTAACAGTATGATTCAATAATATTTTTTGCCTCAAATATTCATATTTACTCAATATGAATATATTGAGTAAAAGCTAGCCAAGGCAGCAAGCGTACTATATATACTGGTCAGGGAAGTTTATTGCACACAATCTAATCACTGAAAACCTTCATTCAACAAATAACCATCAGTACAATAATAGACCCAGAATCCTCTAATTGCTCTTCCCTTTCATTTTGATGAGTAAAATTCATAATCCACAGAACCATTATAGCAATTCATCTGTAAAGCAGAGCTGATCACACGGAACACAGCTCTGATTACATCCGAGTCATGCCTTCTATCACCTTCTGAATAAAGTTCCTACTCCTTGGTATGTTTCACAGGATTCTCCAAGAAATGGTTTTTGCTTTCATTTTTAGTCTCATGTTTTCCTTTTGTCTTCACACTTTACACTTATAAATATTAAATGGAGAGGAACAACCATCAGTTGTTAGCTGATTCTCAACCAATTTAACTAGGTGTAAAATGTAAAAGCCATGCACCATAGCACAAGTAGCCCAACCACACCAAACTGGCCTCTGAACTGTTTCAACAGGAAATTCAAACAGAGAGTAACGAATTGACAAGGACAACTGCATGTTACATTGGTTTTACTTTATTTCTTGAGTCCCACTACTCAGTCTCTCCTACCTGCAATCATCTTCCTGAATTCCCCTTTTAACTGAACAAAAGTGAATTGTACACTCAGAAACTTCGGCCTGCAGCAGTTGCTGCTGCTTAAAAAAATAATAGTAGTAATGTGAGAGGAGGAGTCACGACAAGGAATACTTTTCTTTCATTTATTTTTCTAACTGCTGACACAGAGAAAGAAGACATTTACAGAAGAAATGAGTAAAACTGGCTACTCCCAAATCTCCAAATCAGATGATTTAGGCCCAGAAGAATGCTGAGATTGTTACACAGATTATGTAACCATTAGAAGTACATCAAGCTTCACGTATTTTTTTAAATGCCATCTTATTTTTTCCTAAATTGTCTTGGTTGTCCAAGTTTCTTAAAACCTCAGCACTATTTATATTTCATGCCAAACAGTTCTTGGCTCAGCGCGCCCTCGTGTTTATGTCCGTGTGTTTGTGGTGGTGACGGTGCTGTTGCGTCCTGTGCATTGCAGCATATTTAACAGCATCTGCAGCTTTTCCCCAACATTTGCATCTACGCTTTCCAGTTGTGACAATTAAAAAAAAAATTACAGATTTGCCAATTATTCTCTGGGGGAAGCAAGGCAAAAGTTCCTGAGCAAGAACTACTAGTCTACACTGATCACATTTTTTGAAAATTTTATGTAAATGTCCCCCCCTTCATCTTATTTACCTAGGTACATCTTTGCGTAGGTAGACCCACAACACTAGGAGACCATTCAGATGACCACTTGGATAGCATGAAGGCACGGCTACCTCCGGTGCAGCACTGTACAGTTGAAAGAACATTTGATTTTTCTCCTGAAGATCTTATGTCCAAGGTGTGGTTTCCAAATATTCAAATAGTAGAAAGCTCTTGGAAAATTATTAATCATTGTATGTAAAATAGAATATATCTATCCAACCAAATGTAATTGTTTTCTCCAGGATCCAATAAGTTAATAAATGTGAAAGTATATTATAAATGGCATTCTAAAGAGACATGTTATTATTTTTTAATAATGCTGTTTCTCTAAAACCAGTTTGAATATGAATATTGAGATACTCAGCTTGGGTGTTGTTGTCTTTATTCTAATCTCAAGCCTCTAAATTAAGGCACTTGTATAAGAAGATCAAGAATGGATATGGTAACAGTTAACTCTTTTTAACATGAAATGATGTAGCAAATATTCTCTGAACCAGTTAAATTTTAATTGCTTGTACATGGATGATTCTATAGTGCTTTGCTCAGATAAGTGCTTAATAAATACTTGTGGAATTGAATTAACTGAACCAAAAGACATATTTCCTTCTAATAGATCTAGCAGTGTGACAGTTCCTAGTTTCATCATGTGGAAATAAATTATGATGCCTTTAAATAGAAACTTCGTATGGAATTGATAAAATAGGTTCAGAATAAACTCTCCCATATTTATCTATTACTGTTTCTTTGTTTCCCTTGTGCTCACTCCAATACCATAAATATTAATAATGTTTTCTTGTAATTTACCTGATAGTTTTATCAAAGCTGATAGTTTTAACAAAGTATTTTCCCCATGTTTCTCATTCCACCTTTCTGAAATGTCCCCATTTTTCAAACCCTGAATCAATGTTTCTCTCTTCCATAAAGTCTTCTATTCATGTTAAGAATCACATTGGGTTGTTAAAATTCTATTTATTGACACTACAAAATTATAAAATATATTACTTATGTTACTGTCATCTAAAATTTTTCATGTTTTGCATCATATAAATATTATTCAGTAAATGGATGTTTGTTAATTGGGTCTGGCCCAGAAAAGTGGAAGATCTATAAATACATAGACCATGTCTTACACTTATTTTGCATTCCATGAAGAATTCTTCTTTCACAAAATATTTGCTGAATATCTGCTATATGCAAGTGACTGTGCTCAGTGATTTGGGGCATGCAAAGATGTTCAACCTGCAATCCCTGTCCTCCAGTGTAAATGTATAATTGATAAGTGGCCTGGAGCCTATTTTATAATTGTATGAGTTCACTCAATTTAGAATATTTAAAATTTTTATTTAATTTCCACTACCATCTCTGTGCTTGTTTGTTTTGCTGTTGCTGATACTTTTTAAACTTGACATCTAAATGGGAATTCAAATGAATACCTTGAGTATCAAATTCATTGATGTATGATGGCGTTCTTGCTTTTACTTTCCCATTATATTTCTTTTCTGTCAAAAGAACTTCAGCATACACATTTAAATCAGAATACACTATCCCATATAGTTTCAGTTTTCTCCCTCAAGTTGGTCCTTTGAAAATCCATCTATTCAATCTTTAGTCTTCCCTATCCTTTACTTTTAAATTCACAACCTCACTGCTCTGTTCAGAAGATTTTCCTCTTCCCTTTCCAAGTCTGATTGGTATGCTTTTGTTTGAGGTAACTCTGGAAAACACAGTCAACAGCAGCCTCTACACAAATAAAATCTGAATAAATACACTCTTACCTTTTCAATAGCTTATCCTTAAGGCTCCGTAACTGTCATTGCAAATGCTATTTATGCTGGAAACGAATGCTTTCAAAGGCCAGAGGTGCGTCTGGGTAATACGGTCTACAGTCAATTCTAGACAACTTTTTAGCCATTTATAATGCCAACTAACACTTCTTAAAAATCAGTGTTTATGGATATATGTCATTTCATATTTGTCCACAGCCAGAGAATGTATGACAGCAAGAGTGAACCCTAAGGTACATTATGAAATTTGGATGATTATGATTTATTGATATAGTTTCATCAATTGTAGCAAATGTGCTGCTCTGGTGGTGGTGTTTATAATGGGGGAGGTTATGGGGTTTACGTGGGGACAAAGGATATAGAGGACTCTCTGCTCCTTCCTCTGAATGTTTCTGTGAACCTAAACTGCTCTAAAAACATAATAAAGTCTTAAAATGTTTTAAAAATTAGTGTTCTATTCATTTTATTTGGGTTCAATAATCAAACTTCAGT
Source organism: Bos indicus (assembly GCF_029378745.1). Lineage (NCBI taxonomy): Eukaryota > Metazoa > Chordata > Mammalia > Artiodactyla > Bovidae > Bos > Bos indicus. The sequence goes on from NC_091771.1 coordinate 9,770,033, forward strand.
AGATTATGCTTCAAGTTCAAGTTTTTTGAATTACCATCCTAATCCAGCTCTTTAAATCATAAATTGATCATAGATTAACCTGTGGTGATAATACACGCTCTATACTGCCTATTTATCATCTCTTTGTGTGTATCACTGCTCCAATATAGCTGATATTTATGTTAATAATAATGTAAACATTGACTAACATTATTTTCCAGCTACTTTTGCTAAATACTTTATATGTATAAGCTCATTCATCATCACATAAAACTATGAGGTATAAACTATTAATATTTCCATTTGTCATACAATGAAAATTAGACTCAGAGAAATTTTATAATTTACTATCGGTCATCCAGCTATTAAATGGCAGAGTCCGTGATTTTAATTATTGTGCTTACTTCTAAGTAAAATGTTTCATATATAATTTATCACATCATTCTTTTTTTCTAATATTGTTATGGTATGCATCATTGAAAATTGAGATATGGTGCAGCTTTCATTACTTTTCATTAATGAAAGCTGCACTATATCTCAATTATATATATATATATATTAAACAGACTTAACCCATATAGACATTTGAATAAGTAACTTAGATTGGACTAATAATATGTGTTGCCTAGAGACTGAACCCTACCAAGTGGCTTCCTTTATTAGAGAATTATTTGTAATTTACATTTTTATATAAATAGGAATTTCAAAGTTTATTGAATGCACTTGAAATTTTTCTAACATATGCAAGCAAAGGTAAAAATCCAAATACTATTTTTCTTAAAAAAATATATAAAGATAGAATCTGTGATGTATAAAGCACATATAAGATATTATATATTAATTGCAACTTAAACTGTGCAGAACCATCACAAAAACATGACACCAAATACCATGCGTGAAGACATCTAATGAACAGAGCTAGCAAGATATCAACATGTAATTTTCTTAAAAAGTAAACTATCCATAATGAGAGATGGGGTGTATTAATTTCTAGTACCTAGCATAATTTTCAACACACAGTAAGAACCAGATGAATGATAACTAGTTCGTTCTCAGATGTGTTACTATCAATGGCAGGACTGCAGATCATTCTCCCGGATTCCTCCCTTTTCCCTTCTCTATTTCAGCTTACGTAAAAATGACATGTGAGTTAGCTCAGCTCTCCAGAACTACACTTCATGACACATGACAAGTCTTCAATATACGGTCCTATAGTGCAGTCTGGAAACAGCCAGGAGATAGACTTATTTAATCAGCATCTTGCCATGGCTGGGTAGTGTGACGATGGCAGTGCTCTAGAGAAAGAAATTCAGAGAACTGCCTTGATTCTTCCAATTGTCAAGACCACTATTGATCACTTTCCTAGAGCTACCAGATTCATACTATCTTCAAAGCCTGGCTGCTTGGCACCATTTTAGATTCCAGGAGATACCATAGTGTTAGTCTCTCAGTTGTATCGGACTCTGCGACCCCATGCACTGCAGCCCACCAGACTCCTCTGTCCACGGGATTCTCCAGGCAAGAATACTGGAGTGGGTAGCCCCCATCTCCAAGGGATCTTCCTGACCCAGGGATTGAACCAAGGTCTCCTGCATTATAGGCAGTTTCTTCACCATCTGAGGTAGCAGGGAAGCCCGTGAGATACCATAATACCCTGCCAACAATGCTTTCTTTTGTTTAAGCCTACCAGAGTTGGTTTGTTTTATATCTAGCAACAACAACAAACTGCCAATAAAAATCTTTACTCTTAAAACTTCAGTTGAAAAGGCAGGAACTTATACAGTCAGCTCAGAAAAATCTCTCACCATTATCAAGGGAGCTTCCCTTTCACTGTAGTCACCTAAATACTTCGTATAATGATTTTTAATGTCATTGACAATTTAGTAGATGAAAATGATATCTCATTGTTATTTTCATTTTATGTCTTTGAATGCTAGGGAGATTGAATGCATTTTCGCATATTCTTTGGCCATTTACATTTCTTCTTTGTAAAATGTCAGTTAAAGTTCTCTGCTCATATTTCTATTGGGGTGTTCACCTTTTTCATATTGATTTGTAGAAGTTATTAAAAATATTAACTCTGTGTGTGCTAAGTATAATAGGATTCTTCCAGCTTGATAATATGCCCTCTAATTATTCTGGTCTTTTTTTTTTTTTCCAACCAATCAAACTCCCCTCATTGGTAAAGCAATAAATTCTTCCAATTTTCTTTCTTTCTGACTTTTCCTTGATTTTTCACTTTGTATAGGGTGCCTTTCCTTACTCTGATTTTTTTAAAATTTGATTTGAATACTTCATTCTTTAATTCCTCTGGAATGCATATTGATGAAAGTAGAATTCTTATTCTTCTGATTTACTATATGATTTTTTTCAAAGGGCTTTCAATAATATTTTTAACCACCTTTTTTTTTCTTTTCTGATTCAAAATATCCCTCATAGTAGGCACATGATATTTGCTTTTATTCCTCCTGATCACACCATTTTACATAAAGTGCATTTTTGTGGACAAATGTCAGTCATGTGCCCAATGAGTGGGAATAGGTCTGGCCCAACCAGTGGATCCAATGAATTAGATGTTCTTTCTCTGAGATTCAGACTCTTGAAGAGGCAGACAACAAACTGAAAATGACTGGAGTTCATTTATCTCAGCTATGACTCTACGAGAGGCTTAACTTAGCGCCACTGTCCACAGGGGTGGAGTAGTCAGCTCACTGTCCCTAGTAAACTAGCTCTTCACCACACAGTTTCCCTGTGGGATCCCCAAATTCTTAAAATAAATTTTTTCTTTTCTGCATTTACCCAGAACCAGTTTGTATTTGTGAAGCCAAACATCTAAAGATTAATATTTGCATATTAATAGAAAAAGTCCTAAAGAAAGTATAAAATATATTCTTAATAAGAAAGCAAAATATTGGTGTATTTATTGTTGTCTTAATGCAGGAAGGGTCAGAATGCCACTCAATGTATTATCAATGTATACTAAGCCTGTGGCTGCCCACATGGACTTCAGGTTGCAGGCTGCTGTGGCCAGGGTTGGCAACAGAACTTTCCAGAGAAATTCTTACATGGTATAAGAATCTGTAGCAAGAGAGCAGACCCTCTTCCCAAGCCTGGGTCTCTGCAGCCAGCCCAAGGGATCCCTGGGAAGGCAGTTCAGCAGCCATTCGTGAAAGAGTCTTAGAGCATATTACAGACTCACTGAGGCTTGTGTTTCTGGGACGCTATGGAATGACTCTAAAGAAAGTCTTGTCACATCAGAGCAGTTGAAGATAAATGGATATAAAAAGAAATCTCCCTAAGTATCTCCAGGTAATTCCTAGGAACTGATCTGATGATAGTGAGTCCCCCAGTTCACTTTTGGATCACTCTGTTTAGACCCTCATTCTCTTTTTTTAACCATATTTAACTGTACAGTTCAGAGGTATTAAGTACATTCACATTGTTGTGTAATTCTCACCATCATCCATCTCCCAAATTTTTCACTTTCCTAAACTGAAGCTCTGTCCCCATTACACTCTAAGTCCCCATTCCCCCTCCCCAAACTCCTCCACCCCCTAGACCCTGGGATCTACCAATGTAGTTTCTGATTCTATGAATTTGACCATTCTAGGTATCTTATATGGGCTTCCCAGCAGGTGCTAGTGGTAAAGAACATGGCTGCTAATGCAGGAGACATAAGAGACTCAGGTTCGATCTGTGTGTCGAGAAGACACCCAGGAGGAGGGCATGGCACCCCACTCCAGCATTCTTGCCTGAAAACTCTTATGGACAGAGGACCCAGCGGGCTACAGTCCATGAGTCAGAGTCAGACATGACTGAAGTGACTTAGCACGCACGTGTGCACGTATCGTGTCTGTTAGACCCACATTCTAACTGGGATCAGCAAATGTCTATAGATTAGGATTCTACTCTGGATTTCAAACCACCCACTAAATTATACTTACTATGGCTTGAAAACAGTAACTCTTGAAATTCTTAGTGTTCCTATCTCAGTTGACATAATTTATTTCTATTTGTTTTGGACAAATGACATGAAAATTCCTTTGAAACTTCCTATTTTCTCAAGATGTGGACCTGCTTCCTAAATATGTCCTTATTCTAACCATGCCTAACTGCCCTTACACTTGCTCAAACCATCACCATCTGTCTCGTGAATTAAAGCAATCACCCTTTCTGCTACTCACCTTGCCTTCCTGGAATGTTATCTGAATGTGGCTGCTTGGTTGATAGTATTAAAATCAGGCTAGATTAAGTTTTGTTTTGTTTTTCTTTCAAATCCTCCAGTCATCTGCCTTCTCAATCAGGTTAAAAGACAATTTTTTTGTTGTTTTTACATAGAAGGCCCCGTGTTTTCTGACTCCCCATGACCTGCTTTATTTTCTTCTTAACGTATCTCATTACCTATCACACTATCATTTACTTGTCTAATTATTTTGCAACCCGTACTCACATGGAATGAAAGCTACATCCATGAACGGAGATTTTTTTTCATCATTACATCTGTAGCATCTAGAATTGTGTCTAACACAGGATAGACACTCAAAAAGACATGTGTTGAATGAATGTTTCCTTTCCCAGTCAAAAAAGGAAATTTTAGATTCTCTGTCACAGTCTTCTATTGAAAGCTTCTAGAGAAAAATCATAGCCAGGTAATTTCTTGATTAAACAGATTGAAAATATAAAATATTTACAATATGTTACTGGCATTCACCATGAGAGGTTTAGAAAATAAACCCCAAAGTAAAACATTACACAAAGACTTAATGCACCTGTTTCGTAAGTGTTTTAACAAGAAAGCACATGATTTAGAAAAGTCTACAGAATAGAACATTAAAATAGCTAAAGAGATACAGTAGCTTCCATTTCTACAAAACTTTTTTCTATACAGAAATTGTTTGAAAAAGGCTGTGCCAGTCTTTATAATACCATTACAGTGAGACAAAGTGGACACAGATCGACTCAATTATCCAGGAAGTTTACAAGAAGGAACAATCCTTTGAGGCTAAAGAAAGCAAAATTGGATGAAAATCAAGTCCTATTATTTTATAGAACAGGTAATAAAAATATAGAATTCATTAAGAATACAAAGCAGATGATCTAAGAAATAGAACAAACTAAGAGGGATTTGAAAAAAACATATGAATAAAATATAAGTAAAATTAATCCTTAAAACGAATAAGGTTCAGGATCTAGCCTGTAGCTTTAGAGGTTTGTGTCATGAAGTATAATTACCAATTAATACTTTTTAACCTTCCCCGTGTCCGTGTCAGAGATAAGAAACTAAGATGCACCTTTGATCTGACAAACTGTAATATTTTTATGTTCTTAAGTTTAAATATCTCAGCTCCATCTGGTTCAGCTGCACTTAATCTAGACCCTGCTTCAGTTTTTTAAATAATAAAAGTATTTTACTAGGGAAATAAAAATAGCAAATGCTGATCACTCGTTCTGGGCTGTGAAAGAAGACATTGCTTGTAACTGTAGATATATATTCTGAGTCCTGATGAGTTAGAGTTTATGATTGCTTACAAAACTAAATTAATCTTCTCATACGGCACAGTAAGGCAAATCAATGTATGGAATGACATACCTTATAATCAAGCAATGCATATACATCAGATAATCAACATAAAATCAATATGCAAGTAAAAAATGAAATATAAGGTAATAACCAAAAATCTAAACATGAGTAGTGATACAAATTATTTAATTTTTTTTTCAAATATGGCTAATGACTACAACCATTTAGGGAGATGTTTTTAAGATACATATTTCCAGGCTGGGCCCCTTGAGGTTAAGGTTATAATTCAGAGATCTGGGGTCAATTTGAGAATATTATAAATTCTTCATATAAACAGTTGGAAAATTACTAGTTACGATGCTACTGTTTTAACATTTAGTGCTTCCTAACAGTCAAAGTTGTCATTGACCATTTAAAATAAAATGAGGATAACATAAAGGAAATTATGTATAATCTGGAATGCTTGTCAAATACTTAAAGATTATTAACATTATTATCATGATTTTACTTGGACAATGTAGTGATACAAGTTTGAAGAAGTCAGAAATATAAAAGAGTTACTCATTTGGGGCATAACATAGTACCTAAATAAAAGGACTCCCTTTGGACTTGAACAACACACTTGATTACTTGGGTTAATCCTTCCATTTGCCAAACAAGCAAGTGTCAAATTTCAAATACAAGCCGAGGTTAATGTATTAACTTCCACTTTTCTTGTCTGATCAATGAGAGTTTAATGAGCTTCCTCAGAATTGCAAATCTTGCCTCACTCTTCCATTTCCATGTAAAAGAAGTTTAGAGATCTAGATTTGGGACCCATCCTCAAAGAAGCTGCTGTGCCTGGTATTAAGTACCTCCAAGATCTCAATATTCAGCCTTAGATAGTTCATATTTCCTAATTTAAATGTCTGATTTTCAACTGGAAGGTGACAGTAATAGCAGTGCCTGCCTGTGTAATTGGCATTCTGCAGGTTGTTGCTATGTTTAGTCTCTAAGACTTGCTGACTCTTTTGTGACCCCAGCTCACCAGGCTCCTCCATCCATGGGATTTCCCAGGCAAGAATACTGGAATTGCTGTCATTTTCTCCTCCAGCAGATCTTCCTGACCCAGGGATCGAAACCTGCATCTCCTGAGTCTCCTGCATCGGCAGGTGGATTCTTTCTCACTGATCCACCTGGGAATACCATTCTTTAGGTTACAGCTGACAACACAAAAGTGCATCATTGCCTGCGAGGTTAGGGTTAGCTTTTGGACGCCAAAGCTTAAATGATATCTTCTAAGTCATATTGCTTTTAATTTTTAATTAATGAAACATATTTATTATTATTTTTAATAATTTTATGTATTTATTTTGGGGTATGCTGAGTCTGCCTTGCTGTGAGGGCTTTTCCCTAGTTGAGGTTACTGGGGCTACTAACTAGCTGTGGTACAAGAGCTTCTCAGTGCTGCAGCTTCTTTTCTTGCAGAGCATGGGCTCTGGGTCCTCAGGCTTCCGTTGGTGCTGCACACAGGCTCAGTAGCTGTGGCTCTCAGGCTTAGTTAGTTACTCCTCAGCATGTGGAACCTCCCTGGGCCAGAATAGAACCCATGTCTCCTGCACTGTCAGGTGAATTCTTTACCACTAAGCCACCAGGTAAGCCCAACAAAAACATATTTAGACATTAAAATAAGAGCCTACCTTAAGAAATAAAACAACATAAATGAAGGTCACTGAATGGATCAGTACATGTTCTTTACGTATATTCTATCCCCTTACCTCCCTCTTCTCACCTTCCAGATAATAATGCCCACTTGTTTGCTTTTACTATTTGTACACTTAATCAGTAAATAAATAAATACACACAGAATTTTATTGCATGCCTCAAATGTTTTGTCAAAATCTCAGAATATATATGCTTTTGCAACTTGCTTTTTATGTTTGGCATATGTGAGTTTCATCCAAGTAAATACATGTAGAGCAAGCTCATTTTTTTAACTTTAGTATATCTGCTTCAACTATGCCAAAGCTTTTGACTGTGTGGATCAAAACAAACTAGAAAATTCTTAGAGATGGGAATACCAGACCACTTTATCTGCCTCCTGAGAAACCTGCATTCAGGTCAAGAAACAACAGTTAAAACTGGACATGGAACAATGAACTGGTTCCAAATTGGGAAAAGAGTATGTCAAGGCTGTATATTGTCACCCTGCATATTTAACTTATATGCAGAGCACATCATGAGAAATGCTGGGCTGGATGAAGCACAAGCTGGAATAAAAATTTCTGGGAGAAATATCAATAACCTCAGGTATGCAGATGACACCACCCTTATGGCAGAAAGCAAACAGGAACTAAAAATCCTCTTGATGATGGTGAAAGAAGAGAGTGAAATAGCTGGCTTGTAATAGTGTTAGTCAGACTGTTGCCTGCCAGGCTCCTCTGTCCATGGGATTCTCCAGGCAAGAATACTGCAATGGACTGCCATTCCCTTCCTGCAGAGGATCTTCCTAATCCAGGGATCAAACCCAGGTCTCCTGTGTTTCAGGAGAGCTACAGGAAAGATCTTAAAACTCAACATTCAAAAAACTAAGATCATGGCACCTGGTCCCATCACTTCATGGCAAATAGATGGGGAAAAAGTGGAAAAAGTGACAGACTTTATATTCTTGGGCTCCAAAATCATTGTGGATGGTGACTGCAGCCATGAAATTAAAAGACGATTGCTTCTTGAAAAAAAAAGCTATGACAAACCTGTTGCTGCTGCTGCTGCTAAGTCGCTGCAGTCGTGTCCGACTCTGTGCAACCCCATAGACGGCAGCCCACCAGGCTCCTTCGTCCCTGGGATTTTCCAGGCAAGAACACTGGAGTGGGTTGCCATTTCCTTCTCCAATGCAGGAAAGTGAAAAGTAAAAGTGAAGTCGCTCAGTTGTGTCCGACTCTTAGCAACCCCACGGACTGCAGCCTACCAGGATCCTCCGTCCATAGGATTTTCCAGGCAAGAGTACTGGAGTGGGGTGCCATTGCCTTTAATGACAAACCTAGGGAGCATATTAAAAAGCAGAGACATTATTTTGCTGACAAAGGTCCATATAGTCAAAGCTATGGTTTTTTGGTTGTCATGTATGGATGCGAGAGTTGGACCATAAAGGCTGAGCGCTGAAGAATTGATGCTCTCAAATTGTGGTGTTGGAGAAGACTCTGGATAGTCCTATGGACTGCAAGGAGACCAAACTAGGCAGTCCTAAAAAGGAAATCAGTCCTAATATTCATTGGAAGGAATGATACTGAAGCTCAAGGTCCAGTACTTTGGCCACCTGATGCAAAGAGCTGACTCGTTGGAAAAGACTCTGATGCTGGGAAAGATAGAAGGCAGCGGGAAAAGGGGATGACAGAGGATGAGATGGTTGGATGGCATCGCTGACTCGATGGACATGAGTTTGAGCAAGCTCTGGGAGATGGTGATGGACAGGGAGGCCTGGCGTGCTGCAGTCCATGGGGTCACAGAGTCAGACTCGACGGAGAGACTGAATAACAATGAATATGTGGTGCATATAGAATATTCTCATTTGATTATTGGACATTCGTGTTTCTTCCCATCTGGGGAGCTTCCCAGGTGGTGCTAGTGGTAAAGAACTCGCTTGCCAGTGCAGGATGCACAAGAGATGTGAGTTCAGTCTCTGGGTGGAGAAGAACGCCTTTAAGAGGAAATGGCAACCCACTCCAGCACCTTGCCTGGGAAATCCCAAGAACAGAGGAGTCTGGCAGGCTACAGTCCATGGGGCCACACAGAATCTGACACGACTGAATGACTAACAAAATCCAATTTTTTACTACTAGAACACAGTTGAGGTAAGCATTCTTCTACATATCTGCTTTGGTAAATATTTATGAGTTTTTATTCAGGAATTCTTGTCTTTTTCTTACTATTTGACAGGAATTATTTAGATAATATCTATTACAGTCTGTAGTTTAATAACAGAAATTGCCTTGCCAACTTCTGCTTGCAGTTTAGAGCTTGTCAAAAACACAAAATATTTATATTTTTCTGTCATCAAATATTTCAATGTTCCCTTTGATGTTTTGTGATTTCAGAATATAATTTAAAAAAAAAAACTTTTACTAGCCCAAGATCATAAAATGATTTTCCTTCAGATTAATGGTTTTTAGATAGTTCTTTTTAATATTTATTGGTTTAAGCCATCTGAAATTTATTTTGAATATAATATAAAATTAATTAATTTTTTTTTGCATCAGAATAAATACTTGCTTATTCTAGAAAGAATCCTGTGGCCAACAAAATGGTTGAATTAATTCCCTTGGTTTTGGGTCACCAGGAACTAAGAAGAAATTGATCCCTACCCAGAGCACCGGAACGGAGAATGGAGAGAATTTGGCTCCTCCATCTACACAGTGGTTGATTAAACTATTAAAAGAGAGCAGCAAAGGGTTTGTTTTGTTTTTGATGCTTTCTTCTACATTGCTCAAACCAACTCAGATCAGGGAAACAAGAATTCATACAATAGAAGAGCATCGTCTGGAATAAAGAGTGTGCAAATTGCTGGACGTTTCAAGAACTTTCTATTGTAAATCTAAGTTTAGAAGTGGCCAAATGGGAAGCAAACAATAGGAGATAATCCCCTGTATGAAATCTCAGTTCGAGAAAACAATGTACCAAATTTCTAAGCAGTTGGCTGCCTACTGCCCACTTATTCCCAGCAAAGCCTCAAAATTGACCACTTCATCCCCTCACAGAACACTTGTCAGTCTCTTTGTTCAGAGAAGGCTTATTATGTAAGCAAATTCACGTGCATAGAAAAAGAGGAATATCAGGATTGCTGCACAGAATAATTAATACAATTTTGTCATCATAAAACGTCAATAGAAAACTTCTGATCACCAGACACATGAAGAAAATAGCAACCAGGAAGTAAGTAATCAAATTGAAAGCTATAACAAAAACCAACTGATCAAAACAGAAAAAGGGGAAAAAAAGAAAAATTCTTGAGTTCTAAAAATAAATAAATAACTTTATGGAATTAAAAAACATAAAAACTGATCTCATTGCAAATTCTCAAGAAAATGAAGATGCAAAAAAGGGAAGCATTGGGAAGTAAGAAAAACCTGGTTGCAAATTAAAAGAAAGAAGCAGAAGAAAAATAAGAGGCCAAGAATCAACTAAAAGTGAAGGTGAAAGTCACTCACTCTTGTCTGACTCTTTGTGACCCCGTGGACTATACATTCCATGGAATTCTCCAGACCAGAAAACTGGAGTGGGGATCCCTTCTCCAGGGGATCCTCCCAATTCAGGGATCGAACCCAGGTCTCCAGAATTGCAGGCAGATTCTTTACCAGCTGAGCCACCAAGGAAGCCCAAGAATACTGGAGTGGGAAGCCTATCCCTTCTTCAGGGGATCTTCCTGACCAGGAATAGAATTGGGGTCTCCTGCATTGCAGATAGACTCTTTACCAGCTGAGCTATCAGAGAAGCAAAGCCAGGTCAACCAAATAGACCTAATACTCAATTATTGAATATTCCAGTGAGAGACAACAGAGACAAGAGAAGGTAGAAAATTGTAACTTTAAAAAAGTTACTTTTAAAAAAGTAGTAAAATACTTCCCAGCAGTAAAGACACAGATCTTCAAATTGAAAGAAACTTAAAAAAAAATGTTAACAAAACAAAACCCGCCAAAAATAGTTCTATACTCAATCTTGTACAGTTTCAGAAAACAAAAGAAAAGTGATTCAAATATTTCTACTTTGATAAAACTAAAGCATATGCATGTGAACCAAACTGGCACCAAATTTGAAATTTGATGAAGTTTTGAGAACTTCATTTTAAACTGGGGCATCTGGGGTGCAGGGTGAGCATAAAGAACAACAACTGTTAGTCTCCCCCAAGGTCCTTCTGGGGAACCCCTCCCTGCTTTCCCCTGAGCTCCACGTGGGGCTCCCTACAAACTATCAACCAAATATAAGGTCACAATAAAGAGATTTCAGTATGTAAGAATATATTTCTGGTATTTTTTTAAGGAAGGAGAAAGATCTAGGATATAAGAAAGAATGTGGTTTAAAAAAAAAAAAAAAAGAATCTACAAAAGCTTCCCACACAGCTAGTCTATAAAGATACTTGTCCAAATCAGAGCAGGAACTCAGGGAGTTATGAGTAAAATATTCTCAACAGAAGGTACAATGCATTTCATTCAGTAATTACCCAGTATAAAAATATGTAATTTCTTAACAAAAAATAAAATAAAATAGGAATTTAATTTTACCCAATGTTAACCAAATTTAAATATATGGCATAGAACTTCCCTGGTTGTCCACTGGTTAAAATTCTCTGCTTCCAGTGAATGGGATGCAGGTTTGATTTCTGGCCTAGGGACTAAGATTCCCCCATGCCATACAGTATGACCAAGAAGTGAAAGAAAATAAATAAATAAAATTAAAAATATATATGGCATAATTTTGATAATTAATGATAAGTGAGAAAAGAGAATCCAATTTGAACTTCATGTTTGAAGTAGTCTCCTTGGAGTTCACAGGAACTAAAGAAGAAAATCTAATCAAGACATACTAATTTGTTTCACAGGGAGCAGTGTTTCCTTAGCCACCAGGAAATAATAAATAAAAGTTTTCAGCTTTACCATATAAAAAGAAGAGTATCTAAAATGTATTAATTTGACAGTGTACAGGTAAAGTTATGGCTGATAGATACTGATCACTGATGAAAAGTGGTCAAAGGATCAGAGTTCTAATATCCTCACCTACACTGTGTGAGGAAACAGACTCTTGGAGGACACAAAACCTTGTGTGCACCAGGACCCAGGAGAAAGGAGCGTTAGCCCCACAAGAGACTGACCCAGACTTGCCTGTGAGTGTCCAGGAGTCTCTGGCAGAGGCGTGGGTCGGCGGAGGCCCTGCTACAGGGTTGGGGGCACCGAGTGCAGCAGTGCCTGCATGGGACCTTTTGAAGGAGGTCTCCATTATCTCCACTACCTCTACCACAGTTTGGCCTCAAGTCAAACAACAGGGAATCCATCAGAAGAAGACCCAGTTCCCCCTGTCAGTCTCTCCCATCAGGAAACTTCCATAAGCCTCTTATCCTTCTCCATCAGAGGGCAGGCAGAATGACAACCACAATCACAGAAAACTAACCAAGCTGATCACATGGACCACAGCCTTGTCTGACTCAATGGAATTATGAGCCACCCATGTAGGGTCACCCAAGACGGACAAGTCATGGTGGAGGGTTCTGACAAAACGTGGTCCACTGGAGAAGGGAATGGCAAACCACTTCAGTATTATTGCCTTGAGAACCACATGAACAGCAGGAAAAGGCAAAAAGATAGGACACTGAAATATGAACTCCCCATGTTGGTAGGTCCCCACTATGCTACTGGAGATCAGTGGAGAAATAACTCCAGAAAGAATGAACAGACGGAGCCAAAGCAAAAGCAACACCCAGTTGTGGATGTGACTTGGTGATGGAAGTAAAATCCAATGAGAGCAATATTGTACAGGAAGGTGGAATGTTAGGTCCATGAATCAAGGCAAATTGGAAATGGTCAAAAAGGAAATGGTAAGAGTGAACATCAACATTTTAGGAATCATCAAACTAAAATAAACTGGAATGGGTTGGGTGAATTTAACTCAGATGACCATTATATCTACTACTGTGACAAGAATCCCTTACAAGAAATGGAATAGCCATTATAGTCAACAAAAGAATCCAAAATGCAGTAATTGGATATAATCTCAAAAATCACAGAATGATTTCTGTTCCTTTCCAAGGCAAACCTTTCAATATCCCACTAATCCAAGTCTATACCCTGATCAGAATGCTGAAGAAGCTGAAGTTGAACGGTTCTATGAAGACCTACAAGACCTTTTGGAACTAACACCAAAAAAAAGATGTCCTTTTGATTGTAGGGGACTGGAATGAAAAAGTAGGAAGTCAAGAGATACCTGGAGCAACAGGCAAATTTGGCCTTGGAGTACAAAACAAAGCAGGTAATAGGCTAACAGAGTTTTGCCAAGAGTATGCACTGGTCACGGCAAACACCTTTTTCCAACAACACAAGAAAAGACTCTACCCATGGACATTACCATATGGTCAATACCAAATTCAGATTGATTATATTCTCTGCAGCCAAAGATGGAGAAGCTCTAAACAGTCAGCAAACACAAGACTGGGAGCTGACTGTGACTCAGATCATGAACCCCTTATCGTCAAATTCAGACTTAAATTGAAGAAAGTAGGGAAAACCATTAGACCTTTCAGGTATGACCTAAATCAAATGCCTTACGTCTGTACAGTGGAAGTGACAAGTAGATCCAAGGGCTTATATCTGATAGATAGAGTGTCTGAAGAATTATGAATGGAGGTTCGTAACATAGTACAGGAGGTAGTGATCAAGACTATCCCCAAGAAGAAGAAATGCAAAAAGGCAAAAAGGTTGCCTGAGGAGGCCTCACAAATAGCTTAGAAAAGAAAAGACGCAAAAGGCAAAGGAGAAAAGGAAAATATGCCCATTTGAATGCAGAGTTCCAAAGAATGGCAAGAAGAGAAGCCTTCCTCAGTGATCAATGCGAAAACAATAGAGGAAAACAATAGAGGGGGAAAGACTAGAGATCTGTTCAGGAAAATCAGTAATATCAAGGGAACATTTTATGCAAAGATGGGCACAAAAAGGACAGAAATGGTATGGACCTAACAGAAGCAGAAGATATCAAAAAGAGGTGGCAAGAATACACAGAAGAACTATACAAAAAAGATCTTCATGATCCAGATAGCCAGCATGATGTGATCATTCACCTAGAGCCAGACATCCTGGAATGTGAAGTCAAGTGGGCCTTAGGAACCATCACTATGAACAAAGCTAGCCGATGCAATAGAATTCCAGTTGATCTTTTTCAAATCCTGGAAGATGATGCAGTGAAAGTGCTGCACTCAATATGCCAGCAAATTTGGAAAACTCAGCAGTGGCCACAGGACTGGAAAAGGTCAGTTTTCATTCCAATCCCAAAGAAAGGCAATGCCAAAGAATGCTCAAACTACTGCACATTTGCACTCATCTCACGCTAGTAAAGTAATGCTCAAAATTCTTCCAGGCAGGCTTCAAGAGTACATGAACCACGAACTTCCAGATGTTCAAGCTGGTTTTAGAAAAGGCAGAGGAACCAGAGATCAAATTTCCAATATCTGTTGGATCATCAAAAAAGCAAGAGAACTCCAGAAAGACATTTACTTCTGTTTTATTGACTATGCCAAAGCCTTTGATTGTGTGGATCACCACAAACTGGAAAATTCTGAAAGAGACGGGAATACCAGACCATCTGACCTGCCTCCTGAGAAATCTGTATGCAGGTCAGGAAGCAACAGTTAGAACTGGACATGGAACAACAGACTGGTTTCAAATCAGGAAAGGAATATGTCAAGGCTTTATATTGTCACCCTGCTTATTTAACGTCTATGCAGAGTACACCATGCAAAATGCCAGGATGGATTAAGCACAAGCTAGAATAAAGATTGCCATGAGAAATATCAATAACCTCAGATATGCAGATGACACCACCCTTATGACAGAAAGCAAAGAAGAACTAAAGAACCTTTTGATGAAAGTGAAAGCGGAGAGTGAAAAGGTTGCTTAAAACTCAACATTTAGAAAACTAAGATCATGATATCCAGTCCCATCACTTGATGGCAAATAGATGGGGAAACAGTGGAATCAGTGACAGACTTTATTTTATGGGGCTCCAAAATCACTGTAGATGGTGACTGCAGCTGTGAAATTAAAAGATACTTGCTCCTTAGAAGAAAAGTTATGACCCACCTAGACATCATATTAAAAAGCAGAGACATTACTTTGCCAATAGAGGTCTGTCTATTCAAAGCTATGGTTTCTCCAGTAGTCATATATGGGTGTGAGAGTTGGACTGTTAAGAAAGCTGAGCACTGAAGAATTGATGCTTTGAACCATGGTGTTAGAGAAGACCTTTGAGGGTCCCTTGGACTGCAAGGAGATCCAACTAGTCTATCCTAAAGGAAATCGGTCCTGAATATTCACTGGAAAGACTGATGCTGAAACTGAAACTCAATACTTTGGCCACCTGATACAAAGAACTGATTCATTGGAAAAGATCCTGATGCTGAGAAAGATTAAAGGCCAGAGGAGAAGGGGATGACAGAGGATGAGATGGTTGGATGGCATCACCAACTCGATGAATATGAGTTTCAGTAAGCTCCCGGAGTTGGTGATGGATAGGGAAGTCTGGCATACTCCAGTCCATGGGGTCAAAAACAGTCAGATACAGCTGCGTGACTGAATGACCTGAACATGAGAAGAAGTCAAAGGTGAATGACCTACACTCTCTGTGACAAGAAATTCAAGTTTAAGTATATCATTTAAAGTGGAATTAGTAAACCAGAAGAATACTGTTAATAATTTAAAAATTTATATTTGTAAAGGAGATGGAAAAATGCACGGGGTTACTATTGATTGGTAAGATAAATCTTTATATTCTTTAAAAGAGATTAAATATACGATTACATGTTGACTATTCATAGCTGCAGAAGCTGTTACCAGAGCTACAAAACTTTTTAAAAATTATTGTTTCAGTTATGGAAGGTGGCTTAATAGACTGTTGTTTTGTTTCTTAAGTTCTTTTTAGCGATCTGTATTTTTACAATAAACCTGGATGGTTTTTTTTTTTTTAACATAAAATTTTTTTTAAAGCCAAAACACAAAATATCTGATGGAGAACACAGATAAATGGGCTCCTTAGCCTAAGTTGATACATAGTTGCTAACACATGTAAGGCAGCTCTGCCTCATTGATTTAAAAAGAATACAGTTGTTGGGGCTGTGAAGTGGATTAATGGGCTTTTCTATGTTGGCAGCTGGTTGCAGTGAGAAAAAAGAAACATCACAGAGGTGGGTAATGAGTGTAATGCATTGGTTAAAAGAAATGCAAACAGCTATCTTATTCTTTTTATAAATTTGTGTATAGTGGATTTAATAAAGTATTAATAAAATATTTTAGCCCCTAGCAGCATAAAAATGAAGGCAATATAACATTCAAAAAAAAACTTTTGTTTCTTAAGGAATTAGCATCCTTTTAAAATCCAAGTAGAATGTTGCTATTGAAATAACCACGCTATTAAGGCAATTTTTCTTCCAAGACAAATATCTTTCTATAGGCTAAACTGATCTTAAGAAAGTTTTAAAAGCATCATTTTCCTTGTTGTTGTTCAGTCACTCAGTCGTGTCCATCTATTTGTGACCCCCGGAATGCAGCACACCAGGCCTCCCTGTCCTCCCCTAACTCCCAGAGTTTGCTCAAACTCATGTCCATTGAGTCAGTGATGCCATCCAACCATCTCATCCTCTGTCACCCCTTCTCCTCTTGCCTTATCTTTAGAGTCTTTTCCGATGAGTCGGCTCTTCCCATCAGGTGACCAAAGTTTTGGAGCTTCAGCTTCAGTCCTTCCAATGAACATTCAGGGTTGATTTCTTTTAGGATTGACTGGTTTGATCTCCATGCTGTCCAAGGGACTCTAAAGAGTCTTCTCCAGAACAATTCAAAAGCATAAATTCTTTGGTGCTCAGCCTTCTTTATGGTCTAACTCTCACCTCTATACAGGACGACTGGAAAAGCCATAGCTTTGACTATACAAACATTTGCAGGCAAAGTGGTATTTCTGCATTTTAATACACTGCCTAGGTTTGTCATTGCTTTTCTTCCTAGGTGCAAGTGTCTTTTAATTTTGTGGCTGCAGTCACCATCTGCACTGATTTTGGAGCCCCCCAAAAATAAAGTCTGACACTGTTTCCACTTATTTCCCATCTATTTGCCATGAAGTGATGGGACCAGATACCATGATCTTAGTTTTTTGAATACTGAGTTTTAAGCCAGTTTTTTCACTCTCTTCTTTCACCTTCATCAAAAGATTCATTAGTTCCTCTTTATTTTCTGCCATTAGAGTGGTATCATCTGCAGTGGCCACAGGACTGGAAAAGGTCAGTCTTCATTCCAATCCCAAAGAAAGGCAATGCCAAAGAATGCTCAAACTACCACAAAATTACACTCATCTCACATGCTAGTAAAGTAATGCTCAAAATTCTCCAAGTCAGGCTTCAACAATATGTGACCCATGAACTTCCACATGTTCAAGCTGGTTTTAGAAAAGGCAGAGAAATCAGAGATGAAATTGCCAACATCTGCTGGATCAGTGGAAAAGCAAGAGACTTTCAGAAAAACATCTATTTCTGCTTTATTGACTATGCCAAAGCCTTTGACTGTGTGGATCACAATAAACTGTGGAAAATTCTGAAAGATATGGAAATACCAGACCACCTGATCTGCCTATTGAGAAATCTGTATGCAGGTCAGGAAGCAATAGTTAGAACTCGACATGGAACAACAGACTAGTTCCAAATAGGAAAAGGAGTACGTCAAGGCTGTATGTTGTCACCATGCTTATTTAACTTATATGCAGAGTACATTATGAGAAACACTAAGCTGGATGAAGCACAAGCTGGAATCAAGATTGCTGGCAGAAATATGAAAAGCCTCAGATATGCAGATGACATCACCCTTATGGCAGAAAGTGAAGAAGAACTAAAGAGCCTCTTGATGAACGTGAAAGAGAAGAGTGAAAAAGTTGGCTTAATGCTCAACATTCAGAAAGCAAAGATCATGGTATCTGGTCCCATCACTTCATGGCAAATAGATGGAGGCTGGTATTCTTGCCTGGAAAATCCCATGGATCTAGGAGCCTGGTGGGTTACAGTCCTTATGGCTGCAAAGTGTCAGACACAACTGAGCCACTAAACAACAGATAACACAGTCAAAGACTTCAGTGTAGTCAGTGAAGCAGAAGTAGATGCTTTTTCTGGAATTCCCTTGCTTTTACTATGATACAATGGATGTTGGCAATTTGATCTCTGGTTCCCTACCTTTTCTAAATCCACCATGTACCTCTGGACATTCTCAGTTCATGTACTGTTGAAGCCTAGCCTTTAGGATTTTGAGCATTACCTTGCAAGCATGTGAAATGAGTGCAACTGTGTGGTAGTTTGAGCATCCTTTGGCAAAAATGGAGTGAAAAATGACCTTTTCCAATCCTGTGGCCACTGCTGAGTTTTCTAAATTGCTGGTTTATTTAGTGTAGCACTTTAACAGCATCATCTTTTTAGGACTTTAAATAGTTCAGCTGGATTCCAGCGCCTCTGCTACTGTTGTTCTTGGTAAAGCTTCCTAAGGCCCACTTGACTTCTCACTTCAGGATGTCTGGCTCTAGGTGAGTGATCACACATTGTGGCTATCTGAGCCATTAAGATGTTTTGTAAAGTTCTTCTGTGTATTATTTTTGCTGCTTTTTAAAAATTTTAAGAGTATCTTAGTGTTACCTTAATGCCACTACTTAAACACAAATATCCAATATCCTAATTTTCTTTGATATCCTAAAAAAATAATAATAACAACACTGGATTTTAATGAGATTTTCGCAAAAGTCATTCTTACAGGACTTAGTAAAACTAATTTATTTTATGTAATTGTATGTATCTTTCTTATCTTATCTTTGTATACTATTCCCTATCTTTTCCTTGAATAATCTATTATACTTTAATATGATCTAAGTTATTCCATCTTCTTCTTACAAGTTACTTTATCAAAGTAGAGAAAGACAAAGTATGATATCACTTATAGCTGGAATCTAAAAACTACAACCAACTAGTGAATACAACAGAAAAGAAGCAGACTCACAGAGAATAACCTAGTGGTTCCCAGTGGGGAGGGACGGGGGGGCAATCCAGGGCTAGGGGATCGGATGGTATAAACTACTCCATGTCAGATGGGCTACAGTGATGTATTGTACTACGTAGAGACTGTAGACAACATTTTGTAACTGTAAATGGAAAGTAACTGTTCAAATATTATAAAGTTTAATTAATAATAAAGAATATAAAAAATAAACCAATTCATTTTTTAGAAAGCAACATTTGAGATTTCCTGAATTACTCATCAAAATTTTTAAACTTTTACTCCATAAACAAGATGGTAGAAGTTGTGAGTTTCTTCTTTATATATCCAATGATACCATAAAATATTTTGAATTCCTTTCCAGACATAGCCACGGGATATGGATTTTTTTTTTTTTTAAACAGAGTTTCTGATACTCCTGTGAAGCTCAGGGTATTTAGTCAAAGTTTCTATATTTTCCAGTATATTTTTCAAGTCATATAGAAAATTTATATTAATCTAGTAGTCAGACATACTGATTTCAAGAATCAATCTAATTGTCCAAGATAATTTAATGCATACAAACTAATTGCTTTTTTAATGTTTCATTTTTAAGCTTTCAAAATTAAGAAATCAAATAAATTTGATTAGAACTAAAACCACTTAATGCAATGGAAAATGAGCAAATAATACACATTTCAAACTTAATTCCATATTTACATTAAAAAAAAATGTTGGACACAGTGGAGTCTTCACTTTACTAGTCGTACCCCATGAAAGCCATGTGGTACTCATGATTAAAAACTGAAAACAAAACCATGTACCACACAGTTCTTAAGATATTGTTGTGTTGTAACTAGTTTTATGAAATCTGTTTAAAGAATTGTATGATAGGAGCATTAGATAAAGCCTTGCATAAGCAAATATAATTCCCATGACCTGCAATTTCCTCAAGACTAGGATTAAATGGTATCATTTATAGACACTGTATTTTGGAAACAACAACAAAAAAGCATTTGTGATAGAAATAGCTTATTTATTCACCACCTCTCCTCTCCCTCCGATGCACACTGTGGTGTTACATTTCTTTCCAGACAGATGCAGTCATGGGGCTAAAATCTGCCCAGAGGAATGGGGGATTGAGTAAGGTCCTCCACTTGGACATCTGCTTCCTGTAACTCCTCTGCTGTCCTTCCTAGTCATCGTCTGGCCAGATTGAGAGACACAGTGGGAGGTACTCTGGTCCACGAGGAACTGAGTAGACCAGAGCCCCTCTCTCTTTTCTGGCATTGGATTGTGACAGGGGGGAGAAATAGAATCAATTCTTTGCAAATATGAAGCCATTTGAGTTGATACACAGTCCAGTAGGGTAGGTGTAGTGTGTTTAATCCCATGTTACAGGTGAGGAGCTGAGGCCCAGGGAGGTCACGTAACCTACCCAAGGTCTGCAGCTCACACAAGTTAGAGTAGGGAGATAGCCATTCAGCCCAGAAACGTCTCCTGAATCTCAAACATCCATGATCAGTTACGGGAAGTGAAAGTCGCTCAGTCGTGTCCGACTCTTTGCAACCCCATGGACTATGGAATTCTCCAGGCCAGAATATTGAAGTGGGTAGCCTTTCCCTTCACCAGGGGACCTTCCCAACCCAGGGATTGAAGCCAGGTCTCCTGCCTTGCAGGTGGATTCTTTGCCAGCTGAGCCACAAGGGAAATCCAAGAATACTGGAGTGGGTAGCCTTTCCCTTCTCCAGAAGATCTTCCCGACCCAGGAATTGAACTGGGATCTCCTGCATTGCAGACGGATTCTTTACCAACTGAGCTATCAGGAAAGCCCATGATCAGTTATGGTATGGCATACACTTGGGAAATCATCTAAATAGATATGATTGTTGAAGACTTGAAGAGGCTGCCATGGCTAATCTTCAATGTGTACAGAAAGCTGGGATAGAACTCTAGAAATATCCACTTTTGCAAACAAAGGAAGGAAGAAAGAACCAGGGATAGAACTCTAGAAATACCCACTTTTGCAAACAAAGGAAGGAAGCAGAGTCAGGGATAGAACTGGAAACATAAGCAAGGCAAACAGGAGCTTGCCTTGTCATAGAATTTGGGGTAAAAGAGAGGCAAAGGGGAAAGTGGTCCATGGATTAAATCTTGCAAAGTTAAGTGACCTGAGTCCTAAAAAGCACAGTACTTGACGTTGTTGTGACATGTCTGAGAGCACTCCTGAGATCAACGAGTAGGCAACAATAGAGACAGTGAATATAACTCTCTAAGGGAAGATGAGGTGTTACAGACATTGCCTTAGAAGATCTGCTTCTAATGAGAGATTTGAGAAAGACTTTTATTTTCTCCCCACCCTATTCATTAGCCTTTGTTCAGCTACTAAAACAGAAGAGTGTGGCCAAATAATTTCCGTTCATATTTATGACTTTATCAGAATAATAATGCATAGGGAGAAAGGGTTTAGGGGATGGTGTGTGTGTTTAAAGCAAATGTTTATTGACAGCTTTAACAGCTATCATGAGACTCAACTGACTCTGAGACACACAAAACTGTCCAAAGAGAGCTAAGTAAAAATCAAAGCTAGTGGAATTTTCTTCTTTATTTTCTAATTTCACATTTTAAGTGGGCATCGTCATGACTCTTGAGAGGCTCTGAAGGCTAAAATTACCACCAAATGCTTCTTTTCCCATGTCAACCCTTAATTTGGGCCTTTTTATCCCAGTAAGACCTCGGGTTCATACATAGCCATCAAGTGCTTGGGATGACCAAATGCGAACTTCTGCTATTTGCCATCATTTGATGTAATTTCAGTGTCAACTTGTTCACTTTTAAAATGTCAGTAATGTTTATTCAGACTGAATCAAACCAAAAAAAACTTTGGGTTGTCAGGGCATTCCAAAAGATCACAGAATGAGCTAAATATGTACTGGTATGTGTTCCAAAGAACAGCGGAGAAAAGAATATCACTGAGATGTTAGGAGCTATAAAAATGTGTAATAGTCTGTGCAACTAAACTCTCTACCCCAAACTCAAAGGCATTTTAGCATGTATCAGTGGCAGCAATAAAAACTAATGGATGTAACAGAGCCCAATCAGAGAAGGAATTTCAAGAGCTGCTTGATTCAACCTCCAGCTCCCATGCATCTTCTTAAGGCGATAGAGTGGACATTTGTCTTATCCAAACCTCCTGAACCACCCGGCAAAGAGCAGAAAGATAGTCAGTTCTCAGAGGCAGCAACAATAGAGGTCTAAGCAGATACTGTCAGATTCAGAGGCCCTGCTGCGGCGTCAGCGACCTGTGCCCAGGGGCTATGGTTGAGGTGTTTCCTTTAGAGGCACCTCATCTATAGTAAAGGCTTCCCTGGTGGCTCGGTCGGTAAAGAATCTGTCCGTGTTGCAGATCTATAATATGAATTTAGTTCCTGGCTGCCCAGGGAGAGCTTAACTCCTTGTCCTCTTGAATGATGTGGATACTTCTTCTTTTTTTTTTAAGTAAATTTTTATTGGAATTAAAGTTCTTTTTATTTATTTATTTATTTTATTGAAATGAATCCGCCACAGGTATACATGTGTTCCCCATCCTGAACCCTCCTCCCTCCTCCCTCCCCATACCATCCCTCTGGGTCGTCCCAGTGCACCAGCCCCAAGCATCCAGCATCGTGCATCGAACCTGGACTGGCGACTTGTTTCATACATGATATTATACATGTTTCAATGTCATTCTCCCAAATCTTCCCACCCTCTCCCTCTCCCACAGAGTCCATAAGACTGTTCTATACATCAGCGTCTCCTTTGCTGTCTCGTATACAGGGTTATTGTTACCATCTTTCTAAATCCCATACATATGCGTTAGTATACTGTATTGGTGTTTTTCTTTCTGGCTTACTTCACTCTGTATAATAGGCTCCAGTTTCATCCACCTCATTAGAACTGATTTAAATGTATTATTTTTAATGGCTGAGTAATACTCCATTGTGTATATGTACCACAGCTTTCTTATCCATTCATCTGCTGATGGACATCTAGGTTGCTTCCATGTCCTGGCTATTATAAACAGTGCTGCAATGAACATTGGGGTACACGTGTCTCTTTCCCTTCTGGTTTCCTCAGTGTGTATGCCCAGCAGTGGGATTGCTGGATCATAAGGCAGTTCTATTTCCAGTTTTTTAAGGAATCTCCTCACTGTTCTCCATATTTGGCTTCACTGGGTTTTTGCTGCTCATTGGCTTTCTCTAGTTGCGTCCAGCAGGGGCTATCCTCTAGTTATGATGCAGGAGCTTCTCTTTGTGGTGGCTTCACTTCTTGCAGAGCACAGGCTCCAGGGCGTATGGGCTCAGTAACTGGTTCACAGGCTCAGTTGCCTCACAATATGTGGAATCTTCCTGGACCGAGGATTGAACCTGTGTACCCCACATTGTCAAGTAAATTCTTCATCACTAACCACCAGGGAAGACCTGGATACTTCTTAATATCCTTTATAAAGTTCCCTTCACTTTAAGTGAGATAGACTAGGTTTTATTTTTTGCAACTAAGGATGTTTACCTCCAAGTGGAAATTTCAAATAGCTTATTTTTGAAACCTGTATCAGGATAATGATAACAAAGATGATATTCTGGTCTTGTCCACTATGCCAATTTTGCCTGTGACTATTTTTCCTTCCAAACCACTTCTTGAAATGCACCTGGCTTCTTAGCTCTGCTGGCTTCATTCATTTGTGTATCCATTCAACTGTGATGTAGTGTACATCTATAATGCTTATTGAGTGTCTACAATCCAAGGAATACTGATGGCTGAAACGCTGTCATTGAGTTCAGGAAACTTCCAGGGCTAAAGTAAAGTAGGAAACAAATATGTCTAACACAATGATATCATACAATTAGTGTTATGATGCAAATGAGCACAGGTCACTGGGGAACACAGTGGAGGGTAATACATTTAATACAGGGGTGAGGTAAGATGAGATAAGGAAAACAAGTTAAGCAAGTAAGGAATTGACAGGGTAGATGAATGTGGAGGCGGATGATTGACAGAAGGAAAAGCACGTGCAAAAGTCTTAATTCCCTGGAAAAAGCATAGTGTGCCTGAGGAGGTACAAGGCGTGCAGTAGAACCAGAGCTATAGTAAAATGGGATGTGAAGTGAAGCTAACAGAAAGTGAGGGACAATGTCCCATATTGAGGAATTTATCAGGAATGGGCAATCACTGGGGAACAAAGGCTTTAAGGCTGCGGCATAGACCTCAAGTGAAACAGGAAGAACAGAATGATAATGTTATGAAGAGTTTTAAAGGGATGCTTTTTATTTTTGTCTGGTTAATATAAGTTTATCACTTTTTCTACAATGTGCAAAACAATTAGGGGAGAATCCCGGGGACAGGGGAGCCTGGTGGGCTGCCATCTATGGGGTCGCACAGAGTCGGACACGACTGAAGCGACTTAGCAGCAGCAGTAGCAGCAGTGCTCTCTGTAGGGTACTAATGTAAACCTCTTTTTTATCTTAATCAGCCAGGGTCATACATGCACATAAGGTGCTAAGCAGAAGAAAGTAGTGGAGTTTCTTTCATTTCAGATAATATTGACCAGGTCTCTCTGCTGAAATAATATCTCAATAGTTTGCCATCCAAGGTAGGGCTCAGTGGCTTAGAAGTGAATGCAGAGTCATATTATATGAGTCTTTATAACTACTCGTGAACAAAAGCTGTGCTATTTTGACTGAAAATGCATAGCAAAATTTCTTAACCTCTTCCTAGCCCTTCTTTTGAAGACTCACCTTCCTAACTAAGAAGTAATCTCTTCTTAGGCCCCCAGTTTCAAGTCAGGCATTATGGAGTTTTTCACTTACTTTATGTTATCCTACAAAGGTATCAAGTCCTTCCTTCACTCTGTTATCCCAAGGCTGGTTACATCTCTTACTCTTGGAACTTACTACTTTATCATTTTTTTTTCTTCCCTATATCCCTTATGAAATAAGTAAAATCTGGAGTCATCCTGAGCAACAGTGGTAGGGAACCTGGAACTCTCTCCTTTATTCACCCAACGTCCATGCATTGCCTACTGACACCATGTCAGCACAGTAGTAGGTGCTGGGGACACAGTAATGAACATGAGAAACACAGCCCCTGCCCACAGCGCTTGCAAAGGCACATTTCCACAGTCTGGAGTCCTTGAAAGTCAAGGACTCCATAGCACAGACTACTTACGTACGAATATTTTGGGGACTGCTATAGTCAATTCAGTTCAGTTCAGTCACTTAGTCGTGTCCGACTCTTTGCGACCCCATGAATCGCAGCACGCCAGGCCTCCCTGTCCATCACACTTCCCAAATGGTGCTAGTGGTAAAGAACTCGTCTGCCAATGCAGGAGATATGAGATGGGGGTTCAATCCCTGGATCAGGAAGATCCTGCGGAGGAGGGCAAGGCAACCCACTCTGGTATTCTTGCCTGAAGAATAACATGGACAGAGGAGTGTGGAGGGCTACAGACCATGGGGTCACAAACAGTCAGAGACAACTGAGTGACTAACACACACGCACACACACACACACACACACACACACACACACCGGTGGATCCTTCTGAACTAGGAATCAAACTGGGGTCTCCTGCATTGCAGGCGGATTCTTTACCGGCTGAACTACCAGGGAAGCCCCCCCAAAACACACACACATACTCAATAAGTACATACCAAAATGTTTTGCTTTGTGGTGGGTGAGGTGGAAGCTGCTCTAAATAACTCAGGGTGAGGGGTGTCATATTAATAGAATTTCTTTTTATATGCAGCAGAAAGAGAAGCATTAAAGTTCTCTTCACAGACTAAAGAACTGATGTTTTTATATTTTTATCATTGGAAAATTCATTGAAAAATTATTTTATGCATTATTTTAAACTGATCAAAGTAATGTGTCCTTTATCAAACTTCGTGCTTGACTTTTATTAAAGGGATCCTCTTGCAAAGCATTGAGTTATAACTTGGAGATCAGTAACAATTATGCTAAACAGAGAATGGTAAACATAGCCATTTTTTTATACTAATGAGCTTGAACCTTCCTACAGATCAATAATGCTCAAAGCATGGCTTCCAGAATAGTAGTATTGATAATATCTGGCAACTTGTTAGAAGTGGAATATTATCTGGCCTCACCCAAGACTTAATCAGAAATTCTGAAGGTGGTGAGCAGAAATGTGTATCTTAACAAGCACTCCATTTAATTTCCTGAACACCCAAGTTTAAGGATCAAGCTGCAGAAACTACCCTGATAACTTTCAAACGTTCAACCTTAAAGAAATTTACCTTACAAAAGAATACAAATAATCATATAGCTTCAGTAAAATTAAATAAACAAATATGTTATTTTATGGTTTATTAATTAAACTAGAAAGGATTTTTGAATATCATGTCAATGTTGGTGAGGGTTCAGGGAAGTAGAACTTGGTGGCAGTATAAATTTATTCATATTCTGGATGGCAAGTTAATAATAATTAAAAGCCTTTCAATTATCTTTAACTTCTCACCCAGAAATTCCAATTCTAGGAATTTAATGTAAGGAAATAAGATGAAGAACTTCAGCTCTGAAATTAAGCAGATCTGGAAACAAAAACTTCTTTCACTTACCAGCTTATGACTTTGGCATTAATTTCTTTAAACGCTCTAAGCTTCACACTTTCTGTCTGTGAAATGGAGTTAATTATGACAACTAACTCATAAACTTATAGAAAATGATGTAATCCACATATTTAGAGT
This sequence comes from Bos indicus, assembly GCF_029378745.1. Classification (NCBI taxonomy): domain Eukaryota; kingdom Metazoa; phylum Chordata; class Mammalia; order Artiodactyla; family Bovidae; genus Bos; species Bos indicus. Next base: position 9,797,005 of record NC_091771.1, read on the forward strand.
TGCTGGATAAAATGTAACTGGAATATCCAATTACATTTCAGATAAGCAATGAGAATTTTTTTGTAGAAATATGTCGCAAATATTTTGAAACACACACATATATATAATAAAAAACATTCAGTATTATCTGAAATTCAAATGAGTATCTTGTACCTTTATTCACAAAATATGCAACTCTATAATGTACTGGGCATTCAGTAAACTTTAGCTACTCACCTATTTTGTATTGTATTTTCATTAAAAAATTGATAAACTGGTGATGAACAAGTTTGTCAATTTTAAATTGAAATTATCAGCTCTGTGAAACTGCAAAAAAAGTTTATGCTTATAAAAACGTCATGGTATACAGATGAATGTGCTGAAATACAATCTTAGGATGTCTCATATCTAGAAATACCCCTGAATAATCAAAGACATTCAGTATCTTGGGTCTGAATAAACGCAAATTAACTGGAAAACCTGATTTGTTAAAACATTTGAGCATCCCAGTTCTGCTGCACTATAAGAAAATATTTGCTTATACATATATCAAAAAAGGCCTCTGATAATAGACTGAAAGTAGGGCTGCTGACTTTGTAAGAAAAGGAAAGAAACGCATGTGCTATCAATTTGTTACTAATAAAATGTAAACATCCTGAAACTCTAAATCACACTTGATTCAGCAACTAAAAATAACTTCATCTATTTAAAACTGTAAAGTTCTCTCTTTATGCCAATAAAAGTTAGTGACTTATAATTATGCCCCAAAATGTATGTGACACAGTTTAAAACATAAAATATGAAGCGGAACAGTAGTTGCAATTTGTCTTTTTTCCCTCTCTTAAAGACTGTAGCTGGATGCAGACGCGGAAAAGAAATCAGTGGGACAGAGGTCGTCTTCACTATCAAAGTGACTGGATCATAACTGGTGGTGAATGGTCAAGTCATTTTGGCTGTCTTCATGATAGATGGAGATACTTGCCTGATCAATTCCGCCTGCCACTGTGAAAGGTACTGACCCACAGGCAGTTAGAAATGACTGAGCGGAGGCTGAATTCACTGGCTACATACACATCTGGCTGAAGCTGGAGTTGCCCAGAAACAGATCCTTTCTCAGCGGGGTTGTCTGAGAAGAATCCATGAAAGAAACACTATAGAATCTTGGTCTTGAAAATGACTAGTGTTTGGCAGACAAAGACAGGAAAAGAGACGTCCTGGGCCAGTGGCAGACGCCAAGAGCAACACTGTTTGGGTGTCAATGAATAAAGTGAAGCAGCATGGTCTTGAGAGAACAGGATGGGAACAACGGTGGAGTAAATTTTAGCCTACTTGGACGTACTAAGGGGTATGCATCTTGATAACCTATAAAAAGAAGATAGTGGGGTTTTGTAAACAGATGGGCAATAGATACTAATTAGAGTTTCAGAAAGCTAGTCCCATTGGAACATAGAAATTTGCTGGTGGAAAAGGGAATGGAGGCAGAGAGATCAGTTAGAACCTCTCAAAGGTTTTGGCATTCAGAGGTGAGAGATGAGGTTTACGAAAGCAGAGATAACAGAAATAAAGCAGCCATGATTTAAAGCAAGCCAAGGGAAGTGGCCGGAGAAGGCAATGGCACCCCACTCCAGTACTCTTGCCTGGAAAATCCCATGGATGGAGGAGCCTGGTGGGCTGCAGTCCATGGAGTCCTTAGAGTCGGACACGACTGAGCGACTTCACTTTCACTTTTCACTTTCATGCATTGGAGAGGGAAATGGCAACCCACTCCAGTATTCTTGCCTGGAGAATCCCAGGGACGGGGCAGCCTGGTGGGCTGCCGTCTATGGGGTCGTACAGAGTCAGACACGACTGAAGCGACTTAGTAGCAGCAGTGGCAGCAACAGAAGTGGCAGTCACAAAAACAGTTTATACTAGCAGCTGTAAGATGGATAGAGAGGAATCTGCCTTAAAAGGGGAGAGGGCAGAGGCAAATTTGATTTAAAATTTAAAAAAAAAATCAGTGATGTGTTGGTAGGTGTTTAAGTGGAAATGCCCACTAGAAATGCAGAATTTCTGGAATTTCTGGAAATGCAGAATTCCACCTTTGAGGAAATCTTGATGATGTAAGCAAAAACTTTAGAGACCATGGCAGGGAGGGAAAACTGAGTTACTTAGATCACACTGAAGAGAAGAGGCAGAAGGGGTACAATTTATTCCCATTTAATCCCTAAGACAATTTCTTCCACAAAAATGGATGGATGAAAAAGGAACATTGAAAATATGGGACCAGGAATGAAGACCACAGAGGAGAGTCTTAGTGACATGAGTAAAACTAGCTTAGAATTGTATCAAAACAGTCACAGTTGGAATGATAATCAGTAGGCAAGAGTAGCCAGAGTTAATGGAACCAGCCAAGCAACAAGGAAAGTCATTTCAGGTAGGCCAAATGGTGAGACTAAGGACTTTGCGGTAGCAAACAGGGTGGAAAAGTTGGCCTCACAAAGAGCATGGGGTTTGAAGTCCCACCAGGGTGTGAATGCTGGTAGTTCAGTTCATTTCAGTCACTCGGTCGTGCCCAACTCTTTGTGACCTCATGGACTGCAGCATACCAGGCCTCCCTGTCCATCACCAACTCCCGGAGCTTACTCTAACTCATGTCCATTGAGTCAGTGATACCATCCAACCATCCCATCCTCTGTCGTCCCCTTCTCCTCCTGTCTTCAATCTTTACCAGCATCAGGGTCTTTTCCAGTGAGTCAGTTCTTTGCATCAGGTGGCCAAAGTACTGGAGTTTCAGCTTCAACATCAGTCCTTCCAATGAACATTCAGGACTTATTTCTTTTAGGATGGACTGGTTGGATCTCCTTGCAGTCCAAGGGACTCTCAAGAGTCTTCTCCAACACCACAGTTCAACAGCATCAATTCTTTGGCACTCAGCTTTCTGCTTTTTTGACTGTGTGGATCACAACAAACTGTGGAAAATTCTTAAAGAGATGGGAATACCAGACCGACTGACCTGCCTCCTGAGAAATCTGTATGCAAGTCAAGAAGCAATAGTTAGAACTGGTCATGGAAGAACAGACTGGTTCCAAATCGGGAAAGGAGTACATCAAGGCTGTATATTGTCATTAAACTTTTTTGCAGAGTACATCATGAGAAACACCGGGCTGGATGAAGCACAAGCTAGAATCAAGATTGCCAGGAGAAATATCAAAAGCCTCAGATATGCAGATGACACAACCCTTACAGTAGAAAGCGAAGAAGAACTAAAGAGCCTCTTGATGAAAGTGAAACAGGAGAGTGAAAAACTTGGCTTAAAACTCAACATTCAGAAAACTAAGATCATGGCATCCAGTCCCATCACTTCATGGCAAATAGATGAGGAAACAATGAAAACAGTGACAGACTTTCTTTACTTGGGCTTCAAAATCACTGCAGATGGTGACTGCAGCCATGAAATTAAAAGATGCTTCTTGGAAGAAAAGCTATGACCAATTTATACAGCATACTAAAAAGCAGAGACATTACTTCGCCAACAAATGTCCGTCTAGTCAAAGCTGTGGTTTTTTCCAGTGGTCACGTATGGATGTGAGAGTTGAATGCTGGTATGTTTTCATTAAATTGAAATGATAATGCTGCTGTTGTTGTTTAATCACTCAGTCCTCTGAGTCTTTTGAGACCCCAGGAACTGTAGCCTACCAGACTCCTCTATCCATGGGATTTCCCAGACAAGAATACTGGAGTGGGTTGCCAATGCTTTCTCCAGAGGATCTTCCTGACCCAGGGATCAAACCCATGTCTCCTGCCTTGCAGGCAGATTCATTACTGCTGAGCCACTGGAGAAGCCCAATAATGCTGTTACCAGTCAGAATTTAAAGCAAGGTCATCTGGGTCAGACATTCAGAGTGCCAATCAGTTAGGGTCTGAGAGCATTCCCTATACCCGAGATGAAGACAGCTACATTTCTAGAAACTTTTGGAAAAAAGACTACTGCATATGGTGAGAAGGAGCACTTTAATTAGCCATTTGGATTGGGAAGGGGCATGGTGAGCCTGTAGCAACTTCCCACCCCATCCTTGCCAAGGGCCACTGACATAGCTTGACTGTTATGAAGAGGAGAAAATGCAGAGCTTTTATTTTCAAAGTGGACTGTGCTCCTGTGGTCACCTTAGGGGGTATCACTTCTGTGCTTATTCCTTATCTGGGGCTCATTGTCCCAGCTAATCAAATGCTAAACAAATATTTGAAGAATGCTGTTTGGGGGGGATGCAAATTAGCCTTCCTGAAACAGCCACAGGTTTCAGCCTGGTTTTCATCTAATTGTTGCCAAAATTAAATGTACAATTGGCCCTCTTCATCCATAGTTTCATATCTGTGGATTCAACCAATTGTAGATAGAAAATATTCAAATTAAAAAAAAAAATTCTGGAAAGTTCCAAAAAGGCAAAACTTGAATTTGCATGCACCAGCAACTATTTACATAGGATTTATGTTGTATTTACATAGTATTTACATTGAATTAGGTATTGTAAGTAATTTAGAGATGATTCAAAGTAAATGGAAGGATGTTTGTCAGTTATTTGCAAATACCAGGGCAACCCACTCCAGTATTCTTGCCTGGAGAATCCCATGGACAGAGGAGCCTGGGGGCCACAGTTCATAGGTAGCAAAGAGTTGGACAGGACTGAAGTGACTGAGCACACAGCACACACCATGTTATACAAAGGACTTGAGCATCCTAAGGTTTTGGTATGTACATACTCCACACAGATATCAAGTTTACAATTATAAATGAAATATTGGGGCTTAGTGAGCACCCAGGGCTTCCCAAGTGGTGTAGTGGTAAGGAATCCATCTGTCAGTGCAGGAGACATAAGAATCATGGGATTGATCTCTGGGCTGAGAAGATCCCCTGGAGTAGGAAATAGCAATCCACTCCAGTATTTTTGCCTAGGAAATGCCATGGAAAGAGGAAGCTGGTGGGCTATAGTCCATGGATCACAAAGAATCAGACACAGCTTAGCGATTCAACAACAAGAACAAGTGAGTACCCCATCCAATAAGTGGTACCCAACAATTTCAAAATTGTGATCTAACTCATGTGGCTATGCCAGGGATCTTTGTAAAGCATTCCTGAGAGAGAAAGATTAAAACAGAGGTTTAGCAAGGGATATGGAAGGCTTTCACGCCAGACCAATGAATGAAGACAAAGGAAGACACTGAAATGAGATTTTGAAATACACATTTTTAGTCTTGAAAACCTCAGTTTTGGTCTCAGCCTATCATTGACAAACAAGGTGAATGTAAACTCCCCTGAGCCTGTTTCCTACCTAGCCTATACACTCAAAATGCCACTTTGTAAGTTTACTGTGGCACCCATTGGCAGGCAATTACATGGCAATACAACATGGTAGAAACCAAAATGAAGGGGGTTAGAAAAGGGAGCACATAATGAAAAATGAAACCAATGTTTACCAAAAGAAAGCCAAGGACAGTGGCTGCAGAGGGAAGTGGGCCCAGCGACTGACCTCCATGCCGATCTTCCTCCCTACCTCTGCCTCCCTAACTTTCCTCTTTCGAGCTTCTTTCTCAATGCAAGAAGAACTACTGTTCGTAGCAGAGAAGACATCGCTGACACAGTCAATGAAAGGATAATAAATACAAAAGTGTTAGTCGCTCAGTCGTGCCCAGCTCTTTGCAGCCCCATGGACTGTAGCCTGCCAGGCTCTTCTGTCCATGGAGTTCTCCAGGCCAGAATACTGGAGTGGGTCGCGGTTCCTTTCTCCAGGGGATCTTCTTGATCCAGGGATCAAACACAGGTCTCCTGCATTGCAGGCAGATTCTTTTCCATCTGAGCCACCAGGAAGGCCCCAATAAATATAAATCCCAGTATAAAGAAAGCTTTCTTATAAGAGGGATCCTTTCTTTCTTCCTTCATATATGGAACACAGCATAAAAGTACATTTATATAAGTCATTAAATATACAATTTTCTAAATATTTGAGATATTCTTTTGTTGTCTTAGACTTATTTTTGTGTTTTCTTATTAATCAATTCCTGGTTACTATCATTAAGCTACCTACCAAACTCATTTCTTATGATGACTATGAAGATGAGCTATGCCTAAGGCTGGCTGCAAACAGAATCCCTGAGAAGCACCCCCAGTAGAGCCCTGCGAAGTGATGCCATGGACCTCACGTTTATACCAACAACCTGTTCATGGAGAAACACACCTTTCAAAGCTGGGAAATACATGGAGATGGAGTGATACTGTTACCCTCAGAACAGTTCATTCTGTTGCCAAGACAGCCAATAAGCAATGTATTTTTGTTCCCTGTTAATGTTTCCATTCTTGTTTATCCATGCATATAAATTATGTAAACATATATTTTATTGTAGTCGAGAAAATAGTGATGCTTGGATTTGAAAGCTACCAGAAACATTCTGCCCCTTCCAAACTCTTTCCTTTTCCCACCTTCATTATCCTCACCTCTGCATGACCAGCAGGTAACTAATGACATCAATGACTGATAGGAAGGCACTTTTTTCCTGCTGCCTCTTTACAACCTATCCCATCCTGACAGCTATGTACAAACAGTCTCCAGGTCAGGGATGTGATTTCTAAGAAAAGCCACTGTTCTTGTATTAAAAGGAAAATGTTCTAGTTTCATGCATCTATAAACAAGGAATGGGTGACAATCCCTGAAGATTTGGGGTGATTTCCATTTTAATCAAGTGGCATAAACTATTAATGTTTACTATTAAATTTATAATAACAGATTAAATAGTAATATTGCTGTCTGGGGAAACAGATACCATGGAGCCAGTTGCCCTGAAATTGCATTAATAGATAATATAGTGGCTGTATTGGCCTCTGGTCTGCCATATCTTACATTTCTATTTTCACTGGTGTTTTAAAGTGATAAACCTAAACTGTTTCTATTAAGAGAAAAACGTTATTATAAATTATTGTGGTTTTGCTTAATTGATAAAATATGCATTTTATAATCTAGTTATTAGAAAAAATATAAGTTGCTAAGTCATTTTTATAAGTCAACATGGCACAGTCAGGTTTCGATTAACTGAAATAGTGGCTTCACAAGACCAGAACGTATAAAAATGTATCTTATCTCTTACCTAACTTCAAACAGAATCACACTTACATTATCTCAGATGGAGAAAATCCTTTTGCCTCTAAAGATTCTGAATATGCTTTCCTCCCTCATTTTCCTCATCCTATAAAGGGGATAAAGTTGGTATCATAAAAAAGAAAAACTAAGGAAATTATACATTCACTTAGCACACTACCTAGCAAATAATAGCTGTTTGAAACAACTATGACTTTCTCATTCCTAAAGAAACCTCACATATGTGTACAAATACAGATGAAAAGAATTTCAGGACTGTGAACTAGAATGCATTGCCCTACAGAATCACTCATTCTAGGCTGCATCATTTTTTTCACCAAGCATTTCTCGAGCTTGCACCACATTATCTGTCGGCACTAAGGAATGAAAAAATCCAGTGTGACCTTGACATCAAGGGCCTTGCATTGCTTTACACCACAGCAGCATGCAATTCTGAGCATGCTTTTGTAGGCTAGTTGCTCTAAAATCTTATATAAAAACTGTTTGGAAAGTTACAATATAAACATGCAAACAATGATGTAATAGAAAGAATGCCATGTGTAATTTTTTTTTGTCTGTTTGTGTAAATCAGATTTTTATCTTGCTCATAAAATGAGAAAATAAAATCTTGACTTATCTCAAAATGAACAGAGTATAACGGATGCACAAATCACATTTCAATACCCATTACTTGTTCCAAACATGCTTAATGGATAAAACTCACAAAACTTGAAATCTGTAAACAAAAAGATTCTTACTTTCAGCACAGCAAATTACATAAGCTGAACAATAACAACAAAAGTCATCCTTATTTCATATAACAATAAACATGAAATCCCAAGTTCGCCCAGCAGCCTATTAATAAACACCACGGGTTGAAGATAAAGCATTCTCCCAGTGTTGAGATGGATGAAACAAAGAAAAAAGTGAACAAACAAAAACATAAAACAGAACAATATAAGCACAGTGGAAGATACCATAGGATACACAAATGAATCAATTTGAGCTCCTGAAGAGAAGAATCACTCTGGAAATGCAAGTGAAATAAAAAGAAACCATATCCATTAAAAATATTTGCCATTCACTTGAGACTACAAAACAAGGAAATTAAGCACCCTACCTAAAGCCATGATAATGTTTCCACCATGAAGCATATCTTAACTTGTCTAAACAAGAAAAAAAAGATTCTCCTATTCATATAAATACTTGTCCTGTACTTGTATACTATGTAACTCAATAGAAAACAGAAGCTTATTATCCAACCTTCTCTTGCAGGGAGGTCTGTGAGTCTTCATTCTTTATTCTGATAACTGTGTCATCAACAACATCATCAATAAATACTTATTTATCGTAGCTCTATGGGTAAAAATCATATTGTTACACATGGATTCCTCAATCGAAAGAGTTTAAAATTGTTCATATCCAATGAATGTGTCCAGAATTCTGGCAAATAATACTGTCATCCATTTACCAAAAGATTTATAACCATTGCCTTCACACCAGGCACTGTGTTTAGTGTGAAAACAAATCAAGTTTACAGTTGACTGGTGAAGAGGGGCATTAAACAATGTGAAATCTTAGACTATAATTATGTTATGCCAGAAGACTATCTAACTGGCTTCAGAAAACATAACAGTAGCTTTCTAAATGCACAACCCTCATAATAGTGATCAAAAGCAGGATTCCAGAAATAAAAATTATCTGTGGGTGAAAGAAAACAGGGCAGAAAAGAAACACATTCTTGGAGGGAAATACCTTGGAGAGAAACCAACAAAGAAGTAGCAAAAGTAATTACTTTGTGAATTTCTTTGGACTTTTGGATCTGAAACACTCCTTAAAAGTTGCACTAACATGTTATTTTTGTAATGCAGTTTTGGATGGAACACACAGCAGAGAAATTTTAGCTTCCCTGATAGATGAACATTGCTTTTCTATAAGTTCCTGTACTCTTCACACAGGGAAGGAAAGCATGAGTAATCTTTGCAACCAGATCTATTTCTCTCATTTCCTGTTTGACAAAAAGTTTCTTTAGAGAAATAAAAAATAAATTGAAGTCATTAATAACTTTACAGAGTATATCTTGAATGGTGATAGATAATTATAAAGGGTCTCCGATGCACATTTTGCATCTTTCTTTACCTTTTAGTAAAACAGTGTATTCCTGTGACGCCAATAGACCACTTTTCCAGGGCACTGAGTCAGAGCATGTTCCACACAAAGAGAGAAGGAAGCATTGAAGAGGAAAAGGTGACATTTTACATAATCTCCTTCTCCTTCTGCGTCTGTAACTCAGCTTGCCCCTTGCAAAGTCTAGATCACATAGGTCACGTCCTCTCAGAAAGTGGGGACTTGCAATATTAGGAACTGGAGTTTCTCTCACTCACCCTTGTCCTGCTCTTTGCAATCGCCCAGCCCCTGCAAACTGCTTCATCGTGCCTGTCCAGGTCAGACATCCCCCTCCCCATCTTGACCACTGTTCCCCTGCGCATGAAACCCCTTAGTTTAAACCAGCCTGTTAACAGCTAGTGTTACCCACTACAGTCTGAGTGGCTGTTGCCCACTACAGTCTGAGTGCCCACTACAGTCTGAGTTTTTATAAACTCTGTAACCACTTTGTCTGGGACTCAGAGCTTGGAGTATTAACTCCTCTGGGCCCGGCAGTGTAATGAACCTGAGTTCTCCAACTCTCCAAGTGTGGTGCTCGGTCTCTCGAGTCCTGGTTTCTGTAACAGCATGACTCCAGAAGAGTTATAGAAGAGGACTACACACAGTCTCCTCCATTACTTGCACTGTCTGTGCCAGCTTTCTTTCATTTCAAAGGGATTTTTTACTAATTGATAGAAAGAAATAGAAGATATCCAAAACCAAGAAGTCAGATTGAGAGAATTCTTGCAAATTCCTAACATTCACTGGCCACGGTTTATCTAAGTGCTCACAAAAAGTATTGAATGAATGATCTGTATTCAATAAGGCTTCCTTTCCCCAATTCTTTAACTGGAGTTGGGGGAAAGGCTTTTATCTCTTCGTATGTAGCTAAAAGGCCTCAAACTTTGGCCAAAGAAGAAAAAAATTCACATTTCATGCAGAAGTCAGCTTTCCATCCAATATTTTTCAGATTCAGACATGAAACAGAAGAGTGTTCTTTAAGCCTTTTTTTCATAGAGACCAACAACCTTAAAAACGGGAAAGGGTGGTGGGGCATGAAGAGAGGCCAGGAGAAATGTTGGCTAGAAACAACAAAAATAGTTTGAGTTGTATAATAGTCTTTGTTTCTACATAAGGAAGTCAACAGAAGCAATTGAAGTGGTTATTCATTAAAATCTGTTTCAGTTGATTTATGAACCCTGATCACACACTGTTGTCAAGAGTCATTTCCAGTGATGAAAATAATACTGGAGTCTTCACAACACAGTCTAAGGCAGAAGCAACACATGTGTGAGATAAGATCATACCGAAACAGCCTTCCTTGTCTTTTCTTTATGCCACTTTTCCTTCTAATTCACCAGTCTTTCACTCCCCCCGACCTCATCTCCTAGAAATTCTGCCAGTGCTGCCAACATGCTTCAGACTCTGCCTATAAGATACAAGAGCTTCCCTGGTGTTTCAGCGGTAAAGAATCTTCCTGCAAATTCAGGAGATGCAGGAGCAAGCGTTCAATCCCTGGGTCCGGAAAATCCCCTGACATAGGAAATGGCAACCCACTCCAGTATTCTTGCTTGGAGAATTCTACAGACAGAGGAGCCTGGAGGGTTATACTCCGTGGTGTTGCAGAGAGTCGGACATGACTGAACAACTCAGCACACACACGCACACACGTGCACATACACACACACAAGGTACCAATTCTCAAGCCACTGCTGCCTGTCACTATTGTTTCCATTCATGTATTTGTGACCACAGCACCAGCATCAGTCATCTCTTTAGTTCCTAGTTCCTCTGGGCCGTGTCTCACCCCAGCACATTTCCCCGCATCTAACATGCCTCCTTCAGCTGTACAACAGCCTTCTTCTCCCCTGTGCTCTCACTGTCATGGCGGTGATCAACAGAACTGCCAGCAGTTGGTTGCACAATACTAAGAAAAAAACTCAAACTTTTCTGTATCTAGGTCCACACATTCACCAAATTTGAATGTTAAAACTTCAGAAACTGTATAAAAAATATTTGATGAGAGGCTATCTTGCTTGACCAACTGAAAGTTCTTCCAAATTCTCAAAAGTGAATCAACTTTACTCATTATTCTTTCTGATTTGTTTACCCATAACAACAATAAAAAATTGAAGGTGGTTACCATGATAAATATCTTTTTTTTTTTAAAAATCCAAAAATTTGCAATTTCCTGGACCTCAAAAAAAGCATCTTAATTTTTAACTGACTGTCTATTTTGCACAGAACAGGGTGCTTTTCATGGTGAGGGGTAATTAGGTCTGATTTCGGTGTTGACCATCTGGTGATGTCCATGTATAGAGTCTTCTCTTGTGTTGTTGGAAGAGGGTGTTTCTTATGACCAGTGCATTTTCTTGGCAAAACTCTATTAGTCTTTGCCCTGCTTCATTCTGTATTCCAAGGCCAAATTTGCCTGTTACTCCAGGTGTTTCTTGACTTCCTACTTTTGCATTCCAGTCCCCTATAATGAAAAAGACATCTATTTTGGGTGTTAGTTCTAAAAGGTCTTGTAAGTCTTCATAGAACTGTTCAACTTCAGCTTCTTCAGCATTACTGGTTGGGGCATAGACTTGGATTACTGTGATATTGAATGGTTTGCCTTGGAAACGAACAGAGGTCATTCTGTGGTTTTTGAGATTGCATCCAAGTACTGCATTTCGGACTCTTTTGTTGACCATGATGGCTACTCCATTTCTTCTGAGGGATTCCTGCCCTCAGTAGTAGATATAATGGTCATCTGAGTTAAATTCACCCATTCCAGTCCATTTCAGTTCGCTGATTCCTAGAATATCGACATTCACTCTTGCCATCTCTTGTTTGACCACTTCCAATTTGCCTTGATTCATGGACCTGACATTCCAGGTTCCTATGCAATATTGCTCTTTACAGCATGGGACCTTGCTTCTATCACCAGTCACATCCACAGCTGGGTATTGTTTTTGCTTTGGCTCCATCCCTTCATTCTTTCTGGAGTTATTTCTCCACTGATCTCCAGTAGCACATTGGGCACCTACTGACCTGGGTAGTAGATATGCAGATATGCACCTCAGATATGCAGATGACACCACCCTTATGGCAGAAAGTGAAGAGGAACTAAAAAGCCTCTTGATGAAAGTGAAAGTGGAGAGTGAAAAAGTTGGCATAAAGCTCAACATTCAGAAAATGAAGATCATGGCATCCTGTCCCATCACTTCATGAGAAATAGATGGGGAAACAGTGGAAACAGTGTCAGACTTTATTTGTCTGGGCTCCAAAATCACTGCAGATGGTGACTGCAGCCATGAAATTAAAAGATGCTTACTCCTTGGAAGGAAAGTTATGACCAACCTAGATAGCATATTGAAAAGCAGAGACATTACTTTGCCAACAAAGGTTCGTCTAGTCAAGGCTATAGTTTTTCCTGTGGTCATGTATGGATGTGAGAGTTGGACTGTGAAGAAGGCTGAGCACCAAAGAATTGATGCTTTTGAACTGTGGTGTTGGAGAAGACTCTTGAGAGTCCCTTGGACTGCAAGGAGATCCAACCAGTCCATTCTGAAGGAGATCAGCCCTGGGATTTCTTTGGAAGGAATGATGCTAAAGCTGAAACTCCAGTACTTTGGCCATCTCATGGGAAGAGTTGACTCATTGGAAAAGACTCTGATGCTGGGAGGGATTGGGGGCAAGAGGAGAAGGGGATGACAGAGGATGAGATGGCTGGATGGCATCACCGACTCAATGGACATGAGTCTGGGTGAACTCCAGGAGTTGGTGATGGACAGGGAGGCCTGGCGTGCTGTGATTCATGGGGTCGAAAAGAGTTGGACACGACTGAGCGACTAATCTGATCTGATCTGATCTGAATTAGGTCTAGGCACCCAAAAATCTTAGAAACATGAGGAGACAAATGTACATAAAACATCATGTATGCAAATATCATGAGTACATCATATCCCTTCATCTATAAATTGTAGCTCTACATAGCATTGAATCTCACAATTTATTAGTGGAACTCTTGCAGGATTTACTTAGACTTGTTTTACTCTTGCAGGATTTACTTAGACTTGTTTTAAGTGCCAACAGTATACACAACACAAGGAACTACATTCCTGGAAAGTAGTTTCAAAATCCTCTCCCCAGTCTCTCTCAAGAGATGTAAATAGTGAATATAGGCCTTGGATATTCAGTAATCCTGATAACAGATTTTAAAAGTCCCATTCTTCCAACAGTTCGCCCTCTGAATATTAATTTGGACTTCCTTCCAGAATGCTATCCTCCTGGTATCTGTTTGTATCAACTCAGATTGGACTTTTCCTTAAGGATTTTATCCCTACCAGGTTTGTTTAGATGACTTATTTGCCTTCCTTATTATTACAATGGGGTCAATAGACCAGTTTTGAACTTCTGGTTCTACTTAAAGGAAAAGTATAGTTTTATTCACTTATGAGAAAATTTGTATAGAGAGTATTTTCTAGACAATGCCAGACTTACTTGAAATACCTTTTCCTCCCCTAGACTTTAGAGGTTATGCAACTGAATAATAAAAATCTTACAATAAGAATTTCTTCTTGAATCTCACTCTTTTGGCTACAAAATCACAATATATTCTCACTCTATAAAGTTTTCTTATAAATGAATAAAGCTATATTTTTTCTTCAAGTGTTTTAAAATGAGCTCATAGATGCTTTATGAAAATGTACTTTCTATTTCTATTAATCAATTATCCAACTTAACCCATTTGGTATTTCAAATTTGTCTCCAAAAGGTGAAGGGTGAAAACAATTATAATTTATAATTTTCACTACTGAGGTCTGCAATTTCTATCTGTGACACATTTAGAAATCATTGATTAATCATCTCAATGCTTTTATGAAATGGATATTATCTCTATAGTTACATGGTTTAAAGCTAAAGAAACTTTTTTAAAAAAGTAATCCTGAAAATAACCTAATTTTGAGGAGGATTTAAATCACCATCAGGGAAAATGTTTTAATAGGTGAATTTGATGGTTTAAATGATGGTTAATTTTGATTATTCCCTAAATTACCTTAGGACATAATGAAAATTATGCAAGTTTTAGAACCAATACTAAGGGAAATTTTTTTCAGTGCAAAAGGTCAATAACATCTTCTAAAAGAGTTCATAAGGTTGATTGCTGAGGTCTGCAATCCATATGTTTATAAGGCTGCCGGTCTAAACTATCAAGCTTGAGAACCTAAAAAAATTTAGTATATTAAAAAAAAAATTTATATATTTAGATTTGGCAACAAAAAACTTTATGTGAGGAAAATCCATGTTTCATTAAATCTCAAGGAAATAAAATAATGAATAAAATAAGTAGTTAACCATATTTATCTTTTTCTCATCTCTCTAGTACACTAAGCATACAGATTGTTCTTGTCACCTGAGTTTTTTATTTAAGTCAGTTATCTTTGTTTTCAGGCCTATTCATGGAAGTTTTAATTTTTTTAATTTAATAAGTATAAACTGATGATAGATGATAAAAATGGAAATATTTTGCTTTGTGATAACTATCATGAATGCTTTAGAAAATTCTCCAAAAGATGAGCTATTACAAATTTTCAGGTGAAGCCAAGGTGGCGGAGAAAGGAAACCCTGAGCTCCCCTCCTCCCACATGTACAGAGCAAGCATCAATGAGAACAATCTAAAGACTAGTGGAAAAGGTATTCTATAACTAAAGACACGAGGGGGAAACCAGGGCAGAGCCTCCATTCTCAGTGTGTATACAAAAATCTCACATTCTCCAACTACCAGCACAGAGGCAGTCGTTTAAAGGAACCCAGATCAGATCTACTTGCTGATCTTGGAGAGCCCCCTGGAGAGGCAAGAAGCAACTGGGACTTCACCTGGGAATGAAGAATCTGGTAATGGACATTTGGCAGAGTTAATTCTATTGCAATGACACTAATGCTTATAAGGATGATTTAAAAATCCTTCCTCAAGTCTATTAGTGCTGGAGCATTAACTATCTTCCAGTGGGCAGACGCCAGTTCTGTGGCTTATGTAGCAAGCCATATAAGGACCCAGTCCCACCTCCAGTGGGTCAGCACCTGGGTTGCAACGCTTGGCCCTCAAAGCCAGCCACATTGGGCTTCCATTGGCCACAGCTTCCCCGACTTCCCCACCAGCAGGCAAGCGCCAGCCTGTGGATAAGTGGCCTGCTTAGCCATCTGCCCAGGGACATGTTCTCACTCTTCAGAGGGCCCACAGCCACCATATGAGGCAAGGGCTTGCAGTCAGCTTGGCAGGGAGTCTGTCATGCACACTAGTAAACCCCTAGTCATCAAACCTGACACAACAGAAGGGAAACCCTTAGAGAATATGGCTCTAGTGACTGGAGTGGAGCAAGCTGCTGGGTCCTATAAGGCATCATTTACTTAAGGCCGCTTCTATAAGATCAAAAACCATAACCAGCCTACCAAATACACAAAAATAAATACAGATAATTCATAAAATGATCAGAAAAAGAATATGATCCAAACCAAGGTATGGGAACAGACCTCTAAAAAAGAACTAAACTTAAACGGAGACAAGCAGTCTACCCAATAAAGAGTTTAAAAATGAAAGTGAAAGTATTTGTTGCTCAGTGATGTCTGACTCTTTGCAACCCCATGGACTGTAGTCCACCAGACTTCTCTGTCCATGGAATTCTTCAGGCAAAAATATTGGAGTGGGCTATTCCCTTCTCCAGAAGATCTTCTCAACCCAGGAACTGAAACCTCATCTCTGGCACTGTAGGCAGATTTTTTTCTCATCTGAGCCACCAGGGAAGAAAGAGTCAGAAAATGACCACAAAGATGCTCAGTGAACTCAAAAGTTTTGATGAACACAGTGAGAAGTTCCGCAAAAAGAAAACAGAAAGAAAAATCAAAGAAAATTGAGAAATACAATAACTGAAATAAAAATGCACTAGAAGGAATCAAGAGTAGATTAGATCATAAGAAGAATGGATCAGCAATCTGGAAAAGAGTGTCATGAAAATCACTCAAACTGTACAGAAAAAAAGAAAAAAAACAATTAAGTGAGAGTAGCTTAAGAGACCTCTGATCAGGTCAGTCACTCAGTCGTGTCCGACTCTCTGTGACCCCATGAATTGCAGCACTCCAGGCCTCCCTGTCCATCATCAACTCCCGGGGTTCACTGAGACTCACGTCCATCGAGTCAGTGATGCCATCCAGCCATCTCATCCCCTGTCATCCCCTTCTTTCCTGCCCCCAATCCCTCCCAGCATCAGAGTCTTTTCCAATGAGTCAACTCTTCCCATGAGATGGCCAAAGTACTGGAGTTTCAGCTTTAGCATCATTCCTTCCAAAGAAATCCCAGGGCTGATCTCCTTCAGAATGGACTGGTTGGATCTCCTTGCAGTCCAAGGGACTCTCAAGAGTCTTCTCCAACACCACAGTTCAAAAGCATCAATTCTTCAGTGCTCAGCTTTCTTCACAGTCCAACTCTCACATCCATACATGACCACAGGAAAAACCATAGCCTTGACTAGACGGACCTTTGTTGGCAAAATGATGTCTCTGCTTTTGATTATGCTGTCTAGGTTGGTCATAATGTTCCTTCCAAGGAGTAAGCGTCTTTTAATTTCATGGCTGCAGTCACCATCTGCAGTGATTTTGGAGCCCAGACAAATAAAGTCTGACACTGTTTCCACTGTTTCCCCATCTATTTCCCATGAAGTGATGGGACCGGATGCCATGATCTTCATTTTCTGAAAGTTGAGCTTTATGCCAACTTTCTCACTCTCCACTTTCACTTTCATCAAGAGGCTTTTTAGTTCCTCTTCACTTTCTGCCATAAGGGTGGTGTCATCTGCATATCTGAGGTTATTGATATTTCTCCTGGCAATCTTGATTCCACCTTGTGTTTCTTCCAGTACAGCATTTCTCATGATGTACTCTGCATACAAGTTAAATAAGCAGGGTGATAATATGCAGCCTTGACATACTCCTTTTCCTATTTGGAACCAGTCTGTTGTTCCATGTCCAGTTCTAACTGTTGCTTCCTGACCTGCATACAAATTTCTCAAGAGGCAGGTCAGGTGGTCTGGTATTCCCATCTCTTTCAGAATTTTCCACAGTTTATTGTGATCGACACAGTCAAAGGCTTTGGCATAGTCAATAAAGCAGAAATACATGTTTTTCTGGAACTCTCTTGCTTTTTCCATGATCCAGATGATGTTGGCAATTTGATCTCTGGTTCCTCTGCCTTTTCTAAAACCAGCTTGAACATCAGGAAGTTCACGGTTCACATATTGCTGAAGCCTGGCTTGGAGAATTTTGAGCATTACTTTACTAGCGTGTGAGATGAGTGCAATTGTGCGGTAGTTTGAGCATTCTTTGGCATTGCCTTTGGAAAGGCAATGCCAAAGAGACCTCTGGGACAACATCAAACATATTAACATTCATATAACAGAGGTCCCAGAAAGAGAAGAGGCAGAGAAATGGATAGAAAACTTATTTGAAGAAATAACAACTGAAAACTTCCCTAAACTAGGAAAGAAAATACATCCAAGTTCAGGAAGCACAGAGAGTTCCAAACAAGGTGAACCCTCCAAAAAAAAACCCATTCAAGGATACATGGCAGTTAAAGTCAAAAACATTAAAGATAAAAAAATAATCTTTAAAATAGGAAGTGAAAAGCAACTAGTTATGTATGTATAAGGGAACTATCATAAAATGATCACTTGACATTTCAGCAGAATCTCTAAACTAGAAGGGAGTGGCACAATATTCAAAGTGACAAAAGGAAAAAAAAATCCTAAAACCAAGAATATTCTACCCAGCGGGATTTTGATTCAGATTTGAAGGACATATAGAGAGTTTTAAGAGCTTCCCTGGTGGCTCAGATGGTGAAGTGTCTGCCTACAATGTGGGAGACACAGGTTCAATCCCTGGGTTGGGAAGATCTCCTGGAGAAGGAAATTGCAACCCACTCCAGGACTCTTGCCTGGAGAATCCCACAGAGGGAGGAGCCTGGTAGGCTACATACAGTCCATGGGGTGGCAAAGAGTCGGACATGACTGGGTGACTTCACTTTTACTTTAAAGAGTTTTAAAGACAAGAAAAACTAAAAAGCTTTAGCACAATTAAACTAGTTTTACAAGGAATGTTAAAAAGAACTTCTCTGAGCAAAAACAAAAACCAAATAATCTACAACTAGAAATATGGAAATTATGACAGAAAAAAAAATCTCGCTGATAAAGGCAAACATACAGAAAAGGTAATAGATTGGTCACTTAACAAAGATAGTAGAAAGAATAAAAGAGAAAAGTAGTAAAATTATCCATATCTATCAGTTCAGTTCAGTCACTCAGTCGTGTCCGACTCCTTGCGACCCCATGAATCGCAGCACGCCAGGCTTCCCTGTCCATCACCAACTCCAAGAGTTCACCCAGACTCACATCCATTGAGTCAGTGATGCCATCCAGCCATCTCATCCTCTGTCGTCCCCTTCTCCTCCTGCCCCCAATCCCTCCCAGCATCAAGGTCTTTTCCAATGAGTCAACTCTTCGCATGAGGTGGCCAAAGGACTGGAGTTTCAGCTCTAGCATCATTCCCTCCAAAGAAATCCCAGGGCTGATCTCCTTCAGAATGGACTGGTTGGATCTCCTTGCAGTCCAAGGGACTCTCAAGGGTCTTCTCCAACACCACAGTTCAAAAGCATCAATTCTTCGGCACTCAGCCTTCTTCACAGTCCAACTCTCACATCCATACATGACCACAGGAAAAACCATAGCCTTGACTAGACGGACCTTTGTTGGCAAAATGATGTCTCTGTTTTTCAATATGCTATCTAGGTTGGTCATAACTTTCCTTCCAAGGAGTAAGCGTCTTTTAATTTCATGGCTGCAGTCACCATCTGCAGTGATTTTGGAGCCCAAAACAATAAAGTCTGACACTGTTTCCACTGTTTCCCCATCTATGTCCCATGAAGTAATGGGATCAGTAAGAAATTAAAGGGTGCACAAAATAAAATTTTAAAATAGCAACCAAAGGGCATAAAATAAAACATCAAAAATAAATAAATAAATAAACCCTGGAGAAGGGAGTAAAATGTAGAATTATTAGAATACATTTGAACTTATGAGAACTTCAACTTAAAATAATCATATGAATATAAACATATTCATATACCTCACAGTAACTATAAAACAAAAACTGTAAAAGACACAAACATAGAAAAAAATCCAAACATAACACTAAACATAGTCTTCAATCACAAGGAAAGGGAACTAAAGTAAAAGAAAGTAAAACAACAAAATGTAACTAAAACACAAGAAATAAATCAACCAAATGGCAATAAATGTATACCTATCAACAATTACTTTAAATGTAAATGGACTAAATGTTTCAATCAGAGACAGAAGGAGGCTAAACGGACAATAAAACAAGACCTATCATATAGAGGTAGCCTTTCCCTTCTCCAGGGGATCTTCCCAACCCAGTAATCGAACCAGGGTCTCCTGTGTTGCAGGCGGATTCTTTATCAAATGAGCTATCAGGGAAGCCCAAAGATATATAATGCAGACCTAAAAAACACACAGATTGAGAGGATGGAAAATCATAATCCATGCAAAGGGAACCAAAAAGAAACCTGGAACAGCAACATTTCAGACAAGATAGACTTTAAAATACACTGTAAGAGGAGACAATGAGCAATACACAATGATGGAGATCAACCCACAGAGATTCAACACTTGTAATGGTAAAAAGTGAAGAGGAACTAATGAGCCTCTTGATGAGGGTGAAAGAAGAGAGTGAAAAAGCTGACTTAAAACTCAGCATTCAAAAAACCTAGATTATGCCATCTGGTCCCATCACCTCATGGCGAGTAGATGCGGAAACAATGGAAAGAGTGACAGACTTTATTTTCTTGGGCTCCAAAGTCACTGCAGATGGTGACTGCAGCCATGAAATTAAAAGACACTTGCTCCTTAAAGGAAAAGCTATGACTAACCTGGACAGCGTATTGAAAAGCAGAGACGTCACTTTACTGACAAAGGTCCGTCTAGTCAAAGCTATGGTTTCTCCAGTAGTCAGGTATGGATGTGAGAGTTGGACTATAAAGAAAGCTGAGCACCAAAGAATTGATGCTTTTGAACTGTGGTGTTGGAGAAGACTCTTGAGAGTCCCTTGGACTGCAAGGAGATCCAACCAATCCATTCTAAAGGAGATCAGTCCTGGCTTCATTGGGAGGACTGAAGCTGAAGCTGAAACTCCAATACTTTAGCCACCTGATGTGAAGAGCCGACTCACTGGAAAAGACCCTGATGCTGGGAAAGACTGAAGGAAAAAGGAAAAGGGGTAACAGAGGATGAGATGATTAGATAGCATCACCATCTCAGTGGACATGAATCTAAGCAACCTCTGAGCCATAGTGAAGGACAAAGGAGCCTGGCGTGCTGCAGTCCATGTGGTCACAAAGAGTTGGACACAACTTGGCAACCAAACAACAACAAACATAAAATCAAAAGGAAACACTGGTTTTAAAAGACATATTAGGTTAAATTCAATTATTAGATATACACAGAGAATTCCACCGAAAAGCAACAAAACACACATTTTTTTCAAATGCGCAGAAAACACTCTCCGAGATAAAACACTTTCTAGACCTTGAAACAACTCTCAATAAATTTAAGAAAAATGAAATCGTTTCACACATCTTTTTCAACTTTGACAGTATGAGACTAGAAATCAAAGACAAGGGAAAAAAACTACAAACACATGGAGTTTAAGCAATATTCAAGTAAACAACCAATGGGTCACTGAAGAAATCAAAGAGGAAATTAAAAAATATCTGAAGACAAATAAAAGTGAAAACACAATGATCCAAAATCCATGGGATGCCGCAAAAGCAATTTTAAGCAGCAAGCTTATAGTGATACAGGCCTAACTCAGGAAACTAAAAAATCTCAAACAAATGATCTAAACTTACACCTAAAGAAACCACAAGAAGAAGAACAAACAAAACGCAAAGTTAATAGAAGGGAAGAAATAGTAAAAATCAAAGCAGAAAAAAAAAAATAAAATAGAAACCATTAAAAAAATAGAAAAGGTCAATGAGACAAAGATCTGTTTCTTTGCAAAGGTACATAAAATTGATAATCTCTTATCCAGACTCACCAAGAAAAAAGGGAGAGGGCCTCAAATTAATAAAATCAGAAATTAAAAGAAGCTACAGCCCACAGAAATGCAAACAGGGCAAAATAGTTTTTAATTAAGGAGTGTACATTTTTTTTTTTAGGATTAATGCTATTCCACACTTAACAGTAGGCAGTACAGTATAAACATACATTTTATAGACACTAGAAAAACAAAAAAAGTTGGGACTCAAATTTTCATAATATTTGCTTTACTGCAGTGGGGTGGTCTAGAGCTGAGCCTGCAATATCTCTGAGGTATGTCTGGATATATGTTTACAGTTGACATTTTAACTTATAGGTCCAATTATCTGTGGATTTTTTTGCTAAATACTAAATAGCTCTGTGGCTGATTGAGTCTGAAAATGCTGAGCAGGGGAGGGAGGGCTGGCAGGAAAGTTTTATGCAGATTTTTGACCACACAGGCATCCATGCTCCTAAATGCAATGTGGTTTATACTACCATGAAAGCACTCATAAGGTCTCTGGGTCAGGAACAGGTTATTATTACATATGGCAATAAAAACGTGGGTTCCTCACGTCCCATTTCCCTCTTCAGAGAAACACAGAGAACCTGCAATACCCTATGCAAACTCCCCCCGCCATCACCACAGGAGAGGAACCCTGTGAATTGGGGAGTTTTTATAGGTCACCTGCTGTTCTCTCACTCACCACCCTCCAGCAAAGAAACACATAAGGACTTTACCTTCATAAAGCAAACGAATCTTCACTGGGAAGGGGAGGAGAAAGGTAAGCCTTTGGCTCCAGAGGTAATCCATTTTATTATCCTTTGAATGAGAGTAGATAGTTCCATGACATAAGCTCTAGTTGTAATGCCTTTGAAATATGAGGAATGAATGATCTAGGAAAAAATTATATTATTTATATACATTATTTTATATATTTATAGCTCATCCTTTATTTTTCCCAGAATCTCCCAATCATACAAGGAAAGTGTTAGTCACTCAGTTGTGTCCAACTCTTTGCTACTCCATGGAGTATAGCCCACCTGGATCCTCTGTCTATGGAATTCTTCAGGCAAGAATACTGGAGTGGGTAGCCATTCCCTTCTCCAGGGGATCTTTCTGACCCTGGAATCAAACTCAGGTCTCCCGCACTGCAGGCAGATTCTTTACCATCTGAGCCACCAGGGAATCAGACAATAACATGAAAGGATTCATAATTCTTCCTCACACCTTAGTATCCTCATCTGTAAAACACAGTGTTGCTATGCAAAGTTCCTAAATTCTATCCATTTATGATGCTCTCGTTGATAAGATAGCTCCACACAGGAAAAATAAAAATATCAGAAAAAATAAAATTAACTGAAGACATCCACATGTAAAATGGTGAACTGGAGACATTGCTAGCTTAGATGTTATACATCTCTCACGGACGGCAAATCAACTAAAATGTCCAATTTCATGTTCTTATTGGTTAAATAAATAGCTTGGACTAAGTGAATTAAACACTCATATGAAATTATTTTTGAGTCAAAATGATGGCCACATAGGCTTAAAACTTTATTCACATATAATTTCATCACCATTCCCAAATTTGCATCAATAATATTATTGGCCAGATCTTTATCGCTATGTGAAGTAAATAAATATTTTAGTCCCTCACATAATTGAATCTGCTTTTCATTAATCATAGTTCAAAGCAGGTGTTGGTTGAGTTTCTTTACTTTCCCAAGAGAGTTGGGGAGAGAGGATGACATGTGTAATAGCGACTCTCAAGCCTTAGCATGCGTTAGAATCGCCTGAAAATCTTACACCTGTTGCTGTGCCCCCACGAGGGTCTCTAATTCCCTCCGTCAGGGATTAGGCCCAAGAACTTGCCTTTTTAAAAAGCCCCCAGGTGATGTTAATGGCCCTGGTCTAGGGAAGGCACTTGTAGAACCATTGAATTACAGTGTTTCTAAAACTTTGACAGAAATCTCTTGGGGACTTGGAACAATGCACCTCTGAGGTCTGGGCGGAGCTTGCCATGTTGCATTTGTAACAAGCTCCCGGGTGATGCTGCCATTTCTGACCCACAGATTGAACACTTTGAATAGAAAAGACCAGCATAGGCATTACTCAGAAGATGTTAGAAAAGCAAAATTGAAACTCGATTGAACAAATATATTGATTGTCCACTATGGATCACACACTATAAAAGTTGCTAGTGTCCTGAAATGAATTGCACCCTGTCTGTAAACTCAATAAAGTTTAGACAGGAAATCAGAAAATTAAACACATGAGTATCATGATGAAGGCATAATAAAAGTTGCCCCAGAAACACAATGCTAGCTCTGACTAAGAGGGGGTAATGTTTGGGAACAGCACAGAGAGACAGGTTTTTCTTGGGAAAAAAATGCAAATATGATTTACCTTACTTAAAATACTCAAAAGAATTAAACTTCAGAGGCAACTGGAACATTTTGAACTTGTCTGAGTTGACACAGACACTAGAAGAGGCAAGAAGACAAAAAAAACACTACTTTAAATAGTTAGACCAAGAACACAATCATTTTCACTTTAAAAGGTCTTAAATTTAGCTAGCCAAACAAATAAACATGTTAAACTCCACTTTAAAAAGAAAATAAAATGAATAAGCAAATAAGACCATGGGATTTAAGGTAAGGTAAATAATGCTTCACAAAATCACTCAGATTCCCACAGATTTAAGTTAATGCAAATATCACACGCCAAACCAAAGCCATGTCAGCTTCTTGTAGGTCCTGTGAGAAGGCCCTCTGAGGTTCCTGGACAAATCTGAACCCTTTCCTCTGCTCTGATGGGCCAGCAGATCTCCCCCTCCAAACAGCCCCTGTGCTGGTAGGGGACATTTGGCCTTGGGGAACTATGGCTTCTGAAGAAGTATTTTCTCCTGATATATTGCAAAATGTAAATTCCCCAGGTTTTCAGGCACCAGACATTTGCGAAAAGTGAGAGTTGCTCAGTCCTGTCCGACTCTTTTTAACCCCACGAACTACACAATCCATGGATTTCTCTAGGCCAGAATACTGGAGTAAATTCAGTTCAGTTCAGTCGCTCAGTCATGTCCGACTCTTTGCGACCCCATGGACTGCAGCACACCAGGCCTCCCTGTCCATCACCAACTCTCAGAGCTTGTTCAAACTCATGTCCATTGAGTCAGTGATGCCATCCAACCATCTCATCCTCTGCCATCCCTGTGTCCTCCTGCCTTCAATCTTTCCCAGTATCAGGGTCTTTTCCAATGAGGTTCTTTGCAACAGGTAGCCAAATATTGCAGTTTCAGCTTCAGCATCAGTCCTTCCAATGAATATTCAGAACTGATGTACCTTAGGGTTGACTGGTTTGATCTCCTTGCAGTTCCAGGGACGCTCAAGTATATTGTCCAACCTAACACCACAGTTCAAAACCATCAAATTTTTTACACTCTACTTACTTTGTAGTCCAACTCTCACATCCATACATGACTACTGGAAAAACCATAGCTTTGAATAGACAGACCTTTGTTGGCAAAGTGATGATGCTGCTTTTTAATATGCTATCTAGGTTGGTCATAGCTTTTCTAACAAGAGCAAGCGTCTTTTAATTTCATGGCTGCAGTCACCATCCGCAGTGATTTTTGAGTCCAAGAAAATAAAGTCTGTCACTGTTTCCATTGTTTCTGCATTTATTTGCCATGAAGTGATGGGACCAGACGTCATGATCTTAATTTTTTGTATGCAGTATTTTAAGCCAACTTTTTTACTCTCTTCTTTCACTTTCATCAAGAGGCTTTTTAGTTCTTCTTCACTTTCTGCCATAAAGGAGATGTCATCTGCATATCTCAGGTTATTGATATTTCTCCCAGCAATCTTGGTTCCAGCTTGTGCTTCATCCAGTCCAGTGTTTCTCATGATGTACTGTGCATATAAGTTAAATAAGCAGGATGACAATATACAGCCTTGACGTACTCCTTTCCTGATTTGGAACCAGTCTGTTGTTCCATGTCTGGTTCTAACTGTTGCTTCTTGACCTGCATATAGGTTTCTCAGGCAGGTCAGGTGGTCTGGTATTCCCATCTCTTTAAGAATTTTCCAGTTTGTTGTGATCTACACAGTCAAGGGCATTGGCGTAGTCAATAAAGCGGAGGTAAGTATTTTTTTCTGGAGTTCTCTTGATTTTCTATGATCCAACGGATGTTGGCAATTTGATCTCTGGCTCCTCTGTCTTTACTAAATCCAGCTTGAGCATTTGGAAGTTCACAGTTATGTATTATTGAAGCCTGGCTTGGAGAATTTTGAGCATTACTTTGCAAGCATGTGAGATGAGTGCAATTGTTCAGTAGTCTGAATATTCTTTGGCATTGCCCTTTTTTGGGATTGGAATGAAAACTGACCTTTTTAGTCTGTGACCACTGCTGAGTTTCCCAAATTTGCTGGCATATTGAGTGCAGCACTTTAGTAGCATCATCTTTTAGGATTTGAAATAGCTCAATTGGAATTTCATCACCCCCACTAGCTTTGTTTGTAGTGATGCTTCTTAAGACCCACTTGACTTCACATTCCAGGATGTCTGGCTCTAGGTGAGTGATCACACCATCGTGGTTATCTGGATCATGAAGATCTTTTTTGTATAGTTTTCTGTGTATTCTTGCCACCTCTTTTTAATATCTTCTGCATCTGTTAGGTCCATACCATTTTTGTCTTTATTATGCCCATCTTTGCATAAAATGTTCCCTTGGTATCTCTAATTATCTGGAAGAGATCTCTAGTTTTTTCCATTCTATTGTTTTCCTATATTTCTTTGCATTGATCACTGAAGAAGGCTTTCTTATCTCTTTCCTATTCTTTGGAACTCTTCATTCAGATGGTTATATCTTTCCTTTTCTCCTTTGTCTTTAGCTTCTCCTCCTTTCTCAGCTATTTGTAAAGTCTCCTCAGGCAAACATTTTGCCTTTTTGCATTTCTTCTTGGGGATGGTCTTGATCCCTGCCTCCTGTACAATGTCACAAACCTCTGTCCGTAGTTCTTCAGGAACTCTATTAGATCTAATCCCTCAAATCTATTTGTCACTTCCACTGTGTACTTGTAAGGAATTTGATTTAGGTCATACCTGAATGGTCTAGTGGTTTTCCATACTTTCTTCAATTTAAGACTGAATTTGGCAATAAAGAGTTCATGATCTGAGCCACAGTCAGTTTTTGCTGACTGTAAAGAGCTTTTCCATTTTTGGCTGCAAAGAATATAATCAATCTGATTTTGGTATTGACCATGTGGTGATGTCCACTTGTAGATTCTTCTCTTGTGTTGTTGGAAGAGGGTGTTTGCTATGACTAATGAGTAGCCTTTCCCTTCTCCAGGGGATCTTCCCAACCCAGGGATTGAACCCAGGTCTCCCGCATTGCAGGTGGATTCTTTACCAGCTGAGCCATAAAGGAAGCCCAAGAATACTGGAGTTGGTAACCTTTCCCTTCTCCAGGGGAATCTCCCAAACCAGGAATAGAACCAGAGTCTCCTGCTTTGCAGGCGGATTCTTTAGCAAGTAAACTATCAGGGAAGTCTTTTTGTGGGCAATAGAAAATTAAAATAAGCAATAACAATGACAAAGCTGCTTTGCTTCTAAACAAAAAATGAACTTATAAAACTTGAAACATTCATGCAAAGAATTAAGTATAATTGAGCCAGCCCTTTAAATACAGTTTCCAATAGAATTTCATGTCATTTTCACAGTATGATAGTGAGGAGAATAAAGATGCCATCATGTGGGGGGCGTTTTTAAAGTGGTGATCTTTGGAGAAGGAAAAAAAAAGATAGGGTCAGTCAAGCCTTATCATGTCATCTGTTCAGAGAACTGACCTTGAACTCCTGGTGGGTGAGCAATGGCTGGAGCAGAGGCTGAGTCACTTCCAAACTCACACTCCTGGCCTCTTCCTCTCCTCCCTGCCGGGGGCTTTAACCTCAACCCCAGACCTCATTTTAGAAAGTTAGAAGACAGCAACCAAAAAAGGATTTAAGCAATATAGCAAACAGATGTGTGGAGAGTTCAAGTTTAAGGGTCTTCTGTCTCTTCAGATGGAGAGTTTTGAATGTACATTCAAGAGCAGGGTTCCCCCAGAAAGGAAAGGACAGCTATCCTCTGCCCATGAGCTTAACAAGTGTCAGAAAAACCCTAGAACTAACTCTCTTTTTTACAGGAGTCCTTTGCATTTAGCACTGTCAACTGATGTCACTTAAAGTTAATCCTTAAATATAATGTTAATGCATCCTTTCCCTTTCAATTCTTAATTATGTTCAGTATTGACTGAATACCGACTGTGTGTGTATGTGTGTGTGTGTGTGTGTGTGTGTGTGTGCACGCTCAGTCACTCAGTCATGTCTGACTCTGAGACCTCATGGACTCTATCCTGCCAGTCTCCTCTGTCCGTGGAATTCTCCAGGCAAGAATGCATTTCCTACTCCAGGGGATTTTCCTGACCCAGGGATTGAACTCAAGTCTCTCGTCTCCTGCCTTGTAAGGCAGATTCTTTACCATGGCACCCCATAGGAAGCCAACTACTATATATCAGTTCAGTTCAGTCACTCAGTCACGTCCGACTGTTTGTGACCGCATGGACTGCAGCACACCAGGCTTCCCTGCTACACATAAAGGGTTACAAATATATAGCCTCTGGGCAAGTCCATGGTAATGTTGATCAGTTTGCAATTTAGGTTACACTGGGTGGAATGCAATACCGTCATGTTCATGAAACAACTGGTCCGGCACTACGGACATCCTTCAAGTGTGTGCCCTCCAATCCTTGTGTTACAGAACTCCCACAAAGGCGTATGTCACCATTTCAACTTTAGGGCTGTCACTCAGCTCTTGCTTATTTACTTCATGTAACGAATGCCAAAACTAAGGGGCATCTGTGTATCTAGGGCTGCGAGTACTATCCTTGTATTCAATGGAATAATACAAAATCTCGGTAACTCATGATCCTGACTTTTACTTTAAATGGAGAGAGGAGAATGAATAGGAAATAATGTGGGGCTTATTTCCCCTTAAAATGAAGCAAAAAATATTTTTAAGAGAAGACATTTTATCTGTTTCATTTCACTTTGTTTTGAAATATCTGTTTCTTTAAACACCTAACAGTTAAAACCTATGCAATAAAATACAGAAAAGGAAATTAATGCAAACCTTTTCTGAGAAATACTCTTTGCAGATTTTAATGTGATGTTATCCTATATTTAAACATGTGCTTGTAAGTTCACTGACTCAGAGTATATTGAATGTGTCAGAATGTAGAGTTTTAATAACTAGAGGAAAATATCAGATAAACTTGACTCTAAGACATGAACAGAAATGTCATTCTTTTTGCAGCTAGATTTTAATATATCCTTCAAGGTGTAAGGAGTATGGGAAATCAATAGCAAATCCCAGGGTCCTTATGTTGAGATATTCAAAATGTTAACTCTAATGGGAATTGTATCAGAAAAAAAAAAAGAAAAGGATGATATAACCTAGAGCTGAGCATTTTACACAGTATCTGCAAAGAATTATTGTTCAAAATCGAAACACATCTTGTGTCTTTAAATAGCAATACATATACTTGTAGTTGTAATTTTTACAAACAATGTAACCTTTTTTTTTCTTTCAGAACTGAAAGAACTGATTTGAAGGTAGATAGTTTGGGAGAAATTATTTTCTCTTGTTTAGTAATTATCATTAATGAAAGAAAGATTTCTTAAATACTAATAAATCAGGGCTGAATTGACTGACCATGCATCCAAATTGCTGCATTATTCACACTGGAATTACTCCAAAGATTAGCAGCAAATTGCCCTCTAAATTGAATTTATGGGTTCATTTTTCATGACCACTGTATTGTGACAGATGAAAGGAATCTGAGAGGAAAAAGACAGTGACGGACCCAATTTCTTAGTGCTCCATCTTCGGGATAGAGCCAAGCTATCTCTATAATTTATTTTGGCAAGCATAAAAACCTGGTAGGCTGAAATCTGGGAGATCCTACTCCACATTCTACTTGGAAATGAAAAGGTCAACATTATGTTTTTGTCAAGAGGAAAGCTAATCAAATTGACATCCAAGGAGGGGAAAGGAATTCACATGGAGGATGCAATTATTTTGCATGTGTCAACTGAAAACTCTGCACAACCTCGCCGTTCAGAGTTACGTTTTACTCATCAGACAAAACTGAGGGCTAAGCCAGGGGCATAGCCACTCAAATAGCGGAGAGAAAATGTTCCAAAGAGGCAAGGGTGGGGGGAACTGCGGGCAGGGAGGGAGGAAGCCAGGATATATAGGCGTTTTTGCAACAAAGATCAGATAGTCAACACATCAAAAGATTACTGTTAAAGAAAACCAGATATCTCAAACTGAGGAACTGAGGGCTTTTCTATGTATGGGAAGGTGCAAGAGTTTGAGCTCACTGATGTCGTTCCTCTGATACGCATCTCAGGACCTTGTGCTTTCTCATTTTGAGCCTCCTCAGGGTCCGTCAGCATGGGCTGGCTGCAGTGGCTGATGGCTTGGCGCTGGGCCTCCTGTTTGTATCCTGTGTCCTTCAGGGCTCACCACTTGGCTGCTGTACGCAATGGCTGCAACATCCTTTGCTTCCTAAGAGGGCAGGCATTTTTTTTTAATTCACATGTATGATATTATTCCATTAATTTTTGCAACAACACCATGCAACAGGTAATTGTATCCTCTATAAAAAGAAAGAAAAAACAAAACCAAACATGAGACCCTGAGAGGCTGGGTATCCTTCCCAAATCTGGACTTTTGGGAGGCCTTTCTATATGCTTCCCTAGTTGTTCAGATGGTAAAGAATCTGCCTGTAATGCAGGAGACCTGCATTCAATCTCTGGGTCAGGAAGATCCCCTGGAGAAAGGGAATGGCAACCCACTCCCATCTTCCTGTCTGAAGAATCCCACAGAGGAGCCAGGTGGGCTACAGTCCATGGGGTCCCAAAGAGTTGGAGACAAATGAGTGACTAACACTTTCTATATGCAAAACCCATGTCCAGGATCTCCTGCTATGACACCTCCCAGAAAGGGCTACCGCTTTGATCCCACTGCCGATTTAGACATATTAATTTTGTGTCTGTCAAATAACTTGCAGTTTCTTTTCACACCAAAGAAAATAAAAATGATGACAGTCCAAATTAGATGGGGAAACATAAACCTATTCTACCACCTGGGCATTGTGAACACACCTAAATCTTCAGAACAACTGTTTTTAGACTATTATTGAAAAGCTGAAACAAAAATAAAAGCTGCCAGATTGGAGAGACAGTAAAGGCCTCCCTTTTTATGTGAGGTATATAACTTGCTGTAACACATGGAAGAGAAGACAATTTTGTTAGCCTTTAAATTGCGTTTGTATTGTCTGGGCCTCTTGGGTTAGAAATGATTGAAAAAAAATATTGGGTTGGAGTTAGTGACAAATGCAGTTGATGCCTTCAGGTTTAGAAGACACCAGTATGTGAACACATGCTTTGTTTGTAAGACAAATGATTAGACAGTCTCCTACAGCTTTCTGTTTCTAAAGGTTTAGGACCTATGACCATTTTCCTTCTGCAATGGCCTCAGGCATCCTTTCTTTTATCAAACTAGCTCTCACATTAACATACAGGTACTCAGGCATGAGCATTTCTGTAAGAGCAAAAGCAAATGAAGTTATTTTTATGGACAAATAAGAGTTTTTACATTTTTTTACACTCAGGTTGTTAATAGAGAATTTGCTGATAAGTCCTTTAAGAAGACAAAAATAAAACCTTAACCTGTTAGATGGGAAATTGCCAAACTCTGGGTATCTAGATAAATCTCTTTGCATCCTTCATTTAATCCAATTGCTTTATTACCGATATTCTATCTTTTCTTAGTCATACAATTTAAGTTTTTTCTCCTCTGATGATAGTTTTAATATTTTAATTTATGCTAATGTGACAGAAGTTTTCAAATACGTACACATATCTCTACTCTGTGGGTGTCAGATGCTGCCTTTATCGCATCAATTGGTCCATTCATGTTTTCCCCTTATTTGATTATTTGAAATGAAACTGAAGTGTTGACACTTGAATTTAAGCTCAAACCCTATTCTTAACTGATACAAATGTGAGAACAAGCTTTACCTAACCATTCCATGTAACTGAACAATATAATACCAACTCTGGATGTATAGAGCAACTATGTCTTTTCATGTTGAATTTGGCTATTGTATAGAAAAGACCAGCCGTGATCCACAGGACACAGATATTTCAGTGAAGCAAACTCAAATGGCCAACCAGATGTGTGACCTCTGACACACTTCTTATCTCTGAGTTCTTACTAAGAATAGGGTTAAAAACACCTACTCACAGAGATATTCTGAGGATAAGTTGAGAGCACCAACTCTCATGATCTTACTCTTGAGGCATGTACTCAAGACTTCACACCAACTCTGGGAAGAAAGGGTCAGAACTTCACTATTGACCGAAGAGAAGAGGACTCCAGGAATGAAAGAGAAAGCAATACTAAACCCACATCAATGGTTTGGATCTTAGCATTCAGGGTGGCTTCTTTTTTCTTCTTCTTCCTTTTTTATTTTTTAAATTATGGAAGTATGATAACACATTTACAGGAGACTTGGAAAATACAGAACAGTTACATATAGTTCCACTATATATCACAATTATTTTCTAAGTAGATTAATATTTTTAGTTGGAGTTTCAATATCAAACTCTCAAACATTAATAGAATGAAAAGACAGAAAAGTAGAAGGATATAGACCTGCAAACATTACGAACCAATTTAACATAATTAAGATTTATGCAATTTCCACACAACAGCAGGATACAAATTCTATTCAAGTTCCCATAGACTATAATCCAGGAGACACTGGAACATATTCAGGGACAGAAGACAAGGTGCAAAAATTTCCTGGTCTAAAAGTATCAAAATCTTACACATTCTGTCCTCGCATCACTGTGGAATTGTGTTAGAAATCAATAGCAAAAGATATTTAAAAATAACCACACATTTTCAAGAGCAACATGACATTTAAAAAGAGAGAGCTTTGATTTAGCCATTGAAAGCCTCAATAAAGTTAAAAGATTGAAAAAAAACACAGAAGGTGAGTGCAGACAAGAAAATATTTAAATGAGAAGTTAATATAAAATGAGAAATTAATAGCAAAGATATTTAAAAATCCCATGTATTTGGAAATTAAATGTCCACATTTAAATGTTGGGTGGTGTACCTAAGAAGTCATAATAAGGAAAATTAGAAAATATCTGTAAGAAAATAAAAATTAAAGGAGAATTTATCAGAATTTGTTACATGCTGCTAAAGTTGCTCAGTGCAGCTAAATACAATGTGGGAATCTTGAATAATATATGAAAACAAATAATGGGCACTAGCATAAAATTTTTTAATTTGAACAAATTTAATTTGAACACAGGTCAATTCCTTTGATTTTTTTTCACAACATATTACTTCTTTATATTCTTGGAGTTGGATTAGAAGTTTCAAGCCTCAATCATTTTTTTAAATCACTAAGATAATAAGTTTTCTAGACTTGTAGCAGGAATACTAGAGGCCAGAATAAATGGAACTGTATTAAAGCTTTGAGTGAACATAAATTAGAAACTTAGCATTCTATTCATACTTAGCCAAACAAGTAGAACTAAGATGTCATAAATTTTTTGGCTAGGCAAAAATTAATAAATTTTCAAATATGTATATATTATATTATATGTACTATATATACATATAAAGATGCTTACTCCTTGGAAGGAAAGTTATGACCAACCTAGATAGCATATTCAAAAGCAGAGACATTATTTTGCCAACAAAGGTTCGTCTAGTCAAGGCTATGGTTTTTCCTGTGGTCATGTGAGAGTTGGACTGTGAAGAAGGCTGAGCACCGAAGAATTGATGCTTTTGAACTGTGGTGTTGGAGAAGACTCTTGAGAGTCCCTTGGACTGCAAGGAGATCCAACCAGTCCATTCTAAAGGAGATCAGCCCTGGGATTTCTTTGGAAGGAATGATGCTAAAGCTGAAACTCCAGTACTTTGGCCACCTCATGTGAAGAGTTGACTCGTTGGAAAAGACTCTGATTCTGGGAGGGATTGGGGGCAAGAGGAGAAGGGGACGACAGAGGATGAGATGGCTGGGTCACCTGTAGTTGTGAGAGTTGGACCATAAAGAAGGCAGAGTGCCAAAGAACTGAAGCCTTCTAACTCGAGCTGGAGAAGACTCTTGAGACTCCCTTGGACAGCAAGGAGATCCAACCAGTTAATCTTAAAGGAAGTCAACCCTGAATACTCATTGGAAAGCCTGATGCTGAAAGCTGAAGCTCCAATACTTTGGCCACCTGACAGGAATAGCCAACTTATTGGAAAAGTCCCCAGTGCTGGGAAAGATTGAGAGCAGAAGGAGAAGAGAGCACCAGAGGATGAGATGGCTGGATGGCTTCATGGCTGCAATGGACATGAACTTAGGCAAACTCTGGGAGCTGGTGAGAGACAGGGAGGCCTGGCATGCTGCAGTCATGGGGTTGCAAAGAGTTGGACATGACTGGGCGACTGAACAACAACAGTGTAGATATATATCCTGGAGGAGGAAATGGCAGTCCATTGTATTATTTTTGCTTGGAGAATCTGCACGGACAGAGGAGCCTGGCAGACTACAGTCCATCAGTCCACAGGGTCACAAAGAGTCAGACATGACTAAAGCAACTTAGCATGTGTATATATATACATGCATATATATATATATATACACACACACACACATACAGAAGCTCGTCTACTACTTTGATAAACACTTGAGAAAAAGCAACAAAAAACTAGCTGGTTAAATTAGAAAACATATCTAAGTGAAATGGGAGCACTGAGTATGAAATAGAAAAAGTGAAACAAACTGGATAAAAGACCATCATATAGCCCAGTTTTTTTTTTTTAAACATGGCTGCTCATCAGAATTAGGAGAAGATAATACCTGTGCATATGTATTTTTCAAAATGTTCCGAGATAATTCTAATGTTCGTTTCAATGTTAAAAAGTGATTACAGGTTTTTCTATTATATGGTAATTTTAGTGATGTAGAATTTTATTTTTTTGTTGACCAATCATTAACAATAGTATTATGATGAATAATAGTTACACCAGAATAGATTTAAATGTATGATGGTGATGTTGGTTTTAGTCACTATTCATGTCTGACTCTTTTGACCCCATAGACTGTAACCCACCAGGCTCTTCTGTCCATGGGATTTTCCAGGCAAAGTATGTAAATATATATGACAGAAAAATCTAGAGGAATATGTAAATGGTTGTCACCTTGGGAACTAGATTAGGTGGATTTTCATTTTATGTTACATATTTCTAGAATGTTTGATGTTGTTAATAATAAATACTTATAACTCTTTAATGAGGAATTCTAATAAATATAAAAAAATTAAAGTGCCTAGAATTCAGTAAGTGTTCATTTAATTTGAATTTCTACTTGTCTTCCAGGTACAGCACCTATAAAAATCAAAGTAGTCATTTGAGCATTCGTGCTAATACTTAATGCCTGCCTATGCATTCTGAGCTCTTCTCTATTCTGAGGGTTTAAACTGAAAAAAAAAAAAAGTACAAGTCTGTCTTTCCTATCTTTCAAGGCAGAGGAAGAAGTAATATCAGTATAACTTTCAACAGTCCCTGTAGGAAAAAATTGTAAAAGTTTTTTCTCAGTCTGATTCTCTCTTAATTAAATTGGCACCACAGAGAGTCTTCCCACCTGAAAACTGGCCACTGCTCTCTGAAAAGTAGTTAGAAAAATATTTCAGGAATATGTAAGTAGAAATTGTTGTGATACTATGATATTATGTGAGTAAAAACTAAATAATCGCTCATTCACATGGACTAAACATATATGTAATGTCTGTTTTTATAGGTCAAAATGGTCGAATAGCAATTGCACGTTTTTGCTTACTGATTGCTATCAGGATAGTTTTAAGACAATATTGCGTCCAGATTTCAGTGAAGATTCTCACAAAATAAATGCATTTCTCATTTTATTAACCATGACTTGAGTGCAGCTAAGAATTCTCAGAATAGTTTTCTGAACAGTTTTTGATATCTGCACAGATGAATGGGAGCCGCAACACATATAAGTCAAATTGACTGAAAGTCCAAAAATTATTCACATATGGCTTTCAAATATTCCCCAGAAAGTACAAGGATCTCCTCAGTGAAATGTATCAACAAAAGGCTAGACCACCTGTTCTGTGAAACGGTATCAATAATTCAAAAGCAGGACGTATGGGATGGAGGGTCCTCAAGTTCTGCAAAGAATACTTCAGTGATTATGCTGTTCCAACGATTTAAGCAGAGCAAACTTGTGCAGTGCATGTCTCATTCTAAATCTTCCGTGTCTTGGACAGAAGCATTGTCCCTTCATCATGAGTACCTATGAGAGGTGGGTAATAACAGAAACAAAGAAAACAAGGAACTAAAGCACTCTGAAGAAGCAGCTTCTTAGATGAAACCCTGAAGTGTTTCCTGGAGCTCTTAGAGGAACTCAAGATCAGTGTCAGCGCTCAAGTGGAAAACTGCGGAGAAGATGGTGGAATTTCCGGATTGCCACTGAATTCGGTATTTAGAAGGATCAGGACCCTGCTTCTGACAACCCTCTTGGAGCAAAGAATGGGAATCTGGGGTTGCATCCTGGAAGTTGACAGTGTGGGTGGGATTAAACTGCGATGGCCTCTTGGAGGCCTCCTGGAAAGCAAGGGTTCAAAGGAGAAGAGAGTAGGCAGACTCTAAACACAGGTTCAGGAGCAATGAACAGGCAGGCGGGTGTGGCCTGTGGGTTAACCAAAGGACAGATGTAATTCTAACTCCCTTGTGTCATGCATGTTGTTACTACACTGTACTTCGGGTCTACCTTGGTGGTACATTCCATAATCTGCCATAACTGACTATTGCTTACACAGCTTTCCCCAACATATTAAAAAAATTGTCCACGATTGCTTCTTGAATCTCATCCCTTCATCCTAATGAGATATGTTCTCATTAAGATGATGAGATATAGTCTAATGAGATATATTCTTCTTAATGAGATATACCTTTAGTAACTTTTTGAGCTAGAAGCTGTGGGTCAGGTAATTTTCAATGTCTGTAAATGTTTTAATTTTACCCTCTTTTTAATTAGATATGTGTATTATATATACAAATACATATACTGTTTTGTTGGAATATAACATACATTGACAAAGGCTCTTCAAATTGGCATACAAAACTTTAAACAATTTTTGTTCAGTAAACATATCAATAAACCCAAACCAGCACAACAGGTAGAACATTACTCTCACCTCAGAGTCTTTCCTCACAACCTATTTCAGTTCTTATCCCCTACACCAACACAACAGTAGTCCTCAATGGTTAATTACTTTTGGATTAGATCTGCCTTTTTTTGAACTTTATATAAATGGAATTATCCTTGTAGTCTTTTGTTTGGGCTTCTTTCATTCTACATTATGATCATAATAATTTACTTATATTTTATAGAGTTTTTATTTTGTTGTTTTAATTATTGATGGATATATTTCATACTTTGTGCTGTTGTGGATGTTCACATTTCTTCCAGTCATAAGCTACTACAAATAAGTCTTGATATGAACACTCTTGCACCTGTCTTTGGTACATATATACACACACTTTATAAAAATATATAGATAGCATATGAATATGTTCACCTTTAAGTATTGCCAAACCATTTTCTAAAGGAGTGCTACCATTTCATACTTCCACCAGCAGTGTAAAAGAGTAAAAATAATTTTTATAAATGTGTAAAATTATGACTTTCATAATACACCGTACAGATAACGAAAATGAACACCTTAAACATTTTAACACATTTAATGAGAGAAGCAGGTTGATGAAATCATCAGCTTGAAAGAAAACCCAATGGAAAAAATATAATGAGTTGAAAATAGCTGAAAGGTAACAAACAGAATCAGACTACCAAAGTTTGTCCTATATAGACAATGAATGCATTGTTTAAAAATAGTTTCAAGACAAGGAAAAGTTAGAATCAAATGAATTACAGGAGTGTGCTTTAGTTAACACACAGTTTTTCACTGAAACCATTTTCTTTTCTTCTACAGAGCCTTCTAATTGACCCATAGACTCTCCAACACTTGTCACTTTTTAACGTTTTTAACTATGAATATTTTGATGACTGCGCACTGGAGTTTTAGTTTGGTTTTCATTGATGATTTACAACATGATCACCTTCTCATATGTTGATTGGCTCATTAGCCATCTTTTGGGATTAAAGTGATATTGAAGAAATTTGTCCTTTTGTTGCAGTGTGTTGACTGTTTTTTACTTGTTTGTTTGTAGGATTTCTTAACCTGTTTTCAATGCAAGTCCTTTATCAGTACACGTACAAGTATTTACCTGTGTTTTGCTTTTTCACTTCATGGTATCAGTAAAAACAATTGTAGGAATTACAATTAAAATATTCCTTGTTCAATTTTATTCTTGAACTTTTATCTGTTTTTATTTTAGCCCTTTGAGGAGCTTACCGGATCTCTTATGATTTCTAATTTTGCTTTTGAGATATCTGCTGTAAGTTTCTTGTTATTTCTTTGCAGATCTCTGCTTGCTTTTACAATCTTTTTTCTTTGCTCAGAAGATATTTATTTTGAGTCTAGGGTCATACGGTTTAAATAACTTAGGCCAAGGTGTGAATTTCCTCATATTTAATCCACTTGGAATTCTTTGCATTTCCTAAATCTGAAAATCAGTTCTGTCAGCAAAGGTCTTACGGTAATTCTCTTCAAATTTCTCTTCTAAATCTTGCAACTCTCTCATTTCCTCTATTGCTTCTTCAGGAACTCATATTTGGCATTTGCTAGGTATTTCATTATCTATGCCTCTGAACTCTTCATATTTTCCATCTCTGCATTTCACTCTACTGTATTCTGTGTAATTTTTACAATCTGTTTTCCACTTTACAAATTCACTCTTCAGCACAAGCCATCCTTTTAAGTTTTCAATTTTCAGTGAGAATATTTATTAGTTTTAAAAGTTTATTGTGGTCCTTTTGCTGATGATTCTACATTTTTTTAGATTCTCATTCTTTTGTTTTTTATTCTTTGAGTTATATCTTCAATCTTCTCTTTAAAAATCTTGGTAAACACACAACAGAAAAGCTATAAGAGTACCTATTTTTAAGTACACAGCATACTTGGTCACAGTCAAATCATCTTTTGGGTCAAATCAACAAGGGCTCCAAGGCTATAGAATGGAGAAAGGATTGTCTTTTCACTGAAAAGCCGTCTGGCCCTGGGCTTTTCTCTGTTTGGAAGTTTTGGATTACTGATTCAATCTATTTATTGTTATAGATCTATTCAGGTTTTTGTTTCTTCATGATGTTGTCTTGATAAGTTGTATGTTTCTAGAAATTTATCCATTTCTTCTAAGATATTTATTTTGTTCATAGTAGTCTCTTTTAATTATTTTTACTTGTGTGCCATCAGCTGTGTCTTTTCTTTCATTTCATTCTTTAAAAATTTTAAACATCTCTTTTTAAGGAAATCAACCCTGAATATTCATTGGAAGGCCTGTTGCTAAAGCTGAAGCTGCAATACTTAGGCCATTTGACAAGAAAAGCCAACTCATTGAAAAATACCCTGATGCTGGGAAAGACTGAAGACAAAAGGAGAATATAGAGGCAGAGGATGAGATGGTTAAATAACATTACTGGCTCAATCAACATGAATTTGAGAAAACTCCAAGAGATAATAGAGGAGAGAGGAGCCTGATATCCCGCAGTCCATGAGGTCACAAAGAGCCAGATATGACTTAGAGTCTGAGCAACAACAGAGTTAAGAGTTTATCAATTTTGCTGATTTATCTATTTTTTATATTCTCTATCCTATTTCTATTCTAATCTTTGGTATCTTCTTAAGCTAACTTTAGGTTTAGTTTGCTATTTTTTTCTAGTTCTGGAGGTGTAAATTCAGGTTGCTGATGTAAGATCTACTTAAATGAAGATATTTATCACTGTAAACTTCCCCTTGGTATTGCCTTCACTATACCTCATATGTCTTCCTATGTTTTATTTTCATTATATAAATACATTTTCTATTTATTTTCCATTTAACCGTAGTTTCTTTTTAACCATTAGTTTTTCAAGAGTATTTTCTTCAATTTCCACATACTTGTGAATTTTCCAGTTTTTCTTTTGCTGTTAATTTCTGGCTTAACTCTTTGTGATGAGAAAAGATGTTTGATATGATTTTAGTCTTTTAATTTAATGCTGGTCAGAATGGCCATAATGAAAAAGTATAAAATAATAAATGCTAGAGAAGGTATAGAGAAAAAGAAACTCCTAGAGTGTTTACACTCTTGTTGGGAATGTCAATTACTATATTCACTATGGAGAATAATATGGAGATTGCTTAAAAACGTAAAAATAGAGTTACCAAATGATCTTGCAATTCTACTCCTGGGTATATAGCTGGAGAAAGCCATAATATGAAAAGGCACGTGCACCCCAATGTTCATAGCAATACTATTTAAATAACTAAGACATGGAAACAACAGAAATGTCTGTCAACAGATGAACAGATAAAGAAGATGTGGTATATATATATCTATGTATTATGTATATATACATATGTATATATATGCACAATGGAATATTACTCAGTCTTTAAAAAGAATAAATTAATGTCATTTGCAGCAACGTTGACAGACCTAGAAGTTATAGTGAAATAAGCCAGACAGAGAAAGATAAATATCATGTGATATAACTTACATGTGGAATCTTAAAAAACATGATACAAATAAACTTAATTACAAAACAGAAACAGACACACAGACATAAAAACAAATTATGATTATCAAAGGGGAAAGTAGGGTAGGGATAAATAAGGTGTTTGGGATACA
This sequence comes from Bos indicus, assembly GCF_029378745.1. Taxonomy (NCBI): domain Eukaryota; kingdom Metazoa; phylum Chordata; class Mammalia; order Artiodactyla; family Bovidae; genus Bos; species Bos indicus. Next base: position 9,837,291 of record NC_091771.1, read on the forward strand.
CACATACACACTACTATATATAAAATAGGTAACCAACAAGGACCCACTGTATAGCACAGGGAACTACATGCAATATTTTGTAATAACTTTTAAGGGAAAAGAATTTGAAAAAGAATATGTACATATATGTACATATAACCAGCTTGCTATATACTTGAAACTAACACAGCATTGTAAATCAATTACAAGTCCTCCGTTTTTTTTAATTGATTTTCTATTGATATATTCTTTACTGAAAGTGCAATATTTAAATCTCCCACTATAATTATATTCCTATCTATTCTTCTCCTTAATGCTTTCAATATTTTTCCATATATATGGATTCTTTTTTGGTAGGTGTATATTTATTTATAATTGCTTTATCTCCTTAGAGAATTGATTCTTTGTTACATAATCTTTTCCTCCTAAAACAGTTTTTGACTTAAAAGCCTATTCTGTCTAAGTGTGACCACCCTGCTGTCTTTTGGTTACTAATTGCATGAAATATCTTTTCTAATCCTTTTGCTTTCAACCTATGTATATTTCTATATCTAAAGTGAAAGTGAAAGTCGCTCAGTCATGTCTGACTCTGTGCAACTCCATGGACAATACAGTCCATAGAATTCTCCAGGCCAGACTACTGAAGTGGGTAGCCTTTCCCTTTTCCAGGGGATCTTCCCCACCCAGGGACTGAATCCAGATCTCCCACTTTGCAGGCTAATTCTTTAGCAGCTGAGTCACAAGGGAAGTGCCTAAGTATCTAAAGTGAGTACCTTATAGATATCATTTAGTTGGGTCTTATTTTTTATGCAATCAGTCACTTTTTGTCTCTGGATTCTGGAATTTAATCCATTCACACTTAAAGTAATTACTGTTAGTAAACGGCTTCAGTTCAGTTCAGTTCAGTCACTCAGTCATGTCTGACTCTTTGCAACCCCATGAATCGCAGCACACCAGGCCTCCCTGTCCATCACCAACTCTCGGAGTCCACCCAAACCCATGTGCATCAAGTCGGTGATGCCATCCAGCCATCTCATCCTCTGTCGTCCCCTTCTCCTCTTACCCCCAATCCCTCCCAGCATCAGGGTCTTTTCCAATGAGTCAGCTCTTTGCATGAGGTGGCCAAAATACTGGAGTTTCAGCTTCAGCATCAGTCCTTCCAAGAACACCCAGGACTGATCTCCTTTAGGATGGACTGGGTGGATCTCCTTGCAGGCCAAGGGACTCTCAAGAGTCTTCTCCAACACCACAGGTCTAAAGCATCAATTCTTCAGTGCTCAGCCTTCTTCACAGTCCAACTCTCACATCCATGCATGACCACTGGAAAAACCATATCCTTGACTAGATGGACCTTTGTTGGCAAAGTAATATCTCTGCTTTTTAATATGCTATCTAGGTTGGTCATAACTTTCCTTCCAAGGAGTAAACGTCTTTTAATTTCATGGCTGCAGTCACCATCTGCAGTGATTTTGGAGCCCAAAAAAGTAAACTCTGACACTGCTTCCACTGTTTCCCTATCTATTTCCCATGAAGTGATGGGACCGGATGCCATGATCTTCATTTTCTGAATGTTGAGCTTTAAGCCAACTTTTTTATTCTCCTCTTTCACTTTCATCAAGAGGCTTTTGAGTTCCTCTTCACTTTCTGCCATAAGGGTGGTGTCATCTGCATTGATATTTTGTAAGTTGTTTTAAACTTATAGCAATTTAACTTCAGTCACAGATATAAACTCTACTCCTTTACATCTCTCTTCCCCTGCTTTATATTATTGAAGTCATAAATTGCATTTTTAGTAATTTGTATCCACTAACATAGTTTTGTTGTTATAGTTATTATATGCTTTTATCTTTAAATCCTATGCCAAAATTAAAAGTGATTTATGTACAACCATTACAGTAACACAGTGTTGCATATGTATTTTCCTAAAATTTATTTACTTTCTTTTACCAGGTATCTTTATATTTTCATATGTTATCACGTTACTTTCTAGCTGCCTTTTATTTCAACTTGGAAGACTCCCTTTAGCAATTCTTTAGACAGATCTAGTAGTGATAATGTTTTTTTCTAATTTTGCTTATTGGGAAGGTCTTTATTTCTCCTTTATTTTTGTGAGACAGTTTTGTCAGACATAGTATCCTTAGTTGTCAGTTGTGGTTTTTCTTTCAGTACTTTGTATCCTCCAATCTCTTTTGATTTGGAATGTTTCTGCTGAGAAATCGGCTTATAATCTTGTGAGAGATCCCTAGTACATGATGAGTCACTTTTCTCCTGTTGCTTTCAAAACCGACTTTGAGCTTTTATAGTTGGATTATAATGTGTATTCACATGGAACTCTTTAGGCTCCACATATTTTAAGTCTTTTGAACTTATTAAATTTGGGTGTCCATTTCTTTTCCTAGATTTGGAAAGTTTGGGGTCTTAATATCTTCAAATAAGTTCTCTGCTCCTTTGAATTTTTTTTTTCTCTTCTGTGGTCCCATATAGAGTATATTGGTCTGCTTGATGATGTCCCTTAAATTCCTTAGTCACTATAATTACTATATATGAATTCTCAGCAGCCTAATTCTGTTATCTATTATTTCTGCTGAATGCAATCAGTGGTCATGACTTGTTTCCTTGAATGTTTTGAGATTTCATATTTCTTAAAACTTTATCTGTGAAAATTGTCTGAGTCCTGCTATGCAAAGTTTATTCCTCCAGAGAGGATTATTATTATTTTTTTAATCCGCCATGTATCTGTCTTGAGTTTATATCAGACTTGCCATATAATGTGACTTTGGTTACAGAGGTACTTGAGATCCAGTTTTTAGGTGTGAGTTTTCAAAAAAAAAAATTTTTTTTTGTCTCATCTCAGAACCAAGAACATCTTTGCTGCAGTGGAGTCCCATAGGTGACAGGCTTATTGATAATTACTGTACTCAGGTAGAATAATCCTTTAGGGCATTTCATGGCATTTTTCACCACAGGAGGCAAATAACCTCAAGGCCTAACCCAACTCCACTGTTGTTTACTCCAAGGAATTTGCCTTTATTTGTTTTGGTCTCTGAGTGTGCTTTATATTCTTATTAGTCCATTAATGCATTTTAATATGTTTAATAAGAAGGAAGATTAGATAACAAAATATGCCAGACTCTCAGGGGGAAAATGGCGTCTTTTTATTCCTAGAACACATTTTTACTGAGCATGAAACCTCTCAAAGAACACAACTTTCAGCGGGGAAATCCCAAATATTCCACCTTTCAAATATGTGGGCTTCATACTTTTTCCACTGGCTCTAGACTCAGCACAGTATTGCCTAAATCAGCAGCCTCCCATCATTCTCACCCACTTTCCTCCAAATGGACATCCGCAGAGCTTTAGTTTCCTCTTTGCTTTTATTCACTGCAAATTTTGCTTGACATTTAAATTATATTATTTCAGGTTCTGTCTGCATTTTAAAGGAACATGTGTAGTATTTTTACAATTATTTTTGGAGCATTCCTAGACTTTTACAGCAGAAGTAAAATCAGGTATACAGTTCACCACATTGTTCCTTAGAATTTTGGCACATCCGTTTATTGAAAATCAGTGGATTAAAAAGTAAAATTATGTTCACAAATTTTAAAATGGTTAATTTGATAGCTTAATTTTACTGATTTTCATAGAGACATTTTTCACTGTATGTAATTTATATTTCCTTGAAGCATGAATATGGTATCTTGTACATTTTTGTAGTAATCTTTTACGGAATCTTTTTTCAGTTTGCAATCACATTATTTATGTTTAAAGAAATAAATATTCCAATTGTTTCTCCATTACAAATATTCATTTTTACTCCAAGTACAGTACTGCAGTACAATTCTGACACCAACTACCCGAAGTGTCAGACTCTGTCCTTCACAAGGCTTAACTCACTTCAGATTCCATCTGTAAGTGTCAGGGGTCATTCTTTCCTTTGCCTAATCAGTTAAAAATCCAGGGTTTCTCATAACCTCTTCAGCTTCAGTAATTCACTAGAATAACTCAGAGATTTCAAGAAACCACTTTACTTATAAATATAATTTTATTATAAAATATATGTCAAGAACAACCAAAAAAGAAAGAGGCACAAATTGAAAGGTCCAGGAGAGTCCCCCAGAGGAGTCAGGTGCATCACCTTCCCTGGGCATCAGTGGGTTACCCATCAAGAAGCTTCACTAAGCCTCTTGTTCTGAGTTTTTATTGGGGTTGTATTATGTATACTCAAACTGTGGTGCTGAAGAAGACTCTTGAGAGTCCCTTGGACTGCAAGGATAACAAACTAGTCAATCCTAAAGGAAATTAACACTGACAATTCATTGGAAGAACTGATGCTGAAGCTCCAATATGCTGGCCACTTGACGCAATGAGCTGATTCAGGGGAAAAGACCCTGATGCAGGGAAATATTGAAGCCAAAAGGACAGGCAGGCAGCAGAGGATGAGATGGTTAGATAGCATCACTGACTCAGTGGACATGAATTTTAGCAAGCTGTGAGACAGTGAACGGCAGAGGAGCCTGGTGTGCTACAGTCCCGGGAGTTGCAAAGAGTTGAGCATGACTTGGTGACTGAACAACAACTGCTTTGCATACTGCTGCTGCTAAGTGGCTTCAGTCGTGTCTGACTCTGTGCGACCCCATAGATGGAAGCCCACCAGGCTCTGCTGTCCCTGGGATTCTCCAGGCAAGAACACTGGAGTGGGTTGCCATTTCCTTCTCCAATGCATGAAAGTGAAAAGTGAAAAGGAAGTCGCTCAGTCGTGTCCGACTCCTAGTGACTCCACGGACTACAGCCCACCAGGCTCCTCCATCCGTGGGACCTTCCAGGCAAGAGTACTGGAGTGGAATGCCATTGCCTTCATACAGTAGGAAGTTAAAAGTGCTTTCAAGATTAATTCAAAACCAAGGAATAGATAGATAACAGAAAAAGAGAGATTCTACAAATTTAGTGTGAAGATAAAAGGGTATGTATGCATGACTGGCTAAATCACTAGCCACATGAAAAAACTCATTCTATAGTCCCCCTCTCTTCCTAGAGGCCAGACTGACCCAAAGTTCCAACATTTAATATGTAGTTGGCCTTCCTGGGCACAAGTGTCTACATCCTGAAGATATATGAGGGCCAATGATAAGTCGCATCATTAGCTCAACAATAACATTCTTTGCTCAGAAAATCCCATGGGTTTTTGAAACCTTATGCCCTGGGAACCAGGGACTAGGACCAGGTATATTCTGTATTATATTACAATCATGTTTACCAAAAGTATTGTAAAATACATTAAGCTATGAAGCACTTCAAAAAAAGCAATAAATAATATAAAAAATGAACAGGTCAATTCATTCTTAATGTACATTAACACAGTGTTAATTCTAAATAGTCTAGGTGCAAATTTATCTTTTACATGTGTCCAATGCTTCAACATTTTTTAAAAAGACATTCTCATATACTACATCATTCTATTGTTATGTCCAGTAAGTATGAAAATCCCATTTTTATAGGTAAATTAAGATTTAATGACTTGCTTAAACTTGCAAAACTCTGTAGCAAATCTAGAGTCAAATGACTTCAAATTAAGTGATCTCCAGCTAACATCACAGTTTCTTCTTTAATGCTTTGATTTTTATCTGGTGGAATAGCATGCATTTTTGTGTTTATTATTTTGCTTCTATGCCCCCTCACTGTCATCAACAGGGATGAAGTCGTCTTTGCCTTCATATCCCTTCGGAGTCCTTTGGCCATAGCCAATTAATGCTGTTGTTCCTTTGACCTGAAAAAAGGATGTTAATTTGGCTAACAAGCTCATAGTAAGATAGAAGCTAGCTGGAGAAGCTAACAGCAACTCAGTGGTTGTATTCCTTTCTCTTATGGAAGGCCTCCACTGAACTTGATTTAATGCCAGTGCAGTACCACATAATGACTATTGCATTTTCCATTTCTATAGTGAACTAAAATAACATATCTTGAGTGTTAGAATGTAATAATCCATACATTATTATGTTTTATTGATAGGGTTTTACATTCTGAAATCCATTCAGGCATATCCAGCCCCAAATACCTTTAACCGAATTTAATTCTGTGCATGAAAGTTAGTATATACATCATCACACTTTTTACCTAACTGTACAGCATTTAATTTCATGACCATAATGGAACTGTAGACATTAGCTCTATTTCCATATATTGGGTTGGAAAAAAATGAAATTCTCTTTTTAATATGATTGAGAGTGAATTGTTACACTATGACACAATGGAAACTAATACTCAGTTTGAAAAGATCCCTTAAAAATAAAGATGATGGATCAATTAAAGTCAAAAGGTTATAATTCATCAACCTGCATTTAGGCTAGCAGATGTTCTATGCAGGGCAAACAAAAAAGGTCTTTCTTTTACATTTTTAGTTAGTAATCAATTTTTATGTCTAGAATTTAAATAAGCATCTTTTTTTTTCCCAATATATGCAAAGGCTATTCTGACATAGAAAGCATAGCAAAGTAAGACATATTGTGATAATTAACTGAATTATTCCTGGCATGCCGTGAACAATTACAGGATTAATAACTACCCAACCAAATGGTGTTATGTTGGAATAAATTGACCGACAAAGTTTCTCAGTTAGGAAATGAAGCTCAGATAGATCATCAATAAAAACGACTGTGACGAGCATACTTGTGAGAACTCTAATGTTTTACATTTTACAAAATATGGCCATGGTCACTGTGCTTAATGATTGGAAGAAGGTATTTAAAAATTCATTTAGACTATTTTGCCCTTTTTAATTGCCTGTTGAAAGACTTAATGTTTGATGGTTACTAATGTACCATACAATCTACACTTAATTAAATACCTGTAAGTTCTGAAAGCTGCTAAGAAACAGTGTTTCTAAATAAAGAAAAAAAGCAAAAGGAGAAAAAATAAGAAAAAAATAAGAACTGCAGTTTGTTTGAAATATGTGGCTTGCCATATGCATCCATATTAAGAATGATACTGTCTGAAAAACAGAAATAATTTAGAGAATGAATGATGTCATATGCCACACTTTGAGATAATGTGTAGTCTAATGTGAGATTATATAAACGGCCTTTGGATACGTTTATTAAAAAATATGGGCTTCCCAGGTGCCTCAGTGGTAAAGAATCTGACTGCAAATGCAGAAGACACAAGTTTGATTGCTGGGTTGGGAAGATCCCTTGGAGAAGAAAATGGTAACCCCCTCCAGTATTCTTGCCTGGGAAATCCTATGGGCAGAAAAGGCTGATGGGCTACAGTCAAGGGGTTCGAAAAGAGTCAGACATGACTTAGCAACTAAACAACAACATTAAAACATATGACTTGAAAGTAACTAAAGATAAGATATAGCACCTATATTTACATTTTATTGTTTATAGTTTTTGTTGATAGCTGTTAACTTTAAATCAGAAGAAGATGGCAGAAAAAAATGTTATGAGAGGAAGAAGAGCAAAGGACTAAAAGTTTGAGAGGTTGAAAATAACATATATGTGTATGTCTAAAAATATTTTCAGACTAATTTTGTTTCAGTTCAGTTCAGTTCATTCTCTCAGTCATGTCGGACTCTTTGCAATCCCATGAACCACAGCACGCCAGGCCTCCCTGTCCATCACCAACTCCTGGAGTTTACCCAAAGCTATGTTCATTGAGTCAGTGATGCCATCCAACCATCTCACCCTCCGTCGTCCCCTTCTCCTCCTGCCCTCAATCTTTCCCATATCAAGGTCTTTTCCAATGAATCAGCTCTTTGCATCAGGTGGCCAAAGTACTGGAATTTCAGCTTCAGCATCAGTCCTTCCAAGAACACCCAGGACTGATCTCCTTTAGGATGGGCTCGTTGGATCTCCTTGCAGTCCAAGGGACTCTCAAGAGTCTTCTTCAACACCACAGTTCAAAAGCATCAATTCTTCAGCACTCAGCTTTCTTCACAGTCCAATTATCACATCCATACATGACCACTGGAAAAACCATAGCCTTGACTGGATGGACCTTTGTTGGCAAAGTAATATCTCGGCTTTTTAATATGCTGTCTAGGTTGGTCATAACTTTCCTTCCAAGGATAAAATGTCTTTTAATTTCATGCCTGCAATCACCATCTGCAGTGATTTTGGAGCTCAGAAAAATAAAGTCTGACACTGTTTCCCCATCTATTCACCATGAAGTGATGGGGCCGGATGCCATGATCTTAGTTTTCTGAATGTTGAGCTTTAAGCCAACTTTTTCACTCTCCTTTTTCACTTTCATCAAGAGGCTATATAGTTCTTCACTTTCTGCCATAAGGGTGGTGTCATCTGCATATCTGAAGTTATTGATATTTCTCCCAGCAATCTTGATTCCAGTTTGTGCTTCCTCCAGCCCAGCGTTTCTCATGATGTACTCTGCATAGAAGTTAAATAAGCAGGGTGACAATATACAGCCTTGACGTACTCCTTTTCCTGTTTGGAACCACTCTGTTGTTCCATGTCCAATTCTAACTTGCTTCCTGACCTGTATACAGGTTTCTCAAGAGGCAGGTCAGGTGGTCTGGTATTCCCATCTCTTTCAGAATTTTCCACAGTTTATTGTGATCCACGCAGTCAAAGGCTTTGGCATAGTCAATAAATCAGAAATAGATGTTTTTCTGAAACTCTCTCGCTTTTTTGATGACCCAGATAATCACGATGGTGTGATCACTCACCTAGAGCCAGACATCCTGGAATGTGAAGTCAAGTGGGCCTTAGGAAGCATCACTACAAACAAAGCTAGTGGTGGTGATGGAATTCCAGTGGAGCTATTTCAAATCCTGGAAGATGATGGTGTGAAAGTGCTGCACTCAATATGCCAGCAAATCTGGAAAACTCAGCAGTGGCCACAGGACTGGAAAAGGTCAGTTTTCATTCCAATCTTTAAAAAAGGCAATGCCAAAGAATGTTCAAACTACTGCACAATTGCACTGATCTTACACACTAGTAATTTCGTTTATGGGGATGTAATAACTAAAGGTATATGTTCCTGAAAATGGGAGGAATTAACTTGTAAACAAATTTGAGCCCTCCCTAGATATTTATTTTCAGATCATTTTTCAAATAAATTGCCTGGTCAAGTCATCAAATTACTATATAATAAGAGTAGTATCACAGAACCATTCCTTAAGTTAGTTTCCTCATTTATAGTCTAAAGGTCATTGTCCCAAAGAAACTACTGTGAAAATACCTAAATGTGCACAGAGAATGAAAAACTTAAAAATGTCTTCACCTTGTTGTAAAGTTGATAGCAATCATAACAACCAGTTCCAGAAGCTTGTCTCTGTGGCCTCCTCCCTCCACCTTGCCTTAAACATGCTGATTTCCCCAAAAGGACTGCTGACATCTGTCCTTACCCTGTCCATTCTCCCCACAGCCCAAGTCACAGCTTCACAAACAGCCTGTATGTCTCTGTCTCTCTCTTATTTTCTACCCTTTTGTCTTCAATCAGTCCACTTAGATAACCCATAAACACTTCAAATTCAATGTGTTCAAAGCTAAAATTAGCACCTCTGTCCCTCAAATCTCTTCTTCCATGCTCCCTATCAGTTCACCCTAGAGGCACAGGTCTCTGCATCCTTATCCCTTACATCCAATGAGACCCCAGGTCCCCTCACTGTGTCCCATCGTCTACCCTACTAACCACTTTCCCTACTTGATTTCCCACAACATCTTCTTAAAGGGTCTCCATGTCTCATGCTCACCCACTCCAACTCACGTTCACATTATGATCAATACAACCTTCTGAGCTTTTTGCTTAAAACTCCAGAAGTTCAAGTATTCTCAGTATAAAATGCAAGTTCCTTAGCGTGAGATACAAGGCCATCATGAACTGGGTCTTGCATTTCACTTCACCATCACATCCCTGAACTTCCTCCCTTACCATTGGCTCAAGTCATCCTGGCTTTCCAAAAGATTTCTGAATGTGCCATGCCCACTCATAGGTCTGTCTCTCCATGGACCATTTTCTCTGTCCAAAAAGCCCTTCTCTTTCATTCTTCCTTGCTCACATCTCTGTTTAACTCTTACTGATAATAAAATCTAAGCTCAGAGACAAGCTTTTCTAGAAAAACTTTCCTGACCCCGCTTCCATCCCAATCTGAGATAAAGGCTTCTCTGCTAATTGCATGGAGTTGCCTCTACTAGAGCAGTTTTCAAAATAGGATCACATTCGTAATGCTGTTGGTGACATGAGGTTACCTATGCTAATTTTTTAAACACAACATGAGTGTATTTAAATGAAAGTGGAAGTGTGAGTCTCTCACTTGTATCCAACTCTTTGCAAACCTATGGACTGTAGCCCACTAGACTCCTCTGTCTGTGGAATTCTCCAGGCAAGAATATTGGAGTGCGTTGCCATACTTCTATCTCCAGGGGGTCTGCCCATCCCAGGGATCAAACCCAGATTCCCCATACTGCAGGCAGATTCTTTACCATCTGAGCTACAACCAAGATACAAAACCCCATAGTAAACCAATGGCAATAAAATACGGTATTTCATTTGCACCACGTGACAAATGTTTAACATCCTTACTCATAAATGAGTTTTCAGAAACCAGTAGGAAAGACATTGATATTTCAAGGAAAATGAAAAAAAAAAAAAGAAGAAGAAAGAAAATAACACAAGTGACTGCCATTATCACAATTACTAATCTTCCAGCCAAACACTGAACTCTCATTTAGCAAGCAGGTTCCATAGGAATCAGACTCTGAAATACAGGTGTGCATGCAGCAAGGTCACTGAAGGGTGTTTTCTGTCCTCAGAAAAAAGGATTGTGGGAAAGTAGAGGAAACAGGATTGGACAGGGACAGAAACTGAACTGTGTATTGATTCAATAACAATAGCTTCAGCCAGTCTTACAGGAGCTGTGAAGTTGGGATGTTCCTTGAGAGTTATCCCAAACTGGGGCAAGAGAAATAATCCTGGTATTGACCAATCAGTAGATGTAGGCTTCCTCTAGGAGATGGGCTTCCTTATGTGAATTATGGGCAAGGACCAAAGAGAGGTTCCGCTAAAAACTGTCAACCACCAACTTTCTCAGCTGCTGTGCTGATGGCATATGGGCAAGCACCATGAAATCCACTACAGTTCCCTGAAGACAAATACTTTTTCTCATTCACTTTTATGTACCCTGGGCTAGCAGAAACCCTGAAATATAAGAGGCATTCAAAAATAAATGTTTATTGAATGAATGCATAGTATGAATTTTAGTTAAATTCATCTTTCTGAAAGCAATATGTGCGGCAGATACCTTATGTTCAATCTGAAAATAAAGACCAAAGAAAATACAAAGTGCAGAATGAATAGCTTTTAATCTAACTTCCGTCTCTTGGCTTCTTAGAAGACTCATAATGATTCTCTGTCTTTAATCTCTCCAACAAAATGAAAAGTTAAAAACACAGCAGCCGGGACTGAAGTACAGAGGGAAAGTCTTTGTATTAAAAGGGCATTCATATAGTTTTTCACTTGAAGAAAATGTAAGGTTGCAGCATTCATAGTATTAGTTGAATCTCAGCATTCTCTCCTTATTCACATTTTGTTAAACAAGCCGATGGTGTGGTCAAGTGTAGCCTCTGATGGTTATATTAATAACTTGCACATAGGCAAATGAGAAAGAACAAATAGGAAATGCAATGCTAGACTTTCTTTTTATGCTTAAATTTTATCGGAAAATAAAAAAAAATAGGAAAATGACACAAACTTGATTCAGGCTTACTAATATGCAACATTAGCATTGAGGTACACGTGGCAAAGTCTAGGAGTCATGATGCAACTGGGAGTGACTGATGGCAAAAGAAGATGAAGATTGGTAGCTTTCAGTGTTAGGATCTAAGAGATGAAGGTGTCAATGGATACACCATAAACGAAGTTAAAGCAGCACTAAGGATGATGTTAAGTGGTGGAGTGGAGAGAAGAAAACATGTCAGGAGCTAAACTCCCTGCGGCTGGGGAAATGGGTCCTTTTGGGTGAGGGTAATTACAAGATAACTGCAGTGATTTCAAAGTCTACAGGGAAGACTTGTAAATCAGCTCCTGAAAAGAAAGGCCTTATGTAGGATAGAAAAGGTGTAAGTGCCCATTCTCCCTTATCTGTAGGAGTCCAGTGAGCATTACACAGAAAAAACAGATGCTATAGTCAGGCAAGATCCAAACCTCTAATTGTCTGAATGCTTTGATTTACACAAAAATCACACAGGAGTGCAATCAGTTTTGCTATAACATTTGTTTCAAAGGGTGAATTTTTTCCAACATTATTGGTATATTAGGCAACCATCGGGGCATAGTGCAGATTTCACCTGTGCTTATGCAAGATTTTATCTGGAAAAGGGTGAATTCCAAAAAGTTCACCCAACTGAACACATTGAAATATGCAAAAGGCACACAAGTATATGCCTGAAACTTCTACCAGCTACCTCACTTCAGCATGTGTGTTATGAGCCAAACTCCTGTACATCTAGTATTACAACTTTCCACTCGATTTCAGGTAACTTTCTTTCCATTACTTGTTCATAACACAAGCTGCAACCCTCCTGACACCACTTCCACAAGCAAACTTCAAGTCTTTTTCAGGGTAAAGGACCATTTCTATTGTAGCTATGTATTTCTTGGCCATTGAACATATGTCAAACTCTACTACTGTGTTCACTAGCATCTTATCTTTTTCCAGTGCGTCACTAATGAAGCTTTTAGTGTTGTGTTCCTTATTCCACTTTTCTCGTATGATCTAGAGTTATTATTGTGTGGTTTAGTACAGTGCAGTAATTTACAAGAGCACATATATCACACGGCAGAAGTGCTGACTATATTTGTTTAAAAGTGCCAAATCTCAGGGTTGCTTCCAAGATTTTGATGCATTGCTATTACCAAGTTCAAGCTCATACTGCTCACCACACGCTGCTAAGTCGCTTCAGTCATGTCCCACTCTGTGCGACCCCATAGACGGCAGCCCACCAGACTCCTCTGTCCCCGGGATTCTCTAGGCAAGAACACTGGAGTGGGTTGCCATTTCCTTCTCCAATGCATGCAGGCATGCTGAGTCACTTCAGTCGTGTCTGATTCTGTGCAACCCCATGGACAGCAGCCCACCAGGCTCTTCTGTCCAAGGGATTCTCCAGGCAAGAACACTGGAGTGAGCTCACCACATAACAGACCAATTAATTGAGAGATGAATCGCTGGGGACAGGAATAATGACTTTATTCAGAAAGCCAGAAGACTGAGAGGATAGTGTACTAGTGTCTCAAAGAACCATTTTTCCTGAGTTAGAATTCAGATTTATTTTATACTATTATAAAAAGGGGAGGTAAAATCAAACATTTCCTAGTTCCTCTCAGTCTCCTGAAGAAATATATTAATTTATTCTTTCCTGCAGTCATTCGTTGGCAGATCTGGTCTGTATTTCCTGTGAGGTAAATAAAGAAATTTTAGCCTAATGCTCATTATCTGGGAGGCAGTGTTCCCACATAGGGACAGTTATACATAATTTAAGCTTATAGGAAAAAAGTCTCTTTCAGAGAAGGTTTTTCCCTATCACAAGAGTTTGGGTGGGACCCACTGGGGTAGGAGCAGTGTAGTTGATAGCTGTTCTCTTTTCTTTTCCTATTGGGTTCCAAATAGATGAGTAATCCATTTTCAAACTTAGGGAAAATTAAGACATGGGGACTTAGCCAGTGGATGCTCTACTTTTAGACAGTAATTTGAAGTGATCCAAAAATGAATTCTGAAAAATATAAAACTGACTGGGAAGTTACTCTCAGGGACAGTAGACACTATGGCATCAAGAAGAGAGTGGAGGCAGTGACTGGAGCACAGGAGGAATCTTGCCAGAAGTGGAATCTGACAGACCCTTCACCACGGGGGGACTCTGCTGCCCAAAGTCATTGATTTCTGCTTGTTCTCCAAATCTCGGTTTCCAACCTCTATGTTTACTTTCTGAGTTACCCAATTATGTACTGGTAAACTTCTCTATTTAGGAAAGCCACATCTGCAGATAGAACCCTGACACTAACTCCTCCTCACATCTAACATTACAGCAAGCACTCTGATGATTCTGACCAAGGTGCTCTGTGGAATCCAGTTTGAGAATATTGTTCTTAAGTGGATCACAGAACTATTGTTTTGAAATAGTTCAATACTGTACTGTTTAAATTTGTCAGCCTTTTTTTTTTCTTTTTACTGAGATCTGTTCACTCAATCTTGAGAACCTTTTAAAAAGTGTTAACTTTGTCATGTTCGGGAAGACATAGTTTTTCTGGAGACAATCACACATTTTGGAGGTGGAGGGGTGGGAGGCAGACAGAACTTTTTTCCCCCGCTTTCCTCAACTCTGATCATTTTTTCAGGTCAGAATATTAAAGTTTCCAGCTTTCTAAACCACCACATTTTATACTAACAGAAAAAAAAGCCTGAATCAACAAAAACTACAAAAAAGAATACAGTCTTCTGATAAGATTTTGCTCATCTATATTAGTCATATCCCCTGGAAAACAGAAATTTGGGAGTGATAAAATTTTATTTCTGAGTGAATCACAAGTTTCCTACATTCTCCTCAGGAACCCATTTCTCCTTCAAAAGATTTCAACTTTTTAAAATCCAGAGACTTAGGGAGGTGGAAACCCAAATACAGTGAATTTGGCAATGTTTATCAGTCAGTCTCTGTTCGAACTACTAACTTCACTGACTCTGAAAACTGCAGTCCACAGGGTCGCAGAGTTGGACACAGAGTATTCGTTCAGTCGCTCAGTGGAGTCCGACTGTTCGCAACCTCATGGACTGTAGCCTGCCAGACTCCTCTGTCCATGGAATTCTCCAGGCAAGAATACTGGAGTGGGTAGCCATTTCCTTCTCCAGGGATCTAACCTGGGGATTGAACCCAGGTCTTCCTCATTGCAGACAGATTCTTCACTGTCTGAGCCACTAGGGAAGCCCATATATACCCTTTTTCCAGTGTAATTCTAATAATGCAACAAACAGCATAGTCCAATACTGGACAATGACCATAAGTCCTATGAGGAATTGACGCATTCGTGTAAAATTACATACTACTTCATTATCCACATAGTGTTTCAAAACAACCAACAAGCCTTATAAGTGGGACTCAGTTTCCTCACCTGTGAAATGAATTGGTTGCAATCAGCAATTTCCCTGATCCATTCTAGTTCTAACATTCTATTGTTTATACAAAAACTAACAGAAGTTCACTGTAAATATCCTTATTTCTTATTAAAAATGATTAATAACTTCATTAGTTTATCATATAGTAAACTATTATCTGATTATTTTTTAAAAACAAATCGTAATTTTCTGTTTCCAAGTTGACTTAAGTTAGAGTTCAGAGAATTTTTTATTGTAATCCTGTGCATTATAATCATTAATTTTACTGCCACTAAATATTCAAAGGTAATATGTTTTCAAAGAGCAGGTTATACAGCATAACTAACAGAATGGTAAGAAACTCAGTCACTAAACCATTACAGTGAGCCCTCAATTTTCCGGCAGTGGTAGTAAAATTGGTCATTTAGTGTAACTGAATTTCTAAGTTAATAGAATCATTACCTACCAGGTAATACATTAGAAGAACTGTGCTACATTCAATTAACAGATACTTTTAGTGAGAACAAACCAATTTACTTGTTTATGAAAAATTAGATAAAACTTAGAATAAGGTAAAAAGGTAGTAAACATGTCTTTAAGAGAAATTGTTTAGTTGTTTTTTAACAGATTTTATATTTTTTAGAGCAGTTTTAGGATAACAGCAAAATTGAGTGGAAAGTCAGAGATTTCCCTCATTTACCCTGACCTCACACATGCATAGCCTCCCTCATTATCCACGTCCCTTACCAAAGTGGTACATTTATTACAACTTATGAACCTACATCGGACTCCCCCGT
This sequence comes from Bos indicus, assembly GCF_029378745.1. Lineage (NCBI taxonomy): Eukaryota > Metazoa > Chordata > Mammalia > Artiodactyla > Bovidae > Bos > Bos indicus. Next base: position 9,853,164 of record NC_091771.1, read on the forward strand.
TGGTATAGTGGTAAAGAATCTGCTTGTTAATGCAGGCGATGCAAGAGACGCAGGATCAGTCCTTGGGTGGGAAAGATCCCCTGGAGGAGGAAATGGCAACCCACTCCAGTATTTTTGCCTGGAAAATTCCACGGGCAGAAGAGCCTGGCAGGCTACAGTCCATGGGGTCGCAAAGAGTCAGACACGACTGAACGACGAAGCACACAGCAAAGGAACCCACACTGACACGTCTTCGTCATCCAGAGTCCACAGTTGACATTCGGGTTCACTCTCGGTGCCACCCATTCAATGGGCTTGGACAAATGTGTAAGGACATGTGTCCATCACCGTCATGCAGAGTACTGCCACTGCCCGAGACATCCTCTGTGCTCATCTATTCTTCCCTCTTTTCCTCTAATCTCCTGCAACCAGGATTTTGCCTTTTTCAGAATGTTTTGCAGTTGAAATTGTATGGTATGAAGCCTGCTCATGTTTGTAGAGGGCCTAGACCACCACTGGGGCCTCCTCACTCCAGTTCCAGACTCTTCACTGGACAAGGCTTTGGTGGTAATACAACCTATCATCTCAAGCCAGTGGACAGTTGCTCTGTGGGTTAGAGAAAACATACATTTTCAATATCATTCAGGAGTGAAAACCATTTAAGCATTATTCAGGGGAATATACTGAGATCAAATCACTATCTACTTTTGATTAAAACCCTCAGACCAAGTGAAGTTGTATGTTAAATTGTAGACTTCTGTCCATAAAAGAGGCAAATAATTTGTGTCTTGTAGAACAGATAACTCCAAAGATTATAGTCTATTACACTGCAATACATTCACTTGTTTTGAATATAAGCCATAACTTCCCTGATTAAATCATGCATGCACACACACCCACACCCACACCCACACCTTCAAACACAGACTTTCTTTCTCAGATGCTCTTTGAACTGGTTGTACTGTCTTATCAATTCTCTCATTAATTAATGAGCTGGACAAAATTTCTGACACATGTTCATTTTATATTTGTGTGAGAGTCATCACACTGCCCTTTTGAAAAACAAAATTTAAAATTCACTCATTACAAATGCCTGTAACACATAACATGTTAAAGTCATGGTGCTGTGAGCCAAGTGGAACCAACAAATAAAAGTCATTCTCAGACCTAGAGAATCTCACAATCTAATCCAACAGCTAACTTAGCAGAGATAAGTACACTGGCCGAGGGTTGATGAAACTTCCAATGAACTGAAGGAATCTTACTTGTCCTGTCAGGATTTTTTTAAAAAGGATGATTTCAAAAAGAAATGCAATTGGACCTAACATTTAAATATATAATGGACTTTCAGAGTGTAGAGATATAAGGTTAATTTCTAAGATCAGCACATAATACAAAAATCACCTATAAACAAAATAACCCTACAGGAGACATGTATATTCAACCACAAAGTGCATTTTGTATATCTAACCCTGCATGGTACTAAGAACGTAAGGATGTCTAATATATAGTAATGTAGGGGACATAATCTCAGCCACAAACTATATTCAGATATCTAATCTCTCAAATGTTTTGTTACCAGGAAAATATGAATAAAGATATGGCTTTTTCTGACCTTGAAGTGAAGTGAAGTCTCTCAGTCGTGTCCGACTCTTTGCGACCCCATGGACTGTAGCCTATCAGGCTCCTCTGTCCATGGGATTTTCAAGGCAAGAGCGCTGGAGTGGATTGCCATTTCCTTCTCCAGGGGATCTTCCCAACCCAGGAAGTGAACCTGGGTCTCCCGCATTGCAGGCAGATGCTTTACCGCCTGAGCCACCAGGGAAGCCCCTTAGTTATCATTTATTTCTATAAACTATTCCTTTAACTCTTTTCTATAGACCAGTACTTTTACCTCTTCATTAGGCATTGTTCCTCTATAAATGGCTCTGCAAATAAAGGCTATCTCAACCAATTTCATGGCCAACTGAACAAAACATCTCATTTCTTCATTAATGGTCAGGGAGATATTACAATTACTCACATAATGATTCCCATTGGCTTCAGCCATCAGACATTTACTAATTCAGATCTGACCGCATTCGTTGCCTAGATCACATACTTGGCCTTACCAATCAGAAAGGAAAGACTCACAAGCTCCACAAGGCTTTTAGGCTGTGGTTTGTAATTTATTTTGTGCTTGTGTGTTGAACTGGGGAAGGAATCATGTTTGCATTTCTCTAAGCACATTTTTTTTTTAACTTAGAGAAGTTAAATGTGTTTCTGTACCAGGGAACTCCACTGTTACAGAGAAGATACCAAAATATATACAAGATAAGCAAAGGGAATGGTATAAGTAATAGTAAGTGACTTAAATCTATAGGGTGAGTTTGAGGAATTAGGAAGACCTTGGATTCGGTGTAATCATCTTTCTCTTTTTCTTTTCCAGCTTTATTTTGTGAAGCTGGAGGAGAAACTAAATGTCTGTTTTGTGACTACTGGTATACAATATGATTGATATTTGGCAGTGTGTAAGTTTAATGCGTATAACATGCACATTTATTTATACATTGTAAAATGATTGCCATGGTAGTGTTCATTAATACCTCCATCACCTCATATAATTATCAACTCTATTATCACCTTCCAAGCATATAATGAAGTTTTGTTGACTATAATGACCATGCTGTACATTAGATCCCTAGAGCTTATGCGTCTATGCCAGAACTTAGTCCCCCATGACCAACTTCTCTCCCTTTTCCTCACCCCAAGACCCTGGTAACCACTATTTGTTGTCTGTTTCTGTGAGTACAGCTTTGTTAGATTCCATATGTGAGTAACAGCATACATAATTTGTCTTTTTTTAATCTGAATTATTTGACTTAGCATAATGCCTCCAGGGTTTAACTATGTTGTAAAAAAGCTGGGTTTCCCTCTTTCTCATGGTTGAGAGAGAAGGAATATTTTCATTTTCATATTAAAATATATTAAAATAAAATGATAATTCTTATATATTAGTCCCATGGGTGAATAATATTCTAATGTGTGTATATATATATTTTTTTCTTCTTCATCATATCATATCTTCTTTATTTATTCATAGATGGACACTTTTATATATATATATATATATATATATATATATATATATATCCAGAAGTGCAATTGCTATATTATATGGTAGTTCTACTTTTAATTTTTAGCGGAACCTCTATATTGTTTTCACAGTGTCTGTAATTTGCCTTAGTGGGAAAGAGCTTTTTCTCCACACAATTGCCAACACTTATTGTTTATTTTTCATGATAGCCATTCCAATCATTGTGAGGTAGCATGTATGAAACCACAAATATTAAAAAAAAAAGAAGTAAAGTCTCTATTGCTTCCTTTTCTTCAAAATCTTAGTCACTGAAACCCTAGCTGCAAAGATTACCCTGCTACTGCTACTGCTAAGTCACTTCAGTCGTGTCTGACTCTGTGCGACCCCATAGACGGCAGCCCAACAAGCTCCCCCATCCCTGGGATTCTCCAGGCAAGAACATTGGAGTGGGTTGCCATTTCCTTCTCCAATGCATGAAAGTGAAGAGTGAAAGTGAAGTCGCTCAGTCGTGTCCGACTCTTAGCGACCCCATGGACTGCAGCCTACCAGGCTCCTCCATCCATGGGATTTTCCAGGCAAGAGTACTGGAGTGGGGTGCCATTGCCTTCTCCAAAAGATTATCCTACAATCCACTTTTGCATTCCTGATCCCCTGAGACTGTCGAAGGCTCCAAGCCATGCCTTTCTGCCTAGCATTTCAGAATGCGCTCCTTATGAACAGACAGGAGGCTAAGGGCAGAGGGTCTGGCTCTTCTCAAGACATTTCTGTTTTCCCTATATCTTGGCTTCCTTGAACTCCTGACTTCCAGTTACTCTCTGCTTGCTCTTGGATCTGATGTTTTTGTCTTATTGTATCTGAATTTCAAAATTCTTAGCTGAAGAGATGGTCTGATACAAGTTATTCTTTCATATCCTGAAGCAAAAAATGAGAAAATCACTGAATAATTTATTGGTGATTGTGGTGGTTTGAATAGTGGTCCTCAAAAAGGTTTATCTACCTAGTACCTCAGAATGTGACCTTATTTGGAATGAAGGTCTTGGTAGATCTAATTAAGACAAGGGTCTTGAAATGAGATCATCTTGGGTTAAGGTAGGTCCTAAATCCAGTGACTGATGTCCTTGGAAGAAAGAGACAGAAAAGAAAACACAAACGCTGCAGAGCAGGCCCTTTGAAATGGAGGCAGAAATTGGAGAGATGCCTCCAAACCACGGCAACCCTGGAGTCAGCAGAACCTCAAAGAAAAGCATAATTCCCCTTCTCAGTCTTCGCACAAAGCACCTTCCCATCGACACCTTAATTTCAGACATTGGCCACCACAGCTGTGACGGAATATATTTCTGTTGTTTTAAACCATGAAGTTTCTGGTAATTTATTATGGCAGCCCTAGGAAACTAATGTGGTGACAAATGTGTGGTTTTAATTTATGATCAATTAAATGTAAACACCATATCCCTACATGACAAAAGCACTTAGAGTCACTACTAATTAGATTTACCAGTTTACATATTAACAAGATCATATTGTGTCAAAAATATTGGAAACACAGATTTAATTCAGTTCTCTCATTTGACAAATGAGGGATCCATGGGCCTCAGAAACAAAGGGATTTTTCATTTGCAGTTTTAAATTGCCACCTCCCATGCAACATCTTGATACCAGATCCTCCCTGGTCTATTGGTGATTACTGATCTACCAGTGCAGTCACACAGTATTTGAAGTCTTTATCTTCTCTCTAAAAGCCTAAGTCAGGCAGTGTGCATGAGAGTTAGTCGTTCAGTTGTGTCTGACTCTGTGTGATTCTATGGACTTTAGCCTGCCAGGGTCCTCTGTCCGTGGAATTCTCCAGGCAAAAACCTGGAGTGGAGAGCCATTTCCTTCTCCAGGGGATCTTCCTGACCCAGGGACCAAACCTGGGTTCCCTACATTGTGGGCAGATTCCTTACCGTCTGAGCCACCAGGGAAGCCCTCACCTTGCAGGCAAGCCAGGTAGCACCTCAGTGTAAATTCCCCAGCTCTGATTCAGTGTGATGATAAGGGAGCGGACATAGGTCCGCTGGGCAAGACTGCTTCCTATTGTATTTGAAAAGTGAAAATACCCTTCAGATAAGTCTTCGGCTTTGTAGGAAGTTATGCCACCACCACTTCATTTCTTCTAGCCCTTTTTTGTCTCATCAGTGTATCTGTTGTCACAAGTGTAGTCCATTTACCTTTCTAAACAATTATCTAGTTATAACCAACTTCTTCCCTGGGACAGTAAGGAGATCCAACCAATCAATCCTAAGGGAAATCACCCCTGAATACTCAATGGAAGGATTGGTGCTGAGGCTGCTGCTACTGCTGCTGCTGCTAAGTCGCTTCAGTCGTGTCCGACTCTGTGTGACCCCATAGACGGCAGCCCACCAGGCTCCCCCGTCCCTGGGATTCTCCAGGCAAGAACACTGGAGTGAATGATGCTGAGGCTGAAACTCCAGTATTTTGCTCATCTGATGTGAACAGCTGACTCATTGGAAAAGTCCCTGATGCTGGGAAAGATTGGGGGCAGAAGGAGAGCGGAGCATCAGAGGATGAGGATGCTGGAGTATCACCGATGCAATGGACATGAACTTGGGCAAACTTCAGGAGGTTATGAGGGGCAGGGAAGCCTGATGTGCAACAGTCCGTGGGGTCACAGAGAGTCAGACAGGACTGAGCGACTGAACAACAACCAATTTGTAGTAGGTTTCCAAACACATAACATTTTTATGACTCTGAGAGTCTCCTCTATACAACCAACAGTCTTCCACTTGGTTAGACCATGCATACTCTTTAAAACTATCTACTCAACTCTTTATCAGCCTTTTCTGACCCTCTTTAATATCCTCCTTCCCAAAACTATGGTTGGAATTCCCCATCTGTGCTCCAGTAATCCCTTTATTTTTTTTTTCTAATTTTATTTTATTTTTAAACTTTACATAATTGTATTAGTTTTGCCAAATATCAAAATGAATCCGCCACAGGTATACATGTGTTTTACTGGAAACACTGGTATTCTTTACTGTGACCTTCTTTATTGTGAGTGCCTAATAGCAAGAAATTATACACTATATACCTTTGAAAATTTTAATATCTGGTAATAAATGTATACTGAATTGAATAGAACAAGAATGGAGAAGTAAGCAAGGTACCACTGTCTGCAGGGTAGTCTATAGGACTATTACCTGGACTACTATTCTGGCTGATGTGAAGCTAATGAACCACACAACTCCAGGCACTGCATCCAACATGCAAGTTCACTGAAGGGAGTACCATAGGGTCATTTGGTGCACAAACGATATGTTTATATAGGGAAGTTGTGGCAGCTTCTTGCTCTCAAACTCACAGAGAAGATCATCTTTTCTACATTCTCTAGTCTAAAATCCATCATCAGATCCTGTACAGAATTCTTCATAGTAACAATATTTTGTTGAGAACTGACATAGTGCTAGACCTTTTTTGCATATTGTTTCATTTACACTTTAGTACAATCTAATTAGTCTTCCCTCTTGATTCAGACAGTAAAGAATCTGCCTACAATGCAGGAGACCTAGCTTTGATCCCTGGGTGGGGAAGAACCCCTGGAGAAGGAAATGGCTACCATTATTACTAGTATTCTTGCCTGGAGAATTTGTTAATATCCTACAAATAAAGAAACAGAATTTGAGAATGATTAAATAAATCCAGGATTCATAGCTGTGAATTCCTGACATTAAAACATACCAGATTTTCTGCTTCATCATTCTGTTTTGCCCATAATTTTCATGGAACATGTTTGATTTCTATTGTTTTTCTGATTTTAAACCTTCCAATTTATGTCTATGGTATAAAAAGGTGATAGGCATGTAGTATTCAGGAATATACACTTTCCAGCATATCCCTTAGGTCAAAGGTAAATATTATCCTGGTGTGATTAACATGGTGAATGATCTTTTGTTAGTGGGCAATGTGATAAATATCAGATCAGATCAGATCAGATCAGTCACTCAGTCCTGTCTGACTCTTTGCGACCCCATGAATCGAAGCGTGCCAGGCCTCCCTGTCCATCACCAACTCCCGGAGTTCACTCAGACTCACGTCCATCGAGTCAGTGATGCCATCCAGCCATCTCATCCTCTGTTGTCCCCTTCTCCTCCTGCCCCCAATCCCTCCCAGCATCAGAGTCTTTTCCAGTGCGTCAATTCTTCCCATGAGGTGGCCAAAGTACTGGAGTTTCAGCTTTAGCATCATTCCTTCCAAAGAAATCCCAGGGCTGATCTTCTTCAGACTGGACTGGTTGGATCTCCTTGCAGTCCAAGGGACTCTCAAGAGTCTTCTCCAACACCACAGTTCAAAAGCATCAATTCTTCGGCGCTCAGCCTTCTTCACAGTCCAACTCTCACATCCATACATGACCATAGGAAAAACCATAGCCTTGACTAGACGAAACTTTGTTGGCAAAGTAATGTCTCTGCTTTTGAATATGCTATCTAGGTTGGTCATAACTTTCCTTCCAAGGAGTAAACGTCTTTTAATTTCATGGCTGCAGTCACCATCTGTAGTGATGGGAAATAGATGGGGAAACAGTGGTAAATATCAATACACTGGAAATTTAAAAATATATATAATCTATTTTTTTCACTTTCTTCCTAAAACATTCAGATCCAAAAATCAATTTGGGATACAAAAGATTTTCTTTGTTTTTCTCTAAATTTAAATTCAAGGGAAAAGGTGATTTTTTCTTGGTTTTTCACCATTTTTTTTTTGCACTGGACATATCCCATTTAGAATGCATTTTCATTGTGTGTTCTGTCAATACTTTTATTTTTGAAATACCATTTTTATGTTTTTCATCCAGCCTTGCAATATGATTCCTAGTTTCTTTTTCTGCTGCTGATTATTTTACAATAGGCTGAGCAATTGTGAACTACTTGCTCCCTGACTTCTGTTTAGCTTCTGGATAAAGAAGATGCTCTGTTGGCACCTCTCTGGGACATCCTAGGTTCCCTACAGCAAAGCAAAATTTTAGTCCTCAGATGCTTCTTTACAGTCAGTGAAGTATAACTTTCTGACTTGAGGGGAAAAGGCTTAGGAAGGCTTATCCAAAAGACACACAAGGTTCCTCAAACATCAAAGAACTCTTAAAAGGCAATGTGTTGATGAATAAAATGCAATGAATCATAAAGTTGCTTGAATCTTATTTGAAATGCATGTGAATTTTTTAAAAGGCAAAGTGACTGTGATTGAAAAAATATTTTTGATCACTTCACATGAAAATATGTTACCAATATGTAGCTCATTTAAATTGAGTTCTCAAATAAATTCTTATTACCCAAATTATCCCTGTTCATCTGTTACTTGAGGTATTTTGCAGTCTACTAATGAGCTAGAAAAATTTAGCTGTTGAGTTAATAAACACAACCTTTGACCTCATGGAGTTTTAAAATTATTTTGTGAAATTATTGAAGAAATTGATTTGAAGAAATCAGACCAGCAATTTAACATCACCATTGGCTGATCCCTAAAGAACTTTCCAGTCTTCTTTTGTGTAGCATCTGCTCTAGATAATTTTGCTTTTAAGAACTTCTTGTACAGTAATTGGATTATTGGTTCATTTGGACCAGGTTATCTCTAGTGCATTTGTAGAGAATGATTTTTCTTTCAAGCTTTTTCCTGGAACAGCCAAACCCAGTTTCCAGCTCTGTTGTCCACATCCGTATATCTTTATTTGGATAATAATGGCTTCAGGTTTTTAGTGGGGCCGAAATTGTCCATTTCCCCAGCTCTCCTTTCCAAGCAGAATAGAGGTGCTATTGAAAGCTCTTTGGCAAGACTGAGAAGTAGAGATGCTTGTACTTTTTGAACTTACTTTTTTAGTGTTACATGATCTTATCCTTTTGTACTGATATTATGAAAGAAGTCAGTAAGTTCTTCTGTTATAGATTTGCTATATAATGACTTTTTCCACTCTAAAATTTTTATTCTTCCTGATGTCAGATATCTACATCTTTTATTTTCCTTACCAATATCTTACCATTTTAAAGGTGTTTATGAATTGTACTTATATATAGTTTCTTTTAAAATAGCGGTCTGTAAATTCATTTTAAAAAAGTGGAAACAGATATACTGCCTGTGCAATTTCTCTTTCTTGTGTATGCGGACAATTTCATCTAGTATCTACAAATAGAATACTTTCTGGTAGTTTCTTCATTTATCAGCTGAATTCTTGAAAAAACAAGGAAGTTCAAAAGGTTTAATCTTTTTCAAATACTTCCTTTCCATTCCTGAAATTTTCCTGTTGTATACCTTATTTTGTGTGTTTCATTGTTTTCTAAAATTATACAACAAAGCTATTTCATGTAGTTAAGTTTAATCTTAAAGTAAAATAAAGAACTATGTTTTTAATAGAGTTTCAAACTCTTCTGAATAAAATTTCTGGAGAGCTGATTTAAGAAAATACATTTGAAAACTGAACATAAATTTTAGGCATATATAATTTTAAGGTAGAGTATATATGATAAATTCTTCTTGAATTGAACATTATTCTATCTGAATGCTGGTTCAAATTCAACTTATTCTAAACATTAGCCAGAGCTTGAATTGACATTTTTATGAATACCTGTATTGTGGTAATTTTGAGATTACCTATAAATGGCTCCTTTATATTTAATTTTGTCAAGCACAAGCCAGGACTTTGCTAATTAACTAGGCTTATGAAGTATTACTCACACCCTTTTATTTCTGATAATTGCTGATCTTTAGAGATGCTTAAATTAGTTGCAAAATTAGTAATTTTCTATTTATATTTCCCACATTTCACAGTAAATGAATAAGCTTGAAGTTAGCTGAATTTCAGGTTTCAGTAGAGATAAATTTTGGGTACAGATAAAGTGAAAATGGTGAGGGGGATGAGATGCAGACTTTCAGAAAAGCAAGCATGAAATACATTTATGTAAACGCTGGTGCCATGATGAGAACTACATAATCATGAAGTTAGAAGGGAAGTTAATGATAATCAAATTCAATGCCTTCATTTAACCAGTGATGAAAATTATGCCTGAGAAGTTTTAACAACTGCCCATGATCACACACCTAGCTACCATTTAAACTAGCCTGAAATTCAGATCTGTTACATTGTGGTTTTTCAACTTCCACTAAATGTTCTAGAAATTATAGGTAAAAGATGAGAAATTCAACTGAACAGAGAGTGTGTGCCTCTTCCTATTCTTACATTATAATTTATTTCATGATGACCTTCAGCTAAGTTTCAAAGTAACAGTACTTGGAAAGTTTTTGAAGCTTAGAGAGTCTTCAGAATATATCATACCTAACAGTACACGTCATATTGACATGATGGTGATTTTAATGTATATATGTTTAATCTGATTATCATAAGTCTTGGATTCCCTTCATTATGTTCAGAAGTTAATTCCTCAATTTGTCTCTGGGTCTAGATTTAAATGGAATTTCTACATTGAAGCAAGCAGCTTGATTCAATGTAGAAATTCCATTTAAATCTAGACCCAGAGACAAATTGAGGAATTAACTTCTGAACATAATGAAGGGAATAATGACTAAGGTAAGTTGATATTGTACTCATCTCACATGCTAGCAAAGTAATGCTCAAAATTCTCCAAGCCAGGCTTCAACAGTACATGAACCATAAACTTCCAGATGTTCAAGCTGGATTTAGAAAAGGAGAGGAACCAGAGATCAAATTGGCAACATCCGTTGGCTCATTGAAAAAGCAAAAGAGTTCCAGAAAAACATCTACTTCTTCTTTATTGACTACACTAAAGCCTTTGACTGTGTAGATCACAGCAAATGGTGGGAAATTCTTAGAGAGATGCAAACACCAGACCACCTGACCTGCCTCCTGAGAAATCTGTATGCAGGTCAAGAAGCAACAGTTAGAACTGGACATAGAACAACAGTCTGGTTCTAAATCAGGAAAGAAGTACGTCAAGGCTGTATATGGAATCAAGATTGCTGGGAGAAATATCAATAACCTCAGATATGCAGATGACACCACCTTTATGGCAGAAAATGAAGAAAAACTAAAGAGCCTCTTGATGAAAGTGAAAGAGGAGAATGAAAATGTTGGCTTAAAACTCTGCATTCAGAAAACTAAGATCATGGCATCCAGTCCCATCACTTCATGGCAGAAAGATGGGGAAAAAATGGAAACAGTGACAGACTTTATTTTCTGGGGCTCCAAAATCACTGCAGATGGTGACTGCAGCCATGATTTTAAAAGACATTTGCTCCTGGGAAGAAAAGCTATGACAAACCTATACAGCATATTAAAAAGCAGAGACATTACTTCGCTAACAAAGGTCCGTTTGGTCAAAGCTATGGTTTTTCCAGTATCATGTATGGATGTGAGAGTTGGACTATAAAGAAAGCTGAGCACCAAAGAATGGATGTTTTTGAACTGTGGTGTTGGAGAAGACTCTTTGAGTTCCTTGGACTGCAAGGAGATCCAACCAGTCTATCCTGAAGATCAGTCCTGAATATTCATTGGAAAGACTGATGCTGAAGCTGAAACTTCAATACTTTGGCCACCTGATATGACGAACTTACTCATTGGAAAAGACCGTGATGCTGGGAAAGATTGAAGGTGGGAGGAGAAGGAGACGACAGAGGATGAGATGGTTGGATGGCATCACTGACTCGATGGACAGGAGTTTAAGTAAGTTCCTGGAGCTGATGATGGGCAGGGAAGTCTGGTGTGCTGCAGTCCATGGGATCGCAAAGAGTTGGAAATGACTGAGAGACTGAACTGAACTGAAGTTGATATACTACCCACATCTGTAAACTCTCTGACCTCTGAGCATGTTGAATAGATATTACTTAATAATAACAATCACAAACAGTTGACTCGAAATCATAATCTCAAATAGAGGATTTCATAGTCTCTAGGATTCTCTGATATCTTTCAGATTGTAGCACCGTGAAAGTGAAAGTATTAGTCAGTCGTGTCCAACTTTTGAGACCTCATGGACTATAGCCCACCAGGCTCCTCTGTCCATGTAATTCTCCAGGTGAGAATACTGGAGTGGGTAGTCATCCCCTTCTCCAGGTGATCTTCCTGACTCAGGGATTGAACCTGGGTCTCCTGCATTGCAGGCAGATTCCTCACTGTCTGAGCCATGGGGAAACCAACCTGCCACCACATGTGGTAGTATATATCACAAGTAGCATATATCATAGTATCAGGTAAATTCCAAAAAGTTTTGCACTGTTTGCATCATTTTCTTAGCTGCAAAAAACTGAAACTCTAATTGGCAGTCAATTTTCCGATTAAAGATTGAATTGTTAGAGGTTTACATTGAAGTATAAATATTAATATAGACACAGAAAAGTGTTCATATAATAGATGTACTCTTCAAAGGGTTTTCTCAAACTGCAAAACTGTGGAACCAATGCCCAGATCAAGAATCACTATTCATATATTTTGCCAGGAGTGGGATTTCAGGGTCTTACGGCAGCTTTATGTTTAGTTGTGTGTGTGTGTGTTTTAAGGAACCTCTATGCTACTCTCCATAGTAGCTGTACCAATTTACATTCCCACTGACAATGTAGGATAAGTTCCCTTTTCTCCACACCTTCTCCAACATTTATTGCTTGTGGATTTTTACAATTTTATTGAATTATTTATTTTGGGTGCACTGGGTCTCCATTGCTGAGTGCGGGCTTTCTCTAGTTGCTGTGAGCAGGGGCTACTCTTTGCCATTGTGCACGGGCCTCTCATTGCAGTGGCTTGTCTTGTCACAGAGCAACAGGATCTGGAGCACACAGGCTTCATTGGCTGCAGCAGGTGGGCTTCAGTTGTTGCACTGCACGTGGGATCTTCTCAGATCAGGGAGCAAACCCATGTTCCCTGTGCTAGCAGGCAGATTCTTATCCACTGAGCCACCAGGGAAGTCCCTGTTTGTGGATTTTTTCTTTTTTTTATGATAGCCATTCTGGCTGGTGTGAGGTAATATCTCATTGTAGATTTGATTTGCATTTCTCTAAAATTTACAACGTTGATCATCTTTTCATGTGCCTCTTGGCCATCTCTGTCTTTTAAGAAATGTCTATATAGGTCTACTGCCAATTTATTGATTGGGTTGTTTGTTTTGGTGCTGTTAAGCATCATGAAAGTGGAGGTGAAAGTCGCTCAGTTGTGTCCGACTCCTTAAGACCCCATGGACTGTACAGTTCATGGTGTTCTCCAGGCCAGAATGCTGGAGTGGGCAGCCTTTCCCTTCTCCAGGGGATCTTCCCAACCCAGGGATGGAACTCAGGTCTCCTGCATTACAGGCAGATTCTTTACCAGCTGAGCCACAAGGGAAGCCCAAGAAAACCGGAGTAGGTAGCCTTTCCCTTCTCCAGAGGATATTTCTGACCCAGGAATTGAACCAGGGTCTCCTGCATTGCAGGCAGATTCTTTACCAACTGAGCTATCAGGGAAGCGTTTTTAAATTTTGGAAACAAATCCCATTGGTCACATCATCTGAAATATTTTCTCCCAATCTGTGGATTGTCTTTTCATTTTGCTTATTGCTTCCCTTGCTATGCAAAAGCTTTTGATTTTAAGTAGGTAATATTTGTTTATTCTTGTTCATATTTCCATTATTCTGGGAGATGGATTTAAAAAGATGTTGCTGCTAAATCACTTCAGTCATGTCCGACTCTGTGCAACCCCATAGATGGCAGCCCATCAGGCTCCTCTGTCCCTGGGATTCTCCAGGCAAGAACACTGGAGTGGGTTGCCATATCCTTCCCCAATGCATGAAAGTGAAAAGTGAAAGTGAAGTCACTCAGTCGTGTCCGACTCTTTGCGACCCCATGGACTGCAGCCCACCAGGCTCCTCTGTCCATGGGATTTTCCAGGCAAGAGTACTGGAGTGGGTGGCCATTGCCTTCTCCACCATGATTTATATCAGAGAGTGTTCTGCCTATGTTTTTCTCTGGGAGTTGAAGGATACATGCACACCAATGTTCAGTGCAACACTGTTTACAATGGCCAAGACATGGAAGCAACCTAAATGTCCACTGAAGGAAGAATGGAAAAGGAAGATGCAGTATACTTATACAATGGGATATTAGCCACCAAAATGAATGAAATAATGCCATTTGCAGCAATACGGATGGACCTAGAGATTGTCACACTGAGTGAAGTCAGACAGAAAAGAAGCAGCATAGGACATTCCTTATATGTGGATTCTGAAATGAAATGACACAAAGGCACTTACTTACAAAACAGAAAGAGACTCACAGAGAACGGACTTACGGTTGCCAGAGGGGAAACACGGGGGGAAGGGATAGTAGGGAGTTTGGAATGGACATGTGCAGACTGCTGTTTTTAAAATGAATAACCAAGAAGGACCTGGGTGTAGCACATGGAACTCTGTTTAATGTCACATGGCAGCCTGGACAGGAGGGTAGTTTGGAGGAGATTGGATTCATGTCTGTGTATGACTGAGGCCCTTTGTTGTTCATTTGAAACTATCACAACATTGTTAATCTATACCCCAGCACAAAATAAAAAGTTAAAAAAAAAAAAAGAACCACTATCCAGAAATTTATCTGTGCCCCTTCCAGACACGAACATTCTTTATCCCAAATCGGATATTACTTCCCTGAATCCTAACACCATAGATTAGTTTCGCATCATTTGCATCTTTTGTGCTTGATATAAATGAAATTATATGTACTTTTATATTTGGGTTCTTTTGTTCAACATTATGCTTTTAAGATTTATCCATATTTTTTTTTCATGTTAACTGTAACCCATTCATTCTCATTGTTCTGTAGTATTTCACTGTGTGAATATGTCAATATATCAAAATATCCTTGCTTCTGCTAAAGGATTTTGATAATTTCTGATTTTAGGTTATTACTGACACTGATATTGTGAACATTCTAATATGTGTCTTGGGAAACACGTGCCTATATTTCAATCAGGTACATATTCTGGGATTAAAATGCCTGATCAGGTGAACACTCAGCTTTAGTTCAGGCTTAGTGTAGACTGAAAAATAATATTCCAAAGTAGTTATACCTATCTGCTGCTGCTGCTGCTGCTAAGTCACTTCAGTTGTGTCCAACTCTGTGCGACCCCATAGACAGCAGCCCACCAGGCTCCACCGTCCCTGGGATTCTTCAGGCAAGAACACTGGAGTGGGTTGCCATTTCCTCCACCAATGCATGAAAGTGAAAAGTGAAAGTGAAGTCGCTCAGTTGTGTCCAACTCTTCTCGACCCCATGGACTGCAGCCTTCCAGGCTCCTCCGTCCATGGGATTTTCCAGGCAATAGTACTGGAGTGGGGTGCCATTGCCTTCTCCTATACCTATCTACAGTTCCACAAAACTGGTATGTTTTAGACGTTACCTTTTTGCCATTCAGATAAGGATATGTTTTCACGTATCCACACTGTGGATTTAAACTTCTGTTTCCCTGTACTGAAGCTGAGCGCTTTTTCAGGTTTGTTTCCTTTCTTTTGTAAAAATCTTTAGTTCTTTTGCCAACTTTTGCATTGGTGATCTGTAATTTCATATAGACTTATAGGAATTTTTGTATATTCTAGATAGGAATTCTTTGTCAGGTGGATGTATTGCAAATCTATTTTCCCACTTATATATTGTCTTCTCACCTAAGGTGTCTTCTGATGAAAACAAAGAGCTGATTTTTATCATTTCAGTTTATCAGTTTATTTCTTTTATGGTTACTTGTTCTTGTGCCATACTTAGCAAATCTACCCCAAGTTAATTCAGATATTCTTACTAAATTTTCTACTAATATATTTATAGTTTACCTTTTACATTTAGATCTGCAGCCCATTTGAAAAATGTGTGTGTGTGTTGTGAGGTAGGAGCCAAGATACATTTTTTTTTGATATATGAATATTCAGTTAACTCACCACATTTTATATAAAATATTATACAATTTTCTTTACACTTCCATGAAGTATTTTAAGTGTATTCACTTTAGGTTTGGACAGTTCAAAGCAGATTTTTAAGAGTTTTCTAGGGAATGGATATAATAAATAATTAAAAATTATTGTGATATTTTCTTTAGGAAAAAATATTTGAGATAACTTGGGAGAATCTCAATGTATAGAAATAAACATCAACTTTTTGCTTACTTTCAGTTTTCACATAACAAGATCAAGCAATTTTATAATATTCCTATGTCCTGGCATTTAGATTTCTTTAAAAAGCTTCTATATATCAAACAATATCTTTAAATTGATCATTAATCCCTTTAAACTATATGTACTCCAGAGAAGAGGTAAGACTAATTTTCCCACCATTAATTCCTTTGATAATGTTTTCACATTTGACACTTTCAGGCACTAGGAGGAGGGATTAATATTATGGCAAATAAAACGTTCCTTTCTTTGGAATATCAGTTACAGGGAAAGTAGCATGGGCTTTCAGTTTAGATGGATCTTTTTCTATGAATTTGGAGGGAAAATTATTTTTTGAAGTTCATTTTTCTACTCTGTAAATAAATAGTGCCTGCTGCTGCTGCTGCTAAGTCGCTTCAGTCGTGTCTGACTCTGTGTGACCCCATAGACGGCAGCCTACCAGGCTCCCCCGTCCCTGGGATTCTCCAGGCAAGAACACAGGAGTGGGTTGCCATTTCCTTCTCCAATGCAGGGAAATGAAAAGTGAAAGTGAAGTCACTCAGTCGTGTCCAACTCTTCGCGACCCCATGGACTGCAGCCTACCAGGCTCCTCCGTCCATGGGATTTTCCAGGCAAGAGTACTGGAGTGGGGTGCCACTGCCTTCTCCAAATAGTGCCTACCCTATAACATTATTGTGATAATCAATACAAATCAGATGCAGTGTTT
The DNA here is from genome assembly GCF_029378745.1 of Bos indicus. Classification (NCBI taxonomy): domain Eukaryota; kingdom Metazoa; phylum Chordata; class Mammalia; order Artiodactyla; family Bovidae; genus Bos; species Bos indicus. The sequence continues at coordinate 9,870,058 of NC_091771.1, forward strand.
ATAAAATATCTGACCAAATAAGAAATGTGGAGGAAATAATCTCTTAAGAGAAAGAACATGTGGAAAAATGCAAATTGCTTGAGCTAAATAGCCAAATTGATCAAATCCAAATTCCACTTTGAATTTTCAGTTTAAAATAGCTTTGGCTGTTTGCTCATATTGCATGTTGCTCCTCCTCTTCCAAAATGCTGATAAAAATGTTAAAAATTATACAACTTGAAATACTGACAAAACCTAAAATTCTCAATCATTGGACTTTAAGAAAAGCAGTAAGAACTTGACTCATGTTTGTATCAGAAAGTTAAGAAGAATACTCCCCTTCTGCCCAATTCTCAAAAAGTTGGTAGCAATCCGAAAATTAGGCTCCCGCTCTTCAGTTTCTTGTTTTATTGTGTTGTGTCACCTCACATCCCATGGAATCACACCATGTTTTAACAGGTATGGCATCATATGGTTCTGCATTGTTTGTATGAAGTAACCAGAGTAATAGTCTTGCCTGCTTGAGTCTTTAAACAGCATCTTTTAACCTGGGTCTCCAGGGACTCCATAGGACAGACAGTGGGAAGAAAGAAGGGAGATAGTTAGGATGAATTGAGCACACTGAATTCTGGGGGGTAAGGTACCCTTGGCTTCCCAAGATGAGCTAGTGGTAAACAATCCGCCTGCCAATGCAGAAGACATAGGGGACATGAGTTCAATGCTTGGGTCAGGAAGATTCCCCGGAGGAGGGCATGACAACCCACTCCAGTATTCTTGCCTGGAGAATCCCATGGACACAGGAGCCTGGCACGCCACAGTCCATATGGTCACAAAGATTTGAACCTGAATGAAGTGACATAGACTATGGTTCACCTCACTTCAGTGCTCTGTCGTCTCTGACTCCTTGCGACCCCATGAATCACAGCATGCCAGGCCTCCCTGTCCATCACCAACTCCTGGAGTTCACCCAAACTCACGTCCATCGAGTTGGTGATGCCATCCAGCCATCTCATCCTCTGTCGTCCCCTTCTCCTCCTGCCCCCAATCCCTCCTAGCATCAGGGTCTTTTCCAATGAGCCAACTCTTCGCATGAGGTGGCCAAAGTATTAGAATATCAGCTTCAGCATCAGTCTTTCCAATGAGCAACCAGGACTGATCTCCTTTAGAATGGACTTGTTGGATCTCCTTGCTGTTCAAGGGACTCTCAAGAGTCTTCTCCAACTCCACATGGCAAAAGCATCAATTCTTCGGCGCTCAGCCTTCTTCACAGTCCAACTCTCACATCCATACATGACCACAGGAAAAACCATAGCCGTGACTACACGGACCTTTGTTGGCAAAGTAATGTCTCTGCTTTTGAATATGCTATCTAGGTTGGTCATAACTTTCCATCCAAGGAGCAAGCATCTTTAATTTCATGGCTGCCATCACCATCTGCAGTGATTTTAGAGCTCAGAAAAATAAAGTCAGCCACTGTTTCCCCATCTATTTCCCATGAAGTTATGGGACCAGATGCCATGGTCTTTAGCTTTCTGAATGTTGAGCTTTAGGCCAACTTTCACTTTCATCAAGAGGCTTTTCACTTTCATCAAGAGGCTCTTCACTTTCTGGCATAAGGGTGGTGTCATCTGCATATCTGAGGTTATTGATATTTCTCCCGGCAATCTTAATTCCAGCTTGTGCTTCTTCCAGCACAGTATTTCTTGTGATGTACTCTACATATAAGTTAAATAAGCAGGGTGATAATATGCAGCCTTGACATACTCCTTTTCCTATTTGGAACCAGTCTGTTGTTCCATGTCCAGTTCTAACTGTTGCTTCTGACCTGCATACAGCTTTCTCAAAAGTCAGGTCAGGTGGTCCGGTATTCCCATCTCTTTCAGAATATTCCAAAATTTACTGTGATCCACACAGTCAAAGGCTTTGGCTAGTCAAAAAAGCAGAAGTAGATGTTTTTCTAGAATTCTCTTGCTTTTTCCATGATCCAGCAGATGTTGGCAATTTGATCTCTGGTTCCTCTGCCTTTTCTAAAACCAGCTTGAACATCTGGAAGTTCACAGTTCACGTATTGCTGAAGCCTGGCTTAGAGAATTTTGAGCATTACTTTACTAGGGTGTGAGATGAGTGCAAGTGTGCGGTAGTTTGAGAATTCTTTGGCATTGCCTTTCTTTGGGATTGGAATGAAAACTGACCTTTTCCAGTCCTGTGGCCACTGCTGAGTTTTCCAAATGTGCTGGCATATTGAGTGCAGCACTTCCACAGCATCATCTTTCAGGATTTGAAAAAGCTCAACTGGAATTCCATCACCTCCACTAGCTTTGTTCGTAGTGATGCTTTCTAAGGCCCACTTGACTTCACATTCCAGGATGTCTGGCTCTAGGTGAGTGATCACACCATCGTGATTATCTTGGTCGTGAAGATCTTTTTTGTACAGTTCTTCTGTGTATTCTTGCCATCTCATCTTAATATCTTCTGCTTCTGTTAGGTCCATACCATTTCTGTCCTTTATCAAGAACATCTTTGCATGAAATATACCCTTGGTATCTCTGATTTTCTTGAAGAGATCTCTAGTCTTTCCCATTCTGTTGTTTTCCTCTATTTCCTTGCATTGATCACTGAGGAAGGCTTTCTTATCTCTCCTTGCTATTCTTTGGAACTCTGCATTCAGATGCTTATATCTTTCCTTTTCTCCTTTGCTTTCCGCTTCTCTTCTTTTCACAGCTATTTGTAAGGCCTTCTCAGATACCCACTTTGCTTTTTTGCATTTCTTTTCCATGGGGATGGTCTTGATCCCTGTCTTCTGTACAATGTCATGAACCTCATTCCATAGTTCATCAGGCACTCTGTCTATCAGATCTAGTCCCTTAAATCTATTTCTCACTTCCACTGTAAAATCATTAGGGATTTGATTTAGGTCATAGCTGAATGGTCTACTGTTTTTCCCTATTTTCTTCAATTTAAGTCTGAATTTGGCAATAAACATTTCATGATCTGAGCCACAGTCAGCTCCCAGTCTTGTTTTTGCTGACTGTATAAAACTCTTAAGAGAAAGACCTTTGTCAGCATTATTTATAAATTTTATTTTTCATAAATTACATTCACTCTCAGTGTCATAGAGCTAGGCATTAATTTGCCAAGTCAGTTCATTAGAAAGGCACTAGAAAAATTCTTTCCAGATACCAAATATTGGAATAAAAGCTGTGAATTCCAGGCTTTCTTCAAAATGTAGATCAGAAAAGCCAAACATTAAGCAAGTTTATATGGAGTAAGATGAAGAACAATCCAGATTTCAATGTAGGGCATAAGTAAATTCATTCTTTTAAAAGTAAGTGTAGCTGGAAAAAAATGTATAATTCATCCCGTAGCATAAGGAAAATTAGGCACAAACTTAGATACTTAGAAGAAAAGAAACTGCATCTTAAAATCATAATCAAAGACAGACACAAGAAGTCTATAATGCTATTTGGAACTCTCAATATGATGTAATTAAATGTGGCCATAAGAAAAAAAAAAGGCAGAAAATCAAAATAACAGATAAGGATGGTAACAAGATGAAATGGGAAACAGAGCACGGATAATATGCAAAGACAAATCTTTATTGACAGAATTAAGCTATCCACTGGAGGAAATTGAAAATCAGAAATACTACTAAATAAAACTGAAACTAAAACATTCAACATATTTGCAAAATGTTCTTAGAATCAAGGGGAAAAAAACAAATGAGTTTTAAATTATGAGAAAGATGTCACCAAATACAGAAGGCAGAGGATGAAGATAAAGTATGTTTGGTAGCACTAAATTAACTTTGTTAAATATGGTAATAACATAATAATGATAATCAGAAAATGTCACCGTTCTCATCAGTTCAGTTCAGTTCAGTCGCTCAGTCGTGTCCAACTCTTTACGACCCCATGAATCACAGCAAGCCAGGCCTCCCTGTCCATCACCAACTCCCAGAGTTCACCCAGACTCACATCCATCGAGTCAGTGATGCCATCCAGCCATCTCATCCTCTGTCATTCCCTTCTCCTCCTGCCCCCAATCCCTCCCAGCATCAGAGTCTTTTCCAATGAGTCAACTCTTCGCATGAGGTGGCCAAAGTACTGGAGTTTCAGCTTTAGCATCATTCCTTCCAAAGAAATCCCAGGGCTGATCTCCTTCAGAATGGACTGGTTGGATCTCCTTGCAGACCAAGGGACTCTCAAGAGTCTTCTCCAACACCACAGTTCAAAATCATCAATTCTTCGGTGCTCAGCCTTCTTCACAGTCCAGCTCTCACATCCATACATGACCACAGGAAAAACCATAGCCTTGACTAGACAAACCTTTGTTGGCAAAGTAGTGTCTCTGCTTTTGAATATGCTATCTAGGTTGGTCATAACTTTCCTTGCAAGGAGTAAGCGTCTTTTAATTTCATGGCTGCAGTTACCATCTGCAGTGATTTTGGAGCCCAGAAAAACAAAGTCAGCCACTGTTTCCACTGTTTCCCCATCTATTTGCCATGAAGTGATGGGACCAGATGCTATGATCTTCGTTTTCTGAATGTTGAGCTTTAAGCCAACTTTTTCACTCTCCACTTTCACTTTCATCAAGAGGCTTTTGAGTTCCTCTTCAGTTTCTGCCATAAGGGTGGTGTCATCTGCATATCTGAGGTTATTGATATTTTTCCCAGCAATCTTGATTCCAGCTTGTGCTTCTTCCAGTCCAGCGTTTCTCATGATGTACTGTGCATATAAGTTAAATAAACAGGGTGACATTATACAGCCTTGACATACTCCTTTTCCTATTTGGAACCAGTCTGTTGTTCCATGTCCAGTTCTAACTGTTGCTTCCTGACCTGCATACAGATTTCTCAAGAGGCAGATCAGGTGTTCTGGTATTCTCATCTCTTGAAGAATTTTCCACAGTTTATTGTGATCTACACAGTCAAAGGCTTTGGCATAGTCAATAATGCAGAAATAGATGTTTTTCTGGAACTCTCTTGCTTTTTCCATGATCCAGTGGATGTTGGCAATCTGATCTCTGGTTCCTCTGCCTTTTCTAAAACCAGCTTGAACATCTGCAAGTTCACGGTTCACATATTGCTGAAGCCTGGCTTGGAGAATTTTGAGCATTACTTTACTAGCGTGTGAGATGAGTGCAATTCTGTGGTAGTTTGAGCATTCTTTGGCATTGCCTTTCTTTGGGATTGGAATGAAAACTGACCTTTTCCAGTCCTGTGGCCACTGCTGAGTTTTCCAAATTTGCTGGCATATTGAATGCAGCACTTCCACAGCATCATCTTTCAGGATTTGAAAGAGCTCAACTGGAATTCCATCACCTCCACTAGCTTTGTTCGTAGTGATGCTTTCTAAGGCCCACTTGACTTCACATTCCAGGATGTCTGGCTCTAGGTGAGTGATCACACCATCATGATTATCTGGGTCATGAAGATCTTTTTTGTACAGTTCTTCTGTGCATTCTTGCCATCTCGTCTTAATATCTTCTGCTTCTGTTAGGTCCATACCATTTCTGTCCTTTATCAAGCCCATCTTTACATGAAATGTTCCCTTGGTATCTCTGATTTTCTTGAAGAGATCTCTAGTCTTTCCCATTCTGTTGTTTTCCTCTATTTCTTTGCATTGATCACTGAAGAAGGCTTTCTTATCTCTTCTTGCTATTCTCTGGAACTCTGCATTCAGATGCTTATATCTTTCCTTTGTTCCTTTGCTTTCCGCTTCTCTTCTTTTCACAGCTATTTGTAAGGCCTCCCCAGACAACCATTTTGCTTTTTTGCATTTCTTTTCCATGGGGATGGTCTTGATCCCTGTCTCCTGTACACTGTCAGGAACCTCATTCCATAGTTCATCAGGCACTCTATCTATCTGCAACTTACTTCCAACTGACTGAACTTATCTATGCACACCCAAGTATGTGTATATACAGACACACATACAGAGACACATATATACCCATCTACCTATTTGGTATATGCCATCTATCCCTACACATATAGAGAGATATACATGTATATATAAGTATATATAGAGTGTGCATATATATGTGCACAGAGAGAGAGAGAGAGAAAGCAAATGTGGCAAATTATTAATAATATGTGAATGGCATGCAGGTTTTGCTTTCTTAATATTTTTGCTTTTTTAAGCTTTTATATTTTTTAATTAAAGTACAGAGGAAAGCATTATGATATAAAAGAAGCTATATTTCAGCCAAAAGTAAAAGAAAATTATATATATCCAAAAAATGAATTATAATTGAAAACTTTAAAAATCTCATAGATACATAGGGGCAGCAAAATATATCATAAAAATCTAACAGTATGACTGAACTCAGATTCTGGATAAAGGCCTAAAAATAGTGGAAATGTCTACAAATATTTTGTGGAAAATACAGCAATACAAAATGCTTTATAGTCTATTATTTTTTGGTGAAAGTAAATAAAAAGCATTAACATACGCTCAATCAAACATTTGCCCTTCTTGGGAAAATTGAAATTCAAATCAACTGAGAAAGAAATCACAAACAAGAGAAAGAATGACGTTTAAAAGAGAAAAAAAGCACCAAAGGTTCTAACTGTCACACAACACATTGTTATGACTGTAATAAAATGCTAAACACTATGATTTAAAGAAACAAAAAGAAGTTATAACAAAAGCCTGGGTCTAAACTGAGATTCTATTTTAAAAGACTGAAAAGGTGAAGGAGAGAGGGAAAATGCATTAAAAAAGTAACAGTCAGAAGGTGCCATTTTATTCTTGAGTTTGATCATCAATGAAACATCATCAAAGAGTTGTTAGAGTAAATGTTGGTAAATATTGTTAACATTTTTAAATGCCCACTTTCCAAATCAATACAGTAGATAAAAACAAAGAAAACACAATTCAAAGACAGGAAAGAAAAGATAGAAAATGAATGAATTAAAAATGAAGATGTATGGTGTTAGGGCAGAGAAGGCAATGGCACCCCACTCCAGTACTCTTGCCTGGAAAAACCCATGGGTGGAGGTGGCTGGTAGTCTGCAGTCCATCGGGTCGCTAAGAGTCAGAGAAGGAAATGGCAACCCACTCCAGTGTTCTTGCCTGGAGAATCCCAGGGACGGGGGAGCCTGGTGGCCTTCCGTCTATGGGGTCGCACAGAGTCGGACACGACTGAAGTGACTTAGCAGCAGCATGGTGTTAAGGAGTGTTCTAATTTCATTCTTTTACATGTAGCTGTCCAATTTTCCCAGCACCACTTACTGAAGAGACTATCTTTTCTCCACTATATGCTCTTGCCTCCTTTGCCATGCGTTAGGTGACCATAGGTGTATGCTTTATCTCTGGGCTTTCTACCTTATTGCATTGATCTATATTTTTCTTTTCATGTCTGTACCATACTGTCTTGTTTACTATAGCTTTGTCGTATAGTCTGAAGTCAAGGAGCCCAATTTCTCCACTTTGCTTTTCTTTCTCAAGATTGCTTTGGATATTTGAGGTGTTTTCCATTTCCACACAAATTGTAAAATTTTTTGTTCTAATTCTGTGAAAAACGCCATTGGTAATTTGATACAGATTTCATTGAATCTGTAGATTGCTTTGGTAATAGAGTCATTTTCACAATATTGATTCTTATAATGCAAGAACATAGTAAATCTCTCCATATATTTGTGTCACCTTACTTTCATTAATATCTTATCGTTTTCTGCATACATGTCTTTTGCCTCCTTAAGTAGGTTTATTCATAGGCATTTTATTCTTTTTGTTGCAGTAAGACTTAAATGTAAGCCTGGACACTATAAAACTCTTAGAGGAAAACAGAAGTAGAACACTGACATTTGATCTTTTTTGACCCACCTTCTAGATTAATGAAAATAAAAACAAAATTAACAAATGGGAGCAAATTAAACTTAAATGCTTTTACATAGCAAAGGAAAGCATCAACAGGTAAAAAAAAAAAAAAAAGACAACCTTCAGAATGGGAGAAAATATTTGCAAGTGAAACAACTGAGAAGGCATTAATTTCCAAAATATACAAACAGCTTATGCAGCTCAATATACAAAAAAAGAAAAAAAAATCCAGTCAAAAAAATGGGCAGATCTAAATAGACATTTCTCCAAGGAAACATACAGATGACTAACAAACACATGAAAAGATACTCAGCATCAATAATTATTAGAGAAACACAAATCAAAACTGTAATAAGGTATCACTTCACACAGGTCAGAATGGCATTAATCAAAAAATCCACTCGGTTGGCCAAAAAGTTAATTTGTGTTTTTCTGTTAAAAAGTTACAGAAAACGCTGACACTGTTTGTGGGAATGGAAATTGACACAGCTATTATGGAGAACAATACAGATTCCTTAAAAGACTAAAAGGAGAAATAACAGATGACCCAGAAATCCTATTCCTGGGCATATGCCTGGAGAAAACCATAATTCAAAAAGACACAGAAACCCCAATATTCACTGGAGCCCTATTTACAATAGCCAGGATATGGAAGCAACCTAAATGTCCATCAACAGAGGAAGGGATAAAGAAGAAGGAATATATATAAAAAGGAACAAAACTGTGCGATTTGCAGAGACATGGGTGGCTGTAGAGACTCTCATAGAGAGTGAAGTTAACTCAGAAAAAGAAAAACAAATATTGTATAATAAGACTTTCATGTGGAATCTAAAAATGATGCAGATGAAGTCATTTGCAAAGCAGAAATAGAGACACAGATGTAGAGAACAAACGTATGGACAGCCACGTGGAGGGAGGGTGAACTGGGAGTTTGAGACGGATATGTGTACACCACTATATATATTTTATGTATATATTTCACTTGTGTGCAACTCTTTTAAACCTCCCTGGCAGACTGTAGTCTGCCAGTCTCCTCTGTCCATGCAATTCTCCAGGGAAGAATACTGGAGTGGGTTGCCATTTCCTTCTCCAGGGGACCTTCCTGACCCAGGGATCAAACCCAGGTCTCCCGCATTGTAAGGCAGATTCTTTCCTTCTGAGCCACCAGGGAAGCCTTAAATATAAAATAGATAATGAACACAACCTACTGCATAGCACAGGGAACTCTACTTCGTGCTCTGTGGTGAACTAAATGGGAAGGAAATTCAAAAAAAGAGGAGATACATGTATACATATACCTGATTCACTGTGCTACACAGTAGAAATTAGAAGAGCATTGGAAAGCAGCTATATCTCAATACAAATTAATTTTAAGAAAAAGAAGGTGGAGGTGGCAGTGCTCCTGCAGGTCTGTGTTACACACTGCTGCTCTTGGAGTGTGTTCCAACGGCTTGTGCATCTGCCCGTCTGGGGTCCTGGCCACCGTCTCTGCCAAGCCGGTCTTCAGCAGGGAGGGAAACATGGGCTTCTGCTTCTCTGGCTTAGTGTGTGTTAGTGTGTTAGTATGTTAGTTGCTCAATCATATCCGACTCCTTGCAATCCCATGGACTATGTGGGCCACCAGGCTCCTCTGTTTAAGAAATTCTCCAGGCAAGAATCCTGGAGTGGGTTGCCATTTCCTTCCTCATGAAAAGTGAAAACTAAGTCACTCAGTCGTGTCTGACTCTTTGCAACCCCATGGACTGTAGCCTACCAGGCTCCTCAGTCCATGGAATTTTCCAGGTAAGAGTACTGGAGTGGGTTGCCATTTCCTTCTCCAACGTTATCACCAGTTCTCTCATGCAAATATTCCTCAGCTGGGACCTCAGTTTCTCCACATCTTTGACTGTTGCCTCTGTCGTGGTGACTCAAATATCCTCAGCTCTGCGAATAGCCTGAGTGCAAGGTCCCTCTGCCCCACACCTGAGTTTCAGGAGGGTTCTGGGTGAGTTGTCCTCCGCTTGCCAGACAGGAGAAGGGTCACACCTGACTCAGAGGTCAGGCTGTGGTTTGGCCCTTGGTGGCTGCTCCCCTCATCTCTCAATCTTGGAGAAATTCTCACATTAGATGGGGAAGTTCAACTGTGAAAAGCCTCCTTGCTCCCTGCTCCTTCAAGCGGGAGCCCTCCTTCTGAAGCCTCTGTGCAACCCAGGTGTCTCCTAGGGGTCTGTGACCTCAGACATGACATGTGGAGGGTCAAGGTTGAGGTTCTCTTCCCACCGGATGGGGCTGAGCCCAGTCAGCCCTGTCGTGGAGGTGGGGTGCACTTGGTAGGCTCCCTGTGTACTGGGCCTAGCTGCCAGCCTTCACTGGGCTTTCTGGTGCTTGGCTGGGGTCTGATGCTGTGAGTGAGACAGCCTGGGACCTGGGACCTGGGTCCCTTTGCTGTGGTGCTTGCATTGATACCTCAAGCAACAAAATAATGAGAAATTATAAGGCTATTAATAAATATAATTACACACATATGCAGTTGGGACAAATTATGGGCAAGATACAAAAAGACCAAAAGCCCAACTGCCACTTCTAAAGAGCCAGGAGCAAAAGCTGGGTACCCTACTGCACCTGGGGTTTCCCTGGTGGCTCAGTGGTAAAGCATCCGCTTGCAGGCAAAAGACACAAGAGATGCAGGTTCGATCTCCTGTTGGGGAAGATCCCCTGGAGAAGGGCATAGCAACCCACTCCAGTATTCTTGCCTGGAGAATCCCATGGACAGACGAGCCTGATATGTTACATTCCATGGGGTCACAAAGAGTCAGAGACGACTGAGCAACTGAGCACATTCTGGGCATGCCCCGTGCACACACCACCACCAAGGGGGTGTGCAAAGTGCAAACCACCCAATCCACCCCTTCAGCTGGACTCTCGGGACACACCCCTACCCTCACGACATATGAGGAACCAACACGTCCCCTCTAGCGGCGAAGGAACCCAGTTACTTGTTCTTGCTTCCCTACCTGCTCTGTGGTAGCAGGAACCCCATTAAAACTGTGCTTGAATGTCTTGTCTGGCTCTTCTCAATTTCTGTTGATTAAGGGAATAAAAAGCTCTGGTGGGTAACAAGAAGAGGTACCCTCCCCACTTCTACAGGTGAGACTTACTGAAGATGACAGCTAGGCCTCAAGCTGCAGACTTCCAGCTCCAGACCTTTCCTCCTGCCCAAGGAGGGCAGTCAGCCACAGGGGAGTCAGGAGGTGCCCACTCACTGCAGTCAAGTTCTGTGGGTATGTGCCCACCTGGCCTCACAGCAGTCTCTTCCTGCCGGCCTTCCCAGGCTCCGTGCTGGGTGGAGAGGGCCAGGATGCCCCGCAGCAGGGAGGAGCCCTCCTCATCCTCTGTGGACTCACCCTGACCAACTCTGTGGAGTTGCCCCTGTCCAGGAAGACCCTTCCCTACAAGCAGCAGCAGCGCCAGAGAGCTGAGCAGACCTGCTGCAAAGACAGTGATGGTGGCTCAGACTTAGTTGGGCCATGTGGGGAACCAGGCTTCTCAGGGTGATCTGAGTGTGCAGCCTTCCTCCCGCAGCCAAAGGGAGACGCTTCCTAGGGAAGCAGAGCTGTGATGGAGCAGACTTGAGGGTGGGCAATTCTAGCTCCTTAAGGGGAAGCACACATGCAGCGGTATTTTGCCTGGAGCCTTCTGTGTTCGTGCGCATGGTCTTCTTGATTCTCATGCTGCCGGGTCCACTCCGTGAGCTTGGCAGGTGTGGGAGACCCCGGGGCTAGTCTGCTTCCTGTATGGACTTGAAACTCCACTGTAACTGCAATTCCCCTAACACTGGAATCCATGACTGGTGAGGCTTCCCATAACACTGGAATCAGTCATTGATTCCAGTGTTACGGGAATTGTAGTTACAGCGGAGTTTCAATCACCTTCACATTGATATATCTATCCATCAGGGTCTGGATTCTCTGTTATGGCAAAAGAAAGAAAGCGAGATTAATAAGTATTTATTTTTCAGTTAAAACTAAAAAAAAATAAAATAAAAATTAAAAAAGGTGCAAGTCAAGATTACAGAGTTAAGACAAAGCATGTGGAATGTTCCAGGCAGAAAGGATAGATGTAATGTTACTGTCCTGTAGTGGGATCCTCTGATCCACGGAAGAGCAATGCATGGCCTGGAGCAGAGGCCATGAAATGAAAAAAGCGTCACTGTCTGAACTAGAAGTGGAAACTGACTTTCTGAGACTCAGTCCTCTGCACACACCATACTTCTTTGCGTCTTCTTATCTATATATTCCTCCAACCCTTTTGAAAGGTAATTTCATCAGAGTCTAGACGCTCCATCTTCTTTTATGTATACTAACTTAATAAAAGCGATTCCTTTTAGCTAGTCATTTATCTTCCAGTTCTTAGACTGGATTTCATTCTTTTCATGCCCTGAGTATCTGCAAAGAGCAAGCATCAGCTTCAAAGTGAGAGTCCCTTCTGTAAAGGACGAGCAGTTCTTCGCTGAGACGACGAGTTTGGCAGCTAGGATCATTTTAAGCATAAGTGCTTCCCAGTTTCCTATATTTATGTTTTTTTTTTAATTATATCTCAAGTTTTAGAAAAGGCAAGACTAAAACAACCACTATCTAAATAAGGATAAAAACAGTCACACAGGAATTTTTAGATTGCTTAAAGATAGTAATGGACCTTCTAAAAATGTCTGATGCTTCCTGTTCAAAATTGCCCTGTATACATACCAAATTTTAACTGCCTGAACCTGACCCTTAAAGTTTTGTTTAGAATCCTATAGTTACGATTTGTCACAGTTTGATACTACTTTATCAATAATGTAGAATTTAATGGGAACAAATCTTTCTGAAAAGATTACTTTAAGTGTTATGCTATATTGTTATTGAAAGCTTTACAGTTACATTTTTAAAAGATTTTATGATCAGATATCAGGACCTGTAACAGCCTGAACAATAAATCTGTTTCCATCCTTTAAAAATATTTTCTATCAAAATAAAGATCTTTAACTTTATCTTATGCTTCATGTAATATTTAATTGATATCCAAGATGGAAATTTATTTATATCATATTCTAAAATTCTAGAGCCAAAGGTATTATATTTTGAAATTCCAATAAAGGGTAGATGCAAATATTCCCCCCAATGATATGAAAACAGTTGAAACACTAAAATTCAAATTATTTAGAATTAATCTAAAATTATGCACCAATAATCAGTTCTGTACTGTGTGTATGAAGACTCTTCCTGATCTAGTAATAATGGCATTATTTTTCCAAAATGTATCTTCACAGTTTGACCACATTCTAGTTGTATAGGACTAGATCCATGAATACTTTTATATGAACGATTCATATAAAACACGGTGAAACATCTCCATAATATTGTCTGTTGCATGTTTGCACCACTGTCTATCCAAGTTCAAAAACTATTCGATAAATATAGTTAAATGTGAAATCTGTAATTAGAATACTCGAAACCAAATCAGAGTTTCAATTTATCATCTTGATAAGTAGTGTTGGATTTATATATGAGTTTTGCTGTAAGATTTTTATTTCAGAGCACTTTGCGGGCTGATATTTTATGTACGGCATTCATTTTGTGACCCATTTATCTGCCCTGCCTACTTTAATGAAGCCATCATTGCACTCTGATGTTTTTGCTAATTTTGGATGATGGATCCATCATTGTTTGTTTATAAAAGCTGATTGGAAACAAGGCATTCATTATGTCGCGCCTGAAAATCTGTTCCCTCCATTATCACAGGGCAGTTGCTGAGGTTGCATCTTTGTTATCATCAAGTTTTTATAAATATTGGCTTTTCCTTGATTGATTTTCATCAGCAGCATGGTCTTGTAGTTACCAAATTCTTGTCATTTGTGCTATCTTACAAAATGCTCTCCTAATACACAGAAAATTATGTTTTCAAGAAAACCCACATGTCAGTCATTTCTTTAATAAATCTTTGATCCTTAGGTATGCTATTTGGGCAAATTAACAAATAGGCTGCTATTCTCAGTGTGCATTCCATTCACTAATACAATCAACTTACCTAATGAATTGCCTTTCATTTGTTGCCTTGATGAAATCTAGTTATTTTGAAAACCTTCTCAATTCTTTACATCAATGCAAATTACATTATGGAAGATGAATTCCTACATACAGTTTGTGAGAATTTAAAAAAAGAATAAATGTTGACTTTTAAAATAAATCTTTGAGTTGACTGTCATTCTAAAAATGTACTGAAGAGGCATGTAAAAGGAAGAATTGAGCTGCGATTTTTCTTAGTTCTCCTTCTCAGTTGTAACATTGAAATTGATATTGATTCTTTTGAATGATATAGGAGAAAAATGCTTGAAATCTGGGGAGTCTGCCTAAGACACAGGAAAATATGAATTTGTCTTTGTCTTTTAACCATGTAGGGGTTTCCCTGGTGGCTCAGACAGTAAAAACTCTGCCTGCAATTCAGGAGACCTGGGTTCGATCTCTGGGTTGGGAAGATCCCCTGAAGAAGGGGACCCTACTCCAATATTCTTGCCTAGAGAATTCCATGGACAGAGAAGCCTGGCGGGCTATGGTCCGTAGGGTCACAAAGAGTCAGCCACAACTGAGCAACTAATGCTTTCTTTCACTTTTAACTATGTGAATATATTAAAATTGGGCCTAGGGATACATAACCAGGTTTTCTAAATAACCATCATCTCAAAAATTCTGAGGCCTTTACAGCACTGATAGTCTGTGTTCTGAACTACCTACATGGTGCTTGAGTCTCCACATTCATGGATGTGTTCAACTCACAGCCATTACGAATTTGAAAAGCATCTGATTCAGTCTTTAAATTCATAATCCCAGACATATAAACAGGACCACATTACCCAATTGTACAGATGTTACTCTTTTGTAGTTTTTCCCTCTCATGACTATTTTAACAAATGAAACTTCACAGTTTAAGGCTGCCTGTCTCATCCTTTGCCTCTCAAGTGTTGCTGTGTTGTTCAGTCTCTAAGTCATGTCCGACTTTGCAACCCCAGGGGCTGTCCTCATCGACTATCATTTATCCATAGGTAGTGGGTAAGAATAACAGCATACATTGATGATTTTATCAAATACACATTTATCAATAAACTACATAAATGCTACTTTTAAGTTTCCATTTTAGTGATAGAATACTCTGCATATTATTCTGTTGTTTATGCCCACCATTGGAGAAGGCAATGGCACCCCACTCCAGTATTCTTGCCTGGAGAATCCCAGGGACGGGGGAGCCTGGTGGGCTGCCATCTATGGGGTCGCACAGAATCAGACACGACTGAAGTGACTTAGCAGCAGCAGCAGCAGCATGCCCACCATAATAACTATCTGGGTCATTCCTTTACATGTTGTCATTTCACTGTCTGATTGAACCATTTTTGTATAGTCAACTTCCTTTTGAGGGACAGACAGGTTTTTACATTTTTGCTGTTAGACAACTACGATTACAGTATCATTCTTGTATATATTTGGAAGAGTTTCTCTATGGAAAGAACTAGAAGTGATATTTAAGTGAAAAAAATGAACGTGTTAGTCCCTCAGCCTTGTCTGACTCTGAAAACCCATGGACTGTAGCCCGCCAGGCTCCTCTGTCTATGAATTTTCCAGGGAAGAATACTGGAGTGGGTAGCCATTCCCTTCTTCAGGGGATCTTCCCAACCAAGGGGTTGAACTTGGGCCTCCCTTATTGGAGGCAGATTTATCGCCATCTGAGTTACCAGGGAAGCTCAATCAACTCGATGTCACCACATTTCTTTACTCACACTCTCTGGATATGAGTTATTCTTTCTTCATATCATGGTCAAATATGGTATTGTTAGATTTTTAAACACTTTTTTTTTTCCATTTGATGGGTATGAGATGATATATAATGTTTATTTAAATCTGCATTATCCTGACTTTTAACCAGGCTGAGCATTTCATTATGTTTACTGACCTTTATGCTGCCTTTCCTGTAAATATGTATTTTCCATTTTTCCACTGAGTCGTCATTTTTGTACTAAATTTGCAGGGGTCCGTCATGCAGTCTCTGCACCAATCTCTAACCATTTTATATTAGTACAAGTGTTTTCTCCTCACTGGTAACATTGTCACCTTGTGTTATCTTTCATCATATAGAATTTCTCTCACATGTTATTTTGGGTATCTGATAAAAATAGAAATACAAATGCATTGTTTTCCCTCTGTCCAGATTTTTTCATCACTGTTTTAATTACTGTATCTTTGTAATTGTGGAGTACCAGTTCCAGCTCACTCAAATTCTTCCGTATTGTCTAGAGAATCAAACGCATTCCATATTCAGTTAAACCAAGCTTCATGATAAATTATATATAAATATGATATACCTCACAATGGTAATTTAACACACATTTAATGAAATCTAATCTTTCACTATGCAATAAGTTAAAATTTTCTCTGTAATGTTTTCATATTCTTGCTATTTTTTTCTCTATAATTGACAGTTGCTATCATCTGAGCTGTTTTTTGCTAAATTTTCTAGCTGTTTATGGTTAGGAACACCACTCTATTGGAATGGTATTTTGTGCTCAACAAACTTGCTAAACTTTTTATTATTATTAGTTCGGATATTCTATAGATTCCCTTGGGTTTTTCTATATAGGCAATCATATTACAAATGACAATTGTATTTCTTTCCAGTCCTCATAGCTATTGATCCTATTTTACTATTGTTACATGGCTAGAATCACCAGTAAAATGCTAAATCAGAAAGGATGACAGCAGATTTATTTGCTTTGTGTCTGACTTTAATATCATCAAAATAACCCATAAACTAGTTTGTACTATTATGTCCTCTCTATATAAGACAGTGGAGGCAGAGAGAGATTCAGTGATTTGCCTAAGGTCACCCAGACAAGAAATGGCAGAGACAATATCTGAGCCAAGACAGTCCAGCTCCTAGTCCGTGCTTACTCTGCATAGCATACATGCAGAGGTCCCCAGTCTCTAGGATTTAACATCTGATGATCTGAGGTGCAGCTGATGTAATAATAATAATAATAATAGACATAAAGCACAATAAATATAATGCTCCTCAATTACCCTGATTCTATCCCCCACCCCTACGCCAAGTCCTTGGAAAAATTGTCTTCCACGAAAACTGTCTCTGGTTTCAAAAATGTTGAGAACTGCTGGATATGGTTTATATAGTGTATATAAACTACATATGAGCTATAGTACATGCTCATATTATGCTAAGCTGTTTTCTGAATTATGATGAGACATTCTTTTTCTCTACTTTAAGTATTTATCATAATTCATCTTAACCACTTTGTCCTCTCCTCGTGGGGATAATCATAAAGGTAGCTCATTAATAGGTTAATATGATCAATGTATCAGTTTTCTCATTTTCTGATATTAAAATATCTTTGTTCTGGTCTGAATCCACTTTGGCCAAGGTTTGTTTTTAATGTACGTTGTTGGATTTTGTTAACAGATTTGTCAATTAGTGTTTTTGAAGAAATTAGCTTGTAACTTTGCTCTTTATGTAATTCTTTTTTTGTTGCTTGTTTCTGGCATTGAATTTGTAGTAATTTGAAAAAAAATGAGTGTGGGAAAAAGATTCCTCTTTATCTACTATAAAATTTTGTGCAAGTTTGCATTTATGCTTTTAATGTTTTGGGAAACCCACCCATATAATAAACATGGTATTTTACTGTAGGAAATTTTTCAATATTGATTCAGTGACTTTAGTAGATATAGATCTATTCAGATTTTTTGTTTATGGTTGATCCAGTTTTGTTTGATAATATAGCTCTAAGATATTATATATTCTTCCAAATTTATTAACATATTCTTTCATAATATTGAGGTAAGTCTCCCTTTTCTTTCCTAATATTTTTTCTTTTGACTCTTCTCTGTTCTTCCTTGAACATCCTATGAGATGATATATCAATATGATTTGATTACAAATATCTTCTTTATTGTAACTGTGTTCTGTTTCAAAAACTGTAATACCTTATGTTTGTCATGTCCATTTGCCTGCTTTCTTGGGACTTATTTTGTTATTATTTTTTTCATAACTACTAACCACTTTTCAGCTTTCATTTTCTAATTAAGCTTTTAAGGCTGAAAGCTAATTCTCTACAGTTTTAACTCTACCTCGTGCTTTAATACGAAGCATTATCATTTCACCGTTTTAAGTGTTTTCTGGTTTGCATTGTGATTCATTTTATCCAAGAGCACTTTAGAAGTGTGTTCTTAAATTTTCCAACACATAAGGTTTTTTCCTTTCTTTGTATTCATTATATGATCAGAAAACATGGTCTTTATGTTCAGTTTCTTGGCCAATAAGGCCAATCTGTGTTTCAGATCTTCTCTACCTTGACTAGCTTTCTCTCTTCTCAATATAGTTATTTTTAAAAGCACCTTAAATTTCCAAATTATGATAGTAAATTGGTACATTTCTCTTGCTCAAAATCTGCCATTAGCATAGAACCTAAAACTCTTGCAAGGCTTTGTGTGGGCTTGCCACCACTTTTTATCCAGCCATATCTCTGCCACTCTGACTCACATTGTACACTGTAAACACTAAACGTATTCAGTTTCTAAAGCATAACATGTTCTCTCCTTCATTCAGCAAGTATTCTCACTCCTGTCACCTAGTTAGAGTTCCTCTGCGTTTAGTGAAATCCAAAAAAACCCTCCATCTGAAGAAAGGGCCCCAGTTATAAAACTTATACCCTTTGTTAAAGCATTTTGACATCATGTTTTAGGTCCCTTCTCTATGTGTTTCCTGCAGGTAAGTCCATTTTGAACACTCTTATACAATAGAATATGATAAACCTAGACAGCATATTAAAAAGCAGAGGCATCACTTTACCAACAAGGTCAGTATAGTCAAAGCTATGGTTTTTCCAGTAGTCATGTATGGATGTGAGATTTGGACCATAGAGAAGGCTGAGCACCAAAGAATTGATGCTTTCGAAATGTGGCATGGGAGAAGACTCTTGAGGGTCCCTTGGACTGCAAGGAGATCGAACCAGTCAATCCTAAAGGAAATTAGCCCTGAATATTCATTGGAAAGATGGATGTTGAAGCTGAAGCTGCAATCCTTTGGTCAAGTGATGCAAAGAGCCAACTCGTTGGAAAAGTTCCTGATGTTGGGAAAGATTGAGGGCCTGAGGAGAAGGGGATAGCAGAGGATGAGATGGTTGGATGGCATCAGTGATTCAATGGACATGAGTTTGAGCAAACTCCTGGAGATAGTGAAGGACAGGGAAGCCTGGCATGCTGCAGTTCATGGGGTCACAGAATTGGACTTGACTTAGCGAATGAACAACAAAAATACAGTAGAACATAGCACAAAATTTGGTACAAACACACACACACACACACACACACACACACACACATTAAATGAATTAAATTGCAGCATCGGAATCCACAGATAACCACAGGGACCCAGAGGTATAATTTCTCATGTTTAAAATAACCACATGTGTTTTTTGTCTTTTTTGACAAAAGACAAAGACTTTTTCTTAAAGGTAAAAGAAATCTTTTCTCAAAATATAAGACTTTAATTACCGTACAGCTCCTATGGCATCAGCAAGTTGAGAGCAACCAAATTCAGAAAGCCATTAGAGAAGGGTTATTTTCACCTCTTAAGCTGTACTTCTCTTGAGTATTGGCTGAGCTCTTTTACAGTTTTAGGACTCTCACCTTTGCTGCTCATTAGAAAGAAAAAAATATGTAATTCTAAGACTGAGTGTATTTTCTGCCTTTTCCCACAGGATTGAAAAACTCTTTCCTGTTGGCAATTTTCTTAAAGCTAATAGATTCTTTTATGTATATATTAAAATTTGACAAACACCTTTCTGTACAATGTTTCATCTCCATAACTGCCTGAGCCTCAGGGAAGTTTGAAGCCCTAATTGTATAATATTATAACACACAAAAAAAGACAACAAGGGATCTCATTCTTGACCTCAGCTGGTCAGTTTATTGTATATCATCTTCCTTTTAATTCAAAAACTACTCAAAGACTGTTTTCCATGTGTCTTATTTGAGGCATTCTCAGTAATTTACTGCCATAATTTATAATCACATAGAGTCCCATAGGTTAATTACAGAATCTTCAGTGTAAAAAAATGTGTTTTCCTTTCATTCTTTTCAATGATGCAGCCTTTATCTCATTTAGCATTCTCTAATTTTTCGACTATAGAAATGGTAAGTAGACTGGCTCAGGGTGACCTATCCATAATTTTACAAGCCTATTTCTCAACCCTTACCTATTTTTTTCTTAACATATGAAATTATTCTCATATCTTTTGTATTACATTCCAGTTTCACTGACCCTAAAATGTATTGCTGCTAATGAAAAAAAAAAAAAAATCTAGCATTTTGCACTTACAAAAATATTCTAATCTTTTGTGTAAAGAACAAAGTTCCACAAAATTGAATTTGGTAAGAAATGTACATACTTTAGAATTAGTCTACTCAACACATACATACATATATAGTCATTGTTTCCTTATAAAATTGTAATTATACTCTTATTAATTGGAATCTGGTTGCAAAAATATCTTTGTTATTAGTAGTAGATAAATACATTCTTGTAATAGTTGAAAATAAGTATTTTAATGTCAAATCTCCACTGGAAAAAATAAAAACAATCTTTACTTTTAATATAAGGACTACGCACATAGAACTAATTTCCCTTTCTAACATAAATTATTATCACAATTATCATGTGGATAACTTCCTAAGAAGCATTGTTTGAGTAAAGCAAGACATTATTATTTATATTTCAATATGGAACTTGAGATCAATGTGGAAGTTGAGATCAGAAACTGATATTTCTCAAGTTGTAAAAAAAGTAGAACACAAGTTAACTGGGCTTTTTGAGTTTATTTTTCTTATTACAGAAACATGTGATAGTGAATTTTTAATCACTATAGTTTTGACAGTAGGAAAAAAGAGGTCATTACTTTTCAAATAAAGGTAGATTCAAATATTGTATGTGCATAGTAATATTTAAATTTTATAACTTTCTTTTCAGGTTATTAAAAACAAAAGCAAATCCTTTTGTTGTTAAAATTCTTCCAATATAAAATAGCATCGTTACTATGAGACTGAATCTAGAAAGTAATCACACCACCATTTAGTTTTTCATTAAATAAAGGAACAAGATGTTTCTTAGAAAATCAACTCTCACATTACCAATAGTCCTGGCTGTACTTGTGTTGTAAGGTTTAGTAATTGAAACTGCAAGGCTCTGAAATTAGACAGCCTGAGTTTTAAAACCAAGCTACATTGCATATAAGCTATGCAAACTCAGGCAAGTTACTTGATTTCCCTAAATCTGTCATTCATCTGGGAAAGAGATGATAATAATGTATACCTCACAGAGTTGTGGTATTCAATAATCTGAGTATCAGTTCAGTTCAGTCACTCAGTCATGTCCGACTCTTTGTGACCCCATGAACCACAGCAGGCCAGGCCTCCCTGTCCATCACCAACTCCCGGAGTTCACCCAAATCCATGTCCATTGTGTCGGTGATGCCGTCCAGCCATCTTATCCTCTGTTGTCCCCTTCTTCTCCTGCCCTCAATCTTTCCCAGCATTGGGATCTTTTCCAATGAGTCAGATCTTCACATCAGGTGGCCAAAGTATTGGAGTTTCAGCTTCAACATCAGTCCTTCCAATTAATACTCAGGACTGATTTCCTTTAGGATGGACTGATTGGATCTTCTTGCAGTCCAAGGGATTCTCAAGAGTCTTCTCCAATACCACAGTTCAAAAGCATCAATTTTTCAGCACTCGGCTTTCTTTATAGTCCAACTCTCAACATCCATACATGACTACTGGAAAAACTATAGCCTTGACTAGACAGACTTTTATTGGCAAAGTAATGTCTCTGCTTTTGAATATGCTGTCTAGGTTGGTCATAACTTTGCTTCCAAGGAGCAAGTGTCTTTTAATTTCACGGCTGCAATCACCATCCACAGTGATTTTGGAGCTCAGAAAAATAAAGTCAGCCACTGTTTCCACTGTTTCCCCATCTATTTGCCATGAAGTGATGGGACCAGATGCCGTGATCTTAGTTTTCTGAATGTTGAGCTTTAAGCCAACTTTTTCACTGTCCTCTTTCACTTTCATCATGAGGCTCTTTAGTTCCTCTTCACTTTCTGCCATTAGGGTGGTGTCATCTGTGTATCTGAGGTTATTGATATTTCTCCCGGCAATCTTGATTCCAGCTTTTGCTTCTTCCAGCCCAGCGTTCTCACAATGTACTCTGCATATAAGTTAAATAAGCAGGGTGACAATATACAGCCTTGACGCACTCCTTTTCCTATTTGGAACCAATCTGTTGTTCCGTGTCCAGTTCTAACTGTTGCTTCCTGACCTGCATAGAGGTTTCTCAAGAGGCAGGTCCGGTGGTCTGGTATTCCCATCTCTTTCAGAATTTTCCACAGTTTATTGTGATCCATACAGTCAAAGGCTTTGGCATAGTCAATAAAACAGAAATAGAGGTTTTTCTAGAACTCTCTTGCTTTTTCAATGATCCAGAGGATGTTGGCAATTTGATCTCTGGTTCCTCTGTGTTTTCTAAAACCAGCTTGAACATCTGGAAGTTCAAAGTTCACATATTGCTGAGCATATATCTGAGTATAGTACTTAGCATAGAAGTACAAAAAAAATCTTAGTTATTACATCTATTACAAAATTAGGACATTTCTATTTCTCATATCAAAAATGTCTAATCACCAATTTACCACAATATTGCAGATAAAAATTCAAATTATATTCCAATAAAATTTGAAATAAGAACTTTGTAAATTTTTAGCTATTGTTTCTTTCCTTTTAGTCTTCTCTTTTTCTTAAACTAACTGGCAACTTAAAGACCGCCACTGATGCTACTGTGGCATATACCTTGTTAACAGAGAGGGGGAAATGCATTACTATTAAAAATCCAGGTGTTGTGGACACCCTGCAGAGTAGGGATGGACTTTCCCCAGTACATCCAAATTATGGTTCAGATATTGAGATGGGTGATGCCACACCCATACCAAGAAGGTGTGACATATAATGAAGCTTTCTGGGAGAGTTGGGCAGGATTCTCAAGCAGGTTCAAAAGTATCTTGGGAGAAAAAGGAAAGGAGACTGGTTTGGCTTTTATTTGGGTTAGTGAATGGGTTGGGTGAGGGGTCCTACATGCATTATTTGAACTTCCCACCAGGCTCTACAGGCTTCCCAGATGGCTTGCTGTTAAAGAATCTGCCTGCCAATGCAGGAGCTGCAGAAGACCCAGGTTCAGTCTTTGGGTGGGGAAGACCACAGGAGAATGGAATGGCTACCCACTTAAGTATTCTTGCCTGGAGACTTCCATGGACAGAAGAACCTGGTGGGCTACAGTGCATGGAGTTACAAAGAACTGGACATCACCAAGTGACTGATCACGCACTGCGCTCTACAAAAAGGGAGCACCAGGCTTTCCTATCAACTTTCATAAATACGGAGCAAAAGAGAAATCACAGTGGGGCTTCAAATACTAATCAATAAACTATCAAAAATAGACTCAATCTATTACTTCAGTAATAGTAGACTCTAATTTTGCAAGGGAAATATCTAATAAAATTGTCTCAATTTTATTTCATGCCACAATTTCCTTTACCATATTAAAATCTACATTGCCTACATTCAAATCCAATTTATTTTTATTTTTTAATTTATTTTTTATTGAAGGATAATTGCCTTACAGAATTTTGCTGTTTTCTGTCAAAACTCAACATGAATCAGCCATAGGTATACATGTTTTTTTTTTTAATTTAGAACAAAAATGTGTATAGGCAGCTAATGTAAGTATGATGTTATTTATGGAATTCTATGAGGTGTACTCGGAGAAGGCAATGGCACCCCACTCCAGTACTCTTGCCTAGAAAATCCCATGGACAGGGGAGCCTGGTAGGCTTCAGTCTATGGGATCGCTACGAGTCGGACACGACTGAGCGACTTCACTTTCACTTTTCACTTGCATGCATCGGAGGAGGAAATGGAAACCCACTCCAGTGTTCTTGCCTGGAGAATCCCAGGGATGGTGGGGCCTGGTGGGCTGCTGTCTATGGGGTCGCACGGAGTCAGACACGACTGAAGCGACTTAGGAGCAGCAGCATGAGGTGTACTTCTCAAATGCTCTGCCACTTAAACAACATTGAGAATCGGGGAACGAAGTAAACTTGTTAAACAAATTCCTCCTAATTTATTTATCCAGTGTCTTACCGATCCTATTCATGATACCAAAGGTCTTTCTGTGTCTCAACAGAGTGCACTGTTGAACCCATTGTAGACAAGGTGCAATCAGGGAAGCTGGAAGAAAACTCAAGGAACCATATAACTGCAGATGTGTTTTTCTCTCCTGGCTGGTAGAGCAGCAGACACGGTATAGTTTCTCCTCTGTGGCTGACCCGTCGGACCCAGCCATGATGTAGTAATAAGGCTGCCTAGAAAAGGTGGAGCTCACATGTGCCTCCAGCACACAACCGGAGACCACGTGAGTACCTTGTGATGCACATGCGCAGTGTTGTAAATAAGCTTGGTTGGTAGATAGTAATTACTTGCAAAACGTGGGGCGAGAAAGCCTGAACTGCCATCTTAGCACATCTTAGCTCTCCCCACATTCAGTCACTTATTAAGATTAAAATAAAACAAAATGTGAGAAAATTCTGAGAATGAGATTCTGAGAAATTCTGAGCACGGAGCTCAGCCCAAATAAGAGTTAGTTTTTAAAGAGCAGCATCTTGATTCTTTTTCCTGAAATGATAAGACTTGGGGATCAGTGCAGGTGGACGGCAGGCCAGAGAATTCTCTTTCTGTATTGAAATGCGGAAAGAGTCCGGACCAGATTAGAGCACCACGTGCCCATATATTGGGTAGAATGACTGGAGAAATTCAAGCATTCATACTGTTCTGCCCTGCAGGCACAGGCTACAAATGGAGATGAAAACTGGAACATTTAGTGAGTGTTAAGAACTTCTGTTGGTTATGAGGAGATTGTGCATGCTCAGTCACTTCAGTGGTCTTGGAGACCATGGGCCTCCAGACTCCTCTGTCCACGGGATTTTCCCAGCAAGAAAACTGGAGTGGGTTGCCATGCCCTCCTCTAGGAGATCTTCTCCACCCGGGGATCGAACCCAGGCCTCCTGCATTGCAGGAGGATTCTTTGCTGCTGAGCCACCAGGGAAGCCCTGTTCCGAGATTGCTAGTTATAATGACGATGTACAGAGAAGTAGCCCCACAGACCCAAATGCAATGGGGCCTGTAGAATTTGGGTTTGTGATTTAACAGACATTTATGACTAGATTCATAAGAAAATAAGAGAATACTATGTAAAGGTTCCCTGCTGCTGCTGCTGCTGCATCACTTCAGTCGTGTCCGACTCTGTGCGACCCCAGAGACGGCAGCCCACTAGCCTCCCCCGTCCCTGGGATTCTCCAGGCAAGAACACTAGAGTGGGTTGCCATTTCCTTCTCCAATGCATGAAAGTGAAAAGCGAAAGTGAAGTCGCTCAAGCGACCCCATGGACTGCAGCCTACCAGGGTCCTCTATCCATGGGATTTGCCAGGCAAGAGTACTGGAGTGTGTTGCCATTGCCTTCTCCATAAAGGTTCCCTAGCTTTATGTAATTTGGCATAAAATAATTTCTCTAAGAGTTATAAATTTGGAAATAATTCTATTTTGGTATTTTGGAAGATTGTATCTTCCAACATTCTAATTTTACTCTTTTTTGTTTGCTTTTTGAAAGCTCTAGTAAAGTTTAAAAAAATCTGTGAAGGGGTGGTTCTTGAATAACGTGGGAGTCAGGCAAACAAAGAATGATTGAATAGCCAAGCCTGAAATCATTCCTTTGTGACATATATAGTTTGTGACGTCTATTTTGAATCCAGGAACTGCTAAAGAATGAACTCTATGTGCATGCTCTTCTGTTCTCCATTTGAGACTATATTCCTTCACCAACCAGAGGAGTGAAGGTTTTGATATCAAGGGAGACTTCTTCACATCTTTGAAAAAGGGATGTTGGGAGACATCAAAGGAAAAGGAACAAAAGACAGAATCATCCAAAAAGCAGTTCTGACCAACAGATGAGTGTCATTACCAGAAAATAATGAGCTACTGAAAAGACATGAAGAAGTCTATCTTGTTATCATGGGTACTTACAAGTAGATTCAATAATATCATGGATAAAGAGAGAATAAGAAGAGATCCAACATAAACAGAAGTGGACATGGAAGCAAGGTGCAATTTCTGTAATATATCTTGACCCAGATGACACAGAAGAGTTTGAACAAGATTCTGTCCACATTCTAAGCCAGCATTTCTGTTTGGAGTATGGTTATTGCTTCTTTTGAAGATGATCATATATGTTTATCTTCTTTGTGCTATTATATCTGTCTGATGCTTCAGATATGCCTAATATCTTGGAACCAATTCCAGGATTTTGAGCCCAAACATGAGAAGAAAATGTAACAACCAGACTACATTCTTACGCTGGACACAGTATTAATTTCCAGTTGCATTCTGAATTGCCTGTGAATTTCTGAATTGCTTCTCTGACACCCTGAATAGGTTGGTGGGTGATTAATGAGGTAAAAAATGTACTTGCTTGCTAAGTCACTTCAGTCGTGTCCAACTCTGTGTGACCTTGTGGACTGCAGCCTGCCAGGCTTCTCTGAGTTCCACCTTAAAGAATATCTTGCAGTGTAAGGAAAGAAACTGGGCTTAATATATAAAACTCAGTATTTATATTAGGAAAAAAAGAGAAGTGAGAGTTGAGGGGAAAGAAAGAACCCAGTCAAGACAAGAAAGAGAGGGAGAGAGAGACAACTAGGAGGGCTCAGTCCTTTGGTACTAAAATTTACCAAGGGATAGAGGAAATAACAAGTGACAAGTCAAAATGCCTTGGAGATTTTTCTGAATGGAATTAAAGGTATGTCATGGTAGGGTGGGAGTAGGCCAGAGGAAGAGGTTTTTGACACAGATCAAGTATATTGATTAAAAGTAAAACAAGATACCATTTGTAAAAGTGATTGCAAAATAACCCTATAATAGCCTGGAGGAAGGGGAGAATGGCAGCTGGTGTTCTGATTGTATACAGTTGTGTGACATGTTGCTGTAAATATTCAATGATTTTAGAATGTACATGTGCCTTGAACCAGTTATTCCGCTTCTAAGAAGTTTTCCTGAGGAAATTATGATAAATAGCAAAAAAGATTCATCTTCCAGAATGATCACCATATCACTATACATAATAGTGAAAAAGTAGATAAAATATAAATGCTGTATGATAAGGGATTGGTTCAATAAGTTAGAACACAGAACTATGCACAATTATGGCACATAATTTATTGGCATGTCCATAAAGTGGACTCCTATGGAACACTTAAAAATTACACTGGATGAAATGATTGAATCATATAAAAATATTCCAGATAGCAAATTAAAGTTGTGTCATAATGGGTTTCCTTAGTGGCTCAGTTAAAGAATCTGACTTCCAATGAAAGAGACGCTGGTTTCATCCCTCGGTCAGGAAGCTCCCCTGAAGAAGGGAATGGCAAGCCACTCTGGTATTCTTGCCTGGAAAATCCCACTGGACAGAAGAACCTGGCGGGCTACGGTCCATGGAACCACAAAAGAGTCGGACCTGAGTTAGTAACTAAACAATGTAATACAGAATAAATATTAGTAGAATTATCTAATTTTTACTTATGAAAAGTAATTCTCACATATATTTAAACTAGATAACTATTAAATAAAACTTTAAGCCATTATTTCTGGAATGTGGGGTTACAGGTGGTTTTGTGGGGTTTTTTTTCATTTTTTCTCTCCTTGTATTAGTATAATTGTATAATGCTACAATAGTTATGTGAGCTTTACCAGCATAAAAGTTTTTTTTTTTAATTAGTATTATTAAAAAGTTTCAGAAAGACAATATTGCATGATTCCACTTATATGAGGTATCTAAAAGATCCAGTCTTAGAAGCATAGCATGGTGGTTACCAGGGGCAAGGGTGGGGTTAAGGGAAAGAGGAGTTGCTATTCATCAGGTATGAAGTCTCTTTATGTGGGATGAAAAAGGTCTAGAGACTTGCTGGACAACGTTAGGCTTACAGTTGAAAGTTCTGTACTGCACGCTTAAATTTTTGTTAAGAGAGTAAAATCTCATATTATCTGTTCCTATCATGGGCACACACATTCACAAAGTTATTAGAAAGACTCCTGCTTCTAGGAAAGATAGTGCAAGAAGGAAGAGGTTTATTCCCCTGACCGCAACAACTGAAAATAAATAGAAGCAGAAAATATATGAAACAACAGTTCTCAAGATACTAAGAATCAGTTAATTAAAAAAAATGAGCCCAACAATTGTTCCTGATTCCTAAGGCGAAGAGTTTCTAGGCTATGGTACAGACGGGCAACCCAGGCAAAACACAGATATTCAAGGCTCAGGAAATGGAACTGAAAGTCCAGAAAGAAGTAAGGCAGAGTTCAGGAGATGAGTACTGGAGAGAGACCTGCACGGAGAATAACTGAGATCTTCAGAGGGTCCATTCCCTTGCAGTGTCCCAGGTGGGCAGTGCTCAGACCATGCATGTAAAGACACTCCATGGGTCTGGGAATGGCCCTGCGAAAGAATTAGAGGCAGTGCTCCTGATGCTCACACAGAAGTAGAAATATTGTCCATTCTTACAAGTGAGGAAAAAATTCTAAGTCATGGAGAACTGGGAAAGGTTTTCAGAAAGCTTTTGTTAGTTGGTGGGGCAAATTTCAGGCTAGACTAAGCGTTGCTCTGGTCCTAATATAATCTGCTTAAAAGCAAGATCAAAAAGCATAAAACTATTTCCAAGTAACTTAAATGGGTCCCAGAACAAAACTGAAAAATATGGGCATAGGAATACAAAACCAACTGCTCAAGTTGTTTACCAAGCAGTTTATCATCCAACTGCTCAAATTCATAATGTTAGGTATCTAATAAAAAATTGCCACACATGAAAACACACAGAAAAAGATGATCAAAATATGAAGATAAAAATCAAAACTGACCCTAAAATAAAACAGACAATACAATTGGAGGGATAGAAGATAATATTATAGTATTCCGTATGTTCAAGAAGCTAAAGGAGAGAACATGATAAGCAAAGATGTGGCAAATATAAAAAGAATTAACTCAAACTTCTGGAGATGAAAACTACAATATCTGGAATGAAAAATTAACTGGCTAGCAGTAATATCAGCTTGTCCATAGAAGATGAATATGTTCATTAACTAGAAAACATAGAAGAGAAATTATATAAAATAAAACACTAAGAGAATAAATATTGAAAATAAAAATGAACAAAACATCAGGAAGCTAAGGGAAAACTGCAAGCAACCTAATTCACATATAATTTGAGTCCCCAATGAGGGTAAAAGACAAACATAAACATATTTGAAGAATTAAATGGCTAGTACGTTCTAAGTTTGATGAAAAATATAAATTCATATACAAAAGAAACTCAACAAATGTCAAGCACAAGAAATAAGAAGAAAACCATGACACAGGAAAAAGAAGATACTTAAAACCAATAGTAAAATCATCCATGGAAAAAAGACATATTAGCCACACCTTAAAAGATTTTTAACAATATGTTACAGGAGCTTATAACATGTATCACAGTAAAATTGATTGCCACAACAACATAAAGGTCTGGGAAAAGAAATGAAAGGAAGTAGTTGAAAGGCTCTTAGAGTTGAATTTGTAGATAGACTGTGATAAGTTAAAGAAACCACTAAAACTACACACACACCCCTACATATACACACACACCCCTACATATACACACACACACATACATATACACACACATACATATACACACACACATACATATACACACACACACATATATATACACACACAAGCATATAGCTAATCAACCAAAACTGGTGACTAATGACATCATAAAAAATACTAGACCAATCTGAAGGAGAATAAAAAGAGAGGGAAAAGGGAACAAAGAACAGACAGGACAAGTCGGAAACAAATACCTGTATGATGGATGCAAACTCAACCATGTCAAACATCCGTACAAGTATCTCATCACACACACGGAAAAGGTAACTGTGTGAGGGGGTGGGTCGGTTAATTAATGCAATTGTTAGTTATTTCACAATGTGTATGTATATTAAATCATCATACTTTATACCTTATGTATATAACTTTAATTTTGTCAATTATATTTTAATATAATCAGAAACAATTTAAATAACCCCTATATGCAAAAGGTATGAACACATCAGTTATAAGACATGAAGTATCAAAATGTATGAAAAGGTCCAACTGTATGCAATCTGTAAGAAAATGTATTTTTAAATGAAAAGACAGATGAGCTAAAAGTAAAAAGATGCAAAAAAGATATGCCACACTAACAATTTTTAAGATAGAAGTGCTATATTAATATCACAGGAAGTTGATCTTAGACAAAAGAATATTAACAGGGCAAAAAAGGTCAATAAAAATTTTAAAAGGGTCAGTTTATCTGTAGCACATAACAGCTTCCTAAACTTTTATGAATTCTAATAACAGAGCTTCAAAATACATAGAAACAAAAAATTCTAAGGAGAAATAGACAAATCTACTACTGTGATCTTGGGTTAGGCAAACATTTTTTAAATATAAAACTAAAAACATAATACATGAGAGAAAACAGATAAATAATATTTCATCAAAAGTAAGGACTTCTTTGAAACACAATATTAGAAGAATGAATAAAGAATCTACAATTTGAGAGAAAATTTGCAAATCACCTATCTGATAAAGGACTTGTATTCTGAACATATAAAGAATTCTCACAACTCAACAAGAAACCAAACAATCCAAATTTTTAAAAATCGGCAAAATATTTAATCAAGTACTTTAAAGCTATTGATAAACACACTGGAAGCACATTCAGCATCATTAGCCATTAGTGAAATGCAAATTAAAACCTTAGTTCAATGCTCCTACAAGCATACTAGAATGTCTAAGTTTACAAAAACTGAAACTGACCATGCCAAGTTTTAACAGAGGCATAGAAGTGGAGATCTCATACAGTGTGAATGGTTACGTTACATGGTTAATGATTCAATCACTATTCAATCACAATTATTCAATCAATAAAAAAATAGTTTTTTTATTTTTAAAAAGCTATTTAAGAAAACAATTTCTTAAAATACTAAACAGACAGCTAACATATGATTCATTCCATTCCTAAGTATTTAATTTAAAAAATGAGAATATATGTTTGCATAAAGACTTATTCCCAACTAGTCAAATCAACTTGCTTCTTAACAGCTGCAAAACAGGAAATAACCAAAATATCCATCAACAGGTGAATGGATAAACAAATTGTGTGATGTGATACATGGATTGCCAATAAAAATGAAAGAGCTAATGATACTAATGATACACATAATGAAAACAAAATAATCTTGAAATAATTATGCTCAAGAGAGAAAAAAAGACCAGAAAGCCTTCATGTTGCAGGATTCCATTTAAACAAAATTATGAAAAAATAGAAACCAATCTAGAAAGATACTTAACACATCAGCGATTACCTACACATGTAAGGAGTTTAGAGATGGGATGGATGGATTACCAAGGGACACAAGGAAACCTTAGGATGTTAGATACATTCATTATTTTAATTGTGGCAACTGTTACATGGGTATATAGACATGAAAACCTTTCAAATGGTGCACTTTTCTCTATGTTAATTGCTACATATTAGATATACTTCAATAACGTTGTTCCAGACACTAATTCCTCTTAAAATAATCTCATTAGTCTAATCAGTCCAGATGCAGCAAATTAGTGAATAAAAAAAATGTCTGGTAACTAACATGTTCAGTTCAGTTCAATCTCTCAGTCGTGTCCGACTCTTTGCGACCCCATGAATTGCAGCACGCCAGGCCTCCCTGTCCATCACCAACTCCCGGAGTTCACACAGACTCACGTCCATCGAGTCGGTGATGCCATCCAGCCTTCTCATCCTCTGTCGTCCCCTTCTCCTCCTGCCCCCAATCCCTCCCAGCATCAGGGTGTTTTCCAATGAGTCAGCTCTTCGCATGAGGTGGCCAAAGTACTGGCAGTTTCATGTGGTGAGTTGTAAATACAAACAGCAGTTAGTCCTTGCCCTCAGGTCACGCCCAACCTACAGACAGGTCAAATGTAGACACACAAAGTTTTGTGGTTATTTCTAAAGAAGAGGTTTCAGGCACAGAGAGGAAATGGGAGAGGGAACATTGAGCTAACAAGGAAGTGTTGCCATGAAGATGACATGCTTGAGCATCCTGATCTTGGAGGTCAGGATAAATTTGCCAGAAAGATGGGAACCATATGAGCTAATGCACACTATCATAAGCAAGCATGATGTGGTGAGACAGAAAGGTCAAGGGAGAGATGAAATCAGGGAGGCAAATATAAGATAGATCAGAAAAGCTTTTGTATATTACTCTAGAAGAATCAAATTTTACCCAGCTGGCTATAGGAAGGTATTCAGGAATTTTAAAGGGAAGAGAAGTTCCGTTCAATTCAGTTGCTCAGTCCTGTCTGACTCTTTGTGACCCCATGGACTGCAACACGCCACGGGGCCCTGTCCATCAACAACTCCCAGAGTTTACTCAAACTCATGTCCATCAAGTCTGTAATCCCATCCAACCATCTCATCCTTTATCATCCCCTTCTCCTCCTGCCTTCAATCTTCCCAGCATCAGGGTCTTTTCAAATGAGTCACAGTTTCCCAACAGGTAGCCAGAGTATTGGAGTTTCATCTTCAGCATCAGTCTTCCAATGAGTATTCAGGAGTGATTTCCTTTAGGATGGACTGTCTGGATCTCCTTGTAGTCCAAGGGACTCTCAAGAAACTTCTCCAACACCACAGTTAAAAAGCATCAATTCTTTGGCACTCAGCTTTCTTTATCATCCAGCTCTCACATCCATACATGACTACCGGAAAAACAATAGCTTCAACCAAATGGACTTTGGTGGCAAAGTAATGTCTCTGCTTTTGAATATGCTATCCAGGTTGGTCATAACTTTCCTTCCAAGGAGCAAGCATCTTTTAATTTCATGGCTGCAGTCACCGTCTGCAGTAATTTTGAGGTCGCAAAAAATAAAGTCTGACACTGTTTCCACTGTTTCCCCATCTATTTCCCATGAAGTGATGGGACCGGATGCCATGATCTTAGTTTTCTGAATGTTGAGTTTTAAGCCAACTTTTTCACTCTCCTCTTTCACTTTCATCAAGAGGCTCCTTAGTTCTTCACTTTCTGCCATAAGGGTGGTGTCATCTGCATATCTGAGGTTATTAATATTTCTCCCAGCAATCTTGATTCCTGTTTGTGCTTCATCCAGTCTGGTGTTTCTCATGATGTACTCTGCATATAAGTTAAATAAGCAGGATGACAATATACAGACTTGACATACTCCTTTCCCAATTTGGAACCAGTCTGTTGTTCCATGTCCAGTTCTAACTGTTGCTTTCTGATCTGCATACAGATTTCTCAGGAGGGAGGTCAGGTGGTCTGGTATTCTCATCTCTTGAAAAATTTTCCACAGTTTGCTGTGATCCACATAGTCAAAGACTTTGGCATAGTCAATACAGCAGAAATAGATGCTTTTCTAGGACTCTCTTGTTTTTTCAATGATCCAGCGGATGTTGGCAATCTGATCTCTGGTTCCTCTGCCTTTTCTAAAACCAGCTTGAACATCTGGAAGTTCACAGTTCATGTACTGTTGAAGCCTGGCTTGGAGAATAGTGAGCATTACTGTACTAGCATGTGAGATGAGTGCAATTGTGCAGTAGTTTGAGCATTCTTTGGCATTGCCTTTCTTTGAGATTAGAATAAAAACTGACCTTTTCCAGTCCTGTGGCCACTGCTGAGTTTTCCAAATGTGCTGGCATATTGAGTGCAGCACTTTCACAGCATCATCTTTCAGGATTTGAAAAAGCTCAACTGGAATTCCATCACCTCCAATAGATTTGTTCGTAGTGATGCTTTCTAAGGCCCCCTTGACTTCACATTCCAGGATGTCTGGCTCTAGGTGAGTGATCACACCATTGTAATTATCCGGATCGTGAAGATCTTTGTATAGTTGTTCTGTGTATTCTTGCCACCTCTTCTTAATATTTTCTGCTTCCATTAGGTTCATACCATTTCAGTCCTTTTTTGAGCCCATCTTTGCATGAAATATTCCCTCGATAACTCAAATTTTCTTGAAGAGATCTCTAGGCTTTCCCATTCTATTGTTTTCCTCTATTTCTTTGCATTGATCATTGAGGAAGGCGTTCTTATCTCTCCTTGCTATTTTTTGGAACTCTGCATTCAAATGGGTATATCTTTCCTTTTCTCCTTTGCTTTTCACTTCTTTTCTTTTCACAGCTATTTGTAAAGCCTCCTCAGACAGCCATTTTGCATTTGTGCATTTCTTTTTTGGGGGGGATGGTCTTCATCCCTGTCTCCTATACAATGTCATGAACCTCCACCCATAGTTCTTCAGGCCCTCTGTCTATCAGATCTAATCCCTTAAATCTATTTCTCACTTCCACTGTATAATCATAAGGGATTTGATTTAGGTCATACCTGAATGGTCAGGGGTTTTCCCTACTTTCTTCAATTTAAGTCTGAATTTGGCAATAAGGAATTCATGATCTGAGCCACAGTCAGCTCCTGGTCTTGTTTTTGCTGACTGTATAGAGCTTCTCCATCTTTGGCTGCAAAGAATATAATCAACCTGATTTCACTATTGACTACCTCATGGCAAAACTCTATTAGCCTTTGCCCTGCTTCATTTTGTACTCCAAGGCCAAATTTGCCTGTTCCTCCTGGTGTTTCTTGACTTCCTACTTTTGCATTCCAGTCCCCTATAATGAAAAGGATGTCTTTTTTGGTGTTAGTTCTAGAAAGTCTTGTAGGTCTTCATAGAACCATTCAACTTCAGCTTCAGCCTTACTGGTCAGGGCATAGGCCTCGAATACTGTGATATTGAATGATTTGCCTTGGAAACAAACACAGATCATTCTGTAATTTTTGAGATTGCATCCAAGTAATGCATTTTGGACTCTTTTGTTGACTATGATGGCTACTCCATTTCTTCTAAGGGACTCTTGCCCACAGTAGTAGATATAATGGTCATCTGAGATAAATTCACCCATTCCAGTCCATTTTAGTTCAATGATTTCTAAAATGTCGATGTTCACCCTTGCCATCGCCTCTTTGACCACTTCCAATTTGCCTTGATTCGTTGAACTAACATTCCAGGTTCCTATGCAATATTGCTCTTTACAGCATCAGACTTTGCTTCTATCACCAGTCACATCCACAACTGGGTGTTGTTTTTGCTTTGGCTCCATCTCTTCATTCTTTTTGGAGTTATTTCTCCACTGACCTCCAGTAGCATATGGAGCACCTACCAACCTGGGAATTCATTTTTCAATGTCTTATCTTTTTGCTTTTTCATACTGTTCTCAGTATGGGGTTCTCAAGACAAGAATAGTGAAGTGGTTTGCCATTCCCTTCTCCAGTGGACCACATTCTGTCAAACCTCTGCACAATGACCCGTCCATCTTGGGTAGCCCTACAAGGCATGGCTCATAGTTTCCATTGAGTTAGACAAGGCTGTAGACCATGTGATCAGATTGGTTAGTTTTCTGTGATTGTGGTTTTCAGTCTGTCTGCCCTCTGAGGGAGAAGGATAAAAGGCTTTGGAAGCTTCCTAATGGGAAAGACTGACTGAGGGGGTAACTGGGTCTTGTTCTGATGGGTGGGGCCATGCTCAGTAAATCTTTAATCCAATTTTCTATTGATGGTGGAGTTGTGTTCCCTCCCTGCTATTTACCTGGGACCAAACTATGGTTTGAGAATGGGGAAGAGAATGACATTATCAAAATTTTATTTTAGAAAAATCATTTTGAATTGCCATATGATCCAGCAATCTCACTCCTGGGCATATATTTGGACAAAACTATGGTTTGAAAGAGGATGAGATGGTTAGAGAGCATCACCAACTCAATGGACATGAATTTGATCAAACTCCAGGAGCCAAGAAGGACAGTGAAGCATGGCATGCTGCAGTTCATGGTTTTCCAAAGAGTGAGACACAACTTAGCAACTTAACAACAACAGTAGATTATTTGAAAATATCCATGTATCTCATGTTCACAGCAGCACTATATATAATACCCAAGACATGGACACAACCTACATGGCCACTGACAGGTTAATGAATAAAGAAGTTGTGGTACATATATACAGTAGAATACTACTCAGCCATGAAAAAGAATGGAATAATGTTGTTTACAGCCACGTGGGAAAGGGGAGTTAAAAATTTGGCTTGAAACTCAACATTCAAAAAATTAAGGTAATGGCATCTGGTCCATAATTTCATGGCAAATAGATGGGGAAACAATGGAAACAGTGACAGGCTTTATTTTCTTGGGCTCCAAAATCACTGCAGATGGTGACTGCAGTCATGAAATAAAAGACTCTTGCTCCTTGGAAGAAAAGCTGTGACCAACCTAGACAGCATATTAAAAAGTAGAAACATTAGTTTGCCAACAAAGGTCTATCTAGTCAAAGCTATGGTTTTTCCAGTAGTCATATACGGATATAAGAGTTGGACCATAAAGAAAGCTGAGCACCAAAGTATTGATGCTTTTGAACTGTAGTGTTGGAGAAGACTCTTGAGAGTCCCTTGGACTGCAAGGAGATCCAACCAATCAATATTAAAGGAAATCAGTCCTGAATATTCATTGGAAAGACTGACGCTGAAGCTGAAACCCCAATACTTTGGCCACCTAATGCAAAAAACTGACTCCTTGGAAAAGACCCTGATGCTGGAAAAGATTGAAGGCAGGAGAAGGGGACAACAGAGGATGAGATGGTTGGATGGCATCACCCACTCAATGGACATGAGTTTGAGTACGCTCTGAGAGTTGGTGATGGACAGGGAGGCCTGGTGTGCTGCAGTCCATGGGGTTACACAGAGTCAGATACAACTGAGAGGCTGAACTGTACTGACAGCAAAATGGACAGGCCTAGGGGTTAGCATACTAAGTGAAGTCAGAGAGAGACAATTACTATATGATATCACTTACATGTGGAATCTAAAATATGACACAAATAAACTTACAAAATGGAAACAGACTTATAACCATAGAGAATAAACTTGTGGTTGCCAGTGAGAAAAGGTTTGAGGAAGAGATGGAGTGAGAGTTTGGGATTAGCAGTTGCAAACCATTATATATATATGTATAACTGAATCGCTTTGCTGTACACCAGAAATTAACACAAAGTTATAAATCAACTGCACTTCAATAAAATAAAATTTCTATAGAGAAAAAAAGAAAACTCACCTTGGAATCAGTGTGAGAGCAGAAAGGAAGAAAATAAGACTGAATACGATATGATTGGGTGGACAACATTGCTGTAGTCTAAGTAAGGAATGACAAATACTCCCACCATGATGAGAACATGGAGAAGAATTTGGATCCATCAACATTTTAGGAGTAGTGTCTACAGATAGCCAGACACTGTTAGTGAAGGAAATGAAAGATGCTTTGCTACACATCTCCCATCTGAGTTGGACCACCAGGTGAACAGTGATGCCATACATTTAATTAGGGAAGTGAGAACAGATAGCAGGTTCCAAGAGAAAGAAAATGAGCTCAATGTTGAAACTGTGGAGTCTGGTGTGTTTTGGTGATATCTACATATTGAACATATTTCAGTTAAGTACGATTCTAAACATGTCTCAGAGTTCCTAGAACTCAGTGGAACTCTGATGTGCCATGTCAGTAAACTTCATTTACTTTTATGAAAGGTATTTGTAGTCTGGTAAAATAAATGATAATAACCATGTGTTCAGTGCTTCATCATAATTATCGGGCTAAGCACTTCACATACATTCTGCTCTGTAGTCCTCCTAGCAGATTAGCCCTCTTAGCAAATCTATGTTCATATCTTCTACTTGCATGACTTATAAGGAAGGGAAGGCTTAGAAAGGCTATTTAAACTGTCCTCAAAAAACATAAAAAAATTAAAAAATAAATAAACTGTCCTCAAACACTTCATGGTGTAGTTAGGTTTCAGTAAGCCGATGCTCTTATTGACTATACAAAATTTGAGCACTATATTTTAAAGGGCCTCTTATAAAGATGAAGTTCAGCCATTTCCCTAACATACCAGTACAGATGGCCTCTAATGGGC
The DNA here is from genome assembly GCF_029378745.1 of Bos indicus. Lineage (NCBI taxonomy): Eukaryota > Metazoa > Chordata > Mammalia > Artiodactyla > Bovidae > Bos > Bos indicus. Next base: position 9,908,120 of record NC_091771.1, read on the forward strand.
CCATAAGTCAAAATAATTCTGAGGACAAGCCCCTTGTCTTCAGAAAATATAGGAAAACAAGGGAATAATAATTATAAGATGAATCCAATATCTGAATCTAGGTCAGAAGACAGTCACTTTTCCCAAGTCCTCTTGTTTAGCCATATTTTCTACTTTAAATTATCTGATTTGATCTGATCATCTTACCTGGCTGATTTCACATCCAAATCCAACATTTTTTCCTTCACTGAATTGTGGACTCATGGAAACTAATGACTCAGCAAGTCAGCACTTGTGGGAGAGAACTGATACATGAACAGTAGCCCTAGGTCTACATTTTATGAGTTGTATGATCTTAAATAAGTCACTTAATCTCTCTGAGCATCAGTTGTCTCATAATCGAATGGAAATAATATATCCACTCAGCAGAATCTACTTAGAAAATGTATATATTAAAATACCTTGAAAGCTATGAAGCACTGTAGAATTTTAGAAAGCACTAAAAACTTTTGTTTACTTGTTTCTTCCTCTATATTGTCTTGGTGACCTTCTGTATATAGTTTTCAAGGACAGATACAAGACTCAAAATTATCTGGTGCAATTTATTCCCTAAATTTTGTTTTTCCTTGAAAAGGCTCTGATAAATTGCCTATACTTTACAAAACAAAGAAAATACTATTTTCTTTTATCTACTAAATTGCATAGCTTCCATCTTTTAAAGTATTGCTCAAAATCCAGTTATCAGTCTGTCTTCTAAGTTAACTTTCTTGCATAAAAATGAATCTGATACAATGTCCCATAAAACACACACTGCCATATTTCTCTATATACTTGATTACTATTTTGGCAATAAAATGTAATGCTAAGCACTTACACTCTTGAGTTAGAGACCTGGATTCAGGTAATAGCTCCATTTATTAGTGATGTAATTTTGGTCAAATGGTATTACTCTGAGCCTCCATTCCTTTGTCTGTAAAATGGAGCTAAATAATGACACTTATAATATCCTGAAGATGATACATAACTTAAAACAATTACAGTACCTTCCATAAATGAAGTGAAGTGAAGTGAAAGTCGCTCAGTCGTGTCCGACTCCTTGCGACCCCATGGATTATACAGTCCATGGAATTCTCCAGGCCAAAATACTGGAGTGTGTAGCCTTTCCCTTCTCCAGGGGATCTTCCCGACCCAGGGATCGAACCCAGGTCTCCCACATTGCAGGTGGATTCTTTACCAGCTGAGCCACAAGAGGGGCCCACCTTCCATAAATGAGAGTTCAATAAACATCAGAAAGTATTATTCATCTATAATAGAAAGTATAATTCATTAATATTATTGACGTTACCAAGTCCCAGCTTGTATTGCTCACCACATGACAGGATAATAAATTGAGAGACAAAGTGTTGGGGCAAGAAATAGTGGTTTTATTTTGAGAGCCAGCAGACTGAGAAGATGGAAGAATAGAGTCCCAAAGAAGCATCTTTCCTGGGTTTGAATTCAGGCTTTTATACTAAAAAGGGAAGGAGTGTGGCTAGTTGTTGCAAGCTTCTTGGTGTCAGAATCTTTTGTTCTTGCAGATGTTCATGTAGGTCTGGTCACAATGTTCCTATAAACCTCCAACAAGGCAAATGCTGTTCACTCCAAATGAATGGAAAAGTGTTACACCTTTCAAGATCAGAGCCTTGAGAGCGGGGCTATTGTGTATATTTCAGGCAATAAGCAACCTTCCTTCATAGAAGGGCAGAGCCAGCATGACTAAGCAGAGACACCAGATCACAAAGATTAGAGCTGAAGGAATAGTTCCAATATGGAGTCAGGTTTTTTTTCCCTCTGTTACACTGGCATGTACTATGCAGCAAAATGCTAGCACAACCCCATGTTTCTGTTTTCTTAATCTTTTCTTCTTCCTCACATCACCTTTATACTCTATGATCCTCATATCACTCTCAGTGATAATGTCTTCTTGTTGTATCTATTTTTCTGTTAATAAATGAGTTTCCAACCCTAAAAGTAGGAAGCATTTTGTAATCAATTCAGATTATTTTTACAATGAAACTCATCAGAAAGAACCATTGCACATCATACATCCATTAATACACAGATACCATTTCTGCTGGGCTTTCCCAACATTTCCGAAACAGCTGGGAATAATCTCTACATCTTAAAATTTTTAGCTGGTGTCCTTATGCTCTTCCAATTTGCATGACCACATCATGTTTCCTTATGTTCTTATAATTTGTAGTAGCAACATTTGGTGAATGTTTTAGAAGCTTTACTAAATTTTATGGAATTGTGCAATCATTATATAATGTGATCTTTTAAGCTTCATTTTTCCATAGTCTTAACTTTTTTTTTAATCATGTGGTCTATTTTGCTACCATTTTCTCCCCAAGATTTTGCATGCACAGAAATGTTATTTGGCCACCATATTAATAGTGAATCTGCTGCTCAGGATTGGAGCCACTTCTTCCAGTCTCATAAGAACTAATCTATAAACTGGAATAATGATACTAATTTCCCAGGAAAATGTAACTACCACATTGATCAGGATGCTGGCATTAATGTGATCATCACATTCTCTGACACACATGATACATAGGAAAGAGACAATCAGATGCCATGGAAAAATTATTTTCATAGGTAATGAGCAAACATGCAGTTTCATGAACTGAACATTATTTCCATCTGAAGAATTACATGAGCAGCACTGGAGCTGGTCCAACAAGCAAGGAATCAGAGAAATGGGAGTTAGAGAAATCACAGCATTAATAGGACCGGCTGCTGCTGCTAAGTCACTTCAGTCGTGTCTGACTCTGTGTAACCCCATCGGCAGCCTACCAGGCTCCCCCGTCCCTGGGATTCTCCAGACAAGAACACTGGAGTGTGTTGCCATTTCCTCCTCCAATGCATGAAAGTGAAAAGTGAAAGTGAATTCGCTCAGCTGTGTCCAACTCTTCACGACCCCGTGAACTGCAGCCCACCAGGCTCCTCCGGCTGCTGCTGCTAAGTCGCTTCAGTCGTGTCCAACTCTGTGCAACCCCATAGACGGCAGCCCACCAGGCTCCCCTGCCCCTGGGATTCTCCAGGCAAGAACACTGGAGTGGGTTGCCATTTCCTTCTCCAATGCATGAAAGTGAAAAGTGAAAGTGAAGTCGCTCAGTCGTGTCCGACCCTCAGCGACTTCATGGACTGCAGCCTACCAGGCCCCTTCATCCATGGGATTTTCCAGGCAAGAGTACTGGAGTGAGATGCCATCGCCTTCTCTGAGGCTCCTCCGGAGGAAAGGTTTAATCAACAGTACTTGAGGTTCTGAGTCTGCTGACTGAAGTTTCCTCCTCCATGGTCAGCACTTTAATGAACCCAGCTAGAAAATTCTCTCTCTCCTTTCCTGCAGGCTAATTCACTTCAGTCATGTCCAGCTCTTTGCAACCCTATGGACTGTAGCCCTTCAAGCTCTTAAGTCCTTGGAATTCTCCAGGCAAGAATACTGGAGTGGCTTGCCATGCCCTCCTTCAGGGTATCTTCCCAATGCAGGGATCAAACCAGCTTCTCTTAGGTCTCCTGCATTGGCAAGTGGGTTGTTTACCACTAGCACCACTTGGGAATCCCTTCTTTAGTTGATGAATATATTCTTTCTTTAATTGTATTAAAATATTCAGTGCAGGTTGTAATTATCTGCAAAGCAATTTTGCACTTGTCTACTCTGGTTTGACACTTATTGATTTTACTTTTTAACTCCATAAATACTCTTACTTCCTTCATGTGACTTCCTGGACAAAAATCCTATTCTAATTTTGGTAAAATTTCCAAAGCAATAAGAGTTTAAGCTAAGAATATTAGCCATTTCATAGGAATTTTTTTTTCATAACGAAAAAATTATTCAAACACACACTCACACACAGGAATGTTTTGGCACATAAACAATAAGTTGAAAACGAAACTGTAAAAAGGAATTCACTTCGGTTTGGGGCAGTTGCTCAGTCATGTCCAACTCTTTGCAAGCCTATGGACTGTAGCCCACCAGGCTCCTTGGTCCATGGTATTTTCCAGGCAAGAATACTGGAGTGGGTAGCTATTTCTTTCTCCAGGGGATCTTCCAGACCAAGGGATCTAACCAGCATCTCCTGCATTGGCAGGCGGGTTCTTTACCACTGAGTCACCTGCATTTCTCCAAATACATTCTGGCCTTCCTCTCTCGTTGATTCATTCTACTCCTGCAGAAGTGGCCTGACTTATTTGATTGGTAATTTTTGAAAGAATGACCACTTAGGCTTACTCAGTACAGCTTTATCTTTCATCCTTTTGAGAGCAGTCTCACCTCCATGTCTAAACCGTTGGTCCAGGTATCTAGGAATGTGGGATGGGAAACTGAAAGTGTTAGTCACTCATTTGTGTCCGACTCTTTGTGACCCTGTAGAATGTAGCCCACCAGGCTCCTCTGTCCATGAAATTCTCCAGGCAAGAATACTGGAGTGGGTTGTCATTTCCTACTCCCGGGGATCTTCTACTCCCAGGGATAGAACCCAGGTCTCCTGCACTGCAGGCAGATTCTTTACCATCTGAGCCACCAGGGGAGCCCTTGCTTAATTCTGGGGTTTGGTATTATAGAGCCCACTTGATTAACAGATTCTGAGTCTTACCCTCAAATTTGGCTGCAATGAATGTGTTGCTTTATCCTTATTTACCTCTCATTTCTCAACTCACTCACCAGTAGGGTGGGAGATTGGTATACAGTTTGCTAGCCTAATCCCTTGGAAATTCCACATCTAGCGCCTGCTAAATTATTAGGAGTCTTAATCCACAAGTTTATGAACTTCAGGTGACTTAGCAGCAACCTTAGGATCAACAATTTACTCTTCAGCCTATTGAAGACACGAGATTATTTGTTTAGAAGTGTTTTATGGTCCAGTGCACACATTTCTTCCTAAAATGCAGCAGCACAAAGCTTCCCTCGTGCCATTTTCAGCACTAATATGCTTCTGAGACCACACAGGTCCAAAAGGATGCACTTTCCCTTCCCAAAGACATTCTTAAGCCAGGCACTATAATTAATTCTTTGGGGGCAATGTAGCAGGGAACAACTCCTGGGACCATTTTCACTTATACACCAGCTTTTGTGTGAAAGGTAAGATGTGTTTAGCTCCAAGTTTCAATTACTTCTGCCTTTTCTCTAGCTGCCCACATTAGGTCACGCGGCTGGTAGCAAAATCTTTTCAGGACCCTCATGTAGCAGTACAGATAAAGTACAACAGAATTCTCTTCCTTTTTAATGAGAAAGCTTTTCGAAACTTGACAAAACAGAACTGTCTGACCACTTGATTTGAGTCTTTATGAAGTAAATTTATTCCCAATCAATTCCCTCTGTTCACAGGTAGATTTAGCTTTTCATTAAGATTTGTTAGGATAGTGATATTCAGTATTTGCTGAGTCTCTCAGTAAGATACTGAATTTATTGGCTACCTTTTCATCTTCTTTCAAGGCTGTTCAGCTTCAGCAAACAAATTTTAAAAAGTCATTTTTCCACTGAGAGAACGATGTTGACTCCTTGTTGGAATTCTGATTACACAGTACACCCTTTACATGTAAATTTCAGAAGTAGATACAGTTGCCAAAATCTCTCTTTCTTATTTTATTTGATTAAAGTATTCTCTTTTAAAAACTACTACTTCCTCCTGCTCAGATCTCTTTGACATTTAGATAGCTACCATAAAACTGGTCAAGTGGTTGCAAAAATTCTTCAAGTGGCAACCTCATCAAAAGAGCATAATCATGAAAATAATCACTGACTATTCTCCTATAGAATGTTCTGTATGGGAGGAATTTGGCAACTGAGTCATGGACTTAGACTTTCAATATGGCAATGAGAACTTTTGTTTATTATTGACTCAATCGGGCATGTAATAACCTATTTAATTTCCTAAAGTTAAAAAAGCTATTAAATTATTCCCAAGTACTCAAACATCCTTTGCAACACACTTTTTTTTTTCTGCTTAGAATCAAACTGCAAAGAGTGTGGTTAAAATACCTTTTATCCACTATGCTCCCCAGCTACAAAGGCAGTTTGCGTGAGGGAAACACAATTTTAACATAGTCTGTCTTCATCCAGCATTCTCTCCTGTAACCCAATGTCAAATTGTGAGATCCTTTGAATCATGTTCATTTGGGGGTTCCGTTATGCAGTTAAAGACTGAATGTATAGATCAATCTTATGGACTCTGTGGGAGAGGGAGAGGGTGGGGAGATTTGGAAGAATGGCACTGAAACATGTATAATATTATGTATGAAACGAGTCGCCAGTCCAGGTTAGATGCACGATACTGGATGCTTGGGGCTGGTGCACTGGGACGGCCCAGAGGGAGGGTACGGGGAGGGAGGAGGGAGGAGGGTTCAGGATGGGGAACACAGGTATACCTGTGGCGGATTCATTTCGATATTTGGCAAAACTAATACAATATTGTAAAGTTTAAAAATAAAATAAAATTAAAAAAAAAAGACTGAAGCTCAGAAAGCTGCAGATCACTGGACTGTCACCCCGCAACATTCCAGACATCCCTTAATTATCATCAGTTAAAAATCTCTCAATATCCTCTGTCAGTGGAACTTGAGAGTATCACCGGTCTAAAAAGCACCAGGAAAGTAAGCTATCATGCACAATATTGTTGTAACTTTAGACTGACCTTTATACTAGAACAAGTAGATCCTATATGGTAGTAAAGCTTGAGTGTTAAAAAGTCAAAAAGAGAAGTGAAGGAAATCTTTAAGGGAGGAAGCCAGCATAAACTTCAGCTGGAGGTGAAATCAGCAATAGATAAGCTCTCAAAATGCCTTTCCCTGGAGGACAACACTTCCTCTATATCACCTAGGTTGATCCTAAGCAGCTGTGTTTTTTATTTATTTTTTTAAACTCAGGAGCCTTCTTCTTTCAGGCTCTTTGAAATCTTCGAGATAGCACTGTTAGCCGCAGATGAGACGAAGATTTACAGCTGGTGTCAGTAGCATATTAATGTCTTTGCAGTATGTCATGTCTTCTGAGTTTCCACAGTGGTTCCAACATAAATTTTGACTGATGACATAGAAGGATGGAGAAGTCTTTAGGGATACAGGAGATAAGGCCCTTAAGTTAGATGGAGAAGGGAGGGAAAAGAGCGTAGGGCAGGGCTCTCTAGTGGTTTCTATAAACTCTTAGTGGTTATGGTTCTAAGCAGCTTAATCTAAAAGAGTGAATGTTACACAATGCCATCTAAAGCAGGGTTCTCAACAGCGGCATGTCGATATTTTGGACTGGATAATTTACTGTGCATGGTGTCCTGTGCACTATAGAATCATCCCTGCCTCTCAGTAGAATTCGCCCCGCTGGTCGTGACAATCAGCATTGCCTCCCTGCATGCTAAGTCGTTTCAATTGTGTCCCACTCTTTGGACCCTATGGATCACAACCTGCCAGGCTCCTCTGTCCATGGGATTCTCCAGGCAAGAATACTGGAATAGGTTGCCATTTCCTTCTCCAGGGGATCTTCCCAACCCAGGGACTTATGTCTCTCATGTCTCCTGCTTTGGCAGGAGGGTTCTCTACCATTGGCGCCACCTGGGAGTGCCCAGTATCTTGGACCAGGGGGTTGGTGAAAGTAAAAAGTGAAAATGTTAGTTGCTCAGTTATGTCGGACTCTTTGAGATCCCATGGACTGTAGCCTACCCGACTCCTCTATCCATGGAATTCTCCAGGCAAGAATACTGGAGTGGGTTGCCATTTCCTTTCTCCATCGGATCTTCCCAACCCATGGACTGAATGAGAACCAATGACCCAAAGTAGCACAAGTACATCTCACTGAATTTTCCATCATTTTACCCAGTTAAACACACACACACACACTGTAGCTAGGTATCTGAACTGCTTTTAAGTACTTTTTAATGATTAATTTTATAAAATTGTGTTCTGTAAGGTTAAAAATGTCTCAAAGTTTAAAAAATTGTGTATTTAATTTTCAGATTCAAATAGCATCATCTAGAGCACAGAACCCCTGCTTATAGATGTTGAATCCAAAATTTTTGGAAAGTAAGCTTAAGGTACTTTAGCAGGTTTTAAATTTCTTTTACAAGGTTTTAGGAAGAGCAATTCACGTAATTATGATACCAGACAATTTAAAAAGGAAGGACTGTGTTTTCCTCATTTCATTTAGACCTCACAATAACCACGTACCCTAAGCATTATTTCTATTCTGTACAAGAGAGTCTAAGTGACTAGTCTTAGAGAACATAAAAGAATTCTGGAGGATCCAGTAATCAAACTCATGTCTTTTGACTCTAAAACCAGCCATTATCCAACAGATGACTTGGTGCCTCTGCTAATGAAGTTTAAGTACCAAGAAAAATATTCTCATTACTACAATGAGAAGGCGCAGAGAAAGAGAGAGATTGATGTATCTGAACCAGTATAGCAGATTAGACAGGTTTTCTGGGTAGGTTTGCTGGTTTCGTTTTAATTGTGGTGAAAAAATATATATAAAATTCACCATCTAAGCCATTTTTAAGTGTGTTCTGTAGTAGGCTTAATTATATGTACATTGCTGTGCAATAAAGCTCTAGGAATTTTTCATCTTACAATATTGAATCTCTACATCCAATGAACATTCACTCTCCTTCCCCCTCCTCCCTGACCCTGGGAACTGCAATTCTTTCTGTTTCTAAGAGTTTCACTACTTTGTATGCCTCATATAAGTGGAATTATTAAGTATTTATGTGTTATCGGCTTATTTCAATTAACATAATGTCCTCAAATTTCCTCCATGATATACAAAATGACAGGATTCCCTTCTTTCCCATGGATGAATATTATTACATTCTTTATGCATATATACTACATCTTTATCCATTCATCCGTTAATAGAAACTTATGTTGTTTCTCTGTCATGACTATAGTGAGAAATGCTACAATGAACATGGGAATGCAAATCTCTCTTCAATATCCCCTTTTCAATTCATTTGGATATATACCCAGAAGTCAGAATTGCTGGATCGTAGGGTAATTTTTTTTTTTTTTTTTTTTGAGGAACCTCTATACTGTTTAGGCTTCCCAGATGGCACTAATGGTAAAGAACTTGCCCACCAATGCAGGAGACATAAGAGACATGAGTTCAATCCCTAGGTTGGGATGATCCCCTGGAGAAGCGTATGGCAACCCTCTCCAGTATTCTTGCTGCAGAATTCCATGGACAGAGGAGCCTAAGGGGCTACAGTCCATGGGGTAGGAAACAGCCAGAAGCAACTTCCCACACATGCATGTTTATCAGAGCAGGTGCCTCATTTTATTCTTATTAGCAGCGCACAAAATATGACAATTTTTGCAGATCTTTGTTGACATCTTTCACAATTTTTTCACGTCTTTCCACCAGGATGTCCATCCATGAGAAAGAAGGGAATCTTGTCGTTTGGCATATCATGGAGGAAATTTGAGGACATCAAGCTAATTGAAATAAGCCGATCACAAATAACAACAAGTGGTAACAACAAAACACTTGCTATTTTCTGCTTTTCTTCCCCAACAATGGCCATCCTAACAGTGTGAGGTCAAGACTCTTAACAGGCCTTAAGTCTGCTAACTGTTGGCCAGAGAGACCCATTCCTTGCTGCATAAGCCTCTCCATAGACAGGTCAGCAGGCAGCATCCCTCAAAGTGAGTCAGTAAAAGCAGGATAGAGCATGCTTAGGGAGAGAACCACAGCCCTTCTGTAACCTAACCTTGAAAGTGACCACTGTCACTTCACTGCCTCCTTTTCAGACGGTAAAGAATCAAAACTCTGCGGCTAGGGAATCACCCAGGGGAGTTTGTTCCAGAGGGCAGGATCATTGGGAACCATCTGAGAGGCCCTACCACACGAATCCGTAGAAATGAATAGGAGAGAAGAATTGAAAATGCTGGCTAAGTAAAACAAATTCGGTTCTGTGCTTTCTGGATTCTTTACTCCTACTGCCAATCGGATAGTAACAGAATTTACATCGTTTTTGAGTGCAGACTTTCCACTGTTTTTTATGATACCAAGTTTAGAAGAGCAGGATTTGAAGAAGGATTCTTCCAGGGAAACAGCTCAGCACCAGCCAAGGCTAATGAGCGAACACCATGGCACTATTTCTAGAACTGTCACCTTTCTGGTGATCTTTTTCTTTAAAATTCCCCTGGAGGTCTGCATTTATGTCCTTTGACTAGGAAATGTGCAGTAGCTCACTGCAGAAAGATGGAATCCCGCAGGAGGAAACCTTCTGCAAGATATTATTTATTCTCTTCCTCCCTACTTATTCTAAAAGGAAGGGAAATTGAAATAGAGGAAGCTTTTGAACACAGCATGAATGCAGAGCTTGTAACTGTCGTGTTACTTTTAGTTTAAACTTAAGCCTCTCTTATTCTTCCAGCAGACCCTTTGAAACTGTGCTGCCAATGCAGAAGAGACCACGTTATTTCAGAGTGACTACCTTTCCTGCAAACACTGCATCTAAGTTAATTAAAATGCCCATGTTGTTTTCTTTCTCAAACCTTAACAGCTTTAAGGGGGAAAAAAAAAAAAAAGCAGACAATTCACCTGCCAGAGGGAAAAGGAAAGTCAAACAAATTGACAAAAAAATCATGGGCTGAATGTAATCATCACCACATCCTTTAAGCTGTGCATTCCTTTTATCGGACCATTGTTTTCAGTTTGTTCTTTCTTTCCGTGTAGCATGCTGATGGCCAACCATCCATTTACTTCTAGATTTTAAAAACCATGTCATTATCATTATCAATTGCAACGCTTGGGAATTCACTGCCCTTCTGAAAGGCCACTGGGTTGCTGCTGTGAGCGTTGCCAGGTCTGGAGGGGAGATAAGTGTGCTGTACCAGCCTAGCCTCACATGGGGGTGTAGGAGTAGGTGGTCACAGACTGTGAAATAGGCAGAGAAGCCTCTTGCGAAAGTGTTAAATTAGTACAGGATTTTCCCTTGCTCCTTGCTAGTCTCCTACTTTGGAAATGCTCTCTAGAGGGAGAGTAACTCATGCAAGCACAAGTAATTTCACAAGGATCCACTAATCAGGATCCTTTGTCCTTTATAAGGACAAGGAAAGCAAATGATCACAGACCGTTTCTAGAAACTGTACTTTCAATGTCGTCCTATCCCCTCCCCTCTCTCTACACCCCTCGGGAGAACTCCTGGGAATCTATCGGAAATGATAGCATGATAATGTAACAACCCCAGGTGGTACAAACCTGTTCTGGAAGCTGGTAACCTATTCTCACTTGGAATGATTCATTTTATGTGTCAACTTGACTAGGCTATGGTACCCACCTACTCCATCAAACACTAATCTATGTGTTGCTGGGAAGGTATTTTTCTGATGTTATTAATATCTACAGTCAGTTGATGCTACATGAAGGAGAGATTATACTTGATAATGTACGTGGACCACACTCAATCAGTTGACGACTTTAAAAAACCTGACATTTCCCAGAAAAGACAGTCTGTTTCAAGACCGCAGCATCCATGCCTATTGTATATGTATTTGGAAAATATTTTGGAAATATTTTTTCTCTTTCATTCCCTTGGGCAATCCAATCCACTCTGCTTCTTAAATATTTCTGAAATGAGTGTAAGAGGGAAAATAGAAAGACATGGAAGAGCTTGAGTCAACAAGGCTTGCTCACCAGTGAGATATACTGGATGAGGAATAAGAAGCATAGAATGGCTTCCAGGTGTTTGTGTTAGATGCTGAGTTTCCAGAGATGCCTCTGACTGAGAGACAGAACACAGAGGAGAATGTTCTTCAGAGAACATGGGTTTAATTTTGGGAAACTTTGATTTTGAGATATCTATGAGACAGCCAAGAGAAAATAAACAGTAAATGCTGGAGTTAAAAGTTTAGGACTCAGAGAACTCTTGGTTAGAAATACAGATATAAGGGCCCATCAGCTTGTATGCATTCAGGCAGGAAATACCAGAGGCAACAGACAACGATGAGATGCCAAGAAACATGGTGTCAAGACCATCAGAAGACATAAAGGAAATCAGGAAGAGTTGAAATGACCTAGAAAGTATTTTATTTACTTCTTTCTTCCCACAGGAAGGTGCAATGTTGAAGATAGAAAAAAAAATTGTTTTAAGTTAAAAAAAAAAAGATTTTAAAAGTCCCCATTAGTATCAAAACTAGGAAGTTATTTTGTGATTTGACCAAGAGCAATTTCAGTGGTACAGAAGCCAGAAGGCTGTAATACAAAGAATGAAAGAGAATTGGAAATAAACTGATTATGTTTCAGGGGAAAAAAGGAATACAGTAGTAGCCAGAAGACAAAAAAAAAACATTCAAAGAGGATTACTTGCTTTAACTGTGTGTGTGTGTGTGTGTGTGTGTGTGTGTGTGCGCGTGCGCGGATGCTCTGTCACTTCAGTCGTGTCCACCTCTTTGCCACCCTGTGGACTGTAGTCCCCAGACTCCTCTGTCCATGGGATTTCCCAGGCAGGAATACTGGAGTGGGTTGCCATTTCCTTCTCCAGTGGATCTTCCCAGACCAGGGATTGAACCCACGTCCCCTGGTTGAGTAAATGGATTAATCAAATAGGGATCTGTGACCCAAAAATGGTCAATAAAATCTTAAAATCAAGAGAGAAACTAAAAAATATTTTACACAAGTGAAATCATGTTTACAAAAAAAAATTAGAATCTTTGAAAGACCCTAAAATTTATTGCACTGGAAATGTTCAGGCAATTCTGTTAGCTCGGAGATGAGTATGCTACAGTGGGGTACAACCAACACAAATCCAGTTTTCTGGTATATTCACCAGCACTTCAAGTACTAGACAAACTATGTTGAAGACAGTCCCTTATTTCTGACAAAAAAAAGAAAACAATTTACTAATATAATTGATTTCTAATTCTTTCTCTCTTTTTATTTAACATATGGCTTTGCACTAGGTGAATTTTGCTGTCCCAGGGATGGTTTCAGAGTGGGCAGTTCAGATTAGCCCAGTATTAGGTCTCAGTATCTGAGAAGGTCATAAACAGGGGAGATGAGCTGCATTTACTTTTAAGAAAATGTTCACAAGCATTATTTTTCATGAGAGTCAGGAGAAATAGCCGAGAAAGATCCTCAATGGGAGGTGTTCCATCTTAAAAGGTTAACACAGAAACAGGCGCCAAACCAAACAAACCACAAATATTTAAGCTGGAAAATGAAAGGAAAGAAAAAATAGATTCTAAATCTGTATTAAAAGTAATTCCATGTAGCTGTATAAAACGCAAGTGAGGGTTGCAGAATGAATCTTTAATGGCATCATTTATGCTTGTCCCAATGCTCTCTGTTTAGGATGAGAACTGCCTGCAAATCTTGATGTACCATTTTATTGCACAAAAAACTGGCCACCATCTCACAGAACAGCCATTGTAAATTAGAAATATATTCTTTTTGGTTGAGCACAACACATTTGGAAATTTATGAAGTTACATAAAAGCACACAAAAGTATTTCTGAAACAGTAGTGACTTTCTTCCGGTCATGGGAACTGGGGCTGCTGGCAGTGTTCAGAACAACTCAACCTGAGTAGGCGTCCCCACTCCTCAGTATCCAGCTGGTAATGATCCCCTTGTTCCCCCTGGGGCTTTGCAGAAACTACTCAATGACCATATAACCTTCTGAATCCTGAGAGAGTAATTTACACTGCATGAACATTGTTAGGTACGCTCCTGCCTGCGTGCGTGCTAAGTTCCTTCAGTCGGTGGGACTCTTTGTGACGCTATGGGCTGTAGGCCGCCAGGCTTCTCTGTCCATGGGATTCTCCAGGCAAGAGTAGTGGAGTGGGTCGCCATGCCCTCCTCCAGGGGATCTTCCCAACCCAGGGATTGAATCCATGTCTGTAACATCTCCTGCTTTGGCCTGTGATTCTTTACCACTACTGCTACCTGGGAAGCTCAGGCATGCTTCTCTCTTGTTACTGGACATGTTTTATGCACAGAAGACTTTATTATAGGTATGAAAATACATGTCACGACAATGTCAGACATTAGAACCTCTACAATCCGAGTTTTCATGACAAAGTTTACTTGTTTAAATGCAAAGTATATTTTTAATTTTTTAAATCTTGTTTTATCAAAGTAGTAAAGATCTTGGAGTTTTACAAATAATGAGTAAAACAGGAGACTCCTCTTTCCCTAGCTCCATTTCACCAGGACTGCTTGCTCCCAAAATAAACATTGATAAAAATCTTGAAGAATGGGTTCAACTTTGAGTTAGTCTTTTGAATAGTCTTTGGGTTAATATTGCTTTATATCAAAATAAAAAAACAAATTTGGCAACCTAATTCCCAGATTTATGGTGATCACATGAACTAATCCTTCAAAACACAGAACACTAGAGAAAAAATGATAATTATATTTTGCTTGTACAAAGTTAAATCCAAATTATATATGAAAGATATATCTAGATTTAAATAGACTCAAGCCCTTAACTTCCTCTAATAGAAAACAGTTTCAAATTAATAACTAGGAAGTTAAAGAGGACAGGAAAATCATTAGCAATGAAGAGAATACTAGAGGGGTAAAATCTAGGATTGGAAACATAAAAAGAGTAAATTTTAACAGATAATTAAAGTGGTCTGGAGGAACTCATTTCTGTATATAGCTTCTACTAACTTGAGAATTGGTGATGAGATAATGGAGAAAATAAAAGCTGACTGACATCTAGAAAAATAATGACAATTTCTTACTTTATGTAGATACCCATAGGTATCTATGCTAAATGCAAAATAATATAGCCCAAATATGCCTGACCATGAATGTGGACTAAATGGAACAATGGAGAATTGCTCATCAAATATATCTCACGATGAAGTTGCTTATACTTATTGAACAGAACATTGAGTATAATATAAAACAGTATATGCCATAACATTTAAAAAGTCTTGAAGTTTTGAAAATTCTTAAGATATCCACTATAAGAAATCTAGCAAAGATTCTTGAACAACACTGCAGATATGTTTTAAACATCACACTAAAAAGTGGCTGGCAGAACAGACTTTGTTTGGAAGGTAGTGTAAATACTCCTGTCATATTGTATTATACTGATTTCTCTAATGATACTCCACCTCCAAAATATAGGATTTTTAACTGTCAAATGTTTATTCATTATTGTCAGTTCCTTGAGAATTACTATTGTTACTCAGCTTCTTATGCAGAGGTACAAAGAATATTTATCTTTGAGAGATTTTATTCCAGTTGAGAAATTAAGAAAAAGCAGGAAATCTCTTTTCTAGAGATTGAAGAAACAGGAAAAAGGAAAACTGATTAGCAGCCTTTATAAGATACAGTTAGATGACATATAAAATTTCATATTACTCTAGTGATATGCTTTAAAATACCAAAAATCCTAAAACCTATATATTTCACTTTGAATAAAAATTCTAGAATTAATATATATGATTATTTTTTCTACAAATGAAACTCCATTTAACATTATTTTTTTAATTATGGAATTTTTTTTCCTCCTGATTATACAGGCAAAAATGTCTTCTATATACCCAAAATTAATTGGTAAATTAATATACTTTTCAAGGCTTCCATTAGCTGTAATAAGCAAATTAATTAGAGGACCATTGGTTTTCTGATACTGTAGAAAAATGACCTATTAGACTAAAAAGTCATGTCCAATTCTTTGCAACCCCATGGACCTGTCCTTTGTCCATGGGATTTCCCAGGCAAGAATACTCGAGAGGGCTGCCATTTATTACTCCGAGTGATCTTCCTGCCATGAATAGAACCAGCACCTCTTTCATTTCTTGCAGTGCTAGGTGAACTCTTTAGCACCACACCACCTGGGAAACCCCTACTAATATATGGAGAAGGCAACGGCACCCACGCCAGTGCTCTTGCTATCCCATGGACGGAGGAGCCTGGTGGGCTGCAGTCCATGGGGTCAAGAAGAGTCGGACACGACTGAGCGACTTCCCTTCCCTACTAATACATAGGATACAGCAAAAGCAATAAGAGACGTCTCTGAAGTTAGATTTTTAAGAAGTCTTTGGCTTCTGTCGTGTTGCCTTGCTCTAAAGAGAGCCAGCTGCTATGTTTTAAGCGCCTTATGAAGAAGTCAACATGGCAAGGAACTGCCCCACAGCCAGTGATGACCTGAGGCCTGTCAGTAAACACAGTGACACAAGAAGTCTTTCTTTTCTAGAGATTAAATAAACAGAGAAAGGGAGAACTGATTAGAAGTGATTAAAAGATAAAATTAGATGACATAAACTTTCGTATTACTTTAGTGACTATGTTTGAAAATACCAAAATCCAAAAGCTATATATATTATATGTAATCTGTATTATATGTGGAAGCAGACATTTCCTCAGCTAAGCCTTAAGTTGACTCTATGAAGGCAACACCTGTGAGAAACCCTGAAGAACAAGCACCCAGATAAGATATACTTACATTCTTGACCCCTAGAAACTTTGACATAATAAATTTCGTCATTTTAAGCCACTGCATTTGAGGGTTGTTTATGATGCAATAATGAATAACCAATACATAATTTAAATTTTTTACTCAACTCTATCTCATCCATAGGAGATGTTGGTGCTGGTAGAAATTATATTCTGTGTCCTCAGCAGAAACATTTATACAAAGTATTTGCGTACAAGTAAAGAGATGGGAATACCAGACCACCTGACCTGCCTCTTGAGAAATCTGTATGCAGGTCAGGAAGCAACAGTTAGAACCAGACATGGAACAACAGACTGGTTCCAAATAGGAAAAGGAGTACGTCAAGGCTGTATATTGTCACCCTGCTTATTTAACTTATATGCAGAGTACATCATGAGAAATGCTGGGCTGGAAGAACACAAGCTGGAATCAAGATTGCCCATAGACATATCAATAACTTCAGATATGCAGATGACACCACCCGTATGGCAGAAAGTGAAGAGGAACTAAAAAGCTTCTTGACGAACATGAAGGAGGAGAGTGAAAAACTTGGCTTAAAGCTCAACATTCAGAAAACTAAGATCATGGCATCTAATCCCATCACTTCATTGGAAATAGATGGGGAAACAATGGAAACAGTGTCAGACTTTATTTTCTGGGGCTCCAAAATCACTGCAGATGGTGACTACAGCCATGAAATTAGAAGATGCTTACTCCTTGGAAGGAAAGTTATGACCAACCTAGATAGCATACTCAAAAACAGAGACATTACTTTGCCAACAAAGGTCCATCTAGTCAAGCCTATGATTTTTCCAGTGGTCATGTATGGATGTGAGAGTTGGACTGTAAAGGAAGCTGAGTGCCAAAGAATTGATGATTTTGAACTGTGGTGTTGGAAAAGACTCTTGAGAGTCCCTTGGACTGCAAGGAGATCCACCCAGTCCATCCTAAAGGAGATCAGTCCTGGGTGTTCTTTGGAAGGACTGATGCTAAAGCTGAAACTCCAATACTTTGGCCACCTCATGCGAAGAGTTGACTCATTGGAAAAGACTCTGATGCTGGGAGGAATTGGGGGCAGGAGGAGAAGGGGACAACAGAGGAGATGGCTGGATGGCATCACCGACGCCATGGACATGAGTTTGAGTGAACTCTGGGAGTTGGTGATGGACAAGGGAGGCCTGGCGTGCTGTGATGCATGGTCAGTCGCAAAGAGTCTGAACTGAGTGACTGAACTGAACTGAACTGAATAAATCAACTGCAATTCAATAAAATAAATTTGAAAGAAATAAGTAAAATTTCTAGAAAATATAAAGAAATTCATCTAATCCAAACAAAACCTCTGATGATTCCCAACTGGAAACTTCTCCTTTCAAAGACCTTTTTGTATGGCTCCAAATCAGGTTTCTTCATTAACCTTTCCTCTTCGTCAATACAGATTTAACAGGAACTGAAAAGGGAGAAGCAGTCTCGGATCAGAGAAGCAGATCAGAAGAATACGTGCGTGGGCATTCTAGCACATAATTCTAGCACAAGAGCCCGCACTGAGCCTGCTGTGTCACAAGTCCTCCAGTGAATGTTTCTGTGTATTCGTGGCCCTTTGTCTTCCTTATGCAAGTTTAGGGCTATAATATTCCCATTGGAAATAAGCTGTGGCAGTTGTATTTTAATCATATGCCAAGTCTCAATTATTGGTAGTATCTGTGTTAAGGTTTCTGAAGCTCAATAGGAAAAAACGTTGAGATCTTATTAACACTGACTGCTGTTTTCCTGGGACAGGATAGTGGTGTGACTAATACATTTTCATCTACTTGTCATCTCTAATGTTTGCTGTCCACCCTGAAATTCCATGGACATTCAAGTATAGTAAATGCTCCATTCTTGTTTGATGATGTTTGAGTGCCAAGAGCAAAGAATAACTCTAGTGAATTTGTAATGGCTGAAGTTATGTACATCTTTTCTTGTCTAAATGGATGTCTTCTGCTTGACCTTGATAAAGTATATCTGATCATCTAACCCAGATATGAAAAAGCATATTATACCTACAAAGGACTTCATTCATGAATCACTAATGAGAGGTCTAAGTGGGAGGGGAAAAAAAAAAAAGCATAAAACTTAAAATGTAGGTGAGTCACAATTGTGGAATGAACTAAAGCTGTGTTTCAAGATAGTAACTTTTTCCACTTTCACCTTGCTGTTCCCTTAATATAACTTTAACATGAAAATCTCTAGACATAAAGAGAAAAAACTAAAAAAATAAAAAGAATAGTGGGCACTTCAAAATTTCCAATACCTAACTGAGAAATTTTTGTCCCAATTAGTGATCTGTTATTATATTGCAAAGATTCAGAGAATACAATAATGACCCTTATGTATTTCACTCCTTATGCTCTAGTCCCATATTGTCCCATTAGAGACACAGAGTGTGTTCAAGGGCTCATAACACCCAGATCTGTCAGATGTGGGGAAGTAGCTATTAATTCTTATGTCTTTTGTATTAACACATCAAGTCAAAAGAATCTGACAGAATTGAACTAATGGATCGTACAACCTCTGTTTTCATAGAATATGTCAATACCACCTGTATTTCCAAAACAACCTTCAAAAGTTGCTTTTAAGTTCATGTGGAGTATGGAAAGAAGTTTGAGAAAAGTTTCTCAGTCAAAGTACCATGCTGCTGCTACTGCTAAGTCGCTTCAGTCGTGTCCGACTCTGTGCGACCCCATAGACGGCAGCCCACGAGGCTCCTCTGTCCCTGGGATTCTCCAGGCAAGAATACTGGAGTGGGTTGCCATTTCCTTCTCCAATGCATGAAAGTGAAAAGTGAAAGTGAAGTTGCTCAGTCGTGCCCAACTCTTAGCGACGCCATGGACTGCAGCCTACCAGGCTCCTCCATCCATGGGATTTTCCAGGCAAGAGTACTGGAGTGGGGTACCATTGCCTTCTCTGTGAAAGTACCCAATGCTCACCAAATTCACAGAATCCCTGTCATTTTAAACTGCAAGTTAATTAAATACCTGCTACTTGCAGAGTCTCATGTTTACTTCCCTCCAACATTGCAATGCTCATAAAACTCCTTATCACTGTGATTTCCTGAATTATTTATGTACAAATTTAATTTTTCTACAGAAGTTTTTTCTGTTGACTCTCAAGTCTTGAAGTCTCTTCAGAGATTTAGGGTAATGTGAGTGTTTTCTAAGCAAAGTTTTCCCAATCTTCCATAATGTTTCCATGCGAACATCGATGAGAGACAGAAGCATTAGGAACGCTTCCCCAGTCCCACCTGCAATCCCAAGGCTCTAGAACTCTAGATCCACTCATTAGTATTCCATGACAGGCAAATCTACAGTAACAGTGCACTCTCTCCCCAGTCTAAACAGAAAGCTCTTTTCCTTTACTTTTGTGCACTGTTGTGGAGGTAATGATTAAGACCAGAATCTCAGAAGGTCAAAGGAAAAGCCTTCTCTCCATATTCTTAGAGAGAAGGAACCGAGAAGATTCTATTGTGTCATAGCTTTCTCGTGAGATGTGTCTGGATGGAACTTTCATATGTTTAAAAAGAGCACTTAACAGCTCTTGAAAACTCACAAGTTAAAGGGGGAAATGTATTCAGGCTAGGAAAGAACTCCTCATTTTATAAAAAATAAGATCATGAATCCCTTTAAGTGGTTATTTACTGTTTATTAAGAAATTTATACAGTGAGAAACTCAATGCTGAACTTTTCACATTACTCAATAAAGTATCAGAAACTGTCAGGAAAATTAAAGATTATAATAATAAAATGACATTTGCATGTCCACTTTTATTTTCAGTTTTTAATTTACTAGACATTTAAAACTTTGTTTAGTTAAAAGCCTGAAACCTCCCTCAATTCCCTTCAATAGCCTTGACTTTCATCACTGTGATAATCATTTCCTCTTTGGTAGATGAATAGATACATGGATGGATGGATGGTTGGATAGTTGGATGGATGGATGGATGGATGGATGGATGGGTGGACGGATAGATAGATCCTCATATATCTTTTCTCCTTTTCTATGGTACCTACCTAGTCCAAGGTCCATCATCTCCAAGTGACCTTATTCTGCCCTAGGCTCAGAATAGACCCTTTTTTATCTGTTCCTCACAATACTCTTCCCAGCCTCCTCTCATACTATTGCCCATCATTTTTCTTGCTCTTTAAGCTGCATCCACACTCTCTTCCCACATTTTTACCAACTCCTTGTGGTTACTCTTAATACTAAGCCTTTTACACTTCTTCCCGTTATGTGTGTGTGTGTGTGTGTGTGTGTACACGCGTGCTCAGTCCTGTTGAGTCTTTGCAACTGCATGGACTGTAGCCCGTAAGGCTCTTCTGTCCATACGATTTTCCAGGCAAGAAATACTGGAGTGGATTGCTATTTCCTTATCCAGAGGATATTCCCCACCCAGGGATTGAACTCAAGTCTCTTGCATCTCCTGCATTGGTGGGCAATTTCTTTACCACTTGAGCCATCTGAGAAAGCCCTTCTTCCTACTATTTCTCATGTTTTTTCCAATAGCTTTTCTTAATACCATTACTTTCTTTAGCTTAATAATCCTCCAAATTTTTAATTGAACCCACAAAAGTAACATTTTTCACTTAAAGTCTAATTAAAGTGTATACATAGACACTCATAAACACACATTATATTTGGTTATGCTTATAAATGATTATGAAGCTTCCCCACTAAAAAAATGTTTTCAATAATACTTTTCTCAGAAATGCAATTATTATATGCCATGATTTGAAAGCCCCCTGCTTCTAGATTCTACTCACTCTGTCTTCAAAATATCAATGGTTGTTGCAGTTGAAAAAAGATACTTCACAAAGGTGCATACTCAGAGAAGCAGAATTTAGAGCCAGACTAGCTATATTAATCTGGCTGAACCATGTTCTAGCTATGTGATCTTTGAGAGGATTACTAACTTCTCTGTGCCCTATTTACTCATCTGAAAAACGGCATGATAATTGTATCACCCTCAGCAGAGCTTTGATGAATAAATGAGTGAATATGTACAAACCAGTAAGAACAGAGCCTGGTAGAGACGAAGTGCTATATTAATGCCAGCCAGCACTGTTGTATTTATAAACTCAGAATTATAGCATAGCACTTTGCATACTTCTGGCTTCAAATTCTCTGCTTTACTATGAATTAACATGGAGTGATAATATTTTATAAAGTGTGATGCTAACTCTGTATCCTTGCCACATAATCATTCTTATAAATCTTAGCCAAGCTGGTACTATATGAGTTTTACCAATATAATTTACCCATCATTTTCTTTAGCTTAACAGTCTCCCAAATTTTCAGTGACTGCAATCACAAAATTAAAGAATGCTTGCTCTTTGGAAGAAAAGCTATGACAAACCTAGACAGTGTATTAAAAAGCAGAGACACTTTCCTGACAAAGGTCCATATAGTCAAAGCTATGGTTTTTCTAGTAGTCATGTATGGATGTGAGAATTGAACTATAAAGAAGGCTGAGCACCAAAGAATGGATACTTTTGAACTGTGGTGCTGGAGACTGTGGTGCTTGAGAGTCCCTTGGACAGCAAGGAGATCAAACCAGTTAGTCCTAGAGGAAATCAACCCTGAATATTCACTGGAAGGACTGATGCTGAAGCTCCAATCCTTTGGCCACCTGGTGCAAAGAGACAACACATTGGAAAAGACCCTGATGCTGGGAAGGATTGAGGGCAAGAGGAGAAGGGGATGACGGAGCATGAGATGGTTGGATGACATCACTGACTCAAAGTTTGAGCAAGCTCAGGGAGATAGTGAAGGACAAGGAAGCCCGGCATGCTGCAGCCCATGGCAACATAAAGAGTTGGACATGACTTAGTGACTGAACAACAACAGTTTATCTATAAAATGTTTAAAGTCAAATGTCCTGTACATCTTTTCTTTAGTCAAGTGGCTCACAAAAATTATCACTTTGATATTTCACTATTAAAACACAATTTTGCAAATAGCATAAATTCAAGTCTGTTAGAGACATCTGTCCTTCCATCCAACTGTATAGCAAACATCTTATATTGTGACTTGCTTCTCCAAAAATTAACCATATTTTCTCTTTGCCAGTCTTTGCTGCCAAAGGATGTGTTCTCTTGCATCTTAGGTTGAAGTCTTTTACATCATGAAATCCAAGGTGTGCTTTACATTCTGTTAATAATGGAAAATCTCAAGAAAAGTTCCTAAACACTAGTCCTTGTGCTAAGTGAAAGCACAGAGTACTGAACTAGACATCAAGAAGTATTACACATAATTGAGAACACCACAGAATTTGTCGTCAAGTTCTGTGTTGTTAGGCTCTCTAGTCTCATAAGCTAATTTCTCAGGGTATTTTCCACGCTCTAGGAGGGGATCATAATTGCTTTACTTCACTATGTGTCCTAAGAAGAACTCCGCCGAGATTGGGGATCCATTTTCTCAGGTATTCCCAGGCGGCGGCAGGGTGGTAAAGACCCTGCCTGCCAACGCAGGAGACGCAGGACACCCAGGTTCAATCCCTGGGTGTGGAAGATCCGCTAGAGAAGGGAATGGCAACCTACTCAGTATTCTTGCCTGGAAAATCCCAAGAAGAGAGAGGCCTGGCAGGCTACAGCCTATGGGCTCACAAAGAGTCGGACACACGGAGCGACTGAGCACTCACGCATTTACTCCTTATGTTATTAGTGTATTCTTCAATCTGTGATGTCCACATAGTCACTTTTCCCAGGCAGTCCATTAATTTGTAAGGATTCGTTTAGTTGACAATACAGTCTTATCTAATATGACCTGGGAAGAAGGGTATTGTGATATATCTCAATATACCAACAGCACACAAAGGAGTGTGCACACATCACTGTCAGCCTCTTGGTAGAGAACTTCCACTTTCCCTTCACTTTTCCTTCCTGGTCAGATGTGACTTCTTTCTAACTGTGGATAAATAAACATATGTGAATTCTATTAGCATCTCTAGGGTGTGAGATACTAACATCTCTATTAGTATCTCATTTCTACTTTGGAGGCCACTTCTTGAACTCTTTCCTCAACCATCTCTCCTTCTTTGTCAGGCCTATCAGTGATAGTGGGGAAGCCATGTCCTAACGTATGGGCCCTGTATGGAAATGTATGCTTTCAAGGGGTCATCATGTTGCTTTTCCATTCTTGACAAACTCAACATGAGAACTTTACAGACTTGTCTAGCAATGGGCATTATTCCATATTGTTGAGGAAAGAAAGATGAATTGGTTCTAATCTGGCATCCTAAATACTCCCCGATTTTGAGTTAGCATCAACACGCAACCTTTACTTTTTATTTTATTCATTTTTAGTTGGAGGCTAATTTCTTTACAATATGGTGTTGGTTTCTGCCGTGCGTCAGCATGAATCAGGCACAGGGACACATACGTCCTCTCCCTTTTGAACCTCCCAGCCGCCTTCCCCATCCCACCCTCTAGGTCATCACAGAGCACTGGATTTGAGCCCTGAGTCATACAGCAAACTTGCACTGACAATCTATATCACATATGGTAATACGTATGTTTCAGTGCTACTCTCATTCTTTACCTTTTAAAGTGCTTTCATGTTTTTCAAATTATATCTTTTGCCTTTATTCTGATGTTCTCTTATCCTAAAATTCACAAGTTTCTCTCAAATTAAATTGGAAGATGCTCAGAAAACTGGGTTTGAAAAAAGATAGGCAGTCACAGAATACAAAATCCAGAAATGATCCTTTAAAAGAATTCAGTAAAGACAAAAATTACCCAAATAAGTTTCATTTATAAATCCCTCTCAGAGTAGTTTGGCTAAGCAGTGATTCGCTTGACAGACACGATAACTGTCTACAACTGTTGTAAGGAATGCACATTACAAAGAAAATTTTTCAACTAGAATTCAAAGCATGAAGTTAAGAGATGGCAAAATGTATGCTTTCTTTCTGGCAACTTTTAGAATAAGAAATAAAACTTTTTCAAGGGAGAAAGTTAAAAAAATAATCATAATAATCACCTATGGCTCCTAATTACATAGGACAAACCATTCTTGAGGTTATGTTGTGAAGAATAGTCCTGAAACCCTCAAACAATCTATTGGACTGGTTGAATTACTTGATTTTTCCACATGTGGTTTTTCAAATTCAATCAATTTCCAGCAAGCTTTTCTACTTTCCCATATGTTTTTAAAGCAAAACTTAACACAAATCTGTGGAGGATGAGGTTTGTTTTGTTTCTTTTCAATCTAAGTTTTAGTGAGTCATGTCTAGGCTAAATTCCAGGTTGAATGGATCATCAAAACTCAGCCTCACACCCACATGTTTTGTTCAACTCAGAGCAGAGCATCTTGTCTTTCTTGCTACATTACATTTCAACCATAGAAATAGATTTACTATGCTCAAAAGCATCCAAACAGCATGTGCATTTTTGAGCTTCCTTAGTGAAGAGGCAGTTAACAAGCATTTCAATCTGTTCATCTCTACCAAGTTCTCCATTCTCCACCGTGTTAACCCTGAGGGCTTCTTTGCTTGGTGGCTCAGATGGTAAAGAATCTGCCTGCAATGCAGGAGACTCAGGTTCCATCCCCAGGTCAGGAAGATCCACTGGAAAAGGGGGTGTTAACCCTAGTACATTTTGAAACTCTGCTTATTCTGAATCTTAAAGTTCTTATTTAAATGGATTTTTTCTCTGTAGAATAGTCTGGCACATGTTGACATGCAAGTATAAACAACCGTCACACATTTAGCATTTGGATTATGTTCTAGGGAATAATGATTTCAAATCTACCTCACTGGGTTATAAGAATTCATTATTATTATATCACAGTAACTATTCATAGTCATTCTTTTATTCATCCTAATAAAGAATGCATTTGCCCTTGAAGTTTGAGAGAAAGTTAATAGAAAACACTGTCCATGAATTAGAACAAAAATTCCACACCAGTATAACAATCCTTAACAACTGACGCAAAAATGACAGGAGGCTCAATTGAGAAATAATGCATGAGAAATGGTTGACATATGCAAAGAACTCAATAAACATTAGCTGTTATTACTAGACTTGGCACTCTAAAATATTCTGATTTTTTCGTTTCTAAAGGAAGGCATGAGACAATGAAATACTGCCTTTTGACACTAAAACTATGACTGATTTAGGAAAAATAAAGTTCATTTTAAGAATAACAGTGATCATCCTGCATATGCTTACAGTTAATATAAAGACTTATAAAGAAATGTGCATAGGAACTGACAAGTATGCACCCAAGATGTTTACTGAATTCTGACTGAAACACTGTGGCAAGTTACTCACTTGGTGTGCTGTACTTAGGTGAAACTTAAGAGTCTACAGTTAAGAAGTTTTGTTACAAAAGGAAAACTCACACCCAGGATCTGCCTCTGAAAAACCTGAACTTATCTGACTACCATTAAAAAAGGAATCCCTTCAGGAGATGTCAAATTATTGGTCTATGATTAGCTGAGCAACTTCACTTTCACTTTCATGCGTTGGAGAAGGAAATGGCAACCCACTCCAGTGTTCTTGCCTGGAGAATCCCAGGGACGGGGGAGCCTGGTGGGTTGCCATCTATGGGGTCACACAGAGTCGGATACGACTGAAGCAACTTAGCAGCAGCAGCAGCACATATTGAAGGGCTTCTCCATTAGCTCAGCAGTAAAAGAATCCTCCTGCAATGCAGGAGGTGTGGGTTCCATCTCTGGAAGATACCCTGGTCATGGCAACCCACTCCAGTTGCCTGGAAAATCCCATGGCCAGAGGGACCTGGTGGGATACAGTCTATGAGGTCGACTAACAGTTTCTTTTATAGAGCAAAGATGGGGGTGTGAGGAGGAAAAGTACAAAAAGGCGATCAGATCAGATCAGTCGCTCAGTCGTGTCCGACTCTTTGCGACCCCATGAATCACAGCACGCCAGGCCTCCCTGTCCATCACCAACTCCTGGAGTTCACTCAGACTCATGTCCATCGAGTCAGTGATGCCATCCAGCCATCTCATCCTCTGTCGTCCCCTTCTCCTCCTGCCCCCAATCCCTCCCAGCATCAGAGTCTTTTCCAGTGAGTCAATTCTTCGCATGAGGTGTCCAAAGTACTGGAGTTTCAGCTTTAGCATTATTCCTTCCAAAGAAATCCCAGGGCTGATCTCCTTCAGAATGGACTGGTTGGATCTCCTTGCAGTCCAAGGGACTCTTAAGAGTCTTCTCCAACACCACAGTTCAAAAGCATCAATTCTTTGGCGTTCAGCCTTCTTCACAGTCCAACTCTCACATCCATACATGACCACTGGAAAAACCATAGCCTTGACTAGACGAACCTTTGTTGGCAAAGTAATGTCTCTGCTTTTGAATATGCTATCTAGGTTGGTCATAACTTTCTTTCCAAGGAGTAAGTGTCTTTTAATTTCATGGCTGCAGTCACCATCTGTAATGATTTTGGAGCCCAGAAAAATAAAGCCAGCAAATTTGGAAAACAAAAAGGTGAGAAATAGTAGCAAATATTTCCTGGTTCCACCCAGACTCTGGAAGAAATGCTAATTTATTTTTTCCTGTAGCAATTCACAGGTGGGTCTGGTCAGAATGTTCCCTGTGAGTTTAAAAAGAGATAATTTATCTCAATGTTCAGTCATATGAGGCAGGGCTCCCAGAGATGGGTCATTACATTTACTTCAAGATATAGGCAACATCCCTTTAGTGATTAACTTGCAGCAAATGCAGTAGAATACAAAGGTTAAAATAAAAGAAATGGGCCCAATATGGAGTCAGATTTGTTCTTCCCTATTAAACTGTGACATAGTTAATACTGGACATGGAACAACAGGCTGGTTCCAAATCTGGAAAGGAGTACGTCAGGTTGTATATTCTCACTGTGCTTATTTAACTTATATGCAGAGTACATCATGAGAAACGCTGGGCTGGAAGAAGCACAGGCTGGAATCAAGATTTCTGGGAAAAATATAAATAACCTCAGATATGCAGAATACACCAACCTCATGGCAGAAAGTGAAGAAGAACTAAAAAGCCTCTTGATGAAAGTGAAAGAGGAGAGGGAAAAAGTTGGCTTAAAACTCAACATTTAGAAAACTAAGATCATGGCACCCAGTACCATCATTTCATGGCAAATAGATGGGGAAACAATGGAAACAGTGACAGACTTTATTTTGGGAGGGCTCCAAAATCACTGCAGATGGTGACTGCAGCCATGATTTTAAAAGATGCTTGCTCCCTGGAAGAACAGCTATGACAAACTTAGCATATTAAAAAGCAGAGACATAACTTTGTCAACAAAGGTCCATTTGGTCAAAGCTATGGTTTTTCCAGTAGTCATGTATGGATGTGACAGCTAGACTATAAAGAAAGCTGAGTGCCAAAGAATTGATGCTTTTGAACTGTGGTGTTGGAGAAGACTCTTGAGAGTCCCTTGGACTGCAGGGAGATCAAACAAGTCAATCCTGAAGGAAATCAGTCCTGAATATGCATTGGAAGGACTGATGCTAAAGATGAAATTCCAATACTTTGGCCACCTGATGTGAAAAACTGACTCCTTGGAAAAGATCCTGATGCTGAGAAAGATTGAAGGCAGAAGGAGAAGGGGACGACAGAGGATGAGATGGCTGAATGGCATCACTGACTCGATGGACATGAGTTTGAGTAAGCTCTGGGTGTTGGTGATGGACAGGGAAGCCTGGTGTGCTGCAGTCCATGGGGTTGCAAAGAGTCAGACACAACTGAGCAACTGAACTGAACTGAACTGATTACACCGTGAACATTTATGTGCATATCTTTATATGGATATATGTTATCTTCCCTGATGGCTCAGTTGATAAAGAATCCGCCTGCAAATCAGGAGGCCCTGGTTCGATTCCTGGATAGAGAAGATCTTCTGGAGAAGGGATAGGCTACCCATTCCAGTATTCTTTGGTTTCCCTTGTGGCTTAGCTGGTAAAGAATCTGCCTACAATGTGGGAGACCTGGGTTTTATCCCTGGTTGTGAAGATTCTCTGGAGAAGAGAAAGGTTACCCACTCCAGTATTCTGGCCTAGAGAATTCCATGAACTGTATAATCCATGGGGTCTCAAAGAGTTGAACACGACTGAGTGACTTTCATGTTCACAGAAAAGATCTACGAATGGACAAAAACACCTTAAGAGATGTCCAACGTTATTAGTCATCCAGGACAGTTAAACTAAAACTATATTAAAATTTTGCTAACTTCAAATTGACCTACTGTTTTAATTCCATCATAAATAAAACAACACAGAATTGTTCAGAAATTGTCAATCTAATACTAAAATGTATATGTCAAAACAAATAATCTAAACAATTTTTAAAAAGAAAAACAAAGTTGGAAAACTAACAGCATCTTATTTTAAGACAGCTATAAAATTACAGTAACCAAGTCCATATGATAGAAATAATGACAAATCTGTAGATTAATAGAACAAAATAGAGACAGAAATAGACCTAAACATTTCAGATCAATTGATTTTCAACAAAAGTTGAATTTGTTTTTCAGGACTGAGTGAACTAAATTTAGGACAAAATGTTTATTACCCTCTGATATTTATATGTTGAAGATCTAACTCCCAATGTGATGGTATTTTAGAGATGGGGACTTTGGGAAGTAATAGTAAAAAAAAGAAGAAAGAAAGAAAAAAGATTATATAGGTAAGACATCAAAAGCACAAGCCAAAGCCCTAAAACTATATCAATGATAAGCTGAACATCATCAAAAAAAATGCAAGATCATTATTAAGAAAATGGAGAGATAGACGGCACTTACTGGCATAGAAATCATATCCGCTAAAGGACTGGTACTGCCAATATATATCTGGATGTGTACAATGATGAGATATGATACATTATGGGATGTATATATAAAAATTTAAATATAGAATCATAAAAACATATAAACATGTAATAAAACTTCAGAATAACAACTGTTTGCTGCTGCTGCTAATCCCTACATATTCAAAGTTACTCCTAGAACCAATAATTTTGGCATCCAAGGCCTTGAACCTTATCAGAAATACAGCATCTTGGAACCCACCCTGGAGCAGCTGAATCAGGACCTGCATTTTAAAAGCTTCCCTGACTATTCAACTTCACATTAACATTCGAGTCCAAGCTCGCATGTTTCCAAGCAGCTCAGAGCGTACATTGAGATCCCTAGGCTACTTCGTAAGATGCCAGCATCCCTGAAGATGTTCCTCTCCAACTGGAGAATCTTATCCATTAATATTTTTAACGCTAACAAGAGTTTAGTGGCCTTCCCTGAATCTTGGCGTAGCTCTGAGGTTTTTTAGGAATCTGTTCTTTCTTGCTTTTAAACCATGGCAGGAACAGAAATCCATCAAAATCCTAGTTGCCCTGTAAATGCCATTATAACCTTGTCCTTTCCCCTTACCAGAAAGGAATCTGTTATCTGCCTGCCTGCCTGCTTGCCTGCCTGCATTCACCTAAGCCTTTTGTCCTTTGAAGTTATAGATTTCACGTGTATAATTTGCAATGAATAATTACTGTTTATACCTTAACTACTTCCTTTAGTAGCCCATCAAGTTTAACACATTAATTTTTGAAACTGCTCTCATTTTTGGAGCAATTCTCCTCCAGTCCCTGAAAATCCATTTTGAAAATCGTTTACATGTACCATATTGCAAAGTGGTTTATTCAGTGTATGATGCTTTGTCACTTAGCACCTTTAAAAAGTTAAAAGACATCCTAAATTAAAGAACATAAAAGTGTTTGTAATTATCAATGTCTTCACATCAAATACCTGGAAGAGAAAAATGTACCAAATAAAGAAATTCTTGCTTTTTTCCTCTTGTTCAAAAATCATGTGAGGTTAGAGGTGGAAGGAGTTGAGGAAACAGCAAAATCAGAAATGATATACATTTAACTCTGACAGACAATATATTTAAAAGTAAGTGAAATGGTTACTGCCTGTTCTTCTTTGTATACATCAAACCACAATGTTGTATGTAACAGCTACACAAAAGCAAGCTGTAGTGTAAAATCTCATGTTGGGTTGATATATTGGTTAATAAGTAAAGGTTGCCTATTCATGCCTAGGTATTAAGTTACCTGGGCCTTACATTAGAACTGCCAGTGTATTCGAGTTAGATAGGCTTTTCATTCCAGAGCATCGTGTAAGGTCCTCACTAACTACATCTTCTCTATATCCTAATGTATCTTAAAAGTGAAAATATCATCTTGTGTATATTTTTCAAAATAGCTCCCAAAGATGACATTACAACTCTTCCTTTTAATAGATTTCAAATTAGATGCTAAAGGTTTCTAGTAACATAGACAGAATTTTATTCGCTTTTATAAGGATTAGCAAATCCCAGAGAGAAAACAGTTACTTAAATTTAAATGGTCACCCCAAGATATTTTTTTCTCCTATATCAGGTCAACATTTGACATGACTCAAATATAATGAGCCCTTATGCCAAAGTCTGCATCTGAAATGAATATATTTCTAATTTAAAACATGAGCTATTGTGCCAAAGCTTACATTTAAAATTAATATATTTCTCTTTTGAAAAAGCAGTCTGGTATAAAGTTTTCTGAAATAAAAAAGTCAAGTTTCTAAGTTAAAAACAAATAATTAAGGAATAGCAAGAAACGCTTCGCAAATAGAAATGTAATTAAGACACATCAGTGGCTCACTTCTGGTTTCCTAGAAATACCATATCCTGACCTTTCCTCTACTTGATTCTTTGAAATTCTTTCTAAATACATTTTGCACTGATGCAATCCCATTCTCTTTTAACCCATTGGTGTCATTCCAGCTTTTGTACCTACTCTTTGTTTCATGTGTTTTTCTTCTACGGATTTCTGCAATCGTTATGCAGAAATAGGGCTTGGAAAACAAGAAGGGATTAAATTGGTTCAGCAACAAGCTTTGGCTTCTGCTTCTGTTGCTCCTAGAGGATTTAGCTGATTTTTTCATTCTCCCCTACACCAGAGACCATGGAAACAAAACTTTTAAAGTTCAAATGCACAAACTTAGCAGGAGAAACAACATACTGACTAGTCTCAGCCATATAGTGTTAACTGACATCTCAGGCTGTTTCCATCTGAAGCACCCTGGGCACTGATTCTTTCCAGAAAAATTAAATTTATCAGGACATTAGCTAAAAAGACAGAAAGGATACTAAGGAGATGAGTTGAAGAGGGGAAAGTTCAACTCCTCTTTTCAGTATTGGTTCATAGCTAGATGACCCCCTTGGACTTTCACCTGTTGGGAGAAAATCCCCCAGGGGTTTCTCACCTTTCTGTACATCTTGCAAGTAAGTACACTGTCAAAGTCTGTACTGGACTCTGTACTGGACCCTGTACTGGAGCTCTTCAAGAATACTTTAATAGAGAACAGCAATTAGAAGTTGGGAATTGCCTACCTCCAGAGAAGAAGGTGGATTTGTTTGCTGTTTAGTGTAATAAAGATGTGTCTCCTTTGGGGGCAAGTGTTAAACACATTTGTTTGTGGCTTACAGATTGGGGTTTCCTAAGGTTGGGGTTCCTCAATGAGACACAAACGCAGTGATTGTGCAGCATTCATCTATACCTACCCATGTTGTCCTGTGCAAACTGGGGAGCATGAGGACCAGTGGGAATGTGAGCTGATGCAGCCTGTAGCACCATGACTACCAAAGTCTTTTGTCTCTGAAAAGTCTCTGGGAGTCTCCTGTTTTCTGCCAGCATTTATGAAGTGGTAGCAGGCTAACTCGGAGAAGGCAGTGGCACCCCACTCCAGTACTCTTGCCTGGAAACTCCCATGGATGGAGGAGCCTGGTAGGCTGCAGTCTATGGCGTCGCTGAGGGTCAGACATGACTGAACGACTTCACTTTCACTTTTCACTTTCATGCATTGGAGAAGGAAATGGCAACCCACTCCAGCATTCTTGCCTGGAGAATCCCAGGGACGGGGGAACCTGGTGGGCTGCCGTCTATGGGGTTGCACAGAGTAGGACACGACTGAAGCGACTTAGCAGTAGCAGCAGCAGCAGCAGGCTAACTTCTTGACTTGAGAGCAGTGTAGACCCTCAGACCCTTTACCTACTGATGCCGTAGTCCTGTAACTCCTGATATCCAATGCACCTACCTTCCTTGAGGCTTTCTGATAATTAAAATTTGTCCTTAAGAAAGTGTGAACCAAAATGTTTGGAACAAAGTGTTGATTTATCCATTAGTTCTTCATATCATTTAATCCATATAGCAAGCACCAACAAAACACTTTTAAAGGCAAGAAACTTGTAGTTTTAGTGAAACAGCTGTGGTTTCTTTATGATGAATGCGGCTTTTGGTTGTTTTCTTATATATATATATTTTTTTTTGGTCTAGTAAGTTTTATTTTATTTTTTTTTAATTTTTAACTTTACAATATTGTATTGGTTTTGCCATATATCAAAATGAATCCGCCACAGGTATACATGTGTTCCCCATCCTGAACCCTCCTCCCTCCTCCCTCCCCATACCATCCCTCTGGGTCGCCCCAGTGCACCAGCCCCAAGCATCCAGTATCGTGCATCAAACCTGGACTGGCAACTCATTTCATATATGATATTATACATGTCACAATGCCATTCTCCCAAATCATCCCACCCTCTCCCTCTCCCACAGAGTCCAAAAGACTGTTCTATACATCAGTGTCTCTATTGCTGTCTCGTATACAGGGTTATTGTAACCATCTTTCTAAATTCCATATATATGCATTAGTATACTGTATTGGTGTTTTTCTTTCTGGCTTACTTCATTCTGTATAATAGGCTCCAGTTTCATCCACCTCATTAGAACTGATGCAAATGTATTCTTTTTAATGGCTGAGTAATACTCCATTGTGTATATGTACCATAGCTTTCTTATCCATTCATCTGCTGATGGACATCTAGGTTGCTTCCATGTCCTGGCTATTATAAATGGTGCTGTGATGAACATCAGGGTACACGTGTCTCTTTCAATTCTGGTTTCCTCAGTGTGTATGCCCAGCAGTGGGATTGCTGGATCATAAGGCAGTTCTCTTTCCAGTTTTTTAAGGACTCTCCACACTGTTCTCCATAGTGGCTGTACTAGTTTGCATTCCCACCAACAGTGTAAGAGGGTTCCCTTTTCTCCACACCCTCTCCAGCATTTATTGCTTGTAGACTTTTGAATCGCAGCCATTCTGACGGGCGTGAAATGGTACCTCATAGTGGTTTTGATTTGCATTTCTCTGATAATGAGTGATGTTGAGCATCTTTTCATGTGTTTGTTTTGTTTTATTATTGAAATATTGTTGATTTACAGTGCTGTGTTAATTTCAGTTGTATAGCAAAGTGATCCAGTTGCATATACATATATAAACTAGGTGCTTCCTTACACTGCACTCCAGCAATGAACCAAATGGGATACTTTCCTCCTTGAGTTTACTGAAGTCTAGGAATGAATACATACATATATATGTATCTATTAATCCCAAACTCCCAGCATATTCCTTGACCCTTTTTCCCTTTTGGTAACTATAAATTTGTCTGTGAGCCTATTTCTATTTTTTACATAGGTTCATTTATATTATTTTTTAGATTCCACATATAAATGGTATCACATGACATTTGTCTTTCTCTCTCTGACATACTTCACTTAGTATGATAATTTTTAGGTCCATTCATATTGCTGCAAATAGCCTTATTTCATTCTTTTTTGTGGCTGAGTAATATCTCATTGTTTACACATACCACATTGTGCTGGCATTTTACTGTTTCTGTTGATTTCTGTTGAAATACTGGTTCTTAGCAGCAGAGACTTAAATTGTCATATAATGCTGCTGCTGCTGCTGCTAAGTCGATTCAGTCGTGTCTGACTCTGTGCGACCCCATAGACGGCAGCCCACCAGGCTCCCTCGTCCCTGGGATTCT
The DNA here is from genome assembly GCF_029378745.1 of Bos indicus. Taxonomy (NCBI): domain Eukaryota; kingdom Metazoa; phylum Chordata; class Mammalia; order Artiodactyla; family Bovidae; genus Bos; species Bos indicus. The sequence goes on from NC_091771.1 coordinate 9,942,420, forward strand.
CCAGGCAAGAACACTGGAGTGGGTTGCCATTTCCTTCTCCAATGCATGAAAGTGAAAAGTGAAAGTGAAGTCACTCAGTCGTGTCCAACTCTTCATGATTCCGTGGACTGCAGCCCACCAGGCTCCTCCATCCATGGGATTTTCCAAGCAAGAGTACTGGAGTGGGGTGCCATTGTCACATAATAGTAATTAGCAAATCCCACTATGAAAAGTATCTGAGTGGGGCTTGTCCCAGTTGTTAATGAATTCTGCCCCTGTATAATAGGCCAGAAGGAAGACAAAGAGATGGCTGGCTACCCAGTTGACCCTCAGCTGGAACCCAGACATGTGAACACCCCAGCTGGCATGACTGCACTGTTCACATTATAGCTACCAGTTGTTCATGCCTGGTATCTCCTCTGATTGACTATGCATATATATTATTATTTCTACTTCCACAGTGTATTTCTTTTTTATTCTAGATAAGATGGTCAGTGTTGAGTGTACACAATGTTAGGATCACCTAAAACAATACTTTATCCAAATAAATTCTCTCACAGTATATTGAGAAACGAGGATGTATCAAAATACTGGCCAAAGAACCTGAGTAGAATAGGCGACCGAGAATAATCAGAAGAGTTTCTAACAAAAGAAAATCATTTCTCATTGTGAAAATATGGTTGCATATAGCAAACAACGAAAAGTTGTAAATAGCGGACTTCATGAAAAGCTGCTGAATTGTACTTATAATAGAAGGAACTGGTGGATGTATGAAAAAAAAAAAGGCATAAGAATAAGAAATGAGTACACTAAAAGAAAATATTTTCCTTCTGTATTCCAAACTGATAAGTTATATCTAGGATTCATTGACTCGAAGAATATAATGATCTTAAGCATAGAAATTACTACTCAAGGGTGCAAGCGACATGCTAGACATAGGTAGATGCTATTTAAGCATTCTTTGAGAAAGTGATTATTAACCCATATTTTCAAATGAGAATCAGAACCTCACACAGACTGGTTAAACTCAAAGCACTAACAAGGGGCAAAGCACAAGTTTGAGCTCAGATTTCTCTGATACCAAAGCCTCATTAGTTTGACCATCTTTAGTCCAAACATCCAGAGGGTTGTGCAGATTTAAAGACATGACGGACAAAATGTTCAGTGCAATGTGAGACACATATTAAACCACTGAATGCTATTATTGTTGATAATTTTAATGAGCTAGAAAATGGGAGTGGACTTAAGAGTCAGATTTTAACACAAGAAATCTGGTTCATAAATTCAGTGAACACTTTCCAAATGCTTGCTCCCATTGGGTCATTGGACTGCTATGTCCTGTGAACAGAACCAAGTCTTCACCCTCGGGTACTTTACCATTCACTTGGAGGCAAGCAAGTACAATGGCAATTTCAAGGCCGTAGTTGAACTGAAGTTCTAGGGAGGTTAGTACAAACATTGTAAAAAGTCACAAAAGACACACCTGTTTTGTATTGGGTGTTTTAGGGTCAAGACATTTTCTCTAGTTGCATTGTCAATAGACACACTTACTTGAGATGGGTTGGTTGCCTCTTACACATGTCCAAGTATTCCACAAATGTCTTTGCTTTCTTGGCCAGAGTATCATCTCTAGTAGATTGAGATGGGATCTCAGTCCCATCTCTAGGATCATCTCTGGGTGGACATCCAGAAAGACCAATGTCAGTGCATGTTTGGAGTCCTCTTATCTGACCAAAGGCAGAAGGAACTTCTTTCACTAATCTAGATACTTCCTTACACTGGACTCCAAAAATGAACCAAATATGATACTTTCCTCCATGAATTTGTCAAAAGTGTGAAATTGTTAGCTGCTCAGTCATGTATGACCCTTTGCAATCCCATGGACTATCACCCACCAGGCTTCTCTGTCCATGGAATTCTCCAGCAAGATTACCATAGTGGGTAGTCATTTCCATCTCCAGGGGATTTCCATACCCAGGGATGAAACCCAGATCTCTTACATTGCAGGCAGATTCTTTACCATCTGAGCCATCAGGGAAGCCCTTGAATTTGTCACAACCAAAGAATAAAAAGGTATACTATTTTTCCTACATTGTTATCTGTACATCAAATTGAACTAAAAAAGAATAATTTCAAGGAATGTACTCCCTGGACAATCAAATTTGAAGTAAAGCAATTTTTGACTTCCAAAACTTCCCAAATACTTTCAGTTCAGTTCAGTCGTGTCCAACTTTTTGTGACCCCATGAACCACAGCACGCCAGGCCTCCCTGTCCATCACCAGCTTCTGGAGTTCACCCGAACCCATGTCCATTGAGTCAGTGAAGCCATCCAACCATCTCATCCTCTGTCATCCCCTTCTCCTCCTGCCCTCAGTCTTTCCCAGCAACAGGGTCTTTTCAAATGAGTCAGTTCTTCGCATCAGGTGGCCAAAGTATTAGAGTTTCAGCTTCAGCATCAGTTCTTCTAATGAATATTCAGGACTGATTTCCTTTAGGATGAACTGGTTGGATCTCCTCGCAGTCCAAGCAACTCTCAAGAGTCTTCTCCAACACCACAGTTCAAAAGCATCAATTCTTTGGCGCTCAGCTTTCTTCACAGTCTGACATTCACATCCATACATGACCATTGGAAAAACCATAGCCTTGACTAGACAGACAGTTGTTGACAAAGTAATGTCCCTGCTTTTCAATATGCTGTCTAGGTTGGTCATAACTTTCCTTCCAAGGAGTAAGCGTCTTTTAATTTCATGGCTGCAATCACCATCTGCAGTGATTTTGGAGCCCAAAAAAATAAAGTCTGACACTGTTTCCACTGTTTCCCCATCTATTTGCCATGAAGTGATGGGACTGGATGCCATAATCTTAGTTTTCTGAATATTGAGCTCTAAGTCAACTTTTTCACTCTCCTCTCTCACCTTCATCAAGAGGCTCTTTAGTTTTTCTTCGCTTTCTGCCATAAGGGTGGTGTCATTTGCATATCTGAGGTTATTGATATTTCTCCCGACAATCTTGATTCCAGCCTGTGCTTCCTCCAGCCCAGCATTTCTCTTGATGTACTCTGCATATAAGTTAAATAAACAGGGTGACAATACACAGCCTTGACGTATTCCTTTTCCCGAATCCTTTAGGACTAAGTGAATAAGTTGTAAGTAAGATAGTTAAGCTACTTATTATGCTCTGAAGACACGTTCCCGACTCTCTTGAGCTTCTCTGCCTCTAATACCTGCATATAGTTTGGAGTCAACCCAAGCAGAGAATCAATCCCCTAGAGACCAATGAATTTGGAGAAAAGGCTCATTATCATGGAGAAGGAAGTTTCCAAAGCCACATTTCACCCTTTCTGCTTCCTCACAATCTCTCCTAAAAGAGGGATTTGAAAATGAGGGCTGCCTTGTCCTTTGTCTACTTTTTGAACTGGAACAGCTGCCAGCATTTACCAAGGATAGACATAGCAAGAAATAGAGAAGGGATAAGCAAACTTGTCCTTTATTGTTACAAGAGCCACTCTGGGAAATCCCATCCTTTATCCCTGCCCTTTACAACTGCAAGTTCCAGAAATTAAAAAAAAAAAAACAGACAGGTGGACTGAATCTGAGCCACTGTGGATATACCACCCCAAATCCATTCTCTAAAAACAAATAAGGACCCAGTGGTGCTGGAGAAGACTCTTGAGAGTCCTTTGGACAGCCCTGGAGATCAAACCAGTCAATCCTAAAGGAAATCAACCCTGAATATTCATTGGAAGGACAGATGCTGAAGCTGAAACTCTAATACTTTGGCCATCTGATGTGAAGAGTAAACTCACTGGACAAGACCCTAATGCTGGGAAAGATTTAGGGCAGGAGGAGAAAGGGATGACAGAGGATGAGATGGTTGGATGGCATCACCGACTTAATGGACATGTGTTTGAGCAAACTCAGGGAGATAATGAAGTACAGGGCAGCTGGCGTGCTGTAGTCCATGCAGTCACAAAGAGCCAGACGTGACTGAGCGACTGAACAACTAACCAGTTCATTAAACACACCACATTCTGGAGCTAGAACTGACGTTTATTCATGTCTGAGGATTGCTGAAACTTCTACCAGCAAAGAGTGAACCAAAGTTAGGCTCATAAATGCTTGGTGCCACAAAATTATCATCTCAGAAGTAATTTTCTTTTAACTTTATCAATGAATAGAGCATTAACCTCTCTTGGAAGGAGCAAAGCAGGTTTTCCAGATAATGCTATCTACTATTTCATACACCTGATTTTTTTCCTCTCTCTCTTAAAAAAGAAACAAAATCAAGATTTGTCCCATCTGCTCATAGGCATCAAAAATTATCAAGGTCCGCTCATTTATCCTGATGTCTCAGAGTAAAGCGTTTGCTCTTGTGCACATGAGAAGAAGCTGAAGGGAACTCTGTGGAGTTAGACAGAGAAGATGAATTGTGCCCAAATCAGCGCATACCCGTCACTGCCAATGATTTACGCCCCCGAATGTCTGGCTCTTCAAAACAGGTGAGTAGATGAATATTTGTGTTTACCTTGGAGGTTTATACCGCAGGACTCCTGAAGGGAAATGGGACAGTGGAAATGAAACCTGATTAATTCTGATGTGAGAGGCATTCTGTGAGAGGGAAATTAAACCTTGGAGCCTTGGGGATTGCTACTTTCTCTGGCTCTTGAATAAAATTGGATGTTGCAGAAGCTATTGTGAAGTGCCGTCTTTAACTTTTCAGGAAAAAGTTTAAACACTTTGTTTCTTTTTTCGTCAGAAATTATTCTTTTAATAATCTTAGACTTTTCACAGGATTTTCCTTGGAAAGCTTTCATTTCCTTGATAGGTATGGAAATGTGCTCTTTACAAAAGTAAAACATTCTCTAAACCCTTGTCTACACAAGAGAAACACACCCTTTCAGGGCAGAACAGGTGGGTCGCTTCTACACAAAGAAAAGAGCTAGCACTGAGGAGAAGATATTGTCTGTCCCAGGTACATATATTAAGTTTGTGTCCTAGGTACCTGGGGGCTTCCAAGGTGGTGTTAGTGGGAAAGAATATGCCTGCCAGTAGAGACACAAGAGATGCGGGTTCAATCCATGGGTCCTGAAGCTCCCCTGGAAAAGGGCATGGCAACCCGCTCCAGTATTCTTGCCTGGAGAATCCCATGGACAGAGGAGCCCGTCGGATTACAGTCCATAGGGTCACAAAGAGATGGACACGACTGAAGCAGCCTAGCATGCACCCACACCTAGGTACATGCGTTAACCTTGATAACCTCGGCAATTTTATGTTGATAATGTACATATTGACGCAGTAGAATGCAACAGTGTGATAATTTCAAATAATCATGCTGTTAGAACCAGGCTGGTTGTCATTATCATTTTTATTATAGTTATCCTTGGTGCTCAGCTGTAATTCATCAGGAGGAGGAGTCGTGATAATAGTCCCACGTGGGCATCTATGATGTCTCAACTCTGTGAGATGGGCACATTGTCTACATTACTTCTAATCCTTACAATGACCACAATATTTATTACTGTTATTATTACCTTATAGAGGGGGACCCAGAGTTTAAGCAAAGGTTTAAGACTGAAAAGCTCAATTTGAGGAACCAAGTGTCACAAACAGGAAAAGTCAGGAAGGAAGGAATTGGGAGAACTGGAATAAGAATGTTCCCCAAGATGGCATAGCAGTTGCATACCAGTAAATCTTTAACTGTATAAACTTAAGGATGCAAGCAGGAGAATTGTGTTTTTCTAAAATTAACCTGAATTTTTACTAAAAATATAGAGAAATACTATATTCTGGGAGTGTGCTCATGTTCAGTCATGTCCAGCTCTTTCCAGCCTTTTGGACTTGTATCCCACCAGGCTGTCCGTGGGATTTCCCAAGCAGGAATACTGGAGTAGGTTGTCATTTCCTATCAAGGGGATCTTCCTGACCCAGAGATTGACCCTCCATCTCTTGCGTCTCCTGCATTGGCAGGTAGATCATTTACTACCATCCTACCTGGGGATCCCTATATTCTTTCACTTTCAGTTCAGTCACTCAGTCACGTCTGACTCTTTTGGTTCCAAGGACTGTGTAGCACACCAGGCTTCCCTGTCCATCATCAACTCCTGGAGCTTGCTCACACTCATGTCCAATGAGTCAGTGATGCCATCCAACCATCTCATCCTCTGTCACCCCCTTCTCCTCCTGCCTACAATCTTTCCTAGCATCGGGGTCTTTTCCAATGAGTTAGTTCTTCACATTAGGTAGCCAAAGTACTGGAGTTTCATCTTCAGCATCAGTCCTTCCAATGAACATTCAGGACTGATTTCCTTCAGGATTGACTTGTTTGAACTCCCTGCAGTCCAAGGGACTCTCAAGAGTCTTCTCCAACACCACAGTTCAAAAGCATCAATTCTTTGGTGCTCAGCTTTCTTTATAGTTCAACTCTCACATCCATACATGACTACTGGAAAAACCATAGCTTTGACTAGATGGACCTTTGTCAGCAAAGTAATATCTCTGCTTTTTAATATGCTATCTAGGTTTCTCATAGTTTTTCTTCTAAGGAGAAATCATCTGTTGATTTCATGGCTGCAGTCACCATCTGCAGTGATTTTGGAGCCCAAAAAAATAGTCTGTCATTGTTTCCATTGTTTACCCATCAATGTGCCATGAAATGATGGGACTGGATGCCATGACCTTTGTTTTCTGAATGTTTAGTTTTAAGCCAGCTTTTTCACTCTCCTCTTTCACTTTCATCAAGAGGCTCTTTAGTTCTTCTTCACTTTCCACCATAAGGGTGGTGTCATCTGCGTATCTGAGCTTATTGTTATTTCTCCCAGCAATCTTGATTCCAGTTTGTGTTTCATCCAGTCCAGCATTTCTCATAACATACTCTGCATATAAGTTAAATAAGCAGGGTGACAATATACAGCCTTGATATACTCCTTTCCCAATTTGGAACCAGTCTGTGGTTCCATGTCTGGCTCTAATTGTTGCTTCTTAACCTGCATAGAGATTTCTCAGGAGACAGGTCAGGTGGTTTGGTATTTCCATCTCTTTAAGAGTTTTCCACAGTTTGTTGTGATCCACACGGTCAAAGACTTTGGCATAGTCAAAAAGGCAGAAGTAGATGTTTTTTCTGGAACTCTCTTGCTTTTTCTAAGATCCAACAGATGTTGGCAATTTGATCTCTGGAACCCTATATTCTGCTGGTGTCAAATATTTAATCTCTGTCCTTTGGACTGAGTTTCATCTAAGAGTTGAAGATATTTCTGTAGTGAGAAGGCTTAACAGGGAGGGGCAGTGTCTGGGCCCTGGTGGATCATCCATCCCAGTTGGTATTCACTCAGACACACCCTTTCCTTTCAATTTTCGACCACAGTGGACCATGCTGGCAAGGCCTCAGTCTACTGGCCTGGGCGGCCAAGACCTGTTGGCTCTCTGTACTGCATCCTTTCTGCTCTTGGTGAGCAGGAGTCACCCTAACTTTTGATCTTCTTATGCTGCAGAGACTGTGAGGATATGTTAAGCCTGCCTCCACAATGTTCTCAGAGGAGGTTTCTTCTGAGCTCCACGAGAATGAGCCTCAACCCTCAACTTTTAGGGGCAACTTGATTAAGGAAAAGCAGTATCAAAACAGGAGTGCTGCTGGCTTAGTCTCACCCTCTGGGAACCTGATACAAACCTGATACAACAATCTGACGTTGATTACTGAAACCAAGCAGGAACCTGCCAGGTCTTCCTGGGGACAGAACCCCAGGGTCCTCTGCCTCTTGTTTGTAAGAAGCTTTAGCTTCCTTGATCACCCAGAGTCCCAAAGAGCAAATTTCATCAGAAAAGTGAAAAAATACAATAACAAAGGAAAACAGTGAAGTGAGAAAATAATAATAGCTTAACTGTGAAACAAAATCAAGGACTTTTGGTTTCTCCTGAAAAGCTAGAGATAATATCCTAAGCTATATCACTGAGTTGTTTTATAGATACTATAACTCCTACAAGGTGGAAGAAGTTAACTCCATGCTGACCACAAACACATAGACCCCAGACCAGTTGAAACCAGAAGTTGATAATGTTAACTCCCAAAATACCACGCCATTTGCTAAGCACCAGCTAATCAGAAGGATGTGCAGTAGTTGACCAGGCATCCTACAATCTTCCCCCTAATTTGTTTTTAAGAACCCTTCCCTGAAAGCCATTGGGAGTGAGCGGGAAAGCCAGCAAGGAGTTGGGGTCTTTTGAGCAGAGTTGCCTGTTCTCCTGCTTGACATTCTGCAATAAACACTGTACTTTCCTTCACCACAACCAATGTCAGAAGATTGGGTTTGTTACCAAGTTTGGTTGAGTAACATGATAGAAACAGCCCTCCATCCCCCCAGCCAACAAACAGAAAATCCTTACTCTGCCCAGAGCTGATTAGCATTGAATGAGAATAAGAATGCAGGCAGGTCTCCCTGGTGGCTCAGATGGTAAGGAATCTGCCTGCAGTGCAGGAGACACAGGTTTGATCCCTGGGTTGAGAAGATCCCCTGGAGAAGGGAATGGCTACCCACTTCAGCATTCTTGCCTGGAGAATCCCATGAACAGAGGACCCCAGACAGCTACAGTCCATGGGGTTGTAAAGAGTCAAACACACCTGAGTAACTGTCACTCACTTTTTCAAGATTGCAGGCATATTATCTCATACTAACTTGTTCTTGAAAATGAAAAAAAGGGATAAAGAGTCTTTGAAGGTAAAAGGTGTTGTGGAATCTATTAAGTGCCTACTTTTGAGATCAGAGTCGAAACAAAACCCTGTCCCTACTACCTTCTAGCTGGTCTCCTAGAAATTTTTTTCTTAATTTCTGGGAATTCTGTGTCCTCATTTACAAAGGGGCATAATGATAACTTCATTACAAGAGTTTTCTGAAGAGTTAAGATTAACTAAACGTAAAGCTGTTATAGAGCTTTCATATGTCGGACATTGCTTACAGGCTTTTGTGCATAATAACTCATTTAATCCTCACCCCAACCACATGAATAGATGTTTTAATTATCCGCACATTACAGTAACCATGGTACAGAGATATTAAGGAATTTGTCCAAGATCACATGACTAATAAGGAGAAAACTGGGATTTTCTTTCCAGGATGTTTATATTAGAGTTCATATTTCTACCCACTCCACTGTGCTGTTTCACCATAAAGCCTAGAAGTGGTTGCCATAAAACTAATTGTCCAACTCAGGATCTTTTTGAGTAAAAGTGTCACTAAAATAATTACTCTGGAACATGATGTGTAAACAGGGATTCTCCCAAAGAAATGAAAACATACGAGCACTTTAATGCACCCCTCAATACTTCACACAGGGCCTTGAACATCAAGACAGAAAAAAAATAATCCAACATGATTAAGAGCAAAAGCCACACTTGTATTTGTTTTGCTGAAGCTTGCATACTGCAAAGTTTTCATCAAGAGTCATAATAAGAAAATAACCCATATCTTTGTGTTGACTAAGTCTAACTATATCAAATTTCTCTTCCCTTACCAACCTGCAGTCACCATCACCCCCATCCCACCGTCAACCTACTATAGATCTGCCTTAGCATCTCTGCAGATCACACCACTGATCCACCTATACAGAAATCAGTCTAGGTCCTCACTGACACTGAGAGCGATTGCGCAGACTCCACGGCCAGAGACTTTCCCGTTGAAGGCTTTCCGCCCTGAAGCATCGCTCATCTTCCAATGGGAATAGTCTCCTTCTCAATAATCAGGGGTCTGCAGCAGGAAGAAATCAGTAAATCTGTCCAGTGAGAGGCTGACTGGTTCTTTTTGGTTCTCACTGCTGAATTGCTATTTTTCTAGGCACAACTCACATTTGTTTAAGCTTTGTTGCAACATAGATGACTCACTGTCTGGCATTCAAAATAAAGTGACCAACATCAATCAATGCATGTGTGTTGAACATCTATTTTAAGTACACAGGGAGCCTGACCTTCAGTCTTATGCAGCCAAATTTTATCCATTGTGCTGATGAAGAGTTTGCTTTTCCCTCCAAGGCCCACTACTCTGTCCTTGCCCTCACTGACCCTCTTTCCGGTTGTCTTGACTTTCTGCCCAGATGAACAAGGGCACCTTGAATTCTGGTCCAGGTTTACTGGATGTTGGCCACTCTCCCATATCCTGGTGCAAATGGAAAACAGCGAAAATTTCCCTTGCTGATGGTCGTTCTTAATAACTATTCCCAACCCTGTCTAGGGATGGGGAGTCCAGGCAACACAATGTGTTCAATGCAGGTGTATTATTTATAGACTGCTGCAAAATGAAGTACCCTAACACTCGCTGGCTTAAAAACAGCAAGTCTGTTGTCTCATGTACTTCTATGGATCAGGAATCTAGGAACAGCTGAATTGAATGGTTCTGGCTCAGGATCACTCATGAAGTTGCAGTGATGAGGACCACCAGGGTCATCTTCTGAATCATCTTCAGGGTCATCATCTTCATCTTCTGACCATCAGATAATCTTCTGAAGGCTTGACCTCTCAGGGACTGAGAGTCCGCTTCCAAGATGGTTCACATGACTGTTGGTTGGAGGCCTCAGTTCGTTATGATGTGAAATTCTGCATTGGGTTGTTTGAATGTTCTCAAGACATGGCAGCTGCTGTCCCTAGAAAAAATGATCAAGAAGAAGGATCAGTGCCTTTTTTCGCTTTGCCACACTGTCACTTCCAGTGTATTTCATTCATTAGAAGCAAGTCTCTAAGTCCAGCTTGCACGGAAACTAGGCTTCACTTTGTGGAGGCAAGAGTGTCAAAGAATTGTGAAAATATTCCAGGATCACCTCAATGGGTGTATCAGTCAGGGTTTTCCAGATAAACAGAACCAACGGGGCATTTATCTATCTAGCTATCTGTATCTATCATGAAGAATTGGCTCACACAATTATAGAGTGGCAAGTTTAAAATCAGAAATGCCAATATCCAAGTTCTGGTCAAGGGCATCTATCTATCTAGCTATCTGCGTGAAGAATTGGCTCACACAATTACAGAGTGGCAAGTTTAAAATCAGAAATGCCAATATCCAAGTTCTGGTCAAGGGCCAGAAACTCCTAGAGAACCAGGAAGAGCTAATGTTCCCATTCAAAAACCATGAGGCAGATGAAATAAAAAGTACAGTCTTTCATTCTCTTCAAGCTTTCAGCTGATTAAATGAGGCCCACTCACATTATAGAAGGCAATCTGCTTTTTTCAAGCCCACTAATTAAATATTAATGTCATCCAAAAACATCCTTGCAGAAACAACAGAAAAAAGTTTACCAACTATCTGGGTGTCCCATGGCCCCATCAGGTTAATACATAAAATTAAGCATCACAGTAAGCATTCAAAAAAGTTTATCAACAATAACATATTTGTTCAACACATATTTGTGTTGTTCCTCTAGAATTTCATTAATTTACTGACCCATTCTCTGGAAAACATTAATAATGCTTGTCTTAGTGGAATATTATAATTTGCAGACCAGTTCTGAAAGCACAATATCCAAGATGAGAAAGCTAAGATCCAGAGAGGTCAAGCAACTTGTTCAAAGCCTCACATCCAACTGGAAGATGAAAAAAAAAAAAAAAATCAAAGGAGAGGTTCTCTGAGTCTAGGGATAGACTTTTCCTTCAGGCAGACTTTTTAGCAATTGTACATTCTCCTAATATTTGTGGAGACCAGATCAGTGTTTTTCCCCAATGTTTAGTAGAGAGATTCCTTTTGTAAATGAAGCTTTATAGAGATTGAAAGGTACTTAAAAGGTAAGCCAATCTACTGAGGGTAAAGGTGGGTAAGGCTTCAGCAGATGAAATCCTGCCAGCTCTGTCTGTCCTTCTCCTGGCTAACCTTTAGGCATCCTCAAGAATCTGAGATACTTGGCTTGAAATCCACTAGCCTAGGTCCCATTGGCCTCGATCTTGAGAATGAGGGTTTGTGGGAGGAACAGAAAGCCCATTTCTCAAGTAAGGAAGGAGTACTGGGTTATCACAGTCATTTTACCATCAGCCAGAGGGGCATCTAACTCTGTTGTTCTGAAGCATTTGTCCAGGAGGAAAAACTCGAGGTTCAATTAGGTAGGCAGAGTATTCATTTATGATTTACCTTGAACCCCTTGTACTTTAAATGTGTTCTAAGCTGTATTGTTTCTGAAGTTAGAGTCTTGGTTTTCTGCATTGTAAAATGAGAATTACAGGAAAAAAAAAAATTAGTAGGATGCCAGAGCAAAAAGGTTTTGAAAAGGTACTTGGCAAAGTGAACGGGAACACAATTTAGAATATCTGACTACATTACTTTTTATAATTAGAACATTTCATGATTATAAATGGTTGATTATAAAACCTCAGCCAGCCTGTCAGCCAGACACCTTCAGAAGCTCTGAAAAGAATGTTTTTTAAGCTGGAAAAAGCCCCACCTCCACAATAAAGTAAGATAAAATAACACTCCCACGTCCCAAGTGAGAAAAGAACAGTGGTCGTTGATGAGTTAGGCTAAAATCAATATGCTAAGCCCGCACTGAAGACTGTCACTTCCCCTTGCCTGCAGGACCTTTTAGTTCCTGACCCCGATGCTTCAAGATATAACCACAGTTCTGTGCATTTGCAGATCTCAATTCAACTAAAATAAAATGGGCAAACATTAATTGAGAATTAATAGGTTTTGTGCTAGTTGAGAGGATATAAACAGCAACAACAAAAAGACACCACCTTGGGGATCTCAGTTCAGTAGGATAGCTCAGTAGGATAGACTAACGAGCACACAGTTCATAGATACACCATGATACATGGCAATAGTAGATAGAGTACAACAGACAGAGAAAGGGTAATAATAATAGGGCTTCTCGATATGACAGTCTTGTGCTGGATGTTTCAAAGAAATCTAATTTCTTGGAAATGGAAAAGTTAGCCAAGCAGGGGGTAGGGCAGTGGGGTGATAGGCGGGGGGAAGAATAGTCAGTCTGAAGCCTTGCAGCAAGGCTATGGGAAGTTTGCATCCCCCAGAGCCTCTAGGAAAGTTTTAGCAGCATGAGCAGGAGAGGGAGCTTCTTGCTTCCCGCTTAGCTGCAGACCACGATGCTAGACGCCAGTACTAACAGGGGTCTTGGCAACCCACACTCCGCACGGGCCAGGCTCCCAGCCTTCAGCCCCCAAGGCGGCAGCAGCTCTCAATTCTAAGCAAGCAGTTGTTTTCCTCTGTTGCTGTGTTGATTCTTCCAATCTTTTTAAAAACTTTGTTCTCATTTTTACTGACATATGTATTTGATTGTGTGCGTATTAGTCACTCAGTCGTGTCTGACTCTTTGCAACCCCATGGACTATAGCCTACCAAGCTCCTCTATCCATGGAATTCTCCAGGCAAGAATCCTGGAGTGGGTTGCCATTTCCTTCTCCATTATTGAGATATAACCAATGTTAAATATTGTATTAATCCAAAGAGTACAACATGACTTGATGTAATACATACCACAAAGTAAGTTAGTCACAGCTATTGCTTCACAAACCTAACACTTTTTTTCTTATGATGAGAACTCTTAAAATCTGCTCTCTTAAGAATTTGCAAATATGCAATGCAGTATTGTTGACTATAGTTTCACCATGCTGTATATTACATCCTTATTACTAATTTATCTTATAACTAGAAGTTTTGAGAGAAGGCAATGGCACCCCACTCCAGTACTCTTGCCTGGAAAATGCCATGGACGGAGGAGCCTGGTAGGCTGCAGTCCATGGCGTCGCTAAGAGTCGGACACGACTGAGCGACTTCCCTTTCCCTTTTCAGTTTCATGCATTGAAGAAGGAAATGGCAACCCACTCCAGTGTTCTTGCCTGGAGAATCCCAGGGACGGGGGAGCCTGGTGGGCTGCCGTCTATGGAGTCGCACAGAGTCGGACACGACTGAAGCGACTTAGCAGAAGTTTTGAACGCCTTCACTCATTTTGCCCCCACCCTCCCCACGCCCCATCTCTGGTAAGCACCATCTATTCTCTGTTTCCATAATTTCAGTTTGCTCAGATTCAACATATAAATGAGATGATACAGGATTTGTCTTTTAATGTTTGAATTATATCATTTAGCATAATTCCCTCAAGATCCACCCTCCACATTTTTCAAATGGCAGGATATCCTTCTTTTATGGCTAAATAATAAATGCATATGTGTGTGTGTGTGTGTGTGTGTGTGTGTGTGTGTTTTACATCTTCTTCATGCATTCATCCATTAATGAAACACAGGATTGTTCCCATACCTTGACTGTTGTAAATGATACTACGGTGAGAATTCAATATGTTTTTAGTTTATTTCCCATGTTGGATTCTTTCTGCTTGAAAGGCCTAGCATAATTCATGTTATCCTGATAAGACATTGACAAATACAAGCTCCTAGCACAGGGTTAGTGCTGAATAATGAAATAATTTATAGACAAAAGAGTGAGTAGTTGGACAGATACATAATGAATTGAGCATGTACTCATTCTAAAAATAAGACCTAGTTTTGGCAAAGAAGTCATGCATTTACAGCAACATTGTGGGATGGAAGAACAGTGTCTTCAAGGAATGGAGAACTTCCTAAGATTCTTAAACAGAAAAGGAAATGACCACAGATTGACTGTAAGCATGGTAAACTACGCTGAAGATTTTATAATTCTCCATCATCACGCTTCAGCAAACAAGAGGGGAAAATTAGTCATCAGTTTGGATTTGAATATTTATGAATCACAAAGTGCACCCTGTCTATTTCTGTTGAAAAATGGAAGTTCCAGTGGAAAGGTTTTATGCTTCTCTTTATAAACTTCTTTAATCCTTAGGTTTACTTTTGTTGTGTTCTCATACACCCTTTGGAGGTCAGGTCAGAGTTGTCTGAAAACAGCTTTCATTTTCAATGAGGCCATAAAGTTTAAAATGTAGTGAAAGCTGTGTATTGACTCTATAGCATTTGAGGCTCTGAGAGCTAAGATGAATAGACTAGAGTTTTCTTTTTCGGGGGGACAGTTTTATCAGTAAGCTCTGGCAAGCGAAGATCAGACAGGGGAGTTAGAGGGACAGTTTGATTTTTTAGGGAGATCAATGAATATGACAGACAATAGATGGCACACAGCTGGTGTCAGGTTCAGAAGTGATGACAAGGAACAGAGGAGGGGACAAGATGAGCGTTTATAGAAGCCGAGCCCAGTTCTGGGCGGATAATCGGATGCCTCAGGGAAGACAGGAGTTAGTGGTTATCTTCCCTAGGATAAGCAGAGCAATCAAAATATCTGAGACACTCAGAAGGTCCCCCAGGAACCCAGATACTTCCTCCACAAAGCCACGGGGACATCTCTGAACTGCAGTCTATGCAGTGACAACATCAGCCATGGATTCTGGATTATTCTCCCTTGTGTGACATGCTCCCCAAGGGAAGGCAGGAAGGTATTCCCACCTTGTGAAGGTCAAAAGCAGGGAAACATCTTTTTCTTGTGGCCATTTCCACCATGGGACATAGTGAGGCTGAGCAGGAAGAAAACGGTCTTAGAAATTAAATACACCTGCGTTGAAATTCATTCTCTACTCTTCATTCACCAGGCAAGTAATTCAGCCTCAATAGCTTCAATTTCCTCACCCACAAAATGAGAATAATAATATCTGTATCCAATGATTATTGAAGGCTTTAAATGAGAGAATGATGATGATGATGAAAATGAAAATGATGAAAGCAAACATTTGTGTAAAAAGTATTAATATCCGCAGACACTGTTATGAGTTTCTCACACATGAAGTCAAACCTATATTAAAGAGACATAATGTGGACCAAGTGCCTGTATCACACCACGCACACTGAGGGTGCCTAATAAATGGCATCTGTCTCGCTGATGCAGGCTGGGGTGATTATGGTGATGTTATTATCATTCCTTCCCCTTGAGATCCAATCACCAGGGCCTCTAGTGTAGTTAACAGAATATGCCTTCTCGTGCATTACATGACTTACATTACTAGGAATTCTTATCTGAAGGCAGCGTGATCCGAGCAGAATTTAAGCCACCTGCAAGAGAGCAAAACAGCTTTATTTATATTATTCTCAATATACTTATGCTCATTCATGTAATTAAAAAATAGCAGGACCATCAGGAGAGTAATTTGGGGGCATAGTGAATATTGAAGGATGGGATCAAAATGCTTAAAAGCAGGGAAAATATCTGCATGTAGAGAACATATGCCAGAAGACAAAAATAAAATATCTATATCTAGAGAATATACGTAATAACCTTTTTGGTAAATAATTTTTTTAAATAACATATATAAATATTTACAGAAATAGTGACAAGGTGATGGCAGATGCATTGGCATTAAAGTCAGGCTCTTAACCTGGCAAGCTGTCTTACAAGTCTCAACTTTCTTGTCCTTGTCTACTGATCAAAAATACTTATGTCTGCCTCATGGAGCTGGGTCTGTTTAACAAAGTTTTATATAGATAGATAGATAGATAGATAAGTGCATAATGTGCTAGTCTGTACATAGTAGTCACTCAATAAATGTTAGCTCTTTCCCGAACTTAATATCTCTAAATTCCTCAACCATAATAGCTGAATGAGACATTCCCAATACATTGTATTAAAAATACTAATTTATGAACATTGGGGTACACGTGTCTCTTTAGTGGACCCTCCCTGATACCATGTAAGATCAACTTTATACTCCTTGGAGCGGGGGGGAGAAATGTTTAGAATTTTGTATTATATGACTAAGGATTACCATAATTAGGCAAATCATAAAACTAGTAAGGATCAACAATCAAGTTCAGTTCAGTTCAGTCCCTCAGTGACGTCTGACTCTGTGACCCCATGGACTGCGGCAAGCCCTTCATCGATTCTTTTCTTTTTTTTTTGAGTTTTCTTTTTTTAAGTTTTTTTTTTAATCAATTCTTTATAGAATTTGGAATATTTTAAATGATTTTCTTCAATAGGTTTAATAAGAAGATGAACAGAAAATAAAAATTAAAGAACTAGACTGCAGTGCTTAGCAATTAATTAGCTGCCTAAGGAATACCAAGGGAAAAGATGACTTTGGAGGAGGACACTCTGTATAGGTAATAAATATGCCACTTTGCCACATGCAGATAAAATGCTGTAATAGGCACAATTAGGGAAAATAAACTCTAAAAATAAAACTCCAAATGAGAACTAAGAAAAGTTTTCCAACTCTTTGTGACCCCATGAACTGTAGCCCACCAGGCTCCTCTGTCCATGGGATGCTCCAGGCGAGAATAATGAAGTGGGTCGCCAGGCCCTTCTCCAGGGGATCTTCCTGACCCAAGGATCGAACCCCAGTCTCCCACACTGCAGGCAGATTCTTTACCATCTGAGCCACCACGGTAGCCCAAGGAGACTGTGTTAGCCAAGGAGAATGTTAAGTGACTGCTGATATTCAATAAGGGAGGACTTGGGGTGGGGACGGTGGGGTGACGGTGCACCCTGGTCCAAGAACTACAGTATAAAATGGTATATTAGAGACGTCAATCCAATTTCCAGCATCATTTGACCACGTGTGTCTACACTAGACATTTCAAATAGGAAAAACAGGGTAAAAGAAGAGCCACCTGTGGAGTGTCAGCTACACTAGTGAGTCATATTTTCCTGAGGCTTCTCTCTAGTTGTTAAGAGGTCTGCTTCAGCACCTTGACTAATAGTACTGCAAGGCTAAAGGACCATGTCTCAGGTGAAATGGGTATGTTTCCAGCCCCAGATATTCCCAACCTGAGCTTTCTTGATTGCCTGATATGAAATTGCTCAGCATTATATACGCTTTTGGGCTTCCCTGCTGGGTCAGACAGTAAAAAATCCACCTGCAATGTGTAAGATCTGGGTTCGATCCCTGGGTTAGGAAGATCCCCTGGAGGAGGGCATGGCAACCCACTCCAGTATTCTTGCCTGGAGAAGTCCCTGGACAGAGGAGCCTGCTGAGCTACAGTCCATGGGATTGCAGAGAGTTAGACACACATATCACACACACACACACACACACACACACACACACACATGTGTTTACAGCCATCCACCAACTTTATTAAGGAAAAATTTTCATCCCACTGGAAAGTTGTTTTACATATGTGTGTGTGTTTGTAAAACAACAAAATGATTCTTATTTTTCTAATCTGTTCATAATGAATCATTTTAAATAGCAAATACTTTCTCTGCTTCCTTTCCAGGCAACAATAACTTTACATTATATTTGATTTTATACTGTTTGCATTTTGAATAAAGAGAAAAGAGAAGGATTAAACTGACCTTTAGCTATTTACGCCTGGTAAGTTTAGCCTTAGAGTCAAAATTCCACTATACTTCTTCTATATATACATGTAGATTTGTATATTGTGTATATATGAATGAGATAATGTACCAGCTCCTGTAAGTAGCTAAGGAGGTATTTGATTATTTTCCTAAAATTCCCTTTACTTCTCATGTGAGATATTTATTGAGGTACTCAGACTGCCAAGCATTAAATACTTGAGACAACTAAAATCCACTCCATTTCTGAAACCTCTATAAACAGCAAATGAAAATATGTAGAGACTTTAAGAAAATGGTTGAG
The DNA here is from genome assembly GCF_029378745.1 of Bos indicus. NCBI lineage: Eukaryota > Metazoa > Chordata > Mammalia > Artiodactyla > Bovidae > Bos > Bos indicus. The sequence goes on from NC_091771.1 coordinate 9,960,948, forward strand.
TGATGAATGTAACTTTTTCAACATATATCAAACAACTGACTCTTTTATTGATCACGTGAGGCAACATAGTGTATTTATTAGAAGGCAACCTAAGGCAGTTCATGTGTCTCACAACCGCTCGCAGACACACTCACACATGGAATTCAAGGTCAGAGTTGGATTCTTAAATTCAGTCTCTGCTGATATCTGAGCTGCAAACTTGGTCAATGTATTTAGCTTCTCTTAGCTAAATTTCTTATTTATAAAAAGAGGATAATAATATCATGAGATTGTATATATCTATAAATACATATATATATCTATATATATAGATATGTGTGTGTATATATATATAAATTAGATAATATATGAGCTTCTAAAAATAGGTAAGGAGTTATTTGATTCTTTCCCTAAATGTGAAATCTGTCTTGACAGCAACTTGAAGATGTGATAATTGAAGAGAATTATTAAGGATAAAAGAACTTCCCATGTGATACAGTGGTAAAGAAACTGCCTACAATGCAGGAGACACAGGTTCCATCCCTGGGCGGGGAAGATCCCCTGGAGGAGGAAATGGCAACCCACTCTAGTCAATTCTTGCCTGGAAAATTCCATGGACAGAGGAAATTGGCGGGCTACAGTCCATGGGGTCACAAAGAGCCAGACACGACTGAGTAACTAACACACACACACACACACACACCAAGTATAATGTTATATTTTTCCCTCGGGGAGCTGTCACTTCACTAGAGCATGAACCATACTCATTCATGAAAAGTTAATTCATAATATTTTAGTATTATAGCTAATTCATAATATTTAGTATTATGATAGAGGTTTACCGTGAGATGCTGACAGAATATAAGGGCAGATTTTATACTTGAAATTAGACTAACAAAATTGTATCCTGTTGGACGGGAAGGGCCATCTGTTGAGGGGATTCAGTACAAACAAGCATCAGCAAATGCAAAGTCGAGGAAGCTCGGGAAAAATCAAATCCAACCAAACATGCCAGGCAGGTTTTGTGGTTGTAGTGAGAGGGTCATCAGTTCGACAAGTATGGCAATTGACTTCACTTTCTTTGTTCTAATTCCAGGCTCACAAAACAGCTTTTTGACCATAACTTGACTTCCAACATTAGCTTTCATCTTGGGGAAAGGATTTGCTGACCCAAAGACAAACTTGTTCCCTTCTGCTTGCAAGCTCTGTTTTCATTTTAAACTTTGTATCATAAACCAATAAATATACCAATTCAATTCAGTTCAGTTCAGTCGCTCAGTCGTGTCCGACTCTTTGCGACCCCATGAATCCCAGCACGCCAGGCCTCCCTGTCCATCACCAACTCCCGGAGTTCACTCAGACTCACGTCCATCGAGTCGGTGATGCCATCCAGCCATCTCATCCTCTGTCATCCCCTTCTCCTCCTGCCCCCAATCCCTTCCAGCAGCAGAGTCTTTTCCAATGAGTCAACTCTTCGCATGAGGTGGCCAAAGTACTGGAGTTTCAGCTTTAGCAACATTCCTTCCAAAGAAATCCCAGGGCTGATCTCCTTCAGAATGGACTGGTTGGATCTCCTTGCAGTCCAAGGGACTCTCAAGAGTCTTCTCCAACACCACAGTTCAAAAGCATCAATTCTTCAGCGCTCAGCCTTCTTCACAGTCCAACTCTCACATCCATACATGACCACAGGAAAAACCACAGCCTTGACTAGACGGACGTTTGTTGGCAAAGTAATGTCTCTGCTTTTGAATATGCTATCTAGGTTGGTCATAACTTTCCTTCCAAGGAGTAAGTGTCTTTTAATCTCATGGCTGCAGTCACCATCTGCAGTGATTTTGGAGCCCAGAAAAATAAAGTCTGTCACTGTTTCCACTGTTTCCCCATCTATTTCCCATGAAGTGATGAGACCGGATGCCATGATCTTCGTTTTCTGAATGTTGAGCTTTAAGCCAACTTTTTCATTCACCACTTTATACCAATTAGCTATGAGTTAGTTAAGCAGGATCATTTCCCAAAATAGAAAGAGGCTCTAGACTTCAAACTGTGCCCAGATCCCATGGTTTTTCACTCTCAACAAATACTAAGCAATGTGGTCTATGTTAGTCCTTCAAAACTAAACCCCAGAAGAGAACAGAAGTAGAAAGAAACACTCTTGTTTAATGGTTATACCATTGGAAAGATAAAGCAGTGGGTAAAACCTCAAGTGTTACAGTGATTCTCTACTGTGGTTACACAGAACCACTGGTTTCTTATCTGGGGTTTATTTAAATATACATTTGGACTTCCTAGTGGCTCAGGTTGTAAAGAATCCACCTGCAGTATAGAAGACCTGGGTTCAATCCCTGGGTTGGAAAGACCCCCTGGAGAAGGGAATGGCTACCCACTCCAGAATTCTTGCCTAGAGAATTCCATGGACAGAGGAGCCTGGCAGGCTACAGATCATGGGGTCACAAAGAGTCAGACACGACTGAGAAACTAACACTAAATATACATTCATACTGATCACCATACTCTAAGGAACCCATAAATTCCAACCTACTTTGGACCCAGTATTAGGGATATCTGGATTTCCATACTTTTAAAAGTTCTGCAGTGATTTTGGAGCCCCCAAAAATAAAGTCAGCCACTGTTTCCACAGTTTCCCCATCTATTTGCCATGAAGTGATGGGACCAGATGCCACGATCTTAGTTTTCTGAATGTTGAGCTCTAAGCCAACTTTTTAACTCTCCTCTTTCATTTTCATCAAGAGGCTCATTAATTCTTCACTTTCTGCCATAAGGGTGATGTCATCTACATATCTGAGGTTATTGATATTTCTCCTGGCAATCTTGATTCCAGCCTGTGCTTCTTCCAGCCCAGCATTTCTCATGATGTACTCTGCATATAAGTTAAATAAGCAGGGTGACAATATACAGCCTTGACATACTCCTTTTCTTATTTGGAACCAGTCTGTTGTTCCATGTCCAGTTCTAACTGTTGCTTCCTGACCTGCATACAGGTTTCTCAAGAGGCAGTTCAGGTGATCTGGTATTTCCATCTCGTTCAGAATTTTCCACAGGTTATTGTGATCCACACAGTCAAAGGCTTTGGCATAGTCAATAAAGCAAAAATAGATTTTTTTTTCTGAAACTCTCTTGCTTTTTTGATGATTCAGTGAACGTTGGCAATTTGATCTCTGGTTCCTCTGCCTTTTCTAAAACTAGCTTGAACATCTGCAAGTTCACGGTTCACATATTGCTGAAGCCTGGCTTGGAGAATTGTGAGCATTACTTTACTAGCGTGTGAGATGAGTGCAATTGTGTGGTAGTTTGAGCATTCTTTGGCATTGACTTTCTTTGAGATGGGAATGAAAACCGGCCTTTTCCAGTCCTGTGGCCACTGCTGAATTTTCCAAATTTGCTGACATATTGAGTGCAACACTTTCACAGCATCATCTTTTAGGATTTGAAATAGCTCAACTGGAATTCCATCACCTCCACTAGCTTTGTTTGTAGTGATACTTCCTAAGGCAAATAGATGGGGAAACAGTGGAAACAGTGGCTGACTTTATTTTTTGGGGCTCCAAAATCACTGCAGATGGTGACTGTAGCCATGAAATTAAAAGACGCTTACTCCTTGGAAGAAAAGTTATGACCAACCTAGACAACATATTAAAAAACAGAGACATTACTTTGCCAACAAAGGTCCATCTAGTCAAGGCTATGGTTTTTCCAGAAGCCATGTATGGATGCAAAAGTTGGACTATAAAGAAAGGTGAGTGCCGAAGAATTGATGATTCTGAACTGTGGTGATGGAGAAGACTCTTGAGAGTCCCTTGGACAACGAGGAGATCCAACCAGTCCATCCTAAAGGAAATCAGTCCTGGGTGTTCATTGGAAGGACAGATGTTGAAGCCTAAACTCCAATACTATGGCCACCTGATGCAAAGAGCTGACTCATTGGAAAACAGCCTGATGCTGGGAGGGATTGGGGGCAGGAGGAGAAGGGGACGACAGAGGATGAGATGGTTGGATGGCATCATCGACTCAATGGACATGAGTTTTGGTAAACTCTGGGTGTTGGTGATGGACAAGGAGGCCTGCTGTGTTGTGATTCATGGGGTTGCAAAGAGTCGGACACGACTGAGTGACTGAACTGAACTGAAAGGGTCTCCAAGTAATTCTAGTGTATAGGTTTGTGAATTCATGGGACTGTAGGCAATTAATATAAAGAGTTAAAGCAGACCAGATAGAAGCTACAGGTAAACCCAGTCTAAAGAAGTAGTCCTTACTCGTCTATAACTAACTATTCCTTTGTGAAATTGCAGAGTTCTTGTCCATGGATCTTTGATATCTTTGAGAAAATACAAAAATCAGAAAATTGTTAAATTCTGTTATTAATATTTTTTTAAATTTTGTTGGAATACAGTTACTTTACAATGTCGTGTTAGTTTCTACTGTACAGCAAAGTGAATCACCTATACATTAGCATGCATGCTCAGTCGATTCAGTTGTGCCTGACTCCTTGTGACCCTATGAGCTGTAACCCACCAGGCTCCTCTGTCCATGAGATTCTCCAGGCAAGAATATTGGAGTAGACTGCCATGCCCTCCTCCAGGGGATCATCCAGACCCAGGGGTTGAACCCAGGTCTCCTGCATCACAGGCAGATTCTTTGCCACTGAGCCACCAGGGAAGCCCCCTATGTATATGTATGTATCCCCTCCTTTATGGGTTTCCATCCCATTTAGGTCACTTTGTTTTAGCATTGAGTAGAGTTCCTCTTGCTATACGGTAGGTTATCATTGGTTTTATACATGAAATCAATAGTACATATATTTGACAAACAATTAAACTTTTAAATATTGTTCTATAAATCTCACAAAGCATATTATCTGGCCATAAGCTTGTGTCCTCTAATTATAAACCAAGAAAGTCTATGTGACATGTGAAGCCAACATAGAGGTTTGAATAAACTAAGTCTTTTTAAACAACAAGGATAAAAATGAACACTTATACTGATGTGTTGACATCCTACAGATAATATAATCAATTGGTGTAATGCTTTGCTTTTTCTATCTATATTTTAGGGGTTTCCCTCATAGTTCAGTTGGTAAAGAATTTGCCTGCAATGCAGGAGACCCAGGTTCAATTCCTGGGTCTGGAAGATCCCCTGGAGAAGGAGATACCCACTCCAGTATTCTTGCCTGGATCATCCCATGGGCAGAGGAGCCTGGTAGGCTACAGTCTATGGGATCGAAAGAGTCGGACACGACTTAGTAACTAAATCACCACCACCACTGATATTTTACCTTGACTTCAGTTCAGAACCTAAGTGTCTTGAAGGCAGGAATTAGATTTATTTTATGTTAATTTCACTTCGCTAGCCCTGAACACATCTTTGGGCATTTATAAATCATTGAGCATGTTATAAATGTGATACATGAAAAGCTTTAAATATAGACTCAATCTGTCTTCTTTTTTATGTTTACTCAGAAAGAAAATATGTAGTTAATCAAGCAAGTATCAGGGAATGTAATTAGTGGTCAAAACTAACATATTAATTATATTATTATTTTTTTAAAACTTTACATAATTGTATTAGTTTTGCCAAATATCAAAATGAATCTGCCACAGGTATACATGTATTCAGGATGGGGAACACATGTATTAATTGTATTATTATCAAAAATCTCTCTCTCTCTCAATCTCTCTGTTTGTCAGTCTTCCCTTACTCTCACTCTTTGTCTCTTTTACTCATTCAAAAGTTGGGACTCACCCAATTTTTGCCTTTCTTTGGGATTCTTTAAAATGCCACTTTTTACATGAAAACAATCTGGAAAGAAACTGAAGAGAATAACTTTTCTTAAGACTCAAGAGTGAAAAAACATGGAAAAGCTCAAATATCAACCTTGAAAGATTTTAATTACATTAACATTGATTGGGATAATGGCAATTTAATTATAGGAACACTTCCCAGGTAGCTCAGCTGGTAAAGAATCTGCCTGCAATGCAGGAGACCCAGGTTCGATTCCTGGGTTGGGAAGATCTGCTGGAGAAGGGATAGCCTATCTGCTCCAGTATTCTTGGGCTTCTCTTGTGACTCAACTGGTAAAGAATCCTCCTGATATGTGGGAGACCTGGGTTCAATCCCTGGGTTGGGAAGATCCCCTGGAGAAGGGAACGGCTACCCACTCCAATATTCTGGCCTGGAGAATTCCATAGACTGTATAACCCAAGGGGTCACAAAGAGTTGGACACGACTGAGTGACTTTCACTTTCAATTATAGAAAAGAGTTAAAATTCTGTCCTCCAGTCACACTGTTTTTTTTGTTTGTTTGTTTGTTTCTAAGAGTTTCTTTGGCTAGTCTTTATGGAGAGAAGTTCTTTGGGTTTTGCTTTCTATCTTTTTAATTTATTTTTAATTTTTTTCCTGGAAACTTTCCTAAAAATTCAGCCAACTATGATAAATCAGGTTGAAGCTGGGAAACATCTCAAATCTAGTTATCAACTTATTATTTGATTTGAAATGCTCAAGAGAATATGCTGTTTATGAAGGGAAACAATGCAAGCATTTCTGACTTTGGGAAAGAAGATTTTTTTTAAGAATGCAAAGGGCCCTGAGGAGTGTTGATTGGAATTATATACAGTATGAGAAATCTACTGAACACAAGTAAAGAATTGAGTGTTTAAGAAACAATTGGAAAGGCTAGCATTGAAATTCAACAGAGACAAGTAGTAATCACAGGACTGAATTTAGAATGAAAGACTTGAATATGAAATAAAATACAAGAACACTCACTAAAACACCATTAAAAGCAGTGCTTGTAACTGAAGGGTCTTAAAAATTTCTACTGTCCATGACACAATTTATTTTAAAATACCTAAAGCATCATGTACTTCAACTTTGCAATGATGTGAGTACTCCTTTATGTTTTAGTATTAGAGAGTGGAAATAACCTGTTGTCTGTTGTCTGATTAAACACTAATTTTGTGACATGTACTCACTCAAGAAAAATATATGCAAGATATCTGGATGTTTAAAGAAGGTTGGACTTTTCTAAGAAATTTTTTGTAACTATGAGTAACGACCTTTGGTATGAAAATTAAAAAAAAAAAAAAAAACTAGTTGGTTAACTGGTAACCATCAGATGGAATTGAAATTTTTTCTGTTATAAATTAGTTTTAGTTGCATTTGTTAGAATAGATTTGGCTTCATGTTGATATCATATATATAATCTATATCATATAATTATATATTATAATATAAACTATGCTATAATTATATATACTTATATTACAAATATAAATACATAGTAGGACATGATGAAGGGCTTCCCTGGTAGCTCAGCTGGTAAAAAATCCACATGCAATGCAGAGGACCCCAGTTTGATTCCTGGGTTGGTAAGATCCCCTGAAAAAGGGATAGGCTACCCATTCCAGTATTCTTGGACTCCCCTGGTGGCTCAGGCAGTAAAGAATCCACCTGCAATGTGGGAGATGTAGTTCAGTCCCTGGGTTGGGAAGATCTCTTAGAGAAGGGAATGGCAAGCCACTCCAGTATTCTTGCCTGGAGAATCCCCATGAGCAGAAGAGCCTGGTGGGCTACAGTCCAGAGAGTCTCAAAGAGTTGGGCAAGACTAAGCACAGGACAGGACAGGACATGACGAAACTTGAGAAAGAACAAAATATTTTAATATGATAGCTCAGAATCTCCCTTCACTCTTTAGTCCTTTCCTCCTTTTAAATCTCACTGTATTCTATTTTATTTTTAGTTTGGTTTATAAACTATCTTGATCCCTAAGGCATTTTAAGCATATGTATTCTATAGTATCTTTGAAACCTTTTTTACCCAAATTCTTAGAAGATACCATCTGGCCGTCTACGGTGGGAGGTGTCATTTTTACCAGGGATTGCCATAACTCTGGGGACTCTGTGGAGTCTGAGTTGGAGAAAAGTCCCTGCAGAGTGGTGATGTATTTGCTTTGATACCAAGTTCCATAGGTTTTACCAGTATGAGATTAACATTTATAATCAGTTCCCTGCCTCAAGAATTTTCACATCATGCCCAGATATAAATTTGATCACAAAATTCAAACATGTCACAACCTGTGGCTTGGACTGCTCATAGGAGATTTCACCCCACCTCCAGAATGTCAGGAAGGATACACTGAATCTACTGAGCAGGTGCAAGAGTCTTTACTCAAGTTCCCCATCTTACAGAAGCCCGGGTCCTTCCTCCTATCCTTGAATGAATCTCAGAGATCCAGCCCCTGGGGCTAGGTTCCTATAATCAAGAGTGCTAGGTCCCAGTTTGCTGGGACATTGGCTAATTTGCTTACTGCTCTGGCTTTCATCTCTGGTGCAAGCATTTGGACTTTCCTTTTCTTCTTTTTAACCTCAGCATTTACATATTTAAATTGTTGAAAGATTGTGCTAATATGCATTTAGATTTGTATTTCTACTAAGAGTGGGCTTGAGTTAAATCCATCTTTTATGTCACTGAAATCAGAAGTCTCCTCCCCCACTCTTTGATGATGGAGATTTTCATGGAGAAGCTGTCATAAAGGAAAGAGAAACTCCCCAAGATTTTATTCAAAGTTGTCACAAAATAAGCATTTAAACCCCTTTAAAATTTTAAGAAAATATGCACATGAGAAAATCTTGTCTAAGAAAAGCTTATTTAGACGTGGCAACAGCTCTTTATCTGACATGTTTTTCTTCTGCCAAGGGGAGGATACTGTGCTATAGGAATGTGACAAATGTGAATTGTTGGTGTAAGTTAGCCAATCTAAGATTTGGACTCAGAAGGGACAGTTTCATCATTCTTGTGTGTGTGCTCAGTCGCTCAGTCATGTCCAGCTCTTTGTGGCCTCATGGACTGTAGCCCACCAGGCTCCTCTGCCCATGGGATTCTGCAGACAATAACACTGGAGTGGGCTGCCACTTCCTACTCCAGGGATTCTTTCAGCATTCTTATCAAGGGCCTATTATGAATCCCTTAACCCAACAAGAACCAGAATGCAAATGGAAATGAAGCAGAATTGCAGCAACAGAGGATTATTATGGGGGTAACAAAGGATTATAGGGACTAGATTAGGATCTAGACTTTCCTTTAGGGAGTGTGTGCATGCTTGCACAGTCGTGTCCGACTCTTTTGCAAACCCTTGGACTGCAGCACTCCAGGCTCCTCTGTCCATGGGATTTCCCAGGCAAGCATCCTGGAGTAGGTTGCCATGTCCTCCTCCAGGGGATCTTCCCCACCCAGGGATTGAACCTACTTCTCCTGTCTTCTACAGTGGCAGGTGGATTCTTTACCCTTACACCACCTGGGAAGCCCTTAGGGAGTAGACAGCTGCAATCAACTACCACTAATATATCAGCAAAGCATCAGAGCTACACAGAGTCAACAGCAACAGATCAAAGAACCAAGCAGAAACCAGGGTCTGATACCAGGTGTGAGTGACAAAGCAGAGAGTAGCCAGCCATCAGCCAGGAGGCAAATCTGTTCTGACAGCCTACCTGGATGGTGAACAATTTCTGAAGATATATTCCAGTCTTTGACTCCACCCTAATGCTTAGAGTGGGGAGATCTTTGGGCCTGTCTGTACCTTACTTCAACAACACAGTTTCTTTTGCTTCCACAAGATCACCACCAAAGCCCAGGGACCCAGAACGTACATCAGCAGCATTGCTCCTGTGCACAAGCTAGGAAAGCACTTTTTCTCATATTCAATATCTTTTCATTACTAAAAGAGAAAAAGACTTGTATCCAGCATTTTTTTTTTTAAATTAAGGTTTGTTTCTTATTTTTTTAGCTGTGCTGGGTCTTAATTGAAGCATGCAGGATCTTCGATGTTCATTGCAGCCCGTGGGATCTTTTAGCATGCAAACTGTTAGTTGTGCAATGTGGGATCTAGTTCCCTGACAAGGGATTGAACCCAGGCCCGGCATCGGGGGCATGGAGTCTTAGCCACTGGACCACCTGGGAAGTTCCTATCCAGCAAATTTTTCATTAAAATTAAATATATCATTTCTAGTAATCATACATATGTGCCTAACCCTCACTGCATGTACGAACAAAAGACTATATTTATATCAAAGCCAGAGGAAATCTTACAGAGCATAATGGCGAACATCTGCACTTAAAGAGAAGTAATTTAGGTCCAAAACTTGATGTGGTTTTGTTACGTTTGTTCTTTAGGCAGTAGAATAGCAAATATGGCAGAGCATGTGCTAGAATCAAGTTTGCTGACTCTCAGTTCAGTTGTCCTCCTAGAAGAGCAACACTGTGCATATAATTTTAGTCTACTGGTAGAGCTGAGTGAATCATGATCTTTAGCTATTGACACAATATCATCTTTGGTCCATACAAAGCCCTTAATTGTTGTTTTTGAGTTATAATTACCATACAATATTATATTAGTTTCAGGCTCTGTTTTATTCTTGATCCCCAAGCCATTTCCCTTCCTCTGTCCAAGAACTCAGTCCAATATGACCAATACATGACCTTGACTGTATAAATTTCCCTTGCATCCTGTCAAAGTGTGTATGAATGCTTTTAATTTCCCCAGACTCTATGGGTATGTTCTAGTTCTTACTCCTCTTCCTCAAATCTGCATTTTAAAACTAAGCTTGGTGTTTCATGTACTGCCAGTTCATCGCTTCTAAACGTTGCGTAGCATTACATGATAAATACCCACCATGTTCTGATTATCCACTCTGCCGATAATAGAATCTAAGATTCTCAATTCGTGAGGTGTCAACTTGTTTTCAATTAATGTCTTTTTATCTCTGAAATTCAAACAATCACTACAATCTACAGTCAGAGCCTATGGTTCAGTGAGGTACATATCCTCATGATGTATAAGGTAGATGTCTTATGGGCTTCTTGTTTGCAACTTGTGAAATCTTTTGCTCAATACCCCATTTCTTAAATACACTACTAACAGCTGATAACATAGAAAGAAATGTTGGTTACAGAAATTTAGGCTATATGTACATCATATCCAAAGGGAAGGGAATAGAGATTTTCTGTAAGGTTAGAAATGTGTTTTGGAGTACATTTGTGAGTGTAATTAGCACTACCTTTATTGCTTCACAATAGAAAATAGCTTTATAATGTGTGGGTATATCATTTACCAATTAAAATTCCAAAAATATGTCAATTATTCCCTTGATGATTTTAGTCACAGTAAATAATGAGAAAGTATTCACAGAACAATGAGTGGGAGGAAATATTCAAAGCAAACCATAAGCCAGTAATCCAGTATCTTAAAGACTGAAATTGCTAAATGCTTCAGCGACCCTCAATTGAGTCTCTTAGTTCAGATACATTTTGAAATCTGATCATGTATTCTGTCCGATATATATCATGCACTTTTAACTTATTTTTAATACTGAAGCTTAGAGAAGGAAAGTTAGGACATAAGGCATTCAAGAGATTGAGATGAATGGGGACTCTGAACAAGACAGGCAGCATGGCAAGCTAAGAATTATGTCATACATATTTAAGAGCTACATTAAAATGCAGCCTGAACCCCAAGCAGAGACTGTCAGGAGACCTGAGTGCTAAATGGAACCCCTTGTTTAATTGATGTATGACTCAGGTTAGTCATCTAACCTCTTAAGAATATCTTGTTCCTCTGGTTAAAAACAGAGAAGAAACATATCCTACTTCACATGGCATGTTGTGATCATAAAACCCAGTAACACTACAGCCCTTAGAGGAAAATGAACTTCAGTGTTTTAATCTTCATATAGAACATTTCAACACTGAAGCTGATGTGCTGACCACCAAAGAAGGAAACATGAATAATACGGAAAGGCTTTTGAGAATTTTCTCTCATAGTTAGATTTCTTTCTATTGCAGTTGAAGTATTGTGGCTTGAGAATAATTAGAATAGAAGAGTATTTAAAAGTCAAAAGAAAAGGATTTAACTAGCTTATTAGGCTAATACACACTGAGTCATCAACCAAGAAGCATTGATGGGATCTTTGGAACCTGGAATGTAGTACGCATAGTCACAGGCGTGGGAGCCACCCCGCCAGAGCTTCCATAAACAGCAGAATAAGCTGAGGTTGTCCAGACCAAAAAAATCCATATATCCACCCTTTGAAACATGGACAAACATGCATGTGCACACACACACACACACACACACACACATAAGAATCAGAGAACAAAATCAGGTTCAAAAAAAAAAAGATACATTAAAAGAACTGAAAGTTCATAGCAGTAAAAATGATGTGTGAGTAAACTGACACAGCCATATATCAAGATAATGGTATGGAGATTCCTTTAAAGAAAACTAAGAATAAAACTACCATATGACCCAGCAATCCCACTACTAGCCACATACCTTGAGGAAACCAAAATTAAAAAAGAAATATGTACCCCAGTGTTCATTTCAGTTCTATTTACAATAGCTAGGACATGGAAGCAACCTAGATGTCCATCGACAGTTGAATGGATAAAGTTGTGGTACATATATATAATGAAATATTACTTGGTCATTAAAAGAAACACATTTGAGTCAGTTCTAATGAGGTACATGAATCTAGAGCCTATTATACAGAGTGAAGTAAGTCAGAAAGAGAAAAGCAAATATCATATACTAACACATACATATGGAATCTAGAAAGATGGTACTGATGACCCTATTTGCAGAGCAGCAATAAAGACAGACAAAGAGAACAGACTTATGGGCATGGCTGGGGGTGGGGGCAGGAAGGAGGGTGAGAACTGTGGAGACAGTAACATGGAAATATACACCACTAAATGTAAAATAGATAGCCAATGGGAATTTGGCATATGACTCAGTGAACTCAAGCCAGGGTTCAGTAACATCTTAGATGGTGGGATGGGGAGGGACGTGTAGGGATGGGAAGGGAGGGGAGGGAGGTAGGATGGGGAGGGAGGGCATAGGTAAACCTATGAGTGATTCATGTTGAAGTTTGGTAGAAACCAATGCAATCACTCAGTTCAGTCGGTCAGTTGTGCCCGACTCTGAAACCCCATGAACTGCAGCACGTCAGGCCTCTCTGTCCATCACCAACTCCCGGAGTACACTCAAACTCACGTCCATCGAGTCAGTGATGCCATCCAGCCATCTCATCCTCTGTCGTCCCCTTCTTCTCCTGCCCCCAACCCCTCCGAGCATCAGTCTTTTCCAATGAGTCAACTCTTCACATGAGGTGGCCAAAGTACTGGAGTTTCAGCTTTAGCATCATTCCTTCCAAACAAAACCCAGGACAAAAACCAGTCCTTTAGAATGGACTGGTTGGAACTCCTTGCAGTCCAAAGGACTCTCAAGAGTCTTCTCCAACACCACAGTTCAAAAGCATCAATTCTTTGGCGCTCAGCTTTCTTCACACAATCCAACTCTCACATCCATACATGACCACTGGAAAAAAAATAGTCTTGACTACACGGACCTTTGTTGGCAAAGTAATGTCTCTGCTTTTCAATATGCTATCTAGGTTGGTCATAACTTTTCTTCCAAGGAGTAAGCGTCTTTTAATTTCGTGGCTGCAATCACCATCTGCAGTGATTTTGGAGCCCCCCAAAAAAGTCTGACACTGTTTCCACTGTTTCCCCATCTATTTCCCATGAAGTGATGGGACCAGATGCTATGATCTTAGGTTTCTTAATGTTGTGCTTTAAGCCAACTATTTCACTCTCCTCTTTCACTTTCAACAAGAGGCTTTTCAATTTCTCTTCACTTTCTGCCATAAGAGTGGTGTCATCTGCATATCTGAGGTTATTGATATTTCTCCCGGCAATCTTGAGTCCAGCTTGTGCTTCTTCCAGCCCAGAGTTTCTCATGATGTACTCTGCATATAAGTTAAATAAGCAGGGTGACAATATACAGCCTTGATGTAGTCCTTTTCCTATGGGAACCAGTCTGTTGTTCCATGTCCAGTTCTAACTATTGCTTCCTGACCTGCATACAGGTTTCTCAAGAGGCAGGTCAGGTGCTCTGATAATCCCATCTATTGAAGAATTTTCCAATTTATTGTGATCCACACAGTCAAAGATTTTGGCATAGTCAATAAAGCAGAAATAGATGTTTTTCTGGAACTCTCTTGCTTTTTCCATGATCCAGCGAATGTTGGCAATTTGATATCTGGTTCCTCTGCCTTTTCTAAAACCAGCTTGAACATCTGGAAGTTCACGGTTCATATATTGCTGAACCCTGGCTTGGAGAATTTTCAGCATTACTTCACTAATGTGTGCTGCTGCTACTGCTAAGTCGCTTCAGTGGTGTCCGACTCTGTGCGACCCCAGAGACGGCAGCCCACCAGGCTCCCCTGTCCCTGGGATTCTCCAGGCAAGAACACTGGAGTGAGTTGCCATTTCCTTCTCCAATGCATGAAAGTGAAAAGTGAAAGTGAAGTCGCTCAGTCATGTCTGACTCTTAGCGACCCCATGGACTGCAGCCTACCAGGCTCCTCCATCCATGGGATTTTCCAGGCAAGAGTACTGGAGTGGGGTGCCATTGTATGAGATGAGTGCAATTGTGTGGTAGTTTGAGCATTCTTTGGCATTGCCTTTCTTTGGGATTGGAATGAAAACTGACCTTTTCCAGTCCTGTAGCCACTGCTGAGTTTTCCAAATTTGCTGGCATATTGAGTGCAGCACTTTCACAGCATCATCTTTCAGGATTTGAAATAGCTCAACTGGAATTCCATCACCTCCAATAGCTTTGTTCATAGTGATGCTTTCTAAGGCCCACTTGACTTCACATTCCAGGATGTCTGGCTCTAGGTGAGTGATCACACCATCATGATTATCTTGGTGATGAAGATTTTTTGTACAGTTATTCTGTGTATTCTTGCCACCTCTTCTTAATATCTTCTGCTTCTGTTAGGTCCCTACCATTTCTGTCCTTTATCCAGCCCACCTGTGCATGAAATGTTCCCTTGGTATCTCTAATTTTCTTGAAGAGATCTCTAGTCTTTCCCATTCTGTTGTTTGCCTCTATTTCTTTGCATTGATCGCTGAGGAAGGCTTTCTTATCTCTCCTTGCTATTCTTTGGAACTCCGCATTCAGATGCTTATATCTTCCCTTTACTCCTTTGCTTTCCGCTTCTCTTCTTTTCACAGCTATTTGTAAGTCCTCCCCAGACAGCCATTTTGCTTTTTTGCATTTCTTTTCCATGGGGATGGTCTTGATCCCTTTCTCCTGTACAATGTCATGAAGCTCCGTCCATAATTCATCAGGCACTCTATCTATCAGATCTAGGCCCTTAAATCTATTTCTCACTTCCACTGTATAATCATAAGGGATTTGATTTAGGTCATACCTGAATGGTCTAGTGGTTTTCCCTACTTTCTTCAATTTAAGTCTGAATTTGGCAATAAAGAGCCCATGATCTGAGCCACAGTCAGCTCCCAGTCTTGTTTTTGCTGACTGTATAGAGCTTCTCCATCTTTGGCTGCAAAGAATATAATCAATCTGATTTCGGTGTTGACCATCTGGTGATGTCCATGTATAGAGTCTTCTCTTGTGTTGTTGGAAGAGGGTGTTTGCTATGACCAGTGCATTCTCTTGGCAAAACTCTATTAGCCTTTGCCCTGCTTCATTCTGTATTCCAAGGACAAATTTGCCTGGTACTCCAGGTGTTTCTTGACTTCCTACTTTTGCATTCCAGTCCCCTATAATGAAAAGGACATCTTTTTTGGGTGTTAGTTCTAAAAGGTCTTGTAGGTCTTCATAGAACCGTTTAACTTCAGTTTCTTCAGTGTTACTGGTTGGGGCATAGACTTGGATTACTGTGATATTGAATGGTTTGCCTTGGAAACAAAGAGAGATCATTCTGTCGTTTTTGAGATTGCATCCAAGTACTGCATTTCGGACTCTTTTGTTGACCGTGATGGCTACTCAATTTCTTCTGAGGGATTCCTGTCTGCAGTAGTAGATATAATGGTCATCTGAGTTAAATTGAACCATTCCAGTCCATTTTAGTTAGCTGATTCCTAGAATGTCGACATTCACTCTTGCCATCTCGTTTGACCACTTCCAGTTTGCCTTGATTCATGGACCTGACATTCCAGCTTCCTATGCAATATTACTCTTTACAGCATCGGACCTTGCTTCTGTCACCAGTCACATCCACAACTGGGTATTCTTTTTGCTTTGGCTCCATCCCTTCATTCTTTCTGGAGATATTTCTCCACTGATCTCCAGTAGCATATTGGGCACCTACTGATCTAGGGAGTTCCTCTTTCAGTGTCCTATCTCTTTGCCTTTTCATACTGTTCATGGGGTTCTCAAGGCAAGAATACTGAAGTGGTTTGCCATTCCCTTCTCCAATGGACCACATTCTGTCAGATCTCTCCACCATGACCCGCCCATCTTGGATGGCCCAGCAAGGCATGGCTTATTTTCATTGAGTTAGACAAGGCTATGGTTCTAGTGTGATTAGATTGACTAGTTTTCTGTGATTATGGTTTCAGTATGTCTGCCCCCTGATTCCCTCTTGCAACACCCACCGTCTTACTTGGGTTTCTCTTACCTTGGACGTGGGGTATCTCTTCATGGCTGCTCCAGCAAAGCACAGCCACTGCTCCTTACCTTGGACGAGGGGTATCTCCTCACTGCTGCCCCTCCTAACCTTGAACGTGGAGTTAGGCTCCTCTAGGCCATCCTGTGCCCGCGCAGCCACCGCTTCTTGCAATACTGTAAAGCAATTATCCTTCAATTAAAAATATATAATTTTTTTTAAAATAACAAAAAAAAATGATATGAGAAATGGTACAAGGCTTAGAGGACCAATCCAGGAGATTTAGTGCAAATTTGAAACAAATTTCAAAAGAAAAGTATGAAGAAATGAACATAAAATAATACCCAAAAAATCTGCCAGTAAAAATGAATTGAATTTGCAAATTTAAGAGGACTTTTCTTAAAATTTAAGATAGGATACCCATTTCTAGGTCTATCTCAGCAAAACTTTTAAAGTTTAAATAATAGAAAGCCAAAACAAATCCAAAAAAATAAAAAGCCATAAAAATAGGAAAAACTAAACCAACTACCCGCAAAAAAATTAAGTGACAGACCATAAATATAAAGGGAAAGGGGGAAAGCATAAGAATTCACCTTACAGTGGGTATATAAAGAGAAAAACAAATATTGTTATTAACAAATATATGTGGAATCCAGAAAATGGTACAGATAAATGTACTTGTGAAGCAGAAATAGAGACACAGATGTAGAGAACAAAACTATGGTTATCAAAGGGGGAAATGGGAAAGTGAAATGGGAGATTGGGACTGACATATATACACTACTATGTATAAAACAGCTAACTAAAAACCTACTGTGTGGCACAGAGAACTCTACTCAGTGCTGCGTGGTGACCTAAATAGGAAGAAATCCAAAAAAAGAGTGAATAACTATATATATATATACATATATATATATATACATATATGATTCACTATATGAAACTAACACAGTATTTTAAATCAACTATATTCCAATAAAAAATGTTTAATTAAAAAGATAAAATAATTTTATCAGTTATGATTAGAGAAACACAATTCAGAAGTGTTTTTCATTTTAAAGGTAATAATAAGTAGAACAAAAAGAGAGCGCATGCCTTTCAAATCACTAGAGATGAAAAGACAAATTATGTTCAGAGAAAATAAAAGCAAAAAAATTTTAAACTAAAGAAATGACAAAGGAATATCAGAATGATGTCAGATTGCTCCCCTACAGTACTGAAACCTAGAAAAAAGTAGAATAACATGTACAAATTAAGAAGAAAAGACTAAGTGGAGGTTCTTCCATCAAGCTTAGATAACATTTACAAGCTTAGATAACAGGTAAATAGATAGATTAGATGATAGGTAGGTAGGTAGATGAAGAGATAGATGGATAGACAGATAAATAGCTAGACAGATAGCTATTAGGTTATTAATATAAGGGCATATTTAGGTAGGAACATTGCTCTAGGAAAAGGGAAATAGGCAAGAAAAAAATGATGCTTGAAAAATGCATGTATATAATTACACTTATTTATTAATACAAATTATATTTTTGTTTATAAGTGTAAGTTAATGCATAGAATCCTCAAAGGATGTTTTATGAAAAGTCATTGATTTTTTAAATTGTCTCAAGAAATATAAAATATGAATATATTAATAACCAAGAAATAAGTTGAAAGTTGTTTTATAAGAATTACTTAGACCCCAAAACATAAAAAGCTAAAATAATGAAATTATAGAAAACAGAAGATTAGCATAGCTTCCTTGTATAGACAACAAATCCTGACTAAACAGAAGGCAATTATAAATTAGGATTCTTCAAATTAAAAATTCCATCAAAAGCCACTGCTATGAAAATGAAAAAAGTAGTTACAGTCAGGGTATAAATATGGATATTTGAGAAAACACTTATACCCAGAATACATAAAGGACTCCATCAAATCAATGATAATAAATATGTAAATAAATGGGCAAAGACTTGAAAAGATACTTCATAAAAGATAATAAATGTATCTCCAACAAGCAAATGTTGATGGGCATAATTAGTCATCAGAGAAATGAAAATTAAAGCCACAGTGAAATTTCACTTCACACCCACCGGAATGACAAAAAGACTGATAATACCAAGGTTTGGTGATGATGTGTGATTTTCAGTCTTACTCATCTTGTTAAAACGATGCAGTCACTTTGGAAAATAGTTTGACAGTTTCATACAAAGCCTCACTTATGAGCCCATAACTTACTTTTAGGTGAAAATACATGAGAAACAAAAGAATATTTCTATAATAGTGGATGAACACTAATATATAGAACCATTTTATTCACAGTAGACAAAAACAGAAACAGCCTAAATGTCCATTAACTCATAAATAAATAAACAAGCAGTAACATATCTATATAATGGAATATTACTCAATAATAAAAGGTAGTTATTAATATAAGTGAGGCAGAAATTGCTAGGCAGTCAGTGTAGAATTCTGAGACCTTGGTCTTGTCTTCAGTAAACATCTCACTCCATTAACCTAAAACTATATCTTTGTCCCAGTTTAGTTCAGTTCAGTTCAGTTCAGTCACTCAGTCGTGTCTGACTTTTTGCGACCCCATGAATCACAGCACGCCAGGCCGCCCTGTCCATCACCAACTCCCAGAGTTTACTCAAACTCATGTCCATTGAGTCGGTGATGCCATCCAGCCATCCCATCCTCTGTTGTCCCCTTCTCCTCCTGCCCCCAATCCCTCCCAGCATCAGGGTCTTTTCCAATGAGTCAACTCTTCGCATCATGTGGCCAAAGTAGGGTGTTTCAGCTTTAGCATCATTCCTTCCAATGAACACCCAGGACTGATCTCCTTTAGGATGGACTGGTTGGATCACCATGCAGTCCAAGGGACTCTCAAGAGTCTTCTCCAACACCACAGTTCAAAAGCATCAATTCTTCAGTGCTCAGCTTTCTTTATGATCCGGTTCATACATCTATACATGACTACTGGAAAAACTATAGCTTTGACTAGGCGGATCTTTGTTGGCAAAATAATGTCTCAGCTTTTTAATATGCTGTCTAGGTTGGTCATAACTTTTCTTCCAAGAAGCAAGCGTCTTTTACTTTCATGGCTGTAGTCACCATCCGCAGTGATTTTGGAGCCCCCCAAAATAAAGTCTGTCACTGTTTCCACTGTTTCCCATTCTATTTGCTATGAAGTGATTGGAGTGGATGCCATGATTTTAGTTTTCTAAATGTTGAGTTTTAAGCCAACTTTTTTCACTCTCCTCTTTCACTTTCAACAAGAGGCTTTTTAGTTCTTCTTTGCTTTCTGCCATAAGGTGGTGTCATCTGCATATCTGAGGTTATTGACATTTCTCCCGGCAATCTTGATTCCAGCTTGTGCTTCATCCTATCCAGCATTTCTCATGATGTACTCTGCATTTAATAAGCAGAGTGATAATATACAGCCTTGACGTACTCCTTTCCTGATTTGGAACCAGTCTGTTGTTCCATGTCCAGTTCTAACTGTTGCTTCCTGACCTGCATACAGATTTCTCAGGAGGCAGGTCACGTGGTCTGGTATTCCCATCTCTTTTCCCATTTCTTGAAGAATTTTCCACAGTTTGTCGTGATCCACACAGTCAAATGCTTTGGCGTAGTCAATAAAGCAGAAGTAGATGTTTTTCTGGAACTCTCTTGCTTTTTCTATGATCCAACAGATGTTGGCAATTTGATCTCTGGTTCCTCTGCGTTTTTAAAATCTAGCTTGAACATCTGGAAGTTCACAGTTCATATACTGTTGAAGCCTGGCTTGGAGAATTTTGAGCATTACTTTGTTAGCATGTGAGATCTGGAGTTTCTTGTTCTAATAAATTATTAGAACTCAGATCCAGGAACGGGAAGGGGAAGTCACTCAGTCGTGTCCGACTCTTTGCAACCCCATGGACTGTAGCCCACCAGGCTCCTCCATCCATGGGATTTTCCAGGCGACAGTACTGGAGTGGGTTGCTATTTCCTTCTCCAGGGGATTTTCCCGACCCAGGAATCGAACCGGGGTCTCCTGCATCATAGGCAGACGCTTTACCATCTGAGCTACCAAGGAAGTCAGATCCAGGGAAGGGCAGTAATTCACTTCTGTTCCAATACGCCTGAGGGAAAACCAACTGGTGATCATTAATCTTAACCCCATATATCTGGTCCATTGTAAAATGGCCAGAGGGCATGAAAAAGGGTGATGACTTAATCTGAGGATCAGGAGAAGCCATAAATAGGTTAAGTTAAGCATTTTGACTTTTGAATTGATTGGATAGAAATAACATGATTTAAAGGTCGGAGTCAACCAAAAAACGTATAGATGAATACTGGCAAAGATATAAAACTGCTGTTGTTGTAGTTCCCTGAAACAAACTCACTCAAAAGGAAAAGGTAGGTAGTGGAGTGCAGTTTATTACACCAGCGGGCCTCTTAGCCAAGGACCCCGACCAGTTTTTGCAAAACCTTATACACCCTAAGTGTATGTACTCAAACTCAGGTCTCCAAATTCCTTGAAACTAGTCTGGACAAAGTAAAAGAGTTACATGGTCAAAGTTAACCCGAGGTTCCTGTGTCTTAAGCCTAGGTAGTTAAACCGTGGACAATTTTCAATAGGCCTGTGGTCATACCCTGATAAGCATAATAGAATTTGCAACTCTATTCTGCTGCAGAGATAATTAGTGTATTCTTTTAGGCGACAGATAGTCTAGGTATGAGTCCTGAGGCTCTTCCATTCCATGGTGGGGGGTGGATGGCAGATCTGGTTTTCTGTTGGTATGCCATTTCCAGAGACACTGGGTGCAGAGTTCAGAGTCCACTGAGAGGGTGACCATGCGTGTAACCCAACATTCACAGTCTGGCCTAAGATGGATTCCTGCTTTCAAGATGGAGCCTGTTCCATCTGTTTCCCCCTTCACTGTAATCTCTGCCTTTTTGGCACTCTTTACCCCCTCACAGTGTTTATTCTGAAAACTTTGTACTTTCCTCCTCTGTAATAAACCCATGAGTGTGTGCCTGTTCTTGGGTTCCATTCTTGAGCTCCGCAAACAAAAACTCAGATTCCCATTTCATAAGCAACAACATAGATAAAACTCAAACCATTATATTGAGTGAAAAAAGCCAGACACAGCATACAACATTATGAATAATTTCATTTGTGAGGTTCAAGGGTGGGCTGGAACAAGACATAAGGGATCTCTTTAGGGTGACAGAAAGGTTCTACTGGGGTGATAGTTGTAAGAATGTGTTAATTTGTCTAAACACATCAAACACTGTACTTAAGATCTGAACAGATTTACTGTATTTAAATTATACCTCAATAAAACTGAGTTTAAGAAAAAGAACACATGTAAAAAAATATGAAGAAAAATTGGCATATAATATTCCTGCTAGAAGAAAATTTACAGAATGTTTTGCAGTTAAGATACTTGAATTTATAATAATTGAAGTGATAAAATTAACCATGGTCTTAGTGAGCATTTATTAAGTGCCTTCTATGTACCAAGTGCTGTTCAGGGAATCTGACTTCTTTCATTTCCACTGGGTGGGCCAAGGTTTATCTGATTCTCTTTGACAAGTATTGTTTCAAGAATGGGTGAGTGATCACTTCTGAATGAATACAAAGGGAAATCTACAGAGAAACCTTTGGAAAAGTGCTTTTACCATGAGAGTGAAAATGGTAATTGGTCAGTCACGTCCAGCTCTTTGCCACCAGTGTAGCCCACCAGGCTCCTCTGTCCATGGAATTTGCCAGGCAAGAGTACTGGAATGTATAGCCATTCCCTTCTCCAAGGGGTCTTCCCAACCCAGGGATAGAACCCTGGTCTCTGCATTTCAGGCAAATTCGTTACCTGAAATGAGCCACCAGGGAAATAGAGCAAGCCATGTGAAATCACCATCCTTCTTCCTCTTGACATTGTCATACTTGGATACAATGCCTAGAATCACTGAAGCCACCATGCCGTCTTAAAGCCATTGGGTAGTTATCTGTACATAAAAACAGCCTAAATGACAGAGTTATTAGTAGTTACTCCTTTACAAATGAAGATGTTTGATAACCTGCCTGAGATGACACAGTAAGTGGTAAAATCAGGCTATGTCTCTGGATCTATCTCTTTCTGAAGTTAATGTTCTCCAACACTCCCTATACCCTCTACTTAAGTTTATCAGAGCTGCCATAAACTTTAGATGTCCATAAAGCTTTACAAATCGTAGTCCACTCTTTATTTTACTACCTCATGTTGGAAAATATTCATGCTATTAAATTTGGGTGAGGATAGAATTAACTTGCAGCTGCTATTCTTGTCTTTTCCAGAAGATCCATCTCTTAATGTCCTCTCTCTGCACGATCAGTGAGCCTGAAGTGATAATAGCAATCTTTCTTGAGCTCTGTAGACTGAATTAAGCTTGCTCTTTTTTTGCCCTTCTTGCCTCAGATACAAGCCTGCCCCATGAGATGCTATCAACATCCCCTTTTACTCTAGCACAAGGTGCCATGACTGGTGTGGCAAAGATGATTAATGATCAGGGAGAAGTTCTTTGTGTGAACTGTGGAAGGAAGGAAGGAGGGAGGGAGGCAAGAAGGAATTACAGTGGATGTATCACACTACAGTCAAACCCTGCAGACATTTCAAAAGGACAAATCAATATCGTTATGCCCTCATCCTCTGAGTCTCAATGACATTTTGTTCCTTTCTTACTGCATCCACCTTCTGCCTTGCCTTATTTATTCACACTTCCTTTCCTCCTTGGGCTTCCCAGGTGGCTCAATGGTAAAGAATCCTCCCGCCAAGACAAAAGATACGGGTTTGGTCCCTGATCCGGGAAGATCCTTTGCAGTACAACCTGGCAACTCACCCCAGTAGTCTTGCCTGGAAACTTTCATGGACAGAGCAGCCTGGTGGGCTACAGTCTATGGGGTTGCAGAGCTGGACCTGGCTGAAAACACACGCACTTTCCTCCTTATCCATAACCTCTTTGAGTTTGGGATCCATCAACACCACTGATGACCCACAGCGCATAGTACAGCACCTATAATTCAATAAAAGCATATGGAAAGCATAAAATAATGTAAAGGGATCTTCTCAGTAACGGGAAGTCAGAATTTTAAGGGTGGCCTCATTGGAATCTGATGGGATTTTTCTGAACCTCATTAATGATAGAGCTGGGCTTCTGCCCTTCTCGATTTGGTATCTCCATGTTTTCAGAATTTCTACAGTCCTTAGTACCTGTACATCAATACACAATACTTATATACAACAGTTTTGTATGTTTCCTATTAATAACTGCACATCTAGCCTCCTTGAAATGGCTGCAAGTCTGAAAGGAGAGCCTGGAATCCATGATCTCTGGCCCACGCTTCCTTTGAGAGTCTATTTCTCTGTTTCTTTCAAGAATTCCAACACGGAGCATTTTCTTTTATGATGTCTACCAAGGTGCCTGGCTCAGTTAAATATTTGCCAGTCATTTGAATGCTTGAAGGAAGTAACGTTCATGCTGTTACCTCTTGACATTTTTAATGCCTCAGAAAAGTCTTTCTGTAGTGGTGGAAATTATAGAAGGAAAATGAGGAGGACAATTTGGCCAATTTGGCTCCTTGCGTCACTGGGGAGCAGAGGTAAAAGAATACATGTATTGAGATAAAATTCATGCAGAATGTAGTTCTCCACAGTTAACTCAGAAAACAGAAAACAGTAGCACTGAAAATATTTTTCAGAAAGTTACAAGGATACATTTGACTAAAGAACCCATACAATTTCAGTAGGACTTTTGAAAATGATATTTTTCTGAGATCCCCAGGCACCAGAAAAATAGATAAAGGGTAACAGGAGGTCAAAAAGCTAGGTCTCAGAGGACAGCTACCTATTTTTACAAATTAATAAATTAAGATTTATTGAAACATAAATATATCCAGTTGCCTATGGCTGCTTGTGAGTAGCAGAAGTGAGTGGTAGCTGGAACACAGGCCCTGTGACCCACAAGCCTCAACATTTACTGTCTGGCCCTTTAAGAAAAAGGTCCCTAGTCTAAACTGCAGACTAGTATCAAATTATTATGGGGTGGTTCCATCACAGTGAAGGCACATGCTGGAAGATGTGCAAGAATTATACTTGACATGATTAGAATTAATCAAAAAGTTTCCACTAGCTTTGAGGGACAATTCCAAAGGTGTGTAGAGAGTAGACAAAGCATAAGCCTTTATTGAATTACCCGAAATGGAAATTTGTCTTTAAAATGCCGAGTCTTGTTTTTCTTCATTAGAAAACCGTCGCTGATACATGTACAGTATGGATTCATCACAGCAGCAACATGCTAATTGCAGGCTGTGAAGAGTTCTAATTGAAATAAGATTAATGAAGAGCCATGCCAGCCTCCTACAATATCACAATCTGTATGAACACTTAGCTTCTGTGAGTCATTTTCTGCCCCAAAATAACTCAGATTAAACAGCAACTTCCAAACTAATGGCAACATTTCCGTCCAGATTTCTTTTTATGTCTTGCATCATGTTGCAGGGTACAGCACATGAAGCAAGACTCATCTTCTGCCATCAGCTAATGTTGGTAAATGTCAGGCATTTAATAAAGTTAAAGGGCAACAAAGTTTTAAAAATGTATTCTGCCTGGCAATCAGCCCTTGAGAAGCCTTGGAAAAACTTGGTGCTTTATTGACTGGATCAGAATGAGAAATTTTCTTATCAGGTTCTGGAAACATAACCCAAAGCCCTTAGATATTCTAAATCTCTATGAAGGATGTCCATATAGAATACACCCACATGTTTGCATTTGACTGTACCTATGTGTGTATTTTGGAGAGGGGAATACCCACTCCAGTATTCCTGCCTGGAGAATCCCAAGGACAGAGGAGCCTGGCGGGCTACAGTCCATGGTGTGACAAGAGTCGGACATGACTGAGGGATTAATACGCACATGTGTGCATATCTGGGGTTTCCTTGGTGGCACAGGTGGTAAAAAAAAAAAAAAAAAAAAACCCGCCTGCCAATGCAGGAGATGTCAGAGACTCAGGTTTGATCCCTGGGTCAGGAAGATCCCTTGGAGGAGGGCATGGTGACCCACTCCAGAATTCTTGCCTGGAGAATTTCATGGACAGAGGAGCCTAGTGGGCCACAATCCATCGGGTTGCAAAGAGTCGGACACGACTGAAGTGACTTAGCAAGCATGCATGTATGTATTTAGGGATATTTTTGAAATATAATGGTAAGTGTTCTCGTGTATACCCCAAATGTGGACTTTGTGTAATGGCAATTTAAATTTAGGTGTTTGGGAGCCAGGGCACAGTTCGTAAAACGAGCTCTCGAAATGTCCCAGTTGCTCAGACAGAAGTACTGAATACTCTCTACATTGACCAAAGGGATGGAATCAGCAGAGCCGTGACAACTGTGCAAACGGAGGAGGGGTCCATGCTTGGGGGTCTCCCAGTGTTCTTTAGGGAAGGAATGTCTTCTTTTCCTCAATCTACCTTCTTTTCTACCACTGGACTCAGAGATGGAAAGATGAGGTTTCTCTCCTTCTATTGCCTCAGCTTCCTCTTTGAGTATGTTGCGAGGCGGAGGAAACGGTTAGAAACAGAGGAGAAAAGAAAAAATTGAAAATGCCACATTAGAGCATTAAAAAAAGTCAAGTTTGCTAAGAAAAGGTGGTAGGGAATATTGGCAATGTCAAGTCTCTCCACTTATTGGGTTCCCACTTTACGACAGACTTCAGAGCACTCCAGCAGAGGTATGGAGAGTGAAACTTAAAACTTTGTGGGTGTCTTCTTGTTTCTGTAAATACGATGGGACTGCTATCTCTGGCACATGTCTTAAAATAAATTCATCAAGGAAAGAGCTGGTTTTAATGTAATATGTAAAGTGAACAAAACAGAAATGCTGAGTACCCTTCTACTCTAGAAGCAAATGTTAAAAGATATATATATATAGAGAGAGAGAGAGAGAGAGAGAGAGAGAGAGAGTGTGCGTGAGAGAGAGAGAGCTGTTTTTAAAACCTCCAGTGCAAGGTGCCACAAGCCTGAGAAATTGTTTCCTCTGATCTCTTGGGTTTTAATGACTAGCTAGCAGCATTCAATTACAAGCTGACCATTAACAAGAAATCTAATTGCTATTAGCAAACAGGTAAACAACTCATATTGACATTACAAAGTGCTCAGAGGGCCATTTTAGAGTATCAAGTGAAATGAAGGTTTTCTTAAGAAAAAATAGATAATTATGCATTTATTAAAAAGTATTGCCCCTCTATTCCACATACATAGAAATATAGGAATAGATCAATGGTGGTGAACTATCACACTTTTCTTTTAAGTGCATGCAAATAAAGCTGCTAAGCCACAAAACTCATTAGGTAAGGATTAAATCTTTACCATTATTTATGGTTTCAAAAACTTAAGTCACTATTGGAAATTTGTCTTTTGACCAAAAATGATCAGGAAAGAGCTTACTTGTGATTATATTATTTTTTAAATGGATATACATATATTTGTTAAATTCCAATTATTAAATATGTACTTAAATGCTATGTCACCTTTATTAAACCAGAGAAAAGGGAAAACATTTTAAAAATGCAAGGAGAAATGTGAGTTTAAGATAACAAAATGTTCTGTCTTATTTCAACACAGTTTCAAATTCTCACCTTCTTGAAAAAAATCGATTTTGATTACTTTGACTAGAGTGCCAAAGTTACTCTTTTCCTATTATGGAGTCACCTAGGTGATTTTGCATCACTTTGTGGTTTTTTAGAGCTTAAAAACACACACGCCTACAAAATCAACAAACACCTTCCAAAATCTCTTCCTCTCTAGGTTGGAAGAGTTACAGCTGTGAGTTTCAATCTGCAAAGAGATCTTATCCAAAAAAAAAAAAAAATCATTAATAAAATAAAAATTATATTTATTATTATAAGAACTTTCTTTATCTATGTATCAACCCCATATCATTGATTATCAAGAGGAAGGATAGACATATTGGAAGTTTACTAGTGATTGAAAATTCTTAAGGTAATTTTCTATAATCGCAGATGTTCAAAATTGAGTCTTAGTGAAGAGAGGGGTATATATTAAAGTCTGTTATCAATGTAATAATCATGTTTAGAAAAACTGAATTTTACCTGGAATTATTATTATTTAATGGGCTTCTGTGGTGGTTCAGATGGTAAAGGATCCACCTGCAATGCGGGATATGTGGGTTCAATCCTTGGGTCAGGAAGATCCCCTGGAGAAGGAAATGGCAACTCATTCCAGTTTTTTTGCCTTGGAAATCTCATGAACAGAGGAGCCTGGCAGGCTACAGTGCTTGGGGTCACAAAACGGTCAGACACAGTTTAGTGACTAAGCAGCAACAGCAGCATGTTTTAAAAATAAACTTCTAAGACTTATTTACAAAACAGACTCACAGAGAATGAACTTATGGTTGCCCAGGGGAAAGGATTAGGGGAAGGGAAAGTTAGAGAGTTTGGGACGGACATGTGCACACTGCTCTGTCTTAAACAGACAGCCAGCAAGGACCTGCTGCAGAGCACAGGGAACTCTTCTCAATGTTATGCGGCAGCCTGGATGGGAGGGGAGCTTGAGGGAGAATGGGTCCAGGTACATGTATGGCTGAGCCCCTTTGCTGTCCACCTGAAATGATCACAACATTGTTAATCGCCCAGGAAAGTGTTATTTGCTAAGTTGTGTCCTCCTCTTTGTGACCCCACGACTGCAACCATCCAGGCTCTTCTGTGCATGGCGTTCTCCAGGCAAGAATACTGGAGTGAGTAGCCATTCCCTTCTCTAGGGGATCTTCCCAACCCAGGGACTGAACCCAGGTTTCCTGCATTGCAGATGAATTCTTTACTGTCTAAGTCACCAAGGAAGCCCGTTAATTGGCTATACTCCAACATAAAGTAAGAAGTTAAAAAAAAATAAACTTCTATGTATTAAAGAGGATCTGAAAGGGACTGTAAAACTCATACAATGCCAAAACCATCTCAAATGTGTTCTTGGTAACTGTTTCCTTGGTACTGTAGACCTTTAGCCCAGATGGAGAGGAGTGGATGAGATATTTACCCCAAACCTCAGTTTAGAAAGGTCCACAGCATCCCCACCCCCCACAGACATTCATTACCCCGCTGGATAATAAAATAGCCCCAGTGGTGAAGAAACTATAGAATAATCATGTTCTCTCTTGTCTCCAGTCTAAGTCTGTGCCACTTTGCAAATTCATTTTCTCTTGTTTTTCTCTTTGGAGACAGAGAACAGCTGGTTGTCATCTTCCAAATACTGTAACAATCCCTCATACACTGAAGACAGTAATTAAGTCATCCCCTCAGCCTTCTCTTTTGAGAAACTCAAATTTCTTTTTAACACAGATTATCAAAAAATTGCCACAGACTTGGACATGAAAATTGTTATTGCTAAGACTTTCTCTGTAAACTCCATTTGTTTCTGTAAATACTCTTTTGCCAGGAAAACAAGGCTTCCATGGAGTTGGGCCCCTGCCTTCTAGATTTATTCTTCAGTCAACATAAGTTCACTGGTGAACTTGGGTTCTCTCTTAACCTCCCACGGACGCTTTGCTGTTCTCAGATAAACTTGTGTGACTCTTACCTCCCAGTCACCTTTCACTCTTTGCCTCCACCCCCTCACCTTCTAAAATGAGAAAATGTTAGGAGGAGCAGGTTCCTCGGCAGCCATGACGAGAGTGCGGCTCCCGTGTGACATTCCCACCTGCGGGAGTTTTCTCCATAGGGTACTGTGCTAGAATGGTAATAATATTTTAAGAGAAAAAGCTTTCCTTTTCACTGTGTTCATATCTTTTAAAAAAATTGCATTCATCACATGGAGATCTGAAAGGGAAAAGAAAACAAAAACAGATTTACTGACTGTGTGATTTGAGGCAAATTATTTAATCCCACATGTCCTTCATTCTTAAAATGGGAATAGGATAGCTCAAGGAGTTGTTACTGACCAAGGTTCTTGGCCTCCTTAATCAACAGAAATTGATCAGAGGCCAGACAAGAAATTCAGGCAAAGCTTCACTGGGGCCCTTACTGCAGCAGTGGGGAGCAAGAATAGGTTAAAAAAAAAGGCTTTCCTTTGCTCTCTGGCTTGCTCACCCAGCCATGGAGGGTGAGCTGGTCCTTTTTATGGGGTGAGGGTTGGGGCGGGTCCAGGGCTTGGGCTGAGAGGTGGCTCAGATGGTTGGATCATACCCGTGATGGTTTTGCATGCAGGGAACATGCGCAGGACCCTGCTTTTGCCCCTCGTTCTTAGTGGCAGCTGGGGTTATGGTGTCTCTGTACCTTGTAGTCCATAATTTATCCCGACTGCACGTGCATGCAGTTCTTTTTAGTCCCTTATAGTTTCTTTGTATTTTATTGTTCCAGAAGACATTTGTCCAGGTGTAAGCACTGCAGCAAAGGGTCCCAGGTCCCAGGTCCCAGGTCCCAGCCAGTCTCAGAGTTGTGCTGAGGAATGAATGAAATTGCACGTTACCCGCCCACCTGCCTGACAAAATTCCTTCCCCTGGCAATTGTGTGACGTGCTTGTTGTTTGGTGTAGTGTTCTTTATGAAAATACAGTGGATTGATGAATCAGTTCTTTGGGGTCACATATTTGGATTTAAATAAGGGCTTCCTGAGTTTTAACTAAAAAACCAAATGACTCTGAAAATAAACATTCCAATTAGCAAGTCAGACTTGAAAGGACTATGTTTTAGGTAGGGACATCCCCTGAATAAGGCAAACTAACCCACAAGTGTGTGATTTCATCTCGAATGTGAGGCAGAAGCATGTTTATTTAAAGACAAATATATTCAATCTAAATGACCCTGAGTTGTTTATAATATAATTTTCTCTGAAATACAAAATGATATATCTTACTTTGTATTATTTCACTGGTAAAGAGGACAGCCCTAATCTTGGAAAAATTTGACATGCCAGTCTATCCAGAATATAGATCTAGAATATTAATGCACCAACTTTTCGCTTCATTTTGGTTTTAATAAAGTAAAATAGTTACTTCACTTGAGGATAGAATGTTTCAAGTGTGAAAAGTGGAAATAGTTATATTTTTCTTTTGTTGTTGTTCAGTCTCCAGCTCACGTCTGACTCTTTGCGACGCAAAGACTGCAGCACACCAGCCCTCCCTTATGATCTCAATTTAGCTGTTCATTTTCTCCCTCTCCTTTCTCCTCCACTGTATACAGCCTGGAAAAAAAAAAAAAAAAAACTTAAAACAGGTAGAATAAAGATCTATGCTCCATAAATATTTTAATAAATAATCATTTGAGAAGGGCTTGCCATCCACTTACTGGAGTTAATGGATGACTCTTAGAGT
Organism: Bos indicus; assembly: GCF_029378745.1. Taxonomy (NCBI): domain Eukaryota; kingdom Metazoa; phylum Chordata; class Mammalia; order Artiodactyla; family Bovidae; genus Bos; species Bos indicus. Next base: position 9,991,739 of record NC_091771.1, read on the forward strand.
TTCATAATTTCATGATTTACCTGTTTCCTACTGTCTGTAGATAATGATTCATGATCTGCCCAGTAATTAATTTCACTTCAGTCTAGGAATTACAGAGAAGAGGTGGGAGGGAAAGAGTCTCAGGTAGGAAACAGTTATTTCTGTTAGAAAAAAAGAGAGCAAAATTAATTTTCTAAGCAGCCAAGTTAAATGGCTCAATCAGCCACCCGACAAAATGCTTCCTTACCTAATATAAGCCTCTTAAATGTCAACCAATTAAAGTCATCACTTACCTAGAAAGTTTATCTTTTCTGTGTTTAGAAGAAATCTACCTGACTATTTATATACCCAAAAATGTGGATGTGTGTGTGTCATAATTGTGAGGTGAGGGTGTGTGGAGGGATTATACATATTTAAAGCTACTTCTGCTCTTCTCTAAATGGCTCTATTAACCTGCTATTTGGTGACTCATTTTATAAGGTGATTCATTCTCACCAACAGCACATTTCTATTTTTGAAAAAGAATATGCCAATATGTCAGTAATGTTCAAACAAGTTGTATATTTTTATGAAATACTCTACTCTAAAAGGTGCATCATTGGACATCAAACTGCAAAGAATGAGCCTGGAAAGTGCAAAAGTCTTAATGTGAATAACTGAGTGCAAAGCACCTCTTCTGAGGACTTCAGGAGCATTTCATCATTCTCATCGATACCTCTTATTTCCTCCCTCCCCCAAAAAGGAGTTAATTTGTTATTTGATAAAAGTTCAATCAAGTTCAGTAGAATCCTGCCTTGGCAAGAGTTGAAGAATATTTCACTAGGATAACGTGACATCCTTATGTCTCTTTACTCATGCAAGAAACACAGGCTCCATCCCTGGGTTGGGAAAATCCCCTGCTGTAAGAAATGGTAACCCACTCTTCTCGCCTGGAAAATTCCATGGACAGAGGAGCATTTGTTTCATTCATTATGTCTGTAGACTGTGTGGATCACAATAAACTGTGGAAAATTCTGAAAGAGATGGGAATACCAGACCACCTGATGTGCCTCTTGAGAAACCTATATGCAGATCAGGAAGCAACAGTGAGAACTGGACATGGAAGAACAGAGTGGTTCCAAATAGGAAAAGGAGTGTGTCAAGGCTGTATATTGTCACCCTGCTTATTTAACTTATATGCAGAGTACATCATGAGAAACATTGGGCTGGAAGAAGCACAAGCTAGAATCAAGATTGCCGGGAGAAATATCAATCACCTCAGATATGCAGATGACACCACCCTTATGGCAGAAAGTGAAGAGGAACTCAAAAGCCTCTTGATGAAAGTGAAAGAGGAGAGTGAAAAAGTTGGCTTAAAGCTCAACATTCAGAAAACTAAGATTATGGCATCTAGTCCCATCACTCCATGGGAAATAGATGGGGAAACAGTGGAAACAGTGACAGACTTTATTTTCCTGGACTCCAAAATCACTGCAGATGGTGATTGCAGCCAGGAAATTAAAAGACGCTTACTCCTTGGAAGGAAAGTTATGACCAACCTAGATAGCATATTCAAAAGCAGAGACATTACTTTGCCAACAAAGGTTCGTCTAGTCAAGGCTATGGTTTTTCCTGTGGTCATGTATGGATGTGAGAGTTGGACTGTGAAGAAAACTGAGCACTGAAGGAAGAATTGATGCTTCTGAACTGTGGTGTTGGAGAAGACTCTTGAGAGTCCTTTGGACTGCAAGGAGATCCAACCAGTCCATTCTAAAGGAGATCAACCCTGGGTGTTCTTTGGAAGGAACGATGCTAAAGCTGAAATTCCAGTACTTTGGCCACTTCCTGCGAAGAGTTGACTCATTGGAAAAGACCTTGATGCTGGGAGGGATTGGGGGCAGGAGGAGAAGGGGACAACAGAGGATGAGATGGCTGGATGGCATCACCGACTGGATGGACATGAGTTTGAGTGAACTCTGGGAGATGGTGATGGACAGGGAGGCCTGGCGTGCTGATTCATGGGGTCGCAAAGAGTCGGGCACACCTGAGCAACTGAACTGAACTGAACTGAACTGAACAAGGTTCTATTCTACTTCCTCTCCAGACTTTTCTGTTCCATTCAATCCTGCAGTCTGGTTGATACCACTGATTGATTTTTAAATATCACGTGTAATTTAGTTACCATTTCAAAGCAAAACAACAGCATGAGATACAGGCTAGTGAAGGGGAGAAATCATGAGAACAGGCTTGCCCAAAACTCTGTGGGGAAGACAGACAGCGGGGATCCTATTTGACAACTAACCAAGATGGCAGGACAGAGGAAGTTTAGGATTTCAGAAGGTCAGACTCTCTAGACAGCAAAGTTGGTAAAGAACAAGTTACATTTGTTAATGTAACTTCAACCCTCAACACTCCTCTAAGTAGCAACTTGACTATTTATTGTGTTTGGTCATTTGTTTCATTAATGGGCTTCCCTGGTTGTGGTAGTGGTAGAGAATCAGCCTGCCAATTACAAGAGACACAGGCTCCATCCCTGGGTTGGGAAAATCCCGTTGTAAGAAATGGTAATCCACTCTTCTCACCTGGAAAATTCCATGGACAGAGGAGCATTTGTTTCATTCATTGTGTCTCAAGGCTCTATTCTACTTCCCCTCCAGAGTTTTCTCTTCCATTCAATCCTGCAGTCTGATTGATACCACTGATTGATTTTTAAATATCACATGTAATTTAGTTACCATTTCAAAGGTTATGGTAGCAGAAAAAATTATCTCTAGGACTTCCAACATTATCTTCTATGGCTTATTTTCAAAATTCATTTTTTAAAATATGTATTTTTATTTGACTGTATTGGGTCTTAGTTGTGGCACGCAGGATCTTTGTTACATCATGTAGGATCTTTGTTACATCATGTAGGATCTTTGTTACATCATGCAGGATCTTTCACTGTGGTGCACAGAATCTCCAGTTGTAGCCCGAAGGCTCTGGAGTACACAAACTCAGTAATTGTGGCCCAAGGGCTCAGTTTCTCTGTGGCATGTGGAAGCTTAATCCACTGACCAGGGATCGAACCCATGTTCCCTGCATGGCAAGGTGGATTCTTAACCACTAGACCCCCAGGGAAGTACCCAAAGCACATTTTTTTTAACATCCTCATTCAATCTTCATGCCTTTCCTTCCTAGTCTTCTATTCTCTCAGGTTTTGCTTTTCTCAATAAGACGTTTTTTTCTTCTGTTCATCTGACTCCTCAGTTTGTACTTTTTATCCCACCATTTTTCTTTGTTATATATATGTGTGTGTGTATATATATATATATATATATATAGAGAGAGAGAGAGAGAGAGAGAGAGGGAGAGTCATTGGACTCTTAGGAAATCACTTGCTTTCTATCTCAACCGAATGTTTCAGAATTGCACATAAATATTTCATCCACACTTTCATTCATCTCACAAACCATTAAAACATACTGCAGCCACACTGGCCAGTGGGGAAGCAAGTCACAGGTCTACTTATCAAGAAAGTTTGTGAATAATTTCCATCCATGCACATCAACCAGAGTTCACACAGCACCACCCCAGCAGTGTAGGCCAGCCTCCTTCAACATCCACCCTCCTGAAAATGTATTATGATGTATTTCCAAATACTCTTCCCAAGAGAAAAGGAAGACGACGAAAGAGAGACGAGAATCAGTCGCTGTATGTCAGAGTAGTAGTGAAGCAAAACAGCATCAGATACAGGCTAGTGAAGGGAAGAAATCATGAAGACGGTTGCTAGGAGTCCTGTGTTCAGCTGAACACAGGGGTGTGTCAAGGGTGTGTAAAATGGTGAGCTTCTTAAAGAAATAGTACTTACACACAAAAGTCAAGAGAACAGACTTAAGCAGAAGTACACGGAGTTATTCAGCAGTTCACTCTGGAAACTGCTTGTATAGAGGCAAAGGTAAATAGAAATCTTCCTAAGCAAGCAAAGGAGAAAGAAGAGAAGAAAGAAGAAAGTTCTCTCAGAAAGAGGTGAAAAGTGAAAGTGTTAGTCGCTCAGTCATGTCTGACCCTTTGTGACCCCATGGACTGTAACCCATCAGGCTCCTCTGTCCATGGAATTCTTCAGGCAAGAATACTGGAGGGGGTTGCCATTTCCTTCTCCAGGGATCAACCTGACCCAGGAATCAAACCCTGGTCTCCTACATTTGGGCAGCTTCTTTATGTCTGAGCCACCAGGGAAGCCCCCAGAATGAGGCAAAAGTGGATAAATATGAGAAATTTCAAAGAACTCATATTCTTAATCAAGAGAAGAAAATTGAAAATCTCTAATTCCTATATGGTATAGTTACCACATACACAAATATACATGTGTGTGTATATATGTCAGGGATAAGACAATAGAGCTTTCTCAGCCTTTACATACACAATCTGGGTTGCTATCTCAATAATTTTTGTGGACTGTACACATTCAGGCCATAAGTAAACTCATATTCATGGCTTGATGGGATGGTGAATTACTACCACATGTGATATTGAACTGCTTTTAAATTATTTTTATATTCAGTTAGTCTTGCAAAAATACATGAATGCATAAGTACAAGAAAGAAGCAAACCAGTGCATGTGAACAAATCCATCATGACGCTGGTATTATAATGTACAAAGATTTCATTCCACAAAGCATGTATCCAATTCAGCACAGTCCTTTCAAATCCACAGTCCTGAAATTTCCTAAGCAATGTTTCTCACAAAGAGCTTTAATTTCTGCAAGAGTTAAATTGACCAAAATGCTAAACTTGGAAGGGAATGATGTAGAGTTACAAAAATAAAAGGATAATTAGGTATAATATTCAGGAATACTTAGAAGTGTTTACTTCTTGCAAGCAATGGTTTTTCCAAATAAACGCTCAGGGTGAATTAATTGTTGTAAAATAAATACACAATCAAGCAAATAACATTTTATAATTCTGAAACAAGCACATAATAGAAACATTTCAAAGATGCTTAATCCAAGGGAACTGGCAACTGGAAGTGGATTTGTGAATTAGCAAACGTGATGATCTGGCAGTCAACATCTCCGGTTCCCCATGTTTGAATGCACGCACCAGAATGTGTGAAAGAACACAGGAAATTAAATATATGCCATGTATGAAAAATTAAGCAGGTGGAGGAAGACAGAAGTGGGGGTGAGTGAAAAAGTCTAGAGGGAAATAGGAAAGCAGAGAAACTGGAGAAGGAAGAGAGAGGAATGAAAAACATTGGGCTATTCAGAAAACCCATTTATCTTCTTTGTTCAACATCTATTGATCACCATCAGTGTTGGCAAGTAGCTTGAAGCTGTGATCCTGAATTGATATTTAATTAAAATCCAGTTCTATTTTAATAATAGGATAACACACATCACAATTCTGTATGTAAATAACATCAGCAGATGAAGGATAAAAGAAGAATCTAGACTAATGCTAGGAAGTTTACAAAGAAGGCCAAGAACGACTCATGCAGAGAAAAACAATAATTAAACTCTGCTTCCAATGTATTGTCATTGTGGCTTTTATTAAGATTCTGTTTTAGTCCAAAAGTCATTTTCTTTCTGTCGTATTTGTCTCTCCAGGGATGAAAATAAACACAGACTGCATTTTATTCCTCTTATCCATATAATCAGAGCTAAGTTTTGCCTTTAACAGCTCACTCCCAACTTTCTGTGGACTGAGTTATCTTCTTGATCATTACCTTTAACTTCCTCTGAGTTAAATCTTTCCCCAAACTCTTACCCTTGTTTCCACCATAATACCAGTTAATGGGAGTTTTATGTGTTTTTTGAGGGAATGATTTGATATTTGAGATAGATTCCACCAGTCAACGCAGCCAACTTCCTTGAAAACTACTTAGATTTACAACAACCTAACAGATGGTATTTCATAGGAATTCTATATCTCTCTGGGACCCACTGCCATGCATATATGTTCATATTTACACAGATATTCCTCTACTAACAATATGGTTATGTCCCAATAAACTTGCTAAAGGAAAAATATTTTGAGTCAAAAATTTAATGCTCCTAACATACTGATCATGATAGCTTAAAGGCCCAGCCTACCTTGAACATGCTCAGAACATTCACAGTTGGACAAAATCATCCAGCACAAAGCCTATTTTATAAAGAAGTATTGAATATCTCATACAATTTATTGAATACCATACAAAAATGAAAAACAGAATGGGTGAGTCACGACAGTTACAAATGTATTGGTTGTTTATTCTCATATTCGTGTGGCAAACTGTGAGCTGTGGCCACTGCCAAGCATCACCAAAGAGTATGTGCCACATATCACAAGCCCAGGAAAAGTGTAAAAGTAAAAACATCTGAAGTATGGTTGCTAATGAGTGTGTGTGGCTTCTACACCATTGTAAAATCAAAAAGTCATAAGTTGGGGACCTTCTGTGTCTGCACATGTGCAAGATGAGAAAATGTTTATGAGATTTCTTTCTAACATAGAAAGTGCTTTCCAAATTCAAAATAACTTTTAATTATAATGCTTGGACTGTGTCATAAGTCTTTGTGCTTCACCAGTAAGTTGGCTAAACTGTGATTCCTTAGTGGCCTGGCATAGTTACAGCTATAAAAAAACTTTGGGTTTTCCAAGATGGGAAGTGCCTTAATTCCTTTGAGGGTGCTATAACAAAATGCAGTACACTGACTGTCTTAAACAATAGACATTTGTCACTGGAAGTTCTGGAAGCTGAAAAGTCAAAGATCAGGCCAATCCCGCGCCTGATAAAGGCCTGATTTCAGGACGGCTGTCTTTTCACTGTGTCCTCACAGGGTAGAAGGAGCAAGGGCCTTTCATGGGCTTTTCTCATAAGGGCGCTAATCACAGTTATGAGTAAGCACCCTCAGGACCTAACCACCTCTTAAACGCCCCTCATCCAAGCGCCATCACCTTACGCATTAGGGTTCAACAAATGACTTTTGGAAGACACAGTCAATGCACGGCAGTGAGTAATGGATATTTCCTGCTAGATCAGTAAACAAAGAAGTCATAGCAATCAGTGATTCAAGTCCTCCAAATGTGAATTTCTAAGCCTGGAGAGCACTCAGGAAAAACAATTCACAGTCCACAGCCATCAACCATTCCCCAAGGTGAGTACTGAGGAGTTAGGGGCAGGGGAGGGGGGAATGCAAGATACTGGCCCCAGATATCTGAGATACATATTCCAAAAAAAAAAAAAAAAAAAAAAGATTTCAAAAGGCCCAGACTCTTACATCATCCCATTAAAAAGTGCTGAATTCCTTGAGATATCTTATTTTCTTTAATTAACAATAATCTTTTGATATTCAGACTACTTGCCCCTTGTTACAAACTTCTATATAACCCAATTCCTTCCCCTGCCTCCTTGGAACTCTCACAGTCACTTGAGGTGCTGTCTCCCAGGCTTGAAGTCCTAAAAATTCCCACCAACTATAACATAACTCTCAATTTTTAGGTTGTGACTATTTTCTTAAGTCAACAGCAGGAAGTCTTCCTAAAGACCATCTTTGTTCCGTCCTCTCCCAAGAATTATAAGCAGTTCTGATGGCATGAAATAGAATCTTTGAAATTTCTACTTCATTTCATTGTCCCATTGATCCACGATGCCTCAGTTCCAGAGTGAGATGTGGTAAGCAGATGGAAATGTCGAATGGATCACCTCTTGCAGAATCAGAGTTGAAAGAACAGGCAAAATTGTCTCCCAATCAGATCAGTAAAGAAGATGATATGCAAGCTCTTGAGAGAGCACAGTCAATCCATCAAGTCCCACATGTCCACAGAAACTTCACAGGGGCTTCCGTGGGGCTTGCAGAGCTGGGGAGAAAGCAACTGTTCCTCCCCTCCTGAGATTCGGGTCTAGTGCGCTTGTGTGTGTCGTTATTCTGTTCCAAAATAAACAAATCTTAGAAACCTAACATTGGCCTGAGTGATTCTCAAGGTGAAAGGAATCACCTATAGTTCTTGTACATGTCTCAGATGTGCATGTAGCAAGCACCTGCATATGTAGTAGGAATGGATCACTGGGCTTAGTTATCCTGTTCTTGAAGTAGCCAAAAATTCAGAAAGAACATCCGAAGGGGCCAACAGGGAGCACTTTTTTCTCCAAGACTCGCTAAGAAGAAAAATGAATCCAAGCTTACAATGGCTCGACAGTGAGGCACACTCTAATGATTTGAACGGGAAGAGATGTACCAATGCCAGCAACATAAAACAGACAAAATTAATTCAAAGATTTGAGACAAGGATGTGATTTGGCTAAACATTGTTTCTGCCTTTCCTTCCAACCCACTTTAATTCAAGCAGCTCACATCTGGTGTTTTATGTGAAGTCAAGAGGAAAACCTCAGTGAATGGATGCTGAGCAGCTCCAGGATAGGAACTTGGCCTGTGAGCTTATAGAGGTGAAGAGAATCACAGAGAAGACCCGCCTGCCAATCTCTAGGTTTCAGAGCATAGGATTTGTACAAGAACCTTCATTTCGGTTAGAAGGAATAAAGGAGAGGTGAAATAGTTAAGATAGAGACAAACAGAAGTAAAAATCATACTGAACCCACACTAAACCATAAGCGGGACATAATTTTCCCAGGAAAAGTTTAATCTTCAATTGTGTGTGTGTTGTAATTCAAACTACTTAAATTCCTCCATTTGGAAAAAGTAGACTTTCTTAACATAAAAAAATGCAATGACCTTATTGCTCTGCTCTGATGTCCAGCTCATGTATAAATAGCAAATGAAGATGCTACCTTCTATATCCTTTTAGAATATCCCTTATTTTTTAACTCAAAGCTATCAGTTTATTTAAAAAAAAAGAAATTTGAATGTTTAAGTAGTAAAGCTTGCATGATTTTAATTACGTTAGACTTGAGCTTTTCTCCATACTGCTTAAGTCTGTAGGTTAAAAAAAAAATAAAGCAAAACTGATTTCAGATGCATGCAACAATAAAAGGTAGCTTGCAGCAAGCAGCAGTGAGCGGGGGCTGGAAGTGATGGAAGCAAGGTCTTAGTTTCCCGGACCAGGAGTCTTAACCAAGGGACCACAGGAACCAGCAGTTAGGGCCAGAGTCCCTAGTCCTTGCCTGCCTAGTCAAGAACGAATTCAGAGGAGGAGGCAGAAAGTAAAGCGTAAAGTAAAAAGTTTATTGAAAGGAAAATTACACATGGAAAGGCGCACAGGTGAACTCAGGGAGACAGCCACGCCTTTGGGAAGTTTAAATCCTTTATAAGGTGGCAGTTTTCCAAGTCTTTGTCTTGCCTCGGGCCAATCATCTTGCTTTATTCCCCACCCCTCACCCCATGATTAATTCGTCTCAGGACCCTCCGCTGGGGTGTACATGCACTCTTCAGCCAAGCTGGATCTTAAAGTGAAGGCTCCTGGGAGGAGTGAGACCCATTACGGCCTGGCGTTATCCCTTGACTTTTGACCCACCAAGAGTCTTTCTGCGCATGTGTAGTATCTTCCTGTCTTAAAAACTGGAAAGCAGAAGATCCCTTAATCCTTTACTCTAACAGGGTATTTTTCTCTCTCTCTTTGTCCTCCCATGATTACTACCTTGAGATGTTTGCAAGAGGCAAGGACCAGCTATTTGTAAATGAGAGGCTGATTGTAAATTCCTCAACTGAGACCCACCTATTTCTTGCCTTAGGAAATGCCACAGGAGGCTAGTTGTAATGTCCAGATTGGACATTTATCTCCTACATCACCTACATCTATCTCCTATATCAAAACCACTGAGAAGGTTGTACAGAACCTCTATATTCAGGACATCAGTTCAGTTCAGTTCAGTCGCTCAGTCGTGTCCGACTCTTTGTGACCCCATGAACTGCAGCACACCAGGCCTCCCTGTGCATCACCAACTCCTGGAGTTCACTCAGACTCACATCCATTGAGTCAGTGATGCCATCCAGCCATCTCATCCTCTGTCATCCCCTTCTCCTCCTGCCCCCAATCTCTCCCAGCATCAGAGTCTTTTCCAATGAGTCAACTCTTCGCATGAGGTGGCCAAAGTACTGGAGTTTCAGCTTTAGCATCATTCCTTCCAAAGAAATCCCAGGGCTGATCTCCTTCAGAATGGACTGGTTGGATCTCCTTGCAGTCCAAGGGACTCTCAAGGACATGCGTTGTGTTAAAAAGAGTTCTGATGTACTGTACTGTCGGCCTGATGGAGGTGAGTAACCCCGCCAAGAACTTCTTTTGAACCTCATTCAAACAGTGAGAATAACACCCCACTGGTAGGGTTATTGTGAAGACAGTGATAATAAAAGTGTCTATAACTAGCATAGAACAGGCACAGATTGGGTGCTAGACAAATAATTGTGCCTTTTACTTTCTTTTGGCACCATGGGTTTCCTCAAATGTGCAAAACTGTCAAGCTAACAAAATAACTGAGGAAAGGGACTATACTCCCAAAACACTTAAAAAAATCTGGGTGAATAATTTGAAAAATGATATTTATGCACACTCATCCCGCAGGAACTAAAAGGAGTGTTTCTCTCCTAGGAAATCCCATCTCTACTAATCTTGCTCAGAAACTTCCTGCCAAAATTTTGTATTGCTCTGTATAAGCTTTATTCTCATTTACAAATGAATATTTCAAGGTGATTTATCAGAAGCTCCTTAATTCTGATCTGATAAGATAGGCACCATAAATTTGTAAGGACTCTTGGGGTATTTCCCAGTTTAGCCTGGCTTCTAGTAGAGATCCTTTTATGTCTTAGCTCTCATTATCTTGTTCAATTCTCAGGGATCAGTTGGAGCTTCAGTTCTTATTGCCTATATTCCCCATAGAGGAGTTCTGAGATATGGCAGACGGCTGCTTTCCATTTTCCCAAATTTCAAAAATATGCCACATAATTTTTACTTTCTTTGGGATATCCATGTTGTATACACATCTGGGTGGTCGGGAAAACATCTCCTATTTTGCATCAAGCTGCAGTTCTATAAACAGAGGGTCATCTGCTCTCATTTTCCTAGTAGTCTGGATAGTTGCCAAAAATGGGCAGAAGATTCTGTGGTCAGGGGAACAGTTGAGATGTGGCTGGGAGAGGAGGAAATGTGGATCAAGGATAAAGAATGAAGAGTGAAGAAGCAGTTGAACTAAATTAGGTGTGTATATCGGGTGTGCCGGGCTTCCCTGGTGACTCAGATGGTAAAGAATCCACCTGCAATGCAGGAGACCTGAGTTCAATCCCTGGGTGCGGAAGATCCCCTAGAGAAGGGAATGGCAACCCACTCCAGTATTCTTGCCTGGAGAAGCCCATGGACATAGGAGCCTGGCAGGTTACAGTCCATGGGGTCACAAAGAGTCAGACACAACTGAGCAACTAAGCACAGTCCAGCACTGGGTGTACTGGGGGTAAGGAACATTGCAGAAAACGTGGGGCCAGGTGAAAGGGTTGCAGAGATAGCAAGAAAACACAAAGAGAAGCAGAAGGCACATTAAATTGCATAGCACAGTGGTCAGTTGCTTCACTCAGATAATGCACAAGCAAAGGCTATATTCTTATATGTTGTGTTATTTCTTTATGAAAAGAAGCCACCAGGGCAACATCTCCATAAAGATGTCCACAATGGCAGGGCAATCTACAAAATCACAGACCAAGACACCTACGTGCATGCCTCCTATCCATCTCCAATTCAATTTTATAAACTGAAGCTTTTATGTTTTACCTTGGTTTTCCACCTAAAGCTTTGGAGTTTTCAGGAGTTTTCAGTTCTTAGAATCTGATATTGGGTTTTTTTTTTTTCCTTTGAAAAATAATACACAAGAGAATTCACTTTATGAATTTTCTTTCATCCTATTTACTAATGACAAAAAAAGCAGCCAAGATATTACTGAAACTATGACCATGACCCTAACTGAATTAAATCTGCATAATTCAACAACACAGTACAGACGCTGTGGCTCCAAACATGTGCATCTTTCTTTACAGCTCCATTAGTTTGGACCTGAACTTCAGCCCTTTGAAAATGTCAGTACACATAGGTTGAGGAGATAGTCAAATCCTTATCCTTGGTTCGTTAATATGATTGCAGTCATTGACTTGGTTTGAATTCACATCCAAGGTCGCTATGCACCAGCCCGTTTTCCAAGGATAGAGAAAGAAAAAGAGATGAGACCGAGATGGAAATTGGAGATAGATACTGTTGTAGAGAAATGCACTGTCTTATATCATTTCACACCTCTATCACAGCAAAGGACCCTTTTTCAAACAAGATCATGCATATCTCTTTAACGAAATGCTTTTGGTATTCTCCTAAGGAAAATATTTCTAAAACCACTTTTAATTGCCTTGTAATCTATACAGTGTATGTGGCTGATTCTATTCTACACACGATATTGGCGTGGAGTTACCTTTATAAAACAGAATTGCTGAAAGGTGGCTGTCAAGTCCTAAAATCAAGTGCAGACTCTCAGAGCTTGAAAGAGCAGGCACAGATTTTCATTCTATTCACGGATATAAAAGCTGCAAGAGTACCATACACGACTTTGCTCAGTGTTAATTGCATAGAACAAAAACAGGGAGGAACATCTAAACAGGCTATGAAGAAAAGGAGAAAGCAAAATGTCAACTCTGAAGGAAGAAAGGAAATTAAATACTTCAAAAGATATATATATATATATATATATGTGTGTGTGTATATATAATAGAAAGTTGAAAAATTGAAACTAAAATGTACAAGAAGGAAGATCACTTTTCCTGTTAACACTCTTTTGTTCTGACATGTCTACCTTGCTATCAACACTTTTACTGTATTTAAACTTTTCAAGTACACTGAAGCTTGCAAGTTGATTGTTTAAAAATGAAACAAAAGTTAAGCAAAACGACCAAACATTGAAGACAGATTTCAGCTCAATGTAGAATAGTAACTAATTCACCCCTGCTGATTTTTCTATTCATGTTGACATGGTTAATTTGTGTCTCACATTCTTTCTTTCTTTCTACTCAGTATTTTTGCAATGAAATAAAAAACATTCAATCTGACCTTTGAAGAGAGAATTGTGTTTCTATTGCTTATGTGAGAGGTCTTAGTAACTCCCTTCTGCTTGAGGTTTTTTAGTTATGGGTCTTTTACCTTCTTAACAGAATCATAATAACCATACCTCACAGGTGAGGCACCCTGAGGTTATAAATGGGAAGACAGAGTTCTAGCTCCTCTTGGCAAATCAGCATCCACTAAAGCTTGGAAGAATCAGCTCTAAATCATTCAAGGTGCTGATTCTTCAGGGAGATACTCTTTCTCCTACATAGCAGTTTGGGGATTAAGAAACCTAAGAATCTTCTGAGCATGGAAAACACACACATATGCATACATGTATGTTTTTATACATGTATACTTGTACACAGACATACATGTGTATATATAACATCTACTTTATATGTTATAATTTATATATGTGCACATGTGTGCATGCATGCTCAGTCATGTCCAGTTCTTTGCAACCCCGTTGACTATAGCCCAGAAGGCTCCTCTGTCCATGAGATTCCCCAGTCAAGAATACTGGAGTAGGTTGGCATTTCCTTCTCCAGGGGATCTTCCAGATTCAAGGATCCAACCTGCACATCTTTCATCTCCTGCATTGGCAGTCAGATTCTTTATCACTGTTCCTTAGATATGTATACATATATAAATACCTATATGTATATTTATGTGCGTGTATGTTTCAATCATGGTGCTATAGAAAGGGATTATCTGTGGCCTCATACTGGGCCATGTATAAGCAGCATAATCTTTTCCTTCATGATAGGCTTCTGAAGTGTTAAAGATAGGTATCTTAATATGCTTATAACAGATCACAAAACTTTATTTATTGGGGATACCTGAATTATTGCTTACCATATACATTTATTGGCTTCTCAGCTGGTGCAATGGTAAAGAATCCACTTGCCACTGCAGGAGACCCAGGTTCAATCCCTGGGTCAGGAAGACGCCCTGGAGTAGGAAATAGCAGCCCACTTCAGTATTGTTGCCTAGAAAATCCCGTGGACAGAGGAGCCTGGTGGGTTACAGTCCAGGCTGTTGCAGAGTCAGACACGACTGAGCAACTGAATACACACACACATATACATTTATCAGTTCAACTGAAACACGAATGTCACTTAATTGAAACACAACTGTCACACAACTGTGTGTGCGCTTTTTATCTTTTTTTTTCCTTCACTTTCCGGTAACTGAGCAAAAGAATAAACTGCTATTAGTAGTATCACAGAAAACCTACAAAATGAACTTTATCATAAGATGGATGTGGCATGGGGATCCAAAGAATAATTCGGCTAATTTTTTAGCTATTAGTCCATGTATTCATTACTTGTATGTATATAGTTCAGTGTCATAATCTTAGAAATTGGGAAAAAATATGGTTTCTGTAAAGATTACATATAATTGTTTGCATATTACAATCTTCAAACTGGTACACAATGACAAAAAATAGTTCATTGTTATTTTTTTTCTTAGGATGGAGGCTTCCCTGTTGTCTCAGACAGTGAAGAACCTGCCTGCAGCTTGGAAGACCTGGGTTTGATCCCTAAGTGGGAAGATCCCCTGGAGAAGGAAATGGCAACCCACTCCAGAATTCTTGCCTGGAAAATCCCATGGACAGAGGAGGAGGCTGGTGGGCTACAGTTCAAGAGTCACAAATAGTTCGACAAGACTGAGTGATTAACACTTAAGGTGGGAATGACTCTGTTCCATTTCAAAGATTTCAATAAATTAGAATTTTAATTATCTTGTAAAAGTTATAAAGTCCTTTTTTAGGTCTGAGATGTGCATTTTGAGGCATGCTGCTGCTGCTAAGTCGCTTCAGTCGTGTCCAACTCTGTGCAACCCCAGAGACGGCAGCCCACCAGGGTCCCCCATCCCTGGGATTCTCCAGGCAAGAACACTGGAGTGGGTTGCCATTGCCTTCTCCAATGTATGAAAGTGAAAAGTGAAAGTGAAGTCGCTCAGTTGTGTTTGACTCTTAGCGCCCCATGGACTGCAGCCTACCAGGCTCCTCTGTCCATGGGATTTTCCAGGCAAGAGTACTGGAGTGGGGTGCCATTGCCTTCTCCTTTGAGGCATGAGACAGTATAAACTTTTTTGATATAGAAGTCTATGTAAAGCGTCATCTCTATATAGTACACTGTGCTAAAGATGGGAGTACTTCCCACTAGATACTTTGGGTAAAACTTATTATGGAAAATATGGTTATTGCTTACCAACCATTCCATGTGACCCTCCCTCTGCCATATATTTCAGCTTTCCTTGTTTGGATCATGTGATTATGTCTTATCAACCAAATATGCCATTTCTGGTCCAAAAGTTTTAAGAGTGGCTTGAATTCTTCAAACTCCGTCTTCCCCAGGCCCAGCATAATGAATGTATTATGTAGAAATAACAGCCATAGGATAAAAACAGTCTAGATTCTGCAGTTTTGGTTAGAAATTTCAATACACCTGTCTCAATAATTGAGAGAATATGTAGACATAAAATCCATAAGTATAAAGAATGCATGAAAAACATTATCAATCAACGTGACCTAATAACTCCACCTGACAATGGCAGCACACAGTCCTTTAATACAAATGGAATATTTATGAAACAAGACCACTCTCTGGGACATAAAAGAGGTCTACGTAATTTGAAAAGTGTGCAATCTACCTATGCTCCTTAATGGCAATACAATTAAATTAGAAATCAATAACCAATCAATATGTGGCCATTCATGAAATATTTAAAATATAAATAACATGTTTTTAATTTGCCAATGGATAAAAAATAAAATTGAAACAATGAAATAAAAGTATAAAATATTTTGAATGAAATTCAAATGGATGCACAACATATCAAAGTTTGAAGGTGTAAAGTAGTATTTAAGTGACAGTAATAACATTTATTTAATAGCACTGAATAAACTAGATTACAATAGGAAAAAGGTCTCAAGTCAATAACCTTAATTTTCACCTTAAAAAACTCAAAAAAGAGCAAATTGAAATAAAAGTTAAAAAGGAAATAATAAAGATTAGAATAGAAATGAATAAAATAGAAAACAGAAAAACAATAAAAATGCAAACATGCTCTCTTCACTGAGCTATCCAGGCATGGTTATTTAAGATCCATAAAATTGATATATACCTTAAAAAACTGATCAGAAATAAAAAATAGAAACAAATCACCGTGTGAAAAATGAAAGAAGCAGGATGTTATAAATTCTAAAGGCACTTAAAGAAAAAAAAAGATGACAATTTTTATAAAATGTAGAAACTGCTTTTAAAAGGCACAAATGATCAAAGTTCACTGAAGAAATAGATCATATGAATAGCCCTTTACCTTTTTTTAAGCTGAACTTTAGGTTAAAATGCTCCTTATACAGAAAACTCTGGACCAGATGGTCTCCCTGGTGAATTCTAGCTAACTTTTAAGAAATAATCATACCAACTTTATATAAACTTCTAGAAAAGCATAGGTAAAGGGAACAATCCCCCAATTAATTCTATGAGGCCAGCATATTCTCCCAAAATTGGACAAAGCTGTTTAAAAAAATGATAATTCTATAAGTCTCATGAATATAGAGGCAAAAATCATTTTAAAATGTTAGGAGATCTAATTTAACACTATGTAGAAAAGATAAGGCCTCACAATGAAGTAGAGTTTATTCCAGGAATAGAAGATTAGTTGAATATTCTTAGATGTAATTTATCATATTAACAACTAAATAAGAAAAAATTATGATCATCTCAATAAATTTAAAAAATTAATAAAATCCATTATACATTTCTAATTTTAAACTCTTAGCAAATTAGAAACAGAAGGGATTCCCCCCTCCAAAAAAAGAAAAAAAAACCTACAGCTAACAAAATACTTAATGGTAAAAGTATGAATAATTTCCTTTTCAGAACAGTGATAAAACAAAGAAGCTCCCTCTCATCACATCTATTCAATGTCGGACTGACTGAAGGTTCCAGCCAGTACAATGAGGTAAGTAAAAGAAATTTAAAACATACATACTGGAAAGGAAAAGTAAAATGTGTTTTATTTGAAGACAGTATGATCATTTATGGAAAAATGAAATCTATTGACTCTATCAAAAAGGTATCAGAACTAGTAAATAAGTTTAGCAAGATTACAGGATACAAGATTAATTCATAGGCATCAACTGCATTTCTTTTTTTTTTTTAATTTTTATTTTTTTTATTTTATTTTATTTTTAAACTTTACAATATTGTATTAGTTTTGCCAAATATCGAAATGAATCCGCCACAGGTATACCCGCATTCCCCATCCTGAACCCTCCTCCCTCTTCCCTCCCCTACCCTCCCTCTGGGTCGTCCCAGTGCACCAGCCCCAAGCATCCAGTACCGTGCATCGAACCTGGACTGGCGACTCGTTTCATACATGATATTATACATGCTTCAATGCTATTCTCCCAAATCTCCCCACCCTCTCCCTCTCCCACAGAGTCCATAAGACTGATCTATACATCGGTGTCTCTTTTGCTGTCTCGTATACAGGGTTATTGTTACCATCTTTCTAAATTCCATATATATGCGTTAGTATACTGTATTGGTGTTTTTCTTTCTGGCTTACTTCACTCTGTATAATAGGTTCCAGTTTCATCCATCTCATTAGAACTGAATCAAATGTATTCTTTTTAATGGCTGAGTAATACTCCATTGTGTATATGTACCACAGCTTTCTTATCCACTCATCTGCTGATGGGCATCTAGGTTGCTTCCATGTCCTGGCTATTATGAACTAGTACAGCCACTATGGAGAACAGTGTGGAGATTCCTTAAAAAACTGGAAATAGAACTGCCTTATGATCCAGCAATCCCACTGCTGGGCATACACACTGAGGAAACCAGAAGGGAAAGAGACACGTGTACCCCAATGTTAATCAACTGCATTTCTATATTCCAGCAACAAACAATCAAAAATTGAATTTATTAAAAACACAAACAGTATTAAATTTATAGGGATAAATCTGACATGGATATACAAAGCTTATGCACTGAACACTATAAGATAGTCCTCAGAGAAATCAAAGAACACATTTAAAAATAGGGAGATAAACCATGTTCATGGATCAGAAGGGATTCCCTCATAGCTCAGTCGTAAAGAATTGGCCTGCAATATAGGAGACCCAGGTTCGATTCCTGGTTAGGAAAGAGCCCCTGGAGGAGGACATGGCAACCCAGTCCAGTATTCTTACCTGGAGAATCCCCTGGACAGAGGAGCCTGGCGGGCTACAGTCCATGGGGTCACTACAATCCATGGGGTCACTACAGTCCATGGGGTCGGACACAACTCAGTAACTAAACCACCACCACCACCATGGATCAGATTAATTATGGTTATTATTTTTCTTCAGTTGATCTACAGATTCAGTGCAATCTCAGTCAGAATTGAGCAGCCTCTTCTGTAGAAACTGACAGGCTGATTCTAAAACTCATATAGAATGATCAAGGATTTTAAATAGCTGAAACATCTTTGAAGGAGAACAAAATTCTGTGAAAGAAGACAGGTTTCTCAAAGATGTTTCAATGAAGAAAAGACAGTCTTTTCAAATGCAGGTGAAACAACTGGATAATCATAGGCAAAGCAAAAGAGCTTTGATCTATACAAAAATTAACCATCAAAATGTGCCATATGCCTAATTATAAAGCCTAAAGCTATAATATTTCCATTAGAAAAGATAGCAGAAACTCTTTTGAGACTTTTGGTTGAGCAAAGTTTCTTTCAACATCGAAATCAAAATTCATAAAGTTAGAAAATAATAAAATCAATAATGTAATTTCACTAAATTAAGAAATTTCTCTCTTTGAAAGTTACCGTTAAGAAAAAGAAACGATACACCACAGACTGGGAGAAAATATGTGCAAACACATATGTAATGAAGGACAAGTAATCACAAACTAAATAATAAAAAAAAAAAAACTAAAGGAAAAAAAGAGTGGAAGATTTGAATAGATACTTCATAAAGAGAATATAAAGGTAGTAAATAAATACATGCAAAAATGATTTGAATAGACTCTTTGTAAAGAGAACATAATAAAGATAGTAAATAAATGCATGCAAAAATCCTCCAATACGTGCAACACCATGCCACATTGGAGTTTGAAGCAAAAGGAAAAGTCAGTAATATCAATTCAGTCTTGATTTATTTTTTGATACTTTGTTCATTGTATTTTCCAGTATTCTTCTATTTTTAACTATTATCTTTTTTAAAGCTTTTTATTTTATACTGGAGTATACCCAACTAACAATGTTGGGATAGTTTCAGGTACACAGCAGAGCGACTCAATCACACATACACATGCATCCGTTCTCCCCCAGACTCCCCTCCAGGCTGCCACGTGACACTGAGCAGAGTTCCCCGTGCACCAGGGTAGGTCCTTGTTCATTATCTGCTTTAACTGCTGCAGTGTGTACGTGTGGATTTATCATGATTCCTGGGTTTCTTGGCATCCTCTCCGGTTTTGCGCCCAAGATGAGTGTTGCACTCATTTTGTCTTATTATTGATTCTATTTCATATCATTCATAATTAGGTAAAAGGAAATTAAAAATCACAATAAAATACATTTACACACCCATTAGAACATCTAAGATTAAAAAGGGCTTCTCAGGTGGTCCTAGTTGTAAAGAACCCTCCTGTCAATCCAAGAGACAGAAATGTAAGAAAGACAGGTTAGATCCCTGGGTGGGGAAGATTCCTGGAAGAGGGCTTGGCAACCCACTCCAGTATTCTTGCCTGGATAATCCCATAGACAGGGGAGCCTGGCGGGCTACAGTCCATGGGGTTGCAAAGAGTCGGACATGACTAAAGCGTTGCAGCAGCAGCAGCAGCAGCAGTGTTGGTGAGGATATGGAAAGCCCCAAACTCTCATACACTGGAAATGGGAATGTAGATTATAATAGTACAACCACTATGAAAAGCATACGTCTATGACCAACCTAGAAAGCATATTCAAAAGCAGAGACATTACTTTGCCAACAAAGGTTCGTCTAGTCAAGGCTATGGTTTTTCCTGTGGTCATGTATGGATGTGAGAATTGGACTGTGAAGAAGGCTGAGCGCCGAAGAATTGATGCTTTTGAACTGTGGTGTTGGAGAAGACTCTTGAGAGTCCCTTGGACTGCAAGGAGATTCAACCAGTCCATTCTGAAGGAGATCAGTCCTGGGATTTCTTTGGAAGGAATGATGCTAAAGCTGAAACTCCAGTACTTTGGCCACCTCATGCGAAGAGTTGACTCATTGGAAAAGACTCTGATGCTGGGAGGGATTGGGAGCAGGAGGAGAAGGGGACGACAGAGGATGAGATGGCTGGATGGCATCACTGACTCAATGGACATGAGTTTGAGTGAACTCCGGGAGTTGGTGATGGACAGGGAGGCCTTGCGTGCTGCGATTCATGGGGTCACAAAGAGTCGGACACGACTGAGTGACTGATCTGATCTGATGACGAGGGCTTCCCAGGTGGTTCACTGGGCAAAGAATCTACTTGCTATGCAGGAGACATGCGTTCCATCCCTGGGTCAGGAAGATCCCTTGGAGGAGGGAATGGTAACTCACTCCAGTATTCTTGCCTATAGGATCCAATTGATAGAGGAGCCTGGTGGGCTACCGGACTACAGTCCATAGGATCACAAAGAGTCAGACAGGACTGAAGCAACGGAGCACACACATGTACACTGTATGCCAAAATCATCCCACTCTTAGATATTCACGCAAGAGAAATAAAAGTACATTTCCATAGAAAGTCTTGTACATAAGTGTTAACAGCTTTATTTGCAATGGCCAAAGGCTAGAAACAATCCAAATGTGCAGTAAATAATTAAAACAAATTAACAAGTTATAGCATATTCATACCATGGAATACTAATCAGCAATAAAAGGAATGAGCTACTGATAGATGCAAAAACATGGATGTGTCTCAAAATAACTATGCTCTGTGAAAGAAACCAGAAAGAAAGAGACTTCTTACCACATGATTCACTTAGGTAAAATTTCAGAAAATGTCAGCTAATTTATAATGATAGTAAATCACCATAGTGATTGTCAGGGGGAAGGCGTGGGGGTTACAGGGAGTAGGGGCATGATGGGATTATGTGAGGAACAAAGACATTCTGAGTGGGAATTTGTATACGCACTATCTTGATTGGAGTGACAGTTTTACAAGTCAGTGCACCTGCCAAAACTTATGAAATTGGACATTTAAAATTTTCACAATTTATTGTAGGTTAATTATACCTCAATAAAACTGATTAAGAAACATATGGCTGTACAAGAAAGAAGTCATGTCTTAATCTATTATTTGATAGGTATCCAACTGTGGTGTTGGAGAAGACTCATGAGAGTCCCTTGGACTGCAAGGAGATCCAACCAGTCCATTCTAAAGGAAATCAGTCCTGAATATTTATTGGAAGGACTGATGCTGAAGCTGAAGCTCCAATACTTGGCCACCTGATGCAAAGAACCGACTTACTGGAAAAGACCCTGATGCTGGCAAAGACTGAAGGTGGGAAGAGAAGGGGACGACAGAGGATGAGATGGTTGGATGGCATCACCAACTCAATGGATGTGAGTTTGAGTAAATTCTGGGAGCTGGTGATGGACAGGGAGGCCTGGCATGCTGTAGTCCATGGGGTCACAAAGAGCTGGACATGACTGAGTGACTGAACTGAACTAATAGGTATAACTTAGAAATGCCAAAGGAAATGGCTAGGAAAACAGTGTTGTCTGTCTCTGGGAAATACTTGGAGTTTGACGTCTAGGAAAAGAGAATGCTACTTATTTTTAAGCCTTTTATATCTTTTGATTTCAGAAGTACATATGTGCATTGTTTGGATAAACATTAAAATTACTATTAAAAAAGGGAAAAACATGAGGAATTTTGACTCACTGCCAAGATTAAAAACACAGGAATGTTCATAATACTTATAGATAGAAGATGCTGCTGCTGCTGCTGCTAAGTCACTTCAGTCGTGTCTGACTCTGTGCGACCCCATAGATGGCAGCCCACCAGGCTCCCCCGTCCCTGGGACTCTCCAGGCAAGAACACTGGAGTGGGTTGCCATTTCCTTCTCCAATGCATAAAAGTGAAAAGTGAAAGTGAAGTCGCTCAGTCGTCTCCGACTCTTCACGACCCCATGGACTGCAGCCTACCAGGCTCCTCCGTCCATGGGATTTTCCAGGCAAGAGTACTGGAGTGAGTTGCCATTGCCTTCTCCAAGATAGAAGATGGCAGTGTGGAAAAGAAGTTAAACTACATATTTTATTCTCAAGGCCACTGATTATTGCCCATGTTGTTTATCTGAAATTCTCTAGATATTAAAGGAACATTATCCTTTCCTTGCCCAAAAATGATAGTTCTTAAAATATTAATAAACCTCACCATCTCCCCCCAGAACTTAAAATCTATTGTTGGAAAGCCATGATTTTATGCTTCCTGAGAGTTTCCTAAATATAAGAACGATTTTATCACTTTACTTTGTTAGATCACACATATTCTTATATATTAGAAGAAATAAAGAATCTCACTTTATGGACAAAAATGATAGTATGTTGTTTAAATAAGCCAGGTTCAGAACAGTCATCAATGGTGACCTCTAAAACCTGACCTGTCACCTTCATAAACAAGAATGTGGTGTCATTAAGGGCAACTTAGTTTCCTCCAGCCATATAAATATAAATGAAGAAGCTATACTAGGTCTCCAAATCTCCTAGCTTTAGATACATTTAGTTTTATGAAATGATGGCTAAGTGCTATATCTTATTGAACCAAAAATGCCATTGATAGTAAGATGTGCTATTATTTAA
Source organism: Bos indicus (assembly GCF_029378745.1). Lineage (NCBI taxonomy): Eukaryota > Metazoa > Chordata > Mammalia > Artiodactyla > Bovidae > Bos > Bos indicus. The sequence continues at coordinate 10,014,501 of NC_091771.1, forward strand.
TAATAATTATTTAATAATTTCTAGCACGCATGCCTCTTACACTAAGCTGTTAACATTTAAATATACAATTTCTACTTCTCTCATCAATAGCTATCATAGCTTCTCTCAAGAGGAAGCTACCTCTAATGGAAAAATTGTCTCTTGATTTCTGCTTCTCAGCAGGCTGTCTTTCACCTGGTCAAATAGATTTAATCATATCTCATTGCTTGAATGGGTGTTGGTTCCTCTCAGGAGGCAATGAGACCTGTCTCCTCTAATAATTAGAAAAGCAAAGCATGGCAGGTTTATTAGTAGTAGTATTGGGGGAGGGGAGGCAGTAAATAGGAAATAAATAAACATATATCCTCATGACTTTTACTGAAAATAGATAGGCAGAAAAAATACCCAGCTGATCAGTAGGAAAATATGTATTTACTTTTGCTTGCTCAAGCTTGGGCATGAGTATAGAAGCAAGCTAGCTCTGGGACCAATTTCTCTCTGCCCTTGCTGCCCTGCAAATGACATTCTTACCAGACCATTAAGAAAACTGTTATAACTTCTAGTGAGACCACCTGCTAGGTCTCAGTACTGGGACGATTACATCTATCGGAAATAATGACCCATAACTAGAATAAAACACATTAATAACATCACATTTACCCAGGATAATGCATTTCACCATTTTATATTGCAGAGACCAAGTTAATCAGTAAAAGCATTACCAAAAAACGAGAGCAACTAACAGACACAGAGGAGATAATGAATATAAAAGCAGAAAATGCAGGATAGTTTTTTTCCCTTTAAAACTGAGAAGATATGAAATGGGCAGTAATGGATGGAGCTCTGATTTGGGAATGGGTAATTCTACCTTCTGTCTGTAGGCTCATGGGCTAAAGGTATACCGGAAGTGCCTTCCTCTGGACATAAGAGAAAATCTAAGGTCGTGAGGTTTGATGGAAAGAATTTGGGATTAGGAGTTAGAAGAGCTTGGGTCTTTTTTTCCAGCTGTGCTGTTAATGAGCTGTGTGACCTTGAGCAGTTCACTTCACCTCTCTGAGCCTCAATTTCTTATCTGCAAAATGAACAGCTTAGACTAGGTGATCTCTGAAATCCCCTCCAATTCTCATATGTTGTGGTTCGAAGCAGAATGTCAACCTGACATGGCAATGCTGTGAAATGTAATAAAAATGCCTATAAAACTTTGGAGCTCTGTGATCCTCAGAAGACAGGCAGAAAGGATCAGATTGCAGTGGCATTTAGGAGACTGCTTTGACACGGTGGACAGAGGCCCTGGTAAAACTCAGAAACTTCAGCGAGAGCAGCATCAGGAGCAGAGAATGCAAGCCTGTGGTTCCTCTATTATTTTCTTTCTTGGGCAAATGCTTGGGTTGAGTGTAGTTTATTTCAGGAATTTCTGTATTTATAGTAACAGGGAAAAACTAGTCACAAATCAAACAGATCAGACAAGCTAAATAAACCCCAGTTCCTGAGATATATACACACCTAAAAGTTCAACCTAACAGTTCAGTCTTTTTAGAAGTTAAGAGAACACAAGAGTAGGAAATTAGTTAAGTGTCTTAGAGTTTTCACTGTGTCACAGTTCTCTGCTTTGTTTCTATGACTGAGTGATTTGGTTTGAGAAAACACATTTCCTAACTTACCACCACATCCTTTCCACTGAGACACAACGTGTCTAGAAACAATCATGGGAAAATACTTATAATGAAACAGGAAGTTCTAAAGGTCTTAGGACCCTGCTATGTGTCTTGCCTCCTACACCCTGGTTTGCAGATGTTCCATTCTTAATAACTGCTGTCAGTATTTTGGAGGAAAAAAAATCCACAGTGACCTTTTCCTTTTAATCAAGACACAAAGTATTGAGTTGATTTTAGGGAAAAGATAGCAGTGGGTACAGTACGCGCTGGTATTTTGCATAAAGAGTCCCGCTGACACCTGCACACCAAACCCTCTGGGACACAGAAACTCTAATCTTGCTACATAACGCTGTTCCATTTTAGCCTCACATTATTACTTGAATTGAATTTTAAATTAGTCTACTTACAGAACAAATTACCAAAAGTTTAATTTTCCTTTTCCAACAAATCCCACTGCAAGCACCAGCCACCTGAAGCCAAGAGAGTTGTAGGTTTTGTCCAAAGGCAGGTGAAAAAATAGTATCAAAATCAACTAATTCTCTCACAAAATAAATGTACAGCCCATTTGTACTAACAATCTTAGGTCAAGTTAGATTTTAGCCAAACATAATCAAAAATGCCCCTTCAGTCGAGCGTTCTTCCTGTTACTCCCAAATAAAATACAGAAAATAATGGGAAAGCTGAGAGCTTCTTGTAATGAAGGCAAAAGTGATTGGGAAAAAAGATGTAAAAATTAATGATATCTGGCTGGCACTATTTAAATAGACAATGGCTCTATCAATAAAAAGAAGCCCTAACAAATGTGTTTCATGACAGAAATATATTAACCACTTTTCATCATCTGGAACCTTCATAAATCAGTAAGAGATAATATTTACTCTATCCTTCCGGGGTGGCTTTTTGTATTTCTAAGAGAACTCATTTAATTCTGGTTGCCATAGATACAACAGAGTTCTAGAATGAGTTTTGTTTCATCATAATTGCTACATGTTAGTATATAAACAGCTGAACTCTACCTTCAACTGGCAGCACTCATTTGCAAATAAAGAAAATTCCTTATCATAAAGTAATTGAACTAGAATTCAAAATATACCATTGAGCCCTTGCTGTCTTCAGAGAGTTAGCAAATATTTCTCAAACTTTAGTAGCATAGTTATCTCTGAAAGGCACATCAATAGTACAAGAAAAATGCAGAAGAAGATTTAAAATGTTTAAAGTGATGCAGAGATTTACAGAAGTTAAAAATAATTTATTCTTGGTCTGTAGCATAAGTCATAAGGAAAATTTTGACCTTCAGGTGATTCATCTGTCTTTTTACCAAATATCTATGACTTCATGGAGATATTAAATTTGAAGTGTGTTATTTCCCAGCCAGTTCCGCACCAGTTGGTTCAATATCAGTTTATCCACACATACATGCACAAATCTGGGAAATTACTCTTAAACTTGATACGTTTTTGGCATTAATTCCAAAGCCCAAAAGGTAAAAGAAAAGGAAAACACATATTCTCTTGTTACTTCTTTAAGGTAGGAAATATCCAGAAAATATGAAATCAAAATGAATTGGATCCTGAAGTGAAGAGAAGTGAATGTCGCTCAGTCGTGTCCGACTCTTTGACCCCATGGACTATGCAGCCCATGGAATTCTCCAGGACAGTATACTAGAGTGGGCAGCCATTCCCTTCTCCAGGGGATTTTCCCAACCCAGGGATCAAACTCAGGTCTCCCACATTGCAAGCAGTTTCTTTACCAGCGACAACCTGGGAAATAGTAATTTAGAAATCACAGTGAACAGTATTTGTGCCCCAAGAAAAACCCAAACACGATTTTCATAGACAAAAACCCAATAATCTGAAGGTAGCAATTCAAATGTCAGTTCAGTTAAAAATATAATCCTTTAAATTTTGAAAAAAAAATTCCCTGTTAATCACGGGATCTTTTTAAATACGTATTTGTCTGGTAAAGTTTGACAATGCTGCCTTTTGAAATTCAGAAGGAGAATATGTCATGAGAATATGGAAGAACAAGTAACTTCAACTAAAATTGTCTTTTCCCATATGGCAGCTTAAGACAAATAGTTGGAAGCATGTTATTTTCAGAGACACACAATTTTGAAATAGCTGAAGGTACCTCAAGTTATTCAAGAAATGAAAAGTAAAACGAAGTACTTTGACCTATTCACCTTAGAGTTTTCCTGTTTAGCTAGAGGTTGCATTCAATATCTTCCATTTGAAATTCTTTCAATTCTGTATTTGCAGTATTTATTGTTCTGAAGGGGAATCATTTTCTTATATATGTTAAAGTTGAATCACAACCATGTGCATGGCATTTCACTAAAATATATGGAACATGAATAAGACAGCTTGTTAATAATTTAAGAGATATAAAGCTAGATAGTAGTTACCCAAAGAAATATGTATTAGAAGAACTAAGTAGAAAAATAGGGAGAGGTGTTAAGATAATAATACTCTCTAGTAACATAATATGGGCTGTGTACGAATGTGATAAAAGAAATAAGAGCAAAGATCTGTGACAGTCAACACAGCAAAGAGATTCACCCTTTGACACCCTCTGCAGCTGGAAAGGCTTCAAGGAGGTGGTGGCATTTGAGTTTGGCACCATTAAAGTAAGATCAACAGGCTAGCATTATTGAATAATATTCTAATATTCTGAAAATTGGAAAAATACTAGCAGAAATAAAAATGATGACCATGACCAGGATGTGTGAAAGTTTTATTCTTTTTTCTAGAATAAGTGACAAACTTTTGATAGATGTTGGCATAAACAAATGCATACTAATAAAAGTACATACTGTCATTTTTAAAAAGCCACACCATAGTTGTGAAAGTTTGAATTCAATTTATAAATTGAGGGCAGAGATATTTCCATCACATGGTAGAGCATAGAAGGATATTGTATCGCTTGAGTGATGTGCAGTAGCAACTGGCAGGGCAAAAAAAAGGCTGTAGAAACAGAATACTCGCTCTGACTCTAATTGGATGAAACTAGAAAAGGTACTTAACCTTCTGAGACTGTTTTCTTTTCTAAAGTAGGAACATTAAGCGTGCTACTTCCTACATTGTCACGAGTACTAAATGAATTATTAGGTATAAAACACTTGAACTGATGGGAGGCAAATAGTAAGCACCCAGGGTTACAGTAACTCTTTTTCATTATGGGGAGCAGGGCAGAAGATATTCTCATGCAGATATGGGGACTTTTATTTTAATTTTCTTTGATTTTCTTTAGACAAGTTGTGCTCTGGACAACCTCAGCAATGGACGAAAAACTAAGTTAAACTAAGCTTGCCGATTAAAGATAACTTCCTTTCAAAAGTCCATCAAATTTCTTTTTCCTCATTGTAGTGGTTCTGGAATCTAGCTGCACTTCTAAATCACATGAAGATTTCTTAAATATACTAAGGCCAGGATCCTACCTCCAGAGATTCTCATTTAATTGGGCTTGGCCATAAGGAGTTTTAAAAGCTTCCCAGGCGATTTTAACATACAGCCAAGGTTAAGAACCACTACGCCAGTGGTAGATCATCTGCCCATCTTCACAGTCCCTGTAGGAGCGGCTTTATGCCTTCTCAGCAAATATCTCCTTCCTCACCTCTGTCCCCTTCCCGCTGGCACAAGGGGACAGTGTGACTTCTCACAGTGATGGGGCTCTGTCTGGGGGCTTCCCTAGTCTCCACTGTCGTGGAGATGGCCTATTTTGGTTTCTGAGCGGTTTGCGCTGCTGCCTACTGAGGAGTGGATCCAGGGTGAGCCCTGACTGCCTGCCTGGTTGCCATCCAGTAACACTCAGTCCCACTTGAATGTGCAGGCACTTTGCTGGATGTGCCCTGAAGCACACCCTCACACGTGTGCCTCTGGCTGTGAAGTCCCGGGCTGCTCTGTAGCCTTTTCATCCTTACACCTAGGCTGCTGATGGTCACTAGTCCCCTTGAGCCACCCATACACATACCCTCAACACTAGGTATTTCAGGAAAGTGTGTAGAAATGTGAATGTGTACAGCCATTGTGGAGAGCGGTATGGAGATTCCTCAAAAATTATAAATAGAACTACTATATTATCTAACTATTCAACTTCTGGGTATTTCTCTGAATAAAATGAGAGCAGTAATTTGAAAAGAAAGGAAAAAAAAGAAAAGAAAAGGAAAGTGTGAAGTGTTAGTTGCTCGGTTGTGTCTGACTCTTTGCAACCCCATAGACTGCAGCCCTCGAGGCTCCTCTGTCCATGGGATTCTCCAGGCAAGAATACAGGAGTAGGTTGCGATTTCCTTCTCCAGGGGGTCTTCCTGACCCAGGGATCAAATTCACATCTCCTGCATTGCAGGCAGAGTTTTTACCAGCTGAGCCACCAGGACCCTTGCAAACCCTGTGCAGGCCATAGGGTTCGGGTTTTTTGCAGGTGAATCTGTCTAGATATCCCCTTCCCTCAGCTCTTGCTTTTCTGCTGCTCCTGGACTGCACTGGACACCAAGAATGGTCTGGGATTCTGGTTAGATTTCCATCATCTTGTGGCTGTGACCTAAAAGAGGGATTTTTGTTTCATTCAAAGGAAACAGGGAGCACCTCACCTAGTTTCTCCTCCTTCCACGCACGTCTACCCTTTGGACAGAAATCTGCTCCCTCCTCCTCCAGTTTATATAGCCCTTCCTTAGTGTACTTACTCAACTTTTCCTATGCTCTAGCTTAAGGAATACTCTGTGATCCAAGTCTCGGCTCATCTTTGGACAAGGAAAGGGCAGATTTTTGGAATTCAGAAAGATCTTTGTCAGTAAATCCTAGAATGTTTTTCTCACAGTGGAGACAAAAAACTTCATTTTTAGTAAAAATTTAAATGGCAAATTTTTTCCTTTTGTGCTCCCATCCTAACATCCTGCCTATAACCTACCCTTCTTGCAGCAATCGGGAAATAGTGCCACATAAGGAATTATAAAACATAAAAGTATAATTTTATATTTCAAACTATACTATTCCCATATCTGTAATTGAAAATGATTCCAGCATGAATCTTCCACTCTTCTTGAACATTTAGCTTCTAACCTAGAAGACAGAATACACCTAATTTCAACCCTCTGGTTTTGATATCACCAATTCTTTTCATCTTTCTTTCTCAGTTCAAATCCTACAGTATGCATGTGCTGTGTGTGTGTGTGTGTGAGCGTCATTCTTGTCTTGCTCACTAGATCCTTTAAGTTTATAAGTCACAACATGCCAAATTTAAAAGTAGGACTCATGCCTTGAATAACTGCCACCAAGACTAAGAATGTAGGGCATGTAGTAAGAATCTAAAAATATTCCCTTACTACCAACAATCTCTCCTGGACCACTGAGTTTGGAGACTTTGAAAGATGCATCTTTCTTTCCCTTTGGCTTCTTCAGTTCTTCATGGAAAAATAAATGCACTAGAGTTCCAGCTTCTCTCACTGAAGATTTAATCAATGTCCAGAGATTCAATTCTCATACAGTGTGCCTCAACCTACAGAAACCAAGCTGGAGATCACTCCATCCCACTCCAGTCAGACACCCTCAGCTGCAGTCTTCCCATCAGTTCTGCTTCAGAAAGCTAAAGTTAGGACTGATTTTTTCACCTTCTGTCCCACCAATAAATATGCTTGGGTTTTTACAATGGCAAGGAAATGTATTTCCATTTTTTAAAAAGCTAGAAAATTTAGAAAAAGATTGTTTAAAGCATACAAATCAATCCTCAAAGATTAACAATATTACCATCTTGGCACGCTTCCTTCTGTGAGTATAGTGTAAATGATAATCAAATGGATAGCTGCCTTTTACATTTTAGAATATGTGATATATATTTAAATAGTCATCCATATTTTTCTACTATTTCTGTTCATAAATAAAACTGTGATTAAAACAACACAATGAACAAAAAACAGTAAATCACAAGTGTGTAGTTTCCATGTACTAGGCTAACTCTTTCACATCACTGTATCTCACAGATTTGAGATAACCCTAACCCTAACCCTAATTTTTGGTCAGTGTAAGTTTCACAGATAAAGAAGAAATGGTACATATATACAGTGGAATATTAGTCATAAAAAAGAACAAAATAATGCCATTTGGAGAAGGAAATGGCAACCCACTCCAGTGTTCTTGCCTGGAGAATCCCAGGGACGGGGGAGCCTGGTGGGCTGCCGTCTATGGGGTCGCACAGAGTCGGACACGACTGAAGCGACTTAGCAGCAAAGACTGTATACTGAGTGAAATCAGATAAATATCATATTTTATAGCTTATATATGGAAGATTAAAAATGCTACAAATGAACTTATTTACAAATCAGAAATAGAGTCACAGATGTAGAAAACAAACTTATAGTTAACAAGGTAAAAGGAGTATAAATTGGAATTGACATATACACTACTATATACAAAACTGGTAACTAATAAAAACCTAATGTACAGCAGGGGGAAATCCACTCAGTACTCCTCAATAATTGATATGGGAAAAAATCTTTAAAAAAAGAGTGGATAGGTGTATATGTATTCAGTGGTCATGTATGGATGTGAGAATTGGACTATGAAGAAAGCTGAGTGCTGAAGAATTGATGCTTTTGAACTGTGGTGTTGGAGAAGACTCTGGAGAGTCCCTTGGACTGCAAGGAGATCCAACCAGTCTATTCTGAAGGAGATCAGCCCTGGGATTTCTTTGGAAGGAATAATGCTAAAGCTGAAACTCCAGTACTTTGGCCACCTCATGCAAAGAGTTGACTCATTGGAAAAGACTCTGATGCTGGGAGGGATTGGGGGCAGGAGGAGAAGGAGATGACAGAGGATGAGATGGCTGGATGGCATCACCGACTTGATGGACGTGAGTCTGGGTGAACTCCGGGAGTTGGTGATGGACAGGGAGGCCTGGCGTGCTGCGATTCACGGAGTCGCAGAGTCGGACACGACTGAGCGACTGAACTGAACTGAACTGATAACTGATTCACTTTGCTGTACAGCAGAAGGTAATACAACACTGTAAATCAACTATACTTCAACAAAAATTAATTTTTAAAAATGTGTCATTTTCATTTTAGAGATTAATAAACTGAGAGAATCATTATATAATTTTTTCACCAAAAATTTAATTCTCTGACACCCTACTTTATACATAATTCTATTTCCATAGGAAAAAAAAAAACTCCAGAAGTGGAGTCAAAAGTTCAAAACATTTTAATTCTTTCATGCTGTTGATGCCTATATCTAAGTTGCTTTCCAGAAATATTTTTTAATTTACAAACCTACAAAAAGTATATGAAAATGCCTTTTTCACAGCATCTTTTCTCAAGTCTGAAGGTGATAAATAGGATTTCATTGTGTTGGAAAATATTTTCACATTAATTTCCATCTGTATTTCATTTCTGAATTATCTTTCTTTGAATTTTGCTCATGTTTGTGAGATCTTACTGTTGATTTGTAGAGTACCGAATACGTTAAATAACACCTACAATCATTTAGCTATCATGCATGTTTCAAATACTTTTCTCAGTTTGCCTAATTTGCCTTAAATTTGGAATTACAGATTTTAGATTTTTTTCATTATGTTTGATTTTTATGATATCAGTCTTTTCTTCAGGTGTTTCTTCAATGACTTTATGCTTACAAAAATCCTTCCCAATCACGAAAGGATAAGTACCTGCGAGTTGATTTCTCACTGTTCCACAAGCCATTCAGTTCAGTTCAGTCACTCAGTCGTGTCTGACTCGTTGCGACCCCATGGATTGCAGCACACCGGGCCTCCCTGTCCATCACCAACTCCCGGAGCTTGCTCAAACTTGTGTCCATTGAGTCAGTGATGCCATCCAACCATTTCATCCTCAGTCGTTCCCTTCTCCTCCCACCTTCAATCTTTCTCAGCATCAGGGTCTTTTCTGAGAAGTCAGCTCTTCGCATCAGGTGGCCAAAGTACTGGAGTTTCAACTTCAGTATCAGTCCTTCTGATGAATATTCAGGACTGATTTCCTTTAGGATGGGCTGGTTGGATCTCCTTGCAGTCCCATGAGTCATTAGGGAAGTCCATTTGGGTATGCAGTGTGTTCATTCTTCATCAAGACGGACTGTGTGGATACTGACCCTGACCTTTATTGGCTGAGTGACCTTTGGTGGGATGTCTATTTCCCTGTCTCTTATGTGGTGATAACGTGTATGTGTGCCAAGTTGCTTCAGTCGTGTCTGACTCTGTGCAACTCTATAGACTGTAGCCCGCCAGGTTCCTCTGTCCATGGGATTCTCTAGCCAAGAGCACTGGAGTGGGTTGCCGTGTCCTCCTCCAGGGGATCTTCTCCATTCAGGGATCAAACCAATGTCTCTTACATCTGTCTCCTGCATTGACAGGAGGGTTCTTCACCCCTAGCACTGCCTGGGAAGCCCCAAAGTGTTAACAGTGCCTCCAAAGGTTGTTGTCGATATTAAATGAGTGATATATTCAAAATACAGCATGGGCAGTAAACACACAGTCAGCTGTAGTTATTCTTTAATTTACATGCAAGTAATCTTTGGGTTAGTATATAACATAAATAATTTAATTTTTTGCCCAAAATATTTCATCTGTTTTCCCAGTATCAGATATTTAAAAAATCTTTCCTGTGGTGTCTGATGCTACAATTCGTAGTTACTAAGTTTCCACTTGGAGAAGGCAATGGCACCCCACTCCAGTTCTCTTGCCTGGAAAATCCCATGGACGGAGGAGCCTGGTGGGCTGCAGTCCATGGGGTCACTAAGAATTGGACATGACTGAGCGACTTCACTTTCACTTTTGACTTTCATGCATTGGAGAAGGAAATGGCAACCCACTCCTGTGTTCTTGCCTGGAGAATCCCAGGGTTAGGGGAGCCTGGTGGGCTGCTGTCTGTGGGGTTGCACAGAGTCAGACAGGACTGAAGCAACTTAGCAGCAGCAGCAAGTTTCCACTTTTGCTTCAGTTAGCCATTGAAAGAGGGCCCCCTGATATAAGGTGATTCGTACGCGTGTTTTCTCATTCACATTAGGCTCAATTATGCACTACTCTTTGAATACCAGAGCTTTTCTACTCAGTAAAACAATGCAGCAGCCCTGTCTAAGGGATGAGACAGTGGAGTTGAGGCTCAGTCATAGACTCTCAGCACCACCGTCTTGGAATCCACTTCTCTTCACTCCAGTACATACATGGGAGGACCAACCTCAACTAGCAGACGTATCAGGCCACCCACAGGGGGAGGTGAGCCCACTCATTCCGCCCGCAACAGTGGAGAGAAAACTCTTGGAATGTTTCATCCTTGGTGTTCTGACGAAGCTTTCAGAGAACAGAAGTAAAACAATAGATTGAATAAAGATAACTGTTCTCCTCAACAGGGTGCTGCTCTTTCCACTCCTATTACTGTCAGCTTATGCTAAAGATATCTTGAATAATTTGGCCCAAACTGGGGGGGCCAGGAGGGTAAACCTAACCTGAAACAGTCGTTCAAAGTTGTCAAGTTCTCTCTCCATGAAACTTCTGATTTTTTAAAATGTTTCCTTAAGTTATTTAACTTATTGTCCAACAAAAAAGAAACAAGAAATCACTAATAAATAATGCAAACAACTGTATATAGATTTTTCATATCTACCTTCAAATTAAGGAGAAAATAAGATTTTCAAGCCAATTTACAGTGATTTAACAACATATCTTCAAACCAAGACCCGACTCAATGGAAACCTTCAAAAATTAGAGCAGCCATAGACTGTGGCTGATTAGGTTAGGTCATCTGTGATATTCCCTGCTTCCATGTCTATTCACCAATGATGACCATAAATTTTTAATTCTCTCCTCGAATTCTGCTGCCAGCTTCTGGCCCCTGGCCTCTGACTTACCTGCCACTGTGAACTTTGTCTTGGTTCATTAATTCCTATGTAGGTTTCTGATTTGCCTCCCAATCATGGAGAGGGTCTGTGGTTCTGGAAACCGCATGGAAGCATCTACTCTGGGAGGGTCTGAGATGTGCAAGAGTCACCTCGCCCCCTTCAGGTGGCCTGTTCCAGAAGCACAGCTGACTTTGGTTTTTCTCTTGAATTCCAAGGCCAGGCATTGCGCAAGACCCAAGACCTTAGAGCTGAGGAAGAAACTGAATCCCTCAGGAATATGAGGTTATAAAGGTAATAAGCCTTTCCCCCTTATTCCTTGCCTGTTCTCTTAGGAGTAGTGAGAGCTACAGCAAGCAAAGACCCTTCATCTCTCCTCCCAGTGGGATTTCTCAATGAACAATGAAGCTGCCTCAAACATGCTAGCCCTTCCATCAATCCTCTTTCTGCCCCTGTTTTTTGTGGCTGAGCTTTCCCACAACTCAGGGCAGATCTGTCCACCCTGCCAGTTCCTTTGTTCAGTATTAAATCCCACCTGCCGCCTGAGTCAAGGATTTCTCCAAAATGTCACTCATGTCTCTCTTAATTTACTTGCTTGTCACATGGTCTAGTTTATTGAGAAGAAAACTAGAAATAGATATGAAAGAAAAAGACAACATATAAGCAGACAATAGAAATTTGTCATCTCATTATCTTCGTGATTGCCACCATCCCTAGCAATTCCGTAGTGTCTACTATGTGCCAAACACTAATATAACTGCTTTACACATATGACTTTCTTTGATCTCTGCAACAGTCCATAAGGGCAATGATATTATTTTCATTTTAAGACAAGGGATCTGAGACAGAGAAAGAATACACAACTTGTGTAGGATCACATCTGGCTCCAGAGGCCCTGCTCTTAACTCCTACATCACGCCACCTGCCTACAATGACAATGCCTGAGCAGCTTCCAAAATCCGCTATCTAGTGTAGCCAAACAACTCGCCCCCTGCATTGTCAATTCCCTCCTGAGTGTACCATTAGGAATTCCTCCTAAAGAGATAGTCACTGAGAAATTCTACAAAGCAGGGATGGCTTTAAAAGCAGGCAACTCTAAGAACTGAACTGGAAGTTCCCACAACAAAAAGAGCAGCTTTGACATATGCATGTCTGATATCTAAACTATGTCAAAAAAAAATTAAGCAATAACATGGAAAGCTTAAGCTCAGGAAAGTCAAATCTCTTGACCTTCATCACAGGAGTAAAGCTTGAGCTGTTTGCGTATATATATGTTCTGTCCACTTTCACACTCTCCACTAAATACAGATATTCTAATAAGCTGTGTAATAGCCATAACATATTCCAATAAGTAATTTTTAAACTAAATTCTAGGAGATTAAAGTTTAATCATAGGGGAAATTCTTTTCAACTTTTAACAACTTGTGGAAAGCAGACCTACCATCTCCATGGCCTTCTTATTGAACTCAGTTGTCCCCCCCAAGACATTCAGATGAAAGAAGGGGCCAAAGATGGAGGTACAGATGGCAGACCCTGCAGACATTCCACAGAGATGCCCAACCATCAATATGTCATGGTCAGATTCATAAAGTTTACTGAGATTCTGCAATAGCCAAAATTGTTTTCCTCAATTCCCATAGTCAGCCCATTCAATGACAGAATACCAAACTGACCTCTCTCCTAGGTGACAGCTTACCAGTTTACTCCAAAATCATTTTTAAAGAGTAAAGTTTTACTGTTCCCACTTTTTTGAGGCATATTGGTGTGACTGAAAAAGAACAATTGAAAAAAAAAGCTATTAATTCCTTTATAAGGTTGAATTTTTTAAAATTTTTTACAGAAAGTGATACAATATTACTTGTAATTAAAATATGAAATGTTACATATTTAATACACTCTCTCTATATACATATATGTGACTATATATATATATATATACACACACACAAATATCCAAGACCACTGAAAAAACTGAAGAGAAATATAAAAATATAAGGTATCAAAATTTATGGAATGAAGCTAAAGCAGTGTTCAGAGAGACAGTGATGCTTGTAAATGCTTATGTTAAGGGTAAAGATCTAAAAATTAATTACCTGAGTTCTCATCTTTTAAAAAAAATTAGACAAATAGAAGAATGAACCCAACTAAGTGAAAGAAAGAAAATAATAAAGATAAAGGAATAAATCAATGAAATGGAAAACAAAAAAATAATAGACAAAATTCAATAAAACCAAAAATTAGTTATCTCAAACATGTAAAATTAATAAGCATATACCTGCATTAATCAAGGAAAAAAGAGAATCACACATCAAAACATCAACATTGAAAGACGGTGTATCACTACAGAGCCTGTGTACATGTACGCATGCGAAGTCGCTTCAGTCCTGTCTGACTCTTTGCAACCCCACAGACTGTAGCCCACCAGGCTTCTTTGTTCATGGGATTCTCCAGGCAAGAATACTGGAGAGGGTAGCCATTTCCTTCTCCACACTACAGAGCTTACATACATTGAAAAAATAACAGAACGGTATGAAAAACTTAATATAACAATACATGTAATAACATAGGAGAGATGAATAAATCTTTTACAATATAGGAAATACAAAAAGAAGAAAAACTTGAATACCCTGTATCACTTAAGAACTGATTTTTTTTTTTTTTTTTTTTGCAAGTTAAGTTTTCTTGGGGGCAAAATGAGGACTGCAACCCAGGAGACAACACTTCAGGTAGCTCTGACAGATTACTCCAAAGAGGCAGTCGGGAAGGTCAATATTTAAGATTTTGCTGAAGGGGGAATTCAGTGTAATCAAGCACTTACTTTACAAAGGTTGTCTCCTAGTCACAAGGAGCTGATGTCACCATGAAGGGATTTAGTGCTTTTCTAGATATGAAGGGAAGCAAGGATTGGGATCACCTATCATTCAGAAAACTAAGATCACAGCATCTGGTCCCATTGCTTCATGGCAAATAGATGGAGAAACAGTGGAAACAGTGGCAGACTTTATTTTCTTGGGCTCCAAAATCACTGCAGATGGTGACGGCAGCCATGAAATAAAAAGACGCTTACTCCTTGGAAGAAAAGTTATGACCAACCTAGACAGCATTTTAAAAAGCAGAGACATTACTTTGCCAACAAGAGTCCATCTAGTTAAGGCTATGGTTTTTCCAGTAGTCATGTATGGATGTGAGAGTTACACTATAAAGAAAGCTGAGCACCGAAGAATTGGTGCTTTTGAACTGTGGTGTTGGAGAAGACTCTGGAGAGTCCCTTGGACTGCAAGGAGATCCAACCAGTCCATCCTAAAAGAAATCAGTCCTGAATGTTCATTGGAAGGACTGATGTTGAAGCTGAAACTCCAATACTTTGGCCACCTGATGCAAAGAACTGACTCACTGGAAAAGACCCTGATGCTGGGGAAGATTGAAGACAGGAGGAGAAGGGGATGACAGAGGATGAGATAGTTAGATGGCATCACCAACTCAATGGACATGAGTTTGAGCAAGCTCTGGCACTTGGTGATGGATAGGGAGGCCTGGTGTGCCGCAGTCCATGGGGTCGCAGAGTCAGAAAGGACTGAGGGACAGAACTGAACTGATCTAAAGATCTGTTCCACCAATTCCCCTGGGGCAAGAGTGCCTCACTCTCCACCCTGAATTCCCTCCAAGGGGTGTTGAAGGTCAGCAGCTGCAGGAGTCTCCACTGAGGGAGAAGGCAAATGTCCTTGTTGTTGTTGAAGAACTGAATCTGTCATTTAAAATTTTCCCACAAAGAAAACTCCAGGCCCAAAATGCCTCCACTGGTGAATTCTATCATAAGAAATTGAAAATCATATTCAAGAAAAAATGACAACAATTCTATGCAAACTCTTTCAGAGAGCTATACTATCCTTGTGGTCAGAAGACCACAAGGTTAGTAAGGTTAGTAAAATGGCAATTATCCCAAATTGGGTATACAGATATAGTTCCAATGGTATCCTAAGAGACTTTGTTGGAGAAATTGACTTGTTAATTTTAAAATGTATATGAATAGGGAAAATGACCTAGAACAGCTGAAAAATAATCATGAAATCAAAACTAAAGTTAGAGTCCTTACCTCCTTTCAAAAGTTACAACAAAGTTTCAGTAAGTAAGCATGACAGTGTGGCATAAACATTTTTAGAGTCCAAAAGTAAACCCACACACTTATGGTCAACTGATTTTCAACAAAGGTGCCAAGGTAATTCAATGAGGAATAAGTCTTTTCTACAAATTACTCTGAAACAACTGGATACCTGTAGGCAAAAAAATAAACTTCAGTCCTTACCTCACAGCTTATGCAAAAATTAACTCCAAGAGGATAACAGACCTAAGCATAAGAGCTGAAACTACTAAACTTCTAGAATAAGATATTAAAAAAAATTGTGATTTTGGATTGTACAAATGTTTCTTGCACAAGACACAAAAACATAGACTATTAAAATGATGATAAATTTCACAAAAATTGAAAACATTTTCTCTTTGAAGGACAGGTAAAAATCATTATAATTGGCAAATGAAAAAATCAGAATTCCACTTTAGATGTGTCAGACCCCAAACCCAAAGTCTTTCCCGTTATTCTGTATGGTCTCTGGTACTTACCACTGGGTGATGTAGTCTGCTTGGAAATACAAATCATGTATCATCATATATATCTAAAAAGCCTAAGAACATTTTTAACACAATGGACCAAAGGTCAGCAATAATAACCAACAGGAGTATTACGTGGGACTAAGTACTAAGTAGAAAGTTTCCTCAAAGCATATACCCTTTTGCTCAGCAAATCTCATTAGGTAGCCAACAAAATACATGACTAATTACGTGAGGAACCCACAACAGTAATAGCACTGACCAGGGTTCAGTCTTATCTCCTCACCAACTAGTGGTATGACCTTCCATTTCTGTGCCTTAGAGTCTCTCCCTCTAAAGTGTGAAGGTTGGCTTGGATGATTCCTCAACCCCCGGGAACACCCTTTAGATTTATAGCATGAGCCGTAAAAGCTTCTCCAGTCTTTTAGTCAACAGCTTTTGCTGCCAAGTTCCAGCCAGGTGTAGCTCCTGAGGGGGAAGGCGAGCTGGTGAGAACAAACAGAAGCTGAGCCCCAGACCTGAAGTCGGGACCATCATGGCGACACTTCCTCTTGGCAGAGGAGCTGTGCCGACCCCGCTGGGACACCGTCTGTCACAGCTGTGTGAAGTCAGAGGAAAGCTATGGAAAACGTTCAGCAGCTTCAGTGGGTCATTTTTCACCAGTTGCAGATGGCTCTGTGGAATTTAAAAAAAAAAGGCAGAGGAGTTGCAGAGACTGGCAAACTACAGCCAACATCCCAAGATGAATGAACTGCCGGCACGTTGGGAGGCAGGCCTACAGACTCACTTTGGGGAGAGTCCAGCCTCCTCGCTGTTTCCTGACGCTCTCCATCCAAACTCCTGCGGCGTTTGGTATGCACAGCCCCAGGCCCTGGGTACGCCCTGCACAGTGATTAGTGAGGCGGTGCCGTGACTCAGACTTAGCCACCCATTCAGAAGTCCTCATTCAGTACAGGGGAGTACGTGACTCACAGTACCTGCTTGACAAATACTTATCAAAATATATTGCCTCGAAAAGCTACATCATGGAAAGGTACAGATGGGAGGGAGCTTGTTCTATCACCTCTACTGAAATTTCTAAAACTGATTCAGTATGATGACCTCTGTTGTTCCAAGTTCCCTTCCACTGTCCCAAACTCCTGATTTAATTCTGAAGTAATGGACAGTGACCTCTTGTACTTCCAGCCCAGTCAGAGTAACAGACAGTCACAATTAACAATAAATGAGTTAGATCTTAGTACGACCGTTACATGATGCGATTTGTTTGGGGCATCCAAAATATGTCCTTTCTGCTTCAGTTGCAAATACCATTAGCTTTTCTTTCTCTCTTTTCAACAACATCAACAAAAAATTGCTTTCAGAAAAAAACTCTTATGCCCTACATCTATAGCATAGTTATAAGTTTGTCAATGTGACGGGATTCTAAGGAAATTTATATCATAAGGCATGATTCTGGGCTTCCCTGGTGGCTTAAACAGTAAAGAATCAGCCTGCAGTGCAGGAGACCTGGGTTCAGTCCCTGGGTTGGGAAGATCCCCTGGAGGAGGGCATGGGAACCTGCTCCAGTGTTCTTGCCTGGAGAATCCCATGGACAGAGGGCCTGGCAGGCTACAGCAGAGTCAGACACGACTGAGCCACTAAGCACACAGCAAAAGACATAATTCTAATGGTTTCAAGAGAAGCTTAGCCCCACCTGGACAAGCAGCACGGTAATTGGAGAAATTTCAGAGGGGGGCTTCTATGTTGTATCATAAAGGACGTGCTGTGCTAAGTCTCTTCAGTGTCCGACTCTTTGTGACTCTATGGACTGTAGCCTGCCAGCCTCCTCTGTCCATACGATTCTCCAGGCAAGAATACTGGAGTGAATTGCCATTTCCTTCTCCAGGGGATTTTCCCCACCCAAGGATCGAACCCACAGCTCTATGTCTCCTGCATTGGCAGGAGGGTTCTTTACCACTAGCACCACCTGGAAAGCCCCATCATAGGGGATACATTGTCTAAAAGTAAAACCGGCCTTGACTTTTCAGGTACTCTCCTTGATGAATTTTGACTTTTCACCATCCACACATCTGATTTACCATGTTACTGTTCTTGCTGCTAAAATGGGAAATGGATGGCTAATGGCTTAAAAGAGCTACTGACAAGGACTGATTAACAGTCTGGGAGGAGGCAAGCAGAGACATACTGTGTCCTCAAAGAATTAATGCATTTCCAAAGCTTTTTTCCTCCTAGGAGGATATCCCTCACTTTGAAGTTAAAAAAAAGGAAAGAAAGAAAAAAAAAAATCCAGGTATGCCTGAAGAGAGACACTGAAAAAAGGGAGGCTGCTTTTAGGAGATATTGAACTTCAGACCTTAAATGATTTAAATGCAATCCCCATGTGCAGCTGCTAAACCAAAGCATCTCACCCCAGGGAAGAGATGAGAAATTTTGAGGGCGATTGAACACCGAGAATTCTCATTGCAGCTTAGCAAAAAGTGACTTAGCACATGTGTTTCAGTAATTATGAAGCACAGGGATGCTCACTGGCTCTGAAAGGCCTAGTCATCGGTGTGACAACTCTGGTGCTGGTGAAAGAGGCAATCAGATGAGGCAGGAATGAACATCTTTCGTCTCTGCAATCTGCTAATGCTCCCGGCAACTTTTCTTCTGGGAATGGGTGTCTGTCGTGCTGTGCGTTCACACCAAGGTTATTCATTGCTTTTTAAGAAGAGCTGTGCAGAGCTAATCAGCAGAAGAGGGAGGGAAATGCTTATCAAGTAGCTACTGTGTGCTGCTGCTGCTGCTAAGTCGCTTCAGTGTGTCCAACTCTGTGTGACCCCATAGACGGCAGCCCTCCAGGCTCCCCAGTCCCTGGGATTCTCCAGGCAAGAACACTGGAGTGGGTTGCCATTTCCTTCTCCAATGCATGAAAGTGTAAAGTGAAAGTGAAGTCACTCAGTCGCTCAGTCGTGTCGCTATTAGCGACCCCATGGACTGCAGCCTACCAGGCTCCTCCGTCCATGGGATTTTCCAGGAGTGGGTTGCCATTGCCTTCTCTGAGCTACTTGTAGGTAGGTAGCACTTATTGGGAGCCTGGAATTTTGCATGCATTCCTTAAAGAAAAAAAAGAAAAAAAAGGAAATTTATTGGGGAAATTCGTATCATTACAGAAAATTGTAGAATGAGAAACTTCCTCTGCAACTCTGCATAGCTCATAAAACAGAATATTGCCCAAACCTGGAAGGCTACTGCATCCAGCCTCCGAACCACCTGCCACTGCCCTAAAGTTAACCCCACTATGGTGATCACTGGATCGATCCCTTTCTCATTTTTCTTTGTAGGTTTTTCATAAAAGCACACATTTCTAGAGTTCAAAAAAGGAAAAACAAGTTCAGTCGTGCTTGATTCTGAACTATATACCCATGGAATCATGAAACACTGATTCTTTATATCAGGTTTCTTTCATTCAATTAAAAAGTTATATTTATGATGTACCTGTTTTTTTCTGATACTGTAGTTTGTTCATTTCATTGCTAACATACTTTTATTCTTTTACATTATATGACTACATCACCATTCATTTACCCATCCTACTGTTGAGGAGCTCTGAGTTAGAACTATCATAAATAACTTGCTACGAGCCCTCTTATGCATGTCTTTTGAAGCAGGTGGGCATGCATTTCTGTCAGTTATATAACCAGTGGTTGAATTTGAGGGTCATCATGACATATATCTTCAATCTAAGTGAATATTGAAAACCTCTTTTCCAAATGGTTGTACCATTTTACATCAACAGTGTTGGAGAGTTCCTGTTGTCTTAATAAACCTACTACTGCAAGTCTTTTTTTTTTTTTTTTAGCCATCCACATATGTGTCTGCCATTTTTCGTTTTTCTGATTACCCGTGAGATTGACATCTTTTCAGTGTGCACTAGGTATCAGATAGCCAACTCATTGGAAAAGACCCTGATGCTGGGAAAGATTGAGGGCAGGAGGAAAAGGGCACGACAGAGGATGAGATGGTTAGATGGCATCACCAAATCAATGGACATGAGTTTGAGCAAACTCTGGGAGACAGTGAAGGACAGGGAAACCTGGTGTGCTGCAGTCCCTGGGGTTGCAAAGAGTCAGACACGACTGAGCGGCTGAACCACAAGTTATTAGACGTCATATTTTTGAGATGCTTGTTAAAGGCTCTTGTCCATTTTTATATTTCTTTATTAATTTAAATGACACTGCATTATATATGCAATTTCAAATAGCTTCTCACCCTCTTTACTTACCTCTTCTTTTCTATTTTTTTAGCCACGCTGTGCATCTTGCAGGATGTTAGTTCTGCAAACCAGAGACAGACTGTGTACCAGGCAGTGAGAGCTCGCATCCTAACCACTAGACCACCAGGGAATGCCTACTTTTTCATTCTCTTAAGGGCTTCTTCTAAAGAACAGAAATGCTTCACTTTGGTATAATCAAATTTATTCGTCTTTTTCCATATGATTGTCCTATCCCAGGGCTTCCCTGGTGGCTCGGTGATAAGGAATCCACCTGCCAGTGCAGGAAATGTGGGTTCAGTCTCTGAATCAGCAAGATCCCCTGGAGAAGGAGATTGCAACCCACTCCTGTATTCTTGCCTGGGAAATCCCATGGACAGAGGAGCTAGCGGGCTACAGCCCATGTGGTCACCAGAGGTTGGACATGACTTGGCAGTTAAACAGCAATGGCAGCATCCTATCCTGAGGCAATGAAGATACTTTTTTACATTATCTTCTATAAGCTTTATTGTTGTGCCTTCTACATTGAAGTATACACCCTACTGAAAATCAATTTTCCGTATCATGTGAAATAAAGATCAAGTTTAATTTTTCCCGGTATGAATGTCCGGTTCACCCAGACCACTAATTAAGGCCATCCTTCCCCAGTTATCTCCACTTTTATGATAATTCAAGTGTCCATAGATGTGTAGGTTGATTTTTACTCTCTTCCAGGAGCCTGTTTGTCTATGCTATGCCAAAAACCAATGGTCTGAATTGTTATATCTTTAAATCAAGTGGTATTTGGAAGAGAAAGTGCTTGGCAACCTTATTTGCTTCAAGAGTGTCTTGGCTATACTTTGCTCTTTGCATTTTCGTGACCTTTTAGAATCAACTTGCTCCTCTCTCTCTCTCTTACACACACACACTAAACATGCTTATGGCTTTATTGCCATTCCATTAAAGATGGATACTAATTTGGAAAGAACTAGACAGTTGCAAAGCATCAGTGTCAGAAATGAGGGGTCATTTTGCTGACCACAGGGGTCTGTCCTTCAAATTTTGCTTTTCAAACAGTCCTATAGACAGCTATCTGGGTTCTCAGGAAACAGAAGGTGGAAAATAAGAAGCTAACAATTTGACTAAAGTTTCACTCCTTGGATAGACTGCTAACAAAGAGCTGTGCAAAAGAGGAGAAGAGCATTCCCCCTCAAAATGAGTTTGGGGCTCCAGAGAACATAGCACACCTTTGCTACTTTAAGACATCTAGAGCCTCCAGTGAGGGGAAGGGGTCCAACCAGAACTTAGATAGTGCAGCCTGCAAGCCGGGGGAGGAACAAGGTGCAGGCACAGCTGTAACTCTGCTCCCGGCAGCAACAAAGGCAAGCGTTTGGGGCCAAACTGTATCCTCCCAAATATGTGAATGAAAGTGATGAAAGTTAAAGAGGAGAGTGAAAAAGCTGGCTTAAAACTCAACATTCAAAAAAGTAAGATCATGGCATTGGGATCCATCCCTTCATGACAAATAGATGTGGAAACAGTGAGAGCCTTTATTTTTGGGCTCCAAAATCACTGCAGCTGGTTACTGCAGCCATGAAATTAAAAGATACTTGCTCCTTGGAAGAAAAGCTATGACCAAACTAGATAGCATTTTAAAAAGCAGAGACATTACTTTGCCCACAAAGGTCCATCTTATCAAAGCTATGGTTTTTCCAGTAGTCATGTATGGATGTAAGAATTGGACCATAAAGAAAGCTGAGCACCAAAGAGTTGATGCTTTTGAACTGTGGTGTTGGAGAAGACTCTTGAGAGTCCCTTGGACTGCAAGGAGATCCAACCAGTCCATCCTAAAGGAGATCGGTCCTGGGTGTTCATTTAAAGGATTGATGTTGAAGCTGAAACTCCAATACTTTGGCCACATGATGCGAAGAGCTGACTCACTGGAAAAGACCCTGATGCTGGGAAAGATTGAAGGCAGGAGGAGAAGGGGACGACAGAGGATGAGATGGTTGGATGGCATCCCTGACTCGATGGACATGAGTTTGAGCAAGCTCTTGAAGTTGGTGACGGACAGGGAAGCCTGATGTGCTGCAGTCCATGGGGTCACAAAGAATTGGACACGACTGAGTGACTGAACTGCACTGCAATATATTGAGGTCCAAACTCCTCTTTGTTCCATCACTGAGATCTGTCCAACTCTTTGTGACCCCATGGACTGCAACATGCCAGGCTTCCCTGTCCTTCACCATCTCCTGGAGTTTGCTCAAATTCATGTCCATTGAATTGGTGATGCCACCAAACCATCTCATCCTCTGT
Organism: Bos indicus; assembly: GCF_029378745.1. Taxonomy (NCBI): domain Eukaryota; kingdom Metazoa; phylum Chordata; class Mammalia; order Artiodactyla; family Bovidae; genus Bos; species Bos indicus. Next base: position 10,037,120 of record NC_091771.1, read on the forward strand.
CACCTCCTTCTCCTCCTGCCCTCTTTTTCAGCGTCAGGGTCTTTTCCAGTGAGTTGGCTCTACACATCAGGTTAGTACCTATGAATGTGCCCTCCTTTGGAAATTGAGTCTGTGCAGGTATTTAAGTTCATATGCAGTCATTAAAGTAGAGTCTGAATCCATTATGACTGCTATCTTATGAAAAGGAGAACAGCATGTTCATAGGAAGAATACCATGTGAAGATCTGAGCTCTACTGCAACAACCGAGAACTACCAGAAGCTAAGAAGTTATCTAAGAACAGCTCTTTCTCTAGCTCCTTCAGAGGGAGTGTGGCCTTGATCTCATACTTCTAATCACCAGAAGTAAGAGACAATGCATTTCTGTAGTTTAAGTCACTTTAGATTGTGATACTCTGTGACAGCAACTCTACCAACTAAAACAAGCAGCAGCAAGAATTGTCATCAAAGGGATACCCAATAGAAATAAGAGTGGTAAACAAGGGAGAGGGCAGTCCATGACAGATGCCACATGGTAACTGATGGAACTGTTGAGAAGCACAAAAGCTATTCCTTGAAACCTACAGGGAAAATTGAAGAGGACCCTTCAGGGTGTTAAAGGTCCAAATTAGCCATAGGAAAATAGAGCCAGCATAATTGATTAAGATTCTCAACAGAGTCAATATACAACCCCCGAGTAAAGCAGGACTGTGGGAACAACATAACAATAGGATGAGTGACGTGGGTGCAGACAGATGATGTAATCTGCGCCCCGTGCCCCGCTAGTGGGCAGCATGGGGCCGGAGCGCTATTCACTCTCCCATGCTCTCTGTCACTTTTCTTGGCCCTTTCACCTTCATGGTTCTCATGGTGAACTGACTGCATGCAAACCATGCTGGAAACTTATATCATGATCAAATAGGGACATATGTGGTCGAGACCACGTACAAGAGTAAATTCAGTAGGTATAACTTTGTAGTTGTTGTACTTGTTTAATCCCTAGGTTGTGTCCAAATGTTTTGTGACCCCATGGACTCCTCTGTCCATGGGATTTCCCAGACAAGGTACTGGAGTGGGTTGCCATTTCCTTCTTCAGGGGATCTTCCTGACCCAGGGATCGAGCCTGCATCTCCTGCTTGGCAGGTGGATTCTTTGCCACTGAGCCACTGGGGAAGCCCCAGTTATTATAATACTATCTATAAGCATTTTTTGAAAACTACGGAATCAGGACTCATGCAATCAACAATTATCACATATTTTACATAATGCACTGTACTTGACCTACGAATGGGAAAACCACAATAGCTGACTAAATCCACAGAACATCATCACCCATGCACACAACTATTGGTCCTCCTGTGAGTACCAGCTGTGCTCCACACACTGTTAGAAACCTGCCTTGTCCTCACAGAGTACATGCTCTAACAGAACATGAGCAGCACAGAATCACCACAAAGGAACAGAGATAATATTTAAAGATTTGTATTAAATGAATGAAAGAATCACAGAGAAATAAAGGAATTGATTCAGTGTAGGCAGAGAGCTATAGAAGCCAGGTCTCCTTATTCTCAGATGTAGAGAAATCTTTTCCGAGGATAAAGAGTAGGGTCAAGAAATGGGAAGTTGTGCACTCATATATTTAAACATAGCTGCTTCTGAGATCCTATTTTTTCTTTCTCTTCCTTTGCAAATCTACCTAGAGGTAAAATTAGGAACTAGGCAACTGACCGAGGTAAAGTTGGCTTCTTTTCTCAGTCTCCAAAGACTTTTCCTCCTGTATTTTCTACATCTTACTTCCCCAGGTATTCATTCTAGCAATGCTGAGATGCCTAACAGACCCAATCCAACCCTTCTAAATTATGCATTGATATTGTTAACGCTCAAGAAGGTGTCTTCTCTACCTCACCCACCACGTTGCCACAGTATCTTGGCAGGAAAGAACCACAGCTCTAAGAAAGTAATGCTCCTTTCTCAGATCAGATACAATATTTCTGCCAAATGAGATTTGCACGGTCACTTTAGCCTCATTAAAGCTAGCTCACTCTTTATTTTTTCCATACCTTTTTCAAAAACCTTTGAATGGTTACAATTCAGTGATTTCAGAAGATTCATCTTGACCTATTTTCCTGTTCCGTTTTGAAAAATTAGGACAACACTATTTTCTTCCAAGACACCATTACTACTTTGGGACTTCTTCGTACTAAGAACAGGAGAGTTCAGGGTGCGATGGTGAGAAGAGCCTGGGATTCAGAGGCACAGGTAGAATAAGTGATATATTTCCAGGCTCCCAGGTAAACACCACCACCTTTGTCTCAAGGCTGTTACTATTTACAACCCACTCAAAAAGCATTTAGTAGGAAGTGCTTATAAATGTTACCCCCAAGAAAAAATAATATTATCCCTTTTAGTTTTCTTCTTTTTTTTTGTTGGATTGAGCCTTGGATAAAGTCCTCATTCAAGTCTTCAGAATGAAATGACTTCCTAGTCTGGTCAAGCTCTGTATAATTCTGCAGAAATAATACTGTGCTTACTTTCAGAGACAGGCACAGTCCCCAGGCTGAGTGCCCCATTGTATGAAAAGGAGCATAACTGTTTCTGGAAAGATCACACCAAGCTCAGCTTCTCTTGATGACAAACCACCACTTATTACTACAGTTCTGTCTCTCTGATATTCACACCTTCCTCTATCTCCCCATTATTATTTTTTTTTAATGTAGAGGCCTCAAAAAGGTCCCTGGAGAAGGGAACAGCTACCCACTGTTGGAGAAGGCTCTTGAGAGTCCCTTGCACTGCAAGGAGATCCAACAAGTCCATCCTAAAGGAAATCAGTCCTGAATATTCATTGGAAGGACCAATGCAGAAGCTGAAACTCCAATACTTTGGCCACCTGATGCGAAGAACTGACTCATTTGAAAGAACCTGATGCTGGGAAAGATTGAGGGCAGGAGAAGGGGCAACTTGAGGATGAGATGATTGGATGGCATCACCAACTCAATGGGCATGAGTTTGACCAAGCTCTGGGAGTTGATGATGGACAAGGAGGCCTGGCATACTGCAGTCCATAGGGTCGCAAAGAGTTGGACATGACTGAGTGACTGAACTGAACTGAACTGACCCACTTTAGTATTCTGGCCTGGAGAATTCCATGGACGAGGAGCCTGGCAGGCTACAGTCCATGTGGTCGCAAAGAGTCAGACACGACTGAAGGACTTTCACAAAAAGGTACAAGATAGTCCTTTGTTAATTCGTGGGTCAGAATATGATGACCTACTGCCTACAGTCTCACAAGTCTGTACCCCTTGTAGGAGAAAATCAAAGACAGATAAATGATGAACTGAGAGGTTTTTGTTTTTGTTTTTTTTTTTTTTTTTTTTTAGTTCTGGGCTAAGAATCAATGTTAGAAAGCCCTGGGTGATGGCTCATCTTGCTGTGAGACCTCAATCAGGGCTCCACCTACAGCAGAGTTAAATTAGTAGAATGCTCACTTTTCAAAGAGTTCAATTGGGAGTGCTCAAATTTTGATGCATTTTCATGGGATACCAATTAGCAACTAGCTGACTGCTAAATGGACTGTCACCTTTTCTTTTGACAATTTGCTGAAAATGAGCCCCCTCAGTGTTATATGAACATGAGGGAAATGGGTTGGGAGGGCTGGCGCTAAAGATGGGATTTCATTTTGGCGCATTTATGTGAGAATTTTTAGTGGGCTGCTGATATTTAAGGGCTTCAGTAAGTGCAAAAGAGGGGAAAAGGTTGGGAATGATGGACAGTGAGTTCTGCTCAGCAGCCGTTGACTCTATAGTCAGAGTATAAATGGATCTGGTTCTTTTTAAATGTTAATAAGCTTTTGCACTGGAAGAGATTTCACATGTAGTTGCTGTAATATTAGGCACTGGCCTATTTTTTGGTTGCCTAGATGGATTGGATGTTTGAATCACTATCAATATTAGGAGAACCAATCCAAAAGAGGTGTTTAAGTGTTAATACAAAAGGAAAAAAAAATACTATGTTTGGAAAGTAAGCAAAAAAATACATGTGTATATTTTGCTCACAGATGTTTCTCAACTAGTATTATTTTGGTATTGAAAAGAATTTCAGTCCATCGAGACAATAGTTAGCATAGTGATATAAAATGCATGAAAAATAACCATAAGCATGAAGTAAGGTAAGTAACGCCTCTATGTTCCAGTGCTTGGAAAAATGGAATTTCCTCAAGATGTAACTGTGTCATTGCAGGATTTGGATCAGAAATCTTCACGCTGCATCCCTTAACTTCTTAAGTAGCAAATGTGGCAGCAAAGAAGTAACATGAGATCAGGTTGAGTGGTATTAATTTGGACCTAACAGAAATCCCGTGACACTTAGCTTTGGCTTCTAGGGAAAGAATCAAACCCACCTTAAGCAGAGTTTAACAATGGAATTACGATGTGAAACTAACCCAGTGTACCTTTACTCTATGTATGTTGAATCTAGATCACCCAGGCCAAAACTGGTCCCTGTCCAGTCGTTTCAGAAGAAAAGAAACGAATAGCCATGGGAAAGAAATTGACTGCGCGAGTCTGATTCTGTGAGTCCAGCAAAATAGAGGGCAGCCGTTTTGATCATTTGCCATAAGACCATCGTAACAGGACAGTTCTCAGTTTCAGACTGTCAGACCTAGAATTTGGGGTATAGGAAACCACTGTGGACAATTCAACTGCCAAGACCTGGAAGACAAATCCGCTATGTGGGACAAAAAAAATGGGATTATAATAAATTTATAAATTCAGTGAAAAACAAATAAGATATTTTAAAAACAAAGCAACACACTACACATCATTTCAAAAACATATATGATACCACAGTTTAAAAGAAGCATTGAAGAAGAAAGGATTTTTCCTGCCTAATATTAAGACATTACATAACTGACAATTAAACCAATGTAGAACAGGAATGGGCATATTCCAAAAAAAAGGCATACTCCTGTCTATGTGGTTTTTCATTGTGTGTTCCAGGGGAAACTGTAAAAGGGAAGAATATTAGACTGAGCTTGTTTACAACTCAATCCAGACGAAGTTAAAATACCATCTGGCCTGTACTTCTCATGCTATTTAAGACCAAATATATCAGAACCCACAAAAATTGGATAGTTATTTTCTGGAAGCACCTTTAAATTTATTTTTAGAGCCAAAGGCATTGTCCACACTTCATGGTCAGCGTGCAGGATGTGCCTGGAGGGGAGTGGATACACCCATACAACCCCCCCTCCCTCAACCTTGGAAGTATTCCAGAAGAAAGGTCTAGAAGTGGTACTCTATGAGTAAGGGCTGTCCTATAAAGGAAATATGTCAATCGGGGTTTGAACCTGGGAGCTCTAAGAAAGGTCATGTCTAACGTCAATTTTATATGCTCTCTATATCACATCTCCATTCTGTGTTCCTCATACAGTTTTTTAAAAGACAGTAAAAGTTATAGGCTGAGCATATTTACAAAGATGTACAAAAGAGTGTTTTCCATAATGGTAAAGGTTGGAAACAAATGTCCATCAACAGGAAAGTGGATGAATAAATTGTGTATATTCACACAATAGAGGGCCATACACAAAAGACAATACACGGGATACATGTATGAGAGGTAAAACTGTCAAGAAAAGCAAAGGAATGATAAACCCAGAATTGAAACTAGTGCTTAACCCCCAGAGTAAAGAAAAGGGATACAATAGATACAGGATGAGCTTCAATATTAGTGATATTATTCTGTTTCTTGAATTGAGAGGGAGATTCTCTTGGTGTCTTTTTATTATTATCCTTTATGCTGGGAGCCACCAACAACACCCCAGGTGTCAAATCTGGTCAGCAGGATGCTTATCTGTGGCCTGAAAGCTAAGAATATATATATTTACTTTTTTAAAGTCTCATTAATAAGGAGGAAGAAAAGATTTAATCCCTGGTGGTCCGGTGGATATATAAGAATATATATATAAATCCATATATAAGAATCTGCCTGACAGTGCAGGGGACACGGATTCCATCCCTGGCCCTGGAAGATCCCTCATGCTGTGCGGCAACAAAGTGGATGAGCTGCAACTACCGAGCCCATAGGGAGCAACTACTCAAGCGCTTAGGCCTGGAGCCCGCGCTCTGCAACAAGAGAAGCCACCACAGTGAGAAGCCCACACACTGCAGTTAGAGCGTAGCCCTCACTCACTGTACCTAGAGAAAGCCGCAACAACAAGGACCCGGTGCAGCCAGATAAGTAACAAAACAACTTTGTAAATGAAGGAGGAGGAAGAGGAGGAAGCTATGTGATGGAGGTATCTGTGGCCTGCAAAGTCTAAAATATCCCTCATGTGGACCCTTACCAAAACATACTTGCCAGTTCCTGATTTACCTATTTTTATAGATGGCTTGATATTTTAAAAACATACCTCATAATACATATTTTCAGACTTACTGCCTAGTCTCTACTGTGCTGAAGGAAATTAAATGGAAGGTCCATTACCTGTGCAACAGAGGGATCCTACCAGCTCCACACAGTGATGGCTAAGAAAGACAGCCTACATTTCAAAGGACCAAGTCAAAGGCTCTCTCCAGGAGTGGGACCATGATCATTGGGCCCCAAGATCATTGACTTCTCTTTCCTCTCTAGAGGAGGAAGCTCAAAGGGACTGGAAAGGAAGGGGAGAGAGTCAGGGTTAGTGGAGACGGAAAGCAAATGTCTGCTTCTCTCGGTGCTTCCAGCTCACCTCAGATTCGCCTCATCATAGGCTGGTGGTCCTTAAGGATGTAAAACCGCCATCTTGTTTCCCGCCTGCTTCTCCTTTGCTCCTCCCTGGATGAGGAAGACCGGACATGGCGGGGCTGGTGGTCCTTAAGGATGTAAAACCACCATCTTGTTTCCCGCTTGCTTCTCCTTTGCTCCTCCCTGGATGAGGAAGACAAGACGTGGTGGGGCTGGTGGTCCTTAAGGATGTAAAACTGCCATCTTGTTTCCCGCCTGCTTCTCCTTTGCTCCTCCCTGGATGAGGAAGACAGGACATGGCGGGGTGGGAAACAGCGGGGAGTGCCAAAGGGAGGGTCAGGAGAGCATTCCTCCCTGCCCTCACCCCGTCTGGAGACGAAGGTGCCTGCCTTTCTGTACCTCGGGGCCAGGAGGGAGGCAGCAGTTTGCTAAGATCCTGAGGAAGAAATTAACCACCATCACTCGCCCCGTTTGAAGGTTATCGGCAGAACAAGGAGATTCCAGAAGCAAAAATCAGAGAAGGGATGTGTGCTGGGAGTGAGGGATGGGTGAGGAGAGGGCCATCTTCTTAGAAACACAGGCAAGTGCAGGAGGCCATGCAGGTAGCCAGCGGACTTACATCTTCCCCTTCTGAACAACAGGAGGGCATGTTTATCAGGCACAGGGCAGCCTGAAAGCTCTGTGGTCTTGAAAAATGGATATTATTAGGAGGAAAATGAGGAAAAATGCAAGCACTCTGCCTGGGTATTTTTTGTGCATTCAGTTTCTTACTCACAGATGGTTATCTACTTAATAACAAGCAATGACCTCATAAGACCAAATTATTAATAACAAATTACCCCATGGGTAGACAAACATTACTCATGGGTGAGAAATTACTGTTATGCTCGCTCCTTCTCCTAGATCAGCCTCTTCTCCACATATGAATTATACTTTAAATGATCATAGAATTTATATGAAATTATTTGAGTGTAAAGAATGTTCCAAGAATAATTTTGCCAGAACAGATTCTGGCTGGGGCAACCAGGAGGCTGTGGTTACCCTAGTAATGCCTGAGCCCTTTCTCCTTTGATCTGGAAGGCTTTGAAACAATAAAAGCTGCCATAAAGGAGTGCTTGCAATGCTAGATGATTTTACCTAGACTTTGCTATTTAATACTTGTAACTACACTATAAATTAGGTATTATTTTCACAGTGTTACAGAAGAGGAATCTGAAACTCAGAAAGGTTAAGTAACTCACCTAAGGTCACACAATTAACAAGGGGAGATTTCATCAAACAAGAGAAGCTTTCGTCCAACCTTTAATGTGTGTTAAGCCTTTTACTAGCTGCTTCCACATTTGGTGTGTCATGTTAATTCTTAACCTTTGAGAAAGGGATAAGGATATTTTTTACAGATGAAGAAATATCATTTCAGGGGAGTTATTAAGTTACTCAAATTCAACCAATTCAAGAGTGAAGCCCTGGGCCTTCTGAATTGAATGTATGGGTTTTCAGGCTTCCCATCCACCCTGCTAGGGCCTGAGAGGGAAGTTCTGACTCCTTAGTCACTGAAGCCCAGTTTGGTCAAAGCAGAATTAAGGGGTAGACAATTATGACATTTACCTGTTTCATTATTTCTATTACTGGAGCTTTGCATCTGCCATTAGATACATATTTAAGACTCCTAGGGGGAAAAAAAATTCCTGCTGAATTATCAGTAACCACAGTGAATCATAAACCTGTAGCACTTAGCACTTGAACAAATCCCACTGAGATGCTACCAAAATTAGAGAGGATTTGTGTTTACACGTACTATTCCCAGATGGCCTCCTGCAAGGCACACAGCAAACAGAAAGAGCCCATCCTTACTGATGCAAAACCAAGCCTTTCAAACAAGTTACATGGGACCAGGGCATGGTCCTGGTCCTACACACCTCATCTCTTCCACGTTGGTCATGTGACTGCAGACTCTCTTTGAACATCAAGTGGGTGAACTGTGCATTCAGCCTATCTAAATGTGTGGATTTCCAGAAGGGATTGGAGGTGGTCAGTGAGGGAGCAAAAGTTGGCAGAAGAGTGATCAGCCTGCCTTCTGAGCTAACCTGAGAGAAAATTGAATAGAACTTACTCTGTATCTCATTGCTATACCTACTGGGTCAAATCAAGCATGCTATAAAGTCCTGATGTAACAAGAAAGACAGTCCAAAAAGAAGGACCAGAAGTGCTCTAGCAATAAGCTATCTTCTGAGAGAAAAAAAAAGAGATACTCAGGACAGCTTTGAAAATGAAGGGCTCTCTAAAAATCAATTCATCCTCGGCTTACCCATCACCTTCTTTTTTATTTATTTTTAATAGAAGTATAATTGCTTTACAATGTTGTGTTAGTTTCAGCTGTACAACTATGTGAATCAGCTATATATGTCTACATATATAGATATATAGCTATATGCTGCTGCTGCTAAGTCGCTTCAGTCGTGTCCGACTCTGTGTGACCCCAGAGATGGCAGCCCACCAGGCTCCCCTATCCCTGGGATTCTCCAGGCAAGAACACTGGAGTGGGTTGCCATTTCCTTCTCCAATGCATGAAAGTGAAAAGTGAAAGGGAAGTCGTTCAGTTGTGTCCGACTCTTAGCGACCCCATGGACTGCAGCCTACCAGGCTCCTCTGTCCTTGGGATTTTCCAGGCAAGAGTACTGCAGTGGGTTGCCATTGCCATCTCCATATAGCTGTATACATCTCTCTATATATAGATATATATTGCAATATATACATTGCTCTTGAGCCTCCCTCCCACCTCCCTCATCTTACCTAGATAGGTCATCATAGAACACTGAGCCGAGCTCCCTCTTCTATACAGCAGCCCATCATTCTCTTAAACATGAAATGAAAGTAAAAGTAAAAAGTAAAAGGGAAGCCACCGGTGGCTTCCCTATCAGTGAAGTTGAGTTCAAACCTAATTCTTCATTGACTAGCCTCTCTCACCCTGGGTTAATCTATTTATTTTCTCTGAGATTCAGTTGGTTCTCCTGCAAAAATATGACCCTAATACCAACTTTCAGATATAATATATGCTTGTACCAGGCCCAGAAGACAACATAGAATTGTGCAATAGAGGCCCAAAAAAGTTAATACCCCTCACTTTGCTCTAAATGTAAGATTTTCGATGAGTCACTTCCTTTCTCAAAGTTTTAGTTTCCTCATTTCCAAAATGTGGACAATAAAACCCATCGCTTCGGTTCAGTTCAGTGGTTCAGTTGCATCCAACTCTTTGAAACCCCATGGACCGCAACATGCCAGGCCTCCCTGTCCATCACCAACTCCCAGAGCTTACCCAAACTCATGTCCATTGAGTCAGTGATGCCATCCAACCACCTCATCCTCTGTCGTCCCCTTCTCCTCCCGCCTTCAATGTTTCCCAGCATCAGGGTCTTGTCCAATGAGTCAGTTCTTTGCATCAGGTGGCCAAAGTATTGGAGTTTCAGCTTCAGCATCAGTCCTTCCAAGGAATATTCAAGACTGATTTCCTTTAGGATGGACTGGCTGGATCTCCTTGCAGTCCAAGGGACTCTCAAGAGTCTTCTCCAACACCACAGTTCAAAAGCATCGATTCTTCCACACTCAGCTTTCTTTATAATCCAACTCTCACATCCATACATGGCTACTGGAAAAACCATAGCCTTGACTAGATGGACGTTTGTTGGCAAAGTAATGTCTCTGCTTTTTAATATGCTGTCTAGGTTGATCATAGCTGTAGTGAGTAATAAGAAACTATATGGAAAGGACCAATTACAGTTCCAGGCACCAGTGAAGCACTCAGTAAATATGAGTTCACATCCCTAAAGTGCTGTTTCTCAACTCAACCTGTTTCTCTTTTGCCGCATCATTTAGTTTCTACACAGGAGTTAAAATAATGTTGCTGCCCCCACAACAGCCAAAGAACTGAATGGACTCTCCCTGGGTTAGCCATCTTGCTATCAGAATCAATCCAGATCCTGTGGCCCTTGAGCAAACCCTGGGCCACCAACCTGCCTCTCCCACCCAGCTGAGACTCAGTGACCCACCCCCCATTGAGGCTTATTATCACAGGCACTGATCCCCCTGACTGCAGCTCGTTAGCAGCTTTCTAGTCACTCACTTCATGTTTCTCATGGCAAATTATATTTGACTTTCAATTTAAAATCCAGGGCTCTCTAAAGCAAAACCTCAGTGTAATCACGGTGATAAAGCAGCAGCATGTGAAGTTTTGACAGGATGGATTTTTCTTATTTCTCATGAAGAGTTTCACTTGGGACATATCCATGTGGAATCCTGGGACCCCTCCCCCACACCCCTCCCCCACACCCCCTTCCCCAACACCTGCCCCCCTCACACTTACAGGAGGATGACCGAAGTTCACCCATTGGTCTTGTATTCACAGGGAGTTCAGGGCACTAGCAGGCTTCCTTTAGAAGCAGAGGGTCACTGTCCTATGGAAAGCCGTGGAGGTCTTAGACTTGGTTCAGTGGGCATGAAATGAAGGAAGTTAGAAAGAAAAGCCATACCTCAGCAATAAAGTTTCTGTCTTATTTAATCAAACACATATTTGCATATTTCTTTGGCAAAGACCTCAGGTTCTCTGGTTGATAAGCTAAAGTAAAATCTGCCAAAAGAAGTTGTCTGGGTTCTCCCCCTCCTTGAATAAGAAATATTTAACTCCAAGTTTTCAACATGAAACTCTGGTGGCTTTAGTGGCATTTTCAAGTCCATTGGGTGTTTTTTTGATTGTTTAGCTCCAGAAACAGAATCTAGGGTTCAGAGAATTTAGAGGAGGAATATTTAATTTTAATACCGTTATCAATCACTTTAAAGTTTGAAAAGCTTGATCAACCTTGCTTGAGTGGGCAATCCAACAGTATTTACATTTGGCCCTAGAATGCAATTGTGTGCTTACATTTGAATGAGGATGCTGGCCCTGTATCATAGAAAGTACTCGATGCTTTTAGTATCCTGGAACTGGAAACCTTAAAATCAGCCTACAGATTGCAGAATTATTTGAGCTTAATTCCTTTCAAGCATTCTTCATGATACTTCTTCACATTGTCATGCTGATTAATATGTAATCTTCTTCCTTAATACCTTCCATTTGGAAAGAAAATTAATTGCTGAATAAGCCAAATTCAATTCTTTTTTTTTTTTTTTTTGGTGGTGGGGAAAATACTTTTTAAAAATTTATTTATTTTTTAATTGAAGGATAATTGCTTTATAGAAGTTTATTGTTTTCTGTCAAACATCAACATGAATCAGCCACAGGTGTACACATATCCTCTCCCACTTGAACCTCCCTCCTATCTCCCTCCCTATCCCACCCCCCTGTTTGAGTTGCCTGAGACATCTGAATCGGAGCAAATTCCCATTGGTTATCTATTTTACATATGGTAATATAAGTGTCCATGTTACTGTCTCCATACATCTCATCCTCTCCTCCCCTCTGCCTGTGTCCATAAGTCTATTCTCTATGTCTGTTTCTCCATTGCTGCCCTGCAAATAAATTCATCAGTACCATATTTCTAGATTCCATATATATGTGTTAGTATATGATTTTTACTTTCTCTTTCTGACTGAAACTTCACTCTGTTAATAGGCTCTAGGTTCATCCACCTTATTAGAACTGACTCAACTGTGTTCCTTTCTAAGGCTGAGTAATATTCCATTGCAAACAAAGGTCCATCTAGTCAAGGCTATGGTTTTTCCAGTGGTCATGTATGGATGTGAGAGTTGGACTGTGAAGAAAGCTGAGCGCTGAAGAATTGATGCTTTTGAATGGTGGTGTTGGAGAAGACTCTTGAGAGTCCCTTGGACTGCAAGGAGATCCAACCAGTCCATCCTAAAGGAGATCAATCCTGGGTATTTATTGGAAGGACTGATGCTGAAGCTGAAACTCCAGTACTTTGGCCACCTCATGCGAAGAGTTGACTCATTGGAAAAGACCCTGATGCTGGGAGGGATTGGGGGCAGGAGAAGGGGACAACAGAGGATGAGATGGCTGGACGGCATCACCGACTCGATGGACATGAGTTTGAGTGAACTCCGGGAGTTGGTGATGGACAGGGAGGCCTGGCGTGCTGTGATTCATGGGGTGGCAAAGAGTCGGACACGACTGAGTGACTGAAGTGAACTGAAATATTCCATTGTGTATATACACCACAACATCTTTATCCCTTCATCTGTCAATGAACATCTAGGTTGTTTCCATGCTCTAGCTATTGTATATAGTGCTGCAATGAACATTGGGGTACATGTATCTTTCTCAATTTTGGTTTCCTCAACACACTCAATTCTGATGCTGAAAACTTTAGAAGGGCTAAAAAATGTAGAACCCTAAGTTAACTTACCCTTGGAGATATGCAAATTATATTTGAAAACTTAGGGTCTACCAGATATATTCCATAGAAGACTTTCAGTTGCATGGAAAAGAGGCATTTATAAATAGGTGACAAATTTGCCTATGCCATGAATTTAAAGAAGAGCAGAACAAACACTGTTTTTCCCCCAATGACATTGTACCTAATAGCAGGAATTGTGTGATTCATCCTCAAAAGTTCTGGGTAGGGACTTCTCCAGCTGTATCTTCTGCGATCTTCCAGTTGTCCACTGGTTTCAATGGTTCCTCTTTTACTCATAGCTACTCATATTCCTGGACTCTGATCATTTGTATGGCTTGGGAAGGGGAAATACTGCCTCAACACACAAGACCTGGGGAGACAATCCCAGGAAAGGACCAAAAGTGGGGGAGATCCAGACAAAAATTGCAGGCACTCCCCAGATGTGAGCAGCAGCCGTTAACGCCCCACTCCCATCAACCTCCCTGTGACCAAGAGCGATCTGTCTCATCTAAAAGGAAAGCCATGCTGTGCTCAGCCAAGTCCTCATCTTTAAATACCCATCTGCAGACTCCCTGGTCTTTATTCACAACTGAACTAATCTGATAGGCTTTCTTTTACATCAAATAAATCATTGTCCTTAGAATTCTTCTGTCAAGCTCCATATTTTCCTCAAAGTCCTCCTTTGGCCAAAAATCTATAGCAAGATAACGATAAGCATCTATTTGGTACTTAACTTACATTAACTAGTGTCCCAAGTGGTTTGCATATTTTAACACAAAATAACCATATTATTATCATTTCCGTTTTGCTCATGAGAAAACATAGACCTCAAGAGGTAAAAAGATTCAGTGTGAACCCTGAAGCCTGACTTTAAGGCTTAGTATCTTAACTATTACCCTCAATGCTTACATGGTTGTCTAAGAGGGTTTTCTCCGCCTAACATTATTAGTAAGGCCAGGTATTTGGTTCTTGGATTTTAATCTTCTAATTTCTACTACTTGCTTGATAGAAACTAATATTTAGCTTTAATTATACAACAGGAACTGAAGTAATTCCTAGGAACTGAAGATATATGAGGCCAACATAGCATCTGTTTTTCAATTACCATCACCCATGCTTCGCTGCATCTTTCTTCAGCTGATCATGGGTCCTGACTCATGCTGGCTCAGACGGCAAAGGGATTTGAATTCAGTGGAATGAAGAAGACTGTTCCATTCCTAGAGCCAGAGATTCACTTTTGGAAGACAATACTCTCCTGATCTGTGTCCCCTGACACCACCTAATTTGTTTCATCAGGGTTAGTTCAGAAAGGAACAGAGAGAGTATGTGATAATGGGAATTTTTAAAGACACAGTAACATGACCTGAACGTTAGAAGACACCAGAAGTCCAAGGAATAGAAGTAATAACCAGAATACCCATTTGTGAAATAGCTGCTGTGTGCCAACAATATGCCAGGGATTGTGATAATGGCGATAAAATAATAATGAATGCTTGCATGGTGACTCCTGTGTGCAGGCACTGTTCTAAGTTCTTCATGTATAGTAACAAAGTAAACCTTCACAACAATCCTACGAGATGTATGCTTTTAATATGTTATCTAGATAAAAAAGAGAATCTTAGAGAAGTGGAATAATTTGCTGCATGATGGTTCAAAGATGGGTTCTAGCAATATTCTCAAATGATAAAAGCTCTCAATTTGCAACATGACATAAATTGGTATTGGAAACCCCCCAATACATTGAGTAACATGATATCAGAACCATCAGACAAGGATGGGTAAGACCAAGGCAGGAAAGCAGATAGCAATAAAATTTCTACTCAGGAGTAGCTACAACAGATATTTCAAAGAAGAAACTAACTTTATGACAGACAGTCAGAATACTCATCAAATGGAAGAATTTATGTCCCAAGAAATTAAAATAGCAAGCTTGGAAATAATTTTAAAATATATACTCTAAGACCTGAAAGAGATGAAAAAGCTTAAGATCAAGAACAAGAGGTTATTTGCAAAGCAGAAACAGAGACAGATGTAGAGACCAAACACGTGGACACCAGAGGGGGAAGGGTGGGCAGGGGAAACCGGGAGGGTGGGATGGACATGTGTACACCAGCATGCGTGAGACAAATGACTGATGAGAAGCTGCAGCACAGCACAGGGAGGGGGAAGTGAAAGGTGCGAGCTGTCTGCAGGATGAATATCAACTGCAAAAATGCATTCCAATATACATTCAGTTCAGTTCAGTTCAGTCACTCAGTCATGTCCGACTCTTTGCGACCCCATGAATTGCAGCACGCCAGGCCTCCCTGTCCATCACCAACTCCCGGAGTTCACTCAGACTCACGTCCATCGAGTCAGTGATGCCATCCAGCCATCTCATCCTCTGTCGTCCCCTTCTCCTCCTGCCCCCAGTCCCTCCCAGCATCAGAGTCTTTTCCAATGAGTCAACTCTTCGCATGAGGTGGCCAAAGTACTGATGCAGACAAATGCTGCTTGATTCCATTTATATGAGTTACCTAGAACAGTCAAAATCACAGAGTCACAAAGTACCTGCCACGGGCCGAGGTGTGAGGGTGTGGGGAGGGGGTAGGAGTTAATGTTCAGTGGGGACAGAGTTTCAGTTTAGGAAAGTGAAAAATTTGGGAGATGGATGATGGTGAGAGTTGTAAAACAATGTGAATATACTTAGTGTTACTGAACTGTACAGTTAAACGTGGTTAAAATAGCATATTTTATATTATGTGAATTTTACCACAATAAAATAGAAAACATTTAAGTAGGACAAGAAGTTATGAAGCAAGAAGCAGGAATGAATCAAATATTAGTAGATATAAAAATATGTCAATTAGAAAATCAGAAAAATAAAAATATAGCCACTGAAAAAATTATAATATATGATTTGAATATACATATAATGTAGAATTGACAGAACTGAAAGAAAATTATTAAATTGGAAGATGTGCCTTAAAAATTCATCAAAAATGCAGTACATAATGATAATAAACTAAAACATATGAAAGAAAAGTGTTACAGTATTGGGAAATTCTAACAAACTACAGATTCAAGAATAAACAGAAGCAGTATTTGAAGAAATAATGGCTAAAACACTTTAGGAAAAAATTAAGAACATAAATCTTCAGATTTAAAGAACACAATTAAACCTCAGGGTATTTAAAAAATAAATCAAACCATAAGGTGTGTATTTATTACTTAATCCCACTACTAGGAATTTATCCTAAGGATATATCTCAATAAAAGCCAACAATATATGTACAAGATTATTCATGGTGGCATTTGTCTTATCAAAATATTAGAAACAACTATCCATTGAAGACTATTTGAATAAACTAAGGTTCAACTATAAAATAGAATACTATAATGCTAGTAAAAAAGATTAACAAATCTCTATGAACTTATTTGGAGTTATTTATTGGATGTGTTATGTACTGAAAAATGTACTAAAATATAAAGAGTATATACAATGTTTTATATTAGAAAAATAGAAAAATACGTATACAACTGCAAAAATAAATACAGGACCGATTAAAATAGAAACAAAAATGATAACAAAAAGATAACCTAGAGGGGTGGATAGTTACAAGGCGAAAAGAATGAAGACTTCTCTTAGTTAAGACTTCTCATGAGGAAATAAATCTAGAAGAAAGACTTGGTAGAAGGAGTAATGACTAGTAAATAAATTAGTTTGAAAATGTCAAATCTATTAACTAATAACTTTTCTATTTAAAAAGCTATTATTATTACATTGTATTGGTCTTAAAATATTGCAAAAAAAATTTTGTGATGGCAGAAGTTTGAAATGGTTTGTTCATTGTCTTATTTTTACAAGAGGAAAGAGATCTTGAGTACCATAGCCACTGTTCAAACAAAAGATCAATTAGGAATGTTAGAGATGTAACAAAAATCTTTAAGAAAATTAAAGGAGTATGTACATATTACAAACGAACAGAGGAAATGAAGAAAGGCTTAAGAAAACTTTTGTGAATCTCTGATAATAAAGGAAAAGAATACTGAGTGAAACAAAAGCAATAAAAGGTGATTAAAATACATCAGAAATTTTACAATATAAGTGAATTAATATCAGGTTAACCAACTGATTAAAAGTTGAAAATAAAGGAAAACAAAAAATAAAGTAATGTTTGTTCATCATTATGAATATCAATTAAGTAGACTTTAAGGAGATTATACATATATTTTAGAGCTGAAACCTCCCTTTCACTCTTCCTTGATACTCTGTTCACTTTGCTTCCTCAACAGAAATAAAATTCAACAAGTGATGTTTCTAAAAGATTAGTTGCAACGTGGTATATGAAACCATATGAGTGAACTTTTTATCTTTGGATATATTAAAACTCATTGCTCTGCCTTGCAATTTGAACAGGCTTTTACCAATACACAACTTTTTAACATGTATTAGTTATCTGGAAAATCTTGACATTATTCACCACACAATATCCAAAAAGTGCATCCTTTAATATACTACCATCTCATTAGAAATTCTTAATTATTAGGAAATCTCACCATGGTGTGTAAGTTTCACTCGGAAGCTCCATTTTTACCACTGGCAATAAATACTGTTAGTTGTTTTTCGGGACAAGACCCATTCATTTGTTCACTTTTGTGAGAATCTTAGCAAAATATGTCTCAATAACCGTAAATCATCTGCCAATTTTTCTTTCGAGTAAAAACAGCACCATATGAAAAAGCTCCCAGTTCACTGTGCAACTGAAACAATAGCACAGTTTTTCTCAAGGCAACCACTATATTCCTGTATGCAGTCGTATCTTAAGCAAATCTGCCATTTTGTCGTGCAGAATAGTAAACAGACTTATATTCAAGGGTCAACATGTGATCGGTTTGATACTCTATTACTCCTTCAAGGGCATTCTGTCTCTAACATGATTTGTTTGGCTCTGTCAAATCTCAGCTGTGGCACGTGGGATCTTTCACTTGCGGCATGTGGGACTTTGTTCCCTGATCAGAGATCAAACTTGGCCTGCCTGCACTGCGAGCTCAGGGCCTTAGCCAGGGGCCCACCAGGTCCGTTCAAGGGCATTCTTAACTAAAACTGGTACTTTTTTTTTTTTTTCTGACAGTATATGGCTGTGAAGAGTATAATGCCACTGCCATAATGTGTGCTATGGCACCATCAATTTCACCTATCACTGCTTTTGCCCCGTCATTGTAAATGTCAACACATAATACTATACAGAAATACATGTAATAGTAAATTACAACCAAGTATTGTAAGAATAGTTCTGACCCCAAGGACCAGCTGAAACAATCTCAGGGATGTTTCCACAAAGACTGCTGCTGGGTGCCTTTCCACTTCCCACAGGTGGTTTTAGCCAAGTTCCAGAGAAAATAAGATCCATCTCTCAATCCCTGTATCTGTCTCTCTCTCTCATACACACACACACACACACACACTATCATTCCTGTGAAATAAGTCAAATTTAGCTTTTAGATGTATTTTTTAACCTTGTCAATCAACCATCACAGCTCAGCCATTCCAAGAATCTACCTGCAATGCAGGAGCCTCAGGTTCTATCCCTGGGTCAGGAAGATCCCCGGGATGAGGAAATGGCAACCCACTCTGGGATTCTTGCCTGGAGAATCCCATGGATAGAGTTGCCTGGCAGGCTATAGTCCATGGGGTTGCAAAGAGTTGGACACGACTGAACTCCGGAGCACTCAGCACTTCAGCTCTCACAGCTCTTCTCTTCCCTTTGGTCATGGTGAGTCCCTCTCTCTTGCAGCACCTACTTTTCCAGGATGGAGCCCCATTTCCTCATTCATGGATTTCTATCATAAATTCCCTGTGTAATTCCCAACAATTGGATCTATTTCATCCTTTGTACCCTGCTGTTGCATTTTAAAATTCTAGTTACCTTAGACATGGGTTCAGAGGTGCATACTCTTCTGAAACTTCCAAATATGATTTTGACAAGTCATTCCCAACTACAAAATACTGAACATAGAAAAGACTCTTGTAAGAATGGCCGCCAGTGCCACCCAAACTGTCCTCAGACCTCAGACACTTCCCTTGCTTTTGGAAACCACTTTGAAAAAACTGGATTATTCAGAGAAACTGGCATTTCAGAATTTAAAGAGGGAAGGCAAATATTTTGAACAAACTTTATTTGAACACTTAAATGGTTGTTAAATTGAATTATTAATGAAAAATGGAATATTGAAAATTCAGAAGCACATCAAGAAAAATGAATTTTGGATCATATTCTAGGCAGTGCTGACCTGACTCTGTTCTGAAGCCCTCTGACCAAAATAACACACACACACACGCGTGCGCGTGCACACAATTTCTACTTGATCTCCTGGCTTAAAATTCTACCAGTCAAAGACTCATCTAGATTAAGAATCTAAATGTGCAAACATGTCTTGGTTGATTCACCATCTCACTTATTCATGGAGGGTAATGGGGTCAGAAGGGAGAGGATTGCGAGTTAACAATTTGGGAATATGAAAAGAGTGAAGTGAATATGCAGAGAAATGAAAGTAATAGGAAATTAGGCAAACTAGATGCAACAAGCAGAGGAGAAAGTGTCAAAGATAATTCACTGGCTCAAAAATCTTGCCTCCTGGTCAGATCAGATGTTAAAAAGATGGGGGAAAAATCATCTCTTTCTTTCTCCTCCTGATTCCTGAACTGCATGACTCTTGAGAGCAGATCCCAGAACTTAGGTCTCTGCCCTCAGTTCCTCTCTTAAGTGACGGTTACAGACTCAGCACTGGAGAAGGCAATGGCACCCCACTCCAGTACTCTGGCCTGGAAAATCCCATGAACAGAGGAGCCTGGTAGGCTGCAGTCCATGGGGTCGCTAAGAGTTGGACACGACTGAGCGACTTCACTTTGACTTTTCACTTTCATGCATTGGAGAAGGAAATGGCAACCCACTCCAGTGTTCTTGCCTGGAGAATCCCAGGGACGGGGCAGCCTGGTGGGCTGCCGTCTGTGGGGTCGCACAGAGTTGGACATGACTGAAGCAACTTAGCAGCAGCAGCAGCACAGACTCAGCACAGGCCAAATGCAGAAGCAGATTAATTTACACCAGTGTTTCTGCAGGCTGTTGTGTTATAGGGAGACACCAGGGACTGGGAGGAGATAGTCTCAAAGCATTTAATTGACAAAGGATTAGCATTCAGAATGGCGTGATTTCTAAACAACTGGTTACAAACGTAGATTTTCCCCATAACTCCTTTGCTGGTTAAGGTTCTCCTCCTTAGGATTAATTTGAGTATTTTCCTACTAAGTTCTTTCTTTCTCTGAGGTTGCAGTGCATGCTGCGTATCTTGTTGGGTGCTGGCTCAACATGGGCAGGTAAACCATACTCCTGCCCTCAGGAAACCCTCACAGTGTAGCAGAGGAATTCATTGCTAAGGCAAAAATGGCAAGATGAAAGACGGAGAAAAAAGCTGTTTTTAAAAAATTTTAAATGAAAAGAAAAATTAAAAGAATGACAATTCAGAATTAGATGTTTGGTTTTTTTTTTCAAACCATTCATTCAGTTTTCCTCATTCATTTCTACTCAAATTCTGATTGTTAAGAACTGAATTTTTATCCCTCCCTCCCCAAATTCATATGTTGAAATCTTAACTATGAACTGTAATGGTGTTAGGAGGTGGAGCCCTTGAGAAGTAAATAGGTCAGAAGGGTGGAGCCCTCAGGAATGGGATTGCTGCTCTTAAAAGGAAAGTAAGACATGAGAGCTTGGGCCATTTCTATGGGTTTCCTGCCAGGGCCTCCTAACATGTCAGTGGTCTGTAACCTGGAAGAAGGTTCTCATGAGAACTTGACCATGAGGGCATCTTTGTTCCCAAACTTTCAACCTCCAAAAGCAGGAGAAATATATTCTACTGTTTAAAAGCCACCAGGCATACTGTGGCTTAGTCATGTCAGATTCTGTGCAATCCCATGGGCTGTGGCCCACCAGGCTCCTCTGTTCATAGAATTTTCCAGGCAAGAATACTGGAGTGGCATTTCCTGCTCCAGGGAACTTTCCAGATACAGAGATTGACCTTGCATCTCCTGCGTATCCTGCATTGGCAGGCCGATTCTTTACCACTGAGCCAGCTGGAAAGCCCCATAAGTCACCTAGTCTATGGTAATTAATCTGTTACAGCAGCCCAAACTGACTAAGGCACTCATTTCATTAAGTCCTCAAAAACTGTAATCAACCACTGCACAAAAGCAATTTTACAAATCAGGCTGCACTCTTCCCTCCCCGTATCCCCGTCTTAGTGCACAGCAGAGTGGGCTGACTTGTTCATCTTTACGTATTTTCAGGGTTTATCCTCTTCACTGCACCGGCAAGCCAGGTGCAACCATCAAAGTGCCATCTTTCTGCCCACAATCTATACTCTCCTCAGAGACCAACACTGTTTGCAGTGTTTTAAACAGTTGCTGTTGCATCCCAGGAGCTATGCAAAAATGTCAGTTCCCAGTGCCGCCTGCTTGCCATCCTCCAGAGGTTAGACTTGAGGAGTTCACCACGGAACCTTCCGCCTCCACTGAGCGCTTAAACACTCTTAGCAGGAAGAGCCCGTAGGATCTGTTCCCCATCGAGAATCTGGAAATGAGTAGGTTTGCAAAAAGTGAAGCCTCTCTCACCGGCAATCTGGGCTGAGCTCTTGACCCAGAGGAATTTGTTGAATTTACTTTCAAACGCTCCACTTTTTAAAAGATTTTCTCTGGGCTTGCAGAGAGTTGTCTCATTTAATGCATCACTAGCCTTGGACTGCAAGGAGATCCAACCAGTCCATTCTGAAGGAGATCAGTCCTGGGATTTCTTTGGAAGGAATGATGCTAAAGCTGAAACTCCAGTACTTTGGACACCTCATGCGAAGAGTTGACTCATTGGAAAAGACTCTGATGGTGGGAGGGATTGGGGGCAGGAGGAGAAGGGGAGGACAGAGGATGAGATGGCTGGATGGCATCACTGACTCAATGGACGTGAGTCTGAGTGAACTCTGGGAGTTGGTGATGGACAGGGAGGCCTGGCGTGCTGCGATTCATGGGTCGCAAAGAGTCGGGCACGACTGAGCAACTGAACTGAACTGAACTGAGCCTCCTCCCCTGTTTTTTCATCAAGAGTTGTGTGTTGTACCTTGTCTTCCAAAGAAAGACTGTCCTGGCTACAGCCGTTGCTGGGAACCCACCCAGCAGGACAGGAACTATTTGCTCCTCTGGTGATGCCGATCAAGCCTTTCCACTGGCTTCTGGGTTAAAGGGAAAAAGCACCATTTGGCAAGCTTCTTGCTTTGTGTAGATTTAACCTAGATGCTGGAGAACATTTGCAAATGATCCCAGATTGATTTCTCTTCTTTGGATTCATCTTCAGATTTTTCAAATTTGGCTTCCTTCCTGGCTGCTTCCGCCCTGGACCCGTGGAACAATAACTGAGATTCATACACCAGCATTTACAAAGTGTTTCCACACACAGTAGGAGGCAAAATAAACTAACCATTTGCCACAAGCCAGGCACTGGGCCAGACTCTTAACAAGCATTACTATATCTAAATCTTTCAAACTCTCTGTTGAGTGTTACTATCCTTATTTTAGACAAGAAGAAAATGAAATATGCATTTCCTAAATGGAAGTTTCCCTTATGATTTTTGTGGCACCAAAATGCATGATTCCATCATTCCAGCTGCTATTTCTTAAGAAAACTTGTGATGTCAAAAACCACCTAGGTATTTATGATTATATTTCAATCTTATACAATCATCTTGCTCATAACTAATTCAACAGCATTTTAAAAATAAATTTAGCCACTTGGACTTGATTGAGTCTTTTCAAAGCATTCAACTTAGTGTTTAAGGAGACAACACTTTTTCCCGTTGATGAGCTATATTTCAATGGTTTACAATAAATTAAAATATGCAAGTGCTGTGTTAAGTTCGAGTGGCATAAACAGGTTTGGGAAGAGCCCAGCTGACTCCAGGAGACAAAATTTCCATTGGTGGGAGCAGAAGTGTGGGGATGTATCAGAGAATAAATTCTAGCCTCAAGCGTCAATTTGAGTATTTCAGAAAATCATTAGCATTTTTAATGCTAATTGATGTGTATTGTATGATAATATTCTTTCCTTGTAATTGAACAGAACAATTTAAATAGGCAAAGTACTCATCCTTTCAAATGTTAACAGATTCACCTAGGTTTGTTGCTGGATATGAGTTTGTGCAAACTCCGGGAGATAGTGAAGGACAAGGGAAACGCGCTGCAGTTCATGAGGTCGCAGAGTCGTGATTTAGGGACCGAACAACAACAACAAACTAGGTTTGCTGCATGTTTAGCTTAATGCATCCTGGGGTAATTTGGGGGTTTAACAGGGATATGCTGCTGGCAGGGAGGACAAGATGTGGCCCTGGTCACGGCTGCATTTTTCAAGCATTAGGCATAAACTATGACCAAGAGTTAGGTCTGCTAAAGCAAGGGCCAAGTTTTTTTTCTAGCACATGAAGTACAAAACATTACATCCTGGATGCTTTGTGACAGAAATGCATCCTTTCATCCATCCATTTATTCGGCAATATTTACTGAGCACCTTCTGTATTTTAGGTGAGAAGGATACAACAGTAAACAAAAATGACATCATCCCTCTTCCGGTAGAGTTTTCAGTCTTTGATGAAACATAGGAGCAGAAGTTAAGCTGAAACCACGAAGAGTGCTGTAAAGGACAGCTACGTGGTGCTTCCATGTAATGTGGTCAAGAAGGTCAGAGAAGGCTTTCGGAAAACAGCATGAAATCAGAAGAACCCCACAAGAGGCAGTCAGGTGGTGAGGAGAAAGAGGCGCATTCAGGAAGAGGAAACCACAGGTAAAAAGACTCTGTTATAGGAGCAAACAAAGCAATATCAAGGGAATAAAATTATCAATAAAGATAATAGAGTGTCTTCAGCCAGAAAGGATATCCCCAGAAGAAATACTGGGCTTGCTAACAGGTAGATGACAAGTTGAAAGGGGAACGTACAGATTTTCCCTTGGTGATTCCACAGCATCTAAATAAAGCAGATATTAAAAGAAGTGACTCAGGCAATCAAATTCCCAGGGTACAGAGTTAGAAGTGGCAGGTGTGCGGGTAACGAGAATGGCCAGACACAGACACGTCTTTGGAAAATCCATTAATCTGCAAGTCAGGGGACCTGAGTCATAGCCCTGGGTCTGCTGAATAGCAGCCGTGTGATGTTTGGGAAGCCATTACTTTCTTAAGAAATTGGAAATCCCAGTCTTGGCTCTAAATCCTGACTCTGCCTCTTATTAGCATGTAACCCTGGGCTTATTAAAAAACTAATCTGAACCTCAGTTTTCCTCTTCGGACAAATAGAGATAGCAATGGCTACCCTGCAGAATGGTAAGGCTCAAAGTGAGATAAAGTGAACATGAAGTCGCTCAGTTGTGTCCAACTCTTTGAGACCCCGTGGACTGTAGCCCACCAAGCTCCTCCGCCCATGGGATTCTCCAGGCAAGAATACTGGAGTGGGTTGCCATTTCCTCCTCCAGGGGATCTTCCCGACCCAGGGATCGAACCCAGGTCTCCCACATTGCAGGCAGAGGCTGAGCCACCAGGGAAGCCCAAGGATCAAATGAGATAGTAAATATACAAGGCTTAGTTGTATCTGAAGCTGTTGGTACTCCACCCATTTCCCTAATCATTGCCGGTGTCCCCTGACAGATTTCCAATCAACAGTGCCTGCATTTCATTCTGAGGACTTTCTCTCTAACATCTTGGAAAGTAGTTTTGCCTTTGAAAATTGTATACATCTCTGCCTTATATGTGGTGCACGCATACTCAGTTGTGTGAGACTTGTTTGTGACCCCATGGACTGTAGCCCATCAGGCTCCTTTGTCCATGAAATTTTCCAGGCAACAGTCCTGGAATGGATTGCCATTTTCTCCTCCAGGGCCTCTTCCCAATCCAGAGATTGAACCTGCATCTCTTGAGTCTCATGCATGGCAGGCAGGTTCTTTCCCACTGAGCCACGTGGGAAGCCCAGCCCACAACTCCAGAGCTGACCATAAATGTGTCAGCATTTTAAAGAAAATAATTCTGAAGTTTTGGTTTTATACCTTTGACCAGATTTTTCTGGGAGATTAAGTTTGATCCATGATTTACTTCTTGGAATAAACTACTTGAAAGCAAATCTTTATCTCAGGGTTGGTTTCTGAAAGAACCCAAACTAAGACATGTTACAACAGCTATCATATACTAAACCCTCAATGTTTTGATGAATTAATAATTCATGATGAAAACTGTTATGGCTACTAAAGAAATTAAGCTTTCCAGTAGAATCCTAATGATTGTTTCAGATTCTAGGGGAAATCTAAAGATTGTTCCAGCATAAAACTTGGAAGAAAAAGAATTCATCATTTTTCTCCAGTCTAAAAAAAAATAACTGAGAGTAGCTTGCTGGATAAAGTGAAAAGTAACTAGATTCAAAGCAAAAGTCATCAGGACTGTTAAGAAAGCCAAGCAAAGACCTGAAGATGACAGCAGATGTTATCTGTAAATTATCTGAAGGAGCTTAAAGAAGCTGTAAAAAGCCAAATGCCGATGCCTCCTCTAGGACACAAGCCCAGACTCCTGTTGTTATTTCACATCTAGTAAAAACTGGCCTCTCCTTCTGTTCTCCAGTATTTCAGGACAGTCAATTATGTAAAAGTGCAACATATTATATAGGTTTCCATATAAAATTCATGGCAGTGAGTATGGGGTTATATGGGATTTTCAAGATTATAAGGAGTTGGTTTATCTGTTATGTTCACAACCAGCTCCTGGCAATGTAAAGCCTATCTTTTGAGGATACACTTGAATGTTGATCATGATAGCGGACTCCAGCTAATAAGGATATAAGGCAAAAAAGGGAGTGACCACCCGGCCATGGACCGCAAGATTAATTTCATCCCAGGACGCTTATAGTGGAATTCAAGCTGAGGATCACAACTATCTTCAGGTATAAACAACAACAACAATAGTACTATTTTAATAATACAAATATCTTAGGAAAATCACAGAGAGGGCTTTCAGATCAGATTGAAGACACTGAGCTACTTAATCAAATTGTTTCTCAGAATTTTTTGTGCACATTGAAGCCGAGAAAAGAAAACTAATTTTCAGATTTTAACTTGATCTTCAAAAGTAAGAATTTTCATTGTTTACTATGGTAGTCATCGAATGGAATGTTTTACATATAGTATTTATTCATTTTCATAATCAATTCTTCGATGTTAGCGTGACTGCATAAATTTAAAAATAGAGTGTCTTAACACAATGACCACTTTTTTTGTCTCATGATTCTAGGACCAAGCTGTTCTGGGCCAGCTGATCTCAGCTGGGCTCACTCACATGCCTGGAGCCTTGGCTGGGACAACTGGGCTGAGCTGGCTCCACTCCACGTGGTGTCTCATTCTCCACGAGGCAAGCCCAGGCTTGATGCAATGCAGGCAGTGCTCCAAGAGAAGGGAATCATGGGCTTGGAACTAATACATCTTTTCTTCCACCACAATATGTTGCCAAAGCAGGTTAACCCTGATATAGGATATAGGGAGAAAGAGTACACCTCTTGATGGGAAGACTTCCAAGTCGCATTGCAAAGACCATGACTACTGGGAAGGGTGAAGAATTGTAATTTTTCAGTCAGTCCAGGACATCCAGTAATTGGTATGATAAGCTCACTGATACTGTGGAGAGAATAAAATATAGCATATCTTTGGCTTCCCTGGTGGCTCAGATGGTAAATAATCTGCCTGCAATGCAGACCTGGGTTCAATCCCTGTTGGGAAGACTCCCTGGAAAAGGGAATGGTAACCCACTCCGCTATTCGTGCCTGGGAAAGTCAATGGACAGAGAAGCCTGGTAGACTACAGTCTGTGGCATCTCAAAGAGTCAGTCACAACTGGGCAACTAACACTGTCACTTTCTTTGGAAATCTTAAGGTCTGCAGTTAGGGCAGGGAAGTATTAGGTTAGAATTTCTCAAAATACTCTTCACGTTTTCGTTGTGCTTTAGTCTTGTCTGACTCTCTGTGACCCCATGGACTGCATCATGCCAGGCCTCCCTGTCCTTCACCCTCTCCAAGAGCTTGCTCAAACTCATGTCCATTGAGTCGGTGATGCCATCCAACCTTCTCATCCTCGGTCGTCCCCATCTCCTTCTTCTCTTCAGCCAAGTCTTTATTTTAGTGACTAGAGTTCCCCTCTGTTCCTCTGGGAAGCTTCCTGTACTTACCCCCTGAGGCCCTTACGTGTTCGTATAGACCACTCTATTCTTCTGCCATAGCTTTCATCATATTGCAATGTGCTTCTTCATCCAACCCTGACTTTCTTTAGAAGACTACTTTCTGAAGGCAGGAACTGTCTTTTCTCTTCATCAGCATAACAGATGTACATCAACTGGCCAAGAATGTGGCATCAAAGCCCCACACCATAAATACCATATTGTTTGAGAAATGAGAGAAAATTCAGAAAACTATGACTAAAAATCACACAGAAAGCCCCTGTGTGACGAAGAGTGCACAGACATATGGTGCTCTCGTTGTTATTCCAGTGTAGTGATAGGAGTGCCCTTTGCAGAGGCACCGTGCACTAACCGCCAGGTAGCACAAGCCAGCTCCCTCACGCTCTTCTTCCGTGGGTAACTCTCTACTGGCTAGAGGACCATACCTTTGAAAACACCATAAAAAAAAGGAGTCAGTCATTTGTCTGCAGGCTCTTGTGCAATTGAAAGCTAAAAGTCTATTAGAGGGTTCTAAACAAGAGTGCATTTCTTGATTGGATTTCTGTCTACCACGAGGCTTGGAAATAAATTGCCCCCAGTTTCTGGTGAGGGATATAGGTCTGTTGAGCCCTTTGCTTTTCAGTATGTTTCCAATCACTGACCAATTACTTTTTTTTTTTTTTCCTCCAGTTTGTTTCTAGTGAAATCTTATTGGGATCAAAATTAAATAGTCTTGATTATGTGAAGCTGGATCTGGAAAATAATGGGTGGTTGAGAAAATATGAGAAGATAATAGGGTTGCCTTGTTGGACATGAATAACCTACACAATTACTTTCAGCTAAAAATATATCAAAATTTAAGTTAATTTAAAAAAAACAGCAAAATAAATAATTTTTCTGCAAACACTTTTCTAATAGTATTTTAAAGTTGAAAGAAAAACTAGATTATATGTGATTTGTTAAAAATTTTAAATAATCCTCAGTAAAACAGAATTCTTGATTAGTGTCTTTGTGAAGTCAAATTTGATTTAAGCTTCATTGTGTCTAGAACATAAGCAAATTTATCAAGCAATTCAATGTTGGAAAACTAAACATGCCATAGACATAGAATGAGCAAACACACATAACATTTGACCCAACAATCAAGCCTATAGGAATTAATTTTATAGGTATCGTTTAATCTGTTCACAAAAATGAACATTCAAGAATATTTACTGTAGTATTTCATAATAGCATACTAGGAACAATTTAAACACAATAAAAGGCTAGTTAAATTCACCCACTATATGTATGTAAATAATGGAATGCTATGTAGCAGTTAAAATGAGCAAGGCAACATACCTAGGTACCAACATGGAGCTTTCTCGAAGGTATATTGTTAAGTAGAAAAGAAATACAAGGTAATGAACAATGTGGATGCATTCTAAAATTTGTATTTATTATTTTAAAAATAGTACAAATGTATTTTCTGGAAGCATACATTAAACACAAGTAGGAATGATTGGCTACTGGATGAGAAATTATTGATAGAACAATAACATTGTTGGTAGAAAAAATACTATTAGTAGAACAGTAATGAGCTGTGGAAAATTCTGAAAGAGATGGGAATACCAGATCACCTGAACTGTCTCTTGAGAAACCTGTATGCAGATCAGGAAGCAACAGTTAGAACTGGACATGGAACAACAGACTGGTTCCAAATAGGAAAAGGAGGACGTCAAGGCTGTATATTGTCACCCTGCTTATTTAACGTATATGCAGAGTGCATCATGAGAAACACTGGGATGGAGAAGGCACAAGCTGGAATCAAGATTGCTGGGAGAAATATCAATAACCTCAGATATACAGATGACACCACCCTTATGGCAGAAAGTGAAGAGGAACTAAAAAGCCTCTTGATGAAAGTAAAAGAGGAGAGTGAAAAAGTTGGCTTAAAGCTCAACATTCAGAAAATGAAGATCATGGCATCTGGTCCCATCACTTCATGGGAAATAGATGGGGAAACAGTGAAAACAGTGTCAGACTTTATTTTTTTGGGCTCCAAAATCACTACAGATGGTGATTGCAGCCAGAAAATTAAATTTACTCCTTGGAAGGAAAGTTATGACCAACCTAGACAGCATATTAAAAAGCAGAGACATTACTTTGCCAACAAAGGTCTGTCTAATCAAGGCTATGGTTTTTCCAGTGGTCATGTATGGATGTGAGAGTTGGACTGTGAAGAAAACTGAGCACTGAAGGAAGAATTGATGCTTTTGAACTGTGGTATTGGAGAAGACTCTTGAGAGTCCCTTGGACAGCAAGGAGATCCAACCAGTCCGTCCTAAAGGAGATCAGTCCTGGGTGTTCATTAGAAGGACTAATGCTGAGGCTGAAACTCCAATACTTTGGCCACCTGATGCGAAGAGCTGACTCATTGGAAAACAGCCTGATGCTGGGAGGGATTGGGGACAGGAGGAGAAGGGGACGACAGAGGATGAGATGGCTGGATGGCACCACCGACTCGATGGACATGAGTTTGGGTGGACTCCAGGAGATGATGATGGACAGGGAGGCCTAGGGTGCTTCAATTCATGGGGTCGCAAAGAGTCGGGCACAACTAAGCAACTGAACTGAACTGAAATGAATGAGAGAAAGTTACCTTTCACTTTGTTTTATATCTTTTAAATGTTTTATATTATACTTGCATTATCTACTCAAGAGCATAATAATAATGCTGAAAAAATAAAGGAACATCAGTGTGTATAGAGTAGAAATTAAGCTGTGGTACATATACACAATGCAGTATTACTCAGCCATTAAAAAGAATACATTTGCATCAGTTCTAATGAGGTGGATGAAACTGGAGCCTATTATACAGAGTGCAGTAAGCCAGAAAGAAAAACACCAATACAGTATACTAATGCATATATATGGAATTTAGAAAGATGGTAACGATAACCCTGTATGCGAGACAGCAAAAGAGACACAGATGTATAGAACAGTCTTTTGGACTCTGTGGGAGAGGGAGAGGGTGGGATGATTTGGGAGACTGGCATTGAAATATGTATAATATCATATATGAAACGAGTCGCCAGTCCAGGTTCGATGCACAATACTGGATGCTTGGGGCTGGTGCACTGGGACGACCCAGAGGGATGGTATGCGGAGGGAGGAGGGAGGAGGGTTCAGGATGGGGAACACATGTATACCTGTGGCAGATTCATTTTGATATATGGCAAAACCAATACAATATTGTAAATTTAAAATAAAATTAAAAAAAATAAAAAATAGAGTAGAAATTAATGTAAACTCTTAAATTACAATCATTATTTCAAATAGAGACAAACCAGGAGCCAAAAAGAACTGACACTAGTGTACACAAACTAAGGGACAAATGTAAGTGTGCTTAAGGTATCTGATTAGGACTAAGGATAAGTTTAATTCAATTATATAGTTTACACTTTACCCTAAGAGAAGCTCCCATCCTATCCAAGAACATATAAAGGGACATACACACACAATAGTGAGCCATCATTCTAAAGCAGAAAAGTGTCACATATTTAATAAAATGGAAGTACTTTGGGTCTATTTTGAAGAAGTGAGATATCCAAGATTCTCAAAAGGGAACGGTGTGGTCTGAAAAAGAGAGACCAATAAATAAATAAGTAAATAAATACCATGTAGAGTAACTTACTTTTGAAATGGAAACAGTATTTTGCACTTCAAAACAGATGAAAAGGTTAAAAAGGGAAAGCCTAAAAGGACAAGACTTCCATTTCTAATTCTGACAGAGTAGACTGTATCCAATCAATTCTTCCACTGGGAACCACTAGACAAGCTGAATAACATACAAAACAAATCCAAACCATTCTTTGAGGGCATTCAATGAGCAGAGAGGCAGACAAGACAAAATTTGCTGAGATCCCATGAAAGGCGCTTCATTGAGCGGAACCCAAATTCTCAGCCACTTTTTCTCCTTTATACTGTTTTCTTAGTACAGAGACAAGGCTTCTAAGCAGAAGGCAGTGGTTCAGAGTTTCAGTCTTTCCTTTGGACTAGGGGGAAAAAAAATAGAATTTCTGTGTTAAAACAACCAGTAATGGAGGAGCCAAGACTAGAAAGAAAAGATAACCTCGGGGAAGTGAGGACATTGCAAATCCCTAATTTGTGATAGTAAGGGCCACCGAACCAAGCAGATGGATCAGCTCGTGGGCTAAAAAGCTAACCCAGAGCATTTTTCAGAAGACTCACAAGGCTGGGGGATAGAAACTGGAGGTCAGAATCCACCATTAATAAGAGGCCCTGGTGAACACCCAGGTTTTCAATTAAAAGCAGTGACGGGTGAGCCTAGGAAAAAGGGTAAGCAGGAAATAGGTGCTCACAAAGGCTAACCCTACCCCAAATTACTGCAGTTCCTGATCGGAGCAAGGTGACCTGCCCCTACTCTAATAGTATTTAATTTTAATGGAAATTAAATACTCTCTGGAGAAAAATAGCAGCTAGAGTTTCTGAAATGTTTCTTCCCTAGCTTCAACATTTGATTTTTAAAAATACCAGGAATGCCGAGAGACAAGACTAAAGGGCTAAACAATTTTTAAATGCAGACAAAAGAAAAGAGAAAATAATATATATACACAATATAACTATATTTTTTCATATAATTATGTCTTATAATGCAACTATAAATGTAGATGATTATTTATGTAATTCTATATTTATTACAGCTGGAATGTACAGTGTACAATATTATACACTTGCCAAAAAAAATAAGTACCAGAGAGCTTCCCTGTCAATCTCCTGTGAGCTATAATATCTCTAAGCGGCATCTTCACATTTGGTCAGTTACAGACCACCAAGGAAACTGTATTTGCAAATCACTCAATTCTCCATGGTGAGTTTCCAAGGAAATGTCCCCTCTTTGCCAGGCCACCTTTCCCAGGCAACAAGCCATTTCACTGCCACTCCTGTGCACATGTTGTTCGAATCATTACACGTGAACAAAAGACAGTGTTCTCATTTCTTTCATGCAGTTTTGAGTGCATTCCTGTTCTGTAAAATGGCCTAAAATTTAGGAGAAGCCAATGCCAAGTGTTGACAAGAATGACAAGAATATGGAAGTACCAGAACTCTCATCACATGCTGGCAGGAGTGGAAGCTGATAAAAATTATTTGGAAAATGCTGGGTGGGATTGCTTAAAATTGGCACCACAAATCTGTTCTGATTCAGCATTCGCGCTCTTTGGTAGGAGTGCAAGATAAATGAGTGGTGGGTGGTGGTTATCAGTCATGTCCGACTCTTTGCAAACCAGTGGACTGTAATCTGCCAGGCTCCTCTGCCCATGGGAGTGGGTTACCATTTCCTTCTCCAGGGGCTCTTCCAGACCCAGGGATCAAACCCACATCCCTTGCATCGGCAGGTGAATTCTTTGACACTGAGCCACCTGGGAAGCCCAAATGAGTATATACATCCACCAAAAGACACAGACCCAGCATAATGATATTTTTCTAAAAATCTCAATTTAGAAACAATCCAAATATCTATCACCAGTAAAATAAATACAGACATAAAAATTTTAAAGTGCATTCCTATAGTGAAATTACTATATAGAATATGGTATAAATTATAGCTACATATAACATAGATTAAGAATGTCCTTTATAAAAAAAAAAAAAAAAAAAAAAACAGAAAATAAAAACTCACATGTTGCATGATTCCACTTCTGTGAAGTTCAAAAATCAATCCAAACATATAATAAGCTAGCAAACTACACAGGTACAAGGCAGAGTCCCCACAAGACTGCTGTCACTTCAAGGGTCAGCCACAAGTGCAGAGTCTCTGGGCCCACCTTCACTTCAGACTCACTGGCTGCTCATTCCAGGTGGTTTAGTTGCTTAGTCGTGCCCAATTCTTGCAACCCCATGGACTGTAGCCTGCCAGACTACTCTCTCCATGGGATTTCCCAGACAAGAATACAGGATTGGGTTGCCATTTCCTTCTCCTGGGGATCTTTCTGACCCAGAGATTGACACTGTATCTCCTGTATTGCAGGTGGCCTCCTACTTTGCAGCAGGATTCTTTATTGACTGCGCCACCGGGGAAGCTTGAGTCTCCACCAGAGTCTCTACCAGTTACTCTCGGGTTCTATAATTTGCTAGCAAGACTCATGGAATTCAGAAAACACTCTACTTATGATTACAGTTTTGTTGTAATAAAAGTGCACGAATTATAGTCATCAAAGGAAGGGAAGCATAGGGAGGACTCTGGAAGGGTTACCAGTCGGAAGCTTCCTTGTCCATAGCACTTGCCTCTCCTGGAATGGGTGTGTCACAATACTTATTACCAACAGGGGAAGCTTCCTGGTACCACTGGTGTCCAGAATTTTTATTGAGACTTGACTGTATATTGCCTGCATGGTTGACCTTTAGTCTTAGCCCCTCCTGTAGGTCTGGGCTAATACCTTTACTTCATTTTCTCCCAGGCAAATGAAGACACTGCTCTCAGGATGGACATTCAGGGCCTAGAGATAACCTCCTAGTACTGATAAACAGAGTCCAGATCCCTCTTCAGGCAAGATGAATTCCTTACTATACAATTACTGATGCAATTTTATAGAACAGCAGTTAAATTTAAGGGCTGTATCAGCCAGGGAAAGAATCTGTCTGCAGTGCAGGAGACCCATATTCGATCCCTGGGTCAGGAAGATCCCCTGGAGAAGGGAATGGCTACCCACACCAGTATTCTTGCCTGGAGAATCCCATGGACAGAGGAGCCTCGTGAGCTCTTCTGTCCATGGGGTCAAAAAGAGTCAGAAGCGACTGAGCAACTTTCACTCACTTTGTACAGACAGAGTAAGGTGCTGGCTTCTAGGATGCAAGTAATGTTCTATTTCTTGACCTGCTGGTGGTTACATGGGTCTGTTTACTTTGTAACATTCATTTTTCAGCTCTGTTTTCCATGATGTGTGCACTTTTCAGCATGTGTGTTACACTTAAATAATAATGTATACTTAGGGGGGGAAAAAATGGAAACTCAGAGCTGCTGCGCAGCCAGAGCAGATATTTAATAGAGTGAAACAGGGAGTGTGGTACAATCCATGGCTTCTACCCAGTAGGGAAGCACTTTTCGGGTTGAACTCAGCGCAGAAGCCACACTCTTGCTGCCAAAGAAACAGCAGCAGTAAAACCCTTCCTGCTGCTAAGGTGCTGAAAGACCATTTCAGCCCCAAATGGCAGAGGTCATGAAGGGTGTGTGGCCCAGAAAATATCAATGAGGGATGCAGAGTCAGCCTGAGGAAGAGAGGCAGGGGTGAGAAAGGAAAGGATGCAGGAAGGAAGGGGGAAAAGGCAAAAAAGACCAAGTAGAAGTATTTCTTTAGCCGGATATCTGAGTTTCCCAGAACAGTCTCTGAGATGAAGATTTTGCCTGCACGTGTAAGAAAAGGCTCCTTGGAGAAATAGCGACGGAATAGAGGAAGTAGGTCAGTGGTGGGCGACAGTCAAGGGAGGGTATGATTTTAGGCAAAGTCCCAGCCTCTATCCGATCCCAAGGGAAGCTCTGGAGTGTACATTATGCCTTAGAGTCCGTCTCCTCTCAGGGCAAGCCTGCTGGGTTTCTGTGCTTCTATACCAGTTAATCATCTGCTTGGGGCCACCTCAAGAGGGGCGAAAGTTCCTAGGCCTCTCCAGCTCTTGCCAAGAGCAGGCAAAAGTGCTCTAGAATTTTGAAGACAATCCTCCGAAGAAAGTTGCCTACTGATGTGAGTTACTGGAAGCTAAAGCATATGGAAATCAAGAGATCAAAAGGATCCAAGGGGTTCCTGATGGAGCAGTCAATACATCTGGCGAACTCAATATGCAGGCTAAGTGGCTTCAGTCATGGGTCCAACTCTTTGCAATCCTACGGACTGTAGCATAAAAATATGCTACATATATTTTTTGCGTTTTGTTATATACATTTTTATTTAAGTTAAACATTTAGAACATTGTATTCAATTGTCCTGGCATGAGAAGAGTCGTTCTCAGTCAACCTTTCATAATGTCCCAAGCTGTTGTTGTTCAGTCACTAGGTCATATCCAACCCCGTGGACTGCACTGTGCCAAGCTTCCCTGTCCTTTACTACCTAGTCCCAAGTTAGATCATCTTTTAAATTACCGTTTAAGACATTTATTCAAATGGGATGAACTCAAGTCAGTAACTTCAGAAACTGTTTTAGAACTCAGAAAAGGAAGACAGAGATGGACAATGCCTGGAAGATACCTGGACAGCTCCTAGAAAAAAATCGTAAGCCTGTCAGGGTAGATGGTGAGTTACATGATCATTCACTTAAAGAACAGTGAGTGAGGAAGACATTGCGTAAAGTTCTAGTGATATAAAGACAGACATCCATAGAACTTGCCCTTGAAGAGCCCATATTCCAAAGAAGAAGACAGTTAAATCACGACTTATAAGACATTATGGTAAATGCTCCCATGAAAATATGAAAACCAAATGTTGCAGAGAAGTAATACATTTTGAGCAAAACTTGGCAAAGTAACTTAAGTATTTTCACCCTTTGACACATTTTCTTGTCACTGTGTCCTGCAGACATATTATCACATTTCATATAGGTCAAGGAAGAGAGATATTTACAAATGAAGCAAATTGAAGTTGTGGTGAAAGCAAGACTTGCACCACTTATTAATGGTTAATCTGGATGCTTCCTAAACCTGATCCAGCAGAAGGTATTCAAGAGAAATGTTTCATTTTTTCAGTTCTAAGTAGGATATATGATATTCTACCACACAGATCAGCAAAGGAGTACCCATAGGCCACATCCAACTCAGTGTCTGTTTCTGTAAAGAAAGTTTTATTAGAACACAGCTGAGCTCATCATTGGCATTTGATCTATGGCTGCTTTCCTGCTCCAGGGCAGAGATGTGATGGAGACCACATGGTTTACAAAGCCTAAAATATTTATTACCTAGGCCTTTTAAGAAAATGTTTGCTGACCCCTGTTATATGAGTCATAAATTATGAAAATTGAGAATGTTTGCTCCTAATTTGGGGCTTCTTTGGTGGCTCAGATGGTAAAGAATTTGCCTGCAGTGCAGGATGCCTGGTTCGATCCCTGGGTCAGGAAGATCTCCTGGAGGAGGGCATGGCTACCCACTCCAGTATTCTTGCCTGGAGAATCCCATGGACAGAGGAGCCTGGGGGGCTACAGTCCACATTGTCGCAAAGAGCTGGACACTGCTGCTATGACTACCCTCTTAGGGGCTGGGTGTTTCTGTCATTTCTTATCTGATGTGGTAAAATCTTGGAGTAGAGGAGATGACTGGATTCCTTTCACTCATCACTTTTAACAAAGAAATTCAAAATCAAATATTTAAAAAAGAAGAGTTTAAGTTGACTCCTTCCTCAGCCTTTCTGTTAGGAGTAAATGTAATAGACACTCCATAATCACTTATTAGGTAAGTTTTCACCATGGTTTTCTGTGGACCTGCTAGGATTTTAAAAGGTTTTAAAGAAATCTTTGAACAAACATGTAGTATCTAAAGTTCAACATTCAAATGGAAAAGGTCTTCTCTTGCCTTCACTAGATTGTTGAAGTCTGTTGGTCAAGCCAAAGTCAATGATACAATTAAATAACCTACCAGCCCATAAAACGGATAAGAGAGTTATTAATATTCAAGAATGATATTGGTGCTTTAGTTGCTAAGTCATGTCCGACTCTTGTGACTCCATGGACTGTAGCCCACCAGGCTCCTCTGTCCATGGGATTTTCCAGGCAAGAATACTGGAGTGGGTTGCCATTTCTTTCTCCAGGGGATCTTCCCAACCCAATGATCGAACCTAGGTCTCCTGTACTGTTGCTGCTGCTAAGTTGCTTCAGTCATGTCCGACTCTGTGTGACCCCATAGACAGCAGCCCACCAGGCTCCCCTGTCCATGGGATTCTCCAGGCAAGAACACGGGAGTGGGTTGCCATTTCCTTCTCCAATGCATGAAACTGAAAAGTGAAAGTGAAGTTGCTCAGTCGTGTATGACCCTCAGCGACCCCATGGACTGCAGCCTTCCAGGCTCCTCCATCCATGAGATTTTCCAGGCAAGAGTACTGGAGTGGGGTGCCATTGCCTTCTCTGCTCCTGTACTGTAGAGAGTTACAAAAAAGAATCAATTTTGGTGTTGCCCACATTCTGCTGCTGCTAAGTCACTTCAGTCGTGTCCGACTTTGTGTGACCCCATAGACGGCAGCCCACCAGGTTCCCCCATCCCTGGGATTCTCCAGGCAAGAACACTGGAGTGGGTTGCCATTTCCTTCTCCAATGCATGAAAGTGAAAAGTGAAAGTGAAGTCGCTCAGTCGTGTCCAACCCTCAGCGACCTCATGGACTACAGCCCACCAGGCTCCTCCATCCATGGGATTTTCCAGGCCAGAGTACTGGAGTGGGGTGCCATTGCCTTCTCTGCTCCTGTACTGTTCAGTTCAGTTCAGTCGCTCAGTCGTGTCTAATTCTTTGTGACCCCATGAATCGCAGCACGCCAGGCCTCCCTGTCCATCACCAACTCCCGGAGTTCACCCAGACTCACATCCATTGAGTCAGTAATGCCATCCAGCCATCTCATCCTCTGTTGTCCCCTTCTCCACCTGCCCCCAATCCCTCCCAGCATCAGAGTCTTTTCCAATGAGTCAACTCTTCGCATGAGGTGGCCAAAGTACTGGAGTTTCAGCTTTAGCATCATTCCTTCCAAAGAAATCCCAGGGCTGATCTCCTTCAGAATGGACTGGTTGGATCTCCTTGCAGTCCGAGGGACTCTCAAGAGTCTTCTCCAACACCACAGTTCAAAGGCATCAATTCTTCGGCTCTCAGCCTTCTTCACAGTCCAACTCTCACATCCATACATGACCACAGGAAAAACCATAGCCTACAAAAAAGAATCAATTTTGGTGTTGCCCATGTTCTAATTGAGTGTAAATGTATAAAGGATGGAGCTAGAAGAAAACATGATAAAACCATCTCTTTAAAGAATCCATTAAGAAAATAAGAGTAAGTTAAATGCATTAACAGCCTATCTAAAATTTAAGAGGTTGAAAAATTCTCACATATTTTACAAACATGCAAACAAATTTAATAGATTGCTATTACATACAGCTCACGGAGAAGGGATTAAAACATTAAGGTAAATGAGATTTCGTAAGCAGGAAAAAAGAATAGTATTAATAGTTTCATAACAATTCAATGACCAGACTGATAAAGTTTTGACCTTGTTTATATAATTCTAAATTCACTTTAAAAAGTCCAAAATCAACTTTATGTCTTAAAAAAGAGGTACTTGTTTTTCACCACAATGATACTCGTATTTACATTTCTGCAGGACTTGATGGTTCAGGCGGCATGCCAATCATGTACCCGGTATGGTAGTTTCTCTTTCGAATTCTGCTGCGATTTATTTCCAGATGGATTTGTCCATAACTTTGCTGTAGTTCAGCAGTGTGTCTGTCCCCACTGAGAATTGATTTGTACAAAGGTCTCTGGCTTCCTGCTGCCAGTAAAGAGAACATATAAGCTCCGAGAATGATTAAGGTAAAGGCTCCGGTAAGTTTCTTACTTCAGAAAAATATCAAAATTCTTCTGAGATTGTGCTTCCTGAAATCTTGCAACTTGGACTATTTAGCTCAATTGCTAATAATTAAAACATTTTCAAAGTTTCCAATGTAGTTGAGTTTAAACTGAATCCTCTGACTCCATGATCTGATGACCATGAGTTCATCTTTCAATGACTCTGCTTCCTGAATTTCCTGGATATTTTTGCTTGACTTTCTGTTTACTCAGATACAGAATCTTATTAAGAAACCAAACTTTTCCATCAAGTGTTTCTTGATTTAGTTTTGTTTTGAGCCTAATAAGTAGCCTTCAGCATGGAGCATATAAACTTCCACTCTTATTTCAAAGCCCAAACAACAGTGTTGGAAAGTACTATCCTGAGGATTTAGTAATGAAAGCAAATTCTTGAAAGCTTCAGCCCCATTCATTAGCATAAATCTAAACCCCCTCCAAGTAGCTGCAGGGCCAACTCTAAGCTGGCTCCCTTTCTAGTCAATATCTATATAAGAAGGAAGTCTGTACCTACAGAATTTGAATTATTACAGCAGGGAACTGAGTTCAAGCCATAAATAAAATAAATAGCTTGCTCCCCATAAAGTTGATCTTTGGTAGGAAATCAATTTCTCTCTGCAGAAAACGACCAGTCTTCCACCACCTGGAAGGTTTGTTTGGAACAATGCCAGTCACCTAATGGGTGCTCGATAAATACATCTTGGATTATTCTAGTCAAATCCATTACAGTCTTTTCAGGACAAGGCACTGTATCAGCATGACCTTTGACGTTGTTCTCTTGGGGTCTTTCCTGCTTCTATAGAGCAAGGTTGGTATCCTTAATTATTCTAAACTTTGGCTTTAGTGCTTTCTTCTGACTGGGCTGTTCATCTCAAAAACTCTTTCAACAGAATGGGACTTGCTCAGTAGACCTTTTATAGCTGGACAGGGAGACTCATCTGACCAAAACAATTAGGTGCTGTCTTTACTGCAGGTCAGAGACCCAGAGTAAATAGATTTTTATTGTCCTTCCTTATAGTCCTGAGTTTCTGATTTAAAATCTAGACATAAAGTTAATGTTCTACCAAAAAAAAAAAAAACTTTTTCTGAATAGGCCTTTCAGCAGGCCAGACAGACTCTCTACAGAGGTCCTGGTTTGAGTTTCAAGAGGTATCCATTCAAAAAAAAAAAAAGATGAATAAAGAAATAATTTCTCCTTTTAATGTCATATTTTCCTCTCACTCTGTAAACTGAAATTACATAACTCAGAAAGCTAAAATCTGTTGAAGTAATAATACAAAAAATTTCCCATTTTTAGTTTTCATAACTGATAAACTTTTATCCCTGTCTTCTTATTCATTGTTCACAAATTTTTATATTCCTTTTCCCATCCCTGATCTCAGAAGTCCATCAGTATGGTGTTGTTACTGAGTCTAAACACATATTGCTTACCACGTGGACAGGCCAATAAATCTAGAGACAGATTTCTGGGGCTAGGAATGGAGACTTTATCCAGAAAGCCTGTTGACTGAGAAGACGGTGGAATAGTGTCCCAAATAACTATTTTATCTGAGTTAGAATTCAGGCTTCTTATATATCAAAAGGGGAGGGGAAGTGATTGCTTGTTGCAAACTTCTTGTGTCTGAATCCTTTGTTCTTGCTTCTGTCCACAAAGGTCAAGTCATGATGTTCCTGTAAACCTCCAACAAGACAAATGTTATTCTCTGTTCTGCAACTTTCTATCTATATGAACTGGGAAGAGTTATACCTTTAAAGGTCAGACCCTTGAGAATGCGTTGTCCTGTATATTTCAGGATATAGGCAACACTCTTAACTTGTAGCAAAAGCAATACCACACAAAGGTTAAAGTAAAAGAAACAGATCCAATATGGAGTCAGATTTGTTCTTTCCTATTACAGTGTTGGGGGTTTCCCAGGTGGCTCAGTGGGTAAGGAATCTGCCTGCAATGCAGAAGACAGGAGACATGTTATATGTGAGGAGTTTGAATATTTGGGGGTCATGGGTCAGGTTTTATAGCATTGCTTTGCATACATTCTCATTCTCTCTCTTTATGTCTCCATCTCTTATTCTCTCACGCTCTTTCAATTTTTGTTTACTAATATTTCCAGTAATCATTCCATCATCTCCCTGGAAGATTTTCATGATTTGTCATCTTTACCTCCATTTTAAAGATAAAAAAACTAAAATGTATGGGCTTATCTAAGATGACGTTGCATCCATCCATTCATTTGGTAAACACTGAACTGAAATGAAAGTCTAGTCTTTCTTCTGCTTAAAATTCTTCAGAGTGGTCTAGCTGCTCTGAGAACCAAGTCCGAATCCTGAGTTTGGATCACATGGTGGTGTCTCTCCAGGCCTGCCTCCTTCCCTTTCTGCCTATCTCAGTCTCCCTCCCCCTTCCCCTGTCGTCCCAGCACAGCTGTCAGCCCCTGGGAATTTCAACTCTTTCCCACTCATGACCCTTGGCATATATGGTTCTCTCTGCCGGGATCACTCTTTCCCATCTCCCAAGAAAGTCTTCTCATCCTCGATTTTCAACCTAAATTTTGCTTCCTCTGTAAAGCTGTCTGTGATCCCACAGATTATGGAGATCCTCATCATACACCCTCTCACAGCACCCAGCTTTTCACCTCATACACTGATCAGCATTGTTATTTAACACTATTTGCTTAATTACAAGCTCCCTGAAGACAGACACTGTTTAGAATGCTTTACACAAAGTTGGTAATCAATGAATATATTTGAATTAAAATAAATTAATTTGTATGGAATGAATAAAATGCATAAAAACAAAGCTATCCCTATTGAAGCTGTAGACCCTTTATAATGTGTTTTGATAAGTCAAAAATATCACTAAAAATTATTTCCATTCGAATTTTCTAATTTTGCTCTCAGTCATTTATTTTTCATTTGTAATAGCCATGGATGAAATATAAGTTGACCAGCATATATGTTGACCTGTTTCCAATCACTTATCTCTTAATAACTACTCTTTTTTATTTGTAAACATTATAGATTATCTAAGAAAATATAATAACAAATTACAATAAATTTTACTTGTATATGTTACATGCCAATAATAATACTATTATTATAACTATTTTATAAATGCACAAACTAAAGTTTAGATTTTCCAAAGGAAAGCCTAAAATGAGATCTGGGTAGCTTCGACTCCTAAGCCTGTGCTCTTAATCACTCATATTACATTATTCTCCCCAAGTATTCCCCAAATGTTCAATTATCCATTATCAAATTTCCTCCATATACAATCTCAGACAGCTATAAATAGCTTAATAAATGAAAGCTTAATAAATGTATTTTTGTGCATGCTTATAATGTTATTTATGATTCATCATTACAGTATTATTTTTTTACAGTAGGTCTTTGTTGGTTACCTATTTTAAATATAGCAATGTGTACATGTCAATCCCAAACTCCCAATATATCCAGAGGAGATTTTTTTATGACATTAATGTTTTAATAAGATTTAATAGCAGACAGTGGGAAAGTGGACAAGGGCAAGAAAGATGAGAATCAGAAAAATTAATATAGAAGCTTCAGTAATAACTCAAAAGAGAATAGTAGTTGGAAAAGAAAGAGAAAGAGAGCAAAGAAACACTTGCAGGTAGAACTGAAAAGATTCAGTGACTGATTTGTGAGATTCAGCTGAAGACAAGTCATCAGTCAAAGATATCTTCAAGGTACCAAACTAGGGGAATGCCTGGTCATTTCCAGTGATAGGAAATTAGAGAAAACTGTCAATTGGCAATGTCAAAAATATAGAGAGTTGCTCTTTGAAATGAGAGAAATAGTCACGACACTATGTAGTAATAGTTGGGGGCATGACCCTGAGTCTTAAAAGACAGATTAGAGACATAGATTTAGTAGTAAGCCACATAAAACTGATAATCAAGCCATGACTCATAAGAATAGATTATTATACAATGTATATAATAATATATAATATATATTATATATAATCAGATCAGATCAGATCAGTCACTCAGTCGTGTCCGACTCTTTGCGACCCCATGAATCGCAGCACGCCAGGCCTCCCTGTCCATCACCAACTCCCAGAGTTCACTGAGACTCATGTCCATCGAGTCAGTGGACAGGGATCAAGACCATCCCCATGGAAAAGAAATGCAAAAAAGCAAAATGGCTGTCTGGGGAGGCCTTACAAATAGCTGTGAAAAGAAGAGAAGCGAAAAGCAAAGGAGAAAAGGAAAGATATAAACATCTGAATGCAGAGTTCCAAAGAATAGCAAGAAGAGATAAGAAAGCCTTCTTCAGCGATCAATGCAAAGAAATAGAGGAAAACAACAGAATGGGAAAGACTAGGGATCTCTTCAAGAAAATCAGAGATACCAAGGGAACATTTCATTATATATAATATAATAATATAATTGCATAATTATATAAATGCAATACATATTTTCTTTTAAGTAACTACTTCTAATTTCTGAATAATTTGATAATAGTGTTAGCTACCTAATATACTTATATAAATTTCAAATCTTTTTGTACCCCTATATGTTTTTGCAACTTTATTTTCTTTAAAATGAACTCAGAGCACTAAAACACTGAATTTTATAGAACTTTTAATGCTTCTTTCTTAGAAATTAATTATAGTGTATTTTATTGAGTCTTATGTTGTATTCTAAAAACCCTACATGCTGCACTGTGCCAGTTGGAATTGTGTTTAATTTCTGTTTGTGTTTCCCCTGAACATTGCTAATGTAATTAATGAACCAGACAAAAAATTGGAGTGGTAGTTGTTTGTTTGTTTTTTTTCCTGCCTCCTAAGGATATGAATGCAAAAGTCACTTTAGAAAACATTCTTTATTCCCCTCCTTCCACCTTAGGGAGGAAGTATACATTTCTGTCTCTAAGTTACACATCCTTCCTGCCATCAGATTTAATCCCCAAAGATTTTCAACTCAAAAAAAACCAATGTTTTCTGTGCAAATCACATAACCAATCTAAATTTTAATAGCATCCATATTGTCTTTTCTCCGTCTTCTACTGCAATATACAAGTGCAAGAGTGACCTTTAGAGATTCCTACTTCTTCCAGAACTCACCTCTCATTCATTGAGAAAAACTGTGACCCTTTGTCAGGTACTTCCAAATAATTCTGCATGACTTACATTAACTTTCGTTACAGCTTCAGAAACTGTTCACACTGGTTCGATCTTTCCTGAAGTCATTTATCAAGCACTGGCTACCCAGCTGTTAACAACTGAAACCCGTTTTAATAGGAGGCTGTTTTAATATTAAAATCAAGAAATACTATTAATGGTGTAATTAAAAGGGATCAGAAATAAGGGCACAAATACGAGCTCATAGAACACATGTGTTGTCTGTTATATTTAAGAGATAGACTTTGGTTGAGATAC
The DNA here is from genome assembly GCF_029378745.1 of Bos indicus. Lineage (NCBI taxonomy): Eukaryota > Metazoa > Chordata > Mammalia > Artiodactyla > Bovidae > Bos > Bos indicus. The sequence continues at coordinate 10,081,389 of NC_091771.1, forward strand.
GTAACTTTGCATTGAGCATGTGTTCTGTCTTTGAAGAAAACTTGTTTTCTTGCAATGAGAGAAACACACATCTCTCTCTGATGAGAGAAATGTTTGGAAGAATAGAAATGAAGAGTGTGAAAATTAGCTGGGTTTGAGTAAAAGCAAAATGATATTCAGAGAATGTCTTCAGAGGACTCAAACAGTTTACCCAGCCTTAGTAGTGGTATCTAGCAACTACCTGCCCAAGGGAGAGTGACTATTATGGCCTGGCTGGATATATATTAAAGCACACACAAAAAAATCTCATGAGAGTATTGGTGCATATGTCTTGTTTCCAAAACTATATCCCCCCAAAATGATGCATTATGAAAGAATTGTGACAAGAAGCTTGGCCAAGGATAGGATTCTTTGTGTTTATGAAACGAGCATTTTCACACAGAGAGAGCCAACTAGGCTCCATCTCCTGATTGAAGATGAGAGAAAATGTCTACTATCACAGCCAAACTCAGCGCAATATGACGTTTGAGTAGATTTCACAAGATGGTCTGCATTTCATTATTTCAATATAATTCCCAGAGACACTGGTTTATCACTGTGTAGGATCTCAGTAATACCAACCATCTCACTGAAGAATTCTAGATTCTTCAGTGTAACTGAAGTGTAACTTTTCACTAAGAGATATTATTGATAAAAAGATTAAAGGTTGGTTGGTTTGTGTAGAGCGTGTGAGAAGGGCAAGTGTCTCCTTTAGCCATAATCCCCAAGTAGAAATTCTGGAATCCCCTCTCCATTAACAGTGGAGAAGGAAATGGCAACCCACTCCCGTACTCTTGTCTGGAAAATCCCACGGACAGAGGAACCTGGCAGATTACAGTCCATGGGGTCACAAAAAGTTGGACATGACTGAGAGACTGCATTTTACACTCCATTAACAGATCTCTTTTTTGGAATCTACTCTCAAATTTGGATCTATGTTTGCTAAACATAACAAAAACCAAAAAGCCTTACAACTCAAGGTCATCTAGTGATCATTGTTCTATTACATATAAAATATAGAACCCCAAAGATCCATGAAGAGTAGAAGCGCCTGGGTAAGGAATGCTTTTGTACCGAAAGATCGTTGCATGAAAGTCTCCTAGGATACTTTGCAGCACATACAAAGTATGTGTGTATCTGCTGAAAGCATCACACAGGGCACGTCTCATCTCATCATTCCTCGCTGGCATGGAGGAGGGCTTCCCTCATCCTCTGCCCATGTGGTCCACAGCGTGCTGGTATATGCCTTTTCCTGGCCATTTGATGACGGCCAGCTCTCCCTGCACCATGTTGAATGACAGTAGAAGAACTCTAAACATTTCCACCTCAACCTGCCAGAGCTTATGCCCCTCTAAGTGGTGCTCACAGCTGTAGCAACAAAGAGGCCAGGTCAGGTATACCTCTGCTCTTCCTGGACTGCACGTCCTCAACTTATGCATGTGCTCAAGCATCATTTAGTCTAAACACACCAGAGTTTCTCCAGGAGGAAAGGCTTTCATTGTGGCTACTCACAAATTTGTCCCATCTCTGCTTCAGCGTTTCACCTCTCCTCCTAGCTTTAGCAAAGCACTAACTCTTCTCAAATAAGATTTGTAGTCAACCTAGTCACCAGGCATTCCTATCTGTCCACCAAAGGAGATACCACATCCTGTGTCCCTTCTCCCTTCTGTTACCTGCTCTGGGAGCTGGTAAGACCGTAATTAATGTAGCAAGATCTCAATTCAAGTAAAGCTATTGTGATACATAAAAATCTAAGAATGAATGTCCTTAAGACCTTTTTTCTTCACTATGAACCAGGTGAGACATTTTGAAAATCAAGCACAACTACTGAAAACATAAAGAATTTTTGAAAATTGCTTGAGATTATTGTTCAGTCACTCAGCCATGTCCAACTCTTTGTGACCCCATGGACTGCAACAAGTCAGGCTTCCCTGTTCTTCACCATCTACCAGAGCTTTCTCAGACTCATGTCCATTGAGTCCATGATGCCATCCAACCATTTCATCCTCTGTTATCCCCTTCTCCTATCTTCAATGTTTCCCAGTATCAGGGTCTTTTCTAATGAGTCAACTCTTCACATCAGGTGGCCAAAGTATTGGAGCTTCAGCTTCAGCATCAGTCCTTCCAATGAATATCTAGGATTTATTTCTTTTAGGATTGATTGGTTTGATCTCTTTGCAGTCCAGGGAACTCTCAAGAGTCTTCTCCAACCCCACAGTTCTAAAGCATCAATTCTTCAGCACTCAGCCTTCTTTATGGTCCAAGTCTCACATCTATACATGACTACTAGAAAAAACACAGCTTTGACTAGACAGACCTTTGTTGGCAAAGTAATGTTTCTGCTTTTTACTATGCTGTCTAGGTTTGTCACAGCTTTTCTTCCAAGGAGCAAGTGTCTTTTAATTTCATGGCTGCAGTCACCATCTGCAGTGATTTTGGAGCCCAGGAAAATACAGTCTGTCACTGTTTCCCATCTATTTGCCATGAAGTGATGAGGCCCAATGCCATGATCTTAGTTTTCTGAATGTTGAGTTTTAAGCCAGCTTTTTTCCAGTGGTCATGTATGGATGTGAGAGTTGGACTATAAAGAAATCTGAGCACTGAAGAATTGACGCTTTTAAACTGTGGTAATGGAGGAGACTCTTGAGAGTCCCTTGGACTGCACGGAGATCCAACCAGACCATCCTAAAGGAGATCAGTCCTGGGTGTTCATTTAAAGGATTGATGTTGAAGCTGAAGCTCCAATACTTTGGCCACCTGATGCAAAGAGCTGACTCATTGGAAAAGACCCTGATGCTGGGAAAGATTGAGGGCAGGAGGAGAAGGGGACAACAGAGGATTAGATGGTTGGGTGGCTTGTCCATCACCGACTTGATGGACATGGGTTTGGGTGGACTCCGGGAGTTGGTGATGGACAGAGAGGCCTGGCGTGCTGCGGTTCATGTGGTCGCAAAGAGTCAGACACGATTGAACGACTGAATTGAACTGAACTGAACTTTTCACTCTCCTCTTTCACTTTCATCATAAGAGTGATGTCATCTGATTTATCTGAGGTTATTGATATTTCTCCTGGAAATCTTGATTCCAGCTTCTGCTTCATCCAGCCCAGCACTTTACATGACGTACTCTGCATATAAGTTAAATAAGCAGGCTGACATATACAGCCTTGACATACTCCTTTCCCAACTGAGATTATAATGAATGTCAAATGAATTTTACAGGAAGGGTGCTAGTAATTTAGATTTCATTACTTTCAGATGCAAGAACAAAGAGCTCCCGAATCTCAGTGTTTTACAAAACTACTCAGATTATGGTTCCCTTCTGGGATCCAGGATGAAGAAGCAAGCGCATCTAACACATGCTATTCCATGCCAGAGGGAAAAGCACAACCGCAGAACTAAGCAATGGCTGTTAAAGCGCTCATTGATCAGACCAATTCACATGGCAAAGACTGATGTCAGTAGAGTGGAGAGGTATAATCTTCTTAAAGAAGCAATGGGGAAATAATTGGAAACTGACACAATCTACCACAGGGCTATAGAGGGTGAAGCAGGCCTAGCTGACTTTATCCATTTAGTATACAGTTCACAATCTCATGTGTCCACATAACCTCATAAGCCACATGAGTGAGTTAAGAGAATGAGGTGTAAAGAAATGGGATCTATCAGCCTGGTCAACTCTTTCTTTCTAGGACTCAAGCAGCACTATGGGTTAGGGGAAAACTTTCTAGTAAGACTCTTTCTTAGCTTTGCAAGTTCACAAAATTCAGCACTTCTCTGTACACTTGAGAATGCACAGATTTTGTTAATTGATCTACCATATTCATTCCTGCTGCTGCTGCTGCTAAGTCACTTCAGTTGTGTCCGACTCTTTGCGACCCCATAGACAGCAGCCCACCAGGCTCCCCCATCCCTGGGATTCTCCAGGCAAGAACACTGGAGTGGGTTGCTATTTCCTCCTCCAATGCATGAAAGTGAAAAGTCAAAGTGAAGTCACTCAGTCGTGTCTGACTCCTAGCGACCCCATGGACTGCAGCCTACCAGGCTCCTCCGTCCAAGGGATTTTCCAGTCAAGAGTACTGGAGTGGGGTGCCATTGCCTTCTCCATCCATTCCTACAAGACAGTTATTGATAAATCAGGATATTAACTTAAATAATATTGATCAATAGGATATAAATATAAAGTGGAAATGAAACAATTAAGCATTAAATCCAGACATCCACAAACAGTATCAAAGGCTGTGGAAAGCCAAACTGGTGATTTGAAGGTGTTTCATTAAAGCAATAATCCAAACAAAAAGAATTGACTAGTAAAAGAGGATGTATAATTTTTAATATATTTGAGATTTCAGGGTTTGTCTTTCTATTTATTTCTACTAAGTAACATCGACCTCACTTTCAAATAATTAAAAGGTATTTCTGACATGGTCTCACCCTCCAGTTTTCATTGTAGTGAAAGTGTTGGTCTCTCAGTTGTGTCTGATTCTTTGTGAACCCATGGACTCTAGCCCACCAGGCTCTTCTGTCCAAGGGATTCTCCAGGCAAGAATACTGGAGTGGGTAGCCATCCCTTCTCCAAGGGATCTTCCTGGCCTGGGGATCAAACCTGCATCTCCTGAGTCTCCTGCATTGCAGGCAGATTCTTTACCATCTGACCCACGAGGGAAGCACCTTTGAGCTTTCATTATAGTAAATACCATTAATAAAGATGATTTTTGTTTTCATTGTCATCAAGTCATTTTCCTTCATTCCTCATAATATACTATAATTCCAAGTTTGTATTAGATAATGTGAAACCAATTATATTTTAGGTTAGTTGCTATAAGGATCTGTAATTCCTCAGGAAAATATTCTTATTCTACATTTTGCAAGGGATGATTTCTGATGATTTACTGAAAATTTGTTTATTCAACTTGCCTTGCCAAATGAAACAACTCTCCTCATTAGACTGTCTATATGTGATTGTTGTTTTATTTTAATTTTCTCCAATAATTTTAAGATTGATCCACTTTGTACAACCCATGGAATGTGTTTGATTTACAGATTGGTTCTCCAAAGTACTAATGACTCAGTTCAAAGGTAGAAAATTATTGGGACTACATGAAACTGCCTGTCAATCAATTGGGATATATTTGTTGATTGCCTATAAACATGCACAAAAATAGGGAAGATATAATACCTGTCCTCAGAGAATTTACAAAAGAGTATGTGAGCGAAATATATAAAAATCTAACATACAAGGTGCTATTTTAGAGGCAATGTCAAAGAAATTCAAAATTCTAAATCCAAAATTCTGTAGAGGGCTAGAGGAATCAGAAAAGCTTCTCTGAAGATACAGACTTTGAAGAATGACTATGATTTTGATAGGCAGCATTGGGCAAAACACATTCCAGATATAATTACTTGTTCTTCCGGTTTCAGGCAGGAAACAGTTCTCTGTCTTTTTTTCTTATCAAAGTCAAGTTCTCAAATGTCCTACCAATTTTTGTATATTTTTATTAATTCTATTCACTTGATTGATGTCACTGCAAGTGATATTTGTATATTCATCATTTATTAACTACCCTCAAAGTGTATTGACTCAAATGACAATATTATGATTTTCCATGGCAAAAATTTCAATTATTCTATTCTCAGTTTGGTCAGTATTTCTCTGCAAGCTGTCACTTTTCTGAATAAAAGACAAAGCACACAGAATGCTGCCTTAGACCTAACAGAATAATTTTGAGTACAGTTGCTCAGGGTTCTACCAAGAAAATAAAAAGCAAAAGTTTTATGTAAAAGTTGATTATGATGCAATTGCTTTGAATATTGTAGGCTAATTCATCAGCTCCTTTGTAAAACTCTTTCTGTTTCCTGAGAATGAATATATAATTAGTCTGTAAGATCCAGCTTTGGAAATCCAAGTCTAAAGCTAGATCTCCCCTGTTTAAATTCTAGCTCCCATATTTCAGATGTATAACCAGAAGCAAGTTTAAATAGCCTGCCTTAGTTACTCTATCAATAAAATGAGGATAGTAAGAGTAGCAACATCACAGTGTTATGTGAAATTAAATGAGTCAATACATGTAGATTGTGGGAAACAGCACCTGGCACACCATAAGCTATCAATAAATGATGCCCAAACCTAAATTTAGCCCGCAAAAAGCCCCGTTAAATGCTTCCTCTTATAATTATGGTCGCTATAAATGTTACATACATTGAAGAAAAGAGAATGCCAGTGGATGAGAGCCAAGATTCGCACGGCAGAGGGTTAAGTGGATGGAAGAATGCAACATATTTATTATCAGCTTGTCAGCTGAAGACATTTCCAGGAGGATAAAACTTTAAATGGGGTTGATTCTGTAAGTCAGAAATGTACAAGTGGTCTATGGCTCATTAATGAAGCACTAAATTGGACAATCAGCATTAATGGGAATTACACAGTAAAAGCTCTGCACGTCAAGCTGAGACTCTGGACTAAATGTGTAATCATACACTTTAGCAATTCGCTTCCAAGCACTCTTTGTCTCATCCTTCAGACTAGACAGATGGGTAGATAATCTTTATTTGTAGAGGACATTTTATTTTTTATTTATTAATTGCATCTTACTGCCTTTAATAAAAAGAATTACAATAAAAATAGGACAGCTAGAATAGCTGAAAAAATAGCGTGACGGCACAGAGGCAGAATAAAATTTTTCCAAAAAGTAGATTGATCAAGTTTTATTTTGATTGTGTATAAAATTGAGTTCAAAACTTCCTGGTCATCAGGGATAAGAGCAAGTATTTAATTTGGTGGGTAACTAACTTAGCAAGAAATAGTTCAAAATCTGCTTCTTTTGTATCTCTGACATGCCTTTTTTCTATTCAATATGTAGGAAAGTCTCTAAACACTCCGCATCCATTCCCTCACTGCTTTAAAGTTTTGTTTCCCCTTTATTTAATGTGAGGGACTGGCCATTTATGGCAGTGATTTCTTTATCAGTCCCCTAGGAAGCCTATCTAATCCTGAAGCAAATAAGCCTATTTGTACGATGGCCTTACTCCCAGAGTCCCCATGAGAGCTGAAGGTAGCAGTCTGAAAACTCCCCATCCTTGAGGAGCTAACCTTTTGCTTGTGTGATTAGGCATCTGAAATACATCTCACTTTCCTTTATAGCTTATATTTCCTGGACAGATGATTGACATGACACCTCACAGTTTAGCATCATGGAGCAGCTAAATCCGACTCCATTACCTGTCGAATTTAGTTTCTTAATCCCAAACACAATATACACACAACTGAGCCCTAGCCAGCTTTTATTTAAAGCTCATGTCATGGTGCTTTATGCGAAGTCAAGCAGTATTAAACGTTGTGGAGTGAAGCAAATGGAAAGATTAATTTTGCAATATGACACTAAAGGGAACACTTAAAACAGGGATTAGGGGCTGGGTCTGTTCAGGGAAAATGCTGAAACATATCCATTAAAAGTACCAATACCTTAGTCTATTGCTATGAAAAAACCCAGCTTTATAAGCATAAATTCTATATTCTTAGGGGGAAAATGCACCTATAAACAGACTAAAAAGATCAATATTTCTGACTATAAATGGTTTGGCACCTTGCCGACTTATCCACCCTCTTCCTCTTTAATCAAAAAGAGAAAAATTCTTACAAACTTTTAATAAAAAATTTGTTAGGAAAAAAAAAAAACTATCACCTAAATTTCTACAGAAAAAAAAGAAAGGAAGAACTGTGAGTGTAACTTTTAGAAAACCCAAGCTCATAAAGCCTTGCAACCAAGTGACCACTGTCAAAAGTGATCACTTCAACCATTTTAGAGGACCTAAGCTGTCATCATTTTTCTATAAGAACAAATACAAAAAATAAAAATAAAAACTAGAAAACTAGCTTAGTTTTACCTTGTCTAGTTTCTTATGCTTTCTCTGATGTGAATTCTTTTGAACCTAATTAAAGGGAAAACTTTTTTTTTCCAAAAAAAAATCTATAATGATCATTTGAAGACCCCTTGTTTTGTCTTGAGGAGCAGTTGAAGGAAGATATGAAACAAACTTTTGTGTATGACGGGCCATCACACAGAGAATGGTTGAAAGATTCAGTGAAGAGGGGAAATGGCAGGAGGTATTCACATAAGAACCAAGGGCAAATTTCCTAATGCTGATAGACCTTGGGATGTGTTACCAAGGGAAGCCAAGGAAGCTCATTTTTCAGAAGTATTAAAGACAGGGTAGATTCTTATCTCCCTACCAACAGTGATCATTGGATTTCTAGTCTAAGCAGAGCACTGTTCTAGAGAGTCTTGGGATTGTTCAAAAGCAGTATAAGGCATTCTCTAACTTTGAAGAACTTTGAGAGGAGGGAATACGCAACTGCAATATTTTCCAAAAATACTGAACTGAAGTAAAGTTGGCAAACTAAGTTGGAGAGTAGACAGCTATGGCAGTGAAGTAGCCACATGAAAGGAAGCACGGAAGGATGGAGAGGAGAGGCCTTTCAGGGCTGTGGAAGGTAGAGAGAGGCTCTAAAGGAACACAGAGCACTAAATGCCATAAAAATAATCTGATACATTCCATTTCCTCCTGTAACACTCTGTAGAAACAGAGTGTTACTTTTCTCACACTGTAAATTTATGCAAGGTAATTTACATTGTTAGATGGAGCAAGAACTCAACAAGTGGAAGGAACTGCAGGTAACTATCATCGTCATCACCACCGCTCTCAACATCCTCATCACCTACTTCGGTTACCTCCATCCCTTCCACCGGTAGCAGAGTTGAATGTACTGTGTAGCGGTTGCTGGTCTTCCACTCCTATTGAGATCTTCACTGAAGTTGTTTCTTCCAACCAGCTTACATGTACACAATGAACGTGCCAAAAGCTTCGTCATTCCTACAACACTGAATAGCACCTGTAAACCAGAAAGAAGAGATTTCCTCATTTTACTTTAGGTTTAATATGAGCCATCCTCGTCTGAATACAGGCAAGCTAATGCCTCATACTCAAACTACTGGTCAGACAAGTCAACCAAAGACCCACTAATATTCAAGATGAAATTTTACCTGCTATTTCCCCAAAGAAAGATCTTCTCTTGTGTGAAGGATATTTTTCAGGTTTCTTAGATTCATATTTATCATTTTTATGTGGGTGGTGAGTGATCTTAGTAGTATTCACTCAGCCCTATAATTTGGTAACTTGCAGCAGAGATACTCACCAATTTATCATTGTGAATTCTGTCTTCAATCAGAAGCAAAAAGTTCATTACCGCATTCAAAATAGTCCTTAATGAATGTGCTAATTGGGAGCACATTAGCACATTCCATTTGCTTCTGTGTTTATTTCTAAAGAAAAGTAGTAAATTTGCTTTACTCAGTATGTTTAATGTTAAGTAAATTTCTGCTGTAAGGAAACCATTTCCAAGTTCCTCATGTCAGCAGCAAAGAGCTTTAAAGATAAGAAAAATTCACCAGCAAGATATTTTAAAAGTGATGTTATTCAAAGGGAAATTGTTGTGACTTTTAATCGAAATAGCTGAGGACATTACAGGTGTCTTCCATCTGCTAACAAAGAGGAATCAATCGTGATCATGGCCAACGTGAGTCTACGGAGGCCCTGACACTTGGCAAAATCTCACTCAGTTTCAAAATACCTCATACAAATTCATAAGTTCAGTACACTGATATCCCTTTAGATGTTCACTGAAGGACATTTTACAGGGTTAAAAAAAAATGCTTTCTAGAGGAATCATTCTTTTAAAAGGGATTTAATTATGCCAGTTCTCAAAGAATCCCTACTTACAGACTAGAGACATTGTTTTTCAGTACGTATATCTGATAAAATGCCTTCTGGGGTTGAAAAAATCCTGTTTCATTGCTTGTTTCCTGGATGTTCAAGTCACAGGCTTCCTATTATTTCAGGCCCTTCTGGGGTGGATGCGAATGGATGAGGAGGAACAGGGCACGGCTCTCAAGGTGGAGTTATAGATCATATCGCCTTCAGGACTCATTAATAGTTCTATCGAATAAAGTCTTAGAATTTTGTTATGATTCAAGTAAATTGGAGTGGGAAAAGCAAAACAAACTAAGCAAATGATGGCCGTGAAATTTAAAGACAAGCGTTGGTCCAGCAGAGGATACCTGGATGTCTTGTTAAAGGACACAAGTTTTATTTGTCTGTGTCTTTCTAGCCTTTAAAATCATAGGCAAATCTCTTCACTTCTCCAGACATCAATTTTTTCATTTGTAAAAATGCAGAAAATAATAATCTACCTTTGGAATGCAATTGGAGGAATCATACTGCAACATATAAAAGACTTGGAGAATGCAACTGGAGATTATCATACTAAGTGCAGTAAGTCAGAAAGAAAAAGTCAAATACCATCTGATATCACTTATACATGAAATCTAAAATATGACGCAACTGAACCTACCTAAGAAGCAGAGACAGACTCACAGACATGGAGGACAGACTGCTGGTTGCCAAGGGGAAGACGTGGGAGCGGGATGGATGGGGAGTTTGGGATTAGCAGTTGTCGGCTATTACATACAGAATGGACGAACAGCAAGGTCCTACTTTATAGCAGAGGGGACCATATTCAATATTCTAGGATAGGCCATAATGGAAAAAATATTAAAAAGATACATAAAAACATACATATACATATAAACTGAATCACTTTGTTGTATCTGTATGGCAGTAATTAATACAACATTGTAAGTCAACTACACATCAATAAAAGATATGAATATAACTAAACAAAAGACACTGGGAAGCTAATATGTGAGAAACATGAAAGTTATTAGTAATAATAGTGTCAGCAAAGATTATATCCTCCTTACTGCTTCAATTCAACAGGATGCCCACTCCTACTGAGTGGCCCATTAGGGAAAATGGCTAAAAATGGTAAGAAGTGAACATGCAGGAAGGCTGACCCAGCCTTAGCAGCACTCTGACCCCTCCATACTCTCCCTTTTCTGCCTGTCCTTATATCTCCAATCTAACTGACACTCCATCCTCTCCTTAAAGCCACCCCCAAAGGGAGAGCCAGAATGAAGGGATACTAGGTAGCCCTTTTTATGATGTAATTTTAGAGAGAATCATCAACTTTGGACCCAAATTATTCACATTCTCCTCACCATTTGGAAGCTGTCTTAAAATGAAACTAAGCCAACACTTAGGAACATCCAACATCATCTGTAGATTGTTTCCATCCCCAGCTGCGTGTGCCTCCGTTCAATTCTCTTCTACCACTGACTACCTGGAGTTGGTACAGACACCATACACGGAGGGCCCCATCCTCCACAAGAGGACCCTCCTTCAGACAACGGCCACCGTTTCAGAATCTCCAGGTCACCCATATTTCTGGTCGATAGACTATAAATCCAGAGGTTCCCACAGCCCCCTCAGGTTCAACAATTCACTAGAACAGGGACTTCCTTGGCAATTCAGTGGTTAAGACTCTGTGCTTCCAATGCAGAAGGCATTGGTCTGATCCTTGGTCAGGGAACTAAGAGCCCACATGCTGTGTATGTCCCCACCCCCAAAATCACTACAACGTATAGAACACTGGACAGTGCTGTGCTGGGAGCTCAGAGACCTTGCCTGTCTCACTCACCTCTCTGCTCCTGGCAACCCAAAGAGTTCTAATCACATGGTAGATGCTCAGTATCTGTTAATGAATAAAGGAATACATCATGGATGAATCAATTCTGCCACTGCAACTATTTTCACTGGAATCTCTTTTATGCTTAAATGACTTTATTTTCTATTTAAGTATAGTTGATTTGCAACATTGTATTAGTTTTAGGTATACAGTAAACCATATGCATGCATATATATATATATATAATTTTTCAGGTATTGAGTACAGTTCCCCCTGCTATAAAGTATGTCCTTGCTGGTTAATTATTTTATATATAATAACATATAAATGTTAACCTCAAACTCCTATTGTACCCCTCCCCTGCCTCTCTCCTTTGGTAAGTTTTTTTTTTCCTATGTCTGTGGATCCATTTCTGTCATTTTTTTTAAGATTTCACATATAAGCCACATCATATAATGTTTGCCTTTCTTTGTCTGTCTTACTTCATTTGAATCTTGAAAGATTTCGTGGCCCTCTAGACATTCCTATTGAAACACAGCATCTGTGATGAAAATCACTCATAAATCATGAACAAATAATACTCGTATTAGGGCAGACCCCAGACTGGTAAAAATTCAATTCAATTTAGTGAATATTTATTGAGTTTCTACTCTGTGCCAGACACTGTTCTAGGAACTACAGATTTAACAATAAGTCCAGGTGATCTTACCTTCCGCAAATTTGGATGCCACCATAACCTTACAGCCTGCTGGTACCTCCTGTCACCAAACCCTCAACACTTGAAGCTTAATCATCCCAAACATTGCATTTATTATATCTTTTCTGGATCAAACACTTGGAATTTTATCCATAGCTCAGTGGGTCATATTCAGGATCTATGACTTTCTGACCAAATCAGTCAGTCCCATTTTTACCATCCCCTAGGATGAATGCTCTACTTTTTTCAGATATCAGGACACGTTTTGCTCATTTCTACCTTCAAGCTCTTGCTTTCTCATTGCATCCTTAGGAAAGTTGTTCTCTGTCTTCTTCATTCATCTGTATCTGAGTCATCCATCCACTGCGATCCTGCAAAGGTCTCTTTATCTTCAGTCTTTCTAGCCACAAAAGCACTCACTCCCTAGAGTACTGGTATCTTCAGCACACATTTGACACTTGGCCTACTAATGAAAATTCTTTGAATATATTATAAAAGATCACTACTAGTATCCTTCAAACCTGAGTCAATTGTTAGCCAATTCATTTAAATGCTGTTCTCCACAACAGCATTTAAAAGAGCTCTAGAATTTTGGAAAAAGAAAAAGAGCTTTAAAAAGAAAAAGCTCTTTAAAAGGAAAAAGAGCTCTAGAATATATTGCACTCCTCTTGTAAGCATTTGAAAACCTGGAATTTATTACCTGAATCTAATATTTCACAGTTCTGCAAAACCAACTTAACAGAAACCAATATAACCTGAGATAAGGTCCACCTATAACCATTATTATAGATTTTTTGCTAATTCTTTCCTGCAGAATTTAACACAATAAGGCAAATTCTATTTTTTTCTAATCTTCAATAACTCCAAATAGATACAAGAACTACTTTACGGCCTGATGTTTCAAGATACATATAACTTAGATGTAGATTTCTTTGAGAGCCACTGCAAAATAAGTAGACTTATGCTATAACTGTGTGTTTGTCATTCATAATAGAAAATTATGTGGGCAGCTTTCATTATAGATGGGTAAATGTAGATAAATGAAGTGTGTCAACCCAGTAATTACTAAATGTTATATGTGAAGCAATTAAAGCATGAATGCTTTTTAGACACTGTTGTAGCTACAGGCAATTTTTTCATGAATTGTGCTTCAAAACAATAAAAGCTCCTTTATTGTGCCCATTCTTCAGGAAACATTCTCTTGATAACTCCAGTTTTCTTAAAGAGATCTCTAGTCTTTCACATTCTATTGTTTTTCCTATGTCTGTGGATTGTTCACTTAAGAAGGCCTCCTTATCTCTCCTGGCTGTTCTCTGGAATTCCGCAAGTAGTTGGGTATATGTTTCCCTTCCCCCCTTGACTTTCCTTTCTCTTCTTTCCTCAGCTATTTGTAAAGCCTCCTCAGACAACCATCTTGCCTTCTTGCATTTCTTTCTCTTTGGGATGGTTTTGGTCACTGCCCCGTGCAATGTTACAAACCTCCTTCTATAGTTCTTCAGGCACTTTGTCTACCAGATCTAACCCCCTGAATCTATTTCTCACTTCCACTGTAATCATAAGGGATTTGATCTAGGTCATACTTGAATGGCCTAGTGATTTTCTCCCCTTTCTTCAGCCTAACCTTGAATTTTGCAATAAGGAGCTGATGATCTGAACCACAGTCAGCTCCAGGTCTTGTTTTTGCTGACTCTATACAACTTCTCCATCTTTGGTTGCAAAGAACACAATTAATCTGATTTTGGGATAGAGTCATTTCTTGGGTTGTAGGAAAAGGATGTTTGCTATAACCAGCGTGTTCCCTTGATAAAGTTCCGTTATTCTTTGGCCTGCTTCATTTTGTACTCCAAGGCCAAACTTGCCTGTTACTCCAGGTAACTCTTGACTTTCTACTCTTGCATTCTAATCCCCTTTGATGAAAAGGATATCTTCTTGGTGTTAGTTCTAGAAGGTCTTGTAGGTCTTCATAGAAATTGTCAACTTCAGCTTTTTGGGCATCAGTGGTTGGGACACAGACTTGGATTACTGTGATGTAGAAGAGTTTTCCTTGGAAACAAATCAAAATCATTCTGTTGGGTTTTTGTTTTTTTTTTTTTCGTTGCACCTAAGTACTAGATTTCAGACTTTTGTTGACTATGAGGGCTACTCCATTTCCTGTAAGGCATTCTTGCCCACAGTAGTAGATATAATTGGTCATCTGAATTAAATTCAAGCATCCCCATCCATTTTAGTTCACTGATGCCTAAGATGTAGATTTTCACTCTTGCCATCTCATAGTTGACCACATCCAATTTACCTTGATTCATGGACCTAACAAGGGCTTCCCAGGTGAGTCAGTGGTAGAGAATCCACCTGCCAGTGCAGGGGACACAGGAGATTCAGGTTTAATCCCTGGGTTGGGAAGATCCCTTGGAGGAGGAAATGGCAACCCACTCCAGTATTCTTACTTGGAGAATCCCACAGAAGAGCCTGGAAGGCTACAGTCCATAGGGTTGCAAAGACTCAGACATGACTGAGCAACTGAGCATGCTGCATGCACATGGACCTAACATTCCAGGTTCCTATGCAATATTGTTCTTTACGGCATTAAATTTTCCTTTTACCACGAGACACATCCACAACTAAGTGCCATTTCTGCTTTGGCCCACCCACTTCATTCTTTCTGGAGCTATGAGTAATTGCCCTCTGCAATTACTCATCAATATGATTCCCCAGTATCCTATTGAACACCTTCTGACCTGGGGGTTCATCTTGCAGTGTAATATCTTTTAGTCTTTTAATACTGTCCCTGGGATTCTTTAGGCAAGAATATTGGAGTGGATTTCCATTTCCTCCTAGTGGACCATGATCAAGACATAAATGGCAAGGACCTAACAGAAGGGATTAAGAAGAATTGCCAAGAATACACAGAATAACTGTACAAAAAAAGTCTTAATGTCCTGGATAACCATCATGGTGTGGTCACTCAAATAGAGCCAGACATCCTGGAACATGAAGTCAAGTGGGCCTTAGGAAGCATTGCTATGGTGATGGGATTCCAGCTGAGTTATTTCTAATCTTAAAAGACGATGCTGTTAAAACGCTGTACTCAGTATGTCAGCAAATTTGAAAAACTCAGCAGTGGCCACAGGACTGGAAAAGTCCATTTTGATTCCAATTTCAAAGAAGGGAAATGCCAAAGAATGTTCAAACTGCCACACAGTTGCACTCATTTCACATGCTAGCAAGGTTGTGTTCAAAATCCTTCAAGCCAGGCTGCAGCAGCACTTCAGCAGTGCTGCTGCTCTGAACAGCATCAGCAGTAAATTGAGAACTTTCAGATGCTCAAGAGGTTTCGAAGAGGAATCAGCAATCAAATTGCCAACATTCACTGGATCATGGAGAAAGCAACAGAGTTCCAGGAAAACATCTACTTCTCCGTCATGGACTTCACTAAAGCCTTTGACCCTGGATCATAGATGACTAAGGAAAATTTTTAAGGATATGGGAGTACCAGACCACCTTACCTGTCTCCTGAGAAACTGTATCTGGGTCACAAAGCAACAGTTAGATCCAGACATGGGAAAATTGACCGGTTCAAAATTGGGAAAGGAATACAACAAGGCTGTACAATGTCACCCTGCTTGTTCAAGTTATATGCATCATTTAATTTACTTAACATCATGCAAAATTCCAGGCTGGATGAATCATAAGCCAGAATCAAGATTGCTGGGAGAAATACCAACAGCTTCAGATATGCAGATGATCCCACTCTAATGGCCAAAAGTGAAGAGGAACTAAAGAGCCTCTTGATGAAGGTGAAAGAGGAAAATGAAAAAGCTGGTTTGAAATTCAACATTAAAAAAAGAAAAAATCTAAGATCACGGCATCTGATGCCATCACTTCATAGCCAATAGAAAGAGATAAAGTGGAAGTAGTGACAGATTTTATTTCCTTGGGCTCCAAAATCACTGCAGATGGTGACTGCAGCCACGGAATTAAAAGACACTTTCTACTTGGAAGACAAGCTATGACAAACCTAGACAGTGTATAAAAAGCAGAGACACCACTTTGCCAACAAAGGTCCATATAGTCAAAGTCATGGTTTTTCCAGTAGTCATGTATGGATGTGAGAGTTGGACCGTAAAAAAGGCTTAAGTGCGAAAGAATCGGTAGTTTCAAAATGTAGTGCTACAGAAGACTCTTGAGAGTCTCTGGGACTGAAAAGAGTTTAAACCAGTCAATTCTAAAGGAAGTCGACCCTGAATATTCATTGGAAGGACTGATGTTGAAGTTGAACCTTCAGTACTTTGGCCACCTGATGATAAGAGGCAACTCATTGGAAAAGACCCTGATACTGGGAAAGAATGAAGGTAAAAGGAGAAGGCGGTGGCAGAGGATATGTGATTAGATAGCATCACTGACTCAATGGACATGAATTTGAGCAAATTCCGTGAGATAGTGGAGGACAGAGGAGCATAAGATGCTGCAGTCCATGAGGTCACAAAGAGTCAGACACGACATAGTGACTGAACAAGAACAACAATGTTAAAAGTAAGCTGAAGGAGGAAAAATGGTGAAAATATCCTAGGACTCATTCTACTTTTAGGAAGGTTGGATTTTACACTTTGGTACCAACAAAGGTCCATCTAGTCAAGGCTATGGTTTTTCCTGTGGTCATGTATGGATGTGAGAGTTGGACTGTGAAGAAGGCTGAGCGCCAAAGAATTGATGCTTTTGAACTGTGGTGTTGGAGAAGACTCTTGAGAGTCCCTTGGACTGCAAGGAGATCCAACCAGTCCATTCTGAAGGAGATCAGTCCTGGGATTTCTTTGGAGGGAATGATGCTGAAGCTGAAACTCCAGTACTTTGGCCACCTGATATGAAGAGTTGACTCATTGGAAAAGACTCTGATGCTGGGAGGGATTGGGGGCAGGAGGAGAAGGGGACGACAGAGGATAAGATGGCTGGATGGCATCACCAACTCGATGGACGTGAGTCTGAGTGAACTCCGGGAGTTGGTGATGGACAGGGAGGCCTGGCGTGCTGCGATTCATGGAGTCACAAAGAGTCGGACACGACTGAGCAACTGAACTGAACTGAACTGAACCGAGGTTATAACAATGAGATGATTTTTATAACAACATTCTCTTTCACTCTGTGCTTAAAAGTATACTTAAGAATATAACGGAGGTGAGGATACTGTACTTTTCTTATATAAGACTAAGCTATGATTTAGCAACTAAGCAAGACAACAACCCAGAATTCATATACTATATATTAAAATATACCCTTTTGACAGCCCTAATATTAGATAATTTCTCAAAACCAGGAAAGTTTGAATTCCCTTACAATGAACAAAATATAGCAGACATAAACTTTTGGCATTAAGGTGGTTACAAGCAATAGTCACTTATAGATGGTGTCCTAAAGCGAGTTGATCAATACTCTCTTTTCTCTCTAAATATGTTGCAGTAAGATCAAGCCATGCATTCATTTTGTTAAGCTCGGTGAATTCTCATCAGTTCTGGGAACTACCAATTTTACCTATATTGATATTTGGCTCCAACTTAAAATGAAAAATCAATATTTTAATGAAAGAAATGTGTCTTGTTCTTTAAATATGTCTCCTCTCTCTCTTTGTCATTCCCTTTTCTTTCCTCCCTCCCCTTCTCTCTCTGTCTCCCTCTCTCTCTCTCTCTCCCTCCTTTCAATGAGGAACATTTTGTCCCCAGGGTGATCTAGTTTTAAATGTCAAGGACTCGTGAAGTCCTACCTAAAACATAGCAACAACTAGCATCTGTTTGGCTACTATTCTAAGACCGTTCACTGGGTGATGGCCAGGTTCTAAAGATCTGTCTGTTTTGCTCACCATTTGGTTGTTCCTTGTCAATGTGATTTCCATGAAGTAATATAGCCTCAGAGTTAAAACTATCTGAGACATATGCCAAGAGACTACACATTTTCATCCAATCTCTGATTTTTCAGGTGGAGCACGTGACTCCCCTGAGTAAAGCAACATTTCCCTAGCCTACATTTTATTAGGCTGAATATAAACAAGAGTGAAAGGCAAGCATTCTAGGTATATTCTTAAAGAGAAAAGCTCCTTTCCCATTTTTTTGGTCATACATTCTGAAATGAGAACATACCAGCTGGATCTTAGGAGCCATCTTGGGTCATGAAGTAGGAGAAATATTTTGGGAATAATGAAAAAAAGTGCGTATAAAGAAACTGGGTCTCTGATAAACAGTTAATTGTGGTATCATATCAGCCCGTGGCTGCTTATCTCTGTGAGGGGAAAACCAATCTCTGTGTTAATTCAGCCCTTGCTATTTGAGGATTTTAGACACATGCAGCCAAACTTATTCTAATTGACACAAACATAACAGTTCAATGAATGTCTCTCTTTTGTCTGGATGTGGAATTTGCAGTATCCAAATAATGAGTACTCTTAAGAATATATATTCCATTATACTTGTCATTGGATTAAATTAGTCCTTTCTGGTCACCTCCTCTCAATTCTATTTAATACTTCAGAATGAATTTCTAAAATAATTGAAAGCCAAAAAATGCATTTTTTGAAACAGAAGGTAATCTGTGTGATGCTGATATCATTACACCTATAGATTCATGCATCTCAAGGCTATGCTAGATTTATTTAGCATTCTAAACAATACTCAATTCATTATGTGCCATCACAAATACCTATTGCAATTCTAAATGTAATCCAAATATCTCCCACATGAATGTCTTCAAGAACTCTGGTCATCCTGAATAACATTTTCCTTTTCTGAATAAACAAAAGAGCTCTAGTCCTAGGCATCCCAGGGGCAGCAGAGTCCAAGCAATCCCCGGATCCTTGATGTCCCTCTTGGTCTAATTCTCTCCAGGTACGTGCCTCCAGCGGCCCAGCAACATGGTGTGTGCTTCGTGTCCAGTGACCAGTCATTCACACCACAGAAATATCTTGCTGCCCATCTGTTTCACTCCAGCCCCTTTTCCTGAAGATTTCTCTTTCTTCTCCATTCTCTTTTCCTCATTTTCTGGGTCCTGGGACATCATCTTCTTTTAGAGCTCTCAACAGACTGTCCTCTTGGGAAGAGGAATAGATTAGGAGTTTGGAATTAACAGGACTTCCTATATATAAAACAAATAAGTTACTATATACATATAATATAGGTAAACAAGAAGGACCTACTGTAGCGCATAGGGAACTACTCAATACCTTATAATAAACTATAATAGAAAATAAACTGAAAAGGGGTATTTGCTGTTGTTGTTCAGTCGCTCAGTTGGTCACTCTTTGCGACCCCGAGGACCACAGCACGCCAGGCCTCCCTGTCCATCACCAACTCCCAGAGTTTACTCAAACTCGTGTCCATCAAGTCGGTGATGCCATCCAACCATCTCATCCTCTGTCGTTCCCTTATCCTCCCGCCTTCAATCTTTCCCAGCATCAGAGTCTTTTCTAATGAGGCAGCTCTTGGCATCAGGTGGCCAAAGTATTGGAGCTTCAGCTTCAGCATCAGTCAGAAAAAGAGCATACATAGACGTATATCTGAATCACTTTGCTGTACGTGTGAAATTAGCACATTCTAAACCAACTATACTTCAATTAGAGAAAAAAAGAGAGACATTCCTCTAACTTCAATTACTTTATTTGCAAATCAATGTAGACTTCTCTGCTGTAATCCTAATTCATAGTGCAGGTCAGGAAGGGTGAGGGGAGAGGAGAGAGGGTCTACAGACTCTTTCACAATCAAAAATTTCACCAACATAATGAAGACCAAATTCAGATATGAGAGACATAGTCTTTATTTATAAATAGATAGAAAGCTATAATTTTATAAACAGGAATTTAAAAGTTAAAATATCAATTTTTCTTAACTTTAGGCCAGGTTAAAGTTTAAATAATTAGGAAGGACTTTATCATAAAGAAGAAAAACCTATGTAAAGAAAAAGGGTAGAAAAACATCTGTCCTCCAGACCTTCACTTCCCATTCTCCAAAATCTTAACTTTTGCTTTCTTTTCTTTTTTTGTTATTGTTCAGTCACTAACTTGTGTCCAAACTCTTTGCAACCCCATGTACTGCAGCATGCCAGGCCTCCCTGTCCTTCACCATCTCCCAGAGTTTGCTCGAACTCATGTCCATGAAGTTTGTGATGCCATCCAACCATCTCATCCTCTGTCATCCCCTTCTCCTTCTGCCTTCAGTCTTTCCCAGAATCAAGGACTTTTCCAATGAATTGGCTGTTTGCATCAGATGGCCAAAGTACTGCAGCTTCAGCATCAGTTCTTCCAATGAGTATTCAGGACTGATTTCCTTTAGGATTGAATACTTTGATCTCCTTGCCATCCAAGGGACTTTCAAGAGTCTTCTCCAGCATCACAGTTTGAAAGCAGCAATTCTTTGGTGCTAAGCTTTCTTTATAGTCCAACTCTCACATCCATACATTACCACTGGAAAAACCATAACTTTGACTAGACGGACCTTTGTAGATCTTAGCAATAATGTATCCCAGAAGTTTACATATACCATGCTAGCATTTTTGAAGTGAAAATCATCTAAAATAGAAATACATACTTTTTAGGAACTAATATCATAGCACTGAGTGTATATAAAAAGAAAAGTATAATGTCGGTAACTTCTGGGAAGCAAGGGAAAAGAAATAAATAGATGGGCTGTATTTTTAGACTTAGATTATTGCCAAAGTCTTAATTCATGTTTTGAGTGGCATTTGAGGGTGTTATTACATTATTAAAAGTAACAAATTATTCATGTATGGCAATGTTGAGAATGTGTCATAAAACAAACAGTAAACTGATTTTGTACAACTGAAGCTGAAAGAAGAAAAGGAGGAAAAAATCATGCTATTGAACACCACCTCTCTCCTGGAAGTGGGAGAGGGCTGCAGGGGGTGTTCTGTGCTCTGCAATCAGACCATTTGGGTTCTAATTCCAAACAGAGTTTCTTGAAGCTTTTCCTTTAAGGAATTTATCCAATTAAATGAAATCCAATGAATTAAACTCTGCTGTTGCTAAAAATTTCCAAAACCTCTAGAAATTTCCTTCCAATGGAGATTAAAAAATCCTTTCAGAGAAAGATGAAGGTGGTGAAATAAAAGGTCCACAGTGATGCAGGTAAAGTGTTCACCAACTATAGACTGCAAGCCAAATTCTCCAATTTCTGTACCCCTCTGGGTACCCCTTGAAGCAGCCAGCACTGTAGGCTGACACTAAACCTCAGGCATATGCCCTGGGGCTCCTGCTCCAGCCCTGGCACCTGCCTCCCCAGTAGCAACTGAGCCTCAGGACCACCCAGGACAAGCACACTCTGCCATCTGAATATTATGGTCTTTGCTGTTACCATCCAGCAGTGGCATCTCGGTGCAGGAGTCACCTGCCCCACATACCACCCCTCTGGAGGTTGGTTCTTCCTGTAGGGAATGGCTAAGCTTACCCTCCACCCAAGACCACCTCTGTCAAGCCTACCTGGTGGGGAGCAATACAGATGTTCTCTCTTGCCGTGTCAGTCAGTTCAGTCACACAGTCGTGTCCAACTCTTTGTGACCCCAAGGACTGCAGCACGCCAAGCCTCCCTGTCCATCACCAGCTCCTGGGGTTTACTCAAACTCATGTCCATTGAGTCAGTGATGCCATCCAACCATCTCATTCTCTGTTGCCCTCTTTTCCTCCTGCCTTCAGTCTTTCCCAGCATCAGGGTCTTTTCAAATGAGTCAGCTCTTCACATCAGGTGGCCAAAGTATTGGAGTTTCAGCTTCAACATCAGTCTTTCCAAGGAGTATTCAGGACTGATTTCCTTTAGGATGGACTGGGTGGATCTCCTTGCAGTCCAAGGGACTCTCAAGAGTCTTCTCCAACACCACAGTTCAAAAGCATCAATTCTTCGGCACTCAGCTTTCTTTATAGTCCAACGCTCACATCCATACATGGCTACTGGAAAAACCATAGCCTTGACTAGACAGACCTTTGTTGGCAAAGTAATGTCTCTGTTTTTTTTAATATGCTGTCTAGGTTGGTCATAACTTTCCTTCCAAGGAGTAAGCGTCTTTTTATTTCATGGCTACAGTCACCATCTGCAGTGATTTTGGAGCCCAGAAAAATTAAGTCAGCCACTTGCTGTGCAAGTATCTTCAATTTCATCTCTTGTCCTCCACCAAGCCAAAAGCACTCACTACTGTCCACAGAAAATGTTTGCTGATCCCTAGTAAAGATCGTTTCTTAGAAATTGAGTAAAGGGAGGATCCAAGAATAAAAATGTGCTTCCAAGATAATTGCAGCCTTTTGTCTAGCTAAGGAAAACATATCTTTCTCTTTCTAGGTAAACGATACCTACATTGACCCAGTGCAGACAATAATAACTTTTCCATGCTTAGGGTAAGTCAAGGTTTCTCACCTGGACACACTGGCATTTTAGGCCTGATGAGTTTTGTGCGTGGAAGGCCGTTGGGGGCATCCCTGGCCTCTATCTGTCAGCGTGGGGAGCAACTCCTGCCTCCACCCAATGCAGTTGTGACTATCATCTCCAGAGGTTGTCAAATATCCCCTGATGAGGGAGGAATTACCCCACGGGTGGAGAACTCCTGGAATTATTGAAAGGTAATGAAATCCCCTAGCCCTGTCCCTTCCCATTCTATCGGTATTTAACTTTGTAAAAACTACTTCATCATTCATGGAAAGTTATTTTCACAGCCTTCCGTTTCCCTCAGTCCGTGTGAGCATTTTACTGGCTGGGATGTCTATCAGAATCCTCCCCTGCTGAAGTGTTTGGGGAGGTTGGTGGGGTGGCAGAGTGTGAAAGCAGAGAGGAGGATTGCTCTGGCCAATGACAGTGTTCCCCCACCTTCCTCCTGAATATGCGGGAAACAGGGAAGCCAGGAAGCGGCTAGGAACTGAGGAGTTGCGACATGACACCCTAAAGGAGTCCAAAGACTTTCCAAAGACAAAAATGGATAAAAGCAGGAGCACAGAGCCGGGACGATGATGGCCAGTGCATCACATAAATGGGGAGACGACCAGAGACAGCTGCCCTGAATGACTTCATCGCCACTGGCTTTCATTTGTCAGCCACCATGTGGCATCTGAACTGCATGGTCAAGTTGAAAGGGTCTGAGAGGATATTAACATACAGATCCGATCTGATTGGCACTTATGTTGGCAAGGGCAAGGCAAATACTTCATTCTAGTATCAGTTCATAAGACAGAGGATGTGCTGATGCACCTGTGTTAAGTAAATCAAGGGCATCTTTGGTTCCTAAAGCTTCAAGTTCTTTGGCGCTTGGTGATCAGAAAGCCCATTCCAAGCTACCATACATCTTATGTGGGCAGGGCTCTGACCAGAGAAGGACAGGAGCATGAACAGGTTGGAGGGGTAAGGCCTTCCTGGAGCTTGGTTCCCTCAGAGCTCCAGCCCCTGACCATCTTTGTTCAGTTTTGTTTTTTTTTTCTTCTGTGTGTGTGTGTGTGTGCACTCAGTTGCTAAGCTGTGTCTGACTCTTGAGACCCCATGGACAGTAGCCTCCCAGGCTCCTCTGTTCATAGAATTTTTCAGGCAAGAATACTAGAACAGGTTGCATTTCCTCCTCCAAATGATCTTCATCCTCCAGGGATCGAACCTGTGTCTCCTGTGTCTCCTGAGCTGCAGGCAGATTCCTTACTACTGCGCCACCCTCTACTCGATTCACATTTGTCGTACCACTCAAGGGTCATCTCTCCCAACCCCCCGAGGCCTGTCCAGACAATCCGCCTGGCCCCAGATCTCCAGTCACTCCAGTCATTGTAGTCACAGTACTCAGCACTCAGGCAGCAATGTATGCAATTACACATGTGCTTGAGAGGGCGTTTTTGATACTTTGTTTTGTTCTGTCCCTCTTATGTTTACTAGAGTTCCTTGCTTGCACATGATTCCCTCCTGGGACGGGGACCGTTGTCTGCAGCACTGCAGGTACTCGGTAAACGCTGCCCGCCTGCCTGACCACTCCATCAAGGACTCCCATCTCTGGCATATTAATGACAAGATTTCTTTGGAGATGACAGAGCTGTTGTGTTACATCTCTGCTGGAAAGCCTTGGTGTCTCTGTTGGTCTCTGCCTCATTAACTCTTTTTCTAAAGGCTTTATCAGTCACACAAGAATTCCAGCCATGTCTTTTCCCCTGGGAACAAGAAGATGGGTGAGAATAGCAGAATGAGATTCAATCAGAAAAGTGCACGGGATTTTCCTTAGAGAGTCTGAGAATAAGGGAGGGGGGTTGAAATTCAATGAACTGGAGGTGAGTACATTTAAAAGAGAGAGAGACAAACAGCAAAACAGAAGCACTTCTTTGGATGATTTGCCCTTGAATCCCTGGATCAATCTGTACTTGTCTTAATGAGAGACCACACTCTCCTGGTCTCCTTGACAGCAATGGCTAATGGTATGTGTTATAAGTACAGGACTTCCTCATGTACATGTAATAGACAGCAACGATCACACTTACTATTTAACCCTTCACTTTCCTCACAGAATAACAACTTAGGGCAATGCCCTAGAAAAAGCTCAGGCAGTTTGGGAAACACGTTTTTCCTGCAGACACACACGGGCCTTGTTTCACTTTGCTATAAGCTGCCTAGGGCTGTCCTGGTGGCTCATGGTAAAGAATCTGCCTGCTATGCAGGAGATCCAAGTTTGATCCCTGGGTCTGGAAGATCCCCTGGAGAAGGAAATGGCCACCCACTGCCTGGAGAATCCCATGGACAGAGGAGTCTGGCAGGCTACAGTCCATGGGGTCACAGAGAGTCAGACACGACTGAGCGACTAACACTACTGCTCTATGCTACTTACCCCCTTCTTGTTTGACCCTAAAACTCTTCCAGCTCATAACTCGTTTCTAGTCCTCTGTCTGATGAGAAACTCTGTGTGGCATTGCAGAGTAAGGCTAGAGAAGGAATCGTTGCATCAGCTAGAGGATGCTGTCCAAAATGTGTCTCCCCTCTGCTCTGTAATCTTACTGGGAAGCCAGAGAGCCCTGGATGGGACAGCCTGTCTCCTCCCCGACCCCTATCCCCCGGGCATCCCAGAACAGAAAGCTTTCGTTAGCAGACACAGCTAGGAATAGAGGGGATGAAATGCACTCACTTGCTCCCCTGTGACTCTGCAAGGATTCCTGAAGACAGCCTAAGGCGAGCAGACAGGCTGCGTCCAGTACTGGCCCAGGCAGGTGCCTGCTGGGATCTGGCTGAATCTCGGCAGCCAAAAGCCTGTGTCAAGTCGAAGGAAAATCTTGAAAGAGAAAGAAGGAGGGAAGGACACTGGGTCACTGTCCTCTCTGGTTAACGCAATGACTGCGACACCCCAGTATGCCCTCCCAGGCCGGGTGATTTGCCAGGCTTCCTTTGGGCTCTTTTCATTCTGTTTGGAACCCTGTGAGTGACAGCTATGGGATGAAAAAAGGAAAAGACAAGTTGTGACATCTGTTCTTTTCCTTCCTTCTGTAATATAAACTTCAAACCCTGCGGAAAGGCCAGAAGTCATAGGATGCCTCTGTCCTGTCTGCTGTTAATGAGGCCTCCAGTGACATTACCCTGCCAGACAGCAGCGCAGGTAGGGATCTGGGCTCTGCGAGAGGAGAGAGGGATCCACACCTGAGGATTTCCAGCTGCTGACCTCTACCTTGGGGGACACCTGGTCCTGGCAGGTAGACTAATCATGGCAGGATGGCTGGGATCAGAGGTCCCGGATTGCTGGAGTGTAGGCCAAGCCATCCTGCAGAGTGTTGCAGACACTCATATTTTAGGAATTTCAGGAGTGAGCCGCCTGTGTGGTGAAGGAGGCCATCTCGCTGGGGGCCTCTTCATTTCTTTGTGGCTCTTCAGCCCTTGGTAGGGCTGAAGGTGCTTCTGACTTTTGTTTCAGGCATTTGTCAACCCTTTCATGCCATCCACATGTAGGCTCTGCCTGGCTTCCCCTAGAATCTAACCAGCAGGAAAACAAAACAGCTTTGTTACCAGGACTGATTTGTTTGGGACTCAAGACCGTCACTTGACAAAAGCCTCTGAGAATGGCACACTCAGAAGATGCTTCCTAACATGGTAGTGTTTAGGGCTGCTTCCTGGGCTTGTGTGCTCAGGGGGTAAAAAACCTGCCTGCAATGTAAGAGACATAGGAGACGCAGGCTCAATCCCTGGGTCGGGAAGATCCCCTGGAGGAGGGCATGGCAACCCACTCCGGTATTCTTGCCTGGAGAATCCCATGGACAGAGGAGCCTGGCAGGCTGCAAAAGAGTCGGACCTGACTTAGCGACTAAACAACAACCTGGGCATGTGTATAATTAGGAAAAACAAATCTGACTCCACTTTAGATCTGTTCTTTTTTGCTTTAACCTTTGTGCTCTGTAGCCTGTGCTTAGTCATGCGGGCTCTGCACCTTTTATAAATGAATGTTGCCTGTAGCCTGAAATAAACAAGCTAGATCCTTCTCAAGGCTCTCACTTTGAAGAGTCCAGTCACATAGAGATAAAAAGTTGCAAAACAGAGAATAGTATTTTTCTTGTTGAAAATTTACAGAAACATCATGGCCGTGACCTACATGGACAGCTGTAAGAACAAAGGATTCCAACACCAAGAAGTTTGCAACAACTAACCACCCTCCTCCTTCACCTTGCCATTAAAAGTGCTTTGTTAAAATGTTTCAGCGAGCAGAGTTTGGGGGAGCATGAGCCATCTATCTCCTTGCATGGCCCTGCAGTAAACCTTTCTGGGCTGCAAACTCCAAGGTTTGGGTTTGTTTGGGCTCATTGTGCACTTGGATACATGTGTTTGGTAATGAAACATGTTGATTTTTTTGGTAGATAGTGTGAACTTCTCTTACTTCTCACCCCCCCACCCCCATCAGTTACCGTGTGCAGAGGCTCATACGTGAAGCTCTGCCCATGCAAATACTGCCCACTGGCATCATCCATGTCACCCATGAACCGACTCTTTTATGCTCTTTCATTTTCCTCTCTTTTTTTTTTTTAAGCTTAGTATATCATTACATTCTAAGCAAATGCTACTTCCCTGACTATGATTGATCCCCACTTATTTCATCCTGAATGCAAAGTATTTGATTTCAAGTGTGGTTCATTCTGCTCGGTGAACTCATTATAAAGTCAAGCTGAACATCTCACAGATGTGAAGCACTTTGTCTTCGAGGTTCAGCAATCTAATTTTGAATCTCATTATGGACCGTCTACTGGTGGTGGGCACCGGGGCAGCTACCTGGATGCCCATCTCCTATCCCATAAAGAAACTGTCATTTCAATACCAGCACACCAGAATAGTCCCCATTTTGGAAAATAGCTTTATTTATCTCTCCACACACGCCTCTTGGCACTGATGAGACAGTAATTCTTCGTAGTCTATTTTATTAAGCGTCTCCGGAGGTCAGGTGCTGAAAAAAGACAGCTTACAGCTGCTTGCTTCCCATCTATTTAGTAGGTTTCTCCATGGATCATATGTTACGTTTTCTAAAGTTCACAGCATGGATGTCATTTTGCTAAGAATCTATATACCAAGAATCCTTGCTTGGCACTAGACTGTGGTTTATCCCAGGGAGGATCTGATTTCTGGCGTCTTTGTGGTGGATGAAAGGAGGACGGGGTTGAAACGGAAGGTTAGCTCTATTTGCAGCACGATGCATTGATTCTGAAAGATTGATGCATTCATTTTTTTACCTACTTGGTGCTTTCAAAACCAATGAGCCTCTCCAAGGCTCAGTTCTGGCTACTAATGAAGTTTTTATTTCTCTGCTTTCTATTTTAAAACTTTGATAAGGGAGAATATTTGCTTTTCCAATTGCAATTGTTTCCATTCCCCCATAGAGCAGGCCAAGCCTTGAGAAGAACTGGGACTTTGTTTCTTTGCTATGGAGGAATAAATAGATTTCTGAAATCACAGAGAGGGGAACGTGAGCTAGAGGTGTTTTTGTTACTTGTTATTGTTGTTGTTCAGTAGCTAAGTCATGTCTGACTCTTTGTGACCCCATGGACTGCAACACACTAGGCTTCCCTCTCCTTCACCATCTCCCGGAGCTTGCTCAAATTCATGTCCATTGAGTGTCCATTTATATATATTAATTAATAGGGTAGGTTCATGGAGCTGTGTCCAGGAAGTCATACAGATATGTCTTGTATTTTATGTTCATCAAAAACACAGCTTTTCTCAGCATCACGGTCCACCTCCTTTCTTCTCAGTTTGATCCAAGAAAGATGTCATCAAACCATAGCCTGTGGACCAAATCCGTCTCACATCGTGTCTTTGAAAACTGTTGTTTGCAACACTACCACACCTATTCATTTGTGTCCATTGCTGCTTCTGAGCTGCCAAGGCAGAGTTAAACAGTTGTGACAGAGATTACATAGTCCTCAAAGCCTAAAGTATTTACTGTCAGGCTTCTTACAGAAAACGTTCTGTGGTCTCTAATATAGGAAAAATGATCTTATTGGTTCTATTTAATTCAAGTTTAACAAAGCATGTGTTTTGAAAATAATTTTCAGTGTGATAACAGGGATGAGGATTACAATGAGAACTGAATAAAAATCTGACCCTGCTGGCTTTGCAAGAAGGCTTAATGAATCCTAAACTTCATTATTCCTACCCAAGAGAAGTCTTTGAACAAAATGATTAGTCGATACAAAAATCTGGTATAATTTATGCTTATTTTGAAGGCTTTGGGTCTTAGAAAATCTCCCTTTTCCAAGTGCTCTTAATTTCCTCCTGTGGACTGTGAAATTAATTATTTCATTTTATTTTTATTACATCACATTTGAGTCAGACCTTATTCAGTAAAGGCAGAGTTAGGAATAAGTGAGAATAAAATTTTATAACACATCCATCCCATAAAATCGTCTCTTTATCCATATTACTCCCATTGTGGCTCTCCCTTCTTATAGTTTCCATTTGGTTGTAATGACCCTTTGGGAGGTATCGGCAGCTTCAGTGGCGGTAGAATGAGGATTGGCACACATCACACAGCACCATGTAGCTGGGAAGATGCCAACCAGCTAAGACGACTTCATCCTGCATTCTGTTGAGAATGAGTCACATCTATTCACTTCCCTCAAGCAAGCCAGGTACCACTCTGAAGTCTCAGCCTTCTAAAAGCAGTAATGTGTTATGAGAAGCTCATAAAAATGGAAGAGGAAATGTTATAATAATCTGAGAGTACAGTTAAAAGTTTATCAATTAATGTTGTGATAGGTCTAAAAATTACCTTTTAAACTGGAAATTCTCACCCTTTATCCTAGCCAAAGAAAAAGAATTTTGGCCTTGGCAAAACTAAGCTTCTCCAGAAGGGAATATGTATATATGGAGTTGAGAGAGGTCATTGAGGACTGTAAAGAAGTGGAGTAGGGGAGGCAGAGAGAGGGGAAAGAATGCTTGGAATCATAGAGAAGCACTGAATCCGTAGATTGCTTATGAAAGCCCTAATTTCCTTCCTCTCTGTTTCCATCACACACTATAGGGTTTTCATAAGCCCTGCTCAGGATAATGTATTTGACCAGCTTTCCCACCCTAAGAAGTGAAATGAAATATTTGTCATCAGAAAAGTATTAGAGCTAATCAATGAATTTAGTCAAGTCACAGGATACATACAAAATTAATACACTAATAATGAAAAATAAGAAAGAGAAAGTAAGGAAACAATCTCATTCACTATTGCAACAAAAATAAAATATCTAGGGTGTAGAAACCTACCTAAAGAGGCAAAAGACCTATGCAGAAAACTATGAGACACTGATGAAAGAAATCAAAGATGACACAAACAGATGGAGAGATACACCATGCTCTTGGATTGAAAGAATCAATATTATGAAAATGACTATACTACCAAAAGCAATTTACAGATTCAATGCAATCCTTATCAAATTACCAATGGCATTTTCATAGAACTAAAACCAAAAAATTCACAATTTGTATGAAAATACAAAAGACCCCAAATAGCCAAAGTGGTCTTGAGAAAGGAAAACAGAGCTGGAGCAACTGCTCTCACTACCTTTAGATTATACTACAAAGATACAGTCATCAAGACAGTACAGTTTTGGCACAAAATCAGAGATATTGATCAATGGAACAGGATAACCTGGGGAAGCCCACAGATAAACCCAAACACCTGTGGACAACTTACCTTTGACAAAGGAAGCAAGCACATGCAATGAAGAAGAGGCAATCTCTTCAATAAGTGGTGCCAGGAAAACTGGACAACTACATGTGAAAAAATGAAATTGGAATGCTTTTTAACACCATACACAAAAGTAAGCTCAAAATGGATTAAAGACCCAAATGTAAGGCCAGACACTATAAAACTCTAAGAGGAAAACATGGGCAGAACACTCCCCAGTATAAATCACAGCAAGATCCTCTCTGATCCACCTCTTAGAGTAATAGAAATAAGAACAAAGATAAACAAATGGAACCTAATTAAAATTAAAAACTTTTGCACGGCAAAGGAAACCAGATGAAAAGATATCTCTCTGAGAATGGGAGAAAATAAT
The DNA here is from genome assembly GCF_029378745.1 of Bos indicus. Lineage (NCBI taxonomy): Eukaryota > Metazoa > Chordata > Mammalia > Artiodactyla > Bovidae > Bos > Bos indicus. The sequence goes on from NC_091771.1 coordinate 10,112,192, forward strand.
TGCAAATGAAGCAACTGAAAAAGGACTCATCTCCAAAATATACTAACAGCCCATGAAGCTCCATAGTAGATAAACAAACAACCCTAGCAAAAAATGGGCCAAAGACCTAAATAGACATTTCTCCAAAGAAGACACACAGATGGCCAACAAACACATGAAAAGATGCTCAACATCGCTCATTATTAGAGAAATACAAATCAAAACTACAGTGAGGTATCACCTCACATCAGTCAGAATGGCTATCATTTAAAAATCCAAGCACAATAAATGTCCGAGAGGATGTCGAGAAAAGGGAACCCTGCTGCACTATTGGGAAAGCAAACTGATACAACCACTATGGAGAAGAGTATGGAAGCTCCTTAAGAAACGAGGAATAAAACTACCATATATCCCAGAAATCCCACTACTAGGTATATACCCTAAGAAAATCATAATTCAAAAGACACATGTATCCCCAATGCACCCCAGTAGTGCCCCTATGAGGAAGCACTATTTACAATATCCAGGACATGGAAGCAACCTAGACGTCCATCAACAGATGAACGGATAAAGAAGTGTGGTCAATATCTAGAAAGGAATATTACTCAGCCATAAAAAGGAATGGCAAATGTTGTGTATTAATGCATATATATGGAATCTAGGAAAATGAAACTGATGAACTTATCTGAGGGCGGGAATAAAGACACAGACATAGAGAACAAGCTTTTGGACACAGCAAGGGAAGGAGAGGGTGAGAGAAACTGAGGAAGGACCACTGTCATATGTATGCTACCGCGTGTAAAATAGACGGCTAGGGGAAAGCTGCTGCGTGGTGCAAGAAGCTCAGCTTGGTGCTATTTATAAATCACCAAGATGGGTGGGATTGAGGGTGTGGGAAGGAGGCTCAAGAGGGACAGAATATATGTATACTTATACCCGAGTCACACTGCAGGATGGCGGAAACAATTCTCCTCCAATTTAAAAAAATTAAACAAAAAAGTTAAAAAAGGTTCACTGACTTCTGAAAAACATTTTCTTTTAACTGGGAAATACCAATGAGGATTGAACTTCATAGTTCATCCAGGCTTTTAAAGGTGTATTATGCATTGTCACCATGAGTTCCTGGTTTGTATAGTATTACTCTTAGGCAGGCCTCAGTTTATGCAAGTGGGTAATTCCAGCTGCTTTTAAGATATATGCTGAAGATTGTTGTTCAGTCGCTCAGTCGTGTTTGATTCTTTGCGACCCCAAGGACTACAGCCTGGGAGCCCTCCAGGCTCCTCTCTCCATGAGAGTCTCCAGGTGAGCATACTGAAGTGGGTTGCCATGCCCGCCTCATGCTGCAGGTTACCTCATTTAAAAAGCTCTCCTCCAAGAACGTTCTCCTCCAGGGCTTCCCTGATAGCTCAGTTGGTAAAGAATCCATCTGCAATGCAGGAGATCCCAGTTCGATTCCTGGGTCGGGAAGATCTGCTGGAGAAGGGACAGGCTACCCACTCCAGTGTTCTGGCCTAGAGAATTCCATGGACTGTATAGTCCGTGGGGTCGCCAAGAGTCGGACATGACTGAACAACTTTCACTTTCACTTCACACCTGCAAAGTCAGTTAGAAATGCCAGTTGTAAACATTTGTCGGACAACAGGAGGGCAGTTTCCAGTAAGTCACAATCAGAGTTTGAGCAAAGGCTGGGAGATAGTGAAGGACAGGGAAGCCTGGAGTGCTGCAAAGAGTCAGACACACGTGAGTGACTGAACACAGTTACAAATATTAGTTCAGAGATTTTCAAAGACAGAGTGGGTGGGTTTGTAGGGTATGGTGACAGTATAATTTGAAACAAAAAAATATATTCAACCTATTCTCTTAAAACAAGATTAAAGAGAATTCAACACACATCTTGTCTGTTGGTAACAAGGAAAACGATAAAGACAGAGCCAGAAAGATCATTAAAGGATTAAAAAAATAGTTTTTAGAAAACGATAATTTTTTAAAAAGAGCTTGAAAAACTGGCTCGTCAGTCACAAGAAAGGACAACAAGATTGAGTTAATATGATGATAAACTGGTCCTGAAGTAATAACAAAAGTTAAAGTTTAATGGAGTAAGGGATAAAAGTCACTGTTGAGCACCTACTGTGTGCCACAACTATATTTTACACGCATTTTCCCCATTTAAACCACCCAGTAACTTTCTAAATAAGCATAATAATCATTATTATATAATTATCATATAACCATATCACATCACACACAAAAAATTGAGAGTTGTTAACCAAGTGAAGATGACACCACCCTTATGACAGAAAGTGAAGAGGAACTAAAAAACTTCTTGATGAAGGTGAAAGAGGAGAGTGAAAAAGTCGGCTTAAAACTTATTCAGAAAACGAAGATCATGACATCTGGTCCCATCACTTCATGGGAAATAAACAGTGGAAACAGTGTCAGACTGTTTTTTTTTTTGGGGGGGGGGCCCTCCAAAATCACTGCAGATGGTGACTGCAGCCATGAAATTAAAAGATGCTTACTCCTTAGAAGAAAAGTTATGACCAACCTAGATAGCATATTCAAAAGCAGAGACATTACTTTGCCTAGGTCTGTCTAGTCAAGGCTATGGTTTTTCCTGTGGTCATGTATGGATGTGAAAGTTGGACTGTGAAGAAGGCTGAGCGCCAAAGAATTGATGCTTTTAAACTGTGGTGTTGGAGAAGACTCTTGAGAGTCCCTTGGACTGCAAGGAGATCCAACCAGTCCATTCTGAAGGAGATCAGCCCTGGGATTTCTTTGGAAGGAATGATGCTAAGGCTGAAACTCCAGTACTTTGGCCACCTCATGCAAAGAGTTGACTCATTGGAAAAAACTCTGATGCTGGGAGGGATTGAGGGCAGGAGGAGAAGGGGACGACAGAGGATGAGATGGCTGGATGGCATCACTGACTCGATGGACGTGAGTCTGAGTGAACTCCAGGAGTTGGTGATGGACAGGGAGGCCTGGCATGCTGCGATTCATGGGGTCGCAAAGAGTCGGACACGACTAAGCGACTGAACTGAACCAAGTGAAAGGGGTAAGATTTGCACCAGGGATCTTGGTCCCAAAGCTCAGGTTTCTTCACTTCCAGGTGAATGGCAGTGCCAACTAGCAGGCCACAAGGTGTAAAAATCAATCATCGAATTTCAAAGCCGGCTGGATACCCCACTGCACCAACTTTATAGATGAAGATGAGCATTATCTGACTTTTCTAGAGCCACCTGATTAATTGGTGGATTTCCTAGCATCATCGTCTCCTCCATCACATTCATTCCTATTTCAAAACCTGTAGGCCAGGGAAAACAGGCAAGTAGCCTCTAGAAACCTGGCTCCTTGGAGCAATGGAGAAGAAGACTCCCTGCTTCACTAACAGCTTTGCTTCTTAATTTTGATCTGCTGGTATTTTTCATTCATCTCACCATCTTTTCCTGCTTTCTATAGCCCACAAATGTAGCCAAAATTATGACTTTTGCATACTATTCTTCCTATGATTTGTAGAAGAAAACCCAACTGTTTTTGTGTCCAAGGGCTGCTTGAAAAAATCTCACAAACGTAGTGGCTTAAGACAACAGAAATGTATTCTTTCACAGTTCTTTCTTTTTTTAATTAATAACTGGAGGATAATTGTTTTACAGTGTTGTGTTGGTTTATGCTGTGTAACAATGCATATCAGCCATAAATATACATATGTCCCCTCCCTATTCAACCTCCCTCCCACCTCTTACCCCAGCCCACCCCTCACCCCAGCCCAGAGCTGGGGCTGCAAAGCTGCAGGGTTGCTGCAGAACACCAGGTCAGGCTCCCTGTGTTATGCGTAACTTCCCACTAGGTATCTATTTTACACATGCTGATGTGTATATTTCAGTGCTACTGTTTCAATTAATCCCACCCTCTCCTTCCCCCTCCCCCACCACTGTGTCTACAAGCCTGCTCTCTGTGTTTATGTCTCTATTCCTGCCCTCCAAATAGGCTCACCAGCACCATTTTTCTAGATTATATATATATATATACACTCTATTTGTTTTTCTCTTTCTGACTTATTTCACTCTGTTAAATGAGCTCTAGGTTCATCCACCTCACTAGAGTGGATTCAAATTCACTGCTTTTTCTGGCTAAGTAATATTATGTTGATCAACCAGTCCATTCTGAAGGAGATCCAACCAGTCCATTCTGAAGGAGATCAGCCCTGGGATTTCTTTGGAAGGAATGATGCTAAAGCTGAAACTCCAGTACTTTGACCACCTCATGCGAAGAGTTGACTCATTGGAGAAGACTCTGATGCTGGGAGGGATTGGGGGCAGGAGGAGAAGGGGACGACAGAGGATGAGATGGCTGGATGGCATCACCGACTCGATGGACGTGAGTCTGAGTGAACTCCAGGAGTTGGTGATGGACAGGGAGGCCTGGAGTGCTGCGATTCACGGGGTCACAAAGAGTCGGACACGACTGAGCGACTGAACTGAACTGAACTGAGTATTACGCTGTACACATGCACCAAGGCTCCCTCGTGCGTCTGCAGCGCTCATCTGTCAGTGCACACCTAAGTCGTCTCCACGCCCTAACTGTTGTAAGCAATGCTGCAATGAACATTGTTCTGGAGACAGAAGTAAAAAAGCAAGTTGCTGGCATGGTTGGTATCTTCTGGAAGCTCTGAGGTAGCGTCCATTCCGTGTTTCTCTCCTAGTTTTTAGTGGTTGTTGGCAGTTCGTGGTGTTTCTTGGCTTATAGCTGCATAACTTCGATATTCTTCTTCATCTTTACCTGGACTCTATGTCTCTGCATCTTCTCCTTTTTTGTGTCTTATAAGGAAATGTGTCATTGGATTTAGGACCCAACGCAATTCCAGACTGAGCTCATCTTGTGATCCTTAACTGAGTTTCACCTACAAAGACCCTATTTCCAAACAAGATCACATTCATAAGTACTGGGAGTTAAGACTTGCCACATCTTTTGGAGGGAACATAATTCAACTCACTACAGCAGCAAAGGCAGTATGACCCTGGAGGTGACTAACAAGAGGAACAGGCCTTGAAAACAGCATTCCAACCAAAAACAAAGCGTTGGTTGTCTTCCTCTTGGAATCATGGATGTGTGTGTGTTGTTAGCTGAGCCTTCTGAGGATAACAGAGTCTCTGATAACAGAGACTGTGGTATAAACCCCAGTGGTATAAGTACAGTGACCTTGGGTAGGTTGCCAAATATCCTTAAGCTTTAGTTTCATTTTCCATGAAATGGGACAATAATAGTAACATCTGGATCCAATTTTGATTATTATATATAAAAGTGTTTTGTAAGTTATACAATGGTAATTTTTATTATTAGCCAGTTTAATGTCTAAGCTTAAAAAAAAAAATGAAAGCGATAGCTGCTCAGTCATGTACAACTCTTTGCAATTCCGTGGACTACAGACCACCAGGCTCCTCTGTCCATGGGATTTTCCAAGCAAGAATACTGCAGCGGGCTGCCGTTCCCTTCTCCAGGGGATCTTCCCAACCCAGGGATTGAACCTTGGTCTCTCGAATTGCAGGCAGATTCTTCAGCATTTGAGCCACCTGGGAATGATTCTATTTCTTTTGTCTTATTTTGCATAGATTGCCCTTCTTCCATTCTTTCCAGATCAGTATTATTTTCACAATGTTTCTTGAAGACTTTTACTTTGTGTCAGATCATTGGTCCAATCTAAAATGGCTTCCTGTATTTTATATTAATATTGAAAGTATTATATGTGGGTGTGTATAGGAAAGCAGAATTAACAACAGTTAACTTATGAAATCAAATATTTCAAAAGTAGGAGAGAGATCTAAATATTTCACTACATTCTTGACTCACAATATGGCTTATCCTAATAGCAGACAAACAAGAAAAAAGGAAAAAGTTAAATGTCTTTGGCAAATACCATGTAAGCTTGTCCTTCTGAAAACATTTTCATGATCATTTAAAAGGAAATGAATAAAATGATTCAAAAATATAAATAGATGATCATATTGGACTGCAATGAGAGCAGATGTTTTAAGTTATGTAAAATTTTGCCCCATCTGGCTAAACAGTAAAAATGTCTCAACAACAACCCACGGATGAAATGTTGCCAATAAAACGAGGCTAGCAGAGATTGGGTAGAAGTCAGTTTTACTGGATTACTTCATGAAATACTTAAAGGCTATTAGTAGAAAGATCATAATTTCACCTCTCCCAGAGATGATCATTCCAAAACTTACTTTCAAAAAGTTGAGAAATTTCCACTACCCATTGCATGATAAATTTCACTGTCAATCACAGTTGTTAAATTAAGCAGTTCATTTTCTCCCAGAGGACCTGGAACCTAGAAATCCACCCGAGAGCAGTTATATGTTTAAGTTAATTGAAGCATTTACTCTGTCTGCAATCTAATAAGGATGAGCACCAATAAGAGAATAAAATTAGAAGCGGCCAGACCCTCCCTGCCACAGACCCCACTCTGTTTATGAAGAGTGGGTGAATCGATCACGAACAGTTGGTCGATGTCAGTTTGCCTCATAGCTGGGTTTCATTGTGTGAACTATTTCCTGTCTTTCCAGATACAAATAGGTGGCTACTAATATAAACTTATTGAATTACCCCAAGTTGAATTATTATCAGCAAAGTGTTCTAACAGCAATAGAATTGAATCTTTGCAAACACAAAAGCTGCCCTTCAGTCTTTCCACCACTTGAGTAGAAAAGTTGTTATCACGTCTCTTGTCCCCTCTTTTTAGCTGCTCTGTGGAAGAGCAGGACCACTTCACTTACTCATTCTAAAGGAAGACCAGCAGAGACCCACCCCATGAATAAGTCGGTGAAATGTTAATCACCATTAGGGATGTGCAGACTCCTGCTTAGAACAATAAAAAAAATTTCTTGTATTTATGAGCAGTGATTCTAGACGCCAGGAAAAATAAATTTTAATTACAAGGACAAGTTTGGTTTTTTTTGCTAAATTTAAAATATTTGCTCTGAATTCATCTAAAGGGGTACCATACTCCCCCACACATACCACCCCATCCTCACAGTTTTCTATTTATACTAGAATTTTGCTTTATGAAACATTTTTCATAGACTAATGGAAATGAGACCGTTAAGACTCACTGGTCAAGGCAATGAACATGAGTATTCTGAATTAAGTATTCTTTTATTTTAAACAGTTTTCTAGTCTTACTCATTGAATCCGTGAAGGCTTGGCAAATGCTCTAAGTGAAAAAACCAAGACCGTTAACCCTTGGAGTAAGTACGAACTGGTCCTACAGGGGATAGTTTAATTCAACAAATGTCTATAGAATCTTTGAAAAATATAGATCACACAGTATCACACTCTTACTTAAAATCCTCCAGAGGCTTCCCATTGCATTGAAAGGAGAGTCCCAACTCCTGGTCCTGCAGTATGGCTCCTGCCCACCTGTTCAGGTCTACTTCTTACCACTTTATCCCTTAACACAAGTTGACTTGAGACCACTCCCCAGGGTGGTCTTTTACATCCCTCAGGTTCCCACAACCTGGAGGGCTGCTCTCTTAATCCCATCATCCTGGTCATCCGCTCTATAGCATGCATCACAATTTGCAATTATTTTGTTGGTCTGTGTTTCCTGTTTCCTGTTATTTTCTTACTTTCAGAATATAAATGCCATGAGGACCAGGACTCTATGCATTTTGTTTCCTTGTTTGTTTCCCAGGCACCCAGAACAGTGCCAGAGAAGGCAATGGCACCCCACTCCAGTACTCTTGCCAGGCAAATCCTATGGACGGAGGAGCCTGGTGGGCTGCAGTCCATGGGGTCGCTGAGGGTCGGACACGACTGAGCAACTTCACTTTCACTTTTCACTTTCATGCACTGGAGAAGGAAATGGCAACCCACTCCAGTGTTCTTGCCTGGAGAATCCCAGGGACGGGGGAGCCTGGTGGGCTGCCGTCTATGGGGTCGCACAGAGTCGGACACGACTGAAGCGACTTGGCGGCAGCAGCAGCAGAACAGTGCAATTAGAATACGCTCAATAAATGTCCTGTAGATGTGATACTTTCTAAAAGAGATATAGTGATAAAATGACACATTTTTCTCAAAGAACATAAGAGTTCAAAGGGAAGAGAGGATAGAAACACAACTAGAATAAGAGAGGAATGTGAGGGACTTCGCTTGTAGTCCAGTGGCTAAGGCTCTGCTCTCCCAATGCATGGGACCCAGATTTGAGCCCCGGTCACAGAACAAGTCCTGCATGCCACAACTAAAAATTCACTGTCATCTAAGAATTCACTGAGGCAATCAACCGGCATACCCTAAGCAAGACTGAAGATCCCACGTGCCTCGATTAAGATGCAGCACAGCCAAAACAATAAATAAATGATCTTTTCAGGGTTATGGAGACGATTTAATGAAAAAAAGGTGAAGTTCAAAAGGGGTCATCAACTGTGCTAAGAATATCAGGGACGAAGGTGCAGAGTGAGTGTGCACGAGGGGGTCTGCAGGGTGATGGGAGAGCTTGCGGGGATGGCAGTGTGGGGTGCAGCATGGGCTTCAGCTGGGAATGAGGCTGGGAAGGCGGGGTGCGGACTGACGGCAGAGGGATCAGCACTGTCAGGGCACTCAGGCCAAACTCGGAGAGCACTCGGGGAGCGCTCATCTCTGCGGACAGGGACAATCGGTCCAGACGACCGGTCCTGAGAGGACCAGGGCAGAGGCAGCAACAGAAGACCCAGCTGCAGGGCTTTCTCTGATGCCTTGGTAAAACCCCGTTCCCTTCTCTTACCCGCTGCGTGTTTCAGCACCTCAAGCCCGTGATTGAATAAAACCCTCCAGAGATAACGCTTCTATCAATGGTGCATCAAAAATGAAATCTTAACATTTTCCCCTCTTTAAGTGCTTTTCATTGCAAGTAGTTACCTTTTTTTTTTCTTTCCGATTCTCAAAGGCTCTGGTGAGTGATAAAGAAAGAGAAGTAAGGACTCAGGTATTTGAGGTGTATGTTTCCAAGTAATGTTTTTAAACTCATGTCTGGTTTTATCAAGAGAGGAAATCGGGCAATTTTTCACAGGGTGGAGATAATGGCTTATGCCTGTGGCTGTGGAACTAGCTCGGGTGTCCCTCTCTCTTTTTCTGGCTTTAATGCCTACTCCAGCAGCGCTAAACCTCGGCCAGACAAAGGCAGATACAGTCAGTGGACTGTTTTGCCAAGATAAGAATGAAGGTGAAAATAAGTCTTTATGCTGTTGGCACATACGTTTTACCTGATGATAGCAGGGAGCCCATCTATTAGCTTTTTAGAAAGCTGTTTTCTAGTTGACGTAACAGAAAGAGATTTTAAGTCATCAAAAATAACACGCAAAATCCCCTTAAGTAAGACCAGGTTCCTCCTAGGCTTCCTTGTAAAATTTGCTAGTAGTTTCACTCTTTAAATGCTATATACTGCAACATCTCTCTGTTACATGTGATGACATCATTTCTGTGAAGATATTTCTAAACATTGTTGAAGTTAATCACTAGTTTGTTATACTGTTTTAACTGGATCATGCTGCAATGTAAGGGCTGGCCCTTAATGAAATTATCTGAATTTTGTTACCCTGAGCCTACCCTCCTTTAACCACACACACACACACACACACACACACACGCACACACACAAAATACTAACTTCTGCATTACTTACACGGACGTTTTGTAGCCATGCACTTAAGTTTAAAATATGTTGAAACACCTAGAATCCAGGGAGGGAAATGGGAACAAGGTAAAGCAGCTTGCCAAAGGACAGCTCTTGTGACTCCCCAGGTTCAAAGAACTGCTTCTCTTTGAACTCCTGGAATCTCTGAACTTTGGACTGGGGGATCATGCATCACAGGTGTGAAGATTTTACATTTTTTGTACAGTCTTCCACCCTAAACAGCAACCTTCTATCTTCTCTGTGTGTCAATAGTTACTATGTAAATAGAGTGTGTGCAAGCTAGGTCGCTTCAGTTGTGCCTGACTCTTTGCAACCCCATGGACAGTAACCCTGCCAGGCTCCCCTGTCCAAACGATTTTCCAGGCAAGGATACTGGAGTGGGTTACCATGTCCTCCTCCAGGGGATCCTTCCAACCTAAGAATCAAACCCACATCTCTTAAGTCTCCTGCAGTGGCAGGTAGGTTCTTTACCACTAGCCCCACCTAAGAAGCCATAGCCATAATATGTATACACGTATACATAATATGTATACATTTATACACAATAAATGTATAAGAATGAAAGGTATGGGAGAAAAAAAAAATTGAAATGTGTTAAATTAGTATTGCTTTCTCAAATCTGGTATATATATGTCAAAATGCAGAGAAAGTACTCCTGCTTTGCAAAACACAAATCTGAATCCATCTCCCCCTACTTAAAGGCTTTCAGTGGCTTCACACTACATTTAGAATACATCTAAACATCTGTGACTAAGATGCCTCTGCCTGATCAGATCCTGGGTCCATGGTTGTCTCTGTTTCCTCCTCATACTGCCCAGTCTGCACTTTCTGGTATATTTCCATTCTTGGAACACATTTAGCAAAAGGCACATCCCAGGTCCTTTCTTTAGAAGACATCCCCCTTTCCTGTTTCAGTATTTTCACGACTAAATTTTTCTTTTCTTTTACATCCCAAGACAGAAATCATGTCTTCATTGAGCACTTTTCATATTACCTAAACATTATTTTTTGCGCATTTGTCTATTTCATAATCTCAGCCTCTTTTTTGTTTCCTCCGTGAGCCTTCAAGACAACTTCATAATCCGTGCTGTGGGCATGTCCTTACTGTGTGTCTGTGAGCTTCCTGTCTCCTGAATTGGAACATCCACCCCATGAAGCCAGGGCCTCTTTCCTTCCTGCTCACAACGCATCCCCTAGCACCTGGTACTGTGCTGGGAAAACAGTAGCAGTCTAATCAATATCTGTCCATTTACCGTTCTGTTTCCTCCTAAAACTGCGTCTCCGGGGAGTATTTTTAAGTGACATTGTTTTCAAGCATCTCTGATCCTTTTGGGGGGACAGTTATGGAGTAGTGAAGCATTCACCTATCCAGCAGGAATATCATGTGACTGGCTACTCAGTTGAGCCATTTAAACAGGATCCATCTATATGTACAATTTCAGGTCATTTCAGCGAGTATAAAACTGCATGTGCTGAAAGGGAGTGCCCCTTTTTGGGAAATTGGTTCATTAGCAACACTGAGGAGTATTGGAGGGTGGTCAGTGTATCATTTCTTCCCTCTGAGGCAAGGTTGCCTTGGGGCTGCTGTCTAATAACTAATCTCAACTTGCTAGCCCCAGAGCCCCTTCTTCCAGGCCCTGAGAAGCCCTGCCTGAGGCCAACAGCCAGATGCCTTGCTCCTCAGTCGCCTTATTTCACAGAATCACACATCTTTCTTTCTGATTCTGAAGCACACTGTTGCTTATTTAGATAATAAAGAGCAGTCTAAGTATCAGTCACATGGTATGTTCAGGGCTAGATGCATGCTCTTAGGCTGTCAAAAAAAGATCTCTTTATCATTATCAGATCTTCCCACCACCTTGCACGTTCCTGTCTCTGTTTTTGCACAAGTTGATAAGTTTGGGTAGGGCTAATTTTCACTTCTTGACAGTTTCTTTGCTAGTTTCAAGTTCTCAGAAGCACATACCGTATGGAGATGAACTGCACAAAGTCGCTGGGAAATGTAAGTGGAAAGGTAATGGTTGTGTCTGCCGGGTTTATTACAAACTTCAGCTCCTCGTCCCAGGTCTGCACAGCTTGCTTTGAGGAGCGCACAGAAGGTCAGCTGGAATCAAGTCTCATCAAGTCACCCCCAATAGGAAAGAAGGCAGACTTTGGATATGGAACAACTCATGAGGACTTTGGCACTTCTCAAGTTGCCTGCAAGGTGGGTCATGTTTGTTGACAACATAATAACTGCACAAAAGTACTTCACTTGTCCAACTGAAACTTTACTGAGTCAATGGGTTTTTGAGTATCCTCCAGACTCTCAGGAAGTTTGACATGGGAAAGTGTTAGTATAATTACAGACTTGAAAGGGCATCCACTGAGATTTTGCAACAATGTATACAGTATCAAGAGTAAACATTTCAAACTGCAAAAACTGAACCCTCTAGCTATGGGGAAAACATATATATATAAAAAGGAAAGGACAAGATGAGGTAAGAGCTCATAAGTAAATGAAAGCACATCCCCCCCCCCCATTCTTTAAACTTCATCCTGGTTCCCCATTGCATCTAGAAAAGTTCAAAACTACTTAACAGTTCCCATAGCTAGTCACCATTCAAAACTAAATGACAACATGACTTATCCACGACCATTTTTACCTCTTTCCCCCTGCTCCGTTTCCTCATCTCCTCCACTTCACATTTGTTTCTGCCTCAGGGCCTTTGCACTGGCTGTGCTCTCTGACTTGAAGCTTGCTACCCTTAATGGAAAAAACATCTCAATTCTCCCCACCACTCCCACCCCTGCTTCCAGCACAGGATTTATCACTTTGATATTTTATCTATTTATTTGCTAAAATTATCTTATGTACTTACTTGTTTACTTGTTAATTGTTTGTCTTCCAATTCCAGAATGTAAGCTCCATGAGGGTGGAGACTTTGTACATCTTATTTTCTGTCATATATACAGAACTGACATCCACCCCATGGTGTGTTTAACAGATGTGTGTTGAGTGAACAGATTAATAGTGAATAAAATGTCATTAACAGTAACAAACCCATTAGTGCTTTATATTATTAATGAACGACATTACACAACACGGTAACGGACATATAAAATGGGTGGAATAGGGAATTCCTGGTGGTCCAGTGGTTAAGAGTCTGCTTTACAATGCAGGGGACACAGGTTTGATCCCTGGCCAGGAAACTAGTATCTTATATACCCAGGAGCAACCAAGCCCTTGCACTGAGACTACAGAGCCTGCGCTTTGCAACAAAGATCCCACATGCCGCAACCAAGACCCAGTACAGACAAATAAATAAATAAAATAGTTTTTTTTTTAAATTAAATGGGTGGAAAAAATATAAGGACTAGAGCAATTCAAGGGAGACAGAATCCTGAAGAAACAAGCCCATCAGAAAACCACCGCCAGGGCCATAAGAAGAGAGTGAGTTGGAGACAGGAGGCTTGGAGGACAGGATTTGATGGGACTGATATAAAGGGAGAAGCAATATATATAACCTAACATGTTGAGTGTAATATAAATCGACTGGAAGGTATAGAAGAGGGTTCAAGTAGAAAAATAAGAGAGAATGAGAGCATTTGGAGAGAGCGTTGGAAGCCTTGAAAGCAGGGTTAAAAAATGACAGAGTTGTTGTGGGTTATAATCATTGATGATAACACTGTGATGACAAGAAAATCGCCATCACAATTATCAGAAAGTGTTGCCTCTAGACCCTGAGGTGGTGCCAGAGGAGGCGCAGTCATAGAAGGATGCTCAGAGAGTATCTACAGCTTCTGGAGCCATCTATGTTTTAAACGCTTTTCTTTGAATATGCTATATTCAGAAGGAAGGATCTGAAACCACATCCACAATGGCCATCGCTTTCAGATATGTGAACCATAGCTACTCCATTTTGAGTTTTAAATGATCTTAAATATGTCATCAAGACAAGGTGGCAGTAAAGGGAAAGATAAGAAGCATGTTTACCCCGGTTGCCTGCTGCCCATGGGTTCCTCCTGTGTAAGACTGATGCTGGTCTGGGTGGGTATGACCCTGCCAGGGCTGAGAAGGATGAGAAATTCTTGCTATGTCACAGCTCTTTTCTGCTTGGGCTTACACCTTCCTTCCAGAAGAAGTTACAATACGTACTTATGAATTTCTGATTGTATCAGTTTCCTATTGTAGCTTTAACAAATTACCATAAATGTATTGGTTTATCACAATGCAGATTATTATCTTACAGTTGTGTAGGCTAGAAATATCACAGGAGTTGCACTGCACTGAAACCAAGATGGTGGCTGGGCTGCTGTGCTCCTCGCTGGAGACTGCAGGGCAGAATACCTTTCCTTGCATTTTTCAACTTCTAGACACTACCTGCTTGCCTTGGTTTATGGTACCCTTCACTTTCAAAGTTCATCACTCCAATCTCTTCCTCCAGAGTCACATCTTTACTGAGTCAGACCCTCACCGTTTCCCTTCCGAAGGATCTTTGTGATTACACTGAGGTCACCCAAGATAATCCAGGTAAGCTTTCTCTCTTGAGATCCTTAACATGGTCACATGCAAGCCCTTTGGCTAAGCCACATTCATAGCTTACGGGGGTTAGGACACAGGCGTCTCTGAGAAAGGAGAGGTGGCACTGGTCACCCACCGCACAGATTAAGGAGCTGTTTACAGATTCGGGGTTCTCTTGATCCTTGAACCAAAATCCTCCTTCTGCTCCGGGAAGAGCACATCTTTGTCTGTTAGTTCTCCCTGGACAATATCTTAGACTCCAAGTTGTATGGACTTGAGGAAGCTGGATTCAATGGGTGTTTCAGCTAAGATACCCATGGCTTTAAAGGAGGGAAGTCAATGTTTTTGATATGTTACTGAAATTAAGCATATCTTTGCACCATTAACTTTCATGTATGTGTCGTGTCTCCAGCAGAGCCAAGCATATATTTTCATATATAATAGGTATATAGTAATTTTAATATTAATGGAAAAAGTGAATGAGCCTGTTATAAAAATAGGTGTAATGTCACATGCCAGTATTTTTGCATGGCGGCATGAAATTAATTACAAAATGAAAGGGCTTTAGTCAGATAGCAGGGACATAAACACACTCATTACTGGAAAAGTGGAAATTTCCACTTAGTCCACTGAAGGGCTTAGAAAACAAAAACAAACAAACGAAACCATCCATTTATGAGTTCCTACCTGCTAACGTATGGGTGACAAATGTTAATGTGCTCCATTTATATTTACTTGAATGCTTGACGATAACACGTGAAGGTGAAATATTTTAAGGCACATCAACCCACTTTCCCAGAACAGTAAATGTAGTCTGTGAGAAACTGGATGGATTAACTCAGTGGTATTCAAACAACATGTTTTATCTTTGTTTGCCTCCTCTTCCAACTCTTCCTGAAAATAAACTTGGCAATGGCACCTCGTTCATTTTGTTTCATCTCTTATAGAAATAAAATCCTATTCATAATCTCTTCAACCTACAAATCAGTTGTAAATCTGAGGTACGCAGGAGCAAACTCATTTCCACCCACATCCTTTAAAAGATTTCCCCCCACAAATTAACAAAAACAATAATAATACAGAAAAGCTCAAGTTTCCCCTAATTCCTCCATCTCAGGCTTATCCCCACCACCAGCATTTCAAGATTGAAAAACCTCTGAGCTCTGTATTCCTAAGGAAAACCTCACTTTCTTATGCACTTTTAAAATTAATAGTTTGAAATACATTCTCTTTATGGATGTGATAGAATAGAAAAACAAATGATTATTTGCTCTCTCTGCTGAAAACGTCTAATGTTAAAAGAAACTTTGGTTTCCACAGAAAATACCGGCTTCCCCATTAGCCATCTGCTAGATGGGGGGAATGTTCTATGTGGGTTTCTCAGCTGGAACATTTGGAAAATGAATACATTGTTGCAAGAACTGACATGGTTGGCCATAATGTTTGTGATAATGTTGTTGACTTACCAGCTGTCCTGGAAATTCCTGGGGTGGGAATGTTTCCAGTGTTTCCAAACCCATCCTTTACTTTGCAGAATGGTGTTTGGTATCTATGACTCTACCTCTTTCTCACAGTCACCGTGGAATTTTTTCATTTATTCTGTAAAGTAAAACAAAATGGAAATAGATGCCATTGAACTGCTCATGTTATTCCAAACTCTACTGTGATACACAGTGCATAACAGATCTATTATTTGCCATTCTGCAAAACAATTCCTTCTTCAATGCCAACCTCATATATCTCTCCACGTATAAGTTTCAATAGCGTGACCTTCACTGTACTCATCTCCAGCTGGTAGAAAAGCAACCGAGTCTAATAGTTGAGTGCTTTGCTCACTCTTTATTACTAAGGAGTTTGTTTGAAATGTGAATAACCTCTGTTTTCAGTGCAGGCTTTCCCTTTTGAAATTAGATTAATGAAGTGATGAATAAAGTGAAAAGTCCTTTACACTTTGGCATGAAAATAGATTAGATGCCATCTCTTGCAAATGAAATTATCTCTTAGAGGTCTGTTTCTCTACCTGCTTGCCTTTCATTTAAAGCAACAGAATTCTCTGTTCAGAGGGAGGCCTTATTCTAAACGGGAGGATATTTAATGGGACCTCGGTCACAGTCTAGTTGCTAAGTCTCAGAGCTTCCTACGCAGGGTGCCTGGGTTCAATCCCAAGTCAGAGAACTAGATCCTACAAGCCACAACTAAGAGTTCACCTGCCTCAATGAAGGTCAAGGATCCCTCGTACAGCATCTGAGACCTTGTGCAGCCAAATAAATAAAAATAAATTTTAAAAAACACTCCATAGAATTCTGCTTGTCACACTCAGTGTCTGGCAATGTTTACTTGTCATGATGTATTTTTATCTTTTACTTCTACCAAAAGGAGATCACATTAACAGTGTCTCCAAAGATCTTAGAGGGCACCTTAAGATATGCAGATGATACCACCTTAATGGAAGAGGCAAAAAGGAAATAAAGAGACTCTTGACGAGAGTGAAAGAGGAGAGTGAAAAACCCGGCTTAAAACTCAATATTAAACAAACTAGGATTATGGCATCCAGTCCCATCACTTCAAGGCAAATAGAAGGGGAAAAAGTGGAAGCAGTAACAGATTTCCGCTTCTTGGGCTCTAAAATCACTGCAGATGGTCACTGCAGCCATGGAATTAGAAGACTATTGTTTCTGGGCAGGAAAGCTATGACAAACCTAGACATCAGTGTACTAAAAAAGCAAAGACATCACTTTGCCAACAAAGGTCCATATAGTAAGACTATGGGCTTTCCAGTAGTCATATACAGGTGTGAGAGGGGGACCATAAAGAAAGCAGAGTGCTGAAGAATTGATGCTTTTGAAATGTGGAGCTGAAGAAGACTCTTGAGAGTTCCTTATATAGCAAGGAGATGAAACCAGTCAGTCTTAAAGGAAATCAACCCTGAATACCCACTGGAAGGACTGATGCTGAAGCTAAAACTCCATTACTTTGGCCAACTGATGGAAAGAATGACTCATTGGGAAAGAACCTGATGCTGGGAAAGATTGAGGGCAGAAGGGGCAACAGAGGATGAGATGGTTGGATGGCATCACCAATTCAATGGACTTGAACTTGGCAAACTCCAGGAGATGGTGAGGGACAGAGAAGCCTGGTGTGCTGCAGTCCCTGGGATTGGACACAACTTGGCGACTGAACAACAATCCTGTTCTATCTGATCTTATGCCACTTGTCTTTACAAGGCTGCCCATCCTCCATCCTGGGTGTGGGGAGAGAGCAAATTTGCCAAGATGGTGTGTTCAGGCTCTCTGCCCCACGTTTTTTAAATAGCTGAGATAATTCATAGCACTGCACTTGGGCATCACGGGGTTCCCGCTGGGTGGCTAGGCTGTGTGCAGTATGCACACGTGAGTGGAACCTAGGAAGCGGTGACATTACTGCTGCGTCACAGCTGTGTCTGCCCTCTGTGTCCACAAGAGGATGGAATTCAGCATGTCTACCGTTACGGCTGCCGCGTCAGCCAGAAGAGAATAAACATGTCCGCGGTTCCTGCGACTCCTCACGTCTTCTTCCAGCCTCTTAGCTCGAGCCTTGCCTACCCGGGGTTCAGCAAGCAGAGGAGGCAATGTGATCAGCAACACGATCAGTGCTGTGAGCAGGATGAGAAGCAGCACACTGGGGTTCTGCCATCTGCCTACACGATCCCTACAGAGATGCTCCTGTCCTCAGGGTCCCTGCATCTCTGATGATTCTGTTGCCTAGAGACAAGGTGGTGTCTGATGAGCTGTCCATCGCTTATACGCTGAGATGGGCCCCACAGCCATCCCTCCCTGGGCTTTTCCATTTTAGGAGCCACCACGAAGACAGTTAGACTGTCTTTGCTCTTAGGCCTCCTGCAGGCTTGTTGCCTCATCCTGTCTTCCCACCAGTCCTCTTCCTGAGGTCATGATTCTCTCTGCCCCTCTTTCCTCTTCATTCCACCTGGAGGAATTCCATCATCTTGAAGGTATTCTATCAGAAGGATCACAAATGGAAATCACAATGCGGTCCTCATGGTTCAGGCATACAAAAATGGACAACCATTGAGAGCTGGACTATAGAGAAAGCTGAGCACTGAAGAACTGATGCTTTTGAACGTGGTGTTGGAGAAGACTCTTGAGAGTCCCTTGGACTGCAAGGAGATCCAACCAGTCCATCCTAAAGGAGACCAGTCCTGGGTGTTCATTGGAAGGACTGATGCTGAAGCTGAAGCTCCAATACTTCTGTCACCTGATGCAAAGAGCTGACTTATTGGAAAAGACCCTGATGCTGGGAGGGATTGGGGGCAGGAGGAGAAGGGGATGACAGAGGATGAGATGGTTGGATGGCATCACCGACTAGATAGACATGGGTTTCGGTGGACTCCAGGAGTTGCTGATGGACAGGGAGGCCTGGCGTGCTGCGATTCATGGGGTCGCAAAGAGTCGGACACAACTGAGCAACTGAACTGAACTGAACTGATTGAGGGTCTGGTCCCAGACACGTCCCTGCCCCACTAAACACATGAAATTTCTCTGAACTGTATCAAACTCAAGGACACCATGACCTGTTTTCAAAACAAAATCTGCTAGCTGCTGCTATCTGCACCCTTGTAGTTTCAAAGTCCCCCCCATTCTGAAGTTACAGAATCATTTTGAACCCCAACCAATCTTCACTTTAGAAGAGCCCTTACTCCTTACTGGCTACAATCCCAATTCTTGACAATTTAGGTATGCTTGAAGTTTTTTGCCTTTATAACCCTCTCCCATTTTGTTGTTTGGCAGAACACAATTCAAGTGCTTCTTGAATCTGTGTTTCCCAGGCTGCGGTCCTAACAACCCCAAATAAACAACCAGAACTCCTTTCTTGGAATTCTTGGTTAATTCTTGGTTAACAAGAGCAGTCTCCTTGAAGGGACAGGTTTTGAAGAAGCTAAATCTGTGTCATTTTTTTGTGGTCATCCTATTCTTATTCTGCTTTTCTCTTGAGGCAAAAACCACAAGACCCACTGTCTGCTTGAAGGGTAACGAAGGCGGGGAAAAGGCAAGCTGTGTAGGAGACATTTAAGAGCATCTGCTAGTGAAGGAGATGCAGACGTAAAGAACAGACTTTTGATCACAGTAGGGAGAGGGTGGGATGACTTGAGCAATGAAACATATACATTACCATATGTAAAATAGAGAGCCAGGGAGAATTTGCTGTATGATGCAGGGAACTCAAAGCCACAGGTGGGATGGGGAGGGAGCGGGAGAGGCACGTGTATGCGTGCGGCTCATTCATGTTGATGTATGGCAGAAACCACCACAATGTTGTAAAGCGATTATCCTCCAATTAAAAATAAAATTGAAATTGAAAAATAAAAGCATCTGCTAAGGTTCTAAAACAATCGTGCCACCACCTAACTAGAAAAGGAAAAGAATACATGGAAGAGAAGGCCAGAAGGTAGGAAGGAGGACAGATGACTTTATCAGCAATTTTCTGATAGTCAAAGAACATGACTCCCACTGCCTTTTTTAGAGGCTGGTATCCAAACAAACACACCTCCCGCATTCACGGTCCTGCTGCTCAACGCATAAGTCAATCTAGGTCTCATATTTTCAAGTTTGAAATTGACAACAATTGCCATGAGTTATTCAGTCCTCTGATTAAATGAACAAATAAATACAAATTGGTAGCAGAGGAAAATAATACTGACCACTACATCGCCCTTCAACATCATATGCGGTTCTGATGGAAAGTTGAGTTTGTTGATGCTGTTGTTAACAAGTCTTCTACTCTGGGAATATCCCTACAGGAAAGAGAAACCATGGACTATATACTCTGTCCCACCCAGGCTGACTGGATCATACGGGCCTCAGTTGCTGCTGTTTTCAAAGCTCTCCAAGTGATTCTAACAGCAGCAACTGAGAACTACCACTCCCACCTCATTCTCCCACCCACACAAGTAGATTTCATCTATCCAAGGGGCACCACCAGAAGTTAGAAAGCAACTGTTTCTCTCTAGGTCCAACATCCTACCGTGTTGCTTCAAATGTCATTTCATTTTTTGTTTTTTAATGGTTAATTGTCCATTGTATATATTAATATACATCATATCTTCTGTATGGGCTTCCCTTGTAGCTCAGTTGGTAAAGAATCTGCCTGGAGTGCAGGAAACCCGGGTTCGATCCCTGGGTTGGGAAGATCCCCTGGAGGAGGAAATGGTAACCCCTCCAGTATCCTTGCCTGGAAAATCTCATGGACAGAGAAGCCTGGTGGGCTGCAGTCCATGGGGTTGCAAAGAGTCAGGCACAACTGAGCAATTAACACACTGTCTTCTTTATCCATTAATCTGTCAATGCACATCTAAGATCCAGGTAAGTCAGATAAAGAAAGACAAATATCATATGATACCACATATATGTGAAATCTAAAAAAAATGAGACAAATTAATCTTAGAAAACAGAAACAGACTGACAAACTTAGAAAACAAATTTATGTTCACCAAAGGGAAAAGGTGGGGAGTGGATAAACTCAGAGGTTGGGATTCACAGATACACACCACTATCTAATAAAATAGATAAACAACAAGGATCTACTGAATAGCATAGTATTGTACTCAATACTCCATATAGCAGATCCCGCCTTCCACACCCTGCAGTCAAAAAGCAAACAAATAAACATTAAAAATATCTTAAGAGTGTCCAAAAGGCATTCTGCTCCAGTTTATCTGAGTGTTGAAGAGAACACATCGGAAGAGGACCCAGTTTCATTCAGATGCCTGTCTCACTTCAAACGCGAGAACATTTGTTCCTATTTCCCCAAAGCTTGACTCCATGGGCCCCCAACCCCACCCCAGCACATGTCTGATAAATGTTAAACAACACCTTGATGGGATGGCATTCCATCCCAGAATGACGTTTAAAAGCGCTGCAGTTTAATCGCTGTGGATCACCATCGATCACGGCCGGGACACCTATGGGACAGTGGACTCAGGGGCCCGCCCTCTGTCTCCTGGGATGCTGTGGCTGCTTGCCTCCCCGCTTCCCCACCGGCGTGTGGGGCTGATGGACGGGGTGGCTGCACTTCCAAAGTGCCCCGAGTCCCCTCCCCTGCTCTGCATGACTACTGAGCTGAGCCGTGTTGTGACAGTCTGCCTGCTCGTCCCTGTTCAGATTAATGAATACAGCTTTAGCTGCTAATTCAAAGCTAGCCAAGCTTGTAGCCAACAATTAGAGACCAATTTTCATATTCAGCTGGAGTGTATAGGTGGCAGGGTGTGGGGGAGGAGTGCAACTGGGCGCGATTTTTTGCAGCTGGGGCTGAGCTCGGAGAAGAAGGAAGGGGAAGGGAACCTGGAGACAGTGCTGGAAGGTCTCCTTGGATCTGGCTACAGTAAAATGCTTCAAACCTCAATATCTGTGCAAGCTTCAACCACGTGACCCCAGGGGGCTCTAAGCTTCCTGCCCTGTGGCTAGACCACAATCCATCAAAAATAACAAGAACATGGCAGGCCCTGTGCTCCCCTGCCTTCCAGGAGAGTCAGCCCCTGAGCCAGTATTTAAAGGAGCTTTAGAATCACAACCCCAAATTGCCCACTTCTCTTGTCTTTTCTCCACAACGAGAAATGAAATGTTTACTTGTGCACAGAATTATGTAAGCAACCTTATCTGCCCCCTTCCAGGATCATCCCGGGCAATGAAAACCCAATACTTAATTCCCAACCAACCCTGAAATATCCTCTTTGATAAAATGAGGGCAACAAATGCCCTGTTCTACCTGGAAAAGCTGTCTGTGGACCCCAAGTTCTAAATACTGTCAGGATGCACACTTACTAGAATTTGTATTTGCAGAAAGGAGAAAGCAGTCTCAGTTAGAGCATCTCTGCCCCTGATTCCTGATGTTAGAGGCAGTTCAGAGGAATGTATGCTTGTCCAAGCTATGCTGCACATTTGCCCTGGAAATAGATGTCTCTCCCGAGTTATTTTGTATGATTTTATTCTTAAAGCTTGTGGCCTGGAGTTGGAGTATAATACAAAGCAGCTGGCGGTGGTTTGGGTAATGTTGATAAAGTCTTGGTAGCTTCCGTATTGAATTTCTGTTAGTTCTGCCTTCCTGTTTAGCAGTTGTCTTTGGCATCAGAATGGCTCAGCTGTGCAAGGAAGGATGGAGGGATGGGATTGCTGTCCCCTTTGGGCGGTGCACTGTGGGGACCACGTGGAGATGGGAGCAGTCATCCATTGCTAACATCTCCACCCACAGGTGAAACACAGGCAGAGGGCGGGAGGCAGAACATGTGATAACCATTTTCCCGGATCTCTATTCTTTCTGCTCAAATGTTTGAAGTCTGTGTGCTGTTTTTAAAGGGCATCTATTATCTTGTCTGTAAACCAGTGATGGAAAAGGTCTAACTTACAGAACTGATGCAATGAATGAATAAGACAAATGGAAAGCATTTAGTATAATATCCAGTGTATAGGTGAGCTTCTCTGGTGGCTCAGACTGTAAATAATCTGCCTGCAATGCAGGAGACAGGAAGAGATGTGGGTTTGATCGCTATGTCAGGAAGATCCCCAGGAGGAGGAAATGGCCACCCACTCAGTATTCTTCCTGGAGGATTCCATGGACAGAGGAGCCTGGTGGGCTATAGTTTATGGGGTTGCAAAGAGTCAGAGAAAACTAAGCAACTAACACTAACACGTAGGTAGAACTTAAGAAATGATAAAGATACAGAAAATATATCAATAATGGCTCCTGTCTTCCTGGAAGTTTGTAACTAATTAGGGACACATGTAATAAACAATGAAAAAAACAGATAAATGGTTATAGATTTGAGTCAGGACTAGCTATGATGGAAGAAATAGTTATTCTAATAGAGAATAATCAGGAATGAGGGGTGGCATGGATAGAGTGGTCAGGGATAACAGGGAAGAACAAATATGACTCCACGTTGAATCTGCTTCTTTTACTTTAACCTTTGTATTCTATTGCTTCTTCCACAAGTCAGTCACTAAAGGGATGTTGCCTATAGCTTGAAGTGTGCATAATGGCTTATCTCCAGAAACCCTGCCTCCCATGTCTGAGCTTAGCTAAACAAAATACCTTTGTTTAGCTCACAGGAAACATCCTGACCAGGATCACCTCTGAGTGGCTACAGGGGAGAAGAAATTAACACATCCTCTCCACAGTCAGGCCGGAGCCAAGAAATATTTACAACAACTTTATCAAATCCTATTCTTAGCTCTGTGAAAGAAAACAGCATCCAAACCCAAGCAAGAGGGTTCTTTGGGACCCTAATCCACCAGTTCCTCAATCTTCTGGATATAGTCGCCATCCCGGGACCCAACACCTCACTGTGGGTTGGTTGACCTGCTGTGTGGTGAGTGGTAAGAACTTGGACTTGGTAACAAGAGGAAGCCACTGTGAGGAGGTAACATTGAAGCTGAGACAGAGGAGGAAGCCGAAGAGCTGGGTAAGAGGCACTCCAAACACAGGGAGTAGAAATTGCAAAGGAGAACGGTGGAAACACGGAGATGCAAGGGAGAGAACAGAGCGAAGGCAGGTAGGTGATGCTGATAATGTGCCAAGTTCTTGTCATTCAAAGCACTTGAATCTTTGAATCTGAGCATCACCTGGGAGCTTGTTGGAAATGCAGATACAGTCTCATCTACCGCTCCAGACTATTAACTCAGAATCTACATTTTAACAAGATCCCTGGGCAACCCTGGGCACTTCTGAGATGAAGAAGCTCTGGTTTAGGAAGCCACTGGGAAGTTTCAGCCGCACAAAGGTGTGACCTGCTTCCTATTTTAGTGGTGAAGATGAATTAGCAAGGAGTGTTTTTACTGCCTTTTATTACCTAGTTCACTGTTCCTTCTCCTTCCCAGGCTGGGTCTGGCTGTAATCTAGTCATTTTCCACCTGGTGGCCAGCCCGGTGGCTCCTGCCCTGCTTTTTGCTTATTCATTGTTCAATGTGCCTGCCCGCCTGCCTTGTGTCTTCCAGCGTCCCCTGTCCCTGTATTCCCCAGATCCCAGCCCCGCCCACCTCTCTGAGACTGGAGCCAGCCCTGCTTAGACACTGCACTCCATACCTTCAGCTGACTCTCTTCCAGACTCCTTCTGCCCTGGAGGTGCTTTCATGCCACGTCCTTCTGTTTCCCCTACATGCCCCTCCCATGCCACAGGGACCCAGGGACCAAGTGAAAACTGAACATTCCAAAGATGAGAAAAGAGTTCATCAGCAAATGCCAACCTTTTTTCACATAAAAAAAAGAAAACTTTTTAATCGATTGTTGGGGGGGAGCTGCTAATGAACTAACCACTTTTAATTCAATATTTGACAGTAATTGCAACAGAATTACATTTAACAAGACAAGAACCTCTATGGGCTTTTAGCAGTCAAACGAAGTAACAGAATGGTTCCTGTTAAGGAACTGAAATAGAATCAAAGGAGCCTTTGGGGCCTATTGCTGTGTCTGAGTGACAAAACTATCAACAGAAACCTCCAAAGACATGCTTTACTGGCTGTCTAGAATAAGAAATACCAGCACAATATCCCTCTGCTTAACAGAGAAGGGTCTAAACACTAGGGCGGTGGAGCATTTAGGTTGGTGACGATGGTTGGAGAGCTCATTCGGCGGAAACTGTCAAGGAGGCTGGAAGAAAAGTTTTTTAAAAAATTGGCGCTTGATGAGATCTAATGGAAGTTTTGCAGAGATGCTACAGCGGGTTACACAATCCCTCCCCATCACGTGGCAACGGTGAAGAATCTTTTTCTTCTCCTTCTGAGCTGTGCTCTGACCGGTGGGAGCAGTTCTCACTGCGGCTCAGCATCCTTCTTCCTGAATGATGTTGTCAAGCAGCCCTTCTACTTGCAGAGTTCAACCAGAGCCACGAAATGAGAGCGGTGTTAAAAGAGGAGTGTTTCCAAGGGAGGCAGAGGAGGGACGGTGAGAACATCCTAAGGGTTTAATCAGGTCACGCTGCAATCCATCCCTGAGAGATCTGGGCTAGGCAGCTGGGAGTACCACAGAGGCATGGCTCCAGAATTGTTTTCATTATGCACTTTCTTGAAACCCTCTGAAGACGCTCACCTTTCCACCTCAAATGGCTATGTCATCACCTTTATTTCTGGCTTTAATGGATTTTTCTGAGCTTTTAGCTTTGAAGCCGTATAGAAAGAACAGCCTCACCTGAGAACCATAGCTGTTACCCAGATCAAATGTCACCGTCCTTGGAGACAGCTTTAACTGCAGAATGATGTTCAAATTTGGGGGCTTTAAAGCCCAGCAAATAGATTCTATATATTTTTGATGGTCTCTGAAAGAAGTTTCAGAAAGAAGACCTCTATTTTCTCTCAATTTAACACTATATCTGTTATAAAACAAATAAGGGAAGTCATGCCATTTTATATAGGATTTTGAGGGGGGGTTAATGTGAAAAGAAAGAAAAGTAGCTAACAAAATCTTCACATTGCTATATAAGGAAAAAGAACCTTTGGATACAAAGTTCATATTTGACAGGTAATGTGACAATAAAAGAGGGGAGAAACATGAATTAAAATGCAATGAAAAGTTCATACTCTTTGTGCACAGAAAAATAAGTGAATGTCCTTAAATTGATCAGCTCTCCAGCTGGGAGAAGGGCTTCAAATGACTGATGGATGTGTGATGGTTTTTCTTTTAGATATATGTTGAACCATACTAAGGAGACTAATTGGAGTCATTTTTAAAATATATAAATGCATTTGTAATTTACTCTGCTTTGCATACAGTAGGAAGTTAAAAGTGCTGTCAAGATTAATTCAGTGGCTCAGCGGTAAAGAATCTGCCTGCAATGCAGGAGACGCAAAAGACTCTGGTTTGATCCCTGGGTGGGGAAGATCACTTGGAGGAGGCAATAGGAACCCGCTTCATATCCTCGCCTGAAAAAGCCCATTAGAGGAGCCTGGTGGGCTACAGTCCAAAAGATCACAAAGAATGAGCGAACACGACTGAGCACACACACAAGAAACAGACAATGGCAGAGAATGAGAGATTCTACATATTTAGTATGCAGAAAAAATGCTCTAGATATTAGAATCCATTTAGTAAGTATACAGAGAGTGGCAGACCTAGGAACACTGGGGGAAGAGCCAGGAAGGGGTCACAACAGTGACAAACCTCCAGGCGAGTTCTCAAGTTCCATCAATAAAACCCTGTCCTGCACCAGCAAGAGAGAAGCTGAAGGTATGTTAAAAGACAGAATCAATTTACGTAGCTAAATGGAATTCTCCAATAATCTACTCCATGAAATCACGTGGGAGGCTTCTGAGAAAAGAGACCCTAGGACTGATTCCCTTGACACTCACTGAATCCGAATCTCAGAGTGGAACCGAGGGTATTCTTAGAGTTCAGAGCAACTACTTTTTTCCCAAGGTGAATCAACATGCTTTTAGCGCAACGGCTGAGGATGACATCCCCATGTTAATGCCAAAAAACTGGGGGGGACACAATGTTCATAATGAAAGCTTAGCAGTGAACGGTGGATGGTACTGCCAGATTCCTGGTCTCCGAAGGAGGAGATTTAACTCCGGGACCAAGGACAGTCTCAGTCTCTCGGAGCTTGGTGTAGATTTTATTTAAAGTGAAAGTGACAGAGAAAGCTTCCAACATAAACATCAGAAAGGGGCAGGAAAGTACCTGCCTCACTAGTTGAAGCAGGGCTTTACATACTACTCAACTGGCTACTGAGAACAGATAAAAGGAATACCTCAAGGTTGTAAGAGTTCTACCAGACCCTTTCCCAATGCATTCATCCTGAGATAACTTTGGCACAAGATGAGCCAGGGAGAACCAGTTCCAGGCAATGTCTCTGGGCTAGATATACTATTGCTGTGTAATCGGGGGTACACCTCTGCAGAAACAGGTTCCCAGGCGAGACTTGTTACAATTAGAGTCATTAACATAGAATCTAAGAAAAACATTTCCATGAGTAAGACATTTTGCTGTATTATCATAGTTCCAGACCTAAAGAAAGCCCAGTTATCAGGCAAGATACATTGTTGCACAAGGCTTAAGGAAAGAATGCCTGTTCATCTCCTCTTCAAAGGGTGGTAAACTCCAACTCTCTGCATAATTGTAGGAATGTCTGTAATGACTGACCCCACCCTGAATGAGAAACTTAGCAAGCATATGTGCCTAGTAGCTCGGAGGCTGGAGGTGAGAATCCTGGACCCTAACATGGTCCTAATACATGATCAGTTCAGTTCAGTCACTCAGTTGTGTCCGACTCTTTGCGACCCCATGAATCGCAGCATGCCAGGCCTCCCTTGTCCATCACTAACTCCCGGAGTTCACCCGGACCCACATTCATCGAGTCAGTGATGCCATCCAGACATCTCATCCTCTGCCGTCCCCTTCTCCTCCTGCCCCCAATCCCTCCCAGCATCAGAGTCTTTTCCAATGAGTCAACTCTTCGCATGAGGTGGCCAAAGTACTGGAGTTTCAGCTTTAGCATCATTCCTTCCAAAGAAATCCCATGGCTGATCTCCCTCAGAATGGACTGGTTGGATCTCCTTGCAGTCCAAGGGACTCTCAAGAGTCTTCTCCAACACCACAGTTCAAAAGCATCAATTCTTCGGTGCTCAGCTTTCTTCACAGTCCAACTCTCACATCCATACATGACCACTGGAAAAACCATAGCCTTGACTAGACGGACGTTTGTTGGCAAAGTAATGTCTCTGCTTTTGAATATGCTATCTAGGTTGGTCATAACTTTCCTTCCAAGGAGTAAGCATCTTTTAATTTCATGGCTGCAATCACCATCTGCAGTGATTTTGGAGCCCAAAAAAATAAAATCTGACACTGTTTCCACTGTTTCCCCATCTATTTCCCATGAAGTGATGGGACCAGATGCCATGATCTTCGTTTTCTGAATGTTGAGCTTTAGGCCAACTTTTTCACTCTCCACTTTCACTTTCATCAAGAGGCTTTTTAGTTCCTCTTCACTTTCTGCCATAAGAGTGGTGTCATCTGCATATTTGAGGTTATTGATACATGATAAGCCATCACAAAACATTGGTTGAACTAATTAGGGAACTGAGGCAACCTCCAAATCATTGTCTTTTTTCAGGTAAAATGGCAGATTTAGGAGCACTACATCCAATGGTATTGCAAAGGAGATCAGGGCGGAGAACACTTCATACCCAAGTTTTGTAATGTCTCAGAACAATTGGACCTAGGCCTCCTGCCCACCTTACCTCTGAGACCTTTGTATCTGTCCAACTTCCCTGGTGGCTCAAATGGTAAAGCGTCTGCCTGCAATGTGTGAGACCCAGGTTCGATCCCTGGGTCAGGAAACCCTCTGGAGAAGGAAATGGCAAACCACTCCAGTATTCTTGCCTGGAAAATCCCATGAACAAAGGGGGTACCTGGGGAGCTACACAACTGAGCGACTAAACTTCGTGCTTCTTACAGTAACTGGCTTACAGGCGGTGTACGATAAATAATATTCTTTTAACAAATCAATGTATCCCTTTTTAGGTCATTCAGTTCAGTTCAGTTCAGTCGGTCGGTCGTGTCCAACTCTTTGTGACCCCATGAATCACAGCACGCAAGGCTTCCCTGTCCATCACCAACTCCCGGAGTTCACTCAGACTCACAGGTCCATCAAGTCGGTGATGCCATCCATCCATCTCATCCTCTGTCGTCCCCTTTTCCTCCTGCCCCCAATCCCTCCCAGCATCAGAGTCTTTTCCAATGAGTCAACAGAGTTCAGCTTTAGCATCATTCTTTCCAAAGAGCATCCAGAGCTGATCTCCTTTAGAATGGACTGGTTGGATCTCCTTACAGTCCAAGGGACTCTCAAGAGTCTTCTCCAACACCACAGTTCAAAAGCATCAATTCTTTGGTGCTCAGCTTTCTTCACAGTCCAACTCTCACATCCATACATGACCACTGGAAAAACCATAGCGTTGACTAGACGGACCTTAGGGGAATTCAAATTCATCAGTTAAGAAGGAAAAATAATTTAGCAGGATTTTTCTGAATTTATTTTCAAAATAGATACTAAAAGGAACCTATGGCTATAAGCTATATGAATGTCATATTAATTCACATGATTCGGAGATAAATCTATTTTAAGTTTCTTAAATGGCTTAAGCTTTTTAGCAATTCTTTTTTTTTAAACATTATTATATATAAATATAGTTGATTTACAATGTTGCTAATTTCTTTTGTATATCAGTTCTTTATTAAGTCAATAGCAATAAAGATGCATAAAAGCTCAAGGAGTTTCCCCATCACACCCAACATGGTTCACCTATTTTTGATGATTTGACAGCCAGTCAGAGTGACACCTATAATCACATCTCAGGATTTCTGGCAGCCTTCATGACCAATGGCTCCTCCCCGGCCATGCGGCAGAGTTCTGAGTAATGGAATGTGAGAAGTGCTGTGAACGACTTGTACGTGATCATCTTAAAAATAAAGTCGACTGTCCTTGCCTCCCTCTATTTTCCCTTTCCATCAGGCTAGATGTGGACTTGCTAGTGACCCAGACATGGAAAACCATCACCTTAAAGGCTGACGGAGCCACAGATGGAAAAGAGCCTGGGTTCTAGAATGACTGCCGCTAGCAGAGCCTTTGCTGTTAAGTCTGAATTGCTCACCTTTGAACGGTTATGTGAAAAAAATAAATCAATATACTGTCTTGTTTGACTCCCTGTGTTTTTGACTTCTTTGTTTCAATTTAAGCTCATACCTAAATATCAATATTATACTTTTTTATTCTTTTATTTTTATTCTTTTAAATATTGAATTTTTTATTCTAAGGATCAATAATTTAATATTTTTCCAGTAGGCAAAACAGCTAATATTTCACCTTCAAGAAGTACACCAGTTGCAAGTTTTCTCTCAAGGGGATGGTACGAGTTAAAGCAATATTTTACTTTGTAATCCTACACAGATGACAACCACCAATAGAAAACGTTCTCAGGACATCAGTGCCAGATAGTAATAATAATAATAATAAATAATGGGAGACTACAAAGCTAAAAATATTATGATACACAGTATGTTTTGACCTGGACGTATTATCTGAAGATCACTTTGGAGTATTTTAAACACATTCTCAGTGACAAGAAACAATATTTGTGAGTCTGTTTCTGGGCATGGGCACAGAGTTAATTCGCAAGCTCCTAACTTACTGTGCATGCAAATTTCAAAGTTCAAGAAGTGGCAATTTGCCTGCATAAACCTTATGCAGCTCTTATTGTTTTGTCAGATCTGCTTACTTAAATGCATAAATTAAGTACTATGTACTGTGTCACTTAAAAATATGGCAGGATTCCTTGGGAGAAGTGAAAATTAAGACGTCAGAAAGAAAAAAGCCTGGGCATCTCACCCCAGAGGTGTGCCGTGGGATGAAAGGTTGTAGTGGAGACGTGTTGGCTGCCACACCAAATCTGGCAGCAAAATCTGGTGCCTCTTCTAACCCAGCCCAGCCCACCTCACCAGACACCCGCACACACCCACTCTCAGCACAAGGGAAGACTAGACGGTACTTCCTGGGCACTGAGAACATATGAGCTTCAGGAAAACAATTCATCTTGGGGGACACATGTCCACCCGTGGCTGATTCATGTCAATGTATGGCAAAAACCACTACAATATTGTAAAGTAATTAGTCTCCAATTAAAGTAAATTAAATTTTTTTTTAAAGAAAACCAAAAGAAAAAAAATCCATTCACTTCTTTTCCATGTGTTTCATTTAGTATTACAGACCCAAAAACTGACCCAAGATTCTCAGGTCAAGATTATTTTTGTTGTTCCACATAAAGCAGTCCTCTTCATTCCTTTTGCCTCATTATATATTTCTGTGTTAGTTGAGATTGTTCAATGGTTTCCAGCATGGATTTTAAATGAGTTGGATATCCTGGAAGGTGATGAAGGGCTCCTCTGATACTTGCCATCTGAAAATGACACAAAGGTGTATTCAGCTGCATGCCCACACACAGAGAGACATTTGTTCTTGGTTAGACTCCACAGAGAGTAGACACAAAGAATTTCTTTGCTTTAGGCTGGAGTTATTTTGATTCAGCATGGCAAAATGGGTTACCCTGTACAAGCTGGTTAGAAGTTCAAGCAACCAGAAACTTGGTTCTGACCAAGTTTCTATTAATGAAATATGAGAGAGGGTAATTTATTACTAAATGCAGCTTACTTTTGCTATATATATGTTCAAAATAATGAACCTGTTAGACAGTGGAAAATTAATTTCCTTGTTGCCTAAAAATTAAGATAAATCTATCATTTTTTCCTGGAGATTTTAAGATCCTAAATTATTCCAATATGATTTAAACAAAGTCTTGATCATACTACCAAATGGGATAATCATGGAAAATTCTGCTTGTTTTCCATCTCTACTAAATTTTGCCAATAGAATAAGTGATACCATCTGATCATCAGCTGTCTAGGGAGAACTCTTTCCTCTTTCCCAAACATCTGCTATGCAGAAAAATAATAAAAATAGAACCTATGCCCACTGTGGCCTTCTGACTGTGTGCGTGTGGACTATTTCACTCAGTCGTGTCCAACTCTTTGCGACCCCGTGGACTGTAGCCTGCCAGGCTTCTCTGTCCATGGGATTCTCCAGGCAAGATTACTGGAGTGGATTGCCATTCCCTTCTCCAGAGGAACTTCCTAACCCAGGGATCGAACCCTGTTCTCCTGCCTCAAAGGCAGATTCTTTATTGTTTGAGCTACCGGGAAGTCTCACGTGGCCTCCTGCACATTTTTCTATATCCTACATATATATATATATGTATATACATGTATATGTGTGTATGCATGTATATGTGTGTGGCATCTGTTAGTCACTCAGTCATGTCCGACTCTTTGCAACTCCATGGACTGTAGCCCACCAGGCTCCTCTGTCCATGGAATTCTCCAGGCAGCAATACTGAAATGTGTAGCCATTTCCTTCTCCAGGGGATCTTCCTGACCCATAAATCAAACCTGAGTCTCTGCATTGCAGACAGATTCCTGGTCTGAGCCACCAGGAAAGCCTCATATACGTATGTGCGTGTACATATTATATAGTTTATTGGACATGCATATATCAGATGTATATATGTCCTCATTACTGTTGATTCAACTCTCCTTTATTCCTGACTTAATTTTTTAATTTGAAGGATATTCTTGACTGACTTGTTCCCCCGCTCCATTCACATTTCTGCAGGAGTTTAAAAGAACACAAAAGCGAGCACTTGTGGTATCATATTCTATTCTCATCGTGGTCCTCTTCACTAGGCTCGGCCCCCTGAAAAGACCCCATCTCTGGGTCTCACATTGAGTGTTTACTTTTTATCATTTCCAAGTGTTTCTCTTCGATAGCACTCCTGTCAAATTTATGAATAAGCCTGGAAATTTTCAAGATAAGCTGAAATTGGTCTTATTTTTTGGCTTCTGACTCAAATTCCCTCTCCCTCTTCAAGAAAGAAGCTACCGATTTTAGAATCCCCCGCAGTATGTTTCTTTGCCCCGACTCTAGCGTAAATCACACTTGGTTTCACAGATTTGATAAAGCCTGTGAGCTTGTAATGTCCCTGCCAGAACTAGCCAAGAGTTACTTCCTGGGGAATGAAGCCAGTGGGCAGCGCTTCTAGCCACATAAATATGACCCTATTAAGCAGAAGTCAGTTGACCTGTCTAACGTGGGGATTTGCCCAAATGACTCCACAAAGTAGCATGATCAAAGTGATACAAGAAATTTCCTAAAATGACAGGGGAAAAAGAAAAAAAAAAAACAGCAGAGTGTTCTGTGTTGGTTTTTGTCATCTGCCCTTCGAACTCTGCTTGGGCTCCGCAGCAAGAAGGATTTCCTACCAATACGTGACCTGTTTCTATATAAAAACATGAGCTTATCCACTAATACAGACCATCTCTCATACCGCAGACCCCAGATCACAGCACAAGCTGCTGCTTTGAAAAGGGAAGAAAGCACAGAGGCTGGTACAGGTTTTGGCAGCGATGACGAGAGGAGCAGAGAGTTATAAAAATTCAGATATCAAGTTTACACATTTCCTGTCTTTACAACTTTAAAATCCTCAGTCCCCTTTGATGCTATAGGTGAGGACCAAAGATGCTGGTGGAGAAGAATTATACTGCCACATTGACATAGAATCTACCCTTGAATGAGAAGGATGCATATGATAGAACTGATAATGATTTATTGTCACAAGAATTGCCTTGCTCAGTTGGCTCTTATTTGAGTCTATCAAAGACCATCTGCTAACATGGAAATATGTTGTCTGAATATTCACTCATTATTTAATTCTCTCAGCATAGACAGCCTCTATCTACTAGGCACACATTGTATACATTTGCTTTTGATATTTCTGACACAGAAAATGTGTGCACAGCATTTGGGGGAGGATAAAGAGTGTAGGCAAGCTTTTAATATCTAAAGGACAAAAAAAGCTTGAGTTTTTTGCCTAATGTAATTGTCCACCACTCTAGTTTATTCCCAAAAAAGGGGTTCATAGTTCAGTATATGCATGAATTCTGTAAGTCTTTATTTGGTAAAAGTCTGAGAATAAAGACTATAAGCTTTAAGTGTTAACTTAAGACGTTAGAGTTAGACAAATAAACTTGAAGAAATGATCATAATAACATTGTTTTTTATCACCTAAGTTTGTCTTTAATAAAATATATTAAAAAACAATAGGTTTTTTGAAAATCTGAAAATCCTCAAAGATCAAATAGTCCAACATTATCATTTGATGGATGGACAGGCTTAGACCCACATTAGGTGGAGTTTCCTAATGTTCACAAACAAGGGCTGTGGGATGCAGCAATGACTAACCCCATAAAGAGGATGCGATTGTACCCATCATGACATGTCACCATCTGAAATAAGACTTGCACTGAGACTCATGCCTGTGCTATGGGTCTCTTTGTTCAAATGCTAGGGGAAAAGTGGATCTGTGATTAAGATAGATTTTTCATCTCGACCCTGAAAGGGTTTTCCTATCAGGGAGAACTTGCTTTCAAGTTTCTCTCTCAACGTGGTCTTGACAAATTAATGGATGAGACTAAGATTAAAAAAAAAAAAAAAAAAAACTTGCTTTCGAGTTTCTCTCTCAACTTAGTCTTGACAAATTAATGGATGAGACTAAGATTAAAATATCTCAAATTAGACGCTAGATTCTGTGAATTGTTTTCACCATATAATTAGAATAAAAATCAAAATTGGGAACCCGCCAGTTTCCAGAGCGTCTCAGGTTTGCACAAAAGTGGGAATCATTGCCTCCTGGTCTTTTTATTACAGACAAAACACCCTGAACAAGCACTGCCAGCCTTGGATAGATGGTAACAGACTGCATTTCATCATGTGCTGGGCCCCTGCAAAGGATCCAATAATCTCATCACTGTGAGGGGACACAGCAAAAAAAAAAAAAAAAATTAAGCAGGCATTAGTGAACGGAAGGCCACTCATCCAATCCTCAGTAAAGCTGACAGATGGGACTGTGTCACTTGACAGCCAGTTTTGTATCGAGTGGCTTGACACAGGAACAGTCCATGCTCCAGAGCTGTCATTTAAGGTGCGTCTGGTCTGCCAGAACCTCATAGGCAACATCTCCTCCATAAAAGGGACCCCTCTGTGGATGATACAAACCTGCTTCAGATGAAAATAACCATATCAATCTGGACAAAGAAAAAACACAAGTGATGATATAACACAATTTTTTTTTTTTTTTTTCCTGGTAAGTCATGCCCAGTTTTAAAAAAAGAAAGTATGAAGCTGGAAGCAAATGCAGAGTGAAAGACTTCCAGGGAGATGATTTTAGTATAGTCCTGTGAGAATCACACCAGCAGCAGCGTCCTTAGGAAACCTCTGGGGAAACCCCCTTTTCCCAGGAGCAGTATTTAAATCGGATCAGCACAGCCCAGATGTCTCATTTGATGTCTATGCTGGAGCCCATTCCAAACATTAACATCTGTGGTTCCAAACAAGAGTATGGTTGTGATTTTGTTGTTGTTCAGTCATTAAGTTGTGTTCGACTCTTTGCAACCCCATGGACTGCAGCATACCAGGTTCCTCTGTCCTCCACTGTCTCCCAGATTTGCTCAAATTCATGTTCATTGAGTTGGTGATGCTATCTCACCATCTCATCCTCTGCAGCCCTCTTCTCCATTTGCCTTCAATCTTTCCCAGCATCAGGGTTTTTTCCAACCAGTAGGCTCTTCTCATCAGGTGGCCGAAGACTAGAGCTTCAGCTTCAGCATCAGTCCTTCCAGTGAATGATCAGGGTTGATTTCCTTTCGGATTGACTGGTTTGATCTCCTTGCAGTCCAAGGGACTCTCAAGGGTCTTCTCCAGCACCACAGTTGGAAAGAATCAGTTCTTCAATACTCAACCTTCTTTATGGTCCAACTCTCACATTCCTAGGGTAGAACAATTCTGACTCCATATTAAATGTTTATGTTACTTTAACCTTTGTAGTCTATCATTTAAAGATGTTGCCTATAGCCTGAAATGTACAGGATAGCCCATTTCTCAAGACTCTGACAATGAAGGGTATAATACTTTCCCATTCATACAGAGATAAAAAGTTGCAGAACAGAAAACATTTGTCCTCTTGGGAGATTACAGGGACATTGTGACCTGACCTAGTGGACATCTGAAAGAATAAACGATTCTGACACCAAGATGCTTGCAACAATTCACCACACCCTTCTCT
This sequence comes from Bos indicus, assembly GCF_029378745.1. NCBI lineage: Eukaryota > Metazoa > Chordata > Mammalia > Artiodactyla > Bovidae > Bos > Bos indicus. The sequence goes on from NC_091771.1 coordinate 10,148,055, forward strand.
CACATTGCCTTTTTATTTTAGCCACACCACTTGACAAGTGGTGTCTGAGTTCCTTGACCAGGGATCGAACCTGCGCCCCCTACAATGGAAGCACAAAGTCTTAATTACCAGACCACCAGGAAAGCCCTTCTCACATTGCCTTTAAAAGAAGTCAGCTGATACCCTTCAGGGAGCTTGGAGTTTTGGAGGGACAAGAGCTGTCTGCCTCCTTCCATGGTCCTGCAATAAACCTTTCTCTCTATTCTGAACTCTGACAGTTTGGTATTGCTTGGCCTCACTGTGCATAGGGCATAGGAACTTGCATTCAGTAACATGGTGGCAGAAAAGGCAGCTGCCTTCCACTAAATAACTGGTAAATGTAGAAAAAAAAAATTCCTTTCTTAAAACCAATATACAAAATCAACCAGAACACACCTAGTGAGATATCTCATATTTGGAGACATCTGAGAGTGTGTCAGAAAATTCTAAAATGGTCAGTTAGAGCTACCATTTTCAGACTTTGGGGTTCTCTGGATTTACAGTAGTCTAAGAGATTACAGACATATTTCTTTTTCTTTTTCTGGGAAAGATCATTATGCCTATATTTTTGTTGCATTTTTAAGTTGACAAACAGTTTTTACACTTATCCCCTTAGTTAATCTTCACAACATCACAAACTGTCAATTTTAAAGAAGAAATTAAGGCATAGAAAATTTCAGTGGCTTGCATGCATCATACAGCTTGGAAATAAGAGACATAGTTGAACCAACATGCAATGGACTTTTGTTTTGCTCACAGCATTTTCCATTCCTTGGTGAGGAAGAACACACTATTGTGAGTTCCTTGGTAGAAGGTGTGATCCCAGTTCCCCATCTTTGTGCAGCATAGTGACATTTTCTATGAGCCAATGTGCCATAAATAGCAATGTCCATTCAAAGCTTATAAGAATTCCTTACTTGGTTGGCCATCGTCTCTAATTAGTGCCATCTTCCTCCTGACTCGACCTCCGGTCAAAGGGTCAAAGTCCTATCTTGTGACTTGTTCAGGTAAACATCTGTTGCAATAGACAGGAAGCAGAAGTGGGTTGAGCTCCATCTCCCAGTTCTCTGGAATTAGCATGCAAGCCCTTGACACAGGCTTAGGAATCGGAAGCTCCTCCTATGGTTGCTAAAGGAATGAAAAGCAAAGGGGAACATGGACGTGTATTGAAATATGGTGGAGAATCTCATCACCCAGCACAGCAGTGGTGAGTGTTAGGTGGGGTGCCTCTAACCACAGAGATACAACCACCTAGCTCCTTGGAGCCCAGGTTTCCTTGGGTATATCCACTGTGGAAGCTAACCAGTAGCCCTTTTATAACTTATTTTTTGCTAAGATAAGAGTCACTTCCTTATTGTTTGCAGTTAAGAACCTTGAATAACACCCAGTTGTCCAACTTTAATACCAGTGATTTTCCAACATTCTCAATCGTTTATAATGTTTAATGTTTTGTAGCTTCTAAATACCAGTATATCCTATCTTGAAAATCATAAAAACTACAGTGTCTTATATTCTAACCTGAAGTAGGTTAAGTTTTTGTTTTTTACCATAACATAATATGGAGTTAATCCAAGAATAGGCTATAAGGACCAGTTATCATTATCATTTGTTTTTAATGAAATTGTCCAAAACCACTCCAGTATACAGAAATGCTTCCTCCCTAGAATTCAAAATGCTTAACCTATATAGCATCACTTGGCCAACAACCACCTATTGTCTTATAACTATTCTTGTGTTAGTGTTATACCTTACATATATCCTTAAATTTAGCTCTTAAATTTTTCATATATATTTCCCAGTTTTCCTAATTAGAATTATGGAAAGTGGAAGAAGGCAGGGACCGAATACTAAATTGTTTGGTATTTTCTACCTGCTACATTATATTATAGAGATCAAGAGACTGTGCCAATAAAAGGTACCTGCTGTTGTTGTTGTTGTTCAGACCCTCAATAATATATAACTCTTTGCAACCACATGGATTGCAGCATGCCAGGATTCCCTGTCCTTCACTATCTCTGGAGGTTGCTCAAACTCATGCCCACTGAGTTGATGATGCCGTTCAACCATCCCACCCTCTGTTGCCTCCTTCTCCTCCTGCCCTCAATCTTTCCCAGCAGCAGGGTCTTTTCCAATGAGCCAGCTCTTCCAATCAGGTGGCCAAAGTATTAGAGCTTCAGTTTCAGCATCAGTCCTTCCAATGAATATTCAGGGTTGATTTCCATAAGGAGTGAAGATTCCTAAAAGTGTCTACTCTTCTGTAAATTGAACGTAAAAAAAAAAAAAAAATATTTCTTCTAATTTGAGATTAATCAACTATTTTATGTTTATTTATATACCTTGCTGCTCTACTTTGATATTTTCCTCTCTGCTAGCACAGTGACTTTTATTATACATAGTAGAGGAGTAATAAATATTTGAAAACCAACGACTGATTGGTTTAGAAAAGATCTCTGACATCAGTGACTACCCAAGATGATTGAGGCTGTAATTGACATGAAATGACCAAAGATGAGTATAGAAAAATGATGGCAATAATTATAGGCTGGATGGTAATTCTTATAAGAGAATTTTGTAAAATATGAACACAGACACACAAGTATTTATACATTTGAAACATTTAATGTTGTCGCATTTTATATAGAGAGATCCCCTTCCTCCACATCTACCTGTCCTTACCTAAAAGAAGAAATCTTGTACAAAAAGTTGTTGGGAATTGTCATTTTGCCATAGACGTCATCTTTTCTAGTCACAGGGATATCTAACAAAACAAGTCTCTGCTAAATGCAGACAGTGGAAGACTGGCAGAAAGGCTAGTAGGGAATTGGTGATGGTACATGCATATTTTAAAAACATTTCTTTCAACTGCCAGTCCCCTTGTCTAATCAGGGCACCTCTATTCTGAAGGAGCAAATATCAAAGTCAAGATGAAATATAAATGCAGCATTGTAATATACGGCATGTCAAATGAAGACATGGCAAAGGCTGACACTGATGATGATTAAACCATTTGGGAACGGGTCTTGGAGACGTGAAGATGGAACCCACAGTCACCAGCCCTCCTCTTCTCTTTGTACAGTCCTGCTAATACATGCCAGCTTTGTAATTGCCTACTAGAGGATAGGTGGGGAGTTCATTAACCACAGTAATTATAAGAACAATTGGTGCTAAATCATCAGCAGAAATGTTAAAAAAACACTCCTGAAAACCAAAACAATGTAAAACCAACCTTAGCAGAGACACAACATCTGTTCTCTAGGGCAGAATAAAAAAGAAAATCACAAGGCAACAAAAAAGATGAGAGAGGAGAAATATTGCCTTTGTCATTCCCGACTGAATGACAGGTGCAAGTCTATTATGTGAAGAAAATGGTGTGTATTAGAGACGATGACCTCACGGATGAAGAGGATCAGCGGCAGCTGCAGGCTCCTCAAGGCTTCACTTGTCACCCGGTAGCCCAATTTGTCAATGCTCAGAGGGAAGCCGTCTTCTGCTTCCTCCTCTCTGAAGGGTGAGTCAGACGGGGAAGGGTTCCAAAAGTTTTTGAGATGAGTTTTAAATGTCGTGTCCATTTTTATGTAATTCTACCAAATGTTCCAAAACCAAAGAACAAAAGATGACTGCGAACTAATGACTCGACGGTGCCTGAGAGAGGAGTTTAATTGGGAAATTAAGAAGAGGAAAAAAGTACTGCAAAAGATCTTTTAAAACATCATTTTAGTAAGTGCATATCAGCATCAGGAGCTAAATTTGACTGAAGGATTTCTTTTGAACCTAAGAGATTTAGGGCTATTATTATTTCACGATTATGAAATAATTCCGTGTGATTAGGCAGTGTCAACTAAGGATTTTTTTTTTTTTTTTTGCAAAAGCCATCCATACCTAAATGCATATAATTACCTTTTTCCCTGCAGGAATAGAATTTTTAAAGGGGAGCTGATTCAGATAATGTTTTAAGATCTCTTTAAAATGGAAATGCTTCTTTGGAAATGTTCCACATATTTGGCATCAGAAGTTTCCTGTGTTCCAGCTGCACTAATTAGAGACTTGCACACGGAGGTTGGGATACAAGGTGAAGGGAGAGAAACATTAACGACCCAGGCTGTGATATCATTTGTGAGAACTTCTTTCCACTGATCTGACACCCATTGAAGTTCAGCTTTCAATTCTGTCTTTGAAGTCCAGATCAAGCAGTGCCATGGACACATGTCTTTTGTGTTACACACTCATGTTTTTTCCTAAATTGCTGTGGACTACCTGTGAAAGAAGGCATCCACCCTGATGCTGGCAGTGGACATCCCTTCAAACTAGTTTCTCATTTGACATGAAACCTACTGTGGCAACTTTGGTGACTTTTTAGTAGCTTTGGACAAGGCCACATCGTAAGGGGAAAATGTTGCCTCGGAAATGATCAACAATGACTAGAATATTCATTTCCTCCCCCAATTCTCCTTTCTTTCCCCAACTCATGGTCTGCTTTGAAATCGAGCAATAGACATGCCCAAGATTCTAATACAACAGGTCATTAGAAAATTTCTTGGGGCCATTATGTTATTACTGCTCCTTTTACTACAGAAAAAAGGAATTGGCCAGTCTTTGGAAAACCAAAATGTTAGTTGCTGGCCATGTCCTGCCTTCTTTGCTGGCCCCATTTCTCTCTATTTCAACATCCAGCTGATGCCTGGACCCCTCTTTCAGCCTGCTGTGCCTCTCTGCTGATTTCAGTAAATGATTTTTGATGTAGAGCGGATTCCCAAACCCCATAGATGGGAGCTTCTGAAAAATACCATTGCCTAGGCACCAATCTTTTCAAGAGATTTCTTCAGGGGATTTTAATCTCCAAAGAAAACTTAAGAACCACTGGAATCTTGCTACTGAAAGCATAGGGCCCAGACCCAAACCCTAACTTGAGAGCTTGTTAGAAATGCAGAGTATCAACACCTCACAGACCTACTGAATCTGAATCATCATTTTTACAAGTACTACTCCAGAGCAAAAGGGCTTATTAACTTGGTTACATGCAAGACTTCAAAGCAACCTGTAATCAGAATATTACTTTGGAGGGGGAGAGTGTCCAATGGTTTGCATGATATTCTTCAAAGGTTTTATGACCCAAACAAAGTGAAACAACAACAACAAAAAAAATGCTAGAGCCTAAACCAGAAACTTATAAACTTAAACACTGATGGGAAGCGGCCGAAAGAAGTAGGAGTGAAGTGGGTGAAGAACTGTCAGATAATATGTGAAAATATTTCACGCAAAAATGCCATACTCTTTCTTATTTTAATTTTCTTTTAATTATGGAAGTATAATGACAATTACAGAAGACTTGGGAAATACACAAGAAGGTAAGATAGACTGTTATTTTTTAAGAAGATAAATTAAGATTTTTAGTTGGAGTTTCAGTATCAAACTCTCAAAGGTTAATAGAATGAAAGATATGTTTATACCTTATTTTATGTCCCTGAATACATTCCCGGTCTCCTAGTTCCAGTCTAAGGGAACTAGGAGAGAATTTGTATCCCACTGTTGTGTAAAAATTGTATAAATCGTAATTATGTTGAATTGGTTTACAGTGCGTTTCAGGTCTGCTATAGCTACACTCATTCTAATTTTTTTTTTTTAAACACACTGCCCTTTCTCTCCGTCTTTGGTTTTACCACTTTTGGAAGAAGCATGAGTTCAAGACAATAAATATCTAAGGGGAAAAATGCACCTGTGTGGTGGTGCATGGCAAGGAACACCGCCGTGGAAGCAACAGGACAGGATGAAGCTGTGCAGACAAGGAAAATACACCCCTGGCACACCACTACTCCTGCAATTGCTGACTTGGAGAAAGTCCCACTGCCGTTGGATCTCCTGCCTTTTAAAGAACTCCAGATTTTTATGGGAGACAAAAATCACTCAATGTTGCATCAATGTTTCTAAGATTTAGTAGGTTAAATGAAACTCATAAGCATATCTGGATGGTTAACATCCATTGGTACAGACCCCTCTCTCCTCTCCTACTTCCAAGAAAACATGTTTCTATTGCATCTTTCAGCTAGAGTCAGAATGTTATCAAGGAGCCCCAGCGACCCCATCTTCACATTTTCAGAATGAGAAGCCAGACAGCTAACAAGGGTCCTGGTGAACGAATCTTGGTTAATTCAGTTAGTTAGCTTCTGAGTAGCCATGAGAATTTGGTCAGGGAAACCTACAGTGATTTAAGCTTTTCAAGAAAGAAAAGATTTAATACCGGGAAATGAGCGATGAAAAGAGTGAAACAGTGACCATCTGGGGAAACTGCTTCTAGTTCTCAGGTTGTTGCCAGCTTTCAGAATCAGAAAACTGAAAGAAACTGTGGTCATACCAGGCATCCAGGACATGCAGTCTAGGACCCCTGAGGATGCCAAAATGCACAGTGCGCGAGTTCCTTATGTAAAATGGTGTCTTTCCGTAGACCCTTCCTATTGCAAATGCTGGACTCACGGATGCAGAACCCCTTAGCAGTTGCCAAGGGTCAATCATCCCAGCAACATATCACTCCCTGCAGCTATCATAGGGAAACGTCCAGGGGCATTTTCTGAATCCTACCTGCCAGTCCTCTGCTACCTGAGAAGCAATGGATGTTTTCTGCCTCTGTCTCATTTCTAAAAATCTTTCATAGCGCCTCATTTGCAAAATCTAACCTAGAACCCTATAGGTAAGAGGTTCTGAAGAAATGGAGTGCACTGGCTTTCAATGCCCGCCATGCAAAGCAGAACTCAGAAGAACAGAGACAGTGCTCAGCTGACGACTATAATCGGATCCAGCTAACTAATCAGATATTTGATCCATACTGATGTCTAACTTGTTACAAATCATCGTAACAGGCCTTCTTGAGTTAAAAGCTCTAAGCTCATATTCATGGGAGTATTAATAAATCTACTGTCAAGAACAAGCTTTATTCTGCTGGATGGATAGTTCAGGAAGCAAAAAAATACTTTATTCTACTCCCTTTTTATCTAGAGAGTAAAGAAAATATAATGACTCAATTAAGAAATAGATGGCAAAAATAAATTTGTCCATAGGAAAAAAAAACGAAACATGCATAACTACTCCCATCTTAATTTTAACCTCGTTACTAAGCTGCACCTTATGGACAGTGTGTATTTTATGTCAAGGGAATAAATAAAAAGAAACATAGCTGCATACTAATGTCAAGGAAATACAAGTAAGAGCACAGGTGTAGTAAATACAAATCAAGCCCAAGACAGTCAAACCACAGAAGCAGAATTTGTATTTCTTAATGAGTTTTCTTTTTCTTTATAACTTGTATCCCTTACATCAGTAGAACCTGTGCGTGCTAAGCTCCTTCAGTGTCCAACTCTTCGCGACCGTAGGGACTGTGGCCCTCCAGGCTCCTCTGTCTATGGAATTCTCCAGGCAAGAACACGAGTAGGTAGCCATTCCTTTCTCCAGGGAATCTTCCCCACCCAGGGAATGAACCCATGTCTCCTGCAGCTCCTGCACTGCAGAAGGATTCTTTACCGCTGAGCTACTGGGGAAGCCCACATAATTAGAACACTTTTGCCTTATTGCTTCCTAAACAAAAGTGAAAAAAACAGTTTCCATAGATTGATTTATTGGTTTAAATGGACATATTACTAACTTGGCCAAAGAGATGTTCAACCTGATTGTATTAAAAGGCACCGAAAATGATAGGGAGAGAAGGGTGAAGATTGACATCTTTTTAAGGTTACCATTACTGAAAAGATATCTGAACTCTGAGTCAAAGTTTTTTTCCCAATTCTGGGACCAATTCATTTTGTGTTAGGAACTGCAAATTCCTCTCAGGTAAAATGGGCACTAACCACAGCTTGGTTATGGAATTATTGTAAAAACTGCCTGTATAATGAAGAGATAACAGGAGTAGAGACATTCATAAGAGTCCCAGTGGGCAGAAGAAGCTGGTAGTAAAATAAAGGAAATCAATGCTGTCACAGAGGTGCATCTTGTCTCGTGTCAAATAAGAGCTTTGCCGAGCTGTTTGGGAGAAGGCAACCCAGAGACTGCTTCAGAAAGGCAATGTGCTACATAAACGACCTCTCGGATTTCTGGCAGGTTTGGCTCTTTCCTACTGAACAAGGAGACAAAGAGTAATAAAGGGTATCTGGCCTAATGTCAAGCAGATACAAGGTAGTTGAGCCATCGAATAATAAGAGCTCATTTTCTGCTGCTTACAAAGTTCCAGGCATTAGTCCAATCATGTATTAATTCATTTAAACCACACAGCAACCTCCTGTAGAAGAGTCTGTTTTTATTTATTTATTTATTGAAGTGCAGTCGACTTATAATGTTGTGTTAGTTTCACTTGCACAGCAACGTGATTCAGACAAATATATACACATATATGTATTCAGATATATCTATATAATTCTAGACACAGATGTATTCTTTTTCAGATTCTTTTTCCTTACAGGGCTTCCCTGGTAGCTCAGCTGGTTAAGAATCCACCTGCAATGTGGGAGATTGGGTTTGATCCCTCGGTTGGGGGAAGATCCCCTGGAGGTGGGTTTGGCAACCCACTCCAGTATTCTTCTCTGGAGAATCCTCATGGAGAGAGGTACCTGGTGGGCTACAGTCCCAAAGAGTCAGACATAACTGAGCAACTTTCACTTTCAGTTTTCCCTTAGGGGTTGTTACAGGATACTGAGTATAGTTCCCTGTGCTACACAGTTGGTCCTTGTTGGTTTTATCTATTTTCTACATGTGCTGTGCTCAGTTGCTTCAGTCGTGTCTGACTCTGCAACCCTAGGGACTGTAGCCCGCCAGGTTCCTCTGTCCACGGAATTCTCCAGGCAAGAATACTGGAGTGGGAAGCCACTTCCTTCTCCAGGGAATCTCCCAACCCAGGGACCAAACCCACATCTCCTACAATCTCTTGCATTGCAGGCAGATTCTTCTGCTGAGTCCTGGGGGAAGCCCAAGCTCCTAATTAGAAGTCTGTTATGACCTTCGTTTTATAGGCAAAGAAACTGAGGCATCAAGAGATTAAGTAAATTTCCCAGGTCACATGGTGAGTCAGTGACAAGGCCAGATTTGGAACCAAGTCCGTGTCCTTAACCACTGAGCCATTCTGTCACTGACCATGTTTCAGTGGGTTGTACCAATTTGACCATTAGCAGAATTTTCCCCAAGGCTTTGGCAATTATCAGTCTTAGTTCTTAATTCTGCTGTGGATTTCACCTTTTCTAACAGTCTGCATAGCTCTTTTAATAGAAAATTTGGATAAATGACTAGTCAGAAAACATTAAAAAAAAATTTAAACATTATGCTTTTTACTGCATGCCAAATTCTTAGCATCCCTACTTCCATTCAGGGATTCTGACTCACCCTTACATCCACAGATACGCTACAAAGATGGAGATGTAAATAGCAACCCAGTCCAGTATTCCTGCCTGGGAAATCCCACGGACAGAGGAGCCTGGTGGACTATAGTCCAGGGGATCACAAGAGCCACAGTATGTACCAGCTAAACCACCACCATCCTGCAAAAAGTGTGTTCCCTGGTGGCTCAGAGGATAAAGCATCTGCCTGCCATGCGGGAGACACAGGTTTGATCCCTGGGTTGGGAAGATCCCCTGAAGAAGTAAATGGCAACCCACTCCAGTATTCTTGCCTGGAGAATCCCATGGACAGAGGAGCCTGGTAGACTATAGTCCGGGGGATCACAAGAGCCAGACACGACTTACCAGCTAAACCACCACCATCCTACAAAGAGTAACAGCTATCAACTCAATGAGACATGGAATGAAATATATGAAAGACATGTCCTAGGGACTTTACTAGTTCTCCACTCTCCAGATGCAGCTACCCTTTTGTTTTCAGAAACAAATAATTAGTTGTCATACAAATCCCAGCAGAAGAACATAACAGTTTGGAAGAAGTTCCATCGTTAGTACAGAAGACAAAAGAATGCACAGAAAAAAATGAAAACATGCATGTGTTTGGAAATATCACTGGAAACTCTAAGAACATCAATTCTAGATAGTCAGATCAGCTTAACTACAAGTGTTTTCAGAGTGGGAATATAAGGGCTCTTGACTGTTTTTTCATCTCTTTCTAAGCAAAAGTCATCCTGATTTGCAGACAGGGTTACCGACAAGAAAATACATTAAATCAAAGTTCTTCATCAGAGATACTTGTCTATTTGCTCACTCAAAATTAATTTTAGAACTATATCTATATCTATATATATATATACACAAATATATGCATATGTATATGTATATAAAACTATGTATATTTATAGAACCATGTGAGTGGTTATATATGTGTGTGTTAACTGTATATTTTGAAAATATTGAGCATACATTTAAAAGGAACTGCACTTATTCACATATGTAAAAAAATTCAGCCTTCCAAACTTCAGAAGGCTGCTTCAACCATTACTTCCAGGTACTGCACATGTTTTCTAAAAGCTTTAGCTGAGGCTTTCAAGAATCTCTGGTACTCCTAGAAAACTACTCGTTTTGTCTAGGAAGTGGGACTATTTTAAATCAGGGATAAGTCACAACTCAGAGGTGGAATTTCTACCCCATGCCATCCATGTTCCAGAAAACTCTTTACAGGGCCAGCTGTTATCTGCCTGACCCCTTTGATCAGCACAGGATTCACATTCAGAGGGAGGAGAATTGTGTTCAGAAGATGCTCTGCCTACATCACACAAGTAAAAGCCACTTCAGTCTTTTCACCTGCTTTCAAATCCTCGGTTGAAAACCATCAGGGAAGGCTAAGAGATAGCATACACAAAACCAACACTTCCAGTTGAAGGAGCCCTACTCTAACATTTTTTGCTTCAAGTTTCCAAAATCAGAAATCCAAAGAACAAAGAAATTGGTCATGAGTAAAAGAAAGATTGGATTTAAATTATGAAGTTCAAATTCTACCAAACCTTGTGGATACCAATCCTGATAATACCAAAAGGAAGCAGAAAAGCAGTTATATAAAGACTATTTTGGTAATATTGCTGCCAAAGAATTCACTATTTCATTTTCACAAGTTGAAATAAAAGACTATTTTTATTTAGCATAAGGGGGAAAAAATGTATGGAACACTCCCAACTTATATAAATGAATGGGTTAAAAAGTAACCAAAAAACCATAATTTCAAACAAAATAGTTTTTCTAATGGCCTAGTTCTAAGGGAAACATATTTTAGAGGAAAAAAATTAATAAACATTTATTAAAGAATCTCAAACAAAGAGTAAACATTTTTAAAACTCAGAGTTTCCTAGTATTTTGATTTTGAAAGATTTTCTGGAAATACTTTGAGTCCGATGTTGTTCTTTAGTTGCTAAGTCATGTCTGACTCTTTGTAGCTGCATGGACTGCAGCCATCAGGCTCCTCTGTCCGTGGGATTCTCCAGGCAACAATACTGGAGTGGCTTGCAATTTCCTTCTCCAGGGCATCTTCCCAACCCAGGGATTAAACTCACATCTCCTGCATTGGTAGGCAGATCCTTCATCACTGAGCCACCTGGAGAGTGGGAGTTCATTACCTATACCTATTTTCAACTCATCAGGGTAATCCAGGTGGCCTTCTTCTTGAAAAAAAAAAAAGGAAGAGAGATAAAGATTTAATTTCCCTTAAATTACTGGATAAATGATAACTTAAGGGAAGTGAAAGAAAGCAAATCAAGCAAAAATCTGTTTAGAGGCCTAAACCATCCTTTACCTCTAACACTGCATCTGTGTCATACAGAGAAAAGGAGAATTTTTTTAGCCACAGAATGTATTTCAGTTCTGTTAACTGCCCAAACATATAGTTCATTTGCAGAATTAAAGATCCCTCAAAGTGTATTTGGAGCAGAATGATTTAGTTAGTTATTTAGAACTATCACATAACAAAATGACTAAACGTCATTACTACATTCTATTTGCAAAATACGCCAGAGGAGAGGAATTAATTGAAAAAAATCTGAGAAACTCAATTTGACACACAACAAATGTAAAATTCTACTTTTGTGCATGCAAAAACAGGGAGATATAAGCATCACATTCTTCAGGGAAAACCACAGCCGATTCTATAGCTATGAAGTGAATTCTCTATTAGGCCACTCTCTAAGGCAAAGCCAAAAAATCTAATTTTGCTTTATATAACCAATTTTGGGGAGAACCAAGATTTTTGACTTCATTTTTCTGAATCGGTGTCTCAAGTCTCCGCTCTGGTTTGCCTCTGTAGACCCCAAATTTGGGACTGGAATGGGAGGAGGGCTGGGATGGGTTGGGGCAGGTGGCCTTAAAGGCAGATGAAAATATTCTGCTGAAATGTATTATTTTTGAAGGTGGGTTTTAGTCTTTTGGAGGGTTAACAAATGTTTACTTTTCTTCATTTTTATGTTTCAGCTCTAGTTGAAGAAATAGGAAAAATAGCTTATTGATCAGTTGTTAATGATATTCATCATAGGCTGGACATGCCAGCAGAATGATTAAAAATCCTACTCTCCTCTAGTTGGATCTGATTCCTTTGCTTAGACTTACTCCTTTGATTAAATCTATTGGTTTTCTTACTGAAAGCAGACTCTTTTTTTTTTAAAGAGAAGTTCCCTGAATTCCTCTAGGGAAGTTCTACGTATTTACATATTGGTGTCTTCTAATGCTCACAATGTAACATCATAAATGTATCACCAAAACATCAATTGATTTCCTAACTGCATCCATTCATTGACACAGTCTCATACCTGGTGGCTCCCAGCATTATTTGAATGATTTGTATTGCTCCCAACAATACAAAATTAATCCCATCAAAAATTCACAAATAACTAAAAAGATCTTCTTTTGACTTACCTTCTCTTTTCTTGCCTTAGTCTCAGAGTTGATACCTGTGTAAAGATGTCCCAGCTCCCCCAGGCAAGCTCAAGACAACTTCCTTATAGCCTGTTACCTGGGAACACCTTGTTCTCATCACTGGTTTCTAGGGAGGGGGTTTTTTCCTAAGATATCTGCCCTTTATGTTCTCTCCACCAACAGAAGATATAAAGGGACCTGATAGCTTCATCTGGGAGAAGAAACAAACTTGTTTAACTTGCTTCCTCCCTGCATTCTTCCTCCGGGGAAGAAGCTTCAACTTAGAAGGAGCAGACTTTCCACAGTCCCTTTGGAAACTCCATGCTGTTGGAGTGGGGAGGCCTACCCCGGCCCAGTGTGCTGTGATTGGACAGCTGAGTCTGCCCAGTTCCATCAGCTAACCCATTTGACAAATAGCCCTAAAGTCACACCCTCCAGACGCCACCAATAATAAACGGATATTTTAGCCCTTCCTTGCCAGTCTTAGATTTACATCTCCACTTGTTCAGGAGATGTGGATTCTGCTCAGTAAGAGCCCCATCAAAGAACTTCCCCAACATCACCTACCGCCCACCTGCATTGTGTCCACCTCTCACATGTGGTACCTCCTGTCTTCTGCATCACATCACAAGCACCAGCTCACAGTGGTTTATGACCCTAAGCTCTGGGGGCAGTTTGCTGCCTTCAATTCTTCCCTTGCAAACATGGCCATCTTTCACTTTCTCGAAATATGTCTCCTTCTATATCAAATGAGGAATATAGTCTCTTACTCATTAAGGTTAAATAAATTATCCTATATATAAACCCTTAGCCTCAGGCCCTATATATAGGAAGCACTAAAGAAATATTTCTTATTATCACTGCTATAGTCTGAATTGGCTTCTCTGGTGGCTCAGCAGTAAAAAGGTAAAGAATCTGCCTGCAGTGCAGGAGACGTGGGTCTGATCCCTGGGTCAGGAAGAGCCCCTGGAGAAGGAAATGGCAATCCACTTCAATATTCTTGCATGGAAAATCCCATGGACAGAGGGCTACAGTCAACAGCATCGCAAAGAGTTTGACATGACTTAGTAATTAAACAACAACAAATGGTCTGAATTGTGACTCCTGCAATTCATGTGTTGAAGTCTTAACCCCCAATATAACTGTATTTGGTTATAGGACCTTTAAAGAGGTAACGAAAGTTGAATCAGATCACAAGGATGAGGCCCTAATTTAATAGGACTGGTGTCTTTATGAGAAGAAAAGGAAACACCAGGGTGATGTAGACAGCAAGAAAAGGGCCAATTGCAAGCCAAGAAGAAAGACCTCAGGCAAACCAAACCTGCCAGTACTTTGTTCCTTGACTTTCAGCTTCCGGAACTGTCAGAAATAAACGTCTGCTTTTTAAGCCACCCGGTCTATTGCACTGTGTTATGGCAGCCCAAGCAGGCTAAGACAGTCACTGTTGCCAGCGGTGTTACTCAAACTCTGTATTCACCATCAAAGCAACTAGACAAAGCATAGTCCAACTAATTCTTCCATTCATATCACTCGTGATTATTTTTGTGAACAAGGTCAATAACTAAAATGTTGTGAAGATCATCAGCCTGACCAAAGGAACATGACATAGTAATTTCAAGGTCCTTAAGTAGTCAATATAATTCTGTCCTATACTCTACTCTTTCTGCCTTTTCTCCCACTTACAGATCCAGATGGATGAAACTTTCACAACGTAGAGGTGATTCATTGCCAAAAATCTCAATTTTCCCTTCCACTCATAGTAATTATAATCACTATTTTTTAATTAGACACATGGCCACCTTCAATTAGAAAGTTTTATAGCAGGATGTAGCCATGTAACGGAGTTCTTGCTAATTAGACATAGACGGAAATATGTTTTTGTATTTCCTGACTATTCTTTTAAAAAAGAAATTACTTCTTCGTGCCTTCCTAAATTTTAGCCCCTGGAACACAGAGGTGATTACTAAAGCTTATTGTGGAATTTGGAGACAGTCCCACCCTAGAGATGGCGAAACAGTGTACTGGGAAGAACTTGGGCATCCGAGGATTCTAAAATAAATCCTGGACTGTCTAGGGTTTAATAATAATTTCTAAGGTCTAAAATGACTTCTGAACTTCTTTTATGTGAAAGAGGCCATCCTCTGCTCCTGCATAGCTGTGCCATTTTCATTTACTGTCTGCACTAAGAGCTTTGGTAGGCAGTTTCCCTCCCAGCAGCCTGTGTGCCTGCCTCTCTATCTAATGCCTTTCTCTGGCCCCATGGATGTTTTCTCATGGGTTCCATTCAGCCCCTATGAGAGTTCGCATTCTTGAGGGAAACCTCCACTGATGAGGAACAGTCCCTGTCCCTTCAATTTTGGGTTCCTCCTGGTTTCTTGAAGGTCTCTTGTGGACTTAGTGGATGCTGTTTCCTTCTCCAGGGGACCTTCCTGACCCAGGTGAGCCACTAGGGTAGCCCATCTCCTCATATTTAGAAAAGCACTAAAATCCTTCATGATGAAGACTGCTCCTTGTGACTAGCAGAAAAAAAAAAAAAAAAGTGCAAAAATATATACCTGAATGCATGTACTCCCACTTCACCAAAATCACATACATACTGATCTCCCCCAATCCACCTCTTTGGAGGAGTTTCTCAGAGCTATCTGAGGTGCTGTAGCTCAGATTATGGTCCCGGTTTTGCCACAAATAAAACTTGACTCACAATTCTCATGTTGTGCTTTTTTTTAAGTTGACACCTGTCTTACTCTCTTTCCCACCTCATTTATGCTTCCTGGAATCACTGAAGTCCCAATTCTGGGATCTACTATTGGAGGAAAATAGCTAGCATACTATGACTTGTAGTCTAACCAAATTCTGATACAGCTTGAGCAAGAAGAGCTCAAATATCAGATCAGTCGCTCAGTCCTGTCCAACTCTTTGTGACCCCATG
This sequence comes from Bos indicus, assembly GCF_029378745.1. Lineage (NCBI taxonomy): Eukaryota > Metazoa > Chordata > Mammalia > Artiodactyla > Bovidae > Bos > Bos indicus. The sequence continues at coordinate 10,163,811 of NC_091771.1, forward strand.
AATCGCAGCACGCGAGGCTTCCCTGTCCATCACCAACTCCTGGAGTTCACTCAGACTCACATCCATCGAGTCAGTGATGCCATCCAGCCATCTCATCCTCTGTCGTCCCCTTCTCCTCCTGCCCCCAATCCCTCCCAGCATCAGAGTCTTTTCCAATGAGTCAACTCTTCGCATGAGGTGGCCAAAGTACTGGAGTTTCAGCTTTAGCATCATTCCTTCCAAAGAAATCCCAGGGCTGATCTCCTTCAGAATGGACTGGTTGGATCTCCTTGCAGTCCAAGGGACTCTCAAGAGTCTTCTCCAACACCACAGTTCAAAAGCATTAGACCCAACTTGGCAGAAGACAAGAATCCCAGTTAAGAAACAATTAGAAGTTGATGGAAATGTTTGGTTATTAAAATCTCAGTCTTAGAGTCAAAGGGATAGATGATGCATGTGGGGGACTAACATCACCCTTGACTGAGCTTCATCTTGGTCCCTGGCCAGTTCCTGACAACATATAACCAAGGGAGATGGCTCCTCCCCTATAGGGACAATCAAATCTCTTCAAACGGGTTCAGTGCATTCTCACCCAGACAACATGGGCGAGAACAGCATTTTTATGCCGTGTGACCATTTATTCAGTATGACCTAAAATGGTATTCTACACAGTGGTAATATTCAGATAGAAAGTGAGGACAATTATATAGATTTTCCAAATAAATGAAACTTTAATTCAATGATTTCAGGGTGAAGCATCATAATGCATTTCAATAATCAAACTCTCTTTCTTGACTATAAATGTCCCTTAACATTAAGACTCACTTTTTTATATCCTGGCTCATAGTCTTGATGTTGGCAAAAGATTTTCAGAGAAAAATGCTATTATGAGTCCAGTGATTCATTGGAACATCATTCTAAGAATTAGTTCTTGCAAAATTGTGTCTTTCAAGGAAATGTATGTTTTCAAAATAACTGTCCTTGGATCACTAAATCTGGGTACGTAACATCCTCCCTGCCACAAGGCTGAGAGATTTTAATGTTGTGGAAGGAAATGGTGACAGTGTTAAAGTTAATAGGGTCCTACTTAAGAAATAACTGGACATTTCTCTTGTTTTATGAGGCAATAATTTTACTCCCTAGTGAATAAAGACTGGAAAAAGTTGGATCACCACCAAAAAATATAACCTACACTCTATCAAAGAGTGCCATTATACTTCCCTTAACTGCCTCCTGGAGGTCATATGGCTGCTTACAGGGGAAGCTTTTCTGATAGCTTTTTCTGCAAAATCACATTAGACAATACCAGCCTAACAATGCAAAGATGTCTGTGTCAGTCTTCCATAGATGACTTATGCAGCTGACTTTCCAGCTTCCAAAATTCATTGCCCTCTTTATTGCCGCACTGTACCATCACCTCCTATGTAAATAATCCAGGAAACATTTAAGTCATTTGCACCATTGTTTGTAAACAGCAGTACAGGGAATCATGGAGAAGTCTTGGGATTCCTGGCCTGAAAAGAGAGTAGCTACTATTGAAAAGAAGGGGATTACTGTGCATTTGTTTTGTGTTACTCAAAATGAATAAGCATTAAAAGGAAATGTTTCAAAATATAATGAATCCAATGAATTAGCAAATACATTTCCCACCTAAATACAAATCCTAAGAGATCCTTCTTGAAAATCAGCTATTGAATTTGTTTCTGTTTATCTGACTTAAAACCATTAAACTGCTCACATTAAAAAAAAAAGTTAATAATAAAGAGGCATTAAAATATATGATAAACAAGCATGATCTAACAAAGCCGGAGGCCAAATAAGTCCCCTAGAAGACGGTTTTCTGTGTTCTCCCCAACAAATTGTACCTTGGAGACCTCCACAAGTCACTCCCAAGCTTTCTGATCTGATTTATCAAGTGTGACCTTAGAAAGATCGCCACCAAGTTTCAAAAGTGGCAGGAAATTCCATCAGTAAAGGAAGTTTACCTTATATGTAAGTAGCCCATCTAACTCAGAATAGAGAAATCAACTCATTTGAACCAGGCTATATCTGGGCTTAAAATAACTGCTAAAAATGTTCAATATGCATTCATTTTGCCCACAAGGATATTCTATGGCTCATCGTGAGTCTCTAATTATAGTACCGTGCTTTGAATTTGCTGATTGACATGAATTCAAGCTCATATCACAATTTTAACTCACTTGCCCTACTAAATAGGTTGGGGGTTGGTATTCTCATCCTCCTACATGTCTGAATACTTGGTGGTGCCAAAAGGTTAAGTAACTTCACCACCAACTCTTTTGTTTCATTCAAGCCTGTTCTCCTTCTAGCATCTGGAGAATGAACTTCACTTTCTTCTATGTAGTAACTGTGTCTCCGATGTCCACAGTCAACCTGGAATCAAAGAGGACCCTGGTCCATGGCCATACTGAAGAAGGATCTGGGCATTTCTTGGGAACTTGAGTGGATGCCACCTGAGAATCCAGGGAGCTTTTTGTCCCTCTGCCCATGACACCCCCATTTCCTAGCAGGAAAGTCTTCTAACGTTCCCTTGAGGGAGCCCATCCTTTTTCTGCTTTCCTTCCAGCACTTCCACTACTATCCTAAACTCATAGAGATGTCAGAACGAGTCCAGATCAGGAGGTGATAGCGTCACCTTCCAGATGCTCTTCCCTTTCTTTCTGCTGCCCTTACTCTCCCAACAAAACCTTTTCTTTCCCTTACTCAAAAATGCACTCGATCCTGTTTCTGAAGCTCCTTACCCTCTGGGTTTATTAACTGGATGTGATGAGCTCATGACACTGAGATGTGTGGGGAAGGATCCCTGATACCCCAGGGGCACCCTACTCCCTTCTGCACACGGGAAGGGAGTGTGAAAGGCGGGCATGATGAATAACTCTGCATGTCAGCTTGGTGAGGGGACAGTACTCACCTGTTTGATCAAACACTAGTATAGACATTACTGAAAGGTGTTTTGTACGTGTGATTAACATCCATAATCAGTGGACATTCAGTAAAAGAGATTCCCTTTAAGAATGTGGATGAGTCTCATTTAACGCGTTGAAGACCTTACGAACAAAAACTGAGGTGTCCCAGTGAAGAGGGAAAGTGAAAGTTGCTCAGCCGTGTCCAACTCTTTGTGACCCCATGGACTATATAGTCCAGGGAATTCTCCAGGCCAGAATACTCCAGGGGATCTTCCCAACCCAGGGATCCAACCCAGGTCTCCCTCATTGCAGGCAGATTCTTTACCAGCTGAGCCACAAAAGAAGCCCAAGAATACTGGAGTGCATAGCCTATCGCTTCTCTAGCGGATCTTCCCAAAACAGGAATCGAACCGGGGTCTCCTGTGTTGCAGGTGGATTCTATACCCACTGAGCTACCAGGTGAAGAGGGAATTCTGCCTCAAAATTGGGTTGCACAGGAACTCTGCCCAAGTTTTCATCTAAGACCTGCCCTACAGATTTTGGACTCAAAACTGTAACATCAACGCTTACTTGAATTTCTAGCCTGTCGGCCTGTTCCAAACTAGCCAGCCCCAACAATCCTGTAAGCTGATTCTCAGTTTTTGAAATAAGTCTCTTTACTTTGTGTGTGGGTGTCTGTCCTGCTGGTTCTATTTCTTTGATTGATAGAGAAAACAACTAACATATTTGGAGCATCTACTATGGTCATCAAGTTTGTCAAGCTATATATATTAACTTATTTGTGGAAGCACAACATTCCATAACAACCGTGCAAAAGTTCCTGATACATATTTCTCAGTTGCCACTCACAACGGATTACTCCAAATATCCCCATCCATGCATGAGGAGGTGACCAAGCATGAATGCTGCTCCTGCCCTAGGGGAGGAGCTCAAACATAGCAGCAGGCAGATGAACAAACGCAGGCCCACAAAAATTTGAGCCCACCTATAAAAATGAAAAAGACAGCTCCCCAATAGTCTCCAATAAAACACAATATTCAGCAGTGAAACATAAAAAGTAAACACGGTGCACTGCTAAATATTTAAAAAGATGAAAAACGGCTACACAGATTCCATTCTAGGAAGTGTAATTTTATACTTTCTAGAGGGAAAAGCAGGAATAATGTAAAATGCTAAGTAAAAAAAGGAGGCACTTTGCAATTTATGTATTCTCTGAGGTCAATTCCTATTATTTCCAAGAAAAGAAAGACTTTCAGTGTTTAGTTAGAGAAGAAACTAAAGAGGTGGATGCGTGCCTGAAGCATAAACCACATTTGACTTTATTCCAGGGAGAACAGAGCTTGGAGAAAGGATGCAGATGAAAGACTGTAAAAATCAACAGCATAATTGGGATATGTTTTGTTGAATTTTTCCCAGTGAAACAGAGATACATTTTCCCTAACACAGGCTATTTGACCCTAGGCAGTGACACCTTTGTAATTTCTTTTCCTAAGTATAAGACAGCAACTAGCAACAGACACAAAAATACCATTGGCTACAACAAAATATTAACAATATCAGTAACAATAATAACATCTACAACTTACTAATGGTGACTTCTGTGGTGGCTTCAGTTCAGTTCAGTCACTCAGTTGTGTCCGACTCTTTGTGACCCCATGAATCGCAGCACTCCAGGCCTCCCTGTCCATCACCAACTCCTGGAGTTTACTCAAATTCATGTCCATTGAGTCGGTGATGACATCCAACCATCTCTGGCGGCTTAGTTGCAACCTAGATGCCCATCAGCAGATGAATGGATAAGAAAGCTGTGGTACATATACACAATGGAGTATTACTCAGCCATTAAAAAGAATACATTTGCATCAGTTCTAATGAGGTGGATGAAACTGGAGCCTATTATACAGAGTGAAGTAAGCCAGAAAGAAAAACACCAATACAGTATACTAATGCATATATATGGAATTTAGAAAGATGGTAACAATAACCCTGTATATGAGACAGCAAAAGAGACACTGATGTATAGAACAGTCTTTTGGACTCTGTGGGAGAGGGAGAGGGTGAGAAGATTTGGGAGAATGGCATTGAAATATGTATAATATCATATATGAAACGAGTCGCCAGTCCAGGTTCGATGCACGATACTGGATGCTTGGGGCTGGTGCACTGGGACGACCCAGAGGGATGGTATGGGGAGGGAGGAGGGAGGAGGGTTCAGGATGGGGAACACATGTATGCCTGTGGCGGATTCATTTTTATATATGGCAGAACCAATACAATATTGTAAAGTTTAAAAATAAAATTAAAAAAATAAAAATAAAACAAAAAAACAAAACAAACAAAACAAACAAAAAAAAAGAATTCGCCTGCCGATGCCAGAGACATGGGTTCAATCCCTGGATTGGAAAGATCCCCTGGAGAAGGAAATGGCAACCCACTCCAGAATTCTTTCCTGGAATTCCCACGGACAGAGGAGCCTGGTGGGCCGTGGTCCATGGGGTCACAAAGAGTGGGACATGACTTAGCGACTAAGCAACACACAACAACACATTTATTGAGGGATTTCTTGTGAACTGTATTTCACAGTCTTAAAATTTCTACAAAGCAGTAAAATATAAACTCCAGTTAAAAAGTGAGGAAAGAATATTAAAAATGCATAAAGAAAACACAATTGGCAACAAAATTAGATAAAGATACTTGCTAATACTGTAAAGTAAATTAAGACAAGACTCCATTTTCCTTGTATTTATTATTAAAAATATCCAGGATGGGTGACTGTGCAGAGGAACAGGTGATTTCATCCATCGCTGACTATTGGGAGCTGCCAGGAACTCTCTTGGGGCTTCCCTGGTGGCTTAGACAGTAAAGAATCTGCCTGCAATGCAGGAGACCTGCAGAAGATCCCCTGGAGAAGGGAATGGCTACCCACTCCAGTATTTTTGCCTGGAGAATCCTATGGACAGAGGAGTCTGGTGGGCTACAGTCCATGGGGTCATAAAGAGTTGGACACAACTGAGTGACTAACATTTTGAGCTTCCAGGTGGTACTAGTGGTAAAGAATCTGCCTGCCAGTGCGGGAGACAAGAGATGTAGATTCGATCTCTAGGTCAGGAAGATCCCCTGGAGGAGGCCATGGCAACCCACTTCAGTATTCTTGCCTGGAGAATCCCATGGACAGAGCGCCTTGGAGGTTATGGTCCGCAGGGTTGCAGAGTGTGAGACACGCCTGAAGCGACGTAGCACAAGAACGCGCTAGTGGATCATTTGGTAACTGAAATTAAACCCTTCTATAATGTGCATAACCTTTGATGCAGAAATCCCTTTTCTTGAAACTAATCCACAGGAATGATATATATGTGTACAAAGACTTATGTATAAGAATATTTTTCACAGTATTTATAGAAGTGAAAATGTGAATATAAATGAATGTGTCAAAAAGAGATTCAGTTTAATTAGGGCACATCCACATGATGGAATACTCTACAGGCTGAAACAATGTGCTTCAACAAATACTTAGCAAAAGAGAAAAATATTAAAGCATTTTCAAGTTATACACTTCAAAAGATACGTAATTCTAGTGAGTGTGGCATTGCCTAGCACACTTAACTTTCCCTGGGCGTCTATTTCATTACTTTTGACAAGAGAAAGTTGAACGGAATGATAACTGGATTTCTGATTCTAAGAATCAAAATGTTTTGGTTTTGACCTGGAAAGTTTTCCCCTATATTTAAGAGGCAGTCAATAGTTTCTGGCCCTGTCAGCTCTAAATCAGATCTATGATTACTCCGATTACTCCATCAACGTGGGCGTGTGAGCTAAGTGACTTCAGTCATGTTGACTTTGTGCGACACTTTGGACTGTAGCCCGCCAGGGTCCTCTGCCCAAGCGATTCACCAAGCAAGAATAACTGGAGCGGATGGTCATGCCCTCCTCCAGGGGTCTTCCTGACCCGGGATCTAATCCACATCTCTTAAGCCTTCCTCATTGGCAGGTGGGTTCTCTGCCACTACTGCTACCTGAGAAGTCAGCTGCATCAATAGCTGCTACTCATTCTAATTGTGCAAATTTTATGCCAGGTGACCGCCAGTTTGAACAAGTGGTACTAGGCAGCATTATCTCTTAAGCTTCACCATGAAGGCAAAGCTAAGTTTCTCTTCAAAGAAGTTGGTACCACTTCACAAATGGTGTTGAAACCCCCATTTTAGCTCAGCTATGAGTCAGTCATATTACCATGTAAATGACTTGAGAGAGTTGTATTGGTAGATTTCCCTAGAAACACTGAACCAGAGAGAGAGAAAGAGAAACAAAAAATGATTTATGTGATTTAGGGGGACAAGCAGGTACAAAACCTGTGGGACAGGCCAGCAGGCTAGAAACTCATCAGGAGTTGATGTCATGGTCTCAAGGCAGAATTTCTTCCTCCTCCAGGAAACCTGTTTTTGCTCTTACAGACTTTCAACTGATTATAGGAGGCACACCCACATTATCTAGGCTAATCCCCTTTACTGAGGTCACCGACTGTATTGGTAATACATGCTAACCACATCTACAAAAGACTCTCACAGTGACATCTACATTAAGATTTGATTAAATAATCGCGAGCTATACAGCCTAGCTCAGTTAACATAGAAAACTAACCTTCAAAGAGCTTATATGAGTGTTTCCCTCCTAACATCAGGCTATCAATCCATCTAAAAAAATTAAAATTTTGCTTGGACTTCAAATAAGCAAAGATAGGAGAGAAGTAAGGGAAAAGTAATTTTGAAAAGGAAGTACAAAGCAACTCCAGGCCTTAGCACAGATCTAGGCCCAGATTCTCAGGCCATCTATTTCAACAAGTATTTCTCTCCATTCCTCACCTCTGGTGTCTTTACCCAAGCTTTGATTTCAGGCAGCTTCTTGTAAATGGTGACTGATGGTAAAATTACTATGTAAGGAGGTTGATGAGGGAGGCCAGTGTGGAGATCTACACAGATAAACATGCATAAGTGGAACAATTTTTTTTTTTTTTTGGCTTGTGTCTTAACATTTGCAGGGCCTAGTGACTATCTCCCACTTGACTTCTCTTACCGTACTAAAAATAAGAATTTGCCCAAAGTGCACCACCCTGGTTGTGTTATATTAGACCATGCATTTGCTCTAGTCTTTCCCAATTTCACTAAATCCATATACATGGGCGTATGAACCACTGTGCATATTTCAGGAAGTCATCATTTGAGAAGGATGTCCATAGTTTAAAAATGCAGGCTAGAGGGACTTCCCTGACAGGCCAGTGGTTAAGACTGCCTTCCAATGCAAGGAATGTGGGTTCAGTTCCTGGTTAGAGAGCTAAGATCCCACCAGACTTGCAGCCAAAAGAGCCAAAACAGAAGCAGTATTGCAAAAAATTTGATAAAAGCTTAAAAACAAAAAAAGTTCACATCAAAATAAATAAATAATAAAAACACAGGTTAGAACAATGAGAACTGTCTGAATTTTTAGAAATATGTCTTACTAAGACAAGCACTGTCACTTATTTCTATAGGTTTTGTAACTCAATAGATGGGAGGTCATTCAGCTTTCAAAAATCTCACACTGTAGTTTGGTTACCGTGGCTCTAGATGTAAGACATTTGCACGAATAATGATCATACTGCACAAACCATAAAACAAAAGCCTTCATGGATTTGGTTTATATCTCAAAATGGATCCTATGATCGAACTTCGAAGATAACCATTGAATGCCTTCTCTAAAATCAACATACTTACATATATATACATATACATATATATATACACACACATATATATATTAAATGAAGTGGCTTGCTTTAAGTGCTTACTAAATCATTAATAAATTTTAAAAAGTCAGAGGATCCTAGATTTTTTTTCTTATTATTTCTTATCTGTATTACAATTTGGATGATTTTCCAGAAATTTGAATTAATCAAATTTAAAGAGATAAGTTGATAAAGAGAATTCGAAAGAGGCAGATTTTCTCAACCAGAAGCAAAGGACTGACAGAGAAGATTCCCAGCTAATAAACATGATCATTCAGAAAAAAGAATGCATTCAGAAATAATGGCATTTTGATGAAATAGAAATTATGGAATTGATCTTCCTGAGATGTTCCTAGAGCCGCTTGCCTTGCCAGTGATTACTAACACTTCTTCAGCTGACTCACTTCTTTGGGCCCCAGAATTTGTGTTGATCGATCTTGCTATTATTGATATGACAAGAATATAGCAACTTTTTGGTGGGCCATTTTTAAAGTCTTGATTGAACTTGTTACAATATTGCTTCTGTTCTATGTGCTGGTGCTCTGGGCACAAGGCATATGAAATCCTTGTTCCCCAGCCAGGGGTTGAACCTGCATCTCCCACACTGGGAGATGAAATCCCAATCACTGGAGCACCAGGAAAGTCCTAGCATCTTCTTACAATAACTATTGAGTTTGTCCCATGAACAGTTTCCTAGTGGGCAGACTGCGTTGGGCTTTCTAAGCTCATATCCACCTCTCATCAGGTCCACTTTGAATAATTTAGGGGTTGCACATCAAGGTTTACTTTCATGGATAATTTCGATTATACCTTCACACATTAAGTGTTGCCAAACTGAATTGTATTAAATTGATTTCTGACCACTTCTCTTTAATTTTTATTCATTCAAAGATAAAGATAATGTTTAACATGATTTAATGCAGACTGTGAATTGCAGTGACTAGGTGACCAATTAATAGAATGTCACATAAAACAAACAGAATAAAAATGTGAACAGAATTTTATTCAACAGAATAAAATTTCCCTAGAATAAATCTATTTCCCCACGTGGCCCTGGCAATACAGATAGGAAAAGTGAGGTAATGGATACCCAACTTTAATGTATTCATACTCTGATGAGAGTTGTTAGGAGGTAGATACAACTTATCTGCAAAACTTAAGGAGATACCATGCTATGAAAGCAAGTTTAAAATAAAATTAAAAAAAATAAAATAAAAACTAATACAATTATGTACAGTTTAAAAATAAAACAAAATTTAAAAAATATTCTTTCATATAAACACAAATTCTTCCCTTTATGATCTTATCTGTGACTGACACATAAACTCACCCAAATTTCTCCCCGGACCCCACCCCCATTCTCCTCCATCATTGAAGGTTGCTCCATTTCAAACAACTACTTACTTTATTTGCATATCTTAGTATAGTGCCATGAACAACCCAGAAGAACCACAGTTCGTATCAGCTAGGTCTCAGCTTTGTCTGGATTTACTTCAAATGTGTGCTTCTAATGCTTTTCCATCTACAGCTGCAAGAGTGTAAATATCCTATAGACTTTTTCTTCTCCTTATTAAATCTATTTCTTCCCACATGCCATTGGACAAGCACTTTTCCAGAAGCTGACCCACTTCTCTCAGTTTATTTCTACTGGCTCTGCTTGATCATTTCTGCTTACCCAACACAGCAGCTCTTCCCATTTCACCCATATTGACACTCACTGGTTGCAAACATAGCAGTTAATACACTATTTCCCCAAATAAAATGCTGTTCTGAAAATGGTAACACGTGTTCTGGGGGAGGGAAGGAGTGTTTGGTTTTTTAAAAGTTTGCAGCGTGCTGGGTGTTGAAGTGTTGACGATTTTTAAATGTCTCTACTCAGGTCTTTTTAGAATTTTTAAGCTGTAATTGTGCACTGTATCCCTAAAGTGGGATAGAGAATCTGTGACACCATGTTCTGTGTGACCCGGTTCTTTTTCTTAACTTCACTATCAGAGAAGCATTGCATATGGAAAATAGAGTATTACGTTCAGCAACAGTTAATTCTTCCCTGGTGGCTCAACTGGTCAAAAATCCGCCTGCAATGTGGGAGACCTGGGTTCGATCCCTGGGTTTGGAAGATCCCCTGGAGAAGGGAAAGGTTACCCACTCCAGTATTCTGGCCTGGAGAATTCCATGGACTGTATAGTCCATGGGGTAACAAAGAGTCAAACACGACTGAGCAACTTTCACTTCCAGCAGTTAACTCATAATTACTAAGCAACACTCCCTAAATCTGCTTCATTAATGACCAGTATGACAGCATTTTTGCTGTGGTCATTACATTTATTTATAACTTATACTAAAAGAATTTATTATGACTTCAAAGATATTTTAAAATACCAAAAAACAGAAATTAAATGAAAGGTAAGATCAAAGTGGGGGAAAAAAAAAAAAAAACAATGGGAAGAATGTTAAAATAAAAACTGAGTTTAACAACAACAACAAAAAGCATAGGGGGGTCAAACCCAGCTATATATTAATAGTCAATTGGAAAGATTTTAAAATACATCTTCTCTGCCCCTGCCACAGAGTTACTGGATTAATATTTTTAATAAGGTCCCTAGATGATTCCTCGACCAATCTGGAAGATCAGAAATCAGAAATTCCTGTTTTGATATATAGCATCCTTAACAATGTTCTTGTTAAAGTTATCTGAGCAGCTGCTTTAGCTCCAGATTCCATTTTCACAGGGAAATATATACTTGCTCAATTACTTGAAGATATTTTTTTAATGTGTCAATTGTCTATTTAATGACAGGCCTTTCCTATAAATATATATTATATTTGAGCCTCACTTCCCTGAAAGCCTGTGAGCCTATTACCCAATTGGTGTATTCAATAAAGTCAGTGGATATTTATTTGGAAAACACTCAGCTACAGTAAAACACAACTTAAAAACAAAAACTTTCATTTGTAAGCATACTCTCTTCTCTCTAACTCGAAACCATCAACATTAATTGGTGACAGAATTCTCCACTTCTGAAAGCTATATAAACAAACACAGATGTCAAATAAGAGACAAATTGATAGGATACACAAAATTATCTCAGTTGCCTTACAAGGTGACACTGAATACATTAAACACAAGTTGGAAACAAAATTTAATTTACAAACCTCCCAGGAATATTGGTTTCATATGATAACAGTTCTTATAACTATGCATTTTCCCTCAAGGAGGAAACACCAATGGAGAGTAATCTCTGGAAATGTTCACACTCTAATACAAAACAGTAAAACAGATCAGAAATTATCTAATCAATGTTGGAAGAAATGTCAAAATAAAAGCACAAGTTTGCCTTCCTTCTGGGGCTGCTTCCAATTGCTGAGTTTCAAAAGTAGAGGAGTTGAGGTTTTTTGAAAAATGTCCTCAATGGGCCAGAGTGCGGGAAGGATGGCTTCAAAGGGTGACGGCTAGAGTCTCAGCTCCGGGGCGGGAGGGCTTCTCACGCAAGCCGCTGCTGCGCGCTGAACGTGCTTAGGGCCGCAGGGACGCCATTTTTCTTAGTTAACTCCAGCCCAGGAAGAGCAAGGAAAGGAAAAGCAAACGGTGGTGAAAGGGACAGGAAAATAAAATGGGACTCAGTGAAAGGAAGAACTCGATGACAACCAGAAGCCAAAGTGAGTTACCTGAGTGTAGACAAATTCAGAAAGAGGACATCATTTGACTGTGTCGAATAAAAAAAAAACAAAAACATGCTGATCTAAAAGCTGAGGATTAAGTTTTATTCAGTGGACTTACTGAGGACTTAAGCCCAATACATGCTCCCAGATAGCTCTGAGGGACCATTCCCAAGAGGTGAGGAAGGGGCCAGGATATATAGGAACTTTTAAAAAAACAAACAAAAAAATTGATGCTCAAACATTGAAAAACTTCTGCTGATTAAAGAAAACAAGACATTGCAAATTAATGAGTTTAGCCCTCTTCTATGAATGGGGAGATGCAAGAATCTGGACTTGCTGGAATCATTCCTTTGATGCACACCTTAACTATCTGAGGCCAGTATGTTGGTTTTCTGCGTCCTCAGGGTGCACCGCTGACGGCTTGGTGGCCACAACACTCTTTGCTTACTGAAATGCACTCCTTGTCCATGGCCGGCAGGTTGTAGAGCAGTGGCCTTAAACTCTAGAGTGTGTCTGAATCATTGAGGAACATGGATAAGACAATTTGCTGATCTGTAGTTCCAGAGTTTCTGATTCAGCCGATCTGGAATGAGGCCCGAGAATTTGCTTTTCTAATATCTCCATGTGACGCAAACTCCATTAATCTGGGGCAACACTTTGAAAATCTTCCCTCATAGAGTATGGATGACAAGCTCACATGCCTACAGCATCCAGAGAAGGTGTCTCTCTAAGGGGCTGATCGTTGACCTGGGAGTATACAGGTGTTCCAATATAAGGCAGAATAACAGAATTCTTTAAGAAGGCTCTTGATTTTTAAATGCTAGCAACTTATTTTTTTTTAAATTTTGAAAAGTAAGAGAGCTAAATAACATGTATCCATGGGTCTAATGAAGCCTGTGTATTCAGAGTTTAAAGTCTGTAGTACAGGAATTCCTGTAGCAGGTAAGCCATTTTATTTTAAAAACATATAGCTTTAGCATGACTCTTCCAAGCTAAAGATGACGCTCAAATGCCAAAGTTGTTAAAAACAAGAACAAAGCACCCCAAAGTGTCAAACGGTAAAACATACACCAACAATACGTTACTTTTTCGCATTGTCCTAAGTATTTTACTGTATAGCCACATCCTTAAATTTATAAAAGAAAGTGAAGGATTTGTTGCCATATCTGTTTTCCAGGTTAAGAATCTGAGGCTTAAGAGAGGTTGAACGTCCAGAGGTTTTAAATCCTATTATGAAACACTTGTACTGTTTTCCCTAGCTTGATACTTTTAAAAGTTATTCACAGCCTTGTCTACAGATAACATTTGGGAAAATAACTCTTTTAAAAGTCTAAGCATAGATTGGGGTTGGGATCTATGCTGGTTGAAGAGCAGGAAAGTTGGGCCACCACCAAGTTAACCATCATCAACAAGGAGTAATTGTGAACAATACTAAATTCAAAGCAGTCTGCCCTGATGGCTCAGCGATAAAGAAACCACCTGCTTCACAGGTAGAAGCAGGAGACAGGGGTTCCATCCCTGGGTCAGGAAGATCCGCTGGAGGAGGAAATGGCAACCTGCTCCAATATTCTTGTCCAGAGAATCCCATGGACAGAGGAGCCAGGAGGGCTACAGTCCAAAGGGTCAAAAAGAGTTGGACATGGCTAAGCAACTGAACACATTCAAAGTACTGTGCTTACTCAAGTAAAATCCATGCAACTTAGAAAAAATATAAATACCCAAGCCCTAGTCCTGAGTAGTCTATTCTAGAATGTCAGAGGTCAATGGGGAGGGATGACTTTTCACTATCACTTTACATTTAATGCCTAATTGTTCTCCAAGAGGCTGAATTTTCATTGAAATTTTTTTACCCAATTATTTTCTTTTTATAAAAATGTGACCATAAACAGAAAAGCTAAATCATTATAAAGATATTCAAGGAAGAAAGTACTAAACTGATCCAATAAATGAAAATCTGTTTTCTTCTTCCAGATAGCTGGAGAAAAGAGGTGATTCTGTTCTTTTGATATGACATATCTAATAATTTTCAGTTCAGGAGCTTATTTTTTCCTGGCTAAAGTCTTCAGTCTGGAGCATCTGTCATCTGTGTGTTCTTAACTCATGACCAATGGCACACTGCCCTTCATCTAGACCCTTTCTGTAATACATTGCATACCACAGCCCAAGTTCAATGTGATTAGTTAAGTTTCTTAAGTATGATCAGAAGAAATATCAAAACAAACAAAAAAAGCACAGAAAAAGAGGAATGGACATATTTTTCCAAACAAAGCATAAGGATAGAAATAAGTTTTCCAACTACTTAAAACCTCCCTGGAAATGCAAAGTCATCTGGTTATGTGATATAAATATGAGCACCCATATATATAAAGCTATTGATAACACACACCAGCACACCTCAATTCTCCCCAGGCTGAGGTTTCAATGGAGTGCAGGGATCGCCTTATACCTGTGGTTTCACTTTCCACAGTTTCAGTTGCCCAAGGTCAACCACAGTCTGAAAATATTTAAAAAAAAAAAATCCAGAAACAAATAGTTCATAAGTTTTAAGTTTCATGTGATTCTGAGTAGTGTCATGACATTTCACACCATCCTGCTCCATCCCATCAGGAATGTGAATCATCCCCTTGTCCACCATACCAAGGCTGTACCTGCTACCCTCCTGTTACTATAGGAAAAAACATAGTACATATAGGATTTGGTACTACTCAATATTTTGGGGTTCGCTGGTGGCTCAGTTGGTTCCCGAGCTGACTGTGGCTCAGATCAGGAACTCCATATTGTCAAATTCAGACTTAAATTCAATAAAGTAGGGAAAACCACTAGACCATTCAGGAATAACCTAAATCAAATCCCTTATGATTATACAGTGGAGGTGACAAATAGATTCAAGGGATTAGATCTGATAGAGTGCCTGAAGAACTATGGACAGAAGTTCATGACATTGTACTGGAGGCAGTGATCAAGACCAACCCCAAGGAAAAAAAATGAAAAAATGAAAAATGGTTGTCTGAGGAGGCCTTACAAATAGCTGAGAAAAGAGAAGCTAAAGGCAAAGGAGAAAAGGAAAGACATACCCATTTGAATTCAGAGTTCCAAAGAATAGCATGGAAAGATAATAAAGTCTTCTTCAAAGTGATGCAAAGAAATAGAGGAAAACAATAGAATGGGAAAGACTAGAGATCTCTTCAAGAAAATAAGAGATACTAAGGGAATATTTCATGCAAAGATGGGCACAATAAAGTACAGAAGTGGTATGGACCCAACAGAAGCAGAAGATATTAAGAAGAGGTGGCAAGAATACACAGAGGAACTGTACAAAAAAGATCTGCATGACCCAGATAATCACTATGGTGTGGTCACTGCACCCCCAGATCTCCTGTAATGCAAAGTCAAGTGGGCCTTAGGAAGCATCACTACAAACAAAGCTAATGGAGGTGATGGAATTCCAGTTGAACTAATTCAAATCCTGAAAGATAATGCTGTGAAAGTGCTGCACTCAATATGCCAGCAAATTTGGAAAACTCTGCAGTGGCCACAGAACTGGAAAAGGTCAGTTTTCATTCCAGTCCCAAAGAAAGGCAATGCCAAAGAATGCTCAAACTACCGCACAATTGCACTCATCTCACACGCTAGTAAAGTAATGCTCAAAATTCTCCAAGACAGGCTTCAACAGTCCATGAACTTCCAGGTGTTCAAGCTGTATTCAGAAAAGGCAGAGGAACCAGAGATTAAATTGCCAACATCTGTTGTATCATGGAAAAAGCAAGAGAGTTCCAGAAAAACATCTATTTCTGCTTTATTGATTATGCCAAAGCCTTTGACTGTGTGGATCACAATAAACTGTGGAAAATTCTGAAAGAGATGGGAATGCCAGACAACCTGACCTGCCTCCTGAGAAATCTGTATGCAGGTCAAGAAGCAAAAGTTAGAAGTGGACATGGAACAACAGACTGGTTCCAAATTGGGAAAGGAGTACGTCAAGGCTGTATATTGTCACCCTGCTTATTTAACTTATATGCAGAGTACATCATGCAAAATGCCAGGCTGGATGAAGCGCAAGCTGGAATCAAGATTGCTGGGAGAAATAACAATAACCTCAGATATGCAGATGACACCACCTTTATGGCAGAAAGTGAAGAGGAATTAAAAAGCCTCCTGATGAAAGTGAAAGAAGAGAGTTAATAAGCTGGCTTAAAACTCAACATTCATAAAACTAAGATCATGGCATCCGCTCCAATCACTTCATAGCAAATAGAATGGGAAGCAATGGAAACAGTGAGAGACTTTATTTTCTTGGGCTCCAAAATCACTGCAGATGGTGACAACAGCCATGAAATTAAAAGATGCTTGTTCCTTGGGCCTCCAAAAGCTATGGCCAACCTAGACAGCATATTAAAAAGCAAAGACATTATTTTGCTAACAAAGGTCTGTCTCGTCAAAGCTATGGTTTTTCCAGTAGTCACGTATGGATGTGAGAGCTGGACTATAAAGAAAGCTGAGCACTGAAGAGCTGATGCTTTTTAACTGTGGTGTTGCAGAAGACTCTTGAGAGTCCATTGGACTGCAAGGAGATCCAACTAGTCCATCCTAAAGGAAATCAGTCCTGAATATTCATTGGAAGGACTGATGCTGAAGCTGAAACTCCAATACTTTGGCCACCTGATACAAAGAGCTGACTCATTTGAAAAGACCCTGATGCTGGGAAAGATTGAAGGCAGGAGAAGAAGGGGACGACAGAGGATGGGATGGTTGGATGGCATCACAGACTCGATGGACATGAATTTGAATAAGCTCCGGGAGTTGGCGATGGACAGGGAGGCCTGGAGTGCTGCAGTACATTGGGTCACAAAGAGTCAGACATGACTGAGCAACTGAACTGACTGATGGCTCAGTGGTAAAGAATCCTCCTGCAATACAGGTAGACACAGATTTGGTCTCTGGGTCGAGAAGATCTCCTAGAGAAGGAAATGACAATCCACTGCAGTATTCTAGCCTGGGAAATTCCTTGGACTTAAGAGTCTGGTGGGCTACAGTCCAATTTAGAAACTGAAAGATCACCCATAATGGCATCAAGCATC
Organism: Bos indicus; assembly: GCF_029378745.1. Classification (NCBI taxonomy): domain Eukaryota; kingdom Metazoa; phylum Chordata; class Mammalia; order Artiodactyla; family Bovidae; genus Bos; species Bos indicus. Next base: position 10,181,210 of record NC_091771.1, read on the forward strand.
CAAAGGGAGTCTTGGAACATGCCCTCTGGTGGATAAGGAGAGAACTAATATAATTATCTCCCTGCCCCCAGTGAGGGGAAAAAGGAAAAATCATAGGCTTTAGAATCTTGGTGAGTCAAGTGACTTTTTAGCACATCACTTAAGTTTTACGGATCTTAGAGTCATACTTTGAAGAAAAAATAAAAGCAAGAACAATTATACTTACTGGTAGTTTTATGAGGGATTAAGTGAAAGAAATGACATAAATGAACAGGGATAATTTCCCAGTTTATTTTTATTTCTTTTCTGTCTTCTGTCATCCAAATGCCATTCACCATTTGCTTCTGAGTCTGATTAGTATAAATCAGGCCTTCTCAGACTGTGTACTAGGGACCTTAGTGTTAGTCACGCAGTCGTGTCTTACTCTTTACGACCCCATGGACTGAGTAGCCCACCAGGCTCCTCTGTCCATGGAATTCTCCAGGCAAGAATTCTGCAGTGGGGAGCCATTCCCTTCTCCAGGAGATCAAACCTGCGTCTCCTGCATTGAAGGCAGATTCTTTACCATCTGAGCCACCAGGGAAGCCCCAAGAAAGCCAACTGGTGTGTGCATGCGTGCTCAGTCGTATCTGACTCTTTGCAACCCATAAACTATAGCTTTCCAGGCTCCCTCTGTCCTTAGGATCTCCCAGGCAAGAATACTGGAGTGGGTTGCCATTTCCTCCTCCAGGAGATCTTCCCAAGCCAGGGATCGAACCTGAGTCTCCTGTGTCTCCTACACTGGCAGGCAAGTTCTTTGCCAGCGTGCCACCTGGGAAGCCCAAGTGACCTTAGGAGCAGACCATTCTCTGTCACGGGAACTGTACTGTACCTTGCAAGCTGCTTGGTATCATCTCCATCTCTACCACCTAGGTGCCAGTAACAGCCCCTCACACACAATGTGACAACCAAGAAAGTCACCAGAAGTTGCCAAATGCCCCTTGAGAGTAGGAGGGGATCATGCCCAGGTGAGATCCACTGGTGTAGATACAGGGAAGCTCTAAGTAGGCCCGACTTTTGCCTATATGTCTGACCACTCCTTCGAGAGGAAAGAAATAAGTGAACAGGCTGAAATCTGTCTATCTTTAAGCCTTAGTGTTAGAGAACGTGAAGTGCAACCATCAAAATAATGGATGACTCTTTCACTAAGGTATGTTTATGTAAGAAAAAGAAAGAGCAAATCACATCTCTGAAAGGCTTCCATCTTCAGGCAGACTTTTAGATCTTAACCGCATTAGGAAGTAATTTCTCTCTTTCTCTCTCCCTTTCCCCTCACCCCCTCTCCCTCCCTGCCTTCCTGCCCCTCCCAGCCTCAAGCAGGTTCAACAAGTTTGGGTAATAAAACAACACTAAAATATATAGTGTTATCGAGGATATTTCCGAGGTAGAGTATTGGAGAGAGAATCTTGAATAAATAGATTGTTGTTTTACACTGAATTCATGATACTATTAAGTTTTCAACCTTATAGTCTGGAGAGGAGCATTTCAAAGATAAACTATCTTGATATTTCATTTCAGAAACAGGTAATAAGTGGAACACAACAATTTCCAAAGTCTTCCAGACACACATAATCTACTTTATGCAACCAGTCACCATTCAGAGGTTTCTCAAAGAGATTTACTTTACAGTCAGAGAAGCTCCAGGCTTTTTGGTGATGGCACTGCCTACATGGTCAAGATGGATTATTTGATGAATAAATGCAGAGAGAAAGGGATCTGAGGGAAGGACAAGGTGAAGCTCCAAACTAAAATTAAAAGATAAGATAGGTAAGGTCAGGAAGGAAGGGAAAATAAGCAGGCGTAATGCTCCCTTTTCAGGTACTGAATATTTGGATACACTATATTTCTGAGAAAATGTGATTGTGGAAATATAAAATATTTGCTTCTCTGCAGAATATATTCCTTCTGGCTCTCAGATCTTATTTTGTAGGTAACAAATGTCCTCAAAGATATACAACACTGATCTCTCCTGGCTCCGGTTTATGAGACGCACTCCTTTTCAGAGCCAGCATTGGGAAGTGTCTCCTGTGCCAGGGGAACCCGATGTAATAGGAAGGGAGAAAATTGTTTCTATCACTCCTGTATGAATAAGGAAATTGAAGATTAAACAGGGTACTGCTTGTGCTCTGAAACTTGCACTTAATTTAATCAGACACCGCGGTGGTTCGGGGTCTTAATAACAAAAAAGCAAGTTCCCTTGATAATGGATCGTCCCTTAAAAAAAATGAGAATTGAGGGCCAGAAAAACGCAGAAGAAAATGCACCTTGATGGGGGAAAGAATGCTGTATGAAAAGGTAGGAGCAGCTCTTGGAGAATATTTAAGAGATCATGGGGCTTATGAGAAGAGCTTCCCCAGTGGGAATCTGGTGGTAAAGAATCTGCCTTCAATGCAGGAGACCTGGGTTCAATCCCCATGTTGGGAAGATCCCCTGGAGAAGAAAATGGCTATCTACTCCAGTATTCTTGCCTAGCGAAGCCCATGGATAGAGGAGCTTGGCAGGCTACAGTCCATGGGGTCACAAAGAATAGAACATGACTAAGTGACAAACCCTGGGGCTTATGAAAACTGTGAAACATGTTAGGAGATGTGCATGCAAAGCTCTAGTGTAGAAGGCTGGATGACAAGGGAGGGCAGGCATCTCTTCTTAGCACTGGCCTTGGAGATAGGAAAAGTCTCTTGCAACCAGCGCTCCTCTGTGTTCCAGAAAAGGAACAGTAAAGAAGCAAGCATGTAGATCCCGATTCCTGAGGTCAAGGACTAGAGAGGGGAGCTAGGGCAGCCAGCTCAGGGTACTGGGGCTGTCTCTGCCTGAGCAGCAGCTCCCTGCAGGCCCTGTCAATCAAACCTTCACCAACATTTGACCCATCACCTCCTGTCATGGATATGAGCAATAGCATTTGACTTAAAGAATAATTTGAGGTGCAAAGAGCCAATGTCTCAGTCAGTCATGCCTCAGGACTCTGCAAACCCCAGAGGGTCCCTGATCATTTTCTCACTTGGACTCTCCCTGCCCTCCCCGCTCCAGTCAAGACTTACAGTGTCTCACAGGGCAAAGCATCACCAGCAACCAAGCTCACCAGTGCAAAACCATCAGGACGACAAAAGACAACTGATTTGATATTCAAAACAAGAAAGGGCATCGAGAGTCAGGTCTCATAAGTCAGTGCCCTTTGCTTAGTACCTGATCTCTCTGTGTCTTTGGTGAACCATCAAATGCAGATGCCTGCTGTCATGATACTCCCCAGACAAGCCAGCATGGGCAGAACATGCTTTACCGTTTGCTGAAATAGAGGCCACAGCAACGATGGATTTTCCTTAATCCACTAACTAAACTGTGCTCACTTGCATCTGACTCTTTGTGGCCCCATGGACTATAGCCCACCAGGCTTCTCTGTCCATGGAATTTTCCTGGCAAGAATACTGGAGTAGGATGCCATCTTCTCCTCCAGGGGATCTTCCTGACCCAGGAATCAAACCCAAGTCTCTGTGTCTCTTGCATTGGCAGGCAGATTCTTTACCATGGACACCATTTGGGTGAAAGAGGAGAGTGAAAAAAACTGGCTTAAAACTCAACATTCAAAAAACTAAGATCATGACATCAGAACGTATCACTTCATGGCAATAAATGGGGAAAAGATAGAAACAGTGACAGGCTTTATTTTTGTGCTCCAAAATCACTGTGGACGGTGACTGCAGCCATGAAATTAAAAGATGTTTGCTCCTTGGAAGAAAAGCTATGACAAACCTAGACAGTGTATTAAAAAGCAGAGACAACCCTTTGCCAGCAAAGGTCCATCTGGTCAAAGCTATTGTTTTTCCAGAAGTCATGTACGGATGTGAGAGTTGGATCATAAAGAAGGCTGAATGCCAAAGAATTGATGCTTTCAAGCTGTGGTGCTGGAGAAGACTCTTGAGAGTCCCTTGGACAGCAAGGAGATCCAACCCATCAATCCTAAAGGAAATCAACCCTGAATATTCATTGGAAGGACTGATGTTGAAGCTGAAACTCCAACACTTTGGCCACCTGATGCAAAAAGTCTATTCATTAGAAAAGCCCCTGATGCTGGGAAAGATTGAGGGCAGCAGAGGTGGATGACAGAGGATGAGATGGTTGGATGGCATCACGAACTCAATAGACATGAGTTTGAGCAAGCTCTGGGAGACAATGAAGGATGGGGAAGCCTGATGTGTTGCTGTTGGTGGGGTCGCAAAGAGGTGGACAGTAATGGAACAGCAGCAACAGTGCTGAGGAAGGCACTAAGGCTTTGCCCTGTAGAATCATAAAACCACAGCTCTTCGGACTCTCAAAGACCCTTGAAAGTAGTCTGGTCGAACACATCCTATTTCTTGTAAATTATGTGGAACAGCAGACCCACAGTGGATGGGAGCATTGTCCACAATCACCCAAGTTGTGATAAGTTTATCTTCTCATCAGCAAGAACTTTGAAGAAACTGAGATTTTTACCCTACCTGCAAGCTAACAAGTCAGCGTGTCCCACCATCACAGATGCTGGCAGAAGACATGAGACCCCTTCAGAAACAAAGGTCTTCATTTCTCATGGCAGTAACAGTAGCCAGAGCATCAGCATTTCCTAGTGCCAGTTCACCAAGCTCCAGTCTCTATGGGGAGATTTGAAAAGGACAAGATGACAGCGGCACGTGCAGCAGAGAAACACCAAATCTAGGGAAACTGACTCTTTTATAATGGGCCATAAGCGTGACTACCCTTTGCTCTATGGACATAGCCCTGATTTTCAGAAAATTCTAGTCAAGAGAGTCCAGAAAGCAGATCAGTTCCTCTGTTTGCAGGTTGTGCAGAAACATCAGAGACCCCTAGGATTTACTTCCACCCACATCTTTTCTGACTGAGTACACCACTCAGTCAGTCACTGATAAATCTTACCAGCCGAGGCTGGGACAAAATCTGCCAATTTGCCTCATGCAGCATCATATTAGGACTTCCCAGGTGGAGCTAGTCATAAAGAACCCGTATGCTAATACAGGAGATGTAAGAAACACTGGTTCTATCCTTGGGTTAGGAAGATCCTCTAGAAGAGGGCATGAAGAACCTACCCCAGTACTCTTGCCTGGATAATTCCATGGATAGAGGAGCCTGGCAGGCTATGGTCACAAAAAGTTGGACACGACTAAAGTTACACACACACACACACACACACCATCATATTAAGGCTACTATCAGTAAGACTCTAAGCAGTGGAATGAGGCCAACCAGCAGTGTTGACCTCAGCCATGCCTCCCCACCACCAGGTTTAAGAGCAACCAATGGACTGCAAGGAGGTCCACCCAGTCCATCCTAAAGGAGATCAGTCCTGGGTGTTCATTGGAAGGACTGATGTTGAGGCTGAAACTCCAAGACTTAGGCCACCTGATGCGAACAGCTGACTCATTGGAAAAGACCTTGATGCTGGCAAAGATTGAGGACAGGAGGAGAAGGGGACAACAGAGGATGAGATGGTTGGATGGCATCATCGACTCGATGGACATGGGTTTGGGTGGACTCCGGGAGTTGGTGATGGACAGGGAGGCCTGGCATGCTGTGGTTCATGGGGTAGCAGAGTTGGACACGACTGAGTGACTGAACTGAACTGAACTGAATGGAACAAGTACCATAAGCCATTAGAATCTACCTCAGGAAACAAGGTTCTGAGGTGTTAGTTCAAGTACAGTACAATGTATTTGTGATTGTACAGACTCCATTTTGGTCCACAAAAAGGAAATTTAGGGCAATCTGATCATCCATAATAATCCAAGCCAGAGTGCAGAAGCTGATCTGAAAGTTTCCAGTGTAACAGGCTGAAGACCAACTCCTACTATGAGTGACTTCCACTGTGAGGATAACTGCCCACAGTTCAGTTCAGCTGCTCAGTCGTGTCTGACTCTTTGCAACCCCATGGACTGCAGCATGCCAGATCTCCCTGTCCATCACCAACTCCTGGAGTTTATGCAAACTCATGTCCATTGAGTTGGTGATGCCATCCAGCCATCTCATCCTTTGTTGTTCCCTTCTCCTCCTGCCTTCAAACTTTCCCAGCATCAGGGTACTTTTCCAAGGAGTCAGTTCTTTGCATTAGGTAGCCAAAGTATTGGAGTTTCAGCTTCAGCATCAGTCCTTCCAATGAATATTCAGGACTGATTTCCTTTAGGATGGACTGGTTGGATCTCCTTACAGTCCAAGGGACTCTCAAGAGTCTTCTCCAACATCATAATTCAAAAACACCAATTCTTCAGCGCTCAGCTTTCTATATAGTCCAGCTCTCACATCCATACATGACTTTTGGAAAAACAATAGCTTTGAGTAGACAGACCTTTGTTTGCAAAGTAATGTCTCTGCTTTTTAATATGCTATCTAGGTTGGTCATAGCTTTTCTTCCAAGGAGCAAGTGTCTTTTAATTCCATGGCTGCAGTCACCATCTGCAGTGATTTTGGAGCCCAAGAAAACAATTCTCCAGGCCAGAATACTGGAGTGGGTAGCCTTTCCCTTCTCCAGGGGATCTTCCCAACCCAGGGATCGAACCCAGGTCTCCCACATTGTGGGCAAATTCTTTACCAGCTGAGCCACAAAGGAAGCCCTAACTGCCCACAGAAGAACTTAAATAGCAAGTCAGTTGAGAGCAGAAGTGGTTTGTGCCAATTCCAACCCAGAGCTTTTAGGAGGGTGAATGTGCCTCCCTGTGTTCTCTCGACTTCCCCCAGGGGAACACAGTCCCTGAAGGACCTAAGGCAAGCTGGAGACACAGCTGGAAGGAGGCTGAGTCCCCATGTTCCCCCACTGAGGAGAACCACCCACGAACATAAGCACCCGTTCTGAGCTACCCTCAGACGTACGCACCCACTCTGAGCTGTTACATGGGTTTCCCAGGGGGAGCAGAGCACTGGAGTGGCAGGAGATAGCGGGTGAGATGAATGGAGAGAGTAGCATGGATACACATACACTGCCAGATATAAATGGAGAAGGCAATGGCCACCCACTCCAGTACTCCTGCCTGGAGAATCCCATGGACAAAGGAGCCTGGCGGGCTGCAGTCCATAGAGTCATCGAGAGTCAGACACGACTGAGTGACTAATACACATGCACACATCAGATATAAGATAGGTAGCCAGCGGAAACTTGTTGAATGACTCAGTGAGCTCAAACCGGCATTCCATGACAACCTAGAAGGGAGGGACGGAGAGACGGAGTGGGAGGTGGGAGGGAGGTTTGAGAGGGAGCAGACATATGTATACCTATGACTGATTCATGTTGATGTATGGCAGAAACCAACCAACACTGTAAAGCAACTATCTTTCAATTAAAAAAAAAAAAAAAAAAAAGAATCCTCCTGCCCATGCAGGAGATGCAGGAGACATAGCTTCAGTCCCTGAGTTGGGAAGATTCCCTGGAGGAGGAAATGGTAACCCACACCAGTATTCTTGCCTGGAGAATCCCACAGGCAGGGCAGCCTGGCCGGCTACAGTCCACGGGGTTGCAAAGTGCTGGGCAAGACTGAGAGCTCACACACGCATCTGGGCTGCTAAGTGGCAAAGAAATGAATTTCCGTCTTGGCACCTTCACACCTTTACTGACTTTCAGCAGCAGAACCGACACTAAATGATGACCCAGCAAGTCCACTTTCAAGCATTCCCCGCAAAGAAGCCGGCACAGGTCCCAAAGCAGGTTTACTGATAGAAAACAAAGGGAAAGAGTCAAAGTAAACCATGATTGACTCACAATGAAATGCTAAGCAACAAAGTGAGTATATTCTACAACAATTAAAGTGAGGGTACTAAATGTACATTCATGACAGTAGTCTCAAAACGGCTGACTATAAAAGCAAGGTGGCATACATGCTGATGACATGTGTGTAGAATCGTATACCTATACCACATAAAAGGATACGTAGCTTCTTGATATCTGGGCAGACATTTTTATTCATAGAAATGATACAGATCAACTTCAGAATAACACCTGCTTCTGGAGACAAGGAGGAAGTGATGTATTGAGGAAGCATCTATTGTATTGATAGTATTTTTAAAGGAGAAAGACATCTGAAAACAAAATGTGCAAATATTAACATCTATTATGTCTAGATAAGGGGTGTGTGGTCTTTATTAGATTATTTTCTATGCTTTTCTGCATGCTTGAAATATTTCATAATTAAAAATAATATTTTACTATAAATATAGGAATACTTATAGGAATACCACTCTATCCCCAAAGGTCTGTCACTCTGAACTCCTACCACTTATCTAATTTATTTGCATGTGAAAATCTTTGGGGAGAAAGAGGCATAATTTGATTAAAAGCAGGATGTTATAGAATTCTTACAGAATTCTTACACTCTAGGGAAATAAACAATGCAGAGTAGCTGCTTTAGATTCATAGTCAACAGGAAGTCATCCAATTTCATTCCTTTTCAGCAAATGCAAGGAATCAAATGCAAAATTTAACACTCTGGGGCTATGCTGTGACACCATGCCATTCCCTGGAGGTCTTCAGGTACGCGAAATAATGAATGGACTATGCTCACCCATAACTAATTTTCTTTTCTTTAGAAGAACTTATGGAAAATTGTCTTCACGTAATAACTAATTTCAGAGTATAACTCAGTACAAATCAAAATATTTCTTATATTTTTAGCAGACTCAGATCACTGTTCAAGCAATAGTTTAAGTGAATTGAAATAGCTTATGACTAAGACATGGGGGTGAAGGAGCAAGTGTCAGGCCAACATGAGCCAAGTTCTTCCACCTCCTTTCAAAGGCATTCCCTAATCAGTCAAGTCCATAGAAATTTCCCATCTGCTGATGTTTTAAATGCCTCTTAAATTATACCTACTCTCAGTTTCTACTTATGTGATTAACGAATATTTACTGACCCTTTTTTTCATTCAATTATATTTATCTTGGGACTTCCCTGGTATCCCAGTGGTTAAGACTCCCTGCTGGTAATGCGAGGGGCAGGGGTTTGATCAATGGTCAGGGAACTAGATCCCACATGCCATGACTAATACCTGGCCCAGCCAAAGAAACAGATACTTTTAAAAATTGTATATGCCTTGTTTGATGTATTTTTGCATGCTCTATAGCACCTAGTACTGAGATTACAAAAATTAAGCTTGTGGAAAAAATATGTTTGTTGATTAACTGATAACTGCAGTACACTGCCCAAGTCTGATTTTAAGATGCAACTCTATGTCCCTTGGATTGAGCCTTATAATCTTTCCTCATCTTATCACCCATCCCAACATCTAGCATGCAGTATATGGCAAGTGTTTTTTCATAAATCAGTTAATCAAATGAATCAGCAAATAAGTCCAAATGTTTTACACAGTACAATGTAAGGAACCGTATTCCTTGCAACTTCAGATGATGAGACTGGGGTGAAAATTCATCTTTTTTACATTTAACCTCCTTTACCTTTTCCCTCTGTTGCTTCTACAGTGAAAACAGGTTGACCATTTGTAGCTATGATGGTGCTGGTTTAGTTGCTCAGTAGTCTCTGACTCTCGTGACCCCATGGACTGTAGCCCACCAGTCTCCTCTGTCCACGGAATTTTCCAGGTAAGAATACTGGAATGGGTAGCCATTTCCTTCTCTAGGGGATCTTCCTGGCCCAGGGATCAAACCCCTGTCTCCAGAGTTGTGAGTGGATTCTCTACTGACTCGGCTACCAAGGAAGCCTGATTTGTAGCTATGTTCCAGAACAAACTGATTGTTCCTGAGCTGTATACTTAAAATGACAGAAGATTTTGAAAAATCTTGCCTGGAGAGCAAGTTAAGAGTTAACAGGATGTGTTCCAATGTTTACTCGAAAGAAAATAATTGTAGTCACAGGCCAGAACTTCATAACAAGCTTAGGCTTCACAAGAAAGGTGTATATCATCTCAAACATTATGTCACTATATTCTACGGCAGGTAAGCATTTCCTAGGCAGTTGAGACATATTTACTGTGACACATCCATTATTATCCAATGACAAAATAACAAAGTGCTTATAAAAGAAACTGAAGAACTAACACCTCCAGACTAATGAGCACAGCATCTCCAGAGGACATCTAACCAGGCATGAGTCAGGATTTGTATTTCTTCAGTCTCACACCCACAAGTCAACTTTCTTTCCTTTTTTTTTTTTTTTTTTTTGGTCCATGGTAATAGTGAAGGTGAATGATGCGGACAATGGACTCTAATATACAAATAATTCTAATGGCGAATTTTAACCAAAGATTTGTACTTCCTTCTCTCCCCTTGTAAATTACACTCCAAAATGATGAAGTATGTTGAATGTCAATTTCAGGATGGACAATGGCACTCCTCTCTTTAGAATTCATCAAAGGTTTCCTGTTACCTAGAAATAAAGTTCATACTTCTTAGCAAGACATTAAATGTTCTTCATGTTCAGATTCCAATTTATATTTAGAGATGTGTATACAGCTACCTCCCTCCATTTGCTCTGTGACTTGACATGCCAATCCATCTATTTGCGGACCCAAGAACAACATTCTTCCACTGAGTGTCTTTGCTTAAGCAGTACCTTGAGGTTGAAAGGTTGTTTTTTTTTTTTTTCTTTTCATTTCTTATTCACACATTCAAAGTTCTACCTGTCCTCTAAGACCTAACTCAGAGGATGCCTCTTCCATGAAACCTTCTCTCAACCTCCCAAGCAAATTAAATGTTCTTCTGTGGACCCACAGAAGATTTCTTGTACATAGATTTACTAATAAAGTAGGCTCTTTGAATGTCTTTATCCCTTTCTGTTTTACACATCTTCCATGGTCAGGATCTATATCCTTGAGTCATAGTGCCTAGCATACTGCTTTGTACTTAATGGGCCCATAAATACTGGTTCCATGAGTAAATGAAAAGACACGGTTGTCTAGTCTACATTTTTAACTTGTGATGCCGCAATACATAGAACCCAATAAGCTATTAATATAAAATCACTGGGTTTCCCAGGTAAAGAACCTGCCTGCCAATGCAGGAGAGGCAAGAGTCTTAGGTTTGATCCTTGAATAGGTAGAGAAGATCTCCTGGAGGAGGAAACAGCAACCCACTCCAGTATTCTTGCCTGGAAAATTCCATGGACAAAGGAGGCTGGCGGGTTACAGTCCATGGGGTCTCAAAGACTCGGACATGACAGAGCACACATGCATGCATGTTCCATGTATATATAAAATCATTACCTCCAAAGGAAGTAGGAAGATGAGGAACCTACAGAGTAGACTTTAAACAGGGAAGAAGAGTAGAATACAGAAGTTAGGGTCTCTGGTGCAAAATTCAGGTGGCAGTGCCATATCTGGGGAGGAAAACTCATTTGGGGACCATCCGATTTGAATTCATATTCTCAACCACTTACCTCATCTGAGTCTGTTTTTTAATTTAGCTAGTGGAAGCAGTACTTTGCCAACAAAGGTCCATCTAGTCAAGGCTATGGTTTTTCCAGTGGTCATGTATGGATGTGAGAGTTGGACTGTGAAGAAAGCTGAGTGCCGAAGAATTGATGCTTTTGAACTGTGGTGTTGGAGAAGACTCTTGAGAGTCCCTTGGACTGCAAGGAGATCAAGCCAGTCCATCCTAAAGGAGATCAGTCCTGAATATTCATTGGAAAGACTGATGTTGAAGCTGAAACTCCAATACTTTGGCCACCTCAAGCGAAGAGTTGACTCATTGGAAAAGACCCTGACGCTGGGAGGGATTGAGGGCAGGAGGAGAAGGGGACGACAGAGGATGAGATGGCTGGATGGCATCACCAACTCGATGCACATGAGTTTGGGTAAACTCCGGGAGTTGGTGATGGACAGGGAGGCCTGGCATGCTGCGATTCATGGGGTCGCAAAGAGTCGGACACGACTGAGCGACTGAACTGAACTGAATGGAAGCAGAAATCTCTATCAGTCTATGCTGTTGCAAGGACCAAATGAGATAATGTGTGCATACTGAGGGGCAGGGGAAGAGAGGAAGAGAAGACTATTATGAGATATTAACCCATGACTTTTGCCTGTTTTACCGTAAATGCTTGACCACTATATGTTTATTGCCTCACGAAAACATGTGACAGCAGAACAAGCATAAGTAAACATCAATTCCTGGGTTTAGAGTTTTAAAAGTCTAAAGTTTAGCAAGGAAAGAAGGCATGTGCATCTATCATCAATTTAGAAAAATATTTGATAAGCAGGAGCAAATTTTCTTTTTTACTACTCCCGAGGTCCCAACTCCTGATTAGACAAAATTCCTTAGGTTGGAGGACAGGTAGCAAGCATGTGAGCTAAGTCCCTTCAGTCATTTCTGATTCTTTGTGACCCCCCGGACTGTAGCCCACCAGGATCCTCTGTCCAGGGGATTCTCCAGGCAAGAATACTGGAGAGGGTTGCCATGCCCTCCTCTAGGGGATCTTCCTGACTCAGGAATCAACCTGCACCTCTTAATCTCCTGCACTGGGAGGTGAGCTCTTCACCACTAGCGCCACCTGGAGGGCCAGTAGAGGCAGACACCGGTTGGATGCTGTAGCTCCAGAGGGGACCTACCCTGGGCTGTATTCTGGGAAGAATCGGGTGGTTCACTGGAGAGGTTTCTAGGATTTGAGACTAACGGAGGACTGTGCCTCACTTATCAGGAAGCAACAAGACTCCTGTGGAGACATAGTTGAGAAGCATGTCCAGAGCAGAAAGGGTCTTATACAGCTTCACTGACCTCCTGTGAATTCACTGGCCAAGAAACACCAGAAGCATCGCTGTACCTACAGAAACATGGAGGCAGATGAGGCTCCCGCAGCCTCTAGGAGGTCCTGTAACCCCAGGACTGGTTTATCATATTCTCTGTAAATTCCAGAGCATCAGAGAAGATGGTCTTGATGCCCCCACACATATGTAAAATTCAGAGGCAGAAAGGGTCTAGAAAGATGGCAGTTCCTGGAGATTCAAGCTCCAACATTTCAACAGTCAAAAAGGTGGAATACAATATTTCATAATGTTGTCTTGACTCAATGGTAGAGTCATGGCTAAAATGTCTCAGTTTCCTTTTTGGAACAACTTGCCAGGTCCCACCCCAACTACTTGCTTTATTGAAGTCATACTCTCCAGAACCACTGGCAAACACCCCAGTTCCCCAAAGCCAAGGCTACCAAAGAGCTAGGAACAGCATCCATGGGTCAGACTTGGCAGAATATTCAAATGAACCCATTTCCAGGGATCCCAGGAAACCCAGCTACCTACCCACCCCCACTGGGTGTACATAAGCCACCTTTACATTTGCAGCCTGCTGTGATCTTGTCCCTGGGTGCAGCTGTTTGTGTGTTAGACTTCTTTCCTCTAGAGCTGTAGATAACAAGAGTTCTGCTTTTCACTGATCTGAGTGTCACTGACCTGTGTCCCACCATTGAAAGACTCTGTACACCTTATAAAGCAAACAGCCACCTTAAAATGTTGACGTGAAGGAGAACTTCAAATCTGATCCCCCCCCCCGACTCCGCCATGCCTATTTCAGTCAAGCAGTGGGTTCCCAACCCTGCATGCATAACACAGCGCTTGCCCAAATCTTTCCAAATGGTTCTCCAAAGCAGACACAAACATTTGGAGAGAAAATTAAAAAGAGGAATTTGCCATTAGATTATCACAGTACATCTGTTTTTTAAAGTCATTGCCACAGTGTTCCTATCAGGAAACTGGTGTGCTTCTCCTAAAATGCAATCAGCAAATCACGCCAAACGAGTTAACAGACACCCCTACTGGAAACTGGAGAGAACTGTGTTAAGTGAGTCCTTTCCGCCCATGACTGTCACCCATAAATCACTGACGAGGGCTCCGAAGTCCCCTGCAAGTACATTTGAGCGTTGTCCCTGCAGGACGTCCATTCCACAGGCGTTTGTGATTTGCTCTCTGCAGAACTTGCTTCTTGCCATCTGTTCTGAATTCGTCACCCTTACTTTACATTACCTAAAACTGTAAACTAGATTGACATTAAGCATGCAATTTAAGATTTTACTTCCATCAATAAATTCCCTCGTAACCACCAATCTAGACGTTATATAGCTTTCGTCTGCCCTTCATCACTGGTTTCCTTAAATAACGTTCTGGCCCCCCTCACTTCTGCTTCCTAAGTGTTTAGGAAAGTCCTAATGACAGAAATCCCCTTCATGTTCTGTTCCCGCCCTCTGTTCACCTGCTTTTACTTCCAGTTCACTTTCTGACCTTTTCCTTTACTGCTGCCATCTTGCTGCTTCTTCTTTCCGTGTTTAGGAGATTGAAACACATGTCTCATTGTTTGATTTCCTCACTAAAATCACTCCCCAGATGCATGTATCTGGCCCCCTCACATCCTAGTAGTTCTCTAAAAATGGAAGATTATATCTTAAGAACAGAAGGAGTGTGAATGTTAGAATCCTGGCCCTATCATTGATCAGCTGAATACTCTTAGCCAAGTCACTAACTCTCTAAGCCTCAGTTTCCTCATTTATAAAATGGGAATAAGAAAAGCTATCTATGATGGCAGGATAAATTAAAGAATTAATTGAGATGCAAAGCAACTAACATAATGTCAGGTGCATAATTGGTGCCCAATGGTATTTATTATAAGTATGTACAATCTAATCCATGTTCTAATTTAAATTATGACTTATTTACCACTTACAGAAAGGATTCTTGGTACTGCTATTTTCCCTACAGAATTATTTTGTTACTGTATTATATTATTTTATATCCACATGTGTGTTTTGAATATATGTTGAAAATCATAATAATTATAAGGCCAAGGGCAAAAAGATAAGCAAGATCTTTAATGTGAAGAGGCAACCCACAAGCTGGACCACAAACTGGGATCTTTTAGTAACCGAGACTTGAAAGCTAGTTTGGAAATCCTGATAAATTATATCACATTTTGACTCCTCTTGGGGAACTTCAGCCAGAGTACAGAAGCTTCTGATTCAGCTGTAGATAAAGTGTGAATTGACATTCAGTTTGGACAGCAGACAGCATCACCATCCTTGGGATTATTTGTGTAGTATGAAGCAAGGTGGAACCAATAGTATTTAATCTGGATTAGTTTATTCCTTTTGCCCTTTCCTTATAGGACAATGTCAGGTACTTCCCTAGGTAAAGACAAGTTATCTAAGGACCCACAGTTTCCCTTCACCCAAGGCAATCTGCACACAGCCTGTGAACACATGATCCATGAGTCCTCTTCTTCAGACTCAAAAGAGAAAATTTCTTTTTTTTTTCTGTCCTAAGGCCCTCTGACTGCCTAGATCCACTCAGGATTGAAATTTTGATTTTAAAAAATCAGTAATTTGTTTTCTTTAAAAACTATGTTATGACACCAAGATTTAACCATAAGCCCCAATGTAAATTACGGACTTTGAGTGATAATGATGTGCCAATAAATTTTATAAATTTTAACAAATGAGCCACTCTGGTGGGAGAAATTGATAAGGAAGAAGACTATGCAAGAGCAAGCTCAAGGACATATAGGGAAGCTCTGCACCTTCCACTCAGTTTTCCTGTGAACCTAAAATGACTCAAAATCACCATATACATTTATATATATATTTATTATATATTTATATGGGCTTCCCTGGCAGCTCAGCTGGTAAAGAATCCACCTGTGATGTAGGAGACCCCAGTTCAATTCCTGGGTCTGGAAGATCCCTGAAGAAGGGATAGACTACTCAAGCCAGTATTCTTGGGCTTCCCTGGTGGCTGAGATGGTAAAGAATCACCTGCAATGTGGGAAACCTGGCTTCAGTCCCTGGGTTGGGAAGATCCCCTGGAAGAGGGCATGGCAGCCCACTCGAGGATTCTTGCCTGCAGAATCCCCATGGACAGAGGAGCCTGGTGGGCTATAGACCATGGGGTCACCAAGAGTCATACATGACTGAGCAACTAAGCACAGCACAGCACACACACATATATATATACATGTATGTATACACACACACACATATGAATATAAGTCCATAGCAGACTCCTAACGTAATCATTGATTCAATGACCTATGATTCAATCAAAGACCATGAACAATGAACAATTCAAAAAAGAAATTAAGAAAACAACCCCATCACAATAGCATCAAAAAGAATAAAGTACTTAGAATAAACTTAACCAAGGTGAAACACTTCTACACTGAAAATGATAAAAACATTGCTGAAAGAAATTAAAGAAGACACACATATAGGGAGATATCCCATATTTATGAATCAAAAGATTTAAATTGTTAAAATGTCCATAATACCCAAAACAATCTACAGACTCAATATAATTCCTGTCAAAAATCACAATGGCATCTTTTACAGTAATATAAAAAACAATCCCAAAATTCATATAAATTCGTATGGACTCACAAAGGACTTCTAACAGCCAAAACAATTTTGAGAAAGAACAAAGATGGAGGCCTCACATTTCCTAACTTCAAGACATATCACAAAGCTACAGTAATAAAAAGAGTATGGTACTGACATAAAGGTATAGCCAGAGGTGGAGAAGGAAATGGCAACCTACTCCAGTGTTCTTGTCTGGAGAATCCCAGGGACAGAGGAGCCTGGTGGGCTGCCGTCTGTGGGGTCGCACAGAGTCGGAGACGACTGAAGCAACTTAGCAGCAGCAGTGGCAGAAGCCAGAGGAATAGAATGAAGAGCCAGAAATAAACCTAAACATATACATTCAAATTATCTTCAACAAGGGTGCCAGGACTACACAGTGGGGATAGGAAAATCTCTTTAAAAGGACTGGACATTCACATGCAAAAGAATTAAATTGGATCCTATCTTAAAAAAAAAAATCAACTTCAAATGAATTAAAGATTTCAGCATAAGACCTGAAGCTATAAAACTCCTAGAAGTAAACATAGGTGAAATGCTTCATAACATTGGTCTTGGCAGTGATTTCTGGGCTATAGCACTACAAGACAGGCAACCAAAGCAAAAGTAGACAAGCGACACTACATGAAACTGAGGAGAATGGCATTGAAACGTATAATATCATGTATGACACGAGTCGCCAGTCCAGGTTCCATGCACGATACTGGATGCTTAGGGCTGGTGCACTGGGACGACCCAGAGGGAGGGTAGGGGAGGGAGTAGGGAGGAGGGTTGAGGATGGGGAACACAGGTATACCTGTGGCGGATTCATGTTGATATATGGCAAAACCAATACAATATTATAAAGTTAAAAAATAAAATAAAATATAAAAAAAAAATAAAAAGCACAGTAAAGGACACAATCAGTAGAATGAAAAGGCAGCTGATGAAACTGAGTATTTGTAAAGCATATATGTGACAAGGAGTTAATATCCAAAATGTATAAAGGACTCCTACAATTCAGTAGCAAAAAAACAAATAGCATGTTTTAAAAATGGGCAAAGGACTTGAACAGATGTTTCTCTAAGGAAGACTTACAAATAGCCAACAGGTATATGAAAAGAAATTCGACAACTCTAATCACCAGAGAAATGCAAATCAAAGCCGCAATAATGGGATATCACCTCATACCTGTTAGGATGGCCATTACCAAAAACAAAAACAAAACAACAACAACAAAAAAAACGGAAAATAACAAAGGTTTGTGAGAATATGAAGGAATTGGAACCCTTGTGCACTCTTGGTAGAAGTCTAAAGTGATGCAACTGCTATGAAAAATGTACAGACATTCTTTAAAAAAGTAAAAAAAAAATAAGTACCTTATGATCCAGAAATTCCACTTGTGGGTATTTATCCAAAAGAATTGGAAACAAGATCTCAAAGATGTATTTCCACTACGGTAGTGTTTATTGCAGCATTATTAAGGACAGCCAAGATGTAGAAATAAACCAATGTCAATCAGCAGAAAGTGAAAGTGAAAGTTGGTCAGTTGTGTCCAACTCTTTACAACCCCGTGGACTGTAGTCCATGGAATTCTCCAGGCAAGGACACTGGAATGGGTAGACTTTCCCTTCCCAGGGGATTTTCCCAATCCAGGGATTGAACCCAGGTCTCCCCCATTGCAGGTGAATTCTTTACTAGCTGAGCCACAAGGGAAGCCTATGTTAATCAACAGATGAACAGATAAAGATAACATGGCGTACACTTACAATGGAATACTATCCAGTCTTAAGACAAGGAAATCCTTTTATATGCCACAGTGGGTAAACTTTGAGAAAATCATTCTAAGTGAAATAGGCTAACCTTCAAAGACAGATACTGAGTGAGCCCGCTTACATAAAGTACCTGAAGTAGTCTGACTCCTAGAAGCAGAAAGTAGAATGCATGGTGGTTGATAGGAGCTAAGGGAAGGGAGAAATGAGTTGCTGTTCAATGGGGATAGAGTTTCAGTTATGCAAGACCAAAAAGTTCTAGAAATCTATTCAGCAACGTGAATAGTTAACAGTACTGTTCAGTTCAGTTCAGTCGCTTAGTCGTGTCCGACTCTTTGCGACCCCATGCACTGCAGCACACCAGGGCTCCCTGTCCATCTCCAACTCCCGGAGTCCACCCAAACTCATGTCCATTGAGTCAGTGATGCCATCCAACCATCTCATCCTCTGTCGTCCCCTTCTCCTCTTGCCCTCAATCTTTCCCAGCATCAGGGTCTTTTCCAATGAGTCAACTCTTCGCATGAGGTGGCCAAAGTATTGGAGTTTCAGCTTCAATATCAGTCCTTCCAGTGAACACTCAGGACTGCTCTCCTTTAGGATGGACTGGTTGGATCTCCTTGCAGTCTGTACTCTACACTTAAAAATCTAAAGGGGTAAATCTCATGTCATGTGTCTTTTACCACACAGGAAAAAAAAAAGGAAGGTACAGTTGCTGTGTCACATAACTCTTTTGTGTAACACTTAACCATAAAATCTCAGTGACAGGCAACAAATATACCTGTTGCTCACACATCTGTGATTGGCTGGGTTTCTGCTGATCCAGGCAATGCTTGATCAGGCGGTGGTTTCAATTCAGGTTAGATCTCTGTGTTACTCAGTTTTCTGAGACCCAAGAAATATTCTTCTCATGCTAATGTCAGAAGCACCAGAGGAAAAGCACCAGTTCATATTTACTTACACCCCATTTCCTCAACAAATTACATGGCTAAACTTTAGGATTAGGGTAGGAAATACACTTCATTAGCTAAGATATATTGGTAAGGGGGAGGAGAGGAGTAGTGAAACTTTTCTGGTTAATAAATTAATTTTCCACACTCATTTTTTGGCAATATTTCTGCCAAACAAAGATCTAAATTTATTCTAATTCATCAGTAAACAACCAGATGAATCCATAGTAAATAATCTTTACAAGACATCTAGCTTGGGGTCTCAAAAAGAGAATCTTTGACATAGAAAACAAAATTTTAAAATGAGGGAAAGTTTTGCAAATTAGAAAAGGCAAAATGAAAAACCGGGAACTTAACTGGATCTTGGGATTAAGTTTTGTAAAAACCTGTGAGTGGGGGGCTTCTCTGGTGGTCCAGCGGTTGAGAATCTGCTTGCCAATGCAGGTGTCACGGGTGCTATCCCTGGTCCAGGATGTTCACACACGGTGCCAATCGACTAAGCCCCATGGACCACAACCACTGAGCCGGTGCTCTAGAGCCTGGGAGCCACAATTCCTGAGCCCTCTCTCTGCAACTCCTGAAACCCACGGACCTGCAGCCTGCGCACCACCGCGAGAGAAGCCACTGCAATCAGAAGCCCGCGCACCGCAATGAAGATCAGCCCGCACTCGCCACAGCTAGAGAGAGCCCCCAGGCAGCAGTGAAGACCCAGCACGAACAAAAATAAATAAATCTTAAAAAAAAACAACTATGAGTGGAATTTTTAGGATAATAGAAATTTGAAACTGAACTAGGTAGTGAATAATAGCGTGCGACTCTTATTAACTTCTTTGAGTGTGATAACGATATGGGGGTTAATGGCAAAATATCTTTATCCTTAGGAGATTAATGGTAAATATTTATGAGTGAAATGTCATATCTGCAGTTTATGCTAAAGAGTTCATCAAAAATATATGTATTTATAGACAGAGAAAGGTAAACAAAGGAATGTTAACAACTGATTAATATTAGCAATTGATTAATCACCAAAATATGCATATAATTTTTGTCCTTTGTTGTAGTTTACTAATATATATTTTTTAATGTTAAAAACAAAGAAATGGTGAATTTCTTACTTCGATAACTTACAGAAAATTTAAGTCACCTTGAGAAAAAACCAGGGCCATTGCACTGAATCAAACAGACTGGGGCAGTCCGGTGGTTAGGACTCAATTCTTCCAGTGCCAGGGGCCCAGGTTCAATCCCTGGTAAGGGAACCAAGATCCCACAAGCTGCATGGCATAGCAAAAATAAAAAGATTAAACAGATTGGAGGCTATAACAATTCTGTCTGCCAGAGGATTGCTTAGTGAAGCATTCACTTTGTCCCACGCTGGTTGTAAGGTGCTTGATAAAGCTGAAGCAGTGAGGCCTGACACAGAGCTGAGTCAAATAGAGCAATTACTTAGTGATGGGATTAATTTGATTTGGAGAAATAATTACTAATGATGGAGATATCTGAATATTAGAGAAATAATTCTGGTTAGTAATATTTGAGAATTCCAACAAGAGAGGGAAAAAACTTCTAGGCCATAGAAGACAGAGCCTCAGGCACCACAGTGATCTCACTCCTGGAAAT
The DNA here is from genome assembly GCF_029378745.1 of Bos indicus. Classification (NCBI taxonomy): domain Eukaryota; kingdom Metazoa; phylum Chordata; class Mammalia; order Artiodactyla; family Bovidae; genus Bos; species Bos indicus. Next base: position 10,201,849 of record NC_091771.1, read on the forward strand.
TCTGACACCTGGGAAGCCCTGAGGAGTCACCTGCATATGGACACACCTCTGCCCTGTGTTGGCTTCCTAGGTGGCTCAGTGGTAAAGAATCCATCTGCCAGTGCAGGAGCCGCAGGAGATGCAGGTTTGATCCCTGAGTCAGAAAGATCCCCTAGAGGAGGGCATGGCAACCTGCTCCAGTATTCTTGCTGGAGAATCCCATGGACAGAGGAGCCTGGGGGGCTACAGACCATGGGCTCAAAAAGAGTCAGACACGACTGAGCACACAGCACACCACCCTATGTTACACTGTCTGGAAATAAAATCTGCTGATTTCTAGGAGTTAACTTCTCTTAGCAAAGGCACCCTTGAGTCAACTCGAGTTCATCATCAAGTCCCCAAGAACCACAGCACATGTTTCTTGCAAATAAGTTGGATAAGGTTCATTAAGAATTTGATCCTTTTCAAGCATCAAATTCACATTTTGCTTCTGATCCCAGAAGAATTCATCTCATGGCCCTGGGTGTCTGTTCAGGGAGGAGGAGGTTAAAAACAAGAGAGAATCACAGCAAATGCAAGCTTGGCTGTTTGCGCGCACATCCCTATAGTGACTATTTTCTCATCTACATCCAGGAAATTCAGCCAGTGTTTTCTGTCCTGCATGCTCTTTGGGAACCTGCCTTCTGTCCTGACAAGACATCTGCTCATGAATAGAAAAGAGAGTTTAAAGATGTTGTATTGTTTCATTCCCATCTTTCTACAAAAAAAAAAAAGAGAGAGAGAGAGAGAACGTCAGTATTCTAAAGAAGGACAAGCAGAGAATACACATTACCTCAAGCCTGTTGGTTTGAAAACTCAGAGCTTCTAGGGTGAAATCTGAAACTGGTCCCCATACACTGAGAGCAAGCAGAGACAAAGAGGCAGGTCAGATTGGTAGGTGGCACTTTCCATAAACAAGGGAGCTTACATACCTAGTTTGATTTGGGTGTTGCAAGACGAGTTGATCTCGGCAACCACCCTCCAGAATCTCCAAAGTTTACACAGGGTCCTGCGTTCAGCCTTGTATGCCGCCCAAATATACAGTCTCAACAGCACTTAACTATCTCAAGGCTGAGGTCTTCCCTGGTGGCTCAGATGCTAAAGAATCTGCCTGCAATGCAGGAGACCTGGGTAGGACCCCTGAGTTCAGAAGATCCCCTGGAGGAGGGCATGGCAACCCACTCCCTATTCTTGCCTGGAGAATTCCATGGACAGAGGAGCCTGGCAGGCTACAGTCCATGGGGTCACAAAGAGTTGGACACAACTTAATGACTAACACACATCTCAAGGCTGTGTCCTTGAAACAGCTTCTACTATGTGTATGATGAGCAAAACATATTCTAAGGACAGAGGAGGGGTGGGAGCCCCCAAATGGCCTGTCCTGCTTTCAGGTCCAGAGGTCATGTCCTGTGGATGACCTCCTGCAACACTCTCTCACCCCTTGGCCAGCTCTGACAATCTCACACGCCCTCTTCTTCTGAGTGCTCAGCAGGGGGGTTCATCAGTGTGAAGGTGGCTGGTTTGGAGGCTCTTTGGCTGCCCTGGAGGCAGACATCACAGCAACAATGTAAGCACATGCAAGAGAAAACACAGACTAAGATAGCCATTCCCAAAATAAATAGCAACCTTTTCCACCAAAAGCCCTGTGTTCCAAATGCCTGATTTATGAAATCTCCCAGGCTGGGGGTGAGACCACTCAGGGCAATGACTTGTGTCCTGTTCGTGCACAGACTGATCAGGTGTGAACACACAGCATTGCCTGTGGATCATGGTCAGGTACCTTCTGTGAGGCAGAAATAGCATACAAGGGCCTCCTGTTTTGGAGGACAGTTTTTCTCAATGGAGGTTTCCATGTTCGATAAGACAGGCTTTGGCGGTTATTGTTTAAGGCTTGTGGGGTGAGTGTCGTAAGGGCTGCTATGTGCGCCATAAGATCCTCCAGTCCAGGGAGGGGACAGAGGCTGCAGCCCAGCGATCCCACCCACAGAAAAGAGGATGTGGCTGGCTGACTGCTCGTGAAGTGGGGAAGGTTGGCAGCTTTCATTACGGTGGGGTGGATTCTACCCTCTGCCCAGGGTGCAGGGGCCCACCCACCCAGATGGAAGCCATAGCCAAGGACTGGTGCCACACAATCATGGGGTCCCACTTAGGGCCCCCCAGTAACACCGGTGGTGGGAATAATCAGTGCCACCCCAGTCACTACCCTTTCATAGGACAGGATGATGGCACCCAGATCTGGGGACATCCATCCCACATTCCCTGATGCAATTGGTTTGGTTCTGTTTAGTCATTTTCCTGTTCCCAACAGAGGCATGCCCAGGTGCTCAAATATTGATAACCCAGGGTGAGCCAATGAACCCACCCCAAATCTGAGCATAACCACCTGTGGCTCTGATGGTGTTTTTAGGACCCTCCTTGCCAGCAGTTTGATAGCTGCCCATGTAGCTAGATTGACAGGAGAAGAATAACCATACCTGTTGTGATTGACAGTGTGCACTACAGGCCAGGCTTCTGGATCAGTGTTGGTAATGTCAGACGAATTAAGAGTGATAGTCCTAGGTTGCGCTTCCCTAATTTGCTGTTTCAGAAACTTTAAATTCCCTCCTTGGAGCATACACACCCAGCGTGGCAGTTCTAATAAGCTAGAGAGGGACGGCTGCCCACATACCCAACAGCTGGACTGATTTCTTTGCTGGGAATCTAAGTGGACACTCCCACTTAGAAAGTATTCCTATCAGGTGTCAATCTCTGATAGATACACAGGAGCGGCCAAAGAGTAAGGTCAGAAGACAGATGTTTGGTAGAAACGTACAAAGGAAAGACTCCCCCTTTTATAAGAATTACAGTTGTGAGCTGCTCCTTAGATGTCAATGTGGCTACAGCTTTAGGAACCTGATCTGGTTGCATATATTACACGTGTTGGTGGGGGAAGCTGCGCTCTCAGACATGAAGAGAAGCTCTAGGGATGGGAGGTGCTCTGGGGGTGAGAGACGCCAGACCAGGACCCCCATCTTCTCCCCTCTGTCGATGGCACCAGTTCCATTCCAGGCACAGTACATTTCCACAGGGCTGGCTAGCAGCAGGACAATGGGATTCCGATGGAAACTGGTTAGTTCCTCCTCATCCAGGGGTGTAAATAATTCTCTCCTCCCAGTGAGATACCCCATCACAAATCCCAGGCATGAAGGATGCTCTCAGCAGCATAGCACTAACCCATGGTGAGCGTCAGGGCAATGGCTGTCTTTACTGTGTTGGGTGTCTCAGTAGGGGTCCCCAGTCTGCCATGTGGGGCAACAGAGCCTACTGGTTGATCACACATGTGTTAAAGCCTGGAAGAATACCACCCAGACAAGATAGTTTTGCCTGTTTGTAATTTAACCAACTATTCAAAAAAATAAATAAATAAAAAGGTTCCAAGCAGCTCCATGGCGATGACTGCAGTGGGGGTAGCTGCAGCAAGTGAAGCCCCCTCCCTGCCCACTCGCCAGCCCTTTGCCCCCTTGACTGCGGCAGGAGCAGCCCCAGGAGCTGGCTCCTCTGTCGCGAGCATTTCTTCCCACCTGCTGCTTTGATGTTTCATTTCTCCTTTCTACCAACTGTGCCGCTTGTACGTTACAGAGAAATGGAACCTCCGTTCGGTGTCGTGTTATTCTGCCCAGTCTTGTAAGTCATGACCTTTGAAATGTGCCCCCACCATTGTGTACTCGATGAGGGTGTCTTTACATGGTACTCAGCCTCTCTGATCCCCAAGTGGTGGTGGTTTGGTTTGTGTGGCAATGGGGCAAAGCTGGGGACAGGCCAGATGCAGTGTCCACACAAACCAAGGTGTGTTTATCACCTTCACATGCACACAGGGGCCCAATCTGATCAAACTCCAGTTCAGGGAACCAGACTCTTGGCAGTTGCCCTGGATGTTGTTTAGAACACACAGGACAACTATGATCTTGTACCACTTCACTGCATTTCAAGGGCAACCCAGCATCCTTGGCAATATGCCATCTCATTCAGAGAACATGCGTGTGCTCTTTCCATGCACCCAGTCGGCTGTATCTACTGAAGAGTAAGTTATGGAGCCTGTACCTGAGTCAGGACATCAGCTTCCTGTTGCCAGAAAGCGTCAGTGCCTCATGACCAAGGACGTGAAAGAATACGCCTCAGGCTCCTGCAGATCAGCCCAAGGTCTGGCCACATATTCAGAACCCACAAGGGCTTCTTCATGATCATCCGCCCCTAGTCTTCCCTTTGCCCAAGTCTCAGGGTGAATCCCTTCAGAACAGCCCAACTGTCAGTGCAGAGAGTTAACGAACAGCTCGCGAGTGATCACCAGGTGAACCTCTTTGACTTCAATGTGCTGGGGTTCATTCCTGTTTCCACACAGATGGTGTCAGTGCTGGGCTCAGTAGTGACGCGGTTCCTGGAGACCTGACCCATCTGTACAGCAGGCATAAGCAGGCTGCCACAGCAGCAGGGGTAAGGGCATTTCCCAGGCGGCTCAGTGGGTAAAGAGTCCATACCCGCAATGCAGGTGATGCAGGAGACCCGAGTTCAGTCCCTGGGTCAGGAAGATCCTCCACAGAAGGAAATGGCAACCCACTCCAGTATTCTTACCAGGAGAATCCCATGGACAGAGGAGCCTGGTGGGCTACAGTCCATGGGGTCACAAAGAGTCGGACACGACTGAAGCGACTGAGCTTCACATATTCTACAGGGCCTAGCAGCACCTGCATTTCTGTGGCCAGGGGGTGAGTGGACAGGGTTCTCCGCTGCTGCAGGCAGGTGAGTCATTTCGTCAAAATGAGGGGTTGAGCCCCGACAGAGAGGGAGTTGACCAAACATATTTTCAATCCACCCCTTGATGAGAAGTGAAGCTTGTGTTGTGACATATTAGTCCTTTGGGAGGGAGACGTTCTGCTCAAGGAGGACAGCTGGGTGCACTGCGAGAATGATTGCTCTGTGAGGGTACACCTGCCCCTTCCAGCATGGCACCAAGACCCTAGGGGCACTCTCTCCTTTCTTTGTCTCTGCCACAGTGCCTAACCCAAACCTTCTAGAGTCAGAGACACATCTAGGTCAAACGGCAGCTCTGCCTGGGGGATTCCAGAGTTTTTAACTGCTACATGAGTATTTTTGCTTCTCAAAGACTGCTTGCTGTTCCAATGTCCGGTCCTCAATTTTTCACATTAGGCCATCAGTGTAATGGGTCCATCTCACTCATGTGGGGACGGGACAGATCTCAGGCTCCCACCCCACGACGTGTATGAGGCTGTACAGGTAGCCTTGGGACTCACTTGAAAGGCACACTGTTGCTTCTCCCATGTGAAGGCAAACTGATCTTGTGAGAGGTAAAATAAAAGCATTTGCTAAGTCCAGTTTTGTTGTTGTTTAGTTGTTAAGTTGTGCCTGGCTCTTTGTGACCCCATGGGCTGTAGCCCGCCAGGCTCTTCTGTCCATGGGATTTCCCGGGCAAGAATCCTGGAGTGGGTTGCCAGGACCTCCTCCAGGGGATCCTCCTGACCCAGGGACTGAAACTGCGTCTTCTGCAACTCCTGCATTAGCAAGTGGGTTCTTTACCACTGAGCCAACAGGGAAGCCTGGTAAGTCCAGCACATCTTGTCATATACCAAGGCTTCATGTTGGGTAGAGTGTACGGGCAGAGGGCACCACCCTGTTCCGTTCTCCATAGTCCATAGAGCCATGAGCCATTTAGCTTTTTTTAAGCAGCCATACTGGGCTGTTGAAAGCACTTGAGCAGAGTGTACAAGACCCACTCAGTGCAGTGTTTAATAGTTTTTATTTCTTCATGCCTCCTAGTGAAGTCGCTCAGTCGTGTCCGACTCTTCGATCCCATCAACCCTCCACCTGGAATTTCCCAGGCAAGAATACTGGAGTGGGCTGCCATTTCCTTCTCCTGGGGATCTTACTGACCCAGAGATCAAACCTGGGTCTCCAGCACTGCAAGCAGATGATTTTACCGTCTGAGCCACCAGGGCAGTATTATTTGGCAGTTACTAGTCTTTACCCCACTCCAGTACTCTTGCCTGGAAAATCCCATGGACGGAGGACCCTGGTGGGCCGCAGTCCATGGGGTCGCTAAGAGTCGGACACGACTGAGTGACTTCACTTTGACTTTTCACTTTCATGCATTGGAGAAGGAAATGGCAACCCACTCCAGTGTTCCTGGTGGGCTGCCGTCTATGGGGTCGCACAGAGTCTGACACAACTGAAGCGACTTAGCAGCAGCAGTCTTTGTGGGGGCTGTGGAGTTAATAGTTCCCAATTTGCATTGCCCCTCAGCAGTGGGTTGAGTACCCTAACCCCAAGGTGGGACTCACCAACACAGACTTGCAGAGTTTGACTTTGTAAGATATCAGGCCCAATATGTTCTCTGATACTGGAGAGATAAAAACCTCATATTCTCATGGAGGAGAACGTCCAGTCTGCAGTCTGAAAGAGACCTTCATGACCGTGACTGTTTGCCCTTCGTAACCATCAATAATGCTGATGGCTACAGAGAACCTCTAAGGCTCATCATGTAGTAAAGCTCCAATGTCAAGCAGAGGCATCACCTGTTGTTTATTGATGGGGGAGTCAGTGACTAGTGGGCTCAACATGGGGCCCTCCATCACCCCTACGGCCCTCACCTGGAGGATTCCGGGCCTACATCTTATATCCAGAGGCTGGGAGGCACTCAGCCTGAACAGAACTGTGCCCCTAAGGCCTCTGCGAGGGCAGAGGGCACTGGCGATGGTGGGGCATGTGGGCCAGGCCTGAACTTCTGTTCGGGTTGTAAGGTTCTCCATGGGCTCACCAAGTGATCGGTAGCAGGTCTGTCTTTGCAGGTGGGGTCCTGCAGCAATGAGGTCAAACCACATTTGCTTCCGGGTCACATCTACCAGACATTTTATAGCAGATTGGGATCACCTTTGGGCTTCTCGAGCTCCCTCTTTGTCTTGGGTCTTTCCCCATATCCATTCCCAGGATTCGTCAGTTTCCCCCAGACCAGAAATGGGTTGCCCAACATCACGCATGTCTTGCCCACCTCCGGGCTCAGCAAACCTGGTGAGTGTCCCATATCAGCGTCCCATACCAGAGGCTGGTGCAGACTGAGGTGCCTTGGTTTTCATTCCTGCAGTGAATGTGGCTCGATCACAGCTTCAAAGACAAGGTTAAACATGGCCTGTCTCCTTCCCAGCTCCCTAAGACATTGCTACATCTCCTTGATGGATTTCCAAGGTCTCACATAACCCCTGAGCCCACTCAGGTGATGCTAGAGGGCAGGCTATGTGGTGATCTTGCTCTTTTTTGCTTCCTCCAGCCTGGTCAGCATCACTCTCAAATCCTGTATCCACACTAACCATACCTGGCTACTTTCCCTGAACTTTTGCTAGAGCCTGGCAGCTTTCTCAATAAGCTTGTGCATGCGTGCTAAGTCACTTCAGTCCAACTCTTTGTGACCCTATGGGCCATAGCCCGCCAGGCTCCTTTGTCCATGGGGAATCTCCAGGCAAGAATACTGAAGTGGGAGGCTGGGCCCTCCTCCAGGGGATCTTCCCGACCCAGGGATCACACCCGACTCTCTTACATCTCCTGCATTGGCAGGTGAGTCCTTTACCACTAGCACCACCTGGGAAGCGCCCACAATAAGGTCAGTGGGAGTATATTCTTTTATCATGAATGTTTCCTGAGCTGGGGGCTCCCGCTGACTGGGCTTGCTGCTGCCGCGCTTTTGCTTCGCTTTGTGCTAGGTTATGGCTGGACTGCACAAGGCATTTTGTTTGTTTTGCTGCCAATCAACCACCACGAGGTCCTCCTTGTCCCTCTCCTCGCCCTCCCAGGGACACCACCAGCCCCTCCCATCCCAGGGCGCCCACCTGCTCCAGCAGAGGCCTAAGGAAATGGTTCTATTCTCAAGGTGCTGCCCACTCTCCAGGAATAGGATTCAGGCCAAGACCTCCTCCAGGGGAGGGCTGTTGGAGGTGATGGGAGGCCTCAGGTGGAGCTCACCATCTACTGGTCCCCCAGAAATAAGCAAAAGCTGATGTGACGGCTCTGATCAGTACTGGAGCCAAATGTGTCCTAGCGCGGGGTGACCGTCAGAGGTTTTCTGATCCCCTCAGCCATCAGTGACATCCTCCAACAGTCACCATATTTTGGCTGATTTAAGTTCTGGTAGTAAAATCTCTTCAACTTACTCCTTAGCGCTTACTTCACCTAACCTTTGGTTTCAAAGGCACTTGAACCATACATCCAACTTATAAGAAATACCCATACATGGCTTTATCTATAAAGTGAAATTGGACCACTTCTGGGCTTTTTCATTTCTTGATTCTTTTCATCCCTTATTCATCCATTTGTTTATTGTACACCCCTCTGTCACAAACATTTTATTACTTTCAAGTAGTCTCTAATGGTGAGTCTAAAAACCATAGCTTTCAAAAAATCAAGTTTCTCTCTCAAATGGGGCTAGAGGCAACAAAATCCTCCTTCCTCTCCCTCCCTTCTCCCAGCCCCACGACCCCTATCCCACTCCTTCTAAGGGCTTCCTCGACTGACAAGCCAGCCAACTCTCTCTATGCAATTCCCCCAGGCGCAAACACCATGTTTCTCCAGATCAGTGCCAGCCCATACCCCACACAGCATCGTTTTAGAGCCCTCGCCACTGCTTCTGGTCCTAGGAGATAGGCCTAGAAAAATCCTTCCTGGCATAAGAGACTCTTAACCTGGAAATATGTAACTTTAACAGAAAGATTTAAAGTCCTTTATGGAAGATCCAAGTGCCACTCCCCACCTTAGAGAAGTGTATTGTGTCTTTTATGGACAAAATAAGTCTTACTTCTCAAGACCAGGAACAGACATATAAAAGCCTGGTGGATCCAGAAGGGGCTTGGAAATAAAAATGAACTTGCCTCCACCAAAGGCCCTCCCATGCTCCATCAAGAGGGGAGCAATAGCCAGAGAGAACCTGGGAAAGAAATCATGTATAAAACAACTGGAAGAAAGCTGTTCTGGGCTCAATCATTCTTAAGTTATAGAGACGAAAGGCCAAAGGGTTTGGGTTCATAAAACTGCCAGACCGCAAAGTTAAGATTAGAGTTGACAGCCCATGTTCCTAATCCATAGTTTATACCCCCTGCTTTTCCTCTTTTCTGCTCTTTACCCTCCATTTTCAGCATATCTCTGGCAAAATCAAAAAGAAACCTAGCATCAATCAATATGTAAGGGTCTGACCTTCTGCCCACCATTCATCACTTTTGATTCTTTCACAATTGTTTCTTCAATTCTTGAACACTTTTCAACATCTATAAATAAAAGACTTGATCTGGACTACTCTGATTTCCATAATAAACCTCTATTGTCATCCCCTTCTAAATCAAATATTCTTCAGACCAAATACTGATGGTATGCCCCTTCTTGAATATCATTAAACACTGTGAATCATTTTTTTTTTTTTCAATAAACAAAGGACACAGTCAAAAAAGCTATTTTTCTTAGGTCTTCAATTTTAAGAATATCTGAGATTACACATGCTCGAACTGCCTTATTACTATAATATTATTAAGAAGTCTTCTTAATAAACATAATAAAAGAGAGAACTTTATATAAATGTCTGTGTTCATGTGGGAGGTGCATGTAGATATTACAGACATATACATACACAAAAGCATGCTGTGAAAAAAACATACTTTACAAGATCTGTGGATAAAAATAAGTAATAGTAAAAAGCAAAGAGGATATCATGGCATCATTATTTTCCTACAGTTTTTACCACTCAGGACACCAGAACTAAGGGGCTTCCCTGGTGGCTCAGTGGTAAAGAATCTGCTTACTAGTGCAGGAGGTGCTGGTAGATGCAGGTTCAATCCCAGGGTCATGAAGGTCCCCTGGAGAAGGAAATGGCAATCCACTCCAGTATTCTTGCCTGGGAAATCCCATGGACAGAGGAGCCTGGCGGGTTACAGTCCATGGGGTCCCAAAAAGGTGGACACAACTTAGCAACTCAACAACAACAACTCCAAAAATAAATTGGATTAAATTATTAACAGTTTTAAATCCTGCTAATTTCTATTTAGTACCAAATATTTTTAAAGTACCTGTGTATATAGGAAACTGTTTTTAATATACCAAATACACTTTAATTCATAAAGCTACGGCATAAACTCGACCTACCAAAGATATATTATTCTGAGACTCTGAGATTTCTGATTAAAATTGCAGGTAGTTGAAGCTGTAGGTGCTTTGAGACTCCTGCAAAGTAACTATGCAAGTGGGAAGAGGACAGGGGGGTGTTTCCAAAACAAAAGAACCCCTGGAAAAATAACTCCTTAAAAATATATGAAAAGCATTCCAAGCTTATGCACAGACAATGGAATGCTGATTTGGAAAACACAAGTGTGAGAAAGGACAATGGCAGATTTAAACTCATTAAAATTAAATTAGCTCATTGTGTCTCCTTAGCTAAAAGGAAAATGATTCTCTTCTAAAACCATGTATAGTCCTTTTCCAGAGAAGGCGATGGCACCCCACTCCATTTCTCTTGCCTGGAAAATCCCATGGACAGAGGAGCCTGGTGGGCTGCAGTCCACGGGGTCGCTAAGAGTCCGACACGACTAAGCAACTTCACTTTCACTTTTCATTTTCATGCATTGGAGAAGGAAATGGCAACCCACTCCAGTGTTCTTGCCTGGAGAATCCCAGGGACGGGGGAGCCTGGTAGGCTGCCGTCTATGGGGTCGCACAGAGTTGGACACGACTGAAGCGACTTAGCAGCAGCAGCAGCATAGTCCTTTTCCCCACCCTTTACATGCAGTAGTCCAGCAAGACACTTCCATACTTCTCAGGTATATTAATGTCTAATCCTACATTGGTGCGTTCTTCAGGAAAAAAACAAGGTATCCATCCAGCCATCCAGAACATATGAAAAACTCTGAGCCTTTGACCATCAGCCACTAGGCTGAAACAAAAGGCAGGCAATACTGTCATCATGGTTTCAGTGGGGGTTTTATGTGGAATTCTAATTAACCAACTCTCATTTTCTTTTCAGATATCAAAAAAAAAAAAAATCTGACTAATGTTCCTAAGGAATTTGGAAGGAAAATATGAATTTATATGTGGCATACATTAGAAGGGCCTCCCTGCAGAATTTTCGGAAGACGATTTGAGCATCTGTTTAAAACATTTCCTTAAGTCCTAAAATTGAAATGCCACTCATCAGAAATCAAACCCCCTGGAAGATATCAACTTATCAAACAGAAAATGGTAGAATTTCAATGTCTTCCAATATCATCAGAATAAATCCTAGATGATAATGTTTTGAAGCACAGATTTCCTTTGTAAGTCTCTGCTTCATGGCTATCCCCTCATGAACTGCAAGCTCCAGGAAGGATCTGGTAGTGTTGGTTTGGTTGTCGCTCTTTCCCAAGAGTTACTGGGGTGGCTAGTACTCAGGAGGGAGCCAGTGTATATTGAAGTTTCTCCTGGTAACTTCTTTCTAGACACAGCAAGAAATGGAGGAAATAAACAAGATGGGCAAACCTCAGTGGAGGACTAGAAGGACGGAGAGAGCAGCAATAAAGAAAAAGTAGAGAAGCAAATCTTCGTTCCTCTGTTACTGCTCCTTAGGTTTGCCTTTCTCTTCCAAGAAAACAAAAGCAAAACCAAAAATTAAAAAAAAAAGACCCTCATGATGATAAAGGTAGTAAGAGTGGCCTAAGTTGAGAGAAGGCACAGATCCATTTCCCAGGCTTCCTTTGATCTTTAATAAAGTATCATATTTGCGTGATTTGGCTTAGGTGTCAACAATCTGCTGGGGAATCTGTGCGTTTTGGAAAAATTCATAAGTGATCAAACACAATGATGAATATCAGAATGCAGGGTTTATTACTGAGTTGTTTGTCAGGACCCATGCTTTAAAACCTAAAACATCTGCTTAAAATTTTGAAGCCTGTACAGATGTCCACCCATAGGATAAGAGGGTAAATGTAAAACCCAACATAGCCTATGATTCAATCTTAGGCACCTATTCATTTGGGAAACATCTGTGGCAACCAACATGGATAAAACACAGAAGCCCCAAAGCCTCCCAGAAAGGCTGGTGCCTGTTCCTGCCTGTGAATTATTCCGAGCCAGGATCTTGATGTTAACATGCTTTCTCTAGCTTTGGTAATTACTAGGCTGCATAAAGCCTTTTTCACACGGGAATACAATTACCATAGGTAATTACATATAAGCAAATATCTACCCTTCCATTGGATAGTCACAGCATCATCCATGTTCCCAAGCACCAAATTCTCTTTGCTGGGATACACTTGACATGTCATCGTTGATGTAATTAGCATGCTTAGGGCTTTTTAAAAAATGTATAAATGCATCAAATTTTCACTAGAGACTTTTGTTCTTGTCAAACTCTCCACCATAACAACTTGTGAATTACAATGGAAGGTAATTGGAACACTGTGTTCAATAGGAAAATGTTGAAATATGGAGCTATGTCTCTACAGCGTTAACTAGGGAGACAGATGCAGATTTCCAAGCTCTCATGCATTTCCTGAGTTTCTGTTCACACTGTAACTAAAGAAGTTCAAGTGCATGAGCCTGAACTCGTCACAGTGCAATGATGGCACAAACACATAAAAAGCAAGGAGCGTTCCACATAATTCAGACAAAGCAATTCAAAGCACAATACAGGATTCAGAGGATTTCAATGCTCACTTGTCTGCAATGAAAGCAGAAAGAGCAATATCGATGTTGTTTATTTATTTGCATCAGGATCCAAACACTGCAAATGCACCTCCCCAAATACAATGATACAATAGGATCTTTTAAAAGCAACTTCAGAACTCCAGGACAAAAAGAAGAAAAATCAGATGAGGTCAGATGTGAAATCAACACACAGAAGGCACATCATGAAGTCTATGGCCTGAGTTGGCAGTAATACAAAGGCAATGCAGGATACCCTTGCCCAGAAGCACAGCAATTTCTGGTAAGCAGGTGGATGGCTACCAAATTAATTCTATCTGCTTTAGAAAGGCACCTTGTGGTTTATATTCTCCACTGGATTTACTTTCCCAGTAAAAGGAGACTAGTGTTATTCAAATTTTGGATTACTTAATAATATGCTATAAAATCAAGTTTTGGGTTGTGACTAACAACTGTTTTTAGAACAGAATTTATTAAAATGGATTACACATTGGATAATTACTGTTTCATGCCATTTTTGTTTTAATTATGCATATATATGTATGGACAGGGTTGTGAAAGTTTTTCATTTCTTCCTTATTATGGGTTACTGTCAAAAAAATGTTGAAAGCCCCTGAGCTAGTCTGATGAAATCTCTTCTCCTTTCACTGAGCAACAACAGGGAAACAGCAATGAAAAATGTGCAGAACTGAGATGAGGGAGTGAAGTCTGTGCTTCTGAGTCTTGCTCAGTGAGGAAGGCAGCTCTCCGTAGAGGAGGCAGGTTCTCTGGAGGGTTCTGAAGGAGGCTTCATAGCTGCAGTGAGTCCCAAAAGACAATTACCTTCAACTGCTTGCTCTCTTGCTATTACTTTTGGTGAATTTTAATTAGTCGTATTAAGAAGAGAAGATAATAGATATTAAAGTTATTCTTAAATCACAAGGCAGTGATAATACTGACACCTCAGAGCCCAGGTCAGGAGAATCTGGAACTGTTAACTGCTCACCTCCAACCCTCCCAGGCACAATCAGCTCCGCCTGAACCATTCCCCACACTTCCACTGGGACCCTGAAAACGTCCTCTTACGCACATGCATCTCCCTCACTAGACTGAGAACCTTCAAAGACAGGCACTGTGCTTTTCTAGCAGCACTCGCACTGCCTGGCACTTTGTAAGCACTCAAAGCATATTTGTTGAGAGTATGAAGGTTTGAATGAGTCATCAGATAGTCATGGTCACTCCTATATTTGTTTTTAGAATGAAAAGTCCCTGGGATGGGTGAGAGGAAGGGATAGTTAGGGAGCTTGGGGTTGACATGTACCTGTTGTATTTAAAATGGATAACCAACAAGGATGACCTAAATCAAATCCCTTATGATTATACAGTAGAAGTGACAAATAGATTTAAGGGATTAGATCTGATAGAGTGCCTGAAGAACTATGGATGGAGGTTTGTGACATTGTAGAGGAGGCAGGGATCAAGACCATCCCCAAGAAAAAGAAATGCAAAAAGGCAAAATGGTTGTCTGAGGAAACCTTAAAAATAGCTGAGAAAAGAAGAGAAGCTAAAGGCAAAGGAGAAAAGGAAAGATATACCTATTTGAATGCGGAGTTCCAAAGAATAGGAAAGAGAGATAAGAAAGTCTTCCTCAGTGATCAATGCAAAAAAATAGAGGAAAACAATAGAATGGGAAAGACTAGAGATCTTTTCAAGAAAATTAGAGATACCAAGGGAACATTTCATGCAAAGATGGGCTCAATAAAAGACTGAAATGGTATGGACCTAACAGAAGAAAATATTAAGAAGAGGTGGCAAGAATACACAGAAGAACTATACAAAAAGAGATTGTCATTACCCAGAAAACCATGATGGTGTGATCACTCACCTAAGCCAGACATCCTGGAATGTGAAGTCAAGTAGGCCTTAGGAAGTATCACTATGAACAAAGCTAATAGAGGTGATGGAATTCCAGTTGAACTATTTCAAATCCTAAAAGATGATGCTGTGAAAGTGCTGCACTCAATATGCCAGCACATTTGGAAAACTCAGCAGTGGCCACAGAACTGGAAAAGGTCAGTTTTCATTCCAATCCCAAAGAAGGGCAATGCCAATGAATGCTCAAACTACCACACAATTGTACTCATCTCACACGCTAATAAAGTAATGCTCAAAATTCTCCAAGCCAGGCTTCAACAGTACGTGAATCATGAATTTCCAGATGTTCAAGCTGGATTTAAAAAAGGCAGAAGAACTAGAGATCAAATTGCCAACATCCGTTGGATCATCAAAAGAGCAAGAGAGTTCCAGAAAAACATTTACTTCTGCATTATTGATTACACTAAAGCCTTTGTGTAGATCACAACAAACTGTGGAATATTCTTCAAGAGATGAGAATACCAGACCACCTTACCTTCCTCCTGAGAAATCTGTATGCAGGTCAAGAAGCAACACTTAAAACCGGACATGGAACAACAGACTGGTTCCAAATTGGGAAAGGAGTACGTCAAGGCTGTATATTGTCACCCTGCTTATTTAACTTATATGCAGAGTACATCATGCGAAATGCCAGGCTGGATGAAGCACAAGCTGGAATCAAGATTGCTGGGAGAAATATCAATAACCTCAGATACGCAGATGACCATTATGGCAGAAAGTTAAGAACTAAAGAGCCTCTTGATGAAAGTGAAAAAGTTGGCTTAAAACTCAACATTTGGAAAACTAAGATCATGGCATCTGGTCCTATCACTTCATGGCAAATAGATGGGGAAACAGTGCAAGACTTTATTTTGGGGGTCTCCAAAATCACTGCAGATGGTGACTGCAGCCATGAAATTGAAAGATGCTTGCTCCTTGGAAGAAAAGTTATGACCAGCCTAGGCAGCATATTAAAAAGCAGAGACATTACTTTGCCAACAAAGGTCTGTCTAGTCAAAGCTATGGTTTTTCCAGTAGTCATGTATGGATGTGAGTTGGACTATAAAGAAAGCTAAGCACCAAAGAATCGATGCTTCTGAATTGTGATGTTGGAGAAGACTCTTGAGAGTCCCTTGAACTGTAAGGAGATCCAACTAGTCCATCCTAAAGGAAATCAGTCCTGGATATTCATTGGAAGGACTGATGCTGAAGCTGAACTCCAACACTTTGGCCACCTGATGTGAAGAACCAACTCATTTGAAAAGACCCAGATACTGAGAAAGATTGAAGGTGGGAGGAGAAGGGGATGACAGAGGATGAGATGGTTGGATGGCATCACCGACTCAATGGACATGAGTTTGAGCAAGCTCCGGGAGCTGGTGATGGACAGGGAGGCTGGGCGTGCTGCAGTCCGTGGGGTCGCAAAGAGTCAGACACAACAAAGCAACTGATCTGAACTGAACCAACAAGGATGTACTATAAAGCACAGGGAACTCTGATCAATATTGTGTAACCTAAGTGGGAGACAAATTTGAAAAAGAACAGTTACATGTAAATGTATAACTGAATCACTTTGCTGTACACCTGCAAATAACACAAAGTTGTTCAGTAACGATATACTCCAAGATAAAATAAAAAGTTCTTTTCAAAAGATGAGAAATCCCTGATAGTCTAAGATTCTGTAATACTTTCAGAATTGAAAGAAAAAGGGAGATTTCATATTAATTTCATCTCTCCTAATTTTTAAAATTTATTATTGACACTAATCAAGGATGGCAGATGAGTTTCAAATCACATGCTAACATCTGCAGACTTGCAGCAGCTCCCTGGAGTGCCAAGAGAGAAAGGATTCCACGGTTGGTTGGCCCAGGACCAAGCTGGAGGAAGTGAAGTGATGACAAGGGCCCACATGCCACATATTTGCCATTTCCAAATACCTACTCAGAAGACCCAAGTACTCATCTGTAATAGGTACTGAAAGCTGGTTTTCTTTAAAGTAGCACCCCTAATCTTCCAAGTTCCTCCCAGGAAATAGTGGATTAAAAGGAGCTTGGGAATAAGCCAGGTGGCACAGTGGTGAAGAATCTGCCTGCCAGTGAAGGAGACACAGGAGACTCAAATTCGATCCATAGGTCAGGAAGATCCCCTCGAGGAGGACATGGCAATTCACTCCCATATTCTTGGCTGGAGAATCCCATAGACAGAAGAGCCTGGTGGGCCTCAGTCCACGGAGTCACCAAGAGTTGGGCACAACTGAGCATGTGCACCCTTGCAGCGGTAAAGTCGTAATTGTCTCACTCCAGTTTCAGTATTGACGTTAATAGATGGTACAAACCCAAGGTGGGAGAGATGAGTGTGGAATTTGTTAGACACACAATCTCTTCTCCTTGGCATGGGACAGAGGAACAGAAAGAGCAGCCATATATAACCCCTGAAACAGGAATTTCATAATTGCTACTTAACAGCACTTTTTAAAAATGAAATGAGCAGCTGGGGTAGTTTATAAGAGACTTGGCAAAACTTTTCAGTGTTTGTTATTTCTTGATGGGCAGCCACCCCTCTATCTCCTCCACGATCTACAGGGTTGAAACAGGGTAACAGGCGGTCTTAAATGCTCCACAAGATATACATTTCAAAGAGGGTCTTTTGTTTTGCTTCATTTTTCTTAGATCCATGTTTATATCCAAGATCTCTGTGAAGTAGAAAGCAATGCACTCTAGAGGAAATTGTTTGCAAACCAAAGAGAGAATTCAAAATTACGGGTCAGAGGCATTTGCTTGCAGTTATAATGAAAATTCATGGTTAGATTTCAGAACACTGCTTGATCATTAAAGCACCGTTTGTGGTGTGTTAGCTGAGAATGGACTCTTCATCTCATGCATACCTCCAAGAAGTTTTGAACAAAGGTAAGTTGGCAACATTCGAAGGAGTCCTGCTAGTGTCCTCCAGGGTGCAGAGAAGCTTCCAGATAGAAAACAGGCAACAGAAGAAGCCCCACCACCCCACCAGGGGACCCAGCTACGTTAGGGAGAACACTGCTTCAGAACATCATCATTCCCAAGAAACACATTAAAGCCCACACAATGGGAAGAATCCTGTTCTGCAGAGAGGGGACTTTGCACAGAAAATTTAATGAAATCTTAAAAAAAAGAGTTGCAAATCCCATTTGGGGTTTCACTTAGTCCTACAAGAACTCTCTACCTGTCTGCATCCTCAGAGGGCAAAGCCTGTGTAAAAACAACACACGGGCAGCAAACTGGAGCTGATGGAAGGTAACTGGTTCTGGGAAGGAGATGATGGATAAATAAAAGATCTGGGTAGAGCCCATCAGGTAAACACAGGTGGGGTGGACAGGAAGAGCTGGTAACAATGCAAACGTACTAGAGTCAAAAGGACAGAAAGAAGGAGAAGAGATTATAAGGTCACAGGCAAAATCAGAAGTGAGACTGGCAATCCTGAAGGAAAAAAAATTGCACTAAAACAGGAGCTGCTGAAAAAAGACATTATTTTAAAAGTACTAAAACATCTGTAAAATGAGAGCCCAAACTAAAGTGATAAACAGCAACCACAAAGTGAAATTAAAAGGACCATAGCAAATAAATTAAAAACAGGGAAAAAAGAAAGTGTTCATAATTAAAAATCAAATAAATCACTCAGAGTTGGGGTCTTCAGACTCTTCTGTTAAAGGTCCGGTAGTAAGTATGTTAAGCTTTGCAGACCACACAGTTTCTGTCACAGCTATTCATCTCTGTTGTAAAAGATTATATATATATTAACACTCACAAAGTGTTTAGAATATGGCCTGGCCACACTAATTGGCAGTTATTATCAGCAATATCAAGACACACCCCAATTAAGTCATGGAACTTCAAAGATAAAGAGAAAAAAAATCATTCAGGTATTGAAGCAGAAAGTTACCCAGAGTGGGGGAAATCAGGCTGTCTTCACTCTTTTTCACAGTAATATTTAATTCTAGAAGTCAACAGAACAGTGTCTGTAGCATAGGAAGAAGAAACGTGTATAACCAAGAGCAGTATACCCAGCCAAGCTACTCAGGCATGAAAGCAATAGGCAGTATTCTCGAATATGAAAGAACTCTGAGAAGGAGGAATTCATAATCCTTTTGCTAAAAAATAAAGTAAATAAAAATTTTAAAACTAAATGACAATAAAATCCAACCAACCAAGTGATAAATTAAAAAGCAAACTCAGTAATGGAAAAGTCATGGTAAAAGAACCAGTGCTGAGTGTTGCTTCCATTTAAATAGAGAACTCAGAATGATTAACAGAGGGAATCATGTTTGCAGAACAAAATGTAATGCTACAACGCTGACAAAGAAAAGTAATTTGAAATAAAAATCAGGAGGTGGAGGGAAGGATGGAAAAGTGAAAACAAGAAGAATCCTTATCACTTCATCTTTCCCCTATCAAATACTATTTAAAGTTGAAATCTGTGATTTAAGATTATGATTCCAATTTTACAAAAGCTTTCCTACCATTAGTGGGATGACATCAGACTTATTATTTCTTAGTGATTAGGAACATTGGCAATTTCTTAAGTTTCATTTTAGCTTCTCTTTCTTCCAAAATGAAAATACATTTAAATAAAATTATGTGCAGCATTTTATACAGAGGAAGATTGCATTTAATTAAAAATTTTTTTTTGTTTATCCATTCACCTATTTGTCCATCTACATTGTATATGTCCAGAAAAAGATGTACAGAATGATATTCACCAAATTATTTTAGGTGGTTCAATTTAGGGTATTCTTGATTTCCTCTTTGTATTTTATTCAGTCATATTTTTCAACAGGCAATATGTAGAACTCCTAGGTGCCCATCAAAATGTTTTCACATTTCCTGTCCGTAGCCACAGCTAAACCACATTTGCCAAACTCTCTTGCAACTACGTGTAACCATGTACCTAAGTTCTCTGAGGCAGAATGTGAGCAGAAGTAACATTCAACTTCCACCTGGCATGACCTTTGATTTCTTTCTTCTCTTTCCTGCCCGGTGATCAGAGGCAACTTAGAAAGCATGTACTGTAGATGGCAGACGTGTCAGGCCATATCTCTGAAAAAGTATGCAGAACAGAGGCATGGAACAGCCAGAAACACTCACCAGGGTTGTGTTACATGGGAAGAGAACAAAACAGTTGTATTCTTTCGGCCATGCCATTATACATCCCATTACAGACCATTTGACTTTTTTTGCCTATAGTCAACATAAGCATGCACTATTTTATTCAAAAAATAAATAATAAGCTCATAATCTAAAAACACAATTAAACTAATCTAATAATAAATAAACTCCAGATGGAACTCCCAGCGCAGAGTCACAGATTCCAGTTAGCCTGGCAGCGGTGTGAGAACAAACGTGGGAGCTGCGTCATGAGGGGCATTTGGGGGCAGACACTTTCCCAGCTGGAGACCTGTGCTCGTGGCACTTAGTGGTCTCATGGATGTTCTGAACTGAATTCACCTCTGAGACTTGTTTTGTTTCCTTTTTTAAAGGAAGTAGTCTGAGCGACTTCCGTTTCACTTTTCACTTTCATGCATTGGAGAAGGAAATGGCAACCCACTCCAGTGTTCTTGCCTGGAGAATCCCAGGGACAGGGGAGCCTGGTGGGCTGCTGTCTATGGGGTCGCACAGAGTCGGACACGACTGAAGTGACTTAGCAGCAGCAGCAGCAGTCTGGGTTTATGGTGTTTCAGATTATGTGAGACTGTGTTTCCTCTAAATTCAGAAGGACTCTGGTTTCTAATATGATGATGCTTGCTACTCAGTCAGATATTCCGCTTGGTTCTGTGTAAGCAGTTGGATCCAGACAAACCTATGTTCTCTAAACAATGTTTCACAATATTTTGAAAATTGATTTTGATGTAGATCCTTTTTGCATGGATTAACTAAACGCTAATGTCCAATTTGCAGAGTAGCAGTGGAGACAGACATAGATAACAGGCCTGTGGACAAGAGCAGGGACACCGGGGTTGAAGAGAGGCTGAGATGCACGGAGAGAGTAGCGGGTAGCGTGGAAGCATATACACCCTGTGTGTGCTAAGCCACTGCAGTCCTGTCTGACTCTTTGTGACTCCGCGGACGGTAGGCCACCAGGCTCCTCTGTCCATGGCTTTCTCCAGGCAAGAATACTGGAGTGAGTTGCCATGCCCTCCTCCGAGGATCTTCCCTACCCAGGGACTGAACCCAGGTCTCTTACGTCTCCTGTGCTGCCAGGGAGCTTCTTCACCACTGATGCCACCTGGCAAGCCCAAGCACATACATCACCATACGTAAAATAGGCAGCCAATGGAAATTTGCTGTATGACTCAGGGAGCTCACCCCGGGGCTCTGTAACAACCTAGAGAGGTGGGAAAGGGTGGCAGGTGCGAGGGAGGTTTAAGAGGGAGGAGACATCTGTACAACTATGGCAAATTCATGTTGATGTACAGCAGAAATCCAATATTGTAAAGCAATTATTCTTCAATTAAAAAAAAAAAAGAACTCCTACGTCCAGGACATAATCTGAGAAACATCACCAATATACCATCCATTGTGTTTTTGACACATAATAAAAAACTACAACTCCATGTCAGTGTTCACGGCTATTGAAAGCCAGTGAAATTGTTTAAATCATTTGAGTATTAGTCCTGGAGTCAAAGTATTTATAGAAAAACAACCAAAAATTGGAAGGGGCCTCAAAAGGCCATTGGTCTAGGCTCTTCCAAATAAGCTATCAAATATCTTCTGTAAACTTTTTAATTAAGCTGCAAGATGACAGCTTTCCAGCTTTTATTTATCACCAGACATAAATGGGTTTCAAAGAATCACTGAGGAGTAGACCGTGGGAGGTTAAAATAAAAACTCTCATTTAGTTTTCTTCACACATCTGCCCCTGAAAAATCTTTCTTGAACTCAAAAAAATTTTTTTTTAATTTTATGAAAGAACAAGTTGGAATATGAAAAGCGTGAGAATCCTGAATGTCTGGCTCATTTCCTCTCAAGAAATAAAAATCTTTCAACTACATGTTTATAAGTTACAAGCCAGACACAAATACTGATTTCTCAGTCCAGAGATATCCAATTTCCATTACAATGCATTTAAATCTCTGCAAACTAGATTGTTTTTGGAAACCATGCCAATTTAAGATGTCTGAAACAATGTCGCCTGATTCTTTTCCGAAGTTAGCTTTCTACCAATTAGCTATTATTTCTAGGGAGTACTTAGCCCCCTCAAAGATAACCATTCCACTCCCTTTATTCCTGACTATCTTATTAATTTTGACATTTTTCCTTTTATACATTAAGGTAGCAATAGCAGCATAATCAAATTCATCAAGTAGGGAAAGATATTTCCAACTTGAAATCTAATTAATTTTTCATGTTCATTATCTTTTAAGAATGTTTCTTGCAAAAGGACATTATCTGCTCCTCTTTTCATGATAATTGATGCAGTTCTTCCATTACCTTTTTATTTTTTCTAGTAGGTGAGGAAAGACCTTTAATACTTATACTTACAATCTTGCCAATAACTTCTTAAAGGATAGGTATTAAATATGTCATTCAAGATGCATAATGTTTTACAAAAATCAGATTCATTAGAATAAGAAACTCATTAAGGTGTAAATCTAAAGACTTTACAGAAGTACACCATCACTTTATGAAGCACTGAATTGTTAATATGAAACATGTTGACATCATTACCCTTGCATTTTTAAGAACTCACATAAGGAAGAAAATTATTTTAGTGAAAATATAACAAACAATACACTGAATATTTCTAAACACTGGCTCCCACTTAAGAAGTTAATTTAAAGGAAAAATGAATGTTAGAAGAAAAAGCGTGAGTGTGTGTATCCATGTTTTAGCTAGGAAAAGGGATAGTCTGAACAGTCAAAGCTACTTCATGTACTTAGAGAACTAGAAGTACATTAAAAAGAAATAAATAGTAAACAAACACAAGTCTTCCTTGACCTACAATATGGTTCTTCTTTTTTTACACCAAGTCATGTCCAACTCTTTGTGACCCCATGGACCGTAGCCCACCACGCTCCTCTGTCCATGGGATTCTCCAGGCAAGAATTGTGGAGTGGGTTGCCATTTCTTTCTCCAGGGGATCTTCCTGACCCAGGGATCAAACCCAGGTCTCCTGTCTTTTAAGCAGGTTCTTTACCATCTGAGCCACCAGGGAAGCCACATCTCAATAATCCATACTAAACTGAAATAATCATAAACTGAAAATGCATTGAATACATGTAATCTCCCAAACATCATAGCCTTGCCTTCTAAACATGCTCAGAACACTTACATTAGCCTACAGTTGGCATAAAACATCTAACACCAAGTTTATGTTATAAGAAAGTGGTGAATGTCTCACATACTTTATTGAATGCTGCTCTAGAAGTGGAAAACAGAATTGGTTGTATGGGTGCGGAACGGTGGTAATTGTGTCAGCTGTTCACCCTCAAGATTGTGTGGCTGACCAGGAGAGGCTACCGCTGCCCAGCACTATGAATAAGTCTCAGATCACTTACCACTGCACTGGGGAAGGATCAAAATTCAAAGTATGGTTTCTACTGAACGCACATCATTTTCATACTCTCATAAGGTCGAAAAATCGTAAGTTGGGACGGGCCCTGTCCGTATTTTATATAACATTTTAACAATTTTTAATGGCATAAAAAAGTAGAAGTGAGAGAAAGTTTGCCATTTGATACTGGAAGACAATTCTTACCTACTAGCATGTCTGCTAAAGGTATGTCTGAGACTGTTAGAGAGTGCCACATTCCTCCTCAGGTGATTTATTCTGATGGGCCAGAAAGCTCCGGGTCACTAATAGTGAGAAGACTGGCATATGTTTTCAATGAAAAGGAAAAAGACCTTTGGTGATTTCCCTGGTGGCCCACTGGTTAAAACTTCACCTTCTAATGCAGGAGATGCTGGTTCGATCCCTGGTCAGGGAGCTAAGATCCACGATGTTTTGGCCCAAAACATTAAACAGAAATAATATTGTAATAAATTCAATAAAGACTTCAAAAATGGTCCACATGAAAAAAATATATATACATATCTTTTTTAAAAAAAGAAAGAAAGCAAAGAGACTTTTCTATATCCAGAGAGAAAGGAGTAAAGTAGGGCTAAGTCAGCTGAAATGCAGGGAATTCCAACTATGGGGTCAGCAGAGCCCTTAAACACTGCCTGGGCTAGAGAAAAGAGGTGGCTGGGATGGGGGAAGTGAGAGCATCCACCAGAGGAAGAATCTGCTTTTCAAACCAACCTGAATTCATCACGGCGACTTTCCTTTTCAGGTTACTGGATACAGTGAGTCCCAGAGAAATGATTAGTCTAAGTCAATCCAGACTGCCTCACAAGTCAGAAATGAAGAGAAGGGCCAGATGGAAGCTTGGCAAGATGGACTAAAGCCCAGACTCCAGTTTTCTTCACTTCTCATGCTCACTCTTCTTTAATTAATGGTGATATTGTCGATGCTAACCCTTTCTTTCCTTCAGTAGAAGTCGTTGCTGTGAGTTGTCTCCTCACTGATGGAAACATACTCACTCTTGGGAATCAACAGAACATCCTAGCAAATTGAAACCACAGCATTCACCTAATGAATGGAATTCTTCTTGGTGAAAATCCAGCTACTTCATTAACTAGGATCGAACCATACACTCAGCTTCATTAGGTTCATGTCTATTCAACTGAAATATCCAGCCCCAAAGACACTGAAATGCAAGTTATATGGGCAGAACAATTCTGAGGATTCATGGAAACATATACCTTCTCTGCTCAGAAATAGATATTAAAATAGGTAAGAGGATATCATAGGGAAAAAAGATTACTGCTAACAAGAACAAGGGGAAAAAATGGCAAAAGGAAATTAGAGAATTTGAACATTTTACCTGAATTCATCCAAGTCTCACCACTGAAGAACAGGCTGTTGACAACTTTCTCGAGAGTTTACACGGCAAAGCCCCTGCTGGATAATCCACCGTCCCAGGTCTAAGCATTCACATCAAAAACAAAACAGACTCTCAGCAGGCATAACTACCTTTTGAAACTGATTTAGGACGTAATTTAAATGCTTTCTGAAATCACAGGGTTTTTTTTTTTTAATGCATTCATCCTGTCTCTACCTCCTTACCTCTCAATTCTTTTTCTCTATTGTAGAAAAAAAAGAAGGTTAGCAAAATTTGAAGAAGAAGGTTAAAAGGTGAGCTGTATTGCGGAGATAAATAAGTTCACATTCCCCTGGCCATGACTCCCTGGGCTGTACAATTTGAAGAGAGAATAAAATGAGTCTCATCTTTCGCAGATGAGTCTTCAATTGCGCTCTGAATAAACCCAATCATGACACCATCATCTTCTCCATTTAGTCTTCAATTAGATGCTCAGGGTTTAAATGATCACCTTTCTAAAGATGCATACTCTCTCCCTGAAAGGAATACTATTTCCTGTCTATGTTTTGTTGTTACCTTCTTCAGGGGAGCTCATTTCTGTGTCCTACAGAAGTGGTTCCGCTTGCCTGATCATTATCATCGTTAAGCATTTATGAAGCACTTTCGACTTATTTACTAGAGCTCATGATATCCCTATAAGTTAGGTTGGTATAATGGTTTTCTTATACATGAGAAAATAGAGGTTAAGTAACTTAGCCAAGGTCACACAGATAATTTATATAAAAGACTCCAAGTCCCTGACTCACTGTTTACTGCATAAGGGAAATCTTAAATGGTATAAAAGTTATCTGTCTCAAAACGTAACACCTCAACTGATACTAAACATAAGTAACAAGAAAGACGGTGTTTTGTTTTGTTTTGTTTTTTCTCTAACCTGTTGGTTGATGGCGTTATTTCGGTGGGTCTCTGATGCCAGTGCCAGTATCCCCGTATTTCTTTTGGTCTTTCCTTCCTGGTGCCAAGATTACAGCTCCAGCTCCAGGCAGTATGTCTGCATTCAAGGCACTAGGAAGAGGAGAATGTATTTTTCACCAGCCCCATCTATCCACAGCAGGAAAGCAACAGCTTTCTCAGGAAATCCCCAGTGCAATTTCACTTATAAGACTTTGTCAGGGGGAAGTTGATATAAACATTTAGCGTTCTATTGTCTTTCACTGTTGTTTAATCTCTAAGTCGTGTCTGATTCTTTGTGACCCCATGGGCTGCAGCATGCCAGGCCTCCCTGTCCATCATCAATTCCCAGAGTTTGCTCAAACTCATGTCCATCGAGCTGGTGATGCCATGCAACCATCTCATCCTCTGTCATCCACTTCTTCTCCTGCCTTCAATCTTTCCCAGCATCAGGGTCTTTTCCAATGAGTCAGTTCTTCGCATCAGGGGGCCAAAGTATTGGAGTCTCAACTTCAGCATCAGTCCTTCCAATGAATATTTAGGACTGATTTCCTTTAGGATGGACTAGTTTGATCACCTTGCTGTCCAAGGGACTCTCAAGAGTATTCTCCAACACCACAGTTTGAAAGCATCAGTTCTTTGGTGCTCAGACTTCTTTATGATCCAACTCTCACATCCATACATGACTACTGAAAAAAAACCATAGCTTTGACTATATGGACTTTTGTTGGCAAAGTGATGTCTCTGCTTTTTAATAAGCTGTCTAGGTTTGTCATAGCTTTCCTTCCAAGGAGCAATTGTCTTTCACAAAAGACAATTAAAAAGAAGCACAATTTTGAGAGCCAAATAACAGGATCTGCTACAGTTTGCATAATTTTCTGTTGAAAATTCATTGGTTAAGCATTGTTTGGTTCCATTACATGCTAGGATTTGTTAACAGAGCAGTGGGGACCAGTCTGTCTAAAAAATTAAAAACTGGCATAAAAAACAGTAAGCTGAGAAAATTTTAACCATGGACTTAATTTGGTAAATGGACACTTTAGCAAAAAACGGTTACTTTACAAAATAAGCAAAAGTTGATTTGGTGGCTTCAGTCTATGGTCCAGTTTATTGTGTTCTAAGGAAATGGTCTGAAAATTGTTGTGATGGGCATGCATCTTCTGGCAGAATCCATGCCTCTCTGTGCAACAATCCCCAATGGACCTGTCTCTTTCATTCTGCTGTTTATCTAAATCCTATCACTTAAAGCATTGTTCAGTCCCTTGTTTGGCATATTATGGAACTTAGCCTTACTGGGACATTCACCACCTACTACACGGGAGGATTTATTCTCTATGGAGAGTCAGAATGTAATTTTTCTCTTATGTTTGTCTCACATGCAAGGAGTGTGGCCTCTCTTCTGTGTTGCATCTATACAGCAAAATATACAGAACAACAGCCAACATTATTGAGCCCTCAGTATGAATCAGTTAAATAATTTACATATATTATATTAATTCTTACAACAATCCCGCAGGGCCAATACTAACATTATCCCCATTTCACAGATGAGATTACTGAGTTTAGAGAGATTGAGAATGTTACTCAAAGACACACAGCTAGTGAGTGATGCAGCTGAGATGCAAATTCAGAAAAGCACTCTTCACCTTCCTGGTTTTGTTTCATTCCCTCAGCTTTACTGAGATATTATTGACATATAAAATGTGTAAGTTTAAAGTGTATGATGTAATGATTGGATACATATTTATACTGCAAAATGATTGCCACAATAAGGTTAGATAACACCTCTGTCACCTCATATAATTACTGTGTGTGTGTGCGTGCATGCATGCAAGCGGTGATAACATTTAAGATCTACTTTCTTAACAACTTTTAAGTTTATAACATATAATGATTGAGTGGAAAAATTTATTCATGAAGTAGGACTCCTGGGTAAGCCAGACCCCAGGAGCTACCACTGACTTCCCAGTGGAAGGCAGGGCAGAAGGCAATGTCTGCTGAATTTTACTACATTGTCCAAATGATAAGAATATTAATTGCTTATGCTAACCGAGTGTGTGTCATGGACCAGATGTTCGGCTAAGCACCTTACCAATATAATTGGATTTAATGTTCACAGAACGTTGAAGGAGGTATAAACAATATTTCCATTTTAAACGTTGAGAAAACTCAGGCCCAGAAAAGTTAAGAAATATGCCCAAGGTCATGGAGATGGTTATTGGAAGAATTTTTAGGGTAGTCTTTCTGAAAACAAAATACGTTGTAGAATCAACTATTTAAAAAATACACTCTAACTCAAATTAGAAGTAAATAATCTCCACTTGGAGTTTTGCTCACTTTCAGCTGCAGATAGGATGTCATTCCATCTCTTTGTTTTTTCTGCCTTTTGCACTCACCCACGTACATCTGTGTCTGCAGGGAAAGCGTTTCACTGCCTTAATTCCTCAGGCAGAAAACATTGTAATAGTCTATTCGCATTCTCTTCTTTCTTTCAGGCTTATTGTTATAAAGGAACATCCAGATTGTGGTACCAATCTCCTAAATTAATGCTCCAGCCAAAATCTAGAGTCAGCTTTTGACCGTATTTTGTATCCCATCCTCAGAGGGCAAGGAGCTTGGGTTCCATCAACAAACAGCCCGTGAGTTTCAGCATCCCCTAGAATTCCTGTATTAAGTCATTCATTGTAAACAATGCCTCTGGACACAGACTGGAGATAACTGAGTCACTGTTTAAGTCTCAGCATCTTGCCAATTGGCACTTTTATAAAAAGAGGGCCAGAGTCCTAATGTCCATTAGGAGCTAGGTGAGTGTAAAGTCACTCAGTTGTGTCCGACTCTTTGTGACCCCATGGACCCACTAGGCTCCTCTGTCCATGGAATTTTTCAGGCAAGAGTACTGGAGTGGGTTGCCATTTCCTTCTCCAAGAGATCTTCCCAACTCAGGGATCGAACCTGGGTCTCCCACATTGTGGGCAGATCCTTTACCATCTAAGCCACCATAATGGCCGGCAAAATTTCTTGTCTTGGCTTGAAACTGCTTGAGTTAGAAGCCACTAGATTTGTCTTTGCTCTTCTATAATTTAAACTATACAAAATTGACATTATATCATTTTTGGCATGTAATATGTGGATTATCTTCCAAGCAGAAAATAGGAACAAATTTTAACTTTAAAAGAATTTTAACAAACCTTGCTAAATGAAACACTCTTGAAGTGGAGAGTTCTTCATGATTCTGGTGAATACTAACCTAATTATTATGGCCATTTAGAATACATCTAAGATTGTATTAAATGGTGAGTGTATTTCCTAATGGATGACTAACAAGTAGCAACCCCGGGCTCCAGCGTTATTTCAAACATTCACACCATGTTAAGGGCATAGTGTGCAGAGGTTCCAGATCTGAGAGGAAGCAAGTCAGTGCAGAGGACGTGTGTCCTGAGAGCCGAGCAGTGGTCCCCAGGCTGCTTTTGTCTCGCATCTTTGAGAAAGTGACGGGAACCATTTTTTGGTCCTTCCACTTGGAACTGAATAGTTCTTACATTGACCTTGAGTAGACTACTTAACTGCTGGGAATTTCAGCTCCTTATCTGTAAAGTGGAGGTCATAATGTCTGCTTGCACTGTCAGTTAAGCACTAAACATGCTGTGTTTAAAGCACAGAGCCACAGATTATCCCATAGGGCATCTCTTCCTTGAATGCTCCTCAGGCAATGAAGACCCAACACGTGGACAAAGCGAGCCTACAGCCTCTTCCTCCATCACCACTCAGGCCCCATTCTAGTTACTCAAATGGAAATCACAGGAGCCATCCCTGACTCTCCCTTCACCCTCAGTTTCCATATTTAACTGGACCTGTAAATGTTGTCAAAACAGTCTTATTGACATATCTATTGATGCTTTTGAACTGTGGTGCTGGAGAAGACTCTTGAGAGTCCCTTGGACTGCAAGGATATCCAACCAGTCCATTCTGAAGGAGATCAGCCCTGGGATTTCTTTGGAAGGAATGATGTTAAATCTGAAACTCCAGTACTTTGGCCACCTCACGCGAAGAGTTGACTCATTGAAAAAGACTCTGATGCTGGGAGGGATTGGGGGCAGGAGGAGAAGGGGACGACAGAGGATGAGATGGCTGGATGGCATCACTGACTCGATGGACGTGAGTCTGAGTGAACTCCGGGAGTTGGTGATGGACAGGCAGGCCTAGCGTGCTTCGATTCATGGGGTCGCAAAGAGTCGGACACAACTGAGCGACTGAACTGAACTGAACTGATAGTCTCATACCAAGATGGAGTAGGTTTTGATATGATGCCAAGGGCTTCCAAGGAAAAGTGTAATATCTACTTCTTTTTTGTTCCCTTTTTCTCATCCTCTAAAAACTCAGGAATCTCTGTAGTCCAAGATCTGCCACTTCCATTGATATCCCGGTACAAAATTTCACTGATTGAGTTATTGCCATAAAATACCCCTTGACAGTGCAAGAAACGATAAAGCAACTTCCAAGTTCATTTAAAGCCATAAAAAAAGAGCCATCCACAGAGCACAGACAGCCGTCTCACTCCCTCTAGCACACTGATATAAAGTGGTGGGGGGTAACAGGAATATTTTGAAAAGATTCTCAATGTATTTTCCCTCCTTGGTAATTGTTTCGGGTTGAATTCATTTGTTGACACCTTAATGCCTAGAATCTCAGAATGTGAACTTATCTGGAGAGTGGGTCTTTACAGAGGTAATCAAGTAGAATGAGGTCATTTGGTTGGGCCTCAATCCAATAGGACAGGCATCCCAATAAGAGGAGGAAACTGGGACACAGACACACACAGACGGAAGGTGATATGAAGTTACAGGGAGAAAATGGCCATCTGTGAGCCAAGGAGAGAGGCCTGGGCTAGATTCTCCCTCTCACCCTTCAAAAGGCATCAGCCCAGCCAACAGTCTCGATTTCAGACTTCTGCCTCTAGAACTGTGTGACCACATATTTCTATTGTTTAAGCCTCTTAGCCTGTGGTACTTCACTCCAGCAGCCCTAGCAAACTACACAGTCAGCCAGGTTCCTTCCTGACAGCCCTTTCCCCATGCCTCTTGTCAGGCTGAAAACAGGGAGAGGACCCCACAAGAGTCTTGGGAATGAGCTGAGTTGATGTAAAGAGACAGGGAGAAAGAGAAAGAAAGAAGAGAAAACTAGAAAGGAGGAAAGAATCAGAACAGTCTTACATTCTACCATCCCTAACTCCAAACTGCAGAGAAGGCGATGGCACCCCACTCCAGTACTCTTGCCTGGAAAATCCCATGGGCAGAGGAGCCTGGTGGGCTGCAGTCCATGGGGTCGCTAAGAGTCAGACAGGACTGAGCCACTTCACTTTCACTTTTCACTTTCATGCACTGGAGAAGGAAATGGCAACCCACTCCAGTGTTCTTGCCTGGAGAACCCCAGGGACAGGGGAGCCTGGTGGACTGCCGTCTATGGGGTTGCACAGAGTCGGACACGACTGAAGCAACTTAGCAGCAGCAGCAGCAGCAGCAACTCCAAACTGAACCTCAATGGAAGGAACACAGTGAAGACTCCCCTTTAAAAGTGCTGCTCCCTACAACTCTGGAAACTTGCAAGTCCCCGAGAGAAGTCCTGAGTTGCTCATGAGGCCAGGGCACTACAGTCCCAATGGCACAGAAGTAGAAGTGGAAATGAGTAGGGCGGCTGTCTAGGTGAATGGATGGGGCTAGCACTCCTGATTCTGCACAGTCCAGCATTTGGAACCCGCTACGGGCTCCCATGGGCCGTATGTGAGTGTGGGGCAAAGTCATGGAGCAAGAGAGGCCTGGGTCAGGGCAGAAACTAGAGGACAGGAGACTCATGACCAGTGGGGATTGCCCCTAACTTGAGCAGCAACTGCCCGCACAAAACACACACCCCATGAGATAATGAGTTAGGGGTGAGATGTAGGTAACTTAAATTAAAAAAAAAAATTAAATTAAAAAATTAATTAAAAAAAAATTCACCTTAGAATGAGTGACTCCATTCATTCATTCCATGTAGTGCTACAAGGCAGCAAGGAGATGTCACACTGGGCTCTACAACGGGTGAAAAGATGCCTAAAGGAGCTGACCTGGAAGGCTGGACAAGCCCCAAGGTCACTGCTGTTCAGTGGGTCCCAGAGCGAAGGTTCCTGCTGCAGAGGGTGGCATTTTTCTTCATCTTCCACCCAGCAGATCCACCATCCATCCACCACCTCTGACGCAGAGCTCTGTTCAGAGTGCACA
Source organism: Bos indicus (assembly GCF_029378745.1). Classification (NCBI taxonomy): domain Eukaryota; kingdom Metazoa; phylum Chordata; class Mammalia; order Artiodactyla; family Bovidae; genus Bos; species Bos indicus. Next base: position 10,233,556 of record NC_091771.1, read on the forward strand.
ATCCCTCATCCAGGCCTTCCATAATAGGCTGGAGAAACAAGTCTCATGTCCTGGGGTGTGGGTGGAGGGCAGGAGGGTGGGATAAATCTTACATGGGATAATCTCTGTTTTCAGAATCGATGAGGCTTATGGTTTACAGCGCTGCCTGAGCTCTCTGTGCAGCAAGCCTGCATCTCCTAATCTATATTCAGCTAGTGATTTTGAGTATTATGTAGCTTGAAAACTTGAAGTGAATTTTCTGGGTGGTTAATAAGCTATCTGTACGAGTATTAATGAACAGTGACCTTGCACTGAAACAAATGTTCCCTGAGTGTTTGTCTCTTCATTACTCCTCTAATATCAGAGCGTTTTGCCTCCTTAGTTTCCCAGCTGATTCTTTTAGCCAGTGTTTCTACCTTACAAACTGAGGCAGGCAAAGCAGGTATACCTACATATCCTTCAGAAGCCATCCCTGAAGGGTGGGAACAGACTTCTGAGAAGTTCTCTTTAACTTTCATCACTGCCCAACACCTGTGAGGTCTGGAATAATATTTGTGTAGATGTGGAGATTTTTCAATAAATGGATCTGATTGCTTTGTTGAGCAGTTGGTGTGTGCCATGGACTAGCCTCAAGGCCAACATCATGGTGTAACACCTGCCCTTAAATGTTATTTACAGTACTATTTTTCTAGATTTCATACGTATGCATTAATATACTCCGTGTGTAAAACAGTAGATAGCTAGTGGAAGCTGCCATATAACACACAGAGCCCAGCCTGGTGCTCTGCGATGACCTAGATGGGTGGGATGCAGGTTGAGTGGGAGGGAGGCTCGAGAGGAAGGGGACGTGTATACTTACTCTACTTACGGCTGATTCACATTGTTGTACAGCAGAAACTAACATAACATTGTAAAGCAATTATCCTCCAGTTAGATTTCTTTAAAAGTTATTTACAGAAAATGTTTGAATATGCTATGCTTATAAGAGATTGACATTTAATAAAAAATTTTAGACTACACAATGCATATATAGAACATGAACACAAGCATTCATTCAAACACTATTTATAATAACTAACTTTTATGAAGTGTCCTATTCTTTGAGGTGATTGGGCTGCATTCATTTTAACAACTGAGCTCCACAGCCATTCCGTTCCTTACCTAGTAGTATTAACTCCATCTTATAGATGAGGCTGTAAGAAATAGTCTAAAAGTCATGCTGCAGCTCAAATGTGGGGAAACTACTATTCCGACCCAGTACTATCTAACCAGCATCATAAAGAACATGCTTATCCCTCATACACTTCCAGCTTTGGAAATACTGCACAAGAGATTCTGTAATAGAGTATAATACAGACTTTAAGCCAGCTAATTATGAGAATTATCTGAGAAGATTTGTAAAAACATACATACCTGAACTTAACTCCTTAGAGAGATCCCTACTTGATAGACCTGGGCTGGGCTTGCAAATCTGTATTTTTATAAAGTCATCCACCCAGTTCTACTGGTCATTCAAGTTCAGAAGTCCTTGCTTTAAGAGCTGTAGAAACAGAGTCTCCACAGACCAATGAGTAGAAATGCTAGAAAATATCCTCATTATTTAGGATCTTTTAAACACTTAATTGTAGAAGGAAATGACACTCCAGCATTCTTGTCTGGAGAATCCCATGGACTGAGGATCCTGATGGGCTACAGTCCATGGGGTCACAAAAGAGTCAGACATGACTGAGTGACTAACACACAAACACTTAATTGAAAACAAACAAACTCACACACACACACACACACGCACGCACAAGTCTAGAATCCTAAAATATCTTATTTAATCAAAGTATTTAAGATAGAAAGTCCCCCTAGACAATATGGTAACCAGAATATTACTGAAAATAATAGCTCTTCAGCTATGAAAATAGTTGACCTATTTTTTTGTTGTTGTTATAAAAATTAAAAGGCATAGGCTCATCTCATGGGACTTTTCCTAAATGGGTTTCCCCTGAGATTCTCCTGCTGGGTTTGGGTGTCCAAGACTGAAATTAACTTTAAAACAGTCTATAAGGGCAAGATTCTGCCTTGAGTTACATGCACACAGATACCCATGCTAATGTGTCAGCCAACAAGGAGAGCAAGGTGCCTTTTACATCTTTTTACTTCCTTCCCAGTGTCTCCAGTCTTGCCCTGATTATAACAAGCACTAAAAAAATACCTCTGCATTTAGAACTTCACCCTCTCTTGCTTCCCTTGGAATTCATCCTCCTGAATTCACAACTTCTCCCATAAAAGACTAGAGTTACTGTCCATGAAGATGGGTGATTGGATATCCAAGATTAAGACAACATGATCCTTTCCTGGTCTCTGGTTTATTAACTATATCCAGTCCCCACCCACACTCTTGCCCTTACTTCCCAAGCATGAGTTCAAATCGTTTCAGGAGTGGGAGGCAGCCTCCAGGAGCTTAATTACGTAGGTAGAAAAGATACCAAAAGTCCCTCGGTGTTGTCTGTCATGTACATAGAAGTAAGAAAGTGAAATGAATTTGTTGTCATAGGCACTGCCACAAGAAATAGATTTCTCTTTGCCTGTCTCGAGAAGACAAGAGAAAAACAAAAAGCTATAAAGGTATTTTGAGTCTTTGATTGAACTTAACTTGAAAGCTATTGTTTCTCCACTCAAACATCTCATTAACGAAAGTACCATAAACCTCACATGCCAACTTTGAAGACTGTTATATAATCACCAGTCATCATTGTTTTAACTTCGCCTTGGCTTGTCAAACTCAGAAACTCTCTCACTTCTTCACTTGCTATTTTCTCTCTGCTTCATTTGTAATGTCTTGGTTAGGAGAGACGATTGGCTATGTAAAAGGAAACTCCCAAGTGTCAGAAGGCAATGAGAAAGAAAGCTATCATGCACATACGCATCATTTTTATGCAGTGTAACTTATCACAGTAAAGTCCCTCTCTTCCTTTTATAGGAAGCCTCTGTCCCTCTCTCCCCTCTGCTTATTTACTTGACTTTCAACGGATGCCCCTTCTCCTCTTCCCAGTGAATTGGTGATGCCATCCAGTCATCTCATCCCCCTGCCACCCTCTTCTCCTTCTTCCTTCAGTCCGTAGGACAAGGACATGAACTTGGACAAACTCCGGGAGATGGTGGGGGACAGGGAAGCCTGGTGGGCTGCAGTCCATGGGGTCGTGAACATGACTTGACAACTGAACAGCAACAACGTCTTTTCCCAGTCAGACTGCAGAGGTCAAGGAGAGAGAACACGGTGCCTCAGCTCTAACAGAGAGAGAATTTCTGGGACTTCCCTGGTGGCTCAGTGGTTAAGACTCCACATGTCAATGCAAGGGACATGAGTTTGATCCCTAGTCCAGGACGATCCCACATGCTGCAGAGTAGCTAAGCCCATGTGCCACAACTACTGAGCTCTATACACCATGAGCCACAACACCCTAGAGCCTGTGCTCTGCAAAAGAGAAGCCACCAGCATGAGAAGCCTGGGCGCCACAGTGAAGAGTGGTCCCTGCTTGCCACAATGAGAGAAAGCCCACGTGCAGCAATAAAGACCCAGTGCAGTCAAAAATAGGATAAGTAAATAAAGTTTTTTTTAAAGAAAGGAATTTCTGAGACGAGGCAGCACGGAAGATAGGTAAGGAGTTATCGAGTAGCTGCCTCAAAGTCAGTCATTGGATCCATGCAGAAAGGGCTGGTAAAGGTCCAGGCAGCATCACCTAATGTGAAGCCAGGGGTTGAAGTAACTTTCTGGATAACTCAGTTGCCCTTTGGAGGTTAAAAAAAAAAATCTTTTTATATTAGAGAAAAATATTACATTTGTGTTATATGGATTATCCCAATTGTCTATGCTACAAGGCAAGACTCTGTATTGACAGCATTCCCTTTGGGTGACTCTATGCTGATTGCCCTTGCTCAGATATGCTGTGCAACCGCATAAAAATGGACCAATGCCTCACCTGGCCTTACGTGTCAGGGTGGGAAGAAGTCACTCGATTCAACAGGTAGAATTCACTGCAAAAGGAAAGATCTAGAACTATTGTCTTGGGCCCTCACACCAGAGTTTGTGATTCAACAAACGTTTACTGAGAGCCTAATATGGCTAGGAAGTGTGCTGGGTCCTTGGCTACAGCAGCTATTAATGTGGAATAAAGACCATCCTCATCTTCCTGGGCACACAGTCTAACAGTGTAGAAAGACAAGATGACCTCCTAAATGACAAAGATCAAGCACGATGTGTGTTGTGATGGAGAGGCTTCCCAGTGGTGCTAGTGGTAAAGAATAAGAGATGCAAGTTTAATCTCTGGGTCAGGAAGACACCCCAGGAAGAGGGCACAGCAACCCACTCCAGTATTCTTGCCTGGAGAGTCCCATGGACAGAGGAGCCTGGCGGGCTGCAGTCCATCGGGTCACACAGAGTCAGACATGACTGAAGCGACGTAGCACACATGCACACATGTGATGGGGCGTGGAGGGGGTTCCAGGTACAAACGGCAGGGAGTTAACCAAGGCCTGAGGTGGGCAGACTGTCCCAGCAGAAAGGACACCCACGCCGGGACTTGACCTAAGAGTTTGCTGGGCTCAAAGGAAAGAGCTGTGAAGGCTCCGAGGTGAGAGGGCTGGGTGAATCCAGGACCCAGAGAAACCTAGCGTGGCTGGACCAGGAGCGTGAAGGAAGGGCACGCCAAGAAGCTGGGGAGGTCGGCGGGCGGCTGGCGCACATCTCCACGGGAGGCGCCGTCCTGCAGCCGGCCAGTCCTCTCACGACCCCGGGTGACATGCTTCCCCGTGTCCCGTTGCGAGTGCGCCACAGCCGTCCCGTGTCCCAGCCTCCCGTTCACTCTCTGAGAAGGCTCTCGCCTCGCCGACTGCTGAGGTCCTGTAGCTCCAGCGCGGCCCAAAACCCTTCAGCGTGTTCGTTCGCCCGGCTTCCTCGTCTCCAGAGCCCGGGAGGAAGAGCCGGTCAACACGCGCAGCAAGCCGTGCCTGCGTGTCTGCAGGTTCACACCCTGTGCTCGCAGCTGAGAGGGCGCCGTCACGGGGCAGCGTGTCAGCCACTGGCGACGGCTCTCTGCCCCGAGGCACCAGCGGCTCAGCCGGAAGCACAGAAGGAAGGGAGGAAGATGCGTGGAGGGCTCGGCGCCCTGGATCCCTCCCGGGCTGCGGGGTCTCTTGACCACACACACCCGTTTCACGCTTTCCCATCCCCTCTTCTCTCCCGTTCTGTAGCAGCAGTTGACCGGGGAATGAGAAGACAGAGCAATAATGTGCAAATGAGTCTGTGTTTTCGGTCTGAAAACCAAGAAAACAGGAAAACAAGAGTGAGGCCTGGGACAGAGCACTGAAGGCCTAATCTCCTCTCGCGCGGAAGGCCAGGAGAAAGTGGACTCGGTGGGCCCTCCCGCCCATCACAGAAGTGGTGGGGTTCAGGGACCGAAAACAGGGAAACAAGCCAGGTGGCTTGCTTGGCGCTTGCAGCAATTGTGACATAATAAGGGAAATGACTTGACTGGTCTGATCTCCTTGCTGTCCGAGGGACTCTTCAGAGTCCAGAGTCTTCTCCAGCACCACGGTTTGAAAGCATCAATTATTCACTTTAATTAATCCATCCTAAAGAAAATCAACCCTGAATATTCATTGGAAGGACTGACGCTGAAGCTGAAGCTACTTTGGCCACCTGATGTGAAGAGCTGACTCATTGGAAAAGACCCTGATGCTGGGAAAGATTGAAGGCAGGAGGAGAAGGGGACGACAGAGGATGAGATGGTTGGATGGCATCACCGACTCAATGGACATGAGTTTGAGCAAACTCTGGGAGATAGTGAAGGACAGGGAAGCCTGGCGTGCTGTAGTCCTGGGGTCGCAAGAGTCAGACATGAGTTAGCAACTGATCAACAACCACAACAGAGAGAAATGACATAGACAAGTCCTAGACCTAAAGCAAGGAAATGAGATACACATCAAACTGAAGGGAAGCATTACTAGAAGGTGTACTGATTATGAATCTTTCATTACAACTGATGAGGCATTCACTCAGATTTACTCAAATGATCAGAGCTATCACCTAGAGTCAGTGTCTCTCCATCTGCCCCTCTCCTCAGGTGGCTTTATTCTCAGATTCCAAATGGCAGCAAGGTGGCCATCAACAGGTCCAAGGCTACAGCATCTTGGCTCCAATGTCAGTAGGAAAGAGTGCTTCTCTTTCCTCAGTAGATGATGAGAACTGACAGAGTTACTCCAAGCCAGACGCTGATCAAAGGCCTCTCCTTATGTTAACTCACTGATTATACCACAATTTCTCATTATTTCAGACACAGAGGAGGGAGGTAACTTGCCCAGGCCATTCATCTAGTTAGTGCCAGAGGCAGCATTTGGATGCAGAAGTCAGGACCCAGAGTCTGGGCCCCTGATCACTATGCTGGGCTGACTTCAGCCTGACATCTGGGGATGGAAGTGGATCCGGTGTTGTCTTCCTGCACCAGCGTTGAACTTGATGCCGTGGCTAGCTAGACCTGAGTCTACACAGACTGGAAGCAGACTGAAGGGTGCTTGAACCGTGGGCTAACAGTGGATAGGGTGGTGACCCAGGGTTAAGTCACTTGCCCGTTTTAAACTTAAATGGGAGTTTTCGAGGAGCCCATTAGGTCTTTCAATTAAACCAGCTTCCCGAGTCTATGGGAAGGTAGACATTCCACTGAACTTTCTCCATAGCACTGTGTATTCTGAAGTGAAATAATTGCCCTGGTCACTCTCAATAACTTCTAGAACTACTCCCAAGAGGACAAGGAGTTTCTGGTGAAGCCTTATGTTGTTGTTTTAGCATGGGTAGGGACATCTGTTATCTTGATGTGTATTTTGGGTGTCTATTAGGCAAGAGATTCTCATAATGGGGCAACCCTTAGGCAACAGCGTAAGAGTCTGTAAAAGGTGCAGATGAGGTCATCTTTTCGCTGAGATATCCACTGCTAAGACAACTGCCAGGCTTGGATCCCAGCCTTTACCAGGGACATCCTGGTTAAGAAGTGGAAAACAGTAATACTCCACTGAATTCCATCATATAGATGGTGTGATTTCATCTGTAAAGTCCATAAAATCCTATTGCTGCTAACTCCATTAATCCCACTGCTTCCCTGGTGGCTCAGAGGTTAAAGAGGGGAGACCTGGGTTTGATCCCTGGGTCAGGAAGATCCCCTGGAGAAGGAAATGGCAACCCACTCCAGTATTCTTGCCTGGAGAATCCCATGGACGGAGGAGCCTGGTGAGCTACAGTCCACGGGGTCGCAAAGAGTTGGACATGACTGAGTGACTTCACTTTCACCATTAATCCCAAGGGGCCCTCAGGGAAATTGCTGTCTTCCTCCAGGACCCTGGTATACGGCAAGGGGTTGATGGCAGGGGAGGCCACCTCTTCTTACAAGTGGCATGTGCTAGAGTGTCCACATTTGGCTTCGTCTTCCAGGAAGGCAGCCTCTGTAGCAGTGCTAAGCTTGCAGGCTGCTGCTTTCATGACCCAAGGCACAATGAGCAACTGGTATATGAGCCCAGAGGGTCATGGGCTCAGGGCTTGATGGAGCTTCTATTTCCAAGACAGCCCACTGAGTAGAAAGTGAATTCCACCCTGATGGTGTACAGCACAGGGCCAAGGAAAGGCAGTTTCTAGCATGAAAGCGCATGGATAACTTACAGCCCACAATGACAGGCAGTCCAGAGACCCCCCCGAAAGGAGGTTTTTAAAACCTCTGCAGTGAAGGACTTTCTGAGAACACTAACAGGAATTCCTATTGATTTTAATTTGAACAGATTCTAGAGCCTTTGGTTGGATGGGGCACATTCAAGGTGGACGGATTTGCATGTAACAGCATAAATGGGTCAAGTAACGTGTTTGAAAGTGAACTCTGTGACCTTCAAAGGCCCCAAATGACTAAAAGATGTTGGGCTTCTGTTAACATTTGGGTGCTAAAAAGGTGAGTAGCTGTTTCTTGATCATCTTAAGAATGGATCATCTCTTGATTTACTGAATTTTTTAAAAATTTCACCAAGGTGACAGCATCTTACACTGTATGTATAAGGCAGTTGCCCATCCCCTTTTTGTACATTATTTTGTGTGTATACCCTTAATTAATGTGTCAAATGAGTGTCTTCAGAGGAGAATGTCATCAACATAATGTCAAATCCATGTTTCTAAGAACGGCAGATGCAACTAAAACCTTCCTGTACTCAGAGAAAATCCTAATTCAAAAAGATACATACACTCCTATCTTCACTGGTATACTATTTACAACAGCCAGCACATGGAAGCAACCTAAATGTCTACTGACAGATGAATGGATAAAGAAGATGTGGTACATATACACAATGGAATATTACTCAGCCATAAAAAGGAACAAGATCGTATCATTTGCAGAGATGTGGATGGACCTAGAGGCTGTTATATGGAGTGAAGTAAGTCAGAGGAAGAAAAACATACATGCATTAATGCATATATGTAGAACTAGAAAAACTGTATTGATGACCTTATCTGCAAAGTAGAAATAGAGACACAGATGTAGAGAACAAACATATGGATACCAAGGGGAAAAAGCAAGGAGTGGGCGGGATGATCTGGGAGGTTGGGATTGACATATAAACACTACTATGTATAAAATGGGGGCTTTCCAGGTCATGCTAGTGGTAAAGAACCCGCCTGCCAATGCAGGAGACACAGAGAGGCGGGTTCGATCCCAGGGTCAGGAAGAGCCCTGGAGGAGGGCATGGCAGCCCACTCCAGTATTCTTGCCTGGAGAATCCCATGGACGGAGGGGCCTGGTGGGCTATGGGCCACAGGATCACAGAGAGTCAGGCATGACTGAAGTGACTTAGCACACACACATGCATGCATAAAACAGACAACTGAATGCGAACATCCTGTAGAGCACAGGGACCTCGGTACATTTCCTAAATGGGAAGGAAATCCAAAGAGGAGGAAACACATGTATATGTAGGACTGATTCACTCTGCTGTACAGCAGAAACTGACATGGCAGTGTAAAGCAACTATATTAAGAAAAAAAAACAAGAGGGCTTCCCTTCAAAGAAGGCACAGTGAAGGCGGCTGAAGGGACCCGTGGGCAGCCTGGTAAAGGTGGCCACATTCCTTCAGAGGTGCAAACAAACTACCACTCGGAGTCTATTGACAAAGGCACTGAACAGAACATATTAACCAAATCCATAATCGCAAAGATTTTGCTATTATATTATAATCTATAATGCTTACCGGTGGCCGATGGGACAAAGTCAGTAATCTGAATGATATTGAGTGTTGGGTATGGAAACCTAAGTGCATGGAACCGTGGCTTTAAGGTTACAGTGATGTGTGTATAAATACAAACTCATTTAAATGTTTATATGTAATTGCAATTAGATATGTTTATTGGAAAAGTGGGAAAAAAATTAAAAACCATTATAAAAATGTCTCAACTTCTCACCTTCCGGAAGTGGCTCCTGTTGCCATCTCAGCCTGAGAAGACCCAGGCCAGATGGCCGTCCCCCGTTCCCCACCCCACGGCAGCCTGCTTAGAGGAGCTGGCAGGACTGGGGACAGCACATGGGCCTCCTCTCAGCCCCTTTCTCGGCCAGCATGAGGGCCCTCCTCCAGGGTGAGGGTGTTAAGGCCCTCCCGTAATGCCCAAACCATTAAGGCAATGGTTTCCTTAACTGTGGGCTTCCCTGGTGGCTCAGCTGTTAAAGAATCCACCTGCAATGCGAGAGACCTGGGTTCGGTCCCTGGGTTGGGAAGATCCCCTGGAGAAGGGAAAGGCTACCCACTCCAATATTCTGGCCTGGAGAAGTCCGTAGACTGTATAGTCCATGGGGCCGCAAACAGTTGGCTATGACTGAGCGACTTTCACTGCACTTTCCTTAACTGTACAACCACGGGCTTAAGTCCAGATTTGAAGGAAGCCCTCTGCCATGCCATAGGGGTGTCTTTGTGTTTCTTTTTCTGTTGTATAACCCTGAGAATGAGGCCCTCTGCTGTGACAGAGGCAGCCGAGTGGTGCAGCGGAAGATACCTGGGCCCACAACCGAGAAGCCAGTGGACGGCAACCATCTTCTGTTAAAGCCCTGCCTTTTCCTGCAGCGCTTGCCTCCCTTTTTTTTTTCTCTCTCTCTCTCTCTGTACAAATTCCCACAGAGCATTTGAGCTCTCTGGCTGCACAGAGTCACAGCTTTCAGGTTCCAACTCAATCCAATCACTCACGGCACAGACCTCCTGGCTGTGTCAGGAGCCAGTCAGCTGGCAGAGAGCAGCTATGCAAGCTGACGGAGGCCCTTGGCCGCGGTTGGGCCGTTCCGTTTCTGACATCAGTTGTTCCAATCATCTCCTCTTCACTCCATTGGCGAGGATGGACCCTTTGCCTTAAAAAGAAGAGACGGCCAAGCACAGGACACCCAAGCGGACAAAGGAAGTGAGCAGCAGGTTCTTAGACACAGATACTCAACCGCCCAGGGCAGGACAACACCTGCCATGCAGGGCCACAGGGGGTCACGCTCAGGGATGAAATGAACAAGCAGGGGGAAGCACGGGGGACAGGCTTGCAGTACCGAGAGAGTGCAGTGGCCCGTCCCCTAAGTGACTGGCTGTTTGAATAATCTTACAGGCTGGCAGGACAGTGAAACCTGCTTGGTGGAGGACTGGATGGACTGGTCTGACTGCTACAGGAACTGGCCAGATGGGGAGCCTGTGCTGCTGGGCTGGGAGCATATCTGGAGAAGGAAATGGCAACCCACTCCAGTATTCTTGCCTGGAGAATCCCGTGGACAGAAGAGCTTGGTGGGCCACCGTCTCTGGGGTCGCACAGAGTCGGACATGACTGAAGTGACTTAGCAGCAGCAGCAGCAACTGGGGGCACATCCAGCAGCAGTGAGGGGACTCAGACACAGGCCTCTGGGGCTTGAAGCTTAGACATGGCAAGACAGCAGCAGCACCTTCATTGCAGGCCCAGACCCATCCCGAATACCAGCCCCTGTGATTGCCTCCATGTCTCCCACCTGAGCAGCAGCCAGCATCGCCCCCACCTGTTCTGCTCTGCTAGCCGCACACGCAGTCTCCCTGCCACACTCACCCCCAAGCCCCGCTCCACCACAGCCCACACTTCACCCGGCACTGACAGTAAATGATTGCCTTCCCTGCTCCAAACACAGCAATATATTCCCATCACACTTATAAAAGTAACATGACTTGACATTGCCTACAGGCCCTATAAGATGTAGGCTCTAATTCCCTTGCCTACTTCATTTGCTTCCTTCTCTCCCCACTGCTCGCTTTGCTGTGGCCACAAGGGTCTTCTTTATTTCCCTCCAATGTGTCAAGATTATTCTCGTTTAAAGGCCCTTCCACTTGCTCTCTTAAAATCATCTTCCCCAAGATATCTGCAAAAGCTGCCGCTTCTCATGATTCGGGTCTCAGGTTAAATGTTCCCAGGTGCCCCCTCACCATGCTTACCATGCTTTATCTTTCTTCATAGAACTTACCCACACTTAACTGCATTATTAGTATATATTTGTTTTACTTATGTAGTATTTGTAGTTTTTACTAGAATATATGGGCTTCCCTGGTGGCTCGATAGTAAAGTGCCTGGAATGTGGGAGATCTGGGTTTGATCCCTGGGTCAGGAAGATCCCCTGGAGAAGGAAATGGCAACCTGCTCCAGTATACAAAGAGGGAGGGGCCACTTCTATCTAATTTTTACTATATCCTTCAGTTCATTTCAGTTCAGTCACTCAGTCGCATCTGACTCTTTGGTACCCCCTGAATTGCAGCACCCCAGGCCTCCCTGTCCATCACCAGCTCCCGGAGTTCACTCAGACTCACGTCCATCAAGTCGTTGATGCCATCCAGCCATCTCATCCTCTGTCGTCCCCTTCTCCTCCTGCCCCCAATCCCTCCCAGCATCAGAGTCTTTTCCAATGAGTCAACTCTTCAAATGAGGTGGCCAAAGTACTGGAGTTTCAGCTTTAGCATCATTCCTTCCAAAGAAATCCCAGGGCTGATGTCCTTCAGAATGGGCTGGTTGGATCTCCTTGCAGTCCAAGGGACTCTCAAGAGTCTTCTCCAACACCACAGTTCAAAAGCATCAATTCTTCAGCGTGCATCTAGAATTCAGTCTATATTGATATATAACCCTTGAGGAGGAAATGGCAACCCACTCCAGTATTCCTGCCTGGAGAATCCTGTGGACAGAGGAGCCTGGCAGGTGACAGTCCATGGGGTCACAAAGAGTCAGACACGACTGAGCACACCCCTGAACTGTGATAGGAGCCCAATGAATGATTGTTGGGTGAAATAACAAGTGAATAAAGGAAAATGAAGAAAACAAATGAAATTGTACCATCCTTAGCACACAGTAGATGAATACTATCTACCTTCATCAGCAGTATTAGCAGCACATTATACGCTGACCCTTCCCCAGGTAGGAGTGCACACTGGGGTTACACTCTGTCTAATTGTACTTGTTATTATGCCTTATCACCCTCTGAGGAATGGCGTGCTTCTTAATGTCAGGCCTCTCATCTTCCTCATTCTTATTTCTCCCCTGCAAGACCATAAGCAAACAATAGGTGCTTAATAATTAAGAAGAGTGCTTACCATGTGTCAGGCCCCAAACTAAGGACCTTGCATTTGTTCACTCACCTACTCTTCTCCACAGGCTTGTGAGATGGGCACTATTTATATCCTTATTTTATAGATGAAGAAACCAAGACACAGAGAGGGTAAGGTAACTTTCCCAAGGTTGGCACAGCTACTAGATGAATCATCCAGGGCTCTACTAGAGCCCTGAAACTAATAAACTTTATATGCAGATACACACACACACACACATTCTAGTTTATATATAAACCTACTGGGCTACAGTCCATGGGGTTGCAAAGAGTTGGACATGACTGAGCGACTTCACTTTCACTTTCACTGGCTTATATAGAAACCTACCAGTGTGTGTAGGGGTTTCCCAGGTGGGGCTAGTGGTAAAGAACCTGCCTGCCAATGCAGGAGATACAAGAGATGCGGGTTCAATCCCTGGGTTGGGAAGACCCCCTGGATGAGGACATGGCAACCCACTCCAGTATTCTTGCCTGGAGAATCCCATGGACAGAGGAGCCTGGTGGGCTACAGTCCATGGGGTCACAAAAAGTCAGACAGGACTGAAGTGACTTAGCTCTCACACACCAGTGTGTGTGTATAAATACATATACAGACATATATATGTATGCATGCGTGTGTGTGCATGCTAAATCACCTCAGTCATGTCTGATTTGACTCTGCAATCCCATGGACTGTAGCCCTCCAGGCTCCTCTGTCTATGGAATTCTCCAGGCAAGAATACTGGAGTGTGTAGCCATTCCCTTCTCCAGGGGATCTTCTCAACCCAGGGATCAACTCAGGTCTCCTGAATTGCAGGTGGATTCTTTACCATCCGGGGCACCAGGGAAGTCCCATATACATGTATATGTGTGTATATATACAGATATAGATATAGTTATGGGAGAGAGAGCTCTAGAAACTGGCTTATGCAATTATGGAGTCTCGCTGAGAAGTCTGTAATCGGTAAGGCAGGCTGGCACCAGGCTGGGAGCCCTTGGGAAGGAGGTTATGGTGAAGTCCACAGGTGGAATTCCTTTTTCCTTAGGGAAACCACAGTTTTGCTCTTAAGGCCTTCCACTGATTAGCTGAGGCCCACCCAGGTTATCAAGGATAATCTCCTTTATGTAAAGTCGACTGACTGTAAAAATTATCCACATGTAGGCAATGGCACCCCACTCTAGTACTCTTGCCTGGAAAATCCCATGGATAGAGGAGCATGGTAGGCTGCAGTCCATGGGGTCCCTAAAAGTCAGACACAACTGAGCGACTTCACTTTCACTTTTCACTTTCATGCATTGGAGAAGGAAATGGCAACCCACTCCAGTGTTCTTGCCTGGAGAATCCCACGGACGGCGGAGCCTGGTGAGCTGCCGTCTATGGGGTCGCACAGAGTCAGACATGACTGAAGCGACTTAGCAGCAGCATGAAATACCTTCACTGCAACACCTATTTTCATGTGTGATTGAATAACCTGGCCTAGCCCAATGGACACAAAGAATGATCTATCCCAATAGACAAGATGGCCAGGATTTAAACTAAGCCTTCTGACTCCAAGCCCAAATTCTAAAGCGTTGTGATCCACCTCCTTGCCACTAATATTTGTGAAGCGAATATAAATGGAAGAACGACTCTGCTCTGAAAGCATGACTGATGTTCTTCGTGCAATCACCGCCTACCCTTCCTCTCACCTGTCCTCACCCTTGTTGAATACCTCAATTTGTAACTTGTTTCCAGGATCTTTTGAGCAGAGCTGTTTAAATATATTTGAAGAGATTTGATGTGTGAAGCTTACTCATTTTCTAGCCAGAGGTCTCTTTAGATGTTAGGGATTTGTGGCAGAAAACCCCTAAATGGAATTTCAGCACATCTGAATTCAAATGTCCGAGTTGCCTGACAATAGGGTTGGCAGCCTAACAACTTGCAAGCTGACATGCCTTGATTTCCTGGGGAGAGTGACTAAAAGCAATTTACACATTACAGAGGGTTGAGAGTGCCTTTTCTTTACCTGCTATGGAGAGCACAGTAACCAATGCCACCACAGATATTTAGGAAGCCTTTTCTACATCCTCCCTGTTCTGTGCTGTGCTTAGCCGCTCAGTCGTGTCCGACTCTCTGCGACCCCATGGATTGCAGCCCGCCAGGCTCCTCTGTCCCTGGGGATTCTCCAGGCAAGAATACTAGAGTGGGTTGCCATGCCTCCTCCAGAGGATCTTCCCAATCCAGGGATCGGACCCAGGTCTCTCACATTGTAGGAGGATTCTTTACCATCTGAGCCACCAGGGGAACCCAAGAATACTGGAGTGGGTAGTCTATCCCTTCTCCAGGGGATCTGCCCAACCCAGGGATCGAACTGGGGTCTCCCACATTGCAGGCGGATTCCTTACCAGCTGAGCTACCTGGGAAGCCCATATCCTTCCTGCTGCTGCTGCTGCTAAGTCGCTTCAGTCGTGTCAGACTCTGTGCGACCCCATAGACGGCAGCCCACCAGGCTCCGCCATCCCTGGGATTCTCCAGGCAAGAACACTGGAGTGGGTTGCCATTTCCTTCTCCAATGCATGAAAGTGAAAAGTGAAAGTGAAGTCGCTCAGTCGTGTCTGACTCTTGGCGACCCCATGGACTGCAGCCTACCAGGCTCTGCTGTCCATGGGATTTTCCAGGCAAGAGTACTGGAGTGGGGTGCCATTGCCTTCTCCAAAATCCTCCCTACTCTGACTCAAAAGTTGAATTTTGAACATCAGTCTTCTTTTTATCATTCCTTTTTTCTGCTTGTTTCTCTTACCTCTGCTTATAGACAGTTATCTGTCTTCCTAAGATCTCCAATCCATGCCCCTACCTACACATGGCCAGAAATTCAGGACACACGGTAAGTACTGGTGAAACCTTTGAAAACACGAGCATTTCCCTTTGCTCATCTCTATACCAGTCTTGCTTCCTCCCCTTTAGAACCAATCAACTGTTAGCAGGTTCTGTAGTGAGAGCTCTTGCACAGGAAAATCTGAAATAAGACATACTGGAGAATTAATATCTGAAAATGAACACGCTGTGTAGCAACTGTTGGAGGTGTTGCTAATTGTTTCCTATTTCCCTCAGACACTACAAAGTGCTGCTTAATTTTTACTCCATTTCCTTTAACAACAAAAGAGTATAATTGAATCCAGTGAATATATATTAAAGGTCTACCCCACAAAAAGCACTCTGGAGGAGAAGTTGAATAGAGCATGTGCTAAGTCACCTCAGTTGTGTCTGACTCTTTGCAACCCTATGGACTGTAGCCTGCCTGGCTCCTCTGTCCATGGAATTTTCCAGGCAAGAATACTGGAGTGGGCTGCCTCCCTTTCCGCCAGGGCATATTCCTGATCCAGGGATCGAACCTGTGGCTCTTTCATCTCCTGCATTGGAAGACAGATTCTTCACCAGCTGAGCCAGCTGGAAAGCCTGAATACAGCCCAGGCCTTTAAAAAGCTTCAACTGTAACAGGAGAAACAAGTTCAGAAATGCAGGGCAGATGCTCGTAGAGGAGCAAAGACCCTGGGCATTCATGAAGGCAGCAGCAATTCAAAAGTCTTCTCTCAGACAGCCAATATTTATAGGCTGGACTTGATCTGGGCACAAGGGATCCACTGAGTGGTTAATAGGAATAATATCCCTCTTTGTGTGTAGGGGAGCTTGACAATAAGCTAATGATTATAGATAAGAATGTCAGTGAAAAGAAAACTCACTAATAGGATACAGAGAGACTAGGTAGGAGGGATTATTTCTGCATGATGACTCAGGACATCCTCTCTGAGGTGGTGACATTTGAGCTTAGACTTGAATTTTAAGAAGCAAAGATGCGAGGCTAAGTAGATTCCAGGCAGATGGAACCACAAATGCCAAGTCCTGGAGGAGAAGATGTTTCCGTTGTTAAGGAACAGAAGGAAGGCCTGTGAAGCAGGAACATAACAAACCAGAGAAGCAGGTAGGGAGGTTAGGAGGCACCTAAGACCAGCTAACCAGAGCTATTGGAAGCCACCAGGGAGGTTTCAGCAGGAGATGATAATAGCATGACCCGATTTATACTTTGCAAAGATCATGTTGGCTGCTAACTGGAAAGTTTCCTATGAGTCATTGATGGAAATAGGGAGACCGGTTAAGGATCCTCTGTGGTCATTCAGGGCAGGTGGTAACTTGGAGAGAGTCATCACTGGGGAGATGATAGGAGTCCTCACAAAGTGGGGAATGTATTTGGTAATAGAATTGACAGAGGCTGCTGGTGGATAGCTGGTGGAAAGAGGGAAAAGAAGCAATAAGACTGCCCCCTACTGAATTTTTGTCTCAGGCAACATGGCGGAGGTGATACCATTCCCTGGGCTGGGAAGCCTCTCAGGACATACTGATGATCACAGGTGCAGAGGAAGCCAGAAGGACATTCCAGACAAGGGGAGGAGCACAGACAAGGCCCCCATCAAGGTTGGAAGCAAAAGCCTCAGGAAACATTGGGCTGGAAGGCCCTGAACACATCAGAAAGCTGAGAGGCCCTGAGACCGTAAAAGTCAATCTTCTATTGAGGCCTTAAAATAACTAGGGACAGGAATGCTGTGGAAGAGGGAGAAAGATGTATTAGATAAGGGAGGCAGGAATAATTCAAATATTAAGAAAAAAAGAAACACCTAAGGGACTTCCCTGGTGGCTCAGTGGTTAAGACTTTGTGTTCCAACGCACGGAGTACCAATTTGATTCCTGGTCAGGGAGTTAAGATCCCAAATGCCTCACAGACAAAAAAATCAAAACCATAAAACAGAAGCAATATTGTAACAAATTCAATCAAGACATAAAAAAAATGGTAAAGAAAAATCCCTAAAAAAATAACAAAGGACTGGAAAAGGCTCATGCACAGACTTAGCTGTTACTTTAGTAAATCCAGAAACCAAAGGGACGAAGTGAGCACTGCTAAACCACACAGACGGAGCACACAGGGTACCTGGAAACCATCAGAACTACCACAGCCTTATCGAACCCTTGGAGGCCCCTTTTATGTTGCCTTTCCTCAGAAGTTGCTCTGCACAGCAGGAGGATGGGGGTCCACTTATTTAAGATTGACAGAGTAAAGGGTCCCTTCCTGACACTCATATTTGTGATCCAGAAGTTTTAGATGGCTATAAAAAATCAGTTATTTGAAATTCTCAATAACTTGACAAAATGCACCGAAAATATTTCAGTTTAAGGAGAACTTAGGGGTTTAGCTAATTTCCTCCTCCACACATGACATTTTCTCCTTCAAAACCAGAACAAGGATTTTCAAGGGGAGAAGGCCCCCCTGCCACCTGCTTTTCACCACGAGGCTGTGTCAAAATGACCTCTGGAGCCACGCAAACCACACATCTACCTCCCAGAATTGCTGACATGCTGGCTGACCCCAACACACACTTCGGGGGTGGGCCTCTCCAGCCTGAGATGGATGCATCCATAAAGCAAGAAAGAAAGTTGAGAACCCTGAGCTCCCCTTTCCTGGAGACATTTGCTTTTTGTCCATTTCAGTCACCAATACACAATTTTGTATCAGTTGGCAGAGTCTAAGCAAAAGAAAAAGGATCAGACAGCTTTCTGAAACCAAATTATTGCTTTTCTGACAGAAACCACTGTGCTGCTTACAAGTATTTTTCCTATTAAGTTTTAGCGAGTGCAAGGGCTATAGTAAATAACCTTTCATCTGCAGAAGCTTTTCAAGGAACAAATAAGGAGTAATGCAAAGTAATCCTGGGAGAAGTTTAAAGAGAGATTGTATCACCTGAATTTAAAGTAATAGAATGAGGGAAGGTAGGAAACTATATCCAATTGCTATCTGGAGTATCTTTCATTCTGATATATAATTTATATGCAAATGTTTATGTTATTGTAATAATAATTAAGCCTACTTGTATTGGGAAAAAAATAGATGAGATTATGTTTAAGGAAGGAAAAAAAATCTAAGATTAAACAAAAATACCTCAAGACATTTGGAAAGTTTTGATATCAAATAGTTAATGCATAAGTCAGTTTCAGTTTCTAATTTTACATGTTTTCTTTTTTCCTGGGCTAGATAGAGACATAGATAATTTCTTGGGCATACGGTGGTAGGTTTGTTGTGGGGTGGTATTTACATTTTTTAAAGGCTCTGTAACCAGGCAGGATCCTATGGGGACATATCCCTCCCCATATCCCCTGCTTTAGTGCCTCTCTGAAGTACCTAGTTGGAGAAGGCAATGGCACCCCACTCCAGTACTCTTGCCTGGAAAATCCCGTGGACGGAGGGGCCTGGTAGGCTGCAGTCCATGGGGTCACTGAGAGTTGGACATGACTGAGCGACTTCCCTTTCACTTTTCACTTTCATGCATTGGAGATGGAAATGGCAACCCACTCCAGTGTTCTTGCCTGGAGAATCCCACAGACAGCAGAGCCTGGTGAGCTGCCATCTATGGGGTTGCACAGAGTCGAACACGACTGAAGCGACTTAGCAGCAGCAGCAGTAGCAGCAGAAGTACCTAGTGGTGCTTTAATCGATAAGTCGTGTCCAACTCTTGCAACTCCATGGACTGTATCCTGCCAGCCTCCTCTGTTTACGGGATTTACCAGGCAAGAATACTGGAGTGGGTTGCCATTTCCTTCTCTAGGGGATCTTCCCGGCCCAGAGATCAAGCCCTGATAATAATATCTGATGCACATTTTCTGAGGTGCTTTTCAGGTGCTAAAACCACCACCAAATAGAAGAAATTAACTACTTGCTGACCATAATCCCCATAGTCCCCAGACCTCCTATTGCCTGAGGACGGATAATGTTAACCCCTGCGAAGCTGTCCTGTTACCATCAACCAATCAGAGAATTGTGCACAAGCTAATCACACACCCTCGGATGCCCTTCCCTCACTTGGCTTTTAAAAACTGCTTTCCTGAAACCCATCAGGGAGTTTGTGGGTTTCAAGCACTAGTTCCCTGGACTCCTTGCTGGGTGCCCTGCTATGAACACTGCACTCTCCTCCACCACAAGCTGGGATCAGTGGATTGGCTTTACTGTTCGTCAGGTGGACCCAGGTTTGGTTCCGGAACAGCTCAACTAGCAGTTTTCAAACAATAGCCATCACATTTCCAGAAGAAGTTAAGAAATCTCCCAATATTGCACACGAAAAAGAAGCAAGAAGACCAGGAGAAGGTAGGAGTTTGCAATGGTTTGAAACAAACTGTGCATAGCTAATCAGGGAGAAAACCTCGGATTACCACCGAAGCATAACAGAATATAAATGAACACAGGGCATGTGAATGATTCTTGCTGGGGGGAGAAAAAGAAACTTGAATTATCAAGTAGTTTTCTGAAAAATGAAAACTAGAAGACATTCAATTATTGGCATTCCACGTCCTTGATTAGGCAAATCTGTGTGTCAGTCAAGCAGCATATACAATAGAATGACTGAGGTGCATTCTCTCTCAATCTACAAACATAATCATTTTCCCATGGAAACTTGGCGATGTCACGCCTCATTTCTCAGCAGACTTAAGAACAGTGTGCAGTCTGGAGGTGTTTTGGATCACCTTTCTCAAATGAATCCCAGCACATTTCCACTCCCGTTATGAACTGTTATCACTTACAATTAAAGCTAAACTGCACTTGTCAAAACAAGATAACAAATCACTTTTTCTGGTGCAGGAGCCCTGGATTTCTTCTTAATCATCCTCTGTCACCTGCTCACAAAATTTACCAATTGAGTCATCTGCAATGCAACCCCAAATCCTTATTAGTGCATTAGTCATGGTTATTGTGATAATTATAACTTTAAAACTTTAACAAATAATTAGTACTTAACAGCTTTATATGGTGATGTTTAATGAAGCAGTGAAAATGTACCAGAAATAAAAATTTGAAAATCTTACAATTTTTTGGTCTTTCTGTTTGGGGGAATCTTTGTGATGACAACATAAAACCAGTACAATAATTTAGAATTTGTCGTGCTTGGGGAAAGAATATAGATTCACGTATACATCTGCAGACTGAATCACTTTGCTCTTTTCCAGTATGCCAGTCAGGAAAGAGTAGGCTCACAATCTCAACAGCTCACCCTGCAAACTTTATTTCTCACCTGTGCTTGTGCCTGATGTAAGCCAACAGTGAAGACTGCCTGATGCATCTAGTCAGGGACCCAAGGGAGCAGAGTCCCCACCTCACCAAAGCAGAAAGAAGGAAGCCACACATTTCACTTCTGTCCACATTCCATTGGCAAAAGCAAGTCACAGGTCAAAGCCTGCTGTTGGAAGGAGAGTGGAAAAGTGCAAGCCTGCCATGTGCGTGGAACGTGGGGGACCAGAAAATTCAGAAGCACCCCATTCAAGTAGGCAGAAAGAAGACTAAGCAGCCACTGGAGGGCAGGTGCCTCTGAAGTTGGCTATAGTCTAGTGTGGGTGATAGAATTGTACAGTCTACAGATACAACCCATAACCATCACACTTCCAAAATAAGGAAGCCCAGGCTGCAGTATGATACTGATGGAATCGTCCATTATTCTATATCTTACCTCTCCAAAGAGGCTACATATTTTCACTACTGGGGTGACAGCTTTAGAAAAGTTCAGTATTCCCATACAAAGAAAAACTGCCAATCAGAGGGGAGGTTGCAGTTGCATATGTTTGTAGGACAAACTTCCTTCTCAGTTCTTGGGCCTGGGGGAATGCTCGACTCTACTAGGTAGACACTGGGGAGTTAATGCTTCACTTGCATTGCCAGATGTGTTCCTTTTTGCTGGGGTTCCCTTGTTTGTCACTGTCTGAAATATAAACTTGATCAGCATATGCTGCATAAGTAAAGGGTGAGTTATGGGAAGAGGGCCTGTCAAGAAGGCCCCAAAAGCAGTTTTCTGCATACAGCTACAAAGATGCACTGCATAATTGAGTGTGTGTTCATCACCTGTTAATAAACCAGTGTAATATTTAAGTGTGTTGAAGTCAACCACTGGAATCCTCGGAGTACCTCCTTCAAAATGTGTGTCAATAAAGTTCTTCAAAACATCCTAACTCTAAGCAAAATTGTAAAGAAGCTTCATGTTTTATCTTTCTGCCCTAAATCCTCTTTCTCTATTAGTTTCTGATGTTCTGGGTTCCTGCTCCCGAGGGATAACTGATCCTTCCTGAGGCTCCACCCCTCTGGTCACAGAAGAAAGCTGCTCTGATACATCCGAACACTCCATCGAGCTTATATTAAATGTCTAGCCTGTCCTGAGCAGTGGGAACACAAAGGATTGTTCCTCTCAAGTTGGCTGCAGTCTAGCGAGGGTGATGGAAAGGTACCCTCGGCAGTTGTAACCCATAGCCATCATTCTTCCAGTGGAAGAAAGTCTGGGTTGCAGTACGAAGCACATGGGGTGTCAGTTACCCAACTGTGCGGAAAGCTGCCTGGAGTTGGTGACAACTGGACTTAGTCTGGAAGGAAAAACCAGTGGTCTCAGAACAAAAATGGCACATGCCCATGTGCACAATCACAGAGATGAGAAAGGCAATGGTCATCGAGTGTATGACCCCCTCCCGAGGCGAGTTCTCTCAAAGCCAGGCAGGGAGGGCGAGCCCAGGGCCTGGATTCTAGCCTGGGAGTCTGCGGTCCACACACCGCAGGCAGACCAGATGCCCAGGCCTGACTTCCGTCACCCGGACCTTCCAGTGGGTCACCTGTGCTTCTGGGGATGCCCCGTCTTTCCCTGCTGTACCCCCACAGACTGAGGTAAAGGGGAGCCCACTCTTTAGAGTCATTTGAGTTCTTTGAATGAGCCACATACAAGACATGTAAAACAGAATAATGAAAAATTAATAGCACCCCTGAATACTGTGTCAGACACTACTGATAGAACTTACATGTTTTACCTCTGAATCCTCATAGTTACTAGGTAGGTGGTGGCTCAGCAGTAGAGAATCCACCTGCAATGCAGGAGAGATGGGTTTGATCCCTGGGTTGGGAAGATCTGATCCCCTGGAGGAGGGCATGGCAACCCAGTCCACTATTCTTGCCTGGGGAATCCTACAACAGAGCAGCCTGGCGGGCTACAGTCCACAGGGTTGCAGAGTCAGGCACGACCGAATAGACTGAGAAGCCTCAGCAGTACTGAGGATGCCCATTCTGTGATGCACAGAGAGATGGCGCTAGTGAGAGGGGTAATTATTCACAGCACCGAGTTCCGGGCCAGCTTTCCACTCCAAGTGCACGCAGCCTTTTCCCTGTTTTGAGCTGAGATTGGATGCATCACGAATTCAACAGACACGAACTTGGACAAACTCCAGGAGATGGTGAGGGACAGGGAAGCCTGGCGTGCTACAGTCCTTGGGGTCTCGAAGAGTCGGACACGACTTGGCAATTGAACAACAATTCCAGAATCATATGCTTGTGTCTTTTAGTCACTCAGTCATGTCCGCCTCTTTGTGATGCCAAGGACTGTAGCCTGCCAGGCTCCTCTGTCCATGGAATTCTCCAGGCAAGAATACTGGAGTGGATTACCATTGCCTTCTCCAGGGGATCTTCCTGACACACGGATCAAACCCAGGTCTCCTGCACTGTAGGCAGCCTCTTTACCATCTGAGCCACCAGAGAAGCCCCATCACATGCTTAGATGCTACTCACTGCCTGACTACCAGATCCCAGCTCCAGACTTCCTGATGGTGACAGAGGTAGGAGGTGTGGACTTCAGGGACAATTTTTTTTCTCTACTTTTTAGGAATTGGCTACACGCTTCTCACTATGTGTCTAGAGAGATACGCATTCTTTTCCCATTTCGGAAACGGAGCAACTGATTCTGATGCACATTAAAGAATCCCTGAACTAGGGGAACCAGGAGTTGTAAAGGTGAGGGGAATAAATGTTTAGGGTGACAGAATGTGCAGAGGCACTGAGGCAGGGAGCCACGTGATCACACATTCAGGAAGCGGGCAGAAGCGCTTGGGTGGCTGGAGTCCAGAAAGGCGGGAGGGAGGGCTCAGCTCTCCTTCCCCGGGCAGCAGCGGGGGCCGAGCTGGTGCAGGCATCAGTCAGGGGAAGGTGTGGTCTTCTTCCCATGAGCATCGGGCAGCCGCCACAGGTGTCTAAGCTGGAGGGGAGCAACACCAAGTCTGCACTGTGCGAGGATGGCTCCGACTGCAGCGTGGAGAGTAGATTAAACAGAGAAAGGCTGGACTGGAGAGGCTAGTCGAGAGGCTGTTGGGTTGGAGAGGTGAGAGGTGACCTTGGCCATGGAGAGCAGAGAGCGCGTGTAAGAGCTCCTCAAGAGGCGGAAACCTTGGCCCGTCCTCCGTGAAGCAGCAAAATGTGAAGAGAGGGTCAGCTCGTGTTAGCCCTCCACTTAGAGCTCTTCAGAGGCTTCCGCTGCCCTTGGGATGATCCCAGAATCCTTTTCAGCAAGCTGGCTCCTCTCAGATGCCCTACCCTCCAGCCCCAGGCCCTCTTTGTTCTGGCCTCAGGCTTTCTCGCAGGCTCTTTCTCCTGCCTGAGTCACTTTTCCAGCAACTTCCACAGGGAAGATCCTCTGGTTTTTAAGAGTCAGCTTAAATATCCCTCTCCTCGGAGCAGATATCCTAGGGAGAAGAGACGCACCATTATCTCACTCAGCACCTCATGGGCTCTTTCCCCCGCCTTAGAGTAGCCCGCCATTTTCTTTGTTTTTCATGTTGTTTTTGTTGGTCTCCTCATGAGGAATCTGAGACCTGTGAGAGTGAGGGTCCTGTCTATCTGCTTCTACAGTCCTGTGCCTGCCTTGGCAGGTGGTCATCCCTCACAGAGCACTCGCCACATCAGCAAATCAGTCCACGCAGATAGCTCGGGGAGTGCCAAGGTTCAGGCGAGCACTGGGGCTGGGTGGTGGAGACCTTCTCCAAGCACCAGATTTGGTCAAAAGAAAAAAAAATAATAATCACTTTCTTTTAGATCAAGAAGCTACATGTCCACTTTCTCTTTATTTCTCCTTTCTTCCTTATTGTTGCTGTTGTTGAGTTGCTAGGTTGTGTCCGACTTTTTGTGACCTCATGGGCTGCAGGACTCCAGGCTCCCCTGTCCCTCACTATCTCCTGGAGTTTGCTCAGATTCATGTCCATTGAGTCAGTGATGCCATCTGACTCAATGGACATCTCATCATCTGCTGCCCACTTCTCCTATTGGCTTCAATCTTTCCCAGCCTCAGGATATTTTCCAATGGGTCGGCTCTTCTAATCAGGTGGCCAAAATTTTTTGAAGAAGGTAACAAGTTAGGGCCATTGGCCTAGACACTCCCAGACAAGGCAAAGAGTTTGTGAAATTTTCTTCTTTCAGCGTCGTTTGTTAGATCCATATTTTGTTTCATTTTCTTAAAAGTTGTCAGGACAGTGAAAAGTAGACCTCATTTAACCAGGTGACCAAAACAGCAAAAGGTCAAATTCAGCTGCATTTGTATTATTGAGGAGATTTGCAGATTACTGTAAAATAGACCCTCTTCTGTATATATGGCTTTAATTAGTATTACTTTCTTTCGTGTTCTGGTTGCAAACTTTCTAATTGCAACCTCACTTCCAATGAGTAATCGTTGTCATTCCCCATAGAAGCTAAAGTTTAGAAAACTGTATAATCCCTATATTCTAACTTAGAAAATTGAAACAGAGAGAGATGACCTTTGCCAAGAAAGAGAGTGGTTTGATGGCTGAGTTGACTTCAAATTTGAGGCATATCCCAGGCTTTCAGCACTCTGCTAATGCTGTGCACTATTTTCACTTCTGTTTGTTTCCATGAGTGTTTACCAAGCCACCAGCATCATATAAGATCAGTATCCGAGCTACAAAGGCTTTTCAAATTGCTAACTCCAGACATGGTTCAGGCTCTAAGTACCAGGATGCCACTGGGAACAGCTGCTTCTGAATTAGACATAAATCTAAGCAAGGCTCCAATATAGCAAACGGGGGGAAAAAGACCTTGTCTCATTAAAAAGCTAACAGGAGAGGGTATCTGATAGTAAAATCTTGGCAGAACATAAAATACCTGTTTACTGCCAATGCTAGTCACACAACATTAAGGCTACCTATTTAAGCACAGAGCCCTGGCTGCTCGTCATATATAATTCTATCAAGGAATCTCCCTTGTGAATCTCAGTTGCCTTTGGAGTGAGTAGAAACGCTATTGCCAGGATAACCAGGGCCCAACCTTACAGGGACTTGTAGATAAAAATTAATCCCTCGAATTATGCCCAGAAGCAAATCAGTGACTAATGGAGACCAGCAAGCAGAGCCATAACTAACCTCTTGGCGCCTGAAACAGCCAAAGTTCTTGAATAATTTTCCAGGGTAGCTCTTTAGTGGAGCAGAGAGACTAAATCCCAGCTGAGTGTTAGCAACAGGAGCTAAGCAGGCAGGGTCTGTTTAATTTTCCTTTATCCTCTGTCCTGGCCCTCTTCCATGGCTGTGTTCAAGGGTCTTGAGTTTGTTACAGGGTGACCAGCTCACACCCCATAAAAAGGTAATTTTTTGAGTTTTACTTTTATGCAGCCAGAAGGTAACTTCAAGAAAAATCCTGGGGAAAAAAAATATCCCATGGGAATATTTTTAATCAAGCAGCATGCATTTCCCATATAAATGCTGCATAGGAACTGTCAGGAAAATAACCCATTAAGTAAAATATTCCAGAGTTGAATCTAATAAAGCTGGTTAGGAAAATCCATCCTTATACTTTGGAACAGAACATATAATAAAACTAGGAGAATG
Source organism: Bos indicus (assembly GCF_029378745.1). Classification (NCBI taxonomy): domain Eukaryota; kingdom Metazoa; phylum Chordata; class Mammalia; order Artiodactyla; family Bovidae; genus Bos; species Bos indicus. The sequence goes on from NC_091771.1 coordinate 10,259,866, forward strand.
TTCAGCATGGTGTTAAACTCTACAGAACAAATCTAGAGCCTTCTCAGAAAAGCAGAGTAAGGAACAGCAAAATAAAGGGTGGCAGCATTCTAGCATAGTCACAATTCATGGATCTAACTTCAGATAAAAGAAAAAGAAAATCAGTTCAGATGTCAGGATGGAACAATTACTCATGGCTAATTACTTTTTAAAGATGGTGACGATGGGTTAGTTTCCCCTGATATTGATGAAGGAAAACCTTTGGGGAAATCATTTGCAAAGGTTAGCAAAGATATGAATTATTCTCTGATATGTTGGAAGGCAAAGAAGAGGAAAGAATAAGTAAAATACTAGTACAGTCTAGAGAAGGTCATCAAGACAACGGAGCCGAACCTATAAATTACCATTTTCTAAAATCAAAACCTGTCATCAGTATGTCTCCCAATGAATTATTTTCTAGAAAGGATGATTTGTTATGAAATGTTCAGTAACTTACCAGACAAATGACTTTAAATAATTTTGTTCAGGAGTACATTGTGAAAGGCAAGATTATATGCCATTGTTCTACCTATAAATTAAGAACCCTTGCAGAACAATTACTGGAGTACTATTTTAATGTGTGCTCTTGACTTTGGTCTTAGAAAAGTTGGTGAGGTGTAGTGACACCTGCTCACAGAGTTCACCTGAAAAAAACAACAGAGGGGAAAAAAAAAAAAACCTGTGTGGTTTTCACAGTTTCTGAATATAGGTTAATTATAGATTATAGCCTAGAGCTGTGATCAAAGACCATGCACGTTTGTAAGAAATGAACAGACTGCGGAATGGTTGGTCCGTTTATTTTCATCATCAAAGATGCCTGTAAATAACAGGAGGAGATGCAGATCAAAGCAAACCCTTCCCCTGGGTCTGGTGAAGCCAGGGCTATTTACCATACACTGGCTGTTCAGCAATCTCTATGTAAACTCTCTCCAAAATACACATACATGCAGGGTAGAAGGGATCCATACAAATGGATCTGCATATATGTGGGTGTGTATGGAGGGGCTCGCATGTAAGGCCACGTGTTCCCCCTCCACTGAAGGGTCCCTCTGAGAACCTTGACACTGGCTGATAGACACACCTTAAAAAGAAATATGCATTTCCCTGCTGTTGTCAAAAGCATGGCAAACAAAATAAAGCCCATTAGCTGGGACTGTTTAGCCATGCAGTCTTGATACAGAAACTTGAAGGAATTACTGAGACAACAGGGTTAATTCCACTTGGACAGGAATTTATTTATTCTGACTTGCTAAAGTCACAGCTGAAAATCCTCATTTGAATAACATTTAAATGAATTCATCAGGTGTTTTTTCGTGGTCTCCTGTCTGGGCTCTCTCTCCTCCAGGTTGACTGACCTGTTCACTGCCCTTCCCACTCAACCCAGATACTCTTTGCAACACTCTGCATATGAAGTTTTTAATTGTTGGTGGCTCAGATGGTAAAGCATCTGCCTGCAATGCGGGAGACCCGGGTTCAAGTCCTGGGTCGGGAAGATCCCCTGGAGAAGGAAATGGCAATCCACTCCAGCACTCTTGCCTGGAAAATCCCATGGACGGAGGAGCCTGATAGGCTGCAGTCCATGAGGTTGCAAAGAGTTGGACACGACTGAGCGACTTCACTTTCACCTTTCACTCTAGCTGCAGCATGAATCCTCCCTTCTACCCTGTGTGTATCTCTTACAGACCTGTACATACCTCTGTTCAGCGGTACCGTAGCTTATTTATACCTCATTTATCAAGTGCAACTGAGGAAGCCTTCTCTGAACATAGCTCCACCATGAGGTCTCTGTCCTCTGGCAGTTCATGCTGTCAGAACTGACATCTTCTTACTGCCTCTTGTAATCATTTGTCTTCAATAATTGCTACAAATTGCTTAAAAGCAGAACAGAGCCAAAGGTATCTTCATGTCCTTAAAAGGATAGCATCCTATCTTCTGTATTGTAGGTGCTTAAACAACATTTTGATTCATGGATTGAGTTTAAATGGCCCTAAATGTTTTTTCTAGATTTTATGCAGGTGAACTTGCCTATACGCAGATGGCATTCACATAAGCAAACTAGATGAATTTATGTTGATGGTAGCATCTATGCCAAAATCATCATGCCTTCACTCGGTGAAAGAATTCATCTCCGTTGCATGAACCATGTGAAAAACAAAATGTAGGAAACAATTTTCAACATGATAGTTAAGAATTGCCTTAACTTTTACCTATTAAGAAATACCCTTATTAGGGTAATTATTTTTAATTTGGAAATTTTATGATTAAGAAAATAATAAGTGCAGATAAACTTTCTGTTTGTTGTTAATTGTTACAAATCTTCAGTCATTGGTCTCTAGAAAAGCTGTTGAGAGGGAGAAGTTGAAGACGGAAGCTGAAAAAAGTATTTCAATGAAATATAACTACAGAGAAACCATTCCTGCCTTTATTTTAAAAACATATCTGAAAATGAGAAGGAAAAAAATGAAGAAACAAGAGGAAGATGTATCAGGCTTTAAGATTCCCAAACATGCTATACAGCATAAAGAAACAAATAACTTCAGTTGTAAATGTCAGCAAACATTTCTGGAAACAAGTATTAGTCTCTTCCCTCCTTCAATCTGTGACTGGACTGCCAGAGTGTTGCTTCATGAAGGGACATTTCAAGTCAACAAAGACAAAGAAAGGCTTCCTTTTACCGTCCTAACAGAATCAAGGCATTTTGTTGTTGTTTTTCAGTCACTAAGTCGTGTCCGACTCTTTGCAACCACATGGACTGCAGCACACCAGGCTTCCCTGTCCTTCTCTGTCTCCAAGAGTTTGCTCAAACTCCTGTCCAGTGAGTCATCCAACCATCTCATCCTCTGTTGTCCCCTTCTCCTCCTGCCTTCAGTCTTTCCCAGCATCAGGATATTTTCCAATGAGTTAGTTTTTCACATCAGGTGGCCAAAGTATTGGAGCTTCAGCATCAGTCCTTCCAATGGATATTCAGGGTTGATTTCCATTAGGGTTGACTGGTTGGATCTCCTTGTAGTCCAAGGGACTCTCAAGAGCGTCTTCTCCAGCACCACAGTTCGAAGGCATCAGTTCTTCAGCACTCAACCTTTTATATTGTCCAGCTCTCACATCTGTACATAACTACTAGAAAAACCATAGCTTTGACCATATTGATATTTTTAGGCAAAGTAATGTATCTGCTTTATAATATACTGTCGAGGTTTGTCACGGCTTGTCTTGCAAGGAGCAAGTGTCTTTTAATTTCATGGCTCCAGTCACCATTCACAGTGATTTTGGAGCCCAAGAAAATAAAGTCTGTCACTGTTTCCATTGTCTTCCCATTTAAATTTTCCAGACTGATTTTAAAAACTGATGTTCTATTGTCAACATCATAGAAAATTCACCATGTCTATTTTTTTAATGCATATAATAAACACTTGCAATGACTTTTGTTGAAACACCATGTAACAAGCTAAGGGCATTTTTTTCCCCAAACCTTTAAAGGTATTGAGAAGAGCCTGGGCTGCCTCTCTTCTGAACAAAGGAATGATTACTCCTATTATTCTTTGAAAAGAATATGTTAAGGTTATGAATGCATTGTAGCATGTGTATCTTAACTCGACTCTCTCTATGGGCATCTAGAGGGCTCTTAAAAAAAACAATAAAACTTGAACTAAAATTCCATGAAAACTCAGATAAGAGAAAATTACCTATCTCTGAATCCTCTTTGGAGAGTGTTTTAGAGAGTTTGCAAAAGGACATTGATGGATTCCTGCAGACAAAAGTTTAAAAAGTAATAATATCTGAGCTGGGTGAAAAAAAAAGAAGATGCTGAAGTGTTCCCACTGTATTCTGCTGATGCTTTAAGTTCTACACGGTAGTAATTGGAATGGGATTTCATTACAAGAAGTTTTTACCCACTCAGACCAACTGCATCCTTATAAGAGTGACGAAGACTAAGTGCACCTGTTCTGACCATTACCTTCATGGTCTCCAGGGAAACAGCCCAAGGAAGTTATCAAAGCTGTAAAAGTAGAGGAGGCAATCATAAGACATTGCCAACAAGCTCAACACTTCAAATACTTGGAGCTGTAAAATAAATAACAAACTCATACAATTTGGCTTAAATAATCATGAGCAAAAAAGTCTTCATCTCCTTTTCTACTTATTTATTTTATTTAAAAACAGCCCATTTCCCTTGAAAAGTATTATTCATATTCCTATTTTCTTCAGAGAATATGGTCTCCATAATATTGTCAAGAACGGTGCATTTTAAGGTGTAGGTAAAGTTAAAATGGTTGGATGGCATCACCGACTCAATGGACATGGGTTTGGGTAGACTCCAGGAGTTGGTGATGGACAGGGAGGCCTGGCGTGCTGCAGTTCATGGGGTTGCAAAGAATCGGACACGACTCAGTGACTGAACTGAACTGAAAGTTAAAATTAGCCATGAACACAAATAATTCTTTTATCAGAAGTTCTTTAAATATAATAATTATTTGCATCTCTTTCTTGGTTCTGTTTTAGCTTTCAGAAGCGTGTGGCTAAATCATACAGTGTTATTTTGTGGCTAAATCACATAGTGTTATGATATTTTATAGAAAACCTTTATATGTGATGCAAAATCTCCATTCCCAACCTCTACACCTGGAATGTACATTTTCCTTCTGGTCCAGAGCTGTCATATGCTTCAAAATCACTGCAGACAGTGACTACAGCCATGAAATTAAAAGACACTTGCTCCTTGAAAGAAAAGTTATGACCAACCTAGACAGTGTATTAAAAAGCAGAACGTTACCCTGCCCACAGGTCCATCCATGTAGTCAAAGCTAGGGTATTTCCAGTAGTCACGTGTGGATGTGAGAGTTGGACCATAAAGAGGCTAAGTGCCAAAGAATCGATGCTTTCGAACTGTAGTGTTGGAGAAGACTCTTGAGAGTCTCTCCAGATTCCTTGGACTGAAAAGAGATCAAACCAGTCAATGGTAAAGGAAATCAACCCTGAATATTCATCGGAAAGACTGATGCTGAAGCTGAAGCTCCAACACTTTGCCCACCTGATGTGAAAAACTGACTCATTGGAAAAGATCCTGATGCTGGCAAAGATTGAAGGCAGGAGGAGAAGGGGACGACAGAGGATGAGATGGTTGGATGGCATCACTGATTCGACAGACATGAGTTTGAGCAAGCTCCGGGAGAAGTGAAGGACAGGGAAGCCTGGTGTGGTGCAGTCCATGGGGTCACAAAGAGACGGACACGACTGAGCGACTGAACAACGACAACGTGATGAGTAGTTACATCTGGTAGACTTTTCTCTAGACTTCCCGGTCCTCAGTCTAGCTTCATTTGCCAGAGTCCATCTCCTGCTTTATAATTCTTGGTCAGTGAGGAGAGAGAGCACTCTCTAAACCTACCAACCTACTGTTGAAGTCTAGAGGTCTCTAGGGGAAGTTAAAATTAGCCATGAACACAAATAGTTCTTCTATTAGAAATTCTAGCCTACGTTCTCCAGATCCAGCATTTCCCAACACCTGCTCTGTTGCCCTCCGTATTTCACAGGGTTGGCCAAGCCTGTGCAATTCCAGATCGAGTCACAGTTCACCAATTGCTCCTGGTGTATACATCCTTACTTGACTTTCTGAGTGAGGTAAGAAAACCAAGCTTAACAAACATTGTTCAGTCTCTCAGTCTTGTCTGACTCTTTGCAACCCCATGCACTGCAGCATGCCCGGTTTCCCTGTCCTTCACCACTGCATAGTAAGAGACACAAGACCATGGAGCGAAACAAGATGGGGGCTCTTTTCAAAACTCTTTGTCGCATGTGGTTCTGAGCATCTATTACCAAACCAGTACAAATTGAGACATAATTCATTTGACTTCCATTTTCTGCTCATCCCCCATGAGATCCAGGCAGGTGAAGTGCTGATCTTTTGCGAAGGAAAGGCAAGGTAGAGACCCTCTTGCCTCCCAGGAGAGGAGAACTCTGCAGAGGGAAGAGAGAAGGGGAGGATGAGAACAAGTCTTGCATCCTTGGAGCTCTCTGAAGCCAAATTTCATTCCTTCGATGTTTTACAGAGTCTTTTTCCCCTCTAAACATTCACGTTCTCAGATCCTATCTCATTCTACTCTCTGTCCCTCCACTAACCCTCCTTGGTAACCCTCTTGGCTCAAACTTCCAGGGAAAACTCAGATATTGTAAGGGCAGAAATTTACACAGTTAAGAAAAAGAATACAAAACTTCAGATACAAAATCAGATGTGAAAGTGAATGTTTAAAAATATGGGAAATTCCCAGCCTATCAATGGCTAAGGTTCTCACTGGTCTTAGGTGCTATCCATCAGGTCCCTTCTGCAGCTGTCGCCTCAAACAAATGGCTCTTCCTCCCCTTACTGCCACTTCAGTTTCCATTTTCACATAACAGTGCTTTGGAAAATTTCCTCTTTCACAAATAAGACCCTTGATTAGTTAGGAGATATCACTGATGCTTATGAGTCTTTGTGTAATATTTTTGTTAAGCTTTTGTATATCCCAGTTGATAACTAAAAGGGGAAATGAACCCAGTTATGTATTGCATTAAAATTGAAAACAATGATTAAAAAACAAAAATCTCTTAGACAAATCTCATTTCTTTTTTCTAAGGGTTTTGTTTTATTTCCTTTATATGCAGTTCTTAACCAAAACCATGTGTAAAAAAAAAGTGAATTCTATTTTAATAATCCTAATACTGTTTTTTTTAATGCACAGAGATTTACAAGATAGACAAACCAGAGACGAGAAATTACCCTTAGTAGTTAAAATTCAATAGCACTAATGAAGTTATGGGGAAAGTTTCATTTTCTGGTGCTATCTTTAGGTTTTTTTGGATCCCTGGTTGTTGGCTTTCTCACTAATTTGCCAATTTGCAATAGGTTTTCCAGTTATTAATGCAAATTAGTGAGCTTTAGCTCTAATGTGAATATTAATATTTTTGTTGAGAACCATTCCATGTACCCTCTCCTAGCTTCTCAGGAAAAGTTTATTTTTTGAAACCCTGGAGAAAGGCTATATGAGATGCACGGATATGTTCATGAAAAAGCATTTGAAAACCAATGCATTATTTTTCATCTTCTATAAATAAAGTGTCAGCGACTTTGGTAATATTGGATTTATAAAACCCCAGACACTGGCAGACATGCACATTGTGCTGTATTACAGGGATACTGGTCCTTGGCTAGAAAGGATTTTCTAGCCCAGTCTGAACAATAACCACTTGAGCACACATCTCGCCTGCGTCTAAGCTTCTCAATGACAGAACACGTGCCTCCCACTTGCTGGCTCGGAGCCCTCTGCTCCGCGTCCCACGCAGTCACTGGGGTTGTGAGCCTGCAGCTACACGACCTCCAGGGCACACTGAGGAAATGCTGCCCTCTGCCCATGACCCTTTCAAGACCCTTTCATGTCTTCCAAAGTTGTCACCATGGCACTCCCTTGCTTCCATAATTCTCCCTGACAACCACTCCTCCTCAACGCCCGCCCTCACCACGGTGCTCTAATTTAAGTGTGGAGACTGCTTCCATCGGCGCCCCTTCTTCCTAACAGGTGGTACACTGCCGTTTTTCCTGTGAACACATCGACACTCCCGACTTCCTTGTTCCTTAAGGATAGCCCTCTCAGCCTGGCATCTAGTGTACTGCTTTGCCTGACTCAGGCCTTGGAGAATTCCAAAGCTCCCTCTCCCTTTCTTTCCTAAACGTGGCATTATTTAAATGTAACTCTTGTCATCAATCAAGTTGGAGGCAAGAATAATCGCATGAACTGGTATCCCAATGGAAGAGAAAGATAAATTTACCAGCTGAGACTTCAAAACAAGACAGCAAGACGGAATGGGGGGAGGGATGAGAAATCAGAGTTCCTTGTTTTTCTGCATTATATCATCTCCCACTGATGGTTCTAATGTTCCTGAAAGAATCTTGAACTTTGCATTTAAATACGTGTTCTGACACATCTTAGGGACTCAGTTCCATTATTGATAAAATGTGGATAATAATACTACCTCACAAACCTATAGTACACATTAAACAAGAGCATATGTAACATACCTCAGTTGGTTTGGTCAGTTCTGTTGGTTCAGTGGCTCAGTCATGTCCGGCTCTCTGTGACCCCATGGACTGCAGCACACCAGGCCTCCCTGTCTATCACCACCTCCCAGAGTTTACCCAAACTCATGTCCATTGAGTCGGTGATGCCATCCAACCATCTCATCCTCTGTCGTCCCCTTCTCCTCCTGCCTTCAATCTTTCCCAGCATCAGGGTCTTTTCCAGTGAGTCAGCTCTTCGCATCAGGTGGCCAAAGTTTCAGCTTCAACATCAGTCCTTCCAATGAACACCCAGGACTGATCTCCTTTAGGATGGACTGGTTGAATCTCCTTGTAGTCCAAGGGACTCTCAAGAGTCTTCTCCAACACCACAGTTCGAAAGCATCAATTCTTCTGCACTCACCTTTCTTTATAGTCCAACTCTCACATCCATTTATGACTACTGGAAAAACCATAGCCTTGACTAGATGGACCTTTGTTGGCAAAATAATGTCTCTGCTTTTTAATATGCTGTCTAGGTTGGTCATAACTTTTCTTCCAAGGAGTAAACGTCTTTATTTCATGGCTGCAGTCACCATCTGCAGTGATTTTGGAGCCCAAAATCTGCCTAGCTCAGAGTCTGGCCTAAATAAGCAGTGATGTTACTATAATTGAAATCATAATTAAAATAGCGTGTGTCTATCATCACTGGGTTAGCCACATTGGAGGAAAAAAGGGAAATTGGGGTCCTAATTAATACATGCACAAAAACTGGATTCATTAGACTAAACATTGAAAATTAGAAAATCAAAATTTTTTTAATTTTAAAAGAAAATATATATCTTTATGATTTATGTCAGGAAGGAATTTTAAGCTAGTTCTCTCCCAAAATTAATAACCATGAAAAATTATGCTTGTTGTCATAAAAATAAATTTTAAAGTTTCATTTTTATTTTTATGAAAGCAAAATTTTATTTTCCTAAAAATACTGGCATGCGTCTGAACATCAACCCGGTCTTTGCTGGGGCCCTGGGGTTAATCACCAGTGAAACAGTCACTAGCACAGTCTGAGATTGAAACTCCAGAGGGGTTCTGACGGGAAACAGTATGATCTGTGAAGAAGCAAAGAGATAAGCCAACTCCGATTTCCTTCAGAAAAGGCAGGACTCAAAAAGCAAGGTAATCATTCGATATGGAGTCCAAAAGTCCAGGCTCAGGGAATTCTAGGTCCAAGATGTTCAAGTTGAGATGCAAAGTTGGTCAGATCAAGAATAGGTGGGCAGCAGATGGCGGCCACCCTGGACCGCAAACACAGGTGTGTTCAGTCAGAGGTCATGTGGTTCTTGGGAAGGGGTGTGTGTGTGTGTATGTGTGTGTTGCTCAGTCGTATCCGACTCTTTGTAACTCCATGGACTGTAGCTCTCCAGGTTCCTCTGTCTGTGGAATTCTCAGGCAAGAATACTGGAGTGGGTTGCCATTTCCTTCTCCAGAGGATCTTCCCAACCCAGGGATTGAACCCAGGTCTCCCACAATGCAGGCAGATTCTTTACCATCTGAGCCACCAGGGAAGCCCTCTTGGGAAGGTGAAGTGGGTGGAAAAGGTCTGAACGAGGACAGAGAGCCTAGGATGTAAGAGAGAGGAATGCATTGGGCCCTTCTGAGCTGTTGTGAAGATGCTGCATAAATATTATTCAAGGAACACCACCTTTGGAAGACACCTGTGTGCAATACCAGTCTATCTGAACAACCACATTTTCCAAGCAGCAGTTATATTTCCTGAAAACCAGCCACCTGCTACTTGAAGTCACATGCCCTGCTGTGCAGGGACAGCCAGCAGATGTGACAGCTGTGTCCACGTGACCTAAGCGGTGAACCGGCCCTTGTGGGGACAGTGGACCTCTGCAGAGTGCCCCTCTGGGTGGGGTCGGTGGCCCTCTCCAGCTGAAGTCAATCTGGCAGCAGCCTTTACTGGGCACCTGTCCCCCGGACTGCAGGCAGCGTCAGGCACAGATGCTCGGGCACCCAGCGCTTCCCAGGAAGAAATGAGATATCTCCCCTCCGAGAGTGTGCATCGGCCACTCCCCTCTCAGACTTAAAGGTCCTTCTCTCCACCCAGTCTCTTCTGACCACACTTCACAACTTCCCTGGGGCATCCTGGTGCATCTGAGAATCTGTAATGTTACATGCCTTCTCTTTAGACTCCTCTTGCCTGTTCTTGAGATCCATTGAAACCTATCCCCTGAAGTTTACACACACTTTCAGCTGGTCAATGTGTGCCCACTTCATTTCCAGGGAAGGGTTTGAGAGCTTAGTCTAAGGATGAAAAAAAAGAAAATAAAAAGAAAGAAGTGAAAGTGGGAGCCTCATGCAAAGGGGAAATCAGAACAGACTGCAATGAAGCTAAACTGTCTATTCGTTTGAATCGAATGCTATAAATTTCTAAGCATAATGTTTGACAGTAAACTGTCATCAAAGCAACAGACTCATTATAAAAATGCTAAGGGTATATAAATCTCATTGACTGCTTATCATTAACTGTGCAGGGTGCTGATAGGAAGAGCCTGCTTATAATTTATGTTTCACTAATAAGGTCCATTTTAGAGTACAGCTGTCAAATCTATTACTCACCTTTACCCAGTCTTATAGTTGTTCTGGACAGTGCTAAAATTAAATGTTAAAAGTGTGGTTTCAGGCATTATCTTGTGCTCTAATATCTTGTCTCAGCATTTAAAGCATGCCTCACCTCTAATCAAAGCTCTACAGCCAGATTGTTTTTCAGAAAGTAAATCAAAATAAGTGAGAGAGATTTTTTTTTAACGAAAAAGATGCAACAGAGTATTGTTTGCCTCCTTTCAAAATATAAATGGTAAAATGCAATTTAAATATTGGCAATTCCAATTATTCCATTCTTCTAACAGGTTATCAGCATTAATGATGTTCTGTTCTGTTTTGTTTGGCATTATAATGAAGAAACCTGCCCATAAGCTCCTATGACACAGTCAGGGAAAGACTAGGCTCTTCTACCCGCATGAGTGCAGACTCACGTCCGGCTCTTTGCGACTGTAGCCTGCCAAGCTCCTCTGTCCATGAGATTTCCTGGGCAAGAATACTGAAGAGGTTTGTTTGCCATTGCCTCCTCCAGAGGATCTTCCCAACCCAGGGATCAAACCGGTGTCTTCTGCGGCTCCTGCATTGCAGGTGGATTCTTGACCACTAAACAACCTGGGAAGCCCAGGCTCCTCCACTTAGGTTGTCACATTTATCTTTAGGCAAAGATTTCAAGAACTCAGAGCAGTTTAGCCAAGCACTAGGCCATGTCTTCATGATTTCAAAGGTCAAGTAAAAAGATGTTAGTTCTTCACAGACGCTGTCTAAGGCAGAGAACATGTCCAAGGGAAATACTAATATAAACACCAAACAAAGAAGTACATGTTTTAACCTCCAGGGCAACTTCAGGGCCCATATTCTTAGTATGCCAAAGACTAAAAAAATCTCAGTAAACTGTGTGAAAGAAAATGTTTTCCTCTTTTTGGCATGTGATAAGTGAAGTGATAATGTTGTATCTCCTGGTACCGGTCCTTGTGCATTGGAGGCTTCAAGAATATCAAGGAATAGAAAGGAGAAGTTTCTAGAGTGTGTCAAGCTGAAGTGTGGGGCAAGGATTAAAAGCTGAAGGGCACAGTAAGAGCCAGCTTTGTCAAAATATTAGAGCCATGAAGAGTAAGTTTGTTGACAAAGGGGACGTGGGTGTACCTATGGCTGACTCTTGTTGACGTTTGACAGAAAAACCACAAAATTCTGTAAAGCAATTATCCTTCAATTAAACAAATAAAGTGGCAAAAAAAAAAGATCACAAACCTCCTGGGTTAGAGTCATTTCTGAATTAAGGAAGCCATGTGAGAAAGAGCTAAGATAAAGCCCAGGGGACAAGAAGTTGCAGTCCTCCTCAGCCAGGTTTGTTTTTTTTTTAAACTGTGAAATATTTCCGCTTTTGTGGCCATATCCTCTACGTATTTTATTTATTTGTATTGAAATACAGTTGATTTACAGTGTTGTATTAGTTTAATGTGTAAAGTGATTCAGGTATACATTAAAATACTGACCATCCCAACTACTCCATTCTTTTAACATGTTCAGTGTTAATGCTGTTCCATTTTGTTTGGTTTCGGTCATGATGAAACTTATTCATAAGCTCCTATGACATGGAAGGTCAAAGACTAGACATGCATATATATTTTTTTCAGATTCTTTTCCACTGTAGGTTTTTATAAGACGTGGAATATAGTTCCCCGTGCTATGCAGTAGGTCCTTATTGCTTATCTATTTCACAAATAGCAGTGTGCACCTTTCTCTGTATATTTTAAAGCAGCATCACTCATGAATTACGAAGGACTGTGCATCCAAGTGAGTGAGATAACTGAGTTGTGACCTGTCTACACAGCAGCTCCTATCTAAGAGTCTATATCCTTGAGACTTCTCAAGTTTCTAATAACTGATGCCATTGTTTGGAGAAAAAGCGAGAACTATGATACACTGAATTCCCCTACAATGGATCTGGGTTCCCAATCCCCCAACTAGATCACTCAGTTTAAAATCCACAGGTGCAGGAAAGGGTGGGATGAATTGAGAGAGTAAACGTTAAATTATCATATGTAAAACTGGATAACCAGAGGAAATTTACTGTATGACACAGGGAGCTCAAATCTGCTCTATGATAGCCTAGAGGGGTGAGATGGTGTGGGAGGTGGGAGAGAGGCTCAAGAGGGAGAGGATGTATGTATACCTATGGCCAATGCATGGGCTTCCCTGGTGGCTCAGGTGGTAAAGAATCCACCTACAGTTTGGGAGATCTGGGTTCTATCCCTGGGTTGGGAAGATCCCCTGGAGAATGGCATGGCAACCCACCCCAGTATTCTTGCCTGGATAATCCCCATGAATGGAGGAGCCTGGCGGGCTGCAGTCCTTAGGGTTGCAAAGAGTCAGACACAACTGAGTGACTAAGAACAGCACATGGCTGATTCACACTGATATATAAAGGAAAAAAATCCACGGGCTAGGGTAGTGTCATTGCTGTGCTCTGTTACAGACCTATCACCACTCCCTTCTGAACTTTGAAGTAAGTATCTAGAAACTTCCTTGGGTTCTTTAGCCAGGAATCTGAGGCTTTCGATCATCTTTTATTTTCTCTAGCCTTTTGGAAGTCCTTTGCCTTCCCTTCAAACTTGCCAGTTTCTCTCTTTCCAACCACCCAGCGCTCAGCTTCTCACTCTTGCGTCTGCACTCAACTCCTTCTCCAACCTGTCCCTCTTCTCTGTCAGTCTGAATAGATCCTACCTCCAGCATCAATAGATCTTTACCCTGGGAGGAAGTCGCTTACCTCTCTGAGCCTAGATAGTAAAATGAGCATGGAAATCTGATCCAGGTCCCTGCTCAGTTAACGTGCAGTTCACAGCTGCTGACTTGCTCAGGTCATCTAAGTGCTCTTCCACTCCTATCTGATGTGTTCTCAGGGGCACACTGGGCTTTGATAGTCGCTCAGGGGAGGTGCATGCATGCTAAGTCACTCAGTCATGTCCAACTCTTTGCAACTCCAGGGACTATAGCCCACCAGGCTCCTCTGTCCATGGGATTCTCCAGGGAAGAATACTGAAGTGGGTCACCATGCCCTTCTCCAGGGGATCTTGCCAACCCAGGGATCGAACCTGCCTCTCTTATAGCTCCTGCATTGGCAAGTGGATTCTTTACTTCCAGCACCACCTGGAAAGCCCATGAATTTAGAATAGGTGCCAGCTA